>NC_141466.1:51859214-56659214 GCF_009769465.1 Tauraco erythrolophus | reverse complement strand
AGAAGGAAATTGCTATTGTAAAAATTTTATGTGGCTTTTGTAAATAATGTGGTGTTGTTTAAAACATCTCTTTTTTGGTTTGTTTGTTTTTCTGGTATTAGACTCTATGTTCTTCACATCTGTGTTTCTCTACCATCTGGAGTGCCAAGCCCTCATTCGACTTCCCTTTGCCTATGAGCAGGCAGGTAATAAAAAAGACATGCTAAAGCCACAGAAAAATGGAAACTGTGCAGAAGAGAGAAAACCATGGGTTAGCTTACGGAGCTGAAGAGTTCAGGGAAGAGGAAAATTGGAGTTAATCTTCTATATCCACATACCAAGTCCTTGAATCTTTAGTTCTTCATATCTTTGGGGGAAGAGATGTGAGGGAGGTAGCCTCATCCAACCCTGACGCTAGCAAGAAATAACAGGGACAAGCAGGCATCTCTCTGTGCCTATTTAGAGCTCTAGGACGAAATAATGTAGTAAAGATTGGATGAAAAAAAAGTTAAATTTCTAAAAAAAATCCCAGTATCTCTTGAGCCTCTCAGCTAACAGGAACAAGAGAAGGGACCTGAAAAGGGATTGAATCTGCTCTGGAGAAATTGCTATGGGGATGGAAATGGCCAGTGACCCCACAGAATAACAGCTACTCCTTCTGACAGCACCTTTGCCAGTTGGAACGCTTAGTGTGACACCGTGCTAAGGTCTGAAGGCAGAAACCCCCTGCACAAAAGCTTGAGGGACACAGCAAGTTTGGTTTAAGGAGCTGGTCTGACACCTGGGGAAAATTTGGAGGAGTAAGAGCAAGAAAAGTTTTGGGGAAAAGTTCCTTTTTCTTGGAAGTGCTCAGAGATCTGTGAGATAGACAAGGGAGCATCCTGCAAACCCACAGTGCCCCCATCTCACTCATCCAGATGCTTGTGCCCATCCCTGCACCAAGTGTGAGGCACGTGTTCAGGTTTCCCCTGCGCTCACGGCTCCTTTGAGCTGCATGGGCTGGAAGAAAGGAAAAGCATTCAGCCAGACTCGCAAAATGAGGATCATAGCAAAAACAGCCATTTTCAAGGTGCTATTCTGATGTCACTCAATTCCTCTCGTGAAGTCATCACTTAATGCTTGTTGCTATAACAACCTGTTAGTTTTTTTTCCCTATTATTCATGCAACACAAATGCCTACAGGTGTGTCACTGTTGTGAAGTTCACCTTTAAAATGTTAGTTTAAAAATATCTCTCCTATGCAGTGTCTCACTGGGACAAAGCACACAGCTTTACTGAAACATTAGTTTTGAACAAAAGCCAGCTCCGATTCATCCTGGGCTCTCTGAATAAAAAAATAAGTAAACTAGAGGAACGAGCATTCTTTGAGTGAAACAGCATTTTAGCTGAATACTTCTCTCTTTTATGTTCAATATTTCCAAAAGCTTTTTCAAGAGCCTGTTTTAACTACTTAGTTTCTGTTTTTGAAAATCTCATTCTGTGTAGGGAAGTTCCAACAAAGCACCTTTGACTGCTGTGGTTGAGCTTGCAGCTTTCTGCACCTGTATTTTTTTAGGAATAACAGAGCAAGTGCCCTAAGGAACAGGGTTTATAATTTTTCCTGGGCAGTATTAAGCTCATGTGAAATATCTGTCTCTTTGGCAACAGTAAAGACTAGCAGGAAAGATGCCAATACAACAGGTAGTATTATGGATGGGAAATTCCTTTCAGTGGCATTTGAAATGCTGGTGCTGGTTCTGGACCAACAATTAACTCCATGGAAGAAATGAATGACAGTAAATGAGAGGGATTTAACCATCTTCTTGGAAATATCTTCAAACATGCGGGGTATAAGCAAGTTTAGTGAAATATTTACGGTCCTGCATTGTCTCTTACTGCAGTCGGTGGAGGATGACAGTTGAGGGCACCCCACGACCGTGCTGCCACAGACCTCAGCACCTGGCGCTCATCTCCTGCTCCTTTCCCAGTCACAGCAAACGCTGTACAGATTGGTAACAAAAATCTAAAAGAAATGTTGCCAACAAACAGGAGTCAGTCCCTCAGAGATGCCTTTCTCTGTTGATGATAGGAGAAGCCTAGGGTGACAAGTCTCTGATTTCAGGGCCAGAAGGAAGCGTGTAAAGCTCAGGTGGGATTGTCCTGGCCTTAGTGGCTTCTGCCCGTGGTGCAGAAGCAGCTACAGCTGTGCTACCTTTTGGGGCATTATCCTTTAACTGATGCAATATGTGTTGTTTCAGGGTTGTGAGTTTGAAGGATGAACACTGTAAAAGTAGCCACCTTCATGAAATATGCACAAGCTTTCAGACACAATATTTTCTAAGGGTTCATTTGTTGTTTTGACTTAAAACTTTTTTTCCTCCAAATTTTAAAATAGATTTTACAGTTTTCAAAGCTTTTGGAGCTCAAGCTAATTTTGTTTTACTTCACTTTTCCATAAAGGGGAGCTGTGACATGGTGTTGAAGGGGCATCAGTTTGTCTCAGCGAAGCTGGCTACATATGTGAAACTTGCCTGTACTACTCTGGAACTCCACTCCCTGCTCACATCACTGGGAGTGCAGATCACTGCTGTGGTGACAAACATACCTGGCAGGGGACAACTGACCCGCAGACAGCCCCTGTGTCCCAGCACAAAGCACAGGGTTCAGCCTGGAGCTTTTTGTGGGGTGATGTTCTGATGAACCTTACCTCCAGCATCATTTGCTATTACGTTTCCAGCAATAGATTTGGCTCATGTCTTGCCAAATGCAAGTGGGCTAAACTCTCCAGAGGGGATTCTGGGAAGCATCATAAACATTGACAGTTAAAGCCTAATTCTTTTGTCTCTCAAAAAAAAAAAGTTTCCTCATCTCAGGAATTCATGGAAGCAGCTTATAAAATGATACCCAGATTTCTACTGTGTGAGGTTCATGCTTGGAAAAGAAGTAAAAGTAAGGATAAGAGGTACTTAAAGACAAATCTTATTTCAGAGGGGTAAAACTTCCATTAATGGCTTCATTCTTCCAATTTTCATTCAGATAAAGTTATTTTACAGTTTAAAGATGGTACTCCAATCAGGGACTTATAAACTATGAATCCTTTCTCTTTTTTTGTTATAGACAGATCTTTCAGAAAAAATGCCATGGAATCAGTCCAAATAAACACATTAAATAGATGGAAATATCAAACAAGTGTACAGAACAGTCTTACACCTCAATAAAAATGCCGAGTTCGGCTTTCATCCCCATGCAGTTGTATTCATGTAACACTAGTTTAGCTACAGATTCATGAGTCAGTGTTTCTGCTGTCAGGTTCCTGAAATGTGGGCTGACAGCACTTGGCTTGGCCACTATGATTTCACAACACCCAGAATAAATGATTGCCGAGATATTGTTCAGTCCTAGTTGAAGATTAGGGAGAGAAGCTGTGGGAGAGCTGGTATTGCCTGATTGCCACGTATGAGATTGACTTTTTAAATCCTTGTTCCCATGTCACAGTAACTTGAGTACACTGTTCTTGCTCTGATCCATTTCTCTTCAGCTACAGGATCTGGCCTTAGTATTTTGTGACTAACGTTAGCACTGTAACTTGCTTGGGAGTCGGGGAAGATGGTAAGATTGAATGGCAAGGGAAGAGAGGCAAAATATTTGTACTCAAGAACCCGAAGCAATACACACCAGTGATCAGAGCACAAAACAAACGATTGTCTGAGCTGGGCAAATCTAGGTGCACATTTTAGCCAAATCCTTCCCCAGGTTGTAGACTCCACCTCAAAACCAGCACCTCTACCTCTGACTTTGATTGACTCACTGAATAACGAGGGATTTGCTGCACTTCTTTGCTGCTACCTTAGGAGGCAGCAGGAAGATGCAAAATGCTGCAGTGGCCCCATAGCATCTTTGAAGCATTTTACATTGTTCTGAACTTGGGAGCTCACAGAGATATTAGGAGACTTCATGAAAATGGATTTTAGTAAGTTAGGGGAGAGGAGGAAGTAGGATGGTGCCCAGCTGATGACACAGACTTGGATATATTAGCTCTGTGGGGTGGGCAGGAGGGGGGCTGCAGAGAAATCAGGAGCCTTGCTTCACTGCCAGAGGGACATATGATGGGGAGAAAGGAACTGGTAAATGCAGATGCTGAGAAACTTCAAGTCTCTGTTGTGAAGCTGAGACAGGCTTGCTACGTTTTCAGTTCACTTCAGCTCTAAAAATGAGACAGATCTCTGTGACATGAAACTGGAGCATTAAAAAAGGTGATGGTCAATCTCTTTCTGTGGTCCAAAGTATATTCTCTATTTAGGTGCATGAGAAGCCTATCAGAAGAGCCCTTAATTTACAGGTGAATATTAAAAGCTGTATGTAGAGAAGGAATTTCTGGGGAACAGTGTCCGTTGGTGTCACCTCTGCATGCACCAGGTAGGTGCAGGTCCAGGGGCTGGCTGCAGCAGTCAGGCTTCTTCCTTAGGTATCTCGTCGGCTTCCTCTGAATCACCAGACAGCTTCTCCTTCTACAACAGATGTCAAATTATGCCCGAATCAGCTATGCATTACCCGAAACTCTGGTAAAGGCATCACCATGAAAGTCTTTGGAGCTTATTTCCGCGATGTTTGGGGATCAGTGTTTCTGTGAAACCTGAACTTCACTGTTTAGAACAAACCCCACAAACACTCCTTCCTTTTCTGCTTGTAGCTCAGACCTCACCAGTTCATATCCCTCATAGTCACCAAAAAAAAAACACTGGAAAGAGAACGATGCCTTATTTCCATAGTCTCCTAGAGCATGCTCCTGCTTTCTCTCTCAGTTCCCTTCCATGTATTTACAAGTATCGTTCCTCATTTGATGAATTTCTCCATTTGCAGTTCTCAGATTGTCAAAACAGATTGTAACTCACAATAGTATTGCAAGTAATTGCCAGACATTTTTTGTGTGCTGTACTTGAACTGCAGCTTAATCATTGAAGATCCTTGTGAAATTTTGATTAAACTTTATTTCATCACTTTGAAAACTGCTTGGACTGGAAGCAGAAATCCTGTGGTAGGCTATAGTTTACATTCATGTCCCCATTCATATTAACACTCAATACTTGGTAATACTAAGATATAAAGTATTTTTATGATAATCTGTGTCATATTACTGTAATATGCTATAAGGTAAGTTAATAAACCTTTAACAAGCCCCCAACATTATTTCTCCTGGACAGTCTATGTTATGTATTAATATTTCATCAGACAAGGGTGTCATGGTTAAACATACAAACATGTTTGTTAGTGTATTTGAGAATTCCTGCATGATAAAAATGATAAAACGTAGTCAGATCTGTATTACTTGCTATGAAAGATTTAATAATCATTCTGATTTAACCTGTGAAGCATGATTCTTCCACAGCACTTGGAAATGTTATGTACCCAGGAATAAATACATATCAGCTACTCTTGTAGACTAGGGGCGGAATTTGTTTCTCTCAAATCAGTGAGGATTCAGCCATGGATGTCACCAAGAGCAAGCACAAACCATAGACAGGTTAGCGTGCTGCTAGGGGTTTTGAAAGCAAAACTGAAAGGGGCTGATGCTTTAAATAGTAGATCAGAAGCCCAGATTGTCTCATCTCCTCACATGCATGCAACTGTCTGGTTTCTTCTGAGCTGGGTGACTCTGACAGCTACAGAAGACTCGTTGCTGTTTTACAAAAGGTGTTTGAAATGAATCTCTCTAAACTTTCTTTTCCTAAGATCAAAACATTGACTAATTTCTCAGCCCTCAAATGTTCCTTCTTCATTGTCTATTAACTTTCTTTAGCTCACGATACCATGTGGTTAATAGTCACTAAATATTCTACCAAACGGAGTTGTCCCAGAGACAGACAGCCTGTGGAGATGCTGCTCAATGCCTAACTGGTAAAAGAAAAGTTCCTTTTCACAGGACCCTACCTTCTGGTTGACTGGTACCATTTCAAGCCATTGACTATGCTCAAAAAGTATTCAAATGGCTGTGCTCTGACTAGTCAAGTTACCTATAGACAGCTATTGTGAAATAATTTGTGCAGTGATTGGAGGATATCTATAGAATATAGACATTTTTGCACACTGATCACTATCTCCATCATAAGACCACCTTTTATATAGATCCCTACACTGTACAATAGAAAATAGTAACTTTCTACAGCTTTTTTTTTTTTTAAATTATGTTTTAATAACTATACTCCTGCTTCAGAATTTAAAATAACTTAAAAATCAGTAAACTGGGATCCTAGGCATTATTTCAAGAGATAGCATTCAATTCCCAAGGCTGCTGCATCGTTCCACCATCCTTGTAATCTCTTTCTCTTCTCTAAAGCAAAGGTACTCCTGTTTTCCTCCCACACAGCAAGGTTCATTTTTCTGCAATATGGGATTACCCTGTTTGATGGGTTGTCTCTAGCCCCTTAGATATGTTAACCCACAGATATATTTCTCTCTGTGCTGGTAGCCAATGTTACTAGCCTCTAAGACAGTCCTTGCTCATTAACGAAAATCACACTCTAATCCCTGAATTTTGAGGGGAATTACAGGTAATCAAAGGACATGTCTGTCAAGCACAAAACATGCTGCTGGTGTGGTCTATCAAATTATCAGTTTCCCCTAAGATTAACCAACTGACTTGAACGGATACAAGAAATCTTATTGTATTATGGCAAAAGTTTACATTTCCAATTAACACAACTCTAAACAAAATCACTAAAGAAAAATAGCAAAACATAGTATGTTTTTGCTTTGTTTTATGAGTGTTTCAAATTGTTGGAAACAACTAACAACCTTCGCTCTCTCAGGCTTGATGTCCCTGGTGAGTTTTTAAAGCTACCCATCTGTGCTTTTGTTTTGCTGGAACTGCCCTGCCTTGCCAAGCTCACCTCCTGATCCTCCTCCAGTGGAAGTCAGTCTTATGAAGGAAGACAGGAGAACTCTTTTCAACTTGTCATCTGATACACTTGCCCATGCCTGAAAGTCTCTGAATCAGGTTTCTTCCTGTCTCCTTGGCTCTTTGTACTGGAGTTTTCTCATCTCATTTTTTAAAGCCTTAGTGATCTGAGGCAAGAGCCCATTGGGCGCCATGAAGGAAGCATTATGGGTTTTTCTGGAGGTGGAGATATCACAACAGATGCAAGACTTCTTTCAAACTTATCTAAATTATGCACTGAAAGCAGTATTCACTGTATGAAATATTCATTATACATGTATCTTGCCAAGCTCATATTTTCTAGTTTATTATACCCTCTTAGAGATAGCATATGACATAGCAACAATTTAAAATTTGACACTTAGACCACTTTCTAGGTTACTCTCTCCCTCTCTGTTTTTTTCCTTTATATCCAAAGGAAGATACAAGAAACCTTGAAATAGGTAGCCTAAGATAACCAGTTTCTAGGGAAGACTCCAGTAGAGACTAATCCCTGAAGCATTCAGACAAGGCTAAATCACAGAAATTTAAAAACAGATCATGAGCCCCAGTTCAAAAAGTTCATTAGCCCTTTCTTCCTAAGAATCCATAAGGTACATGTCTCAAGCAATACAAGTACATTTGCCTAACTTACAGCATCTTTGCATCTTTCTTAAAAGCATCAAGATACTAAAGTATTTCTCAGATGTCATAAATACTGTGTCACTTGGGCAGTAAGTAGCCTTTAGATGTTATGAAGGAGAGTAACAAAAATATTATTTAGCTTCTTCTAATATTTCTTTCTTTCTCTTTTATTCCTGCTTTTCCATTATGCTCCATACAATTGACATCTGGATTGCTTCCAGAATGTGAAAATCAAGATACAATAAATGGATGAATGAGTATATCAGTGAAAAAAATGTTTTGCCACAACTTTTGGATTTCTAGAAGAAAAAACTATCTATTGCCTCCAAAAGTAAATATCCATTAATGGCTACCTTGCATAGTGTTTTCGTTGACTCATAGGATCATTCAGGTTGGAAAGGACCTTAAGAGGTCTCTAGTCCAGCCTCCTGCTTAAAGCAAGATCAGCTACAAGATCAGACCAGGTTGCTCAGGGCTTTATTCAGCCAGGACTTTCTGAGAGTTTATTTTTTCATGTTGGCTAGTGGTGGTGTTCTTCTAAAATATTGTATTCTAGGCTGTTTGGAATAGCATAATCTGCAATCCTAGTTTCTTATAAACTCCCTTTACAGCATTAATTTCAGCTTTCACAAGTGCCCTGGGAATTGCTGGCTTTCAGGTGTGGCAGCCTGAAAGTTCAAACCGAATACCTCAGTTAACGTTAAGGGATAATAGAATTACCATTGTAATGGTCAAAGGATGCTGGAAAACAACGTTTGTAGGTACAGTTGACACCATAACTACATTTAATGTCTTATTAGACCAAATGACACAGTTGAATAAAGTGATCAAACTTTCTGGTTGAGTCCCTTTGTCATCTTCACACGAGGAGCTCAAAAAAACTTTTAAAACTGCAGTAGTACTTGGTGAATAGAAAAGTGTGGACCGAAGGAGGAAGGAGAGCATCATTTCCTTTGACAATGGAAATTTTCTTTGAAATCCTGCATGGAAGATGCTTGAGAATGTAGATCCCCTGCAGAATTTCTCAGGCATTTTTGACATTTTAAACTCCTTTAACTCTGAGTAGCCCCACTGATTCTTCTGTAGAAAGATGAATACTAAAGTGCAATGAAGTCAACGAGACGTTGGGAAACCAAGAGCCTTAAAGGACTGGAAACAGCAAAGTGATGCCAGAGGAGAAATGGAATTGGGATGATCCATGTTTCCCATTTTATATTCACAGATTTTAATAGATGGAAACTGTGTCATGTGGGAGAAAGAACATGAAATGGCATCTAATTATACACAGTCAAATCAAACATACATAAATATAAGAAGCTTCAAGTTACAGTAACCCTACTCTTTTGCAGGATACACAGAGATCTACTGCCTTCAAGTTGAAACTAAAGCTAAAACTACGAGAATGATGACCATTTTTAGCACTGAAGGTGGCTGTTGTAAGCTACTAGCAGAGAACATGAAATTCTTCACACTCTTCTGTCTTTGATTTAGAAGAACATCCCTCTTGAATATGTGTTATGAAGCAATCACAAGTTTGAGTGTATGAAGGAATTATTGGGTAAAGGTTCTGTTTTCATCTGGGACTATCTCAGCCTAGAAACTATCACAGAGGGCCATGACAATAATTGTCCTATGAAAGACTCATTCAAGCTTAACATCCATTCAAACAACACTGAAGCAGACCTGTTGTGAAAATGCCAGCATCACCCGTTATTATTGATCATTTTGACAGGGAGGTCTCTCCTTGGGGAGAGGCAAGCTGGGAGCCAAGCATGAGCCAGTGCAAACCCTGCCCTCACCCACAGTGGCACAGCGGTTGATAATGGGGCCTGGACAGCCTGGACATGTCAAGCAATGAATGAAGGCCAGGATCAACCGAAGGGATCCAGTCAGAAGCAGCAGGAAGCAGGGCCAGAGACAGGGCTGGGAAGAAGCTGCAGCATGGCTCCGAAGTCCATCCATATGGGTACACCTACAACATTGCTCAGACAGGGATTTACAGCTGAAATGAGGATAATCAGCTGTAAGTGCAATAGGAATTTTTTGTAGTCAAGCAAAGGAGGACAAATACATCTTTATATCACAATGGTGAAGTGTTCGTTTTTGTAGAGTGTTATTCCACTATCAAACAGTCTTCATAAATAATCTATTAATATTGGGCTTTCATCAGAAGGTCACTTGCTTAATCTCGTGTAGGCAGAGACAAATGGCAAGCTGTGTCTGACTCAACCATTTCTCTCACGCCCTCTCATTATATGAGTTTGGAATAAAACTGCTCTATACCCTGCTGAGTAACCTTTACAAAGCATGCTGCTTGTTGGGTAGGGTTCGAGGAAAGGCAGAGCAATTCCGACTTTGCATGAACAGAAGCCAGCTTTTAACTGGATTGATTTCCATAGTAAGGCTAATAATTTTGGTACTAAAGCGCAAATAATTACTATTATAATTGTTTTTCAGCATCCACAGGGGTGCTGACTGCCTCCCAACCTGAATGAAAGGACCAGGACTCCTGGTTTAAAATGCTCACAACACCCCTGCTTCTGCAAAGTTCACTGAAAGCCAGTGGGAACAATTTTCATAGGTTCATAAATCCTATGAAAGGCCACAAACTTTACATTCAGTTAGATGTCTGGGAAAATTTGTTCAAGATTAAGATAAAGTTACTGGGCAAAGAACCTACTTGGTCTCTGTGAATGAGGTGGAATTTAGCGCAGCCCTCCTGCATCCCATAAGAACATGAAAATGGTCACACTGGTTCAGAGCAAACATCCATCTAGACCAAAAGTGGTCGTAAGCAGATACCCAGGGAATCATAAATGCAGGAGAAGTCTGTGTGATATTTCTTCCTGCTACCTTACCCCACCTCCACCAATTTCCGCTCAAAGGATGTCCTCTGCCTGTCCTGGCTTGTCTATTCAGTAATCTCCAAGGAATTTCTCTTTTATGGAATTTGCTAATATTCCCTTGAAACTATTGTTTACCTGATAGTTCCTTTCATTTTCTTTGCTTTTTTGACTTCTACCGAACACTGAGCTGATGGTTGTAAAGAAATAGCTGCCATTTCCTAAGGCCTCACTCCTTAGTGGTTATACCCAGTTGATAAGCCAGCATTTTATGTCCCAACCGTTTGCCATCTTTACATTTATCTGTGTCACACTTCATCTGATATCTTGACACTTCGTCACTCATTTTCTTAAGGTCCTTCCTAAAGCTGCTCAGTCTGCCTTTGACATCACTATTTTGAGCAGCTCTGCATCACCACCAAACCTTTCCACCGCTCTGACCTTACTGGCTTTATGGTTGTGTAATGAGGTTGGTCTGGAGGGCTGCTAACGTCTTAGGGGTGCTACTTTTATCACTCCTTCAGGTCCTTCCTGCACACAGGATCATCTTTTCTTCCAAGCACACTCTCTGCGTAAAACACATGCATATTTTAAAAACTGAGATTTCTTTTAAATATTTTTTGGGTTTTCTTTTCCCCAAATGGATTAGTATCTGAGCTTCTCCGTGTTTATTTATAAATATGACATTCACTTTGCCCAGAGGCAAATGATATTACCTTGACAAACAATGGTGTTTTTTTGTATCTTCAGTGTGTGTACGTTTCTGTGTGTTCTCAAATATGTGTGTGTGGGAATACTGAAATTAATATTTAATGTGAATGCATTTGACTCTAGTCTCAGATGGTAGTGGTCTTTTAACAATTGCTATACTTTCAGATGTGACTAACACCAGAAATGTAAGAGAAGAACTAAACTACCAATTCAACATTTTGCCTTTCCTGTGATATTTTGTGTATTTTCACTTCATAGACAAAAGAGTGACTACAGGGACTAAATATGCTGAAGACACAGGCTTTCTCTTTATGAAGATGCAGCATAAAGGACAAATAAAGCATTAAATTGCTTCTTTTGTATTATCTACAGTTTTAATTTTTAGAAAAGCAAGCAGATTCAGAGTCAAATTAACTTATCATTTACCAGTGCATGATGAGATTCAAAACAAGTGTCCATCCTGCTCCAAAATGCAATAATCTGCGTATTCCACTTTGTGACCATTGCTCAGCTGCATGCAGGAAGAAATTTTTCTCCAGGCAGATAAAAACCAAAACCAAACTCTCTTCCTTAAAAGCTCAATAAATCCTAAAACCTGACAAACATTACTGATCTACTTATGCTCAGCAGTGCTGCTTGAGAAAGCAGATAGATACCATTATACTGTCTTTTTTTCAACAAAAAACTTGTAAATTAGTTCAACAAAGATAAAACAAGATTGGATTAGTAAGCTGCAGTCTCACTAATGAATGTTGTTTGTTGTCATGAGCCGTTATAAATTATGTCTTATTATACAATTCATATCCACAAGAATTTCATGAAAAGACTATAAACTATATTATATTAATAAATTCATTTTTACTCCTACCTCACAGAGTTGAAAATATTCCTTCTTAGACCTTCTTCATTAGGATTTAAACTACACCAGCAGCCACCATGTCTAGCTTGCAAATGCTCTTCTAATGTCTCTGACTTCTGAAATCAGTGACTTCTACCATATTCTGGTCAACCCTAATTTAGAAGTTTCAAAGTACATATAAGTTAAAATCATAGAATCATAGAATCATAGAATGGTTTGAGTTGGAAGGGACCTCAAAGATCATCTAGTTCCAACCTCCCTGCCATGGGCAAGGACACCCTCCATACACCAGGTTGCTCAAAGCCTCATCCAACCTGGTCTTGAACACTTCCAGGGATGGGGCATCTACAACTTCTCTGGGCAACCTGTTCCAGTGCCTCACCACCCTCTGAGTGAAAAATTTCTTCCTTAGATCTAATCTAAATCTGCCCTCTTTCAGTTTAAAGTCATATTCCCTTGTCCTATCACTACATGCCCTTGTAAAAAGTCCCTCTCCCACATTGCTGGTTCATGTCCAGCTTTTCATCCACCAGTACCCCCAAGTCCTTCTCTACAGGGCTGCTCTCAACCCTTCATCATCCAGCCTCTATTGATACTGAGGGTTGCCTTGACTTGTGCAGGACCTTGAATTTGGCCTTGTTGAACTGTGCACTTGTCCTTGTTCACACAGGCCCACTTTGGAAATCTTGGAAGCTGTCACATTGTTCTTCTTCATCAGACAACAAGGAAAATGTGTTTCAAAATGAACATGACAATGGTCCAGTGGAAACAGATAAGCTGAAGACCAAGATAGAAATGTGATCAGACATCTATATGTCCTATGATTGCTAATATTGGTATTGCAAAAACATCATAAGAATGGCTTCTGACAGTGTATGTTTTTTACTTAGGAAAGACATTGAGCATTATCTCTACTAAAATCTGAGATCCTGCCTCAAAAATAACACAGCAAATCTTTGAAGGAAGAAACCTGAGAATGTTATATTTAAACTGTATGATGGGTAAATTTTATTCTCTCAATAAATTTTTCACTGCTACTGCCTTTATTTTAATTAGTTGCCTAAATATATCTTTTATGCTAAAGTTATGCTTTGAATTTAGCTCAATGTTTGGTGATGATGAAATAAAATACACACGTATGTAATTACCGTCATTATATAGTGTCTTATTTTTTTAAGTCTTCAAGCTTCCTCAGATGCTCATGTCTACTCACAAGAAAATAGTCTTCGACCACTATGTCTTTATTCCCTCTGCTAGACAGGCTGAGGGCACCTGCCTGTGGTGAGAGCACTCCTGGGTAACCAGGCGAGGAGTTTTGGGGAAAACCAGCAGCAGTGTATCTCTCCACACTGGCTTAGTCACCTGAGGCAGATGATGCTGCATCATTTGGCATCCAATATCAGCATTGCCAATAACAATGAATTTATGCGAAGTTTCTTTCATGTGAATTGTGTTAGATTTGAAGACCACATGATTGGTGAGTATTCAAGTACAGAACAGTATTGTTTTGTACCAAAGACGGTTTGCATGCTGGACCAAATTCTTCCATAGCAGTCAGTGAGTTCAAGGGAAGCATATGAATGAGAAGATGTAGTTAAAGAAAGATCTGATGTGATAAGAAAAGATAAATTTAGATGATATAACATAAATTATATGATATAACATAAATTAAGATGATCTAACATAAGGTAAGATTAAGCATGGAGCTCTCCTGCATTCATAGCTATAAATAAGACATGATTAGGTTATTGCAAAATTATTGTATTGCTACCTTTTAGCTATTTTACATGAGTCATCCTCTAGTGCTTTGGACTGATGTGGCCTTTTGCCCTTTTGGGCAATTCTCCAGCTTTTGAATAGAAAAGGCAGCTTTGGGCATGGACAACATGTGAGTTCTGTCTCTCAGGAGGGGAGCAGGGAGGGCGGTGGGCAGCAGGCTGGCAGGACAGACAGACAGAAGAAGCACATGCCAGAGCAGACAGAAAGGATACCTGGGAAAGAAATAAGCAGGCCAAGGGTTTGTAAATTCAAGCTATGGGACTGAACAGCCTCTAGATACTCTGAACTCACCCCAATTTAAAAATGCCACTGAATCCTTCTCATTTCTGCACTGAGCCTCCAGAGCCAGACAAGTTTGCCCTGGGGAGCGTCTGAAACCATGTCTGTGGCTTAAAATGACTTTCTGAGACTAAGCAGGGACTGGAAAAACACTATTAACCCCTCAGTCATGGCATTACACTTTTCTACAGAAACGTGAGTCCCCAGCCAGCCCAGGCGGTATTTGGGCTTGGCAGATCTCTGACACAACTCGCGCTTTCTTCCCAAAAGGTCATTCTCTCTGGGGTCAAGGCGAGGGGGCTTTTTTTGGGCTGATGAATGACTTGGCTTGTGGTGCTGCTCAGGTGAAACCTGTCTCCCCAGTCCCGCTCCTCTGAGCTCGGCAGGCAGCAGGCAGAGGGTGGGCATCCTCTGCTGAGACAATGGACAGGCTCCTTGCTGCATGAACCAAGTGGATGGAGAGGGCTGCAGGTGGAACCTTGGCTGGGGTGGGGAGGTGAAGTTGCACTGGGCCACGTGCGCATCCCAGGTTGCTCCAGGGGTGCAATCTGTTCCCCAGGCTGAACTTGCTGGGCTTTGGGGCTTAGCAGAGAAATTGGAAGGATTCAGTGACGTTTCTGTATTGAGGTGGGTTCAGAGTGTCTAAAGACTGTTCACTCTGTAGTTTGAAACACTGCAGTTTGCTTTAATTCCTTTGCTTTTATGGCTGGAGTTAATATGGTGTCCCTCATATGGTGTCAGTGTCTAATATAACCCAGAAAATAATTAAATGCATCAGAAGTCCTTCAGTTCCCTCTTGTGTCAGTTTATCCTTCTGTAAACTGGCTGTTTATAAACTCCTTTTTTGTGTCTTTCCTTAGTAAATATTACAGTAAAAATTGCATTGTCCCATCTCAGGTCTTTCCAGCTGGAAGCACCATAGTTCTGCAAGGAAGCAGCATAGATGGCAAGGAGGAATGTTTGAGGTAGACCAGAGAGTGAACTCAAATTGATAAAATGAGCTAAAGGTAATTGCCAATTTACATTGCAAAGTGATTATTCCTTTGGAAGATAATTTACCCACAAATGCTCTAAGTAATTTCTGTCAAATCTAAGTGAAAAAAAAAAGACTGAACTTTTTTGGCTCTGTCGTGTTACAAATTTGTACACTGTTACTTCAACACTGTGGTGAGTTTCTCCCATTCCTTCATTTACTTTAAAATATTTTTATATATGATACAAAAGAATCAAATATAAATGGCTGAGGAGCTGCTTAATATTATTTGTTGCTTGCAGTCTGGCCCAGGGGTCCCACTTGGAGCTTCGGACTCCTGTGATGCTAATTGTCTTATGTGCATGCAAACAGTGACAAATTGCTTTCTGCCCTGAGGAGCTTAGAGTTTACTAGGAAAAAAAAAAAAAAGAGAGAATATCTCCTCATTTTGCATTTACATATCACTGATCTATCAAGTCTCTTTCGTTAGAGAGTGTTTCCCACAACCTGCTCTTGTCCGGCTGCCGCTGTATCGTCTGTTTGGAGAGCTGCATCCCAGCATCTCCTCTGTGGTCCACCTGCCACCGGTCTGCGGGGTGAGGCACACGAGGTGCAGGGACGAAAGAAATGCTGCAGAAATGTGCGAAGATCAGCAGTGTGCTGCCTGATGGAGACCTGCCCTCAAAGGAAGATGGGGTTTGAGGTGCTAGCCCAGAGGGCCAGCCCCCCCCTCATGCTGCTGCAGCAGGATCTGATGCAGAGAGCTGCATGCATGGGAAAAGGAAAAAATCAAGGCATTTCTGTGCAAGAGTATGGTGTAGGAGATGTCTTAAAAGATATGAGAGTTGTTGGACTTTGAGGAGAAACACTCTATGTAAAAGCATGTTTATTTATTTTAAGAAGTTACTGGGGCTGAATTGATGCTTTAGGGACTGGATGTTAAAATCCAGTGCGTCACAAGTGGATTACTACTGCTTATTACTTGCTTCATTAATGGTTACAAACTCCTCTGAAATCCTGAGGTGACTCCCGAGGAATAAACAAGCAGACCTTGTTCTGTGTGTTGCAAAAACCTTTAGTTTGAAGGACATGAAGTGTTTGCTACTGACCTGCAGCTGAACCTGTGGTGAAGCTGCCTGGGGCAGTCTGCAGGCTGTCAGGGTGGATCTGCAGCCTGGCACACCATTTTTTTTTGTTTAGTCTAACCTATTTCCCTTTTTTTTTTCAAATTTCTATTTCAGCTGGCTCAGTCTTATGTCTGGGCTTGGCAGGGCCAGGGAGGGGGATCACCTATACTTGCCTCAGCTATATTAGAAGGAAAGTGCTTCCAACTTTAGAGGAAAAAGAGTGCGAGGAGCTAACCCTGTTGAGACCATTGGATTAGTGGATTTCAAAAGCAGGTTTAGGGAGAACTGGAAAAAAGGAGGAACAGCATCCAGCAAATAGGTGTGATAAATCGATTTCTGGAGACAAAAAAATTCTCTTTTCTGTTTCTGGCTGCCAGGGAGCAGCAAGGATAGGCTGCTCTCAGAGAAGGGGAGCCGGAAGCCTGGGGCAATGCGAGGCTGGCAGGAGAGCAGCCTCATCCACCACAGCACTGGAGCAAGGTGAGCAGACAGGATCGTATGAGAGTTCAGCAGCACCCAGTCAGTCCTCAGCACTGGGGCAGGTCCCAGCCAAGCCAGGGAGCCAAGTCCACAGGGCCAGATCAAGGAAGTATGAGACTGGATGGAGATGTACCTGTGATGGAGGTGTGGTGTAACTCTGTTAAGGACAAAAGGCAAGACCTTCAGCTTAAAAGAAGCTCACAAAGGTGGACAGAGCATCTGCAGACACTTCCTCCAGGTCTTTCATTCAAGGCCACTGGCTGCCCTCTCCTATCTCACCCTGAGCCCAAGTGACCAAACCCTTAAGAGGGCTCTCAGATTAACAGCCCAAATTCAAATGGCTGTGCCAGGGCCAGAGTTTTGCCAAGGTCAGCAGAAATGCTCGAGGAAGCCCTATCTCACTGCTGCCAAAACCAGCACATAAACCCAGGCACTATGGATTAGGTGCAAGCCGAAAGGAAGGCAGATGATAGTAACCACCTCTCAAGTTCCTATGGCTCCTTATTGCTTCAATCACACAACTCGAATGTGTGACTCAGTTGTGTAAAATATGCACAGTTTAAGCCTATTGACCAAAGTTTTAATTGGTGTGAAATATTACTTCTCCCTGCATTCACTGGAACCCACAAAAGCTTATGGAGATCTGGTTTGTATACTGGTTGCAACTGCAAACAGACTTCACAGTATAAAGGCTGATCTTTAAAAAATGAAGAGATATCATCTCTATGAAAAAACCCAGCACTTCCAGAAAATATATTTAAGCAAAGCTTACTTCATCTGTACATATCCAAAAAATAAATTACTAAATAAAATGAAATGTCAGGAAAGTCAACAAAAGGTTTTGCCCCAAGTGATTTGATGGTATTTTGTATTGACTGAATGGTGCCCTCTGGGGCTCTAATCCTAAAATATAATATAGATATTCTCTGAAGTAAGACAGTTCTAGAAATCTGGGTGGAGAGAAAATTCGAAACTCCATAGATTACAGCACAGCATCTCCCCCAATCAGCCCAGCGCCACCGATCCTGACATTTACTCTATTGCTTTTATCTGAAAGAAACAGCATCTTGCAGCAACTGCAAATTGGTCTGGTGAAACGCGGAAGATAACAGTTCTCAGGTGCAGAATTAATGATTTGATGTGCACTTTTTAAACCGTTATTTTGGACAGACCTCTGCTTTCAGACTGAGAGTCCAGGTGTCTCTTTTGATTATGACAATCCTCTATCCTATCTGTGTATCTTTCTAGGCAGCTTTCACACACTATTTATGGAGTGCATACATTACTCGGGACCTCATCAATAGTAATGAATCCAACTACGTGAGCTGAAAAATGTGAGATTTTTTTCCATTTTATATGCAATAAGACTAACACACTCCTGCACTGTAAAGGGCATAAGCAAAACCTGACCATTGCTAAAGGTAATTAAAACTCAAACTGAGGGAGAGGTGTGGTTGCTCTGCCTCAGGATCTCATTGCAATGCAGTGGGAAGGTACAGGGCTGGCAGGCACTGAGCACCAGGCTGGGGTGTGAAAGTCTGCAGTAAGAAATTGTGGCTTTTCCCTCAGCCCTTCTGGTTTCACCATTGCTCTCAGGACAACTGAGGGAAGTGAAAAAAGTCATCAAGAGACAAGCCTCACCACAAAACTTCTGGATTGTTCATACGCCTTTCCCACTCACACATACACACTCCTTGCAGAAGGCAGTGGAATAAGTTTTGTTGTGTTATAGAGACTGGAAATACCTTTACTCAAGTCAGAGAAGGGAGTAGTCCTACCCAGAGCCCTTGGAGAAGGTTGTCTGTGGGTGGAGAATGTCCCACTGGGGATGGATGCTCAAGCAGGCACATGTCTGCCATGGTGGTGTTTTCTGCATAAGTAACCAATCCCTGAGGGTCTTTCAAAATCATCGCTGGCTTGACCTCTCTCTCCAAATGCACAGTCATCCCCGTCACAGGGAAACTGCTGAAGAAATCACCCAGAAAAGGTTCACAATAAGGATTTCTTTCTGAAAAAATATTTAACGTTTGCTGGAGTCCCTCAGGCACTCCTGGTTGTTCTTCCCCTGTCAGAGTCTCTTTATTTGAGATAACTTTTGTGGTTTAACTGAGAAGACAGATCAACAGACCAGTGTTGTATAAAAGCTCCTTTACCATTTGCTATCATGGAAACTTTGTCATTGTTAGGTAGCTGAAGGGCTTCTTGCACCACCAGCACGGCACATTTATGTGGCAGCTGCAATGGACCCGCAGGTGTTTTAGGATGTCTTCCTTGTAGGTGCTTCATATACTGCACATTGGTGGGAGCTGAGCAACCACTGCTCCTGCGAGCACCCAGGGCATCAGCAAGGATGGATGCCTTCTTCCACCCCTTCCCTAGCAGGTATCTGGGACCTCAGCTAAGCATCTGGTGTGCAAGTAGTGATGGGCTCTGAGCTAGCAAAGGTGTTCGCAGAGGAGAACAGTGGACACTGGCACATTTTTGTGTGTCCCCTGCATAAGATTTTTCCTCTTTCTGCAACTTCTTTCAAGTCCATATTTGGCACCTAGACCTGGAGTCTCATGGACTTTAGCTCCACCTATTTTTCATGCCAAATCACCACAGCCTCTGTAATTTAATGTCCTTAATGGGGCAAGCATCTTGAATTATGCCTCACCTGTGACACCACATCCCAACTTTCTGAGGAGCTTCTGTAAAGTGTACAGGTTTACTCTGCTGCTATACAGGGATATACGACTCTCACAGTTGGTCTTAGCAATATGTAGGACTTTAAGAATTCCTTTTTCCTTCTACTTCTTTCTGTCTGACTTTCTTTCCCATTTCCTTTGTGAGTGAACGTAGTTCCCCTTGTGTGCTTTGGAGCTGTAGAAACGGAATAATTCGCCAGTGAAGAGGCGATGAAACCATTAAACATTGTTATTATCTTTAATGGAACTATGAAGATAAAACTATATGAGCCTTATTATCTGGTATTGTATGCACAGAATATACAAGCGTAATTGTGGTGGACTATGGCTATTTCATGGAAAGGTTTCAGTGGAAATATTAATAGATTGAACAGTATAATAAAAAAGAAGGATGGAAAAGTCATAACATTAGAAATGAATATTTCATTTTTTTAAAGGGAAACTTATCTCCCTAAGCATGATTCTGGAAACATTTTAATTAAGCCTAGCAAGTTTTAACACCTGCCCTTTATTTCACCTCTTTCAAACAACACAAGGATAATTGTGATTACTGACAACTTGTAGGTCTAAAGGATCAAAAATGTGACATTTCTTATGACAAAGAACACTAAAGAAGATAATTTGGAGAAATATATATTTACCCATGACATGCAATTCTAGGAATTCTGTTGTTTTCATTTAGGTAAATTTCCTTCTGGCAATGAACTGAGTGACTCTTGGGGAACGTATTATATGCCAGAAATTTGTGACCCCACATTGTCCCTGTATCATGGTCATTTTAACCAATCAGCCATTGAGGGACCTTAAAATATTCCAGTGAATGATAAGATTAAAAAATGTTTTTCAATTTTCCTTTTTTCCTACCTCCTCCTGAGATTTTAAAGATAGGGATTTATGATTACATTTTAAAATGAAACTTGCAAGCTTAGAAAAATAATTGTTAAAACAAACTCTACTTGTTTCTGCCTTCCCCGAACGTCACTGTTTATCCACAAGACTGGGTCTCCAGCTAGTCTTGCTCTGATCCTTTCTGTCACATATAATCATCAAAGATCTTCTGCAGAGGTAGTTTAGGTCTCTGCATTCTTCCTGTTGGAATATACGTGATCCTTCTTCTGAAAGTGAAGTGCGAACTCATCCCAGCCCTGGCTATGCCCCCCAGGTGAATCTCCAGACAAGTTGCGGAGAATTATAATGCCTATATTCAAATGTGTGGTGGGTTACCACCAACAAGACTGTGGTCATTTATGTAAGAACTCTTAAATACTTGTCTTTCTGATAGAGTCTCAATTCCAACTACATTGAGTACATTTCAGTCTGATATTCACAGGTCTCAAATTTTACATTAGTTATGTCGCCTCTATAGATTTTGGATTTCATCTGCCAAAGAACATGCAAGTCTGCCTGCAGTTTCAATGCAATGTCTCTAATTTTTCAAATGCAATACTCTTTTCCTGTGATGCAATTACTGATGAAATGACATTACGGCATTTTTCGAATGCTTGCTTTTCAAGCCGGTATTTTAAACGTGCCATCACTGGCACTAATACAATAAAAGCTGTGTTTGGAATTCAGCGATGACTCAGAGCACACCAATGGTTTTAAATTTGCTAATTAATGACTTGCTTGTTTACAAAACTTTATCTGAAATTCACCTTCTGTATCTGTATCTTTTGTGCTTCCTGGAAGAAGCTAAAATATTAAATGGTGCTTTTCAATTATAAAATAATAAACAACTGTTATGAAAACAGCAGTGTAGATTCAGTGAAGTGCCAAATGTTATCCACAGCCTGTTGGATGTGTTTGGCTTTACAGAGAGGATGGGAGGGTGAGCGACGGGCTGTGTGGCGTTTAGTTGCCAGCTAGGCGAAACCATGACACGCTCACCCGTGGTCTGTGGATAAAAACAGGAATCATCCGTCACAGTGACAGAAAAGGAACTCCTGCGGTATCACTCCTGTGATAAACAAATGCTATATTGAACTCAAAATAACATTCACCAATGAAGGATTAAGAAGCAAGTTTAGAGAAATAAATAACACCGAGACTGAGAGGGGCATGGACAAAATGTATCTTTTATGTTCTGCTAGGCAGAATTTGAGAATAATAACCTGATTTTGTGTGATAGCGAATACCCACTGTTATTTTCTCTCTGAGACTTGATTATAAGCATGAATGAGAAGATTTATTTTAAGGGCTTTTGATTGATGGGGCTGGGGGTGGGAGGAGGTGCAACCTGTTTTAGAGAGTGAGATGCAAAATTGATACAGTTATTAATAAGCATTTGTGGTTGCATAAGCTCAGAGCAGTAACTGCTGGCATGAAGACCCCTCTGTGTAAGCTGCCGTACAAATGTACAGAGACTCACAGCCCCTCCTTTGAAGAACTGACCTCAGAAATGAGGTGTCTACTTCTTCTGTTTCTCTACCTTGAGGTTAAGTTGCCCAGTTGGGCAACTAAGTGCCTTCCCTGTGACCACAGGTGTTTAACCCTGCTGTGTCCAGTTTACATGACCCTGCATTTGAGGATTCATACAGCTGCAAGATCTTTTAATATTTTGCAGTGGCAGAATGCCCACACTGTGCGTGGGGGGCCTGCCATAGCAGAGATTTCGCTTTTGTTGTTGCTTGCTACAAGCTAGTTTCAGGCCAGTCAGTTGTGATGTCTTGGCTTTGAACTTTGGCTGTTGAGGTTGATTTGTGCAAGACGAGAGATGGATGCTCTCTCCTGCTGCACAGGTCATCCCAGGACAAGGAGGGCCAGCATGCCCTGACAGACACTCCACACCACATTTTGCAGAGGACAGTGTGCTCTGGTCCCTCTGGAGGGGATGTGCAGAGCAGAGGACTTCTGCTCCCACCCTGGGCACCACAGCTCCAGCAGCCTGGCCGTGACTAAGGAATGTCAACAGCTGAGAATGATTTTTAAGGCTGGGCTCCTGTGAATCTGCTGGGAGAAAGAGACTCTAAAATGAGCTTTTTAACCTTTTCACACACTCCTTTATAGCCTTACATCTGTGAAAATAAATCCTAGGGACACAAGTACAGTGTGATGTACAAACTCACCCTCTTAACTCTGGTGAGTCTATTCTTCCACTGCAGTGCAGCACTGTGAAGTCTGAATATACTTCTTAGCCTCAAAGAAATGCTCTTTTGTGCTGAAGCACCTTCTAGTTCCCAGCACTTTCTCTTCTTTCCTTGCTTTTATTTTTAATTGACTGTCTTTTGACAGTCGGAAACAGACTGATGCCATTTAAGTAACACAAAAATAAACAAAACCACCCTCCTCCCCAATCTGTAGCTGGTTGAGGTGAAATACATGCCACCTACAAAGAGCACTTTCTATTTTTCCTGAGACTTCATGATAAAACACACTCTGAAGTTGAGCTCTAGATTTTTTTTTTTAACTTAACATGTCTTAAGGAGATTAAACAGAACAGCATCTTAAAGTGAAAAATCCAATGCTGGTCACAGATAGAAGAACATGATTTGTCTCCAGTTAATCCTCATAATCCTTGACAGGTTTATTCCTGCAGGTAAATTTTTCTCATTTCCATTTAGGATGCTGATACAGAAGTTGATATTATCTTAGCGTGTAAAACCTAAAGCCAGTATCTTTCTTTACCTCAGTCATAGTGTGCTTTCAAGTTAAAAATATGAAAAAGTGTAGGACAATGAATGAGAAGTGGTAGCCTGGTATCCCTGGAAGTCTGCTGAGGGGTTCCTGCTGATGCTTTTGGGCAGGACTGAGGCTCTGTGGTTCACCCTGTGCCTGGCTGAGAGTGTGGCTGTGCCAGGGGGTGGCGGGGGAGGCAGAGCGGCGTGAGTGCGGTAAGGGGTGTGGGGGTGGAAGGGGCTGCAGTCACCACTTCTTCCCCCAAAGGCTGGCATCTGATACCTGTTCTGAATTCAGAGAGGAGGCAGGTTTGAAGAGCAATTTTTCTTCACTCTCTTCTGTAGGTAATGATGGTATTTTGTTTTCTCATCTTAACTTCTGTTTTTGAATTCAATTTTGTCTTTTTCTGATTTCTCTTTCGCTACTATTTCCCTATTTGGTACTATTTTTCCAACTGTTCTTAATTTCTCCTTTTAGATTTTGCTTCCTCTCATCCATCTTAATATTTCCTCTAACTCCCTCTGTCATTTCTACATCAATCTTTCCATATTCCCTCCTCCAGTTTCTTTGTTATTCTCTTTCTCATGTTCTCTTCCCTCTATGCCTCTCTCTCGCTCTATGCCTCCCTACCAAATGCTGGGAATGGTGCTCCTTGCATGCATGATCACTATGACATGACATCTCTGGACAGTCCCTACCTCCATGGGCTCCCTTTGTTGTCTTCCCAGTTCTTCCAGTTAATGGCAGGTTGGACAGGTGAGGGACCGTACAGTCTACCACACCATTTACCTCTTTAAACTAAGCTTGGCCTCTAAAGCCAAGAAAAAATTAAGAAATAAGTTGAGCTGCACAATGGAAACTGCAGAACTTCCCTGAATTAAATGGTCATGTATCTCACAATGCCCTAAAGCAGATTTGTAGGAAAAATATAGGAATAGGAGAAGCACGTGTTATATTTCCTCTGAGAATTTCTATCCTTCATCCTGCATTGTCAGAAACTTTTGGAGCCTGCATTGCCTTTATGTATTTCTCATCAACGCATAGCGTATGCTGGTGACAGTAAGGCTGAGGAGAAAATGTTATCTCCTAAATGAATCCCTGCACAGTTTCGCTCAGGCATTATGTCTTCCTGTATCTTTCTACAGCAGCTCACGGAGAGTGGCAAGGGCAGTGATGAATGCTCTCAGCCATTTCTCAAGTGAGGAGAGAGAATACGATTCGAATCACTTGCACAATGCTTCTAGTTCCATAAAGTTAATGTAAGCCTTTCAGGGCTGAATATGGAAAGTAAATGGTTGCTACCTCTAATCTGTGCTATTGCTTGGGTTGCCATTGCAGGAACTGGATAACCTTTTCTTTTAACAACACAGTTGTGAATGATTAGCCAGACCCCACCTTTTAAATCACAGCACGACAGTGTGCCAGAATGCAGGAATTAGGCACTCAGCCCCTAATGCCTCTCATTTCCTCTCTGGCATCAATTTAGATTTAGTCTTTGCTGGTATTTTACTGGTGGTAGCTGAAAAGCGTTAGAATCTAGGTTTTAAGTGGTTCCTTCTAAACTCCATATTTTTTTTTTAACTGAACTTTTTATTTGCTAAGAAGAAATACACTTTTGTTTACCCCAGGATTATGTATGAATGTAATGAATTGTTTTGATGGGAAAAATGTTTTTTAGCAACTAGATTGTCCATACTGCAGCTTTGTGCTTCTGATCTTGGTTTTACCCCTGTGTTTTCCCTTGTACTCACTTGACACAGAATGACTAGTCACCCAAAATGTAGCAGGTGTGGGTTCCTTGTTTTTCTCTTTGCCGCAGTGGATACCTTCCTAGAGAGTGGTAAGCATTGTCTTTTGCTTAAATACTGCTTCTGATACAGTCAGTGAATCACAGATATCGGTTTATAGGTGACCGAGTGCATCCCTGGATCCCTACCTCTCTCTGGATGAAGCATTTAGATTATCTGTGTAGCCCCACACTCCAAAGCCTAGATACATTAATTAGACCAGTTTACTGTTGGACACTTTTTCCTCTGTGGTTGTTGGTGTAGCCTTCACAAACAGGCCACCATTCAATCTAATGCCTGTGAAGACTTTGTCCTTCATTATCCTAATGGCTCTTTTTTCCAGAGTCTCACTCCTTTGATGGTGGGAAAGTCTCCTAACTCCCAAACTGCATACGTGACCCATGTATGCCCAACCTTTGCACCTATGCATGCATGTGTTTTCTGTTAGCTCTTCTCTGTTCATCCTACAGCTATGCTTGTGCAGAAAATATCTTGTTCCAGCCTTCACTGTGCTTGGCTAAATAAGCCAAACTGCTAAGTTTCATTTATAAAAAAAGCTCTTCTTTAGCCTAGTCATCTCCTTTGTTCATCTCTTTGAATGCACATGACTGAATACTACGTGGTCTTCAGGATAAGGTACAGTTTCATTGCAAGAATCATTCAGTGTTGTTTGACCCTAAACAAAAACACTTACCTTTTATTTCACTTAGAAAAACTTTTTGCTGTTGCTTTTTTACTGTTTTTTTTTGTTTGTTTGTTTTTGTTTTTTTTTAAATTGGGTAGAACTCTCCAGAAACTGCTTTTAAGTGTTTTGTTCTGGCTCCTGAACTGATAAAATTGTTATCCTGCTAGGTGCTTTCGGAAGTTGTTTGCTTGGTCAGTGCATTTACAAGTGTTTTAAAAACCTTGAAATGCTTCTGCTTTTTGCTGGTGCTAGGGTGTCTTCCCAGGGTGCTAAAATACCAAATAGGCCAGAATCTACCTCCTATCTAATCTAGGTGGGAGAGACACCTCAATACCCATGATCTGGCCCTGTAACACTGCCAGATTTATAAACTCCTTGCAGCGTGTCTAAACGCAGTCAGCCACCCAAACCCTCCTTACATTGAGCTAGCAGATGCCATTTAAAGTCTCAATCCTCAGACCATTCTGCTGCAGCTTGTAAAGACAGAAATGGGAAGGAATAGCTCTGTTCTCTTGCACACTGGATTCAAAAGCTCTCTGGCTTTCATGCATTAGCAGCTGTTGCAGCTGTCGAAGTCACAGTTCTGAGCCCATCGCTATAGACATAATCGGATAGAATGCAGCTGAGCAGGAAACACAATGAAGAAGAGAGATCTTCAGATATGTTCTTTTAAAACTCTAGAATTCATTAAGCTTTTGTTCACAGTATTTCTGACATTGCAGGTGCTTGCAGATTTATATACAGGAATGCTCTCCCTTTCATGCTTTTCTTTCTCTCTGTGAGTGCTGGTAATGTGAATGCAAACAATCATTTTCATGGACACTGAAAAACAAGCAATTATAGAATAAAAGCCCTTCTGCTTCTGCTGGCAATGGATGAAGTGACAGGAACCTTAATTATGTTCGAATTCAGAGTAATATAATATTCAGGAAGTGAGAAAATCATCAGGGCATGAAAAAAATGGGCTTTTTTGCTTCTTTATGATATTGTGAAATTGTTCTGGACACGAGCCAAATCCACTTCTCAGTGATGCTGATGTAAATTAACAGAAACAATGTTTACTTGCAGTAAAACCTGAACTTGAATCAGTGTAACAGGAAGCTGAGTTTGCCACATACCCCAATGGGAAGGTAATTCTGACCAACTGTCTAATTACATGTAAAGCAATTAACAAATTGGTCTCAGTATCTTTGAAATTTGAATTCAGCTGAACTGTAGTCGTCACTGACTGCTGAGAGAGGCTGCACAACGCCGGAGAGATGCAGTCTCCAAATATCTTTGAATCGCGGGGGTTGAAGTCCATAACCAAATGCCATGACTTCAGTCTCCCACCTGAGAGGGAACTCTGTAATCCAGCTAGAAAAACAGCATGAAACTCAAATACAGCTGAGTGGCCAACAACTATATGAAAGTGAGCTAGAGAGATGCTGATCAGAGAGTTCCATCTAGAAAGCATACTTCAAACAACTATTCATTTTTGTCTGATCTACGTATCTCTAGTCGCTTTCTAAATCATTGCAGCTTATTAAAAAAAAATAAAATTGACACTTCTTTTTGAAGAGTGAATTGGAATGTATAGGGCAACATTTTCAGCAAGGAATGGTCTGCAAAGTTTGCAGCTGTATCTGTCACCGTGTTTTTACTGGGTGGCCTTTAAAAGTGCAGATGATTGACCTCTGAAATTAAAAGGAAAAAGAAAAAAGCAAAAATGAAATGTAGTGGGATGGTCAGAGCTCGGGTCAGTTCCTGGGTGACATGAACAAATCACTTCAATCTGGTGCAAGAACTGGAGTTTTTGAGAGTGGTAAGTGTATGAGCCTAATTAATAAGAAATAATATATTATTATAAAGTATGGTTATAAAAGTTTTTGTTAAGTGAAATGACCTGTGGAAGGTTAACCTATATAAAGTGTTCCTTTTGGTATCATTTAATTAGAGCTCTAAATTGCATTCCTGAACTTGTCAGCTGAATGTCTCACTGAGTCATTTCAGAATTACTAAAAAGCCAGCTGTTTCAGCCATTGGCTGATGCTGGAAAAATGTAAATTTTCAATATCTCCAATGCTCTTTTTTTAATAGGCATAATTTTAAGCAGAACTGCTCCTAATTTTCTAGCTCACAAACTAGGATCATAAGGCAACTGGAGAAATGTAAATTATTTCTGAGAGAAAAAGACCAGACCTTTAAGATAAACTGTGAAAAAATCTTGCCTCATTAATTTAAAGCACGTTTCTTCTACTCCGTTTTGTCCTGGTCTTATCTTTTTTTGCTTTCCTTGGGATTATAATTGGACTGGAAATGAAACTAATTGGAACTGCTTGTCAAGATACTGGGAGTGCCTAGCTGACTGATTCATCCACTTATTTATAAATGACAACAAAAGGAACATAAGACATTTTTGACTTAAAAAGGTTAACAGTCTTTAAATATTAACTGTTTTCTCTCTAAAATTATATTATCTCTCTTTTCAAACAGTTTTCTGAATAAGCTCTTTCAAATGCTCTGTATTCTATAAGAATAGAATAATGCAAGCCTATAGTAACAAAGCTCTTGATTCTGGCTGGGCAGAGCAATGCTTTAAGAAGGTTTCTAAAAATTATTTTATCAAATGACCTTTGAAGAAGAGACAAAGATAAACTAGATGATATAAAGAATCAAAAGGGAGAACTGAAGATGACAAAGAAGGCAAAAAAATCATTTACCTAACTTGTGACAGTGTCTTTGCTGAAATGCTTAAATTATCTCTCAGTGATAAAATTTTATATTTGATTTTTTCCCCCAAGGTGTACATTTGAATAAAATAATACAGCAGTACTGAATGGTATAGAACTGAGCCTGTGCTTGGGTAACAGGCAAGAAGAAAGGACCTCAGTCTTTATGCTTTCCAAACGCCTTTTCTTTTTCACATTACATATTATGTGGAATAACCCTCTCAAAACCTTGAATGAGGCAACGTTTCAATCACACATCAGCTTGTCTGTCGAAAGGTCAGTCTCTCTAAATGTCAGCCAGCTCTTCCTTTTGTATTTATGTTGAGTTCAGTGATCTATCTGGTCTGTTCCTCAGCAGATCTGTCGTTAGACAACCAGGTTTAAAAAAAAAGCCAGTGAGATGAAGAGAAGCTTAATAAATGGTAGATGGAGGTAGAGGATGATTTGGGAAAAGAGTGTAATTTTCTTAACTTTAGCATATTGAAATTATGTATTTTAGGTACTTCATTACTGCAGTTTCTGTGTCTCTCAGGTCACTGAGTCCCAAGAGCACTAGGTCAAATGGGGAGGTGCCTCTTCCTCCAACTGGTCTATGGCTAATGAAGCATAGACAGAGATCATAGAATCATAGAATCATAGAATGGTTAGGGCTGGAAGGGACCTTCAAAGGTCATTTAGTCCAACCACCCTGCAAGGAACAGGAATATCTCCAACTAGATTAGGTTGCTCAGGGCCTCATCCAACCTCGCCTTGAACGTCTCCAGGGATGGAGCATCCACCACCTCTCTGGACAACCTGTTCCAGTGTTCTACAACTCTCATGGTAAAAAATTTTTTCCTAATATCCAACCTGAAGCTACCTCCCTCTATTTTAAAACCATTACCCCTTGTCCTATCACAACTGGCCCTCCTGAACAGCCTCTCCCCATCTTTCTTGTAGGCCCCCTTGAGGTAGTTAGTTAAAGATCCTCAAACCGACTAAACTCAGAGAAGTCTTAAGGACGGAGTTGTGTCCTTGAGACAAGTCTGCCTTTAGAAGACATCTCCATCTGAGGTTGTCATCTATGGCTCCCTTTGCAGTCAATGAGAGGACAGACACTTCTCAGGTGAGTCCTTATGTCTGTGTCTTAATGTCTACCTTAAGATGAAAAGAACTGGATCCTTGCCTCAGAGGCATCCTGTTCCTCTAAAAACAACCATAAAAGGAAGGTAGGTGACTCACAGAAATTTAGATGTTTATATTGGATACCTCAGGGGGGATTTGCATCACATCAGAAGTGACCTATCTGGACACAAGAAGGACCTGGCACTCTGAGTTACGAAGTCTCAACTCACACTTTGTCTGAAGGACTGTCTTTCCTTTCTTAACAGACAAACAAACAAAAAAGTCCCCAAAGAAGGATGGGAACTTCTGCTTTTGGGTCAATACAGCACCATAGTTTTGAACAACTGCAATTCTGAACATCCAGCATACAGATCTCACATTCCTCGAGTGCTCAGTGATGCAGAAGATACAGTGAAAACAGTTGCAAAACTCTATTACCCACATTGGGGATAAGACTAAGGATAATTTTTCTTAGAAATACTAAAATCACATACAGTATTGAGTCACTTTAAAAAATAGGTACATGATTTAAGGTCCTGTCCATTTAGGTACATGAATTACACTCAGGTCTTGGCATCTAATGGAGAAGCCTTCCAAAAGCTGGTGCCAAAATTCTCTTTATAACTAACAGAGATAAGTAAGTGCCTTTGAGGACGTTCAGTGGTAAATCCAATTTGCTGAAAGGAAGGTATCTAAATTAGATGTCTTGTTCCCAACTTTTGTCGATAGCTGCTATATCCCTTCATTGCAGTAATGTATCAAGCAAACAGTAAAGGGCAATGACACTGGCTCAACTCAGTTGTCTCCGCATACACATATAGTGCAACTATCCTAGACGCTGTAGGGTGTCCTATCTAATCTTCAGTTGCTGCTAGAGAATAGCTTGGGTCTCCCGTAGATCCAATGTCTTATCTTCACTATCACATGGACTTCTCCAGTACTGTATCTGATGACACTGCGTACCTGTGTGTGGACAATTGAATCATGCCCTAAGAGCAATTGATCTTGACTAAACAGAGATTTCTGCACAGCAGAGGTCGATATCAGTGCTAGTTATGCTCAACTGCCTTTATAGTCCCTGAGAGAAACACACATTTTGAGAGTGTTCATCAACCTATTTCAGAGGTCTACATAAGAGTACAATAAATTGCACTCTACCAGTGTCCTTTCTGCCCACTGAATATAAAGGGAGTCTAAGTCATTAGCTCAAATGTGCATAATTTTAGTAAATTAATCCTATGCTAAGTTACTGATTCAAAAGCAAATCAGTAATATAAAAACAACAATCGGCTCTCTTATCATTAATACTCTGGGTCAATCTGTCCTGACGTTTTTCTCTTTAAGAAAATTGTATATTGAAAAATCAACAAAATATGAGTGGTGTTTAAATAATGCCATGCCTTTCTGGAGTCATTTTACCCTACTTAGCGATAAGAAAATAGTTACAAATATGTTCCCATACTCCCACTTATTCCTTTTATGTGCAATTGAAGTTTATTATTCTATTTTTTTTTCTCCTTTTTATCTTTCAGCATATATTTTCTTTATAAGTATTAGAAATTCTAGGTGGTGGGAGGGAATGAATTTAAATGGCTGATTTGGAAGTTTTACCCGATTGCTCTTTGTTTGCCATTCCAAATACTTTTTTTAGTTTGGTTGGTTTTAATAATTTGTACTAAACAATTTTAAGTAACTTTCTTTGCTTTAATTTATGATATGTTCCCCGTTGAATATTTATTATTCCCCACCAAACAGATGATTACAGAGGGGTTTTGTTCACAGTCCTAAACAAGTCATCCAACGAGATTTTAAGGTAAAGTCTAAAGAATGATGACATTACATTTAAACTAAAAAAGAAATATTAGTTTGCAGGTAAGTTTAACATTACAGCTGCAGATTTGGTCGAATGAGAGTCCCCATTCACCTCCTTCGACACGGCACACAAAAGTACTTGTGCAGTCCTTGACTGTCAAAATTTACAGGCTGCAGTCAAACAGTTCACTTAATTAACTGAAGCTCTCAGTCTGTATGGCTCTTCTGATGTCTCTTTAATTCTTTACAGCTTTGCTCATTCAGTTCAGAAAACACTAGATACACAGAAATTTTCCTGATGCATTAAGATGATAAGGCTTGATATGTACCCAGTTCCACCTCAAAACAGTTTGCCTTTTTTTTCCCCTCCCACTATCACTATGGGAAGGCTGTTCCACAGTCTTACTGCTTTAAAGAGTAGGAAGTCTCTTCTGATATCCACCTTCAGTTTTTTAAAAGATGATTGAACCCAGGTGTTGGATGCTCTGGTATCTGCTCAGTGAAATCAGCATCCTGTCAATTATGGTTTGATCCATATAACCTGTGCTAATCTCAGGCAGCAGCTGTTGCTGTCCCAAGAAGATTTTTTTTTTGTCTGACACTCTATATCAGTGCTTCTCCAAATGAAAACAAAACCATCTTGATTTGCAAGAATATTCTTTCGTAAATACATGTCGTGTATGAAATGAAATTTCAAAACATTGCGATTTCTTTTTAAGTGGAAGTCCCAAGCTCTGCTCAGTGCTGTTCAACAGTTCAGTACCAACTATGACGCAGACCAAAACTATGACGCAGACCAAGACTGAGCCAGCTAATTATCTTTGACCATGCCTGTGCTGTGTATAAACATTGGTCTTTATGTGCCCAGAGTTAGCAATCTAGCAGTTTTCATGCATACTGAAGAAAGATTCACTTAAAGAGATAATGTTACCGAATAGTGAATTGTTCCCACAAACCATCTGTTCTCCTACGCTAAAAAAAAAAAAAAAATCTGAACCCTATTCCTTTGTTTTGATTAAAGGTTTCTTTGCAAATTATTGTTTCTGAACTTCAAGAAACAGAGAATGCCTTAATGAAACCCTGGATTGGAAGATAAATTCTTCCCCGTGTACTGTTAATAAATGGATGTTAGTTATCTGTGGGTTGTTAACAGTTTCAGAACTCAAACCTTTGTATTTTTGCTGTAAAACAGTGAAACTATTGTTTATATCCATCCTGACAGAGAGTTCAAGAGAAAGGGAGTAAGAAAATCCCAGGGTACAAGATCTGCCATTTGTGAGAGGCTTCAGCACTACTTACAAAAGATGCTTCTCTGATTTAGGAAAGGAACGCGTTTTTAAAAGACATGTTTTTTGTGCCATACTTCACAAGCTGTCTCAAAAAGCCTATCTAATTTTCTCGTCTGGGAAATGCTCTGTGCAAGCCTCAAAGCTCACAAAATGCAGGACCTAATCCTTCCTTGCTGCTTTGCCTAGTCCCTCTCTCTGCTCTCCGTCCTCGGACAACCTCCCCTGCCACCAAAAGGCCCTCCAGTCTGTCATCAAAATGTCCCTCATGGTGGTGACCAGGGGGTGTAAGAAGAAGGGTACTCCCACATTGACACCCTCCCTGACACCAGCCATGCCAAAACGATGCTGGTTGAGGCTATCACAAGATAGCCCCAGCACAGGTCTTTCTGATGAGCAGGGTCCAATTTTTAAGACGCAGTCTGAGCCAGGCAACAAATGTGGGAACCATATTTCCTTTGTACCTGTCTTCTTTAGCCCCACCTTTTAATATCTCAAAACCAAGAGTCTAAGTATATATAATAAATATAATACTCCTTGGTTTTCCAGAGAGTTGAGCGTCAGAAGCAGTTCATCTCAAGGGACTGAGGATGGCTGACAGAGGAGAAACTCTAAGCCAACAGAGTCCTTGCTATGGCAGGTAAATTTCTGTACCCCTACAGATTTATCTTTCCTCTCTGCTCCCCCTTCACATCTTCCATGAGTTGAGACAAGGGTAGGAAGGACAGCTTGCCTCCTCTGAAGCATCGCAATTCTTTCTGGCGATACTATTCCTCTATCATGTGCATAGTAGAAACTGGACATACTGCAGGAGAAGGTGCAAGAGAAATATCACAAGCTCTTGCGTATGTTGTATCTTGGCCTGTCTGATAAGATCTATGTAGTGGATAATTGCAGAGCCTGCTCATGAGGTACCAAGACCTGTGAAGGAGAGGCATGCTTTCATTTCTAACCTGTGTTGCAACTGCTTATAGCTACTCCTGTCAAAAAATCAGCTGAAAATCTGTTGTTGTTGAGCCCATTACGTGAAAAGCTTGTTCGTCTGCTAGTTTATAGATGAGTACATCAAATTGCTATGACTGCTTATGTTGATCTGAATTAAGACAGAAGGTTTCAGAATCATCAAAATAAAATCCTTCATAAATGAAGAAGAGCTCATAGTTTCTACTTCCCTACAGTTGGGAGTTCGATGCGTTCAGTGCAGCAGACTATGTTTTCTACCTCTGTAATGGTGAGAAGAATATTTGCCTGGATCCAGGGCGTTGCCTGGGATTCCCAGTGGCCCAAACCACAAGGGAAGACACCTCTGTTGAGACCGAGGAAAGTTTACAGTTACGGAATGGATGACAGTTTCCGTATGCTTGTAGATATCAAGATTACTTATCCTACTCTGTGGGCCTTCCTTAATGAAACAAAAGCAGCAAGATCATAGACTTTCTGTAGGAAATACCTATCTGCCCAGTAACATCAGCACTCTCAGAAGATTACAGGATCTGAACAAGTTACGGGTGTCAAGAACATGACAAAATCTCCTTCAATGTCCTTCCTTCCAGGCTTTCTCCTCTGGCTAATGTGTTTTTTAGGAAACGTGAACACCAAATGTCTTTGGAGGGCTAACAAGTATGGTGCTACTCCCTTCCTAAGGTCTGTTGGTTGAAGAACTGGCCTCTGTAACACTCTCTTTCAGCTTCTTTTTGAGGCTAGCTCATGGATCTATCTTTAAAAGTCCATTAACCTGGATTTATTTCTAATCGTATGAAACTTTGTGCTAGTAGAGCTTCTTACTGTTTTTGTCCTTCCAGAGCACCAAGGAAATCCCCTCAGGGCCACCTCAGCAAGAGGCCATCTCCATCTCAGATGCCATGATCTCACAGTGTCGGAGTGCAGATCCTTGAAGAGACTGCACGAAGAAAATCCTGTGTAAATAGAGACTGGAGCTCTAAAGTTAGGCCTCAAGGGCAGAATGCCCTTGAAGTTAAGGATAAGAAAACTATGCAGTATGATAAGGGAGTAGTGTCTGCTTAGAGCAGAGCTTCGCTAGGCGGGTACCTGTTTGAAATAAGCTGTTAAATATGACAAGCATATGTATCATCCAATAATGGTGTAGAAAAGGTGTGGTCTCAGGATTATTGGCAAATACTGTCTATATAAGCAATAAGAACTGCGCAATAAACGAGACTTCCTGCAGCTAACTCATATTGAGTCATCTCAGTACTTCTCCAAATCCCTTCTCCGCATCACAGCTTTTTCATGGGCTGGCCTTCAAAATAAAAAGAAGAAAATCTACATTTTATCCAAGAAAAAACATGAAGTTCAAAGCAGTTATTTTGGATTTCAGGCCACAGAGAGCTTCTCTCTCACAAGACAGGTAAAATCCTATCACGGATCTGTTCTGAAACCACCAAGCTCAACAGCTCCAGAAGTCCCATTCTTGGGAAAGAAGGTTGCTGTAGAGGAAGTCTGACAGGCTTCGTCTACAACTTCGTCTATGCCGTTGACAACAGATTAATCAGCTGTACTACATTGTCTCACCAAGACTTTCCTCCTCTGTGAAACCAGCAGGAACAGTTAATCTAGCTCTGCAAGGGAGGGCTCTGGTCTGCACTCTTAGTTACTGGCCATGGACACCTCTACTCTGGATAACGTCTAAACACATTTGGGCCACTAATGCCATGGGGCTGAGGATCACTTACTTGGCACACAAAGCCTGCCTGTAGCCCAGAGGTCCTAATCCCAGGGACACTGCAGGTTGTTCTTCATGCACTGAAGAGAAGTAAGATTTGTATTGGGTGAGAGGTTGTATTGTGCAAGTGCCCTGAGATGCACAAGTATTAAAAACTGACCACAGAAATTAAACAGACAGAGACTGGAAAACATCCACCTTTCTTGTAAGGTTAATGACATTCTTTCCAGCTTCCAAAAATATACTCCTGGTTATGTACTTTGCTGTCAATAGCCTAGTTCTGTGTTTTTTTGTCTCCATGCTAGATCATAAAGCTGTTCATCCTTAACTCTTTCTACATCATCCACATCCTCAGCTCTTTCTACCTCACCCAATGTACATAACGAAAACAACATACCAGATTTTCCCTTTAATGAAGCTGTCTTCTGAGTCCTGGTGAATGTAAATTAGGGTAATCTCCACTGAAGTCAGCAGTGATATATCAGTGAAATCTGTGAAGATAAGTTCAGAAGAGCGGCAAACAGCAGAGCCTGAACCAAAACAGACTCTGAACATTGCTGAGAGTTTAATACCAACAGTTCATAAACATCTCCTTTTTGTAAAAGGCTGGATTGCAGGGCTGAGGAAAGCAGGGTTGGAAGGGAACCTCCGGCAGTGTCTGTGCTAAAAAGACAGACAGACCGTGCTAATAAGGCAGATGAGGAGGCTGTTCTCCAGCAGTGACAGCCAGTGGCACAAGACTCCCTGTCTCCATAAAAATAAATTTCTTCCTGTCCCAAATGTGACCTTGTCTGTACTGCATAGAGGGTTATGTATGTCCCATATTATCCAGAAGGGTTCTACAGGAGTGTGCTCTGGGCACTGGAATTAACTATTCTAACATGAGCAATATCAATAAAACAATGTGGACAATCTTTTAAATGTACAAGTTCTTAAACCCTTTTTCCAGCACGATTTAGTTTACAAGCCCAGCTACAACTTCATAAAGCCCCTCAGCCCCAGGACAGGATCAGCTCTACTACTTATGGTATTCCTGAAAAACTGCTTTTTAACCTTTTCTTTAAAAAAAGGCTGTATTGCAAACTTTACACCTGCTCTAGGCAACCAAGTCCAATGCTCCATACACACATCAATATGAATTTTTTCCTACGGTCCCACGCAAGTCTCCCACTCCCTCAGTTTATGCTCTTTATTACTCACCCTGTCCACTGAAAGTGCAAATCCAAATATAGACAATTTGCAGTACATATATGCCGTTATTCTGGCCCATCACTTGCTTACATTTAAGTGTGGAAACATGATGAGGTAATTCAAATACCATTGTGAGCACACATTCTCTTACATGCCAAAGAAAAGGAGCAAGTACTATACCATTTAATAATGTCTAGTTCAAAATATAATAAATTAAACAATTAAATCTGAGATAAATAGACAGTCAATGAAGACTCTTCACAGTTCCACCTAGAAAAAAAGATCCAGCACTAGAATGCAGGAATGATCTTTTCTTCCATGAAGCTCAAATGAAACTGAGAATGTTTCTTTTTGCGACTTTGCTCATTTGTAAAGTGCTTGTTGCTATAGCAGTTAAATGCTGGTAACAAACATGGATAAATAGAAATTCTTGTTATCAAAAGTGTGTTGTGATAGTTAATAGCTGATTTTATTCCTATTTCCCAACTAAATATGCATGCCATGAACTGACACGTGAAAACATTGGCCATTGGGATTGCAAAGGCCATATGTAGGCACATCTTTGTCTTATTCCTGTCAGTTGCCTGAATTGCAATATATAATCCTGCGGAAGTTTCTGCTGCCACTTAGCACTTTAATAGAGTAAATATCTCAAAGAATGTTTTGGAAATTTGTTATCTGGATGTATAAAGCACTCAGCTCTTGAGATGAAGAACTACATACACTTTCAGTACAGAATGACTACAGTCATGGCCTAATTTGGAAGTGGCATGTTAAGGAATATAAAAGCATACACTAATGATCTAGAAGTTCTTCAGGGCAGCATGAGATTAGTCAAGCAAAATGTCCCAGAAATATGTCACCTATCAAAAGCCCTCACGATGTCGGTCCTCTGGAACTGTACCCGAACGGTGCGGTGGGCAGCAGTAGCTGCAGGCAGAGTGTCCTTTCCCCTCCACCCTGGTGTGCATCCAGACACCCTCTGAACTCCTACCCAGGGTGCTCCTTCTGCCAGACCCAGACCTGCCCTGCGGCAGTGGTGGGAGCACAACCCTGCAGAGAAGTGACTTCCCAGATGAGCAGCTCATCAGCGCAGACAATTCTGGAAAGAAAAGCAAACAGCATTTGGCAACAAGATATGGTAACGAACATGTCATTAAGGCATTTAGGGTGCTGTACACCTGACTGACCTCTTTGTTTGACCTTTTATTTTCATCAAAATGGTGTTTAGGATACATTTATCCAAAGCAGAGGCCTCGCAGATCTTCTATGGCAGGTTTTTCAGGAAGCCTGTATCAGCTTTGAACAAAATCAACTTGGAAAAAAGCATCCCGTCTGTTCAGATTCTGGATGCACAGCTGGAATTGAGCACAGGGCTGAAAGGTAATGCAGGCAAGGAGAGGAATGCTGCAAGGCAGCAGAGCCCAGGAGCAGCCAGGGGACAGGACTGTCTGACAGCATTTCTCTGCAAAATAGGTGTTAAAAAGATTTCTGCCTTTATCTGCCCATGATGGAAAGGTAACACTCAAGGCAGCCTGGTTTGGCCAGGTTGCTTACACAGCTGTGGAGTGCCAGCTTGTGACAGTCACTTCTCTCCTTCGCAAGGTCTTTCCACCAACGCATGTTGGCTTACACAAGGATCACCCCAGCCCTACGGTGCAACACCAACTTTGCACTGCCGGCACCCGAGGACCCAGGAGGCAGGTGGAAGCAAAGCCTGAATTCTAAGCCTGTACTCTCAGCTGTGCCTCACAGCCTGGGAGAAGAGCATCCCGTGAAGCGCCCTGCTGCTGGAGTTAAAAGCCCATCTGTGCATGGAAAAAGGCTCAAAGCTGGGCACGGAGTAGGCTTGTAGCGATAACACGTAGATTTGCTCATCAGTGGTATTACAAGGTGGCTAGTGGGTCTCCTGCTGAGCCTGGTGGCCCAGCTGTACCCAAGAGTGATTCAGCTGCTCAGCAATGTAGCTGCAATATTCCCAGGGGACTCTGCCGAGGAAACTTCTGGAAAGGTGAGAAGTCTCCTACTGGCCTTGGTACCACTCTTCTGGCTGCTACTTTCCAAGTCACTAATTCGCTCAAGACACCTCAAATAGGATAGTAAGTTTGTGTTGATTTTTACACTAGTATGCATTATTTTTCATCATGGTGTCCCAGGCAGGTGGCACCACAGAAAAATGAATCCAGCTTCTCCTAGAGGTGCCCCAAAAAGCCAATAGCACATGTAGCTGGGTAGTGACGAGTGGTGTTCCTCAGGGGTTGGTATTGCAACTGGCACTGTTTAATATCTTTGTCAGTGACATAGACAGTGGGATCGAGTGCACCCTCAGCATGTTTGCTGATGACACCAAGCTGTGTGGTGTGGTCAACACCCTGGAGGGAAGGGATGCCATCCAGAGGGACCTTGACAGGCTGGAGAGATGGGCCTGTGAGAACCTCATGAAATTCAACAAGGCCAAGTGCAAGGTCCTGCACATGGGTTGGAGCAATCCCAAGCACAAGTACAGGCTGGGCAGAGAATGGATTGAGAAGAGCCCTGAGAAGAAGGATTTGGAGATGTTGGTTTATGAGAAGCTCAACATGAGCCGGCAATGTGCACTTGCAGCCCAGAAAGCAAATCATATCCTGGACTGTATCAAAAGAAGTGTGGCCAGCAGGTTGAGGGAGGAGATTCTGCCCCTCTACTCAGCTCTTGTGAGACCCCACCTGGAATACTGCGTTCAGCTCTGGAGTCCCCAACACAAGAAGGACATGGAGCTGCTGAAGTGAGTCCAGAGGAGGGCTGCAAAGATGATCCAAGGGCTGGAACACCTCTGCTATGAAGACAGGCTGAGAGAGTTGGGGCTGCTCAGCCTGGAGAAGAGAAGGCTCCAGGCTGATCTTATAGCAGCTTTCCAGTACCTAAAGGGGGCCTACAGGAAAGCTGGAGAGGGACTTTTTACAAGAGCGTGTAGTGATAGGACAAGGGGCAATGGCTTTAAACTGAAAGAGGGTAGGTTTAGATTAGATCTAAGGAAGAAATTTTTCACTCAGAGGGTGCTGAGGCACTGGAACAGGTTGCCCAGAGAAGTTGTGGATGCCCCATCCCTGGAAGTGTTCAAGGGCAGGTTGGATGAGGCTTTGAGCAACATGGTGTAGTGAGGGTGTCCCTGGCCATGGCAGGGAGGTTGGAACTAGATGATCTTTGAGGTCCCTTCCAACCCTAACCATTCTATGATTCTATGATTCTGTGATCCCTTCCAACCCTAACCATTCTATGATTCTATGTTAGATCCTAGATTAGCATATACATCCTTAGAGACTACAGTCGGTTGACCCCGGCTGGCAGCTAAGCCCTCACCCAGCTGCTTGCTTACTCTCTTCTAACAGGATGGGGGAGGGAATTGGAAGAGCAAAAGCTGAAAACTTGTGGGTTGAGGTACCAGGTGAGAGTTCAGAGCTTAATAGGTGAAACGAAGCTGCAGGCAGAAGCAAAGTGAAATAAGTGTAAAACACTTGTAAGTGTAAGCACTGCTCAGCGATAACTAAAACATCCCTGTGTTATCAACACTGTTTTAGTCACAAATCCAAAACACAGCACCATAGAGGCTGCTGTGAAGAAAACTTGCTGCATCCCAGCCAGACCCAGTACATATCCTCATATATGTTTCTAATATTGGTCTCTTTGCTTAGTTTCTTGTAGTGCTTCTTTAGACTTTTTTTTTTTTTAAACTCAGTGATGGTGCTAGTGATGTTGTTAACTATGGGTTGTTAATTCAGTGTTTAGTATAGAATAGCTCACGCTTTTTCATCAAAAATGCAGACCTTTTTTCTTACAGAGAGCTAACTAGTAAGGAGCTGTCATTCTTTGCAATATCTCAGCTGAAGACTTATCCATTTATGGCATTTTCCTTTAGCAACTGGAATTACATCCTATAGAAACATGTGGGTAGGAAGGGTTTTGGTTAGAGAGGGCAATGTCTACATTGGAGAATTGGGAATAAGGTGCACCTAATAATAATTAGAGACTCATCACTTAATTTGACCAGATGTATGTGGTCTATTTCAAGTGGAAGTGCAAATGAATTAGTTTTGGCTCTGATTACTCTGACAGTAGTTTGACAGAAGAATGTTTGCTGGTTCATGAAACAACAATGATGTTATTCAGTCTCAACAGTTCCTAGATAAACATCAGTAACGTTCCATGAATAAGCAGTTTAAAATAACTAAATGTAGAACTCAGTCTTACAAGCAGACAGCGATGGGTAAGGCTGATAGGTTTTTAATCCTGTGTACACAAAAGGGAAAACTTAATGTATTCTTTTTGCCATCTCTATAGTGATTCCAAATTCCTCTAATAAGACTTTTGTATATGCAGTTGCATTTCAAGAAGTGAAACGCCTGCTGATGGGGAGCACCAGTTAGTGCTGTGCTGGAGGTGGACAGTGGTGACAACAGTGCTAAACTTCTCTGCTGCAAGAGGGAAATAACCAGTGGAAGGAACAAGAAATACTCGAAGACCTCAGAACATAGGAGACAAATTTTTTTTGCTGGTTTTGCAGATCATAGCAGACTTTCCATTATGAGAAAATATCCAAACATTTTGTCATCTTCAGGAAGATGTTATCAATGGCATTTACTGGAATAATCTGCTCCAAAATGCCTTTCGTTGCGATAAGTTTAGTTCCTCGGTTGGAGGCTACATCTGTAAATGAAGCAGAGTCTCAGCTGAGACCTGATCTCCCAAAGTGGCCATAGAGTCCCTGATAGCATTTGGGCTCACCACAGGGATCAGCCCCAATGGTGGTTTGGATGGCTGTGCTGATGAGAAGACACTGGTCAGCCAGTCTGTGCCAGCTGGCCCGAGGGCCAGAGCGTTTTGTCTCCAAGTCGAGCTGCAGCCGGAGAGGAGCACCGTGATGGAGACTTGAGGTCATCTCCTTTCACCACTGGTCACTGCCTGATGTGAACTCCTCTGTGCTGCCTCTTTGGATGCGTTTCCCTCTCATCTGTGGCATGGTGAGACTTTACTGTGCCAGGGGATACCAGACAGCACATAGCCTGCAGATTTCTTGCATTGCAACCTCATGTGCTATCACCCCTAAGAAAATATTCCTTTTACTGCATTTTCTTATCTGTGAACAGGACTAAGATCCTCGGTAACTGACAAGAAACTTCTCACTTCCCTCAGCTGTGTGAAGCTTACAATAGTGAGGCGGTATGGTACCTGAGCCAGGGCACAGGGAGGGCCCCCATTCTGCTGTCCCTCACTGAGCAGAGCCGCCCCACGCTGCTGCTCTTGTACAGCATCTGCTCCATCCCCAGGGCTGCATCCCACTCACTCCTCTTCCCACAGCAGCTCTTTTCTGCCACCGCTGCCCTTAGAGCAGCCCTGAGGCTTCCTTCCTCCCTGGCTGACGTGCACAGAGAGCACCATCGATCTGCCCAGCCTCACTGGTCTCTGCCTGGTGTTTTCCAGCACACACCTAGTAAAACTCATTTACCTCAACAGGTTATCTTGGGTTACCCCAAGTTTGCTCCTGAGGGATGCTGAGCACCTGCAGGTCAAAATGAAACTACAAGGTCTTAATTTCAGTGCTTGTCCTTCTATTTACCAACAACCTCGTGCTTCTTACCTATCTAACGTTGCTGGAGAGGTGGAGCTGCACAGGAGTGTCTGCAGAGAACATACTTCCCCTGGAAGGCAGCAGTGGAAGGGCAGGCAGATGCTCCAGGTTGCCATCGGCTTACAGCTGCTGTTTGCGGTGGGGCCAGGAACAGCTTCCGTGGGTGATGGTGCATTGCATTTCTCCACCAGTGTCAAGGTCAGTGAGAATTTGGTGTTTGCTGTGCGAATGCTTCAGACAAGCACTGCGAGTAGCTAGATCTTAAAAAAAAAAAAAGGCTTAAAAAAATCATAGAATCATAGAATGGCATAGGCTGGAAGGGACCTCAGAGATCATCTAATTCAACCTCCCTGTCATGGGCAAGGACGCCTCTCAACTAGACCAGGCTACTCAAGGCTCCATCCAACCTGGCCTTGAACACCTCCAGGGAGGGGGCATCCACAGCTTCTCCGGGCAATTTATTCCAAAGTCTTACCACCCTCGTATTGAAGAATTTCTTCCTAAGATCTAAGATAAATCTGTTCTCCTTCAACTTAAACCCATTTCCCCTTGTCCTATCAGTGGACACTCTTGTAAAAAGCCCCTCCCCAGCCTTCCTGTAGGTTCCCTTCAGGTATTGGAGGGCAGCTACTAGGTCCCCTCGAAGTCTTCTCTTTTCAAGGCTGAACAATCCCAGCTCCTGCAACCTGTCCTCGTAGCAGAGGTGCTCCAGCCCCTGGATCATCTTTGTGGCCCTCCTCTGAACATGCTCCAACAAATCTATGTCTCTCTTATGGTGGGGACACCAGAACTGGACACAGTATTCGAGGTGGGGTCTCACAAGAGCAGAGTAGAGGGGGAGAATCACCTCTCTTCACCTGCTGACCGCTCTTCTCTTGATACATTCCAGGATGCGGTTGGCCTTCTGGGCCGGATGAGCGCACTGCCGGCTCATGTTGAGCTTCTCATCTATAAACACATAAACATAAAAATATATAGTTAATTCCTTTCTCTCTGACCGGATGCTGTAACCTTGGATCTTCCTCTCTTATTTCACTCCTTCATGAAGTGTAGAAGTCAATCATATGCCCCAGGGTGGATGTACAGCTGAGATGGGATTCCCTCCAGCCTCTCTGAAACCTTAACTGCTGAGGAGGTGTAGTGAGATTCCTGTTCGTGTTGCAGCAATAAGAGACTGGTGTAACTCATCTCCTGGGACCTAGAGAATCCTAGATCCCGATCCTTTCCCCCTCAAACAGCTTCTGTATTTGATCATTGCATTGATGTATGCCCATGGGACAGTATGTTCTAGCACACTAGACTGAGTGCATAAAACCAGGCTCTGTCTGAGCAACTGGCTCTGTGGTATCGGCACCCATCATGGGAGAGGCTCAAAGCTGGTGTCCCTCCTCCACCCTGTGCACTGTGCTGGGAGAGGAGATCAGTGCATATGAACTTCCCTGTGCGAGGAGAGAGCTGAATCCTGAGTGTTCCTCATCCCTGCTTCTGCTCCTTGCTGAAAAACAGCTGTGGACCGCAGCCTTTCTGGGGTTTCTGGTGTTTGAGTGAAAGCAGCTGTAATGAATCGTGGGTCATCATCAAACATTCCATCGACTAAATATACATAAAAAATATGTTCGTGGCATTGTCCGCTGGGGAGTCTAAAGTTGAAAGTCTTCATTTGTAAGCCCAAAAGGGATGGGGCATGGGTGACTGCTGAGCTAGTAGGATCTGCCCAGGCAATGTGGTGAAGGCTTCGGGACCCTTCAAGGTCCCATCATCTTCCACTGTGTCAGAAGCTCCTCCAGGTTCTAAGGGCTGGGGAATAGGGGAGGATATGTGGATGCTGGCAGAGATATTGCACCTCTTCGGTTGTTGCAAGAAGAAAAATCTTGTAGCTAACTGAAGTACTTTGCTTTCCCGAGTCAGTGGCTCATGGTATTGATACAAGGAATGCCAAGGCGCAGTTGTATCTCTGTGCAACTGGAAATACAGTTACTAAAACCTCCTGTTTATAACTGTAAATATGCTGCCTTTCCCCCATGATGCTGACATTGCTGATTCACTCTCTGCATCCTACTCATACCACCTACTTACTAGACCCATGCCTTGGCCCACTGTGTGTCCTGGAGATAAATATCATCCTTGAGGATTTTCAGCAGCTGGAGATTCAAAATAGCTAATGGATTAAAAAAAGCTGAAGGTGTCTAGTTTGCTTTTTTTCACTTCCAGATGACTTAGCGGAGCAAAATCCACTGCTGCTATGAGTTGCTTGTTTACGCAATGCAGATACATTCACCTACAAACTCTCAAAGTGTTTCTTGAGGAAACCTCAAGGAAACAGCTATATTCAGTGGTTATGTATTGGTTCTGCAAAGTAAAACAATGAAAAGCATAGAAACTCTGGATAAAAAGCCTTGAACTCAACAGTGTTTTTATTAGTTGGTGGTGGTGGTGGTGTTTTTTTTTTTTTTAATTCACCTTAAAGATATTGGTGTAAAAGCAAAGAAATTATGCAAACCTTCCAGGCTGATTTACCAGTGAGGGTGTTTATAACTGTACAATTGGATGTAAATCCAAGAGGAACTAGAAAGGCAGCCTGGCCTCAGGCTGAGCTAGTTTATAGGCGCTTTTGATGTTTACTGACTGTTATTGCAGTGTTTAAACATTTAAGAGATAAATGGCTGAGATAAAATCCAGATACCACTGTTTCTTAGAGCTGTGCGTATGCCTAGACAGCAAGTTCTTACAGATATTTTGTGGAAGGTTTTCCTTTTGAAAAATAACTTAAGGTATTAGATCCTCTGTCTCTGATCTCATTCACCCAACAAAAGGCAACAGCAGTTTGCTGCCCTGAATAAAACCCTACTCCTACTTCATACCGTCTCTCTCATGTTAGCTGACTTCTGAAAGAGCTGTTTTGTAGAGCACCATGGAGAACACGATTCATCAAACTTTTCCTCCCTCCATACCCCCCGTAATAAATGGAAAATGCTGCAATGGAAACTTTTCATGATGTTTCTGTTGGAAGGAATGGTAAAATGAGGAACATGAGAGTTTGCCTCTTGCAATCTCTAAGATCAGTGCTATCTTTGAAGCTTGGCTTGGAGAGATGATACGACATTGAAAGAGGCAACTGCTGTTGTACTTTCTGCTTTCAAATCTATGAGATATAAGCAGGGTAAAAATTCCTTTATGACTTTTATCAATAACTTTTCTACAGGGGAAAACCCAAGTCCAAGGTCTATCAATCTCATCGGATTTTACATGATGGAATTTTCCCAGGAGTGACGTCTGAGACTTGAAGGACTAGAACTGGGACTAAGAGCTAAGTGCTGATCTGTGCTATTTAATTAAAATACACTCTGTCTCCTGCCCTGGGTCTTTGTTGTTCATTCTGTTCACTTGTGAGACTGGTCCTTGTTATTGGTTTGGCCACACCAGCTAACTCCCTCCAAAAAATCTCCCAGTCATGGTTTCCAAAATAAAAAAATATTTTCCAAGTGCCAGGCAGACGGAGAGGATGAGAAGACTTGGATTATGGGCCTATGAAAGTTATCATTCAGGTTTGTTCCTGGTGCAGGAATAGGTGTTCATCTTCCCCATGGGAAGCTGAAAAGATATTAAAGTCTGTGAGGTGGTTTTTTTTTTCAGGTTTCCACTTCTAGCTGTCCAACTGGGCAACAGACAAAACAGATTCTAAGGAACCATTGAAGAGGGAGAGCTCTGAGGAAAATGAAATGACAGCAAAAAGGGTGTCTGAGAATCAGCCTGATGCAGGGCTAGTTAGTGAGGCAGACGCAGGCTGAAAGAGGAGCTGTAGAGCAGCCATGAAAAAGATGCTCCAAAAGCCCAGAGGTACTCTTGTCCTAAGCAGTAGAGCATGGTTATATTGCAGGGTGATGGCAATTTCTGCAAAATGGACAGGGTGTTCCTTGCAATAATGTGCACTTAATGGGGAAATATGTTCCATCAACCTAAAAGATGGGTAGATGGTTTTGAAGAGGAAAGAAGGAAGGAGATTAATAGTGATATAGCAAAGCTATAAAAGGTTATTGAGCAGTGCAAAGTTACAGTCTTAGTTCTGTGTCACTGAAAACTACTCTCTAGGGGGTTTTCTCAAGCAATGCATACCCGTGTGAATGCTGCTGACAGCAGCTAAGGGCAGAGAACGGTGCTTTCAGAAGTAGCTGTCTTCGATAAGACACATGCCTGTAAGTGGCCTGGACACTTCTGGAAATAGTGTCTGCTTAAATGCAGGCACGCTAACAAACGGTACTCAGGATGAGCTAATAGCCTGCAGTGTTTAAAATGTGATTCAGCTGGGCATCTGTGCTGCTCTGTCACTGGAGAGGGCATCCTCTTCCGTAAGATACTTGTGCAGCATGCCCAGAAGGTCAGCAGCTCCAGATGGGTTTGGACTGGTGGTGGTAGGAGCAATTTTTCTAGTGTTTTTTCCAACTTCTTCCAAAATACTCTGCTAGAAGCCACAACCAGATATGACAAAATATGCAGAGTTTCTCCAGTAGCTGCAGCTGTAACACTATTTCCTCTCCTATGATGTACTGTACTAAAGAGCTGTTAGTTAAAAATGGAAATGGTTCACGTTCTCTGAATCTGAGGTTGCATTTATTAAGGATCAAGCAGCTGTGGTGATGGAACTAAATATGCCAGTTGTTCAAAAGTAGCATTCCTGAAATAAAATGTGCAAACACTTTCATGTATAACTGATGCATTTCAAATGCCACTTGTGCTGGAAAGGAGTGTTAGTTTTGGACGCAAAATCTTGTCAGGCGGATGAGGGAGACAGGGCTCTTCAAAGAGCATCAGCGTCCTAAGATGGGTGAGGTTTAAAACTCTTACAAACTCTCACTTTTCTTACATTTGAATAAGATTTCCTTCAGATAATTGGTGAAAAATAAGAGCTAATGCAAACAATTTCTGGCTAAAACAAATGATCTTCTGGTGAGTTATGAACATTGCAAACTACTTACAGAAAATTCAGACTGGAAATAAAATTAGAATCATGGAATAGTTTGAGTCAGAAGGGACCTCAAAGATCATCTAGTTCCAACTCTCCTGCCATGGGCAAGGACACCTTCCACTACACCAGGTTGCTCAAAGCCTCATCCAACCTGGTCTTGAATGTTTCCAGGGATGGGACATTCACAATTTCTGTGGGCAACCTGTTCCAGTGCCTCACCACCCTCAGAGTGAAAAATTTCTTCCTTATATCTAATCTAAATCTGCCCTCTTTCAGTTTAAAGCCATTGTCCCTTGTCCTATCACTACATACCCTTGTCAAAAGTCTCTCTCCAGCTTTCCTGTAGGCCCCCTTTTAGGTACTGGAAAGCTACAATAAGGTCTCCTTGGTGCCTTCACTTCTTCAGGCTGAACAGCCCCAATTCTCTCAGCCTGTCTTCATAGGAGAGGTGCTCCAGCCCTTGGATCATCTTTGTGGCCCTCCTCTGGATCCGCTCCAGCAGCTTCATGTCCTTCTTGTGCTGGGGACTCCAGAGCTGAACACAGTATTCCAGGTGGGGTCTCATGAGAGCAGAGTAGAGGGGCAGAATCTCCTCCCTCGACCTGCTGGCCACGCTTCTTTTGATGCAGACCAGGATACATTTGGCTTTCTGGGCTGCAAGCGCACATTGCCGGCTCATGTTGAGCTCTTCATAAACCAACACTCCCAAATCCTTCTCCTCCATGCTGCTCTCAATCCATTCTCCGCCCAGTCTCCTATTTGTTCTTGGGATTGCCTTGCCTTACACTTTCACTTGGCCTTGTTGAACTTCATGAGGTTTGAATGGGCCCACCTCTCAAGCCTGTAAAGATCCCTCTGAATGGCATCCTTTTACTCCAGCATGTGAACCGCACAGCTTGGTGTCATCAGCATACGTGCTGAGGATGCACTCAATCCCAGTGTCCATGTCACGAACAAAGAGGTTAAACAACGTCAGTCCCAATACCGACCCTTGAGGAACATGACTCATGATTGGCCTCCACTTGGACATCGAGCCATTGACAACAACTCTTTGAGTGCGACCATCCAACTAATTCCTTATCCATTGAGTGATCTATCCGTCAAATTTGTGTCTCTCCAATTTAGAGACAAAGATGTTATGTGAGACCATGTCAAATGTTTTGGACAAGTCCAGGTAGATGATGTCAGTTGCTCTTCCCTTATCCATCAATGCTGTAACCCTGTTGTAAAATGCCACCAAATTTGTCAGGCATGATTTACCCTTGGTGAAGCCATGTTGGCTCTTAACCGACCAACCTCCTTATTTCCCATGTGCCTTAACATAATTTCCAGGAGGATTTGCTTCACGATCTTGTCTGGCAGAGAGGTGAGACTGACTGGCCTGTAGTTGCCTGGTCTTCCTTTTTGTACTATTTATACTTCCTTTTATACTCTTTTGTAAAAAAACCCTCTTCAGTTCTTGGAAGATTACAAATGAAAGGGAGGACCTAATTTCACAGCTGGACACAGCAGTGTTCCCCCTCTGATTTCATTCAGCAATTTCTGATCTTTCACAGCTAACCTACAACAATCTTCCTCCTGTAAGTCCATTAAACGATATCTGATATGTATCGCTGTAAGACCAGAACCGAGCTGGGCATATTCAGCATTCTGTCAAAGAGGTGAAAGCAGGCAAGACTTCAGTAAAAAAGGTGTTGTCATTCATTAATTGAAAACAATCTGAATGAGCCTGATATCTTAAATCATTCTAATTGCGTACCTCTTCAGTAAGTTACCTCATATTTTGAAGGCTAGTAACACCAAAATAGAAGGTTATAAGGAATTGTTGCCTACAAAACTATGACAAACATCAAGGATGTACTGAAACAAAGCAGAGGAAATGTCTCTTTTCCTCTGTGAGGAATGAAAAGCTGAAGGAAGGTGGTGGCATAAACAATGTTTTGGGATCAGGATGGAATATTATATACAGTATAAAACATAACATTTAATAATATTCGTTCAGGAAAGATCTTAAACATGTCACTTAGTAGACTGCTTTATGATCATCTAAAGCTAAAAAATGTTGAAAAATTAATAGATCACATCTGATACCCATTCAAAGGCATAAATCAATGAAGGCAATCTTGAGATCATGGGAAGGATCAGTGCTTACAATAAGAAGCACTTAAACACCTATAACAGGGCAAAGTCATGCTCTCTTGACTTGAAATTAGAAGTAGTGAAATAAAAAATTATGAGGTGCCCATCAGTATACTGCTTGGTAAAATCTCCTTAAGGTGGTAGAAGAGACAGTGAGTACAGCCTCCACTGTCTCTTCAGCAGTTCAGTCCCATGTCCTTCCCCGCCTGTCCCTTTCCTTGTTCAACAAAGGAAATTACAGTAGATAAAATACCCCAGGTTTCCCAGTCTCATATGTGAGGGACCTTGGCCATGCAGTTTGGCTAGGTCAATTGTTGAAGTAGTTGCCTTGATAGCAGAGAATGACAATGACAATTCTGAGGCTTTCTGTAATGGTGCTGCTGTGTGTGGGGTACTGTGAAAACTTCCTTTTGTCGGGGAAGAAGAAAGAAACATCTTTTCTAAGATTATTGAATGTTGAGCAGTGTGTGAAACCCAATTTACAATTTGCTGTCATAATTACTTCAATTAAAATTGTAGAGAAAAAAAGATTTGCTAATATTTGTAAAAAACATGTCAGATAGGAACTTTTGCTTTTTGGCAGTTGATTTTGGACTGTCTTGCAACCTTCAGACAAGATCAGTAGCCTGAATGCAGCCAAGTTTCAAACTGTTGTCATGTCTCCTGTGGCAAACTAGCACTTCTATGAATTTATTCATTTGTCTTGCAGAATCCCAAACAGACTGTTAGACTGTTCCGGTTATGAGCAAAACCATGCTTCTGTGAACTAGAAGCTGCCGATGCATAGATGTACCTTCTGAAAACCTGCAGTGTGGGAACATATACTTGTTTATTTTGTTAAGCTTGGGTGTTTGGTGGGAATGACTTAAATGCCTGTTAGAAATTATATTTCTTATGTGGGAATAAGACGATGTCTTTGCATGACTTGCCAGTGAAAAGTTATCATCAAACTGTCCTGTAGCAATCAGAAAATACTTAAATTTTGGTAATAAACTAAGAGGAGTTTATTCTCCATTTGGATGTTTAAACAAGGTTTATTTTGAGTAAGTTCTTGGAAGGCTGTTTAACCTGTTCATTCCCTTAACCAAACTCCCCATTTTCAGCTCCACTGTGAGCTGGACTTAACCCTCTCGCATACTCCGCTGTTCTGTTACTTGTGATCTCACAGCCTCAAAGGAAAGAACTTTTAAAAAAAAACAAAACTAAAGAGAGCTAATAAGGAGCAGTATGTTAAAAAACGGGAGGTGCATGCTCTGGGAAGTAAGAGATGATGAATAATGAAGGATTAAACAATAGCCAAGTCCCATTTGATCATGCTGGTGGGAGTTTTCAAGTCTCTTGATGTATTGAGATGTTTTGGTGTGGTGAGTTGACTCCAGACAGCTGCTAAGCATCCACACAGCTGCTCGCTCACTCCCCTTCCAGGTGGGATGAGGAGAGAACAGGAAAAACAAAAGTGAGAAAATCTGTAGGTCAAGATTACGAAAGTTTAACAAATAAAGGTGAGAAGAAAAAGAAAACAAATGATGCAAAGGCAATTATTCATCACTTCCTACAAATAGACTGATGTACTAAGCAATGGCTACCTTGGAAGACAAAACTCCCCATCTTTTTATTTCTGAGCAGTGCCTTATGGCATTGAGCATCCCTTTGGCCAATTTGGGTCAGCTGTCCTAGTTGTGTTTCCTCTCAACTTCTTGCCCACTCCTGACCTATGCACTGGAGTGGGACAGAGTGAGAAACAGAGAAGGCCTTGATGCTCTGCCAGAACCGTTCGGCAATAGCCAAAACACTGCTGTGTTATCAACACTGCTTTGGTCACAAATCCAAAGCACAGCACCATATGGGCTGCTATGAAGAAAGTTTACTCCATCCCAGCCAGACCCAGTACAACAGCACATCGGGGACTGCATATCTGATAACATAACTTTGGAAAACAAGCTGATGGCAGGTGAAAAAGGTGGAGGATGATTTTTTAAAAAATTTTCAACATTTCCAGCAGGCAGTAGATTTTACATGACCTGAAGCAGACTTGGTCAGCACCTGTGCCTTGTAGAAGACAGCATATACAGGATTGTTAGAAAAAATGGGCAAACTCCTATCTTTCTCTAGAAATCTAGTCTTTCAAATTAATTTTTTTTGAGGAAAAAAAAAGATAAAATTTCTCACATATGTTAATCTGGATCTTTAGTTTTTATTTAAACTCTATCCTACCACATTTATATAAGCATGTCCTCAAAATTCCCATGTGCTCCACATAAAGTACTGATTGACTGACCAGGTAAATAGACTGAGTTTTCTATCTGTTGGGGTAAATGTGAAGGAATCATAGTACCTTCCTTTAGGAAAAGGGATGAAGTCCCCATCTCATGGACAATTTTCATTCCTGTTGGTTGCTCTTTGTGGGTTGCCTGTTTAGTGCAGTGATGTGGTAAAATGTATTTACTGAAATTACAGTACTGGCTTCCAGCCCTTTCTGTAAACCCTGGTGCAAGGAGACTTCCAATTACTGCTTCTTGCCAAGTAGTAACGAAATTAGTTCATAATGTGACGCTCTAAAGCAGTTGGCTCCACAAAGCCATTCGGCTAATCGCTCTAACGCAATAAAAAATGAAAGCTTTTCTGTATTTAAAAGTGACTTTGGAAAGCTATTCCCCTTGAGGTAATTGACCAATGATTAGAGATGGGATGAAGCAGAGAACCTGAAGACAGGACATTCCTGGGGTGTGAGAGGGCTCTCCCTGTTCCCTAAAGACCAAAGAGGTTTTGATAGGTTTTAAAGGCCAGTGTCATATCCAGCCTCACTGCTGCAGTGCAAAGGACTTAGTTTGGACTGAAGCTGCAGGCCTGGAGGAACACAGCAAGTGACTGATGAGATGAAAGTTGAATAGATTAATTTTGCACAGTCTTTGTTTCACAGATGAGCACTCCATACCTGGTGAGAGCCTGCCTCTTAACACCTCCAGCTTAAAATCCGCAGCCAGTACATAGGCTTACCCATAGCCTGCAAAATGATAGAAGTAAACTAAATAGTTCATAAGGTCGCTGTAGATGACTTGTCTTCCTTGTTTTCACCTGACTCCCTCCTCATTTGTATTGTTGTATCTTCTGCAGTGCTATGGACAACTGCATGGACCTTTGGCCCAGGCAAGGGCTTCTACTGGTGCTACATAAGGTCTGGGAAAGACCAGAGGTTGGAAATGACTTATCCCCAGTTCGGAAGCACTGGAATCCTCCCCTAACAAAATATGCAAATAAAAGGCAAATAAACTTTGACTCTGAGCACCTCACTGGCCTTTTGTCACCTCCAAAATTTAGATACCCCTGACAGGGTTGCCACTTTGTTCTGGACTTGCCTAAGCTCTGGGCATTCAGCACCTCTCCAATTAAATTAAATTAATTTCTTTGGAGTGTAAAGATCTAATTCAGAGTCCAATACAACCCAACTCCTGAAGCAGGGTCTTGAGACATGTGTACCTGCTCTCTTTGTGAATATTACATGGAATAACTGAAAATTAAATTATGGACTTGCCAGTCCTACATTAATCCACCATAGAGGGAGCTTTCTGGCAGATGAGGAAGAAATACGTTGGATCATTATTCCTACCATTTTTGGAAGAGAGAACTATTCTCTGAGTTACTGCTTAAAGGAGGTATCTGCCAACAACTTTGCACTTTGTAGAAAGGGTTTGCATAATTCCTTCTTCTGTTGTCTTTGAAGCAATGGACTTTAAGTAATGCCTTAAGGCAATCATCTCAGCATCCTGTCATAGCTGCTAGTTGAGAATGTCTATTGCTTAAATGCTGTGTAAGTACTTACCTTGTGACAAGTATGATATCTAAGGGTGATTTACACATGGTAATATCTCATTGTCAGTTGTTTGATGGAATTTGAGCTCCAGGTTGAGTGCTTGGTTCCCTGAGAGCACTGTTGTTAGACTAGTGCCCAAGTGGCTATATGAAACGCAGTAATCACCTGTGTCAGTAGCCATGCTCCACTAGCAAATGTTTTGGTCATCATTTTCTGCTGAACCATGTTTGTTCTTGCTTTTTCTTCTGTTTGAGTAGAAGTAAATGGAGCTGTAACTGCAACAACTTTCAAGAAGAACATGCCTTTCTTATGTGTAATTCTTTCAAAGGTTCAAGTTCAGGGGAGACCCTGGTTATGCAAGCTATTTTTGGCTCTTAGGTTTCTAAGCTCCCATTACCATTAATGAAGATCTAGTAAAAGCAGTCAATGAACAATTCAGCTGACCAGCCACTAGATACCTATTTTATGGTGAGCTGAGTTGCTCTTCAGGCTCCAATGACTGTAATGGGAGCTTAGAAACCTAGTGTACCTGAAAGTACCTAAATTTAAGTTCTTGTGTCAAACTGAATCCTGTACCAAATGTTCCCTAGTCAATGAAAAGCAACAGGCAATTTTATAGAGTGCTTTGTTTGACCCATTTTAAAAGTCTGCCTTAGGGAATTCATTAATTTCCTCTTATCTAACATGAAAGTAAGGCTACACCTTTAAGATACCTACAAAGTTAAGCAATCTTAAAGCTCTCCAGTTGATTCAATCCTGATATTGTTATGACCAAAACCTAAACTAAGATATAGTTCTTGATATATGTTAGCTATTTCTTAAAAAAAAAAAAAAACAAAACAACAAACTGGGGGAAAAAATATATGTATATGTATAGCTTCAAGCTCAATCAAGGGCAGAAAAGGCTTTTTGGTTTTGTCCTCTATCCATCTTTAAAATGGAAATTTTTTTTTATAGAATACGTAATCAGTGTTGTGCTCATTCCTGTAAGATGTTGTCCAAGCTAAAAGTGTAGTAGAACACCAATAGCTGGGTTTCTATGTGTTCTGTGCATGCAGAGTTGAAAAGGTATGTCTCATTTCTGTATTGTTAATCAGAAATGACATGTTTAGTTGTAATATCTCTCTAATTCCTAGTAGGAAGGCAAGTCATTACACAAATTAAAGATGTGAGACCTGCATAATACTCTGAATGGCAGCTGTTACAAGATGAAGGACTAACAAGTTCTGTGGCTCTGGCCCAATAAGGCAACTCACCTTTAAGTGAGAAATCCCTTCTTTTCTGTATGGCCATGGAACATTCTGACTTCTCTATTTTCTGTACACATTAATTTAGCATAATTTTCATTATTCCTTTGATATAAATAGTCTTCAAGATACTGTAAAATGCCAGAACACTGACCTCTTTTGTAGCTCTAAATCAATCTTCATTCTTCTGAAATTATGAATGCTTGAGAAAAAGGCGTGTGATCAATAGGACTTTTGTAAGGCAGTCAATATAAATAAAACAGTTTTGCATTTAATGTAAAACCTACGTCAATATCAAATGATGCAATGGAAATCAAACATCCTGGAAAAGTAAAAACTCTTCACAGTCTATCTCCGGTGTTCACTCACAGGACTTCAGTCACTAATGAAATGATGCTGAAGAATCCTTTTAAGCTCTAATTATCGACATTCACTTGACATAAATTCCTCTTTATTATCTAGTAGATGCATGATTAATTTTACTGCTAGGCATTTACTTGTCCTTATAGTTTAACTGTTTCTTCTTGAATGCACAGCAGAGAGAATCAACCCATGCTAGAAAATAAGCTAATGAGCTTTATAGGAGCCTAAATTTAGGGGAGCAGAAGTCAGATTCTCTGGTGGCTGCTTCACACTAAGGCTGCAAAAGTTTGTCAGAACTAAGGTGGATAACTGAGCTAGGGATGTTCAATTATTTCTTTAAAGAAATTTCTCTGGTCTGACAGATCTCCCAAAATTGATCAGCTGCAGAAATGCTGCTGTTTAATCTCCAGTGAAGATTGCCTAAGGAAATAACCAAGCTCTATTCAAGAAGGAAAATAAGCATTAGCTACCTTCCAAAAACTTTGAGTTTTACATTATATTCATCTGTAGATTATCTTTATTGTCACTTTGTGACTAGTGGCACGACATGGACACCTGAATCTTGAAGGTTTCAGGCACTCACCAAAAGCTGCAGTCGTACCATTTGTTCTGCCTTAATCTTCATCTTAGAATCATAGAATCTTAGAATGGTTAGGGTTGGAAGGGACCTCAGAGACCATCTAGTTCCAACCCCCCTGCCACGGGCAGGGAAATTCTCCACTACACCAGGTTGCCCAAAGCCTCATCCAACCTGGCCTTGAACACCTCCAGGGATGGAGCATCCACAACTTCTCTGGGCAACCTGTTCCAGTACCTCACCACCCTCATAACCCCTGTTATCTTCTATAACACCCTGCTGAATATAAATTCTGACATTTTAGAACAACATCCTATCTCACTCCTGACTTTCCCACCTTTTAGGACCTCTTAAAAATAATTTTGGCTTCATATCAAGAATGGTAGACTTTGTTCTTAGAGGAATATCTCAGCAACTTCGTCTATCCTTTTTTTTTCCTAATCAAAGGGCAGCGTTGGCAAGAGAGTGCACTTTGGTGCTTGGGTTTTTTTCCTCTATTGATTCAATTTATCAAGACTTGCACATTCGTATGTTATGCACACACAAATCTATCTTGGTGTGAAAGCTAGTCCCTGATAAACATTTTTAAATGCTTATTTTTAGCTAAGATTCTATTTATATAGCAATGAAAATGTGAAGATAAGCCTCAAAGACAAAATGAGACTTCCCGCAGAATAATTATTTTCCCTGGAACAGCAGCGAAACTGCTCAGAGGATATAAAAGGATTTTAAACTACAGGTCTGCAAAATAAAACAAAATACCCTTCTTCTGGCTAAACTGGTGAGGCAATGCGTTCCAGTTCTGATTGTAATTTGGATGACTCACTGGAACTTTGCAGTACCACTACATACTCGTCTACCATTACTTCATAGCTCTTCAATTATGCAGGACCTCTTGGATTCCAAAATCTGCCTTAGGACGGAAGTGATTGCAGGATCTTTTTGTAGACCTGAGTTTGCAGTGAGCAATCTGTGTTATTGGATGGACACCTCCTCAGTGCTTGTAGTTCTCAGATGGGCAGTGTTACCAGCACTGGGTTGCATCATAGGATGTTTTCAGGAGTGGACAATCCCACCAAGACAAGGTTCATATGATGTGGGGTTGGCAGAGTATGAGGAACTCCACGTAATTGTGTGCGTGTGTGTGTGTGTGTGTGCTTTAGCTCAATTAAACAAGTTCAGAGTTAACAAACATAGAAATAATAAGTGTCTGTGGAAGCTTAGACGCAATAATGCTGCATGATGTTGTACACATAGGTTAACTCCACTGACTTGTAGTGATTTTTAATTTGAGGCTAAAACTGGAAAACAGGAAGACAGAACTCGACTCTGCTTTGGCATCATTGTCTGTATGTTTCTGTCAGTGATTATGCAGATAATTGCTCAAGTGCAGCAAAATATTTTAGAATAACTCTGGCTCTAATTGTTACTAATGATATTTTGTCTCAGCAAACGTGCCGAAGATCAGTGCCAAGATTTTAGATGTTAGCTTACAGCCAGTGAACAAGCACTAATTAAAGAAATCCTTTTATCTGCTCACTAGAAGGAATGCATGGATTTTTATAGAATCATAGAATCATTTAGGTTGGAAAAGACCTTGGAGATCATCAAGTCCAACCGTTAACCTAACACTGCCAAGTCCACCACTAAACCATGTCCCTAAGCACCACATCTACACGTCTTTTAAATACCTCCAGGGATGATGACTCAACCACTTCCCTGGGCAGCCTCTTCCAATGCTTGACAATCCTTTTGGTGAAAACGTTTTTCCTAATATCCAATCTAAACCTCCCCTGGAGCAACTTGAGGCTGTTTCCTCTGGTCCTATCACTCGTTACTTGGGAAAAGAGACCGACACCCACCTCGCTACAACCTGCTTTCAGGCAGTAGTAGAGAGCGGTAAGGCCTCCCCTCACCCTTCTTTTCTCCAGGCTAAAAAATACAGTTCCCTCATAAGTAAGTCATAAGACTTGCGCTCCAGACCCTTCACCAGCTTCATTGGCCTTCTTTGGACATGCTTCACCATCTCAATGTCTTTCTTGTAGCAAGGGGCCCAAAATTGAACAAGATATTTGAGGTGCAGCTTCACTCAGTAGAGGGGGACGATCAATTCCCTGGTCCTCCTGGCCACACTATTCCTGATACAAGCCAGAATGCTCTTGGCCTTCTTGGCCACCTGAGCACACTGGTGGCTCATATTCAGTCAGCTATGGACCAATACTCTCACGTCTTTTTCCGCTGGGCAGCTTTACAGCCACTCTTCCCCAAGCCTGTAGTGTTGCATGGGGTTGTTGTGACCCAAGTGCAGGACCCAGCACTTGGCCTTGTTGAACCTCATACAATTGGCCTCAGCCCATTGCTCCAGCCTGTCCAGATCCTTCTGTAGAGCCTTCCTACCCTCAAGAGAATCAACACTTCTGCCCAACTTGGTGTCGTCTGCAAACTTACTGACGGGGCACCAGATCCTCTCGTCCAGATCATTGATAAAGACATTAAACAGAACTGGCCCCAGTACTGAGCCCTGGGGAACACCACTTGTGACCAGCTGCCAACTGGATTTAACTCCATTCACCACGACTCTTTGGGCCCAGCCATTCAGCCAGTTTTTAACCCAGCAAAGAGTGCACCCGTCCAAGCCATGAGCAGCCAGTTTTTCCAGGAGAATGCTGTAGGAAGCTGTGTCAAATGCTTTACTAAAGTCCAGGTAGACATAATCTGAAGCCTTTCTCTCATCTACTAAGCAGCTCACCTTGTCATAGAAGGAGATCAGGTTAGTCAAGCAGGACCTGCCTTTCAGAAACCCATGCTGACTGGGCCTGATTCTCGTATGTATGTCATGGGATGATGCTCAAGACAATGTGCTCCATAACCTACCTCGGCACTGAGGTCAGACTGACAGGCCTCTAGTTCTCTGGATCCTCCTTCTGGTCTTTCTTATAAATGGATGTCACATTTGCTAGCCTTCAGTCAACTGAGACCTCTCTGCTTAGCCAGGACTGCTGATAAATGATGGAAAGTGACTTGGTGAACTCTTCTGCCAGCTCTCTCAGTACCCTTGGGTGGATCCCACCCAGCCTCATAGACTTGTGTGTGTCTAAGTGGTGTAGCAGGTTTCTAACCATTTCCCCTTGGATTAGGGGGGCTTCATTCTGCTCCCTATCCCTGTCTTCCAGATCAGGGGCTGGGTATCCTGAGAACAACTGATCTTACTATTAAAGATTGAGGAAGAGAAGGCATTAAGTACCTCAGCCTTTTCTTCATCCTTTTTCACTGTTTCCTCCCTCATCCAATAAAGAACAGAGATTCTCTTTAGCCCTCCTTTTGTTGGTAATGTATTTATAGAAACATTTTTAATTGTCTTTTACAGCAGTAGCCAGATTAAGTTCTAGTTGGGCTTTGGCCCTTCTAATTTTCTGCCTGCATAACCTCATGACATCCTTCTAGTCCTCCTGATTTGCCTGATGTTGTGATGTAGAAAGTCTATACAATCTGATTTTGCATGGGAGTCTGATTATAATCTTACACCTACCTTAACTTCTGGTTTTACAGGCTGGATTTAGCAAATCAGCTTTTGCTCATGAAAAAAAATGAACTTCTCAAAGAAGGCCAATCTGCTGCCCCATCAAGTTCCATCAGAATGGGATGTGATGTCTGGTCTTCATACGGCATCTTAGCAGTCACATACGAAGCAGGAGAGCCGATGACTGTGTTCCTTTATATCTGATAGGAGATGTGAGTCTGCCTGGAGTCACAGTGCTTCAGACACAGAGCGGCTGGAAGTGATTGTTATTAATGAAACTGCTGAGAGCTCTGTACTAAACCTCACCATGAGCCCCATTTCAGTAGCTTCATTTCAGGAATAAAAGGACATTTCTTTTGCAGAATGACCTTTTTCTTGATGCAAGGATCTCTGTATCTAGTTATTATTCAGTCTTTTCATTTCATTTTCATTTCTGAGGTGTGTTACTATATGCATATAAGTCTCTGTGCATTGAAGTCCAAGCTTAAGCCAGTTTTGCACATCCATATAACTTGGAGCAATCCAGTGGGGAGAAAACTACCTGCAACTCCTTTTCACACCAGTAACAGAATTGAATTCGAAAACATCAGCCTGCTAAGCTGAGGGAGAGCAGGATCCTAAATACCACCCAGCTGTAACTTCACTTGGCTGCAGCTCTTGCCAGATTATGACCCAGGGACTCTGGACAGAGCGGTGCAGTCCCTTCCATGTGCTACCTCCAAGGGTCCCTGTGGCTGTTCAGTGAGCTGGGGTGGGAGGTGGACCTGTTCCCTGGCACCGTATCATGCTTCAGCACCTTGCTTTGGTTTGGCACCCTGTCGGCCAAACCTCTGTCAGCCCCAGGCACTGAGCAGAGCCAGGCAGAAAGGGCCTGGGGAGATGGGAGGTCATAAGCTGCTTTAGGGATGAGGGCAGTTAAAGGTGGCTTAAAGCTGCTGAGTAGCAGCCTGAGGCTACGGCACTGAGAACAGTATTCCCTCTCTGGCTTTAGGAGTTCCTCCCTAGAGGCTACAATGCAAACAGGGGCAGTGACCAGAGAGCAGGTGAGTAGGAGGTGTGTTGGCATGTCTGCAGGGATCTGCAGCACAACTAGCCTGGCACAACTGGTGCATCGCCCGGGGGTGGGACCAGATGGGACAAAAGCCCTTTGTGCTGGTACTGCTGCAGGAAAGAAAGAAATGTGGAGGTAAACCTGAAGCTTTGGACATGCATACCTATGGGCTGTGTCTATGGCTGAGAGGCAACTGCCTGTGGGCAAGGAGAAAATGTGACTGTTGGAAACTTCTGCTCCCTTCCACGGGCCCTGGAGAGATGGGAGGTTCAGGAGAGCAGCACCTTGCCCATGTACTCTGGGTTTTCACAAAGTCTTTCCTGCTTTGCAGGAGAGCTACGCATCCAAAGCGCTGAAGCGACTTCTTGTCTGTGACTTTGGGAGCCTCTGGCAGAGCACGGTGAAGAAGGGCTGCATCCATGAAAACTACTGGAGCTGGTCTCTGCCTTTGATGGGATTTTTCTCCTTCCCTCTCAGACCATCCTCGGTCATAAACATGGCACTACCCCTGGACATTGCTGCTGGTGTTGCCTGCAGCCTGAAGGGTGAAGTGATGTGGAGCTGCTGCAGGCAGCGGATACTGCTGGATGATGTTCTCTTGCCACAAGGCAGGGGCAAGAGCCAGAGAATTATAGTGAGCAGCATGTTGCTGCCGCCTGTTTGAGACAGATCCAAAGACCATTAAAGGCAATGGAAAGATTCTATTTTTCCACTGTGTTTTAAAAACGATTATCCTTTATTTCTGTCAGAAGTCTTGTTTCACAGTAGATGGCACGCACTGTCACAAATCACTCTGAAGAAGCAGCAAGTATTTGCTTAATATAGGGTACCTACAGGTTCATATTCAAATGTGTCTTATCTGGCCAAAACACATGATCTGAAAAGGCTATTTCTGGACAAAGTTTTCTGCAGACTACTGCTCCGTGTTTCTCTCAACAGTTTACAACCTTTCCTTCTGAAGTCAAAATCTCAGACTTAAGGCTTACCGGCGCTCTGAAAAATGTCTGTTATGCTATGTATATCTTCGAACAAAGTAATGACCAGTGTGCTGGAAAATAACTTTCATTTAAAGGTATATTTCAAGCAAGTCACAAGTTAATCAAACAAGTTGCGACTCTCAAGTGTGTGAGTTATTGCTGTTAGTTACCTTTCAGCTAACAAAGAGCACAGCAGTCTGGGTTTTTAAGTTGAATAAAGCTGCCTGTTGCTACATGTCTAATTCCCAAAGAGGAGGATGAGCTCAGCCCTGTGGATACTAACTGGCTTTCTTCCATCTGCCCATTGAAATGCTCTGTACTGTAAATGTGTAAGTACTACTTATAAAGGTGCTTGTTCATTTGGGTATTTTCAGGTCGCATTAAATAGGCACTAGAAAGTCACAGGCAATCACTTGGCACCCAATCAGGATGAAGATTAATCCAGAGGGACAGCTGAGGGTGCTCTGCCAATAGTAGAGAAAAAAACATACCTGCCACTTCCACAAGCGAGACCAACCTCCAGACGGAGACCCCTTTGAGCCCAAACTCAACACACTGTTTGGCCTCCAGGTGCTGGCATCTGCTGCTGGGCACCCACATCCCCTCCAGAGATGCGTTTTTCTCTCACTTCTGAAGAGGAAAAAAAATAGTAGTACAAAATTCAGCAGAGAAAGGGAGAACACAAAAGCTGTGAGGGAAGGAGAGACCACCTGGGGTTGGCCAAAAATCTTGCAAGACCAGCGTCCTTCCTCCTCCCCTCTGACAGTGAGTATGAGAGACACATAAAGACCCAATCTTCTTCTTAGGTCCTGCCAGATCCTTTGTATGAGGGAGGATGTTGTTGCTCAAGTAAAAAAATGTGTAGGCTGCAGGATCAGACCTGAGACTAGCACGGAGCGATGGCTCCCCAGGCTGTGAAAAATAAGTACAACATGAAATAAAGTCTTCTGAGCATCTGTCTCTAAGCCTGTGATCTGTATGTGATGCATTCCTGCTTGCTGACCACAGGAGAGACAGAAAGCCTTATTCACATAACAAACTTACAGAATCCAGAAAAGCAGTTTTGAATTATTTACTTTTGTATCTTGGGTTAATAATTTCATTTTTGATTTCCACAATACAAATATAGAGAAAATAGATGACGTGTGTAACAATAGTTGTAATAAAACCATGTCGTACTTTTTTCTTACAAAACAATGTGGTTTGGGCTTCAGTTTTCTTCATGGTCTCTCTGGCTTTCTTGCATGCACTAAGAATCCCTTCTCCTTCCCATTCAGATATGAAACCAGAAGGTCTGCATGAGGTCAAGCAGATTAGCTGAATAAATCAAGTTAGGAAATGAAGAATCATCACTCTTCAAAGCAGGCTCATGACAGTAGAAAAGCATTTCTCTTCATTATTTGATTTTTATAATCAAATACACTCAAAATGCTAGTCTTGGAAAAAAAAATCAATCACCTAGAAGTCAAGCGAGGTTTCTGCTGCTATTTCGTTAAATGTGCTGGCATGGGCAGGATGCGTGTGGCTTTGAGTCTTTACTTAACTGCATCAGCCGTGGTGGTGGTTAGAAGCTGCAGAGACTCGCAGTGATAACAAGTGGGTCTCCAGGGAGTGGAGAGCTGACACAGGTACTTGTGATACCTTCTGAAAGAGCAATGTGCTGGCACAGAGCTCTCGGTTTGAACTGGAGGCTGTTTCCACATGTCTTCTTTCCTCTGAGGGACGTAGCTGATGCCTTTTGCAATGCCTGGATGCGAAACATGACTAAGCAATCATCTCTGGGGTTCGTGCTACCTCCCATGCAGAAGTGGGAGGAAAGGTGGCTCCCGGCCATTCCATGCAGGACCTGCAGGGTCTACCCAGACTGGCTATTGCCTTCCTCTGTAAACCATAGCTGAAGAACTATCTTGACCCATATAATTACAGTTTTAAATTGACAAGGCAAGATTGTCAGGAAATAGAATGCAAAATGTTAGAAAATTCATCTTCATTCATAACCTGGGCAAAAGTTTGATTTCACCTTTATCAGACGCATGACTGGTTATACAACTTTAATTATTTCATAAGTCAGAGATACTTCTTGTAACAAGAAGCTTACAATTTAAGTTGACAGAACAGAAAATAATTAGAAAGTAAGGCTTAGAGACATTCACTGATAAGGACCTACAGGTCTTTATTTAGCTGAAACTTGGTGTCAAGAAGCTCTGCTCACTGCTGTAAACCCAGCTCCTGTGTGCAGAAAGAAGCTTTGAGGAGGCTAGTGGAAGAAGAACTGAACTTTTGCAAGCACAGGTATTATATCTGCAGACATTTTTGCAGTTGTGAGTAAAATGTCTCTGCTGTTGGATTTCAATATATTTTATGTCATTTTCTCATCTGCTGAAACCCTTGGCATTGGAAACTAATAGTCTTATTATTTGAAAATTTGGAGCTTTGTGAGCCATATCATCATACTACCACAGAATAAATCTGCTTTTGTGCTGTGAAATGCAGAACTCATGCAGAACAAAGTATGTTTATTTAAAACAGTTTATCTGTGTTTTATAAAATAATTTACAAAATGTATATTCTTAAGCACTATACAAAGTTTTTTCAAAATTAAAAATGACAAAATGGAACAAGTAGCCCTGCTTCAAAGACATTTGTTCATTTGCCCTCCTGCCCACCAGAAATCGTGAACAGGGAAAGAAACATCCTCATAATCAGAAGCCAAACAGTAAAGACTTGTGGGATAGAGTTAATTTTCTTCATAGTAGCTAGTATGAGGCTGTGTTTTGGATTTGGGCTGGAAACAGTGTTGATAATAGAGAGATGTTGTTGTTACTGCTGAGCAGTGCTGACACAGAGCCAAGGCCTTTTCTGCTTCTCACCCCACCCCACCAGCGAGTAGGCTGGGGGGGCACAAGGAGTTGGGAGGGGACACAGCTGGGACAGCTGACCCCAACTGACCAAAGGGATATTCCATACCATATGACATCATGCTCAGCACATCAAACTGGGAGAAGAAGAAGGAAGAGGGGGACATTCAGAGTAATGGTGTTTGCTTTCCCAAGTCACAGTTACACACGATGTAGCCCTGCTTTCCCAGAGATGATTGAACTCATGGGAAGTGAGTGCCCATGGGAAGTACTGAATGAATTCCTTGTTTTGCTTTGCTTGCATGCACAGCTTTTGCTTTACCTATTAAACTGTCTTTATCTCAACCCACGAGTTTTCTCACTTCGAGTTTTCTGATTCTCTCCCCCATCCCAACGTGGGGGAGTGAATGAGCGCTGGGTGGGGTTTAGTTGCTGGCTGGGGTTAAACCATAACAAAAGTAAATCTGCAAAGCTTTGGGCAAGAGAGAAAGGAAATTTGCAGTCCCCAGAAGAGGTGGGTTTGCAAGAACCAGTTATATATGCAGCCCTCATTCCCGGCTTACAAACTTTCAGTCCACGGAGATCCTGCACTGCAAAGGGTGTTAGCTCAGTTGTCATCTGTACAGCTCTTCTGTATGCAAGTCAAAGCTGCTTTTGGTATTCACATCCTGGTGCTAAAGTTGGTTAATGAGGAAACCCATTGATCTGTAGCATTTTCTTTTAAGAGCTTAAAAGCAAAAGAAAACTCTGTGAATGAAATGATTGCTCTCCTCTACTTTAACATGACAGTTTTCTCGACTTCCCTCCCCTACTTACCCTATTATTCTGCTGCTCCTGGTATTGTGCACTCTGGATATTGTAAACATCCAGTGAGAGAAGCTCCACTTTTGTTTGCCCCAGTTGCGAATATCCGCTTTCACCTTTCTGAGCACGTCGCTAGTTATGCAAAATTAATTATCTGATAAGTTTGAAATTTCTTATTATCTCCTGAAACTCAAATTTGATTTCTGTATTTCAATAAGAAGTGGAAAATCTTGCCTGTGGGATGCTGGTAAGCTGCAAACCGCTTACAGACGAATCTTTCAGTAACCAGGAGCGATTCTCACTGCATTGGAATGTTAATCATTTTGTTAGATCTATTGCTAATCTTGGTAAGACTAAAGAGAGGGGGCCTGACTCTGCTGCCTTCCTTTGCATCAGGCTGGGAAGGGTGCAGTCCTCACTGCTGCTGGTGCTGCTGTGCTGCTCTAGAGCTGCTTGCTGTGCAGGAATGAGTGGTACCAAAGAGAGGAGCTGCTGCTGTTCAACAATCTAAATATACTCTTTGCATTGAGGATTTCAACTGATAAATTATTGGTAACAAGAACCGAAGCATCAGAAACATTCACTCCATTAACTGTTAGATCAATAATGCTGATTTTTCTCTAGAGTTAGGGACAATGCATTGAGATGTAAAACTGATTACTTCCATTTGACCATTTCTGCGTTTTGCATTTTTTACATTTACAAAACATAGAAAGTATCTCAGCTGGAAGGCCACCAAAATGCCAGTGTTTTCCTAGTTTAAGTGACAAGTTTGGTCTGTGCTTTTAGTGTATGACATGAAGACAAAGTTGCGTTGATCCATACAGTAAAAGAAGAATTGACTAAGATCTAGTTCTGCTCTGTCACTGTGGGCAGAAGAAACCCAAAAGTTTCTACTTATTTCTTTTACTGCAGTGCATGTATACAAATGTCAGAGCACGAAAAGCTAGTCAAACCCCACCAGGTTAAATCTCCTGTTTGGTAAAGTAGATCTTTATAGATGGTTCAAATTGTCATCCACAATCGAGAATAAGGGTGGCTTCCCCCCCCCCAAAGCATCAACACTTTGGAAATAGTGTCTAAGTGTTGTCCCCACAGCAATTGATCCCATTTCCATTGCACTTTCTGGAAGTATCTCCCAGTGACTTCAGGACAAATAGGACGGCACTTTGCAAAAAGAATTTCATCCAAATACCCACTTCCCTGACACTGATAACCTCTCTTTTATGACCTTAAGGAAGCCACTCTAACTTCCCTACCTCTTAGCAGGAGCCTATGGACCCTCAAGAGTTTGTGTGCCATGGACTAAGAGTGTACACCCTTGGTTGTCATTGGTAAGCAGTTCACAGTGGTTACTAAAGACCAGAAATGCAATGTGTTGGTATAGTACAGCCTATCTTGTTTGATGTATTATAATTATTAGGTATTATTTCAACATGTATTATTAAATGTTCTTCATTATGCCAATTGTATTATCAGTAATTTTACCATTTGTCCTCATAGTCCTTATAGTTTTGTTTTGTTTTGTTGCTAAATGATGGGAATTGGGGTATTTCATATGGACTTGGCACTTGGTCATTATCAAATTAATGATTTGTTTAAGTTTAATTGTGCAACTTTTTAATATGTGAGTCCATTCTTGAAAGGACTCTCAGGCTGAGACCCTGATCCCTGCTTTGTGTCCATCACTACTCTGGAACATTCTCTTTCTCCAGGGCATCACACGTTTGAAGTAATGTGTATCTTACTACGTGGCTGGAAGATGAGGGTTCCCAACACTGCAGGAGCTCGCCTAAAAGGATAATAATTTTTTCTTATATTAAGTATTAATTCAAAACTTTCCCTAGACTGCATTAAAGACAAAACCTTTCTTCATTTTTATTGGTTTACTGCTAAAAGTGTATCTTGGGCCTCTGTTTTCAACTTCTTTAGTTTCATTTCATTCTGAGTAATCAAATTTTAAGGAGGTAGAAGTTTTTCCTTTCTCACCTCCTCAGTGCCAACACTCATGGGTGATTTGGTGCCAGTAGCATGAAGCTGCCAAACCACATAGAAAAGCCATATCCTCTGAGTACCCTCAAGCAGTGACACTTTGGTCTTGGTGATGACAAGTCACATATTGGTTATTAAGGATAATACCTTGCCAGCTCCCATCTTTCATTCCCTTTTTCTTTTTGCAGTTACAGAGCTAGTGAAACCAGGCTTGTCTGTCAGCTAGTCAGAGCTAGTCAGTCTTTTTTTTTTTTGAATCTTAGTTGTATATCAGAAAGTTGCAGGGTGCAATAACTCTGCATCAGGGGAGCAGACAGACAGTCCTGCAGGCTGTGGCCATGCTGAGACAGTATGGCCAGTACCAAGACCTGGATGCAGATGCTGGATCATGACTGCCTTTGTGATTAAACTGCTGGAGCCATCCTTGGCATTTGGGACCATTCACAAAAGGCGGTTTGAATGCAGCCACCCTACTCTGAAGGCTAAGCATGCTTAGTTGCATTGAGGTGTCAGACCATGGCACCTGGCCACGGGAAAGTGTAGAAGTAGCCTCTGAGTAGGCAGGGGTGAATAATCTCTTGCTTAGCCTTTGGCAACTCCTTAGGGCTGTGCACAAGGTTAGTTCAGAGCATGGGACCCTCTCAGAGGCGAGGACTGGAGCTGAGAAGAACTTGTTCATTTTAAAGCCTGCCCAGCAATAACGCCTGCTTTCCCATACTGGCATCAGGAAGTTGACCTGAGTTCAGTTTCTCCCTCCTCCTGAATTGGGGGAGATTCACATTCCCTTTCCCAAATCCAGCTAAACACCCTGCCCACCAGGCATGTATGTCAGCAGACACCTTCCTTGCTTTTGAAGCAAATCCCTATGCACAGGTCACAGCAGGAGAACCTAATGAGGTGGAGGTGACACCACACCATACGGCTTCATGTGCTTCAGAGCACTAGGCTGATGATGTGGAAAGCAGGGAGAGCTGAAATCTGCTCCCCAGGCCCACCTTCCAGGAATGAAAACACCCATAACAGCTGTACTCTTTTAGGGCTGGAGCTTTGGCTGTTAGCATGCAATCTCTAGGGGTTAAGCAACATTAAAGCAACTCCTTGTATTATTCTCAGATCACACCAAATTTCTGGCAAGAGCTGACTTCTATCTCCTTAACTTGTCCACGCTGGGATGAACATATCAAATCCTAGGCGAGGTGGACACTTCGTTTTCCAGGTTACACTGAAAATTGCACCCAAGTCCTGTTGAAAGCCTTGAAGTGAGTTGTCTGAGTGTTACCAGGGAGTAAATGGGAACTTCATGTGACTTACTAAAAAAACCACATGGGAAGTCAATGGGCACAGAGAAGCCCAATGGGACATTAAATATCAGCAAAGCAAACAGTCCTGGAACTCATCAAACCTCGTTCTTCTCCCATGTGGGTGTCTGATTGTTTCCAACATGAATATATTAGCAGTAAAATGTTGGACTGCTGTTATGACATGACTTTTTTTTTTAAACTTAACTTTGGGAAAGATTTATTGGTAGCTACTTCTACTCCATATTGTTAACATTTTGAAATAGATGAATGTATTATTAGTTTGGGTCATTTTTATTAGTTCAGCAGCTTACTTATTAAAAAGGCTACTGAGACTATAAAACTGAGCTGCGCAAAAGCCATTTGGGAATTGAGCTAGTAAACTAAAATAGATCCTAACAAAACAAATAATACAGAAAATGTCAAAGCCAAAAGTCAGACCTTAGTATTACACACTGCCAAAATTACTGTACATATTTATGTAGTTGGTTCATTGAGAAATACCAAGGAAGAGTGGAAAAGACAATCACAAATAACACATTTTGAAGTTTTTTTTCCCATAAAACATGAAAATACAAAGAGGCAAAATATGTAGGAGTTAAGTCAGACAGCCGAAACAGATTAATTGTAATTTTCAATTAATATATGGGCCTGAGTCATAATAAACACTCAGAGACTTGATTACCAGTTGGAAATCTTTCGATGATGATTTCCAGTGAAATAAACCAGCTATTTTTTCCCTATATGCCTCCTGACCTAATGGGAGCACACCAGCACACCACACAGTTCCTTGGTGAAGGCTTTAGGGTGCTTAATCACACATCCATTGCCAGGAGAGGGAAACCCAGGGGCTATGGCAACTGCAGTGATAACAAACATGTGCTCTGTGACTAAAGCTGCTTACAGCACACAAATCACTGAACATCTCAAAGGCTTCGTGTAGTATATCGACATATTTTATACTTGAAAAAAATATTACTTTTTCTTTGTTTTTACAGCAAAGGATATCTGACCTCATATTTATATTACTCTAGCCAAGATGAACAAATCATTCATTTCCAAAAGGAAACATTGCAGAGCTAGTGGGGGTTGAAGATGGAGAGCTGGCAGGGTGGCAAGGATGGCACCATATGTCAGCTTTGCACTCCTGCTGGCGGGCTCAGGGGACATTAATGTGTGCAGAGAAGTCCTGCCCATGTTCTCCTCCTTCCCAGGACACTTTCCTTAAGGCAGGTCCCAGAAGAAATGTGATATGACAACTATCCTGATGGCCACACACCATGCGAAGAGCTTCTCTGATATGGGAATCTTCTCATAACCAGCCTCCAGATAATTCTGATTAGGCAAAGCCAGCCTTGGTGAGCCATGCTTGCCCAAACCTGAGTGTAGTCCTGGAAGCAGGAACACATCAGGCAGCAGAAATGAAAGAATGTACCAGATTCCTTTGATGCAATTTCTTATATTTAGTTTGAGAGGACTAGCATAGATCTTCAGACTGTCTCCCTGCATTCAGGCCCAGTAACATCAGTAAGCATGAATCCAGTGAACAGACGGGATTACACTGTGCTTCTCCTATCACCCCCTTCCCTCCTCCTCCAGCCCTGTAGCTTTTAAACAAATGAAAGCATGGAAAAAAGCATCAAAAAAAGTTCTTATTAGTTCTGAGTTCTGTCTAGTTTGAGTTTCCTTTTCAGAAATTTAAGCTCTGACACTGTCAACCTACTTGTTTCTGATGAAGACCTGGAAAAAACTTCTGTGAAAGGTGTTACATATTTTCCATTAAGGAAGAATGATTTCAAAACATGAATGAAAATAAAACAGGAAAAAAAAGACAATCTTTCACTAAGAATGAAGTCCAAAATGAACAGAGATTCCTATAGTTCCTGGGAAACTGAATTCTGATTTAAGAATCTAGCATGAGAAAAGCTGTATTTGATAAATGGTAGAGGGAAAAGGGAGATCTGGATATATGCAGCACAAGCCTTCATTGTAGGAGAAATTTTCACCACCACCTAGAAAATTCAGGTACATACCTAGAGGATTTGTATATACCAAAGTGTGCTTCTAAATCTTATAGGAAATACAGAACGTTTTTTTCTATGTTCTCTCTCCTTACCTTCTGCAGAGCAATCAAAAGAATTTTCTTGCACTATGAAGAATTACACAAGGGATTGTAGCAAAATATGGTGAGTCCAGACTCTCTATCAACCTCACAGTTTGATAGATCTTTTGGGAGGAAAAAAATATCAAAAAAAAAATTTAAAAAAGATATTTTTCCAAAACATTTCAATAAAAAAGCCCATTGTCCTACAAAATTTGCATAATGCAAGAAATATTTATGGAATCTTTTGCTTTCTTTTTTTTTAGTTTTTATCATCTATATTGACTGTGGAGATATATAAACCTTCACATGTATCATGTACTTATCGTACTTATCTGCCAGCTGTCTACCGTGAAGCTGCATTAAACACCTGTGACTTGTTTTGATTTCCCTTCATAAAGGGCACTTGGATGGCTTTTTAGAGGGCTGATAATTAAGAATAATAGCTTCACGCTTGCACTCTGGAGTCTGGGAAAGTAAATAACTCAAATGTTAAGTGTCTTCCTTCTTAATAGCTTCGTCATCATGAGGGTGGTTCCCCAACTGGTTTGCAGGTGAGGAAGATGGGACATCTTTTGTGTCTTCTGTAGTAAATGAGACTGCTCCTCTGTTTGAAAGGCCATTCACTACTGTCACTGTAGTGTAAAATTTAGCTATAGTTATACTTTTTAGAGGCATGAGATCATAGTTCTCATAAGGGAACAGAGAGACTTCTACTGACTCCAATGATTGTTAGACTGGTCTCCTCACAGATCATGGTATGAAAAGTTTACTTTAGTGAATTTGGGCTGAAGTGACAGTACAACTCAAAATGTACTGTAGTCATAACTGCTGGCAAAGTTTACTGGAAATGAGCAATGACATTTTAATTAGTTCAAAGAACAGATTGTTTATGGCATGTCACTTCCAACGCTAATTACAAAATTACAGCATAGATATAAAAATAATTTCAACTAATTGAATTTTCAAATGGCTAATGGGTCAACTGGGAAATAATGAGAGATAGATCATGGTCTTATGGGAAAAGGAAGGAACTCTACCATGCACTGAGTACAGGAAATAATGAAATAGAGAAAAGGGTATTTGCAGGCTAGTAGGATTAGCAATAAACTGTTGAGGTTGTCACAGTGGATTGCTAGTTTACATCCAACTAGGACACACCTTAACATATGCTCTGAGGTCTTTCTGTGGGCTGAGAGAATAAGATGGTGGCTTTGTGCCAGTCTTACTGAACAAGTTGCCACAACAAGGGACCAGGATGGAAAGCAAGAGTTGTGCTTGATGGGCTTTGTAGGAAGCTCAGTACCAGTCCCTTGCTGATGATGCACCATGCCATGGCCACCTTAAAACCTCTCTGTGCTGCATGCGTACACTATGGGTTGACACTTACCACTGTGCAAGTATTGATCCTTGTATTGGACCTTGTATTGGTCGCATTTGACATCTTGGTGTCCTGGAAAAAAGGGGCCAATTTGTAACACATACTAAATAAGGAAAAACTGCAATCCTCTTAGAATAGAGCAATAAGGCAAGAGGATGGAGGTCGGTGCTACAGGTAGAAAATTACTTAACAATGTTGCACTTGGAAAATACAAGTAAGTATGTAGGGGAAATGTTTGTATTAAACAGGATAGCAAAAGCTAAAACCATTAAGTATTTATATGTAAGTATTGAAGCAAAAGCTGAGAATGCCCTGATAATAAACATGTCAGCTTGAACATGATGGTGGTGACAAAATTAATCTTGAATTTGCAATGTGGTAGTGCCGCAAAGGCACAGCAATCTAGGGCTGTGCTGTCCCAGACAGGACAGGAGAAAACAGGCCCCGGAGATCACTGAGACTGAGTGTACACTCACTGCGTCCTGTGCTGCGTGAAAAGGCGTGAGTGACCAGCTTCTCCCCCTGGTCTGGAGCCAGACCCAGGAGAGCAGCATTGATGGAGCTGAGACCTCTCTAAATTGGCACAGCTATAGTCAACAGGGCTGTACTATTTCAGGAGCTTAGCTGCTATCTCTGCTGCAAGAAGTGCATCCAGAGCAAACCCTGTGAAATCTGTTCTGTTTTTAACTCTGGTGTGGTGATACATTACAGTTGTAGTCCACAGAAACTCAAGCCAAGAGTGTCTGTTTGTGTCTGTGTGGTGCTAGGATATGGCTGCTAATGATGCGATGCTAAGATGTGGGTAGTAATTAAAATGAATTTAAAAGATAGGGGAGTAACAAAAAGGAAACAATTATTATTGACTGAGAACTGGGCTGTGGTTAGGTAGTGTGGAGCAGATGAATGAGGGTTAAGTGACAATGGAGACAATATGATGGCAAGCACTTGAGAAATTGCAGATATGGGATGTCATGGTTTGTGTAGGATGACATTGGGATAGGGAAAGTTTTGAGGAATAGTCCCCAGAAGAGTTGAGAAGAACCTCATTATCTGAGACAGAAAAATTAGAGAGAACAAAGAGCTTCAAAATATTTCTGAGAGAAAAATGCTGTCCAGATGGAAAGATGTGCCTGGAGACATGACATTTTTCTTCCGTTTCTAGATGTAGCAACTATAACCTTAACAGCTGCAGAGAAACATATGGCACATCAGGTTCTTGTTTTTTGGAAATGAAGTGACTAAATTATAATGAAAGGACATCAAGATACTTTTGACAATGACATGTTTAAGGTTTGATTAAACAACTGATGTACAAAAAACAATGAACACTGATTAGAAAGGAGCCTGCAATCCTGCAATAGGTAAAAAAAAAAGATTTATTCACATGTGAATGTGAAATGTGAACGTATAATGTGAATCATGACACATGATTCGCCTGTGTAATCCACATGTGACAATTTACTGCAAACATAACCATAGATGTGATTAGGACTATTAGCTTATAAGGTATTTTTTTCAGACTGCTAAAATAGTTGATTACAACTCAATTGAAAGAAAACTTCAAATTAAGCTGTGGAAAATGTTGCTTGGGTAGCATATGTAGCGGAATTTAAGCTGTACAGGCGGAGAAATTGCACTGCCATTTCTTCTGGTCTGAATTAATTTAAAATTACAGAAAACAATAGAGAATTAGGAATTGCGCCATGATATGCTACATGTTAAGAAATTATTAACCTCAAAGATCCATTGAAGAAAGATGAGGTGACCATGAAAGGTTGTATCTGCAGGATCAGGGCCAGCAATTCATGCCTTTTTAATCTTTCACTCTTTGCATGCCATTCTGGCATCTGAAAAGCAATGCTGTGAATTTCTAACGGCCTTGTAGCTATTCTTGTCCACTCACTGGATAGGACAGTGGCTGGGATTTGGAAAACTTTGCATCACTTCCAGGTTCTGCCCAGGAGTTTCTGTCAATTGTTTCTATAAATACAGACAGTTACTTAACAACTCAATACTGTGGTTTCCATCTATACCCTGGGCAGTAAAACATGTCGTGAGCAGGCTCTGTTCAAGACTGAGCCCTCCACCTCTGCATCCATGTGTGAGTGCCTGCAGGCATCTGCAGCTCCATTCAGGTGGCCAGAGAAGGTGCCTGGAGCCTTCTGAGATACTCCAGGGTACCTGAAACACCCATGTGAACTTCATAGGTATGACACAGAAAATGCAGAGGGCTTGTGGGGTGTCCTGCGGCATCTTGAATGGCTCTAGGCACTTATGTTTGAGGTCCTGAATCACAACCCAGATCTCTGTTGACCATAATGGAAATATGGAAGCAGACACAAACACCTACATGCTGACTCCTCAGTTTAGGTGTCTTGAACTGTAACCTGACTGGTCCATCACACTTCTCTATCCCTTTGCAAAGGACAAAAACATTCAACATTATACAGTTAAATGAACCGTCCACCATGACGCTTCTCCTGTGCCTGTCGCTATGGTACTGACCTCCTTGCTTGGACACTCTCCTTTGAGTGATTCCCCAAAACGTTGGGTCAGTCTGGAGCACACAGCCAACTCTGTCAAGTAACCCTTGATGAGTGAGCCCATGCAGAATAACCTGATAGAGAAAATCCCCTTCCTCAGAGAGAAAGAAATAGTTGCATAGAGAGGAAGAAAATATTTGAATTGTTGAGATTTGGGCAGGTTCCAGGTCTGGATAAAAGTTTGGATCATTTCCTAGCTTGGCCAGCCTGGTTTACACAGTGCTTGTTACTTGCCTCAGGGAAGCTGATAATAGATCCCTGCTAACAGAGGGCACTTTAAATTTAATTCAGCTTTAATATTAACTAGTAATAGCATAAGTGATATTTCTCTAAGATAAAAGACAAGAGGGAAGAGATGAGTACAGAGGTCAATTTACATCTTAGCCATAATATTACTGGAGAATTCTAAATGGCAAAAAATTAATGGTGATCCTAACGTGCTTTCCCTGACAAGAGAGATACAAAATCAGTTTATCTGAAGAAGTATACAGGACAAACAAGGAAATATTTTCACGGCAAGTCCCAGGAGATACCTAATTACTCCTGGAATTAAAAATTGTTACTGCAGGCTACATGGCAAATTACTGTCACAGTTACAGTGTGATGAGGTCTCTCAAAAAGTGCTTTCTTAATTATGCCGGAAAAATGTGTTTAAATCATCAGCATGCTAACATGTCTGGCGGATATTGGGAACACTCATTTGACTTTCCCTGATTAAAACATGTAGCCAGTTAATCTGTTATTCCTAAAGACTCTCATACCCCAAATCCAGCCCTGCTCCCTTCCAAGGGATGAGGGAAGTCTCCGGTACTCCATTCTATTTACATGGCACTCTGGAAAGAGTACAGAGCCAAACATTACATTCAAAAGCGCTGAAAAGACAGACTTCTTAGTGTTTACTGTCATCATTCCTCATTAACTTGAAATAGCATTATAGAAGCACTGGACAAAGAAAATACTTTGTGTGGGATGAAGTCACAAGATAAAATTAACCAAAGTAAATGCTTTGTTTCTTTGGTTTCCTATGTTCTTAAATTTGTAAGGAGCTTCGGAAAGAATGGAATATTCAATCTGGAAAAAAAAATCTGTCATCATTCTGTAGAAACATACAAGTGATAGTAAAATGGGGCTGCTCCTTCTACACGTGATTTAAATAATTTGTTTTCTCACCTACTGAGCTTTTTTGTGCTTCATTTGGCAAAAATATTTAAAAGAACTGAACATCTTCCCGTGTTTTGCATTTGCACAGACAAAATACCCTGGAGAAACAAAGACAAATTGTCAAAATTATGTCAGGTAAGAGTGAAAGCTGACTGAAGACAGGATTTTGGATCATGGATAAGGGATGCTTTCCAGCAGTTGTACTCACTGCTTTGTAAATGATTTCGATGTACCGTTTGTAAATGCAAAACTTTCTAAAATAGTTTGAGCTGCAGCTGATACAACAGCTCTTCCTTTGGTGAAAGCGGAAAAACTGCTCAAAGCCTTTTGGTATAACAGATTATTCAGGGCCTTGTCTAATGTTCAGCGTCATGCTCTGATTGAACTTTCCCAAAACCACATTTTTATTACCTGAAAACTGACCTTATATACTGAGTTCTTTCTAAGGAGCCTAGGAGAGTAAGTGTCCTCACTGAATTTCGTTGCGCAGTCAAGTGTCTGTGCATGTCAATGTGCTCCAAGTGCAGAACTAGTGCTCAACATCATGGATGTTGTTCTTCTTTCCTTGTGAAACCTTAAAGTCTTCTATCTAAATCCAAAGGCTGTCTCGGATCGCTGTTGGATCTTTTACATATCCAGTGGGAGCAATCAAAACCAAAAAGACCCCCACTTCCACTGATGGCTGATCAATTACCAGTTTGGTTCAGCGCACAGCTAATATTGACCCTGTTGGAGCTCAAACCCTGCTAACTTCGCACTGGTGTGGATTAGGGAGCACTCAGGAAATGAAGTTGTGCAGCTCCAAGATGGTCACACTGCCTGGAGGATCATCACTCATTGAATTGTTACAGCTCATAAAAATGTAACTTCACCTTAAAATTTGCTAGTCAGGTAAAAGACTTCTTGCTTACTGCTAATGTGTGGCCTTACACAAAGAAAAATAGGTGTTTTGTAAAGTCTGCGGCACTGAAAATCCGGCAGCTATGTTAACTTACAGTTCAGCATCTCACTGACCAGTCTAGTGTAGTGGACAGCATTACTTGTTCCAGTGGAAAGACATGCCCAGGCAAACGTTTTCCTCCTCACCCTCCAAAACCCCAAAACTTCACTTGGCTGCATCCAAACCATCCACTTTGTAAGGAAACCTGCTAATAGTGCGCCTGGTATTGGGTCTATGACTGACCACAGGACTCCAGTTGGATTAGGAGCAGAGACTTTGCTGCTCAGGCTGGAATTAAGTGTCCTGCTAATGTGTAAGTGATCCTTCCAGTGTCCTCGTGAGCAGCCCAGGACTGCTGCTGTGTGGGGATAAAAGGGATGATGCATCTGGCCATGCATGCTGTCAGGTAGGAGGAAGAGCATCAGACAACAAGAGAAATGGTTTGTTCATGATGCTGGGGTTGTGAGACCTCATCTGGAGTACTGTGTTCAGCTCTGGAGCCCCCAACACAAGAAAGACATGGAGTTGTTGGAGCAGGTCAAGAGAGGAGCCACAAAGATGATCCAAGGGCTGGAGCACCTCTCCTATGAAGACAGGCTGAGAGAGTTGGGGCTATTCAGCCTGGAGAAGAGAAGGCTCTGGGGAGATCTAGCAGCCTTCCAGTACCTAAAGGGACCTACAAGAAAGCTGGACAGGGACTTTTTGCAAAGGCATATAGTAATAGAACAACAGGCAACAGCTTTAAACTGAAAGAGGGTAGATTTAGAGTAGAGATAAGGAAGAAATTCTTCCCTCTGAGGATGATGAGGCACTGGAACAGGTTGCCTGGAGAAGTTGTGGCTACACCATCCCTGGAAGTGCTAAAGGCCAGGTTGGATGAGGCTTTGAGCAACCTGGTCTAGTGGAAGGTGTCCCTGCCCATGGAAGGGGGGGTTGGAACTAGATGATCTTTAAGGTCCTTTCCAACTCAAGCCATTCTATGATTCTGTGCCACCATCTCAGGTTGCTCACTGAAGTTACTGAGACTTATGACACAAGACTAGCACACATGTTGAGAAAAGCATCTTTCTTCATCTTAGGAAATTTGTGGCATTTGGCAAGAAGCAGGTTCAGTGGAGAATTTCCCTGCAGATTTTGAGAATACCATTTTCCAGGAAGTGTTTATCAATTTAGGATTTTCCCATTCACTGTTCTGTAGAGAAATAGCCAGGCTGATGGAGAGGCCTGCCTAGTTAAACTGCATTGATTTGCACAAATCTGAAGGAATTGCTATAGGATATTGAAAGATAAAAGTGAAAGTTCACCAAAAAACTTGCAAGACAGCAGTGATTTAGCTTTCTGGCTTTCTTCTGAGTAACAAAACGAGAAGCCTGTGAGAAATCATTGAAATTCTCCTCCAGCATCTAAGCAAGCTTTAGTGAAAGGATAATTGACTTTTCTGTCTAAGTTACATTGTGCTGGAGAGTTTTTTGAGTTATGTACTGTCTGGTTTGTTGGTGAAGGTTTCTGAAGCAACCTGTCCCATTTCCAGCCCATGATGGAGTAAAGCCATTCCTCCTATTCCTTTTTAGGACAAGTTTCATTCTTGTGTTTGTGCATGAATCTATCATATGGTTCAACTCTCTCCTCCTTTCTATAGGTCTCTTGTTTAATATTCCTGTCCCATATCATAATTAACAAATCTGGCTTCAAGCAGCTTGTTCTTTTTTTCAGTCATCTCAAAGTACAGTGCTTTAACCTTTGGATACAGTGTATTGGGAAAAATTGGAATAAAAGTTTATATAATATTTTTTTTATCATGAAGATTGAAAAAAATTGCACATGGTGTACTAAAAACATGAGATGATGAGAGTGTCAAAGCTGTGGAAACTCCATTCATCTTGTTAAACTTAGGAGAATTTGATGGCAGTAAATCACAGCTTGTTCTACCTAGGAGCAAGAAAGATGCTCTGAAAATTGTGGGTCAGCAATAAAACTCCTTGGACAGTGCAGTTAAAAATGTGTAATCCATCATGAAACTGTGCATAAAGCCACAGTCTAATATTCAGGAAAGGTGAAACTTTTTTATTATCATTTACTGTGCTAGCAGAGAAAACCTGGTTTGCCCTTGTCATGGTTTAGCCCAGCCAGCAGCTAAGCTACCACGTGGCTGTTTGCTCACTCCTCCTTTGCTCACTCCTCCCCCTCAGTGAGATGGAGAGGAGAAAAACGTAACAAAAGGCCTGAAGGTCGAGATAAGAACAGGGGAGGATCACCCATCAACCATGGCCCGAGTGGAACAGACTGGCTTGGGAACAAAACAATTTAATTTGTTAACTGTTACCTGAGAGGATAACAAGAAACAAAGCCAGATCTTAAAAACACCTTCCTTCCTTAAAAACACCTTGCCCTCACTCCTCCCTTCTTCCCAGCTCTATCTTCTCCCACAGCAGCACAGATTGCTCCAGCACAGGCTTTTCCCACAAAGTCACGGCTTCTTAGGGTGCCAGACACCTGCTCCTGCATGAGGTCCTCCAGGGACTTCAAATGCATCTCTGCCTTGTTGTCAGTGTCCAGCAGCATGGGATCCTTGCCACAAAGACGATCCACTACCTTCTTCAGGCACAGGCATCTCTGCTCCAGCATGGGGTTCTCCATAGGCTGCAGGTGGATCTCTGCTCCACCATTAATCCCCACAGGCGGCAGGGGGGCTGCTGCCGTCTCACCACGGTCTGCGGGGGAACGTCAGCTCCGGCACACCTCCTCCAGCTTCATCTTTGCTGTCCTTGGTGTCTGCGTGGCCATTTCTCGCAGCTCTCAGCTCTCTCTGTGCTGCAGTCATGCTGGGCCCAACAAACCTCAGCAGTCTCGGCAGGACAAGCTCTCTCCAACGGATGCTCCGCTCCCAGGGCACTTCGGAACTCTCCAAACTGTGTCACCACAGGCATCTCCAGACCAGTAGCAGTGGCCCAGTGTGGGCAGCCACCCACCCAGGAGGCCAGAGGGGGTAGATCCAGCCCTGTTTGGATTTCTTTGTCCCCTTCTTAAACACGGCATTCACAGAGGCGTGAATTGGCTCAGCCTTGGCCAGAGGGGAGGACGGGTCCGACCTGGCCAGAGACCAGTTCAACTGGTTGTGGAGCCAGGGAAGCTTCTTGAAGCTTCTTACAGGGGCTACCTCTGCAGCCCCTCCCCTGCTACCAAAACCCCGTCACATAAACCCAGCACAGCCCTCTACTATGTAAAGCAGGTACGTTGTCTAACCTATATATGCAGAAGATATCCTGTGCATGATAATGACAATGAGTAGATTGGTTTTCCCCATTTCCCCATTCTCATTTCTTACTGCAACTTTTAGTGTATTTGCCCTCTGTGGACCCATTTCATTTTAATGAGCTCGTACAATGACAAAGAGCCTCAGCTGAGCAGCTCATGGGACAGGTCATTAACCTTGTCTTGTTGGTAACATTTTCTCATGTCATCTCACACTGTCACCTACCGGCTGTAATTTACTCTTGAACCTGAAAACCTTCCTGAGAGCACGAACAAGACAATAAGGTCTACCAAAACTACTAGCTCACTCAGGCACCTCATGATGTCAATTGACACTTGGTACCTCTTTGCTGGCAGCACATCACCTGCCTCTCTGGTCACATCATCTCTGAAGATGATGCCTCTCCCCAAAAAGCTGCACTGAGACATTGGAAAATCAAGGCATCAAAGAGGACATTGTCCAATGGAAGGACAAATTACAGCATTTTGTATTCTAGTTTAATAATAGTAGACAGATCCATTTGAAAGGTTTGTGTCATTTTGCCTGAGTGTTTGTGGGATTTCTTCTCTCTTTCCAGAGATTCTCCACTGAGACTTTTGCATCTGAGATTTCAGCACAAAGTTATGTTTTCAGTATGAATTCTTGTTACAAAAGCAGGAGTTGGGATTTCAGGAGCTGATTTACAGTCAGAGGATAGGAAAATTATTGTAAGGTAAGTGGAAAGAGCTGGACATGGAAAAGAAAGCAACTGTATGATTTCCTGATCTGATAAGGACTGCTAGAGGAATAGCAATGTGGATGACATGCGCATACAGAGAAACTTAGTTCCCGAGTCAGAGCAGACATGGCAAGAAATTGTATGGTCTCTAATAAGAAGCTACGAAAATATGACTGAAGAGTTTGGCTGGAGGAAGAGACCAAAAAAGTTCAATTTGTCAAGGGCAGAAGTTAACCTGGATTTGCTGAGGCAATTTAGCAGCTGCAAAGTGTCAATGACTGTTTAGAAATTGATTGTGATGATATCTTCAATTACAGTTTCAGTATGATTAAAAAAGAGGAATTATTAACCATCTCTTGAACTCTGCAGGATCTTTTTTCAGCTTTGCCAGGTCCTGCTCTTACTCAACATGAGGGAACATTTTGGAAATGGGTGTTTGTTCAGAGAAGAGACAGCAATAAGAATACTAGGGAGAGACAAAGTCAGATAAAACGAGTTTCTATGTTTCACTCTGCTGTTGACATCAAAACTTTTGACAGTTCCTTTAATCTGTCTTTTCTGTGGCATGTAAAGGTAGAACTGGAAAAGGAGAAACTATATTTTTTTTTCCGTGAGCAAAGGATGAAAACATGAAAAAGGTTTATTGCTTTTCCCCCACTCACAGACTTTCACTCTCTTCCAGCTTTTGTAGAGCTGAGAAATAGTAAGAGAGTGTGAAGAAGAGAAGGAGAAAAATATATTTCATTTTTAAAAGTAACACCTTCCCTTTTACATGCTTGACAATGATTTCCAAACACAACACTTTCTCTTGAAAAGTAGCACTTCTAATCCTTTCCTACCGTTTCACAGCTGGTAAGGCTACAGGTGAAACCCGCGTGGAGAGTGCACACACTTCTCAGTTCTGCAACAGAAAACTTTGGCAAAAATCTTCCTGACACTTTTCTATTTTTTTTTCCTTTCCATTTTTATAAGCTGTGCCTCTGTCTGACGAATGGCTTCTCCTGTAAAACTCGTTTTTGGTCCAGTTATACTTGCAGATGAAGAGTCTGTTGGAAAAAAGCTGTCTGTCTCTCATCATGGATGTGATGATGTTCCCCGAGGGCTCCTATAAGAAGCTTACTGATTAGAAAAAAATTTTCCACCCTGCAGGAGAAGGTTTAACCTCAGAGCCCAATAGCTACAAGATCAAAGAGTCAAATTATGGAACAAACGGAAAGCACCAAAGAGCAAAAGCTAAGACTGAGGGTAAGATATAGGATTTCATACATGGGCATCATAGACACAGTTTGGGTGCCAGCATTCAGGAGAGCAGCCCAGCCCCAAGTCCTAAGCCTGATCAGATCACAAGAGGCTATTTTTTTTTAAAAAACCAAACATTTAAGTGTATAAAGCTCTTCAGCTGAATTTGCCCAAAGATGCTTCTGCCTCAGCTCGCTTGGTTGTAAAGACACATATCACCTGCCTAAACCAGTGCGTGGTCTCCAACCAGAGTTGGAGTTCTGTTGGTTTCTTTTTGGTTACGTCGCCAAAGGACCAGTGTGTTGGGCTATGCCTGGTGTTTCTATGCATAATCACAGGACCATGATCTGCTCTGAAGTTGGCAGGTGGTATCAACCACCTGATTTTGGTCCTGCCATCTTTCTGGGTAGCTGAGAAGCAGGGTAAACCTTGCTGCTCTGGGGTGCCAGAGCCTGGCCGTTATGCTTCCAGCTGGAGCAATGCTTCCCATTGAAATAAAAAGCACATCTCATCTCTGTGAAGCTGGGACTGTGCATGATGCATGTGAATGTATGAACATGTAGGCTGACCTGCGCCTGCACCTGGACACACCAGAGATGCCCATGGCCCTCCTGAATCCTGCAGCCCTCTCCTAGCCAAGGTAATAATGTGTGTGTCAAATTTCAGTTTCCTTATTGAAGCTAACATATTATGATTGAATACGTGAAGATATCACCTGGAAATGCTGCTTTAAACTTCCTACATCTGTTCTATTGATGGAGCATTTTGGCTGTGACCAAGTGGCTTGACTAAATAAATATGTTTTAAAGATGCCTTCTTTTGCCTATCCAGATAATGCAGAGCTGGCAAGTGAGTATCTTTCTTCTAGACTGGGTTTTACATAATCGTTTCAATATTCCATTTTAATATGCCTGTACATCTATGGATGAATCTTGATTGTTCTCAAGTGAAATATTGTGAATCAAATCATGATGACAGAATCTTGACTATTTAATTAACGTGTGAGCATGTATCTGTAATGCTTGATTCCTACAAATGACAAAATTAACAACTTCATTTGACTACGTTGTTCTCAGTGGAAAAGAGCACACTTAAATGCTTCATGGTGCTATTTACACCTGCTTAATTACTTGTATTTACAAATTGTCTAAATTATCTTGACATAGAGGAGGATTGGGACCACAGACCATGAATAAAATTAAAACTTCAGACTTCAAATGCCAGTTTGGTATGCTGCCTTTGTCAGAGATGATTCGGAGTCTGTTTGTATGAGGAATAATCCACGGCTATTTATACATTTTCGTGTATCTGGACCCACAGACACCTCAGTTTAGATTGAATGTGTCATTTTATGCCATGTCAGTAGAGAAAGGGAGAATGTTGTTATTATTATTGTTCTGTTTTGTGGGAGTGAGCAAGAGGCATTGGAAATGCAGGTCCTCTGACATCTTTGGACTTGGCATATGTGTCCCATGGTAAAATCATTCTTGTCCATCCATTTCCAAACCCAAATCTGAAACACGTAATCAGTTCTGCTTGTCTAGACGAGTGCTCTTATTTAGATAAGGGCTTGCTTATTTTTAATATGTTTTGGACCCGGATTTTAAGTTCCTGAGTGACTCCTGCCCATATAACGGACTAAACCAAACTGTAGCTATAAACTGTTGAATACCACACTGGGATCAAAATTTTACGGCTAATTTTGTGACCCGGTGGCTCTGCCGGGCAATCCTGATCCCCTTTCTGTACCAACTACCAGGATCAGGTCCTATTTATTACCTATGGAAATCAGCATTCACAGACTCGTGGCATTTGAAAGCCAGTAAGTTTCTATTTGTTTTAAAGAGGGCAGCAGTTTTAAATGAGGTGCTTTGCATAACACACTTGAAGTTCATGGAGTGTTTTATAAAAGGCTGAATTCACCAGTGGTAGTGGGAAGGAGAACTAGCACCTGGGAAATTGTTTCAGTGGAAAAATGAAAAGCATATGTCAATACTGAATGGATTTTTTGATGTGTTATACTGATTTGGGAATTGAGCTAGATGAGTATAAGAGGTGGACCAAATACAATGCAGACTGAAAATAAAACATTGCTATATATACATAGAAAGTAAAAGGATACTAATAAATCTTAGACAATTTGTTATTATTTGCCCTGTTAAGTACCCCAAATCATCTGCTTCCTTCTTGTTTCTGTTGTTAATTCCGAACTGTTTGTCGTGGGTTAGGTTGAACCGCCCCCCCCCCCACACAGCCGGTCACTCCCCCTCCCCCACCCCCAGGAATGAGGGAGAGAATTAAAGGAGAAACGGGAAACCCGTGGGTTGAGATAAGAACAATTTAATACAGATGATTTAATACAATGTAGATGCTCACCACCCCCTCGTATGCGAAGCCCGTCTCGTCCCGAAACTGCAATCCCGGACGAACGCGAGGCCCCGAAATAGAGAGGGGCAGAGAGGGAGAGAGAGTACTCCGAGAGTGGGAGTACTGGGAGAGAGAGAGGAAAGAAAAAAAAGAAAGAAAAGCAATAGAGCGAAAAACACAGCAAGCGCAAAAGAGCAAAAGCGGCAAAAGCCAAAGCGCAAAAGCCAAAGCACAAAAGCCCTTCTTCCTGGCTGACCCTCGCTTTCATACTGGGCATGACGCTGCATGATATGGAATACTAATTGGCCATTTTGGCCCTCAATCTTAAGTTCGCCACAAATCACAAGGGGAACCGTGTCCCCCTTGTCCCAGCTATGCTCCCCCCTTATCCCGCCGTGTTCCTGCACTCCGGCACACTGAAAAGTCCTTGGAGTTTCACATCCAACCACAAACATCAACTTGCTATCAGCATTCTTCTCAGAGCGAGCCTCTGAGTAAAACCAAAACACGGAGCTCTTCTAGCTGTTAAAAAAAAAAAAGAAGAGCTAACACTGTCCCAGCTAAAACTGGAACACTGTTTCTTAACACCATATTCATAAAAGAGCAGAAAACATTGAACAAACTTCGTTCAATCACCTTGGATGACAGCCGGAGAAGTTCTTTAAAGTCAGAAGTAGAAGAATATCTGTCCTTTTATGCCCTCTCCTTAGAAATTATACATTAAAAAATACAACTCTTCTTCATGGTTCATTAAGAGCAATTATATTCTGTAAATGTATTCCAAGACAAAATTGAAGTTCACATATATTTTAAAAATTTTATTGAGTCCTAGATGAGAACACTGTTTTATTGATTGAAATCCTCACAGACATGGAAATCAATTTATTAGTCTCATTAAAAGAGCAAATGATTTTCTAAAAATATTCTCTATTTATCAAAACAAAATGTATATAAATGTAATGGAATCACATAAAGAAAGAGATTTAGAAGTCACTATAAAAATCTTGTGCTTTATTAGATTACTTTTTTTTAAGAGTTCACAGATATGTTTGGCATAGGCTGCACAGCATTCTCTTTATTTCCACTCTGGTAAACAATCACAACTCTAACTTGTGCAAATTGAAAAAATTAGTAGAATAACCAACTCTGAGACGCATAAGTGAAATTTCTTTAGATGCAACAAACATGAAAAGCACAACTTTATTCTCTGAAAATAGATAGCCAACAGGTGAGTAACCTGATGTAGTGGAAGGTGTCCCTGCCTGTGGCAGGGGGGTTGGAGCTAGATGATCTTTAAGGTCGCTTCCAACCCTAACCATTCTATGATAAGTTTATAAAATGATGAAGATGATTAAAACTGATGCATGAACCTGCAATCTCCACTGCCAGGGGTGGCTCCTCCTGAGCTGTACTCCTCCACCCAGGACTGTTATTTGAAGGAGGCAGAAAATTCTTTGCTCAGTGCACATTTCTGGGTACATGTTAAACAGTTAATAACTGCATTAGTCATGCAAGATGATGAAGCATTCAGAGCTTTTACCAACCCTTCATTCATGCTTGCATCATCCCTTGCGGGAGTCAGAAAAGTGTTACTATCTTTATTTTTCAGCCAAGAAAATGAGAAAGAGCAGTATTGAGGTGTAAGTGCAGGTAAGTCTGGGGGAGAGAGGAGGTGCCAACTCAGTAAGACAGTCCTGTTCCCCCTCTGAGCAGTCTCAGCACCTAGCATGAAGTTGCCTTGGTCAGGGTGCAAGCACTTAGCACTCCGGTGGTTTTGACAGCTAGTGTTGGGTGTGAAGAGCTAAATCTCCATGGACATCTCTAACAACTCTTCTTCCTTTCTCTTACCTAGATCCTTAACCAGATCCTCTCTATATACAATGTTATTTTGGATTTGTCTTGTAAATAGAGTAACATGTTCCAAAAAATAACAACAAAGTTCTCTTTCTCCAAGATAATCTTTTGTGTTGATAATCACACATGTCTGTTGCATGCGTGTGTAATTTCACTCTGGTTTTATTCCACATTTCTTCCATGTGCAAATAAACTTTTATGGGAACTTGTGAAAGGTATGTGGCACGAGACTTAGGAGCTGAGCTCTGGTGCTTCTTCTTTTTTGTTTGTTTCCCATTGGAGCTTTTCTATTTTCTATAAATCAATTAATATTTACTGGGCCAGCAAGGAATACTGCTCAGGAATAGGAGACTGACTTGATACCTACATGGTACATTGAGGTTGTGCAAAGCACAGCGTCAGCTCTTGGACCCCAAACAAGCAAAGTGCCACTCTCAGCACTGCTGCGTTTTGTGCTGGGGAAGTTCCTCAGAACAAAGACAGGTTGAAAGCAGAGAAACTTGCCTTGAAGTAGCCCATGGTGTGGTGATTGGAGCAGAGACATGAGTTGGAACCTGGAATTTCTACAAGCCTGAATACTGTCTTCACCCACATAGCTGCTGACAGATTTTGACTTCCTTTTTTTGTTGTTTTTTTTTTTCTTTTAAATCTGATTAAAAGTTATAAGTTGAATTCAAGAAATGGTCTTCATGAAAGTTTTGTCTCTTTATTGACTTATTTGTCCCAACAATTTTGGCAAAGTGGCAATTCACAACAAAAAATGTTCCATCAAAAAGCTTCTGGTCAGCTCAACTTTAAACCTCTGTACTTTACGGCTTTGGAGTCAGGATGTCCTACACTAGGTCATTTGGCTTCCATACTTCCAGTTAATTGCATGATGCTTTTAAAATATTACAGCCCAGAAAAATCTCTTAAGTTACGTGGGCTTTATTGCAGAATCCAGAAACTACCTTCTTTCAAATTGAAGTACTTTTAAAGGCTCCCATTTAGATGACTGATCACCATGCTCGGCAGAGCAGGGAGCACCCACCAAGGACAGCCCTTAACGAGAAAGGTCACAGCAGAGGAGGTGATCAGCGACTGGAAAGAAAAGGAGGCGTAAGATGGCCTGATTTCATCTCCAAGACAGCTACAGTCTCTGCCCACCTTCACTGATGTTTTTTGCTGACAAGCCTATAAAACTAATAAATCTGTGAGGATTAAAATAAGGCTAAAAGGGTTTAATCAGTAGGTGTTCTGCCCTGACATGCAAGGTAATTCCTGCAGATGAGTTCCTGGAGGGTTTTGTGTTCAAGAAAGCACACAACATGCTGAAGGCACAATGCAGCCTATTGAAGAAGAGAACACTAAGAACAAGCCTGTTGCTGCTCCAGAAAGTCACATTTTCCTTTTTTTAAAAAAAAAGACTAATACCAGAATAAACTACTACTGGTGTGGAAAATGATTGTGAAATTATCTGACATTAGAGCCCCAGCTCTGCCACCAGGCATGCTTTGGTGATCCTGCTTCACTGTTTTCTCACTGAAAGCCAAACTGAGATCTATAATGATGACCTTAGAAGGTTTAGAGCTGACAGATTATCACCAGTCCCATTTACTTCCCCCAGCCATTAGCAGGAGGGAGTCCCTGCAGGTAGCTCCCTTTCAAGAAATATGTTGGATTTCCAGCAGCAGCAGATGGACTGCATGAACCACTGAAATAGTTGGTGTTTTTCCTTCATATAGGGAGGATTTGATGTCTGGAAATTAGCTAAAATAATTTCAAATTCTGTACAGAGGTGGTAAGAGAGTGAAGAACATTTCCCATTGAATCATATGGAAATCCTGCAATGTATCTCATATGTGGCTGGACTTTCTTTGAGTTTCTTTAATTTTCCAGTAGAAACACTGTCCTTGTATTGGTATTAATTGAACATCAAGGTTTAGAGTATAAATGATATTTTCCGGAAAATCAAAGAAAATAGTTTGTGGAAAGAACTGAAATAGTATATTGACCATCTAGGGATGCTGCGCTGGGGGCCTGTACGAGTAGAAGATGACAAGTAGTGGACCATGCCCTACATTGACGGGGACATAGGGAAAGCTGTTCATTTTGTTATCCTAATCATTGAGAAATGTCAGCTGAGCACAACAAAATATAAAATCGATCTGTGGATTTTCTTTGTACATGAAAACATGGGAAAAGCTACATCTAAGCAAACTATTTTCCACCCTTGATTGCTTCCTACAGAAACACTCTAATGAACAAAGTGGACATCCCCATATGTCAGCCTGACAGTACATTTTTTCCTGACAAAGTGAATTTCCTTATATAATTAATTAAAACTCTTCTGCTTTACAAACAAGGGCATTAGCTGTGTTTAAAAACAGTGGCCTAATTATATATTTTAAAAGTGCTAATTCTTATTTGGGTATTAAACCTTGCTGCTAGATGTGGTGTAATTACTCACTCCCTGAGAGCCTCCACAGTTCTTTAAGGCCAGGTGAGATGGGGAAGGAGAAGAGGAAGGGGAAGGGAAGGGGAAGGGAGAAATAACCATCTCAAGTACTTCTACAAAGAGTTTGAATGAATAAAGAATATTCCGTATATACACAAGACTTTTCTTTTAGGACTAGATGATCTTGGAGGTCCCTTCCAACCCTAACCATTCTATGATTCTATGACTAGCTTTGAGAACTCTTCTGTGAAAGTCCAGGCCCTGTCCCTGGTGCCCCTTTGAGCCTGGCCTAGCAGCTGGTTTTATAATAATCACTCCAGAAGTGTTCTTTTGCTGGATTCTGAAATGGCATAGGGTCAGTGATTCTCTTCTCCCCAAAGAACTTGTGGTCTCAACAGGTAAGGCAAGTGAAGGAGGCACAATGTTCCTAATTTTGACTTTTGAAGGCGGTCAGGAAGTTAAAGGAAGCCTTCTACTTTTATTAAAATCAATTACTATGCATCATGCTTCCTTGTTTGTACCTAAACTCCTCAATTCTATTCCCTTTCTTTTATGAAGGAAAGACTTTCCCTGTGGAAGAACATATGAAACAATAATTACCTTTTGAGATTGGTTAAGTGCCAAGCTTCTGTTCAAAAATAATCACATCACTTCTTAAAAACATTTTAACAATGATCAAACTACTCCAGTCCAGCTATTAAGCACATTTTAAACTGCTTTTTAAAAGTTATAAATAACTTAAAGCCAGCCAGGTAAATGGAGAAAATGGAAGCAGAAATCAGAATAAGGCCATTGTCTTCACATATCACTGTGGAAGAGTCAAGCTGCAACTGTTTAAATTCACATCCTAAATTCAGGCATGACAGGCTTTAGCTTCACTGCTTTCAAGTAACTTTAAATAGGGTTAGCTTTTTTGATTGAATAAGTTATATTTAAAACAGCCATTTAATTTTTTTTTTTTTAACCAAGTGTATTTCATTAAAGTACGAAAAAAAATAGAGAAAGACCAAACTCATAAATACCAATTGACTGTCCCAGTTTTAAAACTTTTATTATCAATTCCTGTTCAACAACAAGACAATTTTAGCCCCATTCAGGTGATATAAAATGCTGCCTGCGCTCAGATATGATTAAAAACTGATATTGCTGTTACCTTTACAGTTATGTTTTTTATATCAATAAATCCTCCTACATAGTAAATACACGTGCTTTCTACATTGTAACGTAGAAACAGCATGCCCACAGGAGTGAACCATGGGTCCAGGCCAGCTCTGCAATCCTTTGACAAACCTGACAAATTTGACAATCCTTTGACAAATCTTTTTACAGTGTCAGTCTCTAACTCACATTTTTTTGAGAAGTTTTATGTTTATGGCCCCTCAATGTTAACATGACATTTTAGTAACAGGTACCTTTTCATTAGTCATGGGTATAATTAGCTACGACTATGGTTATCTGAAGACATAGAGCAAGCCTTGCATCTGAGATGATAGCTTGAGAGGTAGAATCATAATATCATAGAATAGTTTGAGTTGGAAGGGACCTTCAAAGGTCATCTAGCCCAACTCTCCCTGCAATCTTCAACTAGATCAGGTTGCTCAAAGCCCCATCCAGCCTGACCTTGAATGTTTCCAGGGATGGGGCATCTACCACCTCTCTGGGCAACCTGTACCTGTGTTCCGTCACCCTCATCACAGAAAGTTTCTTCCTTATATCTAGCCTAAATCTACCCTCTAGTTTAAAACCGTTACCCCTTGTCCAATTGCAACGGGCCCTACCAAATATTCCATCCCCATCTTTCTTATAGGCCCTCTTGAAGTATTGAAGGGCCACAATAAGGTCTCCCTGGAGTTTTCTCTTCTCCAGCCTGAACAACTCCAACTCTCTCAGCCTTCACAAGAGAGGTGCTCCATCCCTCTGATCGTTTTTGTGGCCCTCCTCTGGACCAGAGTTGTGTAAGAGACTATTTCAGCGAAGAGGAGGAGGGAATGCTCGTTACTCATGCCCTGGACATGGATTATTGAAAAAATTGTTCAAAATCCAACTCATTTAAGAAACATCAGTTCGTAAATTCTACACTGCCTTCTCAGGTCTGACAGAGCTGTTAGCGATGCTCAACTCTGCCCGGACTCCCTCTGAGCTGTCAGCTGCCTCCTCGCTCCATGCACAGGCTGTGGGCAAGTGGGCTGCACACCGGCGATGCTCGGTGGTTGGACCAGGAAGGCTTTGGCACCCTGACAAAGGTAGGCTCTTGGGACCTGCATTTACACCTCACAAGGAGGCTGTGCCTCCTTCAAACTTCCAGGCTCTTCAAACAGTCTCTCACTGGGGACTACAGCTGCAAACCATATCAATCCTCAGGCAGGAACAGGCAGAGAAAAATCTCTTTTTCTTTTAAGACTATAGCAAAGTAATCTTTTTACCTTCTGCATTTAGCTTAGTAGAGGCTGCAGATGAGAACATTTTTACAAAAGACACTTTCCAGTACTGTGAATTCAGCTTCAGAGCTCGCTTGGCGCTTGATATCTGCATGTCATTTGCAACTTCAGACACACTTTAAAAGGAAGGAAATTTAAAATAATTGGTACAGAAGCATTTTTTTCCCTGTAGAGATGTTCTCACTTGGCAGCTGAGCTGGTCACCTGCAGCACTCCTCCGTGAGAAGACGCTCACAAACTGCTGCTCATCCCCTTTACTGGGCCCACGGGCAACATGGTGGCCATTCCCAGCCAAGCAAGTTCTTCCTTTTTCCACATTCACATGATATTTTCTTCATTCACAAAACATTTAGTTCATAGTCTGTTCTGAATATCCTAGAAAGTCAAATCATTAAATATTTGTGAGTATCTTGAAGGTGCTGATGTACTGCAATGATTTAGACTGGTCTGACCCTACTGAGGTCTCCGGAAAGAAATTAATTTTTGTCATTGGGGTTTCATCTTGTCATCAAGGCATTATTTTGCTGCCTTGTGATCTGCCAGATAAGCAAGGAGAAATACTGGGTGCATGGTCCTTGCTAAATAACCTAGCTCCCCAGCTAGCTGCCAGATCTTGTCCCTCAAGTGTCTTCATCATGTGAGTGGCATTTCAGTCCAGGGTTCTCCTTTTGGGTGAGTTTTCGCGTTCCCTAACACCATGTAAGACAAAGCCAGGGATGGTCTGGGGGCAGTTCACAATGACTTGAACCCACACGTGATCTTTCCATAATATCCTAGCAGGCCTTGTAACTTCACACACCCCAAATCCTTATCAACTGTGCCTTACTCCATGTAGCACATCCTCAGCATCATGGCATGAAGCGCTCCACTTTCCCAGGCTATGAAAACACCCTCATATTTTTTCAAGTTCTAGAAATTGAAAAAACACAGAAAATCACAACAACGCTTTAATAGTCTCTGTCCAGAGGACAACCAGAGTGGATGCTGTGCTATATGGATAGGGCCATTCATTGTAGAAAGGGCTACCCCTGAAGGCCAAAGATTCCTCCTTGAGTCGGTGTAGATAGTGTAGATGTTCAATGGCTTTTGAACCAGCTGCATTTTTCATAAAAATGAGAAATGATAAATGCTGAAAGGATGACCTAGACACAGCACAATGAATTAATTATTGCTTATTGCCACTCTAAGACTATTGATGGGTCAGGACCTCTGTGGGATCCTTTTAATAATTTTGATATTGATAAATTAGGTTTGACTTCATACTACAACTGAAATAAATGATACACAGAAAGTCATGTATTTCTTACCAAGCAGACACTTAATTGTGATGTGTAATGTACATAGCTGTTTAATGACGATGCTCTTCCCTGGCTATTTAAAGCATTATATCATTATCCAAGACATACCGATAAGTGAGATACTCAGTTCACTCTGCCCCCACTTAAAGTAGGATTTTTTTAAAAAACAAGTATATGGTGTGGCCTGGTGACAATAAGAAGACAGAGGCTCAGTGACAAGTAATTTTAAATGGCCTGCAAGAACTGTCACTCTCAATGGACAATTGTATAAAATACAGCTTGAAAGCTTATGCTAAATTTATTTTATTCATAAGCATAACAAGGGGAAAAGAAATCCAAGAAGAAAGTGTAGTAGAAGCTTGGACCACGGGTACAGTATAGTGCAAAACCAAAATACTTAATTTTAACTTATCTTTAAGAGATGTAGTTTAAAACTATACTATACACAGCATTGTTCTTTATTATAAAGAGAAACAGGAAAGAAAAAATTGCTGAATCATGTTGACTTTGTTGGCTCCTCATAAATCCAGTTGGTTACTGAATGCTACAAGGAGCTTTCCAGACACTTCGGGAAGCGTAAAGGAGGATTGTTGCTCTGTTATTGCACAGCACAAGCAAAACAGCACCAAGGAGACTTTGGACCTCTTGAGACTTTATAATCATCTGCAATTCCAGACCTGGAGTCAGAGACTGTATCAAGTGGTTAATCCTGAGCCTGAAAATAAGTGGGTTGTATCACATACAAACCAGAACTTGCACAGTTCTTATTCTTCCCACTTTATGATCTTCTGCACAGTTCTCTGTACAGAACTTTCCCATTTATGAAGTGAGACATGACAGACCTTGAGATCAGCTCTGCACAGAGGAAGGCGCACCCCATGGGTAGTGGTGCTCTGAGTTTTGCTTTGGTTTGGATCTAAGGCAGCATACACAGCTTTGTTTCATATCTGCATTGTGATGTGCTTGTGCTCTTGGGACCATTACACACAGCTGCCCAAATATTCAGAAAAGAATAGCAAATGAGTAGCTCCTAACACTGGAGGTGATGTTAAGGAGTTAGTGCCCCTTAAGCAGTGACTTCTCCTTGTAGTCTTGTATCTTTGACTTTTGGGACTCTGGTTAGAACTGTACTGACCAAGCAGGATGACAACTTCCAGGAGCTCGCACTGGTGTATCCACACTGTTATGGCCCTGGATCTTCTCAATGATGCTAATGACTGGGAATAATCATTGCTTTCTTGTTGATTTTTGTGCTTGAAAAGGTCATAAATCATGTAATGCCTACACTGTGGCTCACCAGGGTGGTATTTTCATAGCAAGAAATTTTAGGGCAAAGCTGCACACCCTGTGATGTGGTATAGAATCATAGAATGGTTTGAGTTGGAAGGGACCTTAAAGATCATCTAGTTCCAACCCCCTGCCATGGGCAGGGACACCTTCCACTGGATCAAGTTGCTCAAAGCCTCATCCAACCTGGCCTTGAACACGTCCAGGAATGAGTCAGCCACAGCTCCTCTGGGCAACCTGTTCCAGTGTTTCACTACCCTCATTTTAAAAAATTTCTTCCTTATATCTGATTGAAATCTACCCTCTTTCAGTTTAGAGCCATTACCCCTTGTCCTATCATTACGTATCCTTGTAAAAAGTCCCTCTCCAGCTATCTTGTAAGCCTCCTTTACGTCCTAGAAGACTGCTATAAGAACCCCTGGAGCCTTCTCTTGTCCAGGCTGAACAGCCCTAACTCTCTCAGCCTGTCTTCATAGCAGAGGTGCTCCAGTCCTTGGATCATCTTTGTGGCCCCCATCTTGAGCCACTCCAACAGCTCCATGTTCTTCTTATGTTGGAAGCCCCAGAGCTGAATGCAGTACTGCAGGTGGGGTCTCACGAGAGCAGAGTAGAGGGGGAGAATCACCTCTCTCGACCTGCTGGCCACGTTTCTTTGGATGCAGCCCAGGATACGGTTGGCTTTCTGGGCTGAAAATGCACATTGTTGGCTCATGCTGAGCTTCTTATCAACCAACACCCCCAAGACCTTCTCCTCCAGGCTGCTCTCAATTCATTCTCCGTCCAGTCTATACTTGTCCTTGACATAGTCCTGACCAGTGTGCAGGATCTTGTACTATGTGATCGCATGCAGTCTGCAAAGTGCCTGGAGATGGTGCTGGAGGACTTTTGGAGGAGGAAGGTCTGGTCCATCTGCCCCATACCATGACAGAAGGACTGGGCTTCCCTAGGCAAAGTCTGAGAACAATGAGGCTGGCACAGGTCAGGACCTGGCCAGGGAGTGGTTAACTCTGGGACAACAGGTCACCCATAGGGGCTTATGTCACTCCTTGGTCCTGGTTACATGTAGGCTTACACGCCCTTATGTGGCCTTTCTGCATCAGCTGCAGCTCGTCATGGTTACAACCTCCTCCATTCTGTGCCTTGCAGGGAGTCCCTCCTCTCAGTCCTTAACCAATATCTGGAAGTGTTGCTCAGGCTTTCCCTCACGCAGGTGGTGAGAAAAAGAAGGCTGGTAGAGCTCTCCAGGAGGTATGACTGCATCTCTGCCAGGGGACCAGACAGGACCAGAGCTTGGGTTGGGAAATTGGCATGAGACTATTTGTGCTATTGAGCAGTTAGCACATTCCCAGCATGGCTTGGACCTGTGGTCCTTATACTGGTTCTACTCTGGGCATGTCCTACTCCAGAGAGCATTGCTGAACGACATTGTAACCCAGACCCTGCCAGACAGCCTCAGGGACAGATGATTGTCTCCAACCCAATGTATTTACAGATATAGACATATCTCTAAAGACTTGGCTTTTCTACTCTATACAAGCCACATCGTGCTATAGAGTGGTTGCCTTCTCTGCTGAGACACCCTCCTGATGTAAATATTTGTTCTCACAGCTATTCTCATCGCTATTTGTGAAACAAGTCAAGTTAGATCAGTTGAATTACACATATCCTGATTTTTTGGCTTATACCTACCTTTAACTACCCAAGCTTGTCCCAACTGACTGGCAACTGTCTCAGTATTCAGCTTTGCACAAGAGCTATCAAGTCATCTGCACAGATCCCTTCTTCCAAGGAATTTAACAGATATATACACCTAGTGCTGAAACTATAGCAACCTCATGGCAACTTTTCGCCCCACATCGAGCCATCATCCAAGTGTATCTCTGTAATTCATGGTGACAAACGCCTACTGATGTCCTGTTGCTCTCTGACCTGAAGGTGGCAGAGGCAGAGATCACTAGCTCAGTACCAAACTCTCTTCTTCCTAATAGGTCTTCTCGAAGAAATCCTTAAAGTGTAGTGTGTCTGCTCAGCGTTAATGATAAACACTATAGATTATTGGCTGTATAGTACTGTTTCCAAAAGGAATTTAAGAATATTTTGTTGACTTTACTGTATAACTGCTCACCAGTGATCATATGGTGATCATTTCATCTGTTAGCAGAGCGCACTCATTTCTGGGAGAGGATACAGGAGCTCGCGTTATGTACGACAAAGCAATTTGAGGTAGGAAATAGACTGTACACAATTGAAATTATAAAGATATTCAGTCAGGAAGAATGTAATTACCTAAGATGGAATTTGGCCAGGAGATGAAAGCTAATCTTATTCTACCCAGTGGCTACTTAACCTCATATCTTAATAGAGAGATATATAAAGGCATATATGAAACATATAAGAATAATAGCATATTATTCCCACTCCTCCCCACATACAGACACACTCAATTTACTCTTTGATATTAGGATTTTTTTTTTAACTTTGCGAAGGGGTTTGTCAGCTAAGATCAGTAAACTTGCAAGTATAAAATATGTAGTGAATACACCATCAGAGACTGAGGAGGTTGAAGAGCAAAATGCAGAAGACAGACAGTGCAGAACTGTGCTGCAGTGTGGTGGAGCTATCAATCACCCAATTCTCTACTAAAAAAAAAAGGGTTACAGCTCTTCACCCTTCCCTCATTTCCACAAGCATCTTTCTGCACCTCCTGACCTCTTGAATTTTCACAGACACCTTCCCAAGGCAGTTGAGTTTACCAGCTTACAACTACTCACCTACATACAAGTTACCACCTGGCAGGAAACAGGACGCCTCTCACCGTGGACATGGACATCCTTCTGTTAAGGCAGCTAAGGTGCTAGTCCCGCTTTGCTCACACCAAACGTTCTCATGTTTCCTTTGCAATTTAAACATTGCTTTCCACAGCACTTTCCCAGATGATTTAGGGTTTCTTTGAAATTTTGCTACCCTTTGAAGCGCTGAGTCCCTCAGTTTCCTTACAGGGTGGAACAACAATATGTACCTTGATGTTAAAATGCAGTTCTAGCTGTTACCCTTTCATTTTTAAAGTTTTGCTATAGTACAACTCCAACTGGATTTTCAAAAAATAAGCTCCTTTTGTACTTGTCAAATAAATTTGCATGGGAAAACTCACATACAAGCAACTTCATTTCATTGTTCCTGACTTCACAACAGCCAGAATTAGAGTGAAGGACTAGATATCACGCAAAACTATTTCCAGCCAAGGCTAATACTAACTGTCTTCTACCTCTGCATGGAAAAGCAGAAGTACTGAGAGATACAGAGAGAGCTCAAAATTTGAATAACAAATTAATTTTTTCTCAGATACTTATGGTTACAGTAAAGACTAACAAGAGAATATGCAAGTGTTATACAGCGTTACCTAAGGCAACTGAGTGACTAAGGTGCTTATTGTTACTTTAAGTAATCAAAAGTAGCTGCAGTCTTAAAAGAGTGGCAGATCAACCCTATTTAGGCACACTTTTTAAAATGGGTGTTCATCAGCTGTTTTTTTGTAGGAGGAATCAATTAGTAGAACAAAATTGTAGCACTGAATAGTACATCAGCAAAAATAGATGAAGCGATTACAGCATCAGCAATGGTAATCTTCTCCCCAGAGAAACAAAGGCAGTTTTTAAAATCTTCATAGGTTGCAAGGGACAGCAGGGAAAGGAGTGATAAATATATTTTCTGTATGTCTTTTAGCCTTTTGGTAGTACTGAAATCTGATGGCAAATTGTACATGTATCACTGGTCTTCTCACTAATTACTGAGTATCGTTGTTTCAAAGTTTTCTGCAGTGCAGTCAGAGAATTCTCAAGGGGCTTTGATTACACAGTAAGATATATACTTATCATGTCAGTAATAAAATCCTAGTTAATTAAAGTAAATTTCTGAGGGACACCAACTCTTTCAATCAGAGACACAAATTTATGAAGATTGAAACGATCTGTCAGATCATATCACTGTGGGTTTCAGTCTGGTGGTAGGTGTCTGCTCCACTTCCACGCTTTTCTCCTCTTTCTTGGGGGTAGATGAAAGGGGAGAGTTTCCCAATGTTAGGCTCCATTGTAACACCAGGTCAGGTTCAAAAGAGATTAGGAAAAACTAATCTAGACCAACCGACTTCTAGGACAGAATCAAATGCTGTGTTATTTTTCTCTACTCCTTCATGCAACGTGGTTTTAAACCCTGTAGGTAATAGAATTTCTTCACTTCACCTCTTTGATTGTACTTTTGAGCATAATTTTCCACAGCCTCTCCCAAATCCAGCCTAAAATCCCACTCCTGATGCCCTTTCCCCTCCTGACTTCCTACCAATAACCCACCAAAGCCTTCACAGGTTTGAGCTGAGCACTGTACAAGACCTTCCTTATTTGTGTGTTGCAATACTACTAGTGCATGGTATGGAGACTTTCACAATGGGGTAAGAGTATGGCACCCCAGGAGCAATCTCATACACCCAAATACTGGCTGCTGCCCTGGGGAGTAAAGCACACCATTGTATCAGAAATTGCTCTTGACCTCTGATAAGCTTTGCGGGAGGACCACACCTAAAGTGCCAGTTACTGGACATGGAGAAAGAAGTATAGATGTGTAAGGCGATAACACACCCTCACATCTGCTTGTTATTTATTTTAACCTAGGAATCTTTTCTGCATTACATTCAGCCAGAGGTGAGGAGTAAAGCAGTGACAGGACAGATCGTGTCCTCCAGGCATCTTACTGAACATGGAAAATGTAGTCAGGTTGAAGTTTTCTCTAATATGCAGCTCATCCTTACTGAAGACCTACTGAGAGTAGGTGAACCAGTAAATGTGAAATGTAAATTTTAACGTGTTAATTAATCAAAGTATCAGCTTGTGATTTCCCATACCATGTGTTAAGGTATTAGTCTTTGATATACAAAGGTGCTGTTGAAGTGCAAAGCCATGGCTGGGTAGCCTCAGAAATAGTAAAGTCTTATTAATAATAATTCATCTAGCATGAACTTGGCCCCTTTGACTGAAATGGTTTTGGCACTACAGGTTCACATGGGCTCTAGCTTCCTCAGATAACTTTTGCAATACGCAGTTTGGAAACCTTTATTATACAACTATCTGAGTTATAACAAGGGAAAGGCAGACTTGCTAGATACCTAGAAATAATAAGCAATGAGACAGGCTGGTGGACAGTGGTATGTCTGATAAAGTCGTACTCTTATCACAGGTCTCTGTAGGGTAACCCTACACAGACCATTATGAGATGAGATGCTGAGATGGGCACAGCAGAAAGCTACCAGAAGCTAAGCTTGATGTAAATGTACCCCAAGCTACCCGTTCAGCCACATGTAACTGTACGGGCACTTACTCATGGTAATGTAAACTAGATTAACCTTGTTTTATTGAAGGACAAATAATCTTACAATTATTGTGAGACAAGAACATAACAAGGGCAGCTGCTGAAAAAATTGACTTTTCTGCCTGATTGCGTAGGTCCATTGTATTCCCACTGGTGGACAGTAATCTGTTTTATTAAAAGCTGATGATAAAAGGCTAATGTAAAGATCCACTTTTATAAATGTTTATCTTGGTACGGAAAATGCTGTAATGCTAGTACCGACAGCAAAAGATAATGGAATATTTGTAATGTGTTTATTTAGTTACCTTAAACAAAATTGATAAAGCAAACTTGTGTCAGGACGATGGCTTTGTTTTGATAAATTATCTACAGAAGCCTTGTTCTCTAAAGGTTGGCTGATCAATCAAGGCTCTCTGTGCTATTTCATACTGTCTACTGTGCATAGATATATGCACAGTCACATACGGGCTACCTCAATAACCAATGCATGCTTGCTCTTTGATGTTACTGCTTTGCGTACACTCCTTCCCCAAATCCTCCAAAACTATTTAGAACAATAATTTCTCTAACATCAGTCTTCTTCATTACCAACTTTGCATTTTGTAATTAATTTACTGTCAGTTCACATCAATACAAATGAAAGCCAGCTCTTTTCCCTAAGCTCTGCTCAAAGGAAAAGTCTACAGTTTATGAGACTCATCGTTCTTCCTGGCAAGGGAGCATCAGATGTAAGGACCTCTGCTGGGGTCTGAAGAGGCCTAGGATGTGTAACCACTTGAGAAATGAAGTCAGAGCTGGTGGGAGAGTGTAGAGAAGCATATTCATAGCACCTTATAAGTACCTAAGTTAAGAGGTATGACTACAGTGGCACCTAAGTGAACCTTAAGAAATTGAGAGGATCTGTTCTGACGCTCCAGCTCCCGGCTCCCTGTAGATGCAATGGGAAAAATTGTAGAATCACAGAATGGTTTGGGTTGGAAGTGACCTTAAAGACCATCCAGTTCCAATCTCCCTGTCATGGGCAGGGACACCTTCCACTAAATCAGGTTGCTCAAAGCCTCATCCAACCTGGCTTTGAACACTTCCAGGGATGGGGCAGCCACAACTTCTCTGGGCAACCTGTGCCAGTGCCTCACCACCCTCAGAGGGAAGAATTTTTTCCTTAGATCTACTCTCTTTCAGTTTAAAGCCATTACTCCTTGTCCCATCACTACATGCCTTTGTAAAAAGTTCCTCTCTAGCTTTCTTGTAGGCCCCCTTTAGGTACTGGAAGGCTGCTAGAAGGTCTCTGAAGAGCCTTCCCTTCTCCAGGCTGAGCAATCCCAACTCTCTCAGCCTGTCTTCATAGGAGAGGTGCTCCAGCTCTCATGAGTTTGAAGAAAGAAGGTTATTGAAGAAAGGGTTTTGATCCCTAAATCAAGTTGTTGCTAGCTTTCTTGAGCTCAGATACTGTAGTGGTCACATTACCTCAGAGAGCCACCTGCAGATGGAAACGTGTCTGCATTCCAGCTGAAGTCTCCAAGAAGAGCTCTCAAACTCTTTTTTTCTGCTTGATTAAATCATATTTGTGAACCAGAAGCCTGTGCTCCACTGATGAGAATGGACTGCGCTGATGTATTTATAGCTCATGGAAGAAAGTTTGAGGTGTTCGTGCATGGAAGCTTGCATGAAGGTAACCCCCCAAAATCTTTGAAAATGATAGACAAATAACAGCCCAAATGATCTTTTATTCTTGAAACAGAAGACAGCTGTCAGGAAGAAAAGCTGATGCCTTAGGGACTGCAAATGGCAAGCAGATGCAGTGCTTCACTAATTGTCAACTGGTTTGTTGCAGCCAAAGTGTTAACAGTAAGGAATGTGTATCAGCGAATATAAAAAGAACACTGTCCTTGAGATAAGAAGGTAGGTTGAAGCTGTGAAAAAAACACTGTCCCTGGGAAAAAAACAAGAAGGATGAAACTATGAAAAACAAGATTCTGAGCAAAACATACTAACTGCAAAAATATTAAAATATTGTAACAAATATAGAAATCTGTATCCAATCACAGTGTGTATCATACTCGTGCTTGTCGCGTGAACAGTAGTGTTAGACCAATTAGCTTGCTAAGTACAGCGCATGAAAGCGTGCACAGAACCGAGCTATGCTATAAAAAGAGCAGTATCACAGAATAAAGCTGAAGCCTTTTTACTCATCATATTGATGCGTCTTGCTTCCCCGTCCTCGGCCGCAACACTGGTTCAACCTTTTCTGCTAATCTCCTAAGTGCCAGTAACATCTTTGTAACCCAGACACGGTAGGAAATATGTTTCTGCATAACAAACAATTGGGAAAATTTATCCAAATTTAATTATGAATCTCCAGCTGAGCTCTTGCTTTTGACTACTGCTTTATCACACACAACACAGTAGGTGTATAACTAGAATGTGGTAAAATGCTATATTCATTAAGGGCCTGCACCATTCAGGTTTGAGTACTTTTTCCTATTGACTTGGTTCTTTGCTGTGATTCATGTTTGCAAGACTGGCCCAGAAATATCTGAGTCATAGCATGTAAAGCATAGTCTGCTTTACGGTGAAGAAATGAAATGTATACTCTTAGTAACATTGGTAACTGTACGTACAAAATTTGGAAATATAAATGCACGTACAGTACATGCAAGGTAGAAACAGGATGAAAATTAACTATAGTGTAAATCTGATTGTGGATTCCCAACTCCTTTGAATTATCTCCCCATGACTCTGCCATTTATAGCCAATCCCACACCTTCCCCTTCTATAAGTAACCTCTCTTCAACAAGGAAATGGTACAAATCTCAGAAGATAAGTAAAAAACCCAATAACCTTGTGACCTCAGTTGTTTGAAACACATTACAGCAAATTGTGTGTGTTATCAATGTTATGTTCTGGATGCTACAATTGCTTCCATAGTAAATGTTCTGCAAGAATGGCAAGGATTTTTCAAGAATAGAAACACTGAGGATTTGAGCAGGTGAGAGATTTTCATAAGACTGAACTTTTCCTAAACCAGGTAGACCATTTGCTGTTTCAGCTGAGCTGGAAAGCTCACAGCATGGATGACACGCCCATTTTTTCAGTCTCATTGGGTAATGGTCCATGTATTTACTGGAGAGAATCCCTCTGCAGGGTGCTACAGAGTCAGCTAGTGCCCCATCCTCATCCAAGTCCTGCCAATCACAGATATTTACATGTGACAGGTGAACTTGTTAAGCTTAGGAAAGACATCTTACCTTTCTTGTTAATGAGCACTGAAATGATTAAAACCAAAAACGTTTTCTCCCCTTCAGGAAGTTAATTTCTAATCAGTAGATATTTTTCAGACTTGCTTTACTGCAACTTCCCTGCAGGAAGAGATCTAAAGGCCAAAATAATGCATAAATTATAACATGAAAAAAACCTTCACTATTGCCTAAAAGGAAATGGCAAACAGACTATGACTTCTCATTTCTGAAATCTAAACATTTCTTCAACACAAATAGGGATTTAAGGCTTGGGATTTAAGACTGTTACCCAGCACTAATCTTGAGTACCTCTACTGTATCCAGTGGAAATATCCCAGAGTTGCTCTGGGTTAGTTATGATCAGAACCTCACATATGATAGCTCCTACTCCTTTAAGTCTCTATTAGTTTGTCAGAAATGGTTTGAACTTCAGAAATTACTATTTTGCAACCAGTACATCCCTCAGTTTCCCCTGAGGAAATGCTGAAATGTGTTCGTGCAGAAACTGAGTTATGTTTTGTTAGCTTCTGAATTTTGTACAAGCAAGAATGTCATGGTTTGGGCCGCTCTAGCAACTAAACTCCACACAGCCGCTCACTCACCCTCCCTCACCCCCAGGGATGAGGAAGGGAATTAGAGGACAAAAGGAAAAGAGACCCATGGGTTGAGACAAGAACAATTTAATACTGCTACTACTACTATATGAATATATACATACATGTACAATGATAAATACATACAAACGAGTGATGTACGGTGTAATTGCTCACCACTTCTTGACTGAGGCCCGTCTCCTCCTGAACTAATGATCCCAAAACAGATAAGTCCTGACACCGCGATCCCAGATGAGTGAGAGGTCTGAAAATAGAGAGCGAGACAGAGTGAACACTCCAAGAATCCAAAAGTGAGAGTCCCGGAAGACCAAAAGCTCTTCTTTCCAGCTGTCCCTCACTTTTATACTGGACCTGACACTGCATGATATGGAATACTAATTGGCCAATTTGTCCCTTAATCCTAAGTCTAGGTACAAATCATAAGGAGAGTCGTGGACCCCCCGTCCCGGCCATGCTCCCCACTATCCCGTTGTGCTCCTGCACACTGGCAAGAACACGGCAGCTGAAAAGTCCTTGAGACCTCAGTGCCAACTATAAACATCAGTGCGCTGTCAGCGTTCTTCTCAGAGCAAGTCCCAGACTAAAACCAAAACACGGAGCTCTTCTGGCTGCTAAAAAGAAGAGCTGACTCTGTCCCAGCTGAAATCAGGACAGAGTACTAGAATTTATGTTGCTATGTAAGTCAATGGAGTTACGCACATCCTGCAATTTGCAGGATAGGGTCCTTAAACTGCATTCTTTTCTGTATTTGTCATCTAGAGAAAAACTGTACTGTAAACAACCTGTGATTTTCCTTAGCATTTTATATCAAATCCAGGGAGGCGGAAGATATTAAAATATGTAACTGATTGTTGGATTTTTTCCTCATTAGACTTTCATGTCACCTTTTTTTTTGCAAAACCAAATATGTATTTGTTACGAATCTATAACAATGACAATTTAAGTTTATTAGCACTCAGAAAAGAAAGAGGAAGATGAAAAAGACCCACTACTTGTTCAAGTACATAGTCTTGGAAACCAGTTAGCTCACCCTTCCTTCCCACCTATCGAGCCAGGCCCTCCCAGACATCTCTGCATCTGAACAGCTCAGCTGCAGGGATGACTCGTAAGGGCATACTTGTTGGCTGTGGGAGGACTTTGGGATAACTCTGCTTTCAACACCAATGCATGGGGACAAACCTTGGACTGTGAGTGTTTAATAGCTCTGCCAATTTATGGAGGGCTCTCTGGTTGCTGGGGAGGTGTAGAGGGGAACAGCGTCAGATTTTGGGTACTATTTGCAGGCTTTTCCTGACACCAGCTCCTCCTACAAGGGAATGCAGTTGGGTATCTACCTGCTTTGCATCAGAAACATCAATTGGAAGGACTGTGCTTCTTTGTATCAACTCAACTACAACCCGGAGTAGTGTTTTGCCAATTTTCTGTATGGGCTTTCCAGGTTTTTCAGTATGTTGGACAGCTCGTACACTTACTGAAGGGCAAAAATGGGAAGAGATTTAGCACCCCTGCCAGCACTCAGAGGCACTCAGCTCTCAATGGGGAGATGTTTTTGCAGCCTTGAGACTTTGACACAGCTACTGACACCCTGAGCATTTAAAACATCTTTAAGCTGCCGTTGTTATTTTTATTTTTTTTTTTTAAACTCGTCTCTCGATTGCGAATCTGTCAAATAGGTTGGTGGCTCCTTCCTCAGACTATGGTGTGGCGGTCCCGAGGATCAGTCCGGGATCCATGGGTCAAAAGCAGCACAGTAGAGCTCTCGACTAACCACAGCAATGAAGTACCAGATTGAACATTAACACTAAAATCAGTTACTCTGCGTGTACATTCGAGGCCCTTCCAGCGTTATGTGTACATCTCAGGGGAGTTTGAGGAGTTAAGACAACAAAATTAATATAGGGAATGAAGTTCTAAAGAGGCTGAAAAACCGTTCAAAATAAAACACAGCCCAAAACATTATAAACAAGTTAATGAATACCCAGCATGAAACCACTGTACAGAACCCATCTTTCCCCTTTTCCTTCCCCGCAAGAACAGGCTCAGGAGAACTTCCTTACAGCTATGATTCTACGATTCTATGGCAGAGACCTATAATGATTCAGTTCCATCCACTGCGTCCTCTAAACTTGTTCCTTGCTGATCTTCACCGAATTCCCTAAGGATTGTTGGCATTGATTCACTACTCTTATGAAATTGTGCTGATCTATAATAATACAGTATTTGCTTTTATCTCTTTGTACCTGAGGGTGTATTTACAAAACATGAAATTTCCAGGTAAAAATGGCTCTGTTGGGTGCAATTTCAAACAGCAAGCATGAAGGATAGATGAAATTCTAATATAAAAGCAAATGATTGAGGAAGAATTACTGGCTTTGAGGATTATTTTAAACTGTACATTTAGTCAGATTAATTAGTCAGGATTAGTTTCTACTGCAAATTTATGCAGTGCCTTGATCACTGAACTTCACTGATAATTACTTACTTGGATCCTCATAAAAAGGGGAGATAAATGGTAGTTGATGAAAGGCTCCAATTTATTGTCCCTGTAGAAATAAACAAACATTGCTGTTATATGGAATGGTCACACAGAGAATTTCCAGTTTCTTACTTTGAAAACAGAATTGTCATTAACTGAAAGGAATTATTTAATAAAAAATAAGAGGCAAAATGTTCTCTCATACTGAGATCAAACTACTCATTATTTCTTTGATATACTTTTTTAATAAAATGAAAAGGATTTGTTCTCTTTAGGATATTAAAGTGGGCTTTACCGAATAGGTAGAAAGGAAATCCTGATAAGTTCTTTTTTTCTTCCTTTCTTTCCTTCTTTCCTCCTTCTTTCTTTCTCTCTCTCCCTCCCTCCCTTCCTTCCCTCTTTCTTTCAAGGTTGATAGCCTACTGTAGTCAATAGGAATATTTTACCGATTTCTGTGGATTTAGGACAGGATCCTAGATCATCTGCAAAGAAACAAGAGTCAATGAAGGACCTGGTTTTATACAGACAGCCTCCAACTTGACTCGCTTGTCTTTGTGCCCTTCTCCTTAAAGTGTTTTCTAGTGGCTAGATTTTAAGCTTTCTGGTGTGGGGAATATTGTTTGTTTACATGTACAGAAGTTAATGAAATAGATGTTCAACTCAGTTTGTCTCCAGGCATTTCCATGTTTTGTCTGTTATTTAATACTGCAGCTAGCCAACCACACAGATTTAATGATCACAAGAGAGAAGGACTCCATTAGGTTTCCTTACTATACAACTTCATTGGAAAATAAGCTTCATTATTTCTGTTAATGATGGAATAAATGTTTTAAATTGACAAATTCCCCTTCCTAATTCTCTGTACAAATCAAAATAAACAAGTCATATCTAAATTTCCAGCTACTTCTTACAATATATATTGACCTACTTCAACACATATGATGGATTACACAGTTAGGGCAATCTGTTTTGAAACATCTTTCTGAAATCATGGAGCAGTTGTTGCTGCTGAAATACTGGGCATTTTTATCTTCAACTAAGATTCATCTATGCAGAAAGCAAGTTCAGAGGTTTTGTACTTACATCATGCTAGGGGAGCATTGTAAGTGCATATTAAGTAACAAGGTGTAAGCTGGAAAATACTGTTTAACTAAAATCTCAGTTAAATTCAATATTGATGAAATGTGTATATTAGGGAAAAACTGATATCTAAGAAGCTCTTTCTACAGAAGACAATGAAAATTCCACACTGTCGTGGTTTTTGGACTGAGGGTCGAGACAAGAACCAAGAGGGAGCACCCACCAACCATGGTCCCGGGCAAAACATGACTCAGGCTTTCTTCTGAAAACAAAACAATTTATTAACAGTTACTTAACAAGAGACACAAGGGAACGAAACCGGTTACTTGAGAGGAGAAAGAGAAAACAAGGCCAGATCTTAAACACAACAACCTCCCCACCCCCTATTTCCTTTCCTTCCTGGCTCTACCTCCCCCCCCGGCGGCGCAGGGGGACAGGGAACGGGGAGTGCAGGTCAGTTCATCCATGATGTTACTGCCGCTCCTTTCTCAAAGGAGGAAGAGTCCTTACACCATTTTTCCCTTGCTTCGGTGGATCCCCTACTCACGAGGAAAAAATCCCCAAACTTTTCCAGCGTAAGTCCTACCCGCAGGATTGCAATCCTTCCCCATGGATTGCACCAGTTCGGGCTTTACCAGTCCCAGCCTCTTAGGGAGCTGCTGCCACTCGCGTCGGCGTGGGTTGTCCTACGGACTCCAGATGCCTCCACAACCTCGTCATGCATTCCCTGCCCATTATTAACAGTACCTCGTCGTGCATCCCCTGCTCCACGACCTCTCCTGGGCTCAGGCATCTCTTCCCCGACGTGGGTTTCTCCACGGGCCAAAAGTGGGTCTCTGCTCCGCCGAGTACACCCTGGCTGCAGGGGGGCCGCCTGCCATCTTCACACCGATTTGCAAGGGAAAACTTCAGCTCCAGTACCCCTCCTTCTGCTCCATCTTGACTGACCTGGTCGTTGTGGTTGTTTTCTCTTAGATCTTAATCCTCTCTGGAGGAGCTCGGCCCGGCGGGCACCCCGGGAGCGGGGTGCTTCCCGAGTCCCCCATGCGGCTCCCCTGGCGCCATCTTGAGCACATGGCACCGGCCCAGGCCCGAGCGGCCTCCCGGCGGGGAGCCGGGAGCAAGGGCAGCGCCCTCCTCCCCTCTCCTCGCTCCTGAGCAAAAGACTGCCAAAAGACCGCACCTTTGTCTCAACTTAAATAGGGCAATTCGCAGAGGCGCCGATTTGGCGCAAACCCCCGGGGGGGATGGGACTCAGATCTGGTGGCACAGGGAGCAAATCCCTTCCCCTGCCACCAGAACACCCCCCCCCACATCAAACTATCACACACACTAATGGAGCAATTCTGTTCTCGCACTCTGCAGCACACATGGAAAAGTGCTGGTCAATCTAACTGGATTCTTCTGATTTACAGGGGAAAGTAATATTTATCTTTGCCTCTTGGTAAAGTCTTTACCTCCAGCCGTTTGAAGGGAAATTTAAATTTACGTGCCTTTTCCTAGCTATTTGGCCATGCCCCCTTTATTTTTGATACAGAGAGGAAGTCATCTCAGTTCTGTCAAGACTCTTAGGATGACTGAGGTGCCTGGAGGTGCTTGATAAAGTCCAGTCTACAGCTTTTAAAATAGCTGAAGGGAAGGAGAAGAATTTCAGTTTTACTGCATGTTTCCCAGATGCCCTCCACTTGCAGAGCCTGTTGGATGTTGATTATGAATCTCTCAGAAATCATAAACTCAACGCACATTTTGGGGAATGGGAGAACATTTCTGCACATTTCTTTGGAAAGTCATTTACCATTTGTGATGCAGGAGAGCCCAGGAACTGTGACTGGCTGTGTCCATGGCACAAGGCATTACAGAACTGCGTGGTAGGATAAAGAAGCCTTTAGTCTTTCCTCCAGAGAATTACATTTTGTGTTCAACAACATCAGTGAAACAAAACAAACAAAGTGGGAGGTGAGAGAGGCAACTCCTACGGGCGTGTTTTGCACAGTATATAGTATACAAATGTAACGAGTAGATTAGAAGTGGTAGCTGCATTTGCTTCCAGCCTACTCGTTAATTTTTGTTACAACCTATGCTTCTGTGAGGCAAAACTAATTTTTAAGGCTTGGTCACGAGCCATTTATTTAGTTAGGTTTTCTTTTGTTTTCCTTTCTCATTTGTGCATTTCTTCTTTTGGACCTTTTGAACATACAATCACGGTGTGTCTTCCCTCTCTTGTTCCAGATGAGAGAGGAAGAATCCATGTTGAAATCTTTTTGATGGCTGAATTGAGCACAGCACATTTTCAGCAAATACTCTTTCTTCTGAAATCTCCTGATTTAAATTTTCAATCACGTATTACTGTTGTTTGTATGCAAAACCTCTAATTATGTTGCCCCAAATAATCACCTCCAAATGGAAAGGGTGACAAAAAAATTGCCATGCTGCCAAGGATTTTGTAGACCTTGAATCCTCCTGGGAAGGAGACAGAATACAGAGCTAGGAAAAAAAAAATGTCTCCAAGTAATTTTTGGTAATAGATTTTGTCATTTTCAATTAATTTTTTCTAACAATAATCCTCTGGATATAGTGGAGAAATGGAACATCTTGTTTGTCAATTAATGTAGAGTGCTTTACAAAAGATTTTATGACATTTGCCTCACTCTGTCTACATCAATATGACAGTCTTGTTAATAGTTCAGTGGGTTTTTTCCTCCTATTTTCACCATGAGGCCAGGATGGAGTCACCATTCTTTCTGTGGTATATACTTACCTTCTCCCCATGTGATATTCTTCTTGCCTCTTGTGATTTATTTCAAACCGTTACTTTAGATTTCCATTTGCTGCAGAGAGTCATAAATATGGATTTGTGTAACCTCGTGTTTATTTAATGAATCCAGTGCTCCTTACACTGCAAGTGAATTGTTAACTGGCTTTTCTGAAACTGTTTAAAATAAGAGCCTTAGTTAGCAACCAGCTTCAAGTATCTTATTTTTGGGGGTAGCTGAGAATAAATTGATAAGAGAGGGATATTAGCTAATATGCTCTGCACATCATACCAGCATACATGCAAATATGAATATCCAATATCACTATGAATTTTTAGTTAAAGAGAAGCAGAAAATTTGCCCTTGATATGACTTTCTCTGCTGCAAAAGAGTTTTCACGAAGGAGGATACAAACATCAGAAGAACTGAATTTGTCTTCCTGTGAAAGGCTGTGTGAGACAAATGCCTCAAACAGCAGGAGGTACCCGTGTGCACATCTGTCCTCGTGGGAGATGGAAACACTGTGCGTTGCAGAGACTGAATACTTCACTTAAGTAGTTTGGAAAAGAAATGACTGGGATGATTCCCCATTCCTGGAAATGTTCAAGGCCAGGTTGGATGAGGCTTTGGGCAACCTGGTGTAGTGGAGGGTTTCCCTGCCTGTGGCAGGGGGTTGGAACTAGATGACCTTTGAGGTCACTTCCAACCCAAACCATTCTATGATTTGATTGGATAAACATGGTAGGAATCACTAATATTTGATAATAACAATAATAATAATATTTGTAGGTTCCTAGGCACTAGAACAGGAAAAGATTTGGATGTTGTTAGGTTTAGTTTTGGACAATATTGCTTATATGTCCTACTGAACGGACCTCACCTTTCCTTTAGTACAATAAAACTGAAGCAATAATGCTGCAAAATAGTTAACTATCAGAGACAGGTGGATTTAAGTCCATGTCTACTCTTCTGTAGCAGTGAGGAAAACACTTCAATTTTCCAGTAGGAAGAAAGGGAATTTATTAGCACAAGAAAAATGTGACCTGAGGTAAACATAAGACAAGATGACAAGAAAACTGTGCAAACCATACTTTAGGAATGACATGACAGTGCTAGGATCAGTACACACAAAACCTCTTTCACTCATATTTTTTTCAGCTGCAGGATTTGCATTTGACAGTTGAATATTCTAATTTTGAGAAACTCACTAGACTACACTGTTTTCCTCTTTTTATAAAAATCCCTGCCTTCTGATCCCATTCCTGAGGAACCTCAGGTCTATTACAGTGCTGCGATGTCCATTGCTAACTGTCTCTTCAAGTCCTCTTTCTCTGAGACACTCTCAAACCTGACAGTGAATCGAGCCATCCCCAGATCCTCCTGCTGCTAAAGCAATGGGTCTGACGAAGACCTTCCTCTCTACTTCGCCTGCATAGGACTTGGCCTGTGAATTGCAAACGACGCATGACAGTATGTGAGCTCAAAGTAGCCTGAGCTTCTCCTCACCACTGCCTAAGGAGTGAAAGTCTTCCAGCTCCAGATTTACCACGGGAACTAAAGGGGCTGTTACAGGGTGCAGCCCTGCCAGTTTGTACAAAGCGTCAATGAAGAAAGATCCAAGATTCTCTTCTAGTCCTGCCTGCAAGCAAGTAGAGGATCTAAGCAACTGTGAGCACCTTACAGCTGCTCGTTAATCCTCTTATTAACATCATCCTTTTTCCCAAGTAAGGTGAGCAGAACACCACCAGAAAAAATAAAAGCATAGAAGATTTTTTTTTTTCCTCTATATCCTCTCTGTCTTTGCATGGAGTTCAGCCAACACAAACTTGAATGAAAAGGGTTGTCTCAGATGAGTGCAACTTAACAGAGTTCTATGATAAGGTTCACTCTACTAGTTACTACATGGAGGAAACAGGGAAAATCAGGTTAGAATTGATTTGGAATGATTTTCGCAAGGACTGAAGATGCAAAAAGGTAAGTGACGCCCTCCTGTTGAGTCAGGGGGTTCAGAATGAACCCCCTTGCTTTCTAAATTCCTTCTCAGAGAGGAGTCTAGATGCAGCTAGATTCACTCCTAGTCCCAGACTTGGTCAATAGTTTATAGTTAAGGCATTATATGTCTTTATAGCTAAAGGATTATATGTGCACACCCAATTCTCTATGTCATGCAGCTGAGATTTTAAAGTTCCAATAGGCTTATTGCCAATTCACTCACCTTCCATCTGAGTGTCCGGTGTTAATTCACTCCGAAGTTTGAACCCCAGGCTTCCTGAAGCAGACTCTCGGATGTCAGTTTCCAGGAAAAATAATCTAATAATTGAATGGTACAGCAGCAGAGTCAGCTCGAGCTGGGTGTCTCCGGAGAGGAGCTGACTCGAACAAAGAAATCGCTGGGTAACTGTACCCTTACAGACTATTCACCTGCTGCTCATGCAACTGTTTGGTCCAGAAGTAATAGGTCTGAGGTCTTGTTCCTCACTGAACTTCTTCACTGTCATTCAAACAGGTCGTTATCTTGTCTAATTGCAGCTGCTGTTGATGGTTGTAGCCTTGAAGCCTCCATATCTCCCTATTTATACTGGCTCTCTGGAGGTCCTGTTTTGACTAAGTAGGTACACGTTCAGTGAATCTAAGCGGACGTTTACACCTTTCGGTCTAAGGCTTCAGCAAATCTAGCTACTCACGCTAGGTAAGCAAAGCTAAGCAAACAGCATACTAAATCACACAATATTATAACTCTAAATGATCTATTCTATTTAAAACTAGCTTATTTAAGCTAAACAACTAATATCTCTCACCCTTGAGAGGCATTCCTCTGAAAAGGGAGAGCTGCCTGTCATGCAGTCCAGTTGCCATCCAAGAAGAATTCAACCTGGGCTCATCCAGCAATCTGTTGTTGATAAAAGATCTCGTCGCTTCAGGAGCACCCTTGCGAGGCATCCCTGCCAAAGGGGAGATCATCTCCATGCAGCCACACTGCCCAACTGAGAGAGCTCAAAGATGTCTCACTGCGACTGTCAAATTTATGGGATAAATTGGTTGGCTCGTTGTCAAATTGCACACAATGGGAGAAGTACTCACAAAGCTGCTTATACCCACAACTTATTGGCATTCACTGTGTTGCTCTGCTCCTTGTGGGTTTCTGAGAGGAGTTCTTGGCCAGGCTATGGCTCAGGACTTTAACTCCTTTGGACCCTCTACCGAACCGCTGCTGGTTTGGTTAAGGGGAGGGTTGAGTGCATCTGCCACAAGGGTTCAGCCACTGAAGAAAAGAGAAGCAAGAACAGATCTCTGATTCCAAGGGAAAATTTCTGTCTATGTTTACTTGAGTTTGGGAGAAATTACTCACCAAGAGATGAATTGACGTCTGCAAATAATGTAAGAGCAATAATATAGATATTATATTATTAAAGATAAAGAAAATGGACATTTTCAGCCAGAACATGATGGATGGTCAAAACCGAAATCCACTCCCATATGAAATACCCTGACACTACTTAATAGCAGGTTTGGGTGCGAACTTTAAATCTGGTGCTTCCGTCTCCAATGGTGCAAATTGAACTCTGGCTCTTCTGACCCACACAGGCACTTTCAGTATGCCTAATTGAGAATGGAGCCATATAAAAGCCTTGGGGTTTGCATAACTAACTGGATGTATTAAGGAACGATCTGGATTTACAATTCACTAACCCAGAACTTGTAAAATGCTCATGACCCTAAAGACAGTCCAGTGATTTCAAGCTGTCTTTGAGAGGCGGAAGCTCCCTGTGGGGCTGCTTTCCTGATCCACTGAGTTCTCCACAGATGGTTCAGTCCCCTGGAGGAGATAACACCCTGCTTTTCCTCGGGAGAGTGCTGAAAACCACAGCCCGAGGTTCTCCTAACTGGTTCAATCACAGCTCTATAAGCACAGCCATAATCAGCTGTATTGCTCAAAGGCTGCGATGGTCCCAGTTTGGGTTTTGTTCCACATTAAAAGTGTATTTAAATTAATGTTATTTAGCACAAACACTAGCTGAACTAATTTCATGCTCTCTCACAGCCTTCTTTGGGGTGCAGCATAACACTCCGTGCTATCTGCTGTGACTGTTTCCTCATCAGACCACTCAGCGGAAAAGAAAATAATGCTAAAATGAAAGTCATCCTAGTGGAAATAGCAATTTTCTTGAGTTTCCTTCTGCAAGAAGCCAAACTTTTCATGCATTCATGCATTGCTTTTCCACATGCAGCCTTAGACTGTAAGGGTTATAAAGGAGAAAACTTGAGTTTCCTTCTACAGCATCATGTTTGAGAAAGATACAACTATGCAATACTGAAATTACCTCAGGGAAAAAAACTGCAATTTTTATAAAAAACATTAAATAATAATTAGAAGCTAATGATCTTTCCTATCAAAAGGGACTATTTAGCCTGACTTCTCTGTAGGAGAACTGGTAGGTCAGTTCGAAATGGCTCATACCAAAACCCCTTAAAGTCAATTCCACCCATCTTTTCCTTCACACAGTGTAACACACTGACATGTAGCAGGTCACCTGGACCGCCTCTTAAGATTTTGCAGTCTTTGAAGTTTTTAAAACTTGAATTTGAATTTACCTCATATTCCTCAGTCAGATATCCTTTTCAGAGTGAGATGAGAATGATATATATATCCAAAAGTATGATAGTAAGTTCATTCCATAAGTTGGACACAAATATGACTCTGAAACACTTCTCCATTACCCAGAAAAGAGGAAGAAGGCAGAAAAGACTTGTGCTGATTCTGTAGATTTTAGAATTGTGAACTTTACTACTGAATGTGAGGCTACATTTCAGAGTTTTTGTGCTTTAGCTTACCTCTAAAGGCGAGCAATTGTAACTGAAATCTTTCTTATATCCAGCCCCAGATGTACATATTTCATGGTTGATACATATAATAGAAGTAATCTTCATTTATCCCTACCTGTTGATAAACTCTACAAACATGCTCTGCTGTGTGATGTCCCACAGCATCCTTTGCCTTTCTACATCCATAGTAAAGCTTCAGCAAGCTTGGCTTGTTTCCAAAAACCATTCTTTGTGACAGTTAAAAGAGATAATTCAGAACACCATATAATAAAAGCAAACAAAGTACAGCAGAAATAATTTCTGATCTTGGGCAAGAGCTGAGAATGAAAATAAATAAAGACCAAATTCTGCTTACTGAACTTTCTTTGCAGTGTGCACAGATCAGAAAATAAAAAAATTTTGTCAGCTCTATTATCATTTTTGCAAACACAACACAAAGCATTGCTGATATGGTACAGGTCCATCTGCCAGCTGGGGGAGAAGAAAAGAAAAAGCAATTAAGAACATTATAAATTAGGTTTGTTACTCTGGGCTGAGAAGATCCAGTTAAGCATGCTGTGATTCTGAACAGAGAAGAATAGGAGATGAGCCAAGAGAGAAACTCTCTTGATATTGTCACCTGACCTGTTTCCCCTGACTTCCCCAACTCCTCCAGCCAAGGATATATCTGTAACCAAACCACCTCTGGTTCTCAACGCTAAAGCCAGGTACCCCATGTATAAATCCACAGCCTTGAGGATGTCTAGGCTAAATGCTCGCCTGGACAACTTACTCTTCCAGTCTGACCCTGTGACAGAAGAACACCCATCTGTGCACCTCAGTGAGGACGCCCAGCCCTGATTTCCAGAGCAATGAACTATGTGGCCATTTCGACTTGCCCTCCTCCTGCTCCCATCACCTCTCTTACCCAAATTTGCTTGACGTGTGGAACTGAATCAGCAAAAGTAATTATTGCCCAATATAGGCAGTCAGAAATTCCAGGAAGAAGATGCAGAATTAACTCTTACAAGTGACCTTATGCATTTTTCGCATTTGTAACACACCGTTTAAGCAGCGTTGGCTTTGCATTTGGGGGCAACACTGGCAAAGAATTGCTTTTGTTATGCTTCTTGCACTTTTGTCCTGGCAGTCGCAGCATCCTTTCTTGGTGATTCTGCACAGCACTCCTCTGGTATGTGCGTAAAACAGTAATGGGAAACAAGTCTCTGAGAAATTAATCTAGACCACATTACTCTTAAGTAAGCACATCAGGCAGCTGGTACAGGTCCAGCCAGACACAGTTCCCATGAAACTAAGCCTTATCTTTATGTTTCACTGTAATCTGAAGGAAATGAGCACAGAGCCCTAATGTTATGTCTGCTTTACAGCATCTGTCCTTGCAAACTGAGGATATAGAATAGATAATTTCTCTGTTTTTTTCTGGTTCTTTTGTTCCTAGAGCTATCATGACCTGTTGTCCAGCGTGCATCTGTGAAGCACGTGCTCACAAACCTGTTACTGCTGCCCTAAAATCATTGCTGTGCCATGTGCAGGTCAGCCCTGAGCCTGCGCTAGATGTACTAAAGCCCTGGTTATTTTTGTAGGCAGCATCACTTGTTTTTCCATCCCCTTCACATCTCACACCTGCTTGACGTGAAGCCAAGCTGCCTCCTGCCAGCAGCTCGCACATGGTCAGCCATCCTACGCCAGGGAAGCAGATCGGCCGCATCTGCCAGACTATCAGCAGGCACAATCGTCCCACTGATGGGTCACAGTTTTGGACAGGAGCAAAGAGTTTGCTTGTTCATATTTAAACAGATCTGGTCTCTGGAATAATGTCAGGCTGCTGTGGGCTTGCCGCTGGTTTCACAGTCAGACTCTGGGACCTACCACAGGCTGGCTGCTAAGTCTCTCTTGTTTACAGGCTTATGTACAGTGCAGAGGGGCTGGCAGTGAGTTTACATATGCCAACAAGCAGTGATCACACTGGCCTGCTGACCACCTCCATGGCCCATCAGCCACTCAAATCAGCGACTGCTTGGAGAACATCATGGACTGGGAACTGAGGATTCATCTGCCAGCATCCAACTGAGCAGCTGCAGGCTGTGCATGGCCTTCGAGACAGATATTGCTGCAATCTGATGCAAAAATTGTGCGAGATTGTCTTTGTTCCTCAGGTGAGAGAATAGCAAAAATGGCCATTTTAATAAGGGTAGGACTAATCTTGAACACAGAAAAAATGAAACAAGTTGTCTAAACAGAATAAAATCTCATAACTGTCATAGTGGTTTATAAAACATCCCCACCCAGTTCATTTTGAGAGGAAGGGTTTTGTGGAAAGCTGATCTTATCGTACTGCAAGTGTTTTGCTCCTATTCTGGGAAAAATGTTTGGTTCAATTTGTAGAAAGAGGTTAGAAATATAATTTTGTTGAGCAATGGTGGAATTCTTGAGACACTCCAGGAACAAAGAAATCACAGAGAGATAAGGTGGAAAAAGTGTTATTAGCTCTCCAGTAAAGGATCAATTTACTCTGTTTGGAAACATTGCAGGAATTTGCTCTCTTCTTTTGCATGACACTGGGGAAATCAGGATTGATTTTTAAATATAATGATATAAACTGGAAATAAGTTTCAAAGGTAAACTTAGAAGTGATTGTTTAAAGAGTAATATTATCCCTTTGTACGGATGAGTTCAGTCAAAAGACAGGTAGATCTCTGAGCATTGTAAGGAGCAAAGCCGAGGTGATCGCTCACAATGCCTCTCAGTTTTGGTTTATTCCTGGCATTAGAAATGGGTGAGCCTTTCTCACAAGAGGCTTTCTCCTACTCTCTCCTTTACTGAGCTGCCTATTTTCTGGGAGCTTGGGGAAACCTCTCTCAACGTTATAGAATTAAAACATTTTAAATGATGCAAACAGGATTTTATTTCATAGCCTCTTTTGTAATTTTGTCTATTCATTCAGCTCGGCATTTAAAACCTGTTTAAATGCATCATTAAACATTTCAGTTTACTTACGGGATAGATACCACTATTTCTCATTTAGCAAATTAGTGAACTGAGGCATATAGAAATTGGTCAAATCACCACTGACATTAATTTGCCTTTGTATACTCTATGACTGAGTTCAGCCCACACAATACTGTGTAGCTGAGACAAGTGATGCATTCAGTAAGCATGGAGTAACCTGTGGTATTAGCTCCCAAGTGAGAAACAACTTGACCTATGGCTGATGCTGTGTTCAGGGAGAATCAGGTTAAGAATGAGTCTCCAGAGGAGGTGGGAATGATCTCAGGAGCTCAGGTGTTAAGAGTTTGATTCGAGGGCAACTGAAGAGAATGCAAATATTCCACCGGCCTAAGTGGGTTGCTTGAGGTCCTCACAATTTCAGCTGTTTCAACAGTTCATAATGTAATAATTTCTAGTGGAGTTATCTGAAATGGAAATCAAAGGTGTGTCTTACAGCACAAAACCCTAAAATAGTAAGTTTTACAAATTAATGTTTCAGATAGTTCATCATCCAGTCTTGAATAATATTTCACTTGGAAACAAATAAGATTATATTTCTGAAAGATTATTCGTGTGGAAAAAGCTAGACTATTAAGGACAATATGAGTGTAAGAAAATGGTGCTAACTGATGCAAGGGTACAATTTTATCTTGAGGTTGTGAGTATACTTCTCTTATTTTACTAATTCTCATTAGATGTAGGTTTAAAATGGTGTGCTGATTTATTTCATGGAATTTAACAGAAAGAAAAAGCAGAAAGAATTTCAATTTTGTTGTTTTCCTTTTTAGCATTCCATTGGTTAATTGAAAGTTTGTTATTTGAAGAGATTTTTAGAGTGCGTCACTTCAGCTACCTTAGTTTCTTGATTCTGCTGTGAATTATATTCCAAGAATGTTTCTATTTTGCACAAATCTCATAATTTTTAGAATTCATTACATTTAAAATGGTCTCTAATTTGAACAGGAGATCAGTGATTATACACCAAATGAAAATCAGCTATTGAATATATGTATAGTCACATCCACATTAAAAAGCTAGAAGTATATTTATTGTATTTGTATGTGACAAAGTCAATTTTTTAAAATAACTGAATATTGTTAGTAGCTACACAACTTTTCATTGTTTGTTTTTCATCTCAAAGGATAATTTCAAACATCAGTTTATCTCCTTAATCCTTTTCCAAAATCCAATAACTGAAATAAAATTATGTTCTAAAATGATAGGAGAAATCGATGGCCGGAGATATTATTAGATGCTTATTGACACAGATGATACTACTTCCATATTGCTATAACGTTGGTCCAGATGCTCAACTGTCAGTTTTAGGCATTGAGTAGGTCGGTTTGGAAGCTCTAGCAGCCCAGAAGCAATTGCTTTTGGCAGGCTCTGGAGTGACTATAGATCCATGAGGTTATTTATGACCTGTAACTGAAGCTTTACTGTCTAGTGTATATTTCTACCATGCACAAAATCCCATTCTCACTTTTTATTTGAGCATGATCCTTTGTACAAACAGACTATGTGGGCCTCATTAGGGATTTCTATGGACTTCAAGAAAGCCAAAAATCCATTGTCCTGTTTCATAGATATTCAATGTTTCTGATAGAAGAAGGAAAGAATTGTTGTTTTAAACTTTGTTCTATTTATATGCGACCTAATATGGCAGATTGAGTGTATACAAAGTTTTATTAAGTTCTGACTGATGCTTTCCATGGCTGGTAAATCACTCTTGGTCAGAGCTGGGTGTATTAAGGTGCTTCGTTGATTTAGGATGTGGATGAAATGGCAAAGCTCAGTTTATGAGCTTCATTATTTCTGGAGTGAGGTTTCCCATACAGTTCATTAATCTACCTGATTTTTATTATCTCTTTCTCAACAACAGCCACTTTTTTAATAGGTATTTTGATGCTGAGGTTTAATGGCATTTAAAAAGATGACAGACCCATGCAGAGAAGTTGCAAGTCATACATATTAAATTGTTCAGTCATGAGAAGATCATTCCATCACAGAAATGGAATCTGCTATTCTTTTTCCATTTAGATTTTACTTTTTGCTCTGGTAGTTTGAACATCATACTCTGTATAAAATAACTCCCTTTTGCTTTCAGTAAAGATTTTTTCTCTGCTTGTCCACAAACTCGAAAAATGAGAGAGACAGCAACTAAAGGATCCTAAGCACACTTATGTTGTTTAAGCACTTCCAAAATCAGTATAAATCAATTTGATTTGTCCTCCAGCAATTATGCACCTAATCTTACATTACTCTATGAACAGCTATTCCTTTATTTGTACAAGCCACTCTGCTTTCAGAAATACATTGCATCTCCATACCAGTATCAAATTTGAGCAGGTGGCCTTCTAATTCTGAGGCAAAATCAGGTCAAACTTTGTGTTTACAAGATTCTACTGGCTTTTACAGTTCTTTGTCTCAGCAACCTGAGTCAGTAACTCAGATAAGATTTTCTTCTGTGGATTTATAACTGAATATTTTATCTTTAAATTTATTTTCAATATACTTTTCATTTGCAAAAAGTTCTCTACGTTTTAAGTGCATGCATACATCTAAGCCGGCATTAGTTTTCATAAGGAACATGAAAACGATGAAAATATAATATATACAGCTAGCTCAAGCTCATTACTGTGCTATTTTAATAACTTTCATAACCATATTTGTACAAAAATAAATAAGCTTTTTTTTTCTTAACAACCTGCGTTACTTACAGAGAGCAACATGCTCTTGCTGCAGGCAGAGGAAGCACCATCTTTTCTCATGGTCTGAAGCTTTTCACCCTGTATATATGGTTGCAAAAGGATTAGGGTTATAATCCTGCAGAGAACATAGATTTTCCACCGTGTATGGAGCAGTTTAAACTTCATGCATGTGTTCTCTTGGAAATATCTGTCTGATTTAGCACATGTTTTTTAGCTCTGAAACGCAGGGCTTCTGCAATATGTTCTCAACATAGTTCTGGACGAGTGCCTGTATGAATGGAGGCACTCACAGTGCAGGAGTAATGTGATCTTTGGAATAGATTAGTATGAATGGGAGCGCTTCGACAGCATAGATTGGACAGATTTGTGGGGGATTTTTCATTCCCCTTGCAGGAGCTGGGGATTGTTGTTTGTGGTCTTTATTCCTTTTCAATGGCACTGCACCTTTTAATGTAAAAACCTTTTTGCTAGGGGACAGGCTGTAAAAGGACTTAGTCTTGTACAGTAAGTAACATGCCTTGCTTTTTTCCCTGGTGGTTTTATGGTCGTCTCTAGGTTCTTGTCATCTGGATATATGAGTACGGACCGGCAAGTTAACTTGTTTCATTGTAAAGACAGACATATTTAAAGGAGTGAAGATAAAACATACTCGTCTCTACAGTGGCAATCTCCTTTAGAAGTCCTAGCAAACTGCTATGGAAAGAGAAAAAGAATCACAGAATCAGCCACTTTGGGATGGACCTCAGGTACCTTCAGTCCAACCTCCTGCTTTAAGCAGAGTCATCTGTGAGATATAACGGCTCAGGGTTTTATCCAGTTGGGTCTTGAAACCTCCAAGGATGGAGACTGCACAAGCTCTCTGGGTAGCCTGATCCAGTGCCTGACTGTCCTCAGTGAAATTCCTTTCCTTATATGCAGCTGGAATCTCTTCTTTTGATTTATGACTCCTGCCTCTCACTCTCCTGCTGAGCACTGTTGTGAAGAACCAGGCTCCAGCTCCTTGATAGCACTCCAGGTAGGCAGGATCAGGCTGCTGTGAGACCTCTCTGAAGCTATCCTTCATCTAGGCTGATCAAGCCCAGCTCCATCAGCTTTTGTTGCAGAGCCAGTGCTCCAGCTCTGACCATCCTGGAGAACTCTGCTGGACTTCTCAGGTCTGTCAATGTCTTCACATATCAGGCCCAGACTTCTGCAAAAATAATTGCAGAAACAAGGTCTTAAACTTGTGTTTTTCTCTTGCACACTTTTATACCATTCATTCCTCTTGTTATTCACTGAGCTTACCTCTCAGCACTGCTAGGAAAGCAAAATCTATTATCACTCCCTAAGACACAGTGCTTATTTAACTGTCTTCTTGGAATTTCGTTAAGAACTCTATACTCAACAGGTGCATGAAAAAAAGGCTTTGAAATTGCTTCCTCTTTCTAGCAAGTCAATAAAGGCCCTCAGTGAGAGGCTGAACATCTCAGTATCCTGGTGTAGCAGCACCTGGAAGCTTTTCAGGGCAGGACACAAGCACACATGCGAGGCTGGAATGTTTAAAGCTACTTCCAGGCTCATATGCAAAAGAGGTCTTTTTCTAAGAATCTCAGGGTAGCAAGGTGCATGAAAAGGATAGTGCCTTCTCTGTCTTTATTTCTAAACAGCATCTGAAAAGTTGTCTCTGAGCTCTACTTTACCCTCACCATTGAAGGAGGAATTGCAGACGACAACAAACTGGGAGGAGCAGTGGCTGGACTGGAGGACAGGACTGCTGTTCAGAAACACCTCGATGAGCTGAAGAAATGGACAGGCAGGAACCTCATGGATTCTGGCCAAGGCCTTTTGCTGCCTCACAGTCCCTTGTTCGTCTCCTTCAAAAATGGAGTGAATGAGATTCACCACTGTGGGAAGAATTGGGCAATGGATGTATGAGTTGAAGTTTTTATTTCTATCTGTGTCTGAAGTGAGGAAAGATCATTCATGACAGTCTCTTTTTCACAGATGACTACAAATACCCCAAACTCTCTGTGTAAGAGTCGAATTATCAGGGCAGCTTATCAGGACAGTCCCATTCTTTTTCCCCAAATTTCTCCCCTAGGGTTTTTGCTTTGACTCAATATTTAGCTTCCCTGGAATTGCCCAAAAATAACTGTCCATCAGGAAAGCTGGTACATCCCTGAAGTCCAACTCGAAAGTAAATATGTATTGGTGCAGCTGGAACAAGAACTGAACAGGGGACTAACTCCCTTTGCAGAGCAGAGCTCTCCTGATGCCAGCCCGCAGGCTGGGTTTGCCTAGGATGAGTCTGCTGGGCATGTGCCTGTGCTTAAGGAGAGGAGAGAAAAGGCTTTTATGGCAGCTTATGTAGCCAAACAGCCATCTGCCACCTCCTTTTCTTGTCCAAGGCCAGGCACCAGCAGCAGGCTCCAGCACGTTTCCGTGTCAGGGCAGGGAGGGGAGAGCTCGGATCCCCTTCCACCATCAGGACCGTCAGACATGAAAGCACTTTCGATGCTCATCCGTGAAAATCCAGGCACATTGTCTCGTTATGTCAAAGATGGAGAAGTTGCACTTTTCTTTAAGAAAAAGCAATAATGCTTATATCTAACTCTTTCTTAGCGTTTCATTCATGCATTTCAGAGCACTTGGCATCGGTAGCTTTTTTAATAACTGATTAAATAAATGAACAGGGGTTCTTCTACATTTATTTCACAGATCTTTAAAAACAAACTATTAACTCTTTTTTCAGCTGCTTAACTGTAAGTTCAGAAGCCAGAGGTCAGTTGTTATCTCACAGAGGTTTCGAAGTGGAGATATTTACCATAGTGATTTATAATGCCATTCCTGACCTTGGATTACTCGGTAGCAATTAAATCAAATGTTTAAGTTCCTGAAGAATTAAGAAATATGCTAGAACAGAAGAGAACTTTTTCACCATGTCCTGTACAAAAAATATTCTTTTGATTCATAAGCTACAAACTTGCTGATGTTTCCTTGGTTCTCCTGCAGGTACCCATCAGAAGCAATCAGAACAGTGTGTCGATGAGAATAACACAATGATTTTATTTCATTTAAAATTATTCATGTATTCAGTTTCATTGAGACTTTTCCTGTAGGACTCACTAGAAAGAATTGCCAACTGGAAATTAAAGGGATAAGACATATAGCCATTAATTTTCAGAAATGTTCAATATCTTTTTGTGCTGGATTTGTTCCAATTAAGTGAGTCAGTTCTGTGCTGGTTGTGGAAGAAGTAAAGTAACGACAAGTTAATTCTGAGGGAAATCTGAATAGATTGAAGCTTGTTACTAAGTGGACTTCATAGCTTCCTAGTTGTCAACCTCTGGATTGTAAATGGGTGGGACTGAGTGGATGAATCTTTTCAGCACCATAAAGAAAGTAACTATTAATAGAAAAATTATTTTGCTTTATGTACATAAATACAAAGGAGAAATATGTTAGTTTATACATATATCCAATAGTAAATCTATTTATTAAAAGATTCTTTGGTTATAGCTGTAGTAAACTTTTCCGAAAGTACCTATAAATATTTTTTATTAATTAGGCAAGGCTGACTGCATTCATACATATATATGTATATGACGTACTCATACATACACACATGTATGCATCATCACAGTCCTAACTGGATTTGTCTTTAGCAAATGACTGGCAGTGCTAAAAGTATTAAAGGGATTTTCATTATGTTAAATTAAAGTTACCCAAAGGAAATTGGAAAACGGAGCTTTGTGTGAAGACAGAACAGTATTAAAAAGGAAAAAGTCTCTCATTCCCTTCCCTTTTGCCTCTCTCTTCTTTAGTGTTTCTCTGCTTTTCATTCTTCTGCTCCCTATTACCCTTCTAAACTCTGTGCTACTCCCTCTTATTCTGTTCCTTTGCTTTCACACTAACTATCAATACGTCCTTTCATGTTCCTGTCGAGCCTGGCCAAGTGGGAGTTGCTTGCTCTCTCATGCACATTAACTTTTCTCATTGTCCTTAGCTGAAAAGGTGCAACTGTGCTGGCTGTTCAAGACGGTTTGTTTTAGATAGTATTTTTCAGAGTGATGAGTCAGATTAATTTTGTTCTTCAATCACTGCACTGCAGCTTTGATATTCCTGTTCCTCCCAGTAACACATCAATGACGATACCTTTTTTGCAATATAACACCACACCAGGCAGTCTGATGGAGGAATAAGTTCATGGCATTTTAGTACTCAGCTACTACCAAATGTTAATGCTGTTTCGACAGTAGTTAAATCTGTGTCTGTCACTCCATCTGTAATAAATGGGAGATGAAGTCACATCATTTCTATGCAGGGGCACAGCGAGGACTAGAGAATGCGATGCTAAGCATATGTGTGGCACTAAACATCATGGAACTACACCATTACTTGAGTTTCATCTGATTCATCTTATGATGAAAAATGAGCATGCAATCATGGAACAAGTGTTTGCAAATATTTTGCCACTGAATTTAAATCACAGGTTTATTTCAATGATAAACATGGGACTGCATCTTGATAGGTTGTTAATTGAGTTGTGTGAGTGATTAGTCTTTTATTTTTATTCAGACGATTCGATGAAATTATGTGATTTAGTTATTTTGTCTTTAGTAAGAACACTGAACTCAGTCATCAGCTATACCAAGTGATCTTCACTCCTATTGAAATCATAGGACAGTAACATCAGAACTATTATGCAGTTCTGTTTGTTTGTTCAATTTGAATATGCATGAGAAGCTGTCCAGAGAATGCTAGGCAAGATAACACTTTTGTTAAAATGTTAAAAAAAAAAAAGTCTGCAGAGTTAGAAGCAATCCTTAAGTACTTTAACAGAGTAAAATTTAGTGCTGAGTTAGCTTATAAAAATACCATTCATACTTCAGGAGTAAATATGGAAACCCAGAAGCTAGATATCCTTGCAGACTGTAAGAAAAAAATGTTAATTTCTGAAAGGCTTGATCTAGTCTCATCAGCTGGAAAGCATTAACCACACTGTTTCCAGTCATTGTGGGAAAAGTAATGAATTTGGTTTTCCGAAATAGGAGATGACAGCACAGTTTATAATTCCATCTTCTTTCACATGAGGAACAGAGGATCTGAAGCTGCAGGCTCTTCAGAGTGGCAGAACAAAAAGGAGAGCTGGGCTGAGGAACAATTGCTTTGTCAGGATTAGGGACTGCAGTCAAGGCTGGAGGAGCTGCCTGAGCATCGCTTGCATTTTAGAGAACGGTCACCATTCTGCTCCCGTGGTTGTTCCTGTTCCAGTGCCAGAATGCATGGCCTATTTCTGATTTTTGTCTCATTTCCAGCTGACACAACTGGCACAAGTCCTCTTTTGATCTGTGAGATCAGAAGCAGATGTTGAGTATATTAGCTTAATGATCTGGGAACAGGATTTACAGTTCTGGCTCCAGCAGCCAGATTCAGGCACCCTCTCATCTGACAGGGAAGACAGAAAGGTCATGACATCTTGCCTGTGTCACAGGCTGTGGGACCATCTGTTTAAAGTACGTTTATTTAGAAGTGATAGATATTTTTTTTTTTAACCAATCAGCAAGGGACAAACTCATTCTATGACTCTTTTGTAAAAGAAAACCATTCGCCTGTGGGGTTTTTGTACAAGAAGACCATTGACGACCTGCGCCCTGAGCAATGTTCACTGTTCCTCACCATGAGACTTACAAACTCAGGAAGCAGATAGACAACAGATGTAAAGGTTCAGGTCAGGGTTACGACACTCAAGTACTGATATCTATATGTGCTCTAGCTGTCTCAGCTCCTTCGTGAGTCAGTGGAGATCTGGTCAATGCCAACAGTGGTGCCTAGCATGTAACTGAAGTTGCATAGACCATGCTCAAGCATACACAAGGGGTGGGATTCAGTTGCCCAAACATAGACATCTAGTATCAGTTCAGGTGCCATGAAGCACCTTTCTTGGTCTCTTGAAGGCACTTCAGAACGGTACATGTGTCCCCTAGGGTAAATTTGCCATCCCTTGCAGATGTCTCAGATGCCTTATCTTGTCTGGATATGGTTCTGAACAGCCTGCTCTAACTGTCCCTTCTTGAGCAGAGGAATTGGACTAGGTGATTTCAAGTGGTCCCTTCCAACCTAAACAATACTATGATCTCAGCTGGCTATAGATGTCAGTGCATTGGTCAACTGAAAGTTTCTGCTCTGCCAAAATGCCTGTAAGCCCCAATGACAGTACTGACTCCAGCTTGATTAATTTGAGGATGCTTAGAAGTTTAGTTCCCCATGATACACCCTACATCTGCCCGGGACTGGCAGATGCAGAGCAGCACTTATGGGAAATATGCACCCTTTCTGTGCCAGGCCAGGCAGGACACCCTCGTCATCTCAGGTACACTGGATACTAATGTTTGGGTGACTGACTTCTCAATGGTCATGTCTTTTGGAATATTATGTAGCCAAGGGTCCAGATGGAAAAGACTGCCCATCCAAAATGAGTTGGCTTAGTGGTAAAATAACTCCTTGCTATTATATGATGCATCTACTTTGAGTGTGCTACACTTCTGCATTTTATGTTTTTTTGTCTGTGAAATTAATGAGCCCTCAGCTACCTGGAGCTTCCTTACTGTGTTGATACTTGATCAAGCCATCTGTAAACTATTTCTAGGGCAAACTGAAAAACAGGCTGTATTTTTTTTTTTAATTTAGGGCAGATTTTTCAGACATTAATTCATTCCTGCAGCCTTTACTATGACATTTGTTGAGTCCCTAAAACCATGGATGGTGGTACACCTACTTTCCACTCTATTACTGAGTAACTGTAGCATTGCAGCAGTCATCACATACCACATTGTCCTGCTTCAGTTGTCCTGCCCAGTAACTCTTCTCAACTCTAATTGCATTTCACCACCCAGGTTCTCATTCTATAAGCATAAACATTCTGCATGCAAACTTTGTATTCAAATGTGAATGATGGTTAAATGAGACTAATTTACCACACATTTGTTTCTTCCTCTGCCTTTATCAGTTTTCACCAGAAAATAATTTAAATTGATTTGTTTGCATTTGTGTTTCAGTCTCTGCCAGCAACAGTGGGAGGGTTTTTCCCATTTTGTTGGTAGACACTGATTAGCAAAACAGGACTATGAAAACCCTTGAAGTGTTTTAGTAGCATTTTGTGACCAAAAAACTCCAAACTCAAGCAGGTTTGAGTTGCTTTTCTTTCATCTTTGAGTTACATTAAGGGATGATTCATAAAGCATTGAAGATTTGGAAGATCCCTCTCATGACAGCAGATGTCACCTATTGGGATGGTGTGTGTCTTTTGTTACCTGGATCAGAACAAGGCAGATGAGCCAGCAACTAAATGCTGAAGATTTTTCACTGAAGAAACTACCATTTCCCATTGAATCACAGCAGTGCTATTGTCTGAACAGGAGACAAAACAGGAGAATCAGTAGAGGTACATAAATGAAGGATGAAAAGAGCTGTTTTCACATTAGTCTCTGTTTAAAAATGAAGCAGTACCCAGAGATACTCATCCCAATCACCCTCCCTATTTGGCTATCCAGTGAGAATCAATCTCATTTTCTTGTGCAAAACATTTCCTTACGCACTTATAGTGCAGCAGAGGAAAGTCTCCCATAGGTTCCCTGAACAGGAGAGAAGCTGCAGCACTGGGCAGCAGGTGGGGGTCCTTGTGTAAAACCTCATTGTAAGGCACATTTCCAGTCCCACAGCCTACTTCCAAGGTCCTTTCCTTCTTGCTGCAGCTGGAAGTGGTCTCTTCCCATCACAGGACTGATGTACAGACAGATTCTTCATGTTTTGTTGCAGCTGCCATCATCATAGAGTATCATGTGTCTTGGATTGATATGACAGTGAATTAGGTTGAAATCTGGGATTTTAGATTAGTTTGTTGCACTTCACTTCTAATAACAGGCTACCCAAAACTCAACAGTACTGGACTGCTCCATAATCTCTTTGCCTTGCTGCTCAAAATCCAATTTTTTAGTCTACAAAATGTATCAATTTCAATGAGCAAGCTAAGCCAGCAAACATCAGAAGGGAGCATACCAGCAAATTACGTCACTCTCCCCCACCTCTCTGTCATTGCTTTAATCTCATTTTCCCTGGAACAGTAAGAAATTTAGAGGAATCCAGTTAGTTTGCTTTATTTCCCTTGGTGGATGTGACAAAGCTGCTTGCAACCTGCTGAGCTGCTCTAACCTATGTGGGGATTTCAGCAAACAGCCAGTTTACTTAAAAATAATTGCAGCTTCTTTAGTCATATTGAATAAGACTATTATTTTCGCTCTAAAAATCATGAAAATCTAAAGCCATGAGCTTTTCAGGGTAGCACATGTTATAATACGACAGGCTTAGCCAGCATAGCCAAGTGTTACTGTTACATGCACTGAACTTGCAAGTCTCAGCCATGGACCCGAACATTGTCATATTGGGGCTATCTACAACCCTATAACTAAAAAAGTATTCCCCTCCGAAAAACCCTTTGGCATCCCTTGGGTTTAGCTGAGGGAAGGATGTTGTCTTCTAGGCTGGTCTATTCACCGCTTATAATGTCTCTTGCACGTGGAGTCTCATGGTATTTGGGCAATGGTGGTTTTCTGTATGGGGAATAGAAAAGGACAGACCTCTTTTGAGGAAACGTCAGACACAACACCCCTTTGCTACCCACATACTCACTGCAAACCGATGCTTAGAGGGCAGCCAGATGGGTGGAGGGAAGAAGAGAGTCTTGGGGGCCTCATCTGGCCACCCTTGGGTAGCTGAGCCAAGAACCTCTCCGGCAGCCCACATACACTCCCTCTAGACATCTAGCTGCTCATTGAGGACCTTCATGCTCTCTTTACATTTTTTTCCCAACTTAGAAACATTCTGCAGTCACTTTGGGCAGACAAGTCACATCAGATGTGGGAGCAGGACACTTTAATGCAGCTTTGAGTTGATCAGGTCTCATATGAACAGTCTTTGATGGCAAGAGCCCCAACACGAGGTGGACAATAACATCTCCAGTGTGCAAGGCTGAAGTTCGTCTGGCAACTGATGCTCACTCCTCCAGCCAAGGCAGTATGAATGTGCCCTTTGTGAGTCACAGCAGGGATGGTGTCGTACAGCAGCAATTAATTTGCTTCTAAGGCAAACGGGTCCAATGGCTTTTGCAAGTGGAATTTACTGTTCCAATGCAAATAACTAACTGGCAAAAAATAACCACTCCAGCCTAAAAGCCTGGCCAACAATTGGTTGACATTTGTGCTGCAGAGAGTTTACAGATTCCCCTCGAGTTGGATAGGAGCTGTGTTTTGCAGCAACAATTGATTTATTACTGTGACAGTCAGAAGAAATAGAAGGACCTGCTGGCAGGCAAGGGTGTGATTTGTTCCTCTGCAAACAAGCAAGAGGTGTCCAGCTGGCCAATGGCCATTCTCAGGAAAAAGCCCAGGGGAGGATGCAGGTTTTGTCTCCTTTCTGCTTGAGTTTTGCCTGCTAAATAGTGAAGGAATTAGGGTTTTTTATATTGTACCAAAACACATTTATATTTAGTAATGTTTCTACACAGTAAGTAAGGAGGATGCAAAGTTCAGGCTGGCTTCTAGATATTTCACTTCTCGAGCAATAGGACAGCATTTTATCTGTTATTCATGAACAGAAAATCATTCTCATTTATATTGCAGCAGGCCCTGTAGGGACCAATCACGGTCCCATTGTGCAGATGCCTGATGGGTGTCCGTGAGCAGAAAATTGCTGGTGCCTACTTGGATGCAGTTCAGAAACATTCGTTTTTTGCCATGTAAGGTTTAACATGAGCACATTCTGATCAGCAAAGCATGTAAGAGCACGTTGAAAGCAACCTCTCTTCAGCAAAACGTTTCAGAGTGTTTCAGGCCTCTCAAAGAGAGGGGAATTCAAATGTGCGAAAATACTTGGTTCAATCAGACAGGGCTGCTGCACCTGGACCTCGCATCTTTTGAGCTTTCCATGTATAAGAGGGAGTTTTCTTTCAATGCATTGAAGGGTTTTGGGGGTGGTTGGACAACATGTCCAGGTGAAGTCTTGCGCTAGTGTGTTTTCTCTCCTAAGCATGACACGGTGCGGAGAGCTGCGACCGGTCATCTGCAACTATCATCAGGGGTGTCAGCTGCAAGAGATGGATCATTTCCATTTCTGGAAAAAAAAAAACAACAGAAGTATAATAGGCTGAAATTAAGCTGTGAAAAATGAGACCGAATGACAAGAAAAATACACCAGTGACAAGAACTGTCCCAATGCGGAGTAATCTTGATGGAACAAGGGAAGAAACTACAATGGCATGTAGTATTTCATGGTGTTTAATCTGGTGTAGACTGAGACAGAAGGGTTAATTCTTCACTGGTTGATAATGGACAAGCTGAGACTTCAGGGATATGAAGTTAAAATCAATGTATGATAATTACTAAATCATTTATGTAAATATGGCAAAGAATGTTTGTGGTGTATCATTTTTACTGTAAAAATAATACAAAAAAAATCAACATCGACCAGCAGCGAACTACAGCTACTTCATATTCTGCGTGTTGTGTAAAACTGTCATATCTTACTATTCTAGTAAGCCTGGAAAACACTGACTTTGTAAAGCCAATAACTGTAATGCAGTGGAAACATTGTTTGGGATCAACGAAGTGCATCGTAGTGATAAAGAATTACCCCTAATGCTGTTATAGTAATTGACGCTGCAGTTTGTCTCCTGCACAGCAAAGCAGGCTGTGGCTGCCAGAAGGTTTTCTAAAACTTCCCTTTGCAGTGCCAGCCAATTTGCTGCCTTCATCCAGTGATCACTCACCTGAGTTTCCACCACTTTGTGAGCTCTGACACAGAATTGGTGAGCTTTAGCACAGGCTCTGAAGAATACAGATGATTTCAGTTTTTTAAGATGTTTAGCTGCTGCAGAGTGTGAAGGTTACTTCCTTATAGAATAGGGAATCACAACATTTCATGCTTAAACCAAAAACCAAAGCACTAGAGTCTTTAGGTGCCTCATTTCTGTTGAAATCAGTAGAGTGATGCACTGAAAATAACTATTTTTGTAGGGATATACAAATAGCATTCAGCCTTCCTTTTCATTTTAAGATTTTATTTTCAAAGACAGTCATCTGCTTAGTTTCTTTTTAAGATTTCCCTTCTGCTTCTATTGTGTATCTTTAACTGACCAAGATGATTTAGCAGTACTTGACTCTCAGCACAGATATTCCAGGCTCCCCTTACATGGGAAGACAAAAAGCAGCTTTAAGACACTGTCAGCTTTCTCATCTACATATGAAAGCAACATGAAAAGGAACAATTAAATGGCACAGCTTCTCCTGGAGCTCTCAGAGCTTTCTATCATCTTCATTTTCCTCTTAAGAGATTTATTAGAGCGTGCCTTGTGCATTAGCCTGGCTCACTTGGCTGCATCATTCCCCCCAACACTCCAAAGCTCCCACTGAATTCAAGCCTAATATGGTTCATTGCAGGAAGAGAAACCAAAATTGGTTTTAGTGAGAATCTATGTCTGAAGTAAGTGTATTTAATATACATTGCCCTGAGTTGACTTTCACGCTAGTGCCATGTTACTGCAAATACTAGTGAAGTTTGATTTACACTAGACAGTGCAGAACTTCTTCCTCACATCAGTAAGGCCTATCTGCCTCAAAGGGAAAGTGTCTCTTGAAAGCTGGTGTGGAAGGAAATGCTGATATTCCTGAATGGCCAGTCTAGGCAAAAAGCAGTAATATTTGAATGAACAGTGAGCCAGATTCTCAGAAACCTGGCTGGCTAGCGAGAGCGTTCTCCTGTGCATGTGCCCCGTAACTGTCATACCTGTGTGAGTAAGAAATAGCGAAGTTTGTTGGCTGATGTCGGACTGATGGCTGTGTTGACAGGGAAGAGGGAGGAAGCACTTCCACCTAGTGTAATTCACAGGGGACGCCGCTCTGTTTACTTTAGTACACCTGGTGATGTAGATGTGGCTGGAAGAGGGTTGTGGGTTTTTTCATGTCTTTCAATATAGTTAATTGTTCATTAATATCTCTTCACCCGTACTTTTATGGACATTTGAATGCTCTGTTTCAACAAAAACCTGCTTGTCATTTTTTCATGTGCCTTGACAGGCTGGAGAGGTGGGCCTGTGAAAACCTCATGAAGTTCAACAAGGCCAAGTGCAAGGTCCTGCACGTGGGTCGGGGCAATCCCAAGCACAAGTACAGGCTGGGCAGAGAATGGATCGAGAGCAGCCCTGAGGAGAAGGACTTGGGAGTACTGGTGGACGAGAAGCTCAATATGAGCCGGCAATGTGCTCTTGCGGCCCAGAAGGCCAACCGCATCTTGGGCTGCATCAAGAGGAGCGTGGCCAGCAGGTCGAGAGAGGTGGTTCTCCCCCTCTACTCTGCCCTTGTGAGACCTCACCTGGAGTACTGCGTCCAGTTCTGGAGCCCCCAACACAAGAAGAACATGGACCAGTTGGAGAGGGTCCAGAGGAGGGCCACGAAGATGATAAGAGGGCTGGAGCACCTTTCCTATAAGGACAGGCTGAGAGAGTTGGGGCTGTTCAGCCTGGAGAAGAGGAGGCTCCAGGGTGACCTTATAGCGGTCTTCCAGTACCTCAAGGGGGCCTACAAGAAAGATGGGGAGAGGCTGTTCAGGAGGGCCAGTTGTGATAGGACAAGGGGTAATGGTTTTAAAATAGAGGGAGGTAGATTCAGATTGGATATTAGGAAAAAATTTTTTACCATGAGAATGGTAGAACACTGGAACAGGTTGCCCAGAGAGGTGGTGGATGCTCCATCCCTGGAGACATTCAAGGCCAGGTTGGACGAGGCCCTGAGCAACCTGATCTAGTTGGAGATATCCCTGTTTGTTGCAGGGGGGTTGGACTAGATGACCTTTGAAGGTCCCTTCCAGCCCTAACCATTCTATGATTCTATGTGCGCTGGCAGCCCAGAAAGCCAACCATGTCCTGGGATACACCCAAAGAAGCATGGCCAGCAGGTCGAGGGAGGTGATTCTGTCCCTCTACTCTGCACTTGTGAGGCCCCACCTGGAATACTGCATTCAGCTCTGGAGTCCCCAACACAAGAAGGACATGGAGCTGCTGAAGCAAGTCCAGAGGAGGGCCACGAAGATGATCCAAGAGCTGGAGCACCTCTCCTATGAAGACAGACTGAGAGAGTTGGGGCTGTTCAGCCTGGAGAAGAGAAGGCTCCAGGCTGATCTTATAGCAGCCTTCCACTACTTAAAGGGGACCTACAGAAAAGCTGGAGAGGGACTTTTTGCAAGGGCATGTAGTGATAAGACAAGGGGTAATGGCTTTAAACTGAAAGAGGGTAGATTTACATTGGATATAAGGAAGAAATTTTTCACTCAGAGGGTGGTGAGGCACTGGCACAGGTTGCCCAGAGAAGTTGTAGATGCCCCATTCCTGGAGGTGTTCAAGGCCAGGTTGGATGAGGCTTTGAGCAACCTGGTGTAGTGGAGGGTTTCCCTGCCTACGGCAGAGGGGTTGGAACTGGATCATCTTTGAGGTCCCTTCCAACTCAAACCATTCTATGATTCTATGATTCATCCAGTTTCAGGTGAGCATTTGGGGAAGCTATTTGAAAAATCAGTAGGAATTGAGAGAATTCCTAAGACGGAAAGCAACATGGTCTTGGTTTCTCCTCTGAAGCATTTTCATCAGATAGATTCAAATAGCACATTAAGCAAAAAGAAGGCTGCTTAAAGGGTTACTGAAACAGCATCATTGTCAGCTTCAGTTGCGAAAAGAACCTTAGCTGTGCTGCATGATCCTTAGCCCTCCTTCTGTTTGACAGGGGCTGGCTGTGCCTCCACATGTTCACATTCCCCTCTGACCCATGTACAGACCAGAGAGGACATTTCAATTAACCTTGTGTGGCAGGTGTTATGCCTGCAGCAAGCAGCACGTGACAGCATGACAATAGTGGTATTCTAGCATTTCGCACAATGTTCATTTTTTTTTTAAATATCTTCAAATCATATATTTACAGCAGTCCAGCCATAAAAACCTAGCTGGAGATGCTGTTTCTGCCTGAACCTGAAACTGTCTCCAAAGGCAAGGTGGCTGTGACACACGAGCCGAAGCGTGGCATGGGTTGACATGTTACATGCCTATCACTTCCTTGGGACTAACACTGTGTGACACTAACCACTGCAGCCGTCTCCCACACTTCTAAAAGCAATTTCCCCTCTATTGAGTTCTACTCTTTATGGTTTCTAAGAAGCTAGAAGTAGGCTTCATTTTACCTACAGTCTTAGCAATTGCCACCAATCCACCCTTGGGTGGGTTATTAAATTAAGACTATTGAATCAGATTCTACTGGCAGCTATTTGATGTCAAACCTGGACTAATCTCAAATTTACAATTGAAGTTGATGTTAGTTAGGAAATAAAAGTGTGTCCTTTCAAGTTTTAGCTCTGTACATTGCAGGTTGTATTAAAATTTCAAAGTTTTCTAGAAGCAGCCATGGATGGCTGCATAGGGAAGATGTCTTACAGGATAACTTCTCAAGAGAATAGTTTGATCTGCTCACTGTGCTCTGAAATTTCCTGCACAGTGAACTGAGGAGTTTCTTTATGAGAAGGGGAGTGATGTCAACTAAAATTACAGTAGCTGTTTTCTCTCCATAATCTTGCTCGATGGGTTTTCTAGAGTCCTAAGTTTTCTTCCTAGAGCTCCCAGTTTCTCATGGGAAGGGTGACTCATTTCCTTTGTACACCTGGGATTCCAAAGAGGAGCATGCAGGTAGCAGAGGAAGTAGGAGGGATCCAGGAAGTTTATACAATTTTCTGCACTGGGACATTTTTTGACTGTTCTAACCCCAGGTTCCAGGTGAAGGTACTAAATATCAGAGGTCCCCCAAGAGACAGTTGTGTTACAAAGCTTCCCACATGCTGCAGACATTGGGGAAGCTCAGTGCAGTGGCTAATGCTGTGTCTGTCAGTTTGGAGGTGGTCTCACTGGGAATACCCTACAGTCGTTAACTTAATTCTTCAGACGCTGCGAAAATGTCCACAGAGTACTTGGGAATAGATGGATGTGGGGAAGTTGCTGGTGGGTGGGTGGATGCAGCCTGTGCCCAGAGCGCAGGAATGAGACCTGCACCAAGCACGATGCAGCTTCCCCCTTGAAAAGACTTCAGGGCTTGCTTGTGCCAACTTTGCACTTGAGAACACGATGTGCATGAAGGTGGGGGACCCCAACTCAGCCAGAGCCTTTGGATGGCATCACTTCCTCTCTGCAAAGGGACTGCTCTAATGCTTCCCCTCACGCCCAGTCTTCTAGCCTCTCAAGCCCTTTTTTTATATACATATTAACTTGTAATAAAGGAAAATAAGCTCTGCTGAGTGATGAAGACTATTTAAAAAAATGTGAAAACAAAAGTCCCCTAGCTCACTCCATTTGTAAGGGGCAGAGCATTTCCTCCAGCCCTAATTTCAAAGCCAGTGATTTATGGCAGTTTCTTGGTCTGAGAGAGGTGTCTTCCTCAGGATCTCAGAAAGTCTCTTTCTTTCTACCATCAGGATTGTGGCTATGTAAGATCCCTCTGCTCCTTTCCAGTCCCACCACATGCTGCCAGCCTGCCCTGTCCCTCCATCACTGTCCACATCTGCCCTGCAGGGTTCCCACAGTACAGGCAAGGAAAACAGGCAGGAATCCATCCTGTCCACCCACAGCCTTTTAAGAACATATAACTTACAGCAACAAATCTAACAAATATGGTCCCTAATGCAGCAAACCGCATGGAGCCTGGCTTGGGACCAGCCTGTGCTGGAGGGGCACAAAGGATGTTTCAAAACTCCTTCCGTGCTGACATAGCACAGGCAGACCCCTGTGCTCAAAGGTATAACCCACTGGATAAATTGTATCTGATAAAAGGGGTTTATTTTTTATTTAATGTCAGCTGAAATAAATTGCAAAGCGCAGCAGTGAGGATTTAGTACTTGCAGTGCTAACCATATTACTTAGCATTTATATAGTGCTTTCCTCATTCAGGAAAGCACTTTTGCTAACTTAATTCATCCTCAGCCACCCTCTGCATGTCATGAGGGAAGTCAAGAACATTTAATATCCCCGCTGACAGATAATGTGTACAGCTGGGACTGGCACAGCTCTGTTACTTTTCCTCTTCTCCCACCCTCAGCATCCCACTCGAGTCGATTTTTGATAGCTGCAGCACATACTTGAGCCCTGGAAGTCCCCAGCAGAGCAAGGGGAAGGATCCAGCCCCTTCAATGAGAGCCGGCAGTGGTTCCCGACTGGGCAGCCAGCAGGAGCAGAGCTGGGACCGATGGGAGGCAAGAAACGTGCCTCAGTAGACAAAAAGGATTGAGAGAGCAGGGAGCTGGGATGTGGAGGGGAGGATGAGGGTGCAGGGATGTTGGAGGGATGCTTGGACTGAGGAGGACACTTGGGTGAGACAAAAGCTGGTGGAAGGATTCTGGTACAGAAAGGTTTAGAGGTTGCTTTGAATTATCTTACTTGATGGGACTGTTTAAGGCAGGACATGGTAACAGGGTTGGGGAAGAGGATAGTAGGTCCGGCATGAGGCTGGATCCGGGGGATACAGAGCAGGAGTCCCTGGAGGTGAGCAACATGGGGTGTGAGGTGTAATGCTGGGAAAGGCCTGTGGCCTGGGGGAGCCTGGTGTTGATTTCCATGTCAGGAGACCTGTAGAGCAGGAAGTGTTCCTGGGGAGCCACTGCCCATCTCTGCACACCTGCCTGGCCCTTACACACAACCACTGCTGCTCCTTGCTTCCAGCAGGACAGGATTCTTCCCACCAGAGGACAGATATCCCTTTGCCAGGGGCTAGAGGCAAACAAGGCAACAGGAGAGAGCACAGAACCCGCCCCACAGCTCTGTGCCCCTCCAGTCGTTGCTCCTATGGGCTGGATGCCACAGCCCCATCACTCGCCCACGTCCCAGGAAAAGAGTCTCAAGAATATGCATGGGGGTCTTGGGCACAAGGTGCCCAGGGACAGGCTGTGGCTTGTGCTGCTGCGTTTCATCTGGTCAAGGGACTGCTCGGCACAAAAGGGAACAAATAGGGACAGCTACCCTAGCCTTTTAATCATTTGGGATCCTAATTTTAACTTATGTAAATACATCTGTGTGCCAATTCTCTACTCACCTTTGAGCTGGCGTAACTCCTAATTTCAATGGATTTCTCTGGTAGAGACCAGACCCATATATTGCATTCGTTACGTGAGCCAAATTAATGCTCACATAGATGGCACTTGCTTTTGGAGAGGATAGTAGCTACACACAGGTGTTGATTAATATGCCGATTAATTAATAAGATATTGATTAGTGCCTACTACATCTGTAAACGAATATTAACAAAACCATATAGTTATTGTATGGGTGGGATGTGTTTTGTGGGGTTTTTTTAAAAATAATTCAGATAGATACTTTTACCATAAATAAATTTGAGGTTATACGATTGTTATCAAAACTTTCTCTACACTCACTTTCAAAGAGTTAAAGCATCCTATGTAGAAGTACTCAGTTTAACTCCCCTATAAACTTCTCTGGTTTTAATAGTGAATTAAAACCACTATGAGTTAACTGACAGTTTTAAAAATAAGTTGATTATAAATCCTTCCTGAAAGATTCCTACATGTATAAATTATGTTGTAATTATGAACTAGAACAAATACTTATTTCATTTGATCCTTAAAATACATTGATTCTGTTCTACACCTCTGCCCAAAAAAATAGCTTCAGGTCCCACTGAAAATCATTTTTTTGTGGAAAAAGGAATAGTTACCTATCCAAAAAGGTTACTCCAAATTCCATTTTACAAAACCAAAACCATTCACTGACTGCAGTATTCCACACACGATATATGCTCATACTTTCAGTACCTCTAGACTGAAACTGCTCTTAACGTTTTGCCGTAAGCCCGAATCTGATATGAGCGAGAGGCTGCTTTAATTTTTTAAGGAGCAGCTCTCCTAGCTGCAAAGGCATTGAAGACAGCCTGGGAGACACAATCTGTGCGATGCTGCTCTTTATTGTCACAGGTACAGAGTTCTGATGTGGCAACGCTGCACATTCAGGTCACCGAACATTTACGGACCAGGAAGGACTTTTCAGTCTCTAAAACGGTTACAAATGGTTTTTGTCGGAACGCATTCATTATAAGCAGTCTGATCTCTAAGGAGTCCTACTATTTTATTTTGGGTAATAACGACAAAGTCTTACCAACTGTTGATGGAGATACCATGGGGTTAATTTATATTCACATTGGAAAAGCAAAGCAGTGCTCCCTCCCAACTCTGACAGATCCCGTGAGTCTTTTCAATAGTTGATTGTCAAGTTGTCCCGATCTATAGCTTAGCGCTGACAACAGCTCAGTTTATTTGCAGCTTTGAAGCCTGGTCCTATGGTGTTTCTCTTCTGACAGGAGGTGAATAAAAGTGTCACTGTGGGAGACTTTTAGCCGGTTGCTATAGAAAGGATCCTCTTTGCCTTCCCTCGCAAGATCCTCTAGTTCACTTCTGGAGCTTGTGGCTTTCCCCTCAGTTGAGTTTAGCTCCATCAGCTCCAATTCGTGCTTGGCAGCTGTTTCTAAAACTCTCTGTTTGTTATAATACCTGACAAAGTTGTTAATGATGGGATGAATGGGAAGGGCGATTGCTATCACCCCGCAAAGAAAACTGATGGCAGCATTCAGTTTTCCGAGTGTTGTTTTAGGGTATATGTCTCCATATCCAACTGTGGTCATGGTAATGATTGCCCACCAAAAAGACTGAGGGATGCTTTTAAATAAAGTTTCGGGGTGACTTTGCTCCATGGTATAACCCAGAGCAGAAAAGACAAAGATTCCAACAGCCAAGTACATGAGGAGCAACCCAAGCTCCTTAAAGCTGCGTTTCAGGGCGTACGTTAGAGTCTGCAGCCCCGAGGAGTGCCGTGCCAGCTTGAAAATCCTCGCGATCCTCATGATGCGCAGTGCTTGGACAGCTTGCTGGACATTGCTCAGCTCCATCAGCTTGGCTCCCAAGTGGGTCAAGGTCAGGCTGACATAGAAAGGAAGTATTGCTAGCACATCGACAATGTTCATGAAAGACAGGGCGAAGTGGAGTTTGTTGGGAGAGGAGATTAGCCTCAGCATGTACTCCATGGTAAACCAGCCTATACAGGCTGTCTCTATGCTGTCCAGAGTCGGGTGTTCCATACGATTCCCCTCCGCGTCTACAACCTGCAGGTCTGGGATGGTCCCCACACACATCACGACAGAGGAGATCAAAATAAACAGAAAGGATAGAACGGCGATCACTCGAGCTGGGTAAGATGATTCTGGCTTCTCCAGAAATTTCCAGATGTATTTTTGGCACCTTTTCCAGCGACTTTCAGAGGCATCCACTCCCAAGTCGTCCAGAATCAGTTGCACCCTTCGGGCTATTTCTTCCAGTTCCTCCTTTTTTTCACTTAGATGGGTTTTGCAGCAGTCATCCAAAAATTTCAGATCCACTTTCCAAAATTCCATTTCATTCTTGAAACATATGGGGCATATTCCTTTCTTCATGTGAATTTCCCCAAAGTAGTATACGTCAATAATGCATTTGAAAGCATCTGGATCTCTGTCAAAGTAAAACTCTCTCTTTCCAGGATCATAGTCATCACAGAGGGAGAATATGCTATCGTATCCCCCCGACAAACAGTTGATCAGCTCTGCCAGCCGTGTTTCTGGGTATTGATTCAGGTTATCTCCGTAGAACACCTGTCTTACCCCACCGACATTGACTACAATCTCTGTTTCTTCGTTTCTTTCTAGTCCATCGATATCCACATCTGGAAACCTAGAGTCACCTGCCATTTTAATTGTATTGGATTTGATTTGATTTTTAGCCTGTTGTATGGTTTCAAAGCTTTGTGGTTTTAATTTCTCATGAAAGCAAATCAGCACCAAGTCAGCTCTATCACAAACGTTACCAAACTGACCCGGAGTCGTGGTGGGAAAGGTTACAGAAATAAACCTGCAGTCAGGAAAGCCTCGTGAGGTATGCAACAAGCTGCAGGGAAAAGACAAGTCATCGGGCTGCTTTGCCTGCAAGCAGGGTGTTAGAAAGCTCCAGCAGATTTGAAAGAGAAGAAACCGTTTAATATAACTCACCCCTCTGCTCAGTGCTCGAGAGTCTTTTCAGGTCCCATTCTCTCTCTAAAAGTGATATTTATTCACACGTTGGAAGTCACGGCAGAGGAAGAAATCCCGTGCTCTGATTAATGCAACGTGCAGTGAGTGACAGTTCTCAGAGAGACAATCAGCTGGGTGAGCCCACAGAAAACTGGTGCGGTTTCTCTCTTCGATTCCACAGATTTCCCTAGAAAGCTGCTTTGGAATTTTGTTTCTCTTTCCGTTTTCTCATGACTTTAAGATCTTCCAGAGTTTATCTGCTCACTCTTGCACAGAGTCAGTCGGTGCAAGCGGGCAGAGGAGAAACTTGTGCTTGTTTTCCCTTTGCTGTTTCCCAACACAATAGGGAGCCCAGGCTGCGAGGAGTCCTTTCCAAACTCTACCCTCTTCTGGTGAAACCCAGCAAAGCACCAGCTACACAGAAAACACAGCTCGGCTATTTATACACCTGCCTAGCTATAAAATAATGTGTTTCTATACCTCCACGCACTTCAACGATTTTTAAAAACAGTTTTTATAAAATCAAATACAAAACATAATCAAGTATAAATTCATTCAGTGCTGCAGAAAGACAAACCATTTCTTCTGATGGCAGAAGCCAGAGGGAAAAATACTGTGTTTTGGAATAAATACCCGACATAAATCTTGGTCTCAGCAGGACTGGAGTGAATCTAGAGTAATTCTCTGTCAGGACACTGAGTTACCATAGATTTGTACTGGTGTCATTGAGAAAGAAGCTGAGACCATAAAATTTTTGTTGCAGCTGTGGAGAAAAACTTTCCCCGCACTCTGCGCACGTTTCCCAAAGCTCGGTGTCCGCAGTTTGAGACGTGTTTTCTCAACCTGTGATAACTGATCCTGATGAGGGTTTGAGTAATTTACGTCTACGACGTTTTCTTGGTGAATGCTACTTACCAGCAGTAGTGCTTTGTACTTCATCCAGCACTTAACAAGTAGAAGTAGAATAACAAGTATTTCCTTCTAACTTTGTTTTCTCCAAATTCCAGGATTTGATGGACGTTTGTCCCCTGGACTCTTACGTTCAGGAAGGTCTATTACTGTGCTCTTAAATGCTTAAATCTGACTATACAGTTCATTTTAGTGGATCCTGAAGGCTCTGATCCAGCAAAACCCACAGTTAACTAGTTAACCCTTTCTGGCCACAGCAGAATGATCTACACCGGCAGGTTTTGATCTTTTTCAGTTTACTGGCTTCTGAAAAGCTTATAAGTAGGGGGAATAGAGAGACGCAAATCTGCCTGGTAGTTTGCTTCTGTAGGCTTGTGTCCATCCTGGGAGAAAAATGAGAGCTGTGATGTGCTTTCTGTCCTCATGCCTGCATCACCCAGCGAGGGGGAACCTGGTGAGCATGCTGTGCTCCATTTCCAACCCCTTGCAGGAAACTTACTGGGGATTAGTAAGAGGCTGTGCATCAGACCTCATCTTCACATGGAGTATGCACATAGCCTCAAGTACTTTATGAATACCCCTTGGAGGTAGTCCATGACATTTGGGGGTGCACAAACCATGAATTAAAATCACTGACCCAGCCTCTTCCTAGACCTTCCAATGACCTTCTTTGTCCCTGAGCTCTTGCATGATTGAGGAGAGTGAAAATATGAGAGGGAAGAGGTGAATTCGTAATAGAGGAAGATTCGCAAGAAACTTACGAAAGAGAGGAGCACAATCCTTTCTCTTTGCCTGTCATAAACATCCATGCACAAATGTATAATGCAAAAACTGAAGCTAAGGGAAGTGGTTTCTTGCTGCTCGGTTGGAGTCATCCTGTAAATGTAACACCCAGTCGCCCAGTATCACAGGGAGAAACAAGCCGTGCAGGAACCACAGCTCCACAATCTTCCTCAAATGCCTGCGTTGTGTCCCTCATATCCTTCCTGCAGAACAGCACGGAGGGCAAGGAACAATACCTGCAGGAGGTGGTCACCTTATCCAAGTGATAGTTCCAGGAAAAGGGTGATATCTATTAGTCCACACCTGAGTCACACTGTTAATGTCTGCAGGTCAGTGTCACCTTCACGTGTTCCTGAGGGTACTGCATAGTGTGGGTGTAATACAAGATGTCCCTTGAATATTTTTTCAGGCACATATACGTTTGCTAAGACTCACAGGCTTCTTAGGACAAGAGAAATACCTTGGAGATCTGGAAAAATCCTAGGTTATGTGGGTTCAGCAATAAACATTTACCCAACTGGGTTTTGTCCACTAACTTTCTTGATTTTAGCACAACAAATATTAAGATGCCAATATGCACAGGTGAAAATGTGGGTGGGATTACTGACTACCAGTTCTTGTGAAACGAAACTGAGGTCTGGAAAAGTTAGGTTTAGAATGTTGTCAGGCTGCATCAGTGTAGGGAACCAGGTTCTTTAGGTTTAAATCCTCTGATTTAACCATCTCAGACAGCTACTGTCTTTGATCAATGATTCATTTCAGTGACCTTTTGGCTTTTCTCCAGGTAACGACAAAAAATCAATGTATGGTCCGGCGTAGCCGGCGCAGAAAGCACCCCCTTCATTTCCAAAAAAGGCTCTTCTCCCCCTCTGTAATTTTACAGAACACCTACAAAATAGGCACAGAGGATTAGTACATACATTGTTCAGTTTGAAAGGTGAAATCAGCTCCTCTCAAATGATAAATCTCAGCACATTCTCGAAAGGTTGGGAAGAAACTATTTTTGAAATACCAGATCAGTCCTTATAAAGACTTTACTTAGCGCGGCTGCTGAAATCCTTGTGCTTTATTCTCCCTCGTCTTGCACCTTTTCAGAGTTTTTTTACACCTTTCAGTGTGCCTGTCAAACGTTAGCGATCTGGTAGCATTTGAAATCCACTTTGACAAATGTAAATGATCCAAAGAAGGGTCAGGGAAAATTGTAATGAATTAAAACCTTGGTTTTGTAGCTGAAAAGAGTGAGACAGGCTTACTTGATGAATGTTTTTTATCAGACATATCGCAGAGCAGCAAACAAGAGGAGCGGAATGAATAATTTGCAGCAAATAATTTATTTCACTAATTTAATTCATTTTCATCCACGAAAAGAGAGTTTCTCTAATCTGAAAATTTCAATAGATAATTGTTGCCCTGTAACTCATTTATGAGTGGTTTGCTGTAATTACTAGGGCTTCTAAATACAACTTCTGTTGATTTATGTGGCCAGGGCAAAGAGGTCAAGCTGTGCTTTGTATCTGCTGGAAGCGATGCCTGCTGGCAATTGAATTTCTACAGACTGAATAAGAAATGGGGAGGGAGTTTCTTTGTGTGTCGGTCCTTTGGCTCAGAGAACAACACGTGGATTTGAGCTGACAGATGTGTTAAGTTTTGGCTGTGGTTCAGACCAGCTCCTTCACGGAGGAGGAGGAGGCTCAACCAGACCTCAAGCCCTGCAGCCCAAGGGAAGGACTCCTGGTTTGCACGGCACCTTCCTATGAAGGGCAGCCCCAGCCCCAGCAGGAACGCCCAGGATCTGCTGGGGGGAGCCCGGACCCCCACAGGGTTTGTCCATAAGGTGTAGATGGAGCTTGAATATGTCTCCCCAGTGGCACTGAGCCTCACACGAGGGGTGCGGGTGGCACAGAGAACCCACAGCCCAGTGCCTGGGGACCTGCAGTCCAACCGACAGTGCTTGGAGGATGCTGGAGCTGCAGGTTTGGCTCCCTCGTTTGCCAGCTTTTGGGAGAGGACCTTCATCACTGGGCAGCTTTCTGCCTGTCTGGGAAGAGACATTGCTCCTCTTGAGTTGTAGCCTGACTCATACCACACTCCTGAAGCCCAGCCAGCCCCTCTGCCCTCCTGGCTGATGTACCCAACTGCTTCCCACTGAGCTACGGACAGTAGTGATGCATGAAGGGGAATGAATGGGTTAGGAGCCAATCCTAGGAAGATAAGATCAGGATAAGCATCTAGCACAAACTTATTTTCAGCTAGATGCAGACTGTGGAGAGCCGCTGAAGACAAGAACATGTCTTGAAAATGTACTATAGAAAAGTCAATCAGAGACCTAAAGAAGGACAAAGAATGGAAATATCTTATTCCTCCTTCTTTCCTCAGGGTATTCTGGGGATAAAACTTGCAGCCAGCTGCATGGGGACTGCTTTGGCAGCTGACAGCAAAAGGTTCTGTGTGGAGGAAATATTATATAATTACTTTGTGCTAATCACAAGAAATGGGAGGCAAATAATCTAAAAGAAAGAGAAACAATGAATGATGTTGTCATGGGCTTCAGAAAGAGCAGATCACCCAGAGCAGCTACTTTGATTATTTCACTACAGCCATCTCTCTTAAGAGAAGCAGGAAAGACCTTGCTGTAAGAATCCTTCAGGGCTTCCAAATCTAAGGCAGCTTCTAGTGCTTAGTGAGACAACTTCACAACCCCACTGGAAGATCCAGCACACTCTCTTTGGTGAATTAATCCAGCTACTGCTGTTTTATTGTTCGTAACTCAATATTTCAAAGCTATTTTCAAATTATACCTTCTTTTATCCATATGACTTGCTCTGCAATAAAATCAGCTGTTCTGGCACTCTCCAAGAAAACTTGAGATTGCATTCCCTTGGGTGCTGTGGTTCATGTGGTTCAGGGTGTGAAGCCACTCCTGTAGCACCACCATCAACCCCATACACTTCCCCAGTGCATCTGAAGGGCAACAGTATATGACTTGCTCTCATGGACTGTAGCACTGGGGGGTGTGAGGGAGAGGTGTGTTGTGAGCACTCAGTGTCAACCGGAAATCTTCCTGATGCACAGGGTAGCAGCTCATGGTCTCAGCACTGATGTATGTCTTGTGTATGTAGCCATGAGCTAAAGGAAGGAGTTTTGAGCGTTGGCATGAAAGATGTCCATAGCCCACAGCTGTTACTTCTGGCAACAGGTGAGTCTTTCAATCCCTTCATATGGGAAAAGAAGGATCCATCAAACGCAAAGTGAGTGAAACAAAATACCTCTCTGTTTTAGTACATCTGCATGTTTTGTATAAAGTTTTCTCAATACATCAGGCTTCTTTCAGATTGATATGTCAGAATAAGAGGTTATGAAATGTCTGAACTGAGATGAGTATCTGGACTGTACCAGATAACTTCACCTTGTGAATCTGATTTTATGTGTCTCTGTCTCTAGCATATTTGTGTATTTCCCCATGACTATTATTTCAGATCAAAAAAGTCCCTTCCCAGTCTATTTTCTCCTCTCTTAGCTACTTCAGTTCTTTTTTCAAGTTGAAAATTTATACATACTCAGTCAATTTATTTTAGCAGATATTTTAATTAATTCCTTATTAAGATACTGGTAATAGCTTGCTGTAAATTTTAATCGGCCTAGCTTTCCGTTTGACATTAATAAGTCTGTTTTCCCGTATAATTAAACCTGCCTCAAGTGACCACTCAGGAGACCAGCAAAATCTCTGACTTAATGTAAGTGGCTTTAAATAAACAAGATGCAGCCCGCACTGCAAACAGCTAATAGCTGGGTTCAAATCAAACATATCAGTGGGTCATGAGTAGGATGTGAACTGGAGATACTGTAAAAGTTTTAAGGACCTCCTTAAAGTTGTAAGGAGCTTCTGAACCAACTCAAGCACAAAAAGGAAGCCTACAGAGGGTGGAAGCAAGGACGGGGAGCCTAGGAGGAATACAGAGAAATGGTCCGAGCAGCCATGGATCAGGTTAGGAAAGCTAAAGCCCTGATAGAGTTAAATCTGGCCAGGGACATCAAGGGCAACAAGAAAAAATTCTATAGATATGTAAGTGATAAAAGGAGGACTAAGGAAAATGTGGGCCCTCTCCAGAAGGAAATGAGAGATCTGGTTACCCAGGGTGTGGAGAAGGCTGAGGTTCTCAACAACTTTTTGCGTCAGTCTTCAATGGCAAGAGCTCCAGCTGCACAGCCCAAGTCACAGAAGGCAAAGGCAGGGACTGGGAGAATGAAGAATTGCCCACTATAGGAGAAGATCAGGTTCAAGACCATTTGAAGAAACCTGAAGGTGCACAAGTCCATGGGACCTGATTAGGTGCATCTGCGGGTCCTGAGGGAATTGTCGGATGAAGTTGTTAAACCGTTATCCATCACATTTGACAAGTTGTAGCAGACCAGTGAAGTTCCCACGGACTGGAAAAGAGGAAACATAGCCCCTATCTTGAAAAGGAGAAAAAAGGAAGACCCAGGGAACTACAGGCCAGTCAGTCTCACCTCTGTGCCTGGCAATATCATGGAGCAGATTCTCCTGGAAACTATGCTAAGGCACACGGGAAAAAAGGAAGTGATTGGTGACAGCCAACATGGTTTCACTAAAGGTAAATCCTGCCTGACTAATTAGGTGGCCTTCTATGATGAGGTTACAGCATTGATGGATAAGGGAAGAGCAACTGACATCATCTACCTGGACTTATACAAAGCATTTTATACTGTCCCACACGACATCCTTGTCTCTAAACTGGAAAGACATGGTTTTGATGGATGGACCACTCGGTGGATAAGAAATTGGCTGGATGGTCGCACTCAAAGAGTTGTGGTCAATGGTTCAATGTCCACGTGGAGGCCTGTGACGAGTGGTGTTCCTCAGGGGTCAGTACTGGGACCAGTGCTATTTAACATCTTTGTTGGAGACATGGACAGTGGGATTGAGTGCACCCTCAGCAAGTTTGCAGATGACACCAAGTTGTGTGGTGTTGTGGAGGTCACTCCCTCACTTCTCCCCCTCAGTGAGGTAGAGAGGAGAAAAATGTAACAAAATGCCTGAGGGTCCAGATAAGAACAGGGAGGGATCACCCACAGACCATGGTCCCAGGTAAAACAGACTCGGCTTGGGGATAAAACCATTTAATTCATTAGTAATTCCTTCTGAGATGATAACAGGAAATAAAGCCAGATCTTAATAAACCCATTCCCTACACCTCTCCCTTCTTCCCAGCTCTACCTTCTCCCCCGGCAGCCCAGAGGGACAGGGAGTGGGTTTGCAGGTCATTTGTGTTTTCGTCACACGTCGTTTCTGCCACTCCTTTCTGAAAAGGGGAGGACTCCTTACACTCTTTCCCCCTGCTCCGATGGATCTTATCTTCATGGGACAGTCCACAGACTTCTGCAACATGAGTCTTTTCCACAGGATGCAATCCTTACCCATTGGATTGCTCCAGCGCGGGCTTCTTCCCCACAGAGTCACAGCTTCTTAGGGAGCTGCCACCTGCTCCGGCATGGGGTTCTCCACGAGCTTCAGATGCCTCTCTGCCTTGTCATCAGTCTACAGCAGTTCATGGAGACCATTCTCTATATCCTCCTTCAGGCACAGGCATCTCTGCTCCAGCGTGGGATTCTCCACAGGCTGCGGGTGGGTCTCTGCTCCACCTTTAATCCCCATGGGCTGCAGGGGGGCCGCTGCCATCTCACCTTGGCCTGCAGGGGAACCTCAGCTCCAGCACACCTCCTTCCACTCCATCTTCACTGACCTTGGTGTCTGCATGAATGTTTCTCTCAGGTCTCAGCCCTCTCTCTGCTGCAGCCATGCCGAGCCCAACGAACATCTGCAGTCCCCCCAGGAGCGGGGCACTTCAGAACTCTCCAAGCTGTGCCACGGTGGCCCCTCTCTTCAGTGTAGGTCCAGCCTCTGTTCGGGCTCCTTTGTCTCCATCTCAAATAGAGCATTCGCAGAGGCACCGATTGGCTCAGCCCTGGCCTGAGGGGATGAGGGGGTCTGATCTGGCCACAGGACAGTCCAACCAGTTTTTGAAGCCAGGGAAGCTTTTTACAGCTACTTACAGGGGCCATTTCCACAGTCCCTCCCATAAACTTAGCACATCATTTGACGGATGAACCACTTAGTGGATAAGGAATTGGCTTCATGGTCGCACTCAAAGTGTTGCGGTAAACAGCTCAATGTCCAAGCAGAGACCAATGACAAGTGGTGTTCCTCAGGGGCTGGTATTGTGACCGATGTTGTTTAACATCTTTGTCAGTGACTTGGACAGTGGGATTGAGTGCTGATGACACCAAGCTGTGTGGTGTGGTCAACATGCTGAAGGGAAGGAGTGCCATCCAGAGCGACCTTTACAAGCTGGAGAGGTGGGCCTGTGCAAACCTAATGAAGTTCAACAAGGCCAAGTGCAAGGTCCTACACGTGGGTCGGGGCAATACCAGGCAAAATACAGGCTGGGTGAAGAATGGATTGAGAGCAGTGCTAAGGAGAAGGACTTGAGGATGCTGGCTGATGAGAAGCTCAACATGAGCCGGCAATGTGCACTGGAAGCCCAGAAAGCCAACCATATCTTGAGCTGCATCCAAAGAAGCGTGGCCAGCAGGTCGAGGGAGGGGATTCTTCCCATCTGCTCTGCTCTTGTGAGACCCCAGCTTCAGTACTGCGTTCAGCTCTGGGGTCTTCAACACAAGAAGGACGTGGAGCTGTTGGAGCGAATCCAGGGGAGGGCCACGAAGATGATCCAAGAGCTGGAGCACCTCTGCTATGAAGACAGGCTGAGAGAGTTGGGGCTGTTCAGCCTGGAGAAGAGAAGGCTCTGGGGAAATCTTATAGCAGCCTTCCAGTACCTAAAAGGAGCCTACAAGAAGACTGGAGATGGACTTTTTACAAGGGCATGTTGTGGTAGGACAAGAGGCAATGGCTTTAAACTGAAAGAGGGTAGATTTAGATTAGATGAAGGAAGAACTTCTTCCCTCTGAGGGTGGTGAGGCTCTGGAACAGATTGCCCAGAGATGTTGTGGCTTCCCCATCCCTGGAAGTGTTCAAAGTCAGGTTGGATGGGGCTTTGAGTAACCTGGTGTTGTGCAAGGTGTCCCTGGCCATGGCAGGGGGGTTGGAACTAGATGATCTTTAAGATTCTTTCCAACTCAAACTATTCTATGATTCTATGACCTCATCTTGTTTTCAGATTCACTGTGTCTTGTGGAAGGACCAGAAGTTTGCTTCCTACTCTTAGACGCTGTCATCAAAAGCTTTCAGTTATTATTATTTCTACCTTTGAATGCTGTTGCATATACATAGAAAATGAAAAACTAAGTGACAAGACTTCTTACAGTTGCAGAGATAATGACTTAAAAATTAAGAATTGCACAGCTAAGATTTTGCTGGCATTGAGTGTGGCAGCAGTCCAAAAAAATTGCATGTGTACATGTAGTTAGGGGGCTGTATCATAACGAATGCACACAAGGTGGTAGGCTGCAGTTTGCATGGGTGTCTTCAGCTCTGCCATTTCCCAGCCTCTGTGCCTGGCTCTGCAAACCTGCTGGTGACTTTTATCATGACTTGCTGTATAATTTCCCACAGGACCTTTGTCATGCTGGTGCTGCTGCCCGGCAGCATCCACAGAGCGCTCATCAAATCGAGTGAGGGAGACCCAGACATCAGTAAAGAGTTGTAAATTGTACTAAGGTGAGTACAAGAGGGCCCTTGGTGGTGGCACTGGTGGTGTGTCTGGGCTGGCCTTCCCAAAGGTGAACATTCCCATCGTTACTGAATTGTATTGTTACAAATCATTGACTCAAAGGAAAGACCAAGACCATACCAGTACAGACAGAGGCGGCAATGGGCAGACTGTTTGCTAAGTTTTGGCAGCCAAGACATGAAGTTGGTTTCTACACTAGCTTGGAGAGAGATCTCTACATTTCTGTTTTAATGTGTTTGCTTTAAAAAAAACTGACACCACAGCCCTTTACTGTGTTTGCTGTTGCAATAGTGATTAATAATACTCTGTAAAAGCTATTGTTCCTAATTCTTTGAAATGAGAGCATGTGCATCAATTTAGCATGTACCATTTCACAATATAAGAGATTTTTATATGAACTAATACTTTTATTTTTGACAGTCAAAATAAGGAATGTAATCAAATAATTCACAGTATACATGGTCAAAAGCACTCCTATATGTGTTCTTAAAGAAGAGGAAAAAAATGAAATATTTTTTAGTGTGAAAAATCTGTGAAGCAATTCACTTGGAAAAAAAACCCACAGAAAACATTTCATCAGTGTACTGAAACAGTAATAAAAAATAAAATACTTTCATTGATCCTAGAAAACTTTGCAACACTGGGGAAAATACAGGCTTCAGTGGAGCCTGCAATTCTCACAGGCTCTTGTAAGTATAGTTATAATTTTCCTTCTTTCAGTGAGTGGTACAGGACAAAGGAGAGGAGGGTGTGTAGGCAGTAGCAGAGGCAGAGTTCATGTCTTCACAAATATGAAATTACCCATGCCATTCCCGTGGAGGAGTCCTGTGGACATTTGACTTCATTAAATCCTGCAGGACTGAGGGTTGTGGTGTGATGCCCTGGAGAACTTCACTGATGCTTGCCTTCCGCAGCTCTTCAGGCTTACTCCCTCCATCTGATGCAGAGAGCCAATGGTCACAGTGCTGCCAGTGGCCAGGAAAGCAGTTAGGGACTGGAGGAGATGGTGTTCCCTGGCCGGCATCTGCTTGCATAGCCGGCATTGAGTGGAAGCATCACAGCATGCAAATTTGGGTGATGAAAATAATTTTTTATCAGCAAACCTTTGCACTATAGATCAGGCAAAGGGGAAAATCAAACTTGGTTTCTCTTTCCCATGGTGCCCTAACCACTGCTTTGAGAAGTGACAGGGATCATGTTCTTACTCTTGCTGCCTTTCAAAGAGAAGTTCAAACCTCTGTGTGACCCCATCTTGAAAAACTGATTTCAGCAACTCCATTTTTTCCTGTGTTCTTTAGCTTTGCTCAGCAAAAATGTTTGCCGAATTCAAGTGGAACCTAAAAAGAGTTTTAAGTCAATCAAAACTACATTTTCTGGAAGATAAATGATGTGTTAGAAATAATTTCCTGGCCCTGCTCTGGGTCTCATCTGCCATTGAGCAAGTTGTTTACCTTCTTGCTACTTTTCCTAAGCTTTCTGGCAACACATCACATTTCTTAATAGCTTACAAACGAGTCAAATCAAAAAACATTTTTAATTTGGCAAATAGATTACAAATAAGCTTTCACATTATCTGAATGGATCTAAAGCCAACTCACAGGTTTCTAAGTGATTTGTCTAGACAATGGGTGACTCAAGCCTTTTATCCATTCTGTTTTATACAATAATCCATTCTGCTCAGTTAAGATTTCATTTTACTTTACTAAATTGAATACCTTTCATTACTATGTGCTGTTTAATTTAACATTGTATTGACATTTTGCATACTAATTCACTTTGCTCAGGGTAGAGTCATAAGCCCATTCTAACAGTGCAATATGTACAACACAGACTCATTGTACGTATTAGTCGTGCCTTCGAAGACGAGATTACGGAGTCCAAGATATCCCATTCAGAAACAAACAAACAAAAAAAAGGCTCAGAAGATGAACAGAAGTTCAGTGATGAATGGGAAACGCCACTACTGAGACCTTTCTTTGTTACGATTCTGTGGCATTTTCAATCGTTCTGTCCTGATGAGTAACAAGGATTTCATCACTTTTGCTGAGCTTCACTGTGAATCGCTGCGGGGATTAACACAGGTTCATCTTTAGTCTAGTAACACTGAAATTTTACATTGTAAAAAAGTTTATACATGGTATACTGAATATAGCATTATAATATTGTGGTATAAATACAATGCTATTAGTGCAATACAAAGCAAAAATCAAAAGAATTGACAAACCACAATTCAACATTTTAGCTACAGAAATAAATATATCTTGACACTACAAAAACAGTTCTTTCAACATGAGGATATATCTCAATTAAGTGTTTTTATTGCATATTTTGGCAACTTTCAATGTAACTGAGCTGCATTTATCTGACATCAGTCTGTTCTGTCAAAGAAAATATTGGTTCTGTTTCCAGTGCACAACACCAGTAATTCTAACACTCACAAAATTCTTTGCGTTTCTTTGCCAGACCCTTTCTTAGAAATCAGAAATGACAGACGGGATTTGTGAGAGAAAAGGATACTTTCTGTACATACAGCCCAAGGGCAAGAGAAAAAGTCAACATCTTCCGCATAGATTTTTACTAGCTATTGCTTTTGTTTTCTCTGTAGCCCCTCTCGTCTTATTAAGCCTGAATCCTCTTCATGTGTACATTTTTCAAAAGGAAAGAATGTCCTTAATAAAACCTTTGGGAAGCCCAGGGGCATATTGAAAGTGCTCTTTACATTAATCAAACAGTAACAAAGCAAATCCATCCACCGTGCATGGACTGTGATCTCCAGAACAGTTGAAAATCTGTAAAACACCAATGAAAAGAATTTATTTTGTGCCAGTATATGCATGTAATGAAAAATAGAATTAGGGTCTAAGCAGGAAATATTTTTCTGGTCCAACCACAGCCAGTTTCTAACTGCAGCACTGCAATATTAATATATAATATTGAAAGTTTGCAAATGATACAATTGTAAGAACAAAAATTGAGACATCTCACACATGACACATCTCTGTATGTTAAAACGCCTTGTACTTTGATTTGTTTTTTTATGGGAACATCTGAATTTCACCTCCTAGAAACAGATTTCTTCTTCAGCACCATTGCAGAATGGTCCACCACCCCTGCATGTCAGTTTAACAGTGTGTATCATGCTTGGAGTGTATTTAAAACTCCCTCTGCATTCATTCCTGGATGTACACTTTGACTATTAGCAAATTGAATACTGCTGTTAATTCCTCAGTTTTTTTCCTTTTCAAAATAGGAATGTGAAGAAGTTGGCATCGGCTTGTTTTTGGACTAAAATCTAACATTCCATCAAAATGAGTGACTTTTGACAAATATATGATGTATTTATATAATATGTATGAAACATATTTCATATGTATGAAACATATGTGTGCAACATGTAATTGTTGCACACACATAGTGGAGAATTTTGTTCTTTAACTGAGTCATTATTTAAGTTAATAACAATCCTGCTGTATACCATAAGAATTCTGTATAGGGTTACTCGCTGATGATAGTAAACTGGTCTTCAAAGGGTGCCAAAGCTTCCAGATCAGCATTTCAAAAAGCAGGTAAACATTCTGCAGACTCGAAGTGCAGAATATAAACACCAATGGGTCCCAATAGCAATTCACCTCTGCTTGCTGCATATTTCAAATAACTAAGGAAGTGACATTCCCTTGTCTGTTTACCATAAACTCATTACAAAGGCTTCTCTCAACTTAATTTAAACACAGGAAATCATTGCAGTCATTTCATTCTTTTTCCAGCTCACAAATTGCTTGCAAGCTGATCCTGGTTTTCTTCAAATATATTCACTATCTCTACTTATTATCTATAGGTATTACAATTATGCACACAGGTATCATTGAATCCGTTTTTTAACATAGTTAGGAAATTATTCCAGCAATGAGCAAGAAGCAGCCAAGAATGAATAGCAATCAACAGCAGAGACAGATTAGAGTTTATACTCTAATATCTTTTATTCACATGGTTACCTCTAATATTTTTTGCATGAATAACAACCATTTCTTCAGCTTGTAAACAAAATGCATGTAAGTGTGTGTGTCTGCAAGTAGTAAAGAAAAAGGGAGATGTGTGGATAATTCCAGTGACTCTTTGTAGTCAAACAAACGTACATGAATAAATATCCCTAAGCCTAGCACTGACCCTACATGTTCTAGAGTTGTTGAGGCATTAGAAATTCCAGGTCATGAGGATGAGCGTGAAAATACTCGTCTGAAATTGTCCTTGGGACAGCACAGTAGCCCTGAGGATGCAGCCTGCCTCATAGTCGTCGCTGGGCTCATGATGCAGTCCTGCAAGTTCCAGCTCCGCAAGAACTCATGTTTTACCACCGTTATCTGTTTAAAAGGGATGCCTCATGTAGCTGCAGTGGGGAGAGGTTAGCATTGGGGAGTATATTCTGTGGCACAGTGACACTGTGGCTCAGATTGCCACATCTGCTCTGTACACTCAAGGGACAAATCAGCCTCTGCCCGGAAGGAAACAGAAATCACTGTTTTCCTCTCTCAAGCAGGAAGAATGGAGGCAGAAAGGACACTCAGCCCAATATTGTGCAGGTCCTTGGACAGTATCTGGAGTCCAAACCAGGCCTGATGCTGAACTCACCATCACCCTCCTCATCCATCACTCAGGTGAGTGTCTCCTTTCTCCCCAACCTTCCGCAGAGGCTCTCAGCAAGTCATCACAGGCGCCTGAGGAAGGAAAAATCACCAAAATAAACACTGCTCCCACACATCTCTCATCTGTCTTACCACGCACGGTGGGCATGAGGGAAAGGATATTTCTTTTGTTACATTTGGCAAGTTTTTTTTATTTTTAAAAGTGTAAGGCTTGATATTTACTGTCAGCTGGGGGATGTTTCAGTTGAACAAAATAGTTTCTTTTTTGGGAGACTATAAATAATCTTATCGACTAAGTGAAAAACATGAAGAGTATGTTTTATCCTTCCCAAAATATGTGCACTTTTTGCCATTAGCTGAACAACTTTATTCTATCTGGAATTAGCAGTGCATTTCCTATTCTGTATGCGGTCTCTGGAGTAGAAAAACAGGAAATAAAAGTTAGTTAGAATAGAAGAGGTTTATTTTCCCAGATTAAGCTTGAAATGTTTTTCTCACCTAGGAATATAAATCCATTTGTTTGGTAATTGCTTTATTTATTTTTCTCAGGTTATATGTTCTAATCTTAGCAGTATTTTAGAAGGAAATCTGGTGGTGTGCAGACATTAGCATAACACTGTAGCTTTATTTCCTAAATCCTCTGAAAATTCAAGTGTTATAGCCTCAGTATTTCTACAGCATTATAAATTCCCCAAGAACACCATAGGGTTTCATATTCCAATTCCTCACTAGAAAAAGGTCATCGAGTGCCCAGTGCTGAGGGCTATCAGAAAGGTACTGTTAGATGAGGCACTGAATGCTAAAGCTTTTTCAGAAAAAAAAATTACTAATATTTGCTAAATAAAACATTGCTGCTGTGACCGGTGCCTCTCTCTTTCATTTAATTTCTTTATGGGATCATAAAAGTTGATTATCTTGCCTTCGCCTGTGGCGCATGATTTGAATAAGAGGGAAAATGTTGACTGTCCTTTGCAATTGTTCATGGAGCAGCAGCTGAATGTCTTGCCCCTGCTAACACATCCATCTATCCCTCTGCGGGGACTCAAAATCTTGCCAAAGAAGGAACTAAGAAGTGAAAATATTTTCCTTTCCCTGTTGCATGGTCTTTGGTTTTGGCCCCCTCAACCTGCTTCCCCTTGTCAAATGAACTTACACTAATTTAAACCTGAGAGGATGCACTGAAGAAGAATCCAATTAGCCATCTGGACTACATTACATATTTTTACCAGTACCTCTCCTGGTTAGGAATTTTTTAACCACATTGATATACTACTGCTCCACGTTTGAACAGAGATACTCTGATACAAAGCTGCTTATTGCCAGGATGACTTGACCTTCTCATATAGCAAATCTTCTTTAATACTAATAAAATTGCAGAAGGGGAGCAGCAGTGTCATCAGTAGTACCAAGTTTTAATGCTGGAAAATGCGGCTTGATGACCAGTTATTAAATTTATCAGCAATAAAGAAAAACTAATGACACCTTAGTTTTTGATGTGAGTTGGGATTTGGTCGTAAGTGCAGCTACTTTGATTTCAAACTCAGCACTTAGGTAGAGCATCTACCAACTCATCATCACCTACCACATTGCTTGCTCAGAGTCAAGCATAGTAACAACTACTTAAAGGAGCACATGAGTTAAATACACTGAGTTTTTCTGACTCAGTTATGGGACAATCTCCTTTTGGTACTTTCCTAGCTCTCATTCCGAGTGGGACCACATAGTGGTGGATGTTCCAGTTGTGCACTCAGGCTTTCTCTCACTGCCCTCCTGCATGCCAAAGACGTGATTTATCTAGGCAGTCCTTCACCTTTGGCTTCTGCATCCTGCTCCATTTTGCATGAAGGTGCCAAATTTGCATGCACTGGCTTGAGGACCAAGCATTGCAAGTGACAGTAAAGTCTCCAAAGACACTTGTTCAATCTTGTGATGGGGAAAGAGGATGGAAAGAACAAGAAGAGTGAGGAACTGTATGCAGCCCACCATGCCATTAGCACACAAAAAAAGCACCCATTCATTTTGTCTTATTTTTGTCTTATCTGCCAGCCTCAGCTTTACAGTCTCTGGAGGCCGGAGGAACAGGTCAGTAGAAATTTGCTGACAACTGAGATTATGTTTTAATTCCCCAACAAACGTCCATGTTTTGGCAGCAGAAGGTCAGCTAGTGGTAAGAGAAGGCCAGCTAGTCCTTTACAGGACCCATAGTTTAAATAGCAGAAATACTGCTGTATAGCAGACTTCCAGTTTCCACGGGAAAAGTCCACCCTGGTGACCTAGACATAACTGTCATACTGAGGTTAAAAGAAATTTATTCTGCAGATAGGCTTGTAAGCTGAGAAAATATAATTTTTTAGCACAAAAGACATGCCTTAAGAAAACAAATAATCTTTCAAGGACATAAATTGCCTTCTAAACCTTGTAGCAAATGCAAGATGAATTGTGTGTTTGTAAATACCACTTGGATCCTAGATGTTGAAATCACTGTTTAGAAATACCAGATAGTTTTAGTACGTTTGTGGTTAAGCAGTATCCAAAAGCCAATGACTTAACATAAATTCATGTCTATGCTGTGTCCATTTGGTTCTCTTTGGGGGCAGGTACATAACAAATTTCCATAAATCCTACATCAGGAGGAAACTGCTAATAGCTAAAAGAAAACCTTAGCCCAAGACAACTGTTGGTTACATGTGTCCAAAGCATCTGGCTATGTTTGTGATAAAGAGATGAGGTTACAAGCAAGAATGAGTGGAAAAAAACCCAAAAACTATCTCAAGTCTTTAAACCAGTCCCATAATGAATATATCTCGTCTCTTTTGTACTCCAAAAACTTTGATTCTAGCCAAATGGCAAGCAAATAATCAATTCAGATTCACAGTCAAGTTATGGACAACAAAGTTTGATGAAACCTTTGTGGTCCTCACTCAAACTGCTCGACCTGTTTCATTCAGGCATCTCTTACAGCTGTGTTTTGTGCCTCTGTGTTTACAGGGCATCAGTCACTGTGATGCTGTGGGCTGGCTGGAAACCAAAGCCAAGGAGTGTTTGAAATAGGTATTCGCATTAAAATGAAAAGTTATTTTGTTTGTCCACGTAGCTGGCTCTGAAAATCTTAGCAGACTGCCTCAGTGTTAATACCTGTGCTTTACCTCCTGTGCTTCAGTCACATTATAGATCCTTTTTTTTTGCTAAACTTTTTGGGTTCCCAGGCATATTGCCATTTTCTGTTACGTACGCACAAATGCCTCTATAAAAACCTTATTCTCCAATCTTAACACTCCTTCAGGCTGTATGAGAACTTTCATTCCAAGTTTTTAATTTCAGTAAAGGTACTACACAAAAGCCAATGAATTATTCAGAACTATATGTAACGAGTATAAATTCTCTAGGTTCTGTCTATGTTAATTAAAGGTAAATCCCAGCAGACATTGTAATTACAATGAGAGAATAAATAGGAAGAGTTAAACAACCTGTAAATGGAAGATAAATTAAAAAACCCCAAACCTTCTGTAGATAACTGTTCCCCTACATTTATATCAAAGAATTCACTGTTGAGTTACCTAAATTCTTGCTGTAAATTTAGAACAACCTATGCCATTACATGCAGGACCAATCTTTATGATGATTCAGCAGGCATAGATGGTTAATTAATGGCTAGCTTGGCAGAGTAAGAAATGTAGCAAGTTACTGTTTGTCTGGTACTTGATCTCCCTGTAGTATAATAAAGCTAGAAGCACCTGCCTTAGGAAGTATTCTCAATTTGGATGTGTTGCAACTTAGAAAGATAAACCTGCCCTGGGATTATACCAGTGACCCTGCCAGATCCAAGACACAGGTAGACATCTGAATTCAGGATGCTTTGTCTCAGACTGAATCCCACCACCTTTGTCAGTGTGAAGAGGGACTGCGGGACTTTCCTGTGCAATTGGCCAGATACTGGGGGGAATATTTACTTCCCAAAGCATAGAAGTCAGACAATCACGAGGCACAGCAGACCATGAAGAACAGCTAAGAATGCTACCATCGAAAAACTCACTGAATGAATAAAACTTCTAACAACTGCCAAAAGCAGATGTTAGAAGCAAGATCTCTTAAAAAATGTAAAGCAAATGTTACCTACAGTACGCTGACTGAAATGAAATATCCATTCATGAGCACTTCTGATCCCATTTCCTGAGATGTTTGCGTGTGCAATGGTTTATTCATTGAGCTCCTGTGCAAACTTAGATCAACACAAAGAGTTGCCTTCTTCCAGTGTCATTCATGCAGGTGCCAATAGGATGGTGGAACTGAAAGAGTGCTCAAGCCATAGGCAGAAAAGCCTGGCCACCTTCACAAAATGAAACTCATTTGGGGCTAGGCAGTGCCTTCTCACACTGCCTAGATGACACTATGTCATCTTCACACTATGAAGATGACATAGAGGACTCATGATCCCACAGTAGACTGGGAAAACAATACTCATACTCTTTTTCTCTGCTGGTGGAATGAGTAGAGGGATTCTCTATTGATTTGCATCCATACTAAAGCACAGTGGCCTTCTTTTCTAACTTGGATGTCACACTCAGAGGTTAAGTTGGATGGAGCTCTGCCAACTCTTGACTGTCCATCCCTCACTTGTTTTTAGTTTCAGGCAGAAGGACTTGGTTCGCTTGCCCACACATTGGCACCTGGAGCCATTTTAAATGCTCTGTTGTATCCTCCTTGATTTCCAGGTGCCAGCAAGGCACGGATCTCTCAATGGTCCTGTGCCATCTTAGCCAATCTCGTGTCAATACCTCAGATGTCCTTGGGTTCCTCTGTGCTAGAAGTGCACTACTGCTAAGATCTACTGACTTGTAATGAAGGAAAGAATTTCGCACACACTGAAATTTTGGATGTGTGATGGCATTTGTCTTCCCAAGTCATCATTACGCTTGATGGAGCCCTGCTTTCCTGGAGATGGCTGAACACCTGCCTACCGATGGGAAGTAGGGAATGAATTTCTCGTTTCGCTTTGCTTGCACAGGCGGCTTTTGCTTTACCTATGAAACTGTCTTTATCTCAACTCATGAGTTTTGTCGCTTTGACTCTTCCAATTCTTTACCCCATCCCATCTGGGGAGAGAGAGTAAGTGAGCGGCCGCGTGGTGCTCAGTTGTCAGCTGGGGTTAAACAATGACAGGAGTCAATGTTTTCTTTTGAAAGTCTGTAATTCTGTACTAATAACTATTTTTATCTGAAAAAAATTCTACAAGTCAATCCTACTGGCGAGAGCTATGAACATATTGCTAGCATTAAAATCCTGGCTATCTATTATCACTCATACCAGTACTAGAACAGCATATGAACTCACTTCCATTTGCACAGTAGTGACCCTTAACTGTGTAGAGTTGCACCACTGTATTGGACACAAACATGATATCCAGTGTTTTCAAGTACATGTATTTAAAGGTAAGTATTGACAATCCTTATCTAGACAGATGGAGTAATGACCCAGTTGTGACTGGTCTGCCGTTGACAGTTGCTATTCTAATTAGGAGATCAAACTGCTTTTACCAGACTGCCAAACTACAAGGTTAAATGTTTAGTTTCACATACTTGGGTATCAAGACTTTGGCTTCTGTGAATCAGATTCCTTTCTGCACATGTAAACAGCTTTACCTCTTTCTGCAATTTTATTTAAGTGTTAAGAGGTACAAGGAAAGTAAAGGTGCAAAGCTCACATTTGAAGAACTAGATGACTAGTATGTCTATCCTGATAGCTTTTTTAAACCACATATAAACACTTCCCCATCCAATTTTCCTATCTGCATTACTATATTTATGTTTAAACGTAAGTATCTGCATTTATAAATACACATGTTCTCTTGTCTTGTACAAGCACTGGAAATGCTCCCATACACTGCAGAGGAATACAGTGTGTGGGTGGCAATTTTCTCCAAACATTTTATCAGGCAATTTTCAGACAGCTTGGATTACGGATTTTCTTACCTAGCTAAAGAAGAACAACAATAGTGCTATTAAAGCTATTAAAAGATAATAGGTGATACCCACAGAGCAGGAGAGGCCTGGGAAGGTGAGAGAAAAATGGTTCTGGTTTAGGCAACTAAGCCTAATCTTGTAATTCCCTGAGCTACCCCAGCTCTTCTTTCAGTATTGGAAAGAGTTGAGTGCTTTGCAGCCCAGACTGGCCACGGTAAATGAGAATAAATTTCAGTTATTGGTACCCGATCACTAAGACTGCAGCAAGTCTAGGGAATGGCCCTGGGTTAGTCAGAAACCCAGACTATTTATACGAGGAAAGTAAGGGAAACGTGAGTGCAGACAGGTTGGAGATGTCTCTCCCCACAGATCCAGGTCCCTGCAAAGATGGGTATGAAGCAATTCAGCTGGCTGCATGGTCTGAGACTAGTCCAGCTATGTCAACCTGAGGACTGAGCAGCTTTTGCATAAGCTGATACACCTGCATGACCCAACACAGCATGGACTTACCCTCTCAGTTTGTATTTCTCTGTGACATTCTTCTCCCACATTGATGTACTGCCAGTAATTGAAATATAGATAGAAGTGGTTCACCCATGATCACAAAGGAAAATAAATAGTCATGATCATGCAAGAAAATAATAAGAAGAACTAGATCCCAATCCCTCAGGTCTCTGGCTTAACCAAGAAGTGGCCCTATTTCTAACACATTCTTGTTACTACTCATTAATATAGATACAGAAGATACCTACTTATCTGATATATTAGTGACAAGTGAAGAAATCACAAATTTGCCAGTAAGGCTGGCAAATGAAAGAAACTATCTTCGTTAGTGTTTTATGATGAAAGAATTACCGAACAGGTGAAAATAGTTTCCTACATTCATTTATTAAAATAAGCACCACAGGTCTGAGGCTGTGGGGGTATGGAGCGAAAATATTAATTGTGAATAGAACTTGATCAAGAGGGAAAGGAAAAAGCCCAGCTGGATTTTTCATTTAATAAATCCATTACACACTTCAACCTAGAAATAAATTGTCTATAGCTTCTCAAATTCTGCAGCTAAAAATAGGAGCTTAGTGCAGTTTCTTGTATAAGGGTATCTAGTGTTCTTTGTGATCACCAAGGGTACTCCTCCTAGTTCAGTCCGGAGAAACCTAGGTCTTGGGTCTCTGTCACACCTACCAGCCCATGCGTAGATCTCAGATATCCTCAGGCACCTCAGAGGGCACTAGATACCAATGTCTCGTAACTGAGTGTAGCCTTAAGAATGGGTCTGGTCTGTACTTCTTTCAGCTTCGCTACAGATTTCAGCCGGGATTTATGTTAAACTCTTACGCTAATTCCTATAAAGACACTCGATTTTCATTAACTGCTGTGGGAACGTTGATTCTTAAAGAGAAAGAGGTGCCTGTGATGGGATTCAGCTAGCCTAATTTAGATACCTTATCTGTGCCTGCATTTGAGATGCCTAGTGAATCAGTCCTCCAGAAATCCGGGCAGACAGGATCTTCCTTTGAAGACATCTCACCACTGACTGTATAGGAAATATCAGATCTTTTTTTAGGATGACTGGTTTGCTTTGGTATTTAAAATGTAGCACGTTAGATGTCTGCAGTTAGATAGACAGGATTTCATAGTTTAGGTATGTGGATGTGAACTGTATAATTTAAGTTTTAAACAAGATGCACAGACTTTTTGGTTAACTTGTTAACATGCATTTCTGAGCAGGCTGATGATCTAATTGAAAGATAAACCAATGTTTAGGAAATATACAGATCTTAAGACGGAAAGTGAGCTATTAATTTCAAACTGTTATTGTAATCTAAAAGCACCATCTGTGTTCATCAAACTATTTTTTTTCTTACCATCCCAATTCAGAAAAATTATATATGCTTCTATGTCTGATGGAAACAACACGAAATTTTCAGTATGCAAAATGATCTGTTCATGAACAAACAGCAGACTAAGAGAATGCAGCAGAAATGATTCCATGAATTAAACCAAATAACAAATACAACTGAAAGAACCATGATCTTCTTCCTGGAACATACAGAAACAAGATGGGATTCAACAAATAAATCTCCCAGTGTGAATTGGTCTTTTAGCTGTATTTGAAAGTTCAGAAAGGAATAAAGTCTAAGCGATACTACCTCACCAAAATGTTCTCCAACACTGTGATAACACAGATGAAAGACATGGACATTTTATTCTCCATTCTCATATTAAAAGTGGTTGTTCAGACTATGCAAATACACTAGTCTTCAAAATTTGTGAGTGGGATTCATCTCACCTAGTTTTAGACATTTGCAATCTTGACAGCTACATCTGAGCCCATTGCCTTTGGCTCACTTTGGAGCAATAGGTAATTTAGGGTGCAATTCAGTTGTCCTATTTAGGAGTCCTAATTTTAGGTTAAGATGAATCACATTCCAGAAGTGTCTACATCTCTCCATCAACTAGAAAGGGAACTTAGATGTGGAGCTTCTGCATCTTATTTTTTCTCAGTAACACCGCTTTAGAAACACAGAATCTTAACACGCACAGACTTGATTTTATGCTGTGTAAAAGGGGACAAAAATAAAGAAGAAAAAAAAAAGAAATATATCTTGAGGAGGCTGGAACAACTTCAGAAGACTGAAGGCAACTTTGAACCTGTCTGGACCAAAAGATAAGCTGGCGTTTAGCATCACGCTGACAGAAAAGGGAATTCCACCTAAAGAGCCCTTGGAGGGGATTAGTTTATGCAAAGGCTTCTCAGTCATCAGAGAAGCTCTGGCCTTCACCACACCATTGCTCTCCGAGCTACCAGGACTGCCAGGAGCAATTTCAGCTTCTTTCTGCATCAGCACTAGCGACAGGTGTGATTCAGATGAGGCATCAACTGAACAGGAGAACAAAGTGCATAAACAATCAAAGCCCTTCAGGAGCTCACTTTACAAGTTTCCCATAATCTTTTTAAATTGTTCAGTCTAACTGCATCGGCCCAATTTTTGCCCCGGAGTTGCTTCTACCTCAAACAGATGTAAACATGAGGAGAAGCGTGCCTGTTCTGCTTAAGACTTTTCATGGATGAGTTTTGCATTGTACATGGTAAAAAAACCCTGCCTTTCCCCTTCTTCAGGTACACACCACAGAGGAAAATTCTCAATAGAAGAAAAGGGCTGACCATGCTCCTATGGCTGCTGCACGCGGTACCCATCTCTGTGCATGGAAGGTGGGTGAGATGGATGTTACTCCATAGCTGGGACTGAAGGAGAAGTAAGCACTGCAGAAGGACTGAGCATAGGGTCTCCTGTGGCCAAAAACTGTTGAAATGGCAACAGATCCTTATCAAAACCTTTTCTGTGTGGAAATGAGGCTAAAGAATAGATTACTGCCCATGAGAAAAAAATGAAAAGCCAGGAATTGTGTAATTAGAGTATTCTTATGCTACAATTAAGGAGCACCAGTGTCCTGTTGCTGGGTGATTTGTTTCTAAGCAGCAGCTCTGCTTCTATCTTTACCAGACTATGTCCTTTTTACAAAAAATGGACAAATATGATTAAGTTTTACAAACTGGGGCATGTGTTTGCATTGGCTGTCAGTGCTGTAGTTCTAACTGTTCTGCCTGTAGCTGTTGAATACATGGCCCAGTGTGAAAAATGGATACTGCAACCCCACCACAGTCAGGGGAACTGGGTCCCTTCCAGTCACAAGCCCAGCCCAAGGGGCAACAAAGAAACACTTGACCATCTCAGCAAGGAAAAAGTTGCCCTTGTGCTTTTCATTCTTCTGCAGCCAAAACATACCAAACTTCATTCTTCTGATACATAAAGTATAACTATCCATGATAAATGCTGTTCCACCTATCTTCTTTCCATCTTATCTTCTAAATGGTCTATTATATCTTACGATCGCCAATTACAAGTTCCAGTTATTTTTCAAATTGCTGTAAAGCTGAACAGTCTCCATATGTTCAGAGCAGCTTGCAATTAGCATACCTTGAACTTAGAAACTGCAGTCTATTAAAAATGTGGACATACTAAAGCATAGCATCTGGAAACCTGCATGTGTTCATCTCTCACAGTGGGCTTCAGATGTCAGGGTCAAATGGAGACTCCTATCTGTCCCAGAAAAGAGCTTATACGTGTCACCACTCATCTGCAGAACTTCAGAGAATCTTTATACTTTCCTGGAAAATATTGTATTATTTCACATTTACCCTTTACATTGTTTTCACTTTAAGAAAAGAAAGAAAAAATAAAGAAAAGAAAATAAAAAGCTACGGTTTGCTTTGTTATAACCACTCAGTTGGATTTCTCAATTAGGCTTATAGCTACAGCACCAATAACTATGACGATATGAATATGAAAGTTTTAATCCAAACTCAGTTGTATTTTGCTATGCCAATTATCTCATTTTGTGAAGTTTCCATCAAAACAAGGGCCTGATGGAGAGCCTTTTCTGCTTAAAAGTATTTTTGTTCTATCCTCTGAAAAGTGTAAGGAGTAATGCTTTCCCATGAATATGAAGTAGAGACGAAGATTGGGCTTGTATCTCTTCCAAAAATGAAAAGTCTGGAAATGGACCACATAGTTTTCCTCTTTTATAGCTGTCAAGGTGAAGACAGGTCTCCATTTTATCCAGATTCCCATCAGAACAAATATGCTGCACTAGCTGAGGGCTGCTTTCCATTTTAACAGCAAATATTCTGTCAATAACAACCTTGTACATAAAACATAATCTTTTTTGATTTATGTTATATTAATCAAAGTAATTGAAGCACAAAAATTACTGCTAACTAGTAGACACAGGGTAATAGATTCTCGCAGATCTGAAGTGGTTTTTGGAAGTGGTATTACTGAAGTTAAAAAATTTAAATGATTCCTATTGCTGGGTGTAACACTCCAAAGCAATATTAAGTAACACAACAAATTCAACTCAGTGCCCTCCATTGGCTGTCTGAGAAATGAATTTGGCCCAAAGGCTGGGATTCGACTCCACATTTAGACAACTCTACTGTAAGAGCAGGTGTTCACAGGTAGGGCAGATGGCTAAACACTGTAGTCAGTAGAGATTTAGGATAGCTGCATCATGCCTATGGCCCAAGCAGGTACAAAAAATGAGCTAAGAAAGATCTGCTTCTTTCTACACACAGCTGTTGAGGCCAGGAGGGTATCTCAAGGCATCTCAAACAGCTCTCATAACCTGTGTTTAAGTAAACAAATACAGTTTCTTAGTCAAAAGAGTCAGTGATGCCTGACTGAGAGAATGCATGTGTCCACTTTAGGATGGGATGAGTCACCCTCTAGATTCCTTTGAAGGCTTTGAGTAGATCCTCATTGATTACAGTGGGATCTTAAACACCTAGCGTATAGGAAGATGATATCTACATTAAAGATGCCTGCATGTATGCATCTGAAGTCAGTTAAACTTGTCTGGAGATGCATATTTCTTTCCTCTAAATACCGAGAAAGCTTACCTCATCAGCTTAAACTAGATACCAATACAGCGAGTTGAACCCCACACTCCCAGTTTGCCATACACTTTTCAGTTTAACATAACTATCCTTTGTATCAGGCACACTTCATGTAGAAATGAGAAATAACATTATTATGCTGTTCTCTAGTGAAAATATAATGGAAGTGTTATTTCCTACCAAATACCAGAGCAAGCTCGGTTCAAAAATCCAAAAGTTTATCCAACCCTCATGTCTGTGCAGGTACCAGGAGTCTGCATTTTCGGTTTAGAGATAAAGCTGGAAAAAAAAATTGTGTCCAAATGCCAGTAATATATTTGTTAGTAGTAAGCTGATTTTCTAGATGTTATTCTATAATAATCATGGTCCCATTGTTCTAGACAAAACATAGATTCATAACGGAACTTTCTTTTGACCACAATACAGCTATTACTAGGCCTTTTGTTATTATGAAATACCTCCAGAAGACTTCATGTGATTTTCACCACTGAAGACAATCAGGAAAACCTGAAAGATTGTTATCTGACATCTTGACTTGGATTAATCCCCATGTACTGCATCCACTCTGTCACAGACCTGACTGACTACGACTGTTTTTGCCTCGATGTTAAAAACCTGATGGAGTGCCAAAGAAGGTCTATTTTCTCAGAGGGTTTGGCAGCTGAAATTAGTTGGACCTCAATGACTCTGCAATCTGCTGTTTACAGACAAGCAGTCTGAGTGGCAACATATATTCTTCATACCCACATATCTTGATAAAAGCTTTCCAGTCTTTCTTCGCAGTCCTCAGCAAGACTTCTATGATGCTTCAGCTGTACTCTTTCCACATCATAAATATTTTGAAAACATCCTTTAGAGTATCTCAATCTCAAGTCTTAGTCAGATTCATCTGTCATTTACAGGCATGTTTGGCTCATTTTCTTATCATGGGTAGATTATGTGCTTTCACTAACAGCTGTCATTAGAAAATACCAATGTGACCAAAAAAGCAGAGAGAGGACAAAGAAGGCATATGAAAGACAGGAAGAGAGTAAATTATATAAAGAGAGCTATGGAGATCTCTTCACCCTTCCTTAGAAAAACGAAGCCAGGAGAAAAGTGATGAAATAGAGAGGCAAAAAAATTAAAACTAGAGCTGTTTTTCCTTGCAGTGAGTAATTGCCAAAAGATGCTCTTTACATGGTTTTCCATATTGTCTCTGTTATGTGTCTGGTCCTCGATGCAGAGGTTGTTTCCTATCCTTTTGGAAAGTGGATTGCATCCTGCAGGCACTCGCTGTAACAGATAAAGAAAAAAAAAAAGGTTAGTTTGGCTTAGATATCCATATGTTTAGTAAAATATTACATGCAGTTCAGGAAAGGAATCAGCAATAATAATAAAGAATATGCTTCATTAGCAAACAGGAGAAAAATCAGAAAGAACATTTTCATAAGTGTCTGTTGCTGACTGATGTGAGAGATGGTTCATACTACCGCATAAATAATACCTATATTTTTGCTTCTATTTTATTCCTATTCACTGGCAGAACAGCCAGTAGCATGCCAAGGAAAGGAAAGAAAAACCCACTTAGAAACAATACTCTGGAGTCTGTAGCCGTCTACTTCACTAAGGAATAACTCATCTGAGAGTACAAAACATTCCTGCTCCTTGCGGCATTATTGCAGATACTAATGGAGTTATAAGTCTTTGCTGTCTATCCATTTTCCAGTATGGCCTTGTTGGTTTTTCTGGGCAGTAACAATATGTTTTGAAATTAAAAAAAAGAGAACTCTCTTTTGGCTGCTTGCTGAAAACAAAACAGAAGGCAAGACTTCTATAGGAAAATCAGTAAAAACAGTGTTCTTCCCCTGTGTTTTTTGTGCCAGTGATCAAGCTCCTGGACAGTGAGACACAAAAATTTGCAAGGTTTCCTACTGCTTATCCATTCTCAGAATGAGAAAGAGGGCGCAACACAGAACAGAGCACTGCACCCATGCTTGGACTCCTGACCCAAAGACATGCACCAGCAAAAGTCAAATTTATTTGCTATGCACTATATTTCTTCCCTCTGTCTCCTGTAACAAGGAGGAATTATGATTTCGTGTATCAAAGGGAATGACAACAGCTCAGGGGCCATAGAACCGATGTTTTGCCCCTGCTCCGTGCTATTCCTCAAGTCTGAATCCAGCTCATCATGATGGGTTTGTCATTGCCAGATATGCTGAACAAGCAGTGTCTCCATCTTCTGCTCACTTGTAGGAGCCATACTTCAACAATAATAATATTAAGAAGAAACAATTTATCCAAATAAATTAAGGGCTAAATATACGTACATAAATATCTGTGACGATGGGTGTCGTGCTGTCAGTGACGTTTTACCTCAATTGGAAAATGATTGATTGCACTAACCCAGTTGTGGAATTGCATTAATATCCCCAAGAAAATAACAGATATATTCAGGAAATTGTAACTGTGAGACTTTTGAAACTGAACAAATAAAACTAAAGGAATTTACAAATTTTATGGGAGGATTAAGCCTATGAGTTGACCTGAGCTACATAAGATTTAGACAAATATTTAAATTCACATATAGATACAGATGTAGGGCAAATTATCTGTAAGTATAAAATGCTTTCTTATCTCCAGTATGATGATGGCACAGATAATGATAGATTCATACTCATAAAGTAGGAAGGTAAAAAGGAGTGGCAAAACTGAACACATAGAGTAAAAATGTTATATGAACACATATGTTATATGCGTAATTGATATACAATACTGAAGTATGGATTTATATTTTATCTCACATTCTGAATTAAAACAATGCTGATTGGTAGCAAAAAAACCCCAATCATAGGTTTCTAAAAGACATGAACACCATGTCCTAAGAAATCAAGCAAGAAATGGAAAAAAAAAAGTTTTTAAAAATGCCTGGAGTTAGTTTTATTTCTTTATTCTGTATGTTTAAACTAATCACAAAGCATTAACCCACTGCCAACACAGATCAGAGCCAATGACTGCCATGTATTGGATGCATCATGCATACATGTTACACAGACTGTGACAACCAAATACGCAGTGTAACACAACTCAGAAAAAACTCTCTTCTTTAGCAGTGGTGCTAGGAAAGGCTTCTGCAAGCAAACGAAGACTTTCAAAATTATCTACCTCATCACAATCAATATTTCTATATTTAGACGTCTGAATCAATTGCATGTGTGCATTTATTTAGCAAATCAATACAGAGAATAACATATTTTGAATTGTAACAAAAAGTTCAGCACTGGAGACAGTAGTCTAATCTTTAGGACACAAAACTACATCAGTTAATCTGAAAATGTGAATGAAATATGTGAAACTAACATTCTATGAGCCTGAACTCTTCTCTTTTTAAATGAGTCAAACAGCAACAGCACAGCTTCCCATAGCTACTGTATAATTATTATGACTTATTTTGCTGTCGCTGAAGATGTGTTTCAGCTGCACAAACTACAACAAAGACATAGTTATGCTCCAGAAAGCTTATAACATCTAACACAAAGACACAAAGACATCAGGAAGACATGATTTCCTGGAATTAATAAATGAGGAAGACAGTTTGACTTTTATTAAATCTCTGATTGGAGTGAAACAATAATTCATAGAATCATAGAATCATTTAGTTTGAAAAGACCCTTATGATCATCAATCCAATCACTAACCCAACACTGCCAAGTAAAGCACTAAACCGTGTCCTTAAGCACCACGTCTACACATCTTTTAAATACCTTCATGGGTGGTGACTCAACCAGTTCCCTGGGCAGTCTGTTCCAGTGCTCGACAACCCTTTCGGTGAAGACTTTTTCCCTAATATCCAATGTAAATCTCCCCTGGTGCCACTTGAGGTCATTTTCTCTTGTCCTATCACTTGTTACATGGGAGAAGAGATCAGCACCCACCTCACTACAACCTCTTTTCAGGTAGTTGTAGAGAGCAGGTCTCCCCTGAGCCTCCTTTCCTCCAGGCTAAACAATCCCAGTTCCGTCAGCCGTTCCTCATGAGACTTGTGCTCCAGACCCTTCATCAGCTTCGTTGCTCTTCAGTTCACTGATTAGATCCCTCCTGATCTCAGCCTGTGGGACCACCAGGGTGTGGGTGTCCCTAGCAGTCTTCTCTACTGCCATGCCAATATCAGTCTGTTGGAAAAGGAGGGAGCTGGTGAGGGACCTTCAGTGAAAGAATTCTACAGAGATAGGGCTAAAACTAGTGACTATTCCTCCCAGTCCAGAGCAAAACTCTCACATCTGTGTTTCTTCTGTGATCTGCTGTGGATCCCTACCCAGCAGCATTGTGCTGTCCTGCCCTCTGCTTCTCAGAGCACTCCTGGCTCATCCATGCACCCTGGGAAAGGAGAATTTCCCACAACAGAGTTTTGGTCAGAGTAACCCTAATGGGAACGACCTGTCTGAAGGCAGGAAAGAAATACTTACCGGTGACATTGTGAAATATAGCCAGGGACCATAGTGAAATGTACCAAAAACTACTGAGACTGATTTAAGGATGAGGGATCTTTTTACATGTTTTCCAGTAATTTGGCCATTAGGATTCATATTTTGAACTCTTCTCTGAAAACAGCTTTTTTCCTCCACTCTCTCTTTATTTCATGTAAAAGCAAACATCTCTCTCAAACCCCTAGCTCCTGAAACCAGGATTGAAAAATGCTACTTCTGAGCATCATGTGGAAAAGCAGTAGCCATGTAAAAGCAGCTCTGGAGAGCTATTGACCCATCCTAAAATAATTGTCCCAGGTAGACTGATGAGATGTTCTCCTAAAGGTAACTCCATTTATTCTACAGTGAACTCAGTAGCTTCCTGGATTAGACCCCTGTGTTTTAGAAGGGCAAAGTTAGATTGTAGGTATCCCACCTCCAATTTCAGCAGAAAATATAAAGAATTCTCAGAGTTCACACAAACGGCGAGGCCAGGTAAATGCTACACCTTTGTGCAATATTAACACATGATTTTTTTGACTTTTCATGAAACCCAAAAATATTGCTTAAACCCTGGCATCCGCCCACCACAGGCAGAGAAACACTCAGCCTCCAGAGTGCCATTACCACCACTATTGTTTTTAACGGGAGTGCGTGCCAGGTCAGGAGGAACACAGTGCACGACTGCGGTTATTCAGCCTTCTGCTGTTCCAAACATGTGCGAAATAAGACATTCATTTCACAAGCCTATGCTGTGCCCTAATAAATACTACGTGATTTGGAATTTTAGCACTTACACATGCGAAGGTTGGTTGAAGGAGATAGTCACATGTGGGGCTTGATTATAGTATTTTATCACTCAGCTGAACATCTGATGTTTAGCACAGTAGTTGGAGTGCTTCTTTTCATGTCATAACAAAGGTTGCCCTCAGATAGTAATTACAGCCTTCCTAATAAAAGGAAAGGCGGTTTGGAACTGCTTGAAGAGTTCAGAAGCGAGAGATAAAGTTTGGAGAAAGAGTTTGCCATCACTTTGCATGTGGCAGGTAGTTTGCTGTCTGAGCTGCTGTGCAGCAAAGTGGCAGACTTGCCTTGAAAACATTTCCTCAAAGCTGGAGACATTGGAAAAAAAAAAACGAACAAAAAAAACACTCACTGGGTAAAAAGAAAGTCTCTGGGATTTCAAAAAAATCACGGTAACGCTAATGTCTTTGTAAAAAATGTACAAAACCAGCTTGAAGAATCATTATATGATCTTTTAAAAGCACAGAAAGGCACAGTGAAATGGAGATGCAGAGCAGAGCGTGTTCAGCAGCGTATATTCAGAGCAGAGCCACCCCTGCTGAGCTCAGTGGTTAAGCATTCATAGCTTTGCCCAGGAGCAATATGTGCCAATATGGGTTATATTTTCTACTAACATTTCTGAATGCATTTTATTGGGGTTCTCGTGAACTGCCGATGGTGTATGTCTCTGCTCTTGTTCTTACAGCGTAGCAATCAGGCTGATCAAAACAATTTGTGCATTTTTTTTTTTTTAACGCCATTTAGAGCACTAAATCACAGATCTGCATCTCTCTCTTCGGTCTTTGAAAATTCCGGGTGAATTTTGTTTCTGATCTTTTGGATTTCTCTTTTTGTCTTCCAACTTTCAAAACTATTTATCAGTGGTCAGCAATCTCATTAGCAAATGTCCTGCAAATTGCAATGTATGGATCTGTTAGTTTTACCTTTGTAGCTTCCCAGGGATTCTCTTTCATTTTTAAACTAACAGTGGCATTAGCAGTTTGAAGGCCTCAAATTTTATTTGCTTCACAGTTGGAGAGAACTATCCATTTATAATTTTTATTTTCAGTACATTTCTAAGTACATTTTTTCATATTTCCCGTAGCTGGGTAATAACTTATTCTATTTTTTGCTGCCCATCTCCTTTCCTTATAGACATTAGATGACTAATTATGCTTTTCCAGCCTCTATGTACTGCGCAGACTTGTTTCTATTTTCCATGGTTTTGCATCCACCTTTTTCTAGATTGTGGCTGTGTCTTCAAATTAGGGTGTCAGATTTTGACATATTTCTATATGAATAAACAGGATTTTCATTTTCTTTGGTGTCCGGCAGTAACACTATGTCATAGCAAGTACTACTTGACCATCAAATTGGATCTTTCTACCCTTTTCAAAAACGTGCCTTCCCTCATGCACAGCGTCCACGTCTTTTGCTAAATAAAGCCGTGTAGTTCTGCACTAAACCGGTTAGCCCTTACAACTTGATGCTGCATTTCATGCTTAAATAACCATTACTTTATTAATATGTGTGGTCACAGACATATTTTGACACCGTTCAGGAAATCTGATTGTTTGCTCTTTGCTGTGAAGGCTGAAATATTCACCCTTCTGTGCTAGGTAGCAGATGAAAGGTACTTTCAGATGCTTTGAACCAGTCAAGAATGTACCACAGAAAACATCCACAGGGATGGAATATAGGCTGTCCTGCCAGAAATGGCATAAGATGAAGCCTGTTACTGAGCAACGTGAAACATTTTTGTTGCACATCCTTGAGCCAGCAACAGCTCATGTGTGTCTCCTCATCCAAGCTGATGGCACATGTTCCCAGCTGCAAGACCGGGAAGGAGGGAGAAAGGAACAGCTGATGTATTGAATTTGTGCCATCTGGGACAATAGAGATAAGCAGGAAAAGCAGAACCTTGTTCTTGACTTTACAGCACTCCTATTTCAGGTGTTAGCGGTATTATGGTTTGGGAAGCTCTGTTCATCAGATATGCATACATGCATATGTGTGTGCACGTCTGACTGCGTAAAGCCCTGGAGATACTCAGCCTAGCTGATGATTGCTGGGCAGTTTGGGGTGAGTGCAGAAGTCCAGCTCCACCACCACCACTGTGCTCTTGCAGTCTCCAGACGTGAGGTGGCAAGTTTATGAGAAAGCAAATGAGAACAGACTATGCAGCCGGCTGCTGCTTGCAGCCTGTAACGTTACAGATGTGTGGTCTAGCAGAGGCTTTGTCTTCGCTGCACTGAGCATTGTTCGTGCTTATGCACAGCCACTTGCCTTTAGTTGTTTGCACAGATCATCTCTGGGTTTCAAGCCACTCGCTGCTGTGGCACCCTCTGTGCCTTGCTTGGTGTCTGATCCTGGTGGCTGCCCGTGCCAGCATCTCGCTGGCTGAAAAGCAGCTGTCTGCTTGGTAGAGGTGGCCCATACCTGCTCAGGTGACACGACGGTACAGCCACAGCCCACTGTGCACTTTCGCCCCGACCACAGGCATCGTCTGAAGTACTGCTCTGCATTCATGTCATTTTTACAAAGATTTTAGTTTGTATTATCCCATGTGCTTCCCAGTAATCAATCACATTTCTTGACAATTTGGAAATGCATTTATACGGGTGCATACACATAGATGTTTGTATATATCAGGCATTGAGATGCTGCTGGGAGGTTTCTTCACAGACACTTCTCTGCCACCTCTGCAGATCTTCTGCCTCACAGCTGTGCTTCCTGATGAAGGCACATGGCCATATGACAGGGTACTTGCATTCATTCCTGATGCTGGGATGTTTTTTCTTGCCTGTGTCTGTGCGTCAATTCCCAATGGGCCGCCAGACCCTCAGGTGGTGTAGAGTGTTGCTCAGGCTGGAGGTGACAGCTAGAAGCATCGCACATATCTGGAGTGACTCTATCTGTCTCACACCAAGGTGGAGCGTGCTCATTTTATGTGGAGATGGGTTGACTCAATGCAGTGTCTGCAATAGTTGGTGACATGATTTGATGACTCGAGGAAATCCCTCCACTTGTCTATTCCCATGTTAATGTGGAATCTGACTAATCTATAAGCATTGCTGGCTTGGGAAGTCCTCTTCCTGACCATCACATGAAGGACTGGACATCAGAAACGTTGCTAGCTTAGGGGCATCTCAGTAGCAACTAAATCAATCACCTCTGACACTGTTTCTGAGCAATACATAAGTTTTTTTAGACAGGATAGATACGAGAAGAGTGAAGAGGATCCAGTTATTTTACTGCTGTCCTTGTGCCTGATGAAACATCTCATGTGCAAGAGGTTATCCAACAGCACTGTATATTTAGTCTTAACTGGAATGACAATCATCCAAACAGGATCATAAATAAGCCCTCCTTTTTTTTATAGCAAGGTGACATTGCTGGGGCTTTGCTATCTCCGACAAATTCAGCAGCTGTTGGATGAGCTTCGCTGTGAAGCTCTGCAAACCTGCCTTGGGCAGTGGGTGGCAAACTCTGCTCTGCAAAAAAGAGGGGCATGAAAGATTCAGAATTTGCTGTGGTTTTGTCCCACAGGTTTCATTCAGGCTCAAGAAGTGCTTCTCAGATGTTCAAGCTCAGGTTCATCCTCCTCAGCCACAGGTGCTAAGCCCAGGTACCTCGTGAGGACCACAGTGGCCTCTGGTACCTCTGTGGTCAGTGGAAGGAGGTGGGTGCCCTGAGGACAGTGCAGACCTCTGCGACTTGAGACACCTTCTGGTGCTGCTGGTCCCTCTCTGCCCATTACGAGGAATCCCCTCCAGGAACAGCAAGCTCAGCAAGGGGAGATGAAGGTGGGACAAGGAGCACTCAATGCTGATAACCTTACTTGTCTATTCATGCCAGAGATCATCTCAATACCACACTGAAATGGCTTCTGAAATAAAGGAGTTCATGGTGGATAAGGGTGTTATGATAAGGAGCAGTACAGAAGCACTTTTCTACAAACAATATCTGTTTTTTATACTCTTTAGGATCTACAAAATTCAAATCCGGAGTGACGTTTGTGCTTATGGCACGGGGCTATTAATACAAATCTTAATTTGTCCACATATGGTTTGTGCCAGCCAACCTGGCACTCCCTGGCTCTGAGCCGCTGGGGACGTGGCATTAGTGCCCCCCATTAACAGAGATAAACTGAAAGCTGCTGGGAGCATCTGGTCCCTGCCCACCTGTCCAAAGCCAGTTTTCTCAGCACTTGTTTCCTTGCTATTTCTTCTGATACATTAATTATATAATGGCACAGAAAACATCTTTTCTAATGCTTGGAAACGTGTATGTTTCTTTTAAAGCCTGCAGGCTTCAGGGCATCCTATTCCTATTAACATTTCCTATCTTTGACAGGAGCTATTCATGAAGCTTGTAGCACACCGGATACAAGGAGCACACATGACAGGGATATGTGTAAAATATTTGACAGAGACAAGGTGAGTCAGGTTTGGTTTATAGACCATGAAAGAGGGGGATGAAATCTTGTTGATTTGGCATTGCGGTGTCACTCCTGGAGGCCGTCCAAGTCCAAGCGGAAGCTCTCGGGAAGGACAGAAAATTGGCAAGTGCCAGATGATAAATATTTTAAGCTCCCGTTGCCTGGCTCACTGCCAGCACGCAGTCCCCATGTAAGTGTGACCGTCACTGGATTTCGGGGCTGGGGAGCATTGTAGCTGCCACATTCCATCCAGGTGGAGAGTTATGAAGTCAAAACGTAGAAAGCATAGCATTACAAGCTACAAATCAGGCTGTCATTGCCATGATAACCCAAAAGCACCACAGTAAAAATCAGGACCTTTTCAATCCAGCAAAAGGATTTTTATTTTTATGAATATATTAAGTTCTGGGCACTGGTTCCTGGCTGCAGAAGGGAAATGTCTCCAAGGAAGAGCCATGAGGATGCCATTCTCAGGGAAAGAGGGGTGACATTCACCACCAAAGTTGTTTTCTAACAGGTCCCTCCTTTTAAGACAAGTGGTTGGTTAAAAATTTGTGGCTGTTAGGAGACAGAACAGCTGATGGAATCTGGTGTTTCTTTGCCTCCCACTTGCGTTTAAGGAATGTGTGAACTCCTCATTCCCAGACACAGCAGGGACTGTACAGCGACTGTCTGCTCCTTCTTTGACGTGCCCTTCAGCCAGCGCTTGGTCTGGAGAGCACACCAGGATTCCTCTCAAGGGCTCTGTCCCTGACGGCCGGTGCCCAGGGCTGGAGCAGCTTTGCTGTGTCCTCTGCTCTGTTCTGCCTCTCCCGCCCCAGCATGTGCCCATCCCCAAACCAGCCCCCTGCCTGCCCGTGGCTTTGTGTCGGCAGCGCCAGACCCCCGGGGCTGCGGCGGGAGCTACCAGAGTTTAACTGTTCCTTGAAACCCCCTAAAATAGAGGAGTGTGGGCACACAGTTTACAGTCATTTATAAAGAGCACACACCAGGAGAGGACCAGGAGGATGCTGTACACATAATATAAACTGCGGAGCTTCAGTAAGTGGAAGAAAGAGATCCCTTAGAGACTCCATTTATCCCCTCTCTTCCAGACTGTGCGGTACACGTACAATTGCCACTGCTGACAAGCCTTATGTTTTGGATTCAGGTGTGTGTTAGCAGCAATGCACTCTACAATTAAAATAATGGGTTCAGACCCACCATGTAAGTCCATTATAGAACACAAAAGGGGGTATATAAACCTTGGTTTGCTCTGGCAATAAATTTTGTGTTTCTACCAACTCATCTTACCCTAAGTTTTTCTCTTACTCCTGTGGAATTGGTATTGACAAGCACACAAACGATAATGTCATCTTATGTTTCCCACTGCTTATACAGCTGTCTTTTAGATTTGTAAGCCAGTGATCTCAGAAAGTTTCAGTGTTCCTTGAAGAACATTAAATCTACAGATAAGAAAGGATTTTTCTCAAAGATCAGACAAGCATCTGTGGTCTGCTGCAACGATAACTAGAATTTTGTAGCAAATAACTTGGAAAAATGTTTCCAGCCAGCGTGAGGATCATTCACTTTCATCAGCCTGACATTTCTGCATGATGGAGTGGAGGGATGGGAAACCCACTGTATTTGGGCACCATAAAGAGCCCACCTACGGCATCAGGATGCTACAGTGACTGCTGAGAAACAGCCCTGGAAGGGCGGTGCCCAAAGCCAGGGACAACCTTTCTCATATGTCTTTTGTGTCTCTTCATTGTACATTACACTTAAATAGGTGTCATTACCCATTTAGGAATGCATGATACAAATAGTAAACATGAAAATGCATCTTTTAGAGGGTGAATTAAAATCTTGGGATAAAATACTTTTTACATGTCGTTGTCTGCTTGGGTTCATCTAAATTCCAGCATGCCAGTTTCCAAAAGCAGCTTTCCCATGTTTATTGATTAGTAACTGTCATTCTTTATAGCTCCTATCAGACTGGCAGTATCAATCTGAAAGCTTTATTATAAGTCATATAACCATTTGCCTGACTCTATCCATCAGGATGCCTGCTGACACTATAAATCTGGGGGACACCACTTTAAATTCCAAATATTTCCCACTACATTTTGTGGAGATTCTATAAGAGCTTGGAAACATATAATACAAATTTACCAGAACAGAAAACCAGCAGTAGTTTGGAAAGTGTGTTTGTACTGTTTGGAGGAGTTTCAAATAAAGCCAATTTCACTTGTTTTAACCTTTGCACAGATTCTGTCCTCCCTTCCCAGCATCCTTGCTCCCATCATTAGGATCTTCCAGTCATCTCCAACCCTCTCTCTTGGAGGTCACATGCTGGGGACACAAAATCTTGGAGCAGCCCACTGACTGCACTGTCTTAGTACATTGCTACAAACCAGAGCTGGAAGAGCTCTTGAGAGCATCAAATCCCAGGCCCTGCCCGCAGGAGAAGCAGCTACTCCCAGATCCCTTCTGACAGACACTAATCCAACATGTTTCTTAAGCTCCAGTGAGAGGACAATGCAGCCTTCCTAGTGAAACTGCTGCCTCGCTTAGCTTTTCTTATCAAACCGTATCCTGGGCTGCATCAAAAGAAATGTGGCCAGCAGGTCAAGGGAGGTGATTCTACCCCTCTACTCTGCTCTCGTGAGACCCCACCTAGAATACTGCATTCAGCTCTGGAGTCCCCAACACAAGAAGGACATGGAGCTGATGGAGCGGGTCCAGAGGAAGGCCACGATGATGAGGCTGGAACACCTCTGTTCCGAGGGCTGGAACACCTCTGCTACGAAGACAGGCTGAGAGAGTTAGGGCTGTTCAGCCTGGAGAAGAGAAGGCTCCAGGGAGATCTTATTGCAGCCTTCCACTACTTAAAGGGGGCCTACAGTAAAGCTGGAGAGGGACTTTTTACAAGGGTGTGTAGTGATAGGACAAGGGGTAATGTCTTTAAAATGAAAGAGGGGAGATTTAGATTAGATATAAGGAAGAAATTTTTCACTCAGAGGGTGGTGAGGCACTGGAACAGGTTGCCCAGAGAAGTTGTAGATGCCCCATCCCTGGCAGTGTTCAAGGCCAGGTTGGATGAGGCTTTGGGCAACCTGGTGTAGTGGAAGGTTTCCCTGCCCATGGCAGGGGGGTTGGAACTAGATGATCTTTGAGGTCCCTTCCAACCCTAACCATTCTATGATTCTATGATTCTATGATTCTATGATTCTATGATTCTATGATTCTATCCCTGGGAAGCTTTTCCCAGTGTTTAGCCTGTATCTCCCTGGTTGCAGTTTAAGCTCATTAAGAAGAATTTATAAGCAAATGGAAAGCATCTCATATTTTATCCTCTAGAGGAGATAGCAATAAATTATTAGAAGCACCTTTAGGGCTTCTCTGTTACTTATACATGATCCCAGCCTCAGCTTAATACTCAAGAACCAGTCTGGTTTCCCATAGCCAGTGCTCCTGGCTCTTGAAATGCCATAATGCTGCTGCTTGCTGCACTCCTGAGGCAGCTCTGGGAATTTAGAGGAGCCTGTTGGAGCTCAGTGAGGGTAAGCAGGGCACCTGGGTTCAGCTGGGGAGGTATCTAAGGCCACCGTGCCCAGCACACACTGGGGTCATTTAAAAAAAGAAGAAGAGAAAAAAGTCTGAGCATGGGACACAGCCACATCTGCTCTCCCTGTGGCTGTGCTATGACACTGTGACACAGCCCAGGGACCAGCTCATGCCATCCCTGCAACACAGGTTGTCTGTAGCCCTTCCATCATGCCACACTCAGATTTTGTCTCCCTCGTCTAACACTGCGGTTTTTGGTCTTTTCTCCATCTTCCTTCTCTCCCTCAGCAGAGCAGGAGGAGCTGGAGGTGCTGGGGAAGCCCTCAATGGGCATTTTTGCTGAGGTCCACAAGTGCCATCTTCCCGTTGCTCTTGTGGCCAGGTGCTGTGAATGCCCCGTCTTGCCCCAAATCCACCACCACAAGATGTCATCATTGATGTTTTCCAATGGGATCAAGCTGTGGCTTTCACTACTGAAGTTACCACAGCAAGGGACCTGGCAGATGCTTGATCTGATTAAAATCAAAACACCAGGCAAAAAACAGAAACAAATTCCCTCTCGTAAGGGAGGGAACCATGAACCAGACTGACTACTTTGGGCTGACTATTTTGGTGTCTTAGCACCCAGCGTACAAGACATCTGGCTCCAGGGTGGTGGGTGAAACAGGACAGCAGGGCTCCCTGACAAAGGAGCTCAAAAAGTATCAAATAAACTGCTGCTAAGCTGATGGTGATGAAGGGAGCCAGGGAATCTGTGAACCTGTGGATTCCTACTGATTCAGCGCCACATGCTTGGTGTCTCCCTGTGCCCATGGCATGGAGGCACTCGGCGATGGCACTGCTGGCTGCCTCCGTGCAACACCCCTGCAGCCAGCACACTCCCATGGGAGGTTAAAAAGTGCAGCTGAATCTTACCCTGTAAGTCCCTGTTTTTCTCCAGTTGCCTCCAGGAGGTGTTGCGCTGCAGATCTCCATAGGACTGAGAGAATTACACTTTCAGATGCGATGGGACAGAGAGACCAGAAGGACTACTAATAGGCAATGCTCTGCTGAGAGTTTTGCTGCCATGGCAAATTATGTCCAAGTGTCCCAAGCTTTAGTAATTTCCCTTTCCACTTCTGCATAGAAAACTAAAGCAAGACCTCTGTGTGTGCCCAGGCCACGGGCAACCCTTGCTTCACTTTTCTGGGCAATCCTACAGGACATAGGCACCATCTCGGATCTCCAGCAAAAGATGTAGTCAAGACTGTAACCATAAGAGGTGGACAAATGATCATCACTTTTTGTGATATAGGTTAAACTCTCTGGAGATCCTTTTCATAGTTAGGCCAAGGGCTACGACTGCCGTCAAGCAGGAAAAAGCCTCAGTTTAGATTGAGAAGGCCCATAGCAGGTCCAGGCAAACACTTGTTTGCAGGCAGTCTAACCTGGTATTCCTCACTCCTATTAATTAAGTGAACAATATTTTCTCAAAGTATTAGGACACCTTAAAGGTATCCGACGTAAAGCAGTTGTTAAAAGATTAGTGGCATGTTTTGGTTTCCATGTTCAGTGGTGGGTGAACATCAGATACAGTGTGACATAGTGCTTTTCTCTGAGGCAGGTTAGCATAAACTTTTCCATTTTGTAAAACAAGATGAACTTGGAAGTTCTTTGCTAATTTGCAGGTCTTCAAGTGGCCAAAGGTTCTTCCTACAGGCCAAGTTGAATCTTCTTCTCTCTCTCTAGTCTTTGCTGGATCTGAAGTTCATCCCACAGTTGGATGCTGTAAGGGACAGTATCAAAAGCCTTACCAAAATCCAGAAAAACTACATCCACCTCCTTCCCTTCATCCACAAGGTGGGGGACCTTATTGTAGGAAGATGCAAAATTAAACAGGACTTTCCTTTTGTGAACCTGTGTTGACTGCACCTGATTATTGTGTTATTCTTCAAATGCCTTTCAATAGTACCCAGTATAACCTTCTCCATAATTTTTCCAGGAACTGAGGTTAGACTAACAGGTCTGTGATTCACTGAGTCTTTCCTGATGCACTTTTTGTAGATTGGAAAAACATTGGCTAGCTTCGAGTCAGCAGGGACCTTCTCAGACTCCAAAGACCTTTGGTACATGGTAGAGACGGGTCCTGTCATAACATCCGCTATCTCCTTCAGAACTCTGGGATGAATCTCATGCATCCCTTCGTCTTTGTCTTAGAGTAACAGTGCTTCATCAGTTGCAAACTGAGACATCCAGTAAGTTCAAAGCACCAGGAAGAAGAAATTAGTTTGGCTGTAGTGCATGATGCAGCGAATGATCCTCATACTCTCACCCTCTTATCCAGAGTGTAAAAAATAGCATTAATTTTAGCTCTACCATTATGCTACATTTATTGAGGATCCGGGACTTGTGGAACACTTTTCATTCTGTTTATTCCCATTTTCTCATTAAAAATTGAAGCTGGGCTGCACACACTAGAATTAAGTGTGTTGCCCTGAAAGGCCAAATCCTGCTCTCTTTTCTGGCAGTGATAAAATTCCCATTAGTTTTATTGGCACAGCACTGAGCCCTAAGGCTAAAAGTAGTTGCATGAGTGACAGAACCACTGCATTCAAAATGAAATGCTCTTCCTGATGCATAGCTGGGTTTCTTTCTTTGCCATCATTTGTGAAACATAACAATGATCTCTGCAGATGCCATCCCTGCAGGTCTGTGCCTTCCCTCCAAACCTTCCATGTGACTTGGATTGCTTGGCCACCACCACAGAAACGCTGATAAGTTGACAAGGGCACATCCAAGACACAGGTGGTCAGGTTATGTGAGGAAGGAAATGAGCACAAGGTCACTTCAATGTCTGGTTGTGTAAGAAGAAGATATATAAAGGACTCCTCTTATCAGCAGTCCTAGGACATGGAGGATCCTTCTTTCAGATTGCAAGATGGGAAGATATACAATGGATTTTCTGGGTTTTTTTTCTATTTTTCTTCACCTACCCAGCTAAATTTGAGAAAAGAAACAAGTTGTTTTCTTTCCAGCTGAACTGTTTGATCAGTTCAGGAAAACTCTGTGATTACACTTTTGAGTCTGTCATGTACCCTGTAATTTAGTGTCTCTCAGAAGGACCCAGCTGATGAAACACAGAGACTGCATAGGAGCATCAGTTTGCACTTATAAAGAAAAGTTTGGGAAAAAAACTTTTAAAATACAAATAAAGTTTAAGCTTAAAGCTGGAAAACTAAAAGCTAAATAAAACAAATAGCAACAGACTATCTAAAAATCTCATGCTTTTTAAAATAAAATATCTTCATTTTGGAGCCACAGGTGTTATTTTTGATGCTTGTAAGTCATAGTCATGCAATTACAATATTCATGGCATCTGCTTGTCAGTAGCATCGGCTCTTTGTTAAACACTCATGTATTCATGTGCTTCCCCCTGGCAAACATCCAGATGGGATAACGTGTGCTGAAAGCAGTAATCCAAAGGGCTGTGCTATGTTCTGCATTTAGCTCCGGCAGGACAGCTGACTGGACAGAAAGTCCTGGACAACAAAGCCCGCTCCCTATGAAGCTGAGACCTCAGTACAGCTATTTTCATCTCTCTCCTGCTAAGCTTTTTGATGGCCGTAGCTCTCAGATCAGATGAGGGAGTGAGTGGTCAGTCCCCCTCCAGCACGCACCACGATTCTGTGGTACTTCTCCATAGAGTCCTGTGCAAAGTCCATCGTGCAAAGCTATGCATGGAGAAAACAAATCTCCCTCTCTTCTCTCCCCTGGGTCATTGGTTGGGCTCCAGTCTAATCTGCAGACTAATACTAGGTAGTTAAAATCTACTGCCAGCACCTCACCCCTATTTGCAGGCTTGTTTACACCACGACTTTGTGCAAAGAACTGTTTGAAACCTACTGGTAAGGTCTAGTCCTGGAGTAGGCTTTCAAATATCTAATTATCTCATTTAAGTCTCCTTCTAAAATACTTCATTTCTAAATTATGAAGAGGTTTAATAATAGCTTTCAGCTTCATTAACTGGTTTGCATACCTGGGATCAAGAAAAAGCACAAAAATCTTAATTGCCCAGCAGCATTGTCTGACACAGGGCAGGGTTTACACCAATGTTAAAGCATTTCTGAGAAATTGAATTTTTACAGTGCAATGTAAGGTTTACATGGCATCAGCATCTAGTTTGTGCAAATATAGAAAACTGATCCCATGTTGTGTTCCTCCTCTTCTGAAATATTTCACAGAGCAGCAGTTTGGCTAAAGAGTGCAGTGACGCACTCAGCTAAAAGAGAATCTTTATAAACTATGTGAAAACTGCAGCTTGGCAATATTTCACACAGATGTATCTATCTATCTGGGGTCAGAATTTAACCTAATAGCCATATTTTCTTAACAAACAGCTCTTCTTCTGATGTGGAAGTAGCACTGGATGAGCTTCCACAGTGTTTTAAAACACAACAGCACAAAACGATTATGTCATACTTGACTATTGTTACTGCCTGTCACCCCTGCATTTTGAGATGTTCAGCACAGTTTGGATTCCTTCTCAAACAGTCTGCTTTACCTGCAGAAATTTGAACTTCTCCTATTCAAAAGGCTGACTCCAACCAACACACATTTGGGGTGCTTGAGGAATGGAAAGTGAGCAAATAACGTGCTGCCAGTTACTGTTTAGTCAAACTGACCGATCCATTTAAGAACAGGAGTGACTTTCAAGGACACCCAGGATAGCATTACTGTTGAGATTTTAAGACATTTTCTTTGACGAGAAAATGAAGATAAAAGTAGCAAGACGTCAAAATGCATGAATTGTGAATTGCCATTTAATATTCCAGTGAAGAGACATATGAATAAAGACAAGGGCGCCTTGCTGCTAAAAATAATCCCTTGTTTTTAGTGTTGATCTGCAGCAGTAATGAGAGCATTCAGCATTTTTCAAGTCTATCAATTTTTAAATCTAGCAGGTTACGTCAACCTGAGAGAAGAAAAACTTACTTTTAGACAAAATGGAATTTTTTTCTAACTTCACTCTGATCTTGGAAAGAAAGTATATCCCCCAAACCAAAGGCAAACCAAAGGCAAACCAAAGGCAAACTATCACCTTGGTATTATGCAAAGCATGAAATCACATTGCGCTGAAAAGAGCCCCTGGGAGATAAAAAAGTACTTAGTGTCAGGATCACTTCACACAGTGTAGGATCAGCGTCCTGCTGAACAAGTGGGCTTTCACATGTAAATCTGCTACGATTAAATTAGTATTCGTGAGTTTAACACCAATCCTTTAGCCTTTGCTTAATGAAGGACTAATTCCACTGAAGCCAAAGGAATTACACACGTGGCTGAACCCAGAATCAGGCTCCCTACACGGTTCGGATGATTTTTTAGTTTTGGGGGGCTCTTTAGATCCTGCCCTCCCAAAGCTCTCCCTTCTTCCACAGAAGCCCCTGACAACATCAAAGGGGGCTTAAAGTGAATTTATGAATGGGAAAACATGCTTTTATACTTTGATTCCATGGGAGAAAGAGGCTGTTCACTCAGGAGCAAAGAATATACCAAATGTCATATTTCTAACAGGACATGGCCATTTCGTAAGTTTTTGGCACAAGTTGGCATAGCGTCCAAATACATTTGTCGCTGATAAGTAGCTTGTTTCAGCTAAGTTTTTAAAAAAAGAAGGATGTTAGGCAATGAAAAGAGAGAGGAATACAACTTGGAATGAGAGAGAAGTGAAAAGAAGGGAACTGTGATACTTCGTTTGAATGACAAGTAAACTTTGTCTCCACTGCAAGAGAAAAAAAAAGGGGTTGTGACTGAGAGGCATTTCAAAGGACCTGTCACAGTACAAAATCCTAGCAGAGACAAGGCACAGGTCCCTGGTATAGCTAGTCAAGGTAAGCTTTATATCTTTATCTTATAGTGAGATAAAAGCCACAGTGCCTTGTTTCTGCAAAGGCTGCATGTTAACATAGCTATCTTGATGCCAAAGAACATCTCTGTTTTCCATAAAAATAGCTATAAGACCAAGCACTTTTAAGCACTCAAGCAGAATATCCAGCTACATTATTTTTATAGGCTCAGGATTTGCCAAGTAGATACTTCAGAACATAACCTTGGCCTGCAGGCTGAAGTGGGGAGTTTGTGGCAAATTCGTATTTGTACAATTCTCTCATCTTTTCCAGCATGAAGCAACTGTTCACAGCCCTAAAAAAGGTGCAAAAAATTCACTGTCTTGCAAGTTGAATCTCTTTTGACCACTTGGTGGATAAGGAATTGGCTGGATGGTCGCTCTCAAAGAGTTGTGGTCAACGGTTCAATGTCCACGTGGAGGCCAGTGACGAGTGGTGTTCCTCAGGGGTCGGTACTGGGACTAGTGGTATTTAACATCTTTGTTGGAGACATGGACAGTGGGATCGAGTGCACCCTCAGCAAGTTTGCAGATGACACCAAGTTGTGTGGTGTTGTGGACATGCTGGAGGGAAGGGATGCCGTCCAGAGGGACCTTGACAGGCTGGAGAGGTGGGCCTGTGAGAACCTCATGAAGTTCAACAAGGCCAAGTGCAAGGTCCTGCACGTGGGTCGGGGCAATCCCATGCACAAGTACAGGCTGGGCGGAGAACAGATTGAGAGCAGCATGGAGGAAAAGGACTTGGGAGTGCTGGTGGATGAGAAGCTCAACATGAGCCAGCAATGTGTGCTGGCAGCCCAGAAAGCCAACCGTATCCTGGGCTGCATCAAAAGGAGCGTGGCCAGCAGGTCGAGGGAGGAGATTCTGCCCCTCTACTCAACTCTCGTGAGACCCCACCTGGAATACTGTGTTCAGCTCTGGAGTCCCCAACACAAGAAGGACATGGAGCTGCTGGAACGACTCCAGAGGAAGGCCACGAAGATGATCAGAGGGCTGGAGCACCTCTGCTATGAAGACAGGCTGAGAGAGTTGGGGCTGTTCAGCCTGGAGAAGAGAAGGCTCGGGCTGATCATATAGCAGCCTTCCAGTACCTAAAAGGAGCCTACAAGAAGACTGGAGATGGACTTTTTACAAGGGCTTGTTGTGATAGGACAAGAGGCAATGGCTTTAAACTGAAAGAGGGTAGATTTAGATTAGATGAAGGAAGAACTTCTTCCCTCTGAGGGTGGTGAGGCATTGGAACAGGTTGCCCAGAGAAGTTGTGGATGCCCCATCCCTGGAAGTGTTCAAGGCCAGGTTGGATGAGGCTTTGGGCAACCTGGTGTAGTGGAGGGTTTCCCTGCCCATGGCAGGGGAGTTGGAACTAGATGATCTTTAAGGTCCCTTCCAACCCTAACCATTCTATGAATCTATGATTCTATCATTCTATGATTCTATGATTCTATTCTTTCTCTTCTTTCTTCTGTACACCTTACCTCTTGTCCAGCACTTGTGCTGCAGCTCTGTAAATAAACAACATGACAAAATGGCTTTTATACCCAGGCTAACGATCTTAGAAAAAGAAGTCCACATCACCAGTTCGAGATGAGCACAGTTTCACAGAATCACCGCACAGTTGAGGTTGGAAGGGACCTCCAGAGGCCATCTGGTCCAACCCCCCTGCTCAAGCAGAGCCACCCAGAGACAGTTCCCCAGCACCACGTCCAGACAGCTTTTGATTATCTCCAAGGATGGAGACTCCAAAAATTCCCTGAGTAACCTGTACCAGTGCCAGGTCACCCTCACAGTAATATGGAGAAAGCCCAGCTCATTCTGGAAAAGCATATACTGGTCTTGTCAAAGAACCAATTCTGTTTCCAAAAGGCTATTCAGGCCCACCAGGACCACAACGACAGCTGTAATAGAGATTTTTATAACTAGTGAGACCTATTTCTAGTGTTCATTGGGAATTATGGATCTGCAGGGGTCGAACTGGTCAGCAGACACCTTTATCTAGGGAAATAAGTGAAGCTTTTATCCTGTATCGTATGCCCACAGCTATTCCTGTGCAAGGCTCTGAGCAGTCCTAGGGAGTTTCAAATTCCACTAGACTCATAGATTTAGACAACTGAACCCACTCTAGATCTACTTTGACTATGAAAGATGCTTAGGCACTTGAAACTCCTATAGCTACCGACACGCAAGCACAAAAATGTAGTTACCTCAGTCTCCACCTGAATCCACCCCATCTCTGTTCACTTATGACTAGATGATTGTTATTGACTACTCTGCCCCTGAGTGACTTACATTTCTACCACTGACATAAAAATAAAAAGCTACTGTTGAGAGTTTGTAAAGGAAACACAAATTCAGGTTAGTTTCAGCTCTTTTACCTCTGCTTATAAACAAATGAGGAACCTCAGAAAACTGAATTGTGATGGTATGTTTTCTAGATGCTTGCATCTAGTCTAGGGCAGACAGGGCTGTAGCTAGGTAGTTATTAGCTTAGGTGTTCCCCTGACTCGTTGCTAATTACTAAAAGTGGAATTGGCTGAAGTCTCTGTAAACTATGCAGACCTCCTACTAATCCCATTCTGGGTTCTGTACAGCGTTCCCTGAGCCAAACAATTCAACATTAAATGCTTCTGCACCTAGTTTTTCACTTGATCTAGATTTATCCCTCTCAAAGCAGGATCTACCTTGGCAAAACCATTTTGGACCACTGTACTACATGTCATTATGCCACATCACACAACGCTGACCCTACTGTCTGCTGGGATGTTGCATGACATGTGCTACAGTTTAGTGGAGTACTGAGCCATGGGGTCCATGACCTGCCCTGCAGGTTGTGGGACATTTACATGAGGGACTCTGCCCATAATCAGATGGTGGTACTTACTAAGCAGAAATCAAGGTATTATTTGTGTGTATTTTTTGGGAAATGGAGGTACAGAGTTGTCAGCTTTCATTGCAGAAGGGCTAAGAAGGGGAATCTGGCCATAATGTTTGATAGGTCATTTGGGGCAACGCAAGCTTTGATCCCCTAGAAGTTCCCACTGCTGCTCAGCACATGATGCTGGGCCCAGCAGCCAGCTTGCCTGTCTGACACCCAACTATCACACAACGGTGTTAGAGAAGGTGCAGCATGTCCCACATATGCATATTACATCCAGACTCTTTCTCAGACCTGGACCATCCCTCTTCTTCTCAAGTCCAATGGGTGTGGGGGTGCAAGGGGCAAGCTGGGGCTTAGCATGAGCTCTGGCTGGCACACAAGGGCAGAGGAGGTGCATGCAGTGGGCTAATACTTCACCCCTCATCTCTCCCTTAGAAATTTCATCCACTTAAACATTTGAGCAAAGTTTTGCCTTATTATAATAAGGAGATGTCTTCAGTGTTTACTTCTTGCAACTGCCAAATGTTTTTAATACCATCTTTTTGTTTTAAGTCAGCTAAGGAGCTTCTTTAGCCCTAATCAAATAGCTGCAAATTTCCCAGACACAGAAAAGCTAAAATTTAGTTATTTCGGGCCATCTACAGAAACATCAACAAAATCTGAATTTGTTATTATTGAAATGATTGATTTTTTTCTGAATGTCACTTCCTTGCATGTTAATTTTGATCTGGTTGGGAAAGGGAGCAGTTATTGATGCTATTAAGCAAACATTCCCTGAATCAAAACAATAGACTAATTACTTCTAGAAGCATATGGCTCTTATTACGCATAAATTAGTTACTAATTCACCCATCCTGTGTTTTAATATTCAACCAGCAAGCTCAATTGGTTTTACAAAAACTTTTGTGTTTTCCCAAATTGAGACATTCGCTACTTACTGAAGAGTTCTAAACAGTAAATAAATATTTCATGAGATCTTGGGAAAAGCATCCTACTTTACACTCTTTAAAGAAAACTGTTTATTGAGCAGCAGAATAAAATGGGGAATTGAACCATGTTCTCCTCAAACCTAGCCTGGAGCCAAGGGGAAAAAAAAAAGATGTTGCTTTAATACATAGTGTAATTTGCTGGTGTCAAAAGATGAAGGCAAGAGCCTCAAGCCAGCTAACTTCAATTGCTTCCCCCTTCGGAGAAGGGCATGCAGTCATCGGTGACTCAGAGGGTGTATGCAAAAGAAATGAGCCATGTCTGTAACCTGGAAGAAGAGTAGGAGGAAGGGGGCAGGAGTTCAAGGGAAATCCTGTCTCTCTACATCTATGGGAGGAAACCAGAGCTGCAAAAATTGAAGGGAGAAGCTGGATCCAGTGAAGCAGAGGAGTGGATGGCCAGGACTGACAACCCCCCTTTGCTTTTATATGAATATGCTGTATTCAGTGTTAGAGAAAAGCAGCTATAAATTTTCTGGCCATTGCCACATAAAAGCATGAGAACAGTGGTAAGGGGCAAGTGATTAAAAACCCTGACTTTTTGCAGGGACTCAAGCTCCCCAAAACCTCCCGTTGTAGCTTCTTCACTGGAAAACAGCTAATTCCAGAAATAGTTCAACAGTAATAGGAGAAAATGCAGCTCATATCTCCAGGTACCACTGGTGATTCTCACCAGGAATAAAAGGCAAGAGATGACAATAGCCAGGGCCAGAAGAGGGTTGGGTGACACAAGTCCCTCTCAGCACCACACGTGGAGGCAGCTCAGCCGCCTCCACTGTGCCGTGGGGCAGCAACCCCCTGTGTGGGTCTGGCAACAGCGCTTGTGTAGGGCATCCAGTTCTTCTGCGTCATGAGGACATTGGGCACGGCCTCACCCAAAGCAGCCCTGCAGACAGGACGTGCTCCATCTGCAATGTTGACCACCAGCACATGGACCACCCCTCACCTACTCCAAGGGACGTTGTCTCTCCAGAGCTGTACCTGCTGCTGTCATGGGCCACTGAGGAACTGCCTTGGACGTCTATTACAAAGGAAGAAGAATGAGCTTTAATGGACCAAAATACAAAATTTAGGATACAGCCAGCTAACAACTTGGGAAACCTGACAATAATGTTTCGTACCTGTTATAGGGCCTTGAAGATCATTTATTTATTTTTAATATGTGTGCTCTGTACTACATGTTCCTCTCTCAGATGTGATTTAAATCTTAGCAGATGTTTCCTTTTATTAAAGTGGTATTGAAATCTCCTCAAGCCACTTTGTAAAGTTTCTGATTGCAGATTTTTAGGTACTGTGAACATTACGTTCCTATGTCACCTCCTCAGAACAGGATGTTTGATAAATCACAACTGCAACTTTTTGTCTTTCTATTTTTTCCTGAAGCCTAACAGAAGGTTGCAGAAGTCCCTGAAAGATGGTAGGCAGTGGGAAGAAGTGAAGCGCTGAAGTGCTCCCTCGGCAGAGCAAGCAGAGGTGACTCGAGCACTCCCACCAACCTTGATTTAAGGTGGCCTCCCACATGGCACAGCATTCCCACTGCCATCTCTGTGTCCCAACATTACTAGTGGTGCTGACCCCCACCAGCTGTGATTGATGCAGAGGACACGTGTTGGGAACACTTCACAAACCTGGATTATGTTCATAAAGTTGCACAGACGCTTAAGGATTTGCTGTAACAGGACCTCTGCCTCAAGAGTACAGTGCCATGTGTTGAGTCCTTCAGTGAAAGAGACAGTTCAGGGAAGTCCTGCCCAAACCTCAGCCATGGCATCCTGTCCTCCTGCTCTGTCAGAGGCTGCCCCCTTGGTTACACTAATCCAACATTCATGTGATCACACTGTAAGTCAGATCTCTGGTACTATCTAGCTTTTCAGAAGTGCTTTTTGGGGTGATGCCACCTTGCAGATGTGAGCTGTGCAAAACACAGGCATCCTTTAATACAGCTGCCCAAATGCTAGGGATTTTGTGTGTGCTGTAACTCCAGGTCCTCCTTCTAGTCGATGGAGAGAAACAGCCCCTCCACCAGGAGATCCAGCCCTGTGCCTTGAGATGAGTCAACTTCTGCAGGTGCCTGCCTCTCTCTACCAACATACCCAGCATGACTGGTGTACACTGACATCTGACCATGGCTGGGCGAGATAACATCCACTCAGATGTTTTTGGAGGGAGAACAGAGGATGGAGCTGCACCTAGCAACAGACTGTGAGCCATGTGATCTGATGTTGGTATAACTTCTCCTTCAGGTGTTGTCAGGGGGATAACCTTGGTCAGCTTTGTCGGCATGAATCTCAGCTGGAGCTCTATAACCGTAGAAGATCCTGACTGCAGCAGAAAGTGGCCTGCAGCCCGTGACTGAGAAAGAGGGTCTCTGACACTAACACAGCCCAGTCGCATTGTGTGGTGCAGAAGGTGGGGGTCTTACTGCGCTCTACAGATGGTGCTGCCTCTGAGTCCCTCTCCTCTGGACTAAGGCACCCAAGAGCAGAAGTGTCTTTTCAGCAGAGGATGCTCCCAGTACTCACTAATTGTTCCACAATAGAACAAAGGAAAATATCTTGAAATTTCCCAAGGAAAAAAAAGGTGCAAAATATTGTATTTGGAGTCAGTCCAAAAAATATATTCTTCAGATTTTATATTGCAAGAAAAATGCTACATACTTCATAGGAAATATGTGTATGCTATTAAAATGAACATTTCAATCCAGTAGTCTAGATTGCAGTCTAGTATATTAATGCAGAGACAAAGTTGCGATGAAGTGGTTTGGCTTCACTTGACAATAATTGAAAATATTAGAGAAATCAATTTGTTCCCATAAAACATTGTTTCAACTAAACAGCATTTTTCATTGCAAGCTGATTCTTCAAGAATTTTCAGGCAACTCTAGCTATGACAAGAAGGACGTATGGATTACAGATGATGATGCTGGTCTGAATTTGTCTCCTGTATAAACACATTTCCAGTACCACACTGCATTTGCAGATAAATCTTTTTTCCCAATATAAAATAAGGGAGAAAAAAATTCAGATTAAGAGAGATGATTTTAATGTTAGAACTGTTAGAAAATAGATTGATGTGTTGTCAGAGTGAAAAAGAGACCCAGAGAGTGAAAGCTAGGGCTGAAAATGTCAGACTTAAAATAAATCTAGCCAGGCAAGTTGAATTTCAAATTGTTCCATAATGCTACAGTGACACTCTGAGCAATAATTAAGTTCTCTATTGTTTGCATTCAGTGAAGAATCTTTTAATATCTTGCAATTTATCATTCTAAAACTGAATAGCAATATAATTCTCCCCATTCTAAATAGAGCTGTAATTGTTAAAGAAATGGTAAAATGCATTAGTAATTCACTCTGAACTGCTGGCATCGTGATTCTCGGGACATGGTTTGGTAATTTGTTGATGAGATATTGAGATTGCTTCATTAAGAGGCACAATCTGAAGGATTACGAAACAGTGGGCAGAACAGAGACCCTCAGGCCTCTTGATGAGGAGGTTTGGGGTCTCTTTGCCCCATCTGCTTTGGACATAGGGTGTTTCAGGGTCAAGGTCTGCTCATCGCTACACTGGCAGATGACTGTTTCTTTCAGTGGGGTTATCCCAAGCACATGCTGCTGTAGGTATCAGCAGAACTGGGCCCTTGCAGCAGCATGCAGACTGATTGTACGCTGCTAGCTGCTTGTGCTCTTTGGAGCTTGCTACCCAGGCTGCGCAGGTGAGATCGGTGACTCTCCATCATGCTGAGGCAGCTGTTGGGATGGAGTCACCCTCACCCAACTTTAGACACCTAAAGTTTTGAATTTTAAATTGTAAGTTTGTCTCAAAGCTTACAACTTTCTTAGGTCTTAGGACTCCAATGCAAAACTACAGCACTTCTTCAGAGAAGCAGATACTCAAGTTAAACAGCTGCTGACAATTCCTAATTCAGTTGTCTTGGACCAGGAAAGAAGGTCATCATCTCTAAGGCAAACCATTCTTTATTGCTAATATTCATTCTCTCTTAATGCATACAGATGACGCATTTCATTTTACGCCGCCTTGGAGGAGCAAGTCTCTTTTGTCCCTGCTTTTACTGAAATTTATCCCTTTCTGCTGCAGGGACCTCCTGGCAGCTTTTGTCACTGATCACCATGTGGTGTCCATTGCACCATGAGGCATCTTTTAAACTGTTCCTCTAGGATGCAGCCAGTCTAGATATGAAAACCTTTAAGCTGAGAACCAAATGCATCATCTGCAGGATGGAATGGTGAATGATCACATGATGACAAGCATCCCAGAATAAGGCAGGGAAAAAATATGATGATGTCAAAATCAGGAGGAGCTGCTGCTTCCCAGATGTAAAAGATGCGGGCAATCTTGCATGAGGCAGGAGCTCCTCTCAAGTTCCCACAGAGTTATTTCTTCCTCAGAAAGTGGCTGGATGCAGGCAGTAGCCCACTACCTCTTTTCACAGCCTGGGGAGCTGAGCCAGAGGCTCTTCAAAATGAAGTTGCAGGATCCCTGTCCTCAGGAAAGCCCCCGCGGTGAAGGCAGCTGTCTGAACAGAGAGCGCTCAGGAGAAAGGGGAGCCACCACACTGCCGTCACACAGCACGTATGCACTGTTCCTCTCCTGGCCATGAAATGGTCCATAGGCAAACTTCCAATAAGCATCTCAAGATACATGGCCTTCAGAAAGGAGCTGTGTGTGGAGAGGTGGTGGAAGAGAGAAATCATGGAGCAATGAGTGGTAAGCAACTGAAAAAGGCAGCTGCTAAAACTTGAGATGTAAAAACATTGACTATGCAGGTATGGTTAAGATAAACCATGACGTTGTTTAGCACAGGTTTCAGTGAGCTGGAGACAAGAACCTTTGATTTTCTTACCTGGGAAGGAGAACATAAAAGAACTAAACTTCTTACAACAAAGGAGCAAAGAATTACTTTGCCTTATTACCCTGTCACCTTCCTCTCCCCCTCAGCCCTCATGAATCATCTCTGATCCCAGTGCCAGTGTCACAGATCTGACAGCAGAAACCATGTTCTGCTGTTGGGGCAAGCCCAAGGCAGCGACCCTCAAAGGACCAAAATCTCCTCTGAGCCAGGCAGGAAGAGCGGGGAATGAGAAAACAGCTCCAAGCAGCCCTGGCTCTCCTCCTTGGCCCTGCTCTGGCATGGTGAAAGAAATGAATAATGTGCAGGCAGACGAACGAAGAGCAGCAGCTCTCCAGGGTGGTTGCAATGTCAGGATGCAGGAAAACCAGGGAAAGGCAGTTAACACTAAAGAAACTGTATGAGGATGCAGTTTCTCTTTCCTCTATACTCCCTGATATCCAGACTCTTTGAGCACTATGCTTCCAAATTCAAGCTCGCATTTCTAAGCCATCTTACTCATTTCTGCGATTTTTTTTTTCAGGAAGGAATCTAGTATTGTAGAAAAAAAAAACAAGAAATAGTCCTAGGATTTTGGGTTCTTTCTCTTTAATTCCACAGAAGTTACCAGAGACACTAGTTAATGAGACCAGGGACTCTAATCATTATTCTTCTTCTTTCTCATTATTGTGTCTTAAAATACAAAGTGCACCCATATTTATTATAAATCTTCAGCTGCTCCTGGCTAACCATGCAGTCTAAGGACACAAGCAGCACAGGTGGATGAGAAGCAATTTCCCCCCATACACTGGCAGTACCACATGTTTCTGAATCTCAGTGGTATCAGAAAGCCAGCTAGTTTCAAAAGCTGATTTATTTTTGTTTCAGAAAGAGAAGCAGCATAGTTAAAAATGCACAGTAATTTGCCACTCTTACAATCAATCAACCACAGCCAGCACTGGCTGTTATACTGACAGGATAAAAACACGAGCCTGTTGGCTGCACCAGCTCCAGGATTGCTTGCTGGGTTCTCATCAGCCTGGAGACAAGCGTGAACATTGCCAGCCAGCATCCCTACAAAGTTTGCAAAGATCCAGCTAAGAGTATCTGGTAACTCAGGGGCAAGCAGAGGAGTATTTAACACTGTCTTAATAACCTTCAGAGATGCTCAGATGAACTGGAGGTTGCAACCCTGCAGAAAAAGGCAGCTGGGAGCTAAGATGAGAAGAGATGGACTGCAGAGAGACCAAGGGAACTGTCTTTGTTGTGAGTGACTTACAGAAGGTGCTGGAGAACGGGGGCAAGTTTTCTGCTGTTCTTCTTTATCCAAGGGGATGTGGGCTGAGACAGCTCTGTGCAGCATCACCCAGTCACCACCACTGTGAATCCCTGATCCTTGGGCTCACTGAGATCATATTTCCCAGTGCTTCATTGCAAGAGGACACCTGAAATAAAGCACCACCCTTATCACGGTTTTCTGCACATGAAGAAACTGAGTTGTGTTAGCGTGAAAAGTCACTTGGTATCTAACATATGTCACAAATGTCATTAACTCTCTAGCCCAAGCCATAGAATCAGATGACCTGAGCAAGATGACCTCAGACGACAGACTGAAACCATGAAGATACTTTTAACCAAGACTGTCAACTGCCATACAGCATGTCATATATGTCAAATAGTGCTAAGCTGTTTCATGGCTTTCTTCTCCAAACCTGCCTTCCCAAGAAAGACATAAAATCCCTTGCAAAATGAAGCCTGATTTCTATTACTTCATCTATATTGATAAACTAAATGCTAAAGCCCCTCTTCTACCTCTAAGGTCAAGAGACATAGTCGGCTGGAATCCTTATTGTTAAAAAAAATGTTCTGTGACTCCATTCCAGTTGTCTACTACAAGTCCCTGGCTCATGGTACTGTTCAGACTATGCCCAAGAACACTTTGGGAGAGTTATAGTTGGTCTAGGATTAAATCATACCAGGTTTTCTAGTGTAAACCCATAAATGATTAAGCTTAAGCATCTGTGCTTACTTAATTTATCAGTCTAGAGGTAGCCTTCTGTAATTCAGATAGTCAATACCTAGCGTGCACCTGCAAAATCTTCATGCTTAGTGAGAGTTTTGGTACAAAAGTACTAAGAACTACTCTGGTAAGGGATCATTTAGTGTTTTAGAAGTTGCAATAAATCCAAAATACAGAATATAAAACCTTCCTTTACACCTCATGTTTTCAGCATAAGCCTCATCAAATCTGTAGCAGTTACCCCATCTTTTACTCTGAAACGAGTTTGCTGTGAAATAATTGTCTTGGAGTTATCTTTCTGTATTATGAAAAGCAACTGAACACAAGGACCACTACTCTTCACAAATGCTCAGCACCAGCTAATGAGTTGTCCCTGTGCAGTCCAGGGACAATAGTCTCATATGGCAGGTTGGCTTCTCTTTCTCTCACCTTCGGGTCCTCCCAAAGGTCAGGAAAGAGAAAGAAGAAGAGGAAACTTCAAATATTATTGCATATTCTCAAGGAAATTTTTTAATATAGAAAATTCAAAGAAGGCGTACTGTTGATTTTTTTTTGTTTAGTCTCTTGCTGGATTTATAATAGTTATTGTTAACGCATAATATTCTCTGTATAGGTACCAAAGTGCGATTGTGATGGCTGTGACATAGAAGCTGAGATAAGGAAAATAAATTTGAGGCTGTGGCAGTCTGGAAGGTCTGTTAATCTGCAGGAAAATGATATCCCTACTAAAATACGTATCGCAACCATGACATCCTTGCCACAGTGATATTATCCATCCTTCCATGAACCTGTAGGAAAGTTAAAAACCTTTGAGGCAGGCATACTTCTCTGTTCAGTTCCAGCTTTTAGAATATTTGTGTATAATAACTGAATAGCTAGAGGTGGACTCTCACCAAAACACCTAATCAGTGTCACAACTGCATTTGAATTATCTTAGAACAATCTCCCCAAAAGCAGACATCCTTATTTACAAGTATAGGAGACATTTGTCTAAACTGCAGCAACTTGAATGCATCATCTCATTCATCTCTGTATTCCTGATGAATTAAGTCTAGACTACCAGTCAGGGGGTGGGGGAGAATGTGCCTCATGCAATTATCTGTATTTAAAAAGTGAGTGTAGACATTGGGACTAAACAGCAGGAAAAGGCTCTTACTCAGACTATGCAATAAAGGGCAATCGTATTTGTGATTTCAGTTTCTTGTCTAACTTCATGAGTCAGCTTTGCTGTTACTATTACCAGACAGCTCAGTGGAAATTTTTTATTTTGAGTAGCTCACTTCTCCTTCACTTTATGCTAAATTGGACCCTCCCAAAAGATGTATGCTTAATTTGATTAGATACCAAATGAGGTTTCAGGTTTTGCCCATGCAGGTGGTATTAGAGCCAGCTGATTTTAACCACGATTTGGAAGGGGCTTCACTCTTAACTCCACTACATTAGAACCAGCTAATGATGGATGTGGTTTTGTTAGGAGCATTTAGATTTGCCACACAATCATTGCCTCAGATCCAGCCACGCTCAATTTACAGACTCTGTTTGTCCTTAGGAAAGCTACACTTGTGCTGAGCAAGAGGTCTGAATATTCAAAGACATTTCCCTGGGATGTGAGTGAGAGGCTCTTTGGCAAGCATGACAGTGGCAGCCTGGGAGCCAAAGTCCGTAAATGTTTTGAATCTGAATGTTTTCTCAACCCTCTGATTTCCAGGAGTGCTTTCACACACAGCCACAAATGGAAAATATTTTGCAAAGGAGTACAGGGATAGAGCAAAAAATCCTACCACAATGTTCCTGCTACTTTTAAGTAGGAGTATTACTCTGCAAGGATTGGATTTTGTTCTCATCCTTTTTTCATACCATGAAATGCTATGACTTCTGTGGTGCTCTTCTTGACTTCCATGATGATCTCCACAACTTAAGTCATGACCCAAGTCCCTCTGATTTAGTAGGAATGTTTCCACTAACTTCAACAGAGCCATTACAGAGAGCAATGTAATAAGCAAAACTGAGACTTCGAAGTCTGTATTTAATTTAATACCTTAATAACTTAATTTTGTGGTGGAACTGAGGACAAAATCTCAGTCTATTAAATAAAATCTTCCCTTAGCATTTCTATGCCAAATCAAAATCAAATAGGTCAGTTTAATCAATGAAAAGCAGACTGATGGGAGAGATTAAAACAAATAACCTATAAATATCCATCTTCTACAACTCAGAGAAAGGGGTAAACATACAGGTTAAGAATGCTTTGAAGGCTTTGGCAGATATTCTGAAAGGAATGGTAAAGCAGGCAAGGGGACAGCAAAACATGATACAAACAAGAAAAAAAAAAAACACATACAAATGTTTGGTGTTGCACTTTATTTAGACTGGACTAGCTCTTGAAACAGAGTTTTCTTGACATCATTTCTATTTGAAAGTTTTTAGCACTTTCCCTAACAGGTTCGTTGAGTTTTTTTAGTGCAGCTAAATAACTATACTGCACAAATCCCTAGGAGAACTGAGAAACAGCAGTCTGGACTAACTCATTAAAATAATTTTATTTTCTATGCCTTGTAATGTCTTTCTGCTGGCCTGAAACCACAGGTATTTCAGCAGCTCAGTCACAGCAGCTTTAAATATCTCCTCCTCTAAGCTGCTGCAGGCACCTTGGCTGTTCAGCAAGAACCTACCACCAAAGGTATTTGCTCCTGAGGCACTACAAGAGCTCACTGCATAGAAGCTTAACCAAGGATGTGAAAACCTGCTAGGATGCAAACCAAAACACTTTTAGGCTCAGAGAAAATTGCACTGTCTATGTTGATAACCAGGCAGATTGTACAATGTGTGCGATCCTCACAGCCAGATTGCTGGTGAGAAGGGTGAAGAAGGTTGAGCTGGTTCATCCCTTCTTCCATGTTCTTTGAAGGTACAGAAGCTGTTCCTGGGAGTGACCATGGCCAGAATGTCATGTTGCCTCACAAGATGGGAAAGCCACTTTTCTATGTGACTTGGGAAAGAGATATTTGATTTAAGTAACTAGAGGAACATGTGTTCCTAAATCACTTGGGACACACTTAACATTCTTACATGCCTTTTGGAGACATCCCATTCATGGGATAATCTGATAAAATTCAGCAATATGCTATAAAAGTCTTCACAGAAGCCATCACTACCAGCTCTCAAAGGCGTTTGCTATCAGTCCCGTCTTGGCCATCACAGCTCCTGCAAGGATCTTGGCATAATTGAAAGGATGGCCAGGAGAAGGCCTGGCAGCCTACAAATGCTGCCAGAGGGGTTCTACCCAGTTCTCACATAGGGATGGAGGAGAAGCATTTCCACCATCTCCCTGCTCGCACAGCTGTGCAGAGATTGGTACACCTGGCCTAATGCCTTGGAGCAAACTTCTCGCCCTCTCCTGAGCCTTGCACGGAGACCATTTGCTCAAATCCAAAGAAAAATATTTGGTCTTCTGCTTATACATGTGTGTGAATAACAGAGACTTACACACTGTATGGTTTGCCTGCTTCATATGTCATCCTACCACATGCCTGGCTCAAAGACCTGGTCAGAAATAGAAGTGGAAAAACCAGATAGGTACAAGACATCTCTAAATAAGTCACTCTGAGGCAGGGAACAGCATCCCAACCATTGGGTAGAAAGATACTATTTTCAGCTGCCAGCTATAATTAAACAACTCGTTTTCCTAAGGCAGAAGATCACAAGCTTCCTCTACAGAAAAAGATTTTGTTTTTTAATTAAGTTGCCAAGGAGCTGCTCTCACAGCCAAGCCTGAGAGATCTTGAGCTTGTGGGGTCGGTCTGAGGTGGTTAGATACATTGACGTTTCCTGAGAAAAACTATACACTTTAATGAAGACTTAAATGGGCAGCCTTTTAGACATTTAACCTCTTTTCTCTTCTTATTGTGTATTTTTGGATAAATAAGCAGCATAGCCATTTGAGTAGAGATGCTCTGAATTACTCTAATCAGCTGTTAGTCACTCTCTCCCAGGGGCCATTTTCTCAGTGGTGAGGAGCTCCCCAGGAGCACAGATGAGGAGCAGGACTCAAGGGGTCAGAGGGGTCTGAGAGGAAAGAGACATGGAACTGCAGTCAGGGAGGAGCAAAAGTCCAAGTCCATCCATGGGAAGGGCCTCTCCCCATCGCCTGTCCTGCTGGGACCAGTTCTCCTCTGCAGCATCTTCCATCATAGAATGATAGAATGAATGGTTTGAGTCAGAAGGGACCTCAAAGATTATCTAGTTCCAACCCCCCTGCCATGGGCAGGGACACCTTCCACTACTCAAAGCCTCATCCAACCTGGCTTTGAATACATCCAGGGATGAGGCAGCCACAACTTCTCTGGGTAACCTGTTCCAGTGCTTCACCACCCTCACTGTAAAAAATTTCTTCCTTAGATCTGATGGAAATCTACCCTCTTTCAGTTTAAAGCCATTGCCCCTTGTCCTATCACTACACGCCCTTGCAAAAAGTCCATCTCCAGCTTTCCTGTAGGCCCCCTTGAAGTACTGGAAGGCTGCTATATGATCATCCCGGAGCCTTCTCTTCTCCGGGCTGAACAGCCCCAACTCTCTCAGCCTGTCTTCATAACAGAGGTGCTCCAGCCCTCAGATCATCTTTGTGGCCCTCCTCTGGACTTGCTCCAGTAGCTCCACGTCCTTCTTGTGCTGGGGACCCCAGAGCTGAACAAAGTACTGCAGGCGGAGTCTCAAGAGAGCAGAGCAGAGGGGCAGAATCACTTCCCTCAACCTGCTGGCCATGCTTCTTTGGATGCAGCCCAGGATACGGTTGGCTTTCTGGGCTGCCAGCACACATTGCTTGCTCATGTTGAGCATCACCTGGGGCAGCCACCTTGCATCTCCTTGCCACTTTCTCTCTCCAAGGATACAGGGCCCATGGACACCCCTGGACAAGCTACAACACAAAGCAGGGCCATAGCCCACACTGCTACATTTGGGCAGGATACTGCAGGCGAACAGGGAAGGCAAAGGCAGAGACAGAGACCTAGTCAAACGCCGCTGCGCAAACCCAGCGTCACGCGTGTCTGCTGGCATAATGTTACTTTTACTCTGTCTCCCCACTCCTACCCTTCATTATTTACTCTGATTTTATTGTTCAGATCTCTAATTGCACTATTCTGTAAAGCATTTGTCTGACAGTCAGGGAGCTAAACAAAGCCGTGCTATCGCAGCACAGCACTGCTGCCTTGAGCAGAGCTCCGCAGCAAGCTCAGAAAAGATGGGCTCTCTTCTGCCCCAGCAATTCTTCCTTTTCCAGCAATGTTTAAAGTATATAATTATGTGCCAGATAACGAGTTACCTTATTTGACATTTGAGAAATGCCAGCGTTATGCTTCCTTGCGTGCTCCTGCAAGACAGGCAGCATTTCTGTGACAGCAATATGCTGAAATGCAGCTGGGTGCTGCTCCAGCCAAGGGGGGCTGTTGGGATCATCCCCAAACACTGCTCAAAGCCCTCCTGCACAGCATGGGGGGCTCAGGGACAGTTAGAAGCATGTTTTAGAGTTGTTGTGTAGGTTCTGGATGGCAAGGGTCAGAGGAGAGTCTTTCCTACCTAGAGAATATGTAGGAAAATGTAAGGAGCACATAACTAAATGAAACTGGACCATTTCAGTCTGGAATTACCAAAATTATTTTTGTTGTTTTTTTTTTTTTCCACGAGCAACAACATATGAATGTCTTCCCTAATTATTTCTAAGAACTCCGTTCTTTTTCCAAGGAAGAATACAACATTCCCTAAAAAATATGCTGCCTTCCAAACCCCAAATAAACCTTTACCCTTTACTCATAATCCAGTCAGTCCCTCTGCTTCGCTTGATATACTTTTCCCTCCTAACTCTTGTCATGTCGTTTTCAGTCCACACTATCCTATAGCTAGTTTTTTCCCATAGCAATGGCAACTGAGGTTGCCAGAAGTGATGACAGCAGTTAACACATCCAACAGTCTGTACGTGATGGGGAAAAAGTAGGGCTTTTTGGGTTCTTCTTACTTTAGGTACCCTGAGTCCTTCATTGGGTCTGTCCATGGGCACCTTGTGACTGGGAAAACTCAAACCTTGTCCTTGCAGGTGACACATAATTATGAGGCTTCATGTGATTTTGGTTGTACTAGAAACTTAAAACTCCAGAGACAACAGTACTTGTATCACTTCATTTGTCTGCTTTTCTATCTTATCCCCATACATATATATGTTTCCTTCTATGGCAGCAACATTAGTCACCAGAAGAAAATGCTGCAGAAAGAAAAGACATTTATTTTCCTGTAAACCTTTTACACACAGTTCTCTCCCTCTTGGCACTCAATCGGGGGACAGCTTGAGTTCTCTACCAAACCCTGTGTAGCCTGTGCATTCCTTTGAGGTTGTGTAGTTCTAATACTTTCTATCTCTAAATAAAACTCAGAAGAAAGAACAAAGAAACTCAGCATATAAAGTGGTCAGTCACCACCTGATTTTTAACGCTCCATTTCTGAAGGCTCTTTTCTGCCCCATGGATTTTTAAATATAGCTTGGTATTACATGTCTGGAAAAAGAGGTGGCTCAGTGACAGCTAAAACCACTTAAGCAGCCATTTGCCTCCAGACACAGAAAGCTCGTGCAAAGCTTGCAAAGCATTGCCCTGCACCTACCAACTGTAAAAAGCCAGAGAATTAAGTGGGATTCCCTGACCTAGAACTTATTTAGAAAGGAGGAAAAACAATCACATTTAAGTCCCTAAAAATGAGAGGACTGCCTGGGTCAGATATCTCTGTCATCCAGCAACTTGTCATCAGGCAGAGGATAGGTGGACAGGATTGAGGTGTGTATACGTTTGATGTTCTCGCAGAATCTGTCAGGCAGATGTTTATGGACTTCCTGAGCCAGAGGCTACATCCAGACAACTATGTTTAATAGCTCCTGATGGAGCTGCCCTCCACTAATATGTATAACCCCTTTCTGAACCCATTTCAACTCACTGTGCCCATGCTGTCCTGCAGCAATGAGTTCCACAACTCTAACTGTGCTGCAGGAAGACGCCTCTGCACAAGCCACACGAAAACATCACAGAAGTGACCGCTAGTTATTGTAGCATACCTCTCATCTCTCTGCACACCTATCTTTCTGTTCTCTACTTCTGCTGTATCTTGTGAGATTAAGGAAACATTTGACTCAGCTGGGTGACATCAGGTGTAACCAGTGTCTGAGATGTGGGGACATCACCAATTCCTACAGCACCTGAATGATTATGTCTGTTTCTGACACAGAATTTCACCTGCCATTTTCCTACCACATCAGTCAGTATCATGAAGTCCTCACTGCAAGAAGAGCTCTAGACACTGAATCAAAAATTAAAGTTGAAAACAAACTCAATTTTCTCGGCTGAAGTGGTGAAAATAAGAGAAATGGTATGACTATTGTCCACTGCTTTACAGTAACTCATCTTTGAAGAATCATAAAATCATAGAATGATGGAGCTGCTGATAGCTGCCTGCTTGATAGCACAACTTTCAAATCCCTTTTTCTTACCAGAGATGAAATTTTCCACCCTGCAAAGGATCAACATTCATATACTTCTCAACATTCATATACATACACAGGCCTTAAGAGGGGCTTAAGTAATACTTAAATTTTATACTAATTTCAAGAAAGAGAGCGTTCAGTAAGTCCATATTTAGAATCACAGAATCATAGAATCATAGAAAGGTTAGGGTTGGAAGGGACCTCAAGGATCATCTAGTTCCAACCCTCCTGCCACGGGCAGGGACACCCTCCACTACACCAGGTTGCTCAAAGCCTCATCCAACCTGGCCTTGAACACTTCCAGGGATGGAGCATCTACAACTTCTCTGGGCAACCTGTGCCAGTACCTCACCACCCCCAGAGAGAAAAATTTTTTCCTTATATCTAATCTAAATCTGCCCTCTTTCAGTTTAAAGCCATTGCTCCTCCATATGATTGGCTTTCTGGGCTGCCAGTGCACATTGCCGGCTCATGTTGAGCTTCTCATCCACCAGCACTCCCAAGTCCTTTTCCTCAGGGCTGCTCTCAATCCATTCTCCGATCAGCCTGTACTTATGCTTGGGATTGCCCCGACCCATGATTTGATCAAGAAGCTAGAGAATTGTGGAAGAAATCCCTTTGTATGCAAAATGGAGGGCACCAGCTCCATGGAGGTTCTGGCTGACACCACAAACAGTGCCCGAGTGTTGCAAGTGATGTCCTTACCTGCCACCTGGCAAATGGCTCATGGAGGTGACATCCTGCCAGGGCTGTCACCACAGGAGCTCTAGCAGCTGAGTATAACCCTGTGCTCTCGAAGAAGTGAAATAAATACAAAAGCAGCCATGTTTCTGAGCCACCCTAGAATGAATAATAGCCAGATGAATTTTGTTTTGCATGTTAGTTAAATTATTTAAAAAATTGACACTGGAAGATAGAATGCTATGCATAGTGGAGCCAGAAAGTGAAAAAAAGAAAATGTCTCTGTGAGCAAGTATAAATCCCAGGAACTACAGCCTCTGGCAGCTGCAATGGCACTACATTTTTAAGATGGCTTTAGAAGGTAGAGCGTCTACATGCAGAAGTCAGGTTCTATGTAATTATTAAGGTCTCTGGAGAAATAAGAAAATGGATAGACCAATCAGATATTTAACAGTGCATAGGCACTGGGACATAAACTATGTGCAATAAAATAAATTTAACTCTGTGCATGTGCATGTATATGTATGCTCTCATGTATTAGCAAGCCTATAAACAGCGTGCATTCATATCCCATAAACGAAAATTTCACTTTATAGCTGCTGTGGCAAGGTACTTTGCTATCATTGGTGTTCAGCACTCAGGCACTTCTGGGCAAGGAAATTAATAGTGAACATAAATAAGCCTATACTTTCCATATATAAGGAAATATTTGTTATAGCAAAATGGACTTAGTCTGAGCCACAGGAGTTTAAATTTAACTACATTTGAATCTTGATGACTACTTGTAAATGGTTTTTCTATACAGTTTGTAAAAGTATTAGGAATATTAATGAGATGTCAGAATAATATTTGGTAATTTATCTATGTTACAGCTTTAGAAGGCAATTTTGTGCACAGTTATATATAAAAATACTAAAACTATAATTCACTTAACATATAAGATTCCATTTGCAGAAGCATTTATATGTACTGTATGAGTTCATGTTTTATTTTTTGAGGTTGACAACAAAGGAGCAGGTTCCATTTTGGTCAGAGGTAGAGTGACGTAATGCACTTCTTTCTTTCTGCTTTTCCACAGTACTGTTCTATTCCTATGAACTTAAGCATTCTAAAATTTTTAATCTCATTATGATTAAGTATATTACTGTAATTCTAAATTATATTATAGAAATATTTATATGGAAAAGTTCAAAATGAGAATAAGCAAAAAGGCTGCTTTTATTCAGAATTTAATTTGGTTTATTTCCAGCAAAATAAATTGAAATTTTCCATTTTTCCTTGAATTTTTCCTCTTTGTTTAGGTATTACTCATTTTAGACTTTTAATTTTTAAACTCAAGCTTCAGCACATTCTAGTTATTTTTATTAAATCTTTTAACATACATACTCATTTGACTAGATCTAAATAACTTGCTGAACTAACAAAAAGACCAGAGATCTACGGAAATTGTTTCCCTGAATTTAATTAGACAGACAAGCTTCCTCTGGAGCTCTTCAGAGACATCCTCCTTTCCACTAAGTACTTTCTGGAGTGACTTCACTAGACTTCCATGTTTTAGGTGCAATTTAAATGATCAGATTATACAGGACACTCAAAACACACAATACTAAAGAGTCTCAATCTTAATGACTGCAAAGTAATTGGGCTGTAGTTATTCCAGATGTTTGTATAGAAATGCATTTTAAAAATTAGATAAATGATAGTCATCAATATTTCCTCTCATTTATATCCAGAACTTGTTGTATCAGCTCAAAAGCAGTAAGCCCTTGCTAATTACCTATGTCTCCTCCCTGCTGCTATGAGAAGAGGAACACTTCAGTCTCTGAATAAATGAGTTTCAGCCATACCTTAGACTATGAGCTTTACATCCAGGGTATAGTTTAATTATCCTGTAGTGTAAGTGTCAATTTTCATATTTTAGGAGTGCGGATTGTGTACATGCAAAAGTTTTTAGATGTTCAGTGGGACTTCCAAAAGCATCTAAGCATTTGAAATTATCAGAAGTTCATTCCTGGTACCCAAAAGCTCCTACAAAACCTTCACAGCACCCAGCTGCCTTGTCAGGCACTTTTAAATACAAGTTAAAAACCGGTCCCACAACTTGACTAAGGACAACTTTGGCCCAGAATTGATTTTTCAGTCATTCAATTTAACATGATTATTTTCCCAGTATTGAAAAAATAGCTGATCCACCTGTCAAAGAGGTGAGAACCCATCCTTGTAATGAGTTGCCAGCCTGAACACTGGAAGTGATGGTGCGGCATTAACATAACTTCAAATATCGGCCAGAAATAGTCCAAACCCATTTGTGTTGAGCTGACCCTAAAATTTCTGACTGCAATTAAAATAGACTCTCCCCCCTTAAAGTGCACTTGGAGATATTACTTACCAAGGCTGGGTTTGGGTTTTTTCTGCTGCATAGAAGTTTTGCCCCAGGGAGAGCATCAACAGCTCTCTCAGCAGTAAGGCATGAGCAAAGCATGAGGCTCTGACTCATATTTGCACGTGGATTTAGCCAGGATGGCTGAAAGAGTCATTGTCCTGCTGCTCCCGAGGGGCTGCTGCCCACAGAGCCAGAGCAGCATGATGGCACATGTGTCTCCCCACCCAGTGCAGTGCAGCGCAGCGTGGTGCCCTGCGTATCGGGACAACGTGACCACGGAGGCAGTTTGCACGAGTACAGCAGGCTGTGAATGGTGGCCTTTGGAGGTGGCCATGCATCCTGTTGGGCTTTTCCTTCTCTGGGGATACCAACCGCTGCAAGAGGAATGGTGCCAACAGTGGGAACTGCTGCAGTCACCTCCGTAGCCCTGCCTGGCAACACAGGCAGCAAACGCAGCTGGAGCACAGGCAGGTCGGGAGGTAACAGCCACCAGACTTCACAGATATGGCTAAGAGGAGGTTTTTAAAATCAGAATTCCTCAGAACAAGTAAAAAGTCCAGATAAGAATGAGTCTTGTAAGTGGCATGGACCAGTTCCCTCTCCTGCTGTCCACTGTAATGAAAAGCTGGTGAGAAACAGCTGTCGTCTCCACGCTGAGGGTGAGGGACTCGGTAGCTGTGGCTGCATTAATAAACTAAAGAATGCTGGATACCAGTCTCTGGTCCCACGGCCAGCTGGAATGGCCTTGCAATGTTCCCAGTGCTGAACTGGATCAGGAGACACGCTAACAGTTTAACTGCACAGTTGACTGCATTGCAGTGCTTAGATCTGTACCATAGCATTTTCTGATTTACTACCAGGAACGTGGTCTGTACATAACCCTATACTGATACTCCTCAATGGGCACTGGTTCATGGGACATAGGCAGCTCTAAAACTCTTAGTTTGGGAACTGGCTCTGGTGTTTGCTATAGCCATACCTTCCTGGATTTCCATGAATTTTTGCATAAATTCGAACTCTAGCTGCTGGCAGCCTATTTCTTAGTCTCTGGAAAAAAACACAACAAACTACAACCCCCTCCACTCAGCAGGGCCTGTCATTATCTTGCTAATCAAAGCAAGCACTGTCAAAGGACCTGCTGAAAGGAGACTTATGTATATACGTCAAGCTTGCACCAATTAAAATATTGCTCATTGCCTAATTCATTAAACAGTAGGAAGTAGAAATGAAGCTTTAAATTTAGCAGAGATGCTACTACTAATTATTAACCACGGTCTATCATTAAGCAGTTGTCTGTCATTCTAATGAACAATATGAACAAAAAAGGATAAAATATAATCTACTAATCAAATTGTAATCTAATGATATTCCATCAAACAAGTATGTGGTCATTTTCTCAAAAGATCAAACAGTGGTTTTATCTTGCTATTGCTAATTAACTGGGGCTTCAGTGCTCAAAAATAACGTGGATTATTTCCATATCACATTCCTTACTGTCACAAATAAGGATGGAAGAATACTCGGCACTTGAACAAGAAGCACCGCCACGGGATGTAACTCTGTTTGCTACCTTTGTACTCCTTTACGTGATAAGGGATAATTATCTTCACAGGACAAAATCTCCCCATGTGACTCAGATTTGACTCTTCTCATGGTCAAAGGAGTTGCTTTGCGTAGATGTTACATGATTTACCGCTCTATGTGCTGGGCTCAAAAGCAAATTTGAGTAACTCTTATCTGCCATACTCATCAAATATAAGAAGTGGATCAATATCTAATTGCTCTGTCTAGGTAGCAAGCTAGTAGTTTCAAAATCACCTGTCACAGTTGTGTTGAGGCCAGTGGTTTCTCCCTGTGAATGATTAAAGTGTTACAGTAAATGCTGCTTTTGTGAACACCAGGAAAGTAGCTGAAGGCAATGTTTGCAGTTGTCACCCTTTCCAAGAAAATGTAGATTATAATGGTACTTTTTTTTTTTTTCTGTAAAACTTGAATCAAGCTGAATCCAATGGCTTGAGATTTTTCTGCAGTTTTCCAGTTTTTCTACCTAGCTTTGCAAATCTGAAGTGGGTACTGTGGAAAAGTTACGCTTTGTGATCTCTGTGAAATCCTGCCATTGCTGCAGCTTAACTCAAAGGATTCCTAAGAAAGGATATTTAAATTTGAGCTCGCCTCTAAAAATACACTAATGAGAAGTGTCTTCCTCTCAAATCCATTCCCCTGTCTCCTACCGCCAAGGAAATCAATTACTGAGGATCCCAGTGTGACAAATCATGTAAGAGTAAAAATGGTAGGATTTAAGTGATGTGATTGTAGATGTTGGGAAGCTAGCTGCCTGTTTGTCAACTGCTCGGCCATGGTCACTTCACAGCCAAGAGGCAATTGCAGAGGGCAATTCATTTGACCCACGAATGCAGCTATCTTAGTCTGAGAGAAACTGCCTCCTGGAAAAGCCTAGTTGAATCAACTGACTGCAAGGAATGTTTCAGTTAATTAACTTTGACTTAGCCATCTTTTAGACAGATAGTTCAGCTGAGATGAATGCCACCTTACATCTGTCATTTGTGACATAAACATAATATTATGTACTGATATCGTTTGCAGTATGTAAGAATCACAGGTCTGGGTATCAAGCCTGAACAATTATTTTCTAGGCTCCCTCTTTGATCAGGACCTCAGGACTTGACAGGAACGAACTACACTCGATTCTCCTTTACTTTTCAGCACCACTGGGTTTCACAATATTTGGGGTTTTTAACAGGTAGCTTTAAAAACCCTATCCCGCACCACTTTGTTTTGCAGTTCTGAGCACACCACAATGCAACACTTCCTGGAGTTAATTAAGGGTTATCATTTTTCTTTGCTCCAAACGTTCATTTTAAGACAGATCAAAAAATGGCTAAAAGAGCACTTGAAGATGCTCTTTTCTAAAACAGGTTATTAATTAACCTTCCCCTTTACTGTGCTTGCTAAAAACTGCACAGCTCTTTTTGCTAACTCCTCATCTCTTAACCTGTTATTTAAGCCTGTGCCCTTGGCCTTCAGATCCAAACCTTCATCTTTCTTTGGCTTGCAGACGGGTCAAAGGGCTGGTCCTTTAGTCCTTTATATCCCTCTCCCAGACTTGGCTACAAGGAAGATTGTGAAAGCTCCTGTGAACTGTCAGCATTCTCCCTTGTTATTGCCCCTCTCCTTTATTATCAGTGAACTTCAAAGGTTTATTGCTGCTGCAACACCTTGATTTGTATTAGATTTTGTGACTGTCTAATTAGCATTAGGAGTTTAGTATAAAGCTACCCAAAAGGTAACATTGATCTTGCCAGGACAGTTATAGGACTAAAAATGAAAGAATTTGTCTTCAATCACCTATTACATAAAGATTAGCTGTGGATGCTGCATTCTCAAATTAAGATATTCCTACTCCTTTCCTCTAAGCAGTTAGCAGTACAAAAGGCTGTCCTAGTCTTCTCAGCTTGTTTTAATGATGTTTTAGTGTTTTCCTTGAACACATTGGAAACAACACACCCCAGTGCCCACCAGAGCCTTTCCTGCAGCTTTAGTCCTCGGTGTCCCTCTGCCAAGCACTCACGTTTGCTCCCCATGCTACCTGCTGTCTTCATCTGACACAGTTTAAGCCACAACCAATATTGTCACCACTCACCTCATCACAGCCTGGTCTCGTTAGCTTGTGATTGACTTTACCATGCTGCCCACAGCCTTGGGAAGTAGCTTATTGTCTCCAATGTCCAATACATAATGGGATATTTGATTGTATTTTCCACTTAGCCTGAAAAGGCTGCCACAGTTTGTCAGCTCTAATAACTTTGGAATAATATCCTATTCGGTTCTAGTCTGACCACATTTGCAAATAGCAGCATTCATGTATTATGTCTGGAAAAAACATTAATAAAAGACATCAAGGGTAAGAAGACTGGACAGCTGGATTATAGAAACAAATCTAGGTATTAAAAGGTAGGACCTTTACCTTCGGAAGTGAACAGGAGTGTCCTCACAGCTGTCAGTGCCTCTCTCTGCAGTAGGGACAAGATTCCAGCTCCACTTATACTCACAGCGTGGTCCTATTTTCCTCCTTGGCCTCAGTGGCCCTACTTACAGTTTAACACTACAGCCACTGGGTCTCTGCTCATCAAGGGAGGAATTTGGCAGGACTAATACAGGTGGTCCTCCATCTGAATCAGTAACCTGTGCCGTCATCGTTGATGGAGAGGCATGTAGAAGTTTTAGGCTATGATTCATCTGGTTTATTCAGATGTCTACATTAAAATGACATGAATCACATCTTAAAACTGCCTGTTTCTCACCACAGAGCTCAGAGTGACATTGATTTAAATGTATATTGTAGGCATCTATACTTAATCAAACAAAACCACTGTAGGGGTAACATCTATACTAATGTTGCAAGCAGTATCAGGGCGAGCTGGCAGGAGCAGGCCAGAAAAATGCTCTCTCAGCCTTCAGGAAAGGGTGGCAATGTGCAACCTGCCACTGGAAAAAGTCTCTAGCCTGAGATCACTCCTCAGTTCTTCTCAGCAGTGCTTTGGGGGGGTGCCAGTTGAATGAGACCAAAATCATGTCAAGGACTTTTCCAGCAAGTTAATAGTGTGGACAATCAAGTTCCCAGTTGTCGGTCCATGTCTTGCCACTCTTTCCTTAATGTATGTACCCACAGTGTCATAGCTACTCTTTAACAGAATCCTGATACTGTGTTTCTCCCTCAGCTTTAAGTGCTAAAACAGACTTGGGATGAGGAAATTTTGGTAAATGTATTATTTCTCTCTTTTCTCAGGACATCTAGGAATTTCCAGAATCAACACCTTCCCAAAGACCGACCGTATTGCTTTGTTGAACTGCTCTACTGTCAGATAAATCACAGTTTAGCATCACACGCCATCACCCGGTAACTTAAAGGACTGCACACGTCTCCATCTGTTATTAAATGTTTATTTATGGCTGGAGGGAATGAGATGCCCACACACGCACAGAAGCAAAAGAAATTATTCTGTGATGCTGTTTCCATGCAAGACCAAATCATTTACAGAGCTCCCATCCACAGCAGATACTACCTGTTCTCCAGGATGGGAACCAGATCTTCCCTGCCTGTGCTAACTTGCTGCCTGCTTACCCTGCTCATTTACCAACGAATCCTTCCAGCCTAAAGTACAAGGACGAACAACTTTGATAGAAGGGGTTCAACATCCTCTCTTTTTCATCTAAAATGACATAGCTCAATGCTTAGTTTCCCTACATGAGATGTAGATTTGAAGATCCTCAGGCAAAGAATATAACAGAATAAATAATCTACCCATACTCTATTTTACTGCAGTTTGAGTGGACTGAGCTCTGTAGGGCATCTGTCAAATCTGCAGAATTACTAGGTCTTGGCAGGCCATGGGTATGATACAGAACTCTGCACAGCTCTGTAGAAATCAAGGCTATTCTGGCACACGTAGAAGAAGTCCCAGTACCTGGTTATACTATTGTAGAGAACTGAGCTGCCTGTGAAGCTCAAGCATCTCTGGTAGTAACCACATGGGAGTTTTGAAGATTCAAGTATTTGATTCCCAAGATATAGCTTAAGTTGTTTTCATGCTCAAGGGTCTAAGCCATTTGCCCAACACAGAAAATGTCATTTCCTCATGGTGGTCTGCAAGGCCCCCAGGGAAACTCTGAGCCTTAAAGATATATTCCTAACTTTGGATTCTCTGCATGCCAGCAAGTTACATGGCTATGCCTTGAGAGTGAAGGTGGTCTTAGGCCACTGGTTAGAAAGCTCATGCTAGAATAGTCTTGACAATGATTTTTCAATTTGTATAGTTTGATGTTTGCAAGCAAGGTAATTTGAAGATACCAGATATCTTGGTGCAAAGAAAGATTTCATTTATGGTTGAAAAAGAAATCAATGCTCTTAATTCAAAACCGTTCAATTTACAAGACTTCCTACCTAAACTGATACCTCTGGTTCTTGGCTCAGTTGTAAAGTATCAGAGACCCGTATGTCTCCTAGTACCCTCAGAGCTCTGTATGGATAAAGTCATTGTGATGTTTTTTACTGGTGGGCTCTTCTTGGCTGAGGTTTCTTTTTTCTTTTTCGGTATGCTTTGTACTTTACTTGTTGGTTAGTGCAAGTAGCATGCTATATGCTACAAAGAGGCTTTCCTGTTTTCCTTTAAACAAAGAAATTTCTACTTATGATGTATATTTGCCACGTGCAGTGCAGACATACTTTCCCCTCAAATGATGATAAATCCTGAGTTCAGAGACAGCCAGTAATTAATTCACTGCTGTTAAGTCCTGGGCTCCAGGGGCTCAAGAAAAAGTCACTGTTGCATATTGTGTTGTTCTAGAGCCACACTAATGCAAACAAAATATTAACTAAAACCAGTGATGTAACCATGTACCATAATCTGGGTTGCAGTTGAAAAAAATGAAAGATATCTTCCATGCTTTCAAAAAATGTGTACTCTTTTGACATGAATCCAGATGTATTCTTATTCTAACGGGGATGCTCAGCCAGTGCAGTGAAATATGGGAACAGTGTCAGAGACATCAAATTCACCATCACCTTTGTACACAGTTTCTGCAGCTTTGCTGTACATTTAAGAACAGAACCAACGGACCTAAAAGATATATTCTCCAGATCATAGTCAGGATGTGAAGTAGGGCTGGAAAAAGCTGTACTTCTGTTTAGTTTTACTGCCTTGCATTGTCTAGAAACTATGAACTCAAATTAAATATTTTAAAAAGATCTTCCGTTCTTACTTGGAGTGAGTAAATCCTGTGTTCAAATGAGCAGGGTTACTCAACGTTTACCGTGGTATGGTTCAGACTGTGTTACAGCTATGTCATCTTCCAGATAACAGTAAATGTGTTACGAAGCAGTGAACAGCTGCCAAAGCCATCAGGCATGAAACAGGCACTGACACAGAGATACCAGGACACCCAATCTGTCTAACCAGGTGTCTGCTTGCTGGCCAGGAGAGCATCCCTCCCCTCTTCCATCTTGGTTCCCCTGATCACAGAGGCAGGACTGTCTGATGTGACTTTAGGATTTATATAGTGTTGCTGACATGCCTCTCTAGGCACTGCTGGGCTTGCAAGATTCTGCTCCCCAAGAGGTCCCAAAGACTCCCCAAAATGTCTCTCCAATTATCTGTGAAGCCCAGCCATTTCTCAAGTAGCTCCCTTGCAATGACCTGTGAAATCCAGCCTTTTCTCACAGTGCTGGCTGTAACTTTTGGCAGTCTCTCGCATCGCCAGCTGCCACATGCAGCAATTTCTCATATCACATCCCATAGTTTTCCACATCCCGCTCAGGCAGCTTCACCTCAGGCCAGTGCGCGGTTGGTGACTTGCCGTCCTAACATAGCACATTACTCATAGAAAGGTAAGCTCTTCTTGGGACAGGAGCTGCTGATGGTTATTTATTATTATTATAATTATTTATTGCATTATTTGGTATTTATTGCTGTATCTCTTCCAAGAAATAGTAATATTCCTCTCCAAGTTAATTGAAGTCCCTTTTAAAATTAATAGATGCGCTTTGGCCCTGGAAGAATGAACGGTGTCATGGCTGAGGACGAAGGAGCTGGTAGCAATGTCATAGCAGATGTTTCACTGAAATTTGTAATCAAAGCAGAGCTAAAATCCCTGTAGTTCATATTTTTATGATTAAATTTTGTCTCCATAACTCCTGCAGTAACTCTTCTGGGGTCTATTAAATTGTCTGTATCATATTTTTAGAAAAATATTCCTCCAACTATTGCTAGGGAACAATTTAAATTTCTCCATCCTGGATTTTAGTCTCAGCTTTAAGGATTTCGTCTCATCATCTGCAGCCCAGCTATATGTATCCTTAGATTACTTCTTGAAATAGAGAGCAGCTTAAAACTCACTCACAAGAATTTGACCTCTGACTGTTTACCCGACATGAACCCTAGACAAATTTTTCTCTGCCAGGAAAAGTTCAGATTGGGGAATCTTTCCCTTTCTAACAGAGCAGAAGAGTAAGTTCACAGCCTTTGTTATTCTGAGACCTTTCTATCCATAACAAGTTCTCCCGTGTTGCCCTCCTCCTTGGCCTCAAGGGATTTAGGAGGGAAGAGTTGTGATTTATCCTCTGCCTTATTAGAAACAACTCGTTCTCCCACTTCTGTGGCTTATTCCAGGCGCAGCCTCAGCCTGCACCAGCACACGAGACTTGCACTCACCTGTCTTAGGAGGTATGAACAAGGAATGGAAAATAAGACTAGGGCAGAGGGATGGAGACAGCAGTTTCAGCCAAGCTTCCATGCCCACCTCCCTTTGCTCACCTGTCTCAGCTGGAGAACTCTCTTCTCCAGCTCATCACTGCATGAACAGGATGAAGTGATTTTGAATGACAGCTCTTTATTTCCTTGTCTTTAGAGTCTGCATTAATGAGATATGCAGATTAGCAAACCAAAGTTAATTATTTTTTGACACAAACTAGGGGAGATGAATCACTGATGATTAAAGCAAGTTTAAGGTCTCTCTGCACAGCTCACATAAAACAAAGAGGAAAGCATCAGTCTCATGCAGGTCTGGTGGTGCCTATAACATCCCTGAGGAAGCAGGGATAGATGTTTACATGAGCACATCTCACAGCCACCCAAATAATTTCTCTGCAACAGAAGGTTTCCAAAACCACTGAGGAGTTTGCCGTATGTGGGCAAAGTATCTAGAGGAGCTTGTATTAGCCAAAATGGACAGGAATCCACTTGCTCAGGCTTCATCTACCTGAAGATTAGATATTGCATTTACCCAGGTTCTTGGTATAGATCCTGGATAGAAATTGCAGCTCACCTGACCTATCTTGATACCTGTCTTGATATGAAGTTAGTAGTTATCTCTCTTTCTTAACTACAAAGGCAGCACAAGATCCCTTCATCATCTATGTAACTCCTAGAAGTTAGGTAGATGACTCCCATGCTAGATGTTTATTTATCTGTGTTTGTCCTCTGTGTTTTCTATTTAGAAAGAAACTCAAATAAATGGCTTAAAAATATGGATCAAGTGTTTTTAGTAAAAAAAGTTACAGGGTTTTGTGGAAGAAAAAGAGTCACATGGAAATTTTACTTTGCATCTCATCTCCTAGCTCTAGAAGTCATGTAGGGACTGTACCTACCATGAGAAAAGAAGCTATTCTGAAATGTATAAGACTATATTTGTACTAATAAGCTAAGCTAGAGGCATAGGACACTTGATTTTCTAGAGTGGCTGCAATAATCTATGTTACAGTCTTGTCCCAGGCCAACTAGGACTTCCTTACAAAATCTTGCTGCTTACAACATTAGTATAGATGTTCCCTCTACAGGGGTTTTGTTCAATATCGAATATAGATTCCTACAATATACATTTAAATCACTGTCACTCTCAGCCTGAGCACAAGCAAGGCAGCAACAGAACATAGAACTACCATGAAAGATACAGGGGTTCTTTTTGGCCAGCCTGACCAGGCCAGTTGAGTGATAAGCCAGAAGCTGGTCATCTCAGATGCATCCGTGTATTTTTTTGCTATTCCGTTTAATTTAATATTCCAATAACTTGATGTACACTATCTGACTAGAACCAGCTAGGATCCTAACTCAGTGTTGCTCCTCTGCCTACATTTGTTAAACCAACCCAGGTCGGTTTGACTTTCCCTGGAGTGATGTTCAGTTTTGGAGTTAATGCAAGCCAGGGATCAATTCAGATGGAGAAAACATTTTTCAGAAGCTGAAGAGCTCCATAGCATGGAAGTGGTCAGATCAGGTCAATTGGTCTCAAGGCCAAAAAACGATCCAGGTTTTGTTGAGTTTACTAGTAGTTGTATAAATGCAGTATATCAACAACGCAAAGCAATGAAGCCAAGAGAGTCATGATCTCCCCTCAGCAGTTCTGCTGTAATTACATTGAAATTGATCAATTTGATGGTAAAAAGAGGAAAACTTGCCTTATATGTTTCAGGCTAAAAATATAACATAAAACTAACCATCAGTTATTCCCCTTTGTGAAATCTAGGCATCGTATTTTGCATTCACTGTTGGTGTTCCTGTCTTCATATACAGCAGTGTAAGGAAAGGACCTGGCTTTTTTGAGAAGTTTAACAGAAATATCCTGAGCAGATGACTACAAGAGCAAAGAGCCAGAGTGCAACATCAGAGCTGCACAGGCTCAGAGGTTCAAAGAGAGGTTCTAACAATAATGATACTTGCACAAATTATACCTCACCTCCTAATAACGTGTACTTGTATATTGACCTCTCTCTAATCACACTTCCATGTGTGCCCAGCTGGTATGATCATATTGTTTATTTCAATATTTCTTTAGCACCTCCAAAGGCTAAAGACATAAATTTGAAACTTAGATGATAAGAGGCAGATATTTCAATCCATCATCTGTCTCCTGTATTGTAGCCCTGTCAGTAAAATTTCAGAAGAGGCTTTAGCTATGTAAAAACAGGCCTCTCTTTAATGTACCGAAGCCTTGGGGTCTAAGCATCCTCCACCTGAGCACAGTAGGTCTGTTGATTCATAGAATCATAGAATCATAGAATGGTTAGGGTTGGAAGGGACCTCAAAGACCATCTAGTTCCAACCCCCCTGCCATGGGCAGAGAAATCCTCCACTACACCAGGTTGCCCAAAGCCTCATCCAACCTGGCCTTGAACACTGCCAGGGATGGGGCATCCACAGCTTCTCTGGGCAACCTGTTCCAGTACCTCACCACCCTCAATGTAAAGAATTTCTTGTCCTATCACTACACACCCTTGTAAAAAGTCCCTCTCCAGCTTTCCTGTAGGCCCCCTTTAGGTACTGGAAAGCTGCTATAAGATCACCCCGGAGCCTTCTCTTCTCCAGGCTGAACAGCCCCAACTCTCTCAGCCTGTCTTCATAGCAGAGGTGCTCCAGCCCTCTGATCATCTTCGTGGCCCTCCTCTGGACTCGCTCCAGCAGCTCCATGTCCTTCTTGTGTTGGGGACTCCAGAGCTGAACACAGTATTCCAGGTGGGGTCTCACGAGAGCTGAGTAGAGGGACAGAATCACTTCCCTCGACCTGCTGGCCACGCTCCTTTTGATACAGCCCAGGATACAGTTGGCTTTCTGGGCTGCCAGCGCACATTGCCGGCTCATGTTGAGCTTCTCATCTACCAGCACTCCCAAGTCCTTTTCCTCAGGGCTGCTCTCAATCCATTCTCCGCCCAGCCTGTACATGTGCATGGGATTGCCCCGACCCACGTGCAGGACCTTGCACTTGGCCTTGTTGAACTTCATGAGGCGTGTACAGGCCCACCTCTCCAGCCTGTCAAGGTCCCTCCGGATGGCATCCCTTCCCTCCAGCGTGTCCACAACACCACACAACTTGGTGTCATCTGCAAACTTGCTGAGGGTGCACTCAATCCCACTGTCCATGTCTCCAACAAAGATGTTAAATAGCACTGGTCCCAGTACCGACCCCTGAGGAACACCACTCGTCACTGGCCTCCACGTGGACACTGAAATCAATTAACCTCTAATCAGTCAGCCTTTTCTCGCCTGTCCTGTTGAAGGGCAGCAGCATATTGGTGGCTGCTCATCCGAGAGCCCAATGTCATTGCTGCAAAGCTCTGTGGAGTCCAAAGTTGAATACAAGCCAATAAACACAAAATCAGCATTTTGTGAACAACTGTGGCACTCAGGTCTCAAGTAGTGAAACGTCCTGCAAGCTTCTTTCAAGACTGTGCATTAGTCAGTATTGGGAAAAATCAGCTAAGTACATACACATTGTCTTTACATCTCACCCAAGTAACTCTCATAAGTGATGAAGAATGCTGTGTTCTTAAAGCTTCACATTTCACAGTGGGAATACGGATCAATTTTGGTAATTACATGTACATGAACCTTCCTGAACAGGTAGTATTCCTTTGAATAAAGCAAATGTTCTGAAGCAGTCACTGACAAATACACTCCTCAATTTCATAAGTCTTCCTTTGAATCTCTTAGTATCCATACAGGACTCTGCTCATCAAACAAATGTCCTTCAACATTCAAGAAACCACTTGTTCCAACTTTTAGCAACAATGCATGGACACATTCTTGCATTCCCCTTCATTACTACATTGTCAGCCTCCAAAATTAACATTCAAGATTTTATTTCCCTGTCATAGACTGAGTTGACAGGAGAACTCATGTTTTTTAATTTGAAATATTGCCCTGTTCTCTGCAATTATGTTTATTTCTGTAAGTTTGGTGAGAAGGAAAATGTCTTACTCTGCTATGTCCATTTCCCTTATACCTAGTGACTCTGCACTAACATTTGCCTAATTTAAATGCAGTGTCCCTATATGACTGGTGACGTTAAAATTTGTAACAGAAACTTTAGGATGGGTCCCAGTGGAGAAAGGAAGGAAATGTCCAGATGTGGATGCACCAGAATGCATGGAAGAAATGGAGGTATAAGAATGGCTTGTATTCATGGCACCTAGATTAGCACGTCATCAAGATCATAGCATATCTACCAACGGCTTCTGCATGTACCACACTTGGGTTGGAGAAAAAAAGGAGAGCCTAAAACAAATCACAGCCTACATCAAAAATAAAACAAAGACTCAAGACATTACAAGATGATGGTCAGAAGATAAGGAATGGGAAATTTCATTCAAACATAAGAAAAAAAAAGAAAAACAAATGAAAGAGTGGTCAAAACTGGTAGTTGTGGAGTCTCCACTCTTGGAAATACTCAAAACCGAACTTGACAAGGTCTTAAGCAACCTGCTTTGGTTAACCCTGCTTTGAGCAGGGGTATTGGACTAGACAATCTTCAGAGGTCCCTTCCAATCTTAACCATTCTGTGACTCTAACAGGGCTGGATCCTTAAAATGCCCTCATAAGGACACAAAGGACCATGAGTAAATTCTAATGAGTGAGATGCAATGGCATGGTGAGGCAAAAGATCAAAATCACCGTCAGCTTCTATGGGTGCAAAAAAGTTTATCCAAAACTATCAAATAGTCATCAATTTAAGGAGAACGCAGAAGACATGATGCCTACTCAGTAATTAGGGTCCTTTGTACATTTTTTCACCACAAGGAACCTAGACCAGACCTACCTTGCCCACCTGATCCACCAGATCACCTTCTAGATGCCTGAATGCTAGGCAGGCCACTTGGACACACACGTCTTGGTGCTTGAGATCATGAAGGTATGAGAATGGGAGAAACTGGATTTTTTTGTAAATAAAATAACCTTTCTCTACCTATAACATCTGGCTTTGAGCTTGATAATATTGTTTCGACAACAGTGCAGCATTATTTCCTACAATGATGTGATACAACATAGAATCATAGAATCATAGAATGGTTAGAGTTGGAAGGGACCTCAAAGATCATCTAGTTCCAACTCCCCTGCCATGGGCAGGGAAACCTTCCACTACACCAGGTTGCCCAAAGCCTCATCCAACCTGGCCTTGAACACTTCCAGGGATGAGGCATCTACAACTTCTCTGGGCAACCTGTTCCAGTGCCTCACCACCCTCTGAGTGAAAGATTTCTTCCTTATATCTAATCTAAATCTCCCCTCTTTCAGTTTAAAGCCATTGCCCTTTGTCCTGTCACTACACGCCCTTGTAAAAAGTCCCTCTCCAGCTTTCCTGTAGGCCCCCTTTAAGTACTGGAAAGCTGCTATAAGATCAGCCTGGAGCCTTCTCTTCTCCAGGCTGAGCAGCCCCAACTCTCTCAGCCTGTCTTCGTAGCAGAGGTGTTCCAGCCCTTGGATCATCTTTGTGGCCCTCCTCTGGATTCGCTCCAGCAGCTCCATGTCCTTCTTGTGCTGGGGGCTCCATTGCTGAATGCAGTATTCCAGGTGGGGTCTCATGAGAGCAGAGTAGAGGGGCAGAATCACCTCCCTTGACCTGCTGGCCACACTCCTTTTGATGCAGCCCAGGATACGGTTGGCTTTCTGGGCTGCTAGCGTACATTGCTGGCTCATGTTGAGCTTCTCATCCACCAGCACTCCCAAGTCCTTTTCCTCCATGCTGCTCTCAATCCATTCTCCGCCCAGCCTGTACTTTTGCTTGGGATTGCCCCGACCCACATGCAGGACCTTGCACTTGGCCTTGTTGAACTTCATGAGGCGTGTACAGGCCCATCTCTCCAGGCTGTCAAGGTCCCTCTGGATGGCATCCCTTCCCTCCAGCGAGGGAGTGAGCATGAGGCAATGTGAGCTGTTTCTTCTACTGAAGCACTGTAAAATTCAGTGCCAGTGATGGCTACATCAACTTATGAGTACTCAGTTAAAAAAAAATACTAGTCAGTACGTCTAATTTTGCACACAGGAGTTTCAATTTTGATGTTAGCAAACAATGCAACTTCTCATGCTAATGCAGTAGCTCCAACTAATCTTACTTGTGTTATCTTTGATGAAAATCATAAGGACTTTAAGACTCACCTCTCATCACCCCTTTTTACTCTTCTCCTCCTCCCTTGATCTCCGTTCTCCAGCATACAGCACTTGTTTGAACAAACTGTTTTGACAGTACCAACAGTTGGATACAAGATGCTGTGTATCAAAGGTAAGCAGCACCATCTGCCAGCTCTTTCTGAGCACTGCATGGAGTAGCAGGCTCAGACTGAACTTCCGCAATCCTGTGGTAGCCATGAGTGAGAAAAGGGAATATCATATTCCCCACACACTTCTCACTTCCCTATAACGTCCTATAGTAAAGACAGCTGTTTGTGTGCCATTGACTCAGTTCATGACTCAAACTAATCAAGAATTTTTGAAACACACCGAGCTACAACAGTGCAAATGTTCCAGAACATTTTGATTTCTTGTAATAAAAAAGTATACAAAGTAATATGTTAGTTTAATTTAAAGACTTTTGGGTCCAACATGGGTAGCTGGTAAGAGAGACTCTGCCTCCACTTGACTACAGGCATTTATAGATAATCAATATTCTCTTGTCTCAAATGATCCTCTAATTTCTCTCCCAGAGAATCTCTAAAATAGAGCATGAGGATTACTATTCCACCCATTTCTATTCCTTCCCTCTCTTCATTTGCCCAGACACATTCCCTTCTAGATGTGTGAGTATCTGAATGAACATGCCTTTCTGCACAGGCACAGCTGGTTAGAGACTTTCCAAATATTCTTTTTTTAAAAACTTTTGGGAAGCAATGCAAGCAGGTTAGTTAGGAAAATAGCCTACAGGACTCTTTTGAGGACTTGATCCAAGTCATCCTCCCTGACAAAAAAAAAAAAAAAAGGAAAAATAAAAAAGATAAAAATTAGATAGTCTTCTAGACCTTTAGCTTCCGAAGAAAAAACATGTCACATCTCTAATCTGCCAGCGATACCCTCTCCTCAGCCTGCTCCTCTGTACAGTAGTGATAATTAACTTTCTCATGGATGACATGTTTTAATTAGCGACAATGGCAGGCTGAGTGAGAGGAAAACAAGGTAAGTTAGTCTGCAGACTTGTAAATTCTGGCACACAAAACATGTGGCACAGCAAGAACTAGAATCCAGCAGGATCCAAACATTAACATGAGGAAAACACACGCCTTTTCAGATGCTTAATACAGAGTCTACATATTTCTAAATGCCATCAGTTGATTTCAGACAGAGTACCAGCTGGCGTCTGGAGATAAGGTGCTTTGATTTCTTGCTTGTCACTCATTTGTCACTCAAATGAAAAAGTGCAGAACTCAAAAGACAATCGAACCCATATTTGAAAAATAAAGGGCATCACTCCAGGGAAAGTCAAACCGACCTGGATTGGTTTAACAAGTGTAGGCAGAAGAGCAGCACTGAGTTAGGACCCTAGCTGGTTCTAGTCAGATAGTGTACATCAATTATTGGAATACTAAATAAAACAGAGTAGTAAAAAATACACATGTGCATCTGAGATGACCAGCTTCTGGCTCATCACTCAACCGGCCTGGTCAGGCTGGCCAGCTGCTAGACAAAAGGGGCACCTGTAGCTTTGGTGGTTCTGTGTTCTGTTGCCACCTTGCTCATGCTCAGGCTCTCCTTCTGTGGTCTACTGTAAATGACAACGCTATTAACACTCAATTGACTATATTTAAATGTTTTGGTACTGGAAGGACTCAAGTGAAACTGGCTGCTGTTTCCTTTCAGCTTCCTCCCTGAGAAATTCTGTACCTGTCACATCTTGTCTTTGTCACAGTATCAAACATACACGGAACTGCCATACAAACACGTGCCTGCACCGTAGCCCTCGCTATCCATACGTTCACAAAGATGTGCATGTGGCAAACAAGGCTAAAAGCAAAATGGAGTGCATAGGAGAAAGTTACAAGACCTTTTACAAGATAAAAGTATTTTTTTGTGTTTTCCGATGTATAACATTTACATATTCTCATCTCCTTAGTATTAGCTTAATAATGAGTAATCTCTACTGTTTGGTTTTCAGAAGGTTTTAAAACCAGTCTATTACAAAGGTTTCTTGTCAGAGATCCACCAGCTAAAGTGAATTAGAGGCACTGATTTCATCCCCATATCTAAGCGGTCTTTGGCCAACGGCTCAGCCTAGTGTTGAGTGCTGAGAGACCGAGACAGCCCAGAGCTGCAGCTGAGATGGAGCTGGAATGGGGCTGCCAAGGAGGGCTCGGGCTGCAGAAATGGCACTGTTTAGCTGGAGGAAAGGCTTGGGTAGCTCACCTAAGGTCCAGCCAAGGATTACAGTTCGTTTCAGAGCCAAGAGATAAACTGAAAGCTACAACTGTTAAGGACTAGAAATTATCTTTCCATGTAAACTAAGGGCTGCTGCCAGAAGTCACTTTGGAAGAGTGCCGTCAGCCCTGCTCCTGCAGCTCTGGGCTTTCTCTTCCTCTCAACTCAACACTGAAGTAAAGCATTGGCTTTACTAGAGCTCTTATCTGAGGAATAATTAGCCCCTGGATTGAGCAAGGCCTCTGGTCTATGGCTTACTTAATAGCTAGGGTCAGGATTAGGTCTGAGAGCATGAGCAAGACCACAGTTGGAGCAGGGCTGGAAGAAGACAGAGAGGGCAGCAAAAAGTATCTTCTCTTGGACATGGCGTAACTGGGAGAAGGTCTGGGATGCCCTGTCCAAGGGACACTGTAGGATTAGGGTCAAGTTGAAAGAAAAAGTCAGCCCAAAACTACAGCTGAAATAGGACAGGAAGGTATATCCCAAAGCAAACGAAGGACTAATGCCCTAAATCTTCTCTAAAGGATATTTAGCCCTGGGGAAGCTCTTAGCTTGGAGCAGTGTGTTTATCCCCACCAGAACCTTCTAAACCTCACTAAAATCTTCTGACTTAACAGTGATCAAAGAGGTTGCATACGACAGCACAGGTAGTGTCACAAGGAGGTAACAGGTCACAACACAGGCAATGTGAAGCAATGTTAAAAAAGGTGGCAATATGTTGCGGCATGGAAGATGTCACTTTTTTTCTTCTTTTTACTCATGCTTACGTGCATTATAGAGCTTTTGTGAGATTGTAATCTCACTTGGTAGCCCTGAGTGAGGATTTTGCTGGCTGTCCCCAAGCTCACAGACACAGGCATGTGGCAACTCAGGCTAAGCACAACGAAGAGCTTGCAGGGGAATGTTACAAACCTCTTAAAAAGTAATGGCCACTGTTGCTTCCTATTGTATAACCACCAATCTCTTCAGCGTTACCTCACTAATGAATAACCTGCCCTGTTGTTTTCTATGACAGTGTTGTCATTAGTCTCTGTGGGATTATATGCACACAAAACTACGCATACACATCTTCAAATGTTCTGCCAAGATCTCCATCAGCTAAAAGTACCAGAGCTGCCACTGAGAGGAACATATTCTGCTCCGGTCTGCAAAAGGCATCTAGTCTCACACAGATTGAGAAATGGCACAGTGGCATCTAGTGGGTACCCGTTGCATTAGCTGATAACCAGCAATAATTCTGGATTCATTAGGGCCATACTCTGCACCAATGCTGAGAGAAAGGAGTATAAAAATGGTGGCAGGGAAAGGGAAATAAGGAGGTCTGCCCTTCTGTCTCCATCTCCAATGCAGAGAAAACCCCTGGCATCAGGGGCCACTCCCTGGGCTCTGCCATTCTCAGTAGCTCTTCCAACAAACAGCTTAAATGAACTTGTCTCTAATTTCTTTCTACCTCTCCTTCTGCTTCCACATACTACAGTAAAAAAAACCCTTTATTACCCGGATATTTGTAGTATACAGATACTTGTCATCTTTTTTCATCTACCTACTCAGTGTTTTCTCATTACTTAGGAAACAGGTCATTCCAGTTCATCTTTCTAAACCTTCCTTGCTTTGATACCTTTCTCTAAAACAATTTCAATTTATTGAAGGTTTTTTTAGCAAAGCAGTTTCAATTTTTTTGTCATGGTGCAAATAAATTCAGGTTTATATATTGTTCAGCCGCCCATTAGCACCTCAAGCTAAGAAATTACAAACAAATTACAAGCAAACAAGTTTGGTGGTAACTGCCCTAGGAAAGCTTTTTACACCCCATCCCCAAAACAATTAACTTGTTAATGAAAGATAGATAGGTATTTGACAACATAAAACAGCAATGTGAAAGCAGGCTAAGGAGCCATCCAGCTCTGTATCTTGGAAGAAGCTAATAACAACAAAAAATAGATACATTTTCCCAGTGCAGTCTCAGCCCCCATCATTTTGTGGTTAAGGGACTTTCCAAGACAGGGTTCATGGCTAACCAGCCATGAGTGCCTTTTCTTTCCATTACTTTGTCCAGTCACTTCTTTAATCCATTTAAAGTTTTACCATTCAAAATATCCTGCAGCAAGGAGTTCAGTAATGTAACTACCCATCAGAAAAGGTATCTGCATTTTCGGTTTTGAACCAAACGTCTATTATTTTCATCTGTTGTTTCTTAATGACTGACTCTAGTTCTTGTATTACACAGTAAGCAGCTGTTCCCTATCCGCTGTCTCTATGCCACTCACAAATTAACTCCTTCACTTTTATCATATGTTAAAACAAAACTTCACGAGGCTATGCAGAACAGCTTTTTACCACCATGTTAATCTGTAATGTATCAATGTGTTGTTAATGCGACAGTACATTACAATTTGTAATCACTTATTCTTCATCTAAGTCATGTCTCCTTCTCCTGGATTCATGATTCATGTGAGAGCAAAACTAGCTCAGCTTTTCCACTCCATACAGTGCCTTTACCTTTACTTTACGTTTGCTGCTCACCAGAACTAACTGAACAAAAATCCTTCCTCTATTGAAGTCAGGGGAAACTTGCCATGGTTTGTAGTGGGGTCAGGATTATTCCTCCAGGTATTTTAGGCTTTGATGGCTCAGAGTGCCAGAAGTTCAAGCCAGTCTCCCAGGCAGACTAGCCTGCAGTTCCCCAGACTCGGTCTCACTGATCTCACTGATGGTTCCCTTAAGTCTTTGATATACTTCTTTGTATCTAACAACTTCCAGAATAACACTGCTTGTGGATCTCATTGATGCACTTTTTTCTTTGACTTCCTGATCCTGGTCCTAACCAGATATGTTTCTATTTTACTGCAACCTTACCTGTACTGTCTACAGCCCGACGGCCAATATTCAGGCTATACTTTCAAAATGTCTCGTATAGTTCAGTCCTGATAACATTTTTTTTTTTAGCCTGAGTTTCCCTTCACTGTTGTTTATCATTTTTAATAGTTTATCATTTTTAATAGTGTCCTATATGCCTTCCCAGTGCAGAAGATGCCACGTGGAGAAGCCTGTGCCTTCAGGACAAGATAAGGCAGAGCAGTCAATCACAGTAAACACAGAGTTTGCCCGCCAGCCAAAAATACAGCCTGCCACTGTGCAGAAATACTCTGGTGGAGTGTACTGCCAGCCAGGACTGACCAAGGTGAAACGAGAGGAGCAGTACAAGGCTGCAGCACCCTGCCCCACCAGCCAGCACCCCGGGGTGGCAGGTACCACTGGAGCTGGCTGGGTGCGTGGGCTCCCTTCCAGCCAGACTGGGCTTCCACCTGCCTGACACAAGCAAGATAGTAGAGATCTACACCTATAAAACCTCTGAAACGCTCCCCTTCTGTCATGGTTTCAGCTGGGACAGAGCAAGCTCTTCTTTTTAGCAGCTAGAAGAGAGTTCTGTGTTTTTGTTTTAGTCTGGGACTCGTTATGACACCTTCACTGCCATGTTTGGTATTTTTCCTTTCTTTTCACAGTTTCCCTTGGTGCACACACACTGCTGTATTTTTCAACTCCCTCAATATCTGCTTTCTCTTAGTCTTTTTCCACTCAATTCTTTACTCTTAAAGGTCTCAACCGACCTTTAAAATCGACAATTCTGAAAGTTCCACTAAAACACAGGCAAAGCCAAGCTGGCCTTAAGAGACGTGTTTATTAGGTTTTAAGGTGAACTTGCCTGTTCAGGGGTAAAAGAGAACCAACCAGTACAGTCTAGAAGAGCTGAAGGAACAAGGTTTCTATATTCAATGACTTATTAAGCAAGACATCAAGAGGGGGAGCTGAGGCAGCCTCATGAGCTGTATGTGAGCTGTCTGAGAACACAGATTTTTGCAGAAATACATGTTTCTAACAAGATTTATGTAGCTTCAGCCCTTCAGGGACAACTAGAAATCACTTGATTTGTTTTAACTTATTTACATTCCCTCTAACACAATCTGACAGGAGTTTTAACTCAGGTCTGTGGTGCAGGCCCTTAGCTTTTCAATGGGCTGATTTTTTACTTTATTGAATGGAGATTTTAAGTAGCCGTAGAGATGCTGTGCATATACATGCAGTGCTTGTCTAGTAGAGTTCCAGTGATTAGATGTGTAAAACCACGCACAGCTTTTATGCAAAAACCCTGTGTGGTAAAAATTTACCTCATCAGAAAGCCTTGCACAGAAATACAGTTTGTCATGCAAAAAAAGCTTTAACTATGCAAGTAATGCTGTGTTCATTGCATAGAGCAGATGGCAGGGATGGGCCTTCTGAGAGTTAGTTAGGACCACTGGAGCTGATCTTCAGAGCCAAAGTTAGGTCTGGCTGCTCAGGGTCACATTCAGCTGAGTTTTAATATCTCCAGGGATGGAGGTTCCAAAATCTCTCTGCCTCAATGCTCAGTCACTCTCAAAGTAAAAAAATATTTTCCCAACATCTAACCAGAATTTCCCTTGTTGCAATTTTCCTTAGTTTCAGCATTTCCCACAGTTCTTCCTCAGGGTAGGCATAGTGGGAATTCAAGCTTCAGGAGTGAGGTTCTCCACACCATGGAGAACAAGCTGTGCTCACAGGAATTCACAGTGAGCTCCAAGGCCTTTCTATACAACAGGTCAACCTATATGTGATACACAAATCAAACCTATTTGTCCTAACAAAAGACAGCTATACTTACTTATTACAACAGATTTTTCTCCTTGCCACAATGGTCAAATAAAACAAGCCAGCCATTAAACTGAAAAATGACAAGCAGCTTACTGGGCTGCCATAACATTAAGTATCTATTATACTTATCTCTTCCTGACAATCCCAAGGTGACTTGCAAAGTGACAGATAGTCTAGCTTTCTATACAACATATATATATATGTATCTATATATTATTTGTATCTATATACAATTTAGTCAGTCCTGAGATTCATGAAGAGACCTGAACTTCCATATTTAGTTCCATATTTAGCACAAAAGAGAGGCCCAACCACAGTAATGTCAATCACCTGGAGGTACTCCTAAAGGATACTGTGGTCTGGGGTATGATGTCCTCCCCACCAAGTATCATGTTACTTCCTGAAAAACTTACTTGTTTAGTTGATATGGTTTTGTGCCATGCTTTTCTTTTAATCCAGAATGTTCTGGTATATCTGTCAGGAAGAAGTTAAATATTTTATTTAGCTGCTGAAAATGCTGTTTCTGTGCTGCCAAGCCTTGTTAGATACTTCAAGCTAGGAGGATTGAGAATTGTTGTGTTTGCAAATAGCTTGGTCAAGCTGAAGAAAACAAAGAAATGGATCCAGAAGCACCTCCAATTTTTTTCAGCAAAACAAGAATTCATTTTTCCATTCTGTTCCTACTCCCTGTTTGGAATTATGGGCATAGGAAGCCTTGGCATCATGTACTCTTCTGGACAAATTTTGGAAACTCTCTTATGTATTAACTAACTGAACTTGAAAAGTTTTCATGCCTCTGATATTACAAACTAGATGCTCATCTTCTGTAATCTCTGATCTCCTCTTATCTGGTCTGACACATTTCCTCCTGCATCATCCACTTCTTCACTGCTCACAAGTTTCCAATCAGTACAGAGGCATCCTCAACAAACTACATCCTTATTACCAGTTTTCCTTCTGCTGCTGAAATCAGAAGGGTTCAGTCTATGGTACCTTAAGCTACTAAAAGTCAGGACTGTTGGGGTCCTGCCAGACTCTTGCCTCTGAACCTGCACCATCCCTTGTACAGCTGGGTTGGGGAATTGAGACAGATGTAAATGAACGCTGCTGAAAATAGAGCTATTAGCTTTCAGCTGAGTGTCCCTACATTCCTGCTCTCACGGCTTCCAGAGGCATCAGAATGAAATGAGGCCAGACTAGTAACTTTGCCTCCATCAGCACTGTCCACTCCTCTTCATAGGCAATGGTAACACTGGTCTGGCAGATATTAAGGTTGTAAGTACTAAGAAAACAGAGCCTTGCTGTTGTTTTGAAGGAGTCCGTGTATATGTGGGTAACAGATATATATTCATATATATATATTCACGGCTCAAGGGAGGGACCTCTAAATGGTATACTGCAGGAAACTAGAATCTAGAAAAGGCCACTGGAAATCTTTCTGAAGCATATTACACTCACGCTGCCTCTCACACGAACCACTTGAATGGCAGGTGACTTTCTACAGCAGTGTGTCATTTGCTATCCAGCTCATTTGTTATCAGGATATAACCTAAGAAAGGAGACATCTGGGTCTGGAAAACCTTCTGTTACGCAAAAAGAATAAACCTCATATTGGTGCATCACGTGACGTGGTGACAGGAAGCTACATGATCGGTCAGAGTAGGTGCATCTAAACCAACTGGTTTTTCAACGCCATTTTAAGGGTCTAGAAATGATTGTAGAATGGCTATGTAACAGGCTAATCCCAAATAAGTTATGATATAGAAAAGGGGAATGACAGGTCCTGTTGGGGACCTGAATGACCATGCCAGTAACAACTTAGGAGAGAAAGGCCTGGATCTGAATAGGTGAATGCTCCATTTAAGTAACAGAGAGGAAAGGTGGTGGATTCCAGCTGTGGTGGGGGTAAGGCTAAAACAGTCGCATCTGTATGAGGATAATGTTGAAGCTTGAGAATTTAATTCACTCCTTGTGATGGCCTCTACCTGATCAAGGCAAATGGGCTTCAAAGCTGACGATGTCTGCTGCTGTCTCTGAACAGCAGATGCTGGAGCCTGGAATATTTGTGTGGCTACACCTGCTAGTTAGTGAAGGCCCCTCAAAATTTTTGCTGCCTCCAACTCTTCCTCTCCTTCTTCAAATATGTCTTCTGGTCATGTGTATCAAATGAGCCATCAAAAGGCCTTTTTACAGTTTCTAACCTTCAACTCAGTCTCATCCTAAACAGATAATAAGCCTCATTAAGCAGAAAATAGCTTGTCTTAAGCTTCATCCATTGCTCCTTCTGAGGCTGTGCAGCAGCTGGCTCTCCTCTTCTAAGAACAGACCAGTTGTAACAGGGAGCAATCCTTATCCCCACCTGGTTTTACTAGCTCTAAGGCTTCCCCTGGTTTTTCTGTCTCCAGTAAAAGCCTCTGTCCACTGCCTCCTGGCAATCACAGGCCACTAAGATTAAATGCATGTTAATACCACAAATGAAAAACGCTTCTTCAGGCGAAGCTTGCTTTACTGTGAATGGCATTCCAGGAAACCTCAGCCATGTCTCAGTTTTGGAATTAGGAAGTACCCAGAACCTGTAAAGCCAGAATCCCTGTGTGTTATACTTCTCTACTCATCTGCCAGGGCAGGAACCGGGCAAGATCCCTGGAATGCAAGAATATTCCTCACATTTATAACACTAATCCTCTCGCTGCCTGTTCTGTACAAGTGTTCTTCAAACACTGTATTTCCATCCCCTGGTAACTGATTTCAGGTTTTGTAACAGCCGGCTCCCCTGCACACATCCATGGGCTCTCAGACTCATATATGGAATGATGTCTGCTATATCAGTGTGCTGACCTCAGAAATCTGCAAAGTCCCTTCTAATCCTGTCCCTGTGATTACCTATACATTTTAAAACACAGGCTCAATAACTTGTCTCATGAACCTCTGCAGACAAAGTATCTTTCCATTATTCCCCTTTTTACATAGCCATGACTCTCATGAGGTTTTTTGTCATTAATGTCACAGAAGTTCATGCTGCAACGGAGAAACAGCCTCTAAATCTCTTTCAGACTCCATTCAAGGATTGCCTTCACTGAGATAGTAAAGCCGCAAGCGAACTCATTAAAACCCTTAAGGCATTTTGTCTGAAAGCAGCTCATTTATCAAATACTCTGTATCGTTGCCCTGTTTTCATTGTTATGTATCACTCTACTAATATTTGTGTTAGCGCAGGTTTTATCAGCACTATCTTATGTGTATTTCCAGAACACACATCAAAATGTTGAATTGCTCCTGGTGTAGAATCGTTTCCCATAGAAACTCACTAGGAATTTATCGAGTCAGTAAAGATCTGTGTTAAAAGCTTCTTACTCAGCAAAAAGTACTTTCACACATGCTTCTTGGTGCTACAGAAATGTTAAACGCAGCCATTCAACTTCCTGTTGCATGACACTGATGAAAAATAAAACACACTACTTCTATGCAGTTCCTTCTGTTAACCACCACCACCCCCAAATTATCAATTTTCTCTGCCAATTTACATGCCATAAAACTATTGTTCAACTATTTCTGGTTTTAAGGATCTTACTTGAAGCTAATTTTGTACTAACTGCTCAATAGTGCCCCAAGATGTCATGTTCACTTTTTGCATCATACTGGTGGAACATAAGAGAAACTCATTCCCTTGGGAAGGGTGGTCAGCAAAGCAGCTCCTGTTTGCTTTAGGAGTAAAATAAGAGAAGAGTTATGTTTTATCTTATGATCTAGGAATCACCACAAACTTGAACCTGCCTGCTTAGCAGTCTGCTCTTTTATGGATGGAAATGCCAAAGTGTCAGTATTTTGTAGCCATTCTGAGTAAAATTTTTATTTCATGCATCCCTGTTCCTCCATTTCTGAAACAACTTGAGGGTGCAAATGACTGTCTGGTCTCACTGACGTGCTAACAATTTCATGCTCTTAACAAGCAGGACTTAAAAGTACGGGAAAGTGCTACTTGTGAGCATGAAGCAATGGGTGTGTGGATGGGGATAAAATTTAGACCACTTCAGATCCAGCTGCTGAAAAATTCTATTTCAATGGTACATTAAGTCCAGCTACTACTACTACACTAAAAAAAAAAAAAAAAATTAAAATCACAGCTCACTTAATTGTTGACTCCTAGCTCAGCAAAAGCCTCCATCTGGATCTCTGCTCCCCAACTCGGCCTCAAGCTCCAGTACCCCCCTGCAAAGTACAATCATTGGTGGGGGGAAACAGCCAGCTTTTCCCATCAGTTGTTTCTGGAGCTTTTGAACTGGGATGCTGTTTTTTCATACAAAATAGCCATATATGTGTTGTGCTGCTGAAATCTTCCACGTCTCTGTTGGATGCAAGCAGGTTTTAACAGCGCTTGGGTTGACACGCATCAGCCCTCCTCTCCCCCTACTTCTGTTTCCTTGGCCTAGGGCAGATGCAGCTAGCCTAATTTCTACTTTTACATGCAAGCTTGCGACTTGTAAACAGATTTATTTATTTACTTATTTCAAATCTAGATGCCTGCCTTGGTTTTCACAGTGACATCATTTAGACTGCCAAGTCCCTGAGACTTATGTTTGCACTGAGAGGCAGTACAATGTTCGGGCAGCGAAGAGGACAATCCACTGGCCTGCCTTCCTTATCCCTGAAGACCAGCGTGGATTTCAGCCTAGGCCCGGACAGCCCCCACCGCGGAGGCAGGGCGAAGCTGGAGCAGGACCACGGGCAGCCGCTAGAAGCAGGCTGAGCACTGTCCCCAAGATAGCGCGCTGGCCGCGCTCACGAGGCACGCCTCTGCCGCCCTCCGCAACTCCCGGCCAAACCCAGGGAGCCGCCAGCGCAGCTAAACCGAACCCCACCACCCTCCTCTCCCACCACCCTCCTCTTCCTCCTCCTCCGCCCCTCAAAGCCTCCTCCGGCCACTCGCGCCCCGCAGCGATTGACGCGGCCGCCCTCCATTGGCTATCGCAATGCGCGAGCGCGGGCACCGCCAATGGGCTGCGGCCACGGCAGGGAACGCGCGGCGCGTGGGCGGAGGGGGCGGGGCGGGCAGGCTCTAGTCGCGGCGGCTGAGGGAGTTGGGGGCAGCCATGGGGGCGCGCGCCGCGGGCCGGCTGTGGTGGGGTAGGAGCCGTGGGCTAACGGGGCGGCCGCTGAGGGGATGAGGGTGCGGGGGGGTGGTGGGCCATGGCTTCCCTCTTCCCGAGCCCCGCCGGGGGTGTGGGCCCGTCGTAGCGGGAGGGGGGCTGGGCGCCGGGCTGAGCGGGAGCCGCCGTGCGCCCGTCTCCCGCCTGGGAAGGGGCGAGGGCTGCGGGCCATGCGGGGCGCTCCGCGGGGTGGCCGGCGGTGGGGCGGATGGCTTATGGAGTCCGGGGGCAGAGCCCACAGTCGCGGTTCGGCTATTGCTGGTGCGAGCCGCGGTGCCGCCTGCGGTGGGGTGGGGGGCTCAGTGGGCTGCGGGAGCGCAGGTTGGTGGCCTAAAGATCCCAGCAACAACACCACAAAAATTAAGAAAACGATGCTTATCTGTCACCTTAATAACAACAATAAAAAAGGCTCTGCGATTTGCAGTAAGCGGTGATGTTTTATTTGCCTGAGTGCCGTGATCCGAGGCTGTAAGGGCAGGAAGAGTAATGGCCGAAGACAAAGGGAGGAGCCCGTGGAGAACTGTACTTCCTTTTCCCTTCCCCCTGCTGCGGGGTCGCCTGTGCCGAATAAGTCGGTGAAGCGGTTAAAGGGTCCCGCTCGGATGCTTCTGTAGAAACAGCGACGGTGCCGGTGCTCGGGGCTGAACGGGGAAGGCTCTCGCTGACCGGGCGCACGTGTGCAGGGCTGTGGGAACTTCAGCACACCGAGCTCTGCTGCAGAAGGGCCGGGTATTTTAGGGAGAAAGTTCACAGAATCGCTATCATCATCATCATCCTGTAGAAAAAGCTTTTTTCCATAGCTCTTCAGACTTACAACTCGGTTTTTCGATGAGGGCTAATAATACCAGCGTGGAGCTGCTTTAGTTGGTTTAACAACACTCCTGTCTGTGTAATTCACTTACATTGGAAAACAACTTTTGAAATCAGATTATCTGAGATTTTTTTTTGCGTCATATTAAGGACAGATTCGCATTTTCCTGACTTAAATGCTTGTAGGAAAATTATCTTTTTATTTGCTAAAGATGAATTAAACCTTGAATATTTTACTATAGAAAGGAAAATTATGCCCCCAGTTCATGAGTCATAGTTTAAAAAAATATAATGCAGTGATATGTGACTAGGTGAATTTTACCATGTGCTTCCTTTTGTGAGCTCCCTTTAGCAGATGTTTTTGCGTAAGCTAGAACTTCTCTATTTGAAGTGACAGAAAGGGCTGGGTGAACTCTGTTCAGCTTCCGAATATATTCTGCCACAGATACCTTTAGGTGATGCTAAAATACCCTGATTTCAATTTAATGGTCTCATTCCATCTAGAGAATGGTTTCTGTCTTGAGAGTGGCTCTAACATTCAAGTAGCTTTTTCCATCCTTGTTTTCTTTACCCCAGCGGCAGCTGCTGCTGTAGGTCACTGTAACATGCTGTGACAGCCACAGATCGCTTTAGAAGTCAGTTGATCAGTGCTGATGAAGTGCAGTTTGTGTGTGGGCATGCTGAATGGAGAGAGCCCATCTAATGTGTAAATCTGGTGCTGGAAACCAACTAGGATCACCCCAAAAGAAAAGGGCTGGATACCAGGGTTAGAAGAAGCCGTTAGGAGGGGGAGTGGTGTGACAGGCAGGGTGCTGGGTTGCAGTGTGGCGATTCAGTCCTGATCTCTGGTTGAGTAGCCTGGAAGATGTTATTTCTGTCAGCTTTTCTCACCTGCAGAGTAGGTGTAATGCAACTGACTTTTCTTGAGCGGGACTGATAAAGCGTAGGTGATGCCATGCAGTCTGTGTGCCATGTGCTGTAGACTTTCTGCATCGCTGAACTGTATCTTCCTCTCGCGTTCAGTCTTGAGAATGTACAGCTTCCTATGCAAGTTATTAACTGCTCACAGCAAAGCTGATTTTTGCCTAGTTCTAACTTAGATGTCTGAGCTCTTACCTCCACCCCGGCCCCCCCCCACCCCTACTTTGGTAGATTAAGAAAAGTCTTTTCCTGTATGGATTTTATTAGAGATGCTTGTCATCTTTCATCAGGTCATCTCTTAATCTCTCTGACTAGGTAGAAGGAAGGATTATGAAGTTTTACATGCAAAGTCTCAAACAATAATAAGATCCAGAAGTGACCAGAAGTAGGAAGTTTTTCTTAAGATAAAGCAAATTCCTTGTATCTTTTAACGATTTTTTTTTTTAATATTCTAAAAGTGCTTGGCTTGTTAACCAGAGAGCTTTAGCTGTTGTTCTCCAGTCTGACACTAGAGAGACAAATCAATGGTAGATTAAGATCCTCATGAGCTCTTGAAGGAGTGAAGAATGAAGGAGCTCTTTACACTACCAGTGTATCAAGTGCTGGTCCTAAAATCAGTGTAACTGTTCCAAGAGTTGTTGAGACAGTCCTGAGTTATGTGATCCTATTAAAGATGTGCTTGAGTGCCTGGTGTGCAAGAGGTATGGGCAACTGGCTTAAGAGTTTCTGCAAGAAAGAACTGAAATAAGATGTAGCTGATTGTCAGGATCCGTGTGGAAATTCTGCTGGTCTTGTACCAGTAGTAGTTAGGGTAGAAGCTTTGACTAAATGCTCTCTGGAGAGCCGTAGCAGGAGTGGCATAACTCCAGCTAGCTTGAAGCACAGAGAATATATTACATGATCCCATGGAATCATGATGTTAGGTGAGGAGGAAAAGAATATATCTTGCCTTAACTTCCTTTTTTTTTTTTTCCAGTCAAGCTGGAATCCCTTTTCCTTTTTTTTTCCTCTCTAGAATCATAGAATGGTTTGGGTTGGAAGGGATCTGAAAGATCATCTAGTTCCAACCCCCCTGCCATGGGTGGGAACACCTTCCACTAGATAGGTTGCTCAAAGCCTCATCCAGCCTGGCCTTGAACACTTCCAGGGATGGGGCATCTACAACGTCTCTGGGCAACCTGTTCCAGTGCTTCACCACCCTCATTGTAAAAAATTTCTTCCTTATATCTAAGGAAGGTGGGTTTTTTCCTGCTGATTTGCAGGGAATGAAGAGATGATTTAGCCATGACAACAAGAGAACCATAAATGTCCTCCAGGAATGCTGATTGCTTTGCTTTTTGTTCTAGGCACAGTGAGCTGCACATTATTCCTGGCAGTTAACGGTTTATATTCAGCCAGTGATGATGTGATAGAGCTAACACCAACCAACTTCAACAAGGAGGTCATTCAGAGTGAGAGCCTGTGGCTCGTGGAGTTCTACGCCCCATGGTAAGAATTACAGCTGCATACTTGCTTCCTCTTGTCATGGAGGAGCAGCACATGAATCTGTTGCTCATCAGTCCAGGATTTCATTCAGTTGTTGGCAGTACAGTTATTGGTTTGATGGCCTTGTGACTAGCAAAATAGCTGTAGTTGGGATTCCCATTTTAAATATTGTCACTGGGGAAAAAAAGCAGGAATTGGTTTCAAGTTTGCAAATGGGGCCTAACAACAAAACCTTATACGCCATTTTACTACTTCAGTTTTTTTACTGAGATTAGTATTAAAAATGACTGATCAAAGTGCAATAGGTAATTGAGAAGGCCTCTGACTTCTGTCTTTCTGAACCTGATTCTGATGTGAAAACACAGGTCCGAATTCACACAGAATTTCCAATTTCTGTTAAAAAGTACTGGCTTTATGCATCTTAATTTAGCACTTCTGTTTCCCATCCTGCTCATGTCCAGATTATGGAGTCTTTTCATCTTCCATGTAAATTCTGGTGATGCATATTCCATCTTTGCACAAATCCTCTGTAGTATTGTCATCCAAAGCTCCACATTCTGGAGAAAGGGGCCTTTCATTGCAACAGCCTGTGTCTGGACTGAGAGGTTTATGGGAAAGATTGCTGTGCCTCTTCTAGTGTTGTTGCAGCTTTATGGGCAAGGGGAAGCTTTACTGAGCAATGACAATAAAGTGTAGAACAGGTATAAGTAAATTATAGAGAAAGCTCCTTTTTCTCTGCGGACTTGTGCTGTGATTATACATTAGTTGCTGGTCAACTGTTGGTTTTCTCCCCCCAGACACCTCCAGGTGATGGTGTGCTACAAATTCTTTCTAGTTAAGAAGATATCTCTAGAATAGACTTTTCAGTCCTCATCACAGATCTGTTTTAGCTTGCAACAAGCAGACTAGTGTACAAATCTGGATTTTGGTGCTCATGTTTGCATCTGTGTTAGGAAAGCCAGGTAGCTTTTGAGAGATGGAGGTGTGTGCATATTTTTGTATATATATGTGTGCGTGTGTGTATGTATGCACCTATATAATACACATGAAAGCTTTTCTTCAGAAGTCTGAGTGATGATATGATGTTGTGGCATGACCTTTTCCTCTTTTCAGGAGTAGGTCTAAAGTCTCACATAATTTGCTGTGTGTGGCTGTTCTGTAATTGCAAACCCAACAAGGCCACTCTGTACTCTGTGAAATAGTTATCAGAGCTGAATGACAATTGCTGTTTGTTGTTTTTTTTTTTTCTAAAAGGTGTGGTCATTGTCAAAGACTAACCCCTGAGTGGAAGAAAGCGGCGACAGCATTAAAGGTAAGTTTAACCTTCCAAATGTGCTTGTAGCAGTGGATTGAGGAAGGTTTGTCGTCTGGCCTGGGAACATGGAGGTGGGATTTGGTCCCCAAAACCGTATCACTTTAATCGTTCTTGTACAGCCAGAGATGGGGCCAGTCAGAGGCATTCAGTCTGGGTTTTTGTGATTTTTTTTCGTTTTTTAAAAGAAGGCATTGAATTGTAGAGGAAGCAAGGTAAATTCTGTCCCTGTGGATTCCCACTGCTATTTTCTAAGGCTGCTTTTAACAGCACCAGAAGACATTAGAATCCAGCTATCCCCCTAAAAAACATGTTTTTCTTTTCTTCCTCACTATCCTGTCACCTGCCTTTGAAGTACAGGCACAGCACGAACTGAATGTTTTACCAACAGCTTAAAGTTGTGTTCATGAATATTTCTTTAATTACAGAAAACTTGGTTATGTAGTGATATGCAGAGCTCTGGCCTATGTAAGATATAGTCTCCTTTTTAAAAACAAACAAAAAACCAACCAAACAAACCCAACTGCAAACCAACCAAACAGAAAACCCTACCAAAACACCCCAAACAAATGGACATATGTGGTGTTCTGTAGTTTAATGCTTGAGTGGATAACACGTCTCTTTTGGTGACTGTTTTGTTACCCTCCTAATAAATCTCTCTCCAGTATGCACAGAGTATAAAATGCATTAAATCACTGTCGAAGTCTTGTCTTAGTTTTCATTTTTGTTTCCACAGGGTGTAGTGAAAGTAGGTGCAGTAGATGCAGATAAACATCAATCCTTGGGTGGACAGTATGGAGTCAGAGGATTTCCAACTATCAAGATGTTTGGAGCCAACAAAAACAAAGCAGAGGATTATCAGGGTAAATGTGGTGCTCTTTCATGCATTGCATGCCTAAAAATTTCCCTGAATACAGTAATTACGGTAGCTGTTACTGCTGTCTTGTGTGGTGTTTCCTTCCTGTCTAGTGCTTCTTGTAACTGAGACACAGATGGGTGGGACTTGTTTGACTAAATTGTGCATGTCTTAGCGTGGGCTAACAGTCCCACCTGCTGTTTGTAGTTGGTGGAGGTTGATAGACGATTCCAAAGAATTACTCCTTTCTTCCTGTTTACTGGGAGCTTGCCACAGTCATCCCCATCAGATAAGGTGGATAGTTAAAAAGTGGTGTAAAGTCAATCCTGCAGCTTGTGTTGAAGTTAGTGATGTCCCACCACTAGTACCGTATCACTCATAGCCCAGTCCTGCTTTTCCTGAAAAATCCTTAGGGTGAGAGAGTATTAAGTTTGTAATTAAGTCATGGGCCTGCCTTAAACTGGCCTTTTGATGCTTTGATCACTCATTTTGCTGTGTTGCAGGTGGCAGGACAAGTGACGCTATTGTTGATGCCGCTCTAAGTGCTCTTCGGTCCATGGTGAAAGACCGCCTTAGTGGCAGAAGTGGAGGATATAGTTCTGGAAAACAGGTATTTGAGGGAACGTGTGGGTTTGTTTTCAACTGGAGACTGTCCTGTACAGGAGATCAGGGCTCGTGCTCCTGACTCAGTTGACAGAATGGTTGAGGTTAGAAGGGACCTCTGGAGGTTGTCTAGTCCAGCCCAGTACAGGATCAACTAGAGCAGGTTGCTCAGGGATGTGTCCTATGAAGTTTTGAGTATCTCCAATGACTGACTCCATACAGACTGCACTCTTTGGGTAGCCTGTTCCAGTGTTTGACCACCCTCACAATAGAAAAGTTTTCTCTAATGTTTAATTTAAATTCTTGTATTTTAGCTTATGTCCTTTTTGTACTGTCACTGGGCATTGCATAGAAGAGTCTACCTTTGTTTTCTTTACTCCCTTCCACTTGGGTATTTATCAACGATTAGGATCCATGCTGAGCCTTCTTTCTTTCCAGCTGAGCAATCCCAGCTTTCTCAACCTCTTGTCATATGTCAGATGCTCAAAGCCCTTAATCAGCTTTGACCCTTGGCTGGACTTGCTCCAGTGTGTGCATATACTGGGGAGCCCAGAACTAGACCCAGCGCTCTAGATGTTCCACACAGTAAGGGAAAGATCACCTCCCCACACCTGCTGGCATCTCTCTGCCTAAAGCAGCTTAGGAGGCTGTTGACCACCTTTGTCACAGGGGTGCATTGCTGACTGATGGTTCAACTTGTCCATCAGAATCCCCTGGTCGCTCTCTGAAAAGCTGCTTTCCAGCTAGTTGGTCCCCAGCATGTACTGGTGTATGGGGTTATTCTTCCCCAGGTGGAAGACTTTGCATCTCTCTGAACTTTGAGGTCCTTATTAGCCTCATGCTGCAACTGGTTGAGGTACCATTTGCCTAGTCCTAGTCTAAACTAGATGGATGAGGCTTTTTTAATGGGGTAGTGTTCTTCCGAAGTTGGCTTGCTTGATTTCTCCCTGAAGGTAAATTGAAAAGGTTCTGACTGCTACTATGGTTTCTAAATCATGGAGCAAATTCACTCCAAGATCCTGAGGCTGGCCAGATAGAAGACCTGGATGGACTGTACCCTGTAGAGTGTATTGCACTCAGATGTTTGTTTTCCCTGGAAACCAGGGCACAGTGAAGTGAGGGGGTTGGAGAGCACTTTGTTCTCAGATAAATCAGAGCATGAAGAACTGAGGAAGTGTTCCCACATCTTCCTGTTAGTCAGTTTGACCTGATTTCTCTTTTTTTAAAGAGAAGGTTCATTTGATGTTTCTTGGAAGTGCTATGGGAGTAGGCTGTATGTATCATCAGATCTAAAATGGGAAAGCCTTATCACCTAACACTGCCTGTTTTGTATCTCATTCAAATAAAGACCATTTGGTACAACATAAAATCATAGAATGGTTTGGGTTAGAAGGGACCTTAAAGATCATCTAGTTCCAACCTTCCTGCCATGGGCAGGGAAACCTTCCGCTACATCAGGTTGCTCAAAGGGGATGGGGCAGCCACAACTCCACTGGGCGACCTGGTTCAGTGCCTCACCACCCTCAGAGGGAAGAATTTCTTCCTTAGATCTAATCTCAATCTACCCTCTTTCAGTTTAAAGCCATTGCCTCTTGTCCTATCCCTACATGCCCTTGCAAAAAGTCATTCTCCAGCTTTCCTGTAGGCCCCTTTAGATACTGGAAGGCTGCTGGAAGGTCTCTGCGGAGCCTTCTGTTCTCCAGGTTGAACGACCCCAACTCTCTCAACCTGTCTTCATAGGAGAGGTGCTCCAGCCCTCGGATCATCTTTGTGGCCCTTCTTTGGACCTGTTCCAACAGGTCCATGTCCTTATGTTGGGGAGCTCATAGCTGAACACAGTACTGCAGGTGGGGTCTCATGAGAGCAGAGTAGAGGGGCAGAATCACCTCCATCGACCTGCTGGCTACACTTCTTTGGATGCAGCCAGGAGGCAGTTGACTTTTTGGGCTGCTAGTGCACATTGCCGGCTCATGTCGAGCTTCTCATTAACTAACATATGACACACAGGAGATGGCTTGTGTGGGAAACCAATTTTGGTTACTTCTCACGTGAGGGTCTGTTTGTTTCTTGCAGAGCCGAGAGAGCGGAGGTGGAGATAAGAAGGATGTGATTGAGCTGACTGATGACAGCTTTGATAAGAACGTCATGAATAGTGACGATGTGTGGATGGTGGAGTTTTATGCCCCATGGTGTGGGCACTGCAAAAAGTAAATGAGGCTTTTCTTTGACAATTCGGTTCCCTTTAGTACTCGTTTTTGTGCCATACTTTTATTCTCCTAAAAGGGACCTTGCACCTCTGGTATATCAGAAGTGAAGTGGAGTTTTCCATAAGGTGTTTTAATGAAAACGTGTGGGCTTTTCCTGCTCAGGGCACCTTGGTGCTGTTCTGGCTGCCCTCCTTCTTAGCAGTAAAACTCCCATTGGTAGTAAGATCCAGAAGTTATGTTAACCTTTTCATTCTTTCAAATGCAAGACTTGAGTCTCATTTGGGATAAGCCACCTAGCTGTCATTCTCTGCAGAGACTTATATTTTTCCTGAGCAAAGTATGTGATGTAATGTTGGAATACGATATACTTTTGCTAACTCTAACCTTGGAGAACTCATAATCTTTATTTTTCAGTCTGGAGCCAGAATGGGCAGCTGCTGCCACTGAGGTGAAGGAACAAACAAAGGGAAAAGTCAAGCTGGCTGCAGTAGATGCAACAGTCAATCAGATGCTGGCAGGCCGATATGGGGTGAGTGTGCTTTGCAGCAGTTAGTTTCCTTTCCATCTCTAGAAAAGTCAGATTTCCCTTTAATGCTTGCTGAACTGTTTCTTAATCTGGTACCACATAAATGTTTTGTGCTAAAAATAGTGTTCAGTGAAATGTACCATTTTTCCACAGAGAGTTCATTCCTGAATGTCAGAAACAGTATAAATAAATGGGGTGAGAGGAAAGGAATAAATCTGGATGTTGCTGATGAAAAAAGCTGTTTATTTCCATGAAGTCTTGTATAGCTTTATCATCTTAAGTGAGAGGTTTCTCCTTTCTGACTGTTCGTATGCTGGCTGAGCGTCTCCAGAACACACACATATACTTGTACGTCTTGGAGCCAGTGGTCAGGAGTCAATTTGACGATATTAGCTGCCTACATCAGCTATTCTGTGGGCCTAAAGTGAACTGATAAAGTCTTTAATTTTTAATACAGTACAGAGAGCTTGCAATGTGCTACTTAGTTTCCCTAAGTGCATGTGGCTGGCAGTTGGCAGGAGCACTGAACAAGTTTTACTGGAAGTGTAGCAGAGGGATCTGAAGGTCCACTTGTTGCCGTGGAAGCACAGTGCTGTCTTCCCACAGACAAATCAAGAAACTAATGTCTCATATGAAGAGTTAAGATAGCCCTCCTGGTACTTAAATTGGCAGTGCTTTGTGCTTCTAAACTGAGATGAAACCATTGCTGATTCATCAGACTTGAAACAGTGTTTCAGTGTGTGTTAACATTGTTTTGAATTGTTGCACAAATAGGAAACTACAAAATTGTACAAGTTCAGCCATAACATGCTGTGAGACTCGGTTTTTGTAGACATTAAATGTTGCTCATCAGCCTGGGCTGCGGCTCCAATGACGCTGTTGCATCTTCCACAGTCAGGAGGAAATGGCCCGCCTTTTGTAGGCAGGGTCTAAATGCCATAGTTAAATCTCTTCCCTTTCTCTTAATCTAGAGCATGTCAGAGTAGCAGGTAACTTCCACCATAAGTATTCAGATTTATTTGAGCTGATGGCTTAAACTTGTCTTGCAGATTCGTGGATTTCCCACAATTAAAATCTTCCAGAAAGGAGAGGACCCTGTTGATTATGATGGTGGGAGAACTAGATCTGATATCATTGCTCGTGCTCTGGATCTATTTTCTGATAACGCACCACCGCCTGAGCTCCTGGAGGTACTTCCATGTCATTTTCTCAAATTGCTTTTCCATCTTATCCTTTGCAGCAGTTTTTACAGGACTACGTGAACCGCAAATAAAACAGCCTAAGTGTGTTGCTGGCACACTGTTTAGCAGCAGAAAGTCAAGGATGACAAGTCTGATCATTCAGCTTTGTTATTTAATTTTTACTGTGAATTTGTTGTTGACCGAAACATTATGGGAATTGATACAGTGAAGGCACTGGCAGGATGGTACTAGGGTGTCTGAATCCTCTCTTGAGGAACGAGTGAAAAGGTTGGGTTCTATGCCCCATCTTTAATTACAACAAGAGTGCAGGGTTTTGTAATTTGTAAACTGCCCCCTAGGTCTTGCATGGTGACTAATCTTGCCTGTTGTCAAAAAAAACTCCACCTTCTGTATGGTGACTTCTAGTTTCAGCTTGATGGTAGATTTGAAATGGTGATCAGTTGTCTCCAAAGTAGGGTGCATGCAAGACAGTCCACTGAGGTGCAGGAAGAAAAAAAAATTGTGCCATTAATAAATTTTAAAAATATATTTTAAAATGGTGTTTATTTTATCTTTGTCATCCTTTAAAAAATGTATATTTTCTGTATGCTTTATAATGTTAGTACAGTAGTACATGTATATAATTGACATACATATTTTGAGGCTGAGTGCTTAGAAACTTTTTTACTGCTGGGGGTGCACAATCAAAGTGTGGAGACCACTGGTGTAGATAAATGGATTGATTGCTTTTTTTAAGGTAGATCTCACAAAACTGGTGTTGCTCTGTTAATGTCGATTAAATGTCCTTATCTTCAGCAAATGCTGCATCCTGCTGCCTCTCCTTACACTAGCAGTACCATGAGTTAAACCTGCAGGCACAGGTTGGGGTGTGCTGTTTCCAGCCCTGGTCCAAAGACAATGACTGAGCAAGAAGTGACATCTTACTGTGCTCTCTGTAAGCTTTATTTGGTATTGCTTGCTTTCGTGTTTCTGCAAGTCTTAACAGAAGACTTTGAACTCATTGTAGTTAGTCTTTTAGTTGAGAGACCAGTGAAGTGGGAGAGGCTTGTAAGCTTCTTATGTCAAGTTGTTTCAGTGCTTCTTACCTTGTAGGATGGAGTTGATAGACTGTTGGAGGGAAGTGCAGTCACAGCTGGGTAACCAAGTCTTGCTCTCATTGACTTTTTGCTGTTTTCTTCCAGATAATTAGTGAAGATGTTCTGAAGAGCACCTGTGATGCTCATCAGCTCTGCATCATTTCTGTCCTGCCTCATATTCTTGACACAGGTAGACATACAAGCAGACAGACTTCTGTATGAATTTGTGACTTAAAGCATGTAGTTGTGGTTTTTAACTTGTCCAATTCTGTCTAACAAACAGGAGCTTCAGGGAGGAATTCTTACCTGGATGTCATGTTAAAAATGGCTGAAAAATACAAAAAGAAAATGTGGGGGTAAGTGTCATTGTAGGCTGGTTGTGTTGGAAAAAATGTGAGTGTTTTTAGGGGTAATGGGGTAGAATTTGTGTGATAGTGATTTATGTGCAGATGAGAATTGTTCCTTGTTCAGGATAGTATATCTTGTTACTTCACTAACTGTACTGCAGTAGGGGATGCTCTGCTGATTTTTTTTCTCTTCATCCACTTGTCAAATTCAGCATTTACAAGTGATATCTAAGCGTTAAAGAGATCAGATTAAGCATCTTTTACTCTTGTCCTAAATGTTAAAATATTTTTGGGAAGTATTTATCCTGTTTCTTTTAGAGTCTTTTGCTGGTGGGTGAGTCTGCCAATATGACTACTGAATTCTTAAAAAAAAAAAAAAAAATTACAGTTCTTTAACAAATTTCATGGTCTTAAAGAAGCAAGCTGACAGACTTTGCCGTTTCTCATCCTTCTCTCAAGTGGAAGTTAGGATCTCTGGGACTTTTCTGGGAAGAGAAAGTTGTTCTCACACACTGACTGCTGTGAAAAAGGGACAAAATAGCATGAAAGCTTGGGGGAAAATGCTGAGATTGGTTGATTCCAGAGGTTCCTCAGGGAACTTGCTAAGCATTAGAGGAAGTGAATCCTGACTAGTGAGGAACTATACTGGGTGAAGTATTGGTCTTGCAGCCTTTAGCCAGAAATCTTCTACCATGGATTTGGGCATTACTTTTGTCATGTTTGTATCTCTGACTCAAGCCATTTTAAACTTTGCTTAATATATGGTAAAGTGCAGCAATTTGTTCAGATTGGTAACATAGTTCTTTCCCTGGACTGTCTTTCATGACTGTTCTTTTCATCCAGCTTTCAGTGGCTGTGAGCATGTGGCCGGCCTGGAGGTGCTGTTCAGGAGGGGCTTTCTTCTGTTACATGGCTCAATGTTGAGGCTCTGCTGTTCCCCGCTAACTTTAACAACAGTTGACACTGTCAAGGGCTGTTCAGAGCCCAGCTTGAACTCTGCAGGGTTGCAGGATATGCGTGACTTCAAAATGATTGTAGTGCCTATCCTAATTATTCATTTTGTATTTTATCTTTTCCTCAAGGTGGCTGTGGACAGAAGCAGGTGCTCAGTCAGATCTTGAGAGCTCTTTGGGAATTGGAGGTTTTGGGTATCCAGCAATGGCAGCTGTTAATGCTCGGAAGATGAAATTTGCCCTTCTGAAAGGATCATTCAGTGAGCAAGGGATTAATGAGTTTCTCAGGTACAAAATCTTTAGGTGACACAAATATTTCTGTAACTGGGGCTGTGACTCTTTAAACCAAAATCAGGCTGTCCTGAATTGGATGAGACTTGCACAGTTAAGAGAATTAAGATGATGAGCATTCACTGGAGTAAGGGAATAATTTCAGTGGGGATTGCCACTAATGAAGCAGTCTTTACCTTTTTGCAGTGGACTGAAATAAGAAGCTGGCATTTAAACTTAAATGGTAGTTGTAGTATAACTTTTGAAAACAGAAGTGAGCATTGATCTTAAGTTCTGGTTCTCTGGTAACCCAAGAAATTAATGAGTCAATACTATTTAATTCAAATGGTGTGTTCTGGTTAGTAATTGAGAAGTTTCCAGTTTGGGAATCTAAATGGGTGCTGTTGAAGTTCTTGAGGTTCTGTATGTTGCTATTCATCTTTCTGGTTGAGTCTGGTCTTGCCTTCACCCTCACATTCCCTTGGCATCTCAAACTAGTTGGGGGAGCTGAAGCAATCTATCCAAAAAGTCAGTAGCTCTCTGCTTAGCTCAGGTTCCCTGAAACTGCCTCTTGTGTAGCTGGGCAAGAGTCAGTGCTGAGAAGACTGAATGGGGAAAGGAAATGGAGAGGAGGACAGAAGGTGGCAGCAGCAGCACTGAAAGAGAGCAGCTAAATTTAAATTGTAACTTAAGCATGGTCAAAGTGAAGTGGAAACTCTCCTTCTAGGTAAACACCAGCTGTCATAAGGTGTATAAGAGCCTTTGAGAACTTATATTAGCAGTGTTGTTGCCATGTCCTTGCTTGGAGACTGGCAGAGGACAGTCAGAATTGCAAAAGGAAATGCAAGTCTCTTCCTACCTTGCCATAAGAAGCACATTAATTGAACCCTGTCCCTGCTGGATTACTGGGAGCAGTGCTATGTTCTCTTACCTATGTAAGTGATCAGACTTTCTTCATAACGTCCAAAAGGGAAGGTTCTCAGAGCATCAAGTAAAATTTAGGATTCAGACGCAAGAAAAGTATTAACGGACAGTTTGTACACATGCATGAGGGAGAAATGCCTGCCTTTCTCAGACATGGCAAATTTGCTTAGTCTATAAAATCCATCTTAGTGAAGCCTCTCCTGGTAAGGGTGGATGGTGCTTCCAGGACATAATAACCAACTTAACAGCTCATATTGCATTAGATACTTGATTTGGTATTGTCTTACTACAGACAATACTTGCTGGAATAATCTTACTTGACACTTCAGCTCAACTGTGCTGCCTAGGGAAATCAGCACAATAACAGGTGGTGTAGCTGGCTGTTAACTCAGCCTGTTGTGTGCAGGCTTTGTCATCTAATAGGCAGTCTCAACAGTGTTGACCAAAAGTAAGGAAATCACCACTAAGAAGAGCATAAAAATTGTAGACTCCACCTTGGGGAGGAATGCTTATTCAGTCTTATTTGTCTCTGAAAGAATGTTGAAGGGATTAGCTCTTCAGGATTTTAGTATTAGGCTCTTTGAGCAAGCCTAACTTGCAAGTGCAAGATGGGGTGTCTCAAAGCAGAAGCTGGTTGCTTTGTACTCAGAGTAACCTGTGGAGACTTAAGAGTCCACTAATAAAGATCACTAGAGATTTCAAGTAACAGTTCCAGGTGACTTCCAAAATCAGAATTATAGACTCCTCTTGGAGTTGCCTGAAGTGATAAATAACAAACTGTTAAAGGGGCTGTATTTGTTCATGAGTGTTACCAGGGACACAGCTGAAATATGAAACAGTGTAGCTCACATAATTTGCCCCAAAGTTAGCAATGCTGCTTTAAGGGCTCTCTTATTTTCTGTTTCTCAATTTGAAAAGCTTTTGCTTCCAGACGGTTTAGATTTGCTTCAAGAGATGTAAGCAGATTTCTAAGTTAACTTCCCTTTGTCTGAGGCAGGCACTGTTCCAGGTGGATGGAGACTGGAGAAATTTCTTAAATTTAACTTTTACTTTCTTTTTTTCCTCAGGGAACTGTCTGTTGGTCGTGGCTCTACAGCACCAGTGGGTGGTGGAGCTTTCCCTAAAATTCATTCAGTTGAACCTTGGGATGGCAAAGATGGTGAGGTAAGAGGTTCTCCATCTCTAAAAGTGCTGGTGACTTGCTAGGTTCAGAAGGGACTGGACAGAGTAACTAACAACTGGCAATGTGAAAGTTCTTGTTCTTCAAAGATTGTGGCAAGTTGTGTATGATTTCCCAGTATCTAAATCCTGCCACTCGACCAAACACCAGATTCACTGTCTGACGTGGACAGATACTCCTGCCTACATCCTGTTGGGTTTTAATCTGAAAGTTGAATCCCTTGAGGCTGAAATGTGTTACCAGCCATGCTGAGCGAGAGAGGTGGTAGTGTGTGCATTCAAGACCTGAATGTTTGTGGAGACTTTGGTTCTGCAGTATGCTGACCTTGCCATCGAAGTTTTAATGTCAGAAAGTCTGTAAGGTAAAGCACATGTAATAACACAGTGATCAAGTATGTTCTTAAGTTCAACATTGCCGTGAAAAACAAAGTTACTATAATCCTTTGATCTACTTCAGATGGAATTTAAATATAGAATATGGTAGTAGTTCTGTTACGTAGTTTATCTTTATTTGCCTTTATCGGGAGTATTTTTATTAGTAGACAACAACCTTCTAGTCTAAACTCTGATCACTTGTCTTGTGCTTAATATGATTTGAGTTTTTATGAATTAAGGAGATGACAGGTGGGAGCTTTACTCTCAGGATGAAGTAAGCATCTTTCAAAGTCAATGATGTCCCAGTGTTAGGTGCTTCTAAACACATGCTCAAAACCTTCCCTTTTTCACAGCTTCCAGTTGAAGATGATATTGATCTCAGTGATGTGGATCTGGATGACTGGGATAAAGATGAGCTGTGAGATCTTCAGGAAACTTCTTTTCTTGGGAGAGTTTGTGCAGCAGTTTGCAACCTGGTTCACAATCAGATGGATATTCCAGTGGCCTTTTTACAGAGAAATGGCATGTTACACACTGTGCTATTTGATGCACTGCAGCAGTGAACTGTACGCATCTCAAGAAAACATTGCAGAAATTCTATGAATTGTCATAACCAGTAAACTTGATTGTATTCTGTGTAACAAATATTTTGAGGACATCATAGATATTTCTTTGGAACGTCTTGGTTTTTATTTTGTTGGTAGTGTGCTGTTTGAGTGTTACTGGAGACTATTAGCGTAACCAACTTTAAATGTGATTTTTTTTTTTTTTTATGGAGGTGGACCCTGGTCAGCTTCTGTTTCAATTAAAGAATAAAACAAAATATTTTTAACACACAGTGTTAGTCTTGTATAGAGTAACAAAGGTGCACATGATAAAAACTATCCCAGTTTGGATGAATCTTGTACTGTAGAATAGAGAGAGGCTGGTGGAGAGGGGAGTCCTAAACCACCCCCTTGCTGTGAACGATCTTGGTAGTTTGGCCTAAAGCCTGATTAGACAGACAATCTTAGTTTAAATGCTCTTTAGTCTTCCTCTTCCTATTCCTTCTCAGGGGCTTTCTCTTTCTTTGTGCCAGACTTTGTAAGATCATTAATACCATGGAATTGGGGTTGCTGCTGCCATGGGAGACACTGGGAGCTGTTGGTCTTCTCCCCAGGATTAGCAGTGAAGCTAATCCTGTTTTTAGGACATGAGGATTTCCAGGTGCTAACAGAAAAACACCACAGTGCTGTCTCCAGCAAATTGGATCTAATATTTCTTCACTTCCCATCTGGCATCGTTTTGAGTTGAAATTGCTATTTCCTTGGAAGAGGAATCAGAACTGGGAATGGGATGGTTACTGCTGCTTTTTTAAAATAAAAATACTATTATGTTTTGTTGCTTTCTGTGTATTGTATATCGGTGTCTAGTGAAGTGACACTCATGATCAGCTTGTTTATAAGTAAGGAATGAAGGAACTGAAAGTTTCCCTTCCTTTCAAGGAAATAACTTAATATGGGTGTTTGTCATCTAGTGTCTGTAAGAGATGGACAGTAGCTCATCCCTATGAAAGTCAGTGTAAGAACCACTGTGAGCCAGCAGTAACTTGGCTGTTGATTTGGGGCAGGAAACTGCTCCAGCTCTGTCAGCCCAGCAGATGAGATCTACTGGAACTGTTACTACTGAAATGTCTTGGCAAAAACTGAAATTATGAGTACTTGGGACTGCAATTCATATGAGAATAAGTTCCACAGCAATTTTGAGGATCTTTCTTCTTAAGCTTTTCTTTAATTAAAAAAAAAAACACCAACAACAAAAACAACCAAAACTTTAGGCTTTTCTGTGATGCTTTCTGCTTGTTTTGGGTTTTTTTTAAGTTTGCTTTGTTAGAAAAACAGGACTGTACAGACTTAGTAGATCCATTAGCCACTACACTTTTGAAATTGTTTTATTTCAAGTCCAATAGATACTCCATCTTTGTAACTTACCAGAAAAAAATAAATACTACCATAGTACCTCCTGCCTCTGAAATATGCTTTTGTAAAACTATGAACAAGAGAGATTTATATTGAAGTCACTGTAAAAATTACTGGAAAGGGTAGGAAGATCTTAAGCAATTATCCTGCTACAGCATCTGCACTTTAATTTCACTTTCAGCAGCTAAAGATTGTTTTACTGTAACATTAGGGTCTTGAAAATGAATAGATGAAGCTTGAGCAATTTTTTTTTTTAACTGCAGTCAAGAATACTGAGGTCAATCTTGAAATAGACATAAGGATAGTATTCTTGATTACTCAGTTGTAAACCAGGGATGTCCATGCCAGGCTGCAAAAGGAAACAATATGACTTTAGTACCAGTAAACAAACTTGCACAGTTCCAAGCCACAGTGGATTGCTTTCATGCTCCTCTTTCACAGGTGGAATAGTTTTGTATTTGCTGTGCTTAAGATGGGGAATTCACTGCTGAGAATCTGGTGTTGGCTTGGTGTTTTCAGTGCTGCCTAATGCAGTTAGTGTTGAGAATTCACGCTTAGTTGCAACTTTATGAACTAGCATTTTTGTGTCCTGCAGCTCCTTTCTTTCTCCTCCCTTCATGCACTGGGAATGTTATGCTTGCTGGTTTTAGGCTGTTTTGACACCTACTGGTCTATAATTGGTTTATCCTAAATTGTTTGTGCACTCGAGATATGGGGAGGGAGAAAGCAAACACTGATGCTTGCTGAAGTCCTATGTTGAGGTATTTAGTCAATGACAGCCTTCCACAGGGGACAGAGGTGTCACAGTCCTAGCGTTTAATTCTGAGTTTATTCTTCCTTATGTTGATCTGAATGTTTATAGATGTGAAGCTTTTTACCTAGAGGAACTGACATAATTGAGCAGACCTATTTCAGTCCGGGACCTGTAAACATCAGATGCTTCAACAGAAAGCGTAAGCAATCTATGCATCTCCATCATAATCTGAGCCTACCTGTTACCCTAATCCATCTGTAACCCCCAGGGATTACAGCTGCATCCAGGGATCTGAGCACTGCAAGGTGTGAGGAGCTGCTTGCTCTAGCCCCTGGGCAGTGAAAGCATTCACCTGGCTAAACTGAGACAAGCTACAGCACGTGCAGTCATAATCCAAATACATACGTCCATTATGCTTGCTGCTGCGACTTCATCCAGGTGCTTGAAAACCAGGTTTAGGACATCTCTCAGGCGTTTTACAGACTTCCTATTTGGCTGCAGCAGCATTGCTTGGAAATTCACTGGGAGGCCGTACCTTGAAACACATCAACATACATGATCATCTGCTGGGAAGGGGCACACCTTTCCACTCCCGCCCCCCTCCCTCTTCACCCTCCTGGCACACGAGCTGATTGTGTGCTGCAGTGCACAATCTCAGCGGTGGTGTGCTGCCTCCTTATCTAAAAGCATTTTCTTTTTGAAGCTGAAAGCCAACTAAACAGTGTCTTTCTGTTTTCTGCTTCCCTGTAAGTGCCCCCAAAAGAACTGTTTTTCATCAGCTTTGTATGTCGTCTCTTTTTGTGGTCATCTGTACTGTCTCCTGTGAGCTTCTGGAGCGTGGTGTGTAAGCAATGTTCTCTCTACACAAAGGAACTGCCCCAGGAAGAGAGCTGTAGATTTTTACTTCTCCAGGAATCTCTGCCAGCGCTACACGTTTACCCACTTACCTCAGGACAGATTCGACAAAAACTCTCAAGGCTTTTACGTGAATCCATGCCACAAACGCTTCACTGAAGTTCACCTTCAGCCAGCGCAGTAACGGGCCCTGTGAGGACAGACACAACAGTTGCCATCTCACCATGGGAAGTGGCTCCGGAGCTGACACCACGGAAGCCACCGTGGGCTGCTGAGATAATTCTCAGGCAGCCTGTTAGTGGCTCGCAGTTCATCAGAAACTCAAGTGACCTTGGGCAAACTGTTATCTATCCTGTGCCTTGGTCTTCTGGGCTAAATGGAGCTCACAGGAGTCTGCTGAAACTCAGCCATTTCCAGTGAGAGGTGCTTAGGCACGCTGGTAGCAACAGCTGTTGTTTTATGGGCCATCAACTTGATGTGCTACTTACATATTGTTGTTTCTTATCAGAAGCTAATTTCATCAGCTCTTCCTTTTCACATTTCAGTTCCTTCTCATCAAAATAAAATTCTCGAACCATGAACCTACAATTGAATGACATTTGTTCTCACAAGCCATAGTCCAAGCAATACGCATGCTCATCTCTTGCCTCTGGAGAAGCAGGTATGGGATATTTCAAAGCTGCTAGCTATTCAACCAGTTAAAGTATGGGAAGGGTGGGAGTTGAAGTCACCCCTACAAAGCAAGCTTCCTGCTGTCAGTAGTGTAAAAGCAGGAAGGACAGTTCCAGGATGTGTAGTTTGGTGCCTAAAGAACAGGATCACTGTTACCTGCTGCCGCAGCTCCTTCCCACCCTGCCTTCTCAGGGGCTTTAGGGCCAGCAGCAGCCCAAACAGTAAAGAAGTGCTGAAAAGGGGTGATGGATTCAGCTGTACCGCACGCAGAACAAGCCTCACCTTATCATCTGCTTGCTAGCCTGCCCTGCCTCGCAGTCAGTGCTTCTTACCTGTTCTCCCTGGCTTTAGCCTTGAAATCATCCATCACTTTTCTAAATAGGGTCACAGTGAAGAGTCCTCCCTCTGCATCCTCAGCAATCATTCTGTGTGGGAGGGAAATCCAAATGACATGGCAAATCCCTCATGCTTGCTTTACCTTCCCCTTTTGAAGTTCTTTTTTTCATTTATGATACTGAACAACACCCTGCTTTTTCAAGAACTGCTGTGACTGAAACAGGGAACAAAGACTTTACTAGCACCAGCCACGCTATCTCCGAAGTAAAACTCCCACGAATTAAGTTCCTGAACCCATCGTAGCACACACACGTTCTGCCTGCCTGATTTTTCTGTTTCCTGATAACATCCCCCCGCTTGCCATGCACTTGTGTTTTTGACACAGGCAGTAGCACACAGCTTTCTTCTTCCTCTGTGCTTCTCCCATTTCAGGTAATGGCACTGTCACCTCTTGTGTCCTGGGTTGGACCCCATGGTCTGCGCAAGCTGAGCAGTGGAATATTTAATTCCTAGGAAAGATTTTTCACTCCAGGTGAAAGGATAAATTAATATGGCATTTGCTAATGCAAGTGACAGTACACTGAATTATCCTGTTACAGCAGGAAGCAATTAAAGATGCAAAGATAGTGTTTGATCTTTGTAAAAAGTAGCTTCCACGACGTATGTGATTGCATATTGCCTGAATTATGCCTGGATTGCTGTAACGAATTGTTTGTCTGTTTTACACAAAAAGCAAAGGCCTGGTTGAAAGCGGAAAGAACTGGATTACTGGAAAACAGAACAACCAGCTAATTGTAAGAAAAACAGTGATGTTCTTTTTGCTTTCATCTCCACTTTCCTTAAACAGCGTAATTTCTGATTTCAATTGAGAGTGAAATTGGGCAAATCTGTATGTTAACATGGAGCCCATGTGTTAGATAAGTGATTCCTTCCAGGATCCAGCAATATGAGGGGCTGAAATATGGCAGGGATCTCTGAAACAAACAGGGACCTTAATTTGGAATTTCACTTACTTGGTGGAGCGAGGCACTACCATATCAGAGAGGGATTCATAGGTCTTCTGCCACTGTATGTAGCTTGACCTTTGGGCAACACAAAGAAAGCATGGTAAATAAATGTATACTAGAAAGCAAATTTGTTGATAAACACAGTTAATTAAGCTAACGGCTTAGGGTAGAAGGGCTGGAACTCTTTGTGCTGGGTTATGTGATTAAGATACATCAAGCATCTCCTATCCTTTCCTCTCCTAGTCACCAGTTAGGGAGGTGTCTCCCTCAACTCTGGACCCTCAGACCTCACTTTGGGTCTTAGCATGAGGAAGACCCAGAGCAGGAGGCTGATGGTGGGAAGCATGTGGCTTTTGACACATACTTCCAGGCTGCCACACAGTGTCCCATGCTCCAGGACCCCTACACAAGCTGCCTCGGATCCATGGGTAGGTGTGGGACATCTGCTGTGTGCAATCCCAGAGCTGATCTGGTGCTACACTGTAAACATGGCAAGTACCAGCACCAGGAGAAAGAGGTGAAGGGATGTTAAGAGTTTGCAAAGCAAGAAGTCTGCTTATAGGGGTGTCCTGGTTTTAGCTGGGACAGAGTTAGCTCTTCTTTTTAGCAGCTAGAAGAGCTCCGTGTTTTGGTCTTACTCAGAGGCGCGCTCTGAGAAGAATGCTGATAGTGCACTGATGTTTGTAGTTGGCACTGAGGTCTCAAGGACTTTTCAGCTGCCCTGTTCTTGCCAGTGTGCAGGAGCACAACAGGATAGGGGGGAGCATGGTCAGGACGGGGAGTCCACGACTCTCCTTAGGATTTGTACTTGAACTTAAAATTGAGGGCCAAACTGGCCAATTAGTATTCCATATCATGCAGTGTCACGCCCAGTATAAGAGTGAGGGTCAGCAGAAAGAAGGGCTTTTTGCCCTTCCAGGACTCTCACTTTCGGACTCTCAGAGTGCTTCCTCTCTCTTGCTCTCTATTCCAGGCCTCCCTTTCATCCGGGATTGCGGTATCGGGATTTATCTGTTTCGGGATTGCAGCTTTGGGAAGAGACTGGCCTCGGTCAAGGGGTGGTGAGCAATTACACCGTATATCACTCATTTGTATATGTTTATCCTTGTACATATCTGTACATATATATATATATTGGTAGCAGTAGTAGTAAATTGTTCTTATCTCAACCCTCGGGTCTCTTTTCTTTTTCTTCTTTGATTCTCTCCCTCATCCCTGGGGGTGGGGGAGTTGAGCGATGGTGTAGGGTTTGGTTGCCGGAGCGGCCTAACCCACAACAAGGGGGAATCTGAAAGAATGTGCACATAATAAACTCAACAAACTTACCTCAGATAGCTTTTTGTAACGTGTTTTTCACAGACACCAAAGTGATTGTACTCTGTGTGTGTGTGTTGGGACAGGGCTATCCAGAGAGGAAAAGTTTTGAGTAGACTTCTGAGAAGTACATCGCATAACTTCACAACTGATGGTGATGACAGTCATCATGCGTGCAGGCACTTATGAATACACGGCCAGCAGAGACCTTGTTAGCTTGACAGGTCTAATTCCTTTACAAAGTGACTAAGCTCCAGTAAGAATCTGTTTTTTGCTTTTTTTAAAACTCATTCTATTCCTACCAAAAGGCTTTTTGAGAACCTACTCTATAACCAACAAAAACCTGCATCCTGATTCTGCCCTGCTCTGAGTTCGGAGCAGTCTTTGCCTCTTTCTTTTGTGCCAACACCACTCTTGGCAGAACCTGTTCTTTCCTTTTGCTAACAGCTCCACTCGTGCTCCAGCCATGGCACTGAGGAGCTGCCCCAACCTGACCCAGGTTCGCCTGGATCTGGTGCTTCGGCCTGAAACTCAATGCCACGTTGAGCGTGTGTGCATGTGCTAATGCCTTACTTTGGCACCACGACGAGCAGCGTGATAAGATACTCGGAATTCAGAACAAAGTCTTCTTTCTGCACAATGTCTGCTAGGGTCCGAGTCAGCAGATTTCCCCTACAGTGAAGAAGACAAAGGAAAAACAGCATTAGCAGGAACCCAGCAGCAGCACAGTGGAGGTATTGTGCTGTGGGTATACTTGCTAATAGTAGCGAGTGGAGTAGAAGGAGGCCAGGAAGGAGGTGGCTAAAGGACATGTCTACACTTCTAAAATGGCCATTTAGTTACTTTTACTACAACTAAAAAGAATAAAAAAGCAACTAATACTTGCACACCTGAAGTTCCCACCCCACTGCCAGTCACTGTCGCATCTTGCCGGAGGCACCTGCGTTCTCAAGGCTGCCCATTGAGCTGCCTCTGTGACCATGCTTCAGTCAGAGTAAGCAATGTTAGTATGGACCTAAGCCATCAAAGCAACTCCATCATACTTGGGCTGCCATGGACAAGCACACAGAGATACCTCCAGCTGAAAGACAGTGGGAGCAGCAGTCTTGTGCACAGGTGGGATCTGCAGGAGGGGGTCTCTTCAGAGGGACTTTTTACAAGGGCGTGTAGGAATAGGACAAGGAGTAATGGCTTTAAACTGTAAGAGGGTAGATTGTGATTAGATATAAGGAAAAAATTCTTCACTCTGAGGGTGGTGAGACACTGGAGCAGGTTGCCCAGAGAAGCTGTGGCTGCCCCATCCCTGGAGGTATACAAGGCCAGGTTGGATGAGGCTTTGAGCCACCTGGTGTAGTGGAAGGTGTCCCTGCCCGTGGCAGGGGAGTTAGAACTAGATGATCTTTATGGTCTCTTGAAACCCAAACCATTCTATGATTCACAGTCTAAGCCCACTTGATCACATGAAGTCCCACTAGTGCTGCACACCAAGCAAGTGTAGGTGGCTGGGGCTGGCTGGGCAGGGCTAGTAGGCACTAGGTGTGTACGGGAAGAGAGCAGCTGCCCTCTCTGTCACTTGGCAGGAGTGAAGAAGGACCTAAACCAGTAGGTTTTGATTTGAGGTTCACTGTGCCAGTCTAAACATTAATTAACTGGCCAGTAACATCTTATTAGATGTTTGTTCAACCCAAGCTAGCTGGCACTGGTAGACACCAGAGATGCCAGCATGTAAAGGTAGATGGGACTGTGAGAGCAAGATAGGCCTGGACCATGGAGTCTCTGTTCTTCTTCCTTATCACCTTGCTGGAGGCTCAGCACTGCTCACGTTCCCCATACAGAGCTTCTGCCTCTCTCCAGCTGATTAAAGCTGATGTGGAAGCTGAAAAGATGCTGCAGGAGTAGGCTGGGAATATGAACAGTGCCAAGAAATGGGAAATGGGAGTTAACGTCCCCTTGTCCATGGCACCCGTGACTACCCACATGCACGTGGCCTGCAACACATGTCTAACACCGTCTACGCCACGCTGGAAGCACAGCAGTGGTGCTGGCTGGCGGTGGTGAGGCATGGACACAGGAACTCAGCAGAGAGAGGGGGAGATATAACTGCCATATGGCTCTTCTGACCCCCGTGGGCACTGTAGTCCCCCTGTTGAGCAGGTCTCCATGAGGGCTACCTTTTTTTTTGACAAAGTCATTCTGAACCACCACACGAAAGTATTTTTTCTGTGGTTTCCAGTTGGGTTTAGCGGAGCTGGTGCCAGGCATGCTCATTTTAGCTCCACATTCAGAGAAAATTCCAATCACCCTTTGATGATTTTGTTTTGTTTGAGGCCCTGTGAGTATCTTCTCCCTTGGGTAAAGCCTGGTTTCTGGGCAGGCTGCCAGCCTGGCTGCAGTGCCAGGAAGGCGAGGACCTATGTCTTGTGCCCAGAGCAAAGAGCTTGAGTAGGAAAGAGTGGCACATACAAGCATGTGTTGGGCGAGGGCTTGCACAGCATCATCTAAGTTGGTCTAAATTTACTACTTACTGGAATTTACTATTCTCCCCAGTGATACCCCAGAGAAAATCCAGGTCTCAGCACTGACACAGGTGAAGACCATAAGCAGTTGAAGAGAGGAGAGAGAACATTTAGGAAGCCCTGACAGATCATTACCTGGACTAACAGAATGAAACAAAGAAAAGAAAAAGGTAAGTGGGCTATGCTGGTGAGGTAGGCACAGTGGGTAAGAACAGACGCCTTTGCCTGGAATACTGTAAAGCCGACTTTCTGAACAGCATTTGCAGAGCTCCCACAGGAAACAGCTCTGACTTGCAAGAAAGTCCACCGGTTGACCCAGCTGATCTAATTTCTGACTCCCTGAAATCTCATCAAACAATACAGTGCATTTGGTTTCGACTCTTTCCCAAGACTGTCTGCTCGCACTGCCAATAAAATCCTATTAGGAACTGCAGTCTCCCTGAGCTCAGTCTTAGACGTGCTGCTCCCCGCTCCTGGCTTTCGCTGGCTCTGTAGATGCTCAGCGTGCCCCAAAGCCAGAAAAATTTGTTCCCACCAGAGCACACATGGCCCACAGCACAGCAATGGGTGTGGGCACGCGCTGCCGTCCGTTCAGCCATGCAGTGCTCCAGATGGGAGCACGCACTATACTTACACAGTTTTTTTCTCCAGGCTTTGCAAATTTCCTTTAATGTTGTTGTATGCAGCTGATCGGGTCTTTAGGTCTGTTTCTATTTGAGTCACTTGCTAAAATAAAGCAAAAAAATTGAGTCAACTCAGTGCCTGAGGTGTTGTCCTCACCCCCCTCCCACTACCTCTGCACCTTAACGTGAGGACACAGCTGGCAGCCCCTCGTAAAACCACCTGATTTTGTCCGAGAGGGAGCCGGTGTCAGAGCTTCCCTATGGCAAAGGCCTCTGCAGAAAGTGGGATTCAGTGAGGTGCTGCTGTGTGTATGATATCTGTACCTAAGGAGCAAGTTCACGGTTTCATTTGTTATCTATATTGAACAATACATCATGCCTTCCTGAGCGGGCTGACAATGAAAAGAATTCACCCAGCCTGCAATGCGTCCGATTTCATGTCAGGCCAATGATTTAGCAAGAGACCTCCGAAAATGGAGAATAATATGGTAGTATATAAAACCAATAAAGTATTACAAGGAAGGAGATTAAAGTGCAAAAAGTACGTCAATATATTCTAGTAAATCTGATAAAGTGCCATGTATTTACAGAGTGGATAAGTTTAAATATATGTATCGTTATTATTACAGTAGAAATTAAAATAATATCAGTGTTTCAGTACAGTGTGTGCTTCTGAGCCTGTTCCTGCCCAAACCAAAAGCAAAGCTCTCACTGACTGCCGTGACAGGAGGGACCAAAAACTGCCAAAACAACATGCTTCCCCATGCTGACGTCTTCCAGAAATTTGGAGTACAATTTACCTTTGCTAATGCTTCTGTTATATTCTTCAGCGGCTGCTTTATGGGATATTTGGCCATGTCCCACTCAAACCGTGTCAGGTAGCTAATTAGGTCAACTGAAAATGCAAAGAGATGCATTAAAGCAGACAGCTTAGCAGCTGGCAGGTCACAGTTTGGGTAGCAGTCCTTAGCTATAGCCTAGGTAATTAACATCAGAGCTGGCTGTGAACCAGAAGCCCACCTCACAGAAATCTTCACAGAATTTTGATCTAGATCAACTCTGCACAAATCATATGCCCAATCTTATCACCTTTCTAAACAACCCCAAACTTAGAAGCTGAACCTTCAGCTGAAGCTGATCTTCTCTGCGTTACACCTAGCAGTATAGAACAAGCTTTACTGTAAAATTAGCTGTATCAGCAGGACAGAGTAATGTGCAGCTGTTCTTCTTCACAGTAGAAACAGCTTCACGTAACCTCAATCTTGATTACTGCAATATGCCTGAATTTAATCCAGGCAAGAGCTACCAGAATAATACTTTGTGGCCACGACCAGCAGTAATGCTCAGGGTTGTTGAGGGTTTGATGAAGAGGGTACCGATGTTACTTCTCTGTGACTCAGTCAAGCGCTTGCTGGAAATCAAACCAATTCAGGTGCGATGGGGAATTCCTCATTGCTTTCACTCACGGAGCTCCCCATCTCACACAAAGCCATGTGGTGTTTCTCTAAATGGATAAATCCAGTCACAGCACTCAGTAACAGAAATTCACAGCAAGGCCTAGTGTGCATGCAGACCCCAAAACAAGGCACCTTTGGACCACAGGGAACCACGGCTTCTTCCCAGAACCAAGGGGAGATGATGCATATGACACCCGTCTCCTAGAACAAGATCATGCTATTCCACTTTGTTTGAAGACCAAAGCTCCTTAACTTCAGAAAACACTAAGGCTTGATACGTTATTGTACTAAATCAAAATTCTCCTCTAGCAGCTCATGAAATCAGACAGCTCTTTGCCTAAGCTGAGTCCTGAGAGCCCTTAGGAAGCCAAGCATACCTCTACATTGTGTTCTTGGGCAACTTTATGGAATGGGATAAACTCACAAAAAGCAGAGGTGCTGCGACTGTTCCCTTGCAGATTAGGGAAGCTCAGGGAAGGCAGCAGGCAGGGCCTCAATGTCTAGACCAAAAAGCCAGAGGTACTGTCACCTGCAGGGTGGGCTTCCCTCCAGACTAGAAGGGTAAACATGGAGAACATCTGAGAAGTTGCTCTGGGGAGATGGGGAGCAAAACAAGCTCAAGGTGCTAAGTAAAAGGAGAGGTGTGCTGGGGCTGCTCAGTGCTCTTCACTGCCTTGTCCAGAGTTACTTCAGTTCCCCAGTGAGGTTTGGCTACAATTTCTTGTGGCCTGGACTTCCAGGGTGTGGGGAAAACTTTATGAACTGAGATGCATGAGAAGGAATGTCAAAAGTTGTGTAACTGCCGTACTGCCAGGCTGAGGGTACTACCCTGTCTCGTGTGATACCCAACACCCTTGGCAGGACGGTGCTATCCTTTCCATGGGCTTCTCTCACCCCACAACAGAGTCAGTTTACCCTATTAGATTTCCAATGCATGGAAAGTCTTGTTAGGAGGAAACAGGCTTCTTAGCAAAGGATAAACTGCCTTGGAGGCGGAAGTATGACAGTGTTCTCCCCCTCTTTCTAAAACCACAGCCCTGTAAACCTCCCACACATCCCATGGACAGGAGTCACAAGGCAGAGATCCAACTCCTGCCAAGGTGTGATTGGGAATCAACAAACTCTCCTGCACAGGGAGAGTATGGGAAGGGGGCAAGGCTGCAGAAGGCAGGGAAAGCTATCACACAGCTCCCGTGTGCGTGGTCCTCCAGTGGTGCTCGCTCATGGTCTCTGGAGGGAAGGTAGGGAGGTCAAAAATAATTGAGCAATAAAATTCATGAAGCATTTCCAGCACGGGGTATGCGACACAAGGGTTTCATCTTGCTGCCTCTCTTCCAAGCTTTCTTGCTTAGGTTTTGCTAAATTCAACAGGAATGAAACCTGCAAAGAGCGTGGTATTACTGGGCTGTGCAGAAGAACAGTGTATTCACAGGCTCTTCAAAGACAGCTGCTGACCTATATATAGCTGAGGAGATACAAAAGTTCCCTGAAGACCTACACATGCCCTTTCTATCCTCATGTTCCTTAAATCTCAGCAGAATTCCAACATTAGGCAGTTAAGCACAACATGAGTTCTCAGTCCGTTTTACAAGTTGCCTCCTGAGCAGTGCTCTGGCACTGGTGCGGTTTAGTTAAGCAGCCTGATCCTGGGGATGGCACAAACTGCTGTGAACACGTTAACAGAACTGAGCTTAAAATGCCAAGCAGCCCAAGCACCCTGATGCTCCTGGAACGGCACCCCTCATTTATGGAACCTGCCAAGTCACTTCTAAAAGACCTCACACAGCTGCCTATCCAGGAGAGTCTTCAACTCTAAGGTCCTTTTGCTGACCAGGAAGGGGAGGAGGAAAAATTTGTATGGAGAAGTTGCTGCTGCTTATGAACGATGACACTGGAATGTATTAGGAGAACCCTCATATAATAAAGCTGATTCAATTTTAGGTTAATGTCTTAGGTTAATATGATTTGTTTGAATGACCAAATCCAAGAGACAGAAAATATTAACACATACAAGTAATTTCCACTTTCTTCTATTACAACACATGCAGAGCTGATAGGAAAGGAAAATGGTGTAAAAAGAGGAAACAAAGGAAATAAGTGAAACCTGTTGTTTCTCAAGTCATAGGGATATCGTGATCAAGCTACGAGGTTGTTACTTGAGAAATCCATCGTAACCTGATCACTGTATCTCTACAACCAGACCACGACTTGTCTCTAGCACTAATTCACAAAAATGCATGCTTGTAACATCACCACAATCATCAATCCTCAACATACTTTTTAGACATTTCATTTTATCCTTTGTCCCTGAAACACAATAAATGGGATTATTGTACTCATCAAGCAGTTGCACTCATCAAATGTCAGTCTTATTTCATGCAAGAAGGACATTTCTAAAAGAACTTCCTCCTCATCCTTTACTCATACAGATCTGAAGTACAACACTGCAGACAGTCAAAGGGTGATGGAGTGTGCACTGTTAATTCGTCTGACAGTTAATAGTGTCACTTGACAAGCCTGTGAGTAGCATGTGTAACACATCCAGCTTCACTGAACTTTTCCAGGATAGCTGGGGAGAAATTTGCCCTGAGACACACTCAGGGTCTAAAAAAACATGCAGACATCTAGGAGCCATCAGTTCCTAAATGTTCATTTTGTCCTTGACACAGGCTCCCTTTAGAGCTGTGAGTACCACACTCGATAATAAAGGGGGGAAGTTAGTTCATGGAGGTTGTAGAAACACCACATGGACCACTTAGAGATGGTGCAGGGGAGCACGCAGTAAGGCAGTGGGCTCCCACAGCCCTCTGGCATGTCGGAAGCATCCCTTCTGTCACTGCCTGCTCTTCTCCTGCCTCAGCTCTATCTTTTGGAGCTGTTGCTTCACACGTCCATCTGTGATGTCAGAAATCCACAGTTAAAAACATGATCTATCCCAGCACTGTGGGAGGGAAGGCAAATCACTAACAGATCACTGGCAGATGTCATGCAGCCATACAGAATGAGATTTAGCCACCTGGAATTAATCAAGCCCATACAGGGCACAGAAAGGTGCTAGGTCATTTTAGGAGTGAAGAAGGATGTCCCTTGCTTTCCTCTTCGCTTCTCAGCTCTGGCGTTAGAAACTAGTTCAGTGTTAGAAACCAGTTCAGTATTAGACACTGAACACTCTCCTGGAAGCAAAGTTGGTGCTGGATAAAGCTTCTGCTAACTTTGGGAAAAATGGGAGCAGCCTAGTGTCCTAGTTTTAGCTGGGACAGAGTTAGCTCTTCTTTTTTAACAGCTAGAAGAGCTCCATGTTTTGGTTTTACTCAGAGGCTCGCTCTGAGAAGAATGCTGATAGCAAGTTGATGTTTGAGACTCCAAGGACTTTTCAGTGTGCTGGAGTGCAGAAACACGGCAGGATAAGGGGGGAGCATAGCTGGGACAAGGGGGACACGATTCCCCTTGTGATTTGTGGTGGAACTTAAGATTGAGGGCCAAACTAGCCAATTAGTATTGCATATCATGCAGCGTCATGCCCAGTATAAAAGTGAGGGTCAGCCGGGAAGAAGGGCTTTTGCGCTTTGGCTCTTTTGCGCTTGCTGCGCTTTTGCTCTATTGCCCTTTTTTTTCCCCTCTCTCTCCCAGTACTCCCACTCTCGGAGTACTATCTCTCTCTCTCTGCCCCTCTCTATTTCGGGGCCTCGCATTCATCCAGGATTGCAGCTTCGGGATGAGACGGGTTTCGCATACGAGGGGGTGGTGAGCAGCTACACTGTGTATTAAATCATCTGTATTAAATTGTTCTTATCTCAACCCACGGGTTTCCCGTTTATCCTTTAATTCTCTCCCTCATTCCTGGAGGTGGGGGAGGGGGAGTGACCGGATGTGTGGGGGGGTCGGCCTAACCCACGACACCTAGATATGTTCTTAAAAAATGTTGCTGATGGTTGTCCTTTCTCATATGTGAGTATTTCAATTCTGCATGTTCATACTTTGAAGCAAACACAGGCAGCATCAATGCATTAAAATATCCACATTCACAGCACCTACCTCCATTGGCCAGAAGATTTTCCTGGACTTTATCTTTTGAGTCCTCCATAACTTCTCCTATGTACTGGGCTATTTTCTTTATTACGCTTAGATGTAACAAGAGAAGCTTTGTTAGTGAAGAAACAAAATTAATATAAAACAGTTGCCACAATAAACATGGAGATGCCCAAACAAAACCCTTCTGAAGCAAGGTAGGTTAATTTGCAATTCATTCAAATAATGATAAACAACTTATGACACATTGCAGAACTAAACACCTCCTTTTTAAAGACACTCATCTCTGCAAACACATAGGTAATATCATCTCCTCAGTGCTCTAAGACTTCCAGAAGATCCAAGATACAAGCTTCTGTACGGTCATGATACTCCTAGCAGAAACCAGAAGGCAAGAAATCCATGTTTAAAAGTCTAAGGGTGATGGAGGAACAAGAGGCTACCTACACACTAACACTGGCTGCTAAATAAACCCTTAGGGCTTGCTGAGATAAGGTTCTTACTAAGTACTCAGGGGAAAAAAGACAATGTTCTCTTGTTTGACAGGGAGAATTTCCTTCTTATTCATCTTCTTTAGAGGACTCTCTCTCTCTTGTTTTTAGCATGGTGGACAAGACACTCCTTTAAGGTGTGGAAGAACTAGATTCAAATCCTCCTGCCCAGTTCAGAGCAGTGAATTGAACAGAGCCTCTCCTGGAGAACATTGTCTCCACACAGGTACTTATTTTTTGCTTATTTAAAAATATAGTTTCACTAAATCCCTCCAGCAGTAGGTCCCCCTGGCCTTAACCAAAGTACCTATCTCATACAGGCCAAGAGCCTTTCTGGTTCTTGTAGTATCCTTCTGTATCCACAAGCATTAATAGAATTTGGCCTTCAGTTCCCTAACTGTTCCAGGTTGACTACACCTTGTAAAGAATGCTACAGCTAAAAAGTAACTGCTTGATCATGAAATTGGCAGAGACACGAATTGGACATAATCCCTGGTGTGGCCACAGGCAGCGGAGCATAATGGCAGGCTCTCCCTTTCTTTCCTTACAGAGGGAAGACTACTACAGCTGCAGATGAGCTGGAGACTGAAAGGGCACCTGCAGTGTTCGGACAATGTGTCTTGTGACATCCTGTGGCTTTCAAGAGTTCAGGAACAGGACTCCAGGCCAGGTACAGATATCATGAGAGCATCAGAGCAAAGGATTTTCTTTGATGTGCTGCAAAGCAGATTTACAGGCCATTTAAAAGCAGTAATTCATAGAGGTTAAGATTCCCTCTATCTCCTTTCCGGTGAAGGAACTCACAGTCTTTGGAAAGGTTTTCCAGTCCTGTGACAGGGAGGAAAAATATGAGATTGCTGATGCTGCCAAGAATGCAGTAGTTGGAATTCTTGCTGTTTGGGGTCACTCAGCCTGGAGAAGATCTTATTGCAGCCTTTCAATATATAAGGGGGGCTTATAAGAAAGATGGAGAGAGATGTTTTACCAAGGCCAGTAGTGACAGGACAAGGGGCAACAGTTTTAAACTGAAAGAGCGTAGATTTAGATTGGACATAAGGAAGAAATTCTTTATGATGAGGGTGGTGAGACACTGGAGCGCGTTGCCCAGAGAGGATGTGGATGCCCCATCCCTGGAATTGTTCAAGGCCAGGTTGGATAAGGCTTTGAGCAACCTGGTGTAGTGGAAGATGTCCCTGCCCATGGCAGGGGGGGTTGGACTGGATGACCTTTAAAGGTCCCTTCCAACACAAACCATTTTTCTTATGACCCTGGACAGGCGCAACTCAGCGTGCCTGTAGGAGGAATCTACACCATTGCATTCTAGTTCACATCTCTCTCTCAGAGCTGCCACAGTTTTTCACCATCTGGCTGCAGCCACTTAGGCACCTGGTGCCAGCTTAGCACTGCTGGAGTACAGCCCGTGTTGCCCGCGCTCGGGCTGTGAGGAGGGCGCAGGGACCCACACAGCTGTTCTCTCTCAGCTATGACCTTGCCAAGCACTTCTGCAATTTGCACCTTGTAGACACAGCCGGTTTTCAGCTCCTTCATGATACCCAGGGAGCCCAAAGGAACTCGGAATAAGACAGTACTCCAGCCCAGTTGGCAAGAAGAGTATAGAAGGAGGCTAAAGATGTTACAGAGAAAGCAACAACAGGAAAGTGTACAAACCAGTAGTTTTTCCAAGGGGCCTGAGCCACTTTCATTACTGTTGAGTGCAACCTGATAGCTGGGAGACAGTTAACTCTGGTCTCTTTCCTTAGCTTTAGATGGTGGGACTGGTATGTGCTTTCATGCACTCAACAGTCCTAGCTGCCCAGGTGAGACTTGGCTCCCTTCCAGCCCACACGCCCCAAGGTCCCTGCAGCAGGATATGGCCAGAATGTATGTACATGCTGGGCCAGAGGAACGTTCTCCAGTCCTGGCTTAGTCTCTGTGCCATGCCTTTCATCCTGTGAAATGCAAGCAGGATTCACTCATCCGACCCGTTCCCGATGTAAAGACAGAACACGCACCTTGTCTACCGCTGAGGTCTAAGGCAAGCAAGAGGAATCAGACCCCCGGAGGAGCCACATCAACTATAGCGACACCCAGCAGTGAGCAGTGTTCATAACCAACCCTTAAACTTCTGCCTTTACATGAGATGAGCAAATATCACGCTCAAATGATACGTTATAAAAGGAGGGAGTTTCGGCTAAACTGCCTCAAGATGCAGTAATAAAAACCTGCGAAGAGAATAACTCCATGTAGCCTGGTATTACGGCTTGGAAGACTTACACATTTTGCTTGTGAATGTGCTGCAATGTCACTACTTGGAAAAAAAAAAAAGTCTAACACTCTTTAAATGATGCTGCGTGTCAAATGGTGTTACCAGCTAGGCCTCCAAAACGCTGCGGGGAGCAGAAGCCCTTTGATCTGAGGCCACTGCAGAATGCTCCGCTGACCGAGAACCCCCAGGTAAGAGTGACCGAGGGGATCGTCACCTTGAGCGAGCACCACGCTACCACACAGTGACATGGAAAAACACTCTGCCTCCCTGTGTAAATAAATAATAAAAGTATGTGGAAACAATAGATCCTGCAAACTCCTGCCCCTTCTCTGCTGTCCTGGCAGGAGGCAGCGCTGACAGGTTTGCGCTGCCTGGCTTTACTGGCAGTTGTGTTTATCTAGCAACAGTTCAGCAGGTAGCTCTTTTAGAGGAGCAGGAACTAAATGCTCAGGTCATTTGAACAGGCTTGTAACCCTCTGGATGCCATTTACTTCAACAAAGTCTGAGAGCCTGGCATTTTAACCCTTGAATTACAATTTAGACTCAAAACCCTGGGCATTTATTTAACGCAAAATGCTTGTGTACGTCCTTGTGGGACTTGATCTGTGTTGATTATTCTCTGCTATTACTCTACTCTAACACATTTTTCTTATTTTTTAACATATTTTTCTTATTTCTAAATCATGTTGATCCTTCTTGATTGCCTAGCTGGAGAGGCAAACAAGGCAAACAGGAAGAGTTCTTACCTCAGTGGCTTACAACCTCTTTGCTCGGTGCCTATAGCACGTCATACTGTAAGAGTCATACTGGCATTAAAGGGACAATTAGTGAAGGAAAGTGACATTCAGCTCGAACAAGGAGCAGTAGCATGTTGTCAAGTTAAGACAAAGGGAACAGAAGGAGACAGAAGGGAGTTTGTACTGGTATTTCTCTTAAAATGACCCTCCCTGATCTCACATGGATCCTGCAGCAGGCTTTTCAGAAGTGCGAATTCTTCACAAAGCTTGGAATCAGCAAAGTCCTTCTGAAAATCAGTTCTGCACGATTTTTGGCAGCCCTCAAACCCAGATCACACAGTTGCTTGGCTATCTGCTGCCATGAGTAGAGACACCTTCCATTAGAAGAGATAGCAGGTATTGGCACTGTCTCTCCCCAGATTTGCCCCTGTTACCACTTCATTCCAGCATGAAAAATCTCTGCAGTATGAACTGGAGGTCTGAACATGTTTACAAAGAATTTGGAGCAGTTTTCCCCACCGGATGGAGATGGTCACAATGGAGAAGGTTTTCTTGGTGAATTAAGTATTAAATATCCGTGTCTTGCTAAAAATCCTGAAAAAGCCATTCTAAAAAGATCAACACTGTGTGCAACCCAGAGTGATCAAATGTAATCATCCCAATACAGTCCCCCCAAAAAATCCGACAGAGAAAGGTATTCTAGCAGACTTAGTATTACCCAAACTGCCTAGCATAGATGTAAACAGCTTACATCAGTGTTTCTGTATCCGTTTGCAACCACCAGACAAAATCTATCAAGCATATTTAGACAAGCAAATCCTTATCAGTCCTGGCTGGGGAAAAAATGGCAAAAAGCTCTAGAGCTGACACGTGCCTCTGGTGACCAAGACCACAGCTATATGTGAGGTATGGTTCCAAAAAAAACCAAACCCGCTCCCAAAAAATCACAATCAAACAAAAAAAACCACCAGCAGCTTGTAATTTCATTGCCTTAACAACAGAGTCTACTTTGTGCCATGAAGTATCTTAGGACCTGGCATTTTCTCAGCTTGCTCTATTATATTATCCTTTGTACACCCAGGTTAGTTTGGCCCAAAAGGCAAACTGGGTAATGATCAGCAAGGAGATCATGTGAGTTTTTGCATAACCAGGTTTGATACAATGTCAGTCAATATTCTGATTTTCAAGGACTTTAAAAGTCTGGACATGCTCGAGAATTCATTCAGAAGAACTTATTCCTTAGAACTCCTCTATCTGGTTGAAAAGGAGCAGAAGGCTTAAGACAAATACTCTGGGAAAACAAGATCAGAGAGGGCTTCATATTCTCCAAATGCCGTTTTATTAATTTAAGTTTCAGAATGGGGCAGAAAGATGTCCTTCAAAAAAAAAAAAAAAGAATCTTTTTTAGCAGCTTCCCTTTGAGAAACAGCTTCCCTAGCACTGCTGCTCAAACAGATTGCTGTGCAGACAAAATTATCACTGACTTAATTCATCCAAATTTAAAGGAATGGTCCTTTCTTTGTGATGACTTCATGACAATCAACACAAGGGTTAAAAAAAGCCAATCCACTTTAGTCCAGTTGTAGTTCAGGCTGAAATGAGTCAGACCTAGGTGAACACAAGGACATACCGTCCCATAAAAGCAATGTCTGTTTCTCATTTGTAGGTAGTTAAGTACGATCTGTTTTACCTTTCAGCAGAGCAATCGAGTTTTCCCAACTCATCTGACAGACCAACAAGAGCATCCAGTGTCCCCACCTGTGCAAAAGAAGAAGAGAAGTAGGTGAAAGACGCACAAGGCCATCTAAGGCTTCTGTTGGCAGAACTTTATTTCCTTAGTGGAAAATAGCAGCAATTCCTTTACTCAAGAACTAGAGCATAAAAAGCCTTTTCCAATAAAGGAAAAAACATACGTGTAGTCTCAAGATTACACGTCAGTGTCTTCCTTCCTGTTTTCATTCCTGTATCATCAAGTAGCCTAGACTGGTCTTTGACATGATAAAACAGTGGCTAGAAATGCACATAATATACACACAAACAAATGTGATGTATTGAGAGAACCAAGGGAAGCAACACTTACTCAAAAGGGGGTCTCTGTCTGTGTTCTTCACTACTACCAAAGACTAAGCCTCTCACAAAGCCATTTCCTCCAAGACCAACATCTGCTTTTTGTATGACTCTCTGTAACAGTCATAATCTTATGTTTGTGCTATTGTAATATATTGCTGAACCTTTTCTTGTAATGTTGCCAGCTCAACATTATGAAGGGTCAAGCTGAAGGGGAAGAAACAAATTTTACATAGAATAATTATCAGAAAATTAATGGTCTGGTTGCATCTTCAGGTACTGCAAACACTTTATTTCCTTTGACATTAACAGATTCGCACCAACACCAGCTGGGTAAGGCCCATTAGGTGGTAAAATCCAGCAATCTCAGGTGCACAGGCAAAAAGCAATATTCCCAGTCTGAAACATTCATGTGAAAATTCAGCAGGTTATTACTTGAGAACAGGCCATGCTCCCATTCTACTTGCATCCTTATGCAATTGGGATAGCTCAAGTTATAACTGTTAACAATCTTTTTGGATTAACGCCAGATCCTGGATGCACTTATTGTAGCTTTGTTAAGTGATGGGTGATGGCAACTCCCTAAGGAACGAAGTTCTACATCTGTGGTAGCTCCATTGACTTTAATAAAGCATATTTGTATTTTTCATATCCACAAGTGAAATAAAAATAAGGTGCAGATCTTATAAAATAAGGATTAAGTAATGGAAATATACAAAAAAACCCTGTGGATTAATACTCTTCCTATTTATATGGCGATATGAAGCTGGGTAATGTAGCTGAACATAGACATACATCCATTTCCCAAGGAGTAATGCGCATTAAAGCACTGGTTTCCCTGTCAGCAGTCTCACTGGCACGGTTCGAGATACTCAGCTACTCCCTTTGCATTAGCGCTCCAAGATGCAAAAGCTGTACAACTTCCACAACTGGGAGCAAACCACATCAAATACAATAAGTTAGTTATTTAACTGGTCGTCTTCACTCCTTATACACATTATCGTTCCAATGCAAAGGTCGGCTTCAAGCACAATGACTTCTTTTCTCTCTGATCAATTTTCAGTTGGCTTAACACAATTCATTCCCTGACTGCAATCTTCTGCTCTCTGCATATTATCCCAGAAGATAAATCCCACATTTATCCCAAAAGCCTTTAGTCCTGGCTAATGCTGCTGTATCACTCTCACCCAAACCCTTTCCTTGTTTACCTTTAAGTCTGGAATATGGAATTTGCTGTTGATAGACAGGTTGGATTTCGATGTCACCGTGTTCATCCTCTCCCATGCCTGCAGATTCGTTTTGTCTCCTGGGGCAGAAATTAGCCAGAACTCCGACATGATCTAATATTTTCCCTTCGCTCTTGGTCACTGTAGAAACACAAAGCAGGTAAAGTGGCTAAAAGAGCACAGCACAAAACAGGCTCCTCCCTAAGAACAGAAAAAGTTGGAGCAGATTAATTTTTTTTTTTTGAGTCAGTCCTGTGTCTCAGGCTAAAACAGAACATGACCTTCTCCAGAATGTCACGGAAAGAGTGTGTCCGTTCCTCCTTTCTCAGGGTTTTTCCAGCCAGTTTCTGAATGGAGAAATGAAGCGTCCTCCTCCCCTTCTCCCTCCAGCCCGTTCCCTTCCCCTTGCACTGCAAGTCCACTCTCCATTGTGGCAGTTTGGGGACTCCGCTAAACCATCCAAACGTAATTAAGGATTTCTGCTTGATAAATATTATCTCTGAAATTTTTGGACACTTGCAGGCAAAAGTGAAAGTGAGATGTAAAAAAACCTCTCCTGAACATAGGCTGCAAAAGATGCCACTGGTAAGATGGAATATTGCTTTGCCCTGTGTTTTTCTTCCCAGGTTGGAGAGGACAGAGCTGGAGGAAGGCAAGTCGCGGTGTACAGAGACGGTACCAGCAGAACAACATCCATGTAATAGTCGCAAAAACCCACGGGGGACAACTGCACTGGTGTCAACCAAACAGCCTGGGGCAGGACAGCGAGAAGCAGAAACCACCCGGAGATCTCCCAAAGAGATCACGGAGATCTCCCGCAGGCTCCCCCGGAGCCTCCTTTGCCCACGGGTGCGTGGGACCGGGAAGACGTGACACCTGCCTCTCACCCACCCCGCGACGTGGCCCGGCGGTGCCCGGGACCGGCCCTTCCTCCCCTCCGGGGGGCCAGAGCACCGCCGACGGGGGCGGAGGGGCGGGCGCTGCCCCCCTCCTTGCTGGGCGCCGGGCCGGGCAGCCCGAGCTCCGTGAGCCGGGGGGGGGGGGGTGGGAGATGCTGCCGGCGCGACGCCCCTGCCCGGTGCCCTACCTGCGCGTGCTGCCGGTGCCTCCCCGCGCCGCTCCCAGCCCGGCGGCCGCCGCTCCCGGCGGGGCGGGCGCGGACATGCTCGGAGAGGCGGCCGGGGCAGGGTCGGGGCGGAGCGGGGCGGGGGGAGGCCAGGCGGCGGCGGGGGCGGGTAGGGCAGTGGCTGGATCCACGGCGACGCGAGGCGGGTGGGTGCGAGGGGAGGCTGCGGCTCCTGCTGAGACGAGCCCTGGAGAGCCGGGAACAGCTCTAGCTCCTGCGGCTTTTCATGGAATCTATAGAATGGTTAAGAGTTGGAAGGGAGCTCAAAGATCATCTAGTTCCAACCCCCCTGCCACGGGCAGGGAAACCCTCCACTACACCAGGTTTCCCAAAGCCTCATCCAACCTGGCCTTGAACACTTCCAGGGATGGGGCATCTACAACTTCTCTGGGCAACCTGTTCCAGTTGCTGTCTTTTAAACTCGTGAAAATAAGGCGCAGTGTCTTTTCATTGAACACTGACTGCCTTTAGAAAGTCTGAAGGTTTTGAAATAAATAAAGAAACCTTTAGAAAACTCCTGTTTCTGGGACTTCCCTGGGTGGTTTATTTAACAAATACTCCAGCGGTGCAGGAGTCTGCAAGGGAGCGATGCTTCCTCCCCTGGTGATGCTTCTTCCTTGGCAAAGCGGAGTCGTGGCTTCTAGTCCTCACTAACTCTTGAGTTTGCCTTATGTTGCCTTAAGTTTGCTCAAGGTATCAGAAGTGTTTCGTAGCTCATGTGGAGCAACGTCCTGCAGATCCTTCTAAACCAGACATGCTCTGAAGGAAACAAACGCCTGAACACCCAGTGGCACCTCTGCAAGCGCGAATTTAACCCCCTCGCATGGAGTACATGGTGCGTCCACTTCTCATTTTCCAACTGAGTGCTCTGATCACTTTGCTGTCATATAGCACACTATTAGCAGTGGTTTTTTTTCTTCAAAAAACAGTGCATCTTTTGCTTCTACTTCTGTGCATCAAATGTAAATGAAGCCTCACAAGAAATTAAACAGAAGGATGCTCGTTTATCCGCAGAATCTGTTCTAAACTGAGGGCTGGAGTTGCCTGGGCCAGGCAGGTCTGGTTATGCACAGAAGGAGACCTTGTGACATTTCCAAGAATCTTTAATGAAGATCCCTAATGGGTTTAAGTATCTCCTGCACTAGGTGGAAGCAGCCGATGGAAGACATCCCAAGTCTTGGACTTGGACTGTTCCATCTTTGGGTGGCTTTAGGTAGCTACCATACAGGTCAAGGTCTTAGACTCCAGATTTACAGACTCTTTAGATTAGCCAAGGATTCATCCTCCTTTGCTTCTCTTTAACATTTTTAGTGATATATAAAAAGCAACACGTGTGGAGGAGGAGAGACTCTACTGAAAGCTCTCCAGAAAAAGATGCTGAGAAGATCTGTAGCTGAAATAACTACTCTGGGATTTTTTTTTTTTTTTTTTGCTTGCTTATTTTCAATCGTAGAATCATAGAATGGCATAGGCTGGAAGAGACCTTAGACATCATCTAATCCAACCTCCCTGTCATGGACAGCAACGCCTCTCAACTAGATCAGGCTACTCAAGGCTCCGTCCAACCCGGCCTTGAACACCTCCAGGGAGGGGGCATCCACAACTTCTCTGGGCAATTTATTCCGAAGTCTTACCACCCTCGTACTGAAGAATTTCTTCCTAAGATCTAATCTAAATCTGTTCTCCTTCAACTTAAACCCGTTTCCCCTTGTCCTATCAGTGGACACTCTTGTAAAAAGTCCCTCCCCAGCCTTCCTGTAGGTTCCCTTCAGGTATTGGAAGGCAGCTATTAGGTCCTGCGAATATATATTTTGGTTTATTGTTTTTCCTTTCTAGGCTAATTAAGCACTTAGTGTTCATAACTGTGATTATTCCAGTTCTTTTCATTCGTGGTATCCCCTAGGGCACAACAAAGGACTTTTCAGAAGTTATGCAAAAAAACCTACCATAGCGATGTGCGTGATGGCACTCATAGGAATAGTGATTACTGTCTCATCTTTTTGTTTGTTTCTTTAGACTATCCATTTTAATAATGAAAACAGAATTAGCTGACATTCGAGTACGTACATCATACATTTCTACCCCCAGACTAATGGTCTAAAAGTAAACCTCATCATCTAAATCAGGCAGTTCTTTCCCATCTCAAACCAAGTACAGAGTTTGCATTGGATCCTTGCTACAGTCTCAAGCCATGGAAATGCTTTGCATGATTAATTTTAGCAATGTTTTGTTCTCATAAGCGTCTTAAATTTAGAATTGTGTCAGTTGACACTAGTGCTAACAGACATGAAATGTTACTTGCTGCAGTGGCACTAGCTGTTGGGGATGATTCTGTACACAGGGATGTTACAGTGAATAAGGGTTGTCGGATTTCCAGGTTCTACAATATACGCTATTTCCTTCCTAATGTCACTTTTCTGTTTCTTATTTTTTCATATAGAATCATTTGCTTTGGTTAGTTTTATTAAAGTGGAATATTTTACTACTTAACTTATTGTTTTAATAGAAGATTATCAAGGAAACATGATGTTAATGCCTGAGAAATTACCTATTGGATGTTTTCTATTTTCTAAAACTAAAACTATTTTCTAGTTTTACTGTGACTTTTAAATCTTTTTTTCCCCCCATTATACATATTTTTTTTTAGGCTGGATGAAGCAGCAGTGAAGTGGGAGAAGGGAAGGAGCATGCAGCACCACATGCCATGGGATACGGGGAGTGTGCTCTATATACTCTGGTGGTAATCTATGACAGCTCGTGTCTCCCCTGCCATTTCCCTGGCTGGTCCTGTGTGTTGTGCCTTGTGATCTCACAGCTGTCTAATTCCCTTGTGATCATCATGTGTCTTTCTGCTCCCTTTGATCCATCAATGCAGTGGACCTTTCTGTGACTTTGCCTCTTTCTGTGTTTATGAGTATTTCTTCAGATGTCACACTGAGGAGCAAAACTCTGCCTCCAAACAGTCATTAAGAGCACTGAAATATCCTACTTGAAGTATCTCCCAAGGCAAATTTCTCTAACAGACAACAAAACTTAATTACCTAGACAATTATGACATCGATACTAATGGAAAAGCTTATGATTTAAGCTTGCAAAACAGCAACGACAGAGCTGTATTTCTCTATAAAACAATTTATACATCTATTAATGTGTGTTTAGTCTTCTAGTAATGTGTGGGGTTTTTTTCCCCTCTGCATAAAAAGAATCTTTAAAAATCCTATTTCCTAGTCCCACGAGTGTTTTATTATTATTGTAGCAATGTATTTAAAATGATAGTCTAAAATATTTTGATGAAGGAACTCCTAAATAACTTGATAATGGATAATAAAATACTATTTACATGAAACATCTTTCTGTGTACTTTGAAGATTAGTGTGCAAACTACTTCTTTATCATAATTCCTTAGCTGTGTATCTATTTCTTTATTATGTTAAAGAATTTTGGTTACTCAATCTCTCTGCACTGTGAAGTGCAGGAGAACCTTCCTGAGGAATTGCATCTATTTACTTTTGTACACTGAATGTGAAATACGGTTTCAATGTGAATATACCTGAATTACTTAACATAATTATAAGTATGTATGTACTGAAGGGGCACTGTCTAGGTACTAAAATCAGGAAAGATGACATTCAGTTTGCTTATAATCACGTTGCCTCAGAACACTGCAGCACCGTCTCTGTCACCAGGTAATGCACACAGCAAATTCTGGTGCTAGAAAAAAGAAAGAAAAAGCAAGCAAAATTATTTGCTCTTGGTTGAATGCATCCTGTATCACACCTGTGTGCCATTAGCACACTTACCTGCTCATCTATATTCATTTGAATGGAAAAACTGAAAGCGTATCATTACTACATGCAACAAAGATTCATTATACACAGGAAGCAAAATGCTTTGTCAAAGCTTCTACTGCATCATTCAGATCTTGATTATTTTAACCCTGTAGCAAGTATAACAGGCAGATTTAGCTGCTCTTAAGTTATCTGGACTGAAATTTTAATAGTCCACATTCTAGCTGATCTTTTCCCCTTCTATTTTCTAAGAAGTCTTAAATGTATGACTGGCCAGGCTCAGATTTATCAACTTTGCCTGAGAACTGAACTGGACTGAAAAGAACAAAAAATTAATTTCAAGCAACTTGAAATAGAACACTGTTTCCTGCTGTGCAGTCAGAACTTCTGGGTTCTACCCTTCCTCTTTTGCATTGTGGTCAGTTAAATGCATTTGGAGAATGAATGAGAGGGTCAGGAATTCTTGGGCAGTCTCACCTAAACATAATTCTCCAGTCTGTAAGAATCTCCAGTGGTTTATACCTCTAGAAATTCTTTGTGGTTTCAGTCATCCTGACCCTGCCTAATGCCTTTTGAGACACCCTGGAGCATCCTGTTGGGCATTCAGCTGCTTTTCCAGGACGACACTGGTCTTCTGTACCTCTTGCGTCACACCAACCCACCACTTGCAGATGTCTGGGATTCCTTAGGGCATCCTGAATGACACAAGACTTCTATGTGTTGTCTAAGTACTTGAGCAGTGGCATCTGGAAATGACTGAGCTCACCCTGAAGAAGACACCTGGTGGCTACTGCACCACATTGCTCCTCAGGCTTCATCAACTGCATTTACTAGGGATGAGATGCAGCTGCCTGAGCTTCTAGTGCTACTTGAGATGTCCTTGCACATCCACCTGGCATCAAGCTCATGCTGCAGAAGGGGATGGGTTTTCCATAGGTCTTGTGTCACCTCTATCTAGGTGTCCTGAATACCATATGGCATCTCAAATGCCACTAGACAACCTACGTTTAAGCAACTGAAGCCTCAGCTCTCTGAAATGAGAGCTTATACGTCTAGCCTCCACGTAGACACCTGTATGTAGGTGTGTTATTCTCCCATGAATCACAGCTATGAACTAGAACAGAGTCCTTTCTAGTCATGATATTGGTATCATCATTGTTGAAATACATCATCCAGGGAATATCATACATAAGACTTATTTGAAACAGCTTCAATTTGTATCTTGTATCAGACTTATGTATTGTTGTGGTTAAGCGTTTGGCTTTGGTTTTCATTGTTTCTTGAGGACGTCCGTAGATCAGATACGCATTACTTTGATCCTTGTCTTTGCTCTTACAAGTTGAAGTAGGAATGGTCTGACTTTTGTATTGTCCCTTGCATGGTGATGCTACAAAGCAATAAAAAAGGTTCTTTTTATGTTCGCTGGCAAGGTTCTGGTCAGCCAAATCCTAGATTAATTGTTTTCCATAGATACAGGCACGGTTTGCTGTAGGGTGAGAAAAATAACCTCCTCCACCAAGTCTGGAAAAGCAACTCCTGCCTTCCTACCGAACCGTAAGGCCTCCCGGGACAGCAGCGCCGCCTGCCAGGCCTTTGGATGTTCCAAGACAGAGTTTTGACCACCAAGGAGGGCCGCAGGCCGTCCCCAGTTTGCCTGCCATCTCCCACACGTTTCGACTCCCGGCAGTTTCTTCCACAGGCGCTTTCGGAACGCTGGAAACGAACGCCTGGGGACGCCGGCACCGGCCGCGTTGTTTCGTTGCGGGCAGGGCGCGCTTTCTCACGGATTCGCACCCTTCCCGACGAGAGGCCTTTGCTTCTTCCCCATGAGGAGGAGCGGGCGAGAGCCGCCGCCGGCCGGGCTGCCCCCAGCCCCGCGAACGGGCGCGGCCACACGCCGCCGCCGGGCGGAAGCAAAGGCGGGGTGGAAAGGCGCCGCATTCCGCTTCCGCTTCCCCTCCGCCCGGGAAGGGGCGGGCAGCGCCGCCGCCATGCAGGTCTCCAGCCTCAACGAGGTGAAGATCTACAGCCTGAGCGCCGGCAGGAGCCTCCCGGAGGTGAGGGAGCGGCGGAACGGGGGGACGCGCTGCCGGCCCGGCCCGGCCCGGCTTCTCCCGCCGCGGGTCGGCGGGCCCCGGGCCGCCCGCCGGTTCCTGCCGCAGGCGGCTTTAAAATCGTGTTGTTCGCTTTGGGCCCGAGCTCCGGCCCGGCCGGAGCGGCTCACCGAGCTGCCCCTTTCGTCTGAGCGCTTGTGTTCGGGGTGGGGATCGTTGACTGAAACCAGGCAGGAGTGGTTTTTAGGCTGAAAGTGCAGGTGGAACGCGTGCGTCTCCGACTGAGGGTGTGTTATGCCACAGACCTTTAACAAACACTGCTTTCTAGGTGTTCTTGACGGCAGTGGAAACTTTGAAATAATAAAGAAAAAAAGAATTAACGGCTTAAATGTCGCATGCTTTCAAATTGGATAGGTTTTAAGCGGTTCTCTGGTTCCTTTATGAGTAATGAGCTCAAGACTGATCATAGAATCATAGAATGGTTTGGGTTGGAAGGGACTTGAAAGATCATCTAGTTCCAACCCCCTGCCATGGGCAGAGACACCCTCCACTACACCACGTTGCCCAAAGCCCCATCCAACCTGGCCTTGAACACTTCCAGGGATGGGGCAGCCACAGCTTCTCTGGGCAACCTGTTCCAGTGCCTCACCACTTTCATTGTAAAAAAATTTCTTCCTTAGATCTAATGTAAATCTGCCCTCTTTCAGTTTAAAGCCATTGCCCCTTGTCCCATCACTACACGCCCTTGTAAAAAGTCCCTCTTCAGCTTTCCTGTAGGCCCCTTTAGGTACGGGAAGGCTGCAATAAGATCTGCACAGTCTTCTCTTCTCCAGGCTGAACAACCTCAACTGATTTATATATTTTCTTTCAGTGGCTTTCAGACAGGAAGAAGAGAGCTTTACAGAAGAAAGATGTGGGTGAGTTTTCCTGTAACAGAGTCTTGAGGAATAGTCGGCTGTGCATACACAGCACGCAAGTCCAGAAGGAGACACTTCACTAACTGATACAAGGAAGTTACGCATAGCTCATACTTTAAAAACTACAAAATTAAAGCTATAAACATTTATGGTTCAAAGGTCATACTTCAACTTTCTACAAGCTCCATATACATAGAATGTTGCCAATATTGCATTAAAATTCAGGCATTAAATATTGGGGTTCTAGATTGTAAAGAAACGTGATGGATGAATTCCACCTATAGCTTATGATAAAGTCCAATTATAAACTCTCTTAGGTCTATTACACTCATTTTAGTGTGCAGGAACATCATCATTTTAGCCAAAACTTGTTATCCAAAATAAAATATGTCTATTTACATACTGTAAGTAGCATTATATAAAAATCTCAACCAACCAAGAATGCATAGAGTTAACAGGAGGATGGAATATATTATATAACATCTTAGTTGTGTAAAATATGTGATAAATATTTGCTACAACATTATATAACAATTTGTTACATAGTGACCACTTCAGAATAGGCATTTATTTTGCATGGAAGTAGCCTCCATCTCAGGGTTAACAGACTATTGATCTGCTTATAATATGTGTTAATTACGGTTACAGGATCTTTATATTTTAAAAGATCTTAAAACATATTCCATATATTCAAGTAATTCAGCATGCTTCCATAAGAAATCATTACAGTTTTTTTGGCTGATAAAATGGTACTACCTTTAAAAATATATTTTTTTTCTTTTTAGATATCCGTAGAAGAATTGAACTTATTCAAGACTTTGAAATGCCCACAGTTAGCACAAAGATTAAGGTATCGAGAGATGGACAGTATATTATGGCAGTTGGTGAGTTAACAAAGTGCCTCTCTCTAGCAGAGGCCAAAAGTGCTAGAAAATCTTGATTGCAGAATGACTTAGTATTTCAGGTAGAATTGATGAGAGTTCATTTTTAAATGTAGCATTTAAGAGAGTTTTGGAAGCTTAGTCTTAAGATGTGATAGAGTGTTTGTCTTGTCTCGTCTCTGTAGTGGTATTGTGAAACACTTCTTTTTAGAATACAGATGCTCTTAGAATCACAGAATGATTTGAGTTGGAAGGGACCTTTGAAGATCATCTGGTCCAACCCCTTGCCGTGGAGGGTTTATAATACAGTTAAAAACTAAGTTTTTAATTATTTTTATTGTGTGTACATAAATTTGCTTTAAATACCTTCTGAACATTGTTCTTTGAGGATCATTTTAAAGGATGGAGGATAGTGCTACATTGTGTAACTCACAGAATCATAGAATGGTTTGGGTTGGAAAAGACCTTAAAGATCATCTAGTTCCAACACCCCTGCCATGGGCAGGGACACCCTCCACTACACCAGGTTGCTCAAAGCCTCATCCAACCTGGCCTTGAATCCTTCCACGGTTTGGGGCAGCCACAACTTCTCTGGGCAACCTGTTCCAGTGCCTCACCACCCTCAGAGGGAAGAATTTCTTCCTTAGATCTAACCAAAATCTACCCTCTTTCAGTTTAAAGCCATTGCCCCTTGTCGTATCCTGTCAAAGCAGGATCCAAACATGAATACTTTAGTAGACATTAGTAGCATAAGGAGACTTGATCTTTCAGACTTACTGGAGGGTATTAAATTCTGGGTGATATACCTGGTAATCAGAAGAACCTGCATACAAGTAGGGTGCTTTCAGGCACCAAAGACAAAAACCAGGCCATAAAGTTATGTTACTAAGAGGCATGTTTTTCCAGGCCAGAGACTGGTAAGATCAGAATACTTACAGTTGAAATGCAGTAAAGCCTGTATATGTAAGACTTTATTTAAAAAAAAAACTGACAATGCTTTAATGTTATCTTTTTGTTTAATTTTATTATTAAAGATGAAATTATTCTTTCAGGAACTTACAAGCCAAGGATCCGCTGTTTTGATACCTATCAATTATCCCAGAAATTTGAAAGATGCTTAGATTCTGAAGGTTAGTATAAGCTGTGGTTGTTAGTACAATAGATCTTTCATACGTAATTCACGTTGGACTCGAGTGGAAAGTATCCCTCCCTAGGGGACAGAATGTGCTTTGAGGGAACACAAGAATCTAGAGTAAAACATCCCCTAGTCTTTATCTCTGTATTTTTCCCTTTTCCTCCTCCTTCAAAGTTCTTTCCTCTCTTAGAGCAGTGTGAGAAATGTAAGATTTACCTTGAGCCAGTAAGTGTGGGGCTCAGAGAGTGAATGTGGCTGAAGTCTGCACTGTCTGGGGAGTGCATTGCAGGTACGATGGCTGGGGAATGGCCAGATCTCCCTTCTTTCCCTTCTGTGAAGCTGTAAGGTAGGAGAGAATGCACTGCGGTTGCACTGTTGTTACTGAAATGAGTTCTCACTGGAGCCCCAGCTCAGTAGGTGAGTTACAGGGCAGAGAATTCCCTCAGAGTGGGTTGGTTGATTTGTTTGTTTTGTTTTTTCATTTGTTTTCTTGGAAACAAGGTACTTGGGGATAGACGGTAGCACAGCCAAGGCCCTAATTACGCTTTGTTTGCTACTAATTTGGAGGGAGAACAACTATGGTGAGGAAAGCAAAGAGCCATCTAGACAATGGGAAGGGGAGAATCTTCTGGCAGTTAGACAAGGGGAGGAGACCAGAGCTGCTGTAGCTCTGAGTTTTAGGGTGCATTCATTTGGGGAATGGTGTGTGGGATTTTTGTTTTGGTTTGTTTTTTGTTGGAGGACTGGGGTGCTGAAAGACTGATGTCTGAAGATGTCAGTACAGAGGTGACCAAAGGAATGAGGGAGTGAGCCTAGAGTGACAGAAATCTTAAGTCATTACCAAAGAATGAAACGAGTCTAACTGTGATGTGAAAAATAGAACTTGAGAGCTACTGAATTAGGTCAGGAAGAGGGGATTAGAGCATGGTAGTGTTTCCTTACCCTGTGCCTCAGGACTACACGAGGTCACGTTGGGTGAAGGGACAAGTGCTGTAACATAGTAAGAGGGGAAGTGGGTAGGGGTAGGGGTTCAGAGAGGCTGGGGAGAGGAAGGCATGGCAAGGGCGAGACCCACTTTAAAAGGGGAATCGGTGTAGTAGTAAACGCTTGCTGGTAATTTGATCTTAAAGTAATTTTTTTTTTGAACTGGCATCTTACTAGACTGCAGAAGTATGTTTAATTTGACATGTAGCGTAGAGTCACTTCAGGTAACTTTATATGAGCTGCTTCAGTTAAATGGAGCCAATTTAGCTGAAGCAGCTGCTCCCTAATGTTCCCAGCCCAGCTCACTTAAAATTAGGCAAAGTTTAATACGTTGCAGTGTTCAACATGGATAGTAGCTTTCAAATTTGTGGGGTTTTTTTTAACCCTTAAAACTTTTTCTATTGAAGTGCTGACCCCTTAGAAAGATTGTTTGTGCATAGTATATCTGAACTCATGTAATTTTTTATCATCTTTGGCAGATTACCAAAGGTCCATGGACCACACACTCACTGAAAACTGTTTGATTAGACCTTCCCCAAGCCAATAAATAAAAACATGGTTGAGTATTGTGTTGAGGAACATGTCAACTATACAAGAACGATAAAAAGATTACAAGATGCTTCATATGTTTCTAAAGTTTTAGAAAACTACTTACTATTTTGCAAATAAAGTTATATAATTAAAGATTTTATCACAATGCCTGCATTATGCATTGACACCTGTGGGGAATACTTATATGACTAAAGGTTAGCATGAGTGTAAATGTTTTCAGGATTTATGCCAATGTTTGCAAATAAGTTTGGTTGCTTAGTTAACTTAAAATTCTCTTGCTCTCTCCTCTAGTGGTTACGTTTGAGATTTTATCAGATGATTACTCAAAGGTATGTTTAATGTTTTCGATGTATAAATGAAAAAATTGTTTAATATATATATTAAAATGCATTTTCATATATAGTAAAGGCAGACAATCAACACAACTTTTGGAACAGAAACGTTTTTTTAGAAAAGCAAAGAGGATAAATGTTTTTTGTACCTTCAAAATGTTTTGGTTTTTCTCTTTGTTATAATTTTCTTTAGTGCTTTTAAAGTCTTTTGTCAGTAGTAGAGAAAAACTTCAAATAATGATCTATAAACAAAATAATGTGAAAAATGGAATTTATTATTCTTTCTAGGATGTTTAGTTACAATCCCTTGTGATGAGTTGTACACCATGTTTGAGAGGTGGGATAGCTATAGATAAGTTACCAGCATTGTTGTAGCCATGATGATTATAAGCATATGAATGAGGCAAAAATTGTGGAGAGAAGTAATGTTTGTTTGTTTGTTTGTTTTTTTCCATGAAGTGCTGTAACTGGAGGAAACAGTTGAGCTCTTAGGACAGTCAGGCCCAATACAGTTACCACTTCTTATTCAGTCTGACACCTTGAAAAGTGTTAATGTGCATGAAAACTCATCTGTTTCCTCCAGCTGCAATAGTTGATGTAACAATGTTATCTCTTTCTGTAAACTTTACTTTGCTGATTCATCAAGATGTTATGTTCAAAATTAAATATGAAATTTAAGCGTATAATTTTGCTGATTTCATTGGGACAAGCCTTTTTAACATTTATTTACTTTTAATTAAGCGGGTTTGTTTTTTGTTTTTTTTTTTCCGAGAAGAAACCTTAGCATTTCCAGTACAGGTTTGTTTTAATAAGTGTTTCTATTTGATCAGAGATATTATTGTATAGCCATCTAGCTTTAGTATTTTAAAATTTTTCCCCTGTGAGATTTCAAAGAACATCCATGAATTCACGTAGCAGAAGGTGGTGACTGACACAGTACAGTAGCCTCCCACTTCTCTGGGAGAATGTTTCTGGTTGTGCGGACCAAACAGTTACCTGGGAAACTGAGGAACAGGTTGTGTTTGCAAATGTGTTTCTGACTGGTTACAAATAGTAAGGCGCATGTGTGTGTTCAGCTGAAATTGGTACTGTATTTCAGACTGAAGCCTTACTTTCACAGCTTAATATGACTTTATTTTCAGTTTTCTTTTCCTAAAACTTATCAAATCATTAGAAAGAAAACTAATTTCAGGTAGCTGTGGTAATGTTTTGAACGTGTTAGAAAGAAGGAACGATATTTGAGAAATTACGTTTGAAATGCTTAGAATCATAAGAATATTGATTGAAAGGGGACCTTCAGACATCATTTAATGCTTGAACAGGACTGTCCAATACTGCAAACTTGGAGGTTCGACGGATTCACGGAATAAATTGTTGCAATGCTGCACTGCATCATTGTAAAGAATTTTTCCTTCCTGTCCAACCCACCCAGGAAAATCTGAAATTTTCACTGTTGCTACTGCAAAGAGTTTGACTCTTCTCATTTTTTGTAACTTCGCTTCAGCTGGTGACTGCTATTAGGTTGTCACAAGGTGCTCTTTGCTGGACTAAACAAGCTAAGATTCTTCCAGCCTTCCTTTGTACCTTTTGTGTTCCGCCCCTTATCTGTCTTGGTAGCCCTCTTGTTGCTCTCAAAATCCCTCTGAAATTGGGGGGCCGGACACTGGACACGCTTTGGCAGCGCAGGGAGAACAGCTTCTCCCCAGTCTGCTCCCGCTGTCCTCGTAAGGTCGCCTTTTGAGCCTTGTGTGCATTTCCGCAGTGAGAGCACGCTGTTGGCTTTCATTCATACTGGTATCCATAGGGCCAGTTACATGTCTGTGCTCTCTTAAATTTTAGACTTACAAGTTTTAGACTTGAGATAAGTTTCAGACTTAGGAGAGTGTGATATCTTTTTTTCCACAGCCTTTTGCAAAAATATATGTATTTCCACTTCGTTTTTTTGCCACACCGATGGCTATGCTTTTGCTACTCAGGTGTTTTCTGGTAGTGACCAAAACTAATTTAGTATGAAGGAAAGACAGACATGATTTACAGTGAGTGATATCCACTGCTAGTGAAAGAGGACACAAATATCTTCAAGTCCAATATTGTAAAAATTTATCTTAAAATAGAAAATTATTAGAGCTAAGGCAATCATTAGCAGAATATTTGGTTGCTTTTGGCAACTATAAAAACTTTCTAAAATCTTTTTGGGAAGTAGCGTGGGTGAGAAGAAAATTCACTTTTCTCGTAGAAAGCAAACTGCATCTTCTCTCTTCCTGGTAACAGGTTTTTGATGGCTTACTGGTAGTGAACTAAGAGAATGTGATACTGATATTTCAAATGAAATATAGTTTATTTTTTTTGTTCTTCTCGTAGTTTATTTAGCTTCTGTACTGCATGAAGATGCAGATGTTTCTTCTTTTGCAATGATGATAGAGAAAAGATTTGATCTATACATTGTTTCTAACAGATAAGTAAGGAGTTTTACTTGTTGTAAACCTCCAGTTAAAAGCATAAAGGCATTAGACACGCAAAGGATTGATTGGGATGTATGTGAAAAACATCAACCGTGCCAGTGCATCTGTAATGTCGTATGAAATCGTAGTTACGCTTCTGAAAGATGATACTCTACTTGATCTTGGACCAAGATGAGCGAGTCCCTGAACAAAAGTGGAAACACTAGGGGTTCTGATATCAGAAAAAGCATAAGTAAGGGAGGACTTAATGATAAATAGGCATGAAGTACTAGTCCAGGTCAGTACTTTCTCCGTGTCTCATAAGGGAAGAATATACAGATATATAAATAAAGACAGATTCAGAAAAACTTTTGTACCTTGCCTTTCCTGAGCTTGTCATCCTTGTTTGCGTTGCTAACAATGTAGTCCAGCAGTAGAAAATTTAAAATCTTCATTGTCTACTACTTTTAGAAGATGCATGGACTATACATATTATAAACTAAACTAGCACTTTTCTAATGTAAGCTGAATAAGGATGAGGCTCAGAATCAGGAGTTAGCCTGTGATTATCCATATCGTTTCATTGTTTGTATACATCGTGGCATGAATGTGGGCCAGGCCAACTCCATCGTGCAGTGCCTGGGCATGGTTTGAGGTACAGTACGAGTGTAACAGGTGATGCGAATGATACGGTCTCTGTTTGGAGCAGGAAGAATTCCTTCGTATGGATATGAGTTGTGCCATGTTAACTTGCCATCAGGACCATAGAGGCAGGTTCTGGCCTGTATCATTTACTAGTATAGATCTAATCTAGTAATGCCTCCCCATGAGCTCTTCCAGGACTGAGATGTTTGTTTATGTTTCAGAAAGAAGCAATGTCCTTATTCAGCTGGCAAACAACAAAAAAATGCACAAAGGTTGTCGAAGTCGTTTACTGGAATGCTGCTGTGCATCAGGGTGTATAGTTCACATGCTTACTTTCTGTGAACACATTGGTGTCTGCATGGCATTGTACCTGGAGGAAATTACTAACTCTGGTGTCTGAAAGAAGTACAGATGTTAATTTTGGTGCAGCGTAACACCGAAGTGACTGTACTGCTTCTGGTTGCGGAGTCACTTTCAAGGTGTCGCATGTGCTCTTGTGAATATTCATTTAATCTTTATTAGTAAAGTGCTTTGCTGTGGCTAGTGAGAATGATGAAGCCCTAGTCGATTCTGTCATTTTAGTACAAGTGGTTTAAATGGGTTGTGATAAACCTGTGTGAGCTTGAAAAAAATCACTGGAGTTTGTAAGACAAGTTGAGGAGATTGTTGTCTGCTTCTGTGTGTTTCAGTTCTTTCTATTTTATTTTCAGATTGTCTTCTTGCAGTGTGGCAGATTTGTGGAGTTCCATTCACAACATGGCCATTATTACAGGACAAGAATACCAAAATTTGGTAGAGATTTCTCTTACCACTATCCATCGTGTGACCTGTATTTTGTAGGAGCAAGGTATTGATTAAGTGGCTTATTTTGTTTCACTTTTGTTAGCAATGTTTTCCAAGAATAAAAAGAGTACTAATATACCAGCAAAAGTAAAAATTAGAAGTGGCAATTCCTTCCAAATTAATACTGGAGACAGTTTGCGAAGGGTGGAAAAAGTGGGAAGACTAAGATTAATTCAGTTTCCTGTACTGTTTTAGGACTTTATTTCTTCGATTCTTAAACCAGGTGCATCATGTATTTGCGAATTTGTTATAAAAATTGCAATTCAGTGTGCTGTTTTAAAAATATAAAATAACTTTTTCTGTCCTGGTTCGTGTTTTGTTGCTGTTAAAGTGTGAGTCAAATCACGTAAAATAATTAATTGAATTTGTGAGAAGACATAGTAAAAATAAAATGAGGTCTTTAGGGTTTCAAACAAAATAAGGAACAATTCAAGATGTAACGTAAATCATAGAAAATTGAAAGATCTTAAGAAATGAATTAATGCATTTTTTCCCCTGGAAAAGAAGTAATTGGTAGGCTATTGCAGTGTAATAAATATTTTTGGTGAACATGCATGATTTTCTGTGTATTTTTAACACTGCGGGGTAGATTTGTCTTATGGTTTAGATTGTGAAAATTGTATATTTGGTAAAATTAGGCTGCCAGCAAAAGTTTTTGTAACTCTTAACTTGTATTTTTCGGTATTTGTAAGAGAAATGAGTAATTCTGGATTTTTCCCTTGTAGCTCTGAAGTATACAGGCTAAATCTGGAACAAGGAAGGTTTCTCAACTCCTTGCAAACTGATGCTGCGTAAGTTACCTGTAGTGCATGATGTCTATCTGTCGTCTTTCCACCAGGTGGAAGCAAACGACCAACATCAGTACTGTATTTGAATGCTCCCCAAACGTGTTGTAGAGTTGAAAAGGAACATATGCTGAGTCTGAGCCTCATTTATTTTATGTTCTGTAATTCTGTTGTTCTAGTTGTTAAGTTTTAATTGAGTTATGTTTTGTAGATATTTAAAAATTGCTTAATATAGTCTTGTAGTAGGTGTTATATAACTTGATCTTAAGAGCATTTTATTAAAACTTTGCCATTATTGCTCAATTTAGCCATCATATAGAGATCTACCCACAGGGCATGTACTTTCCCAGGCATGTCTTTGTCCTTCTGCTCTTGGAGTAGCCCAAGGAGAATTTTTGTATCTCCAGCTTGTGTCTGATTCTTTTGGAAACCCTACCAGAGCAGGAGCTGTTCTGCTTCTATGTGAGGAAGCAAATGAGAAGAACAGACTTGACTAGATAAAGTGGCTAGTTGGTGGGCAGCAGCTGGTGCTCAGTGAGTAGGAGAGTTTAATGCATGAAGGAATATTTGGGCAGACATAATTGCAGAAACTGAGCAGTTGCAAAAAAAAAAAAAAGAAAAGGAAAATCCTGGAGCGGGAATGCTAAGGGGTTTATGTAAAATCTGAATTAGGGAGATGAGACTTGAAGTTGTGAGAAAGTTGTGAAGGTAGGGGAGTTGGGAAAGTTATAGAATTAGAGGTGGAGGGCTTTGAAAGGAGGAAGTTGGAAGGTGCCAGGAATAGTGGTGTGAAGAGAAATATTTGCGCTTTGGAAGAATTGATGGAGAAATACGGGACTTCTGGGTGCTGTGCTCAGAAATAGGATACTTGGGGGAGGGAAGGGAAGACTATGGAGGAGGTCAGAATATGTTGAAGATGTAAGCTTCGGAACATGAGTGCTCAGGAACACCTTTTGACATAATTGAGTTGTTTAAGAATATAGTGGAGCAGAGCGATATGGCAAGGCTTGGTGGTGGGTAGGGGCGCAGAAACACAGAATCATTCAGGTTGGAAAGAGTCTCAGAGCCCAGTCTCCTGCTAGAGGCCTGGTCACACTGAATTCAGATGAATTTTCCCAGGGCGTCCTGAAAATTCCCAAGATGGAAATTCCACAGCCTCTCTGGGCAACTGCTTCCAGTGCTTAATATTCTGCATTGCATAAAATTACTATCCTTACATCCAGTTGGAACCTTACCTGTTTCAAGTAAATCAGCACTGTCTCTGATGGCTCCAAATTCTTGGTTCCTCTTAAGTATGGGAAGCTGCTGTTAGGTGGCCATCTGTCCTTCCCCTCAGCTTTTGCTTTTCCAGGCTGAACAACAGTGTATATGATTACAGAAATCTTTTTAATTGTTCATGTGTGAAGTTATTTTGACGTCATTAAACTTGCTCGTTTTCCTGTTTTAGGGAGAGTAATGTCTGTGACATAAATCCTGTACACTTCTTGTTTGCTATGGGAACAGCTGAGGTAAATGTTTGCGTTTCTTTTATAAAAAGGGCACTAGTGTTTGTTTCTTTTTTCTATTAGTTTGCATGAGGATAAGAAGAAATCGTGACCGGAACCTAATTAATATATTTGATCTCGTTTGCTACATTAACTATAGATCTGTTAAACAAGGTGACTTTTTAGAGCATAGTGCAGATATAATTTCTGAGCTACCTTGGTTGCTGAGATGCTTGAGATTTTGCAGATGGGAGAGAAAATACTGTTATCTTGCTTTATAGTATAGCCATCTAGAAATTAGCTAGCATGTGTACCCTATTAATCTTCGGAAATTTAGTGTTAATGGTTTTCATTTATATCACATTTTTTAAAAATATAAATGAAATGTGCGGAGCTCCTATGCCATTATTAGAACAACTTATGTCAACCTAGGAAATTTGATTAATTATTCATAGATGAAATAATTAATAATTTTACTTACACATTTTCAGAATACCAGACATCTGTTGCATAAGCTTGAAATGTATTTTCTAAACTGTTTAGGGTAAAGTGGAATGCTGGGATCCTAGAACTAGAAATCGAGTTGGGCTGTTGGACTGTGCTTTAAGCAGTGTGACAGCAGACACAGAGTGAGTAAAGGCTACTTTTTCAAAGTGTGTTCTTCTGTTTTTTCAGAAGTTTTACTTTTAGAAACATATCCCACTTTGCCTTTAAATGACCTGCCCATGGTTTTCTCTTCTCATTGCTAGTGTGAATAAAGGCTTTCCTTAGTCATAAAGAAGTCTCTTAGCTGCTGATCTGAGTAGTAGTGGCTGATTTTCTATACAACCACAACCTGTGAAAGTAAACAATGCAGCTTTTTGAAGTAGTATTTCTGAGTGATATCTATGAGTGAATTTGCGTTCATTGTCTTAGCTATTTTTAACATTTCGGAAAGTATTTGCAGTCTCTATCGAAAGTATTTCTGACTATAAGCATTGTGCTTTGCAGGATAGAGGGTTTACCATCCATTTCAGCACTGAAATTTGATGGAGCTTTGAATATGGCTGTTGGAACATCTACTGGGCAGGTAGACTTCATCTACAACAGTTCTTAGGAGATCCTGTTCTTGAAATTGCCAGTCCAGGTCTATCATACATTGAGTGCACTTAGTGTCTTGTAAATATATATTAATAAAAGTATTTATAAGAACATAAATTAGATGTATGGAGTAGTAGTAGTCATTCTAAAACCACAAATTAATTTTGTCAAATGGGCTTGCTCTTCAGAATACTGTAGGGACCACTTAAAATCATCACAATCTGCATACTATATAACTTCAAATTCTGCAGTTTTCTTATGACTTGAGTCAAGTACGTGGGGAAGTTGCTGCTCTTTGTGATTCTCAGTGCCATCTCAGTGCAACATATATGCTGTCTCTTATCTTGATGGTGGCTAACGAAGCATAAGTCATTGTCTTTACTGTCTTATCTTTCTATAAGGGATCATTTAGATTAATTTATTCATTGTTACCATCATATTTGTAAAGTGAAGTATGGAGACTCTTTCTGCCTTCATGAGTATTTTGATGGGTTTAGAAAACTGTAGCTTGTTCAAGAGCAGATATGTATGTCAGAGTTGTATTTGTGGTAATGTTAATATTCACATCAGACAAGTTTTACTGGAGGTTACATTTTTTAATTAAACAAACTGGTAATATTTATTCCCCAAAATTATTAGTATTCACACTTTATGTGTGAAAGATTTAATGTCTTTCTCAAGTTCTGTAGGAACTCTTGGAGATAAAAATGCAGGTTTCTGCAAGACAAGTTCTGTGCTCTCTATTTTCCTTAAAATAAGAAATTACATTCTGTGGTGTTTCACTGAGTGAAAATGATATTCATTGAATGTGGAAGGAAGTCTGAAAATTTAAGTCTTGTTAAGAACAGCACAAGAATCTGGAAGTGAAATATTAGTAATTAAGAAATACTAAGAGCCTTGAAAACTTCATTTTTTCAATAGAAATGAAAAAGACTTTAGAAAGATGGTGAGCTCTTAAATTTGCTCTTAGTTTTTCTAGACTGAAGCATTCTGAGGTTTAAATATATTGTCAGAATAACCTGGACTCACTTAATAAACTGTTTTCAGAATTTAAAATTATTTCTTTTACCTAGATCCTGTCCATGTATTTAAGTAAAAAATCTCAAGTTTAGTTAAATCTTTAGTGAAGATCTGGTGTGCATGACTTCCTCTTGATCTTACAATATTGTAAGTTTAATCTCTCTTATCCTTCAAGGTTTTATTATATGATCTCCGGTCTAGTAATCCATTGATAGTCAAAGATCACCACTATGGCCTGCCTATTAAGTCAATTCAGTTTCAACGTCAGCTGGATTTAATTATCTCTGCAGATTCCCGAATCATAAAAATGTGGAACAAGGATACGGTAAGTGTTTTTGTGCTACTGTATTCAGATTTTTTCAATTTTATTTTTTTTCATCTGGCTTGACTATAAAACTGAAATTCAGTGTAGGAAGTTGGGTTTTTAACCTGTCCTAATTTACATAGCATTTTATCCTGTCTGGCTAAATAAACCAACATCTGGGAAGTTATTCAGCAGCCTGTTAGGTATACTAAGATACAGTCTTAGGGTTTTTTTTTTCAGCTGTTTGTACATGTCTGCGTAAGATGCTTCTTTCAGTAGAAGGATTTAAACATAAAAATTAGCGTCTTGACCGTTGCCCTAGCTTGTGTATTTCTCAGTGTGCTTGAACACATCCAGTTAGGATTTTTCATCAGAGAAAAAACCACGGTAATTCCAGTTCCTTGCTCAAAGAAGAGCTAACTTCAAAGGTAGATCAGGTAGTTTATGACCTATTAAAATCAGGTGCTGTGTATTTTCACAGAAACCTGTTTGGATATTGAAGCACATGCTATGCCTAGATCCAAATAACGACGTGTATTATGCTGTATTAATCGATCATGTTGCAGTAGGCAACGTCTTTATCCCTTGCTTTTGCACCTCTTAAGGGAAATTGAAATCTCTAATTTTCCTAACATTCTCTTTCATTATATTATGCTGTTCTTTTTCTTACCTTTCCATCAATGAAGCTTGCACAAAATATTCTACTCCAAAGATTCGTAGTAATAGTACTTAACTTACGATCATGGAATCGTAGAATGGTTTGGGTTGGAAGAGACCTTAAAGATCATCTAATTCCAATCCCCCTGCCATGGGCAGGGACACCTTCCACTAGACCAGGTTGCTTGAAGGTTCATCCATCCTGAGCTTGAACACTTCCAGGGATGGGGCAGCCACAACTTCCCTGGGCAACCTGTTCTAGTGTTTTACCACCCTCATTGTAAAAAATTTTTTCCATCTAATTGAAATCTACCTTCTTTCAGTTTAAAGCCATTGCCCCTTGTCTTGTCATTATATACCCTTGTCAGAAGTCCCTCTGCAGCTTTCCTCTAGGCTCCCTTCACGTACTGAAAGGCTGCAATAAGATCACCCCGGAGCCTTCTCTTCTCCAGACTGAACAACCCCAGCTCTCTCAGCCTGTCTTCATAGGACACTTGGTTCGATTTGAGGGGCTATCTTTAGTCATTTTATTCCTTCTAAAAAACATAACTCCATCTATGCTTTTCTAGCTTTGTAATGAAACTTATCAAGAGCTGTTATAGTAATTTAGAGGCACTTTTTTCTGACTATTTCAGGCAGTCATTTCTCTATTGTGCTTCTTCATAAACTTTCAACAGCCTCTTTTATTTTTTCTGTGAGCGCAAGCAGTTTTTTGTAAGCTCCTTTGCAGTTACTTTTTATTGTTTAAAAGAGCAAATAAATTATTGGTTATTATTATTTAAAACATTTGCAGTGTGCTCTCCATTTTTCCTAGGTGTATATACATTTCCCTCATTGAGAATGAAACACTGTAAGGTTTGTCAGGTGGCCTCTGCAGCGGGAAAAGGGAGGGTTTCTTACTGCTGGAAGGTAAAGATAGCTTTGGACTCTTTCCTAGAGTATGTTCCAGCTGGCTCCACCTCTCCCAGATGTTGGTTCCTGACTATCTCTGGCTGGGAACCAACTGCAGAGGCAGACTACGGGGTGGAGAGCATATGGCTTTGATACCAGAATAGCCCCATGCTGAGACGTGCCTTGGGGTGGGGAGCGTGAGGCTTTTGTCTGCTAAGACCGGGGTGGGGGAGGACTCCTATTAATCATCAGGGAGAGACCAGAGGTGGGTGGGGTAACAGCATGTAACTGGGAGGGAAAGGAAGGGCCCAAAAAGGTAGGTGGGATTGCTGCAGGGAAAGAAAAAAGAGGAATGGATCAAAATTTGCTCTGTTCCTGTCCCTCATTTAGAACCATGAAGGCATGTACTCTCATGCTCCAGATTCTGTGGCCCAGTTCTTAGAGACTCTTCCTTTACTGGCTGCCGTGTGTGTTGGCTTATAAGAGCACCTGTATTTTGTCTGGGTTTTTCACACTCTGTTCCAATTTTTTTTTTTTTTTGAGAATGTTGTTTCCTGCTTTTACCTTATTCTTAAATAACGTTTATAACTTCAAATTTGATCTAAGCTAGATACCACTGTATCTTTTTATTTTATATTTACTCTTTGTAGATTACTCTTTAATACCGAGTTTATAAATTACAGATAAAGTACCAAGCTATATTTCATTTTATGTAGACATGAGCAGGGTGGAGGAACCAAGCTCCAGAATGAAATTCAACTTCCAATCCGTCATTTCAGCCAGTGATACTTACCAAAATAAAATTACTTAAAACTACTACATTCAGACTTGAACAAAAGGAGAGTTACACTGGCAGTGTGCCAGGAACTCGGGGACCTCACACCCCCTTCCCCCCCCCCCGCCTTTTGCATAAAATAAAATGAAGCAGACCTGACACATATTTTCAACACAGAAGTATGAGCTGAGAAGTTCGAAGTACCACTGTACATTGCTGTGTCTTCAATAACCAGTAGGCTGCACTTCCTTATAAGAGATCGAATCAGAGAGAAAATGCAGTACTGAGTTCCTTGTGTTATGTTCACGTACTTTAATAACATTTTATTGTTCTGCAAAATCTGTTCCATCTTTATTCCATCATATTTCTTAGCGTCTATAATGGCTATTCTTGATGTTTAGATTTACTAAATTTAATTATATTGTTTGGAGTTCTTTATAATATATTTTCTTCCTACAATTTCAGGGGAAGATATTTACTTCAATGGAGCCAGAATATGATATCAATGATGTCTGCCTGTATCCAAATTCAGGTATGTAAGATATATTAATGTCTTAGTAAGTTCAAAAGGGAAAACTTGTGTTAACCCAGTCTGTGGTCTTTTTTCTGTTTAGGTGATACGCATTGGGTCCGCTTTCCTCCTTTATGACAGAGCTAGGAAAAAATGGCTACTTGTCAGTTAGTGTCATTGTTTCCTCTGCATCTGTATTAAATCAGAGCCTCTTTGCAGTTAGGAGCTGCTGTGCTGTCTATTGAGTGACTGACGTCTTTTGCCCTTTTGAATATCTGAAGTGTTTCGTTTCATAAGAATAGGAATTTTGGCCTTTTGTTTTGGCAAAGTCCCAGATGAGTTAGAGCTTGCCTTCTAGAGCTAGGAAAAGTCTCTACAGCAAGTTTACAAATTTTTACAAGTGTTTACAACTATTTGATCTTTCCTCATTTTAGATATAGCACTTAACAGGCCCTCCCTGAGATTGAATATGTAGGGTTTAAGTGCAGATTTCTGAGTGTAGATTCCACAGATTTGCATGCTTTTTGCGACTGTTTTCAGATTTGCTGTGTTTCATAATGTTATGCTTGGAAGTCAAAACTGAGGGTCACTTTTAACCAAAGTTTCCAGATCCTGCCTTAGGAGTAAAAATATTTTACAAAATGGCGCTTCTATGTGCACATGTGCTTTGATTGTACCTCAGATTGCAACGGGCCTTGATTTTCTCTGCTTGATCTGAGTTGCTTAGTTCTTAACTAGTATGTGACACCTACTAGCTTTTTAGAAAACAGTACTGAAAAAGATGAAATAAAAATTAAGGCCAGTAGGATGGCACAGGACAAAATTCTAGATCCAGAGAATGCCTATGTTGCAAACTCTGCTATTATCTTCATTTTAGAGAGAGGTAGCAGTGAAGACAGAGCAACTTGGACTTTGATTTACACTATCAGCTTAAATCCAAGATTGTAGATAATTGAGATTTCTAACAAGTTAAAACTTATCTTGTCTTTTCTGCCAATTTCAGTTAAGAATGTTTTCCCTTTTTTTTTTTTTAATTGTAAATGAGCACTTAAATACTGATCCCTACTGAGATGGTGAGTATTTTTGACCTTATGCAGCAGCAGAACCGTAAGGGTCTGCAGGACCTTGCTGATGAAAATATGAACTCACTTTCATACTGCTCAGGTTTTAGCCCCCTGTGAAACAGACTGGTGTTTCACTACTTAGGAGTTGAGCTAGGCTTTTCTGAGCTCTCAGAAAGGCATCAATACCATTTTTATTTGTGTTCCATATATTTGCGTTTCCAAGATCAAAGCGCTAGAAACAATGTAAGCAAAGACGTGAAGCCTGCCGAAACAGGGACTTCCTGGCATGGTGCATCTTCCTGGAGAGTGCATCTCATGTGCCCTGGTTGTATGTATGAGTTTCTTCTGGGGTATTTGAGTATAACTGTGTGGTAAAAGTGTGGACTGTGCAACGTGGTAGTAGACAAACCTCATCTTCTGTCATCCACAGTGGCTACAGAGAAAGGTCATTGGAGTAAATTATCTTTAGCATTTCATCCAGGTTTTGCCTTTGATAAGCTTATGGATTTTATCCAAAAGAGAACCCAGCAGTGAATTAACATCGTACAGCATTGATAACGGAAGGGCTTATGACAGGACATGAAATGTAGGTTGGAAGGGACCTCTGTGGGTCATATATTTCCTGCTCAAAGCAGGGCCAAACTTGAAGTTAGATCCAACTTCAAAGTCTGGTCAGGTTGCTCAGGTCATACCTGGTTAAATTTGAATACCTACAAGGATGGATGTTACTCAGCTATGGATGCCCTGTACCCCCTGTGATGTGTAGACATGCCTCAAGTGCTTTTGCAGAACTGATTTTCATGAGACTCTGCAGGAAGAATTTTGCAGCACAAAAAATTGAATGTACATATCTCCCTAATGTCGCTTATTGGACATTACTTTTTCATGTGTCTGTGACCTAGATTGTACATTCCAGTTCTGTGTCCTGCGTCTCCTCCTGAAGTCAGTTCTGCTTTCCTTATTGTTCTTTCTTTGACCATGTCTGTTAGGGGAGAAGGTTGATGTCTTTTAGTAAGCACTGTTGTGGGATGAAACTAGGTTGTATTTTAAAATCTTATGGAAAAGATTTTAAAAATCTTTTAAAAAAAGAAAAAACAGAAAAAACTAGTTTTTTAGCAGGGAAAAACTAGAACGTGTTGCAGTGAAAATTAAGAGACTTAAGGTAAGAGGTGGTGCATTACATCTTTGTCATACATATTGTTGCTGCAAAATTTAAGATGCCTAGCACCATCTCATGCTCCTTCAGAATAATTATGTTTCAACATCTGAAAATAAGGAAATAGTTTCAGTGATAGGAACTTGCAGTTGTGGAGAGCTGGAAATACAATGTAATTTAAATACTGGTGTGGCTATGGCTCAGTGTTGTCACTGGTGTCCCAGCATTCTCGGAGCACCCTTGGATGTTCATGAAGCCAGCATAGCACAGGAAGCCCAAGAGATATTTGCCTGATTTCTGCTCCAACAGTTTGCGTGACACTGCTGCTTAGAAAGCCCGTATCCTAATCTCATCCTTATGCTCTTAAGTTCGCTTAGAACAGCTTTGCACTTCATCATTGCATGAAAGGAAACGCTTTCATATTGTGTTTCACTGATTTGGGTCAAAATACAGAATTTGTTTCATACACTTGCGTGTCTTGTTTCGAATGAAAGAGAAAAATTTCAGAAACGTCATGAACCAGAAGTCATTGAATCTACGTTTAGAATGCTTTTGTTTGGGAAGAATTGTTTAGTATGTCTAGACATTTTACTCTTCCATTTTATTTTTATACTTTTATTACAATAGTTGTAATAATGAAGTTTTGTTTTTAAACCTCAGAAGGTAGCTGATACTTTGCGTTAGTTGCAGCCCTGTTTTACTTCAGCATGTCCGCAGCATGTGCAGTGATGAAATAATTTTAACACCGCGTTGTTAATTATAAAAAAAGTTAAAAAAAAGAATTGGAAAAGTGAAACTATATTGTAACATAAACCATTCTGAAATATTTATGGTAAACTGTAGATCAGGGTAATGTACATTATTCTTTTTCAGTAGTTTTGTGGGAGCTTTGTTGTACTTGGGTGTGTTTTTTTTAATTTACAAACCAGCTTCAGTACTACTACCTGTCATGGGAAACAAACAAACCCTTGTGTATCTTTGGCCAGACTATACAATGACAAACTTTAGTGGATCTCTTAAACTAGCTATGAATCTCTTTTCTCTGATCACATGTACACAGAACAGGGCTAGGGGAAAAAAGGTTTACCACTTAGTAAGTAGCCTTGACTCAGCTTCAGTAAATTGTACAATATAAATGAAACTTAACAGCATCTTCGATGTGTAGAAATCTGTGCTTCATTTGTTTCAATTATTGTAAGATGTTTTTTTTAAAGTAAAAAATTTGCTTTTTCTAAAACTGCTTCACCCATTTACTACTGCTTCATGCTCGTGTTTTCTTTCCTTTAAATTGATGATACTATATTGTAGACCACTTTCCAAAAATGGTCTTATAAAAACCTTTTCTCTGAAAAAAGTGTACTCATTTATTTCGCTTTTAAAGTGATCAGATGAGGCTGCTGTGTAGTTTGTTAGGGTGTGGTCTCTCTTCCCATAAAAATTGGTTAAAACTAACAAGCTGAAACAATGAAAATGCATGGAGTAGACTTCCACAGAGTAGTTCCTTTTTTAAAAATTCTTTTATTTCCCCTGTAGTGTACGCCCATGTACTGTTCCAAAGTCTGTTTTTTTCCTCCTTTAATTATTGGTGGAAGACTCTCAAAGAGGAGTTTTTCCCTTTACTGTCATCTTTGAAGCACCTGCAGAATTAATTTCTATCCTTTTATCTCGAGTGATTCATATGCAGTCAATGGAGAAATGCTTTGTCTCCTGAAATAGTAGAGAGCATGTTGATATGTTAAGACAGCATGTAATCTATATACTGTAGTATATACTTTTAGTACATTGTGTGCACGTATATATGTATTTGCAATAAATTCTTGCTTTTCCCTTAAATTGCCTGCAAACCTTTCCAGGTATGGTTTTTAGCCTCAGTTTGCTGACTAAGCTTTCACAAATTCCTTGCTTTGCCAGGAAAGCAAGCCCCCTTTTTTCTGACATTTTAAGTCCAGCTGCATTGTATATTTTAATGAAAGGATTAGGTAGGAAGGATTACTCCACCCATGTTAATTGCGTTCCTCTAGTTGGGTGTAAATTATATTTCTACCCTCTGGGTGTGTAGTAATTGACCCAATTATTCATAGTCTCAGTGGCACATGTTACAGTACTTTGAGATCAGAATGTTATCTAACTTGATTACTCTTTTCTTCTTCCTATTCCATCTCTTGTATTACCCGGTGATCAGCTATGTTGGAAAGACGAAATTGAGATAAACGTGAAAGTATATGTCAGATGTCCTTATTACTCTTTTATGTAGAAGGAAATCGAGAGTATTTCTCATTTTGAACTTACATGAAGTCTTGTGGCAGTTGGAGATTTCCAAGGATTTTAGTATTTCTGCAGTGGTTTTTTTTATATTCAGAGCATTTACAATCCTTATTCATGGTGTATCTTGGGTATGTTCATAGGTATTTCAAATTTTACATTTGCCCTGGTTGACTAATATCAGTAGTATTACTGCATTGAAGCCACAATATCCTCTCTCTCGTTTTGTGTTGACAAGCTACTGTGCTGATTTCCCAAGATGAAATATGAATAAAGGTGTAAACCATTTTATGATTTATGATTTTTTTTAAATTATAGATGTGTGTTAAATCACAACAAAACAAAAAACCCAAAATCCTCTTCTATTAATAAGAGGGTTTATGCCCAAGTTGGCTTTAAGTGCAATACTAACTGGATTTGTTCTAAACGGTATCATGAGATGAACTAGTTAAATTTGTTATGAAAATTGGCAGCCTGCAATTGTCAGGACTTTGTGTTGCTTGAAGTGGTGCTGAACAGTTGTTGAGATAGAGGACAAAATGATGAATATGTAGGGAATGAAGCTTCGTTAACTGTGCTGCTGTCAGACCTTTTTGTTCTTAGCATTTGATGCAACAATTTATTATGGATCCCAGTTAGCTGTTCTGTTGCAGGCTAAGAATACGTACTGTATGAGCTACAGGTAATGTGTTTTCACCCCTCCTCTCCTAACCCATGAAAGGTTCTTTACTTACAAATGCTCAGGTTGCCATCTTAATTTTTTTTTTTTTTCTGGTGCTAGTAAATTTTCCACTTTTGTAATTTCATTTCCTGGAAAAATATTTTAAGTCCTATGTACATATCTACTTCATGTGAATTAAATGCCTCAAGTATGTATATGTATTTTTGTTTTTGTTGTTTTTTTTTAAAAAAATGGTGTTATCCTCTTGTGACCAATATATTTAAATGTGGAAATCTCTTTCTAGGAATGCTAATGACTGCCAATGAAGCCCCTAAAATGAATATCTATTATATACCAGTAAGTAATACAAATTGTTGCTGATATCACGGTTTTAAAACTCAGTTGTTTGGTGCTGTTCTCATGTTGGAAAATTACTTCTACAAATTCATGTTTACATTCTCTGACTTTTTGTGATAAAGTAAATTTAAGCTAACAATAATTTATCAATGTAACATATTGAATTACTAAAAAACCAGCCTGTAATTTGCCTTTTGCTACCAGTTCCAAAACTGGCTAGTAGCAGTAGAAAATTCAAGTGGAGTTTTGCTGGAAAAAGTATTTTTTGATAGCTATCAGAAAAGAATTCCTAAATAGGTACTATGTAGCTTACTTCCAAGATAATAATTTTGCTTCATTGTGAAATATTTCGTTACTGTCTTTGATATATAGTGACATAGTCATGGCAGTACACATTCTTCTCTGTTCTGACAAAGAAATGTTATTGTGTGGCTTTAAGTGTGGCTCTTGGCAGTAGCTTCTTCTCAATGCCTTGCTTCAATTGCAACTTTTCTTTTGAGAAGCTCTTCACTTGAAGGGCTTAACCGTAGGTTAGTGGTATGTTTTATCTCTGCAGGTAGGTTTTAGGGAGATCTAACAGCAAGCTTTCTGGTGTTAGGGAATGGTACAGAAAACTACATCTGTGTTTCACTCTTGTTTTGGTTATTATTCTATGGTGCGTTCACTAGGCATTTTTTGGCCTGGGAGGAGATAAATAGTAGGATATATGTGCGAATGTTAAATGCAGAATAGCTGACCAGACTCTAAAAATACATGCGTTTCTTCTTAAGTCATTTTATTCAAATTCTGGACAAAATAAAATTTGTTAATGTTAAAATATATTTTTAGTTGTTTTTTAAATCAGCCAACAAGTCTTCATTCAGATAATCAATTTTAAATTAATTTTAATTTGATTTTCTTTAGTTTTTTTCTGGATTTCCCCTCCGCCCCAATGGTCTTGATTACATTTAAGATGGGGATTCATTAGTTTACATTTTTATTTGTGGAATAGACACTATATACCTCTATGTACGTGTCTAAACACACCAGTATACCACTCTAAACAGTTCTATAGTTATCCTTACTTTTGTTACTAGATTTTTGCATTTAAAGAAAGGTAAAATTTTATACGTGAGTTCTTTGTGTGTTATTTATGTCAGGTTGTTCTTCAGATGTAAATTACCTATTTCTCTAATTCAGCTCTAACCAACTTGTATTTTTTTAAATGGAGCTGTTCCGTGCTTTGGATAACAAAGGGCGGGAGGACAACAAGTGTTTTTATATTTAAGACAAAGTATTAGCTGTAGTTAGAATCTGAAGACTTTGTTTCTATTTACCTTGTCCTTTGTGAGGTTCAGAGAGTAGCTCTCCAAGCATTTTTTTCTATCTGTCATCTTTTAATTAATGGATTGGGGAAGACAAACTCTCATATTTTCAGTCTGATGAGTTTTTAAAACTTGAATGGACTAGTTACTCGATTTAAGTAATTCAGAGGGGAAAAACATTCCTCTTGTCACTAAGGGTAAGGTTCAACTTCACTCTGAAAATTGTGCACTGAGATTTTTTTATGCAGGTGTGCATGATATATGAACTTTACAGCTATACTATGTTACATTATTTCCAAACCTAAATATCAACTAATACTGTCTAGTATTTTTGCTGCATGCAGGCTATTTCGATGAAAATTAACACAAGTCTTTCCTTCAACCATCCTACTTTGTCACCATTTTCTGATTATTGATACTTGAGTCTGCCTGAACTTGTTCGGATTGTACCTTTTCATGGATTTTGTGTTCACAGTGACACATAAGTGAACAAATGGACCCAAATGATGAATATTAAATCTTAGAATAGTTTGGATTGGAAGGGACCTTAAAGATCATCTAGTTCCAACGCCCCTCCATGGACAGAGACACCTTCCACTAAACCAGGTTGCTCAAAGCCTCATCCAACCTGGCCTTGAATGCTTCCAGGGATGAGGCATCCATGACTTCTCTGGGTAATGTGTTCCAGTGCCTCACCACCCTCAGAGGGAAGAATTTCTTCCTTAGATCTTATCAAAATCTCGCCTCTTTCAGTTTAAAGCCATTACCCCATGTCTTATCACTACACGCCCTTGTAAAAAGTTCCTCTCCAGCTTTCTTGTAGGCCCCCTTCAAGTACTGGAACACTGCTAGTAGGTCTCACTTGAACCATCTCTTCTCCAGGCTGAACAATGCCAACTCTCTCAGCCTGTCTTCATAGGAAAGGTTCTCCAGCCCTTGGATCGTCTTTGTGGCCCTCCTCTGGACTCACTGCAACATGTCCATGTCCTTCTTGTGTTGGGGACTCCAGAGCTGAACACAGTACTGCAGGTGGGGTCCCACGAGAGCAGAGTAGAGGGGCAGAATCACCTCCCTCAGCCTGCTGGCCACGCTTCTTTTGTTGCAGCCCAGGATACAGTTGGCTTTCCGGGCTGCAAGCGCACATTGCTGGCTCATGTTGAGCTTCTCATCAACCAACACTCCCAAGTCCTTCTCCTCAGGGCTGCCATTCTGCTACCCATTCTCCACCCAGCCTGTGTTTCTGCTTGGGATTGCTCCAACCCACGTGCAGGACCTTGCACTTGGCCTTGTTGAACTTCATGAGATTTGAATGGTCCCACCTCTCCAGCCTGTCAAGGTCCCTCTGGATGACATCCGTTCCCTCCAGCATGTCAACCACACCACACGGCTTGGTGGGTGCTTGCTAAGGGTACACTTGATCCCACTGTCCATGTCACCAACAAAGATGTTAAACAGCGTCAGCGTCAACACTAACCCCTGAAGAATGCCAGTCGTCACTGGTCTCCACTTGGACATTGAGCCATTGACCGCAACTCTTTGAGTGTGACCATCCAGCCAATTCCTTAACCAGTGAGTAGTCCATCCGTCAAATCCATGTCTCTCCAATTTAGAGACAAAGATATAATGTGGGACACTGTCAAATGCTTTGGACAAGTCCAGGTAGATGATGTCAGTTCCTTCACTTATGCACCAATGCTGTAACCCCATCATAGAAGGCCACCAAATTTGTGAGTCACGATTTGCCCTTCCCACGTTTTCCCTAGCCCTGCTTTTGTCACTGACATATCTATAGAAGCTTTTCTTGTTGCCCTTGATGTCCCTGGCCAGATTTCGTTCTACCAGGGCTTTAGCTTTCCTAACCTGATCCCTGATTGCTCAGACAATATGTCTCTATTCCTCCCAGGCTACCTGTCCTTGCTTCCATCTTCTCTAGGCTTCCTTTTTGTGTTTGAGTTGGTCAAAGCTCCTTGTTCATCCATGCAGGCCTCCTGGCGTTTTTGCCTGACCTCCTCTTTATTGGGATGTACCGCTCCTCAGCTTGCAGGAGGTGATCCTTGAATATTAACCAGCTTTCTTGGGCCCCTCTTCCCTCCAAGGCTTTCTCCCACAGTACTTTTCCAAGCAGATCCCTGAGGAGGCCGAAGTCTGCTCTCCTGAAATCCAGAGTAGTTAGCTTGCTGTGCACCCTCCCTGCCTCCCTAATGATCTTGAACTCCACCATTTCATGGTCACTGCTGCCAAGGCTGTCCTTGAGCTTCACGTTCCCCACCAGCCTCTTCTTGTTGGTGAGAACAAGGTCCAGCAAAACATCTCTCCTCGTTGGTTCCTCTATCACTTGGAGAAGGAAGTTATCATCAGTGCATTCCAGGAACCTCTTGGAGTGCTTCTACCCTGCTCTGTTGTCCCTCCAACAGATACCAGGGTGGTTGAAATTCCCCAGGAGGTCCAGAGCTCGTGAACATGAGGCTGCTCCTGTCTATAGAGGGCCTCATCTGCTCGGTCTTCCTGGTCAAGCGGCTTGTAGCTGACCACCACTATAATGTCAATAAGATCATAGATCATTTAAAGCATGAATCCAAATATGATTTCTGTTTTTGAAATACTGTTGTGTATAGCAAAACTCTACATTTCATTCAAAGGCTACTGCCAAGCTTATTCAAAAAGTGAATTTAGTCTGAACTTCTCCACTTCACGTCAAGGGCTTTTGAGTTTGAAGGCTACTGAAAATACCTTAAATACCAACATGATTTTTTTTTCTTTATTCAACAATCTGTAGTTCATTTTGAAACATGGAATGTTTACTTTAGACAATAGAGAAGTTAAAGGTAGTGAGAAGTTACTTTGAAATAGAGACAGAAGTCTCACACTCTAGTAACTGGCTTTTTTACTCTGTCTGCCTTTTCACAGGCAAGACTGAAAGGGCTGGCACAGGTAGTATTGCATAATTGAAGGGTTTCTTATCACATTTCCTAAAAATCAAGTATATAGTTCACTAAATCTGTTTTGGTTGGCTGTTTTGGCTTTTTTAAATCTCCTTTTTAAATGAAGATAATATAAAACATAGAATGGAGAAGTCATGTCAGCCTTAAGCTGCTCCAGGGCATTTGTTATTAAGGAAAACTCCATGTTATTAATGTGTTCAGGTTACAGTTTTATTCCTTGATCTTTTGGGCTAGTTATTTGAGCTCAGAGATGCACACCTGTCCTTTTGTTTCTATGTCAGTAGATTATTAGGACATGAGTTTTTCCCATCTTTGGAACACTGAGTAATTTCTTTGCACAGACAAACATGAGTTTAGTTGCATGTGTCTTTGGAGCAAAGTGATTTGCTGGATTACCTGATCTCTTTTCATAGTTAAGTTTTCTGGCATTTTTTAAGAACTAGGATTCACCATTTTTTTTTCCAATGATTAGCTTAATTTTCTATTTGTTTGTTTTCTTTGAGGTAGACATGAATACTACTTAAAATTTGTCCTCTGTTTTTGGGTTGTTGACAAAACTGAGTTATAATTCTTGAATTCCGCAACAGAATAAATGCCTGGGGGAAAGGCTACTGCTATAAAGAACTGTTGTGTTTTAGAGCTCTTGGAAGTACTTTTGTGTAAATAGGGGCTAGGGCAATCGAATAGATTCTCACTGTCCTGTAGTTCTAGTAATTATTCTCTTTTTTTAAGTCTTCATTGGAACAGCTACAAGGAATTAGCACGATTATGGTCAAGGGGTCAAGGAGGATACTTAAAATCTCAAATGTATGATGCTATGCTCTAGCCCTTCTAGGTTACAAAATGAGAAAAGAAAATCTTAGGAAGAAGAGATGCACAGAAGTCGAAAGTCTTACAGAGCAGGAGTGTGTGCGTATGCAGATGGGTGCAGACAGACCCAGCATCCTCTGTCCTTGATTGTAGTTGGCCAGACAGTGTAGGACTGTGCCCAGCCTAATATACCCTGCCTCTCAGCAGGTTTTATTAGTGTGGGCACAGTGCTGTGCTAACACAGCTACATGACTTGTGAACTAGAGCTGGCTCACGTCTGGCCGGCTTGGAGTACGGTCTGACTGAGCTCATGTCTGACTGAATTATCTGTGTACATGTGCCCATTCTCTCCATTGTTAATGCCAAACCTAAATTTCCGTTGCAAAACCAAAAAATGACTGTCTCTTGAACTTCGGGATTATAAAAGAGTTGACAACAGGTATCATAATATTGTCTGTAAATGAAATGGCATGCTTCAGCTTTTCCTGCAGAATTTTCAACAAGATAGGTATGACATTTGAGACTAGGAATGTCTGAGAGAACTATGCTTTTTTTTAAAAAAAAAAAAAATCACACACAAAAAATCGCCGCAGTTGTTTCTTTTTGTGCAAAACTGTTAGTAGAGGGAAAAGAAGGTGAGTTTTGGTTTACTAGAAAGGACAGACAGGTTTAGTTTTAGATGGCAAGAAGATGCCTTATGCAGGTACACAGTGCAGGGAGTGAGTAAAAGCCAAACTGAATTTGACCGTTAAAATGAAATGTTTGTTTTACATAGGTAACATCTTGAATGGCTTAGCTTAGAGACTTTGTTTTTGTTTTATTTTGCTGGGCTTTAATGAGGGCAAGTACCTCTGACTGGAATTGGGCTGTTTGCCAATAGTTTAATAGTTAACTTGCAGTTTATGCAAACATTTGGAAGCTACTTCTTGCCAGCTGGCTTCCTGGTATATCACTTTGATGTGCGCCTTGGGAAGGTTGAAATGAAAGTTGTGTGTGCCTTGGGATACTTTTCAGACTACTGACTCAGAAACGTAAGTTGAGTCAATAGTGCAACCAGGTCCTGGCCAAAGAAGGGAAGAGAGGAAGAAGCTCCACCGATACGTGGTGGTCCACTGGCTTGCGATCTGAGTTGAATTCTCTTACATTTAATTGAGGCTGTCAGCTTCCATAACATATAATGTTCTCCTTTCAGGTTGTACAGAAAAACCCCTATGTGTTAGCTCCTGATACTCTGAGTAGAAAGCAAGAGGCGTAGATGTTGTTTATTCTGAGTGTTTACTACTGGTTACATGAACAAGTCTGATCTTAGCACAGACATTTCAAATCAGTCTTGTCTCCTTTATTGGACTTGAAACTTTCGGCTGCATATTCGTACTGAAACTGAAACTTGCTCTGTTCATTAGGCTGTTAGAAGAAGAGAGCAATTAAGCGTGTAATTAATTGAGTGTAATATTCTGTGTTCTGGTTTTTTTTTGCTTTCCTGCAGTCTTGGCAGAAAGCTCCCTGTTGAGGCTAGAAGCAATGTACTTTTGGTATAGAGAAGATATTAAGCTCTTTAAGAAAAAATAAATCCTGGAGCGTTTCTGGCTTCTTTTCAGGTGGTTTTGGAAAATCATTTGATATCCTAGCACTCTCCTAGTTCAGGATTGTTGAAGTTAGAAACTGGAAATGTGTCAAGGGCAAGTATTTCTTGCCTACTCAATGATTCAGTTTCTCCAAGAATATCTTTATAATGAGTCTGGTTTCTAATACAATACCTTCTTTGGATATGTGGATTTCTTTATTGCTAGAAGTATTTATGAATTTTGTCCTCTGCAAATTGAGTGGCTTTTCAACTAAACCAGCCATTCCTGGTACTATTTCCTTTCATACATTCTGTTTTAAATTATTTCATTTGTCCTTTTTTCAGGTCCTCTGCTTGCCTGTTTTAATTGCTCGTTATCACCATCTTTTTGTTTTGAATATGCCTCAAAAATGCTCGTTCTTAAAAAAAAGTGTTTTCCTTAGATTTATGAAGAAAAGTTTAAGAAAAACTGTAGAAAAAGCTAGTTTTCCGTAGTAGTTAACCCTGAAATATCATAATCACAGATGAAGGCACCAAATTTTACTAGCTTACATGTTTTCATGTAATGCACTGAGTATTTGATGAAACAAATCTGTAGAGGGAACTTGTACTGAAGGAAATACAAGTGAAGACAGTTTTTTAACACCTTAATTCACCTCCTTTCTTTCTTTCTTTCTTTCTTTCTTTCTTTCTTCATACTAGTTTGGAACAGCTCTGGATTGTAAATTAAGGATGAACGTGTTTTGGTTTGATTGTAGACTTCCAGGTTAGCTGCTTCTAAATCTACTTGAGACTGAATTGACCAAAGTGTTGCGTTCAGTTCACTCACAGACAGAAAAAGCATTTATCTGAAATAGGCAAGTATTTTCTGTCAGTCTGACAGTCCTCTCACTAGTTCTGTACAAGGGGTTATGATCATCAGATAACCTGTCCTTACAGTCTGTCCTTTTTCACTTTAGAAGGTGTGGGAGGTTTCTTTTGAGTGGCACGCTCCACGCTCACCTCTATGGTCATAGACTTTCAGAACAATTTTATCACTCTAAGATTTACTTTAATATCTTTTCATTATTTTAGGATCAACTAATTGTTTTTTTCTCTCTTGGATCTTTACAATTAGAGAAAAACACCTATCCACACCTTGTAGTTAATGCCCTTAAGACCAATGTTCTGTATAGTCAGCTGTCGTTCCGATGTTTTATGGGTGCAGTTAGAGTTACAGCAAGATCTTCTGAACTGATATTTGACTTCTACATGGTAAAAGCCATGAAGCAAATGATGCAGTTCTTTTTATGTTTGTGGCTGGCACGTTGATACTAATAGAACAGACTAGGACTAGTGTGTAAGATTTCGATTCCTTTTAGGATGTTTACATGTCTTCTGATTGGCAGTATTAGGTCATTCTGGATTAATGCTGCCTCAGCTGTCATCTCGAAGATCATATGATGAGACTGTATTTTTTTAGAAGGCAGTTGTTCATTTCTTTCATACAACCCTTAACTAAAAAGTTTTAGGTAAAGTGGAAAGTAGCCATGAAACTGAATTGTGCCAAGAGATTTTTTTTTTTTTTTTAATCCTGAAACAATATATAGTGTGGAAAAATGTTTCATTTCCTGGGAAGAAATGTAAAATACAGTAGCTATGACGCTGAATGGGAAATGCTTGTCTTAACCTTATTTTGCTCATTTTGAGAACTGTGAAATGACTGGAAAGCGGGGTTGTTATGAAGTAGCGTATTACAGTTGTGCTTTGGGGCTGCCAAGTGTTAAAAGAAGAAACTTTCCATTGACGAAAAGATGCTTGAGTGTATCTTTGAACTTCAAGCTAATTCGGAATTTTGCTATATCAATCTTTTAGACCTGTCTTTTCCATCCAGAGCAGTCTAATGCTTTGCACAGAAAATCGTGCAAACAATATATGAAATGTCTGGTGAATGATACATTACCTATCTCACAGTATTTACAAACATAGGAAAAAAGTTGTTTAGCTTTGCAAACAGAAATGTGAGCTTCCTACTTTTAACCTAAACACTTTCAAACTGAAAAATAACATGCTGGGCTTATTCCCAACAAAGGATATCCTCCATTTCCCATGCACTGGCTGAGAGACGCTGCACCACTTGTCACACATACATAGAAGGAAAACACCAACGTGCAATAATCAGGAAACAATTTTTGATCTTCCTGTAAAACTTTTAGATGTTTTTTGGTGCTGATGATGTAGTAGTTCAACATCATGTATAGATTATGAAGATGTATGATCCCTGCTTACTGCTGTTGTAGATGATAGTATGATAGGCAGCACTTCTCTGTTATTATTTATTTACTAGATAGCAGCATGCTAACTGTTAAGTCCATACTTCCTTATAGTTTATATCATACCATTCATACAGCAAAGGAGAAAACTCTTAAAAGCAGAAGTTTTACTGAATTATACCAGATGATTGTTCTGCCAGTTGTTAGACTTACATGTTTTTTAGTGTTTTGACTCTTTCTTAAGAAATTGGTAGTGTGGAGCTCTCTGTTCCTGGGTTCCTATTTTAAGAAAACAGGGTTTGGATGGAGAGTGTCCTCCCCTTTTTAAGTGCTAGAAGTTTTAAACTTTGAATATCTAAAAGGTTTTTTTTCTTTTTTAAGTTGCACTTGTTCCTTCCTTCGGGGCATCTGTTCTTTACCTGGTTTCTGAAAATTGAGAGATGGAGTTGCTCAGCTTTGGTCAGTGAAGAGAGAAGCAATCACGGGTAATGAAAAGATGTAGTTTCTGAAAGGAAGTTTTGTACTACTGTTATCTATCAGCATTTAATAAGAATCAGTGTCTTTTTTAGCTTTTGGATCAGAAAAGACAAAGCATCTGAGAATTCTCTGTATGATAATTTCAGCTAAGTCTGTTTCATTATACTTGAAAGCAGAGGCAAGTGACTCTTGTGACTTTTCTGTACTGTCATCTTCTGTGCAGCACTCAGTAGTGAACCAAAGGTGCTATGAGTTACGACTGTTTTATACAAAAATAGTGACAAAGTTGTGAGGATTTAAGATTTCTGTCACGCAAACCAGGGAGATGAATAAAACCATCAAATACTTGAAAGCTTTCAAATATATATTTGAAAGAATGTTTCCTACCCTAAGAAAATTACTTTGTAAGTTATATAAAATTTCTTCTCGCTGGCATTATGCACTGTAAAGGGTAGGTTGGTTTATGCTGAGGTTATCTTCATCATCTGTCTGGAGGAATTGCACGTTCCCAACAGGTAGTTGCCTTTCCTTCCATTCCCTTTGTGTTGTCTGGCAGTAGTTGTATAAACTCACAGAGCAGTGTTCCTCCCAGGTTTGCAAAGAGCAATTAAGCTGCCATGGTAGAGAGTTATTAGAAGCTCACACGTTCCTAGATTTCCAGTAGTTTGTCAGTTATGTAAGGTAGATGTACAGCGGGATTTGCCACGATCTTTATACCTGTAGTATCCCTCAAATTCCTTTAAAATGCAGGTCATGCTCTGAGCTCCAGTGCAGTAAGTTGTGTTTTCATGACCGTAAAGATACGTATGCTGTGATGTTCCTTGGCATCTAGTTTGTACTGCAAGAGCTCTGTGTTCCCGGTGACTTAAGAGGCAAGTCCCTAGACAGTGTGACGGTTGGGAAGTTTCCTGTCCCATCAGAGTATTGGAGAAGGAGACTTGCCGGGGTTTTGCATTTCTGGCTTATTCTTAGTTCTTCGTTCTTCTTAATTTAGATTGCAGTCAGAGGCTATTATGTACATACTGAAACCAATGCACATGCTACTGTCATCTCTATCAGTAGTGGAAGTTTTGACCGTTGATGGCCCGTGCCCTTAGTGTTGCAAGAAATGCTGTTGTATTTTGAGATACAGATTTCTGATTGTGTTGGAACAGGTAGAAGTTCCCTCCTTGTGTAAGAAAAAAGCCAAGGAAGTTAGGAAGTCTCCCACTTGCCATTTCCTTGTCTGTGTCCCTGCAGTCACAATTGTTAAGTGGAGGGTGAGAGCTTTGTGAGGGATTTATTCTTCAGAGTGTATCATAATAGGGTGGGGCGTTCTTTTTCATTAGACTTCATATAAAACGTGGCGGTGTTGTTTTTGTGAGGGGGATTGTGCTGGGTCAGTGATGTTGAGTCACTGAACACTAAATTGGCTTAATGAAGGGTCTAACGAATATCAGGACCTATGCAAAGGAACTGGTAAGAGCACGCAGTCAGATGTGGTAGGGAATGGGAAGTGTGGTTGGCAAAAGTAAAATGTGGTTGCTGCCTTTTATCGTCAGCAAGGCATCAGATCAGCTCATCATACATGATCTGCACCTTCTTTTTCATGGATAAAGAAACTGTCAGCAGATGTTCATGGGTAAATAAATCCTGTGAAGTGAGTCTCAGCTGAACTTACTGCACAGTATTTAAGTAACTTAAAGTTACTGTTACTACAACAGATACACTACAGAAGCTGCTATATTAGAATAACAACAGACTTTTGGGAACTTTTAATTCATTTCCAGCTGATATTTGTGGGAAAGTGCTTGAAAAGCAGGTCATGCTTATAACACGTGCTTTGAGAAGCCACTTTCTTTCTACCTCTTGAGCTTTATCTGGTTAGTTGCCTTAATGTGAAAGTAGCAAGTTCTTGTACTTCAAGTTTCTATCTATTTTTCCGACCTCTGATCATCTCGGCTCCAATTTTCTGAAGACCTTAGACATGTAAGGAGTCTGATAAATAAAAAGATCCGTAGCAATAGTGACAAGAGTTTATCTTTTATGTATGTCAGCGTGTCAGAACATGATAGTGATATTGGAGAAAGCATTGAACTCCTTACTCTTAATGTCACTGCTGGTGAGTTACAGATGACTTGTGAGAAGTGTCCCTTTTTATTCCTGTCTTGTCTTATTCTTTATTCTTGTCTTCTATTCTGCTAATCTTATTTACAGTTTTAAGGAGTAACTTCATTTTCTGAAAAATTACTTGTTGTTCCTATCTTGGAGGACATTTTCTCCCCAACATTATGAGCAACAGAGCGTTACCTCTTTCAAAAGATGGTGGCTTCACCAAGAAGACACAGTAAGAGCAGATGGGTGACTGGTTAACTGACTGTAGTACCTGTCAGATCAGAGAATATGAGATTTAAAAAAAAAAACCTAACACTATAACGCCAAACTGCTTAGGATTAGAAAAAGAAGTACTTACTATCTGATAACTACCAGGGCAGAAAGATTTAGTATCTCATTCCTAGAAGATGTGTGCAAGTTCCTGCAGCAGTTTTTGTTTAACAGTGGGAAGATCTTAAAAGCAATGTTTCCTTTTACATGCTCTCTAAGGAGTAAAACCTCCAAATTGTTGATTTGGCAGCTTCCATCGCATAGTGAAAGGTAGGAAAACCAACCTCTCTCAGATTAAAGGATCTGCCAAAAATGTCTGGACGTGCTGGAGTTAGGATGAGAGAAAGAGCCAATTTGTTGTATAGTTCAGTGAAATTTATGAGTGTGTGGGCTTAAAACCAAACACAATGCTGTTGTCAGTAGTATGCTGAAAAGGAAAAATTCGCTGTTTGGTCTCTCCTGGTCACAGCTGCACTCCAGTGAGCTACTTGATGGCCATGGAAGTTCAGTTACCGTAAAACGATCAAATCTACACCGTATAATGTAGAGTGAATGAAAGCATGAGGTTATGAAAAATGAAAATATATGGGTGATTTGTTTGGAGTTTATTCCCAAAACCCATTTTAAAGAATTCAGGAATTTTATTCAGTACATTAAATGGATTTACTCAGGAGATTAACAGGGCATGATTGGAGCTGATCATAGAACATTCGTAGGGAGAAAGTAAATTAGAAAGGAATGGCAGAATCAAATTCAACATCACAAATTGTTGGGAGCACGTTGGTTGCTAAGGGGAACGCACTGTATATGGAAACGTAGTAGATAGAAACATAACAAGGTAATGTGATCCCAAGGCTCCTTTCTAACACAAGCTAATCTCCTGAGCTCTCTGAAGTTCTTGGGCTAAGTATGACTGAATCCCGAAAGCATAGAAACAAGAATGGAGAGCCGCAGCTTTTCATGTCTACATGCTAGAAATAATCCGTCTGATTTTCGAGACTTACCAATTGCAATTGGTGTAACCTTGACTGCTAACAACCTATAATAACAAGGTATTCTTTCTTCTCCTGCTTTTTCAATGCATATGGATGGAAACTTTTCAAAGTTATTACATATTGAGAGATCTGTCTAATTCTTAAAATTAGAGAACAAAACATTGAAAACCGTACTCTTAAAATGAATAGTAATTAATTACTCATGTAATTGCATTAATTAAACTTGGCTGTGCAATTAGGGAGCTAATTATGTTTAAAATGCAATTGCACATTTCAATCACTGCCCACACCCTGGGAATCACCCGTTTTTTTTCTCCTCTCTTATGAGGCCTTCTGTAATCTCCTTCTGTTAAATGGCATGATTGAAGCTGAGAATATGCATACATAGATGTGCCTTTACATTCTCCAGCAAATGTGTCCTGTTAAAAGTTTTAAATGCTTTTTATTGTGCTATTTTATTTAAAAAAAAACCCACCAAGTGAAGATTTATTATTATTATTATTATTATTATTATTATTATTATTATTATTATTATTATTATTATTATTATTATTATTATTATTATTATTATTATTATTTGTCTCCTCCAAGGAATTACTTTTGTCTCCTACAGGTAAATGTGTATGTGAGGTCTTTGAGTCATATGTGTAAAATATATTGAATTTAAAGAAATTATAATCTAGAAAAGAATCTCTCTTTGTTAAAGGGCTCTAAGTTTGGGTTGTGGGTTTTTTTTTTAAATGGGAACAGAGCAATGGAGGAGCTTCCTTGGATCATGGAGTACAGTCGCACCTTACGACACACAAACAGATTGTATAATCTTTTCCATGAATATGTCAGATTTTATCTGACAATTAGTCGCTTGTTTCTTCCTCTTTATCTCTATTAAAAGGCTATTCAAGAGTCACGTTCCTCTGATGCTTAGCTGACTTTTCTAGTTTACTGTGTCACTGTGATACCTTGGTATGTATTTATTCTTGTGCAAGCATTACTGCTTCAGAAATCATCCTAGCAGCCTTTCACTGTACTTGCTACAGTTTGCATTCAGGTATCCTGAACATTATTGCCTGGAGTTGTACAAGATGTACACTGAGTCATTATTCCTATCCTATACTAATACAGTGGCCTTAGATGACTATTTTATTGTCTTGTGATCAGATAGTATCATTTTTTCCTATTCTGTTCCTTACAGCTGACAGTGATTTGCTATACATTTCATCCAATTTCCAGCATTCTAGCTTTCAAGGTGGTTCTTTTTCCTTGAGAGATTTTGACAGGGTTTTTTTTGTGACATCAGTAGATTTTAGTGGTGTTTTCCTACTGTATGTGGCAGTCGTTAAGGAAAGTATTTAATAGGACAATCCTTGAGCTTCAGTTGTAACCTGCTTTCTGTGCAATAATTCCCTTTTCAGCATAAACTGTTTCTTATTACCCGGTTCCTATGCCTTACAGGATTAAAATTCTCATCCTGACTAGTAATTTTGCACAATACAGTGTACCCAGAGCTCTGCTGAAATCTTTAAAAATGTACTATTTTCATAGCTAGTCAACATTGTTCAAATAGGATCACAATGGATGATTTAACAATAATTGTACGTTTTTGCTACCTGGTGAAGGTTTTACAGTCTTAACTAAAATCCATAGGAGACACTACAACAAATCAATTTGAAGATTTTTGAAAGAAAGTTTTACTTTTAAAATACATTATGAAACAACAGTAATATGATCTATTTTATACTTAATTGTTATGAACTGTATTTGGTATGGCATGATACACCATTACATTGTTAATTTTTGTGAAACTGTGAAGTTTCTGTGAAACTGCACGTTGCTGTCTTGTACAGCTGTGTCAGCTAATACTTCTGCTTTCCAGAACCTCTTCAAGTGTTTTATTAAATGATGTCCACGTACATTATGTTAGTCTTCTAGATGGATTTCAGGCAGTTTAAACTTTGCAAATTCTTTGCAAATGATTTTCTAATCCGATTTATGCTATCTGTGAACATTTTGTGTGTTTTTGATTGCTAAAATACACCAGTGAACGTTGGAAGGAGTTTCTGCTGCTTGAGTCTTAATATATTTTGACATCTTATTTACAGCTGAATGGTTTATCACTGCCTTGTATGAAATCTTCCAGAGACTTACTATTTATTATCCTGAAAAATAGATTTTGGAACCTGTTTTGCCTCCCTGAGAAGAAAAGAGCAACTGTTCAGTTTACGCATGTGGAATTGGTCCCTGAAACCTTCACACAGATACTTAACAGTACTCACCTGTATGTGCATTCAAAGTCATTTAATTTAAATCTCATGACATCTGACTCAAGCTTCTACACATCCTGGGCTTCTTTTAAGTTGTTGAGCGTGTTTAGTACTAGTTAGGATTAGACCCAGTTTTTCTGTGGCTCTAAGGGCTCTGCAGAGCCGTCTGTCAAATTGTTGAGTGACATTTAAATTGTACAAGTGCTGTCTGGTGTTCCAGATGGAAGATAAGGAATATTCTGTTGTGGGTTGGGAATAATACCTACTCTGTCCTAGGGTTCATTAATTTCAGGGGAATTACAGAATGGTAACAGGATGATATTTTCTACAGAAGTGCTGAAGAATTAGGCATGGCCGTAAGTGCAGCACATTGCAGAGCTGTACCACGTAAGATTTGTGGTGCTACAAGACTATTAAGATATACATCTTGTAAAATAGAATACAAAGAACTCTGTTGTTTGAATTTATTTTACAAAATTTGAAAAATATTTTTCTGTGAACATTTTTATCTTCCTTTTCTTGAACAGTTTGGCCTTGCACTCATCACCTCCGCTTGGTTGGATGCTAGATTACTCATCATATTTTGTGTTTTCTCTTTAAAAAAAAAAGAGACGTTCTAATGTGTACCAACAAATATTTGGCATTAGATGGCACGATACAAATAATTGTAAAGTCCAGATTTTTACGTGTTGTGACTTGATATAAGACACAAAAGGCGATGGCAAGATGTCTGTATTACCTGTGTATGGCAGTGGGAAGCCTCCTGTGGTACGTCCGGCTGTGGGGAGGAGAGGGCCATGCTCCCTGGCTGCTCCTCATCTCCTGCCTGGCGTGTCCCAGCCACCACCCTGTCTTGCAACACAGTGGTGGGACACGATGTGGGATAACTGCATTTCAATCACCTCATGGTTGCTGTTTTGAGTCGGCTAGGGACAAGAGTGCTGGGAGGGGAGGGGAGCAGGGATCAGCCCACCCAGCTCACTGCCAGCGGGACCCAGCCCACAGATGGGGCTCCTTTGTTGATAGGCAAAAGTATTTCCAAAGGCAATCTTCTCGACTTTCACCAGCAATTGGTTAAAGTTGTCTCAACAGTGGTTATCCTACTGAAAATAGGAGAATGATGAAATAGCAAAAATACCGGTTCGATCACTTGGTGATGATGTCTGGTTTTCCTATCCTAAGAAATATTGGAGTAAAAGCCAAATGTAGATGTACACTAATTTAATAATCATTTTCCCATTAGCTGTATGCAACTTTTCTAAAACTTGCAGGGAAACCTATTTGATATATCATGAATATTGTAAAGATGAGACCTGCCGGTTTAGTTGCATGCGATTACCTACCTCAGAAACATTTCCTTATTCTTGCTGTGAATTCCAGTGCATTTTTCTCCCTTAAATATGGTAGAATTGTACGTTCTCAATCTAAATTGACAAGTATATTAATTAGACTACACAACCTCCCCAGCTTCGTGGCTGTTTTGCGGGTTTTGGTGGGCACTGTGCACCGGGCTGAGGTGGTGCCAGTGCTGGGTGGCAGGAGCTCTGAGGGGTGCCAAGGGCTCCCACCTGTGCTGCCGCGCGCCTGCTCTACACAAACCCGTGAGCTGGGGGTGAACAAACAGGTTTCACCTGTTCGCCTTGTCGTTGGTGGCCCAGTGCAGACCAGCCCTCTGGACTGTTGTGTTTGTACCTGGGCAGAGGAATGGCAGAGCTGCCATTTCAGAGCACTCTTGGCACCATCCTGGGATGTCTGTTGGTTGACAGTGGGTGACAGAGGAGCGTTGAACTCTGCAGTTAAAATGCAGTGGCAGTTAAACTCTGTGAAGAATTACTGTTGCATAAACATCTTGTTTATGTTTTTGTTATTGTGGCTGGTATTGTTTGCCTTTTCTATTTTTAAGTTTCTTCCTAAGCTTTGAAAAATGTTCTATTTTAATATAGAAAACAAAGCACCTTATGGTGTCCTAGAATAGGTAGACAAGTGGTTTCAGTAGGGTGGGAGAGAGGGAAATAAGGCAATGAAACATACACAGACATCTCTGTAGGATTTTCCTTTTTGTCAGTTTACATGTGAAATTTGAATAATAGTTGGACTTTCTATTTTTTCCTGGTATTCTGCCCCTGCTTTTTTCCGCTAATTATCTCATTTCCCCCCCCTTGTTTTCTATGATCTGGTCATCCAACTCATTCCACAGATTATACTGAGTACTTGGGTCTTTTGACTTTGTGTTTTATGGCACAGATTATGCGCCATGAAAAGTTTTACTCTCGTATCAGGTTTTGAGTACAGGGATACTTGGAACAGTGAGCGGAGCTACAGCTGAAGAGCAGATAAACTGTTTTGCCTTATTTGTGACACTTCTGCTTTAGTTATTTGTTTAAAGATTTACACCAGTCAAGTTCCCTTCGGGGGATTACCCTAACTGGTTGGAGCGGCCCGAGTTCTAATGAGTAATGTGCGCTTTGTAAGGCTTGAGCAGATAGTGTTGTAGACATGGAAGTGATGAAAAAGGTTTGTTGAAGTGATAGAGATCTTTACATGATGAGTCAGCAAGATGGAATGAAGGGGAACTTTTTATTTAATGAGAATGGACGTGAGTCAAGGATTCTCTAATCTCATTTCTAATAATCTTCAGCAGAGAAACTTGTACTTAAATTTTATTACAAGAGAAATTTTGGTTAGTAAGCTACTTATTTTTTATAAGGACAAACAATTTCATCCAAAACAAAACTGTAGGTAAACTTTAGAGAAGGTTCCTCCACCCCAGTCATGCACTGATGGTCTGGTAATGAAGCACAGATAACTGATTTCTTGAATGGCATGAAAAGCAGTGGTACATTTAATGTATCTAAGCTGCTTTCTTATTAATATAAAAGCTTGACATTTAGATTTGAAAAAGTGTATTTGGGAGAAATAACTGAAAAATTTAAAACCTGAATGGAGACAAAATCTTCTGCAATGTTGGCAAGAAATCAACCTGAATGTAGTATTGTGTTTAAGCTGAGTATTACTGGAGCAGACACGAGGATTTGGTTAATTCATTAGGTAGGTAAAGTCTTTCCTCTTAGTGACATCTTAGGTCTTTCCTTGGAAGCTCTTACTAATTGGAATAAAATATACAGCACTGTAAAAAAAGTGAAGGTTTTCATTTGGCATGTTATGGTTCTCAGCTAGGGCTGAAATCTTACAAAGATAAATCATACAGAGACAATAGCGGTCTAGAATTCAGCGTTGTTGTCTGGAGTGTTACAGTCTAGAATATTAGTAGAATATTATGGTGTAGAATACAATTTTACAATTTTTTGTGTATAGTTGTCTTCAAAACAAGACTTTTGAATGAGTAGTAACACACTTTAAATGAACAGCATTGTCTCATACTGTTACCACATTACCATGTTAAAACAAACTATATGTGTATTATATATATAAAATCACTTCTACTTGTTTTCATAATAAAATAGGATCTCAAAACGTTGTTGAATCACAACCATTCATCTGGTCATATGGACTGCGGAGTTGTTAATGTGAATTTTTAGCAAACAAATCAGAAGTCTCATCAAAAGTCCCACTCTAGGAGTTACATGGCTGCTTTACGTTCTAAAATGTCAGCTGATTTGCTCTAGAGAGAAAAACATAGTGTTGGATTTTTCCATTCAGCTAACTCACCTAAAATAATAGTACTGGAACAGTTGAGTATGGCTGCATGCACGAGGATAGAGAGGAATTTCAATCAGAACAGCGGGAGGGAAAAGTGAAGGGAGTTAACTGTTAACTTGGGAAATTGGAGGAAGCTTATATGGAAAAGTGCATTGATAGTGCAACGTAATATTGTTGAAATAAATCTTTTGCCTCATGGTGGAAATATGCAAGTTTTTAAATATTTCCCAATATTCATTCATACAGTCTGGGTTTATCCTTGAATAAAAATACATGAAATATACCTGTGGTGTTCTAATGAAAATAAACAGGGCAGAATAGGATTTAACATGATGGTGTAGTTCACCTAATGAGTTCAAGATCCAACAATACTTTACAAAGTAGGTGCCATCTAGTGCCATTAGTTCATAATTTTATCTGTAATGTTTGGCTCTGAGCTTTTAATAAATTAATCAGTCAGACTGAGACCACTTGAAACAGTTCAACTTGAAAACTCTGGATGGTTTGTCTCAAATAAATTACATAAATGAAAATAACACTTTCATAATCTGTAATACTCCTTATTGGTAATGCAAGCAATACGTTTAATTGTGTTCTCTAACTGCTGTAGTTCTTGAAGTCTGTTTGATTTCAGAGGAATTCCTTTATTATTCCATTTCAGCACAGTAGCCGAGAGCCTAACTTTAGGGTTTTTTTCTGTAAGAATATACAATGTTATAATTTCCTATAATATCCACAGGTTTTAGGACCTGCCCCAAAATGGTGTTCCTTTTTAGACAACTTGACCGAAGAACTGGAAGAGAATCCGGAGAGCACAGTTTATGATGATTACAAATTCGTTACCAGAAAAGACCTTGAAAATTTAGGTAAAACAGTTGAATATCCTCTTTAGCTGACTTCTTTGTTCAGTTTTTGATCATTTGCACATGTAAGTTTTGTGATTCTGATGTGATGCATAAGGACTGTTAGAAATTCACTGGCAGTAGTTTCCTCCAGTTTCTTTGTTATTAATATAACAGACTTAGGGCTTTATGTTCTTTGGTTCCCAACCAGTGCAACACTAGATAGTTTTGTTTCTCAGATTTTTATCCCAAGAAAATGATTGATATTTGTTGATTTAATATGCCTAGGAATCTGTTGTGTGTGCTTTCAAACACTAAATGGAAGGCATAGGAAGAGAAGTTGATTCAGTTTTCAAAATATTTTTGAGGTGCTCAAATAGCACAAAATCTGCCAAAGGCTACCCTATGTGAATGTAGTAATTTCCAGAAAATGCGAATAATTTTAGGGCTAATAGAAACACAGTTTCAAGGAATTGGAATGCTGAAAATTAGATAGTAGAGAAGGTAAGCATGCTTCTCCCAAGGTAGAGAGTCCTTTTTCTGTCTGTTACATGTTTTGATTGCAATGTTTTGCTCCAGTTTAATTAATTTACCTCTGAATATGGGAGTTGGGTTTTGGCTGGCAGGAGGCCGTATAAGGAGGAGGTCATCCAAAGCACCTGCAGTTCTAGAGCAGGTGGTCTGAATGTAGCCGGCAGACCCCCATCCCAATCATAAGGGAATAAGGCAATGTAGTATTATCTACACAGAGACTTGACTTGGAATACTTATTCTGCTTTAAATTCACTATAACTTAGTCAAATTAATTTCCCCATAAATGCAAGCTTTCAAATGAAGAACCAGCTTAAGGGATATTTTGTATTTCCTATGTCAGGGTTACTTTGTATTACTAGCCATTATCTGGTGTATTCTCATTTTGGAATATACAGGAAGATGGTTTCCTGGAAACAGTTAAAAAAATTTTTAGAGACAGCTTTGCTTTCTGAGACGCACAGCAAGTTTCTCACTTTTTTTTTGCCATTTAGTTCTAGAAGTTGTTTGTTAATCCTTAATTTCTAAAGATTTGGGGTCTATAGATGCTATTGCAGCTATTTCACTATTAAAAGCTTTTCCTTTTCTCATTCTTGGAATTTTGTGAAGATACATGGAAGGAAAATCAGAGAACTCTTAAGTATTTTCATTCTTACTTAGATTAGCGCCTAGGGTGACAGTTTTATGACCTGATGTGGTACTGTATTTTTTTCAACATGTTGATTCTTCAAAGATAGTGACCCAAGGCAAAACTCTTTAATTAAAAACATCTCTATACTACACTAAAAAAGCGATTGTCAAACATCTGTGAACTTTCAAAAAAATAATCTCAAATTTTTCTTTGTAAATTTTTGTGGACCATAGTGCATGTGGGCGCTTTTAAAAAGTGCACAGTAACATGTATTATGACAAGAAAAAATTATTTTGTTGCTCTGAAGAATCTCAAATTTCTTGCAGGCAAACCTTTTTTTTTTTGCAATTTTACGTAGTCTTGACGTAATGGATGTGACTGTTAGATTGATGTGTTGTGTTGGCGGTGCTTGTTTGTCGTGAATTGGGTAAGTGAAGTGGCTAGCTTGGAACAGTAGTTCTTTATATATGAAAGCTCTTTGAAATCTTCTGTAACTTTTTTCCCAGGCCTTGCTCATCTCATTGGATCATCATTGCTGAGAGCATATATGCACGGCTTTTTCATGGACATAAGACTTTATCATAAGGTAAATAAGGCTGATCTTGTAATTTTTAACAATAAAATATATGTTGGTTTTTTGTTGTTGTTTCTTTGGGTTTTTTTTCTTTCTCCAAATGACAGACTGTGTCCTGTATTACTGATGTTTTCATTTACTTCCTCCTGTTTGTTCAAAGGCAAAAATGATGGCCAACCCCTTTGCCTATGAAGAATACCGAAGAGAGAGGATAAGGCAGAAGATAGAAGAAACACGTGCACAGAGAGTTCAACTAAAGGTAAATCCTGTAAACAATGAGTATACTTCTGAGAAAACTATTCATAAAGAGTAATACATTCTTAAGTGTATCTCAGAGATGTAATGACTTAGGATTTGATTCTGTTTATCATCAGAGACACAAAGTAATTTATAGAACTTTTGGAATGGAACTGTAAAATTTCCATGCGTATGATTCCTACAGATGAGAAAGACTCTCTTCGCATTTGTTACTTGAGTGGGTAACCCACTGGTAAAACTTGCAGTTTCTACTTCTGTCATTAAACTAAGTTGCTGAAGCTATTAAGATATAATGCTCTGGAAAGAGAGATATAAAAATAGTATTGTGTTTGTAACTAGTAGCTTTCTAGATTGAATTTGCTCAACATACAAGAAGAAATAATTGCTTTTAAAGTACTAAAGCTGATGCATGACAAGGAAAAAACAATACAGAAGATCTACTTAAATTTTCTCCAAGTGCTTACTAGTACCTAGAAATGCTTGGAACCAGTCAAGGAGTTTTTCAGCAACAATTATAAGAATGAGTAAGAATTCTCTCTTCACCACACTTATGAATGTAAAACATGTAGGTTTTTGCATATGTAAAAGAGTGATTTACTGAATGATTGCTTTCTTTTCTTTAGAAACTTCCAAAAGTCAATAAAGAGCTTGCACTGAAACTGATGGAAGAAGAAGGAGAAGAGCAACAGGTTGCTAGAAAAAGGAAGCAGAAGGTGAGTTTTAGTTTTGGACAATTCTCTGACTGGGAGCACAGAAATAGTAATGCTTACAGTATTGATTTTGTTGTTGTTGGGTTGGGTTTTTTTTTGTTATCTGGCTAAAAAGATTCAAAATTCCACTGTTTCTGTTTTTCATAAATAATTCATTCTAGTAGGAGGCTTTAAGGTGGACTTCACTGTAGCTGCAGCACCACAAAAGCCATGTAGTAAATTAAAGCTTAAAATGATTAAATACTCACTGTGAAGATGATACGAGCTTCGTAGGACTCTAGAAGGTAGCTAAATGCAGAGTCAATACCAAAGTTGTTCAGAAAAAAACTGTTGTTTGCATTTATTGGTATTTTGGTGGCAACCACGACAAGATAGATGTTATCTGTAAAACTGAAGATGCAACTGCCTTTCTTTGTGTACACAGTTAACTACATTTTATAAAATAGCCAAAATTATTTGCTCTTACGCAACGGGACTTCTTCCTGATGTTGAAAATAATCTACTTTTAGCCTAAGTGAAGTCTAAAGGAAAAAATAAGTTAATGTTTAACTATCTGGTGGGGAGGGGGTGCTTTCTGTAGGTCACACTTCATAGGTGCTCTTTCTCACAGGAATATAGCGTTCATGAAGGGCAGGCATTAGCTTTATGTGGCGTCTAATGAAATCCTCTGTGTTACAGTTAGTAGGAAGCATGAACTACTGAAAAGGCAGGTGGTGGTAAAGCCTTAAATGCAGACTGTCTAAGCCAGTGTTACGATGGAAACATGAGTTCAATAAATGGGGGCTGATTTGTCTAGGAGTACGTGTGGACTGTGTTAAGTCGGCTAAAAAGCGTGTACAAAAAATGCGTGTTCTGGTTATTTTCCTGAAACGGCATTAGAGTCTTATGAAGAGCAATATATTTTAGGCTTTGGGATTTAATTTTTGGCTGTGCACATTTGCAACAGTTTCTGTACTTGCAGTTTATGCTTGTTGTTTTCTGTGTCTCTCCTCCCCGCCGTGCACCCTCCCCCCCCCCCCCTTCTTAATTAACAATGAAGATTTAATGCTGCAGTGGGATGAATGTGCTAGTATAAGTTTGGCAATGTTGAAAGATCAGCTTTTTATAATAAAAAGCTATGCATTCAGTAATTTTAAAGTGACGACAACAGGTATTCACATAAACTGAAATTGTAGCTTGAACTGTTCCTAATTCAACAGTAGCATAACTTACACTGAGTTCATTTTACATTGACATGAATGAAACTGCTTTTTCCATTCTGTGTGTGAGGACAGTGAAGAAAAACTGTTATAAGATGTATAGAAACACTTACTTTTATGTATTTACAGTAAAACAGTGGTAACATTGCAGAAAGACATGTTTACCCTGATAATTTGTTGTACATCTTGTAGAATCATTCCAGTCAGGCAGGGTATTTGCCTTGGAGGTACTGCTCATTAGTCAATAGATATCAACATGTCTCCAGACTAGCTGGCTGAATGTATGAAAAACATTAATTCAAAAATATTAGTAATTGTGTATTTATGGTGTCTACAGTGTGCATAAAAAAACCTGTCTTGCTTACAGGTAGCTTAGAATGATATTTGTTTGATCTTTGTGAAAGTAATAAAATATAATAAGCATAAATCTTGATTTTATGTGACCTGGAAGGATAAAACAACTGGCATTTCACATGCTTGTTTTAGAGTTTTGTTTAATTAAAAAGGTGTTACTTTACCAGTGTCTATTTCAGAATTTTATAACTCACTCATGCTTTGCTTCTTTTGCAGAATCTGCCTAGCCTTCTCAAAGATGATCGTTTTAAGGTCATGTTTGAGAATCCAGATTTCCAGGTGGATGAGCAGAGTGAAGAATTTAGGCTGCTTAACCCACTTGTTTCTAAAATAAGTGAGAAAAGAAAGAGGAAACTAAAGATGCTAGAGGAACTGGAAGCGCAAGAACAGGTAAAATATTTTCCATTTGGATTAAGAAAAATTTATAGTTTTTTTTTTTTTTCTTTTGTGTCAAGCATTCATATTTTTCACCCTAGAAAGAAAGAAAGATGGAGGCAATGCAAGAATGTCTTATCAGCTACAATAATTAAATGTAATTTATAATGTTATCCTAGTTTTTTAGATATGAACAATATTGTGTCTACATAAATATATGTTTGAAAAACATAAAATATGTTGGTGGAAACAATTTTATAATATATCTTCTGCTTCATTTGCTGTTACTCCTTTTGCTCAAACATTAGTTTCCTTCAACTGTATCTATGTAAAAGCTGTCATGTACTCTAATTGCAGGAATAGTTTGAAAAGAAAATTTGTTGATGATTTCTTATTTTGTACTATTTTTGTCTGCAGGAAGAGGAGGAAGAACCAGAAGGAAAAGCAAGTGATGCAGAAAGTTCTGAGAGTTCAGATGATGAAAAAGGCTGGGTTGAAGAGGTCAGGAAACAGCGCAAGCTTCTACGCCAAGAGGAAAAAGTAAAGCGGCAGGAAAGGGTCAAGGAGGATCAGCAAACATTACTGAAACCTCAGTTTTTTGAGATTAAAGAAGGAGAGGAATTCAGAAGCTTCAAAGACTCTGCTAAAAAACAAAAATTAATGAAGTAAGACTAATGTTCCTAATTTAATAGCTGGGGGTGGACGATTCTCAAGTATTTCTCTACAATGCAGGCCAGTGGCTTTTTGACTTGGAAGCACTTACTAGGAAAGCCACATCTGGCGATCAGGGATATAACATAGTTGTTGAAAGCTTTGTTTTGTAGTTAAAAAATACAGCATTTAAAGTATGGCAGAGAGACAACACAAATGAGATGAGCAAGAGATTAATATTCTGAGCCAGATTTGGGGCTTTACTCAGAGTTGGTGAACTGCTACTCTCACGAATAACAGCACTGATGCCTGTGAGACTGCTTATATTTCTCCACCAGTGTTAGTATGAGGTTGACAGTCTGGATGTTTTTCATCTGACCCTCCAAAAGGATGTAGAATACTGCATGACTAGTTGCTATTTTGGGGTTAGGATCAAGGTGATTAAAGAAAAATTGTTTTGTCTGGGTGTTTCTGTGGCATCTAGAAACTTTCAAAAAACTATGCTGTCCTTATCTCACTATTTCTGTTTTTCTTTTTGCAATACAAAACATCAGACTTGGGGTGGGTTTTTTTTGGTTTTGTTTTTTTAATTTGGGTTTCTTTAAATCGATGATCAACTAAAGTAACTGGGTACTGTATAAAGAGCACATCAAACTATAGGACTTGGCTTTGAGGTGCTTAATGTCAGCAAATCTAGCTGATTTTTTTTTTTCAGAGGTGAGCTGAGCTCTTCAGAAGGTGAGATTTAATAACCTGTTATTTGGAGTGCAGATGCTAATTTTCAAACCTTGAAAGACAATAGCTTCAAAGTTCTTGCAGCACACTGGATGGAGAGTAGAATTTTGACTAATGTTGGAAACAAGTTGCTAGGCTAGATGAATCTCATAATGGCCATTATGTTTTTACTTAGAATAAAATGATACAGTGAAAGAAAAGGAAGTGAATAATATATATAATGGGACTGTTTCTGTATGTCACTAATTACTGCCTCTACAACTTACTTGCTTCATGATGGAAATTTTCTGGAGATACGTAAAGAAACCTTTGATAAAAATTCATCCTGTCCCTTAAATATGCAAGTTTTTAACTGGAATTATCATGTAAAATGATCTTTAAGTATTACTGAGACAGTATTTCTGCAGTAGACTACTGGTCTATGATTTCCATGTTGTACTTGTAAGACCTCTTTAAATAGAAGTAGTATTTTTTATTGGGTTTTATAGCAGTTCTGCAGAAGTGACTCCCATGTTTTCCGTAGCTCTTTTTAATCAACAAATGTTTTTACACAGGGATTTTTCTTTGTTCTTTATATTGGATATACCCATTCATTCTGGACTCTAACTTTCTTAGATTTCTCCATCAACTTTTTTGATTTTTTTTTTCTTTCTTTTTTTCTTCCAGAAGATGAAGCAACTTTTTACTTTTGTCAGCTTTTCTTTTTTATCAGGAGAAAATCCACTGTGGACACTGACAGAGTGTTGTAGGTTAAGGATATTTTTCACATTTTACTTGGATTTATAGTCATATTGGCAAGTGACTTGAAAAGAGCCTGAGACAGTGGTCAAATGGTACTGTATTCTCATTGCCATCAAAACGCTTCCCTAAAAGGCAGCATGGCTGCAGCTTACTCACATGCTGTTCTTTTACACAAATTCAGCTGCTGACCTCTAAAGGAAATTCTCAAGGACACTCAAAGTATTAAGGTTTCATTTTGTTCAAAACACCGAGGGTTTAAATGTAAACAAGGATACTGAAAGTTAAGTAAATAAGACAAGACCAGTGTAAGAAGAGAAACATCAAGAAAAAATTAGTACAGAGTTACACAGGACAAAGTAAATTATTTCATCTGGTATGTAGAACAAGAAAAATCATTGCTTCAGGTCTGGAAATATGAAAGCAAATACCACAGACCTGTCCAGTGGATGGGGGAATATAAGTGATGAGATAAACCATAGAAAGACACTTAAAAGACTGCTCTTAGGGAAGAGAGAATCTGTCTTAAGATTTGCTGCTAACTCTCTGCAGAATATTTTACAAGGTGTGATACATAATTATGGCGGCTTAGGTTAGACACCCTCTGTGTGGTAGGTGTGCAGATGGGATGTAATGTAAAATGTTAAAAAAAAAAGAGAAAACTGAAGATAGAATAGGATGACAAAAAAAATGAATGTGATAGCTTTACATCCTTCACATTTTTCTGAGTTGCTGTCATTGAATTGTCTTTTCGTGATTTTTTTTATTTTTGTCTAAGCTACTAGCTTTGTACTCACTTATCCCATTTGTGCTCATCCAAGCATTGTTCTTAGTAGGGAGTTTGATATTCCTCAAATTCTTAGAAGAAATTTAAAAATTAACAGCTGATACCTGTTTCTTATAATGTATAGCTGGTAGAATTTTGTAGTCATAGTGACTTAATCAGTGTTCTGAGCTAACTTGTTTGGTTAATAAGCATTTTTACATATTAGAATCTTATGAAGAAAATACCACTAATATGTTTTCTGCTAGCCTTATTCAGTGATAAGTAGTCAGCATAAAAATAATTAATTCAAGTAAGGTACTAAAAATTGGGAAGACTGTAGTGGCATGTACAATCTGGTGAGGCTGGCATGTTTGTCTTTGATTTGATTTATCCAAGTTATGGAATGATCGTCTGTGACCAATATAATTAAGTACCTTAATACCTTCACTAGGCACTTAATGGTTAGGTGTTCTTTTTTTCTCTAATCGTATAATGTTCTACCTGAGGAAACAGTTTATGACTTATATAAAACTGGGTGTTTCTTTTGACATGTTCCTGACTCAGCACGGCTCCAAGCCCAACTTCTAAAGCAGTGGTGCGTACTATAAATTTCTTCATAGACCAACAATCTATGCATTTCTTCGTGCAGAGAAGCTGCAAAATTTACTCATGGTTGTAAAAAACACCTTGTCTCAAATCAGTCTGCATTTCGTTTTCCCCTTTTGCGCTCTTATACCTACACAGGAAAACCCGCCGCCCATGGCAGGGAGGTTGGAACTAGGTGATCTTTGAGGTCCCTTTCAACCCAAACCATTCTGTGGTTCTACAATATTCCCAAAGATACAAAGTTTTACTTTGTTTACTTACTGCATAAATTCCTTACATAGTAACTTAAAAGGAATCCATAAAGGGAGAGGGTTTTTATCAATGTGCTAAGAGCTCTCTTGATTTTCTTTGATGTCCCTTTGTTATTGAAGTTAGAGCGTGTCAAAATTAACAACTACAGTAATCATACTTTATAAAGTATGACAACGTATGTATCTTCAGAGGTGGCCAAGAAAGTCAACAAAAGCCAGCAAAATCATAGTTGACATTTGTAGATGTTGCTAAAGTAAACCAACAGGAAAAGTCCTGAAAAACTGCTCTCTTTATAAGGACGAGAAAAAAAGAAGTGCCTGGGCAATTTGTTTGGTTGGTTGGTTTTTACTGTAGGGCAGGGAAGTTGCTTTTAGTAACACTGTTAGTGTATCCTTTGAATCAATTTATTGAGGATTATTTAAAAAGGAACAACAAACAAAACCCAGCTGTTGTGTTTGTGTATCAGTGTGTGCAATTCACTATCATTTGAGGTCTGCACATTTTCAGATAAATACAGCCATACCTGCAATTATTCAGTAAAATTGCAACCCCACAGCGTTTTGCTAATATCTCCTCATTTTAATTTTTCTCCTGACAGAAGCAGTATCTAGGCAGTCATGCTAAATAATTGCTGGGTAGTAGCCATATTTCTCCAGTTCACTTTCAAAGGGGAGAAAATGGAACTTCACTTGAATGTAGAAATCCCACCACGATGTGGGTGACTGATCTTTTGCCATAGTTAGCTCTAAGGCTTAGCTTGTCTTCCCGATTCACACAGATGGAACAAGTTTTTACATGTACTCAATGAAAAATATACTACAGAAAAAAATACAATCAAAGTACCTATTCATGAGAAATAAAGTAATTCTTGACAGTAATTTTTCGTTGTTAATCTGGAAAGTCTTTGTTATATAAAATGGCTCATTAACCAAAATTCAGCAGACTTCAGAGACTTCATGGACAGGCCACAATCCATGAGCCCTTCATCCGTGGCAAATGCCATTGACTTTGGCTGCTAATCGTCTGTATTTTTATGATGACTTATTTTCCACTTCAAAACTTGTTCAAAAAACGTCTCTTAACCCTCTTAAGAGAGATCTAAGAAGACACTAATAGCAGCATCGCAAATTGCAGAAACTAATTTCGTGGACAGTTAGGCGAATGTTTCTGAGCACATCGCAGAGTCAGTGTGTCTGATCGAACAGGCCATGTCGTATTCTCAGGTGACACCACCTACTCGTAGGACCCACATTATGGAAGAAGGATGAGCCGTGGTAGGACTCACAGGTGCCTTTAGGGAGGCTGGCTGCAGCCAGCGCCTCGCCCCTGCGCTGGAGCCTCTGCGGGAACGACGTGTATTTGTGCTTCTGAGCTGCTCCAGTTCACATCCCAGCTTACTGAAGTCAGCAAGGGTGCTGTTAAATATCAGCTCACAACCTGGAGCAACTGGGGCACATCCATGTGTCTTGCTTTTGTAGGGGCATTAACTTGCAGTGGAGGAGAGCTGAAAGCAGTATTGTTTTCTGCCACAGCAGCTGCCTCCTCCTCCTCCATAGAAATGCCAGAGTTCAGCGCCCGAGGGACAGTCTCTATACCAGCTCACTTACAGAAACTAGCTGAGAGCACCATACGCTTGAAGGGATATGCTCACGTGGTGTTCCTTCTGGGATCAGGATCTGTCTTATTTATCACACTGGCTTGTTTGCATTCTTTGTTTAGAAAACTGTTTGCATTAGACTGTTGCGGGCGAAGTGTCCGAAGAGTCATTTGTATTTGGATGAAGTAGTTTGCCTCTATCAGTGAAGTGATTCATTCAGTGACGAATTCATTCTGATATATAGTCAAGATTATTTCCTTGCCTCAAAAGTCTCCAATTCAGAAATGATAAGATTTCAAGAAAACTGATATATCTAGCCTTAATTTTTTTTATTTGTGTATATGTCTATTACTGCAGCTGAATATTCCTGACTTGTTCTAAGATTTTGTAAAAAACTACAGCAATAGAAGGGTGTGGTTTCTTTCTCAACTAGAGGCTTGTTGCTTTTTAGCAGAAGAAACAATGAACTTTACATAAATTTTAAAAATGTTTCTACTGAAAGCAGTATCTGGAGGGAATGATTTGAATTTGTGTTTCTCTTCTGTTTACTGAATGTTTATTTTTTAGAGTTACGGCATTTCAAGGTTTCAGAGAAATTGAAATTAGTTTTGACGCTATTATCAGCCTTTATTATAGTAAAAAGATGGCAAGAATAGGGACTAATGTTAATTATTCTCTGCAGGAAAACTCTTGGAGATCGTTTAAAGCTTGAAGAAAAACTTGGCACGCTTAATGTGTCTGATACCACAGTAGGCAGCAAACAGGCAACATTCAAATTAAAGAAGGTGAGCTATATATATAATTTTTTAAGATAATACACAAGTAACTTTAGTTTTTGCATGAAAGAACAGGAACTTTAAAACCGTCAAACAAATGTCCCTCTTCATTTCTTTATATGCTGCCAACTCTTCTCTTCTGCTCCTTGCCAAGAGAATGAAAGCCTCCGGTAGTGCTCTGTGTGTTTATACCCTTATAACAGGCAGCGCTCATAAAATCTTGTGTTCCGGTGGAAAATACTGGCTTCCATCTTTTAATAGTTGATTTGCAGACGTACAATCAGAAGCTTGTGACCTTACCCGACTTCTGTGCCAGGACCGATCAGATCTTGGTCTGCAATCAGGATGCTCCCTCTTCGTTGATAGTGCCGCTAGGTCTCGGCATGAAAATAGCAGAGCTCCGAACCACCTTTGTTGTTGACCTGTGTAACACAGATCACTAGAATGAGCTCTGGTCCTGTTCTACTTGCCAAATTGCATTTGAAGCGTATAGTCGACTGCTGCCTGTCTGCCTTTTCCAAAGGGTTTTTATTTCCCATCCTAAGGAATTGTGTAGATCTCAGGTGATTACTTTATAGTGTGGGCAGAGTTAAGTGCCTGTGTGCATCTGCTACTGCTGTAGAACACTTAGGGATTTTTTTTTTCTAGAAATTTGCTTTAGAGCTGAGGAAAGGATGCGTGATGAAAGCTGAAGACCCATATTAATTGATGCTTGAGCTGACAAAATGTACTTAAGTTAAAACTGGTTTTCCTCAAGTAAGCCTCTTTGCTATAATACATTTCTCCTTACCAGAAGTCGAATATTATTCTCACTGGTAAAACTGCTGTCACAAGGATGGCTAAGTAGTTACTTGATTGTCGCATTGGATATGCTTAAAAAAAAAATTTACATAACCAAATTTATTGTACTATTTCTGCCTTACTTGTTTTACCGGATTGTTGTCTGTTTGCACATGTCCTTTTTCATCTGCTTTTGATTCCCGTATTGCTGGAATTTAAAATGTGTTGACTGTGGGATAAGTCACAGATTCCTCTGCAGTGCTGTGTAGGATAGCCATTCTGGGGATTTTACCAACTACTGTAACTGATACGTTAGTGCTTTGCAGCTAATTAAGTGGGCTTTGCAGGGCTTCGAGAGCACAGTCTTTTTTACAGGAGCTTTAACTTAGAATGCACAAAGCCACAAGATTTCTCCAAAGCGGTGGCTAGCAATGAACTATCACCTTTTGCTAACAGTTTTGTGAAGCTTTGGGAGTAAGGTGGAAGACAACAGATATGGCAGTGGTTCAGACGCCACTTTTACTTGATTCCATCAGATATACTATGGCTTTGAGTTTTTTTAAATTAGGTTGCTGCTAACATATATGAACTCTTTTCCTGACTGTTAATTGATGTTGCTTTATTGAAATATGTATGTCGTGCTCACTTGCATTGAAAAGATTTTTAGAAGTCTAATTAGAAGAAAAATAATGCATCTGCAGTGGAGATCTTCTCTCCTATCAACGGAATGGCAAAATACGACTTACAAATCTTCTCTCAAATAAACAGACCCTGTATATATATTCTGAAGTCCCAGGGAATGGAGCAGGGAGAGCTAGGAAGAAGTCACACTATGCAGCATCCTGTGTCTTGACGCTTATTTTCAGAGGATGAAGAGATGAAGTTGGCGAGCCAAAAAAGGGATTTTAGTGTTACTCTGATAATCCGTTTCTGCTTTGTGATGCCCTTTCCTTGAAGTGCAGGTGTATTTAGGGGCAGGTAGAATGATTTAGTGGGGGAGAGGACTGGGCTTCCATGGGATTGGTATCACTCAACCTTGTAAGTCAGTGGAATTGAAACTGAACTTGATTACTACAGTTGTGGTATGTTAGCAGCCTCCCAGAAGCCTAGCAACTGCTGACAGATCTAGCAATGAAATTGTTTGTCATTGGTATTTCACAGTTTAGTTTTCAGGGGATTTTAGTATGGTTCCTACAGTGTGGCATTCCGTTTCTCAGTTTCGACATGCTTTATCATAGCAAATAGATACAACAAAATAGCAGGTTTTCTAAAATACCGAAGTGCTTACCCTACTAGGGAGGTATAGAGAACTTTTTTAAAAAAAAAAAAAAAAAACAACAAAAAACACTAAACTTCAAATGCAAATCAAGATCATTCAATTTCAGTATGCTAGCGGTAGCAGTCAACATTATATTAAGTAAAATTTCTCAAGACTGTTTCAGACAAAGTCTGGAGACCGAGGGAAACTACTTATATTTTCACATAGTGGGTTTCTTGTTTCCCTACTTGCAGTAGAAACAGGAGTCAATATAATTTCAACAAAGTCTGAAGACCACTAGCTTTTCTTACCATGATACTGGTCTGGGCTTACTGTCTAATTTGGTAAATTGGTTCATATCTCACCTCAGCCAAAATGTTGTCTATGTATGCAAATCTCTAGCTCAAGTTTATATGGTACTTCAGTGGGAGATTCAGGAAGAGATGGGCTGATGTATGAATGAAGGTGATTACAGAATTAGGTGCAGTGGGGATACAGCTGCATATCCAGTAATTCTGTCACACTGTTAATGCGCTTACCCTGTGCTGCTGTTGAAATCGCTGTAGTTGCTGGAGTATTTTGTAGCATGGACAGTTGCCTGAGCTTGGCTAGTTCAAGTCTGCTAGTTCCAGTTTATGCTTAGTTTGAAGACAAGCCTTCCAAAGAAAATAGTAGTTTATGGCTGTAAGAGCCATTTCATCTATGTAGTGTGTAAATGAAACCCTTTGATGAAGGGGAAAAACATTAATAGAGCATGTGCCACAGGAGCATAGATTTTAAATTATTTTCATGTGGAAAGCCCTTCTAGAATTGCATATGGCATATCAAACATTTTCAAGAACTTACAAGAACACTTTTCTGAAAACCTATATGTTTTAGCAAATTTAACTAATTGTTCTGTCTTACCAAAATGTATTTGTGCAAATGTTAAATGTGATAACACTAGTTAACCAAAGCAGATACTAAATAGCCTCAAATTGTGCTCAACCTTCTTCAGGGCATTAAACCATCAATTCTGGAGTGTAACTTTACAGTCTATTGTTAGACATTGGTTTTCATCTGAAATACATGACCTTATTCACAGTTTTTTTATATCTTTGTCTTAAATGTTTGCTCTGAATTACTTGGAATGATAATGCCTAGGGATACCCAGAATCAACAGGTGCAGTATAAGACAAGATAGCATGGGACCATTTACAGGAACATTTCCAGATTTTTGTAATGGTATTGTGACTTGATGTATAGACACTTCAACAATGAGGTGATATGTAAGTTTACAAGAACCTGACTCTATTTTTGTTTCAATATTCCAGTCAGAGCAGCAAAAGAAGCAGCAAGAAGCTGAGAAACAACATCGTCAAGAGAGGAAAGCTCTTAGGCGTTCTGCTAGTCATCTCAAGAGCAAACGTGGAAGAGGACGACTGTTTCGTTGATTTATTTTATGTTGGTTTTTTAAGAAACTTCTTTTATCTAATTTTTTATTTGAAAAGGGGACTTTTTCAAATTGGGACACAGTACCAATGTATTTGTATTTTAATTGATTGATGAGCACAAAAACCAGAACTTGCTAAACCCTGTGTTAATTATTGTAAAGTTTATGAAAGTAAAAGTATTGACCAAAGGACACTACGGGTATGGTGTGTTATAAATTCCAGTGTGAATTGTATTTGTGCAGAAATCACCAGCAACTGGTTGTTGTGTAACCCTTGATGTTTTCTATATAAGAATTTATGTATACAACGAGGCTGCCTGTCTTTTATTTAAGAGCTTTGGGATTTTCCTTTCTGAAATCTTTATTTGTGACTGCTTAGATAGAAGATCAAGGGTAAGTTATTTTGTCTAAAAGCTTATCTTTACAAGGGCACACGGAATTTTTCTTTTATAATTCTTGAAGGATGACACACAATTGTGTTTTTCAAAAACTGACTTTGACTTTATATTCCTGGATTACCTGAGTAGCCAGGAGGAGGTACAAATGGTCATCATGAGGGCAATTGAGAATGCCTGATTTAGGTTCCTCTGAGTCACTCTATAAGGAAACCTCTCTTGCCACACCGATGTACAAAGGGAAATCTCAGAAGGATAGTCTTACTAAGTTAAACTTTGTGAATATTGCCTTTGCTTGGAATTCTTAGGACCATGTTTAATATGTTTTGGTAAGCCAGCCGTGGTTCAACATAAATCAAGTGGTATGTGTTCACATAACAAGCACATTAAGGCCATGCCAGTAGCCTCCTATTGTTCAAAAAGTTAGTTTAGTTAAATAAGTTAAGAAACTAGAACCTACATTAAGGAAATGATTGTTTCTTTTCTATGTTTTCTTTTTGATTCCCAACAGAATGCTTGTTGCTAACCAGGATACAGCATGTCTTCTTGGTTTTTAACTTATGAGGCCATCATTCACATAAGTAGTTCACTGCTTAAGCAAAGAAATTAATTTTTATCTTTGATCCAAAAGCAGCTTTGTTTATTGCTTTTTAAAAGACTTTATAAACTGTCTTTTTGCTAAATCCAAGAAACTTTGAATCCAACAAGAATCGGTGAATCTCCCCGTCACTGTAAATCTTTTTAAGAGACTTGGAGGTTCTTAACTGTTTTGCTGTATAAACCAGAGAGGTTATTAATCTGGTCAGGTCTCCTGGATAGTATTTACTGTAGATTTTTTGCAGTTATTTCAGTAAAAATCTTGGTTTCTCACAGCCTGATGCTTTCTTTTTTTTTTTTTTTTTTTTTTTATTTTTAGCTGGTAGAATAATCAGTCACCTGGTTAAATTTATTTTCTTCTCCCTGATTTAATTTTACTTGGTTTAATTCCTTGCTTCTGTTTTTAATTATGTTGTTTCTTTTAGTTTAGAAATACCTTTTGCACCTGGTATTTTAATCTTTAAAACATGTATTGTAATCATCACCTCTCTGTCCTTGCATTTAACTAAAGGATGAGTCTCTCAAAACCTGTTTTTTACCTTTTCCTGTCAAATTTGTGCATTCTCCATAAGCTTCTCGTGCTTTCTATTTAACACAGAACTATCCAGTGTTCCGGTGTCAGTCTCACCCATGCTATGTATCAAGGAGTACCATTATTACTTCTCTTTAGCCGCTGAGAAAATGTAATGCAGTTGTGGTTGCTCCAGGGTATGTCCCTCTTTTTGGAATCTTGTCATTTGATAAGATTGAAGCCTCTGAAATCCAAGTGCAACAACAAGTTAAAGTTTGTACTAGTGCAACGTGTTTCCCCTGGAGTGTTGTGTTATCTCTTAGAAATTACCTGCATGCAATTCAGGTGCGTCTGCTTCACATATGTGCCTATACTGAACGTGGAAAGATTGATGGTGGAAACTTGCCACAATTCTGGTTGATACAGGGTGCAGTGGGGATTAGGTGAACAGAACTGGCACTGTAAGTACAGGAATTCAGAGGAGTTTGTTCCTTCTTGTGGTAGGCCTAAATCCCATTATGTCTGATCAAGAACTAAAGTTGCATTTATGGTTTAAGGCATCCTTGTTTCAGCAGTTATTTGGTTGGCTGTCAAGAGCAGTAAAAACAAATCTGGTTCATCTGCAGGATAGTATTGAACTGGTTTAAAATAGTTAACTTTCAGCTTAAAAATTATTTCTTATTTTGAGATTCTCATTACTGACACTGGTTTAGGTCAGTGTATGCTTTGTTTTTTTTGCACTAGCAAAGTACACTATTATGCTAATCCTGATCATGTATTTAAGTTGGAGTCTGTATGATTAGAGGAATATACTTTTACTGCGAGAGAGGAGGAACATGCAAACTGTAGTTAGCGTACCATATATTTCACAGAAAGGATATTTGGGATTTTTAAACTGTGCTTAAATATACCACACATAACCAGTGAGGTGCCTGTAAAGACAGAACGGTGACTATCATTAAGGCTAATTAGAGATAAAAGTGTAAGTAAGAGATACCAGCCATTCTGGAGAATAATTCTAGAAAACTGGAGGTCACAGATAGCATTTGTGAACATTAGAGTTGGCTCAAGAATCTGAATATTCGTGCACGGCATACCTAACAACCAGTTGTGATGTGCGCCTTCAAGGAGGGAGACTGTTCTGTGTTGTAGGTTTGTCTGCCTGTCTTTGCCCAGGAACACCTGGCATGTGAACGGTTCTTCCTTCAACAGTTTCTTCGTTTGTGCACTGGGTTGCTCAGAGCTGGCACGAGATGGTGGTGGGATAGGGCGTTTGTGTAAGGTGAAGAAGAGGCAAAGCTCTGTGCAGTCTCCATCTTAGCTGTGGCTGAATTCGTGCTCCACTTGGTAACCCGTGGCTGGTGTAGATTTGGAAGGACCAGAGAGAATTAATCTTTTGATGTTGATCACTTGAGTCAGGAGAGGTTATGTTTGCGTTTTGCGAACAGTGAGGCATGACCGTTCAGGGTGCCCAGTGCTGGAACACAGACGAGCTATAGCTGGTGGGCCATGCCAAACTGTCTGACAGGCTTTCAAGCCCAAGAATTTTTTTGTGAAATAGGAATGACGTTTCCTCGCAAGCCTTTGTTTTTGAGGTATTGGGGAGCAGCAGGAGTGGGCAGCTCGGTGAGGGAAGGCAAGCTGGGAGCTCGGGGTGACAAGGCAGGCAGGGGCATTGACCTCCCTGACAGGAGGTGCAGTCCTACAGCGACCAAACAAGAGGAGCAGTAGGATGGCAGCAGTGAGGTTCAACCAACAGACCAGATGGACAGTCCGTAACGACAAGGCAGGTCCAAGGTCAAGCGGGCAGGTTGGGATCTGTGAGGTGCTCGGACAGGCATGGGCACGCCTGCGCCATGGCTTAGGTGAGCACCGAGGGTGATGCGGCTCTCAAGCAGAACAGGAGGAGGCCTCTGGCAAGGCTCTTCAGAGCTCCTTCTCACACATCTCACTGCTCGTAGCAGTCTGGTCCCCAGTTGTTTGGCCATACTGTTACCAGAGCTGGCTTTCAGCACAGACAACCAAACCCTTGGCAGGGTGGAAAGCAGTAGCAGAGCCATAAGGTCCCGCTTAGGGACCTGGCAGGAAGCCTGTTTAGGTTCTTGAGATTGGTAAAACAAGTTAATGTCCTTGAACAGCTATTTGGGGGAAGATTTTGGAGCTTCGGTAGAAGCTGACATATTAATGCAATGTCATCGTAACCAATTAACTTCATAATGCAACTGAAGCAGGTGTTTCTTAGGTATCAGCCTGGTTACATCAACCAGTTTTCAGTCAACAGTACTTCATTTTCCATACTTCAAGAATCAGTATTGATCCAGTATTGCCATTCCTAGAAGCTCAGCAGCTGCAGGGTTCCTTTTTGACATTGAAGATTCGTACTCTAAGGTAAGAGTGACCAGATGCCATAGCCTTGTAGATTGTTTCATGTGTGTGAGAATTTAGTGGTGAGAATCAATTTTAAAAACTCCCCATAAATAAATGTACAGATAGTGGTTAAATGTGAGTGGAATAGTAGCAAGATTAAGAAAAGATCTGGATCTGATGTGTCACTTATACTTCAGTACTTTCTTACTCCACAAGTAATACGGTTTACTTCAGAGCTATTAGTCATTGAACAAACATTGAACCAAAACGATTTGTGTAATGTTCTTTCCAAAATACTGTTACCAAGCCAAGAAGCATGCTGTGTTCCTGTGGCTGGTGTAATTGTCTGAAATGGAGGCCATCCATCAGTTCATACAAAACAATGAAAGAATTCATGGTACCACACTGCTGGTTTTTAATATCTGAACAAAATAGTGAAAAACTTGAAATATTTTAAATATTCCCCTGCATATACAGCAAATGTGTGTAAAATGTATGTACACATTTTTATACTCATGGGGTTCATTTATGTATAGAGCTTAAAGTGGGTATTATTTGAGATTGCTGGCTTCAAGAAGAGTTGTGAGGGAAGGGGTAACGGTTTTCACATTACTCATCTTTCTCTGCAGCAGCCTTTTATGTTTGTGTTCTCCATGTTTCCAGATGGGAAAACGAGTAATAGACTTGAATTCCAGGAAGAAAGGACCAACTTTCAGATGCAGAAGGACAGTGAGGCAGTACAACAGCTTATCTGGGGAGGTTGTGCAACGTCCACCAAAAGACTTGCCATGTCAGATTACACATCTGCAGGAACCCCACAGGTATCGTGAAGCCAGCCTTGAGGAGTAGGAATGGATTAATGAACTGTAGAGGACTTCTCCGGCCTGATGACTTATGGTTGTAGGGCATAAGGAAGAGGCTTGCGGCATTAATTGACTAGAGTCATTTTCCTCCTTTGTCCCATCTCTCAACTGAATCACTCGCTAGTTTTATCTTTTTATCTCTTTCATAAAGATTGAATACTTTTTTTGGCTCATTTCCATAGCTAATATATTTTGTCTGATCTTGGGAAGTATGGGGGTTTTAAGCTGAATAAAAGCACCTAACTCTATTAATAAACTTTAGCTCTCGATAGTTATCTCTGTGTTTCAAAGCCCGTTTTACTCAACAACTGACTCTTTGTGATGAACATGAAGAAGTAGTCCTATTCTATCACCAAAATGAACAATGTGTAGTACAGCCAGCAGAAAATAATCAGATTTAGCAGAGCTTGTAGTTTACACAACCGGAGGAAAAAGAATTCCTACATTTTAAAGACTCTGTAGATGGGTAGCTGTAAACCTTGCGACGCGGTTCGTAAGTCATTCTAATTTCCACACCCGTTCCCCCACCTGTAATTTAGGCATTCTCTCTCTGCCTCGTTCCTGTCTCTCATGACTCTGCTTCTGTCAACTGCATTTTAGTGTCACTTCTTTCCTCCTTTGTTTTTTAATTTGGCCCAGATCCTTGATCCACATGGAGCCTAGTGGCAAATTTCTATGGATAATGTGTCACACATTATCCCGTGTGTGTACTTACGTGGGATTTCCATATGAAATACTGATGAGTGTCCTATGGTTCAGACTAGTTTGGGCACTCACAGAGGTAAAGTAAGCTGATTTCTGGACAAGTGAATGAAAGCTGCAGTGACTGTAAATCATCCATGCTAGTATAAATTCAGAAATGCATCTGTCAGTTGCTGATTGTGTTTTTCAGGATCTCATCCTTTGTCCTTTGTTTGCTGAGTGGTTTAGGTTGCAGTGCATGTGCAAGGAGTGAAGATCAACCCTGAGCATGTTCAGAAAGGAGTAATTTTTCTCTTACCATTTGAAAGAAATAATTGCAGAGAAAAGTGCTGCATTTCCTTTGACAGTGGCATTCAATTAGAGTTTAACTACAATAATTTTACAGCAAGATCAGGTATGAGTTTAAAATACTCTCATTCTCAGTGTGGTCCTGCTTTACAAGTGACCTTTGGGTCAGCTTACCTATGAAGGCAAGTCCTTGTTCCCATAGAATTCTTCATTGAGTGGGGCAAAAGTGAAAATCCCATTTCCTCATTAAAGAAAACACTAGGCAGTTGAAGTGGGAAATACCAGCCCAGCCCTAATCAAAATTTATACTCTCAATTCCTGGAACCACCCTTCCCTTCCCTACAGCGGTTTCTGCCAAAGCTGCTGTGTCTCTCCCACTTATTATCTCTTGTTTTAACATCTGGCTATTTCTTGTGAGGTGTCTATCTCTACACTCCAGTTTTTCCATTAGTATCAGGATCTATAGCACGAATTTGTACAGATACAGCACAGATTTGAGAATGAGGACTAAAATTGTAATAGTAGCCAGGTTGTGTATAGGCACATCCTTGTGCAGAATGGAATTGTATGAGCTTGGAGATGTGGAGAGCTGTGACATCAAAGTGCACGGTGGGGGTTCGGGGAGCTGGCATGCGCTCCTGTGCACATTGTCGGTGATAGGCAGGGAGGAATGTTGCTTTAACCCCCAAAAATTCCACTCTTACGGCTCTGCGTGGGTCTGTACTGCTGTGCTAGCTAGCTCTACTTCAGTAGCAGTCTGGGTGTTTTGGGTGGGGTGGTTGTATTTTATAATTTTTTCAAGAATTTTACTACTGCATTAGTACAATTGAAATGTACAATTACATACATGCACAATTACATTACATTATGTACAATTACACAAAACGTTTGACATTCAAAAGCATTTAAATTATGTATCATCTGACTTCAGTAATGAATATTATGTCCATTCCATTTACCAACATTTCTCCTGTAAGTATATTTTCTTCTGTATTTTAACCTTTGTAATATTGCAACTTTATATCACAAAGTGAAGTGCATACAGTAGGGCTCATAAAAGACCAGATGCTTACCTGTAACAATTTAATCGTCTTATGCAAATGAAAATGTTGTAAAAAGTAATTATCTTATCTGTTAGGTTTTTGATGATGTTCTTGTAAACTGAATCAAAAAGGAAGTTTGCAACGCTCCCTTCACAGCTATTGTGTCTTTCTCCTCTCCCAGATGTAAATGGGAGATTGCCCAATGGACTATGACACCGTTGCTCTGAAAATATGAGGCAATATTTTAAACAGATCTCCAAAGCAAATAAATATCCTTTATATGACATATTTTAGACAGGTTACGGCAAATCACTTTTGCACAATGCCATGGTAACTACATTGCTGCAATTCAAATATTACTAGAAGCAGATCATAGATGATCGTGCTCCAGAGCTTAGGACTGACGCTGTTCAGTTTACGAGTATAGACATTGGCAAGAGCATTGTGTGTAATATCCCACATGTGTGTAGCTGGGGACTAGTATTGCTAAAATAACTGTAGTTTATCCAGTTAAGGGAAGAAATTAGAAGTATTGATAAGCTTAGAGAAAGTTATTTTAGGGGAATTCAAAGGAGAGGATCTTTTATTTCTGTGCTCAGTTTCTCAAACCATGAGAGGTTCCAGTCAAAACTAGAAGAAGATGGAAACTTCTCCAGAGCAGAGATGAGGCACGAAGCTATTTCAGGTATTCAAGAAACATTTGACCCCCCTGGAGTGGTGGGAATGAAAGCTGACTGCAGTGGTAGCATTTTGGATAGATGTGAGGGCAGGGATGCTAGTATATGGTCAATATTTAATGTGACCCAAGCAAGGGAGATTTTACACCCAAGTGGAGAGAACGCAGTGCCTCAGGGAACCCAAGGACGAGATAATCAAATAGTTGAGGCAGGCGGCTCCTTCCCTCCACCATTTTTTCCAGAGAATCTCTCTTCGCTTCCCTTGTTACCTGATGTGTACATGATGTCTACTGAAGCAGTTTCTAGAGAGTAATGCCCACAGTGGATGTCTCTCTTGGTCTCTAGTGATACTTACATGCTTCCCCTTAATCTCAGAAAAGTAATTGACCTTTTGTGTCAGTTAACATGTGCTATTTCCCCTTGTGTCTGAGGATCTGGGGAAGCAGAGCTCCTTCCTTCAGAGGCCACTGCTCCCCATGAAATTAGAGGAATTTCTCATAGAAAGAGAGAAATTGGAATAAGAGTAACAGTCTAGTAGGGCACTCGGTGAACCAGCTGGGAGGGAAGGGAGAGAGGAGAGGTGGAAAATCATTTCAGATCAATCCAAATGTTTCTCTTAAACCACTTTCCAACAGAGAAAGAACTTGTCAATGTAAATGTCAAATTTTCAAGAGCTGAACCTAATCCGTTCTGGTTTGGGGTTTTCAGTGAAGACTTTATAGCTTTTAACTTTACCACCATTTTCTCCTAGAGGGCACAGTCCTGTCCTGACCTGCTCTGGTTTCTTGCACTTCAGTGTCTTTTAAAAGCTAGATTCCTCCAGCCAGCATGACAAGGTTACTAGAGCTGGTCAGGTAGAAATAAGAATGTAAACTCTTTCAAAATTTATCTGGGTGTCCTTCCGACACCACCATCTGGAGTTATTGGGGGTGAGATAATTGGGCACTTTCTAATCACAAGGCCTGGGTCAGTAAGTGCCTGTGTGGAGCAGCGGTCTGAAGTGCCTACAGCTTGTGACTGACAACTGAACTGCTGAGCTGTCTGAACCCTTTCTATCTTCCTTTCCTTCTGGGTAGGCATGTTTTGACACGGACAGCATCAAGACAGTGACCCACAACAGCTGTCAGCAACAGGTTTCCCAGTCTCCTTTCAGCTGATGGAAAGGGGTTTTAGTGGATAGTATTCAGAGGACAAAACAGTTATAAGAAGTTTGGTAGACCACCTTTTGTTTCTTCAAGCTATCTTTAGCTGTTAAGTCCTAATACCAAACCAATTTCTGCACTAAGTAGGAAGAGTGGGAATGAAAATTATTATCAGTGCTGATGTGAGTTTTTTTCCTAGTGTAGTTGGGATTTGATGACAACTAACTGTTAGGAGCTAAATGGAAATTATTTCTTAATCACAGGAAGCTTTGGAGCTTCTGACTTTGAGAGATCCCTACTTCTTGCTTGCTTCATGCATACTTCATCTGTCTCACCACACCGAGTAATGCATTTTAGGGCATCTAAACTAATACATCAAGATACAAACCAGGCTGAAGAACCAGACAGGCTTAAGAATCTGTCATTGCGTAAGGTACTTGTACGGCCAATGGACTTTTTCTGTATTAGATTGTGTAATTCCCATAGGTCACAATGCCTGCCTCTTGGCTAAGGCAAAAGTTCAGACTGGGCTCCAGGCTTGCTCAAAGTTCCAAGGTGCTTGAGTCTAAGAACGTAAGCCTATCCCTGCTTTGACTGCAGCTCAGAAATCTTCAGCTCAAGGCTGTCCTAAGAGCTTGGTAACAGCCGTGCTTCCAGCCTTCCCTCTGCCACGCATTCATCTTCCTGGTCTTTCCTGGAAGACTTCGGTATGTCAGTGCATTTTGAGGCCAACATATCTAGAAATATCTTCGGTGTTTCAGAAAGGTACCATAAACTCCTTGTGGGGCCTAGGCAATGTTCTTCGCCACCAAGCTGAAAAACAAGAGAACCAAAACTGTCCATAGTCGATTTTATTTTCTTCCATGAATATTAAGGGTATCTGAAAGTAAAGAAAAACTGGCCACTGGATTCAGAGAAAAGAGGAGTAAGACCTAAGGCACAAGGACATAAATAAACAAGGGACAACAATGATTCTGAGGCAGTTCAGTGTCAATCTCTCAAAGCATCTGATGCAAATGCCCCAGAATAAAGCAAGAAACGTGAAAGCTACTCGAACAGTTTTTGAACACCCTTTTGCATGTGGATTTCAAGCATCGAAAGAAGGAAATTCTGTTATATCAATGGGCTCTCTTGTGCTTTTGCTGGAGAAGCAGTGATGCCGTGAGAGCTAGCTTTGGTGACTGTACTCTAAATCCCTCAACAGCAGATCTGTACCTTGGGTTGATTAGCTTGTGATTGAAGAAAAGAAAGACTTTTCTCTCAATTCAAAATTCTTACTTTGGTACATAACTAAAGCAGCCCAAAGGCAGAGAGTTAATTTGAACGACCGGTACTTAATTTGTATTGGCTCTCATGGATAATGCTTACATTAATTACAGGGAACCCGTTGCACAGGATGAGCTATTACTGAATCATTTCTTAGATTTATTAAGCAGAAGCCAGCTTCCATCCCACGTGGAGGGCTTTGAACTCTTTCTGAATAATTTCTCAATTCATTTTCTTTGGGCTTTTATTTCACCTGCAGGTCTTGTCGTTTCCACCTACACAGCCTCCAAAACAACAGGGTCAATCCTGCTGCTTTGACACAAGCCACGCTCCCACTGATATCAAAGGAGTTTTTCCTGTGTTGAGATGGTGTTTACCATGTGTTTACTGTGACAATTGCAAGGTACTGTCTGGCTTATTGGTTCCCTGTTGATTTGGGTTGTTCTGGTGGATGGAGTTGGAGGGAAGGAGCGTATCATATTGGGGTAAGGGAAAATGGTTGTTCAGGTGTGGTGAGTTCGTTAGCTCTAACGGCTGCTGCCCTGAGCCCTAACAATGGTTTGCGTAGACCTAGTTCCTGGTTGCCAAATAATTTCCCAAAGTGGAAGGAGGGTGCAGAAAAGCACTCGAAGCTCTTGTAGGGTTTCTGCTGCTCACTCGCTTCACACCCATTCCCAATGTATGTGCTATGGTGGGTCCCAAAACGGGAACGGATGAGACAAGGACCATGTTTCAGAAGAGCAAGGTGAGAGTCTCTGAATCCACTGAGTATTTCTGTCTTAACTTGTTGTCTTAACTGGCATGGGAAGGAGCTGAAGTTTTGGTCTGCTCTGATGGACAAGACCTTATACATCTTTGCTTTGATTTCCTGACAGCATGGCACATCATACACCAGAAAGGTGGTTAAATGCAAATGAGTTCTGTTTTACACAGAAGGCAGGAAAAAAAAGATGCTTACCCTGCTCTGAAATTGGTGATTTAATTAGAGATAGGATTTGTCAAAACATCTCTGTGCCCTAGTTTCTGTTGCTAAGGATTTAAACCAAAGACAACCTTTTCTCCAAGAAGATACATTTTGAGAGAAGGGAAAAAAAAAAGAAAAAAATTTATAAATAAACAAAACAATTCACTGTTGGTTTTTTTTTTTTCTTTTTCTATTTTATTTCTGATGAGCTAAGGGAGACCAGCAGAGTCTACTTTTGTGTGGTTTGTGCCTTTGAAACGCCATGGATCCTGCTTACAAAGATGTCTGCAGCCACAATCAGGAACAGTTCAGGTCTTAAATGCCATTGTTCGTTGGGTTTCATATGTAGAAAGCTTTGAAGTTTCTCCTGAAGAACAGGTTCAGCATCTGCAAGGGACTACACAGGTTTCTCACATGGTTATAGGATTAGACACGGGCAATGGGATTGCAAATTGTCAGAGTGCTTGAGAGACAAAAACCCTACGGCCATTTGCAGCTTCAGATGAGTTGGTACTTCCCTCGCAAAACTTTTTTTGAGCAGTGCATAGTTATGGTGCAGCCCATGCCTACTCGGAGACATGACAGTTGCTTCTACAGCAGCAGCTTCTACCTCATAGTCACCCAGCTATCAGCACCATTTATCTTGGAGTCAGCCTTAGCTGGACATGGTTTCTGTGTCCTTGGTACCTCAGCTTCCGTGTACTCCTCCAGCCTGTAGATTTTAGCATCCACAACATCTACTGACACTGCATGGTGAGTCACTTCCTATTGCTAGTGCTGCGCCTGGCTCCGTGGCTTCACTGGAGCTTCATTCACTTTTCTTGGCTTTGAGGAAACAGCGAGAAAGCTGTTCCTGTCTTGTCCTCTTTGTGACAACACTCTTGATGTCATAGACTTCTTTGATGACCCTTTTGAGTCATCTCTTTTTTTCCAGACTAAAGTCCTGAGCTATTCAATCACTCCTTGTACAGAAGCTGCCGCATGTTTGGGATATCCGTAAACATGCAAACAGTTGAGTGCACTTGGCTTTCTGAAATGCTGTTAGTAATATATTTTGCCTTTGGCTTGGAAACTAGGCAGTTTCTGTCAGTTGTCATGGGGTAAGAGGAGAGGTCCTCCTGTGGATTAATAAGTTGTTATAGATAGGAAAGAAAGGGTGACAATAAATGGACAGTTTCCCTGACAGAAGGAAGGTAGCGGTTTCCCAGGGACCTGCATGGATCCCTGTGCTCTTCCACATATTTATAAGTGATTTGGAAAGACAAATCACCATCCAGGAAAGTAAAAAATAAAGAAGGCTGCAAAGAGCTGTAAGAGACTTCAGTAAACCTGGGTAGAAAGCAAAGCAATGGCTGTCACTGTGGCATGCTGCAAAGTAATAGAGGCAGGCAGGAAAATCCAGCCAGCTGCAGGGACACAACAGTGGTTGTTGGTATTAAGGAAAGATCTTATTGCAGCCTTCCAGTACTTAAAGGGGGCCTACAGGAAAGCTGGAGAGGGACTTTTTACAAGGGCGTGTAGTGATAGGACAAGGGGCAATGGCTTTAAACTGAAAGAAGGTAGATTCAGATTAGATCTAAGGAAGAAATTATTCCCTCTGAGGGTGGTGAGGCACTGGAACAGGTTGCCCAGAGAAGTTGTGGCTGCCCCATCCCTGGAAGTGTTCATGGCCAGGTTGAATGAGGCTTTGAGCAACCTGATCTAGTGGAAGGTGTCCCTGCCTGTGGCAGGGGGTTGGAACTAGATGATCTTTAAGATCCCTGCCAACCCAAACCATTCTATAATTCTTTCTTGTCATTGGAGAAAGTTTTCTGAAAACGTGCTATACATAAACCCCCAGAGCTCCTGTACCTTGGGTGTTACGTTTTGTTCTGATCACCTCACTTTAAGAAAGAGCATAATATAACTATGTGCTGAAGAGAAACAGCATATTTCATAAGAGACACAAAGAACTTCCTTGCAAATAAAGTTTGAATAGTGTGGGACTTTTTGGCTCGGAAATAAAGCCATGTGACAGAAGCCTATAAAATAGTTGAAATGGTGTGTAAAGGAAGGTTACAAAACTACTAATGAATATTCCTCATGGTGTAAGATCCAGGTCTCATCAAATGAAATTATCAGGTAGCAGGTTTAAGACAAACATATGGAGTATTTACATGTATGATGTGTAGGTACATTATGAAGCTAGTTATCTTAGACTAATATGGAGGCCAGTTAGTCCTAGAAGGGGTGAGATATGCTCACAAATGATAAATCTACAGAGATTTACTGTACCTGAGAACCTGGATGCCAGCTCAAGAAATCCTTAAATCAGTGATTGTCTGAAGCTGGAGGTATGTACTGAGGAAAAGATCACTCTGTACTTGTCCTATTCTTTATACCCTTCCTATCTGCAATGGAGCCGGTAACTTTGGTCTGCTTATATTTGTACGTTGCTGTGAGCATGCTGAAGGCTGTGAGATTTTCATTACAGGACCTTAAGAGCAGATTAGCTAAACATTATCTGGATGGTCACACTTAAAGAGTTGTGGTCAACAGTTCAATGTTCAAGCGGAGACCAGTGATGAGAGGTGTTCCTCAGGGGTTAGTACTGGGGCCAGTGCTGTTTCACGTCTTTGTCGGTGACGTGGACAGTGGGATCGAGTGCACCCTCAGCAAATTTGCAGATGACGCCAAGCTGTGTGGTGTTGTGGACATGCTGGAGGAAAGGGATGCCATCCAGAGGGACCTTGACAGGCTGGAGAGGTGGGCCTGTAAGAACCTCATGAAGTTCAACAAGGCCAAGTGCGAGGTCCTGCACATGGGTCAGGGCAATCCCAAGCACAAGTACAGGCTGAGCGGAGAATGGATTGAGAGCAGCCCTGAGGAAAAGGACTTGGGAGTGCTGGTGGATGAGAAGCTCAACATGAGCCGGCAATGTGCGCTTGCAGCCCAGAAAGCCAACTGTATCCTGGGCTGCATCCAGAGAAGCGTGACCAGCAGGTCCAGGGAGGTGATTCTGCCCCTCTACTCAGCTCTCGTGAGACCCCACCTGGAATACTGCATTCAGCTCTGAGGTCCCCAACATCAGAAGTACATGGAGCTGTTGGAGCAGGTCCAGGGGAGGGCCACGAAGATGATCCGAGGGCTGGAGCACCTCTGCTATGAAGACAGGCTGAGAGAGTTGACATTGTTCAGCCTGGAAGAGAGAAGGCTCTGGGGAGATCTTAGAGCAGCCTTCCAGTACCTAAAAGGAGCCTACAAGAAGGCTGGAGAGGGACTTTTTACAAGGACATTTAGTGATAGAACAAGAGACAATGGCTTTAAACTGAAAGAGGGTAGGTTTAGATTAGATCTAAGGAAGAAATTATTTACAATGAGGGTGGTGAAACACCAGAACAGGTTGCCCAGGAATGTTGTGGCTGCCCCATCCCTGGATGTGTTCAAGGCAAGGTTGGATGAGGCTTTGAGCAACCTGGTGCAGTGGAGGGTGTCCCTGCCCATGGCAGGGGGTTGGAACTAGATAATCTTTAAGGTCCCTTCCAACCCAGACCATTCTATTCTGTGATCTCTCTGACGCAAGGTAGGTAGAGCTTGTCCTGCTTCAGAAGGGAAGCTAGACTCAGGGACCTCTGGATGTTGCTTTGATCCCATTTCATGCAATTCTGTGGAAACAGAGTGTGGAATTACCTGCTTCTCTACTTCCCACCTGTGTGCTGTCATTGGGATGTGACAGAAAGGAGTCCTGGGTGCTAAAGGGAAAGAAAGGCTGAAACATGGGCAAAGCCTGCAGCCAGCGTGTAACCTTCCCACCATTGCAATCACCGTGGAGGCTGAGGGTGAGTTACACCTCTGAAGTGCAGCAGAGCAGACATGCCAGGATGTGACTCAAAGACCAGGCTAAGCCATAAACCAGGTCTGTAGGCACTGAAGCCAACATCGTGTCAGTCTGCTGCGCTACTGGCAGCCTGCCTACAGAGGAGTGCAAGTGGCAGGATGAGATTGCTTCAAGCTCTGGGAGAAAGGAATTGCAGCTGCTGAGCGCATAGGGATGAGCTGTTGTTAAAACATCACAGCAGAAATGGTGAAGATCCAGATAAAGCATCTAAGGAGCAATTTCACAGTGCATCTGGCCTATGACTTTCCACGGGAAAAAGGATAAAACAGGAACAGGCTTACAGGACAGATAGTAGTCACATCCCTACAATCTGCTCTTAGTTTCTCTTTTTGGTATAATTGTGGTTTTGAACTGTAAGCTAACTTGCAGGTGCTGTTGCCAGATGCAGGGTGATGTTGATGGTAGGGAAGACACCTACAGCAGATACTGATGCTCATGTGTTTCAGAGGGCACATTATTCAAGGCAATGCCATGGGGAAGTTACCAGTGACTGAGTCTCGCTTCTGTTCCCTCTCGCCCAGCAAAACCAATCCCTGTTGGTAGCATTGAAAATGGACAGCAATAGACTTGAAGAGCTAACAGACTATGCTGGGAGAAAAACATGGAAAAAAACCTCAAGAGTTATATACTTGCAGTTACAGACATAGATTGAGCTCCCAAGGAGCTCAAAGAATGTAGCAAGAACCGGCATTTGAAAATCACAGCAAGCAAGAAAACATATAAGCAAACAGTGAATTAGCTCATATTCCCCTACGTTCTCTTTAAAAATGTCTGAAAATTTATGTGAGCTACAGCTTTTTTTTTCAGGGTCTTACTTTGAGGTTCTCTGTTGTTAACAGTCAAGTAGCATTGCCAAGAAGATAGCTGAACCTCAAACTTTCAGTCCAGCTCATCAGCCCTCAGTCCAGGAGACTGGAGCTGCGTCTAACCACAAATACCCAAGCCTGGAAATCCCTCCTCAGAGGCAAAACAGCTTCCAGGCTCTGACTAGCTATTGTGAAGAAACCTGAAGATGCCTTCCATGGCTATATCATGCGTGTTATGAGCCTGAGCAGTCAGAAATGTTTGATGGCTCCTGCCCAAGTCAACCTCAAAGTGTCTACCACATGTGAAGTATGAGTAACACCCAGTCTTTGAACCACAAGTAAATCAGTTCAGTGTGGTTCTGTTAAGGTATGTTCTACAAGGAATAATTGCAAATAGCTCCCTGCAGTTCCTAAAGTTCCAAAAAGTCTTAGACTAGCCTGCTCTGTAAGGGACAACAAAAAGTCTTTCTATAAATATATTAATAACAAAAGGAGGGCTAAAGATCACCTCCAGCCCCTACTGGACTCAGGGGGTACGTTAGTCACTAGGGATGAGGACAAGGCTGAGGTCCTTAATGCCTTCTTTGCCTCAGTCTTTAATAATAAGGTCAGTAGTTCCCAGGTGAGCTGGCCTTCGGTGTCTGAGTGCAGGGAGGGAGAGCAAATCGAAGCTCATGTGATCCAAGAGGAACAGGTCAAGGATCTGCTCCTTCGGCTGGATGCCCACAAGTCTATGGGGCCTGATGGTATCCACCCGAGAGTCCTGAGAGAGCTGGCGGATGTCATTGCCAAACCCCTGTCCATTATCTTTGGGCAGTCTTGGCTCACTGGGGAAGTTCCGCTGGACTGGAGGCTGGCGGATGTTACCCCCATTTACAAAAAAGGGCGGAAGGAGGATCCGGGGAACTACAGGCCTGTCAGTTTGACCTCGGTGACAGGCAAAGTCATGGAACAGGTTATCTTGAGTGCTATTAATGAGCACATACATGTTAACCGGGTGATCAGGCCCAGTCAACATGGGTTTATGAAAGGCAGGTCTTGCCAATCAAACCTGATCACCTTCTATGACAGGGTGACCCGCCTGGTTGACGAGGGAAGGGCTGTGGATGTAGTTTTCCTTGACCTCAGTAAAGCCTTTGATACAGTTTCTCATAGTGTTCTGGTGGAGAAACTGATAACTGCTGGCCTGGATAGGCACACCCTCCTTTGGGTTAAAAACTGGCTGGATGGCCGGGCCCAAAGAGTGGTGGTAAATGGGGCTAAATCCGGCTGGAGGCCGGTCACCAGTGGGGTTCCCCAGGGCTCAGTGCTGGGTCCAGTTCTGTTTAACATCTTTATCAATGACCTGGATGAGGGGATTGAATGTACCCTCAGTAAATTTGCGGACGACACCAAGCTGGGAGGCTGTGTCGATCTGCTCAAGGGTAGGGAGGCCCTTCAGAGGGATTTGAACAGACTGGATCGTTGGGCTGAGGCCAATGGCATGAGCTTTAATAAGGCCAAGTGCAGAGTCCTTCACTTGGGGTATAAAAACCCCAAGCATTGCTATAGGCTCAGGGAAGAGTGGCTGGAGAGCTGCCTGGCGGAGAAGGACCTGGGGGTGTTGGTTGACTACCGGCTTGATATGAGCCAGCAGTGTGCCCAGGTGGCCAAAAAGGCCAATGGGATACTGGCGTGTATCAAGAATAGTGTGACCAGCAGGAGCAGGGAAGTGATCCTGCCCCTGTACTCGGCACTGGTGAGGCCGCACCTGGAATATTGTGTCCAGTTTTGGGCCCCTCGCTTTAAGAGAGATATTGAGCTCCTGGAGCGAGTCCAAAGAAGGGCGACTAAACTGGTCAAGGGGCTGGAAATAAAACTTATGAGGAGTAGCTGAGGGAGTTGGGGCTGTTTAGCCTGGAGAAGAGGAGCCTGAGGGGAGACCTGATTACGGCCTATAAATACTTGAGAAAAGATGGTGGGGAGGTAGGGGAAGGGCTCTTTACATTAGTGTTGGGTGATAGAACAAGAGGAAATGGGTATAAGCTTAGTCAGGGGAGATTCAGGTTGGATGTTAGGAAGTATTTCTTCTCTGAAAGGGTTGTCAGTCACTGGAATAGGCTGCCCAGGGAGGTGGTTGAGTCCCCATCCCTGGATGTGTTTAAGAATAGGGTGGATGATCTACTTAGGGATATGGTTTAATGGGGATTAGGGATGGTTGGACTCGATGATCTCCAAGGTCTTTTCCAACCTAGAAATCTATGAATCTATGAATATGTTACACCTCTGCAAGCCCTCTCCTTTTCCAATGGGGTAAGATCTTTCCCTAATGCTTTTGAAACAAGAGCAACAAATGAAAATATTTCCAACTTGTTTTTAGCTGTTGCTGACATCCTCTGAAGTGACTAGAGAGCGTATTTCTTTCATTTGTTCATTCTTTGTTATGTTATTTGCATTCATTAAATGCACGCATAGGACAAAAAATTAGAGCGAAAGGAATGTGTTTATGGAATAAAACCTGTTTGGAAGAATGCCAGTCTGACTGCTAGTAGTCTTGAAGGTGGCATTTCTGTAATCCTGCTGGAATATAGAGCCTAACAGGACAGCACACCTCTGCTGTTCCAAAAATACTTCTGCATTTAACGTAGATAGACCAAAGGAATCACATCCATTTTAGCTAGACTCGTCCTGGAGCCATCGCATGATAGTTTCAGGAGGGAGATGATGTGGTACCAGCTCATTGTTGTCTGTGTGTCCTTCGTAGCTCCTAGCATTAGGGAAATCAAGGACTACATTGCAACATCCTAACAAGGATCCTAATGAGTTTATAGGGAGTGATTTTTTTGTGAAGAAGTGCAGTTTTGGCCTGTTTCAACTCTGATCTGAATTCCCTAGATTTTTTAGGCAGGACTCCTGAAGGATTTGGCCACCACTCACAACAAGGGCACGAAGACCGAGGTTTCTTACATAAGCTGACTAGAGCTGCCTTCATCCTTGAGGAACAAGACATTTGGGGAGTAGGGCTCCCCTTGCTCGGCAAGCAGGACAGGTGTACTTTACACAAAACTTTAGTTTGAACTGCAGAAGAAAACAAGAACTCTAAAGCCTATTGATTAAAACATCCCTCTAGGAAGTGTAACACATTTGTACCCAAATTCATATTTAAATATTTTGCAGATCCCAGGTGTCGTGGTTTTAGGCTGATCCAGCAACTAAAACTCACACAGTCTCTCCTTCTCCAATAAAGTGGAGAGGAGAAAAATATAATAAAGGGACTGAGGGATGAGACAAGAACAGAGGAAGCACCCACCAACCATGGTCCTGGGCAAAACAGACTTGGCTTTCTTAAAAGCAAAACAATTTATTGATGGTTACTTAGAAGGACAAAGGGAAACAAAACCGGTTACTTGAGAGGACAGAAAGAAACAAAACCAGATCTTAAAACTGACACCTTCCCCCCCCTTCCTTTTCCTCCTGGCTCTACCTCCTCCCCCCAGCAGCACAGGGGGCAGGGACTGGGGGAGTGCAGGTCAGTTCATTCCGTGCTGTTACTGCTGCTTCTTTCTTAAAGGAGAAGGAGTCCTTACACCCTTTTCCCTGCTCCAATGGATCCCCTGCCCACGAGGAAAAATCCACAAACTTCTCCAGTGTGAGTCCAGCCCACTGGAAACAATCCTTCCCCACAGATTGCTCCAATGTGGGCTTTACCACAGTCTCGGGTACTTAGGGAGCTGTAGCCACTCGCTCCGACGTGGGTCATCACGCAGACTCCAGATGCCTCTCTGCCTTGTTGTGCATCCCAACACGACCATCCTCAGGCTCAGGCATCTTCTCCCCACGGGCTGCGAGTGGGTCTCTACTCCACCGAGGCCGTCCTGGTTGCAGGGGGGCAGCCTGCTATCTCACCATCAGCCACAGGGGAAACTCAGCTCCGGCACACCTCCTCCCGCTCCATCCTCACTGACCTGCTGTCGATGCGGCTGTTTCTTTCAGATCTCAGTCCTCTCCAGGTGAACTCAGCCCAGTGGGCACCCCAGGAGTGGGGTGCCCCCGAGTTCCCCAGCTGGCTCCGCCGCCGCCATTCTCCGTGGGCGGCGCCATCCCGATGCAGGCAGCCACCCGGCCGGAAGCCAGGGAGCGGGGGCAGTGCCCTCCTCCCTTCTCTGCTCGATCCTGGGCAAAGCACCTTTTCCAGTTCCTTTGTCCTGACTTAAATAGGGCAATTCGCAGAGGCGCCCTATTGGCTCAACCCCGAGGGGGATGGCAGTCTGATCTGGTGGCCAGAGCTAAGCCTAACCCGGTTCCAAAACCGGGGAGGTCACAGGGACCAAAACCCCTCTCCTGCCACCAGAACCCCCACCCCCTCCACATCAAACCATGACACCAGGACAGTTTCATTAGGTGAGGTTGTGATAACTCCACTTGGAATGGTGTATGGAAATGATTAACAGACACTGCTCAGAAGGAGGTCTCCATCCACACGCCTGCTCTCACATAGTGGAGGAGACCTCCAAAACCAGTTCTCTGTCATGTCTCTTCTACCTGTTGGTACTAGCTCTGACAAATCTTTCATGTAAGTTTGTCACCTGCAGCTGTGAACTCAGCCATTGGCTTTTACTGCTGATATAGCTGGCCAAAACTGAGTTTTCCATTTTCTCGAGATTAATTAAAATCAAGCATTTTTCAGTTTCATGTTCACCTAAAATATTTTTATTCATTTTTCTGTTCAACACTGCAAGCCCCTCCTCTCTTCTCTTCCCCAGTAAAATTTACATGTCCATAATCCTAGGATTTACTTAAGCAACTACAGAGGATCCTGAAATGGCTTCTCCTCCAACTGCTTTGTCTCCAGCTGGAGACAATTACCGATTTGACCAATTCTCACCACATAATATTAAGATCAAAAGCAGACCTCAAAACATTAGCAACTAATTTCAGTGTTATAGTTCTAATAAAATAAAAGCGAGCCAATATTAGGCAACATCTCTTTTGTATGTGGTAACTTCTTCATTGAATTCTGAGGTTTTCTTTCTTTCCAGATAGAATTAATCATAGTTGCAAGGATCTATGGATTACTGCTGCTTTTAAATTTGCAGCAGGGTGGCAGATGGGAGTAATTTGGGTATGTCCCTGGCAGAAGCATGGAGAGAGGCAGAATAGCGTTAATAATTTTTTTTTTCTTATTCTAATAAAATTCTGCATTCAGTGCTAGAGACTCTTTTTGCAAGGGTCTCCCTTTATCGCATGGCTCGGTAGCAGTTGTTGATTTGTCCTGTGTCAGTGCAAGCAAGAGGAAAAGAAAGTGCCACACTTCAGTCTTCTGGATAGCAGATTTGGATGAGGCCAGGGAGGAGCTGCCAGGCTGCAGAACTGGGGAGCTCTGAACGTGGAAGGTGGAAAGAATTAAGGGGATAGGGAATAACGCGTCTCATCAATACAGGAGACAAAGGCAACTGTAAATAATTTACCCTCATTGAACTAGAAGATAAGAGTAACTGCTTGCTTTCAAAGTATTTGTATGTTTAGGCCCTGCTTCCCAGAGAAAACGTCTTCCCTTTCAGCTCCCAGCCTGGGCAAAGGAGGTTGTTGGCCTTCAAACCCAGAGTGAGAAACTGTCTGCAAGGCACAATGCTGCTATCAGCTCCGAGGCCTCTACTCTGACCATCAGAGCAGGAGGTCTGATGAAGATGAAGGTCTGAAGCAGAGCTGCCAGCCCAGCCTTGCCTCAGCCCACCAGGAGCTCCACCAGGGCAGGGGCATGGGGAGCTGCCGGCATGCGGCCGGGGGTCCCTGCTTCTACCTGCCTGTCTTAGGACACCCCACTGCCTGCTCTTACTCCTTGGGACTGGAAAGAAGCGTGAAAGGAGGCAAAAGCTCTGTTTACTGCGGGGCTGTGCTGTGGGGACCCAGATGTCCAAAGCACGGGCTGTAGAGCATGTCTCAAGAGGGAAAGGTGAGCATTAATGCCCACCATGTCGCAGGTCGCAGAAGCGTGAGGTTTGCCACTGGTGCGCACAGGCAGACAGGCAAACCAACGATGATGAGAGGACTATGTCCAAAACCACCTCATCTGATTCATATCCCAGTGCTCAGGTCAAGGCTGGAGGAGGACCACTCTTGCCAGCAAGATTCACAGCCTAAAAGGACCCTGTCCCTTGGGCTGTTGGATAGAGCTACCCAGGGGTGAGAGTGTTAAAAATCAGGCACAAGCGTGGGAGCAAAGCCTAGAAGCTGAGAGTCTAGGATCCATCTTTCCATGTCTTCTGAGGTGCAAACTAGTCTCTGGGCTGCTGCACAGAAGATGCTCACTAGCGTTTGCTCTGGACGCTTCTCTTGCTTTGTTCATGGCTGCTGCTTTTTGAGCTGTTGGAGACATCCATTGTGGGTAATCCTCCTGAGTGGGACTTTCCAGGAGCCGTGGGTACTAACAACACTGTGTTAGCAAACCTCAAACGGCAAGAGGTGCACGCTGTAGCTCTCAGCTTGGCCGGGGTGATTTTGTCACCAAATTGCTCTGCAGCACCGTCCTCCCCATCGTCACCCTCCAGACTATTGCGCTGGCCCAGGTGACGGATGGGGCGATGCGGTGGCAGAGTGGTGCGGTGCCTTCCGCTGGCCTCCGTGCCTGTGCGGGAGACAGGCTCATTCCCTGTGCCCTGAGCTAGGTAGCCGAGGTGCAGCTGTGAGCCCCGTCTGCCCGGATGTGCTATGAGATAAAGGGGACGTCTTAAGCCACTGTGGCAAAATTTGTTAGAGCTTCTCTGCCAAAGCCTGAGTTAAAAGGGGCCTTTTCCCATGTAGTCATGCCAGAGAGATGATCACAAACAACCAGCTGTCGCTGATCTGCTCCGAAATCCCAGTTTTGCAACACCCCGATTTAAACAGTTCCATCCCCCAGTGACTCCAAGGGCACTGATGAACTGGGCGAAGCATCCTGCCTACAGGGAGAGCTTTGCAGGAGGGACTGGTGGCTCAGAGCCATAGCTGCTCCATCAGGGCAGCACAATGCAGCCGCTGCAGGGGGCCAGAGCAGAGCCTTCGGCATCTGTGTCACCCTTCCGTCACTTTGTGGTCGACAATGGTGCAAATCGCTCTTTTGTGATTTTTCTTTGGAGGTGAGCTTGACCTCACCTTTGCGTCACCTTTAATTTTCAGACAATGTATTTTTCTAAAGCTGAAATGATACGTGGACTAATAATATTGTAAGAAGAGTATGGCTCTGGATTTTCCCTCTGCTTCACATCTGCAACATTATAGACTTGATCCGACTTACCACAACTGCGTTGTGTACGCTGCATGATACGTCATTACAACTCCAGAAGGCCTCTCAAAGGCTAATCGGAAAGCTGATCTATGGTGACCCACCTCAACCCGTAACAGCCATTAGCTCACTTCTGACACTGCTCGGTTTCTTGATTTTCTGCCTGGTTCGTTTCGGAAGCAGAAGGCAAAGATGGTATTTCTGTCGGATATAGGCCAGGTCTTCAGCCCCTCTCTGGAGCTTTGCCAGTTCTTGCCAGATGGGGATTGGGCACTGGTTTTGTCAGATGGAATATTACCTAGCCAAGATTTAGTGGCATCTGGCTAGACATTCTTTGCTTTCTAAAGGATTTTCTGTTACTCATCCCAAATACTTGGGATCTTGGGTCTTGGATCTGGTATTATCTGACTATAGCTTTTCCTCCAGCTACTTGCAGCGAGGTATTTGCGTACACACAATCACAGCAGATAAATCTCTTACAAAGAGATAATCGTAATCTCTTTAATCGGCACACTGTAGTAATCCCCTGTAAACAGGCTGCAGCAAACCTTTTACTAGGTCAGTGCCACCACTGATATTTTCTCTCTTCTCTTTTGTCCTGTGTCAGCTGCGTAGCAGCAGGTGTTTCAGACAGATCAGGAAATTAAGTGATCGTATGTACATACAGGAGCTGATAACATGCATCTTGCATGCATATGCTGTTTGGTGATAGCAAATCTAAGAGTAGCAAGCAAAGATGATTAGGAAGAACACAAACACGTCTTCACTGTGATTTAGCACATGGCAAATTCCAGTAACTCCCATCTTGGGGCATTCCCTGCTAAACCAGCATTTAAATGTGCTTTTGTTTGCTCTTCGTTCCCGGAAGCTAACGATGCTGCTGACGCTGCAAAAGTTACAGTTATGTTTCTTGTCCCTCGTGGTACACATACATTATTGCAAATGTAGTTGTATGAATGAGTTACTGAAATAGCAGGGAACGTGAATTGCACACCTGCCTCCAGCAAGCTCTCCTTGTCTGGGTTTATTCAGTTGCGGTAGAATCAGTGAAAACATTTCTAAAGGAAAAATGATTCATCCAAGGAGCTCTAGCAAGAGGTCAGCTCTGTTCAGACCCATTCCAGAAAACGGAGGAGAATATCTGACCAGAGGAAAGTCAGTGGTGATTCCTGTCCACAGCACCTGCTCCAGCCCTTCTTACCATGCAGGCATTAACACTTTTGCATGCATTTTTTAAAGAGGATTGTTTCTAAGTACACGCGAGGGTGTTTAGCATGTGGACTACTGCTAAACTACTACTTTATCTCTCCAGGTAAAGCGAGAGCAAATGAGGTTTGGGAAATTGGTGGTGCTCATCTAAATTGTCAGACGACGTTCTCATTTCAGGCAGTGGTGCTGTAACTCCAGCTTTGGGGCCGTCTGGAGAGACCAAGGAAGCGTGATGGGAAAGATGAGCACCTCAGGCATCCCGGGGTTTTCCTTAGAAGAGAGGACAGGGTAACTGTTAATGTTTGCTTTCTTTCTTGATTTGCAGGTCAGCTTTAGCAGGCCTGCACACACTTGAAAAAAAAATGACAAGCTGCGTCCAGTCCTGTGGGTCTTACTCATGGGACTAGTCCTTACTCATCGGATCGGCCCCCGCAAGGTCAATGAGGCTGCTTGTATGATTGAGCCTTTTGGCAGAAAGGCCTGTTCATTCAACAGGGATCTGTTTGTTTTGCACACTGTAAAAACGCAACCACCGCTGGAAGGCAGCAGGAATTTTACCCGTGTGAGCTCAAATGTGCAAAGGGTCATCAGGCCACCTGGGACAGTCCTGGAGTCCAGGACAGTCCTGGCACCCCAGCAACGGTCTTCAAGAAGTCATCATGAATGTGCATCCAGGCATAGGATTTTTTTCTATTTCTACATCTCATCCTGGAGTCCCCAGAGCGTCCCTCTTCCCAGGGCTGTGGCAGCAGATAGGGCCCTCGTGTCTTTTTAGTTGCTATAGGATTTGTGTCATTTGAGTCAATTGAGGAAGGTGGGAATGGAGGCAGAGTGTTCCCACATTCATGTGATGTGTTGCAAAGGACATTGCTCTATGTACGTTTTTTTCCCCATACAATCTGAAATGTTGCCACCCTCAGTCCGGAAGCAGCTGGGAGCCAGAAAAAGGGGCAAGCTCTGATCCGGGCAGCTGAAGACGGTGAAAGTCTGTGTTGGAATTGGTCCAGGTGCAGAGACTCCTCCAAACCCCAATGATCACCAACATCCTGGACATCCGTTTCAACATGGCATCTTCATCAGCGGTGTCCTTGGCTGTGGCTGCTGATGCCGGCTGTATTTTCACTGTGGGGATGGATGTGTGGGGATTGCCCAGCACAGAATAACAATGGTGCTTCCTGCCTGGCAGAGCAGGCAGCATAGGGCAAGGCAGCCCTGGAAACCTCTTTTTTATCTCAGCTTCCTCTTAAAGTTGAGCGTCTGGAAGGAATGATGGTCTTGCAATTAAGACACCGGGCTGGTAGGACTAAGCTGCAGTTGTAGTTTCTACCTGCTTTTTCCCGTGTGATTTTGAAAGTCGCTGAAACTCTGCTTCATTTTGTTGCATTTTAGGAACAGGAGCAGTTCCCTATTTCAGAGGAGAAAAAGTCATGAAAGTTTGTGGCTTAATTGGAGAACGTGGTCGTGAGAGCCTAACAACAAATGTGAGAGAGGAGGAAGAGCTGGTAGGCTGTGGCACTCGGGGATCCTGTTTGGTGGTGGTAAAGGTATCACGGCGGCAGGAGTCCTCCAAGTTTGGTGGTGTTTCTTGTTTTTCCTGAGATGTCTGTAGGAGACTCCTGAAGTTCAGCTTTTTGTAGTTAGGGAGATCTTTGGAGTGTGCAGACTGCAAACAAGGAGAGACTTTACCCTGCTGTGTATAACTTGCAATGATCTGTGTGTAGGCAAATTTGCTGATGAAGAAAAGTCCTTCCTCACTGTTAGCACAAGGCTGCCATGACAGCACACTCCTGCAATGTTACCATCACTGACAGATGGGCCCAGCACTTGCTAATCTGTTTAAAAGCACCTGTTTGGGGTCAAACTGCTCTCAGGAACAGGCCTCCAGAATGCAGCTTGATCAGGCTGGAGACCAATTAGCTGATTTGTCTCTGCTGCCCTCGGTCCATTGCAGAGGTGAGAAGACGAGGACACACTGGGAGAATTGCCTGGCAGCCTCACATGGCGTTTGAACTTCACAACTAGTGCTTTTGATCGGGCTTTTCTCACACGTGTTTTTCACTCAGTGGAAGGTGTTTTTAAGTGGGGACCTCTGTCCCACTCACTAAAATGGTGCTGACCAAATTGGGGTGGGGAAGAGCTTTGCTGTAGAGACAGGGCTGGAGCCTGGAACAAAGAGCCAGAAGGGAAGGCGCGTAAGTAACTTTGGCTGGGGGATCACAAGACCCTTGGGACCAGCCGTGGGCTGCTACAAAGCCACACTCTCAGCTAGTCAAAGTTGTTGGTGCTCTTTTCAAGTCAGCTGTCCTGCACACTGCAAGTGTTCATCTCCAAGGAGAGGGAGCCAACAGCTTAAAAACTTGATTTTCTTCCGAAGCTTTCCAGGAATTGATAAAATAAGCTAAATTCTCTTTTTTTTTTTTTTTTCTTTAGAGAGGACTCCTTAAGTGTAAGCATTATAACTAAGAGTTTAGACTTGAGGACACTTCAGTGTGATTTATGACGGTGGCCATACTGTTTGAATAAACTGGCAGCTGTATTCCAATGAAGCTTGACTGAGAAATTCAAGGGGCTTTTGCTCTCCAAGCATCAGCCCCATCCAGCATTACAGGTTACACCCCTTAGCTGCTCCCGCAGGCAGTTTGATATTGGAGCTAGGACTCCCTCTGTGAGCACCAGCAACCTCCTCTGTGCTTTGAGGAACACAATGTGATGAATTTGTCAACACGGCTGAGAGGTGGCCAGCTGCGAGGGGCAGCCACTTCTGAAACTGATCCTCCTGTTGCCAAAGGGAACACGTTTTTTGCAGTTAATAGTTAAAGTTAGGTAGCTGTTCTATTTTAGATGTCGACATTTCTGCTTTAGCTTTGCTTAAACCCATGTTTTCACGGGCTCTTCTACATGCAGAAATGGCAACAGCCTGCTGATAAACTAGGGAAGTTCTTTGTAGAAGCTTTGACTCATCTTCCACAGGCAGTTTAGCACTGATTTAAGCACTACAGTTTAAAGGCTGTTATTTAATATTGTCAAATTGGTCAGGTAGCTGAAATAAATTTGAACATGGTTTTGCTTAAGCCATTTTCAAAACCAGTCTTTAAAGCGCATCACTACATTGGTGCAGAAATCTGAGCATAGATATGCTTTTTCATTATTTTGCACTGTGTCAAACCAGCTTTTACTTGTACAACAGTGACAGTTCAAATCACAAGACATAACACTTCTTTGATACTTTGAAAAAAATTTGGTAAAATCCTAGGTCTCGTCTTTTCTGTTTAAGGATCTGCCAAATAAAACTGGGGAACATGAGCTTTAAAAAAGACAGGAAGAAAACCCCCCAAATCTCCACCCTTCTTCATATGCTATAAAGCAACAGAAAGACCTCATGAGTTAAAAATGCTTTCACAACACCATTAAATCTATTTATCTTTTCAAGGTCCAATGTTTCCTTTTTGTCAGTGCTCTTTAGTTATGTTCCTTTATGATCTCTTTTCCACTTCCAGCCCACAAGACTAAACACACTTTATTTTTTTCATGGTACATTTCCCCCCTTCTTGTTCTTGCCTCCTCACACTCACCACCAGAGATCTATGATGGTCTGAAGACAAGACAGAGCTCCTGCTGTGTCTAAAGATAGCTTCTGGGCTGGATGGATAATGCGATGTGGAGCCTTTCACTACCTGGGTTGCTAATTTGGCTATGAATGGAGCAGTCATGACTGAAGTAGGCTATTCTTCAGTAGCTTTCTAGTGGTCTGTTTGATATGATTTATTCACGTTCATATCAATCCAATCCCATTTGTCACAAATCACCACCACAACTGAGCTTAACCTGCTCTCGATCTGATCCCGCCAAGATGATGTGAGCCTTTGGATGCATCTGTCCTGTCTCAATTTTCTCTCCTGGTGTTGTTGCTCATGTGACAGCTGCAACGTTCATTTTACAGAATAATTGACCTATTGCTTCTTATTAACTGGAAAGACAAGTCAGCGCCCCAGCAGTAAGGGTGCAAGCTAACCCTCCCTTTGTTGTCAGCTACGCCATTTGAAGATGTTATTGCCTCTTCAGGGTGTAGGAGATTGTCCCTTTGCTGGAGGTGACCATTTCCAAAGCTCGTATGCCAGACAAGACACACAAACAACCTCTGATCAGCTTCAGTCAGCCATATGGGTTTGAACAGCCAACACTGGTACATTAAAATAATCTGGCTGATTTTGACAACAGCAGGTTGGAGAGTCCTGCTGTAGAGGGTCCCTCCTGCTGGTAGACTGCCGGAGTGGCTGCTGTTAGTAAGAAGGTGCTGTTGTGCCTCTGGCAATGAAAATGCTTTTCGCTGGCAGAGATAACCCTAAAAGTCTGTTCACAGCCTGTGTGTACACTCAGAGCTGGACTGGGCAACCTCTCCAAAAATGGAGGAGGTTTGCTGCTGCAGCTCTTGTGATGCCTGCAGAGCCCTGTTGACTTGCTGTGCTGTGCCTAACATGGTTTGGACCTGAATAATCAGCTTGACCTTCAGGCAATGTCCAGCCTGGGCCCAGGCTCACTAAGCAGTTCAAATGGTGCCACCCTACTGCAGAAAGCTAAGCTGGACAGATGTGATTGACTTCAGGATCAAAGAATGGGTCTGAATGCATTTTATTTGCTGGTGTTACTAGCCCCTCTGGGCCTTACTGTTTGTCCAGTGTCTGCACCCCAGTTTTTCTAAATCCTAAAGATGTCATTGTAATACAAAGGCATGACCTGAAATAAGAGTGGTCATTTAATAGGCAGGGAGACATCTCTTAGGATTTTCTGCACCCTAGAGGTCACCTCGTCATTCCAGTGCTCTCAAGGGACGCAGGAGATGGACTTGATTAGACAGACAGGAATGGAGTGATGTGGTCTCCGGTCACATTTACAAGTAGCTGCATAGAATCATAGAATCACAGAATTTTTGGGGTTGGAAGGGGCCTCAAAGATCATCTAGTTCCAAACCCCCTGCCATGGGCAGGGACACCCTCCACTACATCACGTTGCCCAAAGCCTCCTTCAACCTGGCCTTGAACACTTCTAGGGATGGAGCATCTACAACTTCTCTGGGCAACGTGTTTCAGTGCCTCACCACCCTCTGAGTGAAAAATTTCTTTCTTATATCTAATCTAAATCTGCCCTCTTTCAGTTTAAAGCCATTGTCCCTTGTCCTATCACTACATACCCTTGTAAAAAGTCCCTCTCCAGCTTTCCTGTAGGCCCCCTTTAAGTACTGGAAGGCTGCAATAAGATCATCCCAGAGCCTTCTCTCTTCTCCAGTCTGAACAGCCCCAACTCTCTCAGCCTGTCTTCAGAGGAGAGATGCTTCAGCCCTCAGATCATCTTCGTGGCCCTCCTCTAGACTCGCTCCAGCAGCTCCATGTCCTTCTTGTGCTGGGGACTCCAGAGCTGAATGCAGTATTCCAGGTGGGGTCTCACGAGAGCAGAGTAGAGGGGCAGAATCACCTCCCTCGACCTGCTGGTCACACTTCTTTTGATGCAACCCAAGACACGGTTGGCTTTCACTGGAGTCCCTGCTCTGGGTGCACCAAGAGGTAGAGACTAAAGGAGATGAAACATGAATAGGAGCTGCAAGTTTGGAGCTCTTTTCTGGCGCGGCAGATCTGCTTTGTGACTTTTGCCAAATTTTGCTAAGCTTCTGTCTCTTGGCATTGAAAATGAAGAAAATACTTTACTCCCATGGTGGCTACAAAACTTACTGAGGAGCCATCAGCAGAGTTCTTTAGATCAGCAGATGGGAGGATTTGTATGGTGTTCGTTATTTGCATCACAGACCTCCCTTTTCGTCCGATCAGGAGGATTTTTTGCCTCAGTGTCTTGATGGAACTGCCATTGGCATCTTAGTTCTGGGCATGAAGTGCGCGTTTTACCTGCTGTCTGAACATTGATCAAAGCTTCTGGGAGGGGAAGCCAGCAACATATTCAATACATGTCAGTTCAGTTGTTTTCACATGCAGAGCTTTGCTTAGCCTGCTAAAGCTCATTGTCTCCAAGCCAAGTAATTGAAGGAGTCAAGGCCCTATTTAACCTTTCGGGAAGAGCTGATGCTTTGACATCTACAAAGAACTTCATTGTTCGAGGAGCTAAAGGATTTCTGCAAGGTTAGGCTCAGGTGTTACAGCCCAGCACGTGGTTGCTAGCTCTAATGAGTAAGGTAGGTGGTTGGGGCTGGGATGGGGCAGACCTAGGGCTTAACTGATTCCTCTGCCTGAGGGAACCTGAAACTGCACTTCCCATCCACGAGGACATTACCCTGGTCACCACGTGTGAACCAGCGTACTCTTGAGGGAACTGCAGAAAGATATACAAGCACTCTCAGTCCTTCATGTTGGAGCTTCTGCCTTCTATAAGATAAATTAAATAATGATTAATCCATAGGTGGAAAAACAATCTTCTAGCCCTCGAACAACTAATTTCAAGCACTGATTCCTGCACCTATGAACAGAAGGGACTGTGGAGTCCCAAGGTACCTTGGAGTTTCTTTTGTGATGGCAGACCCTCAGTTTGAAGCCTTGTGATGAATGAGACAAAGACTGGATTTGAAACCAGGAATGTCATAAGCCCTGGATTAAAGAGAGAACAGTGGTCTTCCTCAGTTTTTAAACCTGGGCTCTCTCTTGAATGTGGCGAAAAATTCGGAGTAGAGCAAATAAACTTTTTTCAGGAAATATTCTGCCTGAGATCCCAGGCACCATCCTGCAGGCAGTCTGCCTGTGTAAGGTGGACTTCTTCACAGACTTGAGGCAATATGAATTTTACTCCACAACTGTCCTGGCATTCAGTATGGCTGTTGATCTATCTGTCATGTTGCATTCTTCTATGAAAATGTCTATAATAATAAGCCTGTAATGCCTTTTTTTGTTATTCAGACTATTTTCCTACAGCAGTCATTTATCTCTTTTTTTTTTTCCTCGCAGTTGTCACTGGTGCTATTTTCTGTGTTTCTGCCTGTGTTGGAAGTGAAGTTGGACCAACACACTAAAGAACTGTTGTTCCTTATCTAGCAGCAATTATATTCAGCAACTCTGTGTTCAAACTGGCATAGTTAATGGGAAGAAAATGTAATTGCACCATCTTTATTTCCTTTGTCCCTTCAGGATTGCCACCTTGGCATATGCAGTTGCAGCCTTGCCCTCTTTTAACGCAGGTGACCTCCTAATTGATGACCATCATTCTGCAACCTGCAAAACCATGGATGTGCCTTGCTGCAAGCTGTAACAGGCACCACGTGAGGCATTTCTCCAGTGTCATGCCTAGTATTAGCAAGGTACTCTACAAGCTACTTTGGCATCTTCACCCTTATAAATCTGTCCAGTATAATGAGGCTTATGGGTTATTTAAGGTGGAGGGCTGTCGGCTAGGGTGCTAAAGACTTGTCTTTCAATTCCACATGTTTGCTGTCCATATGGACATTGCAAGAACAGAGGAATCTTGCAAAAGCACTTAATTACCTCATGTTAACTCAGAAACCCATTTGACTTACTAAGTTGACCAATAATCACATTTTGTAGTTGATTTAAAATGAACAGCAGCAGTATCCAGGTTCCACATAGTGTAATGACTACATTGATTGTAGTTATTTAACAGCACGCTCCTTCTTATTCTGGAACATGACCAGAAAGCCAAGTGTGTCATTAGCACCTACTGAGAGAGTAATGATTAATTTGGTTTACTATTTATGTCCACAAGAGAGCCAATGACTGTTTGGCATGTTTGAGCTGTGGAGATGCACTAATATATATCCTCACAGTCTTGCAGCTTATTTTATGTTGCACACAGAGGGGTGATTCTTGCTGTCCAAACCCAGGCATAAGCCATACAAATCTACAAACAGCTGGGCCAGTGCTTTTCAATTATGCTTAACTCATCCCCTGTTGATGCCTTGGCAATGAGCCTAGAGTAATGCGACGCACTGCCTCGTGACCCTGAACCCATAGCCTGAGAATACTTAAAGGACTCTGGTTCTCAACTGTAGAAATGTTTTTCAAGAACAGGTTTCCTTAAATATCGATGAGGCTTTGAGCAGCCTGATCTAGTGGAAGGTGTCCCTGCCCATGGCAGGGGGGTTGGAACTAGATGATCATTAAGGTCCCTTCCAATGCAAACCATTCTGTGATTTTATGATCAATTACTAGAAGTGAAATGATTCAATGAGCTGAAATGACTGTAGGATGGATGCTGCTGCATTGCTGCCTTTCTTGAGGCAGCTTCCCTCTGCCTCCTGTTCTGCCTGTGGCTGGTGCAATGGTACCAGCACACCAACAGCTCTGGACACACTGCAATGGACAAGCTGGGCAGTCAGGTCATCTAGGCCTGGCTCACCCTTTTTCCAGCAGGTTCTTGAAGCAGTTTACCATTCATTTCAGTGGTCCTAAGTCTGCTTCTTGTCTAGCTCTTTTCTGGAAAGTTTTATGAACTCAGACTAGCATATAGGTAAGCTAAAAATATGCAGATGCCTCTGCCTAGTGAGCAGTACGCAGCCAGTCAGATGCCTGGAGTGTACTTAGACAGTGAGACACAGGACAGAGGTTCTGGTGTCCCATCCTGGCAGCGGGCACACAAACATTGCTTCTTGGGGAACACCTGTATTTGTGCCACGTGTTGGATGTGCACCCAACAGTGTGAAGAAGGTGGAGCTAGACAACTTTTTTTGTCTCTATAAGCAATTACAAAAACCTTCTTAGCCAAGAAAAATTTTGAGTCAATGAGAAAAAAAAAATCCTCCTACCTCCTCCAAAAAGGTACTGGAACGTGAGGCAAAAGTACACTTTTGCCTTTGAGGTACTAAGCAAGGCTTTGTGGTTGACCACTGCCAATTGCTAGTGCACAAAGCCAGAACTCTTGAGGCTCAAGAGCAGTTGTGGTGCTGGGAAATCTCTGCCCCACCAACCATCTACTGTTTGTCCTTGGGGTAGTCATGTCATCTCTCTCTGAATCTCTGCTTCCTTCTCAGAATAGGCCTTGTCTATGTATACTGGGTTCTCTGGGGTAAAGACTGGCCCCTGACTTTTATTAATATAGCGCTTGGCATGCTGGAGCATGACTCCAATGAGGTCTCCAGTTACTACCAAAGTGCAAAATAATTAAAAGAGTATGTTAAGGCTTCTTTTATGTAATACTGTCATCCAGACAGTTGATGTTTGTTAGCTTCGAGGTAGAGCTTGACTTGGACCTCAAAATCATGTGTCTCACTTATCAGATTATTTGCTTGCAGTGTGCTCTACTGTCACAGTTACAACCACTGGAGAACTACACTGTGAAAGAGTAGGTGAGCATTTTTCCTGCAGGGCCTTTAGACTGAAACTTGTCCTTGCTTGTCCCAAAAGAGCACTCAGTGGAAAACACCTTCACAAGCATTTTAGAAAGCGATCTCTGATTTTGGGAATCCACAAAGAGACACCTTGGTCTGCCTCAGAGGTTTGAACTTCCAGAAACCAAAGCGCTTGGCAGATCAGAAAACCCTCCTCTGGGAGATGAGCTTGGCTCTCTGAGGTTAGAAATTTTTCCTGAAGATCTGAGTCTGAGGAAATATCAGTCTTTTGCAGATTGACATGAGATGGAGAAGCTCTCCTACCACCAACCAAACCAACTCCTAACTAGAAGTCAGGTCACTGCCGTTAGAGTACAGTGTACTTGAGCTTTATGCAGCTGTGCCTGGTTTGCTCTGGCCCCGCTCAGAGCAGGCACAGGAGTCGCTCGTGTCTGGTGTCAAAGGTTGGGTGGAAAAACCTCATGTGTTGTCTGACATAAAACTGAGTCAGTAGCACAGATAACAGGAGAGCCCAGAAATACATTCCCTCCCTCAAAGGGCAGGGTGAAATAACGTTTGAAGTATGGGAGCACTCCCTTTGAGACTGTTGAACAAACCATTGACAAGTGCTAGGAGATCTACTAAGAGAAACCTTTTGGCTCTTGTGCCACATTATTTCTAGACCTTTTACCCTCCTCAGCAAGTTGCAGTCTTTTGCGTGATGCTATTTGGCTCTGAAGTCCCCCTGGTGTGACCCAGAAGACGGCATGCAGGACAGCTGTAGCTCCAGGCAGCACTAGACTTGCAAACTATCAGTACGCTCGACTTCGAACTTCCACCTTCCCTGCGCCTGGCAGCTTGCCTCTTTGGTGCAGATGATGTAGCCCTGAATAATGTGCTCTGCCACATGACACAGACACAGGCAAGCAGTGCAGACAGTGGCAAAGAGATGATAATCCCCTATGAAGAAACACAAATTGGAGAGGAAATGCTCATTTTCAGTAAATGGCTTTCAAATAAACAACCATGACAGGACAGCTTAAAAAGCCTTTTAATTAGTCAATTTTTCCTTCCGCTGTTTAGTGCCTTATGACTGCTAAGCTTTTTATTGCTTCACATTTCTGTGCCAGCTTGTATGGTAACCCAGTAGCCTACATCATACTCTAGTACCAGCAAAATCTGTTGTACCAAAAGCAGCTGACAGCTTCTTGAAAGTCACCTTAGGTTTTACAAAACAAAAGTGCAGTAACTTCTGTCAAAGGGATGGTACAGCATCATTTTTTTTCCTGTACTTCAGTTTTACCCCACGCAACAAGAGGTAAGCTTCATTAGAGGAAGCCAATGCTGGGAGACCGCTATGCTAAAGCCCAGTCCTACACAACTGCTGACATTACTGCAAGCAGCTGTCAGAAATGCAATTAATTAGGTAGATTTATGCCTTAGGTTTGGGCATTATTGGGGTAACAGGCAAGCAAATGCTTGAGAGTGGGACGCAGTGCCCTGGAGATCACGTATCGATCTGGAAACAACAGAGTTCTCTGAGACAGGTAAAATGATGAAGAAAGGGTTGATGGTAACTTGCCTGCCACTGAGCTGATCTTATGATGCTAATGAGAACGACCTTGTTTTGTTCTGCATTATGCAAGTTAAGGAGAGAGAACTTCCCACGCCAGGCCTGTGCTCTGCTTTGTCACTCCCAGGGCTGGTGTATAGTGGCTGATGCTGCCACGGCTGAGAGCCTGCCTTGGCTCTGCACACTTCTCCGAGTTGAAGTAGGCTGCTCGCAACCTACTCCTGCTGAGCATTTTTTGGTTGGATTATTTCCTCCTGGGGTCAGAAAACAGGAGGGAATCTAAAAGAGGGGTGGAATGGATCAGGCACGTATCTGGGCCACGTTCCTCTGCTGCCACAGGCATGCAAAGGCAGCCTGGTGCAGGTACCCAGCCCCATGCATGGTCCATAGCGAGGGGTCAGTACTGCTGGAGAGAGATGCAGAGAGCAATCGTGCTATGTCATGTATAGCTTTTCCAGAGCCAGTCAAACAAAATGCTGGGCATGGGGCCATCTGAGCTACCACCTGTCTCCTGAGGTTGAGCACCTACCTAAGGTCCCCTGCCTAGGACAGGGTGCCAGCACTTCATCTCCTGGTGTGCCTGGAATACAGGCCTGGAAAAGCTCTTTTGGGAAGATAAGCTTTGGACTCTTGTGTTTGGATTTGCTGTGCTGGACCTTTCTTCTCTGCTATTTCCCTTGTTCTGAAGAAATCTTTTTCTTCACCCACTTGAGCACTGGAACTAAAGATTTCCTGCTTGCTACAACCATTTCATAGAAAAGGGCCTGGCTGCCCCAGGCTTGTAGCAGCCCAGCCCTGGGTTTGGATTTGACATGTTCAGGGACATGTGAGAGCGCCATAACAGGCATTGTAAAGACTGTAGGAGGACAATCAGTATTTGCTGAGCTAGCGTGAAAAATGCATGGTTAAACAGAATGTGTATATATGTGGGGTTGTGTATGTTGTGTATGTCCATGTGTAGTTCCATGTTCAGTTTCCTGTCGGGTATTCGTTGAGCCAAGGGCAGTGTCCCCTGACTTATGAAGTCCTTCTGTGACAGACTGCAGTGCTGTGACTGGTCCTCTGCTTTGATGTCATGCCCTTCTCCTGCTGGGACTTGTAGCTTCTTCTGAGGTCACCCAGAGCTGCTGAAGAACTACAGTTTTTAAAAAGCAGAACTAATCCTATTACTTTGCTCTTCTGTGTTGGAATTACTTGCCACCCCCCATTCTTCTGTAGCAACATTAGGAAATAAAACATTTGATTACCATGTAGATATGTTTCAGTCCAAAGCAAAGGGGGAGCTTTAATTTTTAAATATTGTCTTGGGTTTAGGAGATAGGAATGACATAGCCTCGTCAGTGCCATGGATGCTAAAGCACTGCGATTTGATCCAATCAGCCTGAGTCCATGAGCTGTGCATGGAGAGATCCCCTGGGTAGCCACAGGTCACAGCTTACAATGTTGAACTCATTTGTAGGTACCACTCTCAGATATATATGTGTCGCTGTTTTTGTCCAAAGCCTGTTTTCAGTTCAGTGGCCTCACATAAAAATGGTACAGTAGACAAAATATTCTGGACAGAAATCTGCTGAGCAGGAGAAATCTCTAGTTGGAAAGTACCCTTTCTGCAATCTCACCCAACCCAAAACACTGGCATACAATTTGAAATTGTATCACTTTTTAATTAAGTGCTGACTGATGTTACCTTTAGAACCATAGGCTGGAGACACAGGCTGCTAATGATTAAATATCTTGATCCCTATCCCATAATCCTAATATTCTGCCAGTTGGCTATCAAAGTATGTCCAGAGCAGAGCAAGCATTTGGCAACTTTTTAATATTCAGTGATTTAAGGAAAACCCCAAATGACTCTTTAGCTGATATTCCTATTTTAATCTATAAGCAGTATCTACAGCTTCTGAAGAAAGACTGTTCAGCATTTCTTGGGTTTCACAAGCTTTGAGGAACGGTCATGATGAACTCTTCTTCCCAAGTGCTTGGTAGTTTAGTAACAGGCTTTGGACAGGAAGACCAAATGCTTCTCCAGTGAGTGACAGTAAGATTCAATGGAACAAAAAGGCTTTAGTCACGGTCGTGTCCGCACGGCTGCAAAGGCACACTCACAACAGCATTGCTTTTGAGGGAGTTCGTGCGGTGGACACAACTGGAAAACCCTTTGCCATGGTCCATCTCCTTCAATGATAGATTGCTTATGATTTTGTCCTGAACTGTGTCCTGTAGTTTCTTCAGCTTGTTTACTTGTGTAGTATTTGAACTCATTCAGAAGTCTATAGAGTATTTGGATTAAAACTGAGCTGTATTTCTCAAAGACACCTACCTGGTACTGCCACAGTGCTGAGACTGGCCAGAGGGCAGTCAAGCAGCCAGCAAATGACCTAAAGACAGTCCCTCTTCTGACAGACAAGTTTTAAAGGTATCAAATTCAGCAAAACAAAACTGGGCAAGAGTAGGTAGTCTTTTGCAGGAGCTTGCCCATCTGAGGCCACACATGCTGAGAGCTGGGGCAAACTGGAGGTGGGAATCTGGCTGCAAGGGTGTAGCTTGTGTAGCTTTTCCAGAAATGGATAACCCCTCCATTTGCTTCAGGCGGTTGCTATTTCTACCCCTTTCTTTCCTTTGGTTTGGTTTAAAGCGGCTTAAAACCCATGATTCAGCTATTCTCATTATTTGTTTTTGGTTTAATCATAGATTACTTACTTTAAGTGTTGCACTTATCAACTACAGACCACTGGACACAAAAGACTGTTTTTCTGAATATCCTGCAGTGGGACAGCCAAAGTTTCCAAAAAGGATTCATTAATTGCTCAAATTGAGCCCACTTTTCCAGCAGATGTGAACCCAGGTCTTTCTGAAAAGGGAGCCTCTTTGAAATGCCACAAACAGTACACAGGAGAAAGAGGCTGCTCAAACAGCTGGTCTCTGCTGGAGGACTTGCCCTAATCTCCTGTTACAGGTCGGTGGTACCGTGTATTTACTTCATTGACTCCTATCCACTTCATGCACTTCCTTGGTGCTATTTCGTCCTGAAGATTTCTGAGCTGAGGGCAAAGTCAAAGCGTGAGATCTCTCTTCTGTGGTAGTTTCCATTTGAAGGCTAAAGGGACTCTCCTGCAGTGATGCCACATCCTCTCCTCTTCCTTGCTCTGGTTATCAGGGCTCTTCAGGCTTTTCTTGCATGTCTTGAGAGGGTGCAACTCAGTGATTTTCATCATGGTGAAAACGAAAAACTGTTTCATGCTGAAAATCAATCTGTTTCATGCTGAAAACTGTGGGGAAAAAAAGTGTTTTACACTATTTTATTTCACTCGTTTTCTAAAACATAAAAAATGGTGAGGAAATACCCATTTTGTCTTAGAACTCTCTCTGTCTCACTGCTGTAGGCACACTGAGGCTGGTGCTGGGAATCACACTCCAGCTGTTAATGAGTTATTTAAGGGTACTTAACATGCATGTCATAACTAACCCAACATTTCTGCTGTTGCTGCTCTGGTGTTTCCCAGGCACCATTATCTGATCTTCTAATTATCACAATTTTATTCTTGTGTGGGTAATTAACTGAATGTATCAGGGTTCTCTGAGTGAAATCCAGAGAAGGGCAACTAAACTGGTCAAGGGGCTGGAAAATAAAACTTATGGGGAGCGGCTGAGGGAGTTGGGGCTGTTTAGCCTGGAGAAGAGGAGGCTGAGGGGAGACCTGATTACAGCCTACAAATACTTGAGAAGGGATGGTGGGGAGGTGGGGGAAGGGCTCTTTACATTAGTGATGGGTGATAGAACAAGAGGAAATGGATATAAGCTTAGTCAGGGGAGATTCAGGTTGGATGTTAGGAAGTATTTCTTCTCTGAAAGGGTTGTCAGCCACTGGAATAGGCTGCCCAGGGAGGTAGTTGAGTCCCCATCCCTGGATGTGTTTAAGAAAAGGGTGGATGAACTACTTAAGGATATGGTTTAATGGGAGATTAGGGACGGTTGGACTCGATGATGTCTAAGGTCTTTTCCAACCTAGAAATCTATGAAATCTATGAAATCTATGAAATGCTGCATTCAGTTTTTAACTTCAGAGCATATTTAAAGCCAATTCAACAAGGTCCTGTAGCACATGTCCAGTTTTGAAGGTGGCTGAGGCAGTGACAGATATGATCTGTGGGTACTTTGAGAGGCTACTGCTCTCAGTTGGCCATTGGCCAGAGGTCACCATCCTGAGCCGTTTTTTCTGGAACAGAGATTGATGCAAGTTGAAATTTAAGGCACCTGGCTGCAAACTGTCAGATGAAGAGTTCACGTGCTTTGGCTTGAGTGGCAAGGGGCAATAACATCTGTAAAACAGTAAATGGCAGAAATTTCTTCTATCAGCTCATCATGAATTTGTCTATAGGAGTACTTGTCCTAATTTATTCCATGTTTTCTTTAACCCAGCTCAGTGCAACTGAGCCAGAATTAATGCCCCTGAGAAGGGGTGACCTTCATCCACCTGAGAGAGGGCAGCATGAGGTAAAGAGATACCCTTAGACACCCTAGGCAGAGGGGAGGAAGGACAGATGGAATAGTAATCTTGGATTTCTCTCAGCTCTTTTGCCTGGATGTTTAGGGCCAAACCTTCAGGAGGTGTGAATTTGCCCAACCACTGCACAGCTTTGCATTGGCAGAGAATATGACTCTGCAGAAGTAGAAAATGCAGCAGAAATGTAGTATCAGGGAAGGAAGCATATGTCTAAAGGGCCAGACAGACTTTGAAGAGGACAGCAAAGTGCTCTGATAGCATCATGCCAAATTGAGACAAGTGCAGGAGGGACTGAATGAGATCATATAGATGGAGAAAACTGTCCATCAAAGCAGAAAGACCAAGTTCTTGCACAGCTCGTGCTCTGCCCTGTGTGTGATATGGTCTTGAACTGCGGTACAGGATATGAAGCACTCCTTGTACTGCAGTTCCTGAGAACATTAAAAGCAAGGATCTTTGCACTTCATCACTGTGCCGTGAAGACACATGGGTTTTCCTGCTCTCCTTTGTTTGCTTATATTGTGGTTTAGCTCCAGGCAGCAACTAAGTGCCATGCAGCCTCTCGCTCATTCCTCCTCCACCCTTACGCATCAGATTGCTCCAGCAGAGACTTTTCCAATGGTGTCATGGCTTCTTAGGGCATAGTCACCTGCTCCGGTGTGGGTCTCTCCTCAGGCTGTGGGTGGATCTCTGCTTCACCATTTCTCATGGGCTGCAAGGGGGCAAACAGCCGTCTCACCATGGGCTGCAGGGGAACCTCAGCTCCGGCACACCTCCTCCCGCTCCATCTTCACTGGCTTTAGTGTCTGCATATTCATTTCTGTCAGGTCTCAGTTCTCTCTCTGCTACCGCTGAGCTGGGCCCAACCAGCTCATGGAACCTCAGCAGTCCCAGCAGGATGAACTCTGCCCAGCGGAGACCCTGGAGCTCTCCAAGCCACTCCACCGCAGCCATCTCCAGTCAAGTGGTGGTGGCTGAGCATGGGCAGCCTGCCCAGGAAGCCGAAGGAGGCCAGGCTCTGCCTCCCCCCTCTCACTGCAGGGGGTTTCTTTGTCCCTCTTTTAAATATTTTATTCACAAAGGCGCTGATTGTCTCGGCCGCGGCAAGAAGCGGGTCTGACTTGGAGCTGGGGAAGCTTCTAGCAGCTCCTGACAGGGAAGCCTTCTCCCGCTACCAAAACCCCACCACATAAACCTAACACAGCTCACTGCCCCCTTGAAGGAGTCACCAGTGTGGGATTATGGTTCCAGAAGTGATTGTCCTGCTCCCTGGAAAACAGCTGTGGGGGCCTAGGGAAATTTGACTTTCTGTATGTATGTTGCAGAGGGGACGGCAGGCTGGGCAGCACTGCAGTGCCCTGCTGCCCAGCCCTTCCCTGCCTGCAGCTTTAGGGCTCATCACCAATCATTTAACACCCGGCTCTGCTAAGCTCTGTCACTGACTCGTTTTTCAGTGGTGAGGCACTGGAACAGGTTGCCCAGAGAAGCTGAGGATGTCCCATTCCTGGAGGTGTTCAAGGCCAGGTTGTATGAGGCTTTGCGCAACCTGGTGTAGTGGAGGGTGTCCCTGCCCATGGCAGGGAGGTTGGAACTAGATGATCTTTGAAGGTCCCTTCCAACCCTAACCATTCTATGATTCTATGATTCTATGCCTTGCCCTTGATTGGTTTGACTGAGATTTATTAATTTGAGGAAGATAATGACAAGGATGAAAAGGCAATCATTCAGAAGAGGTAAAGGGAATTTTCCTATAAGAGGGTGCACATCGAGCTCTTGGCCTCATGGAAAAGCAGGTAAGACCTTCAGAACAGTAGGCTGTTCCCAAAAATCAGTGTCCAAAAAAACCACTCAATGGTTCTGTCTCTACATCTCCATCCTCCACACCGTAGATATGGTCTCTGTGCACTTAGAGAATGTGCATTTTGTAAGGTAATTAATGCATGTAAGCATGCATTAATCCCCTCCTCAGTTACATTAATTCCTACGGGAAAAATTACATCCTAGTCCACTAACCATCACATTTCCCAGCACCCTCAATGACAAGCAGGTTGTGATACTGATTTTCCCTCCATGCTGTCGACATGCTCTCCTGCTTTTTCCATTTGCAATCCCTGGCTTTGCTGTTGCTGGTCCTGGATCTGCTGCTGCCCAGCTTCTCCCCTCTGGTCCCCACACAGCTCCTCTCCTGTGCTCTGTCCTTGTGCCTGGCATTTTCCCCGGCAGTCAGGTGCGAGGCATTTTCCAAACACAGAGCTGGGACACAGCAATGCCTTGTGAGCAGGAGGAAACTACCAAACATGCCTACCCACTCATCAGAGATCTTCCAGAGGAATTTTCCAAGCTTAATTCCCCACCTGCATGGGATGGAAAGTGAGATAAGGAGAGAAGAGCTCTCCTGCCCTGCTCATGTAGCGTGAACTCAACACGCAGCTGTGGTCCAGCCAGCCTACGTCAGGCTGCGTCACTCCCCCGCTGAATGTTTCCGTGCGCGGGCTGGGGCTGGTGGTGACACTGGAAAGCAGATGTTTCTCTCCTGAAAAAAGCTGTAGCTGAATCCTGGACTGTTTACATTCCCAGCAGATACGTAATGTGGAAATGTCTTGAAATAGGAAATAGTGTCCCGGCTGAATGAGTAAAAGGCATGAGATTAGAAAAAAAAAATCACTATCATCATTTCCGAGAGACTTGCCAAATTCCTCGTTTCTGCACTTGATTTGCACATCCTGCAGATGTGTCTGCTCAAATTTCCCTTCTGGTGTTTTCCTCTTACACGATATGTCAAGCACAGACACATATTCACCTGAATGAAGAAGCTCAGTTAATGGTAAGTGAAAAACCTGCTGTCAGTGAGAGAGCGTGAGGAAGGGGATGTGAGCGGGTGCACGCAGATGTGTCCGCGGAGCACACAGCAGCGGATGAGCACTTCATGTGTGGTTCTTGCTTATCTAGGGGACTGCAAATGGTTCACTGCTGGGACAGCAGAGGTTTTGCAAGTGAGACACGGTGTATGCACAGTCCTGAGTGCTGCTAGGTGTCCCCTGTTAGATGTCAAGAGCCACCTCTATTAGATGTACCTTTGTGGCTTACATTGGAGAGGGGCCCAGCCTACAGAAAATTTCTGAGTTGATTTCCAATCTTGTTTAAATGGAAAACATCCTTCCTCCTTGTCTCTCAGAGGATATCAGCTGCACCTTTAGTTGCAGGTACCATTGGGAAACATTGCAAGGGAACCGAGACAGGCTGGGAAAGCAAAGGGTTTGCAAAAATATAGATTGGATTTAAGATTATGGTTGTAATTATTATTTCTTTGTAATAACCTTGGCCCAGAAGACCTGGCCATGAACCTCCATGACCGCAGATTCTATAAAACACAACTTTTACCTCCCACTGGGTCAGACTCTGACCCCAACTGGATGCCAACTCCCACTTGCTGTCTCCTCTGGTTCATCTGGGTTGAGATCAGAGCAGGGGACAGCTAAGTGGTCACCTAGAGTGGCACCTCTAACAGGACCCTTACCTCATTTTGACACAGTCAGAGTCATCTGCTCAAGCAAACATGACCAGTTAACAGGCTTGGGAGCAGAGGATCTTGAGCCAGGGCAACCAAATACCATCGTCTCCTTGCAGGAGCAATATTCCCCAATCAGGCAGATGACACCAGATCAGTGCTCCCAAAACACTGCTTCCAGACTCCTGTTTCTTGCAGGATCTGTTCTTTTCTTATTTACCTGCACTGTGTTTATTTGGAGGGGCAACAATGCTGTGAGGTGCAGCAGAGGTACCGGGTGAAGGCTGGGCTGGAGTGGAAGCTCCCTGGTTTGCAGGGCATGGTGAGGACCTGGCCGGAGCAAGCAACTGTAGGGAAAAAGGAGACAATAACATAGTCTTTGCTTGGCACAGCACCATATCATGTGCACAAGCAGTTGTGGTGGGATCACAGCAAATGACAGAGCTGCTCAGCATGGCAGATCCAGGCGGGCGCCACACAGATGTCCTCAGCAGCAAGCAGGCAGGGCAGGCAGTGCAGCAACAGTTACTCTGTAACAGACCTGGTGACAGGATGGGATTCCCCACATTTTTCTAAAATATGTGGTTGCAGGGTCTGTCAAAGGCAGGAGGTGCAATCTGACAGACCAGTGGTGTGATGTGCTGTATCCAATCCTGTCATGCCAGCTACTGCTGGAGAAGGGGCATCTTTGTCAAAACAGCCATTGCTATCATGACAAAGAAATCACCCAGAAGCACAGGGAAGATTGTATCAAGGGAAGGAGATGAATGAAGGAGATGCATTCTGAATGTTAAATTTGAGTCTTACAGGCTGGAAATGTCAAAACTAATATTGCCTGAGGGAGCTGGAGCACAAGTCCAACGCCAGTCACAAGTGGAGATGAATTCACAAGGTGGCTCTCTGCTCATCCCAAGGAAGCCGTGCACCTCACTGCGATTAGTGCTCTGGGCTGCCGAGAGGCCCAGGCCAGGAATAAAAATAGCAAGAAGAGATCAAATGGAGAGATTAAGGTCTTGTCTCTACAAGAAAAGTTGTATAAGTTTATCTAGGTGGATTTGGAGCGATGTAGTCAAACTGGTGAAAACCCCAAGCATAGGGGCACTTAAGCTCCGGCTGCAGTCGGTTTAACTCAAGCTGCAGTGCAACACTGCCTCGACTCCTTTGAAGATGTGAGGCCAGATGCCTATCTTGACGTCTGAACACTCCTGAAAATGCCTTACCCTTGGTGCTGTAGAATGTGGCAATACCCCGCAGAGGTGGGGTGAGGACAGACGCATTGGAGACTGCGAGACACCAAGGTGAGGCGGTGGCTGGGGCACGTCAGGATACACCACCCCCTGCGTGCTCCAACTGCAGGTGCTGGGGGCAAGGACCTCTGGAGGGCTCCAGGGCATCTCCCAGTCCTCCCATCCAGGCATAAGGACTGTGGGGCAAGCGGTGAACCACAGCATGGGCAGCTGTGCTACTGCACGGGGAATTTCCACGGCAAGTGCTTTCATGCCATTTGGCTCAGGTGCTAGAGGGCTTTTTTCTCCCATGTCCACAGAGGAAAGCACTGTCAGAGCAGTAGAGAATCAGGTCTTCCTTGGGATGCGGTCTGAGCTGACGCTGCCCTGTTCAATGGAGTTTCCTCACATCTGTACAGGCCTTGTTTCTCGTCTTGTGTGGCTAACCCACTAAAGGTGATTAGGATTTTATTTTGCTTTTAGGCTACCTAATTAATGAGTTACCCTCTCAAATTCTGCCAAAAAAGGCAGTAATTTTTCCTTTAAAAATCAGGCACCAGCCCTTAATTTCCAGCACCTGAGCCCTGATGTGCTGTTACGATTATGTTATCTAAATGCAATGGGAAATCTGCAGCAAAGGGGACACCACAAGTCACGAAGACCTCACTGAGAGCTCTGCATTGTTCTGAGAAAACAAGCTACTATTTTTTCTCAGCTTATTGCAAAAATAAAAAAGACAATTTTTGATGGACTTGATCCTGTCGGATGCTGAACACAAGTTTGTGTGCACGGTGCTGGGTGTCTGCACCTCTACTGACATTAATATGAAATTGATATGGATGAGAACGTTGGTTTGTTGGTAAATCATCGGGTGGCACTTGGCTCCGGGCAGACACCAGCACCATCTCCACTTGCAAGCACATACAGAGCTTGCATAACTCCTTCACAGTGAAAGCAAATGCTATTATTAGTTTATAAAGCAAGTTTTGTTGAGTTTGGCAGACAACGTGCATGTGTAAATTCCCCCAAATTAATGAAAACGTTTAGAGCGATGGTGGAGATAGCAGTGCTGCTCATCTAATAGATAGTTTTAACAGGTTCACAAATGCTTTTATGTAATGAATTAATGCTTGGCTACCTCAGGTGAAATAATCTGGGCATGTACGTTTCCTTAAATCAGAGCAAAGGTATAGGGGCAAATTCATACTCTGTTTAAGCAGCTTCCCTCAAAGTTGGTCTGAAGCCCATTGCGGGCTCTAATTTATCTCTGGAAGACGAAATGTGATCTGAACTGACTGTACGAGCAGAAGAATGAAAATGCATGAAATAATAAATAAGGCCATTGTGCTTTCCAGGACTGAGTGCCAGGATTTTCTTCTTGCCCGGTTTAGCTCCTCTCCTGTTGTAGCCACAGAGTGAAACCAGGCTCAGACCTGGCCAACAGGAACTTGTGCTGACCCCATCACTGGCACAATGGCACTGCGGTGATGCTCGGCAGCGTGGAGGAGGAGGCACAGTGTGACATGAGCTGTGTAGCGTTGGTCACCTCCTGAAGTGAAAGCATGGGATGTTTGGGTTCATGAGCCACCACAGTCAATTTGGTGAATGAGCTGCCTGAACTCGATGGAATATATCAAAAGTGCTCCAGTCAAACAAGGACAACTAATAACCTTAATCTTAATGTGCTCGAGAACATTGCAAAAAAGAAGATGTCTGGCTATAGATGCCATGGCTTAAACGTAGCTCCTTTGTCTCCTACTCAAATTCTGGGCTCGGGACTTTAGATCTGGACTCAGTCCTCCGCCTGCCTTGTGCGTGGGGACATAGGCACGTGCAAAGCTTGAAATGCTGCAACAAGATGAACAAAGACCTCTCAGAGAAGAAAACCGATGGCTTAATCTGTAGATTTTCTGAAACAACTGTGTAATTCCAATGTGCCTGCAAATGTGGCTGAGGAAAATAACCTTTTTCACATCAGATCCTCTATATGTTGTGAGTGCTACCTGCTGATTGCTGTACCATATAAGTATATACTTACCCAATTTTGATTAATGCTCACCAAGAAGAATTGCCCCTGCTTTAATAGAAAGCTGTATTTTAGTTCTTTAGTGCATCATTGGAATAATTCTTTGATAAATGACTGTCTGTTTTCCCTGGACAAAATCAGGCAGAATTAATGACCAGAGTATAAAACAACCAACCTGGCTCCCAGAGGAAGGTGAGTGGAGAACCTCCCCCTCGTTTTCCTCTGCAAGCAGGGCATATCTGATCTGAGTCACTGAGGCAACCAACTCAGAGACCTACGATCCCGTTTTTACCTCCTTGCTTTTCAGAGCAGCATCACACTTTAAAAATCTTCCTTATATAAAGCCCATTCAGGTAGGTGAAATGCAATGCTCTGCTGCATCCAGACAAGAGGGAGGTACCCAGCTGACTCAGGCACACCTCTGTCCTGCAAGCCTGCATGGACGCCAGCTAGGCACAGCTCAGAAACAGATCCAGCTTCCTACCAAATGTGTTTTCAAGCCAGTGTTATTGGTGTCTGGGTATAGCCCAATCTAGCTCAATCCTCTGATGACAAGGCTGCTTCTCACTTGTTCATCTTCTGACCTTCTGAGTCTTGCAGTCCATGCTGCATGTGGCCCAGCTTTAACATATAAATAAATAAATGCCTCTTTCTTCCGCTCCAAACACCAGGGACATTGTGGCCAGGACAGTGTCCTCTGTGTGCAAGAAGAGATCTCATACTCATGGAGGCTGGAGATACTGGAAGCCAGGTCTTACACTCACTGAGGGTCTGCTCTAGCCACAGGGATACTATCCAGAAGTGGGTAAAGCAGGTCAAGATGTGCTCTGGACTGATTTTAATGCTCTTGCTATGGGTAGGCTTCCCTAGAGCACACCTGCCAAATCAGACCCATTAAAAGTTTTAGAGACTTCTAGTGCCTATACCTGAGTCCATTCCAACTTCTTCTGCATCCCTGTCCAGATCAGGACCTTTCTGAGCATCATCTTAGGAACTTTCAAATTATCAGGTACATTTCTAGTGAACGGTTTCCAAGATTAAGTGCTGCTGCAAAGCAATTTTAAGTTGTCTGCATTTTATCCTGAATAGCTTGTTATGACAGTTAAGTGAACCACTGCAGGGAGGCTGATGGTGCTTTCCCTGGATGGAAGTGGCTGGAACTCTAGTTTTTATGCAGGTAGTCACCTAGGGATATCTCCTCCAATTAACTGCGGTATTGAATAGATGCTAAATGAGAAAGCCATCATTGTTGCTTCCTGCATCACGTTCGGTATTTTCTTTTCCATGACCGTGATGCCTGACAGAGCTCCCACCCTGGAAAAAAGGCTTGTAAACTAGATATCCTGCACAGCTGTATGCGAGAGTATTTCCTATTTATTGTTTAAAGAAAATCTCTGGAGTAAATTGTGGAAGAAAAACACTGAAATAAGTGTGGGTTAGGTTACTCCCTTGTAAAAGATAGAACACTTCAAAGAGTGTGAAGCAGAGTGCTCACGTTGCTCCTTTGTTTCTGCTTTGCTTACTTTGACCAAATCCCTTTATTGGATTACATAAATCCTCATACGTTGCACAGAAGATTTTATCTCTGCTAGCTCAGGTACAATTCTGGAGTAGCTCCACTGGCTCCATCCAACAAAGTTGTTCCAGATCTAGGTTTGGTGACCGCATTTGGGCATTGCTGTAGCACCTTGCAGATCTAAATCTGAATCAGGGTCCTGTAGTTTTCGGCACTGCTCCCTTCTCTGATGGAAGGAGCATCCTGGCCACACGGGATGTATGATCTAAGTCAGATTTACAACTTCAGTTACTCTGTGGCTTTACTTGCCTGGCTCTTACTGCTTTTTGTTTTGCCTCTTCCTTGATTTTCCTCATGTTATTTTCCATCTTTTATTCTCTTTCTGTTTATTTATACAGATAAGCATATTTGTACATACATATGTATGTGCACGCATGGAGGCACACTCTTTCTGGCCTGTCAGGTCTTATGAATGAATCTCATTCTAGCCAAATATGTATGCATGCATTTATAGGTATATTCATATAAACATACAAATAAATATTTTCATACACCATTCTTGCCAAGAAAACTTGATTTCTGAAATGTTCTGGCATTGTTTGACTTGCATGTCAAAACTTCAGTCAAGAAACAAGTAAACACCATCTAATTGTGAATAAACTGAATACAGCCTTTTATTTGTCTAAACACGCTTATGAGTATCCACATGTGCTCACCCTAAAGGGATGTTTGCCGATAGGCGCAAGCGCTGCTTGTGGCCTTCTGTTGAGTGGAATCTAGGAGCCCATTCAGAGCCCATTCAGCCCATTTCTCTCCCAAGGAGAGTGGATCTCCATATCAGAGCTGAGAAGTTTAAAGTGATGCAGCAATGTGAAGGGCTAAAGGTCTGACTCTTAGGCTCAGTAGTTGCATACAGTCAGTAAGCCATAATGACCTTCCTACAGCTACAGAGGATTATTGACTTTTGATGGTTGGGTATCCCTTGCACCACAGTTACAAATTATAGGGTCATGGCCAGGCCTGATATGTTTTCTACTCAAAGCCCAACAGTTTGGCTATATGTGGAGAGATGCAAGTTGCACCATCTTTTTATAGAGACGTTGGAATTAAGGACACTTTTTAAAAAATGTGTACTCCTCATCAGTGGTTTTGATCTTAAAGTCTGACATTGAAAGAGTCACTCTCAGAACAGCCTGTGCTTCCTTAGTGGGTTAAGAGGAAAGACTGCGCTACTTTTGGATTCTCTTCCCTGTAGCAGCAATTTAATTTGGACTGAAATTATCGTAGTCTGCAATTAGTGGAGGAAGCAGATCTTCAAGTTTCTTTTTCTTGGCTTTACAAATGGGCCTAAATAGTGTCATTCAGATAGCAATTCCACCCATGGGCAAGGTGGACTTTATACACAAGACTGTGTTTTAGCCTTATGGGGAAAAACAAGGCAACCCTGAAGACAGCCATTTCACTCTCTTCAATGAAAGCCTTCCAGAAGAGAGAAAAACTGTGGCCGTGTCCCGGAGGGACACCTTAATTTTGTTCTTTCTTGCTGTGTTTCTTCATATAAACGTATCCAAGACTGAAAATATTTGGCTGTTATTCCATCTGGAAATATAACAGGAGTCATGATGATTAGGTAAGTTAGCTGTGGGGGTGATGCATCGCACCCTGTCTTAGCCACCTGGCAATTAGGCGTCTTGACTCCATGAGTTTTCTTGGCTCCAAGAGCCAGTGGAGGAATAAAAGGCACCTTTGCTGGGCAGTTCAGCCCCTGCCTTAAGCACCTGTCTTAGGACAGGGTGACTTACCCTCTGGAGGTGTTTGCCTCTCTGCCTTTACCTATAGAGGGAACGCATACAACTAGTTCAGATTGAACATACAACTTTTCAAGGTATGAAGTTAGCTGTCCCTGCATATCTAGTCTCCTAGTCTGTGCTCTTGCTGTCCTGTGCTGTGAACACTGCTGCTTCATGATCAAATTCAGGCTGCCACAACCATCGTTTCTGCCTCCGAGAGACTGATGAAATGAAATGTCCCATCTAACCGGGACACACTTTGCAGACAAATTTTCCACACCTCTTAGTTTGCACAGACTAGTACATCACTTTCTTTTTAGCATAAATACTTCATGTGAGGAGTCTGAAAATCTGTCAAACGTGGGAGAGGATTCACTCTGAGCTGTGCCCTAGCAGCTCTGTGTCAAAACATCTCTGCATGTAGTTTTATCAGCTATTTCAGGGCTGTTGTTTTATATCTAACGTTGTTATGCTTTGGAACAAAGATACAGTGGCGCCTCCTGGACAACTATTTTTATGCTATTGAAAACAGAACTCCTTTTTTCCTTCCCTAAAAAACAGCTCCAGCAGAAGTCTCTAAAAAATAGATAACTTGCTGTCTACTTCTGGTTAATGCTTGATTTACACTGTTGTTACTGGGCCTTGTAAAAAAGGACTGCTCCTATCACAACATTTCTAGATACATAAACAGTCATCAAGACCAGCCATTTGAAAGTCCCCTGCTCTGTAACCCAATATTATTTAGATTTTGCTTTGATCTTGTGCCTGGAAAAAATCTTTTCCTTGAAACTCTGAAAGTTTTCACAATTCTAATAATGCATCAAAGCCGATACAGTATGTAGTTCAGCCAATTTCCAGCATTAGCTCACCTCGTGAACCCAAATAGGCATCTTTCCTCCCTTCTTTCAGCTTCAACTTTGTGTTTTCTTTGCAGTGATTCTGGGGAGTAGTGTGTTGCTGGTGCTTGGGGAAGCGAGAGGGTGAGAGCGCCCGCTAACCCACGCACTGAACCGTCAGATGCTTCCTCCCAAAGGACTGCCAATGCCCTGAGCGCCTCTAGACGTCTCATGAGCACAGACTGCTGCTCCTGCCAAATTACATGGTGGTTTTGAGGATGGAGACGAATATCCACTGAGTATTTACTTGATGCTATCAAACTCATTTGTCTCGTAACCAAAGTCAGAGTCCCTAGAGGTGAAATTCAGTGCATCAATCCACTGCTCCATCTACCCACCTTTGAAAGGAACATCATTAACATGCCTTACACATGAACAAATATGGCTTTGTTCCATGTTACTTCATTAACGCATTATTTAGACTGATAGATTTGAAAGCCAGAAGGCACCTTTATGATCACCTAGTCTGATCTCATGAGTACCACAAACTAGTAATCTAGGCAGTAACCTGTGGTTGATCTGTATCACGTATTTTAGAAAAAATAGCCAGTTTCCCATGGCAGTTTGGACCAATCTCCCTAGATGTGCTGATTTCCAGCCAGTTGTTTGCCAAAGGGAGAGCAGAGAACACAACAGCAAAGCTGGTATTTGCTGTGCAGAGCTGGAAGAGGAGTTTCACCCTAGGAAGCCAGACAGGCTCAAATACAAACAAAAATGGAAACAGCACTGTTCTGTAGATCTGAATTTAGATCTAACCTTTGGCTGAGTGCCTATTTCCCCTTTTAAGTCAAAGTGGAAATCAGTCTACTAAAGGAAGGGAATTTGCTACTTGGATACCATGGGTGAGATCTGAAAAAATACATCCTTTTGGACTTGATATGGGGTAAAAGATTTGTTGTTCTGGAGGAAAAGCAATGTCCTGAGAAATATTTGTGATTTTGTTTTTCAGTTGAGAAGTCCGTTCTTGGTGTTGAATGCATGGTCAGAAAAGACTGCCCTATGGAAATGTATTTGTTTCAGTGAGGGGCTGATGAAACATGCTCAAGCCCAGGAATCTGCCTAAGCTTTTTTGTGTCAGCTCACCTTGCAGGCTGCTGGGAGTACAGAAGGTTTTTTTAAGAACACTAGGGAAGACTGAACAAGCCAGTGTCCATCTCCGGAAACAGCCTCCAGGAGGTGGCTCGCTCCTGCAAGGCTCTGCAGGCTTTCTCCACATGACGTAGAGGAAGAGCTGATAACCAACAAGCCACCCTTGGAGTTGGACACAGGAGCTCATCATCTACCTGGTCCCAGCCCAGGCCTCGCAAACCTGTCTAGGAGAAGAGATAAGCTGACTTTCATGCAAGTGGGCTTTTCTGATCAGGGACTGAGCAAAGCACCCTGTGAAGGGGTGCTCTGTTTAATCTGTATTTGAGAGCAATGCAGTAATTATATATTCCATCGAAATTCCAGGCGAGCTGTTGCTGAAGTCTTGTGGAAAAGTGAGTTCTGAAACAAAAGGCAGAGGCAGTCAAGGGGATGCTGTGATGATTAAGTTCTAGGAAGATTATTGATTTATTGAATGAAGGTCAAAACTGCTCAGCAAAAAGGCAGGAAATGTTAGCACAAAGAGGCTCAATGTGGAAACAAGGAACTTCAACGCTGAGCAGGAAAAAACAGTGCACACAAGTGTAAATGAAGCATTTAGAAAAGCTAAATAAGGAAGGTCAAGGCTTTCCATGACACACATCAGTTGGTAGAGCACAGCAATAAGCAAACACTTCTCAACAGGCATGACTGGCAGCGTTGGCCCTTGCGTGATGGATGACAGGTGAAACCAGAATGATGCATGATGAATTAGCTCAAGTGCCAAAGGAGGCTGGAGCTTCTGGGCTAAATCTACTCAAAGAATAATTTCTGTGGGCCAAGGTCTGGCCTCTACCACTGGAGCTGGCTGGCATGGCCATACCACAGCCTCCCTGCTAAGCTCTCTTAGCTTCCAAACCACAATGGCCACATCCTAACTACCTCTTGGGAATGATCTTTTCCCCATGCAAACTCCCAGCCTGTGCCCATGTAATGCTTGGGAAAGCACTAGCTAGTCTGGGTCAAAATCACACCATCACACCAGAGATTATGTAAACAATTCTGACCAGTTATTAGTATGGACACAGGAGACAAAGAAGTCCAGTATAAGCCCTCTGCCTGCAGCATGGTCATTTGAGGTATCACCAAAGCTGCTTCACTTCTCTGTAATTCATGAAGTTTTCCTCATTGCCCAATGTGACCGTGTGGTTTGCAAACCAAGATGAACCCATCCACCCACTCAAAAGCCAGCCAGAAGAACCAGTGAATTCTCTCAGCGATTAAAAATGACAGAAGTTGCAGATGCATAAACTCTCTCGTAATCTCCTTTTCTGACACTCATCAACTCTCAGTTTCCCAGGCTGTGGCTTTCCCAAAGGGAAGGTGTGGGACAGTCATGGGAAGGTGACTCTTGGTGTGGAAAGGCAGGACCAGAGGGCTGGGGTTATGAGGGGAGCACACAGACCGTTGCGGTGTTTTGGCACGTGGCTTCTCACTCACATCTTCTCTGTTCTCCGAAAGAGAGACAGACAGTCTTGAAACCTCTGTGGCTGCTCCCTCCAGCAGTTCTTGAGACGGGAGCTCCAGGATTCTGCTCTCTCCCTGTGGCATGTAGGCTTCTGCTCCACCCTACCCTGCCTTCCTCTTGGCTGTCTGGTTATGAGTGTGGCTCACCTGGCCACAAACATGCCTACGTATGTGCAATCATTCATTCGTTTGTATGCGCTCATGAAGAGACAACACAGAAACCAGCGCTGGCACACACGGCTCGTGCTGGCTTTAGAGAAAAGCTGTGTGCATTTATCTGTTCGTGGTTTTCATTATGCAAACAACGTTGTACTGGTGAGGCTGAGCTCAGAATGAAGCAGTTTGCCTGAAGATCCCTGGTGCAAGACAAGAAGGAGCAAAGCTCTAGAGGAAATGTTCTTTTCAGTGCTTTTTACCAGAGCTAGTAAAGTGTTTGTTAAAACGCTGCTTTGTTAAGAGCAAACTGCCTCATAGGAGTGTAAGAACCACCTTTGGCTGTTAGAGCTGAGAGCCGCCTAGCCACAAGTGAATGCTCAGGTGGAGAGTTTAGGGTACACAGCACATACCTGGGACATCTCAGTTACAAGCAGTCAGTGCTTTAGGGACTCACTGTTGTGGAGCTTGAGACAATTGACTCAATAGGACGGGTGGATCCTTCCCCCAGGAATTTGTCTCAGCCACTTAGGAACTGCAAATTTTAAATCCCTGCATTGAACCCTGCTTTGGGCTCTGCAGAAGCCTGTGGCAATGAATTCCACAATGCAATTAGTCAATGGGTAATAACGTGCTTTTGTTTGGTCTGAACCTGCTGCGCAATAATTTCTCCAGGTGGCCCTTAGTTCTGACCTTATGAGAATACTTGCTCAATATTTGCTCTCATTCCATCTCCTCTGCAGTATAATCCTTTTAGATATCTCTCTGTTTTCTGGTACCATTTACCCTTTCGTCATGGTGAAGCTGTTCCATATTTAGAATCACGGAATGGTTTGGGTTGAAAGAGACCTTTAAAGGTCATCCAGTCCAACATCCCTGCAGTAAGCAGGAACACCTTCAACTAGAGATCAGGTTGCTCAAAGCCCTGTCCAACCTGAACCTGAATGTTTCCAGGGATGGGGCATCTACTACCTCTCTGGGCGACCTGTTCCAGAGGTTCACCACCCTCATGGTAAAAAATTTCTTCCTTATATCTAGTCTAAATCTACCCTCTTTTAGTTTAAAACCATTACCCTTTCTCCTGTCACATCAGGTCCTACTAAAAAGTTTGTCTCCGTCTTTCTCATAAGACCCCTTTAAGTACTGGAAGGCTGCTAGAAGGTTTCCCGGGAGCTGCCTTTTCTCCAGGCTGAACAATCTCAACCCTTTCAGCCTGTCTTCATAGGAGAAGTGCTCCAGTCCTCTGATCATTTTTGTGGCCTTCCTCTGGACCTGCTCAAACAGGTCCACGTCTTTCCTGTGCTAAGGACCCCAGAGCTGAACGCAGTACTCCAGGGGGATCTCACAAGAGCAGAGTAGAGGGCCAGAATCATAGAATCATAGAATCATAGAATCGTTAGGGCTGGAAGGGACCTTCAAAGGTCATCTAGTCCAACCCCCCTGCAAGGAACAGGGATATCTCCAACTAGATCAGGTTGCTCAGGGCCTCATCCAACCTGGCCTTGAACGTCTCCAGGGATGGAGCATCCACCACCTCTCTGGGCAACCTGTTCCAGTGTTCTACAACTCTTATGGTAAAAAATTTTTTCCTGATATCCAACCTGCATCTACCTCCCTCTATTTTAAAACCGTTACCCCTTGTCCTATCACAACTGGCCCTCCTGAACAGCCTCTCCCCATCTTTCTTGTAGGCCCCCTTGAGGTACTGGAAGACCGCTATAAGGTCACCCCGGAGCCTCCTCTTCTCCAGGCTGAACAGCCCCAACTCTTTCAGCCTGTCCTCATAGGAAAGGTGCTCCAGCCCTCTTATCATCTTCGTGGCCCTCCTCTGGACCCTCTCCAACTGGTCCATGTCCTTCTTATGTTGGGGACTCCAGAACTGAACGCAGTACTCCAGGTGAGGTCTCACGAGGGCAGAGTAGAGGGGGAGAATCACCTCCCTCGACCTGCTGGCCACGCTCCTCTTGATGCAGCCCAGGACGCGGTTGGCCTTCTGGGCTGCAAGAGCACATTGCCAGCTCATATTGAGCTTCTCGTCCACCAGTACTCCCAAGTCCTTCTCCTCAGGGCTGCTCTCGATCCATTCTCCGCCCAGTCTGCATTTGTGCCTGGGATTGCCACGACCCAGATGTAGGACCTTGCCCTTGGCCTGGTTAAACTTCATGAGGTTGACACGAGCCCACCTCTCCAGCCTGTTGAGGTCCCTCTGGATGGCATCCCTCCCTTCCAGCGTGTCGACGGCACCACACAGCTTGGTGTCATCGGCAAACTTGCTGAGGGTGCACTCCATGCCACTGTCCACATTACCGACAAAGATGTTGAAGAGGGCCGGGCCCAACACGGACCCCTGAGGGATGCCACTCATGACCGGTCTCCACTTGGACATCGAGCCATTGACCACTACTCTCTGAGTGCGGCCATTGAGCCAATTCCTTATCCACCGAGTGGTCCATCCATCAAACCCATGCCTCTCTAGTTTAGAGAGAAGAATGTCGTGCGGGACAGTGTCAAAAGCTTTGCACAAGTCCAAGTAGATGACATCTGTTGGTCGACCCTTGTCCACCGATGCTGTCACCCCATCGTAAAAGGCCACCAAGTTGGTCAGGCACGATCTGCCTTTGGTGAAGCCATGGAGGTGCTCCTCCTTGTGAAGCTGTTTGGAGAATGATGTAGGTCACCCTTCTGCATCTGTGGCACCAAGCATCAGCCTCCGGTCTTCCCACAGTGAGAGCATGCCTGACGTGGCTGTTTAGCGGGACAAAGACCAAGCTGATAACCAAGCATCTCATGGGTGAGGACACTAGGCAAAGAAGTCTTGGCATTGCTCTGCTGAAGAGTGAAATATGAGCCTAGATAAGCAGGGGAGAGGGTCAGGAGCCAAGTGTGTGATTGTCCCTCAGCATGAGGAGCATGACAGGCCCATTTGCTCCTCTAGGTCTGTGCAGTTGACCATAGTAGGGCTTGCTTTTTCAGCTGTAAGATTTTCCTAATGTTCCTGTGTGAATAACAGTACTGGAAAATTACAGAAAGGGCCACGGGGCTGATCAGAGGTAAGGAATGGCTCCCACCCAGGAGGTGGAACAGACTAGGAAGAGAGATGACTGAAAGAGGATATGGTATAAGTCCACAAAATCATAAGTAGTAGGAAGAAAGCACCTAGGGGATAACCGTGTCTTCCAGTAATAGAACTGGGGGATGCCAAATGAAACTCCCAGATGGCAAGGTCAGTGCAAAGGAGATGGTTGTGCTCCCAGGAGGGAGGTGAAGGTGTGGGACCCAATGCCGCCAGGGGTGGTAGGTGCTTAGTGTTTACACGAGCTCAAATTCATGGAAGAAATATCCATTGATAGTTATTAAATACAAAACCGCAATCTCTGCTCCAGGATATCCATGAAGGCTGGAAGAACATCCTGGAGCAGCAGTATTATAAGCCTGTCCTTTTATACTCTTCCCTGGCATCTCTTTTTTGCCAGGAAGGGAAAAGATCCTGAGATAGATGGATCCTTGATTTGGCACACACGGACTTTCTTAGGAATGCAGGTATATTCTTTAAGTGAAGGCAAAAGAAGTCTCTTTTGGCATTTTGGACAATTTGATCCCGCTAACCTTATCAAGTCAGTGAAACAAGGTTATGGTTAAGACAATGCCTTAGGATGCCAGTGCCCAAACAGCACGTTCCCTCTGCTGATCTTGGCCCAAAACGGCTGCTGACTTGCCCACGTATAGCCCAGACCCAGCACAAAGGAGTAACATCTCTGTCTGAAGGAAGGCAGCACAGCCAGAAAAACTAGTAGAGTTTGCCTAAGATAGCCAGATGTGTTGGATGGTCCTGGATGTTACTGTCACCTGTTCAGTGGTCAGGCTGAGGACACAAATCATCGTGTGCCATGTAGCGTCCGTAGTCAAATCACAGCCTCATACTCCAAAATCCATTTCCGAATATGTGTATGTGAGAGGTGCGGCAACAGAGCTGTGCGCTCAGCGATGCTGGGTGTAACAGCGCTTTTTTCATAATGGGGTTTTGTTTGGAAAGAAACGCTATATGAGATGACATAGTTTTTAAGACTGCTGAGATACTTTATATGTTTGAAACCAAGTGGCTGGAACACATGGAAAGATCAAGGTCACCCAGAGATGTAGGCCACCCAGCCTGAAAACTTGGCTCCACCACGCAGAAGTCATTTCCTCAGCCTGCCAAAGCATGAACCAGAGGTTAGCATATGCTCATGTATGTCATGGTGTTCATCTGATAACACAGCCTGATGATTAATCTCTATAATTAATTGCACATTAATATAGTTCACTGTAGCATATTCAAACAGTGATGGAGATTCCCTCTTCAGCAAAACAAAGGAGTTTTATGACTCATAATAGAACAGATAGAAAAAAGAACCTTATTTTAAACTCGTGTGATGCAACATGGTGAATCCATGTGTCAGTTTTGTTATGATATGCGTCCATCCCTCTCTCTCCTCCCTTTTGCCACCTCATGTGCAGGACTTGCTCATTACCACTCTGGCAACCTTCGACATGGAGAGATTGTGGTTATCTCAGGCAGTCTTCTGCTGAAAGTAGAAGACTGAATTGCTGCACCAAGCCTCCTCTGCAACCCTGGGCAGGAGTGCTGTGTTTCTGTGGGGAAAAGCTGTATCATGGAACTGTCATGGGGTGGGACGCTACCCTGGTTGAGTGCAGATAAGGGAGCATGCAGAGCTCTCCAATGGAGCTGTGAGACTGCTCTGAGGGTGTGTGTCTCACTCCTTTCATGGGTCTCTGTGAGGTTCTCCAGGAAACTAAAGCCACGATTTGGTCATTTCTTCCATTTGACTCTCAAGGTAGCAGGCAGCTCTTCAGTCCGGGGGGCAATAGGACTACCTCTGGTCTGGAGACAGGCAAAAACCTTCCTAGGATGCACCTATTTCATCTAGAAATGAAACAGTGAATGTCAGGCTGAGAGAAAGTGGTGTTCCTTCCTGCAGGTGACCTGTCTGTGCCGTGGATACATAGTCACACACTCCTGGACCAGCATGTTCTTGATAAAAAGGAATGGACCCAGCACGGAATAGGTCTGTGAATAAACCATCTGTGGTATAATGACTGGATGATAACCATTCCAGTATAATCATAGAAAAAGTTGTGGCAAAGAAAGGATAAATTTTGTGAGGAGGGCCTGGTGGAACCCATAAGCAGGTTCTGCTCTGCTTCTTAGCCTGAATTTGGACCCAATTTGTAAATTCTGCACACTCCTCGGCTGAGTTATTTTTGGAAGGAAGGAAACCAGGTGGAAAAATAGAATCATAGAATGGTTAGGGTTGGAAGGGACCTCAAAGATCATCGAGTTCCAAACCCCCTGCCATGGGCAGGGACATCCTCCACTACACCAGGTTGCTCAAAGCCTCATCCAACCCGGCCTTGAACACTTCCAGGGATGGGGCATCCACAACTTCTCTGGGCAACCTGTTCCAGTACCTCACCACCCTGAGTGAAAAATTTCTTCCTTATATCTAATCTAAATCTACCCACCCTCTTTAAGTTTAAAGTCATTTCCCCTTGTCCTATCACTACATGCCTTTGTAAAAAGTCCCACTCCAGCTTTCCTGTAGGCCCCCTTTAAGTACTGGAAGGCTGCTATAAGATCATCCCAGAACCTTCTCTTCTCCAGGCTGAACAGCCCTAACTCTCTCAGCTTGTCTCCATAGGAGAGGTGCTCCAGCCCTCTGATCATCTTCGTGGCCCTCCTCTGGACTCGCTCCAGCAGCTCCATGTCCTTCTTGTGTTGGAGACTCCAGAGCTGAATGCAGTATTCCACGTGGGGTCTCATTAGAGCAGAGTAGAGGGGCAGAATCACTTCCTTCGACCTGCTGCCCACACTTGTTTTGATACAGCCCAGGATACAGTTGGCTTTCTGGGCTGCAAGAGCACATTGCCGGCTCATGTTGAGCTTCTCATCAACCAGCACTCCCAAGTCCTTTTCCTCAGGGCTGCTCTCAATCCATTCTCCGCCCAGTCTGTACTTGTGCTTGGGATTGCCCCGACTCACGTGCAGGATCTTGCACTTGGCCTTGTTGAACTTCGTGAGGTTCTCACAGGCCCACCTCTCCAGCCTGTCAAGGTCCCTCTGGATGGCATCCCTTCCCTCCAGCATGTCCACAGCACCACTCAGCTTGGTGTCATCAGCAAACTTGCTGAGGGTGCACTTGATCCCACTGTCCATGTCGCCGACAAAGATGTTAAATAGCACTGGCCCCAGTACTGACCCCTGAGGAACACCACTCGTCACTGAAAATAGAAAATCTAAAGCACATCTCTAGAAGCAGAGAAAAGTTAAACCATGCTTAGTGGTATATATTCAAGCGATGGGTGCCAGAAGAAGGAAAGCAGGCAAAAAGCAATCACATTTCTGGCAGTGACTGCTTCTGTAGTGTTGGAATGTATTTTTCAATATATCAGGTAGAGGATGCTCTCAGTGATTCTCATCTGACAGAGGACTAATGTGAGAAATGCTTAATGACACATGAAAATAGAGCTCATGAGCAGTAGAATGTTAAATAGAGCAAGAGCACATCTGAGAACTTGCGGTTGACCTAAGATCATGGTTTCTTATCTGGTTGGCAGATTCACCATCACACTGTCCTCATCCCCAGGGAGATGTCTGATGCCAATGGCTGGGGCTGCCTCAGTGCCTTGCTCCTGGCAGGGGGTGAGGTGAGTCCTTAGGGATCCAGGGGAGTCTCTGCAGACCCAGCCCCAGAGAGCCATGGGCCTATGCAGTTTCCTGACACTGGCTTGGGGCAGAGAAATGAATCTTCCTAAAGCTAGTGTGACAGGAGTGGGATGGACAAAGTCTCCTTGTGTGACTCTTCATATTAATCTCTAATGAAGCAACACGATTTTGCTAAACAGGAGACACCATCACATCTAGATGAGAGTGTAGATAGTCTTCTGACACGTGGGAGCCCAAATGCTACAAGGAAATACAATTCACACTGGTAAATCTGCAGCAGTATTATGAATTTAAGGAGAGGTTCTCAAGGCTAGGGGACATTCTATTGAAAGGCACTAAGATGGAGATTTCTCAAGTCCTTGTGAAAGACTTATAAAAAACATGCATGAAAGTCATGTGGAGACAGGAAAGGCCTCAGGTGTTCTCTCCTAACCCTAAAAGAACAGCAAATGGTAACGTTGAGGAAAGTTCCCATTGTCAAAAACATAGACCAGTGGGATGATAGAGTCCATACTAGAGAATCAAGAAAATGAAGTCGCTGAAACAAGGTTGTGCTAGAAACTTTTGTCCTTTGATTAAAGAAGTTATGCACTTAACCAGGCGATCCTGCATATCAAATCTATTTTTGCTAAGTGGTATCTGCTGTTTAATCACATTACTGTGAAATGCAGGCTTTGACACGAAACCACCCAGCACAATTATCCTCAGTCCAACAAGCTGGTGGAAAACCTATCAAACTCACAGGAAACAGCTGTAGCAAGACAAGGAGGAGTGATCAGAAGGCAGGCAAATGGAGAATAACTGTGGGAATGCGCAAGAATTAGAAAATGTCAGTTGTCATTTTGGCAGGAAACACAAGTATGGCGTATATTAGCTAAACTGTGTCTGAAACAGACTTCATCACGTGATGAAAGGATTGGAGAACTAATAGGAATATGGAAATTAATTTGTACAGAAATAGAGGGTATATTTTAGAGAGATGTATATTGAGAAGTCCAATGTAGGTCTGGGAATTTGAGTCAGGGATAGCTTCACTTCAGCAGGACAAGCCTAGGAAACTGTTCTCTGAAGACTATGAGCACTTGCTATGAGTGGCAACGAATGCTATACCTTCATGGTGAAAAAACCCCTGCTGCTCCCAGTGAAAGACTTTCTTTCCATTGTCATCTACTAATATTTTGCACAATTAAAACTGGGAACAATGGTGCCCGGCTTGCCAGAAGCCAAGAGCAGGGTCACTGTGCAGAGAGCCAAGTCAAAAGCTCCAGGAGAGCTGGGGTATGTGGGACTGCCACTTCTCTGTGGGGAAGATGCTGCCTTTTTGGGTGGTACGGAACAATTGCCACAAGCAGCCATGGGATCCTTGGTTGGGTGAGGTTATCCCAGAGGACACATGGGAAATAGGCAGCATCTAATCCAAACGCAGAACAGAGAGCCCTGAGCTGGCTGCTTTGCCCAAGAAAACCTCAGACAAGCACCAACCACAGTGGGCTGAGACAGAACCTCAGGGCATGGCACTGCCAGAATAAGGGGCCTTCTGGTGCTTTGTAACAGCTGTACTGATGTCTAGCTGGAGACACCCTACATAAAAGCTCACTATACATACAAACTGCACATCCACACACCCTCTGCACTCTCCCATCTGCAGGAGACTTGTGTGTGGTACATCAGCCTCTAACAGAGGTCACTCGTTATATAAACTGCTGCAAAACAAGCTCAAGCAAAATGCTTCAAAACACCACATTTTTCAAAGAAGAGCCTAGAGTGGGTGGAGGTTTCTTTCAGAATTCAGTTGCCAGAAGAAAGGAAGAGGCTCTGAGCAATTCTGGTTTAGATATTGAGTCTCTCTAGGATATGGCATAGTTCATTTAACTGTTCTGCCCCTGCTTCCCCGCTGTGGAAAATGGACAGTGAATTCTCAGTGTCAGCTGACTTTATTAATAGTGTAGATTATTTATACTGATCATAAATGCAATGTCAGCTCTAACCATGACTATGGAATGGTCTTTCTCCCAGGGTGAGAACCAGCTCTAAGTAACTAATGTTTTGTCAGACTTCTCTAAGCCCCCAAATTCACATGAGACCAAAGAAACAGGAATACTAATAATAGAACCATCAACAGCTTCGCTGGGCAAAGCACTGAACTCCTCTTCTTCAGTCTCTCCATCTGTAAAACTAGGATGTCTGTTTTACAGTCCTGTAGTGAGGATTGATTTATTGTTTAATGTGTGTAAAGAATTAAATAAGTGCTAAGTATTATTATTATCAAGCCAGAAGGGTGAGTCAATGACCCATTTCCTATCTGAGCTTGCCTTCAAGGTGTTGATGTTTTTGGCAGATTACAGGAATTGAATATCTGCCATAGGTTGTATTCATATAGCAATGCAAATAAAGCACTTTTTGTGGGCATTGTGTTGCTTCAGGCCTTGTGATTACAGAAGAAAGATGCATAGATTAAAACTGCTTTTAGATGCACAGCATCTCCACGGGCTATGCCGTTTAGCCTCTCTGGGAATCACAGCAGTAGGTTCATATATCCACATGAAGAGATGAGTGGATGGGGCAGACAGGTAGAGTGGAGATGGTGTTTGGTTCGACTCTTGCTCTACTGCAGATTTCCTGTAAGTCTTTTGCAGGTCAGCTGGGAAAATCCTCATAGACACACTTTAGAAAAGCTCAGATGTCATCTGTCTGCTACAGTTGTTAAGTTAAGACCAGGTAACTGGAGTTTACTGTGTCATTTGGGCATTTACTCCTGTGTCATTTAGGCAATAGAGAACTTCTGCCTTCTTACTCCTTTACCATGACATCAAGCAGGGAGCTCACCTACCTTTGCCATTTAGTCACTGAGTACAGCGGTAGTGCCAAGGCATTCGTGTAAATGATTCATTATTCACTGAGCAGCATCAATGTTCTGGTGTCTATCACTAAGTTAGCTGAAACTGATGGGATGTTATCTTGAAGTATACCAACCACATGCCCTCCTGAGTTCACCCCAAGGAGCTAACCAGTTAACGTTTGCATTAACTACTCAGCTATTCACTGACCTTTCCCCTGTTTTCCCTTGTCCCCTTTGGGCATGTCCATTCTGGTGGAAGTGCTGCTGTTGGCCCAATCTTGTCTCCATTAAAGACCACGGGATCTTTGCCACTGATTTAGAAGTTAATGTCCTAAAAGTCACAGGGCAGAGGAAGTTTATTTGGTTTAAGGTAGATTGTGACATTCAAAGCAAAATAGACTCTCTTCAGAAGGAAAGTACCCTGTCTGAGTACTTTTATCCAGGGCCAGCTGCAAAAGAATGTTTAATTTAGTTTTACTCTTCGGGAGTAGGACCTCACAGACATTTCTCAGCAGAAACTGTTGGGATATTATTTCAAACCCCCAAAATTCCTCATTAGTCAATTAAATAAGTCTTAAGGAATTTGGTCAATTTTTTTTTTTTTTTTTTTAATTCTGAGTGTCTAAAATGAAGTCCTGAAGCTAATTCCTAGTTATTTAGGTAGCTAAAGAAATAGATTGCTGAATACTGTCCTTTTCTAACAGCCTACTGAAGATAAGTTGCTGCTTTTGAAGCTCTCATTAATTGTCCAGTTGCACCTTTTGGCACTAAAGTACCTGTGGAAAGCTGGTCCACGATTCCCAAGGACAACAGGTAAGTGGAAGTGGACAGACCACCAAAAGTGAGCACCTCCAGCTTTTGTGAAATCTCTTCATGCATCCCTGGTGCTGCAAGCTCTTCATTTCATCAACATAGCCAGGTTCTGTTTAGAAAAATACAAAATCAGGTGTTTCAGAACTGACTTTTTGTTTTATTTCTTTTCAAGGCAGGATTTAAGATGCCACTCAAATACCAGATTCTGAGGCAACTATCAGTCCTTGTCAATGGGATCAATACTGGCACACAGTCTTGCCTTATCCTACTTGTTCACACTCATCTTTTGCCCATCTTTCCTTTAACCACCGTTGGCTTTGTGTCTCACTGCTGACTTGGCATTATCATTCACATTCACCTTTTTTCCTAGAACAGCCTCCCACTTATGTCTGTCCAGTGCCCATCATCACCCATCAAAAATACCTTTACAACAAACGAAGCTCCTTGTTTGCAATCTTCCCTCAATGTCTTGAGGTGTGATCGTTGCCTTGATGAGATGGTATCTGTCTCAATAAACTGATGTACCACCTGTGCATTGAAGTCAGTAGGAGGTCAGCAGGACTAGCTGCTTACTAACTTTAGTCATGAGTGGATCTGTAGTGATCTGGCACTTCCATAGGCCTGGTGCTGACAGACTGTAATGAAAGGCAACTACTTGCCGTAGTGTCTTAAGATTCCCATTCATGTCTTTGCTCTGTTCTTGCTGTTGGACAAGAAGAACTGCTGAATTCTGGTGTCGTCTCTTTCCTAGTAGGAATTACTCTACACCGGAATGTTTCCACCATTGCACAGAAGACATATTTATGCCCTGCAAATGCTTTCTGCATAGTATAACGGAGCTTTAATATTCTTTTCTCGTATTGAATATGTCAACATCATAACCATTAGTACAAGTAATCACAAAAAAATAAAAGAGAGCCATCTCTTTTGGGAAAAATCGACGGCAACTACTGAGGCAGTCTCATAAATGACTATAGAAAGACAGAACCTGCTATCTGCATTTACAGGCAAAAACTGTTTAGATGCTAATGCTGCTTAATAAAGTCAGTGGAAGCGAAGACCTAAAGGTCTTTTGGATCCATGGGGACTTGGAGACAAGGCCAGAATTGGGAGAAGAATATGAAGATATGATTTTTGTCTTCATTGTCTTGCCTCCTTGGTCCATTTCTAGATCTATTTTAATAGTTTTCATCTATTCTAACCAGATCTTCCACACAAGATAAATTTTTCCATGTAGTGGTGTTGCATCTATCCTTCTTGTCCGGGTCCATCTCTTTGACATATACCTGTGAATAATAAAGGCAAGGAAGAGAAAGACACCAAACAGTAAAAGAGGAAAAGAGTTGAAGAAATTAGCTAAAATCAGCACACCAGAGAGAAATGATGGAGACAGTGAACGATCTGCAGATAGAAGGACGAACAAGAAGATATCAAAATAGTAGGACTTATGTGCACGGGCAAAAGGAAGGTCTATACAAGTGGGGGCTGCTAACCAAGAATTGCTGTTCTGGTTGTCCTCATGTTTTCAGAGAACAGCAAAGCATAGTGGCTTGCCTTATAAATTGTTCTGGGACTCCTTCTTGACAGCCAGTTTTAACAGGTGACCAAAGTAAATCACAGACTTGTCAAGCATAACGCCAGACTAGATGAGATACATGGTGTTAGGAGTTAGCAGTAAGCTTACAAAGCATGGAAGAAAGCTTGGATCAGCAAGGAAAGTGATGTCTGGACAACTGCCAAAATGAAACTGATTTCAGCCTTGTAAAATTGATTGAAACAAATGGCAGACTTCACTCTATAAATAAAAAGAGAACAAGGAAGAGGAAATGGTTCTGCTTTGCAGTGAAAAGCGATAGAGATGAAAGATAATACAGGTTTGGCTCCAGAACTAAATGAGTACTTTGCTTGAGTTTCTCGTTAGGACACCAGCATAAAACCTGTGGGCAAAGACGACTTGTCTAATGAGAGAGTTTCTATGTAAATGGAAATTACAACAGTCACAGTAGAAGCAAAATCCAAAAGGTTTGCTGTGTACAAACCAAAGGGAGCTGATTGATAGTACTTTTCTAGCAGTATTAAAGAACTGCTAGGTGAAATTGCAGTTACAGTAAGGAGACAGGCTACCAAATCCAGCTTGGGACACTATGGCTGCAGAGTTGCAATCATAGTGCTTATTTTGAAGAGTGGGTGAAAAGCCATCTGGGAAACTTGTGTCATTAGTCTGGCCACAAAAAGAAATAGACTTTTGAAAAAAGCGTGACCGAAAAACTAATTAAAGTCGTGGGTAAATGGAAATGAAAAAATGCTATAGAGATTTATCAAAAGATGTAGAGTGTAAAAATGACACACTGTCTTTCTAGACAAATGATACTTTAGGGAACTGCAACAGATCTAGTCTACTTGGACTTCAGGAACATCTTTGTTATTGTACCAAATGGGATAACGTTAACTATAATAGGGTGAAAAAGAACTGGTTAAAAAGAGGATGGCAAGCCAGGTATGTCAAATGGGGAGCTGATGGGCTGGAGGGAGAACTTCCTCCAGGGAGAATAAGAGTTCAAATGGGAAATACTTGATATCCTTATGAATGCCTGCAGCAGGAACGGCAAAAATCCAGAGTGCGTTAGTGAAATACGATGGTGGCCATCATCAGTGGAGACAAGAACACTCCTAATACCAAGTTCATTTTGCAAATTTGCAAGTAAAATAAAAAAATACATTTTTTCATTTAGCCATTTCTGCAAACTGACTAGAGCACCCACTAAACTTAAAGGGCCTCTCTTTGTCTCCAGTGACAAAGAAATAAGTTATTCTGCAGGAGACGTGTATCAGAAGGTAATTCAGCTTGCTCTGGCTTTGCTATGTTGGCTTTGCCACATTACCTAGAGGAAAAGCTAGGTAAACATTTATTTTGGCCCATGCATGGCCCTTGTAGAGTAGATCTGATGAACAAGATGATGTCACTTTTCATTTTCTGATCTCAGCCTGGGTGTAAAGGTAAGAGTTAGATAAACAGCTCTTGGGCAGGTCTGTCACTCTGCAGTGAGATGATGAAAGCCAAGGAAAACAGGAAGAAATGGAGAAGCAAATTGCAGTCTGAACACCACGGAGATTTGCTCCACCATGGGAATAGTCGTTGTGGGGTGGATGGAAGTGGAGTTTAAGATCAGGGTGCCCGGGGGCCTAGCTTGCAGGGTGGCAAAGGGGACAGTAGACTTCAGGAAGTTGAGTACAAACAGCCACGGTGCCCCTTAGTTTGTATCAAGGTCCTTGGAAACTGGCCAGCAGGAAGGAGGGATGTGTGAGCACCATGGCTCTCTCTGACCTGGACCATTACCCGTACTGTGGTCGGTGCAGCCAGACTCTGAGACTTCATCCGTGGGGACAGAGTTCAGTTTCGCCTTTACTAATGGAAAGCCTTGGATTAGCTCCAGTCCACAGAAATCTGTATTGAATGTGCCGTTATGCTGATCAATGTTACAATAAGGACCATTTTCTATCTCAGACCTGCTTAACACTGCTACTGATATTGAGCAGACTTCTTTAGGGACAGGTCAAAGGAATCACAGAATAATTGAGTGGTTTGGATTGGAAGGTGCTTTAAAGATTATCTATTTAAAACTGCCCTGCCATGGGCAGGAACACCTTCCGCTAGACCAGGTTGCTCAAAGCCTCATCCAACCTGGCCTTGAACATTTCAGAGGATGGGGCAGCCACAACTTTTTGGGGCAACCTGTTCCAGTGCCTCACCACTCTCAGAGTAAAGAATTTCTTCCTTAGATCTAATCTGAATCTACCTTCTTTCAGTTTAAAGCTATTATTCCTTGTCCTATCACCACATGTCCTTGTAAAAATCCCCCTCCAGCCACCTTCTAGGCTCCTTTTAGGTACTGGAAGGCTGCAATAAGGTATCCCCAGAGCCTTCCCTTCTCCAAGCTGAACAACCCCAACTCTCTCAGCTTGTGTCCATAGGAGAGGTGCTCCAGCCCTCAGATCATCTTCATGGCCCTCCTCTGGACTTGCTCCAGCAGCTCCATGTCCTTCTTGTGACGACACCACACAGCTTGGTGTCATCAGCAAACTTGCTGAGGGTGCACTCGATCCCACTGTCCATGTCACCGACAAAGATGTTAAATAGCGCTGGCCCCAGTACTGACCCCTGAGGAACACCACTCGTCACTGGCCTCCACTTGGACAACAAGCCATTGATCGCAACTCTTTGAATGTGACTATCCAGCCAATTCCTTATCCACCAGGTGATCCATTAATAAAATCCTTGTCTCTCCAATTCAGAGACAAGAACACGGTATGGGACAGTGTCCGATGCTTTGGACAAGTCCAGATAGATGACATGAGTTGCTCTTCCCTTATCCACTAGTGCTGTAACCCCATCATAAAAGGCCACTAAATTTGTCAGTAGCGATTTGCCCTTAGTGAAGCCACGCTGGCTGTCACCAATCACCTCGTTTTTTTCCAAATGCCTCAGCATAGTTTCCAGGAGGATCTGTTCCATGATCTTGTCAGGCACAGAGGTGAGACTGACTGGCCTGTAGTTCCCTGGGTCTTCCTTTTTTCTCTTTTCAAAAAGGTTATGTTTCTGCTTTTCCAGTCAGTGGGAACTTCACCAGACTGCCACAACTTCTCAAATATGACAGATGATAGTGATTAGCAAGGAGGAGCCAGTGACAGCACAGCACAGAACAGTCTGAATTAAGAAAAGGCACTGCCTGAAGCACCAGTCTGCATGGCAGCACCTGCGCAGAGCCCAGCCAGAAACCAGGGAGGATGGCAAGACCCACAGCTAGTAGAAGCCACCAGCTGCAGGTGCTGCAGGTGCTACAGGATACCCAGAGGCCAGATGTGAACAGCACGGGCTTGCGGAGAGAGATGCAGAAGCTCTTGGGCCACAGGGCTTGGGAGACACAGAGCTCATTGGCTTCCTCTGATGTGCTCAAGGAAAGGATGCTTTATGAACATTTTTAGAAATTCATTAGAACAGCACCAAGCACTTTTTAAGTCCGTGTCCCTTGCACCTTGGAGCCACTGCACTCCCTACCTACATTATTACTGGAGCAATTTTTGTTCTATTTCTTGAAGTCATCCTGTGGCAATCAGGTGTAGTATTTCTTAACCTCTGCTGGCACTGTGCAACAGATAAACTGAACAGCACCAAGGAGGCTGGCAGGCAGCACACAAAGCAGCTCTATAAAGGCATGTCAAAGAATGAGTCATTGTCAAGCCTGCAAGAGACAAAAAGATTGGTTACGGAAGAGCTGAGAAATAGGTTGTGATGGTGACTCACCATATCCCACCCTTTCTGCATTCACAGACCTGCCAGCTGATTCATAACTTGCATTCTACCTTGCTTCTTCCCACCTCCCTCCAGTCAAGGTAATCAATCAAATAAGGGTCAATCAATTAAAATTTCTACTTGAAAGAGGGGGGTTGTATGCAGAAGCACACGTCCTTTCCGGTATCCACATCTGGTAAGCCTGTTTTCCTGCCCCATAGAACCCATCACTTTGGGGAAAGAGGTGGTGTAGAGTCAGCACATAGGACACCATGAACACCGAGGGATGGAAGGAGGGATGATGTTTCTTTGCTGAATGTCTGTTCTTTATTAAGTGAGATTTTCCAGGTTCCCTATCCTCGCCATTCTTCTGAGGTCTGGAGATTTTTGAAGGAATTTATCTGTGATCTAACAATTGTCACTGAAGCTGCTGTCGTTGCCCTCACAGCCATATTTGGCCATGTTGTCAATCCCATCCAGTCTGCTCAAAGGACTTCCCTCTGCCAGGGACATCCTCCTATCCCCATTGAGACCATTCTCAAAAGTCCTTCCTTGAGCCCATTTTTGCTGCCTGCGGAGTGTCACTGAGAAGCCAAGAGATGACAGGGTGGGAAGGGTCAGAGACTATAGAATGGGGAACCCACGAGACCCTCTGCCCCTGGCTGCCATCTTGCCCAGAACACTGAGCATGCAGATGCCTGTGGGCAGGGGTTTGTTTGCAGGGAGCTGCTGCTTGACCAGATGAGTGTCAGCCAAGCAGGTCTAGACTGGAGCATGGCACGGTGCTCCCAGCAGCATGTGGGCAGAGGGCTGATGATGACGCTGAGATCCCTGACAAGTGAGCCAAGCCCATTTGTAAGGGCGTCCTTCTTGGCTGGCAGTTTTATCAGATGGCCACGGGAAATCACCAGCATTTCAAAAGCCACACCAGAATAGCCCAGACATGGGCTAGTTTCACAGGTGTCCATGGAAAGGCATTGGATTACTTCAGCAGAAACGCTGTAGAAGAGAAAGAAGTATGGGAACGATGCTGAGAAGGAGCTGGGTCACTGTCTGTTTGCTTCTGAAATCAGAGGAGACAAGGAATCAGAAGCAGAAAGCAAAAAGACACAAATAGATGTCATAGGCTGCAAATTCTGAAAATGCCACCCTGTATTTTTAATATTTTCCAGGGCACCTAGAACCCAGGATAGACATCTTTCAGGATCAAAAGAAAAAAAAAGAGTCAAGTTTATTTTATTTTGCAAGGCGTAGCCTTTTTGATCTTTTGCCTACTTGCCTGAAGACTGTCAGAAAAAAAAGGTGAAATAGAATTGTCTTAGGGAAGGGTAAATACATGTCTATAACAAGAACGAGTCAAACACACAGAACTCTTATCTGGGTTACAGCTCTAAAAATAATGCTGTAGAGTTTCAGGAGCATTCGCTCTCAAGAGTGTCCTACAGTCTCTGACCCTTCCCACCCTGTCATCTCCTGGCTCTCAGTGACTTCACCAGTCTGTTTGCTTGGGTTTACATTTACAAGTGGTGTCATCTGCTAACATCTTTCCAGCACACTCAAATTAGCTTCTCAAGACTCGGTTGGATTCTCACTGCCAAGTGCATCATCACCAGTAACACAAAGTCCAAGGGGCAGATTCTGCCACCCAGTACCCTGACTGCCATGTTGGGGGGTTCGTGCAGATACCGACAAAAAAGGAGGCGGTCCTGTAGCTGGGGTGAAATTAGGTGTTAAATTTTCAGTGACTGAGATTTAGTGATGGAGTCCTGAATGTTTGCAGTTTCTTTTCACTGTTTAATATAGCAAGACAAGGAAGGGAAGGCCAAGGGAGAACTTGGGTTGAACCACAAACAAGAAAAAGTGGTCAGGTTTGCTTTTCTGCAATGCCAAAGTTCCTAGGAGACTGGGAAAAGCGGCAAAGACATTAGACAAATGCAGCTGATGATTGATAATGCTGCTTGTGTGAAATCGCAGTGCTCAGGCGGGATTGTCTAGGAAAGGGCCGCTTTTCTTGGTCACTACACCTGTAGGACCACCTTTCCTGCACCATGATCCCCTGAAGAGGCTTCAGCTGTGTGATTACTGCAGAGACCCAGAGCCTCTTCATTTCTCAGAGCAGTAAGCCACATCCGTTTATAAATGCAAAGACCTGGGAGTGTTACTAGTGGGTATATTTACAGGTACTATGTACTCATTAACATATATTTACATAAGAACACCCTATTAACAGCCAGAGATTTTCGCATTCATAAATTCTGCACTGGACCCTTTCTGTGGATCTCCTTCCTTCCTCTCCTCTCAAGCTGCAGCTTCTTCAAGTTATTTGTGCGGCAGGAGCAGCAACCCTTGGGCTCTCCCCTCCTTCCTTGGCCAGAAAAGAAAAAGAAAAGAGAGAGTCTTTCACCTGCTTGCCCTTTTCCCCATGAAGCAATCGTACTGGTGCAGCTGAAGGGCCAGGGCAGGAGGAGATTCCAAAAGCTGCTCTTCCAGTGCTGGGTGTAACTTCTGTGGTTGGTGTTCGCAGGGTATCAAGCGTGCGGACATGCTTACCCACGGGAAAGGGCTGTGAGGTGCAGCACTGCTCAGGGAAGGTGTTGCCTGTTCAAGGCAGCTGTTGGCGAGCAAAGGTTCGTGAGCAAATGAGTTCAGGAGCTTCTTGGTTACAGGTGAACAGGCACCACAGAATCATAGAATGGTTTGGGTTAGAAGGGACCTTAAAGATCATCTAGTTCCAACCTCCCCTGCCACAGGAAACAACACCTTTCTCTAGATCAGGTTGCTCAAAGCCTCATGGACTGGACCCTGGCAGAAAGTCCTGCTCTGGCCGTCTGTCCCCACCACGGATTTGCCCATTTTGCTGCAAACAGTATTTTTAGCAGAGCTGGTGCTGCGTCACAGCTCAATGACACGAGGACGGTCACCATGGTCCCGAGGGACTCTTGGGGGGTGAAGTCCTCCCTCCCAAGGACCAGGGCAAAACCTCCGCTCGGTCCTGGCATGGGGCGAGGGGGCACTCGCTGGTCCTGCACACAGGAACAAATTTCATGCTGTACTTCGATCCTTATTACTTAATACTTCAATTGTACTTAATGATGTGTTTTATTTTATACAGGGTTTTACTTTATGACTGTTCTCTTGGGTGGATTAATCTGTCATTAGTGCATCATGTTTTAAAGGCTTTTCTTTTCCCCTGTTAAACAGTTTAATAGGCTCAGCGAGACACTCCTGGGTGTGTGCTCCGCGGGCTGCCTGCGCACAGCTGGGGTGCAGCCGGGCGCCTCGCACGCACCCAGCGGGTGCCTCGGGGCCAACAAGCCCTTATGGACGGGTTTCTACCACCGTGGGTCAGCCCACGGACACAACACCACCACGTAGCACGCAGTGTGTAGGACCCAGAAGTAAGGCTACAGGCATGCACTTGTCCCTCCAACTTCAGGCCACTGCCAGAGTGTCCTGCCCCTGTGAATGTTGCCTGTCTGCAGGCAGAGGATGCCAGCCTAGTGGGGGACAGTGTGTCCTGCGTGTATGGGACAAACCTCCGTTTCCTCAGAGTGCCAGGCAGAGCCGGGCACAACAAGGGAGTAAGGATCCTGTGCACGCTCAGGTAGCATGAAGTCAGGCTGCAGGGAAAGTAGGAGGCAAATCCGGGCTCCAGAAGTGGTCCTGCCCTGGGCATACATAAATAAATATTAAAAAATATGTTTATAGCCTGTGATAAGTAAAACAAGTGAATTATCCTTGCTCAAGTTATCCTTGCACACCAGTAGAATTAAAAATAAGTGGTAGGGCTTCAACTTGCTGATTGTGTTTGTCTTTACCTACAGCCATCCATGAATAAGCATAAATCATATTTGTGCTTCCCTTATAAGGAATATGGAAAAAACAGTATCAATAGTTGTCTGATTTACACAGTAAGAGAAGAGGTTTACGTAACAGAAACACTGTGATTATTCAATGTACTATGAGATCAACTTTGCCTTGGTCTTTTCAGAGAATTATAAGGCTGGAGGAACATCAGAAGATCGTCTAGTCCCTTTCATTGCTTCTGCCCAGCAGAATGGTTTGCTGAGACTGACAACACGAATACATAGAAACCTTTTTTCTTATCCGCCTAAATGAATAAGAACGCAAATGAAAGCTTACAACAATGAAAAAGCTTTTACATTCACCTTAAACACATGCGTGCATAGAGGAGGGTGAAACCAACTATCTGCCAAGGGATAATTCATACATCTGCAAACATGAGAGTCCACAAAACTGCTGACACGCACAGAACAGCAGCGCAGCAGCATGAGCTCATTCCAAGATGAGCGTTTCCCTTTGGTGAGTGCATAGCTCCCAACGGTAGATGCGATTGGAGTTGGGCACAGGCCTCCAAGCGATACCACACAGAACCAGATCCTAATCTCCCTGCACTGAAAGGCTCTGATCCTGTAGATGTTTGAGTAGGAAACAGAACTCCACAATGACAAGGTCCCCGCACCACAGGGGTTGCTGTGTACAGCCCGAATTTTGCACCTGACTGTGTGATTGTGCACAGCCGTGTCCCAGGAAGATCCCCTGGACTTGCGAGGGGGCTTGCACAGATGCAGGATCTCCCCTGTGCTCCTGGCTTCAAGACCAAGGGGAATTTTAGATCTGCTGTAAAGCAAAGGTCTCAGGCAGCAGCTGGGAAGAGGTGGAAAGAAGGTAGCACTGATGTTCATCCAGAGATCCACCTTGGGTAGCCCCACCGGTGTACGATTTCTGTGGCTCCTCTGAATGATCAGCCCTGATGAATTCAATTATTTCTTTCAGGGAACCAGAAAGTCAGGAAGGTTTTAAAGCTCAATAAAGTCATCAGGAAGGTGACCGTCTCCAGTGCTCTCTGGGCTCAGATCCGAGCCCCAGTTCAAACCAGTATTCCAAAGTGTGCTGAAGAGATATAGCTTACAGGTCTTGAATTCAAGGTTAAAGTTGAACACATGCTAAAGTTGCTCTTCTGCACCAAGACTATGGCTTCATAGCCGATTGTCCAAAAACTTGGGCAGGGGGGACCTCTCTGAAAGCCTGAAGAAGGAAAGGAAGAAGGCAATGACAATGCTGTTGGGGTTGACTTTGCTTGCAGGAAGGAGTAGAAGTGGGGGGGCTGTGGCAGGAAGCAAGGGACATGGGGCATGGCCCAGCAGGGACAACATGATGTTTGAACTTGATGCAGGGCTGGAGAAAATGTCCTGTTTGAATTAAATCTTCACTTGGATGTTCATAGTGAAGGTCTGAAGGATTGTGCCTGAAAGGCTGGTAAACGGGACATTAGGTGTAGTAATAAATACACAGATTATCAGCAGGGAATGGGGTTATCCCATCACCCCCATGCAAGAAGGTCTGCAACCATTTTAGTATCAGTGCTGATGAGCTTCTGGCCACGCTTACTGTCTACGGCAGAAATTTGTTTTCCTTCCATGTTTTAAGAAGCTTTCTTTGGAGCAAATGTGGACAATAGAAAAGATGTTGATTTTGAGGTGCTAGGTGGTTAATTTTCATTCCTTTCTCAGAGGAAGCAAGATTCACTTCTTCTTACAAGCCTGGACATCTCTGAGCTCAGCTGAATTAGGTAGTAAGATAACAGAGAAAGACAATCAACTCCACAATGTCGCACATTGCAGCCCCCACCTGGGGCCATCACATCTTCCTGCCATCTGTGGAAAGTGGCGGTAGCGGAGCTTTTCCACTGCTGGGAGAGGCAGCAAAGCACTGCCCACCACTGCTCCACGGGCTCAGGAACTGGAGAGCATCCCTTCTCCTGCCACCTCAGCCAAGGCAGAAGCAGCAGGATGGAGGGCTCTGTAAATGGTGCTCCATGGAGTGCAGTTCAGCATTATTCTGCAAGGTTTTGTGTCTTTATTTTACTGCTGACTCGGGGAATAATTAGCTTGAATCCTCCTCGGGTCATACTTTGCTTTTTCACGGCCATCACCAGCTCACAGTCCTCCCATCTCTGGCACACGAGTTGCTAACAGGGCAGGGCATGGTTCAGGCACTGGGCACAGGGCAGGAGGGTTGTCCCCAAGGGACAAGGCTGACAAGGACCCCCAGCTTTGGTGGGGGCAAGTGGGAGAAAAGTGAGAAGACTCAAAAACAAGGAGTCCTAGGAATAATCTTTGAGGACTGCCACTGATAACGTCTTTCCAGCCTCATCCTTTCTTCTTCCACTTACCATCTTCCATGCAATGAGCTCCCTACTGAACCCTGCAGTTCATGTACTAACCTACAGAAGATCTTCATTTTCTCGCAGAGGAAAAGTTCCAAATGTAAGTGAAAATCATGGGGGAGGGTCAGGAGGCTGCTGCCTTTATAGCTGCTGACTTAAGCAGTACTCATGTGAACTGCCCCCACATGAGTTACCAGCCACTGATATCATACCAAAAGCACTCTGTGGGGACACAATAAAACTGAAAGATGAAGGGATTTATTAGATCCTTTCTAGGAATGGAGGATTAACTTTTTTACAGCAGGTCTCACACTACGATCTTCAAACAAAGAGAAAAAATGAAAGGTTGCTTCAACCAGCTACCTCTTTCCCTCCAAAGAAAGGTTGGTTTCTTTCCTTTAAGCCCTATGCATCACTCTGTAGACATTTACAGTGGCTCAGCTGAAAAGGCAGAAAGTGGTGGTGCTGGGGCACAACAGAGTCGCCATGTCCTCGAGCAGGACAGCATTTCCGAGAGCAGCTTTGCAGCCAGAAACGCTGTGTTGTGGAGCTGCATCCGCAGCCACGAACCTCCTTCCAGCAGCCACTGCCTCGTGGTGACTGGCACTCGCACCCAGGATTCCTGCAGCTTTGGGGATGAGCGGCTGCAAGCGCATTTTTATTAGCTGAGTTGCTAGGCCAGCAGGAGGAAGATTTTAAGAAGAAACAGAAGTGGTGGGTCAGATGCTTTTTCTGAGTCACAGTTGTGAACTGCAGTTGTCCCCTTGTTCTGCCACACTTTACTCCTCCATGCAACGCAAGCTATCCCTTGTGGCAGAAGAGAAATATTTCCAAAAGGTGGGAAAGATGCCACACTTATCCTAGGAAAGTGAACAGGAGCAGAGCACGGGCCCGGGCTTTGGCACGTGATTGTCCATGCAGTTGGCATGGTCCCTGGAGTGGTTTTGGTAGTGACTCAAATGTTCTCGCAGACAGTGGCCAGGGGCAGCTCAGGGGATGGTGTGGGCAGGGATGGCTAACAGCAGATCTCTTAATGCAGACTCCCTGTTTCAGAGACTTGAACTGTTTTGCCCTCGGTTGGCCTCAGGACCAAAGAACGTCCCACGGTCCAATTTATTCTCCAGTGCAGATGTTGCTGATGCTTCTGTAGAGGAAATGTTCATTCCTCTGCGCTTCCTCCACCCTCATTTTTACTTCTTTCAAGTTCCATTAGCAGAGAGGGTGATAGCAGCCATTTTAGTGAGGATGTTTCAGAAAGTCTGTTGGTGAAGTGGTTGTTTGGCAAACATTCGGAAAGTTTCATTCCATGGAGCTTTGGGCTGCCTCTTTCGAAGTCTTGCTATGGCTGGAGGTAGGCCATGTATATAGATCCAAACCTAGATTAGGTTTAGGCTAGGACTCAGTGATTAGGCCAGGGGATAAATCAAAGTTTTGGTCTTAGATTTGAAGGCACTGATTTTCATGAGAGCTTATCTTGCAAAATGTAACCTCAAAAGTCTTTCTGATACCTTCTGGCGGTGATATACCAAAGATCATCAAGTATTATTGGGCTTGTTACATGTATATTAAACCTCACATTTAGTTCCCTCTGTCTTCTATTTCCTAAGAAGTTTCTGCCAAATAGTCTTGGACAAAGAAAGAGATTTTTATTCCCTTTCGTAACATCCACAGTTTGTAGTCCCTTCTCTCCAACCACAAAATCTGTGGCCATGTATAACATTCAGCCCCATTAGTGGAGTCAGTTGCAATGTAAGTGTCTCAAGATCTGGTTACATCACGGTTCGCTTCATAACCTCATTCAGCCTAGCGAAACTCGCTCTGCAAAAGGAGAGAGTGAAGATAGCTAATAAAAGACTCTTGAAAAAGGACTGAAAAATGGAACCATGCTATTAGTAGCCATGGATCAATAATGGGCATGGATTTACTTCTCATGCTCCACAGAGAGTTGGAGAGGTAGAGAGTGGTCACCAGGTCAAAAAGGGTCTTGATGGTGACAGGTCCACGAATGGATACTAAAATGACTGGATGAGTTGCAGGCCTGAATACGGCAGTGGACCACAGACGGTGACCATGCTCATATGCTCTCCCTAAGTAGCATCTCCTGCTGCTGTCCTCAGGCACTGCCTGGGTGGACCACTGGTCTGACACTTCAGGTCCCTTCTTATGTCCTTATGCCCTTTCTGTCAGAGCTTGGTGTAAGATCTGTATGTTCATAGGAAGGAGACACAACGTAATGCTGAGCCCAGCCTGATCATTATTGGGAAGCCTTTGCAGTTCCCACTCCGCTAAAAGGCAGACAGCAAAATATCACAGCTGGAGTCAAGTGTGAGCATCCCATACTGCTGAGCACAGTTCTCATGTCCAGCTCCTGCAGGACGGTCAGCTCTCTTACCAGTGTAATAACGGTGCCATCCATAGAGATCAACGATTCCATTTTCAAACATCTGTTTCTAAAACAGTTTAACTTCAGTATTTTCTCTACGACCTGTAAAAGTTCTGTAGATGTTAAATTCAGCGGAGCTTTGATTTCAGCAGGATTTGCAAGAGGTGTCTGCTAATTTTTTTTCTTTCTTTTTTTTTTTTCCGTAGAAAATACAGAGGAAAAGAAGTAAGCCAAATTATCACTGCCAAATACCACAACTAAGCATATTCTGTCGATCACACATGTCATTATCTTTATTATGGCAGCATTTCATGTGGATTGTAAAATGTCATAGAAACGTCATTGCTCCCTCTGTCCAAAGATATATAACAATAATAATAGTGTCTTACAAGTTGTTTTTTTTTCATCTATGGATGTCAGAAACTCTTTAAAAAGGTCAGCATCATTATCCTCCCTTTATGGCAGGGGAAAAAAGACAAAGGCTGTTCCTTCTAGCTTTAGGCGTCGAAGATCCTTCTACCGTCAGCAAAGGCAGAGAGCGAGAAAGGTATGTGCAAGGAGATCTGAGTCGCTTTTTGGAAGGGACACGTCCTCTCTGTGACTCCCGCAGAGGACTTCCACCCAGGAGACCCCTGGGGCCTTGCTGGGGCTTCAGTCAGATACTGAACTCAGGGGCTGAGTGGAGCCAGGTCGTTTGTGCCAGGTTTCTGCCCGTCCAATGACAGAGAATGAAACAGAGCCCAACTCCTGATTCCCACCCTCATGCTGTGTCCCCTCTTTTTCTTTCCGAAATAACGATGACGGCATGCTTCCAGTGTTACCCTTGCTGTCAGGCTAGCGCGGCTCTGTGTGCAGACAAGATTTAATGCCTGGTTTGTGGCAGAGCAATTTTTGCCTGCCTGTGCACGATGGCGTAGTAGATAAATCACCGAAAGAAACGTGCACTGAATGTCCTCTGCAGCCCTGCTTTCCCAAATACCTGAACTGCACGCTGTACTTCAGCTGAGGAACCTGATCTTCCCACTGCTGTGTTATATCTGGCCACGGCTCCGCTCTGGGATGTGCCAAGGGGGATGGAAGGTGGAAGCAAAGTGATGCTAACGTGGTGCTGTTGCAGGTCCAAAGCAGCCAGAGCCACAACAAGAAATTCATCCAGTTGACAGCCCAGTCTGCTTCCACCAAGGATGCTGCAAACCAGCCACTGACCATGAATCACCATGAAGCGTTATTGTCTTTGACCATGAATGCATCCTTGAATCCATGTCCTGCCTCTTGAAAATAATCCAAACTTCACCAGTGTTTCCCTAACTGCCTTTTTTTTTTTTTTTCACAGAGAGGGTGTCAGCACTATTGCCAGTGATTTCATTCACAGCACAGGCTGACCCAGTGTGGTGGGCTGCCTTCCCTGGGTGTCCATGGTATGATTTTCCCTCCTGCACCCTCATGACGCTTGAGTTCTCCTAGGGAACACCATCACAAGTATCTTTTAAATACTGTGATTTCCATGCGGGAAATGTTTAAGAAACATAATGCTTATGATAGAGACAATAATAGAGTTATTAATCTAATTCTACACTTCACTAACGTTAATAAAAATGTTAATGTAGGCATGTGTAAAACACACAGAGGAGCCTCACTGCCCACATGCAGAGAGGAGTTTGCATCTGCTGTGCATTTATGCACACTGAACTTCATCCAGCCTAATGAAATGCTCCCGAAGTTGGGGCTTGAGTTATGAAACCCGCTTGCCTTGTAGCCAGCCCTCCTTTCTGCCTGGCTTCTGGACTGAATAACTTTACATACAGCTAAATTCACTGGTCACCTCCGTGCTTGGTCTGACAGCTCTCTGGATGCCCATGTCCAGTCTGGAGGTCTGTCTTCTCGACTGTTGTGAAAGTCCTGATCTGTGCGGAGTGCCTGAACTCAAGCTGAGTTAATTTTAGAGGCTTCTCAGAAGTCAGCTGGGTAGTGATGGTGTAGTGTCCTCCTCCTGAACACCAGCTGAGTGAAGCAGGAGGTGTGAAGGAAAACTTTTGCTTTCCATGAGGGATCAACACCATGGGTGTCTCACCTGGGAACACCAAGCTGCCGACTGAGGCTAAGTCATTGTGCAACTAGGTGTAAAAGCAGGGAAAGAAGGAAGGAGAAAGCCTCACACAAGCCTTGTGATTAAGTATTCATCTAATTGTTTGGGGACAGAGAAACCTCAGCATCTAGCAAACTGGTCTGCCCCCATAGTTCACCCTATTTTGAGGAGGAGGTTGGATTAGATGACCTCCTGAAATCCCTTCCAACCTGAATTATCCTATGAGGTTATGATGCTTGCTCCTGAAATTGCTTTTATTGTAAGAATGACCACAATTGAAAGGGGCAGATTAAGCATTTGACTTCCTCCCCCTTCCAACTGGCTGCTCTAGCCATGGGCAGCAGGCAAGCTCTTGGGCTTCCTTGCTGGTCCCACAACTCTTGGCCTCAGCAAGAAAGGCCTATCACTGAGGACAGCCATCATCTAGTGATGAGAATGGTCTCAAGAGATATGGGCTCCTTTACTTCAGGCTAAATGCTTGTGATTTCAGTACCTCATTTTGCAAGCGTGCCCTCCAGGCATCAAGCACAGCAGTGGACATCACTAGTGTGCTAGTAGAGGGAGAAGCTCTTAACTTTTTGTGTTGGTTCCTCAAACTCCCAAGGAAGGTGCTCAGCTTATGCAGAGGAAGGTCTAGAGGCATTTCTGTGGTCAGCAGAGAGAGGGGATCACCTTGGCAGCACTCAGGGGCTCTCCCTGCTGTCTCTCCAGTGAGCATACCAGGAATGAAGGAAAGCAGGAACACCTCCCCTGGGACGAAGCACTTCAAATTGCAGTAACACAGTGTCTCACTGAAGCCCTGAAAACAGAAAATGTGGGTCCAACCCACAGCAGGGACTAGGAAGCTCAGGAAGGACAAGTGGGCTGGAAACTGGGACCGAGCGTGGGAACAGTTTAGAGTGACACTCTGCAGAAAAGAGCGTCAGGGAACAGGTCAAACTTAGGTGCCAAGGATCAGTCAGTATGGCATCCAATCATTATTACCCAGCTGGACTGAGTTGAATATAATGAACTAATTAACTAATTAACTCAAGGTACAGACCCTGCCTACAAGAGGCAGGCCATTTTCTCCTGGCTGTGGAAGATGCAACAGTGTCCTTGGTGCTGCAGCTCAGGCTGGTGAGCAACAACTGGTGACCCCAATGTGATACATCCGCGAGACCCTGAGAAGCCCCTACTCCCTCGCTGGAGCTGAGAGCCTGAGCTGAGAGCCAGAGCTGAAAGAGTCAGAGCCAGAGCTGGGAGCCCGAGCGAGAGTCCTCCAGTGAAGAAGGTAAAGCTGCAAGCCCTGATGTTGTATTTGTGGGAGGGAAGCGTGCTGCAGTTGGAATGAATGGACTGGGTCTCTGCTCACCTTAAAGCCTTCTTGAAGAAACCTCTAAAAACAAAAATTGTAAAACAAAAAGGGGCAATTATGGCATCCAATTGTTATTACCCAGCTGGACTGAGTTGAATACAATGAACTAATTAACTAATTAACTCAAGACACAGACCCTGCCTACAAGAGGCATGCCATTTCCTCCTGGCTGTGGAAGATGTAACAGCGTCCTTGGTGCTGCAGCCCAGGCTGGTGAGCAACAAGTCAGTGTTGTCTAAAATGTTTTTGTCTGACAGATGAAAAAAAGGAAGAAAACTAAAACAGAGTGCTCTGAGGTTCAAGAACTAATTGAAGATAAATCCAAGACTTTATCATACCCCCGTAATCAATTTGAGAGTTTTCACTGTTGCCTGTGGAAAGACTCAAGGAAACAGCAGCAACCAGATAAGCACTGCTATGGTTCAACAGTACAAACAAAGCTGCTTATTGTGATTAATTCTCCCATACTTCTTGCTTCAATAGTTTGGTACTCATAAATGAAAACCCAAAGCATTTCTCCCGCTGTGCCACCCTACGTTTGAGGCTGTATTCAAAGCCCTCGTTAACAGCAGTGTGCAGTGAAGGCCACTGCTCAGGGCAGTACCCATGGGTCCCTCGCAGATGTACGCAGCTGGCAGAGCACTGCGATACTGACCAGAAGGGCTGGTAGAGAATAACCCCCGAGTTTCACTTTTATTGTAGTTTTTGTTTACTCCATGTGCTTTCGTATGAAAGAGCACATGCATGTGAAAAGTTCAGTATCTGTTGAAGGGCATATTTCAAATTCATTAAGGCCCAATAGTAGCGCTCTTATTGAGATTATCTTCTTGTCCCGTTGAAACCCAGAAGATTGTCTGAAGAGTAAGGCACAATTTGATGTGGGTAGAAGCAGAGGAATCAAGGTCTTCATTCCTTAGAAGCCTGTAAAATACTTCGTTCTGGCAGTGCGCTTCTGCTCTCCCTTGATAACAGCACTGTAACAAGGCTGATAACAACAGGCCACATGCTGTACCTGCTGCACAGCTCTGAAGGCAATGAAAACAAAGGCCAAATGTTACCTCCCCATGTAAGGACAAGGTCACACGATCACAATGAGTAGAAGAAAACACGGCAAGGGTTTGGCTAACTGCATGGCATGATTACAGCCAAGTCCTGGCATCGGACCGTGTTCTGCTGCAAAGCCAACACCATCGATCTATTGTACTTAGTCATAAATGATTCTGATCTGAGCACCTCCAGAGCTCTTTTCAGTATCAGTTGGTTGATCTGTACAACCTTCCAGTGGCAAAAGGGAGGCAGTGCTGATTTGGGGTGCCCCAGGCTGACCTTGGCTTGGTGCCTGGGCTCTGCTCTGGCAGCAGACACTGCTGCTGGCTTCGCTGCAGGCTGCCTGCATGGTCACAGGCAATGTTCCAGGTCTGCCTGGGCCACCGGGACCCACCTGCCTGTGAAAGGCAGACTGTACGTTCTTTTCCACCTCTCTCCTCCCTTCTTGAGTATTTAGGTTTGGATGGGTTTCATGAAGGGGATCCCTCCTTTTGTTTGTAACTGAAGGACTCTATGCTGGGAGCAGAGCCTCCCTGGCCCTGTATTTTGGATAAAATTCCCTTTTTTTTTAATAGCCAAGTCCCACTAGCTCTCCCTGATGACTCTACACCCAATATTTTCAACACTATCTGTTGTATATACTAACCGCATATCCTTGAAAAAAGCTCCAACAACCAGCTCGTAACAGATTTCACAAAACCTTTCTGAGTCATTTTCGGACTTTGCTTTCTTTCTTTTAAGCACGGCTTAAGAAGAGTCACCAAAACTGAGCGCCCGCAGAGCCAGGCAGTGGTGCGCGGCAGGACGACACGCCGCGTCCCGGCCGAGGGCTGCAGCAGCGCGTGGGTACGAAGTGGGTGACGCGGAGCATCGTGGGCTCCATCCTTCGCAAGGAGGCCTGAGTCACTGCCGCTCGCCCGGAGGCGAGACGAAAGCATGCAGCAGATAAGGGGTGCAGGGCACGGTGCTGTCCCAATTGCCTCTGTGGGGGCTAGGTGCTGAGTGGGGCCCCGGGGCGAGTGTGGGACATGGGATGCCCCTGCTGAGAACGCATCCCTGGAGGGTGTACCACCCTAAAAACACCTGAGTCATAATCCCCTGTCCTCCTCCTTCCTCCTGGGAGTGGCAGCAATTTGCTATCGGCATAAGCCTGCCAGAGCAAACTGCTAACCCTAATCTGCGGCCAAGGGACAAGCCTCCGCCCCACTGGCCACCTACACCTTGCCCTCCTGTTTGGGGAGGAAAGGAACAGGAAAGACTCTCGCTCGCTCCTCCACGCCCGGGCCTCAGGTCTGAGCAGCTCTGAGTAGTCAGAGGTGGTTTTTCCCGGGCTGGTTTTCTTCTTTCTTTCTTTCTTTTTTTTTTTTCTGGCATGCAGAGGAAGAATTTGTTCTTGCTCTCCATCCCTCATGCGGGCACGCTGCCAGGTGCTGGCTCTCTGGCTGTCTTTGGCAGCTTCTCCTTAATGGTGATATTCCACCCACAATGCCAGACCATCGCTGGGTCTGCTCACCCGGCTTTTTCCCAAAGGTTTTAAAGAGTAACTCTCCAAAGGAGGTAATATGCGGCTCTCTTCATCCTCTTCATAGTCGGGGCCAAGTGCAGGTCCTGGAGAAGGACACTTCCATTGAAAAAAAGCAGGCTGCCTCCTGCACTCATCTAGCTCACTGATTTAATAAATAATAGAGTGGATAATGAATAACCATTTACCACCTTGGAACCTCCATTCTGCCAACTTATGGGGAAGCAAGTGTCTATCCCAAATTCTGCATTTCCCTCCCCTCTGGACTAATGGAGTATGTGCATTAGTTCATTCAGGGATATATTCCTGGTCTCCCCATTTAACCTACTTATCTTAAACTATCTTATCCTATTTGCCCCACAATTTCTAAAAAGATCCTACCCAAGGACAAGATCATGCTTGTGAAATTTTTGTGTGTATTGGTTTAGTTTTGGCAAAGTTAGGAGGTAGTTAAAATGAGACTTATAATGGAAAGCTAGCTGCTAGCGTCTCTCCATAATACATGTCTACCTTGCAGGAGAGTTGTGAGGATTAATTAATTTGTGTTTGTTAAGCACTTTGAGATCCTAAGATCAAAGGTTCTATAGAAATGCAAATTGTTATTATAATGATAAATTCTTTATATGAGCTCATATGTTTTGCCTTAGAGGCACAGTCTCATCCTGAGTTGCGTAGTTATACACGTAAATCTTCAAACATTATGATGAAAATATACCTCTGAGGGCCCGATCCTGCCTTCTGCTCTAACGCTTCATGCACAGAGCTCCTCTTGACTTCAGGCAGGTCCTGTCCATGGGACAATTGCGGGATTCAGTGTGTTTGGGAAATAAAAGGACCATTGTGTGCCTCCAGGCCTTATATTGAGGCACTTAACTCCGTCTCACTCCATAAAACCGTTGCTGCTGCCAGTAGTTACGTCCATCTTGTTAATGAAAGGACTGAGCAGACGACAAAATCTGGATCTGAATTTTCACCCTCCCACAGCTTGGGTTTTCAGAGGTTTATTTAACCTGCTAGAGAAGAAGGAATGTAGAAGCCTGGCTCAGCTGCAGCTTGCTGCTCTCTCTAATGGCTATAGGATCTCATCAGCACACCCGAATGTCATTCCTGACCCACAAGATGTGCCTGTATGGCCCTTCCCTCTGAGTGCTTTTGCAGAGAAAGGAGGAAGACACGTTTTCAGGCACTCGCTGCATGAGTTGCCAAAGGACAGCAGGGAGCAAGGCCACAGCTGCACAAGCCTGCCAGTCCCACATCCCCCTCCCAAATGGAGCTCTTCGCTTTTCCTTCTCCCTTCACAGGCTTGGAGCGCCATGCTGTTTTGTTCCCTGCCTGCGAGAGTGTCTGATCATCCTGCTCAATGTTCTCATCTGAAGCACGGGTCCAACATGGGGGCTGCAGGGCTGCGGAACAGCCGGGGAGGAGGTGCTTAGGAGGAAAGGTCACCCACCTTCCATCACGACATCCCTCCATGTCTTCCTTGCCATTTCCCTGGCACACAGACGCCTCTACTCACACCTTTAATGGACTGGGTCAGAAAAATGTCGTAAGGTTTGTTTGCATCATGCATGGGCTTACCTGAATGCAGAATGCAGATCCAGAAATGTCAGCTGGAAACAAGGTCTCCTGTCCAACCTCGCACTCAAAGCAGGACTATCATCAGGCACCAGATCAGATCGGCCATGGCTTTTTCTCACTTAAGCTTGAAAATCTGCAAGGATGGCCACCCCATCTCTCTAGGTACCTGTCTCAGGGCTGCACTGCTCTCCTGAAGAAGTTTCTCCTGATGTCCAATCTGAACCTCGAATGCCACAATTTATGGCCACTGATCCTCACTGTAGTGTTTGGCAATATTGAGAAGACTTTTGCACTGTCTTTGTAGCTACCCTTCAGCTACTCACCTCTTAAACTGTTCTTCTCCAGATTAAATTAATCCCGAATTAAACCGCAATCATAATCCAAAATGTGAGGCTTTCATGGCCGCTTGCAGTGGGTATTGAGTAGGTGAGACTGCAACTCCTACATCTCCCTGAAGATGAATTAAAAGTAAGGAACTAACACACTACCTCTTCAAAGTCTTTCACTGTTTGTTGCGCAGTCTCAAAAGATTTCTGTTGCATGAAAGCCTTTCCAGGAGCAAAAGGTACGATCCAGATACAGTATTATTCCCTTCTCCTGACGTGGAAGCCTTCAGAAGTTCTCAGTTAGTCTGGGAAACTGCTCTATGATATATACCTTGTATCATCACAGAACAGAATGAGTATTTGTCATGTTTAACATTTCCAGAACTTTTAATCTTCTAAATTTTACACTTGTCTCTCTTTTCCTCCAGATGTTCTGGGCCTTGATTTGATGCGCTATCCAGTATGTTCATTTCTACCCTTCATGTCATCAGTTCCTCCTACTGGAGATGATAACTGAAGTCTAACATAGCCATAAACCCCAGGAAACCATACTGACTTCTGATAAGTTTCTTAGATTTTGTGTTACTGTAAAAGAAAGATGTACTATATGTTCCTGTCACCTGTCTATCTGAGGACAGCAAAAGTCAGAGGAAGAGTGAAAACCAAGGCACTGAGCTTCCCAGCTGTCCTTACTTTTATCAGAAAGGCTTAGTGTGTACTCAGAGCTCTGCACTGAGACATGCGTTAACCAGAAGACAAACCATTGTGAGCAAATGTCAGTATGTGTGACATGCACACACAAAGTCCTACATGGCTGGGGTCCACTCACCAACACCTGCCACAGGCTGCCATCGTCCCCTGCCTCCTCACGCTGTGCACTGAACTTCCCACCAGCAATTGTGTGTCTGCTGGTGCAGTCTGTAACCTCACTGTGTTCACACAACACCTGAAGATCTGATCTACGGGAGAGATCTTAGGCATCAAAGAAACGACCAACACTTCCAAACGTTCATTTCTGCAAATCGTGGCATATTTCAGGTCCCACTGCCATTCTCCATGATAAACAGTGATCTCCTTTCTGAGTAGCCATTGCAACATGTGTCAGACAAGATGCATACAGGGGTCAGATCCAGCATCGACATCATGTGTGGTCATCATTTGATGTGACACTTGATATGTTTACAAGCGCTGTATGCTTCCTCACTCAAAACTTGAAACCTACCCAAATTCTCAGGCTGCATCTGGAGTAAATCAAGGTCTTGCCTGTGGTGGGCTCAGAAGCTGGCTGTGAATTATGTGTGACAGCAATGCTGTGCAAAGCATATGCCCCTTGGTCCCACCAACGCCTTTGCCATGGCAGAAGACCATCCTCTACATGAAAGATAGAGAGATATGGTCTACAGTCTGAACACCACAGTGCTATGCTAGCAGGACTGGTCCATTGCCTCCCCACTTTTTGGTCTGAACGGCACTCTGCTCGCTGCACGCACAAAGTCTGTCTGTCACTTCCATGGTTTCCTCTCCATTGATTCCGCAGTACGGGTTGACCTCTGGTTTTCAAGCTAACGCTCAAAAGTTTGCAAGAGCTGTTCTCACTCTTCCTGACTCTAAGGGAATTTTGACATTTCTTCGGTGAGAGCAGGATGAGATGAGGAGTCTATTAAGATACAAATTATTTTTAAAGCCCATTATCCTATTATATGTTGCTTATAGAATCCATGTATTAAATATAACAAATGCTAGAGCCAAATCTTATGATCTGGCTCACCTCTGGTGGGTGCTGAGCTCATGCCGAGGATGATGATACTCAAACACCTTGCCGTATCAAGTATATTTAACAACATGCATATGAGAGCACTGGCTTTTTTCAATTTCTTTTTTTTATCTCAAATCTGTAAATGTGAAGGACTGGAAAAGCCTCAGACACAAAACTGGTGCGGTAATGTCAGAGCTATGTGCTTCACCTCATGGCATGTGTCTATGAATGACTCGTTTTGAACACACTGAGGCTTCTTTCTCCTAAAAAAGGCAAGTTGGAAAACAGAGCAGTGAGCATTTCTGCAGGGGAGCCGCAAAGCAAAGCTTTTCAGTCCCTTCACGAGGTTATCGGTCACTGCACAAGATTTTTGGTCACTCCATCTCCTTTTGTTTTGCCACTATGAGGAGCTATTTTAGTTCATTGCTCTGACTCAAAACATGTGACATCACATTTGCAGCACTGAGTGGCAAAAAACTGCATTCAAATACCTAGCAAATGTGTAATACGAGCTGGCAAAAATGCATCCTGAAAATATATTGTTTCCTCTAATGGTCTTTTTTGAATGACAGGGACAATTTATAGCTTTTTTTCTCCACGCAATGGCCAACAAACCAAAAGAGAGTGAGGAGCTGCTGCCCCAAGAGAGACATAGTCAGCCCCACATGAGTCCCCATGCATGTGTCCCGTGCCCCGCAGCCTGCAGGAGATCTTCACCTCGCACAGCTCCATGACTCGGCACACTCCAATCTGGATTTTACTCTCCCCAGTCCTGGGTAAATCACTGAATCTCCCTCTGCGCCACTTTTTCACCCATAAAGAAGTGCAAAGCCCCTGGGTAAGATTCAGAGGGAAAGCAAGCAGTTGAGAGATGTCAGGTGTTACCTCAAGGTTTCCTCCAGCTGCTGTGATGGTGATGGCTGGGGAGCTCTCACTGCCTGGCCGGTGGCTGTGGGAACCTGGGGCTTGGCTCCAGCTCCTCCCCAATTCGAGGGTCTTCAATAGCCGGAAGACCCATCACTCAGCAGGACCAGGGACCACCAGGTTGCTGCTGCTGCGAGATGCAGGAGACATTGACAGCTATGGGGCAGCCAGACTGTCCTCCCCATCATCTGTCCCTCCATGGCAGCAAGGGCCTTACTTGGAGAGAAAGCAAGGAGGGGAAACATCAGGAATATGTGGCCATACTCTCCTCCCAACACATGCTTTTCCAGTGCCCTCTTCTGGAAAACATTTTTGGCCCACACAGCTGCTTCATGTAAAGTAGTTGAAAACTGGCGGTGACTTGCAAGGAGCTGCAGGAGCTTCTCCCACCTCTTCAGATCCAGGATCTGCTCTGCTTTTGTCACCTGTGACACACACATGCCCTTCAGAGCAGCTGAGGGCCCTCAGGGCACTGGCCAGAAAATGGGCAACGAAGGATGTGCCTCCTTGCTCTCGCCTGTTGTGCCTAAAGGTTGTCTTTGGCTGTCCCCTGGCATGGAGAACCAGGTTCAGACCCCTTCCCTCCCTGTCCTAGGACATATACAAACCTGGTGCGCCTCACAGCCAGCCCTTGCCACTAGCAGTCTCAAGGAGCCTCCAGAGACAAAAACTGGGAGGGTGATAAAACATTTTGGTAATTCGTTCCTTTTGAGGAGCTGATAGAACATTGTTATTAATCATCCACAGACAGTTAAAGAATGCATCGGTTCCTTGGATAATTACACCCCATGGTTGTTCTTGCTGCCTCTTTCCCTCAGAGCAGTTCAGCCTTCACTCTCCAGGCTCAGATACGGCTTCATGTTGTCTCACATCTGTACCTGAGCGGTGCCTTCCCATCAGCAGCTGCCCTCCTGCTCCAGCTGAGGTCGGTCAACCGGACCCCGGTGGGAGCAGAGCCGTGGGCTCTCCTCCAGCCCCAGTCAGTGGGTAGAAAGTTCTTTCATTTAATTGTTTTAACCAAAGCCAGCTCTGTCCCCAGGCATTTCTTTTGGCTGTGGCCCCACTCGCCTTTTGTTTCTTATCTGCTTCATCTTGGTGTTTTCCTTCATTTTACTCCTTCAAGGGATTCGTGTGCAGCCCCAGCCTTGGACCCCCCCTCCCACTGACCCAGCTCCGGTAGCCAGAGCCTGGGAGGGGGACAGTGCCATCTCATTAATCTGCGTCTGCCTGAAATATGGTGGGTTTTCCAACTGGGCTCAGTGGGAGAGGTGGGGGGACGAGATCTCTGAGGCCAGAGGGCACAGGCTTTTTGGTATCCCCATGAGAGGATCCCATACCCGCAGCAGCCGGTATTTCCCATCACCTTTCCCCACGCAGGGCCAAGGGTTTTCCCTACAGCGCGGTGCCCACCCACTAGCTCTGCAGAAGGGCAGGGGCCGGCCAAACGGCTCTGCCTTCAGAAAGCCATTAGCTCTTAATTAAAATAGCCACTGGTGAGTTGGAGACGGGGAGCAGGAGCACCCTGAGCTCTGGCCTGTAGTGTGGGCTGCAGAAAGGTTTGCTGTCTTTCTCACAAACGCCCCAGAGCTGACAGGATGTAAAAATCCCCTTTTTGGCACTGCAAGGGCAGCCCCATCGTTCAGAGCTCCCACATGCAGCGACAGGACAGGGACTCAGTCCCCGCGTGGCTGCATTTACCAAAGGGTAAGACTTGAACTTTTTTAAGAGAGGGGCAAAAAGTGCCTGTCCTGGCAAGGGTGGCAAGTGCAGCTGTTCCAGGGCTGAAGCAGAAGAGGGTTAAAAGAAGTGCAGAATTTATATCTGCTTACAACCTCCCCTAAAGCTCATTTTTTAAACAAGCCAGTGTGCAAGGGGACAAAATAACCTCACGGTGGAAACCGATGCCGGTGTCAAAGCAAAAGCAAAGGAAAAAAAGATGGTCAGTGTTATGAGAAGGGTTTTGGACGACATCCTCGGCGGGCAGGGCGGGAGGCAGGGGCAGCACCGCTGCGGGCACCAGCCAGTGCCGACACGGGAGCCAGAGGGGCTGCGCGTGCCGCGCAAAGGGGATGGCTTCAGAGGGGACAAACGCTTCCCACGTGTCACCCCACTGGCGCCACGTGGGATGCTCCGAGTCCCGCGGCTCAGCGTCTCCTTTCTCCGGCACCTGCCAAACGCATCCCTCGCAGCGGGGCTCCTCCAGCCCGCTGTTTCCACGTTTCCACGTTAAGCAGGACACGCAGTGGCACTGCAGCCGGGGCAGGGAGCTCCGTGCACCCGCCGGCGGCGGGCAGGGCTGGGATGGCGCACATCGCCCTGCGGGACCCCGCACCGCGGCGGGACGCGGGGCACCGGGACGCGGGGCACCGGGACGCGGGGCGTCCGCGGCGGAGCCGCCGCTGAGACCCGACGCGCTCAGCGCACGGCACGGGCGGGGGATGGGGCGGGGCGGGCGAAGGGGCGTGGCCCGCCCTGCGCGTGTTCGCCGCCGACGTCACAATAGCGGCTGGCCAGAGTCCCTACCCGGTCGCAGCCGATCGGGGCTGGTTTGAGCTGGTGCGTTGCCATAGCGACGCCGGCTGCCCTATATATAGGAGCGCCGCGGCGGTGGCGAAGCTTTGTCAGCCGCGGCGTCCCGCTCGCTCTGCCGGCCCCGCTCCTCCTCAGGCGGCAGGGCGCCTCCCGCCCGGCTCCGCGCACCGCGCCCGGCTCGCAGGAGGAGGAGGCAGCGGCGGCTCAGAGCGAGGGGACGGGCCGCCGCTGAGACTTGACAGCAGCTCCCGCCGCTGCCTGAGGTGAGGTGAGGCGAGGCGAGCGGCGGCGGGGCGAGCCGAGCCGGGCCGGGCAGCGGAGCGGAAGGGGCCGGGGCAGGCGCAGGCGCTCGCGGCGGAAGCCGGCCGGCGCGGAGCCACGTGTCCGCGGGGCCGCTGCCAGCCGGGCCGGGCCGGGCGCCGGGTCCTGCTGCCGGGCACGGGGCCTCCCTCCGCGCCCGGGGTATCCCCGGCCTCAGCCGGGCGGGGGTGCGCGGGGAGAAGACGGGCTCCGGGTGGCTGCGAACGGGTCAGGCCGGCTTGCCCGGGGAAGTGTTGGCGGCGCGTCCCGGGAGCGGGAGCGGGGGGGGGGGTGGCCCCGCTGTGGCCGCCGGACTCTTTCCGGGGTGGGGAGCGGCAGGTGCGTGGCAGGAACGTGGCTCGGGGCGCCCTTACTCGCCCTTGCGCAAGGCGGCTGGGCGCGGAGCGCTTCCCCGCGGCATAGCGGCGTGGGGCCTGGCCCGAGGCGGGAGCCCTTCCCCCGGCGAGCGCCGGGACCCTCGGTGGGGGGCCAAGCTGCAAGAAGCAGTAGGCTTTAATCAAGACATCATCCCCCAGGGCACACCGAAACGTCTCCTAGGGAAGCGTCGGTATCAGAGGCTGGAGCGCTGGGTGCCCCGCTGGCGAGTCTGGCAGCGCAGCCGTGGCCGACTCAGCTATGGGGCCACATGGGTGTACGGGGAAAAAGGCTGTCAGTGAGGTTAGGGCAGACAGCCGCTTCCTTCCCGATAACTCCAGGGTCGGGAGCGCCTCGGGCAGCCTTTCCAGGCACAGCTTTGGTATTTGAGTACAGAGCCTGCAGGCATGACTCAGCTGTGGCTAAATACAGCTGCTGAATAAGGGAATGTTCTGCAGAACAGCTTCTAAATGAGCACAAATTGCCTTTCTTCTGGGAAGCTGCAGACGCTTTGCGCACAGTGCAAATAGAAGTGTACACTAGGAGAGTACGGTTTCCATCTGCGTGATCGTGTTCTGTCTGTATTCTTTGTAATTACACTGTAGTTAAAATTGTGCCATAAGGTGGAGGTGGAAAGCTTGCAAGAACTTAACAGTCTGCTGTGATCAGTGAAAGTAATTCCCCTTTTAGAGGCTAATAGGAGAAGTGCTTATCGTGCAGCTCTGTGCAGAGGGGAGGATAAACTAAATTCTTCCCGATGGTGTTCACTTCTCTTAACCGTAGTTAGAAGTCCCTGAACTGCTTTCTGCAAAGCTGCAGCATCTTGCTGGAATCGTCCTACAATAAGATGCAGCTTCTCTTTAGTAACAGCTTCCTGAGAAGTGTTTAATTTGCTGTTTCTTAAGGTCCTTCCAAAGAGACTTTTAAGGGAAGACTTTAATCCAGCTTCTGGGAGAATTAACACTGCACGTGAATGAGAGCAGGGGGAGGATGAGGCTTGGTGGATTATTGGGTTTTATTTCATTAGCGTTAAAACTTAATCTAGTTTGAATCTCAAATCTGGTTTGTCCCTGATAAGTGCGAAATGATCAAAAGATGCAAAGCAGCTCTTGACGCTGGCAGTTCAGGTGCCGTATGTTTCCGAAGGTTGAAATGAAGTTGTATAATCACTGACTTTGAAAAGTCATTTGGTATACATGAAGTTTAATGGATTTTAGTGTACTCAGTGTAAGGAATGAATGATTCTGTTGATCTTAGAACCTTGTTAATCTGCAACAACTATACAACATGTTATTTTTTGTATGATTTATAGCCAACCTTTCTGAAAATAGAGGGAACAGTGATGTGAACTAAACATCAGTGAATAAAGTTTGCATAATCTTTGGTCTAAATCTGTGTGACTAGATTGAGTGTAAAAAATGCTGAGAGAGGCTGAGGGCTGGGTTACATGAAACCGTATCTTCCCTGTGAGTCACTTGCAATGCTGAGGTCTTTAAAAGGTAGCACATGCTTCTGCTTGGGTTCACTGCTTAATGGAATAGACTGTCATTCTCTATTTGGACCATGCAGTGAAAGAATGACCCATACACTTTGCCATGGGCTTCATAGGTCTTGGACAGCAGAGGAATGTGCTTTTGCTCTTTAGTTCTGATTCTCTGAGGCTTTCTACTTGGCTATTAGATTTCTGTTAACAATGAAGCTCAGTTTCTGAACAGAGGAGAACTTGCCTTCAGGATAACAAGATGATTTTGTGGAGTGCCTCCTTGGTTCTGATTAAAGTTGATCTATCTCACCACCCTCAGAGTGAAGAACTTCTTCCTTATATCTAATCTAAATCTACCCTCTTTCAGTTTAAAGCCATTGCCCCTTGTCCTATCACTACACACCCTTGTAAAAAGTCCCTCTTCAGCTTTCTTGTAGGCCCCCTTTAGGTACTGGAAGGCTGCTGTAAGATCTCCTCTGAGCCTTCTCTTCTCCAGGCTGAACAATCCCAACTCTCTCACCTGTCACCTATGCAAGTTCCTAATCTGTGCTGCTATTACATTGATCACTATAGGAATTGTAGAATTGTAAATTATACGACTATGATGTACTGATCATATAATGGCTATACGAGTTTAAGTGAGGTAGTGAATGTAAACTGTATTAATTTAAGTGAAGTAATGAATGTGGTTTTTTGTCAACAGTTTTTACTTAAATCCTTTCACATAAACCTGAAATCTTGGAAATCATGAGTAGCTTCAGCAATGAAGAATTTGAATTCACCTTCCTTGACGAAGGCTTTACTGCCAAGGATATCCTTGACCAAAAAATAAACGAAGTGTCATCTTCTGTAAGTATGATAGGAAAATCACTGTGTTTTATGACGCCACAAATTTATAAACTAACGGAACAAGTTGTCTTTGCGGATCTTCTGCAAGGCAACCACCTCCTCAAATGCTGACCGCTAGGCTTATGCTGTTATCTGTGGTTTGTAACTTTAAGCTGTGTATTTGCTCTAGGATGATAAAGATGCCTTCTATGTTGCTGACCTCGGGGATATTGTAAAGAAGCACATGCGATGGCATAAAGCCCTTCCACGGGTAACCCCCTTCTATGCTGTAAAATGTAATGACAGCAAAGCTATAGTGAAGACACTTGCTGTTCTTGGTGCAGGATTCGATTGCGCCAGTAAGGTAAGATCTTGACTGTGTTCTGATCTATGACGTTAGTATATGTTCAGCTTTACAAGATGTCTTTATATAAAATTAGGCATAATTAAGCGGTGTCACTTTTCTTGTACTGATTGGTTTTATCATCCGTCTAGAAATATCTTCCACAAGTGTAATCTGTTCTTTCTTCAGACGGAAATACAGCTGGTGCAGAGCATCGGTGTGCCTCCTGAGCGAATAATATATGCAAATCCCTGCAAACAAGTATCTCAAATCAAACATGCTGCCAGCAGTGGTGTACAGATGATGACATTTGATAGTGAAGTAGAACTAATGAAAGTTGCAAGGGCCCATCCAAAAGCCAAGTAAGTTATGCTAATTGTTCTGTAATTCTTGCTGGGGTTCCCAAGTTACGGAAACATCTGCTGTTATCTGAATGTTGTTCTTCATTAGTGAAGATAGATAGGCTGTGAAATCATGAGAAAATAAACTTCTAGTCAATGAAATCTCATCCTGTCTTACTGGCACATCAGGAAGAGACAGACAGGAAAGATTGTATGTTTAAGCTTAGTCTCATTCTAAGGTCATACCTGCCTGATAATGATGTCTTTTATGCTGGAACTTAAGTCCTCGTTTTTTCCTGTTTGTAGGTTAGTCTTGCGCATTACAACGGATGACTCCAAAGCAGTTTGTCGTCTGAGTGTTAAATTTGGAGCTACACTTAAGACTAGCAGGCTTCTTCTGGAGCGTGCAAAAGAACTCGACCTTGCCATCATTGGAGTTAGGTGAGTTGATAATCATAGCGTCATAGAATGATTAGGGTTGGAAGGGACCTCAAAGATCATCTAGTTCCAACCTCCCTGCCATGGGCAGGGAAACCCTCCACTACACCAGGTTGACCAAAGCCTCATCCAGCCTGTCCTTGAACATTTCAGAGGATGGGGCATCTACAACTTCTCTGGGCAACCTGTTCCAGTGCCTCACCACCCTCTGAGTGAAAAATTTCTTCCTTATATCCCATCTAAATCTCCCCTCTTTCAGTTTAAAGCCATTGCCCCTTGTCCTGTCACTACATGCTCTTGTAAAAAGTCCCTCTCCAGCTTATAATATCAAAATATAGCCTTTAAATGGTCTCTCTGACAGTAGAGATGCCTTTGCATATGGTGAGTTGGGTTTTGTATGCACTTCTTGACTGATTTGCCAAATAGCAATTGATATTTTGTATCTCTTTGTAGTTTCCATGTTGGAAGTGGATGTACAGACCCAGAGACCTTTGTTCAAGCCATTTCTGATGCCCGCTGTGTGTTTGATATGGGCGTAAGTCTAATTCTTCTTGCTCTGGAACTACCTACTGCTCAACTGTTGTGGCAAAACTGGATCAAATGCAAAACTAACTGTAAACAGGATCAAAAGCTAGCCAAGTCGCTAATTTCATAGTAGTGAATTTTTGAGGTCATGAATGATGACTTACTTGACCAGGTCTGCAAAACTCATCTACAGATGTGATAAAACCGAGTGCTGAAACTCAAGTGGCTATTACTTGAACACAATGAGTTAGCTCTGTTCCAAATGTTAATGAAATGACTTGATGTTACTTTTTAAGCTAAAATTACGAACTAAGAACTGGTTTCTTGACAGTGTTGCTGTTCATCTCATTTTAGGCTGAACTTGGCTTCAATATGTATCTGCTTGATATTGGTGGTGGCTTCCCTGGCTCTGAAGATGTCAAGCTTAAATTTGAAGAGGTATAGCTCTGCTAAGAACTTCTCCGTTTGAGGAGTTTTTTTCAGTGTTCATCTGGATTAAACTGTTGCTCTTTCTCTGTGTTTTGCAGACACGTTCGCAAGAAAATGTGTCTGCTTGGTCAGAAATTTAATTTAGAAGAAAAGGGGAATTAATTTGAAAACTGAAAATTAGATTAACCCATTAGATATGTAGCTAAATGAGTGCACAAACAGGCAGAGATACCAGACTTGTAAAGCAGGTTTTAATTGCAGGCTTGATTTTTACTGGTATAGACTTTTTCTCATTGATGCTGTGCTTCAGACTATCCGGATTGGCAGTGCTCCCAAATAGGGTGAAGAGGGTTTTTGCTAACATGAAACATCAAGAGCACATCAAAAGCCAATGGTGTTGTCGTTAGGCTCCGTAGCATAATGCAGTCATGTTGTGGTTGGAGGCAGCTTAGTAATCGCTAACCTCAGAACTTGGAAATAGCTGTTCATGAAGGCAACTGAATTTCAAAGGTGATGACAAAGCCTCCTCCTGTGTTCTTAAGATCTTGTGAGATGACTTTAGGATGCAGTAAGCTGGAGGATATTGCACGATGAGCAGAACTACAAGTAGACTAGAAAATAAGGTTAAAATGTGGGGACTTGCAGGGCATTAATGCTGGTTTAATGAACCTAGGAGGGGGGGGGTGATTTCCTTTAGACTCAAACATGAACTGTTTAGTCACTTAAATGTTTAAGGTGCAAGCAGTGTCTGCTTTTATTGCTTTGCACAATCTTAATCCCAAACAAAACTTCTGTCAGGAAAATAAAGCAAAAGCCTTCGTTAGAGATTACGAGACGTGAACAGTTAGTACACGCTTGACTAGTATATCATTGTGAGCATGAAAGTCTGACTTCATCTCATGCTTCTGAAATAGCACCTGAGTAACTCCTAAAGCACTAATGTTGGCAACTGATTCTTCCTTAGATCACCAGTGTAATCAACCCAGCACTGGATAAATACTTTCCTTCAGATTCTGGAATCAATATTATTGCAGAGCCGGGAAGATACTATGTTGCATCAGCATTCACACTGGCAGTAAACATCATTGCAAAAAAAATTGTATTGAAGGAGCAAACAGGTTCTGATGGTATGTAAATCTAGACCTAATCTTACTTTTAGCTGACTGTGTTTCTTTCCAAGCATTCTCTTACTGGTATCTCAACTTCTTCCAGATGAAGATGATACAAATGACAGAACTCTTATGTACTATGTGAACGATGGGGTCTATGGATCATTCAACTGCATCTTATATGATCATGCACATGTTAAACCAGTTCTGCAAAAGGTATGCTCATTCAGAAGTATCACATACTGGTCATGTATTGTGGATGTAGGAGAATCCTCATCACAGAAGTCGCTTCTCAGTTCACTGCTCCTTTCATATTGCCAGAATTTGGCATTTGACTTATGAAGCATGCAGTGGAATTAACACCAAGGGTGGAGAAGGACCTGTAAGCAGCTCTTCCCCCTCTTTGTGAGGTGGAATGTTGTACTAATTATGATATTACTTCTGGAAGCTCTGTTTTGATAGTCTAATTATACTCAACTCTCTTCTTTAGCGGCCTAAACCAGATGACAGGTGCTACTCCTGCAGCATATGGGGACCAACGTGTGATGGCCTCGATCGTATTGTTGAGCGTTTTAGTATGCCAGAGTTGCAAGTTGGTGACTGGATGCTGTTTGAAAACATGGGTGCCTACACTGTTGCAGCAGCTTCTACTTTCAATGGATTCCAGAGGCCAACAATACACTATGTGATGTCAAGACCCGCATGGTTAGTAATTAAGTATCTTCATCCATCAGCGCTTTTGATACAGATGACTGTAGTAAATAGCTCGTGTCAGTTGGCTGCCCCTTCAAAAAACAGGGCCATAGTTTTGATGCTGCAGCTTTTGGAAGACCTCCCTGTAGTGTGCAAGAAGGCAATGCCTCTGAAGGTTTTTGCTGTGTGCTTAGAACAATCCTAACGCTACCAATTATGCTTTTCACTGGCTTTGAGGAGAGGTGCTTTTAAAGGGATAACGTTAAGAGTCTATGCACAACTACATGTTGTGCTTCTGTAACCAGTAATTAGAGACCAGTCAATCGTAGTTCTAATGATATGTTGTCTTCTAAATTGTTAACTTGCTAAATCCTGACTGCAGGAGGCAGGAACACTCAACAGTTCTGCCTCACCGTATGATCTGTGCTTATTTGAGAGCTATTCTTTGGTTTAGGTTGAGCTCTAGCTCATTGCTCAGTGCAGAGTGCTAGATCTCCATTGGAAGTTACTAAACAGGTAAGCAAAGAAAGCAGGACTACCTCTTGATTACAAGGACACTGTGAAACTGCATCTTAAACAGAAGTTGAAAGTAACCTGGATGCTCTTCTATGCGAGACAGGTTAACAGATTGCATCTTCTATAAAAGTGGGGTTTCCTGTAAGAGGAAGCCCTTCTATATTGAAGTCTGCCTACTAGACTGACAGAGCATTGGGGCAGCAGTCTTACCCTAAAGTGTAATTAACTTCACTGTTGAGTTGCTTTAATTTACTGAAAATGCTGAAGTTTAGGGGAATTCCTGGCATAAAAGTCAGAGGAAGTGTCCTCCATTCTTTTACTAGCCTTGCCTCTGCAAGCAAGACTTGTATTGTTTCTTTCCTTTAGTGAAACCTCCTGTCAATTGAAGTGTTCCTCAAACTAAATGAAGCTTCTAGACTTCTCATAAGACTCCAAACTTGTGTGTCTAATTGAACTGAAAATGGCTCTGCAGGAGAATAATTAGCTTTTTCACTGTAGCACTGGGTTTCTGTTAGAATGTAATACTTGGTCTGAGGCATTCTGGACTTAATTATGCAGACATGACCATCATCCAAGGCTACAGCCCTCTTTCAGCCCTACGTGGCCTCCTGCATTTTCTGTTTTAGCAAGAAAATTCTGTGACAGAAGCTGGCCCTTAACTGAGGGGGATGTATCCATAAAGTTATGGTGCACATCTTTCTAGCATAGGCAAAAGCTTTTTGGAATGTAATCTACATATATAAAGGTGTACAACTAAATTTGTGGCTAGATAACTGTGAAAGTTAAGGGACAAGATGACTACATAGGTCTAAGCAAAAGCTGGTAGTATATGAGGAGCCAGGCAGTGGCACAACTTCTTGCCTTGCATATGGTACAAGGTAACTAAGTCCAAAAATTGAGTCAACTGATGTTCTTCTGAGCTTGTCTTTCAGTATAACTTCTGTCAGAGTATGGAAGAAGTTACATGGTTCTCACTGCTCAGCTCATTTACTCTCCTAGTCTGTCATCTATACTTCCACTTGATTTAAGTTACCCAGGAATATGAGGGTGTGGGATAAAGCATAGTTAGAGACATAGGTCTGAAATTCTGAACTAATGACCACTAAGTCATTAAATCTGTATTTGCAGATGTAGCTGCAGGTATACAGGAGCATCTTCACAGATCTAGATCCTGCCCAGAAATGGTGAAACCAGCTTGGTCTTGGCACTTGCCCTAAAGCCTAGCTAGCCACAAGTGACCTGCACAGACTCTGCTTTTATGTATTTTGTTTGAATTGCAGATGATAAGTAATGACTTTGTTTCATGTTTTCTGGCAATGAAAAAAAATACTTAGCTTAGCTGCTTTTTGGCATATTGTAGTGAAATATTTTTTGATTTTTTTTTTTCACCCCTAGGCAACTGATGCAGCGGATCAAGGAGCAAGGGTTCCTAGCTGAAGTGGAGGAGCAGGATATTGCTAGTCTGCCACTCTCTTGTGCCTGGGAAAGCGGAATCGAGTATCCAGCAACTTGTGCTTCAGCTAGTATTAATGTATAGGTAATATTTAGTAATTAACTGCAAGGTTAGTCATTGAATTTAGGGCATTTGGGGGACCATTAACTTAATTCTTGCTAGAATTTTTAAGTGTTTTTTTTTAAAGTTTAGGTTTGGCATAAATGCAACAAAAATGACTAGGAGATGGGTCACAATTATCTGTGTTCCTATGGAAACTATTTGAATATTGTTTTATATGGATTTTTATTCACTTTTCATGTATGCTACTAAAGACTGACCCTCAACTGTCAAACAAGTATTTGTAGCTTGTGTATGGCAGAACGGGCTAAGCTTAGTGTTTTGTGACCTACCTGTTTTAAAATAAAGTATATTGAAATAACTGGTTCTGTGTTTGGTTAATCTGTAGAAAATTAATCTATCATGGATGACTCTTAGAGCATGTATGAAGGCAAACCAGATGCTGCCGGCCCAGACCTTATTAATAAATAAAACAATAGCTATCTCCTCCCCTACCCTTGCCCTCCCAATATACTGAAGTGAAGGAACCCCTTAATGGGTAGGGAAACTAAACAGTGTCTTTTTTCTAATCACATATTAAAAGCTTGACTAGCTACAAGTTGAATACTGTGCAAATTCTTGGGGAATTGCATTTGTCTTCTGCTATTGAACGTGGGCTTAATGCAGTTGCACCTTGAAAGTTAAATGCAGTGCCATTTTTGTTCGTGTTAGTCTATAAGTGCTGTGGCCAGGACTGATGGCTGTTTAAACACATCTAGTCACTAATGCAAGCACAGGCTCCATGGCTGCCACTGACAAGCTGCTTGTTACGTGTATAAGGATTAAAATACGCCATGGGGAGAACCTAAGAAGCTGAAGTTATGTGGCTGACTAGTAGATGATGACTACCCTCTGGCCCTTGTTGCCTGGGACTTTAGTATAAAATGGATGATAAAAGATGGTACTCACCATTCTTTGTGCTTGCAATACATTAGCTCTTATTTAATGTCATGAAAATATGTGCTACCTGGTTAAATTTCTGGGTTTGGATTAAATGTGATAGATGACACTAAATACTAGAGCTGATACAGGGTGTGTTGACAATGAAGTTAGTGAATTTGCTTACTGAAGTAGAGCATCCTGATTTCTACTTAACCTGATGCTGGTTTGCTGCCACATGTTCTGCTAAAATTGCAAAATGTTTCTCGCAAACTAATTGGTCTTGTATCTGGATCCTGTTCCGTTTGCCAGAAGGTTCTGGACTGTGGGTGTCCCTTAGCAAATGCCTGATGCGTAAAGAGGAAAACCTTAACATATTGAATAGATGTGTAAAGCTTAAGCTCACTTAGAGTGAGTTAAAATTCAAAAGGTCATCCGAAGGGTAGTATTGCTATCAGAAGCAGTGGCTCTAGCAAGATGAGAAATGAAGCTGTTTTCTTACAAGCAGCTCTGGAAGACAATGTTTAACCTCTTTTCTGTGCTTTCAGCTGAGACTACGCTCTTCACTAGGTGTACTAGTGGGGTAAACAGAAGCGATGGTACCTCACTCCTGATTCTCTAAGTGACTTTTTTAAAAGAAATTTCTTTATTTGCTTCACTCCTTTCAAGCTTGTAATTGAAATAACACTTGCCTTTTTATTCTTGTGCCTATAGTAGCCAGCTGTTTGGCTACTCAACTACACTGGTGCAAACTTCAGTACATACATGTACTTGGAGCAATAGCCTAAATGTCCCCCTGCATCCAAACCAGAGCTTCTCTTAACTTCTCCAAATTCCTGTGGAAACTTAGTGATTCCTAGCATGAAAGCAAAAGTAATGAATGGTAGCCAAATGTTAATACAGTAACAATTTCACATCTAAATCTTGCCTTGTGAGAGCTAAGTGCATCTGAACTGAAGAAAAAAAACTTAGCAGGTATGCAGGAAAAGTACTCTTGGAAAGCCTGCCGTTGTCTAAAGGAGGTGTAGCTACTCTTTAAACCTGCCTCTTTGAAGGTTAAGGATGGTTGAGCCAAGAAGGGAATACAGATGTAATGAGACTTTATGCGACTTTATGCAATATCTGCACTAGCAACTGGAGCCACTTGCCTGCCTGGGTAAGAGTAGGCTCTGGCACTACTCTTTTACCCAGGTGGGCAGGTGTCACAGTCTGACTTCTGTTTGCAGCCAATGGAGACCATCTCCAGCAGGTAGTTTGAAGGCAATCACTTGTGGAAGCTAATTGGTAAGCTTCCCTGAGAGGAATGTGGCAGGCTGCCAATTAGTTTCTTGATCTGCACTTACTTGATTTTTTTCATTGGGATTTGTCTCAAAAAAAAAAAAAAGAAAACCCACAAAAAAACCCCAAATTTACATCTGTTTCTCTGCTGGAGGCCAGGACAGTGGCAACACGCTATAAGCATTTGGATTAACTTATGATGCTCCCCAAAAGAGAGATGTAGCTGACCTTGGTTCTTTACCCTCCTCTTCTGAGGCAGGTAGGTCATAGCCTCAGCTGGTGCTCTGGAAGCCATGTCTTGGGAGAGCATCACATGCTTAAAAAGAACTGATAATCTTCTAGAGCATCTTATGTGTAAACAATGGGTTTGGCTAGCTGATTTTTAGCACTTGTAGGAGTAATAAATCTGTATAGTAATGGTGGTATGTTTTTAAGCAAGATGCCATCTTCTGATTTTAAGTTAGATTACACTGAGCAGATGTTCTGGGCTTTGGCATACTGAGTACATATACTTCATCTCACAGCTGCCCTGCTCCTGGCTTCCATAGAATCTTAGTGGTGCATTCCCACCTTTTTAATTGATTTTAAAATGCCCCAATCATTGGTGATGTAGGGACTCCCCACCCTCCAAACTAGGGCAATGTTCCCTAGTGTAAGCTAGAGCAGGGTGTAGGACAGCAAAGATGTGACAAAGCAAGCAGTGAATTGCTATGGTTCAATTTGACCTCCATTCTTCAAGTCTTGGGCCATCAAATCCTTTGCTCTGTTTTGCCATGTTCATTGATCAAATCCAGTTGTTCAAACTACACATCTTAATTATTCCTCTCTGGAGCAAGACTGTCTGATACAAGAGGGAGGGAGGAGCTGCATGCCAGAAAAATTGAGATCAGCTGCATCTGTTGTATAATTAGCTCAACAAATACTGAAGTTGGAGCCAAGAACAGCCTGTGCCTTTCAGCTCGCTTCTTGCTAACTGTGCTCTGTATGGTGCTGTGTCTGTCTCACTATGGGCTTTGCTGACCCATTTGCAGGGACTGTAGCATTCCTGCTCCTAATGTCCCCGGAGGTCACTCCCCTCTCTGGCACTGCTGATGGTGGTGTTGGTTCTCTTGGGATTGTTCCCAGGGAAAAAGAGAGTAATATCTGAGGCAAATAACTAAGACATCTCCCTGAGCTGAGGGCATGGCTTCTCATCACCCTGTTCCTCTTTCCTGAGTGGTGAAGCCACTTGAGGTCTGAAACAAGTCTAGCTGAGACCTTCTGTAAGTCCTCTTGTGGCTATACATGGCCTATCCTGGAGTTCAGCTGACATACTTTGGCCACCAGCAGACTAGCCCAGAGCTGGGAGCAGTGCTGAGCAGAGACCCCACAGGTCCACCTCCGGGAGCAAGGCTTTGTTGGGAACAAACCTGGAGCTGGAGGGAGAGCTCTTCTCTCACAGACTTCACCCCCAGCAAGTACTGTCGTTTAAACAGATCTTTTATAGCTAAACACAGCACCAATTTCCAGTAAGACAGAAATGGAACGCTTTGTTTCCTGATGAAACCTCTTCCACAAAACAAAACAAAACAAAAACCATTATCTGCAAGTATTTCAAGAAGAGCTTAGACAAATGTGTTATTTGATTATCAAAAAGTAAAAGGTCATCAATCATTGCAATAATAATTATTATTTTAATTTTCTGTTGAAATAAGCACTGAACAGTACCAAAAGAAGTGAGAGTAGTTTGCTTTAGAGAAGTGTCCCTGTTTTTGACATGCATCACCTGGTTTTCTTTACAGTTTGAAGGCGATTGGTATCTCAATGTCTATAGTCTGGTTTCAGTATCCATGTCACAAATGCCTCCAATTCAAATTCATCTTTAGCTCGTTAAAACACTGTATTTGACTATCCTGAAAATACGTTGAGAACAGAGATCATATATGGGGGGCTGGGACTTGTATTTTGGGAAACTTTGCTACTGCCCTTGAGGTGGTTTTGTAGTCCTCTGCGTACAGGAGGTGCTTAGGGCAGCTAAACCACAGCAGTGCCCTTTTGGAGAGCTGGCTTTGCACGCTCAGAGCCACCAAGACGTCACCCTTTGTGGTGTGAGTCTGAGGGCTAATGCAAAGGTGAGCGCTTTGGGCATGAACACCAGTGGCCCCTTGAATCCCCTCCATTTCGGTAAGGAGAGACCACCAGCATTACAGGCAAACACTTGAGCACTGGCAAAGGAAGCTCTCGCAGGAGCATGCTGCAGTCTTGTGTACGTCCATGGTGTCTTGCAAATATTGCCACGGTCCAACTATTATTAGACACTTTCTTGCAAGTGTTTCTTGATGCTTATACTACAGCAAGTTTTCCTCAGTCTGTCTGCCCGAAAAGAAAAGCATTAACACACTGAAACCAACCCTCCTTCTTCCTCTTCCTCATTTTGGGGAGCTAGTCCCATTCTTGCCCACAGTATTCCCGCAGGAAAAAAAAAAAGTGCCTTCCAGTTATTCTCTCTTCAGTTCATGCTCTTGGAGTGCTTTGCACAGTATTAACTGTCTCACCCTTCCTTTGTGGTACAGAGCCAACTGCCGTGTTCCAGGCAGGAAAGCAGTCAAGAGACAGCAAGACTGCACAGCAATTCAGGAAAAGAAGCAAAGGCAACGTCTTACCGTTGCTGGGGAAGAGCAAGTCAGTCTACATACCTTGGGAAGGCAGCAGCTTCCACATACAAACTGAGAAAGGGCAGCTGTAGCAGCTCTATACAAGGCATTCCCAAAGTACTTTGCAATCACAGGTATTAGTTCATCCATCCTTAAAATGCAGTTCCTTACCTTGGGAGAATAACAGGATTTTGGCATTTGGTGAGCTTAAGCATCTCCCTTGTATATTTGGCCACTAAGCTCACTAGCTGGGAAGAACATGATCATCAGTTGGCACTCTTGGCACTAGGTTGGCACTCTTGCAAGGAACAGGGATGTAATGCTTGAAGAGGATAACAGGGATGCAATTTTCAGTAAAATAATGGAGGGACTGCTGCCCTTACTGTAAGGACAAGAAGAAAATCCTCTATTGTGTCGCTAGATAAAAAAATCCTGCTTAAAAACTCCACTTACTTGCTGTTAACTGTAGTTCAACAGCAGTAACAGCATTTCTCTGTTAACAGCTCAATAAATATTTATCAGCAACGATTCTCCCACTTTCCTGCAGTCAGAACTCGCCTTAAGCCATTAAAGCGTCTGACCAAAGTGAAAAGCAAAAGAAAAATCCAACTCACCACAGAGACTGCTGATTTGGGGGAGAAATGCCTCCTGCACCCTGCCAGGGTGGCTCACCCACCTCCCCGGGAGGTGGGTTCTACAGGACTCCTCTGCTTGTGCTATGTGGGTTTCATCTCCCAGTGGGGTGATTACACCTGAGTGCAAGCGAAGCTGGGGTGTTCGTCTGACTGGGGCCAAGGGAGATCCTCTCAGAGATAATGTGGTGACTAAATTAGCCAAGAAAAAGCCCGCAAGATGGAGCTCATCTCAAAAAAAAGCATCAAAAAAACCCTGTCTGACAGAGCCAGGGAAGGGAGGAGAGAGCAATGGAAAGCTTTCAAATGAATCCCGCACTGCTGATGTTAGACCACAGCAGAAGCAAGATGTTATTATTAGTAAGAACAAATGTAAATAAAATAAGAATGTATAAGGAAAAAGTATGTGCAAAGTAATAACTAAACTCTTGCTTAGTTCAGAAAACATCCAACCAAACAAAACTCCCTTCCCATCTGTTCACAAAAACGGGAAACAGAGGATTTGGGGTTTTTAATACCCAGGACACTTCAAAATGAGTGGCTTTTTTTACAAATTAAGGCTCTTACCTCAAACATCCCATCATTTTCAAGCTTCCTGCTTGGGGCCCAGTCCAAGGCTCGGCTCTTCCAGTAGCTATTTTTGCAATGCTTTTATTCTCCTTTATCACTTGTGAGGTTAAGTTCTCTGTTGTCAGAGGTTTTCTTGGGGGGGGTAAGTCCATGGGACTGATCTATGCCATCTTCTGTAGAGCAGCTTTGCAGGATTGCTGATGGTAAATGACAACAAACACAAGGCTCAGTGCAAGGAGAAACTTGCCCCTTAAGGACAGCTAGGAAGGGACCAGGATGCTGGTGGGGCTGGCCAGGCTCCTGGGCAGTCTGGGCTGACCTTGCATCTAATCCTGCCTGGAACCGAACATTGGGCTAGAGACCTTCTGAGGTCACTCCAACCCTTGTGCACTTGTCTCCACCTTGCTCTTCAGTAGGTCTGGCAATGTCATGGGGCTGAGCCCAGCAGCACAGTTCTCTCGGTCCAGTAGAGGGTTTTGCAGTTTGGATTGACACCACCAGCTCCTGCCTACCTTCCCACTAGGGCTGTGCTCGGTGAGATGTAGGTGCTCCAGTGCTAAAAAGGATCTAAAATGAGGTCACAAAACTGGGCACCTGCCTCTGAGGAGCGGTGACCCATTCCTGCCACACAAAAAAGGAGGAAAACAAAAAGTGGGAAAGAATGGTGAAAAGGGTTCCTCACCCTGGAGCCCTGACCCTCATAAGGTGGCATCTCAGCCTCCCGAAGCAGTTTCCCTGTGTCCTCAGCTGAACGTGCTGCCCGTCAGACTGAGGGCTGCCTTTCCCTCCTCCTCCCTGGTCAGCCGACAGCTCCAGGCATTGCAGGGAGCAAACGGCTCCAAAAGCAGACACCCATTTAGGGCACTGGGCAGGGCGGTGGGACACCTGGGGGATCAGGTGTCCATGCCAATATCAGGGCACAGAGGGTGTCCACGGGGAGCTGGGGAGAGCAGCCGGCGCATCCCGCTCTGGTTTGGCCGCCGAGCTGTTGCATGTCCCGGCCCCGAGTGCTGCAGCAGCTACGGCAGCCACCTCAGACGGGGTGGGCGAGACAAAAAAAGGCCTTAGACGACACCTTCTCCGAGGTGGCTCAGAACAGGAAAGATGCGGAAAACGAGTCACTTGCACAGAAAAAAAAGACGAAAAGTCGCGCGGGCGCGGCTAGATGGCAGCAGCGGCACGCGCTGGGCCTCTCTGCGGCCGCTCCCGCCTGGATCCCGGCACCGGGAGCCGGTGTTGGTGCCACCTGCTCCCCAGCAGAGCGAGGCCTTCGGCTCCGGGACCTTCCCGCGGCTGCGGTTACCACCCGCATGCTTCAGTTTTCGAGGGAGAGTGAGGAAATGTCTTTGTTACTGGCAACTACATTGACCCGCGCTGAGGAGACCCAATGGGGAAACAGCCCTTGCAGGGAAAACGTAACTCCTTAAATCTTTGGCTTTTGAGCTGGGGAGAGGATGGTGGTAAGGGAGGAGCCAGAGCAGTCAGCACCAGCGTACCCTGCCCAGGATGCCTCCCTCCAGAGTGGTTACTGGCAGCCCCAGGCATCCTTCTGCCCCATACCACCAAGTCCAGGGGTTTGTGGGACACAGCAGAGACTCCCCAGAGTACATGTGGCTGCTAAAAGATGAGGGCAGGATGGTGGAGCAAGGGCTCCCTAAAAACCTCTGTGTGAGATGAGCCCAAGTGAAACCAGCTCCTTGCACTTCTGCCCACGTGCCCATCTGTCGTGGTTTTAGGCTGATCCAGCAACTAAAACTCACACAGTCTCTCCTTCTCCAATAAAGTAGAGAGGAGAGAAAAAAAAAAAACAAAAGGACTGAGGGTTGAGGCAAGAACAGAGGGAGCACCCACCAACCATGGTCCTGGGCAAAACAGGCAGCGCTTTTCTCAAAGCAAAACAGTTTATTAATGATTACTTAGAAGGACAAAGGGAAATAAAAAACGATTACTTGAGAGGACAGAAAGAAACAAAACCAGATCTTAAAACCGACACCTTCTCCCCCCCCCCACCTTCCGTTTCCTCCCGGCGCTACCTCCTCCCCCCAGCAGCACAGGGGGCAGGGACTGGGGGAGTGCAGGTCAGTTCATTCCGTGCTGTTACTGCTGCTTCTTTCTTAAAGGAGAAGGAGTCCTTACACCCTTTTCCCCTGCTCCAATGGATCCCCTACCCACGAGGAAAAATCCACAAACTTCTCCAACGTGAGTCCAGCCCACTGGAAACAATCCTTCCCCACAGATTGCTCCGGTGTGGGCTATACCACAGTCTCGGGTACTTAGGGAGCTGCAGCCACTCGCTCCGGCGTGGGTCGTCACGAAGACTCCAGATGCCTCTCTGCCTTGCCGTGCCCCCAACACGACCATCCTCGGGCTCAGGCATCTTCTCCCCACGGGCTGCGAGTGGGTCGCTGCTCCACCGAGGCCGTCCTGGTTGCAGGGGGGCAGCCTGCTATCTCACCATCAGCCGCAGGGGAAACTCGGCTCCGGCACACCTCCTCCCGCTCCATCCTCACTGACCTGCTGTCGATGCAGCTGTTTCTCTCAGATCTCAGTCCTCTCCAGGTGAACTCAGCCCAGTGGGCACCCTGGGAGTGGGGTGCCCCCGAGTTCCCCAGCTGGCTCCGCCGCCGCCATTCTCCGTGGGCGGCGCCGGCCCGACGCAGGCAGCCGCCCGGCCGGGAGCCAGGGAGCGGGGGCAGTGCCCTCCTCCCTTCTCTGGTCGATCCTGGGCGAAGCACCTTTTCCGGTTCCCTTGTCCTGACTTAAATAGGGCAATTCGCAGAGGCGCCCTATTGGCTCAACCCCGAGGGGGATGGCAGTCTGATCCGGTGGCCAGAACTAAACCTAACCCGGATCCAAAACCGGGGAGGTCGCAGGGAGCAAAATCCCTCTCCTGCCACCAGAACCACCCCCCCCCTCCACATCAAACCATCACACCATCCCAGGGCCAGACCTGCACCCCATGGCTCTGGGGGGCTGGAGCCAGACACCTTTCAGTGCTTATTGCATGTGGAAAGTGGAGGTCACGCTATAGCCAGGCCTGGATGGCTTAGCCTGGGTGTAAACCAAGGCTTGGATGTACACTGAGATGTGGATGCAGCCTGATGTGTCCTGGGAGGGGCCATGAGTTTCTTCCACTGTTGTCCCCTCCTGGAGAAGAAAACCACCTTGCCTAGGCAGATAATGCCAGTGGAGCTGCAGCAAGGCAGAGCACATCTGCACTGGCCTGGCTTCCCAATGCAACCATTCTCTGCCATCCTGCCAGCACTGCTGTGCTTCCCAAGAGCAGGGGAGCACATGGGCAGGCAGAAAGGAGAAAAGGAAAGACAAATAGGAGAGGGACAAGAAGTTACCCTGGTCAAGCTATTTATTATTCCGAGTTCTAAGAGCTGAATTGCTGGTGCCTAATGAGATCTTTTTTTTCCGTCCTGAGCAATACCATGCAATAAAGTATAATTTATCTTTAGGAGAGACGGATGCAACTGAGCCAGTACCAGACTTAAGACAAAAGAACATTGACGTCACTCTCAGGAGCCCAGCGGCAGATGTTTAGCATCGTCTCCAGCCTCGGGCCAAAGGTACAAGCCTGGTACACAAATTACCAAGGCAGATTCACTGTCCTGTTAGCTGCAGGGTCAAGATGGGATGATCAAAACGTTCCTTGCCGGCATTAGGCAGCTGTGAAGCTATTTGCCATCGGTCTGCACAAGTACTGCTGACACTGTACGTGGTTTAGCCAGGTACCAGCTGCCACGTAAAAAGCCTGGAAGTTTAAATTGTCAAGCAAGGAGCTAGAGACACAGAAAGACGGGCACATGGGCTGCACAGGGAGAACCGACCATGCCCGAGAAGAAGAGGAAGGTTTTGCTGTAACCCCACATGATGTGTGCGGTGTCCAGGGAACCTTTTTACCCAGCTCAGTAACATCCTAAACCTGAAGGCTCTCCAAAAACTTATTCATGGTAGAAGTTGAGCACTGAGCTGATATTTTCAGACCTCTACCCAAAGTGATATCACACTAATCGGACCTCAAAGTGTATGAATAATTAGAGCTATTTTCTCCTGAGTCCGTCTTTTTTTTTGTAGTTAATAATAGGTACTTTAACTAACATTTTTAGTTAAATGTCACCAATACAGAGAAACACTGTCACCAGTCACCAATACAGAGAAATACTTCCACAATATTTTGCACCATCTCTAATGATCCCAGACAATCCTGCATCATTAGCAAACATCCTTGTCCCACTGTATCTATTCATCCATCCCTTTTCAGACCATTTAGGAATGTGTTACCTCTTTGTTCCTGCAGAGACCACTAGTAGATTAGTCAGACAAGACTTTAACTTGTAAAAGCCTATTTTGTCTCTTCCCTAATACATCACGTTTATCCTAGGATCTGCAATGTCTGTACTTAGCTATAGTTTCTACCATTTTTTTTCTGGTTCAGACATCAGGCTTACCGGTCTGGAGTTCCTCAGACTGTGCCCTAGAGTCATTAAAAAAAAATACTGCTAATAATCTGGTATCAAGTTTGCCAGAGACTGATAGAAATGAAAGGTTATGTTGCCATCTTTGTGCTCTTTGAGTGCACTCGGATGGGTACCGCCTGATCCGAGCAATTTGTTGCTGTTCGCTTTAACAGACTGTTGGGAAACTTTTCCTGTGGCATTTCAGGCAGCGGCAGCTCCTCAGCCCGGGTCACTGTCACCCGTGGCTGAGGGGGGACTGCAGTTGCAGCTTTTGATTAAGAAAATGAACTGCTGAAACTTGGCTTCTCACTTCCATGCTAGCGGCATAAATAGTAAAACATCATTATTCTGAGATTTTTTAAAAAATGCTTGACACTGTAAGGTACATGGATAAAGGTGAAAACATGACTGGGTCAAATCCATTCACTTCAGCTCTTCTTATGTGTTTGAAACCTGAAATCACAGCTTTGTCCAGCCCCAGCTTACCCAGGTCCTCTATGTGTGGCTCCATCCTCTCTCCCAGGACACAAAGAGGATGCCTGTGGGCTCTAACTTGTTGCCAACCACTAATTAGTCATCCAAGACATGCATTCAGCCTGGTAAAGCTGCAGTCAATTATCTAAAGTACCAAAAATCCTCTTGATCCCCTGGGCAGAGCTAGGGAATGCATCTTTGAGCTTGGCTTCCAGAGGTGATCCCGCAACACCACCCACTGCAGGTAGGTCTTAACCCCTCCCAGCATCACTATTTTTTACATTAAAAATTAATTTTCCCCAATTTTTAAGGAAAAGGCATGAGTTAGAGGGCAAATCTCAGCACTGTTCAATGAGGCGGGTGGCATTGAACACCATACATACCAGCAGCAGGGCACAGGCTTCTATGTCCTTTGGGGCTCGTTTTCAACTACCTTTTAATTAAACACTTAAACTCCTGAGTTTTAGAGGGCTCTGGGCAATCCAGAAAAACACACATGGCTGTCAGCTTCTGGTGCAGATGAAGGCAGGATGTAGGCAGGTACCACCACAAAGCCCTGGTAGCCTCCCACCACAGTCAGGTAATGTTTTCCCATATCAGTGTCATGCACCACACAAGGATGTATGAGTTTTTTCCTGTTTGTGGCCTTTTTCCTTCCTACAATCACAGCAGAGGAACCAAGTCATCCAAGGTGGGCAGCCCCTTCTCAAAAATCCCTTGGAAATGAAACCCATTTCCTAGAAACACCGTTCTCTCATTTAAGGTGCTAATTTGTCCTTATTGCCATAAGGTGTGGAAATAACTAGTGATTGAAGGGTGATTTAAATCACATTACTGAGGAGGTGATCAAACAGTGGTCTTGCTTCAGAAAAAGCCTGCAAGACAGAGCTGTGCAGCTGATGGAGGTGAAGACTTTGGAGTGATTCATACTCCATGACGGGGGTGGAGGGAATTGCTCATTGCAGGGGAGAACAAGGCAAACCCAGAGGCAGGACATTTAGATTTATCCTTAGGAAAGTGCTTGTAAGTACTATAAAGTGACGCAGCAAGGAATGATGCTGCCCGTGTCATCAGCTCCATGCTCTGCTGGTGGTATTAGCCAAGAAGTAGAAATTTCAAGGAAGTCCCCTTGCTTGATGGGTCTAAATCCTGCATGGGTGATCTACCATCACATCCACAGTCTGCATCTCAGGCTCAGCCTCCCACTGCTGATCCCATCCTCTTCCTCATGCCCACGCATCCCTCCCTTGTTTCTAAATGCTGCTGCTGAATTTTGTGCTTGTGCAAAAGGTCCTGGTCAAAGAAAGCTCATGGGAAGACCCTGGGCAAAGAGAGACTCTGGCATTACCAATCGCTGTGTGGCACCCTGTATTTCCATGCCTTGGCAGCTTTGTCCAGGACAGAATATTCTCCTGCCTCATCCCCACACACCTCCCCAGCACAGCTGCCCGTGCTGCAAGCATGCTCCTGCTGCCTCCTTCCCGGCAGAGCCTGGAGGAGCTGGAGCTGGAGGGTGGCAATTTGAAAATAAACACACAGTATAACTGCAGACACATGGACACGTAGGCTGGAATGCCTCAGCAGTGCATTCAGGCATGTGAAGCTGGAGCCTCTTTCTGCTCACTCCATCCTCCCTGGCTCTGCATCCACAAATGCCCAACCACAGCTGGCAAGGTGTGATGTAAACCCAAACTGTACTGCGAACCAGCAGTTCCCAGGAGAGTGTCTTGTCCTCTCCTCCTGCCAAAGTCCCTTTTTTTCCCCTCCAGATAGTGTGAGAAATGCTCCCCTTCCACACTAAACCTGCCCAACTCCCCTGGCATGGAGCAGCCTGAGCAGATGCTGACCTCCGTCAGCCTCCAAGGCAGATGAGATGTAGATTCCCAAACTGCTGAGGAAGTAGCTGGGAGACTCCTAGCTGATACGTGACAAAATCCCGCCAGCTAATGACCTAATGAGTTAGATCTTAGGAGCTGGTGAGCCTGCCAATGCAGCTTGCAGTGCTCAAGGGCACTTAGGACAGAAGTTATTTCATGAGGCTGGATGCGGCCAGTGGCTCTGGGAAGATGTATTTTGAACATCATGGCCAAGCAGCCTTGGCTGTTGTCAGGACATGATGGCTTTTTTTTTTTTTTTTCCTGCTGCTGAATGTCATTTCATGCAATCCTAAAGTTGTTTGGGAAAAGCCAACTGAGTCTGCTGAGCCTCCTCTTCCTCCAGACCTCTCTCCACTGATCATTCCATTTCCCTGGCTACCCAGTCCAGGTGATATCTGATGACCATGTACTCAAGGAGCATCTGTGCGTTGCATGCCAGGTCCAACGAGGAACATGCATTGAGACCATTACATCCTCAGAGGTCCATGCCATTTCTTGTTTCCTTGGGCCACTGACATACCCAACTGCGGGGGTCTTCTTGGCCAGGCAATGGGGAAGCAGCCCCCCAGGGGACTTGCACAGTGGCTGAGGGGTAGGCAAGTACTGCTCTTAATCTCATGGAGAACGACAACTGCTTTCCTTGTCTTGCTTGAGCCAGCAGCCAGAGCACCAGCTCCCTCAAAGTCTCATCCCTGCTTGAAGTCAGCATGGAGCAGAGGAAAGGTGTCCATCCCAAAGGCAGGCTCTGGCTTGGCAGCATGGCTCACCCTTCACACTCCACGCAGCCACCGTCTGCGAGCATGACATCCCCATGGGCTAACCTCCACAATGTCCAGCATCCCTAGAGCACGACCCCATCTGCACCCTCAATCGCTGCCACACCGATGTTGGCATCGGTGGGATATCTGCTAGGACCTGTGGGAACCAAACACGGTTCCCTCCCTTAAGGCCACCTCCGCGGTGGATGGTGCCAATCCAGCCCTGCATGCCTGTTTGCCAGGTGAGCTATTTTTTTCATCTGTGCCTGGGAATTTGAAAGTCCGTGAGGTCGGAACTGCCAGGGCTGGTGAAACAAAGCCTGGCCTGCTGAGATCTATGCCATGAGGTCCTGCAAGGCTCAGCCCCAGCTGGATATATCAGGAACGCAGAAAAATTTTGGGGTAGCATCTGCCTCCCATATGCACAACAGGCATCCAGATAGGATTTTCTACAAGGCTACCCCTGCTGTGGGGTCGGTGCTGATACCAACCAGGCAGGTTTTGCTGGAGACACAGTTGTGATGTGCAAGGCCAGATCAGCTGGCACTGATGGCAATAAAGGTGGTAATCTACCACCTGGTCCCTGGTGATCTACAGGGACCTGGAAGATGACAAAGTAACCCAGCCTCCAAGGAAGAACTATGTCTGATGAGGAGGATAGCAAACAAGAGGATGTCTCTTCCTGACAGCACCAGCAGAGCCCACAAGCCCTCTTGCATCTGTCATTGGTAAGTGGCGATGGGCTCAGACCTTTACGTGGCACCTCCTGTGTCCTGGATGGCTGCTGTTCTGACCTCAAGGTCTCTTGAGGATGGCATGGGGGTGGCAAGGGACTGCTGGGCACCAAGTGAGCAGAGCCAGCCCTTGTGCAGAGCTGATCATGAATCTCTGAAGAGCATCTAAGGCAGCACAGGAGGATGAGCTTGGCAAGGCGCACTGCTCTCCTAACACTGACATTCTCTCTGTCTGAGAGCAGGTTTTTTTTCCACATTTGCAGGCTGACCACCTCCCGCTGGTTACTACATGCTGAGGAAGACAGACAGAGACCTCCTGGCAGCCTCTACCAGTTCACTTGGCCAAGCCAAAAGGAACGCAGCTATCGCACAGTGTTGTGTGCTGGCCATCCCTGAGGAGACCCCAGGCACCAGCATGTGGAGGTTTGGTCTGATGGTATCACCATTCACGCAGCCGTGAGCAGGTGGGATCCATGCTGCTGCTCAGCAGCAGGGAGGAGCACAAAGCTATTTAATTCTTGCTGTGCCAGTCCTGCCTATGGAGTGGTGCCCCTTTGAAATCTCCCAGTGTCTCTGAACCTTAAGCCAGTGCCAACAGCTGATGTGGCCATGCCTGTGTCCAGCTGACACTGGTGGAGGCTCATGGAGCCACAGTGTCAGCCCTGGTATGCGGGCAGCTTAGTCCACATGGCACTATAACCTAACAACCATGAGGATCACATTTGGTCCTTGGTGAGGTACGAAAATACTGTGCCCATGCTCATGATTCCACCCCTGGTGACAGCAGCTCTCCGGCCATGCTGCGGTGGAGGACGGAGCATTGCAGCTAAGTAAGCGCACGTGTATAAAAAGAACTGATCCTGTACAGAAAAGATTTCCAAGAGACACAGCAGTTCATGCCACTCAAAATGATGATTGCTGCCCTTTAGTTATGCCTGAAATTGCCACATGGTCTACAAAAAATCCAGGAGCAGATCTTCTTCCTGGCAAAACATGTGGCTGTCACCATTGCCTCCTGCCTGCAGGCAGGTTCAGCTGTGAGGCAGTGGCTTGCTGAGATTTGTGGCACACCCAAACCATGCAGGCATGGGCTGTGGCAGGGAATTACCATCAATTGGTGCTGGCTCAAGCATGAAAAGGAAGTTTAAAAACACAAGCCAAGTAAGAGCACCGAAACTTGTAGCTGGGTGGAAGCAGTGTACAAAGGTGGCTGGCACAGATGAACTGAAAACTGGGAAAATGATGGCGGGAATGAAAGAAACAGCACAAACCTCACTGGCAGGTGGAGGAGTGGTCTAACGTCAGCTTTGAGAACCAGATACCAGAATATGGAAATTCCTTATAATTGTCTATAGTCCCCTTTGTTCCCGTCCCTGTATTCTGGGTGGTATCAAAAAACCCCAAAACACAGGGGAGTGCAAAGCAGAATTGCCTCAAGAAAAACTTCACCAGAAGATTGCTACAATGGAGCAGAGAAATAGGGGACTTTGGTCCCCTCTGTTGCCTCCTCGCTAGACCATCCCATGCGTGGTCGCGCACACACTTCTTGGCAACGACTTCTTGGTGAGTTCAAGCATCCTGCCCAGTGTGGGTGCTGTGAACCCCACAGAGAAGGTGAACATGGTGGGCTGCGAAGTTATCCAAAATGAAAAGTGAGGTTTTTCTTCAAGCAAGTTGCTTTCCTTTGGGAGAAAAAAACACAACACTCGTGCCTCCACAACTCGTGCCTCCTTTTTGGGTGTTGCCATAGCAACTGAGGCAGCACTGGCCTCTGCTGCTGCCTGGAGAGCATCACCCGGACACCATGGCGCAGGAGGGGCCATGTGGACAGCCAGCATCTCCCTTCACAAGCATCACGGGAAAGCATCACACTTGAGACACTTGAGGTAAAAAAAGAAAAAAAAAACCTTTTTTTTCCTGTTTTTCTACCTAGTTTCCAGCAGCAGCGCTGGCAGTTATCAAAGGGCTGAGCAGACTCGGGGTTGGCGAACTGCATTGATTGAGCAGTCCTGCAAGTTTCACCATCATGGCCCATGATGCTTCGGTCCCAAAAGACATCAGGATCATTGCAGTGGAGCTGAAGCCCCATGGGGTTCCCGCTCAGGGAGCCCTGCCGCACAGCCGGTGCCAGGTCCCGGGGGGACAGCGGGCTGGTGGCAGCCTGCTCGGTGGGTGGCTGATAGCACCGGCAGCTCGGTGACTAGTGGCTTTAAATCTCCTGCCAAGTAGCTCAGAAGGGTTCAACAGCTACTTTTAAGCTGGCTTAAGCCACCCTTGCTTAAAAATTAAGTATTTTTCTTATATATGGTTATCTTTAGCCCACAGGGCTCCCCAGGCAGGGCACTGGGGGGGCTACTGAAGCTGGTTTCCCCAAAGACCACATTCCCCCAGCGTGCCTGGCAGTGACAGCTCACTGGGGCATCACCATGTGTGACGCTGGTGAGATGGAGGATGGCAGAGTGTAGAGCGAACCCTGGCACCTGTGACCCATTTCTACAGCATGGGCATTGTCCCCAGCTTGCGTGCAGCCTTGCTCCTCAGTGTCACCATATGCAGTGCCACTACCTGCGTCCTTCAGCAGGCATCAAACCTGCTTGTTGCAAGCCTTGCATGTATTAATAATTCAGAAAGAAAATAGCGCAGGAATAACCACAGCTGTGCAACGCTAACATCTAAATTGGTTGAGTTTATTTTATTTTCTCCAAGGAAAGCGTGTGCAGTGTTTGTGTATTGTTCCCAGTTATTAATGACATACTAAGGCACAGTCATTGCGCTCACCTTTCCCCAAGGAACCAGCTGCCAGTGTTGTGCCTGCTGCCCACGGCATCCGCTCAGCAGTGGAATCAACGAGTTGCCCTGAAAAGGGTCCAGGAAAGTATTGAAAAAGAATAAAGAGAAAGAGGAAAACCACACGGCTTCAGCAGCAACCTGGCTCTCAGCTGTGAGGTTCATCGCTGCCACAGCCCCAGGAGCAGAGTTTGCTCCCAGGAGCAGGGAGTTTGCTCCCACCAGCAGCGTCTGGCAGGAGGAGGAAGGGTCTCTTTTCCCACCACCACTTTGTCGTGGCATCTTTGCAATGAGTGGGAGGAGAGCAGTGGTCCTGCATGGCATCCTGGTGGGAGCTGGAGATGGGCAGCCGGCTGCTCCTGCCGGCTGCAGCAAGCGGAGCTCCCGGTGTCCCCAAGAGGACCATGCTCCCCAGCTCCATGATGCAATAGCACTGTGATGCATGTGGCCTTTCCCCTGGCTGCTCCCAAAACACTTTTAAAAACACTCACGAAGACATCTTGCCCCTGGAGAAACAGCCCAAATGGGCTTCAGGCACAGGATTATCTATACGGTTTCTGTGTTCCTCCAAAAGAGACGATGGGCCAATATCCTAATTATATTAGCTGGCACTCTTCTCTGAGCCTGGGCACCTCAGTGTTTCTCCACACAACCCCCCAACTTCTTTTATCAGATTCTTGCCTAGCTTTATTTATATATTCAGTTTAAGACCTGGGTGAGGAACGCTCCGCAGACCCTCCCCCCGAGCTGCCACAGCCGTAGTGCAAGGAGTGTGGGCTGTCCCTGCAGCCACCACCATGACGAAGATGCAGGAGAAAAGTCCTCAGAAGCAACATAGGGTCCCACAGCAGTGAGAAGGACCAAACCCTGGAGAAGTTGCCTGTCAGATACTTCCTTTGGATCTCTCAACCACTGAGGAGTGCTCAGTGTGGTACTGGCTGAAACCAAACCCCACCTGGGAGTAAGGGGGTGTTTCTTCTTGCATGTACCCACACTGGAGACGCCAGCTAGACATGGCAGTTTGCATTTTTCTCCTATGCAGACAAGTCAAGGAATGCATTAGAGTTGTTTTAGTGCACAGAAGAAATACATGGCTGGTCTCACTAGTGAGGACAGGCTGGAACAAACTGCACACAGCCACATGGCTGGACTTCAGACTCAGAATCACTGAGTCATTCAAGTTGGAAAAGACCCTTAAGATCATCGAGTCTAACCTCAAACCTAACACTGCCAAGTCCACCGCTAAACCATGTCCCTAAGCACCATGTCTACACATCTTTTAAATACCTCCAGGGATGGTGACTCAACTGCTTCTCTGGGCAGCCTGTTCCAATGCTTGACAACCTTTTTGGTGAAGAAATTTTTCCTAATATCCAGTCTAAACCTCCCCTGGTGCAACTTCAGGCTGTTTCCTCTTGTCTTATCACTTATGACTTGGGAGAAGGGATCGACACCCACCTCACTGTAATCTCCTTTCAGGTAGTTGTAAAGAGCGATCAGGTGTCCCCTCAGCCTGGATTTGACCCTGACTGAATCTGTACCTGCACTGGGCTTTCAGGATATTACTTTTTTCACTTTGAAACTAAATGGAAATAGTGACTGGAAAGATGCCTGTGTCCCAGACTGGGAAAGACATGAAAGTTTTCGCTGTGGGTGTCTTTCACAGGATGGGACCCTTAGGCAGGACCTGTCCCCGCTCCTGCTCTCTTCTGCAGCCCAACTCCATCCCCACGGCCGGGGAAGAGCAGGTACAGTCAGCATCACCGGGGAGGAACAGGTTCCCTCACTCAGACCTCATCACCTGCAGAACAGCCCGGTGACAGCAGCAGGAACGCAGAGGTAAACTTCATCCGGGACACAATTTGTCGTATTTGCTATAATGCATCTGTGAACAACTCAGACTTGAAGTGTGACCTGCCTTATGTGCAGAGTTTCGTACTGCTGCACGTCAGACGCAGTTACAACAAAGGAAGCTGCCAAGGTCTGGGGCAAAACAGTGCAGGAAAAGTAAAAACCATGCTGGTGCAGGGCCCAAAAGCAGAGCTGGAGCTCGCAGTGTCCAGAGGTTTGGTGCTGCAGCTCCCAGCACCAGGAGCCATGTAGAGAAGACACCAAAGAGGGGCTCAGAGCTGTAGCTGTACAGGCAGGGAGGATTTGAGGAAGCTGAGCATGACCCAGGGTGTCAGCCCTGACCCACCCAAGCCCCAGTAGCACCAAATGCTGAGGTGTGGGAATGTGCATAAGGAAGAGCAAGAAGGGCACCTTTCTTCCCACCTTCACATTTGTTTGGAATAAATTGTTCCTTCATCAGGGAGAGTCAGCCTGCTGTTAGCCTTTTAAAATACTGGTCGTGGGCTTACCTCTATCTCTGAAGACACCAGACAGCCACCACTGCAGCTCCTCGCCTCCTTCTTCTGGCTAGCGGTTTCTGGCTTGTGTGGCATGGCCTGGGATTAACCCAATCCTCTGGTGATGCACTGCCCATCTTTTAACCACAGCAACCATGAGAGAGTGTTCAAAAGTGTGACCAAGTCCAAACCATCACACTTCATACAGAGGGGCAACAGGTAAGGTCTGCTTGCAGGGACATCTCCAGAGCTTCCACACAGAGATGCTCTGCTCTCCTTTTTCCTCCTGTTTCCTTCTTTTTTCCAGTGAAACTTCTCCCCTCCCAAAAGAGATAATGGCAATTATCGGGTTCATCAGCAATATATCTGCCATCACGCAGCCTGGGGATCTCAAAATGCCAGTCTGCCCACTGGATCATTAAAGTCAATGGCTGTTCCTAACCTTTAAATATGAATATTGGGTGCTCTGCATAACGGATTGGGGACTATCCATGGAGACCATCTGCCCAGTGGCTGCAGATATGCTCACGTTGTTCTTCACAGGAGTTCATTACTCAGAGGCTAATGCTAAAAATACATTGCAAAGGACCTTATTCAAAAACAAAGGGCTAATGCAAACCTGGTGACAGAGAAACACAAAACCGAATCCAAGCACCTCCGCCACCCAGGCTCGAGTTAAGCTGCAACCAGACAGGCACTAACTTAATTTGAAAGGCAATGACATAATTCTGAATTAGCTTAATAGCACCTGCAATTCATACAGAAAAGCCTGAATTCATGCAGTAATTAGCCAGAGCTCAGAGCGCTAGATATCTTGGTGGCGAGAAAATAATTACGCAGCTTATTAAAGCAAGGTAAAAATGGACCTGCTGATGGGTCCTTTGTGCTAAACAACTTTCGCTAAATTAGACTCTATTTTTGATTAAACACACAATTCACCAAAACACCAAAGTCACTTAACAAGTTGAAGCTTTCTGTTAATCACTTGGACATCATTTTGCAAGCGACTAATCCCCCTACGCACCGGTCCCTCCCCAAAAGACATCTCCAGAGCCCAACGAGCAGTAAAGCTCATTGATTTCTCCAGGCTTCCTCCTTGGTTTTGAACTTGGCTGGGATCAACTCTTAAATGACACATGCTGGAAGACAAGCCGGGAGATTGCTCTCCCCTCCCAGTCCTCGTTAGCAGCCAGGGAAGCAACGTGTCCTCAGAGAAGCTCTTCAAAGCACAGCCAAGATGTTCAAAGTTACCTAGTGACTGCGGATTCACAACTTCAGCCTCTGAAGCAGGTCTGATTTTCTTAAGAGAGCTCCTTGGCAGCAGCAAATAAAGCCCTTGCCAGTACTTAGCTGGCTTGTAATCAAAAGGGTCCCCGTATCAGAAGCCACCTTTGAAAAGCTCAGCCCCGTCGGGCTTCAGAACATCTCCCTGGCTCCCCTGGGATGCCATGTGCAACCACCCTTCTTGGGCATCTTCCTCTCTTGCTTTCAAACAGGCAAGCTGGGTGCACCTTGCTCGCACACTCTGTGCCAGACCCAGTCCAAAACAGAGCCGACCTACCCTGCCCTGAAAAGAAGAAATTCCTTAAAAGCTGGGAAAAGTGGGGGACAGCCGAAAAAAATAAACCCCGAGACACAAAAAGTTTTAAGAGACAAAGAGAAAGGCAGAAGAAATTGAGCTGGGGGAAGCAGGACAATCCCAATATCTGCACGGGGCTGCTCAGGGGCTTGTCAGCCCGCGGTGGGAAGCAAACCCCATTGCGGATACATTGGCATGATACTTGGAGCAAAAATTATAAAGTCAAAGAAATGGGAATTTTTTGACTCCTCAAATTCAGACTCTTTCATTTCACTTCTGCAAAAACAAGGTCAAAATGAGCTTCTGTAAGGAGCTTTTTTTCTTTTCAAATGATAAGAGTTTGGGCTTTGTTAAACAGCTACTTAAACTTACTATTCACTACAGACAGAAACGAGCAGAGGAGAGATGTCATGAAAAGGTGGAAAAGGTGACAAAAGTCCCACTTACAAGAGCGGATGAATGATGACAGAAGAACTGCTGCATTTATGGATGCTACAGCAAAACAGTTTCTACATCCATGGCACCCAAGAAAAGGATATTGTGCAATGCTTGACTAAAAATATGCCTGACTCATTTTAAGATCGCACAAACAAGATGCAAATGCTGCGGTCCCTCTCAGAGGCACCACTTCCACATTCTTCCAAGTGCAGAGAGATGATAAAGCCCACGGTGGCCGATTCGCATCTAAACAACCACCACCCAGCCCGTGCCAGAAGAGCCACTAGCGCAAGAACATCCGCAGCATCTTTACCACCACAGCATCCTCTGGCAGCCAGCCAGCCAGCACGAACATGAACACGAATAGGTTGGAGACAGACTATAAGCAACCATGGCATTATTATTTTTTTTTCCAACAGTTTTCTTTTTTCCCTGGGCTCACCCAAGGAAAGTGGAGTGGCTTCTAATTCCCCTTTCAGGGCTGCGCTTGTCAGCAGGGTGTTGCGGTTGAAAGGACTGTTGGTTTAGTAGCTGAAATTTGAATTCCTAGGAAAAAAAATGAACACACTTTTCTGCTCGGCAGCACTGACACAAGCCTGTATTGCAGACTGAGTCTGACCTAACAATGCATTTCCATTTGGATACTGCAACCATCCTCCTCTCTTTTATTCAATATTAAAGTATTAACACCTAACCACTACCAGGTCATTCCACACAACAAAATTCCTTTAATTACATGCATAACATTAACCTCAGGCCAAATCATTTGTTGATACCTCATTTTGCAGAGAGGACAGGCTTAAGTAACTACCTGCAGACCTCACGAATGTGGGAAAAGCCGCTTTCCATGCCACAGATGTCAAATGTTATTCCAACAGCACGTACCTGGTACCTGACAGGACCACGATACTTTTATTTGGTAAATTGATGGTCACGACAGCCCAGCCAGCAGGGTCAGCAGCTTTCCCTTCATCGCCTTGAGCTGCTCCACATCCAGCAGAAACTGAGCTGTCACCTTCCTGGAAGGTGTCTCCACCAAGGAACTGCCTTCACCCAGGACCCAACTGTGATGGAGCAGAATCCCACAGGCACTAACACCGCTGCGTTAACCCAGCCACAATAGCGGGCTCCCAAAAAAACCTTGTACTTACAAGGCAGCAGATCTTGGACAAGACAGGGACAGGTCAGGCAAGGAGCCAGCCCTTTCCTTCCCCCAAATACGCGATGCAAGGAACTTGTTGCATGGGTTAGACCAAGACAGGCAGTGACAAGAAAAGTAGTCTTTTATTTCAATTAATATTTCTTGGCATTAGGCAGATATTAAATAACACTGGAATGCACAAGACTATTAACATATCGACAGCAAAAGGGAGGAGGTGTAGCCAAGTTGAGAACAGCAGTGCGAGTCACATCACCTCAGGGCACTCAAAAGCCATTTAACGCAGCAACCACCAGAAAGTAGGACTCCACTGAGAAATACAAAACGAGGATGAACTCCTTTCAGGTCTTTTGTTAATACAGTAATGCTGGAACGATCGACAGTAAAAATGAACAAATATTTGCATTCAGGAATTAAACAGAGTGAAATATCCACAAACTGCTAGTCATGCATGTCTTTCGGAACAGCAATTTGCTAATGCATAAATATCACCAAAAAAACTCATCTCCAAGATTTGAATAAATCACAGACGACTAGAAGAAACAAAGCTCAAATTCTACTTTATGCCTTAAATAGATGACCTAAATATTTAAAATTTTACTTCACCATATATATATAATTTATATATATATTAAAAGAAAGTAAAGACCATTAGATAAGTGCAAGCAATTTTCCTCAAAAAGAAAACTGGAACCATGCCCAGGAAAGCTGCTTTTTTTTTTTTTTTTTTCTTTTTTTTTTTTTAACTTTCTACTCCATTCAGTCCGGTTTTTTGTTTTGTTTTTCTTTGTACATAGTCATTTCTGAAGCAAAATAAATTATCTACCATCTGCTATGTTGGGGTAAAAGTCCTACCTAGCATCTTCTCGGGAACTACTAGAACATCACCTTTCTTACGGACTAAGTGAAGTGGTATCTCACCAGCGATTTGAACTCTTTTGTAGCTGCATGTAAACATACCTTTCCATTAACGTTTACAACGTGGAGAGTGAATCGTAACATTACGGGGAAGCAAAAACGGAGCTGCCAAAGGAGAGCTGCACTGGTGTCAGTGAGGGGAGCGAGGGCTGGTTCGCTCAGACACACGCACACACGATCTGGCAATGGGATCTTATCCGCGAAGTGTGGAGGGATGGTTGAGAAGGCATCCATTTGCGAGCAAAGCTTGAAGGACACGAGCTGAGATTCTCTGTGCGCACTGTCCGCTTTTATCAGAATTGGCTCGCGCTGCTGGGGTCGCACTGTAACAACCGCACGATGGAGGGATCGCTCTTGGCACCTTTGATGAACTCTTCCAGCGACAGTTTGCCTGAAAGGGAGGAAGAACAAAATGGAAATAATTCAAAAAAAAAAAAAACAGTCAGTTGCTGCTGCTGCCGTCGCCGTAGCTGAAAAAATCCCCTCCTCACCGAAGCAACATACGTATATTTAATCTACCGCAAAGGCATTGAGGGGAATTTAGTGCAATGCACAGCAGTCAAATCCTACTCAAGCCCTTAAGCCCAGATGCATTTTTCTTCTGAAAAACAATCTAGCATAATAATTGTTATTTTTTTTTATTTAAAAAGACAGTACTCAATATAAACACAACTGCCCTAATCTCATTGGACAGCTTTGTGCCCAGAACTGGACTATACAAATTACACGACACATGAACGCAAGGTATGGTGTTTGAACACACATAAGCTTTGAAAATAATGCTTATATTAATACAATATTTTAAACCTAAATATCCTGAATCTTCCCACTTTCCACCCTCATGCTTTGTTGTGACATGTAGGGCTGAGCAGCGATGGCTTCTCCTGCACCTACAAGGTCAGGTTGGAACAGGGCTCTGAGTAACCTGACCTAGTGGAAGGTGTCCCTGCCCATGGCAGGGGGATTGGACTAGATGATCTTTAAAGGTCGCTTCCAACCCAAACCACCCTGTCATTCTATGATTCTACAAGCCACTTTCTGTGCCCTGCAGGTGTACAGGAACAGGACTTGTTTCAGGCTCAGGCGGCAAGAAAAGCCATCTGTGGGGGAGTCACCTAGTGCCACGTGTCACTCCTGAGCGTTTCTGGTTTATATATTTTCGGTTTAGGCCAGATGTACTGATTTGGCTGGACCCTCAAGAGTCTGTGGGTCTGAAAAGGTGGTTGCTCCTCCTGGAGGAGCGACCAGGAGAAGCAACCACCCTGGCATCCCTTGACTCCAACAGTCCCGTGGCACAGCATGTGGTACAGCAAGGAGGAAAGATCCCATCTGGCCTCCCAGACCTCATCCTGGGGTGACTCAGCCTCCTGACAGGTTCGTCCTGAGCTCAGGATCAGTCCCTTGCACACATGCCATCGGGAGCCTGTGAGCGGACTCTGCCTTGCCTGCTATCACCAATGCTCTCCTGCTCCAGCACTCTGAATCACGGCAGAAATAAGCCGTAGCAATATTAATGACAAAGGAAACAGTCCTCCCTATGAACTGGAGGAGACAAGCATTTGCTGTGTCCCTGACACCGTACCTGATGATCTCCCATCTATCTCAGGCTCCCAGCACAACCGACTCCCAGTCCCACACAACACCACAAGGCCATCCTTACCCAACCCAAACTGCTCGGCTTCAGACGGCCAGGACCCACGCACAAACATCTTGCACTTGGCAGCTACCTGCTGCCACTTTTGACCACGTGCCCCCAAAAGGAGGGAGAGACAAGCTCATTGCACTGTTTTTCACCAGCCACAGGATGCTCCCAGCCTGCCGTGGGGATGGGGAGAGGACCGAGCTTGGTGGCCAGCACTTGAATCAGGTCGAGTAGGGAGGAATGAGCAAACCTTCCTCTTGTAGAAATTACAGAAGCTCAAAAACCCATGGCACGCTTCTGTGCTAGTTTCTGGATTTTAAGCTAATGTTCCCAAACCAAGTGTTTTCTGAAGTTTTTATCAGCCTCAGAAAGAGTACTCATAACTATCAGGATATTTATTAGTTATCCCCTCTCCTTGCAATACTTAAAGGCAAAGAACAAAACAAAATCCATTTGCAACGTCCAACAGTCAGATGGGGAAGAAGAAACATTTCCAGCCACCGAGAGCAGACTTCCCCCTGCGCAGACTCTATTGCTCAGCACTGCATGGCTTGCAGGGCTGGTATTTTACTGGGAACAGGATGACTTTATTCCAGCAACCAAGCGCAACAGATGATGATGTATATAGCAGGCTTTGTGACCACTATGGTGTCACATATCTCCATGTGTCACTAGTTTCCACAGAACAAAAAACACTTTTATCATGTTATTTTAGGGCCCTCTACATGTGAAATCAGGGATGAAGTGCTGGTCTTGCCGAAGTCCAAGGCAAAATACTTGAGGACTTCGGCAAGGCCAGGAATTTCCCCAGGGGCTGTGGCAGCAGATGCCAAAACGCAGTCATAAAATTCTCTTAAATAAAAACCTTTCTATGTATAAGATTCTATTTTTCCAGGTCTCCGTATCTCAGTGCTAGAACCAACTCTTTGCTCCCACTGAGCACATCAGCAGGATACAGCTCTCGATTTCGACATGGGCAGCTGCCACCTGGGCCGCTGCCAGGGTAATTCCCAGGGAAAGCTCCACCTCATCTGGGATGAGAGGAAACACGTCACAGGCTGATGGGCAGAGGAAATTGCTCAATTTTACCTGTGTTTTTCGAGCCTAAGGAAATGAGCTAGGCTCAGGTGGAGGGGTCGTGATGGGTACACTGTCAGGTAATTTATCAGGTGGCTCCACAACTGGCTCAGGAGCTGCTCCATCCCCCCAACATGCACACTGCCACCGAGTAAACACTGCAGGTTTGCGTGTGACCGTGCGTATATGTACACATGCCATAAACACGCACACAAAAGGAATGTTATGGACTCAGGGGAATTTTTGCTTTCAGGTACCCAGCCACATCCCTGACCCGCGTTACTGATGACAAGCCCAGGAGTGCAATCCTATCAAGGGCACTGGGAGCAAAACCTCATGCCTAGTTCATGCTACGCCCAAAGAAAGTAACCCAAAAACATTGGACTTGGGAGTTTCAGAGGAGCCTTTGCAGAAGGGGACTTAACCACAAAATATTGGGGAAGGACTGCTCTCCTCCCATCCCTTCATCCTCCCAGCAGGAAAAGTCTCTCACCCACTGCCTAATTACCCACCTTATTTGTTATGGAGCAGAGATGCTCACCAAGGCCAGGCAGAGCCCAGAGGTACCGGTGGGGACAGCCCTACCCTCTACCCCTGCCCCTCCCGCCAAATACCATCATCTGCTTTGACCAACACTAAGCTAGAAAACTTGTATTTCTAGAGTCTATGAAGGGGTGTCAGTGGAGATCCTACCATCATTATTTGTGTCCATCTGTCTGAAGATCTTGTCTGTTCGCTTCTCGGGAGTGGATTCATCTTCCGGCATTTTCATTACTGATGAAACCATTTTGTAGATTGCCTGAGCATTAAAAAAAAAAAAAAAAAAAAAGAAAGAAGATGTAGGAAAAACACAACCCAAACAATAAAGCACCAGGACTGAGAGAAAGAATTTAAGCCTGTAGCAACAAAAAAAAGGCAGCTGACCCTGGCAGGCAGCTGTGGGACTTTATAAACCAAAACAAATAAGGATTTCTGACTGCAGCTTTTTTTATTTTTCTCTCCCGTATTCACTCACACTTCAAAAGAAGCTCCCGCACCGCTGGGTCAGTTTAACTGAAAGTCAGGGTCTAGATCAATGTACGAGCAGAATTGAGCTAAAATACAGGAGGCAGTGGTGTGTAATTCTCTTTTCTGCAACTGGGCTAAGCCATCGCCTCTTCGGCTGGCTCTCAACACACACTCAGTTACATCTTGTATGGATTACAGGTGAATATGAATATATAGGAATAGGGGTTGTTTTTCTTTGTGGATGGGTGGGGAAACGCATTTTCAGACTTCTAAGAATGCGAATAAAGACAAGACCTCTTTAGGACATCTGCAGTCCTAGCCCTCCTCCTGAATGGCAAGCATCCCACTGCCGAGCCTGAGCTCCAGCAGGCACGCGGAGCAGGGGCCCAGGGGGCTCTGCCCCACACCCCCTCCCCGGTACAGCCCACAGGCTACGGACCCCCAGCCTTCAGGAGATGAAGACGTGCTACATAGAGCCTTTCATTCGGAGCTCAGGTTGACTCAGATCTGAAGTTTCAAAGTACTGATTCTGAGATTAACCAGGTCAGTAGAATTTGCATTCAGGTTTTTCTTGATCCCATCAACAACTCAACTGAGAAATCCCCAGGGAGAGTTGCGAGGTTTCGGCTGCAGGGCAGCTGCCCAGCATCCTGTTTGTCTCTCAGGCTCTTTCCTCATTTGCCCCTCGTAGGTTCCACCATGGCCCCAGTGTCCTTTTGGGGACCATGGGCTCAGGAGCCTCCCTGGGGCAGGAGGGACCCGGCTCAGCACATCCCTCATCTCCACCTCCAGCTGTCTCAGGGTGAAGAGATTACAGCAACAGGAATAAAATACAAAACAGAAACAACACTTCACCTGCACTATTTCTAGCATTTCCCCGCGGCTGATGTACCCATTGCCGTCCAGGTCGTACATACTAAACGCCCACTTCAGCTTCTGTTCCAGCTTGCCCCGGGAGGTGACGCTCAGGGCAATGATGAATTCCCTAAAGTCAATCGTCCCGTCGCCGTTGGTGTCGAAGGTGCGGAAGACGTGCTCCGCAAACTTTGACGCGTCGCCGTAGGGGAAAAAATTCGCGTATATTTTTTTGAACTCTTCCACAGTCAAATGGCCCGTCGGGCAATCTTTTAGGAAGCCCTTGTACCACTCCTGCAGCTCGTGGTCTGTGAACTCAGTGTTCTCGCGCAGGTCCTGGAGCACCTCGGGGCGCAGCTTGCTGTTCTGCTTTCCCATCCTCTTCTGGATCCGGGTTCAGCAGCTGCAAAGCAAGAGAGCATCTGCCTGAGCTCCAGCCCCACTCAGTGGAGAGGGGCCGGGGGCAGGCAGAGCCCTTTGGGAAACACAGACCCTGCCTGGGGCAAGGGGAAAGAGCAGAAAAAGGATGCTATAAATCACTAGGAAAATATCTCATTTCATCTGGCCTCTTTTCCTCTCCTCTAGCTCTCTCAGTTACTAGAATGCTGAAGAAAGACAAGAGAAGACAGTTTGGGAGCGACTATTTGGGAAATATTAACTCTTATTATTAATCCTTACTATTTGGGAAATAATAATCCTCTTTATTTTATTTCACCGCTGCAATCCCACTCCTCTATCACATGGCTTGAGATGCCCAGGCCTGGATCCCAACTCTTGACCCGCCCTAACATGCTGATCGGCTGCGATGTCCAAGCAGGAAGGGCCAGCAGCAGCGATGAAAAGTAAAATTCATCTATTCAAAAGTGAAACTAAGCAGGGACAAAGTGAGGGGCAGGAAAGGCAGGTGGCTCCGTGCCAACCATGTTCGCATTGGCCAGGTGCTCTTTGAAATCCCTTGGCTTATGGAGCATCTCCTCCCTCCTCCCGTGACACGGCACTGGCACAAGGGACTTCATCCTTTCCAGCAGATCGTGACCCTCTAACTCCCCTGGTTAAGCAGAGAAAAGGGCTTTTTAAAGCAAAATGTTTGGCAAAGCAGCTCCTTCCAGGTTTATTGGGATTTATACTTTTATATAAGCTTATTCAGTAAGTTCAATATTCCCCAATGTGGGCAAAAGGGCATTCCAACCTCAGGATTTTACTAGGATGTCAGAAAAGGCTGCGTCTGTCCCCTCCTTTGAAAGTGCCCGTGATGTGCGGGTGACTGCGCAGGTGAGACTGCCCAGCAAGAGGAAAAGTCCTTCAACAAAATGAAAACAACAGGAAAAAAAAAAAGATACCACGTTGTGTTTTTGGCTTTTATCCCTTTCAGCCTTTCACAGCTTCCCAGCAATACCGAACCGAGCTGCCAAGCAAGGGGTTGAGCTGCATCTCCTTCCCCATCTCGAGAGGTTTATTCACAGGCTTTGCACAAAGTCACATTCAAACCCCTGTGACTGGTCTGGCATAAACGACATTTTTCTGCACAGCCTGTTACGCCCCTGTTAGGCTCGCTCACAGCCGGTGCAGAAGGCAGGTTAGTAAGAGGCCAACACCATGCAGCTACTCGGAAACTGAGCAACAAAGCGTGCAGAGACCGGGAGAAATACAACAGGGGCTAAGCACTTCCCAGAGAGTAAAAATCCCAGGCATGCCTAAGAACCTAAATAGAAAAAGAGTTAAAGGTCAGCGAAAAATAAATTGCTCTACAGCAGAGAGATTTTCAACAGCTGAATTTAAGTTCATTTTATTTGTATTCCACTTAGTCTCTGAGTCGCCTCAGCAATGTAAAAAAAATCCACATCCTGCTCTGCGGCTTAATGCTCAGAGACAAAAACCAGCCAGCTGCTCGTCGGGTCAATGCATCGGGCTTAACAGAAAATGGTGTTATCATTAGCACTTTTGTTTTCTAGAAAAGCTGCTGATGTCTCAGCTCCAAAGATATATTTTTTGCAGAGTTTTCTCCGGGCCCCTGACATCCCTCTGATTGCTCCCAACCCGCAGGGATACTCCAGCTCCCGGTCCCTGCCAGCATCATCCCTAAGAGAGCACTGGGCTGCTCCCCAGTTAAACCACTAACTCCCAGCTGCTCCTGCTGCCTTTCTGTCTTTGAATCTCCCTTGCTTCAGATATTCATCCTTGCAGTGGTGAAGGCAGAAAACACAATATTCTACTCTGCTGCTGCAGTCAATTTGCAGAAAACAGTGGCTTGGAACAAATAATGGATCAATCGAGGTCCTTTTTTTAGGAGCAGAAATTTTAACACTGCGTTTCTGTCCTTGGGCGAGGAGGTGCGTTTGGCTCCCATCCTTCACTGAACCCCCTGGTCTTCGTGATGCCCAGTTCAGAAGCAGTTCCTGCCTGGCTGGCAGCTGGCTCACACTTCCCTGGGAGAGGGTCTGGAGGAGCAGGAGAGCCCCCTTAATGCAGGAGCTGGACTTTAAGCAGAAACAAACTCAGCTTAATTATGCACAGGGTTGGGGAACACACAGTAAAACTTCCAACTGGCAGTTAAAAGAGGTTTGAAAAGGCTTAATGCCATTTCTCCCTCTTCCTATAATACCATTATTATTCTGGTTCCCTTTAAAATAGAGGCCCCTAGACAACAGGGAGGTAAGATGTTAACTTCACTTATTAGATTTCACTACTTCTGCTAGCACTAATATATATCCTGTGATTTGGATGGAAGCTCATTTAGTATCAGCTTCAAAAGCTTTATATTCCAAGTAGACTTTGCATTCAACAAATTACAGGTTATTTCAACCCATCCTCCTCTTTTACATCTTTTTATATCAGAAAAGTAATGTGCAGCGCTCTGAACACAACCTTTTTTTGCATCTGAGCTTTCCGAAAGGCTTCATAATGTGTTCAACCCGAATGTAACCCTGCAGCTGTTGTAACCGAGTTGCTACAAAAAATTAAATAACCAACCATTAACGCTAATTTGTTAAAGCCCATCTAAAAACCCCAAAAAACAGCTTCGATGTGAATTGTGTTGCAGGTAGCTCCTCCAAAATGAAATGCCTAAATATCTCATTAATCATGACAGCAACCCCTGCTGCTGGCATCCAACTGACATTTCATTCGATTGCGATAAAATGCTTTCATCAAATCACTTTCCAGAGGCTCAGCGGCTGATTTAGCCACAAGACCACTCGGAGGACGGCTGCTAATGGAAATCACAGGGAGCGGGTCTGGGATGCTCAGGTCAGTCTTGTGATTAGGGCTGTGGGTTGTTGTTTTTTTTTTAACGAGCCCATACCAGCCAAATCACTGGCTGCAGTGGGTGTAGAAGGCGAGGGAGGAGAGACACCCCTGCACTTAACGCTGCCCTGAGCAGTCAGCAGAGACCTGACTCCAGCACAGCCTGCCTGTCCCTCATTTCTCACCATGCCAGGGTGAAATCCAGGGAAGCAAGGTCCAGCCCTGCCTAGCTTGAGGAGCTGAAGCCCTCAGAGCATCCGGCACTATCCTGGCAGTAACAAAAATAATCACAGGAATACCCTTGAGGTGATCAGACAAGGAAAAGCTTGGAAGTATAATTGCAGACCAGTAGACTTCAGAAGTCTATCATTGCTCACGAAAGCGATGCTCAGTCGATGTAAGGCTCAAACAGGGGGAAACGCAGATGCGTTTTTGTTCCAGTTTCATACCAAAATTTTTGTGAAAATTACATGGTGCTGCTGCCTGCCTGCCATAAACTACATCCAGCCAGGCTAGAAACTGAGATGCCAGAGAACTCCTACCTGAATACATCCTCTGTCCTTCTAGGCTCACCCAAAATAAGCAACAATCTCACGGCAAAAGCCACTAGCGATGAGAAAAAGGGTCTTTTACTGAGGCCAAGATACACACCAGTTACGCAGCACTACGGTGGGTAACTGTAGCTCACTCTGAAACAGCTGAAGTAGCAATTCTGTGCTTTTACCAATAGATGGACTGGTTGCCAGCATCCACGCGCTGAACTGTTTGAAATACTTGCAACAAAGCTCAGTGCATCTTACTTTTACATGAACTCTCTGTCAGCCACTCATCACTGCGGGTAGAAGCGTTCTCTGAGCATGTAACCCAGAAAGCTGGAGACCAACCTGGCTTCTTCACTGCAAACCTTCTGAAGGCAAAACCTGCTTGAACTGAACTCCTGATGGGATCCTCTTCATGCATCAGTTACGGCTGCAAAAGGAGGAATGACTCTTTAGAGCTGCTCTTCCTTGTGCAACCCCCCTTGGACACTGATTTAGTGTTAATAAAAAGGGGAAGATTTGATGAAATGCCTGTCTGTAAGACAGAGGTGCTCTCCAGCAGAGAGAGAGTGCACAGAGCAAGAGAATAAATACTCTTTTTATTATCTGAGCTATATCTGCTTTGTAGGGGGAAATCAAGCACCATTTCTCTTGCAGTGCTCACTTATAAAACAGAACAAGCATGTCTGCGATCTGTTACGGTCCTGAAGCTGTAGCACAGTGCCTTTGGGACTGCAGGAGACCAAAGCGAATGAACAGCATAAGCAGGCAGCAAATACTGCTCTAGGGTGGTCTGAAATGCAAGAACCATTCCCATGGGGGTGGAAGATTTTTTTATTAAAGCACCTAAAGCATCAGATCAATCACTGATGCCTTCTGCCTTGGGATGCAGAAGAAGAGACAAAAGGATTTAGCCCACAGGGACCTTGTGAGCATCATGTTAAGAAAATCTTTTCTTGGAAGCACTATTTTACAGTGATGGTGGTCAAATACTGGCATAGGTTGCCCAGGAAAACTGTGACATCTCCATCCTTGGAAGTAATGAAAACCCAACTGGACACGGTCCTGGGCAATCGGCTCTAGCCGACCCTGTTTGAGCAGGGCAGGAGTCTGGACAATTTCAAGAGGACCCTGCAAACCTCAACCATTCTGTGAAATAGACTCAATATCCTTTTACCTACGGTCAGGTGAAGAGGAGAGCCATGAGCAGGTCCTGCTCCCGTGGGGCAATTCAGTAACCGTGGCGCCTTGTTCTGAAGCAGTATTTTTTAAAGTTTGATCCTCGTACAAAAAAAAAAAAAAAAAAACACCACCAAAAAACACAGGTAGTCGAAATAAAAGCCTCAGTCACTAAAAATCTCTGCTGCCACGTTTCAGAAACACACCCTCACGGAAAAATGTTTTGGACTCTGGTAGCACCAGCGCTCACCAACTCAAGTCAACGCACAGATGTATTTAAGAAGATTCCAGCTTCCATGGGTCAAGCTGCAAGAGAGAGATGGGTTCTCAGGCATCCCAGCTAGCAACAAATGCCCAGTACCAAGAAAAGATCATGTAGCCAACAGGCTGCAAAATGGGCTTACAATGACATTCTCTGGACCATGTTTTGCCCAGGGCCAGTCAACGGGGCTGATCTGAACTGGGAGGGGAAAAGTACAATTACATGGGCCTGGGCCAGATAGTGACCTCTGGAGTAAAGGGCGGATTTTGTTATATGTTTTAATGGCAGTATCCTAAGCAACGAGCATTGCAATAGGGAAGGCACAGGACATACAAATACGTTGCTATAGATATCTAGTCCTGTCTGGTAAACTCATGGGAACGTCCTTCCTGCCCTGCAGCAAAAGCAGCACCGACGCTCACATACCAGCGCCCGCAGCGCCCGCTTCATCTTCCCAAGCTGCAGACTCGCGGCCAAAAGCAATACCCTCTGATAAAGTTCAAAGTGCAACAAGGAATATCTTCACCGCTTGAAAAGTTCGTAACAGGAGCAGCCAGACAAAAGAGAAACCTCAATCGATAATGCAGCGAAAAACCCAAACCCTGCAGGAACGCTGCGGGGTTTGAGACGTGAAAGGCTGGCACAAAGAGCTGAAGCTCCTTCCTCCGCTGCCTTCAGGGAAACGGAAAGAGAAACAAAACCTGACAAGCGAAGAACAAACCATAGTAAATAAATAAATGGGCTTTTTAAATTTTTCACTTTCAATGACTAACCACGCATTTATTTAAATAAGTAACATCGCTTCCTTGCAACTTATTTTCAAGTTAAATCTGTTTCCAGAAGCTTATTAAAAAGAGTGGGCGAAGGGGAAGGACCACCACCTGTATCACCCATATTTTCTGCCCCAGAAAAAACTCAGTAACAATTCAGGTGTGTACATTGAACAGCCTTTCAAAAGGCACAGTGAATTGGTGACGCACTTGGAGCCACCTTACTTTGAAAGTTTATCCATAAACACGTACCCAGGAACGGTGTGGTCTTGAAAACCCGATCCCATGTCTAGGATGGAAAACCCATTACAGATAACCACCTACCCCCAGGTCTCCAAAGAAAGATATAATTACAAAGGCTCCAATCCTGCAAATAGCTATGTGAGAAGAATATTTCCAGGCTGGCACATTAATTTCATGGAGTCAGCTGCACAGGCTGAAACCGAAGAAATTCACTTACAGGTCCGTGGATTCCTCATGTCTATTGAAGCCACTTTACTCAGGATTACATTCCTGATTTACAGAGAAAAATCAATTAGTCCCTGACATCGAGCATCGATGCATTAACCTGAAAACCATTTTATGTTTGCATCGTCGAGACGCGGTGCAGAGGCATTTGTAGATGACAGCTGCGGAACCTTCCCAGCCACTGCCAGCCAGGCACGCTGGTACCCACTGTGCCCGCCGCCACGGACCCCCGTCACCGGGAGATGAGAGTTTATCATCAAAGGCACGGTTACAAATTCACTGCAAAGAAACAAAAGAACCACAAAACATTCCCAAACATTCAAAAATTGCAGCTAATGAGGAAAAACCAAGACCTGCACCAGGACCAGAAAAGCAGCAGTTCCTCGGGGAGCTCACCGAAATGTTCTGCAGCTCAGAGAGGAGAGCTGATTACTGTAAAGGGCAAATATTCCCAATGCAATAAGAAAAGCACAGAAATATTTCGAGTAAATTAGGAAATTGGGTTAATTTGGGTGGGAGCAGACTGGGCAGCAACGCAGCTTGTGATTGCAGACAGGAAAAGAAAATCATGAGTGGATTTTCCTCGTCTCCTCCCTTTGCCTTTGCCTTTTTTTTTTTTTTTAAATGAAACCAAGGGGGAAGCAGCCAGTCCTATTTTGTCTTCAGACGCTGTGCAAAGTTGGCAAGGCTTAAAAAAAAAAGAAATTACAGTTTGTTTACACAATATTACAGAGCAAGGAAAACATGTCAGCACAATGTCTTAGCCCACAAGGTCTTTTTCTGAGAAGGCTGGGTTGCATGAGGAAAAACCCACGTCATGTTCACTTGAAGATATTATTGTGATATATAATTTTAAGTAAAGCCCTGTGGGTGCAGGCCTGCAGGATAGGGAACAGTGCCCAATGCGAACTGGGAAATCAGAGAGAACATCGCAACCTTTTAGACAAAGGGAAGAAAAGTAAAAAAAATCAGCACAGGACATTTTATTTTTAATGTAATTAAAAGCACGGAATTAGCACAGTTGGGCTATTTTGTCATTGGCTTTTAAAAGTTTCATACAATACATTTATTTAATTGATGATGGTAAATCACAGGATAATTCTCTACAGAATAATCACAGCCCTGGCAGAAAGGAAGCTGGATTAAATTTCAGAAGAATTAGCCAAAATACAGCAGTATCAAGAGCCAGCCAAGGGCACCTGAGCAAACCCTGTAGCATCAGAGCCATTCATGTGGAGAAGATAGAGAGTTTGGGGACAATGACACTTGCTGAAGAGACAGTGACAGACGATAATCAGCCCTCAGAGGCTGGTCTGCAAGACCATCCTCACCGCTAATGATGCCTAAATGAAAAAAACAAAAGATCTGACATCCTTCCCTTCCCCAGCTGTAGGTAGCAAGCTGAGATAAGGGGGTTAGAGGAATCCAGGGGATTTCAGGGTAGTTAATCTGAAACAGGGAAGAGGGTTGAATTTGTTTTCCGAGAGTGGAAAGAAAGGTGTTTTGGGTTTTTTTTGTTTTGTTTTGTTTTTTAAGTATTATTTAGCAGCATGCTTAGTAAAAAGATGCTCAAAAATGTGGTTTTGGAGATACGCCAACTAGCTACCTTTAATAAAAATTCAACCAACATTTATTTAGAGGCTTAATTAAAAATATTTAAACACTAGCAGGAAAAAATATCAACCAAAAGAGAAAGACTGTCACTTAACATTTTAATCCACCAAATACACAGCTATTGTTAACAATTTCTACTACTACCTTTTTTTTTTTCCAAAAACCTCAAATTTAATATAAATGCATCCATTTATTTTCTTAATCCAGATTTCTAATTTTTTTTAATTTGTTTTTGTTACACAGATCATCACTTTAAAATAGCGCAAAAGCCACTGGTTAACTTCCTTGTAAAAATACACTCCACTAAACCAAAATGCTTCTCAAAACACAGTTCTCTCTTCCTTTCAGTGGCAACCACTAATTATAGTAATCTAATTGTTTCACATCTTTATTTTCCTGTTTGTTGAATGAAAAAAAAACACTGAAGTTAAAAATCTAAAAGCAAACCTAGAGTTTCAGGGGTTTTTTTCTTGCAGAGGTGTAAAAACCCTGTGAAGTGAAAACTCTGTAAAATCACATGAAAACAGCATCTCACCCGTAAGGAAGGAACCTGCTTCTGCTGGATGCAGCAATTCAGTCAGCAGAAGACTAAATTATCTGCTGGTAGGAATAAGCCCAAGCTCTATGCTAGCTGAGGACATTACTGAAGTCTTGATGCAGGTGACTGTACGATCCTCAAAGGGATTTAATTAATTTATTTTTAAAATCAAGGAGCCAAAAGTGCAGAGACTACCATCACATGCAGGAAAGCCATGTACCCAGCATCACATGAGGAACGTGATGTAAGGTTTGTGCTCACCTTAGTATCAGGACAACCACAAGCCTTCATGCCTTGAGAACGCAACACCCAGCACCTCGTACTGAATTACAGCAAAATCCATGCTGGGATATGTACAACCATCTGGGACAAACACCTGCTCTACTCCTGGGCTGGCAAAGTCTGCCCACACCAACGCACACCTGGGCTGGTGGCTCCCCATGGGCAACATGTGTGAGGGCATGCACGAGTGTTTGCCCAAGGCAGTGTCTCGGTGGTGTGGACTCCAGACCTGCTGGCTGCAGGGATGAGCAGGGCATTGGAATCCCTGTTAGGTGGATCCTGAACACAGGGCTATTTTCCATGCTGGCTGCAAAGTCGAGAAGGACATCTTTGCTTGATCAGCAGTGATATAACAGACCACCTCTCTGGCCATGCAAGACATCCAGTGATAGGAGTAATACCTATCTCACCTCACTTAAGGTCCCATTATTAAAAGCAGATCTCCAGAAAGCAGGAGACATCAGATTATTTTGTGACTAGTTTCTACAAAAGCAGAACAAAAATGTGCAATGCTCCTTTGCTGAGCTGTAAGGGACTGTGCTTGCTGGACTCTCTCAGCAGCTGAGTCCATAGCAAGCACGGCCTGATGCAGCAGCACGGCAGGACAACTCTAGTCCCAGCCCATGCATTAAGTAGTTACAACTTGCATTAATCCTGAACACTCGACAGTATGATTTGCTTTTAAATTTGTTCACTATAAATTATGCAGGAGAGTAATATGACCATCTGTCTAAGAGAAAGGCAGTGCTCCACATCAGAGGAGGCAGCTGAAGACCCCCTGACCCAGACACACGATGACATTTCTAGGGGCACCAATAACAGCCCTAGGAAAACTCTCTCTCTCCTCTGGCATTTCTGCATGGTGTTCCAACACTCAAATGCAAATCACCCCAGAAGCAAACCATGCGATCTGCACTCAAGACATCACTTTTTTCATTAACCTCCACCACAGGGCTCCATCCCCAGCAATATCCCACCAAACACGCTCTTCAGAGTGCTGCGGGTGTGGGCTGCCTGGAGCTGAGTCTCTGTCAGCAGGCTGGGTGCAACAGCAAATGGAAAATCAAACCACGGTGAATTTTATATTTGTATCTAAGTGATGCTGGTAGTGGCCAAACGGATGAATTTTCCTCCCTAACTGGATATGGTAACGGGAAGGAGCTGTGATGAGTTTGAAGCAAGAAGGACCCCAGCAAGCATAAAATGAGAAGAGCTGACCTCCACCTGAGACCACACATGGGGCACATCCTGTCCCACCGTTTCAGTGCCGCATCAGTGAAGGTCTCGACTGGAAAAACAGGAAATGAGTGTCTTCTGTCAACAGAGATGTTGAAGGTGGACATTCACGGCGGGGAGAAGGGGATGAAGGAGAAAACCCACTCCTGACACCACCTTAAGATGTCTCTTTCAGACGGCACTATCTCCATGAACTTTGTTTTAGCAAAGGAGAAAAAAAAAAAAAAAGCATGTAATAGGTAAGATTAAAACCTTAAGGTAAAAGTTTTCTGTCTATAGCTCTTCTGGGTCTGACCATGCCAGGATACTGATCTCAGCCACTTTTTGATCTTTCCGTTTATTACTCAGGTCTCTAAAGAGACCCTAGGCTATACCAGAGATCAACTACTAGTCAGCTCCACTTCTAACAGGGCTACAGAAAATCCTACTAAACCAAACACTTTCAACAACTTCTACATCTTTCACAAACGAAGATCCACAGTAACCATCAGGCTGCAAATATTTTTTAATCTCCCTTCCCCAAGTACAACGTATCTATTTTCCTGGAAATTTGCAGTGACTCTTCTGCATGGAGGACAAGGTATCCTGTGTGAAAAACCATGTCAACAAGACCTTTCCGTAAGTGCAACATTTGCATAACGTCAACACAATAATTTATCATTTATTTTTTCCTCTTGAGAGGAACAGGAAAGAAGTGTTTAAAGGACGCAGTGGTGGTTCAAAGGAGGGCTATGCTGGTGGAGGATGGTGCGCTAATTGAAAGTTTCTGAAGTGATGCCTTCTCCTGGGGTGTGCCGACATCCTTCAGCACACAAGAGCGAGGATGCTTCCCTTTGCCTTGAAGCCTGCTAACAGCTTTTTGTTGGCAGTATGTATGTTAAGAAGGGAAGGCCAGTGAATGTACCACCTTCAGGGTCAGGGGAGTCAGCTCCAAAACTGATGTAGATGTTTGGAGTCACACTGGCATTGGGGAAGAGGTTCCTGTCAGAGGAAGGCAAAGCTTTATCTGCTCAGCTGAAGACAGTCCTGCCCTTGGAGGCATCAGGTAGATCCTCCAGCCAATGCCCTGCCCTGGCCGAGCCTCCTATTCAGCCTCTTCTCTCTCCCTTCTGCAAACACAGGCATGATCCTGCTGCTGGACTTTCCTGAGATATACCCAGCACGACAGAAATAGTCCCACATTTCCCCTTCGCGCTCTGAAGGGTAGGCAGTACCCTAAAAAGCATTTCAAGCCCTCACATCCTTGTGGTTAACATTTTTAATTTTTTTTAGCTTCTTGACCCTTGTATTGAGTTTACATGGCAAGGTTCTGGTAGCAGAGGGCCTACAGGGGTGGCTTCTGTGAGAAGCTGCTAGAAGCTTCCTGCATTTCTAATAGAGCCAATGCCAGCCAGCTCCAAGACGGACCTACCTCTGGCCCTGAGCCCATCAACGATGGTGGTAGCGCCTCTGGGATAACATGTTTAAGTAGGGGGAAAGTTGCTGAACAACAGCAGCAACAGCAGCCGGAGAGAGGAGTGAGACTATGTAAGAGAAACAGCCCTGCATATACCAAGGTCAGTGAAGAAGGAGGGAAAGGAGATGCTCCAGATGCCAGAGCAGAGATTCCCCTTCAGCCTCTGGTGAAGACCACGGTAAGTCAGGCTGTGCCTCTGCAGCCCACAAAGGTTCACGGTAGAGCAGAGATCCACCTGCAGCCCCATGGAGGACTCCACACTGGAGCGAGCAGATGCACCTGAAGGAGGCTGTGACCCTGTGGGAAGCTCATGCTGGAGCAGGGTCCTGACAGGACATGTGGACCCGTGAGGAGAGAGGCGCCTATGCTGGAGCAGGTCTTCTGGCAGAACCTGTGACCCTATGGGGGATCCACTTCTGGAGCAGCCTGTTGGTGAACGACTGCACCCCATGCGGGATCTATGCTGGAGCAGTTCATGAAGAGCTGTGGCCCATGGGAAGGACTCATGTTGGAGAAGTTCATGAGGAACTGTCTCCTGTGGGAGGGAGCTCATGCTGGAGCAGAGGAAGAGCAAGAAGAGTTCTTCCCCTAGGGAGGAAGGAGCAGAACAAACAATGTGTGATGAACTGACCACAACCTCCCTTCCTGCCCCTCTGCATCAATGGCAGGGGGGAGGTCAAGAAATCAGGAGTGAAGTTGAGCTTGGGAAGAACGGAGGCGTGGGGGGAAGGTGTTTTAAGATTTAGTTCAGAATTTTTCCCTAAGTCGAGTCTGTTTTGCCCGTGACAGTAATTGCTGAATGATCTCTCCTTGTCCTCATCTTGACTCATGAGTCTTTTGTTATATTTTCTTTTTGCCATCCAGTCAAGGAGGAGAGTGACAGAGTGGCTTTGGTGGGCACCTGGTGCCCAGCCACGGTCAACCCACCACAACCCTCTATCCCAGAGATCATGACTTGTCAGACTTATCTGGAGATCTCCCTTAAGATTCACAACTAAAACACAGCAGCAAGCATCAGCCAGGCTCCCAAAGGAAGGTCGACCCCTGTATTTCCTCTCTGCAGCACCAACATTCCCAATTGCAGGAGCGGTGGTGGGACAGGGCAGACAGATAGATGTTTATGTGTCCGATAGCCCAGCCCAGGACAATGCTCTCTGGTATTTTGGTGCCAAAATCTTCTGTTTTAGAAAAGGAGAGGAGCCACAGATGAGGATGACCCCGTTAAACAACGGTGCATCGCCCCAGCATGCTGGGTTTTGGAGCGACTCCAAGCAGGGTGGGACTGTAAGGAAGCGGACAAAAGCTTTGGATAGAGATCTATGGGGAGGAAGCACTTCCTACTTCCTATACTCTACAGAAAGGATGAAGGCTTTAAATAACCCTCCTCCCAAGCCCTGCTGAAGACCAAAAGGGTTGCCGCTGGAAGAAAGTCCTATCTGGCTGGGACTTGGCTGAAGGCTGCTGGGGGTCTCCCACGGGATGCAGCCACCCTGCTGCAGTTCCCACCATGTCGGTGGGAATGGGAAGGCTTCCTGCTGTCCCGGTGTGACTGGCACTGTCCAGATAAAAAGGCCCGTGGAAAGCCTGGGACAGGGCTCTCAATGTCTTCACCAAAAGTGCGGAGCCTGACTTGCCTCCTGAGGACATCCTTTGCTGGAAAAGGAAAATCATGAAGCTACATTTACACTTTGCAATGCCATCTCAACATCACGCCGTTTCTCAGCCCCATTTACCTTTTATCCCTTTCTCGTATGGCCTGTGGGGCTGCAACAGCCCCTTTATTCTGATGGATAGAGAGACTCAACCTGCTCCATCCATCCACCCTCAGCTCCTTCCTCACTTCTGCAGCCGCACCGGACCTTTCCCCCTCTCCTCCCTCTTGGTCTCACATGTAGACCATGAACAACAGAGCCAGGACAACCTGCAGGCTGGGCAACAGTACTGATAAGCAGATAACTGGCACTGACCCAAAAAATCTCACTCCTAATGAATACTGATGGAATATTTACTTTGCTCACATGTAAGAGAAGCAAATCCTAAATACAGTAATACATATTTGCAGAGCACCTAGATCTTTTTCTCTGTACAGGACTGTGTCAGTTATCTGTCCATTTTAACGTATATATTCAGTTGTGACATCTCTTGCCTGCCCTGTTCTTCACCCTGCATGTCAGCTCATGGAAAGAAACCTGTTTGTCATTTTTCAACTCATCCTTAGTGTGCGGGAGCACCGATTGCCTATTAATTCAAGAGAAGACGACTTGTGCTGTGCCAAAGTTGCTTAAATCTACATCTCAGATATTTTCAATGGGTTGGAAGATTTAATAATGGAAAATAAGGGAGAGTAGGAAGGAAACCACAGGTTTGGAAAATATCAGGCTAGACAAATTAAGAAGCAATGAAGAAAAAACATCCTCCAAATTCTATTTTCAAAACAAAAATGAAGATATAGGCAGGTCAAAAAGAACCAAGTTGTATACACATTTCTGCTACAGTCTCTGGAAAGAGATGGCATTGCTCTGAATTGGGATTGAATAAACAAACTTCACCTTCCTGGAGGAAAAAATTAGTTCATGAACAGTTTGCACAAAGCCAATTACCCACTGCTTTGGAACAACAGTCTGTGGTTTCGACCTGCCGAGATAGCCATTGAAACTGTGCTTGGTCCAAAACTGGGAGAGATAAAGTTATCGGTTCCTCCCTAGTTTTACAAGGGAGTGAAAGAGTCAAAACTATTTCTCATAGCAATTATCTGCCAGGTTCTGGGTTCACTGGACAACAAAATGTGCTCAGTAAACGTACTGTTGTTATAAAACTCCCAGGTTATCTCTACTAACTCATATTATGGCAATCCGGTGAGCACTCAACTGAGAAAGCGGCTTTGTTGGGCTGAAATTAGACAAAGTGCAGTAAGAAACAGCCCGTTGTGACACTGAATTCACAGCCAGGGGTGAGAGGAGCAGACCTGCCCAAGTTGCGGCCCTGGAGAGGTGGCATATCCACCAGGGGCGTGCGTTGAAGCGAAAACGCCGAACGGCACTGTTCCTGCAAATTCAGTTCATTTCTCTTTTTCTTGTTGCTTCCAAACCATCTCAGGGTCCTATAAGCTTCCGTTACTCAGCTTTGTCCTAATGGCTTCTGAACTGAGTTATGCCAGGATGTATCTCAGTATACTTGCACTTCAATGCAGTCAATACTCATTATTTTCAATATTCCTAACGATGAGCTGCTCCTTTTGGAAATACGGTCATGTTGAGGACCTTACAGTGCCACACAGATGAGTGTCTGGATGTTTAGGTAAATGTTAGGCAAGGTGATGTCTAACAAGAGCTCATCTGTCACACCGGGGTACAAGTGGCACTGGAAAGCCCTGGCTGTCTCCTCACACTGCACATTTTTCCTGCATCTTGCTGAGATACAACAGCCACTTCTGCATGAGCCCAGGCAAGTGTTAGCTCTCCTGGAATGACTGGTGAGACCAAACTAGTGGTGCTGGCAATTCCCTCTCGCTCAGATGAGCTAACAGTGGGGATTCAGCAGGGGAAGAGACCATCTAGCTCACCAGGTTCAGGTCCTGGTACGGCAGGTGTAGCATCACTCATTTACTTTCTTCTTGAGCTTCCTCCCAAAAGCCAGCCAGGCTTTGCACCCATCACCCCAGTCACAGGCCTGATCACTCTAACAACTCAGAATCATCTTCTAACTTCCAGCCTGAATATATTCAGGTGTTGGTTACAGCATTTGCTCTGGTCCCAACATCATCTCCTCTAGAATTTCCCCTCTGCTACACACACGTCTAGAGAGCCATCACTCCCACATCGGCCTTGGCTTTCCTGGCTCAACTGACCAGGCTCTTCTAGTCTCCTCTCAGACATACTTTTTCCCTTCCCCATGTTGTAGAAATCCTTCTCTGCACTTAGTGCAGTGACAGCCTCCCGACTCCTGGCCACTAGGATCACACTGCACCATGCTGGATGAGGTCTCACCCATGCCTGCACGGTGACACCGCGTTTCTTTATCTGCACTGGGAACTCATCCAAGAAGGGGATTTGTCTTTTCACCTTAGTGCCTTGGGTCAATCTGGGTTCAGCTCTCCCTGGGTGGGCTCTTCTCCATGCTTCCAGATGAGCAGCTTCTCCCCTCTTCAGAGATGGACTCCTTTTCTGTGACTTCCATCCCCAGGGTTAACCAGCTCTCTCAGAAACACATCTTGGTCTTCTCTCACGTTAATGACCAACATCAGTGTCATGGCATCAGATACCAGATCTGCGCACTCCCAAATGCGGAGCTTCAAAACTCCTCCACTGATAAGGTCTAATGGAAGAGATGTGAAGCTTAGTGGAAAAACAATGTAAAGAAATAAGTGATTCAATACATTTCTGGAACATCTCCACATGTAAAACCTAGCAGTGCATGTGTCACAAGGATTTTCCAGGTTCTTCTCCAGCTTTAAGTGTCGGGCAACCAGGGAGGACCACTTCTACCGCCCATCCAGAGGGAGAGCAGGGAATAACAGCGTATTTGTTTTATAAACAAAACAGCAGGCTTATACAAAACCAACCAAACAAACAAATCTAACCACAGCTTTAACTAGAGGAGACCACAATCACTCTCTATTTGTTATTCAATAGGATCTGTGTACTGGAAAATGTTTTCAGCAAGTGCAGCTTCTCACACACATACATTTGTATTTTATCCATAATCCAGCTTTCAGATTTTTTTTCCTCTTAAAGGGGGAGATTCGGATCTGACACATCAGAGGAATGGCTGTAACGAACAAAAAGGCCATTAGGCAGTTTGCTCCGAAAATAAAAAATAAAATCTCCCTTTACTATAGCAGTGAAAAATGCGACTGAAAAAAACCCTGAATGCTACGAGCAGGTTGCAGCCCCTTTGGCGTGTGAGAGGAGCCTCAGGATCTGCTGCATGGGCAGGGGAAACTCTTCAGCAAACACGTGTTCATGCACACTTACCCACACACTGTGCTTGCAGTCCATGAGAGATTTGGCACTGATAAAACCACCTTCTTCTTTTTTTTCTTTTTTTTTTTTTTTGACATCAAAAGCAGTGTGCCCTTTGCTGTGTCACCCCCCGGGCAGGACCGCGGCAGTCTGGCACAGCTCCTTCTCTAGCTCCAAGCACCGTCTGCACTGGAACAACACATCAGGGCCCTCTGCAAACCATAAAGGCACCCTGGACTGGGTCACGGTGCAAGCAAACGGATGGGGAGAAACCATTCAAAAATATCTCAAGTTTGATCATTTGCCAAAACTTTGGTCTACGCCATAACGGCGTTTGGATGGATGCTGGGGCACAAGCCTGCTCAGCTGGGCGCTTCCTCCAATAGCCCATTGCTTCTGACACGAGTTGGGAAAAAGCTTCAAACCCCTGCATGTCTTAGCACACCAGTTAACAAACTTAGTGCATGCATAAATCCCCCAAATCCACTTTTCCTATAAAAAGCGACTGTTTCTCAACTGAAACTGCCCTTCTCCAGGCTGCACCACGAAGCCGTGGGGGCTGCCCGGAGCACAGCTGGCAGACCTTACTGAGCTCCTCAACAACATGCACCTCTCTTCACCCACAAAGAACTCCACTAAAACACATACAATTTCTTGCTGCTGCTGTTGCAGCCAGCATTTCCAAGTCTGCAGCTTTCCCAGAGAAAACCACATCGTGCACACACTCCAGCCAGTGCTACGTTTAACGTGAGTAGTCTGGTTTCAGGAGTTCATGCAAGCAGTAGGAGCTACTGTTTATCTGCTGAGAGTAAATCCGAGGCCGGTACATGTTAAAAGTTAACCAGTGGAAGTCCACTGCTCCAGCTCTGTGATGGGGATCCAGCAGGATGCTGGAGGGCTCCCGCTGTGATACAGAGAAGCGCCAGCTGAGATCTGGCCTCCGCCGTGCCAGGCACCATGCACAGAGCTAAAAAGAGCCTGTCACTGTGCCAAATAGTGGATAATTTAAGTAGGAAGGCAGCTGACGGGACTTCCCTGCTTTGCCAAGCTGGAGAAACACATCTTGCAGCAGCAAACATCACCCTGCATCAATGAGAAGGAGAGTCCTTTCAAATCAGTCCTGGGCAGGTCCAAGGACAGGAGCTGGGGATAAAGAGGAGCTGCCTGATAAGTGGCAACACTTGGCAAGCCTCAAAAAAAGAAAAAGAATATCTGCTTCCTCTCCTTCAAAAGGTATGCTCTTCCCTACCGTTGCCTCCCAGCCCATAAAATATCATTAAATTTACCCTGACTGAAAATATGAGATGTCTCAAGTCTTACACTTGAAGAATATTTTTCCACTCAGACACAAGAATTTTCCTTACCTTCATCAAGGAGCAGTGCCAACAGTTGTTCAAGTACAATATAAATATCAGCCTTTGCCAGTGAACAAATACCGATTTTGGCACCAGATCTCACAGGAATAATCACAGAATGGTTTGGGTTGGAAGGGACCTTAAAAGGTCATCCAGTTCTAACCCCCTGCTGTGGGCAGAGACATCTTCAACTAGATCAGGTTGCTCAAAGCCCCGTCCAACCTGACCTTTAATGTTTCCAGGAACGGAGCATCCACCACCTCTCTGGGCAACCTGTTCCTGTGCCTCACCATCCTCATGGTATAAAATTTCTTCCTTTTCTCTAGTCTAAATCTGTCCTCTTTCAGTTTAAAGCCATCGCTACTTGTCCTATCGAACAGGCCCTACTAAAAAGTTTGCCTCCATCTTTCTTATAGGCCCCCTTTATAACTACTGGAAGGCTGCTAGAAGGTGTCCCTGGAGCCTTCTCTTCTCCAGGCTGAACAACCCCAACCCTCTCAGCCTGTCTTCATACGAGAGGTGCTCCAGCCCTTGGATCATCTTTGTGGCCCTCCTCTGGACTTGCTCCAGCAGCTCCATGTCCTTCTTACGTTGGGGACTCCAGAGCTGAACACAGTACTGCAGGTGGGGTCTCATTAGAGCAGAATAGAGGGGCAGAATCACCTCTCTCGACCTGCTGGCCATGCTTCTTTGGATGCAGCCCAGGATACCGTTTCTGGGCTGCAAGAGCACATTGCCAGCTCATGTCCAATATTTTGTCCACCAGTATCCCCAAGTCCTTCTCAATCCAGTCATCCCTCAGTCTGTATTAATACTGAGGGTTGCCTGACCCAGGTGAAGGACCTTGCACTTGGCTTTGTTGAACCTTATGGGGTTTATACTGGGGTTTACTCATGGGGCCCACTCCTCACGCCTGTCAAGGTCCCTCCGACATCCCTTCCCTTAAACTTATCAACTGCACCACTCAGCTCAGTGTCATCTGCAAACTTGCAGAGGGTGTCCTCAATCTCACTGTCCATGGCATTAGTATGTTAAAATACATGACAACACCTTGCAAGGAAAAGCCCAGATGGGCAATATCAGCACAGACTGAGCAATCCTGCCTGTGGGATTGAAGAACGTATGCACAGCTAAGCTGGACCACAATTTCTAGAAACACCATTTCTATGCTTTATTTAATTTAACAAACTAAAATCCTAAGTGCCAAACTGAAGGCTCAGTGACAACTCATATTAAACATACTGGCCACTCAGATCATTAAAACACTTGAGAGCTACTTTACTTCCTTCTGTTTATGCTCTGCTAATCTTTACATTTCTCTCAATCTGGTAAAGCAATTAAAAAAAAAAAATCCATTCCACTTTCAGTTTCTGACTGGAGGAAGCATCAAGAGTTCACAAGCAACTGCTATTTTTTTTTTAATGAGAAATACTATTCACCATATAATGTCGGTAAATAATCCCCCTGAGTTTAGGTATGAAACAGATATGCAAAATTAAACAGGCAAGAATATAAACCTCGTGTCTCTGCTCTGAAACACTCCCAGTCTCACCTAAGGAGTGACTTGGCTGGAAAGTTATTTATCGAAACAAAGAGGCCAAGTGATGCACAAAAGCTGAAGCCGTGGCAAGGAGAGCAGGGAGGGTAACGCCTAAGTCAGTTACGCAAGTGGGGAAGCACAGGGTGAAAGGACAGGAGGACTCTGTGGGATGCAGGGCAGCCAGCCTCGGAAAGCTCATAAGGAGCTTTGGCAGGAGCCGGCCGTCCCACTGGTGATGATGGAGTCAGGCTGCGGCACCACCAGCTGCAGCACCCCGTGCCGGCACCCTGGGCAGCAGGCAAAGCTCCCAGCAGTTTGCTGCCGAGCTTTGTGCTTGCCGGGCACACGTGTGGGGTCCACGGGGCGCGGGGAAAACAACAAAAGGGCTTTGATGCTCTCTCTGCTGTCTATTCGGAGTTTTAATGCTGATTTGTGTTTTCTGTTTTTGTTTTTTTTTTTTTCTGGGTTTGCTGCTGAAGTGCCCACGGACAATGAGGCTATTGAGCGTTTACTCCAGCATGAGATTAGTTTGGGTTTCAGTTTCTGCTGAGCTAGCTCATTTCCTTCCACATTCTTAGAGGAACAGATGCTAAAATATAAATGGGCAGTCATCATCATAAAAGCAGAAAAAGGAAGATTCTTCATGTAACAGCAGTTAAAATTATTCTTTTTCGCAGCTTCAGCCGGAACCATTCAATAGCTTGCTCCTCCGTCTAATTACATTACATTAAAGAGGCAAGGAGCTATTACTTTGTCTTTTCTTTAATAACAAGAAAACTCAAAACCCACATACACACTTCAAAATATCAAAACTCCAACCAACCAACAACAAAACTGGCCGAACTGGTCAGACGAAAAGAAGTCTTCAGAGGAGCTAAACAGAAAAATTACTTTTGTCCCCTCCCATCAAGCACGACTGCGGTGCTGCCTTCAGACACCGAATCTGATTGCTGCAGCGATTAGTCACAAAATTCAAGGCGAGTTGAAACCACTGGATATACCAAGAAGCATCCCTGCGCTACAGCCGGTTCTTCCCCCACAGAGGAAAACCAAGCGGATGATTAACCCGTGGTTAGTAAAAAGCAGCCAGCCGTCCCCAGCAAGGATGAGATGATGGCAGCCCTTATTAAACACCTGGCCCTCGGCCCTCATGCCACCACTCGAGTCAATGCAGGAACAACTCCTTCCCGAGGCGCTTTGGTGCCCAGCAGCTGCATCCCAGAGCATCCCCACAGGGCGGTGCAGCAGAGACAGAGCCACCAGGGCTTGGACTTTCTTTGAGGGGAAGAAAGGTGGAAAGAAACCCAGATCATCTGTGACGCTCATCAGAGCCCTGCTCCACCACATCAGCCATGTTTCCCTTTCCACCCACGATTACTCCCTTCATGATTACTTGTGCAAAACTGCCTACAGTCTTCTGGAAACTAAACCGCATCTGCCAACTTTATCCCTGCTCAGAAAAACCCCAGGTATGGCAAGATGCTCCCCCCATGCAACTCTGCTACTCAGACGCTTTGCCAGTTAGATGGACAATCTGCAACCGCTCCAGGCACTTTTTAAAGTAGCTTTTACGTACAGATATAAAATCCATCATCCACTAATGCTTTTAAAATGCTGGATGCTTCTCATCGGCGGCCCCAGCTGGGCAACCCACTGCTTGGCAAGCCCGTACCTCCTTGGTGCCACTCTGCCAGCCGGCTGCTGAGCCGGCAAGTGCCATCTCCTCTGGGCTGGGGGAAAAATATATTAATACAGATCAGGAAACTGAGATCACAAAGGACCAAAGCCGCCAATTCTCCCATCACACTGATTCATTGCTCAGTGCAAATTTTTCCAAACCTCTGAGAACTAACAAGCTATGAAGAATAAATATGCAATTTAAATATACAGACGACATATATGTCGGTAGGACCGATGATGAGAAATCACTGATAAAAACTTAGAAGGATCTTCAGAGAAATCTTTCCAAATCACCGGCCTCTGCATTTGAGACAAGCGAGGCAGGTTCATGGATTTAGAAACAAGGTTCATGGAGTAAAATGGATTTTAGCTCATACAGAGAAGAAAGTAAAGGTTCCTGCTGGCAGCTCAGGCCAGAACCAGGCTCTGCAATATCTTACTCAACACAAACTAGAAGAGTATCAATCCTGCCTGTAAGGAGCAGAGAAAACGACGCAACTTCCTATTGCCTTTGTCAGCTTATTCGAAAACACTTTCGTATTAGGAACATTTTAAACGCCTGTGCATCCCTTGCACGATATCATTACGTTTTCTTCAAACAGAGAAAAAAAAAGAAAAAGCAACATATTAGGAAATGTTGTAACATCCTTAATGAAAAAATAAGCTCCCAGGGCATCTCCTGACGAACGCTTCAGCTGCCCTGTGGTTCCAGCCGGGCGCTGCCTTTCTCACTCCCCATCGCAGCTCTCCCAGCACGGGCTCAGCACCACCGCCCCAGCGCCGCACCGCTCCTCCCTGCCCGGAAAACAAAGCCCCCACGGGGCGAGCCAGCACGGCTGCGGTCGAACGGCAGCGGCCCGATGGCTCTTGATCCGAGTTTTGGTGGCAGTTACACCACCGTGCCGCCACGCTGCCGCATTGGCGTGAGGGGCTCCATCACTGCTCAGCTGTGACAGCTTTGCCGTCGCTCTGCCTGCTCACCCATCTCACCCAGCGCGGCTTCTTCCGCTCCGGACTCCCAAACCACTCTCTAGGATTTAGGATTCAAAGCCAAACACCTCCCTCATCGCCAAAACTCACACGTTCAGAGCCGATGGAGGACCTACACACTCGCATCACCACATATGTTTGCAGATGGACTTCTCGTAGCCCCCCCACGCAGGACAGACACCCACGGGGTGCCTACGTACCGACCGCCAGCAACGTGACCCCTGCACCCAGAGCACGGCCAGCCGTGTGCCATCGGCCCCGCTCCGTGGCCGGCTGCCCGAGGGATGCTGGCTGCCCCCTGCTTGCCCCCTCACCTCACCCCTCCAGCCGCCCCGGGCTCAGGCAGGGGGTTCCCTGGGGCCGGGCCAGTTGCTCCATCCCTCCGGCTGCTCTGCCGCAGCCCCATGCGAACCAGGAAGCGGAGGCGAGCGGGAAGTTTATTTTTAGATAATTTTTTTTCACTTAAATACGAAGTGAAAACACACACACGAACCACACGTTCGCCCTCACTCCGCCCAGCAACGAGTTTTATGTTTTACGTCCTTCCAACACTCAGAGATTCCTGGGTGATGGCGGAAAAGAGACATCACCATATCACCCCATACGTTTCCATTATCCCTGTCAGCTTCCCCATTTTCCTACACAGGCAAAATAAGAGTCTCCCAAACACTGAATTAGAATCATAGAACCATAGAATGGTTTGGGTTGGAAGGGACCTTAAAGATCATCTAGTTCCAACCTCCCTGCCAAGGGCAGGGACACCTCTCACTAGATCAGGTTGCTCCAAGTCTCATCCAACCTGGCCTTGAACACCTCCAGGGATGGGCCATAAGTCTCTCCACAAAGCAGGTAAAGCCTGAAGAGAGAGCTCAGAAAGAGAACACGCTCTTAGCACTGCGACAGCATTAAAGCAGGCAGGTGCCTCCACTCTCAGCTTGTCTTTCCCTTTCCCACCTCCTCTAAAACCATTCAGGCTCAAGACATCCAGGAGCATCAGCAGAAGTTCCAGCTCATACCCTCAAAGCTTCACTGGAGATGTTTCAGAGAAAGAAGAGCTAGCGTGGGATTATTTGTCCCTTCCCAACAGTTCAAACACAGTTTTCAATCCCTGCTAGCCAGGAGTTGGCTGAGGCTTCTCTTCTGCAGCTCCTCAGACATCATTACTTCAGTATCTCTGGGCATTTCTGTTAACCAAGACATGGGATCACAAGAGACACCAAAGAGAAGCCCCAAACTTTTGTTTCAGAGGTGCAGGTGGGTAGAAGGAGTTGAAGGGTTTCCAAGTGGTTGATGTTTTTCCAGTCTACAGCTCCCCAGGTTGAATTTTTGGAGCCAGGAGGAGACCACTCGGCTGGTCAGCCATCCACCACGGAAATTTCTGGTACAGCACTTTGTTTCCCTCAAAGGTAATATAAAGATAAAAAGTTGACAGATCACCTGGTTTTCCAAAGGTGTCTATTGCAAATTCACAGATATTTCTTTAAAAAAAGAGGGGCACTCTGTCAGCGCACACATATCTACACCTACAGCAGCAAGACTTCTGCATCAAAGAGGTGAAAACCTTTATAAGAGCAAATACATTTACACAAGACCCGATTCGTGCCCACAGCATGGTGTGGCTACAGATTCAGGCTCTAATGGCAAAATTACCTGTTTCAACCTCTGTTCAAAGAGAAACCCCATGCCAGCGGAGGGTCACTTAGATGTGAACGTTACTAATATAGAAATTACTGTTTCAGAGCTCTGAAAACCCTAATTAATCACAGCACTGGTTTTACAAGTGATCGTTTGCAAATGCCATGCCAGCTCTGCACCACGCCCTGACGTCACCAGCGATGCCTAATCCCAGGTAGAAAAATGCCCTCACTACTTGCTGGATACCATACTGCTTGGACAATAAGCATAAGCCATCATTGTGATGAAAGCAAATTTGAAAAATAAAATGAAGTCACTTGAAGACAAAAGGTGTCTGCCTCAGTTTTAGTATCTCACTACTGATTCTTACCTCCAAGACAAGAAGAATTTGGTGGGTATGCCATCACACAGCAGCTCAGGGACGGACTAGACAGCTTAAAGCACTACAGGACTTGGAAGACTCAATCTTTGCTCCACAACCTCAACAATACCAAGAAGATGTTCATGAACATAAAAAGGCAGAAGCTAAGACTGTTGGGTCACTCCAACTGCTCAGTGGTCCTCTACGCTAGGGTAAAAAGTAGATTCAATGCAGCCTTGCAGATACATTAATTAATTCAAAAATCTTTTGGAGAGGCTGGCAAATATTTTTGTGTGTTTTAAGAAGCAGAGCTGATGTGGAATGTTTTTTCCCAGTCCAACCCAACAAACACGTGGTAAGACAGAGGTTGGCTTTAGGACAGCGGATTATGTTAGCTAACAACCACCCCTTGCTTTGCTGTCACCTGGCCCTCTTGGCCCATCCCAGCCCGCCAGACTGGGTTTTCAAAACAGGTCAATGTATCAGGGTGCCCAGAAGGAACCAGGGCACGCTGCACGCTGACACGCTGTTTGGGCATGTTGCAGCCCTAGATGCACCTTGATCAAGCAGCTGAACTTGTCCTGTCAAAACAGTAGCTAAAAATATACTTTTGTCCTCTCCTGGACGGACGCTTGGCCTCTTTTGGGGATGCCAGGATGGAGACGTGAGCAGCACCACCCCAGAGGACAAAGCTTTCCCCAGCCTCTGCTTGCCTTATTGCCAAAAGTTTTTCCTAAGCCGTTAACAAAAAATTAAATCTTTTGTTGTAATTAAGAAAAGAGAAGAGGATATTGGTGAGAAGAGCCCTGGGCTTTTGCTACACTGGAGACACTTCACAAAAATATCACGGCAAGGCTGGAGGTGTCATTAGTCGCCTTGTCTGCGCTGTATCCGATCACGTACAGTGCCCGTTACCCTCTGGCAACATGCTGTGGTCCCTGGTGCCGGGTTTAAGTATCCCCTTGCTCGAAAACTGAAAATTATTTTATGCAGAGCAATGGGGAGGTGAATTTGCTGGGTGAAGTGGAAGTCTTATGCTGTGCCCCTGTTCCCATGAAGGAGACTTGAATTTAAACCTACTTAACTAATGAAACGTGCTCTGCAAGGAGCAGCGTGCTTACTTCCAGGAAGCATCACAGAAGCGCCACATCCAGCTACAATTCCCTATTCCCTTCATCTACAGAAGCAGCGTCTTCCCCTTCCCAAGGGTTTGCCACGCCACTTTGGGGCAATTTGTGGCTGCGGTGACACCAGCGTCCTGCTCCCTTCCCGCATGAGACCACCCGTGGTCAGGCAGCTCCTTCTCAGGTCACCATCAGGGTGGGCACAGAGACCCACTGACACCCAGACCCCAGATTTCCAGCAGCGCTGAGCAGCACCAGTGGGCTGAAACGGGCCGTCGGCCCCCCTCCAAGGGATGCTGGCACAGAGCCCTCACACCAAACACAGGCGAGTTCCCAAGGGAAAGGCATTTAAGTGTCAAAGACCTCTCCTTTCCAATCTCCAAAGAAGCCTACAGACTTGCCCAGCACCTAATGGACTGTGTTTATTGCCGCATCCTTTGCTTTATAGGTCAACGTATACCAGAGAGCCAGCAATTCTCAGCTAATCAGATTTCTGTGCAGACTGACAAATGGCTCCCAATAAGAATATAAAAAACCCATAAAATCCACAGTCCCTATAATCAACTCACTCGATGTAATGCAGTAAGCACGCAGAAAGCTCGTACGCTTTATTAACACATTTGATTGCACTTCACAGTAGCATCCCAGGGGGCTTGTGGTGGTGGGGGGACCCCAGCCCAGGCTGGCTGCGGGAAGGAACAGGTTCTCGCTGGTCTTTGCTGTTTGTGCTCCGCTAACGCTGTGTTATTTTAAAACTAAATTAGTGGCAATTCCTTGACATATCATTAGTGTGCTTGCAAAATGCCAAAGCCTAAAACCAGATCGTGACACATGCTCACAAAGGAGGTCCTCACTCCACCGCTGGATTACTAGAGGCTGGAAACTTCTTACAGGTGAGTCTTTCCTACATCCTGAGCCAGACTCCAAAACCACAAACTGACATTGCCGATGGGGTGCGTAAATCATCCTTCCCACGAAGACCAAGCACATCTCCTTGTTACCCTGCCCCTGCAGCTCTGCCATGTTCAGTCCTTCTGAACTCCAAATCCTACACGCTTTACCCCAAAACATTTCAGAAAGCTCACTCATCACCAAGAAGAGCTTGAGAAGTTTAATGACGCTGCTGACACATACATGGTGTCCCTCCTCCTTCCCACCGCAGTGCTCATGGCAATGGTGGGGCACTGCACACCCCAAGAGCCGAACCACTGAAGTCAGTGGCCCAGGAGAGGAGATGCTGTGCAGAGGGGCAGGCAGAAAATCACCACCTCCTCCTCCACAATGGCCCTCAGACAGCCTTAGAAGATGACCAGCTAAAACAGTGGTGCTCTCGGAGGCCTGGCACCCAAGCTGCTGAGCAGGTAAAGGGGATGGTGAATCTGCCAAGGTCTCTGATTAGGTGTGAAAGAAAAGCCCTGCGCATGCAATACTCTTACTGCAGCTATAAATAGCCCCCTCAGAACCAAAGTTGTACGCATCGTATCGATGCTCCTGACTTAATAGGATTTGCTGGGTAGCCCGAACCAGCTCCGGCTGCTGCAGGGCGACCTCGCTGAGTGATTTTCACAACACGTGCGCACTGTATGGTGCTGCGAGTGGGGGGAGCACGGGAATAATCCCACATTTTTGGTGTTCTGGTCACACTGAGGCAGGAGTAGACTGTGAGAAACTCCCGAAAGGTCTTGATGAGTTTGCACGCACAGCACAGTGGGGAGAAAACTTCCAGGCTGACCGCTTCAGTGTTACAAGCTTATCTCATGGCTACGTTACAGAAGCTTCTGTTTCTAATACCAGTTCTGTTTCTCTTGCCTTTATGCTCATCCTTTTTTACAGTGGTAGAGTAAGACAGAAGATAATGGTCTAAGAAATTATCTCTGATAGTACCGTTTATATAATTTCAAATAATTTCCCACTCTGTCTGGGTTACTGTCTGTTAATCTGAGATGCTGACCTGAGTACTGTTAGCCAAATAATCTTTTACTGTATCATTTCCACCTCACCACCTTTGTGGTGTTTCACAGCCTGCCAGTGGTGCTGAGAATCAGGTCCAGGCTGCGCCTTGACCCCTTGAGCACATACAAGAGGTCAGTCCCAGGGCCAGGCTGCATTGCCGAGCTTGTGCCTGTCTTCCCGGGCATAACCACAGCATCACTGCATCTCCACCATCTGCATTCCAGAACTGAGCCCCCGTCACTTCTATCACCTGATAAAACACTGCAAAACCTGCCTGCCCAACTGCTCTGGGAAAAAACACCAATATTGATACTTCCATCCCCAAAATGAAAAAGTATCAAGAACTACTTCTACCAGAAGTGAGCAGCCAGAGTCTCCTGACTATGTAGTCAAATGCCCCACTTTGCTCCACCACTGCAAGGGTTGAGCATCACCTGGCTGAAAACATCACCCTGAAACCTTGGCCTGAGCCACAGACCAGGAGGCAGCATGACTTTATGTTTTACAGATGCAGAACAAAAAGATGTCTTCTGGTACCCTAGCACATCACCTTAGCACTACTGCCTCACGATCCGGAGCAAGGAGTGAAGAAGGACAGTTTCAGATTGCGTATTCCTTACCAATCCCAGCTTCCTTCAATTGCTGCATGACCATGAGCAACACAGGAACCAGGCAGGACAGCTGTAAATGCTCATCCAGGTACTAAGAACTGCAGGTCACTGACCCGCCTTGCCCAGGACGAGCTCCCCAGCGTGCCTGTCACTTCAGACACTCCAAGTCTCCAGGGCTTAGTGATGCAGTCTCTCCGCGCAGCACTTCTGTGTTTTTCTGGGATGAGGTTTGGCTATTGGGAGCACTGGGAATTCATAACTCAAAAAGAAGAAATAATAGAGTTGACCTCAAGCTGATTCAATACACTCAGTCTGAAACTGAAGTAGCAAAACCGTGATGCATCATTTTTTCCTACCACAGTCTTAACTGTTATGGAAAACGCAGTAATGAAGAAAGGCGCTGGCTCATCAGCAAACCCCATCTGTCTGCACCTCATCTGCTTCTTCAGTATGTACTGCACACCACGGCAATGATGTACATAGTGTTTGCATGGCTATCTAAGAACCCCAGGCAGAAGGGATTGTAAAGAGACACGTAGTTTAAAATTTCATTACAGAAATGGCTACAATACAATCACAAGTCACTCAATGCACTGGAGGCTGAATGTTGCTAAGGAAAATTATGAGCCTCCCCCTGCAAATATCCTTATCTACCCACAACAGAGAAAGAGCCAGTAGTTTAACATAATCTTTATTTAGCACATGTACTAGACCAGAATAAGGCGATCATTAAATAGTTTAAAACAAAGAAGCTAGCAAAATTTAATAAGCTTCAACAAACCAAGTGAAACAGGGCTAAGAGGCTCTACTAGCTACACCTTGTGCTTAGTCTCCTCTTAGGAAACCTTCTCTAGGAGATGGAAGGACAATCTGCTTCCACACAGGATGGATGACGGACAGGTGGCTCTTTCTGCAAAACCGATTTTCTTTATTTTGCACAAGTGGATAATTCAGCTCAAGGGGAAGGTAAAAAAAAAAAAAAACAAACAAAAAAACCAAAACCAAACAACAAAAACCAGAAGGGGAGGTAAGGAAAACGCTTGAACGTTAGAACAGGCAAACTACTGAGCTAGAAAATCTAGATTAAATTAAGCATTCCTGCAAATTTGTAATAGAGAAACGAATGGCTCCCATCTGGAAGCTCAGTAAATTAACTTGGATCCTTGTTAAGAAGACGGCATCAGAGCCTGCTTCCAGAAATGTAAATATCCAGAGTGCATTTGCAATCCAATCACAGGCTAAAAATATAAGACAACTCAGAGTGGAAATCTGATTTTGTGTCTACCCTCTTAACGGGAAATAAAACAATCGCTCTCTGTAGACACAGCAATCTGGACTCATTCTTCCCACTGGAGAAATGCTGCAACATGTCTTTGCACCATGAAAGTCTTTCAGCTGCTTCTGATTGCAAGGCTTAAATGCTGGGAGCCTGACTTTTTCTCCGTTACACTCTGCTTCTCCATCTCCTTTTCCATTCCATGCCCCCAGATGCTCCACTGTACTCTCCTCAGCTCTCCGTGTACTTACACCACTTTATTTGGTCCTTATTATTAAGAGTATTCTAGTTCCTTGTTCCCTGAGAGGTTTATCTTTGGCCTTCCAGTGAGAAATGAAGTGCTCTTGCTCTCAGCATGCAGATGGAGAACTCAACCACAGGCATGAACAAGGCTTAGGACTAAATTTAGCCCAAAAGAGGATAGTCTTTCTGCCAGTGGGAGAAGTAGACTAGGAAGGCAATTCTGAGCAGGAGCCTGTTTTAGATGCTCCCTGGTGGTGCCTACCTCCCTCTAGGCTATAGAAAGAGTCTGGGGAGACCAGGCTTAGCCTCTGAGTATCATCCCCGGGGACTTTCTTTCAATGCTACAAAAGGAAGGAAAAGCCATTACAAGTTAATGTCATCCATATGGCTCAAGAACTGACACTGCAAGGGAAGTTTTAGGGTGTTCCATCACCACAAGGCATTCACAGAAAACGGACATTTCTCTGTGGATGAGAGACGGCCTTCTGTGATCACAGCAGGCACAGCTGAGAGTTTTAAACTAAAGGGAAAAAAAAAAAGGTCTAGAGAGGATAATCAGGAAAATCAGTTAATTCCTACATCTGGTTTTAATAAACAGATGGGGGCTTGGTAAACGTGGACAAAAAAAGCACATAATATCATCTAAACTTAAGAGAACAAAGAGCATATTAACATCAATAGCAGCAGTCAGATAGGATGGTAGATAATTAGCCAGAAATTCACAGATGATGAGTAAGAAACAAGATCAAGAATTAACATACTGATACTGGGAGCCAGGGCAATGCAATGGAAAAGTCAGGACACAGAAGTAGAAGAGACTCAGGCGGACGGCAGTCTTGGCCAGCCTATAGTGCTGTGGGGCCCACGCTGCTCAGAAGAAGGAGAGACACAGCATGGGTTGTCCTACACCCTACAGAGTTTGCGTGGGAGTGCAGTGTAGATTGCGAGGTCCGCAGCAAGATAAAAGTGGTAACAGGGCTTATCTTACTGCAGGACTGTAACTTCCCAAAATATTCAACCGAAGAACCTACTATTAACGTTAAGAGCTGACCACAGATATTCCTGGAAGCAGCAGGCAGCAGTTGTAATCCTCCAGTTGCTGAACTAGAAAAGGGCGATACTAATTTAGACACTGTAAGTAGCTCTAAGTGCCCACAGAGGGTAACTCCGGAGGCAATCGTAATCATGGAGAGGTGGTTTAGGTAGAAGAATACTCTGAAGCGAAACGTAGAAATTCGTATTTTCAATTTCCCCTAAGCTTTGAGGAATCAAAGGAACCCGGAATGGAAGTCAACAGGACTGAAGTGCTCAAGGAAACACTTGTAAGAAGCTCAGAATCTCTTTATGGCAAAGATGCAAAAAAAGAAAAAAGAGTTGGTACTTATAACCCCAAGCAAAGTGGGGGAGACGTCTAGGGAGCAATTTCCAATCTAACTGGAGAAACGATCACCAAAAAAGGGATTTCAGGACTAAGCAGAGTGCCTGCGAGGAATGGAAAGGAAGGGCTGCTTGGCAAAGACAGCAGTGTCACAGAGGTCAGGAAGCGAAGGGGTAAAGAGAAATTGCCAAAGTCAAGCTGAATTAGATCATGCAAACAAAAATACAGAGCAAAGATAAAAAAAAAAAGTTCTTCAGTGACACAAATTTAAATAAAAAAAGGCCAGGAAAGTGGTAGACTAGCAGCACTTGGCTGATGCATCTTAAAACGAAACACAAGAAGAGTGAGAAACCTTTTGTGCAACTGCATCAGGATGGTGAACAGCAGATGGAAAAGAATAAACCCATAGTGCTGACTAAAAAACCTCTAAGTATTAAACTGCCCGTAAGTAAGTCAAAACTGAAAGTGGAGCAGTTTCTAGTCAGGGAGGAAGGTCAACAGCCTCTCAGCAGGACAAGCACCCCAGAGGGGACCTGCCTGATTGTTGGGGTTGGAAGTCTACTCACTGCTTGCTGCAACGGCACTAGATTGGGCTTTGTAATCAAACAGCTTCATGAAACCAGTTATTTTTAAACACATTGACCATCATTAGCTCACAGAGAAACCTAAACAACGGGATGAGGAGAGAGTCTCATGATGTATGGAGAAAACTATCTTAAAAATGAGATTAAATGGGATTAATTGCCACCTGTAGCTCCATCTCTCGGCACCCACAGACAAGATCACTCTTGATGCTCCTCTTCAGCATCTTCACATCCATTTTCTGACCTCAGCACACCATCACTCCTCTCTAGTCTCCTTCAGCAGGAGTTGCAGCAGAGGCTATCACATATGGTGTATTGGAGAAGGGGAGGATGCTTGTTTTTAAACACGGGTCACCAGATCCATGTTGGAACAGGGACCAAAGCTATACCACCAAAATAATTCTATCTGATGCTGGGTGGCAGCAGCCGGTCTCATGTTTACCTACTAAAATTTGATAACAAATAAGTTAAGACTGAAATCAAGGTTTGCTCTGAATTTTGCTCTGAATAGCCTTCACATAGCGCAGATCTCCGCCTGGAGTTCACTCCCAAACTTTAGTGTCCTAAGCAAAAGCAAAGTGCATCATTTCTAACCACTGTCATGACTGTTTCTTCCACCACATGCAATTAAGAAAAAGAGATTCATTTACCTGAGAGAGCTGGGATTTAAAAAAAAAGGTGTACAGCATGAGCCAGTTTTTAAACCTTCCAATGAAAGTGTCACTACCAGAGCACAGGGTTGCCTTTATAGGACAAGAAAATATTCCCATGTGCAGAGAAAGTATTCCCAAAAAGGAGATGTAGTTCTTTCCTAAACCAGCACCAACTGCCTTCTAACGAGCCCAACCATTTCAGGTAGCATGGGTGCAATCTACTTTGCAGCTCCATCAAACCAGTATTCAACCATACACACAGGAATTGGCTTTGTGCCTACAGTTTATTGAGAGCTAAACTCAAAACCTCTGCAACAACCTCTGGCATCACACAAGCCAGGGAAGCAAACCTACTATTGTTCAGAATTGATATTATATTGATTATATTATATTATTAACCAGAACAACTTAAGGAAAGGGTAAGAATCTATACGAGTATCTCCCTGACTTATGCCCAGCTCCACTGCTGCTCACCAGCTCCAGGCCAGCTCAACTGGGCGCACAACCAAACGTATCATTGCTATTCAAAGTAATGAAAAACAGCTTAACCTCTAACCTGAGGTCAGATCTAAGGACATCTCTTCAAACAGAAATATAATTAAAACCAGCACTAGCACATAGGCAAGTCCATGGCATCAACAGACTCTAGAGGATTTTTCCGAGTCAGTTGTCTAGATGCAGCATGGTACGTAGTGTTATGACTCGTAGCTCTAAAAATGTTAAAAATGTACACGTTTACAGAATGTATGAGGAACCAAACTGGAGTCTTTTCTGCAGTCTTGCCTTTTCTCTCACAAATCATTGCATTTTCAAGTGTTTAGTCATCTCCCTAAATTCAGCTGCAAATTCAGCTCCTTAACTAAGCGCTGGGAAGTTCTCCCTCTGCACCACATAGCCAAAAGGAGAGACTTTCTGAGAAGAAAACCAGGACATAAAGAGGTATTCCCAGTACAAGGACTACTCCAGACAGTAGAACGATGGATGAATATTTTCACATGCTCTGCACATGATGCCACCAACTCAAAGAGGAGCACTCGTGACCTCCCATCAACAAAGCTCTCAAGCATTGTTATTTGCCCAGATTAAGCATGCATCTAAGTGCACAAATAAATCCAGCCAGCCTCAAGATAATTTAAGCATATGCCTCAAATGAAATACAAGATTGAATGTTCTTCTGGCTCAGAGCAGGCTTTAAACTCCTTTCATTACATGCTTTTCAGTATGAGACAGAAGCACGATGCTGAAGCAAAGGCATAGACCGAAAGAGAACCAGGCTACAAATCACAATTTATTTTATTGTCAGTGTCTTATCTTTAAACCAGTCTTGCAGGGAAAGAACAGCGGGGAAGAGGCTCAAAAATTGTTTCAAAGACACTACTATGCCAGCTGTCTGCTAGTAGATTAATCGTTTAGTGTCCACTTAGCAATAAGCATAATTGTTCTGGAAGACATTCATACTGCAAAATTGTAAGAGCATATAGAAAGAGCAAGTCACGTCAAATCTAACTCTTCTTCATTCTACATTTGCTTTAGGTATGTTATCTCCACTACAGAAAGAACCAACTTCAAGGAAAAAACCCACCATGTAGATTAAAGTTTATTGATTACCCAGGCAACAATTCCAGCCCAGCAATTTGAGATCTCTCCAAGGGGAAAGAAAGAGATGGTATTTACAGAAATTGCTTCTAATGAGAAAACCTTAAGGCAAGGAAGGTGAATCCGATAGCAGTGAATATCCATTTTTATAGATTACAAACAACTGCTTGCACTTTTGCTTTTATAATTGTGTTTCCCTTTATAACGACAGTCCCTCTGCTTCACTGTCTTCCAAAAACACCCATTGCTAGGCTAGGGTGGACAAAGCAACACATTAAGCCTTGCTTATGCTCACTTTGCCAGGGGAAGTCTTAAGTTTATCAAAGAAAAACCCTGCAACAACCGGTGTCACCAAGGGACTCTCCCCCAGTGATTTGAACAGCACAGTTTTGCACAGAGCTCTATCATGAATTTCTAAAATGAATCCCAGTGTCCTAAGCAGGTAAGTTTACTTCAGAGAGGGCACTGAGTCCAAGGAAATAACTTTTCTTTAAAAAAAAAACCAAAAAGCTATTTCTTCCAAGTCTTTCTGACAAGCCAATCTTGAAGATAATCATGGAGAATTCTCCCTTGTTGGCTGAAGACCTGAGGAGACAACATGGGTGGCTGCTCCTTCATGGAGCTCCACAGGGCTTTCTGCAGACAGAAGAAACTCACCCCTACAAATCTAATCCTTATTATGCTCTCTGTGTTACAGCTGTGTGATGCCAAGAGTGCTGAAAGCCCCAACACTTGGGGTAAGTAAGAAAACTCAACCACATGACTGTTACAGCTTCTAACAGCCCTTGGCTCTGCAGGTACTGAATTTGCCTTCGTCAGATATGATGTACCTGCAGTTCCTCCATTGTGAGAGAAAAGAAGCTAAAAAAAAATGTAAACAAGATCAAAAAGCAGCTATGGTTTAAAGAATCCTCTGAACTGAGCTACAGCTGAGCTTGCACACAAACAGATTTGGGTTTCACGACAAGCAGCAACGATAGGAGAGGAATTAAGTAAACAGCCATTTGCCAAATATAACTTTCTAAAACAGTTTGTCAGAAAATGGCAACTTTGGTGGAGTGAAGCAACAGGATGGAACAGACATTCTCACAGCATCACGTTTTTATTTAGAGAAGAAAAAAAAAAAAAATCTTGCAGATGGCCTGTCTCCGAGTGGCCCCCATAAAAGCCTCCGTGCCCTTACTCTAGGCCAGCTGCATTCCAGCTCCAACTGCACAGCCTGCAGAAGCATTAGCAGTAATTAAGAAAAGCCAACTGTAGTGATAAGCCAGACCTCTGTAAAAGAAATATACACTGCATTGATACAGATTATTTTTTTTTCTTTCGCTTTTGGGTGGACTAACATGATGCACATCTTATAAAGACAATTTCCAAACGCTTCACAGTTGTTCCTCCACCCTTGACTCACTGAATCCCAGACAAGACCTGCAGCATCACTTATCCCCGCAGCTCTCCAGGATGACACCAAGGACTTCATGTGTGGCCACCATGCAGATACAGCTCTTCCAAATAGCCGCACAAGTGTCCAAAGTGCAGCCCCTAGGAATTTGCTGTGATCTCACAAAAAGTGTTGAGAATCACTGATGTAGTCCAATACATCTTGACTCAAGAGTTTCTCCAACAATTCCTGCATCCAGCCACCACTCGTTTGGCCTACACCACATATTTTCAGAAGATATGCAACCCTGACCTAAAAGCCTCCAGAAGATGGAGAACCCACCATAGCCTGAGATGATTTGCTCCAAGCGGTGACGTTCTTCCCCCGTTAAGCAGGCACACAGTGCAGAGATTTTTGGGGAGAGGTGAGATAGAAGAATTCAATGGTGTTGGGTCATCTCTCTCTTCGTACCGTATATAGCTCAGCGCTCACTTGTGTGGCTCACTGAAAGATTAGTTGGCTCGTTCAGGCATGCGAGGGTAGACCTTTAAGACAGTTAAGTGATTTGGGGCAGGATGATCATCTGTCTCCGCCCTGTCCACAATTAACTGTTCCACATCCCTCGCCAGTGCTAGGGCTGAGCTCTGTCAGGGCAGCAAGTGCAGTGAAGGAGCTGGGCTCCTTCCAGCATGACCAGGAGCATCCCTCCTCCCTCAGCTTCCAGGGGTCTAAAGAAAGTTGCCATGAAGGGAGCTGATCCCATCAATGCTCCTGGATCCTGCTCATTCCACCTAAAGCTCCGTGTTTCAAACAGCAGCGAAATTAAACAACCAAGCTTTGTGATGAGATAATAGTGTCGTGTATCTGCACTCCGATGGTTGTAAAGAGCATGACAAATTTGAAATGGGCTGCAAATTTCTAGAATTAAATGGTTCTTGGTGTTACAGAGGTCAGCCATCTGTTCGAATGTCCACGTTGTAGTTACTTTAACCTTGCTTCTTCCACTCTCCTGACTCAAGCATGCTCCCCAAGACAAGAAAATATGGCTGAAGTCACTGCAGTTAGACCACTCTCCTCTGCCACAAAGAGCCGCCCACAGAAAACACATTATGGTTAGGGCAGACTACAGAAGCAAAGGAGAAGAGAAAAGTGGTTGAAAGCAGCAGTATGTTATCCAGGTCTCACAGGACAGCCAAAAACCACAGAGAGCTGGGACAGCAGGTGACATTTGGAAGAGACCTCATCAGGTTCTGAAAGCTGTGCTCAACGTCCCTAACATGGTAGGAGACCTCCAGCCCACCCTTCCCAACCTCTGCTCTACCTTGCAGGGCTCCTAGAAAAACTAGGGACCATTACAACATCCAGCTTTAAACTGTCATCTCACAACATGGAGGGCTTCAAAGTGAAATATGACGGTTCTCAATGGATTTCACGTACACTCCTAATGGAACTGTTTCCTTTAAAAAAATAATTTTAAAAAAATATTAAAAAAAATCAGTCTGGAGTTACTCAGCAAGCAAGGCCAGCCCCAGGCTGAAACTGAGCTTGTAGAGAGAGAAGTGAGCTCTGAGCTGTGTAAGGTATGAAGAGAGATGACACAAAACAACCAAATTCTGCTGTTCAGCATCCTTTCAAAGTCTGGGTTATTCTGTCCTCTCCTCTGTTCCTTGTAATAAATGGAGAGAAAAAAAAAATCAAAAGAAAAAAGATGATGAGTTCTGATCAAGCTGAAGAATGGGAGGAAGAGGGAGACAGAGCCAAAACAAGCTATTTTCAGGAAGAAATCAAGCCTGGTCAGAGAAAAAGCAAAAATTAAAAAGATGTGAAAGTGGGTGGCTGTGAACAGGTTGGTCTTCTGCAACCACCAAACCCTCTTGAAATGTCTCTTCAAGGAAACCGGCCAACGCACTTCAGATCACAAGTAGCCCGTGTCCATCAGGACCTCTCTGGCACGAAGGAAAAGGCAATACATGCATTTTTACATGTCCAGCTTTAGGCTGGGAATGATGGCTTCAAAGGAGACAAGGCAACACTCTGCTTTATTGTGCATCATTTAAAACCAGCAGGAGTTGGAACAGGTTTCGATGGAGATACTTGGATAAATTTCTGTGTAACAGGGACATTGTGCAGAACTACCTACTGGCTTAAACACAGCTGAGTTTAGATGGGGAAAAGTGCTCCCATACTCACTTGGAAACCCATCTAGGAACAGGTGTGACTCCTTGCTATTGCAGGTGGCTTAATTTCAAGGAATAACAGCGAATGAATTATCTGGAAACAGTGCCATGCATTATTTTCTAACACCTCCAGCTTAAAACCTAGCAAACACTTGGCAGCCTGACCTTTGAGGTGAATGTAAAAGCAGTGCTGCAAAACCAAACCAAAATATTTTCTTGTTTTTTTAAAGTCAATAGGACCTATATTATTTGACGAATGGGAGCCTAAGAGAATCTGTTTTACCACAAAACTGTTTAGGCAGTTGCCATTAGCTTAAAAGCCCATTTTTGTTTAATGACTGCAGTTTCATATTGTCCCAATGCTATGCATCATAACTGTCATCCCTAAACCTTAGATTTATGAAAGCATCCAGCAGCATCATTGTACTCAGGGGTCTGCTGACATTCCCATTATTAAACTACTTGCAGGTTTTGACTTGTATTTAGGCATAACAAACCCTGGATTCTGCGTGGGTGCTGTCATGGAGGTGGATACTGCTCTGCTCCCCCGAGGTGACTGGGATCCAGGCAAAGCCATTGTCACCCCCAACTAGGCATCTCACAGAGCACGGGAGGCTGAAGGGAAAAGGATGCTTGAGATGCAATGAGAAACAAAATCAGATTTTTACTTTTGTTTAACTAGAAAGAGAACAACTCCCTTGCCATCATGGGAAGGACTCAGGGGGGATAGAGAGCATGCTAAGGCCCACTCTTCTACTAACTTGTGATTGATCCAGGGCATAGAGAAAGCATGTGGCTGGAGGGGAATGCAACCACAGAGCTGGTAGATGTCTGGAAACAACCAAAGAACCAGATAGCCTGCAAAACCAACACCCTTTCATTAGAGACACAGCCTACACAGAGTCCAACATAAAAAGGACATGGACCTGTTGGAGCGGATCCAGAGCAGGGGCCATGAAGATGATCCGAGGGCTGGAGCACGTCTCCTATGAAGACAGGCTGAGAGAGCTGGGGTTGTTCAGCCTGGAGAAGAGAAGGCTCTGGGGAGACCTTAGAGCAGTCTTCCAGTACTTCAAGGAGGCTTACAAGAAAGCTGGAGAGGAACTTTTTGCAAGGATGTGTAGTGATAGGACAAGGAACAATGGCTTGAAACTGAAAGAGGGGAGATTTTGATTAGATCTAAGGAAGAAATTCTTCACTCTGAAGGTGGTGAGGCACTGGAACAGTTTGCCCAGAGAAGCTGTTGACGCCCCATCTCTGGAAATGTTCAAGGCCAGGCTGGATGGGGCTTTGAGCAACCTGATCTAGTGGAAGGTGTCCCTGTCCATGGCAGAGGGGTTGGAACTAGATGATCTTTAAGGTCCCTTCCAACCCAAACCATTCTATGATTCTACCATCTTTAAAAGCACACTGATTCAAGAGGACAACCTGAAGTCACTTCCCCGGCACTCTACCAAGTTCCACGTTTAGTACCTTCCTGCTTTGAAATGTCTTTTGTACCTGCTATCTTCTATCAATCCTCCGTTCAGTTACCATTTTGCAGGTAAATTCATCTCCCACTGTCTTTATAGTGATGAACGGAGACTGTTCAATCCTCTTACCTAACTCTTCAAGTGAGGAGCAGAGTCTGTCAAATATATTTGGTCAAATTGAAAACAAAAAACACAACTAAAACCAAAACCCAAGGAAAATAAAAGGAAAAAAGCTCTTTTCCTCAGATCTAAAACACTCAGAAAGCATATGCAAACTCAGGGAAGGTATTCCTCGTATATTCTGAAACCAATCTGCTCAAGGTTTTGAATCTTGAAGTTTCTATTTTCATACTCTTATATTAACATATCTATTGTGCTCCTTGTTACAGCGTTAAAATATTCCATCATCATTCAGAGGGAAAGTATTTTAACCTAGAAAAAGACTTAAACTGCCTTAGCGATTCCAAGATAAATGATCAGAACTAGATAATTAACTATTCTGACATATAGGTAGCAACGGTACAAAACAAACAATGAAACATGATGCATATGCGCCCTTAAGGATGCATAACTTAATACTGACATGCCACAAAATATTTTGCTAACGGTAAATCCCTAAAATGAAATTTCTTCCCCTAATTAGAAAAATCAACATTTTTGCTAAATTATTTTTTTCCTGGCATTTCATTGAAGAAAATGTTAAATTATACTCCCCTTGGAATTCAATGAAGACCAAATATTATTTTTTTGTGGAATGAAAAATTCTGTAGTTGAATCCACTTCATTTTTACTGCAGCAGACTCACTACATTTTGTGACCACATTCCATCTGCTGACGATATCAAAATGAAGACAATTAATTCTCAGGCTTTAGGGTGTAAGACAGCTAGCCAGCAAGCACCTAGTAAAGAAAAATCTTTCCCACCCCTCCTGCACCAAAGCAGGAACAGACATCCCAGCTGGGATCTACAGCCCAGTCCTCTTCCAGCTCTCCAATCCTGTCTGCACTTGAATAGAATAGCTCAGCTGGAAGGGACCTACGGTGATCATCTAGTGCAACTGCAGATCCTGATGCATCATCCCAGACAACAACAAAATCTCGACATGGGTCTGTTGGCCACACCTGCTTCCCCCAGAGATGCAGGGGGCGATTGGGGTTTTGACTGCAAAGGGACAAGATTTTTCCAGTAACCCAAGGGTGGTATTTATAGATACCAAATGCTTAGGGAAGAAGGAAACAAAATTGGCTTAGCTCAGACCCTCTTTGCTCACACAAAAAACCCCACTGATGCTCCACTGGAGCTTCACCAGAACGCTGTACAGGAGAAGGGTGATTACTGGACACAACAGCAGATGTAGATGCAACAGGTGGTTGTGTTGAGGGGGAAAAAGAGAACCACCACCTCTCCTAAAAAAGCCCCAGATTAAGCCCCCCCCAAGAAACTGTTACCAAAGCAGCAGAGCCCAAGCCCCTGGCCGCAGCAGGAACACAGCAACAAAGCTGCAGCAAAACACTCAGACCTGTAAATCCGCGAGTGGTTAGCTGGTTAAATGGTTAACTTTGGTACCAAAACACTTAAATACCGTTAAAATACATGTTAAGCATTAAAAGTGGTACAATAAATGAGGGGTGGTGTTCTTTTTTAAAAAAAGACATTAGATGGGCCAAACCCCTCAAAATAGGATGGAGTTTTCAGCCTTCATTTTAAAAAAAACTTTTAATTAACATTCAGAAATTTTTTCCTGCCTTCAAGCCTGGCTACTCTCAACCCTAGCGTGTATCTCACATCAAAATTATTCACATATTTTATTCTGGCAAAATTGACAATTTATATTCCTCTATCCTAAATGGCGTAACGGAGATCAGACTTCACCAGCTGATTTCCATGCCTAACTCAAGAGCTTGTGATTGGCAGGGAAGAGGACTGAAAGTCTTTTCAAGAAGCCAGGCACGGTGCTGCACTGACAAACTTACAGCATCTTCTCACCCCTTCAATGGACATACCAAACTGTGGAGCATCCAGCCACCACCACTGGCTTTTTTTCTGTGTAAGGTAGAAGTCAAGTAGTTATTGAAAGTTATTCTGCATTCCTGGTAATTAAGGAGAAAACTGTAAAAATTCCCCATCTTTAAACATCTGTTTCATTTCAACTGAAGGCTTGAAGGGGATGGAAATGCTCATTCACATTTTTAGTGGGCTGAGGCCCCATGTGTCTCCATGCGTGTTGATGCTCACACAACTGGAGACCACACCTGAGCGCCGCGGCTGCTCGTGGTAGCGTTCCTGCCAGGATCCTTCTGCCTTTGGGTGCCAAGAGCCACTGAGAGCAATTAAGCTGCTCACCAGCCTGCCCATACTGAGATGCGGAGGCCAGGAGGGTGCCCACATTGAGCTGCTCCATCACTGCTCCTCTTCTCCTGTCAACCATCGCCTCTCTTTCCAAATGCCCACAAAGGCCAGAAAGATGCCCAGAAACTCCCCCAAAGAGACAGTGCTGCATCCCCTGCTCTGGAGACGTCTCCCCATCCAGCAAATCCCGGAGGTGGGAAGTTTAGGGCCAGCCAATGTCCTTCCTACCACACTCCCCAGAAAGGAGGCTGCATCCAAACCACTTACAGGAAACGATCCCTGGCCTGCTGTAACTCTTCTACGTGATTCCGGAAGCACCAAAGCAACGTTGTGAAGCCATTTTTGCACCCACAGCTAAAACCAAACCACACTGACTTTTAGTGGTAACTCCTCTGAGACCCACTGCAAAGGAAATTAATTTTGATCAACTTCATATTTGTCCCAATTGAGAAAAATCACACCTCACTTCTCATCGCATTCCCTTTACAAGAAAGGCCATGATTTTTTTAACTCTTCCTCTGGAAATGCAATAGCTGGCAGCCCGTCCGACCTGCAGGGATCCAGACAGACAGACACACTGTCCACAGATAGCTCTGACTGCACCCCTCAGCCAATCTCAACCCCAGGGCACGCGCTGATTTTTGCTTTATCAGAGCACCAAGCTGCTGCTGGGTGATAAGCAGGAGAGGAGCAAGGAAAGGATCTGTACTAAATTACCGGGGTATTTTAATTAAGAAGGGCAGGGCCTGATCTAATGACATCCATGTGAGGGCTCACTTGCTCAAATTAGACGACCCCACAAGGGCTCCGATGGATGAAACCCACTGCATCCCCTTGGTGGTTGCCCAGGTAACTCCACCAAGCATCCCCAAACCCCCTCACCCTCTCACAACAAAGCTCCCCACTTACACCAAAGCTTCTCCCAGCAAGTACCCACATCCCTGACCATAAGCCAAGACATCATCTCATTTTATTCCAAGGCTGGCCAACATGACAGAGGTCACATGAAATTTAAAAGTTTAACAACTTGTTGTAGAGGAAAGGAGGGAAAAAAAAAAAGCACTGAGCTCATGACTAATCTTTGCAGCTCTTGCTGTGGACAGGATTTGTACAGCCATGTTGATTTTTTATAAAAATAGTAAATCGTATTACCCCATGCTGCAAGACCAAAGATTCACAATGATACCTTAATACAGCTTAAATAAAAATAGCACTACCTGAGTCAATCTGAGCATGATAATGCTTTGTAATCCCACACTGTTAGAGGATGAACAGTTGTATAGCAGTGAATCAACATGAGATACTCGCGTTAGAGACACCTCTTTTTCATGCTATATAGCAACATCTATACAAAATATAGAAGGCAGGTAGCGTTTGTAGGAGGCACAGTACACAACAAGGAAAACAGCGCTATTATAGAATAATCCAAACCCGGCACCCCACTGTCTTCCATCTTGGAAATCTTGGCTAATCATTTCCATTTTTAAAAGCAAAGCGTGCTTTTAAATTTTCTACATCACAGTAAAGAACCAATGAAAAAATTGGAATTTTAGGAGTTCTTAAAGTGGGCAATCCCACAGCCTGTGTGTGCCCAGGCAGAAGATTCATTCATAAAAACAAACACAGACGAACAACAGTGTTGCACATTCATTCTGGGTTTTTTTTCCTTAATATCCTCGAATGAGCAAACAGTGTATATGGAAAGCAAACAAGCAACACAACATAGAAATGTCTCATCAGTGAAAATAATGAAACCTTTTTACATTAAAAATATAGACGACAGACTCAAATACCAATTTTTAAAGGTGGTAGGGAGGAAAAATGCAAGCTTTGACTAGTGACACATTAAACCATAATAAAGTCTTCTTAATTGCTTCGTTATATAAGCCATTCACACAAGGTACTTCACTCGCTTTTGTGCTCCCCGTTTGTTCTTTTTTAAGACATGGTTTCCAATTAATTGCACTTGTTTTTCCCCCACTGCAGTACAGTATGGCAGACATCTGGCCCTCGCAGCTGCCTCCGGAGGGTTTCAGCAGACTGTGGGGAAAGGGAACAGGAAAAGGTAACAGCACTGAAAGGTCTCCCTTTCCCCAATAGGATCTGAATCCTCAAGCCAGGGAGTTTTCCAAGGCCGTAGCACAGAGGATGCTCAGAGAAAGGGGAAAAAAAACACCCCAGTGTCCCCCTCACCCCACCTTGCTCCTTTCCTCCTCCTCTGCCCCAGCATTCAGCCTGGCTCTGCTGCTGTTTTTAACTCCCCGCGGGGCCTGGATGCTCGCAGGGAGGGTGACCCCACAGGACCCTGGAGCTGGGGACACAGGTGGGCTGTGGGGAAGCCAGGGAGATGCTGGCAGGGACAGTAGAGGAGGAGCCATTGCCAGGAAGCATCAGGACTTAGGGATGTGGACATCCGGATAAGGGGGGATGTCCTAGTGATGGAGAAGGTCCCAGAGCCAGGCCATGGGAAGGTGCCCATGGCCCCACTCTGTGCACAGGAGTATTTCCAAAAATGCCTCAGCACCAATGGCAAAAGCATTCCCTGATTTCCATACTGAGCCACTGGTGGTCCTGAAGTATCTCCAAGAGCCCAACCCTCCAGTACTCCATGTGACCTCCCATTCAAGGGCAGCCACCTTCCCTTGAAAACTAAGGCGGCACAGGTTTCAGCTCAGCTTTCTGTTTAAAAATCAAATATTTCTCAAAGCCAGTTTTGTAGGACAGATCTGTCAATCTTTGGCTGCAAAAAGTTTCACTTCAAAATTCAAGTCCTGGATGTTGCATCGATGCATGCCAGCTATGGACCAGAGAAGCAGGAGCCCCGTTTCAGCCGCAGAGCCCCATGTCCGTGCAAGCAACAGGCAGTTTCTGCTGTTGTTCACGCCATGTCACATCCCATCCTCCACCTTCCCTGGCCATGGGTCGTGGCCGCTCCTCCAAAACAGCACAAAGGCTACAGCAATATCACCGCTGCGGCCCTGCTCCATCACACCCGGGACCAAGACGGCCCTCATGCCCACCTCCCATCTCCACTGCCTCAGCAGCACCCCGAAACATGCCAAGGCATGAGAGACCCCGACACTGTTGCCAATCCGGCCATCCCACCCGGGGTGGCCCCGAGGCAGGTGCATCTCCCACGGTGCGCCGGGCTCCCCGCTCTCCACTGCCCAGAGCTGCTCACTTTCACCTTATTTTCTTTCATGATGCTGTGCTTTGCTCTGAAGCCATCCCTGTGCCGCAGGTCACACGTTACATTTTGGAAACTGCCCAGCTGGCTCAGCACCACTCTGCCTTCACGGCTGTCTCTTACTATATGTTAAATACGAACTGACACAGCCAGACCACTGTAAGCCTCCGTACAGAAACTGTTACAGCCTGGAGACGTACCTTCATACTGGTACGGATGGAATTCTGAATTCCCATATTGGGAATATCTAAATTCCCAAATTGGAATAAAAGACACACCTGAATTTGAAAAGGCAAGGAGGAATATAGACCCTTAAAGTGGCCAAAGTATAAACACCCAACACCTCTCAACTCTGTTTGCAAAAGTGCAAAAAAGCCCAAGTTTCCCCAAAAGACTACAGGACCTTCATGCTTTTGAAAGCACTACCCCAAGGGACTACCCAGGAGAATGAAGGAGAATGAACCATTAGCTACGGCCAGCACGGTCTGGAGTACTAACAAGTCTTTCTTTACTTATAACCTATTCAGGTGTTACCTGGAACAACAAGAAAAGAAAATCTAATTGTAAGTACATTTTAAACTGACAGTTTAAAATTGCCTGGCCTTTACACATATAGTATTACAGCCACCAACCCCACACTCCCCTCTGCCCTCAGGAAGAGAGAGCTTGATTCATCTTCCAACATTTCAAAAAGATCAACTGATGATTCAGGTCCCAGTATAGCAATTATCAGTACAAATAGCACGCAGGTTTATAATACAGATCCACGGGAGCTGCAGGGCCCGGGGAGAGGAGGGGTTCATAAGCTGTTACTCACAAGAGCATTTTGGCAAAAGGCACACAGGATTCATAATTTGGCCTTATAAGACTCACGGTTTACGGACACAAGCCTCAGTCAGAAGGACCATCTGGGGATAAATTAACTCCCCTTACACAGAAAAACACAGATAACGCAGTTCATTAAACTAGGGGATGTTTTTCTCGATGAAAGATGTAATTGGTGACAAATATGTTTAAGGGACATTAAATAAGAGTAAGCATTTTCTGGCTAAAATGAACAAATATTTAAGGTGGACACAAGCACAGTACAACACACCAAACTCCAGCACCCTCCCCTGCCCCGACAAGAAGCAAGTGCATGCAGATGGCTACATTTCAGCCGTATGGACACTTCAAATCAACCTTGGACCATCTGTACCAAAAGGCACCTTATCTATGCAAAATACATCGATTTGGAAGATGGAGAAGTCCATTAGAGGTTTGGGGCATTCAACTGTAGTTCATTAGTCAGTCTGAACACAAGAGCTCTAATGGCTTGTATCCTGTGCACTAGGGAACTGCAACGAAAGAATAAACTTCCTGAGCAATTAATGGGTAATGATATAATTTGGTTAATCTCATTGGAAATAAACCTAGAATTGAAAGAGGAAACAGGGTACGTATTTCTCTAGAAACAATGGAAACAAACAGCAAAGGGTGCTACAGAGCAGAGTCCCGGCTGGCACTCGCCGGAAGAGATCCAGCTCCACCAGAGGAAAAGAAATTGCACTGATTTACATCAGCGTTGGAGGTGGCTCTCTGGCTGCAATGCCACAACATTGGCATTTCTTAGAAAATGTGTTTTCCCACGGCTCTTTCCCAATTTCATGTTTCTCTTATTTACAACTAAGGACCTAACGAAGTGCGCACAAATGAAATACCTGGAAGTCTTGGGTGCAGGCAGGACAAAATCAGTCACATGCGGCAGAGATTAGCGTGAGTTATGCAGCTCATTTAACCCTCTGGAAGCTGCATTCCTTTAGATTAACACATACAGTCAGAACAGAAGGAAAAAAAAAAACCTTAAGGTTGCACTCTGACACAGAAAACACTTTGTCCCACTGGACAGTGTAGGCTTTTAGTAAAAAATACAGTGTAACTTGTACAGATTTTCCCTAAAGTCAAATATTTTTAAAAGTATAACCTTTATTTTACTAATCAAGTCTCAGGAAATGAATTTTGGTGCAAAGGTACAGCTTAACATTTTGATGCCAAACCCATACTCAAAGATTAGCCCTGCCAGCTCTAAAATTAAAGCATGCCACAAGCTCAGCAAAGGCAAACTTGTGCACCCAATGCAGAACAAAAAACAACACTTGTATTTTCTATTATTAATTCAATTTTTCTATTACTAATTAAAGAGTGCCTTGAAAGGAGCAGGCTCTGGAAAGTACTCACCACCTATCTTGGAACCTCTTCAGAGAAAGTCCACAGGGCTCAATTGCCTGGAGGAGAAGACAGAAACCAAACATGCTTTACATTACAGCTTTCTTCTAAGTCACAACCTTCCCACTTTTTGGCCTCCCCCGTAAAAAATGATTTTCCCAGCTGAAAGAGAAATCAGAATTAGTCTAAACATGCAAAAAATCTGCTCCAGTTCTTACCCTACACTAAGAAACAACTTTGTTCCCTGCACTTGTATTTCATTATTTGTCCTGAAATAGAAAACAGCTCCCGTATTGAAAAACGCACAGGTTTCTCTCAAATTCAGACAGCAAATTCTTCTGGCATTCAAAAATCTGCTGAAATCACCCCTCCTACTTTAAATCTTTTTTGTAAAACTCATCTTTCAAAATAAGCAAGTACCAAGTTCAGATTCAGAAGGTTTACATCCCAAAATATTACTATGCCAAGATCTAAAAACAGGAGAAAAAGAAACAAAATAAGAAGGAGCCAGTTTCAAGTTTTCTGAATCCATGAAGCGTTGCTTTGAAAGGTTAGAAATCACTTCTCTTTCTGTTGAGTGTGCTTCTCAAGTATAACCATTTGCATCTCTTCAGCATCTGCCAGCTGTGAATCCTGAGGGTTCATCAGCGCTTACGGAGTCACAGACTAGAGCACCAGGAGCAAGCTCACCTGCTACTGCAACTCCTAATCTCTCAGAGTCTGTGGATTAGAAAATTGAAAACAAGTGACTCGCTCCGATTCCCACCCTCCCACTGAGCCCTCCATGATTTCCCTCATCACTGAGGCCAGGCATGGCTGGGAAGCACTCATCTCCTCCAGCCCAAAGTCTGCAGTGCCACCACACCAACTTCTTTCTTGCCAGACCTTTGTCTGACCTAGTAACCCCACAACTTCTGCAAACAAAACCCAACTCCCAGGTGCCTCCAGCCCACCCCTGACACACAAGTTGGTCTGCCCAATGCAAAACCCCAGCCACAGAGAGAGAGAGACATTACCATTGACTGAGTTCAATCCTCACCTCGCTTTTCCATTGGGTTTCATTGGGTTGGCAGCTTGGTGAGGTAACAACAATCCCTGTATAAAATTAAGATACTAGATTTCTTCCTAAAAAGATGTTGGAGCTGAAATGACTTGTTTAGATGCTTGTATCGGTGCCAAGTTGCAACATTTGTTGCAAGAGGCATTACCAAAGACAGAGACATTACCAAAGCCTCCCAATGGTCTCGTTCAACATATAAGGAAGAATTTTTTTACAATGAGGGTGGTGAGGCACTGGAACAGGTTGCCCAGAGAAGCTGTGGCTGCCCCATCCCTGGAAGTGTTCAAGGCCAGGTTGGATGAGGCTTTGAGCAACCCAACCTGGTGTAGTGGAAGGTGTCCCTGCCCATAGCAGGGCAGTTGGAACTAGATGATCTTTGAGGCCCCTTCCAACCGTAACCATTCTATGACTACCCTCACAGACATGGGGCAAAAGTTTCATATTTCTCCCCTCATAGCAGTCTTCTAGACACTGCAAAACTGTTGTGCCAATCCTTTGCCTTCTCTCCAGATCGAACACCCCACTCCTTCCCATCTTTCCTCCTACGTCCTGTTCTTCAGACCGCTGCTGGCATCTCTCATTTTCTCCACGTCTCCCCCCTAGATGCAGTGCCCCACGCTGGCTCCAGTATTCCAACGATGCCAAAGGACCAGGAGACACAACACAGGACACAGCAAGTCCATTCTCCTGTTTAGGGAAGACTGTCTGCTGCTGTTGGGGCAGGATGATGCTGGCAAAGCGGGGTGTGACCCACCACAATCCCAAGACATTTTTCAGTGGAGCCCCTCCAACAACCCCTGGATAGTCTGTACAGCCAACTCATTCACCAGGAATAACTGCAAGCCCACGTTAACACCTTCAGGTGGGACTGATGGACCCTCCAAGTTAATTTTCTGGTTTTATCCAAAGCTATTTGAAAATCTAACCCCTCTTCCCAAGTGCTTGCAACCTCCCCTAGTTTGGTGCTACCTGTTGAGTCTGAATCAGTATTTTATCAACTGCATCAATTACAATGACCCAAGCCACAGGGTCCACCCTCTGGAAATCCCCACCCAATACTTCTTTCAAGCTTGACGACATACTGGAGCTAAGCCTGGAGCACACCTACATTGCACCATCCATAAGGCAAAAGTTTCACCACAATTTCTTCTCCTTAGCCTCCTTCTCAGAATATCGAAACAGTTCTAAAAACCTAACTAGGATTGAAGTACATCATATCATCTGCTCTTCTTCTATCCACAAGACCCATTACCCTGCTGTAGAAGGAAATTAGGATGTCTGATGTGATTTGTTCCAGACTAATCCATGCTGACTGTTACTCATAAGCACCCAGAAGATGCCTGGGTGGGAAATAATTTATTAACTTCCAGGAAAATACTGTAATAAAAGTCTGACTGTACTGCAATTTCATCTCCTCCTTTTTAAAAAATTTAGCATTATATTTTCTGCTTTTTCATTGTTATGGAAACCTCACATTCTACACAGGTTTTCAGAAATAATCACCCAGAAGAAATTGAAAAGAATCGAAGTCAAGCAGCCAGCTGAAATCCAGCTCTTTCTACAAATCATCAGAGCGAGACAAGTGTCACAGAGGTGAGGTCCAGGCATCCTGGCCTGCCGTGGGTCACCAGCTACCCCCTGCAAGTGCCCTCTCCCCTGATCACTGGTGGAGCTGGTTGACCAGCTTGTACTGAAGACCAACCCTGCCACATGCATCCTCCCAACATCTGGGGTGTTGTTTTAAACAAACCCTTCCCTAATGCCCAGAGAATCTGGAATTAAAAATAAAGAAAAAGAAAACTTTTAAGTGTGTGCTCCCTAAATGGTTCTTTTCCTATTTTATCCTGGTATCTTCCCTCGTCAGTGCAGATGTTAACTACATCAGTCTTCAGCTCACAGGAAGGAAGATCCAAGACTCCAGGAAATTTTCTATTACCCTTGAGATCCCCGGGCAGGCACTCACAAATGTTGCAACTTGGCACCAATACAAGCATCTAAACAAGTCATTTCAGCTCCAACATCTTTTTAGGAAGAAATCTAGTATCTTAATTTTATACAGGGATTGTTGTTACCTCACCAAGCTGCCAACCCAATGAAACCCAATGGAAAAGCGAGGTGAGGATTGAACTCAGTCAATGGCAAAATAAGAAACACAACCCAGAAGCTCTTTTGATTTTCTTCTGTGTTGCTGGTACAAAACCGTCGTGCCTTGCCCACTCAACAAACCTCACAGAACAGTGCAAGATTACTTGGCAATATTAATATGTTCCAAATAAATGGCATTTCCCAGTCCTTGGCTAGATTCTGGCATCCCAAAAGACTGTCGGGAAAGAAAAAAAAAAAAAAAAAGCTACTTAAATTCTTAAAATCATACAAAACCTTTGCTCCAATCCAAGGGAGTAGAGGGTAACCAGACAGCACACTTGAATCTCTATGTTAACAGGACATTAAGTATTTAAATCCACTGTCAATTAAAAGTAAGATATAATTGAATTAGCAGAAGCAACTTATGGCAGAAATTCAATTACGAAGCAGAATTAAAGGAAGGGATGTCAGTAACTTTTGGAGGCTGGGCAGGAAGAGGCAAGTGCATCAATCTACTGTTTTCAGAGCTGCTAGCAAAAAGCTTAAGGAGGTGACTGCTCCAAAGACTAGTTTGTAAAGATCCTCCTTATAAAAAGAGCTTCACTGACAGACCAGAGAAACCAAGTTGACAAATGGATTTTTTTCAGACCACGCTTTAACCTGTCCAGTAGAGCTAAAACTCTTAAGCTAAAGCTCTGCCAAGTCCTGCAGCGGCCTCAGACCTGCCTTAGCTTGCACCAAAACCATTGCAGACACCTTTATTTTTCTTTTGTCTTGTTTTCCAAAGTGATTTTAACCCCATTCCTTTGCTTCGAGTCATAGACACTAATACATTAAGTAAATTTCTTTCAACATGATGAAGAAGCCTCGAGTGTTGTGGGCACTTTTCTTCCTTTAATGGCCACTATTTTACCCTGCCCTGTTCCAGCCTCTGTTTGTTCCCCTTTGGCTGCTACTACCCCTGATCAATCTTCGATTACCGATAAGGCCTTCCCACACCTCCACGGTTCAGCTTTCATAGCTTTGTTCAGACAAATCAATACCGTCATTAACGTTGAGATGTTTGCGGATGGTGTGACCTGCCTGCAAACACCGCCTGCAGCAGTGGAGACAACCATCAGCACTACACAAGTCTCTAATCTCCCTTATTTGCAATTTCTTTTTCAACTAAACTCTGCTAGTTTGTAAAAAACTGTTGTGTTTTTTTTCTTTTTTTTCCAACAAATGCAAACTGGTGAGGGCTTGGAGGACATACAGTTTTGCAGTTCCCTTTACATGCGGGTGGCAATAGTCCCTGGACAGTCAGGAAACTAATTGTCTTGTCACCTCAGCTGGACCAGATGATCATTGTAGGTCCCTTCCAAATGAACTACTCTATTCTAATTTTCCTCCAGTCCCCTCCAGCCAGCCCATCACCCACCACTGCACCTCACCTTTGGCTGTTGCACTTCTACACATGCTTGTGGATGCATCCAGACTGCACGTGTAGCCATGCCAGCACTCGTGCCAGCTGACAAACTGCTCTGGAGTGCGTTCACCGACTCCTTCCTTCATAGCACAGTCTCTTCCCATTCACCTCTTGCCCCCTTTCTCCTCCTCACTTTTCACACCAGGCCTGTAAGCCACCACACTCGGAGCCCACCCAGCAGCTCTGAAAGGTCCCACCTCAACATATAATTCAACCCACAGTGGAAGAAAACTCCCAGAGGACTGTGTCCTCCAGGTTTATTTTCTTTAAGACCCTTACATCCCAGAAGAGGTGTTGGTCAGTTCACCCCATCCATCAAAGGACTGTCATTACCAAGCTCATTGCCAATTTGCCGAAGTCCCAGAGACCACTTCCACCTCTCGGTGCAGCTCAGAGAGCCCAGATGCCACCACAGCACAACACAAGCTCGTTTCCCTCAGCTCCCGGGCAGGCTCTCCAGTCCATACTGAGCTCCAGGGTGCTACAACTAGAGATTTAGACACCAGCTAATATAAAAGCTAATTCAAATGTTCTCCGCAACACCCTGCTACAGCTGCGGTGCAGATACACCTCAGGCTGTGTGTCCCCAGGGATCTGGTATCGCTGAGAAAGATTTCTGCTGTGTCAACAGAATAAACTGCTGCCCCTCCTCTCCCTGCCTTGGATACTGCTAGTGACACCTCTCCCATTACCATTTCACCTAAGCAATGTGCTTGCAACACCTCCAGAAATGCATTACAATCCAACCACTGCAATGAGAAACTGATGTATGGAGGCCCTGCAGCCTCCCCAGGAACATCTCCGGAGGCATAAGGTTAGAGACTGAATGTTGCTGCCTCGAGCCCCAGGCCACCACCTGAGCCAGAAGTCCATCACCACTGACAGCATACAGGAGATACACCCTATACCTGCTTCCAGCTGTCAGCACGACCGTAACAACAGCAAAATCTCAACCTCAACACATCAAGCTGGACATATGCACCAAGACAGTTACACAGCCCAAAAACTCAATGGAAGTTCCCAACAGTAACTGTAGGGAAGCACCACTTCTCACAGGGAAGACTGTGGCCAGATGGCTGCCAGAGCACGAAGGAAACACCAAGAACCAACAGTTACCGGGAAACAGCAACAGGGAGGAGTTCAAAACATTCCTCGGAGGCCGTGTCTGCTTATTTGGAGCACATCCTGCCCCTATTGACTGAAAAGACTTGGGCTCCCAGGCTACTTTTATTTCTTCTGCTGTAAAGTAGCCTCCATTTTCAGAAGGTGTCCAGCTTTTGCCAGCTCTCTGGCTTCAGGCAGTTTATTCAGACAACTTTCCAACACAAATTTTTGCAACCTGAAGCCTGTTGCACCATCATCGGTACCTACACCTGCTCATGAAGCCACCCTGATGCTGCTGAGTGAATTTAATCTGTATTACAGAGGTGAAACGTAAAGCCGGGTCCACCTCTCAGCAGAGAAGACAGAACAAAGAACAGTGGATATTGTACCATTAAAAAAAAAAAAAACAAAAACAAAGCTGGGAGAGCGGCACTGCTGCGTGTTGCAGGGATGGTGGTGTAGTCTCTGCCCCGGCAGAAGGTTGCTTTCCTTCAGTTTCCCTTGGCACTCAGGTCTACCAGGTAAGTCAACAAGGCAGGAGAGCACAAGATGTTTAACTGGGTGCTTAAATGTAAACTCTTCAAGTGAGTTAAGAGACCCACGTCTCTGTCTGGAAGACTGTGACTTGTGCTCCTACCCAACCAGGAACATCATGCCTTAGCTGAGAGATGTCAAGAGTTGAGCTCATGGGAGCCACAGAAATCCTATCAAATGAACGCACCTATCCCTTCGATTTTCACTGTGGGATTTTAGGAAACACTCTGTGCTGCCCCGCACACCTCCATGGCACATCTACCGTGCTGGCGCTCTCTTTACAACACAGAAACATTTGGAGCACAAGCTGAAAAGCTTGGAGCTAAATTAGTAGATTAGGTCTACAGTAACTGTTGATCCACATCTCCAAAAACCTCACTCCAAGCGCCCCAAAGGTTTATTTATGGAACACAGCTGCAAAGTAGTGGTTAAACCACTGACTGAAGAACAGCCTGAAGTGTGCGGTACAAGAACCTTAACTCCGGCTGATGCTATCGTAACACAGTTATCCCTGCCAGATTCGGGGGAACAACAGGGAAGTCAACGGAAACTGAAAGAAGCCCGTGCAAAGGAGAAACCTGCACGCCAACAAGGCCTATCGTGAAACACATCATGGGCTCCACCGCCACAGGTTCATCTCGCTGGAGGCAGATGCAATTCCCCTGGCTTCGGAGTTTTGCTCGCTTCCACATAAAGCTGCAGATTGCATTTCTGCATTACACGCCGGGTTTGGCTCCAGCCCCTCCTGCTAACAGACCCTCTCATAAGCCGGCCAACAAGTTTTGGCCACCGAGGACGACCATGCCATGATGTCCCGCATCAGAGGGGTGAGGAAGCTGCACAAACACCTCCTCTGCCCAATTCAGTGAGTAATTAATATCTGCACTCCATAGCCCAGTTTTACACAAGCAAAGCTATTTGGCTTATTAAACACACCCCAAACGTGGGTTCCGCAAAAGCAACTAAAAGGAAGCCACAAGAAGGTAAGGAAGCTTTACGAATTCAAAGGTAAGCAAAGGCTTTTTCAGGACAGCACTAGGGCTAAGACTAGATGCCAAGCTGGGGAAGTTGATGTCATCACAGAACTGATTGCCACAGTAAGCTGTATAAGCTCAGTACCGCACTAAACTCCTCTAGAAGTTGCGTGCACATGACAGAAGGAAAAGAAGGTATGGAAATTCAAAGACTCTGCCGACTAAATGCATTACATTCTATTTAATCTAATTTAAAGTGTCAGAACAAGACGAATTATTTTCATTTAAATATTTTTCCCTTACTGAATTGCAGGGTTGTCTAGGTGGGTTTTTTTCTCCACAAAAGTCATTAACAAATGCCACATACTGCCTGGTCTGACTTGCACACAAGCCATCAGCCTACAGTTGAAAAGGACACAGGTGCTTGGGGACAGAACAGTGCCAGTTATTTACTCTATTTCCTCTTCTAAACTTTTTTCCAATACAATTAACAAAATTACGTCATTACACATTCATTGTCCAGGAAGTTTTTCTCTTCCCCTTTTTAGCCTCCTTTTCAGTTGCATTTCCTTGCTTCACAGGATGCTCTAAACTAAACATTACATTCAAGTCACACAATAAAGATTTGGGAGGAATGGAGTGAATAGGGAAGGTCATGGGAAGGGAGGTATCTGCTAAAATAAGATTTGCTAAGCAGCTACGCAGGATATAGTGTCAACTGCCTTTTCTTAAAGGAGATTGCAAATTTTTATCAGCTAAAATATCAAGTGGAGGGACATAACAGAGCAACCATTGAAATAGTTCAAAAATTTCCCAAGGGCTTAATGAAGCCTGAATTTATTCAAAAACCAAATTACAGTGATAAATGCTGTTACGGCACATCCAAGGTGCCTCGTATGACCTTAACCCTCTCTGCATATTGAGGCTTTTTTCCGCTACATAAAACCACACTCCAGCTATGGAATATGCAGCTGTGTTTAAATTGAGTTTATCACAAACCAGTGCTCCCGGGCAGACCATTTATTCATTTAAAAAAATTTACACATTCTCATCTTTATAATTACAAGGGGAAAATCACCTCGAAAGCAAAGCAAAAACCAGATGCACCGGTGTCTTGTTAACCTCCAGAGAGCTGGAAAAGCGACGTTAAGAGCAAAACTTCCTGCACACGTCAGTCACAGCTTTAGAGGCTGTAAAATACCAACCTCAGGTGACAAAAGGTTTTTTCAGGAGGCCAGCGGTCTTCCCTGCTCTGCCAGCACAAGCTGCTGCTTGTGGGTTTAAATGGAGACCAGTAATGGGAAGCAGGAGTCTGGCATCTCCATGGCTTGACGTGGGCAGCAGGGTGAGCTGGGGGAGGAGGGGAGGCAAGTGGTGGCAAACGGGCACCCTGCAAACCCCGTGCCATGCCAGCCACGGGCTCCAGCCAGAGCTGCACAAGCTGGAATGGGGATGTCACAGATGCTGTCACAGACAGAGGTGGCAGTGGTGGCTGGCCCTGAGGAGCTCAGCCTGCGGCACTGCCCCATCATCTGCACATTTTCCTTGGGTCAGAGTCCACCCAAACACCGGGCACAAGAAAGCAAGCGGAAAGCAGGAGGCACAACACTCTACCCCTCATGATATTTATATCCCATTCGCCTTTCTGTCTAATGACCATCACCCCTGAGGCACGCTTGTTACAAGCCCCTGAGCAGGCACAAATATTCAATAGCCAGCCCAGCTTTTTGCATGCGTACAGTTCAAGAATATTAAAACTTCCCCCAAAACATTTTTACAATGCTTTCACAAAACCGAGCAAGCGATGCAGAGTGTTTTTGTTAGAAACGTGCCTCCCCACCAAGCCCAAAATGCCGTCAAGCCCATCAATGAGGCGCACAAGACCCCAGCGCCAGCCATGGGGACCAAGCATTGAAAACAAAGCTTGGCACCCAGATGCAGCTAACTCAAAACGTCCCAACACAAATGGGACCAGTGAATGCCTGGCTGTGAAGCTCTCGGTCCCCTGACAATGATGGCTAAGCCAATGACCAAGGAAGAAGATCCTTGAACGCATCCTGCAACAAGCCAGTGCTCTGGAAACAACCAGCAAAGGCACTTCCACTTCCAAGCTGTGCCTTCTGAATTACACGCATAAAAACGAACTCTCAGTACATTCACTTGTTTCTGGTGCTATCAGTTCATAACAGCTTGCCTTGTTAAGGGGCAGGACTTCTGGAAAGCTGGAGCGCACACCTTCTGAACAGCCATCAACAGTCCCCACCGGAGGTCAGGAAGGACATGGGCAAACACCAGGAGAACTGAGAGAGGAAAAGTCACAGTTGGGGCAGCTAAGAAGCTCAGATCTGGCAACACGCGCATGCAGCAGTCTGTTTTGTCAGAAGAGAGATCCCCTCCGGTGATGAGGACAGCAATTGCTTTGGTTCTTGTCTCTGGAGGATCTGGCGGTACCTTGGCAGGCGACAGGAGTTTCTTCCGCAAAGCCTCCTCTCCTCCTCCTGGCCGGGTAGGGAGGTGTTACTGGAGTCACAGGTTCCTCCTTCTGCAACCACAGGCTGCTCTGGACAGCTGTTTGCGATCTAAACAGGACAAGATGGATTCTTTGCTCCTTCGCAAAGTGCCACCAGGGTCAGGAGGTTTCCCGCGGGGACAAGCCTGGAGGTTGAGGGCATCCGTAAGGAGATGGGAAAGGAGGACTAGAGGATGAATTAAAAAATGAAGGATGGCCTTCCCTCACTTTGCATACCTCCTGAGAAAAGTACAGCTCTTAGTAACAGAGCTTTAGGGCCAGTTTTAGGAACCAATGCCATTTTAAGAAGCATGACACGAGCAGAACAGAAAATTGTGGCTGGAGTCTACAGAGCTGATTTTCATTTGCTTTCAGATCATTACCACAGCTCCAATTACACTCAGCTGGAACGAAATCTAATTTCCATTTAAAAAAAATAATCTTCTGATACATCTTCTGACAACCCCAGAAGAGCCCCTGACTGGCCCAGGCAGAGCTGCTGCTCCTGAGACAAGCCTGGCGCGGAGGAGCGCATCACCCCCAGGCTCAAGCTGTGCTCCCCAGGGGGACAGGCACATCTGCAGTGAGCAAATCTTGTCCCGACAACCTAAGCAGGTGTCGCAGCCATGACTGAGAGCACAGCACCCAGCAAACACCCCCAGCCAATGCGTTATTGACGGCAAGGGAGCCAACTGGAAGGAAAAGGTCTTCCACAGCCAACTGCAGTGGGTTTGCTCTTTGTCTAACCTAAGCCAAGGAGAATCATTTCCATGGGACTTGGGGGAATCAGGCTCCTTACACCAGGGACAGGCTTTGTCTGCACAAAGCCAGGAGAGAGACTGGATGCAGGCACATGCTCGTTTCCATTTAAATGGTTCTGGCTTTCAGAGACTGGTCACAAAAAGGTGACTGTCAATTACCTGCACATCCACACCCTGTTTCATTTTGCCTAAGTGCCTCCTTTAATAAACTCTTACACGCAGGAGCACCTGTTTTCTGGAAAGCCTTCCAGAATCCCTCTGAAGCAAAGCTGATGCACATGTGCTGAAGAGCAGGAAAACTCAGCCCAGCAAAAATCAAAGTAATGTCTAACCACAGCAGGTCTTTTATGCTGAGTCCACTTTCTTCTCCCCTCCCCTCCATACAGCAACTCCAGCTCTCTCGACACAAGAGCTTTAGGAGGACAGACACCAGGGAGAGGAGACAGAGAGAGGTGACATGAGTTAGAAGGGTATTGACCATCGAAGAAGAAACTCAAATTGGAAACTGGAAGGAACAACAGAAGCCCTGGCTTGTTCACGGATGGTGCTTTGACCACTCCACAAAAGCCAGCTGCCTGCACTGCCCACCGGGCAGGCAGCTCCTGCCAGATCTGTGCTCCCAAGCCAAAGCTCCAAACTACTGTGTTCCCTTCAGCTCTGGCGAAGGGGATACAGGGTTTTCAAGCATCTTCTGAAATATTTAACAGATGTTGCTTCTAGGCCCTTTCCTAAGCACCACCAAGTATGCTCGCTTGCCTTTGAATACACGTCATAATTAAAGTCAGTGCTAATGGTTATGCATCCACAAAGCCCTCCCTTGTAACTCCCGCTCCCCTCTCACGTGCAAGCAGCTCTCATCAACAGCCCCAAATTGTCCTCCAAAGGAAAGCCTGCTTCTCCCCAGATAGGTTTTAAGAAAGACAAAGCAATATCTTCAGAGAAACACCATTTACCTGCTGAAAAAAGAAGCTTCGCTAAAGAGAAAAAGGAAAGGATGCCCCACCAACGCTGGCTGGCTTTGACGGCGGCTATCTGCAGCACGACCAAAAGCTGCGAGCTTCTTCCCCTCGCACCACGGGCAAGCTGCCAAGAACAGAGCATCCTGCGCACAATGCCCTTTAGAAAGAAAAAAAGAAACCTGAAAAAAAAAAAATCCTGCTACCTCTGAGCAAGGAAAAGCATCGCTTGTGCACAGACACGCTCGCCTGTGCGGAGCAGAGGTGCACGCGAAGCGCGGCGAGGAAGGCTCGCAGCAGGCTCACAGCATGCCCACGCTGGCTCCTGGACCCCCAAGGCATTTCTTTTCCTCCCTCCTCCCACCACCACCACCCTGGCATATTCTAAAATGACTTTGCATGAGCTTCGTGCCAACTTTCAAGCATCAGCAAGATGTATTTCCTTATCCCGTGTCCAAGCTATACCATGCATCCCATGCTTGTATTTTCAAGAAATTACAAGATTTTGGGGTCTGCACACCAGAAGACATGCGTGCATGCTCCCCCTCCCCAGGGCACTCAGCATGAAATGCTTCTTGCACTTCCACTGGTGGGAAGTACGTTCCCACTGCTGGCACGCTGCACGGTTGGAGAATCAGAAACAAACCTCTCTGCCACTCTGACTAGTCCACCGGTTAATTCATTATGATAAACCCATTGTCCAAAACAAAACATAATTAAATTGCTAAACCAGCTGCTCAAGTTTAGCCATGGCTCTTGGCAAGCATGTCAGGATCTCAGTACGCCTCATTTCCAGCAAGTATCTCTGTAGGTGCAAGCCATGCCTTCCACCCCTTTAGTCTCCAGGTGTCCCTGTCACCCAGACCTAGTGTTTTCCAACCCAAGTCGATATTTAAAGGGATACCATCAGCTCAGAACACCTTTTTGAATACATTAAGATTACAGTAACTGAAATAGTTACGAGCATCCTTTTGTTTCCCCCATTGTTAAACACGCATTAATCCAGCTGCACCTTTCTCCAGTTAGGCAGCCTGATCTTTCTTGAAAGTGAGAGTAGAAAAAGAAAATAAGGCTAAGACAGATTTGTAGAAGTCACCAAAAAACCTGGCAGAGGATCTCAAAGGCTGGTACACAAACTGTATGTAACTATAGCTACGTCTAAGTTTTGTTGCTGGTTTTTTTTTTCCCCCAGCCAGATTTCAAGTAGATTATGTGTTTTGATACAGGCAGTTCGATCATCGGGAAACACGCAATGTGCAGGAGAAGAGACAAGCTGACCAGGCTGTAGCTGGCATCTTTTGCAGGGAACGCTGCCGGCGTGGGTTTCCACAGTATCTCTAAGATAAAGGGAGAATCCCTTAAACTACTTGCTGCTTGCTTTGACTTTTAAAAAGACACACAACTACAGGAAAAAAAAACGTGAAACAGTCCAAGGACCATTGCCACCTCTTCCACCCTGGTTACTTGCAGGTATCTACAAATCTACTGTGAGAATTACAAGCAACATTTCTTAATAATAACAAAAGCATATTTCATGCAGTGCAATCCAGAAGAACTGCAATATTTCTTAGATTATGAGATGGATCCAGCCCCGCCAGCTCCTGCCTTCTAATTCCAGTGCAATCAGCGCAGGAGAATGCATAATTCATCCCGCTGTCGATCTTATGGGTCTCATGGTCATTAAGCAACATAACACTGAAGTTCCACCAAGGTCACGTTTCCAGGAGGTTCAGCCGAAGAATGTTCTCTCTTATCCATTGAAAGACTTGGGGAGGTAAGGTAAGGAGCTCCTTCATGGAGTATTTGCCCTCATTGTTTAACGATTCACAATTACTTTGCTATGGGAGCATGACAATAGGCAGAAGATCTTTATCTGGGTAAGTCAAGAACTGCAGAAATAAATGGGTTAATTAGCAGGTTAGCAAAACACCATCGACCTGTGAAAGCTTTTATACAGCAAAAGGCTGATGAAGTGAAGATAATTGTTTGCATTTGTTACAGTCTCAGGATGGTAGAGGATTATTGGAATAAGGTAAGTTTCAGGCATTGATTTGAAATATTTTCTGCTCATTAAAGCTAAAACTCAACAATTTTGCAAGAGCAAATCCTTCCACAATCCATGGGTAGGATCCCACACAACACAGTAATATAGGCAACATGAGCTACGATAAACCACCTCTTGCCAAAAGAAATTTAACTTCAGCCCGAGTTGAGCTCCATGAAGATGCTGGACACAAACTATTTTCTAATACAGACAACAAACAAAGAAATTGACCCCACATACAGACATTATGGGAAGCATATTGGAAACACGAGGAAAAGCACATTTGAAAAAGAAAATCAAAGTCGGGGTTTCCTCCTTTCACTGGAAAACATTGCATTTGTTACTGAATCTGACCTAAAAGTCATGCTCGAAGGAAAGACCAGCAGTTCCTTCGAAAAGCACGAGATCCTCCTTCCAGGAGTATCAGTGCATCTTGCATACGCAGGCAGCGCAACCTCATTCCTAACAGTCTTGCGTCACTAAAAGGAAGAAAAAAAAAACCCAACAATATAGAATTTTAATTCCGATTGCCCCCTTGGTCTACCAGCATTCTTGTCTCACTCATGTCAAAATAATCAACACTCTAAAGAATACTGTCTTGCTTGAAAAAAAAAACGTTGCAGGAGCATTTTTAATGTTGCAACCATTTCTAATCACAGATCACATGCTTGCTTTTCTTTTTTTTGCCTTTTTTTTTTTTCAGAATCATAATCCAACTTTAACGTTGCTTAGGCTACAAAGTAATCTCTATCATCAGCTCCCAACAACTGGCACATGCTATTGCCATGCCCAGGAGCTGAGGTGGCAGAACGAGGCACTGTGGTGCCAGCTCTGACACACGGCGAGCAGAGCATCGCCTGCACCGACCCGGCGACAGCCTCCTTCGAGAGCTCCAAAGGTTTGTCTCCGTTTCCAGAAGTCACTGCCGGTGCACGCATCCAGCTGCATGAGCAAACCCGGCTCCCACAGCTGGCAGAACTCTTCTCCCCATTGCAATTCCCTGAATGGACGAACCTATGCCAACAAAAAGCACTTTTTTTGCCAGCATAGCTGACTCCTCAACAGAGCCGCTGCCAGCATTGCGACAGCCACTCTGGAGCGGCACGCGCTTTTTTTCTCCTCCTGGTTTCCCACGCTTCCACCTCTACTCAGAGAAACCCTAAATTTAAGGCAAGAAACAAAGAAAAGAAGAAAAGAGGTGGCAGGAAGAGACGACACATGCTCTGCTGCCTGGCCAGCACCTCCCCACCTAACCCTGGTGAAGGTGCGGGCTGGTGATCTGCCTTCCCCGCCCCCCCTCCCCCCCCCGAGCCTCACCACACTAAACGAAATCAAATATATGCAGTTCTAAGATCCTTTCACCTGAATCGAAGAGCTCCCAATGGAAGCACCCGAGAAGACTCGGGGCACTGGAAGCAGGTGGATATTTGGCCCCAGAGCAGGCAGGGGCCCGTGCGGGCTTCTCTCCAGCTGCCACGGCAAGCATCTGCTGATGGTGGTGGGATCCCATGGGGCACAGCGTAACCATGCCAGTGGGCTGCTCAAATATCCCCCTGGTCTTTGCTTGAGTTTCATCTCAGGCAAGAAGAGCTTTCGAACCCGAAACCATGACAAACAGCTCCTATTGGGAAAACTGGGGAATATTTTGAGGAGGGAGTAATTGATTGCTTGTTTCTTTCCCCCACAGAGAAAATCTGACCTCCCTACCAGATTGTCACTTGTGAATGGGATTACATGATAATGTTCAGTTCCATTACTTGCCTACGAGTATTCTCGCGAACAAAAAAAAAAAAAATCAGGATTTTGTCATAAAGGTATAAGTTACCCAGCTGCAAGCGGGAGACACAGACCTACTGAACAGCCAGCTGTTTTTCTCAGCAAACCCTTCATTCCAGATGATGCACCACACGACCTTTTCCCAAACCGAGCAGAAACTTATTTGAATGGAAACTCACTTGTCTTGTTTTTTTCCCTGTTCCTCGTGATTCTCGGTATTCCGGCAGCTATGGCGCGCCGCAGCCCCGGACTCCAGCTGCTCCCCCGGCAGCCCGGTGCAAACCGAGGCTGGCAGCCGCCTTCGCTGCCACGACCTCCCGGGAGCAGAGTGTCCTTCCCCCTTGCCCCGAGTTCAGGGGACCGGGGTGACCTCGGCCGCAGCCATCCGCCCCCCGGCGCGGCCACAGACATCTCCCAGGGGAGGAGGCAGCCAAAAAAAGCCTACTCACCAGAGGCAAACACCAGCATTTTTTTTTTTTTTTTGGAGAGGCCGGTTGGGAAGGTGGCAAATAGGAAGTCCGGATCGGCAGGAGTTGACTGCAACATTCATGCGGCGGGAACTTCGCCGGGTAAACCATTAACCACCCTAAAGCAGAGCTGCGTAACTCCCCTCATCGCCTGGCACGACTCACGGACACCCCAAAAACACACGCGGGCTGCATGTGTATATGTTTATACGCACATCTATATACGTACAGATATATACAAACATATAGGGAGAGAAAGACGTACGGCTACACAAATAGGTGTTTTTTCCGAGGGCAGGGGAAAGCGCTGGCACTACCCCCCGGCTCGGGGCGAGGCTGCCGCTGCCAGCGCAGCCCCGCGGCGGCGGCGGCGGGGCCGGGGGAATCCGCTCCGCATCCCCCAGCGGCGAACGGGTCGCCCGCCCCGCTCCGCGCCGCGCCCCGCGGAGGTGTAAGAGACGCGCGGAGCGCCCCCCGTCCGCAACCCAGCCGGGATCTTTCCAACCCTCGCTCCCCAAAAATATCCCCGTCAAAAGCCAGAAAGCCCCCCCCACCCCACGCCCCAACTCCGCTCTTCTACAGTCCCCGCGGCAGGAAAGCGCAGCGCGGCTCTCCCGCAGCCCCGCCGAAGTTTCCGCGCCTCTCCGCGGGCGGCGGCGGGCGGCTGCCCGGGCGGCAGCGGGGCAGCCCCTGCCCCTTACCCGGCTGGCGGAGCGTGTCCCGCGGCGGCCTTGGAAGCGGCGGCGACCGACGGCGGCGGCGGCGGCTGCTGCGCGGGGGCGCGGCGGCTTCCTGGGAGCTACAACTCCGCGGCGGCGCCCGGGCGAGCCGCGCGCCTGCGGAGCGGCGGCGAGCGGGGAGGAAGAGAGGAAATGAGCGGGAGGCGCATTGGAGGGAGGGGGAGGAAGGAGCTGTCGCCGAGGGACCGGGGAGAGCGAGGGACGGAGCTCAACTTCCCCGGCGGGGCAGCGGGCGCGCCGGGGGGGCGGAGCGCACCGCGCCGCTACTCCGCGGCTGTGCGCAGCGCCGAGCCCCGCGCAGGGGCCGCCCGCCCGCCGCCGCCGCCGGCGCTCCCGCCGAGCCGGGCCACTTGGTATCGCCCTGCCCGCCTCCCCGGGCCGCCACCGCCGCCGCCGGCGGGCAGGAAGTGCGGGGCGCGGCGGGGCAGCGCGGAGCGGTGGCTCCGTGGGGCTGCGCGCCCGCGGGGCGGTGCGCCCGCCCCGCCGGAGCTCGCTGCCGGCCTCAGCGGCAACGCGGGCGCGGGCATGGGGAGAGGGTGGGAAAAAGTTTGGGGTTTTCCTGGGTTTTTCTTCTTTTTTTTTTTTTTTTTAATCCTTTTTTCTTCCCTTTTTGTTTTAACCCCGAAGCAAATAAGGAAACGATGGAGCAGGACTCCCGTGGCACCAGCTCCAGCGCGGCTGGAGACGGCAAGTTTTCGGTGCACGGGAGCAGCTGTCAGCGGCGCAGCTCTGGAAGCGATCGCGACCGCCTTACAGCACACCCCACGCTTCCCTGCCGAGCGGGGCGATGCCAACAAGCCCCCCGGCCACCCAACGTGCACCCCTCCCATCCCAGCAGTGAACTCCACCAGGGTTGGTGGTGATACAGGTGAATTTGGTGCAGGTAGATTTGGTCCCGTAAGCTGAGTCTGTGGGTGAGTATAGTCCCACCCGGCTGGACACGGGCGCTCGCGGTTCTGTGCGAGACGTGAATTTGCACAGTTTACCCGCGTACCCCATCACAAAATGGAGGGGATTTAGGGATTGATGCTAATCTGCTTCCCGAAGGAGGTAATAGGAAGCATTGCTCTGAAATATGGCCTGCAGCACGGACAAAGAAGTGAATATTCCCGTTAGAATATTCCCCCCCCCCCCCCCCAGCTCCTACCCAGCACATTTTCAAATCAAAAATATATAGAGAATTTAATGTAGTTGCCACTGTGCCTTATCAGTAGCTTTCACTCTGCCTTCCCTCATAGGAGACTAAGTGAGCACGTTCAGTCGCTAGATAAGAACTGAATAGAGCTGAAATCAAGGCCACACCAGGAAAAAGATACTTAAAGATTTTAGTGACAAACGTTGGGAGGCAGGAACAAACAGAAAAAATCCCACCACCGCCAAATCAGCAGTTATTCAAAGCTTATCTCTGCACCAAGTCCAACAGATTTTTATAAGGACAGGAAAAAACAACAACAACAAAAACACACCACACCCCTAAACCTTTTACACATACCCCAAAACTTGAATACAAACTGAATACATTGGTGCAAAGAGATGAAAATGTTACTCAGAAAGAACCATTTCTCCAAGGCCTTTCAGAAATGGTTCAACCATTTTGCCAGCTTAAAAAAAAAAAAATAAAAACGTCAGCCCAAGGCGAAGAACAATCTTGGAAACTAAACAGTTAAAACTAGAAGTAACTCAACCAGGAACATATGATGGAAAACTGTATGCAACCACCATCACTGCCAACTTCACATACTTGAAGCTGGGTTCTCCTCGCAGGAGATGATTACATGTGACTAATCCCCTTGATTTCCCCGCAAACCCTTCCCGGCACGAGCATTACCCACATAAGCATGGCAGCTTATGGCTGTGGCTCCCACCGTGCCTCTCCGGCTGCTCTGCCAGGGAGGGCGGTGGGGCGGGTGACTACACCATCCTCCACCCAGGAATAGGTGGCAACAGAGCGAGTACCTACTTGAGGGCTCCTCCGAGACTTAGAGCCCTCGGGGCTGACCTCTGGCGAGAGGAGGCAGTTTATGGCATTTAATCCCGCTTTCGTTTTTAACGTGGTTGTCACCCGGTAGCCCCAACAGCAGCGTTTTCCTCTGCACGATGCTGCCCCGCGTCCTGCAGCAGACAGGCTGTGAGATGAGACCTGCAGACATTGCTGGAGGTGGCAGCAGTTCCTTGCGAGGATGCCCTGGTTCAATGGGGCTCGGTGGCTGCGGGCATCCTGCCCTCAATTTGGGGTGAACCTCAGGTGGGTGTCCTCATGCTGCACTGCACCCTGCTCAGCACAGTGCTTGAACGTTTCCGTCAGGAGCTGCTTTTGCTGGGAGAGTCTGGGACGTTTCATGGTCAGTGGGTACCTACTTGAGAAGGACTCGTGGCTGCTCCTCTCTTCAAACCCTCCAGTATTCTGTATATTATCCCATGATAATTTCTTAAATATTGAAAATAATTCTGAATTCAACAATTATTGGGGAACACATGAGAAGAACCAAATAAGGCGTTACTATCATTTATACCCAACTTCTTTCTTCAAGAACCGCACCCTTCCGGCTGTGACCAGATACAAGATGGTGCAATCCAGATAACTGATCAAAGAAACACCACCAAGATTTCAGATTATTTTGAGTCCTAGTGCTTGATAACGAGCAATGCCTGAGTTACAGATATCCCTTAGGAAACAAGGAAGGATGGCCTTAGGAAGTCGTTGGATGCTTGCAAACAATCTGAGATTAAAAGAAGCCGCAGATTGATTCCTACAATGATTTTTTGAGGGCTGCTGCTTCTGCTCTGCAGCCTCTCAGCTCTGCTCTCCTCCTCAGAGAGCGTGCCATGTGAAGACAGTCAAGTCCTGCACTTTCCAGTTAAGATCCATGTGTAGGCAGTTACCTTCTCGTATTATGCACTTAAGTACATATTTGAGCGTACTGCTGTAAGAACTTAATGTCCTATGAAATACTGTGTTTGGTTTCGGGCTTCTCACTACAAGGAAGACATTGAGGTGCTGGAGCATGTCCAAAGAAGGGCAACAAAGCTGGTGAAGAGTCTGGAGCACAAGTCTTACAAGAAGCAGCTGAGGCAACTGGGCTTGTTTAGTGTGGAGAAAAGAAGGGTGAGGGAGGCCTTATCACTCTCTCCAACTACTTAAAAGGAGGTTGTAGCAAGGTGGATGTCAGTCCCTTCTCCCAAACAACAAGTGATAGGACAAGAGGAAGTAGCCTGAAGTTGCACCAGGGGAGGTTTAGATTGGATATTATGAAAAAAGTCTTCTCCAAGAGGGTTGTTGACCATTGGAACAGGCTGCCTGGGGAAGTAGTTGAGTCACTATCCCTGGAGGTATTTAAAAGATGTGTAGATGTGGTGCTTAGGGACCTGGTTTAGTGGTGGACTTGGTAGTGTTAGGTTTATGGTTGAACTTGATGATCTTAAGGGTCTTTTCTAACCTAAATTATTCTATGATTCTGTGAAAGTAAGCACATTTGCAGGACTGGCCCCACTGGGTTTATCTGTCCTATTTGAAGTTCTTCTTTTGATGGCGTTATGTTCATTAAGCCTACCTGTAATACTGCCATGATGACCTAGCATGGGCCTTCGCATGCTTAAATCCATAGCTGCTCTGGCATCTCACCTTTTGTTTGTTTTTTTTTTCTTTCTGCTTTTCATTCTATTTCCACAGTCAGGAGAGAGAAACAAAGAGGGATTAAATTAAATTCATCTGGATCATTCCAACTATGCTGAATTTGAAAATACTGTGTGAAATCCCTTCTGCTGTCTGAGGTTTAATCACCAAGGGATTAGACGGAAAGCGAAGTATTATTTGAGGTGTGTGGCACGCAGCTATTCTTTAAATATCTGCCATAATAATGTGAGCTTCATAAGGCTGTTGCTAATCTTGAATTATTACCTGCCTTCCTGTGGTTTGGCATGATTAACTCGAGGAAAGATTAGAGCAATATTTACCTTTTTTGAGCAGTTCATCAGCTTGACCTGAACAGTCCAGAACCAGAAAAACAAAGGAACAAACTGCTGGCAAGGATTAAGGATTCAGCCTGCTCTTTCCCTGTTGGTCTCCTGACACCTGTCATGGTTGTTGGGATGGAAAATGCCAGTGCTTCAGGACGGGCTGGTCAGCAGCAGCGTCCTTGAAGGTGGCTGGTTGCTTCAGCCACCATCAGGCCAGGTATCTGGTGGGTCAGACAGGCTTTGATCTGCCTCTCCCAGAAGAGCTGGGAGTTGCCTCCACTGCAGACAGTAACAGCAAAAGTGTGTCTTCTGGCTTTGAGCTGGCAACAGTCATCCTGATCTTCCCCATGCTGCTCTCCTGGAGATGGACAGCATTTCTCCGGGAGGTCAGCTGCCGGCCAACGATTTTGCCTGGGAAGGAGCTCCTGCCCAGACAGGACATTTGCAGGACAACCTCCTGGGAGCAATGGGAGGAGTACCCTCTCCATCACTGAGCTTCCTCACAACTTACGTTTGATGGAAGAAAGCAACGTTTCAAAAGACACTGTGATATTTATTTTTTCATCCTGTTTTTAATCTTGCTTTTGGAAATCCCTTACCAAGGACTCACTTTAGAGAAACTCAAACGAAAACAGCAACAGAGAAGTGCAGCCGGTGTTATTTCACTGTGATAAAGCCAAGCTGGATGGCAGGTGCTTGGGGAAATATGACGGAAAATTGTTTATCATCAAAACTATTTTCTTTGATAAGCTTTATCTTCCAGTAATAAAAACCTGGATGCTCATCTATAAAGCCTCCCATTTTTTTTTTTTGCTATCAGATGCTGGGGCTTGTATCTTTGCCTGTATCAGTTTAACCCCTCTTTATGCTCCTTTCTTTTGCCTTCCCGGCTTGGACGTGAGGCAAACAGACTTGGGAAATACCAGCTGCATGTGTTGCTCTCACCCGCGGTACAAGCAAGCAGCATCGCTTGAACAGGCAGACCCAGTATTTAATGTACTACCAAAACAAACATGTGAAGGGTCTTTGCCCGTCGTCTGGATCACAGAAATTGGAGGTGGAAAAGAGCAGGTAGGTTTTTATAGTGCATTTTCCTGCCAAAACAGGATTGTTCCCTGCAGTATCTTCTGGTCTACTCTCCTGGCCTGTTTTAAATGACCTTGAGGATGGGGAGAGGCAGGAGGGGGGAATCTGCTAGCACCCTCTGCAGTCTCTTTGTGTAGTTTGAATGATATGATGTGGAGCAAGTGCAAATGAGTGTTCAGAGAATTTAGTTACAACACAATATTTAATGGAATTTTGTGCACGCTTTTTCATCTCCAACCTACTTCTATGCCTGCCACTGTGCCAGTAACATCAGATCGATGTAAAAAAAAAAAAAAAGTAACGAAAATAGTGGCAATAACTCCTTCATTGCATGATTTCTGCTCTTTCTGTTAGCAGGAGTTTGTCTTGGGTGCCTTCCTCCCCTGCGAGGAAAAATGAATAGTAAGAGCTATGATGATTGGCAGCAAGCCTGAGAATAGCAGATGTGAGCCTGCACAGCTGGACAAAGAAAAAAAATGCACTTTACTGCCTACGTTTGGATTAAGGTTGCCCCAGGGATACCCCAGTGCCTCCGAGGGACTTAACATATGAACAGCCAAAGGCATCAGAGACATTTACATGTGTAAGAACACTTGGTGTCCTTTTCAAAGTCAAAGAGAGCAACGATTAAAGCAACATAAAGGAAATTTGGCTGCGTGGTTTTTCTCTCTGATAATAGGGTGACTGAGGAAGGAACTATTAAAAAATAATTAGGCCTGACGGAGGTGAAGAAGATTTGAATTAAACCGGCGCATTTTCATTTCATTTACTGTTGTTTACTAGTACATTACATGGAAATCTAAAAAGGATCTGATTTTGCCTTCCAGGCTGCAGTTGCTATGCCAGACACTAAAGTTAGGTGTTTTAGATGAGATTTTAATATTCAAGCTTCTTACACAAAAAGGGGAAAACCCTGCTAAATAGGGAAAATTAAAAAGCCTCATTTCTCTCCATGGTGCTTTACTGTAGTTTTGCACTTCGGGGTTTTGCCACAACATTTGCTGGTATTTATCATTAAAAAAAAAGTGAGATGGAGGTGTTTTAACTAAAACTATTTTAAAAAATTGGAATTTTCTATGCTCCACAGCCTGCACATGCTTATTTTGAGTTGCATCTACCAAGAACCCAGTTCTGCCACAGGATCTGTGCACAAGGATGCTTGCTACTAGGACAAAGCAGCAGGGTTTGGGATCCATCCAAACATGTGGCATGGTGAGGGCCTCAGCATCTTTGGTCTTGGCATTCTCACCCAGGATTTCTCCCCACACCAGCAGCAGCAGTATCAAAACACGAAATGCCGCATCTAACTTGTCTAAGCAGAAAATAACAGGGAGCCTTTGAAATAATAGAGGTCCCACAGAGCCGTTGAAAGACTGTCGTGTCTATGAGATGAAACAGAGTGAACTCTGGATTTGTGGTTCAAAATGGCAGGTTTATGCTGAGGGAGGTGGGAGTAAGAAAACTGAAGTATTTCTATGCAGCAGAAAATATCGATGCTGTTACTTGTTTCTATTCTGAACCACAACAGGAAAATGCAGAAGCCAGAAATTAAGTGTGAAAAACACTGGTGTGTCTAAATGTAAATCAATATTTTAGGCTGGCATACAAATGCTTTAAAAAAAAAGGCAAAACAAAACAAAGTATTTTTGTTTAATCAGGGCAATAAAAAATAATCTATTGAAAACCAGTATTTCCCCGCAGTGACTTTCAGTTTTTCTAAGGCCGCTTTTTTTCCTATGGCTGAACAAAAGAGGAAAAGAAAGAAGCTCGACATCGCTTTCTGGGATGTTGGAGCCCACAAGATGCTAATTGAGCGCTCTGCCAGCCTTCCAGAGCCCTGCGAAAGCAAGGGGACCCCACACTCCGGCATCAGGATGCTGATGTTCCAGCACTTTGGGGTTAAGGGGCTTTGCATCATGCTGCACCCCTCATCTGGGGCTGAAACCTTCCTGCCGGGACACCACGGTCCTCGTGCTGCTCCCAGCTGCATAAGCTCACCCCAAAATCAGAAGGCCTGGTAAAGCACCATTTCCAATGGGATCAGACTCTCCTGCTCGATACCTGAAGGCAAAGCCATGTGGATCACGCAGTGCAATTTGGAGGAAGTCAGATTAGTTTTGGCATGGGTGATGGAGCGCGCTTGTGTATTGCTCCTGTTGGTAATTAAGAGAAAGTAAATCACAGGGGAGGACAATAAAAGTATTAATTAACGACACTTTCAATAAGAAAAACGTTAGTAATTTTAAAAAGGTTGGTTTATGCCTGGAGAAAATCCTTAAATAGGGTAATCACATTGTTGGGCATTTGACAAATGCACACTGATAATTAAATGGTGGTATTGATTATGCATTTAGATAATCACCAGATCCTTCGTGCTATTGCAGGAATGTCCCAATTCTGCTGCCTCGAGCTTGGATTTCAAGGAGTGAAACATCTTAGAATAGTTTGGGTTGGAAGGGACATCCAACCATTAAAGGTCATCTAATGCCAACCCCCTGCAGTGAGCAGGGACATCTTCAACCAGAGATCAAGTTGCTCAGAGCTCCATCCAACTGGACCTTGAATATTTCCAGGGATGGGGCATCTACTACCTCTCTGGGCAACCTGTTCCAGTGTTTCACCACCCTCATCGTAAAAAATTTCTTCCTTATGTCTAGTCTAAATCTACCCTCTTTCAGTTTAAAGGCATTGCCCCTTGTCCTATCACTACATGCCCTTGTAAAAAGTCCTTCTCCAGTCCTTCTCCAGGTTTCTTGTAGGGCCCCTTCAGGTACTGGAAGGCTGCTGTAGGATCTCCTCAGAGCCTTCTCTTCTCCAGGCTGAACACCTCAGCTCTCTCAGTCAGTCTGCATAGGAGAGGGGCTCCAGCCCTCAGACCATTCAAGCATGTGGACATCCACATTTCACTCACTGACCTTTGCCTGAGAAATCCACACGCATTTCCCATCGGATGGAGACCTCAGTGTACGATCCCACAGAGCCACCGCAGCCTGTGGGCTGGGCAAAAGGCTCTGCTGAGGCCTCTGACCCACCGGGCACCGGGGTTGGCTGGGACAGGCAGCAATGTGGAGTCAGTGCCCGACCTGGATGCAGGAGGAGGGGGAGGCAGAAGGACCCATTGATGAGGTGGGTCTGGGGCAGGTGCACGGGTGAGCAGCACCCCCCCAGGGGCTTGGACTGCAGCTGGTGCTGCTCACCCGATGGGGACAGCAGAGCAAAATGCTGAGGGCTCTTGCTGAAATCATAGAATTATAGAATCATAGAATGGTTTAGGTTGGAAGGGGACCTTAAACATCATCTAAATGTGAGGACTTTTCTGAAGGGCAGGTTACTTTCTGGCCCTGCCCAGCATCCTGCCCTACATTTGCCACAGCACTACCAAAACGTGCATTTTTTTATAAAACTGACAGAGAGAGGGGCAGCAACCTTGGAAATAAAAGCAACTGTGGTTTTCAGGGATGTATAATCACCTTTTGTCACAACACAAACCATGAGGCATTTTGCTTCAAGCAGAGGATATTCCCCCGCTCTCCTCTAAACTGACAATAATCCAATAAAAGAGCTCGCTAGCAGAATCCTGGACAGCGTGTGACACCGTGTTCTCATCAGCACCCCACTGGTGTTCTGGCAAGGTCCCTGCTGCTCGTGGCACTCACCGGTGCAGCCGCTTTCAGCAGATACATCCAAGAGCATTCAAAGGCAAACCGTGGCACAGCTTAGTGAAGCCACAGCAGCTTCCCTGTGCTCAGATTGCCATGCAAATGCCGCCAAATTTTTCATATTATGATACCAGGTGTCCTGTTCTATATAAGATGATATCCAGGCAAGTAAGAGAAATTCAGTTACTTACTCCATGCTGGGGGTATCTGAATGACATTAATTCTATCTGATAGAGACATCTCTTCATGCTAATGGAGATTAAGAAGCAATAAAGAGCACCCAGTGAGTTCCTAAACCAGATGAATTCCTAAAAAGTGCTGGACTGGGTCATCTTTAACATAAACTGATACAGTTTCATCATTGCTTAATTAACATATGGTTTGGTCTCAACCATGCAAAGAGCACGTTTCTGCCCTTGTATATGCGAACTCCCAAGAGGAGCACAACTGCTGCTTTGCTTTAGGCTCCTATTGGGAGAAGCCAGCCTTTAATGGCATATAAAATTTAGATTTTGGTAACGAAAAGGTAAGTAAACAAGTTACACTAGCAGGGACAGAAAGCAAAAAGTAGAGACTCTGGAGTCTTTGGGGTCTTCCAATGTCTTCCTCTCCCGGCTGTTTCTCTTTATGGTTTTCTTTGACGTTGACAATGTATTTTTCCATTGGAAAAAAGGTCGTTTGTTTCTGAGTAAAAAGAAACAAATATATCTGCAGGAAACCTCCCATTCTAGAGAGGTCCTCTCTGCCAGACAGCGATGGGTGCTGGCGGCCACCGCCTTCCGCAAGGCAGGTCCCATCCCTTGGTGGTGGAGTCAAAATAAAAATACACACATACTATTAATAGCCAAACTGTAGACAATTCCAGATGTGGAATTTAGTTTCTGAAATTATAGACCCAACCAATCCAGGCCTGAACCAGTAAAATTCAGCTGTATTTCCTCTGACTCATAACTGCTTTTTTGAGAGAGGTTTTCAGTGAAATTTCTTCAGCAATTCCCGTGTTGTTGCCTGACTCATACCGAAACACCAAAATCATTATTACATTGAAATTGTAGCAAAGGGTGTATGAATACTTAGTATTTACCTGTTCTAAATGTGTTAGAAGCCATATTTCACTATGGAGCACGCTTTATCCAATAATTAAATCGTAGAATCATAGAATCAAAGAATCATAGAATGATTCTGTGAATCATAGAATAATAGAATGAAATACCATATTATTTACAAAAGCAAGCAAAAAATCTGTCATATAGAGTACAGTGGAAGTCAAGCGGTTAAGAAACAACAATTTTGAAATGTAAGTTTAACTTATTCTTCAATAAACCTTCATTTATCCTCCTGACACGTGTAATGTTTGTGTTCAGCATCCCACCCACTTTCAGTCTGAAGCTCCCATCCATGCCAGCAGGGAAGAGGATGCTCAGCGTGAAGGACAAAGTATTCGGATGTCCGGGGATGGACAGTGGTTCAAAGGACACGGCTGTGAGCCATGTTGCTTCCCGATCGTGAGAGCGGAAATACACACAGGGGTGAGAGCAGAGATGCACCCACAGCCCCCTCTGACAGTGCAAAGTAATGGGAGAGAGGAGCCAGGCAGGTTGCTGAAGCCTCCATCCCTGAGGAAAGACCCCAAACCTGTTGTGGTTTGCTTCTGTTAAAGAGTGATTTGCTGCAGGAGGGCTGGTGGTGTCATGCAGGCGTCAGTCTGTCACCCCCCCCATGGATTTGCAGTATGGGAGCAGCATCTCTTTGCCTGATGTAAAAGCGTGAGTGGGGGGATCCGGCTCCCATTCACAGCAGGAGCCCAGCTAACCCTGCCTGGGTTTTGCAATGCCATAAAGCACAGCGGGCTGTGAAGGTGAACAACAAAAGTAGGAGGTTTTTTTTTTTTTGAAAAAAAACCCAGCAACAATCATTTCTTTGCTTTTTAAATTAAAACTCAAACTGTTGCTGTGGAAGAGAGGACTGACAAAAATCCCCCAAGTCTGCAAGCTTGTATTTACCACCTCACCAGCTCTGCAGATACTTAATTTGAATGTTGCTTCATCTCCCGTCTCCCTCATGTATCATCGCTAATTGAAGTGCACACTCTGCACTTACCTGAACGAGGACATGAGAAGCTGAAGAGTCTCAATCTCATTTTCCGCTGCTGTATGGCCTCTGCAGAGCTGACTGCAGGGGAACTGGGGTCCTGCTCAGAGCCCAGCAGCCACAATGTGGACCCTTCACTGTCGCTCCATGCAATGGAAACCCCCAGCACGTGAGCAGCAGCCTCTGGCAAAAAGGGCTCCGTGAAAGAAGTGGCTGTGACCCCCCGGCAGATGGGGTGAGCCTGGCGAAGGAGGGAGCAGGACCCCAATGTGGGTGCTGCTCCCCACGCACCCGAGCTGGAGACTCCTCTTTCCCCAGCCAGGAAAGCCAGAGGAGCTCTGCTGGCAGCAGCCTCGTAGGTCTGTGCCATGGAGCCTCCACGCCCTCCAAACGTGCCCCATAACTTCCAACTCAAGTGAAATTCAAACAAATCCTTAAGGCTGTAAGGACACATCTTCCCCAGCCTGCATCCCAGAGGGACATCCCTAGAGCCCAGCTGTCCCCCACCACGTGTCCACTCGCTCCCAGTCAGCAAAATGAGATTGCTAACTTCTCCCCAACTTCTGGTTCCAGGCTAGAAGTCTGTCTCCTTCAGCCTCCCCGCTGCGTCCCTGCTCTGCTTTGCTCCCATCCCAGCCAGAATGTGGGGGTGTTTTTGGTGGTGCCCAGTCCCGCAGCCACACTGTCCCCGTGCTCAATGCAGCCTCACCTGCCCCAAGATGCTACAGGTGGCATCAACCTCTGATGGCTAAAGGGTTACTTTAAAGCCTATGAACGCCAGGAGGGGAATACAGATGTTACTGGGCTCTGAGACGATCAGTGCCTCGAAAGATTCAAGGAGATGATGTCAGAGAAGAAAACACTGCACACAGCGTGTTTAGCATTTGGCCAAAGTCATTCCCTCGTCCCCGTCTGAAGCGCAAGCATGCACTCCACTCTACGTGAGCCAAACGCATTCGTGTCCATAAAAGCTGGAGAAAAGTGCTGCTGAGAACTTCCACAGCGCTGAATAATTAATTCTCAGCACTATAAAAAGCTACAAGAGAATGAAATTTAGAAAAATCTAGTTTTAGGATAATTATAGTACAAATCAGGAGAGCACTTGGACCCAAGACAGATGCATTTGTAGGACAACTGAGCACAGTGGGTCAAACTCATACTCGACAGAACTGCATAGTCTTATCCAGAGGTCCTCCCAGAATGGGTTCAGCCCAGAGAGAGAAAGCGGATCCTGCACTTAGATTGATGAAGTGAGTAGAAATCTAAAATAGCACCTCTTATTACAGAAGGCATAAAAGAAAGGAGTGAAATTGTTTCGGGTTAGCATTCATGCCCCAGGTGTAAACAGGGAGGGATATTTTCTGAAGTATTTTGTTACAACACTACTTTAACCTGCTTCCCCTCCACACTGCCTCCACTATCACGTCTACTGTGTTACAACTGGTTCTGCAAAATCCCAGTTTGTTTGTAGATCTTATCACATTCGGGCTTTTTTCAAAAGTCCAGATGCTGGAATTCACGTGTTACTTGTGAACACAGACCTTTGGTTTTCTAACCAGTTATATTTCTAGTCTGTATTTTTCACAGCAAGTTTGAAAACATTAACCCTGAGCCCTGAGTCAGCAGCAAGAAAACACAGAAGTTTTCTTCCAGTTCCCAGTTTTTAAACCAGTTGTTACAGTGTCCAGCTTAAGATGTTGAATCCTTGGGACTGCTTGTTTAACTCGCCACTCTCACGCAGAGGGATGTGGGATTTTTATAGAATCATAGAATAATTTAGGTTGGAAGGGACCTTAAATATCATCTAGTTCCAACCTACCTGCTATGCATGGGCAGGGAAATCCTCCACTACACCAGGTTGACCAAAGCCTCATCCAACCTGACCTTGAACACTTCCAGGGATGGGGCATCCACAACTTCTCTGGGCAACTTGTTCCAGTGTTTCACCACCCTCAGAGTGAAAAATTTCTTCCTTATATCTAATCTAAATCTTCCCTCTTTCAGTTTAAAGCCATTGCCTCTTGTCCTATCACTATACACCCTTGTAAAAAGTCCCTCTCCAGCACATAGTTTACATACTAACACAAGTAGTGGGGATGTATACTGGGCACGTTTCAGTTGAATACTGGAGGAGTCGACGCTGGGTGACTGGTTTATGGCTGGCATCACACAACTCCAGTGCCCTCAGCATCTCAGTGGGCTCTCTAAGGCCCCACACAGGGCTCCTCAGGACAGGGTCTGGTATTTACGTGTTGCTTTCTAGTAAAAGAGCATACTCACAGAGTGGCAGAAGTTTATTGCCTTTTTTTTTAACAACAGCAACAGATCACCTGGGAATTGGGATTTATGCAAGCCAGAAGTGGCAGGCTGCTCACAAACTAACAAACAGGGACACTGTCACTGCTCCAGAAGAGCTCTTTGAATGTCCAGTGCCTTGGTTCAGTGTGACTCTCGATGGTACGGGACCAGACACTTCCAGTCGTACCTTCCTGACAAGGACACGTGCAGAATGGCAGAGGGATCTTTCACGTGTCAGCTCATGTTTCCATGAGCTCCCTGTCATGGCATTATTCATTCCTAGTACAAAGTTATTTGGTGCAGCCATAGTGTGCTATCAGACGAGTGATCTTTTTATAGTGGGGAGCCGTGATTTCCTATAGACTTCATTTGTTAAGAGCATTGGCATCCTTCAAAGCAAAAAGACTCTGCTACAAGCCCATGACATTCCTTGAACTTAAATTGTGCATAAGAGGAGGCACGTATTATAGGCAGATATCCTCCCCTTCACTTGTAAGTGCGGGAGCTGTTTGACAATACACAAAGCAACTGGAGAGTGGAAGCAAGGATTACCGTATCAGTCGAAAACGCATCCAGCTCTGCTCTGGGATTCTTGTTGCAAGAAGAACAAAAGGCCATCTCTGTGAGTCTCAGCTCTTTACAACTCTTAAGCTCTTAAGTGGGTGGCAGGTAAAACATCACATATTTCCCATATGTCCAAAAACATTAGGGTCAATTGAAGAGAAGAGTGTCTGGGAAGGGTACAGATGACGAAGAAATGGAGAGTATGCTGATTAACTTATAGACAAGGCAAAGCAAGTGGGAGCTGTGGGCAGAGAGGAGGGCAGGATGACAATGCAAAGCGATGCTGACAAGTTGGGGAAAAGGCCTGGAAAAAAAAAGACACGGTTCAGCAGAGACGCGTGTGAGGTAGACAGGAACAATCAGCTGTGCAAACACAGCCTGGCTTCAGCTGTAGCGGCTCTGCCAAAAAAAGGTCTGAGAGGGTGGTTGTGGGTTGCAGAGCGAACATGAATCAACAGTGTCAGGTTGTTGTAGAGAAGACAGATGTTCTAGGGTAGATAAAGGAGGAGCAGAGCCCATACCATGGGAAATCGTCCTTCCACACCAGCCAGTGATGCACGGTGGCTTGAGAAGCGGCACTTGCACGGAGCCCAGCTGCTGAACAGGGGGGTGGAAAACACCCTGAAAGCAGAAGCTGACCAAATTGAGGTTTAGTCTAAATATGTGAAGCCTGAAGGGAAACATAATCCTCCAGCTGTGGAAAATATTGTCTTAAATGGAGGGGGATGTCTGGAGTCAACAGAAGCAATGAGCTTAAATTAAAGCAAGTGAGAGTCAGAGCACGCATGGGAAAAAAATTTCTCCAGGTAAGGGCAGCAAACCACCGGACTGGACCACGGTGGGGGATTGAAATTTCCATCACGCTATGAACAGGTCAGACAAGTGGTGGTTAGAGATGATAAAGTGGTACAACCTGCCTTGAGGCTGGAGAAAAGATTAAACGAGCCCCTGTGAATCTTTCTAGCCCTGTTTTCCTGTGATTTATCAGAGGATTCACAGCTACAGTTTTCCACATTTTCAAGGTTTAAAAATGCAGCTCTACTGGCCAACACCGCAGCAGAGATGTTGGGAGAAAGTAGAAGCACTCTCGTCTAAGCCCAGTGACACCCCACCACTTTTGGAGCAAAGGCCCCATGAAGTCACCACCAAGCTGTGCTCCTCAGGAGGTCTCCTCACGAGCTGAGAAAGTAACACTCAAAGCTTTTCTCTCAAGTTTTTGTGGAACTAAAATGTCAGCAATGAGTTACAGATCGGTCAAAATAAGAGTAGTATTTCAGTTCGGCTTTTAGGTTGTTTAACCGTTTTCTCTCCCATCAGCATCTAGGTCTCTTCAAAGTCAAGGTGAAAGAAAAAAACCCTCAAATTCCTGTCCTGAAAGTGTCAATGCCAAGCTACTGACTTTTCTGAATTCTTTCTGGTTTTGTAGCAGAAATTATTCACAAATTGAGATTTGCACGACCTTTCAGTCTCCCAGAAGCTATTATGAATATGTGGGCTCAGTTCTAGTTCCTTCTTTTGTTGTTTTTGGGGGAAGCAGCGGTACCTTCTGCTGCCCAATAGCACGGTTGGTGACAGAGAAGGACGAAGCCAGACCCTTCGCAGAGATGCATCACAAGAGGACGAGGGGCAGTGGTCACAGATGCAGCGAGAGAAATTCCATTTAGAAGTGAGGAAGAAATTTTCTTCATGAGGGTGGGTGGTCAAGCACTGGAAAAAGTTGCCTAGGGAAGCTGTGATTTTTCCATCCTAACATTTCAGAACTTGATGGGATGAGGCCCTGGGCAGCCTCACCTAACTAAGCCTCACCATACTGGGATCAGGGGTGGAACTAAGACCCCAGAGAATCCTTCTATGATGCTAGTGGAGGTAAACAAGAAGTTTCCTAAGTGACAGCAGAATTTCCCTTACTTCTTCATACCCAGAACACACTTTTCCCCCGGATTTAAGTTGGCAACAATTCGCGTGTGTTCCCAGGCTGCCCCAGTCCTACCCAGGCAGCTGACCCAGGACTTACTGCCAGGTCTGTTCCACACCACATCCCAACCCTTAGCTCTCCTTGGCTCATCTGTCTGGCTGGGCTCTGGAGGCTGATTGATAAGGACAAACATCTCATTTACCTGCTTTGTTTCATTACAAAAGAATGCAGACAAGGTACATATACCAATATAGTCGTCTTTTTTTTTTTAAAAAAAAGCACACACAAAAAAGATAAATAGATAAATTAACACCTTTTCTTTCATTGCTGTGCCACTGCAGCGTGGGAGAGGACAATTTATGCTAACTCCTCTCCATTTCTCATAGTGTTTGTTGGTTTTTCAAGGCCTTAGTAAACCCAGCAGATGTCAGCCAGAAAAAACACACCATAGCAGTAATGGGTATAATCAGTACAATCTCAAAAAGCACTTTACAAAGACTGCAAAGCATTCTCCCTATTAAAAAAAAAAAAAAGCGAAAAACATCAAGACTAGCGTGTTACTCAGATCACAATGAACACCTTAAAGCCCTGAAGGAAACCGATCTTGCCAAGTCTCACACATGTTTTTACACAGGCTTTGCTCACGACTGCACCAAACATTTGCCCTCGCCTTACCTGCTGAATGTCTAAGCCGTGATTACAGGTCACCAGAAAGGGAAGAAGCCTGCTTGCCTTTCAGAGTCAGGGTGATTTGGCAGAACAGGGCTATTAGGAGATGACTGCCTTGTAACCAAGCCAATTTAGCACGGCTCTGGAAACCCTATGCTGATGCAACCATGACAGTATACATCAGGAAACTATCCTGTCTTCTTGCAACATTTTTCTGCTTATTAGCTCGACGATAAATTCTTAGGAGTGTCCTTTATCTTTGCATAGAGGTCAGATATCTAAAGCCAAGATAATGTTTAAAAACAGCACAGAAACTTCTTGGTTAAAACATTAAAAATCTGAACGTACCTTTACATCCACCATTCTAAAGGGATGCGCAGGGTTGGCAGGGCGTTCATCGCCATCATGGTGTGGCTCTCCTGATAAACAGGGTACTCAGTCGTAGGTGGTGCTAAAAGAGCCTTTCCGGGTGCTTGCATAGGGAAAGGATGGACGAGACAATCGATCTGCTCGAATTTAAAAAGACAGATTTATGAAGAATAATTGCCTTCTAACTTGGCAGAGAACGTGTACTGCCTTTAAGGGATTCACAGCTGTGTCCTGTTCTCGTGGAGTTAACTGAGCTTAGAAAAAAACCCACATTTGATCTATTCTTCCTTCCTTAATTCAACATAGCTGAGAATCTCCCAGGATATTTCTATTCGAATTGCAGCAGGCTTTCCATTTCAATGTGTTGGCAGTGAATATCTGTCACACTGATGGCATTTTCTACATGGAAAGTATCACCAACACTTACAGTAGATGGTAGCATATACATCACCCAAATGGCTGACTGTATGTTGTAGCAAAAACAAGGACTACCTTCTTCTCTGACTACCAATGCAGGTTGTCTTGAGCAACATGGGTTCTGCAGCCAGATTCCCAGATTTTGTACCATTTCTGTCCTAGATTGACAGGTCTGGCATTTAGCTTCATTTAAAGCTAAGCTACAATTAAGTACAAAACAGATCAGGCAGCAGAACTACTCATGTTCGTAACAAGCTTCCAAACTTCATCCATCATTTCCTGCAACTCTGTGCAAAGATGTCTGGCTCTCACCTTTTAAAAAGATTTTTTTTAAAAAAAAAAGTCCATATTTGCACAGTACTTGAATCCAGCTGGAAACTCTCTGTATAACCTCCTCCCCAGGGAAGAGGAAGAGGCAAAATCCTTTCCAGGAGCTTCTAAAAAGTGACCTCAGAATTAAATGAGTAATACAAAAAACCATGATCCTAAAAGAAGAGGGAAAAGTAAATTTCAGCTCCCAACCGATGCTTTTTTTTCTTTTCTTTTTTCTTCCAGATACACAATGCTGCTGCAATAGGCCTATATGATGTTGTTGGTATCAGCACTGAAACTAGCATGTACAGAAATATGATGCAGCACTATCAGAATTGGTTTGCAAACCTTGTCAGACATTACCTGCCTGCTCTGACTAGATTCTGAAGCTTGCAATCTATCTTCTTTTACTTGTATGAAGAACCTGAGTAGAGTTATAGGATCATATTCCAAAGGCAAATCATTAACGCTGACATAAAAGACTGTCCTGTGAAAACTGTGTTTCCAGGAAAGTGCATGAACCCTAAATTCTCTGCATGTTAAGCACATCATTCCTCTGCTGAAATTATGTCTCAAGGCTAGTTTCTTTTATAGGGACTTTTGCAAGGTAAGAAAAAGCCTGTTGTGACACACATGATGTCTGTTTGGCTCTGCCAGATGTATAGAATCATAGAATCACAGAATGGTTTGGTTTGGACGGGACCTCAAAGATCATCTAGTTCTACCCCCTGACATGGGCAGGGACACCCTCCACTACACCAGGGTACTCAATTCCTCATCCAACCTGGCCTTGAACACTTCCAGGGATGGGGCAGCCACAACTTCTCTGGGCAACCTGTTCCACTGCCTCACCACCCTCACTGTAAAAAATTTCTTCCTTAGATCTAATGTAAATCTGCCCTCTTTCAGTTTAAAGCCATTGCCCCTTGTCCTATCACTACACGCCCTTGTCAAAGGCCTCTCTCCAGCCATTGCCTGAGTCCATGTCAGGACCCAGGTACACCCCAACTCCTCCCTTCAGTCTGCAGAAAGGAAACCCTGCGCTTAGTCCCAGCCTGGGGACCGAGGCTGCAGGGGACAGGCCACAGACCCGTGCCTCATTTCAGACTTAGTCTAAGTGCAGATGAAGCAGCGCTCAACACGACATTTGTGTTAGTATACGGTTACTGTCAAATTGTTATATATTTCTGCTAAACCAAATACCTGAGAGTTTTGAATCCTACTCTGTTTTAGAAATAAGACTCTGAAACACTTTTTTGTGGTGTGATCAAAATCAAAATTTTGATATGGTGATCAAAAACGGCCATTTAAGCCAAGAAAAGCATTACTCTAGAGGGGTACTTTTTCACCCTTGTTTTAAATATCCTAGCATTTCCCTGAGAGGTCATCCAAAGGTCTGTTTCATGACTTGCATATAGAATTTCTCCTTGCACTTATAGGATATGCATATGCTAAAGGCATGCAGAAGTCAAATGAGGCTTCAGGAAAAATTTCCAAATGAGTAAATTCAATTATTTGAGTTTAGTCTTACAAATTTGTTACTATTTTCTAGCACCTCTACAAACAAGCATACAGCGACCATAGGATCCTTCATATTGCATCCCATCAACGTGACCAAACTCAGGATGTAACTGGGAGCACAGGGGAAGGTCAATTACCTCTACTAAGGTAATGACTGCACTTAGACAGCTCTGAGAACCAGCAGCCCCTGCACTGCTGGTGGTCTTCTGGCCCACACACCCCAACAAGGGTGCACGCCTGAGCTCCCTGCAAGACAAATCATCTTTCACAAAAGCCTCCTCAGTTGGATTTAAGAGCACGAATCTTGTATTGGAAATACGTTGCTCTTGCAAACATTACCACTAAGAAATATTTTGCAGAGACTCAAGGCTGCTTCTTCAAAACAAGCCTGCATCAGTCACTCACAACTGAAATGCTGCTGCTCACATCTCCCTGGCTCTGAATGGAAGCACAAAGCACCCCACACACACCCCCAGCCTCCTGCCTTCGTGACTCAGCTTCATCCCTCGCTTCTCCCCCAGCCTTTCACTTCTTCTGCTCCCAGCCAAGGTATCACACTCAGCCTGTGCTCAAGCTGCAGGACTGTCACTTTCCTATGATCAATGTCCCTTGGCTACCTACTAAGTTTAACACCTGCCTGGTCCATTCATTACATCTCCACATTGACCCTGCTCAAATGCAGTCGACCCTTCACAGCCGTTTCATTGCCACTTGAGATGCCTCTCTTGTCTAGGATGGGCAGATCCTTGACCCAGATGGCAAAAAAGCACTGGGGTTTGCCACATGAAGGCGGATGGACTGCTTCAGGTTTGACATGGAAATATACAGTGCTCTTTGTTTTCTGTAGCCGCCATTAATACCAAAGACACTAAGTTCAGTATCTCCTCTCCCCTGTACTTCTCTCCCCTGAAGTATCATGCGTCCTGTGGTATGATGTCCTCTGCCAGTCTGTCCCGCTTCTCTTGATGAAGCTTGGCAAAGCAACTCAGTCCTTGGCTGATACTATATAAGATATTAGAGTGCTCTGAAATGTCTCTGCCGGCATTTTGATAGTATTATTCGAATGCCAACACTAGAGACTTGTCTGCTTAATGTTGCAGCTGTTTCTCAGAGGTGGCCTTGTCTTACAGCAGTGACTGAGGAGGCTTTCTACTGAAATGTCTCTCTCCACTGGCCTGTAGTCTCTTGTGGGTATGGGGCACCTCAGGTGTCTCTATGCTCCTCCCCAAAGCAGTCCTCCCCCAAACTGGGCTGTTTCAGTCTGTGGATCCCTTCAAATTAAGCTAGTGGAGCAGAGACAGAAAACTCTTGCTTTCCATGTAGGAAGACACATTTTACTTGACATTATTTCTAGTTTGTTTGTTGGGGAAGATGTTAAAGAAACTCATTCATCCTGAATTTGATCTCAGAACTCTGGTTACAGACCCACCTGCCTCCCCACCATCTTCTCTTGTTTCATATCCCAGTTCCTTCCTGTGCTTTTTACCATGCTCCTATTCCTACTCCCAGATTACCCCTGTCCATCTTTACATCTGTTTCCCACGCACTAGTCTGCCTCTTCTTCATCTGCTTCTCCCAGCCCTGCCTTATGCATTCATATGCTTCAACTGCAAGCGTAGCATTTCTGTGCTCTTGGCTCCAATGCCCAATTACAAAAGAAAAGCTCCAGAGACTATGCTGGGATGGAGCCTTGGGATTGGAGATTAAATCATCCGCGAATTTATCCGTATCAAGATATATCTAAAGTGTACATGAAATAGTGATTTTTTTTTTTCACAGCTTTGTATATCGGCCAGATTTGAGGGAGAGGGAAAATTGAAAACTGATCCAGTTGCAAAGCAAACCCTCCAACTGAGCTTCAATTCCTGCTCAAAATCGAGGCACTGCATTTGGGCTAAATAGCTCCAAGAATTCTGACTTAAGGAAATTAAACTTAATTAATCCAAATTTGCTGGATCAGATTTGCTGAAGTTTGCAAAGCCACCAAGTTCTGGGATAAGCAGTATAATATGTAATCCACTCGAGTTCAAGCTTATTTGACAAGGCAGAAGCACCTAAAGACAGGACTTGAGAATGCAAACTTTTTAGTTACTCTGAGTCTACAAAACTCTGCAACTTTAAATGTCCTTCTCCAAAGAGTCTGGAGGTACAGAGAAAAGGGAAGCCTTGATGAAGTACAAGTTTTCTTTAATAGTCTTTGTATTTAGTAACATATAAAATTAGAGACTAAACAAGCTTTAACTCATTAAGTGCCAGAAAAATGTCAAGTTTTCTTGCCAGTAGTCATCTTGAGCCTTTCCTAAATATGCAGTTTAAATTTCTGAAAGACAAAAAATGCAAGATTGAGTTACAAGCTGAAGGAAGACCTTTCATGGTCATGTATTATAGCTCAGGAATCCCTTGCTCAAATAGCTAAAAAAGTAGATCTCTATGTTACCCTGCACCACACTGCAGAACATGACATTTCCAAGTAATTTGGGCCTGTCATGGGCTTTAGTTTACCCTTAATTAGAAAGAGGTTCTCACCTCAAAGCAAAGCTGACATTTGCTCTCATTTGCTGATGGCAATTATGTGTTTACCTAGCACTCAGCACAGCAGAGCCCCAAGCTTTGCCCTTTGAGTGTTACAAAATGAATCAACAATATTACTTCTCTATTACCAGCACAATTTTCTCCGGCTCTTTCTTTCCATGTCCACGCTTCACAGAAGTGGGTGCCATTGCTGCCACTGCAGTAACAGCAATAGCTGCAGTCTCTGGCTCACGTCCCATCCCAAACCCAGTGCTACAGGCTGCCTCTCCCACCTCAGTCCTTCACACTTGTCTCTGAACAAGATATTTGACAAGAGTGGGACCTCTGTCCTCCACTTAGTGACTATCTGCAGCTCCTTTCCAGAGGAGCCTGGGACACTAGTTTAGCTGGATTTGGGGATCTATTCTACCCAACCATCTATGGTAACGGAGAAAAAAAACAGTGCCTCTGGCTTAGGGATCTGCTAGAAGTTGTTTCATGTCTCCATGTAAATCTTCCTCCTTGCAGCTCACAAGCTGCTGGGCCATCCCCATATGCATGCACCCAAGTTGGCTCTGAACCCACCTACATACACAGCCACCAGGCAAGGTGGCTTCATCCCACCATACTTATCCTCAGCCATGTGCACTTTCTCCAGTTGCTGTCACAGCCTCAGTGGAAGACTGCGGTACTGCAGAGGCCCCTTTGAAACTCCATCTGCATGACCTCGTCTTCACAGATCTCACTGTCGCACGTCAGGCCATTTCTGTCTCTGAGAACAAACTCCTGCAAATACCCACCTTCATATAGCCAAGCAGCATCAGCTACTGATTGCCTCCTGCAGACCCACAGAGAGTGGTAAAACTCACATGGTGTGACTATAATAACTATATGGCAGATCAGCCAGATCTTCCACTGCCCAAAATTTTAACACACAGAGCCAAATTGCATCTTTAGTCATTTACGACAAAGAATAACAAAAACTTCAAAAAGAAAATAGAGCTGCTCTTCTCAATAACTCAGAAAAAGATATGCTCTTTCAAGATTCCATAAATATATCTTTTCCATTATGTAAAATTAATTTCCATATCAGACTAAGCCAAAAAATTATTAGGATGAAAGGTTGCTTAAAATGCTCTGTGTTGCTGATTATATCAGTTACTACTTACAGCTTTAAAAAAGTCAATGCCATCTAATAGTGTCCATATTTTATCTGTTGAGAAATCTAATACTCTCAGAAAAGAAGCAATATCAGACTGCATGGTCAGTCTTGCTCGGAAGACAAAATACAATTTTGAGAAATTTAATTTTGAACAATAAGAGAAAGAAAACGGTGAAACTTGGCTGCTGTGTTGCGTACACACATGGAAGGAGAGAAGAAACAAAATTATTGTGATGAATAGGGAGAACATCTTACAAATAATGCAAATGCCAGTATAAAATATTCTTTGTTTCTGGTGTTGGTAATGAAAGATAAGAAGATTGCTGCAATATCACACCAACACTATGAGTGCGTTGTATTTAACATATAAATTAAAATCCTGTCAATAATCCCAGGTACAGAGTGGCATGCATACACAGAAGGTATTAATTTCTGAAATTCAGGAGTACAATGGTGAATGTCTTGTAACCATATTAACATGTCTTTCTCCTATAGTTCATGTAATGCATTACCAACCATATGCTGGTATTTACCCTATAGTGGCATCTGGATGCCCTGGCTTGGGGTCCCACTGCATGAAAAGCTGCAGTTTTAATTGACAAAGGCTGTGGCTACTCCCGCCAGATGCTGACTAATGGGTGAAGGACAGGGAAAGGCTAGCGGTGCCTCGGCAGCAAGCGAATCCTGAAGAAGAAGCACGTCTTGTCTTTGTTTAAACATACTCATTAATGCCTGGCACAAGTAAGCCTAACTAGATGAATCCAGTAGCAGTGAAAATCTCTCTCCAAGAGATGATCTTACCTCCTGTTATAATGTGTCAGAGCTTTCTTACTCCCTCACTCAGCCCAAGGCAAGCCCATGCACACTTCCATCGACAGTACCAAATTGCATAAAAAAGCACAGTGAAAGAGGCCTTACTACCTCCTTTCAAAACAAATGCAACAATAACACATCAGGGCTTCACACGTGGAAAGATGAAGCACATTTTTGCACCAAGACAAGCAAGCTTAGTACTGGGCACCAAGTCGTGTTAGTCACCGGCTCTCAGCAGCTGTTGCAGATCGTCTTCGTTGGCGTGGACAGGGACATCTGGGGCCTTTACCCCCCTTCACAAAGTACTTCACCTTGTCAACACCGAGGGGCAAAGCACGTGTAATCGGGCCAACCCTGCCCCTGTGCTGGCACCCGTCCCCTCCCTGCCACCGCCGCGCCGGACTGGGAGAGCTACAGCGTGGGGAGGTGTCTCTAGCGGTTGTACTGCTGTAGCTGCCAGCGCAGATCCCACCCGTCCCCCACGTGCATTTACACACCCTTGTGCATCTGCAATGTTCTCCTTCCAGTGCCCAGTGAGGGCAACTCCCCAGAGAAGGGCATGGTGCTTTCCGAATGGCTCCAAGCCCCGGGCAGGCAGTGCCTGGGCGGAAGTCTAGTCTGTTGCTCTTATTTTATCCCATGCCATTGCTTGCTCCTGCTCTACATTGACACATTTTTTTTTCTTCTCTTCATTTCATATTCTAAAAAATCAGCTTTGTTAGTGTTCTGGCTGCCTGAACTATCCCAGGAGCACTGCAACAGCTCAGAGGGCAACGCTACCAAGGTAAGTCTTGTTTTGATGCTGATAACCCCATTACAGGTATTTTGCTTGAACAAGTTTAATACACAAAATTGCAGCATGTAACATCCTCCCTTTTCAATATAGTTCTATTCATGTTTTCTTCACTAAAAAGGATTTTTTTTTTCTTTTTACATTTTTAATCTGCTTTTTAAGACTAGCTCCATCTCCTTCATCTGGTCCATCCACAAAAATACTGTAGCCAAAAAAAATCTGCTTGATTGTACTAGATCACTGATTTGGAGTGAGTGCATCTACTCTAAAATTCTGTTTCAATTCAGTAACTGAGATACTATTTATTTCCCTAATCAGATGGTTTCTTATAATTTGTTTTAAAAAACTACATGTGATAAAAGCAAGTCAGCTGACTCTCTGAAACTTTTAAATGTCATTATGTATATATGCATCTTATGATCAACTCTAACGTGTGTTATCCAAATGTTTACTGCAGTACTTTGTTATCCTAACTTAAATCTAATTAGGAATGTTATTCACAATTGTTACTTTAATAGGAGGATGTTCCTGAGTAACTCTCATGATCAGGACTCCTGTTCAGTGGACGAATTTCATGATCTTGCAGAATTAGGCCTTACATTATCACAATTACGTGCAGAAATTACATGACCTTGTTTTGTATTTCCATGACACAAAATTCTGTGTTTCCTATTAGTTCCTGATTTTTTGTCTGATAGCACAGTGATAATTTCTTCCTGAACACCAAATATAATGTACTTGGCAATTACAGCCTCAGAAAAGAAGCAATTATTTTGCTTACACTGCTTTATGAATTAAGTTCACAAAGGTCTAGACAGACGTGTCAGCTATTCTCTATACAATCTGGTATTTGCATGTTAATTGAATCCTCCTCCGAGAAGGCCACCCTGTTTAGTTCATCAGAGAAGAAGCAAGAAAGCTAATTCATACCTCAGAGGGGGTAGATGAAGAAGAAAGGCCATTACCAACACGAACAATTACCACATTTCTTTTATATTAGAGGTAAACCACACACGTATGCATAAACAAGACCCAGTCCATAGCTGCTGTTAATTGGCCTCCTTTGCAATCAACGGGGCTATGTGGATTTGCGCTGGCTGAGACTAGGATTGGTGCCAGAAGCGTCCCGGAGGAGTTTGTCAGAATTTGGGAAGCTCTCAGAGCGGGATGTGGAGCAGCGTGCCGGGTCCCACCCGGAGGAAGGTGCAGTGTTCGATGGTCGTTGGCACATCACTACCCAGTCCCTGAAAAAGAGAACTCATGCAAGCTCAGGGTGTCAGATGCATTGTCCAGAAAGGAATCCTGTGTTCCTTCCCAATCAGAAGACCCCTATTATCAATGCTAAGGTTTACCTGGAATAGTTGCTAAATTACATTAAGACTTCAGCCAGAATATATTACTCAAGTCACCCAACTGTTGCCCTTGATTTTAACCTGTTGCCATAGACCGGTATCAGACATGACTCTCTAACTCTGCTATCTTGCTTGTAGATGTGGAAGTAAGATTACAGGACTATTTTGATTTCGTCATCCATGGAGAACCGCGCACTGAGCTGCCAGCTGACCAGAGGATGCTGAAGTACACATACGGCAACAGCTCTCTCCTAAAGAGCTGACTCTGAACACTTGCAATTTTTATAGGTTTCAACAAGTTCTGGCAACTGCAGATAGAAACGAATTAATTTGAATCATAATTTGCATATTTCACGTGAAAAAAAAAAAATCCTTCTTATTGCCTGGAATCCACCAGGATATGGCATTTTGCAACTCAATAAAAGACGGAGGTACACATGATACTTCCTGAGGACTCGGGGATAGATTGTATTTGTGCATTCAGATTGCCAACATTTATTGTAGCTCATAATTTCCTGGTTTAAAATGTAAGTTTAGGATTCCTTATTTGCTTGTGACTTTTTTCTTAGGTAATTGGGGTCAAGCTCTGTCTGGCTAAAAATACAGACACAAAGCACGAAAGCAACTTTTTAAAAAAGCAATTATTTCAGTTGTATGCTCTTTAAATCCTTAATGAAATGTGATTGCTATTGAAAAGGTTTTTCATTCATTAACATACGGATTTTCTATGGCAAGTGAATTGAACTGGCCATTACTAACCACAAGGCTCTTTAAGGCATTAAAACCAGCAGAGCTGGTCTCACATCGCACTTTTACTTCCACGCTAGTGCAGAAAAATCACACTTTGCTTTTCTTATTTTGTAACAGTTTTTCAGCTTTCAATTAACTTGTCTTTGAGCTGAACTAGATGAACACTCTGAAACAAAAACCCAACTGAATTCCTGCTGAGATGAAATAGCTGTAAAACTGTCTTATTATTTTGATGAAAAACTTGTTGTAGATGCTTGTCTGGTGACTTTTATGAGCTTAATGTTCTTTCTTTTTCAAATTTTGGAAATAAGCAATGTCATTCTTAAATATTATATTTAATTTACATCAACTTAAATTCTCAGATATTACAGCAAGTTCTGGCTTTAAGACACTTGTCTTAAATAGATCATCTGTTTCATTATTGCAGTTTAATTTTAACTTTGCTTCTTACAGAAATCTGTTTTAAATAAATATCTCCTGTTTTTTAAAACAACATTATTTTCTATAATGGTGAATTAAATTCAGTGTGGATAAATAAACTCGAGAAGAATAGTTCTTACTTTACTTCCATGATAGTGATTTCTGAACAAATCATTACCATTCAGGAAAAGGATCCTGAAGTTATAATGGATGTAATAAGTCGTAAAGTGCTTGAATAATGACATGAAAAACGTTGTCGATAATATGGAGTTATTTAGAACAAAAAAATCTGAAGATGGCAGAGGAATTTCAGAAGGACCTCACTGGGCAGCAACGGGGCAGCAAGCTGATAGGTAATTTACAAATAAATACAGTGACACACATGGAAAAAAATTCTAACACTACACAACGACACATTGTAAATTATCTTTCTCCATAGGGTTAATGGACCAGACAGTTTTTGAAAAATTGAACACAGTAGCTGTTAAAAGTAGGAACATCAAAATAAGGAGAGAAGCAAAGAATAGAACAGAAGTTGTCCTCATGGGACTAGGACCATGCAGGGAACATCTCCATCTGGCACATGGTGTGTGGGTCAGGTGCCCTCCACCTCCAGCAGCATTGACTGGAGCTTGGAGAGACAGAGAAGGGCAATGAAGGCTCAATGCACTGGTTGTCTTCAGGCCAGCAGAGACAACAGATTGGAGGCACCACAGAGAGCCACAAAGTCCAGGTGGGATAGGGAGGGCAAACAGGATTACTGTTTCTGAACCTGGCTCCAACCAGTTTTGTTTGACACTCTCCAACTGGACAAAATGGTGAATATGCAGAAAACGCCTGATTATGAAACATCTCTAGAGCTTCTTGCCGCTGGTTACAAAAAGCTTGTGGGTGCGAAAAATGGAGTTACACAAACCTGGAGGAGGATGGCAGCCCACTGCGAAGTATCAACCTGGAGAAATACCACCTGTGGCTCTCAACAGGTTGGAGATGCAGATGGAAAGAAGGTGTAAACATGTTGCCACATGCTCATTCTGTTCCTTCACTCTTCTATAACTCAGAAAATCACCATATTTCTAGGAAGGGCTGGATCATCATCTAGGCAGGATTATGCACTTCAGCAATTCCTTGTGCCTAAAACTGTAACCTATAATGTACTCATAGTTCTTATGTTTTGCCAGGTAAAGCCATTCCCTTAGCGTGATACCAGTATCATGCAGATACGGGTAACATCTCAGAAATTAAAGAGGAAATGCTTCTTATAGAGAAACAAGCCAGGTTTGTTTTCATTTCTATTTAATTCCAATATTGCAGATAACGAGACCTATGAAGGTGTTTTAGCATTTGAAATTGCTAAATGGTATCAGAAAGCAATCAGAAAACTCAGTCTGTTAGCTTGATTGCTACAATAACAATAAAAGATTCATTTATCAAATAAGTCATAAAAGATTCAAGTATCCTTGACCACTGCCTGACTGCATCTCACAAAACACGTTTCGGCATCTCTAAGGATTAGAATATAACCCCGACATTCAGCATCCAAGTGGGACCTTTACAGCTCGACTGGATCTCTACCCACATATGTTATTTAAATTTCCAATTTGACAGCAACTAGAAGGAACGTAAACCAACAGAAACCCAACACCGTCTTTCACCTACCCCAGTGTTCATAGGAACCGAATGGGCAATAGTGTGTAAGAAGAGAGTTCAGCCACAGGAGTATAACCCAGCAAGGTTGTCACGGTTTCTCATCTTTAAATAAGTGAGACATTTCTACACCTTACCATAGCAAGCGCTGGGACACTTCACTGCATAAGGATTCACAGAGGAGTAAGTGCAGTCGGAGGCCAACAAGATCTTTGCAAACTCTAGGACCCATTACTTTTAAAGCATGTTGTCATGTAATCCCAGATTGAGGAAAGAGTCTTCATTCACCCTCTCAGGATAGTGTGGCCAGCAGCAGAGCTTGCTGTCTCCAGCTGCGGTGGCCAGACCATGGAGGAGGGCTAGGACACCTGCTAAAGCCTGTCCCTGGTTGCTGGATGTGAGAAGAGGGCACGAGGAGCAGAGGCAAGCTAAAGATGGCAAGTGGAGAGGGGAAAGGACAAAAAGGAATGAATTGGTCTCTCCATTTTTTCTGGCTTAGCATCTTGTTTATAACATTAACAATGCCAGGCTCGTATTTAGCCCTTTGTTTCATGAGTTCTTAAGCACTTTGTGACGAGAGGCAGAGCCATTTCTCCTCCAGCTTGTTTCACACCAGCGCATCGCCCCGCATCCCCTGCACACTCGGTCATGACCCAACCTCACGTCTTACTTCCTTTAAGTTGTGCTAAGAACATCTGCCAGGAGCAAAACCAGTGTTTATCCATCAGGTTTCAAGAGCCGAAAGGTTCTCGATTCAAATCTCCCTGAGTGTTCCCCTCCCCACAAAATTAGTGTTTCACTGTCATGGAGACAGACGACTGAGCACTGATCTCTGCACTTTGGTCTGAAAAACAAGAAGCACTTGCCTGAAACCAATTCAGATGAACTAGACTGTCCACCATTGGAAATAGTTCAGCTGTTAATAATTTGGTGGTTGACAGAAGGGAGACATAAGAACAGAAAACATTTCCTCCCCCTGCTTTGCCACGACCTTGCTTTCCTGGTGGTTTGAGAGTTTCTTGATAATGTAAAACTTGAATCTTTCTTCCTACAAATTTAACCTTCTCAATTTTTGTTCTATCCATCAAAAGCATGAAGAACTGATTTCTCCTTTCTTCTCTGCCTCTCGCAGCAGCCCCACGCTGGGGTCACGGCGAGCCTGCCGCCTCTGTCAGCCCTCCCGCAGAGGGGGCTGCCACCCGCCCTCATGTTCCCTATCTTCCCACACACGTCAGCACCTCGTGTTTGCCGTCATTGACTCACCTCCTACAGTTTTAGTCCATTTTTGTTCAGGTTGTTTTGAATTCTCACCCTGCCCACCGATGCGCTGGCAGATACTCCTGGTTGCGTGTTGTCTGCAGATGAACAAGCTCAGACCGCCTTGGTCCGTCATCCAGGTAACCATTGAACAACACAGAGCACAACCACATCCAGGACAGATGCAGCAATGTCCAAAGGCAACTCATTTTATTTTGAAGTGAACTGTTACCACACTTCATATGCTGTTATCAACTAAACTCACACGTACGTCATGGTAGGTTCAGTCAGATTGTGTTTCCCTTCCTGGTCAGATAGGACATTCACATGTAACATCCAAAGCCTGAGGACAGTATTTCTGATGCCTGTTTCTCCCTGGAGCACATTGGCTTTTCTCTAACTATAAAGAGAAACCACCTGGGAATTTTAAAGACCAAGTTGTATTTGCTGATACCTGTCTTACCTGGTCCTTCCAGGTGCTTTCTGACAGTCTATTGTTCCACGTGCTTTGGAGTAGGAGGGTGATACCTTCAGCTGACTCATCTGTGAGTTTTTTCTCCCACTTTCTCTTCAATACACCTGCATGCTCTTGGACTTCCAAATACCTCATCTGTCCATCATGGTCCTCACATTGCTTGATGTTCAAAGGTGAATGTGAGAACAAACTCCTAACTTCAGGAGCTACCCTCTAACCTGTTCTTTTCCGATTCTGGGTTGAAACCTTCAGTTATTGGTAAGAATTGTGCTTGCAGTGAAGCACAGGCAGAAGACAGGGAGCCCTGCGACAGCAGGGAGGTATGAGTGAGCTGGAGCCTGTGACCCCCGAGGAGGGCAGGAGAGGGATGCTCATGGCATGCCCGGTCCCAGAGCAGAAGCCAAGCAGCCAAAGGACACCTCTGAAAACAGCAGACCAGACAAAATGAGGAGGAATCTCTCAGGCAGCCCAGGATGGAGCAGCTCAGAGCAGCCTTTGCATGAAACAGCAGAACTGCGACAGATATGGAGGCTTTGCCCAGATGTCCCTAGAGAGTCCCTGCCTGTGGGACCATGTCTGGAGAGCTGACCCAAACACGCAGGCAGATAACCCTGGCCCTGGGAAACTGCTTCCTGGCTCCACATCAAGCCAATATCTCCCTGTAAATTCTTAGTTAAGTGAAAGCTAAGTTGGATGGAAGAAACCATCAGACCAAACCCTTAACCAGACAAAGGTTACTTGTCTCCCAAGAATGCTGTGCACATACTACTATTGAAAACAGATGCCATTTACAGCATTACTAAAAACTGCCCACAAGCCTGAGGTTTGAAAAAACCCAAGCAGCAAAAATATTAGGGGTAGAGGCAATGCTTTTCTGAGGATATTTTTGATGAAAATAGTGATGCTGTTGCAACAAGGCCCTGGTCTAAGAGCCTTCAGTGTCTCTCCTGTTGTCAGTGAAATGTTCCTGCCTTTGAGAGAATTTCAAGCAGCCATGATCAACCCTGCCACCAGCCGTGGCTGAGAATGGATGTTTAGTAACCCATCTTAAAACCTGGCTGGAAACCAGCATGGGGTGCGGCGAGGCCAGTGGATTTGACTGTTCTTCATCTTGCAGAATCGGACTCCCACTGGCATCGTATTTGATAGATTGCCAACAAAAGAGGAGTCAGCCTGGTGAATGATGCTCTCTGCATCTCATTTGAATTCCAAAAGGCCTGCTTTTTCCTGGTAATGACAGTCAGCTATAGCAGGGCAGCTCTGAAGTATTGAAAGATTACAAATAACATTCACAAAATAACTTTCATTCAAAAGTACCATTATAAATAAAATTGGCAGGAAGTTACAGTGTAGCCTATAGCACCGTATTCGTGCTTTGCTCCCCATTTTAAAGTCCCAATGAAGTTGTACAAACAGATAGTGATTCTCAGCTCTCATTTACTACATCTGTGCCAGAATTTCACTAACAATTAATAGTATTACTGTAACAGTGCCCTATTATACAAATTATTTCACATGCACAGAGTTAGCTCTTTGGGGAACAGACTTACTGGCTTTGGCAAATAAGAGGCAAAGGATGCACATCTCATAAATAGAGAAGATCTAGATCCACATGCTTAAGTCACACTGAAGCTTATCAGAAATAAATAACACTCCAAGTGGAGTCAGGCTCCTGAAGTTATCTTTATTGACAGGGACCTACTCAACTTGGAGAAAAAAGTCTATGGCAAAGGTAGGATTTGATGTCTCTAATTTCAGTCCAAGGTCTTAGCTGCACAAGCCGACAGTGCAAGAGCTACTTGAGCTTATTTGGTCAGAAAAGTTCACCCTTTCCTTCCTGGGGTACAAACTCCAGCAATAGTCCCTGATGGTCCCATCTACTGCTAGAGCAGCCAAACCCAGGGGTTTTAACCATGGCATGGAAGTAGAGGGAATGTCCAGGAGCCAGACCAGGTGAACCATTCACTCCAAAGGCAAGCGATCAAGACAACACACAGCCTGGCTTTCTAAATCACACAAGGAAGCTCTTGTTAATTCAGAGAATAAGGATATGAAAAAAGTTTGACTTGCTTCCTCTGAGATTATCACTGCATCCCAAGCTCAAACTAAAGAGAAGCCCTGCAGAGGTGGAGAATCGGTAGCAATACAGAACAGGAAACAAGTGCAAGCGCAGAGAAGCTGGAGTAGGAAGTAGAGTCACCTCCAAGGAGGCACAACAAGTGGGCATCTTTGTGAAGGTCATTGAGGGTTTTAGTGGGGAGCATCACAGAACCATCACCGAAGGACTCCTATGGGACATGGGAAAAGCCACTGAAGCTGCTGCCATGACTGGCAGCGCTTTAGTGGGAGCATGGCACATATGACTAACACTGTAGATTTGAATAACACTGTAGATATGAATAAATGTGCCCAGCTTTTAATATTATTGGGAAGAACTGAGGTAGAATCTGGGTAATTTCCATTAATTTAAGGGTCTGCTATCTCTCATTATACAAATGCATGTGGTATTAAACCATTCGCTGTGAATAAAACTTTCATCCAAATTAAAAAAAAAAAAAATTAAAAATCCTGAAAACTTTCCATAGTTGGCTATATGAGAACTTGCCTGTTATTATGGTCCAGGCTTTATTTTGGCAAGTGCTGAATTCAACAGTTATGCTGACGTAGAAACCATAACCAGCTTAATCTTCCTGTCAGTCTAGGGATCTTTGATACAGCATGTCTACATGAAAAAGACTGTTATTATATATTTTGCCTCTCGACTTAATTAAAGTCTCTTTTATGAGATGCTGTATTTGTAACCACTTTCCCCTTCCTAAAATGAACCATCTCGTCTGGTACAGTAATTATAACGACATCATTGAATCTGTATTCACAGCCTGTTTTTAAAATAGTTCCCATTTCTAAGCGAAGACTGAAGATGTTTGTGGGTAGAAATGGGTCTCTCTGGCTCCGTTCAGTCAGGAACACATGGATTGCACAGCGCACCCCTTAACAGGAGAAAAATTTTAATTCACCAAAGAATGACACCCCCAAACTTTGCATGAGGGGGACATTGCCCTCATCCCTGCAAAGTTGCCACCATCCCAAGAAGTACAACAGGATAAAACTAACCACTTTTTTTTTCAGCTGGAAGTTATAGTTAAAATCGGTCAATTCAAGCTGCGAACAGGACCGAGTTGCCTTGGTGGGACCCTCCAGAGCTGAGCGCTGGTCTCAGCTCTGCAGCTGGCTGATAGCACAACCACAAGTGACTCACATCATCTCCTTGTGCAAGAGTTTCCTCCCGATATTTGCCTCGCGTTTCGTTACGTGAGGAAACTGAAGCCAGCAGATCATCTTTTGACCAGTGACTACAAAGTGCTTGGCACAAGCTACGGTTGAACTCCGTCAGCAGTTTTTCCCAGGTAATACTGGATGACAAAGAATGGCAATACTCTCAAGTGGCAACAACTACACAACAATTATGCCCAACCCAGCTGTCCTCACTTTGGTAGTGTGACCAAAAACTTTGCAACTCGTGCCTCTTCATAGGACCTCTACATTCAGTCTACTCTTCAGTTGCTGTTACTTTACAAGGAGGTGGAAGACAAGGACTTAATGTGCTATCTCTTGTAATTCACTAGAAGCAACAGAGGGCAGAAGGGATGGCTGTGTTTATCAGCTTCAGCTCTGGCAAACAGGCAGCTGTGCTGTGCCATTAATGCTCAGCCTCGACTGGTCAGTGAGACTTCTATTCCCTCTTATCCCGTCACTCCTTCTCAGCTGCTCACACCGCAGGCCAAGAAAGTTTTACCTATGATTAAAAAAGAGAACTTCAGGTACAAAAGGTGAAAAGTCATAGAAAATATAGTGAAAACAGGGGAAAAAAACCACCAAAAACTAAATGAGGAAAGTTCAGTGACTGTGCTTGACATCTCAGTGTAACAGCAAATTCGTCAGGAAAAAATGCCCAGCAGGCAGATGATACTTTCTCATAGCAGCTTTCTTCTTGCTTTTAGCAACCGGAAATCCTTGTTAATCCATGAAACCTGAATCCTGCTTCCTAAAGCTCACATATTTCTATCCACTTTCCTCTCTTGCACCCATTCTAACATCACTGATGGCTGATCGCTACCACCATCTTCCACCAAATCCAGGCCTTTTCTGTGCTTCAAGGCACAGCACTTTCTTGAAAAATAACATTATGTATACATATATACATATAACTTTAATTCACTCCTCTGCTTGTTCTTACCATTGCCTCCAGCCTTTTCTCTTCTGTCGGCTTCTTTAATAACTAAAGATTCATTTCACATGAGAAATGGAAGACATGAAGATGCAATGACACCACTGTAATCACAAGAGATGTATTATCTGGAATTCAGATACCTGCTCCTAACAGATGACTCATGCTAAAAGCTCCAGCAAAAGGATGGAAAAGCTCAAGTCCTTGGTGATCTGGGATGCTGGGAGATTTATTGCTTAGAGAACATTTGGTGATAAATGTTTACCATGTACATACGAAATGAAATTCGTAACACAGTAATCTCCCATCCCATGGATAGAGCTAGCCTACCACATGCCATTTCAGCAGGGAGTAGATTCAGTCTTTACCCTCACATTTTCCTCCCCTCTTTGCACCCCAATTCTTTGCAAACTGTAAAAATTCTAAGTTTTGCAAAGTCTCCTTTAATCAAAGTTACTTCCAGAAGAAAAGCGAACACTCCACAGTACAAAGTACAAAGTCCTGTGGGACTGTGCCTGAAGAAAAACAAGCAAGCTGCTGGTTTGGGGTGGGTTTTTTTTATTTGACATAGCTCTGTGTCCTGGTTTTGGCTGGGACAGAGTTAATTTTTCCTCCTCGTAGCTAGTATAGTGCTGTGCTTTGGATTTAAGATGAGGGTAATGGAGACAACACAGTGATGTTTCAGTTACTGCTGAGCAGTGCTAACACAGAGTCAAGGACTTTTCAGCTTCTCATCTCACCCCACCAGTGAGTAGGCTGGGGGGGCACAAGAAGCTGGGAAGGGACACAGCTGGGACAGCTGAACCCAACTGACCAAAAGGATATTCCATACCATATGATGTCGTGCTCAATGTATAAACTAGGGGGAAATTCAGCCAGGGGGTCGCTGTTTGCGAACTGGTTGGGCATCAGTTGGTGGGTGGTGAGCGATTGCGTTGTACATCACTTGTTTTGTATATTCTTTTATCATTATCATCATTATTATATTCCTTTCCTTTTCTGTCCTCTTAAACTGTCTTTATCTCAGCTTACAAATTTTACTTTTTTCCCAGCAATTCTCTCCCCAATCCCACTGGGTGGGGAGAGCGAGTGAACGGCTGGGTGGTGTTTAGCTGCCTGCCAGTTGAAACCACAACGCTGCGTTACCACCATCTCTTCCTGCTCTCCACTGTCCCAGTCAGTTGCTATCAGTGCTTTATTAATCACTCTGCAGTAACCAGCTACTGGAGGAGCTGAGCGTTTCCGCCTGTGCCGAGAGCTGCCACTATCGCATCCTTCATGCTGCGTATCGCGTCTGACTCTCTTCATCACTGACGTATTTTGGGAAGAATTTCCATTAAAAACAGAACAAAGCAAAACAAAGAAAAATCCCAGAAGCTCTTGACTTTATAATAGAGATGAACTAAAATTAGAACTTTAAATTCGAGCTTTGTTAGTTCTTGCTAGTGAGGAGGCATCCAAATTAAATTCCTGAAATATATAGGAAAAGAAAGATGAGACTGTTTTCTGGCACCGTTTGAAGCAACAGTAATGCAAGGGCTACTGATTGGGTAAGATCTCTGCATTGTCAAAAACTCAGCCTAAACCGCAAATATCTCAGTTTTTACAGAGAGATTGTAACAATAGAGCTTGAATTTTTGCCAGACATTCTGGGGACATTTTATAGATTGGAAACTGAGGGACAGAAACCAATTAATTCGCCCAAGCTTTAAAAAGGCCTGTGACAGAGCCAAAACCAGATTTGAGATTGGAGTCTCAACATGCTGCCTAATTGCAGGTCTATCTTCCCCCTCAGGCCCCAGCTTTCTGTATCTTTCTGCTGTTTCATCACTAACCCACCTCTAGGATGCTTTTCTTCCCTCATTCCCATCAGATAATTTATGACGCTTTCAAATTTTTACTGCTAGAAGTCAGGGAACACCATCCCTGGACCTCACAAATTTAGTGCCTGAATTTGTTTCAGGAATAATAGTAACACAATGTTGTATGCATTTGCAGAACTAAGATATTTCTGCCATCTATTTCCTTGAAGCTTTTATTGCTCTTTCCCTCAGTGTTTATTCACTGTGACTGGAATGGAAGAAAACGCTTTTCTTCTTATTCCACTTCATACAAGAAAGTAAGAAACCAAACAATTAGGGCGAGGTAAGTAGACCCTGAGATACACTGGTCAAGCACCTACAATCTAACAAATACAGGGACTAATTAAATCAGCCTTGGCTTTCTAAGCCTATTCTGTGCCTCTAGAAATGCTTCTCTTGTTATGAAGGAAGAAAAGAAAATGGAAATAGAAAAGAATAGGAAAACTTGCCCTTATAGCAAGCTAAAATATGTTCTAACAAAAAAATAATACTTTTGGCTTTTACATGCTGTTCTCTTTTCCTCAGAAGCAAAATTCTGGGATTAGGAGAGTTTAAAGCTTCTGTAATAGTACCTCAAAATTGTCCGGTGGTAAAAATGTTAGAAAATGGTGATTTTCCTTTAAGACTGAAGTAGCTGTTTGTGAAGAGTGGGCATTTATTCCTCCTGAGTTCTTTAAACATACAAAAGAATTCAAAGCTTCTTTCCAATGACCTTCCTTTCAAAACAAACATTTTAAGTATTTGTTTTTTGGTTTTTTTTTTCTATAGAATTTATATCAACAGCATTTTTGAGTTTCCTGTGCTGGTTTCTTATAGCCCAAAATTTCACTTGGTGACCTTTGGCCTAGTTCTCCAAAGAGTATGCTGTGATTTCTCCAAAAAGTTCATATTGTGGAGCAGAAAACATTTTGTTCTGTCCTGTTTTCATGTGGATGACAGTCTGTCAGCACAACGTGGTGTTTGTAAATGTGGGAATAGCTGTTCATCTAGGTTTGCGTTATATTAAATTATCATTCAGAGGTAATGCCAGTGGACACAAGTAAACAAATCATAGAATCATAAAATCATAGAATGGTTTGGGTTGGAAAGGACCTCAAAGATCATATAGTTACAACCCCCCCTGCCATAGGCAGGGACACCCTGCACTACACCAGGTTGCCCAAAGCCTCATCCAACCTGGCCTTGAACACTTCCAGGGATGGGGCAGCCACAATTTCTCTGGGCAACCTGTTCCAGTGCCTCACCACCCTCAGAGTGAAAAATTTCTTCCTTATATCCAATCTAAATCTACGCTCTTTCAGTTTAAAGCCATTGCCCCTTGTCCTATCACTACATACCCTTGTACAAAGTCCCTCTCCAGCTTTCCTGTAGGCCCCCTTTAAGTACTGGAAGGCTGTAATAAGACCATCCTTGTCTTACACAGTCCAAGTCCTTAATATCTTGCTGTTGAATGTTACCAAATTGTGGAGGAGTCCGAAACACAGGAGAGTTAGGTGAAGGGATTTTCTATTACAGCTACAGCTGTGCTGATATAATATAACGTAGGGGAATATAATACCTAATATATCATATATAATACAATATAAAGGGAAACTTGAGGTCCAAACTCTCTGCAAATGTAAAACTCAGCCTTTAAGAGGAATGCAGATAAACAATAGGAGCTCTAGAATTCTGCATCAAAGATGACCTTGTGCTTGGTTTTGCCTTCAAGACCTTCTCCTTCAGCAGTTGCCTTGGGCCCTGTTTCTGGAGCGTGGCGAGCAGCAGAGCCCTTGGTCTGGGCACTCACCGCACCCCTCTGCTCTCTGCTGGGCGGAAACAAAAACCAAGCAGAGCAAGAGACAGGCAAACCTCAAGCTGCTTCCTGAAGGACTGTGCTCCAGGAGGCATGGGATGCAGGTACGCCAGGAGGCAAGGGCTGTGGTACTAATGCAGGTTGCAAAACGTTAAGTAAATGAGGGAAGAGCAGCTCTGGTGTCATGGGCTGGTTGAGAATGCAATCAAGAGATTGACACTGTTCAGAAAAGTCAGTGTAGACAAAGTTTTCCTATACAGATTAAAACATCCCGAAAACACCTTTAGAAGGGATGTCCAGTTGCAAAGCAACTTGTTCAGGTAACTAAGAGCACGCATTAGGTGAAGAGCTCTATGATGAACCCAGAATACTGATACAAAGAAATAAGAGACAAACGAAAGAGAAGTGTAAACTCTGTAAAATGGCAACATGTCTTTATATGTAATTTCAGAAACATGGGAGAGAAGGTACATTTGACAAATGAGAAATAAACAAACCCTCTGCAGAAAGGTGGTTGGGTATAGTCTGGGAAAGATCTCACAGCAGCCTACATTATCATGGAAGGTGCAATTTGCCGAATTCAATATATGTAATATTAAAGACATTTTCTGATGGAAGAGAGTGAGCTAGTTTTCCAAAAATTGTGAGCTACACCCACAAACAACTGTTGACGTTAAAAAAAACATTGTGCATATAAAATGCCATTCTGAAAGCCTGAAGATTTCCATTCCAATGTTTTAGAGGATTTAACAAAGGAAAAATGAGTTTAAAAAAGCAGCAGCACATTTTAGGCCAAAACTTTTGACCCAGTTCTTCTCTAAGCACATTTAAATTGGTTGTCTTCCTCAGTTCCTCAAGTTCAGGCTGGATACAAAAAAACTCAGTATTTCCAAGAAATCAACAAAAAAATAAGTTACAAGAACTTCAGTGTAAAGAAGAAAGAGCTTATCTTACCCAAATAAATATGTAGTTATCAGATTCAAGTGACATGGCGGGGAAAAAAGATCAATGCTTTAAAAAGTTGCTTTAAAAATAAAACAAATTCTCCAACAACTCCAAAGAGTTGAGGAACACAATGTATTCATTTTCTGCAAAAAATTGTTTTCAGCCTTCAGTTACTGAATCAGAAAAAAACTAAGAATCTTGGATGATCTTTAATTGTGTTAGCATCGTCAAGCCTTTACCAGAACGCTAATTGCTCACCCCCAACCACATCTCCACATACATATACAGAAGACTTTTCATCTTCTTTGATTCAATATTGCAACTACAGAGGATAGAAATGGCTGGCATTTCGATTCTGTCAGCTTAGATCATCACTGGGCTGCATCATTGTCCCAGTGAGGAAGAAAGGAACATTTCTAACAGAATCGCACTGTCAAAATCAGAACAGGAGTCACCTCAAGCCGTGAACTGGGTTAGTAAGATTTCCTATTATAATTTTAATTATTCTTCTACATCTCTTTTCTGCATTTCCAAGGCTTCAGTTGCTCTGTCCTTTAAGAACAATGACTGATTTCAAAAGGAGCCCGGATGACCACAGTAAGAACCCACATACAGTAACGTCGGCTTAGATTTATACAGGAATGCCAATTTATATTAAGTGCAGTCCATTTAAGGGCTGAAATCCTGCTGAATATGTCAAAAAGAGGAGCTCTACTGAGCAGGATGTGGTCCCAGAAGGTTTTAGTAACTACTTGGAAAGAGATATTCAGCAAAAGCCTTGGAGTAAATTGATGTTCCTTACGGAGATTTTGTCTGTTTTTTGTTTCCCTTTCTTCCCCACCCCCATGACCCATGCTTACTATTAAATGGCTCAGGGAAGACCCTGCACAGGTTTTTCAGAAAATACCTTTCATGCATACCCAGTAGAGTCTCGTCTACTGAACTGACAACCTGCATCTTCAGCTCATCATCATATTGTCACTCCGCCTCGTGACCCAGCACATGCAGCTGGTCAGGAGTTCAAAGGACACCCTTAGCATGCAGAACAAGTCAAGATGCTTTAGGATGTATGGTGTTTGGCATGGAGAAATAATGCGAGAAGACCTTGGGTGCAAAAGTTGCTCTGTAATGCTGCAGCATGCTGCCCAGTATAACATGCTAACTTGGACACTGGAATATAATTTTTTACAAAGATGCATTGAAGAAATATGCAAGCGTGGCCCAAATTTCCAGAAATCCTGTTCATTCTGGCCAACTTCTGCCCGGTTTCCCTCTATAAACTATGAAAAAAGTCCCCAGATCCCCAGTGACAGGACCTAAGGACCACAGGACACCTGTGCAGAACATGTGTACTAGGAATAGAGAGTCCTTGTCACTGAGGCGCAGTGGAATCATTCTCTCTCTCAGCTCAGAGCAGCCGTGCTCTGCTGCTGGGCATCTTTTTGTGATAGCAAAGCTGCACGCTGTAGTGAAACCCCATGACGACAAACCACGGTGCCTGTGACAGCTGGTTCGCCACAAACCAGTGCAACACTCAAAACCACCAAGAGAGTCTCGACTCTCTAAAGCCATGTTTTACTTGCAAAACAGGCTTTTTATGTAGAGAAACTCAACTATGCTAGATAAGATGTAAGCAGGTGTCTTCTTTGCCATCCAGAGAGCTACTGTGTGTCCTCCTGCCCATGGCCGAGCTCTCAGGAGCAGCAAGCCATCCGCTGCAGCTCTCCCTTCCTGCCGTTTGACCATGAATACAGTTTTTAGACACGTTTCTATGGGAACGAGGCTTCACGCAGCCACACTCTCTTCTCGTCTCCTCTTAATAACTCCTGAACCCTTTGGCTCATCCCAGCCAGAAGTTGACAGAAGAAGAGCAAAACTCAGAGATAATCTAGTTCCTCAAGCTTCATGACCGTAGGGGCTGAGCAAGTAGTGGGGAGAGAAAATGTACTGTAAGTGCCTTGACAAACGGAAAAGCTCACATGTTAACGCCAGCTACTTGAGCCATTTTATGAGGTCCCTCTATTCCCTAGGAAGAAGATATCCAGTGGGCCAATGATCAGTTGGAAACCAGGCTTCATCAGTACCTGTGCACACAAAATTGCTTGTTCTTTCTTCTCCTCCAATAGGTAGAAATACGAATAGCACCTGATTCTGGAAGTCCTGAGGGATGAAAGATCAGGCTGATTGTCTTGATTTGCTGCTGCTGGACAGAGTTTCTGCTCTGTTTTTAACCCCTTCTTTTCCTCAAGATTTTTATTTGAATTTTGGAATTGTATTTTCTCTATCAGTGCGAACATGTACAAGCAAACTTGCATACATACACCCTTTCTTTTGCTCTAGTGATATTACCAGACAGTTAAAACTGGAAATGTCTGGATGAATATCTGTATGTTGTTTCTCTTCCCATGCTATAATCCTGGCTCCAGCTGTGTTGGGAGTTTTACCATAGACTGTAATGGGGTCAGAATTGCAGTTCTGCTACATGAGATTCACCAGCATTCACAGTTACTGCTTTGGAAATTGCAGAATTTAATCCCAAATGAAATAAGTGCAGTTATAAACTGGTATAGAAATAAGTTTGACTTCACACAAAGGTTTCTAATTTTAGCAACAGATAAGATCTTATTTTCAAGTGAGTGACCCACGTCACAAAGAAGCTGGAAAGGGTTTTTTAAACCTCAGTTCACCTGGGGATGTTATGAAGGTATAATGACAAGGCATAAGTGGTGTTTTCCCCTATGGCAAGTTCTCAGCTGGCGGAACAACTGGAGCGTAACTGAACAAAGGCATAAAAGCTGTTCTAAGACCTCTGGATGTTCTGCCTGCCAGTAATTTAGTGTGTTTAAAACAGAGGATCCTTTCTACATTAGGAAAGAGGGTTACTAGCTTGCCAAGCAAAAAGATTTGAGGCTTGACTCAATTGTGGACTCCTCTTGGGATGGTCAAATGAGAACATTCAGAGCATCAGACCCCCGGAAGTACTCAGAGCCACAGAAATGGCAGCAGAGGCTGGCTGTAGCCCACTCCATTAGCAGCCTCAGGTATAAAGACTTGCCTTTGGCTAACGAGAGCCAAAACTGGTGGCTTATGTTTTGCAGTGGTTCATTTTCTGATTTTTGACAGCAATTTGCACTGAATAAGCTATATCAAGACACTGCTGCTGAAGCCGCAGGTATGGTGCTCAGAGCAGCCTTAGCAAGAGCCTTTCCCAGCCCACGTGCCACCGCTCACATTCCTCAACTCACTTGTGCCATGATTCACTCCTGTCCTTCACCCTCTCAAGAAATCATGTTAACTCCTGCTGTATACCTCGCTAAATCATGGCTTCCCAGTCAGGACAGGCTTTTATTCTTGCTCGTTGATAGCAACAATATCAGTTTAGCAGGGATATACACCAAATGTTCCCCTGTATTTAATCATGGAAAACAAACTCCAGTCTTCCCTCATAACTTTTGCTGTAACATTATTATACTGTATCACAAATGTTAGTCTCCTCCTGTCATCCTCTCTTCACACAGAGTTCAGATACAGAAGATTCACCAAGGTCTTACGAAATCAGCACCATATGAAACAGTATATATGAAATGTGATATTTTTGTTTTCACTGGGATTTACTCATTTCTACAATATTAACAGAGAAGAATGTCTCACAATCCTCCCAGATCTGTTTTTCCTTACTAGCTCATTTAAATTGTCTCTTGGGTACCCTAACCTACTTTCTGAGACTATACAACTGCCTTTCCTCATAGCACACTTGCTTTGCAAGTTTTCCCTTTATAATAAGGTTGAGTAGTTTTCTTTCAGCTACTTTGACTTTTGTTATCTCCTAAATACTACTACACTCATTGAAATACACAATCTGTACCCTGCCTTATGTTACAACCTATGCAAGAGGAGCAGTAGGCTGATACAGAAATATAGGCGTGTTAAGAGTGCAAAACAGTCATTAGAGGCAGAGGAACTCTGTTCTCCTGTAGCAACATAGCAATGTTTTCTACTTTATAACCTTCCACAATGTCTCCACTGAAGGAAAAATAAAGCTGTACATTTTGACTTGAGAGTATGAAAGAGTTTTTACATTATTCTTACTTGGAAGATGGATGAAAGCATTTAAATAGCTGTAATACAGAAACAACCATCCTGTAGCAATGAAGTGTTTTGTTGGGCTGGTCATCTTCCCCAGAATTTCATGACCTATTGCCCAAGCACTTGTTCTGTCTACCCTCTAAGAATGTCTTTTCATTAGGCTTCAGTTTATTACACTCTCGTCTTTCCCCTCAACTGTCTTTTGCCCAGGTCTTCCACCCTTGGCAGCTGTATATTTTGCTTCCTCTGGAAAATAAAATCGAGTGTTACATAGCTATTAACAAGGATCAGGTAGAAAAGGTTTCCCTTCCCGCAGGTCTCATCCCTGATGAGCCAGGTTATCAACAAATTGAGAATTCTTTGGCCTATGAAGTAAATAGAAAGCCTCTTTGGTTGAAGTTTGGTTGTTAGCTGCTTCACTCAACCAAGTGACCCCACTATAGGAATGAGACAGTGCTGAGTAGCAAATGACAGGCAAAACAACATAGCCTTTTTAGCAACAATGCTTTAGCAACTTGTACGTTAAGGATACAACCAGAAGTAGAGTTAGTAGAGGTTTTCGCATTCTACACACAGTGCAAGCATTCATAAACAGTTAACAAACCAAGGCCAAGATTTGCCTTGCCCAAATTAAACTAGGTAACTAAAAGAAGGTTTTTGACAGACAGCTAAAATTTCCTGTTGAAGGTCCAACCATTGTTTGAAAGCTTTTGCCAAGATTGAGAACCTCAGGCAAATACAGCATCTCAATGGGCTGGCACAGGTGTGGGACTGAGCCATCTCTGCAGCTGCAAGCAGAGAAAAAAATAAGATCTGGAGTGAGAATCACACAGAAAAGGGCAGGGAGGAGAGAACAGATATCTCACCCAGGACCCTACTGAGAAGTAAACAGTGTGATGGGGTGGGAGGCAATTACCACTCAGGCAGTAGGCACGAGCCCTCTCGTGTCTCAGGGGCACTTGTATATTTGGATCCTGTGGGGTAGCAAAAATGTTGAGCGTTTCACGAACTGCAGGCAGTCAGTTATTTCACAAGTTCAACTAGCAGGTCATAATGGTACAGCACCTAGCTCTGTGGCATCATCTCCTACAGTCAGGGCTTACCGGCACTGGCCCAAAATAAATGCCACCAGTTTGGATGTGTAATATTTCTCAAACATGAAGGATTTCAGGATTTACAAAGCAAAAATGTCAGTTAACTCAATAAGAGTGTTTTCTTGTCCAGAATTTAGTGAAAGTGAACCAGAAACCCCAGGACTTGGGATATCACTTTCAACGTGATCACGGACACAGAAGGCCATGGAGATGTCTCCCCAGCCCTGACTCTCACAGCAGAGAGGATCTGAGAAGAGGACTTTACTGGGACAAAGTTGATTTTTGAACTGTGCCAGCTCCTCCAGATCTTGTGTGAAGCCACTCCCTGGCTCAAGGACCAGATATGTCTCTTGGCCACCTGTTTCACAGTGAAGCTGTGTATTTTGGCGTAGATAAGCCATTTCTGCACCTGCTGGCAATTCTCTACTGCAATGCACCCTCATTCAAGGCCTCGTCTGAGGAGGCTTCAACATCAGGACTGGGGTGATGTCCGACATCCATTTCTGCAGCTCCATGGTCCAAACCCTACAGGAGCTACTCCCAGGAGCTGGCAACAAACCCGCCTCGGCTTATTCGTTGGAACTAGAGCTTCTGCAAGAAGTCCCACCTCCTCTCTGACTATTTTATCTCCAAGTAAATAACAGTATGATTTATTGTGTATGATTTCAGGTTGCCCAGAGAAGTTGTGATGCACCATCCCTCGAGGTGTTCAAGGCCAGGCTGGATGAGGCTTTGAGCAACCTTATCTAGGGGAAGGTGTCCCTGCCCATGACAGGGGGGTTGGAACTAGATGATCTTTAAGGTCCCTTCCAACCCAAACCATTCTATGATTCTTTGCTCTGGGGCTTGCCAACTCATCATTTTCAGCAGCTCCAAGGAGCCTGTTCTCTCACTGTAGTCTCTCAAATCCCTTGAGGTGTCATCTAACCTTTGCATTTAGCAGCTACCTAAGCAACAGACTTATTTTTCCTTTACTGTCATTTATAAGGAGATCTTACTTCAAATATACCAGCCAGAGGATCCAGGAAGCAGGCCATACCTTAAAAACAAGCACCTAGGAGAGGAAAGCCAGTGCTATCTTTGAGAGCAGTTGAACAGGATGTACAAGTGTTCATGCACTAAAGGAAAAGCAACTCAAGGAGGCAGCAGCAGGACCCCAAAATCTCCAGTGATTACTTAAACAGAAGGCTGAGTGGTCAGCAGGGCAGTGGAAGCCATGCTTTGGTAAGGCATGCTTATAGCCTAGTCCAGGGGGAGAGGTCACGAGTCTGTCTCAAACACCCTTATAGCTTTCATGAGTTACAGCTCATCCTCTAGACACATGGCAAATACAAACGGGCGTGAGAACTGACAGCTGACACGCGGGGTTGATACCTGGCACCACAGGCTCTGTAGCCCCAGCCTTTGGTTTGTCTCCATCTGCAACTTGACATACTACATTGCTTTGTTGGGTTCTTTTTGCAGACTGCCTCAGCCAGCAGGCAGAGCTGGACACTCCTTCTCTCACGGCAGAAGGGTCTCTCCTTGTTGGTGGCCAACTAAATTCTTTCCCTCTAGTTTTGAGTAAAGTCTCAGCTTAATCTCTAACACTCTGACTGGAAGCCTACTCTGACACTTAAAAACATTTAAAAATCACATCAAGCTCTTTAATAAAATCCAGGCCTTCATTATCATGAAGTGGGGAGTTAATCAAAGGATGTTTTACATTTTCCAGAGAAGGAATATCTGAAGCATTTCCACTTAGCTTGCTGGAATTTAAGGAGCAAGCTAATTAATTTTTGTCCTGTGGAAGAACTCAAGGGCTTACTGTAAATTCTTAAAGACCTTTTAAAATGATTTAAATGTTGTAAAACGTACTGAGGCACCACCCCTGGAGATTGAAGATGACTTCTTTTCTACAGAGGGGTTCCAGCTGCCGTATATTTCTCAGCATCACTAAACCAGCATGCCTCAGACCAGCTAACCCAGGGTGGGAAGTCGAGTGCTCATCCTACCCTGGTTCCTGATTAAACACACACTTGAAAGCGCCCTTTCTCACACACATTTGTCTCGAGGCTTGGCAAACTTCAGCAGAAGACAAACTTTGGACTTAACTGCTACGCTGAGTTAGGTCCTTGTAGTTGGCTGCTCTGTGGAGAAGAGTAAATGTCAGCAGTTACAGCTGTGATTCTCTGCCTCTTAAATTGGAATGAGACTGGAATTAAACCAGAATGTCATCCGCAAGAGATGGTAGAAAGATAATAAAAACTTTGGCCATCATCTTCAGAAAAGGGGTAGCTGCTCAACTACCACTGAGTAGTGGTTAAAGTCACCGTAAAGGCTGTAAGTCTGAGATTTGGGAATTCGTAATGGCATGATTGCTTTACTGTGTTTGAGTTCATTGCACCATATCTCATTTTCCTCCTCATCTGAGCTGCTGTCTCACTCACCAGTCATTGAGATCCAGATACTGCAGGCCCCTGATCTTGGAAAGCTTCATCACAGTGTTCCTGAAAATGGTTGACTTTTCTGACCAAATGAAAGGATGTCTCTTCATCCTTCAGCAAGACTAAGCAAAGATAAGTAACTATAATACAGTAAAAATGAAGTGACTTTCTACTGAATCCGTGCTTTGACTTTAAAATCACCCTCCATCCCTCACACCCTGTGGGATTTCTAAACCAGCTTCCTTGGAATCCATATAAGAGAACCTTAGTTTTCCTTTACCCCAAGCTCTAATTAGAGACCGATAAATTTCTCATTCATTGCCAGTCACCTGTACACCATTCCTGACCTTATCTCCCCAAGACACCTGGCTATACTGTAGGAGATCTATTTCACTCCCTTACCTTTCCTTCAAGCCTGGACTCCAGGAAGGTGATGTTCACTCACTGCAGGTGTCCCCTTCTCTACTGAGGGCAGTAGACCTAATTTTTTCTGTTCCCAATGTCTATCGCTTAGAAAAGAAGCTAAGAGAGCTTTAGCAAGAGTGAGCATAAGTCTTTTCAAGGGTCCTTCTCCCTCTCTGGAGAGGACATATGGGAATTGAACACACAGTTCCTACAGACCATCTCCAAGAGGCAGGAACCTAAATGCTCCTTAAAGTGCCTAGTAAGCACGAAGCTCTACTTCCAGCCTTGCACGCACTGTTTTATTGCCAGCCAGTGCACATTATATGCAACATTATATGCAACATTGAATACAGGGAGGAACGACAAGGTGATTTTATGAGAGAAAGGCTGGCAGCAGAACTTCTGACTGCTGCTGCACTTCAGAGCCTTGGATCAAGAGCTCTGAGCTTACTCACTTGCATGAGCAAATCTGAACTGCACTGAATAATTTATCTCCTCCACTTGACTCCAGTACTCACTCAAAGGGGCATCTTATGTGCTGTGAACTTGGTATTGTTTCATCATATCATATGTGAAGGAGTTAGAAGAATATTATTTGTCTGGATAACATGGTTTGCATAAGAAATTCCAGTGGGGCTTCAAAGGGAAAGGAACTACTCTGAGATACCACTTCATTAAATCTTAGTTAAGGAAAGATGTTGTAGTAGATAGATAGAAAAACAGGCATTGGGTGGAGATGAGGGCTAGAAATAGAAGAATCTATTGAAGTGAAAGCCAGAAAATACTGAACACAAAAAGCAGCTGTATTTTTGGGAAGATTTCTGTATAATCTACATACATCCCCTCCACTCCATGTTGATGGGATGTTCTGTATCAGCACATAGGTTCAGACCAGAGCATCACTCCTGTTTGCCAGACCAAGCAGTGTGCAAATGTCCCCGCAGCTCCGCATGAGGCAGAAAAGCCAGTGGCTAAACTACAGTGGCAGAAACATATCGCAGCCCTTCTTCTCCTGACTCACCAACACAGCTGACAAGCCAAGTCAGGGACACATTTGACTTTTGGTCCCACCTGTAGGAGACTCACTCAAGAACTATAAAGAACACAAATACCTCAGGAACATCAAATAGGAACCATCGCACTAGTGCACATCATGATCATAAAAGAGGAACAGCTCTTCAGAGGTACAATGCCAGTAAGAGAACATAGCTCCACTGGCTTGAATAAATCTCCATCACAGAGCATTCATGCTTACCCCTTGCCTTGTGTTTTATTACAGAGCTACCAAGAAGATAATTCAGACTCCTCCTGTCCTTGGCTACTCCTCGGTTTTCCTCTTGCAAGATGACTCACTAAGAAGTATCAGGTCTCTGGTACAGTGCACAAGACGGGTTTATGGTCTGTTGGAGGTCCCCATCATGCACAGCTAGTGTAGGGCCAGCCAGAGCCAAGATCCAATGAGACCTGAAAGGTGACATAGTTCCCACCACACCAGCACTACACCATCTGTGCAAACCGGGGAAACGTCGATCCCTGGGCAGTTCCAGTCAATTTTGCCTGCTATCATCGCAGACGAGTGCCAACATGTGTGAACAGTGGACTTCAAAGTGCAGCACACATGTCCTCACATGGAAGAGGAAAGCTTGACCCCATCCCCAAAGGTGCCAGCTGTGCTTTCCAGCCCAGCTTTGCTGTAAGATGCACCCCAGCATCTTGCCTGTACCACAGACTGGAGCTGCCAGCTCCAGTGTCTCATGTCCAGGGTGACTGGATATACCCCAGCCCAGCTATTCAAGGCATTTTTATGCAGCTGTTCAGTAAAATGTACATTTTTGCATCAGTAAAATGTAATTCTGGCAGATACAGAAGTGTTTCTTACTTTTTTATAGAAAGGACCCTGTCCTTCAAGAGAATCCAGCCGGGCGACTCTCTGCAGAAGTGAGAACCTTCATGAAAAGGGGCCAGAGCAGAGGTGGGGAGAGCTATGGTCCTGCAGCTGAGACCTGAATGAGGACTTGGGCTTCCTAACCCTCTCCTGCCTAAAACACTAAATGAATCATTCAGTAGTAGCATCTTTACATCCCAGGGCGGAAATAAGGAACACCTCTTAAAATTAGAAGCTGAATCACTGCCCTTTTCAGAGCGTGCATTTTTACTGCCATGTATGCTTTTCTATCATAAAATATGTAGTTATATTAATATATACAATTATGCAAAGCAGCAATTTATTGTTTAAAATGGCATTTAGTATATTTAATCAGTGCCTGAGCTCTTTAAAGGAATAATTCAGATGAATTTGACACTCAGCATTTGCAGAATCGATATTTAGCAGGTTTATATAATCTGTCCAAGTCTGTTAACACACACACAAAAAGGTCTCTCCATTGTTGAATTTCAAGCAGAAATGAAAGCTGCAACTTCCATTAGTTCAAAGAAGTGGAGACAGCCAGGAGTTGAAGATAAAAATACCAAATCACTTCTAACCCAAAGATTCCTGAAACATACGAACACTGTTGAAATGAAAATGCAAAGCCAGTATTTGAGAGCTAATATATGCCCCATTAAATGAATATTTTTCTAATATTTTTGATTCAACTTAATTTTCATGTCAAATTTCGGTACATACAATGAGGGTTTTTTCTAAATTTAACACGATAACAGGAATGTACTCAGGATATTGTGAAAAAGCTAATAGTACTCAGTAATAAAGTATCTGTCCGTCATTCCTAATGTTTTATACGTGCTTAGAGAAGGAAGAAAATCTTTGAAGAACTTAATATTGCAGTGAGTAAGAGTCACCTAAAACCGTGTCTCATAGAAACCGTTTAACAGCTTTTCAGCCGGACATGCCTTAACATTTCCATGTGTTCAAGTACTAACAAAATGAATTCTCTTCTGTAATTCTGAAGTTTTTGTCCTGCTGAGATGTGTGGCTCGAGCTGTGGTGAATATAGGAAGATCAGTTTTAAATTTACTGTCACAATCAAGCGATCTATATAAAAAACAGTGGAAAAATCTGTCACATCCTTTCACTGTCTCTGCAAGTCATTAGTTTTTGTACATTCACATTTCTTGGCAGAAAGATTTAAGAGTTTAGTTCTTAGATGATAACAGAATTATCATCCGTCCCTTTTGCATACTCTTACAGTTGACAGTCTATAATGAGCAAATTAGAATGTAATATTTGCTTAAACTATATTATTCCTCTTTTTACAGGTCTGTACAAGACTTCTCAACTCACTGAAAAGTGTAAATCTCTTCTTCTTTCAGGAGGCGTATCTTCAAATGCTGAGACAACCTCCAGTGTCATGGTCATCATTTAGGTGGAGCTGTAATTTCAATGACAGGAATGTATAAATAACACGGAGATTCAAGCTCAGATCACGATTGCTCTCTCTGTTCTGCAACTTCTTCATTCCAGGTCAGGAGATCCCAGAGACTGTCTCCCATACAGCCAACACCTAGGATGTGATATAAAGTTATGAACCAACAACACCTTCAGATATCAAATGGTCATGTTGACATGCTCCTCCTGCTCTAGCCTTACAGCCAGATGACTCACCCTCTAAAAACATTTTAGGGGTGTCTTCTTGCCTTTTGGCGGCTGTTAAAATCATTTCTGCATAAAGCTAATTCTAAATGCATTGCATAAATGCAAACTGTTGTTTGAGGAAATGAAGCAGCCATGGGCAACAATATTACAGACTGACTCATTCAGAAATTAGTATTTCCTCTCTCAGGGGCATATCAGTCATTCCCTGATCTTTACCTGAGTCTGATCATGTTCTTCATCCTTCCAGCAACCTTGGTGGAGCTTTGCCAGAATCTCTTCCCTAGCATGTCTTAGTTTTTGTTAAATGCCTGAGGCTTTCATTTCCCTTCTTCTCCAGTCTTCACTCCAGGCTTCCAGGCAGCTCCATCTCAAGGCTGTCTCACCTTCCTGCTGCAATCCTCTTGGCTGTGATGGAGGCACCACTGTCTCAGACATCTTTGTGTCTATGGGCTGCTCAGCAAATTGAAAATTTATGCAGTACCATTAATGCCTTTGCCAAAACATCTGGCCCCTCCAGAAGGACCTAGCTGCCTATCATTACTCAAGGTCCTGTCCAATACACAGCACCCACTAAATCTTTACAGTGAAAACACAAACATCTGCTTGTAGCAAGTCTTTGCTGTTCGCATAGCCATTAATGGACCTCTTCAGTAGTGTCCTTTCTTCTAATCCAGGTAAGCAAACCATATACACATCCCAGAAAAGGATTCCCCTGCCAGTCACGTTCTCCACCTGAAACCATACCCTGAAATTTTTGTCGATGTGCAGTGCAGGACAATCCAAGGTAATGTCAAAACAAGAATATCTTTTCTTATACTCTCTCTTTCAGGCTCTCCTGTCCTTTATTAAAGGTCTGGGTTTGCTCAGGATGACTTTAGAGAGTAAATCAAATTTCATCGAGCTACATAGCTTAGTCATACTTTGCAGAAGGTAGTTTGATTCTGCACTCCTGAGAATGACATAAAATAAGGACCAGATACCACCTTACTGGGAAATATTAGTAAGCAAGAATACTCTGTCAAGAAGGAACAATTCTTTTAAAGACAGGAAAAGTGAGTTGTTACAATCAGAAACCAGAGACCTAAGTAATGCATTCTTGAAAGTAACGCTGAAATGCACAAATGGGTAAGCCTGACAAAAGCAGTGTTTCTCATCCCAGATTCTTCCATCTCATTGAGGACAAGCAGTTGCTTTCTGACCTGTGCAGGTACCATGCAGCCGTGTGCTAGTGATACTGGGGTGACAGCGGTCTTGGTCCAGCCCAGGCGCTGTTTGTGGAAATGGGCTCTTCTGCCTGCTCAGGGATCCACAGAAACCTGTGGAGTCCAGCTGGACTCAGATCACATGGCAAGGACATTGCCTTCGTTCCTCAGAGCAGAAGACCTACAAGTAGGAGCATAAGAAAAACTATTGTACAACATCTTGGACAACACACACAACTTACTAGCTGCCACTGAGACCATCTGAGACTCTCCATTAAAGCTTCCAGTTACCTTAAATACTCCATTGCTGTCGTTCGATCCCCGTAGCTCTAGGCTCTGTTATTTTCCACTATTTCCAAAGCTCATACATGCATGGTTTTGACCTTTATATGGTCCTGTTTCATCCACTTACCTTATTCATTCTGAAGGTCTCTTCTTCAAAGGTCTTCCATTCTTATTTATTTGGAATGCCAAAACTCTGATCATTAGCACACTCCTTTTCATGCCAAGGCTGTTAATGAAAACATTGCTGTGAGATTTCCCCCAGTTGCCCCCAGGGACAGACCTTGGGAAACTCCTCCAGCAAATTCGTGCTGTCAAAGCTTTCATTCCCACTGCCTCTCCCTCCCTGTGAGTCAGTTCGTAGATTTCATAGATTTCTAGGTTGGAAAAGACCTTAGAGATCATCCAGTCCAACCGTCCCTAATCCCCCATTAAACCATATCCTTAAGTATTTCATCCACCCTTTTCTTAAACACATCCAGGGATGGGGACTCAACCACCTCCCTGGGCAGCCTATTCCAGTGGCTGACAACCCTTTCAGAGAAGAAATACTTTCTAACATTCAACCTGTACCCCCCCTGACTAAGCTTATACCCATTTCCTCTTGTTCTGTCACCCATCACTAATGTAAAGAGCCCTTCCCTTACCTCCCCACCATCCCTTCTCAAGTATTTGTAGGCAGTAATCAGGTCTCCCTCACTTTCCCATCTCTGTCTTGATTTCTCCTTATTAGTAGTCCTTATGCATCAGATTTTGTCAAATTATTCACGCAAGTAGTCTGATGATGTTATTTGAGGGCTTGTTTTGAAGGCCTGTCATATGTATCAAGGTTCAGATGACCTGAAATGAGGGCTGCATGTGTCAAAATGCAGAAATTACCATTGCAATGGCATGTGAGGGATTGACACTACTGCTAGCTCAGCAAGGAAGTATAATGGGTCCAACCCCAGCGGGGAGGTGTGTACAGACAGCCCTCTGCATGGCAGTCCGGGCAGGAGTACGTCGAGGGCTAAAGTAAATGCACCAGGGAGAGTGGCTTAGCTGGGGCAGAGAAAGATGAATGCTAACACTAAAGAAGACAGAGCTCCCTAAGCATTTCCAAATCATCCTCTGCATCACAGGGGCTGCTTTCCACATCCTCACAGCCCTTGCCTTGTACAAACAGCATCTGGGCTGGGAGCAGTTCCTTGAGGCTACTGAACACAGAGGTGCCCCAGACCAGAGCTGCAGGCACGAACCTATGAAGGATGAACCAGTAAGTGCTGCTTCTGTAGCCTTCGTTTTTCTTTCAGACTGATTAAACTTCATTTTATCCCATCACATGTAAAACCATAATAAAGCCAGTAACAAAGGTGTAGCAAGGGCACTTCAAAAACAGAAGTCTCCACGTACATACAGCAACCTATCTTCCTTAAAAGATAGAACAACTACCCAGAGAGTACTTAAATGAGCTGAGATCTTTCATATAAGATTTTAAAGTATGCATTTGCACTACATCTCAACAGTTGGATCACAAAAAACATTCAAAGGAATGTAATCCTGATGTAATAAACTAGCTGCCTCTGTAAACCTAAAGGTATCAAGCTGTCACACAAGAGATTTCAATCCATAACTCTAATATAACCTCTGCAGGTTCTCTCAACAGCTTTAGTCTTCACAGATGAAGGGTTTGACCTGGTAATTCAGAACAGGAAGAGGCTTCTGTCTACTTTCATTGATCACTGCAGGAGACTAGCTCACAATAAAGCTTGCAGCCCAGCAAAATATTCCCCTTCCCTCCCTGCTTTTATATTTGTGCATTCAGACATGAGCTCTGCAAGTGTTAAGTTCTATATACTGTGTATTCCAAAGCAAAGAAAAAGTTTTCATGGACATGTGAAAGGAGACTCTCAGGTAAACGAGAGATTTCTTTCTGATACAGCAATAACATAGCTTTAGGGATGCTGAAATGCACCATCCCTTTCAATGTATTGAGGCATCTGCAAGATAATATGCAGTTCCTGGAATCCAAAGTGAAATTGCAAACCCAAAATAGATGAGACTGAAAGGGTCCTCAGCCCCTTGCAACTGGGTCTCCTCTGGAGACCATCTCATCCAACTCACCATTTCAGAGCAGGTTGCCCAGGACCACATCCAGTCAGGTTTTGAGTATCTCCACTGATGGAGACTCCACAGCCTCTCTGGGCAACTTGTGTCAGTGTTCAAGCACTCTCATAAGAAAAAAAGTGTTTTCTCATGATCAGATGGAATTTTGTACGTTTTAACTTGTGCCCGGTGCCTCTTGCACTGTCAGTGTGCACTCCGGAGAAATGCCTGGCTCCCTCTTCCTTACCCCTCCCTGGCCTTCCTTCCAAAAAGGTATTTATACGCATGGAATTCCAATGGAAACACTAGCTATTTTGTCCCCCAAATTAAGGATCAGCCTTCACTGAGAGGGCTTGAGTGCATGAGAGGATAATAGAAGATACCACAATGAGTGACAATGTCATGAACACTTTGGGCTGGAAGCCTGGAAAAGATTTAGCTTCTCTGAGTATCTGAAGGCATGTAACTTGGCATAGTGGTGGTGCATCATATCAGTCTCAAATATTTCTTTGGAAACAGCTGGAAAGGACATTTTTGAAAATGAATTTGACTCTGGCTTCTAACCTGTGCTTATTTTCAGCAAGGTGTAGGCATGACAATAATAAAGATAGCGATATCCTGAAAGAAATTATGAAGCATGACATTTATTTTCAACCTTCTTCAAAATCCCCTTTTATTGATCTGACTTGTTCAATTTATAACCACTGTTGTATAAAGATAAGAAAAGGGACTGGGTATGCTTAGAAGAGTTGACCGAAAATCCTTCAAATACTGCAGAATGGAAAGGTAGCTTTAACCACTGAGGTGATCTAAGAAGATAATATATATCTGTTGGTCTCTTTCCAACTAACTCCATACTAACAATATTCGTTGATCAGCTACTAGCCAGAGATAGAGTCAAGGCAGAAACCTTCAAGAAAGAAAATCAGAAATTTCTGTATGATGTTATTCAATGCAGCAGCCTCACAGTAATGCAGAGAAAGTCAATATCATAAGATATAAGTGCTTTACTGGGGTCAAAGTTGGGTTAAATAGTTTGGATATTTGACTAAAAGGGACAACATATTGTCTCATTCAGACTAGGGAGGTGTGGACTTTAAGACATACAGATTATATTTTTTCCAATGTGAAGTTTGCTTTATCTTACATTTATTTTGTGATGATAGAATCTGTCTGCATAGAAAGGAAGCACAATTTCTGTAGTTTGAACTTAACTCTAAATTTCCAATGTTCAAAAACACTTCAGAGATAAGAAGAAATGACTTTACATAGAATAGTTATAGTTCTAGCATGGACTCATATTACAACCATGCTTGTTGCCAGGCCAAACCATCTACATGACTTCCCTTTTCTACCTGAAAAAACTCAGATTAGACTAGGCTTGCTCTAACTATGCTACCAGCATCTTGCTATTTCTTCCCATCACTGTGCTCAATGATATCTTTTTTGGTGCAAAACAAGTTCTCCATAAACACCTTTCCTTGTGTATTTTCACGAAAACATTGTTAATTTATTCATGGCACTATCATCCCAGACATTCCATGGTGTAACAGTTTATGCTGATATATGTGACAGCATAGGAAAACTGCAAGATCATAAAGAATGGAGACAACCCAAATAAAGAGGAATGATGCTGAAGGATCACAACAAATCTCTTTCTGAGGCTGCTCAATACCTCAGTAGATAAACTGGATAGATTTATCCAGGTGGTTTATAGCAGCCAGGCTAAGGATGGCTTTCAACAGTATCTACAATACAATTAATTTTTGCTGTATCCGCAACTGAGATAGAACTTTATTTTGTGATATTTGCTGGATTAAAAAAAAAAAAAGAAACCCTAATCACTCATGCTGCAGGCACTTCAGGGCATCTGAGCAGCCTCCTGTAAGGCTCTGGTCTGCAAACTACTAATAGTATTGTTTCTCTGGTCCAGAGAGCTTCCAGCCAGGGCAGTGTTACCTGTGGAGAAGAAGGAAATTTCTGGGGCTAGTTTAGGACGCAATCAAGCCTCTGTCAAACCATCAACTCCACAGCCTGCACTGTCTGTGAGAGGCTTTCCAACAGCTTCATGTTATGTATGTAACACATATATGCGAAATTTCCCACTGTCTAAACATCTGGACACGGAAAAGGACAGAAGAACCACTGACATCTGATACATGTAAGTCACATCACTTAACACAATCCCAAATAGCACATGGTTATTATAAGAAGCTGCAGCATGCGAACACGTCTAGAGCAGAATGAGAACACATGCAATGGCTACAGTGACACATGCAGGATAAGTGTGTTTAGAAAGACTCATATGAATGGCGCGAGTCACCACATCACCACTATTGCTTTTGAAATTGTGAAGGTCTTGATAGCGTTTGAGGAGAACGGGGAGGAGCATTTCTGGTTTTCCACCACCCACCAATCGCACAGGTCAGATCAACAGAATTTCCAGAAAACTAAATTGTAGTAAAAACGATTTTCATGTGGAGTTGCATTTTTCAGTCAGGTTCATTGACTCTCACTATGAATGTTTTCAGTAAAAAAAAAGAAACAAAGACAGCTTGCTCCTCCCTACCTTTAGCCATTTACAGCCAAATTTTCATAAGCTTGGAAACCTCTGACCCCATTCCTACATCTTTTCTTTTCATCATTTAAGACAGTGCACTTTCCTGGTTTCTTCATCAATCCCCTTTATTGCTTTCTCCCATTTCCCTCCTTCTTTCTCTCTATTGCATTGTAGACATTAAGCCATATTTTGTTATGAAAGCTGTTTTTTCCCTTTTTCCAATTTCCTGGGGGAAAAAAAAAAACAAAACAAAACAGTTCCACATTTTACAAAGAAGATTTTCAGAAAAGTATTTGGTTGAGGGGTGATATTCTCCATTCTTGACATCACCTGGAGTACTCTTGTTTTCAATTTTCTCTCCCTATCCGCCACAAAGAGTGTGCACTTTTCCAGAGTTCATGGTCCTTTCTTGTTGATTGTTCAGATTTCTGAGAACATAACAAGCAAATTTGTAGTTAATGGGGTCATGCTAACAATAGTGTCTTTAAACAAACAGCATGGTTGGTTGATGTTTGAGCAGCAATCAAGTTCACTGAAGGACAGATATTTCTCTGCATATGCTTTCAGACACTTGCTGCAACCATTCGGAGTGAAACGCAGGAGTGACCAGAGTATAAAAATCTATGGCACACAAGTGGTGAAAAATTCTAGCCGATATATGAAGACAAACTCAGCAGACAAATATATTATCTAGATTAGATTTGCATAATAACTCTGGTGGAAAAAATAAGAAAAAAGAGGAAAATGTCCACTGCATTCTAATCTAGTTAATATGAAAAGAAAGCAATAATCCTACATTTTAAATAAACCTCATCAAAAAACATTAAGAGGGGAAGTAGGAGACGATTTAATTAGACTTGTATCATTTGTCTATATAGGCACAGAGCTTTGTTTGGAGAGCTCTTCATCAAGTGCCAGGGCTGATATAAACGAGTAGTGTGCCAAGGCTTCTGCTTTTTAAGTCATAGGTCAAAGAACTAAAGCGAATAGTAGGGCAGTTTTTCAACAAGAAGGAAATATTGGCCTAAAATAAAGTCACAATGAGTTATGGCTGGTGGGAGGGATTTGGGGACATGCCAGATAGATAGGTTTTTGTCGCTCTCTGTTAATTTGCTGTTAGCTTTAGCGCTTGGAAAAAGAGATGGATTGTGACAGAAACAAATAACACACAGTGACGGCACCCACACAGCCCCAACGCACACTCACCCATATTGTAACTCACTGATCCGTGAGCCAGGGCTAGCGACTGCAGAAGGCACACGTTCAGAGGTGCAAGACAAAGCAAATTTTATTGCTTAATACAGTTTGATCTCCCAGCGCAAACTTCCATTTCACCTCTGTTTACCTGGAAGCTGTTAGAGAATTATCCTTCTCAATATCGCGCACCCCGCCGCGGTGCTGAGAGATTGCAGCTCCCCATTGATTAAAACATCTACGCCCAGCACACCAGCATGTTTAGTTTCTTCTTATGACATTAGCAATGCTCCTGTGGCAACCAGCCGTTGTCCCTCTTTTCCCTTATTTTTCAAGCCTGTCAGCACTGGTGGTCTTCGACATCACACAATTAATTTAAGCTTGTCACTCCTTCTGTCCCAAAGAAAGCCAGTCTGAGAATTACTCTTGTTTCTACATTAGCGAAGCATACATTCCTGATTTTTGATAACTTGCATTGCACTGGGCTAATCTCTATCCAGCAATCCCATAGCAGCAGAAATACCTTCACTGTTTGAAGTACCTGGCCTTAGCCAGCACAGTAGCTTGATATTTTTATGCGGCCTTTTTTTGTACTTTGGCTTTGGCTTTCAATTCACGAGAACCCAAATGCCGTGTGAAGGTAGACAGTAATATTGTGGTAATCTGAGACTGTCACAGTTTTAACAGCCTTGAGATGAAGACAGTTGTGCTTCATGGGCTCAAGACCTTCCCCCTATCTGGAGGCAGACCACAGCTTAGCTCTCCCCCTCGTTCAGCTTGCTCTGCACATCTCTCTCCCCTTCCCCATGACAAGTAACAGGGAAGAGGACCCTGGTATTTCCTACCAGAGTCTGTTTGTCACTATTTTATGACAAAGAAGAGGTTTGATTCTTCTGTTGGCATAGGGAGAAGTGTTATTGTTTCATAAGCATCTGTTTTTCTTGCTTATTCTTCCTATTATTGGTATTATTACCCATTCTTCAGATTCTCAGGATTTTTCTTGCCCTCTACAAGGAAAATGTCATGACTTTGCCATTTCCTTGGCTTTGTCAGACCTCCCGTGACAAAAGCTCTTTACCTGGGCAGAGATGCTCCTCTTCACATGTGCATGTTCTGCCTTCAGAGTGGTGGCCATGGCAGAGCAGAGCACAGGCATCCATGGGGCGGTTGGACCATGTCCCCACAGATGTGCCCCAGTGGTACAGCTGTCATTTCAGTGGGCAAAGCAGTTAGCTGATGGGTACGCAGAATTATGAGAAAGACACAGATCATCATGAGAAGCTGAGCTTGTACCTCCTAGCTGGTAATTACAGCAGATGCAGTACAATCCTGGGTACACTTCAGTGTCCTGATTAGCTGTTAAATTCACTTTGGTCTCATCCACACCAAGCTTACCCTGTTTACAGTGACTTACACACCAAGATTACTCAGTAATTGCAGTTGTGGAGGCTGTAGCAACTCTGCAAAAGTTCAGTGTGTTGTCTGCTTCTTATGCAACATCACCACAGACCACATTAAGAATTTTCTGAAGCAATCTCTAAGGAAATCTCCCAGTCAACCATTTGTGGTTGGAAAAACACCTATATTCTGTGTCTACAAAAATGTGTACAACTTCTCATCTGCACACACAATCCAGAAATGAATGTGGACAAATATCACGCAGATTACAACTTGGAGAGAAGTCAGCTAAACAACAGGCATAATGAAAGGATATGGAAGTAGAGACCTTTGCAAAGAAGTTTGGTACAGCACAAAACAAGATGCACGTCGACAGAAGGGCTGGCTGCTCATCCTCACTAAAGAGGACAAAAATAAAGACTAGACAAATCATAAGGGAAAGAAGAAATGTGACATAAATACAAAATTTCCACAGCCCAATCCAAAGGAATAGACGAAGATAAGAATCTTTTACAGCTTATGAAAATAAAAGCCAACATTAGCTGCTTGTTCTCATGGTTTCTTACACTGAAAGTCTCAATGTATAAAGCATGGTGAAAAGTGAAAGGGACAGCAGCAGCAAAGTCAGGCAAAGAATATTCTTTAGTGAGGACGAGGGAGGAAAAGGGAGGGAACAAAATAAAACCATCACTGGCTCCCTGGACTGCGCAGTGTACGACACCATCTGACATGTTGAGCTAGGATGCAAGATGTATCAATACAGCATCAACATGGATCTGTAAGGATATTTTCAGAGGACTCTGGCCCACAAAATGAGCGTCTGGGAATTCCAGAATAGCAGACTCCCACCAGCCGTAGCGCTGCCACTTGCTCGATTTCACACTTTATTTCACAACGACCTACAGACCATCCTTTCCAAAAAGCTAGTATATGCTGAGCACATCTGCCCAAATCCAGGACCTCAAGCTTCCAACTCTACGAGGAGAGTCTTAACAGCAACTTGACTATCACGTGCCTTTATTGCAAGAAACAGGACTGAAGCCAAGTACAAGGAACTTGTCAATATGCTCCCATTCATATTACACACACAACTAATCTGAGCTTCTTATCTTCTTGAAAGTCATGCCAACCATAGCAATTATACTTAAGAGTCACAGTCTTCCCCCTATCAACCCACCAGGCTAATTCAGAAGATGTAGGGACTAGTAAGATTCAAGAGGAGGTCTAGTGGGTAAACATGAGCCTGTTTGGGGCTTGCTTTTTAATTCTCGAGAGACATACTGTTTCATATGTTGTAAAGTTGTGCTCATACTGAAGTGTATGCTCCTTGCCTAGGAGAGGACCAGCAGCTTGCTGACAAGGAGAAGAGCAGAATGCCCCTGCCATAACCAGGGGGTTTAACACACAAGAGACCAAGCAAACATCTAGCTGGATTGCCCTGACCATCAGCTCGTGATTGTAGGTAAAGCTGGGACATGCCTCAGAGCAGATCATCTTCTGCTGATATCAGGAGAGATGCTGTATGCCTTCTGGATTGGCTTATCCTTCTATTCTAGACTCCCTTCAGCTTTTCTAAAGCTAAACACCACTAAATGAGAGACCCTTGGCAAGATCAGAGTCATTTAGTTATTAATTTGGGCTTCTGTGTTTGTCTTCCTTATTTTTTTATGGGTGGTATTTAGTTTTCATCTTTCCCACACCAGCTTACCAAGAGTTGAAAAATTCTGCCCATTCTCTTCAATTCTCCAGAGGAAAGAGGGTGCCATTTCCTTCCCTCTTCCCTGCTATTATTTCCTTTTTCTGAGGGATCCTCAGATGCTCACAGTCTCTCTGGAGCAGGTAATTAAGGAGGTAACTTTGTGGAGCAGAACTCCTGCAGTTAGCAGAAGTTGGTAGGAAAGGCTACTTTCTTTTCATGAAACAGAAAACTATAGCTTAGTTTTGACTGTTTCTGCTTATCTTCAGTCAAACACTATTACCTGATGAGAAATTAGCCTCTCTTCCCCCTGCCCAGCTTGATTTCGAGTGATGGCAGATTGGGGAAGCAATCAATCCTTCCCTCAGAGTAATTGCCACTAAGCCCCAGCTCTCCCGGCTCTGCCTAATTCAAAGGGTCCTAGGAAAAGCATAAACGAGGCAACAGTGACAGAGGCAGGATGTTTCATATCGGTGTTTAAAAAGATCTGCAGCAGTAGCTGAACACTCATTCAAAGGAAGAGCAGCAGAAAGAGGGTTGGAGCAGCAGGAAAAAAGAGCCCTCTGAAACCCCAGGGAGCCAAGATAAACACACCCAACTGCAAGCCACTGCTTGCTATTAAAGGACTGATTTCTGGTGTATATCTTCCCTCATCTTCCTCTGAATTATCTTTATAGATCTACCTGAAAAAGGAGGCAAGCGGCAGGAGATGAAGTGGGATACATGCCTGGCATCCCTGGGAGGTTTGTTTACCCGTGTTGCAATCTCTCCACTGCAGGTGCACGACTTTTGGCAGAAGTGGATTTCTGCAGCAGGATTTCCAGGCTTAGAGCTGCTTGCCTAGGTTTGTCCTAAGGATTGAAGGGAGGCAGCACAAGTTGTCACTCTTATCTGACTGACATAACATTTTTTGTTTGTTTGTTGTTTTGTGTTTGTTGTTTTTTTTTTAAAAAAAAAACAACTATGATGCAGAATATCTCCAGGGAAAGACTTCTTTATATTTAAAAGAGTATAAATAAAATTAACTCATCCAAACTCAGTTATATTTTCTTACTCTTGTTATTCATTCTTCATTTGCATTTATTTTGTTCTGCATTTGATCCGTGCTATCCATCTCTACACTGCTTTTTCCTGTACTCATGGCCTTACTCAGTTATTTATCAGCTCTTTCCTGTTTTTAAAATGCAATCTTTATCTTTTTCTCATTCTAGCATTCACACCCACACTTTCTTTTCCACCCTCTAACTGTCATCAATGTCTCTTCATCATTTTGTTAGTTCTCTTCCTTTTCTTACTTGGATTGATTTCTGCGGCCCTACTGGGAAAAAAAAAGGGGGTCAATTGCTGCCCAACCCAGACAGGGTGGCAGAAGTGAGTGGACAGGGAGGTCTAGTGGCATTAGTCGCAACCCAGGGTGAGGAGAGAAGTTATTTTTTTGTTGTTAACAACCATGCTTTCCCTTTTCATTCTCCAGTCACTGTTGTTTTCCTCTGCCTTTCATCTTCTTCTAAAGGGCACGCTGCAGAATTAGCACCGCAGCACAGGAGAATCTTTTGCTCCTTAGAGGTGAAATGGAGAAACAAGCTATTTCAGAAGGTGAATCAAGTCTTTTCTTACTCCAGTAACTATGTAGGAAGATTAGGAAATCCAGTTCTTGCTAGACAGCACCTGCGGATAGACAGAAGAATACCAAAACTCAAAGATACTGACTGAAAACAGAGATGATCCAATAAGAATCCAAGATCAAATGGCTCTTAAACTCATTTCTGTATTAGACTATGCTGCCACAGACATTCAGAAACCACAGAGGGCTTGAGCTAATAAACTTATGTGTAGATCTCAGGGGCTGGGCACAATGTTGATCCTCAGACTACAACTCATTTGAATGAAGGCAAAGCCACTGAGATGGAGCTTGCGCTCATGATGGCCAAAGAGATCCCACCACAGAGGCTATCTTTGCCAAGACTTGGTAATGGATCAGATGCATGTTGTAAGAAAAATGTTTCTGTGATGCACCTGAAATCCTCTTCATCAGTATGCCAAATCTCTGCAACAGATTCGTCAGTGGATTATTTATTTTTTTAAGAGACTGCCATACATCTGCAGCTGTAGCAGAGAAGATGACTAGATACATGACAATAAGGGCACTTGGAAGGGATATAGTTATGTGTATTAATTGCAAATACTTTGCTATTGTGTTTTCTGCAGCTTAGGAGTGCGTGTTTCCCCTAGTAAAGCGTTACTGTTACGGTCCTGGAGTACTCACCTATCAGGTCAGAGGCACAGACAGCATGTTTGCTACAAAAATTGCATAGAGGCCTTAAGATGGTTTAAATAGATATCAAGCTATATTGAACCTGATCATTTTTAATGCCATCAAACACCATCCCTGGCAAAAGAGCTGCTTGCATCATGTTTCTATGAGCTTGAAGGAAGAAAGCAAAACTAGTGCCTCCACCAGAAGCCAGCTTTGGTGGAAGTTTTGAAGCTCCCTCTTCAGTATGGCCTTTTTCTAAGCATTCAGCATGTGTACACTGCTTGACCAAACCACACATACAGCTCTGAAACAGTCGGGGTATGAGCTGCCTCTGGCTCGACCTGTGGCTGGAGTTGAGGAAAGGAGAGAGGATCACTGGAGAGAGAAATTGGTGTTCCTGAAGCAAGAACAGGAGAGACTATAAGGATTTGGGGGCCAGAGGGAGTATTTTGGAAAAGAATAGATGTGTAGGCTTCAAATCTGTATGAATATAGGCTTCATTAACTGCATAGCTCACAGAACAACCCATTTGTCTTTATTCTGGCAGCTCTTGGGGCAATGACGTTCTCCTAGCAGCTCTATGAACAGCACATAGCAAAGTGAGGCCCTTAACAGCTTTGTGAGCCTGAAGGCACTGTTAAAAGACAAATAAACATTAAGGCTGTATGCTTAAAAACAGCTTAGAGCAGCAGCAATAATTATTTTTCAACCTAAGCAAACCTGCACAGGCAGCTCTGCTGTACTCCAGCAGCTGGCCCAGGACTGATGCCAGGGATGCAGCTGGAGACTGTCCTGACCCATTTGTCCCATAGGGCAAAGCCTTGCCGACAGGCTCACTGCTGATGAAAACTATCCTGATGGCTCTGGTGGGCATCTTCCCAAGCGCCAGTGAGCACTGAACTGATACTGTGTTCTCAGCACCTGCATCCCAGGTGCTTTCAGGGAATCTGGGTGAGATATCTGTCCATGCAAGAAAAACTCCATTGTAATGAGCAGAGCTGCTTTGGCTGATGCTGGCTGATCACCTGTTGCAGAAGTACTTTGCTCATCCACTGCTGAAACTCAGCCAAGTCAGAAGGAGAGAGCTACCAGAAAGAAAAAGACTATGTGGCAAATTTTGAGATGAGATAGAAGAGAACTTATTTATTTGAGAGCACCAAGGGGATTGTCTGGGTTGTAATTTGGCCAAGAAACCAGAGACGATATAACCTGTTCACGAGGACAGTGTCTGCTAAAGAATGAACAAATGTAGCAGCCAGGTTTACAGCAGTGTCTGAACAGGACAGCAATGCCCAGTGTGAAGCAGTGGCCAGGGGACAGGCTGAGAAGTGACATGCAGAGCCACCCACTTGGCTACACTGGCTGCTTGTGTGCCATGCCACAGGTCACCACCTGAACCAGCAGCTGAAAGCCCCACCACGTCTTCTGACCAAACCTTCATCTGTCAGTTGTCAGGTGAGCTGAGGTCCCACTCTTGGAAATGCACGCATGTAATCTGAGCAGAATTATCCCGTTAAACAGGGCACTAATACTGTGTTTTGCTGCTAACTGATCTCCCTTCCAGTTGTTTGTTACAGACTATTCAATGTATATTCGAAGAAAACTACTGGGAGACAAACTTTCTGTGAAAAATTTGCCTTAGCTTTCAGACTGTCTGAGCAGATGGGAATGAGCTGATCTTGCTGTCCAAGATGTTATTAGGGGTCATTCTTCCTCCAGGGCTGTAGGACAGGACCAAGGGTTCATAGTCCCTCTTCTAGAGCTGGAGGAAAGTGAGGAGCCAGATCAAAATCCCTAAAACCAGACAATGCCCACAAAGTCCTCTGACACCTCTTTCAGCCAAACACCCCCAAAATTTCATCAATATCCTTAATTTTTGTTCTCGAGACTAAGTTTACTGCTACCACAAATTTCATTCTCACCACTCCATCCATCTCTGAATTTTGCTACCACCGCTGCGGAAGCCTGAGTCTGCTCTGTGGGCTGCTCCCACTCCCACTCCACCAGAAAAAGGGAGAGCTGTGATCCACGTCCAGGCTCCATGTTGCACCAATGCCAACTCCAGTAAAGTGAGGAGGCACAAGTCAAAATGCTCATCTTTTCCAAATTAAACAGTCAGAAAAGCAGATGGGTTTGGACTGACATATGTGGCATTAATTCAGTATCCATTTTAGTATTTCTCAGCTACAAAAAACCCACGTGACATTCAAAAAAAAAAACTTCCACATTTGTCTTACACAATTTTCAATACTAGTATCTCAATGTTGAGAAAAAAAAGTCTACCACTCATGAAAAAAATGAAAGGGTGTGGGGGAAGGACATGATTTAATTCATAAGATAGATATGGTTAGGAACGGTTATGGGAAAGTTTTCTTCCTTTTCTCCCCAAACCAAACTTCCCAAACTTTCTTAGGGCACTTGAGTGATTTAGTCAATGTTTTCCAAAAAGTTCAAGATATTCATGAGTCTGTGATTTGAATATGACCAAATGTGGATCTCCATGTCTCAGTTGTCTGTGGTGAAACTATAATCAGCAACAGAAATCCCACATTTTGGGTAATTTCTTTCAGTAGGTAGCACCCTTGAAAGAATTGTGTGTAGTTATATAGAAGATACTCAGAGTTGAACCAGGTAGTCACCACTTATAATACAGTTTCAGATTTTAGATTTTCAGAGTTTTGGGGTTTTTGATGGGGGTTTGATGGTTTGGGGTTTTTTTTTTGAAGGAAGTGTCCTCAGTATGAGGCTAATCTATTGACATGGGTAAGAACAAATGGAGAACTTTCCCCACGTTTACCCCAGCAAATTCAGACATTAGTTCCCTTCAGTGTTTTCTCTGTTTAATTTTATGCTTCCCAGCCAAAGAGCAATTAACTCCATAAAGAGAGAGGCTCCCAGTAAGGCAAATGACCATATGCAGAAATCCTGAGTATCATTGGAATCCGGGATTAATTTCTTGAGAGAAAATATTGCCCTCTGCTTCATGGCTGGAATAATGATTTAAAACCAGATTTTAGAAAAACTCCACAAAACACAAAACTTGTAGATCCATACAGTGTTGACTGGAAATCAGCGAATTTTCAACAGCAGCTATATAGGTTCTTTCATTTCAAAGGACCACAGGCTCTTAACCTGCTTAAACAGCTGTGAAGATCCCTCAGGCATGGTCTTTAGGAATTAGATTTGTTTTGTAGATTTGGCCCCAGCTGGTGAAAGTAGGACTCCTCTCACCTATCTACGCTTCAATCCTTAAGTTCCTACTCGGAGCTGGCCCTCTCCAGTCAGTGGGAGGACGTGCATCTCTGTGGGCATTCAGTCCCTGCTGCAGGGAGACCTCTAAGGCAGATCCTGGGGGACCCACCTGGACTAAGCATCAGGCTTTTGGACCACTCATGTGAGGGAAGATGCAATCTCACCATAAAGATGAAGCCATTGGGAGGACTCCTTTTTCCTTCATCAAGTCTAGAACTTCATCATGAATTTCCCAAGTACTTCTTACTGCCATTCTTCCAGAAAAATGGGGGAACACAAACCTTGTAAATATGGTCTCATTGATCAGTAATGACGGCATTTTTTGCTTTGCTTTAAACATTCAAGTTGTACACAGTAAGGTTCAGAGTACTTACAAACCTTCAAAACTCACAGCTGCCAGTTTCCTCCACCATCCTTCCAGAGCTTGCTCTCCTCTCCAGAAGCTCCAGGTGAATGCAGATCCCAAACATGTCTGCTGTCCCACAAGGCTGACCTCTGAACACCTAATCTGAATACCATTAATAAACAAAGGGTCTTGCAAGCTGATGCTCTCAAAAACCCTATAGAATTTGCCTCATGCTACTCATTATTTAAACAAACCTTTCCCTTGTACTTGGATAATTGAAAGTCTCCACTGCATTGCCAGGCATGGGATGAGGCCAAGTTACGCTCAGGAACTCACAAAAAGCCATTAACCCAGCAACCTACACGAATGCATTTGAATTTCTCATGGAGATAAGAAAATATCTCCACTGCACACTTCTTTTAAAAAAGCATAGGTAAATTGTATTGCTCTGTTTTCTCTCAACAATTTCTGATTCTCAAAAGATAATAGACGACTTCTCATTATGTTTCTCCTTTAGAGAAGCATCTCCAGGAAATAAACAAATACCCTTTGTCCCACACTGCAATGTGCTAAAGTTCTTTGAGGATTCTCCGCTGCTCTCTTCTTGCTTGTTAATGTCATGGTGCTGGCTACTCCTTCTCACCTTCAGCTGCCAAACGTCATTAAAAGATAACAAAAAATATGAATGCTTCTTGGTGCAGCCTTTCCACATCTACAGTTGCAGTGACCAGTCAGAAGGTCTGACTATGTTAGAAGATGGTGAGCAGGTGGGCTGTGTGATGAGGTGGTGGTAGCTACAACACACTTAATGTGAATTTTGAGACCTGTGCTCTTGGAAACGAGGGGTAGAGAAGTGTCATACAGCTCTACCTAGGAAATGGTCGTTTGGTTACTGTCATGACCAGTGAAGATTCACAGAAGAAACATTGTTCTCCAGAAGGTTAAAAATATTTCACCTCAGTAAGTGACCAAAGCCAAGGCTTGTCCTGGTTTCAGCTGGCATAGAGTTAGTATTCTTCTTAGTAGCTAGAATAGCACAGTGTTTTGTATTTAGTATGGGTTTTGGTATAAGAATGTTGATAACATTCTGATGTTTTCAGTTGTTGCTAAGGAAATCAAGGACTTTTCAGCTTCCCATGCGTTGCCAGTGTGTAGGTACACAACAAGCTGGGAGGGAGCATGGCCAGAGCAACCAACTCACAACTCGTATCTTAGGATTTGAGCTTAGATTTAGGGTTGAGGCTCAAATTGGCCAATGTTATATTCCATATTATGCAACATCATACCCAGCATATAGATAAGGGTTGTCCAGGAAGCTCTCTTTTTTCCGGATCTCTCTTCAGGGCTCTCTCTCTTCCAGGATTGTGGTTTCAGGATTTCTCTTCTTCAGGATCACTAGCCAGGATGGGTTGGGTGTTTGTTGGCAAGTGGTGAGCGATTGCATTGAGTGTCACTTGTTTGTGTATGTTATTATCATTTTATCGTTATTTTTATCATCATTACTTTTAATTTTATTTTATTGCATTTGTTAAATTATTCTTCTCTCAACCCATGGGTCTCCTTACCTTTTCCTCTTCAATTCTCTTCCCCATCCCCCAGGGGTGGGGGAGGGTGAGCGAGTAGCTTCCTGGTGTTTGGGTTAAACAATGACAAGGCCACCTTAAACACATCAGAGATCTATTTCCATTGCAGGTTGAAACTGCCCATGATGAAGTTCAGGAAAACAAATTTGCTTTAACACCCAGGTCCTATGATATAATCTGGTCACACGGTGTTTATGGGCACAAAATTCACAAACACAAAATCGTATCAAGATAAAGACTTTGAAATTTGTATTATCTCACTCGGTGTTGCCTGTGAACCACAGCGAGGATCATCTTGTCTTCACAAAACCTCCACGTCAATTCTCCCCACAGGGTGTCAAAAAAATGAAACTGGAGCAAACGAGGAAAGTCTAATACTGCTTCTGGATTATTTGTCCACTGTTGTGACCCACAGAGAAGCAAATATTGCAAGCCATCATTTCATGCAGCAGATAATATCCTGATTAGTCACAGCAAGAAGACTCAGTGAACAGGAGAAAAATGGATGAGACCTGGAGTAATTTCTAGTGAACCAAACAGCTGAAATAGCTTGGTAGCTCAGGACACAGAACTCTGATGAAGGGATGACGGAGAAGGAGGGATGGTGAAAAACCCATAGAGGCTTGGAGAGGTGATAGAGCAAGTCCGAGGCAGGAGCACCAGAAACAGGAACTAGAAGTGTGAAAAATGCAAGACTTAGAGCTGAGGTTTAGAGCTCGTGAGGAGTTTGTACACTAGATGGATACTCTGCAACAAGGATTTGGAGGCAGACAGAAAACCAATGGAGAATTGGAGTGTGAGGCATGGAGCAAATATAGTTCTCTCTTAATAAGATCCAAATCAGATCTTATTTTTGTTGACAGGACACAGTGATTTCAAGCAAGTTTTTCCTATTTACGCTGTTATCAGCAAGATCAAAATCCAGACACAGAAGAAGCCAGGACACAATATAATCAACTCTTTGAAGTTCAGGGAACAAAACACAGACTGATTGCAAACAAGAGAAGGAGCACTCTAATCAGTGTACCTTTTCAGATTAGGATGTATTTAAAGATTTCCAAAGAAGTGGAGTCAGCAAGTGACTAGAAAAGAATACATTCAGGCTTGGAGAAAAATAAAATCCTAATTTTCCTACTCCTTGGTAGAAAAAGCTTTATTTAACATAAGCAAGAAAGATCGAGGGAAGTCAGAGAAGCAGGATACGAAGGAATTATTTTCTTCTTGTTTGGGATATTTCTTTTTATATTTTCTTTCAGAAAGAAAGAGCAGGCTTTGAAGATTTCACAACATATGTAAGCACAACAATGAATCTATTATAAAAAAACATAAGCAGAACTGAAAACAGCTCAGAGTAGAGAATTTGCTGGACTCTATCTGCCAGTATAACTCACCCTTAAAAATTAGCAGATAAGAAGGAAAGGATTTGCAAAGAGCAATTATCATTAACTATGAAAAGCAGAGATTAGTAGGCAGTAACTAGAATAAGCTAAATAGGGGAGCAGTATTGATACTATCTTTAAATTGTAAAAATGGAAATTACATTTTTAAATTCATTTTCTACCAAACTATGGAAGCAGTCAGAATAACAACAGTCAGGTAATTTTAGTTCAGATTCTGACCCAAACATGATCTTGCACAGTAGAAGAAGGGGATGATTGCCTAGTATTTTCCCAGCAAATAAACTTTAAATCCACTCTCATGCCTGCTATAGAAGTTCCCTGCAATAGTCCTTGGCTCAGATTTATGTGGATGGACTGAAAGTCCATGAATGCTACATTGCTCTGTCTCCACAATGCTGCATAGAGATGAGCATTCAGACAGCAATTAATAATAACTCTTGGCATGGAGTAGAAGAGGTATTATCTAAGGCTGACATTGTTATGGAAATTCAATGTTATATTTGGCAAGGAGTTTCTAAATAGACCATAAGGGCTCAGGTGCTCAAATGCGCATTTGCTTAAATGCTTGTTCTTTTTTTTCCTTTGCTTTGTTGCAGTCCTTTTAGTCTGTAGGTTTGGTTCATTCAGAATTTCATCGGCACTGTGTTACTTCCCCGGAGACACATCTCTGAGTAGCTTTCGTTGCACATCCTTTCTGCATCCGAGCGATGACAATGACTGGCCGTGTTTTCTTGCTTGGTAGGACGCTTGGATACCAGGGAATGGAGGTCATTTTTGCTTAAGAAAGAAGGAAAAAGGGAAGCTAATTTGGGCAGCGTATCTCACTGAGAATCTTAAGGGACTAAGAAGCACACCAATCATGCAAAACATCAGTGATTACAATAGTTTATATGAAGATGGTATTAATAAAATTCACTGTCTAAATGCAGTTTGCGTTTAGAGACAAAATCAATTAGAGGGGTTCATCTCTGCTCCTTTTGATGGGCTTCTGCTGAGCACAAGAGTATGGGGAGAGTTAACTTTACAAATAGTCTACTTTTTAGTTTGCCAATTTGAATTTCTCTTGTATATCTATTTTATAATCAAAAATAACAACTAAAAATTAAATCCCTGGGAACTTCTCCCTGGGATTTTGCTATTATTGTCCATTTATCTCTCATAAATTTCACTGTCCTCCCATCCACTCTCTCTTACATGCCTGGGCTTGCTTTCTTCTCAAGACAAACCTCAGTGAAATTCTGGGGCCACTGAAGTCACCAGGATGTTTTGCCATTATTTTCCTTCTCGAAATTTCTGCCTGTATCAGTGCATCGAGCTGTAATGTTTTAGTTTGGATCATGAGTGCACTTTTGAAAGGAGTCTCCCAGTCATCGCTTCTTACCATACCGGGGTTTCATATCACAGCATGGTCTTGAGTGCCCAAGCTGGATCAATTTGGGATGAAACTGAATGGGAAGCAGCACTACAGCTCCTAAGAGGTGTTCAGTGCACAGGACCAGGACAGAGTAAGCCTCATAACCACACACTGAAACATGTTTAGTGTTGATCTGGGGTTATCAGCATTCGTTGCAGTACAATCCACTCCTATCAGTTCAAACCACTTCTCAGCACAGATATAACCTGTGTGAAGTCAGGGCACTCCGTTACTGAATGATTCAGTTGGATTCCAGTCTGATGGGTACAATGTAAAATGTATCGACAGTGTGAAGTCCTGGGGTGTCAATGATCAGTGGATATCTGCGTTTGAAGAGGAGGGCTGAAAGTCATCACAGCTTGCAGGGAGGGGGAACAGCAGTGATCAGCTGCATCTTCCCTCCTGAGAGCTCCTACCACATCCCTACCAGCCTGATTAGCCTTCGGTTTGGAAAAGAAAACACTGTCTGTCATGCGATCTTTGGAGACTGTTCAGAGATTGCATTGATGTAAGGAGCTTGATGGAAGCATCACTGCAAAAATCAACTCCCTTTTTCTTTATTTAATTGGATGCAAACATTTGTTTCTTGATTGAAATTTGGCACAGAAGATAGGAACATCAGAACAAGTCTACTAACTATAGCACTTTGGGAAGCCATTATCACTGATGCAAAGCAGGAGGAAAAAAACACTCCCATGCAGATTCAGCAGCATTTTGTACCTATTTTCACACAGGTTTAAGGGGTTAAATTGCAAAGCACAGGAGGAAGAACGCCTGTCTCTTTCTCATGGAAAAAGTACTTTAAAATATTTAGGTCTAGTTTTCTAAGATCCAAAAAGTGGGCTTATAAAGGATTTTAAAATGCTCTTAGAGGCTCATCTCTCTAAAAACGTACAGGATCTTTCATCTGTTTTCTTTATTAACCAGGACTCCAACTATCAGTTTCATGCATAGCAGCTATATTTTGATGAATCGACAGGATTTCTACCAAAGCTTCTTTGACTGAAGCTACCAGATTATCAAATTGTTATAAGCCATGGTAGTGCCAGTGAAGACTATGAAGGTAGTTCTTTCTGTATCACCTGAGAACCATTACCCAACTATTTTCATACTCTACTCAATGCAGTAACACATAGATGAGCTTTGAACGAAATCATGTCACAAATGTGTAGCCTCCTTAATCCTATGTCAAATGAATAAATAAATAAATAAAACCTTAAAAACAAGAAAGAAAAAATAACCTAATCAAGAAATGGGCTGGTGGTACTGTAAAGAAGCAAAATATGTTATTGCTTTCAAATTTTGCTACTAAACTCAAAAATTCTCTATTTCATACTAATGTGTTTTTAAAAATAACACTCTATTACTAAATAAAGTGGTTGTTATATAATAAGAATATGTTTAAATAACCAAAATTTTCCATTCTCTTTTGTACTGTAAAGCCATTATTCAGTCATGATGAATAATGTCCTTCCAAGAAGGACTGTGACCCCAAATTAATCTTCCTGCAGCAACATTCTGCTGATCAGTTCAGTGAATTTTAAATAAAAAGAGTGTATTATATTTTCAGAGCAGTAGGTCACACAGAGGTTCACAAAAATCCCAGGACAGTGTCTTCTGTCTGTCTCAGCCACTGTCCTGCTGGAAGAGTGTGGGCAATTCAGTCCTTCACTCATCACTTAAAGTGATCTTCATGCAAAAGTTACTACACTCCAAGTATGTCTCTAACATAAATACGGTGAAGTTTAATAATTCATGTCTATGATGAGTTGCAGGTTCAGGATGAAGGGCACCAGTGAACCAAACATAATTGACTATCGCGCTGTATGAAAATAAGCAAGAGCTATCCTGCTTTTAAATAGAGCACATTTAGACAGGAAAGTGTATAAAAGTTATTAAATGTTAGGCTGGCAGTGTTCAGAAGAGTCTGCTCTAGATTTTTATACTCAAAAGATTTGAGAACTATGGGTTTGGTGAAGGATGAAAACAACAAGGTTACTTCTGTCTAAGTATTACAGCGTCTTAAAGTGGAGGTAGGCAATCAAGCTAGCAAGACAATGCTACTGGGACAAACCAACCATACCCATGGCAGAAGACAGTCAGGACAGAACCAGGACAGAACCATTAATTATCCAGTAACAGGGTACAGATGCTGGTTGCATTAGATATTATGAAACTCAGTGTAGCTGCCACTTGAACCTTGCATGAGCCATTTGGCATCATACGATAGCCTATGCAGGACATGGAGGTCCTGATTTCTGACTTGGTGCCTTCACCAAAAGGCCACACTTTCCTTCAGTGGTGTGCTGAGCCTTAGACCATCTCACACAGCAACTGCTTCATCCTCACAACATAGAGAGGTGAATTTTTACAGATTATTTCCTGGTTTTACTTTGGGATGACAAAAACAGCACGGCTAAGTGACTTGCCCAGTCAAAGCATGCCAGAGATAGAGCAAATCTATTTTATCTCTGCAGACCCAACCCTGAGATGTCTAATTTTTTTATTTTTTAGTCTAGGCATCTGAGGTAGGTGTATGGAGTGTGGCAAGAAGGGCTACACAATAGACAGTTGTTCGAAGGAGCAGCATATGTCCATAATCCATCAAGGAATTAATACAAGTTGACAGAAGATGCTTGCTATACTGCACAGGCAGGGACATACTGACCAAAATTGTCCCAGGATACCTGCTCGAACATACACAGTATGAACTGAACACACAATGCTGTGTGCTTCAGCTGTTCAGTACTTCATAAACTAAAAACGCCCGTGCGATGATAATCGCTCCCTTACACACGGCTCCCTGCTTTCTCTTACTGGTGCATGGGCCATGTGCAGATCGTGAGTCCTGGTCATTCAAGGCCCAGGGCACATCAAGCAGTCAGCATTATTCTTGTTGCTCACTATAGCATCTTGTGCCATTGAGACCAGCCGACCCTGAATCTTGCCTGTGGTTAAGGCAGCTGAGGGGTCTGGGGAGGATCCTGGCAGAGAGTGGTCAGAGTCCACCCAGGCTGGGGGCACCCTAGAGGGAAGAAATGCTCCATCATCTGCACATCTGAGAAGCACAGCAGGATTAAGGGTTTCCAGACCTGCAGACAAAACCTCTCCTGAATTTTGAGTGCTACCAAGAGATCCTCCATCTGCCTCTGTCTCCCTGTAACTGAGCTGCGTGTTAAAGATTTAAGGCACCAACAAAGCTGCTCCAGATTGGGCCCTGCAGAGTATCATGGTGCAGAAGTGGTCATCATTCGCTTGCTGCAGCTGTAGCAACGAGTGCTGCAGGCTGCAGGTGTTGCAACACAGGGACAGCCTCATGGCCCTGTGACAAGGTCCCAGGGGAGGTGAAGATCTCCTCTTCCTCACATCCACAGCACTTCTTGGGACCTCCCTGTGCCCAGGAGCTGCTGAGACATTTGCACATGGAGAATTTTATCTCAATGGCTGTATTTTGTCTAAAGCTAACAGCTGCTGTAGCTCCTAGACAGAGGTCAAATATGCTTTAAAAGAGGCTCCCTGCCCATGAACTCTGAAACGCAAGGTCAGCCAGCGGTCCCTTTGTTTTCAGAGTAAGATGAGCCATTGTAGGGGTGAATAAGGCTGTTGAGTTGATACGTAGCTCATAATGATGTCCATACCCGTTTTCGTTCAGGAAAGTAAACTTGATCTGTTGGAAACAGTATCTAGGGCTTTTATACAGCAATTATAGTGAGCTAAGATCATTTTTTTTAAATGAAAGTGATGACAATACTGTATGGAATGAGTAGCAACAGAGCTGATTTACATCCTTTATACTGCTAACGAAACGTGAATAAGTAGGAGTCTCATTATCTGCACTTTAGTGTGTGCCTTAGATTGCTCATTATCCTACCACGTTGTGAAACGGCTCTTGTGCATGTGTGTGATCCTAATGGTTTTTACACAAAAAGCTTCATGCTTTGTTTAGTAAGTGGTGTTTTAATCATTATATTTTGGTTATAAGCGCAATATCTGGCTATGCACTATTCACATACAGTCCCTAATGGTTTGCAGCTTCAAAGTAGATTGAAACAAAAGCTAGATGTTTCTGGGAGGAAAAAAAAAATCACATAGTTTATACAAACCCTTTTTATTATGCAATAATTAGCATTTTCCGAGCATTCACAACGTGGCGCTTGGAAAATGAGACTTTTAAACAATCTGAATCTCTTGCATTCATATTGCAGGTAAAGCAGAACAGAGACAATAACGTCTTGACCACATACGGTTTCAACAAAAGGGCAGGAGAAAAAAGAAAGAACATCAGCAGAGGATGATGTCTAAACCATGGGGCACTGCAGAAGGCATCCTCCTATCCTGTATGCTACAGTTTTGCATCTTGCTTTTTCTACCTCTCATGCTCTTCACATTGGTTTCTCCTGAAGTCTTACCAGCTGCTGTTGGCAGCAAAACCTTCTCGTTCTGAAGAGGAGATGGCACAGAGGAGTGCATTGGAGCAGTTAACTCCCTCCTTGATACACCTGAGAAGACCCAGAACTGATTAAGATAAATAATAACACACAATTTTTTCCCAAAGCTCCAAGCAACACTGACAGAACTTCTTCCAAGTGTGACAGGGCCAGATTTAAATATGTTTCCTTCATAGTTATTGTGGTGCTTCATGGTTTAATTAGATCTGCTGGATGTCTCTCTGCCATCTGCTCCCTTCCAAAAGCCAGCACCTGTCAGCGTAGCTCCAACACTGACTGTCCAATGACTGGCAGAATATATTTCCTCCATTGTAAGAGGAAATATGTTGTTATTTCCTAAAAATATAGCACCTGGGAGTGCCTTCCACTGCAGAAAACAGAGCACCCTTACTTTGACCTTTCAATTAGATTTCTCTACAATATAAGACAGGTCTTATGGCAAATCTGGGGAAAATGATAGGATAGAGTAAGGACAAATGTTTTAAGGTGAAAGGAAAATGTTAAAAATGAAGAAAACCCACCCTTAGAAATAAAACACAATCCTGGTTTGCATTTAATAGGGCTTAATTTCTTCAAATGCTTTGCTCACACTCTAGGCAGATGGAAGAGCCACCATGCACAGCATCACTCTACCTCCCGGGTGACTCGTCTACTTGGGAGGACTCTCTCTGACGACCTTTCTCTCAGGATTAGGATTTGGATAGCAGTGCTGTTGGAGCACGCACCTGGAATCTGGCACTGTGGGCTCTAACCACATCTGGTCACACGAGGCAGGTCCCTGTTGAGGGCCTTTCCTACCCTTCGTGCCTACAAAGCTTGAAGGTGTTTCTCCATCTACTGGCAAACAGATCTGTCCAGTCTGGCCTCTTCCCACCAGTGGGGTCACTTGTGTATGTCTATTAGACCTCATATGGGATAGCAGCTGCCCACCTCCTGTTAAGCCAGTGGTGCAATGCCCTATCAAAATCACACATGGCACATTAGCTAAGATGACCATCAGCCAGCTGCTATACACATACATGTGTAAACAGGACACCTTTCCTTTCCTCCTGCCCTTTTTTTTTTTTTGCCATGGTTTCTATATCTTGGATATATACCCCTCCAAGCTTCTAGATGTCAGGAGAGCTTGTTGCTTGAAGGATTGTACCCAAGCAGGATGTTTTTCTAATACCAAAGATTCATTTGGAACCAGGAGGTAATCAAGGCTTATTTTAAGAGGACAAATGACTTCCAGTCTGCGTTTGTTTACTGGAAAGAAACCATTTATCTCAAACGGACTGAGGCCAGAACTTCTCGGGTGAAATCCTGGCCCCATCGAAGTCAGTGGGCATTTTGCCAATACCTATGCATCCACCACATAATTTCTTTTGTACAAGAACTGGAAACTCTTAATGTTTTCACACGCAACACATCCAGAAAGGAAAAGCTCTAGAACAAAGGAGAAAGTGAATGCAAGTTCTACCACAGCATGCTTCGTCTGTAGATGAAACTAGGAAAGGCTGGATTAGCATTTGGACATCATGGTGACAGCTGCTGTGTTAATTAAATATCACCTTGGAGATTCTCTCTCACAGACAAAAGGAGCCAACAGCTACCCATTTCTCAGACATCTGGTACTTAGATGAAACTGAACAAAATCTGAAGGATGAACAACATAACCTAGGAATTTGGCCCATGATTACAGATACCTCAAGAGAACTTGCTATACCCTCCTCATATAGCATGAAACCACTTCAGCTTTTGTTCCTTTAAAAAAAAAAGAGCATCATGGTGCCCCTACTTTATTGTATCAATTGAGCTGTACGCTGCTTTTGCTCTTTCTTCAACATTTCACTGTTTTGACTAAACATTTGTTTATCCCACATTTTTGAATTTTTATAGCAAGAGCATACTGATCAGCCATTCATCTCTGTTCATCTGGTAGATCACTGCTATGTGAGGGGGCTGCAAGTTGAAAAGTCAAACTTTCTAGCTTTTCTAAAAATGAAAGAAATGAAAAAAGCAGATGAGGTTTTTTTTTTCCTTTTCCAAATCTGTGCCTTCTTGGAAAAGTAGTACACTTAGTGAGTGTATTTGCTTTCTCAAGTAACAGAGCTGAATACAGGTGTTGCTGTACGGTGTTGCAGTGCCCTGCACTGTAGGTTACTTATCCGTCCTTAGAGATCTACTGGAACCAAACCAAAACTCTAATCTTTCCAGAATGCTTAAAACAATGGCCTAATTTTATGAAAGAGAATAGAAAATTGTGCCTTTGGCTTCAGCAAACGCTGAAATATATTGACAGTAAAGGACAAAGTTTGAATATATATAAGTGTCCAAATATACCTGGATACCAAGCAGATTTTCAAAGGATTTAGGAGTCTAGACACCTCTGAAGTCAATGTTGGAAAGTGAACCGGGCATTTCTTCAAAATGACAGTAGACACCTGAAAGCAGCTAGCTGTCCAAACACTCAGGTGGCAAATCCAAGTTTTGTGTATTTGGAAACTCTTCTCCTATGGGATTATGAGCTCCAGCTGTTGCTGAAGTTCCTGGCGAGAAAGGCTTTAGGGTTCCTGCTCCATGATGGCACAACTAAATTACCTCAGCACAGACCTTGTGTTTATGGAAGATACTATCTTTTTAAATCCAAAATAATGGCGTCTCATTTCAATCAATTCTCTGATTAGCATACATTGTTCGTTGCTTTAATTTTATCAAATACAGTTTGAGCATATATTCAGACATATTTTTCTCCATATTTCATTAAAAATTTCCTCTATTAGTCCATTAGTGTTCTATAGACAGTAGAGCATTAGAAACAGCAAATATTAAGCAGAGAGGAAATAATTATATCTAATTCTGTAAAATTTACACTTGCAGATCATATATGTAATGACTAAATATACAGAGATGTCATATCCAGTCTGTGTGTCCATCTGTGAACACAGTTCACATTGCAGGTCTGTTTTAATTCACTGGTAAGGTAAGTTACTGTCAAATCATAGAATCATAGAATGGTTAGCGCTGGAAGGGACCTTCAAAGGTCATCTAGTCCAACTCCCCTGCAAGGAACAGGGATATCTCCAACTAGATCAGGTTGCTCAGGGCCTCATCCAACCTGGCCTTGAACGTCTCCAGGGATGGAGCATCCACCACCTCTCTGGGCAACCTGTTCCAGTGTTTTACAACTCTCATGGTAAAAAATTTTTTCCTAATATCCAATCTGAATCTACCTCCCTCTATTTTAAAACCATTACCCCTTGTCCTATCACAACAGGCCCTCCTGAAATCATGTGCTGTGAGAGATAAGCAGATTTTGGCTTGAGTTGAGAGATCAGATTTATTATCTGGCAAAAGTCTAACTGCAGCATATTAAAAGTAACAAAAATTCATATTGTAGTTAAATATCCAAAAGCTCCAAAAAAAATTTAATAATATCAAGGCTCCTCATTTACCAACATAATAAAACGTTCCCTACTTTTCAGGCTTCCATGCCACAAATTCCCTTGCTGCTTTAGTTTCAGTGACATTTCTAATTTACTTTCTCATCCTACTTTTGTAAGATGAGATGACTTCTGATAATTAGCTCATCCTTGTTTGATGGACTAATTAGGGCTGGTTGAAAAAACCCCACAACTTTAAAAAAAAAATAATATTTCCATTGTAATACAGTTGGTTGCAAAAACTCTACTCCTTTTATGTGTTAGTTTTGAGTTTTCATTAGAAACATTAGCCCTAGAACCCCAAGCTTGAAAATACTGTGTTTGTTTTCTATAATGAAAAATTCAAGTTTTTCTAGACATTCAGGCCGTTGCCAAATATCTGTAGCAATATTTGGCAGAAAAATGAGCTACATTATGAATAAACATACCAACATTTAAAATTAATTCCAGAGCATTTTAACAACATTAATCGGCTAGCTAATTGGGAAGCAAGTAGATAACTCTTTAATCACTGGACCGGAGAAAAAGTTCTTTCAGGTTACATCTACAGAGTTGAAATTTGGTGCTTGGTATTTTTCTACCATGTCAGGAACTGAAGCTCCTCTGTGCAATGCATGGGGAGAGCTGGAGAACAAGATTACAGAAGCTGCCAGATGCAGTAGGGAGTTGCTTAAACCAGCAAGTTCCCCTCCCATGGGCCAGGCATCTCCATTTGACCCACATCCAGACAAAAAAAAAACTGGTTTTGGAGTTTAGTGTTTGGGTCAGGTTAGGTCCTCTCAGAAACTTGAAAGATCCTCCCTTGACCAGCTCAGTGCCTTGCTGGGCTTTTACTAGGCCATTTACTAGGCATGTGTGAAACCTAGTCTTCAGGTTTCTCCTTCACCTGTCTTCCTTACACCAATTTTATCCTTAGGTTATACGTATTTTGAGATGAGACTTTCAAATGTTTCTCTTGCATGAGATACTTCCATTTAAGGTGGAGACAGGTATTCATCTCTCCCATGTAAAGACAATGCCCATCAGGTCATGCTTGTTGATGCAATATCCAGGTTCCCCCGACCCTTTTTTACCCTTCCGTAGAAACACACTACTGATCTTGAAACTGAGGGTTTGCGTGCTGTCAAGCAATCAAGAGGGTGATCATGGGTCTTTCACGTCTTGATTGAGAATAGCAATCAGTGGACTGTTGGGTAAGGAACCTCACTTCCACCCGTGCTCTGCAGCTGATTTAAGCACCTCACTCGGAGTTGAGCAAGATACAAGTAATTCAGATAAAAAATTGTCAGTTCCCCACTATTACAGCAACACATAATGACTGCTTTTTTTGGGCTCTTTTTCTGGCTAGTTCAAGTGGCAGGTCTCTGCCTATCACACTTGTAGGGATTTCAATCTCTTTACACCTGGGGAGAAGCTAGGGTCCCTACATTCCTCAAGTTAGCAAAAGTTAGGCACAGCTTCCTTTGCAATAACTAGCCTGCAAGATGCTTATCCACCTTTAGGATTCAAATATTGACATTTTGACTTATGACCATGGAATTGTTAATTAGACACCTAAATGTCTCTGGCCTTGCCCTTCTGCTATTAGCATTTTTTTACCATTTGCATTAAGCTCATGGGAAAAGAAAGATAAAAAGATGTTACATGGCAGTAGGCCAATGGGAAATGGGTATCCACCTCACACCACAAATACTAGCCCACAAACACAGATAATTTCCACGAGGGACCAAACCTCCAGCTAGCTTCTAGAGGTTGCTATCAGTACCCAGATCCTGAAAGGAGATGTTGCAATAATTCAGTCAGAACTGAATTTTCTTCCTTATCTCCATTTCTGGAAGGTTATTTTACATCATGAAATCTCACCGCCTAGACCCATGGAGTTATTTGGATCTCCATAAGACTTAACTTGGGCTTGTAAATATGTTTTATTATTCACAGATGTATTTTGACGCCATTTAAGCCCAGCCACAGAGGCAGTAGGCGTTCCCCACAGGACACACTATCTGGGAGAAAGAGCGTTTTTAACCTGATTTTACGATTTCTTCTATTGTAAGTCTTAAGATAAATATTATTTGACGCTTTCACCTATAATAATTTTACCTGTATCCCAACTTGCTAGATCTCCCTAGACAAAAAAAAAAAGTCAGATCCCAGGGCATTCCTCTCCAATCGAAATGATCTTGCCCTAAAACATCCCTCAGGGCTCTTGGGCACTGACCCTACTGCTCTCATCTTCCTCAGCCAGGCTCGGGGATGCCTCCTCCTTTGGTGCACTCCAGCCTTTTCCTGTTCTGCTACTACTATAGAAAGGAGAAGGCTGGAAACATGCCCCCAACCCCATTCCCCTGAAAAGCCTCTACAAGGGAAAGTGTTTGGGATTGCTACTCACCAATGGAAATGGTTCACAGATATTTGCTTTTCTTTCATAGAAAAATTCTGTGGAAAAAACCCACTTCTCCTACTGTCTCTGAGTCATGGACCAGTTTTCATTAACTGAGAGCTTTGATGGAAAATTTTCAACCAGCCTTAATCATACCTACCAGCAGGTCTGTAAGGATCTCCCTGAGAGTTTGTGCCAGACCATCATTTTAATACCAGGAAACTGACTGAAATGCTAACTAAAAATAGAATAATAAAATGTTCAAGAATAAATGCCATAAGGACTAAGCAGAAAGGCTTTTGCAAAGAAAATCATGGCTTAGTAATCTATCTAAAATTCCATCAGCATATTAATAAAATCAAGGCTGAAGCAGAACTAGGTGATGTCATTTGATTAGATGCCCAAAAACCATTTGACAAAGCCTTCATGATTTTACAATTAAAATAACAGGTAACTAAAACAACAACAACAGAAACTTGAATAGCAGGAGTAAGAGGTTGAACGCTCTTGTGCAACAGAAGAAAAACCGTAAATGGTAAGTAAAAACATATCACAGGCAGTGCTATGCTCCTTGAAAAATAAGTGTTATACAAGGAGTGCTTTTACACCCTACAGGGTTTGATCCCCAGGCCATAAAGCTCTGGAGACACGGATGCAGATATAGGGATACAGAGGCTGCCTGATGACGTTATAGCCACTGTACCTTCCATTATTCCTCTCCTGGTTCCTCTGTGACATTCCCCTTGTACCGCACTGCAGGAGTTCAAAGAGAAAAGGAAAGAAAGGCACAGTAGCCGAGAGCAGATTTATTCTTTAAAGGAAAGGATTAAGACAGAAAATGGAAAATATACCTTCCTCTGAAATCTGGCACAAATGAACCAGGTATTAAAGATGAAGAGTTCGTGTTTCTTTAGCAGTGTTCCCGCAAGACAGCAGGGCCTTTAGTGCCAGGGTTGCCATGGTTCTCACTATTGATTAGTAAATAGTGTTATTAAGTCCTGTGTAAATAGTTAATGACTGACAGCTCTGAAATAAATGTGGGCCTTTTCTGTAACTAGGCTTTTTATATATATATATATATATTTATTAAATAAGGGCTAGTTGAACATTTGAACTTCAGCTTAAATTTTCTCACCTGCTTCACTTCTCTTTCTTTGTGTTTTGTTAAGCAAGCATCCCAATGAGCATCCCAATAGTTTCTGTGTGCAAGGAAAGGCAGAACATCAAATAAAACATAAATTAAAACTGGGACTGGTCCAGAGTCCAGGCTTGTCTGGTCAAGAGACAAGGGGAGAAAGGGATAGCTGGTAAACAATAAGAGAAATATTGGATTATTTAAGAAAAAAGCTTCTAAAGATAACAGATCCAGCTGTCTAGGAATAGACTTGACTCTCCAGCTTAGTCACAATAGCAATTACAAGTTTCACTGTTAAACAACACCAGGTCAAAGCTCTGAAGATGTTCTTGAGACATGAATTGAGTAGTATATTCTTGTGAGATGACAGACAACTGGGTTTGTCACCTCATCAGGGGAAGCTGAATATTAAATTTACCTCATGCCACAGCATCTCTGCAGGAGAAGGAGGCCAGAGCCCGAGTACTTCTCCCTTCACAAAAGCAGCCTTTGTAGGCTACAAAATGAAACCAGAGATGGGCTCTGAGATCTTAAGGACATCAGATGACTGGAGTGACTTGGATACGCCCTGCCATGGTGCATGTCATAATGCTTCCTAGTTTCTACATGCAAACAAACATGATGGAGCTTTTGGATGTAGTAACTGGATGTGAAGGTAGGGATCCCAACGGATTTTCTGCAATATTTGCCTATTTTTCCATAAAAATTATTGCAAGTGGCACAGTGTTGGCATGAAAGCTATCCAATGGTTATCAACACTCAGGCTCAAATATGCATACTTGCACATGCAAAAAATGAGCATATATCACAACTCACACCTGACATGTCAGCCCTGTATTTACACAGCTGCAGACATTCAGTCAGGAGCAGAAACAACGTTGTGTGATTTAGGTGACCGTCCACAAGCACCATGAACAAATAAGGAACAGTCACAGCTCAAAATCATTCATGGAAAGAGTAGATCCAAACCAGCTAACAGGTGCAGATGTTTGCTTTCATGTACAGGAGACTTTTCTAGGTAATTCATGTATTAAGAAAGACAGAATGAGTAATCTAAATGAGATAACTCTCTATAGCTACAGCAGCAGCAGAGTAATAGCAATTCAGGTCAACTGAGAATCAGACCCAAGCCTTTGAAAAAAACAGAATCTGAAAACAGAAAAAAAAAAAAGGTATTAAATTAAATGGCTGAATTGTCTACTGCTAATTGTTAGCTCAGCTCTGTTTAGGAACCAAATGCTAAAGAATAAAAACAAATTACCAGCAGTCAGTTCCGGGTTGCCCAAGGTAACAAACGTTCTGCTCAGCTTGCTACTTAAGCATATAAGGCGAAGTTAAACACAGACTAAATTAATCCAAATTAAAAGATTTTAGTAATATCATGTGAGGAGCCTGGCAATGAAAATTCTCAGACAAAGTTGTTGTGTTAGAAATTAAGCTTCATCTATGGGGAAAAAGGAAAAAAGGAGATGAGCCGTTTTCCCCCTTGTGTGCCAGTCGAGGTCTTTAAGAAGAAGTACAGGGACATGGAGGTGAGGTAAAATAAAGCATCAAACATAGGACGGTGACAACTTCTTCTCACACTCTCATCTGTTATCAAGGGATTAATTTCTGGCATTTCATTGACCAGTCATGGGAAGTCTGGGGCAGAGAGGGGCTTCATCGTGCCCATTTGGCATGCTCCACGGTGCTCTTACACTGTACTCACTTCCGGGATGTTGAAGTACTAGATTTGTAGTGCCTTTCTTTTTTAAGGTGAAGCTTGTGGAATATCTGGATAAGTGGAAAGGGTTCAAAAGCAGAGCTGCCTTGAGCTCCCTACAAATCCAACAATGAACTCCCTTTTCCTCCCACAGAATGATTTCATCTCCTGTCTAGATGTTGTCATCTCTTGTCACCCAAGCATCCACTGACTGGTTTAAATTTACATGTCAATAGTTCTTCTCCTAAGAAATTATATTGCTCCTACACTGGTACTTCAAAAAGGATATGTTTTTACATCAGTATCTATCTTCAATGTACCATCCTATCTCTACATAAAATCCCAGCAGAAACAAGATCCTGTTGGTTTTACCTTACTGTAACTAGACAACGTAAGCCTTCAGCTGGTGACTTAAGACTGGTCTTCACTGATTGTAAGATGATAGCTATCTCAGTATCTCATCTTTTCTCATTGTGGAGGAAATGTGGCAGAAAACTGGGTTTCAGTGGTAGAGAATCAAGCCCTGGAGCAGATCCTTTTTGAAGGCTCTGTTTGTACAGCACATACTGTAAAAATTCCCAGCCCCTGCCAGGACTACTGGTGTTACGGTGACATAAATACAGAAAGATGCTTGGAATTTTTTACATTATTGCCATATCAGACATACAATTATTTTGGTTATAAAAAGAAATCAACAAGATTTTGGGTTCCAAAAGCTGCAAATAGAATCATTCTTCACGGCACAGCAAAAGATGAGGGACTTGGGACAAGAAAAAAGTCATGGGCATTTTCAATAGGTGTCTGTATATTTTCCATTAAAGCCTTTTTTACTTCAAATTGAGTTGTCTGCAGCCTGAGCTGCAGATGCATGGTCCTATCAGATGGGTTTTTTTTCATATTTCTTTGGAAGCATTCTGCAAGTGAGAAAACCTTGAAAAATGTGGATATAGTTCTAGAAGACAGTTCTTACTAACCAGGAGGCTCATTGGTACTGTTCTGCTGTTGCAGACAGGTCATAGGAGTGTGAAAGCCAAGCAAATGTGGCAGGACTGCAGCGTAAATGCAATCTGGGCTCTTGGCCGGTGCCAACTCACAGCTCCTTGCAAGAGCAGGCAAAGCTGACTTCTGCTGCCCCAGGGAAGAGGCGGTAAGCAGGAGAATGCACTATTCCTTCTACAGGACAAGGAACATAGAGGGGCCAGCAAAGGTGGATGTGAAGTAGGAGAAGAGTCCCGGAGAGTGAGGACCTGGCTCGTGCTGCAAACAGGAATGGTATCACTGGGAATCGATCACAGGGAGGACAAGCTTGACCCACATCTGCTGCTCCACATGTGTAGTCTCCAACTCTCAGCCTTCTTTTCCAGGGCTCCACCATAGTAGGTGGAAAGTCCACAGCTTTTGGTGCCTACCTCTGCTGTGCCAAAAGCTGACAACACCTCTGAGATTTAGAAATATTTGAGGAAAACGTGGCAAAACATTTTAATATTTCCCTCACGGCCTGCTGCAGTAGCATGCAGTATTACTACAGCAACTTGACAAAAAAATGTCACACAGTTTTCTTCAATGTTCAGTTAGATTATCTTAAGAAAGTGTGAAGAGCTGAAAAATTTTAGGATGCATCAAATACCTTTATCCCCATAAGCTCAACACACACAACACTAAAATCTTCCCATTTGCTGCAGCTGAACTCCACCATTCAGGTAGGCATTTCACGTTTACCTTGCAGGAGAACAAAGTTAAACAGGAGGTTGTTGATGGAATTATGAGTCTAAGCTTGAAGATGAACTCAACTCAGGTCTCCAGCCATCCTACCTCATTTGTGCTGTCATGATCTCAGGCAGCCATGGCACAATGCTCAGAGCCACCATGGATGAGGCTCGTCGATTGAAAGGGTTCAGCTCATTAAGAATTCTCATTTCTTGTCTGAGCTCCTTCAAGAATATGTCATTTCACTTTAATGAATTCATTGCACGTGATATCATGGTGTTTTTATGAATATGGATTTATCTTCTGATTACTGTAGCAGCTAGAGAAATGAAGACAGAGAAGACAGAGACTTTTAAAGGTGCCATCATGCAGTTCTACATCTTCTGCAAAGGTCAGTTCTTGCTTTTCTCTCAGTTATTTCACAATGGTTTGTTTACTCACAGTTGATGCTCTTCTCAGTGCAAACATTCACCTGCTCAAATAGTTTTCAAGATGCAGTTTATTAATGATTGCATTATGAAGGAGGCATAAGGACAACAAGGAGATCACTGACTTCTATATGAGACACTAAAAGAAGGAAGGAAAGAAGGTGGGAGCAAACATATAACATGGGCCACATCCAGAACTTCAGCTATGGATGCCCAGTGTAAGAACCATGATACCTTCTCTCCATCGACCATGTAATGGTCTGGCAGTCCTACATCTAAAATGGTCTGAATGGTTCATTGTACTCAAGACTTCATGGCCCTACCGCCTGTGAAGGCTCAGTCAGGCTCTCAGAGGACTTGAATGTGGCTCTTGATTTTTCTGTGTAGCAAGGGAAATGATACAAAAATACAAGTGATGCTGTCACTTGGAGACAGGAATGATACCCTTTGCCTTTTTATTTGGACACAAATGCGATTAGGAAGCCCTCAATGTGGCCAGAAGCCATCTCTGGCTTGAAGCCTCAGAGGGATCTTGAGGAAGAGCTGGTCACCTGCTACTTCCCACTATTCTTTGTGAAAGAAGGAAGAGGCAGAACAGTTTAGCTTCTTAACAGATAAATAAACAACCACTCAAAGCTTGGACTATTGAATAAATTGATGGTACTTTCCCAAACCATAAGCCTTCCTTCTTTTTCTCAGACCACCAGCATTATGGATCCTCCTTATATTTGCACTAGACAAATACTTAAAATATCTCAGCAATTACTTCATGTTGGCACAATAATAGCTTAACTAGAATGGATCTTCTTATACTTGAGAATACGGAGAATAATTGTCTTACTAAGAAAAGTCAAACCCTTGAAAGGGCTCGTGTTCTTCTTCTAATGACTCACTTTAGGAGAGGTAGATAGGCAGGAAGGATGATTCATTGTGGGACACCTACTGTACACTATTCTGGAATATGTTTTTTTTCATCTCTCTAGCACTCTACCTATCAGAAAGGGATAAATAAGACCATAAGAGCCTAGGAATTAAAAAAGAAGAGAGAATTGTCTGAGAAGTCAATGCTGGCAATGGAGTGTCTTTACAATTGAGTAAAAAAGTGGTGACTATCACATAGCAATGTATTGACCTCGCAAGTCAGATTGACCTTAGCAGATATAAACAATAAATCTGTAAGCCTCAGGATGCAATACTGATTCAAAAGTTCAGCTATGTTCTCAGGCTTTGCCTCCACACTTCTGTTTTTGCAAACTGCAACTTCTAGTCCTATCCCTGTTTCCCCAAAGAGCTCAGGAGCGAAATATCAGGGAAAACAAGAGCAACAGACAAAAACAACACAATTCAGTCACAGGCTTGATGTGGCAAAAGGAAAATTACACTGTCACAGTGTCATGCTTTTCTGAAACCTACCTTTGAAAAGAGGTCAAGAAAATCAAGTCAATAATATACTTTGGTGTCACAGAAAATTTGTTGGAGGTTCAGCCATGCATTAAGTTTTCATTCCAGCAAGTTGTGTTCCGGTCCAAAAGGTCACAAGGGAAAATGAATTTTAGGGTGTCATCCACACACCCAGGCCACAGATGCTCAACTCATTTTCAGCAGTGGCTAGAAAAGGAAAAAAATCATCTTGTAAAAGCCCACGGTATTAGTAAAGATGAGTGGTGAAGCCTGTGCAGGGATTATGCAGCTGGAGTTGGCTTGAACATGCACTTAAAAACATTAAGTGATGATTTAACAGGGCTGATAACCCTACATAGCAAGTGAGAGCAGTGACTGAGTATGGCTACACCTGCAATTGCAAGTGCTGGAGAAGGCAGAATAGGATTTATGGGTTGGAACTTCAGCAGAATTCTGCATTAACAGAGGGCATTTGTAGAAATGTCATGGGATCATTTATGACCACATTTAGTGACAATTTAGTTCTCTAACTCATCAGAAATGCACAGGCTGTAGCAAAACAATCCACCCTATTAAAGCACAGTGTCTGTGCTGGAAGAGTTGTCTGTTGAAAAAACATTGCTACATCCTACAACACTCTGGATTCACCTAGAGTTCTGTCCTCTGAACTCAGGCCCATCGCAGATACGTAGCCTATGGCAACTAACCTGTAGTGAAAGATACAGGTTGAAATAAACAGAAGTCAAGGGAGAATATTATATATAAAATATAAATGTAACTGTCTTCTGGCAGGGCTGGAAGTTTGCGTGTCCTTAGTTAGGTGCAGTGATTTACCTCAGCCAGTCTAGATCCCTGACTTTCATAGATGCCTTTAAATCAGCAGGAGTTTGTAGGAACAAATTTTCTTAGAAATTTGATCACTATTCCATTGCTTCACTTGGAGATCTTGCTATCCAGGGATGTAATAATAATTCTAACAACATAATGGCCTTGTGCTATTTAAGTAAAAGAGTCCATTTGGAATTTAAATCCTCTTTAGGTAGTAACTAATCAATCTGGGGTTCTTAAAGAACCAAGTCCTTGAAGAATGGAGATTGCTGACAAATACAAGCACTAGCTGAAAATTTTTCACACAAACAAGTTAGCCACTACTGAACAACTTCAGCAGTCAGAACTTTGGATCTTGCTTTACTGAAAATGTTCTTCCAGCTCTAGTGGTGCCACTGAGGGTATGGATGAAATCCCCACCCTCAACCTGGAGTATTCCTCTGTTAAGATTAATAAGACAGAGCACATTTTCTTACCTATGTGTCTACAATACTCTGGGGTTGTTTTTCAAAAAGAGCATTAGTTTGATGAACACAGAAACTCTGCTTTCACCTAATTAGTAGTGGCTGCAATGAAGACTTAAATATCTGCAAGAAACGTATCTGTACCGTCTGAACTACGACAGGTTTACCAGGCAGTTCCAGTTGCTTATCCTAGGACCTTTCACAGCCAGACATGTATCTGACAGGAAATAGGTACATTCAACAGAGGATAAATTTTGCTTTTGTTACTCGTCCATGAGAAACATCCAAACAAGCTCTGTCCCAGCACCAAATTCCAAGGTTGGTACCTACAACTGGGACATTCATAGAAGGCAATACTTTCAGGAGGGCTGCTGTAATTAAGGTTTTTAAGATGAGTTTAGGCTCTAATTCACACAAACAGCTTCTATATCAATAGAGCAACACAAACAGTGAAAATCAATAGTCTCTATTCTCAAACTGTTAGAAGAGCCCTGGTGTGGTTGCAGCCTGTGCAAACGCTATAGCACTCACCAAAACCCATCTCAAACACAGGGCAGTTGTCAGCACAGACCAAGGGCTGCTCCCAGAAGGCACTCCAGATACAGCCTTCCTATTTTGGAAGCTGAATTTTGATAACGTTTGTGCGCCAGTTGATCTCAATGCCTGAATGCAGTTTAATACGTTTGATTTCCTATAAATCTATAATAGATGTAAATCTATAATAGATGCTTCTGAAAATTTCTTCTTACATCTAACTGTTGAGAGTGGAAGTCTAGAGCATCACTGAGATGCCTGAAGTACTGTGTGGAGGTATCAGCAAGCCCTGAACAAACTTGTTGTGGTACTGAAGGCTGCCGAAACCCAGCCATGTGGAGCTGCTGTCTTGCTCCTTCACGACACACCACCATGCATCCCGCAGGCCAAGTCCTCAGCTTATACAACTGGCAATATTTCATTGACCTCAGCAGATGTGCTGCCCTTCACTTGCCACAGGCTTTTCCTGCAAGCAGCCTTGCCCTCTCTTGAGGCTGTATTTAACCAACTTGTCAATCCACCCCCAGCTCCTCCTGCTCAGAAGGGTCCTGCCATGGATGTCTCTCACTAAGTGCCAATGATGCAAACGCCAGCCAGCACTGGGCTGGTCCCTGGATATTGCCTTGCTCTGAACAAGAGATCTCTGGTAGTTCCTGGAGAGCTTGGGACCACATTTTGCTGTGCACTGTTCAGAGCTCAGGGCCTACCCAAACAAGTTGAGGGGCTTGGTTAGAGTTCAGTGTGGTGGTCAGTGAAATCAGTACTGGATGTAACAGTAGAGAGAGTGGAGAGAGAGACCTGTGAGATGCCTGTGAGAGACCATGAGAACAACAGTGAGCACTACGCTCTGATTCAGCCAGATGCTATGCTGAAAGGTGGTGTGTAGCACAAGCCTACCAGTTGAGCCAGGGCTTTTCTAACCTCAACATTACCAAGAGTCTCAGGTTGCCAGAGGCTCAGAACCTTGGACTGATGCTGGATCTGCAGATGCCCCAGCCTCAATGAATGTTTTCATCCATCTCTGACTGCCCAGGAATGGGAGACGTCTCCTTTTTGCTCGTAACTCCATGCCAGAGCTGGGCTTCTGCCGGTCCAGCGGCTTGCCTCAGAGCCAAGGCAGGCAATGATGAGAGTGCTGGAGCAGGCACAGCACGCTGCCACGCACCCGCCGGTCATCAGCAAAGGAAACCCAAATACATGAACCTCTGTGACAGCTCTGGCTCTCTGCAGTGCAGAAATGAGACTCACTGCTGATCGATAGCCCCTCATCAGACCGAGACCTGATGAGCAAAGCAAGGCAGGCTTTCCAGCATCCCTTGCCAAGCCGCAGGGCACCTTGCCAGGAAAGATGTGGCAGAGCATAAAGCATGATCATGTCAAAAGCTTCCCTGGGCTCTCATTCAGGTTCACGGCTCTGGGGCCTGGTTTGTGTTAGCAGGACCATTGAGAAGGCTGAACAATGCTGCCTTGCACCAGAACAGGTGGTTGTGTCCTACTTGCCCGCCATGCAACCTGTCCTGTGCCGTGAAGGAGCTGCTGTGCTTCACCTCTGTCTGTCCGGCAGCCAGCTTCCTGCTGTCGGGGGATGATGTCACCGGGAAAGGATCACTGTCTGCACTGTCCATGGGTGGATTCTACGTATTTGGGCCAGAGACACACGTGTTTTTTGGGCTTCATCACCATGGAAGACTGCAAATAAAAAGAGTGAAGCTGTCATGAATGGAGAAGTTAGTAAAAGCGGGTGTGTGGTCCTGCTTTCCCCTGAAAGACAAAAGAGAGGTGCTGGCAATTTGAGATCAGTTGTAGGAGTAAGTTTGTTGAGAGAACATTGCATTTGTGACATGTCTGTAAGTGTCATTCTACTAAGGTATGTACTGTACAATTGAGTCAGGCTCTTTCCTTCTGATATCTGAAGTGTTAATTATTAATCCTTAAAACACAATTACTAGTGCTCTGCTCCCAAAGGAGACAGAGGTTTGGCTTACAGTGGTACCCTTCAACAATACAAATCCTTACATTAATTCTTTTCTTTAACAACAATTACATTTAATGAAAGACGCAAGCGTGGCTGCACGTGTGTGTACATGTGCATATAATTTGTGGGATTTGATTAACTGCGAGTCCACAGGCTATATATAAACCTCTCATTGTATCAGAATAAACAGTCATTTTCCGGGGCTGGCTCCACGTTATCGTTCTTTGCTCTGTATCTGCTGTAGGATAACAGGCTCGTGGCACTGATTGAAGCTACTGGTCTCCCCTGTAAAAAATAACTCATGCACTGCAAGATATTTAGTATTGCCATGAACTCCCAACCTAACTTCCTTGCTCTCTGTCTACAGTCTCCTGTTAATATTAGGTTCCTTTTTATAAAGGAAGAGCCTCCTAATTCTCTTCCACAAAAACAGATTGTCTTCAACAACACTGGCTTTCTTGTTAGAGACTGTATTCATGCAAAACCAAAAAACACTTGCAATGACACCGAGCAGACTTCTGAAACAAGGCAGCTTTCAAGTGGAATAGAGTATTTTTGGGTTCTTGTGTCAGAATAGCAAAGCAAACTATGCAGACACTCATGCTAGCAGTGTCCCTCATGCCTCTTAGATCTCCATCAGGACTGCATTCATCTCAGCAGCACATAGCTGAGTTCATATCACTCTGTCTGTTTGCCTTGGCTGCCCATCATTAAAAGCCCATATCTGACCACAGGCTTTCCATCATTTCTCCAAGATAACTCTGTTCAGCTGTTGACAACTCTTGATATTTCATCCATGCCCACTGGGAATAACATCTAGCTTCTTATTTTGCTGTCCCAGAAACAAGATTAATCTTCCTGTTCTAAAAGATCACAGCACTGAAACCGGTAAGGAAATGTTCATGTTTTTCATAAAAATGAATTTCCAATAGCCTTTCTAGTTGTATTTTAAGTTTGAGCTGAACTCATTTTCTTGGAAGTCTCCTCCTCAGGACGGCAGTAAAGCCCATCTCAGGCTGTCAGCTCAGATTTACCACGGTGTCAAAGGTGATGTCCTCAGGCGAGGTGACAGTCCCACACAAGACAGTATTTTCATATGCTGCCTGTTCTCTGACAAATCTCAAACCACTTCACAGCAAGAAATGATATAGTGGGGATAGGACTCTCTTTGAAGGGGAAGGCAGAGCAGTGTACAGAAAGGTCCTGGCCAAGGTCAAAGGAACTTATTCCGGATGTTGACATACACGTGGCTGCAGATTAAACAGGGAAGGCGGGAGCATTTTCTTCCACTACTCCCTTCCTGGCTCCCACAGCAGAGTCAACACAGAGCACAAAAATAAACTCAGGCGGGTGCGGGGTTAATTCAACTTGCCATAAGCTGCAGTCACTCCGGAGCTGATGGATACCCCATCCGGGTGTCCCTGTGAAGACCCCAAGGCACAAGCAGGACCCACTCCAGTTGTTCCAGTTTAATCTGCTGCCACACAGGATCTGACACTGCCCTTCTACTGTGCTGTGCCTGATGCAACAGCTTGGACATGAAAGACACAACATTAATTGGAAACAGTGATCCTATATGGAGAGATGGGCACATGCCGCTACGTGTTGTGAGCCGGTATCAGCACAAGGGTGCTGGAAAGTGGCAGAGATAGGACTGTGTTTTACAGAGGGTAACAATGAAGGCTGCTGATGATAAAAGTTTCCAGAAATATAAAAATATGAGATTTTAGGGAGTTCTTGTCAAAAAAACCCCGTTTTGTTTGCAAATGGAAAACTATCATCCAAACTTAAAAAATATCACTGAGATCAACCTTGCGGTTGAATTCCTGGTCTTACTGAGATTTAATATGCAGGTGAAATGGTAGTTGTCAATCATCTTAACCCTTACTACACAGAGACAGGGTATTCTTAGGAAGCATTTTAAGCAAACCCTTGATCTGTTGGTATCCCTGAAGCAACTCGCATGCTTTGATCTATTGCCTTGATCTGCAAAGACAGCTGGGACTTACTCTGCTCAATAAAGAAATACCCCAACCAGTTTAGCTACTCCCCTGCCCAGCTAGCCTTGCAAATGCTTATCCTTCAGTGCAGGATCAGCTTTTTGTTTTTTTGAAACATTCCTTCAAGCTTATGTCTTGAGTTTCTATCTCCATCCATTCTCATTTTCAGAAGAGATTTCTGTACTTTGGAGCTCACACCCCTTTGACTGTTGACGATAGGCCATTTGAAATCTGAAGTACTGTGTGGAGGTATCAGCAAGCCCTGAACAAACTTGTTGTGGTACTGAAGGCTGCCGAAACCCAGCCATGTGGAGCTGCTGTCTTGCTCCTTCACGACACACCACCATGCATCCCGCAGGCCAAGTCCTCAGCTTATACAACTGGCAATATTTCATTGACCTCAGCAGATGTGCTGCCCTTCACTTGCCACAGGCTTTTCCTGCAAGCAGCCTTGCCCTCCTCTTGAGGCTGTATTTAACCAACTTGTCAATCCACCCCCAGCTCCTCCTGCTCAGAAGGGTCCTGCCATGGATGTCTCTCACTAAGTGTCAATGATGCAAATGCCAGCCAGCACTGGGCTGGTCCCTGGATATTGCCGTGCTCTGAACAAGAGATCTCTGGTAGTTCCTGGAGAGCCTGGGACCACATTTTGCTGTGCACTGTTCAGAGCTCAGGGCCTACCCAAACAAGTTGAGGGGCTTGGTTAGAGTTCAGTGTGGTGGTCAATGAAATCAGTACTGGATGTAACAGTAGAGAGAGTGGAGAGAGAATAGAAGACAATGAGAGGAATATAGAATCTTGGAATCATAGAATGGTTTGGGTTGGAAGGCACCTTCAAGATCATCTAGTTCCAACCCTCCTTCCATGGGCAGTGACACCTTCCACTAGACCAGCTTGCTCAAAGCCACCTCCAATTTGGCCTTGAACACATCCAGGGATGGGGCAGCCACAACGTCTCTGGGTAACCTGTTCCACTGCCTCACCACCCTCAGAGGGAAGAATTTTTTCCTTAGATATAGTCTAAATCTGCCCTCTTTCAGTTTAAATCCATTGCCCCTTGTCCTATCACTACACACCCTTGTAAAAAGTCTCTCTCCAGCTTTCTTGTAGGCCCCCTTCAGGAAGACTGCTATAAGATCACATAGAATCATAGAATCATAGAATGGTTAGGGTTGGAAGGGACCTCAAAGATCATCTAGTTCCAACCCCCCTGCCATGGGCAGGGAAATCCTTCACTACACCAGGTTGCCCAAAGCCTCATCCAACCTGGCCTTGAACACTTCCAGGGATGGGGCAGCCACAACTTCTCTGGGAAACCTGTTCCAGTACCTCACCACCCTCAATGTAAAGAATTTCTTTCTTACATCTAACCTAAATCTGCCCTCTTTCAGTTTAAAGCCATTACCCCTTGCCTATCACTACACACCCTTGTAAAAAGTCCCTCTCCAGCTTTCCTGTAGGCCCCCTTTAGGTACTGGAAAGCTGCTATAAGATCACCCCGGAGCCTCCTCTTCTCCAGGCTGAACAACCCCAACTCTCTCAGCCTGTCTTCATAGAAGAGGTGCTCCAGCCCTCAGATCGTCTTCGTGGCCCTCCTCTGGACCTGCTTTAACAGGTCCATGTCCTTCTTATGTTGGGGACTCAGAGCTGAATGCAGTATTCCAGGTGGGGTCTCACAAGAGCAGAATAGAGGGTCAGAATCACCTCCCTTGACCTGCTGGCCACGCTTCTTTGGATGCAGCCCAGGATACGATTGGATTTCTGGGCTGCAAGCGCACATTGCCGACTCATGTTGAGCTTCTCATCCACCAGAACTCCCAAGTCCTTTTCCTCAGGGCTGCTCTCAATCCATTCTCTGCCCAGCCTGTGCTTATGCTTGAGATTGCCCCGACCCACGTGCAGGACCTTGCACTTGGCCTTGTTGAGCTTCATGAGGTCCTCACAGGTCCACCTCTCCAGTCTGTCAAGGTCCCTCTGGATGTCAATGCATTTCCATAGGTCAGCTCTCCACAAAGATATCAGGAGCTTATTGTCAGAGCTATAAAAATAAATGTCAGATGGCTGTTTCTTGGTTAATCAGGCTTGGCTTTGCTGTGATGACGTCTCCTTCAAATAGCACTTTTTCCATTCTAAAGCCAAGAAAAATGCCGACGAGTATCTGACTTCTGAACAAGCGGTACTGAAAGCAATTCAGTCTTATTTCTGTGGACATGCTTCCCCAATTATTTCAGCACAGCTATGTAATCCCTGAGTAATTAAAATGGCTCCTCAAAGCTGCTACTCTCTTTTGCCTTCTGATCCATGTCAGTGCCGATCTGTTCAGCTCTGTAGGAATATTAAGAGTGCCTGATATAGCTAAGTCTCGTCAGCTTTTATCCAATGGTCTCTTCAGTGTCAGCATCAGATGAAGAGAAGGACAAATTCTGCTTTTACTATAATCTCAGATTAACTGTTGCTTTAAATTAAGTTTTAGTCTATTTACACCAGTCTGGTATGTATCAGCATTACACAGCAGCAAAGTATTTCAAGAGGGCATGAATAAGTTTTTTAATATATCAAGGGAGCAGAGGTAGTACATTAAGAAAACTATTAACAGCTGGGGTGAATATGAAATTGCTGGTCACTCAAAGCAGCTGAGACCTTTGGAACTGGAAAAGAAACACAAAATTTTCAACAAGAAAAAAATGAGTAAAGAAGTGCAGCACGTGAGGAGATGAAGAACCCTGCATGAAAGCCACAGAAGGTCATCAAAGGTTGGATAAGAAGTTTTTGGACCATTTGCATTCGGTGGGGTGTTCGCTGTTCTGCAGACAGGCAGGCTGCACTAATAGCTGTCTGCCATTACAATACTGGGGACAAGGGAGACCTTGAACAGGGAAGCTTGAGGGAAACGTTAGTTAGAACCATTTGGAAGAGAGAAAAATGGACACAAACACGGATGCTTTATTAGGAGGAGGCACTCAAAAAGCATCAGGGCATGAAAAAGGCCGAACAGAAGCAATGGAGATGGATGGGCAAGGTGGCAGATCTTTGTGGAGCCACACGGCAGCAATAAAAGCTCTCTCAGCAGCTCCCCACTGCTTGGGCTAAGCTCTCAGGAGACACCAGTGCTATCCTCTCCCCCTACAGCGATGTTAGAGACCCCTCTATACAGAGCACCATGGTTGCTGCTAGGCAGTTTAGTCCTGGGTACAGGAGAGAAACCAGAGAAAAGCATCAGCAATGGACTGAGGAACACCTGCAGAGCAGAAAGGATAAAAGTGAGATACTGGGCTGACGAGTCATGCTAAATAATGGTAAAATGCAAGTATATGTAGGATATATACATGCAGGACGGGAAGAGAATTATGTAGAGTAACGTCAAGGTAATGATATGATTTTTTATTTTCTTGTTAAAGAGAAATGAGGTAAAGTTTCAGGCCATGTTCCCAGCGGGATGATCTGCTGTGCTGAGCAGGGCAGCTGAGAGAAAGGCATCTGGCTAATGGCACACAGAATAGAGCTTGATATGGTGCCTGAGTTAGAAGCACAGTTGCTCCAGCCTGAGCAACTCAGAGATGTCTCAAAAAAGGCAGCTAGTGCTCCCAAATCAGAGATACCTCCTATAGCTTCCCCCAGTTTTAACTGCTGGTTCTTCATGGAGGCCAGGAGGACCAGGCCAGCAGTATGTCACTTTGATATCTCTGGTGTCAGAAGGGTGATGTGGGATCCCAAACTTTTTCTGCACTGTTCTGCAGGAGAGGCATCCGGAGAGGCTCCTGGCCACGTCTTGCACAGACACCTAATCCTATCTCCTTGCAGGCAGCCCCAGAGAATCTCATCACTTCAGCAGACGTGTCTGGGCTTACAGGTGACACTGGGGCACTCTAAAACAAGTCTACACGGATATGAGAGCTGGACCAGGGGACTTTCCTACGCCACACTCCATGATTTCCCATAATGCTGGTTTTACACACCATGGGATGCAGATCCAGCTCTTGTCCAGCCCTTTGTGGCCATGCCGAAGTGAAAAGACAGGGTAGTGATGTTAGCACAGAGACCTGAGGCAGCAATGTCTAATGACCAGGCTCTATTCACAAAGCCGTAAGCCTGTCTTGGTAGATTTCTTTCAGATGTTTCAGATTCATCTCACTCTTGCATTATTAATTGCAACATCTGCAACCACATTAAGCCTCATCTTCAGCTCTTTTCAGTAGCTTATTCTCAATCCGTGTCCCTTGGAAATGAGTCCCTGACCTGTTAACCCTCTCATTACTTGTGAGATACAGCAGCTACCCCAGAGGCAGTGGCATTTCCTTTAGGCATATGTGGTTTCCCACCACAGAAAAGCGTGGGCTGTGCCCCTGTATGATCCCAATATCCAGGAGATGCTCCAAAGTGTGAGCCAGCAGTGACCACTCCTCTGAGACAATGAGGTCTGAGCTTTTCTGCTGGGTTTCCTCACACACATCCACCACTGGATACCACGACCACCCAACAGACCAGCTGAGGAATGCAGGATCGGGCCATCTGCATGCTCAGGAGAGCTCTTGTGCACAGCTCTGACTCTGCAGAGTGCAGACACTCACGCCAGACTTCAAATAAGAGACTTGGTGTCTGTGCTGGGTTACTCCTGCATTACTCCCTGGTGCCCTAGCTATGAGGATGCCATCGATCCTGGGCTGTTCTTGTTCTTTAGGACCCTCTGGATGCACCATCATTTGCTTGCAGAGCACAGGGGTTTAGATATGACAAAGGTCACATATATGAGAATATACTCCCTTAAAAAGAAAAAAAAACAAACACAACAAAACACATACAACTATTTATGTAAAATTTAAGTAAGACAAAACAATTAAGACCTTTTCCCATCACACTAAACAGCAGCCACACTGCAGCCAGGTAGATGAGGGGGACTCTCTCCACAGACACTGTGCACTCTGTGGGTATTTTGGGGAGCTGACAAAGGCGAACCTTTGGGTAAGAGAGCGACCTGTTCCTGTGGGCAAAGCTGACAGAGTCAGCTCCAAAGAAGGAGAAGGACACCAGGGGATCCTGCAAGGCCGGCGAACGCCTGCCAGTGTCCAGCCACCCTGTGGGAGGGACAGCATAGCTGCGAGCTCTCGCAGCGGCATCCCTTGACACCCTTGTCTGCAGCATGTCCTTGGATTCACACCAGCTCTGGGAAGGAGGACATGCACTGAGGAGCAGTAAACTGGTGCTCGGGTTGGGTTGTGTGTGTAGCCTCGTCCGTACCAGAGGGAATGAGACAGGAAAATACAATTAGCACAAGCTCTAAGCACGGATGCTGTCAGCTCCAGCAGCCCCGGATTCAATTCCTGGCATCTGCCCAGACAGCAGCTGTCACCTACCGTGGGTTAGCAGAGGTTTGTATCAGGATTCAGGAGCAGCAATTTTCCTTGACAGAAAAGGTCTGCAAAACAAAGATTTTTGTATCAGGTAGGGAGGGATGTTCTATTCGCAGGTCTTGTTTTCTATATCTGCATGCAGTTTGCTTTCCAGACCTCAGCCAGGTATACTTTCTCTTCCAAGCACTTAGCATCCTCTTTACACCCTTTTTTCTTACTCTTAATCTTCTGGGACTTCTCCTTCTAAAGGAAAGGTCAGGGAAGTGGTACACATACAGTCTTCTCTCTAGAGCTAAATGTTTAATAGCTTTCCTATCAGGGAAAACACTTTCCTCTGTCTTGCCTCCTCCTCTGTTTTTCCGGCATTTGCATTATCCCTTGCTAAATATATTATGACTCACTGTTAACTTGAGACCAGTGGCTGCACCGCCCGCCCCCCCTCCAGGATCTCCTTACATAAATCATTGAGATGGATGAACAAAAAAACCCAAAATCAAACAAAAACTCAAACGTGCAGATTTATTGCTGCTTTTGTTTCCTCAATGCACAAGACAAATTAATATTATGGAGATTAGATCTCTTTGCTCAGCTCTCTTGAGCATGGTGCAATATGACAAGAAAATCCCTGTCCTGTGCTGAAAAAAAGGACTGGATAAACTCTGCTGTTGTACAATCACAAGATTCTGAAGAAAGAGGATTATTAAAGTAGAACACAATGTGAAATATAATCAATACCAAGCACAACCCAAGATGACACTGATTGCAGAGGGATAGCATCTCTTCTGTACATCATGCATGGTAGGTAAGGCAGCAAAGGTCTGCTGCAAACTTCTTGAGTGTAGAACAATTACGGGGATTTTCCTGGACTCTGAGCTTTTCACAGTGTCCATTTCACAGGGAGGGAGGGAGAAAGCTGATGAAGACTGTAAGGGCCATATCATTAGCTACGTCTTATCAACCTCTCGAATCAACTCAAAGCAGAGTTGACAGGGTTTTATTGCTAGTTGGAATCAGTGAGAGTTACAAAAAATATTTGTGACCAGCATCCTCCATAAAACCCATGGTCATAAAGAGCATCTGAACTACTCCACAGACCAGCAGTAGGGAGGTCAAAATAGTTTGATGCTTCTCTGGCTTGTGTGCAAGGGTAAAGCAGGACAGGAGACTTAAAAACTGTTTTTCAGGAATCTAGAAATGTCAATGAGTGAGGAGTCTGTCCCCTGGACAGCTGTGTACCTTCAGCCTCCTCCACGCAACACTTCCTGGGTAACCTAAGAACCTTTGGTAGCTTTTTCAAATCAGAAAGCCTGTGAGAACTGTGTATGAATAACACCTGCAATCCAAAACATTTTTTCTCCCAAACTATTTTTCTCTTGCGAATAAGTGCTATAGATGCTTCTACAAATGGAAAGTCAAGTTATACAATAAAAGTCCCCCTACACAAGCTTGTAGAAGGCCCTTAAACCAACAGCAATCTTCTGTGGTCCACAGAACTCAAGGACTGACAAAGTGATTAACGTAAATTCAAGTAAAAGATTAATCAGTAGGCCACTAATGTACTTGAAGATTGTCTGAGAGTACTGGAAAAGATCTTAAACTTGTTGAGGACTCTTCATCTACCTCTTATCCAGCTGAACAGATGGACTCAGGGACAGGCATTTCAGGCAATTCATCTCAGCTAGTTCTGTACTAAAAAGTCCCTTCTTTGGCTTAAAATGATCATCTAGGCTCCTCCTGCAACAGTGGAGACAAAATCAGGGAATATGATCAACTGCCTGAGGTGCATAGTATAGGATGAATTACTCTCAGGAGGGGCCTATCTTTCTCAATACACGTTTAATTTCCAAGGGCATCATGTCACAGTGACAAAGGGTAGGACAGCTTGCTTTACTCCTGCAGAGCTGTGAAGGAACCAGGGTTGTGTGCTGAACAGTACGGACAGATACTCAGGTGATGCAAACCAGTCCAATGTTCAGTGCAGAGGAAAGCAATATCACCAGGCTGTCTGGGAGGAGCTTGGAAAGCATCTCTCCTGGCTCCTGTGCTGTAGTGACCAAACAGAGGACAGCTCTTGATTAAGTCCCTCTTTTTTCTTTAGAATCATAGAATAATTTATAGAATCATTTATGCTAGAAAAGACCTTTAAGATCATCAGGTCCAACCATTTAGAGCACAGAGGTTCACGTCCAAGGCCCATCGCAGTCACCAATGAGCCCCAGGTACTGGGGGCCTGGTTTTCAGGATGAGGCACCTCTGCCATGAGCTACATCTGTGGTTGCCCTTTACTCTGAAAGTCAGACCCTAAATGCACGCCCATTGGCTGATAAACAGAAGTTGAAGAAGAGGTGCCCTACTGGGTTATACCATCATGTGAGAATGAGCTCCACCACTGACCCATGCAATCACACCTGTTGGGGCAAGGCCACCCCTTGGGTTTCGCTCATGTTGCCACAGAGGAGCTGAGAGGATTCACCAAAAGGTGTTTCCCAAGAGCTATGTTCTTCTTGAATTTCCAGTCTTCTGTCTCATCACTTTTTTTTTCTTCTCAGAGCTCTACAGCAGCTTTCCCAGTCATTCGTACACTTGATCCTCAAAGATTTTGTCAGAAAATTAACTAAGCATGGCAATTTCCACCTTGAAAATGTTTTAATCCTTTAAACACTTTCCAAGACCTTTAATCACAATGAGCCTGGGAGACAGATGAGTAGAAATGTCAATTTAGTTGCAAAGAAACCAAGCTGAAGAATTTCAAGCTCGGGTGTCATGCCCAAGCTGGACACCCCGATACCGCATGCATCAGCCTCCCTGTGAACCTGGACACCCAGCCTAAGCACATGGCCAGCTGAGCAGGCTCACCTTTGTGTTTGGGAACATATACAGGAATTGCTTCCCTTACTTTCCTAAAATAACACGGACATGGACACGAGGCACAATCTCTGAAACTCTTTTCCTGGTTCTGCTAGTTAAATCCTGCTCCCATTAAGCATTATCAGCAAGACCATCTAGTTGGTGAGATACCACCCAGGAACTGAGGGCATCAAGTTCAACCCTGCTGCATTTAACTAAATGGCAGGTCCACCCACTCACACCGAAGTCGAATTTTGCTGGAGGTAAAAATCCCTCCTCCACACCCCTCCTCCTCTCCCCCCTCATCCCCCCCCGCCATCTCCCGCAGTTTAACATGACAGTTCAGCGTATGGAAGTTATTATGGGATGCCTATGCATCATGGTCTCTGGTCTGGACCACCGCTATTCTTCTCCTACACATACATAACACACCCATGCACACGCGGAAAAGCTGCTGAGTGCTTACATAATCTGATGTGTCAACAAAGTGAGGTCCCTGCCAACTCTCCCACGTCTGGGGGCTTTAAATGGTTTCAGCTCGTCCCAGACAGAGCGTTTCAAACATGTGAAAGATTTCCCTTCAAATCTACCCAAACCCAGCCTGTCCAAAACCACACTGATTCTTACTTTTTAAGTTGAGAAAACAACTTCAGCTGCTGTTAAACAAGTACTTGAGAAAGCAAAGGCTGGCAGCACTGCCTTCTGCTAGACCCTCATCCTGCCGTTGCCGTGCTCTGCATCTGAGAATCTGTGTCTATGTCTAAGTAATCACCTGGCATCCATCTGTTTAGTATCTAAGCACTTTTTCTGAGAGACCGAGGATTATGTGAGCCAGCTAGAGCAGATATATAACTACCGTTAACATCTCTGGGTGACATCCCTTTGGTACAATGGGGTCAAGGGTGGGACATGCCTATCATTTTTACAGTAAAAAGTTGTGGCCAGGTGATGGCAAAAAACATTCTGTATGTAAGTTAGTTTGCTTTTGTCTTCCCAGCTCTATGAGAAGCAAAAGCTTTGTGCGGTGGGTGGAGTCCCTTGGGACTCTTGAGGTGTTTTGTTAGATATGTCTTTAAGTCTAATGCTGGTGGGTGCCGTACGCCAGCACCGACTGAGCTGCAACAGCTGGTGTGATTATCAGGCTGTGGAGCAGAGAAGCAAATTTGCTGTAAGGTCCTGCCAAAGTCGGAGGATGTGAATATACAGGAGACCTCCCTCCTAGGACACAAGTGTCTTTATGTGTTCAGTTGTGGAATATCCTGACACTTGATTGTTTACTGATGCAAAGTGATGCAAAGTTATCTTTCTATTAAAGCTATTTTGTTTTTTTTTTTAATACACCATAGCCAAGTGTATTTTAGCCCATAGTTTTAGCAAAACTTAACTTCATTAGGATTACTCAATTGTTTTGTTGAGCTGTAACTTCATGAAATTCCAGACTGAAGAGCTCGAAGCCAGTAGGTGCTGAAAGTGTCCGGTAAATAAAGTTTCAATTTCTAAAGAAAATGACTAGCATTCAGATCTCATCCACACTGAGACAAACCTGAAACCTTTTGCTTTTGTTCTTTTAATAAATACACTTCTGCAAGACACAGAGAAGGACAGACAACTTCTGACACCTCAGTAGGCACCAAGTTCAGCTGATGAGCCTAAGATATAAAAGCTCTAGATTCAAATCACCAAGGTAAAGAAGGCGAAGAAATTTGGGTCCACAGAGATCCCTAACCACCGTGCTGCTCCTTATCTTAAGCACAAATCCTGCCCTAGACTCTAAATTTTGCATCAAGGTTTGCACAGTTCTGCAAAATGACTGTATTTTGACCAAATTGAAGAATTCCCATTGAACCCTTGGAGGAAAAGGAAAAGAAAAAGAAAAGAAAAGAAAAGAAAAGAAAAGAAAAGAAAAGAAAAGAAAAGAAAAGAAAAGAAAAGAAAAGAAAAGAAAAGAAAAGAAAAGAAAAGAAAAGAAAGAAAAGAAAAGAAAAGAAAGAAAAGAAAAGAAAAGAAAAGAAAGAGAAAAGAAAAGAGAAAAGAAAAGAAAAGAAAAGAAAAGAAAAGAAAAGAGAAAAGAAAAGAAAAGAAAAGAAAAGAAAAGAAAAGAAAAGAAAAGAAAAGAAAAGAAAAGAAAAGAAAAGAAAAGAAAAGAAAAGAAAAGAAAAGAAAAGAAAAGAAAAGAAAAGAAAAGAAAAGAAAAGAAAAGAAAAGAAAAGAAAAGAAAAGAAAAGAAAAGAGAGAAATCTATTCTGAGCAAAGAGCCCCAGCCAACATGCTCCTCCATGTACTAATTTTATGTGCTTGGAAAGGCAGAAGCTCTTCGGGTAATGGTAAAGCCATCTCCACCTGCAGTGCACTTGTAGGAGCACCTCCTTACACACTGGCCCTGGGCTATGATTAACCCTTGGCCACCTGGAGAGGCTTCCTGGCCCCCTCTGTCCTGGGTCTGTGCCATCTTAGGAGCCTGAGGCAAGTGAATGACTCAAGTCAAGCGAAGACCTCTGACAGGTTGACAGAAAAACTATGACTCCTGACTAACACTGAAAAAAGTCCATGTGCTAGCAAGATAATGAAGCTATTAATGAAGTGAAACACCACGGCGAGGCAGAAGCCCCATATGTGGATATGATTCATACGTTTGAAAGGTCTGGAGAGTAAAATTTCAGTAGGATAAGCATAGCTTCCACATTCAGACTAAAGGAACTCGCGTCGCTTTCCAAAATGCATGAAAAAATTTCATGTTTTTGTTGAGTGATTTTGCAGCCCACTGAACACATGCTCCAGAGCTCCTGCACAGAGGCAAAAATACACCCTGTGTATACACTGCCTCTGTGAACTCCCCCCTCCCTCCCTCCACACCCTGCACTTTAGAGTTTGCGGCGGAACTAATGGTTTCAAAAATCGTTCTACAAAGCTGAATCCCCGTGCGTGCAGTCTCACCACTGGCTTGTGCAGCCGATTACCACGCAAGAATCTGCTAAGTTATTTCACGGGGAAGAAGGAATGCTCCTCTTTCATGTTTACATTTCAATATGTGAATATTTATTTTCTCGTGTCAATAATTACTCTAATGTTTCAGAACACTCCATTTAAAACTGGCTTTCATTCACAGAGAGAGACATTTTTGAATGAAAATGAGGCAATCAATGTTTTTAAAGGATCCTATTTTTCGAGTGAAAATAAGCACAATTTCACAATTTCTTCTCAAAATACAGGCTAATTTTCAAGAAGCTCAAAGGAAATATCAATGCCATTGTAAGCATGTAACATAGTTTTCTAAGCTTTTCTTTCAGACAACATTTTCAAGACTAATTAATGATCTGGATATCTCAAAACACTTAATTTGAATCTAACAAGAAGGAGATTTAAATTCAGCCTGTTGCCAGTGTCTTTACCAATGCAGCATCTTTATCATTCTCCTTTCACTTTATCTGAGATGTGCTGGCATTGTAAGACCTAGAAGGGAGGATAAAACTCTTGACATTTCATGCTTGAAATCTTCAAAAACAACCTTGCTGACTGCAATAAAGTACAATTCGCTTCTGTTAGAAATATGCTGCAGCATGCATGGGTTAACCTTCACAGCCCAGCTTTCTTTTTAAACCTGGTATGATGTGCAGATGGAGTCATGCAGTCACTTACAGATGAAATGGATACAGCTTTGTCCGTCTGTATGACTTGGCAACCGATGAGAGCACTCAGATACTGTCGACATGAGGTGGTGGTCAACTATCCTGGACTATCAAGAGCAATGACTTCCCCCTGCAACCCCTGAGTGGTGAATGAACAGGAACACAGGTGGAAGGGGCACATCAGCATGGGGTTTCTGATTGGTTATGCCACAGGACAGCCTGAAACACGTTGCGCTTCCCTGCTTCCCCTCATCTGGCATCATTGCTCCAGATGATAGCTGATGGCAGAGAACTCTTCATGAGTCAAATGGCAATAAGCCATCAAAATATGGCTTGTGAGAGCAGATCCTGGTAGGACTGTGGCCTTACATACACACAGGCTCCCTTACAGGGTCAGGTGTTGCAACGTCACAGCAGCCATAGGAGGCAAACACAGAGCAAGCAGAACATGAGGGCAAAGATCTAAACAATATCTTTGGGAATAATAGTGTCTGCTTTGTTGTTGTCATGTGAAACTCAGTCAACAGAGCAGAGCAAGAGAATAAGGTGACATTCTGCTACAGAGCTTCCTCCTTAGAGGAAGGGAAAACAGCAAAAGAATGGCAAGAGACCTTGAGAATAGCTTGTGATGTGATTGCAGCTCAGTACCCAGACAGGAGTCTGATCTTTTTATGCTGAAATCTGCATAGAAGCCATTTGCTGTGTATTTATTGAAAATACAAAACAAACTCCATGATAAGAGTGGAGTTCTTGCTTAACCACTCCTCACTGGATGATCCCAAGCGTTGCCATGTACTATGGTACTTGGACATGAGCACTGAGCTGACTAAATATTTTGTGCTTTCTTGTCACCTTATTATAAAGCTTGTAACTAAGGAGGACTTAAAGTAGTTCTAGTCAATGTTTTTGTACTTCCCTCCTACCCATTTGTCAAAATTTAAAGGAAGGCTCCCTCACTTCAAAAGGTGCGGTGGAATGTTACTCATCACGCATAAAAGATAGCTTGTAATGGAAGATGATTCCAGAGGTGCTGTTAGAAACACTGGAGTCCCTGTAATAATGTACGTCCCTACAGTAACACACAGCTCTGCACTCCACAGGCTTCTGCAAACTAGATTAGCTTTGAAGAACAGCAAAAATTAAAGCAAAAATAAATGGGTACCACATCTGTGCTCTCCTCTAGTCAGACAGTTTGCACGTTGGTTCAGGGGTAATGCAACTATTTGTACACTGAAATTGATTGCAATTACGCCTCTGCACACTGACAGGTAACTTAACGAGAGGCTGGTAGAATGCTAATGTCTTAATTTAAAATTCTTACATAAATTCAATAGGACAATAACTTGAAGACGATTAGTTAAGAACTTACTAAGGGAACTAAGTCCACAACTGCTATCAGTGATAGCAAAACAGGAGAAAAGAATAAAAACATTGGAAGAAAGAGAAGAGAAGCCACCGGCAGTGTCCTGCTCATGTCAGCTATTGCTGTGGTGTCATGATCCTTGGACACCAGTTCTGGACACTGCTGGTCCGCCCTGGCAATTCAGGTTTGACCCTGACCAGGAGTGGACTCAGAAAGGCACCTCCATCAAATCAGCCATCGTATGGGACGGGGTTCACACTGACATTGTGCTCAAACCCTGAATTCATGCTGGCGGCAGAAGGGCAGAGAACGCCCCATCCAGCACAAGTCCTCCTTGTGCAAACCTCAGCCTGCCAGTGATTCTTGAATGACTTTGGACCCGCACAGCGTGTTTGCACTGGATCAGCATTCTGCATCCCCGGGCGCAGCGTTTTCAGTGCGTTATGGCGAGCCTTTCAGGCAGCCTCACGTACCACGGCTGCTCTCCCAGCAGTTTTGTTAACACTGTTGCATGGATGGGCTTAAATCACAATAAAATTGAAGGTGTGGACATGAATTACAGCAGCTGCTGACAGACAAATAAAGGACATAATCTCATGAGCCGAAAGTCCACTCAGCAGAGACACAGCCAGTATTAAATATCCTTTGCTCAAGAAGTTCCCATTTGTATTAAAAGATTTGAGTGAAATTCAGTTTTCCCGAAGTCAGCAGGAATCTTGCCAAGGATGTCAGTGAGGCCTTAATTTCGCAGTCTTGGTTTGGAAATCTTGTTCCGTTTGTTAACGCAGGCATTTTGGCTGCAGAAAAGAGCCACTTTAGCTGTAGGCAGCCGATATCTTTTCCTTGCGGCTGCTGCTTAGCAAACGCATATCAGCCATTTTCCTGATCACACAGTGCCATTATAAATGGAGAAAAATTGATAAGCAGGTCAAGTAAAGCTGCTGCTTCAAGATTTTAACTCCAGCCCATAACAGCTATTTCTTCTCTGTCCACCCCACCCCTGCTCAGAAACTTATAAAGAGGAGAAGCACCATGCTAGGGACATTGTATGCCACCAGCCCACCAAACACAGAACGGCTCTGCTTTTGTGCACTCTGCTTTTGTAATTAGGTTTCTTTATCCACCATTCATTCGACAGGACTTAAGAATTAGACAAGGAAAGGAATATCAAGGAGATGGGTGAAATATTATGTTTTTCTTTCCTCAGAGATCTATCATACCTAGCATGACGTATCTGAGTATGACATGCTAAAATACTCAAAAATATTTCAGTGGTATTTGGTTTGGGTTTTTTTTGACCAAATATTCACTGTCAGAAACATGGCTAAAACCTGGATTTCATGACTTCATCTCCAAGCTACCCAAAGCAAATCAGCTTTCTGCATCCTATTAACTTGCCAGAGCTTTGGTTTCCATATTGATTAAACAGCATTTATCCGGGAAACACACTGTAATTTCATTTGTGTACTTCATGGTTTAAGCTCTGTTCAAGCAAATTCACTAGATCAGCTGGTTCTCCACAACTGCTAGTATGAAACCCATGCTCTGGCAGGAACAGCACAGGCACTCTTCGAGTGTGGATTTGCTTGCAGGTGATCCCTCTGCAAGATCAAAGGCATGGGACAACATGTGCTTCCAATAACCAGTCATTAGTCAAGGGGAAACTGTTGTATTTCACAGTGATTTCATTATATCTGACTTGTCTTTCCTCCTCAAAGCCTGAGCTTGCACTTATGGAGTTGGTAGTAGGGCACACTGAGGCTGTCTCCATTGGCAAACAGTGCAAACACAGGAGGAGCAGATTCACTTTCGGAGTGTTTTCTTCAGCCCAGCTTTATTCTGATCCTGAGGACTGAACATCCACCACCAGCAGCAATGCACACTCCTGGTTCGGTTCATGTGAAAGGAGTATGGTCTGTGCAATCCAGCACGATCCCCTTATGGCAACCAAGTCTGTGGAGGTGGGGATGAGCAGGAGATTCACTCAGAAGTGTACTTCTGAGCAGAACTAACATGCTAATGTAGATGCATTAACGATCTTTAGTCAATCCAAGCTTCAATTCTGTGATTTAGATCTGCTTTCTCTATGACTTTTGTTAAATCACTGAGTCACTTTGTCTGAGTTCCCCATTTGCAACAGATGATTAGAGTGCTTCTTTGAGGATATACTCACTAATGCTCCAGACACTTGGACATTCTAATGATGAGGGCTCAAAAGAAGAAGAAAGATGTTTCAGCTTCATAGAGGCAAAGGTTAACACACAAATTTGGTCTCATACCTAGTTCTTTAGTCCTGCCAATCTATCTTTGAATAACATTAAAGATGGGACATCTTTTGTATTTTTCCAATGTTGTTCACGATTTCTGAATCCCAGAAAACATAGCATGCTGGTTGAATCTGTCAGTCTTCTGAAGCATTTCAGAAAAGATCTGAAGCATTTTGAAGAGCCCTGTACAGCTACTGAGTTTCAATCCTTGCATCAGGGCCTTTGATGCTCTCCCGTTCTACTTACCACTTGTGATCACTGTTACTGACTCTGCAGTGGAGGTTTTGTACCCACAACTATTTCTCCAGCTTCCTCTGAGACAGATAATTGGAGTGTGTACTTAACTACTACTGAGAGCAGCTTTGGAATTGGAAGTACAGCAATTTCAGGTCAACACTTATCAATTCCAGCAGAACAAAGACCACAAGGACTCACACATAAGCTGCAGACATCTAAGGTTTTTGAGAAGCTTTTCATAATAACGTGTTCCAAACCTCCTCTCCCTTTCTATCTTTCCCATCTGTATACTCACTGCCAGAAAACCAGATAGCTGCTCCCGAAGCTACTCCTGGTGCTTAACGGCAATAGACAGAAAGGTGTGAGACACATACCACTTTCAGCCAAATCTATGCATCAGCAAAAAGGGTGGGTTGGCATCTCGTTCTCAACTCTGTCTTCGTCAACTATGAATCACACCAATTTCACTGCAGCTTTTGGAAGAATTTTGACTGATATTACCTGAACTGTCTCATTCATTGTCCAAATCCCTGCTTGACTGTGCATCTGTCTTCCTCTCCCCTTGGACCTCGCTCCCTCCCACTGGCAATGTTAGTCAATTCACAAGGCAAACTATGTGTTGGAATTACTACACTTAATAATCCATTGATTTATTCAGCAATGAAGTCCCTCTTCATTTAAAAACTTTGTCATGTGGTTCGTATTTCAGCTTTTTGGTTTCTCTTAAAGGTAAGAAGAAGTAAAGGAAAAAGAAGAAACTAGATCACCCACATCAGTGAAAACCAATGCCAAGACACGAACAGAGGCAAAAATGGAAAATGAGTTATTCTTTCACTCACAGAGCATCTCTCTTAACAAAGCAGTGAGCATCAGGAGAAGAGGAATAGTCCAAAACTCACCAAAGGGCACTGACAAAATTTGCACCAACTTCCTGATGGACAACATAGCATCTCAGGTGCAGTAGGACAGAGAATAAAGCTGCTGCTTGCATCGGTTCACATTTCGCTCTCCCAACTACAACAGTTAGTTTATTGTGAGACAAAAGAGCAGAGACACCCGCACATTTATCCATCCTGAGTTTCTATTGCAACCTGTATAAACACAGAACGCTTGGACCTCCACCTCTGAAGACAAAAGGGAGAAAAGCCTGCCCACCACGTCCAAGCAGTGAGGCTGTCTTCTGTCCGTGCCATCACGTGTGCCACTGCCACACTCGGGACGAGGCCAGGCTGCCCAGTGATTTGCTTTCTCGGGATGCAGGTTTGGAAGGTATCATCACTAGATGCTCTGTTCCTGAGCAGGGAAGGAGGAAAAGTTGTTTGCCAGGGCAACAAGTGGAGCTGTTTGAGACATGAGGAACCTGTGTGCATTTCATGATGCCCAGGAGTAGAGATCTTGCCAGCAGTGTCTCTCAAGGCTATTCTCACACCTCTAACTGACCACACACAGAGCAGTCAGGATCCAGGTTTCTCCTGCATGCAGCAAAACAGGCTGCAGGACACAGCCCCAGCACAGATGGGAAGGAGGAGCAACGAATTACATGTATACACCCCAGAGGTGGGATTCAGGATACCAAAGGATACCAAAACAGGTTCCTACCGGCACAACAGGTGTTTAATCTCACCACAGCCTGTGGAGAGCCAGCCCCTGGGGCCAGTATATCCTAAAATAGACACTCTCCAGCTGCTCAGCTGGATTGTGCTGCAGGCTCCACCAAGCACATCAGCTGGTCTCCCACTGACCATGCCAGGACTTAGATGCCCTGGCATACGTAGGCTCCTACACTACTGTCAGGCCCAGACTGAAATCCAGCCCAGGTGTCAGGGTGCCCATACTCAAGCTGAAAATGGCTTTCATGGGCTGGTCTCACCTTATCACGTATCTGCTGCTGTCGATGGATGAGACTGGCAGAGTCTCCAGGCTCAGGTTCACCGGCTAATGTCTCATCCCTCAGTAAAATGAATATGAGGACAAAGACTTGGCACAGACAGCCAAAGGGTAATATTCCTTTGCATGACTCTGATTTCTGGACTAAAAGCACCTTTTAGCCCTCTGCATTTTATGGTAGCAATTTATTTTTCTCTATGTAACTCACACGAGTGGTAGGCTCTTCAAAACTATTATCAGCAAAGTGCCTTTCTCTCAATACACTAAAATCCTTCCATTTCCAAACCTTGCCTCTTTTATAATTTAATGGCGTCCACATCAGTGCTTGCAAACAGAAGCAGAATAGAAACATGAGCTGACAGTCACCACACAGAAACATTTAACTAATGTTTCACCTCAAAAAAGGTGACAGGAGAAATCACAACTGTGATCTAGGCAAAGCCCAAAGCCGAATAGTCACACAAACATCACCACGAGTTTGGAGCCCAGCTGCGGACATCTGCGCCGCTGGACTAGGTGCCTAAGCCCAGCCATTCCCGCACATGTCTCCAGGGAAAGGAGACGCTCCCACCCACAAACAGTAGTCACAGCAAAAGGAGAGTAAAGCTCCTTAAATCACAGCTGGCTGATATGGGTTTACTGCAGAAACAGCATTAACTAATGGACTTGGTGACTTCAGATGGGAACAGCAATGCCTGCTTACACGCATGTGCTGCTCTCCTGTAGGTAGGCCCTTGGCATCAGTCCTTGAACACGGCAACACGGCCAGAGACTGCTCAGGAGAAAATCCAGAAATGAGTATGTGGCCAGTATGGGCTACAGAGCCGAGTGTAACGTTTCATCCCACAACAGAAAGTAACATAAATAATTGTGGTTTTTTCTTCTCACTCGTATCTCATTGCCTTTTTTTTTCACCCCAAGGTCTAGATTTCTTGTGCAAAAATTCATCCACCTGTGACAACAGGCATGACACCCATCTCCACCCCCATAGTCTATCTAAAAGTGCCAGCCATTTTTATATCCCTTATTTTCCTCTGCCTTTTGGCTCTTCACCTCTCAGGAGACTGCTGACCATGAGAGAAAAATCATGACGCAAGCCAGGCTGAACTCCTGAGAGCAAGCTACAGTTGTGGTGAGACATGAACATTTAAGACCTGAAAGTTGCCATTCAGGCAACTTGAGTGAGAGCAGTCTTCTACTGCAAGCCAAGACACAGAATATTTTTCAGGACTCGAGGACCATCTGGTTTTGGAAGCCCCTCCAAATATTCTTTGTCCTTGAGAACTGTTCAATACCCACGTGTCACAACCGGTGACTTTGAAAATCTTCGGATCATTTCCACGACTATTTGATAGTTTCCAGGAGGGCAAGCTTTAATGTCTTATCACAAAAGCTGAAGTTGTAAAAAGCTGCTGAGCTGCCTTATCCTTGAACAAATCCAGGAAAACTTACAATAACCATTGATGATAACTCTCATGTGAAGTCCAGTGCACCCATGGCATCGTAGCCTCATTTACTGACTCAGTGCATGAATAATTCAACCCTTTCATGCAAAATTTGTAAGTTGGAATCCTTCTTGAGCTTCGTACATACAATACACTCACTGAGACTTTAACCTAAGTTATACTCGTCTGCATTTTTAATTTGCCACCTTCACTTTTAAACTAGGATGGTCTTCAAGAATCAAATTGCCTTGTGAAGTTGTCATAGCTGCTGATCTCAAAATAAATCTTTTGAACAGTAAGAGACGTTGCTACCATTGGTCCCCAAGTATCTGTCCTACGGGAAATTTGCTTTCATGTTGCAACAGTAGCATGATCCTGTTTCTCCACGTTTAAAAAATGAAAAAAAAAAAAGATTTTGCAAATATTCTCATAGCTGATGGCTGGCAAGTAAAACTAAACTCCCTCTCTCACTGGGGATCTAAGTAGTACCAGCAGCAAAGTCCTTCTCCCATTTGAGTCAGAGAGATCACTGCCTTACATGAGGGTAAGATTTCACCCCACATTTTTGAAACAGCTTTTAAACTGTCAAATGCTCTCTCTCACACAGCTAGTGCCTCTCTCTCTCTTTGAACCTACACATGCACAAAAAAACACATGCATTTATGTTCTCCCACAGCACCCTTGTAACTTCTTTTTTCAGTGTAGGAGAGTGAATTCTTAGCAAATGTCATTATTTGAGCTCTTGCACTGTAGTACTTCCTATCAAAAGATCCTACCTCGGGGAACTAAATATTATATTATGTATAATATAATAAGAATATTATGTGTAATATAATATTACTATTATATATAATATCGTATATAGTATGATATAATAAGAATATTATATTATATATAAGAAGATGTTTTGTGCTGCCAAGAGTTAAAAATATAGTTGTTGATCTAAATGGTCATTTTGGAGGTGCCAGGTTTATTATTTCCCCTGCATTGCATTTTACATCTGTAATTCTTTCATGTGTAGGTGGAAAAACCCAGTAAGTATAAGAGGGGTTTTAAACACCTCCTTTCCTCAGCAGCCATCTCTACTCTAAATGTCATCCACAACATATCTTTACAACCTAATAACGTCACTGTTCCCAGTGGAAACTCCAGATGTCGAGGTAAACCCCTTTCAGGTCCCATGGCAGACATGTTGCTGTCCTTATTGAAAAAATTCACATGTAATTTGGACAACAGCTGTCTCAAGATCAGGATGCTGGTCCTCAGACTTTGTGACTCGGTGCACTTGCTAGCAGAGCAGAGGCCAAATCTTACGGTGTAAAGAAAACCACAGGCACCGGGTAAAGCACGGTTGCTCTGTCAATCAGACACACACCGTCGTGTGTCAGACCAGGCACCTGCTAGAGATGGATCGATGCTAAGTGCTAGTGGCACTGAGGGAAAAAGCAAAATGACTATCGGTGCACCTACTTCTTGTTCGTTTTTCTTCCCAGAAGAAGCATTACTGAGATTGCCTGGCGTGCACCGTCAGGCTATCGCTTCCAGCCATTCGCTCAAGAGACTGACAATGTATTTCAACAGAAAGCTGTAGTCGACGTGGCCACCGCTGAATGGTCTCAGCCACTTCCGTTTGCAAGTTCAGCGCAGTCGTGTGCTTAATTCTGACGTGAGCACATTGTGTATGCAGTAACATCGGCAGCGACAGCGTGGATTCTGAACAAGCTGGGAAATAATCTCCCTGCCTCTCAAAAAACATGCTTTGATATTAATTTGGTTTCCTTCATGATTGTAATAATGGGCTGGGATCAAAAAGGACTGCGAGGAGGTTCCTTTTCAGTTTTTGAGCAATCGCGGAGTCGTCAACAAGGTGAGCTTGTGACGCAGAGTCCAATTCCCCAGGTCCCCCTCTTACATATTATTGTATCCAGGCTCATAATCTGATTTTATACATATTATCCTGCCCATGTCTGTGATGGGAAATGCAGAGATACAGCCTTTAAATCGCACTCGCATTAAAGGGTGCTTAAGACTGGGCCAAGTGGGATTGGTCCCTGGGCTTTTGTTTGTGATGCTGCTCCAGTTCAGCCTTCATTGAGAGAAATAGCCTTCCTTCACTCCAGCATCATGTGAAAGCAACATGTGATTTGGTGTGTTTTAGAAATGCACTGGTCAGGTTTGGCCACCAGTTGCCCTTTGCATTGTTTAACCTTTTTTTCCCACTGTGATATGAGTGCTATTACTGATCGCTGTGTACTTAAACATGAACTGCATAAAATACAACTTGTAAGTCTTCCACTGGCAATTAAATGCTCCAAGGAATAAATGAGGAAAAAAATAAAAAAAAAAAAAAAGAAAAAGATGTAGGTTAAAATATAATTAGTAGTTATATTTATCACCAGGCTAATTCTGAGTGGAAAGAAATGAGGTGCCAGACTGCAGGCAGGCACGGCCACTTTCTGGGAGGCCCAAAGCAGGTCCCAATCTGCTGCTCCAGACTGTTTTACCACTGAGCACTACAGTGAGATACAGAAAGACACACACAGTGAAGCATTTGGAATATGAAAAATTTGTTAAAAGAGTACACAATTTCTTGATACATAATTACTCTGGGAAAAAAAAAATTGGGATTTTTTACTCCCACTCCTTTGGTCTCTGTTAAAAAACTCAGCCTACATATGTCAAAACTAAAAAAAAAAAAGAAAATGAAAAAATTTTGGCCCATATTTTGTATCAGATATTCATTAAAAAATCTATAAATTTGTTTTTAAGCTGATTGTTTCAGTTTTAGAAGCCAAAACCTTTTTTTCTATACAGCAGAAAACATTTTTGGAGGGCTTTCCACTGAACTGTATTTGTATCCTCTTTCCTGAAAGCCAAACCTTTGCAGTAAGAAGCAAGTTTAGTTACAAACAGTGGTCACTTCTAGCAAATCTATTGCCTCGTAGCAGAGTTTAGCCCCTGAGGAGCCAGGTCTGACAGATACGGTGTTTGATACAACCACCTGCATCCCTAAACACGAAAAGGCGATATCGGAAAAAGCAATGTATTTAGAGAGCTAAAAACCAAAGCCTCAGGTACTAAATTGATTGCTACTGGATTTTTCACTATTTTTTTTTTCTCTATTTTTTTATGTTACATGCTTTAGGAGGGAGTAACAGGATCAGAAGGGTTAGCCTGCAGAAAACCTCAGCCTGGCAGTAGGTGGGAAGGAAAAACTGCGGTTTGGGGCACATGGAGTTTCCAGGGCTGGGACAAGGGAAAGGAAACACTTTCTTTCCCTCATCAATGCGAGACGTTTGATCTGAAAGCCACTGAGGTACAAAGATGGAAACTTGCAGCTCCCCTCTCTCCTGGCTTGCTTTTCAGGTGAAACTGTACTTTCCCTAAGTGTCATGAATGCTGCACTGCAAAAAGCTATTAATAAATGATAGCTTGAGTATGTATACAAGATCATTATTTAATCTTTCAGTAATCTTTTGCCATGCATAATTTATTAAATGTTTTATTTATTGCTCATATTTATTAAAAATTGATTCTATTTCTTCTACCTAATGTCAATTTCCAGATGCAATAAATTATTCATATTTAATAAATTAAAAAGATGCAAGGAAAGAAATATAAAAAGAGAAGTGCACACTCCATGTCTTTCCTGTTCTGCACAGATATGCCTCTCACTACAGGATAAGCGATTCCCATCCTTTCTGGGCAGGCTGGGGTTGCGCTTTAGCTTGTAATTTGGGGAGTACTGACAATAAGAAGTATGAGGCCCTGAGTCAAATCCCATCATCCCCGTGCCCCAGGAAACCTGTGAGGTTGGCTTGAAATCCAGGAGAGGCTCTGAAACTGAGCACTCATCTCAAAGCTATCAGACTCTTCTTTTAAGATGTTTTCTATAAATCCAAGAGCTAGAAACAATAAATAAAAAATAAACCCAGAACAAATAACATGACTCTGGGACTGAAGGCTTCAAAAAACCCTGAAGATATGATGCAACGTGTGATAAGATGATTCAAAACATTTGTTAAAAACACTTCCCAGCATCCACACGTGGAGCAACAGTAGCCTTAGATTTGATCTCGACATCCCTGGAAGCTGGGAACACCCAGCAGATCTCAAGAACATCCTGTTCTGGGTAGTCTGGGTAACCATTTTAGCTCCAGCTCAAACTCCTCTTTAGCTTTTACCAGTTCACCCAGCTGTTAAGCTGGCTGCACGTCAGCCCTTGCTCTGCACCAGGCTGGGCTCAAAGGGGAATCACTTGGTGCACCCTGTGACTGGGCTAACCAAGAAGTCCCCTTGCAAGATCAGAAGTCTTCACCAGCTCTGAGGTCTCTGGACATTCCTGCAACAGAAAACAAAGCTAGAACATTGACAAATTGATAGCAATTAAAAATAAAAATCAAACAATAATGACTTGAGTGTCTGGAAGGAGTTGAGGAATGATTACAGCAATTAAATTTGGATAACTTGGCTAAGAGATAACTGAGGAGAAGAGAAGCGCTTCCATAAACTTGAAAGGCTTAATGCCCATCTAGGGCGGCATGGCACATGCAGGGGTAGAGCCAGCACTGAAACAATGCTGGGAGATGCAGAGAGCGTGAGCAGGGGGACTGTAAACCCCCACCAAGGGTGGGACACCCAAACATCTCACAGCACAGGGAATGGCCTGGAGATGGGACTATCTGGGCAGGGGAAATGTATGAGACAGCAGCTCTATCCTCATCTGTAAAGCAGACGGAACGAAATAGAGGGTCACATCTAAGGGAGCAAGGCAGGGAAGGGAAGCACCATAGCCAACAAGTGCTGGTCCTCGTGTGCTAACATTTAGCTGGAGTTACACACCGCACCGCTCTCTTGTTGTTTCAGCCTCAAGAGTTCAAATGATGTTTAAATCAACAGTGGCTCTTTCTGAGTCTGTGGCTTCCCCCCATCCCTCCCTGCTTTCCACATACCCCATACAGATGCAGAAATTAGGTTACAGGCATTGAGAGCTAGGAAATTAAATGTGACTGCTGGATAAAGCTCTGCAAGTGACAAATCCAATGAGTTCATGTTAATCCTCCTGAGCTGCTAAACATATTGACTGCATGGGCCTTCTGTGGCATATCTACTCATGGCTTTGATATGCGCTTTGTTCTATTGGTCTGTAAACTGACCTAGCTAAAAAGCAGTGTTTACAGTTAATAAGAAGTATACAAACCCTTTTATAGCAGTATGGATACACCCATTATGCATTGATTATGCATAATGGATTATGGATTGAGTGGGTTTTGCATCAGTTTCTGACTGCTGATGGCTATAGTGGTTGCCAACCTGCAGCACAGAATGCTGCTGGGGTGTTCCTCCAAGTTGGTGCTCCTCCACGTTGATGCTCCTCCACGCTGGTGTTCCTCCCAGCCACACCAGCATTTCAGCCTAAGTGTGCTCCCCCTTTTAGTCAAGCTGTATACAGGTACCTGCTTGTTCCCTAGGTGGGTTTTTTTTTCCACATCCCCAGCATAGCTGCTGCCCTTTACTCCTCAGCAGTATGGGGGAGATGCTATCCTATGCCTTAAAGATGCCCGAGGTTTTATTGATTATTTAGCACTTTTTCCAAGACTCCAGACTGAAGGCTCTTCATCAATCCTCCCTCAATATCAGAAAAAAACTTCCGCACATGTGCCCACCAGTGTTGCAAAAAGCCAACCGTGCAAACAAAGATGTGCTCCATTTAATGTTGCACTGACATTAAGGTCTAGCATCCTGCCCCAGGGAGTCAGGATATGAGATAACACATTTCCTAGCTCAGAGACTGTTTCAGATCCTGTAATGTCTTTAGGAAGGGGGCATCATAACTAATTAAGATGTTGAAAGAAAGAAGCATGCTCCATTTATCCTGGTTAAAAATTCTTGCTAATAGTTGATGGTAAAGGCTTGTGCTCTAATGAAAGGGAGCTGAGCTAATTTAGGAGAACACCATATCCTGTTCCTTGTCCATCAGTGCTGCTCCTCACAGCTTCATTACAAATCATACAGTAACTGGTTTGAAAAGTTTCAGTTTCTAGAGTCAGGAGATTGTGGTTTCGTTGTTGCTTTCTCTTTTACGCTCTCTTAAAACAAAAAGTTCTTTCTTATCTTAAAAAAAACCCAAAATCTAACCAAAAAATGTCACCCAAGTTTAATATAAAGAGAAAGAAGACAAACCAGACAATCCACATTTTTAATTTCATTATTTTTTCCAAATAAAATCTTGCTGTTTTGGTAAGCAGTCTCGATCAATTACCTCCCCAGCTGACTAGAGTTTACAGAAGATCAATTTTATTTTATTTTCTAACAATCATAGGAAACATCTCAATTAACCAAATGTCTGAGAACCTTTTCCCACTGCTCCCTGAGTTTTAAGGCTCCCTGCATGCCCTGGGCAAGTAATTTTCAGTCTAAAATTGTAACTCAGTCCACAGACTAAAGTAAGTCCAAACTGTACCCTGGCCACCTTCTTTGGAGCCTATCAACCCACTCTTTTTACTGCTTCAGTGACTCTCTCACAATCGCACTTTATTGCTGCATGGTGTCCATCACTCACGAAGAACCTTCAGCTCTAGGGGCTTCAGTGTCCAGTATTTCTAAGACATGGACTCTCAAAGTTTTCCTTTGGAAAGCATATTAAAACCAGCTCCCCACAGAGTTCCTTGATGCAATATGCAGCCTTTTCCAGGGTAATATGTGACATCTGTTCCACTGCAGTTAAAATCCTTCCAGATTAAGGCAATAATGCAGGAAGCTGCCAAGTGGGAGATCCATACCCTATTATAAATTTTAAAATCCTGCCTCACTTACCAGTGTAAGAAAAGTATTTGATTTTTAAAACGGGTATTTGGAATTACACCACATATGTCAGAGTCCTGAACATGTTTCGCCCGGCTCCTGGGGTTTGCCAGCCTGGGGTCAAGACCAGCTGAGCTGGTGGTCTTGGTAAAAGGGCTGTTGAAGAATGGGCCAGGGTTCCCCCTCTCCTCTGGAGCTGCCTTTGAGCTGAGCTCCTGCCCTCGGCCTCTGTCTAAGATATGCCACAGCTTTGATGTGGCCATGCCCATGTCAGATACTGATCCCCACATGCCCAGCCTCAGCCCATCCCCATGGAGGTGCTTGATGCCCTGGGCTGAGGCTGCCGGAAAAGGTAAGAGTTGAAATCTGTTGGTATTTGTTGAAAACTTTTTACAGAAAAGGAGAATGATGTTTTTTGTAGAAAGAAGACACTTTCACTAAATCGTTTAATTTGATCAGAATTCCTACATTCCATGAAGAAATGGTTTTGATAGAGAATTTTGTTCCAGTTGTCGTGACAAGCAATCTACAGTAGCATTTTTGTTCAAATCAAGAGCCTGCTTTTGAAGCAAATTCTCCTGATGACCCTTACTTAACCATGATTTGATTTCCATCGCTGAGTGATAGTGAACAATGCAAACTGGCCTCCTTCTGGATGGAGCTAAAGCAAAAGGTGGGCTTCAACTGCAAGTGGCTTTCCAATCCATGAGAACAGACTAGAGCTAGTCTGAAGTAAACCTCTTCGAAATATCTATAGTGCGAACATTAGACTCTCAGTGTTGGGTCCATCCAAAATCACTCGGTTAATGGAACCTTGAAATAACTTTTAAACAATGTATGAACTACTCAGACATACTAGTTTTGTATCTCATTTGGATAAACAAACACTAATTGTAGAGAACTTGCACTATCTGAATTCTCAGTTGCCTGATACAAAGAGCAAAGATACTCTCTCTGAAGCTACAGTCATTTTTGCAAGTCATTGAGTCATTTTTTTCAGAACATTTTATCTCAGCACGTTGAGGTTGCCTGTATCTTCTTAGTTTTGACCCAGTGATGACTTCTTGCATCATGTATTTCACATTTGTGGTGTGTGCGTGAATAGAATCACAAAATGAAAATTTCCTGAGATAACAGAAACGCAGATGGCACCATACCCAAAGGTCTTTAAAAACTGAGTCATTTACTTTGCATCAGAAGAAATAATTTGTGTAAGAAAACTTGATATAAATGGGACTGTAAATAATTAGACAAATTAAGCAATTTAGACTTTCTTAAAAAATGCAACACAAGGGAGTCAATCTGATGATTAATGCAGGCATTAGCATCTTGAAGCTAATAACTATACATGTGGGTTCCATGACCACCTACAGACTGCTTCCCAGATGGCGCATCTGAGTCTTGTGTGGAGGTGCACAGGATGCCTGGGGGAAGGTACGATGTGAAGGGAAGTAAATGTAGTAAAACTCGCCACAAAATTGAATATTTGAAGAAAATTATAGGTTGACATCTCATAAAAAGCATAGAGCATAACTGCCTTTCCAACAGGAATGGGAATGTAATGGAGAGTCAGTATCAACTCCGTAACAGCTGATCATGAAATCTCTCCCTGCAGTAAACGGGACGTTTGATAGGCCATCCCTCCTCCTCTGTCCCATGTTGGTAACTGCTTGGAGGCTAATCTCATGAGATCCTGAAGAAGCACGTGGTTTGAACTTTCACATCTACTGTCCAGTACACCCTCAACAACCCAGTAATTATAAGGCAAAAGCACTCTGACATCTAACGCTCAGTACTATCACTGAATTCTAAGCAGCCACACAATAGGGTTTATAATAGAAAAATGAGACAAAGTCAGGAAGCAAAGCATGAAGAGCAGACAGATATTAAAGACAAAAATACAGCATCACTTCCTCCACCTTTGCAGACAGAGAAGCGTTTCATCTCGTAAGAGATTTGATTCTGCATCTCATTGTTTTGCAGTTTGACATCCTTTTTTTTTTGACTAGTCCAATTTCAACCCTGGCAAAATATAATTGGCCAGAGCTCTGTTTCTGTGCTTGAAACTTCAATTCAATAACTTCTCTCCTACTGTATTCCATAGAGACCCAGAACTAATGTGTGCTCGGGATATGAGAAGAATGATTCTCTGGGAGAACTGAAGTTCAATTCCTTTCTTTCATTTCAATAAACTGAGGTTGACTTTTAAATTGGCAGGCCTGTCAAAGGAAATTTTTTATCACAACTAGGAAGTGAGACGTAGTGGCCTTATCGAAAGAGTAAAATGGATTTTTTACACATCTCTGTGCAAGTATCAGTCAGAAAAGGCAGAGCAGAGGGAACACAATCAAAAACATTTTCACAAATATTCATGCTGATTAAAAAAACCCGAATTTGTTCCAGCTGTGTTTGCTTCCCTTAAATAGACAAATAATTCAGTTCTGGTCACGCAGATTCTCACAGAAAGCAAACTGTGGAAACTCATGAGGATTCATGGAAAGCAAAGTTTACACAGAGGAGGAAATAAGCCAGACAGGAATCAGACTGCACTGATCGCAGTTGGCACTGCAAACACATACAACTACTTATGGAATAGCGGAGAGAATCATAGTAGCACCTCGAGCCCTGTCAGTGCATTGTTACTCAAAGGAATGCTGCCTTGGACAAACTCTTGGTCAAACCCAAAAAAAGTCAAGAGATGTCACTTTTTTTGTAATTATTTAAAATTGTGTTTCTCTTACTTGAAGGACCTCAGACCAAAGGGGTTCTAATTGTTTAATTTTTATCTGGCTTTAATCTTTATATTTATCCAAATCTTATATAACATTTATATTTATATTTATATTTATATTTATATTTATATTTATATTTATATTTATATTTATATTTATATTTATCCAAATGAGGAACAACCATCTTCAGACTCGAGAAACCCATCTCCCTAGAAACCATAGCCAGGAATACTGAGTATTTAATGCAGATGATACATGGGGGGAAAAAAAGAGCCAAGAAAGACAGTGACTAGAGATGCGAAGAGGAGACAGCAGTGGTGGTGTGACCATGTAGCACAGCCGTAATTTCAGTCTCTGCATGACCCACAGCCCAGCCTGCCCTTAACACAAATAAGTTTGAAACTTGCCAATGCTGCAGCTATGGCAGAGCAAAACAGAGACAGCAAGCCTGGTGGTAAATGCCCTGAGTGAGTTGTCACCGCAAGTCAGATGAACTTGCAAGCCAACGAATTTTTAAGGCTAGTTTTGAGCCAGTCCACCCGCCTGCCCCACTCAGGAGCTGCACAAACACCCCTGACACCAGTGGCCAAGAGAGGACAGGCTCAAGCCTTTGAGCAGCTGCGTGGAGCTGGTTTGCCTTGAGCCAACTGTGGGCTAGTGTGACACAACTTGCCTGGGTTTCATGAACACGGTACCCAATCACCTGGATAAAAATAAACATGGGTAGGTCTATGCAAGTGCTGTGAACATTAGGACAGCACAGCTTTACGCCATTGACACGGTGTGATGAAAATCTCGGCCTCTCATATGCAGCCACAGCTGGAAGATGCCTTGGGTACCAAGGAAGCAGAACAAAGTGCAAGAGTAGTATTTTGAGTGAATGTAAAAGGGTTCATTTCCACACAGGCAGTTTTCTCTCAATAACACTCTTTTTACCACCAATATCAATTCAGAGCCATGCAACTGGGAGATCCCAGTGTCTTCTGGAGCATTTCTGAATGGAAGTTTCATAAACCCTTAAGCAGCACCTTTATCTCTGTGTGTATATTCCCAGGAGGGGATTGCAGTGGCCTAGGCAATACGTGTTTGAAACTCTTGCAATTCAAACTTGATCAGCTCCACGCTGCATTTAACCATCTCCTGTAAGATGGCTCCGCTTGACAGACCTTGGCAATCTCACTGCAGTATTTCAAAGGGTCATTGGGGAACCTTACTGTACCTCTTCATAAAGAGGTAACACGGATTTTTGTTTCCCTGCGTGGATGAGTCATGTTGTGAGTCATAACCCAGAGCACAGAGCAGCCCTATCAAGTTCACCACTCTTCAGAGATGGGAGTAGGATGGGGCTGACTAGGTACCACAGTCCTGCCCCACCAGGACAGCACCCATCTGGCACTGTTCAGTCAACCTGGAGGTGTCAAAAAGCCATTCCAAGAGGAGAACCAGTGTGGGTTCCCTTTCCCTGCAGACTCTGTCAGGAAAACGGCAGGTTTCAGAGCGGTCCTTACCCCACCACCAAGGTTAGCACAACTACTTGCTGCCTTCATCCCAGAGTGGCAATCCATCCAGCTGGAAATGGCGTTGTCTGTTCCTTGTGAAAACCTCCCTGTTCCCATTATGTTGTTTCTGGCCATTTTTAGCCACCTGAGCAAAGCAAAGAAAAAGGGTGCCCACCTCTGTCCTGTAAAGCCCTTTATGGTACCCCTGAAGGAAAAATGGTAGGTTAATAATTAATGGAGCATGTAATGGCTTGTGGCCTCCAAGACAGACAGCCTTGAGCATTGCCAGTCAACAGCTTCACTGCAAATATAAAACTTTCTTGTTATTATATAAAAATCTGTTTTACTTTTCCAACTGACTATTTCTAAGTGAGTAAAATTCATCCATCTCTTCATTGAGCAGCAAGATTAACAAATCCTGGCTTTCCACAGAGAAGTGCCCTGCCTCCCAATGGTCTCCAGCCAGCACACCACCACTGCACTCCCAGCAGCATCCTTATAGCCTCTGCCTGCTATCAGAGGAAAGGACAGCAAGTGCTGAGCTTTCAAAATAAAAATATACTTGAGCTCACTCTGCAACCTGTCACTGTGCAGGGACATTAATTGGTGTCTCTCCTCTATCCAGAGAGTGGACAGAGGTCAAGTGTCATGATATCCATACGAATACCTCACCTTCGAGATCTCTCCATCAGAACTGAATTTTCTTGATGTTTGCTGGGGAGGAGAGACTGACAGACAGAAAGATAGGTTCTGCGAGTTTGGCTCAAAGAAGGTTTACAATTTTCAGAGCAGAAATTGTTCTACTCTTTTTTTTTTTTTTGCCGCAGCACATGGCAAAACATGGAATCATAGAATCATAGAATGGTTTGGGTTGGAAGGGACCTCAAAAATCATCGAGTTCCAAACCCCCTGCCATGGGCAGGGAAACCCTCCACTACACCAGGTTGCTTAACACCTCATCCAGCATGGCCTTGAACACTTCCAGGGATGGGGCAGCCACAACTTCTCTGGGCAACATGTTCCACTGCCTCACTGGAACAGAGTGAAGAATTTCTTCCTTATATCTAATCTAAATCTACCCTCTTTCAGTTTAAAGCCATTACCCCTTGTCCTATCACTACATGCCCTTGTAAAAAGTCTCTCTCCAGCTTTCCTGTAGGCCCCCTTGAAGTACTGGAAGGCTGCTATAAAATCACCCCAGAGCCTTCTCTTCTCCAGGCTGAACAGCCCCAACTCTCTCAGCCTGTCTTCATAGGAGAGGTGCTCCAGCCCTCGGATCATCTTCATGGCCCTCCTCTGGACCCGCTCCAGCAGCTCCATGTCCATCTTGTGTTGGGGACTCCAGAGCTGAATGCAGTATTCCAGGTGGGGTCTCACGAGAGCAGAGCAGAGGGGCAGAATCATCTCCCTTGACCTGCTGGCCACGCTCTCTGCCCAGCCTGTACTTATGCTTGGGATTGCCCCGACCCATGTGCAGGACCTTGCACTTGGCCTTGATGAACTTCATGAGGTTCTCACAGGCACACATCTCAAGCCTGTCGAGGTCCCTCTGGATGGCATTCCTTCCCTCCAGCATGTCCACCACACCACAAAGTTTGATGTCATCAGAAAACTTGCTAAGGGTGCACTCGATCCCACTGTCCATGTCGCCAGCAAAGATGTTAAATAGCACTGGCCCCAGTACTGACCCCTGAGGAACACCACTTGTCACTGGCCTCCACTTGGACGTTGAACTGTTGACCACAACTCTTTGAGTGCGACCATCCAGCCAATTCCTTATCCATCAAGTGGTCCATCGGTCAAATCCATGTCTCTCCAGTTTAGAGATAAGGATGTCGTGTGGGACAGTATCAAATGCTTTGTATAAGTCCAGGTAGATGATGTCAGTTGCTCTTCCCTTATCCATCAATACCGTAACCTCATCACAGAAGGTCACCAAAAACCTCATCATAGAAGGTCACCAAATTAGTCAGGCAGGATTTGCCCTTAGTGAAGCCATGTTGGCTGTCACTAATCACCTCCTTATTTTCCATGTGCCTTAACATAGTCGCCAGGAGGATCTGCTCCATGATGTTGCTGGGCATGGAGGTGAGACTGACTGGCCTGTAGTTCCCTGGGTCTTCTTTTTTTCCCTTTTTAAAGATGGGGGCTATATTTCCCCTTTTCCAGTCAGTGGGAACTTCACCAGACTGCCACGACTTCTCAAATATGATGGATAGCGGCTTAGTAACTTCATCCGCCAGTTCCCGTCTGGATTGCATTGAGCATCAATGCTTCCTCTCCAGCAAAGCCCTTTGTGCCACAGCAAGGTGAAGACTGGGCTGAGCAGAGTAGGAAGCCCAGGACTGTGGAGGTAACTTGAGGGGAAGAGGACTATCTCAGGGCAGGAGCCTCTGCAAGGCTCGATGGTGGCTCAGCAAATCTTTCCTACTCTTCTTCTAAAAGTACATTTCTAAATGTGCTGCCTTGAGGCCAAAGAAATTCCCAGAACAAATATGAATTTTTCAGGAGGATGGAATGTGTCCACCGCTGTTCTCTAAGACACAAAGGCGACAAAAAAGGCAATTTTCTGACTTCAAAGAGGATATTTTTAGTATAAACTTCCAGCAACATACCCATGTACACACACACCCAAATATACTACATGTAAATACATAAACATGTGTATGTGATTCCCACCACCATGGTTTTGACAGAGCCTGCCCCATCATTAATCACCACAGAAACCCATCCTGGTAAGCGATCTTCACATTCCTCTGCTATTAATCATTAACATTAACAACTTGAGCTGGAAGTAAAACACTTTCTCTCCCAGGAACACCCTGACTGATAAAGGGGAGAGAAAAAAGCCAAACAAAACTTGTTTTGCTCCTCAGGGAAAGCCCCAGTAATGCAGTGGCCTTTTTGTGCTTGCCACCTGGAATGGCTGCAGGGTCATTAACAGGCTCTTGGGTAGGGCTGGGGAGTGGGAAATGATGCATGGCATGCTCAGGGCTACTTGCACGTGCCACCACTCAGGTGAAGAGAAAATCCATGCACTTGTCCTGCGTCTAAAATGACAGCCTTACGCCCCGTGTCGCACAAACATGATTAAGCAAATAAATACAAAACAAATACGCTCCTCAGTGACTGGGCATTAAATCTTAATCAACGCCCTGCTGAACCCATAGAAATGCTTTCCAGCTCAACAGCTGTGGATCAGGCCCTATCTGATGACGCAGAGCCCTGATTTTTTGCCCTCGCAAGCCACCTTCCCCCACCAACCAGGACACCCAGCCAGCCCGGCTGTGGGCGCCCACGCGAGCAGCCCAGACCCCACAGGAAATTCAGCCCCCTCAGTTTGTGGGAGGCACAGGAGTGGGGTCAGGATGGGACAGAGGGTTTGGAAGTAGCTGCAGACTGATGCAGTCCTCCTCTCTGTATACTTATCTATATGCCTGTGTATGTATATTCAGAATATTTCCACTCTGATATGAAAGCCTGCTGAATGGGACCCGTGCATTTCATCAGCTGTTCCTGAAGCCTGAAAGCTTAGAAGGCTGCACACTTCTAAATGACCTGGAGATGATATTTATTTTTTTTTTTTGGTGAAAATATGGAAAATATGTAATCCTCTGTTACGCAGTTTTCTGGCAAAGTAGTCTGATCTCTGCTTCTTCCAGATACTTCCATTTTGTATTGCTACACAAGAGGGGATCCAGCCATTTGGAAGTGGATATAACCAAATAAAATAACTGAGGTACTAATCTGATTACCAACATACGCTACTAACATTTCCTTTTCACCAACAGTTCACAGACATCAGGGGAATGATGCAGTGTTTCAGCTAATTTACTACTAACCAATAAAAATACCAAACCCAGAGCCAATTCATTCTCACATCAGGACAGAAAGCATTTGAGTAACATGGACAAACCTCTTAGTTTTTCAGAAAAGCGGTTTGAAAAGGAATTCAGGGGATCTTCTAACCCATCCTAATACCTTAAACTCTACCACTGGCCAAAGTTAGAAAATGTCCACAGTTGGTGTCAAACTAAGTTTCAAATATCAACAAAACGGCCCAAACGACTGGGACTGACCAACATTTTATCTGACTTATTTTTTTCTGATTGGGTGTTTTCGGCTGCCAGTGCAAGTGTAAATTCTCCTCGCTTCAGGCAGGTAAATATTTCCTTGCAACTGGGCCATGAAAAACAGGTCCGCTGTGAGTCATTTTATCTCCGGCAATTTTTCATAATTGGACTGCATGGAACAGACTCCTCTTGTTATTGGTGTGATATCAGATAACAAAATAAATAATTTGCCACTTTTGTAAGCAGAAGGGAAACAAAACAGATTTATAGCACTGGGATTTGGAAATGCTTGTTACTTGCTTGTTTTCCATTTTGTGTCTTCTCCAGAGGTTAAACAAAAACATCACTAAGTGTCTGCCTGCAAAGAGGTACAGGGGAAACAACAATATGTATAAAATTGAGACTTCAAAGGGGAATTTCAATCAGCATATTATCAGGATATTCTGACAAAGTTTAAAATCTCCAGAGATAAAAACAGTGGCTAGAACTCATACAGCTGTTTGATGCTGATCTGTGATTGCTCTTACCAAACAAAAAGAAGGAAAGGGGAAAAAAATGGATGGACAATTTTAGAAGAAATTAAGGAACATGAAAGAGGAAAGGAAAGAAGAGGAAGGTACAACAAGCAGAGAAAAATGTCATAAGCACCGATGGTGGGAAGCTATAAGAAAATGCCCTAAAATAAGAAAAAAGGCACATACATTTCTTACTGAGAGTGATGAAACCTGAAAGCACATTACTGTAAATTCTCCATTTTGTGATGTGCTTTCTAAAACAGTGTGTCTTAGTCAAACATAGCTGTGATTTGGGTTTAGAATGGAAGTAATGGATTCGACTTTAGTATGCACTCAAAAAGGATTCAGAAATAAAGGTAAGCTAATAAGCATAGACTTGAGCATGCAGAGTTCCCTCCATCTGCAGAGCCTCGACAAGGCAGCGTCCCTCAAGGAAAACGACAAAGTGCTGAGGGAGAAAAAAGCAGGGTTGGCTGTAGGGTAGATACAGGGTTGTGCATAGCAGTGCCAGATGCCCATGAAGGGGACTGCCCCCCATGCAGATGCCAAAGCAGGGTGAACCTAACCTCAGGCTTGGGGAGATCCATCTTCTCCCAGCTGCAAGGCTATTGGTAGCATCCCAAATGGTGCAAGGCAGGCTGCAGCACCCAGGAGAGGCTCCCTGCAGAAAATAAGGATGGTCACGAAGAGCCTGAAAGCAGGAAAGCTTCCCAAGCTATGGCATTAGCAAGGGAAGCAGCCTCCACAGCTGCCTGAGCCTCGTACTGGATGTCTGAGGCCACCCATACCTCCACTGGTTCCCCAGGGACAAGGGCCTCCACATCTAAGTGCAGACCAGCCTTGGGTGTTTCAAGGAGCTCCCTGACCCATGCAAGCCCTTCTCCTCTCCTCTCCTCTCCTCTCCTCTCCTCTCCTCTCCTCTCCTCTCCTCTCCTCTCCTCTCCTCTCCTCTCCTCTCCTCTCCTCTCCTCTCCTCTCCTCTCCTCTCCTCTCCTCTCCTCTCCTCTCCTCTCCTCTCCTCTCCTCTCCTCTCCTCTCCTCTCCTCTCCTCTCCTCTCCTCTCCTCTCCTCTCCTCTCCTCTCCTCTCCTCTCCTCTCCTGCATTTTCTGTGTTGAAAGAAGAGCACGTGGCAGGGCAGAAGCTCAGCCCCTGTAGTTGTCACTCCCTGGAGGTCATTTCTCTCCATGTGCTATATAGGATGCATAGGCATGCCTTGCCTGGGCATCAGCAGTTGGATATTTAAGGTAAATGGTGCAACACTCCTCAGACTGTCGCCTATCTGCTCTGCTGCTCTCCCATCAGGCCACTCAAGATATATTAAAGTCACTAACTCAGTGATTTGTTTTCTACAAATTCAATTTAGAAGTTTCTCAATAGTTCAGAGAGATGAAATGATGGACTAAAGGTTTCAAAACTCTGAAGTATGACTGAGAGAAAGATACTTCGCTCATGTCTCACTCTGACTTCAGTTCATCTCCCATGCTGTTTGATGTCTATTTCTGAGTAGTATATACTGGTATAGAATTAAATGCTAAAATCTTATGAAATGGGAAAATTTCTTCTGTGAATTCCTTGAGTACCATGTAAACCACAGAATGAATAAAAACACTGTATTGAATAGCCCCCAAATTAAACACAATGAAAAAAAAAATATGAGACATCTTACCCAGGAAAAGCAATTTTGGGAAACCTTGGGTTTTAGAAAGTCTCCTAAAATGCACACGTGTTACATTTTAAATACAAGTAAGAACTGTTACCAAAGAAATCATCGCTCAAACTATCTGTAATGTTGTAAACTCCAGGAGGAAATCAGAAAAGAAGAAAAATCAGGACAAAGAGAATGGGTAACTGAAGGTGAATTTTTAAAACATATGACAGCTTCAGCCTTTTCATTGAGTCTGGATTTAAGAACTTTAAACATGAATTAAGAAAAATCACTCAGCTCACAGTCTACTTGGAAGCTACACACAAAACAGAAACCTGTTTGAGAAAATTTGGCATTCAGAGGCAATAAAATTATTGAGTTACTGCCATTGCTCACTGAGAAACATGACGTTCCATCACATGAGTCATCTCTGCAAGGAAATGGGCACAAAATGTAATGTACCATGAAGCACACTTAGAAGCCACGGATACAAGACCCAAAGAGAGAGGGAGAGTTTCTGATGTGTGACAACACAGTGATGTTGGCTAATATGAACTGCGATAGTGCCTTTAGCTTGGTACATGGGATGGGGCACAGCGAGGAGGTGGAAGTGTCGCTGACACCTCCCTGGAGGAAATCCACTCCGGCTGGGAAGGAGGAGACATGGGGACACTTTCCTAGCTGCTCGGCGGCATTTTTTTAGCACTCTGAATAAACGCACCCAGTAAACCTAATTGCTGCAGCAACTGGACCCTTACTGTGTAGCTTGGCTTATATAAACCAAAAGAATTTTGTAGAGCCTCTCAACTCTTTCTGGTACTCACCAACTCGTGGCAGAGTGAGGCACTCGTGTATCTCATCTATCTCATTTAAGTGCATTTTAGATTCCCCCACAAAGCTGTAATTGTCTGCAGAGGGTGTTGGGCAAGGGCATTCCAAGCCCTCAACATCAAAGCAAAGGCAGGTCAACTGTCTGGACAAAATTGCTGCTGAGCACATTGACACCTGGAGACTGCGCAAAGCAGCTAGCACCAATGTCATGGTTTCTTCATTGGAAGTGTTCCCCAGTCTGGCTGTCCAGGTGTCCGTAAATCCTCCCTCTGCTCAGGTGGGTGTAAATCTGTGTTATCTTTTCGACCTGGTCTGGATCCCCCAACTCTCCAGTCATGCCGCCTGCTGCACATAAGGCCCTCTGGTCCCACTCATTGGCAACATGGGAAAGTGAAACTTGTCCATTTAAAGCTCTTGTTTCTGGACCTCCCCAGAAGCGGCACACCCAACACTGCACATACTGGCCCCAAATAATGGTTGATGCTCCTTCACAGCAGCCTCTTTTTCCTTGTATGTCCCAACTGTGACATACCTTAACCTCTCACACCCCAGTGGCCCCAAACGCAGAACCCTTCTAGGAGAACAACAGGTCAAAAACATCCTGCAGCAACTACACACAGCTTGTCCCACTCCATCCTCCATCTCTGGTGCAGCTACGTCCATTGCAGTGTAGTTACGTGGCACAATTCAGTGCAATTCATGACCCGTTCCTGTCACTGTGCACCACATGCCCTTTGTTGCGGACAGCTGTTATTTATTCTAAGACTGTCTTGAAGTCTTCCTCAGAAAAATTCTCCACAATTCCAAAAGCTGCGATTTTCTTTATCTCTCTTTTTTTTTTTCATAATCAGACTGGGAAATTACTGGAGATGTTTTTTTCCCCTCCACTTTTAGAAGTCAGGATGGTGTTTTGCTTGCAAACAAAGCAGCTGAATAATCTTACAGTCAACCTCTTCACTTAAGGGAACGTTTCTAACTCATTCACTTTAAGGGCTTTGCAATGAAAGTCCTTGATTAGCTAAAGAACGTGCTAATTAGTATTTCATTATGAACTTCCTGTGCTGATCTTTCCTTTGGAAGTATTAAAAACCTTAGCCTGCCTCTTACCATCTTTGTGGTCATTTGAAAAAATTGGCCAGCTTCATGATGACACCATGAAGAGCAGTGCAAAATTTGGTTGTAAATCTTACCCAGAGACAATCCAGCCTGTGTGAAAACAGCATCTGTATGAAAAGCAACCAGGCCAAAGCAGTTTGGTTTATTTTGGCATCTTCAATTTAAACAGGCCTCGCACAAACAATCTGTACAAGAGTCTAGAAACCAGCAAAACTGGAGGAAAGGAACAAGCTCCAGCTGAGCGGCTCGTTTTGGTGGGAAATGACCACATCTGGTCCCGAGGGTGGAAGTTTACCTCCGTCAACCCATTACTCTCACAACAAACCCTCAATTAGCACAAGTGACATACTATCTGTGATCACGGTGGCTTTTGATCCCCCAGAGTGAAAGGATTATATGCATTTACAAAAGAAAGTCAAGGAGCAGCCAATAAAGGAGTTTGTCTCAAATTTCCCCTAAGGGTGTTCAAAAGTCCAAAGACACCGATGTAAGAGAAGAGACCACATGCCTTGTCAGAGGAGAACAGTCAGCCTAGCCACAGAAACCGTTGGAAGATACATGGAGAGGTAGACCATATCCAGCTCCTTCATGTCCTTGAGGGGTTCCCTCGAAAGCCAGACATGGCTAGGCAGGGGCGTGCGTTTACATCCCCCGCTTCCATGATCTGCCAACAGCTGAGCACAGGGAAAAGCTTTGGATTTCTTAACCACAAAGAACATGTGCCTAGAATCAGATTCCTTGTGGGTGACAACAGTTAAGATCAAGAGCTAAGCTCTTTTTTGAGTCATTCATCAGCTCAGATGCGAGTTGTCAGCATTTGAAGGTTTTCCACAAAATCTACCACACAGAGTCTGTGCTCTTTATCAGTTCTCCAGCTACAGCAGTAGGGAAGTGTCAGACCCACTATTTTCATTTATTAAAACTTTCTGCCTAATTTGAAAAACTGGAGGAAAGTTCTGGATATAACTGAACATTAATTAATCTTCTTACATTCTCTTAAACCTCCTGTTCAAAGTAGTATGTACTGTAAAACATAAAAGGAGAATTACTAGCTCTCCTTTAAGATACCACTGAGACCATGCTTTTGTCTTCCCCTGAACTCAAACCCAGGCCAGTTATCTGGTTTCTGAAGCACCGGAGACCTCTAAAGCTTCTGTCCAGAGCATCAGTTATACATCTGTCAATTTAAAATCTAAAAAATTACCTCACACATAGTCAGGGAACGAAGAAGGCTTTTAAGAAATGTTCAAGTCCTCACCATTTTTAAGTATCCTATTCTGGGATTAGGGGCACGTGGGTTACTTTCATTTAGATACGTATGTTTGATCAACCAAACTGCAGCCTTGAGTCCACCTCAGGCTCCACGCTCTCTGTTAGAATCACTAAATCATAAAATGCCCCATGCTGGAGGGGACCTCCAGAGGTCACCTACTCGAATCTCCTGCTCTGAGCAGGGACAGCCAAAGTAACTTGACCAGGACCCCTTCAGGTGACTGTTGAGCACCTTCAAGGATGGATCTGCAACCTCCCCAGGCAGCTGTTGTCTGTCATGACAACTTAGATAGGTAAGGCACTGGCATATAGAGGTGGCAGATCTGACTCAGGACCTATAGAAGACCCATGATCACCTGGAGAGGCAGCTGGAAGCCAGGCAGGATATCCCAGGGCATCTCAGCTACCAGTATGTTCAGGTGGCTGAATACAATATCAGGTGTCCAAACACAGAGACAATCTCTCATGTGGTGTGAAAGGGAATTAGAAGCTGGCCCCATGGTGGGGTTAAGCAATCCCACTGGCACTGGTCTTCTGCACGTTCTCCTGCGCCTGCCAGACTCTTTCTGCAGAGCTCTGTTGAGTTCAGTATTCAGTTTTACCAAGGAAGGCTCTGTGAACCCGGCGTGACTGTGACTGTTACAAGATAATCAGATGCTAGGCAATAAAAAAGAGTAAAATAATTACAGCCTTATAAAAATTAAGATCTGTTCTCTACTTCGTTCTCCAGTTATCTTCTCATTGTCCCAGACCAGGCAGGGATTAAAGGCTGTAAGACACGTACAACCCTAAAATCACTGTGCTGTGGACAGCTAATGAGCTGTGTCGCTCTCCTCATCTTGATGCTTGAGACCACTTTGCTGTCATCTTGCGCAGTTCCACCAAACTTTGTTTTGCTTGCAAAGAGCCAGAGCGCTTTCAGACCTCAGTGGGAGTGGAACTAACTGCATTTCAAAATGGTTCACAAGACCGTGTTAAAAGGTTTGCTGGTGACATAAGACCAGGTCTACACTCCTGTGCAGAAATATATAACTGAAGTAAAATTTGCACATGGTTATTGAGGCCAGTATGAGAGAAAGCCTCTTCTCGGCCATCAAAATGGGACAATCAGCCGAAATCAGTGGGAATTGTGCTCTAGTTCTGCAGTGCGGGGATGAAAAATTATAGGCATGGTAGAAATCTGTAATATATTTACTGTGAGGAAGCTGAAGGCACAACTCTAATCCTACTCACCATTCTTTTTTTTAAAAGTGCATCAGTATTTGCTTTTCACAAACCTGTTATGCAAAGAGATCTTTGAGTCACATGAGGAGAATCCAGTTCTTCTAGGACCCCGGCGACTTAGACATTTTGCATAACTTTAACAGTAATGCATAACTAAAGAGGGAAAGGAATACCATGTGTTAATGGGTATAGCTCCACAAATTTCAATAAATTACAGCACAATAAATTACCAGGCCTCAGTTCAACACATGCCATTTTTTAGTGAACTGGATGCAGAAAATAAACAAGCCTTTCCTACAGCTTTTAGGAGGAAGAAGTATTCAGATTTCAGCTTTTCAGAGCTATTTACTCTGAGACAAAAGGCAGGGATAAAAATGAGAACATTGAGTCTAAGTAAACTGCAGCAAACTGAAAAGGGAGTTCAGAGTGGAAAAACTTGGACGACCTTCTTTGTCCAACAACTTGTGCTCTAGGTATAATATTCTGGCCATGAAACTGATGCTGAAGGAGATTTTATTACAAATGCAGCTGCATTTATTATTAGACAGTGAAAAGTATTAGGAAAAAATATGGTAGGAACAGTTTTGTATGGGGACTGCATGACCTAATAGCTGCTTTTCAACTCTAATATCAATGATGTTGTGCTCTAGTTTCCTTCATCAACTGACTGGAGAATGTTTTTGAAGTCATTAGGAAACGGATGGCATACCAATTTTATTTCAGAGTCACAGAAAAATGGCACAGATAAGAAAAAAGATGAAGGTTTTACTCTTAAATAAACTCATTGTGCATGGTTTAGACTTGACTGATGCAGTAGCCATGCCTGTTTTGCTACCGTTAGATGAGAGAGAGGAATCAGACCCCATATAACATTTCCAGACAGCAAGTTACAGACGAAACTTGGAGAAGTGGCAGTTCTTCATGTTTCCATAGCAACCCAAGCTGCAGTTGTCGGTAATTAAAATTAACTCCATAGTTTTATTAGAATGCCAGGAGTTGCCTTCCCGGATGATGAAGACAAAACAGAAGCCTCAATATCTGCAAAAATAATAGATTTCTGTGTGCAGCTCAGTCATTCCTGCAGCAGCGTTGAGCTGCATAATGCCCTAGCCCTTGCCACTCGCAGCACTGTTTGGGCATCATTTTGTACACTTGTGGGAAACGCTATCTAGAAGATTTTAACCCAGCTCCCATAGCAAGCCCAGAGCTTTGGAGATGAGTCTTGCTGCTGACACACAGCTCTCCTGCCTGGGCTGTCCCAGGTATGTCCTCCTCTCGCCTGCTGCCCAATGCAGGTGAGACAATCTTTCTCCAAACCAGGTTCACCCAGAGCCCATCAACCACTGAGGTCAGGGATCTTGCCAGTGAGAAAGACTCACTCCTGTGAGTCCTGATAGCTGGACAGAAAAGCCCAGTGAGATGATCTTGCCAGGCTCGGACACGGCTTTAGGGTGGCTCCTTTCGTTCCCAGGGGACTGGCACCCCGAGCTGCAATGCTCAGAGCAATTGTCTCCACCACAGATCCCATAGCACAGGCAGGGGGTGCAGACTGCAGCAAGTACTGCTGGTGTTGGGGAGGGGAAAGTTGCAGCCCTCCAACCCTCCCTAGCCAGCCGCTCCTACAAAAAGTTCCCTGGCAAAGTCCTTGTCATACAGAATATATCTACATCTCAAGTAAAGAGGACAGGGGAGAATGTTCAGCACTAAGCTCCTGACCATCCAGTGCTGCTTCAGCCAGCTCATTTCTGGCTCTGTCCTGGACCTTCCCCACCAGCTGTCTGCTAAACAGAGTTTGGGCAGGCATGCTGAGACGGTTCACTGCAGGACTTTTCCCTAATGAGCCTATTAGGCTGATTCGACTAGACGCATGCCGCTTGGCTCCCTCCACCCCACAAGTTCTCCAGCACTATCCCGGGTGGCTTTGCAACCTCACATGCCCTCATGCTAAATATGAGCAAAACACACAACCAGGATCATGTGAAAAAACCACTGCTGTTGTGGGCTGCCGCACTTTACTCATTTTCCTTTAGGCAAGTGGAACTGGAAAAAATACAGTAAAAATAATAACCATGTTTCTAGGGCCAACGTGCCCTTTGTGGGGCCCAGAGGAGAGCCAGGGCCAAGCGCTGTTTAGTGTAGATGTAGCCAGTCTGCTCCGAAGGGAGCAGAACCGACGCAAACCAGTCTGTGCTCCTTGGCCTCCCACCCAAATATCGCTCCTTGGTTTTCTGTTATTTAGTAGTAGGGATGTATCCAGAGAGACAGTACTCAAAACCAGTCCTGCCTCCAAAAACTCTTTCACTTAATAGAAAAGCAAATTATTTTGCTTCTTGGAGACAGATTATATTTTCCAACTGGCAAAACATAAATTGAAATTCATCTCTCAGGACCACAGCCTACCAGCAGCTAGCATGTCCAGCAAAACAGATTCTCATTAGTTGCTCTTAAAGTTGTTAGGAAAGCCAAAATAAAGTGTTATATTAACAAAAGATATTTTCCTAACATCTACCCTGGAAAGATACTTGGTAACAGCGAAAGAAGAACCTGCATTTCATTGTAGTAAATCAAATAAGGCAGGAAATTGTAACACTGATGATTTATGTATTTAGAATGAATGGGAATACAAAATGCATACATACATGTGTACCATTAACTCAGTAATAGCATCAAAACTATATGCAGAGAGACATACACTGTTGTTTGGCAGTAAAGGTAATAGCCATGATTAGCATGATGCCTCCTACCAAAAATATCAGCGACAGAACTATACCTTCTGCAATGAAGTGTTGAGGGGGCTTCTATGGAAACCATTGACTTCAACAAAAAAAAGCTCAACTGGAAGTGTCTGGGTTTTAAATCTTTTTTAAACACAGTTTGAAACAAAATGTTTTCTTTTTAAGCTTGGAAATTAGCTTTCATTTTCTGTTTGCTCACTTCCTCTTATTTAGGCAACAAATTCCTGGGAAGTTTTGCTCTTCCAAATTTTTACCCCAGAAAGCCTCAAAATACCAGTTCCAGCATCGCTCATGAAGCAGTCCAGAAGTGCCCCAGAACTGTGATTCAATAACCCATCTTGCAGACTGCACCACTCAGTTGCACGAGTATTATTGTTCACCACTTCCAGCTCTGGTTTCGTGCTGAAACAAAACTCTGGTACAGGCACAAACCACGTTTTCCAGGAATGTCTGTACAAGCAGCATTACTAGGTGATGAGCATTCAGGGCACGTGAACAAGAAAACTACAGATGTTTTGGAAGCAAAGCCTTGTTTAGAAGTCTCTGCAATAATTTCTGGCAGCTCGTTGTACGATGCTATTGATAGTCAAAATCCTGCCAGGAGTCAGGATATTTTTCAAGATGAGGTTGTATTGCTCAGGCGCTGTGTTGGGATTGTACTGTTGTGCTGCTGCGTCCGGCTGCTGCCTTTCCCTCCTGCTTGAAACTTGATAAGATCACAGTGGGAAATGGAGCATAAGATGGATAAACAATGGTGTTACTCGGTGAGAAATGCACACAGGAATAGAGGAAATCCTACACTTCCTTATGAAGATAACTTATTTCAAATAAGACTTTAAGCAAAGACACAGGTCCTGCTCACAAGGGGAGTCTGACGTGAGCCAGACACAAGCCGCTGTGTTTGTGTGAGTTGCAAAGTGGCATTTAAGCCTCTATTTAAGAAGTCTCTAACAAGTGCCAAAGCAGAAATCCACATCCAGACCTCAGATGCAAAGGGCTGAATGCAGATAAGCATTAAACTACTAGTGCGACGTGCTCATGCAGGCTGCCCAGGATCCTTGTCAGTTGCTTCAGCACGGTATCGTGCCTCTGGTGGGGGACATGTGTTCGGGAGGTCACTCCAGATTGCTAAACATGCCCCACATGCACAGGAGGGACATCTGTAACCACCCAACAGCAGGGTGACACTGCTGCTTGTGCCCCTCAAGCAACGCCCAGAGTGTGCACCGCACCAGGGGATTTGTTGCAAGGACGGGGTGGGCTGCAGAGCCAGAAATCTGTGCAAACATGGCACCACCTCAAAACCCACCCCACGAGCAAGATTTCCACATGGGGAAACAAATATGCAGGAAAGATGGAGGAGCCATCTCAGCCCATCCGGCCCAGAGGTCATTAGGACAGCTCGTGGATTTAAAACAAAGCACATGCTCAAGTATTTTGTTAGAAACTCTATGTCTCTCACCATGTGACCAGCAGCACAGCTTTCCCAAAGACAGCTCTCTGGAAAGATGCCTATCTCTCTTTCTGCATAGGGTCCAAACTGTTTTTAAGGGACATACTCCAGGGACTTTTCACACTTACACATCAGTCCTGCCATTTCACTGGTTCTTTGCTTATTATTATGATCATTCACTCGTCACAAGAGGCACAGCCTCCCAAGCTGCTGAAAAGACAAAGCCACAACAGAGAGTGAAAGGTGCATCTGATGCAGGCTGCTCTTGAGGACTTTCTCCATTCCAGGAGTACAATGGTGCCGGAGGGAATCAGGAATTGCGCACAGATGGGGTTCAACTGGCCAAATGCAGACATTGTTTCCTTCAGTAGACACCACAAACTCCCTTTATAGTCAACGGAGAGAAACTCATCTCGTCTCGTGCACACGCTGGAGAGCTTTTGAATGAAGCAGTCTGTAAAGTCAGGATAAGCACAGATAGAGAAATCCAGATCTTCATTCAGCTGCCTGTGCACAGATGGCTGATGCAGTAGGACACGAAGATACGTGAACTGAGCACCTTAAGTTAGGCGAGGCCAAGCTCGTCGCATGCAACCTCGGGCTCAATATTACAGATTTCAACAAAACACAGTGGGATTCAAACACCTTCCTCTAGGTACCCATGTGCCCCACACATTCATCTTTCACCTCGGGGAGAGTTACAAGTTGCAAAGCCAACTAGTACCATGCCAATTTTCTCTGAGCAGATAAAATTCAAGCCAGAAAAAGCCTGCCCAGCGGTTGAAAACCAGCCACCTCCGCATAGCATGATGGAGGTAGGAAGGAGAGGGGAACCCCAGCTCTGACACCGCTGCTCAAGGAGCCCAGCACTGCAAATACCTTCTCCATCCATCCTGCGCAGCAGCACGCACTCTGCAGCAGCGAGCCTGAGCAGTGCTGCCAGAGGCGGCCAAGCGTGCCCGGACTCTAGCAACGCAACCGTGCAGCCTGGTGGAAGTGGAGAGAGAGTTAACGGCAAGAAAAATTTGAAGATATGGTTTCAAAACCTCAGCAGCTGCTCTGAAGGAGTTAAATCTATTCTCTGTGCCTCTCTGACCTGTCAATAGTGATAAAATTGCCTCTTTCCTCCTGCATTTTCTATACACTGCTACACAGTGGGTTTCCAACATGCAGACACGGCGTCTCTAGGGCTTTATATGTTTAGTCATGGTTGGCTGCATTTTTCAGAGCTCTTCCTTTTACCTTCATTAAACTTGAATAAAAAAGGGTCTATTAAAAAATGCAAAGGACTCATTTCTCAAAATCAACCCAAGCCTTCAATTTTTCAAGTTTAAATCACTGTTTCTTTCATTTGGTTTAATCCCAACTGCAAAAGAAATGAAGAAATCCTGTCGCAGAGTAACCAAGAAAACAAATGCCCCAGGACCAAGCAGGACAGCCCAACAGAACCACCTGCCCAATTAGCCACACTGGTGTCTCTGCAGTAAGTGGTGGGAGGAAGACATCTCGACAGAGCCATTCAGAACAAGAGCCAGACTCCTGTGCTCCAGCACACCTTCTGTAGAGCCCTCTCTTTCCCTGATTGGCATTAGGAGCCCGAGGTTAAATCCTTCCGTCAGCTGTATAAATATCTCCTCATGCACTCTAAACTTTTTCCCAGCTGGGATCAATTTTTAAAAGACTGTTTGGCCAGATTTCCAGGAATTGAGTCCAGAGCAATCTGATATCTTCCAACCAGACAAGACGGAAATTTTGGGTTGGTTCAGTTTCACAACCAAACACCCATTTTCAAGGTGGATCTTGTCTCTCGTTCTTCTAAGTGACTTAAGCTATTTTTAAAGGGTTATCAAAGAATAAAAGCCCTATGGTTTTTTAAAGAGTTCAGTGCATGAGGATGGACATGGACGGTTGCAAATTGTCAGTGCTCACCTCTCATCAGCGGGGCAGGCAGTGACATTGGACTTGGGCAGTCAGCCAGGAAGCTGAGGCTTTCTTGAAGCTTTGAGACACTTGTACAGGTGCCTGAAATGTCAGCTGGGGTTTCTGGGGAAGGTGTCCAACGAGTACAGATAAACAGGCAGCTTAGGGGACTCTGTTAGGAAACTGAAATGCCTCTAAAGTTGAAAAGACCGTTGCCAAGAAGCTCGAGGGATGCATTTGAACTTACTGCTTAAAAAAAAAAACCTTTTCTATTAATCTCTGTTGCTGCAAACGAAAATATGACGAGAGTATGAGTGTAAGATGTCAAACTAGTCAACACAATGTTTTTAAACTCACGGTAACAGCCACCAGAACAGCTGCTTTGTCTAATATTTTACTTCAAGCAGAGAAGAGCGTAGCAGCATTCCTGTCTTGGTGTATCATGTAACACAGCAAAAGCCTTCAATGGCTTTTAAGCATTTTTTTGCTGTGAAGCATTCAAAGCAAAGTGATCAAAGAGCAGGAAACATATGACACCTGCTCATTCCTTATAGCTCATGGAATCTGGGGGTTGGTTTGTGTTGTTATTGGCTTCTGCTCGTTTCCTGCTGCAGCCCAGAAAAACAAGTTTTTTATGACTGCTTAGGAGGAGGAATCACTTCAGATGCTTCAGACCTGAAATCAAATCTGCAGCTGACCCTCCCTCAATTAGGCGAATATCCCTCACTACTGGAAACATCAGCCAATGCTCTAAAAGCCGTCTGTCATTTAAACCATGTCCTCTTTGTCTAAGCCCCCTGCATATACTTTAATTCTCACGGCAAAGCTGTACAATCAATATTTTTTGCTAACCTGACTTTTTAAGGTCTGCCTTAAGAATAGAGCCAGGAAAGCAAAACATCTTCCCTCAAGCCCATAGGGATGTCTGGGCCCAGACTTATCCCACCTGCATCAGGGGGCTGCTTGCCTTCTCTAGCAAGTGGAGGGAAACGGAGAGCTCCACAGTCTGATTAAGCTCTCCCGAGACATGGACCACCTTGGGAATTGCTCAGCTTTTTCCATCACCATTCAGAGAGCCAGAAGTGGGTGAGGTGCTTAACCAAGGGCCCCTGTTAAGTGCTTGAAACTGGGATCATTGAAGAATTGTGCCACAGCCTGGAGAGGCTTTTAAGGTATCATATGATTTAGTTGGACTGTTCATTTAGCTTTCTGTGACAATTACATTGGAAGCCAGTAATAAAATATTCTATTCCAAATGGCAGAGGTTTGTTATTTGGAGGTTTTCATTCATCTCACGGAAGCTCTAACTATCCTACAGACCTTGATGAGCCCAAGAGGGCACACTTTCTGCAGATCATGCCTCCTGGTCCCCTCAACAACCTTTTCCTTGTGCATACAAAATTGCCCTTGCTGGTGGTAATGAGTGCAGAAGCATCTCTTCTTCTTGTGGCATCTGGGAATACTTCCCTTTAGCTTCCTTATGAAGACTGAATTATGTTGGAGCAAGATTGGTAAAGCACGTTGTTAGACTCTGTCTAATGAAGCTCACTATCAAACAGTCTTTTTAAATCAAAAAGACAAATGACAGACTTTTTCTAAGCATCAAACTCACCATACGACATTCGATAGGCTCCTACTGTGGGTTGCACACTAGAAATACATTTCCAAAGCTAGGGGGGGTTGGGGGGGATAAAAGAGGTTTTCTTATACATGAGAAATGGAAGTTATAAAATTTGTCCCTGTTTGAAGGAAAATTAAAGCTTAGATGTCCCAGCTGCCACTAATTCACTCATAACAAAGCATGATCAATTATTGCTGTAAACAAAGAACATTCCAAAACAATTGTAGCTGAGGCAATAAAACTACCCATTAGAACAGACACATTGGACAGGCTCCAGTCAGTCTCATTTAGGTGAGTAATTTAGGCAAAGCTCCACTGCAATTTTAGGCATCTTGCCCAGGAGAGGAGGGGGAAGAGGACAGTTCAGGCAGCCTGATACACCCCTCAGGAGTCTTCTTCTGGAGCCAGCAGAGAAGAGCAGGTGCCACTGAAGATGTGGGGGAGATGCAGGCAGCCCTGCACCAGTACCTCTCTCAGCTGCAAGGGGTGAGGGGATGCAGTCCTGCCATACCATGGCCCAGCAGGTCAAGAAACCACCTGGAAGATGCCACAACCAGGACGATGAGCAGTACGCAGCCTCAACAGGACTCAGCTCCACGTTGGCTCCTCTGAGCTAGAGCAGCTGGGGAGCTGGGACCACTTCTTTCGCAGAGTTGGGGAGCTGGGACCACTTCTTTCGCAGAGCCCACGGAGGGGAGGTCTCTAAGGGCAGTTGACCAACCCTGCACACTACACACGGTCAGAGCATGTCCCATCAGCAAATTTTCACTGTGGTTCCCCTGGCACAGCTTCAGCTTAGGGCAGTTAGTGCTTTCTCAGATAGCACCCGGGCATGGCTTGGGATGGCATGGGCCATGACAGGGTGCAGCCACTGCGTTTTGCGGAGTAAAAGAATATAGCTGCATGGATGCAAGCTGTGCTATGCCAGTTGTCCTCAACACAGAAAAATGGTCCCTGGTTCGTTTATTTGTTTGTTCAGATGTGGCGATACCTGAAGTAGGGTCTAGAAGCCCAGCTCTCTTCCTTCTAAAAGAATATCTATCCCCAAAGCTCAAGTGAGATGTCTTCTAATCTGCTTCTCACCTGAACTCGTGACACTTGTCTGCATGGCTACAAAGCAGATCACTTTTGGCAGGAGCAGTGGCAAAGTGCAGTCACCCAGGATACTCCGTGGCCTAGCAGTTGGGACAGTTATAAAGTATTGATGTAGGGACAATATCACGTATCTTCACCACAAGTGAAGTCCCTGGAGAAATACCTCAATCACTAAACTATAACATTAAGACTGGTAGCTATCACCACCCTAAACCATAGTCTACATAAACTACACAATCTCATCTATCTATTCAGGCTTCTCTGGGGTCAACTGAGGCAGCTCTTCACCCAACCCTGGACCGCAACAACCCTTGAGGTGGTCTGCTTCTGAGAACAGACACACCTATATGCACCTAAGCAAATATCATTTGACACCCAAGGCGGTCCAGGAAGGCCCAGAAAGCAGATGGACAGGTTTATCTGAACCTTGGGTGGGGTTAAGAGTGATGGGATCCCTGCCAAGATGACAGGAAGAGTTCTTCCTTGGATGCTACTCAAAATACAGTTGAAGTCAGATATTATTATAAAACACAGAGCTGCCATGTAAGTCTCTGATACTGACCAGCAATAGCTGGCAATGAGAAGGTGTAAGAAATGTGGGAAGCATGCCTGTTCCCATCCTTCCAGCTCCTCCAACAACCAGCAGTTTGGAGACTTACTGACTTGGGGAATGCGTCTGACTTTTGTGCTTGATTGACACAACTGACTGTATCTTCCAGCCTCTTTGCTTTATACCTCCACAATATTTTCTCATGATTTAACCATGCCTATGTATGAAAAGTTCTTCCTTTTGCTTGTTTGAAATCTCCTGCTAATAACGCCTTATATTCTGATATCTGTATTATAAAAACCAGTACATAATTATGCTTTATTTACATGCTCTGACCATCTGACATCCCCCCTCAGCCATCTCTTCTTGGTGTTGAAAATCTAGTCTATTATTTCCTGCTATAGAAGCTGTTTCATATTTCTGATGAACATTCTTCTCTGTAACATTTCACCTTCCACTGGATCTTTGTTCAAAATGGAGTGACCAGGATGTACACAGCATCCTATGGAGTTAGAATGTAGAACGCTTGTTTCAGCTGTTGCCTTTTCCTTTCTTATTATATAAACCATAAAACCCAGTATATTAAAGAACGTTTGAATACAGCTGAGTTCTCAAATGAGTTCAAAACAGGGCTCACGCTCCGAGTATTAACCAGAGGCCGTTGTGTGTGGGTACACTTTTCCACAGGCATAATTTAGAGACCAGTTTTGAAAGCTTGTCTCAGAACCATAGGTATGACGAATCAAATACATCTTTGAGACGGATTTTTGAGAAGGATCCTTTATCAGGAATTCCTGCACGTAATTTACCGAGAAGATTAGTAATTTTTGAGAAGCTTAGTTTGTTTAACATCAGGATTTACTCTATAAAAATAAATGCCTTCTTGTTTCACGGATCTCATTCCTGGATGTGTTCCAGCTTGCAGTTGCTGACTTCAAAGTCAAAAATAAATGTCGGTTGTTTGGCTGGGTACTCCTGTGGGTCCAGTTCATATGGCACTCATTTCTGCTGTGGGCTGATGCTCAGCCCCAGCCCAGCCTGTGGTCTTGCCTCTCCAGTATCCCTGCAAGTCCAAGCTAATGGGCAAACTTTGCATGGAGTCCTGAGCTCTGTGGCAAGGAGAAGTTGCAGGGCTCAAACTCGGTCAGCGAGGAGCCAGTGTCGCAGAAGCAAAACCCATCATGGCTTTGCTGATGTTTTTCTTTCTTGGTTCAGTGTGGACACTGTGCACCCCAGCCATGTGTGTCCTCCATGTGTTCACAGCACAGGCAAAAAGCATGTGGGACATGGGGTTCATTACATTCAAACCTGGAAGTAGATCCTTACTTCATCTGTCGATGTGATCATAGGGAGTGGAAACCTCTTAGGCTTCACGCAAAGCTTGTTCAACCTAACAGAAAGTCTCTCTTGCATCTGAACAACTCATGCTTGTGACCGACTGCAAAACTGATAACTGAAGCCCAAATAGTAACACTGTGGAGACCTGCTGCGGAGGGAGAGTTGCATCCACACCAACCAGGGTCTGCTGGCCTCAGCACAAACAGAAACTGTCCTGGATCCCTGAACAAGTGAGGTTCAGTTTGCAAAGCTGGCAGATGGAAAGAGGGACAGGAGGAATCCCTGTCCTTATCAATGAGCATACATGATCAAAGACCTTCTGAAACCCCTTAAGCACTGAGTATCACAGCAGTCTTTTCTGGTGGCATGCCTCCCTTTGGAAACACAATTTATTTCTCTCATGGAATCATGGAATCATAGAATGGTTAGAGTTGGAAGGGACCTCAAAGATCATCTAGTTCCAACCCCCCTGCCACGGGCTGAGAAATCCTCCACTACACCAGGTTGCCCAAAGCCTCATCCAACCTGGCCTTGAACACTTCCAGGGATGGGGCAGCCACAACTTCTCTGGGCAACCTGTTCCAGTGTCTCACTATTCTCAGAGTGAAAAATTTCTTCCTTATATCTAATCTAAATTCACTCTCTTTCAGTTTAAATCTATTGCCCCTTGTCCTATCACTACACGCCTTTGTAAAAAGTCCCTCTCCAGCTTTCCTGTAGGTCCCCTTCAAGTACTGGAAGGCTGCAATAAGATCACCCCAGAGCCTTCTCTTCTCCAGACTGAACAGCCCCAACTCTCTCAGCCTGTCTTCATAGCAGAGGTGCTCCAGCCCTCGGATCATCTTCGTGGCCCTCCTCTGGACTTGCTTCAACAGATCCATGTCCTTCTTGTGTTGGGGTCTCCAGAGCTGAACACAGTATTCCAGGTGGGGTCTCACAAGAGCAGAGCAGAGGGGCAGAATCACTTCCCTCGACCTGCTGGCCACACTTCTTTTGTTCATCCCAGGATACAGTTGGCTTTCTGGGCTGCCAGTGCACATTGCCGGCTCATGTTGAGCTTCTCATCCACCAGCACTCCCAAGTCCTTTTCCTTCATGCTGCTCTCAATCCATTCTCCACCCAGCCTGTATTTGTGCTTGGGATTGCCCTGATCCACATGCAGGACCTTGCACTTGGCCTTGTTGAACTTCATGAGGTTCTCACAGGCCCACCTCTCCAGCCTGTCAAGGTCCCTCTGGATGGCATCCCATGGCATAGGTGTTGCATAAATGTGAATGACAATGACTTAAGTTTGCTTGCTCCTTGCTTTTGTGTACTATCCATCAGCTAGCTGCGGAGACAGGTTTAGATTCATCTTTTAGCTCATACTCTTCAGCTCCACCAGTTCCCAGATAGCAGCAGTATTGCAAGTCCTGCTACAGCAAGTTGGTTTTTTGCTATCCAGGCTATTTTTAAAAAATTATACTTGGAAGTATCTGATTTGTGAAAGTCGAATTAACCTAGGACCCACACCCTGACTGTCAGTGTCCTCTCGAGAAAAAAAATAACAAAACAGGATAAATCAACAGAACCTTTTAGTTCAGATGCCATTTACTAAAATGCAACATCCACATTGTCTGCAAATAGCAGCCAGATGAAACTTGTTGGAAGATTAAGTTTCAATTACAGCTGACATTTCCAAACCACTCTGTGATAGAAAAGCCATTCGTATCTCCAAACCCAGACAGTCATCTCACATCTCCTGTTTCTGGGCATCATCTGTTCAAAGGGTCGCCGATGGCAAAAGCCACTGAAGAGATACACTGGAGCACTGACATTTTTGTGCTCCAGCAATCATGGGACTCATCAACACTGGAGTCTAATAAGGAGAGCAATCACACCGCACTCCCAGCAGCTTGCAGGATGTTCTAGTGTTAAGCACACATTGTGATTTCAAGGGAGATATTTGTATTGTACAGGCAAAAGAGCTATATTTACATTCTTCCTCATTACTTACTGTAGAGAAAATGAGGATAGAAGAGAAAGGAGCTCATCAGCAGGTACTAGTGTTTTGGGAAAGAAAGGTCTGCCTGGATGTTTGAGTGTTGTTTTTTCATCTTTCACAGACCTCCTATGAGTCTCGGCCAAGCTGTTTATGCCAAGTTGAACAGAGGACTACAGGAATGCTTACATAGGGATGGATGGCTCTCTTTCTTCTCCTTCCAGGCTTCTTAGGCTCTTGTGAGCAGGATTCACCACTGACCTTGAATTGTGCACTTGTGGCCGCGATTGTCTGTTGATTATAGCCAATATAACCAGCAGCCTCTTCCAAAAGAAAGTCTAGGCCTGTCACTGGGGCTGCTAGATACTACCAAAATGTCTGTTTGAAATAATCTGATTATAAGAACATAGTATCCCTGAAGGGGTATTCTGAGTATTTCTCGTACGGCTGCAAGCCCTTCGAGAAATGGGACCCTTCCGACGAATAGAATCCTTCCTTCATTTGAATGTAGTCATGTGAGTCACAAAAACGTTATCTAAATCTGCCTGTGGTGGAGCATGTTTGTGCTATCCAGAGTATAACTAAAAATAAAGGAAAAAAATAATAATGAAAGCTACAGGAGGAAGGCTAGATGCCAGGAATTTTCTTGTAATGTGCCCTCAGCTGGACTAAGCAGCTTCTAATTCCACTGATTTAAATGGCTTTGAGGGACAAGCTCTAGGGTTAGGTAAAGGGCTGTTCTTAATCTGACTTACTGAAAGATTCACAGCACACATCTGTCTTGCAGCTGCAACAAAATGTTTATCTTCATCTTTGTGACCGGAGAATTGTAAGACTAATTGAAAAAAAAAACCACATACATGTGTAATGCCCGTCTCCCCTTTGCCTTGAAAGACGATAAATATTCTAAAACTCCAAAGCACTACTCATAGTTTTAGCTAAACCATCTCTTGACAAGCAGACACTTTACAAAACTACTCTGATATGGGAATAGGAGCTGATGAGATCTTATTTAGGGAGAGGTCTTCTCAGAGATCCATGCTATCTCACTTAAGGCTATTCTGTACCATTAATGCTGTTCGGACCACCACTAAATGACATCTGCGTTCAACACAACTACTTAGGCATCTCATCTTCCAAATACCTGACAAGACTGCACATTGTTCAGATGCATTTCCCAGCTATATGCAGTCTTTCAAACCATCTTAAAATTTAGGCATTGCATTAATCATTGCACTGATGAGTGTTTCCTGCCGTTTCCTTGCTCTCCCCGATTTCCTCACTGATAGCATTTAGCACACTATTCAGATTACTTTGTACATAAATGTTAAGTGCTGATAATGTACACAACAGGGCTATTACCATCAGCTCCTTTCTCCAAGAGAGACACTGATCTACAACCGCAGCTGACAGCTCTCCCTCTGATACCACCTTTATGATCACAGTGAAGTGCCTTTCATCCCAGCATGCTTTTAAAATAAGAGGCCTGAACCAAATGCCATCAGAGTCCTTGGGCAGCTTTGCCCACTGTGAATGGCAAGACCCAGGAGCCCCTTTACACTCACATCCAATGTCAAGATGAAATATAGACAGGCTATGAATCACCCGCCCACGAGCAGGCTTCAATGGGAGGAAAATCAGATTGCACGGATGTATTTCAGCCAACGTACTGATAGAAACAATTGAGAGATCAGGACCTTCGTGGCCTGGGTTGGTTTATATTCTGCACACAGTTGTTGCTTTCCACAAAGTCTGAAGACAGTGCTGATACTAACGTGCATCCATGGGGCTTTGGTACACCCGCTCCAGAGGGAGAAGGAAGGTGGTGGGCTAGACGATGGACATGAGCTCAAAGTTCAAGAGGATGTTTAATGCCCGTGTATGACAGATAAAGGTCAAAAGGCAAAATGAACTCCAATTTGCCTTTTATTCTCATGTAGGATCTTGAAAAGCTGAATTGATCCTGCTGGGACTCTGGTCTGGGCTTCAATGAGCTTCAGTTAGATCAAATGTGAGGCTTAAGGCCACTAAACTATCCTGTTTACTTGTGCTGCTGCTTCTGCTGTAAAACCTCTACAATGCTTCCTTTAAAAAATGTTTTTATGAATACAATTCTTAAATAAATATAAACAAAAAATACCTCATTGTGAGCAAGGCAGCTGATTTACTGGAATACCTATGATTAGTGGTGTCTTGGGCCTTTTCCTCTGATAATTTGAGTGTGAATACACAGAACACTCACTTGTTTGTCTCTTTATAATCAGTCATTAGCAAATATTTGGAAGCAAAATGGTACATTTCCTACCACAGGGTGACCCTTTTCTGATACCAAACACATAGCCCAGCGCTTTCCACTAATACAATAATTCCTTTTATTGTAGAGACATATGCACCTTGTTGTGATACCATTAAGGAAGGAGCTCACTGAAGAACATGATGCAGTCGTTGCCAGGGGACAAGAGATGTGCGACCTCAGCTTTTCTCCAATTAGGAGTCCGATGAGTGTATTTACAATACATAGCAAAAGAAATGAGTTTCAAAGACAACCCACGGCTAACTGAATAATAATGAAAAAGCTACTGCTAGACACTGCATTCATATGATACAAATAGCAGGAATTCATTTCAATAGCTGAATGTCAAGCAGTACATCTATTCTTACAGTCTTGCTTTTAAGTATTTTTTAAAAACATTTACCCCTTCTCTGCTCACAAAAGAATAATTTTTAGCACGATCCTCATGTATGTCCTAAAACCACTTGTGTGTCTTCTTGACTCATGAAACCAACATTTTCCAAACTTTTCAAAATGAGGTAATCATTAGTTTATACAGCACCTTAATTTATACATTCCTGCACTCTTCAAACCAGTAGCTCACACCTCTCTTTCCCCACTCTGCCTTAAATCAAGAAGAAGAGACAATTTATTTCCAGCTGGAGGAATGCAGTGCATTACCAGGAAAATAAATCTACATGATTTCACTGTATCCTTCCATTAAAGCCCGCAGCCCCTTCTCCAGAGATGTCAGCACACATACCAAACAACTGATATCAACTAAAAATCCCTTATCAGCAGGCTCAGATTTACCAGCCTACCCTCCAAACTGCGGCAAACGCAGCAGTAGATGAAATGTCAAGAAGAAGTTCGTCCTTATTGTGTCCCCCTCAGACGAAAAAAACAAGCATTGCAGGCTTATGAATTTGTCATTAGCCATAAAGGCGAGCTGTGCGGGTTCCTCGCCCGGCACTGCCTGCCGGAATGGTAAATGAGCAGAAGAGGCTGCTGGTGGCATACGGCTTGCAAGCAAGTGGCATTTCTTTAACGAGCCTCTGTCAGACACACAGAGTGTTATACAAATATGAGCATTTCAGACACCTCACACTCCTGCTTTGTGCATCCAGCCCAAGCTGTGCAGATCTATAATTTATTGTCTGTCCATCTGTGGCACCAAGGAGCCCCGTTTATCACCCAGATGTCACTACGCCTGCATTCCTCCCACCCCACAGTCCTCCATCTTGCTCTTTAGTACTTCTGTGTTAACTTCATTTTCGTTTCTCTGCCTATGGCTCACAGGCTCCTAGCATCCTACTCCTCTACAAGATGCAATGCCCGAGGGCTGAACCTCAGCCAGTGAGTGAGACCACCATCTCGCAAACATGGCGACATCTCCAGCTCAGGGGCTGCAGGCATTGCCTTGTTCTCCACCATACTTTCTCCCTAACCAGGATGTGCCCATCTCAGTAGATGAAAAGGTGTTCAGAAGCCCAGGTAGACCCAGGGATGCTGCAAGGCCATATGCCTAGTGTGTCTGTCTCTAGGTAACGTGCAGCAACAAAAGAGGGGCCATGCTGGGTAGGAAAAATGACCCCACTAAGGTGTATTGTTTATGGAGAACATGCAGATATGGCCACTTTCTCTGATCCATTCCCCTTGTACTACTCCCAGCATTGACAAATGTTTTATTAGGGATTTTACACAGTACAGCCCGACCCTGCTGAATGTCCTCTATTTGCTGATGATCTGGTGGATGGTAGTGCTATCTTCACTTTATCCACTGCCTTCATCACTCCTCCCCATCCTGGAAAGTGAGCGCTAAGCCCTACTCTCTCTTTCCGATTTGTTAACCAGCTCTCAGCCTGTAAGAGGACTTTCTTCCAGTCCTATGGCAACTTAAGTCCTTGAGCAACGTTTGGTGTTCATCTAAGTATCCATCCAATCCATGATATCCACCAGATGCCCTCTATCCACATGCTTCCTGACACCTTTCCAAAACTGCAGCAGGATGGTGGGGCAGGATTTCCTTCTCAGAAAGCATGACAGCTCCTTCTCAGCTCAGAAGGAGTGCTCAGAAAACTTATTCTTTAATATGAAGTCCACCATCTTACAGGGAATGGAGAGGGAGACTCTCTACAGTCTCTTAGGTTGTTGGGAATTACTCTGGCAGTTCACCAGTTATCTGGCACAATGGCAGTTTGTAAAGAGAGGCTACAAACTGTGGCCAGCAGTATCTCATTCATCTATTTGATATAATACTTTCCAGGTATTTCCTTCACACTAATTTCACTCCTCTGACCCATGGGCCCTGAGGCATGTATCTAATGTGGGAACATCTCCAACATCTTCAGCACTGAGCTAATCAAGAATTCACAGAGCCATTCTGCCATGCCTTACCATCCCTGAAGTCCCATTTATCAGTGAGGTTCCTTTCATATTTTCCCACTGATTCCTTCCCTTTCTTTAGATGTACCTAACGAGATTTTTTTCTCTCAGGTTGAGCATCTTTTGTGAGGTGTTTTCCAAATTCTTTTTTCAGCCCTCTTATTATCCAGTTGACAGTCAATCTCACATATTTTATGGCGTTTGCTATTACCCATATTTGGAAAATAGTTCTGTTCTTCTTGGACACTCATCGTTTTCTTCTGAGAGTCACCCTGACTATTGATCGCACTGTGCTTTATTGCACTACTTTGCTTTCTTTTTAATTTGTGGCACACATTTCACCTGGACTTCTAGTTTTTCAGATTGTTTCTTTTAGCTTGTTCTCTGTGTGTTCTTTGACTGTCTACTGCCTTTTAATGTTGCTCTCTGTCTCTGAATTTAATATCTGAATGCTGAATTAATCTGGTCTGCTCTCTCCCACCACAATGTTAAAACTATTTGCATTGTGGTTGCTGCTATAATTATCTCTCCCGCTAATGACTCCCAGGTAAGACTCTGTGCTCCACTGAAGACCAAATCTGGACAGATGGATTTCCTTGTGCCTCCTAGGACCAGCTGTTGCAGGAAGCTGTTATTTTACACCCAAAGGTTTTATCTCTGCACCTTGCTCTTTTGGGACACTGATCCAGTCCACACGTGAATAGTTCAATTCTCCTACTTTTACTACCTGTCCTAAATTTGCAGCATACCTAATCTCACTTAGTACTGTCTGATCAGAGTCATTGTCCTGCCCATGGCTATACAATGACAAGATTGCACATTTATTGTTGTAGTATGGGATTTCCAAAAACAATCTTATTGTTCTTCTCTTATCCAATAACAATTTTATGCTGTTTCACTTTATACAGTCCTTCATATGTTCTGCCACTCCCCTACCTGTACACCCAACACTAACATTTCTATGAACCTTATGGCCTGGGAAGCTCTGTCCCACTGTTATCTCCCTTCCACCACATCCCTGAGATCCTGCTGTTTCAGGGCTGCCAGGCATCTTAGTTCCTTTGTCTTATTTTTTAAGGCTTCTAGCACTGGTGTAAAAATACTTGCAAACTGTGTCCTCACTCTGTCACTTAATATTGTACATATGAGATAATCTGCCTGCTTTATTGATAAGCTTTATTGATAACAATTGTGGTATTTGTATCCCTCCTGGTCTCCTTAGAGATATGTTCAAAGGAACATGGCTATCTCTACTGTGGAGCTTATGTCAGTCCAGGTTCTTCTATGACTGTTGGCTTTCCTACAGCTTCTAGAGCAAATGTTCCTCTTTCAGTTTTCAGTCTTCTGTTTCCTTTCTACACTAGAATCTCTTTCACACAATGAGACGTTGGACCTCTGCCTCTCTCTCAGCAAACACTACATGAAGATCTTGGACTTCAGTCTCCTCCTTAGCACTTGAATTTATCCTGTAGAACATAGCTCCCACAGTTCCACATATGACACGTACCAATAGAGACCACAGCCCCTGAGTCTTTGCAGGTAACCCATGCTGTTGTCTTAAAAAGGTCCCTTGTACCCAGAAGGCAAGTTACTGCACATCGCAATCCCCCTGTGCATGGGACGTGTGACTGCTGTGCCTAGTAATTACATCTTCCATTACCAGCACCTGTTTCCTTCTCTCTTTTAAGATACCCACTGCTGCAGCAGTGAAAGAGGACACTGAGATACCACCTGGAGGGTGGTCAAAGTCAAATTATGAGATCCTTCCTTCCCTGCAGACACCTTCCTTCCTTGATGCTGATGTTCACAACTGCTCCTCAGAGACATCAACCTCTCCATCAGCTCTTCAGGGAGATCTACAGAGGTGAAGGAAAGAGAAGAAAAAGAGATATTCATCCCAATCAATCCAATTTCACCAGTTCAATTTCTCCTAAACTCCTCTCAGTGGTCACTGGAAATAGATAGACCCTTCCAGAGAGAAGCAGGGACAGCGATTTAGGTTGGGAATTGGTCCCCAAAGAAGTCACCTCCCCATTACCACCCTGAGAGGGAGCCAGCCCAGCCCCTTAGGTATCTTTCTGGGGTGATGTGAACCCATCACCGTTGCCTCATGTAGTAGTCCACAAGTGTCCCACATCATTAGCAGAAACAACGTCTTCCTTGTTGAGTGTTAGATTACAGGACTACACATCACACAGTAATGTCAGTGCATACATGAAAATAAAAATAATAGCAAACATTCTCTGCTACGTGTCCAAAATCTATACCCACTCATCGGAGCATGTATCAGATACGTTTACACCAGCATCCTGTGTCATTCAGCTGAATACATTGTTTACACCCAGAGCTGCCTTTTCATGACGAGTGTCCTTGAAAATTTTCAGATAATGTTTTCCAGTGATAAATAATTAGTTGACTACATATAAATTTCTGCTAAAGAAAAGTCTCACCCAGAAATTTTATGATAGAGGAAAAATCTTTTCCCAACCAGCTCTAATCTTTACTACGTCACAGGCAGAGCCATCATTTAAAATTACTCCCTGAGGCGCTATAAAGAATGTCATCATGCACTGCTCCATTTTTTAGCTCTGAAAATTCAAGACACACAAATGGAAGAGGCAGTGGCCTTTGTGAGTGTTAAGATTTGCTTCCCTATAAAACTTAGTTATTACCGGGTATTTTCAGAAAGGTGCTATCACTGTATCACGCAATTATATGGCTTTATGGCGATGGCAGACTAGTTTACAAGAAGAGCATATGGAAAATAGAGCAGCAGATCAATTAACTTGAAGATGTTTTTGATTAAAACACTGAGGCTGGCATGACAGTTCTTGAGCCTGTGAGATTATCCATGTTTCATAAATATCACAGCACAAACATTTTCTGACAGATTCTGTTTCAGCTTGGTAATACCCTCCACAAATCTGTGTCCAAAATCTAGCGTGCACCAAGGTCTTGAAATCTGACAGCAAGGACTGGAAAACCACAAGAGTTTAAGCAGAAGAGACGAACTGTCTACAGGAAGATCTCCAAACACTGGATATCTCATGCTCCAAACAATACCACATATTTCTACAGCATCTTTTGCCCTCATGTGCCTTATTAATGTTGTGGCAATATTTTTAGTTCTCACTTAGGTTAAGCTGATTTCTACAGTCTCAGATTCCTGCTCTGATAGCAAACACATCAAATGATACGGTTGGGAGAAAATACTGCTAAGAATATTATTAAATAAATGAAAATGCATTCTTTAGTTTTAAATACTGTCATTTAATGTCTGAAGTAGCTATTTGGTAGAGATGAAGCTACACTGTACAAACAATAAAAGTATTTCTTGCCTCCTGATATGCCTCTAATATGTGGAGGGCAAATTAAAATTCTGGAAATACATGACATTTAAGCAACAGGAAGGTTACGCTTATAGAGATGATAATTAACTAATATAATAAATTCTGAAACACTTATTAGCAACAGGAAAAAATTAAATCCTTTCTTTGTTAATTCACAGAAAAAAAATCGTATAAAAGTTTCTCTCAGAATTTCAGAGTTTTCCATAGCAAGGAAAAGCAAAGACAAAAATGTCCATTTTCTTTTCAAAGCTCCTATTTTTCTCTCTGCCACCTGAATTCAGCCCAGTGCCAGCTGGGGTAAAGGAAGATGGAGGGAGCCAGAACAACACTTCATAAGTTTTGGAAAATGTACTCCTTTTTTTTTTTTTTTTTTTTTTTCCTTTCCTTTTCAGGATTTGCAATACCTGTGAGGACTTCTGGTCTTACACTTGCTGTAAAACCCTTGACTGCAGAATTTTGTTTCCATCTCTACGGCCTTGGGTGCTACCTTGGGAGGAGAAGCTGAGCTGCTTCCAACCAGAGCCAGCCCTGGACATGTGGAGATATCCTCTTTCCTGTAGCTGGTGAGGAAGAGGAGAGTGACTAGGGAGGAAGGAGTCCTGTCCACCTGTGCTCAGCTGTGGGAGCCTCACACAGGCAAGGAGCCAGCCGCAGCTGGCTCGGGCTTTGGGTTGCTCCAGTTCCCATTCTCCCACCCCCTGCACAGCACCTCTGATTAGTTAAATCTGAGCATTTCAAGGTTAGTATTGGCCCTAAACCAGGGAAAATAAACAAAGAAATTTGATCGGATGCTTTAAACTTCAGTTCATGGCTGGTTTATGCCAGAGAAAGAAGAAGTTGCTGTCACTTTCAAGAGGAAACATGAGGAACAAATTAAACGAGCTTCTGTCTAGCTATCTAACTGTCACCTGGCATTTATTAATAAAGGACAAGTTTGTCATCTTATGTGATATTTCCCAGGGATCTGGCCAGCTGGCTGGTAGCAGTTCCAGTTGCAGAAGTGCCTTGCACTTGCCAGCTAGATTAGTTCCTTCTCAGCATTTCTGGGCAACCACACAAGTGTATCTGACTGAGACCTTGACTACGTCAATGCAGATATTAGCATTAGTCGGTGACGTGGTCAGACAGCCCCACCATCACCTGGGCCCTGGGTGGCTGGCAGGACCTTGCTGGGACCAGCAAAGGTCCTCACCTGCCAGCCTTGGTGCAAGAGGGTGTTTCATAGCCATTCTTCTCCAGAAGATGCCACCCAAAACAGCACAGCAGTGTGTCCATGCAGCGTGGTGGAAAAAGCGAGGCGGCACCATCACGTGAAACATCACCATGAGGTGTTGTCTCTAGAGGGGCAGGTCATTTTGGGCTGTGGGGCACTCTGAGTGGTTGCTAAAGTGCAGGTTTTCCAAACTAACAAATGGCGGAGCTTTCTGGGGTGACAGACAGAAGCCACTTCATGACGAGGACCAACGTCCTGGAAACTGCCCTGTTCCAACCAGGCTGTGAGAAATTCACTACTGAGATTCTCCCCTTGTGACACAGACACGTCAACAGTAATACTCGGTTTTATCAAGTGATGAAAGGCCTTAAATGCACAATAACACAACCCAGCTATTTCTGACTCCTTTGGCATCACCAAGATGTAAAACTGAGGATCTCTATGGAAACGGTGGGATTCATCATAGGAAATTCATTGGATGGGTCAGTCCTTTCAGGTGACTTGGTGTTAGAGAGATATCAAGTATTTGCTTGTCCATTTTTATTCCGAACAGAAGGGCAAGATGCCCCAGGAAGAACGACTACCTCACTGTACAACCTGCTGCTCCCTGGTGCCCCACAAGCCCCCAAAGAGCAGGTGAAGATAATCATTGTCACCAGCCACTCCAGGTCAGAGCCCTCTCCCCATCTCGCACTCGTATCCTGTTCTGCTGCAAGGACAAAGTAGCAGAGTCTGCCCCATATGGACCAAGAGCTTCTCCTTTTCTGGCAACCAGCAGGCTGTTGCTGGAGTGAGATGCCCCATAGCATGGAGCAGGGGGACATACTCAAACTCTACATGCCTATTTGGATGGAGGAACAAGTGGCTTTACCTATCAGACGTTTACTGATGTAACCTGTTTGCTGTCACACAGGCGAACAGACGTAATGCCCAGAGGACCACATGGAGGAACTCAGCTGCCCAGACAGCAACACCTGAGAAGTCAGGGACACAGGTTGCACCATGTCTCACCAAATAGCCTTCTGAGGATATTTACATGAACAAGGTCCAATGGAGCCAGGACAGCTTTTGACACAGGAAACCGTGACAGGAGGGTGTGCAGAGAAAGTCAGCCCTCCACTCTCATTGGCTTTCAATCTGATTCAGACACGTAGACATCCTTCACGCTGTCTAAAAGTCTCCCTTTTCCAGTATATTTAACAAATAATAGTTATTTAGTTTTGCTGAACTGTTCAGAGCTGATTATGCCTTCCTATCTATAACAGAGAATCAAGTTGTGCATGTTTTTATGTATAGGCACTGCTAAATATCATCAAACAGATGTAGGTGTATAGATGCTATTTGCGAGATGCACCAGCTGGCTCTGCTGCCCCTTAAATGCAAGGTACCTTGCAGTCTTCATAAAGGTTATGTATGTGACAGTTTGAAAGCAGAAATGTGATGTTTAAAGGTGAAAGTAGGCATGAAATAGTGGGATGGATTTTGAAACAGCATCTGAGGGTTTTTTGAGACGTGAGAAGGAAGATTAAGTGGCTTAACATATAGTTTAGTTTTTTAAAAGAAGAAACCTATTGAGATACTTCTCATACTATGATGAGTTGGGACAAATTTTCAAAACCAGAGATGCTTGAGTTTCATCTTCAGAACATATCTATGGTTACAATTAAGAAAATTCATTTGCATCAGAGCAGTAAGCACAACAGTACTGAATCTACTTTCCTTTAAAGGCATTTATGTGTGCACTGCCTTGATTGACTTGCACACTTTGCAGGTAAATACAGGGGGCTTCTTCTTTAAACACTAAAGGCAATATTTTCAACAACATATCTGTTCTTTCAGTGCTTAAGATCTATTTTCAAAGGCGATCTAAACATCTCCAAGGCTAACTGAGGCCAAGTGAGAATGAGAGTTGAATGCTGGACAGTCTGTTTCACCTTTCAAAGCAGGACTTGGGCACTTCCAAATATCCTGCTCTTAATCGCCATTGACTTGCTTTGTTTCTGCCACTCCATTTGGGGAAGAAGAAGGCTTTTGTAGATATGTGAGTCAGTCTTACAGAACTGAAAATGTGAGACTTGTCTTCTGCAAGCTAGTAAACATGAGGCTTGTCTTATGCCCACACATCACACCCTATATTTCAATGGAAACAACAGGAGGGTGCCAACATTCCTCCAATAACTACTCTAGCAAGAATAGGGCTTGAGAATTAGAGCCTTGGTTGTCACAACAGTTTGTGCATAATCCTGACACCTTTTGTATGGCTCTCTGTAAATAAACGAAGGGGAAAAACCCAAGCAAACAAAGAACAACTGCTTCAGTGCCTCCCTGGCTAGGAGATGGAACAACTGATACCGAGAAATAAAAGATGTGACTGGTGATGATCCAAGGCATACTATAAACATAGACTGCAATAAGGGAGGTAAAAATGAAGAGACGACCTCTTGTATAGGTGGAAATTATCAGTCAATCTATAAAGTAATTACTGTGTTTATATGGCTCTACATCTCTCATATGCAAGCTAGAGTGAGAGAAAAATGTGGCATCCAATTCTGAGCTTAACGCTGCAGCACATGGAGGAGCCGTCCAGGAGGGACCTGAGCGCTGCACGCCGCAGACGGACAAGAAAACTTTAACAAGGGTGGGTCAGATCTGTGAAGCAAGGGCTGCCAGTAATAAGTTCCCAGGAACATCAAGCAATTTATCTCAGCTCAGTGACAGGTTTATTCATTTATAATGTGTTAGAAACAAGGTGGTCAGAAACATTCCTTTGTCTCTTAAGCTTTGCATATACATATCTGTCCTCTGCTGCTTTCAGAAAATAACCAAGACAGACGTTTTATCTGGGGAATAACACATTTTCTTGCATGTGGAGGTATGTCAGGCTTCCATTTATCATAGTGTAAACGAAACAGAAAATCCATTTGAAAGCCACTGCTTTCAGATGAGGATCTCTGCAATCTGCCAGGCGACAATTTAAAAAACATTAAAAACTGGCAGGTCTCATCACTGGTGAATATTGGACATTTATTTGGTGCTATTTTAAGAGTTTCTTTCTTATTTGTATTTCAAGTTTTTCACTTAAAGTAATAATTTCCCTGAAAGCAATTTTATTTATCATCAGATGCAAGCAAATGTTCACAAATGAAATATCACAGAATCGCTGAACAGTTGAGGTTGGCAGACACCTCTTGAGATCATCTAGTCAAACTCCCCAGCTGAAGCAGAGTCAGCTAAAGTATGTTTCCCAGGACTGTGTCCAGTTGGGTCTTGGAATCCATCTCCGAGGATGGAGACTACACAACCTCTCCAGGCAGCCTTGTGCCAATGTTTGACCACCCTCACAGGGCACAAGTGTTTTCATGTCTTCAGATTAAATTTTCTGCCCAGTGCCTCTTGTCCTGTCAGTGGGCACTACTGAGAAGAGTCTGGTGTTGCCTACCAGGACCCTTCGGTCTTTCTCTGCAGAGCTGCTTTCCAGCTGCTCAGTCCCTAGCATGTAGTCGTGCATGAGATTGTTCCTCTCCAGGTGCAAGACTTAGTGTTTCCCCTTGTTGAACTTCACAAGGTTCCTCTCTACACAGTTCCTCAGCCTGTTAAGCTTGCTCTGGATGGCACCACAACAGTCTGGTGCATCTCCCTAATTTTGTATCATCTGCAAGGTTGCTGAGGGTGCACTCCTTCCAATCTGTCACGTCATTAATAAAGATGTTGAACAGTACTTATCCCAGTATTGAGCCCCAGGGTCCACCACTAGTGACTGGCCTCCAGCTGAACTTTGTGTGGCTGATCACTACTCTCCTGGCACAGGCTTTCAGCCAGATTTCAATCCACATCACTGCCCACTTGTCTAATCTGCACTTTGTCAGTTTATTTACAAGGATGTTGCGGGAGGTACTGTCAAAAGCCTTACCAAAGTCAAGGTAAACAGTATCCACTGCTTTCTCCTCATCTGCCAGCCTAGCCATCTCATGGTAGAGGGCTATCAGGTTGGTCACGCATGATTTCCCCTTTGTAAACTCATGATGACTCTTCCTGATAACCTTCTTGTCCTTCATGTGTTTGGAAATGGTTTCCAGGAGCATTTCCTCCTTCACCTTTGGAAGGACTGGGGTGAGGCAGACTGGCCTGTACTTCTCTGGACCTTTCTTCTTGCCCTTCTTGAAGGAAGGAGTGGCATTTGATCTCCTCCAGTCTTCAGGAACCTCTCTTGGTCACTGCAGTGGCACTGCTGTGCCGTATGGAAGTTACAGTCTGGACTTGTTGCAATCCTGATACCCCTGGATGCACGGTACATCTTCCCAGGCAAGGAAGAGAAAGCAAATGATGCCTATCCCATTCCTTAGACAGGGACTGAAGTTTATGGTCCTGCTTGTTAGTTGTGGAAATGTACCGTTTCAGGTTTTGATGTTTCTCCCAAAAGCTGCAATTTTCTGTAGCAACGAAACCTTTTTTCCAAAACAACTGTATCACAAAAGCTGATCTGATAACTGAGAGATTCTGCGCTGCAGGGATGCTCTGAAATCAAGAGAAAAATACATCAGCAGCAGTGAGACCACCAGCAGTGACTACAGTGCGTTCATTGTTTTACTATTCGCTCCCTCAACACCAACAACGCGTGGGCAGGGGCAGCGCCCAGTGAAAGGCTGCCCTGCTGGCTCCACAAGCTGCTGTCTTCTCCTGTGCTGCCTGCAGTCAAAATATTGCAACCCCATCCATTCCCTCCAACGCTCCTACCTATCCCACATGAGAGGCCCTTCGAGACTGGGGGCAGCCAAGGCGGCACCATCCCCCTCACATCCATCAGGCTCTGGGGACAGGGAGAGGCAGAGGAAGCACGGGCAATTCTCTGCCATGGGACAAAAACATCTACAAAAGCACGCATAAATTATGCTTGTCATCACTTTTCCACTGCATGGAAAAGACATGCAGACCTTAGAAAAAGCACTTTTAATACATGCATTATTAATAGGAAGCTAGCACACAGTAATAGCACTTTCCGCTATGACTGTTGTCTGCAGATGGATGAAAGGAGGCCACCAGAGAAGCACTAGCTCTAGACGAGAGGCACGAGAGATTATTATCAACTCATGAATAACTCTGGTTCTCATTTAAAAATTGTAGTTGCACACACTCCTCTCCCAACACAAACATTTTCAAAATTCACAAACTCACTGAGAATCCATGTTCTAACGCTTTTCCCATTGAAACCAAAGTGGAAATGGTAACTTTTCTATATACCAGCCCGCCTAAACCTTCTGCCTATACAAACAGCATCACATGAACAGCTTCTCTCCTGAATTTTAGTGCTTCCAGATGGGCCCAAGAAGAGCAGAGCTCAGTTGAAATAAAAGAGTTAGGGAAATTCTTTTGCATTACTTTCTGCTTTTTATTTCAGTGACAGTTTGATCCATGGGGACTGAAAGAACAATTTTTATCCTACCCCAGCGAGTTCTCACATCCCAACATGGGCGTTCAAGTGCAATTGCAGTTTTACTGAAGCGATGTGCTTCACAGAGGAGAAGCTGATCAAAAGCAGGTTCAACAGTAGTAAATGAAGAGCTACACGAGCTGATCAGCCACCTCAGCAAGCACTGTTCATGCTGGGAAGCTGAGGCACAGAGAGGGGCTGAGACCTGCCCCATACGAAGCTGGGAACAGCTCCTGCTTTAGGTTCATGCACTGACGTACCACTTACTGTCGCATCTTCCAGGCCAGGATTTTTTGTACAGCCTCATCCGGCGCTACAGCTTTCAGCCCTTTTGTTTGCTCTACATCACCTGTTTTTTCTGCCTATAGACAGGGGACCACAAAGGCTGTCGTAACACACAGTCATGTTGCTGGTTTTGGGTGTGATTCACCAGAAACCAGTACATTCCCTCTCCCTCCTGCACCACCTAATTCGTGTTTCTACCATCTGCAAGGGCAGGGTGAAATGAAAGCTGGATTTAAGCTGTGATTGACACTTCTTGGGAGTATCTCCCAGAGAAACTCTGGCTGAATCAGGCTGTAGAAGCGGAAAGATTTTTTTTCTCCACCAAGATCAAGGCTGTCCAAGGGAGATCATGGCTTGAGTCATCAGACTCAAATAGTCATTTGACTATTTTGGGGTTTGGTCATTAACTAAAAAGCTGAAAAATCACCCAGCTCCCAAACCAACAGCTGTGCATCAGCCTTTCAGTCAAAGTGAATAGGCAAAAAACTATTTTGATTTGAATTTTTAGGTCAGGCTGCACCAGGACTTTATAAACTGCTCACAGGTGCTGAATTTTTTATAGTGGTATTTTCAAGAGAATGGTCATTAGGTTGCTCAGTGTTTGTTCTGGCAGATACTACGGTTTCCATGGCATGCAAGAGAGGAGGAGCTCACTGGAAACTTTTTTTTTTCAAGTATAAGGGAGATAAGGCCATTGTAATAACAATCCCCCATCTGCTCCTTGCATGGCCCCTTCCTCTCTTTCTTGCGCGTATTCAGAGCATTCCCTGCTGTATTAGCAATTCTTGATGTCTAGAAGGTATTTTGTTTGCAGAGGAATACTTATTCATTTATGGACCCGTTGAAAGCTTTAGGCATGTACACAGCTTAATCTCTTAACATCTCGTCAAAAGTAAGCAGAGGACAAAATTCCAGGGGTTAGTTGTAACGCTGCCAAGCTCTGCCCTCATAGGATGCGCTATACCACTCACAGCAGCGATGGGAAGCGCTCCCGCTCATCCAAGGGCAGAACGAGCCTCTCCCAGGCTTTGCTGCTCTGCAAACAGGGAAAGCAGCTGGGAACCTGCATGCCTTTCTGAGGAAAGAAAGAGCAAACATCCGTCCTCCAGCCTGTCTTGTCTCGCGGAGAGGCACGTAGTACAACAATGCGCCGCGTTTTGTTTGTTTGTTTTCCAGTTTTCATTTGCACGTCGAGCCCCAGTTTGTGTAACAACTGTTCAGGCTCAGATCTGTTTTGCAAATCGTGGTGAAGTGAGCAGCAGTGGCAGATTTGCCTCAGCTGTTTTTGTTGAGCGCAAAGCAGAGGGTTTTGGGAAGAAGAGACGAAGCGGGAGGGCCCTTTCAAGCCGCGAGTCCCTCGGCAGTGCTGCCAAACCCTGCGCAGAGAGTAACTCTCATGCAAGTGCCTGATTATGACTGCACCTATCTAAAAAGGCTGGGAAACCAACTGTCATGGTGCTATAAATTGGTGGTATAAACATGGTCTTTACAAACCAAACCCACTGACAGCTCAGTATCAGCATCCAGAGCAGGAGCTGCTCCCAGAGCCCACAGCCAGGGCTCCTGTGGGACCTGAGCATCACCCAGGATGAGGGGACAGGCTGGTTCCCCTTACTTCCCTGGGCACAACATCATGAAGCACATGGACCACAACACAAAATGTCTTTCTCCTCCCCTTTTTTTTTCTTAATAGGTTTTTTGAGGTTTCCTGCTTGTAAAATCATGATCAAGTCCAATGCTCTCCCATAGATACAACAGTGACTCTTTCATGATACCACAGCTGCAGGATGCAGGGACCAGCAGACACAGCCCATCTGAAAGAATGATCTCAGGACAAATAACACAGTTGTTCTCCAGAGTTTTCTGGCTGGAGCTAGGATTTCTTTGGGTTAAATTCCCATAACAGTGAGAATCTCTCTCCCAAAATACAGCCAGCAAAAACTGAGAAAAGCCACCTTTCCAATAAAAATACCTTAAAGGTCCTGCCATTAGTGATCAGATAGCTATTCAAATGCCCCCACACTAATCTGGGCACTGAATTGTGGTGCCTGAACGTTCCCTTACTTCTCTGAGGTTAGTAGATACAAAAATTGGGAAATAAAGAACCTTTCCAAGGACAGCAGGCATACAACACTATTACAGCCCTCGCAGTAACGGCGTTCTTGCATCTTTTCCCTTACGTTTCATTCACTGCTTGTAAGCACCCGTAAACACCATCGAAACAACATGATGAGAACAGCCTTGTATCCTCCTGCTTCTGTGGGGAGGGCACCCTCTTTGAAGCCACAGCTGACTTGCATTATTGAACAACTTTGCACATGACTGCCAGGCAGTGCCCGACCCTGCTGTGGTATCAAGCTGTTTCATCTGTATAGACCGTATGCATATTTGCATAATAAATGAGACATACCAAAGCATAATATATTTATGCTATATCTCAAGCCACCTGCACATCATCATTCCAGTAACCTCGCCAGCAGGAAATGAATTACGCATCTCCACAGAGCAGAAATATGAAAATTAATCGATAAGCTACGAATGGATCATTGGGAACTCAAATGTGTGGAGAATTGTTCGGCCAAAATTAAACCTCATATCTCTGGAGAAAAGAGATTTATCATTTTAGGATCGTTTAGGGCTTTGTTAGTGACGGCTCCTTCTTCAACTAGCTGAGAGAGAGGTGTATTCTTCTGTGTGTGAGCGTAGAACTGCAAGTCAATCAAGATGCTGTCCTGAGCTACAGCAGTATGTATGAATATACATATATATGTATATGTTTGTGTATATGTTTGTGTGTATGTGTGTGTATATAGACACACAGAGCAACATCTAGAGTGATAAAAAGTGTAAGTTGGAAACACCTTTATGGAAATGTCAAACTCACAGAAGAAAGGTATTCTGTCTTCATCTCCCGTTCTCTTCGAAATGGCAGGACTGGCCTACCTCGACCTCTGTATATTATACATGCACATTTTTGAATGTCAAGAACACAAGAGAAATAAATGCTGCATTAATATTAATATTAATATCCTCCTCCTCAAGCCAGCCCAGGCAGCGAAGGAGCCCGGTGCTATTGCAGGGAGCATAACAATCCACTGGTCTGTTCATTCGGGACCTCGAGTTCAAAGCCAAAGCCAAAGGCTACGCCGCACCGCACATCGCTCTCTGGCTGATCCTCTCCAGAGATGACCCTGCTCCAGCAGTGCCCTGAGCCCGTCCCTGGGGTGGCAGCACACATCCGACAGCTGTGTGGGACCTGGCCAAGCCCGTTTGTGCAGCAGCGTTGCCAGCATCTCTCTGTCTTTGCCCTGTGATCCAGCTGCCTCGCTCAGCTGCAGGGTTGTCAAAAATCCAGGGGAGGAGAAAGGGCTCACCACACTTTTAATTGCAGTTTTTAAATCATCTGTCGATGGAGTCCGTCCCCTGCCAAGCAAACAGTTCTTGAAAGAATAAAAACCACATCTTCGCCCTCAGTGCAGAAAAATTATCCCCATTATTACTACTGAATTTGAAATTAAAACATATCATAGTATCCTAGCAAGCCACTGACACTGCATTCTCTCCTTCTCATCAGGTCTTCCCTAATTTTTAAATGATCACATTTGCTCAGCTAATCCCGGGTATCACCAGAATGTTTTTACCTTACCATCACCAGCGTTTTTACCTTACCACCTCCCATACCAGGGAGATGGATAAACAATGGTTATGTACAGTCGAATCAACGAAATTCAAATATTTTGTGCAACACCTGTCACTAATTAGTGTCTCACCCTGACACAGCCCTGTAAAGCCCTTGCGGAGAGGAAAGCTGCTCTGGAGTTGGCAAGTACAAGGATTGTAGCCATCCAGCCCCCAGCAGGCCCTTGTGCTTTCCATTTATTGCACCACCACCACCAAAGCACAAGATGGAGGCTTAGGGTGTGCAGAGCCTGCATCAGACCCTAATGCTTGATAAATATCACAGAATGAGTGAGAACAGGATGATTTCTGCTTCTTCTCCCAAAACAACTACATCAGCTGTACCAGGCACCCTAAATATCCTGCTAAGAGCATCCCCACCTCAACTACATTTAAATCTTCAGCTAACTAGAATTGACCACGTCTACAAAACCCCTTCTTTGTCCTTGTCTTGTCTGTGGAGCAAAGCTTCACTTCCCCTCCCCAGCCTCCGTCCCCAGCCTGCTTTTGGGTGGCCACCACTCCCAGCTTGGGATATCCGTGCCCAGTCTGTAGGCTCTATACCGCACAGCAGCAAGCATGCTCTTGGTGCTTAACGAAGGCTAATTAATGGGATGTGTAGAATGGCACAGTAGTAAAAATAAGGTATTTTCTCTCACTGAAGAATGATTAATATCTTGGACAGATGTGAGCGTTGTGCTTTGTTAGCGGTACATTGCGTGGCAGAGAGATAGTCAGAATACTAATGAGTCCTTTCAAATGCAATTCATTAAAAAGACAATGTTCCAAATTCCACACGACTAATGTTACAATTAAAACACTTGAATAGCTCTCATTGTAAATTCCATAGCTAAACGCTCATCCATGCCTACACACCCAGAGAAGACAGAGCTGGAGATAAATCCACTGAAGATCTTTTAGATCTTTAGCCAAGAAGAACCAAAGTGGGAGAATGAATGAAGGATCCACCTTCAGAGCCAGCAGCATGCCATGCCCGGTGGAAGTCTGTGTCAATGGCATTGACTATGTTTTCATCTTTTTCATATTTGGCTCCTGAAGGTGCAGGGTGGCAGCGGGTAGGATTTTCCAGTATCACCTTGCAGTTAACTCCCATTAGGGTCCAAGTCAGGCACAGAGTACATACAGGAATCCCAGCAGGTCCTGTTTGCTCTCTGTATAACTTTAAAATATAGTTCTCAGTAAAAAACTGACCACCTTCCCCCCAGTAGCTGTGTCAGCTGACAAGTCTATCACAAGGAGATGCTGGTCACTTCTCACTGGAGGCTTTGCACTTGCTAGACCTACTGCTCAAGTGACCTTCTTATTTTGATGGCCACAGGCTTCAGGACAACCCTATGGACAACCCAGTCCATAGCAGCCGAAATCTTCAGGACAAGAGATGTGACACCTCCAGGCTGCCCAACCTCAGTTCAAAGGGAACACGAATGTAGCTGCCACCTCTATGAGAAGGAGACAACCCTTCTGAAACACCCACCCTCAAAGCAGGCGTGCAGCAGAAAGCAACAACCCCAGGCCACATGCCTCTCCCTTTTCAAAAACATATAATCCAGCCATATTTGACCAGTTTCATGATATGGGTTAACACAGAGTCTTCAGCTCTATATGGGCTGTCAACACTCTGGGTAGAAAAATCCCTCTTTTGTTTAAAGGTGGGTCTGCCTGCCCAGCACAGCGGTGCCATGCCCTGGCGGGGCCATCCCACCAAAGCCCCAACACAGCTCTGGTGACCAATGCCAGGAGCAGCTGTGATCCTCAGTCCCAGGACAAGCCAACGTCACGGGGCAAGAGGAGACACGAGAACGAGAAAAATGCTGGCGGAGATGAGCAACCAGGGAAGAGATGACGTATTTTATCTGCCGTTGTTAAACTATGTGGCGGATGGCACTGAATAAAGAAGCGCTGTTTCCCAGGAAGAGCGCCTGTTTGATATTTTCCATGGAAAAAAGCTTCTGAATAATTCAAAATCAAAATTCACTGTCTTGTTTCATCTCCAGCCGCCCTTTTCTCTTCCCATTGCTCTGACAATAGAACAGAGCAGGACAGGACAGGGTGGAATATATTTTTCACCTTATTACATGAAATTGCCTGACATTTGAGGCACAGTTTGACGCCACTAAAATGCTGCATTTCACAAAATCTCTCTGCTGTTTGCCACCAGAAATATTTCAGCTTTTCTGCTCTGCGAACTGCTTCAAAATTCCAACTTTTCACTCCAGTTAAGGACAGAGACAAATTTCATGATGCTGGAATGTCTCGCAACACTCACCGTTTCAGTGAGCTGTGGTTAAGCTGATGGGTTTGTGTAGTACTGCACGCAACCTCCAACGCCATCATCCTTATAATGAGAGAATTTCAACGATAGGTTTAAATACAAAAATCAAAACTGACTGCTGGCAAATCTGAGCACAGTTTTCTCTGGGGTTGTGAATTTCATGTGATGCTTCTAGAAATAAAAGACATACTGTATATCAAATATATAAAACAACAAAAAAACCCAAACAAACAAAACAAGGGCTATGCATTCAATATTCATCTTGCTCTAGTCATCACAAACTGTTTCCAAACACATCAGCCGTATGTCTCTCTCTGTCCTGTTTAAAGGCATATTGCTTTGCCAGTGCTCATTTTACATTAATAGATATTAATGTCTTTTTCTCTCATTTCAAATTGACCCAAGAACTTCAATACCTTGACAGGTTACTTGAAATGACTGTTCAAGTCAGCTCGTATTTGTCACACATTTAAGTCACAGGTATTGGACTTGTCAGCTGAATTTTTCAATTTGGTATTGGAGAAAAACAAATTGCTATCGACACACCATGGGAAATGTCTTGCTCCCGGGATACAAAACACCAAAGGTTACCACAGGGGGCACCTGGGGTCTTGGGGGATAAAAAAGGGAAAAATGGGTTGTCATGAAGTTTGTAGGCATGCAAACTGAGAAAAGAGAAAATAATCTACTCCCGCCTTTCGATGTTCATACCAAGTAATTCCTCAGCTGAGCCTTTGTTAGCCAAGCATGATAGGGCTGCAGGTTTTCTTCAGTCCCACCACATTTTCTATTACACTTGGAAGACTTAATTCTGGGCCTTGAGTCTGTGCTCCTTAGACATGCTTAGTTTTGCATCTATCTCACCTGTTTGTTGGAGATGTAAGATGGTTGACAGCAGTCATTTAATTAGTCAAAGTCTTAAAAAAAAGAAAACAAATATTTAACCATTAATCTAATAAGTAAAGCACACATTATAGTCGTTATCGCACCTTTAAAACACAACAGAGCTCCAGTGGGAAAAACGGTAAGAAGGATGCTGAGCTTCATGCACAACTTTTTAAACAAAATTATTGGATGTAGGACCTGTGTACGCTTTTGTGTTCAGCTGAGCATTCATTTATTGAGCTGCCTCTTTGATGAACAGCTGGCCGCACAGAAGATGCGCAAAGCAATGTCAGAGTTTGTGCAATAATTTTTAAATCACACAGTGTCACAGAGAATCATCCCCAATAACAAAGGCTCCACACAGGATGATGACAGTCCTGAAGAGTATACTGTAATACTGAGCCTGTCATGAGCAATGGAGCTTCAGGTTTCTTCTTATCCTTTTTTCCAGCCAGTGATTCACTGAAAGCACCAAATGATGGAGACTGACAGCAGTGTCCTAGGGAGAGTGGGATGGTGACTTGAGCTCAGTAACTAGGGATTGTCTCCCAAAGATCAAACGGAAACCTGAAACTTTCACACACACCGTTGCTTGGGTCAGGATCAGTCATTAGGATTTCTTGTTGTCTTGGACTTCGAAGAGCATATCCTTGCTGCTCTCCCAGCACAGTCAGTCAAAAGAAAATAGCCACCACACTGTGGCAAATCTTTAGGTTGTTCCAGGTATGATTGCCCTCTGTGTCACCTTCACCAAGACCCTTACAGAGCTCTGTCCGGCCCCTTCAGAGGGGAATGGAAGTAGTAACTCCACAGAAGTCAATACATTAATCCTGAAATACAATGTGTTGTGATTTAACCTCAGTTGGCAATTCAGCACCACCCAGCCACTTGCTCACTCCCCCCCGCTGGGATGGGGGAGAGAATCGGAAGAGTAAAAGTGGGAAAACTCATGGGTTGAAATCAAGACAGTTTCACAGATAAAGTAAAGGCAGTGTACGCAAGCAAAGCAAAACAAGGAATTCATTCTCTACTTCCATGGGTGGGCAGGTGTTCAGCCATCTCCAGGAAAGCAGGGCTCCATCATGTGTAACAGTGACTTGGGAAGACACATGGCATCACTCCAAATGTCTCTGCTTCCTCCTTCTTCCCCCAGCTTCATATGCTGAGCATGACATCATATGGTGTGGAATATCCCTTTGGCCAGTTGGGGTCAGCTGTCCCAGCTGTGTCCCCTCCCAACATCTTCTGCAGGCCCAGGCTACTCGCTGGTAGGGTGAGGTGAAAAGCAGAAAAGGCCTTGACCCTGTGCAAGCACTACTCAGCAATAACTAAAACATCCCTGTGTTTTCAGCACTGTTTTCATCACAAATCCAAAACATAGCCTCATAGTAGCTACTATGAAGAAAATCAACGCTACCCCAGTCAAAACCATCACACAACGGCTGAGTCAGATGTGCACGTTTCTTCATTGATATTGACTGCAGAAAACCTAAAGATAATGAGTAATAAATTCCAGGATTCCCTGGCAGCAATGGCTCCAGCGGCTGCCAGCCCCTGCTCTCCACGAGGCCATCTCCATGCTGGGCCGGCACTGAACTGCTCCTGCTCAGCCTGAGCACCTCAGGACCAATTTGAAGCTTCACCACTGCGTACATGGCTCTATCCTACTCTCTCCTGCTGCCTAACAAAGAGGACAGGGGAAAACCAGCTTGTCTCCCTGATGCTCCCCAGGTTTCAGAGGTGACTTGGGTATGAGAGCTAACAGTCACTTTTATAAGGAGGGAGTGAGGCGTAAGTGCTTCAGCCGCCACTGAAAACCCAGCCCTCACTCCATCATTTCTGAGCTAAAGTGATGGAGCAGCTTATTATCGTAAATACTTTTTCAGGGGATTTATTTTCATGGTACCTTGACACATAGCAGTATAGTGGGATGCCATGGAGAGAGCCCATGGGTTTGTGGCTGGATTGAATTCCCTCAAGGAGGGATGATGGCCGGCATCTTTGATGACGAGATTTATTCATGCACAAGATGCAGACGGTCTCCTCAGCTTCCATCTATTTTCTTGTAATTACAGGGACATATGGTTGTGTTTCATAATTAATTTCCACAAATTAGGGGCGTTCAGAGTCGGCTGCTTAGAACGAAACAATCAAGGTCTTATGTGAGTTTGCATTTCCATTCATTTGCAAATAATTGTAACTTGATTGTTCCAACAGCAACAAGAAGTCTTCATACCTTCGAAACCCGTTGTCACTGGAGACCCAAGAGTCCTTGGTGAACCTAAACAAAATGAGTTTCCCAACACTGTTCCATAGCCAGAATATAATTTTTCTACAGCTGGGGAGACTGAGACACAAAAAGTGAGTGCTTAGATTCAGTCTTGTAATAGCAACTCCAGCAGGGAAAATTTAGGTCAAAATGTTTTTGCCAAAAGAGAAGAATCCACAAGAATGATAAAAGTAAGAAGAATACTTCAATTCATCTTTTTAGAATTCTCCTTTTTAAATGGCAAAGATATATATGAAACATAATAGCATCAGACTTATTACTACAAAAAAAGTACTGTATGCATAGTTGTAACTACTTGGATTTATGGAAGATCAGTGATTAGACCTTCCCGAGTAACAGAAATCCTGGAAAAGCTTACAGGTGTCTTAGGCCATGCAGATTTGCTCTGGTTTTGATTTAGCATGTGATATGTAGAAATAAATCTGGAAATAACAGGAAGGAATTAAGAGGTCCTGAATTTTCTCTGAATGCACAGAAGAATTCCTGGAGAATGAAACAGTGGAATAATTACCCAGGTGAGCAGTCTCCCATTACCTTCCAAATTTAATTACTGCCTTGGATGTAGCACTGGAAAAACAAACAGTAGGGAAAAAACCCTACCCTGTCAATAAATCGTTTCTATTTCTGACTTGCAAGACTATTAGATAAGTTTTTCTTTTTGATATAGAGGCTAAGTAAAAGAGCTCTACACATTGCTACTTTTCTGTGGCTCCTCACAAATCCTTTCAGTTTCAAACAGAATATTCTGCTTTCATGGCTCAGCATTCAAACATGTTCTTAACTGATGTTAAACGATATAGTGCTGCATAAAAAAAAAAAAAAAAAAAAAGAAGAAGAAAAAAACTGCCCCAGGAAACTATCAAAACCTTATTTTAACTACTGCAGAATCCAAAGAAAATTCTAGGCTTTTTAAAGATGTGGGATTTTCCCCTCTCCATACAGCCAATTGCTCAGAACGGTTAGCAGCCAAAGTAATTATTCAGGAAAAACAAAACAACAATACTCTAGGAAGGTGTTTAAAGAAATATGTGAAGCAGATTGTCTTATTCTATTCATTTATTTAGAGAAAAGAATCCAGTGGAATTTGTTTGCCATTTCCCAATGATTGTCCTTGCTAACACAAATATTAAAGGGATAAGCGCACTTAATGTTATCCATCTGCAGAATCATGGAACAATTCAAGCTGGAAGGGACTCCTAGAGGTCCCCAGTCCAGCCTCCTGCTCAAAGCAGGACTAGCCTCAAAGTCCTTCACATTTAAGGTTTTATTGCATTATATATCAGCTCTGGACCAGCAACAGATAACTATGTCGTGCTTAGCCTGTAACATTTTGATCAGAACCAGCGTGGCCAAAGATGCCATTTTGGGGCAGTCTCCTCCATTACAATGTGAAGGCAGGTTGAATAAATCATAGAATCATAGAATGGTTAGGGCTGGAAGGGACCTTCAAAGGTCATCTAGTCCAACCCCCCTGCAACAAACAGGGATATCTCCAACTAGATCAGGTTGCTCAGGGCCTCGTCCAACCTGGCCTTGAATGTCTCCAGGGATGGAGCATCCACCACCTCTCTGGGCAACCTGTTCCAGTGTTCTACAACTCTCATGGTAAAAATTTTTTTCCTAATATCCAATCTGAATCTACCTCCCTCTATTTTAAAACCATTACCCCTTGTCCTATCACAACAGGCCCTCTTGAACAGCCTCTCCCCATCTTTCCTGTAGGCCTAATCCATCCGAAACATGAATTTTGCTCTGCCCTGGACCTAGGTCCTCCTCCAGTGGGACCCCCAGGTGATGTTCTCAGTGAGTGCAGTCTGACCCTGCCTGCAGGCTCTGAACACCCACCTTGACACTGTTGGGTGGCCATGGGGCACATGAAGCCCAGCCCATGGCAGCCCAAGCCACCACCAGTTACCCAAGGATCTGTTGAGCCCAACGTACAGCCACGACAACAGGCAGCAGCAAGTCAGGGGACCCAGCATGCACATGCCTGCTCCCAGACCTGCTCCTCACCCCTCAGTGGGGACGCAGCCATGGGCCATGGGCCAGTGCTCCTCGGGGCAGAACTTCGCCCTCACTGACTGCCTGAATTACATCCAGGTCTATTAAATCTGAATTATTGCTCTTAATACTGCAGCAGAGTGAAATGGTGCAGGCAGTACTACAGAGGGAAGACTAACAGTGTTACATCTCCCAGTCTCCAGTGGGATTTATTATGGTCATTTACTCTGGTCTCGTTGAGCCCGGCTCTAATTCTCTCCTTTCTGCAGCTGAATAGATCGCACTCCCCCAGCACAAGTAGAAATGCATTTCATGAGCGGTAAGTACCGTGTAAGCCAAGCAATTCCAGCACCAGCAGCAGAAAGGGATTATGTAGCTATACAGAAAACAGTGTAATAGAAATTTAATTCTGCTGTTTTAAGGATTTGCAAAGATCATCTGTCCGTGGAGGAAAATAACATCAGAGAGTAGAAGCGGGAGTGACGGAGCACGATGGCTTTACGCACATCCCTCCCTTTTGCTCTAACAGATGCAACTTGGAAATTTCACGCGTTTCTCCCGGTGCCACGGCTTCCTCCTGACTCCCAGCACTGCCGTGCAGGGAAGCAAACACAGTGGAAACAACGACAGGACGGAAACGTAAAGGAGGGAGAGAGGATCCCTCATTATGTAACATTGCATTTAGAGGATTAATTGGGACAGGCTGATAAGGATGAATTGAATGTGTGAGAGCTACTGTTGTTTTAATTGAGCAGCTTTTCTCCAGAGAAGAGAGCTAAGTTTAAACCATCTGTCCAATTTCAGTGTCATTTGCCAACGAAATGATTAAATATTTTAAGATTAAATCAAAACTCTGGGAATCAAGGTGGAAGCCTAGAAATAAATGATTTGGGGGTTTGCTTTACATGCAGTAACTTGAAGTTGAATGCTGGCAAATTTTAAATACCATTTCTACCTCCCGCACACACGTGCATGCTCGTCCACAGTAGTTAAGTGAAAACCTGAGACACGAGGCATTTTGCAGCATCTGAGTGAGCCAAAGGCCAGTGTGCAGCAAGGGATCGGGTAAAACCCCAGTGAGAAAGGCTGGGACAGCAGCTGTCATGCAGGAAGAACCCAAAAAAGGTGCCTGGGGCAAGGGTTCCTCTCGCAGGTTCTTTAATGACAGCCTCAGCGCAAGGGTGATTATGGCAGCACTGAGCCCACAAAGTCATTTTCCAGGAGGCTAAGAGCATTTCCGAAGTCTAATAAAGCATCTGAGTTACAGCTACTAATCACAAAGCTAGTCTGGGGGGAAAAAAAGATTTGTTGCCCTGAGGCAACTGAGGACATGAGGGGTTTCAGATGACGGCTCATACACAGAGCAGCTCTTTCGCTGCCCCACATGTTGTACTTGCCCTGTGGCGTCCATCCACCCCTCTGGTCAAGCTGTGAGGTGTTGACCAAGGGACCAAGACAAGGGGCAGGTAAGGGCATAGCAGAACAGAGCTGCTGTGCCTGCAAGTCCCCCAGCATCTGCTGGGCTGAGCAAGGTGGCCAGAGTTCATGCTTCCCTGCCTGTTTGGGGCACAGCAGAAAGCTATTCCCCTTGCCACCTTACATCTGAAAAGCATCCAGCAGCTGGGACTGGAAGTAGGCTGGTTGAAAGGATTACTTGCTCAGAGAGGAGAGAGGTTTGTCTGGACAGTCACTTAGCTGCCCGGACAAATACAGCACATTTCATTTAAACACAGCAGTCGTACTGCGCGCATCGCTGAATGATGCTGCTGAGAGCTCAGTTGTGATTTAATTTCAGATTAAGAAGCCTAAATTCTAAACATAGATGTCTATGTTTACGCTGAGTGTATAAACTCCCATGATAGTCAGTGGAGTTTTATGGATCATTTTGATTGTCTAGAATCAGAGTTGCTGAGTGCCATTTGAGGGACCTCAGGGCGTCTGCAGAGGGCTGTGGATACGCCACGATGTCTGCAGAGACCTATGTTCTTTTAGAGACCCCCTGAGACCTCCTAGGACCTCTGAAATGGTGAAAGGCGCCTGTGTTTAGGACATTGCATCCCACCCCTAGCCAAAGTTATGTACGTGGCCTAAGGAGTGCTACAGCTGAGCAGTCAACCTACCTCGCTTTAGGGTGAGCAGCATCATTCTCCAGGCTTCGTTGACCTGATCTCCACTGACTATAATGTGAGTTTAGATATCAAGCGTACGCATAGGCACCTAAATTTAGGAGTTTTACTCTTGACCTGAATCCTACACCTTCTATCTAGTTTCTAGATATCTTCCTTTTCAGTTTCAAAACACCTGTCATATGACACCAAAATCACTCCCAGCCCTCTGGTCCTAAACACAGCTCGCTAACGATGATCATGAACAAAGCAGCTGGTCTCCCTGGATACTTGTCTTTGATGTTCTGGCCAGTTTTAGAGAAGGGAAAGGAGTAGGCACTTCTTCACAACTGTGCAGACTTCCTTACTAGATCCCTGAGCACCGGAGCAGGGCTCGGATAGCGCTGCTGCTCAGCTCGGCAGACATCGCAGGCAGCATCCCAGCACCCTAACGCCATTGCTGGCTGCAGGATGTCAGCCCACGGTGTCACCTTTTCCATAAAGGACTTCATCCTACTCCTGAACCTTCAACATGTAAAACCCTGTGTTCCCCCTTGTCACGCCAGAGTAGACATCACCGCTCAGAGACAGGCTTTATCCGTACCTCTAGCACCCTTAGGACACGCTCACTGTGGGCGCACAGAGAGAGGCATTATGGTTGCATTGCAATTTAATCGGGGCCACGTGACAGCTGAGATTTTTCCATAAAGCCTCAAGTTGCAGCTTCAAGCGTCGAAGGGAGAATCCCTGCTTCTATCTCGCTATTACAAAAGATGTTTCTGTCCTTTCTGCCTATGGAAGAAACCTGGACAACGTGAGAAAAGCAAAACAGACCAACAAACCCAAGGTGAGCATCATTATTATTTTCCCCTAAAATCTGAAGGCTTTTAACCCAAACTTGTAATGGACCACAAATTCTTGCTCCTGACAATGCTGTGGGAGGGGAGTTAATCTCAGCTTTACCTGGCATTTGTCTAGCCTGTCACTGAGAGCTCCTTTCACTGGCAATGAAGAGAAACAGGCACCTTCAGAGGGAGACTCATTGCAGACAGGTGTCTAAGACATCTTGTTCATAGATATATAACACTTGACTAACTCTGGGCTAAGAACAAATCATATCTTTGCTGATCAGTGCTTCAAACCAATAATAGAGTTTTTTTTGTTGTGTTTAATTTAATCAGGTTTTTAGACATAAATGTTTTTTAGGTAGGGCAGCCAATTCCTTAGCCTCATTAGTCAAAGATTATTTTAATTTCTGTTTTTATCCTCCCTCAACAACTGGCTGCATTTCTTAATGTCCAGTTAATTACTTCCATCAGCTTCCCTTCCACCCTTATTAAATATTGGTTTGTTTACAGAAGTTTTCACACCACCTCTTAATCAGGTCTACTTTGTTGTCAAACTTACTTTTATTGGATGAGCAAAGTACTATTTTTGTTTGACTATTCAAATAATCTTTTCACATTATTATTATTTTTACTTCTTTGAAAAACAACTGCTAACCAAGTACCCAGAATATGCAACCACTTGTTGGACTTTCCTCCTGGTTGCACAAAATGTGTCTAGCTGGAGAGTGATCGTTTGCATCCAGGAAAAAACTCAGTATCTGTTCAGTGATGAGTTTCTCTACCCTTAAAACAACTCCACTATTGACATTCTCCATAGAATAAATAAAAGGCTGACCTTCCCCTGTGGAAGGTATATTTTTAACTTATTAAAGTATACTGTAAAATTTTATAACTTGCCATAATTTTCAGGACTGCCAAGGCGATTTTATTACTAGCAGCACGAGTTCTTGAGCATCTTGACTGGAATGGTGAGGCATGAGAGAGTATGGCTGAGATAACCAAATTCTTAGCATAGCCAATTTGGTAAAGAATATACATTTGCAAAATATATCTGCAAATATAGGAATTTTTAATGTCCAAGTGTATATTACTTTTCCTTTCTTATGAAAAAAAAAGAAAAGTAAGTATTACTTTGCATGCTGGAAAACATTACTCCTGACAGAGAAGTCCTTTAAATATTGACTTTTTCTTCACTTCTGACAATATTATTTATTTCTAGCCCAGACTTTCAACTTAATGAAGGAAGCAAAGGCTGTATTTCTTCCTAGTAAATTTAAAATAAATGAGAAACATTCTGATGAAAACAATCTTCATGGAATTACAGATCATATTTTCTTCTGCCATTGCAAAATGTGTTGAAAAATACAGTCTAAAATAACCCAGGCACAACCAGTCTGTGTGTCTATTTTGAAACAGAATTATTGGATATTTTTTTCTCTCTGCTGGGTTATGCTTTCTACTCGAAACAGTAGCTTGTGCAGGCTAAGATTAAATTTTTGCTAGAGCTATTTCAGAGGAAAACTATACGAAAAGGAAGAAAGATGTAACTAAACTAGATTTTGCACTTTTTTTTCCCCCAGCAATTTCTATTCTATCTTTAGAGAACTTTGTTGTTGGAAAACAACAAAACGACAGAAACTCTGTCTGTGGGGTGACCCCTCCGAACTGTTGGTCACCAAGAGCACAGAAGTGAAAACACAAACCCTGGTGCAGTCAAGGAGGACCAAGAAGATGTCTGCAAGTTTTCCATCAGGGCGAGGGACAGAAGCGTGTCCTTGGTGGTATGGTCTAAGGGGAACAGGCACCTCTTCCCAGTGCTTCCTCATTAGCCACAGCCTTCACTTTTTGTATCAGTTCTGCTTAAATAATTATAGCCTGTTCCAAGACGGACCATTACAGACACTCGACTGGGACAGGAGGGTGTGGAAAGGCTGCAGCAAGGGAAAATAGAAGGGAACTGAGAGTCCAGGACTCACATCACAAAACCACCTTGTCAACCACAAAGAAGCTCCACTTTACATAGTTGGCTCGATTGATTGTTTTAATTCACTTTTCCAGCTCCAACTACAAATAGCTTCAGGGTATAGTTGATGGAAAACTTCTCCACCTTGCCAGACCTCCCTGGAACGTGGTGCAGGGCAGCCACACAAAGAAAACAGGGCTGTAGCTGGGGTTTGACAATCCACCACCCATTGTCTGCTACGTGAGACGCTGCCAAGAAAAATCCAAGGCTTTTTACTTTCTCCATGGCAGAGACACTGCTAACCTGCAGAAACAAGACCGGGAAGCACAGGCTCAGGGGCCCAGCACAACAGTCCTGCACTATAAGCTGAGTTCAGTAGTTTCACGGCACAGGGATTTTATTGAAATAGCTTTTTTGGATGACCAACAGCACCAAGAAGAGGAAGGAGTAACACTATCTCCTTGCAGCTCAAGCAGACAGCTGCTTCCCTGCCTCTTGCTGCAGCAGATGGAAACCACATGGCTGGAGGGACCTTCTGTGCACCTGCAGGCTATGAACCCCACCAGCATCTCCAAGAGGGGTTTGGTCATAAGGCTCTGAGTGCAGCTTTCTTCTGAGCTCCATCTCCTTGAACTAACCCTCCACCAACCAAAAGCCCATGCGTATCCTACAACATCCTCTCATTGCTTGTCAGGTTATACGTACAAGACCACGGATGAATCATTCAAGGCATGGAAGGATCACAGACAGCACAGGCCACCTACAGGCCACTGCTACTGAGAACAGGCTTTAGCAATATCACTTTAAAGAAAAGAGATCGGGCAAACAAAAATGATAATGAAAAAATTGTCAGCTTATAATGCTCCCTTTTATGTAATTTTTTTGAGTAAAGTTTTATGTGGTGGCTTTGAAATGAAATCTGGAGTGTGTCTCTTGTGCCTCAGACAGGCCAACTATAAGATACCAAATAAAGCTGACACGCTGCCTGTTTTCACTTGCTGAGGTAGGTTAAGTGTCTCTTCTCCCAAGACGAGAGGGGATTCACAACTATGAAATCCGTGGTGTTGCTGATGTTATCATCCCTTGTCATATGCATGTGCGTCAAACAGGCAAAACTCCTCAGATCTTATTCTTCTGTCATGCAAACTTGCGGGTTTGTAACTTGTGGTCTAAGATCCATTTCTATAAACCCACCATTCACTTCAGGCAGGACATGTATTTTTCCAGCCTTTTAAGTCCTGATTGAAAATCATGAAAAGCTTTGCTAACCCAAGAAGAGGCAGAAGAAGGGATATGGAGAAGGGAAATGAGGTTTAGTGGAGAGCAGTTCTGCATGACTTCAAGGCAAAAAAATATCCAGGGAAAGACATAAGACTGAAAAAGAGACACAATCAATGCAACAGTCTTGAAAGGAAAACAGGAGTCAAGGCAAAAACTTCGCATGAGTTGGGGAAGTCTGAGAATTAGCAATTGTGGCTGAATCTCAACGCTGAGAAATGCTTTCACGGGGGAAACTGAGGCAGAAATAAGCACTATATCTTAATTTTAGTGCCCCAGAAATCCAGTGACAGAATCAGGATTGAATCACCCTAGTGCAAATCCACTGCCTTTTGTTGTGAGCTTGCATTTGAAAGGTGAACCCTGACCTCCTCATACTCCTGCCCAAAACAGAGAGGGCTAAAACTGCCTTCACTGAAACTGGGGAATATTTTGTCACTGACTTCAGTAGGGACCTAAGTCCATCCCCAACACCTGCCTTGATGAAAAACACCTGCCTTGATGAAAATAGATCCCTGCTTGATTGGCTCATCATATTAAATTGTTGTGCCCGATTTGAATGTGCCATCAGAAGAGAACCCTCAAAATCCACATCATGCAAGAACTGGCTCCTGCTGTCTCCCTCAAGCAGTTAACACATCCACTACGTGGGATGTTTGAAAGGGAGAAGGTCTTCCCCCTCCAGGAAAGAAGCGTCAGTGTGACTGAGGTGCCTCACTAAAGATACAAAGTGCAGCCAAGGTTTTACCACAATGACACTCTCTCTCACCTGTGTCTTCCGAAGACCTGCAAATGAAATAGCTTTTGAAGGGATCTAAAAATGATCCTCCCTTCCCCTGGTATAAGGAAGATTGCTAGTGAGAACAGGCTTTAGCAATATCACTTTAAAGAAAAGAGATCAGACAAATGAAAATGATAACGAAAAACTTATCAGCTTATAATGCTCCCTTTTATGTAATTTTTTTGAGTAAAGTTTTATGTGGTGGCTTTGAAACAAAATCTGGAGTGTGTCTCTCACGCCTCAGACAGGCTAACTATAAGATACCAAGACACTTGAAAGTCAGAAATGTAGGTGATGTCGATAACATCTTCGTACAGTGCAATAATAGCGTTCAGTCACTCAAGGTCTTTCATTTTTGGAACTGCCCCATATGAGTGTGACATTCATTAGTTCAAACCTGTATCGTGCTACAGCAGTTTGAAAAAAAGTCACTAGGAAGAGTATTAAAAATTGCATGAAGGAGTCTTTCCCTCGGGCATTTCCTTTCAAGGTCAGAAAGCCTCGCTCTTGTTTTTCCTGCTGACATGAAAACATTCGGAGAGATGACGTGACATGAAGACCCACACCTAATCCAGCTCTTTAATTTTGAAAAACCTTCATCTTCACACAGTGTTTCAAATATGACTTTGTTTGATCTCCACGATATTAAAAAAAGAAAAGCGCTGTGTTCCCTGCCATGCCTGCTCTAGGATGTACACATAGAAAACCGCACAGGGATCAGCAGAGCCTCATGAATAAAAACTATTCCAAACCTTCCATCACCCAAACCAGAAGAAAACATTTATGACAGTCGAATGGCATGATGAGGGTTGTGTCTCTCAGCTTTCTCCTCGTTGTCCTCTTTGCTTGCAGCAAAGCAAAGTTCACCCGGTCTGCAGTGAGGGACCCCGCTGCCTCCACGCAGGACCAGATCCTGAGGAATATATGCTGCCAGGAGCAGGTGCTCAGCCCTCCATCCCAAATCCCCAGCCCCTGCTTCCCCTATCACCTAGCACCCACATTTCACAGCATTGGTTCCTGAAGATCATTGGCAACATTAAGAGGAGAAACACGTCCATTTGGGTTCCGGTGACGGATGAAGCATGGCTATTCCCAGTGTGCCACAAAACTTTCAAAAGTCAAGTCTTCCAAAATTCTGTGAAAATGCAGTTCATAGAGATGTGTAGGGGCAATTTTTTCAGCATTAAAAACAGAGCTTGTCAATATTTTATGACTTTCCTTCCCTCTAACTTTCAGTCTTTTTTGCAGAATAAAAAAGGGCCTTCCTTATACTTCAGATGTATTTTTTCATAAAATGTTCAGTTTTCTGATGATTGAGTTTATCAAAATCAGAGAGTAACAAGGAATAAGATTCTGAAAGTATCAGTGTGATTTAGGTACTTAAATCCTCTTCTGTAATAATGATGAAGACATTGCTTTACCAATTCAGAAAATCTGGCTTTAGGGCTCCTATACACACACAGAAGTCCGGGGAGCAAAATGACCCCATGAGCCTGGCACAAATTCCCTCCTTAAGTTTTAAGTCCCTCAAGTCTACTCAGGGCAGGGAGTAAATCGTACATGGCAATCCAACCTGAGCTCACTAAGAATCAGGAGGACCTAGGCTCCGCTCAAAGATTTCTAGCACCTCCATCAGGTACCTCATCGCTGCTGCTGCTGCTGCCCGTGCACAGAGCTCAAGCCCCACCACTCCTCCAAGGCAGGGTCAGCTCTTGCCTGCAGGCTCCCTGCAGCACAGACAGCCTGAGCTCAGCATTCAGCACACACTGTCACCGGCATTTTGACTTATTTAGGGAAGAAAAAAAACAACAAAGCAAAGCCTTCAAACCAGTGGAGTTTTGTTTCTATGCTATGGCAGGATTTCTTCATGGCTTAACAACACACAAGTTCAAACTGAAGCTTTCTGCAAGGTTGGGAAATCCATAACCACACCCTCGCGCACGGACTCCGGGGTATCGAATAGGGCTGAACTCTCAATGCGGTCTTACCCTCACAGGAGTGCATCAGAATGAGTCTCCCATACCTACCCCTACCAGGATATTACATCTTTGAGACCGCTGCCCCTCTGTAAAATTTTGCTGGAACTGGCTTTTGCATGCATGCACCTGCTCCTCTCCAAGCAGGAGGAGCGATGCCTCCACACAGACCGCAACTCTAAGTATCATTTCTATGGGAAGACAGTCTAAAATCTTTTGTAGAACAGTCCAACCATGCACAGGAGATAAACAGCCACAGTTAGAGCAGTGAATGGCTGGGCAGCCAGGATCAGCCCAAGGATCTCCTCCCCATCTTCCCATACAGTTCACCCAGGAGGGCGCTGACACTTGGGGTTGTTCAGTCTGGGGAAGAGAAGGCTCTGGAGAGATCTTGCAGCAGCCTTCCAGTACCTAAAGGGGGCCTACAGGAAAGCTGGAGAGGGACTTTTTTTACAAGGGCGTGTAGTGATAGGACAAGGGGCAATGGCTTTAAACTTAAAGTGGGTAGATTTAGATTAGATATAAGGAAGAAATTTTTTACAATGAGGGTGGTAAAACACTAGAACAGGTTGCCCAGAGGAGTTGTGGATGCCCCATCCCTGGAAGTGTTCAAGGCCAGGTTGGATGAGGCTCTGAGCAACCTGGTCCAATGGAAGGTGTCCCTGTCCATGGCAGGGGGGTTGGAACTAGATGATCTTTAAGATCCCTTCCAACCCAAACCATTCTATGATTCTTTGATTCAGAGTCCTTGGGCAAATCACAGCTGCATCCTGTCTCAGCAGTCCCCAAGGATCATGAGGAAGACCAAAAGGAGCCTCCTCTAAAGGCAGATCAATCACCATGGCTAAGTCAGCCACTGGGCATTGAACACATGCCCCAAGCTCCTGCTCAAAAACCACATAGACCCTGGGGACTTAGGCAAGTCCCCATACGTGCTGCACATGAGAAGAAAGGACACACGGGGTGGCAGATGAAGAGCAGCCCAACAGCACATAATGCCATGCCCCAGGATAGCTTAGCACTGCTCAGACACAAGCCTCACCTTTACTGTTTTACTGAGCACAGTCCTGCAAATCCATTTACTCTCATGCTAATGCTTGTTTTTTCACTCTCTTAATTTTACAAGAACTTTCTAACACAGATAGCCTCTGTGCCATGTGTACGGAAGGCTTCAGTGTTGACCTTTAAAGCTAATGGCTCTGTCTACATTTAAGATGTTTGCACTTGTGCACTTAAAGCTAGGTCTTGGGCTGATAAGCACCATGGGCAAAACTACTGGCACTCTCGGCAGGCCAGCCAGAGCTCCAGTCATACCTGTGCAGTGGGTCTGCTGCAGGGACTGATCTGAGGGAGCTGTCCTGCCCTGGGATCAGGATGCTTCTCACAGCTCAGCAGAGCAAGATGCTGCTGCTAATTTTTGGGGCAGCAGAAGCATCTTTCCAGCTACAGTGGCAACATCTGGAAGGCAAAAGGCCCAAAGGATCTGCACTGGTTTGGTGTTCACAGCCACTTTCATCAGGCAAGATGCTGGAGTAAACAGCTCAGTTGCCCAAGTGATGCTTTCCTGAGATGCGAAGCTTTTTTGGGATAAGGTGCTGTCACACTGAGGTTACTGTCATTGACACTATCAGCTTAATCTCCAGTGCCAGCTCACCATACGTTCTCACCTGTTGTGTTTTCATGTCCCAGTAGAGCCTAGAAGCACCATGAGCACTGTCTGACGAACACAAGAAACTGGTGGTCCAGGGAACTTTCAACCTAGAAGCAGCACACGAGAGAGGGAAATAACATTAAATCACTGTCCTCTCCGCAGTCAGCCTGGCTTCTGAGCAGAGTGCTCAGCATCACGTTATGATGAGGAGTTAGCATTGTCTGTTCGTGCCCCTTGCAGAATAGCACAGTCTTATGAAAGCCAATGTATTTGATTTCTTCATAATTTAATAATCTTACTGGTAAGATATGTGAGTGTTAATACCCTCTGCTAGACTGATACAACCTTGGACATTAACTACATAGCTGAAGGTAAACGGGAACTTTCATTATCTGAAAGGATGAAGACTAATGTTCCGGAAGCAGAAATGTTTATTTGAAAGCCCTGAATGACAAAAGCAGAATTTGGGCAGTGCAATTATGCATTTTTTACCAGATATTCATGCAGAAAGTCTTCATATAGTGTAAACTTGTGTTAGAGACCAGCACAGAACAGAAAGCACTTTAAATAGGCACAGGAAGACTAAGAAGTAACAAAAAAGAAGGAAAAAAAAAAAAGGCATTTTCTCTCACCTCTGATTAGCTCCCAAAAGCCATTTTGAAGTGATTTTTGTTGCCTCCAGTACAGTATTTGCAGACAGTGCAACCTGGAATGGCTAATATGCACTTGTCCATGATCTGCGTCTAAGGAGTTGCCTATTATTAGCTAATGAGTAAACACCAATTAAGAGTTCTTATTTTAGCACCAACACATGTCAGCAACTGGAAACAAGAAGTAGCAAAGAGAAAGAGGCCAGGGCTGAATAAAAAAAGGAGGCTCTGCTGCCTTTCCAGCAGTTGTAGAAACTGGCCTATCCATCACCTCTCTAACACCAGTTTAGTCCTCAGACAGCAGCAGTCATACCATGGGGTGGTATAGGAACATAGACATGACAGCAACCCCAGAGATCAGCTAGTCTCTCTCTCTCTCCCTCCTCAGGACAGACTCAGGTCTCTAGCAGATTCTAATCCATCTCTAAGCTGGGCTAAAGCAATGTTGCTAGTAGAAGTTCACTGGAGCTGGCGCCATGTCTTCAAGCATCTCTTCCTCTCCTAGACTAGGACATCCTCCAAGAGCAAAAGACTGCACTGGCAGGCTGGGAACACCCAACACCACAGTCTTAGTGAGATGTGCAGGACTGCTGTGAAGAAACAGTGGTTTTGTGGCTCAAAACCAATTGCAGGCTTAGTGCTGCAAGGACTTTATGCACCCAGCAGTGTCAGTCATGGTCAAACCTCTATAAATGCATATGGGAGGTCTTAAACACTGAATCATAATAGCAGGGCTTTGGCTCCTGAAAGAACTTGGCAAACGTCCACCCATCCTCAGCTTCACAGCTCCCCATCAAACATGGGCAGGCCCTCAACTGGGTGTCCAGGGCAAGTGTCCCTTGTGCAAATGAAAGCTGAGCATGGCACTGTGTCATTGCAACTTTTCACTTAGCAGGCAGGCAATTATTCTCCTTGTTTAATTGTATCTGATGAGTGACACACACAGGCCTCATGCTGTTCAAAATTCGATGTACCATTTTATTTATCATAGCAGCTTCTACAGTTCTACAAATGGATGGTACACAACCCATTATCACTTTGGAAGCATGATTATTCATGCAAACATGTCCATGCAAACCTTGGACTTTTTTTTAATGCCTTTTTTTTTCCACATTCCTTTTAAATTCAGATTGCAAATTCCCTATCTTGCCAATGAGATTTCCTCCTCCTCACCAACCCAAAATAAATTAGAGAACAAGCTGCTATCTCTAAAAGCTTTATAAATAAAACATACAGCACATACAGACACAAAGGCTACAATTTTACAGTACTTTTGTATCCTGGATGGATTTAGAGATGTCACTGCAGATGCACAGATGCTGCCAGTCACGGGAGCTTAACAAACGCTATTCTGTTTGACACCCCATCAGATCACTGCCCTTTGTGGCAGTCAAGGCTTCGCAGGGCAGAAAGTAACATGCCAATTGCTTCCATCAAGGAGAGAAAATCATGGTAACCACACCGGCAGATTCATCAAAGGGCAGAACTAAAATTACTCTTTCCTGGCTCAACTAAATAAAAATTATGACAGTTCAAAAGAATGCTGAAAGTTTTCTGGAAGTGGCTAAATCACACCGTTCAAAGTAGTTGGTAGAAACATTTGTCTTTTTCTTTACTTCAAAAAGGAAATATTTTTCCTTAAAAAAAACTGTTTGAGTTTTATTTTCTTCTCTTTTCCAATAGAAACATACAAAACATGAAGAGAGGACAAGAAAAAAAAAGAAAAAAGAAAGTAGTTCCAGAGCTAGGAAAGCCTGTTTTTTCTACAAAATTGTGCTGATTTTTAACTCAACATGAAGCTGCTGTTTAGGCATCACCCACCAGTTGGAGACGCCCACAGGGGACAGCTGCCAGAGGTGGCCTGGCAGAGGGACAGGCTGCGGCAAGGTCTCCTTCTCGTGGCCCGAACACCGACTCCAAGCTTTCCATGGCTTCCAGCCCTCCGCATGCTCAGACACTAAAAAGACAGAAAAAATGAAGGAAAAGAAAGAAAATTTGAGGAGAAAAAGGCTCTGTTCCAAACTGAATAACCTGAAACTTTTTATGTTAACTCATGTTTTGAAGAATAAGATTTCATCTGTCTAAAGCAGCCGTGTATCCTCCTATGCCACCAGCACCCACTGCGGGTGAGGAGGAGGCCGGTTCGCTTCGTGTCTGCCCAGGGACCGCAGTGACCAGCCAGAGGATGTTCTGTCCAATCTGAGCACGGAGCAGGGTGGGAAGCACACGGTTCCTCCGACCAACCGTGAGCATCTCTAGGAAGGGAGGTCCTCCTTCACTGAGCCTGAAGCAAGGGGTCCAGGGCTGCAGAAACCTCTGTCTCTCCATCTAGCTCACAAAATAAGTCTCTAAACAATCACGTTGTTTTTTTTTTTAAGGGCTTAGAAGTTTCCTGAGGGATCAAACAGCCAGATTCCATAGGCAAACCAGGTTCTGTGGACCAGTGCCCATCACAATCACTGCCGTCCTGAGCCAGATCGCAGACATGGTTAGCTTCGAGTGCCATGGTAGCCACGAAAAACCTGATAGACAAAAACGGCCTTGCTGGAAGTTATAAAAGGAGTGACACATTTTAAACATTTTTGAGGTCAGGTTCACCCTGCAGACCCCGAGTAGCTCTGTTAGACTCGCGCCTGACCGAGGATCACAGCCAAATGCGTTAAGCTGACTCTCAGCAGCCAAGCGAAGGCAGAAACCCGGCGTGTCTCTGCCCACCCAGGGTGGTGCCTGACCCCTTGCAGCAGCTCGCTGGGGCAGGATGGGCTGGAAGGCTCTTTGGGAAGCCCCGACTCCAACTAATCCTCTGCAGAGGGAGGTATCTGGCCTCGTTGGCATTTCCTATGAAATAGGATACACACAAACTGCGAATCATCTTTGTCTGCCCTGAAACAGGGGATTTCATCACCACTGTGGGTGTCTTTTTTTGGATAACACCAAGCTCCCGGCCTCAGTAGAGGCCCACAGCAAACACACACCTCCTTCCACTCCTGTTAGAGTCATTAACCTCCGTTTTCACTGCATTTCACCTGTTCTCAGGTCAGGAAGAAGACTAAAGGACACTGAGCTGACCTTCGGCTCCACCACCATGCAGTATCTCCGCAGCGTTCTCCCAGCCTGTTTTGCTCAGCTCCTTTGCAAACCAGCCAGCCCCAGCTTCCCTTCACACAAACCTCCAGTGGTGTCAGCCACAGGGACTTCTCCCTTCCTATGTCTGTCTGCTTTTTGGTAATGGGGGTCTGAATCTGCCCCAGCTGACTCCAAGGCACTTACATGGAGCACCTGAAGTAAGAGTCTGACCTTGACTGGATGGGCAGCCTCATGCTTGTACTCTCACCCTGCGGAGACAGCCCGTGCATGGCCTCATGCTGCACCTCCAGCTCCAGTGCAGGAGCTGAGCCCATGCCCTAGCTTCTCACAGCACAGCAGGGCACTGCCACCAAGCCCTCCTCCCCCAGCATCCATCCCGGGCAGCTGTGAGAGGTGGGAGGCTCAGACCAAGGGAGCAGCAGCAAGGCAAGGTCCCATGTAGGACGGAGTGCTCATGCTGTTGCTACCAGGTGTTTTAAGGAGCTGCCTCTCACAGCCTCTCCAAAGCCACTTTTCCTGCCTATTTACTGCTGCTCAGCAGAGTCTCACCAGGACGTGGCCGGGGCTCACATCAAACAGGTGAGGCTGTCACCCACCAGCAGACGGCTACAGCGCTACGGCTTAAAGCCAGAGCCCACGGGAAGGTGGCAACAGGCAAGGGACAAAGGAGAAAATCAAGCTGCCGTCTTAAACATGATTTCAGCGATTCAAAGGAGTCATTTTAGTCAATCCACTGGTTAATGAGTTAGCAGCACCGGGACAAGGTCAAATCACAAGTAAGAGCATTTCTCCATTGCAATCATCTATTTCTCCATTTCCAATCCTCCGTTTCAAATTGAAGAGCAGCACTAAAAAGGAGAGAGAAATCAGCTTTTCGTCTTAAAAAGACCTGTAAGAAACCACAAGTGCCAAGCATGCCTCCTCTCCATCCTTGTCCCCTTCCAGAGCAGCCCAGTTCCCTAATCCACTACAGCTGCCTGTACTTTAGCAGTGAGAAATATTTGTAACAGACATTGCCGAATATTACAGAAACACTGAAGAGCAACTGGAGATCAATTAAACAGCCTTATCCCTAAGCAGCAACAAGTGGAAATGCTGGAAAGGCGAGCGGTAACCAGCTATGGGTCAGTGCCAGGCACCAGCTTCATTAAAATTGATCCACCCACAAAAATAAATCCTGCTGAAGTGCAGCTAGGGTTTCATCTCATTTGTATGCAATCCTCAGCATCAGCTGGTGCTAACAAGATGACTAGATGAAGGCAACAGAAAAAAATGGTATTAATGACGTAAACTTATTAGTTTTAAGAACTAAAGTACATCAAAATCTTCACACTTTCAGAGTTCAGGAGATATCAAAGGAAGCTTTTTGGCTCATGTCTGTCCCTCTCAGAGTACAGGAGACAGCAACTAAAGTAGTACTGTGCGGTCATTCCCTCTGGTCCTCTGACTGTGCTGCCCTAGAGGGGTCATCCTTTGCTTCAAAATCATCTTCAGTCATCTCACTCCCTTCAGACATAATTCAGTTTATTAAAAGACATAGCAGAGGGAGACTGAAATGGCCATAAGACAGAGATAAAGAGTGGAGGAGCCCAGATATTATTCTTAGCTTTGACAGGTCTGCAGGGACATCTCCAGGTGAGACTCTGAAATAGACAAAGCAGCAGATGGTGACGGCAGAAGATGAGAGACTTCCCCTCATCACTGCCCTCTCCACGTTTGGAGGAGGCCATTTAGTGAGCACCCATCCCAGTCATCCTGGCTGTTATTTCCACATGTCTTCCCAGCTGTTTCCACCAAACCTGAAGGCTGAACATCCCTCAAGTATTTTGTATATTTTGCTGAGATTGGGGCAGCTGCTTTCAAAAGCAACCAGGACTGAGACAGTATCCTTTGTCAAAACAGTCTCACTGATGCTGTTACAGCCACCTTAATTTACTGATCTTCACTCAACTAGAGGTACCCTAAGAAGGATTGGGACTAGAAGTAGGACTACATCTGTAACGAGGTGAGACAACACACTACACCTTAGCTCTTTTTTGACCCTGGGGGTAGTTTCAATCCAGGACAGATTTACTTTCCCACACAAGCTTTTCCAGTTTCCAAGAGAAACAGTTCTCTTTCATGCTGCTTTTTATTACAATTTTTTGGTGAGATGCAACTAAACAAACCTGAATGATTGGAACATATGACATGACAAGAAAATAAAGAGCATTTGAGATGAGCATTTTTCATTTATATTGCTCTATCTTATTACACTGACTGTTGACCTTATTAAGAATATGCTTAACAGCCCACTTTAGAAAGATCTACATATGCACTTGAGTGTTAAACTAAGTGCTTGAAAGACATATTAAGTCAAATACAGATTGACAGCTTGCTGTTTCTACCCTACCAGTCAAGCACTGCTTGCTTCAGCATCTACATGAAATACAGAAGACTGCCAAGAGTGTATCTCATGGCCTCTGTATCTCTCCAAAGCACATCTACCTTTACATAGACATCTTTTTTTCAAGGCCTTCTTTTTATTTTTTACTTATACAGCATCTAGCACAATGATGCTCTAGCTTATGACAGAGCTCCAATGCACTGCCACAAAGTAAAAAAGAACTGTTATAGCCATACAAATGATCTTTAACACATATCAGGATTGTACAAACATCTATTCATTGATTCTTAGAAATCTTGGAATTTCTTTCCAGTCTAAAGTCCGTGGCAATATGACTTGTGCATCATCTACTGCAAGCCAGAAGCAAACCTGGGCTTGAACTCAGTCCTTCCTACTTGACAGACTTCACAGCACTCAAATCAGACCCACTACTTGGCCTAGGAATCAAGGTTGACAGAAGATCCAGGACCTTAGAGGCAGAAGCTCTGAACTAGGTACCTAATAAGGATAATCTGGATTTATTTTCCGTAGCGTGCCCAGTCACAGCTCATTTAAAGGGTATACGTGTGAGATTCCCCCAGAAAACCCTTCCCACTGTGCCACCTGTTCTGCCATTCCACAGAAGTGAAAGAAGCCTCAAGACACTCCACTCTTCCACCCCTGTGAACCAGGGACAATGGCTCTAAGCAGGCTTTACCAAGACGTGCATTTTAGCGCATCAGTAGTCAAAAGATTGCCTGAATCTCAACTCAGAGCTTCCTCCTTAACCTAGCCACATCCTGTGGGTAGGGACCACCACCATTTCTGATTCTCCTTCTCAACATCCTAAGTAGCAGAAATGAACTCAGGGCAACAAAAGGGTTGCTTTGTTTGAGGTTGTCTTCTTGGATCTCTCATGACTAATGATGTAGTTTCCTGATTACAGGAACAAAGAGGATATTTATTATAGCTTACTCTATTAGTGGCTGAATCAGTCCCTGAAAATGTCCTCAAATAATTGTCTAAAGGATCACACCAAGACAGAGAAGCAAAGGATCCTAGCCTGTCCCTGGCATACATTCATGTAGCTTGCTCTTGAAAACAGTGGTGATGATTGTTTATAACCTTCCCAGGTGATCTACAAGTGCTTTCATCCCTTTCTAGTTAAAATGTTTTTCCTTTACCCACTGTAAAAATTGCCACCGCCCAAGTTGAGGTGCTCACAGATAACACCTGAAGCTGTTGCTAAGGGAAGCAGTAGTTTCACCACGACCTGGTGACTGCTGGCTTCAGCAATACTATCTTGCCCTCATTCATTCCCGACTTTTTCTGAATGCCTTACTATGGCAGTCTCATTCTCCATCTAGCATCTACCTAATGGATCCTTTCTTCCAACATGTTATATCAAAAACATAAATTATTTTACTTCCCTTTTTTAAGCTCTTTTTTGCCTGTTCTGCTTCTCCTGTACTGCCTCTTAGACATGGACAGAGTTCCCAGTGAAACTTTTAAGACCCTACATTACCCTCTCCTTGAAAATCTCCTGTGTCCCAGGCCAGAGGAGTTGTCCTGGCAGAGATCTGGCAACTAGTGTTAATTAAATAGCATCGCTCTTGCTTTGCACCCTGCTTTTGTTACACCGACCTGCCATATCTCATCTTAAAGCAGGCACGAGGGTCATGATCCAGTTGCTGTGCTTAACGAATCTCCTCCACACCCCAGCGATGGTCGGTGTGTGCATTCAAGTGTCTGGGACATGTGAGGCAATTAGACTTCGCAGGTCCCTCTAAACTAAGCTGAATTAGTCCATGTTTGCCATGGCTAAAAGCAAATACATGGGCAGAGGATAAGGAGCAGCAACTTGTGTAGTAGTCACTTGAGTCTGTGCCCTCGATTGTGGACAAAATCGGTCACAAGGTCTTCCTCCGATGTTCGTGTAGCATGTCACAAATAGGGACCAGCTCCCTTGAGGTAACCACAATGAAGCAGTAGTCTCAGGAGGAGCAGATTTCCTCTGACAAAGTATTTCTCTTTTCCTCTATATTACCTCTTATCCATGAATAAATGTAGCAGGCTTATCTCTGCTGCTCTGTGTTTGCTTTAATAACTAGCATGAAGCCTGTATTTATTACCCAAATCCTGTTTTTAAATCTCACTCCTAGATAAAGCAGTAATGACATGGCTGCTCTGCTCACATAACCCTGCAGCTCTTCTTCCTTTCATGAGGAGAAAAAACAAACTATCTCCACCGTGCCCCAAAAGACCTCCTGCCATTCTGCCATCTAATGTCACCAGACACATCCTGGGTTGTCCCGGGTTTCCACCCTTCCTTGGAAATCAGCACAAAAATTGTAGCAACTTTCCAAAGCAGAATCTCTTAGGTAGAATAAAGAGCAGGGTAATCACAGCTCAAGACTTTCCTTCACTGGGAAACTACTTGGCTCAAGGAGTGATGCTCTCCCAGCAATGGTCTCGCGCTTCCCTCCAAAGCCCAGAAGAGCATCAGTGCTGTCTGTGTATAAACAAGAGAGATGTTTTGCTCAAGGAAAGACATAAGAAAGTTGTTGACGTGAGAAAGGAAAGCTTAGAAAGCGAAAAATGCGTAAAAAGGGAGAGAGGCAGGGAGGTTTTCAACAGGTAGAGCCTCAAATGGCTTTTAAAGCAATTCAAAATTGTCTTCTCCTGGCTCTAATGGCCCTGGCAGCAGAGATTACAGTTCCCAGCTGCTCACCAGGATACTTCTACTTCCTCAGCAAGCAGAGCAGTCCAAAGGATGGTCAAAACCTGCTTCAGACAACAACCACCTGGTTATGTCAGATCGGGGGACTTGGCCAACCCCAGCAGCAGCAAGCAGCCACCAGAACAGCAGAGCTGTGCCCAGCGCTCATCCACCCACAGCCATGGACTGCTGCAGCAGCAGTGCCGGTGGGTGCACAACTCAAAGGGAGCTGGGTCATAGACACAGTCCACCGCCACGGCTGGCCCAGGCAGAACGTCTCACCAGGACCCCAGCACTGCACCTACCCTCTTGGTCCAGCCACAGCTGCCTCTGGTGAACGTCACCCTCCACTCAACCTCATCCCTTACCCCCTCTAAACATGACTGCTCCCTCCAATCCACCTGTGTAAGAACTCATGTAATCAGTCCCTAAACCTGGTTTAGTCAAGTGATCTGGGTTAGCTTTCAAAAATTAATAATTTTAAAAAAGATTTTTTTTGGCTTGGTTTAGGTTTTTTCCCCCTAACCCAGTTCATTTTGACCACTCGAAGCTGCTGGACAGTCATACATGCAATGAGATGGGCAGGTCTGAGAGAGCTAGGAACTTCTGGGAGGAGACAAGAGATGCAAGAGGAGCACAATGACAGCTGGAAGCACAGTAGCCTCCCCCAGAGCAAGGCTGGGGGCACAGGGGTCTCAGATGCAACACAAGGAAGTTGTGTTGGAAGCTGCTTAATTAAACACGTTTTATTTTGGCTGTCATTGATTTACTCTAAAACAGATAAAACAGATTTAAAGCCAGACTGGATTAAAGCAGTGGGATTGCTGTGCCATCCGTGTCACTGTGTTTAATTACAAGCAACACCAAAGAAGCTGTTTTCCCCTGTTTTCCCATTGATGCTACTTTGGGTAAGAATACGTAATGAAAAACAACTGCATTATGAGAAAGAGCATTTGTGGGGATTTTCACATCAAATACTTGGATGGTCCTAGCAGCCCAGCTCAGTACCAGTTGTATAAATTGGGCGATGTGACCTAGAGACTGAAAGGAAGTGACATCGCGGGCTCCTGGGGAGCAGCTCTGTGTACTAAAATCAGAGGAGCAGAAATCTTCATTTTCAAATACACCAGAGTATCAGCTTTTAAGTAAACGCTCGTATGTTTCAATCTAGTTTGTACTATAATAAGAAAACCTAACAATTTTTGCGTAGGTGGTTCTGACAAAACCTGACACGTACTGAATTTTCCAGATAAGATATTTTGTTGAATAACTGATGAAAACCATTTCTAAGAAGTTAAACTTGAGACCTGCAAGTGGAAAATGTTAACGAGATCAAGTCATACTCTCTATGGACAGGAACTCACAGTCTGCATTCTCATGATAGCCACTATCTGTTTTGTGCCAAGAGCATAACAAGCACTTGTTCTGAGACAACAAAAAGACAGTCTCTCCCATAACGAAACCTAAAACCCAATAGACAACATGTTCTGGAGGCCTTTTAGGTGTTCAGCATTAGTAGAGTCACTAGAGTTCACAAGAAATAAACTGAATTATGTGAAAGGGAGAGGAAGTCAAACCTTTGCTCTCCTGGATAATTTTGCACCAGCCCAGACTAAACCTGCTCTTCACAACAGAAGTTGTTGTACAGCAAATGCCTGCAGGCTGTGGAGGCATCCAGCTTCTGGCTCCAAGCTCCCGTGATCCTGCAGGAGATCTACCAGCTGCCTTCACGGGCGTGCGCCCGTGGACATTACACATCACATGTAATGCATAATATTCTTTATTTTCAAATGAGAACTAGTTCTTCTTTAAGATGATCTAGAAACCACTTACAAATTTAAAAAATTGTTGCAGAAGTTAGGTAACACTGTTTAGTTTCACCATTTCTTTCATCCTTATTGAACTCAGCCAGACTTTTTTATGAAGGATATAAAACCCCGGAGTTCATTTATTCAGCTAACAGCCTCTTACCTGTGAGCCTTTCTGTCACACTGCAGAGTCATTTGGCACAGGGCAGCACTTCATAGCACACGCTTTTATATCCATGTGACAGTCCACGGACAGTTACACCAAAAGACATGGGGGCAATTTATAGGTTTAATCCCACCAGATGACTATTGTTGTGTTGTAAGCAAAATTCAATCAGGAGAGCCTGCAAGATCAGCCTCTGTTCTTGTTGGCATACAGCACAGGGCAGCTCTGGTTTGGCTGCCTATTGACCGAGCAATCAAAAGACAATTGCTGCATCCAGTCAGGGAAACATCCAACGGGCTGTACAGTTCAGGAATGGGGAAGGTTTCTAAATAAGATCAGCCTGAAGGAGCGTGACGCACAAAATGATTACAAGTTTACAAGTTTGCCGACAAAACTTCAGCATTATCCTTATCTTTCATACATGGCATTTTGTTTGCCTGCCTCTAACAATAAACAACCATCATTTTTTGCAGCTCTTACAGCTGTAGACTCAGCAGATCAGGATTTGGCTTCTACAACTGTGACTAATTAAAGAGCTTCTGATACAAACCATCTACATCAAAATGTCCAGGGGAGGCCTCGGAAGTAGCCTACAAGAGTCACCGAAAAACCTTATGCATATCTCTGGTCCTCTGCTCACCAAAGCATCAGCTCTTTCCCCAAAAGTTCCTCGTTTTACAAGGGAGGGATCTAATAATCAAAGGCTCTTCCAGAGGGGGATTTATCAGAGGTGTCTAGGAGAGGTGGATGAACCTGAAGGTGTGTCCCTCCTTCTGCAGCAAGTGGTTAAACTCGAGTTGGGATAATTTCCTTCCAAGCAACTAGGACTCATCACAACTCCTAAATGTCTCAACTTTGTATCAGCCCAGAGGAGTCTGAGGATGAACCTAACGCAGAGGGGAACACTTTGGTCCACACAGCAGAGTCCAGGGCAAGACTTAATTTTTTTCCGTCTGAATTCCAACACACAGTTCCCTGGCTGGGAGCAATCACAGAATTGGCATATTCAGGCCTGATCTGAGACAGATCATTTTGCCCAGAGGTTTAATATATGTCTGTCCTTGTATCAACATTCCCCTCTTATTGCACGGAAGCTTTTATCAAAGTGACACAGCTCAGACACACAAGTTTACAGTAAAACTTGGTGCCACATTGCCAGATAACTTCAAAACATAAATAATTACTGGGATGGTCCCAAACCACTTTGTGACTATTGTGAAGGGACTGGTGGGTTACAGGGAGAGGAGCAGAAAGTACAAGGCAGAAAACTGAAGCATGGTAGCTAGACGCTTCGTGGAGTCTTCTCCAGGCACCAGATGTTGCTGCTCCCAGCCCTAGGTTTCTCCGCATGCAGGAACCAGCAAATTAAGAAATAAGCCATTATAAATATTTGCATCGTCAGAAGCATTTGGTACTCTGAGGATGATGCATTCAGCATTAAATGATGGCAGTGAATTCCAGAGGGACTAGAGTCTGGACACAGCGTGAGATACAGAGGCACCACCAAAACAACAGCCTCGATGCTGGCTGCTTTGGAGCCCTGCATTTGAGCCAGCAAATGGAAAGTTTCCTTGGCACTTGCAAGAGATAATCAGAGCAGGAGAAGCAATCGAACCAAACAGGCACTGTCCAACCACTGCAACTACTACATTATTCCTGCACTTTGGACTGACGCTGCGTGGCTACTTTCCTTAGAAAATTAAAGGATTTAAAATGTTTATAGAGTCTTGCAGCTTCCAAATAGTTAAGCGACTGTCACTGTTTTCATCTTCTGCAAGGGGGCACTGAGGAAGGATTCCCAGTCACAGAGGGGCTGCACAAGAGATCACACACACACACAAGTCCCAGCTCCATATCCACAGGAGAAAGTTTATCCTCCCCTGGGCTTTCGGCTTACCTAACAAAACCAAATAAACACCAGCTGCTCACAACTGTCTACAGATAATGGAGTTATTTACTGACTAAATCGCTCTATGAACAATATTCAAGCACTTCTTTCTCCCCATCTGCTTCACTGTTTTATCCGATGTGATGAACAGGTGAGGTTGCTTCCTCATTTTCTTTGTTCATTTCCTTCTTACAATTAACCACATCAGCTTTTTCCAGCAGCATGAGAAACACCTCATTCTGTTGAAATTGTCAGTAGATTCAGCAATGAAGATCACTGTATCCTGCTGGAATTATGCCAGCTCTAGAGAGATGATCTGGATAAAACATCTTTCTCTGATACCCTCTGTTACACCTTAACTCTTTGGGAAAAGAGGGGTCAAAGATACAAGATGAACATATGCAGCATCTTTTTCACCTTCTTTCCACCCCAAAAAAGAAAGAATACAATCAGCAAACAAATTTCTTCTCTGTGAGTGGATAGCCAGTAAAGCAATCTGCAAAGAGTCCCTGACCTCAACTGAACGACCTCTGAAATGGTGGATGATCCCAAGATCTGCCATTTGACTGGCCATGCAGTTGAGAGTGCATCCACCTTCCCCCAAAACAGACATTGCTACCAATCGCAACCAGAATTGGATTTGCACTCAGAGCCAAGGAACTAGGCTGTATTGATCATCTTATCTGGAACTCAATGACTCAGTAGGGAGCCCAGAAACCTGAAATGACGGGCTGACTATGAAATTCTCCTCTTCTGTTATTTCCAGGCAGTATCCCTTACACAAAGCCAAGCTACTACTTTTAATTCAGTGTCTGGCTCTGTAGCTTTCTTTAAAAAGCTTCACAAGAATGATTAACGGGTAAATATACAATTAAATTTGAATTGTTACTGTTCCAATTATTGAAGTAACCCGTGTTTGCCAGAGTTTTATTTTTTTACTCATGCTCATTAATGGTATCTAAATGTCAAGCAAAAAGCATCTTTGTGTGTATGTTTATTTTGCTGTCCAAATTTATTCACTCAGCAAAGGTCAGGAATTTGCTGAATTACAAATGCAATTGTTTAGAGCAACTTAGTACAACTTAGTGAAAGCTGGACTCAATTTGTTCAGCCTGGCATCCTGGAAGTTCCCACGGAAAAACATTGGGCCACACGTATTAAGTGCAAATTGCATTATAAATTCATTTATAATTAAAACTGCCATTTCTGTGCCTCCTGCCAGACCCCACATTCTGCTGAACAGACACATCTCTCTAACCCTTGCTGGTCCTTTATTGGTTTTAATCTTCATAACAGTTAAGTCGCTCCACACCCCCTGAGAAATACACATGCTCGAGAAACTGAGGCAGGAGTTAAGTGGTGTTTCCAGGACCCTGAAACAGTCGGAGCGGGAGCATGGGAGCTGCCACCTCTCCACCCTCCCAAAGCTGCGCTAAGCACACCAGCCTCAGAAGCAAATACGGGGTGTCTCTGCAGACTGGACTGCTGCTCACACTGCTCTGCCCGTCTCGCTCCATTGATGATATAGGGGAGACCAAAGATTTTACCCTATCTGCTAAACACCTAGAGATATTGAAGAAGGAGCCACCAAGGATGCCCAGCTCCTTGCATGGCTCAGCGTCTGTCTCTTCATGCACTTCTGCTGCTGTCCTCTTCGACAAGACATGTCCATACCTGACTTTGTGCCCTCCCTGGGACAACAAGGCCCCAGTCAGCATGGTTTCATCTCTGAACCTCCTCCAGCAGCTGTTTTGACACCCCCTTGCCTCACCAGCTGCATGCAGGAGCGAGTACCCCGTGCCAGCAGCAATGCCGCAGCCCCGTGACAAGCCCCGCAGGGTGGACACTGGTGTATGGGCTGTGCAGCCCATTAGTCCACACCTTTCTCCATCCCCACATGTCTACATGGCAAACAGCTCATTATGGGCCGTGGTAGCCTAAATCACTGCATCAGCACAGGTACTCAGATAAATCATTCGAAAAAAGCCAAAGAGCATCTACCAAGCAACAAAGGCAAGAAAATATAGCTTGTGCTCAAAGCCACTGCGTCACCGGGAAGACACCACTGATGCTGAGCTCAGCTCCATAGCAAAATGGGTATTTATCACCACAGAAATTCAAGCACAGACTCAGGAATCCGCAGAGTCAACACTTCTCCCTCTGATGTGATGCACAACCTGAGGTTGATCTGTCTACGCTGGGCATCCCTTTGCTTATCTCTCCCACCAGAGCAGTATTTATGGCACATGCCCCACGGGACAGCGCTGGTCCCAGTATCACTACATCACAGTAGCACCCCTTGCCTGGGATCCTGCAGGTCAAGACACAGGCATAAGCTTTCCTTGTGAATTTTCTGTTTAAAGCAAGGTTATGGTACCCTTGGTTAAAAGGACAATAGAAACGCAACTTAATTACCCAGTATTATAAGGCAGCTATTCTGAGAGGCTGCAAAAGGAAATTGGCACCGTTCTGATGGAATATTCCACGTGGTTAACAGCAATTTGATACAGCCTCAGAGAAGACAGGCAGTTATCTAGATTTGTTGAAAGGTAAGAGTGACACACAAAGTGTTATTCTTTCCTTACATAAAGTATAACCATATATTTTCAGGCTTTATAACTTATATTTTTAGATGAGAAGAAAGCAACGCAAGAAAAAAAAACTAAAGTCAAGCCGAAAACAAATTGGATGCAATTCAAGAGGACAGTGGAAAAATACAGGATGAGAAGGAGATGATAAAGCAACAAGTTAATAGAAAAGCATCCAGGCCTCATCATGAACCATCAGTGACCCAAAAAATACAGCCTTAGAGGAAAGGCTGGATTAGATGGGGGTTAGGCAGATAAGGGGGGAGAAGGCTGAGGAGAGACTTGATAATTGCCTTGAAAGACGTAAAAATTAGCCACCGAGCAGAAAAGACTAGTTGTCCTCTCTGGCAGCAAAATTAAAACGTTTGAATCAGCAGAAGATGTAGGGTAAACAAGAGGAAGGACTTTTTAACAGTAAGGATAGTGAAGATCTGGAGTAGGTTGCCTGGGTAAGGTGTAAAGTCTTTGGTGAATGTAAGCAAAGGCAAGGTAATTCAGGCATAGCCCACCCTGTCTTTGGGACAAGGAGTGGCCTCTGAATTCTGCAGGTCCCTTTGGAGTCCTGGTCTCTATGGCTGCACCCAGATGCAGAATGGGGCCTTGGCCCCCGGGCCTGAAGGAAAAGAAACCCATGCTTGCTTTGAATCACCCTCTCCATTAGGATATCCAAAGACTGAGCAGCTGTCATCATGCTCTGGAATGTACTCAGGACCACATGAGGATGGGCTTTTCCCTGCTGACCAGGACTGTGAGGTAGACAGTTGGGAAGGCACTTCTAAGGGACCTGGAAGAGATGCTCCTTTTGCCTGTTAGGCTGCAGGTTGGTAAGGAGAGTCACCGGCCCGTTTCTCAACACCAGTAGTGACCAAACAAACCTGACCTCACCAGCATGCTCACTTGCTTCCTTATTCATTGGAAAGAAATTAAACCACCTGCACAAGGAGCATGGGCAGAAAGAAGCCACCAGCACTGGAGGGTAAGCTCTGCTTGGCTTAAGTGCCATCACAGAAGCATGTGAAGCTCTGAGCTGCAGAGGTCCTGAAGGATGGGCAGTAGGCAGTCTCCATGGGAAGCCCTATCTACTTGTGCTGTGCTTGGTCCACAAACCCTTTCATCTCTTGTCAGACACTAAAAAAATTCTCCAGTCTCCATCTAACAGCTCCTGTCAATATTAATTCTCCCCTAAGTGTCTTGCTATTCAAAGCAAGATAACTAAAGCAACACTCATTACTTTAATTAGTCAAGGAGACAAAAAAATGCAACCAGGAATTGCAAAACAGTCACCGTTATTTTATTTGAAGTGCCTACCATGGGCCTAAATGAAAAATGCCTAACCTCTGCCCATAAAATTTGTAAACACTCTTCTGCATATGTTGTCTACATGACAGAATTTCTTTTCTGCTGAGGAGAGTTGCACCAAAGCAGACAATACACTTTTTTTCAGAACAGATATACCCAGAAAGACATTTTATAACTGGTGCTATGACACCCAGGACCTCACTAAAGCAAATGATACAGGTGCAACGTCTCCAAAGAGACCAAGAACCAGAAAGCTCATCAGTTTCTTCAGCACTCTACTATAACAGCAACTTATGTCCAGGCTTCAATTCAAAATTATGATTTAGAACAGAGAAAATATGCTTTCCTGGGCTTTTTCTTTACCTCCTTGCCAGTAATGAAAATTCATCACATGCTTAACCTCCTTCCTTGACGAGTCTAGCCCCAAAAAGGAAAGCGGGAGGTAGACGTGGTGGATTACACCCCGGCAACTGGGAAACTCTGGGAGCACATCTGTCTGTGCAAGGTTCTGCCACAGCAGCGAAAGACCTAATTGCGCTCATCTTTTTTTAATTAGGAAATGACGTGCGATTTACAAGCCTTAGTGCAACCTGGTATTTGAACAGTCAGGAGTGACATTTCAGAAAGGCATTAGAGTAACTTTTTCTCCCCTTGCCCCTCCAAGTCATTCAAGCAAGTTGTTCCAACAAAGAGCAAAAATCCTTTGTCTGGGTTTTAATCCAAACTGCTGGAGTTGTGTATGTGTTCTTTTCATTCTCTTTTTCAACTCTTTTCCCCTCTTTTTATTTAATAAGGATATGGTTCTTCCCTGCAGCCAGCAGTGACAACTGTGAGTGTACCTGTCTGAAATCCAGCATATATAATCAGGATCTGAGTTTTTCTTGAACGGAAAAAAAAAGTTCACAAAGCCTGGTAGAAAGAAAAAAAAGGAAGTTCACAAAGCCTGGAAGAAGAGAATTATGCACCCACTAATCCATCCATGTCAGAGACCTTGTCTGCATGAAGGGCTGTAGCTAGCATGGACCCAGCATCCCCCATCAGCAGCACGATCCTGCTCCTCAGTCACATTCACCACTCACTGCTGGTCAGAGCCATGTCCAACACATGAGGTCCCAGTGTGATGGGAAGATAAGGATGGCACCTACGTTCAGTGTATGAGCAAGAAAACCTCCCAGAGAAATTGTGTGGAAGGAGCTCACTCTCAGCACACAAACCTTGATGGGTCTGAAGAGAAGGAAGCTTTGCTCCTGCTGCTGCAGAAACCACAGCACTTCAGTTACACAGCTTACAGCCAAACATCTGACCACATAGAATGTCTCCTGACCAGAGCTGCAACATTGAAAGGCACCTGGTCTCCCCAGATCTGGTAAGACTTTTAAATTAAGTCACTTTTCCATGATTGGAAAGACTACGAAGAAGGTCACAGCATCTTTAGAAACTTGCTCTCCAACTACCCAACCAGGCTATGGGGGATCACAGCCTCATGGTGCACACATTCCAGTGGCAGCTCAGAGGACTGTGGGGAGCATATTCAGCATCAGTGGTGGGTACTCTGAAAGCAGCCTATAACATGCAAAACTAAAGCTATGAAATTATAACTGGCTGTATGGGATGTAGCTGTGACCTGCCTCTTTGTATAGAGCTGTTACTGCAAAAGTAAATCCTTGCAGTCAAATCCTAAGCAAATGCAGACTCTCCAGAAGAGACACACCATCTCACTGGCACACCCATGCACAGGGTTTAAGGAAGACAGCAAGAAAGAGTAACAGAAGCCACTGAGACCACAGGTGGAAACTTCACTAGTGAGAACAGGACAGTCTCAAAAACAAGAGGACAGAACAGTTAATGCTACCCTTGCCTGGGAGGAGGAAAACAGAAGGAGAAAGGCTGGCATACAGTGTTTAGGGCTTAGAGGCACAAGTCAAAGCATGACTTCAGATGGATGGTAGGGACATCACTGTAAGTGGAAACAGCCAGGCCAGGGCTCAAAAGAGCAATGCTAGCCACATCACACTGTTACACATGAAAACTCACATGTCTGGACAGGTTAGCAAGAGCTTGGCCACCATTTTCAGCTGGAAGGCAATCAATTACTCCACATCACCTCCATGTGAAGAGGTGAGTATAAACCTAAGAGAAACGTGGACACAAACCATGCTACTGTGATTCTTGATCCACTGCAACCTGGGTCATCATAAAGCCTTGACAAAGTTCACAAGCCCTGGAGCATTACACAGGGAACAAGTGAGAGTCAGAAGGGAAAACACCCAACAACCTACCTACTGGAATGAAAAGCAATCATTAAGAGGGAGCTGCTAAAATTAAAATTGCATTGCTAGAAACCATACTTCAACATAATCATCATATTTATATACCTAAACAAAAAACACTTCTCACTTTTAAGGTTTTGTCAAACCATTCACACTTGAAATAACTACTAAACCTTAAACACTCAAAACCCGATTTTTTTATTTTCCTATCTACATCTTTCCATAGTGACCAAAACATTAAGGTTTCCCACCTTGGGATTTGACCTTATCCTGATGAAGATGACTTGAGTAATCTGAATTAAATTACCTCTGCAACACAATTAAAAAATACTGCCTGTGGACTGCAAGTGCTTCAATATCATTCAGTGACGATATAGCATTAAATTACGCCATCCTTGAAGCCTGCAGCTCCCAAGTTCAGATTCAGAATCCAAGCCCCTGTAATTTAAATCTTGCCTCTCCTTAAACTGAATAAAACATGACCTGTGTTTGTTTATATTCTGTATATTTCATTCACTGTAGCTCTCTTCCATGCAAGTCTCAAAGGCAAACTCAGTAAAATATAGAGGGAGATCATGAGATATCTGTTTTCCAGGCTGACTTGCCTTTCACCTCTTTTAATTAACTTCACTGTTAATTTCCTTACTAAAGCACAAACTCAGTACTTTTAGTAATTCTTCAATTTTGTTTGGTTTTATCCACAACTCTCCCTAATTCCAGGTGCTTCTGTTAATTTCAATAACCACAACAGCATTGGCACAGTCATAAAATTAATTCAATTTCTGTTTTCTCTCCCACTGCAGTATCAGATGGGCTTTGCGAGAGGGTCACCTGCCTGGGTGAGGAGGGGGCAGGACAGGCAGCAAGACTCAGCTACAAGAGAGCTGGGAAGAGTTCCTGTAATGTAAAATATGTTGTAAGTTCTACCTGAGCGTGTCTTTTCAAAGATAATGCCACTAGCTGTATGATGAAGCACTGATTGAACACACACAGAAGGCTCTAAAATAGGACAGGCACTAGGCAAGAGAACACATCTTAAATATTCCCACCTTTCCCAGCCAGAGACGAAGGAAGAAGGGTCTGTTACACAGAAGTAGCAGAAAGCTTTAACAGGAACACAGGAGAGTCTGGTCCAATTCGTTCAGCTGCCTCAGGGACTTGAGCTGGCATCTGAATTTGGTTGCTTAAATTAATCTCAGGGTCTCTCAGGGCTGGGCTCACTCAGTCATTCCCTGCTCCCACCACCCATTTCCCAGGTGGGAATGGGTGACTCCCACCAGGCTCTTAACTCACCAGAGCAGCTAGCTTCCCTCACCCTAAAAAAACTTCTGCTTCCAGATAGCTAAGCCACAAAACACACATCGTGTGCCTTTGAAAGCTAAAGAGCAGGGATGAGAGGGGTGATGGCTCCCAAAGGCCATGGTGCTCAGTTGCTGGAAGCAGCTGAGCAAAGCCAGGCTGCCTTCAAGGGACCTGGCAGCTCCAGCACCAGCAGCCCCTGCTCTCCCCCCACACTCAAACTGCTCACAAGCTGCAAGCTAGCCACCCTCACGCTGAAGTATGGATGCATGTTCAGAGGCTCTTCCCTAGCCCAGCAAACACCCAGTTATTGAACCTGAGAAGGAACAAGCTTGACAGGCAGAGGACAAAATCCCTAGGGAGCACATCACCTGCACCCCTTGATGAGAGCTGGCAGGGGGAAGCAAGAGGGGGACACCTCATGTGGGACCAGCAGAGCTGCTTTTATGAGGAGCAGCTGAGGGAACCAGAGTTGTTTAGACTGGAGAAAAGGAGGCTCAAGGGACACCTTCTCACTTTCTACAACTACCTGAAAGGAGACAAGACAGAAAAGAAGTGCTTGATTGGTTTTCTAACTCCCACCCTAGGAAAGGTTGTGCATCACCATTCTGTTTCTTCACAGATCTAATCATCTGCTTCATCTCTTCACCCTGCAAAAAGTTGTTGCAAAGAACAGCCTGGTAATAAATTTGCTGTATCTTACATTTTAGATCCTCAACATTGTCAGCAAATTGCTGCTTCCTGCACACATCAGGCTGCCTGGAAGAATGTTTCCCAAACAGCCTAGGCTCACCTGCAATACACCTTGGAAGATGCTGTCCTGCAGCCCTGGGCAAGCCTGTGCATCTGTGCAGACAGAGAGCTGGATAATGAAGAGTCCCCAGTTGTCTCAGGTCTAACTCTGGAGTGAGGTTCAGCAAAAGGAAGCCCAGTTTTGGAAGAATGTGCATCTCTGAGCAGATGGGATCGCAGAGACAAGTTTTGTCCTCATCACTGGTCCTACCAGTGGAAGATAAAAAAAAAAAATCACAGGTTTCAGAGTTTCTTTCCTCCAAGGACCTGTCACATACATTAGCAGCCAAGGAACAAAGGGAATTCTCCATTTGAGGTCTTGTGAAGTGAGTGAAGAATAAAAAACAACAGCAAAAGCAGAGAATGATAGAAAGTACAACATTGTTAGTGCAGGAAAGCACAGAAAATACATTTCAAAACATTTTTCTGTAAGTAGTGGGCTTACTAACATCACTGTTAGACTGCAGGAGTTTTTATATGAAAGTTCTGTTCAAAGTCTTAACATAAAGGGTTTATAATGATCACAAAATACATAAATGTTTACATAAGTTAGTAAATACCCAAGGTAACAGGTAAATAAATTATGTCCATCCATAATACCTACTGCTTTAATGTGATTTTATTACATGCTCCTCACACTAATGACACACTTACAAAGATCCATTCAGTAAGTTAATCTTTGACACAGATTAAACACGGCCTAAATTTTGGTCTGCCTCTCATATGCTCTTGCAGAAGAAAGGTTTTGTTCAGAGAGCTATAGTTCCTATAGGTGGTCTCTGTGCCTAAAGGGGCTGTTGCACAGCTCAGATACCAGCCTGCATGAATCCAGGCGCAGCTTGATGATCTGCTCCATGCAAGCTCAGGACTGCCTGCATCCACCTGGGCAGAGATGCTCCAACACCACTTTCTTCTCCTCTTTCAGCCACACCAAAGGAAAAAAAAAATCAACATGAACACCACAGCACTTGCACTCTGCATTTCAGCTGCCTTGATGCCACTTCAAGCAGAGCAAGGCGGGAGGGAGCAAGTGCAGGGGAGAGACAGGAGGAAAACGGGTCACGCAAAGAAGAAATAGAAACACGAGAAGCATAACAGACAAGATCAGCAACAAAAGCAGCAAATTCAGGAGATGGGCACTCATGAACTTGACAGGTGAAGCAATGTGAGGTGTATATGACTGAGTTTCAGTAGATATGACAACGTTCTTGTTCCTATCCAAATGGCTGTCACATGAATGTCTTCCCTATGCCTCTATTTACTTTGCGGCAGGTCCCAGCCCAGGACAACAGGCAGCCTTTCAAAACTCAACCACAGCCCGCGAGCCTATGGAGATCAGCTCTGACAGACAGGCAGGGCTGGGTTTGGCTGCAGGGCCTGCGCTGTTCCTGCCTACCACCCACAGTCCACTCTCCTTAGGTTCACCACTTCAGTAATCACATAACCCCAGGGATCAAGCAGCAGAGTATTCGCTCACCAAAAGTCTAGAAAATGTTGTGTGAGGCACAAAACAGGGAATTGGAGGAGGACAGGCTGGACCCCAGCTTGATGCAAGGGACCAGCAGCCAGGGAACACTGAGAATCCCATTTACAAAGCCCACAAGCTTCAGATGTATTAGGGAGATGACATGATTCCAGCTCCGTGAAGACGAAATTCGTCTGACTGGATGCAAATGCCAAAACAAGAGTTAATCACTAGGATTGCCTGTGCCATCCATGGAAAGAAACGAGCACTTGTCAGGTGCCTTCTGTCCCTCTGGAAGCTGGTGTCTGACACTGGTCAGATGAGTTGCCCCTTCACCTTCATCAACTCTAACGGGAGCCTGGGGTTACCAGCCCAGATACAAATTTCTCTGCCATAGGCCTGAAAACGTAGATGAAATTAATCCCAGGACAACTCACATGTGGCACTTGCTTGTCATGCTGCCACATGCCCGCTCCATGCCAGCAGCTCTTTGCCCAAGATGAATGAATACCCCTTTGACAGTCTGATATTTAGAAATCTGCACCTTCTGCACCGTGTCAATGAAGACTGAGGGCAGCGGCTTTATGTGATAATTAACAACTCTTTGGGGAAATTATTCATAAAGTTTTAAGGGCAACGTTATTTGTCATATACTTGTCCTAATTAAGATCAACACCAAGGAAATGTGGCTGCCTTGCAGGAAATTACTCTTCTTGCAGACAGTACAGGAAGCCTCTTGAAAAGTGAAGACTTGGCAACAAGTGCCTGATTTCGAGAAGAAGTCTAGAAGATCCCAGGGGACTGGAGGTGTTTCTTATGGGCTTCCAAGAAAGAACAATCCACCTTTTCAGGAATCTCTGCCCAAAGTGTCATGTGGAGGGGCTGTAACTACACTGAAATCCGAATTAAGGACACATACCACCTTGCTTCAGCGCTGATCTGCTGCTTCCACTCCTCAAGTCCTACTCCAAAGCATCAGCAGCACAAACAGAGCTAAAGACAAAACCCAAGCATTAGCAACCTTCAGCTCTTTGGAAGGAGCCACAGCCCTGTAATGCAAAATGAGGCTAATAATATCTTTTGGACACATTGGTCTGGGTAACACAAATGACATGATGGTGATTCAGTTTAATTATGAACTTCCTGTTAGAAATATCAAGGTTCCTCTGATGGCACTGGCAATTGTTCTTCTGACTCACCCAGCTGTTGCCATAACTAGGCAAAACAAAACCTGCTTTGATCCTTAAAGTATAAATAACTAAGGAAACCATTATTTTGAAAAAGTACCTGGCATTTCATAGTTACTGAAACACGGTCAAAATAAATAGCGACATGCAGAGAGAAATACAGCATTCTGCTTGGGGACAGTGGCTTTTATTACAAACTGCACTCCCTGAAAGACAGTGATAAAACATCCATCCCTCCCTCATGCGGAAGTGGCAGATTAACTTCCCACCCATACATGCTTCCAGCAAGGTTATCCTACATGGCCGGATGGATCACCACTAGTCAGGTGTGAATAAAAGTCCATAGTCTCCAGGCCACTCTTACAGGGTCAGGAGTTCAGAAAGTCTTGCTCATTTCACATATAGGCTCAAATTTTCCTGAAAGCATAGCTCTGAAGGCCCAGACCTTAGGAGCAAAGGAGCACCCAACACCAGTGTTAAGGTTGCAAAACACACTATTCACTGTCTTGCACAGTGAATCCTGTATCCCAGGTGAGGGTACAGCCCACCACTGCCCCTGTTCCCCCAGCTCTCCAGGAAGAGCCTCCTGCAGACAGGGGAGATGATCTCCAGCCCCACACAGATGACTGCATAAGCAGAGCAGCCTGTGAAACATGTCTGGCCAGACTGGACGTGTACCTGAAGATGAAGCGACTCTACACACCCTCAGCCCAGCACATGGAACCAGCTGCTGGTGCACACTCCTGCATCTCCCAAATCTGGTCCCCACACCCGTCCAGCCAGACACCCTCAAGCCTTAATTACCTGAAGTCCACTAGTGACTTGGATCTTGGCTCTGAGGAATTGAAGTTTTCAACACCAGTAGAAAAATTTAAGGGCACTACACCCCTTTCCAGCTCAAAGTCTGACCCTTCCCTATGAGAACAGGGTCCTTGTCCCCAGACCTGGGAGAAAAAAACTGCTCATGGACACTACCAAGGGGCAAGAGGACAGATAAGTCACACCAGCCCACAGCAGATGATGCTGAGCCTCTTCTCTACCTCAGCAGGCCTTCTGGAGCAGAGTGAGAAGCACCCGCCTTACCACAAGGCTTTCAGAGCTCCCAAAACGAAAAAAGACTTTGTTTGAAAACATTACCTTTTTTTAAACTCACCTCTCAGGAGGTCTAGAACAGGATTTGTAAAGCCTCAGGACCAAGTGGGCTCTCACAGCTTGCAGCAGAGCATCACTTTGAGCTCCTGGGAAACATTAAGGCAGCAGGTAGCTAATTAGGGTAGCATTCGCAAGAACCTCACAGCCCACTCTCACCCTCGTTACAAACAACACCAAGTCATGCCATTCACTTCAGCAAGGGCAGGATTAAGTCAATTGTGGTTCACAGTAGCTCACTTGTTCCTCTTGATGAGTCTCTTGTCTCTCTTTGGCACAAACAACTTGAGAAGGCAGTGAACCTAGTTCCTGAGTCACACACAAAGGTGAGACTTCCTTTTCAACCTCCCTACAGCGAACTCTAAGATGAAGCATAGAGCATAATATCCCCATTAGTCCCTTGCTAGTATGACTTCAAGGTGGTTTGTTTTTTTTTCCACCACTCTGTCTTCTATTTTATTTAAGAACTTGATTTTGGGAGGCACAAAAGGCCTCATTTGCAAAGATGCTGAGGTTGAATTGGGGGGGGGGGAACACAGATGTACAGCTCTTCTGAAAATCACATCTCACACTGTGAAACCAAAGACTGAAAAATTACCAATGAGAGCTCTATTTTTAGCTATGCTGTGTCATAATATTCACCATTCCCAAGCAAACTCTCTGGCAAACATTTAGAATGAGGCTCACAACCCCATGCTTTGTCAACAAAGCACAGCAGTTACCCAGGGCAGCTGTAGGCGCAGCACCTGCAGCACTGCAGACTCTATTGCTTCAGCCTGTTACCATGGCACTTATTTGTATTTTGTCCATTTGCATGTGTAGGACTCAAGATAAACCTGTTATGTTTTTAATATGTGGTGAGCAAGGCACAACTGACTCCAAATAAAATGGTTTAGAGAGCTCACTTAAGCCAGGGGAAACTCTTTCCGTGTCTTCACAGCCAGGCTTCTGTGGCAGCTCCGAATTACACTTTTTGGCTGCTGGAAAGCTTTTCCTGGATGGGTGTAGGTACAAGCCACATTCAGAGGCAGATGCTGCTGTGCTCAGTTGTGGCTGCAGCACGAAGAGCCCCACACTGCAACCGGCTCCATCCCTCACTAGCCACATCTCCACCATCACCTTGTGCCAGCAGCAATATTACCATAGGCTTGGTCCTCAAAGCTGCAATAGTAACCACACCATAGGGAACCTCCTGCAGTTGTTCAGAAGTTATGACACCCGCATTGACAGCACGGTCCATTTTAAATGAGCTACCAGCACAACAATACATTGTTTTCTCAGCAAGTGAAATAGATCTTTCAGGTGAAGTCACTGGAAATAAGAACCACCTCCCATCTGGGTTTAATATCAGCCAGTGCTTTGTTCAGCAGCAGAGAGAGGGCATGCATCAATGTTCAGACAAGTCCTTCTCTACAGGAAATATACTACTTGTCTGCCAGCATCCCAAAAGAGAGCTCAGCACAGTCCAGAAAGGGCACCCAAAGCAGTGGGGACAGGAGAGCACTGCTTAAGTTCTAATGTTCATTATGGCACATCAACTAGAAAACCATTCTCATCCTCAGCTGTCATGTCACATGATGAAATTAAGTGTCTGAAGCACTTTCATGTCCGTATGGTTAGAAGAGAAGCACTCATGCTGCAGAACAGGCAGCTCCCCCAAAACACCCAGCAGCCCGTACCATGTTAAAAGAGAAAGTCTGCTACAAAATCTTGTGCAGAGCAGGATTTGCAGGTGTAATCTCTTGCCCTGCACTCAGTAAGCAAAGGAACATGGACCATACCTGTATTCACAGAGGCAGGGAAAGCCCCAGCAGCCCAGCTTCCCCCGAGATGTGACAGTCACCTGGCACTTCGTAAGCAGCCGGTGCTTGGCACTGTCACCTCAACTGCTGGAGCAGCTGTTGCTTTCTTTACCAAGGAGCCCCCCTGGTGACAGCCAGATGTAGTGCTTGCAACAGGTAACGTGGGATCCTGAACAAATTACTCCAAAACAAGCTTTTAGATTAACTGCTCTGGCAGGGGCCTAGAGAGAGAGAAATAGCATTTGAGTTCACAGAGAAACCATGTGCACACAGGCAAGAGGAGGGGATGAAGCACCCATCCACCTGGAGATCTCCTCCAGAACAAGGCACACCAGCCCAAGGGGCACAGCAACACCCCATCAGCCAGCCCCTGTCTGCCCCCCACAACATCGGGACCAGTTGCATGATGATTGTTTCTGGAAAGCCCATTCCTGAATAGCTCCTTCAGGCAAAATTACTGTCATGAGAAACGGCTTTCCTTAAGCTGCACAAAATTCATTCCCCCCTGGGGAGCCTGAAGAGCTACGCTTGAGTGTATATTCGTATTTAAATGTGTCTCAATCTGGTTTTTCATGCTTTATTTGGGGATATAAGTGGTGAAACTGCATCTGCTTCTTGAATATCCACACAGCAATATTTAACATTTGAAACATTTTTGCTTTAATTAATTTAAAGGCAACCCAGCTGTTCTACTATTTCATATATAATCCTGGGGATTTAGTAGTCCAAGTGCAGTATCACAGCTAAATAATAAAAAGGTGGCAAGATTAAAAACTTATCTTAAAATTAGCCTACTTAGCATAGTAAATAGCTTTCCAATTTGACAAAGGATAAGCATTTTATGGAAATGTGTATTAAAAAATAATCCTGTTAGGTCACCCAATGTTTGCCAGTCTTAGTTCACAGATAGCAAAAAAAAAAAAATCAAAGTAACTTCACCAAAGTCTGTACATGTTTACAGTATTATCAAGAGCAACTGTAGGAGTTGTATCATCAAAAGAGTGAGCCAATTTTCAGGAGCAGTAATAGAAACAGCAAAGTTATTTCTAAGTCTCCAATAAACCTACAGTGCATTTCGCTTAGTTATTACACAATCCAATATACAATTAATATTTCTATTGTTTTTAGGAGTGAATTACACTTTAGTCCTCCTTATAGCTGAGGTTTCATTTAAGTGGCATGACAGAAATTTACAGCCAGAAGAGACACTGAACACTTGGCCTGGTCAGCATGTCTCTGCTGTGAAATGCTGATTTCAAACACACTCCCTGCTTCGAAACGCTGCGTCTCATGTTCCTCATTGCTGCAGTTTTCCCTGCCAAGTCACCGCTGTCTGCTGAACGTTAACTTTTATAGTAGAGAAATGTAAGCTTTGGGCTTTTTGGTTTTTCCTTTTTAGGGGAAGTCATTTTACCATCACCCTGAAAATAAATTCATAGAAGAGGTAAATCACTCAATTAAGTACAAAGGAGAGATAGAGGTGTATGGAAATCCATCTGTCAGCATATTCTTCGCTACTTACAGAACTGAGATAAAACTAGAGCAGATGGCAGCTCAAGACTGCACCTCTGCTACGAGGACAGGTTGCAGGAGCTGGGATTGTTCAGCCTTGAAAAGAGAAGACTTCGGGGGGACCTAATAGCTGCCTTCCAATACCTAAAGGGAACTTACAGGAAGGCTGGGGAGGGACTTTTTACAAGTGTGTCCACTGATAGGACAAGGGGAAATGGGTTTAAGTTGAAGGAGAACAGATTTAGATTAGATTTTAGGAAGAAATTCTTCAGTACGAGGGTGGTAAGACTTTGGAATAAATTGCCCAGAGAAGTTGTGGATGCCCCCTCCCTGGAGGTGTTCAAGGCCAGGTGGGATGGAGCCTTGGGTGGCCTGGTCTAGTTGAGAGGCGTCCCTGCCCATGACAGGGAGGTTGGATTAGATTATCTCTGAGGTCCCTTCCAGCCTATGCCATTCTATGATTCTATGATTTGTGTTTTGAACCGGGAAAACACACTTTAACATCTCCCAGAGCACAGATCCAAGGCCAGAAGGATGGATATCCATTCTGAAGTACTGGCACACACACTGTTACTGAAAGCCCCTGAATCACATTGAAACAAAATCATTATATTAAGCAGTGCAAAGGAAGTGATAAAGTCACCACAAGATCCATGGCTGAAGCCAAATGCTTCATCTTGATTTTGATTCACATCGAGATTTTGCCAATTGAGTATTTCAGAGATAAATTGACAAAATATTTTGATTCTGATGAGGCAGCATTTTCCAAAAGGAAGCAGGAAAGCTTTGGCCAACACCAGTCACAAAGCAGACTCACTGCAGTCCCCGACAGTAGAGGAGCACACAAGGCTACAGAAGGATACTAAACAACACAGGCAAAGCAGGGCTTGGTGTTTGCTCTTGCCTGACCTAGATCTGCATGAGCTTGCCACTGCTTCTGAGCTAGGTCATCAAGGTAACACTATGGAGAGCATCTAGGAGCTGGATTCTGACACCTGACTGAAAGGACAAGCAAGGTGGGCAGCTCCCTACCTAGGGAAACAATAGGGAAAAACTCCTGGCAACATTGCTAAAGGAGTCCGAGAAGGCCAGCAAAAAAAATAAATAAAGTCTTATGTAAGCAATCAAAGACACAGATGAGCATCAAGTGGGACTTTGAAATGGGTGGAAGAGAGTCACTCCACTGCACTCCATCAGTGCTCTAGCCCAAGCAGCACTTGTGGAGACAGGGATCTGGAGATACACATTCTCTGGGAACATATACAGGACACTTACACTGCAAGAACTGGTTTGCCTAAAGGTTTGTCCATCTGACAAAAAGAAACCTTCAAAGCATCTTCAGGGCCAGATGCCTCAGTCAATGACTGATTTAGCAGACTGGCTTAATTGCCTGATAATCTATTTGTTAGATCTGTTAAAACTAGAATCTAGCAGAAAAAAAATAAACTGTATCACACTGCTAGGCCTGACCGCAGGGGGAGCAAAGACCACACGAGTCATCCTGGATTATATCAGCAGCACTCGACAATACCAGAGGCTGTAACAGAAGCAGCAGCACCCCCTAATCCCAGAGAAGAGAAACACAGAGCTCAAAAACACATAAAAGACCTTTTATTGAAAGCTCAGCACTCCCAGGCTTTGGATATCCAAGAACTGCAGACTCCTCTCTACTTTAAGGCAAATCCTACAATACCAGGGTCTTCACTCTTATGCCAAAAGAAAAATCTGAACTCAAGTGTTCAGCATCAGACAAGTCTTCCCAAGTGTTGTACAGTTTAGGCATCTCCTAGTAATTCACTGCAATCTTCATCTGACGAACAAAGCAACATTGCCTGTGGCACAAACTACACACCGTATCACATTCAGGGAAAAAGCAGAAGAGGGATTTGGCTATCAGAAAGAATTGCAGAACCATTCCACTGAGGTATTTTTCCTTTACATGTTTGACGTTTTAAAATATTACTAGCAGCAGGGGGAAGACAAGGTATTCATTTTAAATTCCTTCACCCTTAATGCATCTCAATTTGTACTTTCAGAAAGAGGATAAGAATCCACAGCAGGGAGGGCTTTAACACAATCCATGCCTCTGGAGTGTGAAGCTCCCACTTTCAAACTCTTTCCTCCAGCAGATTCAGAAGCCCAATGCAGAGTGGAAGAAAGCCATCAAGTTGGGAGGCAAACCCACAGTGGGTGGGTCTGGTGACCAGTCAGTGCCCTGGGATTTGCTGTTCTCTTGGCTTAATCCTCTGGATCATGATGGCAACACATGTTTCTCAGCTGATACCCAGCAATGCACCAGTCATACACCCAGATGTAGTTATGAAAAGTGTTCCTTCTTCATCCCACCCAGTGGCCCATAGCAACATCTAAGGGCAGATGCGCAAACACTACCATTTTTCTGCTGATGAATAATGTCAGTAAGATCTCATCATTGAAGACAATGACATGCTCTACAGGGATAAAGTTTCTCCCCATTTCTCTGCAGGCTCAGGAAGTTGCAATATTATTATTTCAAAGATCAATTTGGCATAACTTTAAAAATAAAACCACTATCTGACACATGAGACTTTTTTCCTCTTAGCTTCATCTTTCAGCCACTCTTCATGTAAAGACTGTTTTACTTCAGAAACCAAGTGACTGTCTGTGCTGTGAGAATCATAGGATCTCAGTAACACTCCCAAGGGATGAATCCCTAACAAAAGTCCTAGCCCTCCCTCAGCAAACAGGACACGAGACTTTGCTCTCCATAACTTTCAAATCCTTCCCAATTAAAGCATTTACTTCTCTTAATTCATTATGCACAAAGAGAGAGGCCAAAGCACCAAGAGGTAACCAACAGCTTAAAATAAAGAGCCATGGCTGACCATATAAAGTAGGCTTTGAATGAGCACAACTCTGTTCATTTACTGGTTTCTGCCAGGGAAAAGTTCCTGCTTATCGACCAGCACAGAGGAAGTGGTTACCCTTCAGGGATCACAGCAGACAGTTAACATGCCTTCAGGTCTGCAGGCTGGCTATGCCCTGCTGCAGGCAGCAGCAGCTGCAGCTGTTCTCTGACCTCTTCTGGGCACAAATTGTTGTCATCACTCCAGGAAATTTGAGAAATCTGGGGATTTTCTTTTTGTCATTACACTCTAATGTTGCAGTCACTTCCTGAGGACAAGGCTGACATTAAGTTGCTGCTCTTACTCCTCCACATCACTTAAGGTTTTCAACATTTGATGTGTAACCTGAAGTAAAAAATGTGTCAATTGAAGAGTTGTGGAAGCTTTCTTACCTGAACCCACACAAGTTTTAACAAATTACAGTAAGAAATAAATATAACAAGAGAAACTATGCTTGAGGTTACTGTTCTTCCATTTTATCTGCTATTAAAAGCCATTAATTTAAACAGCAATAAAAAGCAGGGGATAGCTAAGAATCAGTTCTGCATAAATTAACGACACCAGTATTGCAACACCAAATATATCCGGTTTTACTTATCCCTCAGTATTTTTCCCCTCTACTGGCCTAATCACTTCTCACTTTGGCAGTTACTGTGCCAGAACCCCTACTAGACAGCTGTTCTGATTCATACATGGATAACAAAAAAATCAGCACTTTCATCACTTTGCTTCAAATCTCTCCTGGTCCTCCAAACTCCATTCCAAAACATATTTCAAAAGGTCAGTGAAATTTTTACTGAAACTTATCTTTCAGAGAATGTTTATTTTTTTTGGAAAGAAAGAAAAAACTTATCTCCTCAATGTTTAAGAGGATCAAGTGTCAAAAAAAACAGTATCTCAGGGAAACTGGAAAGTAACCTGTTTTCAGTAAACAAGTATTTTATCAAGACTTGGACATAATCTATGCAAGCTAAGCAACGGCAAGATATTTAAATCTTTGTGAGAACTGAAAATTAAAATAGGTGGGACCAGATGCATAGCTTCTCTCCAGACTGTACATTGAAAACCAATTTGCATTATAGTAAGTATGTAAACCAAAACTAAGTAGGCACTTAGACATCAGTGGCACCAGCATAAGATTAACACCAGCCACAGCAAGTCTTATTCTCTTACAGAATCACTTCTAATTCCCATCTAATCTACCTCTAATGCATCCATGTCTACAGTAGCTATTTCCCTAGGCAAGCAATGCTTGGCTAGAAGGACATTCTTCCTACCTGCCATTACAAACCATTGCTTGGTCATCACACATCCATTCCAAGCAGTCCTATATGATGTTGAAGACACAGCTCCAGTTCATACCTCCCAAACTTAAGGATTACAAATAAAAGCTTTCCACCCTAACCATTTCCATGTTTTGATCCTTGGCACATACTAAGAATCAAGTGGGAAGAGATAGTTATAAAATAGCTAGACCTCAGATTAGAGAAGTCTTACCCTTTACCTATGTTACTGAAGTATATAAATTAACAGTTTGAATACAAATTGAATGCTGCCAAGTTGTTCTTAGGTCCAAACTGATCTCAGCACATTAGTCTCACTTATGCTCAAAACACAGTCCTACACAAGTTCTGATACTTTGTATAAGACTGAATTTGATCAAACCTTTGACTACTAAGAGAAGTCAAGAAAAAGCAGAAAGCCCAATTTGCTGAGAACAAAACATTGATATTTAGCCGGAAACCTGCCTAATTTTAAAAACAAGCATTAAGTTTCAGTCCTTCAAAACACCATGTCTGGCTAACCAACTTAACATGTCCCTATTCCCATTCCTAATATATTCTTCCCAGACCACTGCATTCACTGACCCGTTACCAACATCAGTGCTCCAGAGAGCCATCTGTTAACTGTCTTGTATCTTCTGCTGTGAATCCCAGACTTTGAGGCTTGGAATTTTTTCATTTTTTATGTTTTTTTCCCTTCCTAGGATAATCTTGGAAACATGCACATCCTGCGAGCTTCACAGATCCAGGGGAAGAGCAATCACACACCATCACCTTCAGTGCAATCAAGAGCAAAGGAGCAAAGCCCAGCAGGTCAGTTAATTATACACCAAGTCAGCATCTCTCAAAGCAGCACCATATACACTATACTTCAAAAGAGGGAGCACTTTAGCAGAAAGAAGAAAACTCCAGCATTCTTTCCTTTCAAGGAAATGCTTTAAGTTCTGCAACATTTATTTTCCACATCAATGACACTTAAGGAAGAAAGGTGGACTTGCAGGACAGTGCTTGTCAGACATTAGATTAGATCCTGGAATAAACTCCTTTTTGCATATTTAAGGCAGTAGCTAATTTCAGCCTATCCCATTATTAATCTCACTGCAGAAACTCTAAACTGAGACTGTAGGGAACTCCTTTGCAGACCACATGCCCTTACTAAATTTATATTAAGCATACTCATTCCAGTTGCTCCACGTTGAGTGTGGAGTAGCAATGTTGTAGCACATACTGTGTTTTCATTGTTATATATTAAAATCAAAACTTAAGTGCATGATGCAGAAATGAAGAATACTGCTCCTGCCTGAATTAGCTGAATTTATCCTGAAGTACCATCCATTTAGTAGAGTTGATCTGAAAGTCAGAGCTAAGCACAACAATTCCACTAGACGTCTACCAACCACACGACTAAGCAGCTATATCCTGCAAATTCAAATTTCCTCAAAGTTTGCAATTCAGAAGGAAATTAAACACATAGCTTTACCCATTGGAGAACTGAATCCAACCAGCTCTTTATTACTATTATATGAAATACTATTCCCAGATATTAAAGAAAAAGCAATTAAGTCCAGAAACCATGCATGTTATTTTTCAGCATCCAGAATATCAAACTTTTTAAGTTCTTCACCTTCTGTACCAAGTTCCTTCCTGGATAGATTTCCAAATCAGTATCATTTGATTTGCAGCACCATTTTTAAGTTACATACCCAGAAAGAAGCACAAGGCATGAAAGGTTAAGTTGCAAAAGTCTATAAAGATTTAGACTTGCATTTTACCATTGTTGAGTACAAGACAGTTCTTTATTTTAAACATTAAAGTGCCAGGTTTATGTACAAACTATTAAAACAATAGTAAAAAAGTAAACTTAAAATCTGCTAAGAAAGCAGTGAGGTCATGTAGTTGCCTCCAGAGTTTTCTGCAGAGTATTCAGCAAATTTACTACCAGAATTTCCCAACTGCTCCTTTGTTTATGGAGAGAGCAGCAGAAGCTAGTGGTCACTGCCCATAACCTCCCCTCTTGCAGAAGGAAGGTGCCTGTATCTTTCACAAAATGGAGTAGCATATGTTGTTAAGAGATCCATCTAAACACTCTATGAATTAACACCATTGGTGAAGTCTAATAAAAAGGGATTTCACTGCTGGAGCTACACTAGCCTCCTGAAAAGTACCAATATCTCCACACTTTTCAAGAGTGGGATTTTAGTACTGGAATCAAGTCACACTGACTCAATATACTTAATGTTTCTCTGTAAACAGGGAGCATACACACTAACTTATATAGTCTCAGTTCATTTAAAATTCCGCATCCAGAGTGAAAGAGTTGTCTGTGGGCTTCGACATGACTCCCATCCTCTGATATTCACCTACTCGCTTCTCAAAGAAGTTGGTCTTGCCTTCCAGAGAGATGTTTTCCATGAAGTCAAAAGGATTCTCCGCTTTGTATATCTGAAATGCAAAGGTAATTCTGTAGTCACACTACAAGTGCTCACATCTTGAATACATGAAAGCCTTAAAGATCAGCTAGAAGGAGTCTAAAGACAACAGCAGCAGGCTTACTACATAGTGAACGAGAATCTCTGGCCCAAGCCTTCTCTGCTGTATTTGTTCCTGTCCTAGCTGCAGCAGACAGAAGCACAGCAACTCTTATACAGCTGTTTTTCCATAGCATCTTTTTGCTTTTCCTTCTGTGGGTCTCCAAACAGGATCTAGCAGCAGGACTGCTAAATAGCTTTACAAGTTATACCAATATTACCACAGTCACTGTAGCATTTGGGTTTCTGGAGGAAATTAAACTTGATTTTTTTCCCCATGAAAGACTGAGTCCATTAGAGCCTTACCTTGCTAAATCCCAGTTCCAACATAAGCCGGTCTGCTACAAACTCTATGTACTGTTTCATTAAAGTGCAGTTCATGCCAATCAGCTTCACAGGCAGCGCCTCCGTCAAGAATTCCTGCAGATAATAGAAGCACTTTATGGACAGAAACTGTACCATCTAGGTTAATTTTAGCAGCAACAACTCCCTAGTTTTCCGCTTAATTGTGATCAAGTTCCTAAACAAGGAGCAGATAATTACCTGCTCTATGAGAACAGCATTCATGATGATTTCCTTTACTCTCTCCTCTGAAGGTTTGCGTATCAAGTGCTTGAACATGAGGCAGGCAAAATCACAGTGCAAACCCTGGAACAAAGTTTGAGAAAATTATTTCAGGAACATTGATTTAAAAGAGCCACTCAAATCAGTAGCACAGAATAAATATCCCAATAGCTAGGCACCATCTTTGCACTCACCACATTATTTAGTACTATCTCTATCTGCAGACAACTTTCTGCCTAACCAGAAGGAGGCATAAGCTCAGCCAGTACCAGCTGCACTTGCTCCCGATGGCAAAGTGCACTGAGTGCAAGAGTTGGTGAGAGCCCTTAAGCTACTTTAGAGGAAGTAAAACACTAAGTTCATTTATTTTCAGCTGTAAGATCCATGATGACACATGTTTACACACTTCAGTTAGCTTTATAGACTGCCTGTTTCTAAACATACTCCTGTTTTAAAACACAGGCTCCAACTGAATATCATTGCTTTGAGCTACTGTGGCACATTACCACCTTAACTGCTAGAATTTGATTCATACCTCATCTCTACTGATGAGTTCGTTAGAAAAAGTGAGTCCAGGCATTAATCCTCTTTTCTTCAGCCAAAAAATTGATGCAAAAGAGCCAGAAAAGAAGATTCCTTCCACTGCTGCAAAGGCTACTACACGTTCTCCTGTTAAGAAAAGATTGATAGTAATATCACACAAAAAACTTAACGGGATTAATTCTCAGAAGTTGTGAGCAGACCACTGAACAGCATCCTCCAAGAAGGATGAAGTTTCAGCTCAAGTGTGCTATAGACTGTCCTTAAAAACTATTACAGTAAAGGCTTCTAGGCATTGAGCAAAACTTTTAAGATGAGAGGAAGTAAAAACTAATTAGAGTAACTACTGAGCCAAGGCTCCCTCCCCCAGGTTAACATTGATACTATCCTTTTCCAGACTGTACACTGAAAAAGAGCAGCCATTTTACAGCTGATTTAAGTCAATATCAGCTCATCTTCTGTCAAATAAGAAACTTTGGCCATGAAGAATGCTTCAATACTAGGGAAATAATGACCTCTGCCATCTCATCTCACTTGTGACACAAAACATCAAGAATTAGTAAGGCAGAGGAGCTACAGTCTCCAATAGTACACATCTGCTGAAGATAATCAGTTCAGTTCCAGACACAACAGCAATTTCCAATTTGATCATATAGCCAGGCATATGAAGATCTACCATTATAGCTCTACATGAGCTACCATTATTCAGAGTTTCAGCAATTTTACAAAGATTCACATCAGTAGCTCATTTGCAAGACGAGAATTATTTTCTTCATCTCCAGAATTATACCAGTATCTTATACCAAAGAGCATGTACTCTCCCTGGAACAACAATAATCCCTGTGAACTGTCAAGTCTAGAGAAATGGTGGTTCCTCCATCTTTTTTAGGGAAGGAATTTCACTTTGCTTCCAATACATGTACTCACCATACGTTGCTTTCTTGTCTGCAATCCAGCGCATGGCCCAGTCAGCCTTCTTTTTAACACATGGTAATGTTTCAATAGCATTAAAAAGAAATTCCCTGAGAAGGATAAAACTCATTAGCAAAATTAGTACAATATTCATACCATAGACACACTTGTTCACTTACAAGTACTCTGCACCTTCACCCTAATAATTAAGTCTCCTTCCCCATTTTATTCTGTACTAATCTAGCTGTATTTCTACCCATCAGCTACCTTTTCATCACCTTCCCATCACATCAACACCAGTCCACCTGAATTACCATGACAGTATCAAGAGGAGTACTGTTTCATCAAGTACTGTACATCAACAAGACTTTCAAAACTAACCAGCCTACACTTTCCAGCAGCAAGGCACCAAAGTTCTCAAGTAAGCAATTCTTCCTTAAACATTTACTGGAATTAAGCATCTCAACATAAATGACATGGCCAGCTTTCTATAACATAGCAGCAATTAAGTATCTCCAGACTGCAAACAGCATTGCAATACCACATGAAATTTCCCTCAACAGGATATTAGTCTGACAAGACAACACCAGAATAACTCAAAGTCTGGACTGCTCAAAGCTCTGAATTTAGTTTTAAGATACCATTCTTGCATTGATTCATCTTGTTATGAAAATTTTACACTTTGGTTATATTGTTTATCAAGACCACAAGCCACTTTTTGGCAAATGCAACATGCTTTTTTCCCCTCTAAGCAAAACAGTCAAGTGAGTAAGAGCAGCACATGCTGTGTAAAAGTTCTAGCTGTTAACTAAATGCACTGGCTTTTAGAGATGACCTTTTAATAAAAGTGGCATCATTCTCAGAGAAACTTTCCTACCTAGCTTTCTACTAGATGCAAAAGTCCTCTGCACAAGTGCTTACTGTAATTTAGTACACTCTCCTTATTTGACTGCTCCATCTTTTATGTAGTTTCATTCCTCTATTTCAGTATTAAGTGGTTTCAGTTTCATTAATCTAAGCAGGTTCTTGTTCACAGACCTCAGAGGAAAAAGATACTCTGAAGTTGCTCTTAAGCAGCAGTAATATTTTATATAAATCTATTTTAAATCCAAAGTAAATGACTGATATTCATCACTTAAATCTCAACACTTAAGACTTCCAAACCTTTCATCAAGCAATACAAACCTCTCTTTAGAATCTTTAATGTAGGTGTCAATAAGAAGACTGTACATTTCTGAATGTATATTTTCCATGGCAATCTGGAAGCCATAGAAACAACGAGCTTCTGTTATTTGTACTTCTTGACTGAACCGCTCCACCTAGAGGAAATAAACGAGTATTTGCAAAAGCATTTGTGACTAAGATGCAGGTTAGAGGCATTGATACTCTCTGTAACAGCTCTTGCTCAGCCCACAGAATCATCTTCAATTTAATTCCAAATATGAGGATTATTAACAGCAATACAAGTGAAGAGCAGTAGCCTCTCACAGCTCCAAGTCATAAGCTGTTATTTAGTCTCGAGAGAAATGGGACAACTTAATCTTACTTAGCCCCCATTAGGAAGAGCACTGGGAGGGTAAAAGCAAAACATGGGCTCTGAACCAGCCGAGTGTTACTGTAAGGCAATGCTCAGTGGCCCGTGGGGGAATGGGTTAATTTGTAGATGATAAAAGCACCCCAACTTGCTAATTAGCATAAGAGCATAATATGTTGCAATGCTACATGATCTAGCAAACAAGCTAGATCAGCCAGCACACATGTCAAAAGTGTGGTTATTTGTTAGCTTCAATTCACAAGATGATGTTTCCATCAGGATTGTTTCTACACCCTTACCAAGTTTTCATTGACAATGCCATCGCTGGCAGCAAAGAAGGCAAGGACATGAGAAATGAAGTACTTTTCCTCAGGCTTCAGTGACTCCCAGTGCTGGATGTCTTTGGAAAGGTCCACCTAAAACATGACAAAAAGACCAGACGAAAGACATAATGAAGAGATGGAGGAGGAGGCTTCAGGTACGAGGCCCGTACCAGAGCCCCGAGGCTGCCCCCCGGCCCAGCCCAGGGGCTGTGGGCGGGAGCAGCCGGCAGGGAGGGCCGTGCCCGGGCGGGCACTGCGAGGGGAACGGGGATCCGCCCACCCGCTCACCTCCTCCGCCGTCCAGAAGGAAGCTTCGGCCTTCTTGTACATCTGCCAAATGTCGTGATACTGGATGGGGAAGATGACGAAGCGGCGGGGGTTGTCCCGCAGCAGCGGTTCCTCCTCCTCCTCCTCGCCCCGCGGCACCTGGAGCGGCGGAGAGCGGCTCGGGCTCGGCTCGCCTCAGCGGCGGGGCCGCTCCGGGGGCGGGGGCAGCTGAGGAGACGCCGGGCTTTGGCGGGAAACCGAGTCAGCCGCGGGGGGGGAGAGCCCAGTGAGGGAAAGGGGCGCAGCGGCAGCACCCAGCGGGGACGGGCGGCCCCAGCACTCACCGAGCGGGGGAAAAGGGAGAGATCACCCGTGGGGGAGAGGACAGCGGGGCGGGGGCACGTAAGGCGCCGGGGAAGGATGAGGCTTTGGGCAACCTGGTGTAGTGGAGGATTTCCCTGCCCATGGCAGGGGCGTTGGAACTAGATGATCTTTGAGGTCCCTTCCAACCCAAACCATTCTGTGATGGGGAGAGAGGAGAAACGTAGGGGCGGCGCCCGGGTGTTTCGCACTCACCGGCTTCCCGTCGCCCTCCTGGAAGATCTTGCGGGCCGCCTTGCTGGCCAGGACGCGGGCGCTGCTGAGCGCGGGGGGCTGCAGGGAGAGAGGGGCAGGGTGAGAGCGCTGCGGCGCTCCCGGGAAGGGAGCGGGAGGAAGGGCGGGCGCTCACCGTGTTCTCCTTGTCGCTCAGCGCCAGGCTCTTCATGGGCGACAGGCTCTTCACGAGCGCCAGGCAGGGCTGGTCATGGCGGGCGGCGAGCGGGGCGCGCGCGGACAGCATGGCGGCGACAAGGTGGCGAGCGGCACTGAGCGGCGGGAGACTGCGCTTCCCCGCACTGCCCCTTTATATCCGCTTCGAACTTGGCGCCAGAACGCACGGCTGACCACTCACAGCCCGCGCCGCGCCCGCCGCCGCCCGCCCCCGCGCTCCCACGGGCTGGCGCGCCGGCCGCGGCCCCGCCCCCTATTGTGGCTGCGCCGGTGGCGGGAGGGAGAGCCCCGCCCTTTGCTTTGGCGCCGGCGGAGCGCGGGCGGGGAAAGGCGGGAGAGCGCGGAGGCCCCGCCCCGGGGGTGGCCCCGCCCCCGCCGGCCCCCCCCCCCCCCCCTCCCCCCGTACCGCGGACTGGCGCGGAATTCAACGCGGGGCCCCGCGGTGCTGCACGGCCCGGCGGCGGGGGAAGATCGGGGGGAAAACCCTGATGCTGCCTCCATCCTTTGCAGCACGCGTGGTGTCTCGTAAAGAGAGGTTTCGCTGCCGATCCTAAACATCATACCTGGTTTTGAAAGACTCAGAATGCAATAGGAGAGTAGGAAACTTGTTTCCCGATGTGGGTATGACCTTAATCTAGGTTTAGGGTAGAGATTTGGAATTGCCATGTTGCCCCCATCCCTGTCTTGCTCTCCCTCTCTCTTTCCTGGTCCCTCTTGCCTAGTGATTCATTTTCACTTTCGACACCGATTCCTGCCTTTGGAGACAGAACTCAGCTTCCTGGAGAAACAGACTCCATATGCCACCTGGTTCCACATGTTTTAAATAAATTACACAAGAAAGGGAGGATATAAGTATGAAGAAGAAGAGACGAACATTCATCTTCTTTAAAAAGTCAGCATTTACTTCGTGTTAATTAGATTGCCTTTATTTGAACAACACTGTTTCCCTCATCCAACTCCACAAAGGATCTCCTCCTGTCTACTGAAATGTTTTCCCTGAAACAGTTTTAATGAAACCAGGACCTTGATGAGACTTGGAAGCCCTTCTGCCACGTGGGATACACAATGTTCTTGAATGACACTAAGGGGTCACTGCATTGAGCACGTGCTCCCAGGAACTGGGACAATGAGTTATGAGGCCCAGCACTTCACTGCACTTGGCTGGAAGACAAGCAGGTAGGGCAGGAAGGCAGCATAAGACCAAGTCCTCAGCGAGTCAGTATGACCCTTTCAACTGTATAATGATACTGTTTTAAATTGACTGCTGTAATGCGCAGATTTGGAAGAAAAACAGGAGTACTCCCCCCTGGCGTCACTGCTGACACTGTAAATTCAAGCTGGTTATTCATTTCAGCAGGTCAGTGTCAAGGTCACAAGTCTGGGTCTGAGCTCTCCTCAGCTGGAACATATCAGAAACGGCCAGCAGAGAGGTTAGGCTTATCGTATATATTGGTCCTATTTAGGACATCAGACTGATGCAGACACCCACCCAGGAGATGTTCTGTGGGATCTTATGTGGTGAATATACATCTCAACATACAAATCTAAATACACATCTCCCTCCCAGGAGAATGAGCACTGTAAAACCCCATTCTAATGGCAGCCTGGACAGGCATGGACATGTTCCTGCTGTGTCCCAGGAAAGCAGGTCCCAGGGGCAGGAGTGCCAGGCAGCTCCCAAAAGGCTCTCCAGCACCCACATAGACATACTATCTCCTGCCACCTCTACAGCTGCTGGGGGACTTGGCAGAGAGCTACAGCAGCACCCTCCCTCCCCAGCCAAACTCGTTTACCTTCCCACCCCAATAAAGGAACCCAAAGCCACCAGCCCACGAACCCTGGGCTGCTGCCAAGGGCTGTCATGATGCAACGGCCGTGCTATCGCTGCAGCTCAGCCACTCTTCTGGGAAGCCGGTGGCAGGGGATCAAAGCCCTGCCCTGGGGTCCATGGTCCTACAGGGAGAGAAAACTCTGGGCAGAGCACAGAGAGGGCCTGCAAGGAAGCGCGTTGCACCTCTGTGCTGCTGTAGCTGCAGCAAAACATTATTTGGGGGGTGAGCGTCTGCATCCACATTGAGTTTTCCCGTTCCAGCCATTCAACCCAATTACATTTGCTCCTTGAGGCACAGCCCCAAGGTTTACACGCTGTGCACAGCTCTTAGCCATGTACCTACCAGTGGTGCGCTGGAGGAAAGCAAGCAGGAGGAGCCCTCCGTCCTTCACATACATCCTCCTCCAGATGCTGCTGCCTTTTGGGGCCCACATTTTCAAGGCAGCTCCTTTGCCAGAGCTGGGTTCAAGGCAGAATGTCACCTGGCTTGTACCCCTCCTTTGGGTGTGTGGAAGGATGCTTTGCTCTCCTGACTTCTGGCCCGAGAGGAGTACTGTGTGTTTAAAAAAAAAAAAAAACAACCACCACCCTAAACTCTAATTAGTTTCACGCCTTCTTTGTTTACAGGAATTTGGACACTGGGAAAGGGGGAAGAGCAGCCTGGGGCTGCTGGGCGAGGCAGGTGTGGGATGTTGTGTAACCACACTGTTGGCACAGGTCCCCCTCCAGACTGCACATGCTGGGGTCCCAGCCAGAGCAGTGACCCCAGCACCCACCTCCCTTCCACCCAGGCCCTGGCATGTCTCATCAGCTGTGCATGGAGCTCAGCAACAGCCTCTGCCCCAGCCACTGCTGCTGGAGCATCCTCAGTGCCAACACAGCAAAGCCCTTTCCCACCAGGCACACCTGACGGCCCCAAACCTCACCTCCCCATCACAGATCTGCTTCGCCGTGGTGGGTGCTGCCTTGGCTCTCAGCTGATCTAGCTGGTGGCACTAGGTAGTGCTCAGGACAGGGTCTTCTTTGCTCAGAGGGCTGTTTTTCTTCTGTTTTAATGCAGATTGCCTACAGGACAGATAGACAATGACTCCAGGTTGGTGACTTGCCTCCCGCCACTGCAGCAACTGGTCTAACTGATGAAAGTTGGTGAAGATATCTCCATGGGAGACATGGGCTGACTTCTCACTAGCTGAGGACGCAGTGTTTGCTGATGGTTTTCCCTTGATTTCAGGAAGGTGATTTGTTTGCATGGCCTCATCCAGCCATGTGCCAAATCCTGAAATCCTCACTCATTGCTCGATCTGGCAGGGTTGATATTTGCTTAGAGCATCATGTGGAAAGGTCCCTGCTTTGGCCTGTGAATCTCAAAGCCTGAATTCCACATGCAGCAAAAAGAAATGTAAATACTCTTTATAAGCTGAGATGGGTTAGGTGAGCAGAAGGAGGCCATCAGCCAATACTGGCAAGATGACAAGTGGTGATCTCAATGCCCACCACTTTCTCCAACAGGTTTGGACATAGTCCTCCGCGTTTCCTCTCACACTCACCCAGCTGTGCTGAGGAAAATAGTTCTTCACTCCCCAGAACTGATTTAAGCCGTAAGGACATAGACCAAAGCTTAAATGGTTTGAACCAAAAATTTGCCCAAATAGCTTGCCTCCCTGTTTAGAGGTGGTTGCCCTCCACTTACTGCAGGGTTTATAACTTGGGGGGAGACTGCAAAAACTGAGCTGCAAGGCTCTGCCTGCTGAGCCAAGGCAGTTTAACAGTCCGTTTCACTGAGAAATCTAGAGCAGAACAAAACAAGCCTTTATTAGCTTCATTCTAGCTGGATACCACATTTACCAACACAGCCCATTAATTTGCGGGTCTGAGAGCACCGTCATTAGCCACCTGCTTATTACTTACCTGATACCCAGCCTCTCTGGAGGTAATGAAAGGCTGTTGAAAAGCAAAGCCCTCGCATACTTGGAATCCCCACTGTCTTTAATTTTTTAAAACCATGTTTCTCACCTATCCAAGATCCTTATCCACCATTTACAACTCTCAGGACAAAGTCTGCAGGTAGTATATGACCACATGTGGGGTTGTAATGGCGTAGCTGAATGTGTCGTTTGTTTGCTGTTCATGAAGCTGGGCACAGTGCTGCAGACACAGTCCCACAAGTGCCAGGTAGAGGAACTAGTGTTAAAAGACTTTCAAGAGCTGGAAAAATCAAGCTTTCCAATCAGCTCCACTTGCTGGTCATCGGCAGTCAGTAATATGCAAGAGCATCACTGATACTGGTGCCTTTCTCAGGATCTGTGAGCACATTGTAGAGCTGGAGTAGCAAGATCCAGCACTGTGTTCATACGTGTGCTTGAGAAGGTTGTCACTCTCTGGTAGCACCACCTTCTTGTTTTGCGTAGCAGAAGGTAATGGCACCACCAGAAGACTTCTGGCCCACCGTTGACTTGCCTCAAACAGGCTTTGGTCTCAGCTCCTGTGCTCTGATCATGGAGAATGTGACTGATCTCTTGCTGCACATGGAAAATTACAGGTCATTCCTGCTCTAGCAGCCTGTCAGTCACCACAGACAGATGAATAGTGAACTTTCCTCAGGGTTGCATTTCTCAGCACTTACTCATCTGAAACTGGAAATTGCATACGCGAGGAAGGCAGCCCCAGGTACCTTGTTTCTGGTCAGGCTCATGTCGTCGTTTATGTTGAGCAGGGCTCTTGCTCAGCAGCATTTGTGATGCATCTCACTCATTGCTACCGAAAGCACCAGATGGTCTGAGCCACCCTTTCCTTCTTGCTCCAGAAAACGAGCTTACCACATTATCACTGCAGCCACGAGCCCCTCTCTACTTCTGAAAGGTTTCAAAGAAAACCAACCTCAAATCGTGAAAGTCAGTAACTGAGGAGACAAAGACAGGACTGCTAATCATTTTTCTTAACTGAGTTATTGGTGGGCAGCTTGGTTATCACCCAAACCTTACTCATCTGCAGGGAAGTCTTGGGTCCTAGGTACCCCTCATCCCTGCTCTACCTGCAGATAAATTTTTTCCCCTGGAAAATGTAGATTATCTTCAACAAAGGGGACACCTCCAACCACTAGACTTTCTGAGTGTTTGTTGCCATCCCTACCCCAAGAAGTCATCTAGTCAAGATTGGCATGAAAAGATTGAGAAAGGATCCTGCCTCTTGTCTTTGGGATCGTACAAAATTTTGGCCCTGTTCTGCTCTAGATGCCCATGACACCTGCCCTCTTCCAGCAGGGCACAGAAAACAGGGAGACCTATCAGTGCACATTTTTCTGGTGGCATCTGCCTAAAACTTCCCTGCAGAGCCTGAGAAGGTCCACTATTTGTCAGGGTTCAATTGCAATTATGCCAAAAAGGGACTGGGAAAAGCAGGCTCCTTCCATAGTGTGTCCCATTGCTCTGTCAGGGCAAGTTTCATTGTGGGGCCTAGCAGTGACCCCGTGGTGATAGGACAAGATGAAAGGGAGTGTTTACCTGGTCAGTCCCTGTGCACAAACAGGCAGCAGTAGGAAAGATCCCAAATACATTCAAGTAAGCGAAGGATGAGACAGGCGTACGCCTACGTGTGAAGGTAATAATCGACACTAGGAATTGTAAGGAGGGAAAAAAAGAGGTAAAATGGAAATTAGAAAGATAGAGGCAAGTGTCTGCAGCACTCAGGGGACCTTGAAAACACAGAAAAGTGATTTTACATTGCACTTGCATTCAAAGGGGTAACCACAAGCAGATAAATTGATGCAGGTCTGATATTAAATGACATAAAGGCCCGTATGGGGATATAGGAGACAAAAAAAAAGATTGGCGTCCTTTATCCTTTCAGCAGTACAGTCACGCTGATCAAACAAAATCCCTTGCTTTATAAGGGCTCATTTGATTTACTGCTTCGTGACATCGAGAGGATTAAAACTGGTTAACTGATAGACTTCAGAAAGTCATTGTAGGGCATATCATTACCAGCTCAGTGTCCTGAAATGGTCTGCAAAGTTTTCACGTGGTAGATGTGGTAGGCTGTGAATAACGAGCATCAAAGCGGCCTGTCTTGCTCTGTCCTTGGTGTTAAGGAGCCTAAATGCAAAATCACGTGCTATGGAAGAAAGCTGAAGATCATGCCTATGAAATACCGATCTGCTGCTGCAGAGGGGGGTTCCTGGGTGATGATAGGTAGCAGCTTCTTCAGCAGCCTCCCAGGTTAACGGCGGTCAGGGACCAAACCAGGTCCTCTGCTGCATAGGCAGAGGGACGGAAGCTGGAGGCAGCACTACCTCCCTCCTGCATCGCATGGGAGAGCATCTGTGGGGCAGCTCCAGGGGGTCAGTTCAAGATTCAGCCACCCAAAGGCAGATGTCTACCCATGGGTGGGGTGTGTAGGCACTGAGGGTATCCGGGACGTCCTAAAGCATCCTACCTGCCCTCGCTGATCTCTAAAGTTTTTTCGTATCTCCCGCATCACCCCTGCCAGCCACACATCCCAGCCCTCCCGGAGCCTCTCAAATTGCACCAATGTCCATATTTAGGCAACCGAGTCAAGCCCTCCGACGCGAAAGAGACAGACCTGCGTCTGGATATCTAATGCATTGCTGTTATCTCAAAATGAACCCACTCACTGTGCCCAGTCCCAGCAGCAAAGGGATGAAAGCACGTTCAGAAGCCAGCCCCAGGGCAGACTGGAGGCTTCAAAAGCCTGCCGTGGAGCAAGGCGCTGGAGAAAGCTGCCCTATTCAGTGCTACTGAAACAAAGCTGAGCAGAGGCTTGATAACCACCCTGACCAAGCACATCTGTCATCAACCCATGGGGAAAAAAAAGGCGTAAGATCTTATGGCTTTGAGCAGTAACCAGAAAGTGGGTTTCAAAAAGGAAATATTTCTCATCAATGGTAATTACGCTTTGAACCAGCTTTCCTGGGAGCACGGTAGATTCCTCAATTCCCAGTCATGATTTCAAGACCTCACATGACAGTTTTATTCAGTCACATTATGATTTTCTCAGCAGTTACTGGCAAGTTTCGCCGAGGGTAAAAGGATTAGGATAGATTATTTTATTAGTCCTTTTGTCTGGCATCCATCAAGATGCTCTTTCACTGCACAGCAAGATCAAGGGCGCATTAGGAGCTTAGTTCCCCCCAGCTGTGCCTGCTGACACATCCAGCTGAAGAAAGGTGGGAAAAAAAATCTTCAAGATACAGTTTTAACAACAAAAACATCAATAAATCAGTCACTGGCGTTTTATTTCAGCAGAACAATCTAGTGTCATGCAACATCAGCAGAGAAAAGTATAAAACAGGAGACAACTCTTAGCCAACAGAGACCCACTGTACCTGTCACATCACGTATTGCCACATCTCCCATTTAGGACTCAGTGACCTCTAGCATTTTCAGTGAAGCTGAGATAGAAATAATTTCCTTAAAGGATACAGTATTTCCCATCCCTCCTTCCTTCTAAAAAACCTTAAAAATATCCACTCTCTCCTCCTTTCCCACACCAGTCCTTGGGGAAGAAGATGGATTATTTTGTTTTATTGGAAGATATATTTCTGGAGCTGATTACTACTGGTGTTTCCTTCCTAGCAGGAGTTGTGAAAGCTTCCACTATATAAGCATCCTAGATCAATCGCACACGGACGTAGCAAGGCATTATATGACCATTCATGCCTACACTGCATTACAGAATTGCATCTCCTCTACAGTTTTCTACAATAGTTGTCCTCCCTGTGACTGTCCCCATCTTTTCTCTAGTTTTTCTGATATTTTTCAGTGTTTGTTTTAAATTCCCATCTATTCCCTTTTCTCCAGTGCTACCACATGAATTCCTTAAGGCAAGGCAACTTGCAACCTCTTTCCCCTGCAATCCTGCCCGCTCCCCACCTTGGTCCTCAGGCTCACATCTGAGCTGGTCCCACTGAGCACCAGGCTCCCTCAGTCACTTCCAGCTTTTTTTTTGCCCAAGTTGCTCCAAATGCGGAGCCCAGTGCCTCAGCTCCCATCCCATCGCAGATCTGAGCTCAAAAGCAGCTTTGAAAAGCAACACATACCGCACATCCCAGGTGTATGCTCCTTATCACAAGACCTGATGTCTCCAGCTCCATGCGGTGAGCACACAGGTGTAGGACAACCTGGGCTTGAAGCGGTTTCTTAAGGTCACAGTCAAAAAAAGGGATGAGACTGCTCCACAACTACTAGCCTGTCTATCACCTCTTCTCTGCAGAGCTCAGAAATGTTCTACTGCGAAGCTAATGAGCACAGACACAGACCTTGGAGCAGAAAAGCTGCACAGGGCAGAGGAGAGAGGGTGAAGAGGATCTGCCCCGCTTGGACTTCATAATCCTGTTCAATAAAGCCATCATCCTTCTTGTCAATCTCTGGGCGTTGCCTGGAGGGGGAATAAGACTTCACGTGGGTTAGCCGACCAGATATGCATGGGGGCGGAGAGCAAGAGCAGAAGAGACCAGACCATGGGCATCGGACACTTTGCCATAAGGCAGCAAGGACAGACGGCAATCACAGCCCCAGGTCTCAGCTCAGGCCTCTCAGGAGTCTAGGGTAATTTCTCAGGGGATGTATGCATGAAGGTGTTTTGGTCTTCCAGGTCCCAGACACCATGTGCAATAACTGCACTTTTAGCAAGCAAAGCAACCCAGAGATATTTCTGCTGGTTCAGATCATCCATTTTTAAACTGGGTCACCTGAACATGGTATTAAAAGAAAAAAAAAACAAACACCAGAAATGAAAGAGTAGTGATAAGACAGGGGGTTGGAACCCCTCTCTGATTGGGAAAGGCTGAGAGAGTTGGGGTTGTTCAGCCTGGAGAGAAGAAGGCTCTGGACAGACCTTATTGTGACCTTTTAGTATATAAAGGGAGTGTATAAGGAAAATGGAGAGAGACTTTTTACCAGCACCTGTAGTGGCAGGACAAGAGGCAACAGTTTTAAACTGGAAGAGGGTAGATTTAGATAGGACAAAAGAAATAAATTCTTTATGATGAGGGTGGTGAGGCACTGGAACAGGTTGCCCAGAGAAGCTGTGGCAGCCCCATCCCTGGAAGCGTTCAAGGCCAGGCTGGATGAGGCTTTGAGCCACCTGGTGTAGTGGAAGGTGTCCCTGCCCGTGGCAGGAGGGTTGGACTGGGATGATCTTTACAGGTCCCAACCAAATCGTTCCGTGATTTTATGACAGAGAAACGTCTTCCCCAGGAGGTTTCAAGTGCTGCTGCAGGGACTCATGTGTGGGGAGAGCGTTTCCCGAAGTGGGGACCCTCCGGGCGGGGACGGGGATGGGAGCTCGCAGCCCCCACCTGCCCCCGCTGCGGGACGGGCACCCGGGGCCGCCAGCACCTCTCGCCTCTCTGAGGCTCCCGCGTGTCTGGAACACGGCCGTCCACACAGGAGAGGGTGGGAGGGTCCTGCATGACCCTGTGAGGAGACAGATCAATGCTCCCTGTGTGGCCCCATCTGCCGCAGCCCCCTCGGGGTCCCATCAGCAGCGCCCACAGCAGCACCGGGCTTGAGCATCCCCGCTGGATGTTTTTCTTGTTAGGAGGCTTTTCCCCACCGGAGGGTGGGTCTTTACCATGCGAATTAGGATGGTTCCCTCAAAGTTCAAGTAGTTATCTCTTTTGGTAGTCAACCTTTTTTGTTCCCTTGGGCTTATCTTGGTATTTCATTGTTTGATGGATTTATGGTGTCACCTTGTTCCCCTCCTCAGATTTATCTTACAGAGGTTGAGTAATCCCCCCTGTTTTATCTCCCTTATTTCTCCAACAGGGACGCACATCCTTCACAGCTCCTGGAGGTTGGACACAGGGCATGGGACTGCTGAGAGTGAGGGTCCCTCCATCCTAATCTTGCCCTGGCCCTGCCATGATGTTATATCTAAAACTGAAAGAGGGCAGATTTAGATTAGATCTAAGGAAGAAATTCTTCCCTCTGAGGATGGTGAGGCACTGGAACAGGTTGTCCAGAGAAGTTGTGGCTGCCCCGTTCCTGGAAGTGTTCAAGGCCAGGCTGGATGAGGCTTTTAGCAAGCTGGTCTAGTGGAAGCTGTCCCTGTCCATGGCAGGGGGGCTGGAACTAGATGATCTTTAAGGTCCCTTCCAACCCAAACCATTTCTATGATTCTATATCAGCACAAGTGCTCACCACCCGCCCTGAGCCCGGTGGTATCTCATATACTGTGTCATGGTTTGATGTGGAGGGGGTGGGGGTTCTGGTGGCAGGAGAGGGGTTTTGCTCCCTGTGACCTCCCCGGTTTTGGAACCGGGTTAGGCTTAGTTCTGGCCACCAGATCAGACTGCCATCCCCCTCGGGGTTGAGCTAATAGGGCGCCTCTGCGAATTGCCCTATTTAAGTCGGGACAAAGGAACTGGAAAAGGTGCTTTGCCCAGGAGCGAGGAGAGAAGGGAGAAGGGCACTACCCTCGCTCCCTGGCTCCCGGCCGGGCAGCTGCCTGCGTCGGGCCAGCGCTGCCCACGGAGAATGGCGGCGGCGGAGCCAGCTGGGGAACTTGGGGGGCACCCCACTCCCGGGGTGCCCACTGGGCTGAGTTCACCTGGAGAGGACTGAGATCTGAGAGAAACAGCCGCATCGACAGCAGGTCAGTGAGGATGGAGCGGGAGGAGGTGTGCCGGAGCCGAGTTTCCCCTGCGGCTGATGGTGAGATAGCAGGCGGCCCCCCTGCAACCAGGACAGCCTCAGTGGAGCAGAGACCCACTCGCAGCCCGTGGGGAGAAGATGCCTGAGCCTGAAGATGGTCGTGTTGGGGTGCACGACAAGGCAGAGAGGCATCTGGAGTCTGCGTGACGACCCACGCCGGAGCGAGTGGCTACAGCTCCCTAAGTACCTGAGACTGTGGTAAAGCCCACACCGGAGCAATCTGTGGGGAAGGATTGTTTCCAGTGGGCTGGACTCACGCTGGAGAAGTTTGTGGATTTTTCCTCGTGGGTAGGGGATCCACTGGAGCAGGGGAAAAGGGTGTAAGGACTCCTCCTTTAAGAAAGAAGCAGCAGTAACAGCACGGAATGAACTGACCTGCACCCCTCCAGTTCCTGCCCGCTGTGCTGCTGGGGGGGGAGGTAGAGCCAGGAGGAAAAGGAAAGGGGCGGGGGGGGGAAGGTGTCGGTTTTAAGATCTGGTTTTGTTTCTTTCTGTCCTCTCGAGTAATCGGGTTTTGTTTCCCTTTGTCCTTCTAAGTAACCATCAATAAATTGTTTTGCTTTTAAGAAAACCAAGTCTGTTTTGCCCAGGACCATGGTTGGTGGGTGCTTCCTCTGTTCTTGTCTCGACCCTCAGTCCCTTTATTATATTTTTCTACTCTCCACTTTATTGGAGAAGGAGAGACTGTGTGAGTTTTAGTTGCTGGATCAGCCTAAAACCACGACATACTGAAAGCCATTCGTCTGGCACATGAAGAGAACAAGGCATTGATCATGCCCCATGTGCCCCATCACACTGCTTCTACAAATCACCTCTCAGTACTCTGTGAATAAGCTATAGCAATAATCCCAAAGTCCTAGGAAAGGTGTGTCACAGGAAAAAGCAGGAACACTTAAGGACATCACCAGTTTCCCAGGTCCCTGCCATAACAAGGAATTAGTTAACCACCAAAAAAAATGTGTATTTACAGACACGTTTAAATGCCGAGAGGAATGGTCCTGATCAGATGACAGCCAAGAGCTGGCCCTTGCTGTCTCCCACAGTAATCCTAGTGATTAGGGAAAACATACATTAACTTCTGGCTGAGCGTTTCCTCCTCCCACCACTGCCAGGAGGAAAATGTGCCTTTTCCTAATGTGCTCATGCTGCTTTCCTGTGGAAGCACTAATAAAACGACAATGTCAGTCCAGTGTGCTCTTTCTTGCAACTTTAGAGGAAAATCAGCTTGTCTTGTCCAGATATTTGGTGACTCAGAGGTCTCTGCTCTGCTCCTTGCAGCAGAGCTTGGGGTTGTGCCGGCAGCAGCAGCTCTCTGAAGATATACATCTGGATCACAGCTTGCACCGGTGGGCTTCAGGGGTGGCTCATGTCCCTTGGCAGGAGACTGCTGCTGAGCCTCTTCTCAGCCTCTATTTGTCAATTGGCTCAACAGTAAAAAAAGACATCTTCAATTTGCATCACCCAAAAATGCATGAAGTCAGCATCTTCCCCAGTGTCTTACCTCCAGGGAAAGTCAGGGATTGTGAGGAGCACAGTCCATAACTTTGGAGGGCCCACAACTGCTTCATCTTTCAAGTTAGTCCAACTGACTGCAGCCACAAATCACGCAAAGTTTTGTTAAATCGGGAAGAAAGCTGTATTGAGCTCATCAGACAAGTGCAGGAGGAGCAACCACGACTCAGGAGAAGTTTATTACCTCTCTCAGTGGTATTAAATGGGCCCTGATCCCATTTACTGCAGAGAGAGGTGAACAGCTATCATCTGGTCTGATGAGGCAGAGCAGAAACACAGCCAACCGGATATATTTAGCAGCCGGGCACTTATACAAGTATCCGACGGTATAAAGAGTAACCATCATCTTGCTGTCACACACAAAAAAAAGCATTTGGCTGCCTGCCTTGACCGTGGTCCAGGCCTGGAGGAGCACAAAGCAGCCATGGACACCTCCCTCCACCAGCCCTTACTCAGCCTCCAGAGCCAGCTGGGGCTTTTGATCCTAATTTCATGAGATGAGCCCAGATTTCAGCGGGCAACTTGCAGTCCTCCTGGAAGCTACACCTCGGTGAGTTGAGGAGAACTGGGAACAAGGCATCGCTGACTTCTGGAGGTGATGAGGTGAATGTGGTCAGCTCTAGAAAATGCTGCAAAGCATTTTCATGGCTCTTTGAAAAACCTCCCACGATAGCAGAACCTCAAACCAATGGGGAAAAAAACAAGCATCCCAGGGCAGGAGAGCAAAGAAACCTCTCCCATCAGGTATTCTTGAGGTGGTTTTTACTTTCTGGCCCCCTCTCCCTCTGTGAAGTAGCAGAAGTATCATAAACCCACTAAAGACTTGGTTGCCACCATCGCTGCTTCGTGGGAGTGTTATATCCATCACAGTGGGATGCAGATGAGAGTCTGGAGAACCGACTTGTCCTAGCAGGTACCTCAGTCCCTTAGTCCTCATGAGATCTCCTGCAGCCTCACCCATGTGCTTGCGGATACATGAGAGACATCATGCTCCTGCAAAAACCAGGCAGCGCTGGCACGATCACTCAGCCGAACACTGGTGTTGTGAAGATGACTGTTTGAGCAAGAACCACAGGATTCAGCCAGAGCCTGCTCACAACCCCTGGGAAACCTTTCACAGCCATTGTGAGATGTGTGTACATCAACGTCCTGGCCGTTCATAACTCCAAGCCAGCTAGATTTAGGGCAGGGGCTAAAACCAGCCCTGGCTGCTGCTGCTGAGGCAGGAGGACAGCGATGCTCTGCTCACACACAGTGCGTGTGCACACGACAAAGTCCACGCCAAGAGTAGCCAGTGGGATGCAGACCTTGGAGTTGCTTCAGGATTCTCAGGCAATGGCACATCCCACAAGCAGGGAATTTTGTACCCAGCGCAGAGGTGGTGCAGGGGCTCTGGCACAGCCCTCCAGTTGGCGGGGCTGGAGAGGGTCCTTGCAAGCTGAAAGCCTGATCCTCCATCTCCCATCGCTTCCCAGGGTACAGCCACAGCCCCCTCGAGGGCTTACAAGAAGCACAGAGGTGGGGACAGCCTTCAAAACTGGGTGGCCACAGCCAAACCACCCAATAAAAGCAGTTGCTGGTGGTGTTAACTCCCAGGGGACCAGGACGCGGCAGGGAGGGCAGAGTCGTGTAAGAGCAGGTGCTGCTGAGCTGGGCATCTCTCTCCATCCTTTCTCTTGGGCTTTTGGGTCTGATCCAGGCTCCGTGCCAGGGACAGTGCTGAGCAGCAACCGCCCTGGGTACCACTGATGGCACGTCCTGGTGGTAAACATGGGCTTTCCTAGATCCGCCCCACTGATACGGTCAGGTTTTCACCCTCGCTCGGTGCCTGGCGTTGGCTGAGGCAGCACATCTGTGTTTCGAACTGCGTAGTGTCAGAGATGAAAGCGCCAAGGGCTGCACTCCTGGGGTCTGCCCCTGACTCCAAAAGGCAACACACTTTAGATGTTTGTTGTTGGAGACATGTTCATCAAAATCGCCATATACTGAGGTGACAGAAACCAGTGACTTCTTTCACCAAACTGGACAAAGGTTTCCCTGTTCCTTGTTATCTCCTTTTCACGGGCTTCCAGCGGTGACATTTCATGAGCATATTTTTAGGTAGCTTCTTCTCACTATTTGCTCAAGCAAGTTCAATCTAACATTGTACAACGAGTTATGGTCGATTTATATTTAGCATTGGAAAAAAAAAAAAAAAGGACTCCTGACAGTCTGAGTTTAGACAGGGAAAAAAACATGGTGAAGTTGGGGGGTTTTGTTGGGTTTTTTGGACCTAAAGCCAAATTACACTTTAGGCAATGAGCTAGAAAAACAAGTTTCTAATCCAGAAAAGCTCATTGGTCTCCGTTAAGCATTAAATGGCTGTGGTTTATTCACCAGGGGGAGGGCAGAGGGTCTTCCACTCACAGTCCTTTCAAGTTGAAAGGACTTAAAATGCCTTCAAAAGTCTGCTTTTGAGTCTAATCTGTGTTAAACAAGAGCTGGGGGAAAGCCTTGTCTGGTGAGCTAAGAGGAGCCTTGTTTCAAACTTGAAAAACGTCTTTATGGGAAGGTCTTCTGGAACAAGTATAAAAACAAACCTTAAAAAAACTCAGGAAACCAAGAAAGTAAAGAAGAAATAATATTCTCCTTCCCTCTGCTGCCAGAGTTACCCTCCATGTTGTGAAGAGTCCTTCTCTGTAATTCCCCTTGCCCGGAGCACGTGCAAATCCCAAGCCTACATGAATTTATTAGCAGACTCAGGTCTGTAAGGGTTAAAAGGCTCATTTATGATAACATGAAAACTAAGTACATTTAGACTCAAAGGGAGCAAGAACTTTCTTACAGATGTCCAAACCCAGTATTCGAAACTACAGGAATAAACCATTGTACAACTGTTTTAAAAGACCAGGCTTTTCCTTTTGTTTTCCCATTTTTTAAATAAAGCTAGATGAAAAGCAATAGAAATTTTCAGTAAGATGCCTGTCGATACCAGCCTGTGTTTGTAGCACTATGTAGGTTCCTATGATGTTGTTTCAGTATGATTAAAAATATTTAAAACAAAGACTACTAAATAGCCATGTCTGAAATTCATATAGAAATCTGAATACTACAAAAAAGCTGAAGAAAGAAATGTAGTTATGTAACACATCAAAGCATTGAGAAGTTCTCATGTCCCTCTGAATGATATACATTTATTTTTCTTTTATAAAAAGTTACTGAATCCATCTTAGAAAGGGGCTTTGTTCCCCTGATGCCTGAAAATGACAATTTGAGGATATACCTGTAACTGCAGCGCTCTCTAACAGTCATTGCGTTGTTCTTGTAGCTAATAAAATCAAGGTAACTTCAAAACAATATTAAAGGAGTCTGCGTTAATGGATTACAGGATTTGTAAGCAATCCTGCTGCAAAGGCATCCAAAGCACTGCAGGAATGCGGTGGTGTTCCTGGCATGGACCTGTGGTCTCGGCCTAGGCCTTCTCCATCGAAGGAGGAGGTAGATCACTGAGATTAGGGACTCATTTGGTTTGCTTTTGCAATGGAGAGCTAGAAACACTGTGAAAAGCAGGCAGAGACAGTGGCTGAGGCTATAAGGATATCTCTTAGCTCAAGTGTCCAGGTGCCGTCACACCATGTAGTAACCCAAGGATGAGAAAGTTAGTCTCAGATGGGCGGAGGAGGTGTCACCACTTGGACACGTAGGGATGGACATGAGCACACAGCAGGACCCAGTGCTTGGCATAGTCTGCCTGTACTTCGGGCAGTTTGATCTAGCACACACGCATCCCCCAGGCACCAGCGTCAGAGTGTAGACGTTTCTCAGATCACTCCGTGACCAAGAGCTGCACAGCTCAAACCACATCTTCAGTGGGCGCAGCAGGACTCTCTCTACCGGGTGTTATTCACAGAGCATATATTTGAAAGAAAGAATGAAAGATAAATTCGGTCACAGAGCAAGTCAACAGTAGAATGTAGAATAAAACATCATCTTCTCACCCCAAGGCCAGAGACCCACCACCAGTGGTTTTCACTGCATGTTTTCTTGGAGACCCCAACCCCATACTATTTCAATAGGTCTTCGAAAGTCAACTAAACCTACTGCCACAACAGGCTGAGGCTCACACCTCTAAGACAAGCATCCTTTGGGGACCCTCAGATCAAAAAGGAGCAGGAAGAACTGCTGCATCCGATCAAACAGCTTCTGAATTGCTGCTGACTGTTGAGCAAAGGCTTTTGCCGATGCCGTGGACTGACTTAGCTGAACGCAGCATGGCATTAGACTACCTTGTGGGAAATGTGCCACTGTCAGCACAAAGTGAGTCCATGCACAAGGTTTTATAGCACATGATTTATTATTCCCATCCTTATTACACCAAGGTGTCAAATGAGTTCCTGAAGATGAAACAGCAACAGTTAGCATGCTAATAGCTATACTCATTTTCAGCCCCGCACCCTACTCCATAGCACACAAACCACTCAGACTTGGAAAAAATTGCAGCCTGCCTCCGCGTTAGCACTTTGCAATTAAATCCTGACCTTTCCGTCTCTTGCTTGGAGCATTGTGCTGCTGGAAACAGTGCAGTCCAGCCCCAGTTGCTCACTTCTCTCACATTTTACTTGTCCAGCAGACTGAGACCACTTGGTTTGTGGGGGCCAGCGGTTAATAAATCCATGCCTTGTTGTATGGGAAACCATATCGTGATAGCACAGAAAACACCTTGGCACTGCTCTGTCATACACAGGCTTTGAAAGCTTTGCAGTTAAATGCATTAACCATGTGCATTTAGAGGAGATAAAATTACTCTGCCTGTAAGTGCACCTAAGTGAGAGGTCCTGCAGAGATGCTGTGGATGTTCACTGGCAACCACCTCTTTATACTGCCATAAAGCCAGAACTTGCCATCTGGTCATTAGGTTGTACAGGACATTGCCAGCTAAGGGAAGTGAAGGCAGCCTCTTCTATGGCCTTTGTAACTGAGGTTTTCAAGGAAAAAAAATCACAAAACTTTTAATTAAATAAGTCTGTGCTTACTTCAAACCCAAAACTTCCCCACGTTATCAGGAATTTCAGCATTAAGTTCTTCTGGGGATGTGGGAAGCATTTATATCGGCCAGCGAACCTTCCCTGCGCTCTCTGTTTTGCCCTGTGCAGAGCGGAGGTAACCACGTCCACCCCAACAGGGGCGGGGAAGCTTCATTAACTGACGGTTACACAACGCTTTTGGAGGGAAACCACGTGTTTATGGTTTCATTTTGTAACCATTAGTGTCACATACCACGGCAACGTCTCCAGGACTTTAATATTCCATCTGTGTGAGGGGCATTTCACAAAGCTCAGCAAAAAAATCCTCATTATTAAGCAACTTATTATTCCCACATAAGTAGGTTCTGCTCCTATAGATGCCCTGACATGTCTCAGAAGAAGCAGGTAGCAGGTAAAAGTTTGACTTGCTCATGAGTCAGTGACATTAAATCAACTTGCTTTAACTGTCTCTGCTGCAATGAGCTCTGTTTACCCCACTAGTTAAAAAAAAATAAAAAATGTTTTCCTCCATGGAAAACAAGCCTGGTTCAGATGGCTATCTGAACACAGGAGTGGAGAAAAGACAAGTGATTTGGTGTCTTCTGGGCTAAAACCAAGACATTTATCAGGACTGGTCAACAGAGACGTCCCAAGCCATGTTGTTCGTTGTGAGGCCCAAGTTACAACTGCAATTCACCTCCCTCGAAATGCTTCAGTGATCCTAGGTCTAGGCATTGGTCTCCCTCTGCTCAAGGCAACTGATCAAAAGAGAAGATGTGACAATGAGCTTCCATACGGCCTGCTAATGAAGATCACTGAAGGCCTTCAGCAGATGTATCTTTTGATACCTCCCAGGTAAAAACATGTTTCCTTTTGTTCACTCTCAGATGTCACCTGAGTACCAATCCCTTGAGGCACTTGACCTCCTTCTTCTGGGAACCCCTCCCTGTGTTTTGGAAACACAAACTTGACTGCAAGCACTACTGAAGTGTTGCTGATGTTTCATACCATCCTGGAGCTGACTAAACAGGGACAAGAGCCCTAGAGGAAGAAAAGGAAGGATTTTTGCAGAGATGATGTCCAGGTGGTATTGTACACAGATTTTTAAAATCAAGGGCATAGAGGGTTGTTCAAGGTCATGCCTGGCATCATGGTAATAAAAAATACAAGTCTATAGAAAAGCAGAATAATAGTAGAAGAAAATCACATGCGAGTTTAAAGGTAGTGAGTACATAATGTGACAAATCCCATAGTTTTGTTTTAAATTACTTTTCTGTGCAGAGCATCTTTGCTCCCTGGGGTCTTCCCCCATATGGTACCCCCATCTCTGTGATTCTTCTGCTCAGGTTTTCAATTTTCAGCTATACATAGGTGAAAAATCCACAAAGACTACAACTTATAGACATCTATATCTACTTTCAGCTTTCCGTCAGCTCCAGAGAAGACTCAGAAAGTCCATCTGTGTTGGTAAATAAAGCTAGACAGGGCTTGTTCATGACCAGAGGCCACCTGACACAGCTCAGCCACCTCACCACAACCTCAATTTCTTCAAGCAAGTCTCCAGGCTGAGAGGTGCAAGTGTAAAGCTGACCTTCCCAACACTGGTGGAGGCCAAGGGAAGGATGGAGCTGCAGGGAGTGTGGGTACAGGGCTGGCCTGAGCCAAGCACTGGGGAGGCACAGATGGGAAGAGGGAGAATGAGCTGAATGGATGAATTCAGAGGAAACATTTCCCAGATTTTTCCCAAGTCCTGAGATGCATCTCAGAGCACACAGTTGCCTCCACAGCTCAACACCAGGGACAAGAGTTTTGCCTGGACTCAGCAGGCATTGGGAGGGGGACAGACAGGGGTGACATTCAGGCTCATCCCCCTGTGCCAAAACAGGCACAGGCTCCCAAGAAGCAGCTGGAATGGGGCAAAGTGACCTGAAGGACCCCTTTCCCAAAGCCTCCAAGACCTCTTGCCTGGGCTGATGGACCTTCATTGGGTTGGTCCAGGCCATGGGTGAGCACTTCGAGGGCCAGGAATGTACATTAGTTGCCTCCTCCTCCTCCTCCCAGTGGGAAGGCCTTTTCCACCGAGATCCGGCAGCTTTGTGTCCTACAGCTGACATAACACCCTGGCAAACCCCGTACAAGGTTACAGGAAAATTCAGGAGGAAAGAGCCTTGTGGTGGTTAGCTGCTCCAGGCCCATGGTTACCACCATGCAGGAAATCAGGCTTTGGTGCTCTCCTCCTACTGCTCTCTCACTCCCACTCCAGTCATTAATTTGCCACCCTGACTTACTTGCCCAGTATTAGACGCAGCTCAGACATTCCAGACTGGGAGTGGGGTCCTGTGCTCCTCAGGGACACACTGGCCCAGCCAGCTTCAGGGCTGGGAGTCACAACCTGCCCCTCACACTTCTTCAACAACACTGTTAGGTAATGTCTTCAGTGTGTCCATGAACATGTCACATGGACATTTTGAGAGAACTCATAACTGATGATCATGCAAATGAGTATTGGGAACAATCCTGAGCAAAGAACCTGAGGGTTTCAGTAGCCCACTTGTGAGAAAGGTGAAAAGCAAGCACCATCACTTAGTTCAGATGTTTCCACAGGTCAGAAGGTGGGCCATGTGATGTTTTTTCCCCCTGTGCAGACAGACTGCATGCACTTCAGCAAAAATGCACCATTCCCCCCAAGGTGGAGTTTGATTGCCCAAACATAGGCTGGTGTCAGTGCTCTGCTCAGTCACGAGATCCATGGGTCTCCTCAGAGGAGCTCAGTAACAGAACAAGAGGAAACAGCCACACACTGGAACAAGGGAAACAAGTTTTTACCATGAAGGAGGTCAAGCTCTGGAGCAAGTTTCCCAGAGAGGATGTGGAGTCTCCATCCTTGGAGATACTCAAAAATCTGAGCAGTCTGATCTAGCTGGCCCTTTGGAGCAGAGACCCTTCTGGGTGGGACATCTCTGGGACATCTAAAATACTTCTATGTTCCCGTGTGGATGTTCAGTCAAACCATAGTTTGCTGGAGTCTCTGCTGCTCCCTGTGCTGAAAAAGCAAAAATCTTCCTTGCCAGCAGTACCGATTTGCCCATCTCCATTCCCAGTCAAGGTACTCCATGTTTCCAGATTTGCCTCTCAGAGAAGATGCAGTCACCGAGTTTTCAAGATCCAAACCCTCAGATCTGTGACTCATATTTCTGGGGAGATCAAGGGAGCAATTCTGGCTCTCCTGGTTCCCTTTTGTGACTTCCTGGCACCACAGAGGTGAAGGTAAGGCCAATCCCTGTGCTCCTGATCCTCAGGCCTGCCTCCTGGAATAGCACAGCTTGACATTGTTAACTGCACACTGAAAGGTGTATTGTACATTAGCTACATGTTGTACGGTTGACTTTTTTATAAAGGAAATGTTTTTAAAAACTTCCCTACCATTAGTCTCTGTGAAATGCCAAAAATTGTATGAGTTCTTTCAACTAGAAGAACACAAAGGCTTCCCCTCAAGGTAAAAGCACATGATTTTGCACTTTAAAGCCAGGGTAGAGGAAAGGAAGGTCTCTTCACAACTGTTATTGCCAGCATTCCGTTCACTTCGCCCTTTTCAGATAAAGCCCTGGAAAGTCCTGCCCTGCCTCTCCCTTGGTGGTCTCCCCTCCACCTCACCCAGGAGCTGGATATGCTCTATCACGGGCCAGCTTCAGAGATCTTTGTCACAAACCTGCCTCATCTCAGGTGTGCTAGCACCAGGATAGGTCATGCACCCTGTGAAGGGATCAGGCAGGACCCCGTTACAGCCACCCAACAAGATACTCCATGACCTACACCATAAAACCTGACGTTACCCAAGTGGGTGCTTTATCCCAGCTCGTCTGTGTGACACGGGCTTGGCTCAAGCCTGGGGTGAGCTGAGCGCACAGCGGTACAGTCAGCACGGCCCCACTGCCAGGGGACAGCCCTGCCAGCACCCACAACTCAGGTGTGTGCCTGAATACCAGGTCACTTTTATTGCTTACTGGTAAGGCATTAACCTTGGATGGTTTTTCTCCCCTCTGTGCCAGTTAAACCAGTTCTATCACATCTATATTTCATGGTCTCTCTCTCTACCAGGCTTCCCTGCACAAGCAGGGCTTGACCTCAGCTCTGTAGAGCTGAATAGCAGAATAAGTATTTAATAACAGGAGTCCTGATTTTGTGGTGATAAAGGGTGCAGGGCTGGAGGCCAACAAACTGAACTGTCTCAAGTCATGCTATTTACGTTTGCCTGGGTCCCCCATCACCTGATCTGCAGGGCTTTGGGCTATCAGGCTGGAATGGAAAGTAGAGCCGGAGGTGTGAGAGAAGAAGTGCCTGGTCAGAGACATTTGGATAGCTCAGTTTGGTGAAGGGGACCGACAACGATCCATGGCATCCTGCTGCCTTTTGCTCTCCAGACAAACATCACCAGATCATGGCACGTCTGTGTGAGTAGGCAGCCTCCTGCGGCCCTGTGCCTTCTCCCAGTCTGGGACAGGGCAAAAGCTGTTGGACAATCAGATGCTGCCCAGGCAGCAAAGTGGCTTCTGCCATCAGAACCCAGGCTTGGTGTCACCTACCTGCTCACCTACACTCTGCCTGCTGTCACAAATCTGCTGAGGCCCAAGCCCAGCAGCCCCACAGCACATTTGAGTCTGTCAAAGTCTGGGACATAGCACCTTGCTTAGCTGAAATTCCATAACTTGGCAGACACTGGGGGTGTTAGGCTTTCTGAGGTCAGCCAGTCTTCATAGACTTCAACCTTGTCCACAGTGAGGATGAGAAACAACCTCACAAAACTGGAACAAGAATGAAGTTTCTGCTGTGAAGGGGCGGCTCATCTCAAAGGTTCGTCTCTTGGCAATTAGCTTTATACACCCGAAAGATCTCTGCAGAGCTCTTCTGCTTCCCTACACCCTTGTGTTTACTCAACAGAGTTAGAAGTAGCCATCTCTAAAGGCCACCCACAAAACCCTACCTCGAGCACCAGGACAAAGAGAGGAGAAGGAGACAGCCGGGGAGCCACTGTGGAGGGCTCTGACGAAGGGCAGCCCACCTGGGATGGGGCAGGAGCACAAGGTCCACAGGACATCCCCTGATTGGAGAGACAGCAGGGTTGGGAGTCATGGTGGGAAGTGCCAGGGGAAGCCAGGCTTGAAACAAGGAAGCCATGTCAAACTCGAAAGAGTCAAGTGGGGCCAGGGTGGGCATTTATGCTACCGACGAGGTGTGAACACCACACAGACAGCTTGAGTCATCCCCCCGCCTTGATAACTATGCCCATACTGCAGTCACTGACTTGAAGTTGTAGTGGTCACTGACTTGAAGTTGTAGTTTGAGTTGTAAGTCACTGCTGGGAATGCAGCGCTACCAGGTGGACACCGGCTCGTCTGCATGGTGCTGTGCCTTACCTGCAGGATGCCCAAGAGCATCTCTCCTCTACCGTGGGTGACAGTGGGATTTTGGCCTTCTTCCTCATCCGGCTGGAGTGTGAGCCTCGCACAGGGACTCAACAGAAAGGTTTTGTCTTGTCAGCACACAAGCTGCTCGTGTGGGACATACCGTCATACTCCAGCTGTGCCACAGCTGCCTCTCCAGCACACAGAGATGCTCGGGCAGGAGCCATCTGCAGCTGTCGCTGGCAGAAGCGCTCCCATGGTGCAAGCTCTCCGCGCTCCCAAGGGACAGACCACAGAAAAATGTGGTGGTGAGATGCACAAAATGTAACTCTTCGCTGGGCTGGATCTTTGTTCTCGTGCTTTTGAACAAAGCAGAGCCCTTCCCTTAAAATGTGGGAAGCAGGGCAGAAAAAAGTGCTTACTGACAATGCTTAGGGTGCGGTAAAATCCCTAGATGTGTTGAAAGGACACTCCTAAAAAAGATGCTTTTATATTTAAACATCTGTTCTCAGCAGTCTTTTTGCAAATTAGATGAGTCAAACTCCAGCCCTGAGCCAAAGCCCAGCTCCTCTAATTACACAGGGGCGACCTCCATCACAACTCTGGCTGTGGTTTCTCTGCTGAGTCTTGGGCCCCATCCTGCTGTAGAACGGCTCTTCAGCAAGGGAACCAGTCTCCTCTGCTGCACAATACCCACCTTTCCAGCTCATCTCAGCCAGTGGAAAGGAATGCTCAGCATGCCCAGCACCTTGAGCAGCAACAGAGATGGAGCAGGTTTAGGAAGATAAAACTCCTAACCACCACCTCCTACCGCAGCTTCTTGGACCTTTCTTTTCTGTCTCACTGGCCTCTCTCTTGCAGTTATTTTTCTTCATATGGCTTGTGGCAGCAAATCCGTTTCCCTCCTCCCGCCCCTCCTTTGGGTCCCCACGCAGACGGCACTGGCTCTGTGCTCTGTTCTCAAGTCCAGCTTTTTCCATGCGCTGTATTTCACAGCCCGTCAGGTCAGGATGTGGCTCAGACTCACAGGACTTGAGGTCTCTGCATCAAACCAGAGACCTGAAGGACTGTCAAAATTAGAAATATTTTTTTGCAGGATTTTTGTGTGAGAACTGTAGAAAACTCAAGTGAAAACCACATCTGGGAAAAGGTTTGGAAAGCCGGGTGATACAGGCTGGCTCTGATCTGAGCCATGTACACGTTGCCTTTGCCACATGCAAGTTAATGCTAGAAAGGCAGATTAATAAATAAACCCGTTCACTGAAGGGTAACACCAGTCCAGCAGTTTGCAGTGGGAAAGATGAAGGTTCTCCCACTTGCTCCATGGAGACCAAATCTTATTATTTTCTTCTTAGAGCATGGCAAAAGCCACATAAGCCATTCTGAAATCCAAACAAACTTCTAATGGTCATTCAATGGGCTGCTTCTAACAAATCCACAGGAAAAATCTGTAGCAAAATCTCCAGGCCCGCTCCAAACTTGCCAGCGTGTCCTCATGGTGCAAGGCAGGAGCGTCCAGGTCCCAGCAGTGGTGGGCCAGCATCTGTGCCATCATGAGGCACAGCCAGAAAGACATGGCATCTCTCCATGCTGCATCCCAGGCAAGTGGGTACCTTTCGGGGGCACCTTGGGATGCCCGGACAGCACAGGCGAAACCAGCCTTTTAGTCAGTGAGCAAGAGGGAGAGATTCATTCTGATGTGATGTATTTTAGCTTTGAATTGTAATCCTTTCTGCGGTTAATATAGATGACCACAAAAAAAAACCCAACTAGCTTTCCCGAGCTCTTATGCCAAGGGACTGTATCTCTCTCTATTGAAGACTTCCTGAAAATACAGCAACTGTCAGGAAAGAAAGCAAAACTAAACACATGTGGTGAGGTATTTATTGTTACAAGATCAGCTTCTTCAATGAACTAACTGCAAATAGCCTAGCAAATTTCTGGTTGATACAAAAACCTGAAAAAACAGAACTCCCCATGTTCTGTTTTGGTTATTGTATTGGAGGGAGCCTGTTATTTTACCCAGCAAGCAAACTCCTCCTATGTTTGCTCTCTGGTGCTCCCATAATAACTACTGGTAGTGCTGCAGCTGACCATCATGCCTTGCCAGGGTGAACAGCAATACAGCCCAGACACAACACCCCTCCTCAAATGCTGGTGCTGGGACCTTCTCAAGATGCTGCTCCTGCCAGGGGAGCCTTGTCTGCAGGGCAGAAGGAAGCAAAAAGCTCAAGCTCTGGATCACAGGGGAGCAACAAGCCCTTGTCCTCACTAGAGAGAAAGTCTGGGACTACAGGGTCTCAGCTTGAGGCTGAGATAAAGTGTGGGATAAGGTTTGTGAGACCATCCCGCAGCAATCAGGGACTGGGGACGAGGTTGGGAACGAGCAACTTGGCTGCAGTTTCTCACATGCCCTGCCCCTTCACAGAGGAAAGACTGTCAGGAGAGAGAAGAGTGACAATCTTACCTATAGTCTGAGGATGGGATGAGACAGAGTCAGTTTGGTCTATTCTTATAATTAGGGAACAAGCAATGTGAAAATAAGATCTGAAAGTCAAAGTTTGTCCAGGCAATCACGTCTTGACTCCACTTTGGCCATGGCTCTTGGAAGTCCAGTCAAATACCACAGCAGGGCAAACCAGTGATAGTGGCTTCAATGGATAGTAGTAATCCTAAAATAATCCCGTGTTCCTCAAAGGTATAAAGAAACAAACGTGATTTTTTGGGCAAGATTTGGGTGTTAATATATGTAAGCATAAATGTGTGTGTGTGTATACGTGCATACATGTATCTATATAGCCATAATTAATTCATTTATTAGAAGAAATGATTGCCAGGTTTGAAGAGCGCTGGCTGACAGAGGTAGGCAGCCTTTCACCCGCAGCATACGTCCTTTTCTTTCCCAGATCAGAGGCTGAGGGTGCCAGCACAGAAGGAGGTAGAAGAGGCCACCTACCATGCAACTCCAGCATCATCCTTCAAAAGAGATCCTTGGCTCCCACAGGATTGGGAGAAGCTGGGAGCCAGTGCTGTTGGCTCTCTCAACACTGCGCTTTGGATGTGAAGGCTCCTGGCTCCTTGCCAGCCTGGTGGGATGCCATCCAAAACTGATCCACAGGCCGTACTTGGCACTTGCACCACACACTTCTAACCCTTGCTCTTGAAGATTAGCCAAGATGTTATCTATTAGACCTGCTGGTAAAAAGTGTTAAAAGCCATCAGTCTGTTGTAAAGAGGAATTTGAAAGTGGATTTTTATTGATTTTCATGAGAAGTCATGGGTTTATCAGGCCTTTGGCTTCTGGAAAATCTTCTCTCTAATGCTCAGCAGTCCTAAAGCCTTTGCAGCAGGGAAATATGGCTGAATAGCCTCCAAGTCCTTCAGTGTCACTGCTAAACCACAGCAGCGTTTGAGGACACGGCTGCTCAAACATTTCCCTGGCTCCAGCAGCAAGTCACTTGAAAATCCACAGCGTTTGGCTCGTTTTGACAGCTGGTTTGTGGAGCTGGCGTCTCTTCCAAGTGAATCTGAGTGACTGCCCTGGAATGAACTGGAATGAACTGTTTCCATGGGGGCAGCCAGGAAACTTTCCAGGAGGCTCCAGTCCTTGAGCGACAGCCTGCAGGGATGAAGGATGAATTTGCACACTTCTCGTAGGAAACGCTTTTTGTCCCTGCTGCCTGCAGAGTCTTTCCTCTTGGGGAGGGACGTGCCACATATGATGAACCTCAACGCGCAGCCCCCCAGGAGCCCAAGCACCGCTCATGCTGGGAAGAGCTCAGAAACGCCGTCTCTCGCAGTCTGAGAACACAGGCCAGGGAAAGGTGGCACAGCCCCACATCCCTGCCTGCCCCAAGGAACAGCCCCGCTGCAGCCCACGGGGGCTGATGACACCTTTGCCCTCACCCAGCCCAAGGCCTCCTCTCCTTTTAGAGATGCTTACGTCTTATCCAAAAGGCAATATAACTACAGGAATGTTCTTTCCTGGGATGAAAAGATGTAGACTGGGTTAATTTAAGGAAGCAGCTTGAGTTAAAACAGTCAGCAGGGCCAAGGTCAAAAGACTTCTCCTGTCCTGACCCTCTCCTCCAGCTGGGACAGCCCATTGCACTAATGCACGTGAAATGTGTCAATGCCTGGACCCACGCAGGGCATGAGGAGAGACAGGGTTGCCTTTAACTGCTCAGTAAATATGACGACATGGTTCCTGGGAGTGCCTTGGCCTCCCTGCCAAGTGGAAGGTCGTCATAAAGTGTGTGCTGCCAGGTCAGAGCAGAATGATGGCAGTTCCTCGCCTTGCATTCTTCAACCATGTCATATGTTGAGCATTTTGTTTGGGGCTGTTTGATTCCACGTACAGCTCCACTGTCCCCTGTTCAACAAGCAGGCACCATTGCTTCTTTCTCCAAGACCTACCTCAGATCCACAACATCTTCTCTGTCACCTCCCCTGCCCCAGAGACAGGTCCTGTGTATGACACTGCACCCTTAGACTCCCAGCTGACCTCCTCTTCCCACAGAACATCCTTCTGGCCATGATCTGACCACTCGTTGCCTTCCCTTCTCTAGCCTCTCTGTTACAAACTCTTGGGCTTTACCTTGGTGGTTTAGGAAGAACCAGCAGAATGACTGACTGGTAGGTGCAACCATTGAGGAACAGCAAGAGAAGTCACACCTCTGCCCCTCTTGCTTTTATCAGTCCCTGGTTTGGAAGGAGGTAGGGGCTGCAGGTAGGGTCTGGAAACCAAAAAGCCACTTCACCCCGCTGCTCTCATCCCCAGGGGGAAAATGACAGCCTTGCCTTTCACAGGCGTTTTTTAATTTGAGCAATACCTTCCAGAGTGTCCAACAATCATGCAAGTGTTTCATTCTCAGAAGCAAAGATGGAAAGAAGCGGTCAGGGATGGTCAGGGGGTCTGCTCCCCAGGCTCCACTGGCTGCCAGGAAGCAGAGAGTGACTCCAGCCATGGGGACGGGCTGAGGAGGTGCCCAGCTGTCCCCTCCAGTGCACAAAGGCTTCCTCAAAACTCCGCTCCTTTCACTGATTAGTCCAAGAGCAAAAACTATTCCCGACCCAGGAACACTGCCAGAACCGCCACTCGGTGCCCAAAACCTTCCCCAAATGACATCTTCGGGGCTGTGTTATTTTCCAAAGGTCTGCAAGCCCCATCTGAGCGGGATGTGCTTGAATTTAGCCCGGGATCACTGGATGCTGCAGAGACACGGACATGCCGATTACTGTCCCTGCTGCGCGTTTGGTGCCAACGTTCCCCCTGCCAACTCCAGGAGGTGCACGTAAGGAACGGGAGGCTCGGGAGGCCTGAGACACGGGGCTGGTTCTGAAAGTTTCTGAGGTAACAGGCTGGTTTTGAAGGTTTTGGAAGGATCAAGCGGAGCCAGGCAGCCTGCCCGCGCTCCGGGCTCAAAAAGCGTCAGCAGAAACGCCCGTGCATACCCCCGGCAGCACCGGTCCCTTCCCACCCCCTTCGGGGCACTTCTGGGTGGGATTCTTCCCCTCCCAAAAAAAGGGTTTTGGGAGACCCAGGCTCCAGGGAGCGGCCAAGAACCGCGCCCGCGTCCGCCCCGGCCGGGAGAGGCGGCGGGGCCCGGGAGCGCTTCCCACCGCCCCCCCGCCGGCACAGCCCTTTGGCTCCGGGACCGGCGGCGGCGGCCATGGGCAGCGGGAGCAGCCGGCGGCGGCGGGGCGCGGCGGCGGCGGGGAGCGAAGCGGTGCCCGCGGGCAGAGCGGCGGCGGCGGAGAACCGGCAGCTGCTGGAGACGGTGCTGGCCGAGTGCGAGGAGGCGGCGGCGCTGCCCGACCCCGGCGGCCGAGCCCCGGCTGCCGGCGGCATCCCCCCGCCCCGGGACGCCGGGCGCTGCGGGGAGGCGGCGGCGGGAGGCGGCGGACCCCCGCCCCAGCAGCCGGTAAGTGCCCGCCCAGGCCCCGGCCCCGGCCGGGACCCCGCGACCGGCCGGACCCTCCCGGCGGCGGCCCCGGGACCTCCCATCTCCCGGACTGCGGAGCGCCGCCACAGCCGGCGGGAACTGCTGAGGCCGTGGATCCCTCAAAATTTTGAGTGGCATGAAGGTGTTTCTGTCTCTGCGGTCACACCAGGCCCCGCTCACATTTGCTGCTCTCTTCGCATTTGCGCTCTGTGGTGCGAGGGAAATACCGTCCCGAAAAGGGCCATCCCCTCCTCCGGTTTCCCTGTGCTATTGAGAGCTTCTTTTCCTGACTCGTGGAAATCGCTCGATTTTATAAAGCACGGCTCACCCTTCTCCCTGGGTTGGGTTTGTAAACACGAGTTCAAAAATGTGAACATAGAGCTGCTGATTAATACTTGCCCATCTGCTGCAACCGCAGTCCAGCTCTTCCTAAAGAAGCGTTTCAGTCTCTTTCGGTTTAACAAATAGTGGATTTGCCTCTGAGGGAGCTGAGATTTATCTTTTTCTTTTTTTTTTTTTTTCCCCTATCCAAAAATAACAGCAGCATCTATATCAGCTGGTGAGGAGGCCAACAATCACCAGCTTCTTTCATCTTAGCTCAGCTTTGGAAGTTGCGTGCTGTTTGTTAGATAAACGCTGCTCCGTGCAGATGAACAAAAGTCGTCAGACTAAAATAATAAATTTAAAAATAGAAGTGAATACTTGGGATCCAGGACTTTCTGCCTCGCATGCCTCAGTTTTGCTCTTTTAGAAGTGTGTCTTTTCCGTTGCCAAGCTGCATGGCCGTGGGGTAAGGACAACTTTAATACAAAATAATATTGCCATTAGGATACTTGGCAGGGTTCAGTATCAGAACTTTTTTTTTAGACAAGTTTTAAAGAAAAGCTTCAAAGACAGTGAGATCTGGAAGTGGGAAAAAAAAAAATCTTGTATTGTCCAGTTTTCCTTGCTCTTTTAACTCCAAACCCTCCTGCGATGTGAATGGGAGCTCCGTCCAGCAGCGCTTTCTCCTCTGAGGGACTCCCATTTATGAGCAGTCCTCCTGGCTTCCCCCATTAAATTTTATTTATGGTAATAGATGGCGCTGGGGTCCATGTTTCCTCTATCTCCACATGCGAATGTCGTGGCTGGATCTTTAAAAGAATAATTATAATAATTATAGTTATATAATAATTATATTGGTTGTGGATTTTCCTGTGCATAAAGTAGTATATCATCTGAAGTGATGTATATTCTGGGTAATTACACGTCAGAAAGGCAACGGAGCTGTCCCTATCTACAAAAATCCGTAGAGAGACAGTATACCATGGCAGTAGATATTGATGAATTAATGACAAAGGGCAAACCAGAAAGAATGAAGAATTTAAGATGTGGCCCCTGAGGTGGGTGGGAGGGGGATGTCACTGTGCCCAGGTCCCGGCTGCAGACCTCCTCCTCTGGCAGAAATGATGTTGAGGAACCCATAGCATCATCTGAGCCGCCCCAGGTCGTGGTCCCACCCAGTGCAAACCCAGGGTAGGAACACCATCAAGTCTTGCAGCACAGAGATGTTTCTGGGAGCCCTCAAAATTCAGCCTAAAGCAGCCATGTGGGGCTTCAGTCTTAGATATTTTCAGGGCAAACTTGAAGCTCTTCTTGGTAGCGCTTTCTCTACCTGAACCCGAGGTGGCCATGGTCCTGCTGAGACAGCAGTCATGGGCTTACCGTTCTGACTCCTCGAGGCCTAAAAAGTCACTAGCCTGAGAGAAGGAGGGAGAAAACTGTTTGCAGCACCAAGTTTTGGTTGTTTGCTGGATGCAATTGAGTCTTTTAGGTCATTGTGCAAACTGCAGTTCCACCCTTCCCATGAGGGAAGAGGAGGAGGTTTCTGGAAAGAGATACCAGTTTTGTTGCATCACTAGTTCCTTGCTGGAAATTTTGAGGGCAATTTCTCTCCATCTTGCCAGCTTCTCAACTAGTCATTCATGATTTCTGTCTTGTGATGGGAACTCGCTTGCTTTGCCCTGTGCTGCATTGCAAACTGGGGGATGAGCAAAGAAATTCCAGAGAAGGAAGTATGTCAGTTGAGCAGAGCTAACGGAGGAGAAATGAGGGAGGAGGAGGAAAGGCAATGAGGACATATTATAGTAGAAAAGCCTGATGAGAAATAGCCTGTGGAGGAGCAGATTCTGGCTGGTGGGAGGAGAGGAGAGGTTTGCCCCTGGCTAGAAGAAAGTGGTTGCCTGCAAGGAGGACTCCGCTCTTTGCTGTCACAGTTGGTCCTGGGCATGATGTGCAACAACGTTGTGCTTTCCCACCTGAACCTGAATGCACTTTGTCACCCAGCAGCAAGCTGGCAGCACTGATGGGCAATCAGACCAGGTGGCAAGGGCCAGTGGAGAGGGATATGGCTGCCTTTAAAGGCTTGATCCACCTCTGTTGCATTCACATTGCACTTGGGAGTGAGAAGGGTGAGGGCACTTCACAGCAGTGGGCCAGGAACCAAATCCTGATGGGGAACCTGAACCCAGCTCGGAGCAGACCCCAGCACCACCGTATCATCATCAAATGTCCATTTTCAGGTTTGCCTTCGATTCTGGCTGGCTGTACGCGCTTTTTCCTTGTTTCTTTGCTCAACACAGAAAAAGCGTTTGTGGTTTTGCAGATGCTGCCACAGCACTGAGCGGGGTGGCAGCTCTCTGAGGAAAGCAGGGGAGAGGCCGCAGCCTCAGGAATTTCCCCCTCGGTTTCCTGAAATGGAAAAATCACACAGACTGTTAAGGTCTTGCTTTTAACAGCTTTTTCCACAGTGCTGTCACTCCTCCTGACTGGAGACTGTAATTACAGTAACCCGTCACCCCAGCCGCAGTGCGGGAATAACACAGGTAGAGGGGGTATTAACCATCTTCTAGAGGGACTATCACATACTTTCAAAACAGCCTAGTCTTCAAAGCTCTGCTTGTATTTTTCAGCCAGATAAATGTTCTTCCTGCAGATTGATGTGGTGCAGCGTCATCTCGTGGCTGGCTGGTCCCAGCTGCAAATGCGAAGGGGTCCTGTGGGGACATTTAGTGTCATACCCTGTCAGTTTCTTACAGGAACTGAGATAGGTTTGGTTTTCTACTGTAATTAAAATATGCTTCCCCCAACAGAAATTTAATCTTTCTAATTCAGTTGTATCAGCAATTTATTTCAGCATTTCCTTCTTGTTTGTATTAATGGTCAGAAATGCCCTCAAATCCAGACGTTCTCCAGTTGCACAGAGAGCTGTGCTCCACTGGCCAGAATGCTTCAGAAAAGGTCTTTTCCAGCTGAAATCTGGGACCTCTTGAACTCCAAAGGGCAAGGGAAGCAGCTAAGGGAAAAGTCCAAAATTAGATTGTTTCAGATTCTGCAGTTAACATCCAGGTGTGGATCTGGTGGTTGCTGAGCAAAAGATCTCCCTCTTTCCCGTGTTATATTCCTTGTCTTTTTAAAAACGCCTTATACTTCACCAGAGCCCAGCGAGCAGTGAGCTCTGCTGTCCCGTCCCCAGTGTCACCCTCCCAGCACAGCTGTGTTGCAGCTGGACTTGGAAAACTGCTAAGTATTTTTCTCCCCGACATCACTTGGCAGAGCACGGGTCACTTTTGCCCTGAAACCGGTCCTGATCTAAAAGCTAAGCACGGGGCATGCGCAGAATAGCTGGGAGCGGGTGTTTTAGTTGGCAGCAGAAGAAAAATGTGGGAAGTCCCCGTGTCCCTGCCCACTTCCCTTCCATTGCCTATTCCTAATTCCTGCGCTGGCCAGAGGATGTTGCTGCAGACCGGAGCAAGGCTGGGAGTGCTTTGCCTGGGATGCAGCTGGGGCGTTACATCCCGTTCGATACCTACCGACACGTTAGGTAAGCTAGATTATTTTTTTTGCCAGCGCTAACTCTGGCTGCGGGTTCGTGAGAGGCTGTTTTCGTCAGCGATGACTGTCTTTGCCATCCCCATCATTTGCTGATGTTGCTGGAGAGTGCTCCCCTTCTGCTGTACCAGCTCAGCCATCTCCAGCTCTGCTGCAAACTGCTTCTGCGATGCTCCAGCTGACATCGCCTCCCTCCCTCCCCACCAAGGTGGGGGCTTTTCATCTTGCTTAGACCGGTCCTCCGGTCCGGTTCAGAGGGTGTTAGTGAGGAGGGATTTGGGAGCAGCAGAGGCAGGGAAGGAGGCACCGGCTTATATCCTGCAGAAAAGCCGCACTGTGAAACCCCAGTCAGCAGAGCAGCACTGACAGAGCCCCACACTTGTGCCCACGTAAGTGTTTTAGGCGGCTCAGTCACCCTCAAGGCTCCCTTGTACATGTTGGGACCACTCAGAGTCTGTATCTCAGTTCTGTCTCGGGGCTGTATCTGTACTGGTAAACTTCACCATAGCAGCTGCCTGGCATCGGACCGTGATGAGTTGCCCCGTTGAGCTGTGAGGATGGTCCCTGTCATGGTTTTGGCCTGGGCCAACTCTCAGTCTCCGAAATACCACTTGGGCATGGTTCAGAGGCCAGCACAAGGACCATCCCCAAGATGGTCCTTGAAGCTTGAATTTGGCCACCTGGTTTTGGAGACAATGAGGTTGAGACTACAACAGAGACCATAGCTGAGCAGTTCAACGCAGCTTGGGGACAGCTCAGAGCCCCTGAAGGTGTATGGCTCCAAATGACCCCGTGGGTGCCGGGGAGGATGTTCTTATCCAGCTCACCGCAGCTGCTGGAGCTGACAGGCAAGGATGGGAGGTCAGGGCTGAGAGGACGGGAGAGGAACACCAGCCATGGCTCACACTGGGCTGGGGAGAGTGGGAAGCTGGATCACCCACGCAGCAGAGCAAAATAGCTCCCTGGTTCCAGCTCTCTGCTCCGCCTCGCTCGCAGGAGCTGCTGCCCTGACGTAAAGGATGGCTGAACCGCATGTGCCATGGCTGTCAAATCGCTCCACCTCACATCTCCTGACATTAAACCCGAGTATGTGCTGGGTGAGCTGGGTATGCCAGCCTTTAAACTGGGAGCACGTGGCCACGGGGGGGCTTTGTAGCACAACAGACCCCTGCACGAGATGCCTGTGCTGGGAACAGGGTGTAAAACAAGGAGACCCACTGCAGTCTGGATGAGTAATAAAAAAGTGACTGCGAGCTGCAGAAAGGAGAAGCTGACTTCATTTATGTCTTAACAGGGCATAGGCCAGCCAGGCCAGCAATTACCCAAACAGCTGCAGGATAGGAACCCATAATATTAATGTGTCGTGACGTGTGCATCATCTTAACCCACATGAAGGGCTAACGCTAATTATCTGCTGAATTTGCAGCATGTACATTACAGCAGTCCTGAGCGGGCTGGGTGGGGTCAGTTTTTGTGATGTCTCACTGCTGGCAACAGCCCCTGCTCCGCGTCCTGCTCGGCGCCCGCTGCCACTCGGGCATCGCACAGCCACGCGTCGTTCATCTGGATGAATTAGGAGCAGCTCCTGAAGTACAGAAGCTCTGATGGTGGTGGAAAGGCAGAGACTGGAGGAGCCTTTGGTTTTCACTCACCCCCCCCAAGTTTTCCCTGATGCATCAAATTAAATGTCGGTAGGGATCTACCTGTGCCACTGCTGAATTCTCTTGGGAAATAAGCGTTGCTGCTGACAGATCACTTGGAGAAGGTGGGAGCTGATTTTGCACAGAGAAGCAGATTTTGCTAAGCAGAGCTGCTCCATCCTGATGACTAATTAATTCTGTCTTCCACCCACGCAACACGTAAAGCTCGTAACGTGGAGGAGTCAGCCACAAGGGAAGAAAAAAAGACAAGCTACTGTACAGCTCAAACCCCTCCCAAAAATGATCCAAACCCATTCTTTCCCCAGAAGATCTGGAAGCTGGGTTCTCACTGTGGGAAGAGCAGCATCAAAGCACTCCTGGAGAACTGTATTCCCCTTGGTGCCGAGGATGAATGATGTTCTTCACCTGGTGGAAGGAAACTGAGGCGGCAGCAGTAGCCCAGTGGGTGATGGTGATGGTGAGGATGACGGCCACACTGCATTGCAGAGTCAGTCCTTGGAGCTCAGCACAGCGTCCTGGCACTGCTGCTTGCTCTTGCTGCTTGTGGGAGACTGCCAAGAAACAATGGCAAATAACCAGGCGGGAGCTCTCTTCTTTCTCTGTCAGCCTTCTCACATAGCCTCATCTCCGCTTGGACCCAGGAGCTGTTTCTAGAACAGTTCAGGCACTTCCAGAGGAAACAAAGCATTGCCAAAGAGTGGGAGCTCTTCTGAAAGGAGGTGGATTGCCTTTGGAAAAGTATCAAAGATGTTACAGGTCTTTCATAGAGATTTAGTTTGTAATTTTAAAGAAGCAGCTTTAAACTGAAAGAGGGTAGATTTAGATTAGATCTAAGGAAGAAATTTTTTACAATAAGGGTGGTGAAACACTGGAACAGGTTGCCCAGAGAAGTTGTGGTTGCCCCATCCCTGGAAGCGTTCAAGGACAGGTTGGATGAGGCTTTGCGCGACCTGATCTAGTGGAATTCTACGATTCTATAACGTGAAAGTTGTAGTTTCTATCTGTGGATAGCAGACATCTTTCCCAGCTCCAGAAATGGAAGGTACTTCAGGCTCACCAAGAAGAAGTGTTGACCCAATGCCATGAGAGAGGTGTCTTTGCTGCAGCTCAAACACGGGAGCCGAAGGTGGCCATGGCAGCACAGAGCCCACCCGAGAAGCAGGAAAGAGCCGCACAGTTTGCTGCCAAGCATCCGCCTGCCTGGCAGTGTCTGAGAGCGCAGAGTTTAAGCCTCAACTCCTGCCCATCCGCACATGAAGCCCCCAAGGGAGGAGGGCAGTGAACACGTCTCCTCTCAAATTAAAATCAGGTGCCATGCAATAACTGCAGTAAGACACCCGGGTGGACTTTTCTATCCAGCAGACGGCACGTACAAGCCTGATTGATACCAACTGATTTAAATCAGTGAAAAACTGCATAAAGCCATAAAGCCATCACTGGCACTGCCTATATAGGGGTATGTCCCCTCCATAGCTCCCACACTTACCAGCACCACTCCTGTGCACTGTCGGATCTCGAGGCAGTGCAGGTCTGAGCTATTTCAAGAGCAGGTTCATGATCTTACTGAGGAATTGCTTGATCCCATCCAGACCTGCAGAAACACTGCACAGCAGATGTATAGGTGATGGCTCTGAACTGCAAGCTTTTCCACACCGCTCCCTGGATCCTTTGCTTCCCTTTTTTCTTGTACAGAAAAATCTTTTCCTCTTTTTCATGCTGATGGAACAACTTTTAATTTCTATTTTCTGGAAGCCAAATCCTCACTTTGGTTCTGTGTGCTACCTGTTTAACATCTGTTAGTGTCATCATGAGAGTCAGGATAACCTGTACAAAGGAAGCCCACTGCCTTTAGAACTGCAGCTCAGAAAAAATAACAGCAAGCCGAAACGGGTCTAGTTGTGTGTAAAGCCACATCCCTTGTCTCTGTTCCCCTCCCTTTCCCTGTAAAAGTACAGTGAAGAAGTAGAAAAAGATGAAAGCCATATTCTTCTCAGTAGCGTCTGGCTGCAGGGGGTTCATTTTATTACTGGGCCAACTGGGGACTCAGGCAAACACAAGGTCCCATCATCTTCCCATTTTAAATGCCGTTAGGTTTGGCTTTGGTTGCCCCCTCAGTGTCCCACTGGAAACCTGTGGGCTTCCAGCATAGGGAAGGTGGATGTTTCACTCCAGATGGATCATTTCAGGGAAATGGCTTTGTCAGGTGAAAAGAATTAGGTCTGTGTTGCCATAACTTCCTTCTTTTGCAGGTATTTTTGTCCTGCTACCTGTCAGCTGGTGGGGTAGCGTGTATCTGTGGGAAAACTGGGAGGTTTCGTGAGTTAATGTTTGGTAATTTCGGCTTCATAGCCTGCAGCCACCCAGCTGCCCTGGACACTGAAACAGAGCTAGAAGAAGAGTGGTTAGTGAAGGGGACTCTCTTGCACCTGTATTGTCTCCACAGGGGTTGTTTGAGGGTGTAAACCAGGGCAGACGTGGCCCAGAGACAGCTTTCATAGAAACACAGAATCACAAAATGGTTTGGATCAGAACAGACCTTCAAAGATCATTCAGTTCAACCCCTCTGCCACAGGCAGGGACACCTTCTACTAGATCAGATTGCTCAAAGCCTCATCCAACCTGGCCTTGAACACTTCCAGGGATGGGGCATCCACAGCTCCTCTGGGCAACCTGTTCCAGTGTTTCACCACCTTAAATGTAAAGAATTTATTCTTTTTATCTAATCTAAACTTACTGTCTTTCAGTTTAAAACCATTGCCCCTTGTCCTATCACAACAGGCCCTACTAAAAAGTCTGTCCCTGTCTTTTTTATAAGCCCCCTTTAAGTACTGGAAGGCTGCTATAAGGTCTCCCTGGAGCCTTCTCTTCTCCAGGCTGAACAACCCTAACTCTCTCAGCCTGTCTTCATAGCAGAGGTGCTCCAGCCCTCGGATCATCTTCGTGGCCCTCCTCTGGACTCGCTCTAGCAGCTCCATGTACTTCTTGTGTTGGGGATTCCAGACCTGAATGCAGTATTCCAGGTGGGCTCTCACGAGAGGAGAGTAGAGGGGCAGAATCACCTCCCTCAACTTAAATGTGTTATAACTGAAATGTGCTGCTTTTGTTCTTCCCCAGGCCTTGTCAGCCAGAAGCCCATCAGGCCCAGAGAACAGCAGCACTGACCATCGGTGAGTACCCCATGCTTTTGTTGTATCTTCAGACAGGAAAAGCAGTGGAAGGAAGGAAGCATAAAGGAGAAAGCTATTCCTGCGTGCCTCCCACTGTGCAAAAGTGAGGTGGGAACACTGTCAAATTGTTTGTAGCCCTAAACAGTCTGTCCTCTACCTGTTTGCCAATTAAAAAACAATGCAGGAGCTGCACTGCCTGAAAAGATCCATGCTCCAGCTCAAGTACAGTATAGAGATTCATTCCTGGTCGTGAGCAATGCAGAATTTAAGATGTCCACATGTCACATAGGCATCTTGATGGAGCTTGCGAAAAGCTGGAGAGAAGTGCTCCAACACATAGCTCAGGCCCTGGTTCACCCACAGCTCATCTGTGGGCTCTGCAGCTTGTAGAGAAAAGGAGGATAACATCTCTTTGCTACCCAGGAGCCGTAAGGAAAAACTCCTAAGATACTACCATGCAACACCAGTTAGAGACATGAGCATCTCTCAGGGACAGGGAACTGGTGGGGACCTGCTGCGCTGTGTATCAAACAAAGGAAATCTGAAATCTTCCTTCCACAAGCAAAAGCTACGGAGCAGAGTGTGCCTGCACCAAGAGCAATGGGAACTCTGACGCACATGTTAAAGAAATTCAGATGAAACAAAAAAGCTTGGAAAACTGTCTTAAAATACCACCTCCTTACCCTGAAGAGTGACTCCCTTCAGCGTTAAGCTCTCTCTGACTGTCACGCGCTGCTCCTGCAGCACTTGAGAGCACACCAGTCTGCAGACCCCGGCTGTCGGGCTCTGTGACCTACTGACTCCGAGCAGCACTGGTAGATGTGAGCCAAGAGCCCAGGTGCCAGCCACCATTCTCCCTCGTCCTCTCCCTCCCTGACAGGGAGTTCGCCTGACCAGGCTGCTGCTTTCGGGAGCGCTCGGAAAACACACCGGTCCCCGGCTCTCCCAACAGCGAGGCTCATACAGGTGCTCTTGTGGGGATTACAACCTCTCTTGGGCTCTCCAGCATCCTCGATGGGCTTTGGGCTACGACAACAACTGAGCAGCCTCCTCTAGGGGGCACATCCAGCCCTGCCCAACCCACCGAGCTCCCCAGCTCCAGGCTCTCGCTGGCCCCTCTTTTCCTCTTGCCAGGGCTTTCCTTCTCCCTCCCTCTTTGAAACACAAAGGGAAGACTTGAGACAGAAGAAATTGTTTTCTGATCTGGGATGACGGAGCAGGAGCTAGTTTTCCTTTAGGTAAATTTGCTTTATACCCACTGCAGAGCCCCACAGTGCAGCTCACGTGTGAGGTGCCCGTACCACTCATGAGAAGCAGGCCTGCAATTTCTGCCGGCAAGAACCGCAGGCAAACATTTTTTTTTTTTAAATGGTCCAGCACGCAGCAAACCGCATTTTGAAGAAATCAAATCAAATCAAGTCCCAGAAACGGTGGTTAACGTGCGTAGGTGTCTCATCCTTCACATTTCTGCCGCTAGAATTGTTTGAGATAAATGCTCATGTTGCAAGCAACAAAAATCATCCTTGTCTTGACAGAGCTGCTGACTGAAGAAATTCCCATAAAGCCAATTAAAGAAATAAATGTCAAGGAGAAAAAAAAACCCACTAGATACGGAGGCTTAATAATATTTGCCAAGGGAGCAGTCACACGAGATAGATGCCGTAGGTGTGCACCTCCTGGGCCGCAAACATGTCTGTGTGATACCACGTAAGCATCTAAACCAGGCCCTAATAAATACCTTCGCTGTGCACGGGAACACAGCTGGATATATTCCTGATGGTGCTACGTTACCTCTCTTTCTCCCCACAGTTCTTTTGGGAACCGCTCTCCGGCATCTGGCAGTGCATGGGTGGGATGACACAGCCCGGGAATGCTGTGATGATCTTATAATTGCTGCCGAGGCTCGTGTCACTGGCAGAGTTTGCTGGGGCGTTGTTTTGACCCATTTTTTCAGCTGCAAGGTCTTGCAGAAGGCGTTGTAATGATTAACCCTGGACTTTCCCATCCTCAGCAAAATGATAAAAAACACTGGCCTAGATTCACCCCAACCTAATTTTCAGTCGCTTAACTCAGGTTTCTACCTCGGAGCTTGTCACCTTAGCACTCATCAGGGACATTGTCACCAGAGCTCGCGGGCAGCTCTCCTGATATCAGGGACACGGCCCTGCCAGCCATCCCACCCCTGGTGAGGCTGGCACACCATGCCTGACATCTTGCTCAAAGGTATTTTTATTCTCACTTTTGGTCTAACTTTGCCCTTTGTATTTTCTTCTCCTCATTATATAGTTCATTGCCTTTCCATAAAAAAAAATAATTCCTCCTTCCCTTAATAATCTTTAAACACAGACAGGAGGCCTTTAGCTGAAATGGAGCACATTTCTTAGAATCATAGAATGGTTTGGATTGGAAGGGATCTCAAAGATCATCTAGTTCCAACTCCCCTGCCATGGGCAGGGACACCCTCCACTACGCCAGGTTTCTCAAAGCCTTGTTCAACCTGGCCGTGAACACTTCCAGGGATGGGGCATCTACAACTCCTCTGGTCAACCTGTTCCAGTACCTCACCACCCTCAGAGGGAAGAATTTCTTCCTTATATCTAATCTAAGTCTACCCTCTTTCAGTTTAAAGCCATTACCCCTTGTCCTATCACTACATGCCCTTGTAAAAAGTCCCTCTCCAGCTTTCTTGTAGACTTCTTTAGGTACTGGAAGGCTGCTATAAGATCACCCTTGCTCTCCTCTTCTTTCCCTCTTTCCTAAATTGCTTCAGTCTAGCTCCCTAAATTGCTTTTATTGCTGCTTTCTAAACTCCCTCCAAGCCATTAATAACTTTTTAGTAATGAGATACTCAGCCGTCTGTGCAGTAATCTGGTGGAGTCGCATTGGCCTTTCTCTGCTGCCTTGTCATTTGGCAAATTCCCCTCTCATGCACTTTACAGCTAGCTCTTTCCCTCTCAGCATTGCTCCTTGCCAGGTTTCTCTCTTCCCCCAAAACATCTGGGGTTTGAAAAACTTTCCCCTCAATGCACTGACCTGTAATTTTCCAAATGGGAAAGTCTAAGAACCCTCAGCTGGATTCAGCGTGATTGCAACCCCTTATCCACAGCCCTGGCTGCATGTTGGCAAGAGCGGCAAGGAGCATCCTCTGCTGCTGGAGCAGATGCAGGAGAGCAGGAGCAGGCGTGTGGTCCACCAGCTCCTCTCCCGCCCACATCCAGAGCTTGGGATTTCCCTGCCACAGCCTCTCGCTTAATTCCCGGCATAAACAGCTGGCAGTGGAGCTACCAATGTGCCTTTGAGATCAAGGTTCAGGTTGGGAGGGCCTCAGGAGGTCTCTGGTCCAGTCTCCTGCTCCAAAATGGATCAGGACAGACTTCTCAAGGCTTTATACCACCAGATCTTGAAAGCATCCAAGGATGGAGCCTGTGTAACCATAGCCTCTTCCTCTGCTTGCTGTCCTTAGAGTGCAGAAGTTTCTCCTTTTATCCAGATTGAACCTTTCACTTTTTAATTTCTTTCAGTTTTTCCATATTAAATCATACAGAACTTTGTCACAACACGAGAGAAGACGAGCAGCAACTTAGTTTTATTTTGCTCCTGGCATAAACACAGCCCTCACTCTTCCTCTCAACTCTGGGATGTGCATGGCAAGGGGGTTGCTTTTGTTTTTATAAAAGCACATCCATGTCTCAGTGAGTTTGAATTTTACCTGAAGATTTTCTCCCATGCTTGGAGGTCACCGTGCAAGTCAAAGCATCAAGAATAATTAACAGTGGGAAATGATGTAACTGCTAAGGGAAACAATGACTCTTCTGTGGGCCTGCAAGCAAACTGCCAAGAGCTTTGCCTCCAATTCATCACGTCATATAAAATTAGTTTTAAGGATTGTCCCAGTGCAGAGTTTAAATCAATAAATTGCATGTTTAAGTCAGATTTCTACATGTCCTTTTCCTGATTCTTACAAAGAATTTGCTTTGTGGCTACTGGTATGTGGTTTGAACTCTTGGACTTTTAGCTTTATTCTCAGCTCTCATTTACTGCTCTGATTGCTCACAGTCCATCAGAAAAAGGGAAATTAATAAAAAGACTAAGCAGAAGAGTCCACTTGCTAAATCCACCTTGCTGCCAGTAGATCTTGCCATCAAGGGCATGTTACAGCGTAAATAAGTGTAGGGCACCCTCACGAGCCAGCTGCTGTGCCAACTGGTCACCAGGTGGCTCCAGGAAAAACACTAAATTATTTCTGACATGCAGGGGACATGATGTGAACACAGCTAGGTCAGAGCAGCTGGACTGGGCAGAAGCCTTTCTGATCTGGACAGATAAGAACAGAGGACAGGTTGCATTGGTGCCGTTTGCTCCCCAGCAACAGCGGCAGGACACTGGCTGCTGCCTGTTTGAGGAACGTCGCAGATGGTCCCTTGCCCAACGAGGGCTGTTCTTGGCTGTCAAAGGCAGCTGAGGGTTTATGAAAGCATCTCCTCTATGTGACAAAGTTTCCTTAGAAAATAATTTCAGGGCTCTTTTCTTCGATTCCGATTCTACATTTACTTACCTGCTTTGTGGCAGCTCCTGTGATTTCACTAATAAACAGGTCCTCATTTTTTTCTCTAAAGGATGCTAATGACCAAACTCATCCCAGCAGCAAGACCAAGGAAGAGAGAGATCTCATCCTTAGAGAAATGGCAAGTCAACAGATGCTACATAACAAGTCTGGAACAGAGTTAGAGGCATGCTACTGTGTATGAAAATCTCTCCTCTGGCAATCAACCAACTGCCATAAAAAAAACATTTAAAATCATAGAATGGTTAGAATTTCTGTCTTGCTTATTTGTTATCCACCAGTGGATGACCACAAAAGTAAGTCCACCAATCTCAGTTGGCATGGCACAACAAAGCACTTTACAACTTGGATTCACCAACTTAAGTCTCCACTTAGCTCTGCACCTCACCATTACCCCTGTTTCATGAAGCCATGTGCCCCAATCTCCAGAGAAGACTAGCCTGGGTTGCTCACCTCTCAGTTCTCCACAAGATCAAGGAGAAGCACTCACTTGTCAGCTGCTGTCTCCTCTCTTGAGTCTTGGAGGACAAGATCAAGTAGACCTATTTGGTAGTGTGAGCTACAGTGGTCAAAATGTTGTCCCAAAACTTGGGTTTGTCAGCCGGTGTGCAACAAGCCAATCCACACACAGAGTGGAGGTATTTCCCTTTATTACATGTATGCATATATATAGGTGCCTGTCCCAAGATAGCACACTGAGGCTCCAAACTGAGCGTTATTTATACACAAAATATTAACATATTCATCTTCCTAATACTTATGCATTTTCATTTCATTAAATAATTGGTTAAAATCTCTTCACCTAGCATGTAAATCAGTGCACACCCTTAGTCCTTCTTCTTCACCCTTTTCTTTTGAGTCAGGGGTACATTTGGGGTAGGTGATCAGTGAGTCCGGTGGTTGCCATCTCCCCCTGCCGGAATTACCTTTCCCCTAGTTTCTTCCTTATTTTGGCAAATCTAAGCAGTTCTTCATGCGTTGCTGATTAAGCTAGTAATTTGTCACTTCAAACTTCTGCTTTAGACAGATATATACAATGGCACATTGTTTTCAGATCCTAGTTCCACAACTTCCTTGAGTCCAGTAGAGTTAATTTCTAACTCATACTATTTTGACATCAAAAGCTCGCAGAAGGCTTTTCACTGTCCTCCCTCAGGCAGGTAGGGACAGACTTCCCTTGCACCCAACATAAACCACCTCTGCTAATACCAATAAAAACCTCATCAGTTCCCTTTGAATTGTACATCAGTTCCCGCTCATGGAAGAGTTGTGCTGACGTGAAAATAAATAAAAGACGTAAGAGCAGCTTGAAGTAGCCAAGTTCATATTGTGGTTGAAACTCAAATCCCTTACAGATACAAATAAAAAATCCCTTTCTGCATAAAACCTTAAAACTAGTAACTAGAGTAAAGGTTAGGCAGTGCTTTAACTGGGCCTTGAACCTACACTCACCAAAAGGTTCTGGGAGTTTGGTCTGGAGCGTTGTAAGGGCTGTACTGTAATGAACTCACAGTTTAAAATAGATGCCAAGTGATAGCAAATGTCAGTGGTGATGAGCCTGTGGGGTATGGGAACTAGACGTGACAGAGTATCTGTGTCTCAGCAAGCCACCTGCAGTTTGATCTTTCTGTTCACAAAAAAATTAAGTAAGGGTCACCATGTATCTTCAAAGCTTAATTCTTTCTCGTGATACCAATAACTCGTCCCCTTCCCCAGCAGGTGCCCACAAAGGAACAGCAAGACACTGGCTGGACAGTCCACAATATCCTACGATTACTCGGAGGAGGAGCTCATGGCAAGCATCGAGAGGGAGTACTGCCGCTGAATCCAATCCCACGCCACGAGAACTTCAAGCACATTCCTGGAGGCCCAGCTGAAGCAAAACTGTTGCTGACAAAATCACCCCTCACACAGTGGGACGGCACGGGAGAGGTGGGTTGGGAAGGGAGGTGAAGCGTGAGAGGCAGTGTGGCTGCTTGGGAAGCACGGAGGAGAAAGTCCTCCTGATCAGCTCTGAGTGAGAGCATGAAGATCCTCACCAACTGCTGATTTGTGATCGGTGCCGCTGGAAGAGGGACCAAGTCATCTTGCAAATCAGTATTTAGAAGCTCATTTCTAAATGGTATTTACAAATGAAGACGTACTAGAATTGAAGTATCATACTAGAACAGAAGAGTTGAGACACAGTGCTTTGAAGGAAGACCTTGTTTTGCCTTAGTAGGGAAAAACATACAGTAAAATCATTGGATTCAGATCTCACTTAAGGGGGTGTTGCATGAAATTCATGTTCCTGCTATTTAAAACAGGCCAAATTCACTCCTCATGCTGTGCAAGCCTCCTGTCCAGGTCTGAATTTGACACTGTCACTTCAAACACAGTCCTCTCCCCAGCATGGGATGTAAGATGAAAAGGGGAGTCCCAGAGTTGAAATCCCACCACTCAGGCAAATGAGGCTCCTGAGAGCCATCAGGGAGCATCGGATTTGTGCAATCCCTTTGGGGTGGGATCCCAGCATCAGTGTGGTACCTGGGGCTCCTTGGCTTGGATTCTCTGGCAAAAGCAGGAGGCACGTCCCCAGTGCTGCCTTGCTGCAGCCAGCAGTCATCCATCTTGAGAGGGACTTGCACGCTACTGCAGAGCAGCTGTATGCTATCAGTTTTCAGAATTATCAGTCCTGGCCTTCCTGTTTATTTTTTGTAGGTAACCTAGAGGAAAAATCACTACATTTTACCATGAGCTGACTGAAAAGTAAAGCAAAGTCAGCTCTCCAAAGAAAACCATGTCTTTTCAGTGCTCCCTGACAAGGAAGCCTGGTATTTTAGGGTTTCTGCCTTTATTTTACCTGCATCTTAAGGTATTATGAGTAGCTGCTTATCATCAGAAGTAGAAAAATACCTTATTTCTGTCTTCAGCTGAAGCATAAAAGACATCAGATGAAAATTTCACATAGATTGTGTGAATGCAGAGAAAACAGCAGGACATATCTTAAGATGTTGTATTTCAACTTCTTTGTAATTTCTGGTATCTATGAAAGAGAAATAAATGCACCTGTACTCTCTGTAACCCTCAGTAAAGGCTTCAAATGTTGTTTTGAAAAACGCTCTCCAGTTTACGGGGCAAATCATGGCACAGTGCCTGCAGAGACGAAGCAAAATGCATCCTTGGAGGATGGCAGGAGGGATGCTGTGAGGCAGACACTAGAGTACACCCCTGGCACATATTCTCACACTCCAATTGTCTTTCCTGCAGCCTCCTTCAGCGAGGCTGGCCATCGTGCTCTGCCTGAGGGCTCAGGAGCTGCCAGGCAGCCCATGGAGCTGGGCGACGGAAAGGGAGCCAACCTCCTGCAAAGCTACACAAGCTTGGAGGCAAAAGCTCCCAGCATGATGGCCAGGGAGCTTTGTTAGGATGAGTGGTAATGGTTTTAAACTGAAAGAGAGTAGATTTAGATTGGACATAAGGAAGAAATTCTTCACTGTGAGGGTGATGAGGCACTGGAACAGGTTGCCCAGAGGAGATGTGGCTGCCCCATCCCTGGAATTGTTCAAGGCCAGGCTGGATGAGGCTTTGAGCAACCTGGTGTAGTGGAAGGTGTCCCTGCCTGTAGTAGGGAGGTTGGAACTACATGATCTTTAAGGTCCCTCCCTATCCAAACCATTCTATGATTCTGTAATACGTCGGTGGCCCAGAAGTAGCCAGAGCAGAGAGTAGATGCCCTTGCACAGCCTGGGGGAAGTCGAGTGGGCCCTTTGAAGCAAGGGCTCCCCAACTCTCCCCCAAAAAATCTGATTTTGAATGATAGCACTTTATTTTTTGGCAGGAACAGTCATTTTCAGACCTACAGACTCCACTGAGCTGTGGCAGGAGCACAGTTCATTTCTCTGCAGCGTGTCAAGCGTCAGCAGCCAGATCTCCCAGAGCTTGTGTTAGTTCTCAGCGGCTCTCGAAGACCTGCTGGGGTGAGCGGAATGTGCCTGTGGAGAGCAGTAAAAACACAGGAGACCTGCTGACTCCAGCGCCATAGGTATAGCACTTCATACCCAGTCTTGCTTTAATACTGCACTGGTTTAGATTTCCCTTCAATTCGGAGTACGTCCTTCTGGCCAGGAACTTCCTTGTGCCGAGACCCCAGAGTCTCTGGCACTTTGAAGAAGATGCTTCAAGGAGCTTGGCTGCAGCTCCCCCATCGTGTATTGCTGTCCTTTTGGATGGCCTCCAGGGACACAGCAAACCAGACGGAAAGCCACGCTGCTGTCAGACCTCACTGCAACACCAGCAGGCAGGGCACAACGGCGGCTGCCCCCGCAGTGGGCAGAGCGGGCAGCTCGGGCAGGGACCGGGGCTCTGCCACCCACCATGGTCCCTCTGCCCGTGCCCTGCCTCCCCTCTCTCTGAGGCTGCGTTTGGTTACTTGGCCCAGGTAACAGCTCTATGACACATCTCAGGCTCTCCTGGAGGAAAACCTAAGTATTAACGATTTTGCAGAAAGAGACTATTAAAAAAAAAATTCTAAATTAACATATTTTTGTTAGGCTGCAACAAATCTCTCTTGGCTGAATGCAGCAAACCGCTAAGCTTCTTTTCAAAATTAGCTTATCATAGCCAAAGGACAAGCACGTTTCTGCACCTGGAATTAAGGTGTGGTGGGTTTCCCATTAACATTTTCAACATCACCAAGAGAAAAGGAGGAGCCGCAGGAACATGGGAAGGTCCAGAAGGGAGTGATGCAGCTGGGACAGCCACTGCACCAGGGAAAAGGTGGGACAAAGAAGTTCTGGGATGCAAAGAGAGGCCTCAAACCGTGCCATGGTCTCACAAGCTTTCTCTGTGCTGTGAAATGATGGGACAGCCAGCACAGGACCACTCACAACCATCTATCTTATTCTCATACCATGCAGGATGGGAGTGGTGGTACCTAACCAGCTCCCCAGTCTGCCCAAGAACAGTCAGGGACCGTGCTCCTCCATCTGTACCAAGCCTGTGCCAAACAGCATACCAAAAATGGGAGGGTGGCAGTGGGGCTGGTACTAGGAAGGCACCATTGCACAGTTCAACTGCCTGGTCTTGGTGTAGCCCTACCTCCTTTGAGCCATCCTTTGCTCAGGGGAAATAGGACACTAGAGAGCATTTGCAGGTAATAATCATATTGAAGAGGTACCTGAGCACACGACTAATTTCAAGGGAAACTTCTTGAATTAATTGCTCTTTTTTTTAAAAAAAAAAGGACAATTGCACTACAGAGATCACTTTGCCACCTCTCAGGCAGTGAATGCTAACATCCCACCGGCTGAATTATCAGAAAGTTTCTTTTCTTTTCACCGTATTCCTCTATAACCATCCTCAAATCACAGCCGCTTGTGAGACAAAAAATGGTTTGGCTTGCCAGTACTTCTTCCTCCCTCTAAAACAATTCTGCTGGATTTAAATAGGGTTCTGGTGAGTCTCTGGTTCATCATTTTAGCAACTGCCCTCCTGTCTGATACACGAGGCATAAGACAGGGTAACAGAGCACAGGTGCTGAGCTGATACTATTAATCCCCATTAATAAAAGAGCAACAAGCCATGAGTATTTACCAAATTACTACATTATTCACCTAACAAAGACAAATGCTACACACCATGTTTTACATCAGTCCAAGAGGAGCAAGACAACTTCCCTGGCCATGTGACTGTCTATACATACCTCCTATTACTACTATTTTTTAAGTGAGGCAAAATCACAGTTGCTGAGAGGACCAAAGAGGGTCATTTTTTCAGCAAGTCACAAAAAATTACTCTTTAGTGCATAAACAGATATTGCCACTTCTGAACTTAGTGACTCCCATGGGTTCTGGAGGTTTCTTACCTGGTGGTGCAACAAGATTCCAGCTAAAAGGTTCTGGTGGTGAAAGCATTAAAGCCATATTTTTTAAACTATTCAATCCAGGATCTTAAACAACAAAACCAATGAACTTGAAACTACAGAACTGATCTGGACACTTACTCAGACTCCGGATTTCACTCAAATCTGAGTTTTTCATGCACAAACAAACGCTCTAAATACTTTTCCCCCTTCTTTGTAGATCTCTCTTCTTTCTGGCAGCACTGCAATTGTTGCAGAGCTCTGCCTTTCCAGTAGCCCAGAAAACAGGCAGAACTCTTTCCCGAAGAGCAACTAAGAAAATAGCCCAGTGAGGAGCAGTTTTAGAAAGTGAGTTGTCTTTCACCTGGTGTGTAGTCATTCAGTGAAATCTCCTACAACCTTCAAGAATTCAGTCGGGAGCTGTAGGTAGACTTGAGTGGGGAAAACATAGCTATGACTTGATCTGTGCTTGGGTGAGATGGGTGGAAGAACAATGAGGAACAGCAAGTCACCATAACCATAGCTCCTGGGGATAGGAGGTCTTCATAGTCCACCTCTGGCCCCGGGACCCTGAATGCTGGTCTTTTTGCCTAGTGTATGTGAGGCTGACCCCCGTACATGTGTATCTGCCAGAATCCCATTGCCAAGAGAATTGCGCTCCCTCTGGCAAAGCAACTAATAGTTCCTTGATGCACCGTGCCCAGAGCCCTGCTATCACCTACTCACCTTCACAACATTAGAGGAGAAATGGGGATGGCACCCTCACCACCCCAGGGATCCTCTTCCCCAACCTCTTTCCTCTGAGGATCAAACCCCTCCAAACTTTCAGCCAAACTATTTGCACACACATACTAACAGCTGAAACGGAGGTGCTGCCCTGGATGAGGCGGAGCCCTGGAGTTGTGCCACATGAGCTGGTGGAGCTCCCCACTGCGCTTAGCAGGGGAGGTGGAGCACCGGCTGCCTGGCACACCCTGCACCCACGACGGTTGTTTTTTCCCCCACTCTGGACACAGGATACAGCAATTATTTGCACAGGGTGAAGCGAGTTTATCTGGACAACAATAAACAAGAGAAGAGAAATCACCCTGAACTTGAGAGACTACAAGGGAGAAAATTAAATCTAAAGTATTCTTCTCATCTAAGAAAAACTCTCCCAAGAAAGAGCACGCTTCAGCTTTCTCAGGTTTTCTGCTTGTGCAAGACGTGCCCATGGCCTTCTGCACACACCAGGATGTAAATGTCACCTGATTTCCTCCTCCTACGCTCAAGGACTGAAGCAGAAATCGAAGGAGGCTGCGTTTGACAGAGGAAAAAACCAGTCTGGAAAGAAAATGCCTCAGTGCTAACATACTCGCTGTAGGGAAGGTAATCCCACGGACCACGTGGACTGTGAGCAGATTGTGGTTGAGGCTTTGCAGCATCCTCCTGAACTGTCTTGTCGTTTCCTTAGCCAGTAGGTTGCCAAGTTTTGAGTCACGACTTACTTTTTCTGCACGCATGGAAGAAGTTTGCCTTCTCATGGCCATAGCCTGCCTGCCTCAAGCTGCTTTGCCAGACACAAACGGAAGGTAAACAGGCAGATGGGCTCACAGATTAAACTTCAAAACCAGTTAGAAGATTTATCCCAGCAGATGAACTCAAGCCAGATGCAATCCCGAGGCACGATTTGTCTCACAAGAGATATCGGATGAAGTGCCACCTGCATCATTCACAGGATGTTGAACATCAGCTGAACACAGCTGGAATTGGAGAGCTAGCCAGAGCTGTAGTCTAAGCCAGAGGAGCACACTGAGCCTGCAACCACCCGGCAGCACGAGACACCTCTGCCCACCCAGCACTGCAGCTTCAGAACAGATTCAGGCTTCCAGTATCCCAACCGCAAGCGGATCGGTGCTTACCAGTTTGCGAGCAAGAAAAGGCAAGCAGCCGCTGCGCTGAAGATTTGGCTGTATAACCGCATGTAGGGAAGCGATTCCGGTCTAACTGCAAAACGTAGCATTAAACCAATGGACACGTTTGAGCACACATGCGTTTTTCTGCAGAAAATTAATAGTTTTCATTGATTTAGAATGGCTACAAAATAGACTTTTGCCCGCACGATGCTTGCGTTAGCAGAGCAGTAGCTGAGAAGGCTTCCCCACGTGCCAGCTCTTTTCTCTCACAGGATGAAGCTGTTCCAGACTCGAGCCCCATCAGGACATGTACCGACCGCACCTGGCTGCACACAACAGCTCAGGCCACAGCTTGGTTCTAAGAAAAAGCAGAAAGCTGAGCACAGAACCGAGAAATCCATAGTTGTGTTTCACATAAGTAAAGCAAGGCAGACAAAATTAAAACCTGCAAAAAAACTACAGGTATTGTTTAGGATGCGACTTGGTGAAGAAAAGTCTTCCTTGAAAAGTAGTAGTAGGAACAGACAGGTAGGACGTCTTCACCTGGGAGACAAAAGCATTATGGAGACCTGCAGATCCCAGGGGGCTGAAGGGTTTGTGCTGCTCTGCCAGAGCACTGATCCCACAGTGAAGCCTTCCCTTCCAGCCATTCTCCTGAGGGGGAAGCAGGACCATCCATGGGATCTTCTCTTTTCATCTCCAGAGGCTTGCAAGAAGGGTGTGCTCTTCTGCAAAGCCTTGAGTCACCACTCCCAGTTCGCTCTCCAAGGGCTCTGCCTGTAGAGACTGAGTCACCTCGCAGGGAAAGGCTGTGACGCAAAGCTGGTGTCATTACACCCTCTCCTCTCCTGCGCTTCCGTTAAAACGTGACCCTGCTAGAAATAAAGATTGCTGCAATGTGGGAACTGGTCAGAAGGAAAGAAACAGCAGAGATGCTTGAAAATTTAAAGCAGTTGCTGCTGCTTGTCACTGTCGCTAGACACTTCTTTCCCAGCCGAGACCTGGAGGTGACACCCAGCCTGCCAGAGCCTCTTCCCCACCAGAGTGCAGGTACACGGGAACGGGAAGAACTGGGGCTAATGCAGGCAGCTTTTGAGGCAAATTCTCATCTCTCCTTTATTTCCAGCACTCGTGCCATGCACAGCTTGCAACGCTAACAGAGCACCACTCGGACCAGGAGCTTTTGTTGATAGCTTCTGGAGGCCATGCTAGAAGAACAGTTACAAGCCCCAAGACTCTCGTTTTCAGCCCGCATGCAAAAACCCTAAGCCCTGGCAGTGCTGTACACGTTCCAGCAGATACACAAGAAGGGTTGTGTAAAGTTATAAATGGATAAGCACCAGTCAGTTTACAACAGGATTCAAAAAGTCCTGCCTTTATGGGTAAGTGAACCAGCAAGCCCCAAAGTCTTCCACCAGCCTAGGTACAGAACCTAATCCAGACAGATTTACATAGTTCTGGAATGGACGTGTACGAAACCTGAAAATTCACAATATTTTTATGATTTAAAACCAGTCACATTACATACTTTTTATTTAATAAAAGGTAAAAACAGGTACAAAAATGTGATTCCATGTCTTTAAAATATAGGCTCAAAATAAAAAGACCGAACAATAGAGTTCAGGCGGTAAAGTGCAAAGAGAGCAGCTATCCCATCCCAGCCATGCTTGATCCATACACAACCCTCACACAGCAGGAAGGAACAGAAAGAGCAAAGAGAGCAGAGGCAGCCACACCGCCACACAAGTCATGCACATCCACGAGGGAAAGAGTCGCACATCCCGGACATGTGTGGAGTGAGGCAGCGCGCACCTCGCCGGAGCGGGCTGCCGGGATTCATAGGCCAGGTAAAACTAACAAAGACGGAGCCGTCGCTTTTCTGCATCGTCACACACATATACGACACTCATTTTTTTGAAATTCCATATTCTCCAGTCCACCATTTCCCTCCTTCATGATACAACAAACTAACATGACAATTTATTAATTTATTATAACACTAGTTTCCAAACTGTTTTGCTCGGGTGAACACCATAAATGGTTAGTCTGTAAAAAAATGGAGTACTAAATTGGCTACTGGACTGAGACAGGACAGTCCTCCCCCAGGTAAAAGCATGCTACAATGGCACCCAGAAGGCAAAGTCCGTGTTTTAAAGGACTTCTGAGAAGAAACAACAACAAAACACACAAACCAGCAATGTCTCTGTCTTCACCACACAAATTTGGAAAACTGGGTATCAACAGAGAAGAGCAACACTATAAGCATCCGCTTTACCAGATGAGGGGTTTGAGCCGAGCCCTTCGGAGCGCACAAGGCGAGGTTTGTGTACGCGCACACGCCCGCCCGCCCGCACGGCACGTACGCCGCAGTCAGCGGGATTACAGCGTGCAGCGAGCGAACAGGGTGTGGACGCTCTAAAGGCCAGACACAAAAACTTCGCACAATGCTCCAGTTTAGTGCAGTTTGAAAACTCGTTACCGTTAATTACAACTATAGACTTGAGTGTAAAAAATACCGACGTGTTCTGCTTCCAACTGAAACAGGTCTCGGCCGATTTCAGGGGAGAGCTAGCTGAGGTCAGCAAGTCTGCCCTTACACAGGCGAGTGCCCTGCTTTGCCCACACCGAGAAGCAAGACCAGGATTTTTGAATAACAAAGCAGTGCAAGAGATATAGTGCATTCCTAGTTATCCACATTTTACACATCCAGGAAAAATAGTCCTCCTCTGTGCTCAGCCAAGCTTCAGTGTAGGAGCGGCTGAAGGGGGAAGAGTCTAGAAGGACTAGACAGCACAGAAACAGTTCATCCGGCAGGTGAGCTGTCTCCCAGCAAAACAGCACCTGGTGCTTCGCAGCACAACAGCTCTACTCCAACAGGAGGTACGTCCTGCCGCAGCGCGGACACTGAGCAGTCCCACTGCGCTACGGGCACTTCGTTTCCTTACTCATACCATGCCACTACAGCACAGCACTCCTGCAGCCAGTGATTCCACTTCCTGGCCGTATTTACACCTAGTGTAAAAGAAAACCCATTCAACAGGGAGGATCTCTCATTTAATAGAAAAGGGTGATTTTATACAAAGTACTGTGGAGAAGTATAAGGCCGCATGAAGAGCATCATCAAGTTGACACTGTGGCTATTTCTCAACTCAAGACATGATTAGTACTTCCTCTGGTGCTTTGATACAGGTAAATGAAAGCCTTGAACAATTTCCTATAAGGTGCACAAGCATCCACGATACATTAGAAAAAACTTAATTTTCTATTTCTCCCATACTCAAAAAAAATATAAACAGAGACCCAACTAATTATTCAGGGGTTATCTTGCCACTTTCGTGTTTTTCAGTAGATTTTGATATGCTGGTTTAGTAGGACTGAAAGTAAAGCACAATTTTTTAGTGTCAAAGCTTCTAAACAGTCTTTGTGCTTCTACCTCCACCAGAGCAGTCTGGCATCTCCAAACTGCTCCAGTGGAGTATGGACTCAGGAACGCCCAGTATGTCAAACCAAAAGTTACAACGGTTTCCACATGCAAACGGCTATGAATTTATAAAACGCTGAGAATTTCAACATTTCTTTCAGAGAAGAAAGTCATTCTGGTTTGGGTTGTTTGAAAAATGATGACACACTTAGATCTCAAACCTCCAATGTCACCTGCATAAGGAGGGTGTCACAGCACCGGCCCATTGCAGGACCAGGATCTGCAAGTGTGAAAATCCCAACCGCTAGCAGTTATCAAATATTACGTGTTTACAAAACCTCTGAACACAATTCTTTACTGAAAAGGAGTTTCCAAAACTCTGGGTCTCATCCTGCACACCTCTACTGACGCAAGTCAAGTAATTTGCTTGCATATCAAGACCAAAATGAATAAATACAAAATATATTTGGTATAGAAAATACTAGTATAAAAATTAAAAATCACCCTGTTTTACTGTCCATCAGAATATTAATAGCAAACATTACAAGTGACTTTTTTTAACCTATTGCCAAAATCATTTCGAAAGAGTTCTGCTTTCCTGAAGTGCTGGTGATTGCATTTGCCCAAGTATTGAAAAAAAACAGATAAGGAAGGGACGAGGAAAAATATGATAGATTTCTCACATGGAATTATTAGCAGAGGACCTAAACTGAAGGTAACTAAAGTATGCACAAACACGGGGGGAAAAAAGCCATTGTCAGTTCCGTTGTAGCCATCAGAGCTCTTCCTGATCCTCAGAAAGTCTGTAGAGAAGGAGGTGTCTCTCACTAGCCCTGACAGGCAGACGATGGCACGGGGATGAGCATACTCAGAGCACTGCTGCTTTTCGGTTTCTCCGCTGTGGTGATTCTGTTGAGTTTGCCAACTTCTGCCTGCCAGCTGGGGATCTTCTTTGTGGTCATATGGCGGCGGGTGTGCTTCGTCAAGTGATCGCTGCGCATGAAGCGACGCTCACACACTGGACAAGCAAACTTCTTCTCTCCCGTGTGAGTTCTACGGTGGCGTGACAGTTCATCCGAGCGGGCAAACTTCTTGTCGCAGCCTTCCCAGTTGCAGCTGAAAGGCTTTTCTCCTGCAGGACGTAGAAGAAGGATAAGTTACTTTGAGAAGCTGTGTTACAATTTTATCAAAGTACTAACTTAAATCCTGCCTTGCAAAAACTGATGAATTCCACAGAACTGCTGATGTGTACAGTCAACATTAGCTTAAGCTCAAGCTGTGCTCCAAAGAAAAAAACATGGGTATCGTTTCTACTTATTCCCTTGTATCTCTTTAAATGTTCTTTAATTGAGTCAATTTTTTTTAATTGTCCAAAACCCTAGTTTAAAGAAAAGAGTCTTCATAAAGCTATCTTATCCTTTGACCAAACTGGAAGCAACCCCCTGCCCCCATCCCTGCATGACCACAGCTCTACGGCTGCTGCATGTCATCAGCAAATACTGCGAGCAAACAGGAAGCCTGGAATGGAGCCTCAGAGTCCTGCTGCTCCAGCAATCCAGTCCTACATACAAACACCGCACCAGCGAGTGCTACTGAGGAACAGCCTGTCCCACCATCCTCTGTTGGAGGCCCAACAGACAGCTAGGGGAGATCTGCACGCCCCAGAATGACAGCAGTCATCACCACGTCAGCTTCTGTTCATCCTGGGTGACTGCTTAACATCAGACCCATCCCAAAGAACGTGATCTACCGCCTGCAACCCCCATAAAGCTCAAGATAAACATCTACCACATGACTCGAATTTATTGTAACACTTTGGAGCAGAATATAAAGCGTCCAGCAGAAAGAAAGCCCCACAGAAGTGTTGTTCTTATTTCAGATACTGAAAGTAAAAGTTCTGCCTTTGATGTATGCAGTATCACCTAGCTACTGTGTGCAGGGAAAAGGAAGCTAAACTACTCTGCCTCCCGATCCTGTAATGTGGACTGGCTAGCGAGGGGTCAATGTGCTTCACCTCCCATAGATGTCCCAGCCTTAACCACGATACAGGGACTCACACAGCTTCCCTACAGACCAGCAGCAGCACATGCTCGAAGTGAGGCACTGGTTGCTAGTCTATGTTTATCCTGTAGAGCCAGGTTAATTCAGCAGCCTACAGCACATTGTCTCAAGCCAGAAGTAGAAGCACCATCTACCTCTGAGCTCTGGTTTACAAGGATTATCAGCTCCATACAGGGTTTAAGCTCTTTCCCTAAAGGAACTGTAAAGACAAGCTGGCAAACTAATGCAAATCCTGCCACGGAAGCTGAAATCCAATAAACCACAGTGTCCGTGGAGCAAGGGAGGGCGGGGGAAAAAAAGCCAAGGAAAACCAAAATTAGACAAACTTTTGAGTGAGCCATTCTGTACCAATCTCCCACTATGCCTGTCCCTCAACATCAAAAATAGTCCCTTCTGAAATCTCAGTTAGTTTTAACTTAACAGGATCTTGGAGCTAGAAAGGGGATAAGTAAAACACATTTATACTGTCTCCACACTAACCAGATTTTATGGAGCAAAGCAGCTCACATTAATTACAATTAATTTTTGTTTACCTTTAAAATTCCCTTTCTGTAACTGAATAAACTGCTACATTCCTGCAGCCACTCTACTTCCTACCACAGTAGCCCAAAAATCTTACTGCATTCCCATTTAGCCCAGACAAGACTCTGGAAAAACGTGCAGTTTCTGACTTTCTTTTATTTGTGTAACAATTTAGACCAACTACCTATACTATGGTTTGCTTACACTAGACCGCTCCATGTCCCAAAAAAGGGACTTGCACAATTCAGTTCGATCTAGTCCAGATGGCAGGATTCCACTCAAAGCTAAACACACACACACAGACGGCAAAGCTTCGCTCCAACTAAAGCACGTGAAATTCAACTAACGCTATGGGGTCAGCTGGGGTCTCGGAACAAAGCCTGTCTTGTTTTGCTTGCCCACAGAGAATGAACATCCCTCTCTTCTCCGAGATGAGCAGAAGTTTCCCGATGACCTGCCTCTTCCCTTTCCCACCCAGGCCCCCCAAAAATGTGCATTTCAGCACTCCAACACAAGCCAGTGCCAGAGTGACAAAGGACCCGCCCTGTTGTACACACCAGTGTGGGTGCGGAGGTGGGCTTTGAGGTGGGAACTCTTGAAATAGGTTTTCTTGCACCCAGGGAAGTTGCAAACATAATTCCTCCGTCTAGAAAAGTCCATCTGGGGGGTGCAGCTTTGACCAGAAGTGATGAACACAGGAGCAGGAGCAAGGGGCAGCAACTTGGTGTTCCCCACAGTCATTACTGTTTGTGGACACTGTGGTGTCTGTGTGACAGCAGTCTGTGGAAGAACCAACATGACGGTCCCCTGAGGCACAGAAGGTCCCATGAGAACAGGCTGAGAGAGCGAGGCTGTCTGCGGTAAAATAGGTTTCATGGGAGCCGAGACTGTTGGAGTTGAAGGCTTGACATAAGCATTGATCATACTGCTTTGTCCATTTAAAGGGATCATTTGACAGAGAACCTGGGGGCTTGAAACAGGGGCAGGTGTCACTGGGCTAGCTCTTTTTTGCAAGTCATTCTCACAATTCTTTGGTAAGTGGGTCTGCGACGAAACGGGCTGGGCTGGTAGTTGTTCTTTATTGGTCACAATATCAGTGGAGTCATGTGCACAACGTTGATGTACTGGAGAGGTTTTGTTAACTAAATCATCCGTGGCACACGAGTCCTGTGGCAGTCTGGAATGTCTTCGGTCATCTGCTCCACACCAGTCTCTGGAAGTGCTGTAACCTGAAGTTACCTTTGTTTTCTCTTGCGCAGCAGGAATGTGATGGTAAGCAGAACTATCACCTGTGTGACGTATCACACTTGTTGCCATGGCCCTGCAAGGCTGAGGGGCAGTGGATTCAGCCATCACTGGCTTCTGGCTGCACTGTCGCTCCACGTCGATAACAGACGGCTTGGTTATGGGAGAGGCACCGGTGGCTGACGTGACTGAGCAGGCAGCTGTATTTGCCATGACGGTCCTTGGTTTGGAATAAGTGACTTGTGAGGAGAGGAGCATAGCAGCTGATATCTCAACAAAGTCCGGGCTGTGCGGAGGGGTCATGCACTGCAAAAAAAGAAAAAACGGTTATACAGCACTGCGATTTCATAGCACAATTTTTCACCATCTTCACTGTGAAAAATAAAGTTACACTCCCTCCTCAGAATCTCAGAACCTGCCTCTTGGGACAAACTGATTAAAGCACACATTGCCTCATCTGATGGCCATTCTGAATATGCTCAAAAGCATATTAATAAAAGGAAGGCAATGAGGCAGATGTAAACCTGCATAAAACATCATACGTTCTACTCACTATGCTACAAAAAACTCTCTCATTCCTTTCCCCTTAGCAATGGGTGCAGCTGTAAGAGGCAATGAGCTCTCTACTGTTCACCGAAAACAGACTACCAACAGACAGTGATAGTGTACCCTTTCAATTTCAAGCTTCCAGCAAGCCCTAGATCTTTTAGCAATGATTACCCCATCAGCTGGTGGCTACTTCAGAGACAAATACATATGGAACTGCCTCTCTCCCTTCTTATTCATCCCTTTGCCTCTATGCTTTCTTGCTGCCATCACCTCTCCTTCCTCTTACACCACTGACATCTCATGCCTATCTCCTACACTGCTCAAGAGACAGTGCCAACACTGAGCAGCAGAGTATGAGGGAAGGCTGTCAACCAGCTGCCATGCTATCGCAGCCTCTTTCCTCTATTATTCCCCTTTTTCCTGACGTAATAGCATACTAGAAGCCTACTGGTGGAAATGGGCCTTGACTGTCTGAAACCTGAACGGCACCAAGCCCTTTTATAATACCTACTTTCGTTGCAACACAAATAGCAACAAAAAAAAAAATGTGATTCAACTGACATTAGTCAGCCAGAGCAGATCAATGTGCTAACAGACTACATGTAGAAACACATAGCACAGAAACTAATTAAACCGTCTATTTCATAATGGTAACCTGTACTTTCTCTTATAACGACCAGAGTGAAGCCAAACGCCATCAAGAGCCTTTTTCATACAGTGTTTGCAGAGAAGTCAGTGCCGAAACGCTGAGGTTCACTCTGTCATTCTTACTCAAAGTGCTCCAAGAAACCTACAATAACCATCCAGGCAGCATCCTCTGCTCACCTGTCAAACTAAATAACCTGTCAACTTTCACCCTCTAGATTTAACCAGGGATCAAACCCCTTCATTTGCCATTCCAAAGACAGCAGAAAAACCCAAACTCAACATGCCCACCTCACTATTCTATGTACACACTCACAGCACTGGCTCTACTGTAGCTGTTCTACGCAGGGACACATGATCAAGGTAAGTATCTTTTCCAGGCAAGTCAAAACATTGCAGAAATGTAACATCCAGATGTCAGGTGTATTTATTTTGCACTCATGATTTTCTTACCAGTGTAGATAAATAGTCCTTTGGCAATTCAGACGTAGCCTCGGCGTGCATTGTGAAATCACCAGAATCCGAGAAGGGCGTAAGTGGCCTTATCTTTAATATGTCACCTTTCTGCGATCTTTGACCCCAGGAGCTCATACAAACAAGCGCTTCAACGGCTTCAATGTCGTTCTGCTCCAAGGTGCTGCAGGTAGACCTTTCGCTGTCATGACGTTGCCTTTCCCGGATAGACTCATAGATGTCCACAATGTCAACCTAAATGTAATCGGATTACTGGCTATTAGGACAAGTCAGAATACAAAGCCAACACCACCCACATACTGTCTGCTCACGATGAAGGTCATCTGAAACAGATCCCATGCCTGCGGCAAGGCTTTTACCACTCAGCTCAACTCTTACCCTCCCCCACCAGCTTGTCTCCCCATCCTTATTACTCTTAAAAAAAAAAAAGCAGCATGATTTGCAGGAAAGGAAGAGATACGTGTGTAGCTCACGTTTCCAGAGTTATTTTCCTGGATTACACTGCTCTGAATAAACACTTCCCACACCTGCACATAAACAAAAAGAGGAAAAAAAAAAATCTGACTTCCAACCTTGTTTAGACAAGGCAGTTTTGTGGACCCAGAAGACAAATGCTATTCAGCACTAATCTCATTCTGGTAACATTTAGAAGGTAAATTTCAGCTGACAGTAAGATGCTTTAAGGTATGATCACTGATTCAGAGCACCACACCTTGCAAAAGCATTTCAATCTTATTTTTACCAATAGGGAAGTCAGGGTGGGGGGAATGAAGGAAGGAAAATAGTCTTCGAAATGCAGTGGGAATTGTTTGTACTGTACTTTAGAAAGGTATGATACTACATCGATGCCAGGTATCCCAAAACGCAGTATGAGTAACATGAAGACAAATGTAATCATATTGATTTCTTTCCAGTTGGAAGTATCACAGAAAATTTCAGTGCGTGCATGTGTATGCATGCATGCAAAACACTTGACTTCTTTCACAGAGAACACCCTAACTTCATAAAGCTCCTATAGTGCTTGGCACTGACTCCAAAACCTACGCTTCACGGCTGGTTTATCGCTCACATGCCAGCTCAGTCTCAACTAAGTGTTCAAACTCTTCCAGTCTTTAGGCACATCAACTGTTAGGGCTGGGATTAAGAAGCATGGACCAAGATTCTCGAGCTTAATGCTGTTATAGAGAGTGCTTATATACTGCAGCAAAAGGGTTTTAACTGAAAAAGCAACAGTGAGCACCATGACACTGTTACCATGGCCTGAAGCCCTAGAGAGAACTACAGTTGTTGGGTGACATCACTTAACACACCTAAGTCAACGAGTTTTGGCCCTAAGATTTGTTAAAGCAACATGGAACGCTCCTGGCTCGGCAGTGTTACAAAGATGCAGAGCTGTGTGACATTGTTTCCTCTGCACAGAGGTGCATGGCAAACATGTTCTACATAACGGATCCAAAATGCTCACAGAGGACTTTCGCCTAAAACATAAGGTACCAGGCATGGAGATGTCAAGGCTGGGGGCACGAAGGGGTTAAAGCACACTAAAGCTATGAACTGCTCTGAGAGAGACTTCTAAGGATTTCCACTGAAAACAATGACAACGGGAAAGATGGCAAAAAATTATGCCTCCTGCAAGCCTGGACCTAGGTCGCCTGTCAAACAGAAGCCGCACCGGGAGAGGTGCCCTAAGCAGCCAGAAAGCCCGCGAGTGTTCCTCAAAGCGTGACTACGCGCAACCAAGCCAGGAGATTTTTTTACTTTTTCCCAACCCTATGTTTCACGAGAGCTGTTTTCCCTAAAGAAACATGAATAACATACTCCCCGCTTCAAAAAGAGGAAAAAAAAAACTACTAAAAAATTATAAAAATCCCGTTCTCAAGGCGAGCGCTGCAGCCCAGGCTCTCCCGCTGCCAGGGAAATGGCTAACCGCGCCTGGCTGCTTGTCCTCACATCACCCCGCCGGCTGCCGGGGCCGTACGTGCGCGGGCAGCGGGCGGGCAGGGACGGGGCGGGCAGGGACCGGGCGGGCCCCCCACCCCCGGGCAGCGCCTCTTCCCGCCCGCGGGGCCGCGCCACCCCCGCCCGCTCCCCGCCTCACGGCGGGTGCCCCCGGCCGGGCGGCGCCGCTGAGGGGCGGATGGCGGGAAGCGAACGAGGAGGAGGAGGAGGAGGAAGGCGGCAGCTCCCGCCCTGCCGCCGCCCTCACACGGCCGCTGAGGGAAGGTTCCCCCCCCCCTCCCCTCCCCGCAGGTAAACCGGGGCAACATCCACCCCTGAGGGCTCTGCCTGGCACAACCGCCCCCTCCCCGGGCAGCAACGGCACCGACCGACCACCCCTCGCAGCCAGCGGCGGCCTCAGCCGACCGCCCCCTCCCCGGGTGAGTAACGGTCCCGAGGGGCCGCCGCCCGCGCCGGGGCGGTAACGGTCCCCGCGCCCCTGCCCGCCGCGGAGCACGTGCCCGGGCCGGACCAGCGCCGCCTGCCTCCGGCTCGGGGGGCGCCCGCCCGCCGCCCCCTCCTGCCTCCCTCCCTCCCTCCGCCAGCTCGATGCTTACTGCGGACGCGTCTCCCATCTCGGAGCAGGGCGAGCCGTGCATGGCTCGGCTTCGGCGGGCGGCGGCGGTGTGACCGAGGAGCGGGAGCGGGAGCAGTCGCGGCAGCAGCAACAGCAGCAGCAGCCGGCACCGCCGCCGGCACCGCCTCCGCCCCCGCCCCTTACCCCGCCCGCCGGGAGCCGAGCGGCCCGCGCGCCGGGGGAAGCGCTCCGGAACGCTCCCTGCGCCAGACAGCGCGGGCGATGGGGGGGGGGGTGCCGGCTCCTCACCAATCACCGCCCGCCGCCGCCCGCGCCCGGCCAATGAGCGGCGGCGGCCGGCGTGATCGCGGCGTGCCGCGGGGCTGCCGGCAGGAAAGGCGGCGCGTGGGCACGTCGGACGGCAGCGGCCCCGCCGGCGGCGGGCGGGAAGGCAGGGAAGGGGGCGGGGCCGAGCCGTGGGAGGGGGCAGCGCGCGCTGGAAACTGGGGGAAAGGTCGGGCGGGGGCGGGGCGGCGGCCGGGAATGCCCGTGCGCGCGGGGGTGTGGCGGGGCGCGGCGCGGCGCGGGGGCGCGGCTCACCCCCCCCCCCCCCCCGCACATCGCGGTGCGTGCGGCGCCGCACGCAGGCACCCCTCCCCCCCCCCCCCCCCCCGCTGGTCCGTGCGCCCCCTCGGGGCGGCGGGGCCGCCCTCGGAGCTGGGTCAGGATTTTGGGGGAACATCCCTTTTCCCACAGGTTCCCACCACGCGCCGTCAGTTTTTCCGTCGTGTTCGGCGGGGCCCCACGCGCGGCGTGCGGCAGGGAAGGGGCCGGGCGCCCGCCTGGCTGCGGCAGGGTTCTGCCGGCTGGATCGGCCAGAGGATCCGGGATTAAAAATAGCCCTACCACCCCCAAAAAAAATACTAAGGGTCGTTAGTACGGGTTTTTTGATCCCCGAGTTCGTGGCTCCGGCCCTTGCTCGGCCGTGAGTCTGCGGGGGCCACCCATGGCCTGGCGGGCGGTTTTTAGGAACACATTCAAGTCACAACATACTTTTTATAAAAAAATGTGTGTTCTTTGTTTTTTCACCTTCTAGCCCCTTGTTTTCTTCTCTTAATGGAAGCCAAAACTCATTGCCATCCAGTTCCTGGCAGGGTTTGGGGTTTTACTGGGTGACACTGAATCCCGGTGGCGGTGGCAGCTGGGAGCCGCGCTGCGGCTGAAACAAAACGCAGACAGTAATACGCATTTTTTCCCGCTGGATTATCTCTACTTGTTCCTTCCTTGTGTTTTCAAGACGTGACATCCTCATCAGTGCAGAGGACGTGGGAGGGATCGTCTCTGATCTTTCATCCCCTTTTGCTGCTAGCTTCGCTTGACCACTGGGGCTCATTTTTTCCATCAAGAACTCCATCAGTTCTTCAGAGTCCTGGTCCTTCCCTGCTGTCCACAGCGTTTCTAAAGCTCCGCCATACTGTGCTCGTCTCTGGTCTCCATTACTGCACATTCCATGTACTTCAGCTTCCCCAGCGCTGTTGCTTCCCAGCCCATAAAGACCAAATTAAAATGAGGTCCCTCACCCACCCATTTGGGCATTCCCTTTGCCTCTTTGCATCCCTCCCCAGTGCCTCCCATGTTTAACTTAATGTCTCTTTGTTTTCCCCCTATCAGGCCTCCCACCACCATCTCCCCCACGGAGGGATCCCACAGGGACTGCAGCAGCTGGTGCAGCTACAAGCCCTTCGCTCCTGAAGGTCCCACAGGGCTTCCTGCATGCCGTTGTTCCTGCCTGCGGTTTGCAACCTGCAAGCTCATGTCTCTGCCCAGCATCTGGTGCTGTACCTAGGTTCTGAGCAGCTTTCTGCTTTTGTTTTGCACAGTACCTGCTGTGCTGGAGCTGTAGCCTGCGAGGCAGGGCCCCATGCCTTACAACAGTGAGAAAAATGCTAATAATTCAAATTGCAAATCCAGCTCTAACATTAGAGAGTTACGTTCACAAAAGGAAATCAGTTGTGCGACAGGGAATGAAACAAATTCGGGGAAAATGCTGTCAGTGACTAAAAAGCACGATGAGGGTGGCACAGTGGGGGCACAGGATATGTGCCTCTCTCGATAAATCACTGCCTGTTCCGTGTAAGACCAGAGCCACTCGCATGGTCTCGTTTCGAGGGAAACCTTTAGGGAATTGTAAAATTAGGAAAATACTGTGCCGTTCCGTTTTGCAGTTTCTCCAGTTCTGCTGCAGTTGAGAAGCAGTTGTGTTTGTCTCTTTGCTGCTTGTTGAAACACATGCAGTTTCTGCTTAAGGTGCTTACACGCACAGCCTTAGTCATTTACAGTGCAGATTTTTAATTGAGTAATAGCATCAGAAGCCAGCACAGCGACCTTGCCAGTGAAGAAGTGGTCGCAGGGAAGCAGAGTGGATCACTTCTCCTCTCGACTCCCAGCGGGGAGTTTTCCCATGTCACGTACCACAGACTCTGCCTATGTGTTCTGAGTCCCCAGGTGGAAATTGCTGGACCGGGGCGGGTCCTTGCTACAGCGTACCCATGCAAGAACCAGTTGAAAGAAGTAGTATTACACGTCCGCACTCCGACTTGCGCCGTAGGGAAAATGTGTTTCCTTTGCTGAGCTAAAAATGACAACTAAGGTTTTTAATATAAATCCTCAGAACTCTTAACTAAAATCAGCTGGTCTGCCCTTGTTCTGCTGCTGCCAGCTAAGGCAGTGTTAGATGAGGAAGGAGCATCTTCTTCATCGTCGCATCAAATGTCAGTAGCAGAGCATGGCCTGAAGCCCGTGGAACCTGAGCCCCCAGCCCTAACAGCCTAGAGCTTCTCCTCCTCTCCTCCCTCTTGCTTCTTCCGCTTTTCTCTTTCCTTTCCCGAGGCTGTGCTAAGGTGAATATTAATGCAGTTAATATTTTCTTGCTTCTCTGTACTTCTGCCTACACCCACCGACTTCCTTCTGGGCTTCAACCAGCAGCACAGCTTCCTGAGCAACGTACGAGTGTGCTCATCGGGATGATCCATGCTGGCTGTGGTTTCCCTCTTGAAGCTAGGAACCTGGAACGGGGCCCACATATCCTCAATACTCCTTTCCGAAGAGCTCGGAGGAGCCTGCCCGTGCCGGTGGCTGCAGGGTGCCAGTGTCCCTGCCCTACATGGCCGTGGCAGTGCAGCCCCCAGCCCAGCACAGCCATCCTCCACCAGCCTGCCCTGCGGTGCTGCTGCTGCTGCCCCAGTGTCCTCGGGATCTGGCTCTCCGAGTACCATTTGGCATTATAAAGGCTTATTTAACTCAGACTGTTGGCAAACACTTTAGAGAAAAGCTTTCTTTGTCAAAGACAGACAATGTCTTTGTTCCGATGTAGGAACGAGCAGCCATGAGTCGCTCTGGCGGAGGGTTGAGAAGGCTCCACTTGGGTTATCTTATCCTTTCGGCTGGGAAGACAAGAAAAGCATCAAACATCGCGTGCGAGTAGGAGGGAAAATATTTAATACTGTAGACTGAAAGCAACAAAAAGGCACACAGGCAGTTCTCCCCCATTCCCTTTTTGCAGATAATTATACAATAAACAATTCAAAAGAGACTAGAGGAAAATTATTACGGGCTCAGACAGTTTTCCTAAGGTTTCCTCTCAGTTAAAAATAGACCAAAGCAGTTGTCTTGGATGCAGCTTTAGAGTTAGTGCAATTTGGCAGCAGCATCTGGTCTGGCTGAATACAGCAGCAGGCTACTGTAGCAAACACATATAGCCTAGCAAATGGGGCGGGATTAAATAAATATAGACTCATGGAATGGTTTGGGTTGGAAGGGACCTTCAAGATCATCTAGTTCCAACCCCTCTGCCACGGGCAGGGACACCTTCCACTACACCAGGTTTCTCAAAGCCTCATCCAACCTGGCCTTGAACACTTCCAGGGATGGGGCAAATAGATTTTGTATAGATAATTAGAATCATAGCTCCCGTACAGGAGACATGAGAAGACACGTCGGAAGAAATTAAAGGCTGTGATGCAACGTGTAGGACAAGTCTCTCCATCCCCTCTCCCTGCTCTGTTGTGCACTTGAAGGATGGAGCAGTCGGAGCTGCTGCAGCCCCAGATCGCCCCGAAACATACTCACTGGGCCAAAAGCGGCAGCCAGAGGAGAAACTCCCCACCACGGAGCAAATGAAGCAGCTCTGCCAGGTGCTGCCTGACACCAGCTGATGGAAGCAGCTGCAGCAGCCCCTGGCCGAGGACAGGAGCGGGACCAGAGGGATTCACGCAGGGAGTGAACGCACCGACCTCTGTGTGAACGGCAGAGTTATACAAGGGATTTATAACTGCAGAGTTATATACAGGATATCCACGAAGAATAGAGGGGGAAAGGGATGTAAGGGATAACCATGAGAAACAGAGGCGCAAAGGAAGAAGAAGAGAAGCTAGACAGACCGACAAGGAATATTTCTCGCTAGAATAATTTCTGAATGCAAAAGCGATGATAAATCCAGGTGCTTTTACACAGACTTTGACCCTTGGGACGTGCTCCTGACATGCTGCCAGAGGTGAGCGTGGTGCTGGGCAGTGTGCGACGGGGAACGGGTAGGCAGATGCCCGGTCCCCCACGCTGACACGCAGCGTGTGGGCCAGCTGCCAAAGAGGAGATCTCATTTATTGCTGCGGGCTATCGAATGGCACAGCAAATCCCCCCACCGCCCGGCCGGGAGCCCCGGCCCTCCCCGGCAAACCGCGTACGTGCCCGCTAGCAGGGACAGGCTGTGACACGGCGGCCTTTGCCCAAAGGGAGGACGAGAAACACGGTCCTTGTGTGCCATCCCCAACCGGTGTGAGTCGAAAGTCGACTTCTTCCTCGCCTGCATCTTTCGAATTCACTTTCAGAAACAGATGGAGCTTTCAGTACATGGATAAGCATCCAAGGAGCAGAGAAGCAGCCAGCACAGCATAAGGAAAGGTAGTCAGGTTATGGTAAAAGGAAAGAGTTTAAAAGAAGAGCCACACAGACTGTTTCCCACTTTATTTTGGGCCCGGGATGCTTATAGAATAAACGCAAGCTGCCTATTATTTTTTTTTCCACTCCCAAAAACATGTTTCTACCTGAAAAAAGTCTTGACTGTATCAAACACTTCCTGAGGCCTGGCAGTACTACAGAGAGGAATCCCCACTCAACCAGACTTTTTTCCAAATATGTGAAACATAAGGTTTACTGAATTAAAATAATCCAGTCCACAAATATTGATTACAGGTGAGGACCATTCAGAGATCTACCATAATAAAAATAACAAAGTAACTGACAGTACCAAGTATGACACACTACTGCACCATCTGCTTGTTCAAGTGCACCATCTGCTTTTCTACTGCTGCTATTTGTGCCCTGATCTCATTTTAGTGGCACTGGAAGATGTATTCAAATACCAGCAAAAAATAAAATGACATGTTATTTATTTATTGTTCTACTGAAGTGTCTTCATCATTTTCACCGTTCTCTTGACCTCAATATTAGTTAGCCAAACCCACGCATATTTTCTGACACACAGTATATTAAAGCATTAGCAATGCTGACAGATGTTCCCCTCTTTTGGTCATCTCACAACTTGCTTGGGCAGGTATCAAGCCTATGTGCAAATGTGTTTCATCCTGAATCATCTTTCACACTTTAGTAACTCTGAAGTGTTTCCATGCAGCACTCAGATGCTGGGAAGACGTCTCGTGTGACCAGAGACTGACTTCTGGACCATTGGGCATCGTTCACACTCACAGCTGAGAGTGACTGGTACCAACTTCCACTGGGCAGGAGTGGCCCCACACACAGAGTTAGTGATGGTGTCCTTGCAGTCAGAGAGAAGGTCCTGCAGGACCAACACTGCCATCTCCTCTAGGACATTGTCCATACACACCTGAGTACTTGTGCAGCACCGAGCACAGCACGGTGTCAAGCCCAAGGGAGGTCTGTGGGTCGGGGGATTTAACTGATCACAGGCGTCCAGCTGTTTCGTCATATGTACTTAGTTACCTCTTCACTGGCTCTTGGCCAAGGTTCGTCTGTGGTCAGAAGAGATGGTCAATGTGGTCTTCCTGTGTGGCTGCTGCAGGCAGCTCACTAAGGGTCACCTATTCTGACACCAAATGGGGTTTAAGATCCTGGCACTTATTCCCATTCCTTGCACCCCTTCTGGATTACCCGACTGATATCAAAGGGACTTTCTACATGGCTCAGATGTTCAACTTCTGTCCCCTGTCATGTTTGATAACCTGAGACACCACTGAGCACACACCTTTCTGGGAATGGGCCCTTATGTGGCTAGGAAGGGCTATGACATCCCGGATCTGGTTGCCCAATGAAAGGTTGCTGCATCTTGAGTCACGTCTCTAACCAGACTGTAAAATCAATGTCCATTTTACTCCTAGGCTAGTGCCTGATCTGTATTTTTTCTCCCCCTCCTCCCATGTCAACTCCTGACCCTGCACTTCCCAGGGAATTAACCACTCCCATGTCCCTAGTCCACATCATCCATCCTGCAGCCTCCCCTGCTCCTCCCTGGAGCTGCATCTCCCACCCTTCCCCTCCCTCCCCCAGCCCTGCAGAAAGAGATTCTTGTACCTTCTTGGCCCTCTCCTGGCAAAATGTTAAGAATAAGGAACATCCATGTAAAAAAATCATTATATTGGGTTGCGATTAATGACCATCGCTGAAAACGAGACAGTTGAGGAGGCTGGGAAGGGGCAGGAGACCAGCCAGGGCATCCTTGGACAGAAGTAAACACAAGAGCTTGTGTGGAGGAGAAGGGGACAGATGAGACAGTCACCTTCAAGTGACCAACCTTGGCACCAAACACACCTTTACTGCTGCCCTCCTGCATGCAGGTGTCCTCAGAGACACCCAGGCTCAGCCCTGCTTGCCTCCGGATGTTTCCCATCCATGGCTGAGGAACCTGGCTGTGGGGCCACCAGCGCAGCGGGAGCATGGTCCTCCCCACCCGGACACTCGCAGGTGCACGGGATCTGCAGGAGCAGATGAGCAGGAGACGAAAGCTGAGTTACTCCTGCTCTGCATGCTCAGCTTCACTTGCTGCTTCCTACAACAACAGAAATGCCTGAAATAGTGTCTGAGTGAGTGCCACTGTGAATTTTGCTGTATAAAACCCTCCCCGTGACAACTAGCTGTCACATCACACTGGCACCCGAACCGAGATGCAATCGCTAACCCATTTTATTTATAAATAAACTCACCAGCCAGTGTTTTTGGCTGCGGCATCACCTTCTTCCAGTTTCCTTGGACTGCGCTGTGCCTGCTCCTGTCTCTGCTCCTCGTCTCGGGGTCTCCATCCGTGCTCCACTGACACCTCCTGTGACCTCCCCAGACTCTGCTTGGTGGGCAAAACAGCCGCGCTCCTAAACCCACATTGTTTCCAGCTGAGTCAGCCCACACTCCCTGATGGATGACAGGGTTTCTGTGTCCCTCTCCAATGCCACCGTCTTGCTGGGGCCCCGAGCAGAGCTGCATGCCGCAGGACGGATGGCAAACGCGGGGATAAGGACACGTCCCTGTTGAACGACAGCCAAAACAAAGGAAGGCAGGAGCCGGGGATGGAATTCCTCACAAGGGTGATATCCCCCTGCAACGCTTGCACTCAGACGATACAATTAATAATTATATGCCCTGAGCGCCCTCCGTATATAATGGAGGAGCTTAATATACAATTATATAATGGAATTATATATAACTTTATATACACATATATAATGGAGGAGCTTAGTATACAATTATATGATGGAGTTATACATAGTGGAGTTATACATGTATATAGCAGAGTTAATATACAATTAACTGTATATTAACTGTATATATAACTGTCTGTATAAAATAGACACAATGAAGTATAGGATTTTACTACTCATCCATTAAGAGCTAAATAAATAAAAGCTGTCGATGTTCTTCTGAGCCTTTGAAGTTTTTTGGGGGAAAGTCAGTAGCAACAGAGTCACTTAACAGTTTAACAGTCCCTGTCCTAGTATCTAAGGGGGTGTCTCACCGCGGTGATGTCCGCATCCCATCCCTGCCCCAGGTAAGGAGCTGGAAAACTGAAATTCCTGCTCTTGTGATACTTCCCCAGAAGTATTGCTGGTCACAGATGACTCAATCTCCTCCACCCACTTGCCCAGAAGCAGAACATATCCTGCTTGCTGCTTGGATCAAGCCTCCCGTCAGGCTGGGCTGCTCAGCATCACTTGATACTTTCTCTCTTAACTGGTCCATACTTTGGACTTACTTGCTGTTATTCCCCTCGCACTGCAGAGATCCTAACGCTCCCCTTCAAAGGCATTTCTCCACTTAGTTTTACACTGTTTACATAAAAAGGACAAGGAGTTCTCGTTATTTTCACAGCACGGGTAAATCCTTACGTCAGCCTCGGGTGTGCACTTCCCCTCCACTACTGCAGTGCTTCGGGATGTTAAGAAGATGCGATGAAGCAACCGATGTGAAATAAACTCAGGCTCTAATTCTGAGCTGCGGCTCTTCTGGTTCGTAACTCTGCTATTTCCCCTCCCCGAGTACAGGCGACACTGTTTACACTCAATTTCTTTCCCCTTGGGCAACCTCCCATGGTGCCGACAGAGCAGAGAAATGAGCTGGCCCTGCACGTTGCAGAGCTTTTCCAGGGTGTGGGTGTTGCCCAGGGATGCCCCCACCTGCACACCCCACCTTGGGCTGCTTGGGGTGAGCTGCAGCCGTAGGGAACGAGGTGCAGCAGCCGGGTGTGTGCTGCATGTACCGGGCTGCAAACCAGCAGAGCTGGCCCGGATGCTGCCTCCTTTGGGCTGCATCATATGGCATCCAGTCATTATAAGCCAGCTGGATTGAGTTGAGATAATGAACTAATTACTAATCAGCTCAAGGTACCGACCCTGCCTACAAGAGGCAGGCCATTTCCTCCTGGCTGTGGAGGATGCAACAGTGTCCTTGGTGCCACAGCCCAGGCTGGTGAGCAACAACTGGTGACCCTGACGTGATACATCCGAGACCCTGGGAAGCCCCGACTCCCTTGCCGGAGCCAAGAGCCCGAGCCAAAAGAGCCGGAGCCGGGAGTCCGAGCAAGAGTCCTTCGGAGAAGAAGGTAAAGCCGCAAGCCCTGACACGGTATTCGCAGGAGGGAAGCGTGCTGGAGTTGGATGAATGGGCCGGGTCTCTGCTCACCTTAAAGCCTTTGTGAAAACAAAAAATGGTAAAACAAAAAGGGGGAATTATGGCATCCAGTCATTATTAGCCAGCTGGATTGAGTTGAGATAATGAACTAATTACTAATCAGCTCAAGGTACCGACCCTGCCTACAAGAGGCAGGCCATTTCCTCCTGGCTGCAGAAGATGCAACAGCGTCCTTGGTGCCGCAGCCCAGGCTGGTGAGCAACAGCATCACTTCACCCAAGTCTTACGGCCAGGATCCACAACTGACCCTCAAACATTTTTTAGGCTCTTTAGGTCCCTCCTACACACCTGGTGGGGAGACAGGCACGAGACTGTCTAACATCAAAATTCGCATTTTATGCAGCAGTTGTCATCCCCACTATCCCCAAGGGTCTGATTTTTCTCCTAATCCAAGTAGGTGAAATACTTGACGCTCTCCTGCCCTGCTGGACTATTGCAGGGCTTTGCTAGTCAACATCGTTTCAGGGCTTTCAAGCTGAAGGAGTTTCAGCCGCCTTCTTCCCACTACAGATTTTCTGTACCCTCAGCTTTCACATAATATCTGTCCTCCCCTGTAAAACTTGATTGCGCTTTCTGTTAGAAATAACCTACCGCTCCTGGGCAGGGCAAGACCTCCTTGCTGCTCGGTGGGCATCCCGTGCTGTTGGAATTCTGCCCAGGAGGAAGTGGGCTGGCTTTGACTGGGTTCCCAGTAATTAAATAAGCCATTTAACATCTGATGGCTTACTCCACTCAGAGCAGTTGCTTGGGCTCTTTCAACTCCTGGATTGCTTTTTTTCTCTCCCAGCTTTCTTAGTTTCAATTCAATTTGTGAGTAAAACCCATCTACACTGTGTTCAATACCAAACCCTTTTTCATCAGCATTCCATGTTTTAGCCTAGGAGATGGAAAGCCAAGAAGGGGAGAGTCAAGTAGCATAAGAGACTTGCGCAGAGCAAAGCCCCAAGATCCAGGATCTTCTCACCTCCAGGAGAGCTCAGTCTTGCCATCTCTGTGATGCCTGTGACGTGAATCCCATCTCTAGTTAAAATCCACCATGGCTGGAAAATGTTTGGTGTACTGGAGGATGGCTAAGCTCCAGGGTGCTGGGGGTTGCCTGGCACTTGGCTGTGGCTTGGTAAAGACGTACTGATGGACTGCACAGGACTTGAGCCTCTGAGGCTGCCAGGACATACATGGGATGATGCTGCAGGGCTCACAGCATGGTGATCGGGCATGGAGCTGTAACACCAATACCTACCATCACCATCCAGCTGCTGGTCCTCTCCTTGCATCCCACGTGCAAGCCTCCCATCTCACTCATGAGAAAGGTACCTCCTTTCCTCATCTCAGCTCCCACTTAGGCTCAAGCCTCGGTCCCAGCTGCTCTCACCATTCCATTCTCTGAGTCTCCACTGTCCCCACCGAGACACCTCGGAACCAGTAGGTAACATTTCATTTTCATATTTGTAACAAAATCACCACTTCATCTCTTTGATCTCTTGGTATCGTTTCCTCCAGGAGACCCACCACATACTTTCAGAAGACAACAGGCACAAACCGAAATGTAGGGGAAGTTTCTGAACACCAGGAAACACTTTTTCACTCTGAGGGTGACCCAGCACTGGCACAGGATGCCCAGGGAAGTTGTGGAGTCTCCATCCTTGGAGATACTCAGAAATCATCTGGACACAGTCCTGAGCACCTGGCTCTGGGTGGCTCTCCAGATGACCTCCTAAGGTCCTTTCCAACCTCGACCATGCGGTGACTCTGTGAAGAACAGCCGGAGCATGAACACTCACAGTTCTGCTGGATGGGAAAGGCCATGGACTGAGGAGAAATGCTGCTTTCACCCCTAGACCTTCCCCACACCCCCAGTAATTCTCAACCTTGTGGTCAAACTGAGCCCTGGCCGCAGATTCTTCTGCTCCACAAGCACCACCCCTCCTTTTCTCTCAAGCTGAGTGATTGACCAAAATATGCTGAGCTGTGAACATCCTGCTTGAATATCTTAACCTGAAGGTTTGTGCCTTCATTTCAGTGCCAAAGACAGACTTGCTGGGCTATGAGCTAATTTTTTCCCCAGCTAGATCAGTCTCAGGCCAAGTCCACCTTCTCCCTTCACCTGAGCATGAAATCCCAGCACCACTGGAGCCAGCCAGGTCCCTGCCGGCCAGATTTCCACCTGTCATCTCTTCACTTAATGGCATTCACATGGTCCGTCACACTGTATTACATCCGCCCGAGCGCCGTCGTCAGGGAGCTCAAATATGCTTCGTAAAAGCCTCAAGATGTACCTTTGGAGCTAAATAACAGTGGGGTAATGGACAGATGTAATGCAGCATGAAGAAAACCTTGAGAATGAGAGAGAGAGGCTTTTCGAAGCAGGGTGATGGGGGGAAATTCTGCCAAGAAATTAAATATTGTGAAATGTGATAGCATTGAACAGCATCATTAACTCCAAGCACTTTGGAATTGCAAGACCCGAAGGGAGGGGAAAAAAAAAGAAAAAGCGCAAAGGAGAGTGGTTTAGGGTCATAATCATCATCTTCATTTATCTTCCTCTTGAAGCATCTTCCAGATTTCCTCTGCAGTCCTGGAGGAGGGCTCGAAATTTTCCTTTGAAAAAGCAACAAAAGTCAGCGTGGGGTTCCAGGGAGCTGCTGGCCATGGATGGGGCAGTGCTGCAGCCCCTGGCCCCACAACACATACGGATGAGCGGGGACGAGCTGTGACTCCACAGAGATCGGGTGGACTTCGGCCCCTTTCTCTCCAAATCCATCGCCCCTGCAGAGATGTGGGAAGCCCCTGGGCCCGGCTCAGCCCATGCTGAGGCCAGGGGCTGGGGCTCACTCGCAGGCAAAGCTCCATACAGAACTGCCATAGGTTCCCCATTCGGGGACAGCCATGTGGCACAGCAAGGTTTTTGCTGATTTAAGCAGCAACATTTTTTTTTTTTTTTTTTTTTTTGCTTGTTATTGCTGCTTTTAAAAGTGCCTCCTCCTGTCTCATGCATTATCCTGACCTGGGGCTTTGCAGGTGGCGAGTCTCAACCAGCCCTCTGCTCTTTTTTAAGCACGCAGAGCAGGAGCAAGCGGGAGAGCAAGGGCTGGGTGATGAGGGACCCGGCCCTGCTGCCCCCTGAAAGCCCTTGGCCAGTGCTGGATGATGGGTTCAAAGCAAAGTATTCCAAGCGAGAAGAGTCACAGAGCAGAGACTGCAGAAAAGACCTGCAGACCTGACCACCAAGTAGCCACTTTTACTTTATTTACTTATTAATATTTGCAAAGCTCATGTAATTATTTACTTTAAGAAAAAAAAAAAATCAAGCAAACCTTATCATGACAGAATTAAAAGTGGCATCAAACCAAGTGCTGGCAACAACCCTAGTGCTGATGGCACAGCTGCCCCGCAGATCCAGTGCCAATCGCTGTGCTCCTGAACCCTTGTCCCCAGCACCCGTCACCCCTCCGATCAGAGCTGAGCATTGCCCCGCGGCACGGTCCCGACCGATGGCAGCTGCTCTAGCCAGGACACCAGGCTCTGCCCAGGCACGCGCGGATGGCTGGAGCGGGCAGCTGGGTTCGAGCCTGACTGCCTGGCAGTGGCGGCAGGACTGAGCCTCTTCACCCCAAGCCATCGAGCCCAGAAATTGTAGGTGCAGACAATAGTTTGGCAGGGCCAGCTGCCTGGCCGGGGCTCCATCCAGCTCCCCTTGCCAGCTGGGCACTAAGGAACCACGGGACTTGATTTCCCTGGTGCAGGGCAACCCCAGGACTCGACTCGCCTGCCTTTCCCCCTGCCCCTTCACCCCCGCTCCAGAGTTCACTTCAATTTCCATCATCTTTTCCAGCATAGTGGTAGCAGCCACCCGCACACTGTGCTCCTTCATCCCTCACTGCCATTGATCCCTGAGCCTGGGGCTGTCCCCACCTCCAGGTATCAACCTCCCAAGATGTACAAACACTTCTCCACAGTGTTCCCACTCTTCAGAGCTGCTGCCAGGCTCAGCCGTGCACCTTTCCTCTGCCTAGTGCGTGCCTCCCACCCATCAAACCGTGGAGGAGGTGATCGACCTACAGGCCAACGCTGGGCTTGAGATGCTGCCCGAGATGACCAGGGCTGTGAGCACACAAGTTCAACGCCATTGACACTGGAGAGATGGCAAAAATAAATAATGCTTGGGCCAGCGGGCATGCCAGCCACCCACAAGCCGTGTGCGCAGGCAAACAGGTCGATGGGGTGATGGAGCATTGCCCTGTGCAAACAAGAAACCATGAGATGCATCAAAAACCCCACAATCACCCTGGCCACAGTAGCTACTGAAACTAGCCAAGAAGAAAGGAAAAGCCAAAATGCCCCTTCTGCAGTATTGTGAACTATGCAAAGGTATCCAACCAAGAGCACCTGTGGTGTAGTAGGGTAGTCCAAGGACAAACAGCAAATCAAGTTGTAAGAGCTCACGTTTTTTATCAGAGCAATTAATCTAATTGAGGGGTCATCTAAATATCATCTAATGTTTAATAATTTAACCATAATAACGAATCAAATAATCTAAAATAACAAACCAGCCAAATAGAGGAGCACGTAAACTCCACGCTCTTGCAAGCCCTTGAGAAAAAACTCTTGCAATTCATTTGTATAGGCAAAAGATCTTTGAATAAGCTGCAGAATTCAGCACTCCCATACAAAAAAGATCAGATCTTAAAAGCTTAACTAAATGTTTGTGATATTAGAGCCCTGAGTCACACACCCCAGGGAAGCAGCACGGATCTCCCTGTAAGGCTGCCTGGCCTGGGAGTTCAAAGCTGCATCTTTGGGAGTTCACCTTTCATCCGCTGATGCTCCGCTGCAGATCAGACCTGCTTAAAAACACTCTTTAAATTCACTGATGACCAGAAAAGGGCCGAGAGGGTGTCGGGAGGAGGAAGGAGGTATGGCGTGGGCGCACGCACACACACTGCGTAGAGGCTTGGGAAGACGAAGCCATCACCCGCCCAGAGAGGCAGCAGCACTGCTGCCTTTTCGCAGGCAGCCCTGCAGCAGGTCCATCCTCATGCCAAGGTTTGCTGTGAGATGGCCACCACACCACGAACCAACTGTACAGGGGCTAAACCCCACTCAGCTTTTCAGCGGGCACCAACTTGGGTGGAGATGACTCTCAGCCTCCCCCCGGCACTTTTGCATCACCCAGGGCACCCCAGGACTTGCCAGGTGATGTCCTGCAGCATATCTCCCTACCTCAGGGATGCAAACTCTGCAAGCGCAGTCCATACTAGAACTAGAAATAAATAGATAAAACCCAGCCCAGAAATCTTCCGCCTCCCACGCTACTCCTCACTGAGCCCCAGGCGTGCCGACGTAAGCCCAGCAACAGAGAAGGTGTAGGTGCAGAAGAGAAACTGCCCAAGGCAGCACCCCGCAACTGCTGCAGGGGCCAGGGGGCCAGCTAAAGCTTGTCAAGACATTTCTAACGGTATGAAAAAAGGAGCCGATTGGCTCTCCGGACACTAGAGCAACAGCGGCATTAGGATTAGTCTGGAGAATTAGCATGGACTTCAATGGAGTGTTTCCATCTCAGGAAAGTCGATGCCTGCAGCTTTCACCCCATGCTCAAAAATGAATGAGGTCAGTTGAAATCAAGCAGGGAAGAAGAACAGGACTAACCATCTCTTACGTGGGAATAACAGCAAGGCTGGCATTTGGATTATCTTCTGCAAAGAAGAGAAACAAGTAAACCATCACTGGGGTTTTGTTTCATAGATCCCCTGTTGAAGGAAAAATAAAGGCAGAAGGGCAGATGTGTTCACCAGATAAAAGACTCATAGTTAGAAATGAACATATAAAATTTAATAGCTTGGTTTAAAATACATTATCAATTAAAAAACAGCAGGTAAAACCCAAAAAATCAGTTTCATAAAACATACATGACATTGCTGCTACTATTATAAGACCCGTGTCCCAGAGCATCTTATAGTGGAAAACAATCGTCAGATTTAGTTCACGTACTTCATTAAGCAGTAAAAAGAAGTAACATTCATGTCAACCCTACCCCTATGAAGACTCTAAATCTACTTCCCTGACCCTAGACTGAGTTTCTGTAATAAAACTTCCATTTTCTCAATAAAAATGTGTAAATATATATATATGTATTCTATATATCAGGTTTAAAAAAAAAAAAATTCCCTTGCCATAGTAACATTATTCCCGCGACTGATGAAGGGAAGCCCAAGTGGCAGGTTGGTGTTGGCTGGGAACGAGTCCCAGGGCTGCTCTGCTCTGCAGGCGCTGGATTCCTGTGTGGAGTGACATGTGTTGGCCAAGTCTCTTCAGCACCGTGACTCCATGTCAGCTTCTCTCCTTTGGCTTCAAGCCCACGGGCTCCATTCACACGTCCACAGTCGTGGGTGCATCCACGTGGGGTTTGCTTGACTCCAGCCACAGAGCAAAGAAGGGAGCATGCGGTGTCCATAGCCTTCGCGGGGCTCATCATTGGAGGAGGAGGAGGAAGGAGGGGGGAATGGCGCGGTCTGTGAACCAGTTCAGGATCAGTCCGAACACAAATCCCAAAATACTATATTTCATATAAAGCATTAAAAAAATATGGTGGGGAGGGACTTCAAGTGGTCACCTAGTCTCAGCACCAAGGGAGAAAGAATTACACCTTACAGTCCAGAGATACCTTTGCCCAGCCTGGCTCTGAAGACCTCCGATGCCAAACTCCACCTCCTCCCTGGGCAACCTGCTCTTCTCTAGAGAAAACCACCTCGACATCTAACCTGAATTTCTGCAATTTACACCCACTACTTTTTGCTGTGCTTGCAACGGACCGGGAGAACACTTCCACGTGTTGGGAGGCTGCTCCCCTCAACCTTCCCTTCTGAAGATGACACCTCACCAGGCAACTCATCCAGCCCTTCCTCCTCAGAAGCTACGAGTTCTGGCTGAAGGACCAGACAGTGTGGCCTCTCTAGGACATCCGACAAGACTAGGCTCTGCTGGAAGGGCCAGGCACAGTGCTCCAGCCGAGACCTCAGCAATGCCAAGTAGAGCAAAAGGTGGGTCTCCTATTTCTTGCAGGCCATGCTCCTGTTCATCAACCCAATGTGGCATCTGTCTCTCTCTTCCAAACAGCAGCACAACACAGCTGAACAACATTTAGTTATGATTCGTTAACCGTTAGGTAGAATCGTTAACCATTAAGTAGAATCATATCCTACTTTTCCAGGCTATTTCTCCAGCCTATCTAGATTGACCTTCACGTCCCAGGTGGGGCATGTGCAGCTCTTCGCAGCTTTGTGCTGTCTGAAGAAGTTATAAACCTCTTTGATTACTCAGATCCCTAACAAAAGCACTAAGTGACCCTGGACCTGGTACTCACGCTCACCTGCTCCTCATGCTCACCTGCTCACCCTGTAATACAGGTTTTTGACTTAGAGCCAAGTGCTGCTGTTTAAACATCCCTCTCTCACTTGCTACTAACCAGAGTGCCTTTCCTTCATAAAGCACGTGCATGAAACGAGTAAATACTGTACAATCTACTGCAGAGCAGTATTCTTTGGAGGTGTCTGGCACTCCCAGCTGGGGCTAGGCTCAGGACACCTGCTACCAGCTGCCCGTTTGGTCTTTCCACCTCCGCAGCGGGTCAGTGCCTGGTGATGTACACACACCAGGAGCGCTTAGCCTGCTTGCAGCCCCTAGTCCCTGCGACCGCTCGGCTGCTGCGCTGGGATGCTGCTTTCCTCTCTCAAAAGCCTTGCCTGGGCACTCCCAGTCGTCAGTGTCCTGGGACCCTGCAAGCTGGCTCCGACCCATGGGTTCATCCAACCCGAGTTGCTGTTGCGGGCAGCACCCAGCTGAGCCTTAAGTACACTGCTACAGGAAAAAAAAAAAAAAAAAAAAATCCACCCTCCAGGAGACCTTCTTCCTGACCCCTAGAAGTGAGAGTTCAAGGAAACTGCAAGTGCTCAGCTCCCCTTGGGAGCCAGCTCTCAGGCTCGGCCCAAATCACCTCCCAGGGCAGCAGTGTGCAGCCACCTCAGGGCTCAAACTGGCAGTTTATCAGGGAAGCCAGGACTGCCGTCGCTTTGCTGTGCAGGAGGGTTTAGGAGAGAGAGATGGTACCTTTTTCCTTCCACATAGGAAGATCCATGTTGAACAAGCAGGTCTCTTGTGCCTTCTACGAACGTACAAACATGCGCTCACCTATGGTGCGTGTTAAGGGTTTGTCCATTTTTAAATAGCTACGTTAAATATCCGTTTTCTCTGTATATGGCATCCTTTTAGATGGGCTCCATTGCATATATTCACGGTATATACAGAACACCATATTTTATATATATTATATATCACTTGTATGTACACATTTACAAACCTTCAAAAAATATATTGCACTTATATACAATATAGCTTCATCTGATGAGAGTTCACACAGTTACTTAAGGCGAGTTCTTCATAAGCAAGGCAGTTTTCCATTCCCCCCCCACGACACAAGTGATTTCAACAGTCTGCCCTGTTCAAGAGTAAACATTATAATGACTTTTCTCCAACCTGCACACAATTCCAACTAGTATCAATTCGTAGTTTTGCAGCTCTACCTAGCAGAAAACAGTCCAGTAGAATGGTATTAGCTGATAACAGGCTCAAACATGGTTACTGAATAGATAAATAAGATATCCTCGCTCTAAAAGGCCACCTTCCAGGGGTTTTCCCCTCCTGTATTTACTAGTGATTTATACATGCTCTCTATTTAGTCGCGATCTTTGCTCGCTCATTTCAAGTGCAAATAAGGTCATGAGCATTACAGTGTTCTTTGGAAAGAACAGAAACACAAATGTATTAAGCAAAAACACTGCTCTGCTCCCCAGAACAAGTCAACATCTGGCTTTCTTCTGGAGAAGGCAATTAGTGTTTTGCCCAGCATCCTAAATTATGGGAAAATATTCACTTGAGACCTTTGTTTAAAATCCACAGGGGATCCATGATCTTAGATCTCAGTGAGAGTGAGCTTGTAAGATCCTCCAACTTCTTCAATCTGCAACTGGAAGGTATCTTCGTTAGAGTAGTGCTTCACAATGTTATCGTCCATGTTGACCAGAATTCTGGAAAAAATAAAGTCAGTCAGGGAGATATTACAGTTCTAAATGCCAAAGACACCAAAGGTGCCCTCAAGTCTCAGAGAGCCTGGACTGTCCAGAGGTAACGCGAGATCTTCGCTCACCTATCTCTGACCCATTGCTTCCTATATCAGACCTAGCTGGTCTTACCCAAACCTGCCATCAAGGCTTGCAGCTGCGCTTCTAGGATCTGAACAAAAGGGTTAACTCTGGCTCCTGGACCCAGGAAGGAGGGAGATGTCAGAACTGGGAGAAATCCTTCTGACATTTGGGCAGCCTTGGGGCTCTGAACTTGTTTGTTTGACAGCTATAAACAATCAGCACAAAACCCTACAGAGCTTAAAGGGGAAAAAACTACTGACACCTGGCTGCTTCCTGTCAATACCCGTGTGTTTGTGTGTGTATTCACACACGCATGTGAGTGTGCGTGTGCACACATACAAAACCATCCTCAGCAGTGGTTTAGCTACCATCAATTTGAAACTTCTGCAGTTATTCTGCTGTGGTAATTCTGCTATGAAAGCACAATCCTTGAAACTACATTCCAAAGGTGATTAAAGGATGTACTTTTCCAGCCAGAGGGGCTTTGGGGAAGGGGCTAAGACACTGAAGTGACTTTAGAGAAAAAAAACCAAGAAAATTACTAAGACATCAAAAGGAGAAGCAAAAGCAGACATATTCAGGAATTCAATTATTTATTTTACAAAAGAAAAAGACTGAGGAGTGTGGCCTCTGTGGGGAACGGGTACTTCGCAAGTAAAGTTCTCTTCCATTTAGCACACAAAAAAACCAACCAGGTTTAGCAATTGTAGCTAAATGTGGGCATCGTGAGTACAGTTAACCATAACCACTGGAACAATTTAACATGGGTTAAAGTAGGCTCTTCATCACTGGGAATCTTTAAACAAACTCAACTCTTCTTCCCCTGACATGATCAACTCTACTTCAAACAGCAATTAACTCAGAGAAGTCCCAATAACTTGTATCTACCCAGGAAGTCAGACTATACATTCCTAGAGGATCCTTGCAGTCTTCTGCTCTACGAGTGACATTGGAACAGGATTAGCACATCGTGTGCACACGCATGCACACATCCACGAATGACATTTGCGTGGAGGACCTATAAAGCAGATTTGCCTACAGGGTTGAAAAAAGGAGTTCATGTTCTCAGACAGCTGCTGCACAGGCACATACTCACCCTTTTTTACATTTTTTGAAGATTTTTCCTATTTTATCAAAAGGAACCTCATACTTGTCGGATATCTAGAACAAAAGAAAACAAGCACTGGTGAAGCAAGACGACTGCTGGTATTGTTTTCCACTTACTATTTTACAGAAAGGAACAAAAAAGGGTCTACAGATGAAAACAACCACTCTGCAACCCCTCTGCCCTTTAAAGGCAATACTAAAGCCTGAACTACAGCATAAGCCTACAGATGAGAACCCCTTCTCTGCAGTTTGCCAACTTATGTGCAAAAGTTCTAATCATGTTCTAAACCTGGCCACTGACTTCACATATAGTGACCCCCTGCCCCCACACCAAAAAGCCCACGCATTAGAAAACCACCCCACACCCTGGTTCTCATCTTCTCTTGGCTCTCTGTTCTCTCAGCGTATCAAAAACCATTTTTACATTCAGCGTCAGAGGGACCAGGTAAAGACCAGTCATCGCAGCAGCTGGTGCAAGAAGAAAATAGCAACAGAGCTAAGACCTCTGCCGCTAAGGACACAAGCTGATCAGGAGCGTCCCCCTTACCAGCAGAGTGACCTCAGCATGAAGCCACAGCCACTAACCACAGCACTTCATCATACAAACCTCCAGAAAGTCACAAGGTCTGTAACCCAAGCCTGGTTCGCTTTAGCAAACTGCTCTGTCACACTGACAGCAAGTACCAAACCAAGACACTGTTTCGGGATGCAAAAGCAGAGGGAGCTTCCTCCAAGGTACAGTTGCAAGCTCTTGATTCCATGCTTTAAGAAGTCCAACCAAATCAAAAAAGGCACAGCTTTGCTTCAGGACCATGGGGTAAGGGAGGACTTCATAGCCTTCCATTCCCTCCCCATTAGCCCCCATCTCCAGTCTGCCTGTGCTGGCAAAGCCCCACAGCCAGGAGAAAGCCTCAGGTTACAGAGCCATCTCTGTGTCCGAAAGCTAACGCCAAGACCTGGCTATACAGCCCCAAAGTCACCGTCCTCCAAGCACCGACGAGGCATTAGTCACAGAAAGAGGCAGCCAGAAATGTCAGTTTTGAGCTGATGCCAAACATTACACCATTCCTTGGAGTTAAGCTCTGTGTTTCCTTTGCAGCACTGCAGGAGCAGGGGTAGTGGAAGGCTATTTTAGAAGTCAAGTACCAGAGAGAACTTCATGCACATGTGTACTGATATATAAAGTCTTCAAGCACACTCAGAAGCTGGGACTTGGAGCTTTTCATAAGCAGGTTATGAAGGGTGACGGGAGGCCCCCAAACAAGGTTTTGAAAGGCTGAAATACCCAAGCCACTGAACACATTCTAGAAATCACTCCACCTTCTAATTAAAATACCCTCTCTGACATAAGGGACATCCACAGTGGGAGCCTGTTGACTGTTTTTCGACAAAACTAGGAAAAGACTTTACAGAGCTGCTTCTGCAGCTTGGCCAAAGCAGAGCTTGCTTAAGAAGAGAGCCTAGAATGCTCTCTCTCCAGCAGCACCGGTCAGTTTGGAACTCTCTCTGGTATCCAGTCATCAAGCTTGACACACCTGGATCTTCAAGACGACTGAGAAACACTTTCCTACATCCAGATCCCACAGATGTGGGGTAAGGTACTTAAAAGAGAAGCTTCCTGAAGTCCCTTAATAATGAATAAAGCATTATTTACATTCATTTCCATTTTATTGTAAGGAAATCAGCCTTACGCTTCTTATCCAGAAGAGCAGGAATATGTGGACACAAGCTGTGAGAGAGTCTAGTTCCTGTGACTGTCCAGTGTACAAGGACTGGAGAGCCAGGGTCTGCACTTGCTTTTATAAAGCAGCCTTATTGCTTACCGCTTCCATTAGACCTTTCAGAGACGGTGTCTTTAACATTAGTGCATCAAAGACTTCCTCTGACTCTTTTCGGACATACAGCAACACTGAAAAGCAAATCAGAGACAGGAATTTACTGCATAATTGCTACTCAAAAATGATCTGTATGACAGTGGCTAAGTACTAAGTAATATACACTGAGGATCTTATTAAGAGATACACATATGTACATTCAATATACTTTGAAGACTGCATCAAAAACATGCATAGCCAGGTTAGCTCAAAACGTACTTTTTGCACACATAAATACTGCATGCTCAAACATCTTTACTGTCAAAATACTTCTTTTTTTTCCTCTCTTTGCTACTTTCTCTATTATTTGAAAAAAAAGGTCATATTTGAAACACAGGAAGGTAAAACGCAAAACACACAGCTTTGAGACTCTTGGGTATCCATATCTCACAGGTCATCTGCCATAAGACTTTGCACAATAAAATTATTTAGCAGATGCTACCACAGCAGGTGAACCCAACCCGATCACCTCCTCGTTTTTAAATAATTTATTTGTACAGTCCTCTGCTCCTCCTACACTGTCTCATCTCTCTTCCTACCCCTTGCCACCTTTCAGTAATACTCATACCACCCCAGCTGACACACACAGACTTAGTCTTCTGCTAGGAGGGGAACGAAAGATTAAGAAACCCAATTAGGTAAGCATCCCTAGCGTTCTCAAGCTAGCAGAGAGTCATTGTATATAACATCAGCCTCATTAAAAACGGCATTAAGGTTGAGGAATAAGCCATGAGAGCAAGAAAGCTTGGACATTAACAGTTTTGCTGTCTTTAATCCATCTTCTAATGACTAGGTATTGCAGCTTGGATTGTTTACAAGGGCTCATCAGCCACAGCTTTGACACACCTGCAACACAAAACAATTACTGGAACTTCTAATTGAACAAGGTGAACTCAGGACAGCACAGCACCTTGATGGATTTCCTCTACTAAAGGCAGGTTTAAAAAAGAAGGACCATGGATTTAAAAAATGAAGACAGCACACATACTCTCAGTTACAGCACAGGTTGGATGATGCACCAGCCAAAGGAGAAAGAATCCTATTTTTATGGCATACAACAACAACAAAAAACAAGGCGGCTCATTTCCTTTTATAAAAATCTATCCTTCCTTAATAGTTTATTCAGATTACAGAACTGCAGCCCCATTAAGGTCAGACTTGCTAGACTTAACCTTTGCTGCATCACAAGCTTAATCCTTCTCGCTTAATCCTTTAAGCTTTGTCATGGTCCTTCCACACACAACTGTCATCAGCCAGGTAATCCTCTACACCATCTCCAAAGGGACCTCTCATCTCCTGCCACAACACCACAGCAACGTCCAATCCCACATCAAATTGCAAAGGTTGACAACAGGTTAAAAATAAGCAGAACATTCTCTCAGTTTGGCTCTCAGTGGTGAACAGCCCATTTTCCAGCACCATGAAAGATGCAATACTTTTATACCCAGAACTAGTTCTTTGCGTTCATTGCTTAAAGTCCTAGAAAAGATGTCCGAAGTATTTTGTAGCAGATTACATGATGAATTCTCTCCCCTAATTCACCTAGAAGACTTTTAAGCTGCTCACTTCCTCCGAGTCTCTTTCCTTACAGGTTCTGAGCCAATTAGCATCTGAGTTGGCAGAAAACCCCAGAAATTCTGACACTGTAAAAGATTTGCGAAGCTGAACTACATCCTGATATGCAAATGCTTTCTATTACTACTCAAAGCCAGAAAAATCAGGCTAAAGCATACTCCAAAATAAACTGACTCTTCAACCTCAGATGCATCTCTATCACGATAGACAAATACTGTAATATCTCTGACAGATGAAAACAATACCTCTTTTTGGTTCTTCTACTCTGGCCATCTTATTTGGAGTAGCAATAAAGTCCTCTTCACCGATATAGGCTCCTCTCTTCAGGCTGGAGCTGTCATTGACAGGGCACAAAGTCAGCAGCGGTACAATTACAGGGACTTACCCCTCTGTCTGAGGGCAAGACTTCAGCAGGGTGAAAGCATCGCAGCTCTTACCTTTCACCCTCCAGTTCTTCTGAAGCAACAGGAAGGACCTTTTAAAACAAAGGTGAGATTTTCTTGACATACGCAGAAAAACACACGCTGCATTAGCTAGCTAGTGAGAACCTTACGTGGTACTCGGTCCTCGGAAAACACTACAAAGGGCTCTGAATGCTACAAAACAAAGTTGCATAAGGACAGACCCATCAGCTGGTGTAACATGGTCTTGTCAGCAATGCTCTCCCCATCCCTCCAAGTGTCACCTGTTAATAGCGACTTAGCAATAGCTTTGTTTGCATTAAAGAGTCACTGGCATGGAACAACAATCCTGCTGCATCTGGCACGAGCAGGGTCCAACAGCATCAAGTTAAAGGGGAGGGAACCCCTGAGCCCACAGCAGGAGCTGCAAGGGATAGGCAGATCGCTCACCTACCCAGCTCACTTGGGAGCACATCAGTACAGGACATAGGGGAAACCAAGGCTGGAAGTAGGGAGCTGTGGAGAAACCTTTTGGCTGCTGCAGCACCCTGTGAAAGTTCTTTCCCTATGCAGTCTAACTAAGAAACACCTGGAGCTTGTTACACTGGGAAAGTTGCCCTGAGTTGAATTCACCTCGAAAATTGACTCCTGAAGCGCGACGGGCACTAGAGGAGGTTCAACAGGCCATTTCTGCTCGTCAGGTTTACCGAATAGATCCCTCCATTGATATTACCGTTTTTATTACCACTCCAGATTCTCATCCAACAGGTATCATTGGCCAATGGAACAAACAGTGGTCTGACCCCTTGCATATTCTGGAAAGCCTGCATAGGGAAAGAACTTTCACAGGGTGCTGCAGCAGCCAAAAGGTTTCTCCACAGGGAGCCAGGCACACAATTACACTACTAGAAGTAAGATGCTTTGGTCCAAGCAATAAACGCTGGCCGCCTTTTTAATACACAAGTAATACTTGTGCTTAGGGTTGTGAAAATTTTATCCAGAACTAGAATTCATTTCCTCTTATTATATTTCAGCCCTGTATCAAACGACACTTTGGCTCAATCTTCCAAAAGCCAATAGGCATCATCTTTACCTCTTTTCAGAAAGAGAAATTAAAGGATCTCAAATGAGAGACAGGAAAATAAGAGCTAACCAGCTTTCTATCTGGACTGGCATAGGGTCTCCTGACAGCTCAGCACTAGAGCCTTCAGAAGAAAGCATGCAGAAAAGTCAACCTTGTGGATACAAGTTTATTCTCCATCCCTGTTATGAGTTTAGGTAATGCTCTTAAAAAGTTAAGGTTTAGATTCTGTTAGAGCATGCCAGAACTCCCAGCACAGGAAAGTTCAAGATTTTGAAACTTGGTTGCACTCTTAATTTTTTTCCCTTCCAGTTTCCTGTCAGCTGGGACTTTCCAGGAACACCAAGGCAGGGTGCTCTGGCAGTGGATCACAGAGCTGACACAATTGCCAGTTCCACTGAACAGCTTTTCATCCTGCAGCAGCAGGCCAGAGGAGCCCGAGGTCTAGGGCAGCACACCAGGAACCCAATGGATTTTACAAGAGAAAACCAGCCTGCAGTTCATTCAATAAACTCTCAGCTGGAGATGTTTTGGAAACATCATTTCAGGTTCACGAAAACAGTTCATAGTCAGATAATTTATTCATAAAACATCCCCAGTTAACTCCAGCCAACACAACTAGGAGCAACATCTCTTGCTCACATGAGACTCAGCCTGTATTTGTTTACAGCATCAGTGCAGATAGTCTGGCATTCTGTACGTATATACATGCACACAGCATCCTAGGCTTTTTCCAAATACAACCCATAGCCCTCCTCATCCCCACACTCATGAGCTTTACTTACATGAGCACCACGCTGAAGATTTGCAAAGTGAACGTCAGGAATGAAAAGGACTGGCTGAGTGTCTAGATCCATGAAGGGCTTGAAGATGGTGATGTCTGTACGTTTGTGTGAGGGAAGCATTGGCACTTTGACATCAGAAACTGGAGAGAGACCAAGGATTGGAATAGAGGATAGTAAAGACACTGATGGGGCTGGAGCTTTCCGACATAATTTAAGAGGCCCATCTGCTGTTGAACAAGGGTACTCTGTAGTCAGAGTCAAAGGGAGAAGCTCCTGTGGTAGAGGAGTTTGAAGCTGGGTTGTCTACCTCTCAGATGAGGGCCTGGACCCTGAGGAAATAGCTCATTTCACAGAGGAGCAGGAGTTTGCTCCATGTCTCCAAGTGAGCTGCTTGACTTTGTTCAGATATTAAGTGGGGCTGGAGAATGGTCTAGCCACTCACCCCAACAGAGGAACACAGGTCTTCCAGGCAAATCATCCAAACAGAGGGCAAAACCTAGTCCGAGTTCCCTCTTCTCCCTACCCATTCCTTCAAAAGGTTGCTGTGTTTCCCATACCAGGAAGGTAGAAAGAAGACAAAGGAAGAGACAACCTGCAACCTACGTGGTTCCAGTTGAGAGTCTCTCAAAGAGACAGCACCACAGCAGTACTATCACGCTACAGAGGTGGTACAAATACTGTTTCTTGCAAGATGCTACATTTAGAGTTACGTTTCGATTCCATGCTTTCAAACTTTCTATTTTTGTTCATCTCACTGTTCACCCTGGTCACCTCAAGCTGCCAGACCCCAGTTCACCCCCCACCAGGATCAGCACTGTCTCCCACAGAGCACCTGTGCTCTCACCGTGCACCAGTTGATGTGACACAAGCCACCAAGTGTACAGTCTTCACCCACAAAGACCAGTTGGGAGAGAGTGAGGCAGGAGGTGCCTTAAACTGCTCTTTAGACACATTCATGTTGAACTCACCCCAGCTGAAGGCTTCCACTCATTTTACCAAGTGGAAACATTTCAATTTTGGGTCAAACCAACTGCAAGCAAACCACTTCAATTCTCATGTCCCCAGCAGAAAATATACTTTTTTTTTTTTCCTTGCAAAAGTGATTTTTTTTAAAGATTGCTCAATCCCTGTAGAAAATAACTTTGTCCAGAAGTCACAAACTATTTCAGCTGTTGATGAGTCCATACACACATGGCATTTGTGATCCTGGAGGTGGGTACAATAGACATGGCTTAAAGCAATCAAAAACTTCCCACACAAGAACTGAACAGCAATGGATTGTACTTTCCAGGAAAATAAAGGTCATATCAGGCTAAGCCCAAGCCTAGGAAATTCATGCTGGAAAGTAGCTTTTGTAAAATCATAAGATCCTGGAAATCTGTATTGACACTGTTTGCACTTTCCAGCCATTACACAGAGGGCTGCAAGCAGCAGTCTTTTAGGAGGCGTTGGGTTGGGCTAAACCTACCTTTCACCCTAAACTTTAGGAAAAAACCCAAAAAACCCAGCCCTTTCTGCAATTGCCCTTGAGCAAATGGGCTCCCTCGTAGCATAATCCTCTTCTGAAGCTGCTCCAGCAGCCTGTACCTGCTGCGTCAGGAAAATCCTGCCCAGCAAGCCGTGAGGTGCATGCTTGTTGAACCAGCTGGACTGTTAATAGCACAGCTCTGACAAGCAGAGAGCAGAGCCAGGGAGAGCACGCACCTGCCTCGTGCAAAGGAAGAACAGGGAGATACATTTTCCCCTAGGCAGCTCTGTTGGTGAATAACCAGTTATCCAGACACAGGATCTGCTGCAGTCATCTGCAGCAGTCAAAGGAAAGATGCTCAGCTGGAAGAAGCTCCGCAGCCTTTACGTACTATGAGTGCTGAGGCCTTCGCATCCCTCACAACTTCTGTTGAAATTATTTACTAAGGACCACTTTGCTCTACAAGAGTGAGTGTAAAGCTAGGAGGCTGGAGGCTCAGTCCCAAGGCTGCCACCACCTTGCTGCACAGTTATAAACACATTTTCAACATAATTTAAAGCCTAAGTGTAGGATCAAGCTGGAAGCACTTGGAACAGCGCCGGTACTTGCAGCCACATAGAGCTGCAGGGGCTCCGGCAGTGCCCCAAAATCACACACTCACCCTGTCATTTCAACTGCTAAAGACCATAGCCGAGTGAAAACACAGCAGGACACTGTCTTGGACAGGAAGAACTAGGTAGAAGTGAAGTCCTAAGTGACTCAGTATGTTGCAAAACACAGTTAATGGCTCCATAAGCAACTGCTTAAAACAAACACTATTCCACAGGGGGGTAAAAAAAAAAAAAAAAAAAATCGACTTAGGAGAGTTCTGCTGCACAAGTTATTAATAATCAAAATGAGATCTAGAATTTAGAATACCGATGGAATAATTTCTACTTACAGGCATTCAACTGAGAGCTGGGGTCAGTGCACTTGCCTTTTCTTTTGCTTTGCTTTCGCTCTTCATCTCTGATCTTCCTCTCTGCTCCCTGCCAGACAAGAGATCAAGGGGAAGGGGGAGAGAGAAAGAGGTCTTTTTAGTTTTGTGGGGGTTTTTTGTTTTTTTTTTCAGCTGCAGAGGCAGGAACATCAATTCTTCCAGAGCTGTGTTTGTGGAGGTCAGCTCCACAGCACCCAAGCTGCAGGTCTGGCAGTGTGCCAACTTTGAGATCTGCCCAGTGTTCACTTTCAAGTCCTGTCACCTAATGAAGTCCAACAACCATATCCACGATGCACACTTGCTTTTCTTTCAAGTCAGATGGGGATATAATGACAAAAGATACCCACATCTATAACAACTGTATGAAGTGTGCGATAAAACATATCTGAAGCGTTTAAAACAATAAAAACTTGCAAGTTCCCTCAGCTTAAGAGTTCACTAGATCATCATTTAATCCTGATGTATAAAAACCAAGCCACACTTGGATCGCCAAGTGCAGGATACCTTCCTGTACGCTGCACATGGAGCCAGCAGCAGTTATATCAGCCTTTACCGATCTCAAGCTGAAGCCATGCATCACTGTAAAGTAGGCATTACTTCTTCTCTTTTTATGGGGGCCAGGCTATGGGGGAATCCACAAATATCTAACCAACTTCTGCCACAGATCCTCATCCTCCAAACAAAGCTGCAGTGGGGAGACACCTATATTTTCCGCAAGGTGCGGGCAGCTACAATGGAGAGAAAGATGGAAGGAAAAAGGTTTGTATTGGAATTGTGTTCATTCCTACAGCTCTGCCCAGACCTCACACAAGGCTGTGGGTTAAGGCAGGGATGTCACATTGCCGGTTGCATAAGGTGATAAGCCCACAGTAGATTCCCAACACTCAGTCCTGGTGTTACCACCAGATCACTTCCCCAACCGATATACACAAATTCTACCTGTCTCCCAACACCCTCCTCCAAAGCAGGGTAAGAGGTAACTTATCTGGCCACAGGAAGCCATTATTTCTTATTCCCACCCTGAAAACCTGCCAAAACACACCAACACCCTTGTATGGTCCTGGAGGAAGACGAGATCAGCTATGGCAAATGAGATGTCAAAAAGCATGTGGCAATGGGGCATGAAACCGTGCCTAACGCATGGCATGGGAGAAGGGCAACAGCCCTCCCAATCTCAGAATAAATCAATCCCCTATAGGTGATCCCCTGACAGGATGCCTATGCTTGCTAGGTAGCAGTGGGCACATGTGCACTAGCAATAAAAAGGAAAATTAGCCTAAACATTTGATGTGCATTAACATATATCCCTTTTTCTCTCTCCTAACAGCAGGGATGCAAGCAGCTTCTGACAGCTGCTATGAAAAAGAGAAAAAAAAATTACTAATGAAGACACAGCCATTGCCAGCTTTGCTTGACACCATAAAGCTGATACAGCCCACTACAGCGAAGATATCCCACCTAAACCTCAGCGCAGCTGGACCCACATCCCTCTGCAACTTCCCTTACCAGAGCAGTCGCAACATCTCAGCTTGACAGTGGAAAGATCAGATTTGGCTCCAGGCCCTTCTACCTTTCACACAGAAATAATAAAGTTCTGCTACTCAAACACTGTGCTACAGAGAACAGCATCTGCTTCCTCATGGAGAACGTGCTAATCCATCAAGAGGGCACATTTTGAGAAAAGCCCTGCCCTCCCCAATCTACAGCCAGAGTTCTGCTTGAAAGTCAACTTGTTCTAGGCTACAAGGGCCCAGGTAAACAAATCTCAAATCCCACATAAAAAAAACCACAAAGTCATGTCTTGATAACAGGCTTTTCTGCCTTGCCAGAGGAGCTCAGCGACAGCCAGGACCAGATATTTTTGAAGAAAAGACACTGGGAATCCTGTATTCTGCAATTATAGAATAAATAAGCTTGTGAGAAAGTGGTTTTCCTCAACTTCATCACCTAGAGAACAGCCTACAGCCTGAAAGCAAGATTTCATACTGTTGTCTATGTGTTAAAGGCTGTGTGTTGTTTTTTTTTTTTCTGTCATTCTTTCCCTCAAAGTCTCCAGTTGCATAACGGATTCTTGGGCTGAGAAAGGGAACTGGCATTTTGAGGAGAGCTGCCATCCCTCCCTCCCACAGAGAAATGTGATGTATTTGATAAGCAACAGAGATGCAGGGGGAGGATGCGACATCAAGTCACGACACACTGGGATCTGGACCCTTCATGATGCTGCGGGACTTCCCGGCTTCTGCATATGGGCTGCGTCAGTTGGACATGCTCCAGAGACAAGAGCTGCTCCTCATCCCCTCTGTGCACACCCTCTCGTGTTGGGTGCAGCTCTGGCACACAGCCCATGAGGCATTCACGCTCTTCCTCTGCCCTATGGCCCCAGCAGCTGAGCTGCCAGGGGATACTGGTGGACAAAAAAACTGGGACATGAGCTGGCAGTGTGCACTTGCAGCTCAGAAAACCAACCGTATCCTGGGTTACATCCAAAGCAGTGTGGCCAGCAGGTTGAGGCAAATGATCTTCCCCCTCTACTCTGCTCTCATGAGAGCCCATCTGCATTCAGCTCTGGCACTCCAACAGAAGAAGGACATGGAGCTGTTGGAGCAGGTTCAGAGAAGGGCCACAAAGATGATCAGAGGACTGGAGCACCTCTGCTACAAGGAAAGGATGAGAGAGTTGGGGTTGTTCAGCCTGGAGAAGAGAAGGCTCCAGGGAGATCTTACTGCAGCCTTTCAGTACTTAAAGGGGGCTTATGAGAAAGCTGGAGAGGGACATTTCACCAGGTCCTGTGACAGGACAATGAGCAATGGTTTTAAACTGAAAGAGGGTAGGTTTAGACTGGACATAAGGGAGACATTTTTTCACTCGGAGGGTGGTGAGGCACTGGAATAGGTTGTCTAGAGAAGTTGTGGATGCCCCATCCCTGTAAGTACTCAAGGTCAGGCTGGATGGGGCTTTGAGCAACCTGATCTAGTGGAAGGTGTCCCTGTCCATGGCAGGGGGGTTGGAACTAGAGGATCTTTAAAAGTCCCTTCCAACCCAAACCATTCTGCGATCATGCAACAGAAGGAACAGTCTCGGTGTTGCTGCCCATCCACATCAACGCTGCCTCCAGTCACCTTGCACCATCTCTCTCCTTCCAACAGCATCTCACTTGCTTGTTTCTACCATCCCATAAAAACCTTCCCACAGTACTACCCATCACTACAAGAGTAACAGCAGGTCCCCAAGGACAGTACAAGCTATAGCCTGTGAAATCTTGTATTTAATCTTCCCCAAGTGGATGCTTAGGCGAGGCACCCATTTACAGCAAAGAAGATCATCTTCCTCTGGGACAGGTCACCCCTATCCCTGCACAGCCCAAATATTGCTGAGGCACGCCTGAACAAAGCTTGTGCTCTAACATGCCACAGGATTACATTGTTAAGCCCATACCACTTTACTCAGGTCCTGAAATCAGGTAGTATTAGATGAAAACCAAACATCCTGAGCACCTGTGGACTCTCTTTCCACAGAGAGAGTGTGAAGGGCAAGACAGAAACCCACGAAGAAACTTAGTCTCAGAGGCAGCAGCCAGAAACTAGAAACAAGTATCGGCAGCTTTCCCTTCCACTCCAACCATGGGAACTCTCCCTCTTCATTCCTTTCCCATGCAAAGGCCACCACACAACATTAACTACACCGCATAACATTAACTAAACTGTTTGACCTTCTGTAGGATATCTATTGATTTGTACACAGAAAAATGAGACAGCAGAGGACTACCACGCCAGTGCCTGGGTTCAAAGTCAGTTCAGGTGTGCAATGCAAACACAGCCTTAACGGACAAAGGAATAGAGGGACCCGCACAGAGCTGTCCCTGTTAGGTGATCATAGCATCATCATTTTGTGTTGTTTTTTTTCAACAGACCTCCACAGCATAGACTTGGTCCTCCACGAAGAAAACATGGATAACAGTACTTCTACAGATAAAAGTGGCCACATGAGAACAAACACACAAAGGATTGCAATACATGTAGATACTATAATAAGGATGGTCCTGTAAACATTCAAGACCAGGTGATTGATTACCTAAGATTCAAAGCAGGGCAGAAAACGTGTGCTCTTTCTGAAATGTCAGTGCTCTTACAGGAGACTGGAGAAGGTGGTCAGCATTGAGGTCTACGAGTCAGTACATGGAGCTGTAAGGACACAGCTCTGCTCACAGGAGCACTTGCCCAGCGTCTCAAACAAGTGTTTGAGTACAGAGTTTAATTGAACGTGGTGACTAACAGCATTCAGCTCGTTGGCCTCTGTCCTCAGCTCTCAATGCTGAGATCTCCAGATCTGAAAGGCAGCAAACTTCAACACCATTCCTGTAAACGTGAATTGCAGAATCTTCAGGCACCAACCTCACATTGGCTGCACATTCACAGAACAAACAGATTAAATACATAAAAAGTAATCTTTTCTGCTTCTCTCCCTTTCCTTTTAATTCAGGTCTAATTTGCAAAGTATCTGGAGGAATAAAGCAGGAGGAAAGGTCAAAATCTCAAAGGAAAATAAAAGATACACCGGCATTACTGTACTACTAGATTTGCTGAAATTTATGGCATAGACTCAAATGGTTTCCTTTAAGCTACGTACTGACTACACGTCTGCCCTTTTATTAACTGCTTTGTCTTATTAGCAGTGGCACGAGCCTGTCAGCAATTTTAGCACAGTGTCAGTAATTGACTGGACAATTCCCTCTTCCCTGCAGCAAGTCTATACTCACTGGTATTGTAGGGATTACAGGTTGATAACACATGAGACTCCCAGAAATGAAAGAGGTTTAGATGACACACTTGCCTCAGTCTCATTTTAGAGGAGGAAAAGGAAAAGAAAAAGAAAAAAAAGAAGGAAAAAAAGAAGGCCTGAAGAAAGCCCATGAAACCCAAGCCTCTTTGGCTTACTGGCAAGCCTTTAAGCCGGCTCTAGAGAGCATTCGTTAACTCCCTGGTAAATTCTTTGCAGAAATCATTACAACAGAAGCCATCTCAAGAGGCACTTGAAGGAAGATGACTAAGTAGCTTTACACTGGCAGGCAGCTACAGGCAGCTTCTCCCAGTCATGTAGGAAAGCAGAGGGGCCTATTTAAAAGCATACAGATAGACAATAAAACACGGCAGGATGGGTCAACAGGATGCTACACCAGAGGTTGTAGAGGATTCCATATGTTTTGGGAGGTAAGTGGAGGCAGAGGCACAGGAGATTAACCTTTGCAGCAGTGTTCTGGGGGATGACAACAAGGCAAGACCACACAGTACATAACCAGTGCAAAGCTGGCAGATGACTCAAGAGTGGGGGTCACAAGCCCATCTCAGACCTGCAGCTGCAGAGAGGTATTTGAGATATCACTCACAGAGTCTGTGCTATGAAGACAGAGTCCGGATGCAAAGAATGAGAGGTCCTAATCAAGTAGGATGCCAGCAAAATAGGAAGTTGGTGTGATTTACAGCAATCAAAAGGACCGAGGAAGTCCAGGCAACATTTATCCCAGCCTAGAAAGATCTTGGTCACTCTGGAAACAGCAACATTGCACATTACTTGCTCTGGTCCTTCTAGAAACAGCAACATTGCACATTACTTGCTCTGGTCCTTCTAAAGATTGTTCAGGTAGGAACAGGTTACAAAGATTGGGAAACAGTCTTTCTTTGCAATCTCAGTTAAGCTTTTACAACTGCTTTCAGTTCAGCTCCTGCTAGGTTTCTTTCACAGCTTCCAGTGAACAGTGGCTTTGGGAAAGGTGTTACTAATTCTCTGTGTGCTAAATGCATTAGGCAGAGCAGTCAAATTACAGCACCCATCCAGCTTGTAAACAGGCTTTGTCATGCTGCTGTATCTCACAGTGGTACAGTGAAAACAGCAACATTTTTCTGCTCACAAGATGTGCAAGTTACTGGAGTATTTTTATGCAGTAAGAACAGTAAGGAAGAATGCAGTAAGAACACATGAAGAAATTTAAAAAGACCAATATGGCATAGCTTGGGCAAAAAGACAAGCCTCCACTTGCTCCGATCAATCGCAATGATTTCTCCTACTGAAGGCACTCCGCTGGACTTTCCAGCGTCTGAAGCACTGACAGTCTTCTGCCACTGACTGGCCTTTCTCCAAAGTCAATGCTCAGGAACACTTCCCAGTGCTCCAGCATTTTGAGAGCAGCAAATTTATCTGAGGTCATCACAACATCTATGAGCCAAGCAGAAGGGGTTGAAATTTTTTCCTTGCAAAGGCTGAACACAGACGGGAGTTTTCAGCGAGCCAAAACAGCACGTGGCAGAAGCAGAAAAAAAAAAAAAAAAAAGCTGCTAAGCTGCAGAATAGCCTTTTCCGAAGGGTCACCAGCACATTGACCCAACCTTACCTTATCACAGAAGACTTTAATCTGGCAGTAGGCTCTGTGGACAGGTTTATTACTCCTGTTATTGTAGCTGTAGGTGTCAATCTGAAGATTCAGGGGTAGGCCTTTAACTCCCTTCTGAGAGGAGAAATCCGTGCTGAGGCAGTTCACAGAAATGAAAACCTGGAGAAGAGGAAAGCAGCGCCCGTCAGCAGTGACACACAGGCTCCTGGCTGGCCACTGAGCAAGGGACTATTTGGTGAGTGCTGAGATCTAAATCCTGGTCGTTGCCACTATGACCAGGACCTTCTTTCTTCTGAGAGAGCAGGTAAAATCCCCAGGAAGTGTTACAGCATTTTTAATTCTTTATATAAGCCATTACAGGGGACAAAGCCACTTTGTCCAGAATGAATTTCAATGAACTCTCCAAACTTTATGAAGACCTCAGCCATCTTTCCCTGATATTTCTGCCTGAAATCTGAGATTTCAAATGTCATCACCAAACTTTTAACAACAGGAATCCTCCTACACCCAGTTCTTTAATATTCTTTAATTCTTTATATAAGCCATTACAGGGGACAAAGCCACTTTGTCCAGAATAAATTTCAACGAACTCTCCAAACTTTATGAAGACCTCAGCCATCTTTCCCTGATATTTCTGCCTGAATCTGAGATTTTAAATGTCATCACCAAACTTTTAACAACAGGAATCCTCCTACACCCAATCCTCACTGCCCAGTGTTTTACCATCTTGGTAAGAACACAACTATGCTTTGAAAAATTTATGTTACTTTGGGCAAGTTAAAACAAAGCTTTCCACGAGTTTTACATAAGCTGCTGTGAGTGCAGCTTATGCTTGAAACTACTTGGGGGTTTTTGGTTGCTGCATTTTTGTAACTGATATTCAAAGCTTTTTAAAAAAAATATTAGGCAATATGTTACCTTTAAACACAGGAATAATGCCCTTATTTCAGTGAAAGAGTTTCTGGGTTTTACACTTAAGAAGATGAGCACTATTTTGAATATTCCCCAGTAAACCTACAATATCCTGCTAATGTTCAGATCAAAAGGGAAAGAGTAGTATTTTCATTATTCTAATAAAAAAATGGATTATGAGGAAATTAAATTAATAGTTATTTATTTTGAACATATCTAATATTTTCATAATTGCCTAAAAACAAGAAAAAAACAAAACCAAAAACCCACCCCAAAAAACCTCAATCACGACGAGAAAACAAGTCTAACACTGCTTGACACAAGGAAGAAACATCCTTGTGTGGATATGAACAGATAGACCAGAGTACTTTGTATCTGGAATATGGGCTTGCTGTGTGCCAGGCTTTTCTCCAGACACAATCCTCATTATTGGCATGTCTCAGAAGACACTGCAATGATTAATTACCAGGAATTTACGAGCTACCAAGATCTGCGATGGTTCCTCCCCTCTCTGCCTCAAGAATAAAGGCTGAGAACCCACTGTTTTGAAAAATAATCAAAGCCTTGGGAGCCAGAAGCACCTTCCCAGAGATTCTGCAGTACTATCCCACTGCCTGAACCCTCACTGACTGTGCTGCCACCAGGAAGGGCTCATCTGACAGTCTCTGCAGTGAGTTAGTGCCACCTCCCGGAACCATCCCGGAGCTGCAAATTCTCAAGGTAGGTGTTGAAAAGCTTCCAGGTTTGGATTGGCTTTGTGATTTTGCAAAGCGCTTATCATGAGCTTCTTTACACAGGTTCTGCAACATCGTTTACTAGTTTTAACAAAAGAGGGGAAATGGAAATGTAATAACTATCACCAGATTAGGGATATAAACTCTGGTGGCTTTTTTCCACATATAACACAATAGTATTAAAAGCCTGAGGGAGAAAAATAGTACAGATAAGCGTCTTCTCTCGTAATAACTTCCTGAATGTTTGAGGTTCACATGCCACTTCTCGCAGCCCCTGCGACCACTGGCTGCCCCAGAGCGGTGAGGCAGCTGCCGGCACATCAGCTCGGCAGCCAGTCCCCATCCCCTCTCTGGAGCAGGCACACCATCCCACATTGCTGGCAATGCCCCCACCGAGTCCCGCCCGTGCAAAGAGACACTGAAACATGGCAAACAATGTCTAACAGCGGCACAGGACGGCACGCCTGTAGAGCCCCATCGCCAGCCACCCTGACCCACGTGTCCTGCGGTGGCCCAAGCCAGGACAACGTGCAGGGACAGCAGCACCAAAGGTGAGCCAGCACTCGATGCCCACTCGCCTTCCAGCCTGTGTCTCAGCATCCCAAACCCGTGTTGTTCCAAGACGACTATTTCTGAAAGCATTAAATACGTCCCAAATTGCAGCCAGGAAAATTATTTTAAAATAAGCTCTTCTCAATCTTCCCCCGACTAACCCCAATGATGGCTTTGCCAGCTTTTATCCACCCCCTTTCCCTTTTTGCTGCCTTCAGCTTTACAAGGGCATTTTGCTTGCAGTGCTGGTACACCCCGGGGGAAACCTTCAAGGAGTGTGAAGAGCTTCGTTCATCCACTTCGGAGATGGGTAATCAGATGTGCACACAGCCTGAATAATTCTGTTCCCTGAGTAGGGGTTTTGTTTTTTCAGAAAGAGCCTCAGCTCTGGTGTTTGCATATTTTTACATTTTACATTTTAATTTTAAATTTATTTACCCATCCTGAATATTCACACGCAACTCTCACGTCTGTATGAAGAAATTACTGTGTTCTTCAAGAAAACACGCCTGAGCAGCCATGTCAGCAAGTCCACCGTAGCCTAAAAATTTCTGTGAAACCCCTCGTTTGAGTTTCACACTACCAGACACCAGCAGACTCAAAGTGCAGCATCAGTCACCAGTTCCGTAGCAAGCAGTGTCACTTCTTTACCAGATAGTTCAGGTCTGCGTTTTCCATTGCCACGACTCACCAGCCATGCAAAGCCCACGCAGCACATTGGGCTGAAGGTAAAAGTGTTGGTCTCGGCACAACAGATGCATGCTACAGCAGCACAGGTGCATGGGAATCTCATGGGAATTTGGGATTGCCTGTTAGATAACAAAGATTATCCTCCTACTTTAGAGTCTCCCTCATTTGATTAGCTTTGGCTTTAAGCAGCTGACTTCATTTTCATGCCATTTAAGTCTTCAGGACTCCGGGCAGGAGATGACAACTAAAACCTAATCACCTCTCTGAAGCAATAGAGAGCCAGCTTGTCTTCTCCTGTTCGTACAAAGCCATTTCAGTTCAAAAGGATCATCTGCTTCTCCCTACCCATCCTGTAACTCATATTTTTGAGCAACCTAAAGCTGCCCCAACTTCCACAAAAAACAAGTTTTAGAGAACAGTTTTTCCAGTTTGGGCTAAAACAGTTTCAAGCCAGGTGCTTTTTGTTCAGGAAGATTTGACTTGCGTTTGAAAAGAAGCATAAGGCCAAGTGACTGCGCCAGCTACATCCCCACCCCAAAATTGCCAGAAGAAAGAAAAACGTAACCGCAGAAGTTGCTCTGCGTCTTCAGCCTGCTGAGCAAGATTCCTTTTCATGTGTCCAACCTATTTTTCTAAGGGCAGTTCCGCATTCTCAGCTATATTAAGATTTGTTGTTACTTTTAAAAAAACATTTTCATCTCACCTCCCAAGATTCAACATAAAGACAGCACTTAAAAATAGAGCATTGTCAAGCCCGAGCACTTACAAACATGACTCAAGCCCTCAAAAGTTACGCAGACTTTCTTTAAAACTGAGATTTCTAAAAGGATTAGAAACCTGTTCTCGAGTTATTTTGCTTGCTTGGCAATTAAGCTTTTAGTCTATATTTGAATCATATTTCCAGGCTTCTCTCTCCAAGCAAAGCCAGGCTTTATTTTCTGTTTTTGTTGATTTTTTTCATGCTTTTTTTTTTATTATTATTAATGAAAGCCGAGATTCTCATCAAGACAAACGGCTCCACAACAGTGGGGTTTCAGATAAAACACAAACAACATGAAACCTGTGAGCTGGTATGAGCTGCTGACCCCCCACATTTGGTGACCTACACCCCCAACACGCTACAGAGCCTCTCCCACCCAATGCCAAGTTAGGTTTCCTGCAGCGTTTGGGGCACACAAGCAGCAGCCCAACCGCACACAACGAAAGACCGAAGGCAGAAGGATTAAAGCACCTCCTCCAGGATCACGCTGGAAGTCAGCGTGGGAAGAAGCCAGACCTCATGACTTTCCAGTCTGCTTTAACCACCCGACCACTTGCACCTCCTCGCCTAACTTGGGAGAAACACACCGTGCCCACGTTCAAATCTACGAGAAACAATCCTCCGTTTTAATAATGCAGAAAACAAAAAATTAATCCGGCAGCTCTGCTGTGTGCCCTCAAGGAAGGGCAGCAGAGACAGCCAAGTTCTTTCCACACAGCACCTTTTTCTAACAAGATCTGCCTTTCAAACAAACCAGGAAAAACAGGGATAATTAAAGGGCAATCAAAGCACTGCAGGAACTTCGCTGTCAGCGAGATGAAAGATGCCTTTTTTAAATGAAGGCTTGCATACCCAGATCTCTTCTCCTCGGTTTATCTTGGACGCCATGCTCTTTTGTCACGCAAAAAGCACCAGCAATTTTGATTAGTCCACAGGCTACATATGCAGCAACTTTAGATGAAATGTCACCTTATACAGCCCCTTCTGACTCACGGCAAAGCAAAGTTGAAAAGGAACGATACATGGGTACGCATCAACAATGTCTGCGGTTGCTATAGGTAATGGCAAGCAACTCGGATGGGTATTAGCACACTATAAGCTCTGGCCAGTCCCCAGCAAACACAGGCATGGGTAAAACCGTAACAGACGTGTAACAGATTTCCCTGTTATGCAAGGTCTTGTATGTCCTTCTGGATAAGGTCCTACACACACCTGGGACTACTCCAGTCTGATCGCCTTTCTCCACATGGCTTTTATTTCAATAGAAGACAGATAAATTGAATTCACCTCCTCCGATTTATGTCCCATTACATTTTTGCACCCAGAGGACAGACATCACTCAATAACCCAAGTCCATTGAGTATTTCTTTCTCTATTGAGAATTCAAATAAAAACTTTAGTTCTTTTCTAGTGTTAGCAGGTAAAAGCCTCTGATTTTATTGTTATATTCAACTTAAAACTGTCAGGATGCTTTTGATTTTGGATTACTGCGTGTGTACAAAATATGGAGTTTGGAGCCTACAACACAACCACCAGGGACATGTTAAGCTGTGATGAGCTTCTTTTCAGGGAATGCAGTTGGATGCCCCATCCCTAGAAGTGTTCAAGGACAGGTTGGCTGAGGCTTTGAGCAACCTGGTCTCGTGGAAGGTGTCCCTGCCCATGGCAGGGCAGTTGGAGCTAGATGATCTTTAAGGTCCCTTCCAACCCAAACCATTCTTTGATACTGTTTTTCTTGATCTTGGCTAAATAATTTCAATGTTCTGCCCAAGACACTTTAGGCAAAGGGACCCCAGCATGTCCTGGGACTGTTTCCCCAGCACAAAGGCACTGTTTTGCCTGTGGACTGATCACCATGCAGCCTACTCGCAGCTCAGCCTGAGGCCGTGTGCTTGCACAACAGGACCCACTGGACCTACGCTGCGTCTCACTTTGCTTTCTTTTGGAGTAGCAAGGCCACTCCTGTGGTCTCTGGCTGGGGAGGGCAGCAGCCACTGCACAGCTGACTTGATCTACGTCCTATTTTCACTTTTTGCAGGACAAAGGCTCATAGAAGCCCTCAACCAAACTGATGTGAAGAGGAACCTTTGAGACTACAACAGCTGAATAAAAACCAGAGGAACAAATAAGGTAAAGGATCCATCCATCTGGTACAGACCAGAGGAGATGAACTAACTCCCTCTTCCTCCACCTGCACAGACTCCCTTGGAGAACCAAGATGTGCCCCATCCAACACTGGGGAGAAGGAAGCTACACAGCTATCGACAATGCCAGGTCACAGCTGCTCCCCACCCTGGCTGCCAACAGGAATCCTGGGAATGTCAGGACAAAGCCCAAGAGCCACCAAGTTGCTTGTTCTCCCGCAGACGCGTGTGCAATTCAGGGGTATGCAGCCATGTGGTCACAGCACTCCTTGCTGGCTAGCTGAAGGAGCAGCCCCGGGCCCAAATTCCACAAACAACTCATTTATCAGCCCTCCACTAAAGAAAACCTACCCGGAAGCTCAAAGGTTGTTATTTGAGTGCTGATGACTTGAGAGCATGTGGTTTTTCTAAAGGCTTGGACAAACATAAACGGGGAAAAATAAAGGGTCTTTTCTAAAGATTTGTCCACACGGATGTGTTCAAGACGGGCCTTAACGTGCTTCATCTGTGCTGTCAGCTGGCTGGATGCAAACCACCTCCAGCCCAAAAGCTTTATAAATCACAGCAGCGCAGCTCCGAGCCCTTCCGAGAGGCAAAGCCACCAGCCTGGGCACCACGTGGTGCTAACACAGCTCCATAGCTTCCAGGAGCGGCGCTGGGTCGGGGCCGGCTCGGAGCGCGGGCAGGGCAAGTGCAGGTCTGCTGCATGCAGCCGTGAGGGCATGTCCCAGGAAAGCTGTGCTGGGAAGACTGTTCTGTCTTTAAAAGAAGAAGGAGGGAAAAAAAAAAAAAGCTTGGTACGGATCACCTGAGAGGTGGCTAATCTTACTGCTCTCACATTCGTTCCTTTGCCTCCCACATGCACCACAGGTTTTGCATCAGCAGGAGGTGAGCCAGGAAAGAGAGATAAAAAAATTGGGCAACTCATGCACCTGTGGGCTCCCCAGCCGCCTCCTGCCTTTGGGATCGGACGCTCCAAATAAGGCTTGTCTGGCAGATGTGCGATAGGGCTGTATCCGTCCCGGCTCTGCTCAGCCAGGCCCAGCACCGTCCCGCTCACAGCCCGGGGAAGTTAGTTTGCATTCAGACCTACCAAGCCAAATTTGGGCAGCTGACACAAAACACATCGTGGGTATGTCGAGTGGGAAATAAGCCCCAGTCTCGGATAAGAGAACATCCTCCTAGCAAGTTCACTCCGTCAACAAAACGAAAATGAATGGTAATGAAAGGAAAATACATATTCCCCACTCACAAAGAGCAATGCTGACTGTTATTCCAACCTGTTCTGAGGCAAGGAAATGCAGGAACATCTCCGCTCGCAACACGTGGGAAACCTGGGGATAGAAGTTCCCAGTCCTACCAATGCATCCTCCCACCCCATGCTCTGATAAGATAAAGGTGCAGAGCCAGGTGTCAGCTTTTGTTGGGTTGGTTGGAAAGAAAGAAAAAGCAGCAGTTTGGCAAAAAAATTGTCAAAACGTTAAAAAAAAAAAAACCAACCCACAACAAAACTCCCCCAAAAAGCCTAAACGACCAAAACCACCAACTCACTCACCATATAACCTCAACAAAAAACCCCAAAACAAACAAACAAAAAGCCTCAAACCCACCAAACTGAAATAATTACATCTACAAAGGCACAAAAATGGCTGAAAAGGAAGTTTTGCCATCAAGTATGAAAGGAATGGAGAAAAAGTTTCCTCCCAGTTTTCTCCACAGAAGAGCTAACTTCAGGGAGATTTTTCTTCCAGCTTTAGGAAACACACTGTGAGCTCCGCAGTTGGTTGGAAGGCCAGAGAGAGATGGTGGAGTTTGGGACATCAAGTTCTGAAGAAAAACTGTGAGTTGAAAGCCTGCTCTTAATCTGCAACACTTAACATCAAGGGCAACACATGCTTGTTTTTAAGAAAACCCAGGACAGAGTAGGGAGAGGTCAGCATTAAGAGGCAGGTAAGCAATACTCGCTATGACTTTCCTATGTCACTGCTCCAAAGGCTGTGTGTGTACTTGTGCCTCAAAGTAGTTGTGGTCTGCAGCCTTGGCTTCAAACCAATCTCTTTCCTTTAAGTATGTTTGACTCATCACATTTCATAGTTTCATTTCCAACTAGCCAAACCTGTATGTCCTCAATGCTGCTGAAGGTGGCAACACCTTCTTTAATGAGGCATATGACTGCTGTTTCATTACAATGGCATCCATATAAAAGCGTGCAATATTCATCAATCAAAAAAGTTGAAATTCTTCCTACAGTGAACACCAAGTGAGGATTATGCTATAATAAACTCTTAAAATAAATCAGTGGTGTACACCCCAGCCATACTTCAAGTTGTAGCAAGAGATCCACCCTTTCCCAAAACTGAACTCATGCGAACAAAAAATCCTGGCTAAGAACTGCAGTCAACACACATGAGGATCTGCCAGAAGACCACCCTCATTGCCAAATCTGCTATTTAAAAAGGCCAATCCAAATTAGCCTCATATTACTTTAATACAAGACCATTCCACCTTTCTTAGACCAAAAAGGAAAACAAAAAACGTATTAATTGTCCCGTCATTGAGGGTGTCACTTAAGAGATACCACAGCACCTTCCCTTCCTTTGGTGGAAAGACAGCAAAAAGACTACTACACTATTCTCCAGCTCTAAATGCCTCTATTACACCACCCTTGTTTTGTATCCCTTTTTAGTAGAAAGGGTCTTTTCACACAGAGCATCTGGCTTACAACGCCTTTTTTTTTTAATTTTTTTTTTTTTTTTTTAGTTTGGAGGGAAGGAGTGGGAGGACAATAGAGCCCTTAATGTGCAGTGACATCATTTTTGGCTCTAGTCCCACCATCCCGCCTAAAGCAAGCCAGGGAGAAGACCTCCATGGGGCCCGTCTCTGGGAGCTGCTGGAAGCAACGCTACGTTCCAGAAGCGACCCTTTGGCAAGCATGGAAGGGGTGCCCCAGCACAACAGTGGGGTCCTTGCACTGTTAGGACTACAAAAACGGGGCAAAGAGGATCTTCCCATCACCACGCAGACAACAACTCGCCCTGCTCAGACACGAGGCCCCAGCCCTCCTGCTCCACTGGGCAGGAGCTCAGACAGGATTTGAGCAAAGCGGGATCCAGCAAAGCCAGTTAACCCTGGGGAAACTGATCTGTCCAGATTGTTCAACTGCCACTGACCTGAGAGCAGGCCATGTCCCCAGGCCAAAGTTAAGGGATAGAGAATTTGCTTCGCAGCCTAACGGGTAACACAACAGACGTAACAGGACAATGGCCAACATTACGAAGAGCAACAGGAAACACTCAAAATAAATGTGCATTTAACCATGCATACAGTGGCAATTTCCATTAAAAGACCCCTAATGGCCACCAAGCATGAGAAGGAGAATAGGGCACTCTGTACAGACCTGGGAAGAGATGGTTCCTGCCTCAAAAACTCACGACCTGAATGTACAAACGCTTCTCCTGATTGACATACGGAGGTAAAAAACGGCTGCAAGGACAGGATTCCTCTTCCCTACCTTTAAAACCCCCTGATTTTAATGATGGCCAAGTCTGCTCAGTCAACGAGGAGAGGCAGGCATCTCCAAAGAAAGCTCCATCCCAGCTCTAGACACCCCATCTCTAATGAAGTCATAGAAAGATGACAAGCTTGCGTTCAGACATCTACAAAGCTGTTCACAGGAGAAGAACCCCACCTTGACTGTCTGCCCAACACAGCAGACATTCAGGACAGGGTGGGAAACTGTTTGAAGTCTCCACAAGCCTCAGGGTAACTCCAGCATTACCTGTTGCGTGCAAGCGAGTGTATCAGCTACACATCTTTGTTAGACTCATCAGACCATGTTTCCACCCAACTAGGACGGCTCCTGACTGCGTAGCAGTGCTGGCTTTAATAAATATCCAATTCAACAACTCATTAGTTTATCAACTAATTTCCCAGTGCGCCATCTCTCCTTTTCTCCTCACAAAGCATGATTGACTCCTCATCCAGTTCTTCCCCTCCCTGATCTGTCAGGTGGTGGGGTCAGACCCCACCTCTAACACAGAGGCCTGGAAGCCCACCAGAATCACCACTTCCCCACTCTGCAGTGTTTCGTGTCAACCTTTCTACCCTGTCCTCATTCCCCTTATAGTCTCAGGATCACCACTGTGGGCGGTCTGTCTTTTCCTCCCCACCCTCGGCTCCTTTCACTGTCTCAGAGCAAGAAGGCTTTGGATCTTGGGTCCTTTTCCAGCATGAACACATTCTTAACCCACCATTATTCCATAAAGTGGCAGCTTCTAGCAGCTCCTGTGATGTCCCAAAGTAACAGAAGAGGGCAGAGAGGAGCTGTCAGAAAGAAGCATTTGCTCTGAAATCCATGGACACTGCCTGGTCCCAGAGTGGGAAGCATCTGTCATGCATGAAACACTCCTGGTTTCTAAACACATGGGCTCACAGACATGAAACAGCACACCAATGCAGCCAGCTGTGTGATAGCTCCATCCGTGCAGGGCCAGACCTGCCTGCTGTGTCCGGCATCCAAAGCCCTGGTGTCACTCTCAGCTCTCCCAGCACAAGGCAACTGGGAAATACTGGTTGCTTCGGACATCTCAAACATCCTTCCCATCCTCCAACACCGCAGCTGCAAAACCTGCACGTTTTTCTGGCCTACAGAGCAAGCGCATGACTCGTATCACCTGAAAGCAGAGTTTCTTCACCAGAAAGCTGAATTTTACAAAATCCCCGAAGTGCCTGTACATCCCCACAATGAAGACTAGCACAAGAAGGACAAGCATCTGGTCCCAGAGCTGCTAGGGGTGACTTGTTGTGATAATATGCTATTTCTCTCTTAAATCCAACACACCCCCAGAGCCCTGAGTGCCTAATTAGTCACTACATCAGAAACCCCAGACGCAGAGCCTCATCACCTCCCGTTTGACACCGCTGCACCGGACCAAATCATTCCCGTGGCAAACCAGGAGCAAGAGGGAAATGGGAGAAGCAGCAGAAGAATCATTTGGCTCTGGTCCAGGTAACTCCAGGGCTCAGGAAGCAAGTTTCTAATAATCCAGGCTTGCTGACTGGTTAAACATATCATCTGTGCAACACTGCTGCTGTTATTAAACGTAAGACCCTGTACTTATTACTGTGGAGGACTTTCTGTAGCATCAGAAACTCAGCTCTTTTTATTGCCTGCTCTCTTCATATACTTCAAGACTATTGTTGGAGGGGTGGGGAAGAAAAAAAAAAAAAAAAAGAGGGGAGAGGGAGAGAACGAGCGTGTGCATGCAAGGTAAATGAACTATGCAATAAAAATTGTTGAAATTGGCCCAGGCAACTCCTGATAAGATCACAAGAGTTGAGAAAGAACTGCAGCTCTACTGGTGAGAAATTCAATCATTGATAAAATGCATCCACTTGGAGGAAAAGAAATAAAGTTAAACAGATGCTTAAACACACAGAGCACTTGCTAAAAACACCAATTCTTTGAACACTCAAGTTCAGAGTATTTTTGTCTTAATGTGATTCTGATCCCAGGCTTGCAGTCCTGGTATCAACAGTCCTCTCTGCAGGTTCATACAAATCAATACTTGAAGTACACCATCTCACACACTGAGACTGTGAATCTGGAGGTAAATTTGCCTATGTAGCTGCAAAACTAGTCTGGGTCACACCTCCCCGCATCACCTCATCCCATAAAGTACAGTTCTGAGCTGAAATAGCACCTTGGGGGTCCTTAGATCTTTTCAAGCTGCTATTGACAATTTCACTATGGACTGAAACTACTCATTCAGGGTCTGCAGAGCACCTGGGTAAGAACCAACTGCTTTGTAGGCCTTGGCTCTGTCACCTGGTGGGAAGGGATGGCTTAGGGCAGCCACGGGGCTCTCGGCACCAGCTCTAAGCCCCACTCCTGGGTCAGTGGCCCGTTCCTACTGCTGTGGGATGGCTCAGCCAGCAAGAGAGGCAGCTGCAGAGCTGCGAAGTGCTTCCGATTCCTTGGGGACCTGAAATCATCACTCTGTCTGCATGATCCATCCCCGCGTGCAAATGCTAAGCCCTCAAGTACCTAGCAGACACAGATTACCAGAGGTCCTAGAACAGGACAATGTTAGACGGGCTATGGCAGCAGGATACCATCTTGGGAATACTTATTGCCTCCTTTTGACAGCCCTTCTGAAACTTCATGTTTGTTCACATAGCAAAGTCCTATGCTTCAAAAATTACACCAGCCTTTTAGCATCCTCCAGCAGATAAGGCCCTTCTTGCCATCCCGCTCAACCCGACTAAAGCCAAAGCTGGTGAACAGAGAAGCCTGGCATGCAGCATCAGCCTCAAAAGTAATGTCATGCATGCTGCAAGGCAGAACTTGCAGCAGCAGCACACACAGCTCCTTGCTGCTGCCTACCAAGCATCCAAAACTTCTCCCACAGAGCTGAAACCCAACAGGAGCCCCCACACAACCCCTCTCTCTCTCTTCCCTCTAAAGCTCTTGTGCTACACGGAGCAGACATGGTGACAGTGAGCTCTGTGCAGTGACACCACTCCTTGTACCTCCAGCAGAGCATAGTGGTGCACGCAGCTCCAGAGAAGGACCTTTGCGTTCTCTGCTGAGAGCTCCTAAGTCCCCCAACCTAGGGCTCTCCCAAGACACAGCACTCCGCAGTCACCAATAGTTTTCCCCATGACAATGGTGACTAGCACATGATGTATGAGCAAGGGAACCGCCAGCTTCTAAAAATTGAAGGAAACCATTCCCAATTTTTAAAAAAAACCCAGGAAGTAATGAAACTCTCCAAAGAAACTACTGCACCTTGAGTCCATCAACAAATGGGTGGAAAATGCCCTGCTGTCCTGGCACTCAGATGATTCACGGGTCTTTTTCAAAAGCTGGAGTGGCTTCAAACAGCTGCAGTTAGCTACTAGCTAGGGAAGCTGCCTGTACTTACACACCTACCGTAGTGCCCAAAGTCTGAAAAAAGATCAAACCAGAGTTCACCAGGAGGCTGCTCTGACTTGAAACAGGTCACTGGGTGTTGGGATGCGCGGTTTCGGCAAAGCGTGCTTTGGGAGCTCAGCGGCAGCAGCTACTCCCTCTTCTGCTAAAGGCAAGCCCGTTGCCGCAGCCTCGGCTCCCTCAGAAGCCGCCCCCCACCTCCCGCAGGGATTCTCCGGGAGGCTGTGCTCACTGCCAAGCCCAGCTACACTCCATCGCACCTCCCGCACCACTTCAGCTGCTCTGGAAATGCTCAGTGCTTCCTTTTGTCAGTACTTGTCTGTCAGGTAGGCAGTTCTGCCAAGAACCTTAAAGTAGTTGCAAAGCTCTCCATGGTTGCACATGCAAACCCTCTTAAGAAATAGCCAGAAGGTTTTGCCTAATGTAAGAGCGTAAACAAACTTGTTACACACTAATCACCAGGTAGGCCACACACCCTTCCCCTCCCCCAGCCCCCAAATCTGTTAAAAGGACAGGAAATATAACCGTGGTCACATACCTTTGCTTCCTCGTTGATGTCCCAAGTGAAGGATATGGCGTTGTAGGCGATCTCCTCAATGTTACTGATGGTGTTGAAGCTCTCCTTGTAGTCAGCTGTTAGAAAGAAGGATGCATGAGGAAGAGGTGATACCATCTGGAGTTCTTAATCGCATAAAGCAGCCCGAAACTGCAATTCCTCAGCAACCCCCTGGGGGCAAAGGAAGCTGAACTGCACTTCAGAATGGATGATTAAAAAGGGCGAAAACGGTTCTCATACGAAACCAAAAAAACACAACAAGGGCAGAAGTTCCAAACTAGAAACTCCAGTGAAACAGCAGACATCCCAAATATCGCATGTCTTGTGCCACAACCTGCTATGTACGGGAAACTCTACCCCGTACGGCAAGGGCATAAGCTCTCAATAAAACTCCTTCAATAACAAAGAAAGATTTGCATGCGCGTCTGCTTTAAGTGCCAAGTGATTAATCGCTGCTTTTATTCACAGAAGGAAGGGATGAGGAGTACAACCCAGCCTTCAGCCAGAGAAGGCTGGAAGCCAGCCAGCCCCAGTCTTGTCTGGAGGCAAGTGGAAATTTGCAGTGCTTTGTTTTTTTTATGTGTACCAAAGACCAGTTGTGAGTAAAGCTGTGGGAAGGAGGATCATTAGTGTCGAGGTATTTCTATGAGGATCTTGTCCTTTGAAGAAACACAATATTTAGGACAGCCACAGAGTCTGCAAGCTGCAATTTAGCTACAAGCACCAGGATATGCCCAAGCAACTGTAGTTTGGAGGGGGGTGTTGGATCTCCCAACGCAAAACCCTAAACTCAACCTGCTCACCAATGAAAATCCTCCAAAAATCAGCTTCTTTAATGAGTCCTAAAAACTACACCACTAGCTTCAAGCAATCAAAAGCTCTCTCTAGACTTTCAGCAAAGCTATGGACAGCAGAGAGCGTGATCCAAGGGTTTCTTAAAATAACAAAGCTTTAGCAGAAAACCAAATCTTGCCAAGGAATTAAGTTTGGAGTTTGACATCAGCAATGAAAGCGTTCCTCACCTATGTCAATGCATCTTTGTTTGGCTGTGTGCTGTCTTGAGTGCCAGTATTTCCAGTGCCTGAGTTGATCTTCCCTTGTTTTGTCTTCAGCAAACACAACCATTATGACACTCTGAAAGGAGAGGCGGAGGGGGTAAGATTAAAAAAAATAATAATAATGCAAACACGTGAAAGAGAAAAGGCCACAGAGTACATTTGTTTTGGAAGTTCTTCTTGGTATCAGGTTTTCTGCTTTAGGCTTTCCAGCTTGACGCACCACAGTACACCTGGCACACCGCTGCCAAACAGGAAGGCAGACAGCAGCACTTTCTGGGTCATAAACAGAGATGAGCAGAACTGCTCTCCTAACTGGAGTTCAAGGATCTCATTTCTGGTGTTGCATCACCTTTACACAAGTGCTGACACCACTTCTTAACAGACTGAGCCACGATGGGTTGGTCTGGAAGTAGGTGGACAGCAAAGGAAGGAACACTGACGTAAGCGAGCGGGTAAGCTGGCCTTAGTGCTGATGCTCTGGTTTAGATTACTGCACTTTGGGAGAGTTTAACGCTACCATTATACACACCCTCTTTCCCAAGAAACCACAAGAGCTGCCACTCACTCGGACTTTACTGATGGGGTGATGGATTCCTTCACTGCTGCTGACTTCTTTCAGAGTGATCGGGTAAAATTGACCTTTATTCAGGTAAGTCATCGTGCTATCCCCAGGCTTCTGTCGTAGGGACTTGGAGGCTTCCAGAGTGTATTCAAAGTTATTCCTATGGAGTGAAGAGGGTAGTGATTGCTAAGGCATTTTCCTGGAAAGCCGATTAAACGTTCTACATTTAATTTGGAGAAATTCCAAAGTCGTTAGTTGACTCACTAAGCCATCAACAGGCAAGGAAGTTGGAAAACAGGATGAGCCCCTTTTTCAACCATTTCCTTCATGAATGAACATTTAAGAGAAGTTCTTGGCAAGTTAAATCCCAAGATGCATCAGCAGGCAAGACTGGAAGCTCTCTATTCAGGTTGAGAGCAGCAAGCTGCTCCCATGGAATAGAAAAGTATCTGTTAGTAATTAAATTAAAATTCACAAGCTAATAAGCCATTCAGTGGCCACAGTCTTCTCCTCTTCTCTCTCGGTTAACTGCAGCTAACCAAACAACTAGTTTATTCCCCTCCCTTGGAGTTCAAATGAGTTTCACGTTTCCTATTTCTGCTATAGACTTCCAGCAGGGAGACAGCAAGGTAAGCAGACCAGGGAGATGGACACAGCTGGAAGCTAGCTCCAAGACCGCGGCAGAGCTGACAGCGCTGCACTTCCTCATGGGACAGGGAGTTGTTACAAGGACAGTGATTGAAATGAGGTGGTGTTTCCATTCCTGCAGGTAGTTTTGCTTAAAGTAGTTTTCCTTAAAGATAGAGGTAAGATTTTCAAGCGTGAAATTCAAATGAGCAGGCACTTTTGTGGTTTTGAGATCGACAGCCCCCCCAGTGCCTGATAAAAGACTTGCCACAGAAGAGCATGAATGGTACTGCTTTCTCATGAACAACTGTAAGAGAACAGGAGGATATGGGCAAACAGGGGCGTTAAAGCATTACCCAGAAATGCTGTCAAAAACATAATCTTCTGAATTCATGTTGGCCATCCGGAGATTCAGTTCAGTAGGAAAGAAAACCTGGGGTAGACACAAAACAAAACACCACAACAATTAACACAGCAGCAACAAGAAAAGTCAAGATTAAACAGATACTCGTTACCACGGAACTTCTGGCAGGCAAATTGATCATCAGATAACAACTGATTTTCAGTCTGTACAAACAGGACACTTGAGCAGGGTTTTAATCCAAAACGTTTGGGTATCAACTAAGTGCATCTCACAAGCCTTCTAAGTCAGCTCAGGGCAACATTTTAAAGCTTTCCCAAATCTCAAAGAAAGGGCATAGCCACACAGTTCCTTGAGGTCTGGCTTCAAAATCGAAACACAGCTGCTCTGCTGTTTTCAGTTGACACGGTAAAACAAAAACCATGGATTTTCATCCAAGTTTAACTCTCACTCAAGGCCTCCTAAATAAACCAACTGTTTTCCACAGACAGATATCACGCCTAGAAACTGGCAGTAAGGAAGCTTACACACATAGCCACTTCACTTTGGTACCTGCAAAGGTACTGCAGAGTGCTGAACTCTTGCAAAACCCAGCCCGGTGCTGTGGATCAAGATAACTATTTCCCCACTTTGCCAGCCAAAGGCTCTGTCTCTGCTAAAATTAGTCATTTGCTTTTGATAACGATTTCACGTTGTGTGGATTTTGTATACTAAGCGATACTTACGCACCTTTCTGAGAAAGTCTTCTATTCCTAATTCACCAGACAGATTTCTGGCTCATGTAACAAGAACAATTAAAGACGGAACTGGATCTCTGCAACCAGATCGAGCCCCCCCCACACACACACAGAGCAACTGCCTCTCTCAGTACCTCTTGCACGCCCTCCTTGAAAGTCTCTGAGAAGGTGGAGTCTGGCGTTCGCCTCTGGGAGTTTTGAGGCTGGGTGTTGGAACTGAACTGGTCAGGATTGAGGTTCCTGTCGAAGACCACCACCCGCTCAGGGGGCTCGGGGTGGTAGACGCTTGGTGGGATGCCCACTGCAAAGCCATGGGGCTGCGTCTCTGTTTTGATGGAATGGGTGGGCATTGTGGCAATTGAAACAGTGACCGTTGTGTCAGGGGTTGTGAGGTGGCCTCTCTTGTCCATGCCCATCTGGGGCGTGTGTGGAAGGACAATATTGAAAGGCACATTTTTCAGAACCTGGACTCTGTTTTCTCCAGCAGAAATGAGTGACTGTTCCGTCACATTTGGGATGCTGTTCCTTTAAAGGACAAAGAAAAAAAATCATGTGTAAATTATACAGCTTATTTACTTATTAAACAAGAGCTAGAAATACTTCTCAGCCTTTTGGACAAAGACAGTTGACACCAACTCTCCTGCTTGTGCAGAACAGCTCAATCCTAACCTGAAAAGATGAGAAACTCATTTAAAAAAACCCTCACCCACTGCTCACAACCCCACCTTGGAGATGAACTACCCTGGAGCAAAAGGTGAGGGTTCACAATCCAGATCCTCACTGCTTGGAAAACAGCAGTCCTACACCAAGCGCTTCAAGGCTCTCCCCACCACACACCAGCACACGCAGACTCCCTGAAACCGCTCTTTGGCAGATGGGGAACGACTGAGAACAAGGTTGCTGCTCCTCTGCCCTAGGACTGCACGCCACCCAGGAAACACTAATAGGGAAATTACACCCCTCTTTCATGCACAAACTCCTGAGAAAATCCACACTGAGACTGCCGAGAGTGGTTTGCATAACTTCCCACTCTCCACCCCACCACACTCATTTCTGCCAGGACAACACTGAGATCTGTGGCTGAGCTGACCTCATAGCTAGTAGCCATTAAGTCAGCCAGCCCTCCCTTTCTCCCTCCCCACAATGTGGTCCTGCCCTCTCCTTCCACCAATTCTGACGCTACCCCATCCCCTCGGTGAGCCAGTTCGGCTTGTTCCACTGGCAGAAAACTAGCCACTTCTTTTTCTCCTGCTAGGTTATGGGTCAGTGGAAGACCAGAGCTGGTGTGAGGGGAGCAGTGGGAACACATGGCTGGGAACCATGCTGCTCTTCTCAACAATGAGTCGTTCAATGGGCTCAGCCAGACCACAAAACCTCACCTTAAAGCATTCTAGTCTGTCCAAAGGAAGAGGATGGTAGGAGTGGAAGCCTGGCTTCAATGAACCTCACATTTGTAGTATTTACTTAATCAGTATCATCTTCTGCTTGGGAGGCACAGGAGAGGGAGGGCAGGAAGAGGAAGAAAGAAAGGAGTTGCAGAGGATACAAAAGAAGTCCACAAACAATATAAAACCAAAACTAAATCACAAGCACTTTGAAGTCCTTCCCTATCAGCCCATGCACAAAGAAGCACCGCTGCTGCCTGAGAACAAAATCAGCAGTGAGCAACTGAGGCAACTGCATGCAAAAATCAAAGCGTCACCGGTCACCTCCACAGCCTTGGGAAGGGGTGCCTGCGCTGCCAGGCCGCGTCCAGTGCTAAAGAGAGCAGCATTTGCTGCGATGACTGCATGACACCAGCAGACAGAAAGCAGATGGATGGTGATGAGAAGCAGTTTGGGCTCCAGCTCTCCACACCATGGTCCAATCCCCCATCCTGTTCCTGGGACAGCACCGAAATTTGGGGCACAGAGTAAAAGCCAACCATTTTTCTCTTCCAGCGCAACACTGCAATGCAGCCAGTCACCTTCCTTCAGCAGCTTTGGTGGTCTAGGAGGGAAGGGAGATAAGCAGACATGCAGTAATAAAAACTAATACCTTTTGCTATGGTCTTGGTCAGGATGTTCTACCTCTGGTTTAGCTGTCGAAGACCTCCTCTCCCTTGGAACCTGGGAAATACAAGACATGCTATAAATCCATTCTTCACAGCCATTCGGTCAAATTAAGAAAGCATCACTCTCTGATACCAGTCATTATTAGCATTACAGCTTGACCACCATTTCCACAGCTTTGGGATGCCAGGCCCACCCCAGGTGATGCCCCACAGATCCCAGTGTAGCCGATCTGGCCAGTTGTGCCAGCCCTGAGCTCCTGCTGGTGCCAGGTGGTGGGAAAACCAGTGCAGAAAACTGGCCATCCCTGGCTGGAGCACCAGCACCAGGGTGAACAGGACCAGGAGGAGAGCCCTCGAGGTTTGTGCTGGCAGTGCAGGTTTTCTCCTCTGCAGGCTGGCAGGGTTCAGCTTGCTCAATCCGCTCAAGACTTGTGAAAGGACACTGCTCCACAGCCCCTTCCCCAAGAACACGTGCTCTCTAGGCCAATTCCTCAAAGACCACCCAAGGCTTTTCTTCCTCCTCAAAGACCAGGGGATTTGGGGAGGACGAAATCCAATAAGTGTCTTGGGATGCCACAGCTCATTTTTATGCATGGCCACATAGAACACGCTGGCCCAAACTGTATTAAATATTTTGTACACAAAAGGTAACAGCCTGTGCTCTGGATTTAAAATAGCTCAATACCATTCCCCGTATTTTATGCCATGGACAGGATTTGCCCTGAAAACACCACATACCACAACACTGATCACACAAACCACCTCATCCACACATAGACACATGCCATTTTCCTGGCTGCGCTGTAAGGCCGAGGCATACAGAAGAAGGTGAGCTCTTCAACCTGCGGCAGCTCAGTTCACTGGAGCACGCAGCCAGCAGCCCAGTGACGAGAACAGTTCTCACTACTGCTGGCACAAGCCCGTGGCGCTCAGGTCCCCTCAACTGCACAGCAAGTCCACACAAGCTCCACTGCAAATCTAGACATGGCACCCAGGACTTTTGTCATCCTCAAGACGCCTCCTGAATGAGCAAAGCAAACACCTTCTGGTGTAAGGAGGAGTAAACTCCCACCATCTTCCTTCCCTGAAGCCTGCTCAGATAACTGCTCGCATTTGCCAGCTTGGGTGCAATGTGGGGAACCAGCACTTCACTGCTAACTGGAAGAGAAGGCTGATGGCATACCTGCGTGGACAGCATTACTTCTCTAAACGGCACCTGACTAAAACCTAAGTCCTGGCTCTTCCACATAACCTGGAATCTTAATAACACCAGAATTGTAGGATTTTCCATAGTAACCAGCAAAATTTGGAGAACCTCTCGCTGGAGACTGTTAGAAGATCAACACTAACTAGTCACTGAAAAACAAAGGTCTTCCAAGCTCTGTTTGGCCAACACTCCTAAACTCTAGATTCTGATCAAAAATTTGTTTCCTGTAAGGCCTTATTAACCTCAGTTAATGAGCTATCAGGGTAGCCCATTAGTCAAATGGGAAAAAAATCAAGTTGTTTGGTTTTATTGTTTTGGTCTTGTTTTTTTTTTAATACAAAGGTGATCTCATCAGCTGCCTTTAATATTGCAGAGGGGGCGTATTAGAAATGCCTAGACGTCGTCCCTGCAGCATTACTTCATAACAGCCCTCAATAAATCTTTCAACCTCTAACCATTCTGCTTCAGCCAAGTGTGCGGCATACTTGTTCTTCCACTGATTTTTATGTACACCCACTGATACCCAAACATAAGAGGAAACCCCGAACTAGACATTAATGTACAGCAAATCCCTTCTGCTTTGTCAAGCGTGAAGGATCAACATCAATGTTCTCTTTGTAATCTACAGGTTTAGAAATCAAAATTGATTTTGTGGATTAAAATCGTTCTGGTGAAAGTATGGTGTGTTATTTTTTTTTTCCCCCCAAAAGCATAGCAAGCACAGGCACAAAGCAGAAAGCCAGTTTTCTCACAAAACTTGCTGAATAACATCCACATCAGTGAGTTCGTGGCATTTTGTCGTGTGCATGTGGAGTGCTAATCTCCATATTAAGCATTACAAGAACATTTTGATACGTAAGACATGTTCAGCTCTTAAAAGGGCAGGCAACAATTTTGCATGCACAAGGTAACCTCTCCTTGGGCTTCAAGAACATACGGAGGCTGGCAATTGCACTCACTACTGTTAAAAGACACTAGCCAAAGTGTCAGGCATGTGAGCCAAGTCAGCCTCCTGGCCTCCCAGTATGCTCAGCAAAGAAAAAACAGGCGTCTCCACCCGGTGAGCCAGGCCACCATAACGCAGGCATCTTAACACGAGCAGGAAACCTCCCTGCCTGGAAACGCCTGCTGGTCTCCATTGACTTGGAGGTGGATCGGAGATAACTACCCTGGCTTAGACTTCTGGTATTTAGGAAAGAAAGCTCAGCAAAACATATCCCACACAAACCAGAAGGTTATCTGTTCGACTGTGTTCAATTCTCCCTTGAGCATCTACAAAGGCACGTGTCTCTGAGAAGATCGTGAACACTGGGGAAGACAACCCCAGCTGTCTAAGGATTAACAGATTGTGGCAGCTGAAGCTCACTGACAGTTAGACGGATGCAGATGTGGTACACTCCTTCAGGTGGATGCTTCTGCCCCACACATCACCAAAAATCTGTAGTTATAGCTTAGTATCAGCTGAAACTAAGGTAGCACATCAAAGCCCCGGCAAAAGCCACCAGCCCCACCAGAATAGGGATCATGTGAGCAAAAGGAGAGACATTTATTTTTCCATGTGTATTTACATTCAGATAGTGACATGCTCCCAAAGCCTCATTCTTCATGACTACTTCTACAATACATTGCCTCCTGCAGAACCTGGCGATGACAGGCAAAGTGCTACTGAAGCTTTCGACCCATTACATTAAGCTCCAGGGGATCTTATTTTACTGAGCTAAAAATAAACCAATTTTCAGAAAAAGAGGCATGGAATTTTCTCCATTTAAAGCCCACATAGTTTAAAATCCTCGTCATCTATTCATAGCTTCGGTAAAATCCTCTAGCAAATGACACCTTTTCCACAGGTGGAACAAGAGCTCCGCTGGCTGCCAGAGCGTACCCACGCCAATCTACCTTGTAGTAATCATACAGCAGTCCGAGGGCAGCTGCGCTGTCTTCATCACCGTTGATGCTCATCATAGCTTTGGTAGCTGCTGTAAGGGGATTTTCAAGAAAGGTTTTCCAGGCCTCATCTTCACTGGTATAAGGACGTCTCTGAGAGTAGAGAGAGTCATTCTGAAGAACCAACACGGGTCTTTTACTTGAATTATAAAAAAAAGAAGAAAGAAAAAAAGCCACCTGTTAGAACACATGGAAAACATTCCTAGAGTTCTTCAAAATTAGCTGCCCTAGTTTCACAGGGTTCATATTCTGATTCAGTGCACTGCAAGGATTAGTCAACACAAAAAGCCCAGAAACCTAATTCTGATCTCACTCACGCTCAGTGTAAATCGGGATTAATTTGACCAAACTCAGCTGGATTACACCAGCCCTTAGGAAAAGGCAAAGCTGTTTAAGAGCACAACAGACCTGCTCATGCTCTGAATCCAACCCAGAAAGAGTTACACGCGCTTACTGGCCTACCACCTACAAAACCTCTAGCACACCCTACATAATACTACCAAGCCGCAAACTGCTCCAGTTCCCACATGGAAGTAGAAAATGTGAATTAATGAAACGTGTCTTTCCCCCAGAGCTTTCAGAAGGTGCCTTCGCTCTCCCAGTATATCTGAAAACACCACCTAGAAGCTGCCGATGACTTACAGGCTACACAGGGAGATTGGTCAAAGAGACCTCAAATCAATTTGGCAGTGAATTTTTCTGACAAGGGAAGCCAAAAGACTTACTGCCTGGTTACTGCTGAAAGAACCCATGACGCTAGTTTGAAACACCCTCAACAGATCACCAGGAAAAAAAGAGAAAAACTGGAGTTTTTCCCTTTATGTTGTAGTATACAAAAAAACCCCAATATTTTTTCTGAACATTTTGTGATTGCTGAGAATAAGAAAGCTCCAGGACGACTTGGACCCTCTGCCCACAGGCGAAAGTGGGACATCTGTAGAAAATGCTGTCCTACCAGCTTAGACAACTTAATATATTTTGGTTCTATTTCTAAAATATACGCTTCATCTTTCAAGTGAGTTGAAGTTAATGTTTAAATCTGGCTTTTAAACCAGTTCAAACAGTTTTCTTTCCAGTGCAAGCATAACACTACTTTACCACAGATTGGTGAGGAGAGAAGGAAGGTTTTTATTTTCTTAAATAATCCCAAACTCAGCACTTTGTAATGAACCAGTAATGGTTTAAAATAAATAAATAGATACATAAATATATTAAAAAAAAACCCAAACCCTGCAAAAAGCAGTTCCCCACCACCATCACACCCCTTCCCTAGTAGATAAGCATTCTTTTCATCTATTTATCCAGATGCACTCAGAGATCAAAATATACTACAAATACAAAAAAGTTGTGAAATATAAAAGTTGTGAAACACTCTAATCGCTATAATCAGCTTAACAGTATCCTACGTTTATCACCACCTTCTACCAAAAAGATTGCAAAGCACTTTTCAAATTACGCGTTCGATCCTTTATCAGTTACACAAATAGTCTCGCTGAGCTTCAATAGGACAGCTTGGCTGAGCAGAAGACACTTAAAGCGAGTGGGAGTTTCCAGGACTTGTTAAGAGCACTTTGTGGCTATAAATCAGTATCATACAGTTGGAAAAAAGCAAACAGCAATGACAAGACAAGCTCTTGCACCAAGCCCTTTCTTTAGGTCTTCAATACATATTTGTGTACACACTGACGCAGGCACCAAAATGCAGTGTACCAAAACGCAGATACCTCTGGTACCAGGGGCATCCACTTTTTAGCAAATGAGGGGAACAGAAGACAAAGCAGAATTTTCTTTATGGACGTGGAACAAGCTCCTATGCTTACACAACACGATAAAAGAAACCTCAAATATCCATAGCCTATCCAGTTAAAGCCACTCGTAAAGAAAAAGGCAACTGAAGTAACCTGGGTGCAGCTCACCTGATCCATCCCTGCCAAGCTGAAGGACTAAATCAGCCTTGCTGGAACTCACAAGACCACTAAGCTGATTCCTTCCACCAACGTAACGTTCACATAGAAAGAGAGACCAAAGAGAGAACCAAAAATACTAGGAACTAAAGCAGCCACTAACCAGAAACATAGCAAATGCAAAACCCACATATTTTTGTGTGATTTCTTTGTCATTGCAACACCTAAGTATAACGCATGTTGCCCTACAGATAACCTACCCCCCCTAAAAGCAGCATAGAAAGAATTATCTGCACAATTATCAAGAGACGCTCAGGGTTTGGCAGTAACTCAATCCCTTAACAGAACCACAGCTTCTTTCAGGAAAACGAGAACATATTAAGAAGAGAAGGCAAACATTTATTTTTTCTAAGTTTTAGGCTGCAAGATTACTGGCAGGTGGATCTGCTCACAAACTAGTAGACGTGTCCAGCAAAGGATGGAAGTAAGTTTCCTACTACATTTTTAATAATTTCTGAATTTTATTTTCTACATGACCGAAGTGGAAGCAGAGAAACATTACAAAAAGCAAGATACTCTCCCTTTGCTTGCGAGGATCCCACAGCCTGCACTGTTCTGCATTCAGATCACAGAAACTATTCCCACTTACTTCATCGATCCAAAACCCACCTTTTGTCTGTCTCACTGTGCAATTTAACTTGAGACATTAAGAGATCCTTGGCCACAGATTGCTTTACACCTGGTCGTGCGCAGGGCACACCTTTAATGCTGAGGCAGCACACAGGATTTCCTTCGCCCGCTTCTACGTGCCAGAAAAGTGAAGCGCACGTACCTAAATTGCTATGACCTCGTCTATTAAATGGCATTGAAGTAATAAGACGTATGCAAACACATGAAAAACCCTAATCACAGCATAAAGTTAGTGAGCTGCTGCATTAAAGCCCTCTTCCTAAAAAGCAGTATATTAAAAAAACACACCAAAACCAAAAACCAAAGCTCTGGTAAAAATCCTATGCTTTCTCTAGGAAACGAGTGCGTTTTAGGCACCAGTCGTTCAAAACGCAGTTAATTTTATAACCGGTTCTTCGCATCGTTTCAGAGTTATCCTATTTTCTGTTCACTCACGGCGCCTGTGGCCACCGCCTACAGATGGACACGGTGACAAGCGTAGAAATAAGCCTGATCCACTGACCTCTGCAAGCGGCCGGCTCGGAGCCGATGTAACAGCACGAAGGTACCGAAAGCACGCTCGCTTTTAGCTCTTTTAACACTGGGTTTCGCGTAGCACGAGGTGGCTGCAGCCGGGCTCACCGGAGGGGCGCGGGGTGCGCCCGCCGCCCCCTTACCTGCCGAAATCCACCTTCCCGGAGGGGTGGGCCTCGTAGAAGTCCATGGGGGCCGCTTCCGCCGCCGGGCAGCGGCACCGGGCTCCGGTGGGGCAGACAGCCCGCCGCTGCGGCTGCGGCTCCGCCCGCCTCCCTCAGCCCCCGGGAGAGGGGCAACCCGGCGTGCGGCGGCGCCCGCTGCTCCCGACGGCGCGGCCCGCTCGCCGCCGCTGCCGCCCGCATTTAAGGCGCGGCGGGGCGGGGGGCGGACGGCGGCGGCGCTGACCCACGCCTCGCTCCGGTGTCGGGTTTCAAAGCCGGCCCAGCCTCGCCGCTCGCCTCGCGGGGCGGGGTGGCCGCCGGGGTCGCCCCGCTGCGCCGCCGGGCACCCCCCCCCCCCCCCCCCCCCCCCCCCGGGGCTTACCCCCCCACCCCCTCCCCCCCCCGCCATTTCGCACCGCCCCGCCACAGCCTCCGGTTACTCCTCCGAGAAGATGGAGGGGGGCGGGCTCCTGGGGAGAGCGGCTTCCTCCCCGGCCCGGCCCCATAGGAGAGCGGGCGGCGGACCCCGAGCGGCGAGCCCCCCTCGCCGCAGCCCCCCGGAGGGGCGGCAGCACCGGTCGGACCGGACCGGACCCGACCCGGTTCTCCCCCCCGCGGCTCACTCACTTGTCGTAGTCTTGTGTCATGTCTGGCGGAGGCAGCGGGCGGCAGAACTGGCCCGGCTGGTCAGGAGGGCGAGGCGGGGGCGAGCGAAGAGAGCAGCGCGCAGCCCGCCGCACCGACGGGTTTTGTCGGCTTTTCTCGCCCGCTCAGGTGGCTCCCGCAGCCGCAGGTGGACGGGCGCCCAGCGGCGCCTGCCATTGGCTGCCGTCGACCGCGGGGCGGAGCCGCCGCGCCCCCATTGGGCGGCCGGGCGCGGGGTGGGGGGGCGGTCGCAGCGGGCGCTGGCGCGGGGCTCCGCGGGGGACGGGGGACGCCGCGGCTGGGGCGGCGGTGGGGAGCGGCGGTGGGCCCGGGGCGCGCCGGGCTGAGCCCAGCCGGCAGCGGGTGGTACGAGCCGCAGCCCTTTCCTCACAACGCGGGAGACGGCGCAAGTAAGAGACGAGTAAAACTTCGAGGGGAGGGTGCTCCGCGGCAGTCGGGGGCCTCCCCGGGGCCCGGGCCGCACCCCCCACCCCGGCTGGCAGCGCAAAGGCCGCTTTCCTGAGGAAAAAAACCCTTTTTTTCTTCCGGTTTCACCTCAGCCCCTGCACATACAGCGCTCGCAGGAGCTGTCACCGCAAGCTGCGCCGGAGTCTCCAGCACTCTTCTCCCAGCCGCAGTACGCGAGGACTCCCCGAGCGGCCCGTCCCGGCCCCCCTCAAGGCCCGGGGCCGTGTCAGAGGAGCATCGTCTCACGGGACGCGGGCCCTGGCCTGGCACTCACAGTAGGACTCACACGGGAATCACCCTGGAATCGTTTTTGCACTAAAAACAGGTTTCCCTTTTCCCTCTCCCATCCCACGTAACCTTACTTCTTCTTACTGTACTAAACTCATTTTTAGGAAAGTGAAAACGGCAAAAGGTGCATTAGTTTGCATGAGCACTGTGCCGACTGCCAAAGTACAGTGGATCCCAGCGACGTTACATGCCTCATAGATGAACCTGGGTTTGGAGAGAAAGAGGGGTTTACGATGGAGTTACCACTGGAAATGCATCTGAATTCTCTGGTTTAACAACAGCAGCAACATTATAAATACAGTGGATGTATCCAAAGTGGCACGCATGAATTTAAATCAGAAAGCTCTTAAGTTTCTCCTTGAGAAATAAGGGTGGGAGGTTGCTTGTTTAAGTAACAAGTTGAATCAAACCTATACAGCAACAATGCTATCTATCATATGTCAAGATGCTTTAGATAGTTGCTGTAATTTAGAAGTATGCACACTAATAAGAGGTCTCTCCTTCTAGGTCAAAATCTATTGCCTATTTGTACACGATATACTCCAATGCAAAATTATAGAAGGACAATTCAAGCAGCCAACCAAAGGAAATATGAAACTAAAGGGAACAAACTTTCACTAAGGGTCTAATCCTGGAAGTTGCTCAATATCCTCTGACTGGATCACAACTAGTGTTCTAGAAACAAAATGCTTTGTTTGGATCTGCAAACATTGCCGTTGGGATGGCAAAAGATAAATATCAGTACTGAAGTAGGATCTTACTTTACAAAGTAAAATGAACTGATGTAAATTGTTCTTTATGACATGCAATAAAAGGTATTCTATAAGTTTAACCCATTTAAAATCTAATTCGAGATTACACAGAAGGAAATTTCTTATCTGCTCCCGCATATAGAAAAAAAAATACTGTCATCCAATTCAGATGTCAGAAAATTACGTTTTTCCAAACAAGTATAACTCGCTTTGTTTCCGATACAAATTACAAAACCAGCTCAAAATTGCAAATATTGGGAAGGACTGCTAACTTTCTCAGGTGTTACTCACTCCTCACACTGCCTGCTTGTTTATAGAATTCCAGGATGTGCAGACACAACCGCTGCTTTTTGGCACACGTGCATAGTTTTCATTAACAATAAAATACACTACTACCCAGTAGTTGTAAGTGACCCAGATGCAGGACGTGCTGAAATTCAGTCACATGTTCACATTGCACCCAAAGTGCTAAAATCTTAGTAATGAGCCACGCTTGGTATTTCTACTTAACTAGAATTTACCATTATTTTATTCCAAATAAATCAAAGCTGTTGCCTCTGCAAAAGGGACGGCTTTTCTTAACAGCCTGATCTGCCGATGAAAACCTCGTTATCAACATAGCGATCGCTTCCACATTCAGGAGACAACGATAAACACCGGATTGTGACACCACTGACTAATCTGCCGGTCACAATCTAGACTCTGTTAACACCGCTTGTAGGTGTATTTCTGTGATGTCACTAACCCGGTTGCATCATCACTGAATAAAATCAGGCAAGAAGCACAAAGGCACTGAGCAGAGCTTTGGCTCAGGCACAAATCCGTGCCAGCCTGATGTGGCAGTGCTCTGGCAGGACTTCCCTTGCCCTGCACTGACTGGCGTTTGCTCCAACTTCTTCCCTCGCTCTACCCCTTTCACCTTGATCTCGCTGCTTTCCTCCACTCCCCCATGCCCTTCCCTTTACCTTTCCTTCTGCCTTGGTCCTGCCTTCAGCGTTCTCCTTTCCTTCTTCACATACTCATTTCCTTTTAAATGATTCCCGCTTGAAACATGCAAGGAACCCTACTGAACTCAGGCATCGTTTGCAACCATCTGGCCAAGCACTATTTCAACCTGCTTGCACCTCTTCCTAGTCTGTCTTTTGACATCATTACCTAGAGAAACTGGGATTTATTCTGGACAAGGATTAGCAACTGTTATGACTTACCTAACAAATAAGGTTTTAAAATTTCAGACTTGATAATTATCATCTACGCGCACTGGCCATTCACACCTGTGCAATAAACAAACAAGTTGCATCAAGTTTGTAACAGTACTTTTGATTTCACAAAATGCAGCAGAGAGTCAAAACAAGATACTGTCTACTTAATATGAACCCCTAAAATGCGAGGACCAGGCTGCAGAGCTGGCAGTAAAGAGCCGTGAATCTTCTATACTTCTCTCCACTACGCAGCACACCAGGCAAGCTTTTCTCTTCTGCAACAGGCCTGTGGTCACTGATGGCAGAACTGGAAATAAAGCCCGAAACTAATCGCTGATCCCTGCAGAACCAGCCTGAAGGCATCTAAGGGCTGAAAGAAAGAGGAAAGCCCAGGCAGAGGTTCATGAACTCACTAGGAAGTGAGGGGAAAGCAGGCGCAGTGGAAATACATAGAAAGATGAGTAACAGTGGAAAAGGAAGCTGGAAAAGAGAAAATGGAAAAAGCTAGGGGGAAAAAACGAAAGGTAAAGAAATGAATAACAGCATAATGTGTGAAATACAAAACAGGAAAGAGCAATGGTTTGCCCTCCGCTTCGGTCATATCCCTGTGTGCAATCTTGCAGGCATTCCTTTAAAGATTCCTGCTTTGGTTCTGTAGTTAGCCCTAAAGACAACATAAAACACTGTTGAGAGCATCCAGACTATTCAGGGGCAGGAGATGCAGCTCCATCAGCCTGACTGAGGATGCTCTGAAACGACAACAACGCAAATGAATCAATTTTGCAGCAGCCTATATATTAAAAAAAGAAGTCTAAAGCCTAGAATCTTACCAACAACAAAATCTTTCGCATGCTATCCAGTCTCACTGAACATGAGTCTCTGCTCAGTGTTGCGCTTTGCGGGTTTGGCTTCTGCATACGTAGGTCCTGCCGCACCGCCGACAGCGGTGTAGCAAGAGAACAGCGTGTGCAGCCCTTTCTCTGCATACTGTTCTCTGCCTAATCCGCTTTGCTCCGCAGCAGGGAAACCACCCAGCTGCCCGGTTGGGAGTTACGAACTCCATGGATCTCAGTTCAGTAAACAAAAACGTTTTGTCACAATTCTGTATCAACATCGCATGACTTACTGTGCGGATGAGATCCAGGGCTGGGTGGATTCCTTCACATCCTAGCGTCGGAGCAAGGTGCAAGCAGCAGTTCTGGGGAGCCTTGCTGCACCGTGTTGAGGGACACGGTCAAGTCCTGCTCAGAAGCACCAGCAGCAGCCTGCCTGCAGATGTGAAGCCTGCCTAACTTGCGAGGAGCTGACGGCTTACTAGGAGCTCACTAGCTCTGCAATCTGATATCCTGACCTTGAGAGCTGGGGCACTTGGATATAGTTTTTGGACATCCTTCTCTTCCCTGGGTCTGTAAAGGGGTGGTGTCTTCACCCCTCTGTCTTGCAGCAGCCTCTACTCCGGACTCCTCAGGCAGCCCTGTCAGAAGCATGCTCAGCCAGCCACTGCAGGCATCCCCCATGAAAAGGCAGCACAGAAGCACCCCAGGATCCAGACCAAGCTTTCAGATGGGAACACAGGCGCTAAACACAATCCGTGGCATTCTCACAAGACACTGGCAAGGTCTGCAGCCAATGAGCAAAGCCACTGCTAGGACAATAGGGAGCAGACACACAATACTTCTAAACTACAGAGCAGCCATGTAAGATTTAGAGGAATGTGCTCGTATTTTCTTTTAAAACTACCTGGTGTACTGCCGGAGGCAGAGTGTAGATGCTGAGGATCAGGGAGGAGTGTTCTGGCTCTGGAAATGCTGCCATTAGCAGTTGTACAAGGGCAGGTATAACCTCACGTGAGGACACAAGCATTCATCGTCTCCTGTTCTGCCAATCCTTACTCACTCTCTTGTTCACCATTTCAGGAGCATCCTAGCACAAGCAGCAGTGAGGAAAGCTCTTTCACATACACCTGTTACCACATCTTGTCTTCCCCTTTATGGTTTCCCTCATCTAATCTGGCCAGGAACAAAGGAGCTTCACACATGAGGAGCATCAAGACCAGAAACTGTGGAGGAGATACTGAAAAGCAAGCATTCTGCGTTTACTGCAAGGACAAAAGTACCGAGAGACACTGCTTCGACCAATCCACATACTAATGTGCTCAGCCAGGAGATACGTATGACTGTGTGTGCTGGGAAGCCCATTTCATTTTGGATCAAAATAAGGGATTCATCAAACAAAGTTATGCTGATTATTCTTCTCTGCCTGCGAAGCAGCATAAAACTTACTCACAGCTTGACATGGGGAAGGGACAGATGAACCAGGGAGCAGACACCTATTCAGGGACCTCATGTTTCCAGACTTTACATCTCCCAAAAGCCCTGTACGTCCTGGTCCTTTTGCTCCCAACTCTGCAAAAGCACCCTCTTAACAACTTGAAAAATTCTTTCAGGGTATTTATGGCAAGACCATCAGCAAAAATAAGAAAGAAGAAGTCATTCTGAGGAAGTGACTTCGGAGCTTCCCAGGAAGTTATGCAAAAGTGAGTTATTAATTCCTTACAGGTGTTGGGCTTTGCTGATTCTCATTCTCTTGTTAAATCAGGTTCAGAGCCCTCACTATGTGTAAGAGGTCTGGGAAAAAGTCAAACAGCTCTCCTTAATGTCTGGAAAACAGTAAAAACTTTTAAAAGAAAAAAACTTGACTGTGACTTGGTTGCTCTTGAGACTGCTGACATAGAGGTAGTGAAAAACTAGTAAGGTAAAATCCCAATTCTGCTGAAGGCTATACCTTTCAAAAGAAAATGAGACATCTGTCATATTTCTCCACTGAAACAACAGAAAGGTTGCGTTATTTAGGAGAATTCATAAAGCAAGGTTATTTTTGCACTATTAAAGATAGAAAAAAAATGTGTTAAAATGTAACACACAAACTAGGAAAAACCCTAAATTCACTTCAGAAGACACATCAAGGTCTCAGAATAACTTATTTTCTATTATCTAAGTTAATAATTATTTAACTATTCTAAAACTTCTAAATATATGATGTTTTAAAAGTTTAATCTAAAAAAAAAATCCACTTGCCTTTATCTATATACTTCAGACCGCTCATTCAACTTTTAGAGTAAGAAATAAACCGAGTCTCTTTACTTAAAATTTCCACGGAAGAAGTACAAAAAAGTAACTACCAGAAAGTTGAGCTTTCCGCAGACATTTTCAGCCAACAGTTATGGAAAGGAGCTGTAACTTAAAAGTTGAGAGAAGAGGTGGCTGCAACTGCTGGGTTGCAGTAAGACGCCCGTAGCTCTCCGTTCAACCAGCGCGGCTCCACCTCAGGGTGACATTAGCTGGGCTCAAAGTAGTTGTCCCGAGAGAGCTCAACTGCACTTTGCTGAAGATAAGGTGCTCTTGTGGCTCGTCAGCTTCTTAAACATCATTACTCCAGCACAAGTGTTGATTGATTAAACTGGGTAGGACTAACATCAAGTATTTCAGGGGCACACCCTTTACTTTTAAATCTGACTCTTAACCGATGTGTCCAGAAGGCACACGGCTCCTGATGATTAACTGCAAGCTTTATTCCAGTTTATTAAAGTACAGCTTTAATTTAGTCTAACATCTAAGGGAGCTTTGTTACATTTGTAACAATGTAACAATGAGCACAGTATTTTTAATTTACAAAGCTCAGCTTTTACCACTACGGTTGTTTTAAAAGAAAGGTGTAGCTATAATTAAGCGCGTAAGTCTTGCAAATAAAGGCTTCTGAATTAAATGAATCCTTTATGTATAATAAAGTCTTTTAGATAGTTAATTCGAAATTTTAACAGATATTACAGTAAAAGGAATGAGACCCTTCAAGTCGCTTGAGCAAGCGCTGTTGAAAACAGCAACAATGTGTATTACATTTCTGTAGGTTTTTTTAACTGATACAAATACTCATCTAGAACACAGAATAATTTTACCAAATATTTACAAACTTTAGTAATTCACTCAGGTGAGGTCAAATATAATACATAATGGCTAATTTTAAAATACAAACATGAGACACGAGATGAGATTCAAATTGGTGTATTCTGTGTCCATTAACGTAAACGTCAGTTCAAGACACATCTTGTCAGAAGCCTGAGGTATCTAGCACAACGTGGTACCTATACTAAACTGTACCCACTTATGACATCTCCAACACATACAACAAGTAGCAACTCTGCTCTTTCCTCTTCCCCCGTCAAGCACAGCTTAGCTCTGTATGGCTAAAACTATGCCTTCTCATCTGCATGTTACAACCACTTTACAGGACCATTGCTTGAAATCCCTGTTCTACAATAACTACTTAAAATATCTGAAAAAGTAAAAACTTTCACCCAAACTGTATATTTTCTGTCTCCTTAAAGCAGGACACCATGCTTCATCACCTCCTGCCTCTCTGAGCCAGCGAAGCCACCTGGTTTGCCAGCATTTCCAAGTAACTATTACAACTTACCTTTAATAGTCCTGTTTGCTCTACCCATGCTTTTACTGCTTTATCACTTTGCTCCAGACAGGCAGGGCAGCACATTTCTTCTCCTGCCATTCGCCCGTTCTCAGTTCTTAGACAACAGCTTCACAGATTGAACTGCAACAGATTTTAAAGCCTTCCATCATACTCAGTCTACTCGCTGGACTGATTGATTACCTTCCCAGATTGCATCTCACTGAAGCCCTTGCTCAGGAAGGAAGCTTTTACTCTTTTTAAAGTCTGCAGGCACCATTTTTCTTGTCTATAATAATACTTAGAAAGGGCTGTTGATTTTGGTTTTGATCAAACAGATTTGGCAACTTCTGTACTCCGTACTGATGGTTGGAGTTGCTGAATTTTATTTCATTCAACTGAAAGCAGTGTTATTCATCTGGGTATCTCCTCAACATCTCTGTTCAACGTACATATATGTTATGGTGTCTTTAATGTAGTGGCAGCACCCAACCTCATTTACACGTTGTCTGGGACAGTTTAAAAATCCAACGCATAAATACGATTGAGCACGAGAAACTGGTAGAATGGCTGGGGCACAAGCTGCTGAAGATACTGGATTATAAAGTGATCAGAAGAAATTCAAAGGACAGTCACCTTGCAAACGAATAATGACAGGAGGTTACTGTTAACTGGCCGTTACTGCTGCACAACAAATAGGATGGGCAGCTCCAGGTATAAAAGTAGCTGCAAAATCTGTGAAGCCTGAAGTGGAATATGGACCTGAAAGGTATTAACTTGAATGAGAGGCTCAGGCATAACAATATGAGACTGGGAGATATACAGGATGCAAAGAAACATAAAAAGCAGTGCCAGAGTTGCTCCAGAACAGCCTGTTTAGAAACAATGACAAAAAACCACTCAGTGCAGAGAAAACATCAACCAACTGCTCCTTTTATTTGTTAACACACTATTTCAGAACAAAGTAAACATTACTTTCTATAAATATATTTGCTGTCATACAACAGTAGGTAAAAAAATAGGTAATATTTTCATTGCAAAATCTCAGTGTTACTAGATGCTAATGTGCTGTCCAGTACACTCAAAGGATGTACAATTATGCCCAAAAATGGTAATTTCATAGCTTCCTGTTGGCTCTGATGCAAAGTGAGGAAATAAATTGTGATAAACAGTTTCCTTGGTAACCTTCCCAGCTGGAGACCAGTGACTTAAATTACAGAACTAATGTACAGTAGTAGGACATGGCACTACTGTCTTAACAAAAAATTTCCATGCAGGCAAAAGGATCAGTACATTTTTAGATGAAATACCATGGTTTGGGATCGAACTAGCTAATTTACATTATTTTAATACTGTTATTTTTAGGCCTTTTTACTTCCTTAGGCCTGTGTTGTATTTTGGCTTTTTACAGAGTTTTTTATGAAAAAGTTTCTGTTCTATCGCACACACCTCATCATGGATGTAAGAGGGCTGTATCTTCAGAAGGAAGGAGAATAACCTTAGTATAAAATGGTAACTCTGGGGAAAGTCCACTTCTCTGTAATGAGCCAGATGACCACACAATCTGAAAAGAAAGGGGGAAAAAAAAAAAAAAAGCCCAAAATGACACGTGTATTTGTTAGTATTTAGCTAGCATTTATACATTTATTTGTAATTAGAGGAAAACTCTACATTTTACCAACAGCATAAACCACAATTCTGGTCTACACACAGTCGATTCCGTGAAGGCATCCGCTCCTGCAAAACCCTGAAGTAGAGGACCGGACCAAGACATGTTCAGAGATGGTGCAGGCGCGGAAAGAAGGAAAAACGTGTACAGCTTCTTGCACTACGAACCAGGATCATACCCAACCAGGCAAAGAATGCGTTCTTTGCCTTTCAGGACTGAACTGAACTGGTGGTCGTTCTGCCAGCTTCTAGCAAACATAGCAAAGTGTGAAAATGGCTACCTTACCCTATTTTTAAAATTTCTAAGACTATCCAATGCACACACTCCAGGCTCTTTTCCCTATTCTTCACTCACACTCTCCATAGAGTCCCTCTTTCCTCTTCCTGACACTTGGCCATGTGATTATAACCCATGCATTTCTTTTCCACTGCCTTTGTGTGCTAAATATAAATTACCTGTCTAGACACAAGAGAGAAAAGCTAAATTCAAGCCAATGGAGCAAGATAAGGAACACTGGGGCAAACATTGGCCAGGTCAATTACAGAAAATAATTAGCGCTATAGCAACCTTCTGCTTAATTATTTTGTAGCTTTCATGGGGAAAATGATGATGTAATTTTATTGATGAAGTACATAATGAAAACAGCAGGCAGGACTTGCTGGTAGCAATTGTCAGACTGAATAGACAATGACACAGAGGACAGATTGCAGAAATAGCTCTGTAAACGGTAAGTTCAGCAATTTAAGTTGGAAAATACCCTGTTCTGGGTGAGCTCCAAATTTGTTTTTAATAAAAGTGGTAAGTTTAAAATAGTATAAAATACAGCTCTCAATTTTTAAAAAATCTTTTACATTCATATGGGAATTTAGGTGCTCTTCACTCTGTAAGCCTACACATCTCCTAGCTTACTAGGTATTGCCTTGGGATGTGGAGTAGCAGAGTTTAACATTTCCCCTCTGTCTGATCCAGAGCAGCAGTCTTAAATATTCACCAGAACAAGGACTGGAACCTGTCTGTCCCCATTTACGGGCAAGTGTGCTAATTACTAGACTATAGAGTCATTTGCTCGCTCCCTCTGGCCCAATTTACATTTTACCTCAAACTGGAGGAACAGACGGACCCGTCCTGGAGTGTCACGCAAGGTGCACTTTGGGGAGCAGAGTCTTTGTTTAAAGCCTCTCAAAGTCTGGCAGATTGGAAATCTGAAGCTAGGTCTTTTGTGCCGGAGGTCCCATCCTCCGCCCTACCGCACGTTCCCTGAAAGCTGCCAGTGACTTCTGACAAAACCTAAATTGATCAGACATTTCAGCAGTGTCAGAATGAAATAGCTGACCTCATAACACAGTGCATTTGTTAAATTCAAGTTTAATTCAGAAATGTTGTTGGTTGAATCAAATCTGCATTTTGGGGCTAATATGAATTTAGACATTTTGCTACACCCTAGTCTTAACCCTGGGATTCAGCAATTACAGCTCTTATGGCAATTTACGTGTCAAATCTCGGTTTTCATTACAGGGGCAGAGGAGTGATATTGTATATTCTGAGGTAAATGCATATTACATCAATACTGTAAAGCACCTATTTGATTAACTGGAGTTACACTTTTCACGATAGTACCTAAACACACAGACATTTTTGCCTCATGTTGTGCTATTTTTGTGCCATTTACCCTGAGAGCATCTCTGAAGAGCTAAAAAAATTCCAAGTGATTTTAAAATTAGAGGTATAAAGGGAAATTCATTTTTCTCAGTACTTTTCCCATATTGTAATACCTCATCCTATGTGACCTAAAGACTTCTATACTAAATTAATTTTCTAAATTCAGTTTAAAATTAGAAGTTTTAAAATAGAAGAAAATGTAAAAGCATTTTACCAACCGTATGACTGATCTTAGCTTTGCTCACACTGAAATCATACCTTAGTCCTAGGATTAAAGCATTTCAGTAGTCCCAGTTAGAGCATGCTGATTTTTAGAGAAAGAGAGTTTGTAAGTTTGTTTTTAGTTCTATTATAAAAACACACACTTGCATAGGATAAAACATCATATCTGAGGGAGTAGATGATGTTTTCCAAAGTTAAGTCAGTGTCAGATGTATAATTAACTACTTGCATTGCAAATGATATAATGGGAAATTTAACCGGTAAGAATTTAAATTCAAATCTTGTTTTATGAAGGATATGACAGTTTGCCATTACCATTTTAATATACATATGAAAATGTAGGCTTAAAAACAGACTTTGCATGAAAGATTATTCACACAAACATACACCAAAATATCCACTCATTCAGTGCGTACATAAGATTTACGCAAATTTGCGGTAAAAGGATTATTACCTCTCCTTCCTTCAAGAAGAAAAAAAAAAAAGTGTCTTATACAAAAGAATGAATCCATACAACCAAAGCTCTTGTAACATAACACTGTGTTTACATTATTCCAACCCATTTCTGTCACAGTGGATATGTGAAAAGGAAAATAAAGATAAGCAAACAAATCCACTGAAAGACAGAAAAGACTGCATACGTGTAAAAGCCAGTTATTTTCAAGGGGACTATTTAATGCTTTAAAAATCAGGAACGTATCACAGATTTTGTGGGGCTGTTGCTCTCTTAAGCTGACATTTAGAAGTATACACCAGATTTAAGATGTTATTCAATGCACTAATGAAATCTCATTTCACATTAACGTACCTCAACCTCTTTTCCAAAAATCACCCTCCAACTGCACACATGAGAAACTCAGGGGAATCCAATCCATCTGCAAAGTTGATCTTTTCCACTGATACCCACCACTACATTCATCTTCTGGTTTAGGATTTCATGGTACAAGCAACAGCAGAACCATAATCTGGTGTATGACCCAGAAGTCTTATCCACACCACCAAGGGAGTTTGTCAGAAACACTATTTTAGGTATTAATAGTATATATTAGGTAAATGCTGCCGAACTCCTACACTCTCTCAGCAGGAGTTTTGCCTTCTGTCTCTGGCCATGGTTCTCTGTCAGCACCCACCAAATAGAAAACTCACAAATATTTGCAGAATTTGACAGAACAGGAGAAGATATTAAAGGAAGAGTGAGGACACCAGGCAGACACTAAAATATCTCTGTAATTTTGTACAAGGCTGGGTTAGCTGGGCTATCATTCTCCTTGCTACTTAGGTCCTTTAAAGAAAATAATTTTACTAACAAATAGCACGACTGTTTTGATATACCTTTAATTGAAAAAAAAAAAAAAATCCCTTTCACTTGTGAAGCCAAGATTTCAGAACAGTTCTCTAGGAAAGACAGTCACTAAACTTCCTTAATAGTACAAAAGGTTTTCTTTTCCCATATTTCTTCTTTTATTTTTCCAGTAGAAGAAATTTCTTCTTTTACTTTTCTGCTTGCAAAAAATACAACTGTTGATTGCTGATATACTTACACGAAATAGTGACAGAGTCCTTTTCCCTTGTAATTATTCTTTCAAAAACATATTCTGGAGGCATTAATTGCCTGCTTATTTGAACTCTGACTGCTAACTTTAACTTTAATTTTTATTAAAGCCACCACAAGAGGAGGTCAGTGATTAAAAAAATTAATTTCCTATGCTTTTTTAGGGGTCAGAGGAGAGAGGAATGGAATCATTTTCCCATTCTCTGGAGAGCTGTGGTGCAAGTTTTTTCTAAAATACTACCAAGAAGGAAGTGAAGTGAGTATTTGTATCTAGCTGCTACTCTTGCCATGTGATTCTAGTTGTTGATTTTGTCTCATCTCCTCTCTTCTCAAAAGCTCACTTTGATCACTCTTCATATTACAATTTGTCTACACCCAATCCAGGACTAATCATTCTGCACACGCCCCTTTCTACAAATTATTTTAACTATATATGAATACATAGCTGTGTACACACCCCATAGTTGTCATCTGTAAAAATATATATATGGCACTTTACTTTTAGGAGAACTTTCCAAAATGTATTTCACAAAAATTTGAACACTTACTTCTCAGTACATAGTTTAACCGTACAGAGCCAATAGTCAGGGTTCACGGCTGTAAGTAAACCACATTTTTCTTGCAAAATTCCCTTCAGGCTATGCCCGTGAAAACAACTCCCATCTGTGTTTTCCTCCGACCAGCTTAACTGAAAACTCGAAGGATTTGGCTTTTCAGCAGGTCGCACTGAACCAGACAGCTTCCCAAACTGATTTTGTAAGCTCACAACCATTTCTGTAAAATGGAAACAAAAAAAAAAAAACACACAAGGCAAAAGTATTAGGTATTAGAATACTGTTTAGAGGTGATTAATACAGGAAGAAAATAGGGTATTTGTGCCTTTTTTATTTCTTTTTATTTCTTTTTATTTCTTTTTATTTCTTTTTATTTCTTTTTATTTCTTTTTATTTCTTTTTATTTCTTTTTATTTCTTTTTATTTCTTTTTATTTCTTTTTATTTCTTTTTATTTCTTTTTATTTCTTTTTTCTTTAAACCTCTGGTAGAATACTGAGAAACCTTTAAGGTCTGCGTGTTCTCTCTCGCATTCCATTTAAAATTCAACTCAACTCTGTCACATGTTTTAGGGAAAGATTTTGAAAGATAATTCAAAATGCCATGTCTTTCACATGTAATGATACTACTACTGGTGTACTCTAAAATAATTTCCCAAGTGAAACCTGTAAAATCCATTTGATACTGCTGGTATTTTTCTTCTGATAGAAAACACATGCCAGGATGCTTTTTGCTATATTTACCTGGTCATATGTTATCACTCAGACTGGCTCAGATTTTTGAGTAGTTTCTTGTGCATCAGCATTAAGGAAGCCTGGTTTCATACACATATTGATTTGAGGTTAAGTTTTTCATAGTGCAAATTTCAACTGGGGAAAAAAAGCAATAAAAAACCCCTACTCCACCTTTCTCCACTGCTAGTGAAAGAATGACAAACTTCCACAAGTTACTGAGGCTGAGAAGGGAAAGAAGGTATGATGATAGATCAGCACACACAGTATAACCACCTAAGACTTGTTTCCCGAGGATAAAAAGCAAGTTAAAAACCACTGCTGTTGGAGCTTCAACTTCATTTTATGACCTGTATCTGAATAAACCAGAAATAAGCAGAAGAGACATCCTAAAGTAATCCAAGGACTGGGAAGTTTATCTTTCAAGAGGACACTAAAATCTACCATCGAAAACAAAGGCTGAGGAAGGTTTTTGAAAACCTGTATCTGGCATGTAAGTGTTCTAGAGCACTCTTTGTCTCTACTATTTTTAATTTGTTTTAAGATGAATCTTGCCAAGTTACAAAGGCATTATGTGATATTTCTGCTTGCAACAGCCAGTGGTAAAGCTCCATAATCTAAGTGATCATCCTCTAGCTCGAAGAGCAGAGCCAGAAGAGGAATCTAGAGTGCCACAGAAATGATGAGCAATGAATCATTATTCACTTTTTCATATAAATGCAGGAATTAAAGAGCATCTGAGCAAATGATCAGCTTGAAATAAACAAACCTAAACATGTTTTTCCATGGAACATGACTTGACTGCAGGATCACGCCTACTGAATTTTGAAGTGAGAACATTCAAAAAACCCCAACTGCATTCTTGAAAGAAAAATCCACCATAAGTTATACAAACCAAATAGGATTATGCAACTTGTTTAGAAGTCCCTGAACCAGTCACTTCCAGAAACCGAAGAGTTTATAAAGGGAAAAATATCACTTGCCACACTTAACATCTCTCTGCAAATATCTGCTGCTTACTAGATGCTATTAAATGGAGAATGAAGAATTTCAGATCCAATTTGATTGAAGAAAATTTTGGTTTTCTGTATTTCCACAGATAAGTGGGGTTTTTGTTGTTTTGTTTGTTTGCTTTTATGCCAATGTAAAACCCAGTAAGTATTTCTAGAGCTACTAAAATAAAGTAGATGTACCTGCATTCTGACCACATACAGCTAGGTATTCAAGTCAAGTCACGTTCAGACAAGCCCTCCTCACTTTCTAAAAAAGACTGCAAGAAGGAGTGGGAGAGAAGAGCGACATGCGAAGTCTACCAAAAGACACATTGGGATATCCAATCCAAGAGATATGAGGAATTAAAGGAGAAGGGGGACAAGAAAGCTGTGGAAGACCAACCACCATTCGTGAAGATCACAGTTATGTAAAGACAACTGAAAAACCAGTGAAGGTGAGGACAGAGTACTCATTCTGAGATGAGGTTCAGTAGGTCATTAGGAAGACTAGCAAAGGCAGTTTCAGTTGAGCATGAGGAAAACGTCTGTTTGAAGAATACCAGCCATAGGTTGTAAAATAGTATTACATTAATTGCACCCAGAGATGAAAGAGAGAAGAAAAAGTATTTTAAGATATAAATGTTGTCATAGTCAGGGCTGCAGATTTTCTATAAAGGGAAAAGTTGGAGCAGATTTCTGCTTTGCTGAGAAGAGGCAAAGTTTACTCACGTCTTCTCTTAAGAACTTTGGATTTCTTCTTGGCTGAATAAAACAGTGGCTTTTCACATCTCCACAGATATCTACCAGTAAACAACATAAGAATTGTTAAAAAAAAAAGAAAGCTGGAGCAAACAAGCAAAATAATAGTAATTCCTTAGAAATACTACTAGAGATATTTAAATAAAATCAAAACAATGTAATGGTTAGTGCTATTAAAAGCCACTGTTCCCCTCCCCCTCTAGGAAGTCTTTTTTCCAAGTAGACAAACTGAGGCATGTAAGTCTAGATTTACTGTAACCAGTTAATTGTCCAGCTGTATAAGCTACTTGTCACAGAAAGCGAGCATTTAATTAATATGCTGGATAAACATTATGAGTGTAAATATAAAATTAAGATAGGGATTTAATTCACCCAAGCTTGCTGAATGAAAATGTGGAGCAAATTCGTAACCTTTTTAGTTTCTGTGGGGGTCAGGATTTCACATAAAACTGTCTACTCTAAAAAAGAAAAAGTACTTAAAAAAACTCTTACTTGGCTCTTTCTTCATCTAACTTCTTCTGCTCCACATCTAAGGAACATTTTATAACCTTGTACCACTTTTTGAACTCAAAATATGGACCACCTGAATAAAACATACACATTTTAGGTTAGGAGAAAGTGAAAGAACATGGAAAGTGGTCTCCATGCAGTTAGATGCTGCATCTTCCACCTGTATCCAAACCTATCCTGAATTCTGTGTGCTTAAAGAAAACATACTTGATCTAACAATTCTGAAAGAGAAATTCAGTGAAAGAACAGCATGTCATAAGAAGTGTGAAGAAGTCCCTTAAATTAGAATAGATTTCATAGACTTAGCACAATTCAAACTTTTTCCCTCCTTTCTGAATGACCATTAAGGCACATGGCATTCTAGCAACACATTTATCATCGATGCTCCAAAGAGGCACAGGACTGAAGTAGACCAAATGGGTACATACAGTAAGTATAAGAATTCCAAATAGAACTATGGTTTAGATTTATATATTTAAAATATAATCAACTCTTATTACCCATGGGTGGATTATCTGCATTGTGAATTAACCAGGCTTTGCATTTCCCCATCACCCCAGCTGCACTGCATGAGATGCTTGCAGCATGCTCAGCTTTGCCAGCCAGCTGTTTAAACTGTTTTGGAGGTGAATATACTGTTCTTATCATCAAGCTTATATACGTTTGTATTATCTGCATTTTTGCCATTCAAGTTATCCTGCCACAGGATGCCTTAGATGCTACAAATATGGATGGACTCAAAAAGTAACAGAAAAATGAAGGGAAAAAAAGACCCTTTAGTTCTTAAAACTCAAAAGGTGTGGACACTACTTGTTTTATAAACTCCTTAAACCCAGAGGTTTAAGTGAGAACTCCTAAAGGGCTGGGAGGGCAGTTGGCGGAGCGGCGGGAGAGTGGAAATTTTTATTAAACTTCCTACGAATTATTAAGCATGCGTCACAAGCAATACCACTGTCAGAGACATGATGCTACACTATAATAAGCGTTTACCTGGCCAGCACTGCTAGTCTGATGTTCGTATAGCTGCGCAGCCTGGAAAACACACAGCTCTGTGATACACACGTGCATATGTACACCTCGATCACGTTTTATTTGAACATGAGCAGTATTGTGTACGTGTGCCATTCACAGAACACACACAAACACACTAAGTAACTACAACTGTCTACTGTACAGCTTCTAGTCTGTCTTGAAAAACTGTAGAAGCTGAATTTTTTTTAAATTTTTTAATCAAATTGAGAATGGAGTCAACATGAACTGGATCTTTAAAACTCAGTATTAACCATTATTCATTTCAGCACGCTAACTTTGGGAAAATGCCAGAGGCAGTTCTAAGCTCTGGCACTAATCAGTGCTCTAACAGAAACTCTCAGATCAGCTCCTCTGCGCAGCTTCTCACCATCACCCAACATTTTAAGGACAAGGACAACAGAACATAGTATATGGATCATTTTGCACCAGCAGATTTTAAAGTCAAAAAGTGGGCAAAGAATGAGCTGTTAATTCCCAAGGGCGATGAGACTTGTTAATAAGGGAGAAACCCCATTAAGACATTAATGGCTTTGGGCCTCAGCTTGTAAGCAGTTGCACAACTTCTACTCTTGTCACTATTATGTACTTCAAGTTTTCAAGGGGAAAAAAAAAATCCCAAAAAAGTTTGTGTATCCACTTGAAAATGAGAATTACCGGTTTTAGTTAACAGTGATGACTGCCTCTAGATACAGCAGTAATTGTGCTCACGCACGGCTAATACGATTTTATTATCGACTTAAATTTTTAAAAAGTAACAGAAGGGTCAAAACGGACCCAAAACTGGATTGAAGGCTTAAAAGATAAACCACTAACACATATTTGATCTTATCTTCAACTGTGATCTGGATCAGGCCATGGAACATCTTCCTGAAGATTTCTGATCTTTGATTTGGTCTTTCTGCCCTCAAAGAACCATGTTCACACCATTATCTTCTCCATCTTAATTGCTGCTAGCTTTTCCACACTCTCTCAGGATTATTTGGACTAAGAAAATAGATTACATCTGAAAAATGTTACGCACTAAGACATTTTATTTAACAAGACTAAACAAGTTTGGATTTTATCATAAATGTGGTTTGATGCCCCTAATAAGTATCTGCTGTTTACGATCAAAGCACATTCCCTCTTTACTGCGCATCCATTCATCTTCACCTACCATGCCTAAAATTCTAAAACAAGAGGCAAACATGCACAAGGAGAAGCAGGAAGGCACCTAGCAAAATGTGTACCAAATTCCCCTATCCAGTACAATAAGAATTATGCAGGTTAACTGAGACGATTTTACATGAACAAGATCTACTGTTTTCTTTGAAAAAAGATTTGCCCTAAAAGAATAAATGACAAAACCACATTTTAATGATCAATAAGACAAGTCTTTCTAAGCCTGATTACAAAGTTATTTCATTTACAAAAATCTTAAGACTGCTTCTACTAGAATATTTATGTACCTTCTTTGTTATTTTTATTTCTTTCTTCAGCAAAGTCTGAAAGTAACCTGAAAAAAAAACCACAAACCAAACTATTTTGTAGATCCAAATGCTATACTTTTCACATGCAGTTCAAATACTACTGACAAAAATTACATCCTAATTTTAATTCTAAGTTTCAGATTCAAACTGATGATTTTTTTTAAAAAGTAACACTTGATGTCTAAAATGTCTTCAAGTCTATATGTTTTATGCTACCAAACTTAATCAAAATTCAAATACTAGAAATTTAATATTACTAAAGAAAGAATGATTCAAGACAATCATTTGCACTATTTGAAATCTGGGCTTTGCTACTGATTGGCCTGTACACTTACCATTCATAGTGATCATCTAATAAAAACAATAATTTGAGCACTACTACAATAAGTGCTACAGCAAGAACATCATATTTCACTTTTCTTGTTGACTTATTTCCAGGCACAAGAGTCAGGAAATCCACTTCTCCGATACAGGTCTTTTTCACTACTCGACAAGTCCAATTATGCAATTCATCTGATTAATGTAAATAAAAACATAAAATGAGTATGTTGAGACAAGCTAGAAGTACTTTTACAGTCCAAATATGCTGGTCATTCAAGGAAGACAATGCTTAAGTCTTTTAGAACCATTAGACAGCAATTTTTTTTCAGGCTGAAAAGTATTTTTGGGCATTTTTAAAAATAATAGGCAACCTTCACAGTGATTACATGGAAAACAGTTGTGGCTTATTATATATTCACATGGAGAAAAAAAGAAAAATATCACATTTTTAAAAGCATTTTGATGTTACTCAAACGATGCTGTTAAATCATCCTGAACACTGTTGTGGGAAAGCATATCTTAAATCTACATAAACATAGTTCCAAAAAACCCCAAAAGCCAAAAACTTGTCACCAACTTTTTTCCTGCATGTTGACTAAACATGCACGCTAGGACGGATTCAGTACTGCAAAGAGCAACAGGGCTCATTTTAAGGAAGTTAGTTGGGTATGAACAGCAGCCCAGCATGGCAGGGCAACGTTCACTGCTAGCCCGACAAATCGCGGCTGAGGTACGAACAATCCCAGCCTAGGTTAAAACTGGCATTACACTGTAAAGCCAGGTTATGTCAGAAGGATACAGCTCCAGCTCCAAAAGCAGCAGTATGATGTCTATAGAGTCTCTCATTACTCTATGCTTATTTTTCACGGATACAAATCCCCCAAATTTCTCACCTTTCCTGTTCAGCAAGAAATACAGGACTTGATTGCATCACCATCAGATTCCACAAAGGTTAGCAATGTATGACTAAGTACAACCTTAATCCAGCTATACTTTATACTCCTTTGCTGCTTACAAAGAGTTCAGAAGGAACTCATTTTTAATCCTCTTGTACATAACAGTAAAAGTTAAACAAAACCTGGAACCCAAATTTTCTTATGAATACTGTCAGTATATTTTCTTTTATTTCAGATACTTAAAACGACCTTTTCATTAGTATTTAGTGTCCTAAGAAACATGGCCAGTTCATTGCTTAATCTATTTTTTTTAGGAGTTGTTAGACAAAAAGAGTAGTCCTTTTTCAATTTGTAAAAACATGCTTCTACATGACAAAAACTTAGTTGCAAGGAAAAAGTAAAGGACAATATATTCCTCTACAGTAATTTTCAAAGAGTACTTCGCTTTGTATTTCTCTGTAACAAATCTGAAAATCACAAATTTCTAGCTTTGTCTTTGATTCAATTGACACCTTAAAAATCTGAAAAATAATGTGATCCTCTATAGGATCACAACACTGGTGTAAAACTACAAAATCAGAATTTCTACCCTGGAACTTTAGCCCTAAATCTGTTGGTTATCTCTTCATTCAACTGTGAGTAAATAGGAAAGCCAAGTAGCTTTATTCAATGTAACTAATTGCAAAATAAGACAATAAAAACCCCCAAACTATTAATTGTTGGAATGTTTTGAGAGAAAAAAAAAAAATTACAGGCTATTTGTCTGTAAAATTCATCTTCAGTGATAGTGGTATTTGACAGAACATCCAACTGTATTCTGCCCAACAGACAGTTCACATACTAGGACTTAATGGTCTTTCTTTGGCAATTCGATATTCAGGACTTAATTTTAGGATAAACAAAAATATTTAATATTTGTGCAATATATGATTTGAAAACTAAATCAGAAATCAAGTAACAGCAGCTGATTTGTTAATGCAGCATTGCTTGTTAATATTAAAATTAGTGCTATATGCAATATTATAGATTATACAGTCAATATTATATACGAGACAATTCCAGCGCTAAGCAATCAGGTCTCGACCTCATGAATCATTTAGCTACAGTTAATAGATCACGTGAATTCAACTAGTGCCTCTTAGTTCACATGGATACTGAAAGATTTGAAATGAAGTATCCACTCCACAGCCTTAGAGAGCCAGCACCAGGGTGCCCCTGCATATCTGGGCCAGTAATACATACTCTAAATGTTTGATGAAGGGGCTTTCTATAGAAGTTATCTTTCAGTTCAGGCTTAAACGAGAAAAAATTAGAAGGAAAAGAGTAGGCACTTTTAAAGTAGTAATTTGAGTCTTTTTGCTAGAGTTTAATAAAGCAAAGAAAAATTTTATCAGTTCGGGTTTGGGAAAATATTTACCAGGTAAATTAGCTTCCATCAAGTACTTCATGCACAACATGTCTGGATGAAGAAAGCAGCTGTCTGTTATATCTGGAAAACGAGGCAGGTCTAAAAACGCTGCAAGCTCAAGCATTTTGTTGAACACTTCTTCATACGCAGGCCACGACTGAAAGACAGGGTTAGAGGGTGTCATCCGATTGCTCTATTATCGTATTTGTTAATGATTTTAAATTAGTTATTGATGTTAAATTCTGAATTATTTAATACAGAACTATTTACATAGATTCTTTTAGCACTCTCTATGATTAAACGCACATACAAGAAAGGAGGCAGACTGCAGTACTGCAAAGAGAAACGTACTAGCTTTAAAGCCCATGAAATACAGAATCATAAAACAGTTTGGGTTGGAAGGGACCTTAAAGATCATGTAGTACCAGCTCCCCTGCCATGGGCAGAGACACCTTCCACTAGATCAGGTTGCTCAAAGTCTCATCCAACCTGGCCTTGAACACTTCCAGGGATGGGGCACCCACAGCTTCTCTGTTGGTAACCTGTTCCAGTGCCTCACCACCCTCACTCAGAGTGAAAAATTTCTTCCTTATATCTAAGCTAAATCTGCCCTCTTTCAGTTTAAATCCATTGCCTCTTGTCCTGTCACTACACGCCCTTGTAAAAAGTCCCTCTCCAGCTTTCCTGTAGGCCCCCCTTTAAGTACTGGAAGACTGCTACAGGATCTCCCCGGAGCCTTCTCTTCTCCAGGCTGAACAGCCCCAACTCTCTCAGCCTGTCTTCACAGTAGAGGTGCTCCAGTCCTCAGATCATCTTCGTGGCCCTCCTCTGGACCCGCTCCAACAGCTCCATGTACTTCTGATTTTGGGTATCAGAGTTGAACGCAGTATTCCAGGTGGGGTCTCACAAGAGCAGAGTAGAGGGGCAGAATCACCTCCCTCAAGCTGCTGGCCACGCTTCTTTGGATGCAGCCCAGGATACGGTTGGCTTTCTGGGCTGCAAGCGCACATTGCCAGCTCATGCTGAGCTTCTCATCCACCAGCACTCCCAAGTCCTTTTCCTCCATGCTGCTCTCAATCCATTCTCCGCCCAGCCTGTACTTGTGCTTGGGATTGCCCCGACCCACGTGCAGGACCTTGCACTTGGCCTTGTTGAACTTCATTAGGTTCATATAGACCCACCTCTCAAGCCTGTCAAGGTCCCTCTGGATGGTATCCCTTCCCTCCAGTGTGTCCAGAACTCCACACAGCTTGGTGTCGTCAGCAAACTTGCTGAGGGTGCACTCGATCCCACTGTCCATGTCGCCAAAGATGTTAAACAGTGCCGGTCCCAATGCTGACCCCTAACGAACACCACTCGTGACCGGTCTCCACTTGGACATCGAGCCGTTGACCACAACTCTTTGAGTGCAATCATCCAGCCAATTCCTTATCCACCGAGTGATCCATCCATCAAAACCACGTCTTTCCAGTTTAGAGACAAGGATGTCGTGTGGGACAGTATCAAATGCTTTGGACAAGTCTAGGTAGATGATGTCAGTTGCTCTTCACCTATCCATCAATGCTGTAACCTCATCATGGAAGGCCACCAAATTTGTCAGTGAGGATTTGCCCTTAGTGAAGCCATGTTGGCTGTTATCAGTCACCTCCTTTTTTTCCCATGTGCCTTAGCATAGTTTCCAGGAGGATTTGCTTCATGATCTTGCTGGGCACAGAGGTGACAAAGACTGGCCTGTAATTCCCTAGGTATTCCTTTTCTCCCTTTTTAAAAACGGAGGCTATGTTTCCCCTTTTCCAGTTGGTGGGAACTTCACCAGACTGTCACGACTTCTCAAATATGATCAACAATGGTTTAGCAACATCATCCGTCAGTTCCCTCAGGACCCGTGGATGCACCTCATCAGGTCCCGTGGACTTGTGCACCTTCAGGTTCTTTAGATGGTCTCGAACCTGATCTTCTCCTACAGTGGGTGGTTCTTCATTCTCCCAGTCCCTGCCTTTGTCTTCTGTGACTTTGGCAGTGCAGCTAGAGCATTTGCCAGTGAAGACTGAGGTAAAGAAGGCACCGAGTTCCTCAATGTTTTCTTTTTCCTTCTGCTTAAATGGAATTTATTGTATTTGAATTTGTGCCCATTTCCTCTCATCCTGTCACTGGATATCATTGATGAGGAGCTGGTTTTCCTCCTTTGCACCCTCCTGCAGTTATCACACCATATCTGCCCTGAGTCTTCTCTTCTCCATCACCAGGCCAAACAGTCCCAGCTCTCTCAGCTTCGCTTTGTTTGTCAGATGCTCCACTCCCTTCATGGTCTTCATGGCCCTTTACTGGACTCTACTATGTCCATATCTCCTTTGTACTAGGTAGCCCAGAACTGGACCCAGAACTCCAGATGTGTCTCAGCAGTTCTGAGTAGAGGGGAGAGATCACCTCCCTCGATCTGCTGGCAATGCTCTGCCTAATGTGGCCCAGGATCATGTTTGTGGTCTTTGTCACAAGGGCACATTGCTGGCTCACATTCATCTTCACAGCATCTTGTCTACCAGCACTCCCAGCACCTTCTCTGAAACGCTTCTTTCCAGTCAGTCAACCCTGGGGCACATGCTGGCATCTGCGGCTATTCCACAACATATGTTTATGTATTTATCATATTTGTCAACAGGAATGTGATCAATATGAGACTGACAGGCCTTTAGTTCCCGAGATCCTCCTTCCTGCCCTTCTTGAAAGACAGGGATGATGTTTACTTTCTTCTAGTCCACAAGGAACTCCCCCAGTCACTATGACTTTTTCAAAAATTATTGACAGTGGCCTTGCAACGACACCAGCCACCTCCCTCAGCACTTGTGGCAGCATCCCATCACAACCCATGAACCTTCACGTGTCCAGTTTGTTTATACATTTCCGGACATGCTTCTTCTCCACCAAGGGTAAGTCTGCCTTCCCCTAGTCTTTCTCACTGGTTTACAAGGGCCTGGGATTGCAGAAGTCCACTTCTATGAGCAAAGACTGAGGCAAAAAGAGCATTCATCACTTCAGCCTTCGCCTTGGTCTTTGTGACCACGTCCCCATTGCCATTCAGCAGCAGGTCTCCATTCTCTAGAATCTTTCCAGAGAATCTTCACTATAATTTCATTTAAAAAATATTAAATTCCATATTTGCATATTTATTCATGAAAATAAATCTGCAATCCTCTTTTCAAAACTATTGACTGCATGAAGAAAGTTTTCTCAATTTCTACTCAGGTTTTCCTGCTAGAGGACAACATAACCTACAGACAGATTTTGACATGCTTATTCATAATGAACTCGGCAGGACCTTAAGTTTGCGTAAGTATGGACTGTAAGATTTGACCCACATTTCTTAATACCTGAACTGCTTTGTTAAACGTTCTTGATTCTCTATATTTTAAATGATTACTTGAATTCACCTCTTAAAACGGCAACTTTCAGTTGTTCAGGCTACTTTACCATTTTAAACGTATAAAACCCAATACTTTTTCTGCTTTAGTTGAATTAGGTTCTAATTCAGCAGAGCACTTTATTAGGTATTCGTTTTATCAAATCAATTTGTGCATAAGGTACTTTCCTTTAAAAGGAATTTAGCATGAGTTTACACTTTGTGCAGAGGTTCAAAATTTTCCTGAACAAGAGTGAATTCAGGCTTCTGTTTTTTTTTATAAACCAGATTAAAAATAGAGCAATCACGTTTACAACAATAAGACTGAAATAATGTGTTTTTATTCAATCATTTGGTTTTATCTATTTTAATACAAGCTATGTAGCCAATGCTCAAATTTTATTGTTTTGAATGATTGCCAACGTTTCCTTTTCTTTTTTTAAATTATCTCCCCTCAGACTGCAGTTCAGACTTGCTTAACTTCATGAACACATGCTTAAGCAAATGAATAATTCTGCTGTCACTTACTATTACACATGCAACTTTTTGTAACAGTTAGGAAGTTGTATCATGTTGATTATATTTTCTAAACACTGTTAAAAATTGGCTTAGACTGCTACAGTACTATCTTGAGAAACAAGAAAAACACGCATTACCAGACTTCTACGAAGACCAGGCTTACAGTACTTCCCATTCCTCTTAAAAGCCATGCTAAATTGAATACCAAAACAATCTTGGAACAAAATCTGAATCATATGTAACTTCTCGAGTGTATTTTGAGAAAAATTAAAGTCCCAGATAATTCAAATAAAAGCATTACATAAATACTAATCCTAATTAGGTATAAAGGAAATATATTTTTCCCTTTAATGAAAAGCAGTTGAATTACTAGCTTCTTAATAATATACCACAGATGAAAATAAAGACACTGGTAATTCAATAATTTGAAGCATTCCCATTCTCAAACATTAAACTACCACCAGTGAAGTCATTTGAATAGTCTAATTTAACACAGAGGTACCTTAAGGAACACAGCTCTTAATTAGAGGACTCAAGGTAGACCTCTATATCACTTTATAGCTGAGCTTCTCTCACTGTATCAGGATAAGGAGACACCTTTCCTATCCTTGGTACTACTGAATCATCCCTTCCTCCTCATGTCCAACACGGACTTTTGTTTCAAAGCTTTTGTTTGCAATTTAGAGAAGGCAATTTGATTTTTTTCCAAAATGGCTAGAAAATGCTCTGCTTCACCATGACAACGGATGCTTGCTTTTTTTTTTGAAGAGCAAACACAAGTGGTGTAAGAGCTACAAATAAAAACTAGTACCAAGAGCTAACACTTGGCTTATTTTGAAGAGTGTGAGCAGACAAAAAACTGTTCTTAGCTGATGTGTGTTCGTAAAGAGATGTAAACACAATTGAGACGTGCAGATCTAGGAAGGGCATACCAGCCCACCATAAAGATCAACCTAATCAATTGCTACTTTGCAGGGCTTAACCCCCTAAGCTCAGAAACATTCGCTGTAGTACTCATGTTTCTACAACACAGCACTGAGTCACAACCATGCAAGTTGAACTGAACACCACGCTGCCAGGAGCACACAGCAATCTCTTGAACTGTAAACTGCAAGCATAAGCTGGATCCAACACAAGATCACATCTCAGTAGGACACATCATAGCAGAGGGCTGAAGGCTGAAAGGTTGAGGAATGAGGAGACGGCAGATTTACTTCAGTAATCAAACACTGATAATTTTCACTAGTCACTACACACCCTGTTCATACTGTTTAATTCTGAAAGACCTGTGAGTTCATATAGCAGATCTCTTATTGTGCAAAGTTTCATAATGTCCTCAGAGGGTTAAAACAGAAAGAACACCCAAATTCCACACAATGATAGCAAATGTCAGGACAATACCAAGAAAAAGCAAGATACAGCAAACATGCAGTCTCGAAATTAATAAAAGTTATCACCTTCTACCTAGCCATGTGTCTCTGCCAGAAGAAAAGAACCTGATAAAACAAGTTGCACTGAAAGTCAACCAGCAAATCAACTGGGAAAGCAAGATCCAGAGCTGGGGCCTCCCTCCTTCAGGTGAAAAAACTCTGCCTCCAGCACCCCATGATTAAACCCCAAGGGAGGAGAACTTAGACAACAGTGTTAGATCATATGCCACACGTTCTCCAAGTGTAACTTTCACTTTTCCAATCATAAACTAAATAATTTCGCATTACATATTTTTCAAGTTTTATTTCTGTGCTAAATATTAGGACAACTCCCCTGTCCATTAGCACGTGGAGTTACTGAGCCCTCACCTTGTTTCAAGAACCTGGGAAACACTTCACATATAAGACTCAGTTACAAACCCTTGAGGGCACTTAATAATTTCAGGAAGACTGACAGAAAATCCTTTTAAAGTTATGCCACCTGCTAGCCTTTTCAGGTGTTTCGCAAGATGGGATTTCTTCAAGACCGATCAACAACGCTGACAGAGTCAATAACTTGTCTAGATTGGGTACAGGGGTTACCGAGAACCTTTCTTAACAGCTCTGTCTTTAAAATCTTTGCATCTTATTCCCACATGGGACAAATAAGGTGGCTCCAGGTCTTCTCCAGAAAGCAGTACAGAAGATTAGTACTACTTGAGAAAACTTTTTTCTTTTCTCTTCCCCTGCTGCCGACTTCAGCTGAGCACAGGAGAACAAAACACACACTGTTGAGTCGGTGAAGAAGTGTCTAGAACAAGATTTTCATGATGATAAACATTCATGAGACTATTTAAATCAGTTGCCTTTATCTTTCAAAGTTACATGAAATTTTTCACCTGTGTTAGAAAAGAACAAGCTGGTTTTCAGAAGCAGACGAGCCAAACTATTAGCATGATAATCAGATCACAGTAACAGGTAATTGTTTTGGGTAAGCCAAGATTGCAGCCTCTCCTACTTGTTTGGACAATATCAGAATGTTGCTGATCAACAAGTAGAAAACAGTACGCATTGGCTGGCTTTCTAGATTAATTTGCAGTCTCCATAGCTTCTTGCTTTAAATGTGGTCTGACTGACTCTCTTCTTCGATGACTGTATAGGTCGTTTCCTTCTCCTGTATCGGGACAGTATGCCAGCAGCTATTACTTACATATTCACAGTCCAGTTTATTTTATTGTAATAGTGTTCTACCCTTTCTGAAGAGAGTTGTTTTAAATTCTCCCTTTTATATTTTCCCTCCATCCATGCTCCTCTCCTGTTCAGTGCTTTTTTTCCACAGCACAGTTCTCTTCCTAGTCCATCCTTCCACCTCTGAATTTCCATCTGGAACCCTTTCTTCCCACGGCTGCACATTCTCTAAGGTTCTACCTTCACCTGTGCTGCTCATGTTCAGCAGTGGAACATCATCCCAAATGATTCTTTTAATGACCATTTAATACTGGAATCTAATAGGGTCCAACTTCATTTTTTCATTATCGACTTTTTGTAGGTCTCTGGGAATCTTTGGCATTTGGAGTTTGAGTGTGCTTGCAATTTCCTAAAAAACAGCAAGGCCTTTTAAAAAGACAACAAATTCAACCTAGACCAAGTTTGAAAAATAGTGTACCAAACTTCTCAGGAAATGGACTAAGAAAGCAATTTAACTTGAAGGTTTGGAGAACATCAAGTTATGAGAGTTGGAGATGCGGTTTTTGCAAGACAAGCCAGAATTTTGGTTCAATCCAGCAAGGCATGTCCATAAACCAAAATATATTTATTGTAAAAGTAATAAATCAAATGGATGCACTACTGTGCATAAACATCTCTGAATGCAGACTGCACTGAAATACACATTAAAAAATTAAAATTAGGTCAGGTAAAATTAGGTACCAAAAACGAGCACAGGAGTCGAGTGCTCTATGGAGCCTGGTTCACCTTACTCTGCTTCTGCTGCTCAACTGGTTCAGATATATCTGGTCATCTGCAGCACAAGCCTGATGTGGGACGACGCCAGCCACAGTGCACGCAGGTTACATAAAAGAATTGACAGTAAAGACAATAACTGTATCAGCTGTGAAATTTACACCCAAATTAGTATTTAAAACTGAATGAAACGACCTTGTGAACCAATCGTTACCTACTGGATCCTTAATGTGGTCAGCAAGCCTAACTCCTAGATTACTAAATATTTTTTTCCATGGTTTTTTTTTTTTTTGTGTACTCTCACGGTACTGCCAATCTGGCTACCTTCCATACAAACACGCACCAATGAATCTTGCTGATGTATATTTTTTAAATGACTTTTTTTCTCTTCCCCTTGCCTAACCTCTATCTACCTCTCAGAGACCATCACCACCCCACCTGGAACAGCAGCAAACTAATGCAACAGCCATCACACACAAATTAAACGTGCTTTAACACTGTATTATTACGAACACAATCTTTAAAAAATAAGCAATACTCCTAAAACTTCTTTGCCATCTAACTTAGCTGGAAAAAAATTCATGTAGTCAACTCTGTTGCGCAGTTAGATTCTGTGTAGTCTCTTCACAGATGCTTTCTTTGCCAGAGCATAGGGTAAGGATCCTATAGGATCTTTAAAGGTCCCTTCCAACCCAAACCATTCTGTGATTCTATGACACTGTAAGCACTGTTACCACTGTTACACAGAAATGTCCCAGACTTGTGAATCACTGGAGAGTGTGAAAGTATACTGGGGAGAACCACCGCACCTTGCTCCTACATCCTTTCCTAGGTCACTATCAGAAACAGGAGACCAGATTTACGGAGCGGCGAGTCTGACTCGATGCAGCCATTTTTATGTGCACTAAACGAGCAGATACATTTCTTCAAACCCTGATATCCATGAATCACATACAGATGCTGATGTAACAGCAAGAGGGTGTGCCTGGAATTATTAAAAGGGAACCAAATGACAAGAAGAACAAAGACAGATGAAACTGCTACAACTCCATTTAGATAACTGCTAAGAAACACGCAGCTCGTGAGATTTCTTCCACAAGAAAAGACATAAGGAGAACAAGCACACAACTGAAGCTGCTGCTTTACAAGCCTGTCATCGAGCAGAAAGGATCACTGAAAAGTTAAAACAGGAAAACAAAAATCAATTTGTCCACCTTGAAGACAGGCAAACAGATTGCCCAAGTTGTCTGCCTGGCAACAAATGGGCAGAGGAAAAAAAATTTTAAAAAAGTCGAGATACCATTTGAAAATCACAGAAGTTGTCACACGGGCAGCTACTCTCTTGCTCTCTCCTTTGATAACTGTTTCAGTTGAAACAGCTACTATATCTTAAAATCTCAAATTACTCCTGATCATTGTTTCAGAGGAAGTGAAAAGGATCTTTCTATAGAAAAGATTAATTTTATAAGATGACTCAATAAACAATGTTTATGCATTTTTGAGAGAAAAAAAAAATCTATCTGTGCTACGATATTTGACTGCACTAAATTGACACAGTTTTTACTGAAGAATTCTAGATGGCATGTGGATAAGCCAGCAACCCACACACAAGAGAAAAGCTAACTGAACATCCAGTACAGATGTACTCCTCTACTAGGAAAAAAAAAAAGTTAAGATATTCTCATTGGATGCATAGGAAACCTTTTAATATGCTGCTTTCAGAGGAAGACATCTCTTTCATTACATGATTCCTGGCTAAAGTGGTTTTTGAATAAATGAGTTTCAATATTATTAAACCAACAGAGACACATGCTTGAGCGTTAGCCTGTTCATGCTCACAAGCTAACTCTGACAAATACCACTTTTCTAAAAAATGTAGACTTTCTACAAAGAGAGAGAAATCCAATAAGAAGCTGAACTGTCATAATGTATTGAAATTTAAGAGTTTGGGAACAAATTTTATTGAATTTCATAAATATTTTGGTAGGTTTGTTTTCTTTCTCCATTAAGTAATGCTTAAAGACAGGTATGGACAAGCTAGAGTTTCTGTTACACAACAGCAAGCTCCCATGATAAACTTGATTACAATAACCCTTTCAGCAGTGAACTTCCTCCTCAGCTTTTTTTTTTTCTTTCAAATAAAAGCCTCACCCTTGCGTCTTTTCATTCTGCACTACTTTCTATCCTGAACAAGTACTGCATGCACCTGTTAGAATGTACAAAAAAAAAAAATAGAGTTAGACAGAAAAAAATAAAATCCCACAGATAGACAGACACCTACCTCCGACAAAACTAAGATTACAAGGTATCTCAAAACACCAGCAGACCAAAGCAGGAATCACTACTTGTTTTGGAAAGTAAAAGCAGCACAGCTGATTAGCAGAATTTGTATGGTTAGAATTTTATACCTCTTAGAAGATTTTTTTTTTTTAAATAAACAAGAATGACCGGCTTCTGTCTTAATTTGAATTCTTTAAATAGTTACCACTAAAAGAAAAAACAAACAAAAAAAAACCAAACCCCCAAAACATATGGCTATTAAGCTCATTTAAATTTTAGTCAGGAAAAGAGATTCTTACACACCAGACTTTGAATATTTTGAGAAAAGGACCTCAGCAAACAGAGGAACGTGTCTAAAAGCCAGTCTGGTGGATACACTTTCCAAGGCAGCTGAAAGCTATTCTCATTCCAGTCTGGACACTCTGGGCAAAACCAGAGCAAACATTTTGACCTGCATTCATGAGTTTATTTACAGATTTAGTCATAAATTACTTTGTTTGAATCAGACCCACACTAAAACATAAACACGCAATCCACCAAAACCTGGAGTGTGAGACAATCCAAATGGCAGCAGTTTCCTATGAGCTGCGCGATGACTTGAAGACACGGGTATCAGCCAGCAGCAGATTAGTAAGTGATATGAAATTCTTTTAAAAATCCAGTGTGAAAAAAAAATTTAAATATGGGGACAACTTTACAGAATTTAGGAAATCAGGTTTCCTCATGCTGGTGCCACAAACCCACCCTGTTGCCTCAGGCAGGTCTCTTTGTCCCAGTTTTCCACATTGCGATAGAGCAGCACACCACCACCCTGAGAGCCCGGCCTTGGAGGAGCAGCCACCAGGCAGCTGAAGGCACCATCGCGTGACGAGGGGGAATGACCAGCATCAAACGAAGAGAAAGAACCAAATCTGCAACCGTGCTGGCTTCGCACGGCGTGCGAAATTAAATGAAGAAAAGGAAAAGATGCACGGAGCAGGTCACTGCTATCCGCATGCCAAACTAAGACGCTATCTTGGTTTTGAAACAATATGAGATGAAATGATTAATGACTACACTCTGCAACACTTATATACATCAGCCTCAGCTACAAGCAAATTCATTCCAGTAATTCCTAAATTCCATATGCTTAACTTTAAAACCTTACTCGCTACTCAAAGACATGAAAATAAGCTAGCATTAGCTTAATCTATTCACCAATCTGAGACCTATGCTTACTTTTAGGGCCAAGAAAAATTGCACAGAACTGAAGGCTGTTTAGAAATAACATGGGTACAGTGCAAAACTCCTTAAGCTGCCATCTCTGCCATTCCAGGATGGCTCCCCCATGACCCAGAATTTATTTACTCTTACTTGGCTTATCACGTTTCTCCTCTTGCCACATTTCTAGGCCAGATTTCTTGCAAGTGTTCCTTCTTCCTCCTGGCATTGGGATCATCTCTACCAAACACTAAGGAATTTTAAATTGTGAGTTTTTAAACAAGAAATTCCTTTAGTTCCTCCAGCAAAACAAACCAAAGGATCACTAGAAAAATAGAAGCATGTAAAATCTTTTTTCAAAAAGCAAATTTTTTACTTAAGAAAACTGTCTAGGATTCTTTGCCATAGGCTAGAGATATGATTCTATCTATTTTTTTGCATACTTTTACCATTTAATCATTCTTCAACATTTTTCAAGTTGAATAAGAAACATTCCCAGATGTCTAAATCTGAAACTTTAAAGGATGGTATTTAGTTCACTCAACTTAAAGGCTTGAACTATGACTTTAAAAAGAGTTATTGCAAGATAACTAGTTAATGAAAAATGAAGTTTACGATCTTAAAAAAGTCTCCCCAGAACACAAGAACCACAACGAAATCCCAGAACAACAAAAAAAAGAGTAAAAAAGTGGCTGTACCACATCAATCCAAAAAGATCTATTTAACCCTGCATCCAGCAGCAAACAAGAGAGATGCATAGGGAGGAATTTATGAACCAAGCAAGCCACAATGACACTACTAAACGTCTGTCCAGCTTCACACCATTTGTGGCTGAGTTAGCAGTGAAATCTCTGCATTTTTTAGTTCCGGATCCCTTTTCCTTCACGGCATTTGTCCAGTCACTATCTAGCCCTTTTAACATCCAAAATATCCTAACACGAGGAGTTTCACCAGCTACCCACAAAACACATGAAGCCGCGTTTCCTGCTGTTTGATTCTGAACCTGCAGACCAGCAATCTTCCAACACCTCCCAGTCCTTGTATTGGAAAAGACATTGAACAGTTGCCTCCTAAACATATTCTACAAACTATCACCACGTCTTCCTCTTAGTCACGTCTTCTTTAGGTTGAAAGGTAAGTAGATAATGCTGTTTCTTGTAGGAAAATTGTCCCTACATTTCATGGTCTTTGCTGTGACTCTGTACCTCTTAGTTCATCTACAGCTTTGAGAAGAGGAAGGGTAAGAAAAGCAAAAAAACCAACCAGAATTCCGTGTAGTATTTAAGGTATGGGTGCATGATAGATTTATACATTAACATAAAGTTGTTTTGATCTCCAGTACCTTTTTAGAAGTCAAGAGTTATTAGAAACTAATTCCAACGTAGCTGGGCTACAACGGCATTTTCAAAAACAGGATCATGAAGGGATTACAGAAACCTGCGTAATTAAGATCACACAGGTATTTAAACTAAAGTTGGTACATGAACACAATAGCATTGATAACACCAGCCTTCAGAGAACGCCACAAACTGTATTCTTTTCAAAAATAAAATCACTTCCTATTTAATGAACATGACCAGCATGGACTAATCTGTTGATTGACAGGTTGTACTTTGTGAGTGTGCTTGGATACAGAGCAGATATTGGTGGAAAAAAAAGCGTATCTGCGTGTTTTAATAGCAGCTCATGGGTCAATGAATTATAATTTTTTTTAAAGAAAACCAAAAGCTAATGTATAATTCTTACCCACTGTAATAATGCCATATAAAAAACCCCAAACTTGCATTGTATTTGTCTTTTAAGGTCTTCTCCCTTCTACCCAATTTTCCTTTACTTACTACTATTTTCTTCAAATAGACTTCAGATATTTTTTTAAGCCAACATTTGGACAGGAAGAAAATGGGACAAATTTCAAGCTGTATTCGCTTCATCTGTGTTCTCATAATTGTGAAGCTCAGAAATTACATATTTCAGTAGATGCAGAATGGAAAAAGTTTGCCTTTTTTCTTTTTTCCCTCCCAATAAATCTGATCAAGAGTACAGCATTTTTTCAAGACTTGTTCCAAACTGCTCATAACATAGGATTAAGAATTTTATCAAGAAAGAAGAGAATAAAAGTGAAAAAACAAGACTGGATAGAATGATGAAGACTAAGCAACTTGTAGGTATACTTTTGTTTACACTGGGATTTTTTGTTTAAAGCTATCATTCTTCTTCAAAAATTACTTCTGCAAGTGTAGGTAGTCTTTACTTACATCAATTATATAAGGTGTACTTTTTTTCTACAAGATTTGCTCATCAAAAATGGTCAGCAGACCATTTTATTTTAAAAACCATCTTCAGACTAGAAAATGATTTAACGTATTAGCATTCAAAACAGTAATGTCAGTTTAGAGAATGCATTGTTGTCACTTACCAAATTATCAATACCAAAGCAGTCACCAAATGGTACAAAACATTTTCACAGCAAGAATTTCAGTACAGTGACCTCATGCAATATTCAGAATACAAAAGTATACAGAGGAATTTCACTCCTCCTTAGACAGTGGGACAAAAAAAGCCATAAAGCCCTAGAACAGTGATTCACTTCATATGCCCCTCCTAGAAGAGTACTATAATTAGGAGACTAAATCCACACCCACAACTAAAGAAACACGAGCACTTAAGAAATACTGTCAAGTTTATAAACTTCTATTCACATACTCAAACTCTGTAATGAAGCAAATGCTAATCCTTCTGCTTTTAAGTTGATGAAATTAAAGTACCATAAATAGCATCTTTGATATAAAGCAATCACAAAGAATGAAACATGAAATACGTTGCATAAAAGCATTCAGTCACACTGCATCCAATTTGGGTACAAATCAAGGAGTGATATCAGCAAATCTAACAGAGGCATTAGGCTGAAGAGCAGGACAAATATCTATATTTTTAGCAATGATAAAAACAGTCATCATGAGATTTCTAAGGATCTTCAGTGGTCAATATTACAGCTCCATATAAGCTTATGCCATATTAAGCTTAGAGTTTACTCAGAATAACTAGCCCCTGCTCTCTGTGTGGAAAAGGCGGGTATGAGCAGTGTGCTCTACAGCCACTCCTAAGTAACGTCGTCCTCACAGACATCGTGCTCTTCCCTGAGCACCACACGGTTTGAGTACAGACCTCACTCTTTCCTGTGCTGCAATAAAGTTCACCACTATTTTATTGTGTGAGAAGATACTATTTTTCCCTGTATTTGAAAGAACAACGAAAAAGTACTTAGGCTTCGTTCTCGGTGCAAGGTGGGAAGAATTACCACCATGAATGAAAGCAGCGTGCAAACTTTATGAGATTGCCCAGTCGTCCAGGAAGAGAGCTGAGTGTAGGCAAGAAGAGAGAAGCATCAATACTCTAACAACAGGCCCTCTGCTAATCTCAATCTGTCCTTCTTCAGTATCTACATTTAAGTTATCTAATGAAAATGCTCTCAGTAAGCGAGAGAGGTAGCTACTTTTGGGGAGGCAAGGAAGATCCTATCAATCTTTAGGCACTTCAAACATAGTAAAATATTTTATCAATTTGTGATATGCTCCTGACCGTAGGAAACAAAACCAAACAGAAGCAGCTCAAAGTATCCAACAAGAAAATGCAGACAATTGCTTCCAAGGAGAATAAGCCGAGCAATACACTTAGACACAGAAATGATAGACAGTTTCCATGTGTTATTCAGTAGCGCAAATTCAAAGAACTAGTTTTCAAGAAACATGTAACACTGATGCTACTTCTGGTCAGAACATAGCCAAATTATTCAACCAATCCTTGCACCATAAATTACATGAACCCTCTCACACTTTATAACAAGCTGGTAGAGATGACTAGAAATTAATCAAGATTGAATGCCAAATTACTTCTAAAATTGAGCCATTTGCCTCAAAAGCTGAGGACTACAACCAAGTTTTAGTTTTGGTTATACACAGCAGGTAACCGTCAAAATATTGCACAATTTTCCTTCCTTAATCCATGAGAAAACCTCCAATTTTATGTTTTCCTCCAGGCTACCTGACAGTTCTTCTGCCCCCAACATTCACAGGGAAATCAAAATCAGGAGGCGTCTTAAACTACTTAAACTTGTCAGCTAAATTTACAAAACAAAATGGCTTTTACTATGCTTGAACAATGCAGAATTGATTCAAATGCATTTTTGTGGCACATCTCCAACCAGTTTTCACCAAGTAACTGCGTTGTTAGATGGTCACAGGGCCCAAAATGTTTATACAGTGCAAGTATTAATAACCGTGTTCCAACTGTAACATTGCACACAACAAAGAGAATCAGAAAGAGGGGCTAAATCTGAGGTTCGGTATCTTTCATCTTCCTGTCACAGTAAAACTCAGCAACATTTAAGCATATTGTAACGCAAACGATTAACATTACATCATCGTTATGAACCTGGAAGAGAAGTCCAGCACTGGGTAGTACTGGACAAGGATAAAAGTCCTGAATTTAAACCTTGTAGGTTTAAATCCTCAAGCAGGATAGTAAACAATACAAAAACGTGTAGCTCCTAGATATTAAAGCATGTGCTTTAGACCTCCAAATACAGTCCTGGTACGTCAGTACACTCCCAGACAGGTCTGTCATATCCCTCTTTTTCTTGCGGGATCACGGAATAAAAGGAAAACCATAAATAAAAAATCCTTCTTTTGAAGCAGAGGGGGAATTTGACTGCATAGTGCTCAGGGACAACCTCCTGGATAAAAAAAGGCAAGAAACAGCACTACAGATACTCTGCAATGGAACAAGAGGTAAGGGCGATGAAGCTATAAGAAGTAGGGAAACAAAAAACCCCCACCCAAACTCCTGAATTTCAATGCGACAGGTAAACAGATAAGTCATGAAACAAATATAAAGAAACACAAGATTGTTCTCTAACTGGAAAAAGAATACAAATTCATCTCATTAAAATCATATGTAAGGAAGAGAAAAATGATGTCTTCAAAAAAACAAACCAGTATCTGATAAAATTGAGTATTTCACAAAGGAGAGGCCCAGATAATTTACACACAAGAAGCTTCAAGGAAATAACCGAGGAGCTCTCAAACACAAATGTTTCTTAAATAATCTTAAGAAATTCTAAACATCAAAAGACTCTCCACATTAATATGCAGTATTTAAAAAAAATGTAAAAGGGGAGATTCAGGAACTCTACAATGATTAGCTTGGCAAGGATCCTGAACAAAATAATACAATGGTAATGGGAAAAATGGAAGCTAAAAATATCCCATCAGTCAAGCAACCTTCATGAGGTCAGGAGAGGAGAGGGCCAACTGAAGCTCTGGCTCCCACAAGGAGCTGCTCTGAAAAACCTTCTCCCCTCTTGATGGGATAGCTAAAGGGGACCTAAATCAAAATTACTACAAAGTCTTACTGGAAGTCTGTAACTCCTAATTGTACTCAAAACTCAAGAGCTGCTCTGCTGGAAAGAAAAGCATGTGGAACAAAGAAGCAAAACAGAAGAATCCTTGATAGTAGAGGGATATCTTGGCAAATTCATCTCAGAAATCGGATCTCTCAAATCCTCAGCAGAAGTGAGGTTTGACTGAAGCTGACACAGAAAGATGAGTGGCAGAAGGATTAGTGGCAGAGAAATATGGATACAAAAGTGCTGCCAAGAACAAAACCAAGCCAAAAAAAAAAAAGGTAGAGAAAAAAATGGACATGGAAGAGAAGAACAAAAAGAAAACACAAGCTATAGAATGCTGTAAGAGGAGAAACCAAAGAACTGGAAGTTTTCCAGACAGTGTAGAGAAGAGTGATCATCTCTCAATGTTTAAAGTAAGCCTTTCATTCCCAAATAAAAGAGGAAAGAAATTTAATAATCCAAGCTAGGAAAGGTGTGTGCACACATGCGTGCAAGGTATATACTCCTCCAATTCAAATACAATAAGGTAAATCCAAAGCATCAGACAGAATAAAACACTCCACACTGAAGTGGCACATTCTCAATAGAGCTAAAGTTTTCCAGTCTGCTTTATAAATACATTATGGCACCTACTTCAACACCTATCACAGGTTACTTCAAGGAAAAGGGAGATCCTGGATGAATCAGACCTTTTCTTAAGGTAGCAAATTCTTCTTTTCAAACTCTTCCTTTGCCCATCAAAGCCAACATCAGTTCATAATGAAGCATAAATTAAAATTCTTATTAAACTGAACACAATGGAAAGCTGCCCAGGGCTACTGGCCTAATCTGACATAGACAAAACCAGACATCATTTTAATGTAGAATGATAAGCTATTAAGCCTGAAAAAAAAAAAAAAAAAAAAAAGATATCAGGGAGAAGAAAGAAACAAGAAGCCTTTCAGTTAGGTGGCAGAAAGGGAGAAAATCCCAACATGTGCTTTTCAGTTTCATGATTGTTCTCCTCTTGTCCACAACACTGATTTCTGACAAGCACAGTACATTGCTGCCACTTTACCAGGATGCATTCAAGAATGTTCCACAGGCCAAGGTAAGGAAGATGCTAACATCCTTCTCAGCTGGAAGTTTAGAAACCATTTCTGCATCATGCAAAAATCTGAAGACTAACACTAGAAGTTATTTAAGAATCAAGACATCTAGGGATGGAAACAGGTGAATTACACAGAGCAGAATTCAAACTAAACAGTGCTTCTGTTACTATAGCTAAGTTGGAGGTAGGATGTGTAAAAGGAAACAAACAAAAAAATGTATACTAAGACAATCAAAAAGTAACCTGGATATTAATTTTCTTGCATTGCAAGGCCAAAGCTGGCTAAATAAGTACATTTCTTGTTATAGGCAGCAATACTCAGTGGATTAAAAAAACCCCAAACCCAATAACCCATAGAGGAAGACATTATGGAATTAAACCATAAAACAAAAAAGAAGCATTTTTAAGACATAGGTTCCTAGACAGCAAGGTATATCAACGACACTCTGTCAACACTGAAGCATTCAGTAGCCTTCTCAGAAGACAGAAGGTTTCAGACAGACTTAGAATTGTGCAGCTACTTCCAACTAAGATTAAAAAAGGAAAAAAAAAAAAAAAAAGATAAAAGAGAAAGGCTTATATAGATAAGCCATTCCATGTCCACACTCCAGAGCAGAAGCAGCAGCAAGGACAATTCATAGATTTCATTTCATAGATTTCTAGGTTGGAAAAGACCTTAGAGATCATCCAGTCCAGTCATTCCTGATCTCCCATTAAACCATATCCTTAAGTAGTTCATCCACCCTTTTCTTAAACACATCCAGGGATGGGGACTCAACCACCTCCCTGGGCAGCCTATTCCAGTGGCTGACAACCCTTTCAGAGAAGAAATACTTTCTAACATCCAACCTGAATCTCCCCTGACTAAGCTTATATAGAATCATAGAATGGTTAGGGTTGGAAGGGACCTCAAAGATCATCTAGTTCCAAACCCCCTGCCATGGGCAGGGAAATCCTCCACTACACCAGGTTGCCCAAAGCCTCATCCAACCTGGCCTTGAACACCTCCAGGGATGGGGCATCCACAACTTCTCTGGGCAACCTGTTCCAGTACCTCACCACCCTCAATGTAAAGAATTTCTTTCTTATATCTAACCTAAATCTGCCCTCTTTCAGTTTAAATCCATTGCCCCTTGTCCTATCGCTACATGCCCTTGTAAAAAGTCCCTCTCCAGCTTTCCTGTAGGCCCCCTTTAGGTACTGGAAAGCTGCTATAAGATCATCCCGGAGCCTTCTGTTCTCCAGGCTGAAGAGGCTTTTCCATTTCCTCTTGTCCTATCACCCATCACTAATGTAAAGCGCCCTTCCCCCACCTCCCCACTATCCCTTCTCAAGTATTTGTAGGCCGTAATCAGGTCTCCCCTCAGCCTCCTCTTCTCCAGGCTAAACAGCCCCAACTCCGTTAGCCACTCCCCATAAGTTTTATTTTCCAGCCCCTTGACCTTCTCTGGACCCGCTCTAGGAGCTCAATATCTCTCTTGAAGCGAGGGGCCCAAAACTGGACACAATATTCCAGGTGCAGCCTCACCAGTGCCGAGTACAGGGGCAGGATCACTTCCCTGTTCCTGCTGGTCACACTATTCTTGATACACGCCAGTATCCCATTGGCCTTTTTGGCCACCTGGGCACACTGCTGGCTCATATCAAGCCGATAGTCAACCAACACCCCCAGGTCCTTCTCCGCCAGGCAGCTCTCCAGCCACTCTTCCCCGAGCCTGTAGCGATGCTTGGGGTTTTTACACCCCAAGTGAATTCGATAAACATCTGTTCCTTTTGTCTTTGAGGGCAGGTTGGTGGACAATTTCTACACAGAATTTATCTAACACCCACTAAGCTCAACTTTCTCCTAGCCCCTACACCCTTGAGGAAAATAGAGAGTCTTCATAACTCTAGGAATAAGAGGTTTTAAAATTTTAAAGTTGGAGAAGAGACTGAGAGAAGGGAACTTCACTGAGGTCACACATCAGGCTCCTTGCCAAGTCCAGATACTTGTGCATCTAAAAAGACAACCATTCCCGAAGCTCGTCAGAACAACAGGATCCGAAAGATATTTATGAGACTACACCTATCCTGTTCCACACAGCACATACCCCAAAGTGACGTGTTTGTTATCTTCAATACTTTAGTAAATCAAGTTGCCCAACAGCCATGGGAGTGACCTGCTTACCTATGTATACATGCACATTTAAGTTTCTGCGTGTGTGTTAACGTGAGAATCCAAAAATAATTTCTGTTTTTGACGTTAAAAAAATCTACAGTGCATTAAGGGTAAAATATACCAAAAAGTAATGAGTTTTATAAAAAGTAATGAAAGCTAAAGGTAATTTGAGACAGCAAAGTAGAACAACTTTAAAGCACAAACAAAATAATTACATAAATATAATCAAGTATACAGTCCCGAGTCAAAGATGTAACAAAAACCAGATCTATGGCAAGGACAAGTTGTTGCTAGCTCAAGAGAGAAGAGAAGCTTTAGTCAATTTTATATGAGGACACAGACATATCCCTAAAATCAAAATAGAGGATGTATCTTAAGGATGTATCCCTGCTTCCTTCAGAAACAAAGAGGAAATTTGTGTGTAGATCCACTGGAGGACAGATACTATCAGTAAAAATAAAACAAGGTGAAAGCAAATCAGACACTGAACTTTACGCATACTACTACTAATTTACAAATTTGTTTTAACTATGACCAGGCTTTAAAAGCCCTGTGCATTAAAAAGGAAACAAAGACGACTTCCACCTAAAAGAGAAAAAGATGACTGCGCTCATCAAAGACGTGTTAGCTGCTGGAACAAGCCTCAAGATCAGCAATGATTTACTGTAGTTAAACAAATTGTAAATAGCAAGAAAAAAATAAAACCCAAAACTTAAGTATCATCTTCTTTCCTGATGCATTAAAAAAAAAGGTTTTAATCAAATGGAATAAGAATATTTCAGAAAAATGAAATTTCACAGAGTGAGATGAAAACTTCTCTAGTATTGGGAATTTAGAACTTCTGAACTAAGAACTAAACAGAAGCATCCAGCTACTGCTGCTGTTCGCCCTGTGAACCCTCTCACTGTGCATTTAGGTAAAACCCATTTACCAAAGGCTAACTTCTAACATACACATGATTTTAATAGAGAAAGGGATAAATAGGATGACTAATCAAATGAAGGCTTAGAAAAGAGACTTGGAGCAATGGAAAGCTAAACACATATGGAAGATAACTCATTTTACACAAAGATCTTTTATAAAAGTACTTTCATCCTTCATAAAATACTTATGAAATAGTATTTATCTCGAGCTAGGACCTGACACGTGTCTGAAAGTTATGCATCATGATAAAGACGATACGGAGAGGTGGAGGCTCCTTTTCTCTTTATGAGGCGGTTAAGCCCAGAGCTCCCAGACTCTGGACAGAGGTGTCCAGAAACAATAACCTTTGTGGCAGATATTTTTTAAAAAGTTCAGTTCAGGCAGAATGAAAAAATACACTCTTCTTAGTAGCTGTTCCATTACTAAAATACGAAGGGCTTATCTGGCACCTACACTGAAAATGTGAAATAGAATACAAGGCATACTGTAGCCTTTGAATCATAGCATACTTGAGGTTGGAAGAGACCTCTGGAGATGTCGAGTCCAACGCCTCTGCTCAAAGCAGGGTCAACTACAGCGAGTTACTCAGGATTGTGTCCAGTCAGGTTTTGTTCATCTCCAAAGATGTGGACTCCACAGCGGCTCAGGGCAGCGTGTTCCAGCATTCAATCTTGCTTACAGTAAAAGAGGTTTATGTTTAAATAGAATTTTCTGTATTTCAATTTGTGCCCGTTGGCTCCTGTCCTTCCACTGCAAATCGCCAAGAGAGCCTGACTCCATCCCCACTCCCTCCTGTCAGGTGTTGATACACATTACTGAAACTCCCCCCAGCCTTCTCGTCTCATGTGATAAAAATCGCAACGCTCTCAGCCTCTCCTTCTATGACAGATGCTGCAATCACCTCTAATTGCTGAACTGTACGCAGGACGCGGAAAAATCGTCAGTGATACGGACTTCATTCCTGTATTACACAGCCCAGAAGTTCATCAGCTGGAAAGCCTGGGACGAGTCACATTCCTTGCATATGAAATACTACTACTAAATGACGAGGCATAAAAAAAAAACCCTGTGCATGTACACATAGACACCTCGCTACACAGAAAGACAGAAAGTAAATGTGACTCACCTTGTAATAATTGTTGCATTTTTTTTTTTAAAGCTATAACAACTTCAATCCTGTACAAATGCAGTATATTTGGGGTATCTGGGAAATTGTTACTGAAAAAAAACAACTTTGAGCCACTGAGAATGTTTTTACATAAGATGAGCCTTATCAAGTTAGGCTTCAGTTGCACTTAACTGATAAAATGATATTTAGTGTGACTTCAAATCCTTCAGGCTACTATAACATAACTACTTCTTGATCCAAATTTGGTCTGGAGAGAATTAGCACAGGACACAATAAAGTGCACTAAAAAAATCAGTTTGAAACAAAAAGGAGACACGTTGAGCAGTCCTGTCAGTTATCAAAACTTTTGATACGTTTTTGTGTCGAAATGTATTGATCAAAAAACTCAAAAATTCGAACATGTTTGCAGCTGATATTCGCCATGCTTGAAGCAAAACAAATAATGGCATTAGAGCACCTTACCTGCCTGGTTATTAACAGTCATAATCCCAAAAAGGTTTTGAAAATAATTGTCTCTAGAATATTATATACAGAACACCAAGGAGAAAAGAATGCAGGCTGTATTTTCAGGATGGAGTATTACACAATCTGACTTCCTGCTCCAGGACAATAACCTCATCTCTTGAATTTCTCAAAACTCAAGATGTCAAAACCAGATACAGTGAGCTATTGGTAATCTCAGTGCTGCAATGAGCAGCAAGATCAGTTCTGAAACATAAGGTGTAGGACACAGCTAGTAAGGTTTTTGCAATTATCAGCCCAATGATGTAGTCAAAAATTAGTTAAAACTAAATAAACCTGAGGATGCATTACTACAGGAATATTGAAGGCAAAGCAGGGAGCAGATACTCCTAGAAAGAGGAAGTCACATTAATACTGTAGTGGCTCGAAAAAAACCTGTACAGTAAGCTTACAGAATTTTACCTATGTATCTCAATGAAAACAAAGCTAAGAGATGACTTGATTAGTACATATATCTACTTATACTTCGGAAGTGAGGGGTGCAGGTGTCAGTATCACAGACAAGCAAGACGGAAGTTAAAAGTTACACAAATTCAGCTTTTTGAACAGCAATTTCCTGTAAGCTAAATGGCAGACCACAGTAGATACAGGCTCATCATATTAAATTTAAAAAAAAAAAAATTAGGTTCCATCTTGTTTTCCTCAGTTTGTAAAATAAAAAAAGAAAGTGCATATATGCTATATAAGTGTTTAAGACAGCAGGTGAAGTGGATAGACTTCCTCTTTGATATAAAGATGGAATGAAATTAAATTGCCCAGCTTGCGGCTCTCAAGTTGGGAAGTCTCACTCCAACATCAGGACATGCTACAATCCATAGTAGAAGCATGCTTATGGAGGGACAGTAGAATAACCCAAACTGAAAACTCTGGGAGAAAGTAAGCTAATAGGGAGTGATGAAATCACCTTCAGGATCGGCATCAGATCATCCTGTATGCCGGAAACAGCTCTATCCCAAAAGAAGGCACCAGGATCCTCCAAGGGCAATTGTCATCTCTCTGCAAACCAGATCTCCCACTTTGAAGCATGGTACAAGTTTTACAGCCGAAATTCATAGGAGAATTTCATCTGTGTGATTTGCAGGATTGGGGGGCAGTTATTTTATTTAGTCAGGCCAGAATACAAGTTCTATGTTTTGAGAGACAAAAACACCTCCAAAGGACAGAGGCAAAGGAGGAGAGAGGCTGAGAATTAAAAGAGTTTTCACCCGCATTTCAATGTAATGTATCTTTTCTATTAAGGAAAGACCTAAAGATAGAAAAAGAAATCAAGAGGTCGTAATAATTATTTACCTAGACAGGATAGCAGTGATGAAAAAAAATGCTACAGATTAGCTTCTGAACAACTCATGACCTGCTACATATTGGAGAACAGTAAAATTTCTTGCAACATCATCACTGAGAGCTTGGGCTACAAATACCTTATAGCAGACCAAACCCAAGCTTTTCCTGTTAGCAGAATTGCTGCTGTCTACTCTTAAAACTTAAGGTTTTATTTGCACACTTCAAAATTCCATAATAAACGTTTTTCCTGCAACTCAAACACAAGTGGGCAATCATTACCACAATACACAGTAACCTTAAATAAGAGAAATGTACATTTTACTCAAGATTATCTATTCAGCTTCTAGGAGGGCCATAACCCCTTATGTAGATTTTAGGTCTGATATATTTCAACCAGTACAGCAAGAAACAGAACAAGAGATAACATCTAAACCATTTTTTATGAAAAGAATATGGAATTACAAATTCAAGAGATACTTTAAATAAGCACCAAAAAGGATACTGCTCTTGGACATGAAGCCAAATCCTATTTCTGAGTGTTCCAAGAGCAGTTCTGAATACCTTTTTCTGCAAAGTACTTATCAATTTCATTTTAACTTAGGCTATCAGCTTAACAAGACTGGTTAAAGATTAAAGTACTCCGAGTCACAGAGCGAGCGCACTGGTTTCCGCACAGGCTCCAATAATGCGAAACATCAACAACAACATAAAAACAGAATTGATTTATTAGTATGGTGACCAGAAAAGTTAAAATAGCACAAGATAACTAGGTTTTGGTGGGGTTTTTCAATCTTTCCCTTTAAGAAAAAAATTACCTCTACACAAAAGATCTTAAGATCAAGTCCACATAATTTCATCTTCTCCGGAAAATGCTGAAAAACGTTCAAATATGGAATATGACCTTCAACAACAAACCTGCATTAAAAAAAAAAAAAGACCAAATCAAAATAGTATTAAGTATGACAAATGCATATGTTTATTCTAAAATTCCTATACAGATCAACTTCTGATTTGAAATAACATCAGTATTACACTGACTAAGCAATTCTGTCTGAAGTTACACACCCCTGAACGCTCCGTAGGACAACAACCAGTTCAATCATTTAACAGGCCTTTAAGTTCAAGCTCAGATATGATTGACAAATTATAATGTTACGGCACTAAGCTTAAAATCAACACGCTTATATGGAGTTTGTTCTGCACATTCTTCAGCTACTGCATTTCTGAAACTGCTCTGAAATACCTTTTGTGTGGTATGGAATTTTTTTTCAAAACTCTAAAGCTTAAAGTAAATTTTCCTTTTAAAACACTCACTTTCTGCTGAAGGGAGTCAGGTAATGTGGTAGGGAGGAAAGTCACAGAATGATGAGCATGCACACAGAACTGAAATCCCATTAATTACATCTGTATTCTGATTTTTTTTAAAAAAGTATTATTCAGGTATGAATAGAAACGATTTTGTATACTAATAAATACAAAAGAATTTATTTTTTATTTACACCCAAATAACGCATTTTTTGTTAAAAACTGGCTTTAGTAAGTGGTTGACAGTATTATTTGGGATATTTCTTGATTTTTCATCTATATATATGTATATAAGATGGGACTTCACAACAGATACCGATAAAAAGCCACTACCACACCAAATTCCTACTCTTATCTAGCATCTTAGCTGATACTCCCACCAGGCAAAGCAAGCACTGAACAAGCATGGATCCTCGCAAGGGAACAGACATTACGCTCATTCCAGATTAAAGCACTGTTAGCGGTTTCCCATAGGACTAAGCTAGAACTGCCTTCCTGTCTCCTCTTCAAAACAACTTTGTTAAAAGAGTACATTACACTGGAATAAGTTAACATTTCAAACAAAGAAAATCCTGTTCTTTAAATAATTAATACTAGAGAATCGAAAACAATTTTCTCTCCTGCCAGCTGTGTTATCTGCATCATATCTCTCTGATCTCGCTACGTAGATTAGTAACTTCTTGGTCTACGAACTCTGCAAGTCCCTCCTGGGTTCCTACAGGGGTTGTAAGGCTGGGCTCTGCACCTGCTCCCAATGTGAGGCAGTACTTAAACACCTCAATCGCTAGCTGGATCCAATCCTACAAGCTGAAACACCGAGTTCCTCATAAAGCACAGCAATCTGCCACTTTTATTCAAAATGTGTCAGGAGCCGGTGGGAAAGGAAGGAACAAAACCAAGACAGAACATCTTTGCAGACAGAGCATCTACTGTTGAGCAGGATTCATCTCCCTCCTGAGCCTACGGCAATTCACAAGCTCACCTTCCCTCTCCCAGTCCGGTACCCTAATCACCACTTGTTACACGTTATGTATATCTACTGAAGTTGACTAAAATTCTATTTAAAGGCTAGTTACTGCAAAGTTTACAGTTACCTCCTATTTTTTTTTTTTTAAAAAAAAAAAACAGTCTTAACTGAATTTTCAGTTTAATTAAAAACTTGAATTCAAACCAGGATTAAAACAAAAACTGCATTTCTTAACCAAAACTCTCTCTGTTAGAATTAACCTATCATTTATAACAATTTCTGAAAAATAACAACTATCTGAAAAATCACACTGCCCAATATCTTTTACTCCGAAGGTCTGCATATTTGTCTCTTAAATGAAGAGGTAAAAGTTGCTGCACAATCTCTTCTAATCAAATTGTGTGATGCACATTTTGCTAACGAAATTTCAGTAGCTTTCCTCAACCAGTGTAAACAGCATTTCCCGACCCTGAGTGGAGATGTACACTGGTTCACATACTCAGTGGGGTTATCATCCAAATCCAGCACCAGTTGCTTGTCCTTGCCATCCCACGTGATCTGCTGAGCAGCTTGCACGACAACCCCTTAGCTCATCTTAGTCCAGGTCAGCTGCACTAAACTGAAGAACTCAAACTTGAAGGATGGTTTCACAAAACGGATTGAGGTAACCTAGAAGCTCAACATAACTAGTCATACTTCCCCCTCCTCCTTGTCTGGCTATGTGCTCCTGTTGCTCATCATCCTTTTCCAGAAACGTAACTCACAACAGCAGCAAAAGATACCTGTTACCCTATTGCCAGAAAGAAGGGTTTCTCTCCCGCCATCTTACAAACTGAGGAGGCTCATAGATGGCTCCAGCAAGCGCAAGAGTTGGCAGAGGGAAAGGGATGCATCATGCAGGCAGGAGGAGAGAAGAAAGGGAAGCAAGACCTCCTCTTTCAGCAACAGCAACCCATTACTGGCTCAGCTGATGATAAGCTTTGGCTGACACGCGCTGAGGCGCAATCACACAACCAGCTGTCAGATCTGAAGAGCTGGTACCAAGACTCCGAGAGCAGCAACCTCCTGAGCCAGCACAGCAACAGCTGGAAGAGGACAAACAATTAAGACCTTCCCTCGGGTGTGGTATAGTGGTGATTGCAGCTAAACCACCCTAACAGCTTGCTGCCTCTGAAATGGGAAATCCCACCCTCCCTTCAGTCCTCTGCCACACACTCCTCCCTGCTGACAAAAGCACTTGTGCGACTTCTCAGACAGAGGATTAGATTGAGAACTAGTCTTTTGTTTTCCAGGGTTTGATTTCAACCAGACAGATTCCCAGATTCAGCTGACTGCAGGAACATTATTGCCAGCACAAAGCAGAAAGGGACTGCAGTGAAGCAAATTAACCCGCACTAAAATGTCCAATGAAGCTTTCTTTTGTAAAATTAGTTTTCTGCAGATCTACTTCTTTCAACTAATACACCACGAACTGGATGAAAGCTAGTACCCAGGACAAGAACCTTTGTGTGGGACCACAGCAACAGAAAACGAGATCGGCTTAAACTGATGCTGGAACCACATCCTTACACTGCAAGAGGCAAGCAACATCCATCCAAATGGCTTTTAAAATGAAAGGAAATTTTCAGACTTGCCTGTACCAAGTCAAAGCATTGCAACTGTTTAGAGAATAATGGCATCTTTCCTAGCTTGAAATTACTGTCTTCATACAAAACAATGCCCTTATCTCTCAGGTTAACAGTTGTTTTTATGTTCTAAAAATACATGGAACAGCATAAATACCCTGTTATGAATACAATGTGCTGATGATTCAGGTTTTTAACACTTATTCCAAAAGCCCAGATTTGGAATAACACTTCAGAACAGTTTCTTCTGTCCCCAAATCTTTCATTTAACAGACAGAATGATCAAAACACTTGTAAGACTGCATTGTCTCAGTGAAGTGCCTGAAAACTTGACTGGCAGATACAGGACACAGTCCAGGTTCTTTTAGTGACACAGCAACTCACATTAGTAAGGTCTAAGAATGAAAAAAATCATAGGTCCTCTGCATGCTACGAGGAAATGATGCATCTGCTAAAGCCACACAGTAACACCACAAAACTTATTACAAGTTTGGTCTTGCCAGCGCAAGTAGGTACAACCTCATGTGAAATGCATTACTTCTCACAACCTCCAAGTATAGCATCTTGAAACTTTTTCCACAAGCCAACAATTTTATTCATTATTTAGATAAATAATATATAGCATATGGAGTATTGTGAGACTATTCACGATGGAAAAGAATTTCATGTGCTGCATAGACTTGAGTAGAGTTTGTTAAAAATGTTATTTTTAAACCAAAACGTCCCTGTCCGAGGAGGCAACTGTAGTGCTTTTCTGCTAAGTGTGTCGAGTAGCAAGGAGGAGGATATTTTTGGTGTTGTAAATCCTTTAAAAGCTGGCAGGTTGCCCCACCGTAGTGCCTAAGCATGTATCAGAAGGGAGGAGCGGTAGTCAGCTGACTTCAGGGTAGGGAGAAAGCCAAACTGAGGAAAAAAGGCAGAACTTTAAGCTCAACTGCAATTCAGCTAGTTTAAATAAAACAATTTGCCTACAGAGATTTAAAAGGTAATGCTGAATTCTTAATGTTTTCTCTGCATAGTTTTCATCTCTGGTCTGTCGCTATTTTGATCTGTGTATCTTAATGCATGCAAAAATGTGAACGTTGTCTGATTTTTTAAACTTAAATATTCAGAAGTTAGAAAACAAGTGTTTTATGGTAGTTCATGCAATTAAAATTCTTTCCCCTTCTTCATCAAACTTGTGAAAGGCAAAGACCTTAAGGGTAGGGAGGGAAGCATGATAATGTAATTATGGTCTTATATAACTGTCGTATCATGGTAAAACTTTGCAATACAAATGACATTTTTTTAAACACCACTTTCTGCACTTAATTCAGTTCATACGTTCAGTGCATTTAAAGTCACTGAATCATTCTGATTTTCCCACTCTTAAAAGTACTACACTCATAAATTGTATCTAATTAAATATCTGCTCATTCAAATCATCTTATTTCAGTTTCCAATTATTAGTTTCTGATTATGCCTTTCTGTGCTATATTTCGTACTTCTTTTTTTTTTCTCTCTCCTTTTTCAGTTTTTTTTATTGTTTTCACGTTTCCTCTAAATCCTTTCAAGTAAATGTGCTCAGCTCTTAAGGATCTCAGTGCAACAGATATTCTCCAGGTTCTGAGAATATTCATGGATCTTTTCTGCAGTCCTCAATTTTTAAAGTGCCATATACAACAATATACCATTAATATGCAAACAACACAATCTACCTTTCCTCTTGACAGTCAACTTTTACAGTTGTTTTTTTGTTGTTGTTGGCTGTTTGGTTTGTTTGTTTGTTTTTCAAACCACACCACCATACTAAGACAGGAACTTGTGAGGATGTATTTACCTCATATGACCCCACATGCTTTCCAGAGACAGGTTCCATGATACAGTGACCAAAGAACAGATATTTAGTTATTCATTTTTCTCTCCAAACAGGATGGGCTAAACGATAATTCTTTACTGTGAACCGTTTGCTTCATCCCAGTAATTGTAATTTATTACCTGGATTTTTGCCATATACAAACATTATCAGACAGGATTTATATATTTATTTTCTAATCATTGATAAAAATACAGAGTATGCTACAGTAGTTCTGGCTCCTACAGAATTTCCTTACGAAGACAGTAGTGAGTAATAAATCTTGTTATTGAAAACTACTTTTGAGTTCTATTTTTTAATCTACTCAATAAATACTTCCGTTTTGCAAAATTCAAAACAAAATTCAATTTGTTTGAATTCTGAATACTGTGGTATTTTGCTGAACATTTTCCAAGCATTTTTTATGCAACAGCATATCCAGTTATGCAAATATGCAATGGTTTGTGCAATTCTGATCAATGAAGGCAACAGCCACCCTCTAAAGGTAAATCAAAAGGTTAAAACATTGTTTTGCATAGAAATAAATTAGCTACTATTAACTACAGTACTTTGAGACATACAAACCTCCCCTTTTAAAAGTACTTGCGAGGGAGTGTTCTTCAATACTCATCCTTCTTGAAAAGCTTGTATAAAGCTAGAAAAGTGCAGGTGGAAGCTGGCACTCCATGGGGAGGGAGGCCACGATGGAAGATCAGGCTCTGGGGTAAACTTCCCTGGCATTCGTCACACTTTTAGCAGCAATGCTAGCTATACGTACCATAGGTGGGGGTGATGTACTAATTGCCTTGCTCTTTAGCTCACAGGTTATGTATTTGAAAAACAAAAATTAAAGAACTGAAGTCTACCATATCAACTGAATTTTGAATCAGTTTTCCCTTTATTTTGTCAGAGTTTTCAATTTGATCTGCCAATGTACATTTACTTGAGTCTCTCTGTTCCTTAAATTCTGGCATTTTTTCCACCATCTTTTTAGAAATACTCAGTATTTCAACACACGTTAAAAAGGAGTATCAGTATACAAAATGTCTTCTGAGGAAAATCTAGGAATTCTTGAATTTAAACTATTTAGGCCTGATTTAAAATATTTATTGCTAACAAGAAAAGCTGATGAATTATTTTTCATTCCTCAAGTAAAGGAGGAGTGTGTTCATAGCCTTGCTGTAGGGGAGAGAAGAGACCTGCATTGTCAGCAACAGTTTGACACTTTTCATTTAGTATCAAACCCTACTATTAGAACATTTTATTTCTACTATATTAAAAGCTGTATTATTCTGAACTCTGATAATCACAGATATAAAGACATGAAGACAAAAAAGGACTTTTTATACTAATTCCTGTGCCCAACTCCAGTGCGTGAAGCTACTTAGCTGGCTTTCAGATCCCTATATACTGCTGGTATTGTTTGCATGATGACACTGATGTAAGTCCTGGAGAATGTTTACTCATTTAATTCTGGCATGCTGACAACAGCAAATACAGCAAAAGTGTGACCATACACACCTCCAGTGAATCTTAAGAACTTCTGAAAGAGAAGGATAAAAAGCTGCTTTGGCTCTGAAATCTTCTCCCTTACAGGTCTTTGAGATTCAATACCATCAACAGAGAACATTCTCCAAAAGCAGCTGCACAAATTGTTATGTCAAAGAAAAGATAACTAAATATAGAGAACTTCTCGCTATTACTGAGCAAATTAGTAAGAGAGCAATAGTATAGATCTAATTTTTTAAAAAAATATTATTTATAAAAGCAAAAAAATATTTCACTAGAGACTATTCATACCTTAAGAGATCAGATAACGTTATTGGTTCTCTCAACCAGAGTAACGCCATGTAACAAAACGAAAGAGTCATTGGCATCGTCATCCTCAGTTTCTCCTTTTGGTTCTTCATTAAATACAAGCTACCATCTACTGATCCAGAACACACAGAGGTGCTTTCTTGGGTTTATGTTAAAAGTAGAAAAGAAAAAAAAAAAAGTAATTGATATCATATACACACAGGCCATGGTACACAGAAAACAAGACAAACGAACATACAAGGACCCTCATTCAGCAACTAGTAACATTTTGAAATCATTACTTCGAGTAGTTTGGTAGTTTGTTTACTTTCCTACTAAACAGCTTAACTCTAATGTATTCATTTACCATGATATGAGATGACAACCTGTTCCATAAACTGCTACTTCACCTGTGACACTGGCTCATATGAAGAGACAAAACTCTCTCTGGTACCCATCAAAACAGACTTTTTGTTGGGAACTACAAATAAATCTGGAGTTCTAGAAGGACATTAACTCCTACACAACATATAACTAACAATATTTACGAGCTGGAAATACTATTTTCCATTTGAGAGATAAGGGAACAGTGGGGAAAGAAGGCAAAATTTTATGTACTTGAATCAATGCCTCACAGTTGGGGATTAAAACACAGAGTTTTAAACTTCAGCAGAGTCAGGACTTTAACAAGAAAATCATTTACATTGCAGAAATTTTGCTGAGGTTAAGGTGTGTATCCATCTACCATATAATCTCTAACTGTGGAAATGTAGGTATTCTTCTAAAAAACATACCTAAATTCAATGAAAAAGAAACACCTTTAGAACAAATATGTAGCAAGTGGTGAAGAGAGTGAAAAAACAAACAAACCAACCAACCTCCCTACTTTCTTACTGAGATGAATCACTAAAAACTAAGAGAAGCAGCCATGAAAAATCTAATTTAGTAGGGTGATTTATGAGTTAGGAACCCTTTCAGCAATTAAACCTGGCAGTTCAGGGAAGGAGGAAGAAAAAAAAAAAAGAAAAGCCTCTCTTCCCTACATCGTGACCCAGCCAGAACAAATGAAAATGCACTTAAAGCACACCAGCACAAAATATCAGCATTGATTCTGCAGAGATTTTCTCACTGTGCTTCCCCACAGACTGTTCACCTGTTCAGACAGGAACAGCAAAGGCTGGATCCACAGCTCCCCAGCTGGGAGCTGCAGGGCCATGGCAAGCAGCCTGCAAAAAAAACAGTTTAAAGCTTCAGAGAGCTTGGCAGCTCCACGGTTATGCCGGCAAGCGACAGGCAAGCCTGTGAGGTGACAGCGGTCAGCAGCAGAGGTCCCACGCCCACTGACACGCAGTACGAAGAACACTGTGTTCCTGAGCCAGAACTGGTCTGTGATGCCATCTACTGGCACCCAAAACGGCGGCCAGTAGCACTGCGGACACAGCAACGGGCTAAAAGAACCGGCTCAACCAACCACCTCGTACAGACTCAGGCAAGGTCTAGACGAGAGCATCCTACGAGGTCTGTCACGTACAGGTGCGCCAGAGGACAAAAGTAGGAACATCAGTTAATCCTTTTAGTCAACAGCTTCACCTTTTACATGGATACCTGTGCTTAAAGGCAGCTTCATGACTGAAGCTTCATTATTAGTTTCACATTCAACTCAATTTAAAATAATCCTCATTATATTTGTGGTCTTAACGATGGCACACAATTTCCTTTTATTTCTTTCAGCTTATGCAAGGCATGACAACATACATTTACACACATCTAATAATTTAAGAGTTTAATAGGCTTCTCTAGCAATATCTCAGTGCTGTACTCAGTGGGATTTGCTATTATCCCTACACAAAAATAACAAGAAAAACACTTGCCAGTTGGACAAGCCTCTGAAGAAAAAAAGGGTGTTGAAGTTTCCAGTCTGTAGCAATAACAGCTTAGTAAAAACAGCACAGAAAATGAAACCTATGGATCCTCTTCACAAGAATTTATAGCTGACTAGAACACATTCAGTATTACTTGGGTTAAATTTCAATACATGAAACAATTTCTATGCTTGTTTGATTTCACCAAAATGTACTTTCAGTGTCGCTGAACTCTTAATCTATTTCAAGGGCTTTTAGTGAAATCGATATGACTACTTAAAGCTGAATTCAGTCTCTGAAACAACAGACTAAGAACATGTTAAATTACAGCCTATCTAGCTGTACTACAATTCTAAGAAACACAACTACAAAAGGCGTAATTATCAAAGAAGAAAAGAGTTCCTCTAGACTTCAAAAGGGGAAGAAAATTCAATGGAATATTTTCACTAGAAATTTTTCACTCAATTCTTTCCTCTTCGTATAATATGTATTTGTGTAACACTCAAGATCTGCTACAGGTACAAACATGCAGTGACTCATTACCTGAAAAAATTGTCATTTTAATATAAAGGCATGAAAGGTACTCGCATTATATTCACAAAAATTTGTGTCACCATTTTTGCACCCTTTTCCTCTCTCTAGTTCTATTTGGATTTTTTAAATTTTCTTTATTTTTGTTAATTGCTGCCAATCAAGTTTCTGATTCTATTACCATTTCTGGACTTCATGAAATAAAGAGAAAATCATGAAAGAACGAGACTGCATTCTTCTGAGGGCAGACAAGTAGTACCTTAGAAGAACAGAAATGGGACACACAGGATAGTACACAACAGGGGAAAAAAGAAACACCAAAACAGACAAAGAAGGAAAAGGCAAGCAAAGAACAAAGCAAAAAAAGGAAAATCATCAGAAGTTTAAAATGCAATCAAAAGCTTTCAAATGTGCCTTGAAATGTGATTCTAACATCAGACATTGCAGAATTGTCTGGCATTACACTTGCCCAGTAGCACCAAACACTCCAATTTTCTATAATATTTTAATTAAAACATTCAGCATTCTTGCAATATTTCAAGTTGATATTGTGAACAGGAAGGAGAAACTGATTGAATGCTAAAAGAAGATTTTTGGTAGAAGGGGTTATAGGGAAAGTAGTAAAAAGAATGTGGAGACAAAAGTTACACAAGTACCAAAAATACTCTAAGGAAAAAAATTAGAAAGTTAAATATATCTATGAGATAGAAAAGAAAACACTACTTCCCCCACAGAAAGGAACAAACTCATGTTTTTTAACATCAAAATAGCTCTGCTATTAGTTAAACAAGCGCTTATTCTTTAAAGCTGCTGTGTTCGTGAACATTTAGCTTTGCAGATATAACAGCAATTTTTTCTCACTATAAACAGGAGGCATGGTGCAAACTTGTTACAAAATAGAATTTCCTCCTGCATTTCCCATTGTATTCCCAGGTCCTGTTCAACTTTCATCTCCTTAGGTGGGGATTTCTAGGGAAGTCTTCTATTTCTGGTAGAATATAAAGTACTCTAGTGGCAAACAGGACCGAAAACGTTACACTTTCCAACCAGTTCCTCCAATTCATTGTACATGATACACTTTAAATATATTTATTTATATTTAAAAACTACTTATAAATGGTTTCCAGGTAGTTCAGTGCATTGCTCCTACCTGACATCTTGGTGGTTGATGAGGCAAAGCTGCAATCAGTCTGTAGATCCCCCTCACTTTCGGAAACAGACAACAAGCGAAGGAGGCTAGGTCTCTCTGGTTCACTGTCCACATCAGTACTGCTATCACATACCTGTTTTTGGAAATAAGTCATTGTATTATCTACTGTTAGTTACTGTTTCAATCTGAAGAAACCAAATAAAGCATGACAGATTTCAGATCAACAGTAAATGAAGTTTAAACCCAAACTGTTCATATTTTTGCTGTCTATGAACCACCAGTACATAAAGAAACCCTGAAAAAAAAAAAAAGGACTTTTAAAGTATTTCTTAAGATAAAAAGACTTATAGTGATTACATTACATTTGAATCTGATACAATGACCAGAGAGTTGGCAATACATAGAATCAAAGCTTGATGAAATGAGTAACTTAAAGACAACAAGCAGGAAAGGATGGCAGCTGATGATGCATTCTATATTGTAATTTCTGCTCCGTCTACTGACTATCTATGCCAAGACAAAGCAATATTTTTAAATAAGCAGCTTTCCATACACGGAGAAGTACTTGTCTCTCCAAACCGGAAAAAAAAAACCAAAACAATAACGTAACAGACACGTGGAACTCTGTTTAGAAGACATCCTTCATACTGAAGTGACATTAATGCAAGCTAGATAGGTAGCTTGAGCAAAGGTTTCTGTTGTTGTTTTTAAAAAAGATATCCAACATCTCACGGGACTTGAGCTTTTCACTCACTGATAATGCTTCGACAGTTTCCCCAGCTGGTCTGTTGCAATACGCCTGTTTGCTCTTCTGAAGGTAATGCCTCCAAAAATTGCACAGAATTTCATCCTTATAAATACAAATGGATAGTGATTAGTACAAAGTTTACAAGATCATTAATTGCTGAGAGAACAGAGCATAATTTCTAACTCAGGAATCTGAATAATGTTCCAGCTGTAATTTTATTAACTGTGATTTATAACCTATGTTTTAAAATTATCAGAGAAGCTAAGTTTGTTTTCATCTGCTCAATGTTTTTAAACAGGGAGTTGTTTGATTCACTTTAAAAATTACAATCTTTTAAAATAACACCTCCTCAAAGACAAACACAGCATGTACAGCTCACACTGACATCTACATACCTTCATTTGTGAACACACTCCTAATGCTTCTAAAGCTTCAGCTTGTTTCTTGAGTACGAGCTGAAAGCCTTCACAAACATACCATTCACAGCCTTCATCTAAGTTAAAACAAAAAAGTATGTTTTGATTGTACAGTTTTGTGGGTTTTTTAACCTTATGCACACTTATTTCCACTTAACATTCCCTTCTCTTGGTATCAGGACAGAGACATGTCTCTACTAATTTCAAGTCCTAGAGCATAGACCAGAATACTCCATTAATTTCCATTTATTCACACTCTTAATCAAGAAGAAAAGCTACTGAACAAGCAGTGTTCTCCACACATTTCCCAAGAATAATATACTTCACTATAACTTCAAGCATGGCATTTGTAACCAAGTGGAGAGTTGTTAAGTGACTAATTCTAAAATAACTGAGAATCTGTCATTAAAAATGAAACACGATCATTTCTTTCCCATTCCCAGTAGAAAACTGGAACACATTACAGTGGTCAGTCAGGCAAACAAAAACCAACCAATATCACCACATTCTTCACCATTCTCTCCCACAGAATCATACATATTTAAATGAAAGAAATTTCTCAGATATTCTGAGCTCCTAGCAAATCTCAGCACAATATGAATTTCCTAAGGAGCAGGCCAGCTCCAATCTATTCACTATTCCTTCAGACTGCAATACGTCTACTTTTCACTCTTACCTCTCTATATTTACAACTTCTTTTCTACAGGCTTTTAGTTTTAGAAATTTTCTCTGCATTTCTCAACTTCCTTTTCATTCCCTCTACATCTGTTCTTCATTATTTTTCCTTCTAATGACACCTTGCATCTCACCATCTCAGAAGTTATCTGCCCAAAGCTTCTGCCCTGCTTTAATGATGTGGGCTTTAACTGTTTACCACAGATACAGCTTGCTCCTATAAACGCATGAAAATAAGCTGCCATAATATAATGTAACTGCAGTCACAGAGGGGACTGTATGAAGTCAAGGATTTGTTTCTTAACAAGCCTGGGGGTGATAGCTAATGACCTTCCTAACAGGAGAAATAAAAAGCATGAAGTGGTACACAGTTCAGACTTTAGGAACAATATAGGATAAAGACAACTGGAGGTGTTAAGGTTGTTCCCCTTTTCACTCCTCCCTTCCCTTCGACTCTACTGTTCTTTTCAAAGGAATGTAGTAATTCACTGCCACCACGGTAAAGCAAAGACAGGTCAGCATTTCAGAGACAAAGATAACCTCATGCTTCATTTAGCATTGTAATGCATTTTTCGCTTTTTGAAAGTGGCCACAACAGCAAAACATCTGTTCAGCCATCACAGTATCCATACTCAGCTCCAGCAGCAGCCTTACCATAACATCCTTACAGTGTATATCATCATCCATAACAACTACTACTCTTCTGAATCATAAAATTAAAAGTATAAAAATTACTCTGGATGAAAGATGTAATATTGGTTTAGCTACTGTAACTGCATGAAATCTCTTCCATGTAGGTTTGTGTATAGGTTACAGGGCCAAATACCAGTAAGGCAAGCCAGACTGATATTCTGTGAGCTGGGCCACCATCACATCTCACTTACAAAGACAGACAACTTTTCTAGTTTTCCAACAGCCATCACAAGGAAGAAACAAAGGGATCATCACATCTGAATGCATGCCACCAGTATTTTCAGTGAGTATTGGCTTCCACAAATCAAAGTGGCAATAAGCAACATACAGCTCTGTTTAATCAAAAAAAAAAAACAACCAACAACCCACCACCAGGCTCACAGAGGTCACCCATGGCTCAGGAAGGCGCCAAAAGTGACCACTGGAGGTTGTGACAGCATCTAGGCATTGTATTTTGTTCTCATTCTTACAGTCTTTCCTAGCTATCTGCTTTTGGTCACCACCAAAGACATAATGGGCTAGGTGAACTCTGGCTGAACAGCCACTCCTATCCAAAATACAGAGAGAAACTCATACATACCATGTTTTTCCTGCTTTCTTGAACCTTTGGAGATTGTCTGGACTCTTGTATTAGAAGCAAAATCAGTGTTTACAACTTCTCTAGTTCTCTGCAAAACAGGAATATATTTTAGCAAGAAAAAAAGCCAGGCCTAACTTGCATATATTGCCTCATCATAAAACACAATGGAGGAACCTGTTCAAATTTCCTAAACTAAAGGGAGACAGAACATTCTGAACTTGTCACTCAGAAATAGCAAAAATAGAGAATTACTATTCTGGACATACATGTGACATGCATCAGGGTTTGCCTACACTGGTAATGTACTAAATTGCAAAAATAACCAGGCAATACTTCTAAGGCATCTAGACAGCATGCCAGCACTACAGCAACACAGCATCTTAAGATGGTTCATTTTAAGTTTTGTGATTTCAAGTAACGTTAGTTTTAAACAGTGTCAAGAAAAGCATGAAAAAGTAAGAATCATAATACTGTCTCCGACTCCTAATGCCAAGGAGAAATATCTAACATTTTCTTAACATAAAACCGAGAAGCAATCAAAATAAACCTTTAGCAAGGCCAGTAGCTTAGCTTTTTACCTCAGTAACATTGTGGCAAGATCTGCAATAAAATCTGCCTCCATCAGTGAGACCCCAGTTCACTTCTGAACACTGGGCACAGCGTTCATTAAAATCTCTCTGAAAGGGGAAAAAAAAATAAAATCAAGTTTCACATGTGTTTAAGTAAAATAAATGGTGCTCTTACTAGGCTACTGCCCAGCTTTTGAGATTATTCATTGAGAAGAATATTTATGTCCCTTATGTTAGCTCTGGGTGATAACAAGTAATCATAGCATTTGCTATCAGCCACAGATAACAGTGAACAAATAATTTTAGCTGGCAAGCGTCAGCTCTTGTCTATGTGAGCGCTGGAACAAGGGGAATAACAACCCACACCTAGCACACATCACACGGCTTGAAAAAAGCCGCCCATCAGAAATGGAAGCAGCAGCAAAAAGCAGAGCGCGGGAGATGAAAGGAAAAATACATTTCTAGAACTGTGAAGAAACACGCAGTAGAGGAAAGCCTGCACAAGTCGGCGAAGAGACGTGCCGGGAGAAAAGGGCGACTTCCCAGAGAAACCGGAGGAGGAAGGAGAAAAGAAGGAAACCAACAGATTAAAGGAAAAGTCCTTTTCAGAAGCGCCCCACACGAGCGTGCTGGGGACGGGCAGCTCCCTTCAGGCCCGGGGGACCGGCCAGCGGCGCACCCGCCGCCCCTCACCGGCCCCCGGCCGGGACAAAGCACCGGCCCGGCGGCCGCCACGCCGAGGGGTCCGCACAGGGCCTCGCCCGCCGCCTCTGGGCCCCGGCCGTGCCCGGCGGGCGGGGCGGGGCGGGGCAGGGCCGGGCCGGGCCGGGGCAGGCAGCGCCCAGCGGTGCCTCCGCTGTCCCGCCGGAGCCGCCGAGCGCCGCCGGACTCCCCCGCTCCGCGGCCGCGGGACGCCCGGCGGGGAAACGCCTCCCACGCGGCCGCAGCCGCCGCGCTCCGCCAGCTGCCTCCGGCCCAGCGAAACCAGCCGCCCCCACCGTTCCCTGCGCCGCGGAGCCGCCCGGCCCCCACCGTGGCCTCCTCGTCCATGCCGGCAGCCGCCCCGGGGCCCACGCTATGGCAACCGCGCCGAGCGCCAGCACTGCGGGCCGGGCTGGAAACGGCAGCCCTGGCACTTGCGTTCCGGGCCCGCCGCGGGGCTGGGCACGCATTCGAGCCTGTTCCCGGTTCGGGGACCGCCGTCTCCCGCCCTGCCGCCCTCTCCGGCGGCCGCCCCTCGGTCCCGCCCTGTCCCCTCGTCGCCCCTCGCTGGAGACCTCTTGGCGGCGCGGCAGGAAGGAGCTGAGGGACCCGTGTGCCCGGCGCTGCATGGAGTGGCGACAGGCCCACCGCGGTGGCGGAGCAGGGCAGCGAGAGGACACGGGACCCTTCCCCTCGGAGGGGACATGGGTACATCCCATGGCACACGGTGCTTTGCCTCTGGGGGGACATGGGGCCCTCCAATGAGGCGACATGGCTGCTTCACCTCAGAGGGGTCGTGGGGCCCTTCAGTGAGGAGTCATGGCAGCTTTACCTCAGAGGGATGTGGGGCCCTTCAATGAGGGGACATGGCTGCTTCACCTCAGAGGGGAGGTGGGGCCCTTCAGTGAGGGGACATGGCTGCTTCACCTCAGAGGGGAGGTGGGGCCCTTCAGTGAGGGGACATGGCTGCTTCACCTCAGAGGGGACATTGGGCACTTCACTGAGGGCATGTGGGTGCTTCAAGGGGACACGTGTGCTTCATCTCTGAGGAGACATGAGACACTTCTCCACAGCGGTGTCCTGTGGAGCCTCTCCAGCCCCAGCCCACCACCATGCCTCCGTGCTGAGCTCCTGCCTCCTCACTCCGGCCGTGCACGCATGGCGGCTGACCGCGGAGGCTGTGCCGGAGCTGTTGGAAGGGGGACTGCTACTGCCTGTACAAAAGGAGGCCACAAGAACTCATTTAACTATGCAAAGTGTTAGGAGATCCTTGAATAGGGGAAACTATTATTTGAAATTCGCTTTCAATTAAAGAAAAAACAAACCCAAACCTCCAGATCTTGATGTAGGTCTCTAATTTCTTGCACGCTAATAATGATGTTTAAAGATGTCTAAACACTGAGATCTGTTATTGCAATGAATTTGCCCACAAAATTGGAGAACAGGTTTAGGCCCTTTAAAAAAAAAAAAAAGTCCACTAAGTGAAAGCATGGGAAAAAATTAAAGCTAAAATATACATAGAAAGAGGTGAGGCTGCCTTGACAGCTGTGGTTACATTGATGTTGGAGAATATGTACAGAGCTAGAGGGGAACTGTTGATGTTCCAGAAAAAAAGTTATTACTCATACAAACTGTGATCTTTTTTCAGTGTGGGATGAACATTTGTAACACCCATTAAAGAGAATTACGCATATAATTCCTGACATGTTAAAAAGGTGATTGTCAACCTCACAGAAAAGCAGCTAATACTTTGATGAAACAGATCCTACTTGTGATTTTAATTTCCATACTTTTTGTTTGTGGAAATACTGTTCTGGGAAAGCAAGGCCATTTCATGTGACAGAAAGAGTTTGATCTTTTTTGTATGCGTTTCTAAGATGAAATACCACCTTGAGGAAAATTGGGGTAGCTGTGAAAAGTTGGGGTAGCTGTATCTGTGTTCCGGTTCAGAAGATAAGGCAGTGATCTGACCGAGAGCGGTGCTCGTGTGTGACTCGACGCTGTGAGCGGGCAGTGGGCCTGCTTAGTGGCTTTAACTGAATTGAAGAACTTGTTTAAATTAAGCATGGAAGTGACTGCTTTGATGAGGCAGGACCTCGCAGTTAGGACTTCAGTTTTCTAATTACAGCTGGTCAAAAAAACGTTAAAGAAAGTGTAATCACAGGACTCTGGCCATTTGTCAAAACCAGAACACTTCATATTCAGTGGCAGCGGTTGAAGATAAGTACGACAAGAGGAAAAAGGTGGGTGACTGCACGGAGAACTATATTGGTGTAATTCTGGGCATACTGGTATAACGTGCCAGTAAAGTTTTTGAACAGGCAAGCAGTTACTCTCTGCTTTCAGATAACCCACTCTGCTTTTCTGAGCTGCGTTTTCCATGCAGGTGAAACAGAGATAGGAAGAGCTGCCAAACATCGGAAGGAAACTTGTGCAAAGACTAATGCTGCTATTAGGAGTTACTAGTATCCAGGTTCTACATAAATGCAAAGCTTCTACAGGTGTTTCTTAAGACCATCGACTAATTAGTGCAGACTAGTAATCTAGTAGCAAAAAATCAAAGTATAGTAGGAGTAGCAAGTCTTATATCTATTTCTTAAATATTTTTTGAAATGACATGTATAAAACCGGTTTTTCAGCATATAAAATTATGTGTAACCTTTGTCCCTAATTACAAGTTACTCAAGCATACTGATAGGGGCATGATAATTTCAAAGCCAGGAGACAGACTGTCTTCCTGCTTCGGCTTACTTTTCTAATTAAGATCATTATGCATAGTAGTCAGATTGATTCGAGGCTTAGATAAATAATACGTCCTGTTGTTTCCATTGATTTGAATTTTTAATGAACTGGGTTCCATCACTGGTATCACATTTCTGGCTCTTGACTGCAGACTTTCTACATGTGAAAACATAAAAACTACGTGTTGGACTGAAAGACATGTCCCTTGGCCTATCCTTCGGGACATTGCTCACGGAATCGTGCTGGCTCCAGGGTACAAACTTCTGTCGCAGAGATTCTCCCCAGAGTCTTTACCCATTGTCAGACACCTACTCCAAAGAGTCAGAGCAGAAAGGCAACCTCAACCGCTCTAAAGATTGTGAAGATCAACACAGGGCAGATCTACCAGATTCAAGTTCACAGAAAATATACATCATTATTAGCACCCACAATTTGATTTTTGCACCCTCTCTCCAGGGAAGAGCTCTTGTTTAAAAACAGATAGAAGACAATCGAGAAATCAGGAAAACAAGAAGCCGATGGCTTTGCTCCAACTGATCTTTAAAAGAGACCACACAACAGAAAGGGTCAAGGGGAAAAGCTGTGCCAAACAGTAAGTGCGGTGGAGGCAAAGGCGCAGAGAGACAGTTGTGCAAGGAGCCGGCAGGAGACGGGACAAAGGTGGGAACAGCAGTGAAGTGTAGGGGTTGCAGCAAGCTCGGCAGAACCAGGGAGGGGCTGAGCTCAGCGGAGCTTTGAAGGAAGCGACAAGAAGAATGAATTTAACGTTGATGCTTAGACACACCCAGCATTGCCTTGTGATAGTCAGTGTTTATTATACAGCTTCAGCTCTCAAACTGTATTTTTTAAATAGATTTCTAGCCCTGCTTTGGAAAACCTGAGAATATGGTCTCAAACATCCAAAACAAGAGAAAGCAGATAACTTTTTTTTCCAAAGTTTACTCAGGTTCTCTTAAGATGTTCTTAGAGTTTGAGCAGCATGAGGTTGAGTTTTTGATTGCCAAAAGCAGCAATACTGCACCCAAGAGGGAGGGCAAACTTGTCCAGTCTTACGCTGTGTGTACGGGGTTCACACCATCGGCTTCTGCTTCGCGCATATGCTTCAGCCCAGCCCGTCTCACAGGAGTACATTGTGGTGCCACAGTCTCGCTCCAGTTTCACATGTGACTCTCCATGCCACAGAGAGCTGGTGATGATCTGCGATCGTCTAACCAGGGGTGTTTGAAGACACAGATGACAGGACAGGACCTTACGTTCAGATGAGCTACTCTAGGAGGTAAAACTCTTAAGGTTCAACCTCCTCGTGTGATCTGAAGCTATGCTAACGTGGTCAGCAGTGAAGGGATTTGGGAGGTGTTTGGGGATGCTGACGTCCTGGCTGGAGTCAAGTAAAGACCTCATTGTGGGTCCTGACCTTCAAAGGCAAGATCCCTTTCTTGAGGAGCACCAAGCTGCTATCTCTCTGTCCATACTAGCACTCCCAGTACCTGGTGACTATGCTAACCTGGTCCTACAGAGCTACAAATAGCGGAAGGGCGCTCCTAGGAGAGAAGCTGATCTTAGCAGCCACAAAGGAACAGAGCAGGCAGTGGGTGTTTCAATGTCCCATTTCTTATTCGAGGTGTGTATAACGCCTTTATTTTCTCCTTTTTCAGATTTTATTGAGCAGCTAACATGAAACATTCTTTTAATGTAATACTTTAATAGTGTCCAGCTTTACTGAAAGAAAAATGCACAGCATACTGAAGGAGATCTTGGGTTCCACTATAGCCTTGTGTGTCCGAAGAGCCCTGAAGAGTGTTCTCAAGATCATTCTCGGATATGTTTAATCCACAAATGCAGCGGTATTTTTAAAGGAATCGAGAGCCACCTTGTGGAACTGGGATTCATGAAGGGGCTCCAAATAATAGTGCTGGGAACAGCTACTCACTGCTAGGAATTCAGATCCAACAGGATCCTGGAGGTCGTTAATCTGTTAAAGAGGCACATGTCTGTGCATATTCCGTGAGTGGACAGTACACAGCTCCTCTGCTGATTAAAACTGGGCAGCAAAGAAAAATACTTGTGGGCAGTGGCAGGCAGGAATGTAAGGCTCATAGAAAAATGCAGAAAGCAGCAGAATCAGGGAAGCAAAGTAATGTACTCATTATATCCTACACAGCCTTGAGGGGGGAGGGGATGTTTGCAGGGCATTTTTCACCATATAATTAATTAAGTACTCAAAAGTGCTGATAAGTTTTGGAATCATTATATGTAAATTTCTGTCACGGGCTTATTTTCTCCTGCAGTCATTCATTAACATTGGGAATTAGGATTGCCAGAGCCCAAATAGTGGCCCATGCTCCCTAACCAGAGAAATAGCAAAGGTGGGATCACTAATGGACATAATCCATAACAGGAAGTACTCACAGGTCATTGTTCCTGCATGGAAGTAACGAGTAGTCTTGGTTCTGAGGTTGCAATAGGGACTATAAAATGTTTCTTTCGCTATTTCTGTCCCATCATTTCTCATTATGAACTCTGAGCTACTTGTCAGTACCAATATGTGGATACCAGCACATGGTCCTACCAAAAAAAAGAGGTGTTCGATTTTTTTTTCAGTACCTTTATGCAGCAGCAACTTTATCTTCAACACACATTGTCATCAGATGATGTCTTACAGATGTATTTTATATAAAAACAAATTCTAAAAGGTCTCTTAAATATCTAAAAACTCACACAAAAAAGAATGGACAGTGATGCTCGAGTCATTCTCCAGGTGCTAGAGAAGTCATTGCTGAGGTAAATGGCTGGTAGCCTGCTGGTAATCCGTCTGGTTGTTGAATCGTGAAACAATCAAATCCAGAGTAGGACTTGAACACATGAGCAGTCTTGCATGCTTTTACCCATCTTCTGGTGTGCTAAGTTTCAGCTCCAAAAGCTTTTTTTAATTAGCTATACCCTAACAGAGCTCTAAGTTAAATTACATTTCAAAAAGGATACCACTTACAAAATCCTTGTCAGCCAAACAATTGATAATATCCCAAAGCATGCTACAAAGCAAATAGCATGTGAAAACCACCAGAGAACTCATTCTTTTTAGGCCAAGTTCTAACAAACAAGCCCAGCATATCCTTTATGCTTAACAGAGTTTAGATTTCCCTTTTGTTCAAACATTGTTTCGGTAAACAGGAGATATCTGTTGGTATCCTAGTCGCATCAGACTGGTTTAATTTTTCCCCTGGTAATTTAAATACAACCACATGTAAGATGACGTGGTAGTAGTAGGAGAAAATTCATAAAAAGACACAACAAGGAGCCAACAACTTCTATTCTGGTTTCAAAAATATGGAAATCTCAAAAAACTCTACAACTTTTCCTGTCGTACTCTATTCCATCATGCTTTCAAGAGGCCATGGTGCATGGTTCCATGGAGCATTGGGAGGAGGTTGCCAATGTTTGTTCCAAAAAACCATGATAGATGATTCCACATTAGAATACACAGAGGTGAAGAAGAGCCAGATCCAGAAGAAACAGAAATGAGCAGAATGCAAACCCCTATTTTCAGAACGTTCCCAAGCTTTGGCCTCAAATCTGCGCTTCCCAAGTTGTCTCTGTCAAAAGGAGAGCACAGCAGCATTCCGGAGAATCCAGAAGAACCAGTAGGATCACCCTAGCAAGGATGCTGCCGTACTCTTCAAAACCAACACACGTGTTCAAGGTTACAAGGGATGTTTGATAAATGCCATTCTAAACCAGGCATGGTCCTGGCAAAGTTAGTGTTCTGCAAAGAAAATTAAACTGAAAATAATATTTAATATACCCTTAAAATAAAGAAAAATATTCTCTTTCTCGTTTTTTATTCCCCACCCATAATACACAGCTTGTATGATAGTTTTTATTGTAAATGCTTATGCAGGATTGTGGAGTTTTAAAAGGAGAGTTTAGAAATATTTATTTTCTGTTCTAAACACAATGTTAAAAAAAATTGCAGTTAAATTTTGAGGAGTCTCTGCAGTTCATGAACTATTTTTTAAAGGGAGGGGTAGGGCTCTAAAAAGTAGTTGTGGTTACTGTTATAATAATAAAAATGAAAATACAGTAAAACAGAGACATAGGTTTGCTTTGAGTTACAATCTCATTTCCCCAGTGGCTTTTGCCCTCCTCTTCTCACCATCTATTTTCCTGTCCTTTCTTTCTGAAGAAAGGAAAGGTCACCATCCCCATTCAAAGCCTGATTAAGCCTGGAAGTTACAGCGTGCTATGAGACCCAGACAGCTTCCCACCAACGTGACTATTGTGGCTCAGCAAGGCTCAGTGCTATCTTGAGCTCACCTGCACCGGGGCATTTGTGGTGGTGGTGGTGGTGGTGGTACTAAGTGCACCATAATGGCAAGAGGACAGAACCATGGCAGTTCCTTTTTGTCTCGCCCCTACGTAACATCCTTAAACCATCTTGTTTCTGTAGATAGACAGAAAGGCCACAGAGGAAAGCTTTGCTCCTGCAGTGCCGAAGACTGCACACGCCTTTGGTTCAATTAGACAATGGAAATATCGAAAGTGTAGAAAGGCCCTGGCCGGGACTGAGATGTACCTGACAGTCCGTCAGGACCTGTTTGAGTATAGCAAATTGAATTGCAGCCCTCCTTTATCAGTACAATTGTAGCAAGTTTTTGGTTTAAGAGGGTGCATTTAGCAGTGACAAAGGGATCAAGCGTTGTAATCAGGAGAGAAACGCTGAAAGCAGTTTTTAAGAGATTTTGTGCTGTGAGAATGAGAAAAAGAAAACTAGGGATGAGTCATATGTTTTTGTCAGCTTATTGATATATTTCATCGTAAGACTTTTAGTTTTTAAACAATATTGTTTTTACCTGAGGACAGTGATTTAATTATGGTTGAAAATTGTCCATCTGGTGGCCTTTTAATGCTGTTAGAAGTATTCATTGTGTTCCTGCACTGTTTTTTTTTCCTGGTTTTAAACATAAAACTGTTTGACTGCTCAGTAAACTATGAACTTCAAGATGTCATCCAAAGCCCATTAAAGACAGCAGAAACAATTTCACTCATTTTGGATGGTACTGTGTTGGACACTGACTTAGGCTAGGTGCATGTATGCATGTTGTAGCAATTATCACGGATGAATGTATTCAGCCGTAGCTCACCCTTGGGAAACAGAAGTATCGCTGTCACCACTTACAGATGGATCTGTAGATCTCCACACCGCGAATTCTCTTAGTCAGATCGGCGCATAATCCTGCAGCACGTAATTCTGGAGCAATAGCTTACTGTTGCACTAGGGATTTCTTTCCCCTCTGTGTCTTTGCTATTTGTTTATTTATATCTTCTTTTCTATGCCTGGCGTGCAACAGAACATGTAAGTAGCAAATTTTCTTACAACCTGCGCTGCTTGGGTCAGTCTGCACACAAAGACTGTTTCACGTTTAAAAAAGTAGTAATTCTCTTTCCCTATCCCTGCTGCCTACCTAGAGGACCTCTTCAAATGAGCTCTCCTCAGAAGAGACTTTGAAACCAGGAAGGTGGGATGCAAATCCCTGACACATGGAGCACTCTGGGAATCCCACCCTCGCCCCAAGGAAAATCCAGCACATACCTATGTAATAAAGTCACCTTCGCTTAGTGGTCTGATCACACTCTGAAGGTAGCGAGTGAAATCATGTGGCTTCACAGAGTAGGGATTTGGGGGTTGATTCCATGCAGGGATTTTTGCTGATGGTAGCCAGATAGATGCTTTCTTTCTCACATGACTATAATGTGTGGTAAAAAGGCCACGTGCTCAAATTACTGATGCCTTCACAATCTTTGTTCCATTTCTTCTTTTTAGCCGTACACATAAGAAACTACATGCTAATTCAAGGGTATAAGCCAGATAGGGAAGGGATAATTTAATTAATCCTACTGATTTAAAAATTCTAATGTACTCTAAGTATCTTTCACAATTGTCGGAAAGGAAGAAAAAGGAGAGCTGAATGCCAGGCCAGGAATCGTATTTTCATCTGATCCCTGTCCCTATGACAAGGGCAAGCAAACCCAAACAAAGGCATAAACAGCATACACCCATCCCCAGAATTGCTCACACCGTTTAGGCAATTTAGAGCAGTAAACAAAGATAAGCCATCTGCATAGAAGCAGCTTTAGGTGACCACAAATGGATACCGCTGTTTAATTCAACCCTCTCTCACCTAAACAAGTTTGTTTTCTCAGCGGTGTTTATTTGTACTAGGGAGTGCTAGGGAAAAAATTCCATCCTCCTCCAGATTATCTGCTTCAATGTTGTGAAAATTCAGTATTTCCCCAGCTTGAGAATATATTCCTCCTACGGACATACTCTGTATTTTGCGGTCTTGCCAACATTTGTTTGTTGGTTGTTTTTTTTTCCCTGTAGCTCATAGCATTTAGCTGGGACTGGAGCTGATCTCCACAGTGGGAGAAGCCCTACAAAGCTCAGTCTGGAAGGGAAACCCCATCTGATCAGCATTTCTGTCTCAAGAGGCAGGGAAGTGGGGAAAGGAGAGATAAGGCAGAAGTAGATATGTGAAGGTTTGAAAAAAGAAATTGGAGGATGGTGGCAGAGGAATGTTTTTCCCCTTTTTATAAATTTTCTGCTGCTGAAAAATGGAAATGTTGAGGAAAAAAACTTAAGAAAAATTTGTATGCGAAATATTTTTTTAAATCCTCAGTGAAATAATTGCTAGGCTAAGAGGCTGATAATGACATACACTTCAAGTTGTCAGAGTGTTTTTCTGTAGCTCATACACGTTTCAATCTTTTCCACTTCCCTGTGAAAACACACAGCATTAGGCAATGGCGCATCCCTTGTGATACTGCTGGCCTGCGTGCTGGAGGCCACGCTTGCTCTTGGTCCTTACTGAGTCGTGACTTGGTTAACCTCTCGGGTATGGGAGTTCAGTAGGAAGAGCCCATCCGTTCCAGGTTGCCTTCATCTGTCTTTCTTCTTGTCTTTCTGTGCAACACCAGACCTGGGAAGGCAGAATAAAGGAGCCGGCAGTGTTTTCCCCTCTGTCTGAAGCTCCACGGACTCTCTGAGTAGGCAGAGGAGCGCACCTGGGACTGGGTGCGTGTGCAGAGGAGGGCTGGTGTGTGGGTTGGGAATGGAAAGGGGAAACAGAAGTAGGATGAGAACTTCTGCTTCAGGAACTACATTCCAGAAATGTGGGGGATACCACAGTTCTCCCCTATCTACACTCAAGGACAAGGACCAGAAAGTCTTGGAAATATCAAGAGAATCCACTACTTCTTCTCAAAGAAGTTGTGGCCAGTTGCCTGATACTTAGGGCCTGGTGCATGAGCTTTGAACTCTTGGAGTGATGGTCCTTGAGATATGTCAAGCTGTGGCAAGGTAGCAAGAAATTGTCTATATTTGCCTCTCTACTGCACCCCAGTGCGTTCTTTCTCCTGGCAGACAAAAAGTCTGCACATACAAACCAAATACATGAAATTGGTGCAGAATTAACATCTGAAGTGAAAACCTGTCTGCTTTCCACCCTTATTCATTCAAAAAACCCATGAGAAAAAAACAGCACATGGCTTATTAGTTAACTTTGTGATTTCTAAACTCACAGGAAGGTTCTTTCAACAAGATTATGTAATAAAGTAGGTTAAAATAATCCATTCACAAAGCAAGTCTGAAATAACTTTGAAGCACAGGCTGATGACAACAGAAAGTACTTGTATGTGACCCTTAGCTTCAAAAGAGTTAAGAAGGTGCTGGCAAACGCACAGAGATTATCTCCACCCACACAGGAAAACATACATGGCTGAGTAGCTCTGTAGCAGCACACAGGGAAACAAAACAGTCTAGCTCAGAATTATCCTTGTGAAGGAAAAAGCGTTCTCCACTGGGTAGCAGAGAGTTTCCAACCTGGCAAACAGATCAGAGACCTGCAGTCAGGTCTGAACGCTCTGTCCTTGCATCTTCATCACTCTTTGGATAGGGTGTAACCATCCGGAGGAAGAACGGCTATAGCATATACACATTCTGGCTATAAAAAAAGATGGAAAATACAATCCGGTGTTTTACAGCTTCCCCTGGTGTCGATGGTCTGGGTGCCCCACGCAGATGCTGATGAGCTGCTGCAGAGAACACACCAACGTCTGGGGAGATGCTGCTGGGGTGTGCCGGGCTGGCAGAGCTGCGATGTTGCTGCTCCCCGGGTTTGCCAGGCGCTTTCCAGACAAATGCTGTTATGTGCTCCTTGCTCCAGAGACTTGATCATTAAGGAAGCTGAAGTAATACGTGAGGAGACTGAGGAGATGCAAAATTAACTATTTTTATATATATATGTATAGATATATGTATGTATATTTGATATGTAGCTGCAATTCTCACAGCTCTCCACTTAACCATCACTTTCTGGGAATGTCTTGTATTAAGAAGCAGGACTTGCCAGGCCTAACTCAGAAAGGTATCATGAAGAACCTTCCCTCTAGGAGCAGAAAATGCAGAACATTTTTCTAAGTCTTCGTCTGAGGCAAAAAGATATAGAAAAATCCATGTTTACTACATTTTTTTTACAACTATCAATTCACAAATAATTAATTGATTGTCACTGAACCTCAGTATCTTTCATTCTGTTTGGGATGCTTATTATTGAGAGAGCATGAGGTTCATTAGAGTTGTGGTCGCTGTGGTCAGTACACAATGATCAGGCAGGCTCCTCTCGTTCGCATACACCAAACTGGCTGGGTCTTCTTTTCTGTTCACCTTCCCTGCCCTCCTCAGAGAAGGTTGCTCACTCCTGCTCTCTCCCTGGTCAGTCTTATCGGTAGCCTTTTAACCCCGAAGATACAAAGGGAACCACTTGAAGGAGACAATTTCATAACTCTCAGGATTTTCACTATAGGACCCTTTGGGAACGGCTGATGACCCTTCACAAAGTTTTCTATTCACTCCTATCACTTGCCTTCTTTTTCTCGGTATTGCTGCATGGAAAAGCCATCTGTGGCTAAGAAGCAGTGGTGACAGCCACCAGCGTCCCAGTGCTGGGGAAGACGTGGTGGCATGCTCTGGCGTGGATGGCAGGAAACTGCTGAGGCAGGAGACCATCTGGCTGGATGCGTTCAGGTGTCAGGTGTGTTTATGATCTGACTGATATGTCTCCATCCAAATTCACTTGTACTTGGGTTTCTGCGATGTAGGCTATTGGTGTTGCTCATAGCACCCTCACTCAGAAAGTGCACCCCAGTCTTCTCATTTCAATTTATCAGGAGTGTCTATAATAAAGTCAAGCTCCTAATTTCAATCATTTAGATCATATTTGGGTTAGATGCCCAAAGTATGTGGCATAATAAACATGCCTTGCTCCCAAAGAGCTGCTGAAACAATATACCTGTGTTTCCATAACTGCATGCCTTCATGCTCATACTGAAGGATGTATGATAGTTTTAAAAATAATGTATTTCTCAGTTCCCTGTCTGAGAAAGTGGAAAAGATTTTCATATCTGTTCCCATTTCCTTTTCTAAGCACCCTTAATGCTGGCTGGAGGAGACCAGGGTTTTGTGGAGTTTGCTACAGCGCACGATATTGCTGCTGTAGCTCCCTGACTGCTCTCAAACCTGTCCCGAGGAAACCCTGTTCTTCCTGTCCCATCACCTACACTGGAAGTTTCTCTTGACATATTAGTTTCTAAAGCATCAGTATGGATACACACTGTACACTTTTAAACCACTTTTCAATACTTCTCAAGAAAAAACAACTAGGAAGCTTTCTATGCCATGACAGAAGTTTGGTTTGGCTGCTGTATCACACCGAGGCTGGTGTCATTACATCACCTTATTTAGCACAGCTTGCCTTCCAATGTAGTTGATACTTCTACACATTTATGTGCTTGATTGCTGAATTAGAAACGAGTAAATACGGTCAAACAAATACACACAGCTCAAAGGAGTTTTCAGACTTTCAAACGTAGCCCCGGTTTGCCCACGGGATGCAGCTGTGCCCAGCCCTGGAGCGGAGCTGCAAGGCTGGCTGTCGGCCGTCAGCTGCTGCAGAGCTGTCAATAGAACAGCTTTTCTCCATCCTTTATAAATAACAGCTATGGGAAGTTTTGTAATGACATTCTTCAGAAAAAATCTTTATAAAGATCAGAGGGCTTGCCTTAAAAAAAAAAGAATAAAAAGAATAAAAAGGAAAAATAACTAATTCAGAGAATGGGAAGCAGTAGACAAGTGTCTATACATGTGCACCTACTTCTAGGTTCAGTCCTACAAGCAAAATAAGATGCATAAATCATTCTTTCCATGCCGGAAAAAAGGTGCAGCCCCAGGACTAGTAGCGGTGATGGAATATATGACTTAAGCATTTTAGCACTGTGTAGAAACACACGTCCTGCTAAAATATTGACAGCAGTGAGTAAGCCATGTGCACACAACTTCTGCTACAGTTACTGCTGGTCATGGAGCTGCGTCATCTCATGTGGATCCAGTCTGTAGACAGGCACCTTTGTGTTATGATGAGACAGTTAATTAGGCAGGAAATCGCAGTGTCTCATTAAGGCAAAGTTCTAGCATCTCAGCTGGGGAAAATCAAATGACGGGCAGAAACAGCGTTTGGAGAAGATATATAAGGTTTGAATCAGGAGGAGAGCTTCAGTTCTTCTCTTCACAGCTTCCTTTGGTTGATTCAGGTGGTCAGGATGTCAGACAAAACCCAGCCATGGAGAGTGGGGTATAGTTCCTTTCTAGCTCTTGCCACTTTCCCATATCTTAGCTGACTGGAATGTAAAAGGCCACCTCCTTCTGCTAGGAGAGTCACCCCCTCAGAGAGAGCCTAGGACACTGCCTTTTGGGTGTTATTCTCAAGAGAGAACCTCTCCTGGAGATGGGAGTTGCACCTGCAAGACAAATGCGGATTGAAGTCTCCTAACACACTCCTTGATATAAAATGACACCATGTTACTTCCAAGCAATACAAATAAAGATGCTTATGGCATGTTGTTTTTAGAAATATACTTTCTCCATCTCAAATTGTACCCCTAATAGATACGAAGCTACTGATGCATTCTTCAAGCTTTTGCATAATAATTCTGCTTTTTAATCTGATGCAGTTAAACCATCTAATAAACAAATTCTTGTACTTCCAATAAATGTGTGTATCTGGATGCCTTGCAGTAAAAAATCATGGAATCACATTAATATAATACATTGCATCATACAGGTTAATTTATCCTTGAATAGACCATTAAATGTATATGAATTTTAAATGACATCATTCATACCTACTGAAGTTCTGCTGATAAACCATTTATAGCAGTAACAGCTGCATAAATATTTATTAATTGAGCCCCTAAGCAACTGACTACAGTAATTAATCATTTGTCATGTGTCCAAATAATAAAATTGGACTGAACTCCTAACTGCTGCAATGCCACCATCTTCAAAACACCCTGTTTAGCTCGTTGTCCTTAGATAATTTATTACCTGCACTTGACAAAACATTTTAAAGTTCTCTTGAGGTGTATTTACATCCCAGTTCTGGAAAATCTTATGGCTTGTCCTTAACAAAGACCTTTCTGTAGGAATAAGCTTTTCAAATTATGTGTTTCTAAAGGTTCACTTATTTCAACTTTCTGGTATATAAATAGCTCAGGGACCTACTGGAGTGTGGGTAGCCAGCCTAGTCACTGATGAATGGAGTACGAATGGAAATGTAATCCTCTACTGTCATCTGGATTTTTTTTCTTTATTTGAATCCCAATATTGCTTTCACACCAGTGTCCTGTTAAATGTAGCATTGATTTATCTGGATTGTACTACAGACTCTGACAGCAAATAATGCATCACACATTTTAAATACTGTGGGCTGGTATCTGCTGCTTCAGTGCTGAGCTATAAGCAGCCATGTCTTTAATATATTTGGCTTTTCAGAGTTTTTATCAGTCTGGGATTTCCACTTCTTCGAATTTTATTGATTTTCTTTACAAGTTTGGAAGTGTTAGGATTTGCAACGGTTTCCAGCTTGCACATAGTTTTCTTGAGGCAATCATTAGGGAGGGGCCACAGTCGTTCTTGTAGGGAAAAAACCGTTGCCAAACTAGGTGGATTTGGAGGACTTCTTTTGAAGCAGGGCTCAGAGAGAGAAATAAAGGGTATTACCCTGGCATCTGGCCAGAATTTCAAACTGTTACTGTTTGAGCAGATTTAATAATGCCGTTATCAATCTGGGAGCTCGGTGTGATTTAGCTGCCAGTGGGCATGGGGCAAAGAGTGCCCAGCACCCCAAAAGCCAGCCCTGGGGATTCCTGGGGGGAGGTTTGCCTGGCACAGTCCTGAACATGGCTCTTCTCCTGCCCTGTGCCTGTCTCCTGTGTATATTCAGCCTCTGCTGACAGCTGGGTCCAAACGCAGTAAATCCCACAGAGCAGGGAACTGTGCCGGCCGTGAGTCAGATAGATAGGGAGCTATGGGCTGCACAGCCTCCACATTTATTTCCTATTTCTGAATTTACCACTTGTAAAACAGCAACGGAGGAGCCCAGCCAGAAAGCTTTGGTCCACTAGCACTGATCTAGATTAACCCCCTATCAAGCCCTAAAGCCGGGCTTGCAGAGGCTGCTCTTTTGTATGTCTTCCAGGGATTTTTTTCTTTCTGGTCAGCTTTCTCTGAACCTAGGAGAAGCAGAATTGCCTTGAACGTGTGGTGTGATTAACTACAGGAGCTGCCTCGCTGGCTGTGCTTTACTTTTCAGTGATGCCATTCTCAAGGCTTCTTCTGGAATTTGGGTAGTTTATCTATTGATCCAATAAATTGCTGCCTTTGCCAGGTATTTGTCATCTCTTGCTACCATTTGAAATATAGGAATATGTTTTAGAGAGGGGGCTTGTTTTATTTTTATTTTTGGCAGCTTGGTGAAGTCTTTTATTCCAGTAGCAACACGGAGCTGTGCTTGATGTGTTATAGCTACCTCTACACTTTAAGACTGAGGATGCAAAGATGTTCTTGGCTCAGCATACAGTATCACCACATATGGAAAACATAAATGGTCACAAAAGCATCTTGATTTAAAAGGTGGGATTTATTTTCATTTTACTACAGCTCTCTAATTTCCTGAGCGTCAGGTATTTGCTGTGATGAGCCCTGCTTTACTTCTTATTGCAATGGAGAAAGCCCTGGCTGGGTATTGAAATTCTTAGGTCAATAAACGGGTTTTCAAGGTGGGATTTGTCATGGCAGGTTGAAGAGTGCAGCATAAAGGTGAAGATTCATTTATGGCTGTGGAAAATAGATCCCTTTCTTTGCTCCAAAGCTTTATGCTTAGAACGACTAAAATTTTCCCTGGCTTTACACGCTGTGCTATCCTGATAACTGTTCTGTCATTAATATTATTTTGGACAAGTTTTACGTGTAAAAATAATTGTTTCATTTTATTTTTGACCTTAACATGTTGGCTTAGTACAGTGGACAGGATTACATTTTCCTACGTGGATAATTCATGAACTCAGTGGCTTCTGTCCCCTTTTTTGGCTGTGAAGCTTCTGAATTTCTTGCCAAGTATTTCAGTGCTTACCTAACAAAACTCATGCCAGGTTTCAACAGCTCATGTAATCTGCAAGATCCTATCAAAAGTCATTAAGGCATGATGCTATTAAAGCCAGTTGGCAGATATATATGCCCAAACCTATAGCTGCCTGACTTTTTCTGCAGTGCCTTTCCAATATGCTCTCACATTTGGGGAGGGAAAGTGACAGGAAAGGGCTCCATTTTTTTCTGTCCCACCTGGCAGGGTCCACCTGAAACGACATCTCCAGAGACATGGAAGAGCTCTGACCTGGGGAACACAAAAAAGGAAAGGATCCTTGGCTTTTTTCAACATCGCCAGGTCGAAAGAGATTTTTCAGAAGTCTAAGACAGGCTTCACATTTACTGCTGGACTCCTGTTGAGGGTGTCCCCTATGGAAAAGAAAGAGCGCTTCCAAAAGGTCCTTTAAAAACCTTTTAAATGTAAAATATTAGGTAACCTAAGTATATGCTAGTGGTCTCTTTCTCATTAATACTCTTCTTGCAATATGTAATATATAAAGTCCAGCTGACCTGAAAAGGCAAGGCCCACACAGGGTCTAACTAAACCGCCAAAGATATGAGGATTTTAGTTGTTCTGAGAATAAACCATTCTAAAAAATTTATGCAATCTTTTATGATATATCTTTTAATCTGTAATCTTTTATAGTACAGCTAAATAATTTACTAATATTCAGATTTTTTTACAAAATCCGTAATGAAAAGTAGAATATATATAAGCAAAACAAATATATACACGTCATAAAATGCTGAACTTTAGCTAAGAGCAATACCCTAGAAATGTTTTTTGTCTCTGTCTGTACGTGTGTCAAGGTTAAGAGTTGCCATGCAAGGTGGCTGTTTAAGAAGCATGACTATAAAAAACTCCTCGAGTCTGCGGAGGACAATATGTTTAGTGCGCGAAAATAAATACTCATGTAAAATTGATTGGGAAAAAATTAAAATAGGATAATTATAGTTATAAATCCACTGGAACAGTGGGATGTGAGCAGCACGGTTTGATTAGATGATTTGCAAGTTGATGAGTGATCCTTATCTTTTCCTCCAGCAGTTAATTGCCCCCGTTGGTCTCACTTGGCCTGATGAGTGATCGCAAGGCAGAATTTATCACCTAATCACGCGGGCAGGTGCTCGGAGAGAAAACTGTATCGTCGCAATGGAAATCCAGACTCTCTTCAAGGCTGCCTTTGCAAGGGATTTTCACCATGCCAGGGATGTTTGGTCCAGGATGACTTTATTTCCCAAGGCCCTGTGGTATATGCTGAACAGTTTTTCCATCTTCTCAGTCTAGTTGCTGTGCTGACTGGCAGTCACCAAATTATTGCTTTTCTTTGGAGGGTCCTGGGGGCTTGCTCCTCATGCATAAACCTACTCCTGGAAAATATTTTTTTTGTGCAGTACTGCCCAGACCTTTCCTCTGGGTAGCTCCTGAATCTTGGCTGATGGCAGAGGAGGGTGATGCACCCCACTTTTTCCTGCAACCTGAACTGACCTCCTAGCACCTAGTGGGCCCTATTGCATGGGGATGAGGCTGGTGGCACCCCCATTTTGCATCCTCTTTCCCTTGATTTTCTTAGGAAAAAGCAATAAACCAAGGGAAAGAGGATGCAAAATAAAGAATCTCTTTTTTCATGCTCTGGAGCTGTTTTCACTTTCTTCTATCAACAGAAACAACCCTAATGATGAGGGAAGTTACTGTTTCCATACCTGAGCGTGAACCATGAAGAGCTGTACAGCGTGACGACCTGTACAGCGTGCATACTTGTGTGTGTATTTACACTCACTTCTAACAGGCAGACGGATAACTCCTGCTAATCACGGCAGGCACAGGAAAATAATATTTCCCTTAAGCTTTCTAATTGAGTATGGGAACTACAGCCACACAGTCCAGCAGCTGGGTGATGCTACCGAAACACATTTTGTCTCCTAGCAACAGCTTGGGCTTGGGTGACAAAGCACAGAGTAGAAAAATAAAACAAAACCAAGAGCAGGAAGATTGTGTTTTGCTGGAATTTCGTGTCAGTATTATACACACATCGGAGGGGAAAAGTCAAACATCAACAAAACAGCAAACAGTAAATTTAGCCTTAACTCCAGCCCTCAATAATGTCCAGCCATTATTGGTAAGTCACAGTCTTGTGTCGCATTTCTGCATGTCAGCTAAGAGGCAGGATGATCCCTCCGGAGACAACTGCCTGGGATGTTTTTGAAAGCGTCAGTGCTATGTATCTGATCACCTCCTTGGCCTCCCAGCTGAGCCCAGCACCTTCATCTTTGCAATCCAGCGATCAATAGGGGTCACTGATTGCATAAAAATACGACCCCAAACCTTGGGACTTCTGGTGATGTAACTCTAGGTATTTGCGGAGCGTTCCGCAGCTATCCAAGGCATGAATCAGTGCAATCATACTTACCTAGTAAGCGTTATTGTAGGAAGGCCTCCGCCCACAGCAGCACTTTGCTGGGGCTGAGCTCATCACCACCAGTTTCAAAAGGCTGGCTGCAAAAGGGTTTCAAAGACAGGGTTGAGACACTTGGTCCTTTCAAAAATAATTGAAACTTTAGGTGTCTGACTTTTATAGCCTTCCTTACCTCCCATGAACTGCTTCAAGCAAAAGTCAGCAGCACCACATAGGACGAAACACGGCATAAAGCAGGGCTTTCATGCAGAATACTTCCCAGGGAGTTTCATCTAACTTAACTTTAGACATTCAAAATTTGTTGTCTAAGTTTAAGGTAAGTCTCATACACAGGTCATTCATCTCATTTTAGAATAGGAAGTCACAGTGTCTTATATATTTCCACTGATTATAAGGGAAACCTAAGGTTGCAAACACCAAGTTTACCTTTTTTTTCACCATAGTTAACTGGCTTAAAGGTACCAGTGGTCAGTTAATCCTCTCACATCTTTTGCCTGTCAACAGATTAATTTCAAGCTTATAGCAAAACAAAACAAAAAAAAAATAATGCATGACCCTGTCCTTAAAAGTCTATCCTTTCTTAGTCTTATAATCCTCAGAGCCCTTCAGGTTTTTCTGATCTATTCTGATTCTTCTGTCTTTATCAGTGACAAATGTCATTAGTGTCAACATGCTTTTTATGTCAAGCTCACTAATAAAAATAATAAGTCGATGCCAAGATCAGTTTTTTAGAAGCTCCCTAAATAATTATCTTCTACTCCAATAATTTATTTAGCTACCGTTTCCTTTTTAGCCGATTCTTCACCTGCCTTGGATATGTTCCTCATGTAGTTGTTTCTAAAGTGACATCCAGTATAAAATACTGGAAACAAGGTGAGAAAATTTTGGTGGTTTTCCCTGCTAGGAATCAATTAAGCTTATCAGAGAAAGATAGCAGGGTAGTGCTGTGTGGCCTACCATAGAGTAAGCCATGCTGATCTGTACTGTCTTTTGTCCACCTCTGCTGACTGTTGAAATCAAACTAACAGTTGGTGTTTAGCTAGATAAAAATTTTAATGCTTTCTAAAATATAGAAGCTACTCTTGTTCTCCTCCCTGCATCCATTCCTGAGTTGACATATCAGTTTACTAGTTTTGGCAGGTTCTTGTGTTGGTTCTTCCTGGGTTTCAGATAGAGATGGGACTGCCGCCTTTGTCTGAAAAGATTAAGCCCTTAGATTTTTGTTTCTGCTCCAGATGCTCTCTTATTCCCATGAGTCACGCTGTCTGCCTCACATGTCACCGTGCTTACTAAAAACCGAAGCGAAGTTTTCATTTCGTTTTTGGCCCATGCTTAGGTTATCTTTAACCCCCAACCCCAATCTTATTGCCTGGCAGCCTTGAATTCCTCTTTTTTGCTCTCTATTTGTTTATATGACTAAAGAACATTTTACAATGTGTTTTTAATTTCCTTTGCAAGGTCTAACAGAGCCCAGCTTTTGGCAGATCTCACTTTCTCCTCACACTTTCTGACCTGCAAGATGCAATTTTCCATACTAGTCAGGCCCTTTTTTTCCATTTCTTGCAGGCCCTTTGCCTGCTCCTCGTATCCTCTTCAAGGTGGATTGTCATCAGTTTGGTCTGGAGTTCTTCTCCATGAGTTTTTTCTCCTTCCTGAAATGCAGACTCAATTATATGTCTTTGACTTCAGGAACATCCTTTGCAGTCAAGTCCACAAGTTCCTCAGTTCAGTTGACTTCACTGCTTTGAGATGAAAAAAAAAGCAAAACATGAGAACCCAGAAAAACACAGATTTGTTTATCTTTCAATTCAGTTTAATCAAAATCCTCTATTATCTTCTTGATCAGGGCTATTTTCTACAGCCACCTCTTTTGCAACATCCTCACTATGTCTAAATTAGCATTACCTCCTACAGGCTCAACAAATATCTTGTTGAAAAAAAAGTCTGTCAGCAGTCCAGATTCAGGAACATCTGAGCTCTGTCACCACCCATAGCCTCGGTTTTGTTATTGATATCATTCTGCTCTGATCTATCTCTAGGAACAGGAGGTCTCCCACAGGTCCTGTTGACTGTCTAATACTGTTCCACTGTTCCATAGCCACCGTCAGATTCTATCTAGAGGATCTTTAGTGGATCTATGCCACTGCTGTAATAACATTTGGTTTTACAGAGCTTTTCAAGAAGGCAATGGACCTTGATTAATTTTATTGTACCATGCTTTTCCTTCTTTACACGCTATCACATCAGTAGTGTACAGTGCTTCTCTGTCTCTCCTGCCTCTGCGTCCATCTGTCTTGAATGCTGCCATCCTCTCCATGCCTGTACTCCAGTCAGAAGGGACATCCTACCATAGTTCTGTCAGCCTTGTAAATGCCTGGGTGTAGGTCCTACACCAGAAGATTTGGCTCCTACGTCTCACTGCACGGGCTTGTTACCCAGTGTCCAGGCAGTCAGCTCTTGTGCCCTGACCTCTCTCAGTTTCCTAGCAAGCGAAGTTGTTCCCCTGCCTTTTGCTTACCTGGCCACCCGTCGTGTGAGTATAACGTTGTGATTCCTCCCTGCTTTGCAGATTGATATCTTGGCTATGCTGGTTTTTTCCTTCTTCCTTGCTTATTCCGTTTTGCGTTTCCTATGTAGGGTGAGATAACTTGAGTCTGTTCCAGCCTTAACCGCAGCACATTGATACTCCGTCTACAAATGCCGTTCAGCCATTGAAGATGATTTTCCTCCTGTGCAAGCTTTCCAGTAATTGAATGTGCTGAAACCCTCCTTTCTAGCTCTGTCCTTGAGCTATTTGTTGGTTTTGTGAGCTTGACACGCTTTTGCCTTTTCTTTCTAGGAACTCTGAGACTTGAACAGCAGATCATTTAAGCCTCCCTTCTTTAGCAGACAGAAGTCATTTTGCAAGAAACCATCACTGACTGATTTTTTTTTCCCCTTAGTCTTCTCTCGTACTATAAAGAGATCTAAAAATGCATGTACGTACAATTTTCACCAGAGCAGCAAACAAATAAAAACGAGATTCAAAGAACAGGTGCAAATTAAAGCCAATCTCTGTCATTCTTAAAAAGTACTTTTTTCAGTATTTCTGAAGTTTTGCACATGCAATCCTATGTAGCTGCTTTGTGCTACTGATAACTTCCCCTCTGACATGCTACCTCAAATCAGTTGTTCCCTCGTACGGTTGTTAATGTGACATATACTCTTAAAATGTTAAAGAAATGAAACGTATACTTTAAATGTCTGCCTAACATGGCATGTACTTCATTAAATATATATTTGGATATGAGAAGGTTGCTCTAAATGAGTATATATTGTCAAATATTTAACATAGAATCAATACAGTCAGTCTTCCTAAGTTTCATATTAAGCAATAAAACATACTAAATGAACAGTTTGTAGTACAGTTTCCTACACAAGGCTTTCCAAGAGTCAGCACTTAGTGCTTTCTTTGATACATGTACATTAATTTAATATGTATGCCTTGCCTAAGAACATGAATAAGTCATTCCTTTTAATGCTTTCATTTGCATGTTTAATTTGAGTATGGGAATCAGTGGAAACGCACTTAAATGCTTATGCTAGTTTATTCACTTTGTTTTGAAAATTGGTGCGTGCAGCATGGGCGAGAAAGAAGTAATCTAGGTAGAAGCACAGTTGATGGGAAAGTAGGTTATAATTTACTCACACGTTGTCCATGTAGTGGACAAGCGGTCAAATCAACAGGGAAGTCAGTGTATTCTAATGCATTTGAATGGGATTTAAAAATAATGTCAACATAATCAGAACCCGTTTCTACAAAAACATAAGTTAATTAACTAAATTTCCTAAATTATATAGTTCCCGGCCCAACCCTGCTATAAGGAATATCATGCCTGCTTCCGCCTAAGTTCAGAGAAATCACACCATTTGTGGAGGCAGAACTGAGGCTTCTGTGGTCATCTGTAAGTGTTTTGACTCTCAATGACAAGATTGATTTTTTTTTTTTAATTTTCCCAGAATTCTCTGGAAATGTCCACTTTGCAGGAACATCAGGATTCCTTTACGAACTAATTGAAGAAGCCACAGAATTTTTATGGTAATTTCTGGAGAACATTTCTGGAGTTGGTATTTTTGAACAAGCCTGTTGTCACACCTTGTGTTAGAAGGAAGATATTACTTTCTATTAAATTGCAAAACATGATCAGAAACCATAAGGAAGACTTATCTTTTTTTATGATATCAAGGAAGGTTTGTGATTGGGCAGATTATGGGGAAAAAAAAGGGAGAAGGCGCTATTATTTCTGTAGCAGCACTCCAGGGATGTTTTAACTCATTTTTCCCAAAGAGTTTCATGGAGCTTTTACAAGAGATGTGATGCAGCCCTGTGCAGGTCCTCATCTCTAGATCTCCTAGTAAAGGATGTGGTCTGGCAAAGAGGGGATTGGTGTGCCGAGGGGTCCCAAGCGTGCTGCAGTGTCCCTGAGCCCAGAAAGGCATCTGGTGGCTCTGCCCTTCTTAAAGGAGGAGAGTTGGGGCTCACAGCCTCCCTCTGAAAAAAGACAAGTCCCCCACTGCCCTACTCCTTCTCTGTAGAAGCTACAAGTGATGGGGACTCCCCATGCCATCCCACCCCTCCTTTGCCCTTGCGGGAGCTAGAGCTCTTCGCGCTGACCCAAGCCCCACAAATATTCCTCCTTGCTCCATGACCTGAGACATCTTTGGTTTTGCTCATTCCTTTCTCCCCCTTCTCACCCAGGCGACCTGGGCTCCCTCTTCGCTTCATACCCCCCATCACGCTCCTCCCTGCCCCTGTCTTCCTGCAAGGGATGAGCTCGCACTGGGCACTCCCTGCCCAGCTCCTCTGCCTCTCCCATCCCCCTGCCCATTGTACAGCCCAAAACACTTCTCTCCAAAATGAGACCTTTAGGAGCTACCATCATACTCCATCTGCAGGAAGCCAACTTCTCACCTCAGAATAAAATTGTCAGTGAACTCTCACATTCAGATTTTTGGTGCATTTCTCTTTTGTGGGCCCTGAATGGGGGCTGCAGGTTTCAGCCCAAAAATCCTCACTGGACCCAAGAAGGATCCCTTCAGCATCTGAGCTACTTTGTTCATTGCTTTTAGCTACTTTGCAAAGAAATGCCCCAGAGGTGTGACATCCCCAGGTCCACATCTTGGTGAGCTTTTTCTACAGCAGCCAGAGAAGTCACCTTGCCTACCATGGGGTGCCAGGTAACTTCTCGCCTGAGCCAAAGAGGTGACAGGCAGCAGGGAAGGGACAAAGTTAAGGAAGACCAGAAGGTCTCACAGTTACTCAGTTTTAGGCTATGTTCTTCTAGATGGTTTTACACATTAATTTCACACCTGTTTGGCAGTTAAAATGGAGTCACATTTTGTAGACATCCCTGAAGGAACAAATGTTGAGTATAGGTGTAAATGCTACATAGGAAAGGTTTCCTTTGGATCTTCTGTGTTCCTTGTTTAATCAATGGGTTCAGTGATGTAGGACTAGTTACCTACCACCAAATTTGTGGGTCTTCAGGTTTTAAAGTCTCTTCTCTTTTTTTTTTTTAATGAAACAATCCAAAAGACACATATTTTCCCTATTACATTTAACAGCACAATTTCCTTATGACTTTGGGAAAATCTATAAAAGCTTGGGATTTTTTTTTTTGTTCTGCTGGACACATGATCCCAATTATTGAAAAGGAAAGGATGATTTACTGCATAACATTGAACTTTCTCCTCTTTTGGAAGCGAATGCTCCTGCCATGACACTAGTTAAAGCCAATTTGCTGAAGAGACAATTGCAGAATGCCAGCTCACCTGCTTTCTACTACTTACTAAATAGTGTTTCACACTGCAAAAGAACTCAGGCTGGGTCTTGTCTTCCTTTTTTCCCCATGAATAAACCTACAACAATAAAGAAACAGAATCAACAATATTTTTACTGGAGGCGAAACTGCAAAATAACACGTAAAAAATCCCATTTTCCTATAAAGTACAAAATGCCAGGAACACAATTCACTCTAAAGTGAGAAGCTGGAAGTCATATGTTACAGCACTGGAAGACAGCATTATAAATTTGACAGAGGGTCACGGGTATGAGGTACTAGGTGAGCATCATGTATAGAAAAGTGCCAGTTGCGAAGGAATTACTTTTACATATTGCAGAACTGCTCTGCCCCTCCTGTTGGTAAGCTCCCAGGTCTCTGGCTGTCTACAGCCCAGCTGCAGGTCACCCCAAAATGCCAAGAAATGGTACGGAGCCACTCCACACCCCCTGCGGAGGGGCTCCTCTGCCTCTTGGGCCTGCAAATGTGCACCAGTCTGTATGTGCTTCAGCAGTTATGCAACACAACCGAATATCAAGTGTTTCACGCTCCTCCTCAGGACTTGGTTACTGCTCAAAACCCAACTCGTGTTATACAGTGAGAAATCTGTCACTGGTGAGCAGCGACTGCACTCTCGTCACTCGCCTGTTAATGCATCCAGATATCTACAGTCCCTCCTGGACTGCTTTACCTTCTGGCAATACACAGGAGCTATTTCTCACCCCCGATTCTACATGCTTTGGTGTGCAAAAGCCAGTGGAAGCATTGGCACTTATAACCTGCGGTAGGATGCGTTTTGCTTGTTTTTAAACAGCTAAAATTGTGAAAGGAGATTCCTCCACTTGCCTAGATGGTGTTTTAAGATGGGGCAAATGCTCCCTCTGGAGGTGCTGAGCTCTGCAGGGCGCACAGAGGTGGCCTGGGCACACAGCAGAGATCTGCCACTTGCAGAAGTCACCAGAAATTCCCAGAAATTCTTTAAGTGGGGAGGATGACCAGTAGAGGAGCAGAAAGGCTGGGGCTTCTAAACCCACTGGCCAGTTTCGGTCCACAAAATAGTACAGTGGCAGAGACCTCAAAACGAGTCCCTCCTTGTAGTCCTGCAGCATGGGAGGACTCGCAGGAGATGTAGGGGGTGGTCGCAATCAGAGGCACAGAGATTAAAGACTTCAAGCTGCGGGAAGCGGGGTTGCTCAATGAATGTCTTTCAAAGATGATGCCAACCTTCATGTGCTTCAGACAGGTGGAGTGTGGGTACCGTGCCCCGCGTATCACACCATCTGCACACCAGCCTTTGTGCTGGATACAGTGAGTTACAGTACATACCTCCCAAATCTCACACATGCATTAACCCACTCTGCTACAAGCACACAGAAAAATGCAGTCCCAGGTGTTTGGAAAATCAACCCTGTTGGTTTTTGCACCGTCGGAGGTGAAAAGCTTGGCTGAAAAGCCAAGCCAAATTTGGCCCAATGTTAATACGGGACAGAAAGATCATACGCGCATCAGGCATGTCTGTGCCTGTACTTGTGTGGCCAGACACCTCATAACCAAGAAAGTATATGTCGTGCTGAGCAGATTTCAAAAAGAAACTTACCCTAAAAAACCCAGCATTTAAAGATGGAGAGAAATAAATAAGATGAAAGTGTGTTTCTACCCGCTACAGCTCTGTTGTGGTTTACAAAATTAGCCTAAAGCACTTTCCAAAATAATTTTCAACACTCCTGAACATTTGAAATTATTTGCTTTGTTTGGTTTGGGGTTGTATGTTGTTTATTTTTTTTAATTTAGAGAAAAAAAGAAGACATCTTTTCTGCTGGATTTTCTGAAATATAAAACCAAGAGCTATGATGCATCTTTCTGCATAGTAGTGGAAGACATTGTGGACTACAGTTCTCCCTCTTCCTAAATGCTGCCTGTTCTTTCCCTGGGGGTAGATGGAGACCAACTAGCCCACGCAGTGTCACTCTTTAGGTCATCCAGAGATGTTGTGGCAACATCTAGCGCAATAGGAAAGTGAAATCATGGCTATTTTCAATGTAAATCCTCTACCTCTAGAGAAGAAAGAAAAAACCTGTTTAAAACTGCCCTTGGTTTGCTATAAATCACTGTTGTGATTCAGATTACCCAGAAAAGACAATGCATTATTTTTGGCTACTCTTTTATCACAAGTTTGTCTGCTTTTTGATTATTGAGACAACAAGCCTTTCCCTTATCTGAGCTCTTTTTTAGCTGTGCGTGTAGCCACCAGCCACCAGTCTGTCACCCACAGCGCCTCAATCCTGTTCTGTCTGACAGAGGCAGCAGGGCAGAGCTCATAATTAAACCCAGAAAGCTTTACATCTGTAAAAGAGTTCATAATAAACATTCTAGTGACCACCTTGGTCCTCTTAATCCATCATTACCAAGCATATTCGATTATTTATATTATATATCTCTCTATAATGTTTATTATTCTGTTGTTATGAATATTATTAATAATATAATAATATTTATGTTATATATTTCTGCATTTGCTCCTCTTGGGGAATTGAAAGGGTTAAAGATGCATCAAAGCAGGCAGCTGGGCCAGGAGCAAACAGCAACCTGAAAGTCTCTGCGGACTGGTCCAAGGAAATCAGAGCACCTCCAGAGCAGGGCTCGTCCCCTTGCACAAGTGTTTTGCCACCACTATGGACAAAGCAGCCTTGGAGAGTCACAGGCCAAGGGAGCAGCATAAGAAAGCTCTGGGACAGAAATACCTTTGAAGCTGAAGACTCTGGGCCTTATTCTCCTGTCTGGCCAATGTGTGTTTGTCTCAGAAGTGGAAGGGAAATGCGTCAGTCGCTTTTGGGACAGGGGATTTGGGCAGAGGGATGCTAAGGCTGGTTTTAGCCTGGGTTTTATTATTGACTCGGAGGTGGCTGAGTGCTCAGCGCTGGTTTTTGTGCAGACCAGCCCTTGCCAGCTTCCCCGTCATGCAGCTCCACGCCAGCAGTTATCCCCGTACCTGGGGTTAACACCATCCGCTCTTAGTTTTTGTTATTCCCAGCATAAGGATATTTGTCAGGAGATAAATTGGTCTTTTTATAGCCAGACCTGGAGTTTCCATGGTGAAATTAGCCAACAGGAGTTTCCTCTGCAAAGCAGAGCATATCCTTTACTGGCAAAAACACATTACTCCCTTGGTTGTGAGGAAGTGTCATTGTCTGAGATCTATTCTGGTTTTTAAGGGCTCCGTATCCTCAAAGAAATATTTTTAACCTGAAAGGAATATTTATACTGTCCAGTGAGAGCAGTTTGCCGGGTTATTCTTAGTTCTGCTGGTGTGTTTGCTTTATCTGTGCATCACTTTTTCCCTATTGATCTTTTTTGCAAATGTTTAATAGAAAATGAAAGCAAAGGTAAGAGATTAAAGTAATTCCTGTAATTAATTCACTGTTGGGGCCAAAGTAACACCAGGGATTAATTTGATCTGCCGCGGTGAATGAGTATCCTAACAAACAGGAGTGTTTTTGATACAATATTCTCTAAAAATTTCGGAAGCCTTTGAAGATACTCAGAGCCAACGTGTGAGCTGGACCTCGCCTCTTAGTACCAAGCATCGAGCAGAAAAACACCTCTTGTTCTTCTGATATTCAGTAAGCTGGGCTAGAAAATGAAAAATCATCTTATTTTAAGCTAGGCACCTTGAAGCAGGAATTAATCAAATGCTGATTAGGAAACCGTATGTAAAAGCTCTGGTGTTGGTACAGAGCTCAGTTCATGGTCTAACCCTGATCTCACCCATCAGGTGAGATCAAGACCAGGTCCATTAAAACCCATCGGGTTACGACACTGTAAGCCTGGTGTGAGACCACAGTCAGAACCAAAAGGCATCGGGGGACTATACATATAATAAGTTAAAGAAACTTGGTTATTTTTTTCCCTTAGGCCTGGTTATCTTAATAAATCGGCATTTTGCTGATTCTGAGTATCTAAGGCCATGCTTTTTTTTTCACTGCCTGCTGAAGTCAGCATGACTGAAATGCCTGTATTTCGCAGAATCGGGGCCCTGCAGTGCTTATCTGCTCCAGCATCCTCGTCTTTCTTTCCTTGATGCTGACCCGAGGGAGCGAAATAACTGTGATGGATGTGTTTTACATTGCTAACAGTGGGTTAGAGCTACCTACTACCCCCTGATGGAACAGCTCTGATTCTGCCACGGAATAATGAGAATTAATGACTCATTCACTAATTACGCTTTTGTTGTATATATTTGTGCTTATTTTCTGGAGGAACTGAGTACCCTTGACTCTTACTGATGGCAAGGCATGAAGCACCCTTGACAATCAGAGTACTGGATGATGTATAAGCACAGACATGAAAACATGCTGGAGCTGTGGCATGTTGATCTCATCTGCTTTGCTGAGGTCACCAGGGCAGATCTGCCTTCTACAAAGGGAGGTTTGCTTCTGGCAGTTCTGAAGTGTTCCTCCAGGGTTGTGACAAATGCCAGCACAAAACAGTTCTTAGATGTTTTTATTTAACCATGAATACAAAGGAAAAGTTAAGATAAAACAAATCAGATTGGAAATTTCAAGCATTCTGTTGAAAACATACGGATAATAAATCTTCTATCCTTTTCTTTTGTGATTGACCAAAACAAAAATGCACGCGGTATAGAATATGATCTTGAATTTGTGTATCTACATTAATCAAAAAGTTTGGGCTACAAAGCATTGAACATCAACTTGTTATTAAACACAACAGATAAATATCAGTAGAGGCATGGAGATGCTTCCAGAAAGAGAGATGGTGCAAACCCCGCCCGTGGCATTGTTTGGAAATAGGCTCCCACCTTATCTAATACTGTAAACCCAAACAATAAATCCAAACAAGGACGCCGGATTTGGGGTTTGATTTGAACTCTGAGGCTTAATGTCCTGATTCTCGTGTGCAATATCAATGATAGTATCAAGCAGTGGGATGTTTTTTTTAATCACTTTAAGGTCTTTTATGTGACTTTAGGATCACCTTGCTCCCAGGAGACAAACTAGGAGTAATGGCAGGTTGTTCCAAGTAAATAGCATATAAAAAAACTTAATAATGTTGTGCATTTTGCTTAACTTTTTGTTAGTTTTACATATGTTTGAGAGTCCATGAAATGTAAGGGCATTAAAAGGAAAGGGACAGGGTTGGAGGGTACCAGTGCAGTGCTCCCAGCCATCCACTGTCCCCTGCTGTCTGTGGCCTGCAGTAACTCATTTAACCTCTGTTTCAGCTTCTTCAAAATAATTATGCTTTGCCCACAGGGGTGTTGAAACAGATTAATTAGCTTAGGTTTGCAGAGACCTTTGAAGATGTCAAGCACTATAAGTGCAGCTTATTATGAATGTATATTATTGCACACTGTATGCACAGTGGGATTACGGAGTATTTGATATTGTGCAATTGGAGAGGAAAAAGAAACAAGGAACATCCTTAGGGAGTCTGACTGGTGTGTATTTCTAAACACAGTTCTTTCCTGATCTCAATGTTATATTTCATTTAAATACCCTTCTCAAGGCCCTAATGATTTGCTGCGAAATTACGAGATAGAATCACAGAATCATAGAATGGTTTGGGTTGGAAGGAACCTCAGAGATCATCTAGTTCCAACTCCCTGCGACAGGCAGGGAAACCCTCCACTACACCAGGTTGCTCAAAGGCTCATCCAACCTGGCCTTGAACACTTCCAGGGTTGGAGCATCCACAGCTTTTCTTGGCAACCTGTTCCAGTGCCTCACCACCCTCAGAGGAAAGAGTTTCTTCCTTAGATCAAATCAAAATCTAAATCTACCCTCTTTCAGCCAAAATCCATTCTCCCTTGTCCCATCACTACACACCCTTGTAAAATATTCCTCTCCACCTTTCCTGTAGGCTCCCTTTAAGAACTGAAATGTCACAATAAGATCTCCCTGGAGCCTTCTCTTCTCCAGACTGAACATCCCCAACTTTCTAAGCCTGTCTTCATAGCAGAGGTGCTCCAGCCCTCAGATCATCTTCGTGGCCCTCCTCTGGACCCTCTCCAACAGGTCTATGTCCTTCTTGTGTTTGGGACTCCAGAGCTGAATGCAGTATTCATGGTGGGGTCTCATAAGAGCAGAGTAGAGGGGCAGAATCACCTTCTTCGACCTGCTGGTCACACTTCTTTGGATGCAGCCGAGGATACGGTTGGCTTTCTGGGCTGCCAGCACACATTGCCGGCTTATGTTGAGCTTCTCATCAATCAGCAATCCCAAGATATCCCTGTGCAAACTTATAAGAAAAGTTATAATTTGGAATTTAATATTTTCTTGGCTTTGTGACTGCAGTGGCCACACCCGCCAAAACCATAGTAACTTTTAGCCAAAATCAGTTAGTTTTGACTTTCAGCTGTTTGTTAATCCAGCTGTCGGTGTGGCCACACTAGTGCTAGTCCCAGGGTGAAATAGGAATATACCTCAGCAGGGCTCAGGGCTCAGCAAGCTCCGGTGCTGGGGCCTTTGAATTTGAATATGTTTATCCTCACAGCATCCTTGGGATAAAAGGAAGTGCAATTATCATTAACCAAATAAATGGATTTGCTCACGAAGTACCACCACTACGCATAAAAGAGGTAGAAATTGGATTTGGTGACTTCAGTCTGTTTGAAAGTCACCTGACTCCTTCAGTAGTGATGGCAACATACAATTTCCTTCCTCTCTCATCAGCATGATTTGGAAATCCTTATAACTCTCCCTGTCTTCCCTCTTGCTATTAAGCTAGCCATGCCCAAGCACTGTAGTCTCTCTCTGAATGCAAAGATTCCCTTCCCCCTGAACAATTTCACCTTTCATTCTTTTTCTGATGCCTTTTAGAGAGGAAGCAGAACAGATTGAAAAGTGTTACCACCCCAAAACGTGCACTGCTTTAAATGTAGTAGCTCAGCCTTCTTTCACCCATTATGTGAAAAAGGTTATCTCATTGGTAATAATTGTGAAATATTATTTGTAGTGATTATGAGTTATTATTTATGATTATGCATCATAAAGTACTGTATTATTATAAATATTTGTTAGCAATTTATTTCTGACTGTTAGAGTAAATGCAAATTGTCTCAAGCTATTGCAAACCTGGTATCTGATGACGCTGTAACAGAGATAAAATTTGAAGATTTTCTGTCCCTCACGTTGTGATGTCTTTGACATTGGTCATACAGTGTCCAATCTGATGTCAACCCGCTCTTACTGAAACCATAACAAGACCCTCCATGTTACTGCTCTCCCACTCCAGACCAAGGGCAATAGGGCCCACATGCTCTAGAGAGCTTTGTGCCATCTCTGCCTTCACTCACATCTCACAGAGAGCCATTCCTTCTGTGTGATCTTCATGTATATCAGTTGGATAAATTACACTTTTTGATTTGTTGTGACTCCTCCTGCAGGAATTTGGCCATATCTTTTTGGTTTCCTCTCCATGGCTTGCGGAAGAACTCAGTTTGTGTCTTCTGCTGCATCAGGAATATTTTTAGCACTTAAAAACTAAGCCTGAGATGACTGAACTAGTAGTATGGAGGCTGATTTTCCCTCTAGGCAGTTTGCCCTTGCCAGAAGGATACTCCCAAGTGGGAAAGCTCTCATAGATAACATTGTCCCCCATGTGCCACCTTCCCATCTCTGGTACATCTGACGGGAGTGCGTTTCAACAAAACAGCAGGTTAGAGGCTGGACACCTGAGTCTTGGTTGAAGTTGTATTTCTGCCAAACTGAAGAGTCCTCAGGTTTTACATCTAGCATCTGAGGGGAGGTCGGTTGGGGCTGGACGAGGAGCAGCCCTTCCCGGGCATTGCTGCCCACTCTGGGGACCTGCTTCGCCAACACAAGTTGAAAAGCAGAAACCACCAATTTGTTAGAAACGAGGCTGTGAAAGTTCACACACAATCAAAGAGGGGGAAAACATTCTGCCTGAAGGAAAATCATTTGTTGTGCCAAAACTCTGCATACTCATAAGCTTTTCCCATCCATTCAGCTTTTTTCCCTTCTCCTTGTGTTTCTGCACAAGGTGGTGCACAAGCTCAAGAAGGCTGGATCATTCAGACAGGCTGCCTTTCCAGCAAGGAAATTACTATTCACAGTAAAACCAGTTAATGAAGCTGAAATATTCCAATTTGCTGGCACACTGCAAGCCGCAGATCCCACGCAGGAAGATGCCTGTGATGTCCAGCCTATAGCTCACGTCCTGCAAGAAGGGGCAGGAGCACAAGACCACGTTGGTCCTCAAGATGCAACTCAAAATACAAACTAATTTTTCTACTTTTCTTCAGCGCATTTGCAGTTTAACTTCCTAGGCACTGGAGAGGAAAAGATATGTGAGTATTGATGAGTGTAATTTTACTTATCCCAGCTACAAATTATTTATAAAGCACAAAGATAATTTCATTACTCCCTTCTCCCTTCTTTGTGGCTCTCAGCCTCTCAGAGTTGTTTTTTAAGATGAATCCTTTCTGTTTGTCTCCAGAGTTGGAGTAAGATTTATCTGGTATCTTATTCCCAGATAAATAAGCCACTATGAAAAACATAAATGTAACAGAAATTAGAGAGGAAATTGTCATCTTGCGGCACACTGCCACTTTCCCTTCCAGGGCTGGATTCTTCTCCAGTGATTTAGTGCTACCTCATCCAGTTTTAAGTGTCCTGAGTGACAACATTTCTGCTTTTTCCTCAGATATGGCTATATAAAAGAAGTCTCATTCCCCAAATAGGCAATCATAGAATCATAGAATCATAGAATCATAGAATCATAGAATCATAGAATGGTGAGGGTTGGAAGGGACCTCAAAGATCATCTAGTTCCAACCCCCAATCAACCCAGCTCACTTTTAAAATTTGTCTAATTGCAGTATTTCCACTGGAATATAGGATATGAGACTAAGAAAAAGGGTCTTTTGGATCCTTAAGTCAGTTTTGTTGAAAACAAACATTCAAGCTCCATCTTTAAACTAGTCACATCAGTCCCCTCCCAAAGGTTTCTGATAAAAATGATTTTGTTGCTAGTACTATGCAGTGGGGTTTTGTATCTTTCTTAAAGGCATGGTCAGTGCTAAAAGTCCTAAAAGATTTCACTCTGAAATCTCTAGTCTGGGCCAAAGTTTGTGTGAACTGTTGGTGACTGAATTTTGTTGTTCAGGAGGTACACTCAAGGTGTGTTCTGATCTGACAGCTTCTGGTGTATAGGGAAACTCGCAGCACAGCAATATCCCCCCTACCTTTCCCTGTAGCAGGACCTGCACGACAGTGACAGTATCGGATGGAGGGGGAAAGCTCTTATCATGCATTTCATGGGAGTGAAAAAAATTTGTTCTTTCTCCCTCTCTCCACCTTTTTCAAGTCAGTAACATTGAAAGGGAGGAGACAAAATAACCAAGCAGAAGCTAAGGGAAAGAAGAGGGTTTAGATGGACAAACAGGTGATGTTCTCCTATACATTCTTCTCTCCTTGCTCATGCCCTGTTAGCTGAAGGCTTACCAGCTTTTTGCCTGATCTCAGCCTCTGAGCTGGATGTGCTCTGAGTTACATGACAGAGTTACTTGTATGGTCAGTCCCTCTCAGTCACCGTGTTTCTCAAAGCTACAGAAAAGCAGCATTTCCCCTCCCTGCAGGGAGCTGAGCTCTCGAAAGACAAGGCTGGTAGATTACCATGAGCAGCAAAGGGTGGAAGATAGTTTCAGCAGGAAAATGAACTATTTGAATGTGTGTAGGCCTAAATTAAGTACTAGTTTTAAGATAAGCTGATGAGATTGTTATGGTGATGAATTATTTAGAATTTGCATATCAACATTTTTGCATAGAAACAATAACACTTTGCGTATTTGAATACATGATTTATACATTTAGATACTGTTGCTACATAGATTTCTTGCAAATTTTGACTGAAAGAGAAATCAGGCTTCTGGTGTGCTACCCTTTCTTCAGTACCCCCTGCTACTTGGGTGAGTATTCACCTAGACTGCTAAGTTATCAAGGGGAACGTGGAGATCATCAGTGCAGTGAAGATCACAAAGTCACAAGCCCCTTAGACATTACAGGATGTGCTGCAATGAGTTGAAACTGTGGGAAAGTCATCAATAACCAACCAGCAGATTTGATGCAGGCAACTTGTACCTGATGAGGTGATGAATAGCCACAGATGAGTTACCTTGGTGGAGGGACTCCTCTTCCTCTGCAGCAGTAAAAGCAGTTCATACACCAGCAAGCAGACCTTCATCCCTCAGTGTCGTTAAACCCTTCTCAAATGGTGGCACCTGACATAACAAAGGGACAGACTGCCACTTGGGAGATTTGGACCAGACAGAAGGAAACCACTTCTACCGGGAGGGTAGCACAGAGCTGGGACAGGCATCCAGACAGGGATAAGTCTCTGTCCTTGGAGGTTTCTAGCTCAGCTAGGGAAGGTGGTGGCTGGCGTGCTCTACTGCTTTGAGCAGCAGATTGGAATAGAGATCCCCCTCAACCAACCCACCTTTCCATGACACAGAAGTTCTGCAAAATCACACAGAGTTTAGGGGACATCTTTAGGAAATCTCAGCTCGGTTCAAACCAAGGTTTTCTTGAAGCAACTGCAGAAGCTGAAGTTTCAGGCTCACAAACCCAAATCTCCATATCAAAGGTGGCTTTCTAGTGAGCGCATTCGACTCTGGAGAAGGAGACAAGACAAGCAGGTGCCATAAAGTGGCAGATGGGTCTTGGTCCAGAGACCTTCTCTTGAAACACTTCTTCGAGAAAGAGGAAATGGTAGCCAACACAAGAGACTGCCTCTCCAGGGTCCCTTGGCTGTACATCCCCAGCCAACCTTTGGTCATCCCTGCAGCATCAGAATTTCCTAACTATATTCTCCATTGCTTCGTAATCTTCAAAGCAGACAGCATTCCGCTGGGAACAGGACCTGATTTCTTCACACCAAGGACCGGGCAATGAAGGCTGTGCTTGGACAAAGCCCTTACAGAAGGCAAGAGTCATACTAAGGGCTTGTCCATTTGCAAAGGTTGAATCATTTTCTTTACTGATCAGTCAAATTAAAACAGTGCTGAAAGGCTCTGTGGACATGCAGTCAAATACAAATCCTGAAAGGAAGATTTTGGTTGTGAAAGCAATACCTAAGTGTGGGAAGGGAGAAACCATCATCTTAATTCACCTCTTAACCTTCTCCTAAAACATTTTGTTCCCTTTCTGTTTTCTCGTTCTGTTCCACTTTGTCAGTATTTAACATCATTTACATGCTGCGTACTGTTTAGGTACATCTGTCCTCACCTCATACAAAGGTGAACTTCCTGCTGAACTTCTGTCTACTGTTCATACTAAGAAAACATGCTTGAGCCCAGTGCTGAAAGTTGCCGAACATCTTTCCAGTGCTGCAAAGCCTCAGCTTTCAGTTACTTCAAGATAAGTGGCTGACACACTGCACATCGTAGGATGTTCTCCTGCTGGGTCTATGCAAAGAAGAGCTCGGGTAATTATTAAAATCTTAATTTCAGCTGTCAGTAATAATTTCAGTTCTGCCTGTCAAAAAGGGTTGAAGCCACGTGTCTGATGGCAGGGTTTGGGCCCCAGATACTTTAGCATGTAAAGTCATCAGATGCACAAAACCAACGTTTTACTATTCTGATGCTTTAGAAACAGCCTTTCCTGACTACAAACCAAACATGGTGTTTGGCCACTCTTTCATTGCCTGGATTTAGTTGCAACTTCAGACTGCAGTCAAACTGCACGTTTGAGAGCAACGCTAGTCACGTACGAGGAGCAGGTGCTGGAACACAGGGAGGTAAGAGATGCTCCTCTCCTCACGCTTAGTTCCAAAAAACCTCCACCTGTCCTTCCCATGCGCCCTTTCCCTTTGTGCTCCTCTCCTTCCAAAATGTGTACAGTGGGCCACCAAAGGACAAAGAAAATATTTTTATTATGCTAAAATCGAAATTACATTTCAACCTCTCAGTTAGTTGTCTCTAATGATGTAGCTACATGGTTTGTTTGTTTTTTTAACTGAGATCATTTCACTAATACCTGTGGTCCCACATTTACAGCACAGCCCACAGGTGGTTGCATCTGTGGGGAAATACCTGTGCCAAGGGGGTAACGGTGGGCTGGGCAAGCGACAGGAACTCCGCGAGCCAGCTTGGCCAGTACCAAAACGTTTAGGCGACCACACAGTGATTTCAAGATGAAGATAGACTGATAGGTATATTCTGTTTATACTTAGAATTATCTTGCATAGAAGCAAATAGTAATATAAATTTGTGTACCACGTAAAGCTACATGACTGTGTTACGTTTGATTAATATAAAAGTTTCGTGGTTTAGGCCGATCTGGCAATTAAACTCCACGCAGCTCTCCCACCCCAGTAAAATGGAGAGGAGAAAAATGTAATAAAAGAGCTGAGGGTTGAGACAGGAACAGAGCAGCACCCACCAACCACAGTCCCAGGCAAAAGAGGCTGTTTTCTTAAAGCAAAACTATTTATTAACAGCTACCTACAAAGAGAAAAGCAAACAAAAACGGTCACTTGAGAGGATAACAAGAAAACAAGGCCAGAACTTAAAATCAACACCACTCCCCCCCCTTTGCCTTTTCTTCCCGGCTCTGCTTCCTCCCTCCAGCGGCACAGGGGCACAGGGAATGGGGGAGTGCAGGTCAGTTCATTCCAAGTTGTTACTGCCGCTTCTCTTAAAGGAGAAGGAGTCCTTACACCATTGTCCCTTGCTCCAGTGGATCCCCTACTCATGGGGAAAACGTGAGTCCTACCTGCTAGGAGACAATCCTTACCCCATCGGATTGCTCCAAGTGCGGGCTTTACTACAGTCTCGGATTCTTAGGGAGTTGTTGCCACTCGCTCTGGCGTGGGTCATCATACAGACTTTAAATGCGCTCCGGCGTGGGTCGTCATATCGACCTTCAGTGCATCTCTGTACAGACTCAGATGCGTAAATGCATAAATGCGCCTCGACCTGTGCCCACGATTCACAATAGTCTCAGGCTCAGGCATCTCCTTTAACAAAACACCTCCCCATCAGCGGGGGTCATCCCATGCACTCTAGATGCGTACCGTGCTCAGGCTCTGGCATCTCTTCTCGACATGAATCGTTCCATGGACTGCGAGTGGGTCTCTGCTTGCTCCACCGAGGACTGGTTGCAAAGGGGCCGCTTGCAAGGGGACTCAACTGTGGCACACGTTGTCCCATCCCATCTTCACTGACCTCTTATCTGTGTGGCTGTTTCTCTCAGATCTCACTCTTTTCTGGGTGAACTAGGCCCGGTGGGCACACCGGGAATGGGGCTCTCCTCGAGTTCCCCAAGCGGCTCCGCCGCCGCCATCCTCAGTGGGTGGCACCGGCCCGGCCCGGGCCACTGCCCGGCAGGGGCACCGGGAGCGGGGGCCGTGCCCCCCTCCCTTCTCCTTGCTCCTGGGAAAAGGCACACACCTTTCCAGTTCCTTTGTCCCGACGTAAATAGGGCAATTCGCAGAGAGGCCGATTGGCTCAAGCCCCGAGGGGGATGGGAGTCCGGTGTGATGGGCAGCTTCTGCCACCCGGACCTCCCCCCCCCCATCAAACCATGACAAAAAGACATAATTTACTTCGGTTACAATATTAAATTCAAGCAGCAGAAACACTATTTGTGATGGGAGGACTTTGTTTTTTCCTCCTACCATCCCCTGGACTGAGCCAGCAGCCTCCATGCACCGATAAAGAATCCCGTATAACTCTGCATAAAGCAGTTTTCGGTTTCACAGAAATTTATCAATCTAGAATTCAGCAGTGTGTAACCTAATCTTTTATTGTTATCTACATTTTTATAGCACACATATACAGATAATATGCATTGAGGTATTCAGGGTGAATAGTACACTTTAAAATCTTAGTGAAATGAACACCACAAAACAGTCTGGTTAGCAGATACTACCTAGGCATTCAAAGCTTAATTATATTCTTAGTCAATTCTGATTTACATTTAAATTACAAATTACATTTTGCTAGCATTAATTTACAGTGCTACTTAAAAAATACATATTCCATGGTACATGAATAATAATTCCAAGCAGTCAGATCTTGTTGGATTGCTATGATCTCTCGATAGTGGGTGCTGCATATTAATATTTCTAGAAAGTTTTCTCCATTTGAATATAACATTTCTTAACGTATAAGCCTTGCACATTTGAATTCAGCCAACCATCTGTGGAGCAGCCAGTTGCCATAGGATTTGCAGAAGGAGCTGCCTGCACATGCATTTTTTAGAAGGCTGCAGCATAGCTATGCGGAAAAATGCTTTAAACCCATGTACACTCAGTACTGGGCCAGAACAAGGAGCTTCCTATGAATCGCTTCACTTGGTGACAGTGTTAAATGTCAAGAATTGAGTAGGATCCATTGACACCAGAGTGTGGCTGGGAGGTTTTTGAGGAAGCCTCGGAAATGAGCGGGAGAGTTCATATGGGCCCCAGAGCAGGACAATCTCTCCTCTCCTTCCCAGGGTGAAGCTTTTGCTTCCGCAGAGCTGTCCTGAGAGTTTGCACTCTTCCACCCGCAGGTCATGGTCTCCCATTGACTATAGGCACGTGCTTACGGTGCTCATGGAGCACATTTTGCTCCGATGGGTAGTTGTTTCCATAAATCTCAGAGAAGTTGAGTTTTTAAAATCACCTGTAATTAATCCCATTCCTGTGCAGTGACAGGTATCTTTCTTTGGGTAAAAAACCAGAACTGGATACTTGATTCCTATTGCAAATTGGTGTAGATATGTACCAGTACAGCTGTGCTGCCCCCAGCAAAGGCCAATTCTGGCGATTACGTTGCGCGTAGCCAGGACTGTTCTCATTATTTCACCTGCAGATTAAGTCTTTTAGCTCATGAGACTAAGCGTAGCTCAAGTCTGTTGGAATGGGAGGTAGGCAAGGTTGTACAACATTAAATTAAGAAAACTTCAGTCTTGAGATTCAGAAACATTGAAGAGACATCCTTGGCAAAAAAAAAAAAAAAAATCCATGCTGTTCTGTAAGGGAAAATGGAAAGACGTTGTGCAAACAAAGCACAAAATAAAGCAGAAACATAGTCACTCTCACTTACTCACAAACAGCACTAATGACTAATGACTAATAGGCATGACTGAATTTATCTTTAATTTCCTCTCTCGAAAACTTTTTAGGAGCATGTGCAATATTATTTCAACTTTAGTTTCCCAGAAAGCTTCTTTTTTGATGAGAAAGGAGGTGCCTTGTAAATGCTGTAACAAATTCACCTGGATTGTGTCACACTCAGGTTATTTCATTTCAGCTCTCGGAGACAATTTGCTGTAGAAAGGACTCATTTGCAAAGTCTGCTGTAAAAACTGCAAGGAAAACATTCAAAACAGAGGGTCTAGCTAATTTTAAAATAATTTTCCATCTCAGTGTAACTGAAGGAGAAAAAAAAGTGTTAGCAGCTTTACAAAGAAAAACTAACTTCAACAACACATCTTGGAGGAAGTTCGCCAAGAAACTGGCTCAAAAATAAAGCAAATGGGGCTAAAATTATGGGAAAGGAGGCAGAGTCAGGATTAACCTTCATTTGGAAGGGTTTGATTTCATGTTACTACTCAGGACAGTGTCCTGCCAGGGAAGATGCACCAGTGCATTGAAATGAGGCTCTGGGAGGAAGGCAAGCACACCGTTTCTGTCTCTCTTTTGCACAGTTGGCAAAGCCTTTCCAATAAAAATGGTTTAGGGCAGCAAAAGGATACAATCCTGGAAAACAAAAAGGAGTACAACTTTGTGCATGCAAGATATCGTACCATGAATTTAGTAAGATGTTTAAATCAGTTAAATCAGATATCTGTATAAATCTTCATTTTTCTATTAAACAACAACTTTTCCAGCAAAAATTTACAACTTTCTCTGCAGAATAAGTTATATCAACTTTCAAAGGATATTAATTGCATTACCATGAGCACAATAAACTTTGTAGATCTATTTCTCAAAACAGAAATACTTTTCCAAGCCTTTTTCAACTTATTAAAACCCTGTTACTAATGGTATGTGATCACCACCCTATGTTCCAGGGTTTCATAGATTTCATAGATTTCATAGATTTCTAGGTTGGAAAAGACCTTAGAGATCATCGAGTCCAACCGTCCCTAATCCCCATTAAACCATATCCCCAAGTAGATCATCCACCCTATTCTTAAACACATCCAGGGATGGGGACTCAACCACCTCCCCGGGCAGCCTATTCCAGTGGCTGACAACCCTTTCAGAGAAGAAATACTTCCTAACATCCAACCTGAATCTCCCCTGACTAAGCTTATACCCATTTCCTCTTGTTCTATCACCCATCACTAATGTAAAGAGCCCTTCCCCCACCTCCCCACCATCCCTTCTCAAGTATTTGTAGGCTGTAATCAGGTCTCCCCTCAGCCTCCTCTTCTGCAGGCTAAACAGCCCCAACTCCCTCAGCCGCTCCTCGTAAGTTTTATTTTCCAGCCCCTTGACCAGTTTAGTTGCCCTTCTCTGGACCTGCTCCAGGAGCTCAATATCTCTCTTAAAGTGAGGGGCCCAAAACTGGGCACAATATGGATGAAGGAGGACCTTCTCCTTTCAGTGCCGTTATGGTAATTAGTAATCCTTCCCCTTCGGTCTTGCTGTCCAGTCCTGTGAGTCAGGAGGAGGATCTAAAGTTACTCATCTGTCATTAATGCAATGCTGCCAGTGATCGTAGCATGCAACATGATGCTAATGTGAAGTCAGGGAAGCTATGGATTAGCATCAGCATTGTGACTGCTGATAGATGCCAGCACTTTGTTGCCTGTGAATGGGCAGTGAACAGTCCCACACTCCCTCCTTGTGGTTGTGGGTCCCTGAGGAGCATGGGGGAATCTTGGGATCTGGCCTCACTGCTCTGCTTCAGTGCCTCCAGGCTGTCTCCCATCCTGTCCTGCACAGGCAGGGACCACACCCAGCTCCATCCTTCACCCTAACCCTATGTGAGCCCCAGCACCCGCAGCCAGCCCAGGCAGCGCCGGAGCAGAGATGGCCTCCTTACACACTCTCACAGCCACTCCTGTCCACGCCTATGCCTCTGCAAACCTCCAGCATTAACACCTGGTGTGAATGTTGTAAGGATTAACCACTGCAACCATGGAAGTGACATCTGAAGCTTCAAAAGGGCCATAGAGATGTTGACAGAGGATCCCTAAACATTAGTCTCTGCATGTTGCAGTTCAGCTGTGTCTCATGGTCTGGACCCACCAAAGCCCTCTACGTCTTTGGCCACAACCCAGTCAGGAAAAGAAAAAAGGCAGGATCTCTTCAGGCTTTGACAGACAGGGGAGGCACTCAGTTACAGATTCATTTTTCAAATACAGCATCCTCTTGCAGAGGATGGTCCCACCATGTCCCCAGACATCAACTGCCGAGCAAAACACCTCCGCTTTATGAGCTGTGCTGTGGTGTTCACATTTTATGATTTCCACCATGTGAAGTCATCCTCTTTGGGTAGAAGGGAAATAGGTTGAAGATTTACTTGTGGGCTTTTCCAGCTTGAGACTGCATGGAAGAGAAGAGAAACCATCCCACCAACTAGCTCTCCATTGACATCTTCCCGTGGGCCTTTCCTGGTGGCGTAGGAGACCAACCAGCAGCTCCTGGAGGCTTGATCAGCTCATGTGGTAAGATCCACTGCAGTGGCAGCTTCAATGAGGCGTGTGTGTTCATTTTTAGATGTCATTTTTATTCCTCCTACCAGTTGCACTTTTATTTACTGTTTAATTTGTAAACTGCTTCACTACTTTCTCCACCGTCACCTGGATGCTGACCTCCAGACATGCATTGCTTCCGAGCCGTGTGCTCACGGTTATGGTGTTTCAGCACAGAAGAGGCTTTTCCAGGACCAAAACGCATCCCATTTGACCCTGCCTCATTCGCTCACCTCCTAGCTAGCCCGTGTCCGGCATAGCTGGTATCCCGCAATATCCCCTGTCTCCATTCTATTCCCTGGGAGGTGCTTTTTTCAGAGCGCGCACCTGTCTCCAAAGCAACTAACCACTTTTGCTGGGAGCGAGGCTGCAGTTCGCTGCCGCCTACACGGATACCTCCCATCACGGCTGTTCTCCATCGCCATAGAAACCACCCTCTCTCTGCGGTCCCATCCCGCTGACCCGGTATTTGCTTTATCAATCAGTACGGTTTATTCCCAGTGCTGATGACAGCTTCTAATAACAGAAACATCTTGTAGGTTATATTCCACGTCAAGACCAAGTTATTTCTCTTTTACGTGCGTGTGGCATGGAGGGGATGGGTTTGGGTTTGTTTCTGTCGATCCTAGCAACAAAGAAAAGTAAGTTTGTATCTTGTCGTCGCTGGCCTGAAACAAATTTGTTTTGGCAATTGGTTTTAACAGCTTCATCCCTCAGGTAGAGACAAGGAACAGAAGTGACAGCTGAAGATTATATTGCTTTTCTTTCTCCCTCTCTAATTTCCTTCAAAGCAAGTTAGTTCCTGGGACAGGATAATACTACTTTTCAAAACCTCCTAAGGTTTCCAGGAACCTGAGAACGACCCCATTAACCACTCCAGAGTGCACTTTCCACCAGCATCCCCAGCCAAACAGCCATCCCCATTGTCTGCTGGAGACCTGGAGATCCTCTCCCCTCACCTCCAAACCCTGGGAAAACTTCAAGTTCAGGCCAGACCCTCCCCATATGGAAGGCAAGAGAGGATGTGAGCAGGTGAGAGTCTCTATCAGACCCACCTTGTTCTGAATTCCGGAAGGTGAAAATGGAGTCTCCTCTTCATTCTTTGTGAGATTTTACACTCTTGAGTGGCACCTACTCAGTACACAGCAACTTAGGTGCAAAATGTGGTGGCTGTTAATTGCATGTCAGACACTGAAGTTAAATGAATTTATGGAAATTTCCTCCCAGCTCTGTCTTCTGTTTCTTCCTGCTATATTACTTGAGTTTGTATGAGAGACAGATGGGGAAAATGTAAGGAAACAAAGAGGCAATATTGGTTATAGACCCTTTTTAGTATGCACTGCTTTCTCCCTAGAAAAGTATCTTTACACCCTAATCACATCACCTGTCGTCTTCTTATCATAAACTAAACAGGCTGAACTGCTCATGGGTAAGGACATCTTTCCAAGCCTTCAAATCATTTTTATGGCTCTTCTCTTCACCCCTTCTGAATTTTGAGGATCAATTTTAGCCTTTCAGCTCAAGGGTCCTTGGCTTTAGATTTTCTTTCACCTGCTCTCCCAGTTTGGTAAATCTCAGTCAAAAGGTTCCCACTTTTTCCACGTTGTCTCTTGGATGAAAAGTTTCTTATGATGATGGGTGAAATTACAGGGCACCGCTTTCCTTTGGCATGACTGTGCTGATCTTCACTCTTCACCTGGTGTGAATCAATCCTCCAGGAGCCTTCTTCATTCAGTGCTCTTCAGCGTGATTTGTGTTCGCTTACTGCAACTGCATCGCAACAGCCCCTGCACCTTGAGGGAGGGATGCAAATCCCTGGCAGGAGGTTTCAGAAATCCTGTTCTGTGTTGAACGCTGTCCTGCCCAATATGGAACAAAGCTTTATCAGGTAAATACTCACACACGCGAGTTTATTATCCATTTTCTGCATGTTGTCTCACACTGAAATGATCACAAGGACTCCAGCCAAACCCATGCCTCTCTTTAATTCTAACAGGTAGTCAGAGAAATGCTTGGCAGTATTCACTCAGCTCTATTTTTAATATCGTGTTTACATGTGTAATGACCATGTGCACATAATAGCTGTCCCCCTCCCTGCTCCACCCAGCACTTTCTAGTATTGCTCACCGTAGCTTCAAGCAGACATGCCTTATGGCCATTCCCAAATTCATGATGGCATAATCCAGGGAAAGCACCTCAGCCATTACGCATGCAAATGCCCTGTCAAGAGTATTATTTTAATAGATTTTTCACAGATAGCTTCTCCTGTTTGTCCCACTCACCATCTCAGTGACCCGTTCAGACTGGGATGCGGGGAAGGGGAGACACCAAGAGGGAGGTGGGGATCCAGCACTCAGCATGTGGTGAGCTTCAGCTTTACTGAAGCTCAGAGCTCTACAGAAGGGCAGCAAAAACCAGGCAGTTGCTTGGCCACTGCTGGCAGGTGGCTTTGCTCTGAGAAAAAAAAACCCTGGAATCATTGCTGGGCTAGCCCAAATCCGAGTACAGGGGGCCAAAATACTCTAGCTCATCTTTGGTCAAAACTGCCCTTCATTTCTGGAGTGGTGGGCGGCAGTCATCAGCAGCAGCCAGCTCCTATGGCCAGCCTCCCCTGGCAGATATTCCCAGTTCTTCAGTCGTCTTTTCCAACTTGCTCCTGCAGTGATCTTACAGATGCGACTTTCAGCACAAACATCATACAAGCTCCCTTAGCAGCAGCAGAAAATTACACATAAGTGATGGTCAAAACTGCGAGGTCCTGTGCAGTACAGAGCTTTCACTGAAAAGCAGTCAGAGCATGACGAAAAGCAGGATTTAGCACCGCTAGCGATGTCTGTGGCAACGACACTTTCCAAACCTGTAGCTGCAAACTGTGCTGGGAACACTGTTCCTTAAGCTGTGGTCAATGCAGGAAATCAATTTTGTACATCTTAATAGAAGCAACCATTTACTGGGCCAGCTTCTTAATGAAGTCACCTGGGATTCAAGCATACAAAGAGTGGCCACTTGGCTCCCCGTGGCAGCAGGGGTAGCATGGTGCCCATCCTGCCACAAAACGCAGGGCCCCATCACCCTTCAAAAAATCAAGATCATCCTTTATTTTGGATGCTGCCAGCAGGGCCGGAAAGGCTAAGCTTGCAACAGTACCGTTGAGTTGGGCTGCAGAGGTGGGAAAGGCAGCAGGGACACACATCCTACTGTCTGGGCGCATTGCATTGGGCCACTGAGTATAGGACCCCTGATCTGTGCGTGATCCATACCAATCCTGCATGATGCTTGCACATCATAAACACCTCATTAAAAATATAAAGTCATTTTTTTTTACTCCAAAGAGGCATACCCCTTTCTGTAACCCATACTGCTACCCATGCAATCGTGAACACACAGCATCCCAGTTCTGTGTCTTATTCTGTGTTAGGCTAAGCTGTCACAACTAAAATAAATTTTAAGCTCTCGATGCATCATTTGTGTCCTCATGTATTATTAACGTGCACTGTAATTCCCAGTGCACCAGGCTGAAAGTGAGTAGGAGTTGGTGAGAGCCTACAGCAAACATTTGTGTTTATTTTTCCTGTAAGAGGGGAAATGTCCTGGCCATTCTCCTGAATCAAAAATTGGTTTTGTTGTTTCCTGCTGAGCTGGAATAATATGATGGAAGGATGGAGCAGTGGAGTAGAAAACACCAAACTGTTAGCCTGTAGCCATAGGAGAGCTTCTTTGTCATCTTGCTGTGTGGTGCCTGGCTGTGAGGATCGCTGGCCTGTAGGCATGACAGCAATATGGATCAGCCTCAGCATCGCAGCAATGGGAAATGGCACAGGAGGAAGAACAAGCAAACAGCTAAAGTGACCACACTCGTTCTGTTTGCCATGGCCATGGGCTGCTAGCTTCCACCTTCTGGCTGTGCATTTATAATGTGATTGTTCTGGGATGTGATTTCTTTAGGGAATGAATTCCAATTTCCATAACAGATTCAGCCCTTGAGAAGTGTGATGCTCATCTACAGCGCTTTGTAAATATTAGCTGTCTCACTGACCAGTTACACTACATGCAGCCCTATTTTATCACCAGAGGGATGATTGAGAAGATGATCCTAATTTTATCTTCTCTGCATTGCCCATGAAAAGCTTGTTGTTTACCCCATACTCCTCTTTCCAGGTCCTTCTCCACAAAAGGAGACATTCTGCGAGTGGAATCATTCATGTAATCATTGTTAATGGAGAGGAGTGGAGGGTTTCTCAGTATTTCTGGAAGCAAATGGAAAGAAAGATGGCATGGCAACTATCTGCTACCAAACCACTGCTCATGAGCCCTTCCAAAGAGCTGCCTCACTAGAGCGAGTCTTGAACTGTCAAGTGCCAAGAGATATTGCTGACTCCATGATTTTCTAGAAATTTTTGTGGGTAGCTTCTGTTGTCGTGTCTGTAAAGGTATTCAGGAACATTTTGATATGATCTAACCTGTTATTATCCTCCTAGGGCAAGGTACAGGAAATGAAAATGGCAATTACCCACAGTTTAATTACACTGTCCACCAGTTAAGCCTTTTCTTTCCATGCCCAAAGCGGCTTCACCCAAGACGAATCCCTGCTCTACACCTATGTGGAAGCATGATAGTGGCCAACAGCTTGCCTAGCTCTGGGCAGACATCCTGACATCTGCAGGTGGACCCCACCAAACAACCTCAAGCTGGGCTACCTGCTCCTCAGCTGTGCAAAGCTCCTTCCTTCTTGTATCAGCCCGTCTCTCGCCTCTGCGTACGGGTGGGCTGAGACCTTGGGAGTTCAAGCACAGCACATGTAGGGTAGAGTGACCAATCCCAGAGGTTCCACCATTTTGAGGAGGTCACCAGTAGATGTCTCGTAATTCAAGAGGGTTTGTGCTTGGATGGCACCAGCAGAACTTGCGCTGGAGTGCTGCAGTGTTTTGCACTGGAAAAAAAAGTGGCTTCTTTTTTTTTTTCAAATAGAAAAATAGCCTTAGGAAAAAGCAGCAACTCAAAGCTTGCTCATCCCTCCCCCTACAACTTTAAAATAACAAGGCTACATTTTTGTAGGCAAACAACAAGAGCTGCCTCAATGCAAAGAGCATGGAAGAAGAGCGTGAGTCAGGAGACCTGGGCCAGATCCTTTGATGTGCTGCATTCCAGACGGGCCAGCAGAGCTCAGCAGCTTTCTGTGTTCCCCCGACTCCAGTGCCACCAGGGCCTGCCCAACGCTGAGCAGAGGGGGAAGCTGGGGAAAGCATGAGGTGCTTTTTGCACGGAGGAAGCCTAGTAACCTGTGGAATGACGAACAGCTTTGTGCTATCCAAGTCACAAAGAAGACTCCAAGGGGACCAAAGAAACCTATCTCTAAATCTTTTCCCAATTAAACGGGAAACTTCATCTTCCTCTTCACTTATTCATATAAGGCAAGATGCACGTGCCCTGGTGTCAACCATTGAAAATGTGGGTACCTCATCTAAATGCTTTTGGAGAGGGGGAAACAGGATGAAGACTTTAGCTATGATTTAAGAATATAAATTGACGTGTGGGCACTGTGAATTGTGAGGGCTTTGGGTCTGCTGCCATGTCCCTTGTGGAGCAGGGAGGTTAATGTGCATCTAGGACAACCATATAATTTCTAACCAATGCACCGTTGGCCAAAACAGGCGCTGCAAAAGCAGTGCTGCCATAAATTTTTTAGATTTTTTTTTTGCTTGTTACACTAAAAATTTGGAAAGAAAATCCTGACCTTGCTCTTTGAGAGAGGCTCTTAAAGAGGCGGATTTTGCTCTCTCTTCTGGGGACTTTACTGTGCAAACTCTCCTACTGAAAGGACCGTTTATGAAGAAAAGCAACAGCATTGTGCTTTTCATTTAGACGCAGACAAGACGTCCTCTACATTGTAAGGGAAATATCATTTGCAGCCCGATGAAAGTATCTCTTTGTAAGCCTTCAGAGCCAAAAACAATTAAGCTAAAAACTTACATCCCTGAATATAAAGCCCCAAAACACTTTCTTAGCTAATAAAACCTCTAAAACAAAATAGATTTTAAAGGAGCATCCTGTTAACCATTGTAACATCGCTAGATGAAAGGCTGCTTCTTTTTTTCCCCTTACATTTTCTGTTGTGTCAGATTAAGCGTTTCACAACAATTTAAAACATAATTAAAATTTGGAGTCCTCAAGATGGGATGGAATAATTGTAATTACTTATTGTGAAAATGGGCGTGGAAAAAATCTTATGACTTATTCTTAATAATCCGACTCATACTTCATTACAGTACCTGCAATACTTAATTTGGGAAACCAGTGTAATTGTAGTTGCAAGATTTGCTATCATGATGGTGTGAGGAAAACAAGCAGCCTGCGAGCACGCCGGACGAGGAGCACGCTGCCCAGCCTCCCGGGCCGACTGCAGTGAAATCGCCAGCAAAGCAAAATAAATTGCTTTTGCTTAGCAGGAACAACCAACACTCTGATCTCACCCTCCAAATAGAGAATTTCCTGCTCCTGCTGCTCTGATTCAGCAGCTTGCTCAGAGCAACAGGAAGAAAACAAAGAGGAAGAGGTCAGGGAGGAAGGCAGAGGTGGGAGCCCGGCGCTTGCCTGTCCTCTCCCTCCGGTCTTCCTGCTGCATGTCCCGCTGCTCTGGTGCTCAGGACTGGACCTGGGTCATGGTGCCGGTGTCCATCCATAACCATCCGTAACTCCATGCCTCCCACCGCTCCCCAGATCCACCCGCAGAGCATTTACTGGAAGGGTCCCTACAACACCAAAACGTTTGGGTGTGGATGGAAGGATCCTATGTGATTTTACCATCTAGTAAGCACCATCCACAACCGCAGAAGTAAAAGACACTAGGAATTCAGTGTGGCTCCTGTAGGGCCTCCTTCCCACTGACACACTAAACCTCCTCCTTCAGATAAAGGATGGCACTAGAGACATGGAGGGGAGGAGGAACAGCAAGCCTGAGCCATGGCTATTCCCTTCTCTTGGCATCCAGAACAGCTATGCAAGCCCAGTCTGCAAGCAGCAAGGCAATGAATCACCCTGCTATGCTAGATGTGACTCTTTTATCGCTTTTATGATGATGCCATGAATGCAATCGAGGTTCCTCCTGATTTACAGCAGCCTGAGATGAACAGGAGCATGCGAGGCTCAGGAAGCAGAACTGTGTGATTGCAGTGCAGCCTCCCAGAAAGCAAGGCACGGAGGTGAAGATGTGACTAGGAACAGCATAGCAGAGCCCTCAAGATCTCAGTTGATGTTGGACAGAAGCTGGACTAGAACAAACACGTCTGAGCAAAGACCACGTGTTATTATATTGCTTACCTAAATGCTGATTAAATATTACCTTTTCAATTTGTGTTTGTCCAAGGAATCAAATGACTATATTGCTGATGGTATTCAAATACTAGCTGCAGATTGATTTGCAGCTTGTGATGCCAGGCTTCTTACTGGCGGTACACTGGCACACAGTACCAGCAAAGCGGTAGTGGTAGGTCCCACACCGAAACCTTCCCAGATGAGCACATCACTTGGATAGTTATTTGTGGAGTGACTCACGAAAAACAAATAAGGAGGGAAGGGAGTTAAGTGTTCTCAGTTTTTCTGCGATTGAGTCAGTAACCCAAAGGGTGAGAAACCCAAGCCCCAAGCTCCGGCACTGTCCAGTGGAAGCAGGGCTGTCCCTGCAGGCTGGTGGCTTAAGGCTCATTTGCCCCACAGCCCCTGTGCTGAGTGTACTATGCAGATGGATATCCTAAAATAGCAGTCCCAGCTTTTGCCCTGAGCCCCTAGAAATACTGTCTCTGTGCTGTACATTAACTAGGGCCAGGGCCTCAGACCAAATACTGGCGGGCAGGTGTCCACACGCTGGTATGCTCGTGGCCAGCAGCCACAGTCCCTTGGAGGCAGCCTGGAAGGGACCACCTTGTCCTCAAGATAGGAACTCTGTCCCCAAGCCAGAGATCCCTTTGGTGCAGGATGGTGGCGAGGATGGAGGCTTTCGCAGAGCTGGGGCAGGATGGAGCGCCACGTGCACCCCTGAATTCAGCCTGGGAGCCATCTCCCCTTCACTGGGGAAGGCAGAGGTACCCCACAAAGAACCACTCAGGGGGTTGCTGAGACTGCTAGGGTTTGCTTAAGGCAGAGCCTCATGAGCAGCTCCAGCAGCTGGCCCCAGCGTTCACCTGCAGCCTCTGCACAGCCCTCCTTTGTAGATTCATTAGCTGTGGCCCAAAAGTATTATTATAGAATCATAGAATCATAGAACAGTTTGGGTTGGAAAAGACCTCAAAGATCATCTAGTTCCAACGCCTCTGCCACAGGCAGGGACACCTTCCACTACATCAGGTTGCTCAAAGCCCCATCCAACCTGGCCTTGAACACTTCCAGGGATGGGGCAGCCACAACTTCTCTGGGAAACATGTTCCAGTGCCTCGCCACCCTCAGAGGGAAGAATTTCTTCCTTAGATCTAATCTAAGTCTACCCTCTTTCAGTTTAAAGCCATTACCCCTTGTCCCATCACTACACACTAAAAAGTCTCTCTCCAGCTTTCTTGTAGGCCCCTTTTAGGTACTGGAAGGCTGCTCTAAGGTGTCCCCAGAGCCTTCTCTCCTCCAGGCTGAACAACCCCAACTCTCTCAGCCTGTTTTCATAGGAAAGGTGCTCCAGCCCTCGGATCATCTTTGTGGCCCTCCTCTGGACCCGCTCCAGCAGCTCCATGTCCTTCTTGTGTTGGGGGCCCCAGAGCTGAATGCAGTATTCCAGGTGGGGTATTCACCAACAGAAATATAAATTCTATGTATATTTGACTACCTAGATAGATTATGTGAGTCAGTGTGATGGCATCGTTAACCTACAATGTCATTGTCTACTATACCTACCCCTATCTGCCATATCCCTCCCAGTCCTGGACTTTGCTCTCGGGAAGTTTTGTGCCTAATACAAAGTGTTTGCCCATGCAATAAGGAAATAGCATTACAATTTTGTTTTCCTTCTTTTCCTTTTCTTAGCAGCCCCATGTAATGAGGTTGACAACAGGTTGATTGTATCTGATGTAAAATTTCCAGAAGTTTCATTCTGCTCTGCAGTGTGTAGGAGATCTGAATTGTGTTTATCATTCACTCACCTGTGTACCAGGATAATAACTCAGTGCATCTCACTGTTTAAACTATGGAAATGGAAAAAACCAAACCTTTCTGTGTGTGTATGGCCATTATTTGTCGTGCCTAGATCCAGCTGTACATAATTCAAATATATTCTGTTATTAAAATCACTTTGCCTGATAATGTATTTGTAGACTTAACACTTGTACGCAATGCAGAACAGAGCAGCCTGCTTTATTTCACAGGCGGGGTGTTTGGCAGAAGTTTGGCAGCTGCCTCCAGCTGTGGAGCTCTTTCTCTCACCAGGTGCAGATGGCAGCAAATCTCCTTCCTCCAAGCTAAAATGCAAATTCCAGCCCTTTCCAAGCTAGCGCGCTGGAGAGTCACTGCTCTCTTTCATAATAAAACTCGAATGCGCTGCCAGGCACATCCTCGGGAAAGGGTGGAGGGAAGGGAAGAGAGCGAGGCAGAGGTGCATCCATCCTGTAGTAGATAAGGCAAGGGAGAAAACTTGGGCACTGATGTAGATCATTAAAAATACAGTTAAGCAGGGATCATGGGGTTTGCAACAATCAGATCAAAGAGGGGTTGAACATACTTTAAAAGGACACTGTTGATATGCAATGCTTTCCTTTTCTGATTTGAATATCGTTATAGCAGCAAGAAAAGTCTGCAAACACCTTCTAAGCAGCTGGGAGAGGGGTGTGGGATGCGGGATGTGGGGTACGGGATGCACATGGGCCATCGCAGGGGCCAGATGGAAGGAGCAAGCTGGGGAGAACATTGCTGAAATCTATGAAGCAGTTCAGAGAGGACTTCTATCAATAGCCCCATCATCAACATCCATGTTTGCACCAGGAAAGGAACAGACAGAAATGTTGAAGCTTATCTGTATTTTCCTACGTATTGTTTATTTGGGAGAAAAAAAACATCACCCTTGGGAGAAAACAACATCACCCACCGTACTAACACAGTCCCTTTTCTCCACTGCCACAGATACATCGTTTGCTAATTGCAGATGTCTCACAAACACAAGGCACTAAATTTAGGTTGAAAACAAACAAACAAAGCAAAATAATTACAGGAGTCTTGCAAACGAATACAACAGAAAGTCAAAACAGAGGCAAAATAACACTTTTCATCTCTTGAGCTCAAGCATGTCTGCAAAGCTGCATCGGGGTTGGTGCCTCCTCCTTGCCAAAAGGAAAACAAAGCATTCAGACCCACTCAAAAGCCCCTGGCAGAATTAGGAAAACCTTCTGGGTTTCTTGCTTCTGCAGAGCCCATTGGAAAGATCTGAGATGGGGAAGTCATTTTTGAGATAGATTTTCCTCAGTATTGTGTGTTATGAAATATAATTTTTGATTTGCTTAAAAGCTCTCCATGCCAACCAAAAGCAGACGGGGAGCCAGACCAGACCTTCAAATCCAACATCAAACATCCGTGACAGGGAAGGCCCCTGTGATACATCTCCTGGGCCTGTGCCAGCCCTGCCACACTGGTTCTTACCTACTACCAAGATATGTTTTTTCCAGTTTCCATGTCGAGCTGGTGGGGATGCTGCACAACTTCCCAAGCTTTCCAGCAACCGCAGCAAAAGCTGACCATAACAGCACTCTAGATGCTGAAATTTTGGCAAACTGCTTCAGCCTGGAACCCAGATTGTACTCCCCAAATACATTGAAAGCCCAAATCCTTTCTTATTATTCTCCCTGTAAATGCAGAAGGGAGCACTACTTTGGGGGGATGCAAAAAATGAGCACTTGCTGCCCCTCTGGTTGCTTCCCACGTGCTCCTCACATCTGTCCACATTTCCCTCTCCTTCAATAGCATCTAAAGTGCTACTGGGGAAAGAGACCATTTGAGAAAGATATGTTGGGAAGCCCACAGCAAACTCCTGCTAATGACAGCTGTGTGGCAAAAAAAAAAAGCTGCAGAACGACACGTGTGTGTTAGGAAACGAGGGCAACATCATTAAAGCTACTCCTTGCCCTCAAGCGACCAACTGAGCTGTTGGGTTACTGTTGGGAGTGCAGACGGGAGCTCCCACGCTTGGCTTGAAGCAGCTACTTGGTGTCACTGCAGAATAATGCAGCTGGAAAAATTTTTGTCCGAAGTCCCGGCCACCGGCCAGAAATGTGCAGGGAAGGCGTGACCTGATGTGACCGGAGCTGGATGCCTGGGAACAGCACCGCCAGCCAGGGAAGCGGAAAAGTCAACTCTGGGAGTACTGGATCTGGGTTAAAACTTGGTGAAATTGTGTCCGGCCATAATGATCTACTCCTGCAGGTGTGCAGGCCTTTCCTCTGGGAGCTCAGGGGTTGCAGCTCTGGGGAAACTGAGGTACAACCCCCTCACACCACTCTGCTGCTGGAGATTTAGGAAAAAAACACCAGGTGTGGGGCGCAACCCAGCATTGGCAGCGCGGGGTACCAGATCCAGCTCAGGAGCCTCAGCTGATGCTGTGTGATCCAAAGTGGCGCTCGCAGTGCAGAGGCAAAGCTGAAGGCTGCTGATGGGGATTTGCTCTCGTCCAGCCCAGAAGAGAGTTCTAGTTTGTACAGAACAAAACACTTGTTTTCCTCCACAGTCTGCTCAGTCCAGGATCAGACACTAGGGTTCAACCCCCGTGTTCCTCATTTTGCTCACATAGTATTTTTGGTTCGCTCTGGTTTTAAGGTTTCTAAAAATATCTTCACTTAAGTGTGCCTTTTTAAATTGATTTATTTCCTCTATTTTCTTATCAGCTACTGGGAGGCTATATTTAAACCTCAGATACGACATGAGCTCTTTGGCAGTATTTAAATCCTTACGGGACCCGTGTGGTCTGGAAAATGAAAAATTAGGTTAATTGTTTGACCAGTTCAATAAAGCGGAGTAGCATCTCTGCGATCTAAACTCATACCCACGTTATCTGAAAGGGAAGGTGGTTTTTGTTTGCGTCACCTAGACAGCTCTCCTCCAAACATCACCAACGAAGCCCTTTGACATCAGTACGGGTGCTATCTGCATTACTCCTCTGTTTGCGTGTCACCACCCTCTCGATCTCAAGGGCAGGAGCCGGCAGCCTGCCCGCTGCCAGCAGTGGGTGCTCCTGCATGGCAGGGGTGGCTCCCAGTCCTTAAATGTCACCACTGAATCAGTGGTGACCCCACGATTAGCTCTTGGGAAAGGAGCACATTGCACCATTCGCTTCGCGTCACTGGTTCCCAGATGACTCACAAGCGGCATGAGCCTGCACGGCTCCGTTGGAGAATAACTGGGAGCGGTAGGGCCCTGCCCTCTCCTGCACACCTCGCTCCTGTGCCTGGTTATGTAGGTTGTGCAGAACAGGAGTTAAAGACAACCCCTAGCAGTGTAGGTCAGCCAGCAGTCCCCAGGCAGCCGTCTGGGGTCCCACGGAAAGGCTGAGCCCAGGGTGTCCGTGCCAGGAGCCCCTCTGACCCCCGGCTCTCTCCCATGGGAAGCGGGCTCTATTGACTTTTCTAGTTGTACAAAAAAAATCGAGTTGCCTTCAAAGTCCAAGAGGAGACAGTTCCTTGAATGAAAGGAGGGAAAGGTAAAACAAAACATTCGTGGTAGCAAAAATAAGGAAAAAGAGAGATGAAGGGTGATGCACGGAGCGCAGGTAGGGGATTCAGTCAGCCCAGCCCATGGGCAACGGGAGACCTGCCATCGGAACGGCCGCATGTGCACCTGCACACCTCCCCTGAGGCAAGAGAAACATAAACCAAAATGTTAAAGAAGAAACAACAAAACAAAACGCCTTGCCCTTGAACAGCGATGCTGGGCTTCTCTCTGGTGGACACAAGCCCAGTGCGTTGCTGCTGGCTCAAGAGCTCTGTGCACAACCCTCCAAAAAAAGCCTCCCCATCACTTGCTGGGAGCTGCAAATCTTTCAGCACCAGCTTGTTTTCCCAACAGTAGGATTTTCGGTTTCTAATTATAACCTCATTAACTAAGAAGAGCAAATAATACTTAGGCAGAGTCTATAACTCCTGGGGTTAATAGGGAATTTGCAGACCTGGCATTTAGGCATTGCTGACCTTCTGTTGGAGGAGGAGATCCACTGAGGAATTACCTTGCTAAAGCATCGATTACAGGGTCAGTACAATGATTTATTACAGTTTGTTTTCTACTCCTCATGTGCTTGACAGTGATTTGATACGTACCTGGGATAGGAAACCTTAATGCAGGTTACAGGAACAACTCCAGACCTAGCTGGCTGGAGATAGCTTATCTTTTGAACCCTATATTGTACACCAGAGTTTCTTAGCCACTTGCCGTAAAATCTTTCTCCAACAATTTCTCTTTCTGGGCCACAGACCTTTTCTTTCACAGCTTTGTCACAGCTCCTGCCTGCTTATTTTTGCGCTCGCTCCTGAAGATGACACGTGGTCAATGCTGCGGGTGGGAAACACCCAGAGATGGCTCTGCTCCTTCTTCCTCTGCCTGACCCTGAGCCTGCCTGTAGAGATGCAAACTTGGTCCACCTTCTACCACTGGTGAATTTTGCAGCACAGCAACTGGAACTGCCTGGACAACTGACCTGTTGTGTTTTCTATCAATCAAAACTCCTAAGCTCCTCAAAATATGGAACATAGTTTGCTGGGAAGCGCTGGCAGGAGCCTACCTGGAGGTTGTCCTCGAACCCTTCCTGATAGGAAGAACATGATCCCCACTGCCCCTTGGGTACCAAGGGCTGCAAAGATGGACGTGATATAGATGGGGAGCGGTTTTCTGTACACTGAGACCCTGAGGGACATCTCTGCTCAGTCTTCTGCCTCAGGGCACAGATGATATTCCCCCATCCTGTCAGTGCCCTGCTGTTCCTGCGAGGAAGACTCACGCTGGTTACTCTGTACAACTCCAGGCAGGCTGAGCCAGCAGCAGCATTTGTCAGCCCTGGTAGCCCCCGGCACTGCAGCCGCATATCCAGCTGCACTTGTAGCCGAGCTTGCTCAGAGCTCTCTCCTCATTCAAGATGGTTTGTGGTGGCGTGGACTTTGTTCTGCACTTGCAGAATTTTGCTTTGTTTCCTAGGGCTCAGGGGAGCCTTAAGGATTGGCATTTTACTCCGTGTGTTGTGTTGCCACCAGCCAGTTGGGCTTTGACAGACAAGCACTGGAAAATCTTGCGCTGCTGCTGCAAGACCTGCTCCTGCTCTTCCCTATTATTATTATTATTACAGTAAATAACCAGAGACACCCTGACTTCTTTTAAGCAGCTTCAGGCTACAGCTTCTCAGCCTTCTGTCCTAATAGGCCTTGCCAATTGGTGGCCAGCAGCCGGTGGCAGGTTGAGTTGCCCTTTAATTTGGCTGGAGATGCTGTTGGGCAATGTGGAGGGGATGCCATTTTGGAGGCCTTCAGAGGCTAAGCACAACTTGACACAGATAATACTGTCCAGCACCCAGCAGGCTGGCAGGCTGGGCCATGACCATCCCAAAAAGCCCAGAACAAAATCAGCTGTTGTGCTTCCCCATGGCAGCATGTGGGAAGGGGCTTTGACCTCCCCCAGGGATGCATGGCTGAAGGAGGACACCTACAAGGTGGACTGTGAAATTTCCCAACAAATGTAGAGCAGCACTCACCTGCCAAAAGGCCATTTGAAGCTATTTATGAAAGGACTGAGTGAAAGAAATGTACGGTAAAAGAACCTGCCTTAACCAGCAATGGAAACTCTCCGCGTGGCGATGAGGGAAGCAAATAGATGCCCCATCCCTGGAGGTGTTCAAGGCCAGGTTGGATGAGGCTTTGAGCAACCCAAAAGGTGCCCTGGAAGTGGAAGGTGTCCCTGCCTGTGGCAGGGGGATTGGAACTAGATGATCTTTAAGATCTAGTTTAAGATGATCTTCCAACCCAAACCATTCTATGATTCTATGATTCATGATTCTATGAAATCCCACTTAACATGTTGCTTGCTGGGGATGTGCTGGAGTGCAAGACTCTCCCGTCTGGAGTAGGGCTTGCCTGCACAGGAATCCTCCCCGTGCCATGGGGCTTCTCACAAGGGTGAGGACTGCCTAAACTGGGCCCTCCAGTCTCTGGACAAAAACTTCTGAGGGTTTGCTCGCTAGTGAGACGCATGTAGGCTGCCTGGCAGCGCTTTAGCCCTGTGTTGTGCCACAGCAGGTAACGTGGAGATGACGTGCTGGGATTGCGACGCCCTGGGAGGCTTAGGAAAAACCCTCCCTCCCGCTTCAGCAATGGGATCTGGGAGAAATGATGGTGTTGTGTGGGATTTTCATCCACTACCTATCAAATGCTGTAGGAGCTCAGGGGAGCCCAAATTGCTCTGCCCTTTGTTTCATGTCTTCACCTCCTTCCACATGTCCCGGTCCTTCCACATCCATCCTCCACTGCAACCCACCAGCAACCAACCTTTGTCACCAGTGGATTCTTGCTTTCTTTTCTTCTTTTGTGATGTGAAAAGACATCTTGCTGTCTGAAAGGCAAACGTTGGTTTCCAGCTCTTCTCAGCTCCACATCTGGGAAAGAGCTGCCCTCCCCTGGAGTGGTGCCCCACAAACAAACCACACTGGACAGGGAGAGCGCCCCCGGTCCTATCGACCTGGTGTCTTCCCAGGAGATTTAAGGCACCTGGCATTTTAGAAAAATGTGCATTTTTCTCAGCAAATTGGATTGTCCTGGAAGCAGCTGCTTTCACCTGCATCTTAAATATCATTACATCAGCAAAGACCCTGAGACGCAAATTCATCATGGACTGCACCAAGCTTCCTCTGCACTGGAGCCACAGCCTCCGCTTCCCTTTCCCTTCCCCCTTCATGGTTTTAAGTCTGCTACCAGTTCTGTGCTGTTTTCAGACAGCAAGAGACTTTCCGCAGGTGGAGGGGAGGGAAAGGCACCTCTGGCCTCTGGATGGGGGAGATATATAAATGACATATAAAAGATGTATAAATCAGGGGATAGAGGAACAGGCAAATTCACACTGGGTCCCATTATCACTCCGACCACATTCTTGCTGAAGATAACACCTGCGAGGACCCCACAGATGCTGCACCACAAGACAGTTGGGTCCCTTTGTGGGGAGCAGAGGCATCAGAGAGCGGCCAAGGCAGCTTTTCAAGCTGACGTGACCAGCTAAGGCTGTCCAAAAGGCTGACATTTTATTTCATTTTTATATTTATGGGGGTTTGCCTGCCTTTATTTCTCTGCTGCCAGTTGAAAGCAAAACATTGTTTGTTTCCTGTGGAATTAGCACTCATTAGATCACCAGCACCAACACAGCAGCAAGCATGTGGTCAAGAAGGGTTGGCTGAGGGATGCTGTCCTGCTGTGCTGCCCTGGCAGGGACAAGTCTTCCAGCCAGAGAAAACCAAGAGGTCATTTGCTTTGTGCCTTAGGGATGCCCCAGGCACAGGGAAACGCGTGTGGTTCTGCACATCTTCCACTTACACGTTTTCTTCCTGCAGCTCCTCAGAAGAGAGGAAGGCAGAAGGCAAAGGCTCCTTTGCATTTACGTTCTCAATTATCAGAAGGAGACAGAGCACCTTTGAACACAAATCTCTGTGGTTGTCACTTCACACGTCCCAGTACTTGCTGCCAAGGCAGGAAAAACAGATCCATCCTGCTCCCGGGATCCGGGAGGGGGAAGGACCAAAACGGCTGCTCCCTCCCAGCCACTGCACCATGGCTCCTCTGGTGCTTAGGAAGCACCTGGGACTGTATTTGGGAAGCACCCATTCAGTCCCACATATTCCTTGCCTCCTGTTTAGGACTGCAATGAGGGAATTAAATGAGGCAAGGGATCCTCTAGAGCATTTGTGTTGTACTTTGTCCTTCTGTATGTTATTAATCATACATTTTGTGACAGGAGTTAGCATGCCAGATTGCTTTTCCAAATAATTATGCACAATACACTCCTTCAGCCAGCCCTCCACTGACTCACCAGCAGGTAAAGCTTTGAACAAGGAAAAAGAAAAAATTCCTCCGGCACGTTTCCATGGACTCTGCACAGCCACCAAACAAACATCAAGTCTAGCCTCTTTGTACTGCTGTCTGGCTGCTGAATGCCACATCAGATGCAACAAAAGGAGTTTCAAGCAGAAGAAAGCCTGCAGAAGATGCTCTGCTTTGGAGAGAAGTGGGGATTTCAGTGGTTTTGGTGTCGTCTCCCATTCCTTGCTTTGCTTTGTTATTTTGAGCCACCAGGTCTACCAAGAAGACCCACAAAATTTTCTTCAGCATGGGACAAAACTTTGCAGCTTGGTTTGCAGTGTAATGTCATGTATCAGGGATGGCCCTGGTACATTATATGCTAACAACATGATGATGCCAAGAGCATCAGAAATGGTGAATCTCTTTCCTCATGTCCCTCCTCACCTGCGACTGAGGTGCCAGGAAGAGCCAAGACACCGGTGAGCACCAGGGGAATCCCAGCTGTGCTGCCGGAGCTGGGAGCCAGGCATGCATGTGGATGCATTTGCCAAGCAAGGTCTGCATAGCAGGGGAGTTCCCACCCAGGCAGCCCACCTTTTGTTTTCGGAGAGCACAGTTTGAGGGCAGCGGGGTTAAAGCTTAGTTAAGCAGTGTCTCAGATAGGAAAGTCAGAAACTTACCATCAGAGGTGGTTTCACAGTATCTCTTTTTAAGCATCCTTATTTTTGCACGGCTAATGGACACGATACCTCACAGAAAAGCAGATTCCTGCTGGGAGGAGTTGCAATACAAACCGTTTGTGGTGGGTGCTGGCAGCAGTGCTGCAAAAGGGGTGGCGGAGGGTCAGGCACCCAAAGCCAGCAGGTCACATCGTGCCTCGGGGTCATGGAGCCTGCTGGCCTCTCCTTCCCATCCTCCTCTCCCAGGGCTGATGCCACCACGGGGTGAGGTCAGGGCCACAAAGCCCTCGTCACCACAGCCACCCCATCCCCAAAAGCATCCTGTCCTGGTTTTGACTGGGACGGATTTAGTTCTTTTTAGCAGCTAGTAGAGCTCTGTTTTGGTTTTAGTCTGGGATTCATTGTGAGAAGAATGTTGATAGTGCACTGGTGTTTATAGTTGGTGCTGAGACATCAAGGACTTTTCAGTTTCCCGTGTATTTGCCAGTGTGCAGGAGCATGGCAGGCTCAGAGGGGAGCATGGCTGGGACAGAGGGTTCACAATTCGCCTTAGGATTTGAACTTAGACTTAGGATTGAGGGCTAAATTGGCCAATGGAATATTCCATATCGTGCAACATCATGCCCAGTATAGAGATGGGGGTTGACCGGGAATAAACTTTCTTACTCTTTCAGGACTCTCTTCTTCTGAGGACTCCTTTGGGCTCTCGGAGTGCTATCTCTCTCTCGTGCTGTTTTTGGGCTTCTCGTGTATCCAGGATTGCGGTGTTAGGACTTTATCTATTTTGGGATCACTTGCTGGGATGGGACAGGCGTTGGTCACTGAGTGGTGAGCAATTACACTGTGCATCACTTGTTGGTATATATTATTATAATTATACACATATATATTCATAGATTGTTATTATTATTTTATCATTATTACTTTTAATGTTATACTATTGTTATTATTAAATTGTACTTATCTAAACCCACAGGTCTCCCTCCCTTTTCCCCTTTAATTCTCTTCCCCATTCCCTGGGGGTGGTGGAGGGTGAGCGAGCAGCTGTGTGGCGTTTAGTTGCCGGCTGGGCTAAACCACAACATGTCCCCTGTCCGCCCCGTGTCCCCATTGCCCACCAGACCCCAGCTGGTTTTGCTAGCGCCTCCCAGATGCCAAATGCTAGAGAAAGCAGCCATCAGGTCTGGTGGCTGGAGGGGGAGGACCTGCAGAGAGAGCAACAGATTTCCATAGGAAATCAGAACAATAAATCATTACAAAAACAAACAAGCCAAAGCAAGTCCTTCTCCTTCATTCAGTACTGGTACGCAGGCACGGCATGGCAATGAGGCCAAGTCTCTCCAAAATGTTTGGGTTCATAAATCCCTTTTCTTATTAATAGGAGCAAAGTGTCTTAGGGCTTTGAAAATCCGGGCTATGGTATGTCTGGTTACAAGACCCCCATCCCTCGATCACTGGAAAAATCCCGCACAGAGACACAAATGCAAGAGGATCAGGAGCAAACTGAGAGACAGGAGACTTTGGGAGAAATGCAGGACTTGCAAGAAAAGAAAAACCGGTTTAATTCTTTCTTTTTTTCTTGATAGGGAAAACTGGAAACTTGGAGAAGAAATGCAGAAGAAACATCCTTGTAGATTAATTTTGCTCATAGTGAACAGTGAAGCAAGGTTAGAAAGATGTTGAACATGACATTACTTCTGCTATACTCAGCTCTTCAAAATGCTTTCTATAAAGTATTTCTACTTTCAAAAAGTAGAATGGTATTTTCTTTCAAAAATGAATGGTATTAAGCAATTAAAACACTTACAGACTCAAGGCTCCAATACTGTAAATCTAATTTAATGCTGGTCTTGTCTGTGCTGTTGTGTTATCAACTTTGCAGAGAATATGGAGACAGAGAACCAATGTTCATTTTTTCAGGCTTTTGCTTTATTCTGTTAAGTGACTGTCCCATTGCTGAGCCACAGGATACAGCCTTGTTTCTTGTTTAAAAGACAGCTAGACAGCTGCTTTTTATTTTCAGTGTTTTATTTTTCCTCAAGTTAGAAATATATTAGCGGGCAAAACATGCACAAGTACTTCAGTGCGTAGTGATGACCTTTCTCATCATTTGAAAGTAAAGGATTGGTATTCTGCTTTCTGAATGTATCCATCAGCTCCTCCACTCTGCTAACTGCAGAAAATGTTTTCTACCCTTAAAGAATTAAAAAAGAAGCATTCTGATAAGCTGTATAACTTCTAAAATTATCTACATTTTCCCAAACTTGATTTAAAAAAAAATATATATATTATTTTTTCCCCTAGGCCTTCAAAACTTCCAGAAATTTTCCATCTCTAGGCAGAACAAGATTTCCCTGTCAGATCCCCGGCATCACATGTTTATGACACCTGCCAGACATGATGTCTTTTAGCACCAACAGCCCCAAACCAATCCTCCTCCTGAAGCCAGGTGAGTATTTAATCTTGTTGCCTTCCACCAGCATCTCCTTGGCCCGTGGCCTTGCCGTGCCCCTGCCTGCTTCACCACCACCACCTCTCTCCATCCCTGGGTGATTTGGGAAGGGCTTCGGTGCCAGCATGGGCTGCTGGCTGCCCTCCTCTCCCATGAAATCCAGCTGGAAAGCAGGATCCTCAGCCCCACTGAGAAATGCCACGTTGCATGGGAGGGTTAAAAGAGGCTCACTCCCTCTGATCAACCATACCACAGGCTTTTTGGATAAAAGTTGCCCTATCGAGCTATTTTGCAAAATTTTAGTAGAAGAGACTGTATTGCAGTGAATGCTGTGCCTTCCCCAGGAAAGGATGGAAAAGTCATCCTCGTTTCCATGGATACTGTTTAATGGGAACCAAAAACGAAGCTGAAGCCGTACTTTCTGATATGGCTCCACGAGCCTCCCTCAGCATCCTTGTGCACAGGGAAGGGACAAACATCCCCTGCGGCATGAGAGGTCCCACACCGCAGTCTCAGTTGCCCATTTCATGGATCACCACGAAAAAATCCATATTTGTGACTGAGCTGGACTGGAAACTTTGTGGGAGAAAACTCTCCTCATTATACAGAAACCCTGAGGGCCAGGGAGGCTGAGCAGCACACGGTGCTTTGCTTTCTGCCCTTCTGATTAAATCTGGCCAAGTGTGTGTTTTATATATGGCCTTGACAAGTGGTTTGATCAAATAGACTTTAATTTTATTTATTTTATGTAGGCTCTACAGAGGGACCTGGACAGACTGGATTGATGGGCCGAGGCCAACTGTATAAAATTCAACAAGACCAAGTGCTGGGTCCTGCATTTGGGCCACAACAACCCCCTGCAGCATTACAGGCTTGGGGAAGTGTGGCTGGAAAGCCTCACAGCAGACAAGGACCTGGGGGTGCTGGTCGACAGCTGATTGAACACGAGCCAGCAGTGTGCCCAAGCAGCCAAGAAAGCCAATGGAATCCTGGCATGTATCAGAAACAGTGTGGCCAGTAGGAGCAGGGAAGTGATTGTCCCCCTGTACTCAGCACTGGTGAGACCACACCTTGAGTACTGGGTCCAGTTTTGGGCCCCTCACTTCAAGAAGGACGTTGAGGTGCTGGAGCGGGTTCAGAGAAGGGCAACAAAACTATTGAAGGGTTTAGAGAACTTGTCCTATGAGGAGCAGCTGAGGGAGCTGGGACCGTTTAGTCTGGAGAAGAGGAGGCTCAGGGGGAACCTTATCGCTCTCTACAATTACCTGAAAGGAAGTTGTAGGGAGATGGGGGTTGGTTTCTTCTCCCACGTTATGAATGACAGGACAAGAGGGAATGGCCTTAAGTTGCGCCAGGGGAAATTTAGGTTAGATATCAGGAAAAATTTCTTTACAGAGAGGGTTGTGAAGTATTGGAACATGCTGCCCAGGGAGGTGGTGGAGTCCCCATCCCTGGAGGTGTTTAAGAACCGTGTAGATTTGGTGTTGAGCAATATGGTTTAGGGACCCTGACAGTGCAGGGTGCATGGTTGGACTCGATGATCTTGAAGGTCTCTTCCAACCAGACGATTCTATGATTCTATGATTTCATCTATCCATAAACGTCAGTATTAGGTGACGTATTGAAAAAAAAACCCCACACAATAAACATAAAAGAATAGATAAGAATCTGTGGGCATCGCATAACTACTGATTCCAGCAACATAAATCTCCAGCTCTGTGTGAACCATCACGGTGTCACCAGCTGTGATGAATTGCATCCCTGGTAACATCGCTGTAGGAAACATGCTGTAGGGTCCTGCTGCTGCAGCAGGCGGGAGGGAAATCAGAGTTGCCTCAGTGTTCTCATGGGTGCCGTGCAGCTCAGCTCTGGGCTTCACCTTCCACCAGAGACACAAAATCAGGCTCCTTCCCTGGTGGAAAAGGCCAGCATCCAGCGTTCCCTGCTTTACACACCCTTGCATTTGCTCGCTTGCTGTGTTTTCTTCCAGTTCCCAAGCACGACCTACACTTTCAAGAAGCTGTGCTCTGCCCTGTTGTTCTTTGCCGAGCTGCTTGATGGTCTCTTCTTTCTCCTTCAAGAAGATGAAGAGCATCAAGAAGATGCTCCACCCATATTGTCCCAACCTTGATGCTGATAAGCACAGCAAAGAGAGGGTTGGCTACTTTGAGCTTCAGGGTTCTTGTGCAGACTCCATCCCGGAGCTATTTCTTGCAGAAATTTTGTGAACCATTTCCCAAACTGGCATGCCTCATGATTCATCAACATGTCTCTTGAGGAGGTGTTTGGAGAACCAGAGAAGTCCAGTTCCATTGTGCCTGCTCCTAGTGAGCCCAGAGCCAAACCTGCTTCTGCCCTGCACTAAGTACATGCTGGCCAAAGCCACTGTCTTCCTAGCACTGCTGTGCCCTGTCTTGGTCATTTGTGATTTTATTTGCAAAATAAAACAAGAAAGAAAGAGTATATTAATGTTAAAAAAAGCAATGTGAATATTGATGCTACGAGAGCATTTCAGTGGTCCTTGGAAGCAGCTGTATTGTTGGGAGGAACTGTGATTATTCTGGATGATTAGAAGCTTTGTGAGTAGGTAGTAGGACTTCGTGAGCCCTGGTTCAAGCCAGGGTTTCTGCTCCAAGCCTGGCAGCTTGCCTTAGGCCTCGGTGGTCTCAATGCTTCTGTCTGGGAGGCCCTTGGGACATGGGAAGCCCAACAAGGACCAGACCCACAACATGACCACACCACTGCTTTACCCCAGCCGAGGACCTGGAACTGCAGGAGATGAAAACACTTAATGAGCAGAAGTCAGCACAAGGGAGGCAAACAGAGAGTTAACTGAATACTCGAGACAGCATCAATATAAAGAGTGGCTTGCCTAGATTATCTTTCAATATTATCTACTGTCATTTAGTAATTGTATGTACACACACGCACTCACAGAATATAAGGTAGTGGGATGCAAAGTTTTCCTGGCATGGGCTTCAACATATGCATTACTCATGGAGGGAAGAGGCGCGAGTAAGCTGTTCGGATCATACCTCACGAGTGCCAATAAAATATTTATACCATGCCATTAAGCATTCACAATGTACCATCTGGACTGCAGAAGAGCTAATTTTGGAATGTTTTAAACACGGCAGTTTATGAACTCTGGTGTATTAGTTACCTAGTTACCTGGGGGGCAGTTTTGCAAGATTCAGAGAGAAATGGTAGAAGGCACACAGGTAGAGCACTGCAAAATGACTGCATCCGCAACCGTGCGGTTTCCAAGTCCTGTGTCCCAGCCTTGTGCAAAGCCCCTAAGAGCTTGGTCACTCGCTGGAAAGCCACAGGTTGTCACATTCCCAGTGGGTAGGTGCTCATTTTCCAGCCAAACGCTCGAATTAGGTGGGGATTTTTTACATTTAGCTGATGTTGGCTAAATTTTGCAGATCAGGAATGGTGCAGACAGAGGGCAGCAGCATCTGAACAGTAGAGAGGAAGAGGAGGAGGAGGAAGAAGACGAGGAGGAGGAAGCAGCCACGAGGTGGACAGGCTTGTCTATGCAATTGGTGGCTCTTTGAACTGGTTTGGGACTTGGCAGGCTCCAGTGAGTTGCTGGCTGCAGGTCAGCACTGTAGTCGGAGTTATTTATTCCTCCTTTGCCTTTGTAATTGATCGTCATCACCGTGTGTGCAGCCCATGCTGGCCTGTGCAGGCACCAGGGTTAGTCCTCAGTCAAAGCTCAGGGCTGGAAGGAGACTTCCCAGACAGGTGAGTAGATTGTGTAAATTGGACATGTTCTTCAAACCATAAAACGGGCATTTTCCTTCTTTCTCCCCTGCGCACGATGGAGCACTGCAAGGAGCCTCGTTGCTCTGCTCCCATTCAGGGCTGCTCAGCCTCTGCCCACAGACAGGTCCCCTCCAGCCCCTGCTCTGTTTTTGTAATCAGAAAAGCTCTTGTTAATCTGACAGATTTATCCCTGCTCTGGCCAGGTAGCCTAATGCCTTCATTAGGTCCTTGTCTGCAGCTGGTTTTAATACCTAAATACATTTGGCTGCTCTTTCTGCTGGCTTGGACATGTCTCTATCTTAACAAGACCTGCAATTTTATGGACCCTTTCCCTCCCAGTGATGGCCATTAACATCTGCAGAGTTAAAACTGTGCACAGACACACTCACACGTCTTTTTGGGGAAAAAAATGACAGAAGATATGGAATGTGCATGTAAAATTGCCATGCATCCAGAGAAAAAGTGTTTATTTTCACATATTAAATGGGTTTACCAACCGATAACATTTTGAAGAATCATTTCTTATATTGAGTTTAGCAAAGCTTTCTACATAGTTTCATAGAAGTAGAAATATTTTGATGAAGGAGAAATAGTTGTCCAGCTAAAATGTAATGCTTTTCTCTTTTCCTAACTTCTTTACAACAGGATATTTACCTTTTTTCCACTTCATACCTAAGGAAGCTCAACTCTGGCTTTAGCTGAGGAGGACTTGGGTTTTTTATCCAGCTCTGAGCTTTTGTTTTGTGCTGACTTTTCCTTCAGAAAACCTCAGAGACCTTTCCCTTCCACCTCAGAGACTTACTTCTTTTCATAGGACTAGAAAAACATTGCAAGGTGCTCGGCTGCTCTCAATGCCACAGGACACCAAGCACCGCAGGTCATGTCCTCCTTGGCACACTGGCTGGTGCAGAGGGCAGGTACATGGGGGACATCGCCCCTTTGGGGAGCTGGAGGGTCTGGGGTCCAGAGCAGCATCCTGCAAACCCACATAGCACGGGCTATCCACGTCCCAGGCTTTAGAGGTGGTACCTGCCATACCAAAAACTGGCTGGGATGCTACAGTGAGATCAGTCTCCTGCTTGCATATGTGTGGGTAAGTATAAAAATAAACTGCCATGCAAGATGGTTGCCCCAGGTGTGTAAGGAAGTAGCAATAAGAGGCAATAAGCTGTCTCTTATTAGATCTGCTCCCATCCTAGAGTTATGATTAAATAATAAGTCAAAACCACCTCCTCATGAGACATAATGTCAGGCTTTGTCTGTGGTTTCATTTTTTGTCTGCACAGGCACTGATCCCCTTGGCAGAATCCATGGTGTTGGAGGAGCATGTATGGCACCCCAGCTTGGGCATGGACAGGTCCATGTCCAGGCTGGAGCGACTTAGGGGCAAGTCCCCTAGCAGGCAGTGTTTAGGAACACCATGGGAGACTTCCAACTCAAGAAGTTGGAAATTTCATGGCAGCATCTAGAGTTTGAGCTACTACCCTAGACTGTGAGATGCTCTTCAAGAATGGAGGTGCAGCTTTATCATTTTAATGATGACCAAGATAGCCCCCGCTTTCCTCTTCGCTAAACCCCCATAAGCGCCCCCAACTCTTTTCCACCTGCCCTAAAACACACTCACACACTCACTTGCTCCCTGCCCAGCACCAGCCACAGCCTTGTGGGTACACGTCTGTGATTTCCACATCTAAACATTTTTAAGAGCCTCCCTGGTGCTTTCCCTGCTCTTGGAAACTGTGGAATTGTGGATGAAGTGAAAGCAAGAAACCTGCAATTAGTATTGCTAAAAAAAACACCCTGACAAGGATTATCAGCTGGAGAATGAGATGCTTCCCACACCAGTAGCTGCAGGCTCCTGGGAGAGCAATCTTTCTATCAGTTTTCACAATGGCAAATGTTGCCAGTCCTCGGTCTGTGTGGGCCAAGGTGCAGGGTCTCCCCTTCCCTGAGACCTGCTGAAGCCCATGGCTATGGGATCCCCCACAGGGTCTTGTCCCCAAAACCAGACAGCTGCAAAAACCATCCAGCGGATGATACACACAAGAAAAAGCAGGGAGAGGTCACTCTTCCAGAAGGTTTGCCCAAAAGAGAATCCACAGGTGAGCATAGGGAGGGTGTTTCTAATCAGCCTCAGTGCATACTTCTTGCACTGGCAGAAGGTGGGAGAAAAATTCTCTTTCTCATTGTTTCAAGAAGTTCTACTTTTAGTTATTTTGTGATGATTCTCCTCCTCTCCAGACTCCATCTTTTGCTGAGACAAGGTAAGAATAAATCGCTCTCTCCCAGCTGAGAGTTTCCAGTGACACCCAGGGATGGTCTAACCTTGCCCAGCCTAAGAAGGGCAGATCTGGGCTTGTCTACATGAGGAACCATGCTGCCTTAACCACATCAGTGCAGTGAAAAGCATTCATCCTCCAAGCATGGACATGCTTCCCTGAGTGCAAAGGTGCTCCGATACCAGGAGAAGATGCAGAATGGGAAACAGCTCCAATAAAATAAATCACATCTGTAATTTATGCCTCAAGTGAGTAGTGGAGCCCTCAGCAGCTGCAACGGCTGGAAAAACTTGCAGATACAAAATGGAATAGAGACCTGGACCAGCTCATTATGAGATCCCCACACACTGGCATCCTTTAGCTCATCTCTGCCTTTGAGCCACTGTCAGTGGAGATGCAGAGCTTGCATTCAGGCTGCGCCCCATCCTCGGAAGGGGAGACTGTGTTTCACATTCACCTTGCTCCTGCGACAACTCTCCTCTGATTTCATCACCTGGGACCACAGGTGTGAAGGATGCAGGGTCAGGTAAATGGCTTGGGAGATTCTGGAGCAGCAGCTGACCAAGGCTGCAAGGTTCAGAGAGTGACCTTGCAAACCCAGGCATAGCAACGGGTCAAAAATTCCAGTATAGAAACTGATTCCTGTTTTTTTTTGTTGTGGTGTTTTTTGTGGGGGTTTTTTTTGTGTTTTTTTTTTTTCTGGATGTTTAAATTCTGCCTAAAGAATGTTGAAGGTCTAGGGCAGACAATTAGCACGTTGTCAGCCTAATCACACAATAAAACCTGCCACCGCACAGCCAGAATAACCATTTATGGAGTGAGCCAATACTGAAAAAAAACATGTTTACAGCTTAGTTGTCTCCTCTGTCTGAAAATCACCCAAAGAGAGGAAGGAACTGGGAGAGGATTCATTTGGTGATTTAATATTGAAATAAGAGCGTGAAATGGGTATTTCTGTCTCCGCACAAGAGGATTCGGGATTGGATTCCTCCAACTCCCTGCAGCCACTGCTGGGGGATGAGTACATAGACCGCAACGTGCCCTGGATGTTCCCTGAAACAGGTGCCAGCAAGATAGGAAAAAGCCCATGGAAATGGTGGTAGTGGAGAGGGGGAGAGGGAAAACCACATTTTTAATGAATTATTTCAACAAGATCATCTTGTTAGTGACTAGATAAGGGATGTGAGTCCATCTTGTCGATGGCTTTAGGAAGAGTGGGCATAGAGAGATCCCAATTTTCATGTCCATTTCCAGCCTTCTGGAAATCCATGGACCCTTGGTCTAGGGTATGGTGGTGGCAGGGTTGCACCCACATGGCTATACAGCACCGGTGGCAGTAACGTGCTACCAGCCTGGATTTTATCTGGATTTTACTTGTATTTTGTAGGTGGCAGTCTGAGCCACCTATAATGTAATCTCTGCAAAATCATGAGCTAAATCGGTAGTCAAAGAAACCATCTCCTGTTTATTATAGTTAGTTGAAAGAAATTGGTACCTTCTTCCAATTACTGGAGCTAATGATATTTAGCTCCTATATGAAGAAACATTCCCCATTTCCCAAATAAACAGGGCTAACTAACCTGTGCGTTGTCTTTGCAAAGTAAGTAATTATGATCACCGTGGAGTAACAAGGAGCACCTAAAGGCAAAAAAAAATTATAATTAGGAATCACTGTTGCTGAAATAAGTCTGTCAGGGCTCCCCATGCCACTCGCAGCACCATAGCCTTCCTGGAAAAATCCTAAATAGGTGCCCAGCTCCACTATAGAATCGTAGAATCATAGAATGGTTAGGGTTGGAAGGGACCTCAAAGATCATCTAGTTCCAACCCCCCTGTCATGGGCAGAGACACCCTCGACTACACCAGGTTGCTCAACACCTCATCCAACCTGGCCTTGAACACTATAGAATCATAGAATATACATGTACATGTATATTCTATGCATACATGAATATATGTATACATGTACTATACATGTATCTGCCCGAGTACAAATGCTTGTTCCTCAGCAGGCTAGTCCCATTTAACATGCTGTGTGCATCCTCGAGGCTGCATCTATACCAGGACCCTGGCACATGTGTGGACTGGTGGCCCCAGGAGGGTTCAGGACCATTGCAAAAAGCATGGAGGATCACGCCACCCCGCAGCACAACGGTGCCCCAAAATGTTCGGCCATGCTGAGCCCAACTTTTGCCTGGACAGCTGCTGCGTAGCAATCTGCACAATATAAAATGAAATATTGTTGCTCTGATTAGAATACGCTTTTCACTTCTTTTAGACTGATGAACACAGCCGCTTGATAAATCTGGCCCCAGATTTATCTGCTTTTCTATGTATTGTGCAGTCTGCTGTCTCACTTCCCTTCCATGTTACAGTGGCTGGAATATATTATTTCAAAAGTATTTCTCCTTAAAGTGTTATTTTCAATGTCACAGGCAAGAGAAAGAGCAAGTGTGGTCTTGGGAGCTCTCAGCCACAGTGCCTGCTCCAACATACGTCACAGCTGCTGAAATGCCACCCTCCAATCTGGAACCATTACAGTCACTCAAGCAATTTCACCTAAGAAATGCAAAAAGGTTGTTATGGTCAGAGTACAGCCTGTATTTTCATACCATCTCATATTCCCCATATCGGTGCCACCAGACGTCTGAGCCCATTTTCTCCATCCTGCTAGCCCCTGGCACATACGTGGTGTGTTGCAAAGACTGCTGCTTGATGAAGGAGATGGCAGCAAATGGACACAGCATGTCATTAGCCATCACTTTCTGTCCTCCTTGCTGCTCTCCTCCTCGCCCTCCTTTTATATCTCCAGCAGCAGGCTGGACAATGTCCACAGCCTTTGGTGGCAGGGCAGAGTTGTTCTGGGCATCTCCTAAGAACATTTTCTACAAAGATCAGTACCTACATTGAAAATTGCCCAACTTTTCCCCATCTTCCTCAGAACAGAACAGGGTTACTCAAATAAGCTTATTCCGAAAGTCTGCAGAAGGTCAATACTAGCATCACACACATGAAGAAACGCATCGCTGTATGGGAAAGTACCAACACAATAATGGAAGTTTTTTGAGCTGCCCCGCAGAATTCTGCAGTGAGAATTTTTATGTTTTGCTAACTTTCTAAAGACCTTTCTACAGGGTTCATTGGCAGGGTGTTTTGCTGGATTGTTACACCAATACATAACAAAAATAACAAGAAGCAATTCAACACAACCCACACAGGGCTGAGTGCAGAACTGGGCACGATCCAGACCTCCGTATCAGGACAGCACAGCTGTGCTGGAGCAGAAGTGGCACCTGGGTGGGATAAGAACTTATCCAGGGCGGCACGGGTCAGGAACCCGAAGACTGGGGGATGTGGTTGTTGCTCTGGGGCATGGGCAGGAGCACTTCCAGCAGAAGTCCTTTAATGTGGTAGCAGACAGGATCAAGCCCAGGTCTTCCTCCACTTCTGCTAAGGAGAGGTTAGAATAGATGCCAAACCAAAGGGATTAAGTTAATTAATTCCGAAAAGTTAATTAACCCTATGGCATCCTTGGAGCTTTCTGGGAGCACCAAAGCAGCCTCACGCTCCCTGGCATGCCACCACCCTTCTTTGGAAAGATGGCCTTTGCTGGCAACGGCAGACTTCGTGTCCACCATGAACTTTGTCCTCAGAGATGTTTCCTCAGCTCAGAAAAGTGTTGGCTGACATGGGCTTCAAGAGGGGATCTCCCAGGCTATGGATGCTGCATTAAGCTGGAGGCACAAGCCTTCCCCATCCAGTCACGTATGAATCCCCAGCAAGTGCGCACAACATCATCTCTCCTACAAGTGCGACAGACTGTTCTGTGCACAATTGCTTTAAAAAACACTGTGCACATCTGCTTGCAAGGACCAGGCTGACAGCAGCTCTGGAAAGGGTGATTTATGAAACCCCCATAGGGATAGAGAGTATTTGGGAAACTGAAAGCTAAAAGCCATTATCTATATGCCTGATGCTTTTACTTAGAAGGCAGTTTTCCTTCTTCCGATGCTATTATCTTCCAGGTAACACTGGGAGGATGAGATCTCTTTTCATATTCGATAATTAATCAGAATATCCGAAGGAGCACGTGAAAGCACACAGAGCATGAGAAAAAATCACCCCTCTTCACAGGCACCCCTGCTTTGTCCTTACCTGAGAATAAATGCCACCTCAGATCAGAGGGCAGATTTGGTAGTTATACCTAGATGTCTAGTCTTCATGCGTAAATGATTTTTTTTCTGCTTCCATTTTTATCTTTATGGCTACTTATGGATTAACACAGAAGCTGCCTTTGCCAGTCTTTTGTTGGCAAGAGGTACGATGCGATGTATAGGAACAGCCTAGAATTGGCTGTTTTGGGGGGGAGATGTGATATTTGAGCTAAAATGAATAAAGATGAGTAAGTGACTAAAAGGAGCTGCCTGCATTGTAGCAGCTGCTAGGTGCAGCATTTTGAGCCACGACTGAGGGGAGAGCAGCATCCATCTCCTCAGCCTTCGGTCTTCCCAACCATTTCACCAGCAGAGAAGTTGTCTCAGGACAGCCAGCCCTGAGGCAATGTATGTAGCCAGAAGAAAACCAGCTTTCCTTCAAAAGACCTAAATATTTTGCTCTGGGATTTCCACAAGTGATCTTCTGTGGCTGTATTCCCATGTCCTCTGCATGTTCTGCAGTCCACCCATGGGGAAGCACTTGCAGCAGAGAGATGTCCGGGCTGGGTCCTGCACCGTCTCTACCCCAGGGCACAGTGCTTGACCACAGGTTGTGCCGCACATGGCCGTGGCCGGGAGTTGTGGAGAAACCTTTTGGCTGCTGCAGCATCCTGTGAAAGTTCTTTCCTTTATTTCAGACGCAGAGAGAAAAGGAAACTAAGGTGGGCATAATGACGAGAAATGTATCCTCACAGTCCCCACTCAAACAGTCCTGCTTCTATTGTATTTAACAAACTTCTGTTTTACTTCAAAAGAAACAGATTGCTGACAAACTGTAGATAGACCGAAACAGTAAACTGAAACAATAAATTACATGTGCAGTAGCAGTAGCCTCTCCAATTTCATGCTAGATCTTATATTTTCTTAATATAACTCCAGCCCCTTTAACAAAATTTAAGAAAAGAATGTGAATTAGTGCAAGTATGAAAACTCAACAGGCTGAGCAAACACTTTGCATATGAAAGTACTGAGCAAAGACTGCAACTTCAGTAGAAATATTCTACCGTTGTTTTTTTTTTTTTTTTTCAAAGTGGGACAACTGTTTCACTTGATAAATCATGGAAAACTACAGAAGTTATCTTGTGTACTTTTACTGAACCTGTGAGGACATCTCAGCACGTCAGAAATACTTTTTGTCTCAAATTGATGCACAATTACAGTATCACAGAGTTACAGAATCATGGAATAGTTGAGGATGAAAAGGATCTCTGGAGGTCGCCTAGTCCAGCCTCCCTGCTCGAGTAACGCCACCCACATTCAGTTGCCCAGGACCACATCCAGATGGCTTTTGAATATCTCTGAGGGAGACTTCACAAAATCTCTGGGCAACCTGTGTCAGTGCTGAGGAAAAGGAAAGGATCGCTTCCCTCAGTCTGCTGGCAATAATTTGCCCAATACAGCTGACAATACCATTAGCCTTTTTTGTCACAAGGGCACACCGTGTCGCAGCTGGAAGGCTTCAGGCGGCTCCAAGCAGACCAATATTCTAATGCGAAGGCTTTAGGCTCTACTCTAAGGAAGACCCACACTCCTCCAAGGCTCAGGAGGAAATGCCTCACCCTTAGGAGTAAACGCCCTGCCTTAAATAGTCAGGAGTCACATGATCTGCTAGATGGGTCAAGGCTATTGGTCACTTGACCATCCATCTCCCAGAGTGATTGGCTGAATGCTACAGCACCTGTTTCAAGGTAACTTTCCCAGTGTAACGAGCTACAGGTGTTTCTTAGTTAGCCTGCATAGGGAAAGAACTTTCACAGGATGCTGCAGCAGCCAAAAGGTTTCTCCACAGGGAGTGTCTGCTTTTGGTCCCAGGCAACAAATCCTAAAGTGCAAGTAATCCCTGTGAGATGAATAAAACCTGGTTGCAGGAAGACAGATAATTCACTAACCAGAGTGGCGGTTGTTTTTACATTAATAAGTAATAGCGTATTAGTCAGTGGAGGAACTCTCGTCTACTTTAATGGAATAATACTTGTGTCTTAATAGGTAGAAAGCCCCACTTACTCAGGGAGGCTGCAGTGAGGCTCCAGCTCCTCACTTTCCCTTGGGTCAGAGGTCGGTTCTCCCTGAGCTCTGTGGGAAGACGTCACAACAGTATGAAAAGACAAACAGTGCTGAGATTGCACCCAGGAACTCGCACATCCTTTTGGCCACTCCGTAGCTGTAGTGTATTGAAAGATAGAGTGGCACCATGTGGGGAGGGTTTGAGAGGATGCCAAAACCTCACCTGCACACTTCAGGGCTGTAATTGGAAAAGCATGAGGAAACTGCAAGCTAGCATCATCTGGCACCGGCAGTCCTGGCTGGAAAGCTGGATTTGACGCGTAGCCTTGTCAAAGCACTTGCAAGCAGCGCTGAACGTTTCTGCGGGATGTGTGGCCAAAATTTTAAATAGAAGGGGTTTTCCATAGCATGTTATCTGGGGTGGACAAAGGCCCTGGGTAGCTCAGTTGCCCACGTTGTTCTCTGTGGAGTCTGTGTTTCTTTGTCAGTGGCACCCAATGACACACATGTGAGTACACACAATGGGCATCAACCTCATCATCTCAGCCCACAGAAACCACTAATAAAATAAATTTAAAATGGCTACCCAGGCCCTACATTCTAAGAGGAAAAATGCTCCTTTTCAGGATAAAGGGCTTGAAAAATGAAGGTGGATTTATCAAGGTGGTCCTTCTCCATGAGGCTCCAAGAATAATTATGATTATCTTAACTCTTAATTTATGTTTCAATAATCACTATTTAATGATCACTGTGAGCAAAAGGCTAACTGAAAATAATAGGAATTGTGGCTGAAAAGTTACAATACGTGGCTGGACAATCTGGTTCCACTGACTAGTGCAGTTTCTTGAGAGAGCTGTAAATACTAACACAAAAGCCTGGTGGTTTAGTTCAATTTTATGTCTCAGATAAGACTGCTGATTTTGATATCTACATTTATAAAGACTGTATCCCCTAAATCAAATGTTTAAAAGTAAAGAAAGAGAAAACTAATGGAAATTTAGTAAACACAAGATTTTTAGGGGAAAATATTTTTTCAAATGCTAAAATGTGTTATTGATGCTTCACCCACTGCTGGAAGAGGCTCTGAAAGGGACGCAGGAGGGAGCTGCTCCTTTCCCAGTTTACCCCCGTGGCATAACCAGGGTTTGCCAATGATAAACCTCACTTACACAAACACATTTTTGTAATTCATATAACACACAATAGGAATGAAAAAAAGCGCAGCTGCTTGGTAAGCTGAGATTCATCATCCCCATTTAACATCCCGTGTTCGCTCACAGGTACAGCAGCACTCTTGCCATCGCTGTGCTGTGCGGTGCAGGGAGGACAGGCAGAGTCTTCTGAGGACAAATGTTATTAAAAATACGTGTGACCTGCAATCTCTGCATCCAGAACTGAATCCAAACTTGCCAAAAGTTCAAGGATGCTCAGATCAGAGGTTTCGATTCAGGCACGTCTCCGGAGACCTTAGAAACCCGTTCCCTCTGCAAAGAGAAAAACAGGATGCAGAGACCATGTTGGCCCTCGGAACCTTTCCTCCAGCTGAGCTGACATGGTCTGGGACAGATTATTTCAGTTGCAGGCACAAACAGTAGGAACTTTCCTCTGCTGTTTAGTTACGGCTTCATTCGAGGAGTATCAACCTCCCAAGAGGAGGCAGCGCCTGCCAGCAGGCTGTTTCAAAGCCGAGCTGGTGGAAACCGAGAGGCTGGATCAATGGTGTCTCGGGCTTAGTGGCACCTGACAGTAGCTTGCTTGGAGCATCCTTTCTGCGTTGAGGTTATCGCCTGTGCTAAGCAAACAACTGAATGTTTTTTAAGAGGAGAACTGAGTCTTGGTTTGCCCTATCGCTGGCTCTTGTGTCTCGGCTTCCAGATGGCTTTCATCTTCAGGTGCTTGGGGTTTATCAGCAGGAAAACTCACAAAACAGGACAGCAAAGTCCTTTTGAAAAGTGAATTTGTAAAATCCATACATTTGTCAAAATTGCATGCACAGTCTAGAAACCACCGCATGCAACTCGGGTAGCTAATCGGCAAAGCTGCAATTGCAAACCCTTGCATCAGGCAGCTGAGTCACCAGATAAAGAGAGAGAATTGGGGATGAAAAGCAAGAAAATCCACATTCTTGGCTTGCAGAGCATGTCTAGTTCCCTCCCTGGCTGCTGTCAAGGCTTTGCAAGTAAATAATCAGTATGAATAATCTATGCACTTCATGTAAACTACTCACTAAAGTAGTTTTAATGTGGAGAGAGTTTAAGGGATTTTGAGAAAAACTGCTCAGAGCAGTTTCAAACAATTGCTAGGTATTAATGTCGCATTTGCAAGCACTGGTGTTTCCCTGATTTTAGCACAAATCCACATTTTCTGCTTATTAAGGGTTTATCTTCTTGCTGTAGCTCTAAAAATACCAAGGACAGATGTTAAATTGCAGGTAAATATACCTCTGTGCTAGGGAACGGCCTTGTACCACATGTAATTGAGGCAAACGCTTTGGAAAGCCAGGAGGCTAAAAATTTGTCATTCATTCATTCTGCTTAACAAGGCTTGGTGAATATAATTGAGGAAAATCAGAGCTGATTCACGGGCTACATACCGGTCAAAAGTAAATACATGCTGAATACGTTTTATAATGAGTAGTTCTTCCAAGTCTAATTTCAGAACTGTTCACACCATGATGGTGCACTTTAATTCTTGCTCTGCTTTTGAAATATCAGCCAGAGGATTTAGTTCTTCTCCCACCCTCTCCAGATGAAATCCAGGCACTGCTCGTAATAACACATCTGCTAAATTTCCAGTGTGAACATCCCCGTGTGTCTGATGGTTTCACAGTACCAGGATTATATGTTTCTGAGAAGCCTTTTTCAAATGTGTGATTTGAAGTGATGGTTTTAACCATTATTCTGTGTGTCTGAGCTGGTGGCCTGTGCTCTCCTGACAAACAAGGAGACAACCTACTCCAAGAAAATTAAAGCCTTGGTAGGGAAGCGAAGTTAAACTTTCTTTAAGGAACTTCAGAGAGAGGTTTCCCAGGGTAAGTCCAAAATAACTTCGGGCTGTGATGCGGTAAGCAGTGTAAGACAAGCATGTATTTAACTCTGATTTGTGTCTTCATTAGCACTGTCACGCTAAATCAGTGTAATTAAGGATTTTAGCCCCTCCAGAATTCTTTCTTGTGGACCACCTGGCTTTATGGCATGAGGCAGAGAGAGCCTCTGTCTGATGCTCTTCAGAAACTGGTGAGAGAGCAGTCTGGGTTAAATGTTGCAATAAACCACCCCACAATGAGCTAAAATTGCAAGTTCAGAGAAGTTTGGCTAACGGCCTGTGAGACAACAGCTTCACAGCATCCTTCTGCCTTTTTCAGTTTGAAAGGCCTCTTCTGTCTTCTGCCAGCGATGCTTGGGTCCGTGATGCAGCTGTGCTGTGAAAGTCAAACGAAGGTGTTGATCACGACTGAGACGTGCAACAGGCAGCACCAAAGAGGAGCTCAGCCTGCTCTGATCCCCCTCGCCTCCACCAAGTGCACACACGTCCTGAAGGATTGTCCTGTATTCCCCACCAAAACCAGCCCTGCTGTGGATTCTCTGATGTTCCATATGGGAGAAGTTTACATCGTGGCCTCTTCCTCGTGATAGGTGTTCACTCCCTTATGGCTGCCTTTATTTTTTGAGGTATCAAAGCCAACAAAGCATGTAGTCACAGGTAGTCACTCGGATGATCCCAAAAGATCACAGCTGTCAGTGCACGAGAGGTTTTATGGCAGACTAACTCAGATCAGTGGTATCTCTCCTGCAAACCATCTTACTCCAGAATTTTTATCTGAGAATGTGGCCTCACCCCTTTGGGGCTTATTTGCCAGGAATTCCCCCAAAAAAGTGCGTGCTGCTCAACATGCCTGGAAAATCCCACATTTGTCCATACTAGGAAATCAATCACTAAAGTATGGAAAACTGAGCCCAGGCTAGAAGTGACTTCACAGTATGCATAACATTTTTTTCTTGGAGAAGCAGCACAGCAGGGTCTTTACATGACCCTTCCCACCCTGCACCTCAAGAATTTCTGATTTTGGAACAATTCTTTTTTTTTCATTTTACAGGGGTTTTAAACTGCAAACCTCTTTCATTTATTGAATGAACTGTGGTCTCCTGCAGGGCTTGGATCCAAGATCTTTCCAGAGCAATTATGGAGACCTTGCAATAGGGCTGTCAGAAGAATAATAGCCCAGACAAACTTTCCAATACAGATTTCCAGACTGGCTTCCCAGGGAATATGCTAGGCCAGCTTTTGCTGTCACTTTATAGACATGTTCTTTCTAGTTTTAACTCATTGCACTCTAATTTTGTGTGAACGGTTGAATTTAACCTCACAGTAAAAGTCAAGGGCTGTGTATGGTATCTTCAGCTTCCCCAGATTACCTTGATTTTCACCATAGAAAGATCTGCCTTGGACAGTTGCAGTCCCTGTTTACTGCCTGAGAAGTCACTTGTCCATATCTCTGTGCTCTGATCTCCGATGTCAAGGTTCTGAGAGTTTATGGGTGGAGGTTACCTTAATATCCACAGATGTCCAGATAATTTCTTCACTAAGATCCCAAATCATGTTTGTTCTTAAAAATGCAATGCGCGAATTTGATGAAATGTCACAGGTTTAAATCTGTATAAACCTACTGAAATTGATGAGGTTATCTGGACTCACAGCATGAGGGCTGGCTCTGTCCTTGCTTGCTCTACAAAACTTCCCAGTTCAAGCAATGGGGTTTCTTTCATTTTACTGTCTTGGGGCCAAACTTATTTAATATATTAAATAATTCACTTCACATGAAATGTAGGAGTGAGTTAATGACATCACAGACAAGGCAGTGCCAGCCCAGGGAAGGGACAGGCTGTCCTACGGGAGTCCAAACTGGACCAGACTCAAGGAAGGGCTCTGGGGGTAACTGGTGAGGGAAAGCCTGACCAACACGAGGAAAAGAAGCTTGAGTTAGTCTAGTAAGTTGAAGGAAGAGTGGGGATGATAGTGATCTCCATTAGTGCAGCAAACATTAGGGACGAGGGTGTTGATTAAGCTGGGAGACAAGCAGGGCTGGTGTCTGCAGTTGTGCTGCAAGAGCAAATGGGCTGCTCTGCTCAGGAACGGCTTCGGACTGAAAATGGAAGGACAATTCTGGCCCGTTAGAGCAGGGAGGGTCTGGAAAGGCTCTCCAGGGGAGCAGAGTATGGAAAAATGCCAGTGAGTTTGAAGATGGGATTGGATTTGACTGTGAGAGGGTGGGAGGGGGATGGCGAGTGGCAGTGAGGTCCCTGCCCATCCTCTGCATCTCACATGGCCCCTTGAACTTTGCCATCAGGGACCGTGCTGCCCACAGGCCGCTCATGGCCCCTTCTATGTAATGCTCAACTCTGCTAACAGAAATTCAGTCCATTCTGTTGTTGCTTTGGTATTTAAACCCTCGCCCACAGGCCACTGGGCTGCGTTGAGGAACGGCATCTCGAGACGTGCAGCACGAACTGGATTCAGACCAGCAGCACTGGAGCGAGCGGTCACGTCATGGCGTCAGTGCCCTGCACCTCTCAGCTCCCACAAATCCACCTCCTTGTTCATTAGTGTGGACTTAGGTTGGTACAGCTTTAGTATGAACAACCTCTTTTTTCCCTCTAGGTATACTGCCTTTTCGTTTACTACTATTAACTAACAAAAAATCTGAAGCTATGTGTTAAGCAGCTGTGCATCTAAACAGCCAGCAACAACAGATTATTTTTATTTTCTTCTTTCTTTAAATGAGAAAAGCCTCTTGTCTGTCCCTCCTAGAGCACAGGGAAGATAAGCTGAATAAAAGTTAAATCAATGCCAAGAAAACAAGCCTACAGATAACGGAGTCCGCGAAGAGGTCCTGGGGAGAGAGCAGTGCTTATCTCATAGGTCAGGTAGAGCTTATGTTTCATCATTAAACTCCTAGCTGTATCGAAACCAACCCTCATTTTCACTGAAGTCATTACTAGCTATTCCCAATTGATAAATGCCTTATTAAAATGGGATGCTATTAAAATTATCTGCAGTAAAGCTCAAAGCACACAGATTTTCACTCAACTAATGCCTGGAAATATTTAGTATGTGTTTTTCTGTGCTTAACTACTTATAAGATTTGAATGGCTCACCAAGTGTGTTTACATTTAATATGATGCCAGTATCATCTCATACAGTCCTTCTCTAAATGGACATCTGCAATAGATCGAGCAATCACTACAATGAGACATTAGATGAGCAATAGCTGCCCGTAAACAACTATGCAGTGTAAATCCAGTGGATTGGGCTGAACAGACTACTGTGGTCTGATGGATAAGGTACCTGTGCTGTGTTCTTACTAGCAGTATGGTACTCATGCCGTGTTCTTACTAGCAGTATTACTAGTATGTAATATGGGTATAATATGGGTATCATGAGTATCATATGGGCTTGTCAAGGAGAAAAAAAATTATTTCAAGCTGTGTTTTAAGTACAAAAGCAAGTGGAACTCCTCTAAATTTGGTCTTGATGTAGGAAATCTGATTTGTAACTAAAAAAAAGTGAGCATAAAGATGCTGGATGGTACAGCAATGCTCCTGGTATATCACTCTGATGTTAGCCAGGAAGAGGGAGAGAGCTGAGGCAACCTTCAGAAGGCTCTGTTTCCTTCTGAGCTTAATTATTTGGAGTCAGCCGAGACAGGAGCTTTTCCTGGCCTCTCATGCTTTCCTTCCCTACAGTACACGCCTGGCCAAAAATGTCATGGCCCCAGCTCATGTATCCTGCAATTTGCTGAAGTTGCACCATGCTGTTGTGGCACACGAAGCTGCGACTCCTCGGGAGCTCCTCCGGAGCCCTGGGAGGATGCTGGAGGGAGGTTGGCATGGTCATCAAGCTGGCTGCCTCTCTGTAGGCTAGCAACTGCATGAAGGGTTTCAGTGGTGAGTCTCGCAGGCAGAGACCAGTGCTGCTTTCTCTTGTCTGGAGATCTTCTCCTTCCTTCCTCTCTCCCTTCCTGAGACAGAAAAAGTAGGTAAAATGCCAGGGCCAGTTCTCTGCATGGGGGATAACTTCTGACTCACTTCTGCTGCCAGACTGCTGTGTAAGTGACAGTCCTGGGTATTACTAGACTCCGTTTTCTACAGAGTAATTTAACAGCTGAATTTTAATGTGAAGATCTTGTTATCCTGTTCTACAGAAAAAGTCCGGATTTTAAAGAGATCTGTTTCTCTACTTAACAACCACATCTAACAGTTGAGATTTTGCTTGAAACATGCTAGGGGTTAAAAATTCAGGATAATATTTCTGTTATCCCCAGCACCACTTACAGAGCCATAGAAGAAGTCCTTAAGCAGCAATGCCACTGTAGGAAAACTAAAGAACAGATGCTCGTTACCGGTATTATCCAAAGAGTGAAATAGACCAGAATATCCTGAGTTTGCTATAATCAGCCTAAACACAAGAGAGCGATTAGTGAGAACTGCTGGAATCTGAGAACAAATACGTTAATCAACTTGCCTTGAAAAATTGTAAGGAAACAGAAATTGACCATTGGGAATAAATTCCTTCCTCAGGGTCACTTTGAATTGCCTAGGGACCCAGAGAGGAACATGGCGAGGGTATTTTCCAAAGGCCAGATTAACATGGACTCCAAAAATACCAGCACAGGTCTGGTGGTGTTTGGTGCAGATGAAAAGCCTGTTTGATGAATAAAGAGAAGATTAAACCCAACATCTTCCTCAGGTGGACGATGCTCTTGGTGCAGCGGCATGTTATTTTTGGACTCAGACGCCCTTCTCCCCTGGAACTGACTCACCTCTGAGGAAGGATTCTTCCCCTCTGTGCAGCTGTCTGCGTTTTCCTTCCACAGCTCCTGATTTCCTTCTAGGGGTTTGCATCAAACCTCTCACACAAACAGTTTTAGAGCGTGACCACTGCGACTGTTTTTACAGGGAGAAACCCAAGCCAAAGAAAATAGTAAATGCTTGAACTCTGTGCCGTTAATCAGATCTCAAAGCATGGTTATAATGAATCTCATAAAACCCAACAAATTAATTCCTCTTATTCTCACTTTTCGTACGTGGAAGGTCAGGCACAGACAATTCAAATTATTTTCCCCAAAGTCCTGCTGTGTGGCAGGGCCAGGAATAGATTTTAGATCTAGAGATTCATAGGCAGCCCAGGCTGGAAAAGATGAGTTTTCAGTCAAATCAGACCAGAAACTGGTCTGAGATGTCTCTTCTCAGGGCCATTACTTAGATTGTAACAGGAGATAAAGCAAGGTAGGAACCCTCTGAGCATAGAGGAGACAAAAATCCTTGTATCAAAAACACGGTAGTTACTCTTTCTCCAATGAAAAACTGTTCTTTCATGTAGGAAATGAAACCTGGTGATTCAGGAAGCAAGCAGGCACCATATTGCATAGCCCAGTAGAACCACGTGTCCTTATAGAAGAGGCCGTTCAGAAGCTCCAGAGACTTTTTGCAGAAGATCCTCGTGGTGAACCTTTCCTTCAAATTCCAATCTAAATTTGTCTTTTAAATAACAGAAAACTGAGAAAAGCAAGCATTTTAGTATTCATTTTAAATCTTAAAAAAAAAATAAGGGAAAGGTGAAGATGTTTCTTTACAGCTTGTCATTCTGGTGGACCTGGGGGCACCCAGGGGTGTGCGCCTGGTGGCAGACTCTGCTGGGAATGGGAGCTGTGGTCATGCCCTCTCCTGGATTTTTTTTGTTTGATTTTTGCCTCTTTGTCTTCCTGTCGAGATAACGTCCTCTCAGGTGATGCACTAACTTCTTGTACCTTGCAAAGGTTTACAGTGAACTGCCTTTTGATAACTGTCTCATTTTAGCAGATCCATCTCCCCCAGCCCTGGGCACACTGCAGCATCCAAGAGGAAGGCCAGGTGCTCAGCATCCTTCCTCCCTGAGCGGCACCACCAGGTACCAGCCTACCATGACCAGAAAAGCCTTCTCTGTTTGATCAGAAAACTGTAACATCAACGAAAGCTGCAATTTCCTTGCTGAATTTCAGATTTGAAATTTGTAGGTAAATGAGGCGTGGCAGGGTCATCTCACACTCTGGGCTGATCAGGTTTCTCTGCCGACTCTTTCTCATCTGAAGTTTTTTATGGCTTAAATATGTACATGTTTGGAGCAGTCACAGTTTGCATCTGTGTTTTAGAATAAATAGGAAGTGAGAGGGCTTGAGCAGCCACAAGGTTGCCATAGCAATTGTTTGTTGGAGAAAAGAAACTGCAACAACAAAACCCTAGAGAACATGTCACTGTGCCTCTACCTTTTGCATCACACCCACCTGGGCTTCAGAGAGGACAGGTTGCATGGGAGAAGAGGGCACCCTTGGCCTCCCTGCTGCTCGTCAGCAGGTATTTGGGGAAGCTGCCTGGGGACACAGCCCAGGCATCGAGCTCCAATGTTCTGCTTGAAGTTTCGCCGAGTGACACACATGGGAACTTTGCACACATGTTAAATCACGCATGAGTCACCAAGCGATCCCATAATTATATCAGTGCAAGTACTTACTTATAAATCATAGATGAATCATAAGGCATTAGTTTGACTCTTTAAACCATGGAGTATCAATCATTTGTTTTGTCTCAGTTTGAAGCCCACAATCGCTTTGAAAACAAGCAGATCTCTGGTGTAGGAAGGTTATCTGCAGGGTGCTCTTGTGCTTCTCAGCTGAACATTGATGGGCCACTACCCAGAGAAGTAGCTAAATGGAAAATAAATCCATGTGCTATTTGGAAGATTTACTTTCACTTACATGAGAATATCTCTGAGAACCAAACACCAGATACGTCAGCACAGCGATACTTGTACCGCTGTTATCTGAGCAACGCAATGATAAGTTGACAGCATTTGTGGAGAGTTTTTCACTTGTGGCTGTACGTTTGATGCTTTATGTATTCCATTTGCTTACACCTGGCACCAGCCTTTAATGGCTGACACGCATTATTATTCCCATCTTACAAAGGGAGGGACAGGGATGGAATGTAAATGGGGACCAAGGTGATATAGACACAGCAGAGCTGGAAATAGATCATGTTTCCAGGCTCTGTTTGACACAGACCTTGCCTAGTAGTATAAACTCATGGTCATTTTGCTGCCTTTACAGCAGATGCTGCTGGCACCTCCTAGACGCGAGGGTCACACCACATCTGAGCATCAATGTTTCAGTGACAACTTCCAGAGTCACCCATGGGACATTTATATTCGTATGTCAACATCACTGGCCCAGGAAATAATGTTTGCATAAATAGTTTAAAAATGCTGCCTGGGAAATCTTTACCATCATAGGACACCCTTCTCTAAATCCAACAGCAAAGTGACCATTGTGCCTTAGGAAGAGGGATGGAGTGGCAGAGCGCTGTCTCACCAGTTGCTGGACCAGCAGTCAGCTATGCTGGGCAGCAGAGAGCTGGGCATCAGAGAATGGTTCTGCCCTTCTCCACCACAGGCAGGACATCTCAGATCAGCACAACACTTCTAAAGGAAGGATTTAAAAGGTCACTTCACGACTATGTCTGTGCTAGGCTACACTGAACCGTGAATGCCTAAGCTGTACTCACAATATATACACGGCTGATGGCATATTCAAAACAGGTCTGATTACCTTATAGGGCATAGTTGGCCCCAAATGATCTTTTCTTTTCCAATGTTTGCTATCGTTTTGTCAGGCAGAGCTGATCCTGTCTTGGAGCAGGAGAGTGGACCAGAAAGTATCCTGAGATCCCTTCAAACTCTATTTTCTCATGGTTCTTTTTCTGAATAAAATCAAATCCACATCATCATTTCTGATCCCTGCTTTGAACTCTTAGAGTTCTGAAACAGAACTCCTCTGATACCTCTTCAAAACAGGGAATTGCCAGCAATCCTGTTGTGTGAGGTATTTACCAAAAGCTGTGGAAGAACACCAAAACTGCTTTCCTACAACAAACCAATGAGTCATGCAATCTAGAATCTGGTGTCCAACAATGGTCAGTAACACCAACCATTGGTCAGAGGGAGATGCAAGGTAGCGCTTATCGTACATTCATTCCCAGCATGTCACATAGTGTTGTCCATGAGCTAATATCGCTTACCTTCAGAAAAAAAAAGTCAGCGGTAGGATTATTCACACCCACTTGCCCTATGGCTTTACATTGAACATACCTTCCTCAGAACTGCCAGGTATTGGTAGTTACTGAACAAATTTTTCATGCGCAAAGATCTTCTTGCTGTTTAAAATGAAAAACAGCTTGTCATAAAGAAGTGAAAACCTGGGACCTTTTACATATTCCCAAGGCAGTTTCCAAGACAGAATATGAAAAGCTAAGGCTGCAAATAAAAGCCTGCATTAACGTAATGCTTGTGTTAGTGAAGGTTAGAGAGCGAACAGCCGCCTTGCCCTCAGAAAAGACAGGAGAAAGTTTTGAGGTGGGAATATCTTTCATCTGCTTGGACCAGCTCATGAGAAAACCACCCCGTGCTGGGGAGGGCTTAGCCCTTATGCTTCCCCTGAGGCTGCTCCTTGGCACGATGTCTGTGTTGTTTTCCCTGTAGGGAAAAAACAGTTCACCCACTCACTGATCCAAACCTTCAGGGTTACCAGGTGCACCAAGGAATGAAGGTCAGCGTTATAAATTCCACGTTTGCCATCCTTTGGAAACAAAGCACCTCTCAGTCTGCAGAATGTGTTTCTGCACAGCCTTCCTTCTGCAGCTTGAAAGCATTATGTATGCTCCGCGTCTTGCTGCCTCGGTACTGTAACAGTGTCATCAGATGAAGCTACCTCCCTGGAATAATGTGCTGAATACCAAGGAAAACAAACCATTCCACACGAGGAACTTTGCTTCAAGTGAGCTCAGCTACCAAATCTAAATGCTTTTTAATGTAGACATGTTTGGTAAAAAATATTTACATGTTTTCCTTTGGAGGGTTCGAACTGCAGGTTTGGCTTTCTCGCTGACTGTGCTTCAACACGCAAATGAAAGCTTTTTATTTTTCTATGTTTCTGCTTTCTAGCTTGGTCAAAGATCACTGTACTTGCCTGGCAGCACAGCACGTCTTCTGAAGCCCGTCAGAGCTGACACATGCTGGCTCTGTCACAGGTTGCACTGAAGCCCCTGGTTTCAGAGAGGTAAATACTTGCTTCGTATCAGCCAAGCACCGTTTCTAAAGCAGATCTCAAAAGCAACTTCCAAATCCTCCACACTAAGAAGCTACCACCCTCTTATGAAAAAGACAGGTCTGCTCATGGGTCAGTTCCCTCCTCTTGTTTTATTGAAAATAAGATGCTTTGTTCATGAAAGATCATCTATTCCTCTGTACTCTCTCACTAAAATCCAGTTTGTCTCAGTATCATATGCAGAATTAGTAGGCTACGTTAAGGAGACCAGAAAAAACACCTCACTTTTTGGGAGTCTTCTGTACAACAAACCAAGAGTGGGGCAAAGCATAAGTTTATACTGTCTCAGCATGGCTATTTTCTACTGGAAAGTGTCTAGATTTGTCAGCAGCAAATCACAAAATAAATTTAATTTCTTAGCATCTCTCTTCAAGGTTATACATCCACTGGGACTCTCAAAAATTATTTTTTTTTCCCTATCCCCTGGCAGAAGAACTACCAGTGACCAAAACAAACTCCTGAACAGACCCACTCTTCTCCTGGATAGAAACCAGGCACCATCAGAGAAAGAAACTAGGACAAAATCTGTGCAACATATGGTCCGTGAGGCGACTTGCTTGGCCCCGCAGCTGCTGAGGGGGAGTGGGAACCGCGCAGCCCCTCCAGAGGCCATGGGGAGCAGTCAAGTGGCCCATCAGGCTGCAGGGACCTGAAGTCAGGCTCCTGGCTGGTGACAACGCACATACCATTTGGCTGGCCAAGAAGTACATATGTACTGCTGGCCAGCAGCCACGCGGTCTCCATTTCAGTTTGCTCAGTCCAAGGGACAAGCTAGTGGGAAGCTGGATGTTGTCTTGGCTGGAGAGTGTTGGAGGGTGGCTATCACAGTCATGGGGGGTCAAGGATATGGAGGGCTTCAGGGCTGCAAAATCTGGATCAAGTAGGAGATGTGGGAGATGTTGCAGTGTAGAAGTCTAAGGCTTTACAGATGGCAGAGGTAAGGAACGTGGAAGGCCCTGGGGTGTCGTGGAGAAGACGGAAGGGAAATTGAGGGATAAATATCATGGGTGCAGCGAGTTTTGGCCCAGAGGTGATGTTTGGTGGTCTCTAAAAGTCAACATGCCCATGTGAGATGATTGCTTTGGGCTGCCTCTCCATGCTTCAGGGAACCAGCCTCACCTCAGGGAGCACCTTCACTGTCTGCCTTTGTCAACCTCAGACCCAGTAACACGCAGGGTGTAGATCAGTGTGGCCTGCACGGCTCACTTGTATCCTGTTCAGGTTGGGCAGCTTTTATGCTTTTCACTTTTTACTTTTTTAATGAGTGAGTTTTCTGTTCCTCATGGTTGAAGAATTTTCAAAATTGGGATTGGGTATCAAAAGGCCCATCCAACCGTGTAGCCTCAAATTCTCATTTCACCATCACCATGGAGTATAATTAAAAGTGAAATTCTTCTCTCTCTTACAAGCACGCGCTTCTTGTGAGTCACATGGGTTAGGACTTTATATTCTCAGACACATCTGAGCAAGCCTACATGAGGAGAGTAATGGTGATAACTGGTTTCTGTAGCACCTTTCTTAGCTTTGATCATGCTTGGTTCCCAGTTCTGCTTTGGCAGATCAGCTCTGGAGCAGAAAGTTCCTGACTCCACCGAGACACAGCTCAGTCATACATGCCCACCGGACCAGACTGCAGGAGCACAGACTTACCTATTGCATTGCAGCCTCACTGCAGCTAAGCAAAGCCAGCCCACTGCTTACCACAGGAACAGAACTCCTACAGATTATCACCAAATGAAACATTTGGTATTCATTGTATTATTGTATTCTTTAAAATATTATTATTATTACAGGAAAAAATATCACAACCACTTTCTCTTAGCAATGATTGCTTTATTTCTGTATTAGTGCTCATTAGAAAATTTCTTATATTGGAATGTGATGCTGGCTGGAATATAGTGTTGTATAGGCAAATAGGATTTCATAAGCAAGTATGATTCATTACCACCACCAGATAATGAAATTACCTATTCAAAGGTCTCTGAACTATTCACTATTCACTGAAGGTAAACTATTATGTTTATTAACAAAATGTATTTGAACGAGACAGCTTCTCCGAATTCTCAAGAGGGCATAAAGGCACTGCAGTGTGCGTCAGTATGTGTAAAGAAAATTAGACACATCAGGAGAAAATTAAAGAACTTAAACTCTCTAATTTTGGCTCCAAAGGAAAACACAGAAAAGCTTGCTCTTCTCTCTGCTGTCAGTAGGAAGTGCTGATGGTGGCTTGCACAAACACACAGGCTCCTGGGATGGGAGTGATCATAGAATCATAGAATCATAGAATGGTTTGGGTTGGAAGGGACCTCAAAGATCATCTAGTTCCAACCCCCCTGCCATGGGCAGGGAAACCCTCCACTACACCAGGTTGCCCAAAGCCTCATCCAACCTGGCCTTGAACACTTCCAGGGATGTGTTCCATCTACTACTTCCTTTCCTGATGAAACTTTCCCCTTCTCATTGCAAAAGCAGCGTGCTGTGCAGCACTGTCAGCGCTGGGAACATCAATGTCCCAGTGATTTCTCAGGCATCTGGCTCTTCACTGGTCAAATGCATACTCAGGCATGAGTCTGCAAGAGTTTAATGTACATTCAAATCTTCTTCTGCCGGGTGTCTTAGATTAGGACCTGAATGGGGCCAAAAGAGCCCCAACAAGCAGGTGTAAACATCTCATGGTTATCCCTTTTTGTTCAAACAGTTAAATATCAACTCTTTTGAGGTCTCTGGCTTCATACACTTTACTATTTCATCCCATGGTAATGTTCTGCTACAGGAAGCATGGCCCATGTAATGCATGAGTTATATCTCATGTAGCTGACCTATTCATGTTCTCCTGTGGAGAGCATACAAGGAGCATTTCGTATTATGCTCACTAACAATCTTCACTCTCTCAGGGTCAGTCTGCAAGCTAGTCTCCTCATAAACTCTTGAAAAGGAAGGGCCTTGCATGAGCAAATCACCATTAAAGACAGAAGAAAACAAGGTAGGAATAGGCAGACAGTATTCTCGGACATGGACAATTACCAATGAAGTCCCACAGGGATCTATTCCAGAGCTTAGATTATATGAATCATATGGATCATATGACAACATCTTCATAAATGATCTGGAAAAGCGAGGAACAGAGACTGCTAATGATAGGAACTGATTCAGAGCACTAAAAACGAAAGCTGACTGCACAGAGTTGTAGGACAATTGTCGTGGTTTAGCCCAGCCGGCAACTAAATGTCACACAGCCATTCGCTCAGCCTCCCCCATCCCTGGGGAATGAGGAAAAGAATTACAGGGGATAAGGGAAGGAGATTCGTGGGTTGAGGTAAGTGCAATTTGATAATAACAATAATATAAAATTAAAAGTAATAATGATAAAATAATAATAATAATCTATGAATATATATATATGTAAAACGATATATACAAACAAGTGATGCACAGTGTAATTGCTCACTACTCAGTGGCCAACACCTGTCTCGTCCCAGCAAGCGATCATGAAACTAGTAAGTCCTGACACCGCAATCCTGGATGAGCAAGAGGCCCAAAAATAACGAGAGAGAGATAGCACTCCGAGAGTCTGAGAGTGCCCTCAAAAGAGAGTTCCTGAAAGAGCAAAAAGCTCTTCTTTGTCAATCCTCATCTCTATACTGGGCATGGAGCTGCATGATATGGAATACTCCATTGGGCAATTTGTCCCTCAATCCTAAGTCTAAGTTCAAATCATAAGGGGAGTTGTGGGCCCTGTGTCCTGGCCGCACTACCCCCAGCCTGTTGTGCTCCTGCACACTGGCAAATACACGGGAAACTGAAAAGTCCTTGATGTCTCAGCACCAACTATAAACGTCAGTGCACTATCAACATTCTTCTCGCAATGAATTCCAGACTAAAACCAAAACACAGAGCTCTTCTAGCTGCTAAAAAGAGAAACTAACTCTGTCTCGGTCAAAACCAGGACAACAATCCTGCAATAGTAAGTGGCTGGATGATAAAAAGCCAGGTGAAATGTGGTATTGATAAATGTGGAATAATGCATACTGGAAAGACAATTGTAACTCCATGCACCCAGCGATGGGCTCTGATCTGGTTGTTACCACTCAGGAAGAAGATCTTAGACAGGTCTGTTAAACTGCCTACTCAAAGTTCAGGAGTAGTTTTAAAAGGCTAATCGTGATATTAGTATTAGGAAATGTTAGAAAAGAAATAGAGAACAAACCAGAATACGTTATAATGGTGGTATGCCCACACCTTACCATACATCTCTCCAGTGTATAGCATTGGCATCTCTTTCCAAAGCAACATATAAGAAGTAGAAAAAGCACAAAGACAGAAGGCAAGGGTGATCTTCCTATATAGGGAACAACCTGGCAGAGATAAGGAATCTTCAACCTAAGGAAGAGAGGATCATGAGGAACATAAGTTAAGATTTATAGAATTGTGAGGCACATAAGGAAGGTTAACAGGGAATAATAACTCAATTTCTCATAATAATAAAGAGCTAGGGAACCTCACTTAAAACTTGTTCAAAACTTGTTCAAAAACAAGAGGGGTACACAGTGCATCATTGAACTGGGAAACTCACTGACACATGATATTGCTGGATGTCACAACTCTATGGGTTCAGATAGTGAATTGCAAAACTGATGGAAGAGAGAATATATCAAAGATTATTAATCACAAAAATATCGTGCTTGACTCAGGAGTGCCTTGGCAAAGCCTCCTGGGAACTGCCCTTACACCTTTCATACTTCTGTGCCCTTCCCCAAGCATCCACTATCAGCCACCTATTTTTTTCTGTGCTTTAACTTCTTTGTAGTTCTAAATACCATTCTGCAATCCTGTCAGAGGAGTGAGGACGCAGCAATGAAACAGTAGAAATGTAAGTCAAGCTCACAGGAGACTAAATGACACCAGGGTATGCTAACCCAGGGCACAAAAAGAACAGATGCTTCTTAAAACAGATGATTTCTATGGCAACGGTGAAAAATTACCATCTTCTTGATTGTCTTGAAATCATTTGATCCACAGCAGCCTGTGACTTGCACAGTTTCTCCTTCGGGACACGGACAGAGACAACCTGCTGACCAACCAACCACTCAGTCTCAGCAGTGCAGAGTTGGTCCTAATACTTTCTGGCTGGCAGGAATAATAAAAAATTGGTCATCTGTAGTGTCTGTAGTGTCCTTAACAGAATGGAGGATTAAGTGAAAAAAATCCTACAAAAAAAGAACAGTATGGACTATTCATTGTGAAGATAATAATAACTAGATAAGATTTGTTTGTTATATGTTGAAAAAAAAAAATAAGTGGCCTTTTTTGGTGCTTGAACTTGTGCTTAAACTGGTAAAGAACTTTGCAGCTTTCTCCTGTATGTTCCTTCTCGCTCTCAGCCAAATTGCAACATGCCAGCTTCTGTGTGCTTGGGGATAACCAGCAAAACTCCCCCTGAGAACTCCTGTATAAGCATCTTTTCATAGGATCTTCTATGTTGTGATGCCCAGATGGGTGCAAAAGTGAGCTATGAGCCACAGTTCCTGGGATGGGTCTCAGCCACCCCTTCCACTTGCCAGGGTTAGTTTGCAAGGTGCACAAAGTACGTCTCTGCAGAGGAAGGGCAGTCGCTCAGACCTCTCAGCATCTGGGAAAAAAGACAGGCAGCCTTTATATTCTGCAGGTACACGCACTTCGTCCTCACCATGGGCTGCCAAGCACCTGCTAGCAGTTGAAGGTAGCTGGCAGTATAGACACTTCATATAGAAACGAGAGACATTTCTTGTTCCATGTCATGGAGAAACCGAACTGCTGCTGCCTCATTTCAGAACGGGTAAGCAGGTGTCAGCTGTGATTGTGGAGGGTCTGCAGCGTGTGAATGCAAGCTATGCACTACGTAAGGTTGCTAACCACTAAGTATGGACAGGCTCTGAACAGGAGCATTTTGAGTTTGGCTCTTAACCTGGGGAGGCTGTGCTCAGGGGAGTCATACCTAGATGAACAAGCCAAAACAAGGTGTATGTTCAAGAAGCTTGAGAAATATTGACTTGGATGGATCTCGCTGATGGTAAAACCAGTGTGAGCAGGGTCTGGTCTGCTGTGCTGGTGTGGGGCTGTGCAGTGTCCCCAAGGACACTCTCCTGTCATACAGGTGCTAGTGCTGATGCTGTGTCACTGCAAGGGCATGGCTGAAATGCCCTTTAAATGTCAGTAAACAATGTAAGGAAGACACTAATTAGATATTTCCCCTGCCCCATTTTGTGCTTTCTGTGGCATCAAAATCCAATACCATAACATGTAGGAAATTTACAAAGAAAACCAAGCACCTAGAAGAAAAAGACATACCTGACAGGACAGATGACAATGAAATCCAGGGTGTCCAATTTGCTGGTGCTGTTGAATAAACCTTGGCTTCCTGAGAAGGTTGTGAAGTCTAGGAGTGGGCTGTTGTAGTAGCAAACCCAAAAATAGGAGGTTAGCACTCCCCCAGTGACTGACGGGCAGTGAGTTGTGGTATTAGACAAGAAAATAAAAAAAAAAAAAACAGTAAAGAACAAGAGCAGAAATATAATTACGGAAGATAAGACCTGCCAAATAGAAGATTTAACTCTTTGAGATTATGCGTTTGATTTATAACTGCAAAGACATAATAGATTTTTGCAAGTTTTTTTGCTGAGCACCGTATTGGCATTCTGATTAGAAATTATCAATATACAATATTAATAAAACATTAAGTGGATTAAGAGATGACTAATAAACAGTTCAAAAAGCATTTTCTTCATCAAGCAGATTTGCTATCTCTGGGATCTTAGGAAGATCAGCAGGAGCTTGATACCTGTCCAAATTTTTATCCATTGTCTGTAAGACACAAAATCACTGTTGGTGATTGCAGCAAATGTTGGGGAGGACAGAAAGATCTGGATCACATAGCAAACCGAGACTTTTCAAAAGTAAGGCATTTAAAGGCAGTGAAATACAAAGTTGATCTGACCCAAACAAGGCAGACCAGTCATAACAAGAACTGTGTTTAGAAGTGATTCTGGAGTGCTGTGCAGTGCCCCATGAGCACTCACAGTGGTTAAAAAAGGCAAAAGAGTTCTCTAGTGGGCAGAGAGGCAGTAGAAGTTAAGGAAATGCACTATGTTAAGGAAAGCGCAGAGAAGCTGAATACATTTGTCTTGGCTCCTTCCAATGCCTCCAGGCCCATAGAAACCATCAGCAGCTCTTGCACCATGCTGGGTGCTGAGGCTCTTCCCCACACTCCTCCCACCAAAGCCCGCATCCCTCTTACTTACTTTTATTCTCCTGTTCTTTAAAACCAGAGTTTGCCCAATCACTTGAGACGCAGCCACCTTAACAGGGATACAAGCAGCTCTAGAAAACATGGGGCTGAAAACAAAGGTTTTTCTGAAAGCCAATCAGAGTAGAGAGAGGATGGGACCGGCAATGGTCATGCCACCACTAAGGAAGCATGAGTGCTCAGGGATGTTTCTGCTGGGGCACACACAGAAACTGCACTGCTTTATCAAAGGGCTTTATTTCTCAATAGTTTTGAACTACTTATGCTGTACACATGTCACTTTCTAACTTATTTCTGGCTAATGAAATTTCTGAGAAGAAAATCAGATTGCTATTGACACTGAATCGTATGCAGCCCTTTCTTTGTCACAGTCGTTTTCTGAAATGGAGTTATAACAGTGCTGTAAAAAATACTTGATGTGACAGGCCTGGAAGATGAAATGGTTTGTTGATGTCAGCCTGTGGTAATGGAAGCTGAGCTGAAATGCTCAAGAGCAACAAATTATATAGATTTAGGGCACAAAACAATTTCAGCTACATCACCTTAATGTCCTTTTTAATGGAAACAAATTGCTTTGTGCTATGTCAAGTGGTGCCAGTGGGAGCTGGAAAGTTCAAAATGACATGAAGGCATTGGTAGGATCCCCACTCAGTTCAATAGAAGCACGACAGGGTGGAAAACGAGGAAGGAACCAAGAATTTGGTCCCCAATACGTACTCCGGAGCCTTTGTTTAGATCCTGTACTAAGGCAAATATGAACAAATATTCTTGTTTTATTCATAATAGTAACTGCTTATCATTTGACTTCATCAAAGTATCCATCAAACTTCACTTAAATTTGCAACACCTCTGAAACTTGACCGAAGTTTCAAAGTGTTTAGTCATTTTAACTATGCTGATATAATTACAACAGAAAAAAAACAACCCCTAAAATAACTGGCTGTACTAAGGAGCTGTTATCTCAATACAGTTTATTCAAACTGTGCGCAGCAACATAATTTCTATGAGCGATCATTATTTGTATGATGTGGCACCTCAGGCTCCCAGCGACACACTTGCATCGCTCTGTACTTGGTGCTAGATGAAAACACAAATCCTAAGCGAATATTTTTGTACCAGGCTTTTAATATCACCAACACATTTGCAAAAGATCAAGTCTGTATCTGACATAGTGCAATCATATCTTCATTTTAAAGAAAAGGAAAACTGAAGTCACTTGAATTCTTCTTTCTATCACAAGGGTGGAAATGGAGAGATTTATAGGCTTCCACAGAAAAGACTTGACAGGACACCTCTGCCCACAAAGATATTATATTGCTTATTCCAGGTTATATAATGAAGTGGGACTGAGTCCTTTCCTCCTTCCTTACCTGACCACAGAGAAGGACTATCCTTTTTCTCTTGGAGATGACTACATTTTAATGCCACTCTTCTGTATTGTGACACTTTTCAGGAATAAACTTTCCCCTTTGTACACTTCAGTTCACAAATGCCTTGAGGCTAGTCTTTAAATCCAAATAGTCTTACTAGGTACAGACATTATCTACCTTCTGTACCGGGAAAAAAAGTTGGAATAAATACCAAAGTCATTATACCTGCACTGTTATAAGGGGCCACCAAAAAGACTGGCTTTGATCAGGTTGGTGAGCCTGATGAAAGAGCTGTGGTGATGTTCAACAGACAACACAGCTGTGCTGGGGCTGGAACTGCTCTGATAGGGCTGAGCTCAGAGTAACCGCACAGTCACTGATGCTTTGTTTTGCAATAAAAGAGAGCTCGTACAGCTTTGACAGGTATATAATGCTTAGATCATACCCCACTTCCACCTTCTGATGCTTAGATGACACACTAAAAACTTTGTTCACTTCTGATTAATGTTTCTACAAACTAACTTTTTGCTAACACATCACTAGGAAAAGCATCATAAATACTTCAGGAGATAGACATTGATCACATGGCTTGCAGGAAATTGCTGCTTGGCCAAACTGAAATGCATGAACGAATTCGGAGTTGTATGCTTAGAAAGCAAAAATCACATCATATGAGTTAGGTGACTTTTCCTGCAGCATGAACAATGGATTATCTTGGGGAACGTGAGCAAATTCTAGGAAGAAAAGTATTTACTCAAGCATTGGTCAAATAATTTGAATATCAAACATATTTGTAAAAGACCAAAGTCTATTCAAGGGTAACTAAAATGGGCTAGTGTGGTGAAGCACACAGCCAGAATAAAAATACTCTCTGCTCTCTGCTTCCTCAAAATTACACAGGTTTCCAAACAGCCTCCGTTGCCTTGCATGCATTATTAGTGCTTTGGTTATTTGTATACAGATGTGCAATCTACAAAACCATGAAAAATCTTTATGCACTTGTGTATCCCAGTGTTGCCATTACCCAGACACCTTTCCACTCCTACACAGACGCTATATCCGAGCCTAAAATGGCCTTGCCTGTGAAATAATTTCTTTCAAAGATTACTGCACTGAGCAATGGCTATTTATCATTTGACAGCATGTAGAGGATTTGGGAGGCAAAAACCATGCTGCTTTTACAGAGTCTGGAAGCTGAGAGTTTCCCCAGTACAAGGGAGACATGGACATACTGGAGCAACTCCAGTGAGGGCCACAAAGGTGATGAAGGGACTGGAGCACCTGCCATACAAGGAGAGGCTGAGAGATGTGGGACTAGTCAGCCTGGAGAAAAGAAGGCTCAGTGGGATCCTATCAATGTCTTTAAATACCTTGTGGGGAGGGAGTAAAGAGGATGAAGCCAGGCTCTGAGTGGTGCCCAGTGACAGGACTGGGCAACGGGCACAAACTGAAACACAGGAAATTCTGTTTAAACATAAGAAAAAGGCTTTTTTTTTTTCTATAAGGATGAACACTGGAAAGGTTGACCCGAGGGCTTGTGAAGTCTCCGTCCTTGGAGATACTCAGAACCCAACTGGATGCAGTCCTAGGTGACCTGCTGTGGGTGACCCTGTCCGAGCAGGGCTTGGACTCATTGCTCTCGAGGGGTCCCTCACGTGGGTACCACAGCATCCTTGCCCCACTTAAAGGCCTCATAGGAAGTAGAAATCATTCTTCCAGTTTGCAAGATTTCATGACTTAGTTTCCTTCTCCTTTTCTACCTCACTCTTCTCATACCCTTAACTTATTTCTGATGCGTCTTTCTGACCTCTGAACAGCAATTTTATGAGCCAGCTGGCTGAGCTTTGCTGTGGCTGGACTGGATTATGGCTGGACTGTGTCTTCAGTGCCTAATGTTTTCAATTGGGCTAAAAGAATTGGAAACATTAGAGTGGGACTGAGCTGGACAATGCTCATGTTGGAGTCACTCTGCGTCAGGCTGTCACAGGGAATGCCACTGCCCTTGCGTCAAACATGTTAGCAAGAACTAATAATTCAACTTTAAACTAGATCACAGTGACATGGCTTTATTTAATCTTATTTTAGGGTAGCTGTTATAACTGCAGTAACAGTAGAGCTCCTTAGATGATTGATGTAATATCTCGTGATAGGGAGAGATAAGACCAGGGTTCATCTACACAATCAAGTTGGTAAGCTCCTGACTTTGCTATCCATCCCGTGTGGCACCACATGCCCCACCATGCTGGAGAGCTTCTGCCACGAACAGAGCAGGGGCAATCTGCAGGGCTCTAAGCATCCATGGGATTGGTGAGGCTGGGTGCAAGGACTTGGGTCCAGAGCACATACAACTATGGAGGTAATTCCTCCCTTTCCAGCGGAGACCACCTCCTTGTGGTAAGGGCTATCCTGGTTTCAAGGACATCTTTATTAGAACAACTCCTGGTCTTCTATGTTAAAAAACAAAGGAAGATGGAACAATGTGCAAACCTGGCATGCTAAAATCAATCAACTCAATACAATGAATTTTGAGCCTCATCTCTTAAATTCCTAAGGAAGAAATCCTTTCTCTACAGGACTGGAGAAGAAAAAAAATCAGAAAAATTTTAAAAATAGAAATTTAAAGGCTGTGATGTTTCTAGTTGTACACATATATACATAGGTGCAGTTTACAGTTCAGTTGCAATATTAGCAGCTGACAACAAGGATAGTATATTGAGGTAGGAAACAGAAATGCAGGTGACATTCATACAGATGTCAGCAAGCACAGTAAGTCCTGAGGACCCAGGCAGGATGGGACACTCACGAACGCACCACTGCCCCTGGTAGCCCTTCACCAGGGCTGTGTCGCTGATCAGACAGTTCTTAGCCCGGGAGACTCTCGCGCCTTTCCTGCGTGCACACGGGATGATAACTGCTTTGCTTGGATGGGAAAAGAGAGAATTTTCATTAACTCTGCTACCTAGGCAGGCAGCCTGCTGCCTGCTGAAATCTGACATATGCGACTGGCTCAGCCTCACAAGAGGCAGAGATGGAAGAAATTCAGGGTAAGGAAAAACTCATACTACAAGCAGACAAAAAAATAAATAAATAAGGAAAAAGATTGCTTAGGTGCAAACTCCTACTGGGTATAAGACAGATGGTTTCCCAGAGCCAAGAGCCAAGATTTTTTGAATATTGGCCAGCAATTACATGAAATCTGCTTTATTTATTTATTTACTTAGTGTTCAATTAATAATACTGTAGAAATAAATCTGACAACGTTCGAATTCAGTTTTCTCCAGCCTTATCGTTTCATCTGCTGGTAGGTTCAATTCTTTTTGATCTTTGCTTTCAGGACGGCAAAGTTTAAAAACTGCTATATCAAATTTTTATGAGGGCTGCTGACATTTTCACGCTGCATCAGCGCTCCCAAGACTTGCTGGCAGCAAACCTGCTTAGGTGGGTACAGCATGAACAAGCACAAGCCTCACTCCTCTTTCCCCTCCATGTCAGTGACTCCCCTGGAAGATGATGTCATGGTGATCACAATGACATCATCCATACGCAGGGCAGGAAAAATCAGTCCCGCGCATCTCGAACCAGGGCAAGGGAAAGGGGAAATCAAAGTCTCTGTGTAAGGTAGGGTAGGTGCCAGCTTCCCAGGCAGCACTGTCACAGATTGGGAGCCCTCCTGCTGTGGAGACTATGCCCCCTCCTCTGCACAGCCACTGGATTTACTCTGAGGGAGGATTGAGCCCCCTGTGAGCACTTGCTACATGGAGGCTGCGATTGCATTTCTGCAACTGCACAGCACGAGACTCTCAGTACAGGTTCGCAGACCATTGAGGTTGGAAAGGGTCTTGGGAGGTCATTTGGTCCAAAAGTGGTTGTCTACACTTGTGCAAATATTTATTTGTGTTATTACATCCATTTCAAACTGTGTAATGTATGCCGAGACCCTCAAGTTTAGGTTTGCTTACTAGATTCTTAGGAAAAATTGGGCTATGAAATCTATTCACCTCTTTCTGTTATATTTTTTCAAGGTGCTGCCATATGCTTTGAAGGGGTGGTCTGGCACAGCATCATACCCTCGTCAAGTTTTGCTGAAGGCAAGGATCATCTTGGGGGTAAGGTGAGGAGGCAAGCGAGCTGACAGCAGAACTGTGCTTGGGACAATAAGACAAAGTATGAGAGACACTGGTTTGCTCTGTGTGATGGGATCTTCTACCAACAATACAGGCAGTGCTGGGAACCATCACAGCCAGTCCTCTAATCTCACCTGAAACACTGAGGAAAAAAAACAGGGAATATCAAGCAAACACGAGACAGAGGGGAATAATCTATAGGAACGCCAAACTCTGTGATGATGAGACCAAAGGAGATGTCGTGACCGTTGGGCAAGGGGCCAGCAGCAAGCAAGGCACAGCACTGCCAGGCTTGGAGAGCTTCCACCTCCACTCCACCAGCCAATGACTACAACCAAACCAGGCAGGGAAGGGGATGGGAAGCACCTCACGGCGCTGATGGGATGTGACAGACGTGGTCTGGGAAAAAACCCAATGGATTAGGTAAGTCTTTCTCTCAGGGCTGACTCTGAGACATCAGCAAACGAGAAGAGTTTGTATCACATAATTACTTTTAAAACCAAAAGCGGTGGAGTTTTCTTAAGCAAGAAAATTCTGGTTACATCATCCAGTTGAGTTTTTGTTTAAAATCCTCTCCCCCGGTTTTGTGTCACAACATTTCCTCAAAGCAAACTGCCCTAAGACTGAATAAGGGTAAGTCAGAGCGGTAAATCTGTTAGTTCATAAGGTTTTAATTTTCTGTTTGTTTAATTTAGTGAAAGTTCTTTCATAACACCCTAAAGCGTTACTTAAGATAAAAAGTGAGTTTAGCAGTTAGAAACAGGAGACAAGGTGTTGGGGCTTATGAATCAGATTGTAAAGGATAAAGCAATGAAACTCCACGGATTTCTATGAAGCTAAAGTAATCTTACACCACCTGAGCATCTGGTCTTTCAGCTCCGGCTCACCTCCACTGCCAAATCACTGTTGTGATAATGTCCTTCAATGGAGGACATCCATTAAAGAAAACAACATTATTTTTCCTCCCTTTCTGTTGTTCCAAAGATAATTACAACTAGAGAGTCTCAAGAAAGGCTGTCTTTGCTTTCAGTTTTCTACATTGACATGATTTTGCAGTGTCAGACACAAGATTTAATCACAGTTTGCATCTCCTTAGATACCATTGCCAGCCACCTCAAAACACAAACATCAAATTCAGCCCCTTGAACATCACCGTGCAGACCCGCACGTGTCCTGCATTTGTCGGCTGGCACAGGGGAGGAGAGCCCATCTCCTCCAGGGTAGGTATAAGAGGGCTCCCTGCTTACAGACCAGCTGTCTGGCGCTCTGAGTCCTGCTCCCCATACTCATGGGCGATTCATGGTCTCTGATAAGGAGGGAGAAGCAGACATCACTTGCTCATTGAGCAGATAAATAACTGAGATGCAAGAAAAGGGAGCCATGAGGGGACCAGCCCACAGCCCCAGCTGGAGCGCAGGAACTGAGGGGGAAGCTGCAGAGGAAAGGGCTTTGCACCACTTTAGAGGAAACCATGGCCCTTCAGAAAAGCTGCAGAGAATTTATTAATACTGCATGAACCCTATCTAGAGGTCAGAACACATGATAGGATCTCTCCGGGCATTTACTCCATCATTTACTCACAAGAAACTCCCAGATTTGCAACCCGCAGGTGACCCAAACAAGAGCGTCTTTGCACTTGGATACGTTTTTCCAGAAGTCCCAGTGTCTGAGTCGAGGCAGGGCACAGCCGTCCCCACGCCTGGCATTCCTCTGCTGCCTCACAACTACTTGCAAGCCTTTTTTAGGGTCTGCTCCTCAGAGTAGGGTGAAAGCTGTGGATCTATTGCTTTCTTTTAAGTGCAGTCTTCAGGAGACAACACATTATGGACTGAATGTGCCATAGGAGAGATCTTCACAATTTGGGGAGCAGAAGCCTTTCTTCAGTCTAAACCACAATCAGCTTTAGGTTTAATAAATTTCCTTTTCTAGGTGACCAGATTCACTTTAGAAAGCGTAACACAGCGCATGACAAGGACCCGAACATCCCGGCGTGGTGCAAACAAGCCTCAGAGCCTGCAGATCAGCCGCACTGATCCCAGCACATTCAGTCAGTATTAACAATCTTTCCAGTCCACTGCCTCTGCAATAAACCTGGGGTGTGATGAGGATCTGAGAAGTCCCACTCTCTTTCCAAGTAACTCGGCCTCCCACTTCAAAGGCAGTTCTGCTGGCCAGAGATGAGGCAGGCTGCCAGCGGTGCGCAGGGAAGGTTTTTGCTGATTGTTCCCTGAAGCAGGAGCAATAACTTCAGTCACCAGGGCTGCCTTTCAGCAGCATAAAATAAATCGTCTTTAAAGACTGTTCGTGGCTGTTCGCAAGTCAGTTGCAAGTAAGCTAATTAGATTATTAAAAAAATTGGCATGGAAGAACATGCCTTGAAACCACACAGAACTGCACAACTGTCTATTTGTTTAGTTCTCAGACCTGCTGTGTGCTGCCTGCTGAGGATGCCCATGTCAGTAGGGTGGCATCCCTGGAGCCCAGCGGGACTCCGCTGCCTGCCCCAGCCCTCCGCACCACCGCTCAGCGGGGACCTGTCCCTCCAGGGAAAGATGCCCACTGTTAGCAGAGGTTTCCCAACTCAACCCAGCGGTTCCCAGCTACAGCCTGGAAATGCAAACGTCAACAGGATCACAACCCCCATCCATGGAGAGATATCTTTGGCAGAACAATTTGGGGTATCGATCCAGCAGGCAGCTCCAGCAACGAACCAAGCCGTGGGGTTGGGACTGCCATCACAAAATGCTGCGTTTTGCAGTGAATAGCCTGGCACTTGGTCAATTGGGCTCACCCAATGCAGAGGAAAACGCTCTGCATTTCACGGGGTTGGGATTAGATCCTCCACTGCTAATACAAAATAATGTTCTCTTGACTTATTTTCTTCCCATTAATTACAAAAAATCAACCACAGTCAGTAAAGGAACTGTTATTTGAACCTACAATATAAGTCCCCCCAAACCCTTATCCTCTTGAATCTGTGAATATTAAGCAAAAGGAACTATTATCTGCTACAAGGCAGGTGTTTTAGCTGTACTGGGAGTTAAAAATGAGTCTCACTAAAAAGTAATTTGATTCAATGGGAAGTTCTTTAATTTAACACACAAATTGATTTGTTTTGGTTGATCAGTAGTGATAAAAATAGAAAGACATGCTTTGAAATAATTGAAGAAACATTTGACTGGAATAAAATGTTGCCTACAGATGCCTTCTGAATCAGTATAATTTCAGTTTATTAAGAAGATATTTGAAGCTGACAATGATCTGGACCAGTTTTCTAATATTGGGGTCCTTGGCTGGTTGGTTGGTAGCTCTCCTGTTACAGACTGCAGAAGCCACTGGCTACATTTGAGAGTAACCATCTAACTTCAGGATTTAGGCACTTAAACTGGTGCCATAATTTTTCAACTGAACCTACTTGCACATCTTGTTCAAATCCTTTTTCAGTAGGCAATTCAACCCTCTAAAAACTGAAAAATACGTGGTAGGGAAAATCATGGCTTTTAGTTCCTTCTCATTTATTCTCTCCCTGAACTGCTCAGAAGCTGTGAAGATCCAGATAAATGCGGACGCATACTCCTCTAAAAAGAGTTACATAGTGTTTTGCACTATAATAAAGAAAATGTGACATTATGGAGTGGTTCTTCATCTCTGCAAAAAGTAAAGCATGACTGCTTTGCGCAGTACTTTGCTCTAAACTGAGGGGCAACTCGGAATGAATTTCCTAAGGAAAAGTGGGTTAGGCAATATCTAGAAAGTTGGTATCTGGCCTGTCAAGGTGAAAAGCCTTCAGTGGGAATTAAAGCAAAGGTTCTGCATGCTTTTGGTTTTTAAGTTCATGAGCTTGGAGGCCTGGAGCACTCCTTGACAGGCATTTGCATCATTTCCACTGGAGAAGCTATCAGACAATATTAATAAAAATAATTCATTAATATTTCCCAAGAATAGGTACTAGCCATTTTCTTTATTTTTGCTCCCACAAAGACAAACCTGTAACAGATTCGTATGTTCAAACAATAGGGTGTAGTAGGCTTTGCTGATGCATATGAACATCATTCATATAGGGTCAGTTTTATTATTTTATTATAGTAATTTGTGTGATTTTGTATACATTGAAATTACATCAAGGGCTTGTTTTTGAAACAGCTTGAAAAAGCTGTGCAGAAGAAATAACTTGGACAACCCCCCTGTATTTTAATGTGTTACAGTTCTCAAGGGACATCGTTACATGCAGTAAATGTCTATGCAATCACTGTTGCAGTGGGAGACCGAGCGATGGTGTTGGTGCATGGGCTGAGCGTTGGACTGGGAAGCAGGACTGACCTCCCGCACTGTCCTCCAGCTTGTGCCACTGACCTGCTGGGTTGTATCCTGCCAGATTTTCTGTAGTACTTGGCATCCTTGAGGTACCTAACCTTTAGGTTGCTTGACCACCTCTGAAATTTTGCTCCTCAGAGATTGATGGGTTCAGAAGTGGTGAGCACTCTCAGCTTCGGCCAAAGTCAATGAGTGCCAACATATCTTGCAGCATGTATGTCCAAACAGCTCCTGGGAGCCAAGATACAGGTCACATTTACTTCTGCATAGCTGGAGAAGGCCATTCCCATCACCACCTTCCAGTGGGGATTTTCTTTCATTAACTGTCTCAGTGTGGGTACAACCCTGCCTTATTGCCATCAGCATTTTACACGCAGGTGGACATCTTGAGTTTGCTATGCAAGGCAAGAGCATTTCCTATTTTTATTATCCAATAAAGACAATCTAAAAGTCAGGATATTACATTTGTACTTAATGTCTACAAGGTGCCCTACAAACCTGGGATTGCAACTGTATGCTGTGCAAGAAGAAAATATTGTCACAACCACCGAGAGCAAAGCGTGATGGTTCTTTTTCACACCACCTATATTTTTCTAATTATGCTCTCTAGTAAATCCTTTATAAATAGAATGATTGTGCAATTAATGTAGTCTCTGAATGAAATGTAAGCTCATGCTAGACACCTATACTAAGAAGGGAATAGAAATAACATTGTTAAATCTTCTAATCGCAGAAGAAAAGCTGCAGAAAGATCGCAGGCTGTGCCAAGTCTCTTCATGTAATAATACAGGCACTTTAATCTGCATGACAAAGACTCCCCTCCCCTTCCAAACTGCTACTTCTTTCTGCTTTGCGAAACTAGGAAAAATAACATGGCATCCACTATTCATTTCACGCAGTCTCCATGCTGTAATGTGAAAAAAGAGGCCGGACCCATGCAGGCAGTGCTGTGAGTACGTTTTGCAACACACAGAACACTCAATTCTCACCAAAAGATGTGCATTCGATACCTCACCCCTATGCAGGGCAGGACTGTACTCTGCATTTCCTTTGTACAGCCATCAGTCCCTTTGATACGCCAGAGATTTTGCAAGCTGGACTCTAAAATACAATGCAGAGGTTTGATTATTCATTCCATATCAAATTCTGCATGGTAATAAGGTGTCCCTTAGATGCAACCGCTGTGCTGCGCTTGCCGCAGCAGAAACAGAGCAGAAACAAAGGAAAGTGCGTGAATCACCAAAATCCACAGTAAAGTGAGACTCCAGTCCGAAACACAGGTTTCCTGTTGACACTAACTTTTTGGAGGAGAACCAGCAAGACCCCACCGAGACCCACAGGGCAGGGGATCCCACCGAGTGATCTACCAGTAAGATCACCAGCCAGACCCCCCCCCCCAACCCCAGGGCCGGGGTTGGGGCCGGGGCAGAGTGGCTCCCTGCCAGATGAGCACACAAGCCCATCGGACCAGCTGCCTCCCCGAAGGGTGCTGCGGTGGGGACTCCTAACCAGACAGATTTCTTCAGTCGAGTGGTGTGTGTCACTTTTGACTCACGCGTGCTTCTGCTCTCCAGACACACCAATTCGGCCATCCCGTCTACTCACTGTAAACTCGGACCAGACTGGAAAACCTCAGGACTCGAGTGCCATGCTCTGCTGTGAACTGCCTGGTGAAAGCTAAATTAACTCAGAAGACAAAACTTCACACAGAGTAAATAAGCAGATGTTGGCCTTTCTTCACCCTTTACCACTGACTTCTTACATTTTGTTCCAGCCAAATCTCTCCAATGTTTTTGGCAGAATCCTTGCTCTCCCATCAGACAGAGCTCCTGATAAAGACAAGATGGATTTTGCTCAGAGCAGGATCCCGCTGAAGACAAGGAGGGATTTGTTCAGGATTTTTTTTTTTTTATCAAATGGCAACTGGTAGGAGAAGAAAATGACAGATTTAAGGATCAATTTTTTAAAAAGCATCTATTTGCTCTTCAGATCTGTGCCTAAAAAATATTTGAGACGTTGAACTACAACTATTACCCATCTACTTGCTTGCTGATATGGATAGTTCAGTCAGTTGGGACTGCAGAAACTTCTTATCATGGGGTACAGAGACAACATGCCAGATTCTGATCTCAACCGCACGTGGCATATTTACCTTATGTTCGTATTTCACTAGAATAACTGCGATGGAAATGTGTTTCACCCTTCCCATCTTTTTGCCTTTGGAGTTTAGGCGAAGGGAAGCTTTCCTTCAAAGTGTAGGAACAGTGAAATGATTAACAAAAGCTAAATAGGGCAGTTTGAGGCTGAAAAATGTATGATTCATAGCAACTTGTTCAGACATATTCCTAAGTCATATACATTATGGCAATTTAATTATGTAATAGAAGGGATCATGTACTGTTGCGTGCCCACAGTTCCCACTCATCCAACTACATGCAGATGGGCTCGCGCTACGCAGAAAGTAACACACAAAAGAGAGTGAGAGAGAAAAGTGGTGCTGGAATTTAAGAAAAAAACACGTAGCAAAAACCATACCCAAATGGCAAGTTTTGCATACCACAAAGTATTCATTTGTTCAACTGTAGCAAAAGGCTGGGCAAAAGAGCGTCCCAGCAACAAGCCAAGGCAATCCTAGCGTAGGATTAATGCCATTAAATGGAGGGGAAATGTCACAGCATGCATAAGAAATCTCAAGACTTCAGACAAGAAAGTACCACTGCTTTCGAGTGAATGTCGGTGTTTCTATTACAAAGCTAGATGTGGAATTTCACAGCCTTTCCAGTACGCTCCTCCACTTAAATTAGAGGTTTAAAGGCTAGTGAGTGTCGCTTCAGCTTCTTTAGCGCTCTGATAAAATCTAGCAGGTGATTTCTGAACAGTTTGGGGAGCGTGCAAGTATTTCGTATACCCATGACCGCATCTTCCATGAGCCCACGACACTACCTGCTTCACTCAAAGAGGTGCCATCTTCAAAAAACTCCTGCCTTGTTGATGTGCTAGAAGACTTACATCTATGGGAACATGCATCCTCACAAAGTTGTATCAAATCAACCTCTTTTGAAAGTAGAAGTAGCAAACAGCAGCTGAACATGAGAGATGCCATGGTGGCAGTGCTCATGGAGATAAGTTACTGTTCACATTGATGGAAACTTCTGAAAAACTTATTCAGTTCCCGGAGGTGCCAAAAGTGACATCTTTCTCTTGGTTGACCTTTGTATCACAGAATGGCACTGGCATCACTTCCTGCAGCCATCAGTCCTGGTGAAGACCATTTCTTTAGGAGAACTTGTGGCTGCGGTTCTGTGATCATCAACGTCAGATTTCTGCGATAAGAGATAAACTGCTGGTATGTATACAACCAACATATAATTACATTTATTTAGAATTAGTAGGATCAGATAACACTGAGTTTATGCTCACTTTATAGCTTTATGTCTGCTCTTGTCAGCTCTGAGAGACCAGATAAGGATTGATTGGCCACGAAGTCCTCAGTGTGCGCTGCAGTCCCTGGGACAGGGGCATCCCTCTGCAGATCCTGCTGCTGGAGCCGCATCTTCCCGGAGAGGATTGCTCCCAACCAGAACGGAGGAGGGCTGGAAGCAATCTAAAATATAAATATACTTTATAAAATATATAAAATAGTATAAAATGTACATTTAAAAAATAAATAAAACTTAATGCTTCAATGGTCTGTCTGAGCACCTGGGCATGCCCCCCAGATGCATTCTCTCTGTGCCAGCTCTAGCAGGGCTACAAGTACACTGCTGTGCTGGAGGAGAACCTGCCTGTTCCAGGCGAACGGCACTTGAGCCAGGGGCAACATAATTAACAGAAATATATAGGGCACACAGCGCGAATGGCCTCTGAGCAAACAGAGCGGACACAGCCTCCAGCAAGGGGTGGAGCAGGAGGAGTGGGAGGCTGCTCGCTGGCCCAGCACCTCACTCTGGCCACCCAGATGTGCAAGAGGACATAGAGGGACACAGAAGGATGCAGAGGGATCAGAGAGATGCAGGCATAGGCAGGAGGAGGCAGGTGCTTACAGGAAGCAGAGGCAGCACAGGCATCCCCAAGGGAAAAAGGACGCCCTGCTGGCACAGAGCAACATGATACATGGAGCTGCCACTGGCCAAAACTTGCTCCTCGTGTGTGCTGGGAGCTTACAGCCTGTGGAGGGGGCAGGTAGGACGTCCTGCACAGGGGAGATGATCACACACAGTGTAAGAAGGAAACGATTTACTGCTCTGTGCCCCCGTGAACCGGCAGAGCCAGGCTGTGGCATCTGCCCACAGGACGTGCAGGGAAGAAAGCATAAAGAAATCCTGAAGAAATGAGGTTAACCAGTCTAATGAAGAACAGGAAAGTGTAGTGGTATCCTGCAGGAGTGAGGTCTGAAAGGGGGAACAGCCTCCCATGATCAGCTGCTCGGTCTCTGGATCCCCACTCCTATGGATCCCCCCTCTGGATCCCCACTTCTATGGCAGACAGCCACTGCTGCCACCACCCCAGCACGTAGGGAAGCCTTTAGCAGCATTACCTCATCCCATGGGAGTGACTCAGATCAGCAGTATCACCTCTGCGTGCCAAACATGTCAGGTCAATAAAATTATTTCAAAGTATTGAGGAAACAGGTCTAGTACGTAAGAATCCCTCAAGGGAAAAGGAGTGGACACAAACCATAGGGAAAGGTGCGTTGTACATTCCTGTACATCATCCGTCCATGCAGTAACATGCAGAGGTGATCAGCATCCATCAGCTGTGATGCTCTTCCTTCTCTCCAAGAAAAGTGTGGCATGTGCATGCTTCAGGTATGTATCTTCCCCATCCCTGCTGTGTGCTGTTATTGGTGAAGTCAGAGAAGTTCATCTGAGTTTGGAGCAGAAAGGGACGTACTCCCAAGGACTTGTAGGGCTTGTTTCACGATGTTGAGCTAGCCCCTGAAAAATCGCAGCTAAAGAAAGAACCTGCATTGCACCATAAATATTCATCATCGCGTTTACAGATCAGCTCTCACGCAGCAAGACCTTTGGGCTCTATTTGTTACGGGGTTTTAAGCTTGCTAGAGGCTGAGAAAGAGGAGCGAGTCTGATCACAGAAACTGTTCTGGTCTGTCTGCAAGCTGGAACAGTGTCTTCTTGTACGGGAAACTGCTCTGAAGCTATCACATAAAAATGTGGAGCTGTGCTTTGGGAGTGATGCAAGGAATATGCTTCAGCTTGCCTCACCTTCTACGGCTTCAGGTGAGAGAAAGCTGTGTCAGGAAAGAGGCAAACCTCAAACCTGATCTCACCCTGACTTTATATGTCAGTGCCCCACTGAGCTGTGATCCACGCTTGTGGCACCGTTTCTAAGCTGAGATCATCCCTGCGCAGGTACTGTGTGATGTCCTCCACCAAAGAATGCAGAAGGGGATTTCATGCACTTTCTTATGGAGAAAGCGGAATTCAGATTTTAACATTTTTTACATATACTAAAGCACTGGTCACGGTGACAGTATAATTGAAGGCATTTTTCCTTAAAAAAAAGAAAAACAACAAAACAACTCTCCTGTTGAACAATAGGCATATTCTTATACCTAATTTAAAGCTATCAGAACCCTAGGATGCAGAAGGCAGATTTCTGACATCAGATTTCAGCTGTTGAAGCTTCATATAACCAAGTTTGGAGGCAGAAGCTATTTCTTGGTTCATCTTTACTCACAGTGATTTCAGCGGCTTTAAAAGACACTTTGCACTTCTTTCTAACCTCAGTTTTCAAAGGATTTAGTTTTCTCAATGGAATAAAACCAGGAATGTGTATATTTAATAATCACATTTATTCCAATTTGCTTTTAAACAGAATAAAAAGGCATCAACTCACCGAAAGCCAAGAGCAGGCTCTCCGCACCGCTGTCTCCAGGGCAGGTCACCGCTGATGGGACACTGTGCCATCTCCTGCCAGCCAAGGGGGATTTGCTGAAGAACAGCCCTTCTGACACCAAGACTGCTGACTATAATATTTGACAATCCAGCATCTTTTTTGCTAGTCAGATTGAGAAATGGAAGGAGGATGATTCTAGTTTCTAAGGTGTAGCAGGTCATGACAAACAACCAGAAGAAAATGGCCCAGAGGCTGAAAATCAGTCCATATTACCAGCCTGAGCTCAGCCTTCGTGCAGACTTGAGCAAGTTTCTGTGTATACAGTTACATCCTACAGAAATTGGAGCTGATAAAACTAACCTGTCTCATGGGGTTAGATTTACCGAATTCACTAATTTTTCTAGAAGAAAATAATTTCTTGACAGAATGAGCCCAGGGCAGGGAACTGAGAAGGTAACCCCTGGAGAAATGCTCTTCAATCTCTGGGCAAAAACTTGTCCCACTCCAACACTCTCCAATTTCTGCCATTGGTGTTACTGGGGACAAGATTTCATTTTTTGTTCCACACACAAATAAAAAAGGATGTAAAATTTGGAACAGTTATGTTTATTGGACACTGTCCACTGCTTTGAGATGAGGGACATGAATACACCAGTGACTTCTGGCTTTGCCCAGCCTCTGTGCAGCAGCAGAAAGGACCTTCCTGTTAAAATGCCAGAAGTAAGAATCTCTGTTTGGACAGCTTGTTAGCAGCAGACTCCCAACAGAAGTTTAAAAAGGCTGCGAGAAAGATTAACACTGCCTTGAACCTGACACTAACCACGGATAAGGGGAATTACACTGGTATAAAGGACGGTGTGAATTTAATTAATCATGCTGGCAATCTAATTCCCCATGTGAACATTTCTAACATGAACCATGGCCATTTTCAACACAATTGATGTTTCTTAAGAGATAGTTTAAACTAAGCTGAAAAAAAGTCACTCTTTATCCTGTAATAAGACGATCCACATGGGAGATTATATGGCATAACTGCAGCAATATATCTGTAATTACAGTGGTCTGACTTCCCAAGCAGATGAGTCCTGACTCTAGTAGAGTTATTGATTTGTGCTGCTGCATGTCAGAGGGGAACAAGCCTGTTGTGTTTGAATTATCCGCTCTGTATGGTCAAGCAGGAGGACAACAAATTTTGGTAAAGAAGAAAACTGAAATTTCCTTTCTCCACTTTTCACTTCACAACTTCTAAGAAAACTGTTTCATGTCATAGAATCATAGAATCATAGAATCATAGAATGGTTTGGGTTGGAAGGGACCTCAAAGATCATCTAGTTCCAACCCCCCTGCCATAGGGGTGGTCAAGCCACTAACTCTGTAGGACTGTAATCCTCCCAAAATGCCATTTGAGTAAATGGCTGATACAGACTACAGAAACAGATTGCTTTCTGTTTCTCATTTTTTCAGGCACTAATGCAGTCATTTTAGATACTAAACCATGAGAGAAGAGAGATCGTGTCCCCATCTCCTCCCGCTGCAGCCAAAGGTTAGACAAGCTGGCGCTGTAGGCTGAGCCTGGTTTCATGACATTTTCTCTGACAGCTCATTTTCAATCCCTGATTCGGGTCTCCCTGATCACAGGTACATTGCGTCAGACCTGCAAGCTCACTGGCAAATTATCAGACTACGAAGAGCATACTGTATTAGTATATACTGTACTCTATATGTAAATAGCATAATATAAGTCACATGTAAATGTCTAAACACAGCCCAAATCACAGTTACCTTCCATGCAAGCAGATCAAACACAGGCAAAATGAAGTCAATGTATCAAACACAATCTAACTCCAAATGTTTGTGAAGTTTAGCACTGCCTTTGGTAGGACCAAGTTTCATTCCACAGGCAGGTGACAGGCCATACAGCAACTTCTAATTATTTGGATAAAAATTTGGCCAGGATATTAATACTAACAGCACAACTTCTGCAAAATAGCGTCATGCAAAATCTGTAAAGTCTGCAGGCTCCGGTCTTTCATCAGGCCGCTGATAAAAAGTCAATTTATGAACTAGTTTCACTATTCTTCTGATCACGGTCGCGGCCAAGTAAATGTAATGACTTGGGTTGAGAGACATTTTGTCTTGGCATAAGAATATCATGTTTTCCCTCAAGCAACACTTTTCCTCTAAGCTATAGTAAGTAAATAGTGCATGAAACCAGGAGTGCCTGTTAAAACTCTTTCCTTGATGAAATATTTAATACATTTGTTAATTAACAACATACATACTCCTGATCTTCTTAAAAGAAAAAAAGAGTTCTTCTCTGCACAATGAATGAAAATGAGAAAAGGAAATGGTGAAGGATCTCAGAGAGTTTTACGAACGGAAAATACCTCATTGTTAAAATATTTAAGAACAGGGCTTCTACTTTCTGTGTGAGGTGGAAACGCCTGGCCAAGGACTTCACTCCGGCAATGCAGGAGGCTGTCTTCAGAGAAGACCTTTTCTCTCTGCCCAGCCTTACAGAGCACATGGGTCACACAGAGCATCCATGGCTGGCAAGGAGCAACAGGCAAAACCTTGGCCAGCTGAGATGCCGATGAATCCTATTTCCACAGGCATCGTACAGGTGCTCTACAACATGGACAGAGACCTCAACTCTAGACGACCATGATGACACCCTGCCCCGCAGTAAAAACACTATTAAGGGGAGGTAAGATCCTAGGGCAAAACCACAGGAGGACTGAAATACAACAGCAAAACACTTTTGGAACGAGGAAGAAGTGCCAGGGCAACCGGAATGTTATGTGGATCACATAGGCCATGTTTGGACATGAGGACAGAAGTAAACCCAGGCAGAACCACGGGAGATGAGCATTAGCGTTGTGACTTACCGAGGAGTGACTCCCACTCCTGTCATGGCAGGGGGCACCCACAAAAAACTCCTACAATGAGAATCTTGAGAGGCTACTTTCTCCTCATTTGATCCTCTCAGGTGTCTCCTGGAGAGAATATTCCTCCCTTTCTTGTTCGAGCAAGGTAAATTCCTGAAAGGAACGGGCTGGTTGCACCTGCAATGGTGGTGGGAAGGAGCATCAGCCTTGCAGGCTCTCCTTGTTGTGCAGGAGAGCACACGCTGTGCACAGAGGAGCTTCGGGTCAGGCTGAGGCACAGATCTCTCACTGTCCTTGCTTTGCACGCACAGTTCTGCCAGTGACAGAAAGCATCTCCGCAACTTAAGCAGGACCACTGCCCTCCAATGACCTTCCTCCAGGTCATCCTCTGAGTGGAGGATCCACAGCAGAGGCAGGGGTGACTCCAATGTGTCTGTAGGATTTTGAACTGAATATTAATGACAGTAAATAATAAATGAGAATTTGGTCCTGTCATGACTGCTGGGCCACTGTCCCCGCTCCTGGAGTCTCAGCAGTGAGGGACATTCAGTGAGCAGAGGGGCTTGTGTCCCTCCTTTCCTGGGGGTCTGCCAAGGCTCACACTAACTTGTGACCAGTTATTTCAGCTCTCCCAGAAAAAGGTTTGCTTTCTGCCAGTCTATTGCTATGAATCTGCAACTTCCCCCCAAGAAATCTTTTTTATTCATCCCCACCAAAAATCAGAGGGACACATGGCCAAGGTATAACCCCCCCAGGCACACACATACTTCTCCCAGCATATTCCCTTACCTACACATATCCTCTCTGTTCCCAGCCCAGGTGAGTCCTGTTTGCTCATCTTTGGGAGTTGCAGGAGCAGCTGGCAGCACTCGCAGCTGGCATCACTCGCAGCCTGTTCCCTCCATCTCCAGCTTCCCACTGATGCATCCCAGCACCCACTAGCTCTCTCCCTTGCTTTGGGGCTCCTAAGCTCGCAGTTCAGCTTGCACTCTTCTCCCCAGCCTTCCCAAAGCAGCCTTGCAGCCAGAGGCTGGAGCTCAGGGATCCCTCTTCATCCCTCTCAGCCTGGTTATCCGTTTCTATCCGGGGGAACAGTTTTTATCCAAGCCATTGTTTTCTCTTTCCTGCCTGATTTCTTTAGTAACTGCCTCCTTTAACTCTGCCTTTCCAGTTAGCAACACAGAACTGAGTTGAGAAAACAAACTGTAAGAGATAATCATTAAAAAAAAAAAAATGGGGTGCTTTTCCTGTTTGAAAAACTGCGCATAAAAACACAGGGATCTCCTGCCAGATGCTGAAGCCCCATGGAGAGAGTGGCAGAGGCTCCAGCACTGAGCCAGGCTGGCAGGTAGGGCACTGGGGAAGGCAGAGCCTCCCAGGAGGTTTGGGGTCTCCTATGTTTTCCAAATGCTCAGATGAGAAATAACAGTTCCACAAAGGGGATTAAGTTCAAATCTTAAGCCAGTATGCTCCGGTGGGAACAAGTCACAGGGTGTTTCACCATCCCTCTGCTCCTCCCTTGAAGCGAACTGGCAGACCATTCAGGTTTTTCCCTGGAAACTGCCAAACCACTACTAAGCCTTAAACTCATGCCACTGGAGAGAGGAAACTATTTATAGAATAACAAAATTGAATGAGTTTGTTGGACCTAGTTCATATTTGGTGACTTCAACAAGTTATATAAGGGCAGATTTCAAAAACACCACCTTTGGAGAATCCTTCTCAGGCTTTTCCCAGTTTTTCCTGTTGTTTTGCTCGTCTCTGGTGATTAGAGCCAGAACTATCCTGCAAGACCATTTTAACTGGTATGTTTTTGATGTTTTCTTTAGAGGAGGGTTCTGTTGCTGTGGCCTGGCCTGGCATCTCACTCAGAGCCTCGCTGCAGGCAGTGGGATCCAGCAGCCTCCAAAAGTCAAGGTGTAGGGTTCCCCTGTAGTCTACTCATCAGCCTGACAGTGTGGAGATGATCTTGGAAGGGATGGAAGAGGTTTCCTTCCTTCAAATTGTTTGGCATTTATCAAAAGCAAGTTCTGAATAAAATATTTGGTGCAAAAGCACTGCAACTTAACTTGACCTATTGTTAGCAAAAGGGCTTTATTAAAAAACATTTCATGACTTGCACAACAAATGCAGGATGAATTTTCAACTGTATCCTGGGCTGCATCAAAAGAAGCATGACCAGCAGGTCAAGGGAGGTGATTCTGCCCCTCTACTCTGCTCTCGTGAGACCCCACCTGGAATACTGTGTTCAGCTCTGGAGTCCCCAACACAAGAAGGACATGGAGCTGCTGGAGTGGGTCCAGAGGAGGGCCACAAAGATGATCCAAGGGCTGGAACACCTTTGCTATGAAGACAGGCAGAGAGAGTTGGGGCTGTTCAGCCTGGAGAAGAGAAGGCTCCGGGGTGATCTTATTGCAGCTTTCCAGTACTTAAAGGGGGCCTACAGGAAAGCTGGAGAGGGACTTTTTACAAGGGCGTGTAGTGATAGGACAAGGGGAAATGGATTTAAACTGAAAGAGGGCAGATTTAGATTAGATATAAGAAAGAAATTTTTCACTCAGAGGGTGGTAAGGCAGTGGAACAGGTTGCCCAGAGAAGTAGTACATGCCTCATCCCTGGAAGTGTTCAAGGCCAGGCTGGATGAGGCTTTGGGCAACCTGGTGTAGTGGAGGGTTTCCTTGCCCATGGCAGGGGGTTTGGAACTAGATGATCTTTGAGGTCCCTTCCAACCCTAACCATTCTATGATTCTGTGATTCTATGATTCTATGATTCTATGATTCTATGAATATCAGAGTTAAATACATAAATTGAAACTCAGAACAACTGAGCAGTCAGAAGCCCAGGAATCACAGATGCTCAGCACTTCTGAAATATTAGTTGTCCTCAAAATTGAGACACAGACAGCTACCTTTATAAAATATTAACCTTTTCAGTAACACAACTCTGACTATGGAGACCAACCTAAGGACACAATTTATAATCCAGAGGAAGAGAGAGACCTGCCATCCCATTCAAAACTGCTCCTGCAAACTTCTGAGAACCCCCCATGAGACACTATCAACGTCCAGTGCCATCAAAGCCAAAGTGCTTTAAGGGCTTGTGCAGCATCTCCATGAAGCAGAGCTCTAGTTTGCAGCTGGTGGGAAAGGATCCACATTATCAATAGGGCAGCGTATCCATATCAGTGTGCAGCGCCGCTCTCAACTCATCAAGAAGGAGGATTGCTTTTCTTGTTTCAAGACACAACATAGCAATACACCACCTTTGGATGGAACAAGGGGCCTGGTGGGATCTTCAAAAGCATTGCATTGCTTTTTCACACCTCAGTGTCCAGGAGCCTACACGCGTTAACAAACACCACAGCTTTTTCAAGGTCGAGCAGCAGCCTAGGGATGGTTTTGGCATCTCTGCCTACCTCGGGTCTGAGCAGCATGTTAGAAAGCCGTTTATCAGGTCACATGGAAGGTGTGTCTTGTTTCCTCCCGTTAACAGAGACAGGGAAGTGCCCCTTGGGGACTGCATCTGAGTTGTAATATTTCCTTTGTTGTAAACAACAAGTTGTGCCCTAGGAAAGGACCTGCTGAAAGGATCCGGAGGGTGAAATGTCCTTCACTTGTGGCTTGGCTTGGCTTAGCTTGGCTTTCCCTCCTGGTGTCAGAGTCCATCAGCCGCTGCACCCAAGTAAGTGCCCAGCTCCCTCTGCCTTTAATGATGCTTTTGAGGTATTTAACAAGGAATTAGGAGTCGAAACTGCAGGACATCTGCTAATACAATCTCCATTTCTTTCATAAATCGAGGCAGTTGTAACATTTAGGAACTTCAGATCTGCAGGTGAAAGCTGAACTTTTGAAACTTGAAAAGCAGCTGAGCACTACTGTTTCAGGCCTAAGGCTCAACCAGTGCTTCAGGCTTCCTAATGATTTCAGCTAAAATGATGAGTTATAAGCCAGTCCTTGGCTTGCAATTTAAATATTTTAAATATCTGTCACACAGCGATCTCAATCATTTAAATATTGTGTGGGCATACAGCAAAAAAAACAAGCAAGGAAGTGGACTTTAAACAAAAGCAAGATGCTGCATTAAGTGCAAAAGGAAAGAAATTAAATGAAGTGTTGGAATATAACTTAGATATTTAATGTCCAGTTTTAACAAGCTCTCAGCAGTGCTTGAAGCAGAGGTTAAATCTAATTCATGAATCAGACAAAGCTTGAAAAAAAACTTTGAGAGACATGATACTTCTTTGGGCTGGAGGTTATTAGCAGCACATAAGTGACATCGAGGTAGTGGAGGATGATGAGAGCAGGAGCTGTGTCCAACAGCCTCCCGTGTCTGCAGCTACTCAGGATGAGCCAGGCTTTCCTGCGTGCACAAATGAAGAGCTGTATTATGCTCCAAGCACTTCTGTATTGGAAAGATCCTAATGTCCTCCCCAGCTTCTGTAACTCTGGAAAGGGCTGAGATGGAGGCATGGAAGGGATTAAATAAACAACTACAGCAGTAACTGCATACCTCCAGGGATACTCCCTCTGATGTGCCAAGTACAGTCACGATGACAGAGTGATAGGAGCTTCCCAAAGCCACCATGGGCAGGACATCGCTGCGTGTTGCACAGCAATGCTTGAAAACAAACATGACTCCACCTCACATCATTGCCTTTAAACTGCTCATAGTCTCTTAAGAGCTAACTGACACATCTGGGCAAGGCAGGCACACATTCACCACCGGAATGCGAGTTGTAACGTGGGCTCAGCCTCCCTCACGGTGCAGAATGAGGACAGAAGGAAAATCACCGGGTACCTTATGGCAAGGGCAGCGCAAATCAGCATGCAAGTTCTGTTACCAGGATTACGCTGCCTTTAACAGGCATGATGCACATCCTTGAAATGCTTTGACAGAGATTAGATTTTAGCTATAAAGTCCAGATTACTTGATGTTCTTCAGTTTTCTATTCAATTAGGTTGATACAAATGGCTGCAAGGCTTCTGTTTCACTTTGCTTTCTTTGAGCAGAAAAAAAGCAACATTCCCAGCTTTATTTTGCCTAACGGTGGGATGCAGTGTTTTGACCATATTCCTCCTTTCAGCTCAGAAGCTGACCTGGAGCAGGTTGCTGTGGTTTCTCAAGCTGTCCTTTGCTGGTCATTACAAAGGAAGTGTCTCCTTTGGACAAAGGCTTCAAAGGACAAACGCTTGGAGAAAGTAAACATCATTCAGAGTGGATCCATCCTGGTAGATGTATACCTGCTAAGCTACTCCCAAATGTTTGGCAGTGAAAGCTTGCAACCCAAAGGGGAGTGCACCCATTCCTGTCCATACAAGGCATGCTGCCTGTAGTGCACATTCAAATGCGCGTCACACCCTCCTGGAAGTGTGCTAGGAAGCTTCTGCCCAGATTTGGGGGAACACAAAAGGCAAAATTCACATGGTAAAGTATATAATATGATGTCCTGAGTTCAGAGATCAGATCTACTGCTGGTCCTGGCTTTTCACCACGGAGAGGGAACCTTTCCACTCCTCATAATTGAAACAGAATAGATTTGAACAGAATATATTTGTCCCCTATGTTGCCTCTCCTTTGCAGACACAGAATCCTAATCCTTCAGTGGAAAGAGCACGATGCTCCACCAGGCACACTCCCCCTTCTCCTGCAGGTGGACATTTGCTGAGGTCCATTGCTGTGCCTCAGGCTTTGCACGAGGCTCATGGTCTGGCTGGTTCTTGCTCTAGAACCAGCCCTGACTGTGAAAGAATGTGAAGAATATGAGGAAATGGAACCAAAATGATTTCCTACAGTAAGGGATGAGCCAGGGCAGGGCTTTTTGTCTGCCCCTTTCCATGCCTAACTCCAGCTGGATGGATGTCAGAGGGACAGGAATTATGTATAGTGCTTTTCACAAACTCGTTCTGAGTTTAATAGCATTGAGATGAACACTCAATACACAATAAACAATAATAATCGTGTCCAGCTGGGAATGACAATTCCTTCTTCAGTGCCCTCAGAGAGCTGCTTGAGCCTGAGGACTAGCACAACAGTGGAACTATAGCTTAAACACTAATACAGGAATGAAAAAGGCCAATACTGCCCATTCAGATGTGACTCGAGCCAAGGAGGCACAAGCTTTTCCACCTCCTTCCTTTTGGTCTTCTGAATCAAGAGAGATCAATGCCATTGAAGGAAGGATGTCATCCTTGTCTTCACCTAGGATCCTTGTAAACTAGTGTCAGCTAGGCTTGCTCCTACAGCTAATGTTGCTTATTGCAAACTGGCAAAGACTTAAACCCAGTCTGGGTGCAGTTTCCGTAAGCTGTTGGAGGAGTCCAACCCTTTCAGAATAACAGTAGGTGCATCCTTCTGAAAATATCCCACATTCTTCTGCTGACAACCCAACTTATTTTGCCAGGTACCTGTTTTTTGCTGCAGCCATTACCTTGCCTTCTTGCGCGCTGGCAAACTGCCCAGTGATGGTCTTCAATATTCTAGCTGCTGGCAAGCTGATTTACTACCACAATCCCATACTGAAGTCTGGAGCTGATGACCTTTTGAGAACACTGCCTCTTGTCCACATCACTAGCAAGTGCCTAGTGCAGGGAAAAAGCAGATGAGATTCTCAGCTGAAGCATCACTCTACCTTATAGACTGGGAAAGGGACCATTCCAAAGATATCAGATGATATATTACACCGCATGTGTTCAGAGATGATAAAAATATCTCTCTTCAAAACAAATAAGATTGCAAACAACAAGAAATCTGCTGCAACCCCCCCCCTCGACACCCTTCCACAACCATCATAGAATCATAGAATCATTTAGGTTGGAAAAGATCTGTAAGATCGTCAAGTCCAAGCGGTAACCTAGCACTGCCAAGTCCACCACTAGACCATGTCCCCTAAGCACCGTGTTTACATGTCTTTTAAATACCTCCAGTGATGGTGACTCAACCACTTCCCTGGGCAGCTTGTTCCAATGCTTGACAACCCTTTCGGTGAAGAAACTTCTCCTAACATCCAATCTAAACCTCCCCTGGCACAACTTGAGGCCATTTCCTCTTGTCTTATTGCTTGTTAGTTGGGAGAAGAGACTGACACCCACCTCACTACAACCTCCTTTCAGGTAGTTGTAGAGAGTGATAAGGTTTCCCGAGCCTCCTTTTCTCCAGGCTAAACAATCATAAAATCATAGAATCATAGAATCATCTGGTTGGAAAAGACCTTCAAGATCATCGAGTCCAACCATTCACCCTGCACTGTCAGGGTGCCTAAACCATGTTGCTCGACACCAAATCCACACGGTTTTTAAACACCTCCAGGGATGGGGACTCCACCACCTCCCTGGGCAGCCTGTTCCAATCCTTCACAAAATCCCAGTTTCCTCAGCCGCTCCTCATAAGACTTGTGCTCTAGACTTTACCAGCTTTGTTGCCCTTCTTGGGACACGCTCCAGCACCTCACTGTCTTTCTTGTAGTGAGGGGCCCAAAACTGAGCACAGTATTTGAGGTGTGGCTTCACTAGCATCCAGTACACGGGGACAATCACTTCCCTAGTCCTGCTGACCACACTATCCCTGATACAAGCCAGGATGCTATAGGCCTTCTTGGCCACCTGGGCACACTGTCAGTTCATATTCAGCCAGATGTCGACCAATACCCTCAGGTCCTTTTCCACCAGGCAGCTTTCCAGCCATTCTTCCCCAAGCCTGTAGCGTCGCATGGGATTGTTGTGACCCAAGTGCAGGACCCGGCACTTGGCCTTGTTGATCCTCATACAATTGGCCTCAGCCCATCACTTCAGCCTGTCTAGATCCCTCTGTAGAGCCTTCCTACCCTCAAGGGGATCAACACTCCTGCCCAACTTGGTATCATCTGCAAACTTACTGAGGGGGCACTCAATCCCCTCATCCAGATCATTGACAAAGCTTGTTGCGTCCTCCACTGAGCTGATTGTCCAGATGATAGAGCATTACATCAATCAAATAAATCCACAGCTAAAGAAAAAACACATCAGTTGGAAGCAAAAGTTCTTTTATTCTAACAGTGCTTCCTGAACAAGGCGGGAAAAACTTCTAGAGACATATTGTTGGCTTACAGTTTAATTGATGCTCTCAGCTTTGAGCCAGCATAAATTATTATTATGAGGGAAATTGCTGAGCTCAGGCTATGCAGACACTTGCCAAAGGAAAGCAATTTTGAGAGTTGCTATAGGGAATTCTCTGCAGTTTTCCTGTCATTTTGCAGCATACTTCATGCTGACCTGCTGGAATTAAACGAACTTATGCCAAAAGTAGTGTTCTCCCTTAGAATGGAGACTGTGCATTGACATAGATCTCTGGTAGTGCTCATACCGAGAGGGAGTGTGCTTGTGTCTAGTCTGGAGCCAGTCTTCTGGAGGAATAGGATGTATTTTTCCTCCTCTGTACTTACTCTTATTAAAAAAAAAATCTGATTTTGCCTGCTGGCAACAAGCTTGACAGTGACATCCTTCAAAGTGACAACGACACTAAAGGTGCCCACTTACTAATTTGCCTCTCACGCACTTTGTTACCCCATACTGACAGCAGCCATCAACCCTTCCAACAGACACACACACTCTCCCTGAAGTCTCTCTCCAGTTAATAGCCTTCTACCCTCCTACTCCTTCCCTCAATATCTAAAAATCCACGCCGTGTTTAATAAATTTCTCCTTGAGTTTCCAGAAAAGTGCTGTCTTTATACAACAGGCCCAGGGGACCAGCAAAAAATTTGGGAAGATGAAATCCTTGTAACTTCAGATTTGTTTAGGTCTGGAAAGAGTTTGTGAGAATGAAGACCCAAACCTCAGGAAAAGGCGAAAGGACATCTGCACTGGGTTAATGCCTGTAAGTTGGAAAGTAAGTTCTTGTTCTTCTCCTTTGTGTTTCCCCAGAGCTTCAGTATAATAAAGAGAAGAGAGACAGAAGAGGGCAGGAAAAGGACTCATACGCACAACAGCTCTTAAGGATCACAGAGGGGCAGATAACCCTCCTGGAGCCCATGGGTTTTAATACTCCTAACTGCTTTTCAGAGGCTTAATAATGGGGTTTTTTGCTCAATGTTTAGCAGTATGTACTCCTTGCTATTTATTAAAAAAATAATTGAAAACATCTTCCCACTCCACAGGAAGCACGATTAATTCTGTGCATAAAATAAGGTAAAAGGTACACATGAATCATGGTAATAGAATTCCATACACAAGAAGATATGCAATGAGCTTGACTAATGCTTTACACAAAGACATATCTGTTTTTCACAAGTGGCTGTTTGAGTCACGCCAGGAGCACAATGCATTTCTGACTCTATGCCCCCAAGAACGCACGGCATTTCTGTGAGGCTCCTTATCTGGTTGTTGAGGGCATTCAGCTCGTGTATCCATCGCCTCTTCCCACATCTGCACAAGACCCTCTCACTTTTTTTTCCTTACAAAGTTGCTGCAAAATGCACTCAGAAGTAAGACACTAGTATTTCTGTTCCGCCTCCACCTCAATACCAGTGTTATCCATCCAACCATGCTTCTTCCAAATCATATTTCATTGTCCTTATAAAGCTACTCAGGCTGTAGGACAAGGGACTGTTTTGCTATCACAGTGTGCAGGGCAAAAGACAGAAATGAAGCAGCATCCTCTGAACAACCAGAATAACTCTACAGAAGTCACCAGGGTTAGGCTGATTTGATCCCACGAGGTTCTGTGCTGTGTCCTTTGTTTAGCTACAAAATGTACCCTGCACAACCAATTAAGGCTCCTTCAAGCTTGGGACCTTGGAACTGATCTTGTTTAATACTTTAATTAACAACCTTGGCACAAGTAAATAAAAACATGCTAATGAAACCAGAGCATATCACAAGATTCAAAGGCTGTGTCAGCACAGAGGAAGATCGGAGCATTACACAGGTGGGCTAAAGTAAAATAGGCAGGATAAAACTGAAAATCATAAAGTAATGTATTTAGGGATTAACACCAGAATTTCTGCTATAAACTTAGAAACCCACAATTTAGCAGCAAAATAGGAGCACCCAATATTTCTAGCTAAGCACAATCTGACAACCCCTTGCTAATGCGATGCAGGGCTGAGAAACCAAAGTGTGATGCCAAGAGGTATCAGGAGAGTCATTTTCACTAGTAATAAAATAAATGTGCTAGCACTGAAAGTCCTACTGGGATCTCCCTCAGATGATCTAAGACACTGGGCTTTCTGTTTTGAACAACAACAAATTGAGGCTCAAGAGGTGCTGAGGCTGCTTTGGTGGATGGGGGAAGGAGGAAGAAGCAAAGGGGCTAGCATAGACAAGATTTAGGCTACACTTGCGCAGGTACTATGAGTGAATCGTATGGTAGGATTGCAGCATTTGAGGCAGACGCAGGCAACCAGGCATGCTCCTGCCTTGAAACGTGCACAGAATTTGCTCTCGTGCTTCAGCGAACAAGCACAGAGCTTTCCAGCATCCCTCGTACTGCCTTCCCAAAGGCACCCCCAGAATACTTGTACTGTTCATAATTAAAGACAAAACTGAGAGGGGAGACAGGCCTGCATGAATGACTCCCTCAGAAGCTGCCTTAGCAAAATGTTGAAAAGTAAGTGGATCTTCCTTGCCAAATTGGACTAGACATAACCATCTCCTTCCAACTAATGAAACACTTTTTTTCCTTCTGATTTCTCAGCTGGGACTCCTATCCTGGTGTTTTGATATTTGATCCCATTTTTCCCCATCTGCTCACACATTCTCTCTCCCTACATCCCAGTCCATTCCCTCCACAAGCTGCCTACGTTCATCTGAGGGATGAGACGAACTACAGAAGGGAATGTCTCACATCGGACTCTTGTACTTAAACATGGGCATTAAGTAGCTCTTTTGTAAGGAAGCAGCATCAATATTTCAGCAGCATGAGAAGAGTGGAAAGCCCATAGCTATCCAGGAGCCAGGCAATCATTTGGGAATGTTTGAGCGGCCAGCACTTTGTGATCCTATGATGAGGCTCCGGGAATACAACAGCAAAGAGAGCAGAGCTTCCAGGGACTGTGGATTTCCATACTACCCCATGCTTGTTGAGTGAGCCACAGCGATGACAAGCTACGTGCAGAAACATCCCTTTCTGGTAATGACTAGAAAGACTGAAGGGAGAAAGGGGAAAAAAGCACAGACAGCCTTACACTGATCCCAGTGCAATCGAGCCTGCTGCGTGCAATCTCCAGTGCACCAGCCAGGCTTACGCATACTGCAGAGAGCAGAAGGCGCACCCATTACCTTAGCCCACACTTCACCCAAGCGGTCAGGGGCCGACCGGTGGCAGCCTGGGGTGGTTAGACTCCACATAACAAGTGCACAGCTCTGTATACCATAGGAAATACTCATCCATGGGCTCCACTCCTGCCACTCCTTCAGGTTTTTTGGAATCACCCTGAGATTCTTACTCCACCACAGCTGTTCACAGCATACCTTTTTATCCAAACTGGTTCAAACTTCAAACAACACTAAAGTCTACAGCCACCTCAGCTGCATCAAGTTCTGTCAATGTCACTGATGTAGGCAAAAAAGCAAGAATACAGGTTTTACTTTCCACCCAGGCCAAAGATTACTGAACAGTGCCTAACAATGCAGGCTACTGCTCGATGTCTTAACTGATGAGCTGGAAAAGAGAGTGAGCAGGGTAAGTTTAAAAGTGACGCAATGTTATTCGACAGTCAAAACAGAAGCTGAGATAAGGTTGTGAAAAAATTGCATACAGATCTAACAAATGCTGGTAGAATGGACAACATAAAACAGAGGAGACTTCATGTTGTCGAGTACAGTCTTGGAAGAAATCATTTAAGTACTGATGTGGTCAGCAAAGTAAGAACATTTGCACAATGTTCAGCATCACTCTAAAAAGCTGACAGAATATGAAGAAGCACTGGACTGAGGAAAGTCCTGAAAGCACTAAACCACTGTCTAAATCAATATAGTCTCACCTTGCAAGCAGTGTTCGGTTCCAAGTCTACCATCACAAAGATATACCAGAAACAGATAGTGTCCACAGAGGTATAACAGAAGAATTTCAGAAGCGAGGATGGACTAAATGAGATTGTACAAATCCTACAATGGGCTTACAAGAAAAATCTTCAAGCAATTAATTAAATACAAAAGACACACATTCACAACAGGCAGCATTTTTCTCTGATTTACACCAGATGAAAATCTGGCCTTATCCTCTTAAAGTGAATCAAAGGGAATTTGTGCTCTGTGAAAGCAAACCACTAAATGACTCTCGATGACAATCACCCTACTTATCAGGCCCTGCAACTACTGTTCCTTCAAACCAATTAAACGACTGTGTGCCAAGAATAACAATAAAAGCGATTGCATCAGCAACATAGAACATTCTTCTCCACCTGAAAAAAATCTATGACTTTGAATGAAAGTATATAAGTATGATATAAAAGGGGAAAACCTAGAGAATTCAGCCTCCTAAAAATAACACTTCAAACAACATGAAATTTAGCCTGACGTACAGACCTGACGACTGCTTATGTGCCTCCTGAGTGAACATAACTTGCACATAATTAGTATATAGTCTTTGTATTGGTCCATTAGGAGTAAACTTCAGCCATTATGAATATTCATCAAATTGCTCTCATATTTGTAGACTTCGGCTTACTTTCAATCTATTTCATTTTATTTAGTTGCTTAAGGATGTGGAAAGAGACACCTCCAGATGCTCAGTGGGATGGGAAGAATTGTTCCTTGCAAATGCTTTCCACAGGCTACAAAGAGATGCTAGGGCTACTATGCTCAAAAATTCAGCAACTTGGAACTATGCCTACAAGAGAGAAATCCAGGTATGTCTTTCTGTGGAGTGTCCTAACAAAGTCTTGGGAAACAAGCTTGACATTTCCAGGATACATTCTTCTATTAATCTATAAGGGAGACCTTATTGCAGCTTTTCAATATATAAAGAGGGCTTATAAGAACAATGCAGAAGGACTTTCTACCAGGGCCTGCAGTAACAGGACAAGGGGCGTCTCTGCAGGAAAAACATTTGAATAAAATAGCTAAGAAAAGTGGTAATCTGTGATGTCAGAAAAACAGATTTATGAAATATCGGATACATTTAACATAACATTTTATACCAAAGCTTTCATCTTAATTATCTCACAATTTTAATGATCAATGGATGGCTTTCAAGCACAGGCAAAGATTTATAGAAACATTGTATTTAAACTTACATAAATTAGATCAATTCATAGAATTGCCTGTTCTTAAGAAGAGGAGCAAGGCTAACTACATAACAATCACATCTAACTTTTCAAAACACTTTACCGAAGGTTACACAAACAAGAATAATTCGAGAAGAACAGGAACCATTTAGCTGCCCTGGGAGGAATCCCATAAAGAAGCAGAATGAAATAAATACTGGGATTTAATTACAGCTTTTCTGTGTGCTCCATTCGAAAGTCTCCAGTGTTCAAATACATGGAAATTAGATCTGAAAACTCCACCCAGCATCACTGTTCAACATCGTGAACATCTAGCACCTTCAGACTAAACTCTTCATGTACTCATCAGGACCACATGTGAACCTCAACTCAGAAGTATATTCCACTGCAGAAATGGCATTACCTACCAACACAGCAAATGGCAGTGAGTTGTCTTGCTCTTTTTTTGGCTATCAGTTGTAAGCATAGCTCTAAACCTCAACAGAAAGCTCTACTCTCTCATTAGCAGTAGAACACAAAAAGAGAGAAAGGGAGGATGTCTCTCATTCGGGGTTCCTCAGAAGGCAAAACCTTCCATTGGTAAGCTCATTCCACTAACATTGGAGACAACCCATTGCCTGGATACCTCTTTTACTAGTCTGAAGCTTTTTTTCTTGCTTATAGCTCCATGGACGCTCATTCTGTGTATCTGAGGCTTCCTACAACATTAATGCAAATAATTAAGTGATACAATTTGCATTAGCACAGGCCATCATTAAGCAGCTTGCTTATAATGACGGCAGATAAGTACAGCGGTGATAAAATACTTCAGTAAAGCAAAGATCCAGTATGTTAACTGACAAAATTAATTCAGTTACTAAAGATACATGTGTAGTGTCCTGTTTTTGGCTTGTCAAAGAGCATTTCAGCCTAAAATATATGTACACATATATGTATATATATGCATATGTTCTTCCCTTCTTCCACTGAAGGATGATTTCATTCTATACATAAATCATTATTAATGGTGTACCAGGTACACAATCACAAACTAGCTAGAGATCTAACACGCACTAACATCCTCAGATTTCTGATCCTTGTGCAAGGAAGACAGTACTGAGTCACAGAATCATAGAATCACAGAATCACAGAATGGTTTGGGTTGGAAGGGACCTCAAAGATCATCTAGTTCCAACTCTCCTGCCATGGGCAGGGACACCTTCCACTAGATCAGGTTGCTCAAAGGCTCATCCAACCTGGCCTTGAACACTTCCAGGGATGGGGCAGCCACAGCTTCTCTGGGCAACCTGTTCCAGTGCTTCACCACCCTCAGAGTGAAGAATCCTAATTAATATAAAATAGTATATATAATTATACATATAAAATATATATCATTAATATAATTATATAATTAATAGAAAATATAAAAATGGTGAAGAGTTCTAATTAAACTCATAACCAAGATCTTTGTCATTAAAAATTTTAAAGAAAAATTCAATACATAGAATCATAGAATCATAGAATGGTTAGGGTTGGAAGGGAGCTCAAAGATCATGTAGTTCCAACCCCCCTGCCATGGGCAGGGAAACTCTCCACTATACCAGGTTGCCCAAAGCCTCATCCAACCTGGCCTTGAACACTTCCACGCTGAGCTGACGGAGGAGCAAGGACTCTTCAAAACCGAATTTGAAAAAATATTTTACCGTTAAACAAACTTCTGAGGCTTACTACAAGGTTTATTTTAGCCTATAATGTTCAAGTGAGAAAGGATAGTTATATCACATCTTGCCACAGGTATCTCTGGTTAACTGCTTGACTACTTTCTTTCCATCTCTGTCTTTCCTGTCTTCTGCCTTTACTTCCTTTCTTCTTCCAGTTTGCCTATACCGGGAATAATCTAATAATTATAGTTTGCTGTTATTGCTCCCTTAGCAGGCACTGTATTTCAGAAAAAAAAAGTGGCAAAAGTGGCTTGCTTTCTAGAATGAGTTTCCACTTGGGGAATTACCCCAGTTTACCTATAGTGTACAGGTATAATTATTCAAGATTCCTTTACCAGTCAGTTTCCCTGTATAGATGAACACTTGACCTTCAAATATCCATCAGCCTTAATATTATACGTAATAGAACAAAAATGTATGTTTAGCTTATATAAAAAAATTACATTGGGTGTTTTCAGATCAAATGCTTCTCTATTTTTCCAACTCTTAATTGTTCTAATAAGAGATACTGCCTCTCTGCACCAATGTTGCTTGCTGACATTCCTAGCCTATCCCAGCTACACCAGTTTAGATAACCAAACCAAGAGTGGCCTGCTGTGAGCTGCCTGCAGGATCTCAGGCTTTCTCACAACCACACCACGCTCCTAACTGCACCTCCAATGCCTCCTCTCCAGCCCCCATTGTGTAATCTGGTTGACTGGTGTCCCTTCTCCTGTTGGGGTAACATGCTCGTACAGTAGCTGCAGAAGAAGGAGAGGAAGACAGAGATAAAAAGCAAGAAGTGCAGAGATCAAAGGCATAACAGATAGAGCTCTCCCTGAATTTACTAAACAGCTGATGAAGCCTTTCCCAGTACCAGTGCACCTTTACGCATTTCGGTCTTGCTCCCCAGTGCCCCCTTCCCTCCAATACTTCTCATTCCCTTAAGGATACGCTAAGCGTGTGCAAGGTTTATGCCCTTGACCCTCTGCATTTCATTTTTGCCTTGCGCATCCATTCCCTCTACCTCCTTTCCCATTCGTGATGAGAAACAGCAAAAGAGCGGAAGAGCCAAAAATCTATACATATCTATTGCAAAATAGACATTTTCCAAAACCAGAAATCTCATAGCACCACAACAAACTCTTCATGGATGAGTGACTTTAATGGTCCACTCACATATATTGGGTAATTTTTCTTAGATAAAAGCAAGCCATATAATTAGAAAAGGGAACTAGTTACTTGTAATGAAAGAATAATCAAATCACCATTAAAAGGAAATTAGCTGCATTTATCTTAATTCTAGGGGCCCTGCTGTTGCCTCCTGATAGGAGGACAAAATTTACTGGACAATCTCAGTGACTTTTCCCATTCCTGTTTGTTCATGCAAAAGAGGGCCTTTTATCAAGTTTTGGCAGAGCAAGTTGCATTTAACTGAACAAAAGCCATTAAAAGGCTATTTGTTTCATTTTCATAAAAAAAGACACACCTCAACTTTCAGGGATACCATTGAGCTCCAGCTGGCTCCTCTGTCCTCCCACTTGCAAGTCACAATTGCTGGGACAGAGCCAGGGAAAACAAGAGAGAGGCTCAAGGGAGATCTGCAAAACCTTTGTGTCCAACTAGACCAGTGCGGGCCATTCCTGGAGAGGAATCTCCCATGGCACTCCTCCACCCGGGTCTCCTGGCAGTTGCAGCACAGTGAGACCCCAGGGCTCTGGAGCCACTTCACAAGAAGTTCACTGGACCTGCTCAGGACCAGAACTGACAAACCTGTATTTTTGATGCCAACAGCACAAAGAAGGAAATGGTTCTATTTAATCAGCATCAGCATCCGCCCTCCCTCACAGGCCATCGGGAGGACAGGAAAGCGGTCTGAGGTGGGGAGACAGCTCACCCAGGTAACATAGATTTGACTGTGCTCCCCAGAGCCTTTTCCACTCTTCAGCACCACATGCCACTGAAGGAATGGATGCAGAGAAACCCTGTTATGTTCAATAAGGTGATATATATTGCAACCCCAGAAAGAGGAGTGGAATTTAACATCAACTACTGTAATGGTGGGAAGGAGAAAGAAGTGTCAGACAAATGCTGAGACTTTACTACCAACCATGATCAGTAGTTACTTCAGCATATCAGACTATAGCAGCCTTTACCCTGCAGCAGATCTCAATATTCATCAATATCATCCTTTACCAGCAAAGACCAAACTGCTCCCAGCATGGAGATACACTTGTCCTGCAGTCAGTTAAACCTGACAAATGGCACTCAGCAGCAAAACTGAGGTTCAGCACCACCCTCCCACGCTGACAGTCACCTTCTAAACCCAAGTACTCCTTGATTCTTCTTCTCCCAGTAGAAGAATACAGTTTGCATAAAACAGCACTCATCATTAGCTACACACTCAATGACTTCTTCAAAGGTTTGTCCTCTGTGAAGCCATTAGTTTATCTCAGTAATGAATGAGCCATGCAAAAAATTCAAAAAATTTCAAAAATTTAGGAAGTCCTGTGGCCTTCTTGTGCTGTGTACAGCACAGTACAGCCCTCCTCACAGCACAGGACAGATACAATACAGAATCAGGCTAAATAACGTTTAAAGAGCTTGATCCCACCAGCTTGCATTTATTTTTTACTTACTGGGCTCTGATGATGCTTCAGCCTCTTACATGAGTGACTTTTTATGTTTAATATAAGTAGAAGAGCACTCATGCCAACTTCTAGCACCTTTACAATATGAACATAAAGTACAACAGTGTAACAAAAGATTTTCTTATCCCTTCAGTCCCAAGTCCCTAAATCAAGCGTGACATAAACAAATCTAAGTAATATCTTAGTTTATCTAGAAAAGTTGTGACCATCTTTTTGATTCCTCTCCAAAGGCTTAAACACAGATCGGTCTATATGAACACACTCAGAATGTTTTTCATGTTTCAGCTAGAATGGTTTAGCTGTTTCTCACAGAGAAAATCAGAGGCAATTCCAGTTTTGTCCAGGCTAACAAACTATATTAGCATTTTATTGAAGAATTCCAACAACCTAGGACCACCAGAGTGGCACCTTTAAACTCATCAAGAAGTTGGCCACGTAGAAGTTACGTGTTTTGCTGGCTTCATGGAAAACTACCCAAATATGGAAAACCTAATGAGAAAACTCAGTTTTAGTATGCTCATCTGACATCTTATAATTTGCTAGCAGAATTTCCTTAAGACTCCAGCTCTCACCTAAGACTGCTAAACATCCATTCCTCCTAAGCAAGTCCTCTTCTCTGCCCAGAAGTTTTACTAGAAGTTGGAGCAAGAAAAGAAGGGCAGAGGGTACAACTACAGAAAGAATGAGAGCAAGGAGAACAAGACGAGGAGCCGATGGGCAGGAGCTGAGCAGAAGGCAGGAATCAGAAGGGAAGAAGATGGGATAGTAATGCAAATTAGGGGGCAGATAATAAGACAAAGATGACAGGAAGTAGCATGGGAGCATGAGAGAAAAGTCTTTAACTACCAGAACACAGGGCCTTTATAAACATGAAACACATTCCTCGCCATTAAGCAAACAGACATGAGACTAGTGGTAAAGAATCTCCATCCCACTCAAGGCAGGACACAAAATGAGTTTTTCTACTACTACCCACAACAGGGCTATTTCAGATAGTACAGGAGTACGCTGTGGATCCAAAGAGCTCAGTCATACCGGTCCTCAGTAGCAGCATGTGAAAATTCCATGACAGCAGTCTGCTTTTGGGGGTTCTTGGTTTGTGTGTTTACCTTGATACACTGTGCCATATGTTTGCTTTGTGAGATGCTACCTTCACCCGCCACGTACCCGTTTTACAGACTGTAGGGAAGGAAGCTGCTGTCTGTACCGTCTCTACCTCATTTGCTACAGCGATGAAAACCATGGGATGGAGAGGGCTGGTTCTACTGCTAAAAAGAAAGAAGAGTCTTATAGTTACGGCAAATAACTGAACCTGTAGAAAACTGGATTCTAACTCTGTTGTAAAGTTCACATGTAAGTCTAAGGAATTTACGTTACATATATTCCTCATTTTTCTCCCACATCCCTATTGAGTAATTCCTGGTGTGAGCTGCTAAGATGCTGAATGTGAGTAGGTGCATCTGAAGTCAGTGGGAGGTGGACTTTCAGTACACGCTGAGTAGAATAAAGCAATTATCATCCTGGAAATGAAGGTCTTTGATTTAGTATTTACCACTCTGGAAATTAAGGTCTTACATTTCTCCACATAGGTATCCAGAAGTGTTGATAATTTTCTATTTCCTGGACATAAGACAAGATAATGCCAACTATTTCATAACAATGTAACAAGGGTAAAGTCATTAATAATTAGTAGGATGATAGCACTCCTGAAATGCTCTAAAGGAAATTATTTTTTTTTAATTATTATTCAATGAAGGATAATGCTATGCAGTAAACTGTACATTAAAGTATACATGGAATAAGCAATAAAAGAAACATTAAATAGCAACACAGAATTGAAAGCTCCTGGAGTTTAGTCTCCTGCTCTCTCAGGCAACTACATCACATAAGCACTTTTATAAATTGATCAGGCTCTGCTTTCAAAGCAGATGGGCTTCTCACCACAGCACAGGGAAGCTGTTCCACAGCCTCATCGCTCTGAAAATTCCAAATCTTCTAATTCACAGTCTAAATTCATTAATGTCCATTTTACACACATTTGTCTTCCATTTAAATAGCAATTGTACATCCATGTAGTTTATAGAATCATAGAATCATTAAGGTTGGAAAGGACCTCTAAGATCATCAGGCCCGATCATCAACCCAATACCACCATGCCCACTAAACCATGTCCTGAATTGCTGCATCTACAAGTTTTTTGAACACTTCCAGGGATGGTGACTCCACCACTTCCCTGGGAAATCTGTTCCAATGCTTGACAACTCTTTCAATAAAGATTTTTTCCTAATATCTAATCTAAACCTCCCCTAGAGCAACTTGAGGCCATTTCCTCTGGTCCTATCGCTAGCTACCTGGGAGAAGAGACCAACAGCCACCTTGCTACAACTTCCTTTCAGGCAGTTGTAGAGAGTGATAAGGTCTCCCTGGAGCCTCCTTTTCTCCAGGCTAAACAACCTCAGTTCCCTCAGCTGCTCCTCGTAAGACTTGTGCTCCAGACCCTTCACCAGCTTTGTTGCCCTTCTCTGGACACGCTCCAGCACCTCAATGTCTTTGTTGTAGTGAGGGGCCCAAAACTGAACACAGTATTTAAGGTGCAGCCTCACCAGTGTCCAGTACAGGGGGACAGTCACTTCCCTAGTCCTGCTGGTCACACTATCTCTGATACAAGCCAGGATGCTGCTGGCTTTCTTGGCCACCTGGGCACACTGCTGGCTTGTGTTCAGTCGGCTGCCAATCAGCACCCCCAGGTCCTTTTCCGCTGGGCAGCTTTCCAACCACTCTCCCCCAAGCCTGTAGTGTTGCATGGGGTTGTTGTGACACAAGTGCAGGACCTGGCACTTGGCCTTGTTGAACCTCATACAATTGGCCTCAGCCCATTGCTCCAGCCTGTCCAGGTCCCTCTGGATCTGATAGCGCTCCTGCCCTCGAGCAGGTCAACACTCCCAACCAGCTTGGTGTTGTCTGCAAACTCACTCATCCAGATCATTGATAAAGATATTAAACATGACCGGCCTCGATACTGAGCCCTGGAGAACACTGCTTGTGACTGGCCACCAACTGGATTGAACTCCATTCACCACAACTCTTTGGGCTCGGCCATCCAGCCAGTTTTTTATGCAGCGAAGAGTACACCTATCTAAGCCATAAGCCACTGGCTTCCCAAGAAGAATGCTGTGGGAGATGGTGTCAAAGGCCTTACTGAAGTTCAGGAAGACAACATCCACAGCCTTTCCCTCATCCACTGGGTGGGTCACCTGGTCATAGAACTCATTTACTCTTCTTTGGAGACAATATCAAACCTCCTCTTAACCTTTATTTTGCTAAACTAAACACAACAAATTCTTCCAGCCTCCTCTCACAAAAGTTCCCCAAAGGACATCATTACTACTTAGTGATAGGGTTCCTCTGGGGAAACAAGCTTATGGCTATGCGATTAAAAACCGTATCACAGTCCAGTCTTAAGCGACATAAGCCCACAGGATCCGAACTTGAAAAGCAAGCAGCACACAGTAGGTCTGAAGCCAGCCAGCCAGGCCACACAGCTGCTCTGCACGTATATATGAGACTCAACATCACACGTGCAGTTAAGTCTGGATCCAACACACAGCTCTATACACAGACTTGCTATGCCCAGCACTTCCCAACTTTTAAGATGGTTCTGCATTTCTTAATGCAGCCTCTCAGTAGGTGGGAGAGAGATGTGAACTAAATTGTTTAGGTTGGAAAAGACATTTAAGATCATCAAGTCCTCATCCATTGTATGAGGCTAATTCTAATTTCCCCATTTTTGAGAGGAATCAGTGAAGGAGGTAGCCTTGATTAGGTCAGCTGTCCTTCCTCAAATAAAACCTGCTCAGCTGTGCCTTATAGGTGGAATGGTTAGTTTTATCTCTGATAGAGACATGATGTTAATCAAAAAAGGTTTTGTTGCACAATTGGTCAATTTTGGTCTTTATTTCATGTGTAAATGAAGATAATCATTTCAGTAGAGTGAAAATGAGAGAGTATCCTACTGACAAGGAAGAATAAAAAGGCAACCTAAAACTGTAGCAAGTTGTCAAGACGGTAATTTCTGGGGTAGAGTAATACATTTCCATAATGCTTTCTGAGAGTTTCATTAACTTTGAAAAGGGTGTTATCAATAGGTCCTTTTTTAGAACGGAATAAACGCTTCCGAAACTCAAATGACAAAGAGAGTGGCTTGTTCACAGCATAGCTCCAGTTTCCACGTACATAATCCCTGTCCCAGTCCAAACACAGACCAAGACCTTTACGAGTTGAGACAATAACATCCTGGGGTTGATTCAGAGAATTCATCATCCCATCTGGATGCTGAAGTTCCTCAGCATGACTATATTTGGTGATGCTGAAACCAAAGGTGAGAAATCTCATCACTTCACGCAGAGACTCGGTACTACACAAAGACATCAGCGAACCCGAACTCGGCTGAGCCCAGACAGATCATACATGTTTGATCCACGCTTGGATTTCGTATGCTGAATGCCAGGACAAACAGCACAAATCCTGCGTCCTTACCACATCCTCTGAGACTTGGGCAGCGTGAGTGCAGACAAAATCATGCATCCACCCCGCCAGTGTCCTAGAGATACATATGGCAATAGGTGCCTTATGTTAATCCATTCATAGATGGGTAACATTTTATTATGTCTATGGACCTAAATTTCCAGTCTCTGTCCATCACAGCTCTGACCTCTCAAAAATTCAGGTGAAATCCAGAGGGGGAAAAAAGGTAAATATGTTGACTGTTGCTTATGTGAAATGTTTGCCTCCCCCTGCACAGGGCCTCAGGAATACGAACTCTTCAGGAACACTTTCCCGTCACCCCGCTCCCAGGGGCAGAAGCGCCGCCATCCTCACTTACAAACGGCTTTTGAGAACCGGCCACTGGAAGAAAAACCGTGTCAGGAGCGGAGCATCCATGGTCAGAGCGACTAAAGACGTTCCTGCCGCCCCCACCGCGGGCCGGGGCGCAGGCAGGGAGGGGCGACAAGCCCCTCTCCGCCGCGGCCGCGGGAAGCCGGACTTTGCCCCAGCTCAGGCGCTCCGGAAGAGAAGAGCTCAACAGCCGTTACCGGCCATACCCGCTTCTCCCGCTCCTGCTGCGGGCCCGCTCCGGCTCGCCCCACCCAAGCCACCTCGGGGGCAGCTGGGCAGAGCCGGGATCGCCGCCCAGCTCCTGCGGGAGTTCCCGCCCGCCGGCGGCTGAGGGGCAGAGGCGGGTCGAGGGGGCGGCCACCCGCGCGCGGAAGAACGGCCGCTGCCCTTTCGGGCGGCGAAACGCCGGCGGGGCCGCGCGGCGGGGCCGTCTCGCCTCGCCTCTCCCTCCACGGCGGAGCGCCCGCCCCGCCCCGCCGCCGGCGCGGGCACCGCCTCGCCCGGCGCCTCCCGCCCGGGCGCTCCCAGCCCCCTCCCCGCCCCCGCGGCGCGCGCCCTGTCCCCTCGCGCCACCGGTGCCACCCGGGCCATCCCGGCGCGCCCCCGCACCGTCCCGTGCCGCGGCGGGGCCCGGCTGCCGGGAAAGGGGGGAGGGGGGACGGCGGGGGAGGGGATGGAGGGGAGGGCGGGGGGAGGGGGGGGTTGTAGCAGCATCACCATGGCGACAGTGACGTCATCTCACCCTGGATCTAATTGGAGGAAACCCCGTGGCCCCAGCCGCAGCCCACGGGCCAACCGAGCTCGTGCCCTGCCTGCGCTCGCCCCCGCGGCGGCGCGCTCTGCTCGGATTGGCTGTCGGGGCGCGGAGGGGCGGAGCCGGGCTCGCAGACCGGGCTGCGATTGGCGGCGTGGGCGCGGGCTGAGCAGCGGGTAGGCTTGCCTGTGCCAACGCCCTTTAGCGCTGGCTCTCGCCGGAGACGGGAGCGGCTCTTTCTCTCCGCCACAGCCCCGAGCGAGGCAGCCGATCGGGTGGCGCCCGCGGCCCGGCCTAGCGCAGCGGACTCAGGTGAGCGCGGTGCCGCGGCCCGGCGGCGGGCGCGGGCCCTGTTCCGCCGATGCCGCCGCGTCCTCCATTTTGTGATCGCGGCGTGGAGCGCTTGGCGGCCCCGGGGAGCGGGAGGCGCAGCCAGCCAGCGCCGCCATTTCGCACCCGGCGCAGCCGCCGGCTTCCTCTTTCCGCCCTGCCGCCGCGGGGGCAGCGCTGGCCGCTCTTCGTTCCGCCGCCTCCGCGCCCCTCCGCCGTCCCTGGGGACGCGGCCGCCCCTGGCCCCCGCCCTCGCCGGGGCCGAGACCCCACCCACTGCCGTGCTACCGCGGTCCCCCGCCGGCAGTGCGGGGCCGCCGCGCCCCCCGCCGCGACCAGCGCCTCCGTGCCGGGGCCGGAGCTGCGGCCGCTCGCGCCGCGGCCGCCGGGGGGAGGTGGGGAGGCCGGGGCGGCCCCGCCGCGCTCCCCCGCCCGCCGCGCCCCGCCGCCAGGAGGCGAAGCGACCTGGGCCGCCATCCCGGGCCGCCCCGCCCCAGCCGCGCCGGGCTCCGCTGGCCTCGCTCGCCCCGCGCAGCGCGGGTGTCCGAGAGAGGTGGATCCCGGGCCCGCTCTTGCCAGCCCGTTGGGTTTTAACCCCTTCTTTGCCTCCCCGGGGACGAGGTCGGCTCGCTCCTTTTATTATTTATTTTTGTCCTGCTTGTCCCGCCTTTGGCGTCCGCCTTTCTTCGGCCCTCACCTGCAGGGCTTGTGGCACACGGGGGAAGGGCTTTGGGCAAGGCCTCCCGAGCTTCGCGGCAAGTAGATATCCTTCTCCAGGTCCCTGTTAGCATATTGACGCTTTCACGTAAGGCAAGGAAGAAAAGCAGGATGAGGACAGAAAGTCCGCTCTGATGGAAAAATAGCTATTCCCAGCGCTTGGTCTTCAGACTGCTGTCCCTTGGCTAGCACTGAGTGTGCCTTCCCCAGTTGGGTTTCTAGGCCGTGGTTTCCCTAGGGATGGGCCCTTGAGATGAGTGCCTCTCCCCTTAGCCCTGTGTGGAAGAGCAGGATGCTGCAGTCTGTCTCTCCATGAGAGGCACCTAGAGATGGGGAAGGGGTGGGAAGGCTCACTGTGATCCTTGTTTTTTTGGTGGGTGGCGAGGAGTGGTGTAAGATTGTGTTCCATAGTGTTTTATCCTAGCGTCATGGTTACTGTCTTCTTTCTGGCAGGTTTTGAGGTGCATTCTCGCATTGATAGTGTGACGTCCCCAGCTTCTCCTGCTTTTGTTACTATACTGCTCTTGCCCCACTGCCAGCCACCATGGATAAGACCGAGTTGATCCAGAAAGCCAAGCTGGCTGAGCAAGCTGAGCGCTATGATGATATGGCCACCTGCATGAAGGCAGTAACGGAGCAAGGTGCCGAGCTGTCCAACGAGGAGCGCAACCTGCTCTCGGTGGCCTACAAGAACGTAGTAGGGGGGCGGCGCTCGGCCTGGAGGGTCATCTCTAGCATTGAGCAGAAGACAGACACCAGTGACAAGAAGATGCAGCTTATCAAGGACTATCGGGAGAAGGTGGAGTCTGAGCTCAGGTCCATCTGCACCACTGTGCTGGTGAGTGGGGACTTTATTTTTTCAATTTTTTTTTTAAAAAAAGAAAGATGGTATTAATGTGTGCTGCTGTAATGGGGAATAAGACTGGGAACTTAACTGGGGAATATCATGTGAAGTGTTATGATGGGGTGGGGGAAGTCAATGCAGTAACTTCTGCAACTGTTACGTGGGTTACTGTGAGGAGGAAGATCATCTGCACTATGCTATGGGCCCCATATGTGTAGAGGTGTTTGAGATACACTCAATTCGTAGCGTGTATTTGGAGTACATTTGTGGAGGGAGTGATCCGTATGTGGTATTGCGCTAGGTAATTGCAGAGATGCAGAGAATTTAGCCTGGTGCCTGTTTGTACTGTGGTTAGTAAGCTTATCTGTTCATAAGATAAGCTGAAAAGAAAATGAGAAGAACCCTTAATTTATTCAGATCAGAGCTAATAACCTGTTAAAAGCATTTAAAGTAACTGGGTGTGCATTTAATTTAATTCTCTTGAAGAAAAATACTCTTGAGGAGCCTTGAGACATTTTGAGGGTTTTTTTTTAATATAAAATATGATTTTATAAAGTAAGACGTTCTTCAATATAGAAGATAAGAAATAAAGACATGTAGAAATTGGCTTTGTCATATTCAAGCTGACTTCTCAGGGGAATCTTTAAGATGAATTTGTAGTAATTATAGAATTATGTAAAAACTAAGGTGTGAAGACAGGCATGACACCCCAAGCACACATCAAAGCCTAGGAATACACTTCTGTACAAGCAGCAGAATTCCAGATGCTATTGATAGCGAAACTACTGCACTGTAGTGGAGCTGAAGAGACGGTGTCAGCAGTGTGGAGGCTGCTAGACCCTATTATACATGACCAGGGAGTTGTGGCCGCAGGAAGCTGCATGTATGTAATGCAATAGCAATTTCATGGCAGGTAATCTTCAGTGGTTTGTTTCCTTCTCTTAGTTACTTTTTTTTTTTTTTGGTGTCTAGTATTGCTAATATGAGAACAGGAAGAAGCAAGTCTATAAGGAAATAAACAATTTTGAGGTAAATGTATCCTAGATTGGTTTAGGAGACCTGAATTTAAAGCTGACTGATTTGGAAGTAACTGAATTTGCTTCTTGATTAAGTGTTCTGGCTCATGTACAAGGGAGTACTTCGTTGGGTTGTGCTGAAAATACCTACATGCTTCGTTGCATGCTGCCACCTAGGTGTTTTTTTTTCTAAATCTGTCAAAATGAGTTACCTTTGCTTGAAAATCATTTGGAAATTTATTAGTGTAATGCATCAGTTGAGTTAGTTCCTTAACATGTTTAAGAGCCTGTGTCTTCCAAAGAAGCTGTTTCAACGGTTAGGGACGTAGTTCTGTTGTAAAACATTCACCTTAGTGAAAATGATGCGACTTGTGTAGGGTACGGATTCCTCTTTGCTGTGACAAGAGTTTCACTAGAACCTGTGTGATGGGGTGCCAGCATTTGTGCTGTTGTTACTCCTCTCGATCTCCTGTACTCGCTGCCCCGCTTCAGAACTAACTTCTTGGGATCTCAACATAAAATACTCTTCAGACTTGTTAATCTCCCTCTGTCCTTCTACCAAATCTAGTTCCTAGCGGAAGGTTATGCATAGAATCTTATACTGGTTGTGGTGCCATCTCGACAAGGAGCTTGTGCTTCCATAGGGAGACTGAACGTCTCTGATAAAGGTAGCGAGCCATTTCATGCAGTGTCTGTACTGAAATTATTCCAGTCGCATCAAATGGTGGACAGCAGGTAGTCTGGTAGCCGTGCTAACACAAACCTGTGATGTAGGGAAAGCAAGCTGTTCCTGCACTAGCTGAATTTCTCCCTGCATTCTGGTTTTCCCAGTTCTCAGTGATGACTTGGTTGACAACTCTCTTCTTCCCTTCTCACCTGGAAGGCAGGAGGAGGTAGTGAAGACTGAAACCTATGCTTTGCGTGCTTTTCCTGTTCTGCCCTCCTGGCAGAGCTGTGCCTGCCTTTGGTAGGAGGAGATGTCAGCTATCTACTGCAAGCCTTCTGATTTTTACTCTTCCTTTGAGGGCCATGTGCGGTTATGTTCTGTTCTGCTCCTCTCCCTTTCTTCCTCCATCCACCACTCCTATGTTCCATGAGTCAGCATCTGAGAGGCTGGAACTCAGCAATGTGCAGACACTACAAAGGACGGGTTTTCTAAAGCTGAGCCACAAAGTGGTTTGGACTCCTCCTCCTTCCAATGATAATTCTTTACTAAAACTACAGTAACTGCTTGTAGCTTCTTTAGATCTCTTAAGTTGAATCTCAGAGATGCTTTTTTAATTCTAGAAAGGCAGCTAAACTGAAACAACTGCTGGCAAGTAGTATGGAAAGGTTGCTTGTCATCTGGAGTATTTGGATTTAGCAACGGTGGATGTGCTGGGTGGAGTGTGACTGCTGTTAGTCATACTACTAACAGTTTTTTCAAAAGACTTTTTTTTATTACTAGTATGGCACAGCTTTTCAAAATGAAGAATATCTGCTGTTGTAGAAACCTTTATTTAGAAAGACTTGTGCTAGCATTACAAAATACTGCTATTTTTTTATTAAAAAGGCAGCAACACTGAATCTGCAGTTACTTTTTTTCCTGTAAAGAATGTCTCAAGCCAATTAGGTAAGGCATTTTTTTAGGGCATGGTTTCATAAGGAACTTAAATTTAATCACCACTAGAATACAAACATCCAAAATTGTGTTGAGATATAGATAAATAGATAGATACGTAAATAAAACTTTTACTAATGATTTAATTAGCATACAACCACCATCAGTGGTCACAGTAAGACATTCCATCTCATGCTAAGCAGTGAAGAGGTTTCTTTGCCTGCCTTGCAAGTAGGAGTATATGTGATCTGAACCCTTTTTAACTGTTAATTTTATGACTGATCCTTCAGGTGAGAGTGGCTCTTTAATGAAGAAATTATATGACTTTGTCAAACAACTTGCACTAATGTTTTATTTGAAAGGTACACTAGGAGGTTTTATTGAAGTCCCTGTATTGATTGACTTAATTCTTCGGTAACATAGAGAATTAATGTTGAATCATCCCTTATGAATCATAGTCAGAACTGTTCTTGAAACTCTCTTGTCCTCGAATAAAGAAACAGATTAGCAACTTAACTTTTTTTTCAAAGTAAAGTTGATCTATGTGGTTTTGTATACTCTCTGAGCACAAAGTTAGTATTTGTTTATAATCTCTGAATGATTTCCAGACAGGGATCCTGGATAATGTAGAAGGGATGAGTGCAGCAACAACTTTCATGTAATTAGTGAAATAACACATGAAACTTTGAAGATGGAACGTACAACATAAGACTAATGCTTTATTGTATGTAGACCCTGCCGTTAAGTGATTTTTCAGAAAAGGTTACTTTTGAATTGGAACTTCGTACTGGGGGAGCAGATCAAACTGCTGGATTTTCTGAGAGCTTCAGTCTCTTTGCATAGCAGTAACCCGTGTTACATTCAGGCTCCTTCATTCCTTAGAGAGGACTACTGTAAAGGAAGGATACCAGCCCTTGCCTGGAAGCAGTTCACTTCACTCTCACTCTCACTCTCGTGAGGGTTTTTCCATGTGTATTTGGCAGCGCTCTGCGTATGTTCAGTTTCTGGGTCCTGATGTTGTTGGAGCTCTTCATAGCGCAATAGAGGTGAGATTTGATAACTACTTGCCCACAGTTTAAAACCTGATGAAGATGCAATGGCTAAAATCATTAGGACTCGGAAACAACCTTGATCGTTACTCCTTGTGTCTCTAGCTGAAACTTCAAAGTTTATTTTAATATGCTTTTAAGTTTTGCATAGAAAAGTTACATATATGAGGCTTTACAGTTGTTTCCAAACATCTATTTTTATGATGTCCTCTGTAAACAGTTTTACATTGCACTGTGTCAGGGCCACGTCAACCAGTTTTCAACAAATGAGCAAGGGCATCGTGAACTTTTAGGAATGAACCAACAGTAACATTACTTTTGCTGTTGATTCTTTTCTATGCCCTGCAGCAGTGCCTGCAATTAAATAGTCTTGAGCTGTAAGATGCATCTTATTTCAATTTTTACTGTCTTAAGGTTGAGAGGATGCTTGTAAATGTTTGATCTTCTGTGAGATTGCAGTGTTAATTGTTGAAAGCATGTTTCAGTGTGTTACTCTTGCCAACTCTCCTTTGCTTGCTTGCTTCCTTCCTTCCTCCCCCTCCAAGGTTGCAGTGTTGTTACTACTTCTGCTTTGCGTAATTAAAAAACAATAAATGGTAATTAAAACAAGGGTAAAATCTATGTCCACTTCTGGTTTTTATCCATTTTGTAGATCTAGTTCTAAAGATACTCACTTAAAAGTAAACCAAAAATCCCTATACTAAGAAGAAAATGTTCAAAGCAGCTTTTTTCAACAGCACAAGTTCATAGCTTCATTGAAAATGAAGTTGGTATTTTCTTGCAGCAGCAAATAGATTCCTTGTGTCAGCTAAAATATCTGGTGTCAGATGAATAAGCTTTGGCTGTAGCCTCATTTTTTCCCTACTGAAAAGTGAACTCTTCATTTTTATTATACATGCTGAAATTTGGTAGGTTCAGTAACAGCTTGATGCTGCTATATGAACAATTTAATGGAGTTTCATGTCTTGTGAATCCTTCTTCTCTGCTCTCCTATTTTCAGTGAACGACCAGAGTTTATACAGAAATACGTAGTGTTGAAGAGGTGAAACTAGCATCTGAGTAAAAGGATATTACAGTCTTTTGACACTGGGAACTATGTAGGATGCAGTTTTATTCTGAAGGTTGGGCATAATAATCACTTCAGTTAATACTACTTTTGGACTTGAATTAGTTGTCCTGATAATGGTTGGGACAGTGTTTAAGTATTACTTTTTTTTTACCTTTTGTAAATTAAAGCAAATGCAATTGATTCATCCTTTTAAAGTAACTGACTAAAAGGACTAGCTACTTCATGACTCAAAGCCAGACCTTAGGTTGAGAACATTACTTCTTGGCAAATCCAAAATTGTGGAGTGAATGTTAAAATGGATGCTTTAATTTGGAATAACAGTCATCTTTTTGATGAAAGGTAATATGTTGGGAGAGAGTTGATTCTCCTTTGTGAGAAGACATTATTCCAAATTAAAACAAAGAATGACAAACATCAACACATTCATGATAAGAATTGTGGAACTTGATGCATGAATATTTTCTAGTTTAATATGTTTGAAACTTAAATGTAAATTCATGATCTGAATTTGATTTATTCATAGTTATACCTTCTCTTACGTGAGTTTTTGCCCTGTGTTAGAATCTGCTGCTGGAGTGCTACGCTTTTGTGCAAGGAAGACTGAATCTGTTTCTAAGAAGGGATTGACACTTGCAGAAAGAAAGCCTAGAATGCACTGAGGTTCTTGAAGTGGCTGAAAACTGTTAAAGCCCAGCTAAAAATAGTTCAAGGAATTCTGATGGTAGCTGAGGCCTCCATCCTATGCAGTCATTGCTTGCTGCCCCCTCCCTCTGCAACTGGATACTGAATTTGTAAAACATGCAAGCAAGCTAGTGAAGGATTCAAGATAAAGGGCAGCAAGGTATTCAGTCTTGAGGTTCTGAAAACTTGTGCCATTATGTTATTTGTATGTGCAGTGTCATTTCCTTTTTCAGAAGCTAGTAGAGTAAGTTTAGATCACTGATTTGATTTGCATGGGTATCTCCATCTTGAGGTAGAGCTGAGAATACGGTTAACTTATGCCTGTTGAAAGTAGAAAAAAATGAAAATCAATATCTTGTCTCTTCTTTAAAGTTTAAGAAATGACCACAAGAAATTACTCTTCTTCAAAGTCATAGTTCCTAACAGCTCTGAAAAGCCTGTCCTGAATGTTAACATCCTGTCAGAAGCAGGATGGGGAGTAATTGAAAATAGGGAATTGTAATACTGATGTAGGTGAGCAGCTGTTGAGAATGGAGCAGCCAAACACTCATCTATCTCCAGCGTCAAATCCATTTTTTAATGAGGTTAAGCTATAGATTAACTAGCCTGGTTGTAGTCAAGGCTATCAAAGCTTTATCTATACTATGCCTCAGTCCACTTGTACATCTAGAATTTTTAAATTTCCTGGAGGATATTTACTCGTTTGGTGGCTTTAAAGTAAGATTTGCTCACTAGTTAGAACTGGACAACAAAAACACAAATTCTGGTTTTTTGGTAGTGCAGTGAAGCTTTTAACAGACTTTGCAAATCACTGCTATGCTTTCCTGCTAGACGTCTCCCAGGCATTTCTACTACCTTAGGTACTAATATGGTAGATGCCTTTTTGAAGTAAAACATAAAGCCATGCATGAGAGAGAGAGAACTTAATGAAGAAAGAACACACTTGAGCTTGAAGGTTATTAGTACTTGATTTCTTTATGATGGCACAAATTGAGGTTATTTTAGAACATTATTAAAGCAGTAGTTTCTACCAATTTCTGTATGGCGCAGAAGCTTGGCATTCCATTTTCGGTAATGAGGGATACCTAATTTTCAGAGGAAGGTAGTGAGGAAAATGGTGGGGGAAGGTAAAAGTGCATGGATATGCTTTCTTTGTAAGTCTGGTAGGTGAAGGTGTGTGCTTGATTAATCAATGTTTTCTTACTTGTGTGAATGTTACCCCTTCTTTAGTTTTGTGCTCTTGGTCTTTGAGAATGATGGGCCTGGTGCCCCCAGATGTTACTTGCCGTTTGTGTTTAAGTGCTTTTGTACTTGACCATAAACTTGAAGCTAATTTTGTCATAGACTAACTAGGTAAGGTAAGAAATCTGTTCTTGAACACATTTGTGGCACTTACTCTATATAGCTCTACCGAGTTCGTTGGCCTGATGTTTACAGGTTCCTCCTCATCCTTTCTGCTTCCAGGATACCAGAACCAACATCAGAATGTTCCAGCTGAGCATACAGCTGACTTGTAAGCTTGTAATTTGCTAATTCACTCTGTACACCTGAATGACACTTCATGTGAACTGAGCATTTAGACATAGGAGGCAGTAAAAATAATTTAAATGTGGAGTTTCACATCCTGTGGTTCTGTGCACCCACCAAAACATGTCAGATGTAAAGATGTATGAACTAGAAAGCCCTGAATTAGCTGTGATTTTGCTTGTGCCTTTCTCTCAATTTGTTGAAAGAATCGAGGGTTTGATTTACCTGTTTCCAACATTGATAAAAGTTTATTCCTTGCTCTAGCAATCTTTATTCTGTTGTTTAATTTATGGAATCCATCCACTGAAGTAGTTGGATATAGGAGTCATGTTAGGCTCTGGAAACAGAAAACTTGCAATTTGCTCTGATAATAAATTTTCTAAATACACTACATACACTCTTATCAGACTGACAGCCTCATATTTCCTGGATAAAACTTCTTCAGGAAATTCTATTCTGAAGTTAAATACGTTTTGCAAAATTACTGTAAGCAGAAGGTTTTTTTAAATGGAAGTAGTTAGCAGGGCCTTAGCAAGAAAGTCAAGGTTCATTTGCTATGAGAAATTGTTTTAACAAGGTTATCTGAAATGTTGGCTTCTAGTTTTTGTGACTTAAAAGTTATACTTTATTGTTGTAGGTTGTCTCATTGGGGGAGTAGCAAATTACTGGCACACCTTTAATACACTGAATGAATTAATACATTGCTGGGTTTCCTTCAAGGTGAAATTGGACAATGCAAAAGACTCTTCCAGCTGCACTAAGCGATGGGAAGAAAGTGCACCTCTTTCGTTATCTTTCTGGATTTCAGTTGATTGTAAGTCTCTGATCTCGGGCTGCCAACTGGAGAGCAGAGCTGAAGCAAGTAAAACTTTTAGGCCCTCCAGAGTTTATCGATTACCATGAAAGGCTGGCTTTAAAAATCCCTTATTTGCACAAGGGCAATGTACCTTAAAACCACGTAACTCCTGCATGCTGTTGTTCATTCTGAGTATTGTTAGTCTAGATATATCTTAGTCAGTCATTTAATCATACCTTCAGGGCCTCTGTAGTTGCAGAGCGTAGAAATATTTTTAAATGCAAATTTAGACTTTTTTGTTAGATTCTACCATATTACGGAGGATCACAAATAGAGGATGCTTGAAGAAACTTCTAGGTAGTCAGGATTCTGAAGGGGAGAATTTGCTGTCAGTAATGCATGTTTATGAAGAGGAAAATAACACTTAAAGTATTTTGAGAAATTAGAAATGTGGAAAATACAATCATGGAAGAATGTTAACAATTTGAGATAAATCTATCTGATACTAAGAAAACTTTCCTGAAAGCTTTTGACTATGTTGTATGGCCATTACTTCAGCAAAAATTTATAATTACTGAAAAGTGGAGTGACTTTTTTTTTTTGAACACTCATTTCTGCGTTTGGCAGGGGGAAGCTGGAAAACTTTAAGCTTTTCCATAAAAACTTGAATAGTTATTTGATTTTTCACTGGATTGTTGGTTTTGTCTGATGAAAATCTGTAGAAAGGAGAACTTGCATTTCCGCACACTTTTAGTTCCTGGCTTACATAGTGCTTTAGGGACCATAGAACTTTCTAACTTCTTGTTTTCGGAGAAATGTAAGCAGTGAGTGTAAATTCTAGATGAAATTAATCTCAACCCCAGGTGGGAATAGTGTGGGCAGATGTGCTGCAGCTCAGGCTTCCAGTGCATCAGTTAAGTAGGATTCCAGATACTTCATTCTGGGCCAATCCTAAATATTGACTGCCAGTTTTTAAAACTATGTAGACAAAGACTCAAAACCAAATGGAAAAGACAAATTAGGTCACCCTCTCCGTTTCCATGCCAGGTACATTTGTCTCTGCTTTTGACAGTGCTTTGTCAGGTCATCCTAAGACCATGGCATTACTGGAAAGGCGCACACATATTTTCCTCAATATATAAAATGAAATATTAATGATCTTAAGAGGTCTGTATGAAAACTATTTCATATTCTCCCAAAAGGAGTTGATGCATAGAGCTTGAATCCAGGATGAAGAACTTAGTTTTGCTGAATTACACTTTTGAAAGTAAAGTGATCTTACTGTTGCAGCTGGGAACTCTCCCTTTCCTGTCAAGAAAACAACTGCTGAAAGTTAAAACACACCTAGGTTGCAGTGAGTCATGCTGTGGACTTTGGAATAACTGATTATACTTGAAATAGTCAAGAAGTTTTAATAACAATTTGTTAGACGGTTAAAACAGGCTGTCATTTGTGAGTAGAAGCCGTATTGAAAGGTCTAAGCCTACACCGATCATCTGTGCTGTCAAACACTTTGGAACATTTAATGTGTTTAGGTTGACATTTAACAGTTATATTAAAGGAATGTATTGGTCTGAGCTGCCTCATCAACTTCTTAGCTTTACTTTTTGACTGCAATCAGGGTGGAAACCATTTCCCTGTATGCTGCTTGTAGGTGGTTTTTCTCATACTGGAGCTGGATGGACCTTCAGAAATACTTGAGACTGAAGAATTTTTCCGAATGTCTTGCACACTGCAGCCCTGGCTGAATTTATGTAGTGTCATGCACTTTGCATAGTGTGCCTGTTGGATGCAAGCTGATCATCTTCTAGATGGGACTGTGACGTTGAATCCATGATCAGGGTGGTGAGTTAACTTGCTAAAAAAAAGTGGTGTTGACATGGACTCTGTGCTTGTGCATTATTTTTAAGGAACCTTATCTCAAAATAGTTTTATTTCGAAACAGTTTCTTCACTCGCATGTGACCATTTGGTTCTGTGGGGTTTGGACAGTAAGTGTATGCAGGCAAGAACAACCATAGGTAATCAGAGTTACTTGCGGTCACCCATGTAACATCTGTTCTGGTGGCTAGCTTCAATACTCCTTAAAAAAACCCTGACCAAACAACAAAAAAAAGCACTGAAAAGCTCAAAATAGGCTACATCCAGTGTTGGCTCAGAAAAAGAAGGAAGACCTGGGAAACAGCAATAAAACTCAATCTAGTCTCTGTGAGACCTGTGAAAATCAGTACTCTGTGGAATGGTAGCACCTCTTCTGCTGGCAGGTCTAAAGAGACTTGGACTGTAGAGAGCTTCTGAGCAGTTGGTTTGAACTTTAAAGTTGGTCTTTTTTTCCTTTTTTTTTTTCCATATTGAACTTTTTCCATCATAGGATGAGAAAGAATATATTTTTTTTTTGTATTATATGCATTGATATCGATTAATTTGTTCTTGTATCAAAACAGATTAATACTACTGGATTTTCTTTTCTCTAGGTGCTTTTTGTGTCATATGGGCTAAAACCCAGTGGAGGACGTTGTCTCAAATTACTAAAACCTGCAAATACAAATCACTTCCCACAAAATATTATGTTTGCTTTTAAAGAATAGCATTTAAAATCATATTCCCGAAAGAGGAAGATGATGTTGGAATAAGGCGCTTTAAAGAACTTGAAGTATGATATATGGGCCTTAATCTCAAGAAAGTCTTGAAAATCAGACTTTATATAGACTTTATTCACAAAACTCTGCCAGCAATTTTAACCATGGGCACACTCCTCCTTGCTAAAGATCATGCAGCAGCTTGATCAGTTTATATTTATGCAAACAAACTTTTGGAGAGCATTGCTGCTTATGATGATTGCTCTTACATTGACTTTTTTCCTTCTGGTGGAGCAAAAGTAATGATATACCATACTAAGTCGGTGAGAAATGCAAATGGCAATGTAGATCAGTCTTTTAATAGCATAACATTAAATAACTTGATGCTGGTGATGTGACCCGAACATGACGTAGGTGTTGACATCTGAGTGATGGTGGCATTGTAAATATTTTGAGTTACCACAAATGTTTACCACACTGAGAACTTCTGTGGGTACCTAGGCACATGATATCTTTAGCTTGCTTTGAAAATTGACCTTAAACTACTTGTGATCAGTAGATAATCTCTGGAGCTGACCTGGTTCATGTTCATCCTCTGGGTTGAATGGATAATATTGAGGACTACAAAGATGATCCGAGGGCTGGAGCACTTCTCCTATGAAGACAGGCTGAGAGAGTTGGGGCTATTCAGCCTGGAGAAGAGAAGGCTCCAGGGTGATCTTATTGCAGCCTTCCAGTACTTAAAGGGGGCCTACAGGAAAGCTGGAGAGGGACTTTTTACAAGGGCGTGTAGTGATAGGACAAGGGGAAATGGATTTAAACTGAAAAGGGGGAGATTTTGGTTAGATATAAGGAAGAAATTTTTCACTGTGAGGGTGGTGAGGCACTGGAACAGGTTGCCCAGAGGAGCTGTGGGTGCCCCATCCCTGGAAACGTTCAAGGCCGGGTTAGATGTGGCTTTGAGCAACCTGGTGTAATGGAGATTGTCCTTGCCCATGGCAGAGAGGTTGGAACTAGATGATCTTTAAGGTCTCCTTCCAACCCTAACCAGTCTATGGTAAGTGTGAAGAATGTATATGATAGCTAATGTTATTGTAATATATGATATGCAGAGACTTATGTATTTGTTTTTCTTTTGAAGTCCAATTCTAAATGGTGCAAGTGCTGAAGACAGCTCAAAGGTCAATTTGGTATTCAAGATTTTTTTTTTTAATTCATCTTTTCTGTCAAGATTCTTTATAGCTGACTGTATGAGAAGAGAGAACAGCACAGATCAGATAGTGGTGGTGTTTTTCTGGCACTTGAACCTATCACATAGTTAAATTTTACAGAAAATATTTTGTGCACACTGTGGTTGAACTTGATGTCAGGCTTGCCTTTTAAAATAGGCTTACATGAAGGGAGGTTGGTGGGACTTTCTGGTTTGATGTCAGCTTTTAAAAGAAGAGGTTGTCCCAAAAACAGGTAACAAAGCATATATGGAGTGGGACTGGTACATGAATTGCATAGTTATGAAGGAGCTGTGTCTTCAGGGAGCTTCTTTGTCAATATCAGGCACTTCAAGTAAAGATACAACTGGCGTATTCCTTCAGGGCTGTTTTTTTATAAAGCTGAAATAATGGCAAAGTGAGGAGAGTAGATGAATTCAACTTAATATTTCTGGCTCAGGTTAATTGCAACAGTCTGATACTACAACCATGTGTTCAACCCTTGTTCCTGCTTAAGCAGAGGGGAAAAGAGGCTAAGAAGGGACAGTTCCTCAGTTGGAAAAGAACAAAAGTAGGATTGGAGAAGGATCCAAAAAGTCAATTGAAATGTAACTTACTTTGGCATGTAAAGGAGCAAGTCTGCCAATGGAGAGAAAAATACAAAAAAAAAATATTTTAAGCCTGCCTTCTGTAGGAGGGAAAAAGTATATCATATATGATAATACGATGCTAATAGAATGGCAAGAGCCTTAGCATATGGTGAAGGTGAGAATAAATTGAGATGGATGTGCAACACTAATGAGAAGTGAGGTGGGAAATCCCGTCACACTACAGAAGGACCTGAGAGTAATGTATCAGTGTGAAGGAAGTAGCAGGTACCAACCACAAACTGTCACAGCCCAAACCTATTCTAATGCAACTGCACCTGGACATGAAGGGTCTGAACTGAGGACAGAGTTTTGAGTCCTGTGTCTCTGTGCTGCTGGTGGCTCTGTCGCACAACAACAGGGCAGGCCAGCAGCTCGAACGTCATGTGGCGTTTCATGGCAGCCTCTAAGGCATGTTTGACCTTGTAGAGCACGTAATTGCTGGTTGTTCAGGCCTTGTTTTAGAAGGTGGTAAGCACAGTCGCAGTTCTTAATGATGACGATGACTGTATTTTGGTATATGACTTTATCTGACCGAAAAGAAAAAAGAAGTGGTAGGCATGTTTGCTATATGTGCCCCCTCTATATGTGCCCCCTCTATATGTGCCCCCTCTATATGTGGATGACAGTCTGCTGTATTGGCTGACTTCATCGCAGAATCGTACCTGTGGCAGTGCCTGTCTCTCTTTAGGTAAAATTTATCATAATAAATTCTGAGGTTGACTGAGTTCTGCTTCATTGCTTGGGCTGCCCGTATTCATTTTACTTATTATCAACTGATGTTTAAGATGAGGATTCCTGGCTGATGGAAAGGTAGAAAAGCCCAAGTGGGGAAAGATAGAGAACAGATGTAGGAAATCTTGAGTTTTCCTGGCTATTACTCACTCACAAGAGTTTAAAGTAAATCATTTAGCTTGTGCTGTCTGCTCTCGCTGCCCCACCAACACTTTCTCTGTCAGAGGGAGAGTAAGATGACTTCCAAGAAATGATGATGATGTGCTGAAATTAATGACTTACTAGGTGTACCAAATACATTATCGATTTGAAGAATAACGTCTGGATAGATAAATAATTAGCTTTTTTTTTTTGAAGTCAGTTTGTATTCTGTTCTATTGTACAGATTCATACATGAGATCTTGTTCCATTTAAGGCTATTAAAAAAACAAAACCAGATACCTAAAGTCCAGAATAAGGGTGTTCCACTTTAGCTGATAGAGGCATAGAGCTCTCCCTTACCATGTGTTGCGGTAAGGATTAGGAGGCCCTCAAGATGAACTGAGAGTGGGAGCTGCTGACTGGGCAGCTCAGCTCCTCTAACTGGGGAGTGCCTAGGAAATAAAGCACTGTACATAACCCACTCTTTGCTATCTGAAAAACTACAGTTCACTCCCAGTATTTTTTCTAAATTTCTCAGAAATCTGCACCGAACCACTGGTTTTCAAACCTGCATAGTGGAGGCAGCACTTTCAGGATGCACTGACACACAGACTGCTGTGCTACATGCTTGTGGTAGGGCTGGGGCCATGGCAAAATCCTTTTGTGCTCCTGGAAGAAGTGTGTGGCCTGCCCCATCTGAGGGGAAAAGAGAAAAAAAAAAAACCAAACAAAAAAACCCAACCAAACCCAAACCAGGCATTGATGCTGTATTAGACACACTAAAGCTCTCCTGTAAACATTATATAGTGTACACTAGATTATAGGATCTTAGAATTTTAAGGTCATAACCAGGCCACATCAGTTATTCACGATACTCTACTGCTAGAGCTACCTTCAAAGACAGAATTTTGTAAAAAGATCAGTAATGTTTTTTTGTGTGCTAAGTTTACATTGTCTTTAGTTTTTTTGAAAGCATAAAAGAATAATGCCTGTTTGTTCCCTTGTTGATGTAGTGGTAACATCTTGAAAAGTTTTATTTCCGCATTTAAAACAAAAATCAAATATATAGTTTTGTCAAATATCTGGTTTAAAATCCCACATAACACATCTCTCTTGGTTGTCTCGTCAGTGCTCCTTAAAACTGTGGCATGGTTTTTCACACCTAGTCTGAGCACAAAGATAAATCACATCTCTGCTGCTTAATGCAGCTCCAACCTTAGGATGTCCTATAGAGGCTGGTAGTTACTCTTTGATTGTGACTGATTTAAGGAACCTTTCTCAACGTAGGTGTATTGACATGTCAACTTCCATCATTCTGGGCAGTTTCTTGTAAAATCAAGCTTCTGTGTTAAATTTGAGGTTACTGCATTGTCATCTCTGACACTGAAACTGGTTTGCTTTTATGGCTGGCGTTGACAATCTGTCATAGGAGAAAAACATCAGGAAAACATCAAGCCAAAATGTGAAGTTTTTTTCATTGCAGAAACCTGTAGAGTGGGAATAACTCATTCTAGTATGGGAATGACTCACACAAAATAACGGTGTTAATATGGGGTTATATTACCCATCTGCCTACTATGTCTTAACTCTTGTTTTGAAACATACCTAAGGTTTTACTGCTTTTCTCATAACACCAGTGAGATGTACCATTCAATGCACACGCTCAAGTCCTTGCATGCTTTGCTGTGTTAACCTGTTATACGAATTCCCCACCTATCCCTATGCCGTACTGGCCAGTGTCTGGTCTTTGATAGTTGTTTTCTAGCCTTACAGAAAGTCCTAAAAAGGTCTGTTTCTGATTTGGTAGGTGCAAGGGTATGTCAGGCTTAGTATCATCTTACCCTCCCACTGTTTTCTCTAGGGTGGTACTAAGAGCGCTTGTAACTTTTCACTGTTTCTTAATGCCTTGGTAGGGGGATCTCTGAAGGGATCTTGTCTGTGGAGCTGTATGCAATATTACATCCGTGGTAAGCATCCTGTGTGAATGCAAAAATGCTTTTTTTCACCCAATTGGAAGTACCCTACTACAAGTGTCGGTTTAAAATAATTGCCAACACCTCAAACAGACTTGGAATGAGTAAACGCTTTCAGCTGGATTGCTCTGCTACCCTTGATTGTTAAAGGAAGTAATAATGGTATGGGGGTGTGCATAGGCAGTAGGATTGTGTCTAAAATTAGCTCATTTGTATTATAGTGCTACAGTGGCTAATTAAAACGGTAAGGGTTTTTGCCCTGAAAGCTTCCAGTTCCTTAAACAGTTTATTTGTAGCTGCTTCATGAATTTGGATACACGTTCCTGTATCTTACTTAACTAGCCGCAGTTTGCAAGCTTTGTGGAAACTTTCTGCTGCTTTTATGACCTGTTTATTTTCCTAGTAACTGAATGTAGATCTTTATCACTTAAATTCTTAGTGTCAAGTTGCTCTCAGTATTGTGGGGTTTCCTTGAGTCTATTGGAGCTTATTCCCATCTTTTGTTGACTCCAGAGAAGATGGGTCAGTTGTGGTAATGGGTTGGGTAAAATCGCCAGGGCTCAGGGACAAGGAGGTCATCCAGAAGCTGCTCTCCTCCTTGTCAGTTCTCTGAAGTATCCCCTTCACTGGAGGAAAATTCTGTACCTCTTTTCTTCTTCACCTTCACCCCTATCTTGGAAGGGCTAGGAGGCCTTGCAGCCTTGGAGAGAGACTTACCTCCTCTTGCTAGAAGCTTGTAAACCTTTCGCTGTCCCTCTGGCTACTTCTGTTCCTGGGAGCGGCAGGACGGACATGAGGGATGCCTCTCTGCTATGCTGGAGCAGGTGTTACTTTACAACCTTGGAAAGAGCTGGTACAGTTCAGCGAGGCTGGTTACCAACTAGACAGGTTCAAGTCCTTGGTGCTCTCCAGTAGGAGGGCTGGAGATTCCTTATCACAAGTCTAATGAACACAATTTATACAAAGAATAGCAGAGTTGGTTTTCTTACTGTTTTTTCCTGTGAAGTGGGAATAAGTTCGGATTTATAGCTAGCTTTGAAACTTTCTGCATAGTGTTTCATTTTTGCATGAGTAAAAGCTTACTCATTTGCAACAACGTTTTTAAAATGAGAAGCACCTATCCTGAAACTGAACCTGGTCCTGAAACTATACACCAGTAAACCTTTTCTTGTTACTTTTTCTACAGTCTGATCCGATAGCTGACTGATCATCTTAATGTAGTCTCTAGCTTTGTGACTTCGCACACTTTGTTTAAACAAGTGTGCATCTATCTAAAACGCCCTTTAAACTCCATTTTTTCCTTCTAGCAAAGATTTGATTCCATCCCAGCTTTCAGGAGAGAAGAGAAATAGATTGAACTTAGTTGCAACGGTGCATGTAATATGCCAATGTCTTTTGTTGTTGTTTTAGGAGCTGTTGGACAAATATTTAATAGCTAATGCAACTAATCCAGAGAGCAAGGTATTCTACCTGAAGATGAAGGGTGACTACTTCCGATACCTTGCTGAAGTTGCCTGTGGTGATGACAGAAAACGTAAGTACCTTGTGGTGTTTGGACCTTCAGTAGCTAATGAACTTCAGTTTTGGGCCATGGGGAAGGGACACAGTAAACGAAGGACACGTGCAGATATTCCTCTGAATTCACATGAGTTAGCTGAGTGGGAACAACCGCGTTTCAGTTGGAAATCTCCAGTGTTCATACAGACGGAGAGTAAATTCTGAATAGACCTTAAGTGTAATATGCCAGGCAACTTTAGCTGACGTTCCTGTCACCTACTCTAAATTTCTGGATAGTCGTTCCATAATGCTTATTCAGAGCTTCTGGAAAAGACTTCAGGTAAAGGTCTGCTAACATATTTAATGTTGTTTGTTTGTGGTTCTCTACTAAAATAAAGTTGGCAAAGAAGAGTTCACAGATCTCGGCAACATTTTTTACTGATGAAGTCCTCTTGATCTATAAGTTTCAGTGTAAAGCAGACTTCGTTGTAAGTCACCTAAGTTTATAAAGAAGCAACAAAATTACTGGGTCAGTACACTATCCAAAAAAGTGTGAGCTGCACTTCAAAGTTGTTGATGTTTGTAGGGATAATACTGTCCCTGTAATTCTAGTTTGCCCTTTTGGATCCAGCAGAAAAGGTCTGGAAAACTTCACAGCTGGTACTGTCACTTGATACTGGGCGTTCTGAGAATGCAGAACATTCTTAGAAGTTAGGACATGTGCATAGATGGTTTTAGGTACCTCAGGAAGCTCTTTTGGGGAGGGTTTTAACTCTATTCAGAGGATGTATTGAATTTTAAGTATTAGGACTGTCTTGCAAGGTGCCCAGATACTACTTTGATGTAAAAACTCTTGGTATGGCATAAGCTAATGATATGTTTCTACATAACAAACTAAAATTAGCCTTGGGGTGATGCTGTGACACAGAAAGGAGATGACTGGTGGAGCTGGCAGAGCGCTGAAGTGACTGCTTTTGGGTTGGGCATGGTAGGCATCTGACAGTGTTGGCTAGTTTAAACCAATTGAGTTGCAAAGTTGGAAGAGAGCTGATTGTCACTTCAGTAAAGGCTTTTCTTTTTTTTTCAGTAAAGTCTCCTTATATTGTAAGAGCACTTAAGTTGAAAGATGAAAATATACAAAATGGAGTAACCATCTTTCCATTAATGAGTTGCATTCAGGAATTCTTAACCCTTTGCCTGATTCGAGTGACAACAGCAGGTCCAAGTGTAGCAGAGACAACTTGTCTTTGGCTTTCACAAAGATAATCTGATTTATGTTTTGTCTCCAGCAGTTACAAATCTGTGGACTTGTTTGAGCAGAGAAATGCCAGCTATCTTGGCAAAAAAGACTGCATTTAAAGTGATATGCATGCTGATACAGGTTCTTACTGTAGAAGAGGGACTGATTGATAACCTTTGTAGCAGATCTTGGTGTTTTGCTGGGAAGTCACAGCTTATGTGTATCACTATGCATACGTTTTGTGCTTGACTGCTGACAAACTTCTAGGAGTTTTACTTGAAGCTTTTCAGATGTCCCACCTCTAAGCATCTGTTTATTTTCTCTACTTCAAATATATTTTACGTACTTTTAAGCTGATTTATTTCCTGCATCTGCTAGGTTTTTTGCCTTTTTTGACCTGTTGTCAACCAATTAATAGCACATTAGCACTCATTACAGTGTGAATACTGTCTGTGTTGTGAATCTTGAATGCATAGCAGATTTTAGTTAACAAACTCCTTTTTTCCCCCGCATTTTCTAGAGCAATTATGGTGTTAGCTCCCTCAGAGATGGATTCTGAGCTCTGACAATGGCCTTTCTTTTCCTGCTGTCTCCTTCCATTCTGCAGGCATATTTAGGGTGGCTCTTGGTCCTTTGATTGTCTATCAGAAGCAAATCTGGAATAGACAATATGTAGCACCCTTAAAGTATCCATTCTGGCGTGGTAACCTCTTTCCTCTGATGTTTTTCCCCATTATTTTGAGCACGACATTTTTTTTTCATCTTGACCTGTCTACACGCAGTTTTTGGAGGCAGATTTTGTTTTTTCAGGAACATGCAGTACATGCCTTCCAAACTTGCTGAAGAAGTAGGGCCGTACAGACAGTAGCCTGTTTACTCTGCACACCTGACTCACATGATCATGTCCATCCTGTGCAAGGAATGAAGCAAGATTTCTGTAGAAAAAGTAATGCTTTTTTTTGGTACCTAAGGTATCAAAGGCCATTGAGGTAATATAGTCATCTTGGATGTTTGTATTTCCTAACTTCTATGTGTTTATCTGTCTTTTGAATACCTTTGCTCTATAGTAGCTTAATTTGCTCCCTGTGTTTTGTCAGTGTGGCAGCTGTACTTAAAATGGGTTTAAAATCATTACCTTGATTAAAGCAAGTGCAGTGTTCTGCTAAGAGCAGGCTTAAATAGAGGACTGTTCAGTCTCCTGCTAATGGAGTGCTTTAAATAGTCATATCTTTAACAAAAAAAAACCCCAAACTTAATGTTGCAATGTTTCTTATTCTTTTAACAGAAACAATAGAAAACTCACAGGGAGCTTATCAGGAGGCATTTGATATCAGCAAGAAGGAGATGCAGCCAACACATCCAATTCGCTTGGGTCTAGCTCTTAACTTCTCTGTATTTTATTATGAGATTCTCAACAATCCTGAGCTTGCCTGCACACTGGCAAAGACAGTAAGTTACTTTTTTCTTCTGTATGCCTGCAGGGACAGAAGAGGAGAGTTTGTGCTTCGAATAATATGAATGATTATTTCCAGAGTTTGTGCAGGAAATGATCCTATTTAATGTATCTGGTTTCCAAGCTCATATTGTTAGCAGGATTAAAGGGGTACAAGCAAGCTCTATTTACAACGTGACTTAAATTTTCAGCAACATGGCAAGCTTTTATTATGCCTTTATTATGCTTCTTTTTCAAACAGAACGATTCAGGTCATTAACTTCTGACCTGCTGATTGATTTATTTATTGATTTATTGATTTATTTGTTTATTTATTTATTTTTAAGCTACCTTTACTGATAGGATTAGCTTCTGGTTGTTTAATGATAACTTAATAGAAAGACTAAAGATGGTTTAATTATTCTAGGCGTTTGATGAGGCTATTGCAGAACTTGATACACTGAACGAAGACTCATACAAAGACAGTACTCTCATCATGCAGTTGCTTAGAGACAACCTAACAGTAAGTTGCCTTTTTATGTGCTATGTGGTTCTGTAACCATGTATTTGTTTTGTTAGACTGAATTTGTGATGAAACAAACACCTTATTGCTCTCTAGTGCAAAACAGCACTGAGTCAGGCTATTTATGCTACTGTACCTTTTCATAAGAAGTGTAAGTTGATGTTAGCAACTTCATGCTGTGTAATCTAGAATAACAGGTTGGATAGCTCGTGGTCTTCGTTCTTTGCTGGCCTTTTCACTGGAGTGGGAGAAGGTGCATTCAGCTAAATTAATGTACGAGATAGGACACGGAGTCAAAAAACAGTAGTCTGTGATCTGTCAGGGATTCTTACTCAAACTTTTTGAAGAATACCTCAGAAACAAAACATCTGTCCTGTTGTACATCCAGTGAAGCTTGCTTTATTTGTTTCCCTGATTTTCATTTAAAAGAAAGTCTAGAATTTCAGTGTGTTAAGAATAAAATTAGTTTATGTTTGAGTATTATAATGATTAACTGTTTAAGAAAACTGCCTAATAAAACCACTAGGTCCTATTAAAATACATATCTAAGACAATTTTTTAGGGAATATCTTCTCTGGATACTGACTGCATTTAAAATTACAGCAGCATTTATTATTTGCAATACTCCTTCAGTATTTTATTAGCACTATAAAACGCTCAGCTTTGGTGGCCAAAATGGTAGTCTTCACTTTGAGGATTCAGACGGCTCCTTTTGAAATTGCCGTTACTCCCAAAGCTACCATTGAGACTCGCTTGAACAGTCTAGGATCGATGACGTAGCTCGCTGTTAAGCACAAAAGTCTGGACCTGTTTAAAACACTGTCTGCTCTGCCTCTGGTACCTGAGGTGCACAGCTAGTTGTGCCCTGGGCGTGGGGAGCTATTGCCAATTAGCTCTCTCTGAGCAAGTACTGGTAGCCAGGGTTGTACAGCTCCCGTGCACTGGTACTTTGTAGACATCCTTAAGCCTAATTCGTTATCATTTCTATACAGTCAATAGTCGTCACTTTTTGGAAGTAAAGCTGTGCTTCTGAAAGCTGACGCTGTTTTTCTTTTCTTTCTAGTTATGGACATCAGACAGTGCAGGAGAAGAATGTGATGCTGCAGAAGGTGCAGAAAACTAAACTGCACACGGGGCGTCATTCTCCCTTTCCTTCTCAAGAAACCTTTTTACACGTCTCCATTCCTTATAGCTCCACTTGGATTTCCTATAGCAAAGAAAACCCATCCATGTGTATGGAAATCAATTTATAGTCTTTTCACACTGCAGCTTTGGGAAAACTCCATTCCTTGATTTGTGTTTGTCCTGGCCTTCCTGGTGTGCGGTTACTGCTGTAGAAAAGTATTAATAGCTTCATTTCATATAAACATAAGTAACTTCCAAACACTTATGTAGCGGACTAAAGTGTACCTGGTATTTAAAAACAAATCTGAACCAGTTCCTGCCAGTTGACTGTGTTTTGTATTACAGTAAGATATGAAAATGTAGTTACTTGCAACTAAAGAGTGTTCCACATAGCTTTTAATTCTCCACATTCCCTTCTTATTCTGCAGGGTTTCCTTTCCATAATTGACTTTCACACGCTACTGTGTATTCTTTTCAGTAGGAACATGGAAGTATTGGGCCAAATCAAGTTGAGCATTTCTAGTTTGAAAAATGACAAATTGAGTTGCTTCCTGTATCATGTAATGCAGAAGCTTGTGTGTTTGAAAACAGGGGCTTCTCTTAATCTTCAGTTGCTGCTGTTTTAAGTTGGTATCCCTTCCCAATAAAAGTTCACTTACACTCCTGCCTTCGTAGTTCTGGTATTCACTTCACTATGTATTAGAAGCAGCATGTTACTGCCGGAGAACAGGCAGTGCTTTTTGGCAGACTAAAGTGCATGTCATTTCTTAATACACTGGAATGGGAAAACCAATTGAAGTTCACATGTCCAAGTATAAAATTTAGTACTTTTCCATGCAGGTTTGTGCACATGTGAGAAGGTGTCAAGTTTGTCCAGTGATTGTTACTTAGAGAGTTTGGACCACTATTGTGTGTTGCTAATCATTGATTGTAGTCCCAAAAAAGCCTTGTGAAAATGTTATGCCCTCTGTAACAGCAAAGTAACATTAAATAAAATTACATTTTATAAACCACTTACTGTTGGCTTGTAACAATTCCATGTAATCGCTTAAGGGCTAAACATAAGTGTAAGTATCTTATGCTAGAAGTGTCTTTCTCAAATTGAGTGCATACTTTTAAAAAGTCTGCTCTTATGAAATGAGTTCATTTATTTGAACGATGTTCATTATATGAAAATATCCTGGATAACTTTTCATAGTTAACCTGACATGTGGACTTCTTAATAACTAAATCTACTTAAGCTAATGACTTCACCTTAATAATGACCTAAGAAAAAATAGCCAATGTCTTGATATTCTCCCATGGCTTGCAAATCTTCTCATCTAAGTTACGCATTTTTTTGTAATCTCTTCAAATTCTCCGATCTGTCCTCCTGTTGTGTTTTTTCACTGGTGGTCGTCACTATTAATTATTACAGTATTCCAGCTACACTGTCCAAAATTTAGAGGAATTTGTCCTGCTCTAGAACATTAGTTTGTGTGCTGCCACATCATAGTCTGCTTTCTGTTGTTCTTAGATGCTTTTAGTATTACTGTTTCTCCCAGTTTTTTGGAGCTTTTTGTAATAATACATTGCTCTGCTTTTTTTTTCCTTTTCTTTTTTCTTTTCTCCCCTAGATCACTTAAGAGTTTTTCTCCTAAACCTCTACCTCTTAGTTTCCCATGTTGGTGGGTTTTTGAAAATATTTAACTCCTATTAGTGTCCTGGCTAGACAGGATATGACAATATGAAAAAGGACATATTACTAGTCCTTGCAGGCTTCTAATGGTACATCTTCCACCTTCCATGATATTGTTCATTCTTTGAGTGTGCACAGTGAGTGTTCTTACAATAAAACTGTTCAGATTATGTGCTTCAATTGACATGCATTGCTTTTTACAAGAAAAAATTGTATCAGTTCCATTTTCTTCATGCAGTCACCTTGAATTGCTGTCAAAAGTATTGTGTGGCAGGATTCTACATAAACTCATATGCTTCTTAATCGGTGTTTTGGTTTCATAATTTCTTCCCCTCCCCTATGCATTTCTTATTGATCCTTTGTTTCATAAAGGTTTTTAGCTCCTAAGTGCTCTCATTCTCCAAGAAAAATTCAGTGCTGACATGTTAGCAGTCACCTCTATCCGCTCATTCACGAGTTTGCTTTCTTTGCTGTCTTCTGGAGGACTGTCTTAGCATGCCCTACACTGTCAGCTAGCACCCGTCTCTTGTTTCCTTCCTTTTGCAACTTGTCAAAAGAGTTGTCAGTTTTCCTTACAGGAACAGTATTGGGGCCTTGTATCTAGACTATAGCTTGATGTATTAAATCCTCTTCCTAATGTCTATCAAGCTGGGCACATTCTAGCTGTCTCTTGCTCATGGCATCCACATTTTGTGCAAAAAATGAGTCTTGAAACTGCAACATCAGCTCTTGAATTTTAATAATACTGAATGCAGCATCATCTTTTCTCATACTGTTACTTCCAGAATTTGGCCATTCCTGTGTGTTGTTTTGGAGTGGGGAGGGAACAAAAGGTGTAGGGGAATAGGATAATGGTACGAAAAAGGAATAGACTGTAATTCCCTAAATTACTTTGCCTAGTCCCCCCTGCCCCCAGGTACATTTCATTATTAGTGTAACACCCACAGTAACTAGGTACATTCATGTGGTATTATGATTTGCATTTCCAGGAGATAATTTGCACTTCCTTATATGCTGCCCCACCTCACATGAGAGGACATGCCCCACAGCTTAGGAAACACTGGACAGACTGACATCTCAAAACCATCCCAAACCGTGCTTACTCTTTGCAAGCCAGATAAGCAATTGATGATATACGATCCAAGACACACAGTAAAAACACAATAGGGTCTCGTTAGATAAAGGGTGGGATTTTCATATGCTGCATGCGGCTGTATACGGTAAATCCTGGGGGGCAGAGTTATTGGCTCAACCATTATGACAAATTTCACAGTGGTGCATTAATCATTTAAACTTCCTTCTTAGTATTTTCAGAATATTGAAGAAAAAAGAGAGTTCTCACTCTTCTGCCAGATGAGTGGTGGTAATAGAGTTGGTACTTCATGCTAAGCCACTTTCTTTTGAGGTATTTGTGCTGTAACTGAGCTTATGGCAAAACAAGGAGTTTTGTACTTAATTTCTCAGGATCTTTGTTGAAATGAGTAACGTCAACAAACATACTTTTCCTTTACTCTTCTCCAAGCCTAGTTGCAGTATTCTTGGTGTGATAGCAGGCTACCTGTCATACCAGGACACAAATTATTTTGTGATTCTGTAAAACAGAGCACTTGCTACTTCGCACCTTTCTTTTGTGCAATACAAAGCAGTGTAGGGAGACCTGAGTAAGTTTAGGTTTGTGGGGGTGGGTGGGGGTGGTTGGTTTTTTTGTTTGTTTGTTTTTGAGGTCTTTTTAAAAACTTTCTACTTAGACACACGCAGACAAAAAAAAAAAGCAGTAGAAATACTGATTTGGGTAACTAGAATTTATGTAAGTATACTGATGTTTTAAATGTTAGTGTGGTTTTCAAAATAATAGTAACATCCTAAATATGTCTGAGAAATGGTCTGATGCTACCTTGAATTATCTTCCATATCAAACCAAGAGGATAAATTGAGCAATAAATCATGGTAGAAAGGAAAAGGACAAACTTTGATATTTATTCCCAACATTGGAAGGCTACCAATTCGAAATCCCAATTTTACAACGGAAATCCCAGATCTCTGTAACAAGAACTGACTGCCCTCTTTTGTGTGAGTGTAGCTAGATGACACAACTGCTGAAAGCTCCAGCAATTACAGCTTGGCCAGCTTTCAGATGAATAAAATGCCAGTGTGGGAAGGGTGAAATGTTAGTACCAGTTTTGGATTACTGCCATGATATTTTCCACTACGCTGCGAAGACTCTTACTTGCTAGAGGAATGCCTTTGTCCTCTTCTGCTAGAACCCTGGAATCGATAAACACACACGAGTACATCTCTAATAATCAAGTGTAGCCTCAAATTATGTGACCAAATATTTTATAACTTAAATTTCTGTATGTGCAAACTTGTTTAAGGCAAGTTTGTCTGTAGTGTAGGATCTGTGAGTTGACATTGGTGTAAGAATCCCTGAGGTGAGATTCTGTAAATGCCATTAGAAGTGGCTCATGAGCTCTTTTATTGCAAATGATATTCTCAGTTGTCCAGTCTCTTTGCTTAGTTAAAATCCTCATTCCTGCTGTTGTGGACATCAGTTGTGAAGTCCCTCTGCTTCTGGAAACAAAAGGACAGTTTGTAAAACCTGTTTAGGGGAGAAGGGTGGGGTTTTTTGGGCCTTGGCTTCAAATTAAGGTATGGCTGCTGATCTTGTTACTGCTGAGCAGAGGCTGGGTATTTCAGATTTGTTGTAAGCCTGTCTGAAACAATAGAAGGGGCTTGTTATGGCCCTGTAAGCGGGAGGAAAAGCAGAGGTAGAAGAGATGCTTGTTTCTGTGCTCTTAAGTTACTTAAATTGCACTCTCCAGGGAAAACTCCTGATGTGTTACAGCCAGGGAGTGATAAAGTTTGGTCTCGGCAGTGACAGCACTAACAAAGCTGTACATTATAACATTCTTTACATAACTCAGTGTTCCAAAGAGATTTTGTGTATATATTAAAGATAGTATAGCCTTTGTCGTACAGGATGCGTGAATCAGCCCGGTTAAGTTTAGATTAGAAAATACTTGAGTTTCTACTCACAGAACAAATTATGCCAATGTGAACTGGGAGGCAACTGAATGCTTTGGGCTGTTTTATAAAATGGCAGAATCAAGGTTTTGCTGCTCTCTCATCCCCTTGAAAAATCCAGACTGCCATAAAAAGCTGCTTTCGCTCTGTTAGCATAATTTCTATTGATTTCAATGCATAGGTGTTTAAATTCCATTTATATGCCTAATTTGATAAGTCATATTCAGAATAAATGGTCTGAACAAGATCTCGCTCTGTGATTTAAAAGGTTTCAGTAGCTGGTGACTTTATTGATGGCTTAATTCACCTTTAATGTCAGAATTAATCAGTTTAAATACAGGGCCTTGAGAATGTAAGTCAAGTTTTATAGTTCAGATCTTCGGTAGGATCTTAGGAAAACACTATTAGCATTAGTTTTAGAGGTACCCATGCGAAATATGTTTTTACTCTGAGGCTTCAAAGGATATACATTTGTTAATATGTAGCCATGTCAAAATATATTAAATAAATGTTAGTGCACAGTAAATAGTGTGTCAAGTGGAACTCTGTTACTCTCATGCCAGTTTGTTGCTGTTAGGCTTTGTGCTTGAGAGATGGTTGACGTTTTTATCAGTGGGAGAAGCAGGAGGAACTTCTCAAGTGGTACCTAAGCATCACTAGAGAAGTTTGTGTGCAGTATTCCTACAGCTAGAGGCAGTTTAATTGACTTAACATTTTTGCTGTTCCATCTTGTCCCTTCCCTCAGTTTTTATCCCATGTGGGACAGTTTCAGTAATACTCAGCGGGAGACAAAATGATGGCTTTTGCTAGGCACACTCTTTAATTACTCACCAACCAAGTTCAAAACTACTCTGCTGTAAAACTTGGGTTCCTACAAACATGTTTCTAATGTTCTGGTCACTCTTCTGCTCTGCTCCTCTTCAGTTGTCCTTGGCCTTGCCCTTCCTTTCTACTTTGTTCTTCTAAGGTCTGGAGCAAGGGCTGGGCATGTCGCATGGTCAGTGAAGAGATGCTGGTCTTGAAGCCACGAGTGGTTCTAATCTCTTGTACCTTGAAAATACTTGTAGGAGGGGATGGTCTCTGCACTCAGGTGCAAGGTGTGTAGGTCCCTGGAGGGGAGAAGATACAGCAAGATGATCACTTCTGAAAGTGCACTGTAAGGCAAGAGAATAAAAAAAGGAAGAGAGCCCATAGATCAGAGCAGTATTGAATGCCAACGCTACTGTCTTATTATTACCTTCAAAGTGGAAAGAACTTAAAATATCGTCACTTAAAACAGTGATGCATGGGCGTGCAGAGGCATGAAGGTCTCTTCTGTGGTCATGGCTGAAAAGGTGTTTATAGCTCTATATATGTGGTGTGCCATTCTTCTGCAAACAATGAGACAATACATTTACGTGCTGTTCTGTATCAAGAGTGCATAGTCACTTCTGGTGGAGCTGTAGAATGTGGTTCAAAAGCAGCAGCTTTGATAAATAACACAAAACATTAATTTATAGAAATAACAGTATGAATGGTTCCTATGGAGAAGCAAGCCTTAAGTGTACCAACCTAACTGATCAGAGACTTTTTCTTCAAAGTGGGACAACATATGCTATAGTTTATGTACTTAAAATAAGACTGGAGGAGACCCCCTAGATCATCATGTCCCACTCAGTCCCATCACAGGCACTGCACAGCACAGCACAGCCTTATATTTAGATTCTTTTTCTCCTTTGCTACTGGAAGCCTATTCCAGTTTCTTACCCTGCTGATAGCTAGAAATCCAAATAAAAAGCTTACCCTTAGGCAGTTTATACCACTTGTTTTTGTGTCAGTGCTGCCTGTTGGCTAAAATCCAGTAAGCATTCAGCTATCGGGAGGGTTGCACAGAGAGAAATCTTGGATAAATAGATCAGAGTGCTCCAGGAACCTTTTGCGGTGTGCAGGGATGGTAGGAATTGCAGAGCTTCAATACATCTGTAACTGTAATTGGTTTTCAGAGGCAGGTCCTAATGCTGCACATCCTTTTGCTGATTTTAGTGGGTATTCTGTTTCTAGATGGTTTGCAGTAGTTAGATTTTTATTTTGTCAATGATTATTTGGTCGGTAGGAGGTAAGGAGAGCATTTTGTTTTGGTGTGCCTGTACACAGAATCTATATTGCAAAGGGAAAAAAACAGCTGAGGAAGGAGGAATCTCTAAATTCTCATTTTGATTGCCTCAGGGAATGATAACTTTAATAGCATGAGCATTGACATTTGAAAGAAATACATGTTTTATTTTCTTTTTCCAAATTGCTGCTCTTTATAAAGGCAACTCACTTGTTACTTCACTGTCTTAAAAGATAAAAGTTGTTAGTCATTGGCAGGAAATGTTGATAACTTGTGTATCTTGATTGATGGGTCAACTGCAAATACTATTTTTGTCTAATTAGAACCAGAGGAGAAAGAGTGGATCATTTTTGTCAAAGACACTTCAATTTTTAAGAGATATTTAAGCTTTCTAAATAGCGCTTCTTTTTTTTTTCAGGCAGATACAAATATGAGATCAATATCAGCATCCTGGAACTTCATACTTTATTCCTTGACTTTCTGAATTTCACTCGTTAAGACAACTAGGCAGGCCTCATTACTAATTAATAAATCACTAGAATAAACAGTGCAGCAGGAAAAATAATGGGAAAGATAAGTTGACTGTTCAGTGGATTTGTAATACTGGAATGTTTTTTGGTTTTCTTTAACAGTATGAAATTGCTACACCCACAAAAGCACTATAATTTAGTGTGTTCTTCTGTTAGGAATCACATCTTTCCTAATCAAGTGGAATCTAGAAACCTGTTACTTCAAGAAAACCAATGAAAATTGTCATGTCAGAGCAGATCTAATGATTATTTTTATTACAGTAAAGCTTCACAACCATGCTGTGGAGAACATTACATACACAAGCATCCAGAAATGTCCCCACACTTGACGCACTACCCCTCCTTTCAGGATTGATGACTTTTTGACAACCTTTGGTAACTAGCTGAGTGCTTCAATGACTACCTAAAACCATGGGGTAAAGCCCTAAAGCCCATTTAAATTAACACAAGGTCAAGCATTATTTATGTAAAAGAATGAAATGCAGAATGCTCTCATGCACTTTAAAAGATAAGTAGCATGATAAGAACTTGACAATGACTTCTGGGTTTATAGTAGGCATGGAATAACCCTATCATCTGTATGTATTCTTGAGTCTAATTTGCTGGAGACAAAAGGAAAAGCTGTGTGGATTAATTTGCAGATTTAATAAGGCAACTGTACAGAGTAACCTGTTTAATGCATGAACTCAGAAGCACCTGAGCACACTTTTTCCTCTGTTGGAGAAAGGAAAAAGGCATCTTTCGCCAAGAAAATCTTATGGTTCCTCTGGTGGGACACAAAAAGCAACCACATGCACTTGTACTTGAGGTTGTGATCTTTTCAGAGTTTCTAGAGAAGAAATTACTCATTTTGTCATAATGAGCTTGTTTCTGAACTGCTGGGTTTCTGCTGAAGTTTCTTAAATGCTCTTGGGTCCCCTCCAGTGAAAATGTTGCTGCAAGGTGCAGTGCAAACAAAATTCTACACTGCAGGATGATGGTCTAAAAACTACAAGAACTGATGTAGACAAGCACGTGAAGGCAGAGAAGGCTGAGAATTTGGTGGCATAAGGGAATGCGATAGCAAAGCTGAGTAGAGTTCGGAGAATCTCTGCCTAACTTAGGAAAGTGAATCCTTAAACCAAATTACATGGTGGAACCTCCTGGTAAAACCAAGCAAACAGGTCCTTTGGGAAAGGAGATTAACCCGTAGGGAAATGTTTGGACTGCCACTTACTAATTCAAACCATTGGACTTACTCAATGAGTGTAGTCAAAGGGCTAAAAGATGGCAGTTATTCTCATTGGCAGGAAACATGGAAGTTAGTAACGCTAAAGCTGCCGAAAGGGAAGTAATTTGCCATTTCCTTACATGTAAGTTCTATCACTGTTTTTTCTATTTTTGTCTGTTCATTTTTTCCGTTAATTAACCAATGCTGCTCTGTGCAGTCTGAGTGCTTGCACGTTGAGATGTTCTGCTGAAGGATGGGGATCCAAGCACTTAAAGTGATTTTATCAAGGCAACCTGGAATACCTGTAGTCGGCTAGCACTAGTGCCGCGTCTTCTGATGAGAGTCTGCTCAGAGCATCATGAGTACTGGCTGCTTCCTAAACTACTTACTGAACTAGTTGTTCAACTCTTTAGCAGGAAACCTATTGTTTAATTTGTAGAATTGAGTCATAGAAACTATTTCCTGTCTGAATGAAAACAGTGTCCCAAATTACCCTAAATATTGCACAATTTTTCTACTAAAAAGTTTTTACTAAGAATCAAATTCTGAGATTTGCTTTTTTTCCTTTAAATTAATTTAAAATTGCTAGCTCTGAGTCTCTCATTAAGCTTTTTTGTCCAGATAAAAAGTCCTCAAAAGCTCTGGTAGTCATAGCCAAATGGGACTCTGAATTGCATTTCCATCTTACAAGAGACAGTTGGAAAGATAACTGTGTGGGAAGTGATACACTGCAGGGAACAGTCATGCCCTGGCAGTGAGGATGGACCAGATGACCTAATTTCTCTTTTCCATTAGAGCTGTCTCTGATTCCCCAGCTAGTCATGCAAGCGCATGACTGACAATAAGGATAAAAAAATATGGAAAACATATCTCCCAGCATAACAAATAAATCCTGCTATTCTTGATTCCATCACCTTGCAAGCACTGATTAATTGAATGCCATATAGTCTTCTATCCTTATGTTGGTCTTTTAGACAAAACCTTCAGAACTGACTTGCTGTTTTCTCTGGAATTGCTTGGAATTCAGAATGGCTTTCTCAGCTGCATGAGACATCTGCTTGATGCAGCTGATGGGCGAATATAAGCAAGATTTGAGAAGAACAGCTCAAAGAAGCAGTTGAGGGGTAATATACTCTACGCCCTGTTTTAATAATATCCCACATAACTCCTCTGCAATAGGATTTTGGAAGTGCAGCGCTGCACTAACTACTTCTACATTGTCATGCCTCGTACACAAATGACATGGGCTTGCTGTGCCAACTCACACCAAGGTGTGAAATCACTGTCTGCGTAGTTGGTTAAACTGATGTTAAGACTGCTTTTTGCTGCTGTTTGTAAACCGGCCATGATCCGGCTGTCATGATCCAAAGGATTTTTTTTTTTTTTTTTTTTTTTTTCAAGTAAAACCTTCTCTGACCATTCGTCACATTTTCCTTTACCATCACTGCTCTCCCTCAGCCGGGGAGCCTGTGGTCTTGCAGTGTCAGATCTTATCTGGGATATTAAGAATTTTGGAATCAGCATTTAGATAATGCACAACATTATTACTGGACATGTCTTTGAAACACATGTTATTAACATATCCTTATTCTGTAGAGTTTGTACATGAAGTTTTATTCCCATCTCATGTATCCTATCTGTATTATTCTCCATTAACATTATTCATGTCATACCTACAAACAAAATCACCTACCAAAGGCCAAAGAATCCTTAATGTGCCATTAAGATGAGAATGGATTACAAGAATGCACTTAGAAAGACTTGCATCTAGGTGAAGAGAGGTGAGGGTATACAAAATAAAGAACTTCAAAAAGTAGAACACACTGACCAATAAAACATCGTTGTTGTTTTGATGCAAAACTACACAAAAACACCCTATTGTCTGAAAGTGGATGTTTACCCTTGAGAGTCCTCACAACTCTGATCTGCAAATACTAGATGGATACTCATCTAGCCAATGGAGACTCAGGAGTAATTTGCCTCAGATGCATTTTGGAAGAATCGTTTTATTTCCTTCTCTGTAAGAGAGAGTGGAGTAAAAAAACCTAGGGTCTCTGCAGTGCTCAATCTCTCCTGACCTCTTCTTGTGGCTTTTTTTTCTAATAGTTGTGGCTTTCAGTCTTTTTCTGTGGGTATTTTGTGTTACAGGATGTTGAAAACCTGTTTTGTAGCCCAGATTTATGGACCGAATGTTTTATGGAGCCTTCTGAAGTAGGTATCTATTACATGCTTACTTGGATGTAAAAGGTTGGATCAGTCCTGTGTTCCTTTGACACTGGTAATCAGCTCTTTTCTCCTCATGCGGGCCAAAGGAAGAGCTCTCTCCACCCTGGCACCTGTGGTGCCAGAGACAAAGACTAGATATATCACGGTGATTGTTTTCCATGCCCTGCATTCTTCTTCCTAAGGTATTTTCCTGTGCAGAGCAATCCTAATTTCTAAAACAGACAATGAGAAAAAAATCTTCAAGCTCTTAAGAAATATAAATAAATATATGTGGATTATAAAAATATTATTGGTTAATAAGAAAAACACTCTGACAATGACGAAAGTTTAACATTTAGAAATGAGGAATGTCTATTGAGGGCCCTTTGTGGAAGAAATGAGCAAAAATTCAAAATCCTACATTTAACAGCATATTTCCTGTCTGTTGCTACTTGTTTTTTCCCTTGACTTGTGAAATTTTTCCATGTTTTCCTTTTCCAAATGGAATAGAGAGATGTTGCTGTTCAGGGAAACTGCTTCAGAGACCTACCTCATTGAGACAAAAGTAACTAGCAGATGTAGTTTGATGTATTTTTCTTTGTTTTTCTTCCTTGTCACTCAGCTTTCATATTCACTTGCATCCACCCACTCCCAAAACTCTTATTTGCTACTAGTAATTTGTTTACTTGTTTTCCTATTTCAAAGAACCTTGTCTTAAAAACACTGCGTGTTGCTTTTAAACAGTGTTGCAGGATGAATGTATCAGTCTGAGCCTTATAAATTAGAGCACCCCAAAAGCTGTGCTGATTTACACTTGATGCCAGTGCTGTCCGAGGACTGTTTCGTGAAATGTGAATTGCAGTGGTACAAAGCTCTAGTGGCAGCCTGTCCTCCTGGGCTATGCCTTCTATGCTGACAACCAGTTCCTGCGCTGGATACATGCTCTGGAGGATCTCTCTGAAACCGTAGTTATGTGGTCAGTTTAGCCCAAGAAAAATCCATACTGCCTCCAAAACCTTCTCACCTGTGCTCATCCCTAGGGCCTCCCTCAGGCAGGCGTTAGGCAGTCTGGATGCAAAACCCAACACGAAGATGGACACCTTCCACTTATCACTTCCCCAATCACATACTGACCCACCCACAACCTGGTTCTGCAACAAGAGAAACACATGGGAAGAGAGACCAGGACAACCGCTCCCCATGGCAATGCAAATTATGTTGGACTGATGTGGCTACGTAACAAAACTCTGAGTACAAGGACTTTTTGAACACCCCTATTTGTCAGACTCAAGGCAGGTTTATTTGTCTGGTTTGCAGAGGATTCTGGGTCTGGTCTTGGTAATGTTTATTGTTGGCTTAAAGTAAGTGGTACCAGATTCGCACTCATTGGGGCTGCATGATAAAAGTCTCCTTAGGAATAATTCTTTCCTGTAGTGAAAGCTCCCATGACTCAAAAGTAAATTGCACAAAAAGAAGAGTTATATCTAAAAGACAAAAATTACGATCTTCACCAAGGAAGGAACCTTGGTATCCTTAGCGGAATCATCAATCCACATGACATCCTAGAAGAACACCGGCATGGTGAGTAAACATGTGCCTTACTACAATTTTCATGTATTCTGTGTGATCTAAATGTCTTCTTGCCTTTGCAGTTGGGTTTAGGGTTAAAAAACAATTTTAAGCATCAAAAGAAAAACTTTGTTTTCAGTCTTCCTATGCTTTATAGTGTGGGAGGCTGTTTCTGTAGTGTTCCAGAATGAAATGTCCTGATACTAATGCCTGTAATCAAGGAAATGGGAGAATATGGGATTAATACAACAAACGAGGATCTGATAATCATCCACAGAAAATTAGTTCACCAATAAAGATTAACTGATTAAAATGAAACAATGTAGGACAAGACTCCTATTCATTTCAATTGGGAAGCCAAGAGCATTTGGAATCCCTGTTTAAAATTTTAATCTAAAAGATGCACCACACTCATGGGAAGTAAAAGGGTGAGAAAATATTAAGTAGTATGCCAACCAGTCTCAGTTGTGCTGGTGTATGTACACTGAAATGTATATTTTCTTTCTAAATATTATGTTGTATATATTTTAATATGTATTTGTGTGTATATATATATTTATTTATGAGATGTGACCATGTCTGCTTGCAGAAGACTGACTCATTTCATTTTGGAAATGAGTTATAATCAGATGGTAACAACTTCTGGTTACTAAGGACCTAGGCTGAACCCATGCCAATAACTACACATCATCAGCTGTAAGTTTGCAGCCACTCTAAGCCACTCGTGCTTTTGCATAACTCAGATTTCTGGACTCAAATTGGGACAGAAAAATGTTGTTAAAATTTTGTGCCAAATACATTACTTTGATTATGGCGTCTTAGGTGAAGACTATTTAGAAACCACATTTGATACAGTAATTACTGGTCAAGTTGTCTGGAAAAACAGAAGTAAATCTTTAAAGATAGTGATAAACTCCTATTTTTGGCGGTTTTGTAGACTTACATAAGAATAGCCAGTTAAATACCTATTCTTTAAGTAAATTCAACTTTTCAAATAGCTCATTGGAACACTGTTTAAGTTATCACAGGAAATACTAGAGGCTTGCACAGCAAAACCAACAATGTAAAAGTCTAATAAACTCATACAATGTAAAAAACCTGCTCAGGTTTACTTACTATCATATATGCAGTGTCTTGGCACTAATAGGGGCAAGACAAATAATATATATTTAGAGATCTTACAAAAACATGTCCTCAAACAGTTTCTCTACATTGCACAAATTGCACACACATTTACAAAATACAGCCTTTGGTTTACGTTTTTATACTTTATTGGTTATAACTTTTTATAGCTTAACATCACACCTGCATTGCTCTTATCATTAGACAACACTGTCAGCCACTAACAGGGCAAATATTTTAATAAAAGCAACCCAGTTTCACTAATGCTTTAGAGTCATAAAATCATTAAGGCTGGAATGGACCTCTGGAAATCACCTGGCTCAACCCTCCTCTCAGAGCAGGTCCAACTTCAAAGTTATACCTTCCTCAGGGCCTTGTCTTTGAAACACACTTAGTGCTAAGTAGTCCCAATACTCTGCACAGCATTAATTAATTCCATGATTAAAAACATTAACATAGTCAATTGTTCTCACTAATCCACTAATAAACAGAAATATTAGACTTATTCTGTGTTAATGCTCAGCCACTATGCTTACTTCATCTTACATAAACAGCAATTTAGCTGTTTTTCTCTCAGGATGTTAACTGCTTTTATTTTTATACTATCTTGTTTTTATTTTAGAACCCTTATTGCAAAAACCCAGTAAGTACAAATATGTTTGTGTACTCAGTGGTGGTGTTTTTATTCTTGGTGAACTATCATTGCATTCTGAAGAGCAGGGCTTGGTGAATTACACTTTAGACTGCTATTACTCAGATACTAATAAAAGCCAATAATCCGTATTCTTAAGGGAAAAAGACCTGGATTTGTATCAGCTGTGGTAAATAAGAAAAAATGTCCAACAGCAGCACACTAAAATTCAACTGGTTTAATTTTGTTCTATTCACTTTAGTGCTTGTAAAAGGACCTGACAAGTGATGTTTTCTTCAATCTCGATATAATTGCATCAAAAAAAAGTAGCAGCACATCCTTGTTTACACTGGCTCCAGCAGTGTTTCTCATCAAAAGACAAAGAAGAACTGTCTTTTGGACCAAAAGGATCATTTAAGTTGCAGGGGACAGTCTGCTGATCTTACTAATTCCTACTGGGAAATGGCTCCTACAGCAAGGCCTCTGTGAGTACAGCTGGAAGATGCTGGCTGTACATCCAGTCAGTCTGTGATCCTGCCAAAGATACCCAACAGCGATGACCATCGTTGTAAGAGTCTTGGGCCCTCGTGATGCAGACACTGCTGCCCAAGAAGTTGTACAGAGAACACCAGCTCCTATGTAAGAAGTAAGTGGAGGCCCATGGTATTCCATAACAAATATTACCGCTCTTGTCTGATTTTGCTCAGTCAGCTGTCTTTGGGGAATCTTCTAGACAACCCAGGAATCGGAACAACAACAAGACCTTGATTCTGCATAACTATTTACACATTTCACTCCTTTTTGTTACCCATATTTGTGATGAACACAAATAAGTGAAAAAAAAAACCCACACCAGCCAATGAAATAAACTATGGATGTACCTAAAAGCTCGGTGAAGTTTAATTACAAATACCTACAAGGACAAACCATACTCAGCACCATTTAACTGGTCAAACTGATACAGTTTTTGTAAAGCTCAAAGGGAAAAGGAAAGGCAGAGGAGAAGGAGGTATCAAGGGGACAATTGCAAGAGCAAAAGCTCTGATGGCATTACACAGTTTGGGTTTTTTTCCCCTTCAATGTTTTCCTGGTCACCTTGTTGACCTCCTCATCTTTCATGGGCTTCTTTATGGCCTGTTTCAGAGTCCTTTGCCCTCATCCCATGGGGTCAGTTTTTCTCAGCAGAGTAAGTTTGATTCAGCTGAGGCCAGGTATAGAAGTAGCACGACATCAGAATCAGGCCCTCTGTGTGTGTCTTAGAGATATGAACTGTATCCTTTGAACTGCATTCTTGATGATATTTGTCACACATTTCCTCAGCAACTTCAAAAGAGTTTGAGTCCTTTGATTACAGTGCTGTTTACCTACTACCTTAACAGGCGTTTGCTCAGAACAGACATTCACTCAAACACTCCCTTTATTATCTTTTCCCTCAAGTGCAAAAATACTTTCATTTACAAACAGCCATATTAACATCCCTGGTTAAATATAAAGCAATAGTCTTTTGAGATCAAAAACATTAAAAGAGCCATAACTGGTATGAGTTTTTATCCTAGATTGGCAGTAAACTCTGTGCCTGTGCTTTCTGCTTTAGGGACCTTAGAAACGTCCTGCCTACCAGGAACTGCTTCACCATTAACAGGATGCAGTCACATGTGAGAAACAGGAGCTCTAACTATCAATTTCGCTTTTCATAAAGAAAATTGTATCTTGTCTCTAAGATAACCACTTAAAAAATGGGTGTAGCACTGTGCTTATTTTCAGGGTATTTCCCAGTTCTTTTACATTGGTGCTTTAGGTCAGCAGGTGTATAATAACTATGAATACTTGGCACTTACATCACATACTTTATGTATAACAATATCCACACTCTACCACTGGAAAACTAATTCACACACAGAAAGGTGAAGAGACTTAGCTGAAGGTCTCTCCACTTCTGTGTAGAGATACCTTGAGTTACTTACAGTAAGAAGTATTATTTTGGTCAGTGGTTTCCTTACCATGCCCCATGAGCCACTGGAATGGGCTCTGCAGAACCATATGAGAACACGTTTTCAAGTAGAATTTTAATAACAGGGTACAATAAGTTTTGAGAGTTGACTACACTCCAGCGGTCCAAACTGTTGAGAGACTGCTGACCTAGTTTGACATTTGTGATTACAGAATCACCAAAGTGCTCCCAGGTGCCTTATGATGGCACAGCTGTGTTACCAGTGCAATCTAAGTCACAGCTCAAGGAGTAAGATAGCTCAGCGGTGTATTTGCTGACCCAGAGGGCAGATCTCGCAAGAGTTTTTACTACCACTGCGCAGAATATCCTTCCAATCAAACCTCTCCAGGTAGGCCAGGAGAAGGATGGGAGCCTGCACAGGTGTAGCAAGGGAACATGCCTTCTAGCAGCTCTCTCCTGAGGCAGAAGCGTCCCTTGGAAGTACGCTTCTCTTTGTCTTTGTGTTGCGTGTCCTATATTAGATCTAGCTGGTGAGGAAACCAGAGAGCAGTGTAATCAGGTAGGGCTGGGGAGTGGCAATTGCATGAGTCACATTTTCAGCATACGGAACTGAAAGGCCTGCAGCGGGGACAGAAATGTGGCACCATGAAAATGAGAGATCAAAGGCACATAAATACAAAGATATATAAAAATTATGGTTGAAGGCTCAGCTGATGGGCAGGTGGCTCTTGAATTGCATGTAGGTCTTTAGCAGTTCAAGAGCAGCTCCTGCGTCAAAGCTGCATCAAGAGGATGGGCAGTCTAGGTAATCTGAACCCCAGCTGTTAGATGAAGTGAGCCAGCTGTTTCTCCCGAGCTGGACATGAGTAGGTTGCCTGCAAGTCAAAGAGACATGCAGACTCATTTTGCTGCAGAGAACTGGTGTCCCTGATGCAGCCTGCTCACAGAGATTTCCTTTCCTCTTTGGAAATAGATGGCATGTGTGGATCCTGGTCATGCAAAGATTTTGGTATAGTGTTCATAGACCCAAGGCATTTAGTGAACTTCTTTTCTTTGCAAAGAAGTGACTTAAAAATAAATCCTCTTGGTCTTGCTCACATAGTCAGCAGGATTATTTTGTCTGAGAAAGAACTGCGAGGAGTTGGATCTAGATTTCCTGCTCAGTGCAGTCACTTACACCTATTAAAACTGTGAAGTACTTGCTAGCCTGGAGCAGTAGCGCTTCACACTTATGTTTCTCAGATACCAATGAGTTGACAGGGTCAAAAATAAGGAGAACGAAACCCCTGAACAGGTTGATAGCTTATTGACACCGAGGGCTGCACCAGCTCAGCAAAAAGCTGCCTACATTCCTCCAGTTCTGGGGCAAATGGGTTCATTCAGCCAGTGGTACAAGTCAGGGTGAATCTGCCCTGTCCTTCTGCTGCAAAGTACAGCAGAACAGAGTATCTTCTTCCTCTTGTCCTGGTCTTGTTCCTCCATTGAAGCTTTCAAGATGGTACCCAGAGGGAACACTAAGACAGACACACAACTTCTCATTGTACAGGAGGAGAATCACTGCAGCATCCCATCACAGCAGATTTTTTTTTCCAAGAGCATCTGATTCTGCCAGATGCTCTGGGCTCCTCATCATGGAGCCCAAGGAAGATGCATGGTCTTATTTGCTTGGCTGAGGCACTTGTCTCTTTTCAGGCAACTCTCAGAAACACCATATTCACAAGCGTGGTCTATTTCAGCTCTAACGGGAAATACCACGCAAAGTCTAATGTTATGTTCCATGTATTTGCTCTCTATTTGAGAAAAAATATTTGAAAAAAAAAACCCTAGATGGCATTAATCCATTCCAGCACAGTCTCTTTCTAGCCCACTCTTTTCTGTGTCTTCGTAATGCAGATTGTACAGCATTCAATACATTAATTTTGCATAGGATGTTTAAGTCTCCATTACACTTAAATCCCATATTGCCTATGTAGTTTGTGAGAAAAAAACCAAGGAGTTCCACCTTGCAACTCTCACTCATGAGAATAAACCTTGCTTCTGAAGCCACTGAATCCTGACTTCAGAGTTTGCTCAAAGGAGTTTCCCATACAGTTCTAAGCCTACATAGGGACTGTTCATATATATACATACACAGAAATACATGGCTAAAGCAGCCAGCATAAGGTAGATGCCCAGCAGATCTTTCCAAATCCAAATGTGTGCAAATTTAATCAGTTGAAATTTCTACTAATATTTTTTTGCAGTTCAGTAAATGTTCAGTTGTCCAGCTGCCAGGTTTTGCTTGGGTTGCTGGAGTAGACTGGCAATCAGTTCCTCCAAAATAGTACAGCTGGAGACTAGATCACATTTTATTACCTCCCAACAGCTCCACATTAGCTGCCTTTACATTAACAATACTTCCTAGAGATGTATTAGCCTGATCAAAAATATTGCCCAGAAGAAGTACGTTTTATCTTACCGAATACTTAGATTCTCTTTTCTTCTATTATACTTCAAATCAGAGAAGCTTTTTCTTAGGAGACTCAATAAAAAATCTTATGTCCTCTGAAAAGCTGGTACCAGAGATGTTAGCTTTCACCAGTGTCTGTGACAGCTGTTCTGTGGGTAAGAGAAATCAGCAGGATATATGTTAAATCACCAGGTAGTATTTTAGAACCAAAACATAACAAAACCTAGCGATTTGAAATTAGGCCCAGTTCTTTTTTTTTTTTCCTTACTGTAGCCATGAGTGTTACCAAACAGTTGCACTGATGAAAAGAAAATCTGGTACCAAACAAAGCTAAAAAATGGATCCTTTGAACTTAAAAGGAAGTATGTTGCTCTGTGACATTTATACATATTTATGAATGTAACCCTAGTGCTGACAGTAGACTAAAAATTACAAATAAGCTATCACAGTGATCAAACAGAGCAGAATGTGTCCTTTCATTACACACTGCATGGTCTTTTCAGGTCAAATTTTGTGAAGTGTGCACAGTGGAACCAGGGACCACAGGGCCTGTTCACATCAGCATCAATGCTAAGAGAATTGCCTAAATTGCCTAAAGTGATTCAGGATGAGATTTAAAACCCCTTCCTGCTTTCATTTAAAGCGGTGTCAAAGCTCTGGTTCTCTGAACAGGGCTGGGATGCCTGTGAAAGCACGAACCACCTCTCCAGGGTGCATCCAGAGATGTTTGTAAAGGTGAGAAAGGCAGGTGTGGAAACTACCCAGCAAATCATAAGATGAGAGTTTTATATTCATCATCGTGTCATCAAGCACTAGAAAACTCTGGAAAACTCCTGAATCTCTATCACTGACATGGATTTTAAATATGTATGTCCAGTTCCAAGACAGCAGCAAGCTTTAAATATAGAAAGGTGTGTTCTGTTTCCCTTAAGATCCCTATTAGGACAAAAGTGCATCAGTCAGATGGCAGAAGTATCTTCGTTATTTATACAAGTAATTCTACATAAACATGTGCCACCTTTCCCAAGAACTGGAAAGGAATAGACGGAAGACTGGCAGCACCATCTCCTGGCAGATATAAGAAATAGAGACCATTTTGTGTCAGAAAGTAGGGCCAAGGAATTTCTTTGTGGATTTTAAAAAGACTGTAACAGGAAGTAACTTCACAAGAGAACATTCCCTCCCTAGGAAGATTAACTCTGATACGCTTCAGGGAAGAAAAGCATTATGTGTAATTATAATTATGGAGAACACATACTCACAATTATAAAGAACAAATTCAGGTTGCTTCTGCCTTTAAACAGCTCTCTCATGTTGGCCTCTCTGCTGTCCTATATATTGTAGTAATAGCAGATTCCGAAATTAGCCCAGCAGGTAAATTAGTCCAGTGGCAGCGTATTAGTGTAGTCCTGGAAGAACACAGAAGAGCATAGAAGTTCCCTGTAGTCAGAAAATTATGGAATATGTAAATTTCAAGAGTTGTAGCTGTTTCTCTCTTGCTGAGCAGGTAGGGGAAGTAGCGGGGTAAAACCTATTAACACCATAAACTGCTGGATCATTAATGTGGAATGCTATTACTGGCTGGATGGTCACATATGAAGAGTTATGGTCGACGGTTCAACGTCCAAGTGGAGGCCAGTGATGAGTGGTGTTCCTCAGGGGTCAGTACTGGGGCCGGTGCTGTTTCACATGTTTGTTGGCGACATGGACAGTGGGATTGAGTGCACCCTCAGCAAGTTTGCTGATGAGACCGAGCTGTGTGGTGTGGTCAACACACTGGAGGGAAGGGATGCCATCCAGAGGGACTTTGACAGGCTGGAGAGGTGGGCCTGTGAGAACCTCATGAAGTTCAACAAGGCCAAGTGCAAGGTCCTGCACATGGGTTGGGGCAATACCAAGCAGAAACACAGGCTGGGTGGAGAATGGATTGAAAGCAGCCCTGCAGAGAAGGAGTTGGGAATGTTGGTAGACGACAAGTTCAACATGAGCCAACGCTGTGTGCCTGCAGCCCAGAAAGCCAACTGTATCCTGGGCTGCATCCAAGGAAGTGTGGCCAGCAGGTCGAGGGAGGTGATTCTGCCCCTCTACTTTGCTCTCATGAGACCCCACCTGCAGTACTGCGTTCAGCTCTGGAGTCCCCAACACAAGAAGGACATGGAGCTGCTGGAGTGAGTCCAGAGGAGGGCCACAAAGATGATCCAAGGGCTGGAGCATCTCTCCTCTGAAGACTGGCTGAGAGAGTTGGGGCTGTTCAGTCTGGAGAAGAGAAGGCTCCGGGGTGATCTTATTGCAGCCTTCCAGTACTTAAAGGGGGCCTACAGGAAAGCTGGACTTTTTACAAGGGCGTGTAGTGATAAGACAAGGGGCAATGGCTTTAAACTGAAAGAGGGGAGATTTTGATTAGATATAAGGAAGAAATTTTTCACTGCGAGGGTGGTGAGGCACTGGAACAGGTTACCCAAAGAACCTGTGGATGCTCCAACCCTGGAAGTGTTCAAGGCCAGGTTGGATGAGGCTTTGAGTAACCTGGTGTTGTGGAAGATATCCCTGCCCATGGCAGGAGAGTTGGAACTAGATGATCTTTGAGGTCCCTTCCAACTCAAACCATTTTATGATTCTATATCTAGAAAGTGACAATGGGCCAAACTGTACTAAGTGGGAGTGAGGCCTTCAGAGTAATGAAAGGCTGTACAGGAAAAAACATCTATGGAGATAAAAGAGAGGAGACTAAGTCATATGAATTGGTGAAGGACAGCCATGGAAGAGAACAGAGGAGAAAACAAAAGGAAAAGGAGAGGAAGAAAGGGATTCTAGAAATGTCCACGTTTTTTCTTGAACAGTACAGAACTGGTAAGCCACAGGAGTCCAGATCTCATTTATCAGAGCAGTCTCAATCAGCAAGAAGGAGAAGACTTAACCTCAGCGACCAAGATCTGAGTACACCAGTCTTCTTGTTGTTAACTCTTGCAGATATGTTCTTGCTATTAGGTCCCATGTTCCCCAGTGTTAAATAAACACGAAGCACTCCTTGTGTTACGCAAACATGAATGACAGTTTGCTGTTGAGTTTTTTTCCATGTTTTGGAGGTTATTTAACTTTGAACTCCCAAGTGCTTTTAAGGAAATTTTTTACAGATGATCATGAAAGTGGAAGAGACTTATGAACTCATTCATCCTCCTCCCAAAGGAAGAACACTCCTTGTAAGACATTGCACTTCCCAGGACTTCGCCCAACTTAGATTCAAAAGCCACAAGTAAAAGGGGTTCCAATAATTCCCATGGGAAAATACACAGCTTTATGCAGCCTACTGTCTCCCACGTGGGTGGGGCTCTGCTTATCTCTTCAACTCTGAATCAAGATCAGGCCTTTTTCCTCAGGGCATCATTCACTATTCAAACATTCACAAAACAAAGGTAATCCTCCATCCTCCTTCCGGGCCTGCCACAAAATCTACCTTCCTTTCTAAGCGAATTATGAAACTGTATTTTCGGAATCACTCTGGTTAGTGGGCTAACCTCCTTTATCAAATACTCGTTCTTAAAGGAACTCTTCTGAACAGAGTTAACTGTCCAGTTAGCTGTCTCAGTACTTCACTAGGAAAACATTTTACTGGCTATTTATATGCAATTCTTTTGTTTCTTTTTTTTTATTCAATGTGCTGTACTTGTGCTATTCCTCATCAAACAACACTACATGCTGTTTTTCATTCATTTCTAATCATATCCTATCTATTTATCATATCCTTGTTGAGGCCCTAATCACATTAATAAAATGGCTCAAATTCCTTAACGGGGGAAGAGAAGAATGCATTCCTGTCAATACTAGGTATCAACACACTCCCAAAGTGTTCTTGTACTGGACACAAGATGATACGTTTGTATAAATAAATTTTTTAAAAAATCACACCCAGACATCCCATCAAACTCACCTACTGCTATACAGTAAATTATTAATGTGAAATAAACAATATTGCTAAATCAATTACATTTTTCCTAGTTACTATTCACTGGTTTGCTATTATATTGTCTAAACACCTAAATCTAAAAACTCCATTGTGATGGGCTCTGTCAAAACACAAGTCACAAACAGTCTATAACCTTAAAAATATTTACAAGCAATCGACTTTTATTGTTAAGGTGTCCCTGTGAGATAAGATGTAAATGGAAGAAACAAATACATTCAGTAGGAAAATTCAAGTGATAACAGAAAAAGAAACCTTTTACTTGGCTTTCTGTATCTTGCTTTACAAGTTACAAAATAGTGAGAGATATGAAAGTCCACCCATTGATAAAAAAATGGATCCATACTGGGAACTCTGCAGTTCAATATATGGTCTCAAAATAAAGATAAATAGTTTGCAGAAAAAACAAAACTATTCCAAAAAGTTCCATCTAAAGTTGATTCTAAGAGTTGCAGAAGGACCCTGCAATATTAAATGACATCTGATAAAATGGCAAATGAAAATTGATGCTTATAAATGTCAAGTATAACCTTCACCAAATACAACGATGAGCACTTGTTTAGTTGTTACTACTTTGAGAAGAGATTTTAGAAAGCTGATGGAGTACGAACTACCTGAAATTTCAACTCTGTACTCAGCGCAGGTCGAAAAATAGGAAAGTCACTAGAATGAAGACATGAGCAGAGGAAAAGGATATATTATATAGTTCAGAACGAGTATACTGTATCTAAAAAAATACAGAAAGAAGTAACTAGAATAAGCACACATATGAAATAATTCTGCACAAGGGAAGAATAACCACAATAAGACTTTTCATTTGGGAAAAAAAAGCCTCAGAGGGTTATGATAAATCTCAGCAATTATATCAAAGAAAAGAGTTATAAAAGGTAGAAAACACAACACTAAATCCTTTCCGAGAGGATTTGAGAGGATTTCAGTAATCTTAGTGTAACAAGTGCCAGAAGCTTGCTGGGTTCTGAAACAAACCAACTACACTGGGCATAAAAGCAGCACTTGGAGATGATAAGGCCATAGGGGAAAACCTAAGAGAACTTCCTGTGTCTGTCTGTGTTCCTCTGCTGAAACACTTCATCATCGGCCTCCTCTTTGATCTGTTTCAAACTGAAATGTTGACTTACTTTAAAAAAGGTTCACGAATGAAGAGTAGACAAAATGACCAGTAACAGATTTTCAAGATGAGCTGGTGTTCATTCAAGAAACTTGAGGATGCAATAACTGAAATTCTAACTGTGGTGAAAATTCTTGCTTAAAACTTTCCTGGCATCTAAGGAGGGGATTGTATCAAATGTTACATTATTTAAAAAAAAATGTTTCTTGGGGAAAGCTGGAGAACTACTGACCTATAAAACTGACATCTGCTCTGCACAGATTAGTAGCAACTACAATTAGTGCATACAGAGACAGATATGATTTACTGGGGAAAGTTCAACATGGGTTTTGTCAACATTGTTTTTGCAAAGAGAAGTCTTGCTTCATAAACTTGGTATGAAATTTTCTGAAGGTGTCAGCAAGCACTTGGAAAAGAGGGATTGCAAAGATACAGTTTGCTGAGATTTCTGAAAGACTTCCAACGCTTTTTTGCCACAGGCTCTTAAGGAGGAGTCTAAGGAACATGGGATAAGAGAGAAGATCCCTGCGTGGATTAAAATGCGATTAAAAGACTGAGAGGAAATGGTCAGTTTCACAGTGAAAGGAAGTCACTAATGCACCTTTACATCTCTGTGCTTATTCATAAATAATTTGAATAAGGAGGTGAGGAGTGACAAGACAAAGCTTGCTGGTGATATCATGTTATTCATGGAAGGAAATAAAAGGTGTGGCTGTGAAAAAACAGAGAAAGACCTTTCAATACTTAGGGCTCAATCACCCACACTCATGCTCTGTGATATGGGAGACATCTTAATGGTTCTGGCACAGGACCTAATGGAGACCCACACTCTTCTGAAGCCTCAGTAAGACACTCTATGTCATCTGAAATAGACACCTACATATGGGCAACTGAACTGAGCCTTCAGTGACAGGTAGTAAAATGATAGATGATTGTAAATACAAACAGATGCAAAGTGATGCACACAAGGAAAACACAGTTCTACATTACATGTAGAATAATGGTGTTTGAACCAATCATTACACTTCAGGAGTGAGATCTTGGAAATTTCACATTATTTGTAGGGCAATGGCAGCTCAGTGGAGATCAGCAGCACACTGAATGTTAGAAATATTTAGGAACAATATTGAGAATAAGATAGGGAATATTGTTATGCCACTTTATAAATCCACTGTATGCCCTTATCTTGGACACTGTATGCAGTTCCAGTCACATCACCACAAACAGGAATAGTAGAATTGGAAATATTCACAGAGTAGCAACAAACACCTTTCATCAAAAGAACAACTAAATTTCACTTGGACTTGACAGTCTATAAAAGAAGCCTTGTCAGACTGAAAGGAAATCTCATGGAGGCTATAAAGTGATGACCAGCATAGAGAACGCAAAATGTTCACTGTCCTTTCCAAAGCAAGAAGCAGGGGTCATCAAATGATAACAGGAAAGCTCACGTGGAAAGCAAAGTGATTCTTCATACATGCCATTACCCTGTGGAACTCCCTGTTGCAAGATGTTACAGATGCTACAAGTTTACAAGCAGCAGAGGGCCAACCCGACAAACGTCTGGAGGAGATACACTGAGAGCTGCCAAGGAAGAAGACACTACCTCTGATTTAGGGAAACAGTAGATGTTAATTGTTGGAAATTCAAAGCGGCCTCCCTGGAAGTTTTACCAGTCGTTGGGCTTCTTATCATCTTCCTGTCTTTGGAGACAAGAACCTGGGAGAGATACACTCTTGGTTTAAGCACCATGTCTGTTCTTATGAAAAATCAAACAAAGAATAATTTTATTCATGCTATAGCTATTTAAGTATTTCAGGCTAACTAATGAACAGTGTGGCAAAAAGCAGCATGGGTGATGGTGAGGGTTTTTCTCCATTTTTGCCGAGTCCATCACTTGCAATCATCTTGCTAGAGGTATCTGCAAATAAGTAAGAGATCGAGGAATTCCAGAAAACATTTAACTGCCACACTACAGCACAGCTGTAACCCAAGTATGCTTTCCTACGTTTTTATCGCAATACAGCGTGCTGTTTGGGAACAGCTGGCTCACGGACCCATCACTCATCATTTGTACCGGGTGCCACAACCCTCGGTTGCGCCAAGAAAACTACTCAAAACCATGTGAAGTCTTTAACCGAGTCACCCGCACGGGCCGGAAGGAAACTGTCTCCTGCGAGTTGCAGTCACGACCGTGGGAGACACCGCTGTGCGTGTGCGCAGAGCGCCCCGGGGCGGGCCTGCATCCCCAGCTCCCCTCCAACAGCGGCTGCAGGAACACGGACCCCCCCCCCCTTTCCCGGGGGCAGCCGGCAGCTCTGTGCTTCCCCCCGGTACGGGCGCCGTGGCGAGGACGCCCCGAGAGCGCGGCTGCCCTTGGCGGGGAGGAACGCCCCACCCGGCGCCTCACACCCTCGCAACGCAAAAGAGCGGCGGCGACACCTCCCACGCCGCACGGAAGGCGGGCTGCCCCCACGCCGCCTCAGAGGAGCCCGGCGCCTCGCGGAGCCGGTGCGAGGACAGCCTCCCCTCACCGCCCCTCCGCGCCCGCCCCCGCCGCCCGAGATGGCGGCCCCGCCCGCGCCCACAATGCTCCGCGCGTCAGCCGCCGCGCTTCCGGGTGCGGGCCCAGGAGGGCGCTGGGCCCGGCGCGGCGCGAGGGGCCGCCGAGTTCCCCCGAGCGGATGTGAACCGGCGGGCGGACGGACGGACGGAGCGGGAGGGAGAGAGAGAGAGAGAGCGAGCGCGCCCGGACCATGAGGCTCCGATTATGGCTGGTCCCTGCCCTCGTGTTGCTGTGGGGGCCGGGCGGGCTGCAGGCGCTGGGACGCCCGCCGCGCCGGCAGCGCTACGGTGAGGGGCGGGGCGGAACCACAGCGCTTGCCGGAGTGGGGGGGTGGTGGTGTGAGAGAGAGACCACTGCTGCGGGGCGGGGGGCGAGGGGCGCAGCCGCCTCTGGCAGGGGGTAGTGAGGGGGTGATGGGGGTAGGGGAGAGGCCACCCGCACGGGGCAGGGAGGCGCAGCCGCCTCTGCCGAGGGTAGCGGTGGAGGGGAAATGGGGGAAGAGGTGTGGGGCACGGGAAGGAGCGGGGGACGCGGTGGCCTGGCGGAGCACCCGCCTGAAGGCCGGCTGATGGCGGTAGGCGAGGCTGCGGCCCGCTCCCGTGCCTGCCTGCCGGGGGTGGGAGTGTGCTGGGGTGCAGGGGTCCATGTAGGCCCCATCCCTTCCCGGTGTGGCGGTGGTCCCCCTTCAGCTGAAGGCATAGCCGGTGGGCAGTGTGTGGGGGTCGCTGCTCTCTGCTAAAGATTTTTCCTCACAGGAGTTTGCATTATGTTAAGGCAGGATAATGATATAAGTGGCTTCCCTTCATCGTTCTCGTTGGAGAGCCACCGTTGCAGAGAGAGCCTGAAGCTATTGAAGCTGAATGTGACTTCTAGAAAGCTTAACACGGAGAACCGTTGCTTTATGTCTGTAAATTTAGTTCTGCATCTAAACTTTTACTTTAGAGTGAAGAAGTTGAAACGGTGGATGAGCTCTTACAAGAGGTGGTGGTCATTTCTTACCCAGTCAGATGTCCTGTCTCTAGTTGGTGTGGCCAGTGATGACTGCTTGGAGTCCCCTTTCTTTGCTTAGATCTCTTGGCAGATTTCCTGACAGACGTCCAGGCTGCACCTCTGTCATCATCTCCTGGACCTGAGGTGGACTTGTGGTTCTGTGCGGACCTCACTAGTCTGTGACTGCAGGAAACTGAGAAGAACAGGGTTCAGTGGTAGATGCTCCCGGAAGTTTAATAGAAAGAGAACAAACACAGCATGTCCTTTCAGTGTCAGGCAGGTCAGGGAGCTCCTCAAGCAGAGGTTGCATCTTGGGCTGTCAGATCTTTATGCCTTCTAAAGGATCTATCTGCTATGAATTTGTGTAATATTTATCTGATAGCTTTTGTATTCTTGGCATCCGTACCACCATGCCTTGACTAGGAGCTCTTCAATTTTAGGAAATAATGCATGGAGGAAAAGCTCCTTTCTTCCATTTCTAAATTTTGACTATTTCTGCTGTCAGAAATGGTCAATATGGAAGAATTGTTCATTATTGTCACACCTTTAGTGACTTACAGACCTATGTAATTTGTCCCCTTTGCAATCTCTTTTTTTTTGTTTGTTTGAGTGGAAAAATCTTAATCTATATAATAATTTGTAGCATGAGAGAAAAATCATTATTTTTATTGATCTCTGTTACTTTTATCTATACGCTTTGTATTGGATTTTTATTTTTAGTTATTTGAGATGTATGACCAAGACTGCAAGGCAGTATTTATGATACAAAGGTACAATGAATTTACAGTGATGAATGCTTTTGATTTTGTTTTCTTTCTGAGTAGTTTTTCGGCCTTTTTGTTTTTTAATAAACACTCCAAAATGTCTTTTCTTTTTCTTTTTTAATTTTTTATTTTTGAGTGATAATAACTATGCTGAAATACTTTGCTTTGTAGATATAGCGAGAATTCATTTTCCTCGTGTTATTTCACACACTGAATTTCATCAAACATTTTGTTCTGTTGTTCAGTAACCTAAATATATAAATGCATTTTGTGAGGCAGCTTGAAAAATCCAGTGTGTTCCAGTAACTGTGTTACGTTTATGCACATACTTCGTTCTTTCAGAATGCTGAGGCACTACTTCCCTAGTATCTTATTTAGCCACGGGTCTAGTAATTCACACTTTGTTATTATTACCTGTTTGTCAGGTAGGGATATTGAATGTATTTGTTGATTAGGCCTGTAGATGATACCAGAAGTGGAAATTGGTCCCACACTCACCACCTTTGAGGCCGCCTACAGCAAGACCAGTGGCACTGTACTTGCATACCATGGTTTAGTGGTTGACTAGTTTAATTTTTTCAGTGCTTTATAAATCTTGGGTTAAGACATTCATGTCCTGTTGACTTACTGCTCATTTTCTTGGCTTGTTCTAAAGTCCCTTTTCTTGGGTCTTGGAGGCAGATCTTTAGATTCATCCTATCAAGACAAGTTTTTGGGGATCTTTTTAGTCTTCTGTAGTGAATGCTAAGGTCAGTTATTCTCTTACTTCTTGGAACTGGCCTTTAGTATCCATTCTGGGTTTGTCTTTGCAGCTTGCTTGTTTTACAAGCCCCTTTGATTATTTAGCTTGGTGGTTTCTTTTGATATAATAAAAGCTATTTCATGTTTTAGCTTTATGCCTTTTATGAGCTGCTCTTGAAAATATCTTTGCCTACTTTACTGTGGTTTTATGTTCATCTTTTACTGGAGTTCTGTTGTCCTCATCTTACACACAGCTTGGTTTTCTGAAATACCGTATTTTCCTTCTAATAACTTCAACTTTGCTATTTTGAGAGCTCTGTTTAACCACAGAGCTTGAGTTTTGTGAACTGAAATCAGATTTCTGGCAAGCAGTATCTTTAAGGAAGTTTCAAGGATTACCATTTTGTGATTTCTATTAAGAGCTTTCTTACTTGTTTCCCTAAAAGTTCAGTTTTTCAGGAAGGAAAAAAATGATTATGCAGTGAAAAATAAAATTTGACAAAGAATAGAATAAATAAATAATAAGACGTGGGTAATTTCCCAGCATTTCTCAGCTGAAGTAATATTAGGGTGTGGTGCTTCAGCAGTCTAAACTGATCTAAATTGGGACTGCCACAATCCTGGCCTCAGCTTTCTGATCCCTTCCCCATTCCTGTGAGCACATTCATGGAGCTAAGCTGCCTGGAAGCTAATAGCGCCTTTTTTTTTTTTTTTTTTTTTTTTTTTTTTTTTTCCAGTAAGGAGTAGGGTGTCTGAGTCTGGGTGTTTTCTGTTTGTGGAGTGTGCTTCCTGTACTAGTTCAGTGTGACTGTCCAAATACCTGCCCTATGTGTTGGAGGGTGGTAGCGATTGTGCTCAAGGTGAGGGATGAAACCAACCTCAGTTTGTTGCCTTCAGATCATCTGGAAGTGGTGCTCTTTTTAATAATGTTGACAGCAGGGATTAACTTCTGGGAGAAGTGGGAGTCTACTAGTCAATACGATGACTGTTACTAGAGTTTTTCCTCTGAAAAACTAATGTCAACTTTTAAAAATTATTTCAGTTGCTTATCTCTGAAGATAACCTTTTGTAACTATTAAATATTAATGCGATTTGTCTTGGAGCTCAGACATATTGGAATGATAACGGGTCTTATTGTACTTGAAAAGAACAGCAGTGCCAATACCCAGCTTCAGTACTGTTGAATATATCACCAAATATATCTGAAGAACTGTGTGGATCTGTTTTACAGCACAGCGGTGTTAGTAGTGTGCTGCCACTAAACAGCATGTACCCAGGGTTGCTCAGAATAGAGTTTATATGTAAAATGTGTCTTACTCTACTGTTACCTGTTTTGAATTAAATCTTTTTATGACAAGCTAGGCAGAAAACTAGAAGAAATAAGATAACTGTTCCTATCCTGGGCAGATTATATTCTTTGAATCACTCACTGCTGCTCTGTTTCTACCCGCTATATCGTGCTAATAAAATCTGGGGCAGGTAACCTGGACTTGAATTGTTTTTTCTCCACACTGCTTGAATACCACGTAGAACTCAAAACAAACTGCGTGAGCTGAAGAAATGACCCGTTATAAATGGTTCAGTACAAACCTAGACTAGAATTTACAAGTTGTTGAGTGAAAAAAACAAATGATAGTGGTGTTGATGAAGGAACTGGGGGAGCTGAGTGATACAGAGGGCAGCATAAAATCATTCCGTTTTGAACTTGACTTCATGCTTGATGTGACAAAGCGCACAAAGTCCATCAGGCCGCCAACATAAACAGCTGCTGAAGAGTTAAGGAGTTGGAAGTTTAGCTCAGTGTCAAGAATGTGCAGTGAGATAATTACTGACAAAATCCTTGTGCAAGATGAAACTTCGTCCTTTTGGTCCAAATGGCTAATTTTCCTACTGTAGTCTGCCATTTTTCTTCCGGTTTCTTAACTCATTAATATTCTTTGAAGCAATACGGTTATTTTGGGTTGAGCTGGGTCTGCAGCTTGGCTCCACAAGCTGAAGGTTGAGTGCGTATCTCACCGTACACCACATGGAGGAGAATCCAAGAATACACAGCCTAATAGCAGTATGTGATACCTGCCTGGGATGCTGTGGGATTATTTCAGAATCATTGCAGGAATCTGTAGATGCAATGTTTCCATAGGTGGTATTACAGGCTAAGTAATAAAGATACAGTCTTCTGTATGCTTTGTCTCCATATAAGCAGCAAATGCTTCATGTAAACATGGTGTTATTGAATGCAAATTATCAATGTGATTTTTTTTTTTGTGTTGTAGATTGGCAGTCTCTTCTGCGGGGGTACTTAATATCAAGGTTTTAAAGTACTTTTTCTCCTGTTTGTTTTCTTTCTTTTGTGTGAATCAGTCAATATTTCTCTTTCCAACTGGAGGGAAAAAAAAAAAGTGCTAAAAGTGTAATTCCTGAGAGAAGTACTCAAAGTCAACAAAATGAAGAATGTCAACACTAGATTAAATTCTAATTATTGAGAACTACTCTTAACTATTGTGAGATTTTTGTAATGAGAACATAATCAAGTGCGCAGGGTGAGTTTGGTTTTCAGTGGTGCCAGTTTGATCTGACCTTTAAGCAGCTGAAAAGTAAAATTCTTGTTTGCTTTCAAGATTTGGGGTGGGTTTATTTTCCTTTCTCCCCACCGTGAAAACTGACAACTTCACTGCAGCTGTTCATTGCTGATAGCAGCAGTGACTCATCTCAGTTTCATGTTTCTGCTACTCCGGAGTTTTTGTATGTGCAGAAGCCTCAGCGTGGCTTTCTGCTCTGCAGCTGGACAGGCCACGCGAGGAAGCACAGCCAGCCGCCTCTTCAGTGCAAGGTTGTCCTGCTTGCACTCTTAACGTTACACCAGGATTTAATTACGTGTTTAGTAGTCAGTAGAGATTTATCTTTGAGACAGAAGTTTATATTTAACTTCTGTTATAAACAGGGTGATTTTTTTTTTCGTTTCCCTAGGTTTTTTATAAACTTCAGGAGTCCGAGTTGGCCTGTTTCTCAGACTGATCAAGAGAAGTCCTTTGCTGTGTGTCATAAAAAGTTAACCAAGAGCCAAGTTTCTTTAGCAAAGAGTAGCACATCCTGCTCTCTTGTTCTACAGATTTTATATGCCACACTCCAGCTTGCTTGTTTTGGGGATGTCTTGCAACCCTCTCAGTGGTTCTGATGGTCTTACTGATATCTTTTATTCTTGCAGATGTAGGCAACTGTACTGCTTGCCAGCCTGCAGCTTGTATGTTTTTAGCCCTTATTTGTCACTCATGCCCTGCATTTCTTCACAATAACCATCCTTGTCTTCCTGTGCTACTCTTAATATGCGTTATTTGTACTTTTTTTTTTCCCCCTTGATACTTGCATTTTTAACCTATGTGGCTATGTGGACTAGAGGGTGGGAAGGGAAGGAGGCTCTGTTACGCAGGGAGGCACCTATAGCTGCCATCTGCTCGATGCTGGTCTGTAATTACTGAGGTCTTGAACAAGAAGGAAGTGAGGGAAGTGATTCTGCCCCTCTACTCAGCTCTCATGAGGCCCCACCTGGAATACTGTGTTCAGCTCTGGAGTCCACAACACAAGAAGGACATGGAGCTACTGGAATGAGTCCAGAGGAGGGCCATGAGGATGATCCGAGGGCTGGAGCACCTCTGCTATGAAGACAGGCTGAGAGAGTTGGGGCTGTTCAGTCTGGAGAAGAGAAGGCTCCGGGGTGATCTTATAGCAGCTTTCCAGTACCTAAAGGGGGCCTACAGGAAAGCTGGAGAGGGACTTTTTACAAGGGTGTGTAGTGATAGGACAAGGGGCAATGGCTTTAAACTGAAAGAGGGCAGATTTAGGTTAGATATAAGAAAGAAATTCTTTATATTGAGGGTGGTGAGGTACTGGAACAGGTTGCCCAGAGAAGTTGTAGATGCCTCATCCCTGGAAGTGTTCAAGGCCAGGTTGGATGAGGCTTTGGGCAACCTGGTGTAGTGGAGGATTTCCCTGCCCATGGCAGGGGGGTTGGAACTAGGTGATCTTTGAGGTCCCTTCCAACCCTAACCATTCTATGATTCTAAGAACATGGTATCTATCCCTTGCATTCCCTGCTTTCCTTTCTCACCTTTTCAGATTATTAATAAAATCATAAGTTTCTGCCTTTCTAGTAGCTGTGATGTGCCTTGAATTTTGGAAGGTCCTGTCTGAGTGAGCCCAAAGTCATATCCACAAGAAGAGGTGCAGTTTGGTGGGGAGAAGGAGTTGGTCTCAGAAGTGCAGCCCAGACAGTAGGTAGTTTCTACCTACAATCAGCTCCACTCAAGCTTACTTTGTGACATAGGATTTTGTGGTGTAGTATCTAAGCACAGTAGAGAGGCTGACAGTTTTTGGAGAGCCAGACAAATGATCTGTTTCCAGAGAAGACTACATGCTGTGACTTGGCTGTTCTTGTCTGCAGGATATATGAAAGCATGTGATTTTTGGAGTTGGTTTTTTTTTTTTTTTTTTGAGCATCAAGTCATATGATGCTGCTCCGGTTTAAGATGAGACAGCTGTACTGCCCTTGTTTCACTTCGAACGTTTTTTCAGGGGGCTTCCTTATTTTTTATAATATCAATATTTGAGCAGGATATTGCATTCTTTTTTTCTAAAAGTGCTGCTTTTACTAGTAGAACAGACTGAGTTATTAAGTAACATAGGTCCAACAGAATAAATGTTTTTCCTTGCTGGTGCCTATTTGTGTTTAGTGAAGGAGAAAATTCGCGAGGTTGAAAATGCGTGAGGTAACGTGTAGGAGCCATTGAGGGTATTCAAAACCACCAGAAATAGCGGTTTAATTGCCTGTATGGCTTCTGCTAAACAATTTGCACCTTTAAAGAAATATTCACGCTATCCAGAAACTGATGTCTATTTTACTGTAGGTGAAAAAAAACTTTGGAGTAATATAAGGGTGCAACTGTATGAACAAGTGTTTCCTGAGATGAGCTAACGGGTGTTTTGTAGGTGGTTAAGTTTTCACGGTATCTGTCTCTGGGCATTTCTCAACGTGTGGTAAGTACCAAGTAGTTTACCCTGTGTAACTGCAGGAAAAGTATACCGTGGAGTAGCTGTTAGACAGTGAATCGCAGCCTACCTTACCTCCCAGTACGAGGTCTGTGTAACAACCATACCCCGAGGCTTTGTCTGTGCTGCACTGGTGACTAACTGAATTCAGACACCTTGTTTTCTCACGTGGTTTCAGCAAGTTTGATGCGGTTGGGATTGAGATTAAAACAAGCCTTTTAAAACATTCAGCAATGCTGATGTGGCTGGCCATTCTTATTAACAGGTTTGTCTAGAAATTTTTTTAAACAGTGCAAACCTTTATCCTTTTACAGTTTATAAGCAGACTGACGTATATTCGGTTCTTGCTTTGAACCCATTTCTCACACAAGTTCTTCTGTTCATGTATACTCGATGCCCAAAACAGCAGCCATTCTTCGGTGGAAACAAGTAAATATGATTTATCTAAACTGTTAAAAGCATGGGCTGTTTTGCATGGGATAAGTGTTTCAGTTTGCTTTGTTTTCTGTCTTTGGCAATGGCTCTGTACCAGATGTACTGGAGAAAGACATAACAGCACGTGTAATGAGCTGTTACGGAACAGCTTTCCCACAGATGGATTTTCTCAATGCATCTTCTTCATCAACAGTCTCCTAAAGGCAATGTAAACTGTTGAGAGAAGGTACCCATAAACATTTAGGCATGACTGCATCACCTCCTGCCTGGTAAAGACTGTGTGCCCAGTTGAGATATGAATACATTGGCCTTCTCCATTGGCACTCCTTGGAATGGTGCTTCAGTCAAACGATCCCACTATGTTGCAGCCGGTAACCGGCTGTTACCACAAACACGAGGGCAGCTGTTTTATGTAGAGTGATGGAGAGTTGCTTTAGCTCATATGGTTAAGGTTGGAAAGACTCCAGTCTCTGTTTCCTGGTCGAAATTCTGACTGAGGCTGTGTATTATATTTGAAGTGACTATATTTTGATTACTTTAATTAAAATATTTTTATATATGAAGAAGAGCATCATTTGAAGAATAAAAAAGTAAATAATAACAATAAAAGATAAGGAACCCTTCAACCACTCTCCAGCTGAATCAGAAGAATTGTTATTAGTTAGCTGCTCACAAGCTTTTGTTAAGCATTTGATATCCACTGGAAATCAGCTCGAGATCAGTACCCTAGTTGTAGTCACTGAGTGTCACACAAAATACAGGCTGGAGCCCTTTTTTCAGAATTGAAGATGCCAACGATTTACCAGTCACACAGCAAACTCCTCCCCAGGCGTGTTTGCTGTGCTTGTTGTAGAGCTTCTCTCTGTAGACTCGTCGTCCCATCCCAGTGCCTTTTGACAGGAGATTGATTTCTACTTTTATTCCCTTTGGGATGACTGCAGAAATAACTGCAATCATTCCTGCAAACCCCTCTGATGTTCTTGTGGTCATTTTTAGATCCTGGAAGTAATATTTTTAAGTATTGTTGGGTCTTGTGTTCATATCTTCTGGGTTAAAACTTCATGCTTCTGTATAAGCTTAACCTTTCTATAAATAACGCAGTTCAAAAGAATGCTTATGAAATGGCTGACTTGCCACATTTACTTGTTGCTTTCTGGGCAACAGATTGGGCATGAGATCATGGGAATTTACTGTTCTGGTTATGAAAGCCGAGCTGGTTGGAGAAGGGTGCCATTGGTATTTGAATTGGTAGCTGAGCACTTGAAGAGAAACCTACTTTTTTAAAAAAAACATGCAGTGGTGCCCAGCTCCGTGAGCTAAGCTGTTGCCCAGCACATTCTTGAGCTCTTTGCTGCTGGAGTAGCCTACTGGCCCATAATTTACGTAAAAGATAGTTTCCTGTGTCTTAGAAGTTGCAAAGTCTAGTGGCAGTAGGCTTTTAGCCTTGAAACGAGGTGGAAGAAGAGGAGGAAACAGTGAGTTCAAAGCTGGAGGCAAAGGTAAAGTCACTGCTGTGGATTTCTTCTTGAGGATTTCGGGTATTATCTTTGTTGCCGATGTTCCTTCCCTGTTTCTCTTACAAACTTGAGATACGTATGTTCTGGTGAGGTCTCTCCCTCAGGGGAGAAGGTGCAATGAGTTGAAGGCTGGTGATCATAAATACATATTTGGGGTATCAGGATGAAACTGAAGTGTCCTTTTCAAAAAAAAAAAAAAAGAGGAATGCAGAAATCTAGGTGGGGCTGTGAAGGAACCGCAGAAAAGTGGTTTGGGAAAACCTGAGTCAGCTTGATGCTGTTGAAGCCCATGGGAAATGGCTCTTGGACGATAGTGAAGATAATGAGGAAGGAATGCCAGAAAGATTATAAAACTTGAATAAAAAGTAGTCAAGTATATGCTTGCTGTGGCTCCCATCCACGGGCTGCTGTACAGTTGGACTCTGTACAGTTCTGTATTTTGTTTAAAATATTGACACTTCATCTTTTATTTTCAGTAAGCCATGACCTTGGATTCCTTTTTCACAGTATGAAAATTTTACAGAAAAATTTTGGGTTGGGTGTGTTACCAATATATTTTCTCCACAGCTGTCCGATACCTGAATTAGTTCACAGATTTATGTCTAGCAGCAGCGTGTCTTAAGTCTATACTTATGTTGCAAGTAAAACTAAAAGCAAACAAATTTAGGAGGGGTAAGAGGAAATATGAACAAGTGCATTCTTGTTTCAGGGTTACAGGAACTAGGAGTGTCCTGTGTTTCATTTGTTACTTTAACAGAATCATCTTACTCATCTTCATCAGCTCTGTAGGTCTTGTTCTTACTACCCTTCTGTGTCTCTGTGAGGCATTTCCAGAAGGGTGTTTGTGTGTTGAGGTGGAGCAGGACTTGTGAAGTTCTCCTTGCCTATTAAATAAAAAAACTCTGATTTCTTTAGCAGACTTCTTGGTTCTCTTGCCATGAAACTGAGGCATTTTGTCTAGCTGTAGTGGCAGCTACTTCTTGCTCTTTGGCATGACCTTCCCCTGGTTCTGGGCTGTGTGTTGCAGGCAGAGGTGGAAAGGGGCAAAAGGAGTAGTGTTTTGCAGCTGGGATTGTGCCTTTCGGGCAGACCTTGTGCTTGCCAAGTCCCTGTGTCAGTAAGTCCCCACCTCTCTTGCTTCATGGCCCACATACCACACGCTTCCTCTGCATCATGAACCAATGTTTGGTATCCCACATCTCAACATTTGCTTTAATTGAGGGTTCTGCTCTAGCTGAGTGCATTGAAAGAATCTCAGGTTTACTTAAAAGAATTTAGGACTAGACAGTGTAATGCGTTTTTGTTGTGGTGTTTTTGTTTGTTTTTTTTTCAGAATTAATTTTCCCTGTCTATCTCTACCCTCCTCCAAGGTGGTTCTGGATGAGGGCAGCTGTCAGACCATAAGTGATGAATTATAATGGGCTTTTTAAAGAAAAGGGATGTTTAGGGGAGTTCTGGGTATTTGCTTACTGTGTGGCTCTAGCGAACCAGCTCTGCAGCATGCACTGAGCTGACGATGAAGGCGCTGCCTGATGTGCAGCAACTGGGCACATAAGGAGGAAAAAAAACCCACAACATGAAGGAAGGTGGTGGAAACTTGCCTTTGCATATAACCCGAAACGCATGGTAATCGATTGCAGGTGCTCTCGACCTGTGGGTTGTAAACAGAAATCAGGAAATTGCAACTGCACTGCCCTTCCTGTGTTGCAAAACAGCAGGGAAGGGAGAAGCCTGGGAACCACTGCTTGTTGGCTTCCGTTGCACGAGAAGGCAGCTGTGTCACCTGTCCATCACTTCGCTAGTAGGTCTGGTGCGGGACCAAGAGGGCTGTGAGGGTCATTTTTGTTTCTTCAGCTCCCTCACTTCCAGTGTACCCAAGCAGATGGGTGCACGTACACTGGTGGTTAATTCTTCCCAACCACCCCCTCGCAAAAGAAAAGCGAGGTGCTTGCCTTGGCCAAAACAGTGCGTCTGTTCTTAAAGGCTTTCTTGGGTCTCAGAGGCATGTATTTGGGTATAAATGATGGTACTGAGTGTCAGGTTTACAAAACAAAAGAAAAAAAATCAGGAGCTGTACCAATGTAGATTTCAAAGCTGACACTCTTGGCTTGTTGCACAAGAACTAGTAAAACTCAGCTTCCTAGTGATGCTGCTCATTTAAAAGTCTGATAAAACACATGAGGTTATTTCCCTGGGTGATGTAAGCTAGTGATCAGGGGCTCTGAAGAAGTGGAAAGCCATCTTCATTAATAAAAATTCACTTTGGTAGCTGTCATATCTGGTTTAGAAGCACAACTGGAAATGGGGGGGGAAAAAGGGGGATTTTTTTATTATTAAAAATGACTGGATGAGCACATCTGCCTTTTGTAAAACACAACTGACACCTCATGTGGTGAAGTGAAAAGAGTCAGCACCTCTGGCCGAGAAAGAGGACAGTGATGTGGGAATAAGGGCCTCTGTTTAAGTCTGTAAACAGCAAATGAATCAATTGGCACTGGTGGAAGCAAAGGTGGTTGTCAGGTATCTTGCTGGGTGGTGGGTGCTTCTGATGAAGGAATGTCTTATAAAGCAGCAGGAGGCTTTATCGGCAAGAGTCAAACACTGTTGGCAGCTGGCATTGTGCACTTGTTAACGGTGGAAGCATCTGCAGAATATTGATCTGAATTTTTCATTTGTGTGCTGCTCCCCATAGGGTTTGGGCCCTCAGTCTCCCTCCTCTGAACAAGTTTTCATGTTCTGAGTAGGGAAATCAAAGGTGTTTTGTAGGGAAATCAAAGGTGTTTTGTGTGATGATAAGCTACTGAGCAAATGGGGTGCCTGGAGGTGCCTCATTAGTTACTTCTGATTGATTAAGCTATGTAGCCATCTGTTTTCTGGCTCCTGTCAGACAGAAAGGTAGTAAATGCAGTCCTAATCTGCAGTGAGTTTGGTAGAAGTTTCCTGGGATAAATTATTGTCTTCCTCAGAATCGGATGGGGAACAGCAGGTGAGGAGGAGAATGGTTCATTCCAGAGAAGTGGAGATATTCTCCCCTGTTTGGTTTCCAGGGAGCAAGCAGGAAGGGCTCTGCACAGCTGTGGCAGTAAAAGCAATGGCTTGGTTGCTCTAAAATTGGTGTAAGTGAGCTAAATTCTTTGTTTGCATCCCTCAAGTGGTAGTGTCTTGTCTCACACTATGATTTCTACTTGCCTACACAAAACACACCTTTACAGAAACGTACAATAGCTATCCTAAAATTAGAGCAAACTGTGATCTTGCTGTTGAAACAGGAGGCTCTGTTTTGCTGGTTTATGTGTGCATTTGTGAAAGAAAGAGTCTTAAAACTAAAACTTTCCTTGTTGTTCTTCCAGACACAGTTGAGTCCATGCTTTCAGACTACGACATCCTTTCGCAGTCTAGCATCCAGCAACACTCACTGAAGAAGAGGGACCTCCAGCCTGAGACGCACGTGGAGAGACTCTTAAGTTTTTCAGCCCTGCAAAGGTAATCAAATAATCTGCAGTGAAATAGTGTAATATTTTCCTTCAATTTGTGATAAATAATATGCAGTTCCAAACCCAGAAATAGTTATCTTGTTTTCTGTCATGACTGGCCAGTTCTTGTAAATTAGTGATCTGCACACTTATATGACTTCAGAGAGGCTCAGAGGAAACTGAAAAATAACTTGTCAAGCATTGGAACAGGCTGCCCAGGGAGGTGGTGGCATCACCATCCTTGGAGGTATTTAAAAGACATATAGACGTGGTGCTTAGGGACATAGTGGTTTAGTGGTGGGCTTGGTAGTGTTCGTTTACCAGTTGGACTTGATGATCTTCAAAGTCTCTTCCAACCTAAACAGTTCTATGATTCTAAGTTGAATTGCGTTGTATTGCTCTGTTTGATGAGGTGGCAGTGACTTTTTTTAAGATTTCTTTTGCTTCATTCTTAGCTTTAGTTTCGTGTAGATTAATTCCACTGATTGGATTGGATCCCGCTTACTACCTCATCTTGGCAACATAGTCATACGTCTGACCTGTCCTCTGGTTCTTGAAAATCTCTTTGTTCTTGAAAATCCCCTTCAGTTTGGGGACTGTGTGTGGTCTGTTGCCCGAGAGTTTTGTTTTGTTGGTTTTTTTTTTCATGGAGGTTTAATCCTCTTCCTACTGAGTGTATGCTTCCCATTCAATAAAACACTTCTTTTAATATCTTTTTCATTTTTACAAGATGGGAAATAGAAGCACAAGTGAAAGGGGAAGAAGTAGAAGAGAGCAAGCACAAAGGTTGTAGAGATGCTATTCTGTGTGTCAGAAAAGTGCCTGACATGTATCCGAGTGCTGAAATTGTGAATCTGAAATGGAGGAGCAGGGTGAGAATAATGCTTTGTATTAACAAGTGTAGGTTGGTCTTGTTCATCTGACATCTTTGTGCCTTCTCCATCTGTCACTTATAACTGCAAGTTGCTGTGAATATTTTTTAAATCTCTAAATGTTTGGAGGTGGGTAGCAAGTATAAAAGGTTAATGGGATCAAATGTCTGACTGTCCCTGTTCTGCACTGCCTCATGTACCCCGACTCTATGGTGAGGTTGCAATACTGCCAATGATAATTACAGAATAATTGCAGAGAGTCATACCAAAAATTTTTAACTCAAAGCCCACATAAATCAAGAGCCCATGGGACTCCTTCTAGAGAAGGTTTTCTGCTTACTTCTGGGATAGCCTTTAGTTTTTGTGACACTATGTCATAAGAGTCTGCAGAGTTCGGATTTCTGTTTATGGTCTTCTGACTGTATTTTTTTCAGAAAATAAGAACTTTAAGATAATTTAACTTAAAATAGATGGACACTTGGTCTGATTTTCTTTAAATAGTTACTGGTAACTGGTTTTGCTTGACTGCATATGGAGAAAGTGCATCATGAGCAAACTGTGACTGTTTTGGGGATTTGAGTTTATTTTTACTTTTTTTTTAATTAAACATCTTTAACAGTTTAAAAATGTCTACAGTTACGAATTACACAGTATATGTTTTTTGTAGCTTACTTGTCAGAGTTAATACTTTCTAACTTCTTTGGCACTCTCAGTAAAATGAAGACTGGATGTGTCTGTTGTGTGTATAATTTGCTTAAAAATAAATGGAAGTAAATTCTTTTACAGGCACTTTAAATTATACTTAACTGCAACTGCTGAACACTTTTCAGAAAAATTTCAAGCATTAATTTTGGATGGTGAAGGCAAAGAAAAGGAGTATCGTGTTCAATGGCAAGACTTTTTCACCGGACATGTCGTTGGTTAGTATGGACTAGAGTCTGTGTCAATGCTGAGAAAGCACAGCTTTGCATGAGTCTCTTGGCCAAAGTAAATGGTGTTTTGCCCTCATTTTCATCAGATATGGTTAGGATGAACAAGTAAACTTAATTCTCATGTGCTTTGAGTTTTCTGGTTTTGTTTTTGTGGGGTTTTTGTGGTAGGTTTGGGGTTTTGTTTTTTTTAGGTTTGGTGGGTGGTGGGGTTTTTTTGAGCTATTGTGCTGAGGTTCTAAGATAGGACTCTTCTGTTTAGTTTGGCAGAACACAAAGGTATAATTTACTCAAGCAGCAGCTTGTGATTTTATTTTTTTTTTTAAATGATGATGGTGGATTTAATTCCCACTGGAATGTGGAACTTCAGTGTTCCTTGTCCCAAAACACAAAGCCCAGGTAGGTAGTGGTGATGCAGTGTTGCCCAGCTTGTTAATTAAAAGACTTTAAGATGGTTCTTTGCAGACTGCTTTTCTGTAAAGAAAGGGTATCTTCCTCCACTTTAGTCCAACACTAGTGCTTCCACTGAGTTGTTTTGATTTTTACATTGCCTTTGTGCTGTGGTGAAAGTCTTTTCCACTGGAATGGAGGCCGACTCCATGAAACTGCTGTCTGATATTAGCAATACGCAAGCTGCTTTTGTTGGCAGAAATATTCTGTGTCCCATTACTAATCCCCACAGCCATCTCGACACCTTCTGCAAAATCATCAGTTAAATCTGAGTCTTGATGACTGTGACCATTGGGTAGTTAAGGTTAGGAGGGAGTGCTGGTTCATTTCCTTTTTTATTTAAACTGGACAGTATAGTGTTCTTCATGAACGGAGGAAGGTAATTTGGCTGGAAATCTAAAAACAGTTAAAAAACCCCGAAACAGTGTCTGTACAGGAGTGCGTGCAAATAGAGCTGAATTAATTTCTTTTTTCCTTGCTTATATTAAAGGAGAGCATAATTCCAAGGTTGTGGCACATATTGGGGATGAAGACTTTACAGTGAGAATCAGTACTGATGGAGAAGAATACAATATAGAGGTATGCTTCACTGCTGAAAACAATATTCAAACAATGATCTCTTTTCCCTGTGGGTGTTTCTAGTTAGTCACATTGACACCTCTGTAGCTCAAAATAGACTTGGTGGTGGTGGTTGTTTTGGGGTGAGTAGGGAGGAGGGGAAAGAAACGTGAAACCAATTTGACTTTCGCAAGTGTTGAGTTTTATTAGTGAGTGACCTTCTCTGACATTTGCATGTTTTAGATACGTCAGGGAGAAGGTATGTTTTAAACAGGAAAGGGTTTTAGAAACAGGAATGGTATAACCTTAGTAATTAGTGGTGATCATGTCCTCTAGAATAACAAACTGTGCGGCCTTCTGAGCAGAGTTGGAGTCTGTTGAGCTTTCTAAAATTTTGGCTTTGTTACATCTTGGAATTTTTCCCATTCTTAGAGCTTTATTTGAAAATCTGGTATTTTTCCCTGCTCCCTTGTTTCTGTTTTTCACCATTTTCATTGCTTGTTTTATTTTAAACTATTGATTTAAAAAAAATATTCAACAAATATGTAATTAGAGACTATCCTAATGAGTTGTTCAGTGCAGTATATTCCCAGACACAAGCTGTATTAGAATGACTGAATAACAGTAATTGTGGCTGAGTGTTATATGGGTATTGTAATTGTCTTCAAACCCCAGGATATGCAGAATTATGGATGAACCTGGGAAATCCAGTCATGTTAAAGTATGAAAATGTGATTGGAATACCCAAACCGCTGTGCTGGTGTTTTGCATTAAGAGCATATAGTAGCCATTTGATTGTGGCGTAAAGCATTTCTGTGTTTGTGGTCCAGAGTAACGTAAGTACATCTCAGTTCCCCATGCAGCCAACTCCCTTGCTCCTCCTTGGCTGTTTCTGTATAGCTAAATAAAGGCAGGCAATGGCTTGAAGACTCCAACTTTCCCACACTGCCTGTCTGTTACCATCCCAGGGTCAGCTTTGGCCCCTAACTAGCCCTGGATGAGATGATGCCCATGTGCAGTCAGAGGTGATGCGTGCCAGAGACTGTTCCCAAAAGGCAGCACAGACACAGCCAGTCTGCTGTTGCCTTCCTTTGTTTTCATGATCCTCCTGCACTGTTTGGAAAGGTTGAAGACGTTCATAAAACCCCTGGTGCCCTCGTGCTTGCCCTAGGATGCAAAACATGTGCCCTCAGTTTTGCATTGTAGACACATGGTTGCAGGGCCAGCACAGCCTTTGCATTTCAGGACCTTTTTGCTGTGAATTGAAAGCACAGTATGGTAAATAATAGTTGTCTGAAGCTGAAAGGCCACTGCCTAAGGGCCAGAGGAGGCCTAGACCCAAGTGTTCTGCAGTGTGGACACGGATGGTCTGTACTTCTTGGCCTTACCCAAAAAACAGACCTTGGCCGTGTTGTATTTGGTAGTGTTGCTGTAGCTGTTACATGCAGATAATAATAGGGATGTGTCGGTAAAGAAAAAAGATGGTCAGTATGCATCTGCTGTGGGAATTCTTGTCTTACGCTGTGATTTCATGGTTTTCTTGTTTTCTTTGGTTTTGGAGAAATTTTCATGCTTAAGTGACTTGGATAGCTATTGACGGTTAAAGAGCCTGCCTTCTGCTGTGAAGACTGCGTCCTGCTGTACACTTAGATATTCTCTGTTATCTGCCAGCTCCTGTGCTTCTGGTCAGTGCCTTCGTTAGCGTAGTCTAAGCATCTCCTCCCTGCCAGTGTGGTCTCCATACTGTTACGGAGGGAGCAGAGAAGCCTGAAATGCCTCCTCAGCTTGCTTATATTCTGGAGGGAAAGGAAAATTCTCTCTTCTACAGCCTTACCAGGTGGCTGCTGCTGCTCTGTTGAGATGATCTTAGATTGTTTGAATGCCTGTGTAGCGTAAGACATGAATTCTGTTGGCTTTCTTGGGGCTGTTGTTTTATCAGTAGACGTTGCTGTGGGTGAAATTATCGTGATCCAATGTATTAGTTTGTATGTACACATAGAGCTGTGATGATTTGATGGTACATACATGTAATTTTTTACTTATATGGACTTAGTCTTTACATTCGCTGTGCTCCTAACTAATTTCATTTCTGTTCTTCTTGTGCTGCCAGCCACTGTGGAGATTTGTAGATAATGTGCAAGATGAAAGACTGCTGGTCTACAGATCTGAAGATATTAAAGATTTCTCACGATTGCAGTCCCCCAAAGTGTGTGGTTATTTAAAGCTGAACGAAGAAGAACTGTTGCCAAAAGGGCTGGAAGATAGGGAGCAAAATGAAGGTGAGTGTCTGTGCCTGGGAGAGCAGGACCTTTGAAACGAATGCTTGAATTCTGGCTGCGTAGGCAAGTAAGGTCGGAACCTAGGCAATCATCTGTATTGTGGCTTCTAGTTTAACTACTCACTCTTCAAAGTCGTTAGTGTGGGGAAGCGATATTCCTCTTCATGCCTGCTCCCCATCCAAAAAAAACCCCAACAACTGAAGAAAGGAAGAAACTGTTACTAGGGGCATATTTCTTTCTGGCTTGTTGAAAAGATGTTTTGCCCTGCTAAAGTATAGGCTGAGGAGAAGAAGCTGTTTCATCAGGCCTAAGTAGTGTTTGTTGTGATAGCTGGCAGCAGTGTAGGCAAACATTAAAACAACTTCTGTGTGCTGTGCAGCAGGACCTGTTGGGCCTTGGTGGTCGTTCCAAGAGTGTATCTTGAGCTGTGATGGATTTTGAGAGTTTTGGGTCCCTTTGTCCTCAGCTGTGCAGCAGAGATGGGGATAATGACTAGGAACAGGAGGAGGAGAGGTGTTAAGGCTGAGATGATGACCATAAAAGCTCTGTGGGTAAATCTGTTGAATAGCTCAATTTCACTACTGTACATTCTTTTCCTTACAACGAGTTTAAGGACTGTTATGAAGACAAAATTTAAGAGTAATTATTTAGAAAGAAACAACAACTAAACAAAAAGACAAATGCAAAACCAAACATCCCCCGTTTTCCCCAAAAACCCACCCAAACTTGTGTTCATGTCTTAGATATGGATAATAGATGCAGCAGTGACTATTTTATTTAGTGTTTATTTAGTTGTATTTAAAATGTTCACGTTAGCAAGCATCCATCGGAAGAAAAGAGCTATTCCAGAGAACTCCAAAAACACGTGCAAGATGTTGGTAGTGGCAGATCATCGTTTTTTCAAGTATATGGGCCGTGGGGAAGAGAGTACTACTATAAACTATTTGGTAAGTAAATATACTGTTACAATTTGCTGGAGTAAATGGAGGAAGAAAATAGTGATTCAGTAGTTAAAACAACATACAGCTTATGTCTCCCCTTCCTTCTTCCCTCAGCTTGATGTGCTGAGCATGACGTCGTATGGCATGGAATATCCCTTTGGTCAGTTGGGGTCAGCTGTCCCAGCTGTGTCCCCTCCCAACTCCTTGTGCCCCCCCAGCCTGCTGGCTGGTGGGGTGGGGTGAGAAGCAGAAAAGGCCTTGGCTCTGTGTCAGCACTGCTCAGCAGTAACAACAACATCCCTGTGTTATCAACACTGTTTCCAGCACAAATCCAAACCATAGCCCTGAACTAGGTACTATGAAGAAAATTAACTCTATCCCAGCCAAAACCAGGATAACTGCTTTTCTACAACATATGTGGAAAACATACAACATAGAACATGATGGTTGTGTGTGCATTTTACCTGGAAAAGAGCTAAATCATGCTTTAAAATATTTTCTATTGGTGATACTCTAGTTAAATAGTCTTCAAGTTTCATTTATAAACAAGTCCCTTCGCTTCACATGCTTCTTGTGGCTATGCTATTTTGTGCTTAAGAAATTTGTTTTTCCAGTTGGAGCTTTAGAATCTCCTTGGTTCTGAATTCCACTGCAAGTGATCTAAGCATCTTTAAAGTGCGAGCACGTTTAAAGCTTATATGAGAAGCAAAAGCAACTTGTATAGGGTTGGGGTTTTTCAAAATTTTCCAGGATTCTCTGTCCAGAACAAAATTGAAGCAGGTGTGGTAAACAATTCGTTTGGTTGTACATGGGTGTTGTGGGTAAACTCCCGCAGGCAGCTCAGCTCCACCCAGCCACTCGCTCACTTCTCCCTGGTGAGGTGGGGGAGAGAATTAGAAGGGTAAAGGTAAGACAGCTTGTGGGTTGAGATAAAAAGAGTTTAATAGGTAAAGCAAAAGTTGTGCGCACAAGCAAAGCAAAATAAGGAAATAATTCACTGCTGCCTGTCAGCAGGCAAGCGTTCAGCCATCCTCAGGAAAACAGGACTCCATCACTTATACTGGTTACCAGGTAACACAGCCAAAACCTGTACAATGGTGTTGTCTACCTGACAAGTTTTTGTGAAATACAACTCCTGCCCACTGCCTTTCAGCAGAAGTGGAGAGTATGGGTTTGGGGATTCAAGAGAAAACCAAATGAAACTACTTTTGGAGGCCTGTTGTTTGTCAAGAGTCTCTTTCGGAGCCTGGGTCTTTGAAATGCTAATCACTCTGTTCCATCTTTGCTGGCTTTTTGACCTTTCTGTCCCCAGAAATGTTTACATTCCCCAGGTAATGGAGCCTCAATTCATGTATTTGCAGAGATGCTGTTATCTCAGCATCTGACATATGACTCTTCCAGGCTAACCTACTTCTGTGTTTCCTGGGTAGATGTATGCTGTAAACAACACAGTGATTGGAAAACTAAAGCATGAACTGTTAGTGAGTGGCTCTGAATGTCAGCTTCTCCTTCTGAGCAAGTTTGATGGTTTATGTTTAGTAGAAGGTGGTTTTTAAGGAGAACAACTTGAAAAGGGAGATATTGATAGTGAGCACTGAAGAGAAACTTTCTGGAATCTTATCCCTGAAGCATAATGTGGAAAATAACAGGGTTTTGGCTGGGAGATGGAAACAGGCCTCAGGGTTCAGTTAAACTAGTTAAGTATGGTGCTAAAACAAAGCAGTAAAAACAACTTTCTCCTCTGCCATTCCCCTCAAAGAAACCTGGAAAACTAGGGTATGAACAAAATGTTTCCCAAGATTTCTTGTTCTTAATGTTATTGCTCTTCCACTACACAAATGAAAGTGATAAATGGAAAAGTTTGTATTGCTTTTTATGATGGAAAATTTTCAGGGATATTTGCTAATGCTCTCTGGATCTGAGTGCTGTTGGGTTTGGATCAGAGAGTATGTCTGTTATGTTATATGAGGTTCAATTTTATTTTGAAGTGAGTGTTTCTTAATAAGTATGTTTCAGCTTCCCTGAGTGTCTTGAACTTTATTACATGAAAGCTCAGGACTAAATAACTTGTTTTTCTTCTCTACGTAGATTGAATTGATAGACAGAGTAGATGACATCTACCGAAATACTTCCTGGGACAATGGAGCCTTCAATGGGTACGGCATACAGATAGAGCAGGTATTCACTGAGCTATGCAAAGGGTTTCTAATTTAAAGGGGAAGAACATATTTTGGATATCAGGGTTTCTGATTATTTTATCTGGATTAGAGCTAAAATAATCAAATCCTACATTATTGACTCCAGCCAGGAGCACTCTGAAATAGCACCCATTTTCAGTTCCTCGCAGCTTTGAGACAAGAGTTTTCAGGGAGAATCTTTTCCTATTTAATCTCAATTCAAAGGTGCTTTTTTTTTTTGCCCCCTGAGTATAAGCCATCCTTGTTTCTGTCAGACGTACTCTTATTCATGTATTTAATGTTTGTGTCTATGGGTAGTGCTTAGCTTACAAAGCCTGAGTGGGCCTCAAACACAGATTAAAAAACACTAATCCTGCCTGAAGAGCTTTAATGACTCCCCTTAGACATCATGATGTTATGATAACCTAGAGGCTGGTATAGGGTGGACACAGGGGATGTAGTAACTTCAGTTTATATGTTGGCACCTGAAAGCGCACAGAAATCTGGAAAAAGGCATTAAAAAGAAGAGGAATACATTGGCTCTGAGTGCTGAAAGAGCTGTGATGTGAAACGGGAAGTCGTGGTACAAGCTAGCTGCCCCTTTGCTGGGAAGCGGTTTGCAGGAACAAGGAAGGGAGAGTTAATTGGGCAGGGAGGGGGAAAGAACACGATGCACTAATTCCAGGTTACTGGGATAGTAGCAATCCTTTAAAATATGTTTTGGTTAGCTAGAACTCTGAAATGGTTTGGGGCTATTTGCACTAGATGTAAATCCTGGTTGAATTTGGGTGGGTTTTTTTGATAGAGTAACATGCATCTCCAAGCAGAATGTTACATTGAAAATTGTTGATGTTGCTCTATAAAATGACTGGTGTAGTTACTTATGATGTAGTCGATGTATCTTAAGTAGCAGAGGCTGAAAAGTTAACATTGGAAGCATGCTGAGTCTGAATTTTTCTCCTTGCAGATCTATTGAGACGTTTAAGATTACATTGAAAGCTTTTCTGTAGCTATAAAACTGACCAAAATTCCTCTACATTGTTGTTACCCTTTTTGAAATGTAGATTATCATCCACAATGAGCCAAATCACGTAAAACCTGGAGAAAAGCATTACAATATGGCAAAAAGTTACCCAGATGATAAGAAAGACGCCTGGGATGTGAAAATGCTGCTAGAGGTAGGTTGTAATCCTTGAAAAATTGTGCCCCTTACTGAGAAGTACTCATACTTCTCTACTTCCTTCACATGATGTGTAGATGTTGTGCACAGTCAAACTAGCTGATGTGCCCTGTAGCCCATAGTAAAGGGCTCTATTGCATAATTAGAGAGCACACACCAATTAGACAACTTAATATGTGGCCTGAGTCAGAAAGGCAGTCCTGATATGTCTGGCCCTGAGACGGGCTGCCTTGTGACCTTCATCAGATTATTGTACTTGGTTTTCCCCTCTGTGAAAAGGTGAAATGAATAGACAAGTTATGTAAATGAATGCGTACAATGTACTTGGGTATTCATGTAATTTTCTGCAGCTCCATAGGACAGCTAACAGCTACTTCTTTCTGACTTAACCAGATCTAGAAGGTGCCTGTCTGGCTCGTTAGATAAATGTTCTTATCTGTAGACTTCTAATATGCACTGTGAAGTGTCTTACAAAGATTTGACCTTTTTTTTTTTTTTCTTTAAAGCAATTTAGCTTTGATATTGCTGAGAAGGCAGCTCACGTGTGCCTTGCTCATCTCTTCACATATCAAGATTTTGACATGGGAACACTTGGATTGGCTTATGTTGGCTCTCCCAGAGCTAACAGCCATGGTGGCATTTGTCCTAAAGGCAAGGATTCCTTTTTTTTCCTCTCCATTGCGGGGTGAAAGCTAGTTTTTGTTATTTGTGTTTAATCCTCTTATCCAACTTTGACAAAAGTATATGATGTGTTATTTCTGTAGACTCTAGTGGTTGATTTTCAGATAGAATAGATGACCATTTTCTTGGCTAGAGCTAGAAAAAAGGGAGGGAAGGATAAAAGTCACTAAGCTATCTGGTGTGAACAAGCTGACTAGACCAAACCCAAGACCAAGGGCTGCTTTGTGTGGGTGCATCTTGCAGCAGTTCTGGAATGGCAGATGCCGTTGTCTTGGAAATTTCTTATATTTTCCCCTTTACTGCAATACATGAGCTGTTTGTCCTGTGCTTGAAAGATTCCCCACTCCAAAAATTGGCAAGAGGCAGAGTCTCACTGGTGAGCTCATGAGAACAATAAAGCTGTTCATATCCCCAAACAAGTCTCTCTCCCCTAAAAAAGCCTGAAACCCAAGTAAAATGTTTCGCAGTTTTGATTTGTTTCTTTCTCGTTTCTATAGCTTATTATAGTCAAATTGCAAAGAAGGACATCTATCTGAACAGTGGCTTAACCAGCACCAAGAACTATGGGAAGACCATCCTCACAAAGGTAGGAAAATATTCTCCTCTGCAGAGCATGAACGTTCGGTGTACGTGTGTCTGTGTTGGTGATGTGTGCCATGGGATTGTGACAAGCTTCCATGCTGTCTTAGAAACAAGCTACTGGCTTTCTGATTGAGTCAGATCCCTGGAGACAAGGATGTAGGTCTCCAAACCAAAATCATAGTTTTTGGGGAGTCGGGACTGGCTGGAATTGAAGATTGAGTTCTCTGGGGAGCAGTAATGAGGAAACATAGCTAGTGTCTAATAGGATCTGTAGTTATTAAAATATCAACAGGATTTTGATATCCAAAGATGAATTTAAATGTGTTTTGCATTAAAATAAACCCCCAAAAAACCAAAAACAAACCTCAACAGATTAAGCAAATATTATAAAGTAGACTTACAATAAAAATAAAATGAGTCTGCTCACTCAAAATAAGAAAAACTGATGTGTTTGCTATTATGTACATCTGCAGCTTGCAGATGGACGATTGTGTACTCTTGGTCTGTTCCATTTGCAAGGTAAAGCAGAGAAAGTAGTGCAGGCAAAGTAGGTGGTTTAGTTTGGACCTTTTAATGACATTTCTCTACTGATTTTTGTGTGTGTGTCTTGAATAAGTAGAGCAGAGAACGGTATAATAGGCAGGATTTATTACTGCTAATACTAAGCTTAATGTAAATTGATGTTGTGTGGATTTTTTTTTCGTACTTGCTGAGATAGTAAATGCATAAAGGCCTGAATATGAGCTTTGTCTCACTTGTAAAGATAGAGCGGTGCCTGTGTTTGCATCTACTAAATCTTTGCAGTTGGGCATATTTCTCTTTTGCTGACTTCTCAGCTGTGCTTTTCTGTAGCCTCATTATAAAGGGAATTCATAATTGATGTGTGGGCTAAAACTTGACACAGATGCCGTCAAGAAGCTAGAAAAAAAGACAGTGAAGCTTTGTGTGAGAGGGATGTTGACAAAGAGCTCTAGCCGTTGCCATGCTATTTGCATTTGTTGTTCAATCTCCTCGCTGGAGTTCTGCCTTGGATTACAAAGGAAATTAAGTTTGCCGTCTTCTCAGTGGCAGTCACAAAACTTGGGATGAGGCAGCGGGAGCATTATGGATTGGTTTCACAGGGAGTGTGTCGCACGTTGTCCACTTGGGTTTTGAAAGACAAAAAAAATCTGCTTAAAACCCTTTCCCAAATTAAACACGATGAAGCACAGGAGTGATCTCTGGGCAGTTCTTCTGTCTCTGGCTCTCGCGTTACCTGTGCCTACCCAGGGTGCTGGTGCTGCTCGTTGCAGCGCTTGGTCCTTCCTGTGCCTGCACAGCAGCAGAAATGACGGTTAGCTCGTCCAGCTTGCTTCTCTCTCTCAGGAACGGCTCGGTTCCTTGTGGTTAACTTTTATTTCTGTGCTAGTTTTATTTGTGGTTGCCACCTCGTGAGCTTGACACCATCTGCTGATCAAGGCGCTGCAGGGAGGCTGCAGTGAGGCGGAGCCGGTTTGAGATCCTCAGCAGAGGGAGTCCTGTCTTGCATAAACGATGTTGGAAAACCATCCCTGCTGGGCCACGTTTGTAGATGTCTTTCTTAGTAATCGTGCAGTAGAAGAGCTTATTCAGCACTCCTAATGTCATCATCCATTTAGAAGAAGTAATTCTAATGGCAAGATATGTTAAACAAGAGATTGACTAATCGTAGTAGCTGGTGTTTCCTTGGATTGTTTTTTGTTTCAACTTTTTATGCCTTCCAGCTATGTGAAAGCAAATTTTTGTATTTTAGGTATCTGCATTGCATTGAAAACAAGATTGAATCAATATTCTAGGACAGCATTTTGCCTTTAACAGTGGTTTAGTATTCAAACCGAGTCCTGGAACTTGCCTTTGGAAATGGACCATAATTTTACTTGCCTTCAATTCCTCATTTTAAAGAAAAAAAAAAAAGTTCATGGGGAAATTCCTCTCCATCTCAGTGTATCTTAGAATTACTGGTGGCCTGGAAGTAGCTGAGATCTTCTGTCTTTTCCTGCTCAGACTAATTTTTTTCAGCATTGCTTTTTTCGTGTTCAAAAAAGGAGGCTGACCTGGTTACGACGCATGAACTTGGACATAACTTTGGAGCAGAGCATGATCCTGATAGTCTGCCAGAATGTGCCCCCACTGAAGACCAGGGAGGGAAATACGTTATGTATCCAATTGCTGTCAGTGGAGATCATGAAAACAACAAGGTATGGTTGCACGGTTTTGCTTCCATGTACAAGTTTCTGCTGTGGTCAATGACCCTTGGCATGGAAAGTCTATTTAGTTAATGATTCCTGTAGCTTAAAACTGTCAGCAATGTAGTGGCGTAGCCATAAGAAGAAAACATACTTACGTGCTCTTGGGTTCTCTGCAAGATAAACTCATCTTTGGATTCTGAGTTTCACTGAAGTTCATAGCACATGCTTTTTTAATTTGTTGTTTGTAATGAGCTGTGGCCGCATGCTTCTAAAAGCAAGCCATCAGCAAGAGTCAAATAGAGGACCTTCAGTACCAAACAGCCTTTAGGTGGTCCATAGCTAGTCTTGTTGGAGAGACAAGACTTGTGTGCCGGACGCCACAGCCGTGGTGTTTGCCAGTCTCAGAAGCTCGCACTGGCAGCGCAGACTTGGCGTTGTGCCTGTTCTGCAGATGAGGAGCCAAGATTATCAAGGGAAAGATTAATCTGCAGTCTAGTCTGACTTGTTGTGGCTCACGCTGTGACTTGCTGCTGAGGCGCAGTGCAGACTCTCCCTGTTGCTACAACTTTGCAGCCTTTCCTGGGGATGGTTGCTAGTGGTCCTGAAGCCATGGGAGAGCTGGAGTTGGCTCTGGGACCCTGAGCCAGACTGCGTGTGGGGGTCCCTGCATTGTAATGTAGCAAGGTCCTTTATGGAGCCAACCGTTACTTTCCCATCTTAAAATTTTTCCAAGGTATCAAACTGACAGTATAGAGGGAATAACTGCTTTTTGAAACACCTGAATTTGGAGGCATAAGGAGGCTGAGACTGTCTTACATGCTGCTTGTTGACAGAAAGGTACGCTCCTCAGTGCTGCTCTTTCCCTTCGTGACTCTCTAGATGTTCTCAAGCTGCAGCAAAAAATCCATCCATAGGACCATAGAGATCAAGGCCCAGGAGTGCTTCAAAGAGCGCAACAACAAAGTGTGTGGAAACTCCAGGGTGGATGAAGGGGAGGAATGTGATCCTGGCCTCTTGTACCAACAGGCTGATCCCTGCTGCTCCGCAGACTGTAAACTGAAAGATGGTGCCAAATGCAGGTAAGGGGAGATAGGCTGCAACTTCTCTTAGCGGGCAGAGAACGATGGGCTGGGCTGAAAGCTCCCAAAGCCACCTGCAGTGTCACAGGCCTGTTTCCTGGCTTTAAGGCTGAACGTGGGAGCTGAAGAAAATAAAGGATGTCAGGAAAGGCTGCTGTGTGTGTGCACTGTTGGCATACGTAGATTTTTTTTTTTATAGCATTCTCCTACTTTTTCTGAGAAGCGCCGAGAGCTGCGGGCTTGAAGGCGACTGTTGTTGTTATATTTAAGAGCAAAATCAGGCATTCAAAAATTAATATTAAAAATTTCCTGTGCAAACTTCCTGTGCAAATACAATTTTTGCTTGTATTGCAAGGTGGCTTTAAAATGGCATCACATACTGGTGTTTTCAAGGCTGTTGCAAAACATGCTTGAGCAGATGATGCAGTGACTGCGCTGAATGAGTCTTCTTTCTGTTGGTCTTGCTCTTTGGAGTGTTCGTGACCCTCTTGCAATGCGGTGTCCAATCTGGTTCCTCAGAGTTCAGCTCTGCACCACCTAACAGTGGAGGGGTCGTGCAACTCACGAATTCCCTCAACTTTAATGACTCTGTGTGTGCTAAGGACCTTCTTGCTCTGGATACAGAACAAAGAGAGCACAGAATAAAGAGTAGTAAACCTTCAGGATGCACAGGGCAAAAACGTGTGGGGAAGAAAACAGTGGAAGATCTTGTTCGAAGTTGTATGGCAAGTGACAAGAGGATCCAGGTGCCTTGAATAAATATGAGGATCCCTGTGTTTTCTCTCCGTGTGTTGTACTTTCTACATGCTTTTACATTCGGTGAATGAAGAGTGAGTGGATATGTGGAAAGGTGGTCATGGGAGGGGGCAGAGAGGGCAAGCATTTTGAATCAGTGAGTCAATCTCCAAGAAGTAGCTTTCCCCTCTCTAACCATCTTTTTCCCTGGCTTTGTCATGCTCTTACTTATTTTTAAAAAAAAATGCTTAATATTTCTTCCTTTCATTTTGATCTTTCCACAGTGATCGGAACAGTCCCTGCTGTAAAGGCTGCCAGTTTGAAAGTGCACAGAAGAAATGCCAAGAAGCCATAAATGCCACTTGTAAAGGAGAGTCTTTTTGCACTGGTAGGAGGTGGTTCTGTCCACTTTATGTCAGCTAGCCGAGTGCTCCAGGCTCAGTGTCCTGTTCAATCCGCTTTCAAACTAGTGCCCTTTATTCATCCGGTACATGTAATTTTAGAGACCAATTAAGCATCACGAAATTGCCCTATAATGAGTTTCTTTGTAGTTCACGAGTCACGTGGTGATTTACTGTCCAGAAGAGCAAGAAAAATTTTGATTGTTGTTTCTTTTTCCCCACTTTTTCTTTCTTAAAAAAAAAAAAAGTAAAACAGGGTGTGTCACTGGGAAGGGACAGGAATGAGCTGAATCTTGTCAGAGAAAGGATGAAATTACTGCAACTCTGCATCACTTCACCACTTGTTTAATTCCTCCTCGTAATTTTTCCTGGAGGCAAGGAGTCATGTCAGAGCTGCTGTGGCTTTGCTGATGGTGCCTCCAGGGTCTGCTACCTGCTGCTTGGTTGCCAAAATGCCACAGTGCCCAAGTTGTTGAAAGCCTCCAGAGCTTCTGCTGCCTCTCAGAGGAGCTGGCAGGCAGCCTGCAGATGAAAACCAAGAACAAACTATTTGGGTTCCTGCTGGGATGAGTCTGGATTTCCTTTATTGCCCTTTTTTCTTCTGCACACTCAAGTGCTCTGCCCTTTATTCTAACACAGTCTTCCCACTCTGTTGACTCCCATCTGTAGGGAACAGCAGTGAGTGCCCCCCTCCAGGGAACGCTCCAGATGACACAGTCTGTGTGGACATGGGGAAGTGCAAGGATGGGGAGTGTGTCCCTTTCTGCGAGAGGGAGAAGAACCTACGATCGTGTGCATGCAACGGTGGGTGATGCGGGACTGCACTGAAGTGCATGCTTCGGCTCTGCTCCTCAGAGTGCTGGTCTCACTGTAGAGTGGCCTGTTGGAGGCCAGAGTCTCTGGTTTCTGAAAAAGTTTTAAACTGATGTTTTTTCAGGGCTAGTGTTTTCTGTTTGGAAAATGACTGTCAGTTTCCTCTGGTGGTCTGGGTTTGAAAACATTAAGGTGAGACTTAGGCTGGCACTCCAGTGAAAGGAGAGGGCACTTTCCCACCATCTACCTCCTCTGCCACAGGCAGGCGGGAGGAGAAGTTTTGACTGTTCTCTAATTGTAAAGAGATCCCAACCAACCTTTGGTTCAGGCATCTGGCAGAGGAGTGGTGGCCTCCAACAAGTGGTTAAAAAAAAGACTTCAAAGCACCTTGAGAGAACATAGGATCCCTGAGTCCAGTCTCTTGCTACTGGAAACCTGCCTGTCATACTTCTGTCAGTAAGCTTTACTGTTTGCTTGCTCTCCCTCTCAGCTCTTAAATCTGGTAAAGCAGCTGGGAGCAGGAGGAAAGCTTCACAGGGACAGTGCAGGGAAGTGCTGTGAGCCCCACTGTTTGAGATGCAGGACATAGCCAAGGAGAAGGCTGCCTAAAGGGCCTAAGTCCAAGAAATATTTAAATCTGTGTCTTGGATGTGTTTGCAACCTCTTCAGCTGTCTGTTGATTCCTGCAGTGTTGGGATATCAGCTTGGAGAGCTTGGTCCCACTGTGTCCTGTAACAGGGTGCACAGGGCATCTGGTCGAGTTTCATGCTTGGTCATCAGAGTGTCCAAGATTGGGTGACTTGCACAGTTCTGCCTTCCCTGTGGGGAAACTGGGCAGGGACACAGTCAGCCAGGGCACATTGTGGGGTTATGCATCTGCATAGTTATGGGTTGCGGGTGACTCTTGGTGCTGCCCAGGAATGAGTTTGTTACTGTATTACAGAAACGGATAATTCCTGCAAGGTGTGCTGCCGGGACGAGCAGGATAGGTGCGTACCGTACGTCGATGCTAACGACCAGTTCCTGTTCCTGCGCAAGGGGAAGCCTTGCACCGTGGGCTTCTGCGATACAAATGTAAGTTTTCCCAGATGTCAATGCACTGCGTGCTCTGCTTCTGTGGCCGGGCCTTCGAGTCCTCTGTGAGGAGGACTGTGCCGGTACAGTGAAGCCGAAGCTTGATGTGCTGCTGAGCAGGGTGATACTGTGTAGGTACCTCTCCGTGGGGTAAATACTACCGGGTGTCTGATGCTGCAGATGGAAGTTAGTTCTGCAGAGACCTGTGCAAGGTGAAGCTGTTACCTTCTGCTGTTGCTTGTTGCCCATTTTGCTGCTCCCCACAGCTCACCAGCCGGCAGTTTGTGCAAAGGAGGCGAATGAGTGCTGCTGCAAGCTCAGCTAGGTTTGCAGGGCCTGCTATTTCAGCTGTTCACGTTATCCCAATCAATTTTAACTGAAATAATTCAGGTCAGGTAGCAATCATGTGAAAATCTAGTTGGCAGTATCTGAAGGGGACAGTGAGCCCATGGCAGAGACACTGGTGGGTTGTGGGCGCTCAGTGACTGTTTCCGTGGTACAGCTGCACAGTCAGTCACGTCACCTGCAGACTCTAATGGTCGAATGGGTGCTGGTAGAAGTGAATTTGGGAGGGTGTGCCCCAGCCCTTCCACTGACAGAACTCAAAAGACTGATGATCTGCTGTCTTAAACCAGCACTGCCAGATCTGGGAGTGAGTCTGTCTGTAACTTTGGGGTGCTGAGAGCTGCAGCCTTCTCCGTGACTAGTGGGAACTGAGCCTTCTGGTGCTTAAACCTCTCCAGAAACTTCGGTTTTATATCCTAACATGGGGTGAGAGTGGGATGGTTTTTGCATGTTTCAAACATTAAAACTTCGTCTGTTTCAGACAGCAATGAAATTGAAATTTTTTTGCCAAAAATAAAGGCAGTAAAAATGGTCTGCTGCTGCTGGGCGTGAGTGTAGACCTGTATTCAGAATGTGAGTCAAGGGCTGCGTGTCTCTAGTTTTCAGTTCATTACCACCTTTGGGTCTTCTTCCCTCTCCAAGAGGCAATAGTTAACATTTAGAGTAAGATTATTTTGTAAATAAGTGTTTACTTTTGCAGGGTAAATGCGAGAAGCAAGTACAGGATGTGATTGAACGATTTTGGGATTTCATAGACCAACTCAGCATCAATACTTTTGGTAAGATATGTTACCATATCCTTTGGGGTTTTTCAGTTCATGACACAAAGCCTCGAAGGGAGTTAGCTGGCTGGTTTTATTCACCTGTATGCAGGGGTAGCTAGTAGCTGCTTCTGATAAATGTATAAATATATTTTTGCCTAAAGTTTGACAATACTGATCTTGACTTTTAAAGCTGAAAGGATGGGGGATCGTTTTGCATTTTTCCACTGCATTATTTTCTAGGCATCTTCCAAGCTTGTAAAGGAGACAGTAGCTCCTTGTCTGGATACCAAGAAGTAGGTCAATTAGAAAAAAGGCAGTATTTTTGGAGTTCACCTAGATTTGGTGTAGTTTAAAGTGGGCCTCTCAGTGGGATTTAAGTGTCAACTGACTGAGAAAGGAAAACTTCATTTCTTTCTTATTTAAGAAAATCACTGAGGTCAGGCATCTAAAGCTGTGTGCCTGTACTGAGTCACTGCCCAGCAGCTGTGAGTGGGCCTCCTTGGTCGTGATGCCCACGGTGCGATCCAAGCAGGTAGCCCTCTGGCACAACCCCCGCCCCAGTCTCACTCTGTTACTGGAACCGTACAAAACTGTGAATAAGCTGGTGCCGTGTAATGATGGGATAACTCCACACGCTCATGGTAATGCTGGGCCTACACAGTGTAATTATCTGGGTTTGAGGCTTTCAGTCTTTAGTTCTAGGGTCAAAAAATTGTTTCTTAGGTAATTGTTAAGGCTATTTAGCCTGATCAGGTAGAGGCAATTTGTATATCTTTGATGTTCAGATATTTTGTTTGTAGAGGTGGGTAGTTGCCACTTGACTGTAAAATCAGAATTTGGTAAGAGACTCGCACTGTGCCTTGTATAATGGAGAGAGGCAGCTTGGCTAACTCAGTGTAGCCTGTTCCCAGTCAACTCATATTAAATGTTGCGGCCTGTCAGCCTTTCTTATCAGAGAATAAGAGGAAAAAAGCCTGTTATTGTTAACATATGGGATACAGTTTTCTAAAACTGTATAATTTCTTTTATCTTTGCCTAGTCCTGTAGCCCGTACTTCTCTAAGCAGTTCTGTGGCTTGCCTTGCATGAGCAGTGGCTGCAGAGCGGGGATAGATGTGTATGTTCATGTGACAGTATTCGGTAGGTAATACATTTGAACTGACTTCACAGGGAAGTTCCTAGCGGATAATATAGTGGGCTCTGTGCTTGTCTTCTCCTTGCTTTTTTGGATTCCTCTCAGCATCCTTGTGCATTGTGTGGTGAGTAAGCTGTTTTGGAGATGACCGCTGTTTGAGCTGTAAGAGAACACCCTTCATGTATGAAACGGCAGATGTGTGTAGGAGCAGGTGATGGGAAGCTTTTAGAGAACCCTGGGGGGTGGAATCCAGCCTATGTAAGACTTACTGCTCCTTCAATAGGCAAAACTCCTGCTAAACTCTGCCAGGCTCTGGAATACCCATGACTATTCCCTGGAACCCTTCCCGTTCTTTCCTAGGCCGGTTTTCTGCCTCTGCCTCCTGAGTTCTACCCAAGTATAATTTTGGTAACTTCCATTAGAGTCAAAGTTTTCTAAATCCCTGCTAAGAAATAAGATACCCATATCTTGTGGGGAGACCTAGAGCGGGAAGTGGTCTTGGTTGAGCTTGGGTGGATGGATAAAGAGAGAGCAAGCTTATGGCAACTGAGAGCATTGGCACGTGGTGTGATGCTGACAGCAGCGTGGGCTTAGAGCTGCAGGTTGCTGCAGCCACAGGCACTCCTGGGATGGATGGGAAGTAGGGGAAGGGAAAAGAGCCCCATGCCCTGCTGTGTCCCTACACGGAAAGGGGAACAGGGACCTTGGAATTGGGTAACTAACTTTCTTACTCTGTGTGTGTATGTTTTGGTTTACTTTTGTTTGTTTTTCCAATAGGACAAGAAATTGGACAAGCAGTACGAGGAGAACACAAAGTCCCTGTTTTGCCCCAGTGTAAGTTGCTGTTCGTATATGGATTGGCAGGAAGGCATCTGATGTGTGTTAGCAAATCCGAACCCAAGGTGTGAGCAGAGCATTTATCAGAGAAGTGGGAAGAAGAAGAGTAAATCAGTTTGAGGGGAAACCTGTGTTTTCTTGAAGAAGCCTCTGTTTGATGTGTCAAGGACTGCAGCTTGGTGGGGTCTGATTCTTCCTTCCTGTAAGAGCTGTGCCTTGACCTTGTTGACACAGTGGCTCTCTTGCGGCAGCTGCAGCTCCCGGGGCAGGAAGCCGCTCTGCTCTGCAGAGCACCGCTTCGCCCAGCAGGCGCCCGTGTCCGGGGTCCCCTTGGCACGGAGTCATTCGGCAGCTTCAACTACAGACTGCTTGTTCCCAGCCAAGTGGTGTCAACGAAGCACAAGGCTCAGCAGGGCAGTGCTGCAGAGAAACCTTTGCAGAATGGTTGTTTGCAGGAGTTGGCTTCTAGTTGCTAGATGTGCTGAAGCCTTGCGGTTGCTTATGGGAGAGCTGGCCTCAGGGTGCAGGGTCCCGTCGGTGACACTTCTCACCTTGGAGATACTGAGTTGAGAGAGGAGAAGAGCAAGAAAGTGCCTAGATAAATTTTAATTACAGTCCAGTACAGGGCATCTTCTGACATAGATTTTTGGGTATCCTGTCCGGTGCTTTGACGGCCCAATTTTTACTACTAACTGAAACATTCAGTGAAGGAAGTGGCGTTTTGTAACGAGAGGCAGGGAACAAAAGCCTGGCAGAGCTCCTGCAGAGCCACGGCAAGGAGGCATACTGGGGTCGAAGACTGCTGAGGCAGGTTGCCTCTGTCATCTGCTCTGATGTAACTGAAGCTGATCTTAGTTTGAGTCCCCCATAGCTGGTCTTGAATGCTGTAAGAAAAGTCACTTTAGAGCTCTATACATGAACTCAGTCAAGAAAATCCCAGAAGGAGGTGCAGCAACAGAGCTTGGGTATAGTTAATGGGCTCCTTGCACCAGCAACAGCTTTAACAAACAAATGTTGTGTCTTTTGGATCTGCTGAGGTTTGAGCGGTTGGGAAATGCAGTTACTGGTACCAGGTAAAGATCCCATCCTGCCCGCTAATAGCATTTACCAAGTTCGTGGGGATTTTTTTATGCAGAAATCTCTGGATGTTTTCCAAGCCATGCTCAAATAGAAGCAGAAATCAATGGGATTTAACTTAATCTGGGTTGCAGAATTTGGATGTGATCACAGTGGTCCCTCCAGTCTTTGACCCTTCGTTCAGTGCAGATTCTTGCACATGAAAGAGGGAACTCTTCAGGCTGGAAGAGCAGAATAAGCTGCACCTTTGACTGTTTCCCTTAACTGAGCTCTGAGAGTTATCGGGCTCGACCCTGCGTTTCCAGACGCAGGTTTTGCCAAAGTAGCACTGGGCCCAAGGGAAGGTGGGGCTGAGCTCTGCCCCAGTGAGGCTGTCACCTGTGGTGCTCTGTATGGAGAAGGAGCAAGTGGAGATAAAAAGGCCTTTCTGCCTTTAGTGCTTAGCACAGCTGGATTTCTTGACCAGTAGAACAAATTACTTCTGTTGGACGTTCCCTTGCTCCTACGTAAGTATGAATCCACTGTGAAATTCAAAATCTTAACTCCTTCTCCTCCACAGTGCAGCGAGTTCAGCCTGGCCAGCACAGAGTAACCTGTGGTGGCACAAGGGCAGTCAGCACAAACGTGCTGGGAGTGGAGAGGAGGACGCAGTAGCCTTTAAACTGTCCGAATAGGAGCGCAGGTGCTCCTCAGAAGGTTGCCCCTTTCCTTTGAAAAGGGTACAAAAACTGAACCCTGGCCTAGATCCTGATTGCTTTTCCCAGTGACGTGGCTGCTTGTGTCTTGCAGAACGTGGAGATGCTCAGCAGCCTGGACTCTGCCTCCGTTCGAATCATCAAGCCCTTCCCCGCGGCGCAGTCGACAAGCCGGCACCAGCCGCTGCAGCCCATCACGGCCGTGCCCCCCGTCGCTGCCGCACCGAAACAGGACCACCAAAGAATGGACACTATTCAGGAGGACCCAAGCACTGACTCTCACATTGACGAGGACGGGTTTGAGAAGGACCCTTTCCCAAATAGCAGCTCGGCTGCCAAATCTTTTGAGGACTTGACAGACCATCCTGTCATTCGGAGTGAGAAAGCTTCGTCCTTCAAACTGCAGCGCCAGAATCGGGTGGACAGCAAAGAAACAGAGTGCTAGTGTCGTGCTGCCTTCTAAACGTGTGACTTGTGTCTGCAAAATAAGTTCATTTGGATCTAAAACCATTTCATTTATATAAATATAAATATATGTATATATATTTTTGTGAGGGAGTGGGAGAAATAAGGAAGTGACCTACTGCAGATGCTGGTCATGTGTATGACCTTCCTTAAATTACATTTATTAGAGCATTATATCTTTTAAAAAGGAAAATCCAAACTAAAACTAGCTTGTTTTTGAAGCTTTTTGGATTTGTTTTTCTATTTCCATGACCTTTAACATTTCCTTCAACCTGTGGTGCAAAACCAAATATCCTGCTGGATATTGGATTGTGTATATCAGCCTTTTTTATAATTTAAAATTTTGTAGTCTGACAGCACTGATAGACAAAATTAAGGGGCTTTTAACAACGAAATGAAAACACTGCAGTGTGTTCCATACAGAGTAGATCATTTGGCAATTTAAGGTACCTGTAGGCAGAAGCCTAAACAGATGCCTTGAGAACAAAGTGACAGTAATGAAATGGATAAAAATAGAGTCTCGCAGTATTACACGAAGATGCATCATTGGAATCAAGAAGCTTAAGATGCACAGCTTCTAAAGATATAAAAATAAAAGGATCACCCAGAAGCCATGAAACCTCGTACGATGCATGAAGATGCTCCTCTAGCACGAAACTGTTCTGCCTCTCACGGTGAGGTCGTCTTGTCTTTGTCATTGTCGTTGCAGAGAAGGGCTTTTGTTGGGAGTTTCCCACTCTGCACTAAGACGCTGGTGTGTTGCAGGTGTCCGGTAGGAGAAGGAAGCGTAAGCGGAGAAATCACTTACATGGATGAGGACCATTTTAACCAGCTGTTTATGGCAGTTGTTTCAGCGCAGAAATGTTTCTCCGCATGTTGTTTTGAAATAGGTAACACTATTGTTGAGACGTTGGAAGAGCTGAGCCTCAGTTCGCAGGATCTGTGTGGCCTTTGGAAGCTCCTACTGCATAAATAAATGGGGGGGACGGGACACGGGACACAGACACATTGACTCCATGGCAGGGGGGCATTTGTTTAAAAAGAATTGTGAATTTAACAAAGGTTTATTTCTCTGTTGATTAAACTTACAGGGCAAGTATAAGGAGGAGAATTCATGAATTGAAATTCCCACACAGGTAGGACAATGTGATGTCAAAAGCTGGTAATCTCATGGTGTCCTCTAATTTGAGACACCTGGAGACTGGTGAGGGAGCTGGGAATGGCACGTGAGCGTTGTTTTAGCTTAGTAACAGAGGGACGGGCACAGTGGCGTCGCAGAGCAACTGTCACGACAATAAAGCGGCATCTTCATTCCACATGTTTTCTCCCTGTTGATAAAACTGACATAAAACATCACCACCAGCAGAACCATTTTAACTGTTACATGCCCGTGCTCAGCCACAGGGGAAGCGCTGCTGTGGAAAGCCTTTGTGTTTGTAAATGTCAGGGAAAGGAACCAAACCTGTGCCCAAAGGATGGCAGGGGCACCCCCCTGTCCTCCCTGCCCAAGGATACTTGTTACACTAATACTTGAACGTGTGCCTTACGGTATTCCTGTCTGACTAGCTATTGTGTTTTATGTACCGGTTTTGGACTTTGTTTGGGGTTTTTTTTTGTTTGGGTTTACTTTTTTGGAGTCAGTGCAAAGTACGTGTGTGAGGAGTTAATTTAATTCCCAATAAAATAAAAGCTTTTTATATTAAAAAAAAAAAATCAGTTAAACGAGAGCTGTTTCTGTGCAGTCCTTTTAGAAAAGATCTAAATTCTTTATTTTAATTATTTATTATTTTAATTATTTTATTTATTTATTTATTTTTAAATTCTTAATTCAAGCCACACTTGAGCCAGTTATTTCTAACTGCTCCCCTCTGAAACTCAGCTGCTCCGGAAGCCAGACCATGAGCATCTGCAGTGCAGCTCTGCACCCCAAGGGGCTCTCCTGCTTCCGACTGTGGATGGAGTTGGTCTCACTGTGGGTCCTGTGGATGACGGTCAGCTCTTGACCATGAAATTCCTCAAATGTGCTCAAATGCCTTTTGCAGGTAGCGAATGTGCAAGAATGTGTTCTCACTGTTAAGGTCATTACTTCCCAGATGAAAAGCAGGCAGTGGCACGTGCTTGGGAGCATGAAAATGGGTTTGGAGTAGGCCTTGAAAGTCACAGGATCCATCCTCCAATCTGAGCTGTATGCCAGAAACTGTGAAAGCGGTACTGGCACGGTTTGTTCAGCACTTCTAATGTGGGAAGATCCACAGCTTCCACAGGGAGCCCATTCTGCTGTTTAGCCAGTTGTTACTGTAAGCACTTACTACAGAAAGGACAGTCTAGTTTAATATTCATAAATATTTATAAATCAAACCAGCTTCTGGTCTAGCTCCAGGCACATGAAAAATAACTACTTGTGCTCCAGTTTGTAACACTATCACATAGTAGATGACAGGTCTTGGCCAACTCATTGTAGTCATTAATTAATGAGGCAAAGGCAGCCCCGTGGTGCTGACACCGCAGGACATCTTGATGTTCTCTCATCCATCTGTCTCACCCAGTGCACAATAAATACATCGCTATTGGCCTCGTCTGGTTTGTGCCAATGCAACTGTTAATGCAGCCCAGAATTATGTAGGGGTTTTATCTGCAGTGATAAACTATTTATTTGTTTTTCATCTATAGTCCAGTGGTATCCTCGTTTCTGCTGCTATCTGGCTGGCGAGCCAGTTATTTCCCAAACCACTTTTTTTTCCACGCTTGCTGAATTTCATCAAGGTTTCAGGCAACTTTTTGCACTTTGTAAAGGTAGTTTTGTAGTTCAATTGTGTTCTCTTGGCTAAAAATTGTACGCAGTATGCAGTACTCATCTGTTACATCAGTTGTTAAATTATGGCTGAATACCAAAGCTCACCTGAAAGGTCTCTTTAACTTGGTGGCAAATGACATATGGTGCAGCTTGGTCAGCCGAGATGCAGACTCTTTCCAGCAGTTCCAAGGTCCAAGCTTCTCAAAATCAGCATGTGCAGCACCAGTATTATGCTGTCCAAAACCATGCACTGTTTTGAAATCTGTGCCTACATATGCAAGAAGCTGCTGCTGGTGCCAAAGGAAGTTAAACTTTAAAACCCGTGCTCTGAACTGCACTGTAGCACTACCAAAAGCCTTGCTGAAGCTCGGAGAACTGCTTTTACTGCTGTGTTACATCCAAAGAAATTTATCTGGACTGACTTCAGTGACTCCTGACAAACTCCATGCTGCTGCTTACCAGCTCTTAAGTGTTTAAAGCTAGTAGCTGGTATTACTCAAGGTGTAGTCCCCAAAGCTCAGCTAGGCCAGGAACTCCCCAGGGCAGCTGAGACTCTGGTTTTCCTCCAAGTCTTCCAAGGAAAGAGGTGCTCATCCCCACAGGTGTTCGAACTACTGGCACAAGCAGCACGCGGACAAACCACCCTGAAAACACTCTGAGTGGTCTTGTCTTTATTCTCCCACAGACCAAGCGAAGGGGACATGGAAAAGTATCGCCCGGGGACTCCCCGCTTCCCCCTTTACCAAGGATGAGGCTTTTGCCACGTGTTGCTGGATAGTGGCTGTTTGCACACTGACAGGCTGTGTCAGCTCCTCACTGCAGGGGATCTCGCAGAAGACTGGCCTCAGGGTTCGTGTGGTCCACGTCGCGCCAGTACGGGAGCAGGGAAGGAAGAGCAGACAGTTTTTTTTCCAGGCGTGACCACAGTTGTGCTGCTAGAAAGCTGTTGCCTTTTGCTGATAAATGAAGACCATCAGACAAGTAGGAAGAGAAATCCTACAGGGGAGGTTAAAACCAGGTATTAATGTACTTGCTAGTTGCAAAGAGAAGGTCCTTAGTAATTTTTAAGTTCTGCAAAGCCAGCTGGTATATATACTGGTTTTATTTTTTCACTGTTTCTATTCAAATATTAAGAGAATGTTCTGATGGCCGGAGTCACTGCTATTCATCAGGAAAAAGATCACGAGGTCAAGTGGTGCAATCAAAACATTAAGTCTACTGCACTACTCAACACTCCACTGCGCCAGAGAGTGCAGGAGAGAGAAAAGATTCAGTGTCACAACTGGAGCTACCTGCTTCTGGGAAAAGCTCGCACTCTCTGTCACATGGATGAGTTTGAGTAGTTGGTCAGAAGCACCAGAAGGTACCTGTGCAACCTGATGTAACTTCGAAGTGAGCCCAGTGTTCTGCAGTGGGTTGGACTAGGTGCCTCCAGAGGCCCCTTCCAACCTAAACTATTCCATGAGTCAAAGTCCAAGGAAAAAGTGATTTACATGTAATGTACGCACAGGGCATCTGTTCACCGAATGTACCGGTCAGGTTGTATTAAGCTTTATTTCTCCCAGCCCACTATGAAGTACTCCTCTGGATTATTTTTTTCCTTCCCCAAAGTGTAATTTGGATGTATTTTGTATCATCTCAGCACTACAGGTTCCTCTAGGCTAAATGATGCATTTCACAAGTCATGACAGTTTCAAAGTCTTTCTCATGACACCATACCTGATTTTTTTGCATCAGTGTCCAGAGGTCGAGTACATCCGTTCCGCAGTCCCTGGCTACCTGAACACAGGCCTGGGCATATTGCCCAGTGGTGGCGTTGTTGCGATTTAATTTGTCACCTGTCAGACACAAACAGAACATTTAGTAATCACGACTGACCCGGCGTGATTTCTGTGGCGCACACGATGCACATCAGTTTGCTGAACCAGCAGACAGAAATTATAAACCAAATCTGAAGCCCCTCAACTGAAGTGGCTGGCAGCTGGAGCACGCAGCAGAAGGCTTATTTCTGTGCTGCCCACAGCTTTCGCCTGCTGCCACGCTTCAGGTGAAATCAGTGCATGGATTTAAAACTTCACACACCTGCTACTGGCATGTAGAATGGAGTTAAGTCAAAGTCAATCTATTTACGAGCTTGCTGTCCACCTCCTGGATGACACCTGCCATTTCCTACCTCCTTGCAGCGGCCTCGTCGTAACGTGCTGGCCATGACTTCAGACTGGGGCACGTTTCGGTGCAAAGCTGTACTAGCGCTCGCGACTGCTACCTTTGTGCAGCAGTTACGCTGGGAGCTGGACGTTCAGTACGTGCTCAGCCCCAGCTGCTGTAAGCCAGCAGTTTTGCACGGACCACAGTGAAACTCTGGAGCAGGATACTATTAAGTTATGTTGTGTCGTTTGTTTTTTTTTCAATGGGACCTATATTGCAATTCATCAACTCCTACTCTACTCCCTCCTTGCATCTGATGATTCCTACTTCTTCACACTGCCACCTCTTTCTTCCCATCATTTCTTTTCTTCAGAAAAATATCCTCTGCAGCCTTTCCGGTCCTTCCCCACCACAGCACATTCCCTGACTTCTTCAACTTTCTTCCCGGTTCAACTCTCCCATAGACTGAGCACCCTTCAGCTCATTCAGCCTCTGCCACGCAGATCTCCCTTTGTTGCCAACTTCCCTGTATTGATCGCAACCTCACTCACCCAGGTGAGGTCCTGCAGTCCTGTCCTTTTCCCCTTCCATGACTTCTAATCTAGCAGAGTTGGTAATTTCTTATTCTCTCTTTGCCTTTTCTTTCATAGTCAGGACTACTTTTCGACTGTTTAGAGAATCTTCTCTTCCATTCTGGGAGCACACAAACACATGCCTGCTCTCCACGTGGAGCTCTGCAGGAGCATGTGCTGGGTCTATAAGCTAAATGCAGCAGCCAAAGGAAGTTCAGGGAACATGGGGGTCCCCTAAGGGACTGAGGAGGCAACCTAATCCTTTACCCCAACCTCTGCACGTACCCACCCAGCTTGGGCAGGAGGACAACCTACAGTGGGAAGCAATGGGTTAGGGGATACTCAGAATCGCCAGATGCATCTGAGTGCGTGGGACTCACCTGAAAAAGCTGCCTGTTGCACTGGTGAGGCCAATGCCTACCACCTACAGAAATTAAAGGATACTGGGAGACCTACGGCAACTGAAAGAAGGTTAATGTTATACCCATTTTTAAGAAAGGCAAGAAAAAGGACCTGAGGAACTGTTTATCACTTAGCCTCACCTCAGTGCTGGGAATGACAGGGGTTACCTCCTCTTGGGATTCATTTCCGAACACATGAAAGAGAAGCAGGAACTATCAACAGAAATCTAGCAAAGCCAAATAGAGCTTGACCAAGCCAATCGCATTCTGCAATGACGTGATAGCTACGCAGGTGACGGAGGGCAGCTCTGACTTTGGTAAGAGCTTCGACTCTGTCTCCCCCAGCACTCTCATCTGGAAGCCGAGTTTCTTTTCGCACCCCTTTTCACACCTGGATGAACGTTCCTGTGAATGTCACCATCCTCGTGTTTCACATCTCCGCTCCAATATTTATCTGACAAAACTAGAAATAAACAGAACATTTCTCCTGGACTCTGGCTGAGGGCAGACGATCTGATATTGCTGCCTACTGTGCCCACAAAACCTTATTTGTGGTCCACGGCCTGAGATCACCCTGTCTTTTGTTCCATCCCTAGACAGCAATCTCTTGTAGACAGATGCTGGCAGATTCCACGCTGTAAATGCAAGTTTCCTCTCTCCCCACCCCATGAAAAGGATAGCTTTAAGACAAAAATGAACTAACAACATTTAAAAAGCATCACTCGATAGCCAGGAGCCAGATAAGCAGCATCCATGGTGTGTACTCACCTAACAGATCTCCAAAAGGACAATACAGGTGCACGTTCTGCACGTATTTGCACGGCGGTAGCAGCTTTAGTGGGAGCCAGGCAGGAAAGGCTGCTCTGCACCAGACCCACCCCTCACACCCTGCCCAAGGATCTTCTGTCACGCACACCGTGCCGGCTGTCTCTGACGTTTGATCTGCCCTGCTACAACTGCTACTGTCTTACACAACCTGTGAGTATTACTCTAGGACGTGCTCTACTTTTTCCAAATTAAACATAAAAACTACCTTGCTGGATGAGACTGGAAGCCCACACAATCCAAAATCTGTTTTGCCCAGTGATCACGGCCACGCACCAACACCCCCTCATGCAATAACACAGTCTAATTTAACACAGTTTAAACATGGTCATCTGCAAAATGTTACTGCTTTGACTGAGTACACAACTCAGCACATGCAATACCACCTAAATTAAGAGAAAACCCTGCAAATACTAAGGTGACAGCTCTGAATTTGTAAAGTCTTTTATAAATGCACAAGAACTGGACAAGCTGTCCCAATGGAAAAGAGGACACGGTCTCAGGAGGTATAAACTGTCGCTGCTGGAGTCAGTGGGATTATGGCAATTTCCACCAGCTGAGTCACACAAAGTAAGCAGTGCTGTTATGTCTCTGTTTTTAGAGTTAGCTCAAACAACCTAATGAGAAATCATTTAATCACCTTTTGCTTCTTTTTCAGGTACTTGTATTAGCATCCTTAGAGTGTTATATTCTCTGAGGTGTTTTTTTTTTTATTTTAAAATAAACCTGGCTAGGTTATTACTGCTTATCCAAATAGATGTGAAATACGCTGTGACTATTATAAAATTCTCTAAGGCACACAATGCCAAAATTTCTTCCACTATTCACGTTATGTTGGAAGCTGCTGGGACATGACACAGTCTGCATAGGCCACCTCGGCAAAACCTGTGTTCTCAAGGGGCAGCACAAACAGATCAATCAACACTTTTGAAAGGCTGTTACTAATTAGTTGGTAGTTACTCCACAAGCTTATCCAAAAGCTGTTTAGCAAAACAGCCTGGGATCAGCAACTGACACTCTGCTGGTAAAATGCAGAAATTCAGCCCATCGTATCATTCTTTTACCTTTGGCAAGACACTCCTTTTCCCAAGCTGATTCCTGAAGAGGCGGTGGTGTTATCAAAATAATCCTGTCTTCAGTAATGTCTACGGACTTCAGGTACTGTATCATGCTCTTTAGGTTCGCAGCATATTCCTCCAAAGGAACGTGTTGCTTAGGGTTCAGATCTGTTAGGGGATGGAGCACATGCATTGGCGGCATTGAACCACTTACTGATTTATTACACCATGTAACGTGCTTTTTACATGGCATATGAACGTAGACACTCATTTTCAGTATGCAGTTCACCTCAGCCATTGATTCAGGAGGTGTGGTGGGAAAATACCGTTCCTCAATATCCAAAGCAGGCAAATTAAGAGTTTAAACACAGCACTTTCAACTAAAATAAAAAAGGCACACGGGGTGAAAAAAGAAAACAAAACACCACCTTTTTTTTTTTTTTAAGATGCTTTTCCTTACAAATCTGCATCTTAGTACTAGATCACACAATCACCTCAAACCTCGCCTGAAACAAAAACTAAGATTTTTAACTCTCTTGGATGCAGAAAAAATTTTGGAAATTCCCAGGGACGTACAGTCAGTCCTTTGTGCACTGAAGTTCAATTTTGATTAGACTAGCTCTGTGCACTGCTATGCTTATTTTAAAGAGAATCTAAATCCCTTATTTCCTCAACCCATATGCCAAGAACTCGTCAGACTGCTTTAGAGGCAGAAAAATCAGCTGGATGCCCAACTTCCAATTCTAGGTGACAGATATATGACTAATTCTTGAGCACCCTGAAATGTGCTTTTAATATTGAAACTTGATGAGAGGGAGAGAAATAGAAGGCACTGCATGGTTTAAATACAAACAAAATGACTGAAAACAACTCACTGTAAAAAATGAAAGAAAGGGCAACCACTTCATAGAGAAGCAGTAGGAAGAGTCTCTGTAATGTTCCACCTTTTCTGCTGAACTGTAAAGTTTTCTTAAGAGAACAGGTCATGGGAAAATAAAAAAAAAAAAAGCAAGCTACCATACCTTTCAAAGCACTGTCATTGGCTCCAAAGAAAATCGTAACCGCAACAGTACTCTCAGTACCAGTACTTTTACCGACCAGCCTTGGAAGGATCAGTTTAGCCCATCTGGTGTTGTAGCCCGAGAGCCCCCGGTTCACAACGTCACATTTTCTGAAACAGAAACACGTATCAAAAAGAACACCTCTCCTCTGCCCACCAGAACAAAACTTGGGAAGTTTTGAACCATTCTATCAAGATACCTGCCTCCATCCCTCTCAGAAACAACGGGATGTCACAAGCTTTTTCAGTGGGATTGTAACTTTATCTCTTGGAAGCTCACACACAGATTGCATGTGTAGTATTTACTTGGTCACTTAAACTATGAAACCAGAACAACAATCTTGACAATCACTAAGGAATTTTTTATTTCCACTCAAGCTCTGAGTGGAAAGTAAGACCCAAGGAGTATTTTTGCCAGTATTGGGCTGGTTACCACTACGGCCATTCCACTTCAATAAATAAATGTTAATAAATACATTAAATATTAACTTGTGTTGCTTTTCTTTTAGAAAAGCTGCACAACTGCTTGCAAGCTAAGAATTACTTCGGAAATTTAAGCTCTTACCTGACCAGTCTCTCAGCAAGGAATGCCCCCCAGCCATTTTCCTGGAAGGAGAACTGAAAGCAAGGAATATGGTTAGACCCTCACTGGAACAACTCAGGTCTTCCAGTGAGGGTCTGACCCAGCAGGTCAGTCCCACCACCAGCACCTTCCCAGTGCCTCCTCCCTGCCAGCCTGCCCTGCCCCTACAGAGGTCAGACAGCCCTGGTCCTACCTAGAGAGGCACCAGAGGCAAGGTGGGACCATACCTACAGAGGGACGGACCCTGTGGTCTCTTTGTAATTAAAACTGACTGCTGTCAAGCTCTGGTTTCATTTTGGCTGATGAGGCTTTTTTCTTTTTTCCATTTTCTACTTTATCTCTTCACTGTGCCTTTGTTCTGGGGAGCACATCCCAAAAAAACCCTCGCCACATGCTGCTTCGCAGTGCGGTTCAATATCTACCTCTCCCAGTTGTAGAAAAATTAATCCCTTCTCCTTATTCCCACTGCTGCACCATCCTCTGTGACAATGCTCCGCCTGTTTACTGAGCTGCACAGTGAGTCGGTTTAGACAACCCATCTCCCATTACAGACCACCTTTGTCTTTGGCCAAATCCTTTTTCCATCAGAGCAGCCCTGTGACCAACTCCACCATGCAACCCATTCAGCAGAAGGCAGAGACCCAAAAGGAACACTAAAAAAGCCGGTATTGCCTCCAAAGAAATGTTCACCAAGCCATGGTCCGGCCACGTTGACGCAGAACATGTGTCCAGGGCAGGTGGACACCAGGAGCTGCATAGAAGGGACGTGCCGGGAACCGGGACAAGGTGCACAGGGGTCTGTAGGGACAACAGGCTGTCCTCCCTCTCTGGAAAACGCCTCTGCCACCAAAATACCAGACGCTACGCTTTTACCATATTCACGCACTTCCAACATAGGAACTGTGTGAATTTCTGCAAAAAAAGGCTCTAAACCTCATAAAAGACCATCAGGCGTGAAAGCCCCTGGAACACCCTGGTGGGAAATCCAACAGGGACATAACTGACGTGCCGCACTCCCGCTTCGCCGGTCTCCCTCCCGCCTCTCGGTGCCGGGCTGACCACGATCCCGCCTCACACGCTCCCCCTGCGCCCACCGAGGTGGGGACCGGCCAGGGGGGAGGCGGGGGGCCGGGACACGCACAGCCCCTCCCGCTGCAGCCGCCAGCTGCTCGTTTTTCCTTAAAAAATAAGTCAAGCCCCGTGCTTGGCGCAGGCGCTTGGTATAACGCCGAGCTGCTGCTGGCGCGGGCTGCCTCTCCCGGTATGAGGAGCCGGGATGTTTGTGGAGCTCTGAAGCTCCAGGCGGGAATTGGCGGGACCTGCCGATCCCACGCAGGGGCCGCCCGGGAAGGGCCGCTACCTCAGTGATGGAGTCTCCGAAGAGCACGACGCGGGGCCAGATCAGCAGCCGCCCGCAGGCTCCCGCCTCCGCCAGCGCCATGGCCGCCGCCGGACGTCCGCCAGGAGCGGGGAGGAGGAGGAGGAGGAGGAGGAGGAAGAAGGAGGAGACCGCGCCGCTTTCCCTGCGGCGTGGAACAGGGCGGCCGCGGCGCGGGGGATGGCCGCCTGGAGATCCGTGTTACAAACCGGCTTCGAGTTCCCGCACCGCCGATGCTTTATTGCTTTTCCCCCTCTTTAAAAGGCTTATTACTGGAAGTGGACCACGTCTTCCCGCGGAGCCGGGTGCCTGGAGGGCGCTCCCGGCAGGGCGGGACCCTCCGGCGCGGCGGTGGTGAGCGGGGAGCAGCGCGGGAAGGACGGACCCTCTACTCTGCTCTCGTGAGACCCCACCTGGAATACTGTGTTCAGCTCTGGAGTCCCCAACACAAGAAGGACATAGAGCTACTGGAACGAGTCCAGAGGAGGGCCACGAAGATGATCCGAGGGCTGGAGCACCTCTGCTATGAAGACAGGCTGAGCGAGTTGGGGCTGTTCAGCCTGGAGAAGAGAAGGCTCCGGGGTGATCTTATAGCAGCTTTCCAGTACCTAGACTTTTTACAAGGGTGTGTAGTGATAGGACAAGGGGCAATGGATTTAAACTGAAAAAGGGCAGATTTAGGTTAGATATAAGAAAGAAATTTTTCACTCTGAGAGCGGTGAGGCAGTGGAACAGGTTGCCCAGAGAAGTCGTGGATGCCCCATCCCTGGAAGCGTTCAAGGCCAGGTTGGATGAGCCTTTGAGCAACCTGGTGTAGTGGAGGGTTTCCCTGCCCATGGCAGGGGGGTTGGAACTAGATGATCTTTAAGGTCTTTTCCAACCCTAACCATTCTATGATGGACGGCGTTGGGAACCCGCCGACACGGTTCACACCGCCACCGCCGCCCCCATACGAGCGGAAATCACATTTAAATAAGGTTTTTAGCTATTCCAAAGCAACACTTCCTTCTTAAGAAAAGGCAATTGACTCTCATGAAAGACGTCATACATACGTATGAGCCATACAATTTGCTAATACTAATGACACACCAATTCTGCTATGAAGATCATCAGCGGCCAGTTTAATCAGCTGATTAAAGGGGGAACAAAAAGTCTTGTGTACAAGAGAAAGACAAAGTTCTTTGGCAGTAAACTCACTTTCTGTGGGCATTTTTCAGCATGATTTACCGTTTGGCAACAACCCCAGCTAACTTGGAGTATCGCATTTGTATCTGAAATTCTTCTCTAAGTCCTGCAGTTTCCAATACCCATTTCGCTTTCCCTGGGAAGATCATTTCACTGGCATCAAGCGGGAGCAGGTGGGTACTGTCACAGCAGCCGTTGGCTGTTACAGGTCCTAAGCACTGACTTCGCTTGAAGCTGATTTTCTTCATCTAGTCCATACGCAGTTTTAAAGCTCCAGTGAACCCCAGTATGCAAACATGGATTCAATTTTACACGTGTTCAAGCCCCCTTTGACTTCCAAGCAGACACAAGCATGCAGGTAATTGCTTCCCTGACAGGAAGAAAATTATATACAAGCTTGATTCTGAGCATGTGCAAACCCAAAACATCCAATTTATCGTCTAGCTGATCATTAGTCTTCAAAAATATAAAACGCCTTCAATTTAACTTTTGTAATTCTACATTTAGATTGATTAAGATTTTTTTTTCTTTCTTCTTGTATGTGCGTGTAAGAAACAAGAACGTGCACACTTTGCCTGATTTTATTATGATCTGTATGCACAAATACAGTTGCTATAAGGTTGCTCATCCATTATTCGAAGTAACTCGGCAGTTTCACAGCCACAGAATTGATACATTTGACTTAATGAAGAAAAAAATTTTTATTTACTCTTAAAAAATAGTCCAAATAAATTGAACATTTGAAAGACTTTTTTCTGATGCATCCTAGATATCTACAGAGGTCAGCACACCGGGCTGAGGGCATCATAAAGCCTCTGTGCAGCCAGTTCCACCATTTCACGAAGGGATTCATCATCTTCACTTCCTGGCTCACAGTCAACTGTCTGGGAAGAAACAAAAAGAAGTATGTTAGAACAACTAGCACTTCATATTCCTTGTCAGCTCGTGAAGAATGCTGATAAGTGGAAAGCAAAAAGTAGTCATGCAAATTGAAAAGAAAGTTATTGAGAGCAGCACTGTGTGTTTTCACATAGTCTGCCAATATGTAGAAGTGTTCCAAGTCCTGCTACGGAACAAGCAGCTTCTTGAGTGTTTAGTTTGATTAATAACTTGTTTCAAAACTACTATGTAAAATGCATTAAGTTCTGTAGATTACATTTAATTCAAAATCAAAACCACAAGCTTCAGTCCTCAGAGATTTCATTTTATCTGTGAATTCACTCACATTGTATTAGGTTAATATTGTAAAACACTTGCATTTGTCACAGAGTACTCACATGGATGTTCCCACACCCTTAAGATAACATTTACATCAAAATAAAACCTCAAAGAGATTCATTTATCACTAAAACAACTTAAAATGCCTTCCTAGAGAAAGATGCCCACCCCAAACATGCAAGTTCATCAACATTCAACCCAATCCCCTGACTGCTCTATCTCAAAAACAAAGGGCAGCATTTGCATAGTAATACTGTTCTTGATCCTGTGGAGTTTCTAGGCTCTAAGATGGTACCTTCTCTAATTCACTATTAACTTGTTACTCTTCTGAACAAGTAATTCCTTTCGACCATAAAGGTTTGGCGGGGGAAAAAAAAAAAGGCACTTGAAGCAGCAAACATGCATTTAATGTTATCTAACAATGCTGTTAAAAGCATGTTAACTGTAAGAGCACTGTGTTAAGAGTTAACGTGGCAAAAATAAATCCCCATGTCCCACCATATAGTCAGATTGATACTGAACAGTTTTTTATTTTAAAGCTATTAAAACTCCGTAAGAAGATATGCATGCACATAGAAAAGGACAGATCTTTCTTGTAAAACTTGGTTCACAAAGGCATGAGCTTGCCATTATGGCAACACAATATGCAAAATAAGTATTTCCAAAGATACACACTGTTGCAGTTGAGTTGCCATTAGGGCTCCCTGTCAGCACACCAGTCTTTTAACAATAAGGACATATATCAGTATAATATTATGTGAAAATGAAACCTAACTTCTTGATTAAGCAGCATGCATTTTTTTCCCAGTCTTGTTACTTTGTTCTCTATTGCAAGAGCTCTTTTCATCAGTCCTGTATTTTTTGTACTACATACACACTGAAACGTAGCATATGTTTATTAAAAACGTGGGAAAAAAGCGACGCAGCAAGCATTGTGTGCCTTGCTGTTTTGATACCAAACACAAAACAGGTACCTGACATTCTAGGCAGCACTGTACGTATACTACATCGGAGACTCACTTCTGCTGAACACAGCGCACACAAAAGCACGTTCTTTGCTGCACATACCCGAGTATCCAGGGAAATGTTTGCAGTCTTGCCGTCAACCGTGACGCACAGCACAGAGTCATCTTTTGAACTCACACAGTCTTCTCCAAACATATCCCTAAAACAAAGATCTGTGCGTGTAAGATGTGGTGAAACAGCGAACGAGCGCTTCTCTTTCTACTCATCATAGGCTTCCAAAGGCATTTTTTTAGCAGAGTATCTCCTTTCAGCAATTATTATTTAACCCACTCAGATATGATTAACAAATACCAACCTAAATTACTAAGAGTGGGTGTCACAAGAGAGTAAATATTTAAAAAAAAAAATCATCATAAATGAAGGGAAGGATTCCTTTGATTTCAAAGGAGGTAAGAGTTCTACCTAAATAACGGAACATACATCAGAGTAAGTTTTACACGAGAAGAGATCCAAAATGGTATTTTCATAAGCCTTCATAGCATAATGTTGGGAGACAACTTAAAAATTGACTTCTGGAAGAAATAACTGGTCCCTGTATTCAAAACCTTAATGATGCTGAGAACTTTTTTTTATTGTACTTCTTTCTTTACTTAATTCCTGGCCTTCGCAGAAATCAGAGTGAATCAAATTTGCACAACGTATTTTTAAGTAACTGTATCTTCAAACTGCATTATATTAAAAATATTGTAGTTACATGATTAACAGTGATCATTGTCCTTTAGAAAAATATATGCCAACTTACTGAAGCATGATCTCCATTCTCTTCCTATACACATCCATATCTACTTTTTTGGAAATTTTATGTACTGCAGCTGAAAAGAAAAAGTCATTTCACTTTCACAGATGTTTGCTGGGAGGCAAAATTGGCTAATTAATACAATCTGGTTCCTAATTCACTTTCATGATAAACAACCCAAAACCTATGTAAGATATACATGTTTAAACATATTATAAAGAAAATGTATTAAAGAAAAGATGGAAGAGTCAAGGAAATACATACATTTATGTTCCCTGTACTGATCAAATTTTAAAATAGAGAGCTTCACGCATCTAATTCTCACTTCTCACTTCTCAACTCTCCTTTTTATTGTTAACGCTCATTACTTCTCAGATTTCCTTTACTTAAAAATGAAAATCACTTGCATTTTTTTTGTATAATCCCTCAATTTTCTATTGTTATAGGAAAATACTGCATCATGGAACTAGGAGCATACAGAGAATACACAAAGTAAAACTGGACAGCAAGTGTGAGTAGCAGCAATAGGCACAGACATTCCTGGAATGTGTTTCAGGATCCAGAGTTTGAAATAAAAATAATTATTCTGGTTTTGTACTTGGTTTCAAAATCAAAAGATAGTTTAAAACAAGTATTTTGCTTTTGAAAATTTAAGTATTTGAGCATTAAAGGAGTAAGAAGTGTATAGGAAGAGCTATTTGTGAAAATCACTACCTGTTTCACTGATGAACAAACAAAACAGATCTACAACTAGAGTTTATTTAAATAAAACTTTTTAAAAACTAATTTTCAAGATTTCTAAATCATCTGAAGAGTTCAGAGAACCAAACAGAATGTTATGCAGAAAACTTAGAAATTCTTTGAAGAAGAAGGTATTACGAAAAAATGCCGTAGTTCAATAAGCATACGCTAAACTTACTACCTTTCTGTATTTTGGGATTTGACTGAACTTCCAGTATCACTGTTGTCACGGTGTCTGCATACATATCATTAGCAGGATTTGCCACCCACTGGAAGATAAAAAAAAAAAAAAAAAAAAAATCATAATTTGATCCTGTTATTTGGACTGAATGAACAATGCAACATAAAAACAATGTAACATAAATTGCATTCTCCTATTTGCTTTTCCCTGAATTCTACCTTCAAATGACTCTCATATATTTTACACTGAACCACTAACTATTTTAAACTTAGTACATTCCAGTAACTTCCCATGAAAAATTGAAGCTGTTGAATGTTTCTAAGCATGTTTATGAAACAGTTATTAATTACCACAACTATTTCAGGGAGGGGCAAAGGGGAAGGAGGGAACATCATTTGACATTATTTCCAATTACTATTTGCCAAACATAAAAAGGGCACTGAATCTGCCATAATACTCAAGTCACAGCAAAAAAGAAACTAGCAGTAGCTAAATGAAACAATATGCATGAACACGGGACTCAAGGAGAACTTTGTTCTAGCTTTCGTTCTATTTGTCATCCAACAGAAAACTACTTAAAACATTTAATTCTGCACGGCATCTGTATGATGCTGCTTTGCAGAAACTGAAGAACAAAATACTTCTTTCTCCCTCACCAATGCCCACCTCAAGGACTACCATGCCTGGTTCCTGGATCACAGTAATATTTTTGAAAACCTTCAAGGCTGGTTTTTGCTGGATTTCTATTTCTTCTACATCACCTAAGAAGTGATAATGAATGGTTAGCAAGAATAAAATTATACTGAAAACAAGGTTAACTTTATCAGCATAAGAAAACAGGTCATTTTAAGAATGCTGTGATTATCATCGCAACTGCTCACAGCAGCTCACAATTAATTTCTGAGCCTGAAGTGCATACTCTCCTCCCTTGCCTTTGGTCTGGATTGTGTGAGGTTTTTTGGTATGTAATATCAGCCATTTTACTTGTTTTGAATTCTCATTGTTGACTGGCTTAGTACACTGATGTGTGTGCACCAACGAAAAAGAAAACACATTAGAAATTGGGTGCTCCATTTGCGGAATTAACCAGCTCCTCTCACACTCTTAAAGGATAATCCATTGTTTACCTAAGAATAGAGGATAAAAAAAAAAAAAGCATTTGTGTGCCGGGTAGCACAGGGTATGAGACTTGAACACCGACTGAATACAGGTTCTCTCTTCACTAGTGATATGAATTAGATTCTGACATTAGAGAAGAAGAAAAAAAAAGTCCTCAGCTTTAAATCTGGGAAGGGATCTTGCGAAGTGTGTGTGCCTTTAATGAAGTAGAAAAGGAGCTCCCCCATACCTTTAAGAAACCTAGAAAGAGGCATTGAGGATCAGACAAGAGGCAGATTTAAATGGCTTCTGTCTCAGAAAAAGCCAGCAAGGTTAGATTCTTGCCTCTCGGGGAGTGACAAAAGAGGCTGTCTGTCACAAACGTGGACAGACCTTTCGTTTTTATTACTTCGATGGCACTACCCATCCTATTTTGGGGCTGGAGATAAAAGATCAATGGATAAATTTTGCATCAGAGTGGCTATGGCACTCACTGTGGGGGCTGATAGGAGACAAAAATCAGCCTAGGCTCTGCATTACTATATACTCATGATTTTGTAGTACAACTACAGTAGAATCCCCAAAAAAGGATGTTTCATACTCATGAACTGGATTTAGAAGCAGCTGCATAATCTAATGAAAGTTGTAAAATACGAAATAAACTGTGGCTTTTCAGTTACTGGCAAAGAAATTTCCACTCAGAAGACCTCTGAAGTCTGCAAGTTGTTTTAAAAGCAGACGACTATAAATCACAAACATGTCTTTCCAAATACACACCTGTAAGTTTTTGTAGCTGATAATAGAGCAGATTAAAAGGGCCGGTGTATGGAATGGCTTGTGTCTGTGTTACAGTGCTCATCGCCAAGTCTGTATAATCTGAAAGAATTTTTTGAAGTATGTATTAAAAATTACCCCTTTGAATTTGCTTCCTAAAAAATAAAATTGTGACTATAGATAAGTAATAGCATCAATATATTCAAGACAGAGGGCTGAAAAGAACAGTTTGTAAAAGGGAGGGCGGAGGGTCTGTTGTAAGATAAATAACATATTTGTGGTTAACAAACCAGTGAAAGCTTGTTATTTTATCATACCAAGTAAAGGCAAACAATTAACTAGGATAGTAGAACTGCTTTCCCTCAAGCTCTTCTGACCTTACTGCTCCATTTAATTATTCTTCTATTTTGAGAACAGATCAATTTATTTAGCAATAAACAGCACAGGAGCAATACACAGTATTTTCACTGTACTGTAGCTTTTTACACTAAAAACTAATGACATTTTAGAAACTGGTAGGACAATTGATCAAGGTGCTTTTCTGTTCTCACTGTCATGTTTTATGCATATTCATACAGAGGAAGAAGTTTTAAGTAACCATAAGGGGAACAGAATTTTGCCTCTCCTTTTACCAAAAGAATAGGGACTTTAAAAACAAATTTCAGTCTACAAAGAATTGAATGCCTTGCTTTTAACTCCAACAGTTCAGAACTTTTGCCAAAACTAAGCCAAACTAAACCAAAGATGTTCGCTAATTGCCTATCAAACACAAAATTACAGGAAAAAAAAACCCAATATTGTATGTGTCTTAATGACAGAAGAAGGATACAGTGAGTTTCAATTACCTACTGAGCATATGACTGACTTTACTTACTGGAGAGGTCACATGGAGAAAGGATGTGATAGTTAAAATTTCTTTTAACTAGGATTCCAGAAATTCTCTGTCCTTGCTCTGGTTTCTTATCTGCTAAAGATCCCATCACCTGGAAAGAAAAAACACACACAGTGCCAACATGGCAATCTGAAGTATTCATAGCTTAAAGTTAACTATGGACATGAAATATGTTTCCTCAGAAAAATCAAACATTATATAAAATTAACTCTGAAAATAAAGTTGTCAGAGTAACCAACAAACATTCTGAGATGTAACACAAGAAAAGGCTGGAAGAGCGAAGAACCAAAAAAATCCCACCCCACCCCCCCCAACCCAAACCCCAATTACAACACTAAACTCAAAACATTCACATATTTTGAGTCCCTGGAAAACACACACAATTCAAAACCAATTAAAAATAGAAGCTTGGGAGAAAATGTGCAGGTTTTATGCCAAAGGAAAATACTGCTGTACAGATAAGAAAATATTATACCTTGGCAAGTTTTTCTCCTCTGAAGTTTAATGTCACAGCTTCAGTATTCCTAGGATTATGAACTTCTATATGAACTTCATCATTATCCTCATATTCCCGTATCAATGCTGCTTTCAATCTGGCCATTTCATTCTGCTCACCATGAACTAAAATCTATAGAAAGACAGTTTTTCTTTTAGCAGAAGTTATTTGTCCAACCAGACATGTTTAGTAAGCAAATTACCCAAGAAAACTGCCGTCTTGTACCTCGTCTTTATAAAAATGTAACTTCATGAGGTCATGAGATATGAAACATTAGCTCAATTATACTACATACAGTTCTACGTGTCTTTGAATTCTAGGCATTATTCAAAGGCCTAGATTTCATGATTTTGATTATTAGTAGAAAAATACATGCAAATAAGCTGAATGCATTATAGAGATTTAATTTTTCAGACACAAACACGTTGTTATATTATTAGTAGTATGTTTTATTACATGTATTATAAAAGTTAGTTAGCTTTACATTTTTGTGTCTGCATGTAGATAAACATATACATAATAGAGATGTAGTTCAGAGAGTATGCTTATTAAGTTCACAATTTTTTTTCCAAGTTAAACCCTCTTTTCTTCCACTATGATTTGTTTTATTTCTTATCTGTGCTTGCATGCTGATTCTGCCCCAGTCTCAGCAAGTTACAGATCCCAGCCCCCATTTTCATATTCTGGTCCTTCACAGCTCCTGCTCCCTGCGATTTGCTCATGCTTTTCCCCCCCAAGCACTGCCTTTCTCTTTTACTGCCTGCTACATACCTTCTTTCAGATCGGCCTACTCTTTTTCAACCATTGTTTCCTGTTTGGGGCAAATTCCAACAAATTATTCCAATAGCAGTGTCTCCAACTTAATGTTGTCCTATACTGTATCTTACTTGTGCAAAACACCGCTGAAACAGGTTATGGACCACATCACTTTCTTGAAAGTCATCCCCAGATATCCCACATGCAGACAGTCAAGGGCAAGTTCATCTTTACGTAATGAACAGGTAACGTGATCAGAAACGGTTAAAATCTCCACCTTTTATTATTCAAAGCTGCTGGCTACAGCTAGACACCAGTACCTGCCTTGATGACTCAAGGCTGTGAACTGGTTTGATGAATCCCACTCTGGAAAAATAGGCAGCACATATACTAACCACATGTGGAGGTTTCAGGGCCCGGATAAATTCACTAGTTTGTTGATAATCTGTGTGAGCAGAGAAAGAAATGTAATCCACAGACATCTTCAGTGGGAGTTTTTGCCCTGACATAGTTGTGATCTCTTCAGGTTCAGACATGATGTGCTAGAAAAAAAAAAGAGCACTTTAAATAAAATCGAAAGCCTCTGACGGACACCATATAACTAATGCTTTACATTTCAAAAATCAATGAAATAATATTGGCAGCCAGGTTAAATGAGAAGAACTAAAAAAACTCTCAAATTTCACAAAACATACACACTCACAAATGAAAAAAAGCATGCACAACATACACCAATTCATCTTCTGCATCTCCAGCAGATCTGGGAGTTCATTCTTTTTCCAGATACGCCTCTCTCAAATTTGCATTGCAATTATAACAAGTGTGTGATTTCTGTCTCTAAATGCAAAACTAGATGCTCTGTTTGCCCTTAGCTGCTGGAATTTGAAAGGAAGGATTTCATTGTCTACAACCAGACAGTGGCACAACATGCGCAAGGCGGTATCATCTCTGACACGTAAGTGGCGTTAGGTTTAATATTGACTCCTCTACATTTAGGGTTAGGGCTTCCCTCTCAAAAAGTTAAATGGTGGAGAGGTCTAAAGATGGAGTAAAGTATCAATCATTCTTTCTCATGACAAGAAAACTGCTCCTGGAAAAGATTATTTTGTATAACATCACTGGAAATGGCCATATGGAAATTTTCTGTCCTTTTCATTAGCCAAAAGCAATTAGTTTTGACTACGTAATTATGCGTACTTGACAACAATCTTCTCAGTAAATCCAAATAAAGACACTTGCTACTAGCCAACTCTTTTCAAACACAAATTAAGAACCTGTGGTAGATTAACAACTCACCTTAGCAAGCGTTCCTTCAACACAGTACCCTGCTATAATTACTCCATTTCTCTTATCTGTGCACCAGCTCTCAAACAGCTCTCTGGATAAGCCACTCTGCATCATACCTGGGGAAGCCATCACAACACTTGGGCCAATATCATCAAAGTGATCCATGCTCTAAATGGACAAACAGCAAGAATATCAGTTACCACAACTCACTTGAAGGACAGCCTAGATGCACGCTTGAACAACGTAGAAGGTAGAGCCCTATGTTCACAGATTATAACCCATCCTCACAAAAAGTGCAGTTAAGTTCCTCCTACTGATGCCCATAAGGAGCAAACTAGAAACACAGGGATCTACAGTGGAAGAAAAGTTGGGGCCTAAGCTCCCCTCAACCAGCCTGCTGAACACTGGGAGAGCAGATAACTCAGATGCAAACCTGTACCTAATCAATGTAACAGGACAGTAAACATGCAAACCATTCAGCAAAGAGGAACTCTTCTGTCAGCCCCTTTTGTAAGGCAACCTTATCTCCAGCTTACCTTCAGATTACTAATATGCTTGAAAACAAATGGGTTGTTGATGTTAATTTGCTTGCGGATTTTGTCATTCATGGCATTGACATACGTCTGATAAACTGCCATGCATTTCTTTGCCAAAGAGGAAGCATAGTATATAGGGATATCATGGAGTTCAGGATGATTCTGCCAGTATTCATCTGAAAAAAAACACCAAACCCCAAAACAATAAAAAAGAACAAAAACCCACCAAACTAAAAAACCACACAACCAATCCAGCATTATCTCCAAAACGCATGCTTCTCAGAAATGTTAATACTTCTTGTAAAACAGATTTAGCAGTAGTTTTTTTCATTTTTATTACAGAAAATCACAATCACAGAGGTTTTTTTTCCACCAGCTCTACTAAAGAAGAGAAAGCAATCATCAACTAAAAACGTATATACCTAGTACAAACAAACAAGCAAACATACAAGAAAAAGACAAACTTCAGATATTTTTTGCAGGTCAAATTCAAATCAATCACTAACTTTAGCTACAAAGTAGAAAGTATACATGATATTACACAGCAATAAATCTACGTTTAAAACAACGCAAGCTTTACCACACTACTGCAATAAAGCTAAAATGTCTCTGTCAAATATTGATTATACATCTAACAGTTAGAGACATCTGCACATAGATATGTTGGTGAAAATTCACTGTAAAAAAAAAAAAAAAAAAAAAATCTGTAAAACAAATCCGTGGAGTTCAAGATGTGAAAGGATCACCCAGTTACGAAGCCTGGCTTTCTATATATCACCAACAGTTATATTTCACAAGCTTAACTGAAACAAAACCAGGAAAAAATCGTCCACTAACCACAACTTATTTTATCACCGATGACAGTAGCCGTGACCTTTACTAAACACAAAGAAGAGATCTGAATATAGCTATACAAACATAACTTATTCATTTTCCCACTTGGATACAGGTCTGCTAGTCTAAAACATTTGTATTGCATAACTGCAGAACAATTGTCCAAAAAGAGCAGTATGTGCTTTTGGCTGTATTTGTACATTTAAAATATGGCTTCAACCTCACAGCTTGATCTGCAGACAAAGCTTTCAGAACATGTCAGAGAGGCTCACTGCCACGAATATCCTAATAAAATCAAGTGTGAGGTGGAAACAGCCAATGAAAGATAACTAATAGCAGGATCTGCAGTAACATTAGAAGACTGCACCCACCATCATAATTTTCTATACCATAATGCAGTATTTTATTTTTTTGTCAGACACTTATGGAAAGAAGAAAAACAAAGACAGAAACCTGTGGGCTTCATTGTGTAGGCATGTGAAATGCAATCGCATTTTCTACCTAATTAAGCACCCAATTGCACATCTAGCTTTTCTAAATATATTTTCAAGCTCATCTTTAGTAACTCACTTTAGTATCTACATATGGCAAGGAGAGGCCAACAAATTGCAAACTAATGGCTACACAAGATTTAAAATGTTCCATTTTTATCTTCTCTAGAAAACAAAAAACCCTCAATCAATGATAAGTAGTGAATAATCCTACAACATCAAATACTACCCCATGCCTAGATCCAAATTTCTTGTTAGCATTTGAATAGACCAGTAACTGATTTTCAATGTTGAGCTAAACTGAAAAGGAAAGTGAGAAGAATTTCAAGTACTTAAGGTAAAACTTCCGATTCAACACCCTTAAAAATAAGCATTTCAATTCTGAGGTAGTATCTTCTGCTTGTCAGCATTCACGTGAGCAAAAAGACTAGTGAAAAATCATGTACACAGTACACATTAAATGTGCTAAAAGGAAGCAAACAAGCCCGGAAATAATTTATTTAAAAACTATTTCATCTGAAGTACCTTGTAACAACTACCTATATATTTTATATGAAGTGGCTTGTTATGATCACGTACAATTCCCCCCACCTCTCCATTTTGCTCTTCTTAAGAAAGCCTAATTTGCTTTCCCATTATTATTAGGACTTTACAAATGCTAGAAGTGTTATGGTTTTCTCAGCTTTTCCTATAAAGACTTCTTCACATAGGTCTCTGAACTAAAGGACAAAGATAGTGAAACTTTGGAACAAAATATACCTTTTTTTTAGTAGTACAGTTTAAATAGAACAGTTGCTATGATTGCTTACTTTTCCATTTGTAATAACAGTCCTTATTTGCTGAAATCCTGGTTCAACAAGATTCAAAAGTCAGGCATACATTACCATGCCATTACCCTTTCCTTTCTAGGTCTCTGTCCTACCTCACAAAGCAGAAATGCCTTGGTTGATTTCCTGCGTTTTTTGCATTTGAACAAACACACATTATATATTCTCAGGTGATTAACACGCTGGCAAATGGCTGAAGAGCTGTTTAAAAAACTACTATATCTGAAAGACTGCACACAAAAACATTCTCATTTAACTTTATATGCCTTTTATTAAAAGGAGCTGGGAAAGTACATACCTAAAATTAAAAGCAGTTCTTGAGCTCGACCCAGGGCAAACACAGGAATAAGACCTCTACCTCCTCTGTTTACGATGTCGTGAACGGTATTGCAGAATCTTGCCTCCCGCTCTTCTCTTTTTTCATGAATATGAGTACCATACGTGGATTCCTACGCACAGAGAAACCGAATGTTAGAAGCATTGATACAAAGACTAATTCTTGATCTTCTCCTCTGAACCCAACAAGAAAACGCAGAAAAACATATTGGTGGTAGCATGGGGAGGAAGGGAGGGGGAAGGGAGAAGTAAAGGGAAAAATCAAAAAACACCCCCAAATTCCCATAACCACCTCCACCAAGATAAATAAGCAAAATTTCCCCTCCCAGCAATTTGGAAAGGCAGATCCTATGAGTAAAAACAAAACCAAACCAAAACAAATTAGAACTATTAATTCTGATGCTTCTTTTAAGAGGTTCCAAATTTAACATATTTCTTTTCCTCACTGGAAACGCTGCCACTGCCTTGATGAACAGGTTATCCCGTTAACATGGCTCACTAGTGGTACGCGTGCCACAGTTTAGAAACACCTAGTCTAAAATAAAGGAATTACATGAAGTACAAGATTTTCAGGTGACTTAAAATTAAATTATCAGTTACAGAAAGCAGTTAGAAGAGACATAATAAATGAAATAATTTTAAGCATTACTGTAAAAGATCCCACTGTTCGTTTCCAGATAAACTGTTATTTTTACAGTTTTCCTTGAGCTTCTGATTTTCAAACATGGATTCAGAATAAAACCATTTCTCTCAGAAAACAAAACAAAACGAAACTATGGCATAGCACTCAGGGCACCTCCACCCAGGACAAATTCTCAACAAACATAGTTGGAAGTAGGTTAGGATCTACTACAGAAAGATATCTGGTTAAATTGGGGTTTGTACAATACATATAGCAAACACAAGTCGAAACCAAATAAACCTCTCATCTTGAAAAGGTTTGTTTAGAGGCTTAAGGAACTTAATCAGCAGAATTATAAAACAAAAATTAGACTCTTCAATATAGCGAAAAGAAATGCTGGAGTGTTCTGAACACCCAAGCATTTGGATGTTTAACACAAATCACATACTACCATTAAATCTTCATTGGCTTTCTCATTCCATTTGAGATTTTATTAAGTAATACCCTTATACATATTTAATTACTAATATAAACAAATAATTTAGTAAAACTTACAATGATAAGAATATCGGGTTTAATATTGGGAATCTCAGCCGCCATCAGATGTCTGTCTTCTTGTCTTGAGAAATCACCTGTATATAAAAGCTATCAGAGAAGTCATTACTCTGATTACAGGTTCTACCAAGTCAGCAGTATTTAAAAAGCTGTTGTATAGGAGTTGCATCTTTTAAGTAAAGACGGTTTTACGGAATTATGATAAAAAGGTCACTTGTACTTTATAACTAAAGACTCTTCTGATGTCGACAGTACTTACAATATTAGGTCAATAGTACTACAATAAAAATATTTTAACCACAGTAAGTAAAGGTATTTCATGGAGTACCATAATTCCAACATAAATTTATTATTTATATTTATTTAATATTATTTATATTTACAATTTATCAAATTATATTAAGATTTTAATTTTCGTTTGGGATATAAAGGTGTCATTTTCAGCCTTTTGCACACATGTGCTGACCACTAAGAAATAAAAATTGATGTAACAGAAAACAGAGCAGGTCTCAAGTGGAAGCAGATAAATCTGCATTTACATATCAGAATGCAAATACAATGAATAATCCAAGAAAATTACTTTTTAAAAATTCTTCTAAAACTTTCTAGTAATAAAAAAAGAGCCTGTAATCAAGCAGATTTTCCAAACAGAATGATCATGTTTCCTTTTACACCAAGAAGTAACTTGTAACTGTTGGTAATTTTTAACGGATTCTTAACTGCAAGGTGGAATGCAGCTCAATCAGAAAAAAAAAAAAAGGCAGTAAGATATCTACATTTTATTGTAATCACTGTAAATTCAGTTCTATGTTTTTTTCTAAACTTTAAATTTTTAAAATTTTCAATCATTACAAACCATGAACAAAGTCCTACTGGACAGCAATTCTCAGGACCACCATCTCTTTTCCCTCCTCAAGGCTGTATGAAACATTTCTTGGGTGCTAATTATCCTACTGAACTCCAATGCATGAGATTAGTTTCAAGCATCTGGTTCTGACACAGTGCTGCCTGTGACTATATGATGACTTATTTAATCTCTGCCTAAAATTAACAATAATCCTATTTCTTTAGGTACTTTAGTGTAAGAATGTTAAGTGAAAAATATAATTTGCATACTTTGACAAATGCCATTTAAGCACTCAAGACAGGCAGACTTCTGGTAATCCAGAATTACAAAAATGAACATCTGTTCATAGATTTTACTAAAATGCAGCTTCCGTAAGACTGCCTCAGCTATCAGCTACCTCTGAGTGGACCAGCAAGGAAAACTACATGTTTACTGGTTCCAAGTCTGAGTCGTAACTCACTCTGATAAAATCCAAACATCCTACCTGGTTCAATACACATCACTTACCAGTTCTACTCAATGAGAAAATACATGCTGTAAGCCAAGGTCTCCCACCTTGACTTGAAACCAAGTCTGACAGCTTCAGCCACAGTGGGGTGGAGCTTAACAGACAATAGTAAACAATTAATGACTACATTAGAATCCAGGCTTGATTCCAACTTTATAATAAAAAGAAAATACCTTCACGCCAGCTATTTCAATCATAAACATGGCTGCTCCCAGAACGTGGCCTGCGTGGTAACACCAGAATTTGATTCCTGCCACCTCTTTCACCTCATGGAAGTTGATGGTCTCAATCTTGTCCATGCTTTCTTCAAGGTCTGTTTCTGTATATAGCATGTCATCCGCTGATATATTACTGGATATAAGTGAAATGACTAAATATCAGCTCATCTTACCAGCTTCTCTCACGTAACAGTTGGAAAACACACCTCCTGGATTTTTCGCCACTGACAGTAAGACTTCCATTCAGTAACGCTACGGCTCCTGCGTTAGACACCAAGCCCAGGTACTCTAATGTCGTTTACCTCAGCAGACTTAAAACACCTTTCTGTCAGAAGGCCATGCTAGAATAATCTTTTCAGTTCAGGATCTGCTCTGTATCTGTCTAAAAGTACCAACAGATTCCCAGCCCTGGACAGAGATCTGCCGCTTAGCTTGTAGCAGTCCTCAAAACCCAAACTAAACCATACTTCTCCCATCGGCCCAGAACAAACAAGTTAAAAGAGGAATGTTTATCAGGTGTCTAACCCAAGCTAGAAACTGCTGAGTTGAGATGTGCTTAGGACCATTGTACTCACACAGAAAAGATGTGTCAAGGCACGTAACAGAAGAAAAAATAAAAATGAAAAAAAAAGAGAGGAAAAAGCCCCCAACAACATGTAAGTAACAGAGCACTCTTTGTATATTTAATATTTAATCTGACCTTGCCCTGAGTTATTTGTATCTTTATGGGCTTAAAATTCACTAGTTCTATGAAGCTTAAACAAAAACAGACATTAAAAAGCATGAGAATGAAAGAGTGTCTTAAGAGAGACAGATGGGTAGAAAAGCGCATAGTATTAAAGGTCCAAACAAGGCAAATGAAAAGAATGACAGGAAAGAAGGAAAGATTTGGGGTTTTTTTTATTCATAGGAAATTATTCGAGAGACACATTATCCATGAATCAGTAAGATCATTCATAACTTCTAACCTGGTTATAACTGTTGCTACTCGTGGCAACATCCAAGTTCACCCAGCCACCTTTGGTGGCTTCATCTGAAGTCTCCTATTGGATATATAGGTGAAATAATTCAGGAGTTGAGGAGACAACACACGGGTCAGCTTACCTGACTTTGACATAGTCTGAAAGAAGCCATCTGTAAATAGCTTTTGTGGCATGAGTCATAAACGTCCTTCCTTTAAAACTTGTTTTCTGCAAAAACCATGGTAAAGCCCCACAGTGATCTAAATGGAAACTTAAAACAGACACACATACCCAATTAACACATCAACATTACACAACACTAGCATATAATGTAGAATTCACTACTTCACTGGATTAACATGCTGTCATGAAAATACAGAAACAGAATTTTCAACCTTGTTGGTAACTAATGCTGGTCTATATTCTGTACACTAGTGACCAGAGAAACAACCAAGAAAAGGAAGGACTAATACAGGAAATTCTCCATTAATTGCAAAGGGTTTACCCATATAATCTCGCAACTAACGTTTTTGTAATTTACATACAAATTTATAGAGAGAAAAGTAACAGGAACCAGGAATACAATAAATGTCAAACATACAAGAAAGTTAACAGATGTGATCCTAAATTTACACGTTGTACGCTATGGATTAAAACATGACTACTAAAATAAAATCATTTGGCCACACTTCTAGTTCGACCTATCTTAAAGAAGCACGTTTGAAATAGAGGAAGAACAAGCACATGCCACGAAAACTCAGGATTATACAGGCACCTGGTTATGACTGGTTAAATCATTTAGAAATGGCATTCCTTGTCCCTCAGGCACTAGCAATATTTTAACCACATTCAAAGCTTGCTTAGGTCTCTGAGAACCTTTTTCGTATCAAGTCAATAGAGAAAAACCAAAACCAATACTTTTCAGTAGTCTTTATGTAGAAAACTCATTCTAGAAGCTGTCACAATGGTGTTAAAGCAGGCCAAGTTATAAAAAAGTCAGGCATCACAGCAAACTCAGAGGACAGTTGTAATGTCAAAAGTGACTGAACATGCTTAATTTTAAAAAAGTCGGAAACTAAAACCATGCCATTATCATCTATATAACACCTATGTTCAGCCTGTCTTAATAACATATAAGTGAACACAGCTCAGACCATGACATCGGTATATTTGTTCTTTTAGGTGTAACTTACTGACTAATTAGGAGGAGATCAATCTCAGCAGGATCTATCAAATCAATGTAAGGAAGAGCATCCATTCCTTCCAGTCCAGGATGGATTCCACAATCAAGCTGAAAAATTAAAGTAAGTTAAAGCTTCTAATAAAACATATAAAAAAACCTCTTCCATTTTGGCCTAAAATATAGTTACTGGTAACTTTTAGCATCACGCAAAAAAAAGTATTTTTTCCTTAAACATTGCTTTTAGCATTGCATTTCACATCTCAGACTTCTGTCTAAATGACTTATTTCCACTGGGAAACTGAACACCTTTCAAAAGATCCCAGTCTTTTGTTTATAATTTTGTACCTATACAAGCTTTCATTCACACTTCAGCAACACCTGAATATACAGAACCAGTGTATACAAGTTATTTAAGCTGAGAAGACGGCTGGAAAAGGGAAAGCGAACATGTATGTGTTTATACATGACTGTTTACACATCACTGCTGGAAAACATTAGCCTTAGGTTCCACTGAAACCTACTACGTGCAAATTTTGGAATCCATCCTTCAGACACATACATTCTGTTTGGGGATACGGATTTATTTCACAGGACCACCTCTGTAATGACTACTATCATGTATGTTATATTGATCCAGGAAGCTACAAAACGTGTCTCTTATAGCACAGTGGCCGACTTCAGTGTGGAGGCTGAATTTAACCTGTAACATCTTTTTGAGATATGAAGTACCATAACAAGAGGACATACAAATATATTCGTGCAATAATTACCATTATTTTTCTTCCTTTAAACTCCAGAATAATACATGACCTTCCTACTTCTTGGCCGGCCCCTCTGCAAAAGGATATCAAAGTCATCAAAATTAAAACAACCTGCACTGTATAGATGTAACCGTATATTGGATGCCTTTAGTGGGATTATTCTTCTGTGCAGAAATAACAACTGCACAGTCCTTTTAAGCTCAGATATTTAAGGTAACTGAACAGTTATATTTATCTCAATGGAAATGAGATCCTATTTAATGCAGCAGAAATAAAAAGAATCTGTTTGGGGTGACTATTTCGGTCTCTTCAGGTTTTTACTGAACGCTGTGCGCTCCAGTCTCAAAGCACTGAGATGTATAACGAACGGGAAGTTTACTTAAATAAGGAATTACTTTGGGCTGAATAAGCCTGAAGTAGCATCTCCAAGCTGTCCAGAAGACAACTCTTGTGATGCTACCAGAAACACCTTCGAATCGCACTGGCATCTTTACCAGAGAAAAAAAATCGACTCAAAATACTACAGAATTCACAATGCTGTCGAGGTGCAAAAGGCAAAAAAGAAGGTTTTTGCTTAGACAACGCTTCGATAGCGCATAAGGAATGGACGCGACCCTTCCAGCCGACTGTGACAGCTATCCCGGAGACCGCCGGGCCGCCTGCTCGTTGGAAAAGCCACGGAAAACCAGTAGGGGGCAAAACAAAGCACCCCGAGATTTCCACGCCTCGCACAACGTTTCACTCAACCGCCCAGGGCACGCTCCCGCCTCGCCTGTCGCGACAGCACAACCGGTGCCCGCGGGAGGCGCCGGGCCGCGGCCGAGGGCGCGCACCCACCCCTCCGGCCGCGGCTCCAGCCGCCGCTCTGGTGCCTGCGGCCCCGGCCCCAGTCCCGCCGCCCCCAGCCCCAGCCCCGCCGCTCCCCCCTCCCAGGCCCAACGCGTGGCTGCCGCCATGGCGCCCGCCCCGGGCGCTCACAGGGGCCGGATGAGCAGCTGATCGCTCTCCTCCGCCGGGATCAGGGCCTCGGCTTTCCGCTTCGCCGACATACTGCCGCGACCCTCAGCGGCGCCCGACACCGTCCCGCACCAGCACCCGGCCCCCGGCCCGCCGTCCCTTTCCCTTTCCCTATCCTTTTTCCCTTCCCCTTCCTCCGCTCCCCGCCGCGCCGCGCATGCGCCCGCGGGGCGGAGCGACCCGGAAGTGGAAGGGTGCGGGCGGGCGGCGAGCTGAGGTGAGCTGAGGGTCTGGCGGCGGCGAGCGGGGTCCGGGCGCTCGTTGAGCTCCCGGTAGCGGCGCCGGGAGGGCGGGCTGGCGCGGAGCGTCCCTGGGGGGCGGGGGTGGCGCTCGGCCCTCGGCTCGAGAAGCCGAACGGCCGCGTCGCGCTGCCCGCGGTGACGGGGGCCGCGCTCCCGATTCCCCCGGCGGCGGCCACCGGAGACTCCGCCCTTCGCCTTCCTGTGGGAAGCGGGCTTGCGGCTGTGTTATTTATCGGGTTATCATTCGGGGCTAGAGGTGAAAACAGGGAGGAGGAAAGCAAAGCGCGGGATGCGGCGCTGCCCTGCCGGGCTTCTCCGCGCTTCACCCCGCCGCAGGTCCCGGGCTCTGAGGCGGGACACGGTGATGCTTCCTGCGTCCGGAGCGGGAAAGGTGCACCTCAGAAAGGGCGTGTGCTGAGCGAGGAGATGCTGAGAGCTCCTTGGAGCTTGGGAAGCAGCGCGGATTAAGTCCCGCCTTCCTCGGGCAGTGGAGGCAGAATCAGCAGATTCGCTGCGTTCCCGCAGCTGCTGCTCCGAAGGACGGGCTGCTGCAGCCGCGCCGGTGGCGGGAAGGAGCCCCGGGAGGAGCGAGCGTGCGGGGTATCGCGATGCTCTGCTGCATCCCTTGTCGCCGAGGGTGGCTTTTGGTCCGCCAGGCGCCAAGTGTTTGTTTAGTGACACACGCAGCAGCAGTCTGGGAACTGTCATCCAGCACCGCGTCACGGATCTGAGCTCCTCCTTGTGCATCTTCCATAGCTTTCGGCAGTGTGAGCTGTCTCCAATAGGCCGTCTTCCTCCTTTGCCCACTTTCTTCCACCTGATCAAAATTTCCGAAGCTTTGTAATTAAATTATTCTTCTCTGCAGCTGGGAAATAGGGTTTCAGCACTCCCTGGCTGGGATCCAGCATCCTGCCTCTTGACACTGCCCGGCCAAATGTTAAGTGAAGCAATTGAAGTAGTAGGACAGGTACAGGAAAATGCTTCTGGAATAGTCTCAGAACTCACAGTAACTCAGTTCTAAGGCAGTAAATGTAACATGCTGCTTGCTTTAATGTTCAGGAACATGTTAAGTAGCAGTGGCTGCTCTTAGAAGTATTACAATCAGTAGTTCTTCAGAAGTAAGGTTGTTTGATTTTTATTTCTTTTTTTAATGGGAGCATAATCTTTGGAGCAGGGATTGCTTTGGATGTGCTTAAATTGTAGTTACAAATAAAAATCATCTAATGCTTTTTAAGTGGGAATATGAATTTTAAATTTTGTCTTGTTTCTAAATCTATGTCTCTATATGCATTAGCAACGGACCTTTGCAAGAGTCTGTAAACTAGGTAGCAGCATTTTTTGATGAATCAGAAGGATAGGGAAGTTTGAGCAGAGAGCTTGAGGGCTTTCCCTGGTCATGCATGAAGAGTACCAGAGGGACATTCCTGCTTCTGTTCTCAGAGTCCTTTACAAGTTTCCAGTTTTTGTCCACTTTGGACACAGTCACTCTGGTCTTTGCCAGGAACTCAGCTTTAACTCTTATTTTTCCTACCCAGGAGATCTCCCTTGATCCAATTATGAAAAAATGTTTAGAAAAGGAAAAAAACGACACAGCAGCAGCAGCTCACAAAGCAGTGAAATCAGTACTAAAAGCAAGGTAAGCTGAATTGGGTATATAGCCTGTTCATGCAAACGGTTTTGTTTGTTACAAGTTGGCACTTCAGTGGTTTGCTTGCACTGATGGCAGGATATGATTTCCATAAAACGGCATGTTCCACAAGGAGAACTTTCTACTTCTACTATTCCTCAGATTGTGTTACGAGAGTTAAAAAACCCTATCCATTATAAAGCCCTTGTATTCCGAGATGAATAATCGATTGCTTCTATAGCGAAGCCCACAAAGACAAGAGTTTCTGGCAGCACATAGTAGGGTTTGGAGGAAAAAGTAGTATGTTTGTTCTGTAGTGATAAATACTGTCTTTAAGAAGGTGCCTGGTGCCAGGTACCAAGAGTGAGTTTGTTCTTCACTGCTAGTTGGTTGCTCAGTATCTCTGAAAAGTATTCTTCGTTTTGAATAATGTGTCCGTTTTGTCTGATAGGTTTTGGAATGATCAGTTGAATATTCTGGATTTTCCAAGGTGCCGTTTCACTTCCCTTGCACTGCTATGTCATTTCACGCATTGGTGACAAGCATGTAGTTGTCAATTTCTTCAAGTTAAGATGCAGTACCAGAAAAGTCTGGACATAACCTTAAGGTTCATTTTCTCTTTTTCTTTTATTTCCTCCTTCTTTCAGAATATTTGTGGACTTATCAAGGGTTCCTGCTGCATTTATATCAGTCTAATCTACGTTGAGGCAGAAAGATAACTTCAGGAAAGAAATAGGTGGTGGTGTTTTTTTTCTCCCTGTTTTGCAGTGCTGCTTAAGTGATTAAAACACTTGATGTAAACACTAGTTTATTTTAAAAAAATAATTGAGGCAGGGCATCTAAAATTGCTAATATGTTCTCAGTAACTTTCTAATGATACTATTTTTTTTCTTAGTCCGTAGATTCCAGTCTTGGGGGACTTTCCAGGTCTAGTACTGTGGCCAGTTTAGATACAGACTCCACGAAAAGTTCAGGTATGTAATCAGAGTTTGAGCAGATATGTGGGGAGCCACATTAACCTTATGTGTGCTCATATAAAAGAGCAGAAAATGAAAAAGGTTAAAATGTGTATTTTTAATAATTGTGACTGAATCTGTTAGCCTGCTGACTAATGCATGCATAGCTTTAGGCTTCTAAAGTATTATTAATGATTCATCTAGGATTAAGTCACTGTTTTTGAAGTAAACTGAGTAAGAAAAACTTATTTGTGCTATCAGTCTGTTATGCAGCATAAATCTGGTTTCTGGAAGCTGCCTTTCCTGCTTTTATAAGTTTGCATTTGCACTGAAATAATGAAAATAAGATTTAATTTTATTTATTCTTGCTCACCAGATCACAGTGCATCACTGTTGGACCAAAAAGTTTATTTTAAAAAAAATATATATATATATAAAAGTAGAACCAGCTTTTCCACTCCAAATTTGAAATAGTGTAAACCATGCTGTCTCATGGATTCATAGGAAGCTGTTGCCTTCACCAAGTGCTGTTCTGAATCAACCCAGGACAGTTCATTAAAGAGAGGAGTTAATACACTGTGGTAAGGTTAAGTATTTGATGAAAGTCTACAAAAATTACAGGATTTAGTAAGGTAGCCCCGTTAAAACCAATTAGAATAGCATTACTCTTCAGAAATTCTTCAGAATTGCTTTGTTGTATTCTGTTGCAGGACAAAGCAATAGTAATTCTGATACGTGTGCAGAATTCAGAGTTAAATATGTTGGTGCCATTGAAAAACTGAAGCATAATGAGAGCAAAAGTCTTGAAGGGCCATTGGACTTGATAAATTACATAGATGTTGCTCAGGTAAGTGGGTTACAGAAGTCAATACCAACAACATCAAAACATCTATGATCTTAAGCTTAGGTGTGTTTATTCTGACACTATCTGTATTTATATGTGATACTATCACATGATCTGCCATCTTTCTTTGTAAATTTTAGACTTACTAGAATAAAGTAGCTTACTTTAAAAAACATTAATCTATGAATCTCAAAAGCTGTCACACTCAATTCCATCCTGTTGAGTAGCTAGAAAAGGTGAACCCAAAAAGCCGTTCTGAAGCAGACTCAGAGCAAAGGCCCTTTTCATGAGTCATTACTGAGCAAGTATTCTAACTGAAAGTTGTTATATTGTCTTCAGCACCACTAGGATTAGTATCTTCTAATATGTCTCCTCCAGACTCCCTCAGTAGTGTACAAGCTTTCCTGTAGAGGAAAATGTCAAGCTTCTGCTTACAATCACTTATGAACCTGTCGTGAAAGAACCTGAATAATGTTTGGGTCATCCCTACCGAACTGTGGTCGCTTGTACTTACTTTTGTGCTAAAAGCCGTAACTGGTTGTTCTCATGAGGTGGCTGATCATTTGTATCTTTAATAGCACAGAATGCCTGTTTATCTTGCAGCAAATCGACATTTCAAGTATCTGAACATATGCGAAAACTATTTTTACATCCAAGTAACAAAATGGCTGCCAGCGGGGAACACAGATCACCCAGGGTCAGCACAGCATGACAGGGCACGCGTTATTGTTCAGTCCATCCGATCTGACCATGGGGCCCAACCTCCCCCTGACATGATAAATTCCTTTCTGGAATCATGTAATGTAATGTATGGAATAGAATAGAATAGAATATGGATCTGTTGGAAGGGACTAGTCCAACTGCCTGACCACTTCAGGGCTGACCAAAAGTTAAATCATATTAAGGGCATTGTCCAAATGCCTCTTAAACACTGACAGGCTTGGGGCAGCCACCACCTGCCTAGGAAGCTTGTTCCAGTGTTTGACCACCCTCTTGGTAAAGAAATGCTTCCTAATGTCCAGTCTAAACCTCTCCTGAATGTTTTTCACGTAAAGTTAAGGGATTGGATGAGCGCAAGAGCAGGCAAACGCCACACAGCAAGATACGAGCAGGGTTGGTGATGTTGCCGATGCAGTGGATTGAAGTACACATAAACACATTGTCTATTATGTGTCTTCGTTGTTCCTGTTCTTCTGTCTGCACTAAAGGCTTTTGTTTGTTTCCCTCCAAAGCAAGATGGAAAGTTACCTTTTGTTCCAGGTGAAGAGGAGTTTATTATGGGAGTTTCCAAATATGGCATTAAAGTTTCAACATCCGATCAGTATGTAAGTGATTCACGACAAACTGTCTCTGTGGTGAGAGGTGAAAAGTGCTTTCATTTATTTATCTGACAGATGATCTGCATGACCAAAATGTCACTTCTGGCTTTAAGCAAAAGCAAACCAAGCAAACAAAAAAGCTCTCACGGCAGCACTGCTTTGTGTCATATCTCCTCAGGGCTCTCTCTACTTTCCTGGGTGGATTGGTGGGATTTATGAGGAATCCATTCCTTTTGAGATAGAGCACCAGACAAAAGGCAGGCAAGCCTATATGTTTTTTGGGTACATCTTTCTTTCTCTGTGGCTGTCCTGACATCCTCCCATGTGGAAAAGTAGCATGACTCTGGTGGCCAGGACCATAGGCTCCTCAGCCTGAGTTAGTGATGCAGTTCCTGTTGATGTTGTGGAGAGGAAAAAACAAAGGATGGTTTTTTTCAAGGATACCCGAGTTGTCTTCCTCTTTAAAGTTCCAGCCTTGCACTCCTGATACAAGAATGGGAGTTCACTCCAGCCTTAAAGCCTCATAATTCCACTTTATTGATTAAGCCTATTTTTTGTTTGCATCATTTCCTACATGTGGTTTATTTTCCTTTAGCACACTTCAAGTAGCTTTTTTGCTAAAAATAAAAATCCGGTCTCTTCCCCAGGGCCCTCCAGTTGCCTTTGTGTAGCTTTGTATTGCAGCCCTGTGGTTTCCTTCTGGTTGCCCTCAGAGCCCCAGGGACCATAAATACTTGGCCTTATGAAGTCATGACCCGTCAACAACCCAGCAATGCCTGTTCGTAAAAGCCTCAAGTAGGAGGACAGTGAATTGCATTGCTCAGTAGCTGAATACTCTGAAGAGAGCCAAAAAGTTTTCCTTTGGTCCCTTCAGAAAATAAAACATGTTTCCAATGCTTGGGAAGAGGTGTAGTAGTTAAACTTTGAATTCTTTCGGGTTCTGTTTTTGCTGTCCTCCTAGAGAACACAGGTTACACTATTTAAATTCCTTTGTACTTTGGAAAAGATCAAATAGGTAATTTTAAGACTTATTTATCCATCATTCTTCTGGCTTCAAGCTGAAAGCGTGCACAAGCTGATAAAGCTTTTTGCGATTAAGCTAGCTTGCACTGGCATTTTATTGCATTGCATTGCATTTCCCAAATTCTGGCTTTTTGCATCTGTGTCACTGTCGACATTTAATTTATCCTTTAGTGTGTTAATCCACCTAACTCTTTCATAGAGTTCCAAGATGGAAAGATTTTTCTCTGCATTCACGCAAAGAATTCAGTCTTTTGTGACTTTGGGGAAAAGGTGGGAGTTCTGTGATTTGTAGATACCTTTGCAGGTGAATAGTCAGCTATTTATTTCAGACGCCAAAAAGAGAATTGACTGAAGGATACAAAATTTTTCCTCACGGATTTCAGCCAACATTTGAGGAACTACTTCATTAGTGACTTAAATATGTACAGATGTGTAATTTGTTGATAAATTCCCATTGTTTGTGGATGCAACCACTAGAAACCAAAGGTGAAGTATTGGTAGGAGTCACCCTGAGGCTTTGGCTTTCTTCACATTCCGTTTGCATGTATTTATACAATATATATGTACATACATGCATGGCACAGTTTGTCCATCCGCCATCTCATTTCTCTCTCAGTTGCAGAATCCACTCATAGCCAAATGAAGGAGGGGAGGAAATGAATTTACAGGGGGAATTCTATCCTTCCTCTTTTAGTGACAATCCACACACACATTAGCACTGTATCAAGTTCCAAGCAACTAACTAAAAAGTTAAAAGTAATTTGGAGGCAAATCTTGGCATCTTTCATACAGAGACTGGACGGTTGATCCAGTAAGTTCCGTATTGGCTTCAGCTGCCTTCAGCATGGTGTGATAGTTGGTGATGGCATGAGTCATTGTGAGTGATTGCAGAGTGAATGTCAGGGATGGAGATGTGTTTCAGCAGGGGGATCTTAGGAGCTCTGGTAGAGGGCTCTTCTTCAAGGGCTTCATAGCAGGCATCAAGCTCGTTGTCCATTTTTTACAGCTTCTGTATCAAAGTGGATGTTTCTTTAGACCCTTCAGCTGCTGATAGAGACAAGGTGTTTGATGCCATGAACGTTGAAAAAGAGTTGTCTTGAAGTCATAAGACCCTGGAGATGGTATAGCTGGAATAAAGCAGATGAATATTATCAGTTGGGTAGGATGGCTTGAAAAGAACAGCTTTGTGTAGGGTAGGTCTGCAGAGACCTTGTACTGGACAACATTAACCAATCCCTTTTTGGAACGTCCGAGATTGGAACTGTTGGGACTATAGTGAAGCTCCACAACTGTGGAGGATAGTAGAAGTCTCCCAGACTAGATCTCTGCAAGAGTCAGGACCCGTGCTGTGGCTCGGGCCACAAGTGGCCTGGCTATATCCACATGGCTACCTTCCCTCCACCCCAAAGCAACTGACCTTGGCCATACCCTCTTGTGGAACAGCATCTCGTGTGTACCCTTCCTGGAACTGAGACAGGGGATTGTCTGGAAAAATACTGGAAAAGTAGAAAGTTGTTTTAAGTTACCCCTGTGCCGGAGGAGGGTACAGAGTGTACCACGGATCCTACTCACAGAGGGTGAGTGAGGATAGGTGGGAAACGAATGTTTGCTTTTGCAGTATAGCCAGGAATATAGTCCACATATGAATGCAATTCTAAAATAGAAGCAAAAATTAAAGCTAAAATTTTGTTAAACCACCACTTTTTTTAAAAAAAAATATTCATGACACTCTCAAATAAAAAAATTATAATTTTACCAAGGAATACTTTCCTCCTGTAAATAAATCTGAGGTATTCTTTTGTAAGAGAGAGAATTAAAATAGGTGGAAAACGGAAATAGCTGTTGGCTGTTCCAGAGTAACTTTTATTTGCCGCATGGTTTCAGGATGTGTTGCATAGGCACGCTCTCTATTTAATTGTACGGATGGTCTGCTATGATGATGGTCTGGGAGCAGGAAAAAGTTTACTGGCTTTGAAGACAACAGATGCAGCCTCTGAAGAATGCAGCCTCTGGGTATACCAGTGCAATAGTCTGGTAAGAGTTTATGTTTACTGGATTTAATTTAGGTATCAGTGGTTTGATTGTAAAGGGAGATTATCAAACCCAAGGCCCTCGTGAAGGCTTTTTGGCAGAAAGGGGATTGCTCAATTTAAAAGAGTATAAATGTGCCCTAGCTGAGGAGGGGAGAAAAGCCCTGCTGACCGCATTTGATCAGCTTTGAGGAAAAATACCTACGTTCCCTAAAATTGCCAAGGAAAATTGGCCTGGGAAAGCTCTTTTTGCAATCTAAAGTGTGCTGTCATATTGGCTAAGGACAATCCTCCGTTTGTGTTTTCAAAGACAAAAGCAAACCTCTTGAGATCGGACAGAGCAGGGAGGGATTCCGTAGCAGCTCTGGTACCAGAGCATGCATTCATGTTGGTAAGCAAGGGAAGTGATCTCTTAAAAGCAGGAGAACTCATTGTCAAGGTACTGTGATACAACACCCACCCTTAGCAGCACTGAGGGAACAACGTGAACTGATGTTCTGAATGCTCGTGTCATGCTGTGACGAAAGCCAACAACTCTGACGTGTTTCGAAAGAGCTCACTTAAAACAGCTTCCCATGTGTCATTGCAGAGCACAGAAATCAAATTAAACCTCACTTGTGCTACTCCATTTTGCATCTTTCTGCCAAAAAACAATAAAGGTCACGTTCTGCTTTAAACGAATTTTAAGACTTTTACAACAGAAAGCATTAATGTGTGTGTTTGGGTTTTTTTTTTTTAGGAACAAGCACAAGCTATTTGCAAAGTGTTATCTACAGCCTTTGATTCAGTTTTAATGTCAGAGAAGTCCTGATGTTCTTCAGCAGCACATGAATGTGTCGCACAAGAGGCCTTTGTGTGAGGAGGAAATGGGGCTCCTCTGTGATACCACAGACTGGCTGTAGCTACAGGCAACTCTAGGTTAAAGACTTGCTGTGCAAAGAAGAGCCATGCAGCCTTGCACATGGTACTTCGTCATTCCCCAAACATAACTTGAAAAAATTATTCCATCTTCTGTTTCCAGGACAATACAGAATTTTATATTTAACATGATTTTTTTTTCCCTAAATCATGTTTTGTATATTAATGTCGATATTGTAGAAATGTAAAATAAAACTGACGCTTCTGTCTCTTTGTCTAAAGAACAATTTGTTAACATAGACTTCAGTTCTGCTTAACATAAGATATTAGAATGAAACGAGCAAAGCAGATCAAGGGAGGTGATTCTGCCCCTCTACTCTGCTCTCATGAGACCCCACCTGGAATACTGCGTTCAGCTCTGTAGTCCCCAACACAAAAAGGACATGGAGCTGTTGGAGCGAGTCCAGAGGAGCGCCACAAAGATGATCAGAGGGCTGGAGCGCCTCTGCTATGAAGACAGGCTGAGAGAGTTGGGGCTGTTCAGTCTGGAGAAGAGAAGGCTCCAGGGTGATCTTATTGCAGCCTTCCAGTACTTAAAGGGGGCCTACAGGAAAGCTGGAGAGGGACTTTTTACAAGAGTGTGTAGTGATAGGACAAGGGGCAATGGCTTTAAACTAAAAGAGGGCAGATTTAGATTAAAGGAAGAAATTTTTCACTCAGAGGGTGGTGAGGCAGTGGAACAGGTTGCTCAGAGAAGTTGTGGCTGCCCCATCCCTGGAAGTGTTCAGGGCTGGATGAGGCTTTGGGCAATCTGGTGTAGTGGAGGGTGTCCCTGCCTGTGGCAGGGGGGTTGGAACTAGATGATCTTTGAGGTCCCTTCCAACCCAAACCATTCTATGATAACAGGTAGACATTTGGTACTTTACACCTCTAATTTAATCTTAGGTGTGCCATCTACACAGTTTCTATACTCAATTAAAAATCCAAAAGATACTTGTTTGTATTTCCCATTTTACACACTGAAAAGAATATTTCCTAAGCAGTGCAGAGTAACAGAAGAGAAGTAGCCAAAATGATTTTAAAAGTAGTTTTATTTTTCCAGACATTTGACTGGTTACAAGAGTAAAATTTATTAATCATGCTCTAATTATAAATCACTGCATCCAGGACATTGAAAATAAGAGTTGATTTTAGGTTATACAATATATACAGTTGCTCTGCAACTAAACAAAATAAAAACAACTGAATTGAATATTATACATCTCATAGCATTCTAAGCTGCATTTTAAGTGTCACTTGCTCCTTTTTAAACAGTTAACACAGCAACCTAATAGTCTGTCTATTAACAGTTTTTTTTGAATCACTATTTCAATCAGATTTGAAAAGTTGTATGAAATATGCCAAAATTTTGGACTTAAAATTCTTAATTTTATATTATAAATAGATATCTACAGGCTCTAGAATTTCTTTTTCCTCTGCCAGAGAAGCAAACTTTGAGAAACATTGAAAATCCAGGGATAAATTTTGCTTAGCTGCTCTTTATTGGTCCTCAAGATTTTATTAAGTTGTATTCTACAAATTTCCTAGTTTCCAAGTGATCAGTGAACAAGGTTGTGACATTTTAAAGTGTGTTCCTCTTCTAGCAGAACTCGAGGAAAATTTGCATCACTGTTTAACTTTACGAGTTGTTACATACACTATAAGATTCTGTGTTAAAAATACTGTACATTAGGAGATCTGTGCAAAATAATATGCCCATTTGCTCTCTAGACTCTATCAGGGATAGAAACATACAAAATAGTGTTGCAAACCGAACATACATCAGTAAGTGAATAAAACTAGTGCTAAACTATTACTCTATCGATAATTTTGCGGGAGACTTGGAAAATACGGACTAATTTGCTTCAACTTGCAACAAAAATATCTTGAAACGTTCCAGTTTGTTCCCCATTTCCACTGCAGCAACAGCATCTAGGAAATGAAAGTTACGCGAATCCTTGGCTGTACCCGCACATCTGAGAGGCTATCAACCAACTGTACCATTCGGGAAAGGCGATACAAGGTAGGATCGGTGTTGCTCTTCCAGCACTAACGCAATGCGTTTTTCCTCCAAATAAGCGTATCCGGGGGTGGCCTGTTTTCCATTCCATTCCATTCCATTCAACATGAAGCGGCCAATTTAAACACCATTGGTCAGAAATCCAAAGTTCTCTTGATAAATCTAGAGATACGATATTCACAAAACGTGATCAAAGCCAATGTGACCTAGACATTGATTTTTCTTACCCTATGCCATCAGTTGTTTCCTGTAGCATAAGCGAAAAGTGGTGCAGTTTCACAATATACAAATATCAAAACGATGCCAGATTTGTATTGCTGTTTTGTATTCCATCCACCAACTGGGAACCGTCCGTGGCCTAGCCTTTGTTCACAAATTAGTAAAACGAATTCAACAACAGTGTAGCTACCATATATGTGGGTATATTATATAAATACAGAGTGAGTTCGCAAACTGTCGTCGTTTGCAAGGTAGTGGCACACAAATTTCATAAACCAGAACATAATGTAGTGTACTAGTGAGGTGTCAGATACCTTATTAACCGAGGATAATTATCTAAGTATTCCACCAAGTATGTTCTCTCTGTGAACACGTTGCTGGATGATTTAAGAAAATGCAAGGCTTTGAAAACAAAGTCTAAACACCACGAGGCAAACGTAAGAAATGCTCTGCAATCCATCATCATAGTTAAGTACATTTCAGGAAGTGCAGTTTTCATATCCTTGAGTTAATGTAGTAACTCGTTCATATTGCCATAGTTTAGTTAACCAGCAGCCGTCACATCAAATGACCAAAATGGATGTAACATACATAAAGAACGTTCGAAAAACAGGTTCTACACACGTGCAGCGTAGAAAAATGAAACAGTCTCAAGCTCACAAAATTAGAACTAGAAAGTTCAACGACTAACACAGATTTCAGATAACTTTAAGCAAATATCTACATCCATTCCGAAAGAAAGAAGTTTCTCCTGTGGTAAACTGAAATACTTTTTCACTTTCACCTGGCCAAAGACACCCGACTGAAATTGTTTCTTCAGTAATAGTTGACATCCTGGATGACAGCCAGTATGGCAAGATGCTGAATGAGTCCCAATTTAGAACTACGCAGCAGCTTGCGTGTTTTGGTTCCAACACTTCACGTGGTATCGGGAATTGGATAAATCCACTGCCCTGTTTCAGATGCACACAATTTCTTTGACTGGGGAAGCAACACTGAACTGTGGTATTGTCATGTTACAAAAGGGAGCATAAAATTACAGTGAACTGATCGAAAAGAACATTCGTAATGTTGTCATGTTCACACACTTACATGGATTTTGATTGTTAAAGCTTTTCAGCTCACCTCGAAAAATACAGGAAGGGTTGTTGGATTTTTTTAAAGTGTAAACTGCTCATGAGAAGTTTTCACATAGCAAAAAGTTTTAAAAGTCCCCAAATCAGAACGACGGCAATAAAAAAGTAAGCTACAGTACCTAGGACTTGGGCAGTGCTCTGGCAAGGTGTCTGCAGACAGGTAGATGAAATGAAATAGAGCAAAACTTATTTCTGTGACCGCTGGAAATGAGAAATGTCTCCACTTATCAGTAGCAATTTAGTCAACAATAAAGTGCACAAATGATACAGGGAAAGCTCCTTTCCGACTGGGATCTCCATCAATATGACCGATCTGAAAGAGTCCAGATATTTTTCAGGTTAATCTCAGAAAGGCCTTTCAGTATCACCAAAATGAGTACCAGTGACCTCTCCGCCTGGAGTACAACAAGCCTCTCCCAACATCTTTTCTGCAGCGGTGGTCGTCTTCTTTTGTGAACGGGAAACATTATCAGAAAATTCAGTCCAACAAGGTATATTTGCTATTCAGCTATAGACTTGCCCCCCCCCCGCCCCCCCCCCCAAATTCTGTCTTATCCAGTTCTTTGACAGTAACACCTCTTAATGCCGTGCCACTGCTCCCTCATTTCAGCTCATTCTGCAATGCCTGGCAGCCCATGTTCCGCCTCTGTTAAGTTGCTTTTGCTTCCCTCCCCTTAACAATCACTAAAAGGTAGATCAAGCTTCAACAGTTTTGGGGTTTACATGAATCTATTTGTGTTTGTACAGCATTATTGTCAATTTAGATGCAATCCGAAGTTCTATTCTTCGCTAGCTAACAATCAGAGTAAGGCAAATGTTTTCATGCGTAACAATTTTCCAAGACTTTGCTTTAGCTCATGAGACTCTGGAAGGTAAATAGTTGACACGGTTTCCCAGCTCAAATAGACCATGTCTCAGTCTCAGTCTGCTGAAGAAGTAGGACAATACAAGGCTGTCTTCTGAAGCTGACCACACAGCATCTTCAAGGGAGATTAAATAGTAGCAGATTCTTGAACTGCTGACACCCCCTAAGAATTTCCGGAATCAAATAGGTCCTGTTCCCTGTACATTGCGAATCCTACTAAGGAGATTTTTTTTTTTTCCTGAATGAGAAAAGCCAAAAACTTATCTGAAGTTCAATTTTTTGAACTAAATACTTTTCTGGAACCAGATTTCCATAAGATCAAACTTTTCTTGTTATTTGGAAACCCAGCGGGGGATCTTCTGAAGTCAGTGTCAAGCTCTAGATTTCATTTATTTCTTTCAAAGTATGTTGATGGAAAATGCAAAATACTCACCCACCACTCCTGATCTTCTTCACCATCGACTACAATAATATCTCCCTCTGAAAAAGTTAGCTCATCTGGGTTATCTGCTACACAGTTGTAAATTGCTTTTACTCTCTTGGGTTTAGTTTTTGACTGAAATATAAACATAAGTAAATGTAAATAATATAGCACAGAAGAGACTGAATAGATTTAGAGCTGATCTAAAAAAAGCTTCAGAAAAGTTTCCAAGAGTTAATTTTTCATAGGCTAGAGTTTAGCTGCATCTTTTATACTTACGTTCCAGGTTGAATTTGGCAGCATCCAAAGCCTTTCAGAAACACTGCACCACCAACATGGGCCAGGTTTCCCTTGGCAATCTTACATTTTTACTCATCCAAACCTCTTCAGCGCTCTACATCATTGCGGCAAGTATGATTTTATTCAGAAGATGGGGTGATCAAGATCAAGTGCTATGCAACAAGTGTAACAGCATTATGAGAAAGAGGCCTGAGCCACCTGCCAATATGGCCCTTCTTCATTTGCTGAACCCATTTCAGCAGTGAACAAACCCTCCAAACACCCTCTGCCTCTCTGTAGCGCTTTGAGGACTGCAAGCCACAGGAGTGGCTTGTCAACTCTTCCAACAGTTAAGTTTAGTAAGGAGTTACGATGTTCCAGTATTGCAGTGGGACTCCAATCCAAGTTGTGTTCAGTTTGAAGTAATGCCAAAGTTGTTCTGCTCTGATATCACAGCATCTACTATCCTAATCTCACACCTCTCCAAGTGCAATTCAGTCTGCTGCTGCATTTGTTTTCAGCCTCCTCATTCTCTGTTGCAGACCAACAATAATGCTACCTACACAGTGTTTCCGTGCAAGGAGCAGAGAGGTGCAGGAACTGGAGGCAGAGCATAAGCTTTCTACCATGAGTCCACCCTTTTCCCCAGTTTGCCCAGCCATAGCCAACAAAAATCTCTCATTTTTACCTTAAGATGCCAGAGCAGAGCTGTAAGTGACATTTAGGTCAAGAGATATCTGTTACTACAGTGGGTGTTGGGTCAGAGGCTCCAGATGGGAAAAGGAAAAGAAGGTCTCATCACCATCCTGGAGTCCCCCAGGGACTGGTCCCAGTCTCTAGTTAGGTCAGCCATGGAGCAGGAAGCTTGTGAGGGGAGAAGAGACTCCATCCACAAGTCTACTTCTCTCCACCAGCAAAATGCTCTGCTGTGGACAGTCCTGCCCAACAGCCTCTTAATGTGCCATCTTGTTAGAGCTGAGTGCCATGCAGAAACAGAGGGATGTGGATGGGGAAGGAGGGAGGTAGCACCATCGTTAAGCTCCTCTACAAGCAGCCATTTGCATTTTAGTGTAAAACCTGACCTGCCCAGACCAGGCATACCCTTAGGCTCTATCTGTGGGGCACAGCTCTGTGAGATGGCAGCCTTGCACTGCATCCTAGCAATTTTGCCAGGTGCTCCATCTCAGTCAAGTTACAGTTTGAACCACAACCACCTTTTAGGTCAAGAGGGAAAAGCTTCACATCAGTGTAACAGTGACATCATTACTAACTTCAAAGCGCAGTAACTACAGGTATTTCTTGTTCTTTAGATCCCATTCCCAGCAGACTAAAATCTTCCATGATGAAGTGTCCCGTGTTTCTACAATATGGTTTCAAAAAATCTAAAAAATACATATAAAAAAATATACATCAGGAATTTCCTTCTGAAAAATAGGCTACTAGGCAAATGCAGCATACAGGAGATAAGCTGCTGGCTACATGTGCATGTACAACTAGACTTGTTTTTTTCTTTACTCAAGGAGCACTTCTGCAATCATTTCCTAAATCTGAGCTGGCCTCTGGATTCTCTGGCAGGGTAACGACTTAGTGAAAAAGGCTGGAGTATAAGGCTAAATGGAGTGATTTGGCCAAAGTACTTTAGCTAGACTGATCTAGCTAAAGCTCTTTAGCTGAGGGGCCCTTGACTAAATCTCAGCTCAGATGCTTTAGCTAGATCGATTTAGCCAAAGCACCTTAAATAGTGCACACTCTCTGAGCCAGGTTTCCCTTACTTCTCTGTACTATGACAAGAAGAAAATCATCCAGCTGATTTTCTCAGTCCCACAAAATTCACCCTACTGAAGCCCTAGAGACATCTGGAGAAACAGATTTGTTCTTCATATCATTTGCCATTAATATTAAACTGCGGAGACACTGTGCCTGCTCTGAAAAACCAGCCAGGATACCCCATTCACTCATAAGTAAAGCAATTTGTCCTATAAAACAAAGGAGAGAACAACATAGACAACTACTACAACCTTAATTTATACAGAAAGCCAGGTAAGCAGCTGTTTCAGAACTGACAGATATGTTGAAAGGATGTAAGGTGCTTACCTCTGAATCCCAGAACACACAAAAGAAACTGTGCTCAAGGTCTAACAGCTTCACAGAGTAAATATGGCAATTCCATAGATTTCATAGATTTCATAGATTTCTAGGTTGGAAAAGACCTTAGAGATCATCGAGTCCAACCATCCCTAATCCCCCATTAAACCATATCCTCAAGTAGCTCATCCACCCTATTCTTAAACACATCCAGGGATGGGGACTCAACCACCTCAGTGTATGTATGCAAAAGGGACAGATATTCCATTTTACACTAATTAGACCATTTAATTTTATTGTGGCCTAAAACATGAAAGTTATTTTGATGCAAGACAGACAGTAACTTGGCTAAACAAGAGTGGAGGAGGCTAGAAAACAGAAGATTTTATACTCCCAGCTAATGCAAGATGAACTCCAGATGTCCCTGTGTCTTTTCAGCATTATTAGAGGAGAAACAGCTAATAGGAGTTCTAAGAGTTCAAGTCAAATGTGTAAGGCTATGCACACAAACACACTGAAGTCTGTCCTGGAGACTTACTATTTCAGTAGAAATGGTTAAGGAAAAATGGATGAAGGGAGAGAGACAGAGGACTGAAGTGGGCAAGCACAATCGGATCAAGAGTCCATGTAAATCCGGTATCTCTTTGCTAACAGTCACTGTAAGACTAGGGGAGGGTGGAGAAGAACATACAATTCTTCCAGTCCAACACTTCCAGCCTTCCCCTTCACCTTTCAACCACCTTCTGGTTGGGGATGTCTCAAGTCAGATGTGGTTTCTGTGTATTTACCAAGAAATTTCTCTCCTGTTGTCCAGTGAATGCATACAAAGAGATGCAGAGAGAACCAACTGCACAAAGAACCAATTTCTTTCAGAACTATTTTCTTTTGTTTTGAGCTTAACTCTTACTAGTCTTGTCTGAAGCCATTTGATCTACCTGTGTGAACGACTGTATCTACTTCCATTCTAAAAGTAAGTACAAAAGCTCCCTTACTACTTACTTCGCTGAAGTTTAGGAATGAAGTTACATGTGATCTACCAGTGACTCACCAAGCTCACCTACAAGTTTCGGTAGATAAGCTTGATAAGTAAGCCAAACCATACGTTCTGTAGATTGTGATGGTCAGAAGCAAAGAATTCATGGTTCTTCTCTTTGGTTTCTCTTTGGGTTCTGTTGGTGTTTTGGTGTGGTGTTTGTTTTTTTTTTTTAATTTGAAATCACTTACTACTCTATAGGAAATGCAAGGAAATAAAAGTTTTCATAAATACTTAGTACAAGTCACGCACACATTTAACACAGGATACAGGTTTTGTATTTTTCATGATTCTCACACTTTCTCCATAATAGAATACACTATTACGTCAACAGCATGTTTGATAGAGTGCGGAAGATTTTACCAAATTGAAACCCAAATTATCTGCTTACTTAATAATAATATTATCTACTTACTATTTGTGATTTCCTTGGCATTGGTGCTGGTGGCTGGATTTGTGCCAAAGTATTTGTTGTAGAACCAGTCTGTGTTACTGGAATTTCACATACAGACTCTCCTGCTGCTAAGGTAAGTAAAACAAGTAAATTTTAGGCATGCTTTAAAAAAAAGTAAGAGTGATGACACAAATTGAAACCAAATCAATTATTCTTTAAAGGATATAAATAATTTTATATCCCACAAGTATTTCATTTTTTTAATAGTTCTTTGTAAATAACTGAACAGAATTTTTCTATCCTTCTCCTTACCAAAATGGCCTCTTTTCCCAAAGACAATTACTGAAGACCTTTAATACTGTAGATATGCTAAAAGAGAAAGAAGCCTATAAAATAGATGAAATACATATATGGAATATAGAACCAAATATTCCATTTCCCCATTCATTCACTGCAGGCTGTGTGATTTTAGAATCCTTCTTTCCTAGTAAAGACCTGCTGGAAAGCAGGACCAGAGGCAATGGGCACAAAACGAAACACAGGAGGTGCTCTTTGAACAGCAGGAAACAGTTTGTTACTGTGAGGGTGACTGAGCGCTGACACAGGATACCCAGGGAGGCGGCTGTGGAGTCTCCATCCTTGGAGATATTCAAAGGCCATCTGGACATGGTCTTGGGCAACTGGCTCTGAATGGCCCTGCTTGAGCAGAGGGGTTGGGCCAGATAACCTCTAGAGGTCCCCACCAACCTCAACCATTCTGTGATTGTTTCTTATTACTTGGCCCCTTTATTTACATTAATTGGCCCGTAACTCTGTGCATGCAGAAGAGCTTGAGGCATCAGGGCATAGGCAAACAAGAAGAGAAACAAGAATGCTGGTGCTGACTGTATTTAAACATGTAAGGTAAATAAAAACCACATTCTCCTTTGGGCTGTTATAATGATAGCTTAATTATAATAAAATAAATCTCTAAACCACAATTACCAGTTTGTTGTAGAGACCCAAGTCCTCTGGACTGTCCTTTGTTAGTTAAGCCAGACGACTTCTCAGTCCTGTGCAGACAGTTAGAAATTCATCCATTTAAGAAACAAACAAGAACTTGAACTGCAACAATATAGAGTATTTTCCAAATTATAACATTCCTATCATGTCTTCAGTATCTCCCAGTGACAGCTATTTTGCTTTTAAAAATACTACTTTGCTTCCATATTTTTGATTACGCCATTCATCACCTGCACTTCATTTAAAAATGTAAAGCAGAAGAATAATATAGGTTCTTAAATTACTTCAATTTGTGTAGAGCTGATTCTCTTTTCCTAAGTTCTGAAGTTCCTTTTACTGGTGTTTTAAAATTATTTGTTAAAATTATGGATCCATATTAATCTGTACATTATATCAAGCTTCAGCAAGTTGCTTCTCCCTTTTCCTTAGTATGGTATATGCAATCAAAGGACTAGAAAGGGAGCTCAAAGGTCAAAGGTTGGTTACCTCTTTCATTCACAAAAGATTAACCATGTATATTATTTAGCTTACATAAACACATACACGTCCCTGCATCTTGTAACTATCTAAGTTTGTATTGGCTGTACTCTGCCAAATTTTCAGTGTCAGAAAATCCAAAAACTTCCCAGACAAGTTACTTGGGTATTTCCCTATGCTTATTTTTGGAAAGCTTTCCAGTGTCTAACTAAATTATTCTTGCCACAACTTAAACAAAAGTCTTCTGTTTTAGAGCCACCATGAGATGTATAATCTGCTGTTCTCCATGCTTCGTTTAGTAGTTGATTGTCCTTTAGTACTAAGTGTTGCTTACTGAATGACACCCCTCTTCTCCCTTGACTACTACTTCAGTTTCTCAAGGCTGCTTTGGATATAATCCTGTTTTCCAAGTACACTTGTCCCTCCTAACTTTGTTTCCTGCAAATTTAAAAATGGTATCTTCCTTTCCAGGTCTCTCTACTCCTGCCATGAATGAAAATATTGAATGGAATTGAACCTATGCAAAGCATGTGAACAATAAATGGCACAATCAGACATAAGATCCCATTATCTCTTCTTTGTTATTAGCTGAGAATTAGAAATGGATTATTCTTTGTGGCTTCTTATTTCCATCACTTCTAAGCACTCTGTAGATATTCTGCAAGTCACACAATGTTAAGTCACTAGGCTGCCTTGTTTTTACTGTGGGAATCCTTGTAATCTGCTCCCTTACTGTTTGCCTTCTGTTCATTCCCATACTCTAGAACACATCATTGGCAAAAGTATGCATGCTTTACAGACGACTTGCATGTTATATATCATAAAATTGAAAAGTTACTAATAATTATGAAGTATATTAAATACTGAAATGACATCAGTTACCCAGGAATAGGCTTTCTTTGTGAGATTCTACTGGGAGGTTGTGGGGGCAGTGGTGGTGGAGTTGGCTTAGTTTGTGGAGGAGCTGGTTGCTGTTTAGATTGCTGGTTCAAAGCTTCTATAATGCTGGCTGTCTTTGCCACTGGAGGTGGTGGTGCTGAAGAAAGCACATCTATAAAAGAAAGACAGTGAAATGGAACTAAATTTCTATTTACCATTTTGTTTCTTTGGTTCTCATCCACAGGTTTTCCTGTGACAGGATTTACTCCATCCAAGAAAAATGCTTTACTACATGTAATCAATAACTTAAACAGAAAGTGATCCTTCCATTGGAAGGAGGACCTCTTTGGAAAGAAGCTTATCTTTTGTTTCACCTAGTCAAGGTCAGAGAGCTCACAAGTACTTCAATTCATTCAAGCATTAAAGTACCAGGAAAGAAAAAGTGCTAATATTGTTTGCTCAATCAAGGCCTTCAGTTTGTGTTTTATGGAAAAGTAACTGAGTGAATAATAGCTGAGAAATTTTATTGAGAGGAATGTCTTTTCTTAAAATCCTGTTACAATTAACATCTAACTAACATCACATTAGGTTTAGCAATTAATTAAAATTTTTACTGAATTCTTGAAACCACCACAACGGCAGCTGGCAATGCATTAAAACATGGTTTTGCATTCCTATGGTCTGCAAGAATCAAGCACGGTGTGGAGACATAGCCCCAGGCCTACATATAACACTCATCTTCGCAACTAGTGAGCAATGCAGCGCTGATACTGTCTGTAAAAGTGAAGAGGTCTTCAGCTCTAGTATTTCCTCTTCAGCTCTAGTATTTCCTGTTGACCCTGTACCACACCATACAGTCCTCACTGGAACATCAGAGAAGACAATTCATATCATACAAAGTTACTGGATGGGAATGATAGGCCAAAGCTACAGTCACCAAAAGAGGAAGTATGAGTTGTGGAAATGGAAAAATAAGCCAACCATGATTAGATACAGCAGAAGGGAAAACAGGGGAAAGTGGAAACATACTTGTAGATGTTACACGCAATGGCGGCACAGGGGGATGAATAGCTGGTGGATCTGATGAAGACCTCTGCCTGCTTATACTTTCCACTCCTAAAGAATTTGTCTTCCACATTGCATTAGATGAAGAAATTGTCTGAATACCACTGCCAAGAACTGAAGGCTGAACTAAAAAGAGAGGAAAATACTGTATTATTATTATTGCTTACCCTAAGCACAAAGTGTTAACGTTCACACTTGTGCTTTTAAAAATGGTGCAGCTAGACCGCTATATTCAGCCATAGGAACCACTGCCATCCTGCTGGAATGCCAGAGCAGAAATCAGAGTCTGGTGTAAAAAACTACATAGAAGTTTCTGGGTGAAGTCTTACTAACACTTTACCTAAGTAAAATTTGTCTCCAGTCATTACTTCAAAATATGTCAACACTTGAAAAAGCAGAAATTTCTCCACAAGACGACAGAAGGCAAGTCTTGCTACCTTCTTTAATCCCTGACTGATAGCTGTCATCTCAGGTACTGCAAAGAAAAGGACCTCACTCTCGCATGAGCATTAGCAGACATTGCTGACTCAAAACGAAACATTGGTTTTGACTTGGAATTGACATAAAACTGTAATTCTGAATTTGACCCAAACACGATGCTATAGTAACTAGTCATGAAATAGTTACAATATATGACTTCTTCGGGGCCTCATAAATGGCTCCATTTCTCAGGCTGAGGAGCTGCCTTCCCATTTCATAAAAACACACTACAAGTTTTCTTCATAAAGCGAATATTTTGCACATATCAGGCCACTTCTCCCTACTCAGCACATGAGCATCATATTAAGAAAAGATGAAACAGAGTAAGGTATGAATAAATATTAGGTTGCAGGGAAAAGCATAAAGGGCTCAAAAGACTCGGAGAACAGCTTAAAGCTAAGAGGATAAAGGAATAATAACACACCGTAAGCATAACATCAACAACATCAGCAATCAACAAGAAGCTAAGATCGATGATACTATTACAGCTTTTAACTAAGAATAAAAAATAATAGGCTAATACATTGCTAGAGTAAAGAATGTGAGCTAATAACCTAAGCCAGGCAGCATGCTTTCTTGGCATGAGTTGTGCTATACCGGTGCCAAGAAGTCTGGGGTTGGGAATGAATTTAAAATGACACTCTTTGAATAGTGTCATTTAATCAAAGGCAAATAGCAGGTAAAATAGTATGGTTGGCTATGATTAAAATAATATCAAAGGGTAAACCAGTCTTTTTAACTATCCAGTTGTATTACTAATTTAGAGATAGAATCTAACAGTTAAACATACTACACAAGCTCCTTGGGTGAATCTTCTTGTTTGATGGGGGAAACATTCCTTTCCATCAAGTAAAAAAAGCGTCTAGATAGTAAGATTAGACTTCATGCAAAAACATTAGATGAAAGGCATCCCACCTTGGCTAAATTTTATATGCTGCTGAAATTCCCCCAGTCTCATGCCACCCTTTCAAAGTAACCCAATATCATGCTGTTCTCTTGTTCTCATTTTTTCTGTTGCCAAAATAACATATTTTAATCCGACTTATGCTGCAGCCATTCCTGTGAGACTGATAACTGACTTCTCCTATTACACAAATGTTGAATTTGCCATCTCAGACACAAGCACTGGTGTATGGAGTCTTGCATTCTGACCTCTGCACAGTGATCCCAAAGGCAGAAGCCACTCACATACGCCTACTATATTCCCCGCTTCTATCTCCTCTTACGGAGTCTGGATTATAGCACCACAGAAGATCATGTGGTTACACAGTAATTTTTCTTGAATTGAACTTTCCATAAATTTAGCATCCATGAAAGATGCTGGATTAACAAAGGTATTAAAACAATGAAACGCACTGAACATGTACAGTACAAAGAGGAGCTACACAGATTTCTCTACGCTTCTTCAGTATGATCTGAACAGATTATATACGAAGACAAGAACGAAGTTCACAGCATCACTCTGCAAGCACGCGACCCTTCTGAACCAGGATGAGACATGTGCATTTTACATTGTTCTGCTGATCAGGGTATAACCAGTACATTTTCAGTCAGCTACCAGCTCTCCACATCATGACACTTCTACTTCTACTCCAACAACCTTGAAGCATGTATTTTTTAAAAGATGACTTTGCAAGGTTAAAATCTCTCATGTTCTGCATACACTCTCCATTCTCCCAGGTCTTAAAACAATTTTTCACAGCAGCCAAATGCTACTGAAATTGTATGTTTAAACTGAACGCTGACAATGGCATCTTCAAGAAACAGAAGTATGAAAAGATGGAATGTAACAAAAAAAAAAAAAAAAGCTGAACTAAATTAACTGCAGCCCTCCTTTTAATAAATAGTTTAACTCTATTCAGGTTACCTGGGCATTGTTTTCCCAAATACTATTGGGTACTTTCTTGCAGGTATAGTGAAAATCAAACTAGAACAGGTTGTGTAGATTCACTTCAAATATATAAAATGAAGTCAGCAATAAGCAGTTCCAATACTTACTTGCGTAAAAGAAGTGTAAAAGAAAACCTAAAAATGTAATAATAAAAAAATGTTATGATCCCATTCTTCTAACACACAACTATATTTTCTGGTGTTAGTACCTTTGCCAATATTCCTTGGAGGTAGAGGAGGTGCACTACTTGTAACAGGTACTGCAGGCTGAATGGGAGGTGGACTGCCACTGAGTATTGCTCCATATGTTTCATTCTGCAATATACTTGGCATAAATCCTCTTTGCTTATCCTTAGCAATGTTCGCTGCATCTCTTGCCAAGGATGCTACATTAGGCTGAAGTTGGTTTGATCCAAGTTGATAGAAGCTGACAGGTCTGTCTTCTCTCCGATTGGGGCTGGGTTGCTTAAACATAGTAACAAAAGTACTTACTGATACCACATTAGTTGTACTCATTTTATTTATTAATTGATAGACAGTTATTAGCTTCCATGAAGAAAAAATGGCTTCTAAAACGCATTTTTGTTGCTTTTAATACATAATCTAAAACCTATATTCTGCCCTCTTCCAGACAAAGTAACCATGCACACTAACAAAAAAAAATTAAATGTGAATTGCATTTCAAAACACTTATTTTCTCATTTTCTCCTGTAGTGTACTCCTACAGGATAATACTGTATCCTAATATACACAGGACTATACTCCCATAGATAGTCAATACAGAAATATTCAGACTGGATCAAGTGAAGTTTCCCTGCATCAAAATACCAGGCGATATTTTCAAAAGCAAATAAACAACTGAAGACCATAAGCCTCATCTGAAGTTCAGCAGCGTTAGATCCCAAATAGATGATCACAATCTCAAAAACCAGACGTCTAAGTATCCTACTTGTAGTTCAGTCTACAAAAAATTAGGAGCCAAAACTTCTCATGAACTCTTTTTAGCTCACTAATACTGCTGGACAAGTTTGAGAGATTACTTCAATTGGCAGCTGGGATGGAACATTGCTCATCCCATGCACATTATCAAATGAGATCTAATTAGTTGTCTTTGAGATTTACAGCGAGTCATCTGCTTGCTATGCACACTTAGTATTATTTTTCCTGTTTCAACAACAAGCATAGTAATTACTGTTATCAAACGATAAATAAAATAGCTGGAGTTACAAATTCATGTGGTTAGTACAGGAATGGGTTGTGACAATCCATAGCTCAGAGAGCGTAACTATGCCTTCAGAAATAGTGTTAGATAAACACGTTGCTGACGTACTGTCTGTCTGAAATTAAAATCACCATTTATATTAATAGCATTTAGGCAGAATAAAGATTTACTCCAAAATTATTGCAAATAAGCAATCGATTTTCCCTGAATATATTAAATGCTTACTCTGGATTGATCATGTATGGCCTTTAGACATGTTATAGCAGAGCATTATAGTTCAAAGATTTATCAGAATTATGTACATGACAGCCAGACGCATTAATCCCTACCTTCACTTTGGCTTAGCAGCTTCACTCCTCACTGGCTGACAGTCTCCATTCCCTGACCTCTCCACTGTCCTGGCTCTGATATTTGTTTCAGCCCACACTTGCTTCTGCTTTCTAAACCAGCAGAAAATTCTTTTTTGTTTTGTTGATTTAGGTTCTCACTGGTTTACTAAATTGAAACAGCTCAATACAGAGACAAACGTGCCAGAATGGAGGCAAAAGATGAGGTAGGACCAGGCAGCTGGGATGTGGAACAAGAGCAGAAACCAGATGGATTGTCTTAGCCTTCTTTCACTTTAGACTCTCCTTTATATGAAAAATTCTGGAGTAAAGAAACTTAAATTTCAGACATGACCTTTTCTGACAAAGATTACAAAAACTATTCAATCGCTTTACCAGAAACAAGCCCAATGGCTTGACATCTATAAACAGAACTGTGCTGTGATCCCAAGCAACAGCAGTATTCACCAGGGCATTCAATGTAGTCACAGACACTCGTCTGTGATTAATAGTCCTTAATCTCCTTTCAAAAGTCCCTGTAGTATAAGCCTATTAATAGCGGGCAGTGAAGCAGCAGTTCCATTACTTTAGTCTCATTGCTGAGTAGTAGATAAATTCCTATACGAGGTGGAGCTCAGGGACTCGTCAAAAAGAGAATGCTCAGCTGCAGAAGGCAACTGGCAACAATGAAGTAAGTGAGGGAAAAAAACAAATCAAAAACATCAATTTAGAGTGTCTTGGAAAGGGATTTGAGAGATATCTACTTGGAAAATACCCAAAAGGTTTTACAGCTGGAAAAAATGAAATTTCTAAAACATAACAAAGTTTCAAGCTGCTTTATCAAAAAGGTCATTATTACTGCTGTTATTATCTGGATAATGATACAATGTAGAGGAATACATAAATACTGGGATATAATATGAACGCTCACCCAGAAGAACTGGATTTAGCAGCTCGCAGATTCCAGATTCTTGCACAGATGCCTAAACTCTCAAGAAAAATCTTAAGAAAATTCTCAGAAGGTAGCATTGTGCTTTGAAAGGGAGGGCCTATGACACATTTTTTGCTCTTTGTTGCTAACTCTAGTTCAAGTCGAGCACCAGAGGTTATGGCTATCTTGGACTGAAGAGGCAGGACATGGGGAGAGGAATCCTATGCAGACAAGATCTTGCAAAAAGTGTATTTTGCAATAGAGGAAACTTACTGACTTCAAAATCAGTCTCCAAAACATCAAGCCAATTCAATGGTCTGACGGCCTAGCATTTTTAAAGACATTCTGTGAAGGCACAGAAAATGAACCTGTGACTGTCAGGTTTTAATATTTCTGAAAACAAAAAAAACAACCCCACCCAATACACAAGATTTGGTTTTATGTTATTAATTATGTATTAGCGATTCATGCCTTAGCTGAGATGGGGGACTTTGTAAGTATTAAAATGCTAAAACCTGTAGAAAGAAAAAAGTCAAATTTCATCACTCAGAGGAGAAATGTTTTTTGTCAGCTACTTTCAAGAGAAAAAAAGGTTGTGCTAACATCTGAAGATGAACTAATATAAAGCCTATTGTGTATTCCTCGCACTTTATAAAGGAAGCAGAAAAGGCATAAGTAATTATAACACTGCACACACAAAAAGCACAAAATCATGTTCAATACTTATATGGAATACTTCAAATTACGAAAGTTTCAGAATGTCGTTAGTATTCAGGAGCCTTTATATAATTTCAAATTACTTGGCCCCAAGGAATCCAAGCCATTTTTAAGTGTTCTTCAAGTATCAAGGACTTTTCAGCTGCCATGTTCTTGCCAGTGTGCAGGAGCACAACAGGATAGGGGGGAGCATGGCCAGGACGGGGGGTCCACAACTCTCCTTATGATTTGTACTTAGACTTAGGATTGAGGGACGAACTGGCCAATTAGTATTTCATATCACGCAGCGTCATGTCCAGTATAAAAGCGAGGGACAGCCGGAAAGAAGGGCTTTTGCTTTTCCGGGGCTCTCACTGTCAGACTCTCAGAGTGCCTTCTCTCTCTGTCTCGCTCTCTATTTTCGGGCCTCTCACTCATCCAGGATTGCGGTGTCGGGACTTATCTGTTTCGGGGATGAGACGGGCCTCGGTCAAGGGGTGGTGAGCAATTACACCGTATATCACTCATTTGTATGTATTTATCATTGTACATATATGTATATATTCATATAATAGTAGCAGTAGTATTAAATTGTTCTTATCCCAACCCTCGGGTCTCTTTCCCTTTTCTCTTTTAATTCCCTTCCTCATTCCCGGGGGTGGGGGGGAAGGGTGAGCGAGCGGCTGTGTGGAGTTTAGTTGCCAGAGCGGCCTAAACCACGACGCTGGAGATATTCAAAAGCCATCTGGCCATGGTACTGGGCAACCAGCTCTAGGTGACCCTGCTTTAGCAGGGGGTTGGACCAGATGACCTCCAGAGGTCCCTTCCAACACTAACTATTCTGTGATTCTGGACCAAATAGCACCACAACACCACCAGAAATTTCAGGTATGAAAAGGGAGAAAAAAATATTTTTACATGAAGATTCAGAATTAAGACCATACTCTGCTATTAACAGACATGGCCTATTTAATGCACAATTTCATTCCACTGAAGACAAGCCAGTGCATAAACTGTTCCAAAATAAAAGCCATTGACTGGAGCTGTTCCACAAACTATAAGGTGCCTCTCTTTGTAAAGGCAATTCTCCTAGCTCATGTTAGTTCTGCTTCATGATCAGCAGATCTAAATATTCCTGATGTATTGAAACAAACTACTGACTCGAGTCCATTTAGAAAAAGATATCACACCTGGCTAATCATAATTTACTCATCACCACATCGTCACGTTTTGTACATTACATTAAAGAGGAAGAAGAAAACAAACTATAATTTAAGGAACTAAAATTTAAGCTACTACATTTTAGTACAAAACTTTATTTCACAGTGTCTTCATACTTAGAGTAAGAAGTAGTGTTACTGAAATCATTATGATGTTACACAGATACGTGTACAGAAAAATAATTCATTGATACAAACCTGCAGCTTTTCATCCACATCATCATCACTTTCATCCAGATCTTCATGGAGTAACCGCCATTCATATTCTACATGAACATGAGAATTAAATCTTCCAGACAGTGCTTGAGTAAGCTAAGGAAAAAAAGATGACTGTTGACACCTATGTTATGTACAGTACTTATTTTAAAACAACACATTTAAAAACAAACAAAAACCACATATAGAAGGAACTTTGGTTTCCAAATACAAATATTACTTTTATTTTGAAAACAGATTCCAATAAGCTGGAAAGTTACTTCACTGGGGTAATTTTAAAGAATGAAGCTCTGTGACCAAACACAACACAAATACATCAAAAGCAACTAGGCTCTTCATTAACCATTGTAGGTCCATTCTCCATTTTCTGACAATAAGCACCACATCCTATTTGCTTTGATTTAGAAATTACAAGTCAAAGAAATTAACTGCAGTGACAGGTTTTTTTGAGTCAGACTCACGTATCAAGAAGCCTTGACCCCACTAATTCATTTTTCTTGCTTACTAGAAGTAGTGACAGTAGCCAACTTCTCTTCGCAGAATCACAGAATGATTTGAGTTGTAATGGACCTTTAAAGACCATCTAGTCCACCCACCCCTGGCAGGAGCAGGGACAACTTTTACTAGATCAGGTTGCTCAAAGTCCCATCCAACCTGACATTGAGCATTTCCAATGATGAGGCACCCATAACTTCTCTGAATATGAGAATTCATGAGATGATGAATGTGAGATGAATGTGAGAGAAACAAGAGAAAGACCTTCATCCGTGGCCTTCACCTATAAAAAGTACTTCAGTGATTAGATTTCAACGGGATGTCAGACACTTGTGGATCTGAGACTAATAGCTTAAACAGAATCATCCCCTGGCTCCAAGAAGCTTAGCATTTTCAAAGCATAAAAAAGAAATATAAAAAAAGAAATATAATTTTCTTCTTAAAAGAATATAACTTGATATAACTATTTCTAAGCATGCAACTATTCCATCTGGAATATATTCGTTGAATATTCAACTGTAAACTGTTAAATATTCAGACATGATTCTACTTATAAATGCACAAACACACAGAAAGATGTGACACTTACCAACTCTTCACAGTGAGTATGTTTCAAGCGTTTAGCTATATCAAGTGGTGTCTCTCCTGATTCATTAGCTATATTACAGCAAGAAAGAAAGTCATGATGATAGGCATCATTAACACGTCCGTTACTAAAGATAAAGGCAAACCTGCAGGTACACAGTGAAGAACTAGACCAACACACTCTGAAATTCATCTCTTTCCTTCATATGTAGGCCCACCTCATACCAACCCTCTGAACATGACAAACAGTAGCAGCTCAACATGCCATATATATGGAGGGATAGCCATGAAATGGCAGTATATAACTCAGCAACAAGATATAAGTTGAAAATCTTGGTAATTCCTTATCTAAATTTGTTTAAAAAGCAAGTGTAATGTATAAGTCAGTTTTAAACTTGAAATAAACAGTGAATACTGATTTTTCTTTTTTATAATGAAGATTATATTCACAGAATTACGACAAACTGAGGAGAAAGTGCACTTATTCCATTGTCACTGTTTCTTATCTGAAGCAGTGACAACCACGAAATCAAAGTACGCGTTACCCTTTTACCTATCTCAATAGAAGCCTTCCCTCTCAGCAGCAGTTTGAGGCACTCAACGTTGTCCGTCAGACAGCAGTAATGCAGGGCTGTGCTACCTTTACACGTTTGCTTATCTAGATTGCCACTATTGGAGTACAAGAAAGAAGAAGAAAGCTGATTAAACTTACATTTCCTACTCTATATTAATAATTCCCTCTCAGTACAAGATTTTCGAAGAATAAAATTACACTTGCAAATACTGGAATTTTAGTATTTCTATTCATTTAGTATTTCTGTTACTTGACATAAAAGCAGTATCCGTAACATTTTATTAGCTTTCCATACACTTACCTGTTCTGCACTAAAAAGTCAACTATATGAAGGGATGTTCGATCAACTGACCTAACAGCAAGGTGAAGTGCTGTTTCGTCTTGCTCCTAAGAATAAAATAAAAGAACACATTGGTTTCTTCTAATCTACAGAGAAGCAGAAATTTTACTAAAAAATATATTAGACCGATTAAAACATTTAATTTCAAAATATTCAGACATGCTACCATTAAAAGATCTCTTGTGAAGACTCTTATTGCTTCTCTTTTATTGCTTTAAAGTAAACAAATGGATTGAAAACAAATAGATTATTGAATGATTTACTGTTTAATGTTTTAATACATTTAAAATATGACAGTATTTGGAATCAATTTTAGATTAAACTATTTAATATCTTCTTTTGTTATTGCTAAACTACATAATCAAAAAGACGAATGTTCAGAACAGTGTTTTAAATCTTACTTTCAAATAAGAAAAAATTGTCCTTTTTAATTAATGAAAGTATATCGCACTTACAACAATTTGTACAATAAAATTTACAACACTTACATGGCCGTTGGCCAGGGGAATTTTTTCTGTGAGATCCACACCGTCAGCATATACTTGGACTAATCCAAGAATGTCTCTTGATTTGACTGCTTCACAAAGAGCATGTAATTTAGCTGCATTGTCAGCATGCTTTTTCCTTGCATATTTTCTCTCAATGTACTTGGCAGTAATATAATCTTTTCTTGCGTTCCTGAAATTGAATATAATTCGCTTCTGTAACTTTTAGCAGAACATAACACATTAGAATTTCCATAAATACATGCAAGTAATTTGAAATAAGATCTGGGAAAGACTATTTCTCATTCACTATGATAATTTTAAATATTCATGTAAAACATGCAGTCTTGTATTTCCGGTATGAAATGTAGCTACAGAACATGAACCAAATATCCAACACGAAGACAGACCATAAATTTTCCCCTCTGAACTCTAGTGTGAAGTTGAGATCAAGATTACCCAGCTCTATGTACAGAAGATACATCAAAGCTTCATACTGCTGGTTTGCTAACAGCAGCCTGGCAGGTTTATGTTTACCTGACTTGTACTTCTACACATGCTGGAAAAGGATGGAAGGCACGGGATACATAAATCTGTCTTAGACCTCTGCACAGACTACTCAGGCCTTGGATCTGTATTCACAGCATGTTCTGTAAAGCAACTCTTCACCACAACCATAACAGGGAGGATGTAGTGGAGTTTTTATTTTCACCTCTAAACTGAGGTAAAAACTTAGTAAACCAGCTTGCTGTTGATACTCAACTAACAAATAACTACTCCTCTTCCCATAAAAGCAAGACAGGAGCCTGCATGCATCCCAAAGGCATAACTCCTTACCAACTCTTGGGATGTACACAACATTGCACAGAAGACACTTAGCAAAGCCATACTTTATCATCTAGATACTATATAATGGGCAAAAAGAAAAAAATTCAAATAATAATAAATTGAATCGATGGATAGCTCTTGTTCCTAAAGCATATCACAGTATTCCTTCATAGTTTTTAAAAAATGTTTGTCTTCAGGTTGTCATTTGATTAAAAAACCCCCCTGAAAATTGATATGAAGATGTATCAATGATTTTTTTTAAATATCATTTTTTAGAAGTCTTTTTATGCTATTGATTTAGCATTCAGTAAAAGTATTGGGAAATTTAATTATTAATATTAATATTCTGTATTATTACTGATAGTTGTATTCAAAAATCATTTCAACTGCATGGTTTAACATTGATTGTGTCAGAATGGTGAAAGTCCAGATAATGTAAAATCAGCTTCATCCAAAGCCAATTATTGTGGATTTGTTTCTGTATCATTTACTAGCTCTTTTACGATGGAGTAGTATCCAGCCAAGTAGGCAGCTGTCCTTGCTGTGTCTCTGCCACCACAGTTCAGTGTTTTCGAGGAATTCATTTAAATGTTCTGTCTTTGTTCCACATGGTTACGGACGCAAGTCCTGGGTGTCGTTTCTAAACACTGGGTGTTCGGTATCTTTCAGGTAAAATGTGTATCTTATTCCAATTCCTCTTTCACGTTTAAATAGCTCTGTTTTTAATCCCTACTCTTGTGTGTGTTTAAAATTCCCAACAAGTCATGTTTAATTTGTTTCTGTCCCACAAATCATGATTCAGAGAGTTGGTAAAATAATCCTTACTATTAGGGAAGGTACAATCAGATAAAAGTTCAATAAAACAGACATGCAAAGCATCAGAAAGAAAGTTTACTTCTTGGCTAGAAGGCCATCTATAAGACTTTATACATCTTCCATGGCCTGCTAGTGCAAACCATAATGGTACAACCCATTAGCAATATTAAATGAAATGCCTGCCTTTTTCAGAAGTAGCGGCTCTTTACTTACATATCACTGCTTGGATTAGGTTTGACCATCTCATCAACTGGCAGACAGAATTCCATAATTTCATTAAAACCAGCATTCCCAATATTCTTTGCAAGCTGTTAAAAAAAAAAAAATAGTCCACAGCTCACTTAATATTAACATGTTCAGTTATTGGCCATGCACATACTAGTGGGAAGACAAGGGAAAATGGGAGTTGGGACTTTTTGGTTTTGATTCCTAGTTCTGCTACTATAATGAACTGATTAGGTACCTTTTTGGATGGCAGTCTTCAGCTGCAACATAACACACAAACAAGTAACTGCAGAACAATCCATCAAGACACCAGTTCATATAATAAACGCAAAACACTTTGTGCTGGGTAAGAACACACATATGAACTGTCACAGAGCAGCTGATTTGTGGTAACATCTCTGTGCAGCAAACCTGAATACATTTTCTTCCTTTGAGCATTAAAATTCTCTTCTAAAACAATGCTAAATAATTAATGGGATAAGTATTTGTGAAGTCCTTTAATTTTTAATCTGAGAGGCACATTTATACATCAGACAGCTGTCTTCTTTTAAAAAGCAACCAAGGGTAAAAAGACTTGGAAACACAAAAAATATGAAGCCTCTACTAATTTGAATACTAAGATCAGGCAAAGTTTCCAGTAAGACACTATGTTCCAGGAGGTTCTGTTAAACTCGAAGAATTAAGCTTTCTTAAACTATGTTTACCCAGAGGCAACTTTCAAGATTGGAACAACACATCATTAAAGTGACAAAAATATACTTGTGTTAGAAGTGGTTTATAATATCATTTTTAAGTTAATAAAAGCAATTTGATTACCAAAAGTTCAGATGTTCCCAGCACATCTAATGTAAGTGATTGCATTCTTGAATAGTGAACACCAAGTTCTCTATGGATTCCTGAGCATTCAATGCAAGTTAGAATTCCCAAATTTGTTGAAAGCCAGGTAGGATCTGAAACAGAAAGCACCCATAGAATTAAAATTTATTTGGGTAATTATATCATTCTAGAGAATGTAGTGTACAGAAATGAAATTCTGTAAAATAAGATTCTTGTACATGAATTATCAGTTTTTTTTTAATTTATGTCCTTACATTTACTCTGTTGGGAAACACAAACCAAAATATTTTTTTTTAATGGTGAAAGAAGTGAAGATTCAAATTTTTTTTTGTTTGGTTTTTTTTTTTGTTTTTTTTGTAAAGGACATCACCTTCCAAGGGGGCTGCTTAAACAGTCCAGTTTGTCATTCTCCACATGGCTTTCAGGAACTGCATTTTTCCACCACCAATATAATGGTGTCACATTCTCAACCGGGGGTATAGGTGCAGTTCACACTGAAATAACAATGCCTTTTTTTGTATTTCAACCATAGGCTTTAGACTAAGTGAAGCAGCAGTGATTCTGAAGTATACATACAGCACCACACTACAATGGATTCTCATTCCACTATTTCAAAGATACTATGGCTCATCCCTCTCCTTTCATTACCCTTGCTTGTCTTTTTTCCCAATATTTTGCATTCTTGATATAACATTCCCTCATGTTCCAGACAAAAAATTAATTTCTGAAATTTTAGACAGCTTAGAAACTGATTGATTTGCTAAAGGTTAGGTAAGTAGCTATTTAGAATCTTCTCCTTTAAAGATAGCAGGATTGGCTCTTTCCATAGTTTTATACAGTATCTATTGTTGGAAGTTACTATTGATTTATAAAGTACAAACAGCTTCAGATCTGGTGTTTTCAGCTACAGTTTCAGATAAAAAAAAACCCTAAGTCCTGCAGTGCATCTGTAATGTAAAAGAACACAGGAAACAGCAGGATTTAAAAAATAATTTGAAGAAGATTAAAGTAGAAAATCATTGATCAACAAAACCAACACTGCAAACTATAGCCAGCAGGGGTATTCTTTTCCAAACAAGCACAGTCTTAGACACATTCCCTGGCTCACTCTCAGTGTCAAACAAAAACTAAAAAAAACTCTTAAAAAAAAAAAAAAAAAAAAAAAAAAAAAAAAGGAGGTGTATTGGGAAAATGGTTGAAGTATCTTACTGCTGTCCACTTTTACCCAAATCTTATGTAAAATATGGGCTAATAAAATAAGTTTGATTGATTTATACAAGCAAAAGTTACAATTAGCAAAATACATGGGAGAAAAATAAGCTTTTTTGTAACTTTTCTCCCCACTGACAATATGTATATAGCAAATCAATCTTACTAAAGCAGTGCAACTCAATTGTTAGCATATTCTACTATGTGTATAATCTTTGTGAGATAAGGAGTAAAAGTGAAAGCAAAAATCATCAGCTTAAATACTCTCATGAGACACAGATTTACCAATTAGAAATGTGCTTAATTGACTCACCTTGTGCTCCACAGTCACAACACACATCATTTCCAGTCATCCTCTGGACTTCAGATATAATTTCTTTTGTCAGCTCCTGGACAATATTATTTTCTCCTGTGTTATCATCTCCTTTGAATGCATTATTTAAAGCTTCCTCCTTGCTGTTTTGTAGCACAGATGTCCATCTAAAACGGCAGCAATATTTTCCTGTTAAATGTTTTGGCACTTTGAAGTTCAAGGTAACGTCTCAGTAGAGTAGCAATATCAGAAATAAAATTAGCAAAGTAACTCACATTTGACATTCCTGTTCATCCTCTGCTTGAAAGTGGTATGTCCTGTCATCTGCACAATAAATAAGTCACATACTGATTAAAAAAAAAAAGATTGAAAAACTAATTTTGCAGAAATCTCTCAGAAGAATCTAAAATTAATTGGTGTGTGACTCCTGAGGTCTCTAGTCTCATCACTGGAGTGCTGACAGGCAAAAAGTCTATTTAGTAAGTTTCACTCATACTACAGGTTCATCAGTCTTTACACCTATGTTTACACAAGGTGGCTTGTTGCTCTTCAAACAGAAGCTGCATTCTTCAGTGCTGTGCTTCTATCACATAAGCATCAAGGGAGCATAGTCATTTTTCCATGTTCTAGATACAACCTCAGTAATCACAAGCCTAAAATTCTGCTGGAGGTGGTGGTCTGTGTGACTAATATAGTGACCATATTTGAGTTTATCTGTGTATGTAAGAAAGATGTAAAGTTTCCAAACGAGCTCTTAAAACCACAGTAATCAAAACTGACAAACAAATTTGACAGCCACAACGTCCAAACTAGAATCAGGATAAGCCCCAAGCCATTTCAATTAAATCAAGCTAAAAAATTTCAATTTACTACTATTTTTGTAATTCTAAGCATTTTTATCATAGCGTACTATTAAAGAAAAAAAGCATAATATATTTTAAATCTATGAAACAAATGAGATATGATACAGTTTGGTGACTGAGTTGAAGTTAAATTAGTACAGCTGATGAGAACAGGGGTAAAGCTACTGGCAAAAAGACATTCTAGGTTGAAAATTCCTACAGTTTGAAAAACATTCAGGCAAAAAGGTTTTAAAGATAGTTTCAAACATGGAAAGTGTTAAGAGAGTGAAGATACATGAAAGGACGGAAAGGAAATTAAACCATAAAATCATAAACCATAGCGATATGGTTTAATGGGGATTAGGGACGCTTGGACTCGATGATCTCTAAGGTCTTTTCCAACCTAGAAATCTATGAATCTATGAATCTATGAAAGTGCTAGATGAAGAGTAAGAGATTTTACCTTGCCATGATACAGCAACTTGCAGTTTTTAAAAAACAAGGCATGTTTTTAAACTCTATAGTAAAACAAAGTGAAAAAGTGATCTGGAGAATGCTGAAAGGCCGGTTATGCCTTGTCATGTGTACGATGGGACAAATGATAATGTTGTGATAAGCTGATATTGGGTAAAATGTGACATGGTAATCAACAAAAAGTGCTAAACAGGGAAGACCACTTGCTTGTGCAGAAATGGAAAAGCTGTACAATGCATACACAAGTACTAGTCTATTGACATAAGTAGCATTTCTTACATTTACAAATAGAAAAGAACTTTATGCCCTGAAAAAGGGACAAATGAGGAAGAAATTTATTTATTTATTTATTATATTCCCAAATAATTTGAGATATATATTTTAGTAAGGCATTTTTATTGAGCCCATAAATATAATACTAAGATGTCCCAGTGTGAAAACAAAGGAAACATTCTACTAGACAATTTTGTATCATCCCATTCAGTTCCCAAAATTATTCAGTTTTTGTGTTTTTAATATGTAGACTTTTTATTTCACCTTCATATCTATTATGAGATAACAAAACTAAAAAAGTTTTCAGTATTTTCTTCACAGTTATATAGCAACCACTACACTTAAAATTTAAGTTTTGTCATGTTTTTCTGATCTTGTACAAAAGTTGTGACTTTCCAAGATGATCAGCTATGACATTTTCAATATAAAGAGTGATGTCACTGCAAAAATATGGTTACTGTATTGTAAAAGAGTTTTAAAACCAAGTGGTTTTCCAAAGAAACAGGTACAGTTAGTTGCATTATGCTAAAATAAGTGAAATGGTAAATTGTCATAGGAAGAGCATTTTATAAAGGGAAGCATTCTACAGTTGCAAAAATGTTTAAGTGGATCATTAACACATCTACAGAAATAAGGCAAAACTCTTTGATATTAGCTGCAAGTAAAAAGACCTAAACAACAAACCTACGTGATATGAGGTCAAAACACTTTTTCTCCTCTGGGTTTGTTTTCACTTGGCAGGTTAACAGATTGAGCTTTGCTGGAGGTCGGTTAGCCTATTTGAAGATAAAGCACATACATTTTATTATATTCATATTGACTGAGTCCTGCAGTCCAAAACCATAGCATAACATCCCACTGGCCAAAAAGACTTGACAAACGTCTGTTATTTTAATTTTTAACGTATCCAGGTTTTGATTTATGTTTTCTTCTGCATCGTGGTTTGTAAACTACATTTTCTTATATTTGGCTATTTTGTTCACTGATAACCAGATAGACACTAGAATTTTGGAAGGGGAGAGGGATAAAACCACTTTAATTATGACTCTCTGATCACTTTACCAGTAACACTTGCCTGAAGGAACTGGGTATGACAAAGAGATTAATTCTACATAAGTTTAATTCTCTAAAATTTAGAAATTTAGTTTTAAAAAAATTGATTGTCAAGGTTTTCAATAATCAAATATTTAGACTCCTGCTAATGTCTATGAAGAGCACCTAGACAACCAGTTTATAACAAATGCTCAATTTCTAAATTGCTAAAGGGACATGTTGAAGGAAAAGAAGTTTGCATGTAGAAGTCTTGCAGCAAACATACACAAAGCTAAACTGAGATCGTTTGTCATCAAAAAACGTAGTGAAATAAAATATATTCTATAATGACACACGTTTTCCAGTCAAGTTCTTCTCAGCTATCTCTGTTCCTTATGAATAAAAAGTGGCAATGTTTTACTAGAAGCAAAATGCACAAGCAAACTTCATTTTGAAAAAGTCTCATAAAGGCTATAAAGACTTTTCAAACAGCATCTCTGCTCTAATTTCTTCTTTCCCTTAACCTGTCTGTCCTACAGACACGCGGCAGGACCTAGTAAGATGCTGTTTGCAACTTTGACTCATGGAATGGCGTGCATTTGCTACAACGGATAACTAGTTTCACTCTTCTTTCAGAATAATTAAATCAGAAAGCAGATTTAACTAGTGAGGCTCTGCTCTAGGCAATAATATCTGAAAAATAATAACTTGTTTAAATCATTAGGAAACTACTGTTACAAAGATAGTGATAGACATAAACACATCACCACACTTACTGTTATGTTCTAACGATTTTAATCTATCAAGATGCTAAACCAAGATTTAATCATCCAAACAAGAACTACTATCGAATGAAGCTGAACTACCACATAACGTAATTAACTTGCAATGAATCATAAGCAATGTACATCTGCTCAATCACTTCCAAATTTATTGATGAAAACATTTCATTCAAAAATGAAAGGAGAAAAAGTCTGAAGAGTACAGATTTCCTTGAAACAATCTGATAAAACGATGTAGCTAGCCAAAAAAGAATATCAACATCATTATGTCTGAAGGCCAGTAAAAAAACAAAACCATGGAGAAACATAGGAGGGGAAACAATTATGGTTTTTTTTTTCTGTTTTTTTTTTTTTTTTTGGTGGTGGTGGTGGTTGTTGGGCATTTTTTCAAACAAAAAAAAAAGCAGCATGGTGTACTTGAAAAACAGCATGCTCATGCTTTGCCCAACATAAGCAGCAGACATAACAAAGTCATGCATGCTTTGAAACAGCAAACCTGCAGGTCACTTGCTGGCCAATGTAAAACAAATCGTACCCAGGAGAGGTTTTGGAGACAGCAAGATGACAATTAATTGACAACCACATTGTATTCTCTGCCTAGTAAATAGCTTTTCAAATTCCAAACATTCCTTTTAGTAGTAAAAGTGCATACAGTTTTCATTATTTTAGCCTATAAACAACTAGAGTTCTTTGTAACTAGAAGCATACAAGAAAACATCTTGAAAACACCAGCTTGGGCCCATATTCTTGGTTATATTTAAATACATTTAATATCCATAGCACTAAAGTTTCCAGTGTTTACATTTTTCATGTAACTGTCCAAGAAGTGTCCAGAAGCTGCCTATAACGAAAATACAAAATAAAGTAAACAAAAATCAAAATATAAGTACTCAGTAAACAAACCACTGAGGAACTCACATATACCTTTCTCACAGGCTCTTTGAGAATGTAAAAATGCAAGTAAACTCAGGTTAAGAAAGAATCCACTTGCCCCAGGACTTTGGATCTGAAGCACACTCAGGACCTAACTAGTTTTCTATAACTATGAAATATGAAGCTGTAAACGGATCCACTAAAACGCTTCAGAGAGGTCTGAAGGACCAATACACACAGAACTTGTCTCTCTGGATAGGAGAATGCAGCGTAAGAGCTCCATATCAGGATCTGAGAACCCGAAGAAATGGCTGCAACAACCTAAAACACCCCTTGGGCCTGGTCGTGGAAACGTATTTCAAAGCTTTTAACTGGGCACCTCCTAAACTGAAGTCAGCATTAACAAAGGTATTAAAAAACCCTGATGTCTTCGCACGTGCCTGATACCACCTCATTCATGCTTCTGTTCTGTAGCCGAGTAACAGCCTCCCCTCAACCCACCTCCCCAACATGTGCCTGCTACTTGGCAGACAACACGCTTCCCTCACGTGGCAGATGCCGCTTGGGAAGAAGTTAGAGCCACAAGACAAAGGGAGGCAAGGCTGTATACATTCCTTAGCCACACTAGGCTGTAGGGGGATCCAGACACTTGGCAGGAGTAGGAGACACTAGAAGTAGAAAATGGTAACAAATATCTAACTGCTATTACCCTATTTGTTTGAAACCTCTGAGCTTCCTTTTCCTCCTTGAGTTCTGATTAGACAATTAAATTTCAGACTACTGCTGAATATTTGGACACCCATGTTAACACACCAAGACCCTGAGAAGACATGCTGCCACCTTTCAGAGCACAGAGGCAGACTTCAGCATCTATTCATGATTCTTCCTGCAGAAACGGTAACCCTCTATCCAGCAAAACTGACTTATAATCTGTTTTGGCAACAAACAGTAAGTGTGGGAATCAATAGTGTAGGAACCTAAGACAATACCAAGGAGTGCCATGGTGCAGAGCTGATTTTTACAAAAGGCACAAGGCAAATATGTTGACTTACTTAACAGACTGGTTGGCTGATTTCATTGTGCATTTTTTGTGGATATAACAGTGATTTACTTAAGAACCAAAAGATTAAATCTGATTCTTTTGCCTTCAGATTGTCCTGTTAATCGTAATGGTAGATTAAAGTTTCCAGCAACAAAGAAAGAACAACAAAAAAATACTCCTTGGTAAGGAGTCTCTCTCATATTCCTTTTTTGCACACAACTAGCAAATTCCATCTAAGCTCTTTAAACACAAATCAACTTTGAGAAATATGAGGTTCCTCACATGTAATTTTTTCCCTTGTGATTTCTTGATCTGGAAACCACTCAGGAATTCCTGTTTACATGGTTCAATCTGCTTCTATCATGTTTTTTTCATCCACGTGCATGAAATTGCAGTCAGGTAGATGTCAGAACATTTCCAACTGCTACTAATTACACAAAGGAGCAGCGTCTGTTTTTCCATCAGCCATTACCTTGCACAATGCTTTATGAATGTTAATTTCTTTGAAGCTTTTAGACGTCTAAAAGTCTAACTTCTGCACATATGCCAATGCAGACACATGGATTGAGTGCTACAGCTGGGTGACTGACAGAGAACCATATTCTCCCCATCCATATCAGGAGAGCACTTGGCAGGCAAGTTTAAGTCAGAATATAGCATCTGCAACTGCCTGAAGACAGCTGTTCTAGAAACAAACTGAAAAAACAGTCCCTCATAAAAAGAGAGGCTACATGACCAAAGAACAGAAACCCATGAAGAATACTCAGCCTTTAAAGGAAAGGCATTTACAAATTTGTATTTGATAAAGAAAACAAAACTGACAACTGAATTTCAGAGAGATGGTTCATTTTGATAAACAGCTGGGAAAAGAGAATGTCTCATCATATTTGAGAGACCAGGAGATATCAACCCTGAGAAAGCTTGGAAATCAATGCTGTTGTTTCAGAAATCTCAGAAGACATTCATTCAGAGCAGCCCAGAAAATTCTTAACAAACAGAAATCGCTTCTACCCATTTCAACGTCCATGAAACAAGTATTTGTAACTCAAAACTGCCATCAATATATAAGGGGAAACTGAGCAAATCAGTAACAATATTTTTTAGGAGTATATTGTAAAACAAGAAAGTACTCTTAATTTTGTAGTATAAAAAGATCAAGACCAACCCTGCAAAACCCACATATCATAGAATAGTTTGCGTTGGAAGGGACTTTAAGGATCATATAGTCCAAGCCCCCCTGTAATGAGCTAGATCAGGTTGCTCAAAGCCTCCATCCAACCTGGCCTTGAATGTTTCCAGAGATGGGGCATTGACCACCTCTCTGGGCAACCTGTTCCAGTGTTTCATCACCCTCAGAGTAAAATATTTCTTCCTTATATTTAGTCTAAATCTATCCTCTTTTCAGTTTAAAACCATTACCCCTTGTCCTATCACAACATGCCCTGCTAAAAAGTTTGTCCTCATCTTTCTCATAAGCCCCCTTTAAGTACTGGAAGGCTGCTAGAAGGTCTCCCCAAAGCCTTCTCCAGGCTGAACAACCCCACCTCTCTCAGCCTGTCTTCATAGCAGAGGTGTTCCATCCCTCTTGCCATTTTCATGGCCCTCCTCTGGACTCACTCCAGCAGCTCCATGTCCTTCTTATGTTGGGGTCCCAGAACTGAACGCAGTACTGCAGGTCGGGTCTCGCAAGAGCAGAGTAGAGGGGCAGAATCACCTCCCTCAGCCTGCTGGCCACACTTCTTTAGACGCAGCCCAGGATACGATTTGCTTTCTGGGCTGTAAGTGTAACATTGCCGGCTCATGTTGAGCTTCTCATCAACCAACATCCCCAAGTCCTTTTTCTCAGGGCTGCTCTCAATCCCTTTATCCTCCAGCCTGTATCGATACTGGGGGTTGCCCAGACCCATGTGCAGGACCTTGCACTTGGCCTTGTTGAACTTCACGAGGTTCACATAAGCCCACTTCTAGAGCTTGATCAGGTCCCTCTAGATGGCATCCCTTCCCTCAGGCATGTATCTAAACTCACATTTAAGTATCTACCTTAGCAACTGATTTCCAGCTACAGCTCCACTGATTTGAGTGGGAACTTACTGCTTCTAAAAATGTTAGACCATCTGGTAGACAGTTTATAAAAAGAGAAGAACAGTATCTTGGTAGACTCAGTAACTGTACTTGCATGTGAAAGTTAAAATTCTGCTCCACAAGTGGATTTTTGTAGCCTCTGCCAGCTCTGAGCTGCCCTAGCTACACTGCTACCGGTACTACTACAGCATGTCCAATGCCAAGTACATTTACAGCGCATAGAGACACCAGTATAGAAACACTAACAGACTTTTCTCTGACAAAGACACACTCTTACACACTCAAACAAGAACAGAAACTGGTGGACAATTCCAAAGCCACAGTAATGACTCTACTTTGCAGGCCTGGTTTTGCACTCCTCCTTAACTCCTGGTTGTCAATTCAGAAGGCAACAGCTTGCGGTTAGATGCACAAATGAGAGATTGATTCATTTTTGCTGCCAGGGTCAACTTGTAGTCATAGCAACAGGCATAACAGGATGAAGAACAGAATGGTTCATAACAGGATCAAGAAAGAGGACTGTTTATTAGACCAAGAATGGGAAACACAGTCCTCAGTTGATTTTCGCCTTAAGAAACTTTCATAAAAGTTTTGAGAAAGCAACATAAAAAGAGAAAGGTTATGGGAAAGCAAAACCAGCCAAGATCAAACCCAAGTATAAAAGGTGCAAAATATGAAAGCACAAAGTTTTAAAAATTTAAGTATAAATATTCAAAGTTTGTTAGTATGTCTCAAATATTGGTAGCAAAGAAAGAGGGACTTGTCATCCTGGTAGAAGTTGCCTTTAAAGTTGATTGCCCCCAACAGCTACTCCCCAGGAAAGCTACCTTCATAACAGATTATCATATAGCAGCAAACCTGGGGAAGAGGGGAGATGCAGCACTCTCTCAATTTGTCTTGTAGGTATAAAAAGTTGTTTAACCCATATCTAAAAGATGGTTTTAAGTCCAACTATATCTTTCAAAAAAAAAAAAAGTTATAATTTGTATTTTTAGATAGTCTGATAAAATATGAACGTTTACATGAACTGAGTCATTAAAAAAGCCATTTGTTTCCCAATTCAGTCATGAATATTAAAACAGTTGTATTTTTAGATACAGTGTATGTCTTGACATATTTCTGAAAGACTGCCTTAAAAAATGTATGCATCATATTCAAAATGTTGCATCAGGAATCTAGCTAATTCCAAATTATAAATATAGAGGAGCGTAGCTTGCTTTTTTCTATTAGTAACCATGTACATAAAATACTGTAAACAAATACTTACTGTACCATGGGAAATTGTAAGAAAACCATTTTTAACTGAGCACTTCCTTTTTTGCCACACTTTTCTGATTCTGGTTTAAAGGGAGGGAAAAAAAAAAAAAGTGACTCAGTTTTTAATATATTTAGTATTACACATTGCTTCAGTTCTCAGGACCTCATTTTTTTTTCACTAGAATCCAGTAGTACTTACCCATCACTCTTCTTGTACAGACTACCATTTCGTTCAGTGCCATGTTCCTTGTTTCCCTGAGGCTGATGTAAACTGTAAGCTGTACTCTGACGAATCTGAGAATCCTGAAATATACAGAACTGTAATTTATAATGCATTCCACACTTTCAACCAAAATATATCCCCTAATAATGAGTTTCAGAGCCTTTCCTTCCTGGTCTAATCCTGCAGGACAAACGAAGCATATTTTTCTTCCTCAATGAGAGAGAACAAGATCTATTTATTTTTTCAGAGGGCACAAAAACATTTGAGAAGTAGTCATTATCAGCACGTGCCAAATTTCTCTTACTTGCTTTCGTTTAGCTTTACTATCGGCCTTAGTATATGGGGATTTTAACCTAAAAATTAATTGAGCAGCAGGCTTTCCAACTAATTCAAACATTGCAGTGTACAAACACTAAGGGTTATTATTACCTACAAAAACTTAAGAGCTATTAAGAAATAAACTTATAATTTGACAAAAAAAACTCTTTTGCTAAAAAGATGAAATAGTGTATCTCAGATATACTACTAAGAGGATGATCACAAGGTAATTTTGAGTTTTCAGAGTTTACATAAGCTAAAATAAAATATACAGCGATCTAAAAAAGTATTAATTAAGAAGATAGTTTCCGTCTAATTACAGTTAGCTTCATACACTTTATTAGCCTAAGTATAAGACATCTCTGGATGTAAGCAGGGGCAAAAGACCAACAAAAAAAAAAATCAAGAACACACTTGGAAAGTGCTTTTCCCCAGAGAATGCCAGCTCAGATGGAATGCTGCTCCTTTACAAGCTCCAGCAGAACATTCTGCTACCAAAGCTACTAATGCAGCGAAAGCTGGTCAGGATCCTCCTCAACAGTAGTGGCAAAATATGACAGGTAAAAAATATGATGTTGAGGACAGAGGTACCACCTACACCCCTGTTCAGTGCACTAAGGACCCCACATCTCCAGGCTGCAGGAATTCTGGCTCATCCTGAATACATTGCTGGAGCTCAGTGGTCCCGAGAACCACAAGGCGAGCTCAAGGCAGGCTGCAGCACTCCTCAGTGCTCCTTTTCAGCAGAAGCAACCTGTGCCCACTTCCCTGTCTCTCAGCTAATGATCCAGGAAGCTATATCAGACAGCTACAACATTCATCTGAGACTTTTAAAGGCACTACGAAACCACCACTTAAATGTCTGTGCCTGACAAAGCATCCCTTCAGATTTAAACCAGTCTGTTCATCGTCCCTCTCCAGCCTGTTTACACAGAATTATTTGGCTTTGCACCCTGGCTTCGCAGCATAAAACCAGAACAACATTTTAAAAGAATTCTCGTTGCTGATTAAGAACTGCTGCTCGCATACATTTAGTGACTTCTGAAGAAAGTCTGACCTGACACAGCCTATTGTGTCCTATCAATGCCTTGATTTCTGCCTCCCATTAGTCAGTATAGGAACTCCATTCCCATGAAGATTAGAGGCCTTACAGGAAATTAATTTTAGTTCTCCACATCCTCAATTATGTAAAGATTTCAGATGACTTCCAACCCCTGTCCATAGCGCCATTCCCATTACTTAAGATTGTGCTGCTACTTTTTGTGCATGATTTTCTGCTGCATTTCAGCTACCTCCTTTAAGCTGCTGTTTACACTCAGCTGCTGTGTTTGGCCAAACCCCCAAGCCAATAATACAAGCTTCCTGCCTTATTCCAACCAGAGAGGAAGCTGCTGTAGCTGACGTCTATTTCCACACATTCATTACTATGAACAGTATCTTTAAAAAAATTAATACTATTTCATGGAAAGAACTAAGGACAAGACAAGGTGATTTGCAATTTTAAATCCTTGGTTCAGGTCATGTCCCAATCAATAGTGTTCAATGTGATTGCCAGATGATGGTTTTCCACAGGTCTCTGACGAGCAAGTTCATGACTTTGATCTCAGTCCTAACAGACGGGATGCAATATCACAAATCACCATCACAATTAACATCCTTCCGGGCAATTTCAGCATGCCTTTTCTATATGCAGGCTCCCCAAAGGATCTTCCCTTATTTCTGGTTTGCATATTGCACATAACAGGAGTATAAATCACAGACAACAGGGTCAGACCCAATGGCCTCATCAGAGGAGCAGGAACAACGTACATTACCTATGGGAGGAAACTGATCACGGCAGGATACAGGACATACCTAGCACAGAGTACTGTCATTTCAAACATTTCTTGAACATAACGAGATCAGAATTGACTGAAGTACACAAGCCTAAGAAACTGAACTTTGTCCAGTTTATCAGCTTTGAAATGCAGATAAGCATAAAAAAAAGGTGAGTCATTTCATTGCAGCATGTTTATAGTGAATCACTTCACTGACTTTTATAAAGAGGTTTGAAACAATTTCTTCCAAAGTCTTACAAAGACTGAATGACTTCTAATCAAGCTGAATAGCATAGCCAAAAATTAAAGAAATGTGAAAACACTATTCTGTAAAGATGGTCTGTAACTACCGATAAGAAAGATTTAAAAACCTATTTATCAGCCCCACTATTTGAACACAACAGCACTTTCCCTACGAGGTGCTTTAACTTCTACAGGGCAAATTTTGGCTAGACATTCCACAGCTCCCATGGAACAGGATTTTAGATTGGCTGGATCACTCCTGTGTGTAAAGCTGCCAAAAAGTCCTCACAGCTCTCCGACAGCCTGAGCTCCTCTTGCATTTGCAGGACGATTGCCAAGCGGATGTTTCAGAGATCCATCCCTTATCTATTACAGCCCCACAGAGTCTCCAACGATGTGTCTGCCAGAACCCCCTGCAGGCAGCCTCTCCTATAGCACAGCTACTGTAACTTTTGTCAAGAAACAAAATTTATCCTACTTTGCAGTGGCCTAAATAGATTACAGGTCTAACAAACATGTAGCAGCAGCAGAAGCTTAAACTTCTAAAGTTTACAGGGAAGCTACCTTCAGAGAGGACGTGGGAGAAAGAGAAATGAAGGCAATATGACTCTTAAGTTTGACTCTGAAACTTGTAGCAGCTCAACGGTTTGAAAAATAAAAACTTAAAAATTATGGAGGTGTACAGACAATGACATTTCAAAAAGAAGTTTCAATACAAATCCTGTTTGAGGAATTTCTGTGCAGGGGGAAATTATGTATATTCACACATAACAAACAAGGTTCACTATGAGTGTTTGTGTCTTTTTTTTTTTTAACACAACAGAAACATAATTTGTCAACATTCTATGATTCACCCATGAAGTTCACTTTAAATATATATATATACACAGATATATCTCTTCAAAATCTTGCAAGAACATAAAATCAAGCAACTGGATTTAATTCCCAAAAGAGAGTGAAAAGGAAATCACCAATTTCTCTTACAGCAATTTTCTTTCCCGAAAACAATCTGATTTTTTTTTCTTTTTGGTAACACAACAAAGAGAAGAAGAGAAAAAAGAACCAATCTTTTCATACCAACAGAAAAAAGTTCAGAGGAAAAATCCAGTTTCTTGAAATCTGAATGGAAATCATGCCAACTATTTTCATTAAAACATAGTAACACTTACTCTCCTAGACTTCGGTCACAAAATGTAAATGCATTTCAGGAAGGAAAAAGAAAGCAGTTATAGTAAAGGAAATTACAGTGCGACAAGAACAATATTAGTGGGTGATACAGCAAATTATACCAGGATTGTTTGGCATCCCACTGATTAATTGATGTTTTCAAAAAACTTTAAAAATAATTATAGTACTTCTCATGCTCTATAGGTTAGCATCTATATTTGCAGAATTAATAAATAATGAATATAGCATAAAACAGGTCTAACACTTGTATTTTTGCATGCAACAGAAACAGTAGAAGTAATAAATTTATGTGTATTATTACATTTTTCAGTCTGTGAAAAGATATGTGCTCACCACATCTTCCACATACATTTAATATCAGTGTCACTGCTAAACAGGTAAACATAGGAAACCAACATTCCCAGCAAACACAAAAAGCAACTGCTTCTACTACCTCTCTTGAACAAAGACCCAAATAAAATAGGAAGCCTGCCAACACACTCTAAACAGCAAAGACTCTTTATTGAGACTGGTCAATCAATGAGGAGTCCAAAATAGTCACTATTTCCACCAGGATCACTAGTCTTTCATTCCACAGAGCTCAAATTTGGAAGTTTTTAGCAAATGCACCCCACAGTGAGACTAAATGCCAGGCAGAACCTAAGAAAGTGCCTGCAAACTGGATGAGTCTTTGTACACAAAGGTCATTATCACAAAGTTCACACGGTAACAGCACCTCAAAGTGAAGAAAGTTTAAGACTGTTCAAATACCTATCAGAAAGTCATAGAATAACAGAAAGGTCTGAGTTGGAAAGGATCTTTAAAGATCATCTAGTTGGGGCAGGGACAGCTTTCACTAGATCAAGTTGCCCAACAACCATTATCTGGCCATCTGTAAGAGTCAGGAGTCACCATAACTTTTATGGGAAGATGAAAGCAAGACCGGAAAAGATCAAGGAAGTCTGAGCTCTACAGACTAAACTACTTCATTGTGATCCCTCTCAAAGAGAATATGGAAAGGGGGAAGGGGGTTCATTCATCACATACTCATGGTCCACCAGTCACACAAAGGAAGCTGACTGGCATTTATTTATATGAAGAGAAAGCACTAGCAATCTGAAACGAAAGTAGACCCAACATTTAGGATTAGATTATTCAAAAAATGATTGCTTCCAGATCACAGTTTGCCAAATAAAACTACCCCAGGATTCTTCAATCTAACAGCAATCATAATGGAAACTCAAAAAATACTTATTTGTTAGATTGCTGAACCGAGCCAGCTCTTGCATGTTTGAAAATGGGCATCTTGCAGCAGAGTAGCAAATTATTGTCATTTTTGCAGATGATGACGAGAGGTGTTTTGGGATTTGAAGTTCAGTTTCACATGATCTTTATACAGTTTGGAACATTACTAATCAAGTCTCCTTGATACTGCCAAAGTTCTTCCATTCTCAGTTTGAGCAACATAGACCATTGTCTGTTAGTTCACAGTGCACCATCTTAACTATTTTGCAATATTGGTAACAAAAAGAAATTATTTTGCAATAAGTCTCACACGCTTTTAGTGGGAATTAATTTAAAAAAAAACCCTGTCTTTGTCTGAAACATTCAATATCAGTATCGAAACAAAGATGAATAAAAAAAAAGGAATTAGATGGCTGATAAAATTAAAATAACTCTATTTGAAACACTAACATTACATTAGAAGTAATTAAAATGGGTATTCCAAACTTAAACCACCTTATATGCTCACCTCTTTCTGGTCAACCTGGAGTGCCGATTTTAAAATATCTCTGAGTTGTGTTAATTGTCTTCTTTCCTCATCTTGTGCTTGTTTGATCTTGAATGAAGAAAAGCATGGGTTAAGAATAACATTATTGTTTCTTTTCAAAGCAGTTCTTCCAAACTTGCTACTTAATTGGTTCATTTTTCCAATAAATGTTCAGCAAGAACGAAAACACAACGAGAAAAGAGAACGTGATGAGTTTATTTTCTTTTATATCTTCAGAAAACTTGGTAATGGCTAGGATGTTGCTGGGTTAAGACTCTGATACTGCAGATAACACTGATATGGTGTTCAATTTGAAATATGTTATTTTCCACTTAGTCAGTAAACATTTTAGAGCAAAGGCTGCTTTCTTAACATTTTACACAGTGGGGTCCTGAACTGAAACTAACGCTTCTGGATACGATTTAAAACAAAATTTTACTCAAAAAAATCTACTCGAAACCTTAAAACACTGACTGTTAAAACAGTCAGCCAACCTGAACCAAAATGATCACAGTTCTACTGTAAAAAACTAAGTTTACAGCACAAATGTGAAAGGTTGCTAACTCACCGTATAAAGATCTGTCGAGAGTGTCTCAATAGAAGGCTTGAGACTTTCAACTGCTTTTAACCCATCCTGAAAGAAACTTAAAAAGAAAAACAAAAAGCAAACTTATTAAATTTTACTTTGTATTTTCTGTTTTAAAAGTTGCCAAAGGAAGACATGCATATTATTATGCCATGCCATAAACTTCAAAACATTAAACATTTATTTTTTATGCATCTTTGACTGATCCACCTCTTTATTTCCATCATAGCTTATTTTAACATGCAGAATCCACAATTAAATTCAGAACTGCCACAATCTACTGCCACGTTTTCCTCATTCTCACCTCAAATACAGGTTCTCACCTCACTTTTTAAAGGCCTAGAACAAGTAAAATTCATTTATAAAACAGCAAAAAAATAAAGCTCTAGTAGGTGTAAAATAATTCTTGGAGCCAAATAATTTCATGTCTGATGCAATCTTCCTACTAAAAGAAAACCCCTTTGTTTCCCAAGTGTTAATTATGGCCTACACGCAAAATGAATATGCTACATCTTACTGTCTCATATGTATTTTTTATTGGCACAGTAATGTTATCTATGCCAAGTATTCCAGCTCTTAAATAAAAAAAAGTGAGATTTAAAAAATAAATTTTAATGAAACCACAACTACATGCACACTTGATTAAAAATTGCTGCATCATTTGCAATAGAAAATATTTTCACTCTGGGAAGCAGACATGAAAGTGACAATAAACCACAGTATTTATGTTGTTGAAATTTCGATAAATGGACAGAGCAGATGAATGACATACTACAAGTGAAACTGATTTTAAAAGCAACACAGCTATATAGGAAAAAAGCCTACACAGATGCAGACTGGCCTTTCAAGATGAAAACTCACTGATTTGAACAGGTTAACAGCAGCTCTGTCAAGTTCATAGCTATGACTTTATTGCTATATTATTGATCTGCAAGACTACCATTAAAAAGTACATCATTCTAATGAGAGCTTTGTGTGTTATTACTGTCATTCAATTAATTAGAAAAAGAGTGATTCTTTCAACACTTTTATCTCACTGCTTATGCAATTTATTTTCTTGAGCACAGAATTCATTTAGATCATTGCTAGATACACTCAAAAAAGCCCGTCAAAACTAATGGACCACTAACTAATAGACCAAACCAATAGCTCTGTTTCAAGAGTAGTTTAAGAAATATGCCAAATCATTGTACAGCACTCCTTTGGAACAGACAATTATATTCTATGGGACTAGCTCAACCTCATGACGTGTTTCGGAATACAGTAACAAAAGCAATGACTAATCTATGACAAAAGCAATTTGTCAAAAGTGTCAAAAGACATCAGCAAGAACAGTTGAATCTTAGATTTATTTTGAAAAATATAGAGAAGTGTTATGATTATGTCAAAAGCTTAAAAAAACATTGCTGCAGTTATGGTGTAGATATAAAGAAAACTAAAACATACTTGCACTGAGCATGAAAATACTTGATCAAGTTCTGAAGCAAGTCCACTCCTTTTTTAATCTTGATTTCATTAACTTTCAGCAGGTACTGTTAAAACAGCAATTCACAAAAGAAAATTATTACTGCCACAGTATTTTTTAACATTTTATTTTCAGTTATATTTCAACAAGCTTTAATAGTTGCAGATTTAGAAGACCTAAAAGAGAATGCATCAAACATCGGCTTCAAGTGTTAGTCACACAAAAGCAATTGTTGTCATGACTGATTTTTGATACCCTGTGGGGATACTTCACTATGATTAGTTCAAATTGTTAAAACATCCTTTATGGCTCCTAGGGGAAGCCTGTGTTAAAGAAAGCATAAAAGAGTTTGTGTAGTAAATTTAGGAACCCGTTCTTCAACCTACCATCCCATCTAGGTATCAATCTCACTAGCTGTTAAATTTATTGCTAAATAGATGTCATTAAGGAAGAAAGCAGTTCACTCAAAAAAGGTGAGAGGTTATTTTAACCATTTTTTAAATCTGCCTTCTGATTTTACAGTTTTCTCTATCAATTCCTTATACACATCAATTACAGCAAATTACAGTTTAGCAAGAGATTTTAAAAATCTACTTCCAAGTTAAAAAAAAAGTGCAATTAGTGTCCTCATTAGGCACCATTAAAGTCCGTATTAAGTGACAGCTACTCCTCTGAATGCCACAGCACAAAAGATGTCAGCCATGCAAGCAGAAATAAGATTGACCAAATATTTACCAGAATCCTTAACTGTCCATTATGTGCCAACAATTTTTAACTCCTGCTTAGACAGTGACCTCCAAGCAAAGAAGTAAATGTCTCCTTGGCAATGCTCTAATGCGTCTGGTTTTCCACTAACCACAGTACACCCTGAGTGTTTTAAGCCCGCTAAAATATAGCAGTATCCAAGTGTCACTTTCAATGTTGTATCTTTTTACGCTGGTTCAGGTGAACAGATGATTAGCCTAAATGCAGACACGTGCACTGCAGAGTATTTAGTTTGAAGAATCCCGTCTCTAGCTCCTGTTAATTTAAAATGGAGCTCCAGGCATCTGGTATTCGGTTCACTTTCACAATTTATAGAGAACTAGCCTGTACTTATGATACAACTTCAATCTATCACACTTATGGTTTACTAACAAAACCAAAACAAAGTCCTGTTTTATGACTATTCAGAGGTAACCAAGTATAAACTCCTTTCCCCCAAAATCAGAAGAAATACAAGATACACTTCAGCTATTCCACATTTAAGGTAACTTGATTCAATTTCATAGACTTCAACTCCGCAGTTTATTCCCACTGCAACTGACAAAGGTGAACTCCTCCTTTACTGTGACACAGGAAGAGAGAAGCATCTGTTCCTGGTTGTTTCTTGGGAAGGACACAGATGGGCAATTATCTGGCAACATCCATAGGTTTATTGGGTACTCAAATCCCTTTATCAGTTTTTAATATTTTAGCCTGACCCTGTATAGGAATGTGAAGCTTCTCTACCAAGTATCAGTGCACGCAGTTACTAAAAGTGGTATTCAGGACAACTGCTGGTAAGCTATGTTGGCAGATGAGTCAAATTAGCTCTAATCATCAGAGTAAAAACAGAAGAAACACTCATGGTATATTTTTGAGTTAATGCACAGAAAGAACGAACACAGCAACCTGAATTTCCAACCATGGAACCCGACATGCCCTTAAACAAATTGAATCAAAAATATTCACATCAGATTTAACATACTGCAAAAATCACGAAGATTTCAAAGTAGAAACATTCTGAAAAAATCTTCAAAGACAACTGGACTCCATCCTTAGCCACTCTTTTTTCAGCACCAGCCCAACAGTGTGCTAGACTAAAGTCTCTCCTCATAGTAACGCGACAGCTGTCAGCATAGGGAACAATTCAGAGAATGATCTAGGGTTTAAATATAGTGAAGTAGTAGCATACAGGCTTATTTATTATCATCTCTCAGTGTTCAATTGAGCTTTGTAATATTTATTTATTCTACAATTTACTTGTTAACCAAAATTAGAAAACATTTAAGTTTCTTGCAAAGTTATGTCATCAGGATAAAAAAAACTGTTTTAGTAAATGGGGTCCACTAATAACTTGGCATTTTCCCTTAATATCACAGTTGCCATTAAACAACTGTGTTTTTAAAAATCTTCCTAAAAATATTCATATTATTAGAACAATATGAATTTCACGTTGAATTTTACCTCACACATCTGTAACTGGAAGAACCTTCTTTCTTTCTCCATCTCTTCTGCAATTTCAGCGCCACTTATTTCTGTACGGATCATCCCATGCAGCTTAGCATGCTCTTTTTTCTCCTTCTCTATTTTTGTACTGTAAGGAAAAGAATCAGTCAATGAAGTGAGAAATCCACAGCCTCTCAGGAAATCTGATTATTCACAAAGTCTACTGACAGATGCAGAGCCAAACTCTTGTAGCTTTGCATATGACTTACTTCCAGATGACATTTCATTTTAAATTTGACAATGACTAAAGATCAGCAATGACATACAGTAGCTGAAATCTAATTCAATCATCTGTTAAGATAATGTCCTGACAGATATCCCAAAAGAAGATACTAAATGACAGGAAGATATTAAGTTCTTGCATTGAAGAAAAAAAGTTCAGAAGCAAAAAAATGCATTTTAATTGAAAATTGAGAGGGACGTTTAATCCCAATTGACCAAACACTGGTTAACTGAGTTCAATTATGTCACCAGATTTATTGAGTCTTGCCTGTCATCAAGTCATCTTCTATATATACAGAGTTTCCTAAGCCAAAATCACAGTTGCCATCTCTACTTGCTACTGAGCCAGTTGGCACTGGGAATGCCGGCCAGCCGGCTCTGTTGCAGACTTCAAAGTCTGCTAGACCAGCTGTCCTAATTCCCTAAAAGTTTCCATTAACATTTTCCAAGAGCTCTGAATAAAACAGGTTCTCCTGCAGAATATAAATGAATAACCAATGCCTGCCATACAGTATAACTCCCCTAAACACACTTGTGCATGTTACAGATATTCTCTATATTATTCCTAAAGGCAGTGGCATCGGACAAGCCTGATACGCAAAAAGATATTAATAAAAGAAAATACATGAGGGTGTTTGCTTTACTGAAAAAGACTTTTAGGTTGCCACTTGTACTGTTTAGAAGCTGAAAATTCTGGAAAGAGCTTCCTGAGGAAATGCTACACTGCTTTTGAACAAGAGGAAGCATTACACAGAAATACAGGAAGCAGATGAGAGGAACAAATAAGACATGCGCTCTCGTATCTCCTCTTGGGCACTCAAGTGTCTCTCAGCTCTCTCTCTGCAAAGATGACATGTCTCAAGTGCTCTCTTAACCTGATGTTAACATTATCCTAACAGCTTATGGGAAAACGTCCTAGATGATAGTCTAAGGACTTCCAGTCAACAATATATTCTGTACTTATACTTCTCAAGAATGAGGAACTGCCTCTTCTTACACCTCAAGCACCAAGGGAAAACTAGAATTAATCCCATTAATCTCATCCCATAACATTCCCACTGGGAAAGATTTTGAACAGCAATTCAAAAAGCCGCACAGTGTGCTCTTGGTACTGGCAGGCAGACAGAGCCAGCCCCCATGCAGTATTCCAGCAGCCAGCACATCCAGCCAGCACGGCGCTCCTCCTCAGCCCATCACGTCCAGCCAGAAGCAGACGTTCAGAGGGAAACTCCTCTCCTTTGAAATAAATATTCTGAAAACCTTCACTTGCCTGAATAAAAACTCAATTCCAGGATGCTCTGTTTACATCAAAAATAAGTCTGTACTCTTACCCACTTACTGCCAATTATGCCATTCTGTAGACACAGAATACAGAGTCCAAACACAAGAATTAACCAGACATCAACCATAAACAAGGAAGAAAAACCATTACAAAAAGATTCACAGAAAATGTCAAATACACAGCCCTTTCTAGAACACACTCCAGGAGATTTTACATTATTATCACACTTGATAGCTCTAAAAGAGTCAAACCACTGAGGAAAGATCCAGGATGGCTTTAGCCCTCTCAATTTCCACACTAATCTAACAGTTCATGAGGCCAGAAAATTCACTGAAATGTGAGTCAAGTCTAATAACTATCATTTGCTGTTGTATTGTATTTTCATTGTTTATAGAGAACAATACTCAAACATAGGATTACATAACCACTCCTAAAATTCTAAGAGCTTATTAACATGTCATAAGGTGTCTCTAAATGCTAGTTAAACCAAAAGACAATTAATACTGCCAAAGAGTCAAACATTATGCAAAATATTGCAGCATACATTGTTTTAAGAAACTGAATTCCTCTTAAAGAACAATTTTAGTGAAAGTGTCCCTGCTACTCTTTAAAGGCTAAATCACACTGCACAGGTAAAAAGCAGTTAAACCAAGACTAAAGCATTACCAACAGCTACCAAGTAATTCAGAGAAATAAGACATCCTTGAAGCCATGTGCTGGAGCTTCAGGCTCCACGGCTTCAAAACCTTCAGACATGCTTTACAAAAAACTCCAAACCATCTCGTGGTGACAAGTACCAGAGATACATGATGGTGCATTTCACATTTGCATTTCCTTATTATTTATGCTTTCAGTCCCAAACTACGTTTTCAGCTTTGTAATCCAGAATTTAACCTGTTGTTTTGCTACAGTAACATGCTATCTTCTATTCGATTTATGCTACAGGGCACTTTGTTTCTAGGGGAACAAAGAAGCCACATACAGCAGCGTTTCATGCAAATCTTCTAAGAGCTAAAGGTTGGCTGCGTTTCCTATCCAAACGCAAGGGCCAACTCAGCTTCAAGTGTCACTCTACTGTGACTTTAATCAAATCCTTCTGGCAAAAACCAGTTCTACCATATATCACTGTGGGATTTCCAAATATTGCAGAGTATTCAGGTTTTCCTGGCAGATCAATTAAGCAATAATTAATAAAATTGGGAAAACTCTAAAAAAATCCTCTAGAAGCAATAAAAGAAAGCAATTGTTTTGTAAAGCTGCTGTTGTTGAAGCTCATGCAGCACATATCACACATATAGACTTTGCTGACTAAGATTAAAATCTGCGCACGCTTCAGTCCATTTGCAATGCAGCTGCACATGACTAATAGTGAGCTCAGATTTGTGCAACAGACAAGTAAAGCTGAAATACAGGATGAAGAATTACAACAGAAAAGTCGATCAGATACAAATAAAGTCTTGCTCATTCACTTTCCACAATATGACTATTTTTACAGTTCCAATTTGAAAAGAAACTGTTTTTCAATACAAATTTTAATCTGTATTTCAAAGAAATCAATTTTGGCATACAGATCATGGTATAAATAAACATCAAAGTAGGAATTTTTTTAAAAAACTTTCAAGAAGATGGGACCTATTTTCCTGTTTAACATGTTAAAGACTGGCATTTATTTTCAGCCAGTGAATGAGGGTAAACAGCTAGAACACCCTGTGTACACGCAGCAGTAGTGAACTGGGTGGCTGGGCAGCAACTCTTATCTTTTTTTCTCTCCTTCTCCATATAGTAGTAAGTTGGCTGAGTCTGAGTATGTACATGAGAAGGTGCAGAGACTGGGAATAGCTCCTGGAAGGCAGACTTGAATGAGGAGCACTCTGGAAAATGGAGTGCTTCTGAGGGCTATTTTGTTTGACAAAATAATATTATACATTTTCATTTCAAATATCTTTTCTCTGTCTAGTCTTCCTTTTCAGTCTGACTCTACAATTTCAGCTCTGGCATGCTAGCCTTTCAGTGAAAAAGCCTCCATCTTATTTTATCTTGCTGTCTGTCAAAGTTGGCAGTAAAGCACAACTCTCTCTTATCAAGCAAGTCCTGAACAGAGAAATCATCTTTTTCGTTTGGAAATGTTGGAAAGTTTTTTTCCCTTTCACTCATCCTGCGCTAGAGGATGGGGGAGAAGAGGGCAGAACAAGCAAAACGCATCCAAATCTTTCCAGTATTTCATCCATAATATCTGCAGATTCATTCAAAGCTTCTTCCATTTAATTTGCAGGTCATCTCTTTCAAAATAAAAATCGTTAATATGAAATCTCAGACTCAAAGCAGTATACTGCGGATGTTGTTTATCTGGACTTTAGTAAAGTCTTTGACACCATTTCCCATGGCATTCTCCTGGAGAAACTGTCTGCTCATGGTTTGGATGGGTGTACTCTTCACTAGGTAAAACCTGGCTGGATGGCCAGGCCCCCAAGAGTTGTGGTGAATGGAGTTAAATCCAGTTGGTGGCTGATCACAAGCAGCGTTCCCCAGGGCTCAGTATTGGGGCCAGTTCTGTTTAATGTCTTTAACAATGACCTCAATGAGACGATCGAGTGCCCCGTCAGTAAGTTTGCAGATGACAACAAGTTGGGCAGGAGTGTTGATCCCCTTGAGGGTAGGAAGGCTCTACAGAGGGATCTGGACAGGCTGGAGCGATGGGCTGAGGCCAACTGTATGAGGATCAACAAGGCCAAGTGCCGGGTCCTGCACTTAGGTCACAACAACCCCATGCAACAGCACAGGCTTGGGGAAGAGTGGCTGGAAAGCTGCCCAGCGGAAAAGGACCTGAGGGTATTGGTCAATAGCTGGCTAAATATGAGCCAGCAGTTTGCCCAGGCGGCCACGAAGGCCAATAGCATCCTGGCTTCTATCAGAAATAATGTGGCCAGGACGAACACGGAAGTGATTGTTCCCCTGTACTCAGCACTGATGAGGCCGCACCTCGAATACTGTGCTCAGTTTTGGGCCCCTTACTACAAGAAAGATATTGAGGTGCTGGAGTGTGTCCAAAGAAGGGCAGCAAAGCTGGTGAAGGATCTGGAGCACAAGTCTCATGAGGAGCAGCTGAGGGAACTTGGGAGGAAAGAAGGCTCAGGGGAGACCTTATCACTCTCTACAACTACGTGAAAGGAGGCTGTGGCAAGGGAGCTGTCAGTCTCTTCTCCCAACTAACAAGTGATAGGACAAGAGGAAACAACTCCAAGTTGTGCCAGGGGAGGCTTAGATTGGAAATTAGGAAAAACTCATTCACCGTTAAGAGTTGTCAATCATTAGAATAGGCTGTCCAGGGAAGCGGTTGAGTCACCATCCCTGGAGGTATTTAGAAGATGTGTAGATGTGGCACTCAGGGACATGGTTTAGTGGTGGACTTGGCAGTGTTAGGTTAAGGGTTGGACTCGATGATCTTCAAGGTTTTTTCCAATGTAAATGATTCTATGATTCTATTCTACGATTCTATATTAAAGCTACTTTATTCTTTGCCACTACTTTCACTTTTGTCTTATGTACATGCTTGAAAAGGAAACATGGCAGAAATATCTACAATCTATGAATATCAAGGATCTACTGAGTCAAGTTAGAGCTCTGAAGAAGTGATTTCAGAAAAGTTTGCAGAATTTCCAGATACTTTTAGATATTGTTTAGAAAATGAGTTTACCAAACCTGAAACATCATCACTAAATCAAATAGCTACGCAGACATCTTTACAGAAAACTGTAATAAGAATTTGTTCATTCCTCTGTTGACTTCCAACAGTTCAGAAACAAATCGTTCATGACAGTTATATCTAGATATGAGTGCTTGTGTTTCTGCACAGTAATGTAATGCACCTCAACCTACTGCCTTGATCTTATAATCCCTTAAGAACATTCAAACAACTTGTTTTATTCACTCAGTTGTGCATAACAGACCTCATGCCTGGCTTCTTTTAAAAGAAGAATAGAAAAGGAGGAGAGGGAGCCAGCCTTCCCAGGAAAAGCTTGTTAGTTTTCATTAAGCATTAAAGTTTCATAGCATTAACACAATACTTTTTGGCAGAGGACTTCTAATAGATATTTACAGGCCTAAAAATAAGACACCTTTATTAAAAAAATTAACATTCCTTTCTTTTCAGGAAAGACAGGTTTATGTCTAGAATACAGACACTACTATTCAGCCAAAAAATGAGTAAATAATATGCTTCAGTAAGTTTATGCTTCTATTTCCTTTGCAAAATGGATACAACGTTTTTACCTCAAAATCTACCACAACAGGACCGATTAAACTGAAGAATGTGGGTGAAATCTGGCTTGCTGCCTTGTTGAACACGGTCTGCCTGCTGGAAGAATGAGCAGTTTTTATGACATGTGTACTCCTTCCCCATATGCTACCCCAGTGTGTCTGCCATTAGTGTTTAGGTACATGGGGGTAAGCGACTGCCTCGTAACAAAAAGTGCCCAGACTGCACTAGTTCTGACCAAAGGACACAGACAGACCAGTACAGCTGTGGTGCTGTAGTGACACACAGTGTCGTCCAGCTCTTGTACGGGAAACAAAGACTGCAACCGTGGCCCTAAGAGAAATGCCCTGCTTTAAACTACTTGAAAACTTTAAGAATATTTTTAAATCTGTATGGCTTCAACTGAAGCATATTAATGACTGATGGTGAGAAAAGATGAATTATTCATGAATGTCACCTCAGGATGTTCCCAATTTTTGATTGAGGTAGGCCAGCATAAAGCTATGAGTTACTTGCTCCTCTTACTCCCTTATTTGAGAACAGTCCCCAGGTATAAAGAAAAATGGATCCAGCCTCCCTCAGTTACTTTCACCAAGGTGATCTTCAGAAAAATACTCTGAGAGCTTAGGTAGCTGCAAGGTGAAGAAGTTGCATAATAATCAACATTGATGGATGGTGATCCAAGCGCATAAGAATGGATCTTAACATCACTCTCCCAAACAAGACTAGATACATAATAATTTTAAAAACACATTTAATTATATACAGAGCTTGAAGTAGCAGCTCAGAAATTGTTATGGAGAAAAAGCAAAACAAATGTCATTTTTTAATTAACTGAATTTCTTTACGAATAGGTCACACTTGGATATATTAGCACGTAATATGTCATCACAAAGGTGCAAGTAAGAGACATGAAATATTGAGGTAAATAAGCTCCAATTCTTCCTTGTAAAGACCGCCTATCGAGACAGAAATCAGGATGAAGACACTGTCTCTTCTCTGCAGACTACAAAAACACCACTTTGATATCTGGCCTTTAGCTTCATAGGTCTTGTGGCTAGGAAATGCAGATGAATGGTATGATTTTAAGTATATCATACAGAGGGATACGTAGACAAAGAGCAGCCTAGAACAGCTTGTTAACCCAAGGGAAAAGAAAAAAAAAGGAAAAAAAAAAGTAGAATAAAAGAGATATTCACATATTTGAAGAAGTATCACTGGAAAAGATAGTTAACTAAGCATAAACCTAGGACTGGTTTTAGGCACAGTCCAAACAAGGAGTCATCTAAGGTAACAGTCTGAAGAAGGCTGAGCAAACCTCTGACTATCAACACGTACATCCACCATCCCACTCTAGCAACACAAGCTGTAGGTGCGACTGAAGTTAGCTCTCCCAGTCCCTTTGCCCTTTTTGTTAAGGCAGAGACTGCGAAGATACCACAACAAAGAAATTCAATTCACGACTTAAGAATTCTTGAAATGACTCTGCATCCACCCACTGCCACAGATGACCAAAATGCACAGCTATAAGGAAGTTCAGATCCATTTGGGACAGCCACAGAATCAAAACAGTTATTATCTCAAGAAACCTCAGTGGTATATATAATAGCAACCCAGAAAAACTTCACTGTTTCTGTTTGTCCATAATTTAGTAGATGATAAAACTGACAACGGATTCAGACTCAAATTAGTATTCTCACCCTAGCTTCAAAATCACATCATTAAACTCCCCATCTCTGATTTGTAGAGACCAACACTCAACAATGATAGCTGGCAACATCCAATTTATCTGGGAAATGATCTAATGCACAAGAGGGTCTGACAAATCCTACAGTCCTACTGCAGAGGTGGGGGTCTCGGGGAAGTTCCAGTCTGAATGTAACTCAACATAACTACGGAATAGTTCTACTACATAGAATTCCCAGGCTCCTTATCCCAAGCCTCAAACAGATGATCCTTTGGTCTTGTTCAAAGTGAAGGAGTCCAACAGGCTAGACTAAGAGCTTTAAACTCTAGAACATTGATGTGGAGCTTTCATCTAACCACTTAAAAAAACTAGAGCACACAGCAATTGTACCAGCCCACCACCTGGAAATATAACAGAAAATGGTAAAGGATCTGAAAGAATTTCCTGATGAACATGTACTACCTTTACTTTTTTTGTGTTGAATAACCTGACACATAAATGGCTTAGAAATAAGCATTGTCATGGAGATGTGCTTCATTTGTTAAAAAAATCTTGCAGAAACTACAGAGGTGACTTGGAAAGAGGTATCTCCTTACAGTGGAAAAAGGAACCTGTTTCGGATCAAAAATGAAGTGTCTTATTTGTAAGCAAAGTCATAAAGCGGGCTCTCTAAAGAACTGTTGGTTAAAAGGAAAAAAAAATAATCTCATGATATCATACAAGCAGCATTAGATTCAGTCCCACAGACAGAAAATAAACATAATGTCAACATCACATTTTCAGGTCCTCAATGAAATAACATACACAACAACATTTCCAGTTAAACTGTCCTTAAACTCACATACACAGATTCAAGTACATTTTCTACGGGCATTTTAACTTCTCAAGTACTTAACTAAGTTAAAAAACAAATGAAAATATTTCTGGAGTACCTGACTCCGAAACACACCACCTGCTCTAACCAAATTGAGGATCAAGTACAAACAGTTACATCACTGCAACATACTCATTCCGGGTGAATATTCTGTCAGAAATTCTAAAAGCATCACAGATCTTCGTCCAGTAGTAACAGTGTGCTCCATGTATGTCCCAGCAGTGCGCAAACATATTTTAAATTCTGCACATAAACTCTGTGGGATGTCACTAAGTTATACATAAGTAAAAAGGCTTTCAGATTCAGCAATCAAGCACTGGTAGACAATAGCAGATTAAATACAGGACTGTTCTTTATGGCCCACCCTCAGAGATCAACTACTGCCATGGGCAATGATTAGAAATCTTAATTACTTCAACAGCCAATAACTGGCATGCACCAAATGAGATTGTTCACTGGTATTAAGAACACAAAACACTGGAGCCACCACAATCTTTCAAGGATCCAGACTTTCAGAGTGGAGGTTTACCTCAATATTTCAGAATGTCTTGTTATGAAAATCCAGCTATAGCTAGGCAGTTTCAAAAACCAAAAGCCACTCAGGTCCTCCTCACAAACTGAGCCTAGAAAGTAGTAATTGGACCATTCTCATTGTTATTCATAAATGGAATAATGAAATTTGGCTAACTCATTAAACTTGTTGCTTTTGCAAGTAAACCACCTACAGGAATAAACTCTGAAGACTGTTTGCACATGACTTCAGACAGGCCAACTCAGTGGGCATGAAAGAATCATTATAACTTTGAGGAATTAAAAAATATTAAAAAATGGTGCTAGATTCTCAGCCAATCTAGGTGGCTGCTATTTACGTTAAACAATATCATCATATGTGATCCTCCTGGACCTGTATCATCAGAAATGATCTGATACACGCAGCACTTTCTCAGATGATCAAGGATGCTGGATGTGTGACATGAAATCCAACTGATAGTCAGAATCCAGGTAATACTGGAATAAGGAACAAAACCTGCTAACAAGATTCTACTTCAGAGGCTATCTATCAGCTGTGCTGATACAATTGACTTGGCCAATCCAGGAAACAACTGTTCCAATGCAGGGCACTAAACCACTGAAGATTTACAAGGTACCAAAATTAATTGTTTGATCTTAGATGCTGAGTTTTGTTGACTCATTTGATTAATTTAGCTGGATATAAAATTCTGTTACTAAAACTGATTTCATAGCTGTTTACACTGTGCATCAGGTACCTTCAAACAAGTGGCTTATGGTAAGTTGGGCTAGACACATAACATGAGACACAGTTGACAGGACTCAGGCAGGTGTTCATCCACTTCTAGTACATAATACCCCTGGAGAGCATCCAACTTTGGCAGTAAATGCAGAAAACATTCATATCCTTAAACAAACTGCACTAATTAAGTGTGGTTTACTAAGGTTCCTGGTACTGGATCAACCTGGAATCATGTCCAGTTTGAAATGGTAGCAGCAAACGTCCTCACTAGCCTTACTTACCACCTCATTGGTAAGTGCCAAAGGCTCAGCGTCAAATAAGGTCTTCCTAGAGACCTCAGCATTGGGCACAGTCTCGTAAGATGTGTTAGAGCCAGAGACATTACAGAGTCATCGCAAAGGTTTTAGGCTAACAAATCCAGAACTAAATCTTGACTTGCGTACTCTTGATATTTTTTAAGACATTTCAAAACACTCAGGCATAAAGTATGTAATTTCTTCTGTGCTCTTCAAGGAAAGAAACTTGCTAATTACAGTCAATTAGTCCCTGATGAGGAGAAGGAAAAAAGCAACAACAACAACAACAAACGCTTAAAAGGACATCAAGTACAATTACGTTGATGCACTTTTGGTAGTTAAGAATGAAAATACAGGGTGGATAACTTTTCACTTTATATAGTAGTGTCCTCCAAAAGTAGAGGAAGGCAGAAAAGGAAGTGGGCTTTCACATGTAGTAGATTACAGGACAGTAATATGGACACTATAAAAAATTTAAAACATTTCTTTCCCAATTAAAGCAAAACTTTATCAATTAATGTGGAAGAATATGCAGTGGAAAAACATGCACTGCAAGATTATGGTCGTTACTTAGAACTTCATTAAGCAAAGGTCTACCACAGACACTAACTGTCATGGCACACAAAGACACACACACAAAAGACAATTTACCCATTAAATAAGTTGTATATTACAGAATTTGAAATGATTGTATCTATGAACTTATATTTTCCCACGGCTCCAGGTTTTAAGGAAAAAAAGGCAGGGGGGGGGAAAGCTTAGCTTCCCAGCTAGGACCTCTGGCTGAGACCTTAAGATTATTTAATGATCTTTATAGATCTCATTCATACTTTGCTTTTATTTAAAAATTTAAAAGATACATACACTTTTGTTTCATAGTCCTTCCAAGCTTTATCAAAGGGTTTTTTCAAGTCCTGCCAAGAAAAAAAGAAAAAAATATAGTTAGTTATTTACATGAAAAATACTGTGGATCTAAACACCTCAGCAATTTGCAGTGCCTGCTAGAATAAAGTACTCCACTCTATATTGAATAGCTCACCTAAGGAGTATTTAAAAGCAATCTGGTACACAGAATTAATACACTCATGTTTTTAAAAGTATCTCTAGGATGCTTTTTACTATGCTTTTTACAGCTCCATTTTACTCCTTAAAAGGTATAACCACATGTCATTCCAAGAGCATACTATGCAATTAATCAAATCAGGTATTTTCTCATCATTCCACCTCTGGCTCCACTGGAAAGAAGTGCCTGTCCTGAGGCTGTGGTATAGCCTTAGCTAAGGACTTGATTCATCCTACTAAAGTTAAAGAAATCAATTTCCCATTGACTTAATGGGAATAGTATAGGCCATACGGCTCAACATAGCTAATTCTGTGAGAATTTTGAATTACTTATGTTCCAAATTCCTGTATTTTTTCCCTCTGAAGAAGCCAATTTGGACAAAATGATCTTAACAAGCTGTAAAATTATTTCACTGATGTCTAAAAATGCAGCAGTTGAAATTCTGCTGGAGGTCAAGAGATCAGCCAACTACAAAAACAATATTGTTAACTGTCAAATGCTGGAAAAACTTTTCAACTATAGATTAGGAACTAATTCTTACATGTCAGCTAGTTATTGTGACAATTATGAAATTAATTAAAGCAGCATTTGATTATTTTCTCAAGTCAGGAATATGCAGCAACACTGTATTGTAATAAAGGCATTTATTCTGACTTAGAAAAAGAGAACAAGAGGAGTGAAATGTGGTAAAGCAAAAAGCACGAAGATAATAAGCCTATCTTACTAAATAATTTCTTTATCCTGCAGTAATTTGCAGGGAGCATTTTTAGTCTATGTACATTTTACTTCTTCCTTCAATGTCCTAGAACAATAGCTGCCAGCCGCTTCCTGTTTGCTCAGTAGTAAACGAAGCACAAGCCAAGTTAAGTTTGTTTGCTATAGGCTTTGAAATTTATTATAAACATATCATCATTTGAGCCCTAAATTATTATTATTTCAAATAGGAAATATCCTCAGGGCACAAATAGATTTCAGCTTTGTTAAGAAAAGTCCTATGCTCATGAAGTCTAATGTGTCTGTCTTAATAATCCATATAGTTCCAGGTAAGTTTAGAATGCTAAATAAATATATTAACAATATTTCTTTTAAATAAAGTACTACCCCCACCTCAACTAAGTAAATATTTAAATTCTTAAACCTCTTTCTCTGCCTATCTTCTTTATCTCAGGGCTGATTTAAAGCTTCTCAAATGTTGTTTTGTATACATAGTTAAGAGCATGCTGTATGTGAAACCACAAACAGAAGGCATGACTCAATTCACATAAAAAACTCCTCTTGTTTATTAAGCTAGTAGGTTACTTTAGCGTGCCATGCCTTCCATCAAATAAGGTTAACACACTAGCTACATGTATTTATTGTACCAACTATAATTTTCTACATAAATAAGAAGATAAACATACCCCTTTCACTCCTTTCAGATCGCCCTTTAGCAAACTGTCCAATGGAAAAGTGATTATGTTGTTCATATTCTGAATCTGTAACAAGAAAATTACAACGAGACATTTATTTTAACGCAGAACATACGCTGTCTCAATTCACACATTTTAGAAAGTTTCACGAAGAAATCTTATGTATTCTTTTTCTAACACTGCTTTATGAAGATGTTTATCAGTACAGCCAGTAATCAAAGATGGAGGCAACATGAGTTAATTAAACTTGCTCTGGAAACACTATAACCCAAGCCAGTAGAAAACCTGCAGAATTACTGATGATGACAAATATCCAACACCGATTGCAAAGTAAGACCACTAATTTTTACATTGTCTGATTTCACTATTTAAATTACATGAAAAAAAAATCAGTAAAAATTTTCAGCACTTATATATTTTAAGTTCGTCAGTATATTTTAAATTAATCTTGTTTATTTTCCAATCTTTTCAGACCTATTCCATAAAACGTATTTGCTATTCTCACAATACATGGCATCTTAGTCTGACAGAAGTTATAAAGACAAAGAATGCTGGCCTGTAAAAAAGCCACTATTCAAATATTTTCCATGTATTTTTAAAAAGTAAAACATCTGCCTTAATTATCTCAAACAAACTCTGAAATAAGGACTTTATGAGGTATTGAGTATGCAAGTAATTCAAGAGTAAACAAGTCATTCAAGAAAAAAAATAATTTCAAACGAAGACAACAGTAAAATAATCCTAGGTTTAGGTAAGTATCTATACAATCATGTTTTGGTAAGGAAAAAGAACAAAGAAAGACAATAGGAATAAGATAGTAAGTAACATACACCAGGAAAAGAAAGGCTTCATGTCCAATTTACAGTTCAGGGAAAACATTCAAGGTATAAGCCATGATGTTCAGACAGAGTTTAAACTGTAACAATCTAAATAGATTGCACTGAAGAGTAAAAACCAGGGTACTTTAGAACCACATGATGGAAAAAAAATCAAAATAACTTTTGCAGCAGTTTGGTGAAGGTTCTCTTTGGATGGGTTTCTTTTTTGATGTTATTGTTAGCTGTTCTTTTAAAATGTAATTTTTTTCAAGAAGCACTGAAATGCATATATGAAGATGGATTTCAGATGTTAAAAGTACAGAAAGAACTTTGCATCATGTAGCAACAAATGCTTCTGCTTCTTCAGGAACAACGTGAGGAACATTAAAGTCTCTTTTAGTGCAACCCATCCAGAGAAGGACAGACACTAACAGGAACTTTAAGAAAAAATACTTCCAGTTGTGATGCTTCCACCTCCCCAGAATGGAAAAATACAAAACATTATCACCTTACAGTTACTTGGTGACCTCAGTAGAACAGTCAGGGTCCCAATTCCCAGTGGTGTTCAACAGCTGCTACTAAAACAAAGCTCCCAAACCCTTACTCTTCCTCTTCAAAGATACTACCTTACTGTATTTGCTTTAAATTCCAGCCAGTGATCAAAGAGAAAGTGAGCATACATCAATTTTAAAGTTAAACAGATTGCCTCTGCATGGGAAGGTTGAAGAAATATACAAAATCTGGTCTTTAAAACTCTTACCATAAAGCACGTTTCCCCTCCTCTACCCTACTTTCCCTCCTCCCTAAAAAGTTGCAGGACTCAACCACAGCCCTTTCGAATCAACAAGTTAAATTCTGCCTCTCTACGTTTTGTTTTTTTTTTAAATAATTCCTATAAAAATTGAATGAGCAACATCTATACACATGCTTAGCTGGCAGTGCTGGAAATGATTCCCCTTGTAAGTTCTCAGCAGTACTACAACATCTGCATCTCAAAATAACAATGCTCAAAGTTAATAAAATTATATGTTGTAGATATAGGAGATAAGTGAAAAGGTTTAAATCACACAAAACTTTGGTAAAAAGATAAAAACTTCCAGAAGAAGACAGATGGAATACGTACACCTATGGACTTGCACATCCAGAATGGCTATCCAGGTAGAGAAGCAGAAGAGGTCACATTTAAGATATCATCCTATGCAAAGTTTTCTACTTTGTTATTCCATTTTGTCAGTATGATGCAGCCAAATGTCTAACCTAAAGATCAATACTTTAATAGCCTGTGTTACATTATTCTTCAAACCCAGATAAATAGGCACAAAGCAAGAATAAAGCATTTCTCAGCAGTAGACTCAACTGTTTTTTCCTTAAATCAGAAAGGAAAAATGTCAGACCCTGAAGTATTACCCTAGACATATTCATGTAAACATCAATCAGTCTCCAAAAACAGTTCTGGATGTTTCCTGGAATTTCAAGTCATGGGGCCTGAAGTCCAAAACAACTTTAAAAAAAGAATAGGAGAAAAAAACCCAACATTCTTTTTAAAAATTTGGAGAATGTTTGCCTACTCAAATTAATTCCTTCTGTGTGCTATCACCTGTATATTACTGTCAGTCTATTGTATTCCCTATGCTCCTATTTTCTTTGCAACAAATGTAAACATACATAATGCATGATCTTGTCATTATTAGCCTATTTAGATGAATCACACTTGCTCGTATTTATAAATCAGCAAGCACTATACAGAAGAAAGATCTTACATGTTTTTGCTCTCTTTCTTGAGAAGCTTAAGCTGAACTATCTAAAAATATAGACCCATTTTTGGCACGCAGAGAGGCATTAATATGCTGCAGCTCCTACTCTGTGTGCATACAGGGAGCTAAAATGTATACAACGGCCTCTACATTTTGACTGTTTTATGTTTTAAAATATTCTTTAAAAAGAAACATGCACAAAGGTGCAGGAAAGCTTCACAGACATTAAAGTCATCCTAGCAAGTTCCATGTGTTTTTTTTTAAAAAAAAAAAAAGAAAAATAGTTGACCTGGTTTCCACTTCCAACATTGCTACTTTGGCAGACTCACAGTTTTCCTCTGACAGCTTCCAACAAGATAAGATGACAGAGGCAGGGTAATAAATTAAAACTTCCTAAGTTGGAGAAGGCTCAGAGGAGGAGAAGAAGAAATGGCAGGAGGGAGAACGTAAAAATAAACAAATATGTAGCTGCCAGAAGTGATGGTAGAGGCAACAGGCAAGCCAACATTTGCGAAGGGGAAAGAAGACTTTCAAGTAGTTCAAGAGCCCATGGCTAAACACTGAAGTTCTTCGTTTGCCAGCCCTCCTGATTACTTTAATGAGTCTTTTCCAGAATAGCTTTGGATTCTGGTGCCTGCAGTACTTCAGTAGGTCTGGTTTTCTAAATCCAAGCCAAAACAAAAAAAAACAACCCTTTTCACTACTTCAGAAGTTAAATACTTTTCTCAACACACAGATAAACGAAGTGGATCTTAAACATTTTCAATTTAAGCTAAAATTCAGGCAGTCAAACAGTGTATGATATGACTCCTGTTGCCACTACTAAATGCTAGATGCAGTCCGTGCACTTGGCTATGGCCTTCTTCACCACCAATGAACTCGGGTGCACGCACGCGACGACAGCACTGCCTGCTGACAATCATTGTTTAAGTTACTTTCATTTTTTTTATGGCCAGTACTACTGGATTTAACACTTTCCAAGAGTTTTCCCAGCGATGTGAGCTTTAGTAGGATAAGGCCAATCAACACAGCAGGGAGCAAGTGGAAATCAGAACATCTGCTATGGATGAGACACAGTTTGTTTGTCTCAACTTTAAGCTTTAAGCATTGTCGTGGGTTAGGCCGCTTCGGCAACCAAACCCTACACAGTCACTCACTCATCCTCCCCCAGCCCCAGGGATGAGGGAGAGAATTAAAGGAGAAATGGGAAACCCATGGGTTGACAGAACAATTTAATACAGATGATTTAATACACAGTGTAGATGCTCACCACCCCCTCGTATGCGAAGCCCGTCTCGTCCCGAAGCTGCAATCCTGGACGAACGCAAGGCCCCGAAACAGAGAGGGAGAGAGAGAGATAGTACTCCAAGAGTGGGAGTACTGGAAGAGAGAGGGGGGAAAGGTAACAGAGCAAAAGCGTGAAAGCGCAAAAGAGCGAAAGCAGCAAAAGAGCAAAGCGCAAAACGCCCTTCTTCCCGGCTGTCCCTCACTTTTATACTGGGCATGACGCTGCATGATATGGAATACTAATTGGCCAATTTGGCCCTCAATCTTAAGTTCCACCACAAATCACAAAGGGAATCGTGGTCCCCTTGTCCCAGCTATGCTCCCCCCTTATCCTTACCTCTGCACTCCGGCCAGAACACGGCACACTGAAAAGTCCTTGGAGTCTCACTTCCAACCACAAACATCAGCTTGCTATGAACATTCTTCTCAGAGCAAGTCCCAGACTAAAACCAAAACACAGAGCTCTTCTAGCTGCTAAAAAGAAGAGCTAACTCTGTCCCAGCTAAAACCAGGACAAGCATCTAACCCGAAGACTTCAGAAGATCATGTAACACAAAGACTTGTTGTACAAACCTTCGTCTTCACACCACGCCTCCCTCTGGCACACAAGGACACAACGCTGCCTTTCTGCTGTCCTCCCCCTCTGTCCCACTTGCAGCAGTGGTGGGTCTCACAGCACAAACTGTGTCCCACCAGGCTAGTGGCTGAGGTGGGACATCACCCACCACCCATGTGTGCTGTGGGAAAAGGGACTCCCATGGAGCAGGATGTGAACACCACTAAGTGCTCACATGGAGCTGCTGGCTCCGAGAAAAATGCCTGCACACAAGATATCGAGTGTTGCCACCATGTACTACTTGGAAATAGCATCTGTACCACCACCAGTACACAAACTAAAGGCTGGGAACTTCTCTGTTAGGAATCACAAATGTAAAATGACAAGAAATAGATTTTTAAAGGTATTCTTAAAAGCATAAAGTGAAGAATTTTAAAAGCAAAGGAAGAAAGGGACTTAAGGTTACTCCAGCCCATCTTCCTCGCCAGTGGAGAATTCCCAATTGCACATGTTCCAACCCAGGTTAAAACACCCAAGTGGTAAGCTTCTATCGCTTTCTCTGGGACACTTCCTCTAATATTTTCCCAGTGAAATCTCATTTATAGGCAATTTATTATTTTACTCTTCCACAATCACAGTTATCTGTGAGGCAAACCATACATTTCCAATTCGTCTAAGCTTTCCACATAAATCAACCTATTCAAGCCCTGATCGTTTATGTTACTGTCCTCTGAATTTCTTCCAGTTGGATCAATATCTTTCTGGCAAAGAAATAAAGACAAGATTCCAGGTGGAGCTGAACCGATGCCACTAAGGTGGAATTATTACATATTGGTTTATATCTTTACAAGCATAAATCAAACGCTACTCTCATTTTTTTCCTCTCACCATTAAGCCAATCTTTCCTCAAGTGTACCAGGAAAACCAGAAACAACACAACTTAAATCATTAAGCTTCACATATAATATTCCAGCCTCAAATACATATATCCTCAGCTTTTTTTATGCACTTAACTAAGATGAGTTCTTTTAAACAAAATATGCTTGTGAAAGTTCAGGAACTGAACTCTTTTTTTTTAATTTTGGTTTGAATTATTACCCTGGAAAGAAAATTCTGGGCATAAATTTCTTAAGTTCATCATATAATTCAGAAAAGATATCTCCTTCAGCTTTGCTATTTGTTACCCTTAACATTTAAGCAAATCTTTCTTCTTACATTTAAAAAATGAAGTGAAACAGGAGCATATGGTCAGAAAAATATTATCACTGTTTTTCCATTTCTCCTGGCTAAAAATCCAAGGATTATTAATAGAAAAACTTCTCACATGGAATGTCTTCCTACCAGCTACCTTGCACAGAGTGGAAATATCAGACTCCAGTCCTCTCAATCCAGCATGTTTCATTAGCTTTAAATTTAAATAAATTAAAAAGAAAGGACAAGAGTATGCAAAAGAACAACAAATACAGAAAATGGAATTTGTTAAACAGCTACTTCATCTTCACAGATCAAACCTCATTTCAAGGAGTGCTGACAAATATGACAGACAACTACAGATTTTGTTTCTTCTTGGTGTAGTAATCTAAGAATAGGATTTAAAGGAAAAAATATTTAAAGCGCAAACACGCTGCAATGAGCCCTTCCTTGTCCTAACATTTTTCACATTAAGACTCACATCTTTTGTCAGTCGGCACTAAATTTATCAGGAAGACAGAGTAATTAACACTATAAGCAAGTGCCACACAGACCTAACGTACCTGGGAACTGTGGGTGCTACTATTCTGTCAGGAATTAGTACCAAGGTTACCATCAAGAAACAGTACCATACATGCCACAAAAGGTACTATGTTACCTGTGAAAATACCTCTAGTATTTTCTGATAGTTCACTACCAAAAAAGACACACTGATGGCTCAGCCTTCTTAAAAACATTTCTAATCCAGAAGCAGTTGAAGAAAAATTTGCAGCTTGATATTGGAGCTATCGCAAGAGACAAAATGATGCACAGCATATCATAAACTGATTCAGACAATGCATTAGAAAGGCTAAAGTGAGTAGTTACAAGGACTTGATACAGAGTAAACATCAATTTATTTCTTCTCTTAAAGATGTGTTTTATAAATCACTTCAAATGTGAAGAACCAAGCTTCAAAGTTTTTTGAGTTTTATGCAGTGCTGGATGAAACTCCAGCATCTATATATATCTATATATATCATCATGATATATATAGAAATATATATTAAAAAAGATGTAAACTTCATTATTGCTTAAAAATACCATAATTGCAAACAAGAATTCTAGAATTTTGAAATAATTATAAAACAAAATTACAATTTTGTATAGCTTTGCCTATTAGAAGTTAGTACCACTAGAATAAATTGTTGGTAACTGGTCACTTTGAAAATCTACTCATAAGTTCACCGATGCAGATCTAGTTTTCTAAGAGGTCACAAGGTTATTGACTAGTGTAAAAAGTCCTATACAGTAGTTGAAAATGTTTTGGGGTGCTTTTTTTTTTCATAGTCATAGCCATACGTGGAACAAGCCCCATGCATTCTAACAGTGTGGTGAAGTATCCAACTCTGAATGCTTTAAGCATGTCGGCAGTAAAAACATCCCTCTCTGGTGTTTCCTTGTAGCACTGGGTATGTTTTGGTGGTAAATAGTTTCATTAATAATGTAACCAGTGCCATACAACCTGCTGCTGTTAAAAAGATGTTCTGATAGGCACTCTTAAATAGACTTTCACTGGGAGTTTCATCCGGCACTGAATTTCCGCAGAAGGTTTAGCTGAAATGAGTGGGGAATGTGGAAGGAAGTGAGAGGACGTGTTCAGACTGGAACAGATGCCAAAGCTATTAACACTGGCAAAGCTTTAGGGCTACTGTCAAGTTTTGCTTTGTCATATATTTTGCTTTTGTTTCTACAAGCTGATGTGTTCTGTCAGCTCTTGGCCTGGGTGGCATTTAGCGCTGTAGCTCTACAGTGCTTCTGCAAAAAGATTTTCCTTAAACTTATCTTAAGTAAGGCAAAAGAAAGCCATTATAAAGTTATTCTACTTTAACAGGGATTTTAGGTTCTTGTTTTCTTTATTATTTTTAAAGATTTCCCAAAAGACTGATATTTTTGTGGACTTATCAAGGCATCAATGTTTTAAAATATTTCATTAACAGCTGAAGTTTATTTTTCTTGGAATCCAGTTATTCAACTGTAAACTATTCAAGTTAAAGTTCAGGTCTTGGGTTTTTTATATGTATTTTGCTACACTTCTTATATGTGTGCACTTTTAAATAGTGCTGCATAAAACTCAAAAAAAAACTTTGAAGCTTGGTTCTTCACATTTGAAGTGATTTATAAAACACATCTTTAAGAGAAGAAATAAATTGACGTTTACTCTATATAAAGTCCTGGTAACTACTCACTTTAGCATTTCTAACGCATTGTTTGAATCGTATTTCCTATAGAATAGGAAACTTTTTTCACAGAGAGACTCTAAATTCAAGAACCATTAGGTTCCTCTATTTCTTTGGTTGTCCTTTGCTAGGAGAAAACAAAAAACTTCAAACCTCAACAATACGAAGCATATTAGTAAAGAGCAGAACCTTACAGAGACCTGTCCTTCACCACACAGTATTAGAGAACAGAGAAGATGCCTATGCTATTGCAACGCTAAGAAAAAAATATTACATTCATGTACAAGCAAAATTATTATTCTCTTCCAAAATATAGAAAATCAGAATCACAAATTGAGAAAAACTAAAGACTTAGCTACTATCTCATGACATATCCTCTTATACATAGAAACTGAAGCAAAAATACATAGTTGCGAGTGCAAAAGTAGTACACAGCAAAAAGATTTAGAAAGATTCCTTGGAGAAGACACATAAAATGCTTACGTGGATAAGAAAAGGTAATAAAAACATGCATCTCATTTCCTATAGATATTTATTTGGTCTTTATTTTCCTTTCCAGTTTGTGGAAGGAAAGTTATTCTTGTCAAAAACATTTTGCAAAGATAGTAATTAATATTTTTAAGAGGACAAATTGCTAGGATTTATGGTAAAACGGCAACATTTTTTAGCTTTTAAGAGTCTTCTTGAAATATAATACATTAAAAGGTTTTTCTGGGGAGGGGGTGCAGCTTTTAGTAGATTGCTTTTTAAAACCACCTAAACATGACATTTCCCAGGTCCATTTGCATAATGAAGTCACCATATTGCAATTAATATATGATAGAGAGGGGGTTTTTTTAGTCAACAGAAGGTACCAATTAGAAGACCCATTCTATTTCCCCTTCCATATGAGCAGTCTCCCTCTGTATGGAGACTCAGGAGTGACTCACACTCAATAAGGATGCCTCCACTGATACGTAATCTCAGATGATATTTGTACATCCAGAGATATTAAAATCAATACGACCAATATGAAACACATTTCACTGTTGACACAAACATTTGGAGATAGGTTCTTTCTCATCAATATCACCATTGGGTAAAAAGAGAGGACAGCATCAGGGAGTGAATGGGACTGCCCTAAATCCCATCAGCTGGAAACATTCCCTAAATGACCAGCTGGCTGCAAACTACAGACGTTTGGTCTAGACTCACAAAAGCATTTGATATGTCTCCATCCCATTGATTTCAGCAGGCACAGATTTTCAAATGCTTGTAGGAATCTGGGTCATTTTCCCTTCCCTAGCCCCTGATTTTGGAATTCTGCAGTTTCAAGTAAATTTGGGACTTACACAGACATGGGAAAGCTCTAGCTAGTAGGATGTAGTCAGAATCTGCTCTTTTTGTGGCCTCTGATTAATGTGAAATCGAGGCTGAAAATTCTCCATTCACAATTAAAATTTGCGTTCTTTCATCTGGCTCCATCTCATATGGCTCACTAAAAAGTGCTTTTAAGCCTTACTGGCTACGGTTGCAGGATTGGTCCCCAGTGGGCACTATTGTCATTATAGCGTTATGTTTGATTTTATTTTCCTGATTCTCTTCCCTGAGAAGCAAGAGACTCTCTCAGGGACATTAAAATCTCCCTTTATAAATACAAATAGAAAGTGTGAAAAAGTAAAGTAACAGCATCACGAACACAGGGTAAACCAAGCTGGGTTTTGCTAGTTTCACAATTTGAAAGCAAACAGATATGTGCATTTTATAATACGTAACTACTTCATTGTGGGAAGCTTTTAGAAGTGAGAATTGTTGGAAGAGAGTTTGTTGTTTGGTTTGGTGGGGTTTTGTGGTGGTTTGTTTTTTGTTATTTTGTTGTTGGTTTTGGTGGGGTTTTGTTGCTGTTGTTGTTGTAGTTGTTTTGTTGGTGGTGGTTTTGGGTGTTTTGAGTTTTACAAGGGGCAAGACTAGGGCAAGAAACATCTTCCTAAGCTGAGAAATTTTGAAGAGTGGTTGCTAAAACACAAATTGTCTTCAACATAAAAAGCTGTTATAATTCAGAAAGACAGCCTTTGTAATGGCCTTAAAATTTCAACATGTTTTTCTTAAGTAATTCTTACCAAATTTTTGAAGAGTGCAGTTAATTCCTTTGTAAACACAGAAAATTTTAAAAACGCTGTTCCCAAATCTGGGTCATCCCTGCAAACACAGTTGCCTCCGAATTTCTCCAGTGCTTGTGTATACTGTTCTTCATTTTCCACATGAGCTTCAAAAAGAGTAAAACATGAAAATATCATCAGTAGATAAAAGGTTATCGAAATTACATTTGAGTTTTTTTAAAAAAAACTTTTCATAAAATTTCTTGCTGAGAATGTTTCTTTGATACAATAAACATTTATCATTTCTATTTTAACGCTGTTATACCAGAAGTATGATATATCTTACTAACTCTGGTTCACATGTACCGATCCATATGCTGTACAAAGGACAATGTGTCATCAAGACAAGACAAACATCTGACAGGTATCCACTCCAGAAAGACTCACAATATTTCTGCATCATACCAGAGACCGCATAACAATTCCCAACTCCTATAACGAACTTTTAGAGTCTTTTATTAAAGCTCTCCAATTTTAACTGTGTGCTGTTACATTTAACTGTCTGCTAAAGAAAGAAACAGAGGAGATCAAATGTGTCGGCAAAGTCCTGGATCTGTACATTATAAGGCAATAGATCAAATCAGACTCTCAGGTCATCTTAGGAAATGGGACTACAAACCACATTATACAGATGAAGACAAAACCCATATCTATGATAGCTCTCTGATTCAGAGCAGCAGTGGGGACCTGAAGCAAACCCTAGCAGTCTGACTTACCACAGGACAGCTCAGTTCTCGAAGCAGTTTTGGTACATGACAACTAGATTCCTTTCTGAGAGAAGAAAACCAGAAGCTCTGCCTGCCCCATAAGTGGTCCAGTGCTTGAGGGAGTAGAGAGCAGGTTCTGAATCACTGTGTGGGCTGCACCAATGCAAGCCATCCAAGCACACACCTAACACTTCTGCCCTTCAGAAAGCTTTGAGCTGCATGTGTTGGGGGGGGAGGGGTATTCAGACCAGAGAATGAGATGAAATCTGTCTAAAGCAAGTTCTCCTAATGCAAACATAAAGGAAATCTGAGGCGCCTCAGTCTTAACTACTTTGACCTACTGATTCACTCCTAGGACATAAGATTACTTGCTTGTGTAGAATGGCAGAGAAAGTCCCTGTCAATAAAACAAAAAGTCTTTCTGAACCCAAGCTGACCATGTCAAGCTTGAGCACATGGACAAAGCACACCAAGTTGGCACCTGAGAAAGTTAAAGTTGCAGCTTTGGCCGATTTCTAACCCTTCAAAGGAAGTCAGGGAAAAAAATGCACAGCCTAGAAAACAAATTATGCATTAATAAGGACAAAGACCCTTTCATGGTCTTTACATGAGACCAGCATAAACCCTGAAGATTATTTAGAGAGGATTAATCTGTTCAAACAGCAATGATCCAGTTTCATTTCAAGCCCATTTGTATACATCAATACATTTAATATCCAAAGGATTCTTGATGCAATGTCCTTTCTCCAAATTTCTATGAATTAGTTATACAACCTGTTCAATAAACCTCGCACGCTCCAACTTAAAAACAAGTCTGGCTGTCCAAGTAGGAATGTGAACAGACATTCAAGAATTTTATTTCTCAAGTAGCTCCAAATTTTCTTTAATTTCCAATATATAAAACTAAAAACCCGTGGAGCAGTGGTATAATATCATGTAATTAAAGACTGTCATAATGTAGATGCAAACTTGAAGTTACACAAATGCCATTAATTCTACAAGTTTCTACTTTGAGTGCTTGAATCTGCAGCCTGTAAAAGATGGTTTGCATACAGCCATTCGGTTTAAAACCTAACTCCTAGCACTGAACTGTATTTATTTTTCCTCAGCATCAACAGCAGGGGCTGAGTGCTTAACCAACTTTTTGCTACTTGAGCTGTAGGATGAAGTAAGGATGTCCAGCTAATGCTGTTGTCTGACGTACACACACCTGAACAAGGCAACTCCTCTAGTTCACACAGCTACCCAGCAAGGTGAATTATCTCCATATTGCCTTCTGCACTCTTACTGCTTCTTGCATCCAGCTTAGTGTATTTGAACCCAGGCAAGGGTGGGAGTCAGGGCAGAATTGGTACAACAAAAAGAGAAGGCTGCCACCGCATGAAAACAAGGTGAAAAGGCTGCTGCTGTAAGCTGGTGTAACATGTGCAATCAGCACCTGAACGATGCTGACTTTTTACCTTAGGAAACAAGACCTTTCTATTCCATACAGCATCCCCAAGAGTTATCTATTCCCCAGCATACTAGGAACTGTTATTCTGGATCTATGTATCAGATCAAATGAAACCCAACAAACCAGCAGCTCAACTGCAGCTCTGAGGCATTCCCAAGAATGCCGATGGTGGTTATTGCAGCAATACTATTAGCTGAGCTGGTACTCCACAAGTGCTTCTGAAGAAAACAAAATTATATTTTCATGGAACCCTCCAAAATACTCTCCCTGCCCTATGGTTTCTTCCTCATGGATTTTAAAAGTTTCTTTACAAACAAAAGGTTTGGAATCTATTAAAAAAAGAAATCTGAGCCAGGGTTGTTTGAGGTTTTAGAGGGTTTTTTTTAAGTAAGAAGCTAAATTATGTACAAATTGGAGTCACCATCTAATTCTCCACAACAGTCTCTACATTCACACATTAAAAAAGAAAGCCAAAACATGTATACTTAATACTCAAGGAACCTGTATTAAAAATGCAGTAACTGTGTTATGAGTGCAGGGCCACAGTTTTTGTTTTGTCAAAAGAAACCCCAAGGGCTGGCAAGTGGCTGGGTTAGTGATATTTCTGCTGGTGGAAGAGAAACGCCTCCACGCTTTTAGTGTCAAGATTGGGCAGTATGAATTTGAAAACTAGGCAAGGCACTGATTTTATGTAAAAACTGTAGTGATTTGCTACAATGCTCTAACAAGTATACTGATTATGAGGCATAGTCAAGCACTCAAAATTAAAAAAAAAAAAACAAACAAAACAAAACAAAAACACAACCAAAAGAACAGAAGAAAGAATGCTAAATAAACATGTAACAGATGACACAGCTCCAGATGAATCTTAAACTGGATTTTTAACCCTCCATGATCCAAAGATAACAGCTTCATTATGTTAGACAAGAAGGAACTTCCTTTCAACTAGCTGATAAGAATTACACCACAACAGCAGTTCTTGTTATAAGCTTATATCTGAACACCAACGTGCCCACAAGTTCAGTCAGATATTGGTGGCTCTCCAAGGTCGTCAGGCATATCTATTTTGCATATAATATAGGTTTTGTTAGCTCTAATTGCTATGAACTGCAAAGCGAGAACAAAAGCCAACATAATGTTGTTTCTTATCCACTAAAACAAATGCTGGTTTTTATTCACAAAATGCTGCTGGATCCACAAAAACAAAAGCTTCAGTTATTTTTTCAAAAAAAGATAAACACACAAAACTCCACGAGATTGGCACACATATAAAAATGCACGCGGCAATAGTTCTTTGTATTTTTATCAGCATTGTAAGAGAAATATCTGACTTTGTGCACTGTGACAATAAAAAAAACGGAGCTCATCAGCTCTCTCATCATCAAGTTTTAAACTGTGTTGTGTTTATGTGGTGGGGTTTTGGTAGCAGGGGAGGGGCTACAGGGATGGGCCCTGTAAGGAGCTGCTAGAAGCTTCCCTGGCTCCAAGTAGGACCCACATCTGGCCAGGGCCGAGCCCATCAGCGCTTCCATGAATGACATATTTAAGAAGGGACAAAGAAACCATGTGGGATCTGCTGTAAAAAGAGGGAGAAGCCAGGGGGTCTGGACCATGGCTGCCTGTGCTGGGCCACCGCCACTCGACTGGAGATGGCTGCAGCAGCACAGCTTGGAGCACTCCAAAGCACCCCACTCCTGGGGTGCCTGCTAGGCAGAGATCGTCCTGCTGGGACTGCCAAGGTTCATCAGGCCTGGTGTGGCTGCAGCTGAGAGAGGAGGGAGATGAAACAGAAACAACTATGCAGACACCAAGGTCGGTGAAGATGGAGGAGGTGTGCCAGAGCTGAGATTCTCCTGCAGCTCATAGTGAGGTAGCAGGTCGCCCCCCTGCAGCCCTTAGAGATCAGTGGTGGAGCAGAGATCCACCTGCAGCCCATGGAAGAACCCATGTCAGAGCAGGTGGCTGTGCCCCAAGAAGCCACGACTCTGTGGGAAAAGCCTGCACTGGAACAGTCTGACGGGTAAGGACTGGATTCTGCAGGAAGGACTCATGCAGAGAAATTAATGGAGAACTGTCTCCAGTGGAAGGGACCCCATGTTGGAGCAGAAGAGTGTAAGGAGTCCTCCCCTGAAGAGGAAGTAGTGGCAGAAACAATGTGTGATGAACTGACCGCAATCCCCATTCCCCATCCCCCTGCACTGCTATGGGGGAAGAAGTAGAGCTGGAAAAAGGGAGGAGTGAGGGAAGGTGTCTTTTAGGATCCGGCTTTGTTTCTCATAATCCTCTCAGATGTAAGTGGTAACAAATTAAATTGATTCGTCCCCAAGTCCAGTCTGTTTTGTCCCTGACCATGGTTGGTGGGTGATCTCTCCCTGTTCTTATCTTGATCTTCAAGCTTTTTGTTATATTTTTCTCCTCTCTACACCACCGGGGAGCAGGAGGAGTGAGTGAGCAACTGCATGGTGCTTAGTTGCCGGCTGGAGCTAAACCATGACATCAACATACATAACTGGAAGCCACCAGGAAGGATGAGGTTTCACAAAGCAGTAGAGTCAATGTAGGTTCTTATTGCTGCCAAAGAGAGTAATTTCACCCCTCCCATGCCCTTAGCTCTCAATGATACATATATCTTACCATTTCAGGTGCTCATCTAATCCCAGTTAAGTTGACTTCACTGCATATGCAGCCTTATACGAGCTAAAAATCTTATCTAGGGATTTGCCAAGCACCAGGGGTGGCAGAAGGAGCAAAGAGCCCAGATCTACTAGAAAGGAGAGCACAGCTTCCCCACTTGGTAGCAGTATGCCAGCTAGATAGGTTCAGCTACCTCACAAAATTTCATCCTTACTGAGCTCATGATCAAGTAGCTAGTTCAAGACTGCTATTTAAAATGTACATTTTTCTCAGTGTTACCCATATAACTTCGACTCAGTAAGATGACTGACTGTTTAAATCCTCCAATTTCACCAGTATAAACTATCAAGAATTATAATATTCTTACCCAGACCAGATATGTTTATGGCTTTGACAGATTTCTTCATTTTATAGAGAACAGTTCGGTCAACATCCAGAGCCTAAAACAAAAGAGAAAAATTAAATGTGAAATACTGGATTATCCTCTGGTAAACCTGTGCCCTGGAAACCTTCTGTAATTATAACACTATTAAGTTAGATAACTTTATTTCTGTAATTAAAAAAATTACTGGCCAGTTGCTCCCACCCTCTTCCATCAAACCTATTCTGTCTCCCGTCCACAAAAAGAGAGTGTGTTTCAGGTCAGCTTCAATGAGGCTTCGAGCAAACTTAATCTAGTGGAAGGTGTCCCTCCCCATGGCAGGGGGGTTGGAACTAGGTGATCTTTCAGGTCCCTTCCAACCCAAACCATTCTATGATTCTATGAAAATACATCTTCCCCCTTTTGCTAGTGACCAGCATCACGTACACCCAGCATCATCTAAAATAAAAAAACCTATTTACACAGTATCTTCTTCTTATGTTAAAAACATATGCTTATAATATGCTTAAAACAGTTTCAACCCATTGTATGTTCTGACACTGCTGAAGAAACAAGCAATATCACTTCCTCAGGCAGAATATAAAAAATAAAATTTAATTTCAGTTTTCCTGGATAATTTAGTTAATAAATTGCACTCCCAAACATATGAACTTTCTCACTGCTATGCTGAACAAAATAAATTGCACATCTCTCAAATATCTTTCTGTTTTATCACTAGGCAAAGCTTTCACCAATACAACATAAAATTCAAGCTTAAATCCTGTCCAGAATACTCAAGCACTTATAACCAATTTGTTTCAAAGAAGGAAGAAGAGGCAGGCAACCATTTTGCTTACTGAAGTGAAATATGGGCAGACATAAAAATATACAATTGTTCCAGAAGGGATAAGCAGAATTATGGTCATACAAGTGATTCAAAAAAAAAAAAAATCTTTGTAAAACTGCAAGAAAATTTAAGTATGAGTCCCAGAGACAGTGATGTCTTTAGAACCCTCTGAAGAACAATACTGAACACTACAAATTATATTATGCCAAGAGCCATTTAGCATGATACGTGCTAGAAAAAGCAAACAAAACCCACCAAATTCATTTCAGTTTTCATTCAAAAGTGAATCACAGCAGCTACACATCTGACCTACCATTGTTTTATCGTCAATAATTTGTGTAAGAGAAATTATGTGGAAAAGTCAGTCCCTAGGATCCTATCAAATTATTTGAACTTACTAAATCAAAAAAGAAATATTATCCCTCATATTTATGGGTGCATTCTTAAACTGAATCCATTCAGACCACAAATCGCTGAGCAAAATCTTTGCAGCATTCCATGCAAACCAACAGATTTAGATGTTGCCTTAATGTAAACATTATAGTGTCACAGTACTGCTAAATACATTGGAAGTTTCACCTCCAGCATCTTTACAGTTCACATCTGAAATATATTAGCAGAAGTGCAGAGGCCTTCTCACCCGGAATTCTGTAGTACAGAGGAAGGGGAAAAAAAAAAACTAAGAAAGCCCATAGAAGTCACACAGTTCTACTCACCCTCTTCAGCAATTTGAATTGCATCCACTACAATAAACCTGTATTCCCTGCAATCTCAAAGGTTAGATTAGTCACCTGTCTGGATGGGAGTACACAAAGTAAACTCCCTTATTGTGTATTCAGTATTTTCTAAAAATAACCTCAGAAAAGCACCATCCGATCAGCTGACTACAGAGGAATGATAATTTCATCAACGACTGCATCAAAGGGCAATTACCCTCTTGGAGACAAAGCGAAAGGAATGTTTCCAACTACAAGCATTACAAATAACAGTCCAAAGAGAAGGCTGATAGCCAGAGACTTAGATTTGTTTCCCAGCTAAGTCTCAGATTTGTGTGTGCAGTCGATAAATTATTTAATCTCTGCACTTTAGTTTGGGAGAGGGGGAGAAGAAAAAAAAAAAAAGACAGTACTTCTTAAAAAAGAGAAGTATTGGAAGGATAAATGCATTGGATGAATTATGAACCACTTGTACTACTGTGGTCAGGGACCCAGATAGACCTACGGGTTCGTAAAATCTTCTGGCCATGACTGCCTCAGTCAGAAAGCACAGACTCTCAAGTAAGAGAAAAACTTCATGTCCTCTTCCTCAACTAAAGTCATCATTTTGATTTGCAAATTCTCTCAATCAACTTCTGCTTTCACTGGGATTAGGCAGTAGAAGAGCAAACCTGTAAGGCACAGCATAGCCAGGGTCCAACAGAAATTATAGCTAATGGCCCTAACACACCAGTGATGACAACTGAAGGATCTAGCCATCTCAGCCAGCTGGTCCACATGAAAATTCAAAACAAGGATGACAGGAAAAACAAAAAACCCACAGACAGTACTGAGGGCAACAGAACAAGCAAAACCTAAAGCCCTAATGTGGTGAAAATGTACAGGACTGTCAGGTCAGGCTTCCTTGGGTCCTCCCTTCTTCCCCTGCCTGACTTTTCAGCTGTGCCAGTGCAAGCACTTGTGGGAACATGTCGTAAACTGCAGGAGAAAAGTTATCCCTGTTTAAAATGATGTAAGGGGGGAAAAAAACATGTTATTTTTCAGTTCGGTCAACTTTCCAACTCCGGCTATCAGGCAGCCCCTTGATACAACACAACTCAATGGAAAAGATAATGGGAAAAACAGGAATGAGTAGGAGGACCAACATACCCAGGTGCTCATCCGAAGAATCCTCCAGGGACATTTCTGAACAAGAATTCAGTAGCTGCATAAGTGTGGTAAGCACTTTTACTATGCTGTTACCTCTACCAGCTACGTTTGGTTTTTTAACCCTTAGCATTACATTAGTCTCAACATTTCTTCGCATATTCATTCACCACACGGAATAGGTTTTGTAAATTCAGGTTGTCTGGAAGCTGCTACCACATTTTGATGGTGATAGCAGACACTGAGTCTGTAGAATGATGCTGAAACATCCAGGGAACCAATATGACTGAAGCGGGCTAAATACCACCTCGACTAACACTGACTTAACACTGACTTTTTTTGCTGAGAACTCGGCTCAGTTTCTTTTCATGTAGATGGTCCACTTCAAAGCCATGAAAAACAGAAAAATTATTCCAGTAGCAAAGTATCCCGCCTTTGTATCAAGGCAACATGGACTCAACTTGTTATTTCATCCCTCTCCCAGTCAAAAAAGAAGAAACAAAAAAAGTAAGGAATTGAAATAATTTGTGACAGTCAGTACTCCATGCAATTCTATTTGCATATAAAACCTAAAAGAATACTGTCATTAGCAAAATGAACAAACTGTCACAAAAATAAACTATTTTTCATTCTTTAAAAACATGAGCGTTTTATTGTTGACTCAATTCATTGGTGTGATTGAGAACGGGAAGAAATTCACCAGTGAAGACTGCAAAGTTGTGTATCCAAGGGAAAAATACATATATGAACTGGGAGATTAGTCAGAAAAAACTAAGGAGAACAAAGGGGTTTGGCTAACCAGATGCTTGCAGAATCACCACAGGGTGCCAAAGTGATATAGCCATGAAAAACAAAAACATGAAAACACAGGAGATCTTCCACCAAAGACAAGGAAACAAACAATAATAATTAAAAAAAAAAAAGTCACTGAATACTACATACTCTTTGGAACGCAAAAAAAGGTATAGGTCCAAAATTTTCGTCTTGACAGCTTACCTGTCTCTCTGAAACACTGGATTTTTGATTCTGATAAACACACATGGAAAAATTACACATGCAAAATGGGAGGCAATGTAGGTATTGCTTTCATCCACCAGTATATGAAGTATGGAATGGAATAAAAAGTCTTTCTTGAACTGTTTCGGTTTTGTAATCAGCTTACTGGGAATAAGCTGTAGCAAACTTCAAACTGGCTAGCTCAAGCAGATAACTAGAAGAAATTGGAATGTGCCCATGACACAAATACAACAAATAAAAAGCACAAAATGCTTAAATAAATAAATAATTTTAAAAATTAAGAACCACAAAACATAGGAAGAACAGGCTGCCTTCCTGAAATGATCCCCAGTCACTCAAGTTTAATGTTTGGTCTATTATCCAGGCAACTAAAAACCAACACAATTTTCTTTGGATAATACTGCACTGATTGCCCACACCTTGTGCTTGTTCAGTTACCCTGACAGACAGGCTGTAGGTAGCCTCCTCTCTCCAGAATGGAAAGGGTCCTACCTAAATTCCTTACCGGTGCTAACAAAGAGGAAAAAGGGAGAAACACCAAGAAATACTTCAGCTAAAAGATAACATTAGCATAAGAACAGCTGAGTAAAAGCTGTATCTCAACAAACTGTGAATAGGAATCGGGGGAAAAAAGGAATCCAATCCTGGAAAGCTTTCCAAACAGGAGACAAAAAGTAACAGATATCTAGGAATTTTAAGAGGTACCTGAATAAATTTATGAAAGATTATTACACTGTTTCCTATTGTGGTAAGAAGCTAGACTCACTCCTGTAGGAGGTTTCTTCTACTCCGCCATGCCTTTATGAAAACTTCAGATAATGCTGCATTTAGGAGTGACTATGTATGCCTACAGACTAATAGACAAAACAGTTAAAAACTTTGCATCTTTAATACTGTATTTTAGTCTTGCTTATAGACCAAAAAATGGGGATGGAGACTTTACCTTTGTTTAATTGAAAGACATTGGTGCTTATTCACAACTAGTGTTTCAAAGGAGTCATTTCAGCATAAAACTTGGAAAGTCAGCTCTTTGTCTTTAGTACTGTTCTTCATATTTTCTCATCCTTTTCTTTGTCCAAATCTTAGCACTTAGAAATCAGGTTAAATAGAGCTGCAGCTTTATTATACTTTGAATTTCTAATCATGTATTTGTTTCACAAATATACACACACTACACCAATGCACACACACATGCCAAAATGCCACCCTCTCCTAATTCAACTGCTTTGTGTATTTTTCAGTAGTGTCAGAAGCAGTCGAATTTAAAATGGTTTCTGATGTTGCATATTCCAGCATTTCTTTTTACCCACTTAAAATGTCCAGTAAACTTCTGAACCAGAAAAAAGTGACTATGTAATTCATATGATGGGATCATTTTGTCCTCTCATGTAATGCTTCTGGTTTTGACTCAAAAACTCTACTGCAAGACCGTTTATTTTGGCGTCTGTGGATTTCAGTGCAATGTAATCAAAGAGGCCATATAAATCATTTTCATTGTCCCCTCAGTTTCTACTGATGAGTGCTCAGACCTCCCTCTTCTTAAAAGCAGTAAATATCGCTTTGACTTAGGGAAAAACCCCAATTCTATATGGTACATTAGAAAAGAAGTTACATTACTGCAGAAATGGTGCTAAGCAGTGTGAACTGAAACATTAACTCACAAGCGACCTTCCTGAGCATGCCCTTGTCAGCACAGTATTTTTCTGAATACAGTATTTATGTCTTATGTCCATTTACTTTAAAGTGACTTCCAGTGTTTCTGTGAAACCATTTTTAAGGTAAATTACTTTTTACATCAGAACCTATGTGGTGTTGCTATAGCATAGCTAGAGATCATAGAGATCACTTGTTTGACAAGCCTAAAACAAATACGCTATGATGAGGCTGGTATTGATCTTGTTCTCTTGACATGAATTTCAAGACTTCTAAATAAATGGCAATATTGGATTAAAATACAAGAACATTAGGAAATTTATTATCAAACCTGGTGCTCATATCAGTATTCTTCAAAATGCATAGCTAGACTCTCTTAAAACAGTATAGAAACATGATTTAGTTTGAAAACTGGTTTAGCTTATAATCTAAGGCTACACAGTGAAAATTATTACAAAAGATGTCTAAGTTTACTTGCTATGCTTGAAAAAGCTGTAATTTTTCATTTTTCTTGCTATATCTTCAATTAGCTTATCTCTTTGGGTAGTTACCACACATGGTCATATACACTACAAAAAAAAAACAACCCTAAAATTACCTGCAACATGCAAATTTTTTTATACTGTAATTTATATTGTTTTTTTCCTAGCAAGTTAAGGCTAACATTTTGGCACTCATCACAAATACGCTTTGGACATACTGCTGATTTATTTTTCACAAGGTATTCAGTAATAAAAGTGTTAGATATTTGTGGTGCCACAGGTTGAAAATTTCAAAATTACAATAAAGAAGCTAATGCATTTCTGAGGCCCACATAGAGTGTAGAAGAAGCAATTCAAGTAATTATAAAAAATATTTTAAAGTTCTATATGGCTGATGAGAATTTAGCAACAAACAGGTCTGTAATAAGTATACTGGGAGGGAGACAGGCATACCAAAATAAGCAGAAGGAAGCACAGCTTTTAAAATGAGCACTAGAGAGAGGACTCAACTACCACTGATCAGTAGCAAACCTTTTTTCCTCATATAGGAACAAGGTCTAGTTTCACTTGCCAAAGGCCAATTTCCATTTTAACTGCTTCAAAGCTTTCTACTCTGAATAATAAAATGTGCCAACTAATTAGAACCAAACATATCTTACCAGAAAGAAATCAGTCTGAGGTTACTGAAACGTCCTGAAATGTTTTTCTATATCCTACTTCATATGCCACAATCTGCCCTGACACTTTAGAATGAGAATAATTATAAGAATGATAACAAAGCTGTTCAAGTCCATTTCATATTGCCCAGAAAGATTTAAGTCCACTGGGAAATACAATGTTCAAACATTTCATTGATGCTTCCCCCTGAAAAAAAAAGAACCTCAAAACTAGCATCAATCAAAAAATCTATATTGTCTGAATAGATCTGTGCAATATACAGGCTTCTTTCTTCTGGAAGGGGTATTGGCTCAAATTAATAAATGTATGTAACACATTTCAGGCTGGCACAAAAAACGAATGTATTTGCTCTTTTCAGTGCAGTGGGGGGAAAACATACTGTTCTGTTTTTATCATATTTAATCGGGGGAGGAAAAAAAGCAGGAAGGCAGAAACTGAGTAACTGAACATCCTGAAGATGATTTTAGCACCTTTTACAGAACCAAAGAGTATGGGGAAAAACAGGGCAGCAGCAGTGTAAATGGAGAGTCCCCAGGTTCTGGTGGTTCACTAAACATCTGTTGTGCCAAACTTACAGCACAAGTCTGGGTCTTTATCTTACGGAAGTGTCCTTACACCAGTGCTTATTTCTTTGTGGCCCAGAAAATAATTATTTATCTGTAGAGGAACAGAAAAATAGCCATATTGGGTCATATCAACACTCCATTTAACGTGATATCCTCTATCTGTAGTGGCCAAGAGCCGCAGATGTTTAGGGCAGCAGGCAAAGAAGAGCACATACACATACTTCCCCAGGATAATCTTTCAGTTTCTTCCAGCAATCAGTTTAAAAAGAAAAGAGTGAGAGACTCTCAACCAGAAACACTACATAGCCCAACAGGCTATTCTCAAGAGAAACAAGAAGCCCAAGTTAGAATTCTAACTCCAGACAAGGGAAAGAAAAAAAATAAATTCAACTTCTTGCAGCTCAGTGTGAGTGCCTTCATGACTGCATGACAGCCTACTGTGGGAAGTAATGAGGGAGGAAGGGGAAGGAGAAGACCAGCACCTTTGCTCTATTTTTTATGTAAAACAGTTGAAAGTCTTTAATACATTCCTTTCTTCTTACCCACAGCAGTTTCATTTTAGAAAGGCTAAAATTAACTATTTCACATTTGTGGTTATTTGGATGGGGTTTTTGCTGAAAGCATTCACAGAACTGGATCTGAATTTGTGACAACTCTCAAGGTATATTACCTTTTTTAAAAGAAATAGTCCATTGGAACAACAACAGGAACAAAAATATGCTTGGAAGTACTGCTAAAGCAGTAACAAAATTTTGCAAAATAAATCAAGTCATTTGAAAAATAATCCTGGAGACAGGAATCTGTTTTCTCCATACCGCATACCTAACTGACAAAGATACAAATAAAACATTAACATACTGACTTCAGATCTAATATAAACAATTATCTTAACCATTATATATTTAAAGCAAAATCTAATCTCACTCTCAATTGCAGCAATTTGCATTAAAATACCAAGGTACTCAATAGCCATAAATCCTTCTGTACTTCATCCATTACAGTATTTCTGAATAAGTAATATCGCCAGAGGCTGCTGCAGATGCTGAACGCAAATAGGAACGTCCTTCCCAAAAACAAAAGGACACAGGAAGAAACTTGGTCACTTAGTAAAGAAGAGAGAAGCAATCAAATAATTACTCTAGAGACAGCAGAGCAAGAATCAGCTCTTGTGCCTTACTGGACTGGTCTTGTTTAAAAAGTAACAATAGCAAGTCTTGCATACTCGTACCCAGCGAGCACGACTGTTTGGCTTTCCTGGTGTATCTTTACAGGCAATCTGATACTTGTAATTAATCCTCGCTGACTCAAAAGATCAGAGATACCACAGACAGTCTATCTCAGTTTGTTATTTTTCTATTAGAAATGAACTGTCTACACCGCTGGCCTCAATCCACTTTTCTGTTACAAAAGGAGGTAAAAAACTTCCTATATTACGTTATCCCCCTCCAAAATCCTCTTTCCATTCTCCTACTGTTATGTCATTTCCTCCCTCCATGCATTGGTTTCTTTCCTAAATCCTCTCCAGTTTCCTTCCACTGATCACCTGGCACATTCAGGGAGGGACTGATACAAAGGGTGGAAAAAAACTCAAAGGCATAGTCTGGGGCAAGGCATTCTAGCCTCTGAATATGTTCTAGAAGAATAATAATTTTAAAAACTTTAGTTCTGGTAATTACTTTATTTGGAGTGTGCATGTAAAGAAACGTTCTAGAACATTATATGCTACAGTATCTATGACAGTACTATTATAAATAAGCTCTTAGGTGTGAGACCTGTCTGCTTAAGAGACTGCGAAGGTACAGAGACAGACATGCAATAAAAAATCCACGGTTTATGGCAGAATTGTCTCTGCAAAGCCCCTTTCCACAAAAGCATTATTTCTTCAGCATCTGGGTTTGTGGTTCTTGTGGGCCCAATGCCAAGGCAATCTGTTTGAACAAGCGCTGGTCTATCTGGCAGAAAAATGTAGTAAATACTTCAGCTCTAAACTATTGTGCATACTGCTAGGGATATGCATGGTAGAAAGGGGTCATATCACTGCTTTGGGAAATTAACACTTGTAAGTAAAAGGTAATTCTGTTGCAAAGGTAAAAGATGGGAAAATCCAACACTGATGTATGCTGTATGCAAAAACACACTTGAACGTGCTGACTTGGTATGCTTTATTTTCATTAAAACAAAGAAGTGACGCCTAAAAATCAGAATTCTCTAACAAACCACATCTACCAGTAAAGAGAAATCCCAAATCAGAGGTTCAGAGCCTACAAAATGTTACATCATTAACACAAGTCACTACATAACACTGTTGCTGTATCTGCGTGTTAATCATTCAATTTCCACATGCTTCCCTCACTACACAAAGTTGGAAATGCAACAGATGCTTAAGTGGGGGGCAGACACCAAGCGTTTTTGTATAATAAAACCTCTTGCCTAAGAGAAAAGAATGGAGGTCACTCATGCCAACTATTTCCCCAGAACACACTCACCTCCTGCGTTAACCAATTTTTATACTGAGAAATACATTTGCCTTCTCTTTTCATCATTTCATCACCAAAACTGCAGCTATCTGCTGCCAAAGACATGATGACTGGACTTTAAATACAGATCTCACAAGCAATGTAATAGACTTGATGCACTTACTTTTTACAGTGGCTCATTTTTAAACAAAGTAAATAAAACTCCTTTATTTGTTATTTAATCATTGTTTAATTCTCCAGTTGCACCAGTCAATTCCTGATATCCATATCCATGTATTTAGTATTACATACTTCAACATGCTAAGGTATATCATTACATAAAACAAAGTAACATGGATAATAAGATAAAAGTTCCAGTGACGACTGTCTTGAACGGTCAAGTAAACTTCACCATCCCTTTACCCATGTCAAAATTATCCAGTCCTCAGCCTGCAAGAGACTTTTCTCTAGCTTCCTAGTTCCACATTTTTGCCTGCTGTCAGCATCCAAAGCTCTTCATGGTTCGGAGCCCAGCTGTTAGAAGAGGCTGATCCTCACCCTGTATTGCTCAACAGCATTTATGAGGAGCTGGGCTGATGGGATTTTCCTTTTGCAGATTTCTTAATTCAGTACTCTTTTTCCTAGTATTAAATCCCTCTATACACCATCAGAGACAACAAGAATTAATCTCTGCAGAACATAGTGCCCTTTTATTCTGCATCTGACAAGCTTTTTGAATAGAGATTTTTTTGTTATTTATAATCAACAAATGAAACACTTTCAGATACTCAAAAGTTCCCACATTCATGATCTAATTTGGGTTTAGTATTCTACAAACCCTCTACCTGAACCAGGTAGACATCCCAGTTACAATCTCTATAAAACGATACAAAACTAAACAGTAAGTTTTCTCTATATAGAATGCACTTACTCCACCCTAAAAATGAAAACCTTTGCGGTGTGTGCACAGATTAACAGGATGCCATAAAACGACCTATCCCTCCCCATCCAGCAGTCCTTTGACTTTTTCTTTGTTTATCTTCTTTATTTATCAAATAATTCTCGGGATTAGAAATTAATCAAGAGAAGAAAACGGCCTATAGCAACACAGCACCATCAAACCTCAGTCGTAAGAGGCCTCTGAGAACTTCTTAACAGAAATAAATAATAAAATCTGTATCACATTTTTGTCAGACATATATGTGGGGGGAATAAAAGGCACACAAACTTCATCTAGTTCAGATACATCTGGAACTTTTAGAACACCATACTTGCACAACGAAGAACAGCAGGTAACTAGAGGGGACTCCACAAGAGATAAAGACAAATCACCTCAAACGTACCGAGGATTCCTAGGGAAACACTGAAACAGCTGTCAAAATTAGGATAAGCAGAGGTAAAGCAATACAACAGGCATCACCTCTGTATTATTAGAGTGGAAATTTATGAAAGGCATCTACCTATAATACTGGTGGCATATTAATTACTACAGTTTAGTTTTCTTCAGTGGAGAGTTGTTTTCTTTTACAATGCAATACATTTTGTATAGTTAACCTTTCAGTTTCATTTGCCAGTTCTCACATGAAAGCTCAGTATCAAATGATAAAATCCATTTTCTCTTGAAACACTGTAAAGTTATTTCTATTCTACAGTGGCTTCCAGAATTTAGCCTGTAATTTCCACTCCAGCCTATCTACAATTCAGTAAACCACCTTTGAACACCTCTGCATGGTCTCTCAGTATTAATACATTTTTTCTCCATTACCAAGTAACTGCATGATACTGTAATTAACAGCAGCTAATGCAAATATAAGATTAGCCAACTTATGGCAATCAAACATTTGATAACATCACTATCTTCCTCTTTTGGTTAAAGGGATAAAAGAAATTGCACAAATTTCATTTTGTTGATGCTATGTCACGCTGGACAAAAAAAAATGCTTTTTTTTTTGTAAAAAGCTTGAGTTCTTGTTGTATAAATGCATAAACATAATATTATATGAATTTCCATTGGGAATTTGGTTTTAAATGCAAGAATGCATCCAAACTGTCATACATTGTTATTCATTTTAGATGCCCAACTAGAGAAATCTCAAGACACTATTACAGTCTTGAAAACAACGATCTTAAATTCTACTGGAACTTCAACAGCTTTAAGTATAATTAATATTAACAGTTCAGGCACTCCTGTCACTAAGGACATGTTCCTAGAAACGTAAGTGAATCTTAAGTCACATAATTATTAGTTTACCAAACAGCAGATATAAAACACCATTTACATCATATTTGATGTAAAAAATAATAGCTTTCCCTCCAGGGTGGCCTTTGCCAAAACAATTAGGGAGTTCACATACATAGAAGACACCTATAAAATGGAATAAAAAGTTCTTCCCTATACCACTGAGCATTAGAAGGTAAAATTATACCCAGCTGCTACCTAAGAGAAAACATTGAACAACTTCTGTGTTTAAAATTGAAGCAGTTTAGAACAGAGAAGCAGGTACACGTCTATCAGCAGTTTTGTTGCATTCTTAAAAGAAACAGGAAACAGCTACTGAATCAACTCACTGAAGCTGAAGAGGCAAACACCTGAATCTGTAAGTAACCCAGCACCATGTGTCCTTGCACCATTGCCACATCCAGTTGGCTCGGGGGACAGGGAAGGCAGTGGCAAACACTACCACTCCATCACTAGCACAGAGAAGACTGACTGAAGATACCTACATGAAAAGTTTGTCATCCACAACCAGAGCGGTTAAGCAACAGAAGAGAATGAACTAAGCAAAAGAATGAATCATAGAATCATAGAATGGCATAGGCTGGAAGGGACCTTAGACATCATCTAATCCAACCTCCCTGTCATGGGCAGGGATGCCTCTCAACTAGACCAGGCCACCCAAGGCTCCGTCCCACCTGGCCTTGAACACCTCCAGAGAGGGGGCATCCACAACCTCTCTGGGCAATTTATTCCAAAGTCTTACCACCCTCATACTGAAGAATTTGTTCTTAAGATCTAATCTAAATCTGTTCTCCTTCAACTTAAACCCATTTCCCCTTGTCCTATCAGTGGACACTCTTGTAAAAAGTCCCTCCACGGCCTTCCTGTAAGTTCCCTTCAGGTATTGGAAGGCAGCTATTAGGTCCCCCCAAAGTCTGCTCTTTTCAAGGCTCAACAATCCCAGCTCCCGCAACCTATCCTCATAGCAGAGGTTCTCCAGACCCTGGATCATCTTTGTGGCCCTCCTCTGAAGACGCTCCAACAGATTTATGTCTCTCTTATAATGGGGACACCAGAACTGGACGCAGTATTCGAGGTGGGGTCTCACAAGAGCAGAGTAGAGGGGGACAATCACCTCTCTTGACCTGCTGACCACGCTTCTCTTGATACATCCCAGGATGCAGTTGGCCTTCTGGGCCACATGAGCGTGCTGCCGGCTCATGTTGAGCTTCTCATCTATAAACACCCCCAAATCCTTCTCTTCAGGGCTACTCTCAACCCACTCTGTGCCCAGTTTGTATTTGTGCCTAGGATTGGCCTGACCGAGGCGAAGGACCTTGCATTTTGACTTGTTGAAGCTCATGCAGTTTGCACTGGCCTGATTCTCAAGCCTATCAAGGTCCCTCTGGATGGCATCTCTTCCCTCAAGTGAGTCCACGGCACCACACAACTTGGTGTCATTGGCAAACTTACTGAGGGTGCACTCAATGCTGTCATCCATGTCGCTGACAAAGATGTTGAACAGCACTGGACTCAGAACAGACCCCTGAGGGACACCGCTTGACACTGGTCTCCATGTAGGCATCGCACCATCGACCACAACTCTTTGAGTGCGACCATCCAGCCAGTTCTTTGTCCACCAAGTGGTCCATCTGTCAAATCCGTGTCTCAACATTTTAGAGACAAGGATGTCATGTGGGACAGTGTCAAACGCCTTGCACAAGTCCAGGAAAATGACATCAATTGCTTTACCCATATCTACCAGTGCTGTAGCGTTGTCGTAGAAGGCCACCAAATTAGTCAGGCACAACTTGCCCCTAGTGAAGCCATGTTGGCTGTCACCAACCACTTGGTTATTTTTTATGTGCCTTAGTACAGCTACCAGGAGAATCTGTTCCATGAGTTTACCTGACACAGAGGTAAGGCTGACTGGTCTATAGTTTCCCAGGTTGTCCTTCGTCCCTTTTTCAAAGATGGGGGTTATGTTTGCCCTTTTCCAGTCTGTAGGAACCTCACCAGACTGCCAGGACCTCTCAAATATGATGGCTAGTGGCCTAGCAACTTCAGCCACCACTTCCTTCAGGACCCGTGGATGTATCTCATCAGGTCCCATGGACTTGTGCACCTTCAGGTTCTCTAGGTGTTCCTGGACCTCATCTACTCCTACCCTGAGTAGTTCTTCACTTTCCCAGACCCAGCCAACATCCTCTGTGATTTGGGTGGTGTGGTTCGAGTGGTTGCCAGTGAAGACTGAGGCAAAAAAGTTATTGAAAATTTCAGCCTTCTCCATGTCTTCAGCAACCAGGTCACCTGTATCTTTCCGGAGGGGCCCCACATTCTCTCTCATTTTTCTTTTTTCTCTCACATACCTATAAAACCCTTTTCTGTTATTTCTAATATTGCTGGCCAGATTTGACTCTGTCAGAGCCTTAGCTTTTCTAACCTGGTCTCTGAGTACACGAGCAACTTCCTTGTACTCATCCCAGGTTACAAGTCCCTGCTTCCATGCTTTGTGTAATCCCCTTTTGTATTTGATTTTAGCCAGGAGTTCTTAGTTTATCCATATAGGTCTCCTGGTGTTTTCGCCTGATTTCTTCCTTTTAGGGGTGCAGTGCCTTTGAACTTGGAGGAGATGATCCTTGAAAGTCAACCAGCAATCTTGGGCTCCCAGTCCTTCCAGGGCTTTATCCCATGGCACACTACCAAGGAGGTTCCTGAAGCGGCAAAAGTCAGCTCTTCTGAAATCGAGGGTTTCAAGCTTGCTGAGCTTCCCCCTCTTAGCTGCCCTTAGGATCTCAAACTCCACCATCTCATGGTCACTCCAGCCAAGGCTACCCACGAGTTCAACATTACCTACCAGCCCTTCCCTATTGACAAAAACGAGGTCTAACATGGCACCTCTCCTCGTTGGTGCCTCTATCACTTGGATAAGGAAGTTATCATTAATGCATTCCAGGAATCCCCTGGATTGCTTGTTCCCCACCGTGTTGTTTTTCCAACTGATATCTGGGTGGTTAAAATCCCCCATGAGGGCCAGGGCTTGTGAACGAGCAGCAACTCCTATCTGCCTATGTAGGGCCTCATCCACTTGGTCCTCCTGGTTGGGTGAAACCAAACAAAAAGCAGCTTACAAAAGATTTACTACTTCATTGCTTCTTCAATGCTAACTCTCTTCAGCACAGTGAGCATCTAGTCTACATGGAGCTCAAAGTGTAGGAGGACTCCGCTGATATTTTTTCTGTTGTTGTGTAACATACACCTACAGTTCTGGAAAACAAACAAATGATTAAAAACATGTGCTTTGCAAGACTGCACTGCATGTTTCCATGTGACAACTGAGCAGGGCCTCTGTGTTTGCATGTGCTCAGGAAATTTCCACTCGTATTGCTATAACCAAACAGTAATCCCGTTTGATTGAAGGGGCTTAAAATGATTAGCAAATGCGTTTGTTTCCGAGTTGACTTCCCTAGAAACAGTCTAAGTTTCCCTGAAATTGCACATCCTAGGAAAGAAATGTTTCACTAACAAAGAATAGAAACCATAAAACATGAGAAAATAATCCGTATGAGTGTTCACATCACTTCATTACTTTTTTCCCTTCCTATATGCCTTCCAAATGTAGAACAAAGCTTTCAGGAATGTAAAAGTAATTTGTTCGGCTCTAATCACTTCAGCTGTTTTGATGTATCTACACGCATACTTAGCATAATGCCTAGACAGAATTATAGATTTCAGACTAGAACTAACATTGATAATCTGATCTTTAATCAGGGATGGCTGAGGGTCCACAAACAGCAGATGGTTCTATACACCATACTGCTCCAAGACAATGAGGAACGAAGTTTCAGCCTTCCCTCTCAATTCTCTATTTCTTCTTGGTTTAACAAGTCAGATGCCAGAATTTACACTATAGATTCTTTTACAGCCACCTCTTAAAGAATATACTCCGAAGAAATACACTTCACTGCACAATGTATCACTTACATAGTAAATATTTTTGTGAAACAGAGTTCACGTATACAAAGAAGCAAATTTTTCAAATTCTGTCCAACACCTACTCACTTGAAAACAAAGCCTGCTACTCCAGATGAGAAGTACTGAATCACACCACCCAAGCTTATTTCCTGTAAAGCAGCATTTCTCATAAGAAAAAAGCTATTCAGTTACAGCACTGCACCTCAGTTCCTCCATCAACAAATTCTCCTCCATAAGGTAAATTATTTTCTCTTTCCAAATAAAGCTGAGATATATACAGCAGCTAATAAACTCTGCATAATACTTAGTACTATGTTCCATTTTCTGGATATATAACACGCAGAACTCTTCTTTCCCTTGCCTAAGGTACACAGTAGGATGTAGCTGTGATATCACCATTATCCACTTTCCTCCATCACTATCCCTTTCCTATCTCCCTGCCTGCCTCCTTACGATACTGATTGTTTTCACATTAGCCCTCCCTCCACATTCTCTGCCTGGTGTTTTCGTCCTACTTCCTGCATAAACACTGCAGCACTCCCCCTTCCTTTGCAGTTCCTGTCAATTCTGATTCCTCTGAACTTTCTTAGACTTTTGATGCATTTCCTTATCCTCTCCTTAATGTTTCTGCCTAAATGCCAATTCCTGACCCTCCACTCCTCATATGCCATCACAGTACTTCTGCCTCTGGATGACTCTCAACTCCTAGTTTGTCTTTAATTCAGGTTCCATTTTCTTGCTCTTCACTTATGACTGATCTTCATGTTACATCTTAGACAAGGTCCCTTCCAACCCAAACTATTCTATGATTCTACAATTCCAGCTGTCTATTACTTTGAGACTTACTTTTTCTTCTGTTCCCTTTTTTTTCGTTTCCTAGTCAAATTTACTCCTTTACTTCATCCCTACGTTGATGTAAACTTCATGAAAGAAGTCTGGATTTAGTCCAAATAAAAGAAGCTGGTGGTCATCTTAATCACAGAAAATCTCCTATCTAATGCCAAAAGTCTCCCGGCTTATGTCTCTGTTCCCACCAAGAGCAACTACGTACAGCAAGTATTTTTCATACGAAAGAGCTTGAGCTTGATGCTACCAAACAGACTGTGGGGGGAAAACGCTAGGAAAAAAAAAAAAAGAGAAACAATCCTACCATCAGCTTGAAATAACATCAATAGTTATGAACACCAAACTTTTGTTTGCTCATAACTTGATCTACATTTTCCAGTTGGGTTTGAAGAAAAAAAAAATCTGTCTCAGTTAACATGTAAAGTTAGAAGCTCTGCTTTGGCCCATGAAACCTGGGTGTAATCATGCTCCACAACTTTGCAAGTATGATTCTCAGTAATTCTGTTTCTCCATAGTAAATTGCCAGCACTGATGCAAGAGTAAAGAAGAAGCTACACAAACTCTCCTGACATGTAGTTCTTGCACATGACTATATAACTTAAAAAATGAAAGCAGATGTGAAAGTACTCTCCTCACAAAAATACTCTTTAAGCACATAGAGTTGTGAGGAGAAAAAGAAAAGATAATACATAGTTAGAACATAGTAGCCTGCTCTCATTCCTAAAGAAACTTGATTTTTTTCAAATCATAGAATCACAGAATGGTTTGAGTTGGAAAGGACCTCAAAGATCATCTAGTTCCAATCCCCTGCCATGGGCAGGGACACGTTCCACTACACCAGGTTGCTCAAAGCCTCATCCAACCTGGCTTTGAACGCTTCCAGGGACGGGGCAGCCACAGCTTCTCTGGGCAACCTGTTCCAGTGCCTCACCATGCTCAGAGGGAAGAATTTCTTCCTTATATCCAATCTAAATCTCCCTATTGCCCTTGTCCTATCACTACACGCCCTCGTAAAAAGTCCCTCCCCAGCTTTCCTGTAGGGCCCCTTTAAGTACTGGAAGGCTGCTATAAGATCACCCCGGAGCCTTCTCTTCTCCAAGCTGAACGGCCCCAACTCTCTCAGCCTGTCTTCATAGCAGAGGTGTTCGAGCCCTCGCATCATCTTCATGGCTCTCTTCTGGACCCGCTCCATATCCCTTGCTTTACCCTTAAACAAGAGAAAATAAAAGCAAAGTACAACCTGCCCCTTCCTTTCTTTCCAGTTGTAACTACACCATCAGCTATGGTCAGCCTGTGCTGCTGGTGGGACCCATCTATTTTCAGTAGTGGTGACTGTCAAAATCTGATCTGAGTTTCTGCAGACTCAAAATGCTTTTAGAACTTATTTTGTAGCTCACTCTCTTGCAAAGGACACTAAAAGAACGTATTTTGCATGAAGAGATGCAACCTGCATTTGGATCCAGTCACAGTTCCTGTGAACTGTATCCAGGAATTGCCATGCAGGTTCATGGCTGATTTAATTTGTCTTTTATCTTTATACATACTCTTTAATGCAAAACTTTCCTCTGACTACCTGGCTTTTTTTTCCCTATTTCTGACAGGCTCTGCTCATTTGTGACATTCTTCTTGGGATATTTCAAGTCCTTAGTTTTTCTCATAATTTTCCCCTTCCTTAGGATATTTGATAAACATTCTTCATGCTTTAGTACATAACCTCTTCAGTTCTGCTGACCTCATCAGTTCTCAGTTTAATGACTTTTCCCCTAAATATAATTTTTTTGCTTATTTTGCCCTGGTTTTTGCTTTTAATTTCTGTTTCGCTTTTAGCACACAATAAATTGAGCCTCAACCATTCAACAAACACTTCACTTGTTTCCAATCTCATCCTCAACGTCCACTTGATTCCTGCCTTTAAATCAGTGATTCTTATATTAGCTTCTCCTGCTTCTATCTGTTTCCTTATGCAAAAGTCAGCACCTTAGCTTGTTGTCAAAGATGCCTGACCATAATGTGACTGAAATACAGCTCTTATTTATTCCTCTTGCACTCTTCCTCCATGCTTGCAATGTTAGTGGACAGTCCACTTCACTGTATCATAACCAACAGGTTCTCTTAATCTGAAACCTGTCTATCATCAACTATGCAGATCCCTTTGGCATAGTAGCTCTAAAATATAGCTTTTCACTCCAAGCTAAGGTTTTTTTCCGTTATCTCATAATTTAATTTTGATTATTTCAACATTCTGGCCTTGACAAATACAGTCTTTCTCAGTCACATCCACGAATGACATTAAACCTTTTGATTTGTCTTCTGTGCAATGAATCTCTCTCCATACTTGTAACAGCACTCTCCTTTGCATCAAATGTAGTACAGTGGTCTTTGATTCTCATACTTATTAGCACGCAACACCAGGCATCTCTTGTTCACTCACGACTCCCCCTCTCTCTGCTCAGACTAACTCCAGCCACGAACACCCATTTGTTTTTTAGAATCATACCTTCATGTTTTCCTAGCAATGCTTAGTTGGTATTTATCTTACCAACACTTCTTAAGTTTTATATCATCCACAAACTCTTCTGAGCAAGGATGGAAGATATTCCCACAGCTGGAGAAGCTGCAGAAAGATTTCACCCACAGAACATCTCTTCTTCCCTCTCTAACAACTTCATGAAGAATATAACACTTATTTAGAGCCAGAGAGGACTGAGGACAAGTGAAGACTCTTGCCACTAGCCCATCCATGAGAGACACCCCATCCTAGCACAAAGCTCATCGGAGCCCCAGCCGAGGCTGTAGCACCACGGACAGGGCTGGGCCAAGGCTCCCGCAGAGGGGGCAAGGCTGGGGAGCTCCCTGGAGGCAGAACAAAGCACCAATAACCTCTGCAGCAAGGGAGATTCAAGAAATTAAGAGAGATAAGGAGACTGTAAACCTCGAGAAAGTACAGAGAAGCTTGATACCCAAGACAATAGAGGGAAGAGCTAACCTAAATAAGGCTAGGCCCAACTTTTCTGGAGTTTCAGGTGCAAAGGTGGTTTCTGGGCAAACGTGGCAGGCAGATGGTGTAGGTTGTTAAGAGTGAGGCCCAGAAGCTGGGGTGTAGGAGCTTAGATAGGGAATAGTTGTATGTAATATATATACACACATATGAAAGGTGCAAATTATAAAAAAAAAAAATATTTAAAAGTTGAGCTAAAATGTTTAAGAGCCACTACTCTAATGCCCATGAATAAAAAGAGACCACTTCACAGTGGCTCAGCTACAAACACAGTACACTAGTCAATCGCACCAAGTTTTCTTGAATTCCTCCACCTGTATTATTCATCCATGTCCACTTGACATGTGGACTGTAAGTGCTTTGGAGCAGGGATTAGCCTTTTGTCCTATGACTTTGCAGTGCCTTTCAAAACGAAGGCTTCACTTTTACCTAGCACTGCTGGATATTACGGTATGCAGAGAACAACATGAAGATGAGAAGTGACAGTGGGCTAAACCCAAGCAGAATTAGCCACTTTCCATGTCTACTCTCTTTTAGCATCAGCATGAAGTACACTAAATCCAGACAAGATGTTTCGGAGAAATGCAGCAGCAATAGGGAAAAATCAAAAGACAAAAGCCACAGCTAGTAAAATACTTCAAAAATGTACATGTTTACCATTGATGCCTCTATGGGAAATGGAAGCATTTGGTAACAGGAAGCAGACGCATCATCAGATGCACCAAGGTAAAGTGCACAGCAATCTACTTATATGACTTGAAATTGTTTTAACTGACTGCACATTGTCTGTACTTTAAAGATTTAAGGTTTAAATTCTGTATTTTAAAATACGCACAAAGCTCCAGCTAAAGACCTACAGTTTAGCTCCTTTATTTCTACAACTTCCATCCTCTATATTCCTCTCAAAAAGAAAAAATTCCGACACTCCTTTTGAAATCATTATGCCATTTGTATCACAATGACTCTTCCAGAAACCTCATTGCATGCTGATGACAGCGAATCACAGTTCCAGAAAGGAAGCAGAAGTGGAACACAAAAAAAAGTTTTAAACATGTATTTATGGAACTGACTTAGTGACGACGTAAGAAATGCATGCAAATATGTTCTACCAAAGAGCACGTTATTGTGGGCACAAAGATATATTTTATTAAAATGAAACATACAAATAACAGTAGTAAATTTCCCAAAATGCATTACAACATATGATATTTCCTACTGCTGCTCAAAGTATACAAGAACACCTTCTTCACGCAGCTTTCAAAAGGAAGTCACAACCACGTAGTATAAGAAGACAGAACTCCAGTCCTAAAGATCTAACAAGCAAAAAATACATGATGGGGAAAGCGTAAATTACAAAACCACAAATGTCTGTGCACATATCTAGACTCACATTCACCCACCCCACCAAGCTGTTATTACCTCTCACCCTCATTAGCCTTGCAGAACCAAAATGGAACAGAGAGAATTTCAGAATTTTAACATACAAGAGGGAATGAAATTCAATAAGCATCGATCCCTCATGCCTCTCCAAGCCAGTTGAAATATGTGGGATTGCCTTAGATGGCAAGAAGTTGTCATCATTTCTGATACAAAAAATTGGATTATAAGTGACAGTGAGGAAGAACAGGACTTGATACCGAAATGACACGCTTCATTCCTAGGAGTGGAAACTACAAAAAAAAATTTAAACTGTAAAATAACATAATAATCAAGGCGCAATAATCATGCAATAGGACCTACAGAACAAAGGCAAGTAGAGACATGAAATTACAAGCTATGACTTCAACATTAATTTCACAGATTTTACAGAAATTCCTGGAGAGTGGCTTTTAAATAGACCCTGAACAATTAAAATCTATTGCTATCCAGAGAACTAAGACCATCTTTGATACCACCATACTGTTTCTTTTGATTGTATGTTTTACATCTTTCCACTGTTCCTTTGTCCTGTCTACTTCTTACAATACATTCATCCCAGAAGCAAGCACTACTATGCTAGAGAGAGTGTTCCAGTAACATATTAAACTCCTTGCAAGTTTCTATTCTCCCCTTTTTATAGGGAAATCTGTGCATGCAGTGAAGTTTAAGTAGGCGGGGTAAACTTTGCACCTTGAGTCCTGGCTTAGACGGAAATGTTTTCAGCACCTGAACTGTCTGCTACTCTCTGTTCACACAGTAGCCTGCACAAAAGCCCTGCGCCCTTCCTTCTTGGTCGACAAGCACTGGACCATGATAAACAGGTAGAATAGAAATAAATAGGTAGGATTTTTATGGGCTTCAGTTCCACTCTTTTTTGTAAAACTTAACCCATGCTTCAAAAAAGAAGTGGCACACTCAGATTCTAGCCATTAAATCACTCCATAAAATAATTCCTAAAAATCTTTAATGATCACAGCTATTGGGACCACCTTGCAGGCTCCATTACAGTTTAGGGATTATTTTATTTAATTTATAGCACATACAAGAGAGAAGCGTATCTTTTAAGTAATACCAGAACTAAAATCAGATTTTTAAGCATCCGTAACTTAAGAATGGTCACCACACATTTTTAGCTCCTGAGACTTTTAATAGAAACAGTCAAGTAAAAAGACTATATTTGTCAGACTAGATTACTGATTACAAGCAACCCCTCCCCCAATCGTGTGACTTATGCTCTGCCCTCTATCAATTAAAACTTGTTTAATCTTAGTCACTATCATACATGCAAAGATTAAACAGTAACCTGTAAAGGCGTGTGACATATCCTGCTCACTTGTAATTTTGTTTCAGCAGAAGCTAAAGATTCCTACAATTTTGCTACGCAACATTCTAAACTGAGAACAATGTAGAAATCACAGGATTCCTTTTCCTTTGAAATCATGTTCCACGAGCATGCCTTTCCTAATCCCTTTTCCACTACTGAGAGCAAAGGATCAGATTCTCTTTCTTCAAGTGTTTGAATAGGCACCAGTTCCCAAACTGCAATGCCATCGCTTCTGGTGATCTCAAGGGCCATGATCAGGGGTCTGTAATCAGTGTATGCAATAGCATAAAACAGTAAAACTCAAAGTATTTTCAACCGATACTAAAAATCAATAATATTCTGCAAGAGGTCAGTTAATCCAAGGTCAGAAAACACTGATTCAAGACAGTATCACTGCCCACAGAGACATAATTGGTAAGTTATACACATAAAATTGTCCAACAGTATATTGATTTTGTCACTTAACAAGTCTTTCACACTCCCTCACTGAAAGCAAGGCCTCATTAACTAAACTTTCAAGGCACTATTAGATACCTGCTAATTAGCTAAGACAGAATTACAGAACTGGTAGCCAGCAGTGTTAATGATAAGTGCAAAAGACTTCCCATTGGGATCTGGAAACAAATACCTGTGTTTGCACAGAGCTGAGTCACACTAGCCCCCACCTGCCATGCTTTTGCTCTGTTCCCCCCACCACTGCCCCACACCTCTGCTTCCAAGAGAGCACAAGGCTGGGGAGACCCAAGCTGGCTTCATGCAGGCAGTTTCACAGTCCATTCCAGAACCAGATTTGCTGGGAAAAACAGTTAGGAGACATCCTCAAAGTATCAGTATTAACCAATTAGTTTGTTGATTATCATGTACACATGATACACGTATACAGTATTCTGGAAAACGAAAACTTAACTGTGTTCAGTTAATGAAGTAGCTCTTACAGTCACTTGTTAAAAATCAATGCATACACAAAGCCAGCAGTCAGCAGAGTTTCAACTCACCTATCAACAGTTTTGAGTAACACATTCCCTAAACGGCAGGCAGACAGACTTCCTAGTTTTCAGAACCACACTGTCTACTGCAACAGGGCAGCGCGCATTGGAAATGGATGCTTCACAGTACTTGTGACACTGGAAATGCACAGGTTCTTTGTATTACCTGTACATTTTTAGACACATTATTGACTCAGTCTCGCTTCATAACAAGCCAACGAACTAATTCTCGTCCAGCCTTTTAGAAAAACGGTGCTGAGCGCTGACTTCTCTATTACACAATTTATAGACAGCTTTTTATAAAAGGACCACATTTAACCTGAAAAAACAGGCGAGTCATGCTAAAAGGCCTGAGTATTTCCAAATCAAAGATGTCTAAGCCTGAAAAAAGATTTCACTGTTTTGAAACCATGAAAATTTGTTTGTTGCTCTTCATAAATCACAAAGAAAAAAAAAAACAGTACTCATTTCAACAGTACAACTCATTTCAACAGTTGTGCTGCTGGGACAGCAGCACAAACAGGCAGCAACTGCTGATATTTTGCCAAAATGCTAGATAGATCAATACTGTTAAAGAATAGCTATAGCCACTGCAATCTCTAATCTCCTGCCTTGCAAACTTTACTTAGATCTGTAAGACACTAGGCACTCTTTATCATCATTATCATAAGAGATAATTTTTGTACCTAAGACAGCAAACAGTGTCTAATATCTGAAATTTGCAGATACAAAGATTTAACATACTGGTTGAGTTTCTTTAAAAAAAAAAAAATCAAACAGCAGCGTATCAAGAGACCTGACACAAAACCAAATGCCAAGCAGACAAATTAAATAAGAAAGGAATCCACCATAGTCACATTTTAAAATACGTATCATTCTCCCAAAGTAAAAAAAAAAAGCTTTCAAGACACAACTTACTGAGTTGAATCTTTAAAAGACCTTAAGGTACATATGTTATAAATTTCACGTCATCGTATAGAAATTTTGTATCATCAGACATGAAAATGAAAAAAAAACTTTTTTGCATGTTTTTTTCTGAGAAATGATCTCACGCTTCTGCAACCATATAGCTTTAGAAATTGAGGCTTAGAGAAAGACCAATTTTTCTGAGACTTCTAACAAAAATCTCTAAATCTAGCAAAACTGCTTTTGACCCAAATGCTTACACTAACTTCTGTTTTGTGTTATCAATTATTAGGCAGCTCTACCTTACAATTAAAATGATTTATTATTATAAATATTCTTTAAGAAAAAGTTGCCTTTGATAAAGAATTGTTGATCTTAAGAGTATCAGGTTCATAATGTATAATTAAATTCAGGCATTTAAGTGCAAGCTTGCAGGGAAGAAAATTACCTCAGGAACAAAACAGTAATTCCTTCTGTGCAGATTATTTTGAATTCAACTCCTTGCTTTAGTGGTTTTAGGAACTGGCAAAACAGGAAAATCTTGAAAAGGGTGTTTAAACACCTAACCTGGGCTTTGTTCACTTAAGACACATTAATAATCCATTGCTAGTGGCAGTTCTTTTGTAAGAAGGGACACCAACTTCTGACAAGGTTCTTTTTGCTGAAGAGGCTCCTTTTAAAATACGTGCTTACTGCAAAACAAATCAACTAAACGCACACTGTAAGAACTGATGTAACAGGTAGATGGAGCAAATTAATCTGCATCACAAGTAAGATTCCCCTCCTCCCACAAGTTACTTCAGAGAAGCTGCTAGAGGAATCAAGATACACAGACGCTTCTCATTTCATTGTGCGTATATGACCGGGAAGTGGAATGTGCTCTCACTGTGTTCAGACCTGTCCCAGATTTCCCTCTGATTTGAAACAGGAGGGAAAAAGAGCCTCTCTCTCTCCCCAGCGCTGGCAGCCACCCTCCGCGGTAGGGAGGGCTCTTACCATCAGGTTCAACAGCACGTTTCGAGTATCTTTAAAGAAAGAAAAACAAACAGCTCTCCTGGCGAGACAAAAGCCGTTCACACGAAGTATCCGCCGCCCAGGCTGTCCCAGAGGAGGCAAAAACGAAGGGGCTCAGGCTCCCGCGCACCGAGGGGAGGCTGAACCGGCGCCGCTTTGGAGGCGGCGTGTTCTCGCCTCCCCGGGAAGGGCAGGCATCGCCTCGCAGCCCTGGAGAAGCGGTTCCTGAGGGAAGGCTCCCTTAAAGCACACACTCGAGGGGAGGAGGCTGTTCAAAATTCTATGTGCTGAGACTAGAAAGAAGATTAAATCCCACCTGTGCCAGGAAGCAGGCAGGCACACACACACACTGGAGAAAGGACACTCCAACCTCCCGTACCGCCAGGGCCCAAGCCCCACACGGCAGCCGGCGGGGCAGGAAGGAGGTGCGGCGGGGCCGGGGCGGTTCAGGTGTCGCTGCGAAGGAAGGGGCAGAGCGGGGAGGCTGGAGAGTTCGAGTCCCCCTCCAGGTAGGAGGGCGGACGGGAGGAACCGACCGGCTTGGGGCTCCTCGGGCGCCAGGAGAGAGAACCGAGGGCTCGGGCTCCCCTGCCCTCAGGCTGCCAGAGAGAAGCGGGGGTGGAGGGCGGCCGGCGCCCGTGCGCCGAGCTCGGATCGGGGCGGCGGGCGGAGCGCAAGCCCCGCGGGCCGAGGGGCAACAGCGGCTCAGCCCTTCCCCCCTCTCCTTTTCTTTCCCCTCTCCTCCCGGGCGAGCCCCATTTCCTCTCAGCGGCAGCCGAGGGCGCTCCTCGGGGCCGGGCGGGGAGAGGGAGCGGCAGGAGTCAGCGCCGGTAGCGCCTTGTTCTCTGCTGCCGCCGCGGCGGGCAGCCAGGCCGGAGGGGGCTGCGCAGCCCGCTCCCCGCCCCGCCGCGCCTCCCCTCCCGGGGCTCACCTCCTCGATGGCCGCCACCGTGTTCCTGCACTGGGCCATCCGGGTGGTGAAGTTGGAGGCGGTAGGTGACTTGTAATCCTCATTGGTCTCGGACACGAATTCCGACACGGAGATCTGGTCCGGCATGGCGGGGCGGGGATGAGTGGGGCGAGGGGAGGGGGGGGAAGGCAGGCGGCTCCGGGGGGAGGGGAGGGCCCAGGGGGGGCTCCCCCCTCACATCGCTCGGCAACCGGCGGCGGCGGCGGCAGCAGCGCCCTCCTCGCAGCCCCGCCGTCTGGAGCGGTGTTGTTCCTCCGTCGCCACACAAGGAAATTCCCCGCACCCACACTCCTCCTCCGCCCCGCGCGGTCACGCAGCACCGGGGGCCGGGCACACGCCCAGCGGCGAGCGGGGGGAAGGCGGTGGCGGCGGCGGGAGCTGCCTCCACACCCCGCCCTCCCGCTTTCTCCCTCACACACAGAGGGCGGTGGCGGGCGGAGGCGCGGCCATACGACCCCCCTTTCAGTCTCCGCACGCCCGGAGGAGACCCGCAGCCACGCGCTCGACCCCCGGCGCCCGCCCTGAGAAGATGGCGGACCCCTCCCTGCCGCGCCCCGCCGGGGAAGGAGAGGCGGGCCGGCGTTGAGGGGCACGGCGCGGGTCTCACGGCAGGCACCGGCTGGGTAATCCCAGGGACAGGCAGGATAAATCCAGTCGTGTAATTAAGATCGTGTTTAACAACAGCACGAAGAATCCAAGGGCAGGGGAAGGTGAGGTGCGATGCCTACCTGGTGCAAGGAGGGACGGGTGGAAGCCCACAGGACAGGTTTCCGCGCTGTTCCCTCCGTCGCTGCCCGGAGGTGTCTCTTCACAGTTCGTAATCTCTATTTCGGCGGTTTAATCTTTTTTACGATTTTACTGCCTTGTTTTGAGGGAGCTAAAGTTGAGAAATGCTGTCTTTCCCAGGAGGTCCGTGCAAAAAGACTTTTAGGCTAAGTAACGTTTATATCTAAATTCTTAGAAAGCTTTTTCTGTACTCGAAGAGGAAGTGTTGCTATCGGAGGAGGAGACTCTTTGTTCTTTAACATAAAGCCACAAGGATGAATCAAGGCAAAAAGAGCAAAACTCGACCCCAGCAGTGGCGTTCGTGACCGACGCGGCAGAAGGGAGATTGGCGAGGTGTCACCCAGCAGGCATGGAGCTTGCTTGCTTCGGGAATACGGGGATGTGATCCACGGCGGTGGCTTCTCTTGGCCTCAAAGCCCTTAGGAGTTCCAGCCTTTTAGCGCAGAAAGCTTTGGAAATCTGTACTTTGGCCCAGAAAGTCTCTTGTGGCTCTTTCAGTCCCCTTTGGTGATACAGTTACTAGCTTTCTATAAGTGATTCTTTATTACCCTGATTTAAAACTCTCCAGGGAATTCAGATGAGTAAGCAGGTACTCTTTTGCTGCAGCTTGTAAAATGTCCAAATAAATAACTGCAGGCCTACCCAGATGTTACTGCCCTTTGCAATCCTTGTTACTGTTATACAAAGTTCTGCTTTAACATAGGTGATGAAGCTTGTCAACCACATTTATTTTGCTGGTTGTAGCAAAGCAAATGAATGAGCAGTGACTATCTGCATGTTTTTTCCTTCTTCTAACTCTTACTAGTTTTTCCACTCTAATTGTTCCTTCTTTTCTGTCATAAAAATCGCCACCCTTATTTTGCTTTTTAACTTCTGTCTCCATATAATGTTGTATTAGAAATCTCTCTCCTCCTTAAGACTTGTGCATGTTTCAGTTAACAGGACATCTACAGATACAAATTGTTCCGGTGCTAATGTATTAAACTTCTTGTCTGTATTTGTATGTCGTGTAATAAATAAATATGTTTGTGACCAGGTTGAGTATAAATATTCATTCCTGCTAAAAATGTGTGATGTTATGTCTTCATTTTTGTATCAGCTGATGGTGATACCTTTAGAGAATACCTACCACACTATTAGCCAAACTAGCATTTTTGAGCTATCTATCATATTTTCCAATGTGGCATATTTATTTAGAAATTTTGAAGGAGATTAAAAACTTGGTATCGGAAAGGCAAATAATACTGGATTTTTACTTTTTGCAACAGCTCTTCTATCAGATGTAGTCTGAATCTGCAGCATATCAATGTGGTATCTACTGGTTGCATCTTCAGTTTGATATTGGAGTATATACAACTAAGTATCGTCATGCAATGAATCTTGAAATTCTATAGTATTTACACATCAGGTTAGGTTAGATGATTGCAGCGATATCTTCTGATCTTTAACTTAATAGATTCTGTGACTTCTCTTGTCCCAATGAAACGGATAGACCTTTTTGCTTGATAGACTGCACACTTCACTCAGGCCTACGTTTTCTGAAGCTGAAGACTTGTGCTTGGGTGAACCTTCTAGAAGACATCTAGTCTTGATATAAAGACTCAGCATTTTGGAGAATCCATTGCTTCTGTTAGTGTTTTATGACAATGGCTAGTCACGATTACTGTGACTTTCCAGCTATTGCTGTTATGACAAATTTTTCAGCAGGTTAAGAAGCTATTCAGTACTCAGACTTTTCTCCCTGTGAGCGTTTTTGTACACTGTGATGAAATCATTTCTCAGTTTTGTTTCTTGATAAACCAAGCTGAACAACTCCCCTCTTTTAAAGAGGGCAAATCTAATTTGAATTGCTTTGCATTGGCCACAAACCAAGACTGAGTACACAGATGGTGACTGTGGGTCAACTGACATGTGGCAACTCGTTACTCTGCAGTAACACTTTTATTAGTGTATGTGAATCCTGCGTCTCTCACTGAAAGGAGATTTTCTCAGCCCTTCCATCATATTTATAGTTCCAACACCTCAATAAATTATTATCCTTGTTCTCTGCTCCCTCACTGTTACATCCAAGAGTGTCATTAGACTTTCTGGTCCCAGTATCATACTGGCTCATCTACCTGTCCACTCTGGCCTCTAGGTATTTATGAGTGACACTTAATTTCAGCATCCAGCCCCATTCCTTGAATCTGTGAATAAGTGTTGCAGTAGAATGCGTCAGTACTGAAAGAGCTGTGAACGAGGCTCACATGCAGGATCTGGTACTACTATTTTGTCTCTAGGTTTTTCCTGCTTGCTTGCTCACCGTTGCTCCTTCTCCCCTGGCTTTGGACACTCCTTTCTTTCTTTCTTATCTGCAATTAATACTAGGTAAAATGTCACTGTCGTCTTTGACCCAGTCATGCAAGGTTTTCTGCTAAAGAGAAACTAATAACAAGAACACTTTCCAAAGATCCAAGCTCTGCACGTTGCTCTGCTGAAAGACTTCTAGTCTTGTGGATGTGCACAGACTACAAATCTGTGAAGCGGTGTCAAATATCAGGGTTCAGGTCTTTTTGCCTTGCAGAAGATAGGAAAATCAGAACACTTGGTTTGTACAAACGTTTCTTCCTACACTGACTTTAAACCTGCATTAATGGTTTCATCAGTCAGTGTTGTTAAAAACATGTCAGACCTTCAAAATCATAAGACAGATTTTAAAATAACTCATTTTCTTCTCTTCTTGGTTTTTGAGTCTTTAGGAGTCTTATCTGTGTGTCAAAATATTTATTTGCATCACTGCCAGTAAGTGAGAACCCGAACCAAGGACCTGGTGCTATACAAACACAGAACAATAAGGCAGCCTCTGGAGATATGAGAGTCTAAAATTAGAATGGAAAGGCAATAGAGTGAATATAAGGAAATACTGGACCATTATTTGTCTGTTTGATGATCTGTGATGTTCACACACTGTTGCCCAGATGTTTCTTAAGACAGTTTAAGTAGGATTTTCAACAAGGATTATGAGATAGATTGGGATATTTAAGGGGAAATTATTACAAGAATGAGGGTCAGCATGAGACAAAGTGCACAAGACCTTATGTCCTTGAAATTTAACAGTTCAGACTTGGAGGTTAACGTCATGGATCAAACGGAGTCAAAAGTTAATGTCTGTTTAATGGAAGGACATGCTAAAGGAGTTGTGAGAATAGCAGGGGAAGAACATCATGAGCTGGTTAGCGTGTTTGGTGATCCCTCAAGCGGTTGCCTGGGATAGGACTCAAAATGTGTATGGATTTTTTTTTTTCCACAGCAATCATGTCATTGTTGCCATTCACTGACTAGCTCAATAGCAGATTGTTTCATAGTATTTGCTCTGTCTATCTTTCCTTGATATCAATGTTTTTTTTTCACAGAATTTCTTTCTTTGGTAGCATCAGATAGTTTGAGGAAATATTTTTTCTTGGCCTTTTTTGTACTCAGTATTTACAGGGATTCTGAGGTGTATTTGTTAATTCTATTAAAAGTGATTTGAAGGAACACAACAGAAGGTGGTTCACAGAAAATCTCATTACCCTCATTGCTTATCTTTGAACTTAAAAAATAAGCATGCAAGTAAATGTAGTCTGTCAGCTGCTAATTAGTGGATGACAGTTTTCAGGCAGATAGATGTTAAACTCAGAAATTTATGTAGTGTGTATAAGTCACAGCAGATAAGTAAAACACTGTGTGGTAAGCCTTGTTACTGGATCCTGTTGTTTCATCCCAAGTCTTACAATATTTTTCATCAAGTATCAGTCCCTGGTGCTCAGAGTTCAGATAAACACTTTCAAAACAGATTCCACTTTTGAAAATTAGTTCCCACAGTTTTGGAGAAAGGTTTCTTCTGATTTCTAAAGGTACAAACCCCCAAAAGAGCAGATAGTTGGTTATTTTTAAGTCTCTCCTATGATTTTGGAGGTCTAACTCATGTTCTAATGATACCGATTACACCATGTAGCAACTTTAGAATAGCAAGTGTGACTGCTATTTAAGAATGAGCTCATGGCATTACTCTGTTGAAAATAATTCCTATTTGAAATTGTACTTGCTGTTACATGTATATTTCTGGAGTTTTATTTCTACAAATGAGTGCAAATTCTGCAAATTAAAAAAGTTAGTCCAGAAAAGTATATTTTTAAGGTCCTTTTGCTTTTGGAAGTGACTACTTGGGAACCTCTATTACAAGCACATGCTTTTTCCACTGTTACAATGGAATTATGCTCCCTTGTGTTGCTCTCACAGACTTTTGTGGAGAGTTTACAAAGATCTATTTTCTCTAGTGTTAATAGTAACACCAACACCTGCAACTGAAGTGGTAGCAGTAGACAAACATAAGAAAGAAGACACAGAGAGGAGTGTTGGTATTTTGTGCTGTTTCCCTCAAAACTCCCGAAAGATATTATTTTAACCAGTAGTGGGGGATTATGCTACTTAAAGGGTGAAACTGCACAGGTCTGTACACCTTTCAGTGTAATGAGAATTTTGCTTACTAAGGTTTGGCAGAACTGCACCATTTTTAAAATTTGAATTTGATAATAATATCTTACAGTCACAGTATTTGTAAGGTATACACTGGACGAATGTGTATACTCCCATGTGTTTTATAGGAATGTTTCAGGTTTTTGGAATCCAGTGTTTGCATCAGTGAGTCAGACCGAGTATGTCTGCACGGCTCTTTCAAGATGCCTTCAAGTGCTGCCCCATCTCATGGCGCCTCAGGCTGGATTGTGTTGCATGGATCAAGTGACAGGCCCTTGGGCCATGTCTAGGATGCACATCAGATGGGAGGCCCTCAGGGATACCGACTGCTGAAGAATTATCTTGCTGCAGACCCAGAAATGTTCTTCTAATATTCATGCTTTACAGATTGTGTTTCCCCTGGATGGCCTACCACTTCACCCTTTGTCATTATCCCTGACTGCCCCAACTTTTCAGGTAACATCAGGAGATGTACAACTCATTCTTCCTAGTACCTAGGCAATCATAAACACCACTCTGATCTCAATATTCACAAAAACAAACACATCACGGAGGGTCACATCTCAAGCCTCATGTCACCCTGAACCACATCCTTCCTCTCGGCAGCTCTGCTGTGCCCAAAGAAGATGACACAATGGAAGTAGACGGCCTTTCTGAAAACATGCCTTTTTGATCTTACTTTGATCTTACAGCTCTACCAATGACAATCATCAAGATCAGCACTCTGTGGGCCACACTTTTGCATTCACCAGACCGCATTCAATACACTGTGCTCTGCTGCATCAGCTCCCGGATGTATAACTTGGGATACGGTGATTTGTTTTCTGAGAAATTACAGAATTACAATTCGATCCCAGAATCAGCAAAGTTTCAGGTGACAGGACTTACATGGAAGGCAACAGACTTGTGTTTAGGAACGAAGAGACATTAGTTCCCATGGGCACAAAGTGAAGAGAAAAGAGGAACGTTCTTGGATTCAAGAATTTTTAGAAGGAGGGAAAAAAAAAGCCTGTGTTGTTGTCTAACACAAAACACCTTTATTTCTCTCATAAATTTGCTGTCAAGGAGAGTCTCCTAAAAGTCAGTTCAGAAAACAACAGTGCCCCGTTGCCCCACTGGAATTTGGAAACTAGAAAGTAGTCTTTCTTCAAAAAGGCAACTTAGAATACTCTGAAACCCTAAGAAATTAAATGCAATTTCATCCAGCTAGGGCCTGAGCAGGACATAGAAAGACAGACTGTCAAGAAAGGGAACTAAGACTGAAGTTCACCTGGCTTTAACATGGAAAATAAGCATAGAAATTCAAAGTTTCCCCATTGCAATGAAGCATGGTTCAAAAAAAAGTAGAATTTAACAAAAGAGCATAACTCTCTTTTGTGTCCCAGAGTTAAACTTCCAATCAAGAGTGAAGCATATGCGATCATGTACTTCATGAATGTCTGTTAAATAAAATATAATGACCTTTAAAGGGGAGAACACGTTCAGAAACAAAAATAAGTCTTGTAGCCTGAAGTTTTCTATCCTTGTATGGTAAAGTCCTCACCTATTCAAACTTATGCCAGATCACCTGCCTTGAACGGGAGTATCTGGCAGTGATGAAGTAGCTGCCTTGAATGCCTTTCAGGGGCCATCCTTTGCTGCATTGGTTGTTTGCCTGCAGCTAATGATCTGGAATCCATGGAAAGTGATAGGAAATATTATTTTACTGTGTGGGACATCTGCTTGATGATGGGGGACATGGCAGACCCTAGGCAACGCAGAAAGGGACTCCCTTCAGAGGTCATGACTCTGCCTTTGAATTCTGTCTGAGCAAGGTCCTGCTCTGCAGATGCTCCTAACTCTTGTACTCGGCTAGTTTGGCATTTCAGGCCTGCAAAGGGCCTGATCCTCCTAGGGGAAGTGCTTATAGCAGCTCTGAGTAGTAGGGAAAAAGCCTACAGAATCTGTACAACTTGGGCCAACCCATGCCTCAGGAGGCTCTCAGGCAGGAAGGATTCTGTGGAAAAGGTCATCCTCTCAAGTTATACTTAGAAGACATAGTTTGTATAGCACAGCCTTAGGACTATGTGAATAGAACAAAATAGAGTATATTATTTCAGTTGGAAGGGACGATCATCTAGTCCAACTGCCTGACTGCTTCAGGGCTGACCAAAAGTTAAATTAAGTTATTAAGGGCATTGTCCAAATGCTTCTTAAACACCGACAGGCTTGGAGCATCAACCACCTCTCTGGGAAGCCTGTTTCAGTGTATGACCACCCTCTCAGGAAGGAAATGCTTCCTAATGTCAAATCTAAACTTCCTCTGGTGCAGCTTTGAACCATTCCCACATGTCCTATCACTGGATACCAGGGAGAAGAGATCAGCACCTCCCTCTCTACTTCCCCTCCTCAGGAAAGTGTAAAGAGCAATGATGTTGCCCCTCAGCCTCCTTTTCTCCAAACTAGACAAGCCCAAAGTTCTTAGCTGCTCCTCGTAGGACATTCCTTCCAGCCCTTTCGCCAGCTTTGTTGTCCTCCTCTGGAGGCATTCAAGGACCTTCACACCCTTCTTAAATTGTGAGGCTCAGAACTGCACACAGTACTCAAGATGAGGCCGCACCAATGCTGAATACAGTGAGATAGTCACCTCTTTTGACGGGCTGGTTGTCCTGTGTTTGATGCACCCCAGGATGTGGTTTGCCCTCTTGGCTGCCAGGGCACACTGCTGACTCTTATTGAGCTGGCTGTCAACAGCAGGCTCAATGGATAGGGATAACGACAGAGAAAAAAGTTTATAGTCAAAAATTCTACATTTTTCTTGGGGATCGCTAAGATGTGCCCAGACTATTAAAGTGGAAAACTTACATAGTTTTCACAAATTGCTGAAAAATACTTGCACGGCTGTAGGTGAAAACTTTTGTGGGGTGAGTCCAGTGCGAGAAGAACCCTGTCTCAGAGCAGATCTCTTCCTCTCATAGTCATTGAGGAACTACTGACTTATCTGGGCAAGTTATCTTAGGAAAGCAACATAACACAGATGTCTACTGATTACAAACATACAGTTCAGTTTAACTGCTGATATGCTTACCCGTCTCTTCATGTCTGATACCTGTAAAGGGATGAGACTGATACGCAGAGATTGGTTCTTCATCCTTTCCCTCTTGGCATCATGTTTAGGAGCCTGTTTTTGAATGTGGATCTCTCCCAAACTGTCAGGCGTATCCTAAATGTGTTAACTAAAGCTGTGACTGGCACCTCACTCTGCTAAATCTAGCTGCTTCAGTCACGGTGGCCTTGAACTCTGTAGGTTTGAATTTAGCATTTTGTGGGTTTTAAGCACACCATTATATTTCCTATGCTGTCATCTAAGAAATTATGCAGTCTGCTCTCATGGCACTTATCATAGCACTACAGTCTTAACTTTGCTTGCATCTTCCCTCTTTGTGGACAACCTGTTACTAAGTCATTACCCTCCAACACTGGTAGCTATCCATTTAAAAATGCAGTCCTAAGGATGGAACCACTGCCAGGCACTTTTAGAATTCATGGGACGGTCTGGCAGTGTTCCTGCAGTTGCAGGACAATGGATGCAGGGGCTGTACTTGGATAATGCTCTTCAATGTTAGGTTACACTTGATGTGATAATGGAGTTTCTTAGAGTACAATTAGAATGTTTTGGAGTACATAATAAAATTAGGTGGGAAATGGTAAACAGCTGAAAAAAGCAACGCATAAGGATTTAAGTCATCTCTGAGGCTGTTTCAAGATCAGCAGAGGCGCTTAGGCAGTAGAAAGATGCGCATGTCAGAAGTGAATAGATTAGATAGGACCTGAAGGCTTATAGACTTCAGAGAGAAAACTGAATGAACTAAAACTAAATCAATACAGCAAGATGTATAATAATTTTCCAGTCTCCCTTATTACTTATTAAACACAGTTTAATGAAACAAAATAATTTCATTAAACAGGAAGGACTGGGATAACTAACTAACTTGGACTCTTTGAAGATAACATTTATAATGGTAATAAGAAATCCACTACAGGCAAAACATTTTAGCTTTGAACTTTATCAATTCAATCATTATTTTGCCACTAAAGAGAAGGCCAAAAAAATCAAATGTTTATTTATGAGGCGTTTATTGTGGATAGAGAATTAAATAATAAGAACGAATTGTATTCTAAAACATTTGTGATTAGTGGAAATAACAGGAAAAAAACATAGAGAAAAATACAGATTTGTCTGAAGCACTGAGTGATATACACTGCTGATGTTTTTTAAGTGACAGACAATATGAAAAAGGCTTACAAGGTCTTCAATATGTACAAAAAACCAAGAGTGTTACAACAAAGACCCTCTTTCATTGGTGTTATCAGCAGCTGATCCCTACCAAGCTTTGTAGGATTAGTGGCAGACAGACAAACTTCAGTAGAAATGTACAGATTTGTGGGTACCACAAAGTTCAGTCCTTTTACATCAGCTTTATTTGTGTTTGAGCAGCGTTACACTAACTCTCTTAAGGTATCTGCCAGTCTTTCTTTTGGTGTCACCATCTAATGACTAAAAGGTAGTGAAAAGTGGTAATGAGTACACAGTTCTCAGTGGCTAAAACAATGTGTCAACAGTACCCAGAGGAAAAAGAAAACAATCCATTGTTAAAGTCTAGATAGGAAGAAAAAGAGACATGATCATGATGTGCCTTAAAATAACAAAAAAAAGACATCGCTGCCTCAAAAAATATTTTAAATATTCCATCAAGAAAATACTGACACTTAGAATCCAAGGTGATGTAATATCCTGTGCTATAAGTAATAAACATTTCATGCCTTGGCACAAAAAGCTATGAGCATATTATCAAAGAAGAGAAGCAAATCACATGCCAGCATGTTGCTTGGTGTGTAGTAGCTAGTTTTTCTGATTAAAAATAATAATTTAAAAATGCTTTGTTTATGTTAACATTAACGTTTACAGTATTGTATGAAGGAAGTAAAAGAATAAATACTATCAACTGACTTGCCACCAAGAATTCAAACGGTAGTGCTTGTATGTGGTGCAGTTGCTTATTGTGATGCATGTAAGGAGCCTAAGGCAGCCCCTTAATTCCTCTGCATTAGCATCCCAAGTAGCGGTCCATGAAGAAAATCCGGCTCCACGCAATTATACTGTCCGTATGGGTCTGAGTGAGCTGAGCATGAGAATCTGCCCTACACTTGCCGTGTGCATCAATGGTGTGTCACGGAGACCGTCTTCACTGGATGGAAAGCTGATGCAATCCACTCCCTCCTGGGACCAACGGAGGGGATGCCCAGGAGATTCAGGCTCTGAGCTCAGCTTATTAATTGACTGTTAGGTTTTCCTAGCCTAAATTAAGAATACCTGAACAGTATTTTTGTTAAACTTACAGATCCAAATCTAAATCTTTCTTGCTTTGTTATTCACATGACCAGTTTTACTCATCTGGATTAGATTATCTTCATGAATTAAAAAAGATTTGATCATTATTTCTGTGTGATTCATTTAGGTTGAGGTTAACAGTATCTGTAAATAATGTAACACAGTCTGAAATTCATTTCAGAAAAACAGAGCCACCACAGTTTCCACAGCTGTGAATGGAGTGTGTGGTTTCTGAACACTTCTGAAGTGAGGCTACTCTGGTGCAAACTGCAAGCAACTGAATTTGATATTTATGGCTTTACAATCTAATTTTGTCCCTTAAGAGAATTATAGTTCTTGCAAAACCTTATTATAAATTCCAGTATATGTTTCAAAGCACATATGCCATTTTGCAAGCAGCTCATACTTTTTCTGAAGCATTTTTTAAATGTTGGAAAACTTGTTGAGTAACTCTCTAACCAAGGGAAAAGTATTAGTGCAGTAGTTTGAAAGCAATTTATGAGAGTCATTGAAGAGGTTTAATGTAACATTCCAAGTACGTCACGTGATTTCCATTCACATATTTTCATTATCTTTACACTAACAGACAGCACAGCACTGTATTTACAAAGCTATTGTCTTATGATAACTCTCATAAGAGAGCCATTACAGTGCAGAGTTGTTTTTGGCCAAAGGTAGAGATGATTTGCTTTAAGATACCTATCTTTTTGGAAAAAAAAAAATGGAGGAAATTCTTTAACAGGATGTCTGATTATTTGATCACAGTGGTCTGTGGTCCTTCTGGCTTGAGTAGCTCTGTGTTTACTCTTCCACATGCACAACTGCAAAATCAGAACAGGGTAGGTACACTCTACCAGTGAAAATTCTTCGTTTCCTGCGCTTAATCAAAAAAAACAGTCTAGATACTGACAGGTCCTTTTAAAAAACAATGAGAGATACCACTTTCCCCAAGTAGGAAAAGGATAAACATAGCTGCAAACAGTTTTTTGAGCTTATTTAAATGTACTAAAAAAAATGGAAAATGAAAATAAAAATACTTAGCCCGTATTTATAAACCAGTCATACATGACAATTTGTGGAAACCCAGAAAGTGGAGTTAATGTTCACATACATATATAATGAAATTTAAAGTGCGTGCATGTTAAATATGTATCATACTGATAGATTCTTTATAAATGCATAAGAGAGAGATTTATTATTTATATTGCTCCAGGACTGTAGTAGGTTCTTTTCAGTAAAAAGCAGGATGAGGTGTTTCCTTCCTCAAAGAATATAAAACTCCACTTAAACAGATAGATCGGATTCTGTACATTTAAATTTGAAACAAGCTGTTCTATGGGGAAGGGAAGGCATGCAAAATGAAATGTAGCCATAATTGTTAAGGTTTGTGACATACTGTGTATGGCTCAAGCTGTTATATCTATTCCTATATGCATTCAATTAAAGAACCCATCTTCAATGATGTATTCTAGCACACTCCTGGGAACTAATCCAATGTCTTTAACTTTCTGTTTTACATGAAACCAATTATTGTAATATCTCTAATGTCTAAGTGGTATTGTCGTGAGTGCCATTTTAGCATGGTCCAAAGTATTTATTTCTATGAGATTATCTATCTACTCTTCAAATTTATTATGCTTTCAAGAATATCCACAGAGTCACATTAGCATTTTTGTATCCCACAGCCAAATGTTCGAGCAAAATTTAATACAAGATAAATAATCAGCTGACTAAACTCAGTGCTCTGCACATCTATATAAAATGACCTCTCGCTGGTGCTTAAGCTCTCTATCTCCTCATTCTAAGTTCTCTGTGGCAGCATACGTGCATTATTTGTTATAATCCTCTGTTTTTCCCTGGTGCTGTGTGATGCTAGCTCAGCTCTGCTATAGACTACAGTCACCGTCTGGAAAACTCTGAGATTGAGAATGAAAGCGACATTATAGGAGTTTGCAGAAGAAAGGTTCTGTCTCATGTTACCACAAATTTTCATTGTTTTACAGCAATAATAAAATGTACCCACAGGCACTGAGGTCTCAGTTGTGCCACTAGTTGACCATGTGACTGAGCTAGTGCAGTTCTCCTTTGTACAATTCTCCCATTCCAGAAGTACGGTAGGGATAATTATCTAGTCCAAAAGAGTGTTTAGACTTCATGCATTGGTATAGTGCTTGTTTGTTGCATAACAGTATGTAGTTTTCATAAATTACTATTAGCAGGTTCTGGCTTCCTATTTGCATGAAAAGTGCTGGTTTTGTGGAAAACTCCAAAGAACTGTGAGGTAGCAAAGCGTCACTATCATCACTGTTGCCGTTGTCATGGTTTGTTACTGGTAGCTCACTTTTACTAGTTGACATTGCGTAACAGCCGCTGTATGAGCTCTTTAGTGACCTAATATAGCAGTCCGTTAATGACTTCATTTTATAACAAAATGTTCATTTATGCCAAAAAGTTGTAAAACCTATCCTCACAACAAGTGGAGAACTTTGCTTTGTTGATACTTTGGACTCACTTTATAAAAGGAAAATAGCTAAACTGTAATGGAGTGGCAAAACACAGTACTTGCGTCTGAAGCCCAGGAACGGGAAGCATGCAATGATTCAGTGACAAGGTACAGTGGGATGACCTGGTTTTTCATTTGAGTGATTTTACTGTATGTCTCATGAGGAACTTGCCAACAAAGGTTTAAAGAAAGACTACATGTTAGTGTCTGTCTTGTTAAGGAGAGAAGACATTGAAGATTTAAAGCTTTCCAGATGAAACATATACATACTGCAAAGTGTGTTGTTTCAAAGGAAGAAAATGTACTTACTGGTGCGACTGTGGGGAGGCAGCAGTAAAACTGCGTTGACGATGGATGCCTGCATGAGTAGCATATTAAAGACAGACTACAGCAAGACTGAATATCTACCTGGAAGCTCATCTGCTAAGCTTCTCTTGTCACCTGCTAGATGAGACATTGCAAACCGTAGTCATTCTATCTGTCAATGTGCTTTTATTTTCAATCTGAGAAAAGGAAAGAACAATTCTGCCCAATGAATAATAAGAAATCTGTCTTTTGAATGGGCAGGACACAATAATTTTTTAAAGATCTCAAAAATCCTGAGAGCTTGTCTGTTCTTTCTGAGGAGTTCTCTGTTGGAAAAACATGCAGTTAGCCTTTCTTCCACTAGGACTGGAAGTCTATTGAGTCTTGGCTATCAGCCTCAAGCTGAATCAGGCTTACTGACTCAGTATCCATGGGAAATACACTTCTCTTGGCTCCTTCTGTTATACGCTTATCAAAAATGCTATTACACTAAGAGTATTTTGATTCTGTATGCAATGTGTAACATAAGTAATAAATTCTTTGACTTCCACTTCGTGCAGAATTGTGTGTACTACATAGCTGAACTGTAGCCACATTTGCTTTCGTTTTCCTAATTTCCATGAGTTAAATTATTAATCACTAGCCTGCACTAAAAACTTCTTGAATAAAACTTCCTCAGGCTGGGAGTGATGGTGATTTTTAGCTAAAACAGTAGTAAACATGCATTGTCGTGAACATTGCACAATGGTAGATTTTAACAGAAAGGAAATGATTATTTGTGGGGTGTTGCTAGAGGGGCTAAAATAGCATAAATTAACAGAAGAGAAGACAAAGATCAAGGGAAACACAGTCTACAAAGCTAATTTAAGCATATTTGAAACCTCTGCAAAATTCAGATGAAAAATTAAAGGATTACTTTATGATATTCTTCTCCACTTGACTCGAAGTTCTGTCCTACAGTAAAAAATCAAGGTTATCAGCACATTCAGCAAGGGTAAGTATGTTGTTATGTATAGAGCATTGTAAGATTCCTCGCTTAAGATTAACTCTAAGAAGTTACTAAACACTTTAATGGAAAAAAGCAGCTGAAACAACAACAAGCTCCACCCAAAAGAAAGCATATATCAGCAGAGGAATTTGTTGGGTATTTCTTTGTTCTTTTTTTGTTTGTCTTTATGAAAGGAGACAGAAACATCACTTGGATAAATAAATATGGAATAGGGCACACCCACAGAAGTCTGGTACTGTGACCTGAGAAAAAGCTGAGAAAGAAAAAAAGATTTTTCATCAGATTTTGAATGGGAGAGATTTGGGGATGGGAGCTGTAGAATTATGTACTATTGTTTTGATTTTCCTTGCATTTAGAGAAAGAAAACCTGTTTGTCAGTAAAGGAAAGAAACACAGTAATTGCCTCAACATCAGCTCACCCTTCTCCCTGGAATGACCCACCTAGAATCCAGAAAGCTGACTAACCTTTTGGATCAAAAGGCATTAAGAGTATGTATTTGGAAGGAGGGGATAGGAAATATTAATAAGATCTAGAATAGACCTGATGTGTTCCAGGATGTCTGTTTTCCCAGGATTCATTTTACCACCACAAAATCTAGAATTGGATGATCATAACTTGTATTAATTATAGAATCATAGAATGCTTAGGGTTGGAAGAGACCTCAAAGATCATCTAGTTCCAAACCCCCTGCCACGGGCAGAGAAATCCTCCACTACACCAGGTTGCCCAAAGCCTCATCCAACCTGGCCTTGAACACTTCCAGGGATGGGGCAGCCACAGCTTCTCTGGGCAACCTGTTCCGCTGCCTCACCACCCTCAGAGTGAAAAATTTCTTCCTTATATCTAATCTAATCGAAATCTGCCCTCTTTCAGTTTAAAGCCTTGCCCCTTGTCCTATCATTACACACCCTTTTAAAAAGTCCCTCTCCAGATTTCCTGTAGGCCCCTTTAGGTACTGGAAGGCTGCAATGAGATCACCCCAGGGCCTTCTCTTCTCCAGGCTGAACAGCCCCAACTCTTTCAGCCAGTCTTCATAGCAGAGGTGTTCCAGCCCTCGCATCATCTTCATGGCCCTCCTCTGGACCCGCTCCAGCAGCTCCATGTCCTTGTGTTGGGGACTTCAGAGCTGAATGCAGTATTCCAGGTGGGGTCTCATGAGAGCAGAGTAGAGGGGCAGAATCACCTCCCTTGACCTGCTGACCACGCTTCTTTGGATGCAGCCCAGGATACGGTTGGCTTTCTGGGCTGCCAGCACACATTGCTAGCTCATGTTGAGCTTCTCAACATGTATTCTACATTGTCATTCAGCACTGAAATATAAGCAATAGCGAAGCACTAAACAACATTTCAGTCTGTCCATTCGGAGGCAACCCAGACTGCTTCTGGGCTTCCTCCTCCGTGTACCACTGTGTGAGCACACTCAGGCAGTGGAAATGAAACAAGCAATGAGATTCGACTATACAAGTGCACCAGTAAAAGGACCAGATATCTGCTAAAGGACGAGAAAAAAGAGAAGTTTAGCAAAATGAACATTTCCACAGAGGGATTTAAGTGAGGAGTCAGGGATTGTTGAAGCAGTTCCTGTGCTCATCTTCTATTTTATTGTTATCATTACTTTGCACAGTCAAATTAGATTGGAGAGGTAGTTCGGTAAAATGGGTTTGACTGATAGAATAATTACTGGAACTATCTGATGCTGTCTTAAAAGGCAGGGGGTGCATCCAGAAGCATTTACCAGAGGGTACTTATTAGTGCAATATACTGAAGGACTTGAGAAAAGCTGGATGAAGAACTTAATGTGTTTTAGTAGTATTAAATCCACAGAATAGTGCCCAAATAACTGGCAACATACTTTATATATACAAATACAAGTTTTAAAATCCTTGGTTTTGGTAAAAAAGAGTAATTATTTTTTACTTGAGTAAAAATAATTAAAACCAATTATAATAAAGGTAATTAAAAGAGTAATTGGGTAGTAACTTGAAGGCTGAAGAGGAATGGCGTTGGTAGTATGGCTTGCAGAGTTCAGTGTAATAAGAGGAGACTCTGATTTCAGCAGAATTCTTAACTAAATCCCTGGAATCCTCTTCCATATCTAATATATCTCTTTATTGGTTTGTCTGCTCTAGGATGCAAATGCAATGATGTGTATGAATTATAAAATCATAAAAATCGAGGTGGAGGTGGCACAGCCCACCAATTCAATTGTACTAGCATGTTCCTCACGGGGCCTGGTCTGAGCAGCTGCTTAAAAATTAGAGTGAGGGAGACTGTAATCACTGCAAACAAGTATTTCACTGCTCTACTCCTCACTGTTGGAAAGTTTTGAAGACTATTGTGATGCTTTCCTTAGTTTTTCCTCTACAGAATAAATAGCCCTTCTTCTTCTGACCTTTCCTTAGGTTTCTACACCTCCAATTGCTCTTATTGCTCCCTAATGGATTCTGTTGAGGTAATCATGTCTTCTATGTTTTTGCTGAAGTGAGAACAGATGATGCAGTTAGTGCCAGCGGCCAAGAGACCACTGCATCGTCTGACATCTGCAGCTTCCTCCATGCTTGCCACCCTCAGCATTTGTGCCCTAAATACAGCAGAAGAATGAGATTCCCTCTAGTGCTGAAAAATACCTTTTATTAAGGAACAGCAGTTGTAAGTGTCACTAGATGGGATGGATGCAGCAGGATTCATGGTGCAACACGGTAAGTCTGGGATTTAAACAGTTTCAGAACTGCAATTGTCTTTGCGTAGCTCAGCCCTTTGTTACATTTTAACAAATTGTTACACTTTAACAGATCTGGGCTGCGGTTGCACTTTTCTTTTGCCAAGCAGAAAAATTGCAATAGTAATTTTCCGGGCTATTAAGACAATGTTGGGAATAACAGCCTCTGGGACATAGGCTGTGCCAGCCCTGTGCCTGGTCTGGCATAGGCTGGGAGTCTGGGATACAAAGCAGGGCAAGCGCCATTGAAAAAAAAGACAGGAAACAATTGTTTATTGCTTTCACTCCAGCATATGCATAATTTCACAGCACAGCAAGCAGCAGTCAGGGATTTTGCATAAAATAGTCGGTCAGGGCATTCTGCACAATTTGCCCCTCCCTTTTATCCTGGGTGAGTGAACAAGCTGTGGCAGGCACAGGTGGTGACCATGGCTCCATTTGGGCTTCTCATTCTCTGCCTTGTGCCATCTGCTTCTCTTTGCTCCTGCAAATGCCATGGGGGACAGCAGAGAAGCAGAATCCTGTTAAGGTTAGCCTGAAATCTGACTCTCTTCCTCTGGCCTTCAGGTGATCAAGCACATTTTCCACAGCCAATCCTCCCATGTTTGGAGCTCATCTCATAGCTGTGAGACATTTATTTTCTTATGGGACAAGACGGTGATGGAGTGGGAGTCTCTTTATCTGCATGGTCAGAGTGAACTCTTCATAGAGAAGTCTTAGTTGAGTCCTTTCTCTTTTTACAGTGCTGTGGTACCTGAAGCTGATCATGTCTGGACTGCTGCGGTCCTGCTGTCCTCCTCAACCCCAGATGCATGTTCTTATCCCTTGCGTTTCACAAGCTTATACAATTATGCGGTGAGTTGGCTCTGGAAGCTGCTCTGGCTGAGAAATAATCACTTTCTTGGTGGAGCCAGCTGTCAGCCCCCTGAACTGTCTCAGCATGTGCTTGCATTAGAAGCACTGCTAGCAAAAGAAAGGGCGGGAATGTAGTTGGGAAGTCCTGCAGATGGCAGGACTGCAGCAGCCTAGATTTGCTACCATTGACTGCCGTACGATTGCACTCTCCCTTTCAGCAAGTACTCCCCTTAGTGTATGTGACATACTTTGAATGGGTCCATGCCTTTTCACACAGCTCTCTGAGCACTTCCAGGTAGATATCCAGCCTGCTGCTGTTGCTTCTGCTGCTGCTCGAGGTAGAAGTGAAAGTGAGATTTAACAGAAATATTCTCTAGACCATCATCCAGATTGCAACTGAAACTTTGAATAAACCTGGACCTGGGCCAGATTCCTATAGACCCCAGCTTGACAGAAAAATGTTGATTGATCAATCCCTCAATTTTGACACTGGTCATTAATAATTACTCTTAGCATAACGTTATCCAATTAGGTTTTGTACCTACCTTCCATTAGTTTCAGCTAAATGTCTTCTAAAATTCAACACTTCCAACTGTGTCCCACCTTCACTGCATTAATGGATTCTCATATACCAAGACGATGGACACTTTCAGGGACAGGTAATTGACCTCTGAAGGCAGCTTATTTCTTAAGGCTGTTTGAATGCATGATATCTAATCCTCCCACAATGGTGGGAAATTAATATGGTGATTTCACAACAGAATGACAATAAATAAATTACCTGTCACTGGACTACATTTTCTGTTAACATCTACAGACTCTGGAAGTCTGGCATCTTCCCCTACCCTTTCTTTTGTGCCTGTGAATGAAAAAGATATGCTGACTTTTTTCACAGAAAAACAAAAAAAGCAAAGCCTCATTAGTGGTAACTGTTCACCATAGGTTTGCAACCAGCAAGGCCATTTGTGCTTTTTTTCCTGGGAGTGGAACACGTATGTGGCATCCCCATGGCAGTAAAGCTCACACATTGTTTAAAACAATAGCTCCTTGCACACATCAATAAGCTGTTGGGGCTGGAAACTCAGCTACTCCCAAAGTAAGCCTTTGTATCTGCGTGCTGTAATATAGCATCTTCAGTGTTGTTCTTTAAAAAACTGTGTTTGTTCTTTTATCTGACTGTTTCACAGTTCCCTACTTGCTGCACGTAATTGCCACTAAAGTGAAGGAGGTGGCAGGTAATCCATGCCTCGTGGGTATTCTCTGTTTAGCTATTCCTTTCAGTGGTAAACTGAAAGCCAAGGAAAAAGGTGCATGGCAGTGGAACTACAGAAATGATGTCAATTAATAATAGCTAAAGAAAGAAAAAAGGCCACTCAGTCTTTCCTTCCACAATTTTCAGAGGAAAGCCTAACTGAAGACTTAAGACCAATACTATTCATAGATTCATAGATTTCTAGGTTGGAAAAGACCTTAGAGATCATCGAGTCCAACCATCCCTAATCCCCATTAAACCATATCCTCAAGTAGATCATCCACCCTATTCTTAAACACATCCAGGGATGGGGACTCAACCACCTCCCTGGGCAGCCTATTCCAGTGGCTGACAACCCTTTCAGAGAAGAAAAACTTCCTAACATCCAACCTGAATCTCCCCTGACTAAGCTTATGCCCATTTCCTCTTGTTCTATCACCCGTCACTAATGTAAAGAGCCCTTCCCCCACCTCCCCACCATCTTTTCTCAAGTATTTATAGGCCGTAATCAGGTCTCCCTTCAGCCTCCTCTTCTCCAGGCTAAACAGCCCCAACTCCCTCAGCCGCTCCTCATAAGTTTTATTTTCCAGCCCCTTGACCAGTTTAGTCGCCCTTCTTTGGACTCGCTCCAGGAGCTCAATATCTCTCTTAAAGCGAGGGGCCCAAAACTGGACACAATATTCCAGGTGCGGCCTCACCAGTGCCGAGTACAGGGGCAGGATCACTTCCCTGCTCCTGCTGGTCACACTATTCTTGATACACACCAGTATCCCATTGGCCTTTTTGGCCACCTGGGCACACTGCTGGCTCATATCAAGCCGGTAGTCAACCAAGACCCCCAGGTCCTTCTCCGCCAGGCAGCTCTCCAGCCACTCTTCCCCGAGCCTATAGCGATGCTTGGGGTTTTTACACCCCAAGTGAAGGACTCTGCACTTGGCCTTATTAAAGCTCATGCCATTGGCCTCAGCCCAACGATCCAGTCTGTTCAAATCCCTCTGAAGGGCCTCCCTACCCTCGAGCAGATCGACACAGCCTCCCAGCTTGGTGTTGTCCGCAAATTTACTGAGGGTACATTCAATTCCCTCATCCAGGTCATTGATAAAGATGTTAAACAGAACTGGACCCAGCACTGAGCCCTGGGGAACCCCACTGGTGACCGGCTATTCAATTCCATGCATAAACCAGTTGCCACCTCCATTTTTGCCCGGAGGTCAATGCTTGCTATCTGGCTTCAATAGTTTGTGTCTAGAAGCAGCTTTGGGTTTGCTTAGTGAGAAGGTATTATTTGAAGTGTGCACATGCATGCTGCCAACCCTGAAGACACAAAATCTCCTTTACACATAAGCAGACAATCATCTAACAGAGTATAAAATACTTAATTAGCTTATCACAATCACTTTAAGGTGAGGGAGAAAATGTTTTCTGTGACTGGATAGTATTTGTATGGTGATACAGGTTCATTGCAGTGATGGTAGTCAGCTCGGAGATGTTATTTTCTCTTGTCTTATACAAGAGACAAATTGTAGAAATCATCAGATTTTTTTTTTTTCCATTGTAACTGACTCATTTTGCTGATTGTGATAAAGAAGTCTCTGTAGTAAGTTGGATAGAATTAGGTCACGGCAACATGCAGTCAGTCTCTGAGTCTGCCAGATATTTCAGTTTTGACCTTTACTGTCCACAGCACTGGAGTTAATTATGACTAGAGAGTACTTACCATTTTTAGTGTTCACAGAAACCTCTTAGCCAAACTGCTTACTAATGATAACGTAGTGTCTGTTGGTAGCTTGTACTCTTTTTAAGACTGCATGGCATCTACCACCGTTGTAGCAGACCATGGCAATGACCTTCAAAATTATGTTATGTTTGGATGTTTCATCTGGAAATCACTTAGCACAATGATACTATTTCTGTATGGTATAGGGGACATAATTCCCTTTGCCCTGCACCTTGTTAAGTAATACGTATTGCTCTAAATTCAAGGTAAATATGATACTGCTCTGATACTTACTATTTTATATTCACTTTCTAGAATAAAAATTAGTACCTAGTCCAGTGCAGTGATGAAGGCATCTTCAGACAGAAAGAAATTAAGCCTGTATCTTCCCCTATGGCTGGCAGAAAATTTGTGATGCATGGTACTTCGTGTCTAATTGTGACTGAGAACTTTTGGAGACTGACGGAGAACTTCCAGAAAGATGACTATCCTGTCCCGCTACTTAGAAGTAGTAGGAAAAGAAATAACAGGAAAGGCAGGAGAGCCCCAGTCACCCACAGAAGAGTGCTAACTTAATCTGACAGCACTAAATAGGAACAGATATTTCAGAGAAAGTTTCAAGGTCTCTTTCAAGGGAATGTCTACTGGAGAAGCATCAGGTTATTGTCTCCTGCAAGCAGGAAAAAGATAACGGTAACAATAAGAGCTGTGTGGGAAGTCCTTCACAATATGCCTGGATGAAAGAAAGATGAGTATGTGTTTAATTCTAATTTTACTGTCTGAAAGAAGAAATAAAATGCTTAAGGAAAATGTATCCCTAAAGTCAATGAAATCAACCACAGTCTAATAGTGTTAATGCCAAGATATCTGCCCACGGTCTAATCAGAGAGATGTTTTATGAAGCAAACAGCTTCTGACACTACTATGGCAGTGTCAGCCAACTCTTGCTTGAATAAAGCAGCCAATAAAGCTACATAGCATGTAATTTAAGAATTTTCTAAGCTGCCAATTTCACAGCTATGGAGTATTTCTCCTTAAAGCAAAGGAAGTAGGAATATTAGTAACTGCTATTGTAGGTTACCACCCTCCAGACTTTTTATGAATAAGATTAAACATTTCAAGCTTTAAGCACTCATTAATTTTTTTTTTAGCTCCCAGGAACTACAGTACCCATTTTATTAAAAACCCTTTCAAGCTCCTCAGCAAGCTTCCTCATGAAATCCAGCTAGTTATTTCTGGTACAATTAACTAATATTCTTTTTTTCCTTAAGGATTTACTCTTCTTTATCAGTTCATATAAAAATCTAATTGACCCAAAGCATCACAATAAAGCTATGATGCATCTTGGACAAAAAGACAAAGTATAGAGAAGGACCGCTATGAGGGGGGGTTAATTTTCACAGTTGCATTCCCCCCCTGCCCCCAGCCAATTCTTATTCTATTTGTTTAAACATTGAAGGCATTCATATTTTTTAAAGAGACTTTTTTTCCCTTAAGTTCAGGCCTAAAAATAATACATTGACAAATTATGTCAAGGTAGCAAACATACTTCAGCTAGAAGTTTCCAAGGATGTATTATAAACAGTTGTCTGCAGAAATGTTGATTTGAAATCTCATAGATATCCTGGATACTCATGTCACATATTTATTGTCAACAAATGTTTGCAACAACTTGCAAAAAGATTTGAGCATTCGCCCACAGCCTAAATTCAATGCGACTCAAGAGCTAAATATCACTAGTTTAAACCTTTGCAGTAGATTAGAGACAGCAACTAGGTTTTCATAATTTGTTTTCATATGGTTCCCTACAGAGACTGAAGAGACTGATTTCTTTCCCCAAGCACAGGAATAACAGATGGTGTCAGTCAGGTAGACCTGCCAGGGTCCATATGAACAGACAATCAAGAGATAAGAAGATTTACTTTGGAAACACAATAGAGAACAACAGCCAAAACATCCCTTTTCATAATTGCTTGGATGAGAAACTTCTCCTTCCTTCTTCTTCTCTTGAGCCCAAGACAGTGGTAAGGGGATCAGCTCAGCTGTACTTGGATGCAGCTTGAAATTCAAAAAGGGAGGTTGAGACAGGGACCAGATTCAAGGTCATGCAGGAGGGGCTTGAATTCTGAACTGTTGAGCAGAAGAGACTCTCACAAACTATGAAAACTTTGCTTTTCCATTTAAAGGCGTCTGATAGATGGGTAGTCAGAAGAGCAGGCATAAGGCCTTTCTGTCTCTAAAATTTAAGAATACGTGCAAGTGCTGGCTTGAGAAAAACACTTTTCTGTGTGGCAGCAAGCTTTTCCTGATTGTAGAGTTCATGGTGGTTTTGTGTCCAAGTGGGATTTGCAGTCTACCAAAGATATCCCTGTGGGAGCTTTGGATCAGTGAAGCCAGTCATCACTTTCCAGGACAGGTGGGCTATGGTACGAAGTAGTGGCTCAGGGTCTCATGCTGAGAAAGAACAATTCCAGAAAATATGTAAAAAAGGTAGAATAATCGACTGGAACTGAGGCAGAGTCCTACGTACAGCATTTGAGGTTTTCTCAGATTTACATTTAATACCTCAGAGAATTCCTGACAGAAGAGGTTATGTAAAAAACCATATGTTTTCCAAGGCATTGGTTCAAAGAAAACAATATGAAAATTAGGATGTGCGAATCATATGCGAAGTTTTTCTCATGACAAAAGGTTTGGTGTGTCTCCATCCATAGAGTGTTTTGAGTGAGGGTGTGAGGCTGCTTAACCTGGACTGGCAAAGCCTTTTCACCTTTTGGTCATAGCTCTGACCCATTTCATATCTGTATGACCCATTCTTGAACACCAAAAATGGTGGGATTTCCCATCACGATAGCTCAAGCTGGGGCATATCTGTTTGTGCAGGTGTAGACCACAGCGATGCAAGGTGCCTGATAAGAGCCCAGGGTGGTGGCTACATGGTGATGGTGTTTGAAACAGATTGCTCTGTTTCAATATTCTCTCTCTAAAATGGAGTAACATCAGGTTAAAAAGAAAGAAAATTACTTTTTAGTGAAAAATTAAAAAAAATAAATTTCACATGGGTATCGTTTTTTTCTGTCTCCTTAAAAGATTAATGTGTTAAGGAAGGAAATGTTTCATTTGTATGTTACAATGCCTTTTAATAACTTTTTTTATTTATAATTATAATAGAAATATTTTAGAATTTCTTAGTTTAGAAAAAGGTGCTACTTTTTGTCCTGACTTAGGGCAAAATGTTAAAAAGCCTCAGTGGTTTTGGTTTTGACCAGCTCCAATTATTTATGACATTATCAGCATCTATATGTGGGAAAAGCTACGTTATTTTCAAGTGATCTTGTCAGCTCTTCGAGGGAACTGTGAAATGAGTGAGGAGGGCATAAGAGAGATGTATTTATAGAGCTCGGTTCCAAATCGTCTTGAGCCCGTGACAGCAGCGCACAAGACAGCCTGGCCCTGAAATCCTTACGCAGGACAGCTGGTTTGTTGTCCATCTGGAGCACTGGATTCTGACACTTGAGATCATGAGATACTGAAAACACAATTTGCTGGATGCGGATCCCCATGACCAACCTGACAGTGGGTCTCTTCACACAGCTACTGGCCTTGAAATTCCTGCCTCTCCAAATTCCCTGTCCTCAAAAAAAGAGCACAGGCACTCAGCCCCCGTTTGACAGCCTGGGTAACTGCTGGGATGTTCGGAAAAGAGGGAGCTTGGGACAGAAAGTCAGGTAATGAGTAGTCTTTGTGGCGGATCCATCACAGGAGTTTGCTGAATATTGTTTGCTGTAGGGATTCCAGAGGGACTTAGATGAGATTAACCAAGACCATTGACTGTAGTTCAGCTTTACGCTAGGCTGGCTGCTGTTCTTGCTGGCTGCTACACAAAGGACGTAGCTCTTTCCACGCTGCTGCCCTAAAGCCCCTTGCAGGTCTTCCCAGAGACCAAAGTGTCCTGTTTGTTATTACAATAAATTATATTCTAGTCTACACAGGCACATGTATAGAAATATAACTACTTTTCAAGTGAAAGTGAGAAAGGCAGCCCATGCTGAGCAGGAACATTTCTTCCATTCACAGCTGTTCCTCTCTGTCTTGGAGGTTTAGTCTGTTCCAACTTATGCAGAAAATTTACTCAAACTCCTGAGCCAGGGGGAAAAAACCCAACAACAACAAAAAACTCAACAACAACAACAAACCAAAAACAGAACTCCTGAGGGAAGCAAACTAGGTTATTCATCTCACTTCCAAAAATCACCTAATGCTTTGGTATTAAGCAGTGTTGTTCAGGAAGCAGGAGCTGAGGACCTTTCAGAAAGTTGCACACATACCTGGTCTCTGCTTCTGTTGCTTCCTGAGCACTCCAGCACTTATGAAGCCACGAAGAGCCCTGAAAAACCCTGGTACTTTATGATTTGTATTAAGATTCTAGTTTCTTAGGAATACAAAGATAATTTTTTTAGACCTTACCCTTTACTGGTGTGATGATTCGTAGCTCTACCTGTAGCATTAGTCGCAATATTTTGGAATTTTTTTCAGTAACTGTTAAGAGTTCTGCTTTCAGATCTGAAGTGCAGCTGAAAACCACACTAATGTAAAGAATGGTTTTAGCGATGGGTAGGAAGAGCGGGGATTACCCGGGCTACTGGAAAAACTTACTCCATCCTGCAGTCAAATTCCTCATGCAGTCAAAGCAGAAAGCAGGGGCTTTTACTGAGTATAAATTGGCCTGGCAACAATAACTTTAATTATGGTACAGCCACGAGAAAATTCTAAGTCCACTTCATCCTTCCTTTCAATTCAGCTTTCTTCTGAGAGACATTTATTAAAGATTTAAAAAAAAATTCTATGTCCTGTTTCCTGTGTGGGACCTTAATCTTGTCAAAAATATTCATTGCACTCAAAGGTTATTTCTGGCTTGTTTTGATGCTACAGATTTAAAGAATGAGATCATTTCTGTTGCATGCCCAGCTGTTTAAGAATCTGCATCTCTTTTTTAAAATGCACGAGAGGAAAACACAGTGTCCTTGCCAGAAAAACACTATCAGATAATAGATTGCATTTAATTTAATCGGGAAAAAATAATCAGACATATTTTGATGTGTGGATGAACCAGCACAGACAAGAATGCCCATGACGCAAAGAATGTTTAATCTTGAAGTGACTGCAATACTGTGTGTGCAATTACTTTTATCTCTTGCACTGTAGTTTTCTATCTTCACTGCATAATATTCCTGATATGCTACATTTCCATGCTGTGATAATTCTGCTGAATTAGTCTTAGGACCATTGTTTATCTTCTTAAGGCCCAGTTCTAGAAGTGATAGAGGAGAAATTTTGGATGTCATTTTAGATAAAGGTTCATTTCTGATCACCTTGGCTACAGGAAAAAATTATAAACCTAGTGAAAATCAGCCTAGAGTTTCTACAATATTTCTCTGCTTCTCTTCACTTGATTTTTTTTTAAAGCTTGGAACTAGCAGAAGAGCTTATGTGTTTTAGATGGTTACACAATTAAAATCACCAGTGGAAGTTAAGTAGGAGTTACAACATGCAGCAAGGTTATTATTCCAAATTTTATATCAGGGGAAGGTGAAAGAGAAATGCTATGTGGTTTGCTCGGTGGTTAACATACAGTCACTGCCTTACTGTTGCTAGACATTCTGGATGGAATACAATATGGTCACTATGTTTCCAGAGAAATTATCTTTTTCCTCCTTCTACCATTCCTTTAGATAATTTTTTATTTAGCAATTGTTTATGGGCTTTGAATTTAAAGGACCATTATCAGAGTCTGAGATACAAGAATTATAGTAATTTGAACAAATTTCAGCACGTTGATTGATTTATTATGATGTTTGCAGCACAGAGAGAGTGTTTAATTATGGCGGAACGCACTTTTCCTTCACATGGAGTTGTTAAATTATGAATTCTGTGGTGGCTCTAGAAATAGAAAGAATGACTGAACTTGAACAATAAAACAAAAGACAGACACTGCTAATACTATGCTGGGATGCAGTTAAAGACAGAGCTCATGTGAAAGCAAAGTACTCACGAATACAACCATCGTATCATCAATTAATTATTATCAAGAATGTTTTCCACCAAACTCTCAATGGTGGTGAATGAAAATAAATTCTGAGCCATCCCTGCTGGTATACCCTTACCCTTCTGAATGGATATGGAGCCTTATTTCAACTGCTGGAGATAGAGATACAGAAAAGTCTCACATTATGTCAGTGATAAAAAGAGATCTAGGGAAAACGTAGGCCCTCTCTGGAAGGAAACCGGGGACCTGGCAACCCGGGATATGGAGAAGGCTGAGGTATACTCAATGACTTCTCTGTCTCAGTCATAGAATCATAGAATCATAGAATCGTTAGGGCTGGAAGGGACCTTCAAAGGTCATCTAGTCCAACCCCCCTGCAAGGAACAGGGATATCTCCAACTAGATCAGGTTGCTCAGGGCCTCATCCAACCGGGCCTTGAACGTCTCCAGGGATGGAGCATCCACCACCTCTCTGGGTAACCTGTTCCAGTGTTCTACAACTCTCATAGTAAAAAATTTTTTCCTAATATCCAACCTGAATCTACCTCCCTCTATTTTAAAACCATTACCCCTTGTCCTATCACAACAGGCCCTCCTGAACAGCCTCTCCCCATCTTTCTTGTAGGCCCCCTTGAGGTACTGGAAGACCGCTATAAGGTCACCCCGGAGCCTCCTCTTCTCCAGGCTGAACAGCCCCAACTCCTTCAGCCTGTCCTCATAGGAAAGGTGCTCCAGCCCTCTTATCATCTTCGTGGCCCTCCTCTGGACCCTCTCCAACTGGTCCATGTCCTTCTTATGTTGGGGACTCCAGAACTGGACGCAATACTCCAAGTGAGGTCTCACGAGGGCAGAGTAGAGGGGGAGAATCACCTCCCTCGACCTGCTGGCCACGCTCCTCTTGATGCAGCCCAGGACGCGGTTGGCCTTCTGGGCCGCAAGAGCACATTGCCGGCTCATATTGAGCTTCTCGTCCACCAGTACTCCCAAGTCCTTCTCCTCAGGGCTGCTCACGATCCATTCACCACCCAGTCTGTATTTGTGCCTGGGATTGCCATGACCCAGATGTAGGACCTTGCACTTGGCCTGGTTAAACTTCATGAGATTGGTACGGGCCCACCTCTCCAGCCTGTCGAGGTCCCTCTGGATGGCATCCCTCCCTTCCAGCGTGTCGACGGCACCACACAGCTTGGTGTCGTCGGCGAACTTGCTGAGGGTGCACTCCATGCCACTGTCCACGTCACCGACAAAGATGTTGAAGAGGGCCGGGCCCAACACGGACCCCTGAGGGACGCCACTCGTGACCGGTCTCCACATGGACATCGAGCCGTTGACCACTACTCTCTGAGTACGGCCATTGAGCCAATTCCTTATCCACCGAGTGGTCCATCCATCAAACCCATGCCTCTCTAGTTTAGAGAGAAGAATGTCGTGCGGGACAGTGTCAAAAGCTTTGCACAAGTCCAGGTAGATGACATCCGTTGGTCGACCCTTGTCCACCGATGCTGTCACCCCATCGTAAAAGGCCACCAAGTTGGTCAGGCACGATCTGCCTTTGGTGAAGCCATGTTGGCTGTCACCCACCACCTCCTTGCTCTCCATGTGCCTTAGCATGGTTCCCAGGAGAATCTGCTCCATGACCTTGCCAGGCACAGAGGTGAGGCTGACCGGCCTGTAGTTGCCCGGGTCCTCCTTGTTCCCCTTTTTAAAAATGGGGGTTATGTTCCCTCTCTTCCAGTCATCGGGGACCTCGCCAGACCGCCACGACTTCTCAAATACAATGGCCAGTGGCTTGGCAACTTCATCCGCCAGTTCCTTCAGGACCCGCGGATGGATCTCATCAGGTCCCATGGACTTGTGCACCTTCAAGTTCCTCAAAGTTCTTATCAGTCTTCACTGATAAGAGCTCCAGCTGCACAGCCCAAGTCACAGAGGGCAAAGGCAGGGACTGGGAGAATGAACAACCACCCACTGTAGGAGAAGATCAGATTCGAGACCATCTAAAGAACCTGAAGGTGGACAAGTCCATGGGACCCGATGAGGTGCATCCGTGGGTCCTGAGGGAGCTGGCAGATGAAGTTGATAAGCCACTATCCATCATATTTCAGAAGTCGTGGCAATCTGGTGAAGTTCCCACTGACTGGAAAAGGGGAAACATAGCCCCCATCTTTAAAAAGGGAAAAAAGAAGACCAGGGAACTACAGGCCAGTCAGTCTCACGTCCGTGCCTGGCAAGATCATGGAGCAGATCCTCCTGGCGACTATGCTAATGTACATGGAAAATAAAGAAGTGATTGGTGACAGCCAACATGGCTTCACTAAGGGCAAATCCTACCTGACTAATTTGGTGACCTTCTATGATGAGGTTACAGCATTGATGGATAGGGGAAGAGCAACTGACATTGTCTACCTGGACTTATCCAAAGCATTTGATACTGTCCCACACGACATCCTTGTCTCTAAACTGGAAAGACATGGTTTTGATGGATGGATCACTCGGTGGATAAGGATTTGGCTGGATGGTCATGCTCAAAGAGTTGTGGTCAACGGTTGAATGTCCAAGTGGAGGCCAGTGACGAGTGGTGTTCCTCAGGGGTCAGTACTGGGGCTGGTGCTGTTTAACATCTTTGTTGGAGACATGGACAGTGGGATTGAGTGCACCCTCAGCAAGTTCGCAGATGACACCAAGTTTTGTGGTGTTGTGGACACGCTGGAAGGAAGGGATGCCATCCAGAGGGACCTTGACAGGCTGGAGAGGTGGGCCTGTGAGAACTTCATGAAGTTCAACAAGGCCAAGTGCAAGGTCCTGCACATGGGTCAGGGCAATCCCAAGCACAAGTACAGGCTGGGTGGAGAATGGATTGAGAGCAGCATGGAGGAAAAGGACTTGGGAGTGTTGGTGGATGAGAAGCTCAACATGAGCCAGCAATGTGCGCTGGCAGCCCAGAAAGCCAACCGTATCCTGGGCTGCATCCAAAGAAGCGTGGTCAGCAGGTTGACGGAGGTGATTCTGCCCCTCTGCTCTCATGAGACCCCACCTGGAATACTGCATTCAGCTCTGAGTCACCAACACAAGAAGGACATGGAACTGCTAGAGAGGGTCCAGAGGAGGGCCACGAAGATGATCCGAGGGCTGGAGCACCTCTGCTATGAAGACTGGCTGAAAGTGTTGGGGCTGTTCAGCCTGGAGAAGAGATCTTACAGCAGCCTTCCAGTACTTAAAGGGGGCCTACAGGAAATCTGGAGAGGGACTTTTTACAAGGGCATGTAGTGATAGGACAAGGAGGAATGTCTTTAAACTGAAAGAGGGGAGATTTAGATTAGATATAAAGAAGACATTTTTTACATTGAGAGTGGTGAGGCAGTGGAACAGGTTGCCCAGAGAAGTTGTGGCTGCCCCATCCCTGGAAGTGCTCAAGGCCAGGTTGGATGAGGCTTTGAGCAACCTGTTGTAGTGGAGAGTATCCCTGCCCATGGCAGGGGGGTTGGAACTAGATGATCTTTGAGGTCCCTTCCAACCCAAACCATTCTATGATTCTATGATTTGGTCTGCTTTGATGATGTCTTGATAATTTGCTACTGTGGCAAACAGTTATGCAAGGATATATTGGAAATCAGGCAGAATTTCCAACAAACACCTTTAGTATTATTACAACTAAAATGCTGTTGAAATTTTAGAAAAGCGAAGTTCCACTGAATATTTTTATGTTTCTACTCTATATGTAGACAATTTTAAATTCTCCTCTACTTGAGGAAGCTGAGCCATTTTCCTATTCAACTCTTCTCTATAGTTAGTGAATTTTGCATCTTGATTCTGCCACTATCTCCTACTTACAAACTGTCAGAACGGAGCTATCCCTCTTAAACTGATAAAAGACATCTTTTTTGCACAACGTTAAATAATGTCAGGAACTTTTCAGCCACCTGAGTCCGAAAGAATAGCAGGATTTTAAAAGGAAAACAAAACCCTATCTCACAGGGATAATTGGAGCTTTCACAAGCATGGGATGTGAATGCTAAGAGGATATAAAACACCCTGCCTTTACCTTCATGTCCTGAACACCTGCAGAGCATGCAACGTGCTGAAGTGCTTTTCAACTCCTTGTTAATCTCATACTGCTGTATCGTTACCATGTTAAAGTCATACCTCATATCTTCTTGACCTCTGGTCACAATGCCCTTTGTCTCTTTCATACCTTTTCTCCTTTTGGAAAGCAGAGAGTTTGCTGGAGGATGGTGAGCTTTTTGCGATGACCTGGGCATGGTCTGCTGGGTCAGGCCCCTCGCTGGGCTGCACCATCTCTGGCAGTGGTACTGGGTGGTAGGACAGGTGTCTTTGGCAGCATGTCTTGGTAATCTGTTCTACAGGTCTGAAGAGCAGGTGGAAAGAGTAACTCGGAAGTCCAAACAGTCTCTTGATCTTTTGTGGGATGCGGAATGTAGCAAAAGAAGCAGGAAGGAGCTATATAAAAAAATTCTCAAAGCCCTTTGATTGTAACTGATTTTTTTCTTAAAGTTAACTAGCAAAAATTTCGTTGGAAACAACACTAATCTTCCCATTGAAGACAGCTAAGTATAGCCAGATGTTACAAGAGCTAATGTCTGAATAGGACCTTAATCATAGAGTCCACAAGAAACAAGCTATACAAAAATCAATTACAAATGGGAAATAGAACGCAGAAAGGGATAGGTTTCACTCTGATAATCCACGTAAGCTGAGACAACTGCTGCTGCCAAAGTGGACATTCCTGCTTGATCCCATCCCCATGCTGCAGCTGCCTGTCCCCATGCCTTCCCTTGCACTGGCACCTGTCTTACCACCTAGCGCAAGAGCTAAAGGAGCTAAACTAGCAAAAATGTATTGGCCTTTTTTTTTTTTTTAATTGGTAGCATGCTTTCTGTTAGTTTAGATTTTTTTAACTGGCCTGTGATAGGATCTGGCAAGCATCAGCACAAGGGCTAAGGCCAAGGGTGGAGAAGGGGAAGGGGACAGCGTTTTAGCAGCACCTTGCCACTGGAACGCCTTTGCTGTGTTTAAAACCATACCCTTACACTCATTTCTTTGGAAAGTGTTTTGCTTTATAGTTCCAACATCACCGATCACAAAAGGAAAACATCCCTCCTCTAATTTAATTGTTAAATAACCTACAAGGAGTGAGAAGCAGTAAACATTGTGGTTATAACTACTGCTTTCTCCTGTGTTAGTTTGCTTTGTTTCTTCCTGAAGCAAATGAGGCGAAGAGCTTATAGTTACAAGAGCCTTTACGAATGCATTTTTTCTCCCTTTTCTTTCTTATGGTTTGTGCTTTTCTTTTTTTTTTTTTGAATAATGGAACAAAAACAGTTTCAAAAGACAAAAGCTTTTAACAGGAAAATGGTATATAAAGCAATTGTGACCAACTGTGAATCAATTTGATTCAGATTGTCATATTTCTACGTCATACACGTTTTTCAAGAGATGGATAGTTTCTTGCTTAATCAGTGTTTTACAGCCATAAATTCTTCTCTGCAGTTCTTCAAGGAGTGAAGTACTGCTTGTGTTTCCCTTCCTCATCTTAAAAACTATTTTGGAAGAGCCATAAGGACCACATATTGTCTTATAATCTACTATTTTTATCTCTGGGATTTCCAGAGTTTCCACAGCAAGGATGGAAAGGGCAAAACGAAATCAAGTGTACCAGTCCCAGCTTATATTTTCTAGAAGATGCATGGCTGGCTGCACCCTGGAGCTGTGGTCATTTTAGTCTTGTACTGATAATGAGTTTTATAGGTGCACTCACCGTCCTCACCTGCAAATCCTTCTTGAGATTCCTACCCTGCTCCATCCCAGTCCACATCCAGCTTGCTGTGAACTCTGCTGAGAAACATCCTTGCCAAATTAGAATAAGTTGTACTAGCTGGTAATGGTCACCTTACTTCTATAAACAATTTTAACAATATGTATGTATTTTTGTGGCTTAGCTATGCCCCCTCCTGAAACCCCATCTTTACAAACGAATAAAATATTGCTTAACATGCTCTGTGTACCAAAGTGTAAAAGCACTGTGAGCCTGCTCTTAGATCCCCTGATGAAAATGAAGTTGACTCTGAAATGCCTGTTAATGTGAATTACCAGTTTGAGGACTTACACAGCCTCAGACACAAAGTATTTGCTGCCCGTATCACCGTAACTTTCAGAACAATTTCTGAGATTGCAAGTCCAGCACAAAACCTTTCATAACTGAAAGAAAATAAAGGACATTTCTGAAGGAAGGTACAGCAGCTACTCAGTAAAATATATTTTTTAAGCTGAAAGATTTTTTTGTTGTTGAAAGAACAATATTAATTCAGACATTTCTACATTGAGAAGACATACACCTTCCAGTATAAACGAAAATACCATCTGTGTATTGCAGGTATCTACTCTTGGCTACACCCCACGGCGTGGTGAGCAGGAGTGGCCCGTGGACCTTATGCAGCAGCGCCTCTTAGTGATAGAAGTAAATTCTGCATTTGGATAGTATAGGAGCAGAAATATTTTTGCTTGCCTTTCCTTTTACTTGACTCTAAAGTCACTAACACAACAGACAAGCATTTTAACTCCCAGTAACTTACCTCTGAGAATTACTCTTACTATTCAAGCCATAGGTCTTGTTACATTTATGGCTATGCATGGACTTGCACTGCAACATCCCCTTCAGATCATGGATTGACATATTTTTTTAGCTTAGGTATACTTTTAAGATCTAAGAAAAATCTATTATCTGTTATCAAAAAATTTTCTCACCTTAAATTTACTAAAAATGCTCTTTGATTACTAGATATTCAATTTGCTAAACATGAATTCTTCTTTAGTTGTGAATTTTATACCAGCTAAGCTGACTGAAATTCAATGGAAACCTTTTTTTATACATAGGTATTGATATTACAGCATAACTTTTCAAACAGCTTTTGCAACTCACTGGATTTCAGTCTGATGACATCGTTTAACAGTGTAACAGAAGTCAGCTTATTAGTAGGATACCTGATCAACATGAGTTCAAAAGGCTCATGAAAGTAAAAAAAAAAAAACCTACAAGAAGAGTGGTGGAAGGTACTGAGTGGAACTTATTTAATCCAACGTGGTCTCTACAATAAAGGTTGATTCTAAGTTCTTGATACAGATTACTCCTGTTAACAGAAAAAAAACTTTTATTATTTTTAAACTCACAACTGTAAACATTTTATAATATCCAGAATATTTATTCGGAAAAACTGGTATCCTACATGTCTTTCCTCCTATGCCCAGAAATACTTTATTATATGCCAAGTATGTTTGAGGAAAAAAAAAAAAGTGATTCAACAGGTCAGATGAGGGACTATGATAATGAGGTAAGTAATTAATTCTGTAATACATATGGCACTAATCCTTGAACATGTCTAAAGAGCTTAGTTAAGTCTGGCTTTCCTTTGTGCTTTTTGAACATTTGCATTAGAAGCTTCGTTATGGGTTGGTTTCGAGTTTCCTCTGGTTCCTTATCTTCTTTGTGAGACTCATTTTCTCTCAGACTTCTTTATTCCCATTCTAACGCTGGTGCTACTTGTCAGATAAGGTGGAATTGTGTTCTGCTGAGCAAACCTCCTGCTGCTGGGTACTGCTTGCTTAGCAGTCCCTGGCCCGATGTCCAGCCCACAGAAACAGCCTCCTCTCTTCTCCCTGCTTTTCCATTTGGGGTGAAGGCATCTGTCCATGAGCTTTTGAAGCTGCTGACAAATTACAGCCACATTTGGCAGGAGGACTGGGATCGTAAGGCAAATCAGAAAGCGAGGCCATCCAGTCCGGGGGGAGAGATGTGATTTGCAGCAGCATTTTGGCTCTACCAAAGCTCTTCTCCAACAGGTCTCTGTGAAACCAAGAGAGAGAAGCAGTTGCTGTTGAAGGCCTCCAGAGGGAGATCCTGCCCATCTAAGCCCGAGTGCCTCAAGGCAGCTCCTTAATTGCACCCTGAATTCCTGAAAGTTTCACGAAAGTACATGGCCAGAGCGTGGAGAGGGAAGCTATAAATACCGTGACTGAAGGAGCAGCTGCAGCATGAATTCACCTGTAATCGGTGGTGAGAGAGAGTCTGAACTGGAAAAAACACCCTTATCTCTCCAGTCATGGCAAAAGCTGTAACCAAAGTTTACAGACCCTGCGTTGTGGTTTAAGCCAGCTGGCAACTAAATGTCACACAGCCCTCACTTACCCTCCCTTATCCCCATGGGATGGGGAAGAGAACCAAAGGGAAAAAGTGAAAGACACCCGTGGATTGAGATAAGAACAATTTAATACTACTAGTACTAATATATGCATATATATATATATAATGATAATAATAGATACAAACAAGTGATACGCAATGTAATTGCTCACCACCTGGTGACCAAGGCCTGGCCCATCCTGAACTAACAATCCCAAAACAGATGAGTCTCAACACTGCAATCCCGGACGAGAGAAAGGCCCAAAAAGAGAGTGAGCGAGAGAGAGAGAGCACTCCGAGAGTCCAAGAGAGAGAGCCCTCAGAAAAGCATAAGCTTTTCTTTCTGGTTAACCCTCATGTCTGTGCTGGGCATGATGTTAAATGATATGGAATATTCCCTTGGGCAATTTGTCCCTCAATGCTAAGTCTAAGTTCAAATCATAAGGGAAGTTGTGGACCCTCTGTCCCAGCCATGCTCCCCACCTCAGCCTGTTTTGCTCCTGCACACTGGCAAAACATGGGAAGCTGAAAAGGCCTTGAGGTCTCAGTGCCAACTATAAACATCAGTGCACTATCAACATTCTTCTCATAACGAGTTCCAGACTAAAACCAAAACACAGAGCAAGTCTAGCTGCTAAAAAGAACTAACTCTGTCCCAGCTGAAACCAGGACACCTTGGAATGCCAGTCATCTGGGGAACTCTTCATTAGGTCCAGTAATTGTTCATTACATGAGAAAGCAATATTGAATTATCAAGCTCGATATGCAGACCTTACTGAGTGTTAGCAATTCTTTACATAGCTCAAAGCAGCATATAGCAACATGGAGGAACAGCTGTGGTCACTAAGACAGCACAAACCAGAAGCAAATCCCTGGCAAAGCCAGAAATGGATATGTTTTGAGTTCAGGAACCTAAATTCACCAAAGTGTAGTTAGAACTATTTAAATGAAAATATGTTATAATAGTGTTTTTAAGATGCCATTTCCCTGGAGAGAGCGCTGGTAGACAACTACATCTTTTCCAGAATGTTACTTGTACTGAACTGGCTTAGCAATGGCATAAATTGCAACAGTTTGAAGACCACAGTAGGAGGGGATGTTGAGGGGCATTGGCTGCCCACGGCAGATGTGATGAAGCCCCTGAGTGGACAGAACCATAGTTCTACATAACACCTCAGCAATTATGGCAAGCAGAAAACACCAGAAAAGATGGTCCTGACCAAACGTCCTCAACGATGATGATAAACATGACCAACAACTGTTCTATATCAAAGACTAGTACCAGAACCAAAGAGCCACAGATTCCCTTAGAGATGGGCAAGAGCTGATCAAATTGCGCTTAACAATAGCTATAGTAGACAAAGAGTTAATTTAATCTATCTACTTAATAGTTGTTCACTGTTGTCACCAGTAAGGGGGGTGTGTGTCACTCACTATATTTGTCCTTTGGAGCTGGAATAGTTACTTGTCCTGACTGAGGGTCTCTTGCCACCCTTGCCACCAGGATTAGCTGATGAGTGAACCTAGAAGTATTTCCTGAATCGCCTGCAGGCAAAAAATGGTTGCCTGTGGTGGTGCACTGTTTGTACTCGATCAGTAAAGGACCACTCGTGAAAGTTTATCAGCTAAAAGCATTGAAGCAAACATGAAGGAGAAAGTGCTGAGCCCTGCTATGCATGCTCCAAAGGTCTACGCCCTGATACCGTGCTCCTGTCCAGGGCGAGGGTGATCTTAACCTGCTGCATTTTTGTTAGAGCTTTCTAGAGACAGTTTACTCCTAAATGAAAACCTCCAGGCTTTTAGCAAGTTTATACGCATAGCTTCGTGCTCTCGGTCACTCTGCCTTGTCTTTCTCTACTCTGCGTTGGTGAGGCTCCGTCTGAAATATGGCTTTCAGAAGTTTATTCTGTCTGGTTAGGATGAATGCTGAGAAGCTGAAGAGGAGGGTGCCAGGATTGTTAGGGGCCTGCAGCACATGGCCTAGATGAAAGGGTTAAGGGAGCTGCACGTTCCATCTGATTAGAGGAGGCTGAGGACGGACCTAGTGAACAATGGATAGAAGGGTAAATTCAGTGGGAAAGAGGCAGAATGAATATCCCATGAAATCCCAGGCATATCCACAGAGCATAGGTACGCAGCTATGAAGTGCATGTGAAATAAATCTACTGTGGTCACTGAGATGACGCAGTAGATACACAACAACGTCGTCAAGCACATATCAACACAACAATGCAACAGGCACACAGTTCATGTCATGGCAAGCCACAACACGCTTAAGCAGGAAGAACAGTACATCCCAGAGGTTACAGGGTACACACAGACCAACTTTTTTCCAATTTCTGACAAATTTCTGTTTGAGATTTCTGTAGAAAAATGTATGTCTGATATATATATAACTGTGCAAGTACATCGATAATGTATTGCTCAGTCATAAGGAGCTTGTGACTTCATATGGCTACACTGAATCAGTTAAAAATATTTTTTCGTGTATCTAATACAACACATAAGGCAGCATATGATACTCAGAGACAAATAGAATCTCTCTGATAATTCAATTATCAAGTCAAAATAACAGAAAACCTGCTACATTCACAAAAAAATGAAGAATGCAAAGTTTGCTAAGTAATTCTAAAGTTGGAATTGAAAATAGAAAATTAAAAGTATTGATTAAAAACTTTTAAATGTTTTAAGAAAGTCCTGTTTTGTGAAAATATGTATTTTTCAATAGTTTCTACCATGAAAAATACTTGGTATTGGTATTACTCAACAAATCACAGCTATGCGCTTGTAGTAGAAACGCAAAACCTCAAAACACGGCTTTTCTGACCTCTGCAGAGGTTGAATGCATCAGATGTGTTCTTCATGAGTTATTCTGGTTTGTTAGTTTATCTCTGATCATCTGGTTTAAAGCAGAGTCAGGTTATGTAAACTCCTTAACTAGTCCTCCATCTAACATTCTTCATTGTCTTTGTTCTTCCTGTCAAGAAGAAAGCTGGAGAGGGACTTTTTACAAGGGCATGGAGTGATAGGACAAGGGGTAATGGCTTTAAACTGAAAGGGCAGATTTAGATTAGAGATAAGGAAGAAATTTTTTACAATGAGGGTGGTGAGGCACTGAAACAGGTTGCCCAGAGAAGCTGTGGATGCCCCATCCCTGGAAGTTTTCAAGGCCAGGTTGGATGGGGCTTTGCGTAACCTGATGTTGTGGAAGATGTCCCTGACCATGGCAGAGGATTTGGAACTAGATGATCTTTGAGGTCCCTTCCAACCCTAACCATTCTATGATTCTCTGACTGCTTTCACTTGGCAACTATCATGTTTATGTCAGCTGGGTTGCAGCTGGATTTTGCTCGTCAGCAGCTTCCTGTACCAGAAAATAGTTGCACTGCTTTGGCTTCTTGCTTTGACACTTCTTTTTTTTTCCTGAGCATTTGATCCCTTACTCATGCTGACAGTCAAGGCCGGTTTGAGTCACACTCTTGTGAGGATCATTCTTGAGGATCTGAGTATTACTACAAGACCTGTCACTGTGTGAAACATAGCATATCGTGTTCCTGTCTAGAAATGACTTCCCAGAAACTGACCCTGATCCCCCATATACAGACACACATGAGGACATCAATACTTAAATAACCCCCAAACCCACTGTAAGTATCTCAGGCACAAAGCTATTTATATGAGCGTATGTTTGTAAGTTGTTGACTCCTGCAGACACATGTACTAAGGTGATTGTAATACAATTGAATACATCATTTAATACAATCCGGCTTTGGTTTAATAAGGTAAATAATTAACACTTCTGTTTAATTAACACATAGATGAACAGGGTTCTTTTACTCATGAGCTCTTGAAAACTGTCCTCAACGACTATGAATCAGTTTAGGGTGGTGTACACAGCTCAAGTATTTTATAGCTTGGAAAGGGAAGTGAAGTACAGCAAAACAGGATTGAAGTGCGTCAGGGCACTGACGCTGATAGGAACAGAGGTAATACTTTTCTCCCTTCCCTGAATACAAAAAGTAGTCTGAGCTGAATGGAATAACACAGATACTTGTCACCACCTTAGCCCAAGTTAGGCAACCACAGAATACATTAGATGATCAAGAACACAGTAAGTAATTGATCTATTAATCCTACTTTTATTATGTTGGTAGACAGATAAAAATCATGTAAAAGAATATAACTAGTACACTCCAATAATTTAATAATTATTGAGGCTGCAATTTCGAGATATGTTTATGAAGAAATATAGTCAGAGGCTACATCTGACTGGTAAAGACTGTAAATTGCAATGCCTTATTTGTGGCAAAGGTCCATTTTGCCAGGTGGTGATGAATTAAGCTGAAGGTTGACTGATTTGCACAATTTTTCTACCAGTAGCAAGTGGTGTATACCAAGTCTTGGGGCTTAATATTTCTAAATACATCACTGCATTTAAGCTTACAGAAACAATCAAGTGTTGTAAAATGTTATTTATTTTTGAAACTTCAGTAGTCTGATTTTTTTGATCACTCTACTGAGGAAAAAAAAAAATTAATTCCAATATTGAATTTCACTTCCTTGGACTAAATAAATGTAGTTTTCTAGGAGGTGATAAGAAAACAGAGATCTGAAACCCACTAGGGTTTGTGTCTGTGCGTCTCCATGAACTATTTCACCTTCTTCTGACTCAAGCACAGTCACTAAGTTCAGGGCACTTACCTTCAATTACCTCGTGTCAAGAATGATACAAGTCAAGCATCACTGAAACAGAAAAGGAAGAAAGTGAGGAAAGGGGAATCTGTGCATAGGAAAATACAATCCTGAGATTGTAATGGCCTGAAAGCGTAAGTTTCAGTTAGAGAAACCTCAACCAATGACCTGGAGCTCATCCTGAAGAACTTCATGCAGGGAAAACATGACTCCTGTGCAGCTTGAAGCTGTGTTGCACTACAGGGTGCTGATGTTTCGCTCATAAGGAGCACTGTCCTAGGCTTTGGTAAGCAGGGCATCCTGCTAGCACAGAGGCTGATGGAGCTGAATTATGTTTGATGCTTCCAGTTCCTCACCCGCATCACCTCACAGCTCTGCGAGCAGTGCCTCATCATCACCAAGCCTCTCTTGGGCCTCTGTAAATGCGATGCTACTTGATCTCTAGTTCACGCAGCTTCTCACTGAAGCTGCACAGAGATGTATCTACCATCTGTCATGAGAGTTTCACTTACAGATGTTGCGTGAAGAGCAAAATCCAAGTGACACTTCTGCATTTGTGCAGTTACCCACTCTTTATCTCTTACCTGCACAAGCACACACCTTGAGCAACTCTTTCTGAAACTCCTTTCCGAGGCTGTCGAGCTATACCTTTAGCAGTCCAGAAGTGCTGCTCTGCACTGTTGACCTCTGTCCCAGCAACATTACGATTAATATAGCAACTTGTTTTCTTGGCACAGTTTCTGTGTGACGCGGAAGATAAATTCAATCTATCAAACAAGCAATGCACCCATCCCAAATGCATAATAAAAACCCCTAAGAACTGATGTATTGAATCAGGCCAGAGTCCATCTAGTTCGTTAAGATTTCTTTGAAAGTGGCTGACACAACATCCTTGGGAAGCAGTGGACAAGCAGGGAAAGCACGTGGTGACTCTTCCCCAGTTCGCCACCCATCCTTCAGTGATCTGCAACTAATTGATTTGCTGAGAGGTGACGTCTTTCTGTTTTACAGCACTTGAAGTGTTTGTCTTCCATGAATCTAATTGCTTCCTGGACATGTATAAAATTTTGTTAGCTATAACATCCTCTGGAAGAGCTCAACATCTTTTTGCTCTGGAGGCTTGCTTAGTTTCTATTTTTTTATTTTCTTTATGTAGGCCTAATGTTGTAATTACTTTCAGACTAGTGAGTTAATAATCAAAAAGATATGGTGTGGCATTTAAGGAAGGTAGAGGGTGTGCTGAGGGATTTAACAAGCAAATAAGTATTAGAAAAGATGTAAACTCCCATGATACTGAAAAATTTTGTGCAAGTATAAGAAAAGACATGAAGGGAGGAAACTGAGGAGAACTCTGTTTTGACTGGGAAGGAAAATACTTTCCAACAGTGTCATGTACTCCTACCTGAAATATCTAGTAAGATACTGGGTGTGTCTAAAAATGGACTGGACCTGTACTCTTAGGAGAGAGTGGGTAAGAATACTTCTGCATTGGCATTAGATAGCTACCAGATACTTTCTCTGTCTGCAGTGAGTTCCTTTACTTTCTTCCATATCCGGGAACCCAAGTGTAGATCTCATGTTTGTGTCACTGCTTTTTGTGCTTTGGCATCTCACCTAGTTTGCATTTTGCTTTACAAGTTTCAGACCAGGGTTATAAATGCATCATACAAAGTTTTTATCTAATCATAACACAGTAGAGGAGGAAGTTATAAATCCATTTATCTGCTCCTCCATTTTATCTCCCAGTATCTAATAAAGATACAGCCAGTTTAGGAACTAGTAGGAGTACAATTCTCTGCTCAACAGCCAGAGAGCATTAGCTGAATCTGCTCCGGGTGCCTCCCATCACAGGTGGATAATGTCCTTGCTTGTGTCCCCTGGTCTTTCTAGCCCCTAGACACACACATGGCAGTGGTATGGAAGTAACCCTTGCAGAGCTCCAGCTTCCTGTGCTGTAGAATTTTGCATCTCCTCCACGCTCTCTAAGAACATACAGACGAACGCGAGAGAAGATAGTCAGGCTTTCCATCTGTGTGGATTTACCGCTCATTAAAACAGTAAAATTAAAACACCAGCATTTCTGGAGCTCAGATGCACAGGCTGGAAATCTAAATAAGTTGGTAAAAATAAACAGGGCAGACAGAACTCAGTGCATTAGGTCTAATCCCAACGATAGCGTGACGTGGCCTCATTTAACACTGGGAACTGGCAGAGGTAGCAGATAAGGAGAGTAGTGACAGATGCCAGTTGGCACCAGATGAGGAAGCTTGGGTTTATAGACCACACTGTGAGTTAATAATGGCTACAAAAGAGGACACACAGACCAAATTGTATGTGCTGGTGAAAAAGCTTCTTAAAAGTCAGTCTTGACGAATGAAAGCTGAGGTTTTGTATGCTCCAATGTAATGAATGCGCTGAACAGAATACATGTGCCACTGCGGAGGTTATTGCCAAAAACTTTTTTCAATGTTCCTTTAAACTTTCTCTTCTTTAAAAAAATCACATAAAATAGAGCTGAAAAAAAAAAGAAAAAGGAACTTTCTGAACGACTGTGGCTTATGAATGCAACTTTTCAGTCCTTCATTGTCACAGAGTGGTAACTGGACAGAAAACTAGGTTGGGATTCATCAGACACAGACTGTCTTTTTTAAATTACTAACCCCTATATGCATCCCTTTTTATTTGCTCTGAGAAGTGGTGTGCTTACAAAAAACTGTCTGGGAGAAATTAAGTGGCAACATACATTTGTTGGTTTCTTCCCCTCTGGATTCTCAGAGTAAACAGGGAAAATTTCAAAGTTTTCCTTGCTTACCTTGCAGAGGATGAGGTGCCGTGCAGGGCAGATCGCTTCGCTGCTCTTGCTCCTCACCCTCTGCAGTGAGTTGTCTGTTGCCAGGTGGGCAGAAGTCTAGTGCGGAGTTTACTTGGAAATAAATGCTTGAAAGTGAGCTGTGGGGCTCAGTTATCACGTGGAACTAAATGTAACAAGGTGTTAATAAAAAGAAACACATTAGTAGGATTTTCATAGATATAAAAGGACATATATAAATGACTTAGGGTGAGATGTTGAGCAGATCGTTTAGTCTTATGATGATTCAAAATGAGGATAATTATACTTACCCTATTGAGTAAACTAATTAGAGATCTAAACATAGAAAGTACTGTATGTTTCTAATGTGATTACCCTCAGCTCAGGGGAGAGAGAATAACAGAGGGATAACAGGAATGGGAAACAAAGGGAATGTCAGCCCTCACTCTGGTGCTGGAGTGGCAAAAATACCTCCATGGCACTTACATGAGGATTGCGATGAGGAGTGCATCAGGCACCTTCAGAGCTCTCTTTCTCCTTCATTGGCATGGGCTTGCGTATCAGTGGATGTTCAGGTGTCAGACAATTATGTAGAAATGGCATCTTCTTCATTTTGACCACTTGCTAACTCCAGGATAAGTTGAACAACTTCATCTTTTGATCTTCTGTTCTTCAATGAACAGCCCATGCTGCTGTGAAGACACAGTTTATCACTGACATCAAATATAAGACGGGAGATACTTGATATATTTGATACCAGTGATAAATCCAAGGACTATGTGGGAGAAAGCTGAAGATTAAGTTCATGGTTTGTTTTTTGAATAGCCTTCAAAATACAATACAACATTAATACAGTAAGGAGCATGTGTTAAATGGATATGTTGGTACCTAACGACTGGCTACTCTTGACACTGAGCAGGTATCCAACAGGGACAAATCAGTGTGCTTCCCATACTGATGACTGAACATAGCCCAGTGAGACCTTGTAGTAGAGCTCAAATACAAAAGCAGGGATCAAAAGAAGGCCAAACCCGTTTGCAAACACAGGCTTAAACATAATACCCTCCATGTTATTCTTTGTTTCATTGCTCCAGATTGAAACAGATTTAATAAAAGGGTTTTTTTATTTCTCCGTGCAGCCTTCAGCATATTAATCTCAAAAACTCTAAAAAAGAGAGTAGCTTCATATCCTCCTGGTTTGGCTCTGACTTGCCTAACCTTTTCAATTCCTATTCTGACATGTTACATTTAGGTAAGAAAGTCTGAAGATAAGGTCTTAGCTTGGAAGCCGTTACCAGTACAACAGTGCTGGTAGCCCCTGTCAGTAGAGACCTTGTGATGTGTACTTGGCTTATGCAGATAAAATTCTTTTTATTAACATGGCAGAATTTCAGCTCTCCTCATAATTTTAGTGTGATAAGTGATTTGGGCGTTTCTGTATTATATTACTGGATCTAGTCTGAGGTCTTCAGTCAGTCCACGTTTACCTGCTGCAATTCACATTGTCACTTCTGTCTGGCAAAGGTCTGACAATAACAAAGGGCTTGGCTCAGGAAAACTGGGCTCCATCCCACTAACTCCTTACTGGTAATACTTTGCACTGCCTCTGCAGTTGTCTCCAGAAAAGGAGACAAATCTCTGTGAAAGGAGGTTGTCTCCATCTCTGCTCACTCCTCCAAAGGACACCTTGAGGTCAGTTCTCTAATGATTCGCGCTCTTTGTCACAATATGTGGGGAAGGGTCCTAACATGAAACCACTGCTTGCATCACTTCATGGTACCAGGGTAAAAATCATCATGCAATGCGTTATGAGAAATAAATACAGTATTCTGGGCAGATTTTTCTGAGTGACGATAAATATCCTCAGACTGCTAAATGCAAGACTGATCTATTTTCTTTTCTACTTTCTTAAAATTCCATTAGTTTCTTTTGTTTCAACAATGTGGACAGGAGATTTGTTTTCAGAGGTTTCTTGGTAGCTGAAATGCCTTGCTTTTTATTTTATGTTTTATTAACGGCATGCAATAATCCCCCTGCAATGCACGGCCTGTCATGTTCAATTGCTTAATTAAGTTACTGTGGTGAATTCATTAGGACTATAAGAGTTTACATCTATTATCCGTAGCCAGTCAAACATTAACAATAAAATGTTAGTATCTTATTTTGGAGTTTGGATGCTACCTTTCTGCTAGAGAGCAGAAATAGTGAACTGACCATGTAATTGAAGATGTTGGCTCCTCTTTACAGTCCTGAGTCAGTCTCCTCTCAGTGTCTATGTATATATGCCCTCACTCAACTGTTTAACAGTAAACTGATTAAAAAACAACAAAATAGTAAACTGTTCAGCAATAAACTGCATAATATGGTGAATAACAGAATGTTGATGAATGTACAAATAGTGCATCCATATGATCGCCAAACAAGGCACGATTTGAAATGAATATGGAAATTCACATAAATCCCAACATTCGCTAAGTATCGTTCCAGGCTTAGTTATGGCTCTATGGCTTTATTTGGGATTGTAGCTAAGTTTAAAATGAGCAAAGAAAGAACAAAAAAGGTTTACATAAAATATCTTGGTAGGCGCATCATTAATCAGGTCTTTAGAACTAGAACAAGAATGATGCAAGTCAAGTGCTTTCAAGAGCTCAAGGAAACAAAACCTGAGCATTGATAGTAATTCAGTTCACCTGTGGGAGAACCCAGGAAAAAAACCAAGATTTACTGTCTTCCATGGTGGCCACATCAGACTCTCTGCCCACCACAGTTGTAGCACAGAAGATTCTCTCAACAAGCTGGAGCTGTTTTTCGGTAGTGAGAGGGACTTTGGGATCAGAAAGAGAATATGCAGCATTTGGGTGGACTTATATTTAAGGTCCGTATTAAAATTAAGACAAATAAGTCTGTATAAGTAGACATTCTCATTACTAAATCAGCTCTAACAACTTAGTTAGATGACATATAATGTTCTGGACAGCTTTTTTGTTTCTTGTTTTCCCACAAAACTTCTTATGCTTGATATAAGGATTTTCACTGTTACAATATTTATCTGATTAGGTTAGAGTCTCTTTGAATTAAGAGGCTATGAGTACCAAATAGAACAAAATATTTCCTGAATGTGTGAGAAAGCATAAAGATCTATGGCTTTCCATCTTGTGTAATAAGCTGCTGTTCTTGTCTCTGTGCTGGTCCATATTCTACTTTTCTTGCTTCAGTTCCTGAGTATAAACATTTGAAGAAAAAAATCAAGTTGTCGTAAATGACAAGTCCATGTAGTTTTTCAAGTATGAAATCAGTGACCTTGTTCTACAGTGCATACCACTTACCAGCCAACAATTGTCTGTTCTTGTGAAGCACTGTGGAGAAAAAGAAGCTATGTAATTGGGAATGAGCCTTATTTCACAAACTAAATTAAAAATGCATTAGGTGGATGGTCCAAATGTGATTGTAGAAGTATTTTGAAGGCTAAATTACATTTAGCAGAGTCTCTGAGGCAAACTCCCTTTGTTTCAGTGAAGCTGCACAAGAGATAACTGTCACTGGCAGGACTGGGTCTGCCTTAATAAATGGCTGTGCTAAACACAGGTGAGAAATACCCCTCTATGTGACATGCAAATGACACCGATGCTGGAGATAAAAGGGATAAACAAGGGACAATTTTTTAACACTGAGAGCACTCAAAGGTTGCAGTTCCTTGCTCATTTCTGTCAATTTTAACATCAAGATGGGATATTTGTGCCCTAGTTTAGACAACAGCTGATGCTGTTGTCATTATGTTATGCCATTGTCATACTACAATGACAAAATGGTTCTCTCCAACGTTATGAACAAAGAATATGTACATCTATAAATGATAGATGCTAAGGCACATAGGAAGAATGGAGCCAACTCTCCCTAGACATCCAGAACTGAGGGAACTGCTTTCCCTGTCTTCTCCCTGCAAAATGGAAGCCCAGTCTGAAGGATCTTCAGGTTCAATGCATTATATATCAGGCACTGTCTATCATTGACCTTATCATTTAATCAACAAATTTTTAACAAGGAGCCTATATACAACTTTTCTCTCCAAACTTCAGTGTAAAGCTTTTATGGGCACAAAATACTGAGCTGGCTGAATTTGAACAGAAGTGCGGTAGAGAAAATACGCATCCTTATTATTCGGTTTGACGATATTAGTCACCTTGAAGACTATATAAAATAGTTGCTCATAAGCTTTAGAGAGAGGAGAAAGATTATGTCCACATAGTGCAATGAAGTTTTATAAGAAGCTTCCCAGCCTCTCTCTGACAGCTAGTTCAGCATTAGCATGCCATTTCTGTGGTTATGACTGGCACATTGCAGACAAATTCCACTTCTCTATCCAGATATGCTCCTCGCCAGTCATTGAGCTGGCTGAGAGATGGTACACACTTCATAGCTGGTATACGGCTGAAGGGAACTGGTGAAGCCTGGAGGCAGCTGGGAGCAACGGTTTGTTCAGCAACATGAGTCTGTAGTGAGCTCATTCAGAGCTAGCTTTAATATCCCTGTGCAGCACGCAGGCTGATGGAATGGAAATTAAGAATGCAAACCTAACTTTTATAGGAAAAGATTCGTATCACTTGGTGGACAGAGTGCAAAGAAGCATCCTGCATTTTAATACTGACAAATAATTGAAGAGAGTGAAAGGTCGTACTTGTACAGAAGGGAACAGCAGCCTTGAAAATGCCAACCTTGAAAGCACCTGCAAAGCAGCAGTTACAGTAAATAACAAACATCCTCTTCTGTAGAGATGCTGTGACTCAAAGTGTTCAGACACCAAATATATCAATAGATGCATGAACTGGCATTACGTTTGCTAGGCCATGACTGGAATAACGGGCTGAATACTCCACAATCACACTCCAAGTGTCACATATTATGCATCTAATAAATGAAAATCTCGGATTAGTTGCACTGCTTGCTAATATTTGCCCTAACTGTCCATGTACCTCAGCTTCTCCATCAGTTAAAGATGAGTAAAACATCTGTCTATATCAAGAATTGGTTTCTTCATGTACTTGACATGAAAGAAATGTGGGAATCCAAGTGCTGAATATGTGATTTGATAAGGTGCATTATGTTTTCCCCTTCAAATATACAGTAGGTTTCCTTTGTACTCTCTATATTTTTATTTTGTCAATGAACTCATGTTCATTTTTACAAGATTGCTTTGCTCTTCAAGTATATTATCCATGGATGATCTACAAATTCCATTGGTTAAGATCTCAACCAAGTAAACTAGCATCTGAAATGGTAGATACATGGCCACGTTAATCCTTTACATTACAGTATTTTTTATTAAGGATAACCAAATAGTTTAATCCTTGCAGCACATGACAACAAAATGCTTACAATACACAAAGGAGCTACTATAAAATATTCATTTTAGGCTCCGAGCACCAGCAACGCATAAAGAATGTAGGTGGAGAATTGCAGGGGAATTTTACATCTAATTAGAAAACCTATCAAAAGACTTTTGATGCTGGATTTTATCTTGTGGATTGAATTTTTGGAAACAAGTCAATGGTTCATAGAACGTCATTAAATCAATCAGTTAATGCGTATCGTAGCTTTCATAATGGATGATGGCTCTGCTCATAAAACATAAAGCGCTCGTCATCTGGGTGACTTACTTGTCTACACAGGACAGGGATTTGTGCTCGTTACTCCCTTCCACTGGATTTCCCTGTCTAGCCCATTGCCATTGCTGGTGTAGCGAACCGTGACTCGTATGACATCTGCCTTTTTCTACCAGCTCTTTGCCAGTGATCCCTCTCAGGTGAGCATATTGCACCCACCTTTTGCTACCTGTGCTGGCTGCCATTATATATCAATAGGTGATTTCAAGGACTCGCGTTCATCTGACTGCCTTTCCAAGAATTTCTCTTCTTTTTCAGTTCTCTGGCTGCAGTGGCCTCAAGCTGGTAGAGTTCAGCAATACTGCTCAAAGTTAATTTGAAGATTCCTGTTTGAAATAGCTAAAAAATGCCCATAGATTTTGAAACATGAATGTAAATTCTGTAAAATGATAAAGAAATAACTTTGTTCTCATGGTACAGTAAACAACTTACCAAAGTATTAACGTAACCTACATAACTCATCAGTCTTAGTGGACTTTTCTGTATCACTGGAAAATAAAACTAAATTTTGACAATTAAGTGGAAACAGCTAACATGAACAGTTGAATGATCAGTATTAAATAGCATTTGCCTTCTGTATCTATTATTACATTGCTATCCCCTGGACATCTGTGATGATTCAAGCATACGACATCTAACCAGCTATAATTTATAATTGTACCAGAAATAAAGAGCTTATGTTAATATACTCTTCTAAAGGAGTTTTCACGCAAACAGAAACACACAAACAAGAGTTTTCCTTATTTAGCAGACTAAGGTAGAAGCTTTATTTATGTAGATGAATAGTTGCATTTAATTTCGAAAGAGTATTATCTGCTTTTAACTAAACTCTAATCCTGCAAACACAGTGTGCTTAAGTGTGAATTCAGATGCCTGCTGGCCAAGGTGCAGTACAGCATTGCAGTATTGATAGTGAAGTTACAATATTAATCGCATTTATGTAACAGCTGTTGCCTAAGTACCTCCAGGCACTTTACGGATGTTAACTAACGAGAAGCTTGCCCATGCTCTTTTTGAAGTCAATGGCAGCATTCCAGTTGTCCTCAAAGGGAGCAGGCACAGGCTCTGAGCCTCACAATAACCTAAAAGTAGGTTAAGGATCTCTGTGTTCACTGGAGAAGGGAGGGATAGTGAGGCTGAGGAACAGAACCCAAAAGGCTTTTCTCTAACTGTAGGGCTGCCTTTCCTTGGAAGAAAAAGTGATATAATTTACTGGGGAGATCACAAAACGAACCATAAAGAAGGAGCTGTTCACAAAGACTTAAACTATTGTTGCCTCAGAATGTGACCTTTTTCTTATTCCAAAAACAACAACCGGAGACAAAGCTGGGCTTCCCGGGATGTTCCTCTCCAGTGGCTGCAGTGACCCTACAAATAGCTGCTCCTTGGAAAACCATTTTTCTTTTTCTCCGAGACTTTCTATACAGAGGTATACGACATTTCTAGAAGCCTCGTTACTTTGCCTCTAAGTTTTCTGTATCTGTGACTGACGTGTTTTCAAATCAATGCTCCTGGCTTCTTGAGCCACAGTAAGCAACTTCGTAAGGAACAGAAGTCAATATGTATTTGCACTTTCACTCTTAAGCACTTTCACAGTAGCCATGCTCAGAGCTGATTCCCGTTTCAATCAACTGCTCTGACATCTCATCTTCATTCAAATTCTCACAGGCGGCCAGCAGTGCCTCTTCTGTATCACATACCTCCATGCAGGGGTCCACATGAGGGCCATGACTCTGTCAGAAGCTGTAGGCTTGATTGTCCCTTGGGCAAATATAAACAGCGTTTAGTTAAATAGCACCATTTTATCAGAACCAGAACACAATTTTACAGAGGATCGTATTAGAGCAAGTAAATGAAAGGGGAGGCATTTCAGAGCCAATTTCAATGTCGTTTCTAAACAAAAAAGCCCCAACGAGGTATCTGAAAACAAGGAACCAGAAAATAACCTGTAGTAATTTTCCTCTAGCCTGCCTATAGTTTAGAAGATTGAATTAATTTTTTTGCCAACGATGCCACCAGGGAGCCTACGGCCTACTTGCAGGCAGCTCTCCATCAAACACCCGTGTGACATAGGAAGTGCACATGAAAACACTGAAAGTTCCTGCGACACCACGTGTGTCATAGGGTCCATGTGGCTGAGTGAGGAGAACTGCTGTAGCAGGTAGGGCCAATATAGATCAGATTATCTGGACTTTACAGAAGATATCCTCACAGAAGCTGTGGAGGGAAGCAATGCTCATAAGTATTAAGCACCATATTACAATTCATCTGCACATGGGGATTTAAATGGGCATTTTTCGTGGGTACAGAGAGGACCATCTTCCTGCCTTAGCAGTGATGTCATTCCTTTTCTTTTAATATACTCTAAATGGCATCAGCTTTAGAGATGTAAAAGTGTTACTTATCTCTGCAATATGAATTCTCCCGATTTCTGGCCACATTTGCTGCCTGCCTCCCAGTTTGCATTCTACTCACCATCCATCTTCATTGACTTTTCCCCCACACCAATGTGAGATTAGAACACCACGGGAAATTAAACACAGTGCATATAAATCATGTTTATTGTTGCCTCGGATACAGAAAGATAACAAGAATCAATAAGAAAGGCATGATGACTCACAGTTTTATTAGTATACTCAGTTTTTTCATGAGCTGAGTCTTCATAAAGAAAATGGTTTAATTGGACCACTGAGATCTTGAAGAATTCATATATTCCTGGCTATTTATCTTCTGAAACCTCAGTTTCTGATTTTCCACAGCACTTATAATCATGAGGGAAAGAACTTTATTTTTCTCAGAGAACTTGACAAATTTCTAAGAGCTAGAGACATTTGTGAAGGCAGATTCATCTTAGCTGCAGTATCTGGAGCAGAGAGGTGGTGCTCAGGTCTCTGAGCAGCCTTAACTGGGGAGGAAGTGGACTACCAAAATGACAAACAGAACTGGTGGCTCAGATGACTGAAGTATTGTCCTGCCATCTTCTACCCTCACAAAGCCTAAAAAACCCGTCGTTAACGGGACTACAATTTCTCTTTGCCTAATTACAGGACCAATTACAGGATCAATGGATCAGGAGAACTTTATTTTGACCATTCCTCATGATTATTGGTCTTTTATCACAATCTTTGATAACTTTATTTCTAGTCATTGTCTTATATAAATTTGTTGCTACTATTTTTCTGGCAAATGTTATTCAAATACAGTTTAACCTATGCCTGTGAGAATATGGACTCCATACAATTATCCCTAATAAAATTAGATACAAACATGTTTCCTTACTTCCAGTGTAGTCCTTCACCATGGTTTTCTTTGGGCATCAAGTGGAAGGATTTGTTTCCTTGACTGCTTCATACACTTCACCTGCATCCTTTTGAGTTGTTCAGACTATACCTGGCTTTTATCCCTCTCCTAGAAGTAATCCTTTATTCTTCTCAATGTTGTATAATAGCAGGCATTTCTCACCAGAGCACATAATGATGCAAAGGCAAAGGTCAATCTCTAGTCTTGCCTTGAGATATCACCTCTTTTTCAGCTTTTTGAAAGAAGACTCTACAGATATTCAACAGTCTCTTAGGTTATGGCTAAACCCTTTGCTCGTGGCCTAACAACTATCACAAGATATTGAAGAAAAATCTCCCAAAATAAGAGAACATTCCACTAGTATCCACAATAGGCTAAGAAGCAGATATTTTCTTCCTTGCTCATTTGGGAAAATGGACACATGTTTCCACACAACTTATTACCAGGGATCTGTATATATCATTCCCATGTGAGTATTGGGTCTGTCTTCCATCACAACTGATCATGAGCCTCTCACCCTGGCAATCCCAGTTCAACGGGCAGCAAACTGTGCTGCAAACCTCTACTGTACCACCTTGGCAGTTGATTCACCATGACTGAACTTAAGTGCTAACAGAAGCAGTCAGCAGTGACAGGTCGTGCTGTCAGAACGCCTTTCAAGAGCAACAGGAACTGTCGGGTTGGTCTGTCACTGCAGCTCTCTACTTATTTCTGGGAAAATGACTTTTATCATCCAGGCTTCCTGGTTGTCTCTTTACTGCCTCATTCATTGCCTTTGCCCAAGGGCCACTGCAGGCTGGCCATCATTAAGGACTGATAATCAAGATAAAGATGCTCCAGGTATATTCTTTCCAAGAGCAACTCCTTCCTTACATTTTTCTGTTCCTTGTAGAAGCTGCAGGGGCAAATCTTTGTGTTTGGGGGACAAAATGAGGGTTCTTAATCCGTAACCGATCATGTTAATAAAGGTCAATGACTTTAAAGCTACTTAGTCAAATGAATTTTAAAAGAATATGTATTGTTCTTTGTACGAACACACTAGGCATTTCCTAGCACCTGTGTGCCATGCTAGGACATAAAATTACACATTTCTCTATTATTTTTCACTGATTTTTTTTTATTTTCTCAATTTAGAAAACAGTCATAGTTCTGAAATCATAATGGAGGTTCACACTAGTTCTGCTCGAGAATCTAATTTTCATGACAACCAAGCTCACTAGCAATACAAAGAACTAACATTCGAACATAGGATCACTCAGTAGCTGTACTCTTAACTCACAACTGGAACCCTCCTCCTTCACCCCATGGTTTATTCGTGTTTCTACCTGACACGAAAGGAGACTTATTACACTGATCAGGAAAAATGTCTGCCAGATGCCTGTGGATATTTTATTAAAGTGGGGAAAGGTGATGCAGCACTACTTTACCAGCCACGAAGAGCTCAGCTTTCTGGGTCAAACATCAGCACAACTGCTCAGGGTGGAGCACTTCTGGCAAATGTCAGAACAGTGCCAAAGCGGCCAAAAATACATGTTTCCTCAGAAAGTCAGAATTTCTCCAGAACCTCAAAATGGAACCTCAGAGCTTCAGTTGTCACGATGGTGCAAGGATCTATTGATCACAGGAGAAAACACGTTGCCAATATGAGGATTTGCAGCTGAGGCCCGACGGTGCTCCCCAAACTGGAGTTCAGTTCTCCCCGACAAGAGGTGATGGTAACGAGGCTGCTGGCCTGTCACGGTCCAAGGCAGCACTGCAAAGCAAGGACGAGCAATGTCTTGTAAGACATTGAATGGACACTTGGAAGTGAGAGGACTCACAGTACTTATTCGTACAATGCAAATGTCATTGGAAATGCAGAAGGCCCCAAACCAGACATGAAAGGAGCACACTGGCAGCTTCTGGAAAGCCTGCTGTCTGTGCTAAAACGGTTCCAAGCTATCAGAGAGTATTTGTCAACTGAAGATACAACAGTGTCATTCAATGTCTATCTCAATAGGGCTTCTCAGTAGACATTTGATCGCAAAAGACGATATCCCAGCAGTATGTAAGTTTAAAACAAATTTTTCTAGAGTATGACTTCTGACTCAACATGAATGCTACAAGCTGCCAACTTCGTATGCTCATTAAAGCTGTTACGTTGGACCTACTCCACAAACATAACCTTGCTTTCTAATAAGCACGAGAAAGAAGTTTCCTTTTATCCATTATCCTCAATATGTTCAGAGATGAGATTCAGCAGCTGGACAGTTAGGAGACAATGATGTGCTGGAAAACAGCAGCCAGTGAAAGAATAAAAATACAAGCACTTGGAAGCGTTAGCTTTTATTCTATAGCAAAAAGAACTTTGAAGATTTTGACCTATACCTCACCTATACCTATACCTATACCTACTCAGTCTGGTTCATTTTTAATCGCACTCGGGAAGAAAATCCTGATAAAATCACAATTGACTTACAGATCTTTATTTTCAGCATTTTTCAAGTATGAATTCTTGAGTGTTTTGGCCAATTATTTCTAGCAATTTTTCTTATTTTTCCACATAAAAGTTTAGTGACTGCAGCTAAAAGCAATTTGTTACTAGATTAATTACTGACTTGAAGTGCATTTTATTCAGAACAATTTGTTGTAACTATATCAACAGCCTAAGAAAGGGCCACCTAGCTGCACGGCAAAAGCTATCTATCACACAACATGTGTTCTTGCTTGATAAATACTAGAATAAAATCATTCTAATATTGGAGTCATATGGGAAGATATGTTATAGCAGAAGATGCTAAAAACTATCTGAATTTCATGATGCATTGTAGTCTGTGAAGCATAGGACTTACCTGCCTAGTGGGGTGGAGCTGGTCACTGACTGGTGATAGGTTGTGATTTATGTGAGGTAGCACTGGAAACTCTCGTCTTTTTTTTCAGTAACAATTTATGTTTGATTTTTAGTTGTACTTAGAAAGCAAAATTAATAAGCTACTCCAAATGCAAGTGCAACTTTTTCTTCTTGAGAACAGTAGAGATCAGCAGAAGATTCCTCTGGCTCTCTGAGGGTGGTTTGAAAATGGTTTAAAATGGATTGAATGGCTGAAACAAACCAAAATGTACAGCATTTATTTAATGTCAGCAAAGGAAGCATACAGCTTTGTTAATTTGATCTCCATTTCTCCTGCTCAGAATCCATGAACATTGTCAATGGAAAAGAAAAAAAAAAAAAAACATAATGCAGGGCAGGACAAGTGAACACTGAATCCTGGGCTGTCAGTCTAATCCAGTACGCTGAGTGGCTCAATCTAAATAATGCAGAAATACATGAATGGAATAATCGAGGAAAACATCTCAAACACACATAGCAAAGTGATAGCAAATGCAACACACTGCAGTAAAATCATTGCACTCAGAGCAAATTACTTACACTGTTTACTGTCGGGCACTGGCAAAGAGTGAAGAAAACCACACTCGGATGACTTAAAATACTGGAAACAGCAACAGTGCCGGGTGCTCTGTAAGGGCAGCTCCCAGTGCGGGACCATCAGTGGGAATGGGACTTTAAAGTAAATTTTGAGTTAAAGAAGCATATGGAAAGAAGGATGCACTTCAAACTAAAGCACATAATAGGTGTCAAGGTACCCAAGCTGATTTTTACTGACATCAGAACAAACTCGTGAGTTTCTGAAAAAACTTTCCAATGAGAGTTATAAGGGCAAACAACATAACAGTGCTTCTAAATCAATTCGATTAATTTATAAAAGGAAATACGTGAGAAGGTTGTCAGATAAAGCCTGAGACTGGCTTTGCTAAGGCAATACTTGCTGCTCCAGCATTCCTCGTATGCTCTTCTCTTCCAATTTCCCATCTCAAAGCAAATGCAATTCTACTATGAACACATATTGAGCCCAACCTGCTCAATGACACATTCAATGTAACTCATCCCTTTCTGGAATTTGACAACCATAAAAAAGAAATAAAGTGAGGAAATAAATATCAATTCAAGCTTTCAGCCTTGTGTTTACAGTGTTCCGCCCTAGCAAACCCCTCCAGGTTGTACAGTCCTTGCCCCTTGTCCTACACAGCCACTCCCCAGTTCCTTCAACTGTGTTTTGGTTACATAGTGAGTCAACGGGCTTAGTAAATCAGCATACACCAATACAGGCTTTCATTACAGACATGTATTAGCAGATTTGTTTCATGCTGAGTGCCCAAATTTATGCTTACTTACATTTTCTTGGCACTACAAGACTGACTCCATCAATATTTGTAAAGTGCTATGCACTTGCTGGGTAGGAACTGTACACACGCAATTAGTAGTGATTACTATTGTTCATCTTTAAACAAAAATCAGCATTTAAATCTGAACTCCTGAGTAATCCTGATCTTTTGTTCAGTCTAGACATTTACTTCACAACACTGAAAAGAAGAGAAAAAATTAATACTAAAGACAATGGTTTCATGTTAGCGTCAAAAGTACATAATTAGATCGTATGTTAAATTAAGAAATCTCAAGCTTAAAATCCGCAGGGAACAAGGGTGTAGTCACATACTGAAAACAGGTGCTGGATGAATCAAGATGACGTAGGCACTCGATTCCACTCTGCCGTGCATTTGCTGAGTTGCACTCTCAACCATGTCTTGGGAAGGTATCCGGGCTGATCCAAAACAGCGCACTTGGGACAGTGCCTCTCTTCCTGGGACACTGCAAGAGCTATACAAATAAAGAAAATGTCTGTTCAGTTTTGTTATGTGTGCTGGTTGAACCCCAACTGGCAACTAACCACCACCCAGGCACTTGCTCACTCTTCTGCAGAAGGATGGGGGAGAGAATCAGAAGAGTAAAAGTGAGAAAACTTGTGGGTTGAGATAAAGACAGTTTCATAGGTAAAGCAAAAGCTGTGCATGCAAGCAAAGCAAAACAAGGAATTCATTTACTATTTCCCACTGGCAGGCAGGTGTTCAGCCATCTCCAGGAAAGCAGTGCTCCATCGTGTGTAACGGTGACTTGGGAAGACAAACACCATAACTCCAAACATGCCCTCCTTCCTTCTTCCTCCTCCAGCTTTGTATGCTGAGCATGATGTCATATGGTATGGATGTCCCTTTGGTCAGTTGGGGTCAGTTACTCTGGCCATGCTCCCTCACAGCTTCTTGTGCACCTGCACACTGGCAAAGCATGGGAAGTTGAAAAGTCCTTGATTTCTTAGCAACAACTAAAAACATCAGTATTTTATCAACATTCTTCTCATACCAAATCCCACACTAAATCCAAAACATAGTGCTATCCTAGCTACTAAGAAGAAAATTAATTCTATCCTAGCTAAAAACAGGACATAATGTTTAAAATCTTGTTTATGGGCAAAAAAAGTACATGTATATGTACAAGTAAAGGCAAGAATTTATTGTTAGTATAATGCAAATCTTCAGAGTTTAATTCAGGAATCATCATTAGTCTAGATCTAATTATTACAGAAACCCAAAGAATAGTAATGCAGGTAGGATATATATGCATGGAAAAAGTTACAGTAATAGCAATCTTCCTTCTACTTAGTATGTATGTTTTCTAAAATTGACACATTTACACCTTTGTCTTTCTTAATTGATCTGCAGGTCTAAGTAGCATCCAGATTTACTATATATGGTCCCATTTATGTATATTAGATATTATTTCTTTGTCTTCTTTGTTACTCCTAAAACCAGTTTTGTCCAGCTCCAGGTTTTTTTAACTGACCATTATGGAGCTCTTCATGGCTGTGGGGTCTCCAGTGCCAGCCTGTGCCCCATCTCTTAACCACCCACCCCACCCTGCATGCCTCTACACCACATCCCGTGTCTCCACTTCTCAACACCTCTGCCACCATACCAGCCCTTATTGCTCTACACAACATGGTCGTGTCACAGTTGTAAACATCTCTTCCTACCCAGAATAGCTGCTTGTTACTGCTGTCTACATAAAACTATTGTTATACCACACAAAGATAACCTAAAGTAAAATACATTAGATACAGACACCTGGTCAACGAAAGAAATTACTGCTGTGGCTGATCCAAGTAAAACAAAGCTGCAGGGAGGTCAAGAAAAGTTCAGGCAGATCCTGGGGCTTTGCAAACTCAGGACAAAGCTGATGGCCTGTTACCGGCCATAGCAATGCCATGTTGCAGGGTTGCACAGTCACGAATCTGCCCGACAGTGGTCCAGCAGCTCTGCAAGCACTGCCATGGCTGCTCCTCCTTGAGCGCACGCCCGTAACTGGGTGCCCAGCTAGGAGCTCCTGCTCATGCTTCTGTCCAGACCACCTGAGAAGCAGCCCTCCACGCTCTTGTATTTGCTCTGTGGCATAAGGGCAGCCCGACTCGGTGAGCTCAGATTTCACTCCTACACCTGCTTCAGCTGCTGTCCCTACTTTATCCTGCTCAGTTGCACCATGGCTGCAGCAAAACCACAAGCTGCTGGGATTCAAGCTAGTCCATGCTTCACTTACCATCCCCAAATCTCCTGCTCTTGGGACTTTTGGACAAACTTTCCCACCTCACTGCTTTACTGAGGCAGTATTGTACAACTCGTGTTGAGCCTTCAGCCTCTCGTTACTGTGGGCTGCTCCAGGCTGCCAGCCCAAGTCATATGCGTTCCTGACATACAGCTGGTTGGTAGGAAGAGCGCAGTCAAATCCTGTACAGCTCCCGGCAGGGACACAACAGGCCTCGTGACTTCAGCTGATACATTAAGCAGATTGCAGCCATGCCGTTTTGAGGGAGGTTGCGCATAGCAATGCGAGGAGAGCATCAGACGTGTGACTCTTCCTGAAAGGCAACGAGTCTGAACCGCGCCTGGACATGCCCTGGCTTCAAGCCTTTGTGATGCAGAGCCCACTAAAGTGCTTATATTGCCTTCAGCACTGAACTTTCTGCAATCTTATCTTTTGCCACAAGTCACTTTTTCAGAGGAGAAAAAAGGGAGGAGAGTCAAAGGGCATGCCATGAAGTGTTACTACTATACAAACGTAGTCAGATGTCCCAATACACAATTTGGAACAACCTCCTTAACAACAGAAGAATTATCGGAGGACATAGTACACTGGGAGAGATCCTTCTGTGCTTTCAATGAGACCCCCAAAACAGCAAGCACTGATTTTGTTACTGTTTGAGGAAAATTTCTGTACGATGGGGAAGAGATTTCTGGATAGATGGCTACAGGGAGCCTTGCTGTTAGAAAGGATCCTGTCTTCATCACAGATTGACTGGGTTTGATCAATGGAAGAAACAAAATAAAGGGTTTGTGCTTGCTGCTTGCACGGATGACTGCCAACCAGCAGTGGTTTTATATACAGAAACTGAGCAGTTTTATCACCTGGAATTGCCATAGTGTGGTGTTATTTTTAAATTTTGTAATAAAACACATCTCAGCACTTGCCATACAAAGGTTAAATATTTTTAAATACACAAGTATGTGCATAAATATCCAAATAGCAAAAAAGACTGGTTTTGTCATGGTTGCAGCTCTGGCAGACAAGTATGGTCACCTCACAGAGAGAGTAACTTTCAGAATCAGCTGAAAGCTTGTGCTGCATTACTTGGTTTGACTGCTTCCTCCAGTCAAGTGTGGTATAGTGATCGGCAAAAGAAACAATTTTCCCCAATCTTTTTCCCCTAAAAGAAACTCCCTTGGATACTTGTTGGCCAATTTCTTCACAGTGAGACATCTTTGATGGATCTGCTGCATCAGAACCCATGAGAATGGCAGAGCACCTTCTCCAACTCTGTCTCAATGACTCAATGCAAAGGACCAATGCTGCACAACTGTTAAGTCAACCATCTCCTTGAACTTCTTTCTCTTGGGTTAATTTATACTAACAATACCTGTTTTCATAGAGGGTTGTCCCGTAAGTGAAGATAGTTTGTGGTGTGTGGGAAAGGCTGCAACCTGTACTTTGATAATAATAATAGCAACAACAATCATCATCATCATCTACATAAGCATAGTGCTTGTGAATTAGTCTAAGGAAAAGTTTTAGCAAAGTTAAGTTGTGATTTAGCTTTTCAGTTATGAGGCTGCTTTAAGTGGGTGACATTTAGTAATGTTAAAAGTCACCAGAGGTCTGTACTGCTCGTCTGGTTTAGGTGGAAGCCATCCCAGGCAGTGTGGCAGCCAATGCTTCTTGGCAAGGGTTCCTTCGAGAACTCACAGTTGTAGAGCTAAACTGCAAACCACTCACTTCTCCCTCTGCTGTGACAGATAAGCTGTCCTTGTTAGAAGGCTGGTTGACAGGTATAATTAAAAAAGTTGTTACTTCAGATCAGCGCTCTTCCAGATCCAGATGTGAAGTAGTAGTTGACAATGTTTAAGGGAGGAAGCATTTTAGGCAATGGGTTTGGCCAATTAATAGTGCTATTTGTGTTCAGGCTCCTGTAGTTCAGAGTATTTCTCATTTTACTTACACATTATGTTTTCATAAGGCTAATAAAAAATTTTGCACGGGCTGAAGAGAATGGTCAAGCCATGATGGCCTCGGAGATTTCCTCTCCTCCTCATTGTCCTGGGTTTGGCTGGGATAGAGTTAACTTTTTCGTGGGAAGCTGAGAGTGGACACAGCACAGGCAGCTGACCCACAGTGGCCAGGGAGCTATTGCATACCATGTGGTGTCATGCTCAGAGTATATATTGGGGGAGCTAGCCTGACAGCTAGCCGTTATAGCACTCGTTTTGTATTGTTCTTGTACTAGTATTATTGTAGTTATTATCCCTTCTCATTTTTCTTGTACTGTCCTATTAAATTGTCCTTGTCCCAACCCACCAGTTCTGCTCTTTTCTCTTGATTTTCTCCTTCCCACCCGACTAAGAGGGAGGAGTGAGTGAGTGGTGGGGTGGTAGGTTATCTGCTGGCTGGGCTAAACCACGACACCCATTCAGGGATCTCTAAGATACTTATATCCCCAGTGGGTTGCCCAGGCTCTGAGAAAGTCAAACAAGCCTGAGGCTGAGGCTTTAATTATCTGTTTAGCCACATTAATGCTGAGAGGCAAATCACTTCGCATTGGAAGCCTATAAAAGTGATTTAAACAAAGCAACAAATAAAAACCACCTTCTCGCAATATGGCCTGTTCTCACCTTGATACATTTTACCAGAAACCTCTGAGGACTGCTGAGCTCAAAGGTGAAGTGACAGAAAAGAAGATTAAATCTGCAAACTGTGATCCTGTAATGTAGAAGTAATTAATTCTGACATTGAAAATTCATGTCTTGCTGTCTGGAAAAGAATACTGAAGGGACTGTTTTTTCCCATCATAGACACTGTAAAAACAGAGGAGCATGAGTACATGGTCACCACAGCATCAGGCCAGGAGAAAATGCACTTCTATACCCATATTAAGAGGCAAAAAACCCACAAAAGTTATTACAGGTATGTAGGAATCGCAAACCCTGGCAGGGTTCTTGAAAGAGAAATCCTTTGGTGGGGGCAGACCAGAAACACTTCAACCACTGGTCCATGATGAAGGTCCATAAATGCTCATGCAGGAACAAAAGTATGTGCAAGTCTCAGCACTGGCACTTTTGCCAGGGCTCTGAGAAGCAGCTCTGACAGACACAAGGACACATGACCTTTGTCTCAGAAGTTCCTCTCCAAGGTAAGAGGCAGAGATCCCAAACTCCTCTGAATCTTTGGTCTATTTCTTCCCAGAGACTGAAAAAGGCAAACAGAAGCATTCTATGAGATGTTTCTGCGGCCTCACATAGTGGTCAGGCAACTTCTTTAGTCCAGGCCAAACGAAAAAGAGGCGTCAGGGAAAAGCAGACCCTCAAATGAAGAAGAAATCACAATTCATGCCCCAGCGCTAGCTTTTCAAAGTTTGAATTTTGGCTTGTTTGCATGCATTCCCACAGTTAAAAAGTACATTTACTTTTCCTTAGCAATCTGACAGGGCTCCTTAAATATTTTCTTGTAAGTTTTTTGAATTTAATACTGTTCTCTGTTTAAATATGTCATATTGTTCCCCATAGTAATTAAGTGCTTGCCTAATAAAGTCCAAAAATTAATTTGTGACAAAACACCCTGGGCAGAAGAACAGCCCTAGACGCTAGAAGATTAAGCAAATATAGACCACATGGCCTCCAAGAAATGAGGACAATGTGTTGCAAGGTATTTTGCAACTTAACACTGTACATGGTTGCAGGCAATCGCGTATTAAAGTACCTGTAAAGAGCAGGGAAGCAAACATGTTCAACATCAATTTCACTAGCCTCTCTTGGCCTAGGTCAACATTGCTTACGTGACTGCTTTATGACTGTGGGACTCTGCTACCTTTGAGAAACTAAGAACAAACTGTTCTGTATGTCTCACACTGTGTGAAGATGCTTTCAGGCCATGTCAGAAGACGACAGGCTCAGTTCCCCCTAAGCTGTGACAAAGAGCTATAGGTGTGGCAGTAGTTTTGGCTGTTCAAGGAGGCGAGTGCTCACTTGTTTCAGAACGTGGTGAAGGGTTCATCCAAATGGGTGTTTATGAATGTTCCCCGAAAGTCTCCTAATCCTGCAGGACAAAGGAATACTACTTTTTGAGGTTAACTTTACTCTTTCAAATGCTGCAATCAAGTAGACATTTGTATCCCATAACTGGCGTTTGTCATGGACATTTGTATCTCATAACTAGACCATTCTAAAAACTAGCGTATATTTCAGGTGTGTTCCTGATTACATGGTTTATCTATTGAGTCTAGTAGTTGACTTGCCAACACCAGTCCAGGGTAACCAGTCTCAACCATTTCCTGACTGAGACACTGGAGATCTGAGGCATGTTCCTCAGGTAGAGGTTCTGGGATCACTGGTATTGCTCTGTCTGCATGGAGAGGTGTGAACAATGTGAGCAATGGTAGTTACCCTGCTCTGAAAAGCCCACCATATAGCCATGTATCAAATCTTCCACATCTGTACTGCTCTCTTCCTTCCTTCTTTATCTCCTCCTTCGTGCTGTAATGCCTCTGTACAATATGTCTGTGTGTTGTTCCCCAAAATGAAAACATGACTTGCAGACATAAAGAAGATCTGTGCTTTCTGCCTCCCCTCCTCCCCAGCAGTAAGCATGAAAGTCCGAGTCTAGATCAGCCAAGTGCTGACTTTGGAGGATTAAAACAGCTTCCACCTTTGGGCTAATAATCACAAATCACTTTCCCAAAGAGAAAAGGCTGTTTTATTGGGTCCTGTAGGAAACCTGCAATGCTCCTCCCAGGATAATACAGCCAAAAGTTTCAGCATGCGCATGGGTATTATGACCTCGCGCAAGTTTCAGAAAGCAGTGTGGGATTAAAAAAAAAAAAAAAAAAAGAAAGAGCTCTGTACTTTCCAACTTACAGGACAAATCCAAGTATATATATGTGCAAGTGGGAGGATGAGGCAATTAGGCAGCACAGACATTGTAATCATAGAATGGTTAGGGTTGGAAGGGACCTCAAAGATCATCTAGTTCCAAACCCCCTGCCATGGCAGGGAAACCCTCCACTACACCAGGTTGCCCAAAGCCTCATCCAACCTGGCCTTGAACACTTCCAGGGATGAGGCATCTACAACTTCTCTGGGCAACCTATTCCAGTGCCTCACCACCCTCTGAGTGAAAATTTCTTCCTTATATCTAATCTAAATCTCCCCTCTTTCAGTTTAAAGCCATTCCCCCTTGTCCTATCACTACATGCCCTTGTAAAAAGTCCCTCTCCAGCTTTCCTGTAGGCCCCCTTTAAGTACTGGAAAGCTGCAATAAGATCACCCCGGAGCCTTCTCTTCTCCAGGCTGAACAGTCCCAACTCGCTCAGCCTGTCTTCATAGCAGAGGTGCCCCAGCCCTTGGATCATCTTCGTGGCCCTCCTCTGGACCCACTCCAGCAGCTCCATGTTGTTCTTGTGTTGGGGACTCCAGAGCCGAACACAGTATTCCAGGTGGGGTCTCACGAGAGCAGAGGGGCAGAATCACCTCCCTCGACCCGCTGGCCATACTTCTTTTGATGCAGCCCAGGATACAGTTGGCTTTCTGGGCTGCCAGCGCACATTGCCGGCTCATGCTGAGCTTCTCATCCACCAGCACTCCCAAGTCCTTTTCCTCCATGCTGCTCTCAATTCATTCTCCGCCCAGCCTGTACTTGTGCTTGGGATTGCCCTGACCCACGTACAGGACCTTGCACTTGGCTTTGTTGAACTTCATGAGGTTCTCACAGGCCCACCTCTCCAGCCTGTCAAGGTCCCTCTGGATGGCATCCCTTCCCTCCAGCGTGTCCACAACACCACACAACTTAGTGTCATCTGCAAACTTGCTGAGGGTGCACTTGATCCCACTGCCCATGTTGCCAACAAAGATGTTAAATAGCACTGGCCCGAGTACTGACCCCTGAGGAACACCACTTGTCACTGGCCTCCACTTGGACATTCAACTGTTGACCACAACTCTTTGAGCGCGACCATCCAGCTAATTCCTTATCCACCGAGTGATCCATCCATCAAAACCATGTCTTTCCAGTTTAGAGACAAGCATGTCATGTGGGACAGTATCAAATGCTTTGGACAAGTCCAGGTAGACAATGTCAGTTGCTCTTCCCCTATCCATCAATGCTGTAACCTCATCATAGAAAGCCACCAAATTAGTCAGGTAGGATTTGCCCTTAGTGAAGCCATGTTGGCTGCCACCAATCACCTCCTTATTTTCTATGTGCCTTAGCATAGTCGCCAGGAGGATCTGCTCGATGATCTTGCCAGGCACGGACGTGAGACTGACGCCTGTAGTTCCCTGGGTCTTCTTTTTTTCCCTTTTTAAAAATGGGGGCTATGTTTCCCTTCAGCATAAGCCCTTCAACATAATCCCTTCAACATATGCACATCTGTCAACAAGCTTTTTCGAGTTAGGTATAAAACACATACGCTTCTATTCTATAGTGCTGTAAAATTTAATGTGTGAAATTTTGGCAGGTGGAATTGTATATATGAGATAAATAATTACATACTGCAAAGACTGAATTGATGAATATTTTCTATCTTATCCGATGCAGCTTTATCCCTGTTAAACTTAACGTACCTGTGTCAAGCCTCAATGATTTAACCGATTTTCAACAGCATTTGCCTTTTTTTACTGTAAAATTTTAGAGCAAAACCCATGCCTTTTTATTTGTTTATGTAAAATCACCATGCTGGAGACCCTGCTAGTCCTCTTCCATAACACAGTTTAAAGAAAGAGGTTGTCAAGGAAGCAGATGGCTGAGAAATACAGGTCCAGGCTTTATCTTCTTCCCCAAACACGCAAGCACCCATCTGTTACTGAAGAGAAAAGGGAAAGCCTTTGCAGTTGTTCTGGACAGACTAATTGCACCTTGGACAAAAAGAGTCTATTGGAGTCTATGAAAGAAAAGGGAAGCTGTTGAATGTCTACTAAGACTTGCACAGCTGACAACATGGATCCAAGAGATATGTCTGAATTGTTGAAGAATGGCTGTAGAATCTCTCATCAAAGGGAGAACCCAAAGCTTGTGTGGTGTGTCTCCAGGTACATGCTGTGCCAAGTGCTACAAGGAGATGGGAGGAGAAATAAAAGGAAAAAAAGGAAAGAGAACATAATCCAGAATAGGTATAACCACGGCTGGAATAAACTGCAGGAAAAGGAGTGATTTACCTGAGTACCACCCCTAACACTATCCAAAACACAGCATCAGCCCAGACAATTCCAAAAGCCAGAAAGTGTACGTGAGCTACTAAACAAAGATTCAGTAAAAGGGTGGAGAGAAGCATCTTTATGCTATTTCCCTTTCATTTAGTGACATTGTTGCACATACACATAAACCCCGCAACTTACTATTTCTTGGAGTTGTAAGTTTAATCGAGTTCTCCAAACCAACATTAAAAACACAAGACTGTGCAGGGCTGAGTCATAGGGTTTCCCAGCAGGCTCCTTGAATTAACAGATTTCAACAGAAATTGAAAAGAATTTTAAATTACTTTTTCAGTCAAAGGTCTCTCAACAATTGGAAATTCCAATCTGGAGGAAATCTATTAGCAATTTAGCATAGAGTTGCCTAAAGGAACGGTTGAAGCCTGTTCTGCAAACATTTGTCCATTTATATGTATTTCACTCCTGATATGCACAAATCCTGTCTCCTTGAATAGAAACTCCTGGCTAACAATGTAATTTGAGGCTATACCTGGCTCCTTATGGTCCATCTGTAAATAACGGAATTTATCTCAAACTTTCCTGGGTACCCTAATTTGATAGAATTACAGAATAGTAATAGTTGAGGCATGAAGAGACCTCATCAGATCGTCTAGTTTGGGCTCCACTCTGCTCAAAGATAAGTCAACTACAGAAGGTTGCTCAGGACCTTATCCAGTTGAGGTTTTGAGGTCCTCCACGGCTGAAGACTCCAGAACTCATATGGGAAACCTGCTTCAGTGTTTGACCGCCCTCACTGTAAACAAGTTATTTCTTATATTTAAGTGGAATTTCCTGTCTTTCAATTTGTGCCCATTGCTACTTGTCTTTTCTGGGCAGCAGTGACAAGATGCTGGTTCTGTTGTCTTTTATGACTTCACTATCAGTATTTGCACACAGTGATAGATCTCCTGAGCCTTCTTTCCTCGAGACTAAACAACTCCAGCTCTCTCGGCCTCTCCTTGTATGACACATGCTCCATTCTCTTGGTTATCTTTGTGACCCTTCACTGAACTTGCTCCACTACACGCATGTCTCTCTTGTGCTGGAGAGCCCAGAACTGGACATGGCACTCGAGGTGCGGTCTAACCAGTGCCTTACTAGAGAGGAAGAATAATTTCCCTTGATCTGCTGCCAATGCCCGGGAAGTTTTCTGCCTTCTTTGCTGTAAGAACACATTGCTGGCTCATGGTCAACCCTTTATCCACCAGGAGCCCTGCATTCTTTTCTGTTAAAGCTGCTTTCCAGTCTTCAATGTGTACTAGTGCATGGGGTTAATCCTCACCTGCTGCAGGACTTGGGATTTCATAGAATCATAGAATGGTTAGAGTTGGAAGGGACCTCAAAGATCATCTAGTTCCAAACCCCCTGCCATAGGCAGGGAAACCCTCCACTACACCAGGTTGCCCAAAGCCTCATCCAACCTGGCCTTGAACACTTCCAGGGATGGGGCATCTACAACTACTCTGGGCAACCTGTTCCAGTGCCTCACCACCCTCTGAGGGTGAACATTCCCCTTGTTGAACTTCATGAGGTTCATGCACAGGAGTCGGCCCGTTTCTCCAGCCTGCTGAGGTCCCTCTGAATGGCAGCACATTCACCTGGTCTATCAACCACTCCTCCCAACACTGTATTGTCTGCAAAACTGCTGAGGGTGAACTCTGTCCCCATCATCCAAGTCCTTAATGAAGAGGTTAAACAGTACTGGCCCCAGTATCAACTCCCATAGTACTGCACTAGTGACTGGGTTCCAGCTGGACTTTGTGCCCAGCCCAATCCTTTGAGCCCAACAGTTCAGCCACTTTTCAGTTCGCATCACAGTTCATTTATCTGGTCTGTACTTCATTAGTTTGTCTCCATCAGTGTTGTGGGAGACAATGTCAAAAGCCTTGCAAAAGTCAAGATGAACAACAAGCACTGCTCTCTTCTCATCAGCAGAGCCAGTTGTTTCATCACAGAAGGCTATCAGATTGGTCAGGCATGATTTCACCCACATATATCCATGCTGACAACTCCTAATCATCTTGTCCATGATATATTTGAAAATAGCTTCCATGAGGACTTGTTCTATTACTCTCCCAGGGATTGGGGTGAGGCTGACAGGCTTGTAGTTCCCTGGATTCTCCTTGCCCTTCTGGAAGACAGGTATGATACTTGCTTTCTTACAGTCCCCAGGAATCTCCTCTGATTGCCATGACCTTCCAGATAAAATTGAGAGCAGCCCTACACACATGGATGAATCCTACAAAATCCTACGGACTTGTGTATGCTCTATTTGTTTAAATGTTTCCTAACCTGATCCTCCTGAACTGAGGTTAAGTCTTCAGAGCTCCAGACTTTTCCACTGATCTCCACAGCCTAGGATCCCTGAAAGCAAACCTTACCAGTAAAACCCACAGCAAATAATGTAGTTCTGCAGTATAAATCATTCCGGTTTATCTAGCTGTAATATTTCTTGTATCTGTATAAGAAGTAGCAAAAGAATACAGGCAGTGACTGAGCGTTGCCTCTCGAGCAACCTGCACCTGAACAGTATCTGTCTAAAACGACAGTTCTTACTGGTGAACCACACATGGATATTAAAAGATGAAAAACTGTTAGAAGTAGCTGAGGGCATTTTCCTGCAGAATCATATTGTGATATTGGCAACATAAACTCAGTCTAGGGAAAGGAAGAAGAATGACAAATATCTCACAAAACTGGAACAATATTTTAACAATCATAAACAAGGCAGACTCCTCCTTGTGAAAAGAATTTGAGGAAGGCTTTTTTTTTTTTCTTCCATGAAAAAAGCATAACTTTTATACCTAAATACTGGAGATAATGCAAGAATGAAAGCAATCATCTCCATACCTTCAAAAACTGAATTTTGAAGTTTCTGATCAAATTCCTGTTATTGTACTGTTAAGGAAGTGGCCTCGTTCACTGAACTGAAGCAATACTGGAGGAGCTTCCTGTTTAAAACAGCAGGGAGGTCAGCCTCAAGAACATCAATCTTATGGTTCACAATATTAACTCGACTGGAGTGTTACAGGAACAGGGCTTCATTCAGCTTCAAGGGTCCCCTGCAATGTTATATACTGCAGGATCCTGAAGTTAGTATTCTTCACGGTGACACAATAACTCTCTAATAGGAATGGGTATAGTTAGGAAGAGGCGGAACAACTCTACAGCGCCAGGGAATCATAGCAGTTGTCTAGCATCCTGTCTCTCTAACATCTTTCAAAAAAGGTGCAAAAAAAGATCTGAGAAGTCAATTACATAATAGCCTACACAAAAGCTTCTTCCACAGAACAGGTAACAATTGCTTAGCCTAATAACGAATAGTACAAGGCTTAAACATTTATATCCCTTGTAATGTTAAAACTATGTCTACCATTGGCGGTATTTTTAAAAATACCTTTAAAATGGCTTTTATTTTCTGGTAGTGATTTCCACAGAGTAACTACAGATTTTTACATTTTTGGTCTGTTTGACATTTTTCCATGGAGCTTCAGTTCAATATGGTACTTTTAGAAGAAAAAAAGGAACAGTTAAGCTCTTCACTGTTATCTCAATTTTGCAATAGTTGTACTTCACACTTAAATAAGACAAGGAAATATAATCAGTGCTCCTATGAAGTCTTTAGTACTCACAATTACTAATTAAAAGTAAATGTAATCATAATTTGTCAATAAAAATGTCAAAACTCAGAGCAGGATAAAGCAAAACAAGCAGCAACGTGACAGACAGATTTACTCTCTACAAGAAAGCCATGTGGACAAAATGTTATGAAATGGAATGTTCTGATCTCTGTAACAGAGTACAGCAAGTTGATGTTATGAACAGGTTTTTATATATGCAGACATGTATCTTTAATCTTCATAGAAGTGACGAAAAGCGCTACCAACTTAAAGCAAGAGACGGAACACTGCCTATTCATTCAGGCTGTTTAATCTTGGTGGCCCTAAATATCCCCCCCAATTAAAGTGCAGTTTAGAGACATGTTAAATTTAGTATAACCATAAATATCTATTTCAAAAATCATGCAGGACATAACTGCCAAACTCTGCCATTACATACAGTACATATCTCGCAAATTTGTGTTTGGACAAGGCTCACATGGTTGCAGAGGGACACTTAGCAGATGGAACATCAAGCTACGATGCAACTAACAAAATTAAATCTCAATGAAGTATTTTTACACTCAGTGGCTGACTGGTGTAAGGCTCTCGGTCCATTTCCTCTCAGGTCTCTAGATGTCCGAGTTGAGCAAAGCTTCCCCAACCCTGCTGCTCTGAAAAGCGAAGGCTTACCTGGCAGAACAGACGGAAACAGTTTCTTGCTTGTTGTACAAAGCCGAAGGCAGGCACTGGGGAAGCAGGTGGGCACTGGAACAATCGCAGAAACATTCAGGCTCTGACTCTGTGACAAGTTCAATTGCACTGGGCTGCTCCAGGCTGCGGCTGACAGGTCTGACGTCCCAAGTACCTACTTCCCATTCATTACCTGACACTCACCATGGTTCCGACACACACCACCCGTTTTGGCTGCTAAACAGTCTGGCGTGACTTACTGGCTGGCAAAGAGTTGTGCTGACTGATGCTGTTGCAGTTGGAAGTAGCAAGGGAGGAAGCTTCAAAACTGTGTGTGGAGAAGGAGACAGTGGGAATGACGAGAAGGGTGGGAATGAAGTGTTGTATGACCAAACCTATCATTTCTAGTGTTGATATGTGCAATTTTTATAAAGAATTTTAAATAAATGGCAGACAATAAAGCTAGTAAGATGCAGGGACACTGAAGACATCTTATGACAAAAACTTACAAAACGTTCCAAAAATAGGAGGGTAATTTAAGCTCAAATGAATGCACAAGGACTAACTGCAGAAACTCCTCAAATAAAAACTCCTACTTCTTACTGAACAGAAACACTATCGGGATTGAACACAATAATTTGTAAGAACAGGGAGAACCATCCTGAACCAAGTAGCATTGACCATATAGACTGAGAAAGCTATTTAGGACAAGCCAGTCCTTCGGGACAGAAAAAGAAAAAAAATCCACATTCCACCTTTCCTCTCCCTTAACTGTGAACCTGAAGCAATTGAAAGGAAAACTTATTTGGTAAACTTAACTTCAAATTGGAGTTTGTTATTTACTTTGCACCCTGCCGTACCCTTCAACCTTTGCTCTTACAATAAACTCACTTTACTCTGGAAGCCTAGCTCGGCATTAAAGCAACTCTGGGACAAATAAGGTGTATTATTATTTAGGAAACAATTAATCTAAATAAAGAAGAGTCTTAGTCCTACCTTGTTGCACTCACCTAGGGGAAGTGGGAGGAACCTTGGGAACAGAGTTCTAAGGGGCAAAGATCAGTTTGAGAACGTGTAACATCAAATATGAAGAAACGTCAGGTCTCCTCTTTCAGCCAATACAAAGACAACCCTGAAACCTGAGAAACTTATTAAAAGCAGTTATTTCCATGCCCTGCTGTTATAGTATGACAGGAAATTAAACTAGATGTATTCACTGTACACTTATTCCTATGTTTAATATGAATGTGCTTTTTTTAAATAGATAAATCAATAAAATAGGTAGACTTGTCGGTTCTTTATTACCGTTTTATAGTAGTAGCTTCCTCTCAAGGTTATCACCAGCCTCTCCCACCCACCATATTTCTCATAGTCTGGTAAATATCTAATTAAGTTCAAAACAACTCTTCTTAAACTCATAGCTTAGCTTTCAAGTTCATTGTTTTTATTTCAGTTCTGAAAAAAAGGGTTTCTACTGCCCAAACTTTTCAGTCATCAGAATGACAATACCCCAATGACAATACCCCAATTGCATGTGGCACTAGTCATTACACTTTGAAATGCTGCACACTGTCAGTTTGTACTGTTTCCTCATAAAGAATTCTAGAGTAGAATTTGCTTTGAAAAGGCAAGTCACTCATTTATAAGAGTGATGACTTCTTGTTGAAGTCAGTGGGTTTGTTCTTGTCAGGAAAGCAGGAAGTTCCTTTAGAGAGAAAATTATAATTTCTAAGATCTGTACCTGAGAGTTGATATTTACAGCTGAACAGTAAAGTAAGTTTTTCAATCTTCCTTCTTTACAAGCTCTTCCTGATTTTGTTAACAGACTTGGTGTTATAAACGAAAACCCAAATGGCATGAGCTGAACATGAGTCTATGCTTTTGAGAGACACCGATGCATTTCCCCATCACAAAGTTTACAAACTTAAGCACTTAAAGGAAAGAAAGTTGGTCCAAATCAGTTTTACAATAGAAACTGATTGCTGCCTTAAAAACAGAGCACCTCTAAGACAAAAACAAAAGAACAAGTGAAAAATCTAAAGCCAAAGTGTTCGGCTAAAAGAGCCAAAGGGAGATTGTAGCTAGACTGTGGAAAGGTATTTATATTTTTCCTAATAAGTAGAGAGCCAAAAGAATGTTAATTGAGCTGGCAATCAACAGTATCATCATGAAGAATTCCTACTAATATTAACAGGAATCACACTGGGCACCAAATTACTAATATAGCAGAACTGGCTAATTAAAGATCGTACTAGTTCAGCAAACAGCTGATGCATGTGAGGCTTATTGTACTGTACAGAGTATTTGAAGGGATGGCAAAAGACTGCTTTAGAGGAAGGGTGAGACAGGTGTGATTTTTTATGATTCGGTCTGACCGGCATCAGCTTTTGCAGAGACATCCTCTTCGGAATGAAACCTCAAATATTTTAGGGTAAGTGACTTTACTGTGGAAAAGTGATTGCCTCTCTACGGCTAACACTGAAAGCCATTCTCCTTTTTATCCATTTTGCTAAAGGAGTTTCAATAATTGTTCCTATTTTCTGATTGTGAATGTGTCCCCAGAACAACCTTATGAAACAAACAGAGGAACAAGAACTGTACACACTGGTGCATCTTGTAACTTTGTCCCATTTTCCCTCTCTGTCCTCTGCCACAACTCTTCCCTTTTGTTCTTTATTGTATAATGTCATATGGGAAGACTGGTATTGTAAACATCTGAATATCTTAAATTGTCATTCAACTAAAAAAAGTTTACAGGAAACCTCTAGTGTTTGTTACATCAATGTCACATCGTTCTGACAGATTAATTAATCTCTGTAGGGCTGAGAGATGCCTTTGTGATTATTTTTATACCTAAGAACTATGAGCACTTATGGGACCATAAAAACTCAATCACAGAACGTCAGAAGTTGTTCATGCTATGCCAAGTCACTCTCCAGGGATTATTTAAATCAACATGTCCTCCTGCATTTTGACTGATAGCCTTTGGTGGAAAGAATTTTCTTGTGGAAGTACCACTTCTTGTTCACTTGCATGCAAATATTTAAACCAGTAGGAAAGTAAGTAATATTTATTGAAAACTGTCCCACTTATGTGAAACTTTACAGATTCACCACTCTGGGTACATTAGCTTCTTTGTATCACTCACCAGCCTTTTTTTTCACAGCATCATTTAACTTTCAGGACTAATTGCACTGTTACCGTGTCAATGTGATGCAGAACGCTATCTGTTGCCAGCCAATGCTTCATCTTCCCACACACAACATAGTATTCTCACACAGGCAGGAAGTTCTCTGAAAACATATGTAATGAAATCTTCTTTCAAAAAAAAAAAAAAAAAAAAGACCTAGTTTTACTGCAGTGCCCGTGAAAGCCCTTACCATACATTTTACAGCAGACATCAAAAACAAGCTACTTTTTCTCTGGCAGAAATTGCTTATTTTCCTGTTACTTTCTTCTCGATCAACATTTGTATGCTTCACTTTTAATTGCAAATATAGATTTTAAGCTCTGTGAGGCAGGATCCCTTTTCTTTCATGTAACCAATCTCCCCTGTCACTAGAAAGGGACTATTATTTTGTGACTATTTTCAAGATGTAGTTCTTTGACGTTGTCTTCCCCAACACACACCTTCCTAAATAAGAGCACAAGGACATCTTCCCCAAACACTGTACTTCTCCAGTGGAAACTTGTGACAGATGCAATTATGCAACTTAATGCTATAGATGCCAACTATTTATAATGATACTGTGATTTACACTACGGATAAATGTATCTTTTAAGTATGAACTCCTATGATCCCAGGCGTCATGCAGGGAAGCATATTTTTGTATTTTCTAAGCATTGCAAGAACACATACATTGAAAAAAGAATAAAAATTTCCAAAAAATGAAGGGCTGTGTTTCAAAACCAACTGACATTTATGTTGCGATATTATCAACTTGTTCTCAGGCATTTTGTTAATTGAAAGTAAGGAGTTCATTCAGTAGGTCAATTATTCGCTGCGAATATCTCATGAAAGTCTCAGTAACACCACCTCCATGGATTTATATAGACGCACCAGAATCATTTCTTGTGACTAGACTATGATTCAGAATTAGCGCTCAGCCTTTTCTAACACAGCTCTTTCGCGGCTTCATTTGAGAACGTTTAGGTTAAGATTTCCAAAGATTTGTGCGTAGGTATATGTCTCCTCACTAAAAGAAAATCAGACAAAACGAGCTTAGTCTTTATAGACATATATACATACGTACTGTGTAATACAGACTGTGCTGAGCCTAGTGGCACTGCACACCTATGAACTTACATGTATATATGATTTGCAGGTCAGATTTAAGGGACTGATTCAGAATTAATTGGGAAAAGGTGTTTCCCCCCTCCCTCCTTCTGAAAGCAGCCCTCTTCGCTTTACTACAGAAACATCATGCTATTGCTTCTGAAGCTGCAGATGCTACCACAATTGTAATTGCCTGTCACGCAGTGAAGAAATCTAATTAAAACCACTTATTTGCACCTACTAACCAGTCTCTTTAAATGCAGACAAAAGACCTTACCACAAGCTAAAACGTAAGTCCAGAGCGTGGTCAGACAAACAACGGATGTTTTTAGATAATTACACTTACCTCAATTTTCACACTACCACCAATTAGCATTAACCATGAACTTAAACAGCTATGTAAATCACTATTCCTAGCTACTCCTCCAGACACCGTTCAGACTGCTAGCATGATATCGGACAAGGCATTTCATCATTCACACACTTAAAACGGTGAAATTTTTGTGTTGAGGGTAAAGTAAGGACCACAGCACAGCTTAGAGATATAACGTACAATAATTACAAAAAATGTTTAATAAAGCACAAGGAATAACCTGCAGTTTTCTATCAAGAGACCCAGGATTCTCAAGCAGTTTTACGGATAAGGGCAGTATATTCCTTTGGAGGCTCCTTCACCACACCATTTAGAACAATTAAGGTTACAGTTATTTCATACAAAAAAACTCAACACTAACTCAACAGAAAGCTCTAACGTAAAACAGGCAGGCAAGGCACTAAAGCAGAATGATTTAATACATACCCTACTGCACACGCTCAACTGGTAGAGTGTGCTGCATTTCCTAACGTGAAGCCTTCACTCAAGGCTTCGCTCTTGCTTTCACATCGGATAGTGTTGACTGGGCAGGTGGAAGAGCTGTGCCGCGTACCAATTTATTACTGTTGGCATCACCACATCGCTTCCTGCTTTCTTTAAGGAAATTGCATTGCTAGGCTGAACCTACAGAACAGGTACTCACGCTTGTGCTGTTTCAGGTTTCCATATTTAAGAAACATGCCATTAACAAACTAAAAACTGTGGCTTATAGCCAAGATAGAATGACTTCCTTAAGCCAACGGATGATTGTAAGAACTGGGATTTTACTCATCTTTTGTGACTTTTTCAGGGTGCCAGGCTGCCCTCACACCCTGTGTGCATCCATCACCCATCCACCGATGCCTCCGCAGCTACCGAGCGCCGAGTTGCCTCTGAGTCCGTTTTGGCAAAAAGGTACACGGCTCGGAGAAGAACGAGGGCCAATCTCTTCGGTACCTCAACATACGCCTATGCCCACAAGGTTCTGTGCTACCCTCAACAACAGATGCCCCACGGCTACCACTTGGGGCGACCACCGCATGGCACCAACCCGCCGGCGCTGCCAGCACCCCACTTCCACAGGGTGCTCCCCTGCCAGGCAGTCCCTGCTTCCCCACCCCACGCAGGAAGGTGCCATTTCCCCTCAGGTGCCTCCATCCTCCCCTGCCCCGCGCCTTCGGCGAGGTCGCACACACCTCGGCGCCGGCCAGAGCTCCGCACACCGCGGAGAGGAGAGGAGCCGAGGCGCGGACGTGCTCCGGGCTCCTGCCCCGCGCAGCGCCGCCCTGCGCGGCACCTGGGCGCTGCGCGCAGCTTCGACCCGCCTTCAGCGCCAAGCAGCCGCCACGGAGCCACCCCCCTTCTTCCCCGCCCAGGCCGTCCCCTGTCCCCCGCCCCACGATTTACCTCACCGACCCCCGCCCGCCCGGGCACCATCGGCCCCCGCCCGCCCCGGGTCGGGCCGCGGCCGCTGGCGGCAGCCGGAGGGAAACCGCCCGGCCCAGCCCGCCCCGCCCCGCCCCGCCCCGCCCCGCCGGGGGGCGGGGACTAGGTGAGCCCGCCTGTCACTCCGCGGCGGCGCCGCGCGCGGGTTGGCCGCTGGCGCCGTCAGTCAGCGGCGGGGCCGCGCCGGCCCCTTGTTGTCACGGCGCCGTGCGGGGCTGGGGCTCTTCGCGCCGCCGCCGTTGTTGCCGCGGGAGCCCGGGAGGGGAGCGGTTCTCCGGCCTCGTCGCCCGCTCTCCCGGTGCGGGAGGAGGCGCCCTCGCTATGGCCACCAGCACCACGGGTTCCACGCTGCTGCAGCCCCTCAGCAACGCCGTGCGGCTGCCCGTCGACCAGGTGAGGATGGGGAGGCGCCCGCCCCGCCGTTGCCTCCCGGGGGCTCGCTCGGGAGGGTAGCGGAGGGGCGGCGCCGCGCCGGGCGAGCGCCCCGGTTCCACGCCGTCCCGCCCTGCCCATCCCGTCCCATCCCATCCCCCCCGCGGCCCCTCCATCCTTCCCGCCTCCGCCGAGCGGGGGGCCGGGGGAAGGGTGGGCAGCGCCCGGCAGGCGGCGGCCGTTCCGCTCCCGCGGCCGCGGCGCAGGGGAGAGCGGGGCGCGGGCGTGCGGCCCGCGGGGGGCGCCGGGGCGGGGGGGCTGCGGCCGAGCTCCGCGGGCAGGTGCGCTCCCGCTTCTCGGCCCGGCGGGTTCGGCCGGGCAGGGCAGGGCCCGCCTCGCCCCTCCGCGGCGCGTCTTCGCCGGGGTGAGGCCGCGGGGGCTGGCGCGGCGCCGGGCTGGCCAACTTGTTGGCATCCCGCTTCGGGCAGATGTGGCTGCGCAGCTGGGAGCGGGGCCGGTGTCAGCTCGGCGGCACGAAGGTTGGGTAATGACCGCGAACGCAGAGCGGTGTGCTGTGCCTGGCTGGGTGCGTCTGCCAGTGGTTTTTAAATGCAGCGTTAAGTGATAACGTGCGCTGCGCACAATGCTCTTGGGAATTCGGATGTACTTTGTAGGCAGAGCGTTTCTGTGGAATCTTTTGTCCGAGGGATATAAAAATTCCTGAAGGTGGTTCATCCTGCCGTCCGCACAAAACGTCAGAAGATTACAAAATGAGGTTGGGAAACTGAGGTTTGCAGAGTTTAATGACTGAAGTTGGACAAGAATGTTTGTTTATGGGGGAGGTGGCCTAGACCTCCTAAATCTACAGAATATTTATGAGTTTATGAATACGTAAGTAAAGTAACGTTAAGTAACTCCTATAAATTTTGTAGCACTGGGAAATTTCATGTGAGGAATTCTTATTTTTGTAAAAAAAAGATAAAAACTCCGTTAATGAATGAATGAAATGCATCCGGGAAAACAGGCTGTGCCTGCATTAGGGAAGACTTTCATGGTTTGGGTTTGCAAAATACACCTAATAAGTGAGAAAAGTAACTGGAAACAAAATATAGAGGAAGGAACATGTCTACTGAATGAGTTCTGTGAGTGACTGAACTACAAGCTTTTTTTTTTTTTACCCCCCCTGACCCCCAGCCATTTGCTTGAGTGGAAGTGAGAGAACCTTAGGTTAAGGATACACATGAAAAAGTATCTTCTAGAAAAATGACAAAAGCAGGCAAGTTGCAATTGAGCTTGCTGTGATGGAACAGATAACTGTGCACAGCTTGGAATGATACCTGCGTTCGGGATCAATGGCACCACATGGCTGAGTGCCTCATACGTGCAGACTGTAAGCTCTTCTTGACAAGTGCTGTGTATTTATTTCCATAAAGCAGGTAGCTTCTACTTCTAAAACAAGTAAGAGATGACCATCTTTTTATGGCATGATGCTGGCGTCATATAATTATCTATTCATAATAGTAGTCATAAATTTAATTGCTTTATGATGTAGTGCAGCTTCTACCAAATTTATTTTAAATGTTGTGGATATGGCATTTTGATGATAAAAAAGTTACTTTTTATTAAAGCCTGGAAAACTTCCCTATGTTGAATGTTTCGCAACAGATGTGCCTGTAAAGCTGAGATGTTTTGATAAAATACTGTTTGAGGTCTCTTGAAGCTTTTGGGGTTAATCACAATGGAGGCTGGCTAAACACATGGTTTAAAAGATTTGTTATAAGCAGTTAAAAATGGTACATCCTTTCTTTTTAGACATCAGTGGACTATACATAATATAGGTCCAGTTGTGGATGAAGAGCACTGATTGTAACTAGAGTATGAATTGAAGAGTTATGAAATTATGCTGCACTAAAGAGAATGCATCTATAACTGACTAAAACAAAAAGGGGGAGTTAGATTTCTGTGAACTCTCAGCTTAAGAGTTTGTGTTGATAGTAAGTTTGTAATACAGAAAGAATGTGAAATGTGTTTGGTATAATAAAATCAAAGGTAGTAAAGGAGAGAATGAGGGCAGAGAAGAAAAAGAAAGTGCTGATACTCTTTGGTGTATATGCTCAAAGATTGTGCATGACCTTCAGTGATACTATGCACGTACTTGGTATGAAAATGTAGCAGTGCTTTGATAAAAAATAATAGAAAAATCAAGGTTTTCTAATTAGTAGGTTGTTTCTACTGCTTGATCCAAATCCGTGGTGTGACTACAGCCATACTAGTACAGCAGGTACTTGAAATGAGCACTCCAGAATAATACCAGCACTCAGAACTGGTGGAGATAAATGGTTTTTGTTTCTCCACTTCTATGTTTCAGTTTTGACCACGAGTAGATACTGATCTTCATATCCCAAATGTGATTGTGATTTGTGTTTAAGCCATTACTTTCTAATTATCCTGCTCTAAAGTTTTACTGAAGGCAAAGGCATGTAACTCTGGGAGGACAAATCCAGATAGCATGTGTCACTGTTACTCTCCTGTCTGGGTGTTCAAACAAATGGACGAAAGTACCTTGCCTGTTTGGCAATGAATGGAAGTAGAAATTTCAGTTAAAGGTGAAGCTGCTGTCTTTAAGATTGAATTGATTTACTAGATCCACATCCATGTGTGGATTGAGTGCAAGAGAGTGACTATTTTTTGGCTTAATGCTTGGCGGAACTAGAGGCACAGATTTCTTTGAGAATGGTGTTGGGTATGTGCTAGTTGAAGCTGTCATCCTCCATCTTTTACGCTAATCTCCACCAGAGCCATTTGTCACACATGTGAGAACAGTCTCCTCTGTGTGCCCAACTGTGTTGCCAGAGAAAACCTTGGTTGCTTTAACAAATTGCTGTTCTAGACCTTTCTTCTTGGTACTAGAGTACTGATTAGCTATAGGAATGGAGAAGAACTTGTTTTCCACTTCTGTCTCTACTCCCCAACAAGGTATTATGCGATAACTTGTTGCTGTGTTAAGCCTTCCTCTGGCTCTTAGTTTTGTCTTGCACCAACTTGGAAGAGTGTGTTTTTGGTAGGCTTCTTGTTCTAATTTTTCTATTGTTATTTTTCAGTCGTTTGGTGCAAAGGGAGATGCTTAGTTTTTGAGTTTGCATGGCAAAGTTTTGGTACCAGGGGGTAAGGCTACAGGGGTGGCTTCTGTGAGAAGCTGCTAGAATCTTCCTCTATGTTGGATAGATAGAGCCAATGCCAGCCGGCTCTGAGATGGACTTGCTGCTGGCCAAGACTGAGCCCATCAGTGATGGTGGTAGTGCCTCTGGGATAACACAGTTAAGAACAGGAAGAAAAACTCCTATGCAACTGCAGCTGGCAGAGGAGTGAGAATATGTGAGAGAAACAGCCCTGCAGACACCAAGGTCAGTGAAGAAGGAGGGGGAAGAGGTGCTCCAGGCACTAGAGCAGAGATTCCCCTGCAGCCTGTGGTGAAGACCATGGTGAGTCAGGCTGTGCCTCTGCAGCCCATGGAGATTAACAGTGGATCAGAGATCCACCTGCAGCCCGTGCAAGATCCCATGCTGGAGCGGGTGGATGAGCCTGAAGGAGGCTGTGACCCTGTGGGAAGCCTGTGCTGGAGCAGACTCCTGGCATGATATGTGGAGAGAGAGGAGCCCATGCTGAAGCAGGTTTGCTGGCAGGAATTGTGACCCTGTGGGGAGCCCTCGCTGGAGCAGTCTGTTGGTGAGGGGCTGCAACCCATGGAAGGGACCCATGCTGGAGCAGTTTGTGAAGAACTGCAGCCTGTGGGAAGGATTGATGTTGGAGAAGTTTGTGGAGAATGGTCTCCTGTGGGAGGGACCCCACACTGGAGCAGAGGAAGAGTGAACAGTCTTTCCCCTAAGGAGGAAAGAGTGGCAGAGACAACATGTGATGAACTGACTGCAACCCCCATTCCCTATCCCCCTGCACTGCTTGTGGGAGGAGATGTAGAAAATTGGGAGTAAAGTTAAGCCTGGGAAGAAGGGAGGGGTGGGGAGAAGGTGTTTTTAAGATTTGATTTTATTTCTCATTATTCTACTCTTATTTAGTAATAAATTAAACTCATTTCCCCAAGTCAAGTCTGGTTTTGCCTGTGACAGTAATTGCTGAGTGATGTCTCCCTGTCCTTCTCTTGACCCACAAGCCTTTTGTTGTATTTTTCTCTCCCTGACCAGTTGAGGAGAGAAGTGCTAGAGTGGCTTTGGTGGGCACTTGGTGTCCAGCCAGGATCAACCCACCACACTTGGTGTGAACAGGAGCTTATGATTGTCTCTGTAGTTTTGGGAAGGCAAACTTGCACACCTCTCTTTTGGGGGGAAAAAAAGGAAACCACTTCTTGGGAGTGAAAAGTCTCATAAGAACTGTATCTTTTCACTTCTTGGAGAACCTAAGTTTCCTGCTCAGCAGAGGAAGTGTCCTGTTGACAGCTGTGTCACTTTGGGTCCTTAAAGTTGATGAATGAGTGAAGGAATGTTAAGTTACCACAGTATTCTGTCTTGTTAGGGGAGAGACGGAATAAAAGTAGTTGTGTCCTTCCTGGCCCTGACAGCTAAAGAGAAGTATGGGAAGGATTATCATAAAAATTTGGCTTCTAGAGAATCACGTTGCATAATACATCGAGGTTGCAACTTGAATGGTTTTATTATAGCTATGTCTCTCACCTAGCCTTCTGATTTTCCTGTCTTTACTGCTGTCATTTGTGTTTCTGCTGCTTTCCTCTTTCTTGGAGAGGTGAAGTCTGACAAATAGTGCACTGGACCTTGGTCCATTTCTTGTTCTGGCACTGTCTTGCAGATGGTCTGTTGATAAATGACTTCTCTTAATGACATGTCAGCTTACCTGTAATTAAATTGGAGATACTTAAATTTGCTGTAAGATGAGAAATATGATTCTAGGAGAGCAAAGCTTTCTCCTTGGCTTTAGGTCTCAGCAGGGTAAGGTGAGTTCAGAGAATAATCTTTGCTTTCGCTGCTTCCACCAGAGGGAGCAAAATTTTTATCTGAAAATCAGCAAAAATTATATGGGTTATTACTACCCTTCATTTGCCACAGAACAGATAACCATAGTAGAGGAATAGCTGGGCAGGGGAGATAGGAGGTTGACTGCGACAGTATGTGAGGGTCAACTTTTTTGCATGGGTTGTCTAAGAGATTGAGCTTGAGATCCTGGAATATGGTCTGAACAACTGGATCAACTAAGCTAACTTCAGTGATTATCTTGTAGATAGGAAAAGAAAGTGTAGCTCCAACTACTAACAGTATAGCTGTGTGAAGATGTGTGGACTGAATAAAATGTCATGTTTATGCACTTCACTTAAAATCCAAGATGTAACGATAAGCAAAGTTTTTTTTCAACAAAAGCAAAAAAAAGATTCATTGCTATTTCCATGTTTTTCTTGTTTTTTTTTTCCACAATCTAGTTTGAGCTTTTATTTGCATAAATTTGCTCATTTGTGTAGAATAAATATAATTTTCTACATGAGTGCCATCAACCTTCAAAGAATCTAAACCAACATTTTTTTAATAAGAATAGACATAAAAATCCAAGTCCTCCTAAATGTGAACTGTATAAACCACATGAACTTCTGTAGTTTGGTGATCACAGGCCGATCTGCTGCATCTACATCTTTGCATGATTCTCTGCATGTGCTTCCTTGTGCAGAGGGTTACCCAGGTTGCTTTCAACATGCCCTTAACGCACTCAGTTCCACGTAAAAGCAATTGTCACTGATGTGTGTTGAGCCTTTGTGGTTTACCTTGTTGCCTTCAAGGAGAGTGGGCAGGATTTTTTTTCCCCTTGTATATGTATTTGAAGTGTTTATTTCTTAAACACATGTGATTGGCAAGATGTATCTGGGAATTTTTTTACTTTATTTTGATGCTTTGGAAATGAGCCACAGCTGGAGTTTAAGTAAAAGACCAAACTTGGAGGTGGCATAGGGAATCATTTTGCTGATAAGCAGTATGTGCCTGATTTGCCTGAAGGGAACATCTGGATGTGTCTCCTAGTTAGATCTGTTATTTCACAAAGCTTTGGGCATTAGTGATGCCTTAGCCTCCCAGATTTTCTGCCCAGGTAACCTAATGTAGCCTCCTGAGGACTGAAATGTTTTAGTCTGATAAAAACCTGTTTGTCTAAACATGAAGTGAAAACAAAAAAGTTTATCCTGTATAGCTGTCCAGAATTTAGATGGCCTAGTATTTGTCTTAAGCATTATAAGACTATAAAAAAAGGAGGAAGTGAAGAACGTCCTGAGTTTTATTCTCTTTCACCATTGATTCTTAGACCCTTGTTTGCAGCTGGGAAATACAGAGCAGCACGTTGCTAACTTTTCCGATGTGATCCAGGAAACTTACTTGCTTCCATTACTCACAAAAGCAGCATTCAGGGGTGTGTAAAATCCAAACACTGAATACAAGGGAGTGGTAGAGTAAGAAAATTGTGCCCTTGCTTTGCCCTGCACTTTCCTTATCTGCTGCTAGCAGTCAGAACACAGGGCGGATAGCAAAGCATGATCTTCCATGACAACAGATGGAGGCTGTAGTGGGTGAAAAGCTGGAAAAAAGTCCCATTCTCTGTTCTGTATGTGCTCTTCTCAATGACTGGATGTTTTGAATTGTTTGGATTCACTAGCAAGTTTTTACTGGTTTCTTAACTTCCCTTTGAACTAGGAGAAAGGAGGGAATATATCACCAGGAGGGTCCTAGTCTCTCTGCAGTGACACCTTTCCCAGATTTTAGTATTAGTATTTAGGTGTTGACTCCACTGTCCAGGTATTGTTAGTTGAAATTAGTCTGCAACGAGCAGTGTGTAGAAGAGGATGAAATTGTTGGGATAAGAGGAAAAAATTGGCAAGAGAAAGTGACTATCTTGAAGGAAGGAGTGGAAGCTGTAACAGTGTTGGAAAAGATGATCCATCTATTTTAAGTGGTAGAAGGATTCAGTGGAAGAAAGAAGTACCTCTATTTAATTCAGGTTTATTAATATTGTGAGGATGTGAAGTATAGGGTGACTTTAATTCTTTAACTTTTAGGGAGACAGCAGTGAATTTTCATTGATACACTCACTCGCTTTCATACTGCATATATTTTCTCCAGATTTTTGTGAAGCAATGGAAAAACTCAAAACATAATTACAGCCCAAGGTTTCTACAGTAAACATCAAAAATAAACAGTCTTTACCTGAACAGCCTATAGTTGCCTGCTTTGTTTTGTGGAATTGTTTTTCCCATCCTTAGGCAGTTCGTTTAGGTGGTGTAAGTGTGAATACTTACTGACCTATGTTCCCCGCAGTGGAAGCCATTTCTGAACTCAAAACGCAGTTCAGAAATTACTACAAAAATACTGCAGTCCTGGGATGTTGAAAAGAAATACTGGAGTGCCCAAAGAACTGGCTAATAAAGAAAAAATAGTAGGAAGATGACAAGAATCACTTATTTACTGAGTGCATGGTTACCACTGTGTTGCCTTCTGGTTTCTTTTGAAGTGCTGTAGATCCAGTGTACTGCAGCTATGTAGATCTTTTCCCTCTGTGGGCTTTTTCTTGGGTACAGTGCTGACTTAAACCAAGAGTTCTGAAAAGTAATAAAACTGAACTAAATGAGTCATCTTGATCGTTCATTAGCCCTGATATTTGTTGGCTTTAACTCCTGTTTACGTGTTCCTGTGTTGACCTGCAGCAGCACTGTGATACATCCTTTGCAGCTTTGATTATGGTGTGTCGTCTTCGCTTTCATTATTTTGACTTGTGCGCTTTTCCTGAGTTAACAGTTGGCCCCTTTTTTTCCCCGTTGTTTTCCAAACCTTTGAAAGAGGAGTCTAGACTGTGGAGTTTTATTTTCTCTTGGAAGATGAGAAAAACCACGCGTAGCCAGGTGAAGACCTGCTTACTTAGTGTGTGCATCTTTACAGTATTTATTTTACAAAGAATGTTGATACAGTTCTTCAGTATAGATATTTCATTTTCCTTCTTCCCTTTGGAAAGCACTTTAAATTCAACATTAGTTATCATTATTAGTCTTTTATCACTCTTGAGTGAACAGAACTGTTTGGCAATATCAATTTGTCTGCAAATTTATCTAAATGCTAGTTAAGCCTGCTTATTTTAAGTGATGCTTTCGGCAGCTAAGCCACCTTTTGCGAAGGAAAACATCCATAGCTCTGCCTTTTATTCTGGAATAATATATCTAAAGGTGAAGAAGCTGTTTTAGTTTGACTGTAATGGTGTAATTTGCTGTAGTTGGGATTTGCTTCTAGTTTAAGTGGCCTAAGCTGAAGAAGGCACTCTTATTCTGAAACGTGGCTTGTGAGCATGCTGGTTGTATAACTACAGTGGTATATTCTGTACTGGTAATGCTACCTGTATAGATCATTCTTAATCTTTTGACCTGCCTTCTGGCTGAGCAATACTCTTGATTCTGCTGCTTCATGTCGATTATTCTCATATATATATATATATATAAAATAATAATAATAATAATTCAGCAAAGACTAAGCATGTAACTCAAAAACTGGACTGACAGTCCAGAGGATAGTGAATAGGTTTTATTCTTCACAGTGGAAAAGCTAGAAAGAAGCTGAGGCCACCATGAGTCTGCAGGAATTTTAGAAGCCCAGTGATGACTACCAGATCTGTAGAAGGTCTAGCTTTACAATGTGTTAACAAATGATTATCTGTAATGGGATTGAATGCAAGAAGTTAGATAAAATATTTTCATGTAGAAGCATAATTTTAAATGTTACTAAAACGTTATGAAAGAAAATGGAATTAATTTGTAAAGCTGTAACAGCTTGAAGTGGTGTCCATTACTTCTGCAGGTTGCTATGTATTGTAAATGTTTACAGGGCTGTTGTGGCGCTTGGAGACTTTGTAGGTGGCTGATTTCATGGAGAAGATTCCTGAATTGGGAAGAGCAGGAGGATAATACACATGGAGGAGTAGAGACTGTCTGGGTTGAACAGTTGTTCATTCAAGGGAGAGCATGGTGAAATCCTCTCTCTCTCACTCTCTCTCTCTCTCTCTCCCCCCCCCCCCCCCCCCCCCCCCCCCCCTCTCTCTCCACGCCGCCCCCCCCCACCCCATGAAGAACACTGAGAAGCTGACCATTTTAAAGATGGGCAATATCTGTTTTACCTGCTAATTAAATTGACTACTGCTCTTACTGGATTTCTGCAGGTTATATGGACAACGGATTGTTACTTTCTGTGTTTTGTTGCTTATTTCAAGATAGGTTTCAGTTTCTCATATATCAGCAGAATACAATAGTACTGAAGCAGATCTTAATGGAGAAAGTGTCTGTTTCTTGTGGCATTTGAGAAAGGTACCTCCATAGGTGTTATATAAAAATAACAATATTTTGTTATTTTTAAATGGCTAGGAAAGTGAGTAACTTGTGCAATTTCTGTGGAACTTCAAGCACTGTAGTGGTTCTCTGAGCATTAAAATAAAAACTTGTCATTCAAATATATGTTTGTTTATTACTGATACTGGTGTGACAAGAGTAGAGATTTTGAGGTTAATCACAATGTGCATGTGCAGGGGTAAGTGTGATTAAAAAGCCATTCGCACATTTGAAAACACGTAGCTGAGTTGTTCTTTGTTTGGGACTGTTGTTTTGCCAACTTAACGCCAGGCTGTTGTGTTTTGGTGTTGTAAACCCTTTCTCCCTGGTAGTCTGAGTTCTGCAGCCCTTAACTGGCCAAACCGGTTTCGCTTGACAGAAGCAAGTGGTTTAGGTCCTTCTGTTTTTGATGAGAGAAGAAAACAAGGCAAAACACACAAGCAAAAACCCCAAGCCAGCATTCTTAGTCCAATGTCACCTTTGAAACAAATTTTTCTTCCTAGATTTTGGCTATTCCTGGGAATAAATAGCTGTTGCGTGTAACAGCTCAGTATCTATAATGCTGAATTATTAAGAGCCGATCGGAGACAACACCCTTCAGCTAACATCTTCCTATCCTTTAATGAATTAGTTTCGGTAGTTTTCAGTATAAGATGTAAACATTGATGTTTCACTTTACCTCTTTAGTCATGCAGTTTTTCTTAGAGTAATTCAAGTACTAATTTAGTAAGCCCTGTTTGAGAATGCTTATTGGATTTGTTGCTCATTTGTTGCACGAACCAGATTACTAGTGCCTAAATCTTGTTCTTCACTCTCTCCAGCATAATTAAGAATTTCAAGCTAGAAATCAGAAATTAATGCTGGAAATAAATACTATTGTTAATGTGTGTCATGACTGTCTTTGATGTTTTGGTTTGAAATCAGCTGGGAAAGGAAAGCATTCATAATCTGATGAGTAAGTCACACAGAATCACAGAATGTTAGGGACTGGAAGGGACCTCAAAGGATCATCTAGTCCAATCCCCCTGCCTGAGCAGGGCCACCTAGATCAGATCACACAAGAACGCGTCCAGGCGGGTTTTGAACATCTCCAGAGAAGGAGACTCCACAACCTCTCTGGGCAGCCTGTTCCAGTCCTTACAGCTGCCAATAAATTCGTGTGAAGTATATTTATGCAACATTAAAAAGCTCTAACCAGTGTTGTTAGTTGACTGACACAGATGGTTTGAGTGTGGACTTCAAGGAAATGACTACTATTACAGGGGCTGTGCTTGGAAGTCTTACCGAAAAATTAGTATCCCTTCACATTGGGCACTCTATGAACATGCGGTAACACAGCCTTTGCTACAAAGAACACACTGCCTTGACATAAGCATCTCCCATACTGATACTACTCCTAAATAACTGCTGCTGCTTATCCTCAGTTTCTTCATGTTTCACCCATGAAGTGGGGCTGAGACTTTAGGGCAGGAGTGTTAATTAGTTGCATTTTCATCATGTAAGACACAGGTTATTATTTGAATCAAAAATGCTTTTGAAAGAATGGCCACAAGATTTATGATCTTTGAGTTGAAAGAGGAATACCTGTTTCTTCCTATCAGTTAGAGAAGAAACATTCTCTGAATTACTCTCAAGTATCCTTCAACTTTATCAGATACCTGTGTCCGTGTCTCTCGACTCCTCTTTCTGACATTTCCCAATAAATTGAAGAAAATTACCATACACTTTGATTTTTATTAAATTGCTTCTTTTGGCTTTACTGTGGAAATTGTTCTTTTTTTTTTTTTAAACATCAGTGCAGCAATTTTCAGGAAATAGTTAGAAAATTGATCGTTGGTTTCAAATAATAGTTATTCTTACTCTTCAGTTCTTAGTGGTTTGTCAGTAGGCAATTATTGGATAATCGTACAAGCTGTTTGTTCCGTTTCTTTTATACTAGATGGTTAGAAATTGGACAGAAGAAGATCCATCTGTACTGCTATCTGGTTGCAGTAGAAAAGCATCAGCTCTCCTGTAATATAAGTAGCTTTTTGTGAATATCTGTAGATGTTTTTAATTCCTGAGCTGACTATTTTGGTGGAAAAGGGAAATGGTTTTGACCTAACTGGCAGCAAGAACAAGAAAACACTAACGTTTGAGAAACAAGCCAAGGTTTCATTAATTGTGATAAGGTTTGGTGATTTTTTGACAAGTATGTGTCAACAAATATGATGCTTGGAGGGTTTTTTGTTTAAAATGTTACTGCTAAAATAGCCCTATAGATTTAGGAAAAAATCAAAGCCTTAGCTTAAAAGTCATTCCTTCTTGTTAAAGACAACGTACGTTATTTTGTCTTGATCTGCTAGCTCTTGCAAGAGCTCTTTTCAAAGTTTAAGTTCATATTCTAAAATGATTCTTTTACATGTCTTCTGTCTGATAACTATAGTTGATGAAATGTAGGGCTAAAGGTGGGAGAACAGCAATGCTCCTCAATGCTCCTTGCTCACTAGCCTTGTCAGACAGAGCAGGAAGCCCGGGTAATAACTCCTTGGTTCTGTGGTAGAGTGGGGGACCACAAATGACTGTAGTCAGGGAGACAAGTAGTGCTGGCATCTTGCAGCTCAGAAGAACTGAATTCTGTGGAAGAAACATGCCGTGGTATGGCAAAATGAGGGGAAAAAAAAAAACCAACCCCAAACAACTGAATCTCCGGCTGCAGAATTACTATCTCCACAGGTTCTTTTGTTACCTGTGAAGCATCTTGCATCTTAAAACTGTTATTTTAGGCTCTGTGCATGATCAAGTAGGCTTCAGTGCTTCTGCTTATACTTGGATAATGTTTTTCCAAAGCCTGTTTCATCAGCAATAAGAGCTAAACTGCTGTCTTTTTTTTTTTTTAAATAACAGCTTTAAAAACACCCACAAAACAAACAAAAAAACCCCCACAAATAATTAATTCAAAGTGTGCTATTAAGGCCATAGTCATTCATTGCTATTTATAGGTTTGAATACTTTTTTCTTCTGGTTGGAGAAGATTTGTTAAAAATGAGAAAATAAAGCAGCACAAAGACAAGGTAACTTGTCGGTGACGTGGACAGTGGCATGGAGTGCACCCTCAGCAAGTTCACTGATGACACCAAGCTGTGTGGTGCCGTCGACACGCTGGAAGGGAGGGATGCCATCCAGAGGGACCTCAACAGGCTGGAGAGGTGGGCCCGTGCCAACCTCATGAAGTTCAACCAGGCCAAGTGCAAGGTCCTACATCTGGGTCATGGCAATCACAGGCACAAATACAGACTGGGCAGAGAATGGATCGAGAGCAGCCCTGAGGAGAAGGACTTGGGAGTACTGGTGGACGAGAAGCTCAATATGAGCCGGCAATGTGCTCTTGCGGCCCAGAAGGCCAACCGCATCCTGGGCTGCATCAAGAGGAGCGTGGCCAGCAGGTCGAGAGAGGTGATTCTCCCCCTCTACTCTGCCCTCGTGAGACCTCACCTGGAGTACTGCGTCCAGTTCTGGAGCCCCCAACACAAGAAGGACATGGACCAGCTGGAGAGGGTCCAGAGGAGGGCCACGAAGATGATAAGAGGGCTGGAGCACCTTTCCTATGAGGACAGGCTGAAAGAGTTGGGGCTGTTCAGCCTGGAGAAGAGGAGGCTCCGGGGTGACCTTATAGCGGTCTTCCAGTACCTCAAGGGGGCCTACAAGAAAGATGGGGAGAGGCTGTTCAGGAGGGCCAGTTGTGATAGGACAAGGGCTAATGGTTTTAAAATAGAGGGAGGTAGATTCAGATTGGATTTTTTTTTACCATGAGAGTTGTAGAACACTGGAACAGATTGCCTAGAGAGGTGGTGGATGCTCCATCCCTGGAGACATTCAAGGCCAGGTTGGACGAGGCCCTGAGCAACCTGATGTAGTTGGAGATATCCCTGTTCCTTGCAGGGGGGTTGGACTAGATGACCTTTGAAGGTCCCTTCCAGCCCTAACCATTCTATGATTCTAAGAGAGAGTAAAATGCAGTACTCCTGTATTTTATTTGGTGCTGTACCCACTAGACCACTGTTTCTCTTGTGAGCTTATTATAGTCCATGTTCTTCTGACTGCCTCTCAGTGCCTTACTAGAGCTGGTAAGCAAAACTTTATACGACCGTGTTGCTACTTCTCAGTGGATTGTAGGCTGTGTGGGCCTGTATGACAGTTTGAGCCATCCAGTTAGGAATTCTCTGTATCAGTAAAATTCCCTTGTGGTTTTGGCTGCTTTTCTGAACGAGGCAAATGCCTTCTGTGCTGCGAAGTAGCAGGCTTCCAGAGGGCTTGGCTGCAGTGATTGGCTTTTGATATTAAAATATAGCTGATATGAAGAGGAAGCTTAGCCTAAAATCTGAATCAGTGGATAAAAATCGTACGCATTAAAAATTAATTTCATAGGGAAATAATCTTTTCTTCTCTATTTCTTTTTAGCATGAACTTAAAAAGTTCTTTAATAGTTTATTAAAAATGCTGCCTACGTTGGAAGGTTGGAGATTTCTAGCTGTTCAAATCAAATGTTTTGCCAAAACTTCCTCTTGGTGATGAAAGTCTGTGTAGCAGCCAGTGACCTTTTTCCCTTTTTTTTTTTTGCTTTATGTAAAGAATTGATCCCTCAAACACTTTTTTTCCTAAGAAATAACTTTGATTTACAAATGCATGGCATAAATCACATTTAGATTTTTAAAAGACTAGAATAAATGTCTTTAAAAGTTTTCTTATAAACTTTCTATTGACTTTTGCACAAACGGAAAATTTATGTAGATAGCTCAATACAGTTAATGATAGAATGGATTTGCATTTTATGTAGCTACTCCAAATACTGAAACTGTGAATTTGTACTCGTGTTTTATTGTTACATTTGGCACAAAGTGTGCCTGTAAACTTCCCTGGCTGTACGACTGGTCTTGCACCAAAACAGTGGATTTAATTTTTAAATTACTAGAATATATGCATCAGGTTTTGTAATAGCTTAGTATGTCTAAGTGTTATTTAACACACACCCACATTAATCATTACTGAATAACCAGTCCTGATAATTTGCGTTATCATTGTAAGTTTTTTATTCTTATGTGCACATAACTTTCCCTCTTATGAGACTTATAATGGGACTTAAGGGACTCAGCTTATAATGAGAGGTGTCACTCTCATTATAAGCTGAGCTGTTGATATGACCTGTACCTGAGGAGGTTAAAAATTCTGTGTTTATTTTCTTATACATGTGTTAAATTATAACTCTTCAGAGTGAAACTTGCCATTCCATGCATCTGCATCAGAATTTTTTTCCCCTAGGAAGTCTCAGCTTTAAGTGGAGTAGGGATTTTCTTATTTCTTCCGTAAAACCAGAGCTGCTTGTTGGAAAAGATTTTAAGACTTTGAGGAGGCAAGTTAGAATTTGGTTTGAGGAATGAATCATGCTGCTTTTGTGGGTGTTCTGTTCACATCTTGACCAAGTCATGAGGTGGTTAAAAGTTGTATTTTGCCTGTGCTCACAATGTTATAAGAGATTCGCATAAGTTTTCAAGAGGTGCATAGATGTAGCACTCCCAGATATTGAAGTTACTATAAATAATATTTGCCAACAAAATCACTGCTCGGTTAAGTGCTTGGTTTTTGTGGAAGCTTTCATGGTGATGATGTCCAGCTCTGCCCTTGTTGCTGCTCACTTGCTGTCTGAATGGCTGTTTCATTTGTCTTCTAGGAAGCCGGATAATTTTTTGATTCTATTTCAAGGTGAGTTGTGCAAGTTGTGTATCTTCAGTTCTTCATGTACCTCAGTGTGTAGATAGTGGAGCTGTATGTCGCTCCACACTGGTCAGTGTGGGTAATGAGCAGATAATAAAGGAGGGAGATGTAATTAGGAAAAGGCTGAATGTTAAATTTTGGCTTTGTTTACTTCAAATACTGCAGTACAGGAGGAGTGTTTCTGTAGAATGAAGTGATTGGCATTAAGGATCCAACATTGATGCTATGATAATTTGGGGAAATACTGCTTTTGCCTAGGTCAGTCCATGGGCTAAATGTCCACTTACTTTTGGAGCAGATCTTCTAGTTCAGTTTAGCTTAAAATAAATTGAGTTTGTGTATTCGGACACCACTGTACAATGCACACCAAAGCATCTGAAGTGAGGATGGCTGGGAGGCTTGCTTCAGAAGCCTTCTCCTGATATGAACTAAAGAAAGCGCTGTGTAGATGCACTCACTGTCTCGCTGCTGGAATTGGAAGTGAATGGGATAGGATTTGGGAGCCCAGAGAGTCTGTTTCTCTTTCTATCCCTTACAGTATCAGCAAGGGATTAATGTTATTTCTGTGTGGAAATAAGTACATGTTTCTGCTAGCTCAAGTGGTAGTAGAAATCTGTGCTTCCGACTGAAGCAGCCACAGGTAATCGCAAATGACAAAGTGTTGACTTTGTAGAAACGCTGCTTTTTCTATTTCTTTTTAAAATTTAAGAAATCAGATATTTTGAATTTTTATTAAGTGAATTGACAGCCTGTGATAGCAGATGCTTAAAAGTAAAAAAAAAAAAAAAAAAACAACAAAAAACTATCAGAGGAAGATTACCTACACGATTGTGAGATAGCCCAGTAGTGGTCACAAACTCTTCCATATGAGCTCCTTCTCTTGTTCATAATACAAATCACCAGTACATCACAGAATTTTAATGTCCTGGAGAAACAATAAGATGAAAATGTGTCACAGTGATGATTTGTGATTTTACTTGCATTTTGAGATACTTTGAGCGTGATTTATATGAATGCTGGATATTCGTAATAGCATATTTTTCAAAGCACAGCTCTAATTAAAGTTCTTTTAAAAGTACTGACTGAAAAGCTAGGCACTGAGTGTCTGAAATTGAGAAACCAAAGTTAATGGCTATTTATTTTTACCCTTTGTGCTTTCATCATTGCATGCCAGTCAGTCACCTTTAGAACAGGAATAGAAATACTGATCTCATAATGTTACTGCAAAGTTTGTTTATCATATGTAGTCTTCTGATGTTATGGACAGATCTGCATAAACATGTCTGTGGGGAAATGTAAGGATTTTGTATTCAGTGTAGGATGCAGATGGTGAGCATTTAATGGGTCATAGGATGAGGGCAAAAACTGAGGAATTGTCTGTTTGCTGAATGAAGCAGAAATCCTGCTGGGGAAAATGGAATAAAGCAGCAGAAAGAATATTGTCAGAAGTAGGTATGCATAAAGGCTAAATTGAAGTTGCATGGCTTTCAAATCTTAACTACTGCATTGCTTGGTTTTACAAATATGTATTTAAAGCTTTGGGAGGATTTGATGTGATACAAGTCTGCTAAACCATTGGTGCTTTGTAATCTGCATTTTGGTGTGCTGTGAGGCAAGCGTACGGATTGGATTAGTAAGAGTCGAAGGAATGCAGGGTGATGTGTGAACATTGTGGTGATGTGTTTTATGTATCCGAGTATGCACGTTTGTGCACTTTTTGAGAAGAGCAGTTTAAAAATACTGGTAGTTTTGGAGTCACTTGAGAGGAAGGCTTTCGGAATAAGGTTGTGTTGCTTCAGTCATTTAGTTGTGTGTTCAAAACACCAACATCATGAATTGATGTCTGTGGAAGTTTTGCTTGAGGGTTGGTCTAAATGTATGATATCCTACATTTTACTGCTGTTCTCAGAATATTCTTATTGGGAAAATGTTTTGGTTTTTTGTTTGTTGGATGTTTTTTTGTTTGTTTAATTTGGGATACTGTTTTTCAGATATAGATTTGATCATTTGAATAAATAGCTAAAGCAAGAGCCAAGTTCCCAGGAAAGGAGTCAGCAGGTAGGGGGTGAAGAGGGGGCACCTTTCTCGGATTCTCTTTGCATGTTTTGTATGAGGAGTTTTCACTTTCTTAAACATGCCCTCTGAACTTGGATTATGAAATTCAAGGTTTATTTTCACTTGTGTCTGCTCCTGTAGAGATGATGATACAGGTCAGAGATGCTAAGCCTTCTGCTCTTTTCTGTGGTAGTAGTAGGAGCCAGGTGATGGGTTTTTCTCTTCCCTAAGCCTTGCTAGCTTGCTTTGAGGGGTAATCTGAAAAAGAAGGGCATTGTGAGACACCAGTTGGCAAATCATCTGTAGTGCAGCCAAAGCAGTGATTTCTGGATGTTGAGTAAAACCAGCAATACTAACTTGTCCACTGTGCTATCACTTATAGACAAGTATTTGTGCCCACTCCTTCCCTCTGTCTCTTCACCTCAGCTTCCCCGCATATCTGTCCCAATTTTCACCTCTGGCTCCGTCCCCTTTCTAGTCTGTCTAGGGTGTGGGTTCCTTGGGTCAGAAACATGCTCTGTGGTGTACATGGCATAATTTCTTTAATAAATATCCAAATCAAATGTTGATACTGAAATCATAGCTAATTACTTTGTCTTTAATTTTTCTTTCTTGCCCTCTTTTTTTAAAACATTATCAGTTTGTTTCCCTTTCAGTGGTTCATTAAACTTGACTATTTTGTATGAAACTTTTCCACTAAATCCACAGACTCATCCTGAGTTACAAACATCGCTGTTTTGTTTGCATCATTGCTTACACAGGAGAGAAAACAGGTCAAGTTATGCCCTGAAAGAATATCTCCTCATTCGTTTAGCATTTTTCGAATACTGTTAAAAGTATAATGTAAATATGTGAGTAAAAGAATGGATGACAAAATGTACGTGGCAGTTTAGTTTAGGGAACTGCTCCTGTTAAAAAGAGCATCCTTGCCATCGCACTTCATACTTGTGTAACTTGGTCTTAACAGAAGGTTTTAGTGTGGTTCAGGAAAAGGAGAATTATCCTTGGATTTGCAAATGAGGAATGTACGCAATTGTGGCAAAGATGAGAGTTCTGTAGGTTGCTGGTGTTATTCAGCTTCTGCTTTAATATGAATATAACCAGGTTTGCACACTCTCAAACCCTTACCTCGTATTGTCTGAAGCTCGGCTGAAAAACAATGAGGGAATGGACTAGCTGAATTTTAGTACTGGAGACGTGCGCTGTGTTGCTGCAAACATCAATATTAGGCCTGCTGTCATGAGTATAAAAATAGTGTTGTCATTGTACCCTTTGGTATTAAGTGTATATTTCAGTTAAGTGGCATCAAACAGGATAAACCACTGTTGTGCTAAGAACTAGTCAAGCATAGAGTATGTGCCAGTTTCTTGTGTTGAAGTGCTTATGACCTGAAGAACTGGTCCTCAAGCTGTTGCTTGTGATGAGTTAGGATGCTGCTTTTAGACAGACAATTGTTAGGCAGTTTTTTATGGAAGAAAATATCCATGGAGCGGGAAATGGTCTTTTTCTAAATAAAGGAATTCATCCGACTTCTTGTAGCTTAAGTCAGTTTTGGTAGCAATCGCTGTATTTGAGGTAATTATTTCTTTAATGTACCCTTACTCTTAAATTTTCTCAGGCCACAGTCAGAATGATTCTTTTTAATCACTGGTTTGGTTTCTGTAATTCCATTTTTGCTTTCAGTGCCCTAATGTCTTTAAATATTTAATATACAAGAAATTTTCTATCTTCTAGAATAAATGGCCTGAAGGGAGGAGGAATTTCTGAAACTATCCTAATTGAATGTACAAAAAGAAAATCCAGTGTGCAGCCAAGCTGTTTATCTGATTATGTACCACTGAAGTGCACTTCGTTGAGCCCTGCTTCTGCACAGGCCACTGAAGTGATCTGCCAGTGATTTGTGTAGCTGATAATGTATTTCCAAGTTGTGCTCACTTAAAAAAAAAAAAACAAATAAAAACCCAACCCAGATCTTCACGTTACTGGGAGAGAATAAATGGTTCCATGGTTGATAGATTTGATAAATTGAAAATTTACAGGAAAATATTTATTTTTTTCGTGGTTCATGCACAGATTGCCTTTACAGGTTTAGTGTATCTTTTCTTCTTGGCTGCTTAGGAGAGCACTGTTTTGTGCTTTAGGAGGGAAGAGATTCTCAGGAGAAGCTCTTTGGGGCCGACATGCTGTGGTAAGAGCCATGGCATAGCCAAAGGTTCTGCAAATTGCTAATCATATGTGGTATTTCTGTTAATTTTTAATACATGAGTGTATGAGAAGTTTTTTCTTTTCTGTTTTTTTTTATGCAGGTCAACTTTGTAGTGTGCCAGCTGTTTGCCTTGCTTGCGGCTATTTGGTTTCGAACATACCTTCATTCAAGCAAAACTAGCCCATTTATAAGACATGTTGTTGCAACTCTCTTGGGCCTTTATCTTGCACTTTTTTGTTTTGGATGGTAAGTTGCACTTAAATTCACTTTTCAGGGACTTGTAGAGTTTCTTTTCTTGTTTGCAGGGAAGCAAAGTTTTCTTATGAAGAACCTTATTACCTAATTCTGTGGTTTTTAGCTGCTGCAGATGTACAGAAATTGGCTTAAATTTTCTGAATGTGATGCACAGATTTTGAAAGATCTTCAGTTTGCAAAGTGGTAACTAACATACTATCTTCCTGTGATTTTGTGAGGATGAAGCGGTTTAACTTGTACCAGTTTTTCTGTAAACTTACTTGAGAAGTATTCTCTTGAGGCACAGCACAGGTGTGATGACTCATAATTCCTCTTAAATATTCACTGTATGAGAAAACTTGCTGTGTCTTTTTCTCAATATTGAATATAATCTGACTTTTTGTGGGAAGAGTGGCTGGAACTGCAGCACTGGTGATGCTCCTAGTAGTATAAAGCACCTGGAAAGGAGCTGGCCTCTATTTGAGAGTTTTTTCGTTGGGAGATTTTTTTCTTTTATGGTTTGGAGGGAGGGTGTAGTTTGTGTTGTGGAGTTTTTTGTGGTGGTGTTTTTTTTTTAAAAAAAACCCCCACAAATCTTCTGTGACTGCTGTTTTCACAGCTTGATCTTTTCACAGTGTAGCAAGCCAGAAAGTTAGTAAGGCTAATAAAGGGTATGCATTTAGTTTGGTGAATTTTTTTTTTGCCTTTCAAAATTAGCTTACTAAATGGCTCTCATCTTCCCAAGCTGACTTGATCTTAAGTGCCAGTTTCGGTTTATTGCACAGTAAACAAAGTGCTTGCTCAGCTTTAAGTACATAGAAGACTTATTTATACTGACTATTGAAGAGTATTATTGACCGAGAGGGAATTAATCAAGCTGTTGTGCAGGTAGGGAGGTGCACACACAGAGTGTGTATAAATAAATTGTGGAATTCCAGTCTGCAGATTTGGCCTCTGCCTTGGTATATTGCAGAGGCTTCTCAACATTAGCTGATATATGCATTACTTTTAAATTTAGGAAATAAAAAATCAGGAGGTTTTATTCTTTGGATTTACATGTGCAATTTACTTGTATATGTAATTCCATAACTCCTATGCATTTCTTAAACTTTTGACCATGGTATTCTTCTTTGAGAGAATGATCTGATGTCAAAGACTTCCAGTCTTAACACCAGATGAGGAGGATGATATGGGAGATGGGTGCTACTGTGTGTGGGTTTTGAGAGCTGTGTAAGCTTTAGAAGCACATTCTGTATCCATTCCTTTGGAAACAGAAATCATTAATTGTAGCTTGTAATTAAAAAGTGTTAAAAATAAATTAATAAATGAAATTTGGAGAAGGGAGACTTTAGAAAGAAACAACCTCCACCACCAACAGGCATAAATAGAGATTTGTGGAAGCTTCTTGTTGGCAGTACACCCTGGAAAGGAATTTGGAAAGAAATCTTATGCCATAGTAGAAACCTAGATTATTCTAGTTTGCTTTAGATCATACTTAAAGCAATTAAAATAAGCAATGAATTTCTATTTTACTAAAAGGTTTTTTTTTCTTGTGATGATGGAACTAAAAGCTTTTTAAAAGTGCCAAAAAGGAAGAACATAATTTGAGATGTTAAAAGCACACATTCTTTAAAAAGCTGATACTTCTGTTGCACTTGTGCCAACTCTTTTTCCTGTTGCTGAAGTATGTATTATATAAGCTTGTATTTGGGGAGTTTTGTTTTGTTTGGTTCCCCTTACCCCTCCCCAAGGAATTGAGTATATGTATAGGTTACAATCTCATGGTACACCTTCAGCCACTCTTGAGTTGTGTGTACAAGGGGAAAACTGTTCCTGTTTTCTTATATAGTGTCTATAGCAAATGTAGATTTGCAGAAAATCTCATGCAAACCTAAATGTGGGAAATAGCTTGGAATCTGCACCCTTTTAAGAGTATTTATTAGTCATTAAGTTGTCCTCTTCAATTTCAGGTGTGTTAGTTTTCAGTTGCCTTTGTAGTGCTTCGTAGTGGTGATGTGGGTCAGGAAAAGAAGGGATAATTCCCTTGGCATAATAGCAAATAATATAAAAGGCCTAGAATACCCTTTGTATGTAGCTAAAATTTACTACTTCATGTTGTATTTAAATGCATCCCTTCTAATTTTTGAATCAGAGATCGATTATATTGCTACTGTTAACAACTCTGAAAGAGAAATATTTTCGGAAACTGTAATCTTGATATGGTACTACATGTCAACCCAAAATTTTTCAAGCTTTGTTGGCTTACTATGTCCCTTTCTCTGAGAAACAAACCTGTTAAACTGCGGTTTGTCATTTCACTAATGCCTGTCTTTTCTGCGCAGTGTTGCTAATATGTGGCTGATACGAAAAGAAAAAAGGAGTATTTTTTTAATTGGCAATTGATTATATTAAATGTGCATTTGAATTTTAGGTAGTCATATCTTAGATGAGACTAGATAATCGTGAAGCATGGGAGCGTGTGCAGATTGGATCTTCCATAAAAAGTCAAGATTTTCAAGGTCAGCTAATATCCAAGTGAATTACTTTCCTTCAGTTAGTGTGTAGACTTTGTAGGATTTTAGCTGGCTAGAACTGGATTTCTTGTTGAGAGTCTCTGAAGATGTTTCCTTATGAATAGATGAGGAGTTAAATCAGGACATTACTGATGATAAACTGAAAGAAAACTATCAGTATATCAAAATAGTGGCTGCTTTTTAACAGAAAAATTCCAAAGCCAGATCAGTGTGTCACTTCATCATATGTGAGTATGCTACACAGGCATTTAAAGTACCAGAGTGAAAAAGAATATACTTACTGAAGATCAGATGTGTTTCCCCAGTCACTGGCAGTAGTTTGTCACCAGTGCTCTACTACCTTACTAAAGTATAACTCCTTTAAAAACAAAACAAAGCCCCTAAAGACTGAAATAACTGTGATGTGGTAGCTAGGATGGAGTTAAAATTTGACAAACCTGTTTAGTTTTGTGTTAAACAAATGCATGCATTTTATTGTCATTAATGAAAATGAGAGTTTACTATTTTTTTTTCTAGGTATGCCTTACATTTTGTTATACAAAGTGGAATTTCCTACTATATCATGATCGTAATAGGAGTGGAAAATATGCACAAGTAAGTTTCCATTTTAATTTTTTTTTCGCTTTTACAAGAATGCTAATGTTTAGGTTTTTTTTGTAACTCTGCACATATGCCATACTTCTGGTAGTATCATAATATTTCAGGATTTGAATTCTGCTCACCATGGTTTTATTTCCAGGAGAGAAAATGGCTTATTTGGTTATTTTTGTCAGTTTTGTGGAATATCTAAAGGTTGTTACAATTGGTAATGTTCCACTGAGACTTCTTTTGTGTTCTTAGCATTCTGGTTTTTTTTTGTCATTACTTAATCATAAATAAATATAGAGTGCCTCACAAATGAATTAACTATACAAATGTAATTTGATAGCAGCCAGTGCTAGTAGAAGGAACATGTCTGAAAGGAAGAGAATGTGTGTGAGAATTTTTTAGGTACTAAGTGTTTGTCATTTCCTCTCTTTTTTTGTGGTGTTTTTTCTTCTGTAAGAATAACGCAGTGTGAATGCTGTTTTAGGTTAAGAATCATAAAATTACATGCGTAGGGCATTATTTTAGGTTTGCCTGAAAGCCTGATTAGACTAGCAGTATCCGAATACATACAGAGTGTACTTGTTTCCCTTTTTCAATCATTCTGAAAAGCTGGAAAGACACTTATTTTATTACTGTATGCATATGTTTTACTATTCTACCAGTCTAAAGATCAGAACCAAATTAGGTTCCTGCTGTGTTAATTCTTGCATGAATGTTTAGTAAAATTGCAAATCCTTGCTTGAATAGGTTCCTGAAGTATGTGAGGCTGTCAGGAAAGATACTGGTAAAAGAACCAAAAAGGAAAATTGCTTTACACAGAAGGTGCAAAGCCAGGGTGGCCTCAGTTTCATGATCCTGCCTATTAGAACACTCTGCTTCTTAATAGTCTGCTATTGAATGTAGTTTTACTCTCTTTTGAAATATGCCATATTAGCCTCTTCTTTTCAGGTTTTCTACAAAGCCTGCTATAATCAAGCTACTGCAGATGTGAGAGAACTTCATTTGGTTGGATGACTGGTTTGTTTTCTAATGGTTTATTTGATTAGATGTTGGTTTAGAGCAACTTGTTCACATCAATTTCTCTTTAGACATGTAACCATGTAAGTTATAGTGTACATAGCTTACTATTTTAAAGTAAATTTTTAATGTGGTTAATTGCTGCAAAGGGAGGTACCAGGTACTTTGGTCTTTAGCATAACAAATCACGTTGGTTTCTTGTAAAAGGAAATAGTGAGAGGGAAGTAGCATGTGTGTATTTAACATTCCTGTGCTGGAGCAAGAGAACCAGATAGTTCCTGATCCTCCCAGTTCATACCAGCTGGTTTAACAACTGCATGGCCTGATCTGCTGAAGTGTTTGCTGTGTTATACACAACTCTGTGTGTGTGTTCTCTGTTACTCTCAGATACGGTGCAAGTGTGAGAGTAAAAAAACATAGGTCTGACCACTGGGCTTGTGCTTTTCTATGACAGTATGAGTTAATGTACTGTTGGATAAAACTAGAAGGGTTGTCTTTCAGTGGAGGAAAAAAACCCAAACCATAACAAATGCAGCAATTTGTTACTTCAAGTTGTGGACAATGCTTGGATGCTGCATGGGAAGCTCCAGGAACCATTTCTAATAGGTGATACAGGCAAGACTGTACAAGGTTTGCTCCCTCCTTTGCCAGTGTCCCGGGGTGAGGTGATGCCTCTTGGTGTCCCTATATGCTGTACCTTTTACTGAAGGAATGCACCACGTACTCTTAACTTTCTGCTATGAAAATGCCACTTGCAGCTTTCTGTTTGACAGTCTGTAAAGAAAATTAATGGGAATGACTCACTCCCCCACCTAAATGTTTGGAGCTCAGGGGAGATTTAAGGCTAAGTGCTGTATAGTAGGATACAGCTGGTACCACCTGACTCCCAGATTGGAGAAGGGCCCCATCAGTGTTTTCCCGGGGGGTGTGTGTGTGTATATACAGCTAATCAGAATACTTGTATGTACCTGCATAGCCTAGATTTTGGAATTTGCTTTGTATGTCTTAGAGGGATCCATTGGCTGACAGTCCTAGTTAGCAGTTACCTGCGTTGTTCATAAGCTTCTTAAACTTGAAGACTACGGGACATCACATACCTATACATGATGTAAATATGAATTCAAGTGATTTTTTTTGTGTTGGAAAAGCTCTTGTGTATTGTACAAAATATTTTTGTCTATTATCTAAATTAATTCAGTGAAGTAAGTTTCTGTCGTCTTTTCCCTGCCCTGCTTGCTGTCCTGCAGATTTCTTGAAGTGTATGGATTGGGAAAACCATTCTCTCTCTCCTTCTTCCTGCTTTCCCCACCCTTTAATATAGTTCTTCAGTCTCTGCAGCTTCTCTAAAAATTGTTTAAACAAGTAAGAGACAACTGAAGTTCTTAGACTGCTTATCAGTTCAGCTGCTGTGTGCTGGGTATACTGTTTTTCCTTACCATCTGAAGCAAGGAAAATTTTTTATAAACTTCTACGTTATAGAATCGTAGAATGGTTTGGGTTGGAAGGGACCTTCAAGATCATCTAGTTCCAACTCCCTTGCCATGAGCAGGGACGCCTTCCAGTACACCAGGTTGCTCAAAGCCTCATCCAGCCTGGCCTTGAACACTTCCAGGGATGAGACATCCACAGCTTCTCTGGGCAACCTGTTCCAGTGCCTCATCAACCTCGGAGGGAAGAATTTCTTCCTTATCTCTAATCTAAATCTACCCTCTTTAATTTAAATCCATTGCCCCTTGTCCTATCACTACATACCCTTGTAAAAAGTCCTACTCCAGCTTCCTTGTAGGCCCCCTTTAGGTACTGAAAGGCTGCTGTAAGATCTCCTCTGAGCCTTCTCCAGGCTGAACAACCCTAGGTCTTTCAGCCTGTCTCAATAGCAGAGGTGCTTCAGCCCTTGCATCATCATCATGGTCCTCCTCTAGACCTGTTCCAACAGCTCCATGTCTTTCTGATGTTGAGATGTCAGAGCTGAATGCAGTACTGCAGTTGGTTTTGCTTTTCTTCAAAGCAAACTTTCAAGTCTGATACGCTTCTAAACCTGTTACTTTCTTAATGTACTCCCATTGAATCCTGAAAGTCTTTGCTCTACAAAGTTTCTACCTTTTGCAATTTTTTCCTGAGGGAACTGAACCCTGTGCAGCTATTGCTTCTAGGTTGGTCATGACACTACGTGGCATGTTGAAGACAGAAACCTTACTTGAACAACATAAAAGGGAGGGCGGGAAAAAGAAAGAAAAAGATAAACCCCTTGGGGTCAAGAAGAAAGAATGGACCATATTAAAAAGGAAGGAAATCTTACATTTTAGAAATTTTTAGAATAAAGTTAATTATCAGAAAAATGAATTACTGGAGACTCGGATTTAACTAAAATTGGTTGATTATTTTTATACTTAAGTCTTACTTAAATGATGATACTTTAAATGAAGGGTGGGGTGGTAACACTAACTCTCCTGTGATTCAAAAGCTCTTATTTTTTAAGTGGTGACTAATTTTTTTCATTTGTGACTTAATATTTATTTGGTGCTTTCATGGCTCAGTTAATTGTGAAACTGAAAAACATGTTTAAACAAGTTCTCAATTCCAATGAATTTGCATTTGGTAACTGATACGGTGCTAATATATATTTATTTATTTCTTCTGTGGTTGTGAAATTGCTACTTGTCTTAAAAGACAAAACTCCAAATGCCGCAAGATTTTTTCCGTAAAGCATTTGGGTACTGTTAGCTAAGAGCTATGTAAGCAATGCTTGCACAGGTGATTTGATGACAAGGCTTTTAAGATTTCTAGGTAACTCTCTCTCTTTTGACATGATTGTTCATTTTATGGTTGATAAATAATGTCCCTCAGCTTGTGGGGAAAAGAAAGTTAATTATAGGGCTCCCGGTTGCTTCACTGGTCAGTAGTTTTCTCAGTGACTTCACTGACAAAATATAGAAGCTCTAGCTGTGTCAATGTAGAAAATAAATCTCTCTATTTAAAATCATTCCTGTTATACTGTTCACTTACATTTATTAGGTGTACTAATGTAAAATCAAACAATAGACATGCTATTCATGTCTCATGTCTTCTGTTATGCTTAAAGGTGCGGGATGATAGTTTTCTTCTTCCAGAAGTCTAGAGTTGAACTGCTAAGACTTAAGGAGGTTATTTCTGGCTTTAGTAAAGAAAGAATTCATTTAATTGTCTTCTGGTGTATTTAAGCTATGAAAAGTAAATTAACAAAGAACCTAGAGATCTGAGATAACTAATAGCAGTAAATACATAGTGAGCTGACGTGAGTGTGCTGCAAGTGCCACAATGATGAGGAAGGGGCTGGAGCATCTTTCCTATATGGAAAGGCTGAAAGAGCTGGGACTGTGCAGCCTGGAGAAGAGAAGGCTCAAGGGAGATCTCATGAATGTGTATAAATACCTGGAGGGAGGGAGCCAGGCTCTCACTGGTGCCGGGTGACAGGACCAGAGGCAATGGGCACAAACTGGAACAGAAGGTGCTGTTTGCACAGCAGGAAATACTTTGTTACTGTGAGAGATGCTGTGAAGTCTGCTTCCTTGGAGATACTCAAATGCTGTCTGGACACGGTTGGGCAGCTGTCTCTGGGTGGCCCTACTTGAGCAGAGCGGTTGGACCAGATGACCTCTAGAGATTCCTCCTAACCTCAACTGTTCCCATGGTTCTGTTTTCTTTTGATGCACATACAATTCTTTGTACTGTACCTACGCTTATGCATGTGAGCTGTTTGAAAGTAGTAGTGAAAACAGATATTTGAATTTGAGTAAACAAACTTTGATTGTAACTGATCTGGCCTCTGCGGAAGTGCTTCCTGGTCATCCCTGTCCTTGGGATTTGGGAATTTTAGTCCTTATTAAGTTCCCTTATGCCTCCTGGCCAAAGCTAGGACACAGTAATGCCCTGCTTCCCTTTTCCTTCATTGTTTGCTGTGGCTTTGAGAAATGGTGGGAGATTTGGCAAAGGAAGAGTGAAGGAGACTTGCTGATTTGATCTTAGAAATTTCAGATTAAGAGACAAGTAAATTTAATTCATCTGAGTGAACTAATTTGCTCAGCATGTTAATTGAGGCACTTAGTTTGTCACTCAGGTGTTTAATAATGCTGAGTGTCATGACTTGTTGATAAAGAAGTTTGCTAGTTAGCCTACAACTTAGATTGCTGCAAAAATCAAGTTAGATATTGTTTAAAAGTTATGGTTGCAGTGAAATGCAGAATGGATCAAGCAAACTACTCTCACTCATCCTGTAAGGTATTGGCAAGGTTTTTGTAAGCATCTTTGTATCTTCAGAAGTGAGAGCATTCGTAAGTTGAAATTATTTTTTTTGAAAGTGGGAGTTAGGCTGTTTTTTGAACTGTATTTTCCGAAGGCCCTTGATCAAGGTAAATGTAAGTTTGTGGTTTGATTATTTATTTTTTTTTTAAATTGCTGTCTGCATTTGATTTGATCACAGGTGTCTTAGTGTACAAAGAACATACATGATGTAGATGAAGATTTTTTTTTTAATCTGCAAAAGAGGATCTGAAGCAACATCTCAAGTGATTCATCATCAAATCAACAGACTGAAATAACAATATCTAACAATCATTAAGGGTTTGACTAAGAAATGCTATCAATTTCTAATAATAATTTTTATTAAATCTGTGATTGGAAGCCTGCCACTATGTTTACAATTCTTTGAAGGCATGAGGGTATCCAGACAACTAAGTTATCTGATATAACTTCTCGGTTACAAATTTGTAATTTATTTTTGTAACTTGAATGAAAATATCTGGTACATAGATTGTCCTTTGGCAGCTGTCGGCATAGCACTGAGAATACTCATATTCCGAATTTGAATTTGAACTGTTCTGCATATACAAACACAATTTTTCTGCATTTCTGCTTCTACAGTTAGTGCAAATAAGATTGTACAATCATAGAATCATTAAGATTGGAAAGGACCTCTAAGATCATCAAGTTCAACCGCCAACCCAATACCAGCATGCCCACTAACCCATGTCTTGAAGTGCTGCATCTACACATATTTTGAACACTTCCAGGCATGGTGACTCCACCACTTCCCTGGGCAACCGGTTCCACTACTCTTTCAGTAAAGAAATTTTTCTTAATATCTAATCTAAACTTTCCCTGGCACAACTTGAGGTTGTTTTCTCTTGTCCTATTGCTTGTTACTTGGGAAAAGAGATCAACACTGACCTTGCTACAACCTCCTTTCAGGTAGTTGTAGAGAGTGATCAGGTCTCCCCTGAGCCTTCTTTCCTCCAGGCTAAACAACCTCAGTTCCCTCAGCTGCTCCTCACAAGACTTGTGCTCCAGACCCTTCACCAGCTTTGTTACTTTCTCTGGACACACTCCAGCACTTTGATGTTCTTCTTGTAGTGAAGGGCTCAAAACTGAACACAATATTTGAGTTGTGGCCTCACCAGTGCCGAGTACAGGGGCATGATCATTTCCCTAGTCCTGCTAGTCACACTATTTTAACTTATTAACTTATTTGAAGTTAAGAAACTAATTGAGAACTGAAAAATATTAAGTATGTTCTTGTCGTTCAGCCAAGGATAAATGCAAGATGAAGGAAGATCAGATCTACTGGATCTGTAGCCTTAAATAACACAAAGACTGATAGAACAAGTACTGTTCTGTCACTGCAAGCAATTTTTGTTGTCTTATCAGATCTATGTTAAATGCAAAAAAAAAACCCTGTTACAAACTTTATAACTATAAAATTTTATTTGATTGAAAAGCAATTAAACAGTGATTTTGGTATAGATGAGAATCAAATACATATTAAACAGTATAATTTCTGTGGTATGCATAGAAATGTTTTTCTCCCCTATTAGAAATAAACACCAAGACTAATGAATGACTGTATTTAGGAGCATATTTCAGTAGTTACCAATGAAAAGGAATCAGTTTTCCATTTTGAAGTGATGTGTCTCTTGTCAAAGAAAAGGGATTGGACTTGTGGATTTCCATCTGAGAAAGAGTAGATGGTCATAAATACCTGTCTCAGCATGAACAATGTTGTAGCTAAAGTAGCTAATGCAAATCTTCAATAAATAAAGATAAGGGTTTTTTATTTCCAAAAATAACTGTGAGATTGCAAAATTGTGTCCCGTTCTAGTAGCCAAGATGAAGGAATGATTTAGAAATACTGAATCTCATGTGAAGAGCCATAGCAGTGATTTGGGGGACTGAAACCAGGTGTTAAGAACCTTATCAGGTTCACAAGACAGTGAAATATTTATATTGGAGATAAAAATGCAGAAATCTTCTATTTTAGCAGACAAAGCACTACAAAAAGTAGAGTTAACGGTATTTAAAGCAGGATTGCTGTTTTCGTTTAGATGAACACTCTTTTCTGCTATCAGAAATGCTATTGTGGCTCTATGCAGAAGGATGCTTCACCTCTCTTCTGAACTGATTAGTACTTTTTTTTAATAGCAAAGCACATGATCTGTGCTGGACGGTTTCCTAGTTAGATAAAATCTTTGAGGTTTTACTTGTGTAACGGCAAAGATTTTTCTTGTTTGTTTGCAGACGTGAACACTAAATTTGTTCTTCGAGAATGTAGCTTATCTTATACACATACGTTAAAATGGTAAACCCAGAGTTAAAATAGAACTATCACAGATAACCAAAGCTTGTCATCTGAAATAGGCTTCATGTTTTCATTAAGATTTCCCATGTCTGTTAATTTTGTCCGTAACTGACAAGTTTCTTCTTTATGTGGTTAAATCAGATGATCTACTTGAGAATGTCTTGAGTTAACTGTACAGGGCATATCATATAGTTCTTTGAAGTTTAATAGCTGCCTCCCGCATGCTCTTTGCATTACTTGTACATCAAACTGCTCATCAAAACCACATACAGTTTAAAACTGACTTACCAAGTTTAAAAAAACAAAACAGCAACAAGAAAACTCTATGTTCCTTTTTACTTTTGTGGAGCTTGGAGATTGAGATTCATAGTGCTAGAAGTTTTGGATTTTTTTTCTTGAGCGTGCTTTATTGACTTAATTATCTTCATAATTTGTTATACGTTTAGTTTTTCTGATGCTTACCTAGAGGTCAGACTTTCGTGTTCTGAAGAGTGTGAATGGAAACACTGACTAGCACGAGGCAATGATTCCCTCTATGCTGAAGATTTGGCCGTTACAAAAATAGCCATGTAAATGGATGGCTGTCCTCAATAAATTGAAAAGTGAGCACTTGTTGAAGTAAACAGCTGTGAAGGAATTTCCTAGTAATCCTTACGAATTTCTTTTTAAAGTATTTGTTTTAAATAACTAATACAAGTTCATCCACTTTCATAACTTCCTGTAACTCTCTTGGCTGTGTTTGGATAAAACTCAATGCATTCTTTAAAACAATAAAGGTATAAGTTGAAAAATAACTTGATATATTATCCTCCTTAAAGTGGGAATGTTCAAAATGAAAGGCCTTTATTGATCAAAATTTTTGCAATTACAGAAATGGAGTGAAAATAGAACTGAAATTTTCTTATCTTTAGTGCCTGTCACTCTTGCCTTATTTTCTAAGTAAAGATTAAATACATTTATTTGATCTTTGTTCCCCCCACCCCAACCTCCCATGCATGTGTAGGGAGAAAGAAGGAAGGACAGGAATGGTGTAGTGTCTGCAGCTTTGTGAAGGCTGACACTTAAGTAGAGAGGCTGGTAAAGATAATAAAATGCAAAATAAGGCTTTCTTGAAATGTTGTAGCAACTTGAGTTGCTTTGGTACAAAAGGGGTGTAGTATGCTGTCTTAATGCAACTAGAAAAAAATTCCGATTGTATACTTTGTTTTTCCAGGGAGAAGAGTCTGAATTAGTCTGTTTTTTAAATTCCCTCCTTATTTTTTTTTATTTTTGACTTGATAGATGATGTTGACTTGATAGATTCAAAGAACAGAGTTCTCAGAAGAACAGGCATTTTAACAATGTTGTTGACACATAAAACCTCTATCATCACACTTGAGAAAACTCAGGTGAAAAAATTTCTGGACTTCGTTTTTTTGAAGTTGCTTTACGTTATTGGGTATTGATGTTTACCCGAAAGAGACTTTTCTTACTTCCTTGAACTTTAAATTGGTAGGTACTTTTTTCACACTGTGTACTTGGTTTCTATAAAGCATATAGCGGACAACCTTTTCTTGGAAAGAAGCAGTGATGTAAAATCATAGAATGGCATAGGCTGGAAGGGACCTGAGAGATCATCTAATCCAATGGCTAGATGTATTAAGTTATCTGTTGGGACCGAGTAGTTATTGCTTTTTGGCTTGCATAGATCTCAATATTTTTTTTTTTTAATCTTTGTGCTCAAAGTGAAGCTGAGCACAATCAGTCAAGCAACATCAAATTGATAATAAGGGTTAAGTCATGTTTTCTGGGCTCTGTATTTGTTTGGTAATCTCTGAAAGCTGTAGGATCTCTATAGATAGTTCTTCAAGGCACATTACTCTGCCTGTCATGCTGCCAAGTAACTTGACTGCCAGCAAATGAGCTCTGAGTCATGGTATCATTGCTGCATGGTTTATTACCTCAACAAACTATTGATGTCAAATAAATCAAGCTTCCTGCAAAATGAAGTGGCAGAATAAATTGTACCTAGAAGAGTTCAGTGAAAGCTGTGTTCTTCTTCAGCTCCTGGCAAGGACTGCTGCTAATATGAGTTGATTAAAAATTCTGGTTGCATGGCATTGACTGTATTGAACCAGTGGTGTTTGTGATAGATTAGATGCAAGATGACAGCATATTATAGTCAACTTTCTTTTCTAAGTGCATGCTTCTGCATATTTTTTTGTTCTTTGCTGAAATATCTTGTATTTGAGACCAATTTCACTTGGGTAATTACAACTAGCTCAGCAAACAATCATTTCATTGTCCTTAATGGAACTTTTGGCTGTAAATTATGCAAGCCAGTTTTGCCTGCAGAACTGCAAGTGGTGGCGTACAAAGTGTCTGGTCTGGAGCTAAAAGATGATTGAAGAAGTAAAAGGCGATGACCCTTTTTGTTACAGATGCACAACAAAACAAACAAACGAAAAATCTGTGGGTGGTTTTTTTTTTCCCCTTTAAGGAAAAGTGGATAGAAATAAAAAGCATGGATATTTATAATTTTAAAATTCAGTGTCTCAATTAAATGTGTTTGTAAGTTTAGTATAGCTTTTAAAGCTGATCGGTTTTGCAGATCAAATGCCTTTACTGGGAGTCAAAGATGAGATTCTACAGAATCGTAGAATAGCTGAGGAGGGAGGCGTTTCCGAGTCCAACCCTCCCTGCTCAAAGCAGGATCAACTAGAGCAGACTGCTCTGAAACCCAAGTCTTCCTTAATGCGAACATGATCCTGAGTGGCTCCAGTTGTCATAAGCACGCTAGCCATTTCCTTTTGGTGTCTTACTTCAATGTCTATTATAGCTTAAAATTTATTTGAGATGACTTCATGCAGCTTAGTTTTCTGATCTGGACTTGCTACAAAAGCTTTTTTTATTCTTTAATTTCCCCCCACTCAATAATTGCACAGTATTGTCAAACTTCAAGGATATTGCACAGATTGAGCATTGTTAACTTAAATTTATTAGGCTCACTTTAATTTAGAGTGAAATAAAACAACTGCAATTGAGACAATTATTTTGATAGGAGGAGACCATGTTGGGCAACAAGTAGTAGTCTGTCTTCCTATCTTTCTCTTTTATAAGAGATGGTATCAACGACGAAAAGGGAGGTAGGAGCGAAACACACAAAACAAATACTATGCTGAGAGAGAGTACATAACTCTCGTGTCTTTAAGTCAGTAGAAACAAGTGGAATCCAGGCTGAGTAATAAAGAAATATCAGAGGGAGTATTTGATGCTTGAAGATTGATTTTTTTTATTTTTTTTTTTTTTCCAAATCATTTTTCATTTGCATTTGAAGACAAATGTGTTTCTGGTGTTCAAACAAGAATTCTTTTCTATGTCATGAGAAGATATGTAAGGGATTTACTTATACTCTCTTCAGTATGAGTGACTTGTCTGGAAGTTTTGAAAGGACTGTGCAAGAAGTCTTATTTCCTTGTATATCAGTTGGCATAGTTTTTATCTGGGAAGCTTACTGTTTTATGACAGTAAATTTGAAACTTTACTGTTTAAAAGTTGCACTTGATTATGCTGAAAGAGAAGTGAGTAAATAAAAAGATGCTGTAAATGACTGATTCCCATCTTAAATCTGACTTAAGTGATAGTGGAGCTTTTAGTGTTCTGTTTTCTGGGGAACTTTGGCTATATGGTACTGAAGCAGATTTGCTGTGTGTCTATATCTGGTAATAAGATGCACGTACCTTGGATGGTGTAGTGTGATGTTAATCTTCGAAACTGGCGATGAAATAAAAAATACTTGGTATAGCCAAATGCTAAGCAGTTCCCACAGTCATCACTAATCACAGGCACAACAGGAACTGTGAAGTCAGTAGGCTTGCAAAAGGAGGCTCTGGGTATTTCAGTGTATGATTACTTAGAGTGAGTAATCTGTTTTATTAATAGATCATATCACATGGAAACACACAATGCATACAAGTAATGCATAATTTTAAACAACAGTCACGTAACTGGCTTTCTTTTTCTTGGTATTTTGCCCTTTCTAGGAGTGTCTGTGATGTTTTAAATCCTGTATCCTGGAAACTCCTTAGTAAGTCTCAGACTTTTCGATTCATCAGGTGTTCCTCTTATCCTTCCCTACACCATGGCATACATTTGTGATAACATATTTAATGTGTGCTGTGGCATCATCCATGTGTCTAATCAAAATCTTCTGGCTTTGATATCGAGTGCTAATTTTTAGTGGTTGGTATTATTGCTTCTGTAGAAAGCTTTTCTTCAGCAGCTCGGAATCTATTGAATGCTTTATGGATGTCTTTGTGAGGTGTGAAGGAGATGGTACACATGTAGTGAGAACTAGTAAGATTCTGCCTTTTCCTTACATAAGGTATACAGATGCCAGCTGAAACTTGGTAAATGTATTTTAATAAATCAAAAGAAAAACCTGCAGAGCCTTTTTTTTTTTTCCATTTTCCTACAAGATGGAGGTAGGTCTTATTGATCAATAGTATTCGCTTTTTGTCTCCAAGTCCAGGTTCCTCTGACTTTTTTTCTCTGTGTGACCCTGGTGTGCTGGAAGGCTGACCAGTAAATGCTGTGGGTACTTTCTTCTGCAGGCAGAGAACATTCATATAAAACTGTGGACTTGAGGGCATTGTTTTTCAGTTGTCTTGGCTGCAGTAGTTTCACTGGAAGGTTTGCTTCAGACATTCATGTAAGCAGTGTGACTGCGATTTCCTTAGAATTGTCCCCACGGTAACTTCTTACCACTTCATATGGCAACAAGATTAGAATTGGTCTATGTGAACATGTGAGATGTTGCATTACTGAGCCTGAGGGAGCTTTCCAGAAGAATGGGAGGGCCTTCCTACTGAGCTGCTATCAGAGCTGCAGTTAGAAGCCAGTGGCTTCTTCATCATTCCTAGCTGCTGGAGAGCAGAATAACAGATTTTGCTGTGTTTTATATAAATATCTGAAGCAACAACATCCATATCCAGGCAGGATATCTCCAAACTGAAATAGCTAAGGCTTTCTAAACCTTTCAAAAGAATGTGAAAGCAAAAAATGGTTCATAGGTGGCTTCTGAAGAGTGGGTTGAGGTAAAGCTTTATTCTGATGTTGGTTTGATATGTGGCTTTGAAAGCTGGTTAGTTTCTCTGGCACTTTTTCACACTTCATGTCTGAGCAATTAGTGTATGTGACACAATCTGTGTAAACAGTAGAAGGGCCTAAATAAAGGAGCCTAGGGCACCTAGAGGCAGATTGAGTTTAGTTTGTTGTGCCAGCTATGCTTTGCTATTCATGTAACTACTCTGTGCATTTTTGAAAGATCCTGCAAAGGTATTCCCTTTGCAGTGTAGAAGTGCAAGTACCTCAAGACCATGAAATTATTTCTGCTTCTCAATGCTGGCCTCTTATGGATAGGTATTGAGATACAAAGTTACAACATCAGCCATCTAAAACACACATAAAAATCAGAACTTTTAAAGGGCTGGAAGGAGTGTCCTATGAGGAACGGCTAATGACTTTGGGTTTGTGGAGAAAAGGAGGTTGGGAGGAGACCTCATTGCTCTCTACAGCTTCCTGAGGTGGGGAAGTGGAGAGGGAAGTGCTGATCTCTTCTCCCTGGTATCCAGTGATAGGACATGTGGGAAAGGTTCAAAGCTGCATCAGATGAGGTTCAGACTTGACATTAGGAGACATTTCTTTACCAAGAGGATGGCCGAACACTGGAACAGGCTTTCTAGAGAGGTGGTCTATGCCACAAGCCTCGTCAGTATTTAAGATACACTTGGACAATGCCCTTAATTATATTCTTTAACTTTTGGTCAGGCCTAAAGTGGTCAGGCAGTTGGACTAGATGATGATTGTAGGTCCCTTCCAGCTGGACCTTCTGTTCTATTCTAGAAGAGAATTCTAGATGCGATGCCTGTCCAGTTCTTATGGTAGAACAGATCCTTTTGCTGGAAGTAGTAAACCTGGTATATTTTAGCAGTTAATAATGTTAATAATGTCTACATGGAGACCAGTGTCAAGCAGTGTCCCTCAGGGGTCTGTTCTGGGTCCAGTGCTGTTCAACATCTTTGTCAGCAACATGGATGACAGCATTGAGTGCACCCTCAGTAAGTTTGCCGATGACACCAAGTTGTGTGGTGCCGTGGACTCACTTGAGGGAAGAGATGCCATCCAGAGGGACCTTGATAGGCTTGAGAAATGGGCCAGTGGTAACTGCATGAGCTTCAACAAGTCAAAATGCAAGGTCCTTCACCTGGGTCGGGCCAATCCTAGGCACAAATACAAACTGGGCACAGAGTGGGTTGAGAGTAGCCCTGAAGAGAAGGATTTGGGGGTGTTTATAGATGAGAAGCTTATCATGAGCTGGCAGTGCGCTCATGTGGCCCAGAAGGCCAACTGCATCCTGGGATGTGTCAAGTGAAGTGTGGGCAGCAGGTCGAAAGAGGTGATTCTCCCCTTTTACTCTGCTCTTGTGTGACCCCACCTCGAATACTGTGTCCAGTTTTGGTGTCCCCACCATGAGAGAGACAGATTTGTTGGAGCGTGTTCAGAGGAGGGCCACAAAGATGATCCAGGGTCTGGAGCACCTCTGCTACGAGGACAGGTTGCGGGAGCTGGGATTGTTCAGCCTTGAAAAGAGCAGACTTTGGGGGGACCTAATAGCTGCCTTCCAATACCTGAAGGGAACCTACAGGAAGGCTGGGGAGGGACTTTATACAAGAGTGTCCACTGATAGGACAAGGGGAAATGGGTTTAAGTTGAAGGAGAACAGATTTAGATTAGACCTTAGGAAGAAATTCTTCAGTATGAGGGTGGTGAGACTTTGGAATAGATTGCCCAGAGAGGTTGTGGATGCCCCCTCCCTGGAAGTGTTCAAGGCCAGGTTGGACAGAGCCTTGAGCAGCCTGATCTAGTTGAGAGGCGTCCCTGCCCATGCAGGGAGGTTGGATTAGATGATGTCTAAGGTCCCTTCCAGCCTATGCCATTCTATGATTCTATGAATAATAATGCATTGAGTTATGAGGCAAGTGATGCTTTCTCAAACTGGTAAAATGGGCAATGATAGAAGTAATGCTAGTGTTGAGTCCTTACAAGCATCACCTTCTTGTGTTTATGAGCAGAATCAATGAAGAAGTTAAATCATTCTTAAATCTTTTGCTGTGTGTTAACTAGATATAGGAACATCTGTTAAAGGTATTTGTTGGAAACTTACTCTTCAGGCCAACACTGTGAGCCAGTTGTTTAAAGTATTTTTTTATCAGAATAGTAATGACCTGCTGTGTACTTTTGTTCACTGTGACCTTGTTATCTGATTATCCATAGTGTATTTCTCTAGTGTTGCATCATTGTGTATTTGATTTTTCTTTCCTTATTTTGTTATAGTAAGAGTGAAAATATGACAGCAATCAGCAGACAGTTTCTGTCTTAATGGTTCTTTTTCTCCTTCGCCATCTGCAAACACGCAGGATGTGGCAAACTGTGTTTTTCTGGATACACTGCCTCAGTTTCCATGTTGCAGGACATTAGCAGTGACGACATATGTTTGAAATGGCATTCAGTCAAGTCACTGAGCAGATACCCGACCAACCTGTGTAGGTCACTTTCCTTTGCTCTTCGTGGCAGTGAGAATTCTTGCAGTGTTCCTGTCCCTGTGTGCAGGTATGCTTAAGAATTGCGGTAGGTAGTGATTAACAGATAACTCTTGCAACTTGCGTTAGTTCTGCAGTTGAGTGAAGATGGGATGGGAAAGAGAAGACCAAACAGAATAATTAGTACTTGAATTGTGGACTTTGTGTATTTATTGTTGTCCTGACCTGTTGGTCTCTTATCTTTGAGTAATCAGGCTTTGTCATTGGGTAACTTCAGCAGACAATCCTTGAACTATCAGTGTGGTCAGTTAAGGATTCTCTGTCAAAGGGAATCTTTTGCAAATGGAAATACTGATTAGTTTTGCCAGAGAAGTTTGGAGTACCCCATCTCTTAGAGGCAGTCTGAAGGATTCCAGAATGGGACTCCTGCCAGATGGGTGCTGGTTGCTGGATTCTTTAGATGCCAAGAGATCTGAGGAAGCAGAGGGAGAAATGGATGGTAGCCTCAACATAAGCCAGGCAGTTCTTGTTAAAGCTCAACAGTGAACCTTCTCCTGCAGTAACTGGTTGCTATGTCTGTTCTATCAGCATCTTTAATGGCAAAATTTTGGTCTTGGGGTTCTGAGATTGACCCATACAGGAGCAAGTCCTAGTTTTCTGATACTTACCTGACATAATCTGTTTTGTTAATTGTAATATGCTGAAAAGTCTTTGCAGAATCAGAGAATGGTTGAGGTTGGAAGGATCCTTCTGGAGATCACGCCTCTGCTCAAATAGGGCCACCTTAGAGACCATGTCCAGGTGGCTTTTGAGTATCTCTAAGGAGGGAGACTCAACAATATCTCTGGGTAGCCTGTGCCAGTGTTCAGTAACCCCCTCACAGTAACAGTGTGTTTCCTGCTCTGCAAACAGCACCTTCTGTTTCAGTTTGTGCCCATTGCCTCTGGTCCTGTTACTGGGCACTGCTGAAAAGAGCCTGGCTCCATTCTCTTTGCACTGTGCCTTCAGGTATTTACATACATTGATGAGATCCTCCTGAGCTTTCTCCTCTCCAGGCTGAACAGTCCAAACTCTCTCAGCCTTTCCTCTTAAGAAGGGTGCTCCAGTCCCTTATCGTAGCGGCCATTTGTTGTGCTCTCTCTGGTATGTCCATGTCTCCCTTGTACTGGAAAACTCACCACTGGACCCAGCACTGCAGGTGTAGCCTCCTAGTGCTGAGTACAGGAGATGGATCACCTCCCTCGACCTGCTGGTAGTACTTTGCCTAATGCAGCCTGAGATACCATTAGCTGCCATTGTGGTAAGGACACGCTGCTGGCTTATGTCTGAAGTGGGCTGTTAACTAAGTAGAAGGAACTTTTCTTTTGAAAAACAAATACCTTAGTGTTTTTCCCTTAAGAAAACCTGTGAAGATATTTAGGCCTACCAGCTTTGAAACCATCCCTATTTGCTTTTATACAAATCTTCCAAGCTGTAGTATTTATTTGCCTATTTGCTGTATCTGAGGCCATACTGGTTTATTTTATGGCATGTTTGATTTTGGTTTTTAACTTTTTAATTCTAAAGTGATACCATAAGATGCTTGCAAATTTTCAAAGATCAGGTCCTCATTTTAGTATTAGTGGGGTTAATTGTTCCTCCTCAGTTCAATTCCTTTCTGATCTCTTTTCTTTCTTAAAAATTGGAAGTGCAATTTGTTGATTGATTTCTTCTTCTTTGGTTTCTTAGTGAAAGGAAGCTAATGCTATGCTTGTGCATTTGAGTTGTGAAAATTGGATGTGGAGTGGAGAAGAGAGTACTCACCGTTCTAGGTCTGTGACACTTTTAAAACCTTCACCCGTCTCTTGCAGACTTGCTTTATCCTACAGGTTGAACTTAGCCATCCTCTCATACACGTGTGTTCTCTTCACTAGCTCCAGAGAACCCTAATGGCTGCATTCCTGTGAACCTATGCAACTCCTTGCTGCCTTTCTTCCACTCACTGCCTGCCTCTCCTGTGTTTATGTAGAACACGGTGGTGCCTTGACCTTTTTGTCTGTTGAAAAACCATGCCTTTCCATGCTCTCCAGTTGATGAGTGGCATGTTCATTTTTCTTGAATTTGAACTGGTGATATTTATCTGATTGTTACGTACTTAGTGCTCTCATGTTTTCTTGTATCCATGCCTGTTAGAAATATTTTCTGCAGGTCAATCTCTGACCTAAGTTTAGGCAGAGGAGGAGACTTTTGGCTTCAGGCAGGAAAGTTGTTGTTGCATGTCTTTTCCAGGCTTCTGTGGTAATGAGTGTAGGACGGTATTAGTTGGAGAGCCAGTTACTTCCCAATTATTTCAATGATCTGAATCTTCTTTTTGAAGGGATTAACTACTGTCTCAGATATATGATGCTATCAGAGCAGGTACCAGAATCTCATTTCCTTTTGGGTTCTCTTAAAAGATAATTTTGAGATAATCTTCCTTGCTAGAGTGTCTAAGCTGTAAAAAAAACCCAGGCAAACAAAAAATCACCAACCTCAATCCCCCAAAAACGAAAGTAAAAATCCTCCCCCCCCAAAAAAAAACCCAAACAAACCAAACCCAAAACCAACCCCAAAACCTCCCAAAACAAACAACAACAACAAAATTAAAACCCACAAATCCTTGGGTGGTGTTATTTTATAATCTGACATATTTCAGTAGAGCAAAAGCTAAGGAGAGGGAAGGACAATGTGAAAGGCGAGAGAGTCGGGAGAAGGTCCTGTGGCTTAATTAGTTTACATATGGACTTCAGTAGCTGTTACTTTTTTTTCTACAAATATAGTTTGTCATTTAAAAAAAAAAGAAAAAAAAAATCTTTACATCATGCTTTCCAGCTAAACCTTGGAGAGGGGATGACTTAATTTCTAGAAGGGGACTAGCAGCTTTACCCTTTAAATGTCATAGGCTATTTTAGAGATTACTTGGCTGCAGTAACGAAAGATTCTATATCATTCATGAAACTTCACATCTCCCTGTTACTTGAACTAGATAAATACAATGAAATGTGATTTCTAGAGATTGCATAAATAGAGCTCCAAATCCATAGGAAATATTTCTAGATAGTAAAAAAGCATTTCTGGACTTCTTTGACCTAGAAAAAGATTTCAGACATCTGGCTGTCCTATTCCCAGGTATTCCACTGGGACACAAAGCTGTCTAAAATACAGGGTGCAGAAAGTCTACTGACCAAGTACTAATGTGGAGGTCACCATTTAAATGAAACAAGTATAAACCTTCCTTTTAGATGAGCTCAGATGTTTAGAAAGAGATTGATTCTTGATTTCTTGCTATCAAAATGTTAACTGGAAATGGAAGGCTTTTTCTGAGAGGAAGAATATTACAAGTACTTTCAATTTAGTCCTTTTTTTGTTTGTTTCTTAAAAGCAAAGAAAGCCTCTGTATTTAAGTGCTTTACTTTTGGTTTTGATTTTTATTCCCTTTCACAGACTAGGTAGACTGGTAGACTGTGAAGAGACGAGAAACTTTATTCCATTTCTTCCTACACTGTCTTCTCCCAGTTGCTGAAAAGCAGAAAACTTATGTCAGCAGATTAACACTCCTGGAAGAGCCTTTTTGAAGGAAGAAGCCTTCACCTTTAAAAGGAGAAAGGCTTCATCTTTCTTCATGCTTCTCTGCTTTCTTCTTTCTTACTGTGCTGATCAGGGCATGTCTTGTGACAATCAACGTGTGGGTGCAGTTCTGCTGCAGAGTCCAAAATCACTGCTCAAGGAGGAGGAGCAAAGATTTTCATGTAATGTAACTTTCAGGTTTTTAATCTGCAACTTCTTTACATCTGTTCCTGAGGTAAATATGCATATTTGAGTTTTTTTTAAGAAGTTTTAGGAATAACGCGGCTCATGGAGGACTGCTGTCAATGTTACTTTGGCCACAAGCTTTATATCGTCATTCAGGATGGTGCTGACTCAAATGCCATAGTTCTGTTACTAGATTTGGATCTTGCTCAGTATTTTCTTCCCTTTTTACAGAAATTAAGGAATACAGTATTCTAAGCATAGAATTTAGAAATACATGTGTGTGAGAGCTTTTAGCTCAGTTCCATTTTCTACATGGCTTGTACTTTATTTTTGCATTTCATGATGTGTTCTGTGGCTTGTTGCAAAGAAATTTGATACAGAAAGTATTTAACAATCTGTAAATTAGAAGACAGAAAAAAGGTTGTGAGTTACCTCCCTCTTACAAACAAATGTTTCTGAAATTACTGGTGCTAAAGCCTCATTCTCTCAAATATTTGTTTGCATTGATCAGGAGATAAGAGAGGCGTAGACTGCCTGCCCTCACAGCATAGCTGAACTCCTTAATCAGACAATGTTTAATGTATGGAATATGTGCTCAAAAAAAGGTATGTGACGCTATAATGCAAAATGTGAAATCTTTTCAGCAAACATAACCTTGGTTTGACAACACTGGAAACATTTAAAAGAAATCTGAGTAGTGCTAAAATGTTACAGCACAAAAACAACTCTTCCTGGGTGTGTCTCTCTCATTCCTATTCTTGTGTTGGTCTTGCCAGATCATCAGCATCTTGACTGGCTCCCACAGCTGTTTTTCCTCTTTGTTACATCTGAGCTCTTAACAGACTCTAAATTATAAATACTTTAAATACAGATGTCCTTTTATCTACTTACTGGATCGTTTTTTAGGCAGATTCCTCTTCTCTCATTTCTAAAAATGTTTATTTGAGAAACAAAGCTCAGTAATAGAATTCTGGAAAAGGAGGCTGGAAGGGGTTTTGAGAGTTTTTCTGGACCTCTAATCAAAGGCAGTTTGAGACCTTTTAAAAATAGTAATTAAAAAAAAAAAAATCCAAAAAGAGTTTCTACCCTTGTTAAGAAATCTGTATAAGTGCTTAACTGTGCTTGCTGTTAGGTTCTACCAGGAATTAGCTGAAGTTTAGCCTAGATCCTCTGTAGTTTGAGCCCCTTCATCTGTGTAAGGAAGTGTATTTCCTTGCTTTTTGCAGCAGTCTTCTATTGTCTCCTTTCAGTCCGGTAAAGCCTGAACAAGTCTGTTTAAATCTCTCCTCAGATTGTGTTTTCAAGGCCCCCTTCTATTTTTGCGTAGCTGCTTTTGGACTTCTTTCAGTTGTTCTATGTCATTTGGAGATGTGCTTTTCAAAACAGGTTGATGTGTTTGTAATGCTCAGCAGAGTAAAAAGCTTGTTCTGTCTGTTTTGTAATGCTGTGACTTTCCACAGATCCTTCTCTGCTCTAATGCTCCCTAATAGTTGGTATCCATTACAGATTGGTATGGTTGATTATTTACAGCCAAAATTGTGTTTTGCACACAATTTAATTCAACTCCATCTGATGCTTTTAAGCCTTTCTTCATTTTTGTTTCAAGATAATTTGGTTTCCTGATCTATCAAGTGTTTGCAGTTTTTAGAACTTAATCCTCACCTGCAGATTTAGTGTACTTACTGTTACCAAAAGAGTTAATAAATATTTCCTGTTGTTTTGATATGTTTGAGTTAGTGCAACTGTATGTGATAAATCCTTATGATTTGATGGTGTTTCATCAATACTCTTTTTTCTTCTTTTTTTTTTGTGTACAACTTGGATATTAGCAGGTAGTCTCCAGCGGCTTCAAGGTTAGGATTAAGACAGAGTAACTGGCCGTACACATACCTGTACCTCATACTGGTTGTGCTAGTAGTTTGATCATGGCAGTCATTAGGCTTTAGGTGTCCGTGGTGTAGCTCATATGGCAGACTATGTCTGTTAGTTACATTCATCTAATCAAGTCATTAGAAATAAGCTGTTTTGATAGTACTTGTTCTGGGCAAGCCTTTGACTCAGTTCTGTTGCACTGGTTACCTTCTATGTGTTTATAAATATATACTGGGTATAAAACCAAAAATAACCAAAAAAACTTCACAAACCCTAAACAAACAAAGGGAAAACAAAAAAAAAAACCAACCAAAACCCTTTATAGTATTTGATATCAAGTTTACAGGTCTATGATTTTCTGAGCTCTCCTTTCTGCTTTTAAAGTCAATATTCTAAGGAACCTTAGCCCTTTTTTCCGGGTTCAAGGAAATCTTACCCATGCTAAATTTTTCTCAGTGCATAATTATTAAATATGACTAATTCAGCTGCATTTAAACTAATCTTTTAGATTTTACTTACGTTTTGATTTGTCAACTCTTATCTCTCCACGTCTCTGAATCTTGTCTTTGAAATTTGTTTTCTGAAATTGGCAATAATGCCTTTATGATTTACAGGCTATTTAACTTGCATGTTTTCTAATGTATTGTAACTGTTAGAAGGAAAGGTGGATCAGAAGTGGCTTCTTGTGAGTTACTCTAAGCATTAAGTGTTTGTTAGAGGCAAAGGGCTGCTGTCTATTCAGTATCATTTGCTAATAGGAAGCTAGTAGAAATAGGCATTTTCTGGGTAAAAGTTCAGCGACCACACAACTTGGAATTAGATATATTAATGATCTGAAAGACATTAAAAATCAGAATCACGCAATGGTTGAGGTTGAAAAGTTTAACGGATTACCTCTGGTAATGTGGTCCAACCCTTCTGCTTAAGCAGGGCCACCTGGAGCATGTTGCCCAGGTCCATGTCTGGATGGCTTTTGTGTATCTCAAAAGAAGGACTTTCCACAATCTCTCTGGGCAACCTGTCCCAATGCTCAGTCACTCTCAAGGTAACAGAGTGTTGCAAGATGTTTAGAGGGAACCTCTTGTGTTTCAGTTTGTGCCTGTTGCCTCTGGTTCTGTCACTGGGCACTGCTGAAAAGAGCCTGGCTCCATCTTATTTGCACCTTCCCTTCAGGTGTTTATAGACATTGATGAGATTCCTCTGAGCCTGCTCCTCTCCAAGCTGAACAGTCCCAGCTCTCAGTCTGCTCATAGGAGAGATGCTCCAGTCCATTCATCATCTTTCTGGCCCTTTGGACTCACTCCAGTACATCTATGTCTCTCTTCTGCTGAGGGGCCCAGAACTAGATGCAATACTCCAGAGATGTCATCAGTGCTGAGTAGAGGAGAAGGATCACTTCCCTCAACCTGTTGGCAGCACTTTGCTTAATTCAGCAAACCACTCATAGAATCAAGAATGGTTTGGGTCGGAAGAGATCTTAAGGATCATGTAGTTCCAATCCCCCTGCCATGGGCAGGGACGCTTTTTGCTAGACCAGATTGCTCAAAGCTTCATCCAACCTGGCCTTGAACACCTTCAGGGATGAGGCAGCCACAACTTCTCTGGGCAACCTGTTCCAGTGTTTCACCACTCTGAGTGAAGAATTTCTTCCTTAAATCTAACTGAAGTCTCCCCTTTTTCAGTTTAAAGCCATTACCCCTTGTCCTATCACTACATGCCCTTGTAAAAAGTCCCTCTCCAGCTTTCTTGTAGGCTCCTTTTAGGTACTGGAAGGCTGCTTGAATGTCTGCCCCGAGCCTTCTGTTCTCCAGGCTGAACAACCCCAACTCTCTCAGCCTGTCTGCATACGAGTGGTGCTCCAGCCCTCGGATCATCTTTGTGACCCTCTGGACTTGCTTCAACAGGTCCATGTCTTTTTTTATGTTAGGGGCCCCAGAGCTGAATGCAACTTGTGCATGTAATAGTGTTTTCTTCAGACAAAGGAAGATTTTGAGGAACTTTAGAACTATTAGAAGACAATAAATGGACAAAAAATGACAGACTTAGTTCAACACTGAAAAAGTAAACAATGCTTACTTGAGTGGAGGCTGTTCAACTGTGTATACAACATAGTTGGCTTGAAATCAGGAGTGGAATCCGTACATCATGGAAGACCTCAAAGAGAAGCTTCATAAAACAAGCTATGTGAAGTGGAGAGTAGTATGGAAGATGTACTGTTCTTATGTGTATAGGGGATGTGGTGTCATACAGAGACCAGTGTTGAGGACTTTATTTTTCATGGAATACTGCACAATTACTGAGGATTTGGAGAAAGTAAGTAAAGAAACTAATAGATTTGAAAAATTCAGATAAGAATTGAGGACATTTGAGTTTTTTATCTTGAAAAAGGAACTTAATTAGAAAGGACGTATGATCAGAACCTGCCTAAAGCTTATGGTCTGCGTAGGAGAAATTGCTCTTCTGTTGTAGGATAGTGAGGAGGAGACTGGGAAGGGATCTGGGATGGAAAGCTGGATTTGATGTTCCTGTTGCTGCTGAGAAAATAAAAGAAGCAGGAGTTGCAACTGTCCAAATGAACTGTCTATCTCAGTTCATAGTAGAAATCTAGATTTTAGTTTTTTAGGGTGTTCCTGGGGCTAAGACTGTAGGAAAACGCCAAGAAGGGCTTCAATATCCTTACCAGAGAGAAAAGATTCTGGGAGATTTATAAATACTAGGTATGAAAATATAAAGTTATTTCCAGCTATAAGGAGTTAAGATAAAGCCTTCATGAGGATAAGGTAAACTTTTAAAAACAGCTTTTTTAAGTTCATCTTACCTGACTTTATATAGCACAGACATGGTATTTCCCACAGTTATTACAACCAATAACGTGTTTATTTAAATGTATTTCACAATCAAGATTCGATGCTTTTGTGGAGGATGCTGAGAGTCAGAAATTTTCCTTTAGAAGTTGATTCCTGTAATCATTTGTATTTGTTCTAGTCTGAACGTTTTTGAGCTGTGTTCCTGGCATTTTTTCTTGCTGTACTTACCTGTTTTTCACCTTTTTGATAGGTCTCTTAATAGACCTCCTATTCTTTCACTATGAAAGTTACGTTTGTCTTCTAACTAGGTATTTTCCAGTCTGAGTTACTGTGCCATCTGGTTCTCGCAACTGCTTCTGATTTATCTGCTCCTGACAAGGATACTGAGTTAAGTGAGCCATTGGTTTGATCCACTACATAAAAGAAAAATTGCCTGAGTACCACCAAACTAAATTGTAGTGAACAAAACACATTGTGACTCGTTTCTTCCCTTTGTGACAAGGATATGTGGATCTCTTGTATGGAGGGGGAAATTGCTTCTTCCTTTGAGAGCTTGCTTAGGGATTAAAGGACTGAGAAATTGCTGAAGTCTGGCAAGAGGAAAGTCGCAGAGGGAGCTCGTCTAGAGGCTGCGAGGCTTCGGTGAGGGGCCAGGAGTGGGCAGCCAGACCTCGGAAGGGACAGGGAGAGCTTCCGAGGGACTGGCGGTAATTGAGCAGAATCTGCCACCGTTCAGAAAATAGTAGAATTGGCTGGAAGTTTGGGCCTGTCTGCCAAGGACTCAATGAACAGAGGGAGGGATGTGCTTTTTGTTCTGTCTGCCCTACTTGCTCTCAGATTTTTCTGTTTAAAATTTAAGCTTCTACTTCTTTTTCTAGTAATGCTGAGTGTGCATGTGTTGGTTTGTTTTTTTTATACGTCATGTTCCGCCCAACCCAAATAAAAACCCTTTATAACACTTCTGGAAAGCTTTCTATACTGGGGGGAGATCCAGACATGTAATTTTAAAACTGTGGCTAACTCTCGGTGCTTTGCATAAGTCCTGTCCTTCTCAAAGTTGTTTGGGATATGCATGTGGGGAGATTTTTATAATGATTTCTCACAGCAAATCATAGTGACTGGGGGAGCATATCGTTCTTAAAGTAAATCATCTTTTCTGACTCCTTTCCTCTCAGATGCTCCCCTGTTATTTTTTTCCAAGTATCTTTACAAATATTTGGCATCTTCAATAAAAATGTGGATTTCTGTAGAATCTCTGCTGCCTGTACTAAAAGTTGAGATGACACATTTGCTTTCATAGTTACAGGCTTCTGCAACTTAAAAATGTGTATTTGGGAGAAAACTAGCTACTAGTTTTGTAGCTAGAGCAGTAAGAGATTTAATTGTGTAGCTTATAGTGCAATAGAATGTTCTACTTAATTCACATTTTTGGAGTTTACAAGTTTTTTATAGGAGGTACATGTTTCTACTGTTACATGAATTAAAATACTAGGTTTTTAAAGCTTGATATTTTTAGTACAGTTCCATAAATATAGTGATATTTTGTAACTGACTATATGGTGATGTATGGATACTGTACAGATGAACGTATGTGCAAAAGTATAATTGTTGTTGCATTTTTTCCCATGTGGCAACATCTAATTTGTTTTCCAGTACTGACTCTGCAGTGTAACTTTTCAGTAAGATCTGCTTCACCCTGCATCCTGTGATACTCTTCTCACGCAACTCTTCTCTTCCACAACTGCTAGGAAGGATTTTGATTATTTGAGGAAAATTAAAATGTTTTGGAACAAAAAGCTGTTGAACACTACTATTTTATGCTTGGAATGCAGCTATGATGTTATTTGATGGCAAACTTCAGTAGAAAAAAGTTGCTCACTTTCTTTACCACGTTTTATCTTAGAAAATTAACAGTTAAATAAACTGAATAAATTCTTTGAATGAGAGATTTCAGGTGGAAGGAACCTCAAGAGGTCTCTGGTCCAGTCCTCCGCTCAAAGCGGAGTCAGTGATGGAGTCAGACAAGGTTACTCAGGACTTTATCCTGTTGAATTTGAATAACCATCACCATCCTATGCTGTTCTCTTTCAAGCTGATAATCAGCTAGGAGTAGACCTATAAAAGATCAAAGTGCACCTTGAGAAGAAAAGCCTGCCCTACACTTCATTGTCCACATTGAATTAAAATTGACCACAGCTAAGGTATTTTATTACCACTTTATAACATACCTTAGGCTAACAAAACAAAGTGCAAAACTGTGGGCTTCTTAACAGCAGTTCTGATAGTCAGAAGTTTCCCTCTCTTCCTTGCGCATCTGGTTTCATGGTTTTTGCAGCAGTCCAGTATGGACTGGGTAATGATGAATAGCTACTCCTCTGGATTAAAATCTTTGTCCCTTTATTCTTGCAGTCATAGGTTTAATAAGAGACATATGTTAGTACTTTTTCTGCATCATTACATTTACAGGTTTTATTGCTTCACTGTTGAAATAATTTGAGAAATTTGAGAAATAAATTGAATCATTGCAGAAGTGTAGCATGTCTCTATCTAGTGGCAATAATGAGTTTAGGCTAGAGGTGTGCTAATATGTTCATGATCTCCTAAAAGTACCTCCTCTGGCAAAGGTACAAATCACTTCAGGGAATACTGTTGGCTTTTTGGCTATGTCACTGATTTTAATTTACTAGTAGCTGAAGACTAATCCAGGTGCTGCTTTCAGTTAAAATAGAAATGTCTTATCCATATGGTAGAGCCTTCATATAGACTGAAAATGCTTCAATAAACCAACAACTGAAAAGTTTAATAGTATTGTCTTTAGCTACTAAGTAATTATTTCAGTATAAATTGTAACAAGACTGAAGCTCCCCCTTGTAAGTGTCATTGACACTTGCTGCTTGAAGTAAAATGCTTTTTCTTGTGATGACTTCTGTTAATTCTTTTTTTCCTGTCCTTTTTCACTCTACACTTTTCTTATCTCTGCATCTCCAGAGACAAAATATGACAAGGTTCTGGCATTCAGCTGAACTCACCAAAGCAAAATGAGTCCTGCAATCTGTTTGCTTATTTTTAATTCTGTGCTCTTCTCACAAGACTGCCACCAACTTTTTTCTTCCTCTTGCCTTTCTAGTTTGAATGTGTGCTGGCGGAAGACTCCATGTGAAATGGTGTTACAGCAAACAGTATTTGTCCCTTGCAGAAGTTTGAAAAGCTTTGCATCTTGACATTTTTTCAAACTAATGCCATTTAAATTTTCTAAGTAACAAAAATGCCTAAACAGAATATGTTTTCCGACTAATACTGTTTTCACAGAATGCTTTCTCAACTATTCTGACAACTAAAGGTGGGAGGAAAGAGATTACTAGTGGAGCAAGAGCATTATAAATGGTTGCAGAGCTAGGACTAAGAATTGAATAGCAATTTAAATTTAGCCCTGGCTGGAGGGATACCTGCTGGTCTTAAGATCAAGCAATGAGTTTTATTCACATTTTGAAAACATAACTGATAATCAAATAACTAAGGCAAAAAATAGGAATATAAACACAATGTGTTTTGTTTCATATGAATAGAATATACCTGATTCAGACCTCTCATGGGGGAGTTCTCATTGCTTCAGTCTGTGACTATATAGATACCTGTGTATTTCTGTCGCCATAACTATGAAATTCTGTTTGCTTAAAAAATACAGTCCACTTCCTCTCGCATTCTTGAGTCACTAATCAGTGTCATAAACCTCAAACTTTTTTTAAGGCATGTAGAACAGGGCATACACATCTAGCTGAAACTTTTCTTCAAATCTGGTTTACAATGAAGACATAGAAGGAAGCTTAACTGCAGTGACACTGCCAGGCATCATAGTAATGAATAATCAGAGAGCTCAGACTGTGTGCTTGTGTTACAGATTAGTTTGTCTTGACTGTTATACTATATGTGATTTTTCAAAGTCTTGACATTCCTGGCAAGAGCAGCGTAGGAGCTTCTGGATGCACACTAAATTTCTGGCTGACTGGCAATCATGCTATTTTTAGGCTTGAAGGGTTACAGTGTGGAGTTCAACGTGCTTAGAATGAAATTAAAAGTTCTCTTCTATCTGGAAATTAGTGATTTTAATTAACTTAAACACAATTTATACATTGCTATGTATCAGACACTTTCTAACAAAAGTTGTAGTTGACAAGTTTAGTGTTTAGGTGGTCTTATAATAGTGACCATAAAGCAGTTCAGTGAATCGTGATCTTCAATGCACTTACTCATAGAATGCTCTTGTGAACTAGGCGTTTCTGTTCGTGTTTTATAGATGGGGCAGTCAGAGGGATTGAAATAGCTCTGTAAATTTAGCTCCTGAATATCAAGGTTCTGGGGATTTATGCAATAAATATATATTTATATAAATAGTTGTCCACCTGCATTTGTGGATCTTGGTTTAAGTCGCCCGTTTGTAATCATACGATGAGTCTGTGAATGGGTCTTCCAGGCTGCTGGAGTTCACTTCTCTTCCTTCATTGTTCTGCCTGTCTGTGCTGGCTGTTGAACTGCGTTATGGTGAACTATCTAATGTGCAGTGGAACCTTTGCCATCATGATAACAGCAATCTTCTTCTATGTGTGTGTAACATGTATTTCTTGCCATGAAAAAACAGGCATAAACTATTTTATGTAAATTACTTTTTTGACTGGTGCTTGAAGTTTAAAAAATTTGCTTCTAAGTGATAATATTTGGCTTTTGATAGTCTAAATACAGAGGGTTTTTTCATACTGTCTAGAGTTATGATTAAAAAGAAATTTGAGCATATTTCCTAATTCAAAGAAAGTACCAGTCATGAAAAATACAAATCAAGACAAACCCTCTTCTCAGTTATTTTTTTTTTGTAGTTCAGATTTAAAATTCATAAATGTCTCTTTAGAATTCTCGTGTGACTTTTGTGTTACCTGTAGATTAAGGAATTTAATGGCAATTTTCACAAAGGAAGCTTTGAGCTGGCAAAATGATTGCAGATAGATACCTTCCTTGTACGTAACTTGCAGCCTCCAGGCAGTCCTGCTATCAGCAAAAGATTTTGTTCGTCGATAAGTCAGTGTTACAAAAGATTTGGGAGTGAGAAGTTCATTTGCTTGGACCCCCTGTTTGTGATGAGGAAAAAACTGATCTTAGCTTGCGTAAAGAATGGCTCATTGTGTTGGGTCATATTCCTACTTGGACAAAACAAAATAAACCAGTAGCATGAAGAAGTTTCCAGATATTCAGTGAGTATGAAAAGTACTTGTATGCTGGGAGAAAGAAATTTATGAAGTATGATTGATTATTCTTTATTTCCTTGAGAAAATTTTAAGTGACTTTTCTCAATTATATAAATTCAACAAGTTGAAACTTGAGGTTTGTAGTGAGTTTTAGGAAATATGAGAGAGCATAATTCAGGAAGGTAATGGAAACCTTAGTGAGGAGCGATGGGCAGATAGCACTAATGTGAGCGTACATACAGGTGAATAATTCTTGATTTTGATTTCAAGTCTCAAAGGATAATTGAACAACCTGACATTCCTTATCCTTCTTATCATTGACATGAAAACCACATTTATACAGAAATGTAGCCTCTTCCGCTAGCATATGTTGTGATTAAATCTACCCAAAAAGTTTCTGCTAGTTGACTCGATACACTATGTTGCTAGGGACAGGTCATATGATTCTTTTGGCTGAAATAAACTGAGCAATTCTGATTTGTTGTTGTTGTTGTTAATTGTGAGATAATTTGATTCCTGTAGGCATTTAGAGGGAAAACTTTGAAGGACATTAGAAGATAACAGACACAAGGGGTTTTCTACGTCTTTACTGAAGAGCAGGGAGATGAGAAAGCAGAGTGCAGACAGTTCAGTGGCTAGTGTAGGCTGCAAGTGCAGCTAAGTTCAAGTGTGTATGGAGATGGGATCAAGGCAGTATCCAAGTAAATAGAAACTAAAAAGGTATAGTTTATATAATTATATAAATAAGTGCAATATATGAATATATACTCTAAGAATACTTCCTAACTTAGAGAAGTTGTAGCTTTGAATAATTATTGTTTGCCTGGGGTTGATGTCTGACACTTGCATGAGTGATTGTGCCTTGACTTGGGCTGTCACTGAGTAGATAATTTTCTTTTTTCAGTTTCCTGTTGTTAACTGGAAGAAGAAAAAATGTTTCATAAATAAATACAAGGCTTTTTTTCCTCATGTGGGTTCCTTGTATACTTGAGTGCAACAATCTACAGGTACTGATTCTTCCCAACCATCAAGCTGAAGTGTTTCCTTTTGAGTGTGCAGCAGGACGACTTTATGCCACAAATAACCTTTAGGCATAGCGATCACTTTTGCTGAGGATCGGTTTCTTGCCATGCCATTTCTATTGCATATCACTCTTCTTGTGAAGTGTCTCGAATTCACCCCTGGAAATAGTCAATAGTGTTACTGTCATGTGGGGGAAAAGAAATCTGCATGAAAGAAGAAATCTACCATCCTGTATTCAGGAGTAACCTGTGTCAGGCTTCACTGTGGAGCAAAGGAAATGGAGCTGCTGACAGGTTTTCTCCAGGCTGGGAGCAGGAAAACGGGTGACTTAGATCTCTGCATGTGATTCTGCAGGAGCATATGACAAGCACTGTGACAGTGTGAAGTTGATGCATCATGTGAATGTTATATATATTGCCATGCACTGATTAAAGGATGTAGAAGGTATCTAAAGGCGGGGGGAGTGTGAGAGAAAATGGGACAAAAATTAAGCAAGTCATCTGAAGGGATGGATCTTTCCAGGTTAAAGGAATGTTAAGCATCAGAGCAAAGCAGGCATTTCATTTAAGCTGTCTTTTAAGTAAACCAAATTTTTCAGAAAAGCTTTTATTCCAGCTGTTTTGCCGCTTGAGATGTGCATCTGATTGCAAGAGGATGTAAATAGTTCAGGAAGGAACAGAGCCGCAGTTTTGGTGGCAGACCAGCTGTGGGGCTGGCAGTTGACTCAGTGGCCAGTTGAAATCAAAGAACTGTTTTCCATTCTGAAGGCAAAGCAAGAAATAGGGTGGGAAATAGAGTACTGTCATCCCCTCTAAGTACCTCTGTAGAAGAGGGCATTTTATTGTGAGAAATGGTTTAAAAAGAAATGCAGTTGTCTTCTGGATATGTTAGGTTGTCAACACAAACTCTTGGCTTTTCTTTGATAGTAGAATCATTCAAATAGTCTGTTCCTGTAACTAAATTTTATTCCAGTGGACTTTCACTTTGCATATTCCACCTTGCAGGGCTTTGAGTTGTTTATTAATCTGCTAGCCATCCTGTGTACTGATTCTGTCTGCACAACCACCTTCTCAGCAAATCACATCCTGTATGTTTTCCAGCTGCTGCCATCCTTAAAACATGCAGAAAATGTCTCCTGGCTGGCTGAACACAAATTCCAGCTGGCATCACCTCGTGACTGAACAAAACTCCCCGCTCTCTCCTGGCAGTGTTGCAGTCGTGTTATTTCTCTGTCTCAGGTGTTGTGTCTCCAGGGAAGGATGTGGGGGTCACAGCAGGGCTTGGAGGGCTGAGACAGCTGGGAATCTCTTTTGCTCTGTAGCCAAGAAGGAGCAACAGCTGTGGCACATGGGGATGGGCATGGGGTAGAGGGGTGTGTAGCCAGAGCAGGGTGATGAGTGGGTGAATGAAAATAACAGCTTGCTTTTATCTTTATCCAAGATGCTACTTGCCAAGTACTGAGTTTACAGCAGTAACTGGTTTAATGATTGACCTCACCGTGGTTTTGCCAGCGGAGAACTTGTCTGTTGCACTGACTGTGAGTTCTTGTATGAAGATTTATGGTCCACTGAAACAAAATTATTTAATCTTGCAAAATATTTTGTATTTAGCAGTTCTAGTTTACAGTTGCATGGAGCTCCACCTGGCAAGTGATGACGAAAGAACCGGGTGCCTGTGGGCCAGGGTGAAAGGAAGGGTAGGAGACTTTACAGTGGGAGTGTGCTGCAGACCACCCAATCAGGAGGACCAAGTCGATGAGGCCTTACATAGGCAGATAGGAGTTACTGCTCGTTCACAAGCCCTGGTCCTCATGGGGGATTTTAACCACCCAGATATCAGTTGGAAAAACAACACTGTGGGGAACAAGCAATCCAGGGGATTCCTGGAATGCATTAATGATAACTTCCTTATCCAAGTGATAGAGGAACCAACAAGGAGAGGTGCCATGTTAGACCTCGTTTTTGTCAATAGGGAAGGGCTGGTAGGTAATGTTGAACTAATGGGTAGCCTTGGCTGCAGTGACCATGAGATGGTGGAGTTTGAGATCCTAAGGGCAGCTAAGAGGGGGAAGCTCAGCAAGCTTGAAACCCTCGATTTCAGAAGAGCTGACTTTTGCTGCTTCAGGAACCTCCTTGGTAGTGTGCCATGGGATAAAGCCCTGGAGGGACTGGGAGCCCAAGATTGCTGGTTGACTTTCAAGGATCATCTCCTCCAAGTTCAAAGGCATTGCATCCCTAAAAGGAAGATATCAGGCGAAAACACCAGGAGACCTATATGGATAAACAAAGAACTCCTGGCTAAAATCAAATACAAAAGGGGAATACACAAAACATGGAAGCAGGGACTTGTAACCTGGGATGAGTACAAGGAAGTTGCTCGTGTACTCAGAGACCAGGTTAGAAAAGCTAAGGCCCTGACAGAGTCAAATCTGGCCAGCGATATTAGAAATAACAGAAAAGAATTTTATAGGTATGTGAGAGAAAAAAGGAAAATGAGAGAGAATGTGGGGCCTCTCCGGAAGGATGCGGGTGACCTGGTTGCTGTGGACATGGAGAAGGCTGAAATTTTCAATAACTTTTTTGCCTCAGTCTTCACTGGCAACCACTCGAACCACACCACCCAAATCACAGAGGATATTGGCTGGGTCTGGGAGAGTGAAAAACCACCCAGGGTAGGAGCAGATCAGGTCCAGGAACACCTAGAGAACCTGAAGGTGCACAAGTCCATGGGACGTGATGAGATACATCCACGGGTCCTGAAGGAACTGGCGGCTGAAGTTGCTAGGCCACTAGCCATCATATTTGAGAGGCCCTGGCAGTCTGGTGAGGTTCCTACAGATTAGAAAAGGGCAAACGTAACCCCCATCTTTAAAAAAGGGACCAAGGACAACGCGGGAAACTACAGACCAGTCAGCCTTACCTCTGTGCCAGGTAAACTCATGGAACAGATTCTCCTGGTAGCTGTACTAAGGCACATAAAAAATAACCAAATGGTTGGTGACAGCCAACATGGCTTCACTAGGGGCAAGTCGTGCCTGACTAATTTGGTGGCCTTCTACGACAAAGCTACAGCACTGGTAGATATGGGTAAAGCAACGGATGTCGTTTTCCTGGACTTGTGCAAGGCGTTTGACACTGTCCCACGACATCCTTGTCGCTAAAATGTTGAGACATGGATTTGACAGATGGACCACTCGGTGGACAAAGAACTGGCTGGATGGTCACACTCAAAGAGCTGTGATCAATGGTGCGATGTCTACATGGAGACCAGTGTCAAGCAGTGTCCCTCAGGGGTCTGTTCTGGGTCCAGTGCTGTTCAACATCTTTGTCAGCAACATGGATGACAGCATTGAGTGCACCCTCAGTAAGTTTGCCGATGACACCAAGTTGTGTGGTGCCGTGGACTCACTTGAGGGAAGAGATGCCATCCAGAGGGACCTTGATAGGCTTGAGAAATGGGCCAGTGGTAACTGCATGAGCTTCAACAAGTCAAAATGCAAGGTCCTTCACCTGGGTCGGGCCAATCCTAGGCACAAATACAAACTGGGCACAGAGTGGGTTGAGAGTAGCCCTGAAGAGAAGGATTTGGGGGTGTTTATAGATGAGAAGCTCAATAGCGGTCTTCCAGTACCTCAAGGGGGCCTACAAGAAAGATGGGGAGAGGCTGTTCAGGAGGGCCAGTTGTGATAGGACAAGGGGTAATGGTTTTAAAATAGAGGGAGGTAGATTCAGGTTGGATATTAGGAAAAAATTTTTTACCATGAGAGTTGTAGAACACTGGAACAGGTTGCCCAGAGAGGTGGTGGATGCTCCATCCCTGGAGACGTTCAAGGCCCGGTTGGATGAGGCCCTGAGCAACCTGATCTAGTTGGAGATATCCCTGTTCCTTGCAGGGGGGTTGGACTAGATGACCTTTGAAGGTCCCTTCCAGCCCTAACGATTCTATGATTCTATGAGCCGGCAGTGCGCTCATGCAGTGCAGAAGGCCAACCGCATCCTGGGATGTATCAAGAGAAACGTGGTCAGTAGGTCGAGAGAGATGATTCTCCCCTTTACTCTGCTCCTGTAAGACCCCACCTTGAATACTGCGTCCAGTTCTGGTGTCCCCATTATAAGAGAGACATAGATTTGTTGGATCGTGTTCAGAGGAGGGCCACAAAGATGATCCAGGGTCTGGAGCACCTCTGCTACGAGGACAGGTTGCGGGAGCTGGGATTGTTGAGCCTTGAAAAGAGCAGACTTTGGGGGGACCTAATAGCTGCCTTCCAATACCTGAAGGGAACCTACAGGAATGCTGGGGAGGGACTTTTTACAAGTGTGTCCACTGATAGGACAAGGGGAAATGGGTTTAAGTTGAAGGAGAACAGATTTAGATTAGACCTTAGGAAGAAATTCTTCAGTATGAGGGTGGTAAGACTTTGGAATAGATTGCCCAGAGAGGTTGTGGATGCCCCCTCTCTGGAGGTGTTCAAGGCCAGGTTGGACGGAGCCTTGAGTAGCCTGATCTAGTTGAGAGGCATCCCTGCCCATGACAGGGAGGTTGGATTAGATGATCTTTGAAATCCCTTCCAGCCTGTGCCATTCTATGATTTTATGATTACGGCTAGTAGGGTTTTACTTTAGAATAATACTTTCAATAGTCCTTTTAATGTCAGTGTTCTGTAATAGCATCTTTATTTCCTTAAAAATATTCTACAGAAGTGTTGCTGCCTAGCTTCTGAAAGGAGACTGTTTTCTAGCTATGTGCTCTGTGGATTTCTGCTGGTTTGCAAAAGTAAAGATAGTGGACATGGCTCTGATGTTTGAAAGAAGGTTACCTAGGTATCACATGGGAGAAAGAGGAAGAATAAAATCACTTCCATGCTGTTAGGCTGAAATATAATATAGCTAGGCAAATATTATATGGGAAAATGGGTGAACAGATGAAAACTCGCAGCGCCAGCATAGAAGTGTTTGTGGAACTTAGCTGCTATTTTATTTCTGAGTTATGAATACTCATCTTTGTCAGAAGATGTGTCAAGAATCTCCTTCCCTCCTCTGGGCTTTGTAAGGTGGATTCCAGCATTAGGGAATTCTGCATTTACCTATTTTGTGTTTTAAAGCTGTTAGGCCGCCTTCTTTTTGTGTGTGTTTTCAAGTGCTATGTACTATCGTCAACTTTTTAAAATATGAAAGTCAGATCTGATGTTCTTATCTACATTGTTTACTGTTACACTTCCAAGCAATTGCAGAAATAGGGGTTGATATGGCACGCAATGGTTTCTCAGGTGAGAGAGAACTTGAATGACCTCTCATGTCTCATCTCATTTAACATTAAGATTTCGGACAGGGTCAACTTCAGTTCTCAGCTTTGAGTCTGAAAAGGGATAAAATCAATTTCTCTATTCCCGCCCTTCCTGCTTCGGTGTTCCTTTGGAGATTTGCAGGAGTAATGAGGTGTACAACATGTTTCTTCCATCCTAGGGAAGAAATCAAAGCACCCTCCCCTTTAGTTGTAGATGATGTTTCTCCCTTGTACGAGAGCCTGAAGCTGACCTCCTTGTCCTTGAGATGTTGCAGATTTGGAGGGAGCAAGGTGAGAGGTCGGAAAGCAAGAGAATGTAACCTTAGGGAGCATGTGGAAAATACCAAGTTTTTAGCATGCATTTTGACAAGAATATCTGTGTTGTATTTGTCGTGTGTTAGTGTTGCATTTGGAATATGGCCTGTAGCTATAAATGGAATGATAATTTAATTTAACTTGGTTCAAAATTTACTTTACCAAGCCATTATGCTACCATTATGTAGCAAAACATCAAAATAAATTAGGGAAGTGATAATGCTACAGCGAATCTGTAGTAACAAGCAAAACAATCGCAAGTGGTTCTGGGTGCAGTTGAGCTAACAAAGTCTCGTGTCCCACGGCTTTGTGTGTCTGGTTGGATGCAGGAAACCAATGGGCCTGGACAACTTTTTCTCTACAGCCTGAGCAAAACTTAACATAGAGCGTAGTCAATCTAGAGGTGTGGGCCAGACGCGTGGCCAGCACGTGCCGACCAGCTCAGCACGCGGCAGACAGGCCAAGCAAGTGGTGTTGGAGGCCACATGCAGCTGTTGTGCCATATGTCGTATAGGACTGTTGTTGCATCTAAATGCTGTAGAACTCTCTCCACTTGTTAAATTTGCTTTAAAATGGCTGTCAGACCCAAAAATCTTCAACTGAGGGTTGAAGAGGGATGGGATAGTATGGGATAGCTGCACTGCTTGTTACCAAACCATGATGGTGTGAACGTTTGCCTTCTCTGCAAGTGAGCTTTGTAGATGGTCTAGCTGTGTCCTTTTTTTGTTGTTTGGTTCTTTGGTGTTTTTTTTCCCGGTGCATTTTGGTTTTCTGCTTGAAGTAATCAGAAGGGACAGACTAGTGCGTGGATCAGAAGGCTTCCAGCTGGCTCAAAAGGATTGATACTGCTCACATTTTTGAGAGTGGTTTCTTGAAATACACAGAGGATTGGGACAGGGTTATGGCCACACACTCCAAGTCTGTTATTGATTATGTCATAAAACTGATCCATGTTCTAAGTAATATCAATTATATATGTCAATAGTGCATCCATAGTTTGAACAGGAATTGTGTAAATAGGAATCTCTTCTTGGTGTAACAACGGCAGGTTGCAACAGGCTAGATTACCTCATGACTGTTACACGGTCAAAACTAAGCTAATCAGTATTTTTATTGGCTTGTACGTGATGATTGCAGAATTAGATAGATGTTTAGCTTTGGCACTTTGAACCTTTTTTCTTTACATATATTTTCTCCCTCTGAAGTCTTGCAAATCAGTATTGTGTGTTCTAACTGCATAGACTTGAATTAAAACTAATTATACTCATTAGAATGAAAACAATTAATATAGCTGCATTTTGATAAGATTTCAATTTTTACCCTAGAGACAAAAATTTAGTTTTTCCAAGGTTTTTATGTTGGCAGAAGCAGTAGGAAAAACAAACAAACCCAGGCAGCAGCTTTCAGCACAGGGGAAAACTCGGGGGCTATTCTGTCACCTTTTCTAAAAATCAAAGTGTATGATGTTACATGGTGGTCAGGTCTGCCTTTTTAAACAAAACAATTACATATTTTAAAACCCCAAATTTTTAGTATTTCCTAACATAATGGATGGAGTAGATCTTGACTGAACATGAAAACTTTAGTTCAAGACTAAATCCATAGTATGTGCTGACTAGCTGATGAAAAAGTGCCCTGTATTGATTGGTTTATTTAACTTTCTTCCAGCAAAATAGCATACTGTGCTCTTGTCCTTCCACTGTATGGAAAGAGCCTAAAATAACAGAAGCTGTTATGACATCTCCCAAAGCATGCCTTTGTCAAGGTCGCAGTACTATTTTTGCTGCTTTTTGTACAAACAGAGATAAGTATGGTAGGTACTTGGCCAAATATTTTATAACTAAAATGCTGAGTCCCTCAAAAGTGTAAAATCAAACAAAAATGCAACTCTCTCCCCTGGTTACGCAAATATAATCAGCTCGTGTGTGTTATGGATAGCCCAGGCTTGTGTGCAGCCTGGCTTGGCTGTCTGTGGATACAAAGCTCTAGAATTAACCTGTGGATGTTCTTGTTCTTAGCCAGCAACCCAAAATTTCTGAGGAACACAGATAAAAGCTGGGGGTTCTGTAGTTAAGCCACAGAATATAAAGCTATGGAAGCTTTATATAAGCAGGTTCTGCTGGCTCATTCTGTGATATCAGATTTGTACATAGTTATGCTGAAAATGGAGAAATCAACAGGTCTTTCTCAAGTGTACTTGGAGGAACAGAGCGTGGTGAAGATGAGTGTGTGCTTTGGAGCAAAAAGTTGATAGAGGAGTAGCGTGCTGAGGGTTATTAAATGTGCAGATGCCGTGTTTGAATCCAGGTCTTTAAGGTGCTGATGGTTTGAGTCTGGGAGAGCACCGGGAAGTAGTTTCTGCACTTGTTCTGCTCATCTGCTTTTCTAGCATCTGTGTTTTAGCTGCTGCTTTGAGGAAGAACACAGTCCTGGATCCCGGGCTATAGATGGAGACTGTGCCTGACTGAGTGCTGCCTCTCGTGTGGGGTCTTTATGTCCTTCCCTGTTATAGAAGATGTGATGAGCAGGATAGTAGGTGTAGGCAACACTGGATAAAAAGTCTTTGCCTGTAGGAAGAAATCAGCTGTTCAAATAAAATCAGACGACTTTGCGCTAAAGTAGATGAGCAGCACTAGTGTGAGTGTTCTGTTGGCTTTGCTAAACTTGTGAGGACAATAAAAAAAGAGCAGTGTACAGGGATGAGATTGATGTGTGAGCAGAAATGGTTCTTCAGAAGTCTATTTAGTGTAGCTACTCCAGTTTCGCAGTAGAAAGTGTAAGAGAAAATATATGAAATTCTGTTGAGATGTTCAGAAACTAAGAGAAAGTTCACGTTATATGAAAAAACTGAAGCCTGTATGTCTGTATGTATACATACAGATATGAGGAAGCTTTTTTGACTTTATATATATATGCAGATAAAAACCCTAACATTTATGTTGATTAATGTTACTCAACAAAAAAATTACTGGACAAGAAATGATACAGGGCAATGTGTTTTCTTTGCTAATAAGAGATTCTTTTGCATTTTTTTTTTTTAATAGAATTAAACAGAAGTTCTCTTGATGAGCACCTTCTGTGGACTACTACTTGGAGAGGCTGCTTAGTATTTTCTATATATTGTAATATATATGTATAGAGTATGTTACAAGTTATATTGTATGTATAATATGTTAGAATATACTTTTTAAAACCTTTTTCAAAGCTTACTTGATATATTTCTTTTTAAAGGTATGATAGGATTTTGTGGATAGAACACTGACAGGGCCTTAAACTAGACTTGAAGGGTGAGAGGGATAATATCAGACTTGCCCATGACAAGCTGAGAGCCCCTGAAGTGCAGCAGAAAGGAATTCCAGCCAGTAAGTCAGCTTCATCTGGGGCCCAACTTAAATGCCTCTGTGCAGATGCATGTAGCATGGACAATAAACAAGAGGAGTTAAAGATGTATGCACACCTATATGGCTCCTATGATTGCAATGTCGGAATGGAAGGATACAGGCTCTTTAGGAAGGACAGGCAGGGGAGACAAGGAAGAGATGTCACCCTCTGCTGGCAGTGACCAGCTGGAGTGCTTGGAGCTCTGCCCGGGGGTGAATGAGGAGTTGACTGTGAGCCTATGGGTCAAGATTAAAAGTGGGGCAGGGACCGGTGATATTACAGTGGGTGTTCTGCTACAGGCCACCTGATAAGGAAGACCAAGCAAATGAGACCTTCTGTAGACAGATAGGAACAGCCTCATGTTCATATCCTCCTATGATAGGAGCAGCTAGTCCCCCTAGCTCTCAGGGGGGACTTCAATCACCCCAATATCTATTGGAGAGACAGCATAGCAGGGCATAAGCAATCCACAAGGTTCTTTGAATGCATTGATGATAACTTCTTTCTCCAAGCGATACAGGAATCAATGAGGAGAGGTACTATGCTGGACTTCATTCTCACCAACAAGGAGCGACTGGTGGGGAGCATGAAGTGACCATGAAATGGTGGAGTTCAAGATCCTTAGGGTGGCTAGGCGGGCACTTAGCAAGCTCACTACCCTGGATTTCAGGAGAGCAGAATTTGACCTCTTCAGGGATCTGCTTGGTAGAGTACGATGGGATGAAGCCCTGGAGGGAAGAGGAGCCCAAGAAACCTGGTTAATATTCAAGAATCACCTCCTCCGAGCTCAGGAGCAGTGCATCCCAACAAAGAGGAGGTCAGGCAGGAACATCAGGAGGCCTGCATGGATGAACAAGGAGCTCCTGGACAAACTCAAGCACAAAAAGGAAGCCTACAGAGGGTGGAAGCAGGGACTTATAACTAGGGAGCAATACGAAGAAATTGCCCAAGCAGCTGGGGATCAGGTTAGGAAAGCTAAAGCCATGATAGAATCAAATCTGGTCAGGGACATCAAGGGCAACAAGAAAAAGTTCTATAGGTATGTTGGTGACAAAAAGAAAACTAGGGAAAACGTAGGCCCCCTCCGGAAGGAAATGGGAGACCTGACTACCCAGGATATGGAGAAGGCTGAGGTACTCAATGACTTCTTTGCCTCAGTCTTCACTGGCAAGTGGCTCTAACCACACTGCCCAAGTTGCAGAAGGCAAAGGCAGGAACTGGAAGAATGAAAAACTGCCCACTGTACAAGCAGATCAGGTTTGAGAACATTTGAAGAACCTGAAGGTGGACAAGTCCATGGGACCTGATGAGGTGCATCCGCGGGTCCTGAGGAAACTAGTGGATGAAGTTACTAAGCCATTATCCATCATATGCAAGAAGTTGTGGCAGTCTGGTGAAGTTCCCACTGACGTGAAAAGGGGAAACATAGCCCCCATCTTTAAAAAAGGAAGACTAGGGGAATTGAAACAGGCTGTTCAGAAAAGCTGTGGCTGCCCCATCCCTGGAAGTATTCAAGGCCAGGTTGGATGGGACTTTGAGTGACCTGATCTAATGGAGGTTGGAACTAGATGATCTTTAAAGTCTCTTCTAACCCAGATTTTTCTATGATTCTATGATATTAAACATTAATTTTAGTGCTCTGGGAAATTCAAAATAGTAAGAAATTAAAACATAATATGGCAGTTGTATGAGAAAAACCTCTTATATAACTGATTATCCAGTATTGTTTGCTTAAAATATATATTTATTTTTTAAATCTTTAAAGCAAAATTAGACATATCAGACAATCTGTTCTGCTTTCTGCTACTTCATTACTGCAATGTCTCTGAGACACATCTGACTTTGTTGCATCTCTTGATAGATAAAGTAAGGTCAATTTGACAAACATCCTGTGAATTAGTCTCAAACGTATTCTAAATGAACATCTTTGTCTTTTTACTATATGTAGTATAATACTCATTACAGGTCAGTTTGTCTTAGAGTTATTTGTAATAATATCATGACTTGCTTCTAGTTGTTCATATCCAGTGTGAATTACTTTTGTCATTCTGCTTAAGAACAGTATTCACCAAGTAGCAGGTAACATTGACTTTTAAGACCAGTTGCTATTTTGCTGGAGGAGAAAATTTAGCCTTTGTTAAAACCATTGCATTCATGTGCAGCCTATAATTAATGTTTTTGTAGTTGGGTAAAACCTCATGTGGTTGAGAAATGCAAAACATTAGTCAATTTTCTAATTTAAGGGGAGTTTTTGGTGAATGAACCTTTGAAGAAGGTAGGAAACATGCAGTAAGAGTACTTTAGGAAAGTTTTCAAAGCATTTTCAAATCTGTTTGGTGTTGTTTGTTTGTTTTTTTTTTTTTTTTGTAAAGCTGGTTTTGTACAAGAGTTAAAATGATCAGCAAGTTGCAACACAAACCTGCAGGAGAAACAACAGGAATGACACTAGCTGTCATAAACCTTTTAAATTTCTTTTAGGGAGAACATGTTGCAGTACTTTCCCTGGTTAAATGACATTTCTCATCAACAAGGCATGTGATGTGGCATGGCTGATGTGCAGAGATGCACTTGGAAGGGGAAAAGCATTGTATGAGTTGCAAGTTCCTGTGTTTTCCTCATCAGTTAAAAATTTGAAGACTTTGAGCTGGTGGCTGACATAGTTGGAAGATAGTTAAAATTCATAGTTGTGTCTGGTGAATGCAACATAGCAGCAAGTTTCCCTGCTCTGTGGGAGGATGGCTTGTGGTTTAGATTGTACAGTGGAATCATAGAATGGTTAGGGTTGGAAGGGACCTCAAAGATCGTCTAGTTCCAACCCCCCTGCCATGGGCAGGGAAACCCTCAACTACACCAGGTTCCCCAAAGCTTCATCCAACCTGGCCTTGAACACTTCCAGGGATGGGGCATCTACAGCTTCTCTGGGCAACCCATTCCAGTGCCTCACCACCCTCTGAGTGAAAAATTTCTTCCTTATATCTAATCTAAATCTACCTTCCGGGATCATAGAATGGTTTGGATTGGAAGGGACCTTAAAGAGGAGGAGGTAGAGCGGGGAAGAAGGGAGGGGTGTAGGGAAAATGATTCTTAAGATCTGGCTTTATTTCTTGTTATCTTCTCTGTATGAACCATTAATAAATTAAATTGATTTGTCCCCAAGTCCAGTCTGTTCCACCCAGGGCCATGGTTGGTGGGTGATCCCTCCCTGTTCTTATCTTGACCCTCAAGCCTTTTGTTACATTTTTCTCCTCTCCATCTCACTGAGCGAGAGGAGTGAGCGAGCGACCTGGTGGTGGCTGAGCTGCCAACAATTAGGTATGAATATTATCTTTGACCTTTCATGGAACACCTGCAGTTAGATTTGTAGAAGTACAGAGCACTTGTGTATGTGTGCAACTGGAATGTACTGGTGATGTCCTTTCTGTCAGTTTTAAAAGGTAACTTTGCCCTAGAATTGACCTTGCATCTCCCTGGTTTAGCATTCAGACCCATGCAATCTCTTTATTTCTTAATTTCCTCGTACATGTAGAACTGGATTAACATTGAGTATCACTAAAATTCATTTTAAGGAGGAATGCGATTTTTATGAAACACTTGAATGCATGGAGGAAGTGCTGTGGGGAAATCCCAGGCTTCTTGAGTGCAGCCATGTGGAAGGTATGCAATAAGTAAAATCACTGGATGTGATTTGAACTTGAATGCAAAGCCTCTAAAAGATATCAAGAATAATCACCTGTTTCTTCAGTGATAAAGGAATTTGCAGTTGCACGTTCACATAACGTTGCAGGACTGTATCGTGATGACTGCTGTTTAGAAAAGAACCTAAGGTTTCCTGACTTAGAATCATAGAATGGTTAGGGTTGGAAGGGACCTTAAAGATCATCTAGTTCCAACCCCCCTCCCATAGGCAGGGAAACCCTCCACTACACCAGGTTGCCCAAAGCTTCATCCAACCTGGCCTTGAACACCTCCAGGGATGGGGCATCCACAACTTCTCTGGGCAACCTGTTCCACTGCCTCACCACCCTCACAGTGAAAAATTTCTTCCTTATATCTAACCAAAATCTCCCCCTTTTCAGTTTAAAGCCATTGCCCCTTGTCCTATCACTACACGCCCTTGTAAAAAGTCCCTCTCCAGCTTTCCTGTAGGCCCCCTTTAGGTACTGGAAAGCTGCTATAAGGTCACCCTGGAGCCTTCTCTTCTCCAGGCTGAACAGCCCCAACTCTTTCAGCCTGTCTTCAGAGGAGAGGTGTTCCAGCCCCGGGATCATCTTCGTGGCCCTCCTCTGGACTTGTTCCAGTAGCTCTATGTCCTTCTTGTGTTGGGGACTCCAGAGCTGAATGCAGTATTCCAGGTGGTGTCTCACGAGAGCAGAGTAGAGGGGCAGAATCACCTCCCTCGACCTGCTGGTCGCGCTCCTTTTGATGCAGCCCAGGATACGGTTGGCTTTCTGGGCTGCCAGCGCACATGGCTGGCTCATGTTGAGCTTCTCATCCACCAGCACTCCCAAGTCCTTTTCCTCCATGCTGCTCTCAATCCATTCTCCGCCCAGCCTGTACTTGTGCATGGGATTGCCCCAACCCACGTGCAGGACCTTGCACGTGGCCTTGTTGAACTTCATGAGGTTCTCACGGGCCCACCTCTTCAGCCTGTCAAGGTCCCTCTGGATGGCATCCCTTCCCTCCAGCGTGTCCGCAACACCACACAACTTGGTGTCATCTGCAAACTTGCTGAGGGTGCACTCAATCCCACTGTCCATGTCTCCAACAAAGATGTTAAATAGCACTGGTCCCAGTACCGAGCCCTTCTCAAAGCTTTTCTTCTTTTAGGGTATTTATTAGTTTTTCTGCAGTCGTACTTACCAGCAGAGCTTTTCTGCTTCCAAAAGGAAGTCTTCATAATGTTTTATCTAAAAACCTCATAAATGTTTTAAGTCATAAACCATATGAGGTAGAAACTGGTGTCTGTTTTCTTCCATCTGAGGGTGTGTACCTAATCCACTACTGTATTAAGTGTATTTCTTGTCCTAACAAAGTATGTATTGTTGCTATGGGTAGCATTTTAAGTTACATAAGCTATAGTTAGCATCACTTCGGTAGTTCTGTTTATTCCAGACCTATTGCGATATGCTGTGAATAGACTGTTGTTAGTAAATACATGATCTGGCCAGTGGGGATAGAATGAGATTCTCTTAAAGAAAACTACAGTATTTTAATTTTTCTTGCCTTTTTAGTAAGGTAGTTAGGGATCAGTATGTAACTATCTCTACATGTAACAAGTTACTTCTATTCTGGGATTACTGAGTATGTAAATCAAGAAGCTGATGAAACTGAAAATCATACTGAATTCTTAGTGAATAGAAGTTGGACTCATCTCAACAGGGGCAAACTAAACTTATATACTCCTCATTCATGTGAAATCTGGGTGATTTTTTTTTCTTTTGTTGAGTGTTAGTTTTTCTTAAAGTATCTCAGGAAGAATTTAATTCCAAACTTCTTTTAAGAGTCCTACATTTTATCATACTCCTGATTTCTGCAGTCCACTATATACTACTTAATTGTGTTAAATTTTTTTCTTGCTGAAATAATTTAGTGTAATTATGAGGCAATTATTGTATAGTTTTGTTGGATTCTTGTTATAAACACTTTTGTACCAATTAGTTAACCAATATAATATTGTTTCTGGATTAATACTTATGAAAATAGAAAACAAACTTGCTAAAACAGGCATGCTAAACCTTCCTCCCTCCCCGTCCCCCCCCTTTTAAATAGCAAGTGTGGTTTAATGTAGCTACTGATGTATAAAGTAATCTGTAATTTGAAAGTTGGATGTTTTAAAATTCTAAATGGTTTATATCTAGGACAATTCTTAATTAAAGGTTAAAGTGCAAGTGGTCTGTGTGGCAAAATAGGTATTGCGTTAAGATAGAAGAATAAATTCTGAAGTCTTAGAAATTATTATGTTAACACTTTTTTTCCAAAACTATGTATTTGGAAAAGAAAGGAAAAGCATGTTCCAAGCTCTTTCTGTAGTGTCCCTCACTATTTCACCTAAATGCAGTCCTAGTCATGATTTTCCATCTGATATATGAATATTTTCTTTCTAGCTGGATTTTGAATGTATAATGTGGTCTGCTGTTTCATGTTCACAAGACTAATGTGCAACTCCGACAACTGCTTGGTTTCATTACCGTGAATATTTCCTAAGTTATGTGGAAATGTTGAAGACTGTAAAGTTCATACACAAAGTCTTAAAGGATTAGTTAAGTTCCTGCTGGCATTCACCATCCTTTTGGCTGAAAAGAATGTCTGGCAGATTTTGTGAGGCCTATTGGCAAATCAGATCTCCCTAGAATGTTGTTGTACATCTTATAAAGGTGGGGGGGAAACCTCAACCCTGACCTGAAAAAATGATATGTGAAATTAAGTTTATAATACTTATATAAGGTGATTCTTGTCTGTGTTTTCCTTACATGTGCTGAGGATCAGCTTTAACAGGAGGCATAAAGGCATCTTGTTGCTTTTTAAATCAGATATGTTTTAATGTGTGTATTTGAAAATTAATTGCCTTTTCCAGTTCCTTTGAAAACCGCGGCAGTGGGATTTGTGGCACTGAATTTTGCGTGTGTAGAAATACATTCAATGGAAACTGTTTGATGTATAATTTGCCAAGTTTCTGTACTTATATAGACAAACGTTAACTTTGCACTAAAACCAAAAAGCTTAACAGTTTCATTTTCTCTTTATAGGATTTCCAGTTTTTACAGTGGTTCTTCAAGTTATAGATTCTATGCTTTATTTATGTGAATAAATATTTTGGCTAATGGCAATAGAATTTGTAAATTTGTACTGCATACTTTAAAAAAAAAAAAGTAAGTCTATGTGCTTGCGTAGAATAAATATTAACAAAAACCAGTCAGAATGAAGGTGTAATTAAAACACTCCAATTATGTCATATTCACTAGAAATAATTGGAGACTAGACTCTCCTTAAAAGGTAGTTTATTCCATGGAGAAATGTTTATGGTTTTCAATTGAAAAGCTTTTTTTCTGTTTTCCTTCCAGGTATTGCTTTGTTTTTGCTTTGGGATACCTCACTGTGTGCCAAATTACTAGAGTCTATATCTTTGATTATGGACAGTATTCTGCTGATTTTTCTGGGTAAGGAGAAAAATAATCTTTCCATCTTGTTCTCCAAAGTGATACTGTATCTGTTGCGGGTTTGTTGTTTCTTGTGGGTTTTTTTTTCCAAGTGTGTCAACCTTTTAAACTTAGAGAGAAAACTCTTATATGTGTGTATTGGCACACATACAAATATATATGTACCTATGCTTTAATCATGCAAACTGAGAATTTTGGGAACAGTTGTGCCTGTTAGAACCACTAATCCATTATCTGCTACCTCCTGTTCGTGTTTGAAAGGCACAAAGGATTTGGTGACTCAGGGATTTTTTTCAGTTTTGCTTTTCCCCTAAGATCTTTATTACCACCTGTGACAACATGATGAAACTTGAATTGTATCTGATACACTTGCATACCTGCCACAGTCTGATACCAGTCTGTGAGGAAAATCTGAGTATTTAATGGAATAAAGAAGAAAAGATAAAATTTTAAGTTTTAGATGTTAGATGTTCCAGAAGGAGAAAGCTAAGGAGAGGCACCTGTATGGTAGAGTAGTCACACAGCCCTTGGAAATAGGAAGTTTTGTCTATAAATGTTCTTATGTTATATAATGAACTTGAACTCATATTTGGTTTGAGCTATATAGGAGCGAAACAGAATTAAATAGGCAAAGTAAAAATAAACCATATTGGTGGTTCCTCTTTGTACTGCAGACACAGAGCAGCGAAGCACAACATTTCCTATGAATAAGTTTGCTACTGATTTTACTTTTGTTGATTTGATTTAAAGGATAGTATGCGTTTTTTGAAAAAAGAGACAGGAAGTGTTTGCTAGTCTGCTTAAAAAAATCCATTAAATACTTTTCAGGAATACTATGATTGGTAGTGGTCTTTGTAGTTTAGTAAGACCTGTGTGGTGTAGTAGAGTTGTGCTTGTTAGCCTTGTTGTTTCTCAGTCTTCGTTGGTAACAGGCTTGAAGTCCAGAAACTTAACTTGGAGGCTGAAGCAAAAGCTTTGATGGTTCATCTTTTCTGTCATTTTTAGCTGGGCCTTACCTTCTGAAACATCTCTCTATGTTTATCCCTGCATCCGAATGTCTGCCTTCAAGCCAGATATCCGCGTTCCAATTGTAATCAGTGAGGATCTGATTGATGTAGACAGTAGAGCCTGGAGGGCACTTCAGCTGACCTACGACTAAGTATCTACCTTAGCATGAACTGGGTCACTTCCCAGATGCCCCTGACTGTATTAGCTAGATCTCCACTGGCTATAATGAGTTTGCAACATAGACATCCATAAAGACGCTTTAAAACTAGGCTTGCTGATCTTGAATTAAATTTCACTGTTATGTGTGGAACCGTAATCCAAACGCTGTCCCTTCCAGTTCATTGTAGGGCCAAAGTATACAACCCTGACAGTGATCAAAGCACTGAACTCACTCTGGAAGCATTGTACTTGTTTGTTGCTGCTCCCAAACTATTAATAGAGCTTGAGCACACCATTGCTCAAATGCAACTGTACTGCTTTCAGATAGCAGCTGTCTTTGTGGCTCTGGTGGTTTGGTGTTAGCTCAGACATTTCTTCTAGGTCTAAACACATCCAAAGACTTAGGAGATCTGTGCTCTGGACAGAGCTGTTCTGAAGCCTAGACCCGACTCTTTGATTGTTATGTTTGAGCTGCCTGATTGAAACCATCCTTTTGTGCACTGGTTTGGGAGCTTGATGTATGCATGTCATATTAAATCTCTGGCATATACTGCATCTGCTCCCTTGAGGCCTGAGACAGAGGTTACTTCCAAAACAGGAGGAGAAGGGTAACGAACCAAAGGGGACTATTTTCTGTCAATTTTCTCTAGTCCCAGGGGAGGAGATTAAGCTCAAGACAATAACAAAAGTTGCCTAACCAGCTTTTGAAAGCCAATATCAGCATCAGTAAGTTCTTCCAAAGGTGTCAGCATGGATTCATATAGTGGTTAGCCCCAAAAGAGCTTTGAATGTCTGTTTACCTAGATATTTCTCCTAGCATGCTGTGTCCAAGCCTAGAGAATCTGCAAAAAGTTTGAAGGAAGGTATCAATGCACTGCCAGTGGAGAAAGCTGAGGAGACCTCATGCTGGAGGTACAGTTGCTTGTGCAGAGGTGTGTGGTCCTGGCTTTAGTACTAAAAGATCCCAGCTACCAGTGAACTTTCCACTGCCTCCTTTGCCTTTCTTCTGGCTCCTAAAAGGGATCATTAAAATCCCTGGTTCACAGCCTCCTCGTTCCGGGAAGTCATCTTCTTACAGTCTCTAGATTGTTGCTCCTCAGCCGAATCTCTGAAGATGCTGGAATAGCCACTTGAAGTAAAAAAAAAATACCAGGGTCTTTATATAAGAATGACAGATATATCGGTTAGAATTAGTGTAAGGTCTGATGAAGCTCCTCCTGGGATCCATCCTTCCACCAGGCAGATACATGCTGTCACGTGTCCACTTACTGAAGGAAAACCCATTATGTTCAGAATAAATTGGGGTTTCTGCCAGCACTAGGCAGGTCTACAGCTTAAATGCTAGAAAGAGGTATGAGGAATTTTCCAGACTTTCTGTTTTTGTTTGGTTTTCTTCCTTGCTGACCTTGCCTGTCACTCTAGTCTTGATATGAGGGTTTTGGAGCACTGATAATACGGTAGAGACCTTTTTCCCTGATTGCATTTTGAAGACTGGTATTATGTGCTTTGAACTAACCATAACCTAAAAAAAAATTTAATTTGACAGAGTGGGCCATCTGGCAAAGTACTGGCATAGCCCTGTCAGTGAAAGAGGACTTGATGGCTCTTGAATTTGTTTTTCTGTGCCAACTTAAATATGTCATAAAAAGGCCAAGTGCAGTCAAAAGACTTGAACAAAACTACATGCCCATCTTACAGTATGATTATTTTGTTATGGGATGGGTTTTTTTTTTGTCTCTGATATATGTATTTGAGATCTGATTTCAAAGTTGAAATTTCTAAATTTTGGTAGCCTACTTTACGCTCTTCCCCCATCCCCTCCCTCCTCTCAGTTAGGGGGTTAGCAATGCTGGGGTTTACATCAGTCACAACCTCTTAGCTACTATGAAGATGGTGTAATTTCTCAGTATAAAGCTGACTTGCTTAGCCAGGGAAGAATATCCCGTGGACAGTTTAAGATCCACTCAAGTGTACCGAATTCAAAGCAAACTAACTTCTGTTGGAGCCAGCATAATTATGCGGGTTTTTTTGTTTTGCCGGATATGTTTACTTGAAGCAAATAATTCTAGATGGAAAAATTAAACATAGGACCAGGTGTTAGTAGAAACAGTGGAAGTGGTCTGCGTATCTAAATAAATTCTAGTACTGTTCAACTGTAGTGTATTTTTATTGTCCTTTGCTTACTGCTGCTGTAATTTACAATAAATAAAACTGTTCTTACTGCCCTTTTTCTTTACTTTTCCCACTATAAAAAAATAAACTATGTTAGTAGAAAATAAATGTGAAACATTTTGACTGTGTTTGTGGAACCTGATGCAGCAATAGAAGGTATGGGTTATTAAATACTATATCTAAGAATTAGATTCTTTTCATTGCATTGAATAAATGGTTTGAGCTCCAAAAACTGATTGCTTTATCCTTTCATTGAAAATCCTCCAGCTGAGAGTAATTAACCTGGACTGTTAGTACAAACTTTACTTGATATGTACAAGAGAGAGAAAATCCTGAACTTTTTTCTAAATTATTCTTTCTTCTTTTTTTCGTAACAGTCCCATGATGATAATTACACAGAAGATCACTAGTTTGGCATTTGAGATTCATGATGGTAAGATTTCTTTAAACTGTGTATAATTTTCCTTACAAAATAAATTTCAGGAAAGTTAGTCATGAGTCACTGAGTTACTTTAGTCCAGTTTGTATGTTAGGACAAAATATATTTTTTTGTATCTCAACTGATTCTTTTGATGCTCACTAATGGAAGTACCAAGAAATGTTGCTCAGACCCTAGAAAAGCTCTGAAAATGCTTACGTCATGCTGAAGATACTGCTTATCAGAAGACCAATGATACTTCTGAGGCCAGTGACCAAAGACCACTGACATTTTTTTGGTATGAGGTTTTGATCCTGAGGGTTAGCTAAATAATGTCCAAACTCAGATATCGCTGTTGCTGACCGATTGACAGAACAAGTACATGTAACTTTAGTTGTTGAGCACCTCTTGTTTTGAAATGCCAACTGTTAATCTCCCCTTGAGATTTGTGCCATATATACTGATTTTTATAAAATCTTTATATATATTTCATTTCACTTATCATAATTGCACTTGCTGTTAACATATCAGTGTGAACAGAGAGATTATCTAACTATGTTTTTGCTTTTTCTGCTGTCAGATTTAGCCATCATTTAAGTGGGCCCTAGTTGTGACAAAAATTAATCTTAATGTTGGCTTTTGTGGGTAGGATATCTAGATTTTTAGTTATCTTTAAATTCAAAGGAGTAATTTTCATTTTAACCAATAAACCTAGCCAATTAGCTTGAATCACTTGCAGCTACAGCTATCAGTTGAAGATTTGGGAGTTATCCCCAGAATCCTGGATCAAACCACCTGTTTTTCTGAAATTTCTTTAGTAACATTATGTATGGAGTTTAGTATATTTTGTCTCATTTGCATCCTAGCTTTAGTGCTGTTGGTGTTTCATTTTTTCCATTCTCTGTAAGGTTCACTGCCTAGAGAAGTCTGTATGCAAAACATTCGCCAATATGAAAAGTCAGGAAAACACATTTTTGTAAGAATTATTGTATGAATGAAAATAAATAAATAATGCTGGATGTATCTAGTTGCTCAAAGAAATTGATGTCTAACTTCCAGAGAAAATACATTCAGAAGTATTAGTCTTGCAAGCTGTAATCAATTAGAGTACGGAGTACACAAGTTAGAGGAAATAGCTTATTATAAAGAAGTAATAAGTCTAGTATCAAAGATATATGCTTCCTCTTACTATTATTTTGCTAGGGGAAAGAGCTATTCTTGATTTGCTGACATCATACACAAATAGTAGAGTTGTGGTATGGACAAGCATGTGAGTGTTCCTGGTAGTCTTGAAACAAAAGTTTCATTTAGTCAGTTCTGTTCTTAAATTTCATCACAAACTAAACTAGATGTTTTTCCTACTTAAATTAATTTAGATATTTTGTATTTTCCTCATAAGATCAGTTTATTTTCTGTCTGAATTTCTTGTAAATATCATTGAATTCTGAGTATCAGTCTTGAAATTTTGTTCCTTGTTGACCTCGTATCAGAGATCCTCTAGAGTCTTTGTCAGCCCATGGGGAGTAGCTGATAATATATCAGAAAACTTTCTGGTTGCATTTGCAGTTTAACAGAGCCCTTGACTTGAGTTGAATGATCACCATCATTTGACTTGAGCACAGTTTGAAAAGGACTTTCAGAAGTTGATGTGACCAAGGTGAATATGGGAGCATCTGCTGGTCTGGTGTCTGTAGATGCTAACAAAAGGTCTACAGGGGAAACAGATTGTATTAAAGCAATGATTTTGAACCACACACAGCTTAAAAGGGATCCATCATGAGAAATTCATGAAAACAAGCCTGCCGTCAATGGGCTTTTGTTCACTGTACAAAGGTCTGTGCTTCCACTGGAAAATACTTCAAGATATACTGATGGAGGAGGAAATAATGTTGAAAATCATTATACTAAGTGATTAACGGCACTCTGAGCCTCTAGTCACATCAGCTTGGCTATGTTGATCGCCAGTTACTTTATTTTCCCCCATTATTTTTTACCAGTATGTCCAAGGAGACGTAATGAAAATAAACACCTGAAAGAAAGTGTCCAGTGTGTCCAGTTTTGGACCCCTCGCTTTAAGAGACATATTGAGCTCCTGGAGCGAGTCCAAAGAAGGGCGACTAAACTGGTCAAGGGGCTGGAAAATAAAACTTATGGGGAGCGGCTGAGGGAGTTGGGGCTGTTTAGCCTGGAAAAGAGGAGGCTGAGGGGAAACCTGATTACAGCCTACAAATACTTGACAAGGGATGGTGGGGAGGTAGGGGAAGGGCTCTTTACATTGGTGTTGGGTGATAGAACAAGAGGAAACGGGTATAAGCTTAGTCAGGGGAGATTCAGGTTGGATGTTAGGAAGTATTTCTTCTCTGAAAGGGTTGTCAGCCACTGGAATAGGCTGCCCAGGGAGGTGGTTGAGTCCCCATCCCTGGATGTGTTTAAGAAAAGGGTAGATGATCTACTTAGGGATATGGTTTAATGTGGATTAGGGACGGTTGGACTCGATGATCTCTAAGGTCTTTTCCAACCTAGAAATCTATGAATCTATGAAAGGTGTTGGTGTGTTGGAAGATCTTGGTAAGCTTCGAGACTCTAGCTGTAGTTAAGTTGGTTTTGAGTTAAAGACAAGTCTTCTGGACTTGATCTTTTCCTGGTAGGCTCTTTGTCGTGTTCAGCTGGTTTCAGCGTTAAATTTGAAGTTCCTGGAGAGAACTGTATGAAAAAAATGAAGGCCGCTCGCTTACGCTGCGTATTGAAGAGTCTGTCTGCTGAAGTGGATATGCTTGATTCCAAGTTGAACACTAGTACGGATTCCCATAAATAAATGACAGCCACTCTGATAACTGTTACAACCTTGTGCACTTACTGTGGGCAGGAAAATTCTATGCAAGTTGCATAGGATCAATGTAAGCTTGCTGTATAATACCGACTTTGCAGAAAGTTGCATGGATCACAAATTTATACCTGAGTAAATTTAGAGTATGCCTTTGGTGTATTCTGCTTTACATGTTTAACTTAGGCCCTTGATAGTTCTTACCTTCTTACAATTTCCTATTACTTAAATGAGCACTACCAAAAATGAGTAGTCAGTATGTTAAGATTTACTTTGTAGTTCTTGCTGATTGTCTTTGGCAACACACACGTGTACTCTTAAAGGCAGAAATGCTTTTACATGGTTTGGAGACTGCCTGTGTCCATATTCATTCTTTATGGCAAGAATTAGATATATTTATGCAACACTTCAGGCTAATGACAGAGTTAAGGAAGAAAATTAATTTTTTGTATTTCAGATCCTATGTTTTGGAGTACCTTTTCATCAAATTTAAAACTAGCAGATTTTACAGAAGGAAAGGTGCATAGCAGTTATTCTAGAAGCAAGGGACTTGTCTAGAGATGCAGTTTGGAAGGGCTATATAATGAAGGCTTGTACTTGCACAAGAAATTTCCAGCTAAGATATGGTGGCAAGCAGAGAAGCTTTTGCAATTCTGGTTATAAGGTACTAGAAGTTGAGCAGTGGAGAGGTAGAGGGATACTGTCACTGCTTAACTCTGAATCTTGCAATGAGTTCGTGTGTCACTCTCCCTCTTTTGCTTATAACCCACTCATCCCCACACAGCCTCACTCATTTTGCTGCAATTCTCTTTGAGCTCAGGGATCTTCACAGGAAGGACCCATATCCAAATCTAATCTCACTAATCTGTGTACGCTTTGGCAGCTTGTTTTTAATTCCAGTGTTTTATGAATCTTAAACAAAGAGTCTTTTCAAATGTTTATATTCATAACTCATTGAAGTTCGGGAGCTCACAATGTATTTATTTTTAAACCTCCAAGAGATTCAGCCAGCAAAACTAGGGAACATTACACTTGATATTTGATATTTAAAAGGGAAAAAAAAAGTTCTCACAGCTTCTTCCAACCTTTTTCTTATTTCTTTTCTCTAATTTAAAGTAAATAATAAATAAAACTTTAAAGAAAAAAAGTCACTTTTTAAGCGTAGTACCATCTACTAAACATGAAATCTAGTTCTTCCAAATTATTTCTTCTTATTACTGTGTTATCTTGTACATAAAAATGTGTGGCTAGATACAGATAAGAAACCAGAACCATAACACTCCTCTGTTCTGTCAGCTGCTTCTTGATTCCCAGGGGCTTCTCATATGCTTTCTGATTTAAAAAGAAAAAAAAAAAAAAGTCTCTGTTCCTGTGTGTGCCCTTCTCCCATTCCTCATGTCTTGGGTTTCAGCTCTGTATTTGTTAATTTTACATGTACTTTTCCTGGAACGCTGCTTCCTTTTTTTTTCCTGATTACTATTTCCTCCTATGTATCTGACGCTCTCCGTTTTTAAAAGCAGTAGAGCAGACGTTGATGCAGATCTGGTAAAACACTGCATTTACTGTGAGAGCTGAAAGGAGATAGAGTGCAACTGAATATGCAACTCAAAGGGTTTTTTGGGTTAGTTGTTTTTGTGTTGTGTTTTTTTCTTTCCCTTCTGTCTTTTTGTTTAAATGATACATTGGCAAAATATGTTTAAAGCCTAGTCTTACACTGGTATTTTAGGTCTCATTTACTTTTTTCCAACAGCAGGCTATTAGGACAATGGCTGGATTATTTTATGCTGGTTTTCCTCATATTGCTATTGTACTATTACAAAGTTGTAAGATTTCCAAATAGGCTATTAGAGCCTATTTCCCCCTGCAAAATAATGAAAGTATATCTCTGTCCCATATGGCCTCTGAAAGGAGAGAGATTTCAATGGGTAGATGAAACACATAGAAAATGGGAAAGAGATGGGGAAAAAGAAACAAAGGTGATTTTGGAGAAACTTTTGTGCAAATGCTGTATTAGTCGCCATGGTCCTAATTATCTATTGCTACCTACCTTGTCGGGTTGTGGTACTACGCTATACACTTGGGATGTTTTTCAGACAGTGCTCCTTTTTTTTTTTTCCTTTTTTTTTTTAAATTACAAAGTAAATTTCTTGTTGGTTTGCAGCTAATGAGCAGCCCCACTCAAACTGCAGTACCTGCTATTATGTTAGTAGTAATGGTTTTGTTAGCTGTTGTTGAGCAATGTCATAGTGTTAGAAGTATGGAATAATGTTTCTTGTTTAAGTTGATACAAACATTTCTTCTGTATTTTCAGTTAATATTCATAATAATATTCAGTTATATTCTTTGCCTTTTATTTTTCTCAAAGGCAAATACTTCCCATATTGAGCAGAAAGTCACTATCTGTTTCTAATGACTTGCAGACAACTTTAGTATTGTTCTACTCTGGCTTAAAGGGTGTGGATGTGCCGAAGTGTTGAACAGCTTATGTATTTCTGTACGTTAGATGTGATATTTCATATTTATTTTAAATAAATACCTACAAAACCACAACAGGATTATTTGGCTGAATTGCTGATTGTCATAACATGGCCTCATGGTAAAAGGGAACATCCCATGTTTTAGCCAGCTTACTTTTGTGATTAAGTAGTTTTTTTGTTGTAGTGAGAAGCAGTCAGTTAATGTTATGTTTATGAAAATAAAGATCTCAAGCTATCAGCGTGCCTTTCTGATTTCAAATGCGTCTTTTGTTATTAGGTCTTTTAAAAAGCGTATTTGGATGGTTGCTGTTGTGAAAGTGTTAGCAAGAGAAGATTGAACAACTCGAGAGAGAGAAATGTGTGCTTACGTATGTAGAACTACATACTCTGAGGATTTTTGATAGGTCATCGTGACCCAGTTCCACTTTATAAATGCTGATATTACAGCAAAAAAGTTGCAGCTGTTTAGCTAAGAATGTTGTTTTCTAACTCATCTGCTAATTATGCCAGTGAAACTGCCATGGTGTGGTGGTGTGCGAGTGTGTATTTATTATATTTATATTAGTAACTTGATGCTTTCCTCTTATGTCTAGGAGTTTCTTTTAATGCTCTCTCTCCAATTGCCTCAATCTATATATTATTTTTTTTTAAAGTGCTCCCTCTTGTGTTAGTGACAGCATGGTCATCATTGTTTCAGTGTCAGTTACCAAATCACCTTGATTACAGTATGTGTCACTAGTGTTTAATGGAATTTATATTGTATTTTTCCCTTCATAAGTCTTCCAAGTGTTTTTCTGGGCCTACGTTTGCTTGCACGGCTCTCTGGATATCAACATTTCTGATTTTTCTTTCTTTTTGTAGTTTCTTTGCAATTTTACTCAGCTGGCATCTGTGTCTGTTTTTGTTGCTGCCAATGTGCTAGTAACAACTAAAACTGTTAATGTCTGTCTGTCCTCTTCAGGTCTTAAAATATTTAAATAACAGCATGCATTTGGGCTCAGCTGGTGATCCATTTCAGAACCTCAAATTAAAATTTGCTGTAATTAGAACAGAGCCTGTGGTATGATCTCCAAGTTTAAGTATTATTAATGTACTATAATCTTATGTCTAAGCATTATTAATGAGTTACTTATGAGCCAGATTTCATCCAAATACAAAGGTGGACATATTCAAGCAGATTAACAGCAAAGCTGGGGTAATACTATTATATGATTGTAAACATTGTGCTATGGATGGGGGTCGGTCTCTTCTCCCATGTTATGAATGACAGGACAAGAGGGAATGGCCTCAAGTTGCGCCAGGGGAAATTTAGTTTAGATATCAGGAAAAATTTCTTTAGAGAGGGTTGTGAGGTATTGGAACAGGCTGCCCAGGGAGGTGGTGGAGTCCCCATCCCTGGAGATGTTTAAAAACCGTGTAGATTTGGTGTTCAGCAATATGGTTTAGGGACCCTGACAGTGCAGGGCGAATGGATGATCTTGAAGGTCTCTTCCAACCAGACGATTCTATGATTCATGGTAGTGAGGGCATGGCATTAGTTGTAGCATGCTTTAATAAAGACTATAAGGCAGGATATTGTTATGAACCTAAAGATGTTGATTTTGTTACCATTAGAATGTGGTCTTCTGAGAAGGAATGAAAAGATGCAACGTCCTCATGATCTAGACCACTGGGCATAAATTTTGTTGCTGATTACTTACAAAATTCTGTTATCAAGGAAGGAACATAGGAGTATTTCTCACTTTACAGATGAGAAAACTGAGTTTTACTTGCTGAGTGACCAAATGATTTCACCTCTCTAATAGATGTTTGATAAAACCCATTTTCTCTAATCCCCACTGTGTGATTTGGTAGCAACTAAAAGCTGCAGCCGTTGCAGAAGTCTCTTGCTTTAAGGCAGGAGAAAACAATTCTCATAGTCCCCAGAGAAAGGTTACAAAACTTTTGAGTTCCCTAGCAGTGATGTGCTGCCAAAGTGGTTTTTTATTCATCTCCAATGTGTAGTAGGTCAGAAATGGCTATGATTTATGAAGCCTCTGTTGCCATGGGCAGATACACTGCCTAGGAAATTATGTATATTAATTCATCTCATATTAAATAAGCATCAATGTAAGAGCACCTTTTCCATATGTGTTTTCTATGAATTTAAAAATCTTAACAGTAGCTTCCTGAAAGCTTTCAAGAGTATGACAGAGGCAGACATCAATAATTTGCTTGTTCTTGTGTGCTATGCAAAGATGATAAATGAGCCTTCAACGTACTGAGAAGATATTTAAAAAAAAAAATACAGGGAAAGCCACTGAACTGACCTCAAAGAAGCTGCTCGCTGGAGGGAAATCTTAGTGAGATAGGGAAATGAAAAATTAATGGAAGCTTACTTGTATGCGATATGTTTGAGACAGCAAGTATATTGCTCACCAGGTTATTTATGCCTTAAGTGACTTCATGTTTGTATGTATATGACTTGAACCTATCTTAAATATGCCAATTCTTTCTTCGTCACTGCTCCAAAAATACAGGTCATATTTCAGTGGTTACATTCTTCTATTTCAGGTTTGAGGTTTTTTCCTCCTTTTTCATACCACATAAATGATGTGAAATCTTTAATTTGACTAATTACATTTATTTAGCAGTTAGTCTGGCTTTATGCAAGTTCGTTTGGACCTACTTGGTAACTGCTTCCTCTTTCTGACTTAAGGGTAAAAGGAATACTCATGTGGAACATAACAGCAAAGGAAGCTCCTGCTCCGCTCAGTTTGTATTGTATACGCTGTGAGAGATGGAATGCTCTGTACAGGCTCCTTCCCTACACTAGTCATGTTGTGTGACCTACATCTATCTATAGGAGTCTTTGTATTAAATTTCTGTTTAAGTTTGTATTAAATTCAAAGATACACTACCTGGGAAGTGTAATCTTGTGACCTTAAAGGTTAAAGGACCTTTCAAAATGCGTCTCCCGCTTTTTTTATTCAGTACAGTGGTCAATGTAGAAATCTTTGCTTTAGCACCAAGGAGAAAATGTAAAAACACAATAATGAGGAAGAGAAAGTGTCTGCATGAATTTAGGGGTGATGCTTTGTCCTTCAATTTCTTGCCCTGAGTGGATATGAATGGGGTTGACTTTCCACTGTGAAGGACCAGGACCAAGGAAGATATTTTTCCAGATCATATTGTAAGAGAGGTGATAGCGAGTTGCTAACTCGTCTATATTCACAGCTTCGTTGAAGACTGAAAGTGCAGTTTTAAAGTCATAAGTGTGTATAGGTCACGGTTCCTGGAGTCATGCGAAGACAACAGAGTTATCTTCTCTTCAGGTAACAAATATTTCCATGAGTCATAGAAGTAAATGAGGTTTGACTTCCTCTGCCCCCCAGTCTTTTTGTATCTTAAGCCTGACTGATTTGGTTATCTAAAAAAAAAAGAATTGGCCACAGTTAAAACTTTCCATATGTTTGAATCAAATATTAGGGCTCCCTTCTGGATTTACTGTCATCCAGGGGTGGTGTTGAAGGCAACCTTTCTGTGAGTGGAGGAGGATCTTCTATAGTGTCGTGGGTTAGGTTGAACCGCCCCCCCACACAGCCGGTCACTCCCCCTCCCCCACCCCCAGGAATGAGGGAGAGAATTAAAGGATAAACGGGAAACCCGTGGGTTGAGATAAGAATGATTTAATACAGATGATTTAATACAGTGTAGGTGCTCACCACCCCCTCGTATGCGAAGCCCGTCTTGTCCCGAAACTGCAATCCCAGACGAACGCGAGGCCCCGAAATAGAGAGGGGCAGAGAGAGGGAGAGAGAGAGAGAGAAAAGAAAAAAAAAAAACGCAGAGCAACAGCGCAGCAAGCGCAGAAGAGCAAAAGTGCAAAAGAGCCAAAGCGCAAAAGCCCTTCTTCCCGGCTGACCCTCACTTTTATACTGGGCATGACGCTGCATGATATGGAATACTAATTGGCCAGTTTGGCCCTCAATCTTAAGTTCCACCACAAATCACAAGGGGAATCGTGTCCCCCTTGTCCCACCGTGTTCCTGCACTCCGGCACACTGAAAAGTCCTTGGAGTTTCACTTCCAACCACAAACATCAGCTTGCTATCAACATTCTTCTCAGAGTGAGCCTCTGAGTAAAACCAAAACACGGAGCTCTTCTGGCTGTTAAAAAACTCTGTCCCAGCTAAAACTAGGACATATAGAATCACCTATTTTTATAAAGCACATTGGGTTTTCGTATCTATATTACCTCTTTCATCAAACCTGGTTTGAAATTGGCTGTTATGTCATTACTAGGGAGGAAGGTAACTGGTGGGATTCCATGCACTCTGTTTCATTTAGGAAGCTATACTCATAAAAATAATTTTTTTTTTTTATTGCTTGCGATGGCAAAAAAGACTTGCAAACACGAGTAGCAGTGAATGGATGCATGCAGTAATGGCTGAACCAGTGGGTAGGCTGCAGAAGGAGCTGAAGCAGTCGTTTTGGCAAGCAGTGCTGGCTGGTAAAAATCAGGGCTGTCTGAAGGAAGGAGCTCTGCTTCTTCTGTGCGCCTGAATTAGTGTATATTGTAACAATTTAAAGTGTTGAAGATTGTATTTTTTACTTTTCTCTTTTATGGGATTTCAAGTTTTGAAGCCTATTTTTTCAGTGGTAAGCCACCAGCATTTCAGAAAGCGCACCACATGGGGCTAGAAGGTAAATTCAGTCTTGCTGCTGAACTTGGAGTTGGCCTTCCCCCTTCTGTTAGCAGGGCGTAGGGTTTCTCATTAGTGCTCATGAAAAAGACTTGCAGCATGAAGGTGCTCTTGAGGTCTGCCGTATGTTTTGAATTGCCTAAATGTGTGTTCATGCTGTACATCAAAAGTGGAATGACTAGTGTTATGTCTGTGTGTTACTGCAGTTTTGAAAGGGGTTTGGGGCTTGTCCAATTTCCAGGACTGGGAATAAAGGATCTTAAAACCTGAAGGCTTTGAAGCCCTAACCAATGTAGGGGAATTATATTTGTCAACACTTACTACAAGCCTTCTTAATGCTTTCCTGAAATCCGTGTGATTTCCCATTTAGGCACTGTTGGATATAACTGATGGTATGGGAATTTGTGATTTCATCAACAGTAAGATTTGTTTGATCCAACTCCAGCAAAAATGTTATGTGACATAATACCTCTGAAATTACTTGAGGACTTGAGAAATTACATTGCAGCATGAGGCTTGCTCTACTGAATAAAGAAGCTGCTAATTAACATGTGGGCATTTAGCTTTTCTTTATTTTTCTTTTTTCCTTTCCTCTTCCCTAGGAATGTTTCGGAAAAACGATGATTTGACTCCGTCACAGAGGTGCTTGGCTGTAAGGTAGGCTTCCAGACATCTCTGACAGTCTAATTTTCTGTCTCTTGTTAATGTTCTCTGGAATTGCTACAGTTCACATTCAAGACGGAGAGTTTACAAACTCATGTAGAACAGATCCATGCTTTTTATATTCGTAGCTTAATTTATACATCTGTTCTCCTGGAAAATAGCACTATTTTCCAGTTTTATACTTGTTTATAGGTAGGTTTTGTACTTATTTAAGAAAACCTTCTAAGTTATTTGCAGTCTGTGCAAGCTAATGCCATATCAGACAGGAGACTAGTCAACATTTAGTACACTCATAAAGTAGCTGGTGAAGGAACATGCTTGTTTAATTCTGTTTTTCAGTATTTAACTTATCTTTTTTCCTTTCTCTATTCAGGAGGCTTGAAAATAGTATGTTTTCCTGGGCAAAAGTTTAACTTGAGGCATTTTCCTTAATTGAAATTATTGCCAGTTAATGCAAACCTTGTACTGATTCAGTTATTGGAGGGGGGGGGCGGCGGCGCAGGGAAGAAAACATAAACAGTTGAACAAACACTTGGGGAAACACCCTTCCTTCTCCTTCGCCAGGCTCAGCTTCAGTCAAATACCCAAACACTGGGTGTTTGACTGAAAATGCTCAGTATGGCTTAGAAAGAAGTACTATGGGTAGAATGTTTTATGCTGTGATTACAAAAGATACCGACACAAACTGCTTTTCTACATGTGGTTTTTACTGCAGTTAGAGTAAGTGATAACATGGAGTACAACTTTTCCTACTGTGGAAGTTCTGACATTCCATCTCACGAGTTGCTTGTCTTTGAATTACAGACGCATGCCAAGTCTACTGGAGTATTTAAGTTACAACTGTAATTTCATGGGTATCCTGGCAGGCCCATTATGCTCTTACAAAGACTATATTACTTTCATTGAAGGCAGATCATACCAACTGCAACAGTCTGAAGCAAATGGGAAGGAAGATACAAAATATGAACAAACGGATCCTTCTCCAAATGTAAGATGTATGACTCTTGCAGTGCTGATGCTTATGTAATCATTGCATGAAAAGCTTGGTTTGCACTGTTCATTTACAGGCGTAACTTCTGAGCTGTATCTGGAGTTCATTCATCAACAGTATAGTTCCCTCTTCAAAAAGTTAAATGCTTATTTCTTTTAAGGCAGGTTTTCTCCATGGTTTCCAGTCTGGATCTTGCGGATAAAAGCAGATTAAATTGGAGCTTCCTAACAAGCTTACATGGTAAAAAGCCGTCTTTAAATAAAAACAGTTCATACATGTTTCCTTCAAAGCATAGACTGTGCATAAAAATGTCCTGGTAAGGACAAAGTGCAGGTTTTGTCATTTGAAAGCTGATGAGGCTTAAAAGTTCCAGCAAGGTTTCATGAATGGTCTCAAATTATACTGTTCTTTTAATGTCTTCTTGCAGCAAGTAGAAAACATTCATATGTAACAAGTTGAAAAACACTCATAGAAATGGCTTCGTTTTTCTTGCTTTCATTCATGTAGAGAGGTTTTAAAGATGGATTTTGATCTGAAGGTGTAGTAAAAGATGTACTAGCCGTAACACAATGGCTATATATATATAGCCATATAACATATTTCTTCTTTTCTCTCCAAAATACATACAGAAGAAAGTCCAATTGATCATACCTCAGAAGAGATATTGTATAGCCTGAATTAAAATCAAAAACTCCCAAAGCTTGTTACTTTTAAAATTTAATCCAATTAGTTTAATGCTCAGGGTACTGAATATTTTTCACTCTTTTCATATTCTCTTAAATAAGACTTTTAAATTTTTGTGTGCCTAAGATAATTATTACCACACACAAAAAGCAGAATTATCATGGAGTCGACTAGAACACTTCAGATACATGGCTTTTGCTAATTCCAGTGCCAATTATCTGATTTCTGCTTGTCTTCTGGACCACCAACTGTTTCTGGAGCAGATGAAGGCATTCCTACACATAGCTGCTTGTCACGTCCTACCATCTTAGGTTACCTACCTGTGGGTTACCATCCCCACAGCTGGGCTAACAGAGAGTGCTTCCCAATTGGTTGTGTCATCTCCAGCCACTTCCATTCTTTGAATCTGGATGAGAACTCTTTGCACGTTCCATTCTACCCATCTTATGCTCTTGTGTGGTTGTAGTGACGTGCTGTGCAGGAATGTAAGCTAAGGGCTGGAGGATGATAACATTTTAAACTTCTCCATATGTTGACAAAGTACCTAAGCTCATAGAAGTGTGCTGTGGAGCAAGTACTCAGGAAGGAGAGAAAGAAGAAACTTCCTTGCATAGATTGGCACCTCACAGTCTGTAGTCTGCACTGATGTATTGACAAAGTGGCAGACACTTCTTTTGTTTTTAAAGATCATGTTGGCTCAGTACAGACATCACATCTTATGTACTAAAATCCTATTTCTGCAGAAAAACAGTGTAGTAAAATTATTGCAAATAAATGGAACTAACCAAATGTGCCAGCATCAGTACTTCTGGACATGCATCTGCTGATTGCCTGGTAGGACCTCCCAGCTTTTTACCATATAATCTTGCTAGCAATCTGAACAAAGTCAATAGAAATCAGTGTAAACCTGTGATGGATTCTTCTTTCAGGTAAGCAATTTTCCTTAGAATGAATTGCTTTTAAGATGCTTGAAACTTTTCGTGATTTATGCTGCATTAGCTTTCGACATAAAAATAAAGAGAAGCTGTCTATGCTGTTGGTACTTCATCTCCCAACTGGTGTTAGAGAAATCTGGCTGCGTTTTATAACACCAGAGAGTACTGTGTGCTTTTGGAGAAATATGGATGATATAATTTTACTGCATTTGCTGCATCAATTAAAATATTCATTGTCTTGTTCTAGAAGAACATTTAAATACCATTAACTTCATATTAATACTTTAAATTTGTTCCTTGATTCTCATGTTATTATTTCAAGAAGAATAAATTGTTAGGTAACTCAGAAAATGAAATGTAATGGGAATCAGCAAATGTTAATGTAATAAATGAAAGAAAAAAATAATCTTTCAGCTGAGTTACAATAAGTTTCATTTCTTGTTAAATATAATTACTTAACCAAAGTAGTTCATGCCAGCCTCCTCCTCTATACTGTGCGTTGACTGCATGATGTTAACTTGGTTTAGTATTTTTCATGTGTTCATTGCATGTTAAATGAATCAAGTCAACATATTAAAAACTTATTTCTTATATCCCTCCTATTGTGCCTTTTTGCAAGCTATCAATTGTTGGTGCTCAAAGTGGTGTCAACTCTCAGAAATTAATATCTGTCTTTGTAAGTTTCTTTTTATTATGGCTACCCTTAAAATACAAGATTCCTGTCAGCAGATACCTGCTTTCTTGCTTATTATGCAGACTCTTCCTACAGGTTATAAAGTTCTTGCTTAATTACCTGTAATTTTTACCTGAGGTGCTAACCGCTTCAAAACAATATATTTTAACATAGTTCAATATTATATCGAGCTCATTATTGATCATTTATCAACTGAAAAGAATAACAGATTCATTAAAATAAAAGATTAAAAGATCTTTTTCTACTTTTTGGTACGTTTATATTATACATGTTTATACAATAATATATTTATAAAATTCTCAAGCTCAGTGAATGTTTTACCTTTATTGCTTCAATTAGAAAGCTGTTCCTGAACTTCTTTCTCTGATTTAGAATCTAACTTTCACAATAATTATATTCACATCTAATGAATGCACATTTGGTTTTGTCCAGGCATTGTCTTTTAGCTTAAGTACCTTTTCACCTTCTCAGTGTTGGCCATATTTAATATTTTTGTACAGGTATGCTTGGTTTTTATTCATCAAAGCTAAATGAGCCAAGACTTTCTACCTTCTTGTAAAATAAATTTTATGTTCTACTTCATGTGAGGTCAATTATTCTGCAGCCTGAAGTTCTTTTAATTCCTGAACAGAACAGTTATTTTGGGGAAAGTGCAATTTTTGAGTTATTCCACAATAACCAGGTGTTACTTTTCAACTTGATATGTCGAAAACTTTAAAGAGTGAATGAAGTTAAACTTGAAACTTTTAAATTAGTTATTTTATCCTTGTGAAAACTGACCAACTCTCCTGTGAATGTATAATCCAGTGATTACCTATTTATACCTTGGCAGAGAAGCTTGTTATCAATAACCTAGTTAATTAAACAATAGGAAGTGAATTAGTGTTTCACCAAATGCATTTCTGTAGGTAATTGGACTATAGATTATTTTGTTGTCAGTTAGGACCTCTGTTTCTGTAGAAGTCGCATTCAAAACTGGAACGCTATAAACAAGCCTCAAGCTGTAGTTTATTAAATTGTTTAGGTTAACCCAAGTATAAACTCTTGCTGAGCATGGTAGGTTCTGGCTGTGGGTATTGGGTCCGTTGCTTATTGTACCAGTGCTAACATGTAGTGCACTGGGTCGTGGTCTGATTCAGATCACTTGATCCAGTTTAAAGCAAATTAGTCATTTGGGGGGTGGGGTGGGGGGAGGGCAAAACCCTCAGAGGCTAGATTTTCACTTGATTTGCTTTTCTGTTCTGACTCACTGGAAGGAAAAGAGCAAAAACTGGCAGCAAAAGGTGAGGAGACAGGGCAGGACTGCTTCTTTGCATTGCAGCCTATTTGGATTGTCCTTCAGAAACAGTTTAAACCAGTCTTGAAACCGCAGCTCCCAGTCTTTGTAGAAGCAGGAGGTTATCTCCATCACTGTTTGCTAAGGACACTAATATACCTGATACTGATTCCTGTAAGTGATATGAGCATCCTTGACAGGGGTCCTGGGATTTATAATTATTGAATGAAGTAGTATAATTGGAGGGGGGGGGGGGGATGCTTGTCCCTACACCTAATACCTCATTTAAATATTTAGTAAGTGTATTAAAACACCTTCCTCCTACAGTATTTCTTCTGCAACTACAAATTGAAAACTGCAGAGTTTATGTCTTAAAAGTACAATTTATGGCAGAGCCCTGTATGAGTTCATTACTTTTTTTCTTAAGATAAATTTTGTTGAAACTCTGATGCTTTTCCTTAGAAGGTCTTTCACCTCCATGATTTAGTTAAAAACCTTCAAAGAGGTACTAAGTATATTTTGGATTGAATAGGCAGGTTGATGATTTCTATTTACGAGTAGAGAAACCAGTAAATAGTGACAATGGCAAAAAGCAGACCTTTAAACAGAGATAACATTACTTACAAGTTGCCAAACATATTTTGAGACTTTGTAGAGATCTTCAGATGGAAAACATCTATTTTATATGTTTATGCTTATATTTTAAGTTGCCTGTTAATGTTACCAGCCTATAAATACTGTTTCTTATACTTAAATTGAACATGACTTTAAATTATAGCTTAGACTTTGAAATTAAATCCTTGTAACTGTCTTCAGAACTTTGGGTGTGATGCCTTTTGGTATTTATAAGTATCTAACTTTTTGCATGTATCAGATATTGCATACCAAAATTAATCATAGAATGGTTTGGGTTGGAAGGGACCTTGTGATTCATTAGTGTTAATAATAACTGATTTTCTGAACATTCATTTCTATTTAAATTCTTGAAGGAGTTAAGCCAACTGAACTTTCCCTCTGCTTTGGCAAAGAGAGAGATGGATTAATAGTTGCTAGGAAAAAAAAAAAGGAACACTTTTAGGAAGTGCATGCCCTTTGAACTCTTGTAACAGAGTAAAATATTTAAATTAAATTCGTTAGGAAGTAGAAAAAAAAATTAAACACCAGCTTTAGCTGTTAATAGGTAGTTGCCTCCTGAATTATCCAGCTGGTTTGTTTAATTAGCTGGGTTTTCTGATCCTCTCTGAAATACCTTCTGAGATGAGCCACATGAAATATATGCAGTATCCAAAGTTACCCTCACTGTTTTACAGCTTTTCCAAGTCTAATTTTTAATCAGGTTTTGCCACCTCTTACATCTGTGTGACTGGGTGAATCTTTGATGCTGTGTCTTGCAGAAATCTGTGTTTTCACTTGAGCACTTAATGCTTCATTCTGTATTGTGAAACAGAATTATTATGCTTTATTTTGAAACTAGATACGTGAAGCTGCACTCTAATTGAAGCAGGACGTTATCTTTAAAAGTTTGGGCAGGTATACTGGAAGCAGGATGGACAGAAGAAGGATTCTGGTTATATTTTGCTGTGATGCTTCGAAGAAAAGTAGCCAGATTGGTTGTTTGCTTGCCAAGTTTAGTGCTTGTAGAATTGTAATGTCAAATAAAATTGTAATGTTTAAATTTAAATATTAAGATTACTTACAATCAAAACTTGAAATTTGCATTTCAGTGAACTAGCTTTCAGGCTTCTCTTTTGTAGGTGCTTGGTTAGTGGGTTACTTCAGGAACTTGCACAGAACATGGTTATCTGCCTTTGGGCTGTGGATCAGACTAGCTGCATAAAGCAGTAAAAGTAATGCATTATTGCACTGAGTGTTTTGTAATAGAACCTTAGAAATGTTTTCCTAAAAATACATACTCTTTCATGTGATGGTTATACCAAAACTGGATTTTGAGAAAATCTGAGCCCAGGTCCTGTCTGAACAGCGTATTTTTACATGTTGGGAAAACAGGTCTATATAGAACTGAGATATTTTGGCTGTAAATTCATAAATTATTTCAGTATTTTAGTTAGTTTAGAATTCAGATATTATAATAATCTAACAGAGATGATTGATATGTTGAGTTGGGCAACAATTGAACACCTGCATTATGACAAAGATTACCAAAAATGAACTGAAGCTTTGCCATTGTTTTTGGAATCTCTGTACTCATAGTAATTGTACTTATCTTGTCCTAGATTATATGCTTTGTATTATGATGTCTTAAACAACTTACTTGTGTCAGTAATTTGACAATGAAATAAGAAAAAACTGGAGTTGCTAAAAGATGTTCCTGTTATTGAAAGGGATTTTAGAGGCTCCCTGTAGTCAGACTGGATTTGCTGTGTTTGCCAGAAGTGATGCTCACAACTTAATCAAGATAACGATATTCCTTGAGCCTCCGTAAAATGTTACCAACTATTTTAAAGTTGGTAGTACATATTACTGAAAAATTGGCATACATGTACAGCTGTTTAGGGAAGGAAGATTATAACTTGCCCTTTTTTCCAGAAGATTAACAAAAAATGAAGCTTACAAAGTCTCCCATCTTAATCTTTCCAGATAGCTGTGGCACAGAAACTCTTAATCTGTGGACTGTCTTTACTCTTCCACATGACTATTACAAAAACTTTGCCTGTGGAATACAACATTGATGATAACTTCAGAGCTACAGCATCATGGCCTGTAAGGTTTTTCTACTTATACGTGTCTCTTATGGCTGCCAGACCCAAGTATTATTTTGCATGGACTTTAGGTAAGTACATACGTTAAAAAAATAAAGAAAGAGTATGTATTGAGTTTCATTTGAAATGATGCATGCTAAGATGTATTAAAAAGTGACAGTGCCCTCTTGAGGCCTTAGGAAAACGTCCCTGCACTTAAGTATTATGAGCTGTTGTCAAAGTATGTTGAATGATGTCCCTCTTTTCAAGAAGCAAAACGAAACATAAATCTAAGCACAGTGTTATGACAGTGTTGCAAATGAGATCATGGTCTCCTGAAGAAATCTGAGTAAAACATAAGGTTTTTTTGGACAGTGATAGTGTTTTAATAAGCAATGACCTTATTTTTTTTTAAATTGTAGTAAATCTATTCTGATGTACAATTCTTAATTTTTATTTTTTTATGATATCTCGATTTTGGCATATCTGTAAAGTTATTCTAAGCCTCTTTCTGTGTTTAGTTATAAGTAATTTGCTTAATGTTATTCAGGCATGAAGGAAAAATGAATATATTGAAATTCAGATATATCAGTGTTGTCAATAGTCGATGGCATTCACAGTAGTATTTTCAGAATTTGGTGGGTGACACTTCAGTGTTAGTCTTTGTTTACTGAAAGTTTTAATTTACTGATGAGAACACCCATAGTCACCTATTTCAGACACTGAATAGATTACATAGTTTGAAGAATATTTTGCTTTTCACTTCACGTTATTTGAAAAAAACAACATATACAACAGGAAGATCCTGTATTTATGTAAGCTGACATCTTGGAAGTGGCTCACAAAACAGATTTCATCAGCTTCCTCCTCCTCTCCAGTTTTACATATTTGTTTCATAATTCTTTTGAGAGAGAATCTGTGGGAAACAATGCAATAAAAGAAAGCCTTAGTGTAGCAGAGCAGCATGACTCATTTACAGCTGCTGATTTCATTCCTGGTCAATGAATGAAGTGCTTTCAGCTTGTCTGGGTATAGTAATTCTGGGGCTTGTTGTGGAATGAAATAATTTTGAATATTGTGCTCTGATTCACTAGTATCATCGTCTGTAAAGAGTAGGAGTCATCTGAAAAATGAATAATCTTTTTTGTTTTTTTCCCTTGTAATGCTTAAGATGGATTTCTCCTTATGCTAGCCGTGTAGAACTAGCATTCCTTTGGTAGTTTTTTTCTTCAGTATTGTATCAACTCTATACTTTGCCAAATAACTTGTTTTCACCTTCTTCCTTTCGCTTTACCTCATCTAAACTTCTAATGATATCAGTAGAATGTGAGAGGGCCTTAATAGTTTACTGGATGTTATGCTTCTGAGTTGTACATTGCTATTCTTTACATATCAAAAAAATCTGTTAATGAAGTGAATTATTTAAAATGGATACATACTAAAATGCTAGTTAATAAAATGAGTACTTACTCTAGCCATAGTCTTAGTGCTCTTGTTAGCAAGAGATTATGAAGTTCATGTCTTCACCTGTTTCTAATTGAACATAAAATCATTGTCTAATATTTGAAGTCGCCATCAGGATACCAGAAGTATAGCAGCAAATTTTGTTGCAACCTGATGTAGTGGAGGGTATCCTTGCCCATGGCAGGGAGGTTAGAACTAGATAATCTTTGAGGTCCCTTCCAACCCAAACTGTTCTATGATTCTATGTTTTTTTTAATTGTCATTGATGAGGAAATAAAATATTATAAATTACCATATATTAAATCAAATGTCACAAAGGCCTCTTCCAGACTAGTAGATAACTGAAGAAACTGAACTTCAGGAAAGGAACTGTTTAAGTCAATTGTTTCTTTTACTTTCCAAATACACTGGATTAATATCTTGAAAAAGTTTTAAAAAGGGAAAATGCAAAAGATATTAATTTCTCTTACATGTCACTATTTATAAAGTAAATTCTTTTTAATATGGTAATACAAACTGAGCAATTTCTTTTGCCTTGCTAGCAAGGTGACAATGTAATTACAGTGCTTTAAATGAATTCTGAGCTCACAGAGAGGGCCCATGTCCTGTAATCAGAGGACTGGATCTGTATTGCTTCTGCAGAGCCTTTTGCCTACCTTGCTTCCAATTCCTCAGGACTCCTCTGAACTGGGAGGGGAGCTGTCATTCTCCCCATGGTCACTCACTTATCTAAGTGGACACATGGTTGGGCTCATGCCTCATGGATGTGTGTTCAAGTTTGGGTGCATGCAGCCAAGTGCCTGGCTCAAGAGAGGCAATGTTCAGAGGGAAAAAAAGAAAAAAGGCAAAAAACCCAAAACGTTTCCATGTAAGTGACTATCCTGATTTGAGAAGTACAGCTGAGGAAGTTTTAGTGTCTGAGCTAGCAACGCTGAGGCAAAGGTGACGACTGAGTAACGACAGGTGTTATTCAGACTGGGATCCCTTGTACTTTCCTACCCAGTCCAGGTGACGGTAGCGGCTTTTTCTCTGAGGGAAAAATACTGTTTGCTTTAAACTATTTGACCTTTGGTGTGCATCGTAAACACTTCATATTCGGAAGTGTTGTTAACAGGGGCCTTGTGCCCTTCGTGGAAGTCTGACAAACTCTACATCGCTTAGTAAAGTACTCTTTTCTTCTGTTAGGTTTGCACTGCGCTGTGTGGTGCTGTAAATGTGCACCTGCTGCAAGTGAATCATGCAGTTTAATCTTTATGCTTTAAACGTCACTGTTGCTGCATAACGAAGACAAAAGATGTGCAACTGAGTGTTGAGCTGCTGTCTCAAATCATTACAACCAGCCACTGTTTCATAGTCTTGATGCATCTCATTGAGTTTTGTTTTTCTGTCACATTGCTTAAGTCCAAGTAGGTGGTATGAGAGAGGAGGGACGTCTGTACTGTGAAGTCGGTAGCGCTGCCTTTCGTTCTTCTGCTTTTGAGCAAGTGATTAGATTGAAAGCTAGTAGTTGCTTGGATTATTCTCTGTTTGTTCAAGTGTCTAATACAGTAATCCTCAGTGTTTTTAAAAAATAAATACGTAGCCTTTAAAAATGTGATCAATATTTTGAACAAACTACATGTTGTGTGATCCAGTTTATAATTCACTCTTCTTTTTGGTTTATTGCAGCAGATGCAATTAATAATGCAGCCGGGTTTGGTTTTAGAGGCTATGATAAAAATGGAGTTACACGTTGGGATCTAATATCAAATCTCAGAATCCAGCAAATAGAGGTTTGTTCATGGCTCTTTCGAATAAAATACATGCCCGTGTAGGTAGTTGCTTGTAATTTCAGTAACTTTTCCTATGCGTTTTGTTCCTCAAGCTGGTGAATAAGTTCTAAGTCAGAAATGACATGTTCACACCCTTAGGAAAGGATTGAAAATAGTATGTTTGGAATATGTTCTACCTGTCAGTTATAACCACAAAATATTTTGGAGTTCAAGTAGTTGAGTAAATACTTTATTCAACTCATCACAAAGTAGGGTGTTTGGGGTTTTTTTTATAATTATATGTCAGAATTCGGAAATATTTTGTAACATTTTACAATTACGGAAATAATTAATTTGTTTTTACTTTACAGTTTTCCACAAGTTTCAAGATGTTTCTTGATAACTGGAATATCCAAACAGCTCTTTGGCTTAAAAGGTATTTACTTCTTAAAGGAAAGTTTTTTTTCTTCTTCAGTGAAGTTTCTTAGATAAATATGTCTTTGAAGGTAATTTAGCGTTTAAAGCTAAACCCCACAAAACAGTACGGTGGTTTGTGGTTTAGCAACCACATGAGACATTCTTCTTGTAATGCTTGAATTAAAGTCTCTAAATTTAGCACTTCTCTCTTAGTGTAAACTGTCAGGTAATGATAGAAACTGGGTTTTATCACTGGTTATAGGGAACCTGTAAGTTTTTATCAGTGGAGGTGTGTCGTTTCTTCCCTCCTGGCATTCAAAGTAGTGCATGTTGCTGAGAGCAGTAGACCAAATGCACACCATTGGCTGCTAGCCTGTGGAAACTCAGAATTTATTTTTTTATTTTTTTCTTTTTTTAGCCACACAATGATACAGGAACTTCCATACATTCTGAGAGACAACTTTCTGCACTCTTCTGTAATGAGTGTGTGGCAAATATCAAACCCTACAATGTGTTATCAAAACAAATTGCAAAGTAATCTCTCAGATGCACTTTTTCCTTGTCTGGGAAATGGGTATAGTGCCCAGTGAACTAAATCACTCTGCTTTTACTACTACTTTGTGGTAACTAGAAAGTAAAAAAGCGTTCTTGAGTAATAGACAGGTGTTGCTTCTCTTCTCCCAATCTCTGTATAGATGGTCTTCTATGAATAGATGTGAGTTTAACTGAGACTCCCATCTTGGCATCACTCAGAGGACTTCCTCTCTTATTCTAGAATGACTGGCAACAGGATGTTCCTTCCATCAAATGTCTTCATAGTGTATTCTCTTTCTTCCATAATCTCTTCCCTAAATATTTTTCTGACCCCGTTAAAAACAGAAATTGAAATTTAGGCCATTATTCTAGTTAGCTTAATAAGCAATAGAATCTATTGCTAGGACAGTCAGTAAGGAAGAATTGCATGCTTGCAGGCATTGAAATGCATCATTTAATAAAGCAAATTAGCTAGTTTAAAATGCATTTTAATTTAGCTAGAGAACAGAAGTTTATCAGTATTAAAACTTAATAGTAGAAGGTTGTGCTCCAACAAACTTTCAAAATACCTGATGTTTAACTCCTTTTAGTGGAGATGAATACCATTTCTGTTAGGAATTGAAAGAAAAAAATGCAAATCAATTGTTCAGGGTGACATTAAAAGAAGATGCTAAGAAAAATTAAAGCAGCATCTTTAATAAATATTTTTAAGAACAAGTAAGTTGAATTTAGGAACAACTAACTGCCCTTAAATTTTTAAGAACAATCGTAGAAGAATCTTTGAGGATAGCCTAAATACACGTTGATTCTGCTACAGTGAAAGGGAGAAGAGTGGCTGTTTTCTTAAAGATCTGTTGTAAGAAAAAGATTGTTTTAGTGATTACATGTGAGGCATAAACATTAGTCCAGAGTATATATTATATTACCAATAATTTGATTTTTTGCAATGTATGCAATGTTTCTTGCAATGAATAGAGGACAATCTCATGTATTACTTTAAACATCCACTTTTAATGCCTCACTTCTTTACCATTTATGGAAGTATCTAAAATCTTAAGCATATATCTCGCATGAAATACAGAAATATTGGATGTCAGCATTCCTCCTGTTCTTTTCTGATACTCTTGAAAGAGGAACAGAACTTAAGCCCTGATTGTGTGTGAAAACAAACTCTTTGTAAAAAGACAGTTAACTCTACGGATCATAAAAATGTTTGATAAACATTTGATGTAGATCACAAAATACAGTAGTTCAAAGGTATTATTGTTACAAGGATAAAAGTTGAAATAGGTATTTACATAGTAGCATATATTAACAGTGTATATCATGATAATGTTTCCTGACTGGAGAAGCTGTTGTGTTCCCTCTCAGCCTGTTCATTGTTTTCTCCAAAGAAAACATCTAATTCCTTTTGTCTTTGGTCATGTTTGCAAAACCTCTGTGGTTTTTGTTGCACTCTTCTGGCTTCTTTCCAAACTTCCTATCGTCTTACAGTTGATATGATACTTAAGACCTCCAAGGTCTTTTCCTGACTTGTTACAGGCAGAGTTGAATGCTTTGAGTGGATTAATTACCTTTTCTTTAGATAACTGCTCCTAATACATGGCAGTATTGCATCTGTCTTTTTTTGCAGCAGCAATCTAGTGTTGATTCATGCTCAGCTGATACTCAGCTTCACACTATTGATTCATATTCATGCTCAGCTACACATCTTCAGTAATGGTAAATGGATGGGTACTGTTTTGCCTTTCACTTTTCTTCTTAGATGTTCTAGAATTTGGACTTAATCTTGTTGATTTCAGTATGTCTTTGAAGTCTGACAAGATAATTTTGGATTCTAGTGCTCTATCTGTTAAGAGAACAACACCAATCTCTTTTGTTCCCTCCACCTTCAGCCCACCCTCTCCCTCCCCCCCTCCACCCCCCCAAAAAAAGGGGAAAGGCAGGGTGGAAGAATATACTTCAGTCAGCCACCCAAGGGGAGTACCTTGCTGAACAGTTGATGCATCTTCACACTTCTCGAGCAAATCATAAATAACTTGAACCACCCATATTTGAATAGATTTTCTCAGCCTGTCGTGATGACCATGTTTCCTTGGTTTGCTTTTTGGAATGTCAAGTGAAGCACTTCAACACAATTTATTATTGACAAATCCATGGAGAAACTTTTAATCCTACTTTTAACTCTTTGAAATTGAAGCCTGATGATTTTTTTTTTTTCCTAGTATATATCTTATTTGACTTGCATTGATGTAGCCGAAATTTGATTAGTTAATTTAGGTTGTTTTATTAGCTTTTGAATGCTTTGCAGGGGAAAATCTGCTTAGTTAAAGTAGTTTAAACCAAATAAAGATTGAAGCCATTTATCAATTTATTAACAAGACATGACTAACCACCAGTCAGTGAAATACACATTCAGAATAAATATCAGTACTAGAACAGGTAACATTTTGTACATGCTTAGTGTTGTGGCTTACTAAACATATTTCTAAATGCTCTTCTGTAACTAATCCCAAAGAGTTAAAAAAGTGTAAGTGCAAGCCACACTTCCACTCCCAAGGACATGTGGGTTATAAAAACACACCTCCTTCTGGAAACGCGGGCCCCCCTGCTTGTACGTGCTGCCCGGGGGAGGTGTGGGTGCTCCAGCTCTGAGTGAACCCGCTGATTCACATCCCAATGAGAAAAGCATGCCATGAGTCCACATGCATGCAGCTGACGGGGATGAGATAGATATAGCTCCCGGTGTGTTGCATACTGCACTGACAGTCCCCTGGCTGGATGGAGGCTACGGGGTGTCTGCCAGGGAGGATGCTCTGTCTTGGCCGAGGCAGAGGTCACGATGCTGGTGAGGTCACTTCTGGCAGTGTCAGACCAGGTTTTGATGACTAGTATTTAGCTCCAAGGTGTCTCCCTGACTTGTTACAAATTTTCCTAGTGCTTTTTCTACTTTCTAGGCTGACATCTTTGTTTCAAGTCTCTTTGAAATTCCCTGGTTACCATTTAGCCTGGCCAATGTTGCCTTTGTCTTTACAGTGATCTGCTGTGGGCAGATACCCTCAGATAGTTTTGTACGTTACACAGGCATGCGTCTGTGCCCGCTCATCTTAGCAAAGGCCTTTGGCAAGGGGAGGGGGCTCTGCTGCACTGAAGACCTCAGAAGATAAAATTTACCACACCTATTTGACCGGAATAAACTAAATCAGCAAAATACATTTTTTGATCTTTCCCTGTTCAGATCCTGCCTTTTTACCTTCTGTTCTTTAACACTGGCTGTATCATTTGGTCTCAGCAATCTTTTGTATATACAGGAGTTATTTAGTAATGTAGTTACATTAGTAGTGAATGTTTCAGCCCTCTATATTAGCTTGTCTTCCTCTTTGAATAATGGATGTGCATTCTCTTCACTCTCTCTGTTACTTGCTGTGTGTATATAAAACCTTTTTACATATTGGTGTCTATGGCCTTTTTCAGTTAAAACCCGTTTTTGTACGTTCGCCTTAGATTTGTGTTCATGCATGCTTGTGCTGTTTATTTTTGCTTCATGTTAGTGTACATCTGTTTCCATATTTCCTGTTGCTTTTTGGTTTTCAGATCATTAAAGAACTCTTGATGAAGCTGTATCAGGACCTTACCATGTTTCCTATCATTCTTCCACATCATGATGGTTTGTCATTGTGTCATTTAATGTTGTCTTCTAGAAACTGCTTTCTTGGATTCCTAATTCCCTTCTTCCTTCTAGATTTCCTTACTGTAGGACCTTGCCTAATAATTCGAAGTTTCAATTTTTAAATAGCAGAATTCTCCTTATTTGATATTCTCACATCCCTAGAGTCGTTAATTTTAATTTCATTATCATGCTCATCTAATTGCTGTATATAGACACATTTTCAACTGTAGTCTCTCTGTTACTCAGAATTGAAGGTAGTTTTCACTTCTTCCCTTCTCCTGTAAGGTGCTTTCATTTTATGAAGAAAACATATCTGACTCATCACAAGTGTTTGCAGAATAGTCTGTGCCTTCTAGTGTAGCTTTTCAAACACATTTTTGGATGGCTCAAGATCCCATATTAACGCCAATACCATTCTTCGGACGCTTCTGTATCACTTCACTATAAATAAGTACTGTATGTGATGGCACTGAGCATAGGTTAGCACTGGTGGGTAAAATCAGGAGGTGTAAATAGCTTTAGGTATTTTCTGTAAGTCATAATTTAGTGGCAACATTATTAAATAATAGTAAACTGCAGTTGCATTGCAAAGGATGTGTTGGAGATGAAACTGCTGAAAGTGTAAATGTATAAATAGTAACTGGGAAGATTGTTGGCGATCTGCGTCTCATGTTATTTATCTTGAATTGTCTTTGACTTGCTAGAGTGTGCTACGAGCGAGCCACCTTCAGCCCAACGATTCAAACCTTCATCCTCTCTGCCATTTGGCATGGGGTTTACCCAGGATATTATTTAACATTTTTAACAGGAGTACTAATGACATTAGCAGCACGAGCTGTAAGTACCAACCAAGTATCTTCTTAAATAGTAAGTAGTTCTATAAAAGAAAATTAACTGTGTTCTGTAGTCCAAAAATGCGATTTACAGTTGACACACAAACAGTCTGTCTGATAGTTTTGTGTACTTTTTTAGTTATGAGAGCGATGGGAATGATTATTCATAAGGAGAGATTGGTCAGTAGCAACAGGCAAGACTGTACACAGCCTGTAACATCTTTGTAGCTTGTAGCATATCTTTTGTGGATGCCCTTCCTCTGTATTAACTGATGATATATTATTATGCCGTGCTAAACAAGATGATGTTATCTAATGTCATTTTGAAAAAACAGTATCACGGATTATCAGTAGCTTAAAATTGGGGGGGGGGGGGGGGGGGCGGGCAGTGCTGAATAAATATTGAGTCTGTCTCCATCCCTAGTTTCTGTCCAGTACTATTGTAAAGCTGGTAACTAAAGAAAGCTCCCCCTCAACCAGCAGATAAACATATCCATTACTACTCAAAATGGGCCAGCCAGCAGTGCAGTCACATTAACAAGCTTTTACAGCTGCTGTTCAGAATCGTATGGAACCAGCAAATCTGCCAAAAAATCTAAGTCCTGCTTTAGAAAGCTGAGTAAGAGCAGAGACAGGTTTATCAGTTACTTAAGGGGAAACAGGAACAAAGAAAATTAGCTGTCAGCTCAGAGCAGAATAACTGACCGCTTTTCTGTCAAAAGAACCAGGAGAATGAGAAATGAAGCAGACTGCTCTATAATAGCTAGGGAAAGGTGGTAGATAGTTACTAACTAATAAAACAGATGCTTCTCCTCTTCACAAAGATGTGGGTATAGTACTTGTTTGACAGAATTGATTCCTTTACGATAGGTATAGCTCCCTTCTCCTTTCCAGACTCTATCGTAGTGAACTTTTGACGTTTATCAGCCAGGGGCTGGTGCAAAAGCCAAGATTCAGAGACATTTCACAGGTAAAAGTGGTGTTCTCTCAATAAAGCGAGTCCAGTAAATTGAAGTGCTTACTGCACTTCATCCTGGATTTTGCTAGTAGGCTGCATTGTATTTGCATTTCAGATGTATCAATCAATAGGCTATTAAATAAAAATATTGTTAGGTTCTGTATGAGCAGTTACTTAATATTAACTGATAAGAGATGTTAGAAGTACTTTTGCATGTTTAACTCGACTAGATTTTATTAGGACTGCAAAGTTTAGCAGCTCTGACTCTCACTTTCTTCTCCTGTCGTGTCTAAGCATATATTCAACTAGTTTTACTCTCTCTCTTTGTTACCCGTTTCATAATCAGGTGTTTACTACGGGTGATTATAGATTTATCTTAATAGTTGTCCTTCAAGTCTTAAATACTAGATTTCTCTACAAGAAATTCTGTGAAACTTCATCTAAGTTTTACAGAACTCCAGAACAAGTCATTGCCTGTGACCGTAGGAGAAAACTGAGGGGACATGGCAGACGGTAGGATGAAGGGGCATATGGCTAGAATGACTTGTTTTACTTACATTAACTAAGGAAAGGCTGATTTGGAATCTGATACCTACAGGGGAATTTGGGTAAGAAGGACAAGAAGGGTGAACAAGGATTTTAACGTAAAGAATGAAATCAGCACAAGCTTGCCTTCCATATGTTCTTTAGAACCAGGAGTTCTAAAGGAACTGAAGGATGAAGAAGCTAAACTGCCCTTTGGTGTGCAGCTTTTCAGAGAGGACAGCCTCTGTGCGGGTGATTAGAAGGTGACAATTGTGATACCAAACTATACAGAGGCTGAATTGAGCCCATCTTGACTTGTCAGCAAATAACAGTGTGAGCGAGGATGACAGTTCAGTCAAAGGAAGGAGGGGCAAAGATATGCTGGCATCTTTTTAGTTATGGACTTATATAAAACTGAACCCAAACCTGTGTGGGTTTTGAATTTTTTTAAAAATACCTCTGCTATTCCATTGTTTGAACAGAATTTTTTAAACAAAAGAAGACTCAGCGTAGAATATTGAGTCCTTTGATAATAGTCCCACTTAACATTAGTTGTTATTAAAACTCCTGACATGTTGTTAGAACTGGTATTTTGCATGTCCTGATTTATACCCTACTTGTCCTAAAAACATGTTACTAGCAAGTATCTGAAAATGGCTTACCATATAGCAGCTTTCCACAGAACCATTCTGGCTTTCGATGACTCCAACACTCTGTGTTTGCAGAGTGGCTTGAGAGTCTAGAATGTCTGCCTCATTCTGACAAGTAGTCCAAAGTCACGCTGGATTTACTGGGCCATTCATTTACTTAAATTCTGCTTAAATTCATAAATACTTAAATCCCTGTGCTCGGTGAAGTGCACTATGCTAAAAGGCAGAGAATTTGAACGGACTCCTGTTGAAGTTGGTGAGTGTTTTGAATAGTTCAAAGATACTTGACCAAACTTGTAGCATTTAAATTTCATCTTAGGAATTTTGTGGAAGTGCAGTAAACTGTACAGTAAGATAGCTCTCAAAGTTTATTCCTAAACTAACTTACCATTATCTGCTTTTTCAGTTAAGAAACAATATCAGACACTATTTCATTGAATCTCCTGCTGTTAAACTATGTTACGATATTACAACGTGGATGGCAACTCAAGTAGCAATAAGTTACACAGTCGTGCCATTTGTGCTGCTCTCTGTAAAACCCTCTTTCACCTTTTACAGGTAAGCACATTCTACTTGTTTCCTTTTTCTTTTCTTTAACTTGGAATAAAAGTATTTTCTGTGGCGTAAGATTTCTGAAGCTATTTTACTAGTAATTGTAAGACTTATTTATTAGCTGAGCAAACTCTGTTTCTGTTCCAGTGCTCAAACGTAGTTTGTGTTGTGTATGAGAAACCATAAAGTGATGTTGTCTTCCGATCATAATAGACCTACTTTTCCTAATGCATGGAAAAAACCCAACCAAAACCATAAGGGTACCTTTGAGATTACGATATGCACTTGAACTATTTTATAACAAGACTAGGTAATGACTTCCCAAAAGTAACTTTTATGAAAAATAGTTGAAGTCAGACTTCTCTTTGCTTTACATCTCTGCTACAGTGCTAGGTACTATGGGGGAAGACTTCGCTTCTAATTTCCCCCTTATTACTTTTCTTAAAAAAGAAACATTAACGTCTTCCTGACTTAAATGTCTTATGTGCAAAGTACTGTAAGCAAGTAGGTTTTGACAGTTTATTCCTTAAGCATCCTGTAAGAGTGGCCAGAGTTCTACTGAATTATTATTTTTGTTTGTTTTTTAGCTCCTGCTATTTCTGTCTTCATATTGCCAGCATCGTGGTGTTGTTGGTATTTCCATTGAAAAGAACTCAAAAAGGAAGTAAAAAGCATGAGAGCATCCAGCCTGTGTGGTCCAAAAAACTAGAAGAAGAAAATCTTTTGCAAAAGAACAGTTATTCCACAACAAATAATAGTTTCAATCAGAAACAAGAAATAACCTGCAGATATCAAGCATTAAAACAGTGATTGAGGAAATACTATGATGAATATATTTTGTATGTTTTCAGAAACCCATTTTTAGCACCTTTTAAAGGGGTTTGTATTTGTTTGCAAAGATGTTTAGTAAAAAAAAAAAAAAAGAATGCATTACCTAGGAAAAATCACATACAATAGCAAGACTGGAAACAAAACAAATTAACCCCTCCCATGCCATGTCCCTGTGGGTCACGCCTTATATGAAGATACTACCATTATTTCAATGGGCACTCAGGACTTGCAACGTATGTCCATAGGGTCATATGTGTGCCCTTTGCTGAATGTACGTTGTGTATCCCAAGGCACTGATGGGGTGGCATAAAATTGTGTCAATCTAGGATTAACAGATGGAAATTACTTTTTCCAAATGAATGACTTGCCTTAAACCCTCTATTTACTGAAATATTGTTTCTAAGTGGGTATTTTCAAGTTTGATTTTATGTGGAAAGCATATTTCAAGTATGTAATACCATGTGCTATAAAGAAGACAAAACCAGGAAATACAAAGTCTTCAGAAGGCTTTTGAATCTTGAAAAGGGGAATTGCAATAAGCATCTCAGTATTTGGAGGGTTTTCTTAAAGTATCTCAAACTATTACAGTACATTACAGAACTGTAAACCTTACCGATGCCAAATTATAGTTAGGTTTCTTTGATAAAGAGTATAATTACACATAGCCCTTCTGACTGGGGGGGGGAGGGGGGGGAGAAAGAAAACCACAAACACCAGAAGGTTCACCTTTTCTAGGGCTTAATAGCTCTAATCTAGCTTTCTTTCAAGTACCTAAAAACAATGAAAAAAACACTGCCAAGTGGACTTTGCAGCTAGAGAAGGAAAGGCAGCCACAGGACACAAGACAACGTGCAAGCGCCAGGATTTCAAGTGCATTTTTACCCTTAAATACCAGAAATACTTGTTGTAGAATAGAACTGTTTTACAAAAAATGATTTTTAATACTTAATGTTGTTTTGAATTTTCAGGCATATAGTAGTTATTTGATGATGCTTTCAGTATAAAATAACAAAAATTCCTTGAGCTCTAGTGCACAGGTAGTCAAACATGAAATTACGATCATAACCAATTTCTGTATGCTTGATAATTGATGGCAGTTATCCAAAGCAGCTTATGAATTTGAGGAAGAGCTTTTTCTTTAAATTAGAGTTTCAGATGCAAAGTTCACATCATATTTGTGGGTAACATAATGAAAGGAAGAAATCCTTCTGACTGCCTGAATTATGGAAGTGTGTAAAGGGAATAATGCAGTGATTATTTCTATTCCAGACCATTTATTGTGATGATGGTCCCTGCTAGAATACTACTGTTAAAGGGCTACATTTTAATTGCTTATGTTCTGTATTTTCTTACAATTTTTTTTAAGTAAATGCAAACTGTTTATCCACATGGGATTTTTTTAGCTTTAAAACTGACACAGAATACTACCGGAGAAAAATAATGAAAATAATGCAGCTTGTTGATTAATAACCTACAAATGAATGAGGAAAATGTTGTTGGTTTAACCCTAGCTGGCAACTAAGCACCACCCAGCCGCTCACTCAGTCCCCTGCAGTGGGATGGGGGAGAGAATCAGAAGAGTAAAAGTGAGAAAACTCATGGGTTGAGATCAAGACAGTTTAATAGGGAAAGCAAAAGCTGCTCAGGCAAGTAAATGAAAACAAGGAATTCATTCCCTACTTCCCGTTGGCAGGCAGGTGTTCAGCCATCTCCAGAAAAGCAGGGCTAACAGTTACTTAGGAAGACAAACACCATCACTCCAAACATTCTCGCTTCCTCCTTCTTCCCCCAGCTTGATGTGCTGAGCACAACATCATATGGTATGGAATATCCCTTTGGTCATTTGGGGTCAGCTGTCCCAGCTGTGTCCCCTTCCAACTCCTTGTGCACCAGCAGCCTACTCACTGGTGGGGTGGGGAGAGAAGCAGAAAAGGCTTTGACTATGTGCAAGCACTGCTCAGCAGTAACAAAAACATCCCTGTGTTAGCAGCAGTTTCCAGCACAAATCCAAAACAGCCCCATACTGGCTACTGTGCCAAAAATTAACTATCCCAGCCAAAACCAGCAGAGTCATAACGTTTTGAACCATAAATTTTTGAGGAAATAACTGGCTCTAGTGAGGTGAATGTTCTTAGTACCAGAAGTGCAACGATAGCCCTCAGCTTTGGGAATGCTACCATGCAAAAATAGTCACAGTGCTTCTGGCTTACTGTCTAAAGAACCAGATCCTAAGTCAGGTCAGAGTTGGTTCCTTACTGTGATAGTTGTGTCTGGCCTTCGACTCCTTGCCCAAAACTCCAGGAGGATAACATACCTCTTCCATATGCGTAGGTCAGCACTAATTTACTAGCAGAGTTAGAAAGGGGGAGCTAAATGTGAAATGAGAGTGGATGAGTCTGTTCACATGAGTAGGGATGTTCATTGTTTCAGTGATAGCTGTATTATCCTTAAAATAAAATAATCTGACTTCTAAACCTTGGCTTTCATTGCCCAAGTAGACCTCCTCTTACATGGGGTTGTGGGTGTCATACGCCTCTTCAAAGTGGCATTGTTTTTTTCTGTTGTTTGTAAGTAAGGGCACACTAGTTTCTTTATGTTTGATTATACTTACTAGATACAGAATCAGGAAAGGCGTTTTTCCACTTCCTGTTCTCGAAGGGACATTGACATAAAATAACAAATGGAATTGCACATTTCTAGGTGAGCGAGTAGAGTTAGTGCTGATCCTTTCAGTATTTGTTGCTGTTGAAAGTAAATTCATCTTGTTGGTGCGGTCTACATATCTACCCAAACAAGCACTTTTGGATGCCAGAACATCTAATGTGCCGTTTTTCCCATTTAATCTTCTGGCACTCTTGTTTTGGCGTGTGTGCCCATACGTGCGATGGAGGCTTCCTAATCCTTTGTTATGAAATACAAAAGCAGTTGTAAGCACTCTCAGAAAACAAGCAGGTTTAGGAGAGCAAAGGCTGGTACTTCAGTGTAACTAAATTCACAGGTACAGCTTTGTTCAGAACTTTTGTATATGGGGAAGTTAAAACAGTTGAGAAAATCTGTACGTGCTTTAGCCAGGCACAAGTGGCAAGATACAGACTTCAAAATTGGATGTGACAACTCTCTGTGTGCAGGACAATTGCTTTTTTCTTCATGATCTGAACCCTTATATAATTGCAACAAAAGAAAATTATGACAATTAATTAGTTCTGCACAGAATTTATTTTTAAGTGTATTGTCCTGGAATTTGCCCTTTAAATGTCATTGCTGAATATAAAAGTACTTTAGACCAAAATCTGCTCTTCATGCAAATGAATTATCTTGGGGACTGTGGAAAGAGGTTTTTTGTTTTCATGGCAGCACTGATTTTAGTCAAACTGGGGTTTGGTTGTTGTTGCTTTTCCTCTGCTTTACTAGTTTTCTGCCTTGCTATCACACTGGATCCTTTTTATCCATTCAGTCGGAAAGTCAAGAGCAGACAACCCCAATGCTTTAGATGATTTTCAAGTTTTACACACATCATTTTATAATACTGAATTTGAAAGGATGGCGGTGATTTACTATGGCTCTTGCGTAGTAGAAAGTAGATTTCCTAGAAGTGTTTTGGGCATGAAGGAAATACGGTTTTAAGTATTCTTTCACTTATTAACTAATGTGTATCCAACAGGTAAAAGTGTTTTCTGTGTTGCAGATCAGCACACTATGAAAAGTAAATACAACATATCATTCATAATTTTATGGTGCTTTGCAGGTATTTGCCTATTGTGAACAATTAATTCAGGCTCTTAATGAGTTACTGTTAGTTAGTAAATGTAGTCACCCTGATAGTAACGGTTTGCTTGCTTAACCTTTTTTTAAACTTTATGATTCTGTATTAATGAAAGAGATATATATTATATATTTAAATAATACTTTCAGTGGTGCCTACTACTGTTGTAGTCGGGAAGGCTTCGTTAGCTTTGCAGTTACAAATATGCCCTTCTTGTTCAGGAAGCTTACTCTTCCGTGGCCGTTCCTTCAGGTGACATGTAGACAAGATTTCAGTAATAGGTGACATTTTAAAACATGTTGCCACGTAAAAATACTGGTTTGCGTTTCAGTATGCTCTTGATAACAAATCGTACTTTAGTGAGGAGACTTTACAAAGAGGTCTTTGTTCCCTGCTCTACACTGACTTGTGGTATGAGTTTTACAGTACAGTATGTTATTTATTAAAAGAATTTTACACTTAAATAACTTGTTTTGTTTACCCTATGGGAATAAGTAATATGAATATAAATGCTAAGCTTGTGTGACAGGACGCACTCTAGGTAGTTGTGCCTCTATTGACAGCATTGATTTGGTTAGTGATAAAATGTCCTCTGATGCAGAGGAGACCTTTATGAAATCCACACCTCCTGTCAAATTCATATCAAAAGCAATTTAACAGAGTCTGGGTTTTTCTCTCAGAAGCTTTGCAGACAAATTGTTGACAATTTGTTTAAATACATCGTGAAATGCATCCTCACGCTTGCCTGCAGATGTGTCCCTGTTACTTACATGTAAACTTTCACATGCTCAACTTTTTCAGTTGGCCTTGCATGATAAATTTAAAAGCACAAGTTACAATAATCTAAGCTCTCACTTCCCTTATCCTTAAGTCTTTCACTTTGTAATTCTCATTGATTTCTGAAATCAGGTTTGAGAATCTTTTGTTTTCAGTGACAATTTGGAAATATTGCTTTTTATGTTTAAAAGTGATCATTGTTAGAAAAACAGATGGAAACAAATTTTTGAATTCTAATATGGTGCAGACTCTATGTATAGAAAATACACATTGGTTCTGTGTTGTTTCATCACAGCATTTCATTGCATGATGAGCCTTCATGTAGTTATTTAGATCCAGTAATACTCAGAAGAGCACTTAGGAGTCTTTTTAAATTTCCTGTTACGAAAATCAATTGGCTGTAAGTAGTTAAATATTGAAGTATTTTAGTGTTATGCTGAATAAGTATCTAAGCAGATACTGTAGTGAACTGAGTCTGTCCTCACTAGATCACCAGATTTGTCTGGATCTAAGCTACTTGCCACTGTTGGTCTTGATCCTCTTCACAGTCAAGGTGGAAAAGCTGGCTGTGAAGAAGTCTCTGGTAAGAACATGTCCCACCAGTGTCTGGGAGGGTTTTCCACGGAGTTCCTGGGGAGAGCTCAGCCTGCGTGCAGAGCATGACAGAGGGTCTGCTTGCTTGTGACCTGGGCTGCGGCTGCTGGATGCTGCATCTACCTGGATTTTTTTAATGTGTTTGCTGTCTTAACCTAGACATTTTGCAAACACCATGAAATCCAGGCATCCACAAGTCACCCTGCAAGGTCGCAATTGCAAATACTGCAACAGTTGCTGATTATGGTCAAAACTAAATGAAAAAAAGAAAATTTAATTTCTTAAAAACTTGTTTTGATATGACCTTTTTGTATGTTTTTTTTACAAAACCTAACCATCAACTGTAACAATTTTCATCCCATTAAATATTTAAAACCTAATTTTGCTCACTTTAGGCATGCGAATGTGCAAAAGCAGATTTTGCCACTTCATCTTCTGTGCATTAGCTCTGTGTCCAGTCACTTAGGCCTGGTTTTGGTTTCAGACATTTTAAGATTGTCTGAATCCACGTGCATATCCATGTAAACATTGCGTAAACTTCATGAACTGACAAATGTAGTTACATGTAGTGTGCGTAAATATACTTAAATAGGCCATATCAATATTCACATGACCGAGTGTCGAGGCCTCCTGTGGCATGCTGCATCTGCTGAAGACTGTTGGGCTCCTTTCTCAGAGTACTAAGCTTTCTGCTTCCTAAAGTCAAAATGGAATCTGTTGGTCACACTTTTAAGTGGAAAGTCAAGGGCTTCTTTCGCTCTGTTGGAAAACCAACCCTGACAGGTTATTCTGCTGCTGGCTGTGAATATGAAGTTTGACTTCAGATGCGTGACTGAAATCTGTGTTAGGGCCACTTTTGGAGGAAACTTTGTACATCAATAGTGACTCAATCCAGCACTTTATTCCGAATGAACCTCTTGGCTAAAGAGGCTTCTGCGTGATCTTCCTTCCTTTTGTTCTCTGAGGGAGGAATACCCCAAGCTGGATTTTCATTCAGGTTTCACTGCAGTGTGTTATATGAACAGATAGCTGCGTTCCATGCTCTAGTCAGACTAGGCTTCCAAACTGGGATGATGTCATCTGAAACAAAAAAAGAGGGAAACAGGGTGCCTGGAGACCAGTAACCAGTATAGCGCAACACTACGTGTTACAGGTGCAACATGTTTTGTCACAAAGGAGTGTTTGCCTACACGTTTTGCCTTTCTGTGTGTTTATCGGTTCTCTTTGTCTTTTCTTTGTACCTTCTGTCGTCCAGTGGTGGTGACTGTTTCTGTGAAGAACCTGCTGATGTGTCTTAACTGTGGCAAAGGTGTCAAAACGATACAACAGCAATTAGGTAGTTACTCTCAAATCCCAGACCTCAGATGTGTTCTAGATCAGGTAGAAGAGAACACTCAAAATGTATTGAACGAAAAAGTGTGAGATGGGTAAATATAGCATTATTCAAAGATTTGTAATAAGCTATTCAATCTAAGAGTTTAAAGTATGGAACTTTGTTATTTCCTGCCTTGGTTACGCATTCAAGGGAATAGTTTTACCTCAATGCAGAAGTAGTTATGCCTCCAACTACCCATATGTTAAGGTGAGAAAACACCCGTAAAAGTGGATAGTTACAGTGTTCCTAAATTTGCCTTTCCTGGTTCAGAAGATAATGCATTGTCGGTGAATTTCATTTTTATTATTCCAAAATATATATTTTTTAAAAAGTGTTATTTTTCAACAGATCCATAAACTAAGTGTTGGTGTATGGTAAAATTAAAATACCACTGTTAGTTACACTGTGATTGTGATATTTTAATAATTACTTATTTCTAATTTGTCTCAGCAGCGCTGCAGAAGCAGCATGCTGTTATGTTTTAAAGGTGTTTTTAACTTGCCTATAAATGTTTTTTTCTAATTTGTGTCTTTAAATCTGATTAAACTGTAGTTTAAAAAAAGTGAACTTGTTTTTCTAAATTCTTTGGTGTCTGTCTGTAGTGAGCGCTAAAGAAGAAAATTATTTGAATGCACTTTCTCCTTCACTGTCAAGATTACTAAACCTTACGATGCATGCATTTGCACTGTGTTATTTGGAGTATTCTGTTTCAAAATTGCTTTTATCCCATTTGCTGTCTAAAGCTTATATACAAAGACGTGTATATAATTATTTTCCAGTGGAGCTTGTAAATAGAATTTCAAGTCTAGCCTCTTGTTACTTGGGAAAAGTGCTTAAGCAGCTTTAAAACACACATCTTAAAGCATATTGCTACCTCGTGAGCACTGTTTCTGAATATGACAACTCAGGTATTTTTAGCTTGATGCATGGAAACTACTTGACTAACAGATGAAATTCGATGTTTTGAACAAGCTGCTGATTTAATTGATGATTCCAGAGAAGCAGGACTAAATGTGTACCGCACACATGCATTGTTTTGCTTTTTGCAACTCGACTGCCAGGTCGCCACTATGATCGTTTCTGTTGGCTGGTGACAGTAAAGCAGGCTGAGACTCCTTGGCCTACAGGCTCTTTACCATGTGTGTTTAGATTGTTACAGAAAAGAAGGAATGTTATATGTCCCTACTAAGCAAGGGCTGTTCCCATCACTTCCTGTCTCGTCCTGGATCATTTTCTCTCTTCTCTTGATCTGGTATTAATTCTGCTTCAGGACAAACTTTATAAAGCCAGTATAACTTCTTTTGACATCTTTACAAAGATCTGTTTCTGCAAATGGTCCCAACCAAGAGGAATACTGGAATGTGTGTGGTGGTCTCCCGAAAGGCCCTACTGTATTAATGGTATTTTTAAGCTTGGCGTGTTTAGGATTCTCTTTTAGCAAGCTGTATCATGGGAGACAGAAATACTTACCATTTCAACATAAAGGACTCCAAATGCAATTTTAGAAGCTCTGGTGATTTCTTTGTTATTGTCACTTCAACCAGAAGTTCGAAAGTGCAATGGAAATGCCTTCTCAAATGTGCATTCACAATGGAGTCGGTCAGGAGCATAAGTGTCTTCATGAACTGAACAACATTTATTACTGCATTTACTGAAAAACTTACTTGAACAGATGAAGATAAAACAGTTTTCTGTTGCTACTTCAGGATACCAAGACTTGTTGGTGGATCTGATTATTGTTACGATAGAAATTTTTAACTTTAACTTTTAATGTACTGCACGGAAAGAACCCTGATTAAGAACATCCCAGAGCCAGCAGATACTTTCCTGTGCCTATAATTAACTTAATTCCATCTGAGTAACTTCCTGATAACATGCAGGATGTTTCTGTACAGAATACACAAGTAGTTCCAGGGGAAGATGTCTTCAACTGACTGACTAGATGAGAGTTGGAGACCTGTGCCCTCAGCAAGGTTTGCCAGTACACTTTACAGATCTTCCCAGGATGGTCATACATAGTAGTGAGAGAGTTATTTCTCTGTGGGGGTTATTCATTTTATTTCCAAATTAAATAAACTATAGCAGTAGAAGGACTCTCCACACTTTCATCCTAGTTATTCTGCTGTCATAAGAAAACCATTTAAATACAAACATGAGATAAAAACCAAAACACTCCTGTATTACACATGCTTAAAGCAATGTTTTCCCAGTGATTTCCTGATAGGATACCTAAAATACTTGCTTGATAATTAATAACTTATTTCATGGGAGAGAATTCCATGCCAGCTTTCATTTTGTTTCAGATCTTTTGGCCTTTGCGTTGAATCCTCCTGGTTTGCCCTTGGTTGCTTATTTTACCACTGGGGTCATGACGCAATGAGCAATGGGGCTGCCCATGTTCTCCATCCCGTAACAGCCTCTTCCCATGTTAGTGCTTCTGTCGGATGACAGAAGTACGCATGCTTGTTGCATTGATCAATTTAGGTTGAGGAAATTGGAGGAAGGAAAGAAGACAGCTTTAAGGATAATAGTAATTATCATCAGTAGAATAATAAGCTTATTAATCATTAAAGCACAGAAATAATTTTCTGATTTATGTTTGTATTGGGTCGATGATGAAATCTGAAATCTGAAATCAGGCAATTGTGTGCCTGAGACAAGCCTGGTTACTGTGACAGTTAAACTTTTCAGTTGTTTAAAAATTAAAAGATTAAAAATCATACTTTTATTATGAGGGAAGCTGAACAAAATGATTAAGAATTACTTGAAAAATGCAGTTAATGTTTTTGGTTTTTTTTTTTTGTAAGTCTTGCTAAATTTCCTCTATCATTTGGAGTGTTGAATATCAGCTAATCCTGGAAACAATTTCCAGGCACTCAAAGGACAAGAAGGTGATTGGAAGTAGTCAGCATGGATTCACCAAGGGGAAGTCATGCTTGATCAATTTCATAAACTTCTATGGTGAAATGACTGTCTTGGTAGATGAGAGGAGAGCAGTGAATATTGTCTGCCTGGACTTCAGTAAGGCTTTTGACATTGCCACCTGTAAGATCTTCGTAGAGAACCTCTTGATGTATGGGCTGGATGAGCAAACAGAGAGGTGGATTGAAAACAGGCTGCATGGCTGGGCCCAGAGTGTGGTGACCGGTGGCACGAAGTTGAGGTGGAGGTGAGTAACTAGCTGTATACCTCACGGGTTGATACTGGGTCTGGTAGTCTTTAGCATCTTCATTACTGATCGGGATGATGGGGCAGAATGTGCCCTCAGCAAGTTTGCTGATGACACTAAGCTGGGAGTAGCAGCTGATATGTCAGGGTCCTGAGATTACCCAGAGGGACCTCAATGGGCTGGAGAAATAGGCTGACAGGAACCTCAGGAAGTTCAACGAGAAGTGCTGCAACTGGGGAGGGGTAACCCTGTGCACCACTATGTGCTGGTGGCCGCCTAGCTGGAAAGCAGAAAAGGATGGGGGGGTCCTGGTGGTCACCAAGTTGGACATGAGCCAGAAATGTGCCCTTGCTGCAAAGAAGGGACCTCCAGAGGTCCCTTCCAACCTCAAGCATTCTGTGAAATCCTGTAGGAGATGGAAAAGCTGGAAAGAGAAAAGAAAATTGCTTGGATTTTTTTTTTCTTTTGTAGGATTATGTGCTTTACTGCAGCAGCTTACAAACATCAACGTTTATTACCTTTTTAAGAAGCATCATGAAAATCAAGTATATCTACCCTTTACAGACTCTGGAAAACTTCTACTCTTGAGTGAAGTGTCACAAACTATATTAGTGAAACAACAAAAGGTTTTGGGGACAACTGTTAAGAGACTATTTATATATCTTACCAACAACAACCAAAAGTACTTTGGTGAGAAGAGGAATGCTTTGTGTGAAATCCTAACTAGATTCCAGTTTTGACCCATATTTCATTGTCTATGTGAATTAATCACTGGTGGGACAATGCTGTTCCTAATGTAAGAGTAGAGCACAAGGCAGTGTCTTATTTTTCCCTGAGATCGAATGGCACAAGGATGTCAGGAGTTGGATTGATCTGCAGCAGGAGGAGAAGAAAGTGAAGGGCCATACAGAAAGCTGTGCCTTCCCTGCGTGCATACAGTTCCCTTGTGCACAGGAGGGAAGGACCTACTGTCTCTGATAAATTTGTAGCTGCAGGGTGAGAACACAGCTGTGATATCAGAATAAGGATTTGAGTGATGAGGAGATCGTGAAGTGAGAGATTAATATACATTTTGGTATAATCTCTGAAAAACAGAAGTACTTTGAAAATATTTGAAAATCTGTGAATCTCAGGAGGCTAACATAAGCAGTGTCTCATGGGACTACAGTTTCTCTTATGTACATAAGATTATATGGATGCTGGAAACACTCATCCTTGAGTAATGGCCCATATGCATACGTTCAGGTAGCATAGAGTGAGCTCAGCAGTAACTGCAGGGATTCATTCATTCTCCATCTGTTCACGGTGCATTTCTGTCGTGTAAATAACAATGTGCCTTATGCCCTTAATTTCTCCTAGTCTCAGCTGAATCAGTGTTTCGGTGCAAGATCTCAAGATTTAGCTTTTGATGTCCAGAATTTAGTCGTCCAAAATAATCAAATAAAGACACTAAAAGATTTAGGCTGTGCTGAAGATGGAAGTCACTGGATGCATTTTATCATCGCAGAAAGTACAGATTGAAGCACTGTAAACCACGCTGGAAATGGCACCAGAAGGCCACAGCCACGCATGTCCTGGCCTGGGCTGTGAAGTGGATTTCCAAAACACCCGTGAAGCTGCTGGGGCACCTGGGCTGTGACAGAGTTCTGGGAGGAGCTGGTCCATCTCAAGGTTTGTGGTGAAAGGAGGGTTTTTGTCTTGTTTTTGTCTTTTTCCCCATGTTTGCCAAGGGCAGTCCCTCAGTTCGAAAACCATGCTGTTGTTGGCTTACCCATCAGAGGGCGATTGTAACAAAAAATGCTTTTTTTCCCCTTTGCTTTCAGAACGCAGCCCGGCAGTGAATGCTGAGGCGCTCTGCTCCGGGTACTCTCCACAGCGGTGCCGTCTCTCGCGGACGCCCCTCTCCAGGGGCGCGCGGCCGGCTCCGCTCTGCCCGGGCCTGAGCCCCGTCAGTCGGCACCGCCTCCCGCCGTTGCCGCTGGGGCGGGGGACGCCGCGGACCAGGGTGACTCCCCGCTGTCGGGGCTCCCGGGCAGGGCTTTTTCTGGGTTCCCGTTATGAGCCGCTTATAGCCGGTTATTAGCGGTCCAGGCCCGCGGGCGGCCTAACGCGACGCTCCCGCCGCCTGCCCCGGCCGGCTGCGGCGCGGCGGTGAGGGGCGCGGCAGCCGCCGCCCGCCCTCAGGGCGGTGCCGCCCCCCGCCACGTGACCAGCCCGCTGCGGGGAGGAGGGCAGAGGACGGCAAGATGGCCGCCGCTGCCGCGGGGCGGTGAGAAGCGGTCGCGACTGCCGCCTCCCTGTCAGTCTCCGGCCGGGCGTGGGGAGCCGCCCGCAGGGGCTGAGTCCCTCCGGCTGTGGGGTGAGTGGCGAGAGGAAGGCCGGCCGCGGAAGGGCGCGGGGGCGCTGCCAGCTGCCAGACAAAGGGCCCCGCCGCGGGGCCGCCCCGCGCCCCCTCGCAGCGGCGGGGTGACGGCGGGCTTGCGCGGGACGGGCGTTAACGGTCGCGGTGCGCGCGCGGGCTCGGCCGCCTCCCGCCCCGCACCGGGCTGGAAGGCCGCGGGGCCGGGAGCAGCAGCGGCGCCGGGGCCGCACCCCCCGGCCAGCCCCCGGGGCTCCGGCGGGCGGACGGGCCCTCTGTTGTGGGTGACGGGGACGTCTCAGCGGAGACAAAGCGGCCCGCCGGGCGCCGGAGGCACGGCCCGGTGTCGTTGTCAGCTCCGCCCCTGGGGGCGGGGGAGCCTCCCGTACCGTTTGTCTCTCCTTTTGTTCACTCGGAAAGATAAATATGAGCTCGACCTGTCAGCAGAGCCTGGCACCTGGTTTCCGAGGTGAAGAATCACGGAATGGTTGAGGTTGGGAGGGACCTGCGCGGGTCGTTTGGTCCAAACCACCTGCTCAAGCAGGGCCGCCCGGAGCTGGTTGCCCAGAACTGTGTCCAGATGGCTTTTGAATATCTCCAAGGATGGAGACGCCACAACTTTGCTGGGTAACCTGTGCCAGTGCTTGGTGACCCTCACAGTAAAGAAGTGTTTCCTGATGTTCAGACAGCCCCTCCTGTGTTTCAGTTTGTATCTACTGCCTCTGGTCCTGTCGCTCGGCAGCACTGAAGAAGTTGAGTACCAAAATTTCTGAAGACTAGGGCTTTGCTGCTTCTCATATATGCCTAAAAATTGGTTGGGAAAAGTGATTTCTCGCCTATAACTTTTGACAAAGGATTGATGAGGGGGGAATAATACAGTAACATGTCTTTTGCTGGAAAAGTATTTGAATCATGGGATGAATTAAACCTGACATCCTCACCCCCGTCCCGTCCCCCCCCCAATCAAATAGTAAAGAAATGGAAAAATAAAAACGATATTTTTTTTAATTGCATCAGAATGTGTAAGAAAGCTCATATATTTGTCTATTGAATGGGCATTTATTCTTTGTTCTGCAGCGGTGGTTATTTAGAGTAACTTTGTTATTAAGAAATTCAAATCTACTTGAAATCCTGTGTGACCACAGCTTGTGAAATGTGGCCATGTTCATTTAAAAATCCTTTTAACAGAAAGTCTTAGGTGAAAAGTCTGTAAAAGTTTGATTTTTGCCGTAGAACTTGTGTCTGTGACTAACAAACTCTTGATTTTTATGGGTTTCAAGATAAGGGTGTCTGCGTCTCTATCTTTAATTATCTTTTTGTGTCTTTTAATATTTTCTAATTACGCTATTGGTTCTTCGATATAAAGGAACAAAAAAATAAGGTAATCTATTGAAATATTTCTCGTCTGGATAACACGAGTGCGGCTAAGAGAAGCAGAATAAATGTTCCCAGATAAATAAGGAAAAGCTGAAAATCAGCATAAGGTCATTAGTCACACAGGAACTTCAGGCAGTGGAGAAGAAGTGTCAGTGTAGACTACTTATGGAAATTTAGATTTGTTATTTCTTTCTGGCTCTGACTACCAGAAATTAATAGTTCAGACACCGTTTCAACTGTTTGAAAATTTGTTCTTTAAACAGAATCCTGGTTGACTCTGTCCCTGTAGAAAGAATAGTTGAAAATATTTACCGCTTTATGTGATGCCTGACTTGTGATCTCTTAATGTTTATGAGGTGTGTCCATTTGGCAAGTAATTACAATAAGTTGTTGTAAAGGATGGATAATCCTTGATTTCGCAAGATTCTCTGCAGCAAGAGTAAAGGTGATGTTCCAACATGTTTTTCAGTTTTTATACAGTCATAGAGTGTGAAAATGTGTGAGAATAGGAAACTAACTTATGTTAGTCTTTTCTAATAGATTTTATGTGTACAATTCTTCTGTCTTCCACATTCCTTTAAATTCTAATTTGGAAAGATGACATTTCCAGTTCTTAAGGGCAAAATACTGTATGTTTCCATATCTGATTTGTACATGCCCAGATTTCAGCAGCGCTGTAATTATTTCCTTTTACAGTTAACTGACAGATCTACCACAGTATTGCATGTTGGGAAGGCAGCTTTTGTATCTGGTAATAGAAGGAAACATATTAAAAGGTGGCGACATTTTTTTTTTTTCATCACATGATGAAAAGTACGAATTTTGCATGAGTCACTATGATCTTTACTTACTGAAAACAAAACAAGAAAAGAAAGTGTTCTCAATAACCCTATTGTTTGTTGACTGATTTTGATATTTATTCCTAAATGATCATGGCTCACACAATAAAAAAATATGGGAGGAGAGCTGTGAAAAAGATGATTCTATTTGGAAAATTTAGCGTGTAATATTTTTTTATGTAGTTAGAAACTGATACAAGCTTCTGAGAATACATTAAACATCTGCAGATTTGAGTTATCGGGACCTCTGCACCCAGTATTGGTGCAGTTGAGAGAAACTAAATTTTTGTAAATCAGCAAATTTTTGCAGTCTTTCCAAAACAGTGATAACATCTGCTTCACCTCAGGAAGCAAGAGCCTTACAAAAACAGGTTAATCCTTGTGCAAACATTACCTTCACCTGAGCTTTTGTACTAATATATCTTTTCATAGTTCTTAGTGTGTTGTTATTCTTATAAAATACCAGGATTTGCTGCCTGAGGGCATTGTGAGATTTCCAAGCTGGGAAGTTTGGATTGTGAACAAAGAGCCGGCTTGCGAGCTGGGAATCATCTCTCTTTGGTGGGAGAAAAAACAGCATTAATCCTTTTTGGAAAGGGGATCAATTTCCAAATGGGCTCCTGGTTTTAATGGAAGGTTTTGTTATAGAAGGTGAAAATACTTCTGCTGTGTGTCAAAGAACAAAGTAAATACTGTTAATTGAGCAATTAAGGACGGTATAGGCATTACCTGCTCTTCAATGGCACTAGTTTTGCACTAGATTGATGAAATTTGGCAGGGGTTAAGTTCTCATTCTTTATTTTGGTAAAGGATAAAACGGTTGAAGGGTTTTTTTTTGTTCTAGGGTTGTTTGTTCTGAATATATATTCTGGGAGGTTTTTCAATTGGAGATGCCAGAATAGAGTTACTTATCTAGCTAGAGGCTGTACCTCAGAGTCTTGGCTTGAAGCATTTATGATAATTTAAAAGAAATCGTAAGCATTGGAAGAAATCACACCTTGGTGTGCAGCACCCGCACAGACTTTAGGTACAGTGCTCAATTTTCATAACGTAGCAACATAAATCTTATTAAATGAAAAGACACTCTGTGGCTGTGCCCTTTTTATATTGACTTGCTGTCATGAGTGAAAACACGAACTTCAACCTAATTGCAGGCATGTTTATTGTTCTTAGGGTGTGAAAAAAAACTGAAGCAAAGCTTCCAAAAATCATAACACCAGCCTTGTTTTGCGTATATTTGTTGGCAGGGTGGTGGGGGTTTTCTGGTTTGGTTTGGTTTTTTGTGCTGTTTTTGTTGATGTTTGGATTTTTTTAAGGATGAGAAGAATACTAACACATAGATTAATCTGGTGAATTCAGGTTGCATTTTCAATTTCCATTAATTTCTGTTACCGATTCCCTAAACAGTGCTTTCCAAAAGCTCTCTAGTGATGTTAATCTTTTGAATGCTCTGAGAGCTTGCCTGAAAGGTGGTAAATGAAAACATAAGGATATAAAATTCATAATTATAATATTTGATTTTGTTGTCATTGTTTTTGTAAAATAAACTGCTGTTGATTCGAAGAAGGGGATATTATGTGACAGTGAAGCATAGGTGACAAAGAATATTAATATACTTGGAGATTGTTCACCTCTACAAAGCTTTTAGTGTTCTATAAAAGTAGCATTAGCATGGAGTTTGTAAATGCAGCTCTGGATGTGTTCTTTACTATCACGTATTTTGCTGTTAGTCAAAGGTTTAGTTTGCCTCTAAGGATTTGGATCCACATTAAGGCAGAAGCTGCACTATCTTGAAAACTGGGAGTTCAAGTAGTAATTTCTGAAGCAGGGTATTTATCTACAGTGCAGCAGGGCTGCCTTTTCCCTTGATTTTCCCTACTGTCATATTTCAAAAAGGCAGACTCTTACTTTGGGGGGGATGCAACACTGAATACTTTTTTCCTTTTTAAGCTAGGTAAGAATTAATTGACAAAATTTTGCTAGCAACTGCAGAGTATAGTTCACTTGGTGAGACGTTGCAGTCGTGTTTTGCTGATGACTTTTAATATGGTTTTCAATTTAGTGTTTGGTATGGAAAATAGCATGAGGATTTAAGGTACAGCTATGGGAGAGGAGCTGGGACACTGCACAGGGAGATCAGAAAATGTCAGTGGTAGCACTGGAGCTAGTGGCAAGTCACATCTCATGAATTCCTGTTGAAATATGTAAAAAATAATGGGAAGAATTCAGGTGCCTGCATGCGAATATCTAACGACATTTTAGGTGCCCGAGAATATCAGAGACATCCGCATAGGGCTGGAACATACTGGTGGAGGCCATAAGGGAGGTGTGCTCCTCTGTACTGGCAGCTGGATGCCAGGCAAGATGCTGACTTTTCTGGTATTTTTGTATCTGAAATGGCAATAAGAGCCTGTATGTGGGCAGAGTCACTGCAATCGCTGTTTCTTTTCAACCTTTCATTTTTGGTGTGGTTTAGGGGTTTGTTTTTTTTTGAGTTTGCAACCTCTCAATTAGCTCTTCCTCCTACTGAAAAAAATAAAGACAAGTATATGACACCACTGTTGTGCTGCTCACCCTCCTTTGCATGGTGGTGCTTTAACTGTATGGTAAACGTGGCAGACCTTTTGTGTACTTTATTTGTAACTTTCTCATGGGAGAGACTGGCTTTTCGCGCAGTCCCTAGTAAAACTGTTACTGGGCTTTGTCTGTCAAATCTAGGTTTTTTGTGAACTGCTTCTAGGTTTGGGTTTTATATAATGTCTGAATGATATGATTTGATTAGTCTGTTTTCACTTGGTACGTGGATATTTGGAGTATGGAGAGTTCAGATGCCTAAATTGTCCTTGGAATTTGTCCCTTAAACTGCAACCTGGCTTTTAAGCCCAAATTTAACAGTGGGAGTCACAGCTCCTCCTTTTCCTCTCTTCTCCCTCTCGTGTTCTTCTGTTTACATACCGAAAATGCACATAGTTTGTAGTTTCTTTTGTCACTAGGCGTTCATGTGTGCTTAAAGTTTTAGCTGTACGAGCTGCTGTCATCTCTAATTGAACTGGGTGTGCTGGCTGCTTTGATGGAGTTTTCATGAACGAGGCATTTCTATGCCTAGGTCCTCTGATGACTGTAGTGCTATAGGTGAGCTCAGGTTATGTCTAATATATTCTGACAACAGTGTTTGTCTGTATATACTCACTTGCTAATGGAGAAAGGCTGGTGTGATAGTGTTACAGTCTGTGCAAGCAATTTAAAGCAGAGCTAGATTGTTTGATTTAAGTCTCTAAATCTAACTTCTCCATTCTAAGCATAATGAAGTTCCTGCTGGCTTCCTTTTGTCTCTTTTTGGCTAATGTTACGTTTCAATTGAGAGTGCAGAGAAATTCACTTGCTGCTTTCATGTGAAAATAAAAGTTAGAGCGTTTGCCTGGGAAAGCCACTGGGCTATGGCTTGTACCTGGCAGAGACTAGCCTGGCCAGTAGGATTTAGCTAACGCTAACCTCCAGTTTTCCCTCTGCTGTTACACTGCTGTCATGCAAGGAAAATGGAGACAGCAATCATCATCTCCTGGTGAGAAGAAGGGTGGGGGGGAGGTGGTGTCTTGTGTTTAGCCCCACAACTTGTTTTGCATCCAGTGAAACTTCATTTAGGTGCAATGAATAATTCAGCTTCTGGAGCTGTGTGCATTTAAATCTGATGCAGTAATACTACTGTTTTTCTGAACTTACTAGCCCAGAACGTTTTAGGAAGCCTTAAATGATTCTTACTGGTGTGCCTTAACCAAGAACAACCTCTCCTGTCTTGCACATTAGAAATTAAAAACATGTAATCAGACAACAGAAGCTATGTTAAGTTTGACTAGCAAGTTAACAATGTGCCATCACATTCAGCCTGGAAAAAGTTGGTGATGACTGATTTAATAAATGGTGTTTCTCAGAGTTCCGTATGGCTGCAATTTAGATATTAACACTGTATTTCATAATGCTGAATAGTCTCAGTGTTCTCGTTATGTGCATAGAGGATAAGGGTTATATTGTAAATGACTAACATATATAAAATGTATCTAGAATCATAGAACATAGAATATATATGTTATGTATGTTATATATATGTAACATATACAAATATTCTCATAATGCTGAAAAATATGCAAATGGAAGACTATTATGCATTACATTCAAAATAAATATTTAGACAATACCTGAAAATTAGAATAATTTCTGTAATTTTCTAAGAACTAGAAAGGTTAAGCAATTGACTTTTCATTGAAGCGTAGTGCATTTCAATGCACGTGTCTCCACAGCATTTTGTTGGGGAGAATGGCGGGTATCTGTATCCAACCAATAACTTACTGACATGTACAAGTCATACTTTCTAACGTTAAAATTAACTCTCATTGTCTTTACTTATGCTTTTTTTTCTTTGTTATAGAAACGTTTTAAATACTGTGCGAAGATGGCAAGTCTGATGAGTCAGAGCCTGTTGACGTACGTAGAAGAAGGAAATGTTCCTGCTCTGAAAGCACTTCTTGAGAAATGCAGGGATGTAGATGAGAGAAATGAGGTAAGATGACTTTTGGAAAGGTCAGTTTCATACTGCAGCTTATTAGTTACAGAATGAATAATTAGTGAATGAATAATTAGTGGTTATTTAACGTATGAATTTCAGTTTTATTTTCAACTGCTTACCTTTGCACAGACTAAACACACAGTATTCAGTCTCTGTGAGCACCTCAGCGTCTCTCATTGTATTTGTCTTCTGAGTGTTCTTGTTTGCTAGAAAACGCAGCTATATTTTTACTTCGTGGATGGAGATTAATGCCTGTATTTCTGCAGCTAGGAATTGTTTCTTAGGTCACAGATTCAGCTGCATGTGCATTCTTACCGTCCATTTTGAGGTGAAATCTGGGATGATAACAAATATTCCTCCACATCCTGGTTTCCAGGCAAGAGAAACTTTATTATAGGATCCAAATAGGGAGCATATTTTGTGATTTAGTCTGAGCAGACACTCATCTGGATGAAAAGATATGTATCCAAAAGGTGAGTCTAGATGTAACCAGGAGGATTAAGTGACTTTACCAGTATTACACAGGAAGTCTTGATACACAGTAAGGAGTTGAAATGTGGATTATTCTGAATACAGGGATAGTAGCATGGTCGTTAACTGCTGCTGTGTCGTTTTATTTAGTCTGATTTGAGCATATCACCACTAGCAATTTAAGTGAATGTGCTGTGGTTTCATTATACTGCACTAAAGCTTCCCAAGAGTTTCTTGAGAGGTTTGATTCATGCAAATGTTTGTTGTTGTTGATTACATTGTTTTACACGATGTTTAAAATTCAGGTTATCTTGATGCACTATTATGTTTTTATATATGTTACAAATAAGCTTAGATGATTTGACTATTTTATTTCACCTTCTGTAGTAGATTTCCTGGTTTCTGAGCATCTGGACTTTTATTTCATCTGGCTGCACAGCTTGTATCATCAATTTTTGTTTTGGTTCTGACTTCCTGAGCAGTGTCGTAGAACTAGAACCTTATTTATGTAGAATGTTCAGAGAATCAGATTCATAAAAAAATTCAGAGTAGAAGGGACCTCTGGAGTTCATTGGATTCAATCTCCTCCCATTTACAGAGCTAACTTCATAGTTACATTGGGTTACTCAGAGACTTACCCAAGCAAAATTTGAAAGTCTTCAAGGACGGAGAACCTACAGCCTCTCTGGGCAGTGCTCCAGTGCTTAACCACTCTTTGTTTGAAAACATTTTCCTTATGTTTCGTTGGAATATCCTTTGCTGCATCTTGTGGCTGTTGATTCTTGTCTTTTTGTTGTGCATCTCTGAGAAGAATCTGCCTTTGTCTTCTAAGATTCCCCTTCCCTCTAAGTAGTGTACTACTGATGTTGATTCCCTCCTTACTCTTCTGTTTTCCAGGCTAAATAGTTTCTGCTTGCACGTCTTATGCACCAGCCTCATAACCGTCTGAGTGACTCCATTGCTGGACTCTGCACTTTGTCAATCTCTCTGGTTTTGGGACTATTGGGAGCCCAAAATGGGGCACTATATTCTGGATGCAGCCTCACCAGTCTTGAGTAGAGGGATAGCTGTGCTCTCTCTAATGCAGCCCAGTTTTTGGTTTGCCTTCGTTGCTGCAGGGGCACGCTGCTGACTCATGGCCCTTGTGTTCATCAGGACCCCGTGCCCGTTTCTGCTGCGTGGCTCCCCAGGCAAGCAGTCCCTAGCCAGTACTGTTATATGGGGTCGATCCATTCCAGCCTCTGCGTTTGCCTTTGTCGAACTGCAAGAGGGCTGTCAGCTCATTTTTCCAGCCTGTCGAATTCCATTTGAATGGCATCCTCGCTTTCTCGCGGATCAGCTGCTCTCCATAGCTTGGGGCTGTCTGCAAACTTGCTGAGAGCACTTTCTGTTTCATGGTTCTGGGTGTTGATGAAGATGCTACAACGTTAGTCCCAAATCACACCCTCCCAACTGTGCATCAGGTACTGTGAACAGTTGACCATTACCCACTGAGTCTGACAGTCCAGGCAGATTTTTACTCATTGTAGTGCATGGAAGACTGTCTTTCCAATTTGTACCTTTTTTTTTTTTTTAAGTCTTGGAAAATGCATGCTCTGTTGCTTTTTTTTTTAACCTGCATAAAATGGAAAGAGGTCTAATGGCATATATTGCTCAAAACTGAAAAGCATCACGCAAATGTGAAAACAGTGTACAGAATTTAGCCTTATTGTAGTTATTAGATCTGGTTTCAGTTAAGACAGTTTTCCTTCATTGTCGGCACATTCGTTTCATGGCTGTGCATGCGCATATGCTGAGATATTTAAGATGGGAGAATTTTTACATTTCAGAGCACGCACATGAACCTCACCACCTGGCACGCTGTGTGTCTGAGAAGAGGAATAGTCTGTTTCTTCTGCTGGTAATTCCTCTCAACAACATGGCCAAAATCAGACAGATAGTCTGTGTTGACTTTATCAACAGCATCTCTTCCTTCACCTTCTTTTCTAAATTTTTATTTTCTTCTTAATGGGACTAAGTGCACTGCTGGGTTTCAGTAACTGCCTTTTTTGCAGAGATGATTTCCCTGATACCTAATTTTTTCAGTCTTCTGATATATTACATTGGAGAAGGTAATTTCTGGAGACATGTTTGCATCAGTTTTAAACCCATGGCGGGGACGGGAGGCTGTTCATGTATCAATGATAGGAGTTTATTTTAAGAGCTAGCTCTTCATTAAAATTCTATGGTATTCAGTGCAATTCTCTTTCCAGTTTCGAACCTGCCAAAATGTCTTTTCTTCTTGGGTAAAAACAAAATACCAAAATAGGAGTGCCAGCAGAGTAGGTCTAAAAAGATTGCTGGCAAGCTGAGGTTTGCTAGTGCCAGGACCTCCCAGGCCGCAGTGACTTGTCCAATGGTGGGATCACCAACGTTTTTACAAACTCTTTGTATCTTGACTGTGATTAGTTGCCAAAAAACCTGCAATGTTCCAGTCAGTTAGTGTATGGATGATTTTGGTGGATTAACACCAGCAGTTTCAGTTAAGCAAAGCAAGTCTTCGTCTCTCTGTTTTTTCCCTGTGCGTTCTTTCCCCTGTGTGCATTCTTCTCTCTCATACCAGATACATTGATTACTTAACAGCTGATAATAGATGCTTGCCTTGCGTGATACACTTTGATCCTAGCAGCCTCCAGTTTCCTTTGTTGTGCCTTTCTCTTTGCTCTTCTGCTCTTGATACTGAAGTACCTCCTGCATCTTCAGTTCTGAATCTTCTGTTCTCTCACTGACTGCGAGAGCGCGCTAACCTGTAAGGTAACACCACTGAATGTTTTCCCTGAAAAGATACAAGTGTGCACCTTTATATTTTGGATATTCCAATACTTAGACTTAGCTGGGATGTACAGATATACAGTACTTGATGTGCTTGTGAGAAATGTGAGCATTTAGTTGTTGTGGAGTGTCTGTAGTCTTGGGCAACTTTTGAGAATTAGTCTGGATGTCACAGGCATAGTAATTGTATTTTGTTTCTGTGTTTGTGAAATCTTCATGATTTGCTAAAACATTGAACCTGTATTTGAGAATCTTCTAGCACAAAGGGAGGATGTTTTCAGTACCGCTATAGAAAAGTTTTACATCTGTCTAAGAATACCAGAGCCAGTCTACAGAACTGTATGACAGTTCTTACAGGAGGGGATCGTTTTCCCATCCACAACCTCTTCTTGCCCAGAGATTCTTTAGTTCAGTTCGCGTTATCTGCCTGTGGAAGACGATCACAGTGATAACAGTAATGACTGTTCAGAAGGAGGTAAGAAGAATGCTTGTTAAAATAGAGATTTTTGTATGTATTGCCAAAGCAGTGGGTGGAAGGGACCTCTGGAGATTATCTAGTCCGGCATCTGAGTTGGTTGGAGTCAGCTGGAATTGGCTGTGTCTGGCATAGGGCAGTCCCAGCCACTCTTCACAGAGACTCTGTGCAGCTCCCCTGATACCAAAACCTGGAGGCCTGCACTCAGTACAGCGAGGTTCCTGTCTGCCTGTTTCTCCAGCCTGTCAAGGTCTCTCTGGATGGCAACAGAAGCATTTGATGCATCAGCCGCTCCTCCCGACTTTGTATCAGCTGTGAAGGTGCTGAGGGTGCGCTCTGTCCCATTGCCCAGGTCCCTAAAGAAGGGGTTAAACAGGACCCCGATATTGACCCCCGTGGTACCACGCTAGTGACTGGCCTCCAGCTGGACGTTGTGCCGCCGATCGCAACCCTCGGAGCCCAGCAGTTCCGCCAGTTTCAGTCCACCTCACTGTCCGTTTATCTAGTCTGCACTTTGTCAGTTTGTGCGTGTGGATGTTGTGGGAGAGTGTCTAAATCCTTGCTAGAGATGGGATAAACAGTGTCGCGGCTCTTCATCCCCTGAGCCAATGATGTCATCACAGAAGGCAGTCAGATTGGTCAGGCATGATTTCCCAAAATATTAACTTGCATATAAAGAACTCAAAGAGCAAAAGTTATGACTCTTCTCTCCCCTAAAGAGAGCTGCTCTTTTCTAGAAAGTAGTATTTTCCTTCCTTTTGATTTTTTTTTTCAGGATTTTAATTGTTTTTGGTGACTAGACTACTGCTTGTTGATACAAAATATACTTTAGGATCTAAAAGCAAAGGTATAATTTTTAAATGTTTACAATGTGTAGTTATAACAACATAAACTTACACAAGAGCATAATTTCTCCCTGTAAAAAAAATTGCACTGTTAGATACTGTTATATCCTGTCACAAGTAATACTGTTGGTTATCCATAATGTCATGGGGAAGAATCTGTGAAGACTGGTTAGGGAATAGCTGATGAACCAGAAAGGTTTTTTTAAAGAATCAGTGCATTTCTGTGGGTTTTGGTTTTTTTTTTGTTTTTTCTTTGCGTACATAAAAAGCGGAAAAAAATCATCAAGTGTCTTCATTAATCTTATTTTTAATTCTTTTACTAATGAAGATAAACCATATTCTGATTCTGCTTTGATTTTTATTCTTTTCAGGGAAATTGCTGGCATATAACTGCTAACATAGCTTTTGCATTCCTTATAGACTAAATAATCTGGGTTTTCTCTATCTGTGGTACAGAGAGAAGACAGAAGAGAGGTCAGGAAAAATTATCTTCATTTATTAAGCTTGTTGGAATTAACAAATTTACTGTCAAATTCGCTAAGTTTTACTTTTCACCATGCAGAGCAGTTCTATCTGATAAGTTTGCTGACACAGAAATAGACTGATGGAAGGGTGATAGATTGTAACTGACTTTTAAAACATCCTCGAATGCAAAAAACCCAGCTCTTCTCTCTTTCGTCTTCCTTGAGATGAGGCTGCCTGTTAAGAGCCTGTGTTGCACAGTACAGGAGTGATGTCTGTATTTGAAATGCTGTCAGACGGAAGTATGGTATATAACTTGACTATTTTTTCCAAAAAAAATATTTGCCCTATTAGTGATGTCTTCAGTGGGCAAATAATTCAGAAAGAGAGATGTTTAACAGTGTAATTTTTTGGTAGCCATTTTTGATGTCTGAGGTTTTGGTTTCTTTTTTTTTTTTCTTTTCCTGTCTCTTACGGGACAGGGTTTAATATCATGTTCTCCATTTTTATTGCAAGTTTACTGTGTGGTTTGAAAACCAATCCTGCTTACTGCTTCTCACTGGCAATTCAAAACTGGAAACAACTTACCGTTCCTCTGTAGTTTTTGACCTTTTAGTGTTGATGTATGTGCGTCACTTGCATCGCTTCCCAAAGCATCATTTTTCCTATTGTTTTAATTTCAGAATGGCCAGACTCCACTCATGTTGGCTGCTGAGCAAGGCAATTTAGAAATTGTCCAGGAGCTTCTCAAGAAAGGAGCAAATTGCAACTTGGAAGATGCAGTAAGTATTAGTGCTTTACGTGATGGTACCTAGTAACAGAGGAAGAAGAAATTTCAAGAGGCAGGCAAAGAAAAGGTGTTTAGGTGAGTGTTGAGGAGAGGGGGGAAAAAAAGGAAGGTGGAAGATGACGACTTATAAGAAAAAATTTATCCAAAATTGCTTGGCTCTGTATTCCTCTGATTCGATTCCTTGTAAACAATAGGGATATTTAAGATGTTTTAAATGTCTGAGGGTCTCTGCTGAATGCTGCCACTATTTCTTCTGGAAAGTTAGTACTAGGAAGCTATAATAATAGGATTGGCGATAGCTGGCATAAAAAGATTGGCAGATTAGAGAAATACAGCATCAAAGATGGGTCCAAGTGATGTTGTGGTATGTTGAGGTTTTTGGGGTTTTTTGTTCCTTGATTTTGATGTTTCTCAATCAATATCGAAGGAGAATATAGATTAAAGGATTATTTCAGGTGAAAGCCAGAACAGTGAGAGAGAAGGGTTTCAAATTTATGAATTGTCTTCCTGCCTTTGAGAAAGAGATTGACTCTAAGTGAAAGATGCCCTGGAAGGGTGAATATATATGTATAAAACAGTATAATAAAAACAGTAATCCACACCGGAACGTGGTTTGAGCAGTGCATGGAAGATAAATGTAATGCACAAGGAAATGTATCTCCTGAAGTGATCATAAATCTAAGAAGCTGTGGTCCAGATTCCCCTGTATGTTAGTCCTTTGAGTGCTGTCACCTGCTGTATGTGGAGACAGACCATTTTCTGTGGTCTTGGTTGCCATCTTGTCCCCACCCAGCAGTTCTCAATGTCTTGACATTCTCTGATCCTTTGTAGGTGTTGCTTCCTCCATAAAATTTTTAAGAAATTAACCTGCACTGAACTGAGCATTGGAGAGTGATGAATATTGAATAGGAGAGAATAGGAGGGGAGATATGGATTAGTTGTCGGTCTGTATTTTCATGTGTAGAGCTTGCAGGCAGTCTGTGAGTTTATTACTTTTTTTTTTTTTTTACACTTTTTTTTAAGGACAGCTTCTTTAAGAAGTTGTGGATCTCCTATTGTGGGTTAAACACTTGAAAAACAAGGTAATTGATTTGGAATATTGAATATCACTTCAAAATGTTTTTTCTTTTTCTAGGATAACTGGACAGCTCTTATTTCAGCAGCTAAAGAAGGACATGCAGCTATTGTAGCAGAGCTACTCAATTACAATGTCAGTTTGGAGCATCGGGATTTGGTATGTGTTGTCCTAGTGTAAAAAAAGTAGTTTCCGTCTTTTTAGTAAGATTAACAATTTTTGGAATTGGAGATTTTCCGTTCAATAAAACAAATCAAAGGTCTTTTATTCTTAAATTATGTACTCAGTGCTGTTAAAATTGAAAAGAGTATATATTTAAATACTGTTTTTACAGCTGTAAAGTAGTTGCATTAGTGTTAATATGGGCAACTTATTTTCTAGGGCTGTTTTTTTCCTCTTAATTTGCTTTGGAAAAAAGCTAAACTGAAGAACAGTTTGATTTTTGAGTGTGTTTTGTGTGTGTGTTTTTAGAGGGGGAGAGGGAGCTGGTTTTCCCCCTTCTTTTATGGCAGTGGGTTTTTTTTTAAGTATTCTAGTAAAGTAAATGTTATCTTTTCCCAGAAGATACCCATCCATGTTTACTTTTTCTCTGTACAACTGTGATTATTCACATAGCAGTCCTTGTTCTTGATATCCTGGAATTTGTTTTCATTCATCTTGCCAATTTTTTTATGTGGGAAGTAAGCACTAAATTCAGTCCACCTGAAGAATTACAGAAGTTGCTTACATGATTGATGAAGAAGGTTAGATGCCTCTGAAGAGCTATAGACTTGTCTCCATTGACTGAAGAGGGAATTAGGTACCTGCAGGGACTGATTGTGTTCTGCTTAAGTTATGAGTACGGAAAAACACTAGCAGAGAATTCAAGTTGCACTCTGTCTGAAAGCTGAGACATCTTGCCATGTCCCATTAATCTAGGTTTTTTCTAACAGTGTGATGGTAATTTTTGGTGACATAAGCACATCAACATGGCCAGTGATTGGTTTCTGGGCCTGTGTCAGTCTGAGAAAGACCTTTTATGTCCCAAAAAGTGTATTATAAATAAAAAAATTAAAATTTAGCTTATAGTTATCGGAGGCAAACTGTTATTTTAAAATTAATTTTTGTTACCTGACCCGTCAAATGTCTTAAATAGTGAAACCTTTTTGTCTACTGGCCTTCGAAGTTAAATGAACACACTGGTGCCGTTTGAAGTTAATTGCTCTTATTAATCCCTTAAGAGGACATATGATTTGCTTCTTTTTCTTGAAGAAACAAATCATTACCTAGTTACTTTTTGAAGGCCAAGTGTCTCTTACACAAATGAAAAATAAACCCTTCAAGTCAACTGATTCGGATCCTAGACTTTTGTTTTAAGATAGAGCTTTCTTTTTGGATTGTTTGTCCAGTGATCAGGTTTGTAGGTACTTGAACTCTGAATTGTGCATGTACTGCAAATTCAGGAATGTTTGGGACACAATGTTCTCAAAAGTTTTGCATTCAACAGGAAATTAGTACACGTGTTTATTAGATAAATATGATTAGAAGGTTGTGTGATCAGTCCTTGTTATGTTTTGAACTGGCAAAACAGTCTTAGGACAAATACAAAATTAAATAAAAGTTATTAATTACATTTCTAAAGAGAATTTTCAGTTTTTATATTTGACTTGTGTTTGCCAGGGAGGATGGACTGCCCTGATGTGGGCATCATATAAAGGCCGTACTGAAGTAGCTAAACTGCTGCTTGAGAAAGGAGCAAATCCAAACATCACAGGAATGGTAAGTTTTAGTCTTAAATGTCCCCTCCTCCCAAATGTTTAAAGAGCTGAATTGTGCACTAATTTTAGTATCTTGCTTAAACGTTTTGTGTTTTTTGCAATACAGTATTAATCACGGTACTTTATTAATAAAGGGATTGCTTTAAGATTCTGCATGACAGCCACTGTTTTTAATTAATTTTAGGGCTTTTTTTTAGTTAATACAGTTGAATGTGTAGCTCTTAATAATTAGTTAAATTATTTGAGAGGAAATAATAGAAAATATAAGTAGTGTATCTAATGCTACTTGTATAACACTTGTCATTTTTCTGTGTCTGTGTAAGTTAATAGAGTAACTAATATGTGCAATTTGGAAACAATTGTTTTAATTGTTTTATAGTAGTTACCAAAGGGACTAGATTACATAAATCTGTACTATACATGTGAGAGAGGATTAAAAAAACTAAGATATTGAGATTTATTTCATTTTACAAGCATTTTCTATGAAAGTATAGGCAAGTTGAAACTTGAATGAACAATTTGCTTATACTGTCAGCTCTCTGGTGTTTCAAGCAACAGTGAACAATCACAGAAGAACACAAATTACTTACCTTTCTGATTGTAGATTTCATCTGCTTTGCATACACAGTTTCTGCAGTCCTGAGTACTTAGGGATATTGCTTAGCTGTCTGTTGCTTCTCTCTTACATTACAAATGTGTGTGTTAAGATGAGGATGTGAATTTTTAAACCTTGTTTAAGGAGTTATAAAACAAAATTGATTCAAAAGAGTAGACATCTTCCTAGACATCATCTAGACAATGTACTAGGCAGGAGTTACTGATACATAGTTAGATTTTTTTCTGTATATTCCTTCTTCTATGGGTTTATTATCTCTGGGAGCATTGTGATTAATATTGTTCATTAAAAATAATTAAGACTTGATTTTATTTAATACTTTTTTTTTTTTAAATTTTAAGCAATACAGCGTTTATCCAATTATTTGGGCAGCAGGACGGGGCCACTCAGATATAGTACATCTCTTACTGCAATATGGAGCTAAAGTGAACTGCTCTGACAAAGTAAGTTATATTTATATAATGTTGAATTTCTTTAATGCTTGATACATTTTTTTGTGAAAGTAAGTTTTACTTAAAAAATAAAAATGTATTAGTTTTTGATTGGAGAAACACCCGCTGTTATATTTTTCCCATAAGATTAGAATTAGCGTGCTAGAGTAAGTCATTATACTAGCAAGTATAGTGTATAGTATGCTGAAGATGGACGTGAATATTTGTTTTAGTGCAGCATATTTCTGTTTTCTGAGCTATTGGAAACCTTGCTATCCTAGGTTGCATAGAAAAATAATTCTTCCAGCTATCGTCTACAAATAAAAAGTTAAAATGACTTTTCAAATGCTTGTGTTAATTCACAAGTCCAAGTTATATCTTTATGAAAACTAAAGCAATAAAGAATAAGATAAATACTAGGTTGTAGGGGATACTAAATACAGAGAGCAATATGGTAAAATGTTATGAATGTTTTTGTAGTATGGAACCACCCCACTGGTTTGGGCAGCGAGGAAAGGTCATTTGGAGTGTGTGAAATACTTGCTGCAAATGGGAGCTGATGTTGATCAAGAGGGAGCTGTAAGTAACTGTTTGTTTTCCAGTGATAAGATGTGGATACATACGTCTGTGTGTCCTGTTTTATTTTATACTAGAAATAGCAAGAAATACATGAAACAAGATGAAATGTTGGTGTTGCGGTATGTTACTTTCCAGCTACTTACAAACTACATGAGGTTTATTTAAACTTCCTCATGTATTTTAATAGAAATATTGTGTAACTATGGAGTCGTATTGACAGTTGACACACTGTTAAGTAAAGTGTAAGTTTTAGTGAACATAAAAGAATTTAGGTTATTGTTCTCTAAAGGTTAATGCTTTCAAAATTCACTCTGTACCCAAGCCTGATATGTCAAACAACTTCTTCCTCAGCGCTATTTCAAAAGTAAATCAAACACAAGGCATCTTTTGAAAATAATAATGTCTCTTAAGCCTTTTTTTTAGAAGTTGGAAATTTTTAGACCATTTCAGCTGCATATTATTTTTAAATAAAACAGATTTTAATTTTTTGTTGTATAAGACACTTAAAATGCTTGTAGAAAAAGAATCAATAAAAGTTAAGTGGAAAATAGGACAACTTTTGATATCCATATAATTATTTCTGAAGTTCAAAAAAACTTCTTACGAACAGTTTTGGCTGATCTGGGTGCTCTAGTAATACTATGTTCCCGTATGACAAGAAAATTATTTTACCAGTTGTGTGACATTCAGGAGTTAGAATAAACTTATCTGAGCTTTACTGTTTGCATTTGGAGTGTTCTCTGCGATAGTAATTAGTTTATTTCTTTTTCTAAAAAAGCATAGCAAGTGTACTTTAAAACATAAAACTGAAGTAACATTTGGATGGTTAAAGTAATATCTGCGAGTGTTCTTTTGTTATTTAAACTACTGATATAATGATGATTTTTATATCCACTGCACAATAAAATCTGTTGTTTTTGTTTAAAGAATTCTATGACTGCACTTATTGTAGCAGTGAAGGGTGGCTATACTGACTCAGTAAAAGAAATACTGAAAAGGAACCCAAATGTAAACTTGACGGATAAAGACGGAAATACAGCTTTGATGATTGCATCAAAGGAGGGGCATACTGAAATTGTGCAGGATCTTCTTGATGCTGGAACTTATGTGAACATTCCTGATAGAGTGAGTAAATTTTCATCATAATTGGAGTTTTACATATATGTAATAATAATATATATTTAAATGCCAGTGTACGCAAATTTGTGGGTGCATGATTTCTCTGGCTTTCTAATTTTTCTGCCACCTAGGGGTATTTTTATGTATTGCCATTTTACAAGTATGTTAAGTGGCAAGTGTTGCTGTGTGAAGGTAAAGGATAAACTACAGAAACTACTCTTTTTCTTTGAGATTTTTAAATTGTGAGTTTCCATATGACGTGGAAATGATTTATGGTTGTGAATTTGTGATATCTGTAACATAAGACTAATACCGAACTAACTTGCAGGTTCGGAGTGGGGTATTTGCGTATTAGTACATGTGGTAGTGATGTTAAAATTGTAAAACAATGGATATTACAAAAAAGAATATATTTCATTCAGCATATACCTTTATCTTTTACAATGGAGCTTTTTACTAGGACACTTGCATGTAACTTCAGCTGTGAGTTAAGACGTGCAAATGCAGCTGTTGAAAGGTGCACCGTGAGCTGCGGTCGCGTCGTTCGGCAGAGGCCTGCAGCAGGGGCAGTGACCAGGGCGTCAGTCTGAGTGCTGCCCACTCAGGGGTTGGTTTGCTTCCATAGGTGCCTTGGACTGTCTGCAGTGTCCTCTTGGTCTTCGGGTTTTTCCGAAGTGTCAGAGACAGGCTGAGCGCTGCACCCTTGGGGCTGTAGGTGGTCAGATACCTAAACTTAGGTGCCTCTGACAAGATCAGTGTTTTAGTTCAGAGCAGTAATACAGGTTTGAGACTGAATTTCCAATCCCTAAATTAAATTGCTTGGGATTGCAGAGAAGAGAGGAAAACCTCCTAATACTTGCTTCATAATTTTAAAAGGATTCTTGGATGCATTTTTTTGTATTTCAAGTGGCAACCTAGTGCATTTCTTGGATGTGCTGAGCTGCAGCATTGCATGTGACAATAAGTTTGATCTCAGGCACATATGAAAGCAAAACTTTAGATACTCAGGAAAATACCATTGCAATCTCCCTTCCCACCTCTTCTGTCACAAAATTCTACAACTGTCTGCAGTCCTGTGCTTTCAGGAAGGATAAATTACAGATTTCAGTACAGCTCACTGTAATCCAAGAATACATCAAACAACGAGTAGTCTTAGTTTCAGATGCCAGAGTAGATTTTCATAAGGAAAATTTCTTGGTTTGCAGCCAGGTATGTAATGACTGTGATTGATAGAGGATCTGCTACTATTGATCTTTGTAACTGAATTCCACACCTGTGATTTAGCTATGCTTTTATTTGTTTTTCCTGCTTCATCATAAAAGAAGTATTAGGTAATTTCAGGATTTCATTTTCTGAAATTCTGACCTATCCTTAAGTGTGTTAAAATCAGAAGCCTTAAGCAGAATTGTAACTTGGTTTTACATATCTACAGCTCCATTTACCACAGCAAAATATTTTTTTCTTTTGATCAATTTGAGATAAAATCAGCCTTTTGCTTCTTTTCTTTATAACAACATAGTGTATGTAAACAGAATAGCAGTCAAATCTGAACACAAAAAAAGGGGATAAAATTGTTTAAAATTCTTGAAGATCTTTTGTCAGCTGTGAAACATCTGAAGGAAACAGCCAGCATTTTTGTCTGATTGTAAAGTGGTTATTACTGTGAATTATTACTTGTCTGATTGTAAGAAGTTATTACTATGGGTGGTTGGTCTTTCTGTGAACATAGAGAACAGCTGGATTTTTTTCATATTCATTATTAATTTGTGCTGTTATATATTAGGATAGTGCTTTAAGCTTGATCCATTTTGGAGGTGTTTGTTTTGCCATAAATATATTTCATCTCTTTGCCAAAAAAATATAAAAAGTAGAAGAAAAAATTATAGACTCTATGTACTTGTTTTTTGCAGAGATAAAACTATTTTTTGTATCTTTCTTTAAGATGAGTGCAGATTTCTTAATATAAATAGGCATAATGTATATTTTGGGGCTCTAATTTTATTCCATGTTGCATTTCTTTTTGCTAAATAGTATTAATTCATCTTCAGTGTTCTTTTACAATTTTTGTAGAGTGGAGATACAGTGCTGATTGGGGCTGTTAGAGGAGGTCATGTGGAAATTGTGAGGGCCCTGCTCCATAAATATGCTGACATAGATATCAGAGGCCAGGTAAGTACAACAATGTAAATATTTGAGTAGTTCTTAAAAAGGATGTGAATTTGAATGTCAGACAATTATACTGTGTTTCTAAAGACAGGCCTTTAAAAAATTGCTTAGTCTACTCTGAGGAAACTGATTCCCATCAAACATTAGAAATACATCATGTTGCTGTGCAGTTTTTGAGATATAAGACATATATAATTGTAATGACTTGTTAAGCAGCATTTTTGTCAGTTATTTTCTATAGCGGTTGAAAAGCAAACAATCTAAATTGAACTTATTTCACCTGCACTACTGAACAGATTTAAAATAATGAAATACTTTAAAGATCTTTTAATGTTATTATTTTAATACTTACTATTTTAAATTTAATATCAATATATTAAAATATGATACACCTTAGATTTTATCTGTTATCATTGCAGTTCTGTCACTATGCTCGGTTGGTTCTTTTCTCCTTCATTAACTTCCTTTCTCACATAAAGCAGTGTTGTCAGTGATTCCCATGTTTTCTACCTACCTCTTCCTTCTTTTTTTGTCCTTTGATTAACGTGTTGTTTTTGTTCTTCTACTGAAAGCTCTCTTATTCAGCACAGTACTTGTTTTTAATTTACTTTCAACTTACTTTTGCTTGAAGCTATTCAAATCACTCTGCTTGCAGGCACATAAGTTCTGCCAAGTTTGAACACAAAACTAACTAGTCACTGAGAGCTGCAAAGATTCAGTGCCTGCTATTGGTGCGAAGCCTCTTTGAGCAGCCAAGAAGCTTTTAGTTTGGAGAAAAAGTAGTGTTTGTATCTCTTCCTCTTACCTGCTAATTGGAAACCTGAAATTGTGTGTCATTGTTGTCATGGGTCTGAAAATCTGGAGCTTTTAAACATCTTGATTTGACCAAGGCAATACAGAAACAGCAAGAGGATGCAGCCTCCTTGGAGGCGGGGAAGCTTGTGACTTCTGGCATGCGAGGGCGTCTGTGTAGCCATTTGCGGAGGTTAATCTAGAGAACACATTCGTGGCCTTGTTGACACAGCAGGAGTCAGTACCATCAGCGGAAGATTCCAGCTGTGAAATTCAGATCTTCCCATTAGGACCAGCAGTATCAAAATCAGTGATGAGCGCTAGTGTTTAGCAACTCCCTTGATGTTTGGCGGTGCAACACCTGTCTGCGAGCCAAACCAGTTCTGGGGAGACTTACTGCCTGCCCCAATCTGTGATGTTCCGTAAAGATTGCCGAGTCTTGTCCAGCCTTTCAACAACTATGTTCCTTGCTGCCCATTCATTCATATGGACACTAGGCAAGGTTGATCTTGAGCAGATAAAATGTGACTGTAGGGCTCTGGGAGCAAGTGTTGGGGCAGTGAAGCAGCTCAGGTGATGGTGTCCTCAGCCCTTCTGGTAAGGGGGAAAGGCCCAGCTGGGAGCATCTGGCAGACCAGTGCCTGACTGTGCAGCTGGTATTGGTAGCAAGAACTCAGCATCCTCAGACTGGTGTCTTGTTGGAAGCCACCTGACTGAAGGATGGAGGACATGAAACCCAGGTGACCAGAGAGGAAAGAAATCTTAGTGATCAGGCTTGTTAAACTGTCGAGAAGGGCTTTAAACTCAGTTTGCTCTGAAGCCCACGAGTGGGAGGGGAAGAGCTGCAAGTGAAAGAAGCAAGCAAGGGAGAAGGCTACAGGGGGGAACTTTGACGTTTCTGCTTAGAAGCAGATGTGTGTTCAGAGGCTTTTCTTAAACGTCTCTACACAAGTGTGCATCGAACAGAAAGAGTTGTGGTGCAGTCGTTAGGCTACGAAAAGATTGCAGGCATGGAGACTTCTTGCGATAGCACACGTCACTGGGAAGAAAAATGATGAGACAAGCAGATTTGCAGCTATTAGCTATTCCCTCTGGTTCAGTGTATGGCTGATCTGCATTCTGGTGCTTCGTGCTGACTTTCATGTCCATTTACTTTTATGGCTTTCCAGCTTGCATGGCCTGTTTTTAGGCCGGCTAATCAGTTCACAGTTTTAATAGGCTATACTGTAAAACTGAGAACAAAATGGAAAACTTTTTTGAGGCCTGGAAGGGCTTAGCACTTCTATGGTCTAATAGGAAAGAAATCTTTTTCTTTTTTCTTTTTTTTTTTTTTTAAATATAGCTGCAGAGAAACATGACTTACAAAATGGGGGTAAAAAAGATGACAATGGAAAAAGTTGTTTTGTTTCATTACAAAACTTGTATATTTGAGTTACAACTGCGTACTCATATACGGTTGTGGAAACTGTTTCAAGACAGGTTGCATCTGCTTGGATTGTTTAAGCTCCTAATATATTTTACACAGGTTTTTAAAATAGATTTGTGTTCTCTAGCCAGATTTCCTCTCCCCCTCAAAGTTCTACTGTTGTGCTATTTAGATTTGTTAGTGTTTCCCTTTGCCCTGAGCTGTGCTAAAATTTGCTGTATTATGTGCTGTTTTCAATACAGGGTTCATACTTTATGTACAGTTTTTGAAATTATTCCAACTGAGTGAAAATACTGTTAACATTTAATACTGTCTTTTTTTTAGGATAATAAAACTGCTTTATATTGGGCAGTTGAAAAAGGAAATGCTACAATGGTGAGGGATATCTTGCAGTGCAACCCTGATACTGAAACATGTACAAAGGTAATGATCAGAATTTTAATTGAATTGCTTTGTTTAATATCTGTTCTTTTCTCAACTCCTATGTGGTGTTAAGATCATAACACCAAATTCAGTTTTTGTGAAGTGTTGATACCTTGCACACTGTAAAAAAAAAAAAAAATTATTATGAAATACAGAATTTATTTTCAGCAATGGTAATGTCCTCTTTGTTGATAAACATCACCTACTACTAAAACTCGATAGCAGGGAAGGCATGGATGCTTTCCCTCGGCATCATTCACATGACCAGCAATAAGGAGTAGAGAGCAGGTCCTGCTGGAAACTGAAGAAATAGGTTTCTGATATTGCTAAGCGTGAAAGCTCAGACCTCTGTTTCTTGCATGTGCAGGAATAAAAAAAAGAGAAAGTTTTATGTACAGCAGTGACTTACCTCTTCAATAAGTCTCTTTTCAAATATCTTGTATTATATCTGAATCTTGTCTTTCTCTTTGACACTGTTATTAACAGAAATGTATTTTGTTCTCTGATTCTAATCAATCTAGAATACAAGGTCCATGATACTTTTTCAGTAATGTACATGCTTAAGTGTTGTCACTTGCACAGCAACATTTAACAAAATTCTCCTAGAAGTCTGAGATTTAATTTGTTACACTAGCACTAGTTTTTACTTGGTTTTGAGTATTCAGAGATGTTTTTATTAGGCGTACTTTTCCCTTTTAGGATGGAGAAACACCGCTTATAAAGGCAACCAAGATGAGAAATATTGAAATAGTAGAGCTTCTTCTGGATAAAGGAGCTAAAGTCTCTGCTGTAGACAAGGTAAAGAATGTTTGTTTGTTTACTTTAGTATATTTAACCATTTTATTTTTGCAGCAGAATTTTGTAGTGAGCTGTCAAGGCTAAGACAGAAAGAGAGCTTCCTATATGCTTAATAATTAAATAGCTCAGAATACTTTCTGTTTAAGTTTAATTTAAATTTAATTCCCACCATTAATCTATTGGGTTTTTGTTTGAAGTAGAGTGCTTTTAGTAATACGAAAATAAGTGATTCCAGGTTAGGAATAAAAATTTCACAGATAAGAATACTAATTCTTACTACATTTGAAAAAAGTGTAGAGAATGGTTATTATTTGTCACCGATGTTTGCTTTCGATTAATAGGCATTGAACTAAGCAATGCCAAGGACAAACACAATGGTTTGTTGTTGTCCTTTTATGCATTACCTGCTTTGACTGTAAACCTTTTAAATACAGGAACATTAATTTTTTTGATACTTTTATTAACCTCTTAGTATTATGTTTAGGACAAATAAGTAAAAATGTTGTTGTAATAAGGAAACTTTTACTGGAAAACTTTTTGGAGAAGTCTGAGCAGACATTGAAATCATTCTAACAATCAGCATCTCTTGTCCAGGCAAACCTCTGAATTTACTAGTAGACACTTGTTTCTAAACACAGACTACAGTTTTCAAGAACCTTAAGATACTGTTATAAACATTTAGGAAAGAAGATAGCGCCTTAGATTAAGCGTTACAGGAACTGCATTTTCACATCTTTGCTGAAACTTTTGTAATGTTTTTTCAAGTGGAAAAAATGCATACCATTGAGGTGTTAATGCTGTTGAGAATATCTTAAAATGTAATTTAAGTAAGTAACATCTGAAACGATATGGAACATATGCTCTGTTCATAACCTTAGGAATTCATGTTAGATATTACTAGTTTTTCACTAATTGCAGAAAGGAGATACTCCCCTCCATATTGCCATTCGTGGAAGAAGCCGTAAACTTGCGGAATTACTCTTGAGAAATCCGAAAGATGGTAGATTGCTTTATAGACCCAACAAAACAGGAGAAACACCTTACAATATTGACTGTAGCCACCAGAAGAGTATTTTAACACAGATATTTGGAGCCAGTAAGTATATAAGTATTTAATTTTATGGTTTTTTAATCACTTGTGTATTGAGAATCCAGTTTATTCAATTCTGTATTGAAAAGTGATAACCATTTAGGTTTTTTTAATGTTGTAACTAATGACAGAACTTTAAAAAAAAATCAGCAAAAAATTTCATCATTCTAAAAGCCTAAAAAAGGTCAAATGTACCATTTATTTTTGACCTTTGATATTCGATACTGTGTGACTTCTGTTGGTTGTTTTGGTTTTACTTAGATCTTGTTTTTGTAGGAATTATTTTCTTTGACTTGCTGTGGTTGGGGATTTTGTTTGTGTCTTTTGTGGTAAGCTCTCGTGTTTTTGATAATTGTATAACATTTACGTGGATTATTAAAATTCCTTTGAGCAAGAATGTACCAATAATGACAGCTACTATATGGGAGGAGTACATATACAAATATAGATGAACCTGTCATGATTTTATGTATGAAAATTGTGATATTGAAGAAAGTTCTTAAAGCAAAGTTCTTTAACGTAATATTCATATTACAGGACACTTGTCTCCCACGGAATCTGATGGTGACATGCTGGGTTATGATCTGTACAGCAGTGCCTTGGCTGATATTCTGAGTGAACCAACTATGCAGCCACCTATCTGTGTAGGCTTATATGCACAGTGGGGAAGTGGAAAATCTTTCCTGCTCAAGAAACTGGAAGGTAAAAGTTGATCTAGCCTTTTCTGTAGGTTCAAATTATCTAGGAAAAACATCACATAGGAGTTACTAGTTTTTGTGACAGCTATTGGCCTATGCAGTGTTGTGTCCAGTCTCTGTTTCTGTAATGAAAGGATTTAAATTTTAGTGTGATCCATTCATCCATAGGTTGCTTTGATCATTTATACAATGTTGAGACAATCTTTAAATGTTACTGTCTATTGTCCTGTGGGTTTCCTACAGCAGTGAATCTACCCCGTTAGGTACTGCTGGAAGTATGGCTGCTGAAATGTGTCTTGCTAGGGGTGTTTGTGTGTCAAATTAGGTTCAGACTTTTTTGCTGAAGTTACTTATTTATTGTGCCTCCTATGCATCGTCTTTTACATTTGTTTTTTTTAAGTTTTAAGAACAAATTCCAGTGATTTTTTTTTCTCTGTAGTGTATTTTCTGTGCTTCTAGTTTTCTTCCCCTTTGCCCTTATTTACTTTGAGCTTTTTGAACTTTCTGAAATGACAGAGGAAAGCAAATGCAGAGAATCAATATTTTTCACAATGGAAACAGGCATCTTATTTACAGTTTAGCTTTTTCTAACAAAGATGTTTTTCTGAGATGTTTCAGTATAATTCTAAATACTTTTACCAGTCTTGATGTTTCTTACTTTGTGTGATTTGTTTTCAGAAGCTTCCATACCAGTCAAAATGAGGTCTCTGCATTCATTTTGTTCGCCTCATGCCCTGTTTTTTTGTCATAAACAAAAAAGCAGTGTACATTTTTTACTATTATGCTTATTGTTGAGCTGTTACGTTTTTAAAATACTTTTTCAGTATTTTCTTATAGTTCTTCAATCATCTTTTTATTCTGGATTGTGTGTTTAATGTTTCTTACACAACAGATCCTAAATAAGTTTCTTCAGGAATTCCTCTTTTAATAAATATGAAACAACAAACAGAAATAAATACTGAATCCTTTACATTGTACTGTTATAGCTGACTATTTGACGAGCATGGTCCAGATTTCAGTGATGGAGGTTTTGGGAGTTGGGGTTTTTTTTGGCAGATATGATGCATTTCTTTTTCATAGTGTCATAAAATATGTTTTAAACTTTTGAAGGAGGATAGGAACTGGCATGGCTTTTAATATGGCTTTAAAAGTAGAAAATCTGCAGCAAATAGTGCAAGTATTACGTATTTAAATGGTTTCATTCATTGCATGGATGAAAAGTTAGGGTTTTGCACTAATGTTTGAAGAAGAATTCAAGCATCATTGTCTTTTTTGGATCAATAATAGCGAAAAGTCTAGTAAAAAAGTGTTTCTTTTCGAAGATGATTGTTATAATACCTTTTTGCTTTCTGTTCTAGAATGATTTAACATGTTAACTGATGTTCGTCTTTTTGTTTTAGATGAAATGAAGACTTTTGCAGGACAGCAGATTGAACCTCTGTTTCAGTTCTCCTGGCTTATTGTATTCCTCACACTTCTACTGTGTGGAGGTTTGGGTTTATTGCTTGCTTTCACAGTGGATGCAAAGCTTGGAATAGCAGTGTCACTCAGCTTCTTAGCAGTTCTCTACATTTTCTTTAGTAAGTCTTATTTTATATGAAGTTTGTGAAGGTTTTTATCTATTTTTGGAATTCAGTATGGGTTTGTAGACATGCTTTGTGATTCAAGAAATAAACTGAATGTTTTTGTAGAAAACAACACCCCTTCGGACCCTTTCCTTATGTTTTGCATGTAGTTTGTGAGAGAGCGTTCTTGAAAACAAAGAAGAGTTTTGTATATTAACTTCATTATGTTATTCTTACTGTTCTGGGTTTTAGCCATAATTGTTAAGAATTCATTCAACTCCCTTTATGCAACTCCATGCCTTATCTATTCAAACTTCATGTTTCTTTCAGTTGTGAATGTTGACTAAAATACAGTCATAACATATTTTTTATTTTTTTGTATTTTAGCTGTAATTTACTTTGGTGGCCGAAGAGAAGGGGAGAGCTGGAACTGGGCCTGGGTGTTAAGTGCAAGGCTGGCAAGACATATTGGATACTTAGAGTTGCTTCTCAAACTCATGTTTGTGAACCCACCAGAATTACCAGAGCAAACCACTAAAGCTTTACCTGTCAGGTTAGTTGTTTCATTTATTTACTCTTGAATTAATAATTCAGGTTCACTCTGATACTTGTCAAACCATGCGTATTAATGCGCGTGTTTGTCTTCCTATGAAAAGCTGTTGAGATTCCTGTTTAAAAAACAGTAGCCCTAGAAGGTCATGTAGTTAAATTTTTCAGTGTGAAGATGATAGTGTTTTCAAAAAAACTTCTGTACCAAAGTCAGTGAAAGTTACTGCTTTTTAGTATTAGGGGTTTTGACTATCATACTATTAAAAATTTGTAGCAGACAAAACAGGAATTTTAATTTTCTGGTGTAGCTTACTGTGTATTATGTTTAATGTTTGTTTCACGGATTACTCCTGTTAAGGTCTCTGTTTTTTTTTCTTGTAAGTAGAGCATCGAACTGCTCAAAGCTTGTGGTTTACCTAAAAGCCAGAAAATTTATGCCGTGTGTTTTAGTTTTGTTTACTCCTATTGTTTAGAGGCTTGTATTTTAGCCTCATGGTGCATTTATGAGATCTTAGTCTTCTGTATTTTTTTAAATCCTCCATAAATATTTGAAAGCAGCTCAGAATGCAATTTTAAAAATACTTGTCAGTATGATGTTTTGGCATCATAAAGATATTTTTATGTTTTTACTGCTGTCTGAGGTGCCGTTAGTGATGTGATCGTTTTTATCTTTTTAAGAAATCAAGTTTTAGAATAGGAAGTGAGGCAAAAAAGAGGTTCATAACAGGAGAAGAAATAAGAAATAAATACTTAAATTCCATGTAGAGTTAAAAAAAAGAAGTATTTAAGTATTTTACATCTTGTGCCTCTTGAGAAAACTTAGCTGCAGAGATGCAGGAAGATTTTTGTTTTGTTTGCCAGAAGATATTTGAAGCTTTCTAAAGTGTACAAAATACATGTTTTTTCTCTTTCAGATTTTTGTTTACGGACTACAATAGACTGTCCAGTGTAGGTGGAGAAACTTCATTGGCTGAGATGATTGCTACCCTCTCTGATGCATGTGAAAGGGAATTTGGTTTCTTAGCAACAAGGCTATTTCGAGTTTTCAAGACAGAAGATACACAAGGTTTTTATTACCTGAATGATGTTTCTGATTCTTCCATTTCAATGCACTGTTAGCAGGGGTTCTGTTTGTCACATGATGAGTTCTTTTTAGAAACTGTTGTAGCCATACAGACGTTAATACAGACAGGGACACTCTTTGTATTGTTTTGCAGAGAAAAATACCATGTTTTCTTTGCTCATCTTGATTTTATTAATATCATAACGGAATATCTTCTGTGAAGTATAGTCTTCAGAAGTGTCAGTGGAAATGTATATTTATATTACATCCTTTTAGATGCAGCATGATGTTTTTCCATAGCAATTAAGTCATTGTATCTGAGTCAGATAAAGGGAAAAGTCTACTTTTGTGTGTTGCTAAGAGAAGTTTCTGTTTAGTTTATTAGATTTCAATTCAGAGATTTTGTGAGTGACCACTACTTATTCTTGGAAATAACACATGTATAGAACATGTTGGTCCAAAGCCGTAAATTACTGTGATTAGTGCTGGTAAAATGGGATGAAATATTCTTACTTGATCCAAATTGAACCTTTTTTAGTTCTGTCCCATCTGTAGATTTCTGAAAAAAATCTGCAGAACAGAGAATGGTATTGTGAAGTAAGGGAGTTCTTGAGGGTAACTTTCAATTCATAGAGGACTGACTCCTACTTTGAATTCAGTTTCAGTCAGTTACTACTCATTTCATTTTGACCTTGACCACAAATTGAGGAATCTGTTAGATGCTGTCTCCTCTCACAAAGTGAAATGTTTAGACTCTCCTGTCTTACAGAAGGTGGAAAAAAGATCCTATATGGTGAACACAACTTACCCTTCATTGTTCTTTCTCAAATTCACTGAATATTCTTTATGAAAGTGGTATGTGCAGTTTTTCACCCTTGTTTCCATATTAGACATTCTGCAGTTCTTCTCCTTAACCTCAGTGAAACAGCTTTTGTGATGGAGTAATTTCTTTCGAAATTACCCTGAAAATGGCAGTTTTGTGCTGACTTCTTGTGATTATTTGCAGTAATCATCTTTTTCCTTTCATTTGCAATCTTACATTTCCCTTGTATTCCTTGACTCTCTTGCCTTCCTATGCTCTTCCTAATTGTGTAATTGTTAATTTTTCTTTAATTTTATCTGTTCCATTATCTTGCACATCCTCTTCTTGTCTCCAGATGTTTCTAAGTCTAGGATCATAGAATGATAGAATCATAGAATGGTTAGAGTTGGAAGGGACCTCAAAGATCATCTAGTTCCAACCTCCCTGCCATGGGCAGGGAAACCCTCCACTACACCAGGTCGCCCAAAGCCTCATCCAACCTGGCCTTGAACATGTCCAGGGATGGGGCAGCCGCGAATTCTCTGGGCAACCTGTTCCAGTGCCTCACCACCCTCACAGTGAAAAATTTCTTTCTCATATCTAATAGAAATCTCCCCTCTTTCATTATAAATCCATTGGCCCTTGTCCTATCACTACATGTCCTTGTAAAAAGTCCCTCTCCAGCTTTCCTGTAGGCTCCCTTTAAGTACTGGAAGGCTGCTATAAGATCACCCGGGAGCCTTCTCTTCTCCAGGTTGAACAACCCCAACTCTCTCAGCCTGTCTGCGTACGAGAGGTGCTCCAGCCCTGTGATCATCTTTGTGGCCCTCCTCTGGGCTCGCTTCAGCAGCTCCATGTCCTTCTTGTGTTGGGGACTGCAGAGCTGAATGCAGTATTCCAGGTGGGGTCTCATGAGAGGAGAGTGGAGGGGCAGAATCACCTCCCTCAACCTGCTGCCCACGCTCCTTTGGATGCAGCCCAGGACATGGTTGGCTTTCAAACATAGGTTTCTTGTCTGTAGGTGTTCATAGAAATTCTGTATAGGTTTCTTTTTATTTTCTTGTATCTTTAATTTTTATTAAGTCTGTAAACTCACAGATGGGCGTATTCAGTTGCCATTTTATTGTTGATGAGAAGTTGTGGCTGCCCCATCCCTGGAAGTGTTCAAGGCCAGGTTGGATGAGGCTTTGGGCGACCTGGTGTAGTGGAGGGTTTCCCTGCCCATGGCAGGGGGGTTGGAACTAGATGATCTTTGAGGTCCCTTCCAACCCAAACCATTCTGTCATTCTATGATATCGAAGTCTCTCTCTAATGCAGTTCTATCTCTTTCGAGCTAGAGGAAGCTTACATTCCTACTTCAAAATGTCTAGAACTGAGTGTAATTGTAGCTGAGCTGTTGTTCTTCTCTTCTTTGCACTCACTCTTGTCATTGTGCATTTCTGTTGCTTTGTCCTGCATCACAATCCTACCTGTCATGTATGTCAGTAATGTGAAAGATCTTTCCAGCTCATACTCTGGTCTAGAATATCACACATGGGCTGTGTATAAATCTTGGATATTCTTTCCACGTAGCGTATTTAAAGTTTGATTTTTTTTGCATCAGTTTATTGCTGTGTTCTGTTCTTTGTTATCAACAAATGTGTACAGAAGATGTGAGTCTTCTAGATGTGTACACCACTAGGTGCGTACAGATCCTAAAGGCAGAGGCTGCTACTTTGGCAAAAAGCTGTTTCTTTGATCGCTGCTTTAGCTGTGCTAACCTCCAACTGCAATATTTCTTTATCTCTTCCTTATTAATCCAATTGAAGTCAGGAGGTCCATACTGTCTTCTGAGGCCCTTGTGATCTGTCCAAACGTTACATACTGCAGTCCTTCCTTCTTTGTGTGTGTTTTAGTATGCAAGAAAGGATAATCTCAGGTTGTAGCTTGCGGTTTTGATTTAGTTCTCCAGTGGCACCATTACTGTTAGATTATGTATTATGTTTCTGTTTAAAACTGAGTAGTTACCATACTGTTTTTCTAGGATTTACTTGCATAAATACACTTTACTGGGAGGTGTCACAAAAGGGGCGGTACCACTGATGTGAAATCTGTTTAGATGATTTCCATCTGGTGTGGGTTTCTTGAAACAATGGAAATAAAAGGAGTATTAAATTAACATCTCAGCTTCATAATTTCCAAGAATTTTGGCAAATCTAGGTGATTTTTTTCACAGGCTTGTGACTGGATAGTAACACTGCAGTAACCTTTTGTGCAAATTAGTGGTTTATGAGAAGTATGCAAGTTAGTAGATTTTTGTACTTACTGGTAGTTACATTTCACATTCATTTTAACAGAACATACTTGTTTCCTAGGTAAAAAGAAATGGAAGAAAACTTGCTGTCTCCCATCCTTCGTGATTTTCCTGTTCATATTGTCCTGCGTTGTTTCTGCGATTGCCCTGCTGGCGATTTTTAACGTAGAACGAGCCAACATGACAGTGAATGTTATTCTCATATCAGTTACCTGTGTCGTTGGTCTTGCCTTTGTCTTGAATTGTCGCACGTGGTGGCAAGTGATGGATTCAGTTCTGAATTCTCAAAGAAAACGTCTTCACAATGCTGCCTCCAAGCTTCACAAGTTGAAAAGCGAGGGGTTCATGAAGGTAGGCGTTTATATGCATTGGCCGTTAAAAGAATTGAAACAAAACCTTAAACCTGTAGCCTTCTTAAGATGGGGCACCATTTATTTAATCAGGCAAAGCCTCGCAACATTAGAACGAGCCTTGGTGAGCTTTTATTGAAGGGAACGCTTCTGTTCCACTGGTAGTTATGCTTAGTGTACAAGATCTGTCTGCTCAACCAGGAATGTTGAATTTGGATTAAGTTTTCAATTTCTAATTTTAATTTTTGCTGGGAGGAAGGTACTAGGAAAACAATTGTTCTAAACGATCAGTATTCAGTAAAAGCTTACTTTAGATCAGAAGATTAGAAAGAAAAACTTTTAAAATATTCTAAAGGTGAAAAATCAAGCTTAACTTTGACAGTCTGCAAGAGTTCTTTACTAAGGAAGGAATGATAGCACTGAAAGAACATCCCAAAACAGTGCACATATTTCATGAAAAATGATAGAAAATACTATTGTTTCACTGGGCTCTATCTAAACTGGTACAAAATGTACCAATCAGGCTGTCATTGAATATCCTGTATGCTCCTATTTGAGTCATGATGGGTACCTCTGTAGATTACAGCTAATATATTGTGTAAAAATATGCAACATATATTCTTCTTCTGTAGCACGGATGACCTGATCTGTGCCTTGCTACTGTGTTTCTTGATGGTTGTTTTTTGAGTGGTGCGTATCTGGCGTAACTTCAGCCATTTTGGAGTTAGGTTCACCCTTTTATTCGAAGGAGAGAAGTGGATATTTCCAGAAAGTTACTCATATGACTTATGTCATCTTAATGTGCGCATTCAAGATTAATCTAGTGATGAATAAATCAGATTTTAGGGCAGGTGAATTCCACCTTTATTTCTATATTAAGGGTAGTTGTTAAATGTGTAACTTAATTTTGGAAAATTTAAAAAAATCTTCAGGTTGCAAATCCTCAAAGACAAATGACTGAGCATTAGAGTAATAACATAATTTGCTTGACTGGCAGGTGGATAGAAAATTTTAGTGTACATTTTATGCATAGCAGTTTTTGAGGATTAGCTGAAGCTACAAATACTCTTTTGTTTACTCTCGAAATGCTGATTTACAGTGCAAAATATTACTTGCTTTTTAAATAACATTGTAATAGAATTTACGTAAGGATCGTTTCTTATGTTTTTGTGCAAATAGGAAATTAAAATTTTGGAAGTGGCATTTTGGAACTTTCACTTTGGGTATTGATAAGTGTTAATTTTTCTAATCTTATTGAAGTATTTTTGGGATAAGTAGCATCTGCAAATGGAATGTTATGCATTTTTGTGAGTTTTAAGTATCACTGAGATGTCTTTTCCTTCTTTGCTTTTTATTTTCATAGGTTTTGAAATGTGAAGTGGAGCTCATGGCCAAAATGGCAAAAACCATTGACAGCTTCACTCAGAATCAGACACGGCTTGTTGTAATTATTGATGGATTGGATGCTTGTGAGCAGGACAAAGTTTTACAGATGCTTGATACTGTGAGTTGGATCATTTTGTAAATGTGATCTCTGGATCATCTGGATGATCTCTTCCATGGATGAGCTCAGATACATACAGTTACTGTATATTTTCTCTAGAAATTTTCTGTAGAGCTTTTCTGTGTGTACAGAGTCTGTGTGTTGTGGTCTTTTGACGTTTGTGTACATTGGCATAACTGTAATACTAAGAGCAATGGGTTTTAGAAGTTGAAAATTAAATCCCAGTGGGACTGTGCATGTTAATACTTGTGAAAAGTATTGCAATAATCGGATGTAAATTATTGAAAATTAATATCCTGTTGAAACAAACTTACAATGTTTGGAGAGTTTTTCTTACTTTTGAAGTGCTTTAGGTGGAAAATAATTAAGTGCTAAGTATCATGGGAGGCAGGACATGACTGCACGATACCTTCTTAGCGATGCCTTCCGCTGTAACTACTGCTGCTCATTTGTCAAGTATGCTTATTTCTAATAGTGGATAAGCACATTAGATATCTCATATTGAAGAACATGACATCTCTATACATCTCTTGTCCTCTCAAGTTTATAACTTGAACAGAGCGAATATAAAATATGAAGTCAGATGTTCAAATGATCCACAGTTGCTATTAATTGTTATTAACAAGGTGTACTGTCTACTTTTTTACAGGTGCGAGTCTTGTTTTCAAAAGGCCCGTTTATTGCTATTTTTGCAAGTGACCCACACATTATTATAAAGGCTATTAACCAGAATCTCAACAGTGTTCTACGTGATTCAAACATAAATGGACATGATTACATGCGAAACATAGTCCATTTGCCCGTTTTTCTGAATAGCCGAGGGCTTAGTAATGCAAAAAAAATGATGGTAGCTTCGACAACCAATGGGGATATTCCTTATACAGATAATGCAGGTAAGATAATGCAGGAGGATGATGTGAAAGTTACAAAACCAGTGTTCCAAAAATCTAGTTTTTGGAACAAATTATTTAAATAATTGGCAGGTCATTAGTATTATTTTATAGATCAGTCAGGTCATACAATCATAGAATAGTTTGGGTTAGAAGGGACCTTAAAGATCATCTAGTTCCAACCCCCCTGCCATGGGCCTGGACACCTTCCACTAGATCAGGTCGCACAAAGCCTCATCCAACTTGGCCTTGAACACTTCCAGGGATGGGACAGCCACAGCCTCTCTGGGCAACCTGTTCCAGCGCCCCACCACCCTCAGAGTGAAAAATTTCTTCCGTGTATCTAATGGAAATCTCCCCTCTTTCATTATAAATCCATTGCCCCTTGTCCTATCACTACATGTCCTTGTAAAAAGTCCCTCTCCAGCTTTCCTGTAGGCCCCCCTTAAGAACTGAAATGTCGCAATAAGATCACCCGGGAGCCTTCTCTTCTCCAGGCTGAACAGCCTCAACTCTCTCAGCCTGTCTTCACAGCAGAGGTGCTCCAGCCCTTGGATCATCTTCGTGGCCCTCCTCTGAACCCACTCCAGCAGCTTCATGTCCTTCATATGTTGGGGGTGCTAGAGCTGAATGTAGTATTCCAGATGGGGTCGCATGAGAGCAGAGGGGCAGAATCACCTCCCTCGACCTGCTGGCCACACTTCTTTGGATGCAGCCCAAGATACAGTTGGCTTTCTGGGCTGCAAGCACACATTGCTGGCTCATGTTGAGCTTCTCATCCACCAGCACTCCCAAGTCCTTTTCCTCGGGGCTGCTCTCGATCCATTCTCCACCCAGCCTGTACTTGTGCTTGGGATTGCCCCAACCCACTTGCAGGACCTTGCACATGGCCTTGGTGAACTTCATGAGATTCGCGTGGGCCCATGATGTATATGAATGGAGAAAATGCCTGCCTTTTGTTTTCCTTTCCATAGGATTGCATGAAGAGATTGACAGGAGAGTTTCTCAGAACAGCCTTGGAGACATGGCCAAGATTGGTAGCAAAACTGCTCTCAATAGGCGGGTGAGAAAGATTTTTAGACTAAATGGAGATACTGATAATACCATCTTTCTTTTCTGTTATTTTCTTTTTTCTTTCACATTTTAATGATGTCAACTTGGAAGACTTATCAAAACATTCTTATGAAATTAATATAGATGATCCATGTAGGAAAAGTACGTTCTTAAATCAGTGGACTGATGCTCTGTCAAAGAGGAAAAAGTTTGCTTGCTCACCAAGGTATTCTTTTCACAAATACTTAAATTCAGCTCTCAGTGAATGCCGAGATGATACAGCATGGTGGTAGTAGCTATCATCTATGATGTATGTATATTTTGGATTTTAGTGTATAAGCCCGGCAACACTTGATCATAGGATGTTGCAACAAGGGGCAGTAATAGAGCAAATCAAGGAATTTACAATATTGTAGTACTAGATTTGTACTGCAAGGTCCACCACACTTTCTTTCCTGCTTTCTGTTCTGTTTTCCCATCTTTATGTAAAATCAGAAAGTGATTGAATAAAAGGTATCTAGGAAGTAGTGAAAAGCAATGCAGAGTCTGAGTATTGTGAGGTTTTTGATCTGCCATAGGTAGAGACCTGGGGAGTTTTGTAGCAGAGGAATATGATGTTCACTTTAATTTTAAGATGAAATTAATAATTGGATGTCGTTAACTTTTTGTAGAGACAGTAGGAAACGACAATGGCAACACTGAAATTGGTAACTTTTTTACTACATGTCTCACTGTGTCACTCTATTTTGCCCTCTCAGAATTGGAGTGGAAGTAAAATCTCTAACTCTTAGCAGTTCTTGGCTTATATGAAAATCATCTTCAACTGTTACACAGCTAAATCAGAATTAAATTCTGGTAAATAATTAAATTCTGGTCAACGCCAGAGACACATATTCATGTAGTTTCTAAGTTTATAATCAAGTAAAACTGGAGTATTTCAAATACATAAAAGGTTTTGATACTAATTAGTATTCCTTGCTTTTTTATATCATTATCAGGATACTTACCGAAGACGTCAGATGCAACGAACCATTACTCGCCAAATGTCTTTCGATTTGACCAAGCTGTTGGTTACAGAGGATTGGTTCAGTGATATCAGTCCTCAGACCATGAGGAGATTGCTAAATATTGTTTCAGTGACAGGTAAGTGCCGCATGTTTGTGTACAGTAAACAGTATTGTGTTTTGGTTGCTTTTAGTTACATTCAGACTTTTTAGTGTGTAAACTGAAGTCAGTTCATTTGTTGATTTTGAAAGTCCTTCTGGAACAAACTCTTCTAGAGTGCAAACAAAGATTCTAGACTACTGTATGTAGAATTAAAAAATAATTAAATAATACTTGTTTGTTGTTTCATTGACTTCAGTTGGACGCAAATGACTCTACATTTTTAGGAAGTTTTGTATTTTTTAATATTGAAATGGGTGAATAAAATACATTTTTTCAATTTCTTAATACTCTAATGTGATCAAAACTCATAGTGCTGGCATCTCAAAAGGTCAACTGCGAGGCAAAACCAGGTATGTATACTTAAATTTTTGCTATAGATATTTGGAGTCGTTTTGCCCCAAATGATTGTGTAGGGCTGATGAAAGCATTTTATTGCCTGTTTTCCTTCAGCAAAACACAACAGTATCTTTGAGGTTTAAAAACTGGAAACAACTGAAAAAGGACTTATGGAAGTCTAATAAAATCGTGTTTTATGTAGTAAGTGAATGGGAAATTATTAGTTACTGTCTTTTCTATTGCAGACACTAAAAGGTTCTGAATAGCTGTACAGCTAACTCGTTTGGAACAAACAACTTTAGTTACTTTTCACACTGTTTATAATTAAGTGATAACTCTGCAACAGTATCGTATGGATGCAGGGAAGGTTACATGGATTCAGAAATTATTAAATACCTGAAAAGTAAAATTCATCAAGTGCTAATAGAAAGCAAGCAATGAACCACAAATCACCAGGGGCTGGAATAACAAGAGAGGATATTAATTTTCCCCAGATTCTGAAGCTTTTACACAAGCATTTGCTGTTGTACAGTATGAGGTTTCTGGTCAACTTGGACCTTTACTCAGAATTGACTTGATCTTTAACAAAAAAAAAATACCCTGGCAAAAGCTTGAGCTTAATTTCAGTATCCTTAACTCATTTTTGTATTGATGTCAAAGATAATACCAGCGTTTTCAAAAGGATCAAATTTCATGTTTATGATTAGAATGTGGATCCTTGTAGAAAGCTGCCATTATTCACCAGATGCTAGTGAAAAATTTTTTTATTGTGAGGGTGGCTAAGCACTGAAACAGGTTACCCAAGGACATTATAGTTTTCATCCCTGGAAATATTTGGAAGCCATCTGGCCACAGCACTGGACAGCTGGCTTTAGGTGGTCCTGCTTGGACCAGATGACCTCCAGAGGTCTCTTCCAACCTCAAGCATTCCATAATTCTGTGGAACAAATAATATTAACAGTTTCTAGGACTAACTGGAAAATGTAAGGGATTCACAGATATGTCAAATGTATTGTCTTTAGAACTATTTATCATGCATATATTAAGTTAGGTTCATTAGATAGGATAGGGTGCAAACAGGAAGGTTAATTCAGGAGAACTTCTTGCCACTGGTAAGCAAGGTTATTGGCTCATAAAATAATGAGTAACGTAAAGATTGAAGAAACAGTAAACAGTTGTTCCTCTACCTACAGCTGTCTGCGTTTAGGAAAGGACAAATAGTACTTTTAAAATTTGAAATAGCTAGTTGAAAAAATGCTGCATTTATTATACAGATATTTCTACTTATATTTCTTTTCAGTTCTTTATATCTAGTCTTGCATGCAATTGTAGCTTTCCCATTGACCCATTAGATGTCAGTGGTGTCTTTAAAAAGAAGCGGTGCACCTTTGAGCTCTTCCCTAACAAATTGATCCTAGTTACAGCTTCCTACACTATACTTTAAGGAGAGTCTTGACAGATGACATTACTCCTATTCTCTACAGCTCCTGTGCTGCAGAATTTTTCCTCTGAGTAGAATGGATTACTTGTTTTTATGCCACTTAAGTTCTTTTAATCTGAGTTCCTGGTGTTATGATAAAAGATCTCACTAAATGACAAGTAGCACTACACTGTACAAATTGAATATTACTGTGTTTTGAAGGAAAAGAGTTCTGCTCTTATTTTTTAATTATTTCAACATTGATCAAATTATCACAAGCTCTAGGTTATGTTAATGAAAATATTATCTGTAAAACTACTGATTTCAATAAACCTAATAAAATTTGATTGCTAGGAAGAGTGCAGTACAATTCTACCAATAATACTAGCAATAAAAGATTATGTTAAATGACCTTTATCATTTCTAGAAATATGGCCTGTGTCTTTCTACAATAACATTTAATGCTTATGTAAAAAATCTTATTAGTTTTCTAATGAGAGCTGGATCACTTGACAGGGAGAATTTTAGGAAGAAAACTTTCACAGATATAGAAATACCACAGTTGCTTGCAGACTTATCAAGCATGGGTTCAACAAATTTGGCATTAAGTTCTGTGTTCAGGTGATTGTGGCCATATTGCCCGCACTGGGTGCAGTTCAGAAGTAGACCCGTCTGTACTGCACAGCACATAACTGGAGCTGAGAAACCTGCTGCAAACATCTTAGGTCTCACTTAGGGTGTTTGCTTTACCAGTAGATTCACAGAGTAATAATACAGGCCAAAACTGAACTGATTCCTGCTGATGCATTTGATTGCAGAAACCTGCTACAGTAGTATCAGTGCTGCATCTGCTGCCCAACTTTACATTGCATTTGGGAATACTTATTTCTGGCATATCACAAGTAGGTGGAACTGGTTCAGGTCTGGTACAGTGCTGAGGTGATCGTCTCAGTAGGAAATACGATACACGACACAGTTGTATGTCTTTGAGCTGAGGTTCAGCTCTGTCAAACCAACAGAGGGGTTGGCTGTCTCTGCAGTTCCATTCCCAGTGCTTGCATAGTTTGGATTGTCCTTATTTACCTCCGCTCAGGTTATGGAGAATTAAATGTAAATGTTGTTCTAAATTAAATAGAATAACCCTTGGCTTATTTTCTATTCCATTAACTGAATGCTAGTATAATTAATAGAAGAGTGTTAATATGTCATTTTCCCCATTTTCCCCTGCTTTTTCCCTTTTTTAGTGATCATTCATATGTGATAACAGTCTTAAGACTCTGAGCTAATATTTTAAATAAATACGCAGACTTTTAGCATTGTCATTACAATTTGTAGCATGAAATACCTGATTTTGGCAAATTGTAGTCCAGATGTAAAAGCATAGCAAAATCACAAACTGTTAGTTGTTAAAAAACAAAACAAAACAAAAAAAAAACAACCCTGCAAAAACATTTTAGTGTACTATAATCTGTGGTTATATATGATGATTTCATGGACAGTTTCATTAGCAGAGCCTTCAGGCTGTAAGTTATACATTGTCACTAATATTAGTAGTACAATTCTAGAAAACTTGCTAAAATCTGAAATGCATGAACTATAGCATTAACTTCACTTGTAATTGGTACCTTGCCTTATTAACTTAAAACAGTCTTTTGTTTATAGCTTTCAGTTTTTCTTTATTGGCTGTTGAAGACAGCAGTTGTATGCTTAACTTGTTTTGACCATATTTCGTGTGCCAGTGCACAGAAGATCTTTCATAGTATGAGCATGATTTTTGTGTTTAGATTGAGAAATCAATGTTGTGTGAAATTCTCTATTAAGTTTTGTTAAAGTAACTTAAGATTTGCCTGTAACAGGATGGTAGTAATTAGCGTTTAACCTGGAGCTGAAGTTGACAGTTTTTATTAGAGTCTCATGTTCTGACTAGTATTTGCATGAGTTTTTATTAGGTTGTCAGATGATATTTTTAAATGCGACTTGAGATGATTTTGAACTTACTGAACTAAAGTTATACCACAAAGTTCACAGATCAGGTTAAAGGACTTATCTTTTTTCCCCTCAAAGTAACAGCTATGTATCTTTCAGAAGAGAAAAAAAATCCCTGTGTTTCTTCCCTCCTTCCCTGTTATATTAGGTCGTTTATTGAGAGCTAATCAGATCACATTTAATTGGGATAGACTGGCTAGCTGGATCAATCTCACAGAGCAGTGGCCATATAGAACATCATGGCTCATACTGCATCTTGAAGAGACTGAAGGTGTTCCGGATCAACTGACTTTAAAAACCATCTATGAGAGGTAGGTGTTGTTCTGGTAACAGTATGCACTTTCAGTGATTAAAATAGTAATCATTAATGATGAATAACATGACTTCGGAACAGCTGTCAAATTGTCTTCTAAAATTCCCACAATTTTACTCTCTTCTGTTAACTTTTGGAAACTTTTAAATTACTTTCATTGCTATTTAATGCACCACGTACGAATGTGTACTTTGTATTAAAAACACAGATAATTATACTGGAATAACTTCACAGATAGCTAGCTGTACTTCTGTCTCTTGATATAATTTTAATCTCTACCTTGACCAAGCTAGAAGTTGTTTTTTTCCCCCCTAGTTAGAAATCTGAACTAAGCTCTGCAGCGACTGCCTTTACTGGTAAAGATCTCTGAAGATTTGGTGCTTAGCAAGTGTGCTTGAGGCTATGGCAGTGCTTTGTGCTGTGTTTAAGGAGTATGAAAGTAAAGCATGACTTTCTCCATTGCTGACACAAGTTGCTGTCCAACAGACCTGTCTAGGTATTGCAACTGAGGGCAAATGGTCCATGTGTTGCCAGTGAACATGCCTCTCCAGAACCTGGCTGCTTGGAAGAAAGGACTTGTGGATTGTGACAAGTGACCTGATGACAGTGGGAGGAATGTAATAGAAAGAACATGACTAGAAGTTGGTCCTATGGGGAAAAAAAGCAGAATCTGAGAATGAAAATCAGTGACAGGAAGAGTTTGACTTGTGTAAGAAATAACTGAGATCAAATGTAAAGAACAGCTGAAGGAAAGAGGCAAGACTGGGACTGATTGAACAAGTTGCCAGAAAATCTAGAGCCTTTTCAGGATCCAGGGAAAGAATGGAGAGAAGAATGAACTTGGACAGCAAATTTTGGGAAGGTGCCCCGCACTAAGAGTCAAGGAATGGGAGAAGATGAACTAGATGAGGGTCTGGGATGGGCTGGAAGTGGCTGAAGTGTTGAGAATGGAATTAGAATTGATTGGGAAAGATGACAAGTGGGTTGTATTAGGAAAGCAAAGTTGAAATGGGGTTAAGGTCTGAACAGAGAGAACCCAGAAGGTAGAGGGATGAGGGTGGACTGGGCATGACGAGGCTGAGGTTTGAAGATAGACATGTCTAAGAGGGCAAGTAGTAGACTGGAGTGGCTTCAAGTTGGGAGGTTGTTGCTGAAATACCAGACTCTAAAGGAAAATAAGTGCATGATTAGGAAACACTTTCCTCTAGAGAATGGATCCAGTTTCTGAGTTTTGCATTTGTTCTGTGAGTGTAAGATACCTGTGAAATTATAGGTAAAGTAATGGGAATCCACCTCTCAATTGTGGGTTCACACAGGTAGTGCCACAAATGTTTATGTGATCAGAATCATCAGGGATTCCCTCTGCTGTCGTGCTTTCCAGTACTCTTGCTGTAGTTATTTCTAACTTAGCTTTATTTAGATTTACTGCATGGCATGTTTCATAATTTTATATCTTCAGTATTTATCCAACAAACTCATTACAGTTGTTTGTTCATTAGCATAGACAGTAATAAATCGCTTTGGAATGATCAAAGTTCAAAGCTATCTTCAAGACATAACTCTTTTATGTTTTCTGATAAACAAAGAAGGTATTAAAGACCTGAATTGTTCTCGTAAATAAGTACTAGTAATTCCAGTATAAACTAACGTTAAATCTGTAGTAAAGCAGTGTAAGGAGAAGGAAAGGACAGTCACAACTGAATATAAATGAATTATTTAGGTTCTGGATTATTTGTTGTTAGTACAGACACTTGAGCTGTTGACATTCAGTGCCAACTGGAGTGTGTCAGTTTATTAGTTCAGGTGTGGAGGAGATTCATGACTCCTGCGGTGCTGTTTTGCCTCTTGCTATGCAGGTTGTGTTTGGAAGTAATATAGCCTCTTGAGTAGAGTGCTAATTAATAATTGACAGTTATAAACATATAAATACATTTATAGTGTATAAAACCAGGACCTGTAATGTGAAGAAACAGTGAAGAACCCTGTACGATGTATTGGGAAAGGGAAGGTGGTCATCTTTTAAGTAAAGCTGTCTGAATTCTACATGCAATACCAGGAAGAAAGGGAAAAGGAAAAGATGATCAACATTCAAGATTCTCTCTTTAGCAAAAAATACCAACAGGATTGCTTGATATGAAAATGATAAAGCTACAAGACTGAGTTTATTTGGCTACTTAACCATTTTAAAAAAAAGTTCATAATAATAACAACATTGCCGCATGCTCAGGAAGAGAGTTGATGTCTCTCTCAGCCACTTCTGTTGAACCTCTGTAAGGAACGAAATGTGTAACTCTACTGATGTAGTGACAAAGCTGAGATCTCGTCTGTCTGGTCATTTGGGTGATCGTCTTTACCGTATGCTGAATATGAAAAGGTCTGTGAACTCTTCTGTGGGATTATCTAATGCCCTAAAAATTCCGTTTTATCCAAAATAATCCCTTTTGTGTCATTAGTATTCTTTTTATCTACAACTGTTTGAAGTCACTTGGCTTGAATATCTGTTTCTGTGTCAGTTCAAAGTAGAGTATTTACTTTAGTTCTTCTTTTAAAACTTCAATCTCTGTTTTCTAAAGTTTTCTAGTTTATAAAGCAGCTTTTCCATTTGGAGTCTCATAAATAGATATCAGATTTTGATACTTTTATAGCTTCTGTTCCTGTACTGAGTTTCTGTTACTTCCCTGCCTTTTATTCTGCAAGGATTTTTTTATTTTAATTTTAATTTTTTTTTTTTGGTACTTTAGAACATGAGCAAGAATAGAATTTTCCTAGTATTGCATAGTTTGTGTCAAACTACTTCTTCTTGTGACGGTGCAAATTCTTCTTTGGTTTTGCTGTGTTTCTGAACTCTAAGTGTGTGGGGAGAGGGGTCTGCCTGGACATCACCCTTGGATGAAAGGAATCTTGTAGACTCTGTGTTAAGTGTAGGAGTTCCACACTCGATCGCATTCTCCATGTAAGGAGAATGCTTTGATACTATAGTAACTTCTCCAGCTTTTAAAATACCACGTGTTGAAAGGCTTGTGAATCCCCAGGATTCCCTTGCGGTGAGCGCTCCCCGTTGCCTTGTTCCTGGCCACTGAGTGCAGGCAGGGATTGACGCAGCGGATCCCCCTGTTACCGGTGCCTTTGGCTGAAGAGCTGTGGTGAATAACTGCGTGTGCGGGGAGGGTGTGACGGGCGGTAATGAAACCTGTGCTGTCTTACTGCCGTGCAGAGCTCTGGAGGCGGACTCCAGCCCACTCCCTGCCGCCAGCACAGCTGGCGCCACAGGAGTGGTCCGTGTGTGCGGTGGGGCGGGGTGACGCGCTACCCAACACGGCTCTGACGGCGGCCTTGGCGTCGACGTGTTCTGCGCTCGTGTGTAATGGCGACCATCTTTGTCACTAGGCGCCTTCTCTTCTCTGTGTTTCAAAGAATAAGCAATGCTTTCACAGAATACCAGAAGTGTAGTAAAAGAGAAAGAGTCAAGAAGTAGAGCGTTAAGAAATGAAAGAATAAAAATAGCCTGCCATTAATTCTCCCCTGTGTATGCATTATGATATATGATTTATATCAGCGTATGCTATTTTGCCCTCATAAGATTCCTATCTTGTAATTTCCAGAATTTGTTTTTACAAACTGTATAGACATGCAGTTGAATAAAGGGGAGGGCTATTTTCTGTCACGTATCAGCCATACCTCAGTTGTAGTTGAAAAGAATGCAATAGGAAAACTAAACTAAAACAACTGAAAGCTGCTCTGGAACATAGAGTGTGTGTGATGCTGGACTAGTCACCTCTATCGTACCGTTCACTTGGACAGTATTTATGCCTCTGTTGGGAGGTGGTCTACAGCTTATGGTTCTGTAGGCTGATGTTAGTAAGTGCTCAGTGTTTGGAGCTATATCTGAAGCTAGTGGGAGCTCAGCTTTCAGTAGGTGGAGTACTCTGAAAAAAACTACACCTCAATTTGGTTGCTAAATAAATACGCTTATATCTCTGTGCTTCAAATTGTTATTTAAAAAAAATCCAACAAATATATTCTTATTGTGAAGGATTCATGCAGAAAGTAAATTTACAGTTCCTTGTCTATAGATACTATGATGAATATGGAAGACTATATTGATAAGTGCGATGCCACTTCTGTCAAGAGTAGTATATCTTTACTGTATCATTCTATGCAGAGATGGGAGAACCTATAGAATGTTACATTGGCATCATTTTGCCAGGGTCTTAAAAAAAAAAACAAAATTAGGCTTCAGTTTGTGGCACAGGCACACCTCTGTGAACAGTCTTTATGGATTGAAGTCACTTAGACTTCTCTCTTAGTAACAGGTGGAGGCACTATGTTGTAACTCTTTTGTAGAGAGGAACAAGCCCATGCTTTGTAATTGTGTCAAGTTTTGAAAATAAAAAAAAAATACTGAGTCTACTTTGTTGACTTTCAGTCCAGATTCTGGACACTCCCATTCTCTCACTTCCAGCCTTTCTTTGCTGGTCTGGATCTTTGCTTGGTTTAGCTTTCCATTTGGTATATTTATTAGTACCAGTATTTACTGCTTTGGGTTTATGTGTTGCCTTTTCAAGTCATCTCTCTTCATCAGGATTTTCATGCAGTGTCTCTCCTTGCCAGGTTAAGCTCCTAATTCTGATGTCTTGTCTATTGTGTTCTCCTCCCCCTTTTATGTTTAGATTGTTCTGTGGTCAAGCCCACTATAGTCGTTAACCGCCTCTCCACCCCAGTCTACTTTAATTATTTTTACCATTTTATTTATAATTGTGACATACAGTTAATATTCCTCTATCTTTATGTTGTGCTGCGTTCTCCTCCATGTTGCTCTAAAGAGTCTTCCTAATGTCAGTTTTGTGTAATGGCAAAACAGCTTGCAGAAGTTGCAAAAAGCAAATTTTTAAAACCCCGAAGAGCAATAAATACATGGACTTTCTGTAAATGAACTTGTAAGAGAATTAAGTTGTCAGATTAAAGCAAGTTTCTGCTGAATGTTTGCAACTGATACTTCTCAGACTTGTAAATTAGCCAGCTATGGGAACGTGCTCTCTTGTGAAGGCTAAATGAAACATCCATGACACCAGAATAGATGTCAGTGCCAGATCTGAATAAATGATATATTGGGAAAAGTCACTGTGGCTTTTGCAGAGAGAAGATATGTTTCAAGAAACTGAATTCTTGACAGAGTCAATGAACATGTGAAGAAGACTGCAGTATTTTGAAATTTAAGAAATTTTAAGCAAGATCTTGATCTAAGAACGTTTAAATGTATTAAAATTTAAGGTAATAACAGGCAAGATTGCCTCAGGAAAGCAAGAGAAGGAAGCGAAAGATAGGAGTGTCTCATGAGAAACTTGCAGGTAAGGTTTCCAGAGATAATGCCTGTGCCCTTTGACATACCTGTAAATGGTCTGGCAGAGGGAGAAGATGCAATGTGGTGATGTAACCAGGACAACTGTTCCACAGAGGGTTGTGGAAGTAGCTATAAGTAAGTTGCAGATCATAGTCCTTGCGGCTATAGGTATCTTAACGTACTGGGGAAAATAATCTCATCTGTAATCCTGCTAATGTAATAATGGGCTGTAAATCTGCATTGAGGAAAGAAATTCACAAATCTTTGCTGATTTCTCTGAAAAAATATGTTCAACAACAGTCAGAAAATGAAACAGTGTCTTTAGGAGTTACTGGCAAAGCAGTGGAAAGGAGGAAGCTATTGTATTGTACAAATCTGTGATGTATCTAAATTCTAAACACTGTGAGATTCTAGTCATCACTTTTCGAAAGGGTTGTACAAAGTAGAAAAGATATTAAAGAGGATGAGGAGAGCCCTAGTCTCACATCAGATTTTGCTGTGAAAATCATCACTGTCCGATTTCCCATGCAGTGAGGAATCCCAGTTTTGCTTGAATACTTTCTCCTCTCTGTTTTGGATTCTCAAGTCTTTCTCAGTCTGAGACATTTAATTCATTTATTTCTTTTTCCTTAAAGCTTTAGTTTTTAATTTCAGTTTGAAGCTCTGAGTTTTAGTCATCTTACTTTTGTTTCTTGGTATTTTCTACTGCTTAAAGCTGTAGATGGCAGTGATTTGATACTGCTGCCTCACTGATTAAAAATCATGCTGTTAAAGCTGATTGTATGGAAGGGGATGTCTTCTTATTCCCTTTCCTCGTTAAGTTTACCACTAAATGAGGTAATAGTTTTATCTGTTTGTATCCTTCTTCTCATGGCTGAAACCAAAGTCTGCGGCACTTTGTCTATCAGAACACATTCCTAGAAGTCACTAAAGTAATTTCGTAACCTTCTGTTCTGTAGGCCTCTGTCCTGAAATTCAAAGAGGTTAGGGAGAGTTTCTGCATCTGGGAGCTAACCAGTTCTCATCTAGATACAGCAGATTTACCAGTCTGTCACTTTTTAAAGCCATTAGAAGCTGGATTGTCTTCACTGATCGAAGTCTGTTCCATGCGTTAAGGTTTATACAGTTGAAAGAGAAACTTCAGGGATGAGTGTGCCTCTTGAGTTCAAGAATGCAATTCAGAAAATGACTGGTTAAACTTGTAAACTCTTGGAAAACTGTAGGTGCCTAGATTTTCACCCCAGAATTTCCTGCAAAAACTCCAGTTCTGCTAGTGTGAATGTCCAGAATTGCTAATGCAAGGCCTAAGTTCAGTCTCTTGCATATAGAGCCTGTTCAGGATCCTTGTGAGTTAGTAGCTGAAGCCCTCAAAAAGCCTGGACAAATAAATGTGGTTTGACATATTTGCAACAGGAGGAAGAGGTTAGATTCAGCACAAAGCACAGCAGAAAAAGCTTCTTAATTGAAAAACACATGTAGATGAGTTGTACAGGCAGGTGTTGACACTGTAGTAGAGTTCCAGTTGGCCTGTGAAAAGAAAATGGCAGGGAACACATTGCAGACTATCAGAACAATTTAGTGACCTAACTGCTGTGAAAGGCCCCTTAGGAAAGAAAAAAAGTCATTACAAACAGTCCAGGAGAATTTCCTCATGGTCATGTCTGGATACCATCAGGGTATGAGATATAACCTCATGAAGTTCAACAAGGCCATGTGCAAGGTCCTGCAAGTGGATTGGGGCAATCCCAAGCACAAGTACAGGCTGGGCGGAGAATTGATCGAGAGCAGCCCCGAGGAAAAGGACTTGGGAGTGCTGGTGGATGAGAAGCTCAACATGAGCCAGCAATGTGTGCTTGCAGCCCAGAAAGCCAACTGTATCCTGGGCTGCATCCAAAGAAGTGTGGCCAGCAGGTCGAGGGAGGTGATTCTGCCCCTCTACTCTGCTCTCAAGAGACCCCACCTGGAATACTGCATTCAGCTCTGGAGTCCTCAACACAAGAAAGACATGGAGCTGCTGGAGTGGGTCCAGAGGAGGGCCATGAAGATGATCCAAGGGCTGGAGCACCTCTGCTGTGAAGACAGGCTGAGACAGTTGGGGCTGTTCAGCCTGGAGAAGAGAAGGCTCCCGGGTGATCTTATTGCGACATTTCAGTTCTTAAATGGGGCCTACTGGAAAGCTGGAGAGGGATTTTTTACAAAGGTGTGTAGTCATAGGACAAGGGGCAATGGCTTTAAACTGAGAGAGGGGAGATTTAGATTAGATATAAGGAAGAAATTTTCCCCTCTGAGGCTGGTGAGGCACTGGAACAGGTTGCCCAGAGAACTTGTGGATGCCCCATCCCTGGAAGTGTTCAATGCCAGGTTGGATGAGGCTTTGGGCAACCTGGTGTAGTGGAGGGTGTCCTTGCGCATGGCAGGGGGTTTGGAAGTATATGATCTTTGAGGTCCCTTCTAGCCAAAACCGTTCTATGATTCTATGGTAATGTTTACCCAGGAATTTGATAGACCCATGGTTAAGTATTTTCCTCTCCCTCATGTGGTTAGGCTCTAGATTCCGTATCTCTCTGAATGTAATTCTAGCCATTACCTGATGAACCTGTGAGATATATGAAACCAGTGTAACTAGGAAGATAGTCCTCAGAGCGACTATGACTCACTGTCTCAGTGTTTAAAGATACACAACTGGGGTGAGGAGAATCCTTGTCCACAGACTGAATTTACATTTTACTTGATGATACAAAATTCAGGTATTGACACAATCTGCTATTCGAGCGCTTCCTACTGACTGGTTTTGATGTTACTTTGCTTGTTGTGCTCGATGTCATAAGGGACAGTCATACCTGTCGTTCTTTGCCCAGGCTTTGCTCAAACTGGGATATTAAGACAGGGCTGATCAATTCTTTGTGAGGATATCAGCGAATTGTTGCTGGTCCCTGAATTTCCGTGACGTGACTGTTCTTATATATTCATTCAAAGTATTAGAACATGAGAGCTTGGCTCAGGATAGAAGAAACTCTCATGAGCCATCTGTTCAGATTAAAATCTCCACCTTTACTTAATCTCCTTGAAAACATACTTTTTGGGAAGTTGAATGAAACTATGAGAATCAAGAATACTGAGTCTCTGATTTTGAAAAAAAGATGTATATCTTCCAGGATTAGAAAATGGTTGTGCTTTCCTCAGAGTTGTTAAGTAACCATTATTTAATGCTTAGCAACATATAATTCATCCCTCATTTTGCTGAATTTAACCTCTGCAATAAAGTATTTGTGCATGTATGTATGCATGCCTACTTATGATGGATGTCAAATTGCCAAAGCACAAATTTAGAAGAAAAACATACTAGCTTTCTCTTTTTCAGGATTCTTTTTTGTGGGGCACTGAAGGATCTAAGCCAGCCATAGCTTATTTATTACTTTTTAAAATGCTTTTGCAACTCTTACACTATTCTGAGGAATAATTTATGGAATTTATTATGCTCTGTCTGATATATCAGTAATGGAAAGTTGGCATTTCTTCAGTTCTATGTGTTGTTTTTCCAGTTTCAGCACAGGTATATGATTTTGCTTGCTTTTTTCCTCAGTCTTTTCACTGATGTTACCCCTTTTTGGAAATAACAACAGAAATAATTATCTCTAGTAATGGTAACCAGAGAAATACTTAATTTCAGGTTACTAGACTGCTCATCATCTGTTTCTCCTTTTTCCTTTTTTCAAATTAAACTGGTGAAAACTAATTTAGTTACAAGTGGAACAGCAGTTGATTACTGTAGATTTGGAGTTCTGTAGCATGGTTTCATTGGTGCCATGTTTTACTGATAAGTTCAGAGTTTTTGAGTAATACGCCCATGTGAATCATATTAGGAAATCACTTAAGTTAAAATATTTTTCTCTTTCACATACGGTTGAATATTTCTACTTCATTATTTACTACTTCAATTTAAGAAAGTGTATTTACAGCATACTAAAAATACCACCGAGATATAAATGATATGAAATTATTTTATTAAAGAAATTGATTTCATAAAAATCAGAAAGTAGTATTCTGTAGCACTAGTAGTAAAATTTATTTTTCCCTATATAAAGGCTCATTTATTTTTATAGCAATTTGATGACACATCTGCTTGCTTTATTCAGCTGAAAAGAAAATGTTGGTTCTTGGTGTTTTGTAAAATTGCTTTGTTAAATTATTTTCGAAATCGTTCAACTTTTAACAAATGACATTTGATACTAACATTGGAAAGCAATTTCAGCTAATTAAGTAGATCCTTCTATAAACCATTGGAACATTAAGATGACAAACTGTTCATTCAGGATTATTTTAATTGGTACAATTATTGTAATTTTGTTGCAATTATGTGTTGAGCTAAAAGCTTTTGTCTAAATCATTTGAGGGGTTTTGTTAATATACATAAGTAAGAAGAAAAGTAGTAAAATAAAAACTGAAGATAAGCATTATCTGTCTACTTTTTCATTACAGTGCTTTAGACAAGTATCTATTAAATTATTCTTTTTTAAAAGTACGTTACATGTTTTCAGCAAATCTCTACCAATGTTAAAATTGAGCAAGATCATTTGAAATGTAACTTTTCTGGAAGGTTATTATGTTAATTCCAGTTTTGACACTGTTTAAATACCTTTTAATAAAAAGGGTGAAATTAACTTTTGAGGGATTTGCGAGTCGTATAAAATCTATTGATGTATTAATTTAAGAAGTGTAGCTTTTTAGTGATTATGGAAATTAAGAATAGAAAAGCTATGGAAGGTGCCACATTCATCACTCTGGTTATAATGTTCTCTGCAATCATCTTTTGCCCAGGCCAGGTTTAAATAAATCAATTCCTTTAAGAAGACAGTGTAATATTCTTGCAGACCTCACAGTGAGGCATTACTTCTAAATATTTAACCTGCTTTTTGTTTCTCAGTTTCCTTTTATTGCGTCCTACTTAAAACAGAGGGCACATAAAGGTTTTGTGTTTCTTACTGCGCTAGTGGTGTGGTCTCAGTGTTAAAAAGCAACATACCAGTTGAGTAGTAGGTGGTTGTTGCCCCAGCTGTCTACTAAATAGTCCTGCATGAGGCAAGGCTGGAGAAGAGAGTACTAGAGGACATAGGAAATAAGAAGGAGGTTGAAATGAAGAGGTAGTAGGGAGAGAAAAAGGATTGGAGCAGAAGCTAATCAAACCAGACAGAGGAGTATTTTTAGCTTTTCTTGTTACCTCTGTAATATAGAGTAATAAGTCATATTTCTAAAAGACTTTCCAGGTAATTTTAAATGTTTACAGTACAGTTAATGCACATTAATGACATCTCTCAAAAATACTTCTGTACTCCTCCTATCAGCGTTCTTCTCAGAGCAAGTCTCAGACTAAAACCAAAACATGGAGCTCTTCTAGCTGCTAAAAAGAAGAGCTGACTCTGTCCCAGCTGAAACCAGGACAATATATTTCAAATCCCTCCCAAGCATCACTGATTGATACTAGTTTAGATAGTATCTAGGTAGAACAAGGAAGCCTTTATATTTTAGCAACACTAAAAAAATATTTCAGGAAAGAAAACTTTTATTTTTAACCTGTGCAAGTCAATTTATGAGGCTTCTGTACTTTTTGGGGAATTGAAAATGTTGGAAAACAAATTAGAGGTTATGGCTTTTTGCATCTGCCGAATGTTTTTGTCAAAAGTAGAATATTTATTCAAAACCTGAGAGCATGGGAAGACATTGTGAGGTAAGGTGATAAGCTGGAAATGCATCTCTTAGCTACATACTGCTAGTGGCCCATATCCTGGCTCTTACCCCACACTAAACGTGATGTAATCTAGCTCTCAGGAAAAAAGAGAAGATAAAATACTTGCTTGATATTTGGAAAAGACTTGTGTCTCGTATTGCTGTAAAAGCCTGCCACTGAGCAGTAGCATGGAATTCCAAGTTCTGTGGAAGCTGATGCTCTAGTATTCCTTGCAACAACTTGCTCGTGTGCCCATACATTAATTTGCCTCATTAGATCAACTTTGTCATAAGAAGCTGCTTCAGAAGGGCAAGATAAAGAACAGACCAAGTATTCCAAATGCTCTTCGTTGTGTCAAATGTCTTTGGTCGAAGTTGACTTGAAATTTGGTTATTAACCTGTTAATGTGGTATAGCAATTGTACCTTTTTGCCTTCCGTTTCTGGATAGCATTTGCAGCAGATTAGTGGATTAGTCTTTCACTTACTCTGAGAAGTGGAACTCATGCTTCTGAGAGTGAAGTGTTTGACATGGACTTTTGGAGGAGGAGTGTCCTTTTGCCTGGTCCTGAGGTTTAACTGTATGCCATGATATAGCCCCACAAATGAATCTTGTGCTGGAGACTAGGATGAACTGTGGCCATTTCTAATGCTAGAAGACCTGCAAATATTTGCTGAATTTCTGAAGTCCCACAGGTGGAGGTATTGGATGAAAGAATCCCTGCATAAAGCCATAAAATAGCTTGGTAACTGACGTTCAGTAATGAAAATACCAAAACCAGATTAATACGGTGTTCTTGTATTTCACTTGCGTGAGTGATCTTGTTGGACTTGTCAATTAGTGAAATATAATTCCTTTTTTGTTTACAGAGCAGCTTTGAGCAGTCTTCAGTTCTTCTGTTTTGCTGTTTTTCCATCTGTGTAATAAATATATCGATTTTTTAAATTCTTTTTTGCCTTCTGTAATTCAAATAGCACTGCAAAACTGTGAATGAATCTAGGCATTTGTAACTGTATTAACAGAGATTTTTTATTACAAATAATGCCAGTCTAGGGTGTATTCAGGAAAGCTGTATTAAAAATAGACCTTTCTAATATGGCTCAATGGCAGTGCATGATACTGGATGTGGGAGATTAGTTTAATAAATATCAATCTTTTAAGGGTCAGAATTTTTTTTTCTGAAATGATCAAAAGCAGGAACACTTGGAAGAGGTGCTTTATCTACTGTTACTTACATTGGATAGAGTCAGTTTTGCAAAGCAAGCTTTTCTGAATACCTATGGTAATAGGAGTTTTTAAATAGCTATTGCATCTGTTCAGTGAAGTCTCTGTACTGCTTAATATGCACTGAGGGGTTTATAATTTTTGTCTAGATAGATATATCAAAATATAGCTTTCTTTTTTTTTTGGTCCTTATTAAGATAAAACATTGATTCCCTTATGTTTTAGTATTGTGTATGTGATGACTTTTTATTCCTGCCTTTATACAAGTGTGTATATGAGCAAATGCTGGTTTTAAGTATCCAAATAACCTGCTGGAGATTTTAGTTTGAAACAATATTGCAGCACTATTCTTGATATTTTGATAGTACTGCAAATTTTCTGGAGTGTTTTGTGTGAGAGCTTTTAACCTAGAAAAAAATGCACCCTTAGGCTTAAAGATACACTGTCACCACACATAAGAATAAGATAAATAACTTAAGAGCACAGAATTATATTATTAGTATTTGATTATTAGGTATTAGAGATCAGCTGTCTACTTAGCAGACTGTTAAGCATCAAAATTTCATATTGCATTCCAAAATGGCCCAGATTTTCTAGTTTTCTGTTTCTCAGTGTCAAACCTTTAGAAAAAATATTTTTGTGTCATTTTTAATGAGAAGTTATTTCATTATTTTAAGCAATGTTTTTGTCTTAAACTTATTGAAAGAAAAATTTAAAAGACACGTGATAAAACTTGACGTGATGACATGCCTTCATGCTCATGACTTCTGTTGCTCTGTTATTTAATAACAATTAATTAGTTCTGTTACTGTGTACAGAGTGCAAAAGTTAAATGACCCTTGTCCATGTAGTTACTTGCTCCTGTAAAACACATCAGGAAAAAAAAAATTCAGATGTGGAAAGAGTAACTTGTAGGATTTCTTTGTTTTCACCGTCAAGAGGGCTTTGGAAAAAGCAGGGAGAGTGGCCCTTCTAGGTATGAGGACTTGCAGGGAAGTCAACCTTCCAGCTGTCCAGGAGCAGCAGGGTGGGCTGCTTTATGAGCGAAGGCAAGCTGGGAGCTGAGGAGGACAGCAAGACAGGCAGAGTGTTGTCGTCATGAGCGAGGGGTGCAGTCCCACAGGGGCCAAACGGGAAGATCAGAGCAGGTTCAGGGGCAGAAACCAGGGACGGCAAACAGCCCATTGGTCTGTAGCTACAAGGCACGTTTTAGGTCAAGCCAGGAAGTCAAGTCAGTAAGTCAAGGTCATGACCAGTAAGGTTGTCAAGGTTTAGGCTGCTCCGACAACTAAATGCCACACAGCTGCTTGCTCACCCTCCCCAACCCCTGGGGATGAGGAAGAGAATTAAAGGAGAAAAGGGAGAGAACTGTGGGTCGAGATAAGAACAATTTAATACTACTACTATATGAATATATACATATATGTACAATGATAAATACATACAAATGAGTGATGTATGGTGTAGTTGCTCACCACCCCTTGGCCGAGGCCCGTCTCATCCCAAACTAATGATCCCGAAACAGATAAGTCCCGACACCGCGATCCCAGACAAGCGAGAAGCCCAAAAATAGAGAGCGAGACAGAGCACTCCGAGAGTCTGAGAATGAGAGCCCCGGAAGAGCAAAAGCCCTTCTTTCCAGCTGATCCTCATTTTTGTACTAGGCATGACGCTGCATGATATGGAATACTAATTGGCCAGTTTGGCCTCAATCCTAAGTCTAAGTACAAATCACAAGGAGAGTCGTGGACCCCCTGTCCCGGCCATGCTCCCCCCTTATCCTGTTGTGCTCCTGCACACTGGCAAGAACACGGCAGCTGAAAAGTCCTTGAGACCTCAGTGCCAACTACAAACATCAGTGCACTATCAACATTCTTCTCCTAACGAGTCCCAGACTAAAACCAAAACACGGAGCTCTTCTGGCTGCTAAAAAGAAGAGCTGACTCTGTCCCAGCTGAAACTAGGACAAAGGTACATCCATGTAGCTTAGGCGAGGACCAAGGGCAAAGCCTGAGCTTGAAGGCAGTTCTCGAATCGAGCAAGAGAGGCCCCCAGTGCGGCTTCTCGCAGCTCTTAGTGGTCAGGACCTGGGTTACTCAGCTGTGCTGTGCCAGAGCTGGCCTTGGGCACAGGCAACGAACCCCTGGCCGAGGGAAGAGGGGATAGAGCCTGTTGGTATGCTCCAGGGCCTGACGTAACCAACCAAACGGGCAGTGTGGGCACAGCACAACTTTCAGTGTGGGTGAAGGCAGTTGATGCTGCTGCCATTTTACCAGCGCCTGGTTGGGTGGTGAAGGACCACATGCTGTGGTGGTGATCATCACCACCTACTGCAGGAGAATAGGTGGGCTGGGTCATGTGTAGCCCAACAGCCTGGCATCTAAGTATGCTGACAGCATTCAGTGCTGGGCCCACTGTTGTACCATGGTGGTTATTTTCCAAGGCAGTTGTGGAAATGCAAGGTGAACATAAACTAGACAAAATTTGGAGCAAATTCATGGTCCCTCGAGTGGAAAATAAGATGACGTACCTATATGTACTTATAGTAAATTATTTTTATTTGAGGAAAAAGCCAGAAATAATCCATCATGGTTGGAATAGAACTTCATCCACACTGAAAGCAGTTTTTAATTTTAGCTGGGCAGGGAAAGGACACGTGTGGAATAGCGGAATGATTTTTAAGGTTCTCTTCTGTCAATGTAATGTTCTGTTTTGGGCTCATTCCTTTTAAATTCAAATAGTTTCTCCTGGAAACAGACTCTCCGTAACACAGTTTCTGATGTTTCTGATTTAAAGAGTAATTTTTCTGCCTCAGGAAAATCTAGCCACAAAATGAGAATAGGGTATTCACAGTGCTTCACTCTTAGATCTGTGTGCTCCTAAAATGCTTTACATGCTAACCTTTTATTTTTTATCTGAGAAGTACAGGCACATGCAATTTTTGTGGCTCTTTGCCAAAAGATTATCATTTACATAAATATTTCTTTCAAAGGCGTGGTTTAAGACATTGCGCTCAGGAGGTTAGAATAGAGACTTCAATCTGCACACCAGCAGTGAGCTATTGGCTTCTGAACAGTAGCTTTGTTCATCGTATTCAGAACACTGTTCGCATTCAGACTTAAGTAGAGCTGGCATTAAAATTCAGCTAATTTGTTTCATGTGATTCGTCAGCTGTGTGTTTTATTTAAATCTATGTCACATTCTCTTTTGGCTTTTGATTTTGTAGATCTAAGTGTTGAAGTAGGCCACTCTTTAACTCTTCAGTCCCTGACTTAAAAAGTGACTTAATTTTCATTTTGCCAGCGTTGAACTCTTGTCTAAAATATTCACAATAAATATATAAAATTAAAGCATGCCTTAGTGGTTTTGGGGTTTTTTACATTTATGATGTTTGAATAAAAAACGTATACATTTACAGTCAGTTTAGTCGTAGTTTTATGTAAGGCAAAATAGAAGAACCTAAGGTAGTAGCTAAATATTAGCATAAAATATACCCTTAGATTCTGTTGAGAATACAAGTTTTTCTTTGATACTGCCAATGTTCTTTTTTTTTTTTTTTTTATTTTGACCATTCAGTCTTTGAGGTGAGAACCACTTTTAGCTCCTATTAGTTTTCTTCAAACACTGTTGGAGAAGGAACTGTTTTCATTCCTTGAAACTGTAACCTACTGGGTGTCAAGTTTCTCTTCTTAACAGAAGCACAACCTTTCATTCTCTTAAGGCTGGAGCCTGTGAAGCCTTACATGCATTGAACTTCTCTAAAGTGGATAGTCCCACTGCCATCCAGATGACAGCTCATAATGATTTACAGGATCAGAATCTTTGTTAAAATAGGCTACACTTGCTTTTATGCTTTGTGTATGTTATGCTTTCCTATGCTGTAGAATTAACATCTCGCTGTGAATAAAGTTACTCGTAGGTGCTGCTTATGACAACGTGGTATGGCAGTATCCTCCATCTGTTATGCACATGGTCCATTTAGATGTTTTCTGGTAAAATTTATAGGAATTTGTTGATTCTGCTTTTAGTATAGGACAAGACTGTCCTAAAACATCAGATTGAAAGATTAACGCACAGTTAAAATACATTTTTAATGTAAAAGAGTTACACTTACTTCAAGCATCTAGCATTGATCCTGAATTCTTTTATTTCTCTTAACATTAAATGCTAAATATTCTGTGTAAATCTGCCACTGTTGTCTCTGGAATAATCCCATGGTACATAAAATTCTACTTTTTTATGGAGGATCTAAAAATAAAGATGAAAGAAGATCATTACTTTTAAAAAGTTAACAAATTGTGAAATAAGGTAAGATCGTTCAGCTAATGATAGATTGAGTTCATTAGCTGTATTTTTTTGGCGTGTTATTTCCTTTTCATAGACACGAGTGTGTATTTATTCAATGTAAGAGATTCTTGGTTGCACTTTGATAGGTTACAGAGTGTGCATGAGGGCTCCTTCCTCCCTTTCCATCCATCCATCAGTGTCCTCATTTCCCCCACAACAGCACTGGCAGTTGCCTTAGATGCTTTAATGGTCCAGTAATCAAAGAAAACTCTTACACTTTCTTTATACTATGCTAACTTCTTTTTAGCAAGTTACAGCAGCTCATGGAGCAGTCAACATGCCTATGCTAAGTCATCCCTGTTCATGGAACTGCGATGATAGTATGTCTTTGGGAAAAGTTATTAACTAGTAAGATGCATCATTCATTTTATGTTTGTATAAAGTGTTGTCGTTTTTTTTTCTCATAACTTTTTTCTATTTTCACTTTAAATACGGCATGGCTACTTCACTGATATTCATGTAGAGCGCTGTCACAGTTACTTCATAGTCATTACTATAACTGTGTCAACCATTCTCAGTGCATTCTTTCACTGTTTCTGTTGATATTATACTGGGAGTGAGAAACGTTTTTTCATTTTAGTAATCATTAATTCAGATTATCATTTCTTGGTATCGAATGAGATGCCAGTCAGGATACTATGAGATAAGATGTCAAATAAGATAGGTCTATCTTGACCCATCATGTCAGCCTCCATCACTTGCTTGCATTTGGCAGGAGCTTTTCATAAACTTCCACGAGGCTAACATTTAATCCTTCTCCTTGTTCCTTCCTAAAACTGTCCTTTATACTAGTGCTTACAAAAAAACCCACCATTGCTTGATAATAGTCATAATGCATCATGCATCAAGCCTTATATTGATCATGTCTCATTGTTTCATTGTTCTCTTTTGTTTGTGGCTTCTTGTCTTAGAATGTGCTTGAAAGCAAGCAGTCGTTTTTCCACTTTTTACCATGAAATCGTGCACAGTCAGATTTTGATCAATGTCTAAGATGCCCAAGTGTTCCTGTTACAAGAAATGTTAGTTTAAACATGAGATTTTTAACCATGGAATTTCTGAGTTTGGATGGATGTTTGAGGTAAATGTTGACAAATGTTAACTTTCCCTTACTTTGGATTTGATTTTATTGATCTGTAAATTCCTAATCTGATTTTAGTCTTCTGTATAGCTTCTTTGACGTTTCTCTGAAGCATACAATTAGATTAGATTACTTAGCAACCTGAGATTTTTTGCATATTAGAAAATGTTAAATTGTTCATTTTGCAGACAGTACGGCTCTTTACGAGTTCTCTTCATTTTCTGGAAAACAGGGAGAATGGATGCAAGTGTACTAGTATTTCACTCTAGAATATCACTATGCAAATGGAAGTCATACCGTAATAAACATGGTTTATGATATATCTAATTTTTTCTCCCCAGAATTTCAAAGAATATTCCTACAACTAAAGATGTTGAACCTCTACTTGAAATTGATGCAGATATTCGGAACTTTGAAGTGTTTTTATCTTCCCGAACACCTGTTCTTGTTGCACGTGATGTAAGAACCTTTTTGCCATGTACTGTAAACTTAGATCCCAAGCTACGAGAAATCATTGCAGGTGAGTATGCTTTCAAATAAATGGAAAAGAACAACTGTGGGTTTTTTCGTTTCATTTTAGGTAGAGCTACTTTACATGTTACACAGAATCCTGGTTTATTCAGCAGATCAGACCTTCAGATTGTGTGATTTGAGTTCAGTAGCAGGCCATTCAGTTTCGCTTAGTAGCTTTGCTGTAAAGGCCAGATCATACTAGACTAAAGCGTCTCTTCTGGAGTGCAGAATCCACTGTTCTTAGTTTGAAGACTGCTTTAGCAAATGGAGGAAACCAACACACACAATGATATTTTAGTAGTAGCAATGCAAGTTGACTTCTAGATCTTTGTTAAAAAGCTTGAATAGCATCAGTAAGATCCTGTAAAACTGAAGCCAATGAAACAAAGTGGAACGTCTCCATTTGATGTGCATCCGACTAGATACCTGCACAGTTGATACCCATGAGTTACTTTTTAGTCTGCTATAGTATGATATTTAAACTCATAGTATGATATTTATAGTATAACTTTATAATTATTAGATAAATTTATAGTATTATATAAATTTATAGTATTAAAGTTATTAGATAAATATTAGATTATTAGATAAAATTATAGTATGATATTTAAATTCATCCTAGGGCAAGTGTTAAGTGTATTGTGCAGTGGTTGTTAAGCAGTTATCTTTACTTGCTTGTAGTCTCAAAAAATGCAGTCAGGTTCAGGTGTGTTCTGTTCTGCAAAAACACTCTGCTCACTGTGGATTGGTGTGACACATGCTATGGCATTTCTTGTCCAGTCTTAGGGATTGCTCTTGACTCTGGAGCAAGGCTAAGGCATCCTGACATTTCCACCTGTTGAGAGATGCTAAAGCTTTGAAGAGAACCAGAACTTTAAATTTAAAATGGAATCCTTATGAGTCTTTGTTATGACAGTCAGTGTTGTAGTGAACAGTCAGCATTCAGTTCAGTGAACTGAATTTGGGTATTTATAGTTCTCTTTGCCAGTCTTTTCTGTCGTGACACTTTTCTTCAGTCCTCAACTGGAATCCTTTTTGTTCTTACCTTTCACCAACTTCTTTCTCTGCACTTGATAGCTGCTGTAGAATGGCCTAACCTTGTTCACAAGCTCTGTCTCCTTCATCTGTTCAGGAACAGCACAGGTCTGACTATCACATCAGATATACTTACCATTAAAGACATACTTGGCATCATGTATTCATGCATTTCTTCCCATTTAGGTTGGGATTGGTAACTTGTTCTCTCTGAGAGAGAATGTTTAGAGGCATTTAATATACTACATAAATTTATGCAATAAGTGGTCCTAGCTCTCCTCAAGGCTCCTGTGTATATGTGATCATCAAGAGAAATCACCTGAATGCAGGTGAAAGTGACATTTGACGTTCTACTTGATCAGTTCTGATTGGAGTTAAATACACAAAAATGTGCTGTAATGAATCGGCAAACAAACCAAAACTTTTTTCAAATATTTCAAGCAAAATCTCATTCTTCTTTACCTTTTTATTTTTCAGATGTTCGTGCTGCAAGAGATCAAATGAATATTGGAGGACTTCCTTATCCCACGTTGCCTTTACATGAGGCACCTGGTAGAGCAACATCTCTGTTCAGTCAGCCTTCATCAGCTTGCTCTTCTACAACCTCTTTCAATGGACCGTTCAATAGTGGAGTTTTATCACCGCAACCTCATAGCAGTTACTATAGTGGTATGACAGGACCTCAGCACCCATTTTACAATCGGGTAAATAATCGAGAACCAATTAACAATCTTCTGATTTAATCTGGTAATATTTGAGATGTCATCTATAAAATACTAAAACACCTATGCAAGTTTTGTTTAGGAATGGAGAAAAGTCCAAAAAGGTGGTCATGTTCAGTCACTGTAGTCTGGGGGAGAAATGTGGTAAATTACAGCAGAAAAACAAATGACACAAGGGGAAAAAGGTGAAATAATTTTGAGACACTGCTCGATTGTAGGATATTGCAGGGGTTTTCTTTTTTTTTTGTGGAGTAAACTGTGCTCAATCATTCACATGCTCACAGACATTGGAAGAGATCACAGCTTTTTCTTGGTGACTTTGCTTAAAACATACAGAAACTTAAGTGGGGAGCTACGTCACAAGAATGTATGTCTGTCTTCCCTTTTGTCTCTTTTTAAAGTTATTCTGAGATCTTTTCTCTAAACCGATGTTGCACTAGTTTAAAGGAATTAACATAAATTGCATAAAACAGACATTTCTGAGCTATATATGGGCCTCAGAAAACAGTCCTGGGCATGACTTGCTTGAAAATTGAATCAAGTACTTTACTGTATAGTCAGATCAAGTTTCTATTTTTGTAGGATGTATTCAGTATTTTTAAACTTTATTTTTTACCTTTTTCTTTTCTGCAGTACTATCAGGAAACAAAAAGGAGAAAACTACTATAAGTCATAGTTTACTTCTAAATACAGGAAATGGCCTTAACTTTAAGTAGATTTGACCATAGGTAAATGTTTAAGCTAATAAGATGGAAAGGAAATTGAGTTATTCCTAAATCAGTGTCTGTTAACCAAGGCAGAAAAGAGTACATGTAGTATAGAACTTTTTAAGTTACCTGTTCTGAAATTGTTCTTATATACCCTCTATACAGTGACAATATACTGTTTTGTTGAAAATAACTTAAAATGACTTACACTTTGAAGTAGTCCAACACTGATAAATGCTTGTCATATGAATCTTCGTGCTGATACTAGCTCAGCTTTGTTAAAGTAGGTGTTTAATTAGAAGCCCTGGATTTGTGTCTGTGTTACTGTACATGACAAGGTTTAAAGTATGGGGTGATACAGTTGAAACTCATGTGGTTTTTTAACTCTAATAAGCATTACAAAAGCAATTATTGGTGAGTCATAAGCTATTCTTACAATCAGTTTGTTTGTTTATATTAAGTGCATACACAGGCTTATAGGCATGCTTTTTTGCCTGCTGAAGACTAAAATACTTCTGTTTTGGCCTTTCTCTCTGGAATTTTGTACTGCCCTTCTAAGGTATAATTGTTTTTAGGGTTTCACATTTTAAAATATTGACAAAGAGCTATACTCATTACTATGGAGTCATAAAGGTACTGTCATGGACACCACATACTGAGGTAAGTGATGAGAACCTTATAATAATAGCAAATTTAGACTGAGAGGCTATTTCCTTCAGCATTTTCAATCATATTTCACTTCTCAGGTTTTTGTAAGAATGATGTTTAAAAAAAGAACAGTGACTGAAGAAGAGACTCTCGTTGAAGTATCTGAGAGAGGTCTTGGATACCTGTATGCCACAACAGAATGGGTTCAAATGCTTCTGTGAAAATGCTCTTAAGTTCTAACGATGGATGCTTTGTTCAGACCAGTGAATGGTTCCTGTCCTCTTGTCTTTAAGCATTCATTTGTGCTTCAAAAAAGCCTTTGAGCTGTTGGGGAAAAAACTCTGTTTCTTAGGAAATACAGGGTTTTATTATGTATGTTTCTACTTTATTCTTTAGATGCTCCTATGTTATGGACCTTGAACTTCCAGTGACATGTCTATTTGTTTTTGGTTTAAAACCTCTGTATAGCTGTAAAGGAAATATTATAGTCCTGTTTAGCAGCGGTTCAACTTGGCACTTTGCCTCTCAGTATATGATTATGCTGGACATGTACATTTTACCAGTGTCCTGGCTAGAAGTTGGATTCAAGTTCGACTTCTCAAAATCGCTGCTGTCATGAATCATTGTGGAAATCATGTTTCTTATGTGGAATGTCAGAGCAGTAGGCAAGTCTAATTGGGATTCCCTGAGTGCCAAGAAGAAATTACGGTGTGTGAAGACTTTTTTTGCAAAAGAGCAGCAAAATCTCTCATACCTTGGAAAAATAAAATACACTATACTTAACGCTTTATAGGCGATCTGCAAACTTGGAGAAGAGCTCTACACTGGTTTATGCCCAACATGTATTTATATTGATCTTGTGTTTTCATGATATCTGTATTACCGTACTTCAGATGAAGATTGAGCCTGTAGAGTTCAAACCTATAATGGAGAATTAATCCCATGGTTGGGAAGCAGTGGAGTAGCTGAAGTGGGCTAAAGGCATAATTAGAAATTGTGAAAGGATTGTGGGATAATTGCCTTATTGGACAAATCTTTTTCATTGCTTTGTAGTTTGATGACTCGCAACCAACAAACAGGTGCTCACTCTCTGTTTCAGAGGGTAGTCTTTGCAGTGAGAGCTAGGCACTTGAATGCGATGTGATCATTAAGCATTTCATGCTTGGGGGTTTTCCACATGGTTTAAGCTGTTAGTGGAAAATGGAGGAATTTAATTATTCTAGAAATAACATGAATTTTTTTTGAGGAGAGTTTAATTTCCGGAAAATGCCACAGAATCTGTGCCTTACGACAGCAAAATAGTTTTAAATCAGTGGATTTTCTGAGTCGTCCTATACTAACCAATAAATGTGAGGTAAAGGCTAGGTATTGGTTCTCCTACCGATTTAAAAGAAAAAAACCCAAACTTCCACATTTAAACTGTTACAATGTGTATCATGTCACTTCATATGTTGGAAGAGCATATGAAGTTCTTGTGGTTATCGTTGTGAAACAGTGTGCAAAGACTACCTCTAGCAGCCAAGAATACGGAACCATTTGTATTTCCCAAAAATTACTCAAAGTTATAGCATATGCCATCTAAGTAACTGATGTACGCAGGAATTAAACTTTAATTTCTCAGTTCATTTACAGCTGCTTCTGAATGCAGAGGTTTTTTTAGTCCTTATAGACAAATCCAAATGGAATACTTAAACAGATTTTACTCCTCCCTCATATATGGGCCATCAGGTCATAAAATTTTTTAGTCTATGCTGAATTTGGTGCAGTAGACTACTTAGAATCTTGTCATGTGCAGAAACACAAACCAAATAGTATGTTCTGTTTTGTTATACAGCTGGGTAATACAATTTTTTAAATGTTATGTATGGGAACATCAGAAATCTGTAATACACCCATTATGCTGGGGTTTCTGTGCATTTTTTTTAAGAAGTGGATAATGAAAGCAATGAGCACTGTAATTCTGCTTCCCTAAAGTCTAAAGGTCTGTTGATTTCCATTACATTGCCTTAGAAGTGAATGGATTAGGAGACGAAAATCTTTATTTCAAAACCTAACTCAAATTCACAGATGGGTCAGAACAATATTGGAAAAGCAGTTCATACTTCCTAACTACATTGCCACTTGTAAGGTTCGTAACTCTTTAAGTGCACACTCATGCATACACACAGACACAGAGGTTTTGTTGCATGCTAGTGGGTAGCATGTAAATTTCAGGGAACATGATTTTACAGTTGATTTTAAAACTTGAAAAGTTGGAGCATATGGAGTTCTCTTGTTGGAGGTATATTTGTAATTTTGAGATCTCTGTATCTTCTAGAAGTGAGTTTATTAAAAGACCGAGTTCTCGTTTGGACGACGATGTGCTGATAAGACTTTTGGAGGCTTAGGATTTGTTTTCTTGAAATATGTTAGTTAAAAGGGATAAAAGGGAACCTGCTGATAAAAATTCTGATCAGAGTTAACTGATATTTGTGGAGGGGGAAGAAAAAGTATTTCTATTTTTAAAAAATGTTTCTGATATTTGGTTTATGATAATTAACATTGTCCTTTAAAATGGTATTTGTATTGAACAACATGCATTGACGTATTTCCAACAAAACAAAGCTCAAATATTGTCTGCTATAAAAATCTATTTACAGATTTATAAAATCTAGTATTTGTGGAAGCCGTCAGATTGGTTACCATAAATACGGAAAGTTCTAGTGGTGCTATTATGCATCACATTTTTTTCTTTTGGTACAGTTTTATTCAATATTATGAAATATTTTGAATTTTACTAAGCATCTAATTTTGAATTTAACAGGTCTCAGAGAGTGAAATTATTAGAATTGTCCTCCTATACTCAGAACAGATGTTAAGAGCGTAGCTACCAAAACCACTCCAACTCTGTTCCTCCAGAATACTATGCCAGACCACCCATTGGCACTGAGGGATTTTGAAGAACTCACTCCAGAGCTTTTAATTGAATTTTGTTCAATGCAAAAAGTAAAGAAAGCTATTAGTAATTGCTATTTTTCACTTTATTAAACTCAACTAGAGGGTGTGTTTTGTTGAAATAAGTTTTATTTTATTATTACATTTTGATTTGTGTAATTGTTTGTCCCTTTTTTGTTACATTTTTTTTTTCCATAGCCATTCTTTGCCCCATATCTTTACATGCCAAGGTATTACCCTGGCAGTTCTCATCTCATCTCACGTCCACCACTAAAAACGAGTTTGTCCAGAGATCAGAACAATGGCCTAGTAAGTATTTTGAAGGATAATTCAAATACTAACCTACACAATAAATATAGTGAGTAATGAAAATGAAGATTATTAATTATGATTCACTATTAGACAAGTACAAGCTCTATATTACAAATAGTTTAAGCAAAGGTGTTATTAACATGTAATGTAAAATGTATTTTGTTTTAACTTTAGAAATTACTTAGAGAGCAAAACCAATTCTAACATCCAGTTATCAAGATTAGAGGAGTATGACCTGTAATATTGGCAGAAAAATACTTTAATGAAAGTGCTGTTCTACAGTAAAGAAATCTACCTAGTGTTATATTGTAAGAAAAAGAGTGCTACTTTTAAATTTATCTTCAAATTTTTTAAGATAAAAATTATATCCTTTAATGTTGTAAAGAGTACTAGAAATTGGGAGGCTGCCAAAGTAAAAAGTTAAAAGGAATGTTTTAAATATTTAAGTAAAACAAAATACATTTTATCTTAAGTATGCATCAGTTGTAGCTTGGTTTTGTAAGTACATATATTCAACTGTATTTACCCATTGAAAAGGAAGATCGAGCAGACTTTTCTAGCTTCCTGTAGAATAATAAAATTCCTATTTAACAGTATTTGTTTTACTGACAGATGGCTGTTCAAACAGAATTAAGAACTAAGGAAAGCTAAAAAATTAAAAGCCTCACTTGTCAATCAGTTTATTTCTAGGATATTGATACAATGAGCAAAGATATTAAAAGGTGATAAAAATCTTTAATCACTTAAGGAAAACAAATGTGTTTCTGTTGAATTATCTATTATTATGAGATCATTCTCATTCACTGTTTACGTCATATTTTTTGTTGAGCCCTTGATCATTTTACCCAAACCATAATATTTTGTTGTTGTTAGGATGTTATCAAGGAGGATGCTGATGAGGGGCTTCCTTCACCCACAGACCCCTCAATGGTAAACGAGTAGTCATGTGGTGTGGAAATTTTAGCATCTCGTTGCTTTTTCAGCAGTAATGAGTCTGCATTAATCGTAACTGCAGTTCACTAACACTGCATCAGTGGCTTTGGTGGGCAAATAGAGTAGTTGAAAACTAATGTAGTTCGTGAATGAATTTAAGAGCTAATATTTCACTTATAAGATGTATTGTATTTTTCCCCTTGCCTTTCTCAGTAGCTGTGGTGAGCTTTCAGTAAAGAGTGTTGTGGTAGCTAGAGTGATGAATGACAGCTGGTCATTCAGAGCTTAGATTTTAGAATGAAGTAGCTGTGTTTTTTCCACTTTAGTCAGCTCTCTTACGTGATCCGTACTTCTTCAGTTGGTGACATAAGCTATTGCAGTTAACACAGTATAAAGCAAATTTCAATAGAAATTAAAAAAAAAAAAATGCTGGTCATAAGCTTGTTCTTGGTTCAGAATGCTAACATCTACCTTTTTTCCATGACATTGTTGTTTTATCCTAAGTATTCACACAAATGTGTCTTCTTTATGGGTATCTGTTTTAACTCTTAACTGTGGGAGCTGATGGAAAAATCACATTTTATTACCAAAGTGAAGAGGTTAGTGTGTTTGTCGTTTCTCTTAATACTTGCTGCCAGTAGTTGTTGGCAACGGTTAGATTTTCATCACAGTTATTTTTTCTTCTAGTAAATCATTGCAAAAATGTCTTTCCATTGTTGTGCAATGAAAAAAAAACCCACACAAATTCCAGTACTGTACTTAACTGCGCCTAATCTTCACTGAGCGCTCATGTATGGGCGACGCAATGGAAAATGTACCGTAAAATTCTCTCTTTCAGGTCATTAGCTACCTTGTGTGAAAGGATGACTTTGGAGTAAGTTTTTTCTGGTAGTAAATTTCTGGAGATGCTAATGGAGGTGCCTTCCCTGTGTTTGATTCCTCATCTCAGCATCCCATTCTCTTCCCAGTCCTTTGCAGCTTGTCAGTGCAAGGAGAAGAAGCAAGGACTTTCTCAGAAGTAGTGGAGTGATGACTGAAATATGTGTGTATCTGTGAGCATGAGAAGGAGCACAGGACTGGAAAAGTGGGATTTAGTCTCAGGGCAAAGTAGTGATTGAGCTCCAGCGGCAGACCTTGACCTGGTTGCTCTTCTGCTTGCTGCTCTGAATGTGTATCTTAAGCACACATGGGCTGCAGTTTTCAAGCAGCAATTTAAGAGGCTCATGTATAGTTATGTAGTCTATTGTCTGTAGGTAAGAAAATACAGGAGTTAAAACATTAAAAAGAAACTTTATTTGAAGTAACAATAATGGAGGATTTTATTAGATCTGGGTTTTATTTTAATTTATACTACTGTGAATCTGTAGTACAGCACATTAGATCATACGCTTTTCTAAGACTTAGCAATATTTAACCAACAGTGTAAATCTAAAATTTTGAATTTTTAAAAATCTCTTGGGTCATCTGCGAGAACGTTGTTAGTCAGGGAATGGTATTATATTATCTTTCCATCCCTGGAAAGATAATGGAACAACTTATCCTTGGTGCTGTCTCTAGGCATATCAAGGATAAGAGGGTCATTAGGGGCAGTCAACATGGCTTCACTAAGGGGAAGTTGTGCTTGACAAACCTGATAGCCTTTTATGAGGACATCACCCAGTGGGTGGATGATGGCAGAGCAGTGGATGTGGTCTATATTGACTTCAGTAAAGCATTTGACAGTCTCCCACGGCATCCTCATAGCTAATCTGAGGAAGTGTGGTCTGGATGATCGGGTAGTGAGGTGAATTGTGAACTGACTGAAGGATAGAAGCCAGAGAGTAGTGGTCAATGGGACAGAGTCCAGTTGGAGGCCTGTATCCAGTGGAGTTCCTCAGGGGTCGGTACTGGGACCAGTATTGCTCAATGTATTCATCAGTGACTTGGAGGAGGGAATAGAGTGCACGGTCAGCAAGTTTGCTGATGACACTAAACTGAGAGGAGTGGCTGACACACCTGAAGGCTGTGCTGCCATTCAGAGAGACCTGGACAGGCTGGAGAGTTGGGCGGGGAGAAAACCAAGGGCAAGTGTAGAGTCTTGCATTTGAGTAAGAACAACCCCATGTACCAGTACAAGTTGGGGACTGAACTGTTGGGGAACAACACAGGGGAAGGGGACCTGGGAGTCCTGGTGGACAGCAGGATGACCATGAGCCAGCTGGCCAAGAAGGCCAATGGCATCCTGGGGTGTATTAGAAGGGGTGTGGTTAGTAGGTCGAGGGAGGTTCTCCTCCCCCTCTACTCTGCCCTGGTGAGGCTGCATCTGGAATATTGTGTCCAGTTCTGGACACAATATTCCAGATGGGACAAGGAACTGCTTGAGAGAGTCCAGTGCGGGGCCACAAAGATGATTAAGGGAGTGGAGCATCTCCCTTATGAGGAAAGGCTGAGGGAACTGGGTCTCTTTAGCTTGGAGAAGAGGAGACTGAGGGGGGACCTCATTGATGTTTATAAATATGTAAAGAGTGACTGTCATGAGGATGGAGCCAGGCTCTTCTCACTGGCATCCAATGACAGGACAAGAGGAAATGGATATAAACTGGAACATAGGAGGTTCCACTTAAACATGAGTAAGAACTTCTTCCCAGTAAGGGTAACAGAACACTGGAACAGGCTGCTGAGAGAGGTTGTGGAGTCTCCTTCTCTGGAGATGTTCAAAACCCACCTGGACGCGTTCTTGTGTGATCTGATCTAGGTGGTCGTGCTCAGGCAGGGGGATTGGACTAGATGATCCTTTGAGGTCCCTTCCAATTCCTAACATTCTGTGATTCTGTGATTAGAATAGAATAGAATAAAATCATAGAATGGTTTGGGTTGGAAGGAACCTCAAAGATCATCTAGGTCCAAACCCCCTGTCATGGGCAGGGACACCCTCCACTACACCAGGTTGCTCAAAGCCTCAGCCAGCCCGGCCTTGAACACTTCCAGGGATGGGGCATCCACAGCTTCTCTAGGCAACCTGTTCCAGTGCCTCACCACCCTCAGAGGGGAAAATTTCTTCCTTAGATATAATCTAAATCTCCCCTCTTTCAGTTTAAATCCATTGCCCCTTGTCCTGTCACTACACGCCCTTGTAAAAAGTCCCTCTCCAGCTTTCCTGTAGACCTCCTTTAAGTACTGGAAGGCTGCAATAAGATCACCCCGGAGCCTTCTCTCTTCTCCAGTCTGAACAGCCCCAACTCTCAGCCTGTCTTCATAGCAGAGGAGTTCCAGCCCTCGGATCATCTTCGTGGCCCTCCTCTGGACTCACTCCAGCAGCTCCATGTCTTTCTTGTGTTGAGGACTCCAGAGCTGAACACAGTATTCCAGGTAGGGTCTCATGAGAGCAGAGTAGAGGGGCAGAATCACCTCCCTTGACCTGCTGGCCACGCTTCTTTGGATGCAACCCAGGATATGGTTGGCTCTCTGGGCTGCCAGCACACATTGCCAGCTCATGTTGAGCTTCTCATCCACCAGCACTCCCAAGTCCTTTTCCTCAGGGCTGCTCTCAATCGATTCTCCACCTAGGCTGTACTTGTGCTTGGGATTGCCCCAACCACGTGCAGGACCTTGCACTTGGCCTTGTTGAACTTCATGAGGTTCTCACAGGCCCACCTCTCCAGCCTGTCAAAGTCCTTCTGGATGGCATCCCTTCCCTCCAGCGTGTCCACAACACCACACAACTTGGTGTCATCTGCAAACCTGCTAAGGGTGCACTCGATCCCACTGCCCATGTCACTGACAAAGGCGTTAAATAGCACTGGCCCCAGTACTGACCTCTGAGGAACACCACTTGTCACTGGCCTCCACTTGGATATTGAACCGTTGACCACAGCTCTTGAGTGCGACCATCCAGCCAATTCCTTATCCACTGAGTGGTCCATCCATCAAATCCGTGTTTCTCCAGTTTAACGACAAGTATGTCATGTGGGACAGTATCAAATGCTTTGGACAAGTCCAGGTAGACGATGTCAGTTGCTCTTCCCTTATCCATCAATGCTGTAAGCTCATCATAGAAGGTCACCTATAGACTATTTCAGTTGGAAGGGACCTACAACAGTCATCTAGTTCAACTGCCAGACCACTTCAGGGCTGGCCAGAAGTTAAAGCATGTTGTTAAGGGCGTTGTCCAAATGCCTCATAAACGCTGACAGGCTTGGGGCATCGACCACCTCTCTAGGAAGACTATTGTAGTGTTTGACCACTCTCTCGGTAAAGAAAAGTGTATTCCTGACAGGATACCTCATCAGGGTTTCATCTCTTCTAAAAAAACCCTTATTTGGAGACATTATTGACATTTCTGTGAAAGGAAACAGTATTGTACTTGGTTTAGGTACTGCAGTTATCCAGCGGTGATGGGTACAATAACTTCATCCAGCTATTTAGGTAGCTCTTAATTGATGGCTCATTGCCACTATATGAATGATACAGCTTTTACTTATTAAATGGATTGTGGCATGCAAAGTAATGAAATAAACTGAAAACCTGTACAAAGCAGTTAATGGACACTGAGATGTGTAACTGGTTTGATTACTGAAAAGAAAGAAGCATGTAGAATGAAAATTGTCTTTCATGCAAATCTGGCAAGGAAGCAGAAATGTTGCAATTTTAAATCTGTACAATATAGAGAATAATCATTCTTTTAAATGTTCTAAGTCTTACCAGGGCAAAAGCCAGTTTCTTTGGGAGTATCACTTTTTTTTTTTTTTACACAAATCATCATTGCTACACGTTGCATGAGTTGGCAGAGCTGTGTTGTGGATGTTATGTGATCCAGTTAAAGCCCTGCTGGTGTTGTCAGTCTGACACTGGAGTTGACAGAGTTCTAATATTTCAGATCCTAATCATTAGTTTTCTAAAACCAGTGTAAGTCTAGGTTAGCTTAGTGGAAATCAGAAATATTTTGAGAGCAGTCATCCTGTATCAATGATTTGACTTATTGACAAATATAGAATCCACCTTCTATATTTGGATTATGTTGCTGATGATAAAACTTGTATATCTAAGACTATAGTTTACTGATTTTTTTTCCGAGTGAATCAAAACATAGATGTCAAGCCAGGAAGGTTACCAATACCATCCATGTAGTTGTGTCAAATACAACAGTTACAGATGTAACGGTTGTATCTGCACCCAAATTTTAGGGTATTGGCTTAAATCACTGACGAAAACAGACTTAAGATGTCAACCTTTGTGCATCTCTGAAGGAGGCAAACGTACATTTCTGCTGGCTTTACTATACAAATGGTTATTTCTGACAGGAACTGCAAAAGCTCCTAAAGTGCTCTTCAAAAGAGTTTATCATTGGATTGTAATGTTACCAGTATCTGTTCATAGTATCCCTTATGTTAGAAATTAAACCAGCGTTGGCAGTGGTTATCTGTCATAAACTTAATTGTGTGCTTTAGTTTGCATTGTTAATTGTGACTTGTTAGGATGCAGCTTATTGCAATGTAATTACTTTGTTTAAATACATTTTCCATACTGCATTGAATATATAATACCTTAAGATGTAATGCGTGTGCTTTGAATGAGAACTAACATGGCCCAGAGCATGTAGTACAGATAAACATGCAATACTCTTTTAAGAAACTGGAAATATTTTTCAAAAGTTTGAGCCTGAATGAAAATGTGTGGCATGGGAGTTTTCTTATATGGGTTTTCCAGGCGCTTTTGTGTAGCATTGTTGTGCTTTGAATATTTGTTCTTAGAGGAAGTTCTTTTTCTGTTCTGTGGGTGGTGGTGATGGTTTGCTTTTTGGGGGGGAGTGGGCGTGTGTGTGCTTAGATACAAGGTTTCAAAGTTATTTGAGATACATCAGTAATATGATGTGATCTTGAAACAGCAGGAGAATGTTTCCTTAAAAGCAGGATTCTGATTTTCCATCTGAAACATAACCTAAAACTTTTATGCAAACAAAATAAGCAAGTGTCACCTTTTTACAAGTGCTAAATGGAGTAGTCTACTCGGAGTAAAATAGTATTTTTATAGCTAAATATACTAAATGTATATTCTGAAGGTCTATCTTAAAAGTTTCATGACATTATGAAAATAGTCCATTTTTGTCCTAACGCTGATGTCCTCTGTTTACTTCAAAGCATGTGATCTCTATGTTGGACCTTTCTGATGTCGCTTTAAGCTGTTGTTTCTTTTAATTCTGTTTTGTCCTTTTCTCAAAGCCGTGTAAGTCTGGGTTAAACAAAAACAGACAGGTACAGCCACTTTCTGTGAATTATCATTCACTGTTCCAGAGTCATTTCGGAAGCTATCATACTGGCGCTTCATGCTGGGCTGTCTGTAAACTAATGCTCATTACTAGCCTTGAGGATTGTTTTGACAAGCTGCTTTTAGCTTTTGCATGGCAAATACTTTTCCGACTAATGTTCTCTAAGCATTTCTAACAAAACCACTAAGGCTGAAAAATGTGTCAGTTTTAAGTACAGTTTTAATTCACTTCCGTGATGACAATATCCCTGAAGCTATTACATTACTTATTCTTTGGAGAGTGCTTTTTATAAAGAGTGATTTGGATTAATGTGCATCTACTTCAAACAGTTCACACTTTAACAAAAATAGTCTAAATATTTTAGTGCTTTTCTGTATTTTTTTTATACACAGAAAGAAGAGTTTCTAAACTAACTCTTAATGCATGCAGAAAGAATGACTTGTTCTTGATTGTTAAAAAAAATTTTGATCTGAAAGAGAACTGTTAAATGACAAGTATTCAAAACTTTTCTTCTTTTATTTGTAGATATATGATAGATAATGTATTTAATAGATTCAGAGAACAAAGGCAGTTGGTTACACTCATTGCTTAGGGATCCTTGATTTTAGTGGTGCCACAATGTAATTTTAGCTATAACAGTTTCTTGTATTTTAATTTCATAGATTTCATAGATTTCTAGGTTGGAAAAGACCTTAGAGATCGAGTCCAACCATCCCTAATCCCCATTAAACTATATCCTCAAGTAGATCATCCACCCTGATGATCTACTGAATTGATAAGCTCTCTTTCAAAAAATAATTAAGATTTGAATTAACTTAATACCTTTTCTTTATTGATGTATTACCTAACTCATACCAATAGTAAACAGTAAATATTCTGAAGTAAATAATAGCAAATAGTAAATATTCTGAAGAAAAACTCAAAGTGATTTTTTTTTTTAAAGACAAAGAATAGAGATGTACATAAAAGAAGTATATGATAAATAGTTTATGGATGAAACTTCTTCCTGGCATCTTCAGTTTGGTGGTTGGCTTCTATCCTCAATATGATACAGATTTTACCTGTGCTAAAAATCAGACTAGATTAAGACCTAAATTTCTGCCTTTAGATGCCTAATACGATAATTAATTAGGTATTGTAGGCACCTAATTAGGGAGACATTGCAGAATCTGAAAAGTAACTGTCTTGTCCTCAGAAGAAATACCAAGCCCCTAAATTAGATACCTAGACTGTAATGGAAATAATGCTTGATTTTTATACAATAATTTAGATAGACTACCTACCCAGAAAATGGAGTATATCTTTTGTTTGTTTAATGTCCAGTTGACATCACATAAAAAAAAATGGTCAGAGGAACAAAAATTAGTGCCTCAGCTCTGTTTCCAGGCAAGTGTGCAAACTGCTAGATTTGGATTCCCTACAACCTCCTGTAGTGTTCTTGAGTCACGTTGTTAGTCGGCCAGTTTTAAGTCCATTTCAAACACATCTGGCAGAGAACTTCAGAGGAATTACATGTAATAACATCTCAACTTTGAAACTCAGAATAGCTTAGGTGGGGAGTGTGCCTTCCTCCCCAGATCAGGATATCTCTGATAACAGTAAGTTAGAAATAACTCTGAGGTTAAATGGTAATGGATAATGGATTTTTGGATTGCTGCCTTGGAATTAATAGTTGAATAAATTCTTCTTAAATATCCTGGTTTAGATAATTCAGATACGGTTACCGCCATTCTGTGTGATAATCCTTGGTTTTCATAAGCATTATATTTCCATCTATTAATTTATATTAATTCTGAAATATTAAATAACTTTGAAATAATTAAATAAAAATGGAAAAAATATTGCAACTATAAAAAGTCTTCATTGGTGATTTGAGAAATATATTCAAACTTGATGAACTGAACTCTGGATAGTCTATCTGCACTTTTACATCCCAGGGTTTATGCATGTGATGCTGAGCTCTGAAGCTTTAGAAGCTCTTTTGCATGCTCCCAAAATGAGCTTTGTTTGGTGCATGGTCTACAGTGCTTAAACCAAAACTTCACGTTCAGAAAAAGGAGTGGGTGCAACCACTCCCCTCGTAGGAAGGTGTACAAGTATTTCATAGCTGATGGAACTGGTTCCGATTTTGCTTTTAGGAATTTGGAATCACTAGCGTAACAGTGCAGAGCTTTGCACTTCTCCCTTCCAGGGAGAATGTGGAGTTTTTTGAGAACATACTGTCTTAGTATACTGATTACCTGCAGACGCGTTTATTTTGTTTTTCCACGCTTTCTTTGAAATTCCCAGAAGCCAGCAACATTAACAGGACAACTTTTATGTTACAGATCTGAGTTGTGAATAATTTCTATGTAAATCTTGCCAAAGTTTGAGATATATGAAGCATCCTCATAGTATGTTGGAGGGCAGTGACAGTGCTGCTTTGTGTTTCTGTACTGTGGTACACAGCCCCTTGGCTGATCTTGCATAAATAGAGCTGAAGGAACCTCTGAAATATGGACAGATGCTGCTAAAATTACTCAATGAATCCAAGTAGTTGAGGAGTTACACTGGTTTAGGTCATCTTTGTCTGATACTAAACCAGGAGTTTTTAAGACAGGAAAGTCTAAGTTGTGTCTGCATTATTTAAAAAAAAAAAAAAAAAAAAAACAACAACCAAAAAACAACAAACAAACCCAAAACCAAACTACTAAAATTGAGGGAAACTGAGTAACGGTGCATTTGAGATAGATTAACCCTTACTTAATATTTCATATTTTTACGTTGCTTTTCTTAAATAGCATTATGTAAGAGAGTTATTTTCTCACATAGGCAGGTCTCAAGATGCTGTTTTTTCTCATATCAATGCCTTTAATAAATGTTTCCCAACATATAGATAATCTGATAGTAATTAAAAATACCTGTACATTCTCATCTCTTAATTTTGAAATGTAGTTGAACACAGCTTGATTTTTGTTAGTGTATATTGTGAAATTCCGGGTGTACTGAGTATTTGAACACATCTCACGTGCATGTTTTCTCACTTCTTACAGGGAGCAGGAGCAGGCACAGGATCGACTGCAGGCACATCCCATGTGCCTCTGAGCACAATGAGTGTGGAAACTGTGTGTGAGAAGCTAAAGCAGATAGAAGGTCTGGACCAGAGCATGCTACCTCAGTACTCTGCAACTATAAGAAAGGTATCAGTGGAATTTCATTCATGTATTTAGTACCTAAACATGGAAATACACAAGGAAAAGGAAATATTTATTTGTCTCTTTTCTTGAAAATATTTATCGAAACTCATCAAATGTCAAAACAACATCATAACTTCTATGCACACTAAGTTTGGAGAACGTGTTAATACAAGCATGGGTTTGATGGATGGACCACTCGGTGGATAAGGAATTGGCTCAATGGCCGCACTCAGAGAGTAGTGGTCAACGGCTCGATGTCCAAGTGGAGACCGGTCACGAGTGGCATCCCTCAGGGGTCCGTGTTGGGCCCGGCCCTCTTCAACATCTTTGTCTGTGACGTGGACAGTGGCATGGAGTGCACCCTCAGCAAGTTCGCCGATGACACCAAGCTGTGTGGTGCCGTCGACACGCTGGAAGGGAAGGATGCCATCCAGAGGGACCTCGACAGGCTGGAGAGGTGGGCCCGTGTCAACCTCATGAAGTTCAACAAGGCCAAATGCAAGGTCCTACATCTGGGTCGTGGCAATCCCAGGCACAAATATAGACTGGGTGGTGAATGGATCGAGAGCAGCCCTGAGGAGAAGGACTTGGGAGTACTGGTGGACGAGAAGCTCAATATGAGCCGACAATGTGCTCTTGCGGCCCAGAAGGCCAACCGCATCCTGGGCTGCATCAAGAGGAGCGTGGCCAGCAGGTCGAGAGAGGTGATTCTCCCCCTCTACTCTGCCCTCGTGAGACCTCACCTGGAGTACTGCGTCCAGTTCTGGAGCCCCCAACATAAGAAGGACATGGACCAGTTGGAGAGGGTCCAGAGGAGGGCCACGAAGATGATAAGAGGGCTGGAGCACCTTTCCTATGAGGACAGGCTGAAAGAGTTGGGGCTGTTCAGCCTGGAGAAGAGGAGGCTCCGGGGTGACCTTATAGCGGTCTTCCAGTACCTCAAGGGGGCCTACAGGAAAGATGGGGAGAGGCTGTTCAGGAGGGCCTGTTGTGATAGGACAAGGGGTAATGGTTTTAAAATAGAGGGAGGTAGATTCAGATTGGATATTAGGAAAAAATTTTTTACCATGAGAGTTGTAGAACACTGGAACAGGTTGCCCAGAGAGGTGGTGGATGCTCCATCCCTGGAGATGTTCAAGACCCGGTTGGATGAGGCCCTGAGCAACCTGATCTAGTTGGAGATATCCCTGTTTGTTGCAGGGGGGTTGGACTAGATGACCTTTGAAGGTCCCTTCCAGCCCTAACCATTCTATGATTCTATATATTTTTCAGAGAAAATGCTGTCTTTCAAAAAGGAAAAACAGACTCAGAAAAATAAATACTGATGAGACTGGTTATTTTGAGAAAAGAAGCAAGAAAAACGTTTTCAGAGTTGCCATGTGTAGATAAATAGGGTTGCAAATGTGTTCTGTATCCAGGTAGCAACATCCCGTTGTTTTTTTTCCCCTGAGACATTGGCAAACCTCTTCTACTGTAAAAGATGGTTCCATTTCTCTCTTATCACATTCCACATCTATTTGCTTCAGAAAAAGGCCACTGTACATTTTTCTGTTACTTCTCTTTTCCCTGAGACATGAGCACAGAATTATTTTTGTCTTTATTACTTTTTCTTTACTGTTCTGTGGGCTCCTTTTACAAAGAAAGAAGAGGAAAATACAAAAGTTGTCATTAGTGAATGTTTTTGCTGAGCTCGCTTTGTCCCAGTACCTATCATATCTTAAAAAAACAGGGAGGATGTTGATCCAAGGATTAAGAGACAGGTTTATCATAGGAATCTTCAGCAATGATGCTTAAAGCAAGAAGTAGGATGTCAGATTGCAGCTCACTGAGTGTAACTGCAAAAAATTTCAGTTGCTTCAGTGGCTCTAGGGCGCGGAAAGAATGTGCTCACCAGTTATCTCTAATGAGAGTCCTCTTATTTATATTCTTGCATTTCTTACAAGTGATATCATGTAAAAAGGAAGAATGGACATGGCTCAGCCTTTCCTGGTTTGATTAAGACCGTCTGCTGGGATATGGGAACAAAACCACTGAGATCCCTCAGACTGAGCAGAGCTCAACTTGGGTCTTCCGTTTTGTGGCTGCTCTGCTAAGACATGATTCCTTGTTTATATTCTGCCCATCCACTGATGCATGGTACAAAGAGAAATACCTCTCATTGTTACGTAATGAAAATGGTTCTGTATTGAATTTGGTGCTGTTGGAAGTTAAGTACTATATAAACATGCCTAACATAAGGAATCACCTTCCTGGAATTATAGATGGTGTTTAGGCACTTCTGTGCTGATCACAGAAGTGATGAAATGTGATCACATCGATGCTGATCACATCAATGATGATGAAAATTAGAAAGAAGTGTAGTCTTCTCTCCATGGGTATTTCTTATGATGGAATGAATGTAAGCCTGTGTTTATGCAGGGAGGGAACTTGATGGGAGAAATACTTGATCTTAGATGCCTCAAGCCAGAGGTCAGATGATGTGTGGGACTTAATTGTCTGATTATCTTCAGATGCTTGGGAATCTGCAGTCCGTTTTGTGTTCTGAGTCCGAGATATGTAGACTGATGAATGTGATTTATTGTCTGTGAAGTTTTCTACCACTGATGTGTTGTTTCCTTATGTCTGTTTATAGAACACAATCGTATTGCCTTTCATGTATGCCTTTTTGATGAGTTTAATATTTTCATTTTTTCCATGGCACATAGGTTCTTCTTATCCATCATCAATAAATAGTCTTTTATAAAAACGTGTTTATTACATAGAATTGGACTTAAGAGTGATGTTGGGGAATTTCCCTAGTAGTCCTCATCAATATATCCAATTTTAATTACTTTTCAGTCTGTTACTGCCATGCCATAAGTCTTGTATCTGTAACTTACATTATTTAGTTTTACTGTTTTAGGCAAATATAAATGGCCGTGTCTTGGCTCAGTGCAACATCGATGAACTGAAAAAAGAAATGAATATGAATTTTGGTGACTGGCAGCTCTTCAGGAGCACGGTAAGACCTCTGCAATATTCAGGTCATCATAAATTAGTTTTTTCTTTATGAACCTTATCTTTTTTTCTTTCCTATTGCTTTTCTGTTATCATCATCTTTAAGATGATAAGTGTCATCTTAAAACATACATGCGTTTATTATTGTGTTACTTTTTCTTTTTGTCTTGAGAACTTTAATGAAGAACTGGTTGCCTATGGATTTGCACCTTAATTGATGATGAACTCTGAAGTTTTGCCTCCTCTTTTTGCAAGATCTGTTTTTCCTGTATGGGTTCTCTTCTCCTTTTCTAAATTTGTCTGTTTAAGTTAAATTGTCAGAACATGATTTTTAAAGAAACTTAAGCTAAAAATCAAGCCAATTAGATAAATGTAGAATATTCGATTGACACATACTTACATAGTGCGAAAATGCTGCATGCATACTATTATTGGAGCATATCTGTAGATACCTATTCTTGCCCATTTCCCTCCTCCTAGTTTGAGAGTAAATGACAGTTTTACAGTGAGGGTTATGCATCACAGAGAACTGTAGTTTTTCTGAAGTATTTTTAGTATATTGCCAGTTTTCTTTCTGAAAATAGCAGTATGTCTCTCAACTGTTAAATCAGTCTTGAAAACACTGAGAATTAGGAGATGAGATTTATTGTTAGATTCAGGTTGATTAAGCTATAAAATAGAAGTGTTTGGTTTTGCTTTTAAATTTGTAATTTATCACTTATCTAGTTTTACAATAATTTAAGTGCTTTGTGGCATAGGAATTTTTTAAGGGTCTGAGCAGTAATAAGAATAATCTGTAAACAGAAAAAAAAAATCTTACATATTAAAATGTGATTTGCAGTAAAGATAATGAATGCACTAGATCTGTGAACAGATTTTCTTCATACTTTTCCAGGATCACAACCACATATGCAAGTACACTTCTATAGTTGTGAATTTCTTTTTCCTATTTTTAATAGAATTCTTCTTTAACAACTGCGAGAACTTCTTCTGTTTATGTAACTACATTTATACTGTCTCTTGTTGTGTGTTAAGATACTTGAAATGAGAAATTCAGAAAATCAGGCTGTTCAGGAAGACGCTCGTGGAACAACTGAGCATGTTACCACTGCAATTCCTCACAGTGAACTTACTCGTCGTCCTGGGCATAACACTGAGTTGCCTCACACTGAGCTTACAGGTCTCTCTGGTCAAGCTCCCTACACACTGAACTTCAGCTTTGAAGAACTCAACACAATTGGTCTGGATGAAGCTCCTCCACGCCATAGTAACTTAAGTTGGCAGGTATTTAATGAGAAATGTATTCTGCTTGCTTACCCATGTGGTAAAGGGTCGTTTTCATTCTTGAAAACAGAGAGGTCAAGAAATAAATCTACTGTGACAGTTCAGGTACTTTCAGTTCTCAGTCTTGGCAGAGACCAGTTTTGCAGAGATGTAAACTCTAACCACACTTTCTGAGTCAGTCTTTAGTCTTTGCTATCTGAAAACTATTCATCTGTTCCAGTAGTCACTCTTCAAGAGAAAAAAAAAACAAAGCCATCATGCTTTTCTGATCGAGCTTAGGGCAGTGTCCTGCAAGATGTCTGTTTATCGTAATATTCAGTCTTTGTGTATGAAATATTTTAGCTGTGATAGCCAGATGTTATGCTATTCAAAGGTTTACAAATACATTTATTAGGGTTTTTAAAATAGAGAACTATAGTGCTCCATTACATTGGAGTCTTGTCCTGACAATGCATAATCTAATCATAGACTCCAGAGCTGACATCAGTCTCTAACTATGGTTTCTGCCATAGGTTATAGTCAATTTTCTTCTGTATCTTATGAAATCACCTGAAGTTTGTGATTTTCTTTTGTCCTTTTTAAGACATAAGACAAATCAGTTGGTATCTAAATAGTGATTAGAATTAAAAAAGCAAAACCAAAAAAACCCCAAACATTTTGCAGCTTTTTCATCTCTGGAAGTCTAAATTAGAAAATCTTGAAGGTGCATCAAAATAGGAAGTCACCCCAAATGACGAGCTATAGGTGATATTTTTAGTATTCAAAATTATCACTGAAAAGAGGTTTGGGATATATATCCTGGATATAGATTTCTATCCCAAATACCTCTGTGTGTGTGCGTACTACACACTTGTGTGTGTTTGTAGGATCCCGATTACCCTTACCACCTATTTCTAGCAATGGAGTGTATGTTTTTCCAAATAAAAGTGGCGTGACTCCCATTTGTCACGTTGTTTTTGTATCAAATGCGCAGAAAGAAGTACATGGAAATCTTTTTTATTAAAAAACTCTTTAAAATGCAAGTTTAAATAAATAGTGCTTCTGATGCCAGTATAGTTATCTGAAGTTGAATCAAAAGAACGAGAAAGATAGTTTGTCCGTAAGAAGACATTAGAATTCTCCTTTAAGTTCGACACTGATTAAAAAAGAATATTGCTTCGTCTTTGTAAAAAGACGGAATACTGCTGGAAATGCCCAACAAAAATCAAATATTTCTCCTTTTGCTGAGGAGCCATAGCTGCTGTGAGTATGGATAAATAGTAGTGAATATGCATAAATAATTAAGTTAATATTTCTGAGATTCTTGCATTTTACTTTGGGCATTGAGTTGCTTAGGAGTCATGGCAAATAGAAATAATTTAAATACTCTTTTCCTTTAGTTAATCGTTTTTAGCTGTTCCCCAGAATTCATAGAATCACAGAATCATAGAATGGTTTGGGTTGGAAGGAACCTTAAAGGTCATCTAGTTCCAACACCCCTGCCATGGGCAGGGACACCCTCCACTACACCAGGTTGCTCAAAGCCTCATCCTACCTGGCCTTGAACACTTCCAGGGATGGGGCATCTACAACTCCTCTGGGCAACCTGTTGCAGTGCCTCACCACCCTCACTGTAAAAAATTTCTTCCTTATAGCCAATCTAAATCTTCTCTCTCTCAGTTTAAAGCCATTGCCCCTTGTCCTGTCACTCCACGCCCTTGTAAAAAATCCCTCTCCAGCTTTCTTCTTAGGTCCCTTTAGGTACTGCTCTAAGGTCTCCCCAGAGCCTTCTCTTCTCCAGGCTGAACAACCCCAACTCTTTCAGCCCTCTGATGATCTTTGTGGCCCTGCTCTGGACCCGCTCCAGCAGGTCCATGTCCTTATTCTGGGGGCCCAGCATACATTTTTTGTATATACAACATTATTGATCTATGAAAAGCTGCCAGTAATACTTGTTTAGTAATATAGAGGGAATAATGGAATGGTAACCTGCAGATTTTGTGTGTGTCGCTTGCTGGGGGGATTATGAGCATCTTCTGAGACGGAAAGAAACATGTTAAAAGGAAAAGATGATTTAACAGAAACAAAAAAGATAAGAAGGATGCATATAAGAGCAGGAAAAAGGTGGGGGGAAGGAGAAAAGAAAATTAGAGAGTGAGAAAGAGAAGGATGGACCAAGAGGGTATATCTGTATGATTAAGCAATTCCGTTCTAAATCTTAGATTAATTCAGTGTTTGAATCCACATATTGATTTTCCTGTTTACATTTAGCTTGTTAAAATCACGCAAGCCCTTTTAGGTTTTCTTTTTAATATCACTTTCTAGTAGAAAGTAGCTTTTTGAAACATGATTCTCTGCACACTAAAAGAGAGTAGAGGTGGGGGCAGAGGAATGTGTTTGCCCAATAACTGATTTTTCTGAAATAGCTCTGTGCAATGAAATTTTGCCAGGATATATTGAAGTATGTAGGATGGGCGTCTTTTAAAAATGTTTTTGAGAGATATTCAGCATTTAGATGAACTCTTGCTGCCTTTCTAGTAGAAAATAGCTAATTTTGTAAATGTACAAAACGTGTTAGAAAAGCCCATCTTGACACACAAATTCAATTGTTTTAATTATGTACTCAAAAGAGCCTCAAATGCACGGGATAAAATGCTTGTTTTGTGGAAATCTTCCATTATGGGGACCAACAATAAGGATACTCTGTAAGTTTAGTGAATGTGTACGTGATTGCATATGTATGATTATAGTAAACATATTTTAATTATAACATTGACAATTTCACTTGCATAATCTATTCAAAGCCACAAAAAATGTTTAAGCACATACTTGATGCTTTGAGTTATTTAATTTTAAAAGATTTTAAAATATTTAGAAGTGAAAATAACTACTTCATTTAACTGTTATCTCTCTCTTTTCTCTCTTTTTTTTTTCCTCCAGTCTCAAACTCGTAGAACTCCAAGTCTTTCAAGTCTTAACTCTCAAGATTCTAGTATTGAAATATCAAAGCTTACCGACAAGGTACAGGCAGAATACAGAGATGCATATAGAGAGTATATTGCTCAAATGTCACAGTTAGAAGGAGGCGCAAATTCTACTACAGTAAGTGGTAGGTCCTCCCCTCATAGCTCAAGTGCTTTCTATATGGGGCAGAGTACCTCAGGGGGTTCCTTGCATTCCAGTGCAGAACAGGAAAAAGGAAAAGAAGGTGAACAAAAACAAGATGATGGAAGAAAGTCCTTCTTGCTGAAGAGGAATGATGTTGTTGATTACAGTACTTCAGGTGTTTCTACTAATGACGCATCTCCTTTGGATCCTATTACTGAAGAAGACGAAAAATCTGATCAGTCTGGTTCCAAGCTTCTCCCAGGAAAGAAATCTTCAGAAAGAACAAGTATTTTCCAGGCTGCAGATTTAAAACTTAAGGGAGTTACTCTCCGGTATCAGAAACTTCCAAGTGATGAAGATGAGTCAGGAACTGAGGAGTCAGATAATACTCCCCTTCTTAAGGAAGGTAAAGATAAGAAAACAGATGGCAAAATAGAGAAGCAGCCCAAATCTCCAGAACATGGGTCTGAACCTATTAGAACCTTCATCAAAGCAAAGGAGTATTTGACAGATGCCCTTCTGGATAAGAAAGATTCATCTGACTCTGGTGTAAGATCCAATGAAAGTTCTCCAAATCATTCCCTCCATAATGAAGGAGCAGATGATTCACAGCTTGAAAAGGCAAATCTCATTGAACTTGAAGATGACAGTCACAGTGGAAAGAGAGGAATTCCACACAGCCTTAGTGGCCTTCAAGATCCAGCAGTGGTTCGCATGTCTATTTGTTCAGAAGATAAGAAAAGCCCTTCTGAAAGCAGCTTGATAGCAAGTAGCCCGGAAGAGAACTGGCCAGCTTGCCAGAAAGTCTATAATTTAAACAGAACCCCTAGTACAGTAACCTTAAATAATAACAGTGCTCCAACCAATCGAGCTAATCAAAATTTTGAAGAAATACAAGGTATCAGAGATTCACCTCCAATTATCCTGCACCCTGGCTCAGGTTCCAATCCATCTACAGTTCAGAACGAGAACCTGAAGAGCGTTGCTCACAAGCGAAGCCAGCGTTCGAGTTATACCAGGCTTTCAAAAGATTCGTCAGAGCTCCACACTGTTACGGCTTCAGAAGGAGCTGGTTTTGGAGAAGAGAGAGAGAGTATCCTGTAAAAAGCAGCCAGTTTAAAACAGAATATGCCCACAAATCGTAGCTTGCCTGGAATTCTTTGTCAGTGTGTGGTTACATTAAGCTCTCTAGTTTAAGCTTTCAATATTATAATAGATGGTCTAGTTTATTTTCAGTCATTTTCTTGGAAGAAGTCATTTTTACAAGAAGCAAATTGCTTCAGACCTTCCCCACATATAAAAGCAGTACTTGTCAGCATGGAAAACCAGTTCTTTGTTAAGACATTGTGCAAAGGTTTGGTCAGGGGCAGATGTTAAAGAAGTAAGTATGGTTTAATTATTAAAATTACGATGTGATTTTACTTTTCTGTTGGGATATGTATTACTTATCCCTTCTAAACATTCCAGTTAAGTCTGCATACGTGCAAGTAAAGTTCAGACTGTGCATCTTTGCCATTTGATGTAAAAGATGCCAGGAGATAAAATATCACAACCTGTGACACCCTTGTCAAACTTTGCATTAATTAGTGGATTAATGTGTGCAACATATATTACATATGTTGAAATCTGAGTGTTAAGATACCTGTTTGGCTATATGTACGCCATTTTTCTGTGTTCAGTAATTGCTGTTGACTTTGTGAACTTTGGGTAGAGTGGTGATAAGATTTGTAAGAAACATTTGTCTTGATGTGTCATTGGAATTGGCAGTTATTTATAAGGTAATACCTTATTGATTTAGTGGATCCATTATTTATTATATAGGTACATAATTTTACAGTCACTGGTCTGAATAGATGAAACCACCTGAGCTAAATTAAAATACTGTAAGGATAAAGTATGAATGTGATGTCTGAACTTACGGAGTATCTGTTGCTGTGCGTGATCTTTCCTTGGTACAGTGTTTACGATTTGGTTATGGAAAGAAAAATAAGCAGTGTTTGCCATTTTAAAAATAATGCATACTTTTTGGAATCTCATCAGAGCTGTATGCCAGCTTCGTTATTTCTGAAGTACAGTGTTTGAAGATTTTTGTAATCTAAGTAATGTACCTGAACGTTACTATAGGAAATACTTGTACTGTCCAGTGAAATCTGCATGGTTTTGAGTAAGGATTGTTCAAACTAGACTCTGGTAGTACAAAGAGAATAAAAAATAAATTGACATGTTGACTTTGTGTCCAGATTTCTATTTATTGCGGTTTGTGTTTCTTCACTTGATAAAAATGTTACATCTGTGTGTTGTGGTTAAAGTACTTCATGGATTTAATTAAAAAGAATGCATTAAAACAATATTAATACAACGCTAAATAAGCAGCAAGTGTAAAAATACATTTGATAAATGGAATTGCCGAAGCAGACATTTCTAAAAGAAGTGCTGTGAGCTGCAGAGATGGGGCCACCTCCCGCTAGTCCAAAGCAGTAGTCCTGCTGTTCGTGGCAGTTAACATGTGCTGGTAGTTCTGTGCAGCTTTGTTTCTGTCTTAGTGCATCTCCAACCAGATGCCTTCAGCGGGACCATGTGGTTGTGACCTTTGTTATCCAAATCAAGAGGATGATTTTCTATGCCAGAGTCAACAGAGAAAAACTGGCTTTATCTAGGTTCACTATTTTTTTATTCCATGGATGTCTCGTACTTGCAGGACTGGAGATTTGATCTGTATGTTTTTGGACTCTATTAAATTGGTGCATTATTTGATTGAATTAAAATTTACTCAGCAGTGTTACAGAAGCACTGGAAACTTGTGTGCACGTATCTTTATCTGTTAGAAAGATTCCTAGTTTAACCAAAAAACCTCCCAAAACAAAATGAGAAGCCCCCAAAGTCTGTCTAGCTTAATGATATTTTGCCGAATCTTTGGAGAGAGTTTTTTTTGATTTAGGTTCTTCCTATTAAAAGAAAACAAAAATGCATCACTCTGCTTTCTGAAATTTTGGGGATGTAAAAGCTGTTTACAGCAAGATACTTAGAAGCATTGTTTTGTAAGAGAGGACAAGAAGTGTAGCCGCCTTCATTTAGACGTATTCACAGTATTGATGAAGGATACCAGTTATTTCAAATAATTTTGTCTGTTGAATTCTTCAAATAGTCCAAATGAATGAATTTTAAATTTTCATACAGTTTTGAGATCTTTTTCTTCCTGGAAGTTTTATTGCTCAAGTCTTCATAAAATACCAAAATTGAGATGAAGTAGGTAGTTGTTTCTATCTTGTATTCATTAATACAAGTGTAATTGCTTACCGTCACTAAGAAACAATAGTTCCAAGCAATGTATCAGTGTATGATTGTACAGGGCTTCATGTAATACCCTCTTTGGGTATGTAGATGTTATATTTTCTCCTCTCCCTCCCACCGGGGAGGAGGAGTGAGTGAGCGGCTGCGTGGTGCTTAGTTGCTGGCTGGACTAAACCACGACACGCTTAGAATCTCTTGCATAAAAATAACTACTAGGTGGGGTGCATTTTTCTTCTCCAGTGAAGCATCTTTATAATTTTTTTGTACATGTGTTCATAAACAAACAGAAGAAAGTATAGTACTCTGATAATGGCAGAGAGGAAAAGAGGAGAGAAATGAAGTACTTCATACAGCTCAGTACTAAGGTGTGTCTTTTAGTACATAATAGAGATATACGTTATTTACTGTACATGTTTAAGGATTTTTTCACATGTACAATATGAAAGAATAGCATTTGCAAGAATTAAAAATACACTGCAGTTTCATAGCTGAAACTTGTTTTTTCTCTGCCACAGTTGCTATGGTTACTAGCTTGCTTAGTTTGTTGCACAATTCTTGGAGTTAAGAAACCATAAACAATTTCCAGTGTTGAAATATTAAATGTTAGCTCTGTGACTTGTGGGAATCATGGAACCCAAGAGTTCCATGAAGAATGAAATGAATGAAGAGTATAAAACAATAAGACAACTACAAATTTATTTCTGGTACTTCCCACTTTCCAGAACTCTTGTAATGATAGTTTATGTATCCACTCTAATTTTGGATGACTGAACACTACAGGAACTTGAAACCGTGACTTCTTTGCCTAACTGAATCTGAAGAGCACAGTTTGGCTTGTGTTCTTGTTCTGATGCCTGGATATGTTTGCATGGTAGGGTGAAAATAAATTGGTTTTGCAAGGAAAAATTGGATGTAAGTAACGTTCCAGGATTTATGTGAGACTCTTAGGGCTGTTGGCCAGCTTTTTCCAGAGCTGCAGTATATGAGGAAGGGGGAGAGCGAAATTCTTACATCCTGCTTTAGAACTTGCAAGAAAATAATCATCTAGTAAAATTATTGGAAATTCTGCAAAAAAAGTTTCCATTTTTTGTCTGTCCTGGTCAGTCTGGGATATCTGATCACCCTGCATGACTTTGCCCATGCAACAGAACGTTTATGTGATGTTGGTAAATTTTCAATCCTTAACTTTCTTAAGCTTTATTTTCAAATACTGGTAATTTTGTTGTTTCTTCTCTTATTTTTTCTTTAGATAATCTTTGGAAAACTTTTCTAGGACACACTTAGCATGGGTTTATACAGTATGCTGAAAATTGGTGGTTTCTCTTGTGGTCTGGGGTTCAGCTGTTCCCTTCTGTCCACAGAATCCTCGAAGCCTGTGTTTTACCTTTGCAATTCTCATGGGAAGCTTTCTGGATCTCACGGCAAGAATATGGGAAGTTCTTTGTATGGCCACAAGACACAGGCAGAGGATCCCAACAGCATCTGTTATCCATAGTCCAGCATGCTGCATCCCGTGGCCTCGACACTAGATAGCTTTATCATCTGTGGCAAGTTTATTTATGTTTCTAAATACATTACTAAGAAGTTGCTGAAGAAAATAATACCTGGATATTTGAGATCTCTTAACTGAAAGCCACAGTTGTGGTAAAATAGAAGTGTTAACACCTAGTAGCGAATTTTCAGACGTGAGAGACATACAGTGTGCTAATTAGTGTAAGACACAGCCTGCTGTTAGGATTTTGGTCTTTTCTGTGCCAAATAATAGCTGTAGTGGGGAAAACTTGGAGCAAAATTCCAATTCCAGTTAAGCAGAGAAGACTGGAAAGACTGTGCTAAACTTAACACAGTTTCCTGTTAAGCCTTGTGCATTGTATTTTCTAGATTTCCATTATCTTTATTAAGGCCCATTTCATCAGTGTAAGGGTGGGGTGGGGATAATTTTATTTATAATCTTTCTCCATGGGAATACAGAACAGTTGAATGACTTTGACATATCACAGGTTTCTAAATTTCAACAAAAAGGAGACAAATATAGGGAAATGGGTGCTCAGAAATGTTAATAATATATAATATAAATAATATCAATCCATGTTTCCAACAGAACTAGAATTTTCTGAAGACTAATTGGCACATGGAGACCTATCAAACAGCGTTGAAAAGATGATTTTCTCTCTTCAACATCCAGATAACTTCTTCAATAAAGATATCTATCATGCAAGCTGAGTATGCAGTATGTCTGCCCTTCAGTTAACAAATGGAAGCAGGTTATAGAAGTCAAAATGCAATTTAAAGCTGATGAAAAGCTGATCTAGATTTTGGGGTTTTTTTGACTGTAGCATGTTTCTTGTTTTATTTCATTGATCTTATGCTTAGATTGCTTACGATTGCTTTGTTGAAGTCTTCACATGGAATTCTCTAGTAGAGCCGTGTATTCATTGCAGCTTAGCACAGCTTCTGGCACTGTTATGACTCAGTTCTTTTGTGGTAAAACATAAGACTAGTGATAGAGGAGGTTTTCTTCTTTTATTGAGCTTTGAGTCTAACATTTGCATTTTCGTTTGCAGGTCTGACTCCTGTGATGCACTTAACGTTTTAGTTAAGTTTGGGGTTAGAAATTTTTGTGCAGTCTTCCAGAAAGACTCAGAGCTACAGGTTTTTTAGCAGTATTTTCTTAGACATAAGTGATTGTAGTTCCTTGAAAGACTGATACAACCCTAAAAGTTGGGGCCTTAAAAAGTACTGAAAGGTGTTCTTTTTTCCCCAAAGCATGTTTTGTTATGGTAGTGGCGCTGAATAAACTTATAAAAGAAATGCTGTTGACCAGTTTCCTTCTCTAAGATTATCGTACCTTAGGGTCACCTTCTTCTGAAGAAGAAGGAGAAAAAAACCCTTGGAATATTTTTAGAAGAACATGGTCTTTCAGAAGAAAAAAACATAGGTGAGGGGTGGTGTGAGATTTTATTTAACAAAAGGTTGTGTTTGAGAGTTAGTGTTTACTTCTTTTTTAGATGGGATTCTAGCAACAGAGCATACTTTTTGTTATGAGTTCTTAGCGTTGCCACTGCTTAGCACAGTGTACAGGGTTCTTTCATGTTTCAAGTCTTCTTGCTGAGTACAGGTGTCACGTATCCTTGTTGCTCCTTACAGAAGTAACCTGGATAGCAGAATTATCTTTCTAAGTAAACCAGAGTGTCTGTATGTTGTTACTTTAGTACAACGTGTTTATTTCATGGAAGAGAAGGGCAGGAGAGGAATAATAGTGGTCCATTATGAGATTTTATTTGTGTCCAGGATTTCTCGTGATAGAAAACAAAAGACAGAGTTTGAATGGTTCGTATGTGTCCCTGGGATCTAGAAATAAAAACGCAGGCATAAAATATTGACTGTGGGGAACAGTAAAACTGAAATGGAAATTCTGTGATGCCTTACTGCCTTTCCTCACTAATTAAACTACAGGGAAGCAATCAGCAGAGATTTAACTTTTTTGGATTTTAATATTTCTCTCTTTTGAAATCATGTGATGGTTTGTGCTTGGCTAAAGGCAATACATATTCTTGAATCGGTTTACGTATCGCAGCACCTTCAAATCTTTCTGAATTTGTCGTAGTACTTTTGAGAGGCGGCAAAATTTTACTAACCTCATTTTGGACACCAGAAAAATCTTTTCTAACCTCAGCAATGGTAGAATACAGAATTACACATATTTCGTAGGAGAGCCAAGAATTGAATCCTGAGCTTTCATCTGTCAGTCAAATTGACTTTTACTGATATCAGAGGCCCACTTGATTTTGTGCTCATTTAATCCATGAGAAATCCTTAAATCTAAACTGAAGGTTACTAGTAAGTTGACTTTCTGTCCTCTTTATGTTTCCTGTTTGACTGTAAACCTTGCAGCCTGTTTGTGGTTTTCTCCTTTTGGCAAAAAGTTAAGATTCTGACTTGGAATGTCTTTGGCCTGCCAGTCATTTGAGACTAAGTAAATTTGCTTTCTCTTGTTCTTACTGAACATGTTTATGTCCTGACTTACCCCCACTCACCATGATCAGTGCTTGAGTATGTTGTGTAGAATTGGAACTATTTCAGTTCTGTCTCAGCACTTGACTGGTAGTTGGGGCTTTGGTTACTGACAGTGTAACTTCTCTTCAACTTCATCATAACCTCAGAACTGCTGGACACTGCAATTTTTCCCACTTCAGCAATGGCAGAAAATCCTATTCTACTGTGGCGGTGGTTTTTGCGTGGATGTTTTATTTTGTTTGGTTGTTGGTTAGGTTTTTTGGGTTTTGGGGTTTTTTTTTCTGTGGGAAGGTTTGACAACCTAGGTAGAGTCTAGGTTCTCCAATCAATATTTTCCTCACTTCTCTCCATCCTCTCTCTCATATCCTGGGAAATTCACAAGATATACATACCAACAGTCCACAAAACTGGTTTTAAAGTGTATTTTATCTGATATCTTTGTTGTGAACAGTAATAGACACATCGGGAAAAAAAGTGCAATAGTTTATATCTGCCAATGGTAAGAACCTCCAAACATTATGCAGTGGGGGAAAAAATGCGCTTCTTGTTTTCCTTACAACTATTCCTGTTAAGTAATCAGGCAATGCTTGCTCATAAGATAAGCACAGTTGTCAGCTCGTCTGCTTTCTAAGTAGTCTGTTAAGATTCTAAAAGAACTTTAGGGCTGCACTCAGGAAAGGTTAATTTTCTTAATGGACCTCTGAAAGTTATGCTTGATACTGCAGATCTGAATGGCACTGCAAATAATGTAATGTACAGGACATTTTAGCTCTTGTTGTGAAGTAATCTGAAGACAGACAAACTTTGAAGACATGCATTCATTAGTGTTGATCTTGTATGCCAGGACTTACAGAATCATATAATGGTTTGAGTTGGAAGGGACCTTAAAGATCATATAGTTCCAGTCCCCCTGCTATGGGCAGGGACACCTTCCACTAGATCAGGTTGCTCAAAGCCTCATCCAACCTGGCCTTGAACGCTTCCAGGGATGGGGCATCCACAACTTCACTGGGCAGCCTGTTTCAGTGCCTCACCAACCTCAGAGGGAAGAATTTCTTCCTTAGATCTGATCTAAATCTGCCCTCTTTCAGTTTAAATCTGTTGCCCCTTGTTCTATCACTACACGCCCTTGTAAAAAAAGTCCCTCTCCAGCTTTCCTGTAGGCCCCCTTTAAGTACTGGAAGGCTGCAATAAGATCACTCCGCGGCCTTCTCTTTTCCAGGCTGAACAGCCCCAACTCTCTCAGCCTGTCTTCATAGGAGAGGTGCTCCAGCCCTCGGATCATCTTCGTGGCCCTCTTCTGGACTTGATCCAACAGCTCCATGTCCTTCTTGTGTTGGCATCTCAGAGCTGAACACAATGCTCCATGTGGTGTCTCATGAGAGCAGAGGAGAGGTTGACCTGCTGGCCACGCTTCTTTGGATGCAGCCCAGGACACAGTTGGCTTTCAGGGCTGCAAGCGCACATTACCGGCTCACGTTGAACTTCTCATCAGCCAACACCCCTAAGTCCTTCTGCTCAGGATTGCTCTCTTATGAGGTTCTACATTTGTTTAAAAACTCAAGAGCCAACCTTTGGTGTTCAGGTATTTTTGTTCTGAAAGATAGAGACATCTTGATTTTTTTTTTTTGTTTTCTATAAAAGACAAATCCTCAAACCATAAGCCTATTTAACCTGAGGACATATGTGAACCTTTGGAATATAAAGGAGGGTTTAGAGATTTTGTTGTTCCTGGATGCCTTCTGGTTCTTAATTTTCAACATCTTTTCAGTAGCTTCTTTCAAGGTGTGATGAGGAACCATGAATAATTTCCTCTGTTTTCACCATCTGTGCTACCTTCTGCCTCTCTCCCATCTGATGACAGACTAGCTCAGCTTCATCAGATCTTTTTATATGCTAATATGAACCAGATCTTTAATTTTGTTGTCCATGGCTACAGTGTTCAATAATTACCTTTTTGTTTTGTTTTGTTTTTGTGTCTCACTGTCTTCACATCAACTTTCAGGCCTCTCTGTACGGTAATTTCTTTAAGCATCTGGGGTTCTTTGCAACACTGGGACCCGTAGAGTTCATTTTTCTACATTTACAGTACACACACATTACTTCCAAGCAGAAAGTACAATGGTGATTCATCCTAGATTTGCAAGAGAAGGCATTTATGCTTAAAATTCAAATTCAGGAAAGTAGTCCCACTTCTGGTATTTTCCAGTATAGGAAGGGGACTGTCATTTTATTCTCATCCTTGAAAATATTTGGACTTTCAGAAAAAAATGGAAATTACTTTTGTTTTGGACTGGTGGACTTTTAGCAAAGACCTGACAGTGATGATAGCTCATCTGAGATGGACCAGGACTCCTTTGCCTGAATGACTGGCTTCTAAAAACAGAAGACCAGTTTGCTCAGGTTCTATAAACTACTTTATGGTTCTTCAGGGGTTTTTTTTATTTATTTAAGGGCAAGTATACCATAAAAAAAAATAAAAAAGTCACCTCTATTTAAGTAGTCTCTGGAGTTCAAGGGAGGGCAGGGAAGGAAGAAACCTAACAGAGTTTTTTCTCCTCAGGGTTCATTTCAGACTGTGAAAAGTGGGATAAAGTAGTTGGACGCTCACCCTTCTACTGTGATGAGCTCCTTTCTAGTCTTTCTGTAATACCTGGAAAACAACCTTAGGGCTTGTTTAGTTTGGGTTGGGTTTTTTATATCTATCAGCACCTATTTTGAGGTCTAGTTGTGAACTGTGCAATCACACAACATGCTTCTAGAAGTTGAGAAATCCTTGACTATGATATTGAAACTCAGCCACTTTATGCAAAAAGATGTCTCTTTCTACATATTTTCATTACAGGACAATAACATATCACTTCTCAGAGACATGCTCAGACTGAAGAGGAGGAAGTTCTGCTCATCAGTGTCTCAGAACGTATATCTGAAACATATGCTGGACATTTCTTCCTCATGTTCAGAAATAGCATGTTCGAATGACGATTGACAATACTGTATCAATGTATAGTGTGGTACAAGGTCTACTCCTCATAGTCTAAAAGTCCCTGGTTTTGTTTTGTTAAGCACCATATTCATCTGCCCATTCCTCTCCTGAGTGCTTTAAATAATGTGGTGGATGACTTGAGTCATGATTGGGAACAGAATCCTATTTTCTCTGTCCTGATTTTGTGTGTGTGTGTATGTATCCTGATTTATTTCAATACTTTTTTTTTTTTTTTGTCTTTAATGTAAGAAGCAGAGCTTTCTGTTCTTAAGGTGTCCTTCACCTTAATTCCTGATCAGTATGTTCCCAAGTTTGCAATCAGAAATTCGATATGCACCTTTCTGGGATTTCTTACACCACATTGTCAGAATTTTTTGTTCTGTCAGTAACAAATCTCAAAATAACATCTCTTTCTGATCTTCAATCCGGTGAAAAATTCTTTACCTATCCCAGTCCACTCAGCCTTCCTATTTCAATAGCAATATTGGATGTCTGTCAGAGTACTGGTATTCCTATGCTATGGGAGATACCGTTATCAAGAGTGTAAAGGGCTCTATGAGAGAGGTATCTACAAAGCCTTCTGTTCTCTCTCTTGGCTGAAGGTCCAGTTTCTGGACTTTCTGTTGGAGCTAAAGGATCTCAGCCATCCGTTAGTTTGCTCCCGATTCACTTGGCAAAGTTAACTTGGTGCACCAACCGCATGTGTTTATTCAGTGTTCTCAAAGGTTCTCTAGGTTTAATTAAATCGTTTGCAGTGTGGAAGACGAACGGGAGCAAACCGGACAATGGTCAGGATTAGGACTGCAGGACAGAACCTCGGTGGAGTTTACAGCGTTGCCATTCATAGAATCATGCTTCATTTCAGATTGTAACGTTGTTCAGGAGAGCAGGTGAAATCCACACTTGGGACTCTCTCTGCCACTTCCACTTTTTTGGATAAGGTGTCCGTGAAGTCCTGCCTGTAGCTTCCCCTCTTCCCAAGTGACTCTATTTTATTCTATTCTATTCTAAACTAGGGAATGTGATTTTCATGTAGCCTCCCATACCTAGGCCATTCATCCCTGACCAGGATGTTAAGAGTGGTGTTGTCTTCACAGGATCAAGTCAGGATAGTGTTAATAGCTGAGCAAAGCTATCTGAGAAGGCTGCTAAACAGGCTAATGATACAGGACATGTCTATGGTGGAACCCGCTCAGTCATGGTGGCACACTTCATCAGAACTCTGGCAATCCTTGAGGAGAGTCTTTACTGTAGATACTTGTCAAGCTCTTCTCCATTTGGAGCAAACCCAACAGACTTTGAGCCAACATTCAGCAAGAGTTATGTCATCACACAGGTATCTAGGAGTTAACACTAAGCTTGTAAGATTGATCTATCTGTCTTAGTATGAGGACTTGGACACTCTTTTCCAGGTCACTGAGAGTAATGCATGGAGATGTTTCAATACATATTTAAACATAGAGAAAAAACTATCCATTGGTTACCCTGAAGGGTAAGTCTTTCTGAGAACTCTGGAATTCTGTAGTGGAGCCAGGATTGAGATGACACTGCACCTATATCTCAAGTGTGAGCTGAGGTTGTGGTGTGAACACATGCCACGCATAGTGCAAAGGTTGAAAACTCTTAACTGTCTGAGAACATGTGTAATTACAATATAAATATGTGAAAGAACCACACTTCTAAGAAAATAAATCACTGCTAAATAGAAGAGATTTCAGAAAAAAATTACTGAAGGTAGTCATTAAAGTCTTCCAAGTTGATGCTTGTAACACTGAAATTTATTCAATTCAGATATCTTAGAATTATTTAGATTTGAAAATACTCTTAAGAAAACATCATCAAAATGCATTCATGTTTAGCTATTGTAAGGTTTTCTGTTTAATGCTCTCTGAAGAAAACCAAGCAGAAACAGAAAAATAGTTCAAGGTAGATTGACTCACATATATGTTTGACTCATTTAAGGACAGCACCAAGGGGTTGCCTTTGACTGTTTTTATTTTCTCCCAATTGTCTTACAAAGCTAAATTATGCAGGAAAATTGTGTAATCCTAAGAAATGAATAATTACTTAAAAAAAGAAAACTTCTGAGATCAGAAACAGGAGGTTCTGAATATTTAGACCTGCCCAGCATACCAACAGTTTTTTGTCTGAATAGTAATTTAAGTGTATTTCTTTTTCTTTCAGTGACTGGCTCAAGTCAGTATGGCCTATCTCTGCTTCCTGTTGAAGCTAAGGATCCAGTAAAAAAAAAAAATAAAAAAAAATCTATAAACCGTGATCAGTTTTCTTGGAGAAAAGGAGAGACAGCTCTATCATGGAGATGTAGCTATTAGAACATAGGGGAGAACTACCTGGAACCATATTTAAGGGAAAAAGAGAGGGCCTGGGGAGTTACAAGTCATCTTTACTTTGGTATCTGCAAGAACTTTATTCATCAAGCTTTTATTATTCACCAAGTGTTTAAACTTCAATATCAAACCGATACGGATTTTTCAGGAATGATCCTTATCAAATTGCTCTCATTTCCTCCTTTGGCTGAGTAACTGGCCTGCAGAAGATGGATACAGCAGATGTGATACGTTTGACTTCAGTAAAACTTTTATCATCGAAGTTTAAGCAGATGATGCAATGAAGGGAAAGCAGACTGCTTGAAAAAGTAGACTTGGAGTGATTTTCAGTTACGTCAAAGTAGTGTCACATGGGGGTCTGTTTGGTCAAATTTTATTTAGTACTTTTATTAGCAACCTTATTGATGATATTTCCAATTTGACTCTTGTCTGAACCTGCCTTATCAGGAAGTGAACAGATTTACCTGATACGTAGAGGACTGTAAATTAACATGATGTCATTCGGTAAAGGCAAGTGTAAAGTATTGCGCTTCGGAAAGTGAAATCAAATGCACAAATATAAAATGGAGTATAACCCACTGAAATCCTGCAGAAGACAATGGGGGTTTAGCGTGGCTGGTAAACCAGTACTAAGCTAACGAGTTAAGTGATATTGTTGAAGGTAGAGGGGAGAAAAGGAAATCTCTGAGGGATGTATTGATAGGAGTATCATACAACCAAGGAGAAGTATGCCCTGCTGCTGAAGGTGTACTGTGTCCAGACCTGAGCACCTTTAATAAGTAACTGGAGGAGAATGGCAAAAACATTTAGAAAACATGACTTACAGGTACGTAATATTGGAAGAATTGGATTTGAGTTTAAAAGAAGGAAGGCTGAATGGACATAGTTTCTTGATATGTGAAATATTGTTACAGAAAGAATATAAGAAGCTCCATCATTGGAGCACAAAGTAATCAGCTTCTAATTTGTGGGAAAAAAAAAAAAAAACAAACCAATATTCTGAAAACAGAAGCTTTGTAATAAAGTTAATATCAGCGTTACCTAGGGAAGTTGTGGAATTTCATTCACTGGGAGCGCTTGAGAGTAATATAAGTGAACAAGAAGAATCGTAAGATGACCTCCTGCTGCTCTGGTTTGCACTTTTTGGTTTTACATAGGAAAATGCACAGAATTTTTTTTCAAGCAGCAGCTATCACTGCTTTCATCACCCAGGGAACTCCCAAAGGAAAAATAGCATGTGCCAAAGCATTTGTTTTCCTGGGAAATCCACTGATGGAGTATGCCTGGGTGTAAATACCCGTGAAAGAGCAAGAGTTGCAAAATTTGTCCTCAGAAGGGCAGGTATACAAGTTCAAATGCAAAAGGTCACACTTGAAATCTATACTGTGAAATAGAAAGTGCCAGGGGACACAAAGGTGGCTGCAGGCAAAGGGGCAGTGGCAGCAATAACAGGGGAAACCCCAGACCAGTCCCATTGTATGGGGTACAGTGGTTGCCCGCTCAGAGGAGCAACCCAGTATATTTTACATATTGGATGAGTAGCTTCTTGGTCATGCCCTCAATGGCCAGCCTTCCAATCTCAAGTGTGACTTCTGTATTTTGCACAGTGACCTTACAACCAGCCTGTCTTCCTGTTGGGTTTTTGCCTCCATGTTACGATGTTACTCACATCGATGTTTAAATGTGTGCATCTTGGCAGAATCCAAGTAAAACGGTTTGCTGTTTACTTTTTAACTTCTTAAGGAATTTTGTACTTCAGTGCCTTGTCTCTCCTTTGTTACAGTATCATTCAGGCTCTTGTTTTAATTGTCTCTTCACTGTTTACATTATGTCATTCACTTCCTCAAGGATCTGCTAAATTTAAATCATCTTTACGCTATTATGGGATGGTAAGAAAGGAGAGGCAATGTGTATCTAATGTGCTTGTTTAAGCAAAATACAATCTACATAAAATCATGTTACCTGATCTACATTCAGACCCAAAGAAATGTTTTTTTTTCCTTGCACAGAGATGTGCAAGTGCCCCATGCTTATGCTTTCTCCCTGACTCTTTTTTACTTAGTAACACAAGCAAAACCAGGGCTTGAATCTACATTAACAGTTCCAACGGGACAAGGACCATTCTTTGGACTATAGCGGTGGAATCTCTCCTATTGATACTGATAGTCTCTCTTTAAAATATAATTCTAAAAGCAGTGGCTACTCTGGGAGGGCTTCGAGGCCATGTAACTCCCAAGTGATGACTGGCAATTGTTTGAGCATGTGGCAGGTACAATTTCACCTGATAAATGACCGATTTTAATGCCCAAGAATGTTATTGCTATTGTTCAATGTTACAAAAGTAGCCCAGTGTCATATACCATTTTGGACATAAACCCAAATTTCCCATTTTTACAGATGCATAGAGACATGAAGGAGTGAAATGACTTGCAGAGGTCACATACAAATTCTGCGGGAAATTGGGGCTGAGAGCTGTGTCTCATAACTTCCAGTTCAAAGTCTTAACCACGAGATTGTTATTTTCCCCCACATCAGTGAAGCCCTGTTTCATCACCTTCAACAGCTGATAAATTACTTGTTTGAGCTGCTTAAACACCAGAACTTTGAAGGGAAAGGTAAGAAGCGTTTGTAGTTTTTAAGTGTTTTCACTGACACCTTAAATCATTCACCAACTTTATAGGCATCAAATGAAACGGACTTTCTTTCCTGACTTGTAATTAAGTGCTTAAGAAATGTGTGGAAGCCATCAGTTGATCAAAAAACTTGAAAATACATTTCAGCAATAGTTCGGAGAGTAAGAGATAGTAAATTAGTGGTTTTTAAACTTGAAATTGATTACATTTATATAGTTGTTTGTTTTTTTTTTTCTCTCCAAGTAACTGAAGAATGTGTCTGCTCGATGAAATACACGGTTACATAAAAAGGCGTCTCTATCCAAAGGTCTCTTTGCAAGCGTTCTTTTTTGAGACCTTTTTCTGTTACAACTCACATCAAATTCCCACACAGTTGCCTTACATTTACCTTTAGGTCCTACATTTCCATGTGACAGTGTCTCAAAGATAAGGACAGGTATCCAGTAATTGATTAAGTGAAGCAATAGTTCCAAGTACACCTCCACTGAAGCCCTTGGGCATTTGCTTTTGGGTATGTCTATACCGTAGTCTGGTTGTGTTGGAGCAGCTCACGCAGGTGAGTATGACTGAACCAGCTGTCTGAAGCATCAAGAGCAGTCGGGTTGCAAAGATTTAGATGTCGGTACAGCCTTGTATGTTTTCCATGGCTGTCTCCTACATTGAAGTTTGTACTGGACAATCTTCCCTGGTGTTGGTACCCAACCTAACAGGATGAAAGCTTCCTTATGCTTGTGTTCACATACTGCAGTCATGCTTCCCAGTTGCACTACAGATCCAACAAATCTTAAAGTACCTGCTTCATTTTCTCACTCTGATGCCTGGCTTCTGAGTTTATTTTTCCATTTGAAAAATTTCAGTTGTTTTTAGGCTCATAACTCACAATTCTGCTTTTGTCCTCCATGTCTGTCATAGTCCATAGTTTCTGCTTTGGATATCTCTCCGTAAGTGCTTCCTTTCCCTTGGCAAGTCCTATTCATCCACTTTTTTTTTTTTTACAATATTGCTGAACTCAGAGCCCCCTAAAATGGTGATAAAAATAATAGTAAGTACTCAAAGCTGCCAAAAAATACCATACCATTCAATACTAGTGACAACCTGTTTCAGATTTTCAGATTATGAGAATTTTCATCATGCTGTCAATAAACTGCTGATTGCATGTTCGATGTGGTGTGAACATAACATACACAGTTTTTATGTATGTATTTATTACAAAGGTCCAAACTTCTAAACAGTTCAACTTTTTTTTCCTCTAAACATGGCTTGCTTTCTAAATCAGACTTAGATTGGAAGGATAGTAAGATCCTTAGGTACGTGCATGAATCAAACGAATTCAGTCAAAAAGTTCAATCTCCAAGGAATTCTTAAAATTTTTGAAAGACTGAAGAAGCAAATTTACAGTGGAATTTATAAATTTAATTTTATAGATACTGTGAAGTTTTAATATTTACAGGATGAGGTCCAACCGACATTTCCAGCTTTTTCTGTAAGAGTGGTAAGAGCAATGATGGGGTAATCTAAGCAAAATGAGAAGCAGTAAGGATTAGTAAACAGCATGTGTCCACGTGTAGCACCTTAGTTCATATCTGTTGGATGGAAACATCTATGCGTGGTAAAACAGCTTTTTAACAAGAGGTAGGCTGAGTTTATAGATTTGGTGTGTAATTTACTCAGCCTTCCAACTGCTGCATCTTCTGAAAAGTACTAATGGGAGGTTTACTTAATGTGTTCTACACAAACTTTTTAATTAAAAAAAGCAAACGTCTAGCAGTAGTACGTTTTTTTCATATACTTATGAGTAGAAACACAAAAGCACAAGTGAGATATTTTTCCAAGAAGTTGTGAAATGTAGCTTAACCAGTTTTGTTTTGGTTTGGTTTGGTTGGGTTTGGGTTGGGTTTTTTTAAATAGCCTTCCCATCACTTTATTTGTGTATATTAGGTCAAGTTGACATTGAATCTGAACTTAAAAAAATATTTACACATCAATATTCTTGGTCTTTTTTTGCATACTCTTGCTCTGGGAGCAGATGTCTCCTACCCTTAATAAATGGAAGACAGGTATCTTCTGTCATCTTCCACATCTCTTGTAATTAACCTGCAGCATAATGATGTCCATGAGTAACATTCTCTCCCATTTCCAGTGAGGTAGGTCTCTGTGCCTTTCTGATGCTGTACGAGTTTGTCTTGAGCGCATTAAAATCTTACAGCCGGCTATGAAGCCACTGGTCTGAACATGGCAGAAATCTCAGCACCAATGTCTGCTGTGAGCACAAGCTCTCCTGTGTTCTCTGCTCTCTATGTTGCTTTCCAGTAGACTGTAATCACATTCCTTCTCTTCAAGTACTGCACAAATTTCTAAAAGATCACGTAGAACTTGTGGATGAGCATGAGGTTTACAGAAAATATGGCTGAAGGACACTTCCAGAGGTTGTTCAGAACACTGCATTTCCCTGGGGTGCTGGTGTCAGACATGGGTAAACCAGCTCAGTTCTGTGAGGTGTAAGAAACTTTCTGCTTGAGTGAGATGGTCAGTCTGGGCAGGAGGCTGGGCTGCCTAGTCCAGGTGAAAGAAATTTGCACAAGACTGAAAACACAACTCAGTATCTTCAACCTCATTGCATTTTACAGCAAGATATGCTGCTTTGATCTAGCTGGAGATTCTTAATCTTACATCATCTCTGTCCTCTCCTTTTCTTCCTGCCCTCTCTGTCCCTTCAGAGCACCACACCACTTCTCAGGATGAGAAAAAATAAGATGATGGGTGTAACTCGGGTAGGATATTCAAATTCTGTATGGAACAACAAAGTGAATCTACACGTCAAAAATATTGGGAAGGCTGTTCTCGGAAAACACGAGACACTGAGAGTATGTGGAGGAAGTATCACCTAATACTGATTTTATGCTCTTCCCGAGGCATTGGCTCCTGCAGCTGGCAGCGAGAGGGCTGCACGAGGTGGGCTTCAGTGAGGCAGTACTGCTGGTCCTGTGTCTGGTCAAATGCGAGAGATGGTAAGTATCGAAATAATTTGTTCTCTTTCAAATGAAAGAGGAGTTCAGCAGGTTTATAATCCAGTTCTATTTAAAATACTAAATAAACAAATAGCTTTGTGTGAGCTTTTGAAGTTCTGCTATCAGTGGTAAAACTTAAGAGATGGCTCAAGCTCTTAGTTTTAAGTAGAAATACCTGATCTATTCATAAAACTGTTTGCCACAGATATTGTGCAATTTGTGGGGATATTTACTAGAAATCACAACACCGTACTGTTTTTGGCAAGTAGTTTAATTGTTTCAAATCTGTATAGGTCCTGTAACTTCATATGATGTCGTATTATCTGTTCATTCATCACATTCTTGTGGGGATAGACAGCGAGTCAAGGGCTGTCTTCTAGGGCAGCTACCAGCAGCAAGTCCACCGCAGCACTTGCTGTGTAATTAATTTTTCTCAGTTTGGCCTTATTTACAGTCTTTGCCCCATGTCCCCTCATTTTTAATGTTTTCTCAAGGCAAGCAACCAACTGAAATATGAATTCCTCTCAGTTACTATGACCAATTCTAAAAGTAATTGCATTTGTTCGTTTCTTCTTTTGTTTCCTCCTTCGATTTACTTTAGCAAGTGGCTCACACAATCAGGCACTATTGCTATGCAATCAATATAAGCTTTGTTTTATTGAAATAGTGTTTGCATTTGGCTCTTACTCTTCAGAATTATGATAACTTGGCTGTTCTAGAGAGGAAAATGGTAATATGGATAAAACAAATTCAAAGATCAAACATTTTCATTTATCTGTAGAATCAGAAAATACTGATCCTTTTGCAAAACGGTAGTTTTAAAGAGTACATTTGCGAAAACCTTTTTCTGAACAAAATTCAGTTTGTTGAAACAAAATTCAAGTTTATGTTATGCTGTTCACCGAATCTTTTGTTTCGATCTGTTATCCCTCTTCCTTAAAGCTTCCAGTAAAGGCTGGGTAAATCATTTCTTGTTGCTGGTAAGTAAGCAAGGACAGTGGTAAACAGGAGGAGATTACTCACAAATACGATCATTCATTAGTAAATGATTTTATATCTTTTCCACATTGTATGAATTGATTCAGACTGCAAACTGATGTATAGGAGAATCCTGAAAATACACAAGATCGTTTACAGAGGGTTTTCCTTTCCAGAGTCACGTACGAACTGGTGCTAACGGAACGGTGCTTTCCCCACAGCAGCCCGAGCAAAGCATTTCTCATTTCAACCCAACTTCTGCTTCGCGTTTCCGCGAACGACTCTGCTCTCCGGACCGCAATTCCCAGCTGGCACAGTCGAATTAGCTGAAACACCGTTTCCCCGGGCGCGATTCTAAAACGCGATTTTAAGTAACGCGTGGAAGACGCCCTGTACCGGGGTGGCTCTGTCGCGACATGCGGGCGATTTACCCGGTCACGCGGAGCCGCGCCTGCGGCCCCCGCCCGCGCCAGAGGGTGGCAGTGGCCCTCCACGCGCCGGCCGCGCGGAGGGACCCGCCGCCAGAGCCGCCCGCTCGAAGGGATCGGGATCGGGATCGGGACCGGCTGCCGGAGCCTGGCGGCAGCCTTCGCCCTCCTGTTTCTGTCCCCTAAAAAAAGCTCCCAAAAAACCTCGCCACCGGTTCCCTAAGCGGCTTATGAATGTGGTTTTTGGTGCGGCCGACTCGATGCTGTTTTCCCAGGAGAGGGTGAACGAAGGCCAGAGGTCCGCTCCCGGCGGTTCCCGTGCCCGGTGGCGGGCTGAGGAGACTCGGGCCACCCGGGGCGGGGTGAGACGGCCGGTGTCCGAGCTGCGGTGACACGTAGCACCAGCACCGCGTTACGTCGTTTATAACGCAAAGGTGCACCCTGGCACTCCTAATGAGACGCGCCAGTGCGCCTTCGCAGCTTGGGATGGCCCATGCAGCGGTGAGGACAATACAGGAGCGAAGGCAGGTCTGGAAACCTCTCTTCTAGAGGGGAGAGTCCTCTTCGGTCTCTTGTTGGATCCTATTTGTTTATTTATTTATTTATTCCCAATGGGGAAGTGTCTAAAGGTGCATTTGCAACTTCCATGCATGGCCTACTCGAAAAGATTTTTACGGTGTTTAAATACGGTCGTTGCCGAAACTGTTTTGCCGTCACGTAGCTGAGTATGAGTCCTCTTGATCTGCTGTGTTCGGCTGGTCAGTGAACAGGACCGCCGACGAGAACTGTGTTCGGAGACCGAGTAAATGGGCCAGGGAAAGTGGTAAAAATTTCGCAGATTTTTCTCATGTGTTCTGGAGAGACCGTGGCAATGCCATAGAATAAAGAAATCCCACGTCTCCAAGGAAACTTCAAGAATTAATGTTAAGGCTTTGGGCACTCAGCTTTGACCTTGCTGTTTATCTTTGAGCGACAAAATCTTAAAAGCAGAACCCAAGAGTGCATCGAGAAGCAGAGCACCGAGCTTAAGCCCCTAGTTCTCATCATAGGAAGGCATCGTCGAGATGATGAATTGGTTAATGCTGAAAGAGGGACATTTTTTTCCTTTCTTAATTTACATTTTTTAAAACATGTTTGTTTGTTTGTTTCCCTGCTCAGCTCCCCACGCCTTGTAAATTGTGAATTTCTCTTTTGGCTACGCGTGATAAGGAAATTGGTTTCATTCTACAAGTGTGTTAATCATCCCGTAGCTTAAAAATACCAAAGTGCAAACGCCTTAGTGTCTAAAGGGGGGTTGATCGTAAAACAATTACAATGGTCTGACCGTTGCAGCTCTTTAATTTCATAAACCGGACTGTGGGTTTAAAGTGATGCTTACTGTGGTCTCGCCCTAAAATGAACAAGAGGGTGAAAAGTTAGTTTTGAGGGAGAAACTGGGTGCCGACTACATCAGGTTGTTACTGGTTTGGAAGCATGAAGACCTCGATACTGCCATTAAAACCCCAAATCTCCTACTGTTGGGAGTTAGTTAGGCAAAATAGACATTGAAAAATGAGTATTTTAGGGACTGAGGCGTGCTGATTCACAGCCATGAAACGGTGTACTGCTGGGCTGTCGGGGTTAAAGGTTCACTGCACCGAGTTGGAACAAATCCTGCGCTCGCTCCGGGTGTTGAGACAGTAGCGAGGCTCGGCCACGGAGGCACAGGGAGGAACGTGGGGAGGCTGTCCCCATCCCTGGGGGCTGGGGGGCACGGGGAGCAGCAGTAGAGCGGCTCTGTCCCGTGTACCCACCCACCCCCCCTCCCCAGCCCAGCTTGCTCTAACCCTTCTTGTCTTCTGATCGCATTGATCCTCTGAGAAGGGTGCGCTTCTGCTCGGGCAGGGCAGCTTCTGTCTTAAGAGATCAGAGCTGGCTTTCTCCCAGCCTACATGAATGGATTTGGTGTCAAGGGCAAGGAAAGGCAGCTGCTGCTGCCCCGGAGCACCACCCACCCACCTGTTCGCTGGTGAAAGTGTTACTGGCCCCAGGTGAGGCTCCTGCCTTTCACTCCAAGAGTCCCCAGAGCCCAGAAACCCTAAACGTGCTCCTTCAGGCCAAAAGTGCAGTGCCTACCATAGAGCAGTACTTAACCGTGAAGTTTCCTTCGTTCCTCGCCAATTCTCACGCAGGACTCAAAACTTCACTTCCCGTTCCAGGCAGGTTTGTAAGTGAGCTTCAATCAGAGTGCTATCTGATAGGGCACACTTCCCACATCCACTGTCTTGTGACAACTAACCTGATCTAATGAACAGTGATAGTTGTAGTGGATTCGTAGGGTACAGTAAGTGTCCCTTGCATAAATTAGGGATATTGCATAGCTTCTGAGGGCAAAAGAGAAAGAAGAAATAAACTGTTACTGGCTTTCAGGAATTTAGACTCCTATTTCAAACTTAATTTAATTCTTATGGAGAAAGAGTCCCTTCAGGAGCAGCCAAAGTTTAATCAGTAACACAACAGTGATTTAGCTCAATTCTCAACATCTTAGTCATAGGGAGAAGCTGCTGCAACTGATTAAAAAGCCCATTTCATTGAAATATTGCATGGAAGCATGAGAATTCCAGTGTGGAAAGGCAGTAGTCACTTCATCATTCTAGATCCCATGTTAACGCATCACCAACTCTCACGCAAAGCCTTTTTAGAGAAATTTAATAGTTGGGAGACTTATAACCACCCACAACCCTTAATTCCGAGTGATTATTCTAAACATAAATTAACAGATCTGGGCCATTACTACTGAGAACTGTATCATCCATAGGGGTGGGAGGGGAGGGAAGAGAGGCAATACTCCATGGGAACATCTCATGCTTTTGTATGCTTCCAAACACTTTGTCAATAGCATCCCCTCTCTAATAAATTACTTTTCTAGTTCCTTTCACACTGTTTACAGACAGGCACATCACTTAGAAGTTTAGAATATACAGTCAAATAAGATTTTCCAAGTTACAAGAATTATTATTCACTTCAGGTAATTTTATTATTTATATTCTCTACATATTTGAATTTTTACTTGGTAAAGTCATAACAGAATGTAAAGTAGTTAAAAAAAAACAAAACACAACACAAATCAAAGCCAGCAAACAGTTGGTCCCCAAGGAATAAAGCAAGCAATCAGTTCAATAAACACACTTGATTTATTTTGTATAAAAAGGGTTAAGTTTACAACTAAACTTTTATAAAAAGTTTAGCATGATTAAGTACATCATTACACTTTTTGCAGAAATGTAAATTTCTGCCACTATACAAGAAAACTCTAATTAAAGAGTTCACAAGGTTTCACTCATATATATATATTTATATATAAATATATACACAGCATTCAGTCCTAGGTTTGTGTCAAAAGGTAATTTCTGACCACAGACTTTCCTAAAAAAAACTGAACACTGGATCCTTCTGGTACTCACGCTCCACCTTTGGAAAAAAGGCAAAGTCTGCTTTAAAACGGGCAACTCCTTGGTAAGATTTTTGTTTCGCTCCCCACGTTGGGAATAGTATATAAAGGAAGCCTTCCAACTAGGGAAAGGGTATTTAAGAGTCTCTTCATAAATAACTAGGTTCAGTCCAAGTTGAAGAATGGGGTGGGGATAAAGATCAATCTTGATTTTTTTTTCTTCTTTATTAATTTTAAAAGGTCCTTTTTAGTTAGATGTGGATTTTCCCCTCCAGATACAGCTGAAAAATAAATTCAGCACCTCAAAAAAAAAAAATCCTGTAGACGTTTTCTTGTGCAAAAAAAAAAATTCTCATCAGCGGAACACCTGCAAGAGATTGAAAAGAGGCATGTTTAAGAGAATGCTAACAGGGCAGAGATCCGGACAGACTGGCGCCAGAGAGGAAGCCACAGTTTGAACATTTAACCAAACACTCAGAGATTGGGCAAACCCTGGCGTCCAGATGCAACACATACACGCTCACACACTCGCTCTCAAGAGCCCAAATTGAACATTAAAATAACATACACTCAAGGGAAAGGGTAGAAGGAGGATTCTCAGTCCAATCTCTATTTAGATCTCTGTAAACGCAATGCTCAGAGGCGCCAGTCTGCCTCTTACAGCAATTACTTGATTAAAAGCAGTCACTTATTTAACTGATAGAGCAGACAATCCCACATCACAGAATTTAAGGAATTGCGCCAAGATTCCCAACTTAATCAGTCACTTTGGCTCGGGAAGTTAAGGCTCCAAGAAGAGATAACGAGAGAATTTGCATTAAGCAAGCGAGGAGTATCGGAGCAGCCTGTGCTGCTTAATGAGCCTTAGCACCGAAACACAGTTTGGGCTGTAAGACTCGCTTAGCGCTCTAATTCCTTACTGATTACAAAGGCACCTCCGCGTCAGCTTTTAGGACGGATCTTTAGAAGCGACCGTCCCGCCTCCCGCTCCCCAGGGAGGCACTTTCCACCTGAAGTTCAGAAACACGGCGCGCCGCACTCACCGTTCGATTCAGCCACAGAGCGCTTTGCTGTCGCTCGGCAGGAGCTCTGAGGGGAACTCGGACGCCTGCGAGGAGAAAACAGCACACGGGTAAGGGCGAGGGGCGCGGGCACTCGGGGAAGCGGGAGGAAAAAAACCCTCCCGGATCACGGAGCGCTTCTCCCGCGGCGCGCCTGGTGCGGACAGACCGCTCCGCCCGCGGGGAGAGGCGGCCGCGCCGCCCGGCCCCCTCCCCTCGGCGACCACCGCGCTCCGCACCGAAGACATTCCTAACGCCGACCGAAACTGCCCTGCCCGGCTCCGCGGAGAGCCGCGGGAAGGCGCTTACCTGTAGCGAGAGGATGCTGATGTCTGTGTTGAGGGTGGTCAGAGGGGTTCTGGAGGAGGCGTTTTGCCCGGGTCTCTGGTGGTGGAGGCTGACGATGCTGGGGTGCGAGTCCAAGGCGATCTGCAGGTCCAGGATGTAGTCGATAACGTGCTGCAGGATTTCCATCTTGCTCACTTTCTTGTTCTGCGGGATGCTGGGCACCAGCTCTTTCAGCTTGGAGTAGCAGTCGTTCATGTTGTACAGCAGGCTCATGGGGTCATCCACGGGGGTCTTGCTCCGGGAGATGCCCAGGTTGTGCTCCGAGAGGCCGCTTTTCCTGACGGACCGCACCGGGCTGAACGCTTTCATGCTGGAAGGCGGGCGGAGAGAGCGGTTCCAGCGGACGGACGGAGGAAGGAAGGAAGCAAGGAAGAAAGGAAGGAAAAGCCTGCAGAGCGCTGCCGGTGACCTCCCGCTCTCGGCGCTGTCGGAGCTCGCACTGAGGCGCGGGGCTGCGCGGCCGCCTCTTATACCGCCGCCGCTGCGGCCGCCGCCGAGCCCAGCCCGCGCTCGCTGCCATTGGCGGCCGCCGGCACGTCCATCACCCCGGGGCGCCCTCACTGGTGGGGCGGGCAGCGCGGGGGTTGCGCGGGCCTTCCGCCCGGAGAGCCAATCGCGCGAGGGGGGGCGTGGCCGCGCCGCACAGCTGAGGGAGTAAATAGTGCGCGGCGCGCGCGCGCGGTCCGCTGGCGCCCGCCCGGCCCGCCGCAAAGGCGGCGGCTGCCTCAGCCTCGGCGGCGGGCAGCGCCGTGCGGGGGCCGGAGCGCCGCCGCGCTCTCCTCCGTTCCCTGTCCGACCCCCTCTGCTCCCGCCCCGGGGTGTCCCCCCGCGCTGTTCCCCTCCCGGTACGGACACGGAGCGCTGCGTGTTGCAAGACCGGCGCTGAGGCGGGGGTGAGCGCGCGGCGGCTGAGGGCTGGCGGGGCGCCGAGTGTGGGCCGAGCCGGTAACGCTGCGGCCCAGGGGCTGGCGGGGGCCGAGCCTTCCCGCAAGTCACCGTGAATGAGGGTATCGAGCGGTTTTTGAAAGTGCCCGTCGTAAAACACGGCAGCGTGCCTCAAGGGCCGGGTCGGCTGCAGAGCCCTGTAGGCTGCAGGCGTGAGGAGGAGATGTCAGCGTCCAGAATAAAGTCACATAAACCCGTAAAAGCAGCTGCAACTTTTTCTGCCCTGCTGCGAACGGGGCACCGAGAGCCCTGACAGCGTCAGGCGCCGCTGTTAGCCGCCTGCTTCGTGAGGACAGGGCTGTCCTAGATGATGCTATTAATTGGCGATCATTAAGCAAATGTGCATATTGGAAGTGTGTTTACATGTATTGCCCTTGAAAGGCTGCTCATCTGCACCCTATCAGTGCTCGTGACACGGTGCTGTCATTAATTATGCATAGGTTGTTTCTGGTGACAAATGCAAACACTACGCGCTGTACTTTTCGCAGCTTTTGGTTGCAGCCAATGAAACATCTCCCAGAAACATTCCAGAGGAAAAAGTTGGGGTTGGTTTTTTTTGTTGTTGTTGTTTAGCTGGAGAAGCGACTTGATTTTTTTTTTTTTTTTTTAAGTTTAGCTCCATTGTGTTTTTCTGTATTTTGCTTATACTAACGGCTGTATAAACACCGACATAGCCTCCACCCGTTTTTCCACATACTAGCCGAGGAAAGAAACTTAACGAAAGCCTGGACATATATATAGAATTAATACACATGAAATTCTACGCAATACGCAGCAATTCTGCAATAACCACCCGAATGCTTCACGCACGTTAGTGTTCATTGGAAACAAAAACGTAGTAACGGCATAGAACCATAAAATCAGTGAGGACTGTGCTGTCAATCACAGCTATTAAAAGCAAACAAATATTGGATTTATCCGCGCCGTTGCTGCATAGCTACACTCAAGGAGTTGGGGCTGTGGGGGAGGAACATTACGGACACTTGGAGACAAAGCTGCGGAGAGCCGGATCGATATTTTTTCCAGTGAACGTGGCATTCCTGAGCTGGTGGTTGGCCCTGCTCTAGCAGGACGTTTTGGTGACTGTCACCCCGCGGTGTTTGCCCCGGGGCTTTTCCCTGGGGGTGGACCGTAGGCGGTGCTGAGGCTGGCAGGGACACAATTCAACGCGTTCTGAAATGCGAGGGGTGAAAGTGAATCTCGACATTCAATCTGATAGGAAGACAAACACATTGTTCGAGCGCAGTTAAAGGGAGTAAATAATAATAAAAACCACCCTGTCAATTAACGACTCGATTAAAATCACCACTTAGAGCAACTTTGAAGCCTTTACATCGCTAAAATCTCGATTTCGAGCGTGTCTATCTGGTATGTGATCTGCGGCCACAGGTTTTAGCCCCTCACCGCTCTTCTGTTTGTCCCACGAATGCACCAGTGGAGGAAATTTTGACACTATTTTTGGTATAATAATAGCCAACGTAAACAAATACGTTCATGCTTCTCCCATCGTTATTTGTCATTCTTGGACAGAGCAGCAGTGTTACAGTAACGTCCGTCCCGGCTTCGCAGAGGACCCTTTGCAAATGGTTTCGGTTTTTCCATATTAAGGAAAATTCACACACTTTTTAAAACCCTGAGCTGTTGTGCGAAGAGAGGCCAGCCTGGTTCTTTTCTCTTGTCACCAAATGACTGTCCCGTGCGCTTTTTGCACGGAAAGTGGAGCCTGCGAGTAGGCAAGCCCCGCTTCCCGGAGGCAAGCGGCTGTAGCGTCTTTTCCCAACGTTTCATTCCCTCAGTGCTGCTCTTTTAAAGCCCGAAAGCTTTGGCAGCGCATCGCCGGGTCCGCAAGCCCCCTGCACATGGCACACGGCACACGAACGGCCTCCGCAGCCGCGGCAGCCCCGCTGCCCGTGCCCCGGCGGGGAGGCGGGCGGGCTGCGGGGGGACCCTGCCGCCATCAGCGGCACTGCGAGCTGCTCCCGGCGGCTTTTCCCCAGGACCTCGGGGCACGTCCCAGGCGGGGACCGGCCCCCCGTGTGGCGGCGGGTGCCTCGGGGAGCCGCGTCCGCCTCTTGTGTTCAGCCGGGATTTTTACAGCCGCTTCCCAACCCCGAAACGCCGCTGCAAACATCTGGTAGGAAACCCGTCGCCGCTCGCCATGCACAAAGCGCCGCTTTTTCCTCCGCGTCCCCCCTCTCCTCCCCCCCCCCCCCCCAGCCCCGCCGCCGGGACGCGCAATCCCGGGGCTCCGCTCCGGAGGGGTGCGGGCCGCCCCGCCGTGGGGGGCCCCCGCCGCCCGGCGCCAGCCCGCGGCGGCGCTGGGGTGCGCGGCCGCCCCCGGGGGCTCCCCCCGTGCCGCCTCCCCCCCGCCTCCCTCCCGCGCCCCGGGCGCCGCGCCCCGCCCCGCCCCGCCGCCCCGCGCCCGGGGCCGGCCCGGACTGCGCGGCGCCAGCCCCGTGACATCAGCCCCTCGCCGCCGCCCCCCCCGCCCGCGCCGCCCGGGCCCGGCGGCGCCGCTCAGGCGGCTGCCATGGCGACCGGGGCTGCGCCCGCGGCGGCGGCAGGCGGCGGCCCGGCCCCGCTTCCCCCTCCCGGGCGCACCTGCAGCGGGGGCCGCCGCCGGACGCCCCGCCGTGCCACGGGGGGATGGGGGGGGACGGAATGTGTGTGTGTGGGGGGGGGTGTGCCCGTAGAAAGGGGAGAGAAAAGAGTAAACCGGGCAAAATTGCGCGCGAACGGGGGAGCGCGTCCGCGGGAGGGATCCCGGCGCCGGTCGCCCCTCGCCGCGCTGCCCCGCGGGGCCGGGCCGCTGCGAGCCGGGCGGGAAGAAGCGCGCCGGGCTGACCCGGCGGGAGGGCGGGTGGCGGGGGAGAGCGGGGGGAATTTCTGCTCTGTCCTGTCCGTCCCCCTCCCCCCCCCCCCACCCCCCCCCCCCCGCACCCCCCATATATAAAATCACGCTTTTCATAAATTTGCCCCTGATCTGGCTCGTTGAGGTCCCCCGAGACCAGCCCCCTGGGTCACGGAGCACTGCCTCCCTCCGGTCGGACTGGGCTCCCGGGGCGTGTGGCGGCCGAGGGGGCTCCCGGCGGGGCCCGGGGGGCTGCGCCGCCACCCCCCCCACCCCCCCTCGCCAGGGACCGGCAAGTTCCTACGCGCGCCCTATCCCGTGCCTCTAATGAAATTTATTTATCTAAAACATCTAGTAATCATGTAAATGGGTTTAATTGCCGCGTATTTAAGCCATCAAACCAGACTGAAAAAAAAAAAAAATCTGTTAAAATTGGCCCGTTTCCAAGTCATTGACACCATCCAAACTATCCAAGCGGGGTGTCCAAATATGTTTTGATGCAGGAGTTTTCAATGTACCAGGTGAAATATCTCGCTAAACCCGGCTGCTTTTAACTACCCCGTCCCTTTTTTTTTTTTTTGCCTCACGTTTTCAATTCATTCAAAGAAAGAAGTTTTAGAAGTTTGAGGTTTGGCTTCTCTCCCCCCCCCCCCCCCCCTTTTTTTTTTTTTTCTTTTGAGCGGGAGGGAGAGAGTAATGCATGCAAAATATTTAGTTACAACTTCAGCGAAAAGCACCGATCTGTAACAGCATTTTCTACTTTCACAAAGGATTTTCCTGTTACTTTTGTTCCGGTCACAAAATTAAAAAAAAAAAAAAAAGGCGAAAGAAAAAAAAAAAAAACTTGGGGGAGAGATAAGGTCTGGAAAACAATCTGGAATTGCCAGGCTGTTGGTGGGAGCTCTGCGGGGCTGGCGTCAGGAAGTCTGCGCCGCCTTCTATTACTGTTGATCCAGCTTTGTGCAGCTGCACTCAGTACAATTAGCTTGTAGAAACAATCCTGCTGTAGGCAGCCTCTTCCCTTCAAAGTGCTTTTCTATACTGATCCCCTCACATCATGATGCTGGAAATCAAGTCACAAGCCGACCACTGTTTGGCCAACATCATCTGTGGGAATTCATTAACCTCCATCCCAGAGATGCAACAAGAGATTGTTTGTCCAGAACTAAACTTACAGCTTAATATGATGTAGCCCATACAGGAAAAAACCTGTGTCCCCATTTCTTTTTTTTTTTTTTTCTTGTCCATAACAAGAAACACATTGTGCAGCTTTTTCTCTTTTTTTTTTTTTTTCTTTAGGGGGTGGGGAATGTAGCTGAAACCAGGCGTGAGCCGGCTCCTGCTAAAACTTTGCCATCAAACTTTTTTTGGTTCATCGGGCTGCAGTTTCCATAGAAGCAACTTATCCCCGCGATCATCTTGTTGGGTGCACTTTGCAAGCTCATTTCCCGTCTGAGTTTGCTCTGCTGCTCTCAGATGCTGCAGCTGACACATTTCCTCCCCGTGCACTTTGCACCCACCTCATCCTTGCCCAGATGCTCGGGGCTGATTGTGCCTAAAAGGGGGTTTCATCGCACTCTGCAGCTGCCTTGGGGGAAGGGATTTTTTATTTTTTTTTAAATTTTATTTCTACTTTCCCCTGCTTCAGTGCTCAGCTCCGTGCCATGCGAGCCACAGGCCCTCCTTGTTTGCCCCGTCCCACCGGGGCCGTACTGGCTCGCAGGGACGAGGCCACAAGCCCTCTGCCACGCGCCCGTCGCGTGCTGCTGCATGTGAACGCTGCCGGTGGCTCGCCCGGTCCCGGTGGAGTGGAGCTGCCCGTGGGACACCGCTACTGTGCTCCACCGCCTGGGAAGCTCCCCATCTGCATGGGCAGCCCCGGAGCAGTGGCGGGGCAACACCTCCCTGCTGCTGGGAGCACGAGTCCTGCTTCTGGGCACCCTCGTGCTGCCTGTGGAGGGGCTCTTCCCATCCTGCTGGCAGCACCTCCCAGGGCAGTAGGACTGCCATCACGGCTCTCCCCCACTTCCAGGTACCTCACCGGGTCATGAGGATGCACGGTGCGTTGCTTCCGCCCACCGCGCTCTGAACCCCTCTGTGTTCTTCAAGGAACGTTATGGATGAGCTTTCTCTTGAGTCCCATTTCCAAACTCCAGTCTTTCCTGGGCCATATTTGCAAATGCCATGGATCTGCCACCTGTGAGGTTTCTTTTCCTCTCCTCCCACTATGCTTTTGAATAATGTTGCTTTTGTGCGGTATCATTCCCTTCATCCCCATTCCTAAACTTCCCTCATCTGCCACTGTTATATTCCCATGCTGCATGTTGTTGGAGGCTTGGGAAGCATTGTGAGGAACCGTAAGATATTTTCTCATTTTTCCTAGACGTCTGCTTTTTGGCCGAAAGTGTTGGACTATAGGATGGTCGAGCCTTTGCTCTTTCTCAGTTTTGACATGCTTATCGTTTTATTTTGATACTCCCAAACTCTGCTCTTCTGCAGGAATGCCTTTCACTCAAACTGTATTTTCCAGCACCACCCTGCAAAGAGGGCTGTTTCTACATTAATTCTGTGGTTTTGCCTGGACATTTATATCAAGTCCAAATTCAGACGCTTCAGTTCTAATGTTTTCTTCTGTTTTGTAGGGTTTTGCATTTCTGTAAATAGGACCAGTGCCCTGAAGGCGTCTCTACATAAACTGGCCACCTGCAAAGCACTGTTACTTACCTGATGCTGCTTGAATACCACCATGAAATCTTTCTGAAAGCAGCATCGCTCTGGCAGAGTAAGTGTTACTGCGTGAGGTGTATTAAATCCGTGTATTAACTCTTTGCTCGCTTATAATTATATAAATTATACATTTCTTTTTTAAGAAATGCAAATACATTTCTTTCTTAAAATCTTCAGCTATTTTACTAATGTGGTGTTTACGTTTTAATTAAGTTACATAGCATGTCTTCTAGAAGTGCTTATAGTGAACCAGTTAGGTGGCCCTCTAACTTACATGGTTGTGCTAAAATCTGGGATCAAACAAGTTCCCTTCTTAGTGCATGGCTTACGTGGCAGATGGTTTTCATCTACCATAGCTTTTCTAGTGATACCTTTTAATTAGTATAGGTCTAAAATGTTGCAAATTTTGCACTCCCCAACTATTCTCTGGAAAATCCATTTAAAATAGAAAAGGGAGAAGGGCCTAGCAGGAGGTTACTGACAGTACCCCACGTGCGGTAAGGAATAAACCAAGGAATAAAAAATGGGCTTATTCTTTGTTCTGTTAATTATCTGACTGGCTGGTCCGGCTCACCTCAGCCTTCCGCTTCGGCCTGACTTTGATTTTCAGGTATGGGCCTGTGGGAATAAGATCACAAAATGCTTGACTTAATTTCTCTGGAAAAAGGAGGGACTGGGAATTGGATTGGTGGGAGAAGATTTTGAAAATCTGTTCCAGGTATGGTTTTAAACACCACTCCTCCTCCCCTTCAGATTGAGAAATCGTGGTAATTTCAAGTATGGATGTGTGTGCTCTGGCTCAGTAACAACGTTTCGTGAACATAGAGGAGAAATGGAGTCTGTACTGCAGCTGTCATCTAATTATTGGTGAATCTATAACCTTGCCTTCCTGTTCACTTCAGGCAGAATACCTCACTTACATGGTGGAAAGCCTCCTGGTACTAAGCGGGCAGTACTAATCTACTGCTTTACCAAAGCTGTCGTTACTGGTTATGTTAGGACAGGACCCACAGCATTCTTGGTCCTTCTTAACTAACCAATAGAGCAAAATTTGCAGTGCTCTGCAGAGTCTAACTCTACTCAGGCTTCGGATACTGGAAGTGCAACTTGGCAAAATGTGTGCACCACATCCCAAATGTAAGCGCACCCTCCCGAGTCCTGCTGAACCACGTGAGTTCTAGTGAAGTTTCGTAGGCTTTTAAAACTTTATTTCTTTATAGGCCCAGGATGAGTGTTATCTAGGTTAAGATGACTTTCTTAGTGACTGTCGCCTGCATAAATCCACCTGGGAATCACAAAATAGGCATGTGTCTAAGTCTCCTGGGAGGCCTGGTCCAGGAGGTGTGCTCAGATCATGCTTAAATGCACGCTGACAGCATGGAGCTTAGCGCAAAGCGCAGCAGCTGTAGCTGCCGGAAAGTTCAGGGAGAGAGAAGGAAAAGAACTGCTGCTTTTTTATAAGCAATTTTTCTCGTGAGAGCACTTGCCCCGGTAGTGAGAGACTCACATTCAATGTTCTCCTCGTCAGGGGTGATATAAATTCCCTCCTGCTCGCAAAGCACCCCTAATGACCAGAGTAAAGATAAGGCTAAGGTGGAGGACACCCACCCATCCTGTTCAAGTTTGCCAGGGTAAAGAAACAGATGCAAATTTCAAAGGGCCAGAGGGATGATAAACAAGAGGGAGCCTGACACTGTAGCTCAGGGGTAAAGGCTTCTCCTGGATGGCAAGAAGCCTGAACGCTGGGCCTGGCCTGGCAGACTCACCCATTCCTGAGGGTGAGGTTCATCTCACCTTATCTTTGCTCTTTAGAGGTTTGGTGTTTCATCTCTCTATAGTCAGTGGGAAGAGAGAACACGAGACACCTGCAGAGAGTGATTCATTCTGTGCCTGTTCGACACCTCTCTCCGGATGGAACGAATCTCCTCGCTGGGGGCCGTCGCTCCCCATCAATTCTCGGCAGAACCTAGACAACCAATTTCGACCAGAAGCCTGACTTATAGATGCCTAGTGAGGTGAATTCCACTGTAGATGACTAATTTTTCTCATTCCTCTTACCCGATTTTAGCCTTTAAAAATTAGTTATGTAGTCAAAGCTAGTAATTTGAGTTCTGTCTCGGTACCATGGTCATTCCTTCCATTGGGAGGCTGGAGACAGATATCTGGGGTGAATTGCCCTTGGATGATGTGTGTCTTTCCTCTGAGCCTGTAGAGCCTACAGGTCATGTGTGCCCCCAGTTTACACTCGTGAATCCTGGCACTGGGTGTCTGAAAGTTGAATGTGGAACTATTAAAATATCATCGTGCAAACTTCTTTTGTGGATGGTCTAAGTGACTAGAGGCACTACATACTATTTTTAAGAGAGGAACCAGTTGCATAAAAAATATGCATAAAAAACATCTGAAGATATAAAGAGGCTATGACTAGGATTTTCAGAAAGCTGAAAGGCTCCTTATTTAAATGAAATTTAAGTACTCTGGAAAATATCACTAAGTGTATATTGCATTTTATGCACTTGCACACTCAGAAAAATCTGTTTCTAGCTTCTAAAACTGAAGGTTGGATGCCTTTAAAAATGTTACCTTTAATCCTAGCTCTGAAGAGATGAGCATGTAATTTTCAGGTTTGAAAAGCTATAGTTTTTCAGTTTTGATAATGTGGAGTAATGATGGGGTGTACTACAGGATAAATCCCAAATACGTATCTCATTGTTTCATCAGAGACCAGCAAAAGGTCACTCAACCTTCTTATCAGATTTCAGGAGCGCAAGTGTTTTTTTGTGCTAGTCTAAGTTTGGTGCACGTATATTCTTTGCAAACGGATGGCTGCCGGAAAGGACAAGCTATGTGGTTTTATAATTTAATATTTGTCAAAGGTCATCAATGGATTATGTCCAATCATTTTGCAAAATTCGGATTGTAGAGGCAGTGGTGGACGATAAGTGTCCAGTTTGGCGAAATTAAAGTCGTATGTTCTAGTGATGGGTTTTTAGCTACAAATATAGTTAGAGATGATTCTACCACATTATTTGTGTCAATCACTCCATCAGGCTGAATGCCTTCAACTATTAGAAAACACATGCTTGAGAAACCCTTCTACTTCTTTTATCAAAATACTGAAACTCTATGCACACCCAAGATGTTTAAATTTGGCAACAAAAAAGTAATTGGGAATGGATTCAAAATTAAATTACTTAAGGCCTCAAGCTATTGTTTCCAGCAGAGACGAGGTCTGAAAACATTAAAAGGATGAGCAAACTTTTTAGAATATTTTGGGCCAGAACGAAACAGCTGGTTTATACCTAGCTGAGGATCTCAGTTGTTCTCTGTTCAACAGTCAGAATTTGGACTTTTTGCAGTTTCTTAATTTCCTGCCTTCTCGCTCTGCTTTGTTTTCCCTTCGGTAGCAATAGTTTTGTGCTCCTTTTTCTCTTACACAGCTCTACAGGTCTCTTGGCTCTGGAGATGGGATTCACCTCACTTGACTCAAGGCATGTCTCTGGTTGATGTCTACATCTAAGCCTCTTTCAAGACTCCATTTACAGACAATTGAGAAAATTGTTGCTTCTGTGGTGAACTATTTCTTCTTAAAACAGAAGTCTAGAAGACTCTAACTCTACCATGATGCCCTTGGACTTCTGAGTCTGTCATTAGCCCCGCCAGCATATCACTTAAGTAGACACCCTGGTCTTGATGTGGATGGTCTATGCCAGGGTTGGTTCTCAGACTTTCTTGACAATTCTCCAAATATTTTTGTGTGTGACTTGACACATTTTAAATCAAATACTTGAGAGCAGCGAGAAAATGAGCAGTGACTAATGACTAATACACTTTCACCAGGAACAAGTTCTTGCTGTGGTCTTGTGGAGTACTGGGGATTTACAGACCACGTTGTGTAACCTCTAGTCTAGATGTTCGTAGTTGTAAGCTTTGTGCATTTCTGCGCTGTAGTTCAGCCTGTTGTTAGCTGTGTAATCTTCGATTGCAGGACTGCTGATTCGTTTGTGGCGCAGGTGCAGCTTACACAGTGAGGGAGGCTGCTTTTTCTGGGAGCCTGGCCTCAGTTATTGTAGAAGGTATGCAAAGGGTCGTGAAAGAGGCAAGACGCTTCCATAAAACAGCTGAATTCTGCTGTGGAGGACTTAATCCAATTCATGCCTCTGCCACAAAGTTTTTTGTGAGATGATGGACAAGTCATTTAAGGCAGACTTTTGTCAGGAGGCTGTTTACCACCTGGGAAGTCAATGGGAGTTGTTCTTAAATATCTAAAGTGTAATGAAAATGCCAAACACTCTGAAGTAACATGTCCCATCTATCACAAGCTTGGCAGCCTTAACTAGAGTTATTAACCAGTACATTTTCTGGTCAGCTGCTTCACAAATGACCATTAGTTTAAAGTTAACAGCTTATGATTTTTTTTTTCCTTGAAAAGAGAATATCCCTTTTGAGGGTGGGACAGAGTATATTCTATTAAGTGTGGGAAATGATTCTTGGTAGCAGAAATTTCTTGTAATAAGGGACATTCCAGTCTCCCTTCCAGTAAGCTTTTCAGGGCCCGTAGATTGCTTTTAGCTCCTGCTCTCCAGCTAGGAGCTTGGAAGGTGATGCAGAACCAGGAAGGTGACTGTCAGGGACCAGATGATGCTGGCAGAGAGTGGGAGAAGAAAGACAATGCTGGGTTGGTTGGCTTGAGCATGATGGGGCTGGAGGACCAGAGAAAGTACCAGTCACAGCTGGCTGAGGACTTGGGAGCTGGAACAGGGAAGTCTAAGGATTAAAGGGGAACAGGGAGAGGGAGAATGCAAGTTTCAGATCTCTATTCATTGCTTTAGGTTTCTTTCATTTGAAATGACAAGCCAAAATAAGCAACACTATCCAAAAAAATGAATGCCTCTGAAGAAGTTTCCTGTATTTCTGTCTCCTTTTGTAGCCAGTACAACTTGTGAAGTAAACTGTGGTGATTTTAGCCCTAGCTAGATCAATTTCCTAGCTTATGGGAGATATAGGTTCAACACTGATCTGATGAGGTCCTTATAACCCTCACATAAGAGACACTTCAGAAGTGGTGATTTGGGACATTCACCTAGTGCAGTGGAAATTCTGAGTTGCAGTCTGAACTGGGAAGAACGGGATATGAAGCCTTGGTTTTCGACAGGCCTTTTAAACATCAGATGGCTTCTCTGAGAATGTCCTGAGAAAACATTCAGGAGAATATTCTTGGGTTTCTTCTGAAACATGACAGTAAGACTGCTGACATCTTGAAAAGTTTCACAAGATGGGAAAAATAATTCTTCCTGTATCCATTCAGTATGATTTGGAGTACAGGATCTTTCCATAGGATCCAGCGTCTCTTTAAAGACATACCTGATGTTAAAATTCTGATGAGTATTTGGGGGTATTTGATTATGTTTGCAGAAATTATTTAGTACAGAGTGGCCATGTTCTGCTTCAATGCTTTTGTCTTTTTTAATGTGAGCTTCTGCTTTGTTTTCAATAGTGTTTGTATAGATTCTATCAAGGAAAAACAAGTGTCATGGGAAAGTTTTAGGTAATTTTTTTGTTGTCTGGGTGCTTTTTGCTGTAATGCAGATGTTCCTTTTTCAAACCTGGCAAAGGCATTGACATTTGGGGAGATGATAACTCTGCTCTGTACTGAAAGCAGCAACACACCTTGCAGATTGTGTTAGGGAGCAATCTGCAGTATGCCAATTGCTCTCTTTTCTGCTATTTTGGTAGTGTTTTGTGGAGTTAAGCGCATGCGTATAAGCTGCAAATGTACATTCCTGTATAGAATAAGCAGACTGTCTGTGTGGATCAGCTGTTACGGGGGTGGCTGTGGGTAAGACATGAAACAGGCCATGGAAACTCCTTTGATGGAGACTCAGTAGTCTTGATGCCTTACGCACATGGGACCTGATGCAAAGCCAGTGAAACCCAGGAATACTCTCCCTGTGAGCTTCACAGCTTTGGATCCCACTTCAGGTGTGTTTGTGAATGTATATGAGGGATGTAGGTGGTATTTGGCTAGTATAGCAGTTGCCCGTGAGAGTGGAGAGGGAATTTGTTTCACTGCTCTGGGTTGGCAAGTGGATTTTATCTAAAGCTTTCTGCTTGCACATAGCCAGCCTGCTCAGGTTCTAAATAGATTCTGCCCTCAGACTGTAAAGAACAAGATAATCACTTTATGTTATGTACTTGAGAGCTAAATTATTTTAAAAGTCTGAAATTAGCAGATGAGGAGGAATTTATTTGCCAAATACATTTAGAAGCAGCTTGAGAAACCTGTCAGAGCCCAGCTTTAACTGCTTAACTAGTGGCTGTTCGACTTAATAGCTCTCAAGCATGCTTATGGTATGAGGGAGACCAAAACAAAATCCCAGGATGTGTGAGATTTTCTTCCAGACAGCAAAAAATGCCATCAGTTCACAAACTAGTTAGTTAAAGAGGAAAACCTGCACCTACAGCCACTAACCTCACATTACATCCTCTGTACTCCAGGCGAAAAACAACTTTGCTCTTTTTTAGGAATCTCTTTATCCATTCTTTCCAGTTCTATTAACTTAGCGCATTGCTGAACATGACCTTTGCTCTGCTAGCAATGCTGGCCTTTACCACGCATTAGTCCTTTTCCCACCCAGATATCTTCATGCTTTCCTGCATCCTATCCTCCATGCATGGAACAAAGGTCTGGAAAATTCTCTCCAGCTGTTCTCCTTCAAATCGCTCCTTAAGATGCACTTCGACCCTGATGCCTATGGGGCATTGCTGATAATAGCTAGGCAGAGTGGAAGTTAAATTGTTTTCTAGGCAGGCTATGTGAAAACATGCTTACATTATGTCTACTGTGGTTTTACTATCAACCCCTTTCCTGCTGGGGAGGACAAGGCCATAATGCCGTTTTAGTAATCACCAGCTGTCACTGGAAGCTGATGTAGATAAGAGCAGCTCTCAGCTCCCCTGGTTGTTACCTTCCCTCTCCTTCAGGCACAACTCTACCAGTTTGCTTTTAGCCACCACGCTTCTTTCATTCTTCGTGACTCTTGCACATCTGTGAATTTATCTCCCTTGCTTTGCGAGGGGCTGATGGAGAGTCCACCCGTTCAGAGTAGGTTAACACGTCTTGGCTCCAAGCAACAAAGGTCTGGTTTTTTTTGGGGGGTGGCTTTCTTGAATATGGAGCCACAGATCTTATCCCTTCAGAGTGGCAGGAAGACTTCCTTCCTGGTTGCTATTACTTGCCTAACTGCGTATGGAAGGGGCAGGCATCCTGGCTAATCAGAGCGTCAGACAGGCAATTCTTCAAATTGTTTTAGGGTTTTTAATTAAAGCTGTAGGCTCCAGCATCATGTGGCAGAGAGCCAGTATCAGTCATCTGACAATAGCCTTCCCCATCTACCAACAATAAGGGAATTCCGCAGCGTACGCTCCGGAGGCTTCTCAAACGCTCTGAACGGGTGAGATCGCTGTTTGCAAAGCACCCTGCAACATTCAGCCTTGCAGGTCTGCTGATTCTTAAATTATATAAACAAAACCCTATAAGCCCCACATAGCACAAAGATACTGACTTCTGTTTATACTGTCCGGATCACAGATGTTGAGCATGAATGCATGAACAGTCCTTTTGTATGGTGTTTGACACTTTCTGCGGCTGTCTGCACTGTTTTTTAATATACAGAATCCCTCATTCTCCACTGCCTTGCACCCTGTCTATTCATTCTCACCCCTGCGAAGTGAGGGTAAAACACTATCAAAACAAAATGGTACCATTTTGCATGTTTTCCACTCAGTTTGTACAGGTGTAAATGACTACAGAAAGAACGGGGCAGAGCAGAACCTGACCCGCAGTCTGTCTCTCAATGCGTCAGGGGTCTTGAAGTGGGGGGATGACAGAACAAACACAAGCTGTTACCTTGCCATTTTTGCTAATGTTTTAAATCAGGCAGCTTGCGAGGATAACAGATGCAAAAGTCAGGCAGTACTTAGTTCCTGTTGTCCTCATGTGATGTCTTCTCCGAGAGCAATAAAAGTGTTACCCGTGGCATGGGTAGGTGCTTATGATAACTCGTATGGGAGCAGAGTTATCAATGAGAGTCATCTTCCTGAGTTGTTTAGCTGTTGCATTTAGTACTGGAGAAAGAAAAATCCTCTGTTCTTTCCGCTGTTTTTTACATTACCTTAGCTTTTATAAACCGTTGTAATGGAGAGTGAGCTCTTCAAGCTGTGGTAAGCCGGCTGCTTTGTTTCTTAGGTCCTGGACATGAACACCACTCAATTTTAAAAAAAAAAAAAATTTGTTATAGCAGCAGAAGACTGTACTCATCCTAACTAATTTTTGGTCATCCTGTAATACTGCCTGACACAGCACCCAAGCCTTCTTCCATAATATGGTAGCTCTTTCCCTTTCCCATCTTTCTCTCTGCACAAAGCCCCGCTCTCTGACACCTTCCTTACTTTCCCCAACAGAGCATTGGACCATCCTAGCCCAAGTACCTGTTTTTATCAGGACACAGAATTTAAGTTTATTTATGAATCATTGATAAGATATCACTATCACCCCTTTGCCAGATGTCCTTCCTAAATACATATCCTGTCTACTCCAGGCCCCAGCTTTCTCTTTGCTCATCTGACTTTTTTACTTCTAGAAACCCTGTCCTTCAGCTTACACTGTTAGCTGCTCCGAATGCTAGTTTCAGGCTGTCTACGTGCTTGTAATGAAGAGGTTTATCACCTTAGTGGTTCCTGCAGGTAGGAGGTAAAGCTTCAACAGAATGGTCTTGTCTCTGCAGTGTCTTCTGTAGTCAGTGGGTTAGCACTGCTCTGTGCCTTACTTCCAGTAACCTTCAAAATGTTGCATAGTGCTGTTTTTAAGTATTGTCTCTAGAAGGGAGGATAAGGAAGTCAGCAAATCTTGTGACCACAAAATTGAAAGTAATAGAAATATAACACGCTCCACCATTAATGCAAGAAAAAGAATGTTGGATTGCACTAAAAAACCTACCCTCAATTCAAAAAAAAATATTTAAAGCTCTGTATAGGTAAATACTGACAAGATCTGAATTGAACTAATGTTACATAGACTGCTGTAGTAGGTAAGAATAATGGACAGAAGTTAAAGACTTTTGAAATCAGAACAGTAAATATTTTTGCTTATCTTCAATTGAAATCTCAACCTTAACATTGCATTAACATATCCACTCATATTTAGAAGCTATGTGAATTTTCATGACTCATTTGGGTGCTCTGTAACTATTTGTATGCAAATGTGACTCATTAAACATTCTCACAGTCACACACTTTAGCCTCCCATTGGAGTTCATGCACAAACAGGAATAGTGGTGTTCCCTCTCCTTACAAACCTTGCCTTTCCTAAACAAAATCTTGAGCCTTTTTCTAATTTATGGTAACATTTGAAGAAATACTTGGGCCTATAATTTCAGAGTTGTAGTAAAATCAAAAGACTCAAAAACAGAAATAAAAAAGCACTTTGTATCAAAAAGCATTTTTGTTAAAATGCCACATTCTCACATCTGAATTTGAGAGGTTTGAAAAGGACTACACATTTTCTTCTGATTTTCTGGAAAAAAAACCAACTAAGTTCTGGCCTGAAAGCAAGCATAAGAAAGTTCAGCTGAAAGGTAATGTATCCATCAATGCATGCAGAGACTTAGAATGAAATTGCCATCTCAACCATAGCTAGAACAAACACAGCTGATGAATAAATGTATATTGGCTAGAATAAATACAAAGTGTAATGCCAGATGTGGACAGTGGAGAATGCAGAAAGGCAGTAAACTGAGTAAACATCAAATGAAGGATTAGCCTTAATTTTGAGGAATCAGTTCCAATGAGAAACAGAACTGGGGCCCTCTTTTGCCCAAAAGCAGTTGAGGTACCTTGGTAGCTAGCAGAGAAGCTGCCTGATCTGTCACTGCTTTCCCATTTGAGTCTCGTCAGCAGCAACCTGCTGCATGTAACACACGGTTCGAAGACTGCCTTTACTTCGGAATATCTCTGGCAGGGTTGTAGACTTTACGGCCCAGCAACCTTGGTTTGCAGCTTTTGTCTGATTTTCTGTAATGCACCTTTCTGTAAACATCTGTAAGATCTTCTGCAGCAACATCTCCTGCAATGCAGTCACACAGGGTGTCTCTTCGTCAGTGGTAGGAAGTATGTTTTTATATTTCAGTCTCTCCTAAAGTCCATATTACTATAATGGACTCTTCCAGAGTTACTTGTGTGGAAGCAATGTATTTGGAGTTCAGATGAGACACTTCGCGTAGATGTGTCAGCTCCCTGTGTTTGTGTGCTTCTTGAAGTGTTCAGACTTTCTAGATTCTTTTAAAAAGATATTTTCAGTCCTTTTCCTACTGAAGTGACCCTTGAAAATATAAAACAATGGTAAAGTTGATTGTGCATTGGGCATTCACCCCCTTCAAACCCACCAAAAGTATGGTGACTCTTCTGCTGTCTCTCAGAGGTCTCCCGTCTCCCATGAAACTTAGTGAGATGCGCCATAAAATCTTCTTGTATATTTGTGTGCAGCTTTATTGTAAGTAAGCATGGGATTCACCTCACAGATTAAGACACCAACATACAGAGGCTTGATTTAGTTGCCCACATGTAGGAGTCCAGGACAATTTGAAGTGCTGGTCTCCCATCTGGACTGCAGCTGCTGCTCCATATCGGTAAAGAAGTCCTATATGCTGTCCTTCCCAGCCCAGCATGGATTTCTTGGACACCCAAATACACCTCAAATGACACTGATTGTAGTCAGGGGACATCTAATCAATACACTCAGAGGAGTCCTTAGGGAGTGTCTAACCAGCTGCCCAAACGTACGTGTCTACTTTTGAGTCAGTTGAATGGCTCTGTAGCCTTTGACCATTAACTCATGAATTGACACCTACAGATAGACACTAAAATTATTTCTCTTATTCCAGGAGCTAATTTCCACCCTACATGTCATTTGTTTACTATACCATGCCTTTTTGGAATGTCCTGTGCATCCAGCCCAGGGAGAAGGTGCTGAACTTAACTGAAGATCTGTTATGTTGGTCTACAGACAAGCCAATGCATACCCAGCCATGCACCTGCTCCTATGCCGTGTGACACTCTGCTTGCTCTCAAATGTTTTGCTTATTTGGAACATTTTGCCTGTTTATCTACCTCTGGTGTTGCTGCCATTTGTAAGCAGCCCTGGCACTGGTACTCAGGCTCTGCTATGGTTGCTGTTAGCGTGGCTAAATCAGCTAAATTGGAGGAAACTCAACTGTCTTCTCTTTGCACACCTGACTGTTAGCTGGGTGGAACTAGATGATCTTTAAGGTCCCTTCCAACCCTAACCATTCTATGATTCTATGATTCTATGATCAGATGGAGACCAACTAAAGTGTCTAAGGTAACATGAAATGAAGTAAGTTGCAAAAGATGTAAAGAAACTGTAAAGAAGAGAAGGTAGGAGCTTGGTGCCTGAGCCAGCTGTGAGTTCTGGACTGATGCATAACCTGCCAATGTGAAGATCACTGCAGGATCAGGTCTTACGAAGGAAGCACTCCCTTTTCTCTTAATGACAGCATCATTAGTAGTGCGGGTGTATAGATCTCTTAAATTAATCGTGCAACAGATTGTTCCCGCAGCACTTAACAAGCAGTTCAGTATAACAGCCACAAGCTAAAATATTCGCAAGTTTGTGAACTTCAAAGCAAACTTTGCTTTTTTCTAAAGAGTCTTTACAAAGAACTAAGCATATTTTCTCCCACCTCATCTTTAAAGAAATTACAAAAGAATATATACAGCAGGCCTGAAATTCCTGCCAGTCCTTCATCTCAGTTTTCTTGGCATATTGGTAAGGAATCTGGACACTGAAATTTACTGTTAATGAGTACCTTATTTTATGGACGTGTTCTTGTTCTGTACACCAATGTTTGTCTGAACCGTTTGTGCTCTTATGGAGAGCCAAAAAAGGCACCTAAAAGATAAATGCTGAAGGCATCCATGAAATATTTTACTACTTTGGTTTGTTTTTTCTAGTTTGGAAAGTATGGGTGGTCATTAAGTGAGCTAAATTTCTTTATTGATTTATGTATCAGTGAATTATAATTCTACAAATTATCTGCAGTCTTCATTTCAAGGGCTAGACCATGGGAAAAACAGGTCTCCTGCAGCTTTTGATGGATTAAATGTAGAGGCAGCAAATATTAGGGACCTATTGGTCAATGCAAACAAAAGCTGCAGGTAGTAGTTTGATTTGAAACAATGATGTGGATGAAGTGTGTCTAAACACAGTGGAAAGCATGAATGTAAAGAAGTAGCAAGGACAGCAACTCCAGAATGGAACAGATGAGGGGAAGCTGAAAACACTTGCCTAGAAATGTAAAAAAACTGAACCCCACCAGCAGTAGGCAGGAAGGATTAAAAGTAGTGAGATAAAAAAGAGAAATGCTATTCACTAACTGCTGCTGATTTCCAAAAATCCCTAGGTGACTGTTGTTGAAAGCTGGACTAAAGGCAAGGGAGGTGAAAAGTCGGAGGACTCTTTGAGGGGAGAGTAAAAGAATGTATCTGCCCTTTGAAAGACAAAGGCCAAGATTTCTGCTGGTGTCATTGGAGCAGAATTGAATCCTCTGTGAGCTACGGAGAAAAAAATCAATGTCTTTATCTTGTGGTCCTAAATTTACACGTGATTCATATGATGTTTTACGTTCTGTAAATTGAATGTTTATACTTAGGAAAATTTTCAGGATTGAAGACTCTGCAATGTCTTTCCTCATTCCTTCACTGGTAACAGCAGCATAGTCTTCTCTATACTTTGTGCTTTTGTGCTTCAAACCCCTGCTACTTCTAGCTGGGAAAATGTTCTAGCCTCTATGTCAGTTAGCTTGTGTCCTCTTCTGAGGGGCGAGCAAAACGGTTCTTCATGTTGGAGGTTTTTTCCCAGCTCATTAGTAAAACTGAAATTAACTGAGTAACGTGCTGCACCAAATCCCTGAGTAGATGTGAAGTAGACGCAGTTTTGCCCAGGGTGGGATGCCCTCAGCAAGGCTATAAAGAATTCTGCCTTCCTTTACAAACTCCTGGGAGTCTGATTCCAACAAAAAGTAATTTTTCATTTGTTTTCATTCATCACAACTCTAGTAAGCGTGATAAAGGAGCAAAGCGTCTCTAACTCCTGGAAGGAGGAGGGAATTTTTTTCCTATCTTGAGTAGTGTCACTAAATGAAACAGCTCCTACGTCGAGTACAGAAGGTGCAGTGAAAACACTGTCACTGACAGGAATGCAAGAAGGAGCTGGAATACAGGTTTCCACCTGCAAGTATAGATCTAGTTGGCTGAGGAGGCAGATTTACCCCTTTAGTTCCTCCTCACCCTCCTGCAATTAGAGCAGTGCTACGTGTAAGCAGGGCTGAGCAGCTCTGACCAAGGGATAAACACCATGCTGAGGAGGTGCCAGCATCCCATTTCACACCAGCAGTCTTCCCTCCCTCAGCATTACCTGTGGCATACATCTCCGAGGTTTATAGCTAGGTGGCAGACGGGGAGATACTACGTGGCAGTCTCAGACTATTAGGTGTAGTGATTTTGTAATACTCTGTGTGAGCTGTTCACGGAGGTGAGTGTTTGTATATTGGGTTAAAAGACTTTCAAGCACAATTGCATTGTTCTTTATAGTAGCCTATAGGAAGAAGAGCAGGGGAGATGCATAATACCTAGATAATAGAGAAGCAATCCCTTTGCAAATATTGGGGAAGCAATTGCAAAACAATGCCATACATCCATGCCCCAGGCTGCGTTTAACCAGCTATTCTGCCTGAGTTGGGAATAAAGAGGTCTAAAGTGCATTGAATAGTTAAAAAGCTCTTTCCAAGAAAGGATGAGATCAGTTGTCAGTAGGTGTCCCAGACACAGAGAATGCCCAACTTCTTTAGCATCCATACACAGAGACTGGGAGCAAGTGCATCTTCCTCATCAGCACTGAGGATTTGTCTCCCCTCCCCCTGCCCCCTCCGCTGCTCTCCAAAGGGTGAGTCAACATCTCAGCTCTTTGCTATGCAGGAGAGCTTGGTTTAACCAACTTGGAAACTCTGCTGCCTGGAGAGGAGGAGACATACTGTGCTGCAGAGACGGCGTGTGTGATTTCTTGAGGATGCTGATCACATTTCCTCCTCATAACTGCCTGGTGCCAAAGGACGTGCAGAAAACCTTGGTAGAAACCATCCATTTGGTGTGCGAGGCTGGCACAGCGGCCTGCGGCAGCAGGACTTACTAACCAGGACTTGAAACTCACCTGGTCTTTGCGCTCAGTTCCACGTTTTTGCTGCAGCTGTTGTTGTGTCAAGGCCCAGTATCACTTCAGAGGATGGGGTCCTGTCTGAATTCTGAGGGACCAGAGAGGCCCATAGGTAGTGCAGTATTTGTCTTTGCTCTGGATGTCCTGCTCGAACAGTTAACATTGTGTTAGGTGGTAGAAACTTGAGTTAACTTGAAAGCTAAAGTGCGGACAAATGGAGTGGGCTGACTGACTCAGCAGCTGTTTTCCATGCATAGGTAAAACAAAGTCATTGTGGGAAGGGTATTCTTTTGCATAATCTACTATAGAAGTTCCATATGTTTTTTCTTTGCAATGTTTCTTTGCAGATGTTATTTTGTCTTGCATTTGTTTCTATTTCTATGCAAACAGGTGTTTTTTTTTTTTCCCTAAATTGCCGTAAGTATTTTAAGGGTGTTGTACATGGTCATCAGGTGCTTCTTTATTTTTCATGGGACTGTTGTCATACATCCCAGGACAGGTTTGGATGCACCCAGGGTAATGTTTCTGAGTAACTGTGCTGGGGAGCTGTCACTTGTGCCTTACAGCTGCCTAGCCCTCTGGAATTAAAAGTATAGAAGGAATATCCTGAGATCAGATCCCTAAATATGACAGATTTAAAGATGTCAGGATTGAAGACATATTTGTTTGGCTAGTCCCACTAATAATGGATACTTCTGAGTTAATTCACCCATGAGAAGCATGTGTTCTACCAGTAATTTTTGTTGCTCCTTTTCCAGATGAGTAACAAATACATCTCTAGAATCGTGATGGTGCACCTTACTGCACTAAGCACAGACAAGAATACTTTTTCCCAGAAACTAATATGCAACACAAATGCCGTCACCTGGTTATTGTACAGCATCTAGTTGAGGTATCAGTGACTATATGTAGTCCTACATCTCTCGGGGTTCTCTCATATCCAGTTGGAGCATAAGACAACCATTAATTGTCGCTCACTAATAAAGTTTGTCTTCTATTACCAGAGACGCTATGAAATATTTGTGTCAGATGAGAATAAGAAATCTCACAGTTTCTGCTCCGAAGCTGTTCCTGATTCTCTATGACTTGGTCTTATGCTCCATTTACGTTTAGACAGTTTTACTTTGAATAGCAGGTCCGTGTTTGATGCCAGTTTTGGCAGAGCAGTCCTGCAGCCATTGTTTAAGCAGAATGAACGCTGAGATGTAAGATCTGAGGGATGACTGAGTGACATTCTCAGGATATAAAAAGGAACTTGGGAATGGCCCTAACTGGATTGGACCAATGTTCAGCTGCCCAGGTGTTATGTCTCCAAAAGCAGAAACAGGAGATGTTATTCAGGGAAACCATGCTAGCCTGGCTGCTTTCTGCAGTCCGTTCCCCTTGACATCCCTAGCACCCAAAGCAGTTGTGTTAGGGATGTAAGAGTGTAGCCCGGCTTAGCCCTTTCAGTATCTGCTTATGGACTATTGGTCCATCAAGTTATCTCTTTTTTTATGATCCTACAGATGCAGTCTCCCTCCACTGCCTTCTGCATCAGCAAGTTCCAGAAGTTCACTAGGTGCTGTGTAAAGAAGTGCTTTTACCACTTCTAAATTCATCTCCTATTGGTTTCATCAAGTGACCCCTATTTCTAGTATTGCAAAAGTTGTTCAAGAGTTCTGCTTTCAGCTTTCTGCCACCTTCGTGATTCTATAAACCTTACTTATATTCCCTCTCTCAGCTACCTCCTCTTCAAATTGGAGCCTTAATATTTTTTAGTGGCTTGTTCCTTCTTAGAGCAACTGCTCTGTCCCTTGGATTGTTTTAGTTGCCCTTCTGTGTACATGCAGTAACTCTACTACATCTGTGTCGAGATGCTGGAACCAGCATGTAAAGAGTACTCAAGATTTGAGAGGGATACCACGACAGGTTGTCTGAGGAGAGGCTTTAGTCACTCGCCCCATAAACCCACTGTAACTGATCCTGAGCCGTCGTCTGTTTGTAAACCATACTGCTTCCCTCTGAGTTACAGAGTTGGATGGATGTCATGCTAGGGTGCAGGAGGGGGATTGCATGTGCCTGATTTTCTGCTTTTCAATCCAAAATGCCAGAATCTACCAGGACACAGTGTTAACTCATACAAAAAAAAAAAAGTATTGGGATATATGCAGAGCAGAAGCGGAATACATATTGATAAACCATCTCAAAATCCTACACTAACTGTTAGCTAACTAACTATTCTCTTTAGTCAGTATATGGCTAACCGTGGACATACGCAGCTATAATGATACCTATTTTTATAAATCGTATTTGTTCAAGTACATTATTACTATGAGAAAGACGTAGTTTTTCAATAAAGCTACCTTGTGTTGTCATATCAAGGCAGTATCTACGTATTCATTGCAGATGGCGTATTACAGAAATAAACTTTCTCATATTTATTCTTTAACAAATATTGAACCATTGCCATTAAAGCAAAGTTCAGATCCATACATCTGATGAACTGAAGGAAACTGTTAGAACATAGTTGCCATTAACACAGCCTCTCTAGCATTTTTTTTGTATTGATGGATTTATCATTTTGTGGTTAAACAATTTTTTGTCTTGGAATATTTCTAAAACGACTTTCTGATAGAAATCAGAAAAATTGAAGTTCATCTTGGATATCACTACTTTGGACAGCTCTATCTGGAGAAAAATACATATAGCAGGTATAAATTAGAAGAAAAGGGGACAAAACAATCTGAGCTGGAAAGAGAAGAGTGCAAGTTTATTTTATTTCCTTGGTTGTGTAGGAGTCTTGTTAACCAGTATGTAATGCATAGTCATGTAATAAAACATGGTAGACATTAAAAGGCAAAAACCCAGTTCACAGATGTTGTAACGTTATGAGATAATTTTAGGGAGTGAATGGGGTGAAAAGGCTGGATTTGTTAGAGAGGAAAATACCTATGGAGGCCTTTTCTGTGAGCAATACCATGACTTCATTACCATGTCAATTCTGGGAAAAGGCTCTGATTTAACACAGCAGTTGGCTGGATCCATATGGAGCTGATGAACCTCTGAATGAATAGTGAATGGAAAAACTGCTGGAATCTGCCTTCAGCTTTGTTCCCAGGATGACCAATGTAAAAGGCCTAAGAGCAATACTGCACAGATGGTGTAAAGAGGTAAGAAATCTGCAGGGTTTAGTTTACTTTTTCTCATCCTACACTGTTTGGAGTGTTTTGGGTTTTTTTAACCATATTTCAGTTTCTCCAATTCTATTTGCTTAAATGTCTTTACTCACAAAAAAGTGTAAAAAAAAAAAAAGCTTTCTGGAAGTGAAATCAAAAAACATATGTAGCAGTAAACATTTACATAAAAATACAATTTAAAATGTTGAATTTTGTATGGCATAGAAGTAATTGAAAGCATAATTATGAAATCCTGGAAAAAAAGCTAGTTAAAAGTTTAACAAAGAACTTTGGAATTACTTCTTCAATTCACCCTATGTTGTGGGAATATGCAGATGTTCACATTTACACAGTCATGTATGTCCACTAGGGTTACATGCTTTTATAGTCTGAAGCATCATCACAAGTGCCAATACAGTAAATCAAAAGACTCTCTGGCATTATCTAGTTTCCTTTCTGGCTTTAAAAGTTAGAACAGATGTCACAAGAGAGGACAAAATGGATTTTACCCACCGAGAGGAGCTTTTCTTGCCATCATTAATAGGAGGCTCCTTGAAATGCTAATGTACACAGTTTGTGTTGCCGGGTTTGCATAGAGATGGTGGGAAACAGCTCTGATCCCAACAAAACCTTTTGTTATTAATCAAGAAAATCTGCTCTTCTGAAACAGCAAAGCACTGAAATGGTGTGGCTACTTGCAATGCAGAGATCTCTATAGCAATCTCCAATGAACAAAAATGTAATAAAAACTGTTCAGCAGTTCTATGAGATACGGCACATGTAGCAATTTATTTGCAGTGATTTTGCATACACCTTCTACTTTCCTTTGTCATTTCAACATGGGTATTTACAGTGGAAAGATTACACTGGTTCTGTATTTTTTCAGAATCCTCACTCTTTAAAATCTTGTTTCATTTCATAGCAAATCTAAAACACAAGCTTGGGGCAGAAAGAACTTTGAAAAGCAAGCTTTTCTTCTTGAAAAAATCTATCACAAAGCATGAGTTTCTGTGTGATTTGATGTTAATACCATGTAAGATATTTTTGCTTCGTTAGAATACAGGATTATGAGATCTTGTGAGCCCTTTGTCACTACAAACGTACTCTGCAATATTAGGACTAGTATGCTCCTTCTGTTGTAAATGGGACTCAATAATTTTTAAGTCTTTAAGAGAAGAGATTCAGACCCTGATGTTGCTTGGTGACATATGACCTCTTAGTTTTAAGAAATACCAATGCAATTAAATCACAAAATACTAACTGCTGTCAGACATTCATTGCCTTGTATAGGATGCCTCAGCAGAAGCCTTCTTTCCCAAAAGTATTTGGAGTATGAATTAAAGCCAGAAATTCAAGGAAGGCCTGAATTAAAATGTAAATTCTTTGCCTGGTATTACTCATCACTGAAATCTCTGGCCTAGTCTCGATCAGTTACATTAAATTCCCTATCAATTTGTTGTACACCAATTCCACAACACATTAATATGTCCTTTCACAGGTTCATTGTGCTGAGACTTCAATATATGGGCACAAGAGAATGAATTAGGGATGAAGCATTAGCTCAGAGTTTAAGCCTCTTTTAATTTCCTTGCCTCTGTGGACCTAAAGCAGATACTTAACATTTTGCATTGCCATAGATTATTGCACTTTAATTTCTATTGTGTTTTGTTTGTTGGTTTTTTTGTTTTTTTTTTTTTTTTTTAATGATGGTAATAAGCAGATAGTAAAAATAATAAAAATTACTTGTTATAATTCATGCAAGATGTTTGAGATGACCATAATGTAGTTACGGGATAATACAGTATACATAGTAAATTTTAAAAACAGAATGCTTATTTGTTCATAGCTTTGTCTGATTTGGTAAAGCCAACAGGAAAGAAAGGAATGGGATAAGATGGGATGAGGAGCTTATATTAAAAAAAAAAAAGAGTAAAACATCACTAATTCCATCACTGAGAAGCTGTTTCAGTAGTAGGAAATACTGTAACAGGCAAGCAGGGAAGAACGAAGCTATAAGAATAACTTTGAAGTCAGAAGTGCCTTTGGCATTGTAAGAGGTCTACAGATGAAATGACTAAGGCTATCTCTAGATACTTCCTACAAAAGGATTATCTGTTCTAGAAGTTTCGATATGAAGAAATTTTCCCAGTCTCTGTTTTCCTTTCGACTTTACACTTAAACTTCTGATTTCATGAAAGCTGCATTTTAAAGAGATCCAAAGTGCCTGTACCCCTGATCCAAAGTGTCTCCACCACCTCTGCTGCTGAACACAAGACCTTGCTGCACCTGTGAGTGTGGCCAGATTAATTTGTATGAGATTGCACCAAAAATCCCAGTTTGCGAGGAGAGGGTACTATTAATCCAAAACAATGAACAACAACAACAAAAAATCCTACGGAGTGTGCGTTGTGGGACCTGCTAGGGCTTTTGTCAGGGACTAATGACTTTGACCTCACTGTCCACTCTCTCAGCGTAGAGGTAAGGATGAAGACTGTTCTTGGGAAAAATCGTGATGAGGAGGGCTGAACTGCTCTGTATCAACAAAACACCTTACAAACCCCTTGTATTAATAGCGCTGTGCCATGGAGCACAAATGTATTTAATGTATATTGCCCTGTGTAAGACTGTTGTCTACTGATAAAGTTTCAGTGATTTAACAAAAGACGTGGGGTTTTTTTTTTTCAGAAGTACTGTACTTAAAATTGCTTCAGAACTTTGCAGAAGCTCAGATGTATAGATTTCAACCAGGCTAGAAATCTACAGTTCAGCTTGTGTTGCTAAATTATGAGCTAAACTGAGGTAGTTTGAAATGCATCCAGGAAGAGGTTTTCCAATAACCTGTTTTTTAAACCAGTGCAAATTCTTTGTACAGACACTAGACCTGAGGATTTTCACCAAGGATTAAATGTTAACTGACTACTTCCCTGTACAGTCCTTGCCAAATTTTGTTCTCACTTCCTCTGGTCCTGAGTAACTTCACTGCGTTTGAAGTGGTTATTCTAAATTTGTCCTAGTGTAACAGACCAAAATTCAGCTTTATGAGTCTCTTGGAGGAGCATTATCTTCTGTCGGTGCGTTTATAGATTTTTGGCTGAGAATCTGGAATAGATGAGCAGTCCAGTTCAGGTGTGAACCCTTTCTCTACCCTGCCTTGTAGCAAAATCTCCTTGTCTCAGTTTTTATATACCTGAAAAATGGACACGAATTGATATAAAATCAGATCTCTTCACTTGTTCCTTTGGTAACATTTTACGGCCAGCTTAAATAGGCAAGGTGCAAGAAATCAAGTCCCATTTCCCATGCGGGAATAGTTGTTCCTGGCAGTAAGTGTTTATAAGATCAAATTCCTTTTTGCAGAGGAAAAATAATACTTTTAAAAGTCAGGCTGTACATGTAAATTATTTAGGGATAGATCTTCAGTGGGGTTTCTAAAACGAAGCAAGTATTTATGATATGAGGGCCTTCAAGATTTAGAGAACCGTATATGGGCAAGCAGCAAAAAGGTCAATCTTTTTGTGTATTTAAATGTCTTCAAATTACTTTGAATCTTGTCTCATTTCTGCTTTCTCTGTGTCTTTTACATTAAACTTCCATAGTCAGGTAGCACCCTGCAAGCCGCATTGAATCTGACACCTAAGATAGCCTTATAAACCCTGCGGACATTAAGCTACTGGAAAACAGATTGAGTTGGTAAAAATAAGTGTGCATGTTCTCACAGAACCTGAGAAAATCACACCTTCACTTTGTTAAAAAAAATCTGTTTGTGCCACTCCAGTAATCACTTCATAACTGGTGGGAGAGCAGAACATATGTCTCAGAAGTGGTGGAATATAAAAGCCTCTACCTCTAATCCTATTTTCTTTAAGAGGAAAAAAAAAAAAGCAACAAAAACCTCAACCTTTTCAGTATGTCATCTGTAAAATCGGTGCCAAGGGTTTTCTGCTTAAAAATCACAAATGAAATGTAAATTGCTCATGAAAGCAAAATGGAACAGAGTTTTTTTTTTAATGAGGTGTGTAATGTAGTAGGATCATGCACTAAAATGCTTGCTTGAAGCAGGAACAGAGGCTATAAACAAGAGCCCAATCCTGGCCTCCTTGCTCAGACAAACTCTTCATTTGTAGACGACTTTACAAAATGCCTTAGCATTACTGCAATGATGTGCTGAATAACCCCTAGTTTGAAAAGAGGGAACCCTCTGAAAGTTGGGGACTAAGACTCATCCCTGGCACTTGCCATTTCCAGGGCACGTCTACCTATTGCAAAGGTTCTTCTCTGTTCAGTTCTAGCAAGGTGTCCTGGTTGGAGCAATTGCCCCTGCATCTGCCTCCTTTTGAAAGAAATGTGGTTTAAAAACATTACCACGGGAGGATAAATGCAAACTGTGTTTTATTAGAGCTAGTTTTAGTCTGCTACTTGAATGTAGAAGGCTACAGCAGCTGTTGGGATATCAAAACTGCCATTCCAGAAGCATTGCGGTACCTTACCTACCAATTGATAGCTATGCCGTCCTGCTCCCTGCTTGGAAGGAGAAGGTAGCACCAGGAATCTGTGACCTGGGAGGGATGATTTATTTTGTTTATGTGGATATTAATTTCTATTATTCCTTTCTAGTTTTTCTATGAAAGTTTTAAATTCAATTCCTTGTTATCAGTTTGTGGCCGGGAATTTGTTCTACTTTCTGCTCCTTTCTTCTTTTTTAGGAAAAACTGTGTGCTCCAAATAGCTGGTGATTTGAATAGGAATTTGACTGAGTCAGGGCAGCAAGAGTAGGGTTATAAATGCTAAGGCATTTTGTGACTATTTCTGTGAAACTCTTTGGTTAATCCTTTTGCAGTTTTATTAGCAAGCGGAGTCCCGAAGAAGTGAAGCAGTGTCAACAAGGGCGTTGTGAATGGCTTTTGTAGCCCCACTACAGCTAACGAATCCTACGTGCCTGCTGTTCCCGAAGATTTCTTGGTTAGTTGTTTATGAGGGCTGAAATAGCCTCTTTTCAAATTTACCTTTCGGACTCTGCACCGGTGTGGTAAATATTAGGTAATGGGATATTTACAGAGGGGTCATTTCCATAGAGAATGGATGAGACCTGAACATTGATCTGCTAGAGAGGGGAGGGAAAAAGAAAGAGGCTTCCTTTCTTTCAGGGGGTTGGGTGGTTAAATGGTCAGTAGCGTGAATGCTCTCAAGTGTGGCAAAGCTGCCGCCTGAAATAAAAGCAGAGAAGAAATCTCAGTCTATGGCTACAAGCATAAAGAGGAGATGATGGCAATTTAAAATGTAATCAACAGGACAAATGTATTCCACTTTAACACTGTTAAATCAGCGTGGTGACAGTTGTGCCTGCGAGACTTTGGTCTGGCAGTGTCCAAATTAAATGTGAAAATACAAACTAACTGCTGACATTAGACGCAGGGGTCTCAGGAAGGATGTTTTTGTCAGGATTCAGTTGCTCTTTCATCTTCCTTCCAAACCCTTTCCATCTCCTCCCTTCTCCCGTCTTGATAATCAGCGAGGTCAGAGGATTGGAGATCCCACCAAGCCTGTGCTAAGCCCCAGGGCTGTTCAGTTATCAGCAGGTTCCCCGAATTGTTGCCTTTTGCTCCCAGTTGTGACTTCATCCTTGTGCTGGTTTCACATAGGTTGACACCGAGCTGTGCATGTGGTCCGAAAGGCAGCACCACCAGCGATATCTTGTCCTTGGCGCTGCGTGGCTTCAGGTGTGACTCAGATGGATAAATGCCACCGAAGGAGTGATTTGCACAGTAACCGAACCACCCACTTTTAATCTTCTTTCCAGCTCCAGACCTCGCTTCTCTGATACAAACAGTCCAAGGATTCAAAAAGTACTTAGCTGTAAAACCATGCTTTGCTAAATAAATCTCTTTCAATTGATACAGGGCGCATAGCTCTTTGATAACTTATATTGCACAGTGGGTGTTAATGGATGTATATTATGTAGAAATGAAAGCATGCACATTATTGTGTGCATTCATCATTGCTAGGGAGTTATTTATTCAGGTAAATAAGATTTTGCTAAGCAGTACTCAGCTATGCTTAACCTTTATTAATAAAAGTAATACTTAGTGTGGTACGATTTCTTAGAATCAAGTGAAAATGACAGCAAAAAGAGTAGGTAGAATAGGTGTTGTCATGAGGATTATAGCATTTACATTCTGGTGATGATTATATATTCTAGATGCCAAATCATATTGTATTATAAAATTCTAAATTAAGAAAATATTGTACCTAGTTCTATATGCCATTATTTTAAAGCAGATCTGGAGGAAAAATACTGGCTTTTTTTTTTTTTTTTTTTTTTCTTTAGAATAGCTGTTATACAGCCTTGCGCTCTGCTCTTTTCTGCTTCTTTCACTTCACTTTACCTTTGTTCTTACTCAGAACACAAGAAACAAGTCACTGATTTCTGCACACCTTGCGTATGAAGAGGACCGACTCCATGTTTATCAGAGCACCATACAGCATTTCTTCCACCTCTCCCTGCTTTTCAGGTAAAGTCTACTTAGCAGTTCATTTCTGTTTAACCTCCATGGTTTACAGTACCCTGGAAATGGTCATTAAATGCTAGTGAATAACTTAAAAAAAAAAAGAGTGAAGCAGAGCTGTTTGTCTTGCTGTGTCTTTAAATTTGACCTTCATTGTTTAAGTTGCATTTGAAAAAAAAAGTGTCAAGCTGTTGAAAGATGACTGCTCTCCGTTATGCTGTGCTCAAGGCACTGAGAAAATCACAGTGAGGCAGTAACACCAGCCAGTGCTCACAATGCTACATTTTAAATGCATATTGGAAAAACAATGATAACAAAATGAATTTCCTGCATTTAACATCAATATAGTTAAGAAAGCATAATTACAACAAATGCCAGGATTTCTTTTCAACGGCAACCTAGTTGGCCAGTGGTTGCGATGAATCACATTGTGGATTGAGAATGGAAATTTGCTCGGGGTCCCTCCAGGCACACGGGTCCAAGCACAAACGTGGGCGGAAGAGGGGCTATGGAGGAACGCAGCTACCTACTCTGTCTCACCTCTGCGTTTCTTCTGACTCATGCTGTTGTTCTGAGGTGGATTTCCTCTCTGCTCCCCACCTAGTATGTACTCGGAAGTTCAAACGTATATATGCTCGTTTTTCTTTCCTTCAGGCTTTTTGGCGAAGGGAGAGATTGTTTCAAGCCCAGTACCGCAGTTGCATACTGGGCTTGCAGTCAAAGCGAGTCAGGCCTGCAACAGTGGCGGTGGTACTGGAAAAAGAGGTTATTTTGCTAGGGTAAAGGGAAAAATAGAAACAAGAGCATCTCAAATAATGAAAGAAAGCTTAGTGTGCATGAAAACCTGGCACTTTTCTAAAAGACATACTGAGTCAACTGGAAACCAAGCTACTATAGTCTAGAGCTATTTGAGAGACATTTGTGAATAGTTTTTTTCCATTAATTGTTGAATAAATGACTCAGAAACACATTTGCCCCTCTTTGACCAGTTTTATATATGATTGAATACTCTTCTCCAAATAAATTATTTATAAATTTTGAGCAATCAGTGAATAATTTATTCAAAATATTTTTTTTTTCATTATTCAGTCCTCCATCCCATTGACTGTGGGTGAAACATTGACTATGTTAAAGTTAGTGAAAAAATTCTAAATTACTTGACTGATCCCCAGACTTCACCCCATTAAAAATCTTTTGCTTTTACTTATGGAACTTCAGTTTAAATACTGGTGGTAAACCTGCCTGTGAATTTGTCGATGCGTAGAAAAAAACGAGCAGGAATTACTTCAGCTTTTATTAATGTTTAAGTTACAATTTCAATCTGGATATGTGAACACACAGTTAAATTGCTTTTTTTAGATCTCCACAACATGATATTTCCTGTCATCTGAAGTCCCAGTTTACGATGAGTAAAATCCTACAACTGTTGTTGAAAAGAAGGCTCAGGTCCCAGCTAGTTTCCAGTTTTGAGTATTATTAAAGCTATTCAGGAGTATAGCAGTTGGCCGTTGATTTTATTTTTTTTTTTAAAAAAAACAACCCTGCAGCAGTCTTTGAAAGTGTTCAGAGTTTGGGGTGTGTTTAATTGTTGTCTTCATTGACCAGATAAAAATGATTTGAATGTTTCCAAAATTCTGGCAAAAAGTGTCATTTTTTAAATTGAGAATTTATTTGCATTTTACAACCAGTTCTGGTAATTTTAATACACCAGCCTTAATTCTCTCTGGAAATATGACGTGAGTCTTCACTTCCTGTCTTAAATTTGTATTGTATAACTCCATGCAATTAAGGCATGGCTGGCATTATGCCATTGTTCGTGGGTGAAATGATTCCTATGTAAATACTTCATTTTGTACCGTTAATTGGCAAATGGTATAGAGTGCTTTGGGATCCATCTGGAGAAAAGTTACTGCATATGTGTATGGTCATCATTACTGCGTTATCTTGTTCCTTTAAGATACACAATTCCTTTATTATTTGCTGAACTCTAGGAGAGTACTTGGTACTATACAGAAATACAAGGAGAAAATGCTACTGCCCCATGGAGCCTACAATAGACTTGGCTGAGTGAGACAATAGGTATTGAGCTGTGTGAAATACATGGGTTGGATATTCACATTTCTTATTAACAGAGATTTAAAAATCTCTCTCTAGCATTATGATGAAGATGTTTTGTGGGAGAAATGCACTGCAAGTGAATGGCAAATGAGGAGAAAAGTAACTTGGTGAATAACAAAAGATAGAGGAAAGCCTAAAAGGGGGAGACAGAAGAGAATGGGAGGAGAATTCACGTGGGGCATTTTAGAGATAGCTTGGAAGGAGGGAGGAGAGGTTGGGAAACTTGTGCTCTTTGACGGATATGATAAAGGGAGGGAAGGGAGTTGTAAAGGAAGATAAGTGGGTACAGAACAAAGCACAACAGTGATTTTAGCGCTGTGATTTGTGTTGGGAAATGTGAGTTGCATAACTGGGAAAAATGTTGACTACTGATGTCTGGGGATGGAGAAAAGATGGAGAGGTGAAGACGAGTTGGTGAAGAATAAAACTGCATAAGGTATAGTTTCAAGAGTCTATGTAATGCAGGAGATGATTGGATATCTCTTTTTGAGAAATGAGAACTGTTTGCAATAAAGGAAATTCAAAGGTTGATGCTGTGATATTGCAGGAACAGCTGATGTGAAATTTCACTGAAAGCGGAAGAAGAACTGAGATAAAAGGCAGGGTTTGGATGTGGGTAACTGAAAATGCGGCAACCATTTCAGGAGCTGCCAATTCATTAATTAACTAATTTATTAATTGGCTTTAAACTCAGTCAGACCTTTCTCTAAAGCTGGAAGATTCACCAGGCCTTTTCCTCAGAAGTAGGAAAAATCTCCTACTGGAAATTCTTTGTTTACATTTTTTGATGGAAAATATTTTTTGTCCTCTGTTGCTCAAAGATATTGCTAAAATTTAAGGCTCTGATTGATAAGACATTGAGGATTCTGTGTCTTTGCAAGCACATGTTATAAGAAGGCATCTTAACAGTAAGATACCAAACCAGAGCATGATAGAACCGAGAACCGTTCCTGGTTTTCCTTAGGTGTCTACTGGGGTTTTGGACAAGTCACTATTTCTGTGTCTCATTTCTTCATATTTGACAGACATAATAGTTTATATCTGACTTCATTCATCTGTTTAATGTGTTCAGAATATGAGCCCTGGAAGATTTTGTCTTGTTTTTAGCGTACCTCATCATGAGATTGGCAGCTCCAGACTTGATCTACATCTGAAGTGATTGGAATGATGCTCTTGAGGTGTCTTTCTGTCCTTATTGGCAAGACATGGATCAAAGGGAGGCTGTATTCGAACTGGATACCTCATGGAGATGCCTGTGTTACATAGGATCAGTTCAAATCCTATTGTGTCTGTGCAATGCAAAGCATAAATGAGAATACAGTCTTGGAGTGTTTAAATTGCACAACCCTAATTTAACTTCTCTTTATTGCCTGCATATGGAGTCAGGTCAGAAATCTCTGGATTATGGGTGATCTGAAGGGGATGCTGTTCTCTTGAACTTGGACGCAACACTGGTTGTGGTGTCTAAGTTAGCCATATACAGGTTAAATATGATCCCACATCAAAACAAAAGTGATACTGATATGGTATGGTAATCTGAAGATTCAAAATTAAAAAGACAGGCTATTGAAATCGTTATCAGATGTTGTGTCTGAAATACCTCCACTTTTCTCCAGAGAGAGAAAGGGTTGGCTGTGGCAGTTGCACGGTATCAGTTGTCAAACAACCTTTTAGCAGAAATCGCTGTATAAAGTCTTTTTCTGATGTGAGGGTACACGCATAAGACTTTCTGTAAATGGAGAAAACAGCATTAATCTTGGCAGTAAACTGTATCTTGTGTAACTAGGATGTATAGATTGGTGTGGAAGGCTTAAACGAATGAGAAGAACTGTTTGAAGTATGCAGTTAAATTAACTTAGTATTACCTTGATTAATGGTAGGTTTTTTCCTGTATCAGATCATTTTGCGCTAATTCAGTACAACTGTGTCTGCCTAATAACAATCAATAGTAAATTATTTCCTGCTTAAATATCAATTGAAAATCAGTGATTTCCTGCTTCCAGCTACACTTAGTGTCAATCATTGCACATGGCGCCGCTCGACACAAGTGGTTTGACTGTTAACCACTTGACATATGCATATATATATATATTTAAGTCTGGTTTCACCAGGCTAGACTCTCAGACGTTACTTATATCGAATTGTACATGACTAGTGTCGGTACAACAGTCTCGGTCTGAATGAAGATGCTATTCTACTAGAGTGAGCATCTCTGGACCCGGCCCATGACTTATTGAATCACAGATTAGAACAATCCTGAAAGGTTTTTTTGCTCCTCAGTAGATGAATTAAGTGTATGAAACTCAAATCTACTTTTATGATTTCATTCAGTGCTTGAGGAATATCAAGCCGCTTACTGGAAAAGCTGACTGTGTCAAAAATGTGGCAAAGAAATGCTGGTGAAAGGAAGGCTTGGAAGTGTTTGTCACAACTGCTTTTTCTTGTGAGACCATGTTATTTTCCTTCCAGTCCATTTATTTTTGTGAAAGATGAACCAAAATGGCTGACAAAATCATAGGCACAAGGCATACATGAGGTGGCATTCTGGGCTGGAAAATCTTATCTTGCAGCGCTGCATAGTGCATCATCCCTCATTCCATATGTCTTTGCTTACTAGTGATGATGAGTAGGTGTTGAAGTAGGAGGCACTACCTGAATCATTTGAGGGAGAAATAAATTGCTTGGGTAGGTAATTGCCCGTCGTCCTATCTGCAGGTAGATAGGTACCCTACTTTTGAAGTGCTCAGGTGGCTGCATGTTGAGAAATGTATTTCTCTTGTCTGGCTTTGTTTTCAGTTTCAGATCTCCCTCTCCTAGATGATTACACTCCTTCCAGGAGTTCTCTTTGTTAGTCTGGAGCGAGACAGATGCTTTGGCTTGAGCTGGTAATAGCGCTGTTTGGGGGCTGACAAGCTGGGTGAATTTGCAGTGTGGTTGTGTACATCCTCTTCAGTCACCAGCGCTGTGTGTTTAACTTCTCAATATGTTCCATCTGTGGTAGCTAACATGGGTACGGAATTTATGACTGTGAAGACTGTAACATACCACAATACAGGAGTGCCTCTTGAGCTGAAATGATGTTTTTAATCAGTACATTAAATGTTGTAGTTGATTGACAGATGGCTTTTTGTATTTTCTGGAATGAATGTACTCTAACTTAATTGTAACAAGGATATCACATCTTGTATAACACCTTTCATGCTAACGGGTATTACAGAATTTTAAAATCTATGTGCAAGGAACACTTCACGCACCGTGGAAATGCAACCACCTTGGGTAAAACGCAGAGAATTTAGGTAGAGAGAATGTAATTACCCATGCTGGAATTTGGCCAGCACTCTGAGATTAAAACCCCTAATCTTACAAAGAGTACCATGGGATCTCTAATGACCACAAATGGTCGGATCACAATTTCATGTCTCTGCCTATAATGCTTTACTACAACAAGGGTATTTTCAATCGTATAGTGCATTCATTATAATTATGCAGCTAATTTTATTCTCATTGTAATTTCCAATAGTAAAGAAGTTACAAAAGTGCCACTAAAATGTACAAACAAACTGGTATGACACGATATTACGTTAAATACATTTTGGGGGCATATTCTGCTCTCATTTATATTGGTATCTTTCTTTGAAGCCAATGGAATTCCTCCAGATCTGTGTTGGAATAACTGACAACAGAAGTTGTCTTTCCAAGAGAGCACTTTTTATGCACATATATTGTAGATACGTTTAAAAAGTTAAATATTTATATTCTGTCCAAATACGGGAGAGTCTTTCTTCTTTTATTTTTAAAACCATAAAATTGTTAACAGACCCATGAAAAAAGAATATTACGGCTCTATGTCTGTTGGTTAACCTTCACCACAAAAATTGATCTGTGGGAATTTCTCACAGTGTAACATACTGTATCCAATTCCATAGTTATTACTGTAAACCTATTAGTGCCACCTGGGTTTGCATATCCGCAATGCTGTCCAAGTGAAGACAGATTAGCTCTATCACATGTTATGCCAGAGGGACAGCCTCACAGGAGTCTGCCCTCGGGGAGAAAAAAAAGGGCTCAGACCTTTAATGAGAATACAGTGCTTTATAATAGCATTTGGTGGCCTAGAGATTTTCTGTCAAGTCATTTCAAATTAAATTGGCAGCCTTGCAATGTTCAGTCCGTATGAGTTTTTGTGCGGCGTATATTGTTAATGTTAAACCGATTCTCACATAAGATCAACAGAACATACGGTGGCAATGTTTGCATCGGTCCCTCTTTTTAAAGTCTGGGCCTTGTAAGCTACTGAAAAATGCCTTTTCCAGAACAAAATTTAACTTTGGGCTGAATTATTATGTGTAAATTCAGACAATTTATTTGTGAAATTATTTGTAAATAATTACACTTTTCTGTACAGTGTAATAATGAAATTAGTACCAGTCTAGAAGTGAACTGAATGACTTTGTTACCAATTAGTGTTGACTCCACTCCCACTCACTCAGGCTTACTCCCACTGAAAGGGTGCAGAATTTGCCCCTGAGAACTCCATTTATTTCTGAGACTTCCAGGACTTTCCTTTTTTAAAATGTAACATTTATGTGATATTTTAATCCTTCTAGTGTCTGAAAATTTAAAAAGCAGATGATACTTGAAGATAAATTGCTATCATCACACAGGAAGTTTTTTCCTTAAGATTTTCCCACATTTTTCACTCAGGGCTCAGCCTGAAAAACACACATTGGTATCCTCTTTCTTTGATGGGTTATTTTTGGGGAGACTGGAGCGCACATCCTCAAAAGTAGGTAAGTACCATGTTCAATGGAATTCAAGAAGAACTGGGCAGCTGGATAGCTATGAGGATCCCAGCTCGCATTTCCAATTATGCAAAGATCTAAGAATACCTAAGGATTTTGAAAGTTCATAAGCTCTGTTACATTTAATGATAAACAAAGTAGTTTTGCAATTTCCAAGTGTAAAGCATTAGCTGTAACTAGCGCAAGATCATATTAGATGAAAGTTTGCCTTCTGCTGAGCAATAGGTTTTGTAGACAGGAAAGTCTAACATACTGAAATGAGTGAAGAAAGGGGTTATTTCTGTGTCTTGGAGCCACAGGTTATCTTAGTCCATTATTGTACTGATATTAGATGAATAAGATTAGTCATGTAATAATAAAAGCAGTTTTTACTTTTATGAGGGAGCACGTATTTTCCACATTTTTCCTGGAAGACTACTAAGATCTTCCATCCCATATTCGGTATGTGCACATTTGTAAATCAGGCATGAGTGATTACTTTTGTTAGAATTATCTAAGTAAAACTGAAGCGCCACAGTCATGAAACAAGTTTATATTTCCCTTTTTATTTAATATAATCCTTCTTTTGGGATACAGTCCAATACTGTGATTTCATAATATCCCCTACCCTCTGTATTCTGTTTTGTAATTGAAGGAAAAGTGATGACAGAAAATCTTCCTAATGTGATCACATTCTTATATGTAACTATAAAAAGAAAAAATCCAAGTCTTGCTTCTTCAAATTAGAGGAGTAGGTCCACTGCATTTGGTAAGACATTTATGCTGCTAGAGCAAGCCTGACTTGATCCTGTGTGGTGCAAGCTAATTTTTGTCCTATCTGCTAAATGTGTAGTCTTACTCTGGTGCACATGCCTTGGGCAGAATTTAGCTCAGTTTTCTTAATTTGCAACACTGGACCAAATTCATCTGTGCTGCAATTCCTCTGACCTCTTTGGAGTTACTAAATAATTGGATTTGACCTAATACCTTTTCACTGAGTGCTATCTTACTTTTCAGGGAGGTTAACACAATAACCGTTTTCCATTTCTTCACTCAAACATGAGCATCCTTTCTTCCCTTTCTTTTTTTTTTTTCTTTTAATTCCTGCTAGAGAAAGGAGAGAAGACAAAGGGCTGCTGTAAATAGTGCTAAATAACTAAAGGGTATCCACAATTGCCTTGAAACCTCACTTCGTTAGTTCATGTTGAAATCAGTAGTAAAATTCCTAGTGACATTAGGATGGCAGGAATTTTCCCACTGTTGCACCTGGTTATTTTTATAGTCAACTGTCCTTCCATAAAAGTGGGGTTCAGATCACAGAAGGGCGATACCCTGAAGGGTCCTGTTTCTCTCTATTGACAGTAGAGGAGTCTTAGGTGATTAACTCCAAAATAGCTACAAAGAGAGGAATAAAAGCCCAAGTTAAACGTTAAAGTACCTTGCTGCTATCTCTAGTGGTGCCTTTGAAGTTCAAAAGCTAGGAATCAAATTCTTCAGTGTGCCTTGAACAAGCCAGGCTCGATATGGGGAGGTGGATAAAGCCATCCCATCTCTCTGAGGCTTCATGAACTGGCCTGAGCTGAATATTTTGGCCTGAGCTCATCTATCACCATTTCATATGGCGAATCTTGGTAACACAGTAAGAGGACACACGAGCCTTTCTCTGTGAAGTTCTTGATCTCGATTATGTGCCTTGATCTCAAAATGATGATGTATGCATTAAGGTTTACTATGTGTAGGCAACGCTGGGGTTACATAAAATACTCATGTGCAAAGTGTTTTTTGTTTGTGTGTAAGTATTTGCAGGTTTGGGGCTTTAAGCAACAAATTCACACTGGCAGTGTTAGTAAACTTACGTCCGTGTTTGCTGAGAAGAAATTGTCCTAGAAGGAGGTTATATTAATAGGATTTTAAGAGCCTAATTTGAAATTTATTTCTATGTTCCAGAATCAAATATGTATTTAATAGATCATGTGAGTTATAGTCAATTGATTTGATCAGGTATTGTTAAGATTTGAGATACTGAGCCTAGTTCTGTACTTTCCTAAAGCTCATGTGGTCTGGCTTAAACCATACAAGACGCATGTAAGGTGTTATGTCCATTTCATAAGCATCGGTGTTCGTACCTGATGAAGTAGCTGGAAATTAAGGCCCTAATAGGAACACGCCTTGCATCCGACGCAATACAGGTTGTGTGTCCACGTTAGCAAGCAGGGCAGACCGATAGCAACACATCTGCAGAAAGCAACTGTCAGGGCTCTGAACTGAGCGCCCATGCTGTGCACGTTTCAGGAGGATACTTCAGGCTGATGCTAGTTTAGTCCCATGGACTGAATGTCAGTAATCTGAGTAAATTAGGGCTCTGGGGAACACATATTTCTGATTTAGCTCTAAGACACCCTGTAATGTGAGTTCAAGTGTGATAAGTGGGGATGACTGGGAGGTTCAACCCAAAAGGGTCCTTGTGATTCCAGCTAAAGCAGTGGGAAGTGGTTTGTGCATGAGAATTGCTCACTTTGTTAAGTGACTACTTTTAAATCTTAATTTGCTTTTCTCGAGACTTAGTATTTAATTCTTCTGCCATCACTAACTCGTTTAGGAAGAGCCAATGCAGGTGTGTGGTTCCTGAGGGCATCGACCAAAGGTTTCTACCTCTCTGGCCTTGTTGTAAAAGTGTATCAGCACAGGCAGATTAACAGTGATGATATGAAATGCAGCTGTGTGATCTGAATGTCCTTCCTGAGTAGGATTTGATTAGCCAGTCAGCAGAGTAGTGTATTTTAAATATTTTTTTTTCTCCTTGCGAGGTGTATTGGTATGCCTTGGTTCACTGAACACATCCCTGAACACATCACCCTTGAATATCACAAATACACACACTCTTCATGGATTTCAATGAGGCTTGTGGTACTTATCTAGTTGCAAAGCAAGAAGAACCACAAGGTGGAAAACAAATTTGAAACTGTGTCTTGCTGAGGAGTGGCACTGCAACTGAAAAAAAAATCCAGTCTAGAAACTAGATCCAAACACATTGCTGATTATTCCTCTGCAATTCTCCTTTAAAACTTCTGATGGTCTTTAAACTGTTGTACTAATGTTTCAAAAGAAATGTAATTTTACAAAGTGACTTGTCTGGAAATGGAATGAGATGGAACATCTGTCCTTCTGAACTGTTGGAATTGCTTGGCTGAAACAAATGCAAGATGAAGAAAATGGAGATAAAAAGACAGTTGAAAAAAATAGGACTTGTTAATCTTTTCTCTAAAACACATTCTAAACTTTTCAAGTTAAATTTACTCATACTATTTCCTGCTATTTTATACTACTACATCTTCCCACATAACAACTGAGTTAAAAAAAGGAAAAAAGTAAAACTGGTTTCATTACTGAGATAACAGCATATGCTAGGACAATTGAAAAAGTCTGATGCATTTTCTGATCACAAAATACAGTTTTATTTTTTAAGACGACGTGAAGGAAAACATTTAATGATCTAGACTCTTGTATCATATTGTCAGCATCTCAGCTAATTATTATGATGATCCTTATTTTTTCTAAGCTGATGTTCTAGGAAACATACCGGAATAAACAACCATTAAGCACTTTAAGACTAGTAAAAGGTAACATTGTCTTTTTTAAATGTTTTCAGCAGCCAGTAATCTATTTTCATGGTGTTCTGTAAACCCTATTATCAGGGCTGCAGATTCCTACACATGACCAGTCTTCAGTAGTGAACAAAAATGGCATCTAAATCCCAAGTGACACTCTTAAGTACTTGGCAGCAGAAGGGCTCTTCTGAGGAAGATTAAGTTAATGGAAGCATTTGGGTAACATCTGCATGACTCTTCGTCCTGGTATGGCCAACTCACACTGCCGCAACACGTGACGGAGGATTTCTTCGATTATCACTTAAGAACAAAACTGGCTGAAGTTCCTTTCCAGGCATTCGTCAGCCTGTAATGTATGCATGAGAGTATATATGTGGTGTAAACAGGCGCAGTTATAAAGGGTGGCCCGTACGGACTTCGAAGAGGACTTAATAAAAATCAGATTACTCGTTTAATGAAAAGTAAAAGAAATTGGGGGAAGATTTGTTGTTGTAGCTGCTGCTTATTTGTCTTATTTACAGCAAGACGTACTGTCTTTTCCAATCGAGTGCTGCCGCAGGCACACAGAGCCTCGTTAATACAGGCGATTAATGCACTTGCCCTTCACCTCAGTTGACCTGGGTTTAAATCTGTTATTTTGTTACAAGTTAGAGGAGTTTATTGGCCATTCTTTAGCCCCTAGCTGGTGCCTTTCCACCTTGTAAAACCACTTCACGATTTGGCACAAGTGCTGTTTTCTGGCGTGAAAAGACCCAGGGTGGCAGCAGCAGGCAAGAGGCAGGTCACGGCTGAGGGATGTCTGTGAAGGAGTGTGGGGATCCTCATCCAGGGACTGACTGTGTTGGACTGGTGTCGCTTGATTTTGCAGACTCCCAGCTGAAATCAGGGAGATCCTTCCTTGTCCACATAACACAGCGTTGGTTTCCATGCCTAGATTGAACAGAATTTACCTGGTTTCATTTTCCATAGGACTAATATTAAAAGAAGAAGGATGGGGGGAACATGAAGGAGTGAATTATACTTGTGTTGAACAGCACATTTTATATTAGTGTTGAGATGTGCTGACAGTAAGAACCTGGCAGAGTGGAAGAGAAGTCTTAGATTCTTTGAAAAGATTTTTATCTTCTACTGCTTATTCCCACTCTTTTAAACTTCCTTTGCTGCAAAGTCCAACACTGCCATCATCAAGAGGTGATTTTCATCAACATCTACAGGGAGAATCTACAGACCAATACGAGCTATATGGAAGTGCCGCCTCCTCTATATTTCAAAATCTGACTAATTGGAATATCATCTTGACTTACTGTTCCAAAATTTGGAATAAAAGGTGACAAATGACTGCAAGTTTGAAATGAGATCCATCCTAAGAAAAGAGAAGAAACTCAGAAATTATTTTTTTTTGTGTTGAAAATGAGTGTTTTAGAGGAAATTGGCATTTTTCAGAAGAAAGCCTTGGAAACTGAATTTGAAATTTGTGTGTATGAACAGAACATTCAGCATTTTGGGCAGTTACACAGAAAAATAAAATTTGAAGAACATAAACCAGCTTGAAATTAAAAAAGAAAAAACACTTTCAAAGTTTCACAGAAAAAAAAACCCAACCAAAAATCAAGGCAAAAAACTTGCTGTGGCCAAACTCTGCTGTCAAGTTACCATTCAGGTCTGAGCACTAGAGAAGTGTAATTCAGATCTATCTGCTGAAATGTACTGTCTTTTTCCTTAGCTTCAAGTTCTAACATTACCATAAGAGAAGTCAACTAGTTGTTAATAATTTCCAGAACCATATTTCTAGAAAGTATTCCTTTTTGCCCAAAGTATATATTCCTAGAATTTCCCCAGATTTTGTTTAGGTAAAGGAGGAGTTGTTTTTCACCGCAATTACTTTTTGTTCAATCTTTTTCAAAGGAAAGGCACTGGCAGGCAAAGTTTGGTTTTGCCTGCAGATTTCATCTTTGAATTATGTTTTGTGTTTTAGGATGTGGTAGACATCTACTGTAGAACAACACACTGGTTTCAGATGTTCTTTCCTTTTTGTTGCGGGTTAGCAGCATCTTTATTTTTTTATTTTTTTTAAAATAATGCTGTTGCCCTGGCAGAGCCACTTGGAAAGAGACAGTGAGAATCTGCTTCAGGGCCATGTCAGCCAGCTTAAAGTAAAGAGCTTTCATTGGGTTAAATTAACCTGCTAGTCTTTGTAATAGGAATGAAGAGGAGCTCAGCGGTGGGGACAGCTACCTCTTTCAGAGGGAAGGTAGCAACCAGCTGAAGGGGGGACCCTCTAACAGCAGTTACTTCAACGAGCAGTTGACCACCACTTGTAAAGGTTTTTAGTGTTTATACCTAGAAGTTGGTATACTACTAATGACACTGTTTAATATGTCATCAAATTGCAGCACTTCTCTGGGTGGTGGGGCTCTGGATACATCACAGGGCCATGGGTTTTCTAATTAAATGTGCAGTGAATTAAGGAGTTTACATTTCTTGAGAATGAACAGATGGGTAGATGAGTCTTCTTATGAACTAATTTAATAAAAAATAACCCACCAGGCTGTATTAATAGCAGATTTTATTTTGTATACTTTACTAAACTTCTGGTTCTCCTCACCTACCCACTTTAGCGACTGGACAGAAAGACAAGAAAACTTTGTTGTTAAATCAGAGCTTGTTCCTCCTGTTTGCAGCAGTATCGGCATGGAAGCAAAGTGTCAATCTTGGAAAGTTAGGTGAGGAGGGAGGCGTGAGATTCGGTGGGGCTTGTTGTGAAGCCAGGCCCTCTCTCAGTCACAGCCACAGTCTCAGCCCCAGCTCATAATCTGCACTTCTGTGGAGGGAAGTTTAAAATCTCAACTGGGTTTCTAGGCGTTTAGTTTGATGGCTGAAATGTAATAATTTATAAGCTCCGAACACTAGTGTCTGGCAATACTGTGTGTTGGCATTGGCCTGAACACCATGCAGATGAGCTCCAATGGTGGTTGTCGTATGAAAATGCTGAGGACCTGTCATGAACTAAAGGATGTTCATTTCAAAAACAACACCAACCTTGTTCATCTGTCAAAAACTACATTAAAACTGGTGCATTTCTCTTTCTGATGGAATATGTTCCTTGGGCCAGATCCTCAGATACTGTGGACAGTTGTTGAAGTCAAGCAAGCTATGGTGGTTTGCAACAGCTGAAGCTTTCTTTGGCTGCCTGGGGGTACATACGTGTGTTTTGTATGTGGCCTGGGCATTTGTTGTAGGGTTGAATTGCATGCAGGGGATCTGATGGTGGTATGCCAAAAGGAGAAAGAAAGAAAATTCTCTTTCCACAGAGTGCTGTCAAAATCCTGCTTTTGTACTTTGAATCATCGGGGCTCTAGCTATTAGGCTTGCAATTGTTTAAAGATGTCATAAATATTTCTGATAGTCTGTTAAATGCAGTCTGCTTTGATTACCAAACCTTGCTTGAGTATTGCACTCAGGGGGGTAATGATAATATTGATTTACCTACGTATAGTGTGTAGTATTTCAGTGTTATCAGGCATGACTTTATTTTAGTAGAAACTTTACAATACAAATCTAATCTGATAGTTTTATATGATCTCTGGCTCTGGATGTTGGAAATAGGTTGCAGCTTGTGTTGTAATGGTTTTGTTTAACACAGCACATGGCTTTTCAAAGGCATTTGAGGGCTAACCTTTACTCAGGGTTTTGTTCTTATTCAGGAATGGCCATTTTAATGATGACTTGCAAGAAACTGTTTGAAATGTTTCCGAAACCTGCTGCCCTGACTTTGATATTCTTGTCTGAAGGTCATCCTTTTAGAGGCAGTGAGCTGTGTCATACTGTCTGAACGATCCTGGAAACTTGCTGCTGAACAGGATTCAGAGTGGCTTGGGAGCAGAAAATATCTCTCTTACCTGCTGCCTGTTGAGAAGCAACTCTGCTGTAACTCCTTTCTTGCTGCTACTCCTAATATACCCACAAGGGAGAGGAAACCTTTGCTACAAACCCTTCAGCAGAGTGGATCCACGGGGGACTTGGTTACATGGTGCAGTCTGGGGCCCAGTTTAACTTCGCTTCATCTTTCCAGCAGTCCCAGAACTCTTCAAAAATGTGGGTGGAGATCCATTACACATGCTTACTATGGTTACTCGCCATGAAAAACAGTACGAACAGCCAACACAGACTCCAGGTGGTGGATCAGCATTAATCATAATAGACTCAGGGGCAGAGGATTGGCAAGATACCATGAGAAATGGTTGTGCATCCATCCCCTTAAACTCCGTTTCCACCCATGCAGGACAGGAATATGGAGGTAAGTGGCAGTGCCTCCATCTTCTGCTTCCAGTTATCATAAACCATGATGTGTGGTATGCCCTTGTCCTTTTGTCTGCAGGAAAAGGGTGCATGACATAACCCTGTGGTAGTGTAGATGTAGAAATTTTGGTTTTTTGAAAGCTTTCATGAAAAAGTAATAAAGATAGGAGGCTGTCCTTCAAATTCAGTTTGGTTTAAGAGGAACAGCTTTTAGGGGGACTGCATGTTTGTCAGCACACTTGCCTAAAAGACCATCTAGGTGATGAGTTAGAAAGATGCATCTCTTCTCCTCTTTCCTCACTCATCTGTTGCATATATTTCTGCTCGTCTGAACCAGAACGGGAAATGGTGTGGATATGGAAGAGAAGCAGGAGCGTTCGACGTGTTCGCAGCGTGCTCACAACAGGTCTGTTGTCTGAGATACCAGTGGTGAACCAACTAGCAAGAGAAGAATTTTGGGCTTGTGGTTGACCTTGTGGCCGATCTCTCTGGCTGGCGGAGCAGCTGCAGAAGCAGCCGGGGCCGAGCTGGCTGTGAGGAGATGGGGAAGTAGATGGGCTCTGGCCAGTGCCCATCCCTCCCCCTTCCCTCAGTGCAGAGTTGTGCAGGGAGCTCTTTTGCTCAGAGGATGTTAGGACACAAGCGGTGCCTCCACTGAACCACAGAGAGGAACAGCTACCAGAGTTGCTGAAATAGGGACTGTTAGATGCTGTGAGAGCTTGCTGCACTTCTGGAGGATTTTCTGCACCCCATCCTCTTTCGCTGGAGCTCTGTCTGTCTCCCATCTGCATCTTCCCACTCCCTGCAGTCCTTTCACTTCATTTTTGTTCCTTGTTTGTTCTGTTTTATCTTCAGCTCTCCTAGCCTATTTCTCCTTGCATCTTTCCCCTTCAGTCCCTTGTTTCTATTAGTTCCAAACCCCCTACTTTATCTAACTCTGTTAAGGAAAAAAACAGAATGGACCTCCTCTGAACTTGTTTCTATCATGCAATTTGCTGGTTGTATTACTGCCTTTCCTCCATCATTCTTTGTTTTGGCTGTGAGAGCCCCAGGCAGGGCCTGGCTGCAGCTCTGTGTGTACAGAGCCTAGCAAGACTGAAGGCGTTCCATTCTCAGTAGTCCTTAGGCACTGATGTTGTAAGCAGAATTAATAGTAATTCGAGTGGATGCAATTGCCAGTGTGGCCACAGACTTACAATGCAACTGTGGGAAAGTTAGTCTGCTGGTGTCTCTGATCTCTATCTGTAAAGTAATGCTTTCCTTCTAGCCTTTAAATAAGAATACATGGTTAAAACTAAATTGGATTTTTAAATCTCTTTCACCATGAATAATCGTCTGTTTGATTAGCAAGACAAGTTAGGTATGCAGTTGTTTTTACATGGTAAATTTTAGGCTTACCTGTCCGCTTCTCAGGTGTTACATGATTCTGCAGTGTGAGGTACTGATCTGCAGCACATCCATCCACATGTGTGCACAAACACACTCACATATCAGTTCCGTTGCTGCTCCTCCTTTGGAGGATCCCACTGGAAAACTGCAAGAAATAGGCATCTGGGAAAAGGCTATTGCAAGTTTTATATCCTCCCACCAACTTGTATCTTTTGTACCTGCACAGGTAGGGAAAGAATAACAGTGGAGACACATGTACATACGCGTGTTCGCACGACTGGCACATTTGTAAAGCAGAAACAAGGCATTGGTCAGAGCTTATTGCTATTGCATGAGCCCAATCAACAGTGCTACAGATATGGAAAAGGGCAATGAGAGTAGTGCAGTGTATGCTATAATCATACTGCATAGTTCAAGGAAATATAGTACATCTTATTAATTATGGATCACAAATATAATTTGAGATCTTCTGATTAAAGGCAGCATTGAAATATAAAGCATTGCAACAGAACCGTGCTAATTTGCACGGTTGACTGGGAGACCCTTTGTGACTGAATTAATTTTGCAATTTAGTGAGTTAATGTACCCAGCACGGCAAAGCTCATGCATCACAAATTGCAATTATTCAGTGTAGTTTGACAACAATATATCTATTTTAGTTATTTACAATGCTTAATGACTTCCTAGTAGTTGTTCAATAGCATCTCTTTTATGGAAATCAACAAAATCTTATTCATAGAGGCTGAAAGGGGTCAGGCATATGGGGATGCTGGGCGGAGATGAAGGTAGGGGTCCCGTTCTTCTCTCACCTGCACACTAGCTGCTTGCCACTGCTGTCTAACTCAGCCTACTGTCTCCTCTCAGAAGTGCCTGAAAAGCCCCTGAAACCAGCACTGTGGCTTGATTAGAGACTAGTTAAATGAGAGGCATTTTTGTATGTATCGCACGGTATGCTGACGAGTGTGACTCATGCTATGTTACTGTTGATAATTGCTTGAAAGTGGCCAAATAATAGATGAAAATATGTTTTCTTTGTAAAGCAGGGTTTGCAAGTTTGGAAATAAAGTCGTGGTAAAGTAAAAGTAAAAATCTTTGGTGTCTGACAGGACGTAAACTTGCTCAAATGAGACAGATAAGGTTTCAGATGACACAGCTTTCAAATATCAAATTGTCTGTCATATGGGTGTTAGTATAGAAAACGCTTCCTGCTAAGTACAGAAAACACCTTACAACCTAGCAACCCAGTGAACAAGAAAGTCTCCTAAACGTTGCGATATGACTCTTTCTCATGTAGTTCGGCTTTCTTGGCCTAATGGATCTGAAATTCTCGCTCTCAAGATGATCAGGAAACCATCTGGATTTCCTCTGAGCTCAGCACATGGGATTATATCCTTATTTTCTGTCCAGCAGTGCAAACATCTCCCCAGTCCTACTCACCAACACTCCTGGCAGTCCTGCGTTTTGTACCTTACTATTCCAGGCAACCCAGGCATATATGCTTTGCACGTGTGCCAAAGCCAATAGTTTTTACTGTTTTCAATGTGCTGGGGGTTGAGACTATTTTCTCACTGCTTAACGCTTCACTGGCATTTGAGACAGGGCTTTGCCGTACAGCGTGCATCTCCTAGTACAGAGCAGGTGGCATGGGCTGTTTGACATGTCCTTGCTCACACTGGGCAGACATCTCTTTTTTGGAAGGGAATTCCCACCCCCTTCTGCTTTGACCAAGGGTCTGTGCAGATGTGTTTCTCCTCCTTCCACCTGCAGGGAAATCAGCGCTTCCCTCACCACTGGGCTTAGCCTGGTAGTTGCCTTGCGGCCATCACCTTGTCTTGAAGTCTGGGTATCTTGACTAAAACCAAAGCTTGCCTACAACCAATATAAGTGTAAAATAGAAAATAAAGCATGCCTATGCTAGTAATTTCAAACTGCAGGCTTAGCTAGGCCCTAAGCCATGTTAGGTGCAGCACTAATCAAGTTGTTAAGAGACCATACGTACTGACACAATCTGTCCGTGTCACTGTCTGTGCGAGTGCACTTCTTCCTCCGGCATGGGACCAGGGACCATCCAGCTGGCTGTCTCAGATGGACTGTGCCCGCTGAGCCTCCCCTGTAAAGCTGAGAAGACTTGAGAGAGATCCGTAAGACTAGGAACAACTCTAAACAAGATATTTGGGTGCGTGTGATAGACCTCGGGCACGCTACGCAGCCTGAGAGACTCAGCCTCTTCTGGGGGGCACCACGGAGTAGTTGGGATTTGCAGATTAAACTCAAGTAGACATTAATGCTTTATGTAGCTCTGCTTTTGCATGCCAGAGGAACCTGCTGGCACGCTCACCTTCTTTCTTGTTAGTACCGCTGTTTATATTTTGGGGTGTATGAAGGGGAACAGCCGCTATCTTGTTTCACTGTAGCGTGAGGAAAACCTATTTAAGCGCCTGAGGAAGGAACTGCTGGTTGCAGGTGTTCATGAGAGATGTGTTCCTCTTCGCCCTGCGCTCTTGGAGGGGAATTCAGCAAAAAGGACCCGCGTGTGGAGCATGGTCCTCGACTTCCCCAAAGCTATGTAAACACAGCAGAAACGCTGGCAGGCCCCGGTGCACCCAGGGTGTGTCTCCGCCTTGTAAAAAAGAAAAGGGGTTTATGACACGCTCCGTTTATATATGTTAACCTGTGAAATTTTTACTCTTTTTTTTTTTTTTCGTACATAGTGTGAGCTCCACATTCTTGGTTCACATGTAAGGATGCTTCCCATTCCTGACTCGTTTACTGAAACTTTAGAGCCGATGAGCAGCAAATAACAATAGGTGAATAATGAATGAATAACAGATAGTAGTCCCGCATGCTTGTCACTCACTAATGGTCTGCTGGCATCTCGCAGGCTGTAATTTGCCCACTTGAGATCTGACCTGATAAAACCCTTGAACGCATTTAGAAGTGTATGAATAATCTCACTAAAAATATTTTTGGTTGCTTTCTTAAAATTAAACGTGTCAGTAGTTCCCTGTGAAGATGATGTGTTTACTCCCATGCTTACGGGCACTGCATGAGGCATCACTCTTTCACATACTCACATAAATGCTTTATCTCTGGTGAAATATGTCACCTCCTTTCTTGAGCTGAATGCTTCGTTCCTCTCACTCACACATCTAATACCACAGTGAATTAAAGGTATTGATGAATCAGGACTGAAATCTACAGTGAATATGATTGCTTAAAAATAATTCCACCAGACGTAGTTTAGAGATGTCATTTTCTGTGGGCACATGTGCTCTATGTATGGGTATATAAAATAGCGTGTGGGAATGCAATACTATTTTACTCATAAATGGAGGGCAAAATTTTATTGGTCACAGTAAATATTTGTTCAAGGAAAAGGAGAAAAGGTGAGAACAATCCATATGAAAAGAAAGCATTTTAGTACCCAGAACACTGAAAATATTGTTCAAGGACAGTTTATCCTTGTGGAAAATATGACCCCCTGTAAAGCTGCTGAGACTGCTTGCAGATCTTTTCAAAATAGAGTCCTTGCATTTGCCATTTTAGTTTGTTTTGGCTGTTGGTGTCCAAACTACATTCCTAGCAAATTGCATGAAGTGCTTATTCCATTATTTCTATTGTTATGTTTCTCAATAGAATGTGGTTATCTTGAGCTAGCGTCATGCTTTAATACATTAGCACTAAAATGCACTGATGCTCTTGCAAAGAGAGCGCAGGGAGGCTGACATTGAACTTGTACCTTGTCTCTGGAGATTCCTAAGCCAGAGGTTGCTTTCAGCTTAAAATGAAGAAAGAATATTTGCATTTCTTCATAATCTGGTCTACTCTTGTGAAACCATGACCCGTGCCAGTTCATATACGTTCTGCTCAAACTCTGTCCAGGTGCCGGGATTTGCTTGACTGGTCCTGACTGGTTTTTGGATGAGAGGTGTTTTAATCTGCTCTGAATTTATATTTTGCATGGCTTCAGTTTTCACATAATGAGCCAGCTTTATCTGTCATGTGCACAGTTCTGCTTTCTTCACGTCCCAGTTCATAATTTTGTTACATGCCTTTTGTCCATAGAAAATAAAGGAATCGGGGAACTGAAATTGAATTAGACCCAAAACGTGCTTGAGTTTCCTGTTTTTCTTGTATTAAAATACTTTTTCTATTGAGACCCAACATGCGGCAGTTTCCTAACCACAACCACAGGGAGAACACCCTGGTTTGAGAGGGGCAGCTCTGGGAGCGGGCCGGGGATCTGCCGTGCAGAGCAGCGCGGGGAAGACGCCGTCCCGCCACACTGGCAGCTGCCCTGCTGCTGGTGGACAAATGACTTATTTTTGCTCCTGGACACTGGCAATGACTAGGTTTGTGGGTCACCCCTTGTCCAAGTCAGATGTCATCTCTTTCATCCTCCTTCCCTGTTGTTTTTTTTTCCTTCCCCCAGACCGTTCTTTTCTCTCATCTCATCTTTTTTCTGTCCTACCCCACTCCTTCTTTCACTCTGCCCTCGTTTTTTCTCCTTCTTTAGTCAAACAGACCTACTGAAATATAAAGCCTGACCTCTCCTAAAAAGGGAAGAGATGTCCTTTTTCTTTTTAAATTAAGCACCTGCCTAGATGTTTTCACCACGTAATTGCTGTAGTCTCTATTGGGAACACAGATAGTCCCTTTAATACAACCACTAAAAGCCTTTTGATTGAAAACCATGTCTTCAGTTTTACGGCCTTTCTCTGCTTCTGGTAGTATCTTTCTGCAAAGGCTAAATGGAGAGACAAAAGAAAGCAGCGCAAGACCTGCCTCCAGCAATATTTCCACAGCCCTATTACTAGGGAGGGCTGCTCGCACAGAGGTCACTGCTAGGAGAGCTCATCGCCGAGTGCAAAATACATTCAAAAGTTGCTTTATTATAAGATTAACAGCTCTATCATGAAAGCCAGCAACATTCCTAGGCTCGTGGGAATCAGTTCTGCTGTATTCCAACCCGGGATGTCCTTCTGGCACTTTTTTTTTTCTGTGGAAATACTCATAAATTTGACCATGGGACTTGGAGATGAGCTAGACTCGTTCAAATATGGTCCCTTTGAATCCACCCTCTCTCCCTCCTTTGTCCCAAGAAGGAGGTACTCCCTCTCTGAGTCTTACATCCCTTAGTAAACTAAGGGATATTTTAGATATCTTGCTGTTTGTTTTGGATTAAGTGGCACTGTTTAGGGAGTAATGTTCTCTTCAGTGTGAATGGGAGGAGTGGAATTTGTAGTTCCCATCTCAAGAAAAAAGATGTTTTCACAAAAGATAAAGAAGCATTTTTATGCATATGTAGGAGAGGGAGGCCTATTACAGATCTGAATTTTGGATACCTCCCAGTTTCAAGGAGCTGCGATTTAGACACTGATAAAAACCCCAATTCTTAATGGTAATAAGTGGAAAAAAACCTCACCAAACATTATTATCTTAAATTGCAATGACTTTATTTGTATTGACAAATTATTTAATAGAGATTAATTGGATCCTTAATTTAGACACTAATTTGATGATCTACCCAACAATGAAATAAAGGCTGTTGACTATTTATCCGTTATCTCATATAGAAGACAAGCACAGTGTTTTTGAAGTGATTTGCTTACTTTCTGATGTCAAATATTAATACGCACATGTCTTTCCCGAGTTTCAGCCCATCATTAAAGCTCTCTGATCTTCTTGCACTAACATTTTGGTCTAAGCTTTACTGCATAGTAAGATAAAACTTCATTGCACAATTAGGCAAAACATCATTGCTGTGTTGAATAATCATTTTCTGAAGGCACTGAATGCAACTTTTAATTAATATTTCATCTATGGCCAGATTTAGTACCTTGAATAAGCCCTAATAATACTGCCATCTCCCACATTTCTCAGAGGTGTAGTTTTAAGTCTGTTTTCTTGTTTGTAATTGTGTCTAAAATTAACTATATAGGTTATAAACCTAGCAAAACAGGGAGAAGTGTAATCTTCTAATGGCACACAGAAGTGGGCCCTGCACTGGATATTTTAATGCTCGCTATCCCCTTGTTATTTTTGCACCATGTCTTCCTTATTAACTTTTGATATGGGCTATAACTTTCCTCCTTAAAAACCTCAGGATCGCAGTTCAGTTTGAAGGCTGCACATGTCGATCGGACATGTTGTTATTGGGGCCTTTTCTACCAGCACTGTTTTACCCCTGCTGTCAAATCTCCCCCCACCTATTCATTCCTCCTCCTTAAGACCTGTTTGACACTGTTGTAATGACCTCCCTTGGGAGATGTACAATTGGATTTGTAAGTTCCCACATGGCTCTTGCTTTTTAATGCTTGCTCCTGAGTCAGCACTGTATGCATGGCTGACTGGAGTAGAGGGAAAATTTGAATAATTTCTGTTCTCTTCCCTGGATTATGTTGCTGTTTGGTTGCAGAGAAGAAGAGCACCTCTAAAATGGTTCAGGAATTTCATACTGTCATATATGATTATGTGATAATATTCTGAGTGCCTAATTTTTCTATATATCTTGGTGGCAGCTAACCATTTTTGTTCGACAGAACCTGAGTTCCACCGGAGCTCTATAGTTAAATACAGCAGATGATGGATTTTTTTATCACGTGGCAGCACCACTGACGGACAGTACAGGCTCTGCTCCGAGTTGCACTTGGTCATAAAACATGTGGCAGCGTGAGGCTAAACTTGTATGCTGGTAGAACAATGATCTCATAGCTAGACGCTGGGGTAAAATTAGCTTTGGTCAAATTTGCATTTTAAAGCAGGGATGAATGCTTGTCCCCTGTGTCCTAAGAAAGGGAAGGTTATTTTGGGGAATCTCTGGATTCCACAAATGCTTCTGGAGTTCAGAATCAAATGATTGCTTTCCTTTAAACGGATTGTGGGAGTTAATGTGTCTTCTGCTTCAGCCAGCCGCGATGGGTCCAGCTCTACAATCTGAACTACGCGCAGGCTTGTATCCTTACATCATGTGTTGATGGTTCTCATTCTGCTGTATATTTTGGCAGACAGTGATGCAATCTATCAGAAACTCTAAGCAATTATTTTCTTTTGGGCTGCATACCTTTGGTAATCCAGGTAGCAATTACCCAATCTGAATATTTGGCAAGTAGTTTGTAATCCCTGTGGAGGAAGCATATGTGCCTGGCTCTGACCTGATTAACTTTCTTAGTTCCCTGACTTTACCAAACAGTACTGAACACCTAAGGGGAACTAGCATGCTCCCAGGTACCTCTGTCCTGAACAACATCAGTAAAAGCTAATCATTCCTTCTGGATTTGGTATTCCCTTTCATCTTGGGCTGGCTACATCCCAGGTGGGTGCAGCTTCTGGCAACATGCCCTACAACGTAGGTGTTATTCTCAGAACAAAAGTAGAGGGCTGCCAGATGTCCAGTGTCACCTGCCCTAAGGAAATTTTCCTTCCAAATCTCCGAGTGGATTGTTTCACCAGGTGACTGTGCTTGTTGTTGTGGTCTGCTGATGTGACCATGTGACAAAATGCACTGCTTGCTTCCGTGTTTAAGGGAAGTGGATTTTAACTTGCTCAGTTGTATTTTGCAGCTGCAGAGAAGGAAAAAAAATAGAAGTAAGAGTACAGTACAGGATGGGCCAGCATGTGTCTTATTTCCTGCGTTCTGGCAGCACTCAGGGAGGAGGGACACGGCACCCTGGCCAGTGACTATGGGCCAAATTCTCAAGAGTTCAAGAGCTACACTCAGGAGTGGAAATAGAACTAAAGTATTAGGACCATTTTTAATCCCTAGGTGACAAAGAGCCTTGAATATAGAAGGCTGTTCAGTTCATAACAAATCACGTTTGTTTCGTGATGTTCCCTTTTCCTCCTTTTCGGAGGTGGCTGTAAATGGCCTTAGAATTTTGTAATTGTTTTCCAGCTTTTTTGGACAAGCTTATCCCATGCTTCCTGGTGTGCTGACGGATTTAAGTGAGATAGAAACATTACTTGAGGGCTAACTTCCTGCAACATCACCTTCTCATTCAGAGCTCCAAACTTTTCTCACAAAAATATATCCATTGTCAATAATGTGAAAGGGTCCAGGATGGTTGAGTATGTCTCTTTCCTCAGCCAACTACATCTGTCTGATGTGTCCAGTAGCAGGACCAGTTCTCTCGACTCTCCGAAAGGATAGCTTATGTTCTTTTAGAGCTGAGTTGTCAAGGGTGTCCCTTGACAAGACTTGAACTCATTCTCCCTGAGATTAGTGGGGTGATTTGACTGCTCATCTCTAGCCAATAAATCTGGTAGTCAGAGGCACAGCAAAGAGACACAAGGAAGTTCTTTTAATCTTCACGCAACTTCATGGGTGAGGTCAAGTTCTTACCCTATGATTCATCAGAAGATTTTGTTGGGATGAAGGAGCGAATATCGGTTCCCTTATGCTTCTTTGTCAGTTCCCACATATCAGCATTCCTTCCCATCATGGCATAAGGAAAATGGACGTGACTCACACTTCACAGGTTTCAGGTAAAGCAGAAATCAGAACATGAGAGATGTTGAAGTTTATGACAATGTTATAAGTGATGGGTCACTTTTCTTCCTAGAGAATCTGCTTAACTCTCTTGATTTTTTCCAGAAAAAAAAAAAAGAAAAAAAGGAGGAGGGCAGAAAAGAAAGGAAAAGGTGTTCCCATTTTTTGTGGTGTTACTACACCAAGCTGAGCTGCCAGGTTAGTAAGATCTGCAGGAAGATTGTGGTTAGTGCCGGTGGCTGACTGGGCGCCACTGCATTCCTTGCAGTGGGACTCAGGCCAATGGCATTACACCATCAGCTCTGAGGGATCACCAATAGCACAGATTGCCAACAGGAGAGGAAAACACAACAGAGTTTTTGATATCTAGGAAGGATGAGCTTTAGTGACAGTCCAGCTGTTCTGTCCACCGCCATGTCCATTCCTGGAAAATAAAAGTGTCAGCGTGTTTTTCTGCAATATTTTTGGTCTGTAACAGACTGGTTGCTGTCAAATGTAATAGAATGTAAATATTTTTTTGATTTTATGTTGTTGTTTTTTTTTTTTTTTAACCTATAAATTCCCTCAGTTCCTTTCTCCCTTCTCTTTAGCAACAGGCTGTGGGTCATTGGTATCAATAACAAAGATCTCTCTCAGGCCACACCTAAACTAAATTGTCAATAGGAGGTGTTGTAGAAGATTCACACATCATTCCAGCAACTGTAATATCTGTTGGGAAATGCAAAAACACCAGGTGCATAGCTGCTGGTTAGAGTTTCCATTTACTTTACCTGAGGCTTTTCTGTAACATGCAGCAATGTACGTCACATATAGAAAAAAAGTAGGTGGAAGGTTCTTTCCAAACCACATTGACCGAAAGAATGTACGTGTCAGGTAAGCTGTATGCTGACGTGCTCATGTGTTCTGCAGTGGAAAGGGTTACCTTGTCAAGGAAATCTTCCTGGTGCAGGTGTGCATCCTAGCAGATTCGTTCAGAGAGTGAGAGACGAGAGTGAGCCCTCCCTCATCTGACATGTACAAACAGCATTTTATCTATTTGTCTCCTAGGACGTTTGCTAGCTGTCTCGTTAATCTTTTACTCAAAGTCAGACATATGTATTGATGGAAAAACACACCATAGACCACAGACCCCCTGCCTCGCATTCCTCACCTCCTCAGAATAGCACTCACCATAGAACTGTGCAGACAGCACTGATACTTCAACGGGTTTGTAGCTGCATTTCCTCCTTGCACTTCTAAGGCACCTCTTCCACTGCTGTACTCACAAGCTCTTCCTACTTACTATTTGGACTGTTGAGTAACTACCAACAGTCCATCCTACTACCTCCTTCAGTCCATCACATACATGGCCTTCTTCTTTTGCATTTCACTTATATATGGTGCCTTCTGTGTCTCTGAAGTTAAGGTGGCTGAGAAACTGGGACTGGGGTTTCTTCCTTTTTATACCAAGTCACAGAGTGCTCCGTCCACCTCTCACTGACCTTCTGGAGTCTTTGTGAGCATAATTTATTTTACTTGCTTCTAACAGACCAATATCAAGGGCAACAAAAATTCAGGACCCGATCCTCAGCTGGGTGAATTGTTTTTAACTTTATTAACATTGAGAGGGAATAAGAAACTTGTGAGCTGAAGCCAGTAGCAGAGAATAGAAAGGGAAGTAATTTCAGGAACAGAAATATCTGTAAAGGTTAATCTCCAGTTATCTTGCCTCTGACTTCATCATCATCTGGTGGCAACAGACTTTGTGAGCTAAACAGAGCCAGGTTAGCTCAGTACTTAAATAAAAGAGCCTGGAGGTGTTGTCTTGATGGTGTTAAATAGTAATATTCTATCTTACCCAAGCAAGCAGATTCTTTTGCATCTTGCATCACTGCATTATCTGAGCCTTTCTTGCATGTCTGCCTTCAAGCCTGCCGGGCTGATTGGTTGGGATTATTGCCTGAGGTTTTCCAACACTAATTTTATTTTTAATAGTATTTATTTTCTCCAACAAAGCTCTGCATGCTTACATGCTGCATCTCATTTTAAGTGAGGTCAGAATTTCTTTAAATAGTAATTATTTGAAAGGGAAGAATACCCTCCAAGTCCTGTAAGAATATTGTTTATAAATATTTGTGCTTTGCATCTCTGTAAATGAAAATTACCAAAGCAGAACAAGGATTTATTTTCAGTTCTCTTTAATCTCAAAGTTATGCTTTGTACTGTATGACATGAGATTGGCCCTCACGGAACTGGATCCAGCCTGAATTCATATCTCACTCAAATCCACATTCGTACATTGTTCAGGGTGTTTGGCCAGGAAGTTTTAGCCTATCTGTTTCAAATAATTCATACTTCTAGTGCTCCATCTCAGTGGAATCCCTAGGGGCTCTAGTAGGCTTTGTAAGCACTTCTTCAGGTGAGAATGTGTTCTTCAATATGAATTTGGGTTTGATACAGTGATAGAACATCTCTCCTCTCCTCTCCTCTCCTCTCCTCTCCTCTCCTCTCCTCTCCTCTCCTCTCCTCTCCTCTCCTCTCCTCTCCTCTCCTCTCCTCTCCTCTCCTCTCCTCTCCTCTCCTCTCCTCTCCTCTCCTCTCCTCTCCTCTCCTCTCCTCTCCTCTCCTCTCCTCTCCTCTCCTCTCCTCTCCTCTCCATTTAATTTCTTCCTAAATATTTTTTTTTTTTAGTTTCCAGGTTCCCTTCACAAAAAATGCCTCAAAAATCTTTGTGCAGTGCCTAGCACAAGGGGGTTGGGATCATAGCTTGTTCTGTAATACAAATTGCCACTGAAGAGTTAAAATGAGAAACAATTTGGGTGGACTACTAACTCTTCTCCAAGAGGTAGTCAAAGGTTTGTAATAGCTAGCTCAGTTGACAGCCCAGGAAGGAGAAGCTCTCCGTTTGGGAAGCCAGTGTTGGTGATAATGGTGTGACCATTGCCACGTTGCCTTGCCAGATCCTTCAACACTGGAATAAAAGCAAGTGCTTCTAGCTGGGTCCTGTAATTCAGTTTTCAGTCCATTTTAGTCCTTAGTCTTGCTATGGAGGCTGGTCACAAAGCCATAGCCTGCTGTGGTGAGAGCAATACTAGAGAACTAGTAGGAAATAGCTTTTGTGTAGCACATTTGGCAGACAAACGGTTAAATTATGAAGTTAATGTTATTAAGGATTTTAGTCCATAATAATCTGGGCCAGATTTGAGTTTGTAAACCCATCCTGAAAAGTGCATTAGTCCACCTCTAACCCTGGGTTTACTGAAGACATTGAAGTTCAACATGTAGGTTGAAGTGAAAATTGCATTCAGTGTTGGTTTTTGCACGGACTAATTTGTTGGCTGGAAAGCAGTAAAGCTAAAGAGGAGACTGAAAAGCTAGTGAAAGTGCTGTGGCAACTCACTGTAAACTTCTAAATCCCTGGCAGAGACACTACATCCAATTGCTGTTACTTCTCTTCCACTTAGATCCATGGTGAATTCTTCAGGGATCAGCATCATCGTTTTGTTCTGAAACGTGTCCATGCTTGGTCCATGGCTGTGCCTCCTGGACTCAAAGATATTATAATGACACAGATGGATCCTCTCCACCTCTGGAAGTGACCTGAGAAGGCCAGGTCTGGCTGCTGCTCCTTGGGTGAGCCATGGGAACATCCCCCATGCCTTCCGCCCTATTACCCTCCTTGCAGAGGTGCTGGAATGAGAAGAAAGGCCAGTGCATCTGCCAGCCCATCCTGCCTGGCTGGGTTTCATTGTTCTTCTCTTAATTTCATCCCGTAATTCATTTGGGGAGCAGTAATGTGAAACTTAGCGTCCTAGATGATTTCTCGCCCTCTTACTGGGCCTCCCCGCCCTCGCCGGGGTCAGCATCCTTCCGATATCCACAGCCTACCACGATCTCCTGCCTCCCCCTTCCATTCCCCCAGCAGCTTGCTGTCCTTTAGCCAGGTTATACATATTTTTTCAATCCCGGTTGTTCATGGTCTCTGAGCACAAGGCTTAGTGGAGAGCTACGCTGCCAGCGCTGCGAGACACCCCAAAGGGAGCTTGGCCGTGGCTCTGCCTGTTTTCACACCTCTCCGCAGATGGAGGCGGCGGACGCCGCTCCCCTCCCCGCGCCCCTGCAGGCACCCTGCCCGCCTTTGGCCTCCGCCGTCGGAACGACTTTGGCAACTGCCACTGCTGGATTGCATCACCGTGCTGCACGTCTCCCAGGTGGCTGCAGCTTTAAAACTCGCCTATCGGCCTGTCTATCTGGTGTTAGGTTTGTATCTCGCCTGTCGATCGGTGGGTATCGACTTCTGGGCTGCGTTTGCAGCTCTAATTGCAGTTTGGTCACGGCGGCGCTGGGATGTGGGTGCTACGTCAGCAAACATAAATCCCGGAGTTGTTCAGGCTCGAACCGCATTTTTACGGTGTTGCAGGAAATGGGGGTTCGACACCGGAGAACCACGGGGATGGGTGATGGGGGAAGCAAGGCGAGTGCAGCATCCCCTTGCCTGCCTTGGAAACCGCTCGAGGGAAGGGAGCGGCGTAGCTCACTGGCACCATCAAGGAGACGGCCAGCTTCCCCTCCCGTGATTTATATGGGGTTTACAGCACGGTGTGGCCAAGTAGGGTCGGCGGGAAGCAGGCACATACGGTTATGTGGGATTAGCGAGGAGCAGCCAGACGGCAGCGCAGGACCGGGCAGGGGAGCCTGCACGTGGGACGGCTGAGCCGCAGAGGCAGCTGGCACCGGAGCTCTGATAAGGAGGAGAAACAGATGGCCACGCAAGCCCTTACACACGCCTTCCTGGTAGGCCTGCTGGAGGCTGGTCCACATCCCTTATTCCCCAAACAAAAATAAATCTTTTCCCTTCCCTTGTTTGAAGAATTCATGTGGCTCATTAAAGTTTACTGCCATAAACATGCTCTTGCAGTCTTTGCCCGGGTACCTCTCTGCCGCTTGCGACTGACACAGGATCAGTCCCATTTGGGCCTCTACCGTGCTGTTGTGACACGGTTACAGAGCCCTTCCCTTGCCGCTGCAAGTCTGCCATGTGAAAAGAAAAGGGGGGGAAAAGGACAAAAGAAGGAGAAGTACATATTACGTAAGATCCCCCAAAACAATTCTGGAATTGGCCTTGAGAGCAAGGGGAGCGTGTCGCAGCTCGTATGTGTGCAGAAGTCAACATGACAAACTGCTGGGCGAAATTCGTTTACGAGGTATTCTGTATCGCCGAGGTGAGAGCGGTGCGGTGTGATGTGGCAGTTGCTGTGGAAACCCTTTGGCTATACGGCGGAGAGCGGAGCACAGCGCAGGAGGTAAGCGAGCGGAGCCCAGGTAGCGCCTAGGTGCAGGAGGCAAAGCTCCAGCATTCCGCATCCCCTCTCTGCTGCAGTTCATTGCTTGCAGGCTCGTGTTATGCAGCTCTGTCTATTCTCTGTTGCTACACAGCCACCACGGGGATGAGGTTTGGAAAAAGCACAAAATGTTTCTCGTAGTGCAGATGTTTTCAATGAATTCACCCTTCAGAACTGAAAGCGAAGGAGGCCTGGAAGGGGAAGAGTGTTTGTAGTGAAAAATATTTGGTTCATCCATATGTAGACCCAACGTGAGCCTGGGAGACACTGAGTGCCCCCCTGTGAAGTGACAAGTGCCCTCAGTCTTCACTGAAGTTCTGCTGAAGGCAGTGGGGTACGTCTGCATGGCAGTGGCAGCAGTGACTGCTTTTTGGCTCGGTAAATTAGCCTTTGTGGCTGCGCTCCGGCTTCCACAGTATGCGCGCTCCGGTATCTCTTTAGAGGCTTGTCTGATGAAAAGGGAAAACATTCAGCATCTTGCCAGAGCAGGGCCTGGATTTTGAAATATTTTTGTAGGTTAAAATGAGAATGCATATGCATGGGCTTGTTTTCAGGCAAGCTGAGCGCTTGTAGCTTGCAGAGTTGGGTGCAAGTTTTAGATGTTCTGACTCTCCAGAAATCAATCCCAGAACTCTTTTTTTTTCCCCTGAGACTATCCTTATCGCCCTTGCCTCCATCTCCTCTGCTGTGATGTTGTATTTTAGCTATGAAACTATGCTTTTTAAACCATTTATGATACTGTTTGTTTGGGAAACAGTATAAAATCTGCTCTATCTATCCAATTTAGGGGTTTACACTACTGACTAGTGACTTCCATGTCAAATCAATCAATGATAGTGAAATCAAGTGGAAAGGCTGTGAATGTCACTCAAAATAAGGCCCCCTTTCCTCCACTGTGGCTCCAACTCAGCCAGTGACCTGCAGTCTGGCCTGTTTCACTCACTGTGAAGCCATTGGGTGCAATTTACCCTCTAACATCTTCCAAAAGAAGCCCCAGGACCTAGTTCCCACAACTTTCACCTCTTAGGGAACTGGTAGAGATGGAAAATTTGTGTGAGGACCCTTGCCACTGTAATATCTCAAACACTAACCTAATTCTAGAGAGTACCATCAATTGTAATCTTACCTGAATAGGCTTATCTAATGTTACAGTATTTCTGCAAATATTTAAAAAGTTGCCAATGTATATGCAAAAAAGTGGGTACGGTTATAGGTCTATCTGTACTTTTGGTGCCCTGCCTCCTTATCCCCACATCTGTTTCCAAGAATGCCATACCTGGAAAAAATCATTTTAAATTAATTCAATTTGTTTCAAAGCAACCTAAGCTCCGTCCCTTACAAGGGCCACTCAATCATATTACTGCTCCTGCGAAACTCCTAATGGGACACAAAACAAGTAAAAGTAGATTCAGGTGATCTCACATATTAAACATACTAATTAAATCTGGCAGCAAAATGACTTTGTGAATTTCCTTTAATCCTGTTTTTAAATTAGGCCGTATGTATCTTGGCTCCAGATTTCACATGCTCTATTTTCTCTGAACTTCCTTTTAACTATGTCCTGTGGCCGATTCACATCCAATTGTTTGAAAATCAGTCTTAGGTGATAACTCTGGATGATTAAATATGAAGTGTCTAATTCTGCTTTCAAATCCACCTGTTCCTTTGAAAAGCTTAGTGAATATCTAATATGGGAGGTTCAAAGCTGTACTAATCTGACTGTCTCTTCTAAAACCCCAAATGTTATGTATCCCGGTTTTATGAGAAACTTTCCCTAAAGGAAAACTAGATTTAGGAAAGTGGGGATGCTTGCTTTAAATCAGTAGTACTTTTCACATGTTGCTTTATGACCTTACCTGTGGGGGAACATGAGCTTATTTATATAGGTTTGCAATGCCGTGCTGACTAACGAATAACATACTGACTACAAGGGCTTCTTCTTGAAGTCCTCTTCTGTACAGTCTTGGTATTTAACCCACCCTGTAGAAAGCTGGGCTTGCAGTTCAAGGACGTCCATATTGTTAGCCAAAATGTTAGTGGTCAGTATCTACTTGGATAAATAATCAGCCATGATGAGTGCACTCCTCTGTTGCACACATTTTAACTTCATAAAGCCAAAGCTCCAGGTGGCATCCGGGCTATATGGTGGTACCCGAATTAACTCTTTTTTAGGGAATGGGAGCAAATTCCCTGTTACTTCTGGGACCTAGGGTACTGGTGACACTTTTATCTCTCCTGCTTCCTGTGGTACGCTGTGATTTTTATCTGTTTTAGTATTATATTCTAACAATTTTAGTTTGTTCTCAGATTGTTAGGAGTGTTTTTGTGTGTGTGTGTGTGTGTGTGTGTCTCATGGAAAAAATGTTCTGCCATTCTGGGCAGAACACCTATTAATGTGGTATTGAAGGGACTGGACTTGGTGACCCAGGTGGTCCTGCTCCTCTTCATTGTATACTGCTCTCTCCTGATTGCGCCAGTGACACAAAATATGCAATAAATAATACAATCTATTGCAGCACTGCTTTCCCATAATAGATATGACAGTAAAATTCTTTCCTGGAGCAGCTTTCCAGAGCATCTGAGCCAATCATTCAGCTGGTGTAACCTGCTACAGCTCTGTCAAATTACACAGGACTCCATCAGTTCACTGCAGCAGAAGATTTGGCCACTCTTGTTCCATCACAAATTAGTGGATGGGAAATTTACCTAGACATATACCCAGAGCACGTATCAGCATGTACTCATCAGAGCTCCTGTTTTGCTGGGATGACAGTCTGGTCTGTTAGGGTGAGTTTGTGTCAGCAGAGCTCTCTTCATCTCCATGCACTTGGTAATTCCTGCACTGGGCAGTAACGTCCGAGTGCAAGGAGAAGCTGCCAGGGATACTCGTGTTTGTGGATATGCACACATGCACATAGTGCAGAGAAGGTAAGTGGTACTGTTGAATAAATGTCCTATCTGCAGAGGTGTGAGGTAGTGGCGTTAACTCAGGAGTGTGCCGAAATGATTGATGCTAAAAATGTTATACTGCTGCACTCCACACAGTGCACATTAAAGAAAAGCCAAGGCAGGGCATATTAAATTTTATTGAGAGTGGGTTTTGCAACTCTTTTAAGAGGCCATGTGCCATGCTTCCTTTTTCAAGATCCAACTACCAAAATTAAAACCAGTAAATCTTTCTAAAAATAACCTGAGAAAAACTTTCCCCTATGTGAAAATGAAGCATGTTAATGTCCTCATGTGCCTTGATTTTCCAGAAGGAAAAAATATAGCACCTTGTTGGAAACTACTGTATATGCCCTTTGCACGATACCAATCTCTGTATCACCTCTTCACCTTGCTGCTGATGGTGCGAGACTGGATGTGACCAATTCTGGGGTTCAGGCCAGTAACACCCATAGAGATGGGAGGACACTATTCACCAACGGAGAGAGAAGACCCTGACCGCAACAGGCTGCCTGAAGAAGTGAACAGTGTTTGGATCACTAGATCTGGTGAAGACAGAGTTGTGGGAAGGTGAAGGATTTAAAAGTCAATCAGATACAAATTTGTTGCATGGATTTTAATGAGGAATGTGTGCTTTGTGGGTATGGCCGTACGCATACCCACTGTTTGCATTCAGTGGGCAAAGACACGTGAAAGGTGTTTGCATAACATGAACGAGAAGTAGGTAGGGTCATTCTTTCTCACAGTCATGCTCTTTCTGTTTATATATATATAATTTACATTTATTGCAAAATATTATGTACTCAGACTGTGGCATATGTTAGGCTTGGTGTTTCACTATTGTATGTTGAGGTCTTGGGGGGAGATGAGAGAGGCAGTAAAAATAAGTAGGATCCTGGGGAGGTGATAATTTCCAGTTAAAGGGGAATATAGTTTGCATAAGCAACAAGGAAAGAGATTATCTTAGAGATTTTGGAGAATTTCCTCTCTGCATACTTGGAGGCAGAAACAGAAGTGCTATTCAGATCTTTTAAGACTGTACCTTTGTGCCTTCCTCTGCATCTACAAAGTGCCCTGCCCAATTTGTGTAACTGCAGCTTAAACAGAAGAGCAGTGACTATTCCTGCACAACCGTGTCTATTCGGTGGGATCTAGTAGGTGGTGAAAGCAGAGGGAAGCTCCTTTGCTGTGGCTGGCTAGAACCAAAATGTGAAAACATGGGTGGAAAGGGCAGTGCTGTGTGAACTCAAATAGCTTTCCCATGTCTTCAAATCTCAGAGTCTAGATTTTGGAGATTGTCTCTTGATAAAATTGTGGGATATGGACTGCAAGCGCGGGCAGGAAGCTTAGCAAGTTCTGGAAAGGTAATGAGCGAAGGCTGCAGTGAACACCAGCACAGCCTTTCCTTCCCTCAGCCCACGAGCACTTTCTCTGCAGCCATTGCCAGTAATAAATAACCTTCACCTAAACCATCTCATCACAGCCTTTATTGTATGGGCAGTGAGTGCATAGCAAGCCGGTGCTATCCTAATTGTTTATACTGATAAGAATACAGTCGAGCCAAACACAGAAAATCATTTTTTGAAAATGCGTTCTGAAACGCTTTCTTGCAGTGCTAAAAACAGTTTACAGGAGATGTTGAAAACAAAGTGCAAGATGTAGATACCATGTGTTTGCTTTTCAAGACTGGGGTAATGCCTAGGAAAATCTTTGCTTTCGAAACATGCTTTAAACTCCAGTGGGGCAAATGAGGCTGGACCCGTTTGCACCAACGGTCGGTGTGATCTCAGGCTAACCTCGACGTGTCTGCCTGGCATCTGTGGGACGTTTGCCTCCAACTGCACTGGGAGGTAGAGCCAGGCCCCCCCAGGGGCCAGGGATTCTCAGGGATCTCTTTTTGTTCATCTGAGCCACTTCTGCCCATTTCAAAGACTGTGGCCAATTAGCTGTAAAAACAGATGTGCCTGTGATATTTCTCTTCCTCTAAAGATTACAGCCCAGATCGCTCTTGGTGCTTGCATGGCAGAAAGGCAGGAGGCAGGGGAGAGGGGAAGGAGCAAGAAACCGTTGCTGATGTGCTTGCAGATCTACTGAGGCACAAATACGAGGCCGGAGGAGGAATCAGGCTTTTTTTTCAGTAGCAGTTCTTGCAGTATGGAGGATGGGGGAAGGCTAGGGGAACAGCAGGGTGCTCTTTTCTTCCCCATGTCTCTGTATCCTCTATATTCCCTGGCCCAGGGAAGCCAGGCACACAAACAGCAACGCTCTTCCTTGGTTTTCACTTCAGCCTGCTCCCTCGGGTGCTGGCAGCTTTGGGAGTTAACCTAAGCCTTGAGACGCAAGTCACACCGGCTCTCTTCAAGCAGAGGACGTTGGCCGGCAAGGTCCTCAGGCACTGGGAAGGGATCTCGGCCTCGGGTGGGCTGGGACGAGGAAGAGGGCAGCCCTGCAGTGCTCCCCGCACTGCTGTGCCTCCCTCACGGCCAGCCAGCCCCTCTGCTCGGGCTGCTGCGCAGCGGGAAAGCTCACTGTACAGCCCGCGTGCGGAGAATCTTTCGGGCGCTCCCCACGGGTGCTCGCCACGACCCCCCGGGTGGTTTGGCTGGCTCCTGGAGAGAGCCGGCCTCTCGGTGCCCTGGAGCCGGCTGTGGATTCCTCCCCTGTCACCACCTCTTTTCCTCTGTGTGTGGCATCAGAGCAGCCAGCAGGATGTAACTATAGACTCGGACTATTTAGGGCTGTCGTTGCTGCTGGCCAACACGTACGGCAGGTTGACTCACGAAGGAGGAGGGATTCTTTTTTTAAATGTAGTTTTTCAGGCTCAAGCTTTTGCACCGTGGTGGACAGGGAGTGCTGTTTAACTGGAAAAGCTGCTTTAAGAGAAACCTTCCTCATTTAGTTTTATGACGAGGGGAAAAAAGATCCTTCTCGTGCATGAAATACGATCGGAAGGGCAGAATCCCCCTGCCAGGGCTGGTGGGACGGGGCAGCGGTGTGAGCTGGTGCAAGCAAGGAGAGTCAGACCTCGGGCACTTCCACGCTGCGAGGGCTGGTGAAACTTTGGATCCCCTCCTGACTGCAGATCTTCACAGCAGCATTCCTTGTGTGACAAGCCTTTTTCACATTTCCCCATTCAGCTGATTGTGGGTGCTGCGCTATTTTAAACCCACATGGAAGTATGTTTTTAGGACCATCTGCTACTGGCCCTAACCCAGATGATACAGTTAGAGCCTGCCCACAGCATCCTCCCCTCCTTCAGACAGTTCCAGGAACAAGCGGTGAGTCAGTCCCGCAGCTGAACTCATATTTAGCTAACCCTGATATCCTGCCTATCGGAGAGAAATGCACAACGGCCTTCCCAGGTGCAAAGCCCCGACGTTTCCATTAGTTAGAGGACACTTGGAATTAAAAAAAACACACACCACCACCACTATCAAAGCAAACGTCACATTAGTGCATCGGCCTCTCCCGTTCTGCAGCGGGAGCAGGGAAGAGCCGCGTGCCGTCATGCAGCAGCTCACCCTTCTTGCTTCGGCTTCGAGGCTGAAGGGCAGTTTCTGCCCTGGGCTGGCCGGTGGGCTCGCAGGGCTCCCCTTGCCGGTGGCTGCGGCAGTGCTGCTGAGGCAGCGGCTCTCCCTCGTGCCGAAACATCTTTGCACAGCTGGAGTGTGGTTAATTTTTCCTTCGGGTGCTGGGGGTGAGTGTAGGTATCTCCTGGAGTGGTCCGAAGGCGTGTGCTGACTGTCGAGGTCCCTGCCTTCCCTCGCCGAGCAAATGTTAAACACACATCTGTGGATCTGGATGAGGCTCTTTTCCTCCACCTGAGGAGCTTCCTGAGTCTGAAATAAGGTACCAGCCAATGGATCATCCGAAATATCCTCCCGGAGAGCTGTATGACTAAGAACCGGTGTTTACAAGCCATTACTCAGTGTATTTTAAACTCCTGCTCTTTGATCCCTGTCTGATCCAGCAGCCGCTTTCTGGCTGTTCGGCAAAACCGGCAAAACGTGCCCTGCTCTGTCATCACATTTCTCCTGGATTCACTTCGCACGCCGCACCGTTTGCCACCCAGCAGGTTAATGACCCATAATTGCCTTCTTCACATAATGAGGGAAGCTCAATATCTCCACAGCGGATACGCCAGCATCCAGCCCAGGCACAGCCTTCCAATGTTAAACGATACCGGAGGCCCTGTCCTGCTCCCACTGAAGCGGTGGTAAATCCCCCACCGCCTCCACACAGCCGCTGACTTCCCAACTCTGCGGCACGGAGGAAAAACCCTCCCTGGCGCTGCTGGCAGTGTTACCTGCAAAATGAGCGTGAAACCCGAATGTGGTTTTATTTCGGCTGCGCGGTGAGTATTTGTGTGCTTCTGCGTACACACGGATCAGGCTGCGAGGGGCTTTCGCTGCTATCCTGTTTCGATCGATGCTGATTTAAATAAGCGTCGTGAACCTAATTATTTAGTGCTGCTCGCACGGCACTGAATTTGCTACGGTACCCTTGAGACAGGCAGGCTTTATCCTGCTCAACAGAAACATCCGCAGCTGTACCACACTCCGCTTCGGGCTCCTTGGAGTTACTTCATCGTCGCCTGACAGCTGTGTCCCCTGACCATTATCTGGTGGCCGCATACTTCAATAGCCGGCTGTATGTACTGTATGCCCTAGACTACAGTGTGACCTGACAGCTTGGCTTCCTCTCCCAGAGTATATCTTCTGCTACTCTTTAGCATCCTACAGTTTATCTGTGGTCAGCTTTCTTACCCATTTCCTGCCAGCTGCTACTGGTCTTTTAGTCAGCGCCGCCAGGCAGGCAGGCAATGGTGAGCGAGCTTTCTGAGCCTTTCGACGCACTATTTCTTGCATGTAGGCTTTGCAAAGGCTGCTCTGCAGTGTTATATACAGGATTTCTGCGTACGTAGTGTCACGGCAATTAAAGAATGTCACTCTAAGAAGTACGCCTCCTGTTTATGACACGGTATTAATTTTATTTCGGTTCCTGCCTTGTTGCAGTGTTATGGCTGAGGCTCGATGAGCACAAAATCGTTTCTAGCAACAGTTATAACTCATTTCCTCAGCACACGGAGCCCAGCATTTGGTATCCTTCTTCCCTCCTTTGCTGAGTTGTCCCACAGAGATAATGGCACAAACCCCCACTCTGGATCCAGAATTTGGTATTTTACAGGATGATGATTCCTCTGCCTAAGCTTTTTGGAAAGTCCCTAGTTCTCCAAGCTGGGACCAAGCTGATGGCACTGAAGTGCAGTTCATGTGCTGAGCTCGATTTGAAGGTGTCCCATTGCCACAGCAGGGTGCAGAGACTGTGGAGGGTTGGTACTAATGGACGTGTCCCTTGCTCCTGTTGTGCTTGTCAGGTCAGGTTTTAGGTTTACTGTTGGGGCTTTTTGGGAAGCCCTTGCTCTGGGAGAACCAAGTCTTTGGCACTCAGGGTTATTAAGTGAGGGTTTTCTCTCCACGCTGACTTCCCCTGAGTGGGAGCTCCCTTCCCTGGAGCACCTCAGTCAACCTCAGCTGAGATGAGTCTTCAGTGGGGCAGAAATCAGCTCCCCAGGCTCAGGGGCTCTGACCAATTGAAAAAAATGACTTTGAAACAGTGGAAGGAGAAGAGCTCAAAGCCTGACCCGAAGAATTTCCTTTTGTCTTTTTTTTTTTTTTTTAAAAAAAAAAGCAATCACTTTAAACCTTTATGAAGTTTATGAGTCAGCATGTAATAGATCCTTATACTGGGCAGTGCAGAAGTTCCTGTGACTTCTTGCATGCTCTTTGGTAAGCCCTGACACATACCATCAGTAGCTGCTTCCTCTGTGATTAAGCGTAGGGAGGGCATGGATAAGGGCATGGATAAGAGCATGGATGAGGCCATGACCATGTCCTGTTCAACCGTGCAGGCTAACTGTGTGTCTGGAAGCAGGAGTGCTTAGGCCAAAGGCTGAGGGAGACCCCATGGAAAATCAAGGGAAAGAAGAAGTTTAGCTTATGCGGCAGAGTTCCCTGCTGAGCTTCTGGGAGACCGAATGTTGATGGCACAGTCTCTCAAATGAGAAGCAAAGCAGAGATGTCTTCCTGCCATCCAAATGGTAGGAGGGATTGCTTCCATCCTTTCCCATTCAGCATTCATTCTGAAACTTAATGACGATAGCTGGGGGTAAGGGTTGTGTTCTTGTTCTGAAGCACCTTTTGGAGGAGCCTGTCCATCTCAGCAATATGTTGAGGATGGCTGGAGAGGTTTATCTCACCATCAGAGAGTCAGCATGTGTGAATACTCTGTGTTCAATGTTCAGCATTGTTGCCTGCTTCTATCCTGGTCGCTTTAGTAGACATACCGGGGAGAAATCCAGTCTGACTGAGCACCACAGAATGCTAAGATGGAAATTACCAGTTAGGTCTTTCAGTGCCTGCTGTGTATTGAAGGAGTTATAGATTTTAAAGCATTGATGCATTTGGCTTATTAAAACTTAGGTTCCAGGGAATCCACTTGACCCAATGATGCAGATCTGCTATCACAACTGTTTGTCTCTTCATTATTTACCACTCCAGCAGTTTTTTTAATCAAATCTAGCTTTCAGTAGCAACATTTTTTTATTTCCTCCAGTTAATTGCAAAGGATAGTGAACAGCACTGGACTAAGAAGAGGTTTCTGTGGGATCCCATTAGACATCTTCTGAAGATGGGGATGATTCAGTTAGGATTGCCTTTTTGAGCCCTATTGGCTCACCAGCTTTTAATCGATTTAATATGAAGTACATTCATTCTAGATAGCGCTAATTATTTTAATCAGAATGCCATGTGGGACTGCATTAAATGCCTCACAGATGTTGAAACCCACAGCATAGACACAGCTACCTTTATCAGCTAAACTTGTAATTTCACTAAAAAGCAACATCAGGCTCATTTGACAAGACTTTTCCACAAAGCCATGCTGATGACTATTAATTACGCTGCCATCTTTTAAGCCTTTTTCAACTCTGACCCACATGAGCTTGTCAGAGCGGGATGAAGCTGCAATGCAAATGAGACATGGGGGCAGAGGGGACTTGCTGAGTTGTGTCATCTCCAGGCCAGGAGCTGCATTTGGTAGTACTCGTTTTGGAAAAAAAATACTGTTACCTTGTTATCTCTTCCCATCAGTCCACTGATTCCTTGATCAGTGTTAGGCTAACCAGCCTGTGATTGCCTGGCTGCTTGTCTTACCCTCTGTAAGTAGTGATGCCTCATGAGCTTTTTGCCAGTCCTCTGGAAGTTTTCCCATGGTCCAGGATACGCGAACATTTTGGAGAACTCTTTGGCACATTTCTTTAATATGCTGAGGTGCAACTTACCAAGTGCTGCTGATTGAAAAATGTTCGGTTTTGATAGCTGCTGTTTAACTTTCCCCTAAGTAACTGATGGAATAGAAAGTGTTTCCTTATCGCTGTGAGATAAGAATACATCATCCTGCTACTTTCCAAATACAAACCTGAAATATTTATTGAATACTTCTGCTTTTATGAATCATGACTGACAATTTTGAGATTCCTATCTAGCTGTGGAGCTATCCCATTGTTAGGATTTTGTTTGTTCCTGATACATTTAAACAGTTCCTCTTTATTGTTCTTACTGGCTGCAGATTTGTGTGTTGGTGCCTTTAATTTCCTATGGTAATTTCCTCACCGCTGATATATGTATACCGACACTGTCAAATCCAGATGCAAGTCCGAAGTCCAAGCTACCAAAGTTTTAATGAATCTGAGCCCCTGTTTTTGTCTTGACACAATACGAACAAGCAATGTTAAAGCTTGGATTGAGGTTTAATTTCTGAATTTCACATCTCTTTCCTTCGAATCCAGAAGAGCTGGCATGTTTCAAAGCCATCTCTTATTTAGTAGCTCTCAGTCTTTTAGCATCAAGATTAGAAAAAATAATTCCATTTCTTTCATTCCTGTGAAGCAGGAATGAACTGGTTGGTACTACAACAAAAAAATTATTATATTTTTGAGTTATATTTTGGGTGGTGAGTATGACCCAAACTACAGAGGTAACTGGTGGATGGGACTGCTCGTCCTCTGCTCCCATGCAGAGCTGAAACCTATTGCAGAACTGGCTGAAGAGACTAGAGGATTTCTGCAGGTAGGGAGCAGCTATCGAGTACGGAGTCCAAGCCCTTGCATTTTGATCCAGATGCTGCTGCGGTGTGTATAAATAAGGGAAGATGGGACATAACAGGACAGTGGGGAGTAATTAATTCATTACATCAGGGCTGAGGCCGTGCACGTTATCTCCCTGTCCTGCTGGGCAGTTACTCGCCACAGTGCTCAGCCTTGGGCCTGTGGATAGGAGGGTAAGCCTAAGTGCTGCCTTGCTTTGGAGTTTGGAGGTGGGTGGCTGTGGCATCTGGAGGCATTTGGGTGAGATGAGTGAGACTTTCTCATTGCTTCCCTCCTTGCTGCTGTGGGGGTGTGAGATGTTTTTCACCCTTCTTGCTGCTGTCTCTGAACTAGCGTGCTGCCATTCACTGCAGTTGCGTGTGGAATGTTGTACCCCAGGGTACAACAGGCTTAGAAAGCCCTTCTAGGTAACAGCAGGTGAGTTGTTATTTTTGATTGCAACTGGGTGACCATTTGTTGGCTCTTTAGCTGGGTAAAGTTATTTAGAAAGTTAGGCAGCTGGAAGAGCGCTGCAAGCCTGGCTTACAACTCTCCTCTCTTTCCCAGTAATAGACTTTGATTTGCCGTAGTTCATTTCCCTCTGAAGTCTGCTTTTTGTAGATAACATAAAGCACTTGGCATAGTGGTTGATAACTGAATGTATGAAGCATGACATTTTCCTAGATACGGTATGCCATGTGCACACTTGTCTTTTGTATCGGAACCCATAAACAAGAGTTGACTGAGGGCAAATAGCTTGCTCAGGTTCTTCGGAGATGCAGGGAGTGAGTCGGTGCTGAGGGGGGTGCAATGTATTCACAGCTGCTTGAGGAGGACATGTGGGAAGAGAAGGCAAAGCCTGAGGACAAATAATCCCTGTGAGCCAGCTGGTAGCAGGTGAGGTGCCTCATGATGGGGACAGAAAAAAAGTCTTTGGAAACTTAATTTCCTTCTTACTTGTTTTTCTGTCCAGTGATTAAAACACTGACATGTTTTTCTGTCTCTGGAGCACAGCAATCCACCTCTCCTCCTACCTCCCGCAGACCAGTGAAACCTCAGAAATTGACATCAAGGACTGGGACACCCCGGCTGGGTTTGGTCCTGGCCAGCCATGTGTGGGTGGATGGTGGTGCCCATGCCGAGCCCTCCTGCGAGGCAGTTTTAACCTTTTGCTTTCTCCCTCACTACCCACAAAGAGAAGCTAAAAATAGTAGCCGATCTTACAGAGTTCTGGGAAACTTAATTCCTTAGTATGAATAAAGCACTGAGCTCGGCGCACTCTGTGCTGTAAGATGGAGCATTATGTTTACCAGTGAATATGCAGAACTATGTAGTATGTTTTAAAAGTAATGGAGCTTCACACCTTCAGCTTTGCTATTAAAGCTTTGCCGAGAGCTGGATTCACAGTGTTGCTCTGCTGAGAGTTATTAAGGGTGCGTGTGAACCAAGGGAAAATGACTGCCCTTCTCCTTAACAGCCCTGAAGGTGTTACACCAGCAGCCTGGCTCCAGCCAACACAGGACTTACCTGGAAAGGTAAAGGAGAGAGAACCTGGTCGTGTCATGAAGGGCAGCTAGAAGGACATGGGAAATGTGGAGCTCTGGTGAGTCAAGCTGAAGATACTTAGGGTTGAATTTTCAAGCCTCCTTTCCTAAACTGTGAATGCAAGCTGCAGACAGGCAAGTATAGGCCAGAGACAACTCAAAGAAATGCTGACTTGCTCATGAAAATGCAGATTTTACAGTTGTGTGTGTCAGAACGTTTGCACAGCGAGTGAGAAGCTGTGAACTGCTTCCCTTGGTGCAGACTGAGCTTAGCCATCTTCGGTTCAGGCTCGGTTTTAAGGGAAAGTAAGATAATTACTGATTCTGTATGAGAATCAGACGCCAGTTTGCATCAAGTTTTTGTGTTCCATTTCAGCCGTACATTTATGAGATATCCAGAGGCACGGGAACTGAAACTGAAGAAAATATTTGTGGGATTCCACAGAGACGGAAGCTGCCACTGGTTTGCACGTGTGAATTTTGCCAGTGCATTTCAGTGGCTTAGTATGAAAGTCTGGTGCTTGCTCATAACGAAAGTTGAACCCAAAACTGGCTGTATTCAAATTCCCAATGCCCAACAAACTGGAGTATGGGGGCTTAAGGCAGAGGAGAGGGGCAACACCAGGTAAAGATGCTGTTATATTTATTTTAGTGCTTAGAGTTGATTGAACTTGGGTGAAAATGATTAGCCGAAAGGATTCTGAGTAAACCAATTTAAAATGTAATTATGAAGGGCTCAAGATAGTGTGTGTGTGTGTGTAATTATGTTTCTTGCCCGTGTGCACTGTACTCGGTGATTTTGTTCTGCAGCGGGTGGAAGGGGGAGGAAAGGGCACGCAGGGGAATAGCTGTGCGGGGAGCAGCCGCCGCGCGGGGTTTGTCCTGCCATCTGAAGGTGCGCTTCTAGCTGTGCCTGTGCCAGCGCTGAGCTGGGTACCAAACCGGGTGTAGCCATTGCAGTGCGTAGCTGTGTTTCAGCTGCTCGCAGCTGGGGACAAACAGCCGGGCAGGTGGTCACCGCCAGCTCCGTGCTGCTCTCCCAGGACGCTCCCAGGCTGTGCCGCAGCGAGCTCATAGAAAACCAGCTTGGGGCCGCCTGCGTAAGCTGCGGCATAGCTTGGGACAAGACCACTGACATTCTGGCTAGTGGCATTTCAAGGTTGTCCGTATCGCCTTTGTGACTGGCAGCAGGGAGTAAGGTCCGTCCAGTCAGCACTTTGTCACAGGCCAGCTCGCGTCCCCGCTGTTGGAAGCTAAGTCACTCTGGGATGGCTCACAGCATCCGCACCGCATGCTCTGAAGTGAGCTGCATCCGTGGGGAGTGGGTGTACGAGTGGGAGGACTTGTCCCCCTCGACTCTGCTTCGCTCCCCTGCCGGGCACTGGCCTGGAGCTGGAGCCTGGGGTGAGCAGACCAACACAGCGTGGACACTGTGCACGCCCAGGAGCCGTGCAGGGCAAGCCCCGCGGACCACACGGAGACACCTTTCTGAGGTTGTTGCATCTGGACTTTTCTCCAGCTGTTTTTCTTCTGTATTCTCATATTGCTAATGACACAAAAGGTCAGGAAATGTTCCTAGCATCCTTCTTTCATTAAACAGGGAAGACAGTGAGGGAGAGAAAAGAGAGAAGAAATCACCGGTGGAAGGTGGGCTGTAACAGGGAAGTCATTAAGAGGGTGAAGTCAGGAGTGATAAGATGCATTTTATCATCAGTGGTGAAGGGACATGATACCAAATGAGCATGTCTGAGTTAGGCAGTGAGCTGTGCACAGAGGCACATTTAGGACAGAAAGTGAAAGGACACGCTCTGGCTGACTCATGCACTCATCCACGGCCTGAGGGTTAGCCCTTCTGTAAGAGACGCAGCCATGGCCGGGCAGCTGCTGTGCTGCACGTGACTCGCCTTGTCTTACGTGGGAACAGAGGGCAGGAAGGAGCCTCCTGGGACAGCGTGCTCAATCTCTGCTGTTGCGTCCTGCAATTCCTGATCAAGCACCGCCTTAAAAAAATAAAAAAGCAGCCTTGTGCCCATGTTGTTTCATCGTTTCCTTATGCTCTCTGTACGTCTGCTTTCTGTTACTGGCCTTAATTGGGTTGTTAGCTGCTTGGGGCAGCAGTGCTCTTCTTGTCCTCTCATCATTTGCTGCAGCGGGCCAGTATCACGCAGGCGATCACGTCGGCACTTCAGACACATCCGCTGACATTTTTTGGACGTGGGCTGCAAGATAGAGATGTTCCATCGGGACAGCCACGTCTTCACAGCGGGAAGCCCATGTTTCTGTGTTATCCTTTGATCAGTAGGTGCTGGTGTGTGTCTGAGGTTCCTGGTGATTTTTTCAGCACAAGCAACTAATCCTTTTCGTACTTAATCATTTAGTCGGCACCAGTGCGCGCCTCTGAGTAATGGCCTAAAGACCAGAACTTCTAGCCAGATCTCGCATTTTGCTAAAACCACAAACCAAACTTTGAAAAATTGGTGCAGTAAGAAATAAAGTTTCTCAATAAAGAGAAAGGAATATTTCAGCTGCTGACGTCTTAACTCTTAATACCTTCTTACAGGAAAGAACTATTTTTGGAAGATGGCAAGGGAGGTGAAAAGGGATAGCAGTGCCTACAGCTGGTAACACTGACCTGTTTTCCTGGCATTCCTCCAAATGCAAGGCCAGCTTTGCTTGAAATACAGGTGATTCATCAGCTGAATTGCAGGCAGATAGTGTGGTGCAGCACAGTCATAGACACATTATTTCAATAACCTGAGTTTTAGCTGTTCCACTTTAAAAACTAATGAAGCAAATAATGTTATGACACTGATGTAGGCAGTGAAAATGTGTCAGAGAAAGGCAATTAACCTCTGTACTAATAAAGTCTGTCAAATTAGTAAAATATTTTTTATATATTATAATAGCTTATAAGAAATATATAGGCCATGAGTATTCAATGGTGCAAGCCTTGTGGAATCATTTATACCTTTGAAAAGTAGATGTAAGACTTCATCAATGAAAAGCAGGAGGTTTTTATATGTTTTTTGCATAGATGTAAATGACCAAAAAGTCACAGGGTGACTTTTGCTGGGGTGGGTAGTGGATTTCTCAGGTCCCATTGGCATCATGCCCTTCCTACTGCAGCTGAGGTTGGGCTTTATTTCCACATGCAGGCATCCTTTAATCACTTACCTCTTATGTTATCGATTCTCTGCCACACGTTCATGGGGCATTCTGAGCTGACACGATTGGTTAAAAACCAAAGCAAAATGGATTCTGTAATCCAGCTACCTGGCTGGAGAAATAGGATTATATGAGATGGTTGCCTGGAGCAGGAGAAGGTTCTCTCCAGTCCTTGTCCTCTCTCTCTGCCTCAGCATTCGTGATTTCTCCCACTGAGAGAAAGCATGAAGCTGACGCAGGATATGAACCAAAGCTAGATCAGTTAAATATAGGCTTGAAATTCTTTGCTAAATCATGTAAAAGTTACCGTGGACAAAACTGACTTCTCCCATAGGAGAAGCAGCAATATTTCTGAAACCAAGTGAGCTTCCTAATGCATTAATGTTGTAAGTGTCGTTGTGCTATAACCAGCACTTAGCTGCTTCACATCGTATTTTGAACAGCTTAGCCTATTGGTGAACATCACATCTGCAGTTCTGTCGTGTTATAATGTCACCAAATTTCCTGGACGCTCGAACATTGATGGTACAAATACACTGAAAAACATAGCCTGACCTTGAGTTATGTCTTTTAGGATACACAGTAGTAAAACATCCATTTATCTTGTTTGCAAACACTTCAGACGAATGCATTAAGGCACTACAAGGTTAAAACCCCTTATTACTCCAACAACAGTCACCTGCCATCTTTTAAAGCGAAACCTTTATAGTGTTGTGTCTGATATTCATAATCCTACACAGCCATACCTTGTGCTGGTATGGGTGTGATAAAAGCAAAATTTTATCAAAGGATTTCATATCTTAACTGTATATCTACAGAAGTGTTACTGTTTAAGGTGTTAAATAATATTTAAATATTAATAATTAACAACAAACACCTCATATAAGTTATCATTATCGAAGGGCACGTGCTCCTGATTATGGCCTCTGTCCTTGTGCTCCCCCACACCGTACCCTCTTACCCTTGCCGGCACAAAGGACCTTGTGTGTGTCTCCTGCGCTTCCTACCACAGTCAAGACTTCTTGGATGGAAGGTATTGCACTGAAGAGCAGGTGTGGACCTGAGTGTGGACAGCCTGTAACCCTCTCCCTTTGCATACATCAGTCCTTCTGATTTTGATTGAGTTGATTCGCTTTGACTAACCAAGCGATCAATCTGATCACCCACATGGCGGCCCACCAGGGTGCACGTCATGTCTTGCACAGCATTTGGGAATGCCAATAGTGTTAGCAACTGTGTCTCAGTGACAGTTTCTGGTGCAGCCATCTTTTGCCCAAGCCTTCATCAGGTTGGCTCTTGTGAAATTGTGAAACAGCCGTCGGCTTAATTATTCACTACAAAATATGAAATTCGGCTGAACTTGATTAAAAGAAATGGCAGAAACCATGTTATATTCATCACAAGTGAGTCGTTGCCTTTGAATTTGTTCTAATTAAACATCAGGTCAGATTAACTACTCAAAGGGTCTTACTTTTTTACCAGGTCTTAAAGTAATGTATAGTTTGATTGATAAGTTTTGAGTTCTTTTAAACAGGCTATTTATTCCTTGGGAAAACAGCTTTTGTGCTTTTTTAATTACACAGTTAAAATTATATTAAAAGTTTTGGGGTTTTTTTTACTTCTTATCTATATTTTAAGAAGCTTTGAAAGGATTAATTAAGCAGCCAAACTACCTGCTGAGGTAGGTGAATGTTACTATCATCTCCGCTTTTCTGATGGGGAATCTGAGGCACAATGCCGTGTAAAGCCTAAATCCACCATGTCTCTCCTTCGGAAAAGATACAAGGAAGATCAGCACCTGCCAGGGAGCAATTAATAGATTAACAGAATCAGGTGTGAGTGGCTTTCCCAAGGTCAGACTGTAATGTTGTGGATAGACAGTTGCAAGCATTTGAGTTAATGAGTTACCGACGGTGAGCTGAATCGTGAAAACTCACAGGATACGTGCTTCTAGTCACAAGTGATGTACACGACGGTACAAACTGCCACAAAACTTGGTGTTTGTGATGTCTTAGGATAGCCTTGCCATGGCTCAGCTAATTTCCTAGGCCACCCCAGCATCTTGATAGCTGGCGGTCCTGTGTCCCTGTGTCAAAGTCCTGTCTCCTGAGGCATGATCTGTAGGGATTCAGAGATCTGCTCTGCAGATCCAGGCATGGGAATGGAGTGAAAAGAGCCAGTTTGGCTCTGGCTGTGCTCGGTAGTATCTGCGCACTTTGATGATTTCCACACTTGAAATCTGAAACATTTTCTTATACTTAAGGAAGTTCTTCTCTTAAAAAACACCTCCATCAAATCCAGTCTTCCTGTTGTTTAGTAGTTTTTACTAAAAATGGCAGAATTTACCATTTAACGATAAGCCCCTATAAGAACCATCATTCATCTGTGGGCTGAAAACAGCCCTTCATCTTACACTCTTTCTGCTTTCTGTTCATCTGTGTCCCAGCCCTCATCCACAGTTTCCCGTGGGAATTGTTATATTAAAAATGTAATGACAGAAATGTTGTTTTGTACAAGACCATTCAGGAAAACGGAATGCTGTGCAGATGTGCGTATTAAAAGCTCAGTATCTCTAAGAAATACACTGCTGTGTTTTGATAGGTTTTTCTCTAAAGCTGTAATTAGCCACAGTCAGCAGCATGCTTGAAAGGGTTAAAGGAAAACAGGTTTGAGGAAATACTCAAAGCCATGTGTAGGTGCTGCACGTTTGTCGATGCAGTTGCATGCACGCTTGCAAAAAACGCAATGGGAAGTGTGTCAATCGCCTCTCTTTGCAGATGCACGTAAGTCTGTGTAAGCGAGATGCTGGTTGCCATATAATTAGGGCACGGGGCTGTGTCCCAATGCCCCAGTTTCTGTTTGTGACCCTGCAGTGGCCTGGCATGTGACAAAGGACAAAGCATTCGACTCCTCCAGGTCAGTGCCGTCACAAAGCAGGGTGACCACAGTCTGTGTGAATCACCGGGTGCTGCAGTGTTAAAAGCGTTATCAAGATGCCGAGTATAAAGCTCAGTGTTAGTCAGGATATTATCTTCCTCACTGTTAAATTTGGATATCTGCTATGTCCAGTTTGAGATCTCAGAGCTTATCTGCAAAGTGCGTTGCATGAACATTTGATAGATTGTCTGAGGCTCTGTCACAAATATTTCCCTTTTTTGCTTCTGCTAACATTTCTGAGGCTCCTACACAAGCCTGTGGAATAAATTTCAGTAAGACATATGACCTACCAGAAGCCTAGGTACTTTGCTGAGATGCATTTCTTCAACTCTGCCTTCAGTACTGAAAGCATAGATAATAGCAGACATCAATAACCGTATTTTTAAAAAGTTATATATAATGTATGAAAGTATAAATGCATTATATAGCTATATTTGAAAAGTGAGCTGCATATATTCATATTTATTTTCATCTATAAAGATTTCTTCCTCGGAGGAGAAGAGAGAAAAAAAGAAAGATCAACATGTGACAGATGCACATCAGGGAAGTGGGTTGTCACACTGCAGGGAGGTGTTGAGATATCACAACGATGGGCACGCTACGCAAACCTGAGCAGAACAAAATACACTGCTTGGAAAATTGAGCAGACGTAGAAATCATTAACTGACTTAGTAAAGAATGATGCCGAGGTGAACTACAATTTTTAAATAATGTGCAATCTGGAGGAGTCTCTGTAAAACAGGTGTTCGAGTTTGAAGTTGAACTTTTTACGTTTGTCCCTAAAGGCAGATCTGTTCAGTTTTTTCTTTGTGAGGGTATAGGCTTGAGGGGAATCACCTCTACTACAGTGGTATCCTTTGCTTTTAGAAATGGAACGGCAATCTTCTGCCCGTGCTGCTCCAAACTGACCTTTGAGTCTGCTCTTGCAATCCAGTATCTGTTTTCTGAGCCTAAGCTTTAAGTCACAGGCTTTGCAGCAGTCTCCCCAGAGAGCTTTGAGGCAGTTCATCAAAGCAGGTGGAAGGAAGAGTATGTTGTAATAGATCTTTCATTCTTGCATATGAGTAACGAGGAGGAACAAAACATGCTGTCTGTGGACATAATTTTTCTTTAGAAACCTATCATACCAGGACTATAAATATAAGCAATGTATTACAGGTGCTACATACAGCCTTAAATATTCTTCTCTGGCGCCAAAGCGTGCGTATTGGTGTGATTTTGTTATGGACGGAGAGAAACACTGTCTTTTATTTTTGTGACAGCTCAAATACTGTGTTAAACAAATTACTCCCAGGACATCTCGAATGTTTTTGTTGTCTGATCAACTCAATCCAAATGATTAGTTCGTGTTCAACTTCCTAAGTAAGTTAATAAGCTTTTTAGATTCATGGTTCAAACTTCATGATTGCAATTTAACTGGTGTCTCAGAATTTATGCTTCTGGTTTGCCTGCTCAGCATTAGTTTTGCTCATTCGCTAGTCAAGCTCTTATTTCCTAAAGTGGCCCCTTCCCCTTCTCAGTACCTGCACCCCGTCCCCCTTGAAGCTTCACTTTCCTGGTAACATTTTTGCATGTCCTGAAGGATGTGTACCTCTACCTGGGGTAAATTATTCCTCACTGAGACTATTCCAGCAGTATTCAAGAACTTCCAGACGCCGTTTGGAAATGAGTATGAAGTTGAAGCTAGCAGCTCTGCTGCCCAGGAGATTGAGTTGCTGTCATATTGCATCTGACTTGCATCAGATCAGAGTTTAGGATTTGGGTGATTTGTTCTTGAGATTAATGTCAATCTGTTTTAAATTAAAACACCCTGGGGCAAATCCTTTGCTATGATCAATGAACTGTCTGGCTGCAGTCAACCAACATTACAACAGACATGAATTTGTCCTCCTAGTCCATTGCCTCATCCCCTACCGACATCACTTTTCTTCTGTGGTTCAGACATTAAGCCTTTGATCCTATAAGTTGTTGACCATTTTCCACTGAACTCAGTGAGAATGGAGAGTGCTTTGGTGTTCAACACCTTGTTGGTTTGGGCACAAGAAATGGACCACATATCTGCTCTACCTAAAATATAATTACAGTGTCTCTACAAGCAGGAAATCTGCTTTGCACCTGTTTTATCGCAGGAACAAAAGGCGCAGGAAGTATTTGGAAAATGAGGAACACACCTGTGTGTGAGTGCATAACAAAGCATCTTTATATATAATCATTTGGTATAAGTCATTTCAGAGTTGACAAGCTGTTTTTCAACTTCGTGTCACCACTGCCTGATGCATCTAATTAGTCCTGTTCTCCAGCTGACAAATATCAGCTGCTCTTTCCAAAACATGGTTTCTCCCTTAAGTACATCCCTTTGGCAAAGTTAAATATTAATTATCCTTTTTTATTTCATAATTATTCATGGGTGCTAATGTCACTACACAACAAATGAGTAAGTCAATACCGCAAAATATTACAAGTGTTGTTTCTGAAGCTCTGCAGCAGTCGAGATGTATGGAGCCGTGCTAGAAATGATTGTGGCAGTTGTGGCTGGTCTGTGCTGACAGTCACAGGCCAGTGGTAAGACTTAGAGCCCTGTGGTTTGGTGGATGGGGACACTGGGCCTGGATGTGGGAAACGTACCTTCTCTTCCAGCTCTGAGTCTGGCCCATTTTATAATGGCACAAAGCGTTTCTCCTTCTACTCTGCGTATTGAAATTGCAAGGCACAGAACAGTGCAGATACTGGGATGCTCAGATACTTCCACAGGTCTGAGTTGTGTGGACTTGTCCTTTTGCAGAGTGTTTGGGTGGTGTTAGTCTGCTGGAGCTTTTCGTTCTCCTGCTGTCCTTCCTTCTACCCTTTGTGCCAGTGATTGCAGGAGCTGGCAGTGGGCTCTACTCTTAACTCTCAGTAGTGCTTTGCTCTACAGCTTCAGTAATTCCCTCCTCCCGAGTCTACTGCCACCCTTCAAGCAGAAGAGCACAGTCCTTCACTGAGGAGGTTTGCGTCCTCCTCATTGCCACATCAGTAGGTGGCTATTTCACACGGATCCTATTTCTGTTTGTCTGCTTTCTCTCCAGCTGACCACAGCCAGTGCCTGCGTCTTCCTCTCAAAGCCAGCTGTCTTTGTATGCTGGTCCTCAGGAAGATCCATGTCCATGCCTTGTGAAACAGGCTCAAAATCAGACACTGAGCAGTGAGATATGTTGTAATTATGTTTCTTGAGACCAGTTATACCAGCTGTACCCACTCTATGACATCTTTAGCTGTTCCCACAAAAATGAAGTTGCCCATCGTGTCCAGCATGCTGCCACACTGACATGAAGGCCGAGGCAAACATTTTCTTTCCTCCTGGAGGGGACTTTGTATTTGTTCTGTCCAGCCACATTTGCAGCTGGACTCATTTGCCGGCCCCACGCAAGGCCTGATGTAGCTGTGCAAGCCGGTATTCTTTGTGCCTTTCAAAGCATCATAAGCAACTTTGAAGCCGTTCCCTTCCTCAGGTGGCATTTCAGGGTACGCTGGCTCACTTTTATCTCAATGTCTGTTGCTCACTGCAGCTCAATCCATCCAGCTCTCCATGTGTGTGGATCAGAAAGATGCTGAAATACAAGAGGATCTCCTGTAGCTGTTCCCTGCCTTATTCCAGTTTCTCACCTTGCCATTGACCTGACTTTGAGACGTAGCTTCTTTGTGAATCTTTTCTAGCATGGCTAGCATTTTCTTACCCACAGCACACAACCCAGCATGTCTGAAGTGCTAGACTTATCTTGCCTCCCTTTCTGTAGCCAGCAAAGTAGTTGGAGTTCAGTTGTTTCACTGAGCCAGACCATAGGACTGAAACAGCAACTGACAGAACTTGGGCTAATGTTTTTGCAATACGTAGATTAAAATTAAACTTGATCCTAGAGCAGTATGTTTTAGAAGCCTGGAGTGTTTGCGCATATATTCATTGTAAAGATAAAATTTAATAACATCTGTTTGCATTGCAAGTGTCCTGTTTAGGGAATGGAGTGCAAATAACTGCCTGGGTACCTGCCACATGTTTAAGTCGTGGGTTTACTACATGAGAATTTGCATGTCTTTCTTGTGTTTTTAAGTATCTGAAAAACATGACATCTGATGGAAGTTTTGAATAATGCTGTTTTTTTTTCCAGGTTAGATACCTGATAAAGACCCAACTCCTGACCAAAAGAAACTGAGGTGGGTAGAATCAATGTGAACATGAAAGCTCCCAAACTGGCAGTCATGGATGATATCCAATCATTATAATTATTTCCAAGTAATTTAGCATATCTCTAATTATAATACGAGGTCATCTTGATGCAAAATAATATCTAATTAGACACAATCCCTTTTCAGATACTCGTAACAGATTCCAGAGAAAAACCTTTTGGCTCCTCTTATTGGGAGCTTTTAATTCTTAATTTACAATTTTTTTTTTGTAATTAATTTTTTGAGCAAACACGGCAAATCAATCTATTTGAATTAATTAGCATTTCTTCCTAGTCTCCCTCCCTGTTACTCCTCTTTTTCTTCCCCCTTATTTGAATATTACTCTGATTTATTCGTGTTTGTTTGCAACCAGTGCATAATGATTTCAAGCCGTAGGCAGGCAAGAGACTGTGGCACAGGAAAGGCTGCAGCTCTGGGAAGGCAGGAAGGTTGTGTTGGTCACCTTCGTCTACTTACAAACACCTTCTTGCGTCCGGACTGGTAAGGGCAGCGGCAGAATTAAGCAGGATTGTGGGGCTGAGGTGGGACAGGGTAGCAGAGCGGTGGAAGGAGCCACCACAACCACTGAGAGGGAAAATGATAAGCACCCACGCAGGAAAACTGTCTGATCCGCATTTGCTAAAAACATTATAAGCTGAGTATTGTTTCACCTTGATACTTTATAAGAAAGTCCCTATGAGATCAGATTTGCAAAGAACACCTGGGCAGCGTTCAGAGAAACATATCTCATCTTTATTAGTCAGTGTTTGCACAGCCACTTGCTTTTTCCAGTGTTTATACATATCTATTCTTTCACCTTACGCAGATGTACCGTATGCTCCGTAGCAGGCAGATTTCAGCTCTAGAGCGCGCTCACCCTTTCTCCCCTCGGAGCTGTGAATCTCTCTAGCTGTGAGAGGCGACGCTGTCCAGTGGTTTGAGCTGTAGGCTGAGCGCCAGCAACTCCTGATGTTTTCTTGTCCTGGTTCCTTTCCTAACTTGTTCTGTATTTTCTACATCTGTCAAGCAGTGGAAACTTTTGTCAGGACAGTCGCGTCAGAGTCACGGGAAAGTGACAAGAAAGCTGTGTTTTTCACATGGTCTGTGATGTGAGACACTGGTTTTGTTTGGAATGGGAATGCCCCAAAAAAAGGAACCCTAAGTTAGCAAGTGATTTTGTTGTCTTGTTTTCTTCATCTGAAAAAGATGCATGACAATGCTTATATACCTAACTCCCTTGGATATTGCGAAGATTAATTTGTGTATGTAATGCACTTTGAAAATAGAAACTGCTAAGTAGCATTAACTCAATCAGAAATTGTTTTTCTGTTAAACAGGATCTTTATCTTTCCTATAACTTGCCTCTGCTGATCTTGGATTGTACTTAATGTATTTGGAATTAAATCCAATAGGAGAAGCTTAGATTCAGGGACAGAATGACCATGAGAGAGGAGGAGGGTTTGTAAGATAGTATATGGCTGCTTGGAGATGTAATCGACAATCTCAGTTTGAGGGTCAGATGAAAGTGAAATAATGCTCTGGCCTAATAGATGCATTCATCTAATTTTCTGGTCAATTAAAAATCAGCCCAGACAATGCATGAAGACTGAGGAGATTAAATAGAATCTACAGAAATATCTCAGGGAACAAAAGAATACAAAGAAACTGAGTCCACTATGTTGGAGCAGTTTGGGCAGTCCTGGTAAGAGGCAGTGCCTGTTCTGGGAACTTCTCTGGGCCGAATGGATTGTGTCATTCAGGATTACTTTTACTCTAGTAAATAAAATAGGCCAGGAACTGTTCACTGGCCCCAAAGCCAGCTGGAATGTCATGGCTTTTGACCATAAATTCTCTTCCTCTCCCACCCCAACAAGGTGGCCCATCCAAACTGCGTATTGGGAATGGTCCCTGGCTATTGCTGAAAAGTGTCCAGGCATTGCTTGAGAGCGAGCTGGTTGCTGTGGGACAAGTCCGTGCCAAGGATGGCACTGACAGTTGAGCAGCGGGTGATGCTGTGCCAGTACTTGGGCCCGTGCCCTGGCCCTCTTGGTTGCCTAGTGCAGATAGCCCATATGTCTCTGACTCTCAGCCGCATCCTACTGTTCCTTCAGCCCTTCCTTGAATTCCTGGCTTGAATTCTTGTTTTATTTGTTTGCCTCAGAACAGCATTGCCAGAATCTGAACTGCCTTCTGGAGCGGGTCGGATCACTAGCCCATCGCTGGCCGCTTAACAAGCAGAGGGAGACATACAGTCCTTCGGCACGGTGGGAAGCGAAGGGCTGTGCACTTGGCTGGATGGTGCATGAAGAGTGAAAGGGTCAGTGCCCTGCCTTGACACACTGGTGTGTGTACGGACCACGATGCACATGCATTCACAGGGCGCTTCTCTGGACTGTCGTTTCCCAGTCATAGCCAAGCTCTTAGGCTGTAACAACTTTGAAGCAAGGAAGTGGGTCTCAGCTAATAAAATGCCTTCTGTGTGCAGAAGGCAACAGAAGTTTGGTAATGCTATAGCTTTGGAAAGTGGGATGGAAAGTGATTATGAAACCTAAATAACTGATTCTGGAAGAACTAATTTCTTCTAATTTGCAAAGCTAGGGAGTGTCATGTAGATCATTTGTAGGTTTCTGTGTGTAGTTACACATACGAGTGTAGTTATTTGACAAAACACTGGGAAAATGGGATGATGATCTGAAATTAGAGGCTGACTCAGATGACTGGAATTTAATTTATCAGCAAGTGAAATTAGTAGCAATGAATAGAAGACATAAAATGACTTTATCAAATTTCCTACACAGATCTTGTTTTACAGAAGAAAGAATGTACAGCACATAAAAACAACTCAAAATATTATAATAAATGTAAAATGATAGTCACTTTTAGCATATGGCAGAAAGAAATGAAAAAAAACCCACAAAACAACAAACCCCATTGCTTTCTAGAAAAGTGCAGATTGTGTCATTCGTGTTTAAGCTCTCCCAGTTGCCACGAAGTATGGGGGAAGGCCTGAATATACAGCCTTCTTGTCCTCTTAGCAAGAAAAGATTTTCAGCACAAGTACAGGCTGGGCGGAGAATGGATTGAGAGCAGCCCTGAGGAAAAGGACTTGGGAGTGCTGGTGGATGAGAAGCTCAACGTGAGCCGGCAATGTGCACTGGCAGCCCAGAAAGCCAACTGTATCCTGGGCTGCGTCAAAAGAAGTGTGGGGCCGGCAGGTCGAGGGAGGTGATTCTGCCCCTCTATTCTGCTCTCGTGAGACCCCACCTGGAATACTGCGTTCAGCTCTGGAGTCCCCAACACAAGAAGGATATGGAGCTGCTGGAGCGGGTCCAGAGGAGGGCCATGAAGATGATCCGAGGGCTGGAACACCTTTGCTATGAAGACAGGCTGAGAGAGTTGGGACTGTTCAGCCTGGAGAAGAGAAGGCTCTGGGGTGGTCTTATAGCAGCCTTCCAGTACTTAACGGGGGCCTACAGGAAAGCTGGAGAGGGACTTTTTACAAGGGCGTGTAGTGATAGGACAAGGGGCAATGGATTTAAACTGAAAGAGGGTAGATTTCAATTAGATATAAGGAAGAAATTTTTCAATCTGAGGGTGGTGAGGCACTGGAATAGGTTGCCCAGAGAAGTTGTAGATGCCCCATCCCTGGAAGTGTTCAAGGCCAGGTTGGATGAGGCTTTGGGCAACCTGGTGTAGTGGAGGGTTTCCCTGCTTATGGCAGGGGGATTGGAACTAGATGATCTTTGAGGTCCCTTCCAACCCTAACCATTCTATGATTCTATGATTCCATGATTATTAGGTCACACACCTAAATGGGACACACACCTAACTGATCTCCGGAACTGGGCTGTCTTTTGCCATGGAAGCCAAAGGCAAGTTTTGCATTATCCCAAACCAACCTTCAAATAACAACACCTGTTGTATGGCAACTTTTGTTTTCCATTAGGAGAAAGGTGTTCTTCTTGATGAAAGAAAAAGGAACTTCTCAGTCTTGCAAGGACCTCAGAAAAGTTCTCCCCAGAAAGGAGAAATCACCAAATGAGGCCAAAACATTCCAAAGGCTTTGACAAGTTGTCTTTCAGGCTTTGGGGGACTTCTAAATAATTGTGAAATTCATAAGCTCTTTCTCTTCTGCCTGTGACAATATAGATTGTTCTGTAGTCCTTATTGGTAATAGCAACTGAGAGACAGATGTTCAGAAGTCTAGCAGAAATCTAGCAATTTTTAATTGCTTATAATCTTTAACTGGGGTGCAGTAAATTTAAGGGGACAAATAAGAGCCGGAGAAATATGTTAAATGCAAACTGAGCTGGAATGAGTATGAGGTCTCCTGCTGGGACAACTAAGATGCAAAAGCCCATCTAGAAGCTAGGAACAAGAGTTGGGCTACGGAAAAATAGAAACCAGCATTCCTTGGCCAGGGAAGCAAATGTAGTTATGAAATGATTGTAGACTCTAGAAGCATTATTTCTCTGCGAGTATATGACCTCTAATTCACCTGAAAGATTCTTATCTCTTTTCCCTCCTAAAGTGTGCATATATATTTAGATTACTCATACAGATTATTTTGCTTCCTTTCATGCTTCGAACCCTATGTTTTGCTATTGCAAGGAAGCTTTTCACTTGTGGTTGCAAGTTGATGTGGAGACTGTCCCAAAGCAGACCTGCTGACTGTCAGACTGGAGTTCAGGCATGGAGATGGGTATGATCATCATACTGGAGACACAGACCCAAGCTGTGGATAGTCACTGCCAGACTTCTGTGATGGGGGGCATTCAGTTTATCTCATTTGGGCTCTTATGTGACACCCTGGTTTATCTCATTTGGGCTCTTATGTGACACCCTTGCAGCACTGGCTGAAGCCTTTCTACTGCATTGTGCATGGGAGGAAAAAGGAGAAGGTGGCGTGAATTTGTGAACCATGCAGTGCCCTAGGTCCAAGGCTTAACAAGCCCTCTCCCTGTCTGGCCCCACCTCTAGCACGAGAAGTGTCTACAGTTCCCTCATACCTGAAATTTTCGTAGCCTGGTTTGTACTCTGCTCTGGACATCAGACAGCCAGCCTGAAACCCAGACTGTGCTCCTTGAAAGGTGATCTTTGGAATCTATCCCATAGTGCTGGCTCTGCCACTTCTCTGAAGCCAAAGGTTGAGAAGAAAGGAAGGTGTCAGGAATCTGACTGGCTTTAATTCTCCTTAAAACTGCTCGTTGAGTCCTCCTTTATCAGATCCTGTAAGGTGTCAAAGTTGGTGGTCCAGCGAGTACACAGGAAATCTCTGGTGATTACAGAACCAAGGTTAAGGCACACAGAGTGAAATTCTGAGGAGCTCTATGGGCCTGAAGGCATGGGTAGGTAGCAGGCCAGGGCCCTTCCAGAGACCCACCCTGCTTCCCTGGCAGAGCGAACGGGTGAGTACGGGAAGGAGCTGAAGAGGGAAAAGGTGCATAGGTCCCCTTCATCCTGGTCTGCCTTTTTACTCTTTTGGACCTACCTTGAGAGCACAGGGTCACTTTCTCCTCAAGAACACGTACACTGTTGATGGACCTTGCTTAGGATCAGGAATGATTTCTTCTCTCCAAAGGCTAAGAGCAGTCTTGTTGTTTCAAGAATAACTATTAAATAAAGTGATAGAAGAATAGCCCTTTGATACCAAATGCTTAGACCCTTGTCCTGCTGCAGGACAGGTCAGTACTGCAGACAGTACTGTCTGTGATACAGTCTGAGCTTCCCATGGTTGCCAACCCTTTCCCTCTATTTTTTCATGTTTTTAAAGCCGTTTCAAGTCTACATTTGAAGATTCCAAAAATATTAATACAAATGACATTAAAAGATGTTTCTGGTGCTCCTATTTAGACTGTTCTTGGCAGAGGGCTGGGGAGTTCAGCTAGAGCTGCCCAGGCTTGCCAAAGCCAGATGAGCAGCAGGTTCCCCCTCCTTCTCCCTCCACCACCAAGAAGGGAAAAAAAGTCTGTTGAGCCCTAGATAAACTTCAAAAACGTTAACAGAAAGAAGTGGAGAATGGTCCAGAAGCCAGATGTGATGGGGAGAGAGAGAGAGGAAAGATCTGGGCAGTCTTGAAATGGTAGAGGGGAAAGGATTTATCATGGGATGGTAGGAACGGCTGCAGAGGGGATTAAAAACAGGCAAGTGAACATTACTGGAGGCTGATGATATTACAAGGGAAATAGCTGCTTGCTGCTGGCTGTGTAGGAGGCTTGTCAGACTTGGGGAAGTAAAAGCATAGTGCTTACATCAACAAGATTTTTTTTTTTTTTAATGACATCTGGTCCAGTGTTGCATTTGGGCATGATATTTAGTGACCTACCTACATGTGACACATTTGCAGTGTTGGTTGCTGCAGCTGGCAGGGACAGGAAAGCTTGCAGAGGAGAGCTCTGGAGCATGGGAGTCCAGTACTGTCCAACTCCTCAACAGGTCCAAGCTGGGTACATCAGTGTCAGCACCAGAGGTGTCCCATGGGTGATTTAAGCCATGCGAGTTTCAGTGTTCCAGCTTGAACTTTGGCTCTCAGGAGCCACTGTACTGTAAAGAAAATGTGTATTTGATTATGAGTGAAAAGGAGTGCCTGAGCCATCTTCAGCAATTTTTAAAAAAAGGGATTTGGTTTGGCCTTTTTGTTTCACAGAAAAGTGGGGCACAGGGAAGGAGGGAGGGAGAATCCCAGCCCTCTCCAACTCTGCAGCAGCAACCAGAGTGCAATGTGGAATTGTTGTGCCCATGTGAATGGCACAACCTGAGACCTGGGCTTGGCCACATTCAGCGTTGGCCAGCTGCTGCGTAAAGAGCCCTGTGTGGCCACGAGGCATTTCGTGAGTGAGGGAAGAGACCTAAGTTGTGCCTTGCTGGCTCAGAGGCAGTGTGGGAGAGCAGAGTGGAAGTGGGCTGGGATTTAACTGACATCTAGCAAAGCCCCTTCTGGGATGAAGCCCAGCAATGGCTCCTTGGTTCTCTGCTGCATCTCCAGTGTGGGCTGGATCAGCTCTGGCACACCATGAAGGAGAATAGCCAGAACAAGGTGTGGGGCAAGCTGCACCCTTCTACAGCCCACCCTAAACCACAGGAGGCTACACTGACTGCACGAGCCGTGAGGGTCAGCCCCATCTCTGGGCAATCCCCAGAAGGGAGTGGGTAAGCCCTAGTCCCTCTGTACCGCAAGAGCTAAGCGGAAGCTACATTCAGTCTCTCATTAATGCCTTTTGCTCCTTATCCAAAGCCTCAGTAGGGTTTTCAGGCTGCAAGGAGCAGTCAGTTTTGTAGAGCATTTACTGTAATGTTTCATCAGGCTGTGGCCCATATTTGGAATTGCTCAGGTCCTTTCTCCCCCACTGCTGTTCTTTGGCACGTCAGTGTTGTTTTGTTCATAGTGACGCTCTGCTCTTTGGATCCCAGCTGGCATTTGCTTGATGTGGACAGAGTGCAGGAAGTTCTCCAAGTCTGTTTCAGAACATCAGATGCCCTTAAAGGTTTGAAAGGGCTTATCAGTCAGTGACTTTGCAAGAGCATTTCAGACGTGCTGCAGAATTAATGGGTCGGGTAAACAATAAGCGGATCTTTTTTACTGTTGTGGGTCACAGACTCCCTTCTGTTTCAGTGGGCCTAGACTTTATTGCATGAAAAGGGTCTGGACTGGGTAAACCAGCAGTCCTTCCTGAGGACCGATCATGGTGCGATAATCACATGGTATTGTAGGCAAGAGAGAATAGGAGCAATTTTATCCAATACCTGAGTTATTGGAACATGCCTGCCTGTTCATGTGAGCCAGGAGAGAAAGATTGTTTTTCCTTTCTGAAGAGGGAAAATTGGAGGCAAGCTGTGCCAGAACCTTTCCAGGTTTAGAGAAGTGGAGGAAACACCTGCTACGCCATCAGCATTCTTGTTAACAGTGACTGCATGAGTGACAGAATCTGTCCCTTCCGGAGATGATTCAGACTCAGAAGACTCTTGGTAGTGATGACACGAACGCCTGGTAGCTCCTGAAAGCAGAACTAATGAGCAGTGCCACTCACTTAGCGTATGGTTTGACAACAGATGCACATGTTGGTAATTAAGTATTTGGCTGCATTACATTATTTTATTTTTGGATTTCTCAAATACACACCCATCGCAATCTCTAGACACATTTGCATGATTTAAAAGCGTTAAATTTATATCATAACAAAGGTAGAAAAATCATCATAGGGAAACTAAACCCCACTTTCCTGAAGGGCTCAGTAGCATGAGGGCTTTCCTGTGCCCCTCAAACCTAGGAAACATAGGCTCTGTGTGGCAAAAATATACAATATGATCCCAGGGACTCCTCCCATGTTGAGCTGAGCCATGTCTGTGGTTTCAGACCAAATCAGTACACAAGTCTTGGACCAGAGTTTTCTTACAGAATCATAGAATGGCTTGGGTTGGAAGGGACCTTAAAAGATCATCTAGTTCCAACCCCTCTGCCATGATCACATCCATCACTGCTTGTGACCCAGCAAAGGCTTGAAATGGCTTTGAACTTCATGAACTTTGTAAACACCTGAATGCAATTGTACCTTGCAGCGCTAGAAAGCAGATTCAAATACCTGATCTTAGAAGAGATCTCCTGGAATGTTTTATTCTGTCCTTGCATGCCAGCAGTTAATGTATGTCAATATGTTAATGCTGACCTCAGCTGCAAAATACCTACATAATGGTGCTTGCTGGAGCATCTTGCTCCCAAATTTTATACCTTTTGTAACTCAGTCTGGATATTTATTAAAACTTTCTCTTGGAGCCCATGCAGCTTTGCTCTTTGTATCACATATACTGAAGGAACTGTTGCCCTAGAAATGATGGAATTACTTCTCAACCCACTCTTCTCAGGTTTCTGTGGTGGGTTGTTAAGGAGGAATTAGGGTGCATCATAAGGGCATGATGGAAAAGCGTACTGTGACTGGGGAGGTGACCTGGTCCAGGAACAGTCCGTGACATTATGGTTTTCCCCGGACATTGTCTTACAAGCTAATAGTTTCCTTTTGCATGAAAGTTAGGAACTGGGCCAACTATGTTGAACTTGAGTTTGTTTTGAGATTCTGAAAGCAGCAGAACTAGTCAGAAGACCTGTTCTCTATCCTGATGTTAGTAATGGTATACAGCAGAGGTCCAAGATCTACTGGAATATCGTTGTAAAACCTGTGAAGTTGCTAAATATTTTGAATGTCCGGAGTCTTGTCTAGAAATCTTCAACCTTGTTTTACAATTCAAAGAAATTCCAAGAATTTGTCACCATTGCCTTCTGAAAGTATAATTGTTCACAGACTGTGCCATCTTTCCATGAAAAGATAAAGTAAAATCTCCTTGTTTTGCTCTCTATATTTGTAAGCATGGTTCTAGAGCTAAAATTGCAAGACACTGGTGCAAAGACGCTGTTTTACTGACTGAGAGATGTCTCTGTGTATCTTTCTGTGTTCCTTTTTACTGGCTGGAAAGTCTGCCTGTGTACACTGGAAAATGCCTACAGTGTAGACTGAAGTAGAGGTTAGCTATGCTTAGAGAAAAAAGAATTCAAGTCGGCACTGACACTGAGAAGAACATTCAGAATCTTGAAAGAGAAAGACAGAAATGTGAATACTAAGAAGAAAGGTGTGACCAGGCAGCTCCACCTACAAACTGCGACCCTCCAGGGCAATCTCAGGTTTCTGCTATGTGCTAGCATACAAAACAGATTACCTCCTAACCTATACTGCAGGCATGAGAGTATTGGAAATCTGTTGCAGGTGTTTGATGGTAAACAGTGTTTATAGCTGCCAGGATGGAAACATTTATGTGTGTGAGTGAGTGCAAGTGAAGGGCAGGCCTCAAACTTTCACCCCATTACCTTCACATTTCGGTTTTGCTTTGCTGAGTACTAGATGCCCTGTGATTTCAGCCTGCTAGTGAATTTATGAAAGTACTGATGATTTTACTTGAGTATGTCCTGTGTTAAAATTTGAAATGCTAGAATCACCTGAGAAGTGGTGGGCTAATTTATCACAGGAACAAAAATATACAATGGAGACTGAATGGAAGAGGATGAGTTCTGACAGGCATGCCTTTACTTTTTCAAGCAAGTATTTTTTGCATGGGTGGGTGGTGCATTAGTTATATATACAACTCATGCTTTTAGCTACAGCAAAATGTGAGAAGACATAATAATAGCTCTTCACGTTAAGGCTTCCTCTTTTTTTTTTTTTTTTTTTTTCAGTTCAGTTAGTTTGAGACTTTAGATTATTCTCTTTCTGAGAACTGGGGGAAGTATTTTTAATACCTCTCAGTGTGAGTGGTGACTGGGCTGCCCTTAGCCTAAGATGAAAACAGCAGTAGATTTACTAGGAGTTGAGCCAGCAGGTTGGACTTCTAGTGCAAGGCTCCTGATTACTGCCTCACAGTGGTTCCCAGTTAGTCAGGAAGATAAAGAAATATATATCCATCCAAAATATGAGGCAAACTCACCTTTGATGACATAGTGTGTGTGAAGGGCTAAATATACTCTAGTGGGATCCTTTTTCATGGGGGGGAAAAAAAAGTAGATTAGTATAGCCAAAAGGGCAATGTGTTTACTAAATTTTTGCTCTACACACAGTGGTTGACAATTGCCCGCAATGAAACTGTAGCACAGGCAGGACTAATGAACCTGTTGGCCTCCTCTATCAGGGCTGTGTGCATGCTGGGGTGGCAGGGAGGGGACAAGAGGTGTTTACCACAGCCCCAACACACCCACTGCCAGTGCTGTTTTGTGGGTGGGGTGGATGTTAAGGAAGAGAAGGTTAAAGAGCTTGTTCCAGTGATCTTGTGCAGCAAACCACTAAGGGAACGTCCTACCTCCTTGAGGTAAAACGTTCCCCCTTGCTTTCCTTTTTGGAATATGCAGTTCTTAACTCCCACTTGTGCCAGTCTAGAGTAAAAAATACAAGAGATCATAAAATGGCTGGTCCAGCTCTGTCTTTTGATAATGATCAACCAGATGCCTATGGAAGGGTATACAGAGCAAATGCAGGAATATTTCCGTATAAATTTCCTTCCTTCCTAAACCACAGAAGTCTGTGTCTAGTACCCAAATATGTCTGTCTTGTGAATTTGTGTAACTGCCTCTTGAGACTGTGTGCTATTCACAATATCCTTTAGGAAAAGCTCCTCTATTTAAATACCAGTTCTGTTGAGAAGTACCTCTCCGCGTTTTGGTTCTGTCTCCTGATTACTATTTTGTGTCCTTCATTCTAAGTGAGCATTTCTTATTCACCTTTTCTGTGTCACAGAAGAACCATTTTCCTTAATTTTCCATTCTAGGAATGAACCATCTGAACCCCCATCATGTGTGCATCTTTGCATGTGCAGTGGATGCTGTGATAAGGGGCCGCAGAGGCTCTTTTCCAGCAGGGATTTCTTCAGTATCAGCTTATGGTGGCTCCTTCCTTGACTGCAGAGCAGCCGTATAGGCACTTGTGTTCCTCAACCTCAAGGGGAATGTGCAGTCAGGTCATAGAATCATAGAATCGTTAGGGCTGGAAGGGACCTTCAAAGGTCATCTAGTCCAACCCCCCTGCAAGGAACAGGGATATCTCCAACTAGATCAGGTTGCTCAGGGCCTCATCCAACCGGGCCTTGAACGTCTCCAGGGATGGAGCATCCACCACCTCTCTGGGCAACCTGTTCCAGTGTTCTACAACTCTCATGGTAAAAAATTTTTTCCTAATATCCAACCTGAATCTACCTCCCTCTATTTTAAAACCATTCAGGTCGGCTGAAGTGTGTCTGACCTCAGGGAGCAGTGAAGAAGTCATCCGCGTTTGCTTAATGCATGTGAAAGTGCAAGGATGCGAGAGCAGAGTGGGAACCATGCATCCTGCTCACTTCAGAAGACTCAACAGGTCTGTAAAATCGTCCTATTAATAACACATTTTCTAAATTCTGGGAAGGTACAAGCACTTTAAAAACCTACAACAGCTTAACCTCAACACAACATTACATAAAAAATCTTGAAGTTAAGAGAGGTAGAACAGATTAGAGTTCAGGACTGGGGTCTGCAAAGCTTCACTCATGCACCGAGTCCTACCTCCTGTGAGCTGCCCCTGGAGCCCCATGCGGGGCCAGGCAGGTTGAGGAGTGGAGGACACAAGCAGGCATTTCCACAGTGCACTGTCTGAGAGCATTTGAAAATCGGAATGCCCAACTTTCCTTTTTTTTTTTTTCCCTTTAAATTGGGCAGATGCTTTAAAAAGCAGACATTTCTTCTTTAATTTCTAGCTTTTAATTCATTTATAAACTACATGTGCTTCAAGAGTGATTATGCTAATGTACTTAAGACTATTTAAACCCTTGCACTGATTAGCCTAACCATTCATTTTAACTACATTGTACAAATAAGATGTTATCTTAAAAATGTGTTTAACAAAACTCCATAATCACAAATATGCTACTTTACTGAATGCAACTATTGGTTTTACTGAATTCAGCCACTTAAACTTTAATTTTTAACATTCTGTTTTTCTTTGGATTCCTGTATACTATACATTGGGACTAGGCTGGTGGAATGCATTTAATGGCAAAAATAACCAGTTAAATTTATATTTCATCCTGTCTCCAGGCAATAGAATTTGTGGGGTCACACTCAGCTCATGCATGCAGAGGAGCAAGCGGGTTGTAACTCCTCTGAGGCAGGTGGGAAGTGCTGGCTCTCTGCCTTGAATTAGCACAACATGGCCCTGGCCCTGGTTTCTGCTTTGAGGTCTGCCAGGTGCTACGGGGCTGCAGGCAAATCACTTAGCCCAGCGGGTCTGGTTTTCCCCATCTGTATGGGGTAATGATGCTTAGCTATCTTTGATGTTTACTGATGAGAAGTGCTATCTGAGTCATAGACCTCGTTAAAGGTATCTGGAGTGGTGGTTTCTTTGGGCAGCTTCATGCTGAAGGTGGCTGAGGCTATTCTGGGCAGGTTTCCCTAGGGCTGCCATCGTGTTGGTATCATTGTTGTCTAGTGTCGTTCCTTGATGAAATGATCCAGGGAGTATAAAGAGAAACGAGGATCTGTGCTCCCTCTGTACTGCTCTGAAAACAGCAAGGGTATTTTAAGTGGTCTGCCTGATATCAAAAACTTGTTGCCAGCTTGCAGAAGGTCTTCTGCCAGAAGAGTCCCAGACGTGACTGCTGGAGGGACAGAGCTTCTGCCTTTCGATGTGGAGAAGCAGCAAACCCCTTCTGCCATGTCTGAGGAAAAACGACAGCGGTCAGACGTTTTTGTTGGTACATCTTTTAAAAATCTGTTTTAAGATTAATTTAAATTAAGAAGGATTTTGGTTGTATGTTGCTACATGACTCTGGCACGCCGTGAAGTCAGGAGGGCTGTTGTTTCGGGAGCAGTCTGCAGGGCAGAGCCGCCTGGTCCTCGCCTGTCCTGCCAGCATCCCAGCCACATCGGGCATGGGGCGAGGCCGGAGGGACTCTCGGAAGAAGCTGAGGGGGATTGGTGGTAACGAGGACGGGCGTTTCTAAGCCCTTTAGCCCTGACCCCTCGCTTGGGCCGGTTCTTCCTCTCAGCAGCAGACACCAGAAACGGTTAACTGAGCCCCGGGCTTTGTGTGAAATAGCTGTGAAGGTCAGAGTAAAACACAACATACTTATCTCGACTCATCTGAAAATTACCCTCATCAACAGCATTGTTTATGCCTGATAGATAGCCTGAGCACCGATTAGGGTTGTCATTTCCTGAGGTGCCACCCGGGGTGGATGTGCAGGGTGGAGATACGGAGGGAGAGAACCCCTCTGCGACCAGGCGGCTGTGGCAGCAGCTCCCTACACCGGTGGGATCCCGCGCCAGCTCACCTCGGTGTCCTCTATCGTCCTCTCTGCAGCAGTCTCCGAAATCTATCACGATTTTTTTTTTTTTTTTTTTTTTTTTTTGAGATCTGGTGCTGATGGTGCTGTGTGGAACGAAAACACAGAGGCGTTTCCTGCCCCGAGATGGCCACTCTCTGAGGTACAGCCACTCCGGCAGGATACAGAGAGAAGGCTGGCGTGTGTGATGGTCTGTGTTTCCCGTTGCTATCGGTCGCGGTCAATCAGGGGTCATCTTCTCTCCCATCGTCTTTAGGGGAAAGCTGTGTACTGGGGAGGTTGGCAGAAGATATAAAAGAGAAGAAAATGTGGGAAGATAGCGGCTGGCCTGCTCATGGGGGGTGGGATGCGAGAAGTAGAATAATACACACGACAAAAAAAGAGGCAGAAATGAACCAAGGAGAGAAGTGAGGATCTTAAAGGGGTGATAGACAATGAAGTTTTGATATTTACATCTTTTTCTGTGCCTGATAGACAGTAAATTGTTTCTGGGAAGCTCTTTGTACCCTGGGCCTTGCTTAGGTGCGCATGCAGGAAATGAATCTAATCTTCTCCTAAAAATACACAACCTGCATTGACTGTTTTAAGAACTCTGAGCAAAGGAGAGCAAATTCATCCCAAGATCCATCAGTGGCATAAAACTATAAGGTGTGTATTGTAGCATCGGATAGTAGAAGTGAAAAAAAAAAAACCCTCCGAGAGATATCTGTGTATCTAACAGTATAAAACTACTTTCAAAACTGTGCTGTGGAAGGAACACATGGAAAAAGCTACGCTACTTTGCTAAAATGTGATATTTTAGAGACTAGTTTGCCCAAAGGGGCAAATATACACATGCAGCCCCGTCAAGCAGAACCCCTGCAGCCGCCCGTTGGGAATAGTGACACCTGTGCACGCGGGTGCTGACTTTTGCATACACAGAAGCTGCTTTTAGGGTGCCTGAGTGTGAGCACTCCTCCCTGAACATCTGCAGGTGCGGCTGCATGCAAAGAGACAAAGGGAAGTTGAAAGGAGGCAATAGTATGTGCCCTCCATGGTAAAAAGTCATGAGTCACACTTCAAAATACTGTAAGATTCTGTGTTTTCAGGCTTTTTTCTGCGGCCAGGAGGGCCAGAGTTTCAAGTACAGCAGGTAATAACCTCTGGGAAAGAGGACTGCGAGCCTAGCAAAGCACAGGAGCTGACAACTCTGAAACTTTACCCCCCAATGTCTCAAGACAGCTGCAACTGAACTGCCCACAGCACAGATTTGGTATCATGCTCCATGTCACCGTTGAAATGTAAACTAGGAAACCCTCTTACTGTCCTTATGAGAAAGGAGAGTGAAGCAAAGAGCTGTATAGCTTGTGGCAACGCAACTCCCACAAGAATGGCAGCACTAATGCAGAGATGTCACACATCAGCATGGCTTCCTTTGTACTCATGTGTGCAAAGCACAGCCTAAAAATGTGTGTGTGCAAATTCTGCTTTGAGGTAAGGCATATCAAGGTCAAGCTAGATAAGTAAGGGTTAAACACGCATCTCACTGCGAAGTGGGTAACAGTTGCGTGTTAACGTTATGCCATGTCACTATTTAGTGTCATAAGAGAGTGGTTTATTTCTTAAGTAGAGAGAGATGCAGAAAGTATGTTGGATTTTAAGACGGATTATAGAACAAACTGAAACCAACTAAACCATGAACACAAAACTATGATGCTTTTTCTTCCATGGCACTTATTAGGGGAGTTAAAAATCTTACCTACTTTCTTTATAAAAAAAAAGAAACAACCAAGACTTGCACTTCTGTGGATTCCTCTGAAAAATTTTCATGGTCATGAGAGCCACACCATATTGCAGGAAAACTTTCTTCTGAAAAGCAAATATAGACATCTAAAAAAGAAAGATGAATAAGAAGAGGATCTAGTCTATGATTTAGTTGGAATCAATGGGAATTGTGCCATTTGCCTTTGGTAGCAGCAGAATCGAAGCTGAAACACCGGCTGTAGTTTATTTTAGATTGCTGCCTGTCTGAGTTTAGATTTCAGATCTAAACCACAGGGTTCCTTTTCTTTTAACTGTCTACAATTTATGTCAGCAACATATATTCTAAATATTTTCCTCTACCAGAGGATCAGCTGAGCCTGTAAGGTCTATGAGTGAGATAAGTAAGCCCTTTCCCTTTTCTTCCAAGAGGGAGGTCTGCAAGGTGTAAGTCTAAAGGGGTGGATATTGCACCACAGGAAGATGTGCCTCGGGACCAGGCCTCCAAAGCTGTGTGAATGCAAACATGAGAGGTTCGAGCAAGTTGTGCTACTCAGCACTTCTCAGGTAGATATATGGAGAGCAGAAGCCAGCTTAGCGGGCTGGAGATGGAGTAGCCTGCGGAGTGAAAGTCTCAGCAGGTCGTTGGCTGAGGACTGAGCTCTAGGGGTGAGGAACCTGTGGGGAAGATGGGGTGGAAGAGCCTGTGTTGCCAAATCAATCCTTGATCTCTTGGAAAATGCCGCATTATCGTGAAACAGAGCACAGGAGGAAATATCCTCATGAAGGGAAGAAGGAAAAAAGTAAGGCCTGAAGTCAAAGAAAGAGGGTTGCAGAAGGCAACAGGGAAATGGTATCCATCTTGGATAGATGTAACAGTCTGTAACGTTAACACTTATATTTGAGTAGCAGTACTTTTCTTGCTGGTAAATGTATATGATTATCTTTAGGTGATGAATGAAAAATAGTAGTCACTTAGTCTTTGAGAACAAACAAAATAGTTCTTGAGAAGTCAGCATCTGCAGCCCCTACCTGCTCTTTAATACTGGTTGGTGAGAAGTGACAGGCAGAGATCTCTGCAGGAGGTTTAGACAATCAGACAGACAGGGAGAAACTAGAGGTGAGCACTTGAGACACAGGTGACCTGAAGAATAGGTAACTAACTTTGCTGCTGGAGGGAGAAGAAAAGTTTTAGAAAACAAAATCCAAGAAAAAAACCCCATGAATGTTGGATAGCGGGAAATGTCTAAGAGACCAGGGCACAAAAGTAGCATCCTTGTGGAGGCATATATGGAAACTAGGAACACGTGTTGAACTTTGTAACACCCTGGTCAGGAATCACTAAAAAATCACTAAAAAAGAGAAGTGAGGTGGATCTTAGAGAAAAAGTTGTGGTTTGCAGAACTTCAGAGTTTCCTGGACCGCTCTTGCTGTGGGTCATTTTGCCTGATGGGTTTGCTGAGGCGGAGTGTCACAGCTGCATTTTCTCTCTATCCCTTTCTATGTGGTCAGAGGAGAGAAGTAACAGACGTGAAATAGGCACACAGCTCTGCTCCAGTCCTCTCAATGGCTAGGATTGAGCAAACCTTCATATTTCAAAGGAATAATGAAGATCCTCACACCCTTTCCCTTTATGCACTGTCTCCTACAGATGCGTGTAGAGAGGTTCCCCGAGCAGACGCTTTCTGACGTCATCACAGAAAGCAACTGATAGGCAATTCTCTCTGATAGAGCAACCAGAGCTGAAGAGGTAATACAGCCTCCTATAAGCAAGAACAAACGATGACTGAGATGTTTCTATCCCAATAAATTGTACAACACGTGCTCTATTATCCTTGGGTCTGATCCTGCATTTCTTGAATATTCTAATGTGCAAATAATGTTGAGAGGAGTTTTGGGCATATGGGAAATGCAGCTAAGGTTCAATATGTAAAAGGTGTTAGCCAATTATTCCATGAAGCACAAAGGCCACCTGGACTTTTGTCTACAAAGGTTCCAGTGGCAGTAACCAAATGAGGGTTTATTGAGCTACTCTGAGTATGAAGGACATTTTTGCTTTGCTAAAAGAAACAGTAGAATTTGTGGAGCTGAATGTTAATGAGACCATTCAAAACTAAAATAAGAGTAGCCCGTCTCTGTCAATTAATTTGAATAATATCATACTCAAGTTAAAAAAAGCTCAAACAAACCCTCAAACACACCAAAGCAAAACACATTGTATCCATTTTTAATGTTAACGTTAGTTGAGTGTTGGGTGCTTTCTTCATCTCTCTGAAGCACAAATAAATAGATGGGATCCATCCTCCTGTTATCTGTACTAGGTTCTCCTTCTTTGTTTCAATGTGATTGCATCATGTTGAAAATGCTTTGGGCAAATGCATGCGTTCAGGTGCTCTTTACTGAAACCTCTAAAGAATGAGAACAATTAGCAGTATAGGGAACCATACTTTTTACATTATTAAGCTGTTTTTCATCTTAAAAATTCAGTTTCTCTTTAACAGGTTATCTCTGTGTCATTTCACAGAATCACAGAATGTTAGGGATTGGAAGGGACCTCAAGGGACCATCTAGTCCAATCCCCTGCCGGAGCAGAACCACCTAGATCATGAAGCAGTTTTGGAGGAAAGTTGCACAGGAGGGTAAAGGGTTCAGAGGCAAGAGAGATCTCCACATAGTTAAATTTATCTATTCACTGTGAACCCAGAGCCTGACAATTGCTTATGACAAATGTATTAGCCCAGAGGTAAACACAAAGTAGTTTATTAATGTGGGAGGCATGATTGACATGAAATAGAAATAGTACTTAGCATCTATAAAATATTATTATTCTGATGAAATTAAACAATTTTAATATAATGATTCAAACAGACAACATCATTTTATACTGATAGGAAATGGAAGCTTATAGAGGCTTACTGACATGCACAGGGTCACACAGCGAGTTTGAGGGGTAAGCAGATGAATTAGAAGACCTGACTTCCATTGTAATGCTCTTCATTAGATGACAATCCACAACAGAAAAAATGAATGGAAATATAAAAAGGCAGATGGAGAGTGAAAGGAAACGTGCATAAGTGTTTGAAATAAATATATTCAGTGGGCAAGAATGAAACTGGTAATTGAAACCTTTGCTCACTTTTAAAGAGAATTAAATGTTTTTGCTTGCAGCACATTTGGAATAACAGGCTACTGAAAGAGATGATGGGGCCTCTGAGAGAAAGTGAAAGCGTTTACTGAGGATGTTGCTAAAAGCTATATTTTTGCCTCCATTTTCAGGAAGAAATAAGAGGACAGATGGCAGAAATTTCCCAAAGGAGAAAAAAGAATTACTGGAGAAGATCAGGATCAGACCTGCACAGGTGATCATGAAATTGAAATGCCTGAAAACTCAATTTCTCAAGGTTGATATAACCCATGCCTAGGTAACCAGCTTATCTGAATTCTGAGGCAAATGGGACAACATGAGAAAACTAGGAGGTGCTGGAAGACTGGTAAGACTGTAATGTCAGTGGTGACCTAGAGAGAATCAAAGTACATCAGAGTATTGTCAGCTGAGTGGTTTCTATTTTATGTGCGTTTCCGCACCACACTGATCGCTGGAGTATCAGAACACCTTCAGTAACGTCAGCTACTTGATCTGAGCTCTCTCAGCTTCTCCTTCTGGGACAACAAGTGTGTCTTGGAGGGCCGATGTTTCAGTTGCATGTTTTTATTATTATTAGTGTGTGTATTGTAGAATATTTGCTGCAACAGGGTGGGCTGAGAAACGTGTCTTGTGCCTGAAGTGGAGGGTTATAGGTTAGGGAGGAGGCTGCATTTCATAGTATAGGTTGCTCCTGGAAGAGGTCGGATTGGACTGGAAATTGCTGGAGATTTAGGAAAACAAGGACAGGAGTTCTTCCTCCCTTGCCATAGCTGTTGACCTTCTCTTCAGCTGATTTGCGCCTGCTTTCTCTCTGCTTTAGGGATAAAGACCCTTTTCAGACATGACCATCAGACTCCAGCTGTACAGAGGAATGCAGTTCTGTTCCAGTCCCAGTCTAACAACCAGATTTTGTGAGATGTCTTGTTCCCAATGCCGTGGGAGCTAAATGCCTAAACATCTTTAAAATCTGTTTTTGACTTTATTCCAATTTTGTCCATCTAGCAATTGCACAAGCGTACACAGTGTCCCTGTGCTTTTGCATCATTTAGGTAAATACTCTAATATGAAAAGAGACAATAGCCATGGGGAGGGTGCTGGAAAAGCTGAAGACGAATATAGTGAGACAGCTTAAATACTATGATCTGATTATTCATAGTCAGCATGATTGCATGAGAAATACTATGTCTACCCAAGAGAATCTGTTTGGTTTTGTCTTCTCTGAGGAAATGCAGAGCATTTCAGTGCATTGACGTTGTGATCAGAATTTAACTTACAGGACCTTATGGAATAACTAGATATTATAAGTGTAACACAGAGCGATCAAGCTTATACAGTGCTGAGGAGCAGGTTCTTGGTTTTAGGGAGCCTCTTCCAGACTATCATTTTAGAGTGTTATGATCAGAACTGATCCTTTCTCTTCTTAGTGACTGTCACAGAAACTTGCCAAGGGACATGCTCAAAAAGTGCTTCATTTCCCATCTTGTTGGTAATGACTGTTCCTCTTGCATCAAACTCTTGTGTCTGGTCACGACTGAATCAATGATGGGCTTGACAATCATCTTGCTGGATCCTGATTGGACTGCTCTGGAAGAATTAATGTCCAAAGTAAGAACAATTTTTGGACAACTATGAAAAAGCCAGAGAATATTTTGAGCTGGAACTAACAAGTTGCTAGTGCTGACCACTGAACTATGTCAGGGACACATAGGCATTCCTGGATTTCACATAGCCTCACTTCTATCTCTCAGAATTTGTAATTTTCTTTAACAAAGAGCATTTTTTCTGACATTAAGAACCACTTGGAATATCTGTTGTCCCTTACTCTTGTATTATTACTAAGCCTAACTTATGAAATTGAGGGTGTAATATACAGCATGTTACCCTCATCTAAAAGGTGCAGGTACTGACGCAGTCACTTGTCTTGCAAGTGTGCCTGGTGTTGCCCACAATAAATCTCTCTTTGAGGAAAAGAATAGGTGGAGAAGCAGTCATGTGTGGTTGATGTTGATTGAAGCTACGTTTGTGCCCAGTACAATAAAGATATTGTTCAGTACTTATCTTCCTTGTGAAAATAATACTGTTGTAACAGTACCAATGTATCTATGTGTGTCATTCGTCTCTCGTGCAAGCACCAGCTGGGCAAGTTCATTCTGCCCCGTCACATATGTAAGTGGTGCCACTCACCTTTGGTGCAAATCATCCTCCTATATTTTGCGTGAGCGTCAGCTGTCCCTGTGATCGCACTGCTGACACTTCTGTCTTGATCTGTCTGCATTTTGTTAAGGTACCTCACCAGGCAGTGCTTCTGGGTGAAGCTTTGCCCAAAGGCAATCCCATGCTCGAGGTTAGGTGGGGACAGGGGGCCCAGCTGTGAGCTATCTGTGATGATACAGAAGGTTCACAAGCCTAGGAATAGCCCTTGCAAGTTTTGCCAAGCACTTGAGAAGCTCGGCTCCTTCCTGCCTCCGCGTTGCTCACAGGGCTTAGTGGTTTAGTGCCGCCGTTTGCACGGGCCTTCCCCATCCCCTTCCCAGCAGTGCTGGGGAGGAGCGTTTGTGCTCACGCAGCATCTAAGTCCAGATCAGAGGTGTAGCTCACTTGAGTAGGATGCAGGTGGTGGGAGTGGGAGTGTGCGATTGCTTGCAGTTGTGCTGGGTGACAGCTAACCAAGGCGGCTTCCTCCTCCCACGCACGGGGCCCAGCTGAGAAGTGCTGTGAACGCAGTGCCGCTTGGATCGCTTCTCTGTTCTCGCTTGCTGTCAAGATGTGCAGCGGGCTCTCGGTCGGACGGGTGGGAGGAGGTCACATCCTCTGTACCACGTCAGAATGGGAGTGATGAGCATCTCCCATCTCAGTGCATGAGGAGTCAGCTTCCAGAGAGGTTTGGTGGCACTGGCAGTTCTTGGTGTGTTGTCATCCTCTGGGGAGCGAGTTCCCTTTGTTCAGGCTTATTTCTTAGACTGAATACTGACCAATGTTGCATGTTGGTCTACACCAGCAGCAAATTTGTCCATGGGGTTTTCATCCTTTGGTTGTTTAAACCATACTTTTACAAATGATCAGTGTGAAGTGGGCTATGAAAAAGAAAATTAATTCTATCTATCTCAGTTCAATCTTAGGTATTCTGTATACTTTAAATCAGCTGTATATAAAATGGTCGACCTCTTTCTTATCCTGTGGCAGGACTTTAGTTTCTTCTTGATAAGATATGGTGTCTGGCTTAATGTGTGCTGGGGCTGGTTGAGTAGACCTGGTTATTGTATTTACGTGTGCAGTAATTGAGATTGATACCCACTGAAATCTCAGCAAGAGTTGAATGAAATTTAATTCAGTTGCAGTCAAAGGTGCTGCTTTGTATGGTGCTGAGTGCCGAGGTCCATCACTGGGACTCCTTAGTACACTGGATAAGTCAAAATAACAAGTAATACAGCTAGCGAGGGTATGTTGTTTGAGTTGGGGTGCTCACCCCAATGCTCACCACATCTCTTGCCTACCTTCTCAAGGAAATCTTAAAGACTTTTTTTTTTCTCATATATCTATGTTCTTTTTATACATGTGATTCTGTGTACATTGTCTATTATCATTATGCACCTCCTTTCCATGCTGCAAGCTTCTACTATGGATAGAGTACAAGGAAGGATAATAAATAGGAACTAAATTTACATTCTTTTTTTTTCTTTTCTTTTTTTGTTATGCTTCTGGATCCTAAAGCAAAAGGAAATGTGCTTCACGCTAAAATTGGCTTCATGGCTCCGGTTTTCTCAGCTCTGCACCACCTGCCTCTAATCAAACTGTCCAATTACAGGAAACAATTGTTTTCTTGCTTTCTGTTAAGTGCAGAAATTCATCCACTAAAGGACTTTTTACCAAATGTTGCTTTTAACAAAACCACTTTCACAATTTGTTTGAAAAAAAAAAAAAAGTGCTGATGTTTATGTCCAGCATGCTTGTTAGAATTCGAACATATGGTCACCAAGAGCCACACAAGGTCATTCACAAAATAGTAATATTTATCTTAACTGATTGTAGGGTTTGGAAATCTCTATTGTGTTGGGAGCAACTCCATGGACATTAATAGAGTTTCACTATTGTTGTGGTAAGATGAGAATCAGGCCCTGACCTGTAATTATCAAGTATATGAAAAGCACTGATAATACAAAAGGGAAATTGGTCTCCCTGTATATGCTTCCTTAATGTGAGACAATGACTTCAGGCTGTTTCTGAGCTGTGGATCTCCCAGGTGAAGTCTTGCTGCAGTAGAATGAAGTAGAATAAAAAGCAGAGCAAAAGGTTCCAGCTTTGTTTAACAATGCTTTCCTTGTGAAACTGGATCTCAAACCAAATTGTAGCCTTAACACACTCAGTCCGCCCTACAGAAATGCATGAGATCACATGGAGAAAGTGAATATACAGCTTGTCCTGTATAATTTTAACAATGATGTTTACATGTCTTCACCTAACAACGGCTTTTTGTCTGCAAATAAACAGATTGATAAGGAAAATATTAACAATATCCTCTATGACTTAAAAGTTGATCAATTACACTAAAGGTATGTGATTCTCTCAGAAACTTTGTACGAAATAAAATAGACTAAGTAAGAGTGTAATGTTCCTAGTTAAGAGGCCTGTATAAAAAGAGATTTAAAACACTATAAAATTTCCTTGAGAAGCATAAGATAGTTATTGGAAACTACTGAGTAGAGGAAGCATGAGTAGCTACTAGTCACTGTCTCATAACATGAGAAGGTGGAGACTGTTCTGTGAAATTGACAGTTGATAAATGCAAAATAGGTAAATGAGCAACTCATAGGCATTAACTAGTAAGCCATCAGTGTGTGGCATTAATTTCCATAGGAAATCTATATTAAACTGCAGCACAATTGGCAGCATTGCTACAGCCGTGTTGAGAGGGGTGATGCTCTAAAAACTACTTTTTGTTTCCAAATGTGTTTAGTATTTGTCTGTGTACTTACATACAACTTGCAGCTACGCTAACTGGATCAATAGACTGTGGCTTCCTCTGTTAGTTGAATCAATGAAGAGGTGTTATACACTAGAAAAAGCTTTGGAAATGGGACACAATGCACTACATGAGAATTTCTCTTTGTCCTCATAACTGTACTTGTCTATGCCTTTTTTTTTCTCCCACATTTTCCAATTTTTCTGCCTTTTAAATCAAGATCAAGAAGGGAACAATGCTGGAGATTTCTATGTTGGCTGGCTTGTACTGTTTAGCAACTTTTTGTTTGTGTGCTGAAGTGGGGGTTGGGGAATATATCACTTTATTCCTGTTATTTCCAAGATTGCTTTAGTCACACTTGAACGGATAATCTTGTTGCATTTATATGGATAGCGCAGTGATATATAAGATAAGAATAAAAATTCAGTAACTATAGAACAAATCTCCATCACTTTTAAAAGAGAATAAAAGAGAAGAGTAACCTAACACAAAGCAAATGTTGCTTGCAGTGCAGTAAAACCCAGACAAAATCTGAAATGCTCCATAAAAAAGGAGCCAGCATGTTTACCAATTATTATTCCTGTGGCACGGGTGATTGTTTCATTTTATTGTGTAACCTGTTATTTATTACAGTGCCCATCAACATAGTAACATCCATTCTTCATATGATGGGTGGATATGTTAGCCAAACAACCTTAACAGATACAGCCTGATGTCTTTGGAGCTCTTAACTCCAGAGACCTGAGAAGCCAAGCTAATAACATGAATGACAAGTGCTCAGATCTAGCGGAAAGTAGGTATGAAGAGATGCAATCCCCAGCACTCTTAACATTGGTGTTTGTGCCTATGTCTATTTCTAAAAGGAGACATAAGGTTTGGTCCTAAATCTTGGGTAATGTAGAGAAGAGGATTTGGAGAGCAAAGGAGGTTCAGAGCAGTGGAGAGTGTTGCCTAAAGGTTCTTCATATGGGTGAAAAGGAACATAGGTATGCATCTTCTGTATGTTCAATATGTAGAGATCTGCATAGAGTTATTCAAGTTATAAGAAACTGGTGTGGTGGATGTGAAGGTATTGGGGTAAGAGTAAGGTTAGTGGGTTGCAATGGATGAGGGGTATGGCTACAGAAGATATCCCAGTATAGACTCTGGAAATTCTGTGAACTGGCAGAAAAAAAGTATAATACAGGGATAAATCCTGTCATTATAACACCTTGTCCCTTGTTATAAATTAACCCTGTTTTCCCTGCTGAAACAGGGAAAGGTTGTCCTCTGATTTCCAAGTTTCCTTTCCTATATTCCACTTGAATGGTCACCCACTGTCAGTGTCTTGCTTTCCAGTTTGAAACACAGTCATCCTGTCAGGTGTGTCCATATGCACGTGTGCACACACAGAGGGTCACCGCCAGCCCGGCCCTGCCTCTCATGACCTGATGATCCGTGTGTTTGAGTGCACGGTCAAGATCAGGGAACAAGAGAGAAATGGTATGCTTAAAGAAAGAAAGAAAGAAGGATAAAAGCAGAATTTCAAAGCATCAGGGATTCTGCAGGTCCCAGGTGACACTTTGCACCTGGAAACATGGGCTGCAAACCTTGCGTGCCCCATGGCAGTGCAGCCTTTCCCTGCTGCATGGTGGGCAGTGGGCAGGAGGCAACGTGAGAGCTGAGACAGAGAGCAGTGAAAGCCTCAGCCTGCTGTGAGGACTCCCCGAGGCGAAAGGAAGTCTCTGCACATCAGAAAAAGCTTTCTGTTAGAACTTCTGCTGTTACTAGTTGTTTCAGGTCCTGGCACATAAATCTTCCAGTGTGCTACACTGGAAGGATCTAAATTGCACAGGTCTACCTACACGGGAGGAATATACTCATTATTATGGTTTCACGCCCTTCGGCTCACTCCGGGATTATCCTTGGGCAATGAAATTTTTATATAAAAGAGAAGCACACGTGAATTGCCCAGACACCAGCTTTGCTTCCTGCACTTCACACCCCATCTTACTGCATTTTTCCCACATTTGTCACTAACCAAAATCATGTCTTGGTGTGGGGGTTGCAATTCATTTAGCCCTATAGGAATAAAAGCCCCGAGTTTAAATATGCATGTCTAACTTACCTGTTTGGAAAAAAAAGTGGTGAAAAAAAAGACTTTTAACATACATGTGTCACATTATTTAGTTACGTAGGAGTGGCCAGTATCCTGCAAGAGCTGACCCAGGGTCTGGCAAGTCCAACAGCCAGCAGGTGCCCCCAGATGGCTTCAAAAGAAGATGCAAGATATATGACCTTTGATGCAGTGCAGAACATGGGCTGAAGTATCACTATGTTAGCCAAGAATGGCCATGTGATTTTAATCAGATGATTGCCACGCTACCACCACCAATGACACAACCTTGGAAGAGGCTGTCATAGAAACTGGTGACCCCCCTTTTGAACTAAAAGTAAAAACCATTGGTCAGCCATCCCTGTGACAATTCCCTTGTGGGTCAGAATGGTATTTGGTTTTGTATTTAACTGTATTGGTCAAAACTGTAAGGAGCAAATTTGCCCTTTTTGGTCTGGTCACAGTGCAAGTAGTTTCTAGAAAGAGACATAGCCTGCAAGATTATGATACTGGTCACGTGGCTTTTTGAGTGGGTAGCTGAAACATTTTAAGTAACCAAAAATAATAGTAGGGAACATACGATAGCTTTTTGTTATGATTTCTATTTCGTAGGACAGTCTTGGCTAGTTATTCATGCCGAAATTCATTACTTTCAGGACCCACAAATATATTTTATGAGTATGTAACAGCTTGTCTGCATATTGGAACGCAACCTCACAAATAGCAGCACAGAAGCATTCGCAAAATTAATTTAATTAGTATTCTACCAGCTCTGGAGCTTAACTGCTGTGAATAGGTGTTGCACAGGCAGTATAGTTTAATGGTTCCTGGGGTATTTTAACTCAGGACTCCACAACCTAGTTTTTCAGCCTTTGTGCTTGTGGAAAGAGGGTCACAAAATCTTTCAGTCTGCCCAGCTGTAAAATGGTATGCGTATATTTAGGTAGCTTAACTAAAATTGGTAGCACGCATTGAAATATTTGGATGAAAGCTGCTTTACAGTGTAAGCGTAAAGTATTATTATTACAAACATTATTACGTTATCAGCAGTGTGGCTTGCAGTGAAAAACCATGAACTTCTGACTTCAGAAGCTGGTTTTTTTTTTGTTTTAACATAAGTATTCGAGAAATCTAAAATAGACAAAATAAGGACATAGATGTAAAACAAATAACAGAGATGTTAACTTTATTAAAAAGCTTCTTTGTGGTATCAGGCAGGAAGTGAAACTGCTTTCAAACTGCAAATATTTCTCAATCATTTCATGCACCAGCAATCTTTGTAATAGGTTTTCTGTTGGTTTTTGCAAAATGTTCAGATGAGCAGATAAAAGTTCAGACGCAAGGGGAAAGGCAGTCATTTTTCTTGGATTTCACTAGCCATATATTTCATTCTGTGATTCAAAGTGACCTTAGAGTCCGTCTCGACGAACAGATGTGCACACTGAAAGTTTGAGCCCTAACTATTTTTATAGGGTCATGCCTTTTTATAAACCAGCAGCACTGTACGCTAACAGCCAGCTAACCGGCCTTGGGTGTTGACTCATGCTTGGTGACAGAGTTCAATCAGAGATAGCTGAAGTAGAAACGGCTCCCAGCTATCTTCCCCTTCCCGCTCTGCTGGGGATGCTGCCTTGCTACAGGGCTGGCTGCAGTCAACATGTGCCTGCACCCTGGCCAGGGGAGCTTCTTGCCTGCTGTACCCCTGTAAGCTGCTGCTGGTTTCAGGCTGTAAACCCTACTGACTCAAGAGGGGATACTTGTTCTGCTAAACTTTCCCTGGGATGGTGGCTTCTGACAGAGGGACAAAGGCGACAGCTGGCAACGGTAAATGCTTCTTCGTCCATCCCAGTTAAATCTGCCAGCAAATGTGAATCAACACTTTTAGGTTTTGTGCTACTGGGAACTACTTTTCTGACTCTAAGTGTCGTGTTATGTTGATCCCAGAGGGTCAAGTACAAAAGTATTGAGCACTTAGAGATAATAAATGCCCTTACTCGGTGAATTAATGGGACTTGAGAGCACTTGGCGATGGAACTGCTCAAAAAAACTTCCATTAAAACACTTGTTTGACAGTTTCTTCATTAAAAACGGAAAGCTAGAAAACTGAAACTTCAGCTAGCATGTTCACCACTGCACCTGGGTCGGACTCAGAAAGCACAAGGACTCAGTATTAATTAGATATCTCTTGACTCAGTAATTCTTGCTAAAAATGCTGCGTGTGGGGCATCTAGAAGAGCAGCAGGTGTTGTGGTAGGTTTTACTGGTCTAATCTTGTAGTTTCTAGACACCACCACCCCAGTCTCTGCATTTATTCAACCAGCAAAGGTTTATTCTTGCTGTATAAAAATTGAAATAAAAAGGTAGAAAAAGCACATGCAATTGAAAATTTCCAAGGTAATCTCATTTCACAATGTTCAAAAGTGATCTAGTTTGAACTTTTATTGGGTTACATTTCAGTCAAATGTTTGACAAATTGAACTCTTGGTAACTTGAGAGAAAACTAAGATTTTGGAAACATTTGCAGACCTCTTCTGAAGATGAAAACACCTTAATTTCTGTAAGAAAAAATATATTAACAATGTCTACCAGGTCTAGACACTGGCCTGGAATTTGGGAGACCTGGACTCAATTCTCTGTTCATTGTGTGGTTTTCAACATATCACTTAGTTTTCTAGTGCCTCACCTCAGCATCAGTAAAACAGGGGTGTTGCATTTACCTTGCAGAGATGTTGCGGAGATCAGTACATTGAAGAGCTGCCATGCTTTACTGTGGCTGTATAGGACAGTGAAAAGTCTGAAGGCTGTATATTTGTTGTTCCCTGGATTCCTGTTCTTGACATTTTGCTTTGCCAAACAAGGAAAATCACAAAGTTCTCTAAAATCATAGCAAACAGTTCCTGCTCTGTTCACATGCTCCAAAGCCTGTAAAATTTTATTAGAATCTTTGCAGTGACTTCATATACTTTGTGTTGGACTTTAATGACCTTAGGATCCGTATAGACTGATGTATTCATTGTTGGACGCTGAACGTCCTCGCATTTCAGAGGCAGATCTGAAGACTGCTGAGAGCTTGTCAAACATTTCATTAGATACTATGCGTTTGCTTGATATCCACAAATTTCACAAGCATGACGCTAACAGGAAGGAAAGCGTTTAGTACCTAAAAAGGATTGCTCCATTTGCTCCGCTTGCTCCTCAAAATTTTTAGATAGCTAACGACAGTAAGGTAAAGCCTACTGATATCATGCTGTGTTACAGGAGGGCAAACAGAGCCCTCAGTATCACAGCCAATATCGTTCATAGGACAAGACAACTAAAAGGGGATGGAGCCTCTCCAAGCCTTGCAGGGAGTCGCTGGCTGCAGGCTGTGCTCTGGATGTTCCAGGAACCTTGATTCGTTATCGTTAGTGCACTGTTTGCACAGCATTTGTGAATGCTGTAGAAATGTTTATAAACAACAAGTGTCAGATAACAAAAGAAGTACTTGATGAGCTCTTCAGTCACACAGACTGCAGATTGAGAGGCACCCATGATGATGATAAGCTGAATGATTTCTAACACCATTTGGTGGAGATGGAAGGGAATGACGTGTTTTGCACTTGAGCAAGTTCATTTTCTCCAGATGGTTCAGTTCTTAAATCCGTGTTTTGTGGAGCAGGTTGGAAGTTTTAAGATCATAGGATCATGCAGGTTAGAAGGGACCTTGGAAGGTCTCTTGTCAAACCTTCTACTCAAAGTGGGGTCAGCTAAAAGATCAGACCAGGTTGCTCAGGGCCTTTTCCAGTCAGGTATTGAAAACCCCCAAGAATGGAGATTACACAACCTCTTTGGGCAGCCTGTTCCCCTGCTTAATTTCTATGGCTTTCATTGCAAAAAAATCTTTTTCCTCAGATCCAGTCTGAACCCCTTTTCTTACAACTTATGCTCGTTGTTCTCCCACTGTGTAGAACCTGCCTTCATCTCCTTGATAACTTCTTTATAGGCACTGAGGGCCTGCTGTTAGTCCCCCCAAAGCCATCTCTTCTCCAGGCTGAGCAAGCCCACCTCCCTCAGCCTCCGCTTATTTGACAAGTGCTCCAGCCCTGGTGGCATTCTGCAGAACTCACTCTGTTTTGTTGATATGCTACTTCGCTGTCATACAGATTTACAGGAAGAAACCTAATTCCTTCAAAATAAAAAATTTCCATACGAAATTTCAGTTTTCCCTGTAGAAACCCATTTCCAGTTCAAATGTGATCCATGCAGCCAGCCGACGGGCTGCAGGGCTTCTGGCCTCACTGGCTCTGCAGTGTTGCAGCCACGATTAGGGCAGATTGTCACCTGGTATTGCCAAGGGTCTCACACAGTTCCACGACTGCTGGAAGATTACTCTGGAGTTTCCAAAATGAGGTACTATGTAATTTCAGGGAGGAAAATTTCCAAACCTGCAACATTTTATTCTCCAAATTGACTTCTCCTTCAGTTCCGCTTTTTCCTCCCCCCACCCAAGTAATTTTCTTCAGAATTGACTTTGTGTATGGCGCAGGCTGAACTTACAAGTCCTTTTATTTTAATTTCCTAGAGGACTGTGAGAAATGGGCAGGAGACCCTGTCATTAGAAAGCTGTTTTTTTAACAGAATAAACTATTTCCCTCTTTACTGTAGACTTCAGATTCTGAACAATTATTAACTTGTAGCCTTCCCTCTTCCTTCCTTCCTTTTCTCTTTATAGTTGGACCTAAGGTTTTACATTTCTCTCTTATCTGCTGCTTTCAACATGTTAATAGTGAATTTTTGTGGGATTGCATAGGCAGAAAAGAGAGGATGTTCCAGAGGGGATGTTAAAGGAACATTAATATAATTAATTATTATTTTTACTTAATAATTGTTCCATTACAGATATAATCCTAATTCTTCCCATGCAGGCAAATTCAGAGTGTCCTAGGCAAGCTTGAGAAGGGGCTGTGTTACTAGTCCTGGTGCATCATGTAAATTGGCCTCCTTTCCTTCTACCCTTCCTGCGCTATCACCAGGCCAACAGCTGTGTGGACCTGGGACTGACTCTGAGGTAGGTGACGTCACCAGAAAAGCCATACGTTTCTGGCTGGTATGGCTTTCTGTTAAGAAAATGAGGCAAAAGAGCCAGTAAATTTCATTCATCCACAGAAGGTGCCTCACAGCGTGATGTTGAGCTGGTGGACTTCCGTGCCACGGGAGGTTGTAAATGTGAATGCCTTGCTGGATTGAAAAGAGCCTAGAAAATGTTATGAACAGTTGTAACATTTGAAGTAATAAGACAGGCTTAATTAAATCTCATATTTCAGGACGTTGGGTAGTCTCTGTAGGGATCAGGAAGGATTTTCCCTTATCCATATACAGCATTTCATAATTGGCCAGGTGCATTATGGGGTTATTGTCTTTCTCTAAATCTGAGGCAGTGATTAAATGTCACTGCTAGGAGTGGGATGCTGAACTTGAGTGGTTGGCCTGATGTGGCATGGCAGATTTGGTTTTCCTATAGACTGTCACTTACCTTCCTTCATAATTTTTACTGTGATTCTTGCAATATTTGATGTCTCTTTAGCTCCCGGATGGAGGTAATGGCATTGAGAATCTCACCTGTCACCAGGATACTATTTTTTTGACCTTGTCAGTACAGTAAGGTTTGAAAACACAACTAAAACCTCTGAAATAGAAGAAAACCCAGGCCATATTTTACTGCGTTGTATATTGCATTGGTTGCTAATACTGTTTTTGCATGTCTCAACTCAGAGCAACTACGTAATCCATAACCTTGTCCTGTAATGAAAACAAATGAATCAAGTGGGATAATACTCCTGGCCTTTGAAGTGCTCTAAGAGATGGATAAGAAGGTGGGTTTTATGCCTGCGTGTTCTTCATGGCTGTACTAGTTGTGATTGCAAAACTATTTCTACCAAAACATTCAGTGTTCATGTGGCTGGAAGCCTGGAAAGCTTTAGTCTTCCAGGATGGCTGAGAGGAGAATCTAGGCTCAAAGCTAGATGTCCATGTATGCCTGCTTAAATCCTACCTGTTACGTGAACCAGCTTCCTGGAGACTTATGTTGCTGATTAGATCTCCCACATTCTTGAAGTCCTAACGTGGTCATGCAAAGGGGACAGGTGTCTGAAATGGTGGCTTACTTGATGCAGGGCAGACATGAGGTGTTGGGTTTTGGCCAGGATGTGCCTGCAGATGTATTCTGTTATCCTGGTGGGAAATGCTGGGGGCGCCAGCTGGGAGCTTATCTACCACTGGGTAAAAACACTTAGAGCAGACACACCATGTGTTTCTGACTGCTGTGTACAGATACACAACCTTTTTGAGTTTTGTACTTAGTTATATCCATCGGTCAGCTGCTTGTGGTGCCACAGAATGGGAAAGACCATTTTATTGGGGCTGGGGAAGTGTGGAAGAGAGTCAGAGGAAACTTCACCAGCCTATTGTATCTTGCCTGGCACATTAAAAGCAATCTGGTTCCTATGCTCTATTTCTACAGAAAGGCCAAGATTGCTTTAATTAAAAGATCTTTTGTTATAAGACCTCTCTCTAAAATCCTTTGTAAAGGAGGATTTACAAGTCGTTGAGATTGCTACTAATTGTCACTGGTCATTGTTCACAGTGAACTAGGAGCAAAAAGATGTATGGTACTGGCCATTTCTTTAACAAGGAAGGGCCGGTCCCTACTCTGAAGCACTTGGTTATTGCCCAGCACATGTACTGGGTGATGCAGGGAATATGAAAATGATCCCCAATTAGTTTTGTGTGAAAGCTTCTGATAATGTTTTAATAATATGGACTTTATGCAAAAATTAGCCTTCTTCTCAGTAATTAACACTTGTGAAAGGTTTAATGTATATTTATTGAATATGTTGTGGTACTGGCACATGACCAGAATAATAAAGGGTTGTGTATCCATGAAATGGTTTTCAGCTGCAAGTTGACTTTTAGTTCTTTTTTTAAATGCTGAACAATAAGGTTTATCCTAAATTAAAATAAGAAAATGGGTTATTCCTCCAGAGTGACGGTGGTAAAAAATTAATTTGTGTTGTATTAATTTCCTTTTAACTGTTTGCGAGACAATGACATGGCAAAATGTTTGGGTTGCGTGCAGAAATCAAAACTGCGCTACTTGCTTGGTACCTGCAGATCTTGGTGAAGTAAATTTGCAGCATATGAAAAAATTATTTGCAGAATTTGCAGAAGGTTGTCTGGTGTGCGTATGCATCTCTGTTTAAGTCAAATTATTTGCTTTAAGTGAAAGTAAGTGAAGAAAAAATACTAATGACACCCAGAGACAGTGCAAAATGGTTTCAGTTTCTTGAACAAGGCACCTAGTGTGAATCATATTTTCGCTGTCAGAAAAACCTGAGTGGTTTTTCCTGAGGGTAACAGAGGTACGTGTCAACAGTCTGAATACGAAAGCTCAGTGAAGGCAACACGTTAGAGGTAAACTCCCTAAGGTCAACCCCAAGCAGGGGTACAACACTCATCTTGGCAACTCACCTCATAGTAGAACTTACAGTGTCTCATTGTCACTATTTTTTTGCCACAAAGTAGCTCACATGTGTGTTAGCTACCCTGAGGTAAAAGTGCTGCCTCTTTATCAGCAACTACCAGCCCTTAGATGTGTACGTGCAGGCCAGCACCGTGCTCCCTGACCATCCCCAGGTGTGACAGTCAGCCTGTACCTTTGTCTACCTCATCTCTTTCTGCCTTTCCAGCACTCTTCATGACACAGAGCAAGTCCAGTGTCCCTCATGAATTCATTTCAACCCGCTTATTTCAATAAACCTGTCTCATAAAAAGTTCGCTGTCAGAGGGGTCCTTTTAACTAGTTTCAGAAAGATGTAGTATCATGTGGTGTGTATTCTGCAGCCCTGAATGCACTGGAGGCACTGGAGGCTCCTTGCATCATGCTTTTTCCCTGTGAGCTCTCTCCGGCTCCTCTCCCATCTACTACTTCTTCAAGCGTTCCCACTGGCCTGTTTTGCCCTCTTGTGCTTGGAGTATTCTCATTTCCATGTCTACCAGGAAATAGGGGCTACCTTATCTCTCACTCTCATCTCCTCATTTGCTGAAGGTCCCTTATTTGTTTCTGTGCTAGGAGATGGGAATACACTTCTCCTTCCCACCAGTCTTATCTCCCAGACAGAGCAAAAAGGAGTAAATTATTTAGTTGCCCACATTTTAGCTGTAATGGAGTGAGAAGCAGATGGTTAATAGCAACTGTTATTTTTCTTTTCAGTATATAAGCTGTTGCAGGGGGAAATAAAGGTGTTGGTTTGGCTAGGGAGAGGCGAGGGATTGCACGCATCCTGCACTTTTGTCTTTGGGTGAATGAGTTGTCATCAAAATCATATGGTCTGTGCTTTGATTTGTAGAGCTTTTCCTGAACATTGGGCTTGCCTGGAGATGACATTCAAAAGTTCCCATATTACAGGCAGACAGATGAATGCCCTCAAGCTGAAAGTAAGACCTTGCTTGACTCAGAAAACTAATGTTGTTTTCCTGGTGGTGTTATTGAAGGTAGCGTTATACTCCTGTGCATCCGAACGTAACAGCAGTTACAGCACGGGTAAGTGCTTATAATCAGCTGTGATAGTGTTTATTTTAGAAGTCGAGTGAATCACTAGAAACCTGCTTGCTGAATGATTTTATCGGGGAAAACTGTTGCCTTACAGCTATGTAAACTTACCCAACAACCAGAAAATGTTGTGGTACCAGGGCATCGCGACATCTAGATACATTCTGTGTTCTAGGTATGGAGAACATCTCAATTCGGCAGGTTTTATTTGAGAGTGCTGCTTGCTTGTCAACTACTCATTTTCACTTCTGTCCCAATTTTCCTTCCCCTGGTGACAATTGGTGTTTTCCCATCTCCTCTTCCCCTACAACAAAAAATGTCTAGTATTCCAGTGTATCTATCTCTGCCACCACTCTCTGTTCCCATTACTGAGTTATTCTTCAATATTGATCGTTGTCTTCTCCTATCACAAAGCTTTAGCAGTGAAGGGCCAGAGTATTCTGATCACGTCTGTTTGACTCCCTAAATGTGACTCTAAGCTCTACTAAACCTGCCCAAGATCAAACCTTTGATTTGTTTGTGAGTTCAGACTTCTTATCCCAGGTCCTGTGAGTGTTCTCTTCATGTGGGTGGCCTGTGTGCTAAGAGGTAGGGCCTTGCATTTTGCTAGCCAAGTCACGTGTGGACCTCTGGAATCTCAGAAATTTTCCACTTGATAGAAGAAGGGGACTTCAGAAGCACTGCTATAAGTACTTAGAAATACAGGGTGAGAAAATGTTTCGGTGTGCTGATACCCTACTCTCCTGCCCACTTTTGGGAAATGGTAGTATATTTCTTTGAAACTGCTCTTTGACGTACCGGTGGGTGTGGGCTGGTTTTGATCAGAGTTTACTCATCTGTCAGCAGAAATGGCACAAGTGCTTGGAAAGCTGCAAGATGCGACTTTAAACCTGCATCAGTTACATCAGTATGCTTTGTCTTCAGTGAATTTTGAATTCCAAAATTCAGATTTGGCCACGACAGGCCCCTATGTCACAATGAGAACTTCCTGAGCTTCACAATGTTGTGAAGGGAACTCTGCCCCTTAGAACTCAGTATGTTAAAGGTTCAGCAGATATACTGAATGAATAACTTTTGGATTCCTAGGTTTAAGACTCAAGTCACTGTTTTTGGCATAAGTGCAGGCTTTTATTATGAGAGAATGGCCTCAGCAGAGGCAAAATACCATTTACAGGTGAGAGAAATGGTCAGCTTCCTTTGCCTTTAAGGAGAACGTTTTCAGATGTTTCACAAGTAGATATGAGTTTACAGTTCTCAGACAGAAATGATTTACGTGAAGGCTTCTGTAAGCAACATGGTGGGTCATTAAAGGTCCACAGAGGAGGCAGTAAGTGGTGACAAGTATCTGCAGGTGAAAGCCAAGTAGATAAATATAAGGTACTTTGGCACCTGTTTTCTTATCAAACCTTTTAAGATTGTCATTAACAGTTTCCTGTTTATCCTTCAGTTGAAATCTCTGCTCACCTTGAAGCAGCCGTTTGTTCAGTGAGAAGTCTCATTAGGAACTTCATCTCCCTCCGTCTCGTCTCTGCAATTGGGCAGTCAGCCGTGAGGTTTTATTCTCAGTTCTGGATTGAATGGCTGCTTTACGTAACAAAATATTGCTGAAGCCCGGTATCTTTGGCCATCAAAACTTATTTGCTTTAAAGCTGAATGTTGTGTGGTTTTTTTTTTATTTATTTTCTTCTGTTTCTTTTTTTTCCACCCATTTTAAGATTAAATCCAAGAGGTATCTCAGGGTATTTATGGTTAGCTCACGCTATACATAATCACACACAGTAGGAAATCTGGGGACTTGTCTCTCTTGCTTCAGTGACTCTAGCAGCTTGCCCAGCAATCTTACAGTGACATGTTGTAAGGGTCATGGGTTTGGAGCAGAGCCAGCAGTGGTGTTAGGAAGCAGAATTCCGTATGACTCTACCATATTTTTTTTTCCTTTTTTTCCCCTCCTTTTTGTTTTTCTTTTTTTTTGCTGTTGGCCCAGTGCAGGCAGCAAAAATAACGTGCCTGAACTCATTTCCTTGTCTGTTCTGTTGGTTACCCACTTTCTTTTCCCCCAGTTCAGGGAAAGTGGGGAAGAAAAGTTTGCCTGTGCCCAGCAGCACTGCAGGTGTCTGTCCCTCTGAAAGAGTCCCAGCGGTGTGGGCGTGCTGGAAAGAAAAATCCCCAGTGACTTCACCCAGCTTGGCTTGTGGTGGTTACTCACAATGAGGTCATATTTTTTTCTATTTTTTTCTATTTTTTTTTTTCTTCAGCTCTGCATGTTTAATGCTACATCTGGGTTTTTGCATATGAGTGAAACTGCAGCTCTGGGACTGATTCAGGGAGTTTTCTCTTCAGAGTAGTTTTGGTGAGTAAACATAGATAAGAGGAAGCAGGGTTAATCCAATAACTCCTCCCTCAAGGGCAGGTGCAGCAATGTGGCTCAAGGTACAGAACAGAGGAAATGCCTTGTTGACACAGGTGATCAGAGCAAAGTGGCCAAAATTGATATAGTGATATTAGTTTGCAATGCAAAGCCCAGCTTTCTCAAGGCTGCTATTTTCAGCCGTCCATAGCACATCTCTATTCTTTCACCTCCGTTTGGTCAGGCATCCTGTTGTGGGTGAGTTCCCAGCGCCTCTTCATGATCTCTCAGTAGCTGCATTGCTGCAGTGCTCCTTGGGCTGTGCTATGTTAACCTATGAGGATTATTAAAATAAACTCTGAGTCATATTTGAGCTGTACGTGGGATAAGATGGTTATCAAGGTTTATTTTTTCTTATAATTAGGTCTCTTAAACATTGCCTCATTAGATATCTTCTGTGACTGTTGGAAAAGTCCTCAGGGGGCTAGCTGTTGTTTGTTTTCAAGGGAAGTTTGCATGATAAATAGCATATAGAAACTTGCCACTCTGTGAGGGGTTTTTATTAATGACAATTAACCAGGCATTTTTCTTAAATCTTTGGTTCTTGTTCTGAATTCTCTCCAGTCTTTCCACTGCTATTACAGCTCTGGTATTCTATAGCAAGGGAGAACATAACATTACAACTGTCTATTCACACGTGGGAGACAGGGAAACAGCATTAAGAGCCCATCAGATAGGAGGGTAAGAGGCTGCTTAGGTTTGTATGGAGCCGCTTCCAAGTTTGGCAAGCTGGGCTGGAGTGCCTTGGCCTGGACTGAACTCTTACCCCTGTCGGCACTGCTGGGTTTGTAATGGCTCTAAGCAACTCCTTTCCATTGTGTCTTTCTTTGAATATTTAGCACCCAAGGTTTCAGACATGGCCCATCTTTGTCTCTGTGGTATTCCTCTCCTTTCTCCATGCTAAGGGGCTGCCTGGGAAGTCAGCACCGTATGCTTTTCCTTGCTCTGCAGTAGCATGAGCTTTCTGTGTTGCCTGTCCCCTGCCCTCCTTTGCTCACGTGGCTGTCCACTAGCTCACCTCCATTTCTCAGTGCCTCTATCTGATAAGACCGGTGCTGTTTAGATACGTTTTTGGGAGGTGCCGGAAAATATCCAAGGAGACATAGTTCTTTCTTTAGTCATCTGTTCTTCTAACCTCAATCAGGAAATCTTGCTCTTCAAATTCTACTTCTCCAGTGGTCACCACCGTTCTCGCCTCCTCCTGTCTCTGCCCTCACTTCCCCTTCAAAAACAGGAATAACTGGCTTGCTGCTCCCACTCAGAGCTCGTGGTCCACTGGGTGTGTGGGACACCATATGTGAAGTAGGAACTGCTCTCAGGGAGAAAAAGGGATGTTGCTGGTCCTCTGAGGCATACCTCTGCCTTCCTGCTCTCCACTGTCAAATTATCTCTAACTGCCACAAGTTTTAGGTGAGGTGGTAAGATAGAGCTAACTGCATCATATGATCTCTCCAGTGATAGCTTTTACAGTCAAACGTTGTGAGGTTTTTCCATTTCTTTCTACATCTTTCTCCTCTTTGTATTCTCTAATATTTTTGTTTGCTAATACTGAGATATCTAGGAGGTATTTTTAGAAAGAGTGATGAATCCAGAATGCTCACAAATTTTAGTAGGAATGCCTTTTTTTTCTTTTCTGCAAAGCTGTGCCAAAGGTGCATACATTATTTCACATATGTCAGTATTCTCCTCAATTCAAGAGTTTCAGCCATATAGTCAGGGACAAAGAGGAAATAATGTGATATAAGTGATCGCTCTTGTATCAGGAGCAATGAGTAGTGAGCAGAGACCATGAGGCTGGGACTTGGTTTGCTGCACGGTTTTATGGATTGATCCACGATTAATCTGCAAACAGGAAGAAAAACAACGAACATGAAATTTGGAATGCATAATTTGACTAGTCAAAGCTGCAGATTAGCTGTATTTTCAGATTCAGAGACCATTTGGAAATGTTAAATCTAGGAGGAGTTCTGGAATAGGCTGCATCAGCAAACTGGTACATTATTTACTCTGGCAAGGTTTTCAGCGGTAGGGAAAGCTATTCCAGGAGGTGTTAGTCTGGGCATGGTCAGCACTGGCTCAGAGTTTGTATAAAATGCATATTCAGGAGATTACTGGGCACAGAAGCAGACTTTAAGAGTTGTAAGGCACCTCAGAACGTCAGCCTGTTGGATTATTGGATCTGCTGAGATGTTCTGTTCTCCTCTCTGGAAAAGAGGAATTGGCCTATGCTGTGGAATGACTAACAAATTGTCCCTGAGGACTGGCCAGTTAGGTAGGAAAATGTTATTTACCTTAAAAAAACACAACGTTTTTACGCACATTCAAGATGCTAATAATAAACTGTTAGCGGAGCTCTGCCGTCCACTCATAACTGTGGTCATTTCTTCTCCACAGTATGAATGAGTGTTAGCATTTGTCATTTCACCCAAACTACTCATGCACTAAAACTAACAATTGGGCCATCACATCTCTCCTGGGAGGTTTGGACGTGAATCATGGAAGAGGTTTTGGGTCTGTGCCACAAGTCATGGGAATTGTGGAAGGAAATTATTATATGCTAGATTTGTTTTATAGTAAACCACATACTGTCCTAGAATTAGGCCCCTACTTTACATTCTCAGGAGCCAAGTCAAGGAGTCCTAACTCAGATGAAATTCCTCTTGCAGTTGGAAAGTTTGGCCATCCCAAACATAATTTAGGTTTTCACTTGGCTTCTTGTTTACAGTTTCTTTTCTTTCTCATTTATTTTCTCTTCAGATTTAGGCTTACTCTTTCACATGAAAAATCTGCCTTGATTCCTTGAGTGGCTGGTCAGTACTTTTGTTTTGATACTGATTTGTCTTCTCTTTCATATAGTTAAACATATTTGGTTGAGCATCCTTGCCTCACATTCTGGTCCATACTTTTTTTTTTTTTTTTTCCTCTTGCAATCTCACAGGAGAGGCAAGGCTTATGAATATCTTCTGCAGATGGCAGATACCTGGGATAGGCTCCATTTAAGGCTGGGTTTTAGTACGCACTGCCCTAGAAGCTGAGAGCATTCAGTATGTCACACACACAAACCAGCCAAAGAGCCAGTGAACTCAGCTGCATCTGAACATCCATTTGCTATGTGATTGTCCGCTCTGAGTAACTCACTGGTGGAAAAAGTAGACTGATAAACCCTATGCACTGATTACCAAATGCTAGTAATTTCACTAGAATGCCTTAAAAATCAATCAGCACCTTCCTTGCCCTGCACCACCCTCGCCCCCCCGCCCCCCCCCAAAAAAAACCACAACACAAACAAAAACCACCACAAAAAACAAACCTCAACCGTAAGCCCGAATCTCTGCAGAAGGAAGAGCAAAGGTTCCAGGGAGATATTGGGTTCATTCTGCCAGAAATGTGTTGTCTGCAATATCTCAGGTAAGGTCTTCTGCAGGAAACTAAAATAGTTTGCATGAAGAACTCTTAAACCAGCCTTGTAGAATCAACATGACATTTTATTGTTTTGTAGAACTTGCTTTTATATATGAAAAACAATTAAAAGGGGAATACAATTAAACTGAAATTAACTAAGGCTGGATAGATTCACCATAGGAAGTGATGATATCTGGAGCTTAACAAAAACCAATCTGTCATGCTCATCTGAATGGTATTTTGAGATATGAGCTTAAAAGAACTAATATTCCACTTGAAAGGAATAAAAGATACTATTTTGGGTCTTATTCTTTTCTGAGGCACAGCTGAATGGTGAAACCAAGTTTTTTCTATACAGATATATGAGACAGAATTCGTATTCCACCAAATGAGACCTTTACGCTTCCACCTGCGTATTATGGCTCTAATAAACACATTATCAGCTCATGAAAATGATGGCAAACAGGTGACTAGAGGATTTGATAAGTCAGCAGCAAAGATTAACAGATTTTTCTCAGGGAAAAGCTACGAGAGATTCCTTTATTTAAAACAATTGCAGCATGTGAATTTACTGCACTTAAATCATTACTGGCAATTAGTATGTGTCAGAAAGGTTGCAGCTGGCTCCAATTACAGGTAGGGCTTTTAGAAGCTGAACTTAATTGTACGTGTGATAGTGAGAGGCTGAGCAATGCATACTGGCAAAATGGTGCTTCCCAGTGCAGAAAGGCGGGCAAGATGTTATGAGCAGGACCTGATTGTTTTAACTAGGCCTAGTCCTTGCCTCCTGGGAAATAGATATCATAGGGGAAAATTGCTGGGAACACAGCAGTTCACCTTGCTGACTGGTGGGGAGAGCTTAGAGACTATGCAATATATGCAATACTTCTTTGTCCCTCTGCAGTAGGTATGCCCAATTTAGGGTCTTGCAAGTTATATCCAACCTGGGCTGCATAATTCATCCAGCTCGAGGCCAGCTCCCTTCTGCCTCAAATTCCCTGCAGCTGTAGGCAGGGAGTGGTTTGCAGGCTGCCTGTTTTTCTTCTGATGGGGCACTCCCTATTGTGTAACTGTCATACGTGGAAAAACTCTTTCCTTGTACAATAGCAGTATGTTGGTCTCTGTGGTACAAGGATTCATGAACTCATAGCTGTGTCCTTGGGATGCTTCTACTCTAGCCACATTATCAGAATCTGTCTCAGTTGTGTGATGGGTCTATGGTCATGCACCTTCACCCTGGTCATGGACCAAGGTGACTCTCTGGTTTCATGAGTGTGTTTCTTGTCATGTGGCAAAATAGCAATGTTTTGAATAGAAGACTAGGATGTGATCACATGCTAGGAACGAAGATCACAGTATGTTGACTGTCTTTTTATACTTCTGTAAGAAGCACTGTGGTCCACCTTGCCAGAGAAGTTTATCTTCAGTGCTCTCAAAGTTCTAGTTACATCAGCAATTGGTGTCTCCTCGTGAGCTGTGTTGCTTTGCCTAACTCCTATGCCCTGTTATAGGAACCTTAAAGTATGGAGGATGAGCATTAATATTCCCATTTAGGGATGAAATGCTGCATATAAACCTGATACGTGTCCCTGTGTCAAGATGATGCCCTCAGGTGGAGTCCAGGCTTACTACTGGCTTGTGGAGGGGCTTGTGTACATTTAGTAGAAGAACAGAGAGGGTGGAAAGCATGCTACCTTTTTGTCTCTTTCCTTCCGTCTCTTGTATGTCCCCTGGAGGAGACAGGCTAAACCTTTGTGATTCACGTATCACTGAGTCTTAGCTTCATTTTTCCAACAAAAAGTTGTATCCAGCCCATTGCATTTTTAAAGACTTTTGCTGAATGGTTTCAACTATATGTTACTACTTCAGCTCCACTTGTTCATGAGCTGTGGTGTGACTGTATTTGTGTCTCCTTGTTCATTAGCCAGCAAATAGTGGGCAGAAGGCAAGCATTCTGCAGTGTGTACTGGGGCTGATGCACGGAGCGCAAGCATCCTATTGATTCTTTGTATTGCTCATAAACCCATGTTTGATCAGCAGGACATCTACCACAAAACTCATTAGAGCTGCTATTTTGGGAAAGCAGGGTGATGTTTCACATACCATGTGCTAATGTGAAAAGGATGCCATGCTTGTAAAACTGAACTGTAACTTTGTTGGAGAAGCTTTAAGCATTCCAGCAGTGCACATAGATCAACTTTCCAGTAATTCCTCCAAAGTCTTCCCTCTTACAACTTTTCTACTTACATCCAAGTTCCGCAAATGTTGTTAAAACATTGATAATCTGTTTTAAATCCCTAGCTCTTTCTCTGGGATTTTGAGATGGTAATAGAAATAAAGTAACAACTGGGACCTGGGAAAAGAGAGTCTGGGATTCCCAAACTCTTGCTATGTTAATGTACTTTTCTTAATATCAGCATCAATAGAGGTACTTGTTGCTGCTGTGTGGTCAGCTAGATAGTTGTTTGGAAGTTGTGTTAGTTTGTTATGTTTGCCAACAGAAACACTGCTGTCTCTCTATGTGATTTGTTCAAAAGAAGCACACTCATTTTTGACACAAATATATACTACCTTTACAAGAAATGATCTGTCATAAGCCCAGTAGCTAATGATCTGCTCTGCCCTGTTTATTATAGTTCACAGAGTACCCACAGTGCTGTGGGACCTGTGGCTGGTGTTCCTAAACAGCACCATGTTGCACATTCATTGTTTTCATACTGCAATGGCACATCTAGCATCGCCTCAACTGGGTTCTGCACTATTTGTTCCTGGTAGTGCTAATACAGGAGACAGAAATCCCAAAGAAGCTCTGAATATGTTAAAGCAGCACATGCTACATCCCTTTCCCAGCTTTGTCTCAGTGTCTGAAGATAGAGGCGTGGTGTAGGTGCGAGAGGGATGTTGTATTTGGGACACTTAGAGCCATGCGGCACAATGGAAGGGGTAGGAGCGTTGGGAGGTGAGCTGTATCAGCCATTACGGATGCTAAGCCTAACATTTTATTCTGCTAAACTATGCACAGAGAGCTGAACTTCAGCACTACTGGGCCCAGACAGGAGCTGTAGAAAATGGGAGAGGTAAGGAGCGTGCACATCGGGCACTCATCCCTTCTCACAGATCATCTGGAGGCCACCAGAGGGTCAGGGCAGGGCTGACTAGGATACTGTAGGTCCATGGGGCTGTCCTGTTGTCACCTCTCTGTGTGTCCTGCTGGCATTGTCTTAAGGCTGTGAGCTGCCTCCAGCCTCTTGGGTAGATTCAGTGTTGCCAACTCCATGTATTTCCTGCAGTTCTCCACACACAACAGAGAGAGACAGCTCCTTTTATTTTTTAAAATGAAAGCAGAAATGCTCATCTTGTAAAGTAATTGCTGGGATGATTTCGCCTTCTAAGAAACAAAGCATTACTGTTCTTAATGCAAATTTAAACAAATGCAACACTGCTCTTAATGGAAACTGCCATAGGGTATGCAAGAAAGTTCATGTCATGAGGAAACTAGGCTGCTAATGGAGTGTCCCGGGTCTTGCTGGCCACATCTTCTCTTTGAGGACTCCACGAACTGTACAGATGTCTTTTAATTACACTTCCACAGCTGAATACCCTGCTTACTTTGTGGGAACAACTTCATCTTAGGCAATTCACTGTGAAGAATGGAAGTTGCAAAGAGATTCTCTTAGTAGATTTACTTCATGGAAAAAGGTTCTGGGGAGTAAAGTTCTGGGGAAGTAAATCCAACCTCACACATGGGACATATTATTTCATGTGCAGGATTCCAGCAATTTGTTCTGCTCTCCCACAGCTCATGTTTTAGAAGAACTTAGGAGCAGTACAATAGACAGAGATACAGCATCACAGTGCTAAATAAGGAAACTCCTTTCTTCAGCGTTGAATCTGTCTTCAGTGTTTTCTTTTTTCTTTAGTCATTATAGTCTAATCATTTACCAGCATTGACTGTACAGATGTGTTGGGGAATTTGGTGAGACCTGGGGTCTGGAAGGAGGGCTTTTGTGGTCCTGTTAGCTGCCCTGACTTTGTGTCCCAGGGCATAGCATTTTTGCTTTCTGGGATCCTATACAGTATGCCACGAAACAGCTATAGGAGTAACTATATAGAGAGGCGTAATGGCATATGAGAACTGCAGATGTGTAAAATTACCTTCAAGTTTTTCAATGAAAAGCACTCTTTAGATGTAAATTATTATTACCTTCAATTACAATGCATTTATGGCTCTGGACAATGTATGCCAACAATGAGAGAGCTTTTCTTCCCTTCAGCAATCCTAGCTCTGTGAAGTTACTCTCAGCTCTGGAGACTCAAAGCTCCTTACATGGCTCTTCTTCCTCTCTCTCACCCACTCCCAATCAAGACTGTGTAAAATGACATTTCTGACAGTTTGCATTATATTAATGATTATAGCTTGTGCGTGAAAGAAAAGGCTCTAAAACATGACTTGATTGGACTGCAACCCTTTTTGAAGAATGAGAACTCTGGTAACAAGGACCAAGGATCCAGGGGCTCTGGGAACTACACTGGCTATTGCAGAACTTGAGCTAAAAATGGGGAGTCAGCAATACTTGAGGTAATTTTATTTTTTTAGTCCCCACCAGAGATGGTAGCAACTGAAATGATTCTTGCTTGCAAAGAAGCCTCCTTGTGTTTCTGTTTTACTTTAATAATTTGCCTTCTTGTCTCCCTCTGTGCCTCAAGCAGTGATAGCGTGGAGTTCCCTAACAGCCCAAGTGGCATTTTGAAAGCCATGAGACATGCCTTTCTTCATTAAAAATCTGTCTCGTGAAAAAGCAGTTTCTTATTTTCACAGGTTTGTTGTCCTCGTGTGGGAGGCAGTCCCTATTTTGTTTCCTCTACCGCCATTCTCATCCCCCATATTTCCTTTACAATGTCTTCTCTGTGTTTGGGCATCAATAGCTGGACTTCACCCTCCTTGGGGCTCCGACTGGTGGGGATTTGCCTTAACAGCCAGTCCTTTCGTAGCAGGGCTTTTTCTAAGACTGCTCACTCCCTTGGGAGAAGCTGTCAGCCCACACAGCTTGTCCTGAACAAGGGAATATTTGAAAGTTTTACTTAACTCACTTTCCCATTTTTTCACAGATTAGTATTTTTTTAAACCATGTTATGTTGTTTTAATTGAGTCTTGCCACCAAAACAAATGAACATTGTGCCACTACATCTCAGTTCCTTTCATACGATCACAGCTAAGTGAGTTTGGAGACGGTGCTACCTGCAGAAATGTTGAAGCCAATGCTGTGTATAATCGTGATGGATTACATTCAAGTTACTCTGTACATAAATCTGGTCACACCAGGACAAGAACTGTGGAAAGTATATAACATTAATGTATACTCATTACTTTCCTCCTTTCACAGGCTCCAAGACTGTCAGGGGGGTGGGGAACTTCGAGTAATGAGGAGTTAGATTTAAACATTTTACTAGAAATCATTGCAGTTCTTCATCAGAAGGGGGGTGCCCTTCAAAAAACAGTGCTTCTGTCAGGTACAATGGCTGCTAAGAAGTAATGAATTCTATGTTTGTTGTCTTTTTATCAGTTGCAAGGAAGCTTTTCTCATTTTGTAAGTTTATTGAAAAAGGCAGGATTTAAAAAAAACCAAACCCAACACCTTGCAAACTCCATTTAAAATTTATAGTGCAGCTTTCTACTCCCTTTGAAACCAAAGACAAATTTCCTACTGATTCTATCAGAGGCAGTAAAAAGCCTTAAAAAGATAAGTAATATTCTTTCTACCTTGTGTGGAAATATGCCATTGGGTTCCTCCCTGGATGGTACTGGCTGTATCTTTACAAGCATACACCAAGGACTGAATTCGACCCTGCAATTAACGTTTTGTTTATTCAATTAACAGAACCTCTGCTCAAAATGAAGACCCAACTGGCCGGTGAAGTGAGGAGGAGGAATATAGGGCAGGCGGCCGTACAAGGCAGAGTATCTCCCTCCATGACTTGGGAGTGTCCAGTCCAGGAGATCAGTACCTGGAGTGACTTTTGAGTGCCACTGTCTTGTGTTGGCACTTACATCTCTCATCCTGCTCGTCTTTCAGAGCCGCTGAGCAGTCATTGCTCCTAAAACTCCTTCTCTCTTTCTCAGAGGAGTCAGTGTGGATTCAGCCTTCTAACTTAAGTCACAAATTTGAAACTTTTGCTGAGGGCCCTGGCTGGTTTGGCCATGTTACGTCAGGTATTTTTCAGAGAAGAGTGATGCGTTGGCAGCCAGCTCAAAAGGAGGGAATTTCCTTTCCAGGCAGAATGAACAGGCAGGTTTGTTGCTGCTCACCAAGTCTATGGTTTATTTAACTGTTTTTTGTGTGCTGAAGGCCCTAGCTGGTGATAGGGCTGCCAAGCTCCATTGCCAGCAGTGTACTGGTGACACTAGGGCTTATATCTGACTTCCTACAGCTGCAAATGCTGCCAACACTAAGATTTCACAATGCCTGGGACACAACTGCTGCGATGAAGGAGTGCACCTTCAAACTGAATTCAGGCAGTGAGAAAGGCTGTAAGGAAGGGCAGCTTTCTGCAGAAGGGAGAGCTGCCCCCTGCTATTCACTTACAAAGGCCACTGCCCTTGCTGTGTCTCTTGTTGGTTTCTTATGCCCCAAAATGTTTCTTTCCCAACTCTGGATATTTTTTGACTTTGCATGTTCCTCTTGGGTGTGATTTGGCATGGCGATTCATGTCTCTGTTACCTTCAGACTGAATTCCTGCAATGGAAGGTGAGGATGGAAGCAAGTTGGAGACTCAGCTCATACATGACACCTTTGTATCCTTGGGAAGACGAGCCACTACCACGCCAAGCCTTGACCTTCCTTCTGGCTCCCAGACTGTGGTCTGGCTCATCAGAGCCATGCGTTAGTCGCTACCATCCTTTATTCACTACGGCCAAGCCTTCAAGGCCAGATCCTGCTCATGAAAGCTCTTGTTTAGTCACCTTTGTCCTGTGATTCATATGCCTGTATTGGCATGCAGTTAGGTTCCTGCCTCTGAGCTCAGCTGTGGCTTACCAGGCAGCATGCTGTTGTTACGTTAATAGTAGGCGCTGGGCCCCTCTGTGTTGCTTACTGTCCTGCTGCGGTTTGGTTTCGAGAAATGCTATCCACCTCCCACTTCAGCTAAAGCAAAGAGCACTGTGTATGCAAAGAGAGAGAATTTCCTAGTCCCGTATAGACCTTAATGTATAGATATAAATAATACTTGCAGCTATAAATAAACATGGAGAATTCTAGCATATTGATAAGCTTCAGCTTTTAATACTGTTGTGTTCCTTGACACTCGAATTCTGTCTCCAATCAAAAATAGATATTTTCACTGCTGAGATGTTCAGGGGCTGCTTTCTGGTGTGAGCTCTGTCTTGGTGATTCACTTCTCTGGGCTCTGAAGTAGTTGGTTTGCTCAAGGTGGTGTAGCTGTTGTTATCCTTGAGAGTAACACACAGGTCACGGCTGATATAGATAACAAAACAGACACTGTTTAAAAAAACCCCTCAGTTCTGAAAGCTGATGTTAATAATCCTTGATCTTCACTGCTTGCAGACTTGACAGCATGCTTCAAGGGTAGACTATTAGATTTGCAGTTTTAACTAAGGCATCCCTGCTGTGGGATGCATATTGGGATATCATCAGGATCAGGGTTACTGAACTGTGTTATAATCCAATCTGGGATCACATCTGAGATTTCCCAGTCAGGATGGGACCCCTCAGATCAGGTAGCTGGTGAAGCTGAAGTTGGCAATCACAGAAAACAGGAAAAATTTGAAATTTGGGTCGGAGTTGGTGACGTGACTCTGTCTCTAGTAATGATAGGTATGTCAAGGATTTACTGGCTTTTTACACGTCTTTTTTAAAGTTGGTCCTAGATACGAAGAGTATTTCTAAGTTTTTTTCCGATTCCTCATGGTGATTGTATTCAACTCGTTTCTACAAGGGCACACTGGCATGAGACAACTCAGGGAGAAGAGAAATAGTAGTAGTACAAAGCAAATACACATCATGTTACAAGACCATATGGGCAGATTCAGCCCTACCTAAATGTGGGGGCTGTATCCTGATAGTCTCTGCCACATCCCATCAAGTGAACAGTTCTTGACTGTTCTTGAGTGCTGGGGAGAGAAAAGTCCTCTTGTTGTGCACCCTAGTGAAACTGCATCTGTAGGACAGACTGTATTTATTATATCCATGTTGGAAAAAGTAAAGAAAGGGAAAGAGGTTATAAACGTGAATAAATGTGTAAATTTGGTTTTAACACAGTATGCTACATGTAGCACTGTCAGGCTAATTGGTAGTGGAGTGCATGAGTCCACACTCAGTTTAAATCCTGAAAGTCCAAGACAGGAGAGGGTTTTTTGAACTCACTGAGTGGGAAAGTCTGAATTTGGAGTGCATTTGAAGCTGATTTCAGATCTGACCCTTGCAATAAAAAGATGTGTGATGTGGTGGACATCTGATTTGTGATACGCCCTCAGGTACCTCATTCTGTGGCATAAGTTGATAGTGAGCCCAGCTGGCACACACAGTGCTTCTTTTGCAAAATCAGAACAAATATGCAAGGATGATAATGAAGCTTAAGTGTGGAAAAGTTGAACACAATCTCAGACTTTCCTTGTAGACATGAACCGTTGAAGCCTTTCCCTTTCTAATTTTAGTGCTAGAGATGGTGCTTTTGCAGGAATTTATAATTGCTGTTGATTTCTTTACCTGGAACTTGTGTGACTTGTTTAAACAGCATTGCAGTTGTAGAGTTCTTTTGCAACATCTTTGGAGGACATTAAAGCAGTATAAGACAGACTAGGTCTGACCCCAGGGAAATTGAGACTTGGGTTCAGAAAGTCTTATTTGCTCATTCTTTCTGCAACCCAAGGACAGCAATCATGTTTTGCACCTGGAGTACTAGTTTGTCCAAGGCACAGGTTGCCCCCAAATATTGCTTTCCATCTTCATGCATTCTATGGCTTTGAAAGGATCTACAGGGATTATGCACATCTCTTCTCTAGAAGGATGCCTTTGTTTTTCCTGTCACTGCTATAAATGCTTCCCTGTGGGTTCTGGGAGATAGGAAAGGATTGTACTTCTGGAAGCGGAACATCTATATACTTCCCTTGCAGCACGCTAGGTTAAAGATAACATGATGTTAATTGCCTGTTGCTGTAATATCCTTGTGGAAAAGCTGGTGTGTTTCTGGAATAGAAGCATACTGCAGAAAGTCAGTACCAGTTTAATCCCCTGGTCTGCGCAGACTGTCAGTGTGCCCTTGAGCAAGTTAGTTTGTCTCTGTGTAACTCAGTTTCTTATGAGTTCAACTGAAATAAGGACACTTCCCTATTGTCTTTGTATACTGGGGTGAGAAGTGCGTTAAAGACTGTAAAATGCTTGTAGTCTGCAATGGTCAAGTCATGTAAACCATTCAGGTAGCTGTTAAAATACCTGAATAATCAATCTGGCCAGAAGAGTCTGGGTTCTCCATGAGGTATTGCAGCCATTGCTGAGTCTGCCTGTGCCAGCATGCTGTACCGCCTTGTATGTCACTGCTAATCAACATTTCCCTTCTTGAAAGGATTTGTTGAAGGAGCACCGTTTTACTGCATCTCAAACAATGCGGGTTGGCTGACGTCTCTGGGAATGCTCATCACAGACAGCAAGCTTTGAGATGATGCTAATACCTCGTAAGGGACCCGCTGGCCAGATGATCCTGCTGGTACTCGGGCGTTAACTGAATCAGGTCAGGGCTTCTGTACTGCCCTAAATCAACACATTTCATTGTAGTTCTCCACGTACTGCATCTTGCGTCAGATCTGTCCCGTTAAATCAGTGGAATTATTTAAATAAATTATTTTTATTAATTTATTATATGAAAAATTTTAGAGCGAATTCCTTTGATGTGTGATATCCTAATCACACCCGCAGGGCATTAGCAGGCACAAGGCACATCTGAGTGTCTCTAATTCCCTAGTGGTGTGATTATATCTCATAATATTCACAACCCCCTGGAGCTTCTTTACTGGTATAAATAAATCAATTATTTAAGTCAAATACTTTGATCATTAGAAGCTGCCAGTGAGTGCTTGAATGCCTGAGCTGTGCGATTCACCAGGAATGATCTTGCTTCTCAAAATGCTGAGCAGCCGAGCTGAGTGCTACCAGCACTTCATTTCAATCTGCTTTATAAATTAGATTAGAAGTCAGTTTCCAATACTTCATCCTGGATAGCAAGGAGGGGAGAACTTTACAGGGGTGGAATTATGAGATATTGCTGCCAACAGATCCTTTTATCATTTAACACCGCTGTCATAGGTTAAATATGAGCTACTGTTCATATTAACTAATAGCTATTATACAGAAAACTGACACAGGGATTCCAGCTAATGCGCCGTGAACCTGGTTCACACACACTGCATCATATTAACTATTATTTGCACATATGGATGGAGAAGAGTTTTGAGTCACTGGGGATATATGGCAAATTAGCATTTTATATCATATTAATGAAGTGCTAATTGCTCCTTGCAACCTTTTTTTGTGCAAATTGAATGGGTCCTATTTGCATTGTCATGTAACTGCTGTATTACCTTGCAGCACTTTCATTAGGATGAGGCAGCACAGAGTTCATCAAGGAAAAATATTAGTAATTGTGAGATAATTAGTTATGAAACTAATATTGTTTAAAGTAGAGCAGAAATATTTTGGTTTAGCTTGGGAATAGTTTTTATTAATAGGTTTTATAAAATATCTTTCATTTTGCATATATTAAACTGACAACTCTACAAGCAGAGCTCCCTGCTCCAATATTTTCTTTTTCAGTTCCTGTTTGTCAGGGTGTTTTGCATCTTCTCATGAAACATAGCAAAAAAATAAATAAGTGAGGGACTTGTTTATTGCTGGCCATTTAACTCTAACAGGAATCACAAGTCTGGAACTTTTTGAAATTGTAAAATAGGAAAGTATCTCTCAAGATATTGAATTTACAAGTGTCTGTGAGTCGAACCAAACAGCAGCAAAGTCTGTAAAACAATTTAAGAAATGTCGAAGGTGATACAGTCTTAATAATAATTTGCAGAAGCTTGTTACCTATCATGGATAAAATTCTTCATAAGAGTAAAATATAGTATGTGATATTTTCAGCTAGGACACGTATTTTTGGGGAGAAGGAAGAGGTGAAAAAAAATAAAGCAAAAAAAAAAAAGAAGTAATTCCATGCTAACTCAGGGATGTTTCCATGATTGTGGAGAAAACATGATTAATTCCTGAAGCCTCTGTGGGGAAGGCACCCAGACAAAATGACATAAATCTACATTAGAGGATTTAAATGCTCTTGACAAGAAAAAACTGAGCTGAACTTTAGGTAGCACAGCCCTTTGCCAGTCAATTCATCCAGATTTAGGGCCTGCACCTTTTCTTTTTCAGTGAAGTATTGGATACGGACAGATTGCAAGTTACAGCCGAAGGCGGTATGACAGCTTTATTGCTGTTGCATGGGCAACACGTTGTCTTTGATTGGGAAATAGGCTGTGGGCTTAGAGAAAGGTATGTACAAAGAAATACTTTCAGATATTTGTGTTATTAAAACAAAGGTTGTTAATACAGACTGACTAGTATTTTCATTCTTTGTCTTTCTGCTGTGTATGCCTATGCATTTGTGTAGATGTAGACCTATGTATTTATCAAAAAGGTATTCTCAGCTTGAGAGAAAATTGAATGAAGAAACTGTGCATAGTGTAGTCTGTCACAGAATATATTTTCAAGTGTCCGCAGGGGAGGGGTATTAGGACTTGCACCTCAAACAGACATCCTGAATGCTCTATCCAGCTCTACAAACAATTGCACAGGACGTTGTCCCAGGTAGGCATGAAGCAATGAAGCAAGTAAAGACCATCTTGCTGACTTAGACTTAAGAGTGTTTCCAAACAAGCACAAGCAGCTCAGCATATTTTTCAGACTTGAAGTCTAGATAGGGACATTTGCAAATTGCTTTGTTTTGCTCTGTATGTGATCTGGCTTACCTGATGTAAAAAATGTGGATCATCTGGATTTCAGCTGTATTCTGTCCACCCAGGGGCCAAACCAGAAATACTTGATTATGGTGCTACTTGCATCCGATTTGTTCTGAACCAAAGGAATTGTACAGGTGAGCTGGACAAAACTGGCTTTATGACAACATCTGCTTTTTGCCTTTGCAAAATGCTTTCCACCCTGTCTGCATAATCTTAGACTTGCTGAAGTCTCTAAGGGCAAAAATATTTTCTCTTTTTTTTTTCTCTCTTTTTTTTTCTTTCTTTCTTAAAAATACTTTTTAGCTCTTGCTATGGCATTCTGGGAGGCTTCAGTAGATGGTTGGGAGAACATAAATATTATTTTACTGGTAAAGTCTGAATGCATCAGCAAAGTCTTACCTGACAGCAGTACACTGAAGCTTGCTGTATAGTGTGCGTCAGAGCTGAAGTTTAATGGGCTTGTTAGTTATCACAATAAATGTGGACCCTGCAGGGGATTGTTTACTGTGTGTGAGAAGATGAGGAGGTCTTGGGTGTGGACAGAAGAAAAGGGCGATGTGGCAACCTCAAGAATTTTATGGGTTTATGTTAAACAAACAGCTGCGGTAACATCAGGAGGTTATCAGGAGCCTGAGGAGATCCAAGAGCAAAGCTCTAGTAGAGAGATAGGGGAATCAGATGCACAAACATTCTTTCCTGCTGACAGGTAGGACTGCACTGGTCTATTCCTCTGCTAGTCCAAATGAGTCCGGGAGAGGAGCTGAGGAGAAAAAGGAACTTTTGGTAAATGAGGAAGGCTGCTTCTTGCTTCACAAGCCACTTCCTGTGTTACATGCTCATCACTTTTCCAGGCATTGCTGACAGGAATCCTTGCTGAACTCTGGAGGCCGACACTGTGCTATGTGGCTTTTAAGCTCTAGTTAAGAGTGTAGCTTAAGCTAGTGGCTACCAAAGTCATTAACATGTGGCACAGTGTTCAGTGGCCTGTCAGAAATAAACTCGACGTCACTATGATTCCCTGCAATTACTTTACCTGGATGAAAAGGCACCCTAGATTTCCTTGATTGGCACACGTTTTTGCTGTGCCTACAGAAATAAAGGGCTCTGAGTGAGCATGAAGCAAAGTCAGCAAGTGTGTGCCAAAGAGGGGACTGCAAATCAGGCTTGAAGACACCTTGCTGCAATGACATGGAGGAGATTTCATTTCTGTTACTGAGATATGTATCTCTTCTTTGTCTTAAAAAAAAAAAAAAGTAAAAAGGAACATTTCCTTCTGTGGGCTGATGAGTAAGAAGCTTTTCAGACACCTAAAATGAGTAATGTGAAAAATTAATAGTTTGGAGTCCAAAGCAAAGTTTGTGTGACCTCAGAAAGGGATGAGGAGAGAGAGAGTCTTTAAGGGAATGACAGGAATCTAAAAATATTGATTTCAATTTGCCATGGGAGGGAGCAGGAGAAACAAGCCATTGGAACAAGTTCCTGAAGCTTCCCACTAGCTGGAATGTTGAACAGCAGAGTGAAAACAAACATTTCTATAAGGTTTGCCTTCCCAGAAAAGATTAAGTCCAGTCCCTCTTGCATTGCATGCTGTCGCTGGCAGCATCTGGTCTTATTTGAAACAGCAAAGGCGGCAGGATTTTTGGTACATTGATTTGGTACTGGTGGTTTGTGGAAAAGAGGGAAAACTATGGAGGACATCTTACTTTGGGAGGGGGGTGCAGGCTGCGGCAGGTCCAGCTGGACCTGGGACTGGCGGGAGAAGAGAGGATGGTCATTCTCCACACAGAAACCCGAGGCAGCATCCTGCCCTCATTGGAGCCCTTCCAGGGTTGCCCACGTCAGGCAGCCCTTTGCCTTTCCCCAGATTCAGAGTCCTCTGTGCAGAATTCATGAGGCATTCTAAGCCTGTGTGACTCAGTTCTGTGTTTTGCATGGTTTCCATCTGGTCACTGTCTCAGGAATATTGCTCCTGGGTTAGGAGCCCCAGCAATCCTGCCTCAGATGGCCCACCTTTCCCTTGGCAGGGAAGGGTACAGAGTGTGTGCGCACGTCTCCAACCAGCCAGGTGAGAAGGAAGCTTTGATATTTGACTTGAGTTTTTCCTGTTTAATATGGAGTCCGATGAAAATCACAGTCTCTGTAGCTTGGCATCTTTGAGAATAATGGGATGACTGAAATAAGATGATAATCCGAAATTTGGAAATGGAAATGACTTAAAATCAATGCATCTGAAGGTGACCAGGCTATTAACATGAAATGAACTTTCCTGTGACCTATATGCACGCAAAGATTGACACCTATACAGGATCAAAGGAGCTTATGAAAGGCTAGAGTACATGAGAGGAAATTGAAAATGTGTAGGTTGTCGATCTCAAGAGTGGCTTTTAGTAGTTATTGTACATAATAACTATTGTGTCAGAAATGAAAGGGATTAACTCTCACCCAAGGTACTGCACCTGAGCAAATATTGTCTTGCCTGGGTGAAATTTGTGCCAACACAAAGAAGACCTGGTATGAGGCTATGTACTGCTTAAGTCTCACTTAAGTCTTCAAAATGAGGATTATGCAGGACTTTAGTGGTGCAAAAATATAAGGAAAAATTTCAACCCTTATATTACTGCAGCGTATGTCCCTGGGGCTTCTGGAGTAACGTAGAGTCTCACCAGAACACATCAAAGCTGTTGGAAAGTACTTTCTCTGCAAACTGACCACTTTCCAGATTTGGGAGCTTTTCATGTCAATGAACTGAAGCTCTGAAGGGCTGTTAGAGAGAAACTAACTGGATAAGTGGGGTTTAATGGCTGAATGTTTTATTCTCTGCTGTATTTTCCAGTGTCGCAAATGCTCTGGTCTATGTGAGCAAGCAGGGGAATATTTTGCTGTGGTCAATAGGTTTTTCTGAGAAATACTGTAAATATGGGACTGCTGTTGACTGTTCGTTGTTGGAAGTGTGAATAGAGAACACTTGAAATTTCAGAATGAAAGTAACAAATGTTTTCAGGCCAGAGGAAGAAAATTCTCAGGCTTTAGCATTAAGGAACTATTTTTCATGCTGAATCTTTCAGTCTAGATCCGCTTTCAGCAGATGACACCCACCTTTCAATCGTGCTCTTGCATCTGTGCCCAGTTTGCACACCTCTTGCTAAATATTTTCCTGTTTGTGGAAGAATGGTGAAATGGTTTCACAAGAACGCAGACCATTTGCTTGACAGCCGTTCCCATATTTAATTGCCTGTCTTCAGTGATAAGGCGTGCCTATGCAGTCTGGTCTGTAACCACCAGAGGGGAAAGGAGTAGGATATAATGTATGCACAGTATTTTCAGAAAAGCCTTTCTTAGTTTTTGGGGGGATTCCCATGTTTATTATGTCTGCCCTTCCTCCTGACGCAATGTTGGCTGAGGGGAAAAGAAATGGGGAACCTCACAATGTCTTTCTGTAAAGCTACCTCTCCTGTGTATTAGCCTGTTTCCAAGGATACCTTGTAGAGATCCCTCTGTCTTTTTCAAGTGTATTCCAAGACATGGAGATGGCTAAAGGGATGTGAGAGACTTGGGGACACTGTCATGTAAAACTTTTCCTTCTGAGAGGATGTTCACAGCCTTTACTGGTGTCCTAATTTTAGCTGGGACAGTGTTAGCTCCGGCTGTGTGGAGGGCGGTTCAGCCTAACCCACGACAACTGGCAAATCCTTGGGCTTGTTTTGCTCCTTTGAGTAGCTGGTAATCAATATCAACAGTATTTGCAAGTGAGAATGAATAGGGCTGCTTTTCATACCAGGAGCCCTATGTGCTTCTGTGACATATGAAAAACCATAGGGTGGTGATGGACTCCCTTATCCTTTATTTAGTATTTGCCCGGTGTAGGAGCACTGCGAAGTAGTTCATTGTCCTCACAGGATCCCTGTGAGTTTAGCAGTATTGCTGACACCATTTTGCAGATGACAAAATTTTTGGCAGAACAGAATCAAGTGACATAATCAGCATTCCTCTAACATATATATTGGGTGGTGATATGTAGAATGTGGTATTTCTGTGTTGCAGTACCTTATACCTCCTTCCCAAGTTTGACCAAAGACTGCATTCTACTCGATTTCTGTCCTATTTAGAATTGCTCCGTCATCTGCTCCAAATTACTTTTTGTAGGTTTTCTCTAATTTCCCGATTAAAAATATTGGAACATTTTTGTGTCATGTTTACAAAGTACATGGAGATGTGGGGAAATCTTGGAGGAGTCAGATCATGGATGTTAAAACTTGCACCTGCATAGCTGTGAGTATGCACAGAGCAAGCAAGAACCTTTTGTGCTAGGTATGTTTCTAGGGAGTCTTTCCTCTCCGTGGTCAACAACAAATTTTGGAAAGCAGGATGGTTTTCCTTTGGTGTGATTTTGATACATCAAGGCAAAAGTAAGGGAATATCCATTTCTTTATTATTAGGGGGAAAAAAGCATCTAGATTTTTCTTTTGACCAACTTGCTTCCATTTTGAAGAGAAGGAGAAAGGAAGGTGGGGAGAAAAAAAGGAGAGACAGAGTGTCAGAAGTTTTTCTGTCTTATTTATTTCTAGAAAAAATATCACTAGTGAGCTTATTAGTATGGCATTTTCAATGGAAATACAGTATTTCTGCTGGACAAAATGCAAGAATGTTTTATCTCATGGAATTTCCCACTCAGGAATGGAACGGTTCTTCATACTCATCCTAATATGGATTTAGGAAGTAGCTCAAAAATACCCATCAGGACCCAAAGATGCAGCTGCTATAGTGGTTTTTCAAAACTTTAAAGGGACATACCAAAAAAGTCAGGAAAAACTTTACTGTAAAAATTATTGGTTGCAAAATAGGAAGGATCCTACATTTTGCTGTTGAGTATTAGCCATTTGTTTTGATTTCTGTCACAGCAGGTTCTGGCTGGAATACGCTATGAAATTTGCTTTGGTTTTGTGTTGTGTGCACTGAGCCAAGGATATCAGTGCCATTTTGCTCTTAGAGCTTGTAGCTTTCAGCTTGATGCTGTCTAGTAATGACACTACTCTTGTTCATCCTTGTTTTCATGTTCTTTTGATGTAAAATGCATTTTATGAATGGTTTGCTCCTTGTTTATAATTAATATCGCTAAAGCCTATTTTCACTGATTTTTTGATTATGCAGCATTTAAATCCAGAGTTCATTTTCCTTCAGAAGAATCCTCAGAGGACTATTAAATACTAAGATAACTACTTTTGATTCAGGAAGTCTCTGAGTCACAAAGTGCTGCAGGAGAGGGTACTGAGGAAGTATCACTGCATACTGACCCTGATCTCATAGTTTTTCCTAAGTTTGTGCTGTTGGTTGGTGCTAGAGGCATGATGGATCTGTGGTCTCACCTGGTACAGCTCCTTTATGTCCCTGTAAACACGAAACGTGTGTATGTCTTCATTCCTCTTGCCTTTTTGGGATCTCGCTTGCTGCGTTTCTTATTATGCAGCTGGAAGTCACTTATGGAAAGGGAAACATGTTTTAGGGTAATATCCTAGCAGAACTCCCAGACTGTGTCTGTGTTAGTAACCTGGACAGGGCCAGGAAAGTTAGGATGTAGCGACCTGTGGTGTTTAACCGTTAGCGCGCTCCGTTGCATGGTTTTGCCTGTGCCAGCCGGCACTGTCCCCAACGGTGTCTGATATGGGTTAGAGCAGCAGCATGAGCCAGGGACTGTTCCAAGCAGCAGATATGGATGAGGACTCCTCTTTGGGGAGTGAGCAGAAGGACAGAGTTTAGCCATATGGACATGGGCTGTGCCATAAAACTTGTGCTCAAGGGCAGGGAATTGGCCCTGGACTGCTTTATTTTCTATTCCAAGGCCGGCCTGTTGATTTCTGTGCCGCAGTGCCAGGCCCTAAGACAGAATGCATTTACGGCTCTCTGTATACAAGGCGTAATTTTAATGCTTGGCTCCCGCTGCAAAATATGTCACAGCGAACTTCAAGAGGATTGTTTATGTCCCCAGAACCTTAAGCTGGAATAATGACTCTAATTTATTTATGCACATTTTGACAGCTTGTTATGTTTTATTCCATAAAGCTAAATGTGGTCTCAACACCTTGGAGTTATTGCTACTAAGTAATGATACCAAGGAGGAATAGGGATTTTTGTCTTGGAGGAGAGAAGATCTTTTCTACTCTGTAAGGATTTGAAACCACTGTCCTTGTGTCTGCATATCTGTTTGAGAAAGGACAGTGAAACGGAGGGGTGATGTGGCCTAGCTGCATAACTGAGCAGGAACAGATTGACTCTACATCAGCAGTGAATGCTTGAGTAATGCAATAACCAGTGACCTTAGCGCGGGACCCGTCACACTCAGATAAGAGCTGAGGAACTCTGTCCTAGAGTAGAGACCTGTAAATGCTAGTTTGCTCTCTAATATGACTCACTCTCTGGTTTAGATCAGCTGAACGGCATGGTTTGGGCACCCCTTTAGGAGAGACTCCGTCTCTTTTCTTTCTCCATGGAGGTCTGAAAGACAGTTAGACCCCTTCTGGTCTGAAAGGGTTGTATTATTTATGGATGTGATTGTATAATTTATGTATCCATAGTGTTTCTTGTGTCTAGTATAATGAACTAGGTTTGATAATACATTTACAGCTAATCAATGTGTTCATAGAAGCATTGAATAGTTTTGTAAACCAGCAGAATATGATATTGTAGGTTGTAAGCTGGTTTTGACCAGGAGTTTAAATGAAAACAAAAGAAAGCAACTGTAAAACCAAAGCAGTAGGCATTGGATTCAATATGACTTTGAGTTTCTTTTTCTGTTCTCTACAGAATGTCTATGCTACTAAAAAAACTGTGAGAAAACATTCCCAAGCACTGCATTGTCTACACTTAAAGTGGACGAAGAGTCCCTGGCAGGCTTTAGACCTGGGTCAACTAGGATTCACCTAAATAATTTATGAGCACTGTTCAGAGATTAACTCCATCCAGGGACCCATTCTGAACCATGGTACCTGACCATCTTGGTTCAGAGACTAAAAGGGTTGGAGAGTATGAATAGGAACTATCTGCAACCAGTAGCTGTAATCCCCAAGAACAGTCTCAGGCTGGTTCAATTTTCTAGTATATATGTGGCTAATGCAAGCTTACTTCTATATCATATACATTTGGAAGCAGTGCTGAAAAAGGGAAAGGGAGAAAGAATATGTTTAACCTAATCCAGGATATATGGAGATGACAGAAATCACATTAACACGGACTCTTAATTCCTTGCTGAATATCTTCTATTGGCTCTAAGCAGTAGTAGCACAAGAAGAATAACATTCATGACGGGCCAGTGTGAATCCCTGGAGTCTCAGTAGGGACTGCTGAGAGACAAAGCTGTAAATATGTCATGATAGACTGAAAAGAAAGAGGTACCACTCTAGGGGGGAACTTGATGTGTAAGCATCGGCTCGTGTTCTCTAATGTGAGTGACAGTTTGTGAGACAGACTGATCATTGCCTTTGGGCTTTAGTCCTAGTTTTAATGCTTTTTTTAAAAAAAAAAAATAAAATTTAAAGCTTCCTCTTACCCACTACTCCAACAGCACAGTTTCCAGGGCCAAGTTTATTTACAAGTCACATGGAGAACACTAGTTACTCCCTCAAATACAATGGGAGGGTGTTATTCTGCTGCTGATACAGAGACACTAATGAGAATGATCAGGTTACCATTCATTTACTAACTCCTTAATCAAAGGTTTAACTAGATTTATAATCCAAGAGAGAGAGCTGTGGCCACACGAGGATTCATAAGCAAAGTTATTTGCCATCAAATTCCAGTGGTAGCGATTTGGTTTTCTCACTCCTATCCTGAGGGACAGCTGTTAATGACCAAAGTCAACACAACATCTGACCACCTTCACAGTCCAAGCAGGGAGATCTGCTTGAACATGGAGAGTGAGCTGAATCCCTACCTCTTTTGGGTTGGTCCTTCGTATCAGGATTTGAATCTCATATTGCACACATCTCATGAGGATGTCATTCTACAGGTTTATCAGGATGGTACTCTCGTATAGTTCTGTAATCAATGTGTGACAGTTCCCTGGTCACTAAACTGGAAAAATAATGTGAAAACCCTGAGGGTTAGTCAGTGATATATGGAATTTTTAAGTAATCAAATGCAGCTGAAAATATTAATATGTAAGGACTTAGGCCAAATCTTGGCTATAACCTTATCTCAGAACTGTGTAAGAGTACTGCATGCTCTGCTGTCCTTTTTGTAAGAAGACACAAATTTGTTCCATTTCCTTAAATGATTGCCATTCCTGTTGCTAGCAGAGGTGGAACTTGGAGGTCCTTGAAGAAATGAGCCACTGGGAGTCTGATATAGGTTGAGTTATACCATCAGTGAACTCTGCCATTGTCAATCACAAGCATTTCTCTGTGGTCTTTTAGCCTTGGCTCCTAGTCCTACCCAAAGTATTTGGCTTCTTTTCAGAAGTGGCTGGTCCTGACATGTAGTGTAGATTGTTTTTAGGGTCTTGCCTTAGATTCTGTTTTGTCTTGTAAAATACACATAGTTCATCTCTAGTTGTGTCCCCTTTTCAGATGGGAGACACTGGCAACAAGAAGTAGCTGGTGGAGTTCCTGCCAGCAGGTGTTTCATTTTATTTGGCTGCTATGGGGGGTTTTGATATACTAGCATGATTTTTTTTTCTTGTCTGCGAATTCATGTGAAAATGAATTATGGAGCTGAGGTCTGGCCTGCATTAGGAAGTTTCCCTGCTTTAAATTAATTCTCTATACAGTCAAATGAGACCTTTGGGTGTCTGGAAAGGCCAACCACCAAATGCTTTCCCATTTTCATACACTACGGGAAGGAGTTCTCATCTTCATACCCCTGCTCCAGAGAGATTCACCCTACAGGACAATGGGGTGGTTAGTTTTCTGGCAGATAAGCAAATACATCACAGCAAACTTGAAAACTCATCTTCTTTTCTAACTTTTCATTTTATTTAGCTTTACCCTCAAGACCTGCAGTTTCTGTGGCATGAGGTACACTAGTGTTTATCTCTGAAATGTTGTCTGCTGATCTTTATTAGCCCTCTGAAACCAAATGGACACTGTGCGTAAGGTTACCAAGCTTAGTCCTTCAGCTAACAAATGGCTAGCTAGCTGGGTAAAAATAAGCGGCTTTCTAAAGACTCTAGTCTCCAGCCCGTCAGGGTACCTGGGCATACAGAGCTACAGCCCACAGTAATTTTTAGTGTTTTGCAGTGTATGGACAGATGTGAAAAGGACATTGCGACTTTGTATGACCTTTCTAAGGAGTTGGCACAAGATTATATAGGTTACTTTGGGCTATATTTTGCTAGCTCTTGCACATATGGAATAGCATCTTCCTCTGCCATAATCTCACCTATATAATGGTGTCAGAATCTGTCCTACCAGCTGGAGTGAGCTATTTCACACGGTATCTGGTATTGTTTCCTTTTTATCTGTTGAGATAAAGTGCTTTGCTGTGTATCCTGATATCCCATGGCTCTCTTTTTGGAGCTCTGTTCACACATCTTGATTCCATCTGTACTCTTGAAGAGGCCCGTTAGGTGGAAGATGTATCTGTCAAACACATGTAGATTCTGGACAGCAGCCCTTTACGGGTCACGCCTTGAAACATTACTAATTTGATTTCAAAGGGAGCTATTACAAAATGTCTTTTGTGTTGTTAGGCCTCAGGAGAAGGACCTCAGTTGGACACAGTGAAATGCTGCATTTGCTATAGCCATGGAGCCCCTTGTTGGAACAGATATAAGAATCAGTCATGTCTTTGTGTTGGAGCTCGGCACCTCTTTAGGAGGAGTCCCCTGATGAGAGAGGGGGACAGCTGAATGTGTGTTAAAAGGTCCAGGGGACAGAAACTTAGTGATCCACAGCATCCATCTGATGCTGTCCAAAGCTGTTGAGCAACCTCAGGAAATGAGTGGAAATCTGACTCTTGTTTGACTATCCTGAGTCCTGAAAGTGGGACGGTGGGTGCAAGAGAGTTGACATACACATCTGTGCACTCTGTGGCAGTGCTTTGAAGATCTGTGTTGTAGCCTGTGGCTTTTTATGATGCAGTCATGTGCGTTTTTAAGACTAAGAATTAGACACCTTTGCGCTTGAAGTTAAGCATGACCGTGACTCATTCAGCTGTCACTCTTACAGATTTGGTGTGAGAAACATATGGATGGGAAGAAGTAACCTAGACCCAAGATACAAGTTCACGGATTGCAAGATAGGAGGCCAAACGCTGAAACAACATCTGACAGAAGTGAGTAATTGGTCAAAGTTTCCACTTCTATTCACTCGAATTTCCAGCATAAATTAATCTATTGTCTCAAAGTAGTGTGTTCTCCCCCTGGTAAGCTGTGGATCTTCCCCCACAGCTACTTCACTGTTTTCAGTTAGTTACAGTTGCTCACAGGCTGCACAATCTCTGAGCACATTAGAGCCATAGTAGTAGCCTGACTGGCGTTCGTAAACGGGCAACACTTGGGATTTAGTGATACTCTAACTCAGTGCAGTAGTGTGCCAAAATAAAGGTCATTTCAATTTCATGTTATGTCATGCAGTTTTGAATTGACATGTGTTTAACGAGTTTTCTCCAGTAAACGAATGATAGCAAGTATTGCACTAATAGGCTTTGATGATATGCCCACCAAAAAAAAAAAAAAAGGCAAAATCTTTCCAAAAACATTAAACTGATGTTTTAACAGAGGGGAAAAAAAAAAAAAACCAACAGAAAAAAGATTCACACTTCTGCCCCTAAGCTTCTGTAATGACGAAAATTAGGCTTTTTGGCCTTTTTCAGATGATGGTTTGCAGAAGTTTTACTGTAATTTATTTAAGTGTGCCCATCACTACAGAGATTAGGCTGGTCTACTGATAGGGATAGGAGAGCATTAAGGGTGCAAGTTGATCATGTTGCAGATGCTGTATCACAAACCTCATGACAGGACCACTAAAGGAATGAAAAACTGGTTCCTATGTGTAAGTAGCCTGTAGTTGTGCCTAGAAAGGTTTGGAGTAGTTTCTGTCTTCTCATATAGCAATGCCTGTTTGTCTTGCCACTCTGCCCAGTTCCCCACCTGGTTGTTCCCTGTCATCTTTCTATATCAGGCTATGGACTCAAACAGGCACAAGAGGGAACACAGGAGGTACTGTCTCAACATCAGGAAACACTTTTTCGTGGTGAGGGCGGTCAAACACCGGCACAGGTTGCCCAGAGAGGCTGTCAAGTCTCCATCCTTGGAGCTATTCAAAAGCCATCTGGATATTGTCCTGGGCGATCTACTTCAGATAGCCTTGCTTGAGCAGAGTGGTTGGGTCAGATGACCTCCAGAGGTCCCTTCGAACTCTAACCCTTCTATGACTCTGTGATTCTATGACTGCTTGATCAAGGCTGCTGGCATGTTGTCATTCAAAGGCTTAAAGGTGTTGAACAAAATCTGTTACCCAGTCTTGTTCTTGAGAATGTTGGTTTTGGTGTCAGCAGTGGGTTGTGTGGCACATTAAAAAAATAATAGCTCCTTCAGTCCAGAATAGGAGGGAGAACTGTTTCCATTCTAGGTGGTGTAGCTTTTAAGTGTGCAGAAGAGATTGTTGCATTGACACCACCTCTCCAAGGAGGACATATAAAGACTATAGGAGGTAGGATGAACACTAATAAATGTCTGGTAGTGTAAACACTGGTAACTTACACCTTTCAGCAGTTTGCAACAAAGCCTGTATCACTTGGGTTTTGCAAAAGCCGGTTCTTAATATTCTACGCAATGTTTAGAAGTCAGAGAATGAACCGTCTTTTGAGCTGGTCTCGTTCCAAGTCAAACTGACGGTAAACTGTGAACTGAGAAGTCAGAAATGTATGCAAAATAAAAAGTCCATCCCCTTGCAGCTCCTGCCTGCCTCCAGTGAGCAATAAGAATAGGAAGAGATCAGGACTGGTTTCCTGGCAAAATCTGGCATTAGGCCACAATCCTAGAACAGGGCAGCTAAAGTCATTCTAATCAACTTCCTTTTGAAATGCATTTTTCTGAACAGTGGTGGTGTTATATAGAACTTCATCTTAGGTACACAAGCTGTAGAAAGGCTGCTGTGTTATGTGGGGATGCTAAATCTTTCTATGTTGTTTAGCCGATCAATTGCTTTTTTGAGTCAATGATTATATGACGTTATGTAACAGAGGACAGCTAAATCCGTATAAATAGTAAGTATAAATCTGTATAAATAGTAAGTATAATAAATTATATTTATTATATAAATAATATAAAGTAGAAAGAGACCATGTACTTGCTGTCTTAAGAAATATAATGAAATTTAATAATACAACCATTCTATACCACTCTAAATTGTTCTTACAGCCTATTTGACAATGTTTTACTACCACCCAATAATCATGCCAAATATAATGTGATATTCATATTTTTCCAGCACATGGGCATGAGCACTTGCATGAGCTTCCATGATGATAATATTTGGCTTACAAATTATTTAAAAAAATTTCTAAGTGTTTCTAGTCGTGTCAAATTCAATGCCAGAAGATAAACAAAATGGTTTCAGGAATATTTATGATACTGTGCATATTATTAAACATTGCTTAATGCATTCATAGTAATGGGAACCTGAAGTTGTTATCTTTTGAATGCATATGTCATGTATCTGAGAAGTCTCTTCAGACAACAAAATACTGTGTCTTTCCTACTGTTCGACTGATACAATGCCCAGCAAAGTCAGTAGAAATTCTCTTCTGAGCTGAGCTAGCAGGATAGCACCGCACTTCTATTCCTTGTCATAGACTCCTGTATAGCATACAGGAATGCATACATTGTGTCGCTGTTTTTATTGGCTCTGTTGTCTGTCAGGGTAAGTTGTTCTTCAGATTCCCTTTTACATTCTAGGTGTGCACTGTCGTCATGGTGTCTCTGTGCTGGGTGCTGCGGGGCTGATCAACCCCCGGCACCGATACGAGAGGGACTGAGACACGTGGAATTATGGAAGGGCTGGTGCCAGCGATGTCAGAGCCAGTAACCAGCCCGGCGTTATGGGCTTGGGGGAAAACACCCCCTGGGACTGAAGCTGTGCTGCGGGACTGAAGACAGGTTGGATTGCAGACGTATAGTAATGCTTAAAGGCTGGCTGCACTGTCAGAGCATCATGTCTCTTGTTTCACAAGGGAATCGTATGCAGTCTTCGGGCCTTTCATGTCTTGCATTTTATCCTGAGACCCATCTCCCTTTGAAAAGACACTAAAAAGGGGTCTAGCATGTGTGTGGGTAGGATTTTTTTCCTAGCAGGAGAGAAATTTTTCAGACTTTGCGTGCAAATTGTTGGAAAGAGAGGGCACACTTATATAAATGTGAAGCATGTGAAATGTGAGAGGAATGTGTTCTGTAAATGATGCATTTGTTTGAATGAGAGATCACAATTAAACAGCGCATCTTAATTGTTTTCTTTTCTTTAGAATAATCTTCCAGTCCAGGAAAAAATAATATGAACACCATGAAAGCAGTCTCCAAACTTTACTGTTGTAGTGTAAGACTTCAGTGAAATGATGTGCAGTTACTGGGAAAATCAGTTATTGCTTCTTTAATAACCGTAACTTTGCCGAAACGGAATTTGCTTTGCGTTTTCAGAGATCCTATAGCTATACAAATGGGTTAAAAGACCAACGGTGGGGAATTCTCTTACCTACTTGCCTATAAAAATATGAGTCATTGGCAAAAAAAAAAAAAAAAAAAGGTGTACATTCTCTCTGTTGTTGCTTTTTACTGATTCTGTAACATAGAACTACTACTAAGTTGGCACTTAATTTTAATAGTCGGGTTTTTTTTAGGACTCCCAACACTTTCTGTCTTGCATTAAATCTTGGTTGTCTTCTGAGTGCATCCTCTCTTCATTAGTGCTTCCTTTAAAGTTTGAGATGCTATATGCTGCCCCTGACACAAATGTACATCTCCCAGTGGAACTTCCCCATGCTGATAGGGGCAGATAAAAGACAGTGCGCAATCCTTTTGGCTTGATCTACATCTAACAATCGAGCAATTGTGACATTAGGACACATATCTTAGAAAGTAATTTAGATGATATTGGAGTGCTGAAGGTGTTTTGGTTATACAAAGTTGGTTTCAGTATGTTGCAAGAGGAAAAGTCTCTACTTAGTATTCAAGGAGGGATGAACAGATTGAAAGTTATGTTTGGGATGGGCTCTTGTCGCTACTGAAAATAACTGTGGAGTCTCCAGGGAGTCTATTCAACTCTGCCACATCTATGTTAAAAGGAAACCACGCCAATTGTACTGAAGAACTTGGATGAGTTTCACAAAACCACTTCAGTGTGACTTAGTGTTTTATCAGTTTCAGATTGCTGTACCTTTTTCAGACAGGATAGGGATATGAAAAGTAAATAAACCATTTCTGTATCCAGGATGAAGAAAAAAAGTGGATGAGGAGGAGCATGGAAAAACATACCGTAAGTGTAGGTTTTACTGCATGTACTGGCACAGAGCAGCTGTGCTGGCATTGGGGACCAGCTCTCGACTGTTCTGCTCTGTGGGCTGCAAAGTGGCTGTAAAAGTCTGCTCGGAGTGACCGTGTTTCACAGATTTTAATACTCAATATGCAAGATAGCAAAGAATCAGACCCAGGTATGGGATATCTGCAAATATTCAATAGACTTCATTCAAGATGCAGGAGATTTCTCTGCTCACTGCAAACAAGATCTGCATCCCACTCAGCAGCTGCTCCACTTAATTGTTCCATAGTTTTCTTGGCCAAAATCTTCTTCCTTGTGTCTGAAAGAACACCTTTAAGATTAACTGTGAAAAATTATTTTTAAGATGTCTTATTTGCCCTTGACAAAAAACCCTCTCTGTTGGGAGACTATGTGTCACAAAATGGGAGCTGTGGTTCAGGCTTGGTCACGCTGCTCCTAACTTTTCTCCGCATGACTGCACTGTAGTTTGAATTGATCATGGCAAGTAAATTGAAGCTGTTAGTTCATTGAATTGTCAGTTCTGTGTCTGTGCACTAAGTCAGTCAATGATTCTTCTGAAGTGACTGCTACTACACCACATAGCTGCTCACATGGCCATTGGATGTGTATTGATGGCACTAATGGAGTCACTGATCCAAGCTCACATCTAGCAATGTCACAGCTCCCCAGATATTGATCATGATGGCGATTTGTTCTGCAGCAGTGTCCTGAAAGCCCAGGCAGTATCAGAATCCAATGTACTAGCTAGTGGATAGGATGACGTGGCCCCAGGGCTGAAAAAGCTACATGAGACTTGAAAGGACACAGTGAAAAGCAAAAACAATGGTGTTGATTGTGATATAGGATGCACAGGCTAGCTTTACAGTCATTGGGATTCAGCATCACTTGGAATACCTTAAACATAGTGAATGTAGTAATGATTTTTTTAAATATCGAACTTGAAAATCATATTTTAATTGAAAAGAACTTTGCTGGCCATTCTGAACCTAGCTAACATAGACAATTAATTTTTTATGGTCCAGATGACAGAGTGGTTTTTATGAATGTTTGAAAGACCAGCAGCAATCTTAGAGTATAGTCTAGGGAAAATTTTCATTTGACCTGAGTGTAGCAATGGTCCTTGTTAGATCTGAAAATGTCTTGTAGAAAACAGCCCTTTGGTCACTGGTCCACCTCACCCTGAAGATAGGATTTCTCTTAACTGTATTCTGTCTAGAGATGGGTTTTCATGTTACTTTGAAAGCTAACATAATTAACCCTATTTTGCCTCCTTTCTGACTCCTATGCTGCTGTAAATAATCACTCTGCCTCTTGGATGTTTTGCAGCCTACCAGTATTTGTAGACTCATCACTTCAGATCACTGACAACCTCAGTTATAACTGAACTACTGGTATAGAGATGAAAAGCCGTGTATTCCATTACTGACCCTTTGAGAAATACGTGACCCTTTGAGAAATACGTTACCCTTCTCTGCCTCTTTTGCATCTAAAAAAAATTATTTTTCTTTATAGGCTCTTTTTCTTCCATGACTGCTCTCTCTTCGTCCAGCACCTTTCTTAAAAATGTCTTGAGATCTATCCTGGGAAGCATAATGATCATCTTCATCAAAGGTCAAGAAAGCAGAACAACCTGTAGCATCAGAGAATTATTCCCCTCATGTACAATTGGATACGATGAGATTGATGTGTTATCTGAGAATAACATTTCTTTTGCAGCAAAGGCATTTGATTGGTACTTGCGTTGATAATCATTCCATCATTCTAGTAATTCTTCTAGAAAACAGGGTTCTGTGTATAAACTAAAAACTTCACATTTCTGGAGGGGAAGTCAGTGATGATACTTACCGTTGTACAAATGATCTGGGATGATGGTAAGTAGTTTGCAACCACCTGACAGTGTGTTACCCAGCCAGAGACAGGTGGGTAACAGATGTAATTTAGTTTGACATTGTGCTGAGATCAAATGCAGGGCCACAAACAAGAATTAGTTCTTTCTTAGAATGAAAAAGAAAAAAAAAGTGTATCCCGTTGGGCATCACTGGAGGAGCACTTAGCTAATGAAGGTGCTAAGCCTATTGAAATGTTGAGCAGAAGTCCTGTTTCCCTACTGCTTACTGTGCTGAATTAAGATCATTACAGGACCAAAGCAGTGTATCCATGGGAACATAGAACTCAGCTTTAAAATTTAAAGCTCTTAAGAAAGCAACTGCTTTTTTTTTTTTTTTTTAAATAATTTTGTCGGTAGTATTTGCAGAACTTTTTAACAAATGGTCTAAAAATGATAGTTTATTAATGTACCTAAGAAACAATAGGTATGTTATGGTACTTAGACAGGATGTTACTTTAATGAGCAAATCTGGCTCTCACAAATCAGGATTATTTTGTAAGAATAAGGACTGATAATGTGAATAAGTGTTTGTTTTCAGAATCAAATTACACTCTGCATTGAAAATTTCTCACAGTTAATGATTCCTCCAGCTAGTCATTTACTGCTAGCAAAGCCCTCCTTATTGATTATTATTGTATATTAATGAATCTATCAGATATTTATTTGGCAGGTTTCTTGGTTAAATTTTCTTTATTGATTTCTCCCGGGAGTAAATGAGCTGCAGAAGTGGAAATAGGCAGTCCTCTTCTGCTAGGTTTAGATATTTAAATGTATTTTCAGAGTATTGGATCTATTGCAGGAGCATTTGGGGCAGACATTTGGATTTCAGTAACATAATGGATTGCAAGACTTTCTATTATATAATTATGAACTTGGAAAACAGTTGGATGGACCATGTCAAGAACACTAGCTTGTAAAGAGCCCTTTTTACATGTAAAGAGGGGCAAATTTCCAGTAGAATTCTAGATACCTGTCTTCAGCACTGTCTGTGAAGAAGTCAAAGCTGTGTACGCAAGTCAAACTGCACATTTCCAGCTACCGCAGTTGTGTGTGCAAATGGAAATCTAGCAGGCTTGAGTTTGGTAGTCCCCTTTAAATTGGTTGTGCCGGTATCTGAGAGGTGATTGGATGAGTTTATCAGTGTTCCAGATATAGCTTATAATTGCTGCTTCACATTCTAAACAAAGCCATTAACTGAAACATATCTACGTTTACTGAAATGAGTTTCATTCATTGAAGACATTGGGGCACATTTAATGCCTTTTTGCTTTGTGTAGAGACAACAATAAATCTTGCGCATTTGCTAATATTTAAATGAGGCTTCAAAGTTAACCCAAATGACTACTTTGATAGAAAAGGAGGCTTTATGCATTCAATTAAAAATATCTTTTTTTACACAAACATTTTTTGTTGCAGGTTTATTTTTGATACGACTTCATATAAAGGCATTACCTTCAGGAAGAAACTTTGGAATTGTAGGGTGGTTCGAAACCAACATGTAAGGATATGTTATATGTCATGACTATGCTGCCTCACATGCAGCTGGACAAAAAGAACTTGAAATACTGTTGGACCAACCGCATGATAAAACTCTCTAATATTTCACTGGACATGGTTGCACGTGAAGCTACTTCAGAATGAAGCTCATAATCCTGGACCTCTTTCATGAGAGACTGAATATATGAAGGTACTTCATAAAATGAATTGTAATAGAGGACTTGTAACAGTCCATGGAGTTACACACCTTGCAGGGTTACTTTTGAGGCAGCATGAGGCTAAACAGTGAGATGTAATTTAACCTTATGCATGGCAATAAACAAGAGGAGTTAGAGATGTGTGCGCACCTGCAGGACTATGATGTTACTGGCATCATGGAGATGTGGTGGGATGAATCCTGTGACTGGAGTATCAGAATGGAAGGATATAGAATTTTCAGGAAAGACAGGCAGGGGAGATGAGGAGGAGGTGTTGCCCTCTATGTCAATGACCAGCTGGTGTGCATGGAGCTCCACCTGAGGATGGATGAGGAGCTGACAGAGTTTATGGATCAGGATTAAAGGGAGGGCAGGGACAGGTGACATTGTAGTGGGTATCTGCTACAGACCACCTGACCAGGAAGACAAAGTGGATGAGGCCTTCTACAGACAGATAGGAGCAGCCTCATGTTCACGAGCCCTGGTCCTCATGGTGACTTCAACCACCCTAATATCTGTTGGAGGAACAACACAGCAGGGCATAAGCAATCCAGGAGGTTCCTGGAATGCATTGATGATAACTTCCTTTTCTAAGTGAGAGGAACCAATGAGAAGTGCTATGCTGGACTTTTTTCTTAACAACAGGAGGAACTGGTGGGAAACGTGAAGCTCAAGAGCAGCCTTGGCTGCAGTGAACATCAAATGGTGGAGTTCAAGATCTTTTGGGCAGCAAGGAGAGCGCTTAGCAAGCTTACTACCCTGGATTTCAGGAGAGCAGACTTCAGCCTCTTCAGGGATCTGCTTGGTAGAGAACCATGGAGTAAAGCCCTGGAGGGAAGAAGGGCCCAAGAAAGCTGGCAGTGTGCGCTTGCAGCCCAGAAAGCCAACCGTATCCTGGGCTGCATCCAAAGAAGCGTGGCCAGCATGTCGAGGGAGGTGATTCTGCCCCTCTACTCTGCTCTCGTGAGACCCCACCTGGAGTACTACATCCAGCTCTAGAGTCCCCAACACAAGAAGGACTTGGAGCTGCTGGAGCAATCCAGAGGAGGACCACAAAAATGATCTGAGCGCTGGAGCACCTCTCCTATGAAGACAGGCTGAGAGCGCTGGGGTTGTTCAGCCTGGAGAAGAGAAAGCTCTGTAGACACCTTCTAGCAGCCTTCCCGTACCTAAAGGGGCCTACAAGAAAACTGGAGAGGGACTTTTCACAAGAGCGTGTTTTGATAGGACAGGGGCAATGGCTTAAAACTGAAAGAGGGGAGATTTAGATTAGATCTAAGGAAGGAAGCACTTATTGGAATCACTAGTGTTTACACATCAGACACTATAAATCCAAAATAGTTTCTGAAAATTAGGGTAGTCATTACCTAGCAAGAACTGTTACAACTGACTATTTTTATGTCCACACTATGAACTTGGGAAGCCTACTTTTCATACAAATACTTTTATATGAATTTTCAGACACTGAACACAATAATTTGAGGCTTGTTGCCTTCATTTGGAAGTTAATTTGGATGAAAGTAAGGTTTGCATTTAAAGTGCAAAAGCTCTTTCTGCATAAGTGCATGTGTGGACAGTTCTAATTCGGGAATCAAAATGTCTTCTTGTTTCACTTAATCTACTTTGAAAATAGAAGTGTTTAGCTTAATCCTTCATTGAACTGGAACAGGTCCAATTATTCCAGTCCACCTGTGAGTTATGTTGGAAAAGGAGTAGCTTTTCTGAATAACTACTATTCATTTCAGAAATATTTTTCCAGCTACTTTAGATCTGAGCCTGATCTCAGTTGGCATGCATTGCAGCCTTCTAAATCTCAAGTCTAAATTCTGCAACTATCTCATCAAATAACAGACTCTGTTTTAAATGCTTGGAAGACTGGACTCCAAAACGGAATCTAAGCTATATTGAGTATTTCTGACAGAAATGTAACTTAAATTTTGGGGCTTTTACTAATCTTGAGCTACAATTAATTATTTATTGACTGTAGGTATGATAGCAGCAGTGTTCTTTAATAGTAAAAATGGCAGTGATGGTGGTCATTAATTGAACAAATCAAATCATTGATGGTTTTGGTACAGAGGAAATCAAGGCATGTGCCCAAATCCCATCAATCTCGGTTAAATGGTGCCATGACTTAGGAATAATTGCCTGAATCAGGACTTAAGGCTATCATCTCTAAGGAGCAAGTCTTGTTATCTCTGAGTCTCTGAGCTGTGCTTAACCAAGTAGAACTGTTATATGGTTGAGAACTTGAGACAAAAATGTGAAATATTATGTAAACATCTTTTGGGCACTTCAGTAAATTCTGAGAGTTAAAAGTAAAATCCTTGTAGTTAGTGTCTTGGGGGACTCAAGTACTTATTTTTTAATTTTTATTCTTTTAAATGAGAATTTAAGCTCCTTATGCAGTCTGTACAATGGCTGATGTGCATACCTGGGTTACTCTAAAAGTCAAATGCTCTGTCTATTGGACGTTGCAAGCGGCTGTCCTGCTTAAGTTCCAAATCATTAGCTTAGCAAATGGAAGCTTAAATATATGCATAGTCAATGGGGAAGGGAAAAACTGTGCTGCATAGTATGTCTAGTGATAGAAAAAGCTACAGAATGTGAACATAAATTTTTAATTCAACATTCCTTAATTAAAAAAAACCACACCACCACCAATCCCCTCCCCCCTGACAAGCTTGCAAAAACTAGGTCTGAATTCCCAGTGGGAATAATGAGCAACAGAAAGAGTGAATGCTGGGAGAGAAGAATGCAATTGTATTAGGCTCCATCACAATGGGAGGTAAACCCAAATCATTTATAAAAGGTAAATGCTGGCAGAACACAGGGAGCTCAGAGCACCACGCTGCAGGTGTGATTTATGAGGCTGGGGACTGGCTATAAATCAAACCCTTTTGTTTTAAATAGTACTGCTTCAACGCAGGAGATCAGTTTACATGTAGAGGAAATGATGAAAAAAATGCAGTACATTGCATCCCAAGAATATTAGAGAATCAGCTTTACAATGCGACTATCAGTACCACGTTCAGACAATGGGTATCTGATGCGCAATTTAACGAATGCTCCCGCTGCTTGAACAGAGTGCCGTAATCCAGCAACTCAAGTTTGTTTCAAATGTATTAATTATGGGATCTATTTTGTGAGACCAGCTGTTAAAATCATTGCACTTATGATCAGGAATGCATTGGCTATTCCTGTTAACTAGCTAGAGGTGTCCTTTTATGCCACCAAAGGCTCTGCCTGTTTCGGGTTTATCCATATTTTTCCTTAATTAAAAAGGTTTATGGGTCTTGTTATTCAGCGGCCTTATCCTGTGGAAATGGATGTATAAAACAATTAATTCCTAAGAATTCAAATAGGGAATAGGCATCCTGGAAAGTTCTGCATGATTACAGGAAAATACACACCTCTGGCAAAGAAAAGTGCTTTTCTCCCTCTATTGGTTGTATAATTATCAAATGGAAGAGATTTTAAAGGTAACATTTCAGGAGCAAAATGATTTCTTGTGCTGTGCTTTCCAGATCTGCCGGGGCTTATCTTGGCTGCATATTTTGCGTTCATTTTGCACGCATACTACTGGAGCAACCGATATGCCTGAAACCACACTGTGTGTCCTGCAACGTGGGCTGGACAAGCACTCAAAAAGGCTGAGAGAGGACAAAAGGCCTGCATAAAGGGAGGTACAGCAGTTATGTCAGTGTTCGAAGAAATTTATAATGAAACAAAAGCTGAGTGCGTTGCGCTTGCACGTATCCTTAGTCATTGGACGTAATGGTCTTATATCAGTAATGGTTTAGCCATGTGAATGTAAGAAGTTGCCTTTAATTCACTGATAGGCAGAGTGCCTTTATGTCAGCAAGGAGCCAAGAGACATCTTGCATTGCAATGCCTTATTACTTTCCAAGAGTCCAAAATGCAAACACTAGAGAAACACATGAGCACAATTTCCAGGATCTTTCTGAGGCTCTGATATTGATATAGCCAGCGTCAGCTATTGCTGGAGGCATTACTGTGAATTGCTAGTGTGAGGAAAGTATCATTTCACTGAAATAATTGATTTTTTTTTTCTTACTTATTATTATAAAAACACATTTAGTGCCATAAATTTATGGGACATTCTATAAATGTAAAAACATATTCCCTGCTCGGTAGAGCTTGCAGTCTAAATTAGACCAATATATGAAAAAGATATATTTTGATGATCAGAAAAAAGAAAGAAGTGCCTGAAATTGCTTTTACCAATTTCTTGAATCTGATGAGGTTTCCAGCTGATAATGGGCCAGGGTTTTAAAAGTATTTGGACTTCTGTTTTCCAAAGATTAGGGTGCTTAAGTATCTTCAAAAATACAGTCGTTTTACGCATAAAATGTAATGCACCTCATAAAGTACATTATGTGGGAGAGGAGCGAAGAGACTTTGTGCCTTATGAATCTTATATTGTCCTGGACAATAGAGTCAATTTAGATAGATAGCCTTGAAAGGGCTCTGCCCAAGTTGTTTAATCCTCTCAGGTTGCGGTGCCATCTGTAATCTTTATAACGGTTTGTATTTTAACTAGATTCCTGAAAACTCTTTCCATCTTCGTTTTGTTTTTTTTTTTTTCTAGGCAAAAACTCTGTCTCATTTCTTTGTCTGTTTGTCCTGTGAGAGAAATACTTTTGTGGGCCAGAAGTAGTGCTTTAAAACCCATTTTTGCAAACTCTTCTGCCTTTTACACAAATAAAGATGTCACTCAAGGGACCTTGTTGCAACACTCGAGAAAAAATATAATTAAAGCTGATTCAAACATTGAATTTCTGTGCTGTCATAAAGGTTAAATACATGGAAAAGCAAAAGAACATTTATATAGCAGAAACAATAATGAAGGGTTTACGTCTGCAGCCTCCATGAACGGTAGAGGTTGTGGCTTTTCCTATGTACAGTCATCAGGAATAGCTGGTAATTACCAGGTTCAAAGCCTATTGTCTCCTTCAAAAAGCCGACTTGTTTTTTTGGGGTTGTTTCAGAATGACGTGACGTCTGATGGCTCTATTCCTTTTATAGGTCTTCTAGATACGCATTGAATCCTGACCTGGGATGGAAAGTAATTTTTGTGAACGTATTTACAGAATGATGTGTAATAGATCTAGCGAAGGCTGTAGGCTGCTAATAGTGACTGATGTAGTACCATGGAGAAAAGAAACCTGAACACTGCTCTCCGAGGACGCTGAGCGAAGAGTGAGGTAATAACAGGTTTCATTGCCCAGTCGGGGTTGACAGAAGGAGAGGTGATTTTGCTCCTCAAATTGTGCTCAGAGGACGGGAGGCAGCGTGTATTTTACCTATATGCGGTAGGCGATAGGACGGACTTGTTCAGTGATCTAGGAGGCATTGTGCTATGTACAAAAGTCTCCTGCAAAGCTGATGAATATTTTTTCCTATTGCAGGGCTGATATGTTGAATGCCTTCCTGAAAATCTCGAATCCAGCCTTGGCATGATTTGCTCCCTCTATAATCTCATTAAGCCAATGAGTACTGCACTGAGGTAAAATCACAGGAGAATTTTTTTGTGTTCTGTAACTGACAAAGGGAATGTCCTGAATTTATTCTAATGGCATGGTCTTACTTTCAGATAGATGTTGGCATGTGCAAACCACATCAAAATGTCTGCTGCAATGGCTGCAAGCATGAAATGTTCCGTAGGAGCTTACGTACACAAGCATGCTGTCTGTGGGCAGAGTGTATAAAGGCGATTCATGAACTTTGCTTCTCAAACCATAACCTTCCACATAGGAAGCCCAAGTAGGTCATGTACTGAGGAGTGCCAGGAAATGCACATACATGAGTCATGCAAATCTGATAGCCTGTCTAGTAACCGGGAGTGGCCAACGGACGTGCATCCCAGTCTGTCAGATGTGTTTATACATTTTCTGAGATGTTACAGATATTAAGTGCATATCAGAGCTTAGAATCTAACTTTAAAAAGTAGATGTCTTCTAAGATTGTATTCAACTTCCTTGTGACAAGAATTAGCTTTCCAACTCAATCAGCATTTGCAACTTGATTCAGCAGAGCATTGAACATGTGCTTACAGCAGTCTCCATTCAGCAAAATTTTTAACTTTAAATACATGCTCTGGGAACAGAGCTCAAAATTAAATGTGGGTTTACATGTTTCACAAAACTGGGTTTTGACTTTGAGCCTCTGGATGGGAAAATTAGTCTTGAACGTTTGGTTCATAGTGTGAGTTTTCTCTCTTTTTACTTAAGAGGAGACTGGCACAGGAGGTGTCACTGGAAACCACAACTACTGATGAATGGTTAGCAGGAGATTTTAAAACCTCTTTTAAAATAACAGCTGAACATGTGAGTAGGTATAAAACAAGCAGAGGTAGTTTTTTTTTAACATTTGGATACAAAAAAAAAGGAAATGTTTTGCAAGACTGACATTTCAGTTTCAAAATTAAGTGAAAAATTTCTAATTCAGGAAAAGTTTGCAGTCATCTGTAACCCTCAGAGTCCATATGCCTGCAGACAGATATTCTCTCCCTCTCTAAGCAATTTTTCCAATATCCTGGTTTTGTAAAAATGTAAAATAAATGAACAAATAAATACACACACGTGTTTTGATGCTCCACCATTCCTCTGATATTGCCCTATAGAATACAATAAATACATGAGGAGTCAGAATAAAGGGATCAGGAATATCAGAGATAAAGACTTTCTTTTATTTATTTGTCAGGAATAAAGACGTAAGAATTGGAGCTTTGGAGGATGCCCTGTTACTCGTCCCTAATGCGTGTTAGAAGTGCCATCTTCAGCTGCGCTGCTAGTGGAGTTCTGCAAAGTCCGCTCCGCGAAGACGTTTACAGTCTGAACACGGGACCTCTTTCACTTCAGTGCGCCATGGGCAGCAGCAGTATCTCGCTTCCTCCCCTGCCGTCTGCAAACCAGAAGCATCACTATCTCCCAGCCACGGCAAACTGAAGAACCCGATCAGCGTTATCTGCTCTGCAAAACATGCACCGTGAGGAATGTCCCAGAAATGGTAACTTCCTGATATGACTCAAATGCTCCATCCTAACGTCAGTGGGCAGTGGACGGCTCCTGGATTGCTAAGCATTTGTATGCTTTTTTTAGCATTGATATGAAAGATGTTCTCTTACAAAAGTTCATTAGTTGAACAGCACTCTTTCACAACATTGTAAGAATTAGTACTCCAGATAAAAGCATTTTCTGGTCTGATGCCTATCTTCAGGTTTGCCAGGGGCAGCGCTGTAACAGCTTGGCAGTGGGAAGATTCTTTAAAAGCCCTGGTTAGGCAATGCAGGTGCTAATTCCTGCCTTTAACATACCTCTGATAAATTGTTATCATGATTTGTGAGGTCTGAGGTAGACTGTATGGTGAGAGATGTGACAGGGATGGAGGATCCCACTGGACAGCCCACCTCAAACTTTATAAATTGCTGGAAATAGAGTTTTGGAGCCAGAGTCTGAGTTTGTTTGTAATCATATATGCATGTTTTTTTGTTTAATAGGTGTGAAGAGTACAAAACAGGGTAAGTAAACTATTGCTTCAAAGGGAAGTGTTTTTAAAAAAGTTTGCGAACACCTTTCCTAATTATTGTATATGACATTAATTTTAATTTCCAATTAAACTGTGAGCCAGAGAATATCTTACACACATGACTTCTGCTGGCCACTTGCCTATTATGGGAAAGAGCATATTTTGCTATTAAATGATTTATTTAATGTCCTTGTAAAGTTTCATTTATTTCTCTTTAGTTTCAACCCAGGTAAGAATCTTTTTTAAACCTCATAAATTAGAGAAATATTCTATTAATTCATCTGGCATATCCATTGTTAGTAATGTCAGATTTTTTTTTTCCTTATGTATTGTATAATTGGTGGTTGATCCAGGTTAATTCTAAGTGTCAGAAGGAGCAGAAACCCCCCCTGCTTTCCAGAATCTGCTCCACAGCTTTGTAGACTGTGTATATTCTAGTCACAGTCTCTATCTGTGCAAAATTTGGAATAAATGTATTGAAGTCAACAAAGCTGTTTTAGTTTAACGTAATGTAATAATAGACTCTGTCCTCGAACTCCATCTATCATTCCAGCACTCGTTAGGCATTCTGGTTTTGTTCATAGTAGGAGCCATCATAAAGAAATTGATTTCCCTCTGTTCACTCATCCAATTTATTGCGAGAGAACTCCATGTTCATTTGCTTATTACGCAGCATTTTGTGGGGTGAGAAAGAAACAAGCCAAAAGAACTCAGCAGAAGAAGTATCACGTTGGGTGAGACTCTGCTCTCATTTATTTTTGGTATAAATGCAGAACAGCTCTACTTCTCCCAGAGGAGTTCATTTGCATTTAGTTGGGTGAGACTAACTCCAGATTATACTCTGAACCCCAAAACTCACCCTCTCTACCCCTGTTTGCTGCGCTGAGTTATGAAAGAGACTTCATATGATCCTATAGCCTGTGTGTTATGATTTCCATTACCTCTGCTGTTTCTCCCCCTCCTTCATTGCTAGTTGTGTTCCCCGAGTTGGGCAGCCAAATAATGTGTCCTCCACGGCTGTTAAAATTGCAGTATAAATAGACTGGGAAGCAATATTTTTGGAGCAAAGCAATTGGCACAGTCCTCTTTCCTCTCCCCAGTGGAAAAGTTGTTCATGACCACAACGCACCTGGTCTCCGTTATCGAGAGAGCATAACCCTAGGGTTGTTTCTGCATCTGGGTCCCTCACAGGGTTGCACATAGCATGGTGCGTTTCAATAAGGATGCCACCATCAGTGTGTTGAATGTCCTGCAATGGCAACGACAGAAAACGAGAGCCCTCTCCTTCATTGCTTTGCGCTACGAACAAAAAGGTCTTCTCGGTGGAACCAAATTGAAAACTTGCTGCACAGTTGGCTCAGGCAGAAATTTGCAGTCAGGAATGTGTTAGCTGGTAAATCTGTAAGCTGTGAATTGCACAGAAACTTGACGTGACAGTAGATAAAGTGATCCAGTAGTAGTTTTGCTTTCCCTGTATGCCACTCGTTGGCTTCCTGTTTAGCTGCATCACATGAAATCTTCCCAGCCTCAACTTACGGGCCTTACAGATGTTGCCTTCACTGCCATGTCACCTTCCTGTACTAGTTTACCAGCTTCATATCTGTCCCCTGCCTACAACTTTGTGCTTTCTATTATGTGTTTTCTATCTCTGGCACAGTTTTTCCCCAGAAAACTGACCGGCTTCTATATGTCAGTAATTCTTTGCCCACCTACCATCCCTTTCTTGCCTTCTCCATCTAGCATCATCGGACCTTTAAGTAATGAAATAGCTTGTTTAGGTTTGTCATAGGTGCTGTGTATTTATACATGTTGGGTGGCCTAAGATCAGTACTATTTTTGTCACATTGTGTTTTTGAAAGCTGCGTGTACAGGATCCCTGTAGACCATAATAAATATCTCTGAATATGTCTTAATTTCAATAATGTGAGAACAGTGGCTGAAACCAGTACTTCATGGCATAATCCGCAGCTAAAGTAATGTGATAATTCGATGTGGGGGAGGGGATTCTGGCGGCAGGAGAGGGGATTTGCTCCCTGTGCCACCAGATCGGATTCCCATCCCCCTCGGAATTGAGCCAATCATCCGCGCCTCTGCAAATTGCCCTATTTAAGTTGGGACAAAGTAACAGAAAAGGTGCTTTGCCCAGGAGCGAGGAGAGGGGAGGAGGGCACTGCCCCCGCTCCCTGGCTCCCGGCCGGGCGGCTGCTCGTGCCGGGCCAGCACCACCCACTCAAGATGGCGGCGGCGGAGCCGCTTGGGGAACTCAGGGAGCGCCCCACTCCAGGGTGCCCGCTGGGCCGAGTTCACCCAGAGAGGACTAAGACCTGAGAGAAACGGCCACACCGACACCAGGTCAGTGAATATGTAGCGGGAGGAGGTGTGCCGGAGCTGAGTTTCCCCTGCAACCGGTGGCGAGATGGCAGGCGGCCCCCCTGCAGCCAAGATGGGCTCGGCGGAGCAGAGACCCACTCACGGCCCATGGAGAAGCCCACGTCAGGGAAGAGATGCCTGAGCCTTAGAGAGGTCGTGGAGCATGGGATGCACGACGATTAACTGTTAATAATGGAGCCTGGGATGCACGACGAGGTCGTGAGGCATCTAGAGTCCGTGGGACGACCCACGCTGAAGCGAGTGGCCACAACTCCCTAAGAATCTGAGACTGTGGTAAAGCCCGCACTGGAGCAATCCAATGGGGAAGGATTGCGTCCTGCAGGCAGGACTCACGCTGGAGAAGTTTGTGGATTTTTCCTTGTGAGTAGGGGATCCATTGGTACAAGGGAAAATGGTGTAAGGACTCCTCTTCCTTTAGGAAAGGAGCAGCAGTAACAACATGGATGAACCAACCTGCACTCCCCCATTCCCTGTCCCCCTGCACTGCTGGGGGGGAGGTAGAGCCGGGAACAAAAGGAAAGGGGGGTGGGGAGGAGATGTTTTTAAGATCTGGCCTTGTTTTCTCTTTATCCTCTCAAGTAACCAGTTTTGTTTCCCTTTGTCCTTTTTTAAGCAACTGTTAATAAATTGTTTTGTTCTAAGAAAGCTGAGTCTGTTTTGCTCAGGACCATGGTTGGTGGGTGCTCCCTCTGTTCTTGTCTCGACCCTCAGTCCTTTTATTATAAAACCACTACAAGTAATTACTGCAGTCCCTTGCAGCTAAACATGTAGATATTGTAGATGAAGTGTTTATGCATTTGTGTGATTCTGGGAGAAAAAAAAAAAAAAGAATTCTGTTTGGAAATTCTGGATAATGGCTTTGATTAAATTAATATTGCAGATACTTTCCCTTTGGAACAATAATTTGTCAGCAGCTTAGAACAAATCAAGTAAGAATTTTATACAAATACAAAACTGTTATTTAAAATGTGTCATAGGCATTGGTAGGGCACCTCTGAGTTGGTGATAACTCTGCTTTCAAGTTTGTGGTGAAGTCCCAAGCTCCATTTTAACTGGGTGGTTTGAAACATGGTCTCTTCTTTTGGCTTCTCTGGCAGTTTTCCAATAAACAGTCTGTCAGCCTGTTATGCTTTCACAGCTGTATTAGCCCCTTTGGCCTCCCCACCAAGCTCCTGACTAATGTCAGCTCATCTTTGCTGAGAACGTCGGTCCTACTGGAAAAGTGAGTTTACAATATATTCTTTGGGGATGTGACAGCTGATAGCGAACAGGCAAAAACTCTTTGCGCTCTTTGCACACCAGTCACTTCTCTACTGAAATAGCACAAGAAATAACACACATACACATACATGTACGTATATATATGTATGCATGCGTATTTATGAACACAAAAATGGCTATTTATGTACAAAAACGTGTGTGTCTTTCTAAAAAGAAGAAAGAATATATATGCTCATTGACTTTTCTTTTTTCTGTTTCCCTACCACTCTCAGGAGTTGTCTATTTTAGAGCCTTCCAGGCAGTCCCCGGTCCTGATGTGATGCACAGCTTCTCCTCTGAATTACGGGCTCAGTGTCATTTGGTTCCAACTTCCTTTCTTGGCCCACTGCCTTCTCCAACTCTTTGTCTCCATTTCTTTCTTGCTCAGCTTGCCCTCTCCAGCTTCTTAATCAGTGAGATTTTATCAAGGCAAAGTATGCGCTTCTGTAGGATCGTATCAATGCTTCATTTCATTCTTCTGCCTTTAGGAAAATTCCCAGGCTCTAGCTCCAGCACCCAGTACAGACAATCTGCCTTTTCCTAGATGTTAACCTTCTCATTGCCTTGTCCTGGTGCCCAGATGACAACACTTACAAGAAACTTTTTTGAAGATAGATTTTTTTTTTTTGGCCCCACTTCTCTGCTTATTAACACAAACTGTATTGAACCAAGGTGTGGTGAAAACAGCCGGATAGAAAAGTGCAAGTGATTCCTACTTGAAACTAGGATTTTGTAAGGTGTGTAGATGTTTCCTTATGACTCCTAAAAGGTTTGGAAAATACTGACCTAGGGGACTGCAAGGTCTCAAACTAAATTAGTAACTCAGAAAAACAGCTCTCAAGTTACAAAAAAATCCCTCTTAAACAATGCAGCATAGGGACAATTTTCACTTTCATGCCGTAAACAGGAGTTTCAAGAGTAACTCGGTTTCAAATGAGCCGTATTTGACAGGCAAACTCAGACTGAAACCTGAGTGGAGTGTTTGTGAATGCACTTGGGCTGAAACTGAAGAAAAGCTTTCCATGAATCGCAGCAAACGGAAACCGCTGTTTTAACCTAGATGGGTGCCCTACTTCCCAGCTGAGGTACCTCCTTCTGCTCGCTCCCCATGGACTAGCGCAAAGCCGTAAGAGGTGACCTTGAATAAAGGGCTCTGCTCCAGATACAACACCATGAAGGAACTATTATTCAAGCACAAACCAGTCTTTGCTCCTGTCCTGGGCAGGGTGGAAGATAGGAGAGATATAAACTCTTCTGAGCTGTGTCCTTTCTTCTCCCTGCCAACTGCTCTTGGCATGGTCTTGTCCCCTTACCCTGCTGATACTATTGGGGTGTCCAGCCTCTGTGGGCAGCATGTTTCCCTGCAAGTGGTGGGTTGCAGCTCTCTGTTATGTGTTCTGTGCCTACATTTCCAGGGACTGTCTGGGTGGTATGTTTTCAAGGGCATTTCAGTCTCATTTCATTTTTTCCACATCTTCATTTTTTTTTCAGGAAAACCAGAAAAGTTTCAAAGTGCTTTTCTTTTTCCCCTCCACCTTGTTTCTTGTAGCCTATAGCCATTCCCCAAAGTATAGCCACTGTTGGGTTGAAAAGTAAAGGTTGTTTAATAATACAGAAAAGCCTCACACCATGTTTATTGCCACTGTGCTAAGGAAAATGTTATATTTATTGCTGCAGGTTTATGACATAAAAAAGGATAATTTTTTCTAAACTTAAGGCAAGTTTTTATTTTTAGATCATTTTCCAAAGCTGTAGAAATATTAGATGGCTAGGTATATGTTTAATGCTTTCCATTGTTGGATTGTAATTCTTTTTGGTAGAGAATTTAGCTGTTTTTCTTCATGAAACTTGGGGAACTTTTAGGTCTTCCAAGTGATTTTGCTATTAATTTAAGTCTGAGCCGAGTCGAATAAATGTCAGTAGTTCTGATTTGTGCTGGTTGTTGCACACCGGTGTCAGTGCTGACTGAATAAAATGGAAAAAGCACAAAAATTGAAGTCAGTGCTAAAATGTGTGGCTGCTTTATTGCTGCCCCTCTTGCCCTCACCAAATCTCATCTGCCTTTATTGGAATTCAGCTGTCGAGCCCGCTGTTGGTCAGACTTCACCCAGGTGCTGTTGGAGAAATTTATTTTAAAATTTTGGGTGTCTCCATGCAACTGACAGCACCAACCTGCCACAAAGAGAGGAACTGGAACAAAATCAAGGAAAAGTTAGAGAACAATATTTTCTGCAGAACTGGACTCCACCTCAGTTCCTTCCTCAGAGCCATCTCTGTGGCTCTTTGCTGGACTCGCACCAGTATGTCCATATATCTTGAACTGGGGAGTCCAGGACTAGACCCAGCACACCAGATGTTTCTCACCAGTGCTGAGCAGAGAACGATCATCTCCCTCGACCTGCTGGCAAAGCTCTTCCTAACACATCCCAAGAGGCTGTTCACCTTCTTTGCTGCAAGGGCACACTGCTGGTGTGTGTTCAACTTACTGTCCTCCAGGGACCTCAGGATGTTTTTCTGCAGAGCTGCTCTCCGTCTGGTCAGCCCCCAGCCCGTACTGGTGCATGGGGTTGTTCCTCCCCAGCTGCAGGACTTGGTATGTTCCTTTGTTGAACTTCATGAGTTTCCTGTTAGCCCATTTCTCCAGCCTGTCGAGGTCTCTCTGGATGGCAGGACAAGCACCTGGTACATCAACCACTCCTCCCAACTTTGTATTGCCTGCAAACTTGCTGAGGGTGCACTCTGTCCCCACCATCCAGGTCCTTAATGAAGAAGTTAAAGAGTACTGGCCCCAGTACCAGCTCCCATTTTACTGCACTAGTGACTGATCTCTAGCTGGACTTTGTGCTGCTGATCACGACCCTTTGAGCCCCGCAGTTCAGTCCATTTTCAGTCCACCTCACTGTCCACTTATCTAGTCTGTACTTCGTCAGTTTGTCCATGAGGCTGTTATAGGAAACAGTGTTGAAAGCCATGCAAAGATCAAGATACAGCCTTACTAAGGTCAAGACTTTCAGATCTGGTCCTGTCACAATTAGGTGTTTTATTTTCTGACTTATACTGCTGTTGAGGTCTTTTATCCTGGACAAGTCACTAAGTCTCTTTCTGTGCCGTGTTTTACGAGGCTAGACTTGAGGTTTACGGTTATATAGAAAGAAGGGAGGAATGATCTTTCCTAGAAAGTATTTTAACACTGTCAAGTATGAGCAGTTTACATAATAAGATTCAGAAGTGAGAGTTAGGCACGGACCATTGATATCAACTATTTAAAATATAAAAATAAAACAAAAGTATTTATAAAAACAGAGCAGTTTGTTAAAAATGTTTGAAATTTATTGAACTCAGCATCCACAAATGTTAAACATGTACAGTTTACCTTTAAGAGGAAAGGCTCTGCAGTGAGCATTTAGCTAGATTGGTACACCTACACACTGCAGATGGTTTAGTTTTATAAGAGATGAAACTGCATTTGGTGGAACTGATTAAATATAAAAACACCACCATCTGCCATTTATTCTAATATAAAATGGTTTGGGCAGATGCTGACATCTTTTGAGATGATTGATTCATCTCTGACAAGTGAAGATTCTCGGAGGGTTCCAGCTGCCCACCGCTCACACAATACCCGCTTACGAGAGCAAACGCCAATCACCGCACTGTGATTTGGATGTAGCAGGTGAACAAAGGGCACTTTAATAACCAGCAGCCTGGAATTCCTAACTACATCGGTGGTGTTTTTTTTTTTCTTCTTTTTCTTTTTTTTTGTCCCCTCTCCTACACTTCTGGCCCACATTAGACTGTGAGAATATTTTATGCACACGGTGTAGTGTATTGGAGCACAGCTACCCAAGCACAGCAATAACTGGAAGAGTGGCAATTTCTGGCACAAACAGCTCACTCTCATTTTTCGGAGTGGAAAACCATCAGATACTCTCCACATATGCTATTCATTTTGAAATTATTTTTTACAAAGTGTCCATCAGGGTTACATTTAAGCTTCCTGGAGTATTATTTATTAAGTATGACACCAAATGCTTTGTAATGACTTAAATAACAGATGTCTATCTTGTTTTATTTGATAACATTGACACACTCTCTACTGTGGTATGCTTTGGGGTAGCTTGCTGTAGCATCATCTTTTTTAAAGGTTTTGCTCAAACTTTTTAGAACGTGCATGATAAGTTATGGAAGAATGCATGTAAAAATACTCAGGACCAGATTGTGAGATCCATATCCACACTGAATAGCGGTTTGCACCACCAGTAAGTCCTACTGCAGACAGACCATTTCTTTCAAAATAGGTTCTGATCCGAAGCTAGATTTGCGGTAACTGCAGTTTTTGTCCATCTCCAAGTGGGAAAAAGTGCAGTATGATTAGACCATCGTGGAATAAGGAAGCAGATCAAGTCAGTTCGAACGTTCCAAGTGTATAAACTGCAGGACCTCTTCAGAATATCTTAAAATAGGACGCTCTTTTTGTACCTGTAAAATGCAGTCCCTGACTGTATCCCCCCACTCAAAAGTGTCACTTTGAATAGCTTCTTCACTATAAAAAAATCAGTTAAAAAAGGAAGAGGGTCTGTTTATACCAAAAGACATGAAAATGTGACAGTTTAGTGTTGTGCTGGCAGGGGAGCGGATGGTATGTATATATAAAGTTTGGTCAGAGGGATACTGAATGATTGTACTGTCATTTGCTGTTGAATGTATCTGGAGTAATTCCAATGAAGTCTGGAATAACCCTATTTTACATGGAAGAAATTGGTGCTACAATATTGATACAAAAACGCTTTGTGGGGCATTTTTAAACTATTGAGAGAAGCTAAAAGCCATTTAGAAAAGGCTGGTTTTTTATCATTGTTACAGAATATTTTCTGCTCACCTGTTGCTGAAAGCGAGGCTATAGATGAGGCTATAGATAGTGTCGTTTCATTGTTTTAAATAGTAAAGGGTAAAAAATAAGTCAACCAGATCCCTATCTGGCGTAAATTGGGGTTTGAAGTCAGTGAAGCTAATCTTATTTTTATCACTTGTACATCTGGGCGAGAGGATTCAGAAATTGTTTTCCTTACGCTTCTCTTCATGTTAACCTTTTCTTTGCTTATGATGTTTCCTTCATTCAAAATGTAAGATTCTTCACATTTACCTCAACCCCTTTGTCCCTAGGTGCTTTTTCATCAGGAAGAGGCAATTTGACATCTTGCCTGAGAACAACCTTACTGGCTGTTCCTGGATACTGGTTTGTAGAAGGCACTGATGAGTGCTTTCCCCTGTGAAAGGAGGACTCTCCCGTCAGAGGGAGTGACTGTGTTATTTCATCTAATGTTCTGGGAAGCTGGATGCTTGGAATTGCCTCTGAGGTTGGATTTACTGCTGTGAAAGAGCAATGTTCATGTTAAACTCAAAAAGCAACGCCTTAATTTGAATGTTCAAAAATTTTGATTTTAAATAATGAAACAGAATCTGGGAAATAAGTGTGTTTTGCAAGTGGAAAGGAAAACCAGAATCCTAATGAATATACAGTACTTAATACATGGAATGCATATCTGACTTTGGGGAAAAGACTTTTTTCTCCATTTTGGCTCCTATTTCTTCTGACATAGAAACATAATACAAATCTAAAGTGTCTAATCCAAGAAACAGCCACCAGAACCTTTATAATGCAAATGATCTGACTGTTCTATAGTGTCTTTCTTCCAGAAGGGTCCCAAAGTGCTATACAAATTACATGTGGCTACATGAATCAGTTCCCACACCACTGAATTACAGGGAGCTCTGGGGAGCAGAACGTCTTTCTACCAGCGCACAGCAGCATTACCCAGCATTTTAGGATGGGAAGCAGAAAATACAAAGGAGGCTAAATAACAAAATAAGAAAAGATGAAACAGATTGAAATTAAGATTCAAAGAGGACTGAGAAAAAGGATAAAATGAGCTCTGTGTTTTTCTTTGCCAGTGTCATCAGAGCTGGTGATATCTATTGTTATTGATAGCTACAGCTGACCTTCACAATATTTGTCAAGAGGGTTCCTAGAACCTGGCCAAGGGTATCTGGGCAGGAGACAGCACTGCTCTGTGTTTCTGTCTCATTTCTCCCCGTAGCCCTTCCTCCCGTGCACCCAAGCTTCCACAAAGAGGACCCTTGCAGGAAAGTGCTGGAGTACCTACACCCTGGCCAGATGTGATGCTTTCAAGGAACGCTCTCAGTGTGCCTGAAACAGGGTTGAGTTTGGCTCCCTTGCCACTTATCCCCCTCCCAGTCACCCCAGTGTCAAGCAGCAGAGTTGACTCATGGAGCTGGAGCTGGGCTCAAACCTCACCGCTGCCCTTAGCAGGAGTGCTCTCCTGGCTGCCACTGCTCTGGCTGGAGCCAGATGGAGAGGGGAGAGGAAGGAGGGACCAAAAAAAAAGGATGCAAGGAGAAAAAGCAGAGAGTTTCCCACAAAAACTCTCATCATAAAAGTTCATCAAAAATGAACAATCCTCCAAAATATGTTTTTTTTATTTAATAAAAAAGAATTTCTCATAACAGTTCAGAAGTGGATATCCTTTTTCCCCTCTTGCTCTTAGCTTTGAAAGTTGAAATATGAAAAAATCCCTTGCTCTGTCTGATTTTGTGTCAGCTGAACATTTTGTCTGACAAAAGCTCAAACTTGCCATAGAACTGAGTTTTGAGACTGGGGTTTTATGTGATAAGCACCCAAGTGTTGTCATTACAACTGCTGTTTCGCACCTAAATTCTGTTAAATTGCTATTTTTGTGTTGAAAAGAGGGTTTTTGGGTTTGTGGTTTGTTTTTTTTTTTTTTTTTTTTCAGTGGGTAGCTTGCAATTCACTCTTGTAAGGAATTGTGTTGGGCTAATCCTTTCCAGCGTCTGCCTGGACACAGTGATGATGATGGTGCTGCTGCTTTGCACGTAATAGTTCCTTCACTTGTGGGAGACACACTAGGTAATTAAAAAAAGTCTGCAAACAAAAGCTGAGGTGCAGCTTCTCAGCAGAGTGATGCAGAGTGACATTGTGGAAGATGATTAGTCTTCTTGGGAGCAAAAATCAGTGAAAGCAGCAGTAGTCAGATGTCGTCTGGCATAATTTTTCCTGTATGCAGGCGAAGTGTTTTACAAGAGTCTTAGGAGCTGTTGTTATTGTCACAATTTTCTACCAGCTCTGTAGTCAGCATTTACAAAAGTGTCTGATGGATTTGAGTGCACTCCTGTGGATAAAACCTATGTACAAGATTTAGGCAGGTAGGAAAAATGGAAAGCAGCAAAAATCTAGTTTGGTTTCCACGAACTCTCATTGAAACTTCCCAAGTTTCTTCTCTCATTGCTGCCCACTCCTTCCTTCCCTCTCAGGGCTGCTTATCTGGGGGAAGAATCATGGCTGGAATTTATAAATGCTTCTCTGTTGTGCAAAAGAACTTTGATAGCATGAAATGAATAGCAGGTAACATAATAAGAAAAAGTATCTGGCTACAGCTTTGGAAATGTAAATTCTTTTATCAGTCCCCCTGCTAATTGGAATTGCTGTTTGTTGTTTCACATTTAGCAGATTTCATTATATTTTCTCTGGTAATTAGATATTTTAACTATAAATTAAAAATACCAGATGAAAAAAAACCCAAGCCCAATCAAAAACCAACCACAAATAAACCTTTATTAAGATGCAAAGTTGTATATAGATACGACTTTAATTAAAAAAATATTGTTAGAATGTACTGTTAAGGAAAACAAAGCAAACAAATGAACCGCAAAAATTTGAAACTTGGAAAGAAGGATTCAATCCAGTCCTTCGAAATGACTACAAAGGCACTTTCAGTCTGCACTGTGCTTTGGACCGAGTCCACATCCGAATGAGAGCTTCAACTGGGGAGCAGGGCTGGGAGGGGGTGGAGGTTTTTGCTCCTCTCCTCCAGACTCCTGGTGGTGCCTCTTTCGGACTCTCTTCCTCCTGCGCTGTATTCAGCTCCAGCAGCAGCCGGCTCTCAGTCTGGTGGGGGCTACCAAACACTCCCTGCCTTGTTTGGATACAATAGCGAAGGTGTCAGAAGAGTTTTTTGCATCGTTTGTCATATGTCCGTATGGAAAAATCCTCCCCAAAATGATGTTGTTCCAGGCGGGTGGAGAAAGCACTCTGTAGACCTGAGTAGTTTTTAAATGGGAGGTCTTGTGAATTTTTCATGCTTTGTGGATTTTAAAAAATACATGTGATGTTAAAAATATGAAGAAAAATTTCTTAGAAGTACCTGAGTTCTCCTAAATTATTTCTGAAGGGAAAAACGAGTAAGATGCGTCACACTCCTGTGCAGATAGCAAAGAGGAGGTCACAGACCTGCTACTTGCACTTTTATTGATACTGCAGAGCTGAGAGCTATCCCAAAATGTATTTTGAAAGACCAATGAGCCCTTCTGCATTTGCAGCCTCACTTTCAGAGCTGAGCTCAGACATGGCAGAAGAAAAACTACTGCGCAAAATTTTCATTCTTTCTGAGGCTGATTTCTGTCTTATTGGCCCAAGGAAAGGATAAACCAAGAAGAAAGTTTCTTATACAAATTTGAGGCCAAACTTGTTAGTGAAATTAACCTCTGGTCTGTAAGCTAGGCCTGGCAGATAGGGGCAGCAGGATCTGAGAGATTAAGAGGTCTAGAGACCAGTGTATGAAGACAACTTGTCTTTGAACAGGAGGGAAAAAAAATCTTGTTCCTTGCTCACTCATTTACTACTTTGTCCTGTGTGAGCTCCCACGTTTATTAACCTGTCAAACCAAGCTTTTTTTGAGATTGGTTGCCTTGTACCTGAAACATCAGATAATTGTGAAATATACCAAAATCCAAATGAATCAAAAGGAAAGACATTTTTCTGCCGCTGAAGGTCAGTGCGAACACATTGCCATGCTCCCAGAATTGGCTTCTTAATTTCAAGTATCTCCCTGCAACTCAACCTTCTCCCTTTTGTATCACCCCTTCTATTAGTTTAGTAATACGCTGTCATCCTGATTTTTCTTAATTTAGCTTGTGATATTACTTCTCCTTTTCCTCCTCCTATGGGAACAGATTTCTTCTGCCATATGCCCATTTAAACCTAATTGTAGTATCTGAACATCTTGTGTGCTTAGCCACAGCATCCCTAGGGGTTCAACTGAGGCAGAGTATGTATGTGACCTTTAAAGCCATGTCAATGTGAGACTCTCTCAGCACATGGGTCTTTAAAGCCTGGATGTCTATGCTTCGTACTAACAAATTTGACCAGCCTGCCTTTTTATGAGGATATCATCATTTTGGGTTAATTCCAGCTTCCATATTTTAAATCAGCATGTAGAGCACTTCTAAAACCTCAATTTCCCAAAGATCAAGTTCCAGAAGATTAAAAATGAAAAAAATCAAAGCAGTTGTTGTTTTATTTATTCCAGCAAATTTGTCGTATTCAAAACTGCTTGAACATGACTAATTGGCAGTTTGTAAAATGGACTGCTCTCACTAGCAAAGTTTTAAGTACGTCAGTGCTGTAACTGTTTCCTTATTATGACAGTTCTTAAAAAGTGTGATAAGGTTGTTATAGGAAACAGTGAAAATTCCCTAAATGGCTGGGGATTATAGATTTTGTATTTGTAACCTAAATACTCTTAATTTTCACACTTGTTTGCATACACCAGAAATACGATTGTGCTGGATAAATGGTGAGCTGCCCTAGTAGTCCTGCCATAACAATGCTATACTTTGCTAAAGTCTCATGAAATCTCTTTGGCTCAATAAAAGCCTTTTTGCAAACACCCTCAGTTTGAATCTTTGTGTCATGCCATAGTATCGTTGCTGGGTTTTTACCTTCCCAGAGCCTCTCTGGCAGTTCAGCATATAAATTGCCCAGATTTAAGTGTTTTACTAATGTAGAGGTCCTTAAATATCAAAACTCAGGTGTGTCTCTACATATAAAACGAAACATCGCATTGTAGCACTTACCTTATAAAGGTTTTTAAAGACACCAATATTTGGGGTCTTAAGGGTGTGTTATGATGCAGCTGGCTGGAGATGCTGAGAGAAAGGAGTGATTGATCTGTACTCCAAACAAGAAAAGAATGTAAAATTTTAGTTAAAATTGACAGTACGTTCCGGTAACATGAGGATAACATGCATTATAGGTGTATTGAAATTAAACCTATAACAAGTATATAAGGCAGGAAATTTAGTGCTAAAATGACACATAATTTGTGTTGTGTTTCAAAATGAAATCATTATGAAAATGAACAATTATAACATCCATCCAAAGAATATTAACTTGCTCAGTGGTGCTGTATATCATACAATAGACTTTTGACTGTTAGGCATTTTAGTTCACCAATTAAAATTAGGTATTTTAATATTAATCTTCCCTCTTACTTGGTTAGTTGCTTTATAAAAAATAGATACATGACCATTTTATTACTTTCTAATCCTTCTGATATCATTAAATGAGAATTTCTTATCCAATAGCCTTCAGCTTTGAAAGATTTCTAAATATAGAATTGGTCCCAAATCTATGTTTTGTAGAGTCAATTGTTTTCTGCTGAGAATGTAGTAAAGGAGAAATTAATAGCATTTAAATAGAAGACAAAACCAGCAGCTGGAGATGGCAAATATTGTAAGCTGGTTTTAGTCCTTTTCTTGTTTTAACTCAATAGTGAGGAACTGAGAAGAGAAGTAGCCTTTGCAGTGCAGATTATGAACAAAATCAAATGCTAGGAGACTTGTCACTTAACGTTAATTCCTAAATCAGCCATCTTTTCCATGTGAATCACTTCGTGAACCTTATTATAGCATCTCTCTGTCCGATGAAGAATGCTATTGATTTTCCTCTTGGGAAGCAATTTTTGCGGGGGATTCTCAAAGGGAGGGGTTTGAATAGTGAGTGCGTCCTTTGGGAGAGGTCGCTTTTGTAGACTCGTAATGTGTGAAAGCCAAGCTTGCGTGTTGACCGTTTGCCCTGTTGAGCTACTGTTAAACCCTGAATTCCTGGAAACCCTGTCAAGCCAGAATAAAAGTAGCAGCAAACGCATGATTTCCAACTCCCCCTGCAAATGCTATTATTTATTTTGGTTTCCTTCTGCAAAATCTTTGAGCTGCATTTTTTTTCTTATGCATGTTAATTCATAATGTTATTTCTTGCGTGCTTTGAAAAAATAAATATCAAAGTTTGTCTTTTCACAGAGGACAACTAACTGGAAAGACAAATGCATCTTTCTGTAAGAAAATACAGGTGAACTCATCAGAGCACAGTTGCAGGTGACATATATGTGTGTGTAGAGGTGAGTGTCTCGTGTTATTCGTACAACTTGTAAGTCAAGGGCCCCCACAGAGAGGTCCCCTTGAGTGAGTGGCTCTTTCTCTTCTGAGCTGGTTTGCAGAACCTAAGGGGGATGCTGGGGTCAACGAGAGCTGCTCGTGTGTGGGCAAGGATCCGACCCCCGAGTTCAAGTGATAACGCAGCTGAGTGACTGCGTCTGCGTCAGAGGATGTGCTTGTGGTGTTAATACTGGCTCACAGCTGCACTTTGATTTTACCTGCTGTCTGTATGAATTCAAGATATTTTCCTTCATCATATTTTTATTTGATGCTTAAATCAAAGGTATGCTGCCTTTTAATTAATATTATGTCCTCCTACACATTTATGTTCTGGCTTAAAGAAGGGTTACCTAGAAGGTCAAGGGCCAGAGAGAAAGATGGTATCTTGTAGCTTGAATTAATCTAAAAATAAGGAAATAGATTTGTAGAGAAGAAAACAGTATGAGCCTGGTCTGAATTGGATCACGCCCAGTATCCTTCTGAGGAAGAAATAAAGGGCTTGAACCTTCTCCCACTGAGAGCAATTACAAACCTGCAGTTGACTATAATAGCTGTGTGTGATAGGGCCATAATAAATTTAAGGTCTGAGATAATCAAGGAGGACTGTGTAATCTTCTGCTAATGCTTCTGAAAGATGCTCTGGTAAAATGCTAGGCAGGAAGAGCACTACACTACCCTGTTAACAGATGAAATAAGCTTAAGCCACTAGCTCGTTGCACTCAGATATAGCCAATCCTGTTGAGTCTGATTTTAATTTGACAGTGATTTGAACCAAAAAAGTTCTGAAGAGAAAATCTATGGAATGGTGACTGTGAATGCTGTAACTGAGAGGGAGTGGGGAGGAGGAGGGAAAAGGGAAGAAGTTTTGCAGATACCTGTCTGGTTTTCTGTATAGTACCTAAAAACATTAAAAGGTCGTTTTAGCCAAAGGCCCCCTGGCTCGGTGTCTTGTTTTTGAAGGAGGCTGACAGGAGATGCTGGTGGATGGTACAGGAGCGGGGTACTCACACAGTGTGCAGTCCCAGCCTCCAGCAGTGTACGGCTCAGGGATTTCACATGAATAAAGTGCTCTTCAAGGAAAAGCTGTTGCTGTCCATTTAAATGTCTTCCTGAAGCTCACCTTATTTATAGCGTAGCTTATTCAAAGACATTCATCAGGCATTTGCAAAATGTAAGGTTCACTGAGTTTAACAGTGAACTAAAATGATTTATGACTTTAGCTTAAATTAGATAAAAATATTAGTTCTGATCCAAAACGCCACTGTAGCCATTATGTATCTTTCTGCTACCTTAGGTAGAATTTGGCTCAGAACTGTGCCCTTTATTATTTATCAATTTAAAGTAAGTGTGACAGAAGCTTTTTTTTTTTTTTTTTTCCTAAACTGGCTGACTTGAAAGGTGTTGCTATAACCTTGCTTTTTTCCTTGCCTTATCTCTTCTGTTGGTTGTCCCTAGTTATACCTTACCTAAAATTTAGATTTTAGGTTTCAGAAAGGAGACACCTTTTTTTTGTCCTCTGTTTTGAATCCTATAAAATAATAGTAGTATTGGATCCTAGAACTTCGTCAGTATTTTTTATGAAGGTGAAGATATATACATAGTTTTCTGCTATAGAAAGCACGTAAAGTACTACATATCTCGCAGAATTACCTACCAGTGATAGGAGAATCCTTTGAAAAGAAAACCTAGAAGTTATTTTAGCAGAGAAATAGGCAATATTTTCTGTTAACCAAAATTTGTTCAGGAGTCAGGAATATCTCAAGTGGCACTGAAGGTTGTTAAATTTGAGGGAGGGTGTTAGGTAGTTTCTTATACCAGTTAGTAAATTTCATATATTAGTAAATTATATTAGTATGTAATTTTATGTGCAGATTGACCAGTGGTGGGAGTTTTGCTGTCTTTGTTTTCCTCTCTTCCGTTTTGCAGTTTGTGTATTTCAATTGACATAATTTGTGGACATGAAAATATATGTTGAATCTCTAGTGAGCAGCTGATGGATAAGAAAAAAGAAAACAAAAATGCTTTAGCCTATTCCAGATAAAGACATTGATGTCCTTAGTTAACTTTGAGCTAATGTGCTTTAAGTCTCAAAGCTGAAACACATGTGAGGTTGTATGTGGAAGCGCTGCTGTGGATGTAATTAGTGTAAATGGGATTTAACCTATCATGTTTCATACAGGCAAGTTTTGTAACCACCTGGCTAGCGTGTATACACTAATCCTTCTCTCCTAATAAGTAGATTTTACACTGAAGTTGAAATGAAACATAAAATCATGCATTGTATATAATAAATATATATATCAATTTACATGCATATAAAAACAGACTTTGGGGTTTTGAAAATCAGTATTTCAAGGGTAATTTCTCATTAAATTTTCTGAAAAAACTTGGTGGATTCATACGCTTGTTTAGTATATGAATTTGTATGAACCAGGATTTTCTTTGCAGACTGAGAGGCTCCAGTGCTTAAGGGAACTACTGACAGTTGAATGTCAAAACCAGTTTCTGGTTAAATGTTATCCTTGGTTGTCTTCAGGAACACAGACTTTCCAGCCAATATTTCTTCTACAGTTTTCCTGGTTTGTGCATCATGTTTTCCTTATCCTTCCCTAGACAAAGCAAAAATGGGCTCCATTTTATAAGCATGGTAGTCAGCAATTCCTAGAAACCTGAATATTTGTTTTAAAATGGAAAATATTGCAAGCAAATGATTAAAAATTCTGCTTTCAGAAGTTAATAAGATTTCTATTAGTAACTGGAACCCTAAGTTTTTTTATTGCCCATGGTGTTACAACTAAGCTAAAATTCAGAAACACAGCTAGAGTATTATTTCTTTGGCGTATTGCTTTGGACCTTTGGGGTATGATATAAGGCACAGAGCATTCAGTGCACTGCAGCAGATTGCTGCTTACTGAATAACCAGGGGAAATAGCTGTAGAATGGAGTCAAGGGGAACGATGGTCAGAAAAAATTCTGACTAAACAGTTTTTCATTGGCAAATGTCAGATTGCTGTAACCCCGAGATGCATTAGCTGTGACGACACCAGCACAGTTTCTGGTCACCTGCTCCAGCCTGACCAACAGCTCTGTGGTTAGAGGTCGGGTGAGAAGTGTAGTTCTCTGAAAGGACCTCTGAGCCGTTTTGTCATCAGCCTCTCACTTTCCTGAATAGAAGTTGTTCTTGTTTATACAGATGTACCTTGAATCAGGGAGAAAAAAATGGACTTTGTACAGTGAAAATCTCCATGGGAGGTGGAAGATGGCGATTGAGATTTCCTCTCCAGTTAATATGTGATTGTTTACACGAAATGAAGTTAATGCAATGAGGGAGACGGATAGAGCTTAGTCCAGAATACCCCTGAACCAGTGACTCAGGTATTCAAACGGGAGGTAGAAGATTAAGGTTTAAGCCCCGAGCCTGCATCTAACGTCTCCTACATGCCTTCAGGCTACTGGGTTACAGTTGTTCCTATGGTGTTCTGCCATTTTCTTTTGTTTTGTGAGAGAAAAATATTCAAAGGATATATCAATGGTGCTCAGAAAAGATCCCGAGCTGATGTTACTTAGTGCCTGGTTTCTGCTGTCACAGCCCTGTGGGGCACAAGCCTTTGTATGACTGTGTTGGGTTTAAGTGGTGGGGCTTTGGTAGCAGAGGAGGGTCTGCAAGGATAGCCCCTGTCAGGAGCTGCTAGAAGCTTCCCCGGCTCCAAGTGGGACCCACCTCTGTCCAGGGCCAAGCCCATGAGTGCCTCTGTGAATGACATATTTAAGAAGGGACAAAGAAATCCTCACCATGCGGGCCCTGCAGCTGAGAAAGGGGGATGGTGGGGGGCCTGGGCTCTGGCCTCCTGGACACAGGCACCTGCCCATGCTGGGCCACCGCCATTCAACTGGTGGTGTCTGTGACGGCACGACTTGGAAAGCTCTGAAGTGTCTCGCTCTCAGGGCACCCACTGGGCCAAGATCATCCTGCTGGGACCACCAAGGTTCAGTCGGGTCTGGCACCGCTGCAGCAGAGAGAGGACTGAGACCTAAGAGAAAAGGCCATGCAGACACCGAGGTCAGTGAAGATGGAATGGGAGGAGGTGTGCAGGAGCTGAGGTTCCCCTGCAGCCCGTGGTGAGGTGGCAGCAGCCCCTCTGCTGCCCGTGGAGATTAATGGTGGAGTAGACTTCCACCTGCAGCCCTGCTCTGCCATTAATCTCCAGCAGCATGCGGTCCTTTCCCTATGTGAGACAGTCCTCTACAAAATCCTTCAGGTGCAGCCACCCGCTCCAGCGTGGGGTCCTCCACAGACTTCTTGGCATCCTCTGGCAGTCTGAGGTGTTGCATCTCGTAAATCAGGGTATGTGTCTCTGAACAGCTTCCTGGGAGTATGTTTTACCTTGGGAAAGCTGGCCCATTCTAATTTTTAGGAACCAGCTACTAGGAGAGATGGTGACAGAGGTGCTGAGAGGACCCCATGGTGAGAACTGATGCCCAGGGAGTGGGACCTTCTGCTTCTGACTTCACCCACACACTGCTCACCCCCAGGAGAGGCTACCCATGTCAGTTAAAGCCTTGCATCCAAGTGAGTGAGCAGTGGGACACTCTTCACCTCTCCTCAGTGTTGGGTGTATGTTTTGAGGACCACACTGCTCCACGTAAGGCTTTCGTGTGTCTGGCTTCAGTGGTGCAGGTCTCTGTGTTACCTGGTGCAAAGCTGTGCTTTGATTGCCTTCTGGTTTTGTGGGGCGAGGGTCTTTTGAGTATCCCCTTCATTCCATCAGAGATTTTGTTGTGTTTTTTTTTTTTTTTCTGCATGTTTGCCATCTGAGTAGTAAAGGAGCAGCACTGAGGAATGTGAGCCTCCAAATGACAGAGCAGCCTAATCAAACTGGCTCATGCTGAAGCTGTCGTCACCTTGGCTCCAGATGCAGAATGGGGACAGTTTTGAATTCCTGATACTCATATCCCAGGGGCATTGGTTCCTGCCCACACAAGGACCTGTCGAAAGAACCCTTGAAAGGATCTCTCTGCAGTGTTTTTAACAAATCTGTTTGCTGGAGGAAGAGTTTACCCCTATGGGTGTTGTCCCGAGTTGCAGTGCACCGAGAAGTGAGCTGTTGGCAGAGGCTGGCTGTGAGCTCTGTGCCTGTCCGGCAAGACCGTCACAGCAGTGGACATGAACATCAATAAAGCAGTCCCAGTCTACTGCTGCTGAGCGTCTGATCCGGCATCTACAGCTATTTGCCCTGTGGGTAGTGTGGGCAAAGTAATACCACAAGGGAAAAATGACAACTGGATCCCAGCTTTTATATTCGGGGGATGGGGGGGATGTTTGCATTTCATTAGTGTTAAGTTTGCCATTTCCAAGGATTGGGAAGAAAAATCTCTTTCCTCTTTGCTAGAATATAGAGTGGTGTTTACTTTCTCATTTTGAAATTTTCCCATCTTGTGTAACAGCTGTGCTAGGGCAGGACTCGCTCTCTGCTGAACTGCTGCTTTTTTCCTTTGGCCTTTGTTAAAATTTCTGATAAATAACAGACTGTCTACAGCTGTTCAAATGATGTTGCTTTTTCTAAGTGTCACTTCAGTGTTCGTTCCCACCAATGTGGGCTTTGCTTTAGAAGGTAAATAAGGGACAAATAGGGCTTGCTGTTGAGTAAAATTGAACATGTGGGCAGTGAGAAAAGAATCTGAAATGTGAATTGCCCAAGCCTACAGAAGCCATCCACCTCCGGCTGTGATGGAGACACTGTGGCATCTTGGCAGCATTTCTGTGTGCAATTTTCTTTAAATAACTAGTGGGCTTTTTGTTTGCTGCAGTTGGTGCTATTTCTTCACATTTTCTCATTTGAAGGTAAATTTGCTTCTCAGAAGTGATTAGTGCGATTTGTACATGGGAGGCTTCACTGGACTTTGAATTTTTGCAGTGGCGTTAGCTGTGTCAGTGCCACTGCACTCCTCACTGTAATAAATACTGAGAAGATGGTGTATGTGACTTAGTAGTATACTAATCTATTGTTGTAAAGATAACTTTGTATATTTTCTATTAATCCATGATTTAATTTATCTAGAAGCTTTCTCTAAAAACTTTATAAAGTAATCACAGTTCTGGAACAAAAGGATCTTATGGGTGAGGACTGAAGATTTGTTCACACACATTATCTCTTCTTTCCATGCCAGTAGTTCTGTCCATTTCTTACCCTTAACACTTGTGTACAGATCCCTGCCAGAAGCTGAGGGGCAGAAATCGGTCTGTATTATAAAATTAATCCAACAATTTTGAAGAAACAATATGAATGCAAAGTTTTATCTGTGCTTGAGACTAGGAATTGAATTTCTATAGTAATATTTAGAAGACTTTAATACTCACATGAGATTGATTTCTTTCCTGTTGCAAACTGTTTGTAAAGGCAAAAATATATAATCTATAAATCCAAAGAGAGAAAGAAAAGGGAATGAACTGAAGTAACTCAACTCTGTCCTTTCCACAGCTGAGAACACAAAGTAATAATTGTTGCTTAGCTAAATTATCACACAAAAGAACAGCAAGTCATTCATTTCCACATGAAAAAGCACAAAAATAGGGTTTCTGTAAGACTGATTGGAAGGTTTAAGATGAGAATGTCAGTGTTAAGGTTTCTCTTTAAAGGTGTTAGATCTGCTTAGGCTGAAATCAGTCCTGCTTTTGCACAAGCCTAGCTGGTGTAAACCCGTAGCAATTGAGTAAATGGAGAGGCAGCACCATAGTTTAAACAACTTCTCGACAAATGCGATGGGCCAGATCATCAGCTCTTCTTGTTTTTGTAAACCTTTCCCAAGGTTGTCTCTGGATTGAAATGATTTACATCGTATATAGACCAAAAATGTTGGTCTCATTATAGTGCCAGCACTTACTGAAAGAGGGCAGATCCAATGGCCTTGCGATTCCCTGGCTGACTCCTTAAATACAGAACGCTGGCTAACAGCAGTGCTGCAAGGTGGATAGATAAGATTCTGTTGGAAGATATCAAATTCTGCTGCTTTTGGAAAGAAGCTGGGTTTGTCAGTTACAGGGAAATCTCAAAAAGGAACTTGAGAATTTTGTGAGCGTGTGCTTCAGGTTTGCTCAACATTTTGAGGCAAGTGTAAATCAGTTCTAAGTAAGCTGCAACGAATGAAGTGTTCATAATTACAAGCTGCCAGCCAATCTTTACACCATTTTTGCCTGAGTACTGCTTAAATTGCTACGGCATATTTTATAGACAAAAAAGTGTGACTAATTAATACCTGCAACATCAATAGACTCATGTAGGAATAACAGTGAGAAGAAGCCAAACTAACTCTTTCAGTTGAATATGACCACTATTTCTTGGATTATAGGTAAAAAATTGGGGACTTCAGCCAAAATCTGGATGACGAGCCACTCCAGGCACTTTTCAGCAGCTCAGCAGGGTGGTCAGGGACTGAATGGAGGTGGAGGTTGAACTATGCTCCAGTTCCCTGAGATGGCTCCTTCTCACGAGTGTCGTGGGCAAAATTGTGACAAATGAGAAATGCATGTCCTGCTGGAGCACAGCTACCTGTGTTCGCTGGATGAGCGAAGACCTGCAGGCCACTTTTCAGTTGCAAGTGTTTCAATAGTGATAAACACGGGATTTTTATCAGATTTTCAAGTGGCATCAAAAACGCACATGCAAGTTGTTGATCTTGGTTGATCTCAGGACCTATTTTTCCTGTGGCAGCTGGGGCCATCTTAGAAGAAAGAAATGATAACAATGTGATAAAAGCATTTCTGTAGAGCTTTGTAGTTGGTGAGAGAGGATGTTCAGTTTACCCCAGATAGTAGCCATAATGTGTAAACAGCAAGGCTCACACATGTTATTTTCTGAAGCGTGGTTCGGGGAGGCTGACCACTAGCTGCTGCTAATAGCAGTGGAACAGCCACACTCCGAACGTTGGGCAGATACACATCTAGGTCACCGTTACCGGGAGCCAAGAGCGTGCGGCTGCAGCCGCTCAGCGAACGTGTCTTTATCGCTGCCATTGCGCGTTTCTAACCATAGTACTGAGGCCCTACATCTGCTAGGAACAAGATTTTTGGTTCAATATTTAAATGCCCTAGAAACTGGGCTTTCGCATGAGAGAGAAACTAGGGTTCTGCACTTTGTTCGTGCAAAAGGGTACTTGGACAATTGGAAGGCTTCCTAGGTTCGTAGGGTCACTTGATCATGAGCTTTGTTAGCTGGCACAGCAACCCTGTTCAGTCTCCATAGCTTGTGCTCTGGTTTGAAAGCAGAAATGAATCCAGGAACACCAGCACTAGTAGGAATCAGGAATGACAGGGCTTTGCCTGCCACCCAAAGCTGGTGGGATTTCGCCTTGAACTGGCTGGTGAGAATTTTAAATGTGGAGATGTTAGTCAGCATCATGGTTATGCTATGTTGTATTCATTGCCTTTTTTTTTTTTAATGAAAGGTGGCTTTTATACATCTGCAATTGGAAAGCATTCATTCCTGATGTGTACCATCTGGATGCAAATATTCTATCTGGAGACTGTTTTTAACAAATAATTGCCTTTTCCTGATAGGTACAGTAGAGAAGATCTACTCAGGCAGGTAGTCCACTGCTTTTCCACAGAGGAATTCTGCTTTTTGCAATTGAATCGTTATGTTTGCTTATGTGTTCAATTTAAATGCCCAAAGCAAGATTTCTATATCCAGAATTAAGACTCAGGGGTTCCTAATTACCATTGCTTTTTCATATCAGTTGTTTTTTAAGCCATCTTATAAGAATCTTGTTTGGAAAAAAATGGAAACAAAACCCAACCCTCTCCCTCAACCTTTTACTGCACTGATATTTATGGAAGAAAAGCTGCAAAAACACTTTATGCGGAGCATGTGAAAGGTAAATGATTTTACTTTTTAACCATAATATTTTACTTTCCTGAAATTTATCTTCTCTCTTGGAGGTTCAGTACAAGAAAAGAGAATCTGTAGCCCTTCCACTGGCATTATTTGGAATCTCTTCTAAATTTTCTTTAATTCCAAATGTCTTAGATACATCGTCGGAAGGATTTATTGGAATGACAGGGTCAATTAATGTATAAATATTTTAGCTTGTGCCATATCCCAACAGTTTCTTACCTGCCTATTTTTTCATGCTTGTAACGTTCCTGTTAAATTCTTATGTCATTATATTCTCAATTTCCCACAGTAGAATAAAGTTTCCTTACCTCTCTTTGTTTCAGTAGTGGGCGGAACGTGCTAAAAACCGTGCGTGTGTGTGCGTGTGAGTGCATGTGCCTGTGTGGTGTCCAATGTTTACACTTCTAGTGGACATTTTACTCTCAGCCTTTTCCATCCCTGATGCTTTATGTGGTCAGCTGTGGCTCTGCAAACCTGGCCCGCGCCCTGTGGGAAGGCATGAATAGCCCTTGTTGTGCGAGCACACCTGTGTTCTGCGCACAGCTGTTTGGTTCACAACAGGGTTGCTGTTAGCAGTTATGAAACGTTTTCACACCATCCACCCACTATCCACTGGTTTATAACATTTGCTGGCACTTCTGTCCAGCTTGAACTTCTTTTTTTTTTTTTTTTAATTTAAAGGACACCAGGATACTTTATATTTTTGTACATGAATAACAAGCCAAATTGGCACAGCATATTATTAAAAATATTCCCTCTCTCCTGTGTCAAAGATTACACTTTTTCTGTCTGTGGTAAATCTGCGACTATAAGAAAAAATGTTTATATTTTTTTACTTTATTTTTTTTCTCTTAGTTATCAGAGAGTTTTGTGCTGGCCAGAATTTAAACAGGCTGGAACATTACTTTGTTTTTTTCTACATATTGTTGGAGACGGAGAGTGACCCATTTGTTCTATGTTTTATCTGTATATTATAATAGGGTGTTAAGACACAGAGCAATAAAAGGCTACCTATATAGCCAACTTTTTAAATTGTTTGGATGGATAACTCAACTCTTCTGAAAGGAAGATGGCTAGAAGCTCACTTTTCTGATAGTCTAGATGACGTCAAATCTCCAAAATGGAAAACTGAGCTAAAAAAACCTAAATACAAAATGAAGTGGCAGAGTGAAGCAGGTGCTCCATATGGAGGGGAAAAAGACAAATTAACTTAAAGTAAAAACCGCTTCATTTCTATAGGAGAATGCTATTTAAATTCATAGACTAGGAAGACAGCTGAACTCTTCTGTGTAGTTTTATCAGCTGTGTTTTGTATCTCTCCATGACACAGTGTGTGGCTCTTTTCTGAAAGCAGGACAATGTGTTTTGACAGCCCTTGGCAGTGAGAGCAACAGTGAGAAAAGCAAACCAAAGTGATTCAAATTAACACGAGCTGGCTGTTGCGAAGCTGGACCATCCAAAGCATTTCCCATGAATAGAGAACCTCAGATATTGTAAGATGCTACATAGCCAACTGGGTTAGAAACAATGAGGAAGGGATACTGCTAACGCTGCTCACCATGCCGCCACCTATGAAAAACATCATTTTTCTTTGGTAAGCTACAGGGGCATTTAGCTCTGTTTGACAAGGTGAGCAGATTCTACAACGAGCTCTGTTTAGGACCTGCAGGGAAAACAGCATCAAGCAGAAAGGCAAAGCTCAATTAAAATTGCTTGAGGGTAACCTTGACCATTTCTATAGGGGATGGCTTGCATGGGAATTTGTTGTTCTTCTAGATCACACATGGGTGTGTGTTTATTTTGCTGTAATGTGACTGCTGATGGCTTTTGTTTTTTAAACACTTTATTGCTGATCAGAAGGAAAAAGATTGAGAATTTATTATACCTTATTATTCTAAAGTTTTTCTAATTCAAAAGAGAGGCAAACATCTTTGGTAACCTTAGAATTAAGGATTCTCTGCTGATGCTGGAGCAATCTCCATGAGGTCCAGTCCTGCTCACTTTACTCACAGATGACTGGTTTTGAATTCAAAGTGGTCCAGAAAAGAAAACCTTTAAAAGTACATCAGAGCTGAAAAATCTGACTTCTGTCATTCACTTCCTCTTCTGGTCTCACAGGACAATCTCTTCCTTTATATTCCTTTGCTGCTGGCAAGAATATATTATTTTCTGATGTGTATAGTGCTATGACCCATCTCTCTCTTTTGTGTGCCACAAAGTTACTTTCTCCCATGTTCCGACTTCCTAAGAATCTTCCTTTTACTTAGGATTCTTTCATTTTGATTCTCTTCTGAGTGTCTTTCCCCAACTCATTACCAAATTAATGTTACTTTAGACGATGTAAAGTATCTGTTGGTTTCTTCTTCCCACCCCTGCTCACATTCAACTTTTCTTCTCATACCCGATGCCTTCCCACTTTCATTCCCAGCTGGAAGACCTCCTCTCCTCACGGCAATGAAAGCTTCTTTTTTTTTTTTTTTTCAATTTTTCCTTATGAGTTAGGAAGAGGATGGTAACATTTCTACTGGTATTTCAGTCCCTCATGATCCATAATAGATTTTAGCTGCACTGTGCCCTGTGAAGCAAAGAACTGTTGTAGATGCAAGAAATTAAGGGATTTACCCAAGGTCGTAAAGAAAATTAAGGAGTAAATTAAGCCCAAACCTCGTGGATCCTAATCCTAGCTGTGAATGCTGTAATAGCAATGGTGAGTAGGGTGGAAAGTCCAGGCAGATGATTTGTATTCCTTACTTATGGCCAAATATGACACAAATAGAGGCACCCTGTTCCTGACGAGGAGAGGCGGGAGAGGGGGACATAATTCATGCTATTCAGATTCTGCTATTTAGCATTTGCCGATCCCTAATGGGATATTTGCAAAGTATAATATTTTCTAACAGCTGTAAGGACAAGAGAGCCTAAAATTTCTCCCTATACATAATATCCATGAAATTGCATTGAATATTGTAATGATGTGTTATGCTGCCATTAGCTCCCTGTGAATACCTAATTTGGAAGGTTAATGAAATTGACAAATGTGTGTACTGTACGCGCATTGTCAGTACTAGTTAATGGCAACTCTCACATTTTTATTTGGAAAATTATATAAAACTGAAAGTGACAATTATTGTAACTTCATCTTTTTTGGAATCTAGCACAGTGTGCAGTTTATTTAAATAGGGTTGTATGTGTTTTAAATTTGTATACCATCATATGAAGTCCTTTGCTCATCATGTGATTATATACTTAATTTTTGTATGAATGAATGCGTGTATTGTGGTCTTTTGTAGCACACTGGGCCAATTTTTTGGTTTTTGTATATATTCCACACTAAAATACCGTAAGTCCTTGCCTTCCTGTTGGCTCAACAGTGCTTGATTACAAAACTAGTGCCAGTTAATTCAAAGAGACATCATACATCCAAAATGAATTTCCCCAGGCAAGAAAAGTATGCTAGAGTACACTGGAAGAGTACGCTCTTGTATTTTTTGTAAATGATCGAGCGCCATAAGAGGTCACTTGCAGCTGCTACTGCTTCCACGTATGAATTTGATGAGATCCTTGAAATTTGGCCCGTAAATATTTCTGTGGTTCTGGAAAATATTTCTTTAGGTCAAGGTCACATTTTTAGGTGTGAAGATTCTGACTTGAGATCTTCTTTTGGTCTAAAGCTGTTTGATTACACAGGGCTTCACATAATGAATGATTCCTTACAGTCCTGAGAATCTCAGATGCATCTGCTGGGAGTTGAGAAGAGACATCATGATTATCCTCTGCGACACACCGCAGCATGGATGACGCTGCCCCATCCAAGCCTTGCGAGCTTGAAAAAGGTGGATGGATGGAGCGAGAGCTGCACAGCCCACTTCCCTGTTACTTAATTTTTGGATATCTCTTCAACTCCTTGTGGAGTTTCTTCTGAAGGAGCAGATGTCACAGAGGAGGGTTGCTGCCCCGAGGAGACCATACATGTCACTTCCTAGAACACAGCAGTCTTTTAAGCCCAATGCTATATTTAGCCTGTGAGTCATGAATCTTTAGATCAATAACCAAAATGTTTTCGTACATGGGGGCAGCCCCAAACAGAGTGACTCGGCGCCAGCCCAGCAGGGTCTGGTTTCAGATGACTGATCACAGGAGTTAGGCCGGGTGGTGTGCGGGGGCTGAAGTGCTGCTGGCGGGCACGACGGAGCAGAATTTTCTTTTTGATGCTCAGCACACCTGCCCCTCGTGCAGCACACCTTCATGCAGGAGCTGTGTTCTCAGGCTGTCCCAGATGCTGCCCGCAAGTCAGCAGCCTCTCTGGCCATCTCTGGTGTTTTTTGGAAAGTGACTTGGAGACAGTGAGGTTTAAGTCATTGTAAGGCTTAGATTCTCTTGTGGCCTTTTACCCTTTTGTTATGTTCTATTAATAAATACATGGCAGAATCTGGTGGAAGAATACATCTATTCAGATCCTTTGTTGACGATGCCACAGATTCCAGTGGTCTAAAACTCTGAAGAGTGATCAAATGCTTGTCCCTCTTACTCTTGACAACAGGGACTCCTTCTGCTCTTGCTCCAGTCGCGGTGGCCATGTCACATCAGGCTCACTGTAACCCTCTGGGAGAAGCTGGGGTCCATCAATCACCCCATGGATCTCTACCCCAAAAGCACAGGTTGCACTTAAATGTTTGTATCAGCTGTGGTTGTCAATGTATACATTGTTTTGAAATAGGAAATTTGGAGCCTGGAAAAACTTCACACTGAGATTTGTCTCGTTAAGTGGGAGTGTTCTGCTGCTCTGTGGATTAACAATTTACTGATAGCTCAGTAAAGGATAAGGGATGTCTGCACCTGGCCTATTGAAGGGACATTTGCATTTGAAGAAGTTAGGCCAGTTAATAGTCCAGAGAGAGGACACTGAAGCCACCTCCTGAATGGAGGAGGGGAGATGAATTTGAATGAATTCATGCAAAACTCCAGCAAGAAGCATAGAGTTACATGTTAGCCTTCTCCTTGGCTGCAGGTTCCCTCCCATGAGTATATATTTGGGATGGAGAGTGTACAACAGCTCTGAGCCCCTGGCCATGTGCATCAGGTGAAGTTTAGATCTTGTTTGGCAGCTAGATACAAAGTGGGACAGGGAGAAGGAAAGAGAGTGGTGGGCCTTTTGGACTTGATTTTAGAGAAAGTTTTCTTTCCTTTTTGCCAGCCATATATTATAAACCTCTGCAGCTGTGTTGCTTATTTTGGATTGGATAAGTAAGTATTTTTCTTTGCTTTCCTTGCTTGACTTAACTTGGCTTGTGGTGAGGATGGTTTCAGGATGCTGGCTAACATAAAAAACCTACCCCGAGAATTGGTGTATAGGCAGAATCTGATAACATGTGAGTCCCCAACACATTGCTCCATGATATCCAATGATCAACAGAAATAGAACCTGTGTATGGGACAGTATGGGAACTGGTAAAATAGGGAGACTATATGAAAGCAGAATCTTTGGTTGATCAGCACAAGGCAGAAAGGGTCTTGTGCACACACAGTGGGTCAAAGAGTGTTTTGATCCTCCAAGTTCAGGTTCATCTCCGGGGCTCTTGGGCAGCACGTAAAAAGCTGGTAATGTATTTTAGTTTTCCATTCAGACCTCTGCCTTTTGCACAGAATCATAGAATCATAGAATGGTTACGGTTGGAAGGGACCTGAAAGATCATCTAGTTCCAACCCCCCTGCCATGGGCAGGGAAATCCTCCACTACACCAGGTTGCCCAAAGCCTCGTCCAACCTGACCTTGAACACCTCCAGGGATGGGGCATCCACAACTTCTCTGGGCAACCTGTTCCAGTACCTCACCACCCTCAATGTAAAGAATTTCTTTCTTATATCTAACCTAAATCTGCCCTCTTTCAGTTTAAATCCATTGCCCCTTGTCCTATCACTACACACCCTTGTAAAAAGTCCCTCTCCAGCTTTCCTGTAGGCCCCCTTTAGGTATTGGAAAGCTGCTATAAGCTGCTATAAGATCACCCTGGAGCCTTCACTTCTCCAGGCTGAACAGCCCCAACTCTCTCAGCCTGTCTTCATAGCAGAGGTGCTCCAGCCCTCTGATCATCTTCGTGGTCCTTCTCTGGACTCGTTCCAGTAGCTCCATATCCTTCTTGTGTTGGGGACTCCAGAGCTGAACACAGTATTCCAGGTGGGGTCTCACGAGAGCTGAGTAGAGGGGCATATAGAAAGAGATTTTGTAGTTTCTGCAGGACTGAGTGTGTTTGATGCACATATGAATTCTTCTATTCTTGTCTGACCATCTTGCTTCTGGACTCTGTGTTTGCAGGAGAGAGATAGAGAAGATTGCTGCTGATGAATCAGATTTAATTCAAGGTTAGGAACTGAAATTATGTACTGTTAACTCATGAAATTGGAGTAACTCAGAGACAGAAACTAATCATGATGAAATATTTAAAATTAAATTATTTTTCCTCAAGAAAGATAATAGGACCATCAAATTTTTTGAGCTTTTCGCCATTTCAAGCAGAAGTAGAAAAAGATTAGTGGTGAGTTATTTTGAGAGGAGAAGCTGCCAGAGCACCACAGGGGCTGGGGACCAGGAGCAATGGGGGCTTCCTGGGCTGGGAACGAAGGAGCTTCACCATCCAGGGCCTGTCCCACCACCCCCAGCAGTGATTTCTTCTGGGAAATTTATTCCTGCCCTGAGGATAGTAGATGTGGACCCCTAACTCCTCAAAGAACATTGACTTTGTCAACAGCTAAGCTGCCACCAAGAGAAAGGAAACCTCTCTACATGAATGATTGATTGCCTTTAACAGAAAAAATTATGCTGCAAATTTGACTACAAGCACGGAGTGGATGCAGGGCAGTAGAAAAACATGAAACTGAGAAACATAACAGAAACCTCTCCTGATATCTGGGGAAAATAACAGAAATCTTAGCTATCAAGCAAGTGTGGATTATTACTGCTTAATTATGGTTTATTGCAACATCCAGTGAAAAAAACTCTCATTGACTTCAAGAGATGCTGAATTGAGCTCAGAGAAAGATAAAATATAACCCTGGTTGTTTAGCCAGTAGAATTTGGAGAATGAAGGTTTCATTTATTTTCTTATAAAAACCACCAGATATAACATACAGAGAACCATGTTATACCTACCCTTTCCCCAACTTGAAACACACCATTAGGGAATGTGTGATACCTGAGATGTGGGAAATGGTGCTACACTAGAAACAGAAGAGGCAAAAATTAGAGTTCACAGTCCTGGGCAGGGTGTTTATTCTGTTGCTTCTTGAATGCATTTGTTTCATCTGTGAAATTCAGCAATTTCCCTAAAATGTCTATACTGTGGAAAAAAAAAGAGAAGGAATGCCATTTCTCTGAATGTGTTTAGTACAAACCACAGCTCTGTCTATGCAGCTGTTTGCCAAGCTAGAAGAAGAAAGAATGCTTTGGCACTCAAGAATGAAGAGTCTTGATAAAAAATCATAGTTAAACCTCTGACTTGCTAACCTCGAATTTAAATGTAAAAAAAACCCGGAGGAATACCTGTCACCAAAACAGTTTTATTGAATCAAGGAGATACAGACAAAACAACAATGGTTTTGATGTGAATTTGTGCTGTGGTACCTTCTAATTCGGAGGCAAAAATTGAAATACTGTCTCTATCTGAGATCGGGAGGCAAAAATCCTACTGAGTCCAATCTAATCTAATTTAATCTAGTCCAGTCTAATCTAACCCAACTAATCTTCCACTTTCACAGCTGATGAACTAGTACTCAGGATATTTAGCTTTATTCAGACACTGGCAGTATGGAAGTTTCCATGGCTTCATGGTTCTTCTGATCTCTCTATCTTTTAATTAAATGTACTTTGGACACAACATCCAGCTTTCGAAATTTCCCTCGATTTCTTCCATGACTGAGTTTGTCATAGTCAAACCAGAAATTCAGTCAGGTGGAAGTACTTTACCCATTGTTTACTCCGAAATGGTTCTGACTACATAGGATTAACTTTCTATAACCTCAGTTAATAGTAGTGTCTTTCACAATCCGCTTGTCATCCTTGTTGCCCTGGTAGAAACTCATCTTTCTGGATGATATTCAAGATATTCGAGTGCCACAGAGATCAGGAATAGCATTACCAGGGAGGTAGAGGAGGCTGTCAGCTTCACACCAGCACTCCCTAACAAGGTGCAAGTCCTTGTCATAGTAGATAGTACGGCACATCCTGGCTGTGCTGACGGCCAGCGTATAAATGCTGGAAATAAAGTACTGTGCCTGTCCCAGCCTTTTTCCTTCCTCTGTGCGCACTGTACCTTTAGCTCACTGTGCCAACCTTTGCTGGACTTTCAATTTGTTATTGTTTCTAGGAGAAATGCTGCTGTCGTAGCAGGTTAGCCCTGTTGGAGCTGGTTTTGGCTGGCAGCTCTGTGAGATACAGGCAGCATGTGGGATACAGGGCAGGAGGGATGCTCAGCATCAGGCACCATAGGATTCTTCTTTTTTCTTGACGTTGGTGAGGCTGCCTGGGTGAATGAGGCTTACCTGTGGGAGTTGTAAAGTATGCTGCTAAGCTTATTTTTGGTATTTCTTTTAAAAATCTTCTGTTCCTGTTGCCAAACATGCGGGGTTTGTTTTCAGACTCTAACTCCTCAGGTAAAGCTGTCATGTTTATTCTGACTCACTACATCAACAGATAAATATGAGATATTTGTTTACATTTTTTGGCTTTTCTGTGTCTTTATACAGCCTGGAAGTATTTTTTCAAGGCTTTATTCATTTCCCAGGTATGAAAGAACGAGGGAGAAAAAAAATCACTGTATAACTTAATCTCAGAAGATGCATTTGGGCTCATGTGTTTGCTATGACACAGCGGAGTATGGTTAAGCATGTGACAAATTTGGGTTTACATGTTCCAGGATAACTAACAACCTCAGTTTTGACCATCACTTGACATTAAAAAAAAAATTTCCACTTTTCAACTTGAAAGCTGTGAGTCATCCTCAAAGTGAGTGTCACCCGTGTAGTGCATTTGAGGAACGATTTGAAGCAGGCTGACTTGCATTCACAGGTTCTGTAATCTGTCATCCACTTTGCAGTACTTTAATTTACAGACATTTTCACAGGCTGCAGACAGTGGCTCTCTGCTTGGATTAACCACAAGTTCATTCTGCTTCACCAAGGCTTGACCTCTCTAATGAGCCACACGTTAATATGTTTACAGATGAGGTATGTGTATCTGGCTATACACTTGTCAAGGCATGCACAGCGCAGAAATTGTTTTTATTTTCAAATGTGTTTGTTTTTGGTGGCAATCTGGCTGGTCACTTATTATTGGTAAATGATTTTCATAGTATCAGTTGCTCAGTGTTGAGGAGGGCAGTTAAATGTTGGCCCATTGTTTTCAAAAAAACAGTGAAGATAATTCACAGGGAGTGCTAGAGAATCAGGTTGGAAAAGACCTTGAGAGGTCATCTAGTCCTGCCCTGTTGGTTTAAGGTAGGCAACATGAACCAGTTAGCCTCCTCACTGTCTGCCCCAGCTCACTCCTGGAAACTCGTCCTGCGCCCTGAAGTCTGAGTGGGGATGCTCAGCAGCCTCTCTCTCACCACAATTTATTGGAATAGATCTCAGTTTATTTTACTAAGGGAAGCTGCAAGCTTTGGAAATCAGACAAACCCTCCTGCCCCATCTCCTTGACTAGGGGAGTGGAGAGAGGCAGAACAGACAACTGAACGTCAGGATCGAGTTAGGACAGCTGAAGCTCTCTGTCATGGCACGTGCATTCCCACCCTTGGCTTAAGCTTTAACTGCTGAGTTTGGGCATCTGCTTCTCAGCTTCACCAGGTCTTTCATAGCTGACCTCAGCAGAGGCTGTTCTGATGCAAGAAGCAAGCTGATCCTGCAGTCCATTAAATTCATACCTGCAAGTGGCCCCTAGGACTGGATAAATGGTCAAACGTTTCAGGGAAACTGTGCTGTGCCATAGAAATGCGTGTTCTCACCTGAGGCACCAGGGCTCAGTGCAGCTCATGAAGCCACTCTGGCGACTTTGCAATGCACTGCAAGGTTCGCATCTCCAGAGTATGATGAACCTCACTGCTGCTGAGGGATGTGGGTGCTTCCACATGCTCTTGCAGTTCTCTCCATACTTTGTAATGGCTCCATACTGGAACATGCTCTTCAGAGCTCCTGGCATGTTGTTGGCTGCACCTTCCCCCAGCAAAAGATGAGCAGGAGGAAAGCTTTGATGCCCATCCTGCCAGCCTGTCATGGAGTGCACACTATAATACATTCGGTTGCTGTGCTCTGCAGTGCCCAGCCCCACGCAGTGTCTGTCTCCCTGGGAAGCAGTGTGGGGTGGGTGGGCTGAGGGATGTGAGTGACATCCTCCTCCAAGGCCAGGCACAAGTAGATGTCCCTTAGCCAGTGCCTTCTAATCCAACCTGTCTTTTAATTTTCCTTTACTGTAGTTTCAAAGGGGGAGATTGTCCAAGTAGTCAAACAAGAGCAGTCCCAGGAGTTTATTCAGGGGTTTTGGCTGATTTATTTTTGAAGTGCACTTTCTCACTTGCTCTGACATGAGACACGCAAAGATAATGTGCTTCTCTCCCTTTCTCTCTCTTTTATTTTTTTTTTTTTTAACAGCATGTAGAAACTTGTTATCGGTTTCATTGTGCAGATGAAAAACTACGTCTTGAGCAACATCTATAAATGTCACAGGGCTGGGGTTTTTTGAGTGTTTACTGAGAACATATTATGTTTTAGTGTCTCTATCATAAATACCTTTTTGTTAATCTTTCACCCTCACTAAATCTATTACAAGCTTTAATCAACCTTTCTAAGCAGTAATAAAATGTTATCAGCAGTTGGCAGAGATTATAAGTGACAGACCCTAATGTTTTCTAATGATTGTCATTATTTAGAAGGTTGTTTGTAGTTTTACAGAAAAATAATTAGATCTATTGCATACATTTGAAGAGAAGTGGAGTGTGCCTCCTCTGATAGTTTACTCTCAAGAAATCTAATTTGTAAATAATTACTTAAAAATAAAAAAATAAAAAACAAGCCAGAGCTGAATGGAAATTCAAAATATATTTAGGTGAATGCAGTTTGAAGAGAATATGCTTTGTGGTAAAAAGACAGGATATTTCCCAGATGAATACATACTGTTCAAGTTTTTCACCTATTATCGACAAGATCTGAAGTATGAGTTTCCAAGAATACATCTCCCCCTTTATCAACTCATCACCTTATTATACACACAGAAATAAGCTTCATGAAACTATTGTTTTATATTATAGAATCATAGAATCATAGAATGGTTAGGGTTGGAAGGGATATTATGCAAATTATTTTTGCCCTTTAAGAGCAAGTCAGTACTCTTCCACTTACATGCCATGTTTCTGCGACTGGTGAAGTGAAAGATTTTGAATGGGACATAAATGAAGGTGAGATTTTCTTTGTCCCCTTAAAGTTTAAAGATTGGGTTGTGTTTTGTTTGTTTTTTGTTTTGGTTCCCGCCCTCCCCCCCCATGTAGGAGAAGATCCTGTAAGCACTGTGTTCTGACTAAATTTCAGCTTCGATATACTCAAATGAGATACATTTCCCTGCATTCTCAATGTCATGACTATATTCTAATTTTTACTGACTTGATTCACCGCATTGCTGCATTTGGAAAAGCTGCAGTTTAGCACAAGTTAAATGCTTGGCTTGTGTTCCAAGTGTAGTATGCTGTCCTCCACCTCCTGTCTCCCATGTACCATGAGTTCACAGTGATGGAGTAGCTTCCTAGCTCCAGACTCTGCGAGGTTCCCAAAGCTGCGGAGACATTTTGCTGCACTCCTGGTGTGACCTTTGGTCTTAAAGAGGACCACAGGTGGGACCTGCTCTTGAGCAGCAGCCTCATGGTATCTCCTTCTGCCCTTCTTGTTTTCTCTCCTATTATATGACCTCACAGATGTGTGTCTGTTGAGAAAGGGCACCTATGCAGCAGCACATCAGATACTTATGGTGAATGTGTCTACAGTACTTCCAGATGCTTGCTCGTGCCTCAGATCTGAAATCCTCGCCAGCACCAGGCAGGGAGCATTTTATAGTTTAATGTTGTTTCATGCCCAGTGAGTGCTCACTGCTGACCTGCTTTTAGAGGATACAAAAAAATCCGTGCAGGTGTTTAGGTCTCCTGGATGCGTACGCACAAGCAGGCAGACACACACACACATACATACACAATCCTTTAGGCTAAGTGACCAGCAGGAGTGTGGACCCAGTCAGATTAGTGTAACTGAACTGGATCTGAGCTTTTTAATCGCAGACCTCATCCAGTCTGCTTTTAAGCCTCTAACTTTAAACTCATTCCCCGAGTACACTCTCTCCTCTGACTTCAGCTTGCCTCTTGCTCGGCATAAGGATCAGCCATGCACTCAAGATGAACTTGGGCCTCTTTTTTTGGAAACGATTATTAATTTCTGTGTATTTTTTGAAAAGTTTGGTTTATTTCTTGTGGTGGGTTTCTGTTGGCCAGTGTAGATATTGACTCTCTCTATTCCTGTCATCACCTCTTAGGCATTTCTAGAGTGTAATGCCCTTTTTTGTCTCTAGTGATCTCTGTTTCTGCACATCCCAGAAGCTTTCTTGTTTAATTCTGCTTGCAAAAAAGGATGATATGTTTAAAAAAAAAAAAATTAAACTGATGTTTAGCTCCTTAGTAAACACTAAATGGTGCACTTTTTCTAAGCAAACTAGGCATTTTTAGCAATTAATTTATTTTCTCAAACTCTCCATTACCCTGGAGAAGGATGTGCATCCTAAAGATATTATAAAGCGAGCAGAAAACCCAACTTGAAAGGACTAGCAGTGTTTAAAGTTGGCATTTGGAGTATATCTGCGAGAAGCAGCAGCAGTGTTTAAATGGGAAATTCCAGACTATAAATTCTTTTTCAGCTAGATTATATGCAGTACAAGTGTTGACTTTCAATTTATACCTTTGATATGACTCATTGAATGTTCTGATTCTTAGTTTATTTGTCCTGTCTTCAGCAAAATGGATTGAATAGGGGGTTATCCAACCATGATGCGTTGTCTCTGTGCCTCAGATGTTATACTGATGAAATCTTAGTGTCTGGCACTATCTAAGAGGAATATAAAAATTTGATTTGGTCTGCAGCCAGCTTTCCTCCCACTCTGGAACAATGATGGAACATCTGGGAGAACACTGTATTCATTAACCCAAATCCTGAACACTTCACATAATACCTGATCCTGTAAGAATCTGCTTAGTTTTCCAGCCTGTGTAATTTGTGCTGGATGCAACTAGACCATATTCGGTCAAAGGGCCTTGTCTCTTTCACATTTTTGAGCTTTTATGTGACATTATGCTTTATCATAATTGATGATAACAAGATCCCCATTCGTTATCTGATTTTAAATGCCAGTTACATGCATGGTGGCTCACACCATTCTCTCTCCACCAGAAATTTCTCTTTATTGTTCGTTTCTATTTTCAGCTGGAGACCTTAGGGCTTTATCTCGCCCATCGTCTCAGCTGAAGCCATATGCCAAGAGGCCTCTTAACTTTCCTGAGGATGGATCTTGGAATATCAGACTGACGTCAGTGTGCCACCTTTATTGTTCTTCCTATTTTCCTAATCTCCCCTTCTCACAGTGGCAGATGCACACCAGCATTGTGGCTGACAGAATAGCCATTTTCCTCCTGGGGTTTGAAGCTGCATTCTGGCCAGCTGCTGTGGGATATACAAAAGGGACGCAGTTGGTACATCCCAAAGTTTGAACATCCCGTGTGATTTTCTGGTCTGTGCTTGCCTAAGAAAGGGATTTTATGTCTTCTCATGACCTCAGATCCTCTGCCGGGATTTGACTGTCCGTGAGACTAAATAAAGCCAAACTCTCAAATTCTTATTTAAAAATGGCTGTCCTAATGCAGAACATGGGAGCTCAGCTGTCTGTTTTAGGAGAGGAAGAAGGCAGCGGTTAGAGCAGTAACACGGAACTTTTCTCTCTCTTTGCTGGATAGTTATGTGCTTGACCTTGAGCAAGTCACACAAGCTGAGATTCAGAAAATACTTATGCACCTAAGTTCCACAGTGGGATTTAGCCACCTGGATAGGAGAAAGGTCCAAATTTCCAAGGATCCCAAATCTTTCGGAGCACCTCATCTGCAGAAAGAACATGGAAGCTCATGGTTTTCTTCAGCAGGATGTCACGAGAACAGATGCGCCATGTTTGTAACATATAAACTGCTCATCTTTGCCAAGCCCAAACACTGAATCAAAAGGAGGTAAGAGTGTATGCTGTGCAGCTACCTGCCTCTTCTACTTATGTTTTAAAAATGTGCCGTTTTCTTGTAGGGTTTGGCTGAGATGGAAGAGTGTTTGAGACTGAAACTGCAAACTCCATCCTTGCATTTTTTCAATATGGCCTACCAAAAGCTTACATAAAAATGGCTCAGAAGGACCACATTTTCAAGGCCTTGACATCAGTATGGCTGAAAGAGTTAAGGCCATTAGCTGGGTGCCATAAAAATACTTAGTATCTCACATCTTCAAAGCAATGTACAAATACTAACTAATTAATCTTCAAAATAGCCTTACCTCCACACCCCACAGTCAACCCTGATTAAGAAGTAAATATTCCTCTTGCACATGTAATCAAGAGTCAGAGCTTTATGCTCTAAGAGGGTAATTGACTTGTGCCTCATTTGTGATTTCGATAAACAATTCAGAGTGGTTCAAAGGATGCAGAGCCAGAGGGAAGGTCAGTAGCAGTACTGGGGTACAGAGTGAGGAGTGCTTCCTCCCCAGACGTTGTTGATGTCTTTCTGAACCTAGCTCCCTTCCCACATTGAAATGAGAGAGCCAGTATTTATGATAAGAGATGCTGTGTCTGGCAAGCCTGAACTACAAGGAGAATGCATGACTGTGATGGTACTTTAATATACTCTTTGAGGTTCCTAAAATTTCCACTTGTAGTTGCTCAATGTTTTTACTGGTATGCAGAAGTGCACCACAAGTCAGTTCACTTGCTTCGGTTCTTTCCTGAGAGTGGACCAGTTACTGAATCCAGTGACAAAGTGTAATACTGAAACCAAACTGGTGGTTAGTGCAAAATAAGGGGAAATTGCTGTACTTAAGAAAGTTTTTTATTAATTAATTTCAGATGAAGCTGTGTCTCTGAAAACTGACCCTAAGAACAGATAGATGGGAGATGCTTCATCACAGTTGATTTGCAACTGAGACAGTGACATTTAAAATAAAACCACTTAGGTGACTGCTTATGGGAAACTGTTCTTGTCAGACCTGAATATTCACAGAGCTGCATCAGGTGAGACTGCTCAGCAGACTGAAACCACCTGCTGCTGCACAGGTGTGACTCTCGCAAGAACACTTGCTACTTTTAAATGGTTTTGGTAGAATAGAGGTGTACAAAATCCCATTGCAATCACTGGGTATTTACATGTGGAAACAGCTCAGCAAATGAATGCTAATAAACCCCAAAGATCGGGGAATATGAACGTCAGGCCTGCAGCCAGCACCAGGCTCACAGGCTCTGCACGTGGCAGAAGGGATGTCCACAGCCCTGTGGATCAATGCAGGGAAGGGAAGGATGCAGCATCTACCGATCCACTTGCTAGTCTACGGGCTCAGCTGTATGATCAAGGTATTGCGGCGAATTGTTATGGTTGTGCTCACCCTTGGTTTTAGCGCATGGGCACGCTGATCGCTTGACTCTTAGACCTTGTAGGTATTAACGCCGATCAATTCATTCGTGGTCATGAATGTCTGAGATCCGAGACTTAAAAGATGCACTTTTCAGTTGAGAACACAGTTGTCCTGAGTGACTGCAGGAGGTCACTCTGTCCACTCACTTGCAACGTGTGGGTCATAGCTCTTTTCTACTCGATGCTTTAAGGTGCTGAAGTTTATTGCTGCTGGGGATGGGAGGTTATTGATGTGTGTGAATTAAAAAAAAGTCTGAAGGCGGGGAGTTGAAATTTGTGTAGATGAGTTGGCAGGGATGGATATCTGCATCAAGAGATGAAATGTACTTTTATGCAGCAAGTTTAAGCAACAGCAATAGTTGCATTGTGAGCATGGTGTTTGATCTTCGGAGTGCTAAACTCAGGACTTTGAATTACCATTGGAATACCTGTATCAGTGAAATGCTCTGTACCTGCCAGCCCAATAGTGTGCTAATTCTCTGGACACGTAAAGCATCATGTGAACCTTCTTGACAGACCAGAGTTTTAAAGATCACAAAACAGTTCTAGTAGTAAGTAGTATTTATAAAAAAGCATAAAAAATATTTAAAAATTATAAAAAATATAAAAAAGCCAGTAAATTGGAGCACTTGATAAGGTATTAAAATAGGCTGTCTGAAATTTGGGTGCGGTTGGTTAACAGAGTAAAATATAATCGATTCTCACTGTGCACAAATTGAGTTCAGATTGCAAGATATTCCTAGTCCTTCTTTTGAATATTAAAAATTCAGTGTTTGTCACAAAACCACTTCAGCTCAGTTCGACACACCTGGGTGCATGCCACAGCAGGATTATCTCTGATCTAATCACTAGGGAAAGTGGTCTTTTCAGGTCAGGGCTGAGGTCATGGTTAGATTGTAGATAGAAAATTAGGCCTCCTCTCTCTGAAGCATGCTTATTTACAGTATCAGGTGATGTTCACTCATGTCTCCTCATTTCATCATTGAAATGCTAATACTCATTCATCAATGTCACTGATACTCCATGTGTGTGGGGGACCATGTTTTATTTTCTCAAATAGGTGGTCTGGCATTGCAGGATCATTTTCAAAGGTAGGCCTTCCTTAATACATTTGAGTAGCTCTTTGTATGTATTTAGGTCAATGGCTTCAGTAGATATTTTCATCCATAATAATAATACTGGGCCTTTGTATTTAGCTTGCTATTAGTAAACCCATGAAGCACATGTGTAAGGTTTTAAGCAATTGTGAAACATAAATTCTTATCTTTGTGTTGAAATATTAAATGTTCAAATGTCATGAAGCTTCACATACCAAGGATACTCCAACAGTATGAATTCACTGCTTGTCTACTGTGCGTTCTGGATTATATCATACCACAGCCTTATCAGCGCATAATTGATTAAAAGGCATGTATTTAACAAGAACAGCATTATTAGAAATGAGATGAATATTTTGCAATGAAATATTGGAAACAAGGTGAAATGCAGCTGAAGGCAATAGCTGTAAAATCTTTTGATCCTTTCTGTCTCCTTGCTATCATTTTCCTGGATCTCTTTTGGTATAGAAATATCCAGAGGCTCTGTCTCTTCCAGATCCTTCTACTCCTCCGGACTATTATATCAAAAGTAGGTGTACTTACGCTCAGCTCTTGGGAAGTCCCATAGCATCAGCTTCGTGATCCTCACCTCAGGATTTAAAATCCTTTGCAAATGCTAGAGCCAAACTGGATGCGATATGGAGACAGGGGGAGATCAAAACAGATTTTAGTGTTTTTCTTCCATTGGCCTATGCATCTATATGTAGAAAGTAACTGATTTTAATTGGTATTTCGAGATCTTGAGACATGGTGCACAGGTCAAATTATGTTATGATTCCAGGCTGTCATGTGAGATTAATCACTAGCAATGACATATGTAGAAGGACATGCCTCAAAAAATGGGTAGTTCCAGAGAAAATGGAAGCTGTATGTATAGATAATGTCAACAGCTATTAAAACTGTGGCTAAAAATAGTAAGGATACAGGAAGAACAGGGCCCATGTCTCTGCAACCATGTCCATGGAAATGGAAGATAAACAAGTAGGTGGAGGACACGGTAGAACACAGATGGGTGCACTGCAACTGCTTGAAGTCTGAGCTCATTTTCTAGACATGCTTAGCAGCCAATAAAGAGAAATAAGCACTGCTAGGACATGATCTGTGTTACCCTAAGTGTGACATCTGAGTTAAGATCAGTGAAGCCTCTGCTCCTCTCTATTGACTAGAAGAGAGGAGTGTAGCCTGCTGAGTCAGGCACAGACACCTACTTTATAGATAATCAGAAACAGGTGAGGTGATTTGTGTCCTGATCATGCTGGAGACACACTGCACAGTTTTCATCCATTGCACAAGGTCTTGCTGTGACTGAAGGGTCTGAAAGAGTTGTTTTATGCTGGCAAATGAAAAAGGAGAGAAACCTTCCACAAAAGGCCAGGTGGGTTTTCATGGTATCTGGAACACAGCAACATGAACTTCCCAACAAACAGTGCAGTTTTTTCTGTTTCTGTTGACATCAAAGAGATTTTGCTACTGCATCCAGGGAGGGAGGGGACAGAGCTGGGCCCAGCATTTCCATTTTGGAGCCCTTATTAACCTCATTTTGGAGCAGGTGAAGAACAGAATGCAGATGTTGCTGGAGAAATAAAGCTTAGATTAAACACTGTACATGTATCTTTGCATTAGTCCTGCTCAGATATGCTAGAGGGATAATGTATGTGTTGAACTCTGCTTTTTCTTCAGCACAAAACAACAATGTGACTCTCGTATGCTCTTTGGATACCATGCACGTCTATTAGAAAACATAATCCAGTTTTGTCAGCCAGATCAGAAGCAGTATTTTTTAAAGCTGGCAAAAAAAAATATTCTTGTTTTGTGAGTGTACAATAGTTTGAAAGGTATTTGCTAAATGGAGACTTCTTTTTCTCCCTTCCTCATTCTTTAGTTTCTGTAATTGATTTTCTGCTCACATGTAGCTTGGGCTCATCTGCACCACTGTCAGCAGAAAGCACTTAGAGCAGCATGGCTGCACTGCCACTGAAAGCCTTCCTGGGGCTCATTCCTGACATCGCAACAATGCAATGCACTGAGGTGGGAGCTGCTGGCGTTTCAAAGGTGTTCAATTGCCTTAATTTTCATTGTCTGCGATTGTTTGTTAAAAAAAAAAAAAAAAAGAAAAAAAAATCCAAACTGTTCTATTTTGCAGCAGGAAAATCTTTGCCAAGTCAAGCCATACATTCCTGGGGTACTTGGATTAGTAGCTACCCCTCTCTTTGTTTATAGACATATATACAGCTGGTATGAATCTCTTTCTACATTTAACACTATTGGTGCTTAAATAGTGTTCTAAAGGAAGGCTCTGTAATCTGGCAGTGCAGTTTGCTTTGTGTTTAAGAATACGGAAGAGTACCTGTGCTCTACTAGAATATCTCCTAAATATTGTCAAGGCTAAGCTCTTTGAACGTATCTTTATTGTACAAGGCAAAAATCCATCAAGTTTTATAGTCAGAGTTTTGGGTCTGACCAGCATGCAGATCCAAACCCTATTAAAGGGAATGATTCTTCTGTACACAATAGGCAGGTAGGACATGGAGCTATTTGCCACAATGTTTTTTTTTTTCAGGTTGTTTGATAAGATTGAAAACCATAGTAGGCTAAGGAGACCTGTGCTCTGAGAAAGGCAAACTCTCTGTTCCTCATATATGGAGCTGTAGCCAGCTGTGTTGTGTATTGTAATACAGTGCTTTCCTTTTTCTGTCTTTTATACAACCACAGCATGATGAACGCTCGCACACTGCAGAAATGAGGGCCATTTAAATATTTAGCTACCTTATACTTTCTTTGATAATTCTCTGCCAGGGACTCCTACACCTGAAGGCGTATGCTTCCAGAGGCATGTCTTCTGTTTCGCCACACAGTTAATACCTTCCTGTGCACGCAGTACCTGAGCTGGGGAAATAACTATTGGTACAGCTGCTTGACTTTAAGCTTTTGATTCATTATATAGCACAGAAACTGCAGGCACAGTAAAATAAAACGTGGGTCTTAGGCCCACTGAATGTTCATTTGTTTTCAGGCTTGTTTGGGCCAGGCATGTGCTGGGGAGGATAACCACAGGTGTAAGGCTCAGATGTTAGAAGTGGGTAAATGTCCTGTGCTCCTGGGCCATTCAGGCGTTGTGTGAAAACACATCAAGAATGGTTCGTTATCCCTGCAGACCATTTGGACTGTGCCCTTCCCAGAGGGATCGGCAGGCAAAGGAGCCTCTCTAGTGTTCACGCCACTTAGAGATAACCCAGGACTCCAGCCCCAGCTGGGCATGGCGTGGCATAACAGGTACACGTGAACTGACATGTTCCCTGCCATGTCACCCTGTAGTTGCAGTCCTCCGTGCTGGAAGCAACCCGAGATCTCTGTTTGCCTTTTGAAAGCCTAGGACTTCTCATAGTTGTTTTGAAGGGTGGAGGCAAAGCTAATGGTATGTGTTTAAGAAACAGCAAGATGTGCCGTGCAGCTATGCAAAAATTTGAACCTGACATGTTTATTTCATGTAGAGGCACCAAAGACTGCGAGGGAGGGTTAAAACATCAAAAACCGTTATTTCCCTCTGGAAAAGAAAAAAAATCAGTGAGTGAAACATGTTTCTCAGTGTGAAGCTTTTCATTAAGAGATTGACGTGGTGTGATATGAAAGAAGAAATCAGGGGTTACACTGTTTTCCTAACAAATGAGGAGATTTTTTTAATGCTGAGGCGCTTGCAAGTCGATTTTCCTCTGTAAAAGTCAAGGTTTGATGATCGTTCCTGCATTATTATTTATAGTTTAGCAGTTATACATGCCACGTCCTTGGCTGTGGCATTGCAGTTTGCACCATCTATGTCTGCTTCCTAAATTTATTGATCTCATTAGAAGATAAAAATGACAAAGATAGCTCATAATACTTCTGAGAAATGTAAAACCATTAGCAGGTCATTGTCAAAGTTATAACATGTCCTTTTAAGCTGCTTAGCAAACTGGTGGCAGCCTATGATACAAGGATTAACCTGTGCCAGGAGTGACTGAGTGGATCGCAGTGGATGGTTAATATTCAGCCTGACTGCAAAGCTTTGAAGCTGCCTCACAAAATGATACAATGAGGCGATAAATGGAAATACATTAAAAACAAAGGGAACAGAAGTTTTCCTTTCCTGTCATTTATCTTGGTCTCTGACATAGAGGCAGCAGAATGAGTGTTAGAGCTTCTGTCTGAAATGAGAGTTGCTTTTTTAAAGCTGGGTTTGGGTCCTCCAGGCAAAGGAGCCTCTTGGGCTCAGCTCTCCAGGTGCAGGCTGACCCTGACTGAGACCCTAAGCCAGTTTTTCCTGAGGTGGGACCTTGAGGGTGCTGTCCTAGAGCCACGTTTAAGCATGTAGTTTTAACAATGAGTGTTTCAGACACACGGTGCACAGCTGTATTTTGAAGCCAGCATTTGTCACCCCAGGCGTAGCCTGTTCCGTAATGCCCAGTACACCCACTGGTGCAAAGGGCATAAAAGGCTTCCTATTTTTTTACAGAAGAGCTGTACATCTGCATTATTATTGTTCATATTCCCTTAGAGAAATGGCTGCAAGTGCTGGTTGAGTACATGCTTGCTTACTGGACTTTTTGGGTTTGCAGAGACCATTGTTACACTGGGCAGATCATGTACTGCTGTATGAGATTTGGGCTGAGGGCCCAGGTTTTCTGCATTGGTTCTCAGGGATGAGAGCAGGATAGGCGGTTAAGGAGAGGAGGATGTGGGCAGAAAAACTGGTACCTAATGGAACTCTTTGGTATCTTGCGTGACTCTTGACTCACAGCGGAGGACATAGCATCAATCAGTGTGTTCAGACACAGTTGCTGTCAAGCCCCTTACCGGGTGGGCTGAGCATGCACAGCTGAGCTTCGACAAGAGAAGTAAGAAGGAGAAGAGGGAAAGAATAGAATCTCAAGTCCCAGTTTGCTGCTGTTGAGCATTGTGTGACCTGACTTACACCAATGCATTATTCCCTTTTAGGAGCGTTTTATATGCACACTCCGGTAACAAGTAAACAAGCGTTAGGGCAATGATGAATCAGCCTAGACAACAGATTAAAGCAGAAGAGAATGGGGATAATAACATTATTAGTCATTTCAGTTATTCATTCAATTTTTTACTTATTTATGACCATTTATTTATTTTATCTTTTAGGAAGTCAGAATTGTTAGGAAAGAGACCCCAGAGCACTGGCACACAAACTTCACCCAACAAAACTTGGTTCTGTTTTTTTTTTTTTTCTATTTACCTAGTAGTAATTTTAATTTGATGCAACTGTATAACCTTGGCTAGACCCACAAATCTGTAAATTAAATACGATACGACTGTATTGTCTACCTCACCAAGGTGGTTTTGGGTTAACTGGTGAATTTCAAATGCTCAGAATGCTTCATCACCATGCTGTATAATTATTAATGTGTATAGACATTCTCTACTACTAATTGCCCTTTCATTGTAGTCTGATCTGCTAGTGTTTGATTGTAATAGAAACGTTTTCTACTTGATTTAGTGAAACAACCTTCAAAGTTTAAAGAGCGGTTTTCTAAATCACAGATCTTATAAATGCTGTTATGAGATGCAGTCAATAAAGAATGAAAATATGCTAATATCACTAATAAAATTGAATAAGGAAAGCTGATTCAATTTCCTAGAGAATTCTGAGCTTTTAAAAAAAATTGTTTAACTCTGATTCAGATTGGAAAAAACACGAAACATACTAAAATATAAATTCTCCTGTCAAAGACAGTTCTAGAGGCTCTGGCTCTGGCTCTGAAGGTCTTTGCCTTGTTCTCACATCCAGTCACTGGTTAGAGAAAATTCTTCAATTTCTGCCCTAACTTAGCCTGACTTAGCTGGGACCATGCAAAAAGCTGATGGCCACTGATTTTAATACCATTCCCATGGTTGGTGCTCCAGAGCTAGAGAAGTTTCCCATGGATTTGTCTCCCAGAATCCTGTAATCCTTTTGCTGAATGTCCTTACATCTGAAGGATTAAGGCAAACTCGAAAGGTTGCAGAAAAGAACAGCAAGAACAATTGAAAGTCTGAAAATCCTGCCTGACATTGAAAGATTGAAGAAGCTCAGTGTACTTAGATTATCTGAGAGAAGGTTAAGAGGTGACTTGATCATGGTCTCAAAGTCCCAAGTTGAGAAACAGTTTTCCAATACACAGGGAGTCTCTAATTTAGTAGACAAAGCCATAGCAAGATCCGATGATTGAATGCTTAATCTGGACAAGTTCACACAAGATGTAACAAGTATGAGACTGCAGCAGCTAAGACAGTTTTTTTTTTAGGGTACTTGTAGAGTCTCAGTCATTTTAAGATTTTAAAACATATCTTTTCTAAAAGCTGTTCTACCTTGATCAAAAATTACAGGGTTTATGCAGAAGTCCCTGGCTGAAATACTATGGTATGTGTTGTGCCCAAGGGCAACCTATACAATCATAATTTCAGAGTATATTAATTTTTTAGTAATGAATGTTTCCTGCTGCTACATAAAATGGGCCCATATAACATACTAGCATTTGCAGTTTTCTAGCTCTGATGTCGATATTCAGAAGCTCATGAAAATTGTTTTGTACCTCTGTGTGCTTAGCCCAAAGAATAGGAAAGCTAGTTAATATAAAAAGGTATTTTTAGCCTTTTTGAAAGCTTCTTATGTCAATCCCTAAAAGGAAACAAGAATTTTCTCCAAAAATGCAAATGTTCTGTCTAGAAGCAGGAGTATCGTTTTCAGTTTTAACTGCTTCATCATTATGTGTCACTCCCTATGTATAGTAAGTGCTGCGTGACAGTTGTTTCTGAGACACAGTCAGGGACTTTTCCAATAACTACATAATTATATTTAATAATACATGTATTTGTGAAGTATAGGGCTTTATGTGTTCAAAGCACTTAGCAGTCATTAACTAATGCTCTCAGTACCTCTATGGAACCGGTAAGTTAGTACTATGAAGGCAGATGGTCCTCAAGACCACACAAAGCATTGCTAGCAAAGAAAGGAAGAGAACTTGATATCTTCCAATTTCCAAATTGCATGTTCGAATCTCCAAATCAAAACACTGTATTGGCTATATAAGAATGCTGTTTTTAGTATTGTGTCCTAAAACTCCATCTCTTGCAAAGATTTTATTGGCCTCCTACACTGATGCAAGGCATAATGCTCTGGCACTCAACCTAATTTGTCAAGATCAGCAACATTAGCCTCTGTAGTTCTTACAAGGGCTTGACCTTACTTATTGGGCTAGTCCTACTGAAGTTAAATCACTGCATGAGAAGTATGTTTCATTAAAAAGAACTGTGAAGAACCGGTGCTACTTATTTTCAAAGTTTGCCTTTATTGTACAGATCAATAGCATTATGATAGGGCAGTAACGCCCATAGAGCAGCAGGGGCTAAGTGCTTGCTTTGCCAAACACAGCCCTTGCTGTTAAATGAATGCTTTATAAAGTGACTGCTTAGGTACCCTATACCAGGCCAGCACAAATGAAATCTATGAAAGACTCTCCAAACTATTTAGAGTCCATTCTGTACTTCTTGTGTGCAGAAGCGAATTATGCATGTCTGCCATAGAGGAACATACTTTCAGAAGGGATTTATTTGACCATGGCACCCAATACCTACCCACACCCTTTCTCCTCACTCCTTGACCCTACACGTCTGGCAGAAGCATTTTGAAGTCATGTGTAGGTGCTATGATGGCAAAGCAGCGTCTAACCAAGCCTTATTAATGAATAAATCTCATGCATGCCAGACCTGAAGGAGGAACTGATAGTCACCTATCTCATCTAGAAACTTGCCAGTGCCATGTTATGGTTTCCTATAATGTTTTATCATGAATTTGTGAAGTGGTTGACAAGGCAAATGTGAAGGTGCTAGCTATGATAGAAGTGTGGTGGAAGAAAACCATACATTCAAAACATGACTTCCTGTCTGGATTTGTTTTACCCTGAGTTTTGGGCACCATCAGGCATGGCTAGTGGACTTGGTTTCTCCTAGAGATTGTCACTGTCCCTTGATGATTAGGTAGGAAACTACTGAGTAATGGACAAAGGGAGAAATGGTAAGATTGCCATACTGTCACTTCAAAGACTATGACAAACATATAATAATATATTTCAGAGGTGGACAACTGGGCAAACAAGCTCATATCAGGCCTTCTGAATTTGCATTTTGACCAATTCTGATGGAGTCTAATCCAAAAAACTCAGGAAATACACATTCTACTGAGCTGCCAGTATGTGTGTTTTGAATTAGAAAAGGAAAAATCTTCCCCCCAAGAAGACCAACTTTCCTTTCCTCTTTTTGGTTTCTGGCACAAGACATGCAAATGCAGGCAGGAGAAAATATCCTGCTCAAAAGAAGAGAGTCTTGGGAAGTGAACAGTATAAAAAAAAGAAAGTTACTTGAAAAAAAAACCCCACCAACGCAAACTCAGTGTTTCACTACAAAATGAAAAGTAAAGTGCATAGAAGGCAGCAGTCACATATCTGTTTCTTTCATGTTTTCAACTCACCTCATTCCAGATAAATTCTGATCAGAGACTTCCATGTCACCTAGGCTCATCTCAAAGACGCAAGACATGAAGAGAAGAAGCACCACCAATTTTGCAGAACATAATCCTGGCAAGCGGAGGGATCAAGGGCCTTTGCAGGAAATGATCTACAGAGCAAAAGTGATCATTAGCCTTGTGAATGAGGTAGGTTATTCTCGTGAGAAGAGAATCAGAATCATGATATTGGAAAACAAAGAACATCTACTGTGTTAAGATCTGTGATTCCTCCGCATTTTCAAATGCTTAGTTAAAGTTAATCTCTATTATGATATCATTTTATAGCTTGCCAGTGCAGTTTACTGATCATATAATGCCCCAAAAGGAATCTGACCGTTTGCAAAAATCGACAGTGATCAGTAATTAGCAATTGAAATGGGGTGGAGAATGTCTATTTCCTTCAAATGGAAGAAAGGAAATGAAGGAGTAACTTAAGCATTTCTAAAATGTACATCTAAATTATCGGTTAAACTACTCTCAAGATCATTTGGACCCCAGATACAATCTTTCTTCTGAACTTCAAAATTACTCTGCTCAAAAAAAAAAAAACCAGCACAAGAATTCAAGGTAGCAGGAGAATGGAGGTTTTCTGCATATGTTTTGTAGCTATTTTTGAAGGGGAAGGTAGAGTCTGAATTTGGAAGCTCCACCATTGTTGTCTAGGGCCATAGTGCATACTGAGAAACGGTAACTAGCCTGAGAGCCCTGCTCATAGGGAAGGAAATAATACGAATAACAAATAACTGCTGTTAGTCACCACCATGGCATCATTTCCAAGTTTAAACACCTTGGGTATGGGGCATTTTATTAAGATTATAATAAAGAAGCCTGTGCTTTTGTGGAAAGCTGACAGTAGCCTAATACAAAAACATTTCCAGAACTATTAATGAGAAGTAAATGAAGTGTTTTCAACCAAAAGATTTTTTTTTTTTTAACTTCCAACTCCAGCTGCTGAACCATAGTTCCTTAGCTTTGCGGTGCAGAATATTTTAGGAAGAACCTTTATTTTGTGAACCATGCAGATTCCACAAGAAGTATCGATAATGAAACTGTGTGGAACTGCCAGCACTTCATCGTCACAGATTGATTTCTAATATTTATTCCATCCCGTTCTCCTGGTTCTCTGCTTGTCTGTAAGGGCTAATCAAAAGCATAGGAATAAATGTTCAGTTTTTCCAGTAGAAGTTCATCAGTGAAGTCCCCCAAAAATACACACGAGAACCTGTTAGTAGCAGATCTGACAAAAGAAATACTGAAGTAACATAGCTTACAGATAATACAAAGCTATTAGGAAAAATAAATGCTGGAAAGAGTTGCAGAGGAATATGATGATATTAACTGACTGTGTTGTAAAATGTCAGATACAATTCCGTGATAATAGAATAAAGTGGTGTTAACTTTAGATGCACAGCAACGACTTTTGGACTGGCTCTCACTACTCAGAAGAAATCTTAGAGTTCTCCAAAGACATCAGCCCAGGGCTCAATACAAGGTGGTCACATGTGTGGAACATCTTCCACAGGCGGAGTGATGAAATAGGCTGGGCTCTTTGGCCAGAAAGGAGGAAATGATGGAAATCTCTGAGATCGTGACAAGTGAATAAAGTGTGGAAGGTGAAAGGGTGAATAAAGAATAGTTATTTAACCCTTCTTATAACACTGGAACTAGAAGGCATCAAATGTAGGCTACTAGATGGCAGGTTTGGAACAAATACCCGGTGTGTAGTTAGACTTTACAACTCATTACTCCCTGAGTGCAAAAAAAGCTTAGACATGCACAGAAGGTTATTGAGCAGGTTCATAGAATAAAAATCCGTTGACAGGTATTATGCTATCTTCTTATCAGAGGGTCCCTGACAACACATCATGAAGAAATGAGTGAGTGAACCGAGAAACTATGAGTATATATTTGCCTTGTTCTTTTACTCTTCCTTAGCTCCATTGCTGCAAATGTGACAAAAGGCTGTAAGGACTCTTGGTCTCACACAGCAAAACTGTTCCCATGTTGAAGGGTACTTTCAGATATTCTGTTCTGTAGTCTATATGATATGTGAAACGTACATGTGAATGTGTGTGGTAGCTGGTGGCTGTTACTGTGACCACAGTGAGGAGATGTTCAGAGCAGGGCCACTGCTTCCCAGTCACGGCTTCCTCATTGTGCCCTTGGTGCTAATAAACATGAGAAGAGGGAGGGAAATTCGGAGTTTCTGTCTCTCTTACTCAATTCCAGTAAATCTGTGCCAAGAAATAGTAAAACTTATATCTATGAAATGGTGAGGCCAGTATTTTGTGGTTTCGTTACTTCCCCCCCCACCCCCCGTCCTGATTTAATTTAACCAGGCAGTTGTATTTCAATAATCATCATCACTTCTTGACTCACTGTTTTATGCTGATGTTTATTCATGTTCTCCCGATTGAACAACTCACTGGTTCCCTCTCCTTAATCTGTTGATCCCAATGTTTGGGGATGGTATAAAAAACTGGAGGGAAACAGGGTCATTGACACCTTCTAGTCTTTTGTTTGCTTCAGAAGTACTTGCACTGACACAAATAGACTTTCCTTGAGCATGGAAAGAGATAAGGTTGGGGTTTTCTGTTTTATTTGTTCTATACCACATGTATTTTCCCCACCCACTGACTCACTTTTCTACATGCTCACACACAGATGTACTTGTATACTAGCAGGTTTCAGAGAATTTCACTCAGCTTAGGAGAATGTGACCAATGTCTGGGATGAAATGTTTATATTTTCAGCATCACAAGTCATTTCCACCAATCTTACCATCACAGGTGGGTGTTTCTGAGAAGGGTGCTAAAACACCTATCACTCAGCATTTAGGACACTGAAATAGCATTAGTGAAAGTAGTGCTATGAAGAGTTGGTGTGCATCATGTTGTCAAAAACTATTTGCTGCCTGCTCGGTTTAGCCCCGTTTTCAGAAGTGGAGAAGTGATTTAGCTAATAGGTTATGCAGTTGTCTGTGTTTTTCTGCCTATTCCTTTGTTGAAAATGTTGCTATGGCTCATAGCTCTGCCTCATTGCTGTATCTTTGACTACTACTTCTCATATGGGAATCTGCACATCGGTAGTTCAAATGATTTTACGAACAGAGGGATTTTTTTGAGTCTGCTGCATTTTGCCCAAGCATTCTCCTTGAGCTGGGTGTCTCCATGGACAGATGAGTGCATCTGCAAGTTTCAAGATGTGCAATTTCTGTGGGTGGGGTGGGATGAGTGTGGTGCGGTGAAAGAAGAGAAGAAATGGCCTCCAGCATCAATAGAGTTTCTGGTGTCTCACATCAATATCTATTCTCTTACAGGTTCTACTTTTTAAACACTGACCTCAAGAGAAGCTCTGCAGGATGAAAGGGTTATTATGCGAGTACACACCTTGAGTCACCTGGGGTAAATTACTACAGTCTCTCAGTTAAGTCCTTGTGTTCTGGTGAAGTCAGTGGAGCTTGTTTTCACTGCTGTAGTATCTGAGCCATCAAGTTTAATGAATCGTTACAAATAATTTAATCTGCACTTGCAGGTGCTGTTTAAACATTTTTTTTTACCAAGAGATTTTTTTTTTTACCTAGGAAGAGCAATCTTTCTCAGTCACAATGGCTTAAATATGAAGTAGTGAGAGAGGTTTTGCTCATTAGAAAACCTGATGCTGAATTCAATATTCCCTTCTGCTAAATTTACCTCCTCCAGAATTTAAGACTTTAAGTTGCAGGGGATAAAACATAAGGCCCTGGTTAATTGCAAATAAATAGTGCCAGAAATCTGTACAGATGGTACCTGAAGTTCACTGCTGAAGACTATCCAGTAAACTATATATAATTTGCATGACATGTATGTACAGGAAGCAGGAGAACAACCTTTTTGTGGTTTCTCACATTTTTAAAAAATAAAACAACAAAAAAAGAAATCATAAATGAACACTCTCAGTCTGTGAAACTTCTTATTTGGGAAAACAGCAACCTGTATTTCTATTTATTTACCTTAATTAAATTAATTAATTTAACAAGTCTGAAGATTTCTGCATTTTACAGGGTACAGGTGTAAATATCTGGCGAGTAGAGTGTATATATTAAACTACATCTACTTAGCTAGTAAATATTTTGCCGCAATAGTTTGCTCATTCCCAAGCAATCAGTTGTGAACTCCAGTGTTGTAACGGGTCCACAGGGAACATTTGTGCTTTGGTTGGCACTTAGATTAAATTCATCAAATGATTTTTTTTTTTCCCTCCTTCAAGGCTGACATTTCAGAATGTTTTTTTTAAAAGGTTGTGTGCCAACTGCCAAAGTCAATTAATTAAATGGTAAATCTGAAATTTGTAGGGGAAGACTGTCGTTCCATTTTGCTGTGCGACCTTGGAAAAGTGAACATTTAATCCACAAAACACATGGTTTACCAGAGGGTCCTGATCTGCTTGCATTGAAAGTAAAAGCAAAGCTCACAGAGATTTTTTGTGAGATTAGGGATTACCTCAAGGATGAGATTTTACCTTGCATTTTCCTCCTGCTTTTGATGCTTGGTGGTCATGGGAGTATGCTTTGAGGTCCTGCTATGCTTGATAACTTAAAGGATTCAGCATTTAGTAGAAGGAAAATGTGCAAATTTATGGCTTCATTTTCCATATATTTGGAAGTACCCCAGATGAAGGCATGATGTGCAGTCCCAGAATTTGTGATTCTTATGCTCGCCAAAGAACTTCGCGTTGGATCCTAAAGGAGATCATAGAGGCAAAATTGCATAGGCACGAGCAGATGGTAATCTTATTCTAAGACAGCACAGGTATAAAAATCTGTCCCCAAAACACAGACCTGCCAAGGAGTGCACATGCCTTCAATAGCTGCAAAGGCAGTCTGTTTTCAAAGATTAGACTGGACCTTGCTCCTATGCCTCCTACTCCTCATGTCAATTTTTGTGCATCTTACTGAACTCCTCATACTGTATTTGAAGCTTTACCATCATAAGGTGCTTGGAAACAAGTGCAGTGCACTGACTGTTCTCTAGTTGCTAGTTTTCTGTCATTATTTTTACATTTGTTTTGTGTTTGTTTTTGCTGCCTGAAGACTGTGGTGTAGATCAGAACCCTGTATTTTGTGCCCTGTGTATGCATGGAATGGAATGTATGCATTTCATTTTGTGTTTTGCTGCAATTTCATGTTCTGGACTTGTATGTAATATTTGGTCTGCCTGCTCCCTGTTTGTTTCATGAAAGTAGGTGTTTGTTTCTTTGGGAAGAGAAAAGCTGCCTTAAGAGAGGAGCTTTGTGCATAATCAGAAATTTGTTCGGATTTGGTCTCTAATTTGACAGCTCGGCATGAGGAGGGTAGAGTTCAAGGAATGGCACTGATCAGCCATCTGTAGTAGGAAGAAGTGCTGAAAACTGCTAGTGCCAAGTGTGTTTCCTAAATGCTCTCCTTGCAGGAATGTAGGTGCTGTATATTAAGATATAGGAAGCTAATTCTTCTCAGGATTCATAATCATAGAATCATAGAATGGTTGGAGTTGGAAGGGACCTCAAAGATCATCTAGTTCCAACCCTAATCTTGTGCCTTCTCCTACCCCTTTGCTTTGTATAGTGAATAGAGCAACAGTTCTTTCTCTCAAAGCCCTGTAGTGCAATTCTTAGGATCTGTTTACTCTTCTGCCACCTCTTTGGAATTGTCCTGCCTGTCCAGATACAGGATAATTTACAGTAAGGGCATCTCATATTTTCCTCTTGAAGTTGTTCCTCCTTGTGAAAGAGACTTACAGATGTGATGGCCCAGAGAGACTGAGTCACTTAGTTGTGAGTAGAAATGAGAGATCTTCAGCTCTGCTTCTCTGAGCCCCTGTTACTGTATTTAATCTGAGGGATATTTAGTGTAAAATGTTAGCAAGAATGCCTCCGAGAATGAGACAAATGAAGGATGTCAAGCTGTGGATAATGCTCAAGGTCAAAGTTACTTTGGATTCTCAGCTTCTTCATACTGTAAAAATTGAAGTGTTTCTATCTATGCCTAGAAGAATCCCTGAGGGGACTTGGAGAACTTTAGTTTAAGCACTTGAAGGACTTTGGATGGTGTCAACACTAAGCAATAGATGAGCGGAAGTTTAGAATATTGGATTTTGGTTTAAATCCTATCTGAAGCACCTAAAATGTTGAGTGGCTCTAAAGCTCAGCTGATGTGTGTTTAAAATTTCTTCCTACTTCCTGTAGGATGAATTTGTTGGTATTTATTTATCTCAGGGGAATGCTGGGCAGAGAAATGTGTCAAGTGCTCACTTACTACAGTAATAACGATACCATATATGGTAAAAGGTGTTTTAAATGGCTTGTAAAATTTGGCAGAGAAAAAATCTCACAAATGTTTCTAGATGATCACTAGATTATCAAGTTTCCCCTTAACCAGTATTGGGCAGTTATCTGTATTGTTTCTGTGCAAAACGCCTGTATCTCCCTGTCAGAAGTGAATCCAGTTTTCCAAAAGATCATTAAACATGAAAGAACTAAACATCCTATTTTTTTTTCTCTAAAGTTGTATCTCAGCATTGTCTTCATCAGTAGCCTTGTCTGCAGGAAGTGTAAAGTTTCCTGCCATGATTGTTTGACTGCTGCCAATTATCAGATCTGCTTTTGGCAGCTTTCCCCTCAACCTGCTGGTTAGCTAATGTGTGGTTACTAATACAATATGGGAAACTGGTGTAAACGAGGAAGCAAAAGATTTATTAATTTCATGTGCTAAATACTGTTTGTAATACAATTATCAATACTGTGAAAAGAAATCCTGGCTTAAGAAACAGCCAGATTTTTATGTCTTTTGTGAAATGAGGGACAAGAATTTTGTGCAGTAAACAGGTACATTTTCCCCTTGACACACACATATAATTTTCATTAGATTCATGGATTTTAAAGGCAGAAGAGGGACCATTAGAGCATCTAGTCTAACTACCTGTAAAACACAGGCCACAGAATTTCATCCAGCTACTCTGTATCAGAGTTAATAGAAAACAGGAGCCAAACCCTAAGCTGGATGTACAGCAGTGTTACTTCACCAAGCCGGAATAATGGTGATTTATACCAGCTGAGAAATTGGCAGTAGACTTAAATGACAGTGGATTCTTTTTGCATAAACCTAAATGAAAATGGTCACTTATATTTTCATAGCAGTGTTGAAAGAGCCTTGCTGGAAGTGAGTTTTTAAAAGTATTTTAAACTTCAGAAGAAAATAATTTTTTTTCTCCAAACCTTTCTTAGATGCTTGTGTTCCCTGTTGTAATTTAAACTTCTCCCTTCACTGGATCACCTGAAGAATAGGCATAAAGTTAGGAGAAAAAAAAAATGTTTCTCTTTAAATTGAAACTGATTCCAAGATTCTTATTTGTAATTAATTCATGTCCTATGATTTTAGTGGGGAAAGGAAGAAATAAATAACGTAATAAAAACCTGAATTTTCTCAGAGCCAAGAAGAACTTGAACTCAAAAGTTCAAAGATTAAAAGTCTCAAGAGCTAAAATGTAGAGTCTGTGATTTCTTTCATTAGGTTCTATATTTGGCAAAACAAGATGTCTCATCGCTCTTTTGTAGCCATCTGTACGTGTGTGTGGATGATGTTATTATATTTATAGCAGATACAGCCTTATCATTTAGCTACAGACAGAATTTTGCCTGCTCAGAGCTACAGGGTTTAAGAATGCACTCAGACAATATTGACACAGCCAACGCCATAACATCCTGAAATCTGCACAGAAACTAAGACTTGTGCACACCAAAGCTGAACAAAAAAACCTTCCTTCCTGCTCCCCTAACCCAGGAGAGAGTGTTTAAAGGAAAATACCAGTGTGGGGAGAATATCCTTCAGACTCCCAATCATTTTCTGTCAGTTCTATCTGAGGCGAAGGCTTTTGCGTTGAGTGATACAGAAATCTGTGACCATCACATCAACATGTAGAATATACAGAAACGAAGGCAACTTCTTATCAGAGTAGCTACTTATCTGGATAGTAAGCAGAGAGAATCTCCTCTCATAATATTCCCATTCTTGGTGATTATAAGCCAGCTGCTGGCTTGGCTGATGAACAGTTGGAGGTGCTTTATATTTGCTTAAAAAAAAGTAACCAGAATACATACATTTTGATACATTCCCCATACCTTTTTCCTTGAGTGTTTTTCTGCTTCAGAGCTAGAAGTCTGTTTCAACGCGTCACAGCACATTTTGGTGCCACTGTCACATGGAGAAAAAATCGTGCTAATTTACTGAACAGATAAACACCAGAAGACATGCTCTGAAGCATACCAATAAACCCCACTTCTCTCTCTCTGTCTCTATTTACTTTAAGCAGGACTAGAAGAGCCAGCCCCTCATTGAGAAGCAAGGTCTGTCTTTGTCCTTTGTCTCTTTGCATTCCTCATGCTTTAGGAAATCCTCATTTACCTTTATAGTACAACTAAGCGTTTGGTAACATCACACTTGCCTACAAAGCTTGTAGCAACATCACATGCGTCAGCCTGTTGCAAACAACACCTGCCTCGTGAGGTACACCCAGCTTCTGCACTGTTCTTCCCACAACGCCTAAGCCTAAAGTTTATTCAGCACTTCATAAGAAAATTGAGGAAAAAACCCACCTGTATATCTATTTTATGCAGCCAGGCAAGACCAACCAGCTGACAATGCCGTCTGAAATACTCTCCTTTCATGAACATCAGCCTGTCAGCTTGTATTAGATGCTACTGAGAAATGGATCCTCAGGAAGGAAACATTGGGAAGAGTGGCTTGTGAAAGCGGACAATCGTTTGCAGCACCCTACCAAGTTTGGTGATGTATTGCATCATGTAGAGGCCACTGCTCCTTCTCATCCTGCCTCATTACGTTATCTTCTGCCCAAATAAAGATGTATGTGGAGTGTGTCATCATATTTGCACTATGATACAAGGTAAGACAAAACATGAGTCCCATGGAGAAGCCAGACAAAAGAGGTTCTGGCTGAGGTCTGAACTGTATATTGTGGGTAACTCAGTATGATCCTGTGTTTATTGCTTGGTTCAGTCCTACACTTCTCAAGCCACTAGGCTGACCTCCAAGGAACTTAAAAAATATTATTTTCCAAAGGGTGAAGTTAGTCTATTGTTATAGAAAAACTGGCTGTGGTTTATGGTCTTGCCAAATTAAATTTAGCTTCTGTGAAAGTGACATGAAATCTATATAGTATAACCTCACCAGTGAACAAAAAGGCTCCTTCAGCCTGGTCATATATAAATATCAGTCATACAAAATTCTGACAATTGTAAGGAGCATTGCATTCGCAGAAGCTTTGCACTTTCGGTCTGGTGATAAAACATCCGTCTTTATATAGTTCTATTTTGTCACTTGCTTGTGGTGTACTTCTTTCCTACACTAAAATTAAAATTGAAAAGACTTTTTCACTTTTGGGGAAAAGAGCACTATTGAGGAGAAATTCTCCCTGGCAAATTAATAGATAAGGTCTGCCATGGTAACTCAAAAGCAAGCAAAAGGCAAAAATTGAATCTCTTTATCACAGTTAAGTCATTTCTCTAAACTGGGGAAGTAATATAAGATGGAATAAATAGGATAGATTCTCTTACAGAAAGTGCTTCTAAACTTTAAAAGATCCATAACTAATATTGGGAATGATTATAAATGACAGTCTTCTCTTTTAGATTATGTTGCATTTATTACATTCTACTGGGACTTTATGGAGATTCTCAAGGAATTAAAGTTATATTTATGATAAAAACACGGAGCTGCTTCTAAATAGCATTTTCATCATATTAACTGTTGCCTAGATAACAGGCATATCTCCTCGAGCACCTCTATTCTGGTTTAGCACTACAGCTTGCAAATTAATACAGTCATTATAAGACAGCAAAGCTATATCACTTACCATTTCATTATTGTTCAAATCAAAATCCATATTTTTTCAGTTTTCCCTAGGGTTACAAACTGGATAGGGAAACGTTATCATCTTGCAAAATAATCTCTCAAGACTCACTCTCTTTGGTGTTAAGAGGTGCAGTTAATCATATTACAGTAATTTTCATATTAATAGGTCCTATGTAAAGAGAGAGTTAATGCTCGCCTTCTACATTCAATCCTCCAACAGAGTTTTTTATATATACATATATTTATATATGTGTGTATGTGTGTATATATATGTGTGTGTATATATATATTAGTCTGCTTGGAACTAGATTAGCACAAAAGATATCACGTCCTACTCAGTATATGAATCAGGGTCAAATCAACAGCATACCCTTAAATTTTTAATCAAAATGGCAATCTGTCATCTCTAAGAGAGTTAGGTATTTTAAGTGAATAACATGAATACATACCATGTTTTAATGGAAAATACAGGGGAGAACTTACTGCAGCACAGGAAAACACTCCATAGAGTATCTTGCGCATACTTTACTCCTTACACGAGAAGCTGTGATCCTACAGCATGTGTATCCACTCTACAACAAAAATAATCTGTAGACCTAAATTCTGTTTTTTGAGGGATTAATGCCCCCTTCTTTACTTTTGAGATCTTCTCACATACTGTAATTTTCTGAAAGCTGCTCATATAATGTTGTACATTTAATAATGTAATGCTATTATTTAAACTCAGAGCTTTAACTTTATGTGTGAGTATTTTCTTGTAATTTTCTTTTTTCCAATCTACTAACGTGAGTAAATGCAGTCTATTCAGAAGAACTTGAGTGTGAATTTAAGGAGCTGGCCAAGGGATCAGGTGTTTGCTTAATTTTCGGCAGCCTGAATGTGAAGGAAAGGTGGGTCAGGTCTGCAGAGATGTGGGGAGACCCAGCTCTGCTCCACTACTGCTCTGCCCCGTCTCAGTGGGAAGCCCAAGCACTGCCCAGGTGTTGTGGCTAATAAGCCCCATGGAGAGGAGGATTGAGACCTGGAGCGTGATGACAACTTAATGTGGCAGTCTGGCTCCTGGAGCCGATTGGCTTAGCCCGTGAAGGAGCCCACTGCCTCTTCTTCGGCAGTGTGGGAAGACGATCCCTTGGTAAACTTTCGCTGTCCGTCAGCATCCGCTCTCCTTTTGCTAAGCTCCGTTACCATAATGATGCCATCTCTCCTGACATCCTTCGTTATTCTCCCCACTGTCACTCCCAGGGGATCTGATTAAAATCAGTGGAAAGCTCCCTTGGTACTTGGGCTCCGTTCCTTAATTTGCCTTTCCTGTCTGCTTTTAACTCTGCTTTCTGTTTAGACTCACTTCTTCCCCGTTCTTCGCATCCCTCATCTTCCCCCACTTTTATTTACTTTTATTCCTATTCCTGACCTGCTCGACAACTGTTAAGTTACTTAGGCAGTGAGTAAAATGCAGATTAAAGAAGTGCTTTCAGCTTTGAGCTAAAATGTGTTGACAGGACTCACAAGAGGCCTAGAGGAGACACGGAAAAGTGGTGTCATTTTGGGAGGAAAAGAGCTAGAAAAGAGATTCTCATCAGAACAGAGGACTCATCATGGTTTTGTGGCAGCATTCCTGGTTGCCTTAATGAGGTCACAACTCCATAGCCAAAATTTTAACACTTGTTTAACAAAACTTAAAGGCAGCTGGAATTGGGGTCTCTCCTCGCTACAACGGTGTAAATCAAAAGTAGTTATTCAAACTTATGTTCATCTTGATTAGCAGCACTTTAAAAGAAATCAGACTCTAGCGCACTCCCAGATTTCAGATATTATACTGTATTTCCATTTATAACCTGACATAATTCCCACACAGCATATGGTATTAATCTGGTGTAAACACCGTGTTATGATGATACCCGAACACATACAGCTGACTTGAAAATGTCTTCGAGTACAATATTTCCAAAAGCAATTATGTCTATATGGTTGGTAGTTAGCCTGCTGTGTGAATTTTTCTTTCACATGAAGGTGTACAGGATGAAACATTATGTATGCAAAAAGAGATATTTTCACTGTTTGCAAAAAAAAGTAAAAAGATATATTCAGGATAGTCCACTTTTTTTTTGGCCTGTGAAGCTTTCTTGTCGAGGAAATCTCACCTTCATGAAACGTAGCATTTTAGCAGTGGTAGAATTTCCTTTGTTTGTGTTAGAGGGTGGATGTGTAGATTAGTGCAAGGAATAAAGTGACACAAAGTGAAACTGATGACATTTTTGTAAGAGAAAATTATCTCCAAAATAAATATTTAAGGAAATTTTTAAATTCGTAGTGAAGGTAATGCTCCTCCTGATGTGTATATGCCCCAGACATCAGTCTTTGCTAGTAACCAAGCATTTTCCAATGTTCCCCACTGAGAGGGGTGGGTGGGACACCAGCTCCATTTGTCCAGGCCCATGCATGTGTGAAATCCTTAAAAAAAATGCCTAACATTGGAGTTGAGGCAATCATTTTCTTAACAGGAGATAACTAAAAGCATGTCTTTTGGAAAGCAAATGCTTGTGGACGGTAATATTTTTGCTTGAACACTTGTTAGTAGGTCCAGATTCACAGCTGGTGTAAACTTTTCTAGTGCCATTGAGTTAATACCAGTTTGAGATGGAAAACTCATTTATTAGGATAAAGTTCAGCTTTTTCAGATTGTTTGTAGCTCCACGTGGTACAATGTTTTAGCCTTTCCTAGTCCTTTTTTTTTTTCCTTCCTGAGGATCCTTTCTTAAATACCTTCCTAAGACAAACAAAATAAGACAACCTCAGTATCCCATTCTCATAATGAAAAGGAACTGCTCAACAATCTGGTTCTGCGCTCGTTAGCATCAGTATAAATCTGCAATGACTTCATTTTAATTACTTCATACTTGCACTACAGTGATTAACATTAGGTTGGGCAGTTGATGGTTTTGTAAAGCTATTTTCAGCTCATCCCTGCTATCCGATACAATATTTTAGTTTTAGAAAGGTTATGGCTAAAGAAATTGCAAAGGGGCAAGTGTAAATCCGGAATAGCTTCGCTGAAAATTTGCGCTAGTGAGACTAAGAATTGAATTTAGCCCGTTTGTTTGAATTCCTTTTAGTGGTTTCTACATGTTCAAGCATCCACCAGAGATTAGATGGAAACCAGCAGACTCGCTGTTATCCGCGACAGAAGCAGTTCACCAGAGGTGAAAGGGTAATGCATTATCACACTGCACCACCTGGCCCATCCAACACAATCTGAGCAACCATAATTGTATTGATTACTTCTTGTGCTCATGACTAATGACCTCTAGCTGCAACCTTGCATTTTCTAAATCTTTTATATTCTGATTTAATAATAAGATTTGATTAAAAATTGCCATTAGCCAATGCCAATGATTAGTCAGCAGGACTGAATGCCGCCAAGTTCCAATGAGTTTCATTATTCTGGAATTAAAAAGGACAGAGAACTTCTCTGGGTTAATAATACAATGATTCTGTCTCAATCAGGAATGAAAGAAAACAACTCTGATGTACAAATGCAGCAAAATGTATGGCTGTTACTAATAGCTGCATTTTACAGAGAACTGTTTGAAGAATTAAAGAGATTTTGACACAGATGGTGGGGACAGTTTGCTTTTACTTTTTATATTTGATTGGAAAGCCAGTGTCAGATGATATGTGAGGGGCATTTTCCTAAAGAAAACGATTTCCTTTGATGAAAGAAGAACATGGGGTTTATTTGGTTTCTTCATGAGCATCCCTGCCACAACAAAACAATGCAAAGCGTATGTAGACGAAAATGAATTGTGATGGCTTTAGAAAATGACGAGGGGATGTGTCCAGATTATTTACCTGCTGAGAATATATTAACCTACCATTTTTTATTTTTTTTTTTCAAAATGATGACTTAATAGTTAAACAAAAGGACATATTGTCACATCTTCCACAGAAAATAAAAAAGTATGCCATTTCCTTTCAGGAAGGTAAAATATATAAACACATACTGGTTTTTAGACGTGTAGCTAAATCCTACTGAAGCGATATTTGGTTAAGGACAGACTTAAGCATGTACCTAAGAGCTCTGCTGAATCCGAATCGAGGCCCTGGTGTCTCTGAAGATGGGGTACACTAGAGGAGATGCTCTCTGGTTGCAGGATGTGGCGTTGCCTTGGATCCCGTTAAAGCTGGCTGAAGAACTGGGTGGCATTGAAGTCAATGAGAGCTGAGAGCACTCAGCACCTTTCAGGTTCAGACCTCTAAATAATAAAAGACCCTCGGGGCACAGTAAAAACATTTCCCTCTGTAGCACAGGAGCAAGAAAACTGTCCTGTCTCACTTTCATCCTCCAGAAAACAAAACATGTCCCAAACCTGAGTCCTTTAAGATTTTTAGGGTGTTTGAATAAAGAAATACCTCTTTTAATTACTGCATACATAAAACCTTTTGTCACCTTCAGGAAAACAATTTTTAAACATACTTTGTTAATAAAGTTTGCTTTTGGCAACTGTTGTTTTACCCGTTTATTATAAGTGCCTTTAAAATGTTTCCATTAATTAAGGCTGTTTTTATGGGCTACATCCAGTTAGTAAAATTACAGAAAGAAATGCTGCCGACACATCTGCCATTGACTTCTGTTTGCCTGAGCATGTTATTCCCCCGTGAATAGCACAGTGGGGAGAGAAAGCCTGAAAAAAAAGAATGATAGAAAGAGGTGAATTCTGTCCAGCAAAACATGGAGGTCAGGAGAGGCTCGGCTGATGACATACTCATGTTTTCCAGGATGGCACGAAGAGAGTGGAAAGTTGGTTGAACTCTAGTTACAACAGAACAGCCATCTTAAAAAATACTAATTGAAATGCTCAGAAAATAAAAATGCATAAAACGTGAGCTTGAATATATGAGATTGTGTTCTGGGGGAGCAGGTAAGAAGGAGGTTGATCTGAACATCTCAGTATTAACTTACGGTGATTTTTATACACCCTCAGCTGAAGGCATTACTAGCCAGATTATAATTATAATTACCTTGGCTTCATCTCAGTGTTTATCTGCCATGACACCCACCCAGCCACCTGCCTGCTATTAATTCATTCAACACTAACTTCATCTTTTTTCCTTTTATCTTGTTTTTTTCCTGTTATCCTTACTTTAAAAAATGTATCCGTTATTAGAAACAAACTAACACAATATTTGTTTGTCCATGACATCATGTATTCCTTTGTTAAAAAAAAAAAAAAGAAAAAAAAACGACCCAGAATTCTTCATATTATAAAAATAACCTGTTTGTGTTTTATAGTGAAAACTGGAAAGATCTGGCATTTGACTCAAAAACTCAGAACAGCTGATCTTCTTTAAATTAAATCTCTTTCTTTTTTTCATCCAAAATACTGCCAGATATTCAAATAAGAGGAAATTCATGATAAGGGGCAGTAAGCACAATACACAGTTGGCTTGTAGGATTCCAACTGTGGGTGCAATTCTGTACGAGTCCTGGATATTTGTGGCTGTTTTTGATCCTGAGGTGCTGAAGTTTGTTGTTTGCTCTGATAGAACATTGAAATGTCCAACTCTACTTTAAAATGGTGTCTTTAAAAAAATGGTAAAACAAGAAAAACTTGAAATAACAGCTGTTCCCGCAGTGCTTAGAGCCTTATAAAGACTTAACATTGCATTCTGCTATGCTGTTTATAGGACAGAAAGCACTTCTCCCCAGTATGCCTGGGAGTGTGAATGGGTGCTGTTATGTGAATGTCCTTTTGGATGTTTGGTGAGTGGAAGGTTGACGAACAGACTGTAATGTGTCAGAGAGAGCTAATTACAATAATGGCTCGGGGTCAGGTAAATGCTTCACTATTTATTTGACCCAACCACCGTTTATTATACTCTTTGTGTCAACACATTTTTACACAGTGAAAATTAGCAACTAATTAATTTAATTTCAGGATTTAGTGTCACTGTAAAGGAAAATAAGCAAGGTTTATATTGAATAGTGATGTTTCTAGAAGGGAGCATTGTAAACATGGAAGCAGAGAGTCTTTAAAAGCAGCTTTGAGTTGAATGGTGTAAAGGTCTGATCCTGCAACCATTCATCAAGCCTCAGTTCATCAAACTGCACATAACTTTAAGTATCTGGTCAAGTCTTGTTCAAATCAAAAGCATGTGTTTAAATGCTTTCTACACTGGGGTCTTAGACCCTGCTCAAGCATCACTTCTGACTTGGTTGAGCCTGCTTGCCTAGGGAAATGTGTCAGGGTGAGGGCCTAATTGCCCACATTCCTCTCTCTACTGTTGATGCTCCTTTTTTTCAATGACATTTCTGCTCTCTGTCAGTTAAAGTTTGGAAATGTCAGAATGTAAGACATGTTACCCAGAACTCCGTGCAGATTTTGAGGGCACAGTTCAAGCAAGCAAACGAATGAAGGGGAATTTCTGAGAGAGTATTTTTATTGCTTATTATATTTTTCAGCTCCCAAAAGCTTGCAAGCTGCCGTTTATCGTTGGTTCCCGACCTGTTTCAGCTAATGCAATCTTCCTTTGACATAACTCACAAAGGCATAGCAGCACCTTGTGTATATGGAGACATTAATTCTTTGCACTTTTACAGTCTTTTTAAGCTGAGGACTTTCAATACTTTAGGACTTCCTGAGGCTGGAGGTTTCCCCATCTTTCTTACTTTCTGTCTTTTTTTTTCCTCATACTGCCTTCCCCATCTTTCTTCCCCTCTATCCTTTTATTCTTAAAGGAGTTCAGTACTGGAGAAGATAAGGCACACTTTTCACAGCTCCTGGATGGTTTCTTCGCTTTCATTCCACGCTCTACTGGTGGGTGAAACCTCCTCTTCCCCTGAAGGCCAGAAGAGAGCCTTGTTGTGTCCCAGACAGATTCCCATTCTGGGTGACTGAAGGTCCAGGGCTCCAAAGTGCACTGCAGGCTGCAGCTGCTGAACAGTTTCCTACGGTTTAAGTGGCTAGCTCCAGGAGATACAAGGAATCTGTGACAGAGATTAGAAAACAATCCATGTGGCAGAGATTAGAAAACAATCCACATGTTCTTCCTCAGTCTTAGGCATTAAACAGTTTTCACTCCCAACGCGCAATCATTGGTGCTGGGATTTCTATGTCACCCTCTAAAATTATGGGCCACTGCAGCAGGAATCTCTATTTTTAGACCTAATTTTTCTACTGATAATTTCAGGAAATATTATAGTAGTGTGCAATTATCAAAACACAACTATCAGTCTAAAACTTTTATCCAACACTGTGCTGATTTGGCACTGTGTGGCTACCCTGGCTCTGTCTTCAAAGTCATCTTTTATGTCAGACCGCAATTGCTGGAAGGGAAGTGTGTACAGCTACAGCTTTCACCAAGACATTGACAGCTCTGAGGCTGGAGACTGAGGGGCCAATGCGTAGGTCTTAGGATCTTCCTCATCTCATTGGAAAAGGTCACAGAAGTCATCAGATTGACTGCAGAACATTCCCTCAGAGCAATGCACCTTTTGTACTGCAGAGCTGCTACTATTTTTGGAGCCATGGTCCATGCGCAACACAAATCTTTCTGTAGCATGTATATCAATGCATTAGAAACACCCTCAGGGGACAGGGAGAGGCTTCCTGTTCAGTGTAGTATTTCAACAAAGTATTCCAAATTAGATTAACGTAAAATAGGCAAGAAAAGCCGTTTCTGGGTTTTGTTCTTTCTTTCCAAAAGCAAGTCAAGGACAAACTAAGGCGTGGAGATCTTTGACTGTAGTCAATTAATGTATTTTTCTTATAAGGAGGTAACAATAAGAAAAAGATCAATGTACTGGAGGTCTGTGGATTCCTTCTACAATACAAAACTCATCAGGCTAAAATGGGCTGGGAAGAATGGTGCTGTAGGGACACCACAGCAGACCATGGACTGTGTGTTTTAGAGGAGAGCTTTGAATGTGCCCCATGTCCTGTGCTTCTGCCACATGGGCCTTGCACAAAATCTGTGCCAATAAAACAATCAGCCTATGTAAAGTATAAAGGATTATATACAGCATATGTTAACCTTGTTCAAGAAGTATCTGCAACATTTTTCAATCACAAATATTTCCCTCTTTACTAGTGCCCTCATCCTGCATGGTCTCTGCTATGTCTCCCAATAGCAAGCATTCCTGCTACAAGCAGGTATTCTGCCTTCAGTTGCTGGCAGAAAAAAAAAATCACAGTCCTACCAATCATCTAGCATTGCACCTGTAAGAGGGCAGTAAACTTCATGGAGGCCTGTTCCTGTAATGACGTCTCATACTAATCATGAGTGACCATCAAGAATGACTGTTTAGTTCAATCATCTTTCTCTTGATTACTGAATAAGCACCATGAAGGCTTAATAAGGCTGAGCTTTGTTACTAGGGTTGTCTGACCATCAACATGCAAACACTTGGAAGTGTGGATAAACCTAATAAGGAAGGAAAAAAACCCATCACACAAATATCTTGGTTATACTCATTGGTTTTCAGATACAAGACTATGAACTTTCTTTACAGAATTTAAAATTAATTTAATTGCACTTGATATGTATTTACACAGAAACCAGAAAAAAAAAAATAATGTTACTTCTTCTGACTTCTGTGGCTTTTCCATGGGCTATAAATGTTACCATGGGTAGGCCACATCATCAGTTTCATTAGTAATATGATTTTTGTTTCCACTTTTCTTTGTTTCTTGTTTGTATCATGAGCTTCTGGGAAGCATGGACTTTCTCTTGCCATGGTTTTGGAAGACATACCAGATGCATAGTCTAGTATGAATCTTCAGGCATGACTAAAATAGAAATAAATAATAGTAAATGATTATTAACCATAGTTTTAGGCTATGAGAAAATGTACAGGAAAAAATCATGCTAAACTGACATGTTAAGGCACTAGAAATGGACCCAGATGAAGTTCTCAAAATCAAGATAAGCCAAGGCTGTTGCTGGTTACTTCTTAATTAACTAAATGAAGCACACACAGCCAATAAAGATCTAACTTTTGCAAGGCAAACAAGCTAGGACTTTTATGGATGCCAATAAAAAGAATGTTGTCTGGAAGATATTCATTAGCTGAGTGGAAGATTTCTGTAGAGGCTATGGTCCAGAAAGTTGGTGAATTTAATGGCACAGGCATGGAGGATTGTGTAATAAAGTGAGTGGAGCCAGTAAAAGAAAAGAAGTAGCACTTCTTCAGCGTGAATATGTTTCATTAAACCACCAGTAAATTGCATGGACTTTTATTGTCTCCTGGTCTACATTAGCCAAGGTCTGACTAATGCTAGTTGGTCTACCCATTCATTTACAGAACAGTAAGATTGGTTTACTGTTCCTCACAAGCTGAAGAGTAGATAAGTAAAACATAGTTAGATGTCTACTGTACTTGTGGGAAGGTGAAGAAAAGCATTTGTGAAACAGCAGACTCTGAGGTATTTTTAATATCCTTTTTTTTTCTATTTGTAATTGTACAGTTAAATGAGAAAAATGGAAACCCTTACCTTTTCAGCTGTGGTTTAGTCCCACTCTGACAGTGTTATCCTTGTGGTTTTGAACCCTCTTCATACTGTGACAGGTTGATGAGGAAGCATGGATGGACTGCAGTTTCTGGAGAATGAAAAAGACCAGCAGAAGCAGAAAAAATTGTAGCATGGTCAAGAGCAGTGTTACGTACATATGCCACGGTGTCACTTCAGAGTCATGTGTGCCCCTGCTCTTTGGGCAGGCTGTGAGGAGGGAGCTGGTGACCTACCCCATGCCGACTGTCTTTGAGAAACCCTGGTGGTATCCAGGAGCAATGTGATGACTAAAGCTATTTCTCCAGGAGATAGCTGCTTTGTGAATTTGGTAGCTGTTCAAGTGATACATGAAAGAGCGTGTGACTCAATATGCTCCAGTGGCCATGTAGTTAATGTGCTGAAATAATGATTATTTCTAGCTCTTTTTACTTTTTTCTCACTCACAGACCTCCTCATACTTTGCAGAGGGTGCAACATTTTAACTTCCTTTTTCGGTTTTGTGGAATGTAAGGTAAGCCAGTAGCAGGGCCAGGACCAGAACTAACATCCCATGAATTTCATCACCACCACATCCAGTGTCTCTTATTGCTTCCCAGTTGTTGGCTGAGGTGCTGGTCCATACTCCATTGGTCATGTTTTAGACCAACAACAGTCTGTCCCCCTGGTGCCTTCAGTGCTTCCAGTTATCTGGTGCTTCATGTCTCATGGAAAAAAGGTAGCCTGACATACCATCATGTAGTCACCGTTTTGTCTCCAAATACAATGTAAAATGGCTGGAGAAAGCTCAAGATCAAATAAGTTCAAAATATATGTTACTGGTCACCAACAGAGGTGGTGCGCTTAGTGTTTAGGGTACATCTAGATACAAAGATCCCACACTAAATATGCATGTAAAAGGCGTATAGGTCCTGGAATAGTACAGAAAACAATGAGAATTAATTGATTCCTATTGATTCTCTAATTGATTTTATTTTATTTTTTTTTAATCTCCCTTACTTTTTGTAGCTTCTCCTGTAAATGGACAATATCTGACAGAATTTGGGGACTATTAAGAAACTAACAATATATTCTGCATCAGATGACAAATGGCTTGTATGATTTTCCTTCTGAAATGCGCAGAGCTGTGGAACAGTCAAATGGATGTTAATACATTTCCTCAGTTCTTACCTGGGAAGTTTTGTACCTGAGATGTCAAACAATCATTAAAATCATGCGTTGATGCCAAAGTAATAGCTCATTCCACTTAAACTTTGCATTGCACAAACAGGAATATTACGCATCCAATAAAAAGAAGCGAATGATAACACCTACTTCAGTGTTGCAAAACTGTGTTTGGCTCTTTGTCTTCTGCAATTCCATAGCTGTTCTACCACCTGTAATCAGAGTGCTAAGATGAATGCTTGTTTTCGTCTGGGTGGATAAACGTTGGTGACAATCGTATAATACTCTGAAAAAATAGAGAGAATGTTTTAGTCACTATAGCAGGGGAGATTCAGGATCTGCTACTGAAATTGTACTGCGCACATGAGTAACTGCTCTTTTGGTGTGACTCAGTTGCTAACTGTTTAGCTCTGATAACCCTAATATTTACAGTTTCAGAGCCTTTCTGGGATTTGTTATTTTTACACTGGCACATACAAAACTTCTTGAATAAATCTTGACTGCAGGCATAAGAGATGCTCTTCAGACTGTCTACAGCTGGTGTCCAGTTTGGCTGCTGTGGATGCTGTTTTCCACCGAGTGAACTGAGACTCAGGATGTGACAGCAGTAAGTACTGAAGCCTCACTGGCTCCTTTAAAGGTAGGTGCTCTAGACGCTTTGGCATTTGAAATTATTCTGACACGGGCTACCTGAATATGGTCATATTGCCTCATTGATGTAATTGGAAACAAGCCTACATCAATACTGTGGTATTTAGGCTGCCATATTTGAAAGACTTTTTGGAAAAGAACCTACAAATATGACTAATTGTATTTTGTCGTGAAGAACTAAAAGCATAGAAACCTCTTATCCAGTTTTCTCTAGTCATTTCTCCAGACCACTGATTTAAGAAGAAAAGGTTATCCTTCTTCCTGCTTCTTGGCCTCTGAGGAATTCGTATTCATTTTAGTTAATAGCTGAAGCACCAGTGAAAATGTGAGTTGTGCCCCTGCATCTATTAGGATATAGATACCTGTCCTTTTCTCCCTCCTGTGGGTCACTCTATTTTAAAAGAGGCAATGGTAAATTTAACATCAAAGGTGTCGTGAGTGGAAGACTAAATGCAGGTGTAGAAAAATCTTACAGTCCTGCTTTCAATAAACGTTAATTTTCTGGTAGCTTTGGGGTGAAACTGGAAACGAAAGAAGAATTGCTCCTCTGCTGTTGGAATAGAAGCCTCACTCAGAGCACAACATGGCTCGCTGACAGGTGCTGACTGCACAAACAGCTCTATTTCTTCTTGCTTCAGCCTCTTCTTTTAATCTTAGCTGGAGGCAAAAAAGTAATCATAAAATACTTGCAGAAAATTAGAAGAGCTATCAAATCCATGTGCATACCTTGGTCACATAAATGGAGTATTGCTGTAGCCCAAACTTTGTTGCTGTGAAAGATTCCACTGAAGGTGATAGGGGAGGTTTCGAGTGGGATTTCTTCAGTGTCTTGAGCCCACTTTACCTTCCTGGAAAGGTGAGACATTTTAGGTAATGATGTAATATTTTTTTTAAGCAAAAAAATCTTATTCTATAGTCTTACAAGCTTTGCTTTTTAGTGAAACTCTTGAATGCATATTAATTCTCTTACTTCTCTCAGAGACAAAAGACGTTATTTTTCCCTGAACCTGAGACAATACTCCTAGTAACTATGATGGTCTGGAGAATATAAACTGAGGTAGGTATATAAAGAAACGTATATATCTCTTATTAGGACAACTGACTTTGGAAAAGATAATTGTCCTTTCAGCAACAAATCAGATCAGTGGTGTCTTAGGCCATGACTGGAGCTTTTGGCTGCTGCAACTTTGCACCACAGTCCAGGATGCATCCAGTGCATCCAGCTTATTTGGGTACTGGAGTGATTTCAGTGTGGCACAGAGAGATCCTCCCCCCAGAGACTGAAGATCTCTTGATATTAACCATTTTATTCTGAGGCCAAGGGCTCTGTAAGCTCATTGCTGTCCTGACAGCTGTCTTTGCCTTTTTTTTTTTTCTTTGCATCTCTGCAAAGCACAGACTGTCTCCTCAGATCCCAGTGCTTACACCACGAGCTTTTTGGTGGTGTCTGTAATGACTTTCTTATTTTTTATCACAGAACATGTAACAATTATCTCTGTTGCTTTCTAAAGTGCTTTGAGACTTACTATGAGCCCTGTGTGAATTCAGCATTATTTTTTGATCCAGGACTGACTACAGTTATATCTGCAATTTTACACAAGATACTCAGATCACTATTACATTTCATGTTGACCACTATTTTGCTCTCTAATGATCCGCAATTAGTTTGACTAAGATGTCAACCAGTACCTAATAAACATAATGAATATCTCAGTCATTAGAAGTTTTGTCTCCTTAATTGGTCAATGATCATCTTCTTAAGAAAATCTAAATTTAAAGTTTTTTAAAAACATAAATAAAATTTAAAAATTTTGCCTCTTCAGATGACGCAGCCATCAACAATTAGCAAACGCATTATCCCTCAAAATCAGAAGAATTATGCTTTAGTTATCAACACACATTTAAAAATAATTGGGACTGAAATGTCCTCCTTAGTACCTTTAGGGATACATCTGCAGCTTGACCTCAGCATGTCTTTTTCTATATTGAGCTAGTTTTGATGTTTTAATAGGCACAATATTGCAACTTCACACTGTGACATAATATTTTGCCTTCAAATACACACACATAGGCAACACAAGGCACCGTTTGTTATCTTCCACGTGTAAGAACAAGTGCAATGTAAGATAAAAATGGAAGCAAAAAGCTTAGGTAGTAAAACGTGTTTTCTTCCTTCTGTTTTTTCCTGATGAGGTTACAGGAAAAATACACAAGTTGTTTGTTTGTTAGGTTTCCAAGCTGCCAATATGTACAGTAGAGAAAAAATAAATAACTCAAACTTCTGACAGGTGCAGAAAGAGAGAGCTCTGAGGCAAACTCTAACTCCCCAGGGTATTTCAAAAATTATTTTTGCCAGACCCAAAATAAAATTCAATCTCTATGTCCAACAAAATAAACTGTTCTGCCGACTTGCCAAGTATCAGGGCTTGTTTGGAGTTTTTATGAGATTCCTGTAGCTGACATTCAGGTTTGTTTTTTTTTACCATAGATACCAGACCGAAATGATACAGTTGTGGAAGAAAGGTAACATTGCATTTTGGAAAGCAAAGGTTTTTAACTTATGGCGACTCATTGACATGAGCTGTTCCAGTGATGCCGGAGGAAGCATGCTTGAGCAAGCATGTCTCACTTCTTATTTCATCCTCTCTCCTCTTGGTTGGTACTGTTTCCTGTCTTTCAGTTCCTTCCCAACTATCCTTTCCTTTCAAATAACTGCCACCAAAAATTCCAGTCCAAACAAAAGTGTCTAAATATGTGTAAAATATTACAAGGATTGAGTTGTGTGAATATATGGGGGAGGTGATGGAGTGGTGGAGATGAGGTGAATCTGATACTTACCTGCATGAGATATAGTCACAGCACTACCATGACGTGTATCTTGGCCATCTGTTGACCAGGTGTACCTGTACAAAGAATGCTAGGTTTGGTGATGACAAGTTGCATAGCTTCTATTAACATGTCCCTTAGTGGTAGCTTGTGCTATGAAGAGATGTGCTGCTTGGCTTGGAGCAGTAGTAGAATCTCAGCTACAGTTTGATGGAATCCATTCAGCTCCAGTCATCTGACCCTGTAGATGCAGCATGGCTCAGGGACCTGCCAGATGGTCACCCCAATCCCATTTGCCTCAACTGATGTCCTAGTAAGGCCATAATTGTACCCACTGTGTTTTAAAACTCAGTTTTGTGGAGGTAATCCTGGTTCTATCACAAAGTCTCATAAATTAAATTGAAATCGGTCACATTTATGACTGGTTGTTAAAAAGCTGTAAGTGTTATGAATTTATGACATTGCTCATATTCAGCTGTTCACTGCTTCTGCTTCTAGGTCTTTTTCTCCTATGTGGGATAAAATTTATATTTGTGGGTGAGATCATTATAAATCTTTTATGTACCACAAGTGCAATTTTAAATGTTCGCAGGCATGGAGAACTGTGCCCATGAGATATCAACTATATTTCATGGGTTATTGCTTCATGGAACTGACACAAAAAGAGCTTTGCAACTAGTACACACTCACACACACTTCTTAAGTTTACATGTTTGACCTTTAAAAACTGGTAGGCAGCATGAAATATGCGACTTAGGAAATAAAATGCTACATGGGTCATATTTTACTTGGATACCAGTTTGCCATGTTCATTTTCTCTCTTTAGCAAAGAAACACCTTCTCAGAAGACTTGCCCATGCCCAATCCTCCAAGGCTTCTTGCTGATTCCAATTACAATTGGACAAGTTTCTCAGGATTGAATGTAGTTTACATACACCTCTGCATAAATCACTGATGAAACACAGGCCAGCAGCAATAAATGTGTGGTTCACACTTCAGGCAAACCTATTGCTGAGTTCTGGAGCCTTCACACTGAGCTTTTCTATCACAGTTGTTAGAGATGATGTATTCAAAGGCATGAGGTAGAGAGGAATATAATTTTCAAAAAAAACATGCTTTTTTTCTATATGGAAAGATAGATGGGATGGAAAGATGGTACTAGAACTGAGTGACCTGTTAACAGATGATAAGCTGTGAACTAGGTTTTAAGTGTGTAGTTAACTTAAAAGAGCACTTGGAAGAAATACGCTTTAATGGTAAGCATATTGTATTAAGAGCTGAGAAGCCTGGAGTTTCCTAGCTTTGTAGCTGGACTACCAGGACAAATAGTGTCACATGTCTGTGACTTACCTAGGCATGAATTTAGCAGGGGAAGAGAGGTTGGAGGAGCTTTCTATCCTCTCTCTGTTTGCCTCTGATTGCCAATTACCCATGGCCCGCTCTGCTGGATGCGGACTCTTTTCTGCTTCCTGGTGCATATCCCAGCTTGGGACCATTTACCATGCTGAGCAGAGCCATCCTCTACGATGCATCTCCACAGTGTTGGAAACATGCCTCTGAGACATAATTTAGTCTGAGCATCTATAGGCTGCATCTGCATTGACACCATCCTGTTGTTCACTTCATTTGGCCATTTTGGATGAATGGGTCCTTGAGATTGAGACTGTCCCTTACTGTGGGTTACTGTGTTTGGTATCCAGTGTAAATATAAAAAGCAAAGGTAATTGCTGAGGTCCTTGTGTCCTCCATACTGCTATGATGAGCTGGGGAAGTATCAGCTAGCTCCAGGGAATATTTCTTCATGTTTCACCTATGAATTTCCTGTGTATTGTATTGGATATTTGATAACTCCCTTATTAATTTCCTTTGTTTAACCATCTATGCAGTCACTTTAGCTTTTGTGATCTTTTTACCTCAGGCTTTAAGTGTTGTATCAGAGTGATTAAGTAGGGCATATACCATTATCTCTGTCCCCTGATTTGGGTAAACGAAATTTTGACAAAGAAGTATCAAGATGGCAGTGAGAATGTTGCCTCCATCAACATTAACACAAATGTGCTTGTAAATGTTTTAATGCACATGTGCTTCCTTTGAATGTTTTAACAGCACAATCTAACTACTGAATATGCACAAAGCACAAAGTAATTTCATTCATGGTTTCTATTTTAACAAATAAGCACAACCTTCTCTAATGCAACATTCATCCAACTTCATGGTATGCATCAAAATACATTGGGATTGTTTATGATTGATGTGGTCATCCTGATTCCTTTGGGCTAGATAGAAATAGAAATGTAGGGCAGGAGTCTCCATTACTGTGCAGCTGCTTTTCCCTGCACCGTCAGCATAAACTAGCGCAAAAGCTGGAGGATCTGGCTCAGCATAAATGTAATTCTGAGATGATGAGCTGCTGTGGGGCACCTACATTTCTCTTTTTTTATTGTTATTGAGATAACATCAAAATGGTGCGTGGCTGAAGGGAGAAGACAATGGGGAAGGCAATGTAGTGTCTCAGTCACTCTCATTTGTGTTGACTGTTGGTTGTGATTTTGGTTCACAGTGTGTTACAGCTAAGCATTAACTCAAGCAGCTTTTGGGCATTTCTGATACAATGGAAAGCAAATGGCCCTTTCAGAAAGAGCACCAAGTTCAGGGAGACTCAGATATAGCCAGCCAGCAGGTCAGTTTTAGATACTTTGGGGCCATAAGTCTGTGTTCTAAAAAACATGCAGGTATCTGAAAGCTCATATAAGCACCCAATATTACTTTCCAATGTGATTTGTGACTGCAGGCATAGGTTTCTGAAAAATTGAAAAGCTTAAGCAACTTATTCAACTATACTTGATTTCCAGAAGTGACATAGGAGCCTAATTCTTCCCTTTTGGTGAAGCTTGAATTCTTATTTTCTTGCTTTTCAAAGTGGAGCTTATCTGTGGGACTTAAAACTGCTAATGAGTTTATGAGCTTCTGAAACTGTTGACCTCCAGACTGAAGTCTGTTTGTATCTTTCTGTAGCTGTGATACATGCTATCTGCAAATGTCCAGATCCCTAGATCTGTTCACTTTCTGTTTTCTGAATAATTATATGTAGAAGGAGTTTAAATACTGAAACTATTTCTAAAGCGAAGGAAGAATGGAGGAAAGAAACAATGTTGCAATACTTCAGCAGAAGAAATCTATCTGATATTATTGGATGTACCTTTCACTAACTTAAATGTGTCTAAGGGAAATGGATATTGCAAGATTTTTTTGTGCTCCTTGACTCTGAATGTTTTTCATTCATTAGTTTTATCTCTTTATAGTTCTATTCCTCAGTAGATCCTGAATCCTTAACCAAAAAGTAATTAAACCTGTAATATGACTGTGAAGATTTAAACAAATACACAGGCAACCATTGCTTTCCTTAATCAGAGTAACCTCATTTATTCATTCTTTTTTTTTGTATAGTCTTTTAATCCTTCTAACATTCTCCAAGACAAGCTAACTACTGCCTATGTACCTGGGGGATTGTGCAATGCAGACTGAGTTTGCTGCAGCTTTTTTCACTTCTGAAAAAATCACAATCCACTTAATCTGACAAGTGAAACCTTTGATTACATGTTACCAGCACAATACTGCTTTTTTTTTTCTTGTTAAGGCAGAGAAGGAAATAAATGCAGAAATGCATCTGCTAAATTTCCAAGTTAGCAATCTGTTGAAGGAAACAGTGATTCTGACAGGTGCAAATGCTGGACTCTCGGGCTTAGGGAGTCTCATGAGCCTTTCAAAGGTTTCTCACCTCACTGATCCGAAATAAACTTCAGTGCTTAGGAAAAATCAAAACAAGCAAAATGTTTTATGTAGCACAATCTGGTATAGAAGTAAAGAACAGGAAGAGAGAAAGAGAGAGAGAAAAAAACCCAACAGGTTTTTTCTGCACTTTGGCCATTAATTGCCATTCTTCTGTAACTTATCTTTTGGAGTTGACCTTTCCCTGAATGTTTCCAGTGCTGGGTGTAGTAATAGAAATGCTACTGTTTAACTACTAGCCGTGTCACTGGTAGTTAAAATAGAAATTGCCTCTCTAGTGCATAATTTAACAATTTGTATAATGAGCATTGTGGACGCTAACCCCTTACCATCGTCACCTTCTTTTACCTTAAGAACGGTTGCATGTTTCGGTTCTTGACTAGCTGTTGAGGTTTGTACTGCTATATATCTCATAGAGTTAAAAAAATGTCAGGGAGAAATATATGGTGAAACGGAGAGGTATATCATGCATACAGTCATATCAGCTGAGGTGCAGCCTCTCTGACTGGGAGGAAAATCGTTGTGTGCACATCTCATCTTCAGGTGCTAGGAAAAGCACTGCTCCAGAGATTTTGGCTAACAGTGGATCAGAAAGGAAAGAAAACCCCCAACACAACACTGTTTCACTGTTTACCTTTAAAATACAATCACTGATCACCATCCTCTGCCTAAAATAAGTGCCTTCAATGCAATCCTCAGCCTCAGCCATCAGGTTTCAGCAATACCACAAAAATGTGAATACGAGCTTGTGGAGCCATTGTGTTTATTGAAGTTTCTTTTCTTTCAGCTCAGACACTGTAAAATAATAACAATAATAATAATAGAAATACTCTGCTCCTCTGGAAGGGCTTCTGAGATATTAGTTCAGCCCTGAGCATATCTAAAATTAATTGTGAGACATATATAATTCTCTGTGCCACATATAGATGTGCATAGGCACACACACACACATATATAAATCGCTCTAGTTTATCACAGATATACACATGTATGACTTTGTTTCAGGAGGGAAAATGCAATGGGACCGACATGCAAGACAGAAATAGAGCATCTTCCTGGCTTGAGTAGAATAAATTATTGCTGAATGCTGAGGTTAATGTTCACTCTGAATTGGGGCCTGCACAGCTGGGAATCTCAGTGCTGTTTGATCTGCCCTTTCAAGCTCTGATGATCCCGCTAAATTGCATTTAATGGACACAGTGCTGAAGTACAAAAAAAATGAGAGGACTTGTTATAAAACAATAGAGACAACTTAACTCACGTGCACACCTGTTCTTTGTATTTCATGAAAGACTTTGTCCTGATGAAGGAGGGAAGATTTTAGGAAGCACTCCACTGGCGTTGTTTGCTTGAGTTTCAAAAGCGCGATTGCCGTTTTTGGGTAGTTGGATCTACAGTCGCTACAGCCATGGATGAATTTTATAGGAGGCGTTTGTACTCAGCTAGTCACATCAGAACAGAGTGTTGCACACCTGCACACTCCTTTGGTAGAAAGAAAACTATTCTGAATAATTATTAGCCAGACATATCTGATTTAAATTGATTGATTCTGCCCATACAGGCTACTGAAGGCTTACACAGATGCAGTAACTTTATGGAAGCACCCTACCCACTTTTCTTGTCCTGCAAGATGACACTCAACATTTATCCCAGCTGAAAAATGGGAATTTTATATTGGTACTCATTTTGGTAGTTTCCTGGGATATTCATAGTAGAGGGAAGTGCAAACTGAAAAATATATCCGCCCAGCTCATTGAAGATTTTAGTACATTTTACTAGATGTTTGTTTCCAAACAAACATGACAAATACTTCCTTATTTTTCTGAAATGATTGAATGTAATTTCCATCTTCTTAACCTTAGATTTATATATGTATTAATCTGTTTGTTGCTAAACTTATCTGTGTGCCCAAGATTGTTCATGAGATCCAGTTGCTGGGCCTGGTCTTTAAATTCTGGTAATAAAAGTGTTTCTTGACAAATCTCTATGATCCTAAAATCAATATGGTGCTATATAAATCTGGAAAAAAAAAAAGGCATTTAGTTGCCAGAAAAAACAGTCAGCATCTGACTCAACTATATTGAGTGAGAATATAGAAAGAAAATGGATTATGTCCTCCTTTTTGCACATAATCTAGACAGCAACATTTAGTCTGAAAATAGCCCTCTGAAAATTTTACACGTAAAATATGTATATTTTCTCTGTATACAAAAAGCAAGGAAAATGTGCAGTGGAAGTATAGACATCTTCATACTGACGTGCTGATTGCTTTCAATCCCAACCTCAAATATGCACCTGAAAGGGGAGCAGTAAGGCTGATATTTTGTTAGGTCCACACTTATGCCTATGACATACGTGTTCATTTCACTAAGACTGCATATGGAATTGTGGAAACCTGTTTGAAGGATGTTCAGTATCGTAGTATGCTTGATGTTGCAGGTAGCTGAGGAAAATTTTGGAAACTGGCTAATGAAAAAGACTTTTTTCTCATATATTTTCTATGTGGTAATAATTTTGGGGCACTTGAGAAATGCGGGTAGTCTCTGTGGCTAGGAAGTATGTGACAGCACTGCGTAAAAAGTACTGCAGGAGAACAGGTCTATATTAACTTATTTTAAGCATACAGTGAGCTATCATGATAATTCAATTTGACATTTGTCACATTTTTCCTCCTTTCCTGACTCTTCCTTCTGAATTTACCTGACTTAGTTCCTGCTTCAAATCTATGAGTTGTGGCTGAATTAGCATATTAGGTGAATGCCTGTGGCCGGAGAAGATTGAGAGGTGGCCGTAATGACAAGATCTTTCCCAGATTGTCTGAAATTGGAGTTTTCTAGCTACTCTTTAGAATTATTCACCTGACTGCTGGAGAGGAACAAGAGTAGGATGGTTTCCATCGGGGCCCGTTGGATATATGAAAACACAATATATTGGGTTTGTGTGGCAAGGTTTTGGCAGTGGGGGGGTTGGGGGGCTACAGGAGTGGCTTCTGGGAGAAGCTGCTAGAAGCTTCCCTCATGTCTGATAGAGCCAATGCCAGCCGGCTGCAAGATGGACCCGCTGCTGGCCAAGGCAGAGCCCATCAGCGATGGTAGTAGCACTTCCGTGATAACATATTTAAAAAGGGGAAAAAACCCCTGTGCAGCTGCAGCTGGAGACAGGAGTAAGAATATGTGAGAGAAACAGCCCTGCAGTCACCAAGGTCAGTGAAGGAGGAGGGGGAAGAGGTGCGCCAGGCACCGGAGCAGAGATTCCCCTGCAGTCCATGGTGAAGACCATGGTGAGGCAGGCTGTGCCTCTGCAGCCTGTGGAGCGTAATGGTGGAGCAGAGATCCACCTGCAGCCCATGGACAACCCCACACTGGAGCAGGTGAATAAGCCCAAAGGAGGCTGTGACCCTATGGGAAGCCTGTGCTGGAGCAGGCTCCTGGCAGGACCTGTGTACCCATGGAGAGAGAGAAGCCCACACTGGAGCAGGTTTGCTGGTGAAAGACTGCACCCCGTGGGAGGGACTCAGGCTGGAGCAGGTTTGCTGGTGAAAGACTGCACCCCGTAGGAGGGACTCATGCTGGAGCAGTTTGTGAAGAGCTGCAGCCTGTGGGAAGGTTTGTGGAGGACTCTCTCGTGGGAGTAACCCCACTGGAGCAGGAGAAGAGTGAGAAGTCCGCCCTCTGAAGAGGAAGGAGCTGCAGAGACAACATGTGATCAACTGACCACAACGCTTATTCCCTCTCCCCCTGTGCCACTGGTGGGGAGGAAATAGAGAATATTGTGAGTAAAGTTAAGACCGACAAGAAGGAAGGGAGGGGTGAGGAGAAGATTTTTTTAAGATTTGGTTTTATTTCTCATTATTTTACACTGATTTGATTGGTAATAAATTAAATTAATTGTTTCCCCAAGCTAAGACTGTTTTGTCCATGATGGTAACTGGTGAATGATCTCTCCCTGTCCTTATCTTGACGCCTGAGCTTTTTGTTACAATTTTCTCTCTTCTGTCCCGCTGAGAAAAGGAGTGATAGAGCAGCTTGGTGGGCACCTGGCATCCAGCCAGGGTCAACCCACCACACATGAGAACAAGAAATAATGCTATTGAGCTTTGCATTTCAGGTCATTAAAACCCACTCTGGAGGAGCTCCAAGGCGCTTTGCTTCTCCTTCAAGGAAAGAGAACATTACTCTAAGTGGTGGAGTGTTTCTTCTGGGAAGCTGATAGGAAACGTGGTTAGAAAATAGCCAGCAAAGGTGAAATGGAAATATAGAATTGTAGGGTAAGAGCAATTAACTCAGCTACTGTAGGGAGGTAATTTAATTAGATGATTCAGGGAAAAGCAATTTAGGTTGGCTTTTTTTTTTTTTTCTTCACTTTTCTTTATTTTTAAATCAATGCGTTAACTCTGGACTAGTAAGAGAGTACAGCAAGAATACAAAGCAAAGATTGTCAGTAACAGGTAAGTGTGTTTTTCTCTATGGTGACTGGTTTTGAGGCAAGCTGAAGCTGGCAAGCTGAGAAAATTGGAAAGAGGAGACTAATTTAAAGAAGAGATAGCGTTGTTCCTAGTCATATTCTTGCTTGAATTCCAAACGTCTGCAGATTATGAACTTAGTTTGGCCTATTAAATATCTAACTTTCAAATCTCGATTGAGATCCAAATCACTGCTGAATTTATGCTTCACTGAAGGAAAGAGATTAGATCCAGATCACTGATCACTAGAGTGTTTGCTGCAGAAAAAGTCCAGGTGTGTTTACTTAATTCCTTAATTTATTAATCTTTACCTACTTCTTCCAAATAATCTACTCTTAAAGGTGGTCAGATACCACACTTATGAGAACAATAGGATGCTCTGGAATGAAGTTTTCTGAGTGGTTGTCTATAGAACAGCAGTTGCTCTGTAAAGCCAATGTGCTTGTTTCATCGCTGGCCTCAGGCCCCTGCAAGCAATAGAGTGTTTGCTATTGAAAAATGTTCGAGAAATATGCAGAAAAGTCTGAGAGAAACGTGGAGTGTTGTCAACTGGCCACTGAGCCGAAAACTTTGCAAAACATTAAATCTGATTGTTTTTTCCTTCTTTCCTCCCTAGGAAATCTCTTTGATTCCACCTGCCATTTCTGTTTTGTCATATTTAGTACCATAATATGAAAATGGCCCCAACAGACTTCTGATGCTAAGAATGGTAGGTGACTTAACAGAGCTCTATTTTTTGCCTTAAGTATCTTGTCTCCTTATTTCCTATATTGAACACTCCAGGATGGAGTTTTCTCCAAATTAGAACAGCAAGTGTGTGCAGCGGCTGCTGTGGGGCTGGCCTGAGACCTTGCTTGGAGTGCTGAGCACCAGTGCCTCCTGAGGGTGCCTCCCTGGAAAAGACTGGCAGCTACAGAAGACTGGGAGTCATGAACACAGTGCTGCAGCTGTAGAGACCTGTGCCACCTTTTATCCTCACAGACGTTCCCTGAGAACTTCAGGTGATGGTGGATTGCTGTGCTACTCTGCCCTTACACTGAAAATAACCACTTTCTAATGGAGGGGCTGTTTTAATACTCTAGTTTATCGGAGACATATAAAAGAATAGCAGTTGGATAGGCTGATAATGGTGTAAGAGTATAATAATAGTTTAATATACAATAGTACTTTTACCTCAAATACATGTAATTATGTAAACAGTCTGTATCAGTAAAATTGTGGTAGCTATAGGGAGTTCATTGTTAGCATTATCTAATTATAAAAGATGCAAAACTACTAACATAGGTAGAGGCCAAAGTACTCTATGATATTTTTAATAAAAGAGGAGGCATGGTCTGCTCGTTAGGGAATAGGATGGTCTTGGTGTCTTTCACATCCCTGCACAGATTTACTCTCTGAGCTTCCCTAGTCATCGGGGTGAAGATTTTCAAACACAGATGAAGTGCTTATGTCCATATTTTACCATTTAATGAAAGTGGCTTGACTTTCAGAGTGTCTGTTTCCCCCACCTTCCAATTCCAGTGCAAATCATGATTACTTGCAGCCGAGGTGATTTTGGCAGCTGGGACTGTAATTACCCTCCATCCTTCCCACTCAGTGCAACTGATGTTAGTGGTGTTCTCCGGATTTACTGAACAGAATTTCACTCTTGGCTGAGCTCTTCAGGATAATATTTTCAAAGGCATCTGTAGGGAGTTAATGTTCAGATCTTACTGAAAATCAGTAGGGTCTTGGTGGTTTATTCCCTTGGATTTCTTTGGAAAAAAAAAAAAGGAATCTAGATTTGCTGACTTTGATCATTAAAATAGGCGGTGGAATTTGTTTCCACCCTGCAAGAAATCTTTATCAGGTCTTACTCAGAGCCCAGAGCTGAAATATTCATGGAGCGGTGATGTTGTGTTAATGATGGTAGTATAACTATGATGTGATTTACTTCTAATCAAGAATGAAACACAGTTTATTAGCCTAACCGCAGAATTCTGTTGTGCTGGGTTTGTCTAGGATAGAGTTAATTTTCTTCATAGTAGCTAGTATGGTGCTATGTTTTGATGTTATGCTGGAAACAGTGTTGATAATACAGAGATGTTTTTGTTATTGCTGAGCAGTGCTGACACAAGAGTCAAAGCCTTTTTCTGCTTCTCACCCCACCCCACCAGTGAGTAGGCTGGGGGTGCACAAGAAGCTGGGAGGGGACGCAGCCGGGACAGCTGACCTCAACTGACCAAAGGGATATTCCGTATCATGTGATGTCATGCTCAGCACGCAAAGCTGAGGGAAGAAGAAGAAATGGGGGAACATTCATAGTGATGGTGTTTGCCTTCCTAAGTCACAGTTACACATGATGGAGCCCTGCCTTCCTGGAGACAACAGAACACCTGCCTGTTGACGGAAGCAGTAAATGAATTTCTTGTTTTTATTTCATTGCACGTGGGGCTTTTGCTTTACCTATTAAACTGTCTTGATCTCAACCTACGAATTTTTTCACTTTTACTCTTCCTATTCTCTTCCCCATCCCACTGAGTGGGAGTGAGTGAGCAGCTGGGTGGGGCTTAGTTTCTGGCCGTGATTAAACCATGACACCTGTACTATGCTAATGCACTTCTACTTAGCAGTGGGAAGAAATTTTTTCCGTTACCTCTTACATTTCTGTTCCAAATGAATGAAATTTCATGTTTCTCTAAAACTGGGAGAACCCTTATTGTACGAAGAACTCTTCGTTTTTAAGGACTGATTTAAGATTTAAGAAAGGATTGGCATGGGAAGAACTAAAAGCCCTATGTCTCTGTTTTCATTAGCACGGGGCTAGTGTGGTGCACGGTCTGAGACATTGATGAAGACTCCGGTAAAGGTTGCTGCTGCTCAGTCAACATAATGGGAAGGGATAGTGGCTCTCTGCTAACTGTCCATGAGTATTTTCCTTCTTGTTCTTCACCTGAATGGGAGACAACTTTTTCCCCATCCCAGACTGATCCCTAATTCAAGAGTTGAATTTACTAGCCATTAGGGATCAGCTAAATCAGAATGTCCTGCATTTATAGCTGTGTGGAAGCATACATACAAGCTGCTATCACAGAGCAGTTCATGCAGGGTAACTTGTCAACCAACTGCCTGTTTATATATATGCTCATGCATCATGGTAATTTGAGGTGATTCAAGGTAGCTAACTTCCAAGGAGACAAGGCAATCTTTGTATTTGAGATCTCTAAAGGAAGAAAAGGTTTCTCTGAGTTGCTTTAAATATGATATGTGCTTTTTACAGTGTGAATAACATTCTTTAATATCTATATTTGGTTTAGCAACTACAATAAATCTGACTCTGGAACATAAGCCTAGAGAGCGTCTGTTTCTTTTTGTTGGAAGGACTAACCATGATAGTTATGTTTCTTTCATTGGATATTTTTCAGCTTTCTTTGCAAAACTTTTCGTTTCCTATGAAGGGTTTTGTCTGTGTTTGCATCTATCACTGGAGCTTGTACAAACTTGGAAGTACTTTCACAATATGCCAGCAGTCATTTTCCTTTCAGTTCTGTCCATTTCTAGAAGAAAGAAAGCAAGCTGGCATGCTGTGGGACTTGAATACAGTATGTTTCCTCTTGTCATACTGTTCCAGCAGTCAGGCAAAGATCAGAGATTTTTTTTCCCCTCAGATGGCCATAAACCATTTTACATTAGAAGTTTTCAGGTAACTATCTGTCACTAAACCAACACACAAGCAGCATGATTTATCACAGTGAACAGAGCTGGCTCAAAAATATTCATGACTCCGTGAACATTTAGAGCTCGATCTAAAAATGTTGCATGCAAGAAAAAAAGGAGAGCAGTTAATAGAAGCTTCATGCTTTAATCTCTCTCAGCTTTACAGACATGCTAGCATATGGATTCACATGTGTCTGCCATGTGGTAGAGTTTGTACTTCTCAGAACCCAAAGCAAATAACATTTTAAGCTTTCTTTTTTAGGGGAAGAAAGGGACAAAACATTCATGTGCTAATAGCTCATACAACTGAAGAGGACAAAGCTCAGCCTACTTGATCCATGGAAATGGAGAGCGATATCAAAAGCTCCAACCTGGGATGTTTAAATGGACTCCCATGTACCAGTACGGAAGAAAGAGAGGTGAGGCCGGCGAACGCTTGCACATGAAGCCTCCGGAGCAGGAGATCTGGAAAGGGAAGGTGAGAGCTGAAAGGCAGTGGGCGGCTCCACCAACAAGGAGGAGACAGGTGCCTGGAAGCGCCCATCGCTCCAAAAGGGATCCGGGCATGGGAATGCGTGCTGCACCAGCTGGAGACGACGGCCGCAGCCTCGTGCAGAGTTATCCTAAGCATCCTCTCAGAATCTGTGCAGGGCTGAGCTCCATTAACTAGAGGGCAAAGAGTAAGTGGCAAATCCTAGTCTGATACATACATAAACAAAGCAGTCAGCTCAGAGCAGGTGGACTCTTTGGCTTTCAGGAGGGACGGGCCTAAGGAGTCTGATTGCAGGATTTGTTATCCTTTAATAAGAATTTATCTAGATCTCTTTTTTGTAATGCTTTATTATTTAAATGTTGCTTGTGTATATCGGACCAAGAAAACAAAAAATCCTGTAAACTTCAGTGTGTTCTTACAACATATCAGATATAGAAAATGGAACTCATTTGATTACCATGCACTATTCAAAAAATCCCAGACAGTATACTTGTTTCAAAACAAATTACCCTTAGGGATTTATTTAGATTATAATATCCAGGGTGTTCCTATATATACAGCAGAAGGGTTATTAAAAATAAATCAGGTTCTTAATAAAGGAATCATTCCCTTGAGTACAAGAACTGAATGGCATTAGCTAGTTGAAGGACAAAACTTTCTGTCAAAGTGGAGATTCAGAAACTTCTACTCAAAGCCAGCGAGACCCCTTCCTCCTCCCTTGCTGAAGAAAAACACTAGTTAGCTGCTGGGAGGCAGATGGGAGGCGTATTTAAAGCCATGATAACTGCGGGTGCAATGGTTTGATAGGTGACAACCCCACCAGACCACTCCAATTGCACGACAGCTGCCTGCAGTCAGTCGCACGCTTGTAGGTATAGATAGATGCATTCTCCCGGCGGGACCCTGCAGACGGCCACATTCTTTCTGTCTTGTGCTATAGTCAGCTCGCTTTCAGCAGCTTATGTTGTAATCAACTACATTCTTATACTAATAAGTTACGGTCCTTCCTCCTCAGGGCGGTATATTGCCCTGCCAAAGTCACTTGCTGTGGTCAATCAGACGGACACAGCCTGATAGGTGTATGAGGGAGACAGAAGTTTTTACTGGGAGAGAAGCACATATGCTATGGGCTGCCTTAGCGTTATAACCCCATGCTATTACCAGACCTCTGTCCTTTAAAGTATAATAAGGAGTCAGATGGCATAACCATATGCTGGCTTCCATTTGTTTTCACCGAAGTCACTTTACTATCAAGGACTATGCTGCCAGTTCCCAGGGGCCTCTTCTCCATCCGATAAGCTGGAGTGTCACACTTGATTTGTTGTTTGTCCCCAAGGTATAGCTCCCATATTCACCTGCATGCTGGTGGCTGTGTAGATGTTGCCTAATGAGCAGCTGAGGCCTCTTAAGGTTTCTCAGGACTTTTATTCTAACCTCCTTCCCCTCTATCCTGCACTCTGTTCCCCAAATCTTATTTTAATTACAAGAGCTGTCACTGAAAGAGAGAAAAAAATGGACAATTGCCTTTTCTAGATAAAGCCAAGTGAAAGGCCAGAATGAGCAAGAGCTACAAACTTCTCTGGCCTTCAGATTTTAATGAGCATATTAGTATGTGGAAATGCCTGCCTCTCAGTGTGCAGCGTGCTGACAAGCAGGCATCATTCATTAGGTTGTCTTGTTTTATATAGCAAGACATTGACTACAAAAAGCTAAGAGTTTTGGAATAAAGTAATTCCTTTTTTTTTTTCCTGATGGTGGTGGATTGTCTTTCAGACTGGAAGAGCTATGGACAGGCTTGTATCTTCCTGTATAACATCTCATCCCCTCTGGAAGAACCCACAAAAGACAAATGTCTATCAGGGACAGCAATTCTAATCCCAAGATACATCAGATATTGTCGGGGATTTTGCTGCCCTTACACTGGTCTAATATAAAGGCAGTAGGAATATGAGAGAATTGCTGGAACTAATATTGGTTCATTTGTCTGTTTCTAATTCGCCTCCTACTGATACAGTCAGTTATTACTGTTTTGTCAACCATCACTATTTTAACTTGTGTTGCACTTAGGTCATCACTTACTTCCTTTGAGATGTCAATAGTAGTAAGGTGTGGGACCTCAGCCATTCCGTTGTATAGACAATGTTGTGCATCCCAGTGAACTTTTTGTTTACCCTTCTTTTTAGCAAGAACCTAGTCTATGTTTTGCTACTTGTTTAGCACCAGATATATTTTTTATGCCATATAAATTACCATACATAACAATCACCATATGTAACACAATTAGTAACATAATTACGTACATAACAAATACTGCAACTAAGAGATGAAAGTTCGTTCTTTGAATCAGTGATACACCTTGGACTATCATTTGGTGTCACCTCTGAGTGAATCCAACTGCCACCTTTGGGACACTGTGCCGTAGAATCTGTCTTGTCTATATGGTAACAAGACAAGGCCATCATCATTAAAGGCTCCAAAGACATTTCTTACAGGAGTAGAGGTGGAGTGCCTGCATACTGTTCAAATTCCTGTGCAAAGAACTGCAGTCTGCTGTCCCAAACCCTTTCTATAGCTTTGATAACAGCTTTTATTGTTATATGAGCTTTCTGAAACTGTTGGTTAAGAACTCTTAAGACAGTAGATAGTTGTAAATAAAGCAGAGCCTTGTGAAGTGCATCATTTTTCAGAGAACCTGGAGATCCAACGGAGTTGAAAGGTGCTATGTAATTGTAAGCTCACTGTCATAAACAAAGTAACTTAGTCCAAGTCTCCCCTTATTTACACGTGGTGTAGCTTCATTGCATTTACTGTAGCTGCACGTTGTGCAAATTGGAGTAGAATCTGGTTCATTAATTCTAATTCTGTTCTGGCTGGACAAACAGACGATGTGCCCAGACAGAATTGTCATTGCATATAAAAGAAGTGCTTTACATATTTTCAAAGTATCATTAAGACACTTATTTGGGCCGCAGTCTAGGAGCATCTCAGAACACAACCTCAATGACATTGCAGCTGTTGCGCTTGGGCATTAAAAAGGCAGTCTTTCCTTTCATTGTAATCACTTTAAAATTACCAGTCATGTGTGGACTCTAAGAGCCTGACCCTCAGCCTATGTGAGTCAGGATGGGAGTCAGGGCATGTATTTCCATTGAAGTGTGCGTGCTTTGAATCACTCTGTGGATTTTGAGTGCCCAGCTGCTGACACCAGGTAGTAGACTGTTTACTGAAACAATCAAAAATATTTAATATCTGAGGATTGTGTTCATGATGGCAAGCACAGCATAGGTGGGAAAAGGGGCTTTTCAAGCACTTCTGTTAGTGTAATGTCAAAATTCCTTCTCTCAAGTGGAATGAGGCAACTCTTTGGTGCTGTTAGCAGTAGAACAACCGCCCCCACAGCCACCTACTCTGCAACAGCCCTTTAAATCTGCAGGAATAACGTAATGGTTAATCTATGATTCATTATAATGTCTGAGTGTGCCTGTGTTGGAGGGGTAACATCTCTCTTCCTGCAAACAGCAAAGCTGTGTGAGTGTAATCTTATCTTACGTTACGCTCCACGCAGCGTTCCCTTTCGCCACGCACTATATCTGTTGTTAAGCGTTGGCTCCTTGCACGACTTTGTCAGCCCTATTTTTGGCATAGAGGGGGGTCCCATGCTGATATTGTTCCAAATCAGTGTTGCACAACTGTTGAACATGGCTGAGAGCTATGCTGTTCCTGGCAGTACAGCCCTAGTAGCCGTAAAACCCCAGGAACGGTACTTCGTGCTCTATCTTCATGTGTGGGCTTCTGCTTAAAGGATGTAGCAGAGTGCACAGACATTGCTAAACTGTCAAAGAGTTGCTTGGGTTTTATTTTAGCTCACACTCTCTTCACTAGATTTTGTTGTGTGGGCCTACATAATGAATAATATTATTTATAATTTATAAATATAAAAATAAAAAATAAAGATATATTAGTATTTTATGTGGAAAAGCATATTAGAGGAAGGCAATCCACATGACCATCATCTCACATCAGTCAGCAGAACTGTAACAACAGCTTGGTAATAGACAGTAAATCCTCAGGTTTATGCAGTAGGAGTAGTTTCTGTCTCATGTGCCACATTGCCAACTGTTATAGGATCATAGGAAAATTTGAAGTGACCTTAAGAAGTCATTTGGTCCAACCTCTGCTTTGCAATTTTATTTGCCACTTACTGTATAGAAAGCGCATTCACAATGGCAGAAAGGATCTGAAGTAGTTTCATCATCTGTTTGCAGTGGTGAGGTTTTGTCTCCCATAGTGATGCTTGGCAGTAGGTTAGTGGGCAGTGGGTTAGTTCTCCTGCAGGAATTCATGGTCTTTAAAAGAGCCACAGCACACACACATCTCTGCAAATGACTGAATGTCCAGAGGACAGTCTGGTTATAAACATATGCACAGAAGCCTACCAGTAATATGGAAAAAAGAGTCTGGAATTATTCTAGGACAAGTTCTTCACAAAGATACATGATATTTTAGGAAATGAATGACAACGCCTACAAAATCATTCCCTTTCTAACCTGCTGTCATGCAGCCGGATTTTCTTCCAAGATATGCATCTGTCTGAATTAATTATTTCAGATCTGTCTCAAATATTTATTGTATCCAATAAAGGTGAGAAAATATCATTCATTGTGGGAACAGAAAGGTAAGAATTGGGAAGAAAAAAACATAGTAAATGTTACTGTAAGAAAACCTGACCTTTCAATTTTTTAGTTTGTCATAGATACAAGTTTATTAATCATGACACAAAAATGTTTTAAGTTCACAGATATTACACATGTCAGTATGAACACACCACTGTGTTAATTGATTCAAAGAGTTTCCATTCATGTCCATTACATGCACAGCATTTTCTTTCTTTCTTTCTTCTTTTTAATCAGTTTTAAATTGAGGCAACACCTGTAGGATCTCTCTTAGATCACCCAGGAAAACTAGAAAACAGGTCAATGCTGGGCATAGAGGTCTATAACCGGGCTGGTTGATTTAATTTCCTGACACAGCTCGTGAGGGACCCAGCTAGCCAAGGCATCCTGCTCAACCTGCTGTTTGTGAACAGAAGACTTGTTGGTGATCTGGTGGCTGGAGGCTGTCTTAGGCATAGCAATCACAGAATAACATTTTTGATTCTTGGAGAAGTAAGGAGAGATGTCAGCAGATCTGCTACCTTGGATTCCAGAGGGCAGACTCTGGCCTGTTTAGGAGCCTGGTTGACAGAATTCTTGGGAGGCAGTCCTGAAGGGCAAAGGAGTCCAAGAAGGCTGGACATTCTTAAGGAAAGAAATCTTAAAGGCTCTGGAGCAGACCACCCTCATGTGCTGAAACATGAGCCAAGGAGGAAGAAGACCAGCCTGGCTGAACAGAGAGCTTTCGGTGGAACTCAGGAAAAAAAAGGAAGTTTATGACGTTTGAAAGAAGGGGCAGACAACTCAGGAGGACTACAAGGATGTCATGAGGTTATGCAGGGAGAAAATTAGAAGGGCCAAAGCCCAACTAGAACTTAATCTGGCTACTGCTATAAAAATAATAAATAAAAATTATTTATTTATAAAATAAATAAAAAGGAAATAAACAATAAAAATGTTTCTGTAAACACATTAACAATAAAAGGAGGACTAAGGAGAATCTCCTTCCTTTATTAGTAGCAGGAGGAAACAGAGTGACAAAGGATGAGGAAAAGGCTGAGGTACTTAATGCCTTCTTTGCCTCAGTCTTTCACAGTAAGACCAGTTGTTCTCTGGGTACCCAGTCCCCTGAGCTGGAAGACAGGGATGGAGAGCAGAATGAAGGCCCCATAATCCAAGGGGAAATGGTTAGAAACCTGCTACACCACTTACATACACATGAATCTATGGGGCCAGATGAGATCCACCCAAGGGTACTGAGGGAGCTGGCAGAAGTGCTCATCAAGCCACTTTCCATCATTTATCAGCAGTCCTGGCAAACCAGGGAGATCCCAGTTCACTGGAGGTTAGCAAATGTGATGCCCATCTACAAGTAGGGCCAAAAGGAGGATCTGGGGACCTACAGGCCTGTCAGTCTCAGCTTGGTGCTGAGGGAGGTTATGAAGCAGATCATCTTGAGTGCCATCACATGGCACATGGCATGTGCAAGACAACCAGATGATCAGGCCCATTTAGCATGGGTTTCTGAAAGGCAGGTCCTGCTTGACTAACCTGATGTCCTTCTATGACAAGGTGACCTGCTTAGTGGATGAGAGAAAGACTATGGATGTTGTCTACCTAAACTTTAGTAAAGCCTTTGACACCATTTCCTACAGAAATCCTCGGAGAAACTGGCTGCTTATGACTTGGACGGGTTTATTCTTTGCTGGATAAAAACCTGTCTGGATGGTCAGGCCCAGGAAGTTGTGATGAATGGAGTCAAATCCAGTTGGCAGCTGGTCACGAGTGGTGCTTCCCAGGGCTCAGTATTGGGGTTAGTTCTGTTTAATGTCTTTATCGACGATCTGGATGAGGGGATCAAGTGCACTCTCAGTAAGTTTTCAGATAACATCTAGTTTGATGGGAGTATTGATCTGCTGGAGAGTAGGAAGGCTCTACAGAGGGATCTGGACAGGCTGGTATGCAGTACCAAGGCCAATTGTGTGACGTTCAACAAGGCTAAGTGTTGGGTCCTGTGCTTGGGTCACAACGACCCCATGCAACGCTACAGGCTTGGAGAAGAGTGGCTGGAAAGCTGCCCAGCAGAAAAGGACCCGGGCGTTTTGGTTGATAGTCCAACTCCCTGAAGCAGAGATCTGTAACTAATTATCCGGGCTGCACGCAGGTATGATAGTGTTGATGCCACATGTCTCTGTGATGAGGAGGTTGAACTGCACTGACTGTTGTTAAAGCGAAAAAGGGTGGCTAGACACATTGCCTCTCCCCCTGGGAAATCCTCCTATGGTCACAGCAAAGGTGACCATGCTGCTTCCAGGGAACTACTTAACATTTGACTGCCTAGACATAGTTTTGTTTTTTCTGGAGACAACAAAAGGCTTTCTTCTGTGACTAAAAATGATTTCCATGTGCAAGTAATATCTGATCAAGGACATATGTCTGCAGAGACCTGTTGATTTTTGTCTGGTGTGCCTGCTTGCTGATTTAAAGTCAAATTCTTCAACCTTATATCAACACAAGCCCATTGTCTCCAGAGATTGAGAACAGAGTTTGGCTCTGGCACCAGAGAGGTCTACCACAATCCATGTAATTCCAGTGTATGTACGATGTGCGACTTGTAACCTTGTTCTCTGCAGAGTAAGTGGTTTGTACATCTCTTATGGAGACACGGTAAACAATTCCAGCACTGCAGCTGAAATTCATTCTATTTTAAATTGCCCTCCTACATTTACAAACAACTGAGTTTTGCTTGCCCACTTCTGTATAAACAATGATTGTGGTATAAATAACCTTGAATACTTTGTAGACTGAGTCTGTGGTGGGATGAGTGAAAGGTCAGAACAAGGCTGAGCGAAAGTGCTATCCAAATAGGATAAAGAACAACTAACACAAAAGCTGTATGGTTAAAACAAAGAACATAAAAAATTTCATTCTGCCCCGGTGTAAACCGCTCTTCCTTAAAGAAGGGAGTGATATGTGAATTCTAAACCTAGGCTGTAGATTTAGAGGCTTTCCAGTTAGGAACTATTTTTTGAAATGTCAGACTATGGCACTTTTTTCAATCAAAGTGGTTTTAAAGAGTTTGAAACTCAAATTCTAAGTAGCATTTTCTCTTGTATTCTAAACATGTGCTGTTTATTAGGAATGGCATGAGATTTTGACAATTCAATCTTATTTTGTGTGTGGAGCTTGAAAGAGTAGCATCATTTTTTCTTGAGAGGCAGTTGCTGGGGTCTAGGGATTTCCTAAAATTGCTAGTAGAGTATCATCCTGGAAGTAATTTACCTTTTTTTTTCAAAGGGACAAGGACACAAGAGAGAGTAAAAAGGCTTAAGATATGTTCCTAATTTGTGCAACATCCACATACAATGCAGAATTTGTTTACCACTTCAGTTCTACTGCCAGTTTCCTATTTTCTTAAGGCAAAATAATCATTGTATTTGAAAATATAGCTGATTTGTAATAATAATTGCTGTAATATTACCAAGTGTGCTTTTTGAGTAGATTTTAAAATTCTCTCTTATGTCTTTCTCCTTCAGTTGAGGTAATAGTAAAGAAAGAGGGAGGATATTATTTTTACGTTGCTATTAATTTGAACTGGGAAGTCTCATTAGGATAACTTTAGATCTGTCTGCAATAGAAAGTGCTATACATGCTGTGCACAAAAGTGTGAGAAATACAGCTTATTACACAAAGACCAGACTCAGAAGCAAATCAGAAATGGATATTAAAACTGACTTTACTATGTCCTTTGTAGTGCCTGCAGTTTTAGTATAGATTTTTTCTTGAAAAATAGGACACAAACCAAATAGCATCTGCAAAACATGTCAACATTTTAATGAAGTTTTGTGTTTTATGCATGCTTTTTGTGGAACCTAGAAGAATCCCGTACAGGACATTGAATCCCAGTGTTTTCAGCTGATCAGACTAATACTACCTCTCCTTAAAGCTTGACTTATTGTATACTTTGAAGCACCTTTTATTTCTACCTGTAACCTACTTACCCACTCCTTTCCCCCTTGCACTGTTAGAGTGCATTGTAGCTTTGCCTTCATTTGAAAAAATGAAACTCTTTGAGCTGAAGAGGCTTCAGCACTTCTCAGGTGCTCAACTTCTCTCATAACCAGCCCGGGGATGCCTCCTGTGGTATGTGCAGCTCAGGAGCTGAAGCCCTGGGAGCAGCTGTCCCCTCATGAATCATTCATAGGGGTGAGCTGTGATGATGAATGATCAGCTGCAAACAATGCATAACATTAAGAGAAAATAAACGCATTTCACTCTAATTTCATTTTTTTCCCCCAGAGGTGGGGCAGAGCCCCAGGTGTTTCTATGGCAAGATAACTTCAGTGATGGAGGAACTTTCACTGCTTTTTGATGATCCCATAGGTCTTCTCAAGACCTTTCCCAAAAGGAGGAGGTGAAACAGCAGTGATGATAGCATAAGACAAGAGCTGTGGACTAGGAAACAGAAACATTTGCTCATGTCTTTAACTTTTGCTGTATTCCCAGATTTTGGAAAATTCATGAAAAATTAAACGAGTGACTAATTTCTGGCTTACTGGGGAATGCCAAGTCACATGTTGTTGTTTCTGCTCTTTGACTGGCTGCCTTCTATAGCTAATCAACACAGTGTCATTTTGAAATTCACATCTGGGAACTCTTTGAGCTAAATATGCACTTTTCATAAGCTCTGGCAACTGTAAAGCTCCAAATGCTTGAATATTCAAGGAAAATAAACACACGTGCTAAGAATGTGACAAAATAGAAATCTGTGTCAAGTTTGAACGAACACTCTAGGATATCTCTGCCCTCTGCTCCCCGCCCTCCACTCGGCTGAACGTGTGTCCCTTACGTAAGACGTGCTCGCAATGCCCCTGAACTTTTGGCATCAGTTCAGAACGTAGTGAACTGGATCGTGCCAGTTTAAATATATCTGGTCATTTTCCAGTACACTGCTCAGCTGTCTACCTTTCAGAGCCCTAGCTGGCATCTCAGTAAGCTCAATCTGCATTTCTGTGTTCGCTAATGCTACGGAGTTCTCTAGTGGGAAACTGGATATTATTATGTTGAGAGCATGAGACAGGGAACTGCAAGATCCGGAGTAATTTCTGGTGGCTACTAAGATTTCCTGTAAACTTCTGGATATGTTCTTCTGGCTTTTAGTATTTAGAGCAGATTCACAGATGCCTGGTCTAATGAAGCACACTTTTAATTTTGTGTATGTGAGTAGTCACATAGCATTTAGAGGAATGAGGCTTTGATCTCTTTAGAGTTCAGCTTCCTGCATGTATTTCACAGTATTTTGGGATACTGAAGCACCATGGAGTTTGGAGACTAATAGGAGGAGTAACACAGTGACGGGTCAAAATGACGTGCTTCGAATTTCTAAAAGAAATCTGCAGACTTTGATATTGTTTACTTTTTTGATATTTACTTGCACCAGAAACAAGAAGGTCCTTCTGAGTGAAGGAACGTTTTCAGGACTTGCTGCTGACTACATCAGGCTAATTCCTCGATCTGCCTCATTGACTCCATGAAAGCATCATGACTTTTTGCTTATATCATTTTTTTCTCTTTATACTATATTACAGCGTGACTGTACAGAGACATGCACAAAGGCTGTGACAAGAATGGTTTTCAGTGGTGCAACTTAGACAGCTATAGACAAGCATAAAGATCACTGCCTGCAAAATTTCTCTGTCCTATGCAGAATAATTCAAATTCCAACCTTCTCTGAGCATTTCTAGTTTTGCTCTTCTACTGTCCTTGAAAGGGTAATAAATAAGTTTCCTTAATAATAGTGATAAAGTACAAGACAAACATGATATTGAAGGAAATGGTTAAGCCTGGATTCCTGGCTATGGCTGAATTAAAGTGCCTGTCATGCCTCGACTCTGTGGCAGAACACATTCTGAAATTAAGCTGAATAACTTAATTTCTAGCTGTGGATTCTATGGATCTTCCCTTGCATGCTGCAAAAAGGCCAAAGCAGAAGGGAGGGAGGAAAGATTAAAAAGAGCAGTGCCAATTATTTGGGGAAGTCATTGTTTGTCCGCATTTAGGAAGAAAGGGACACCATTTGGCAGCATGGGGTGCCACCGTGTTGGTTCCAGCTAATGATCATTGTGTGAATTGAGCTGTAAGGAGAGCTGCCCATTGACCAGCATTGATTGCTTTCGTCGACAGGTGCTAATGTTCAGAGGGCAGATCACAGCTGCTTGCACAGGGTTCCCATTATCCTTTGCTGGGTATTGATTCTCCCTGTGGGATGTTTCCTTCCTAGCTGTGTTAATTTTCAGACCACATATTTGCATTGGTCTGTGCTGAGAGGGATAGGCAGAGGTGTCTTGGCTATATTTAATGGCCTTACCCCCTTCCCTTTCACCTTCCCCCCTGCACCAATCCCTCGAGTCTTCAGAGACTATGTCTGTTGGGATACAGGTTTCCTTTAATTATGGTGCACATTAAGGAACAGGCTCTATGAAGAATATCATTACTACTCTTGTAATTGCTTCAGGTGCACTCAAAAATTAATCAGAAAGTACACAATGGGGTTTTTGTTTTGGTGTGGGTTTTATTTTGAATCCTTTCTAAGCCTGAAGACTTGCTGCCCATGTGTAGAGCTCACACAAGTGTAACATGGAAGGGATGGGAATGAGGTTGCCAGGGCAGGGACTGCTGTGTCCCTTCAGTACTATTTTGGCACTGCGCACAAATGATTAACTAATGGACCTCAGTTGCCATCAAACCAGAGTGGTAGGGTAATACATTCATTTTGCATTGGTATAAATATCTTTCAGGGTTGATGGATATATGGATTTGTCTATTAGTAGGTGTCTGCATAGTGCCTAGAGGTGTGTTGGGATCTTGCAGAATCTTGGTACTACATAAAGACACTTACAGAAGTGATGTCTTAGCTCTCTACTGTAATAAGTCGAAGAAGCCCAAACAAGAGTTTTTGCAGAGAAGAGAGTAATAGCGGATAACAGAAAAAATATTCAGCAACTGAGGCTTTTGCTTGTTTTGGCAAGTATAATCACCTCAGTGCAAATGCTGCCTCCACATATGAAAAAATATTATTCATTTTGTCTCTGTAACATGGAAACAAACAACTAATTAAGGTTCTCTGAACAAAGTATACCTTTGCAATGATGAATGGATCCCAATTTCCAATCTTTCCTTAAGACATCTTTGTTTATGCGGACTGTGTAGAAAGAAGAGGGTACATCTGAACCTAGTTAGCCCTAGGGCTGAAATGGTTAGGTTGTGGTGTTTCTGTAATCAATAACAACCAAAAGATGTATGTGATTATCTTCAACTCCCCAGGTTAAGTGACCAGGTAGTCATTTATAGCTGAATATCCTTCAGCATGGGACCAACATTTGCACTAAATCCTCTGGAACCATATCCCAATGTTTGTGATTTTCTTGTGGAGTCAGCAAATGTAGCATTATTATAAAAATAGCTCTTCTTCAAGCTTCAGGGTACCAAAGTTGTTACCTCATCCTGGAAGTATGAAGCCTGGAAGTATGAAGCCCCAAAGATCATATTCTAACACTAGGAATTTTTTTTTGTTTTCTAGAACATGTTTCCTATACTGTATGTGCACGGCTTTGGAATGGTGAAGTCTACAGACATGAACATAGGATTGTTCTTTTTAATTCTGGCATTTTCACAGTGCACCTTTAAAAAACGAAGCATGGGAGGATGAACTAAAAAAGGATGTGGATATACATAAAAAAATGTACGTTTGGAAAAAAACAGGTAGGGGATTTCAGCAGCATCTGAACAGCAGGCAGAGGATGTGTTCCTCTTCATTTTACCACTGCTGAAGTTGCTTTACCTTTAATGCACAAGGGTTTCTGCTCATCTTGACTTTCCCAGGACTGCAATCGCTTCTGTGGTTGCTGGAGTGAGTAGCTTGTGCTGCAGTGCATGCAGGATTGAAAGAGATGGCTTAATCCTCAGTTGCAGCACATCAGCTTGTTTAAGCAGCCGTAGTGATGCAAGTGTGGACAAGGGTACAAGTCATCTCATTAACTGATAACTGCTGTATGCTGTTGGAGAGTGCAGACTTAAGCTACCCCTGAAATGAAAAAAAGCCAGCTGTTTAAGATCAGCTGGGACATCTAATTTAAAAATGTAAAAGAAAAAAAATAAAAAGAAAATCCCAGCCCATCAGAGAGCCTGAGTCTTCTCTTGCTTAAGCTTGGATAACTCAAGAGAAATGAAACAGAAATGAGTGCAGCGATGCCAGTGTAAAAGCAGCAGAATCAAGATCAGAATCTGGGCCCAAGAGAGAGCATATGTGAATTTTGTAGGAAGAAGCAGGGTGGGAAGAGAAATGTTGGTACGGAATGAATAAAGACAGGGAATATTTATTAGCTGTTTATTGAAATGCTCTTCTACCTTCCTGGGATCAGGAATGTTAAAATTCTCCCATTATTAGTCATAATTTGAACAGTTGTTTCCCAGTCTGCTCAAAAGGAAACATACCAGTTTTGTGAAGGAAAACATCCCAGTTTTCTTTACTGCGTTTGTTTCATGGGCCTGATTCTTGTCTACACGATAAGGGTACAGATCTGGTGTTGCTCATTTGGGACCTACAGCATTGCACAGATGTAAAGGAAGCAAGAGGGGAGAAATGTAGGCCCTGTGGCTGGAAAGGAAGTTCATGAGTTAAAAAAGAATTATTGGGAGGGTGGGATTAGAAATGCAAAAAATAAATTAGAGATTGGAGACTTAAAAGAAGCAGGTGAAGCTGAGAGACAGAGCTTTATTGAAGGGGGTGGTGAGATAGTGTGCTGTGTAAGACAGGAGTTAGCTGAAAGAGAAGAAAATAATTAAATTCAAATAGAAGGCTAATTAAAAAATAAGAAGGAGAAAAGAATATATTAAAAATGAAAAAGGGAATAGAAGGCAATATGAAATAAGAAAATGTAAGTACTGAAAGGTAAGAGATGAAGAAAAATATCTTTATCTAAAGCAATTGTACAAAATAAAAAGCAGCAGCAGTTTTATAAAAGTCTTTACCTTTGGATTGACAGCCACCCCAAAAGATCTCTAAGAAAAGCAATTCAATTCAAATTTGACTCTAGTTAATTAAGACACCAAAGTAGATTACTGATTTGGGCAGCAATTCAATGCAGTTGCAGTGGAGTTGTCAATCAGTACAACTGCAATCCAAATTAGATAACACAAAAAAAAAAAAAAAAGAAAAATAAAGAGCTTGATCTTGCTTCTGCTGAAGTTATTAACAAAACTCTCATTGACTTCAATGGGACAGAAAGAAATCATCCTAAAGAAAAGCCCATAATTAGGAAAGAGAGCAAAGGGCAGAGGTTAAAGTCAAAGAGATGATTTGGGCTGTGAGCCATGACATGAAGATGGAAAGTGAGAGCTTCCTTCATATAATCATAGAATCACAGAATCATAGAACAGTTTAGATTGGAAGGGACCTTAAAGATCACCTAGTTCCAATGCCCTTGCCATTGGCAGAGACACCTTCCACTAGATATGGTTGCTCAAAGCCTCATCCAACCTGGCCTTGAACACCTCCAGGGATGGGGCAGCCACAACTTCTCTGGGCAACCTGTTCCAGTGTCCCACCATCCTCAGAGGGAAGAATTTCTTCCTTAGATCTAATCTAAATCTACCCTCTTTCAATTTAAAGCCATTGCCCCTTGTCCTATCACTACATGCTCTTGTAAAAAGTCCCTCTCCAGTTTTCCTGCAGGCCCCCTTTAGGTACTGGAAGGCTGCTATAAGATCACCCCAGAGCCTTCTCTTTTCCAGGCTGAAAAACTCCAGCTCTCTCAGCCTGTCTTCATAGGAGAGGTGCTCCAGCCCTCGGATCATCTTCGTGGCCCTCCTCTGGACCCACTCCAACAACTCCATGTCCTTTTTAAGTTGGAGACCCCAGAGCTGAATGCAGTTGTCCAGGAGAGTACTCCAGAAGAGTACTCTGCTCATGAGAGCTGAGTAAGGGGACAATCACCTCCCTTGACCTGCTGGCCACGCTTCTTTTGATGCAGCCCAGGATACAGTTGGCTTTCTGGGCTGCCAGTGCACATTGCCGGCTCACGTTGAGCTTATCATCCACCAGCACTCCCAAGTCCTTTTCCTCAGGGCTGCTCCCAATCCATTCTCCGCCCATCCTGTACTCGTGTTTGGGATTGCCCTGACCTATGTGCAGGACCTTGCACTTAGCCTTGTTGAACTTCATGAGATTCACACAGGCCCACCTCTCAAGCCTGTCAAGATCCCTCTGGATGGTATCCCTTCCCTCCAGCTTGTTGACCACATCACACAGCTTGATTTCATCAGCAAACTTGCTGGGAGTACACTCAATCCCACTGTCCATGTCGCTGTCAAAGATGTTAGTGCCTGTCCCAATACTGACCCCTGAGGAACACCACTTGTCACTGATCTCCGCTTAGATAGGAGACCAAGCCCTTGCTGGTTCCTGGTTTGTTCTGCCACACTGCCTCTAGGTCAAGTGGAAAGCTGAGAATGGGACTATATTTTCATAGAATTATAAAATATCCTGTATTGGAAGGGACTCACACGGATCACTGAGTCCAACTTGACTCCACGCAAAGCAACCTTAAAGTTAAATCGGGTATCTTAGAGCATTGTCCAAATTCTGCTTGAACATCCAACAGGCTTGAAGCCATGACCACTTCCCTGGGAAGCTTGTTCCAGTGCTTGATCACCCTCTCAGGGAAGAACTTTTTCCTAATATCCAATATGAACTTCCCCTGATGCAGCTTTAAGCCATTTCCTCGTGTCCTATCACCGGACACTAGGCAGAAAAGATTAGCATCTCAGGCTCTGCTCTCTGTCTTGAGTAGGTTGCAGACAGCATTGAGGTCACCCCTCAGTCTTCTCTAAGCTGAACAAACCTAGCATCCTCAGCCAGTGCTTGTAAGTCATGCGCTATTGTCCTTTCACATTTTTTTTGCTTTCCTTTGGGTATATTCTAAAATTTCTATATCCTTCTTATATTGTGGAGCCCAAAACTGCACACAGTACTTGAGGTGACACCAATGCTGAGTATAGTGGGTCAATCACTTCTTTTGACCAGTTAGCTATTCTGTGCTTAATGAACCCAAGTGTACAGTGGCCCTTTTGGCTGCATATTGTTGACTCAGATTGAGTTTATCATGAATCAAAGCCCCCACATCCCCTTCTGCAGGGCTGCACTCAAACCTCATGTTCCCCAATCCATACGTACATCAGTTTCTCTCTTCTCTTTAAGGCAACCGGCATGGATAGGGTCGGAAGGAAAACGTGCCTTCTTCCCTCTGCCTGGCACACACAAGAAAGAGGCTTGATGATACTTCAGAGAAGCGATGCTGAGCACAATACTTCCTGGAGCTACTTCAAAGATGGTGCAGCTTACCCATCACCCATTATTTCAAGCTTTTCCTGAAGATGCAGTTTAATCCCTAAACATTAAAGAGACAAAGTCTTGTAAATCTTTGAGCATGCAAGTTATTATCCATGGACTAAAATGGAAATAGTCACCTATAAAGCATGTCATGTACTGATATCCCTACTGGTTGCATCAGTAATGGGTCTGGAAAGCCTCTAGCCAGGGTGCTGCTCAGGGCTCAGGCTGCTGCAGGAATTTACTGTGTGCAGATCATATATTTTGGGTGTGTATCAGTTCCACTCCAGGGAATTAAGTTGCTCTTTTTCTTCTTCACAAAAGTGCGGTGAGAATAAACATGTGACATTTTAGGAAAAAGCGATAAATTAAGCCATTCCAACCCACAGCACAGCCACACAGTAAAGTAAAGGTCTGTAAGTATCTTTTGGACAAACCTTGTTCTTCTGCAGATGGATATAACATGGGCTATGTCTCAAAACTTCCTACCTGTTAGTCATTAGCTGCAGCTGCCGAGCTTTGGTCTTTGGCCCCCGCTAGCCTGGGGAAGCAGGCGCATGCTGTATGGCTCAGGTACAGAGGTGTGGGAGAGGGCATGCTGGCTGGGGGATGTGGGGTGTACAGGTGTAATTCAGGATGGTATAAAGCCCAATGAGTTTAACAGCCCCGCTTAATGACATCGTTACCGTACTACACAAGCTCCCATTGAAATTAATGGTATTTCACATAATAAAGTACTGTGCAAATACTTAGTTATGTAGAACATTAATGTGCCTTTTAAAAGTCATAAAACAGAAAATCAATTTCTTCTCTGTAGTTATATTGGAAGTGGAGGCTCATAATAGAAGTGCCAGCACACCTAAAGATGGAAGTCCTCAGCTTCTGAGGTTTGTAGTCATTTGTTCCCTGTCACTTTAATCCTGTTAGAGATTTTAAAATAAGAATTCTTTCCTCTCTGTTTTCTTTTTTTTTTGCCTGTCAAACATAGTTTCCCCTTGGGTTTCTCCAACACAACGGGGGACAACATAAATCTATGGTTTTTGTTTTCCTGTGTATATGCCTGACTCGCAAGTGATGCCAGCAATGAAGTATTTTTTGTTGTTGACTGAATTGAAAAAAAAACCACAAAATGAAACATTTGTGTTCATCCAAAGCAACATTTGTTTTTGTTCCCTCCACTAAACAAAACACCAACTCTTTAGACTTCTCAAATTTAAACATGTTTTCCTAGAAATCACTGTCGGCAAGTATGTGAGCACACTGTTATACATTGTAGTATTCAGGAGGGCACGGATATATTCATTAACACCTTCTCAGAGTGCTCTGTTCGGGCTTTCTGAACTCTTTTGCTGCTTACTTACTAGTGCAAGATAAACGTGATAAATCCTCTGTATGTTTCTTTGCCTTTTCTTTATTCCTGCAGCACATCGTTTAGGCTGGAAGCAGGTCCTCTGGCACCCTTTTAGATATTTCTCTTGCTGCTTTCTGAATAAGGCAGTGTTTCCACATCTTGAGCTGATCCATTAGCTAAGTCAGGTCCTCCCCATCACGTGAATGTACATGTTTCTTTGTCCTGTGAGTTTTGTGAGCCTTCTCCCTCACTGCTCTTATGTGTGTCTCTCTCAAACCCTCCTTGGGATTTTTCGGTTCCTCATTCCTCTCAGCAGACAGGCAGTTAAAGTTGGTTCATCAGCCAATCTCTTGAGCCCAATTGGGTCAAATCATAGTTGTTAAGATCAGTAGTTCCTCAGGGTTCCTCATCTTGTGAGAACAGCTGAGGTGAATTCATAGAAACATTTCACAGCCCAACAATTTTCCTTATAACTTCATCGGTGACCAGAATTTGTCAGTTGTACTGGGGCAGATTCACCAGCTTATCACAGGAGGCACCACGACAACACTGTTTGCCAGCTCCTCTGTGAATGTTTTTCTTAACAGAAAACTGAGAATTATAGTGCCTATAATGAGACAAGCTGATGTCAGAAGAAATGGGGGACTTGCAGAAGCATCAAATGACAGATACAACTAACTATATGTGGATACAACTAAATATATGAAGACTGCGTGCTGGGAAGCTACAGTGCATCATTGCTGTGACGGGGCACACATCCGTGATGCAAGTCACCAGTCCCAGAGAGCTGGACTTGTTGCATGAGTTTGCCCTATAGCCTGATGAGACAATTCATTCCTGACACACATAGATGGAAAAGAAATAGTAAGATCTGGAGGAAGGAAGATAAGAATTGTAGAATGTGCAGCTGAGTGCCCAGAAATGCTTCCAGCAGAGTAGGTGGTGATCCACTGTGCTTTCAGTCTAATGCTCTAGAGCAGAACTATTGTATTACTTTATTTTCTGTTCTATAATCATCACCCCAGATAACTCACATTTGCATAAAATCAGAGGCAGAAAGGGTATTACAACGGAGAAGCAAAACAGATCATAGAGAGTTTAGGAGAAGGGGGTTAATGCAGGAATTGAAACAGTCAATATAGACTGAAAAACTGCGGAGGGAAGAAGCATCTACATTAATTTTTCCTTCAACACCTTTGATTTTTTGATGTTTTAATTAAATTTTGCATTCTTCACTCAGTTAATCTTTTCACATATGAAGCTTACTATAGGTTAATTTGGGGTTTCTCAGTTGCCTCCTTCTGTGTTTTCTTCCGAGATTTAATCACAACTGCTCTTTTATCAGCAAAATCCTGCTAATTCAGACACTCAGGCTTAGATCCGTCACAAGATCTCCCACTGTTCTGCTTCCTTTTTTTTCCCCTTCAGATCCGAAACAAGTCTTACATACTTGCTTTCACCAAGTGTGCTACTTACTCCTTAAGTATGTTTCATAGTCTGCTCTTCCTAAATTCACTGAAAACTTAAAAAATTGTCAAGAGCATTGGGGCTTGCACTTGACAGGGTTAAGATAACCTGGTTGTTTTCTTTCTCAATGGCACCTGGTATTTTTAGAAACAAAATGATATATTGTTTAAAAGCCACTTATTTTCATGTTTCTGAGTCAGTTTCAGCTCCATGGGAACTCTTAGCTTTGCTGTTCTTTTTTCAGATTATTTTGATCTCTTATTACCCCTATTGCCTTGCAGTAGTCAATAAGAGCTTTGGGCCTGGAGTGCTTTAAGCAACTCTTATTCAGGCACAGGATAATAAGGCCTTCTGGTTAACACAAGATAAATTCAAAAAATATCCTTTTGCCTGGGTTTTCTAGTGTCTGGAGTAAAAGTACAAATTTCTCAGCAGATTTGATCTTGCAAGAATGAGAAAATTTTCCTGCCCGCAAGGCTGGTAAAGATTTGGAAGTCAAGAGAACTCTACATTCGGTAAAGTGAAGGAAATCGTACCTGCCTGAGCTCTAGTCTTGTTCACACTCAGCCTGCTCCCAGCTTCTAGCTAGCCCACGTATTTCATCTAGAGCTATCAGGAATGGCAGCAGTGCTGGCTTTTAAGAGGAAAGAAGTGCTAGTAAGACTTACTCTCAAGGCTTAAAAACGTGCAAGAAGTTCTTTGAATCCCTTAAACCGAGCTCTAATCATGATAATACCATTCATCACAGCAGTTCCCCCCACCAAACCAGCCCCTTTAAACACAACTCTTCCTGCTATATAAAGTCATTCAGTGAAAGCTTTTATTACTACTGTCTGTACTATTTTTCCAGGGCGCTACCATAATAGAAATCAACACAGAGAAATCGGTAATAATCACACATGTTTCATATTGGTTCCCATGTGGAAAACATTTCAAAGGTGTCAGTGCCTGGAAAACCTGATGGTTTCATTGAATACCAGAATGAAACTCCAAGGCAAACCCCGAGGAGAGATTAACACTTGGAAGTATAAAATTCAGGTAGTAATGAGAAGCCAGGTGTTCACTGTCAAGGATTCCAAGTTTCCCTAATTACAGGCGAGTATCTGACTTTAACTGCCTCTCTCAGGTGAGCCAGTAATCCTTTGTTGACAAAGATTTATAAAGAGAAAAAAATAACAATAGGAAAAGAAAAAGAAATATGCCTCTGTTTGCTGCTATGGAGAAAATATTACACAAGCAGTCCTATTTCTAACTAAATTAAGATGAGAGAGGGAGTTGGAAGTCATGTTGCACCCACAGTGATCATTCTGCAAATTGCAATATAGATCTAGAATTTCATGTTAATTACATTTTATTTGAAAAGTGCTGCACTACACAGTATTTTCCACAGCAGTGGAGGCATGATTCTGCTCTCAATTATGTAGGTGTAAAGTGGAGTATCTCCAGCGAAGCTAATGAAGTTGGAGTAGTTTAACACTGAAATGAGGAAGATTACAATAAGGCCCTAGAGCCTGCAATATTGCTACTGCAGTTAACGATCATTACTGCAGAATGCTGTAGTCTGGTAATTATTTTGTTCGTGCAGGTAGAAAGATACACAAAATTGGCATCGATTGTGTCTGTAAGAGGAATAGTCCAAAATTCTCCAACCTAATATTGTCTCTCCAAATTGCATTGCGCGTTCCTTTTTGTGTGTATTGTGGTTCTGTGCAAAAGGGAGTGCGTTCAGATTTTGAGGAGGTTGATTTAAAAGGCTGCATGGGAAGCTGAGCATCAAAGTAACAAAACTGTGCCTTCTGTTTCATTAATCCTTTAGGCTGCTCTGATGTCTATTGTCATTATGCGGAGAGCCCATTACTTTTGCTGCTTTCTGAGTGTTTTGATACAGACTTTAAAGTACGACAACTCAGGTAGTCCTAGTCAAAACCACTTTCCAAATCTTGGCTTACTGGTTGCACCATTACACACCAGCCAGGCTTTCCTGAGCACCACATGAGAGGGTGTTTAGGGCCACAAAGTGGATGCGAATTCTTGCTCATGAGATGTTGGGTGGAGCAGGCACAGGTGAGACCTTGCGTTGGACTAAGACAACAGTGGATATCTTGAATCTGTCTCTCCCTGGACGGGTGTGGACACAGGAATTACATCTGTGCTGGTAAACTAACTTGGGCTGGGAGTTTATGCTCAAGCATTGTTATGTGATTGTCCACACTTAAACTGCTAGCAGAGTCCCTGTAATGAATTTAACCAGCATGTTATCTCATCTGGGAATGGATGGGAACAGAACATATAGTGGAGACCGGTCACGAGTGGCGTCCCTCAGGGGTCCGTGTTGGGCCCGGCCCTCTTCAACATCTTTGTCGGTGACGTGGACAGTGGCATGGAGTGCACCCTCAGCAAGTTCGCCGATGACACCAAGCTGTGTGGTGCTGTCGACACGCTGGAAGGGAGGGATGCCATCCAGAGGGACCTCGACAGGCTGGAGAGGTGGGCCCGTACCAACCTCATGAAGTTCAACCAGGCCAAATGCAAGGTCCTACATCTGGGTCGTGGCAATCCCAGGCACAAATACAGACTGGGCAGAGAATGGATCGAGAGCAGCCCTGAGGAGAAGGACTTGGGAGTACTGGTGGACGAGAAGCTCAATATGAGCCGGCAATGTGCTCTTGTGGCCCAGAAGGCCAACCGCGTCCTGGGCTGCATCAAGAGGAGCGTGGCCAGCAGGTCGAGGGAGGTGATTCTTCCCCTCTACTCTGCCCTCGTGAGACCTCACCTGGAGTACTGCGTCCAGTTCTGGAGCCCCCAACATAAGAAGGACATGGACCAGTTGGAGAGGGTCCAGAGGAGGGCCACGAAGATGATAAGAGGGCTGGAGCACCTTTCCTATGAGGACAGGCTGAAAGAGTTGGGGCTGTTCAGCCTGGAGAAGAGGAGGCTCCGGGGTGACCTGATAGCGGTCTTCCAGTACCTCAAGGGGGCCTACAGGTAAGATGGGGAGAGGCTGTTCAGGAGGGCCTGTTGTGATAGGACAAAGGGTAATGGTTTTAAAATAGAGGGAGGTAGATTCAGATTGGATATTAGGAAAAAATTTTTTACCACGAGAGTTGTAGAACACTGGAACAGGTTGCCCAGAGAGGTGGTGGATGCTCCATCCCTGGAGACGTTCAAGGCCCGGTTGGACGAGGCCCTGAGCAACCTGATGTAGTTGGAGATATCCCTGTTCCTTGCAGGGGGGTTGGACTAGATGACCTTTGAAGGTCTCTTCCAGCCCTAACCATTCTATGATTCTATGATTCTATGATATAACAAGAACTATCCTCAAAAAGCAGTTGGGATATGGCAATCCTGTTTTGGGAGTTCTTGAATGTGTATGAATGCAGGCTGGACCATGTCACTCACTTCAGAGCCTCAAAATATTTATAGTCTGAAAAAGATCCCTAGTCTTCTTATGTTTGTATAGTTGTACCATAGTACAGATTCAGCTGTGTAGCCGCTGGAGCAGAGATAAGTCACCACCAACCCATTTTACTTTTCCTTGAAGCCCTGTAGGTCCAAACTCAGGTACCAGCCTGGTAGCTGTGGCTACTGTTGAGCTGAACTGTCAAGGGGCTGAACTGTATACTTTAGGGCGCAAGCATATTTCACATGGACAGGCCTGGATGCACTGTGCCTGGTGATAGTACCCAGATGATCCACTGCCTGAGCGGTTCTGAACCACCAGCCCAAACGTCCTTCTTAGAGAGGCCCCAGCCTCGGGGAGCACCAGGGTGCAAGGGAGCTATTGGCAGCCTGATGGCAGCATTGATGTGAGCTGAGGGTTTCGGAACATGGGTTTCTGCCTGTTCTTGGGACTGATCAGGTTGAGTACAAACTCAGCGTAGCATTGGAGTAAGTGATCATAGAATCATAGAATGGTTAGGGTTGGAAGGGACCTCAAAGATCATCTAGTTCCAACCCCCCTGCCATGGGCAGGGAAACCCTCCACTACACCAGGTTGCCCAAAGCCTCATCCAACCTGGCCTTAAACACTTCCAGGGATGGGACATACACAACTTCTCTGGGAAACCTGTTCCAGTGTCTCACCACCCTCAGATTGAAAAATTTCTTCCTTAGATCTAATCTAAATCTACCTTCTTTCAGTTTAAAGCCATCATCCCTTGTCTTATCACTACATGCCCTTGGAAAAAGTCACTCTCCAGCTTTCCTGTAGGCCCCCTTTAAGTACTGGAAGGCTGCAATAAGATCACTGTGGAGCCTTCTCTTCTCCAGGCTGAATAGCCCCAACTCTCTCAGCCTGTCTTCATAGCAGAGATGCTCCAGCCCTCTGATCATCTTCGTGGCCCTCCTCTGGACTCACTCCAGCAGCTCCATGTCCTTCTTGTGTTGGGGACTCCAGAGCTGAGCACAGTATTCCAGGTGGGGTTTTACGAGAGCAGAGTAGAGGGGCAGAATCACTTCCCTCGACCTGCTGCCCACGCTGCTTTGGATGCAGCCCAGGATACGATTGGCTTTCTGGGCTGCAAGAAAGTGCAGCAGTCAAGTGATGAAAGAGATGAGCCTTGTGTTGTTCTACTGATGTGAAGGTAAGGGGCTGGAGTATGGCACCTAGCATTTTAATTCTACTTAATTCACACTGCAACATAGTCTAAATGTATAGCTAGTGTCAGCCTCTTTGTTAGTATAAGCTATCTAACTAGTATAGCTATCTATATATATAATATATATACATAAAATAGATATTATCTCTATATTAGTATATTTATTAAAAAGACCATTTTTTTGTGAATGTGTCTCTTAAAAACTCCCATGCCAACCTGTTTTCTCCAGCCAGGTGACTCAAGCTTAACACCAATGTTTGTAATGAATTTTGAGCATATGATAACATATCAGTGACAACAACAGAAAAGGTCATTTGAAAAGATATTATTAAAAGATCACTATCTTCAGATAAACTGTTTTCAGTAATACTGCAGTCAAGGTATATGCAGATTTAATAATAGCTCTAACATCAGCTACGTTTGAAAAGGGAATTTTCAAAGGCAGAAGGAGTGCAAACGTCCCCAGGTCAATTCCACTGGGAGAGGGGAGGCTGCCTTTTTATGTCTTTTAGGCTCTTGGAGATTTCCCACCTTCTTGCTTTACACAGGAGGTGGCAAGTCCAGAAATTGTCCTATAGCTGTGCTTTGACGGGCACACTTCTACCGTTCTGCGTTTGGAGGTGTTGAATTGCTGCCGACTTGTTTGTCACAATATTACTCCTAATGCCTTTTAAAAATTACTGTGTGTTGGCTGCTCTTGCTTCTCTCTCTCAAGCGATGGAGAATTAGAGGGGAAGCATGGGAGGAGGAGGATTCAAACAGCCTTTGCAATCAGCTTGGTAGGAGGCAGGCGAGGACAGGGACGGTTTTACAGCATGGGACTAGCTCCTTTTCCTCTGCATTTCTCTGAATAAAAGTGTACTTTCACCTCTCCCCAAACAGAAAGACAACATAAAATCTCATCAGGCCAAGGGTTATACATTTCTTCTCATTAAGTGCTTGTTTAGTACCTTGAGCAACCGAATTCTGAGAGTCTTCTCCGGAAAGGGAAGCCAGCATTATCTGTGGGATAAAATGCAGCTTGTCCTCGGGAAGGACATCACAGTTCAGCTCAGAAGCACAAGCTGGAAAAGGCATACTGCACATGTTCATCATATAATCTATCTCCCGGGATGCACAACTTGAAAAGAGTTCGTATGTCACCGCAATATGTCCCCTTGTTTATCTTCCAGACAGACTTCATGTATCATGTTGATAAATTGGGCAATGCACAGGCCAGTTCCCTCCTACTGAGGTGAGTGGGAGCTGCGTGGTGCCTGATACCAAAGCTAGAGAATTATTCAGATTGACTAACATCGCTGAGCACATGCCAGGCTTGTTTTATTTCCCTTGTCAGATCTCGTGGGGAGTTGTGGAGCTGAGGGGTGACAGGGTTTCAGGAGCAGACTAGAGGATGGCAGCACCCCTTGCTCAGCAGCACCCCACGTAGCACACACGGCCCAGGACCTGCAAAACAGGTGTGGGTGTGTAACGTGGGGAGCAGCCCAAGTGCAGGTGCAAGAGGCTCAGGGTCCAGGGGAAACAAAATCCCCCTTGCTCTGCTGGAGCTGTTGCTCAGGGTTTATCCTTTTTAGTATTTGTCCTGGAGGGTTGCTTAAGGCATTACTGTAACATAAACAATTAATAATAATGATTCAGCAGCTATGTTACTGTGTGCAAAAGAAAACAAAACCAAATAAGGCTAATCTTTTGCAATACTACGTGCTGTTTCCTATAGGGATTGGTATATATCTTCCAGTCATAAAATAATTAAATCTCACTGCTTTCCAGTAGTAAAAGATCTTGAACACACACTGGGGCTTCAGTCCTCACATGGCTAATATTTTTGGGAGTCTGGGTCCAAATATTAAGATCATATTTTACCAAAATGGCTTCTGATTTTTAGTTTTTGTTTGAATACTCAAACAAAATAATTTCAAAGCCTGTTCAGTGTCAGTGCCATGAACAGCACTCGTACACCTGGACTCTGCTGCATTTGTTCCTCACATTTGTGAAGTGAAACAGTGACCATTTTCTTCCTCTGGAATTCAAAGCTAAACACTGAGCAACGTGTCCAAGTAGCTGCTGACCGGTGCACATCTCTTTGTAGAGCCCATCTGCAGCACTGTGCTGTGTCTACGTCTGCCGTCTCATGGGGGGCTCACAAGGAGAAGACCTCATGTACAGTCTTCTGCTGCGTTTTTTCCCCCAGCACTTGCTGTTTGTCCCAGGAGCATTCCCTTGCAGTAATGCAAACACAATATTGCCTTGTGTGACACATGAACAATTTGCTCCTTCACTGGTGGATGTTGTGCTGTAATGGATAGAGCTGTCCAAATGTAACGGACACTGCTGATCGGTGGGTTCAGCAAGACAGTTCAGGTTGCATTCCAGTTCTGTGTTTGGGAATTGAAGGGAGAGTGAGTCTGGATGGGAACGGGGGGATGGTTATGGGGTGTGTAGGGTCGTGTGGCAGTGTCTCTTTTGCCCCTGACAGTGTTCTGGTACCACCAACATACCTCTTAACTCCAAAAACTTTCCCAGTGTAGCTGTCTGGCCAAAAAACACACTTAATTTTGCTTCTGTTCTATCAGAAAACAAGAAGGAGTTAATCCAAGTGCTGTCATCATCATAAATACAGCTTGGAGAGGGAGGCAGCTAAGTCACTAATCCATTCTGAATTCAGCCTGGTGATGCAGAGAGAAAAGAGTGTGTGGCCAAGAAGAAAAACACTGTGTATATCAAAACACACACGGAGAAAATTAGCTTGAGAATGGGAGATGCTGAACATAAAGAGAAGAAAGAAAGAGAATAGAACACAAGATAATAAAAATAAACAGCCACAGCCAGTCTCAGATGCTCCCTCTCCCATTAGAGATGACTTAACTGTCACGAGTTGCCTCACTGGAAAGGTATGCAGGCAGGTGTGACTCAGGATCAGTCCAAATGCAGCCTGTTGTTCTATCCAAGGTGCACATTAAAATATAGAAGTGAATAACTATAATTTGTACCTGAATTAGTAATTGCAAGGGACCGATTCCAACATGCCTTAGGGATTTAGCCATGGAAATCCCACTGACCTTCAGTAGTGCTTATGCACCTACATTCCTTAGGTGCTTTAGAAAATCTGTGTGTGTGTACTGGGCTCAAGGGAAAAGTCCACTGCTATTATTATAATGTGACCATGATTTTGAGATCCTGTAATGTACTCAATTTTACACAAATTTCAACAGTAGTATTTGCCAGGTCAGGGTTGTTGCCATCAAAGTGTAAAGTTCAAATGGGTGCAAATTACTGAGACTTAACATCGTACTTTGAATTACGTCTTTTTATATTTACATGAGATTGTCTTTTCTGAGTCACATCTGGGTTTTGTGCTGTTTACAAACTGCTCTAAAAAACTGAGCTGAGAATGTTTGCAGTTAGTTCAGTATGTCAAACAGAGGAATAGAATTTAGCTCTATTCTTAAACCATGATTATTTATGTAGCAGGCATGTTGGCCAACAGAAGGAATGAAAACTGACGGGCATGAAAATAACCAGTCTGCTTGTACATGAGTCTTGCTTGCAGTGGTCCCAGCAGGAGCTTGAAGAGGACTGTGTAAATTGGGAAACAAAGGGTGCATAGTTAATGCACGCCAGAGATATCCATTTGTGGGGCTACTTAACACCAGAAATCCCACATGATAGTGAGACTGTGAAGGGGCAGAAAGAACTCAGAAAGCTACAGAAACATGTGTGTCCATGCTCTGGGAGTAGTGACTCTTGGCACTGAGCGTGGGCAGGTGCACCAAGTTACCAGTTTAACCTAAAAACGCAGAACAAGTATAAGACGACATGTAGCTATCTGAATTATGCACACTCAAAGATAAATTAAGGGAAGATTAAACTTAAAACAAATTGCAGTTGCAAAATGAGGTAATCAGAAGTGTAAGTGCGTCAGTATCACCACAGCCACGTGCCTTAATCTGATGCCTGCAGGCATACCCATTGGCACCGGTACTGTGAGAACTATTACATGATCACTATAATGGTTTTCCACGGGTGCCTGCCTCATGTATGGAATGGCAAGGGCATAGATTGCTGGATGAGACAGAGGATCAATAATTAGTTTTAACCTTGTCTTCTTAAGAAATGAGTCTTTTGTTATTTCTCCTGGCCAGTCCTCTCTCTAATGACTTTAATTGGACAATCTAATCTGAACTTGACTTGGAGAAAGGAGGATAGTGTGTGTCCTTAGAACCTCGCTAAGAAGGCTCAACCAACATATTAGACATCAGAGAATCACTTGCTCAGAGTGAAGCAGGTTCATTTAATACTGCATTTCACAGTCTATTCGGATTTATCATTCATAGTGTTCCTCATAAGCAGCAGGATACACCAGATAAGGAATTTTCACAGTGCCGTGGACTTTCTGCTGGCAACTACTACTCTATCAACTGAGCACCTTGCAAATACAAAGTAAGCTTTACAATGATAAAGGAACAGATAAGAGACATTATCTGCATGTTATGGAAGAGGATCTAAACACATAGTACCATCAATTTTGGGTGCTTCAATAGTAATTTGTATAACATGGGACACAACTAGATTTTTCTGATGTGCCAAGCGCTGGCAATTCTCAGACGCTGCTGAGACAAGTCAGAACAACTGGCAGGGCCATCCATCCCGTGGACTCAGGGACACACATCTCACAGTACTGCTCTTTTGCACCGCTTGTATGTTTTCTAGAACATATGTCGTTTCATGTGACTTGCCTCAGTTCTTGTAAACCTATTTGACTCTATATAAAGCAGCAGACTCAGCTGAGGCTGGAAATTGAAGACATAGGGAATATATTACTGCATTTTCAACACAGAGTAGGAATTGTGGAAAGGTGAGAATCTTGGCACTGAGAGCGTGAAGAACAGCTTACTCCACTTAGTAACAAGCTACGATGAGAAACAGTTTGTCCACTGTCAGTATCTCACAGCATTTCTTGCTCTCTCTCTCATCCACCTTTCTCAAACACATTCCTGAAGCCCTGCAAACCCCTCGTCTTCCAAGATCCATCTCTAAATGCCAAGGCAGGCTGATGGAATAAAGCAGAACTTTGTCCTTTGACACCTGTGTTTCTCTTATCTTCCTTCTTTTGGTTCTTTTTTTTCCTTTTCCCCATGGGAAAAAAATCTTTGTGGCAATATTTCTCAGACCTCTCTAATGGGCCTGTCTAAAGAAGAAAGGAGTAAAACAGACAAAGCATGAAAACTTTTGCAAAGATGAAATCAGGAGAGATTTATTACAGTAAAAACGCAGTACGATGAACAAAAGGATCAGTCTGGAGCACCTTGCTGGTCTTTATGTCAGAAGTTACTAATTCGTGGAAGACTTTATGGAATCAAGATACCAAGTATTTCTCATATTTTAGTTACTTCTATTAAACCTGTCAGCTCAAAATTACCAAGATTTACGAAGTAATTTCTAATTGGTCTAATTCACTTACATATACCATAGAATCATCTATAATATCTACTAAAAGATATATAATATATAAAATCTTGATCTAAATGGGCAGTTGGAAGGGACAGTATGAAGATTATCTGTCCTGTTTCTTATATAGAAAATCTTCTCGTGTCTGATTCTTTTCGTTGCCTGTATAGCATTCTGTCCTGTATAGACAAAAATCAGCAACTTTGTGTAAAGTATAACTCTGTATAAAGTGAATAAAAGCAGAAAGAAGGCTGCAAATATTTTACTAATGTGGTGATGAAACTGAAACTCTTCTTATAAAGCTGATACTGAGCTATTTCAGGTTTTAGATATGCATAACATTATGCAGTCAAAATGAAGGTGCCTCATCCCATATTGCACTGTTCTTAATATAAATAAAATTTATGTGCAATATTTTATTTAATATAATAAAATTAATACAAGAGCAAAACTGCATGATCTTGTATGGCAACATAACTTTGTATTCATGGCTGATTTTTTTCTGTGTTAAACAAAAAAATAATGTGGGTTGATGCAGTGTCCTAACACAATAGGGGCTAATGAATAGAGCTTGCTGCACTCAAGAGACTGCAGTTCAATTACTAGTGGTGCCAATCAAGTCAGAAATATTAACCATGGTAACAGCAGATTTGAGTTGCGTGGAATGAGGCAGTGGCTTCTTGGGGAAGAACGCCTCTTGGGAGGGAAGGGGATGCTCACAGCAAGAGTTGCAGAAGGTCGGAGAATCCTTCTTTGTGACAAAGGAGAGCAATACTCAGCTCACGCTACAGGGACTTTTGTGCTGTTTGTGTATGTTTTCATTGCAAGTGCACCTGAGAGGTCGTAACTAGTAAGTGTGGTTAACTATGGGGCTCATACCATATACCTGACCTATAGAACGGTATTTTCTATGTGTAAGTGTACATTAGTTGTATAAGTGGACATTAGTTAATCATGTGAAAGATAAATTTCAATGCAGGTTAGGTCCTAAGTAGGAGTAAAATGTTGCTGAAGTCAGTGTGAATGGACCGAATTACACCAATCGAAGCTGTAGCCTTTTATGAGGATTTACTTAATATAGTGCATTTGTTCTGTTGGCTGATGATCAGAGTGAGGATCCCTTGATTTGATACAACGGCAGTGTTATGTATTAGTAGCATGAACAGGAAGCAGCTGGCATCCTGTTCAGAAAACAATCTCAGTTTTTATTGCAGAGAGCAATATTGAAAAACGGGGTGTGTGTGTGTGAGGGGCCGAATCCTTAAAAATGTGAGAGTTTGGATACTATCCCTTTTCATTGACTAATCACTTCTAGACTAAGTCTAGATTTGTCTCTTTTCGCAGAAAGCTGTTCTGATGTCGGTCCTTTGGAATACAGAGGAAACTGGTTAGAGCCCCAAAATGGCTATTTGCACCTGCCTGCTGCCTCTCCTTCTCTTCCAGCTGGTGAGTGTACTCAGTTGTGGAGTGCTTTACTTTTCTCTTATTTATGAAGAGATGGCACATCTTTTCGGTCAGCATCACTGAAATATTTCCTACTCTTTGTCTTGAATGCCATTAAGAAGCCAGCTGTTAGGGACAGTGGTGGGAGCTTAGCTCCACTGGTAACTCAAACTTCAGTAAAAGTATACAATGGGTTTGCTAATAGCTCGAGAGTAATAGAAGCCAATAGTGAATTTGAACATGTCCGCAAAGCTGGTGAATATAATGTGTAGTTAATATATTTTTCTGAGAATTTTAGAATGTGCAAGAACTAACATGATGTCTCTGTAAGGCAAACAGGTGTAGTGCTTGGACCAGGCAGCTGGGTCATAGAGGTTCCTCTTGTCTGGTTCAGGCATCTGAAATGTAGTCATCCCAGTCTAGTCTCATTACCTTAGGCCCCTCTTGTAGTCGAATACTATGCAATCTAGGCAGATGTTTCCCACCTGGAATATTGCATTCAGCTCTGGAGTCCCCAACACAAGAAGGACATGGAGCTGCTGGAGCGAGTCCAGAGGAGGGCCACAAAGATGTTCTGAGGGCTGGAGCGCCTCTCCTATGAAGACAGGCTGAGAGAGTTGGCGCTGTTCAGCCTGGAGAAGAGAAGGCTCCGGGGTGATCTTATTGCAGCCTTCCGGTACTTAAAGGGGCCCTACAGGAAAGCTGGAGAGGGACTTTTTCCAAGGGCATGTAGTGATAGGACAAGGGGCAATGGCTTTAAATTGAAAGAGGGTAGATTTAGATTAGATCTAAGGAAGAAATTTTTCACTCAGAGGGTGATGAGGCACTGGTACAGGTTGCCCAGAGAAGCTGTAGATGCCTCATCCCTGGAAGTGTTCAAGGCCAGGTTGGATGAGGCTTTGAGCAACCTGGTGTAGTGGAGGGTTTCCCTGCCCATGACAGGGGGTTTGGACCTAGATGATCTTTGAGGTCCCTTCCAACCCTAAACATTCTATGATTCTATATTTCACCTTGACCATCTCAGAACTTGTCCCAGCATGAGAGGAAGACAGATCTTCACAGCCCAGAAATGGAGCTCAGGGACACTTTGTCAACCCACATTTTGTGTCTAAAGCCAGGTGACATGGAGTGGCTTGATGAATGTGTTCTGACAAAACAGCAGCAAGTGATGTGAGGACAGGCAAGGCCATCTAGTAACTGAGGCTGTGCCCTGGCTGCCAGGAGGTTGAATTTTAATCCCACTTTTAACACTATTGTCTATTTGGCCTGAGACAGGGTCACTTTCCATCATTACCTCCTTTTTACCCCTCTTTCTCCTCCCACGTTTTGTCTGTCTTGAGCACTGAACATTTATTCAGTGTGGGAGACAGTTTCCTTTTTCTCCTAATGAAGACTGAATCCCAGTGTCTTAGTCATAGTAGAAAATGTGAGCCATCTGGTTAAGATATCCTGGTAAAAATGCTCTTAAGTCATCGCTGTTTCAATTTCATAAGCGACTTAGTGGAGGAGGATGAGAAGCCGCTTGTCATGTTTCTAAAGCGTAATGCTCCAACCACTGGGCTAAACCATGATTTACTCACTGGATTGATGAATAACCAATTACTGTGAAAACACCACCAGAAACAATTTGAGGAAGCTAGTGCTTAGGTTGATTGACAGTCTGTTGCTAAGGCATTTGCTTGAAAAATGCAGGAACCACATTCAGGTCATGTTGTGGCTCGTTCAGAACAGTGCCTGAAGCCAAGGTAGTCTACAGGCTCTGTAGCCATTAGGCTACCCGGATGTTTTCTTGTCAACTCCAGGAATATTCAAATAACAGTAGTGTGTCTGAATACTCTGAATGCCCAGTTCAATGCCTAGGTTGGTTTAGGTCCGAATTGTGTTTAGTGAAGGAGAGTACTGAACCAGTCTCACATGTCTGGGCAGAGCTGTAATTACTGGAAGAGACTACGATACCAGAGTGATAGATAACAGCATTATTCGCATCTAGCTCTCAAACCCTTATTCCACTTGTTCAGTGCAAATCCCAAAATAATTTCAACCTTACTGAAATTACACTTTTGGCAAATGTTTATATTGTTTCACCTGATCTTGATTTGTCATGCGATCAGTCCACAACACCTATCGAGTTACGAGTAATGACTGCCTCAGTAGGCAATATGTGAAAATACAGGAAACAAAAAATTGGAAACTGTGTACCCTAAATTGCATCCTTGGTTCTGTTGGCTTCAGTGGAACATGCTGGATTATCCAAGATCTTCATTCTTTTACTTTCTATTTTTCTCCTTCTCTAATGAATCTTTATCAAATAATCTCAGCTGTTTTGGCAGAGCCATAATTGCACTACTCTCTACAGTAAAAGTTCCTAATAATCTGTAAATGAAAAGGCACTATCTCCAAATTTTTCTTCTTTCCCTCCAACAAATGCACTTAAAATAACAGTTTTTCTGGAATCCTTCCCTCTCACCTGAGTGGAAGTGTAGGAAGGAAATCTGTTTAATCTTCATTCTCATGCTTTCCTGATTCACCTGGCAACTCTTGGGAATTTAAGGCAAAACAGTTCAATAAGGCAGAGGAAAATTACAACCTAAGTTTTATGCAATGTTTTAGGATAAATGAGATTCCACTGTTATTATCCTTCACCATTGCCTCTCCTCAGCTCCTGTCTGCCATAAGAAGAAATGTGCTCTCTTACTAGTGAAGTATTTGTGGTAGAATGTGGCTTTAATAATAGGGTAAGTTTTATTTGCGACCTAATAACTAACATTAGTTGAATGATATTCAGGCCAGCTCTACTAACAACAGTATACGCTTTATTTTTAACAATATTGCATTCTCTATAAAGAAAGAAAATATCTCCATAACAAATAAAAAATCCCAACAGGCCAACCAAACAAATAAAAATTGAGGACCTTGAGTCTAGCATAAGCCTCATAAATTGTTCTTCATGTTTTTTTCTTAGGACAATAGTTTCCCTTAAGAAAATGTTTGCCATCCAAGAAAATGAGCTACTCAGTTATTTCCTTATCTGAAACCACAATTCATGATGTCCAAAATGATTTTTCCCAGCATTTTAAATGATTGCAGATTAGAAGCTATCAATAATGCACATCCTTGTAAAAGGCATAGACCCACTTTAGCTTCTTCTTTTGCACGTCAACGTGAAGTTTTTCACTGTCTTGTGTCTGAGTAATCATTTAAAACAGAGTCGTGCTAGAATGGCAGCAATACACTGTGCTTGGTGGAAATATGCAGGATGTTCCTGTGTATGGAGCTAAGACATTAAGAGGTGAAAGTGAATTCTGTGGTATTAACAAAAAAGAACATGAGCTTCACAGAGATGATAAACCATAAGCTCAGAGGCTGGTGGAGCCTGGCCCTCAGCTGGCATAGAAAGGAAAGAATTACTGTCTCGAAATCAGCATAAAGAGCAGAAGCGAACATGAGGCAGAGGCAGATTAGAAGAGTGTGGAAATGGAAATTACCTTACTGCTGTGACAGTAATTTACCTGCACTGCTGATACCCTCGGAAAATAGGACAGTACAGCCCCATGGGAAGCTGCACGTCTCTAAGAGGGCAAAGCAGGTGTCTACATGAGGCAAGAGTGGGACAAACCATGGGCTGCCTTTATCTTACTCCTTGGCTTTCAGATGAAATTCTTCCGCTCCAGAAAAAGTTCTTTATTTGAGCAAGCTTAGTGTTTTCTTGTGAATATCTGACTGGTTGTGGAGATGATACAGACTTTTGTGTCCAGCCTACTGTAGAGGAACTGGGAACAGAAGAGGTGACCTCGTCACCAACAGTGGGAGAACACTACAGCAGACAAAGAGCAGCCAATACATATCAGGAATTGAAGAAGAATATAGCAAATGCTTCCATTACCATGGTAATCATATACAGTAACACAAGTTCCAACACCATAGTCTTTCCTATTTAATAGCTAAGAATGGAATATAAGATATGAAGGGTAGTGAATTGGATAATGGAGAACAGATCTCAATGCAAAGAGTGAATGTAATCAGAGATCTGTGTGCATGTGGGTCTTCCTCAAACAGAATATAACCTTATTAGCAAGGAGAAGATTCCTCAGTGTTATTATCCTGCTGAATACAAGGAGTTACTCAGGCTGTTATTTTTTCATGTGCTTGACTTGATCTTTCCAAAACAACAGGACCACAACCTGGGCCTCAGAATCACTCAGGAAGAGTGGTTTGAAACTTGTGGAGATGTGTAAATACTAAACTGTTGTAAACGGCAAGGGAATGATTCCATTTTTAGAAAAGAAATGTGGCTACCATTATTACTGTTTCTAGAACAGTCCTGCAGTTTCTTCACAATTTGTGCAGATGCGTTCAATTTCAGTCGTTTGCCCTGTCAGTTTTCTGATACATGTTACATCATTTCCTTTCAGATGCCTGAGTGGTGGTGATCAGTAGTGTGTGATGAATGGAAAAGGAAGCTTTACTTTAAAAGTAAAAATCGCATTGGAGTTCTATATGTGAAAGTAAAATGTAGACGTTCCATCGTAAATTATATGTTGCTGTAGCTCCTGCTTCATGTTTTGTTGAGGCACCACAGCCCAAACAACATTCAATATATGCAACGGCAGTAAGCTATTAAAGTAGAAGCAGAGAGCCATGTATCAGAGTGTCAGCATCAGTAACACCTATTCAATCTCTAGCAGCCTCTGGTACAAGTTAGATTACCCTGGATGTATGTGTGCAGTCTCTCTCTTTTAGCAGGAAGTCCATGTAAGTATGAGCTTTGTCATGTGAAGACAGAAAACAGGGACTGTAATTTAAAGGCACTGACGATGATGCTGGAATGCTTCGGCTCAGTTGGTTTATTGAGTTTAAAGTGATGGCTGTTCAAATGTTTAGCTCTGCCATCTTTTACTGACAATGTGAAGGAAGAGTAAACCATGATATGGTTTTCATGTCCTTCAAGGTGCAAGGGCCTGGCTGTGAAGAGCAGGTGATTGCTGACCTATTCAGACTGGAATATCAGAAAGTTAGAGGGACTTTGGCGTTAACTTCTCAGTCAGTACAACAGAGCTGGTCTAGGGATTTAAATAGGTGGTAGATGCATGTGTTTAGCAATCCCTCACTTCCATTCTGAAAAGCCTCTTACAGTAACAAGTACTACGAGATCAACTAGAGCTGTAGATGATTTTGGTGGTGAGACAGTTGTAGATTAACATGTTGAAATATTTCTACATCATGCTTGTGGAACTGCAAGTGTGATCCATAATGTGGACAAATAAATAAAAGAGAAGCCAAGCTTTAACAAGCTATATACAGTAATGAATGGTCGATAAGTTCCGTCAAGAATTCTGAAGATTCATACAGGACTTGTATTCCTTTCCTTGGCTTGCTTCACCTTGCTTTGCTTTCCTTTCCACCAAGAAATCAAGCAATTTAGCAGAGGATGGAATCACAAAATCTAAACTGGGCAAAATTGGATCTGTATGTGTACTGTCAGATCAAAATTTATTCCATTAAAAGGGGCAGGCTTGAAAGTTGAGAGAAGGTGACAAGAAACAAGTCTCCCACTCCTCCCACTCCCAGGAGGTTTCAATGTCTTGAAATAAATGGAAAATTATCCCAGGACATATAAGCAGCCAGCTTGATGCTCCCTAAGCACAGAAAAATCGAACATTGCTTCTCTTTAGATGAAGTTGATGAGAAATTAAGAAGTATGACCTACTGTTATCTAGGTAACTGCTTCCTCTGACATAGATGTTTCCAGGGTGTTAATGATGAGGAACAAATGTTACTGGCTTTGTGCACAATAGATCAGTACTTTCGTATTCACCAATGACTAATGGCCAATCAATGAAGTCATGTGAAGTGGTTTGTAGTTGAAATTTGGAACTATATTGAGAATTATTTCAGTATTAACTTTAAGTAGAATTTCGATTATAAGAATGCAGAGCAATTTTGTTTGATTTGAGTGACAACAATGATCCATTGGTCCTAAATGTTTGAGAACCAGTCGCTCAAGGGCAGTATGTTTGAAAAAAGTTCTGCTATCAGTATCTAGAAAACTAATGAGATAGTTAAAAGTTTGTGCTGCTTTAACTTAAAAAGCTCATGAATCACCAAGAAATTGGAAGAAGGGGAAGGCTCTGTGTCAGGATTTCTGGTTGTGGAAGTAAAGCAACAGAATATAGAGTTAGAAATATGGCAAACGAGGATGAAAACCACTGTTTGAGGGACTGAATACTACTAATAATACTATGTCATCTTGGAAAAATTATGTCACCTTTGGAATCCGGTCAATTAGTCAGCTTTTCTGGCACTGTGATATTATTTCAGTCACAGTACTTTTTGGGAATGAGCTGGATTTATGGTGTCAGCATTCATTTTCTAGAACAACTAGCAGCTCATATGTCACTTCCCTTTTCTCTTTCTCTTTCTCGGAAAAAACCAACATTTCTCTAGAAGTTGCTTATGTATGGTGAAATTTGTTCAATATTCTTGTATCTCTTCTTTGTACTTGAATCAGAACTGACTGTGAGGGTCCACTGTAAGAGTAGACACGTTTGGAGTTAGATAGTACTGGAGAACATCCACAATTACAGCTACCTGAGCTTCGTACTGGAGAACAGAGACGTCCACCAGGAACGAAGAAATAACACTGCAGAAAAAAAACCGTAACTATCTTGTCCTCTTTTTTAAAAGGATAGACCATAGAAATCATGCTGGTAAGCAGTTCCGCTATCAGCTTTATTATTATGTTTCTTTTTTTGTTCTTGTAACTATGAAGAAAGGCTGCCCAGGGAGGTGGTTGAGTCCCCATCCCTGGATGTGTTTAAGAATAGGGTGGATGATCTACTTAGGGATATGGTTTAATGGGGATTAGGGATGGTTGGACTCGATGATCTCTAAGGTCTTTTCCAACCTAGAAATCTATGAATCTATGAATCTATGAAAACCAAGCCCCTTAGAGACGGACATTATCACTACTGCAGTGAATAGAGATTGTGTGCCCCTTTCCTTCATTTGCCTTTTAAAACTATCAATAGCTTTTCTAATAATAAGAAAAAATAAATATACTACATTCAGCATTTGTGTTAAACCAAGTTTGGGTGTAAAATGAGTCATTCCTTCCGATTAGAGACAATAAAAAGTTGTGTAGAATGGTAAAACCACAATGCGCGCCACTTCACTCTAGCTTCATGAAAGATATCTTTTCCATGTCTTAACTATACACACTTAAAAACTTAACTGTATTGACAGCGGAGCTGAGATGCGTTGCAATCAGGCATTATTTGATCAGGCAGTTCTTGTTGTACTGTACATAGCTAGACAGTTGCTTTAAATACAATAATAAAAGTAAAATCTTACACAAGGCAGCACAGCTTAGTAATTGCTGTTTTGGAGCTCACGTCGCTGCAGTTATTTAGCTCAGCATTTCATCTCCAGCTGCAGCACAATTTTGCCAAATATAGATAAATGAAGTTAAAGTTATTGGCAACGGCTAGTTCTGTATCCCTGTTTCGAGTTCATAGATTTCATAGGAAAGGCCTTCCTTTATTTTTGCAGCAAGCAATTGTTTTGAACTCCAAACTTCTTCACGTTCCAGTACAATGCAGTGTTTTCAGTTCTACTTTATCAGGCAGATACTGGTAAACAGAGAGAATGAGCAGGTTCCCTGTTTGAGAAATATATCACATGAAAAATGAGGGAGGAACAAGCTCAGAAACTGAACCTCACTTAGCATATTTAAAGGTTTAATGTAATTTTGATGCTGAATTTAGAGACAGTGCCTATCAGTATGGGATGTCTAACCCTATGGAGAGCTAATTTCATTACTTTCTATGTAGTATGAGATGACCCGGTAGCATGGTCTGCTGCAGACTGTCCTTCTCACTATAAACGATGTAACTTTCTGGTTTCTTTAAATATTCCATAAAGAACAACTCCTTCCATCTGAATTTAACAAAAGAGACATGCAAGTACAAATACATGTTACATGATACATACATAATTTTGAACACATTCTAAGTCACTACAGAAACAGTTATTATTAAATAAACTCAAGAACTGTAAAATCTAGAAATATACTCTTATTTCTTCAGGTTAGTTCAATTCTGTTTCCTTCTCACTCTTGCAAACATGTTAGATTGTCACTTTTACATCTATCTGGTGTTTACCTGTAAACAAGTAAGCGAGTCAGGAAATGCTGGTGTTTCCTCTGACCCACCTGGCTGCTTTTCCTTTGATCTATGATCCTTTTGGCTAAAAGGCAACCAGAAATGTCTTACTCTGCAGAAAGCAAACTCATGGAGCTTTTATTTTGAATGGATATGCATGGCAAAACACATCTCAAGAACTGCTGTGAAACAGTCTAGATATGGAAAGGAGAAAACACTTCCTTCTTTACATCCAAACACTGGCCTAGAGTTTCTTTCCACAGAGCTTCCATATTAAAAGCACGTGCAAATCTTTTGTCATATGCTACTTTTGCTGTGATAACTTCACTTGGGACCATAGCTTTAGAAGCAGTAAACTCTAAAATTACGTTGGGAAGATGCCAGAAGTTTGCCAGTGAGATTTCAAAGGGAAACCACATTTTCAGATTTTTTTTTTTTTGTCTGTGAAATTTGCCTGATTCATGCAGAGTGACTGGTTTCAGCCAAAGAAAAGGCTTCTCCTTTTTGTGATTTCTCACCAGCTTTACCGACACTGTGAGTTTCACTTCACAGATCCTATGTCATCCTTTTCTCCAAATAAAACTTTGGAGGTTCAATGAAGTTATAGGCTTTTAATTGAAACAAAACCCCACACATAAAACCTCAAACCACCTAAAAAAATAATTGCCACTGATAACACAGCAGCAAATGAAAAACAGATATTTGTATTTGTTGTATTATGGAAGAGGGCAAATATGTTTCTTTAGCTAACTCAGAATGATTTTCATTAGATGTTATGAAATGATCCCCTTTTTAGATTGCACTCATTTTGATATTACTTTAGAAAAGTTCAGCTAAGAACATCTCTTAGCTCTTTTGAAATTCATGAGGTCTCACAATGTAGGGTGTATAACTTCTTCCTATGCTATAAATATACTATTTGCTTTTATACTGGGCTTTTTCATTGAAACAGCTGAAGCATATTTCAAGTAGAGTTAATTAAAAATGATGGGGTTTTCATACAAGAAATGTTGATGAAAACAATATTTTTCACTTCTGAAAATATTTTTATTACAAAAATAAAACTTTTTTAAAAGAGAAAATCTTTTTTCTTGAAGGTTGTCTTGTGAAAAAAACATACCTTTTCCCATGGAGAAAAAGGAAATATTTCTGTTTCACTGAATGGCTATAACACAGCAATAAATTTCCTACAAAAAATTCAGGATTATCTTAATTAGGACCACTATTGTTTAGGTTTATAAGATGAATTGATGCAGTCACAACAGAACTGTAGGTTTTACATCCCCATCTCCTGTTCACAGTACTAAACCAGCTGAAAATAGTACTTTACAATATGAAGGAGAGAAACTGGAACTTTTTCCAGTATGATTCTCTTTTCTCATGAGAGCAACAAGTAATAGCAAATAACAGTTTTGATGTTCTAGCCAGGTTCTATAGGATTGTTGTTCCTGTCATTACTGTTGGTGAAACTTTTCACTGGTGGATTCAGAGAGCTTTTTCCTGAACTTTTTATACCAGTATAACTCCATCAAATGCAGCTATCCCTTATGTATATCAATAAATGAGGTAGGTAGGGATCAGGCTCACTGCTCTATACCGAAAAGGAGATAGTTCTTAGGGCTGGATGAATATCTTTGGTAGCTACTGTCTCTCATAGGTTGAAGTTGACTCCTCAGATAACAGTACTTTCTTGTGGCTGCTCATACATGTCATTGCCCATGTGGTCCAGAACGTATTTTGGAAGATCTGAATCTAGCTGGGTTTTGCTGAGGAGTGCATCAGGCTGTACTCCTTCCAACTCTTCTGAAACCCGTGTATGGCCAAGCCCATTTTGGTGCCCCTACGATCTGAGGGTGAAGTTACTGGTTTCACACTGAAATGTAACCATTTCTCATTCTGGCTATTTGCCTCATAATTAATCAACCTGACTAGAAGGCTGATCTGGTCTCATCAGCTACGTAGCTGGAAAGCAGAGAGAAAAAACAGAGCCTTTCTGATATGGTGGCTGCATTCCTTTGGCGTATCCCTCCTGGAGAGTGGTTTACCGCAGGGTCTCCTGTTTGTGCATTCACGGTTGCCCTCCCCCTTTGAGCGACATAACAACAACATGATGTGAAAATAAAGCTAAAAGCTCCCAGGAATGTTCCTCTCCAAAGCACATGTGCTCGTGCAAACGCACACGAGTGAGCTCGTTTACACACTCAGGCAAACGCAGGCGCCTGCACGCGCACAAACCCACGCTCAGTCACGTTTGGCTCACTAGCCAGCGTGGTTAAATAATGTCAATAGCAGAAAGTCTTACGGTGCTGACACTTCCTCTGGCTGTAAAATATTTACTGTTCCTTTAAAACTGTGAATAAAAAAAGGTCAGTCTGTATACCGAACAAGGAGTAAAAGAAAAAAAAAATCCTTTTTTATTAGAAAACACTTGAAACTTATCATGTGCAGCAGATGGGAGTAGAAAATGCAGCTTGAAGACAGTTATATAAATATATCCTTGATGTCTGTTTTGCTTTTCAATTTGCAGTGAAAAGTACAAAGGTAGAGCAGAGCGCCAGTCAGGGCTGCACTGTGTCTCTTGATATCCATTCCAGATGTTGGCTAGACTTCGTGGAGCCAGGCTTATGGCACTGAGGCTGGAGCTAGTTGTCTTTTCCTCCAGGTGTGATGCTTCATGCTGATCCCCCCACATGCTAGCCTGTCTTATCCAAACACACTAAGCTCTGTGACAGGCATCTACCACCTTTTGACCAAAATTCACCTCCTTCCCCCACCTCCACTCTTTCCACCCACCCCAACTTCTTTCAGCTTGATGGGCTCTGCAGACAAGCCCACTTGTCCCTGCCGATCATTCTGTCACTTCAAAAGCGAGTCCCCCTAAAAAAATGAGCTCTGACGTGGTTCTCAAATAATGCTAGTCAGTTAGTAGCTGCTTTGAATATTCCTCTTTGTGTTTTGAGAGTGTCTGGAGGTACTATTTGACACCGAGTATGTCTGCCAAGCCTCTAATGGTAGTTCTCTGTTTGTGCATGCTTGTAAAGGATTTTACACTGTAATATTTTAACTCCCTGATTAAACATTGCTAAGCACAGAAGTATATCATAAATCTTGCAGGCGCCAACTCCATTTATCTGAATGTTAGTTACTGTCTACGGTGGGTAAACAAATTACAGCACAGTTTATTACAATATATGGGGCCACGATGTAGCTCTATTAATATCTTGTACCCCCTGGAAATATATTGTTGGCTCACAGTCTGAATTTTCTCTCCTGAACAATTAAAAACAAATTCTGAATGGAGGGTGGGAGGGTGCGTGTGAGAGGGAGGGGGAAGCATCAGGCACTTTCGAGGGGAAACTTGCTGGGAGTAACAATAATGAGCTGCAATATCAAATTACTACTATCCTGGGTTTGAGGTCAGTACATATTGAGCTAGTTGTAAGATATTAAAGTAGAAACTTTTCTAGTTTGGAATGCATTAATGCTGCTAAAGCTGCCAGCAAAACAGCTAGAAAGCGTCTGAGCTGGAGAGGGCAGAAACAAAGGAGAATGTTAACAAGCAAGAGCATCGGAGACTCTTCCTTTCCCAGCTACACGCAGCACGTTTGCAGAGATCATCCTCACTAACACTAGCAGGTTTGAGGTGTGCAGATCCTCCACTTGTTGATAGGAGAGGAGCACTAGAGAAGCTGATATATTTCTGAGGCTGTCTACAAAAATAAATAGTCACTTCTACTTTTTATCAGTTTTCTTAGCCTATGCAATAATCCCAAGTTATGTGTATTTATCATAATCAATGGAAGCTCTGTCTTCACAGAAATTTCTCAAAGAGCAGAATAAATGACTGATTAAAGTAGGAAATCAAACCTTTATCAATTCTACAGGGAGGCTTTTGGGAGGATTAGTTTAACCTCGTTTGAGATGGTTTGTGATATGTTTCAACATAGAAGTAGGAGCAAAGAAAGAAGTGCTATGAATCTGAAAAAAATTAATGGCAACTATTAAAAATAATTAAACTTCTAAAAAAAAAGTGGAACAGGGCCAAGATCGAAATAGTAAGTGTAAATCCCTGTTTACTTTTGATGCTATAAAAGCATCGCTGCTACTTGTCCTGGTGCATGGAGTTGTGGCTAATAGGCTGGCTATTAGTGGAGCTATACCAGTTGGAGGTTGGAGATTACTTACAGCCGTGCAGTCATGATGGTAAAATAAAATAAAGTAAGAAATTGTTGTTCCCCTAATTCTGCACTAATGCCTGAAGAAGGGCTGGCACTGCAATCTCTGATACAAACTAACAAGGCTGACATCATGTTCAGTGGGAGCAGGCACCGCTAGTTGCTGTCTATCTCCCTACTAGGAAACCACAAAACACCAACATTTTACAGCCTGGAAAAGAGTTCGTTACTTGCAGGGGCAGGGCAGGATAATGTTCCGATGTTCTTAGCTGGGCTCCAGTGGCCAATAACACAAACACCATCTTTCAGAAAAGCAGCTGGGGCTTGGTAAAAATAGAAATCCAAATATTTAAAAGTTTTTGCATATTGTCAATACTGTAAATCATCATATGAGATTGTATAGCAACTTGTGAAAATATGTCTGTAACTAATAAAATTAGAGCCATGGACTTTTACTCACACAGTTTGTCTTTACGTCAAAAAAGAAGCAAGGTTAAACTCATTGCTAGCCTTTTCCTACTAAAGTCACTGCATTTAGGCCAGGGTTGAACTCAGATACGAGGTTCTTAAAGAAAGGCCAGTGCTATGTTTGTGTCAGTTTGTGAAAATCTTGTTTATATACAGACTCATGGTTTGATTCAACAACGTGTTTGGCATTCTGGCCTGATCCACCAAATCATTTAATCACATGTGCAGGCGTGTAGGCGATTTCTTTCACATCAGTTAAACTATTTATGTGCTTAACACTAAGCAGGTTGAAGGACCAAGCCTGCAACGGAATTATTTTTTTTAAAAAATGCCATGCAGGAAAAGCAATACAGTTTGCAAAGGCACTGTCAGGGCACGTACCACCACATCACTGCAAAGATGGCCTGAAGGTGCCGAGCCCTACTCACTCATGCTCTAATTGACTCCATGCAAGTAAGTCGCTCCAAGTATCTCTCACAAGGTGTTTAGGACACATCTCTTGATCACTGAGGTAGAACGTTCAAATAAAGTATGTCCTGACTTCTAAAAGAATAGGAACATTTAGGAATAATTTTGGTTCTGCACCCTTAGATATTTCGGGTAATCAAACCAAGACTTCGGAAAGTGTTCTGATCCTGGAAGGACTCACCCTGTACAGTCCTGTGAAGTAGGGGAGTGTTTGTCAGAGGCATGCCAAATAAACTAAAGTGTAATTTCCTGTGGTTGAGCATTTGCACCTCAACTGGAACTGATTAGGAAGGTTTGAATATAATAACTGGAAAAAGAGGGGCAGGAGGGGTCACGGGCTCACAGAGGTTCTTTGGAAAAGTCAGTTGTCTGGTGAGGGGACTCTATGGGGACATCAGAAGAAATTCTGGCAAAAGCTGAGTGCTGGGAGTGCAGGGTAGGAAAGAGGGGAGGAGAAATGAACCTTTTAAAGCTGAACTAGAGAGAATAGCAGAAAAGGACAGTTAAGCGCAGGAAAAGGCTTGGAGCAGGAGAGTAAGAGGAGGGTTTGCCTGCAGGCTTCTCACTGGAAGAACAGGAAAGCAGAAGGTAGACTAGCTGGCATGTTGGCCTCCTCAAGAAGCTCCTCATAGCAGGCTACGAAGAGCCACTGAAGGGCTTGCATCTTAACTGGACCTGGAGAGAAGAGAGGAAAATGTTACAGTGGAGACTGAGATGAGCAGGGAAATGTAATCCAGCTGTGCAGTCCATCTTAAAATAATAATCTTAAAAGGAACTATGGGAACCTACAGAAAGAGCTGGTACTTGGGGTACTGTATTGAAGTACATGCTGGGGCATATATGTGCAAAGAACGCAGACAGAAAATAACTTTGTGTTGAGGCTTCAATAGTTATCTGGTAGAAAAAAGAATAAAAGGCTCTCAGTAAGGATGGCTTCATCCTATGTTATCTGATAAAGAAATTTTCGAGAAAATAGAAAATAGGAAGGATAAATGGCAGTTCTGCCAGACTGATCCATTGTGACGTGGATTATTTATCCTTTCCATCCCAATTTCAAAGGCAGGAAAGAGGGTCTTTTAAGACCATCTGGTGAATTTCAAGTTTGGGTGTCATTCATGGTATAGAAAGCTGATGTCTTGCTTTCATATTTGCAGACTCAATGACGAAAGACAAGTTTAGCAAACACCCAAAGAAGTTGAACAACTTCTTGGAGCTTTGATGATCCTGCTACTCTTTACAGAGTATTCAGTGGCATAATCATGAACTGGCGAGATGATGAAGGCTGTCAAAAGGGACTGTAATGTTTATTGGTACTATAATACTAAACTCTATTCCAACTATGTACTGGAGTTTTGTGAATATTCACCAAGCATGTTAACTGGCAAAAATATTTTGATGCACATTGTATAATAATCATTTTGTATGTCATTGTCAAATTCACAACTGTTTGTATTTGCAATGAAAACACTATTACTTTAATTAAATCAGGGAACAAACCTCAGTAATATAAGATCTAATGTTCCATCCCAGTTTATACGGCTTTTGAGTTTTCAACTGCCTTGAGACTTTCTGGCATCTCTCAAAACAAAATCACATTGGAAGCAGTGTGTATCTGACTCAAATCAATGTTGTTTTTGTTTAGTCAACAATGACATTTTTGATCAAGCTTTAGAGCATTCGCACAATTGGAGAGATACATTCATTAATCTTTTCATTGCTACTTCCTCAGAAGTTTTCTGGAGCATGCCAAATTTTAAGATGTGGAGAATCAAGTGAAGTAATAGGTAAAGTTGCTTCAAGTCTAGTGGTCTGCATGGTAGAAAGCATGGAAATGCTCATGAGAGAAGGGAAGGAAATGAAATGAGCCCATGGTCTGAACCACAGATGTAGTGACCAGTCAAAATCACAAAGAGAAAATCAATCAAGCAGTACTAACCACAAAGTTACAACATCTGGCTTATGAAGTCACTTATCTACACAGCACTAGAAGCTGCAATCGTATAATAGACAAAATATTGTATTGTTTTCCTAGCACTTACACTTTCATAACCATCTACTTTTCGCTGCTATTTAAGGACACTGTGCTAGATGGACCTTTGTGCTGCTGTTCTCAAGGTCAGTCACGGGAACTCCCTGTCACACAGAACTCTTCACAGTATTTGGTGACAAACATATTTGTGGCAATCATCACAACTCGTGAAACTCAGCACCAGGTTAAAAAATATTAAAGACTAATTTACATAGATTAATTGTTTACTGGAAATACTTCCTTCAGCTCTGCATTTAACTGTGAATTCATTCTGTGTTTTTGTGATGAATTTCTTTCATGAATTTTATTGCTTAAGCTCCACCTGTATTTTCCAGAGGCTGTGTTTGCAGTCTTTCCCACTGGATATAATGAATTCGACACCCTTTTTTTTTTTTTTTTAAATTTCAGGAATTTAAATGATGTTTCTGTGTTATGAACTATGCCACCTAAGTTCTGCTCATGCTGCATGCCGAAAGACAGACATGTTGACTGCATGATGCAGATCTTCAGTGGTTTCAGCAAGTCTCCATAGAAGACTGTCCTTCTCCATGAAGATAAAGGGAACCCCAGGGATATTGATGAAAAATACCTCAGCCAGCGCTGGTGGAGAAAGCCATAAAATGCTGTTCCACTGGTGCTATGGTGAGACGTGTCCCCAGTGCACGCAGCCAGAGCGATGGAGGGATGGTGCTTGCACCCCTGATCTCTCCAGTCATGTTTCTATGTGGCCATGAAATGCCACAAGATGCACTTGATGGTTTCCCCTCTGCACTCAGGGAGTCCACAGGCTGCCTGGGTCCATGGTGGGTGCTTAGAGAAGGTCAAAAAGGCCCCTGAATGTATTGTATCTTGGCATGATCCACACAAGCAGCTAAAATTCAGGCCAGTGTGAAGACTGCCTGCTGTAAAAGGGAGAGCGCTGCGTGGCAGAATGACTCCCGTGACTATAACAAGGGGAGCCAGTGTGCTAAGAAAGGAACACATAGCTGCAGGCTAGATTAATTAATTTTGCTAGGACTGCGTGTGTCACAGCCTTGATAAAACTCAGTTCTCTTTGTACGCTCCAAGCTGCTGTGTTTGGGTAATATTACAAGATATCTAAATGTTTTAAGCTTTCTTATGTCTCAGTAAGATTTAGCCTCTCATTCTGGCAGACTTCTTTGATATGTTTTTATCTACTATTGTTTCAGAAAAGCAAGATGCCTACAGTCCATCGCCTCCTCCCCTGCTTCTCCATGCATATCTTTTCCCAGAATATGTTATGGTCAACATAAACTTGCAGTTTCTCTTCTCAAAGATATGCGATAGCTGAGGGGAGTAGACGGGTAGCGAAAACCCATCACATCTTAGTTCAGCTAGTGTTAGATATATGTATCTGTGAACAAAACATTTCCACATTCAGTCTCCTGCTTCAGTTTCCTCTTTACCTTGAATGATTTCTGTCCTCGGATCAGTTTTCTGGGTTGTCCATGACATTTCTCCAGCTTCAGGTCTGAACCACCGTGCTTTTCCCAGTCCTATCTGCTTCCTCTTTCTTTTCTCTGAAGTGATCTCAGAGGAAACAACTTCTACAAGTCCCTTTTCTATGCCTCAGGCGATCTTTAGATAAGGTGTATCAGATGATCTGTTTCTGGGTAACTAATCTGTAGTTCAATTACTATCTTTCCTGGGAATCAGACTTGAAATAACCATTTGCTCAGGATAGTTGCCATCTTTTATCCAAGTGTGCTCCATTTAAATTGAGGATCATCAAAGTTTAATGGCTCACTATTTTTAGCCATGAGCCAGGTGCAAGCAACTTTTCTGTCACCTACTGTGGGTTTATGTCAACATGGAAGCAAAGGATCAGGAGAAGGATCTGAGTGTGCCACATTCCTGCTGGAACTTGCATCCTGACAGATGTCCATAAGAAAGATTCCAGTGTCAAGTAGAAATCATAGATAGAGAAATTCCCCAAACTATCTCAATCTGAAATGCTGTATAACCATATGTCTCGTTATAATTAGCACTGGTAGGATGCATGTATTCCAGATCTGAGTTGATAAAATATATTCATTTTGATAGGATCATTTATAGAAATCTAAAATATTTTCTGCCTGAGTGTGGAATGCAACTGTCCTTGCCAGCGATCTGAAGTCAGTCTCTTCGAGATGCAAGTATAGCTGCAGAAAATGGTGCCCAACTTCACTGAACACAGTGATCTCCCGTGGGTCCACCGTATCCCCATCCCTGCCAGCAGTCTGCAGGACTCTGTGTAGCTTAGCATCCATTAGCCAAGAACAGGTCTGGTTCCCTTCTACTGTCAGTGTGAGAGATCCTGTCTGTTGCAGCATTGATTATCTCTCACTTCACAAGAACATGCCTGTTCTTTATTTATTAGTGGTATGAATCCCTATATATCAAACTAAAATAACTTTTGAGTGAGATAAGAATGATTTCCAAATTAAACTATGAATTAGCTAATCATTATATATGCCTTGCACTTGAAGGTGTGCAAAGCATAGCTTCAAGCTGGATGGGCAGTCCAGGGACTCTGAGGCATTGGAATTCACATCTTTTTCACACACAAAGCTTCGAAGAAATGAACTTTAGAAATTCTGCTTCAGCAGGTCCAAGTCCTGAAAAATATTTCATCTGAGATTATAGTGGAAACATACTGAGTGAAGAGACCCGTTAATTGTTATCACTGCCATTCTTATGTAAGAAGTGCCTTCAGCTGCTGATGTGAATGGAATTAGAACATAAATTCTTGACAACTTTAACACATGCTACCTGAATACCCATCTGCTTAGTTTAAGAACAAAAAAGGGGTCCATTAATGTAGTATTGAATAAATTAGCCATGCTGCTATATGTGTTGAAATGTGTTACAATATTTAGCACAACTTCCTTTTTTTTTTTTTTAAACTGTATCTTAAAAAGCCTGCTGTATTTTCATATGAAAACCAAACAGCAAATTGGATCTGCATCTAACAAAAGAAATTCATTTTTTGAAGTTGCGGAGTGGTGGCTGACCACTCATACACATGGGCTGACTAGAAATGTTGCTTAGAAACACCACGTTATCAAAGAGAACCCAACATCAGGTTGGAGTGTTTCCCAGACAGCCGGTTAGTGGTGATAATTTGCAATGGAAAATTCTAATATCTGTTCCAACACTTCTTTATTTTCTAGATCTTCTTACTTTTCCCTCTTCAGGTTATTTGTCATTTGACGTCACAATTTTCTTCCAAACTCTGATTTTGGAGATAGCATAGAGGTATGTGAGCTGTATTTTTGGACTGGTGTTTCAGCAAGTGTTAAGAAAATTTTGTTCAGCAGAGCAAAATATATGGAAAATCCCTGATGAAGGAACTGCAGTTTAGATTAATATTATTGACATGAAGACTAACTTTGCTAGATTTAAATGTATTATTTTCTCTGTGTACCTTAACAGTAACCACTTATCATGGACTTTTGTTTCTAAAGATCATAAAAGAATTTACAAAATCTGTACAAATACAGGAATTATCTATCCAAACATTGCAATCAGCTCCTGGGTAGAACAATAGAATGATTTTATATTCTCAAACAGAAGAAGTTATCCAAGCAAGGCAACTAAGAACAACATTTGTTTTGCCCTGTGCAAGCAGGAAGATTTAACAGACTATCCTCATACTCCAAGGCAATTTCATATCGCAGTTGCCTGTTGTCCGCTCCTCTGGTCCATACCAGGACCACAGCAACTGTCACTCCAACTGCCACAGCTGGAGTTAGGAAGAACACTGCGATGTATGGAGAAAACTAATCTCCAAGTAAGTTGAGTCCTAGACTGTTTAGTTCTATGCATATTTACAACTTGAATATATATGTTTTTGTTTGTATATATAAGTATTGAATCCTATATCTTACCAAATATATTTTTTCCCCATTCCCCTTGAAGAATGGCTTCTAACTCAAAGCTGAGGACTTGTATTGAGCCAGGGGGAGGAGTGCCATCTACCGAGTCTCCCACAAGAGCTCGAACTTCATCTGCCATGGTTCGTTTCAGGGTCCTCAGGGGAAGTGCCCAACCAGAGTACAGCAGCTTCTCTTTTTCTTAAGAAGAAACCTTTTTATTAAGCATGCACTGTAACTTGTTGGATTTCCTCAGCAGCCCTTCTTACTGCCTAGCCCATGTCTCTTTAGGGCCTTTCTTTACTTTTTTTTGTTTTGTTTTAATTCAGAAAGAAAAATGCAAAGTAGTGCCACAATAGTGTTAAAGCGGATTCCCTGATCAAAACAGGTGGCAAGACTCAGAGACTTTTTTGCTTCTCCCCTATCTTAAAATGGGGCAGTTCTCTTCCTTGAAGCCACCTTTGAATCATGAGCAGACAGACCTCAGCCCTCTTCTAGCTCTTCATTTGCATTTCAAGTTTGTTCTGAGGAACAAAATAGAAATTTAAGTTTTATGGGCAAGTGGGAATGTAGGGAATGGCAGGAGCGTGTATGTGGGAAGTTTAAGGGACTGCAGGTTCAGTGTAGAATACATTGTGTTTTCAAGGCCACACAGGGATATGTGTTTCCCCATCGCTCTAAGGCTACTGCCAGTTTCAGCGTAGTAAGCACAAACTGAAACGTTTAGGTTACTTACAACATAAATGTCCCCTGCCAGAGATATCCTTCACGTGGGAAGGTGAAAATGAGTTGTGAAAACAGAGCGTAGAAAACGTAGATGACAACAGAATGTGAGGGAGAGAGATGCCACAGAAAAATAGTAGAAAAATGCAGATCCACATTTAAGAGTTTCGTATACTCTAGAGTGCTAAAATGCAGTTGGTACAGTCTATGCCATGGCTTAAGGTATATTAAAGTTCCCAAAGGAAGTAAGGGGAGGTGAGTTACCAGAAGAACAATTGAAAAGCTGTGTGTCTGTACAGGGCAGGAGCCCACACGTGTCTCATAGCTTTCCATACAGCTCACACTTTGTCTCCAATGCCCGAGTGCTGACTCCCATGGTCACAGAGGAAAATGAATGTCTCGTAGATCTTTTATTGCTTCTATTGCCCACATAGCTCTTATAGCCCCCTATGGGTACTGCAGCAGCTGGGTCACATCCTGTCCTTGTGGTGCTCAGCTGTAGGTTGATGAGCAACACTGGCATCATCAAGCCACCACTGGCCAGCAGCCAGGCTGAATCCGCTCCTGTAGATGTCACAGAAAGAGACGGAAATTGCAATAGTGATGGTGATTTTTCTCTTCTCAAAGAAAAGAAAGCAACTGGGTGATATCTGTGTGGAGAAGATTTCACTGTACAGTGCTTAAACTTACACTCCCAAACAGACCATGGTGCAGATAGTGTTGAAGTGGCAGGGTCCAGGACAGCTTCACGATTGCTTCTAGTGCAGCAAAGTCAGAGCTGCGTTGGTCTGGGATTAGCAGCTATGCCAATTAGCATCGTGCTGATTCTGTTTTGCTTCTTCCAGATGAAGCATGCATCATGGATCCCTTCGTAGTGCCGTGCTGCACTGAAGGAAGTTTCAGCTTAGAGCAATATTAGTTCAGGCAACTTGTCCTGGCTTGATGGCCTGATGTAACTATATCTTAGGTCTTATTAAAGAGAAGCGATCCAGTCAGGGAAGAAAAAACATCATATGCACTTTAGATCGCCATTTATCCAGCCCAGGTTCTGGCTCTTACACTTACCTCAAGGCATTTCCAGTGAATCTTTGGATTCAAAATTTAAGTTAAAACAAAAGAAAACCCAAGCAATTAAAATAATGCACAAACGCAGGGAGAATAATAGAAATCTGTTTACAGGAAGATGCCAAACAGAGATAATGAGAGAAAAAGTGAAACTGATGACAGCCTTGCTCACAAGAGGTAGTGTGAGTGACTCAGTCCTGAGCACCGGAGTGCAGAGACTGGGGCCGGGGCAGCTGCAGTCCTGCACTTACCACGGCTCTGGCCCCATCCGCTGGCCTTAAATAGCTGCCTGCCACCGCTGCAGATTGATTTATCTCCAATGAAGGTTAGAACTACCGTTAAGGAGAAGCAGGGTTTAGGCATTTCTATTTTATAAAAGGATAATCTTTATTTTTTTTATGCTTTTTATCATGCTGTGACATACGCATAGCTTTGAAGAAGCAAAGAAGCTCGTTGTGTGATCATCATCATAGCATTTTAGAGGACTTGATTTCCTCTAAGGTAAATCTACACTTTTATATACATACACATAGAAATAAATATATCTGCATATAGATATAGGGATATGTATACACACACATATACAAATGTGCATTTTTTGAACTTAGTTTAGATAGTGAAGGTTTTCCATTGGCTTCCTCAGGGGAGGTTAAGGACTTAAAGCCTATCTAATCTTTGTATTCGTTGATGCTAGCATTTCTTTTAAAACTTAAATTCTGTGTGTTCTATATATGCCCAATTTTTGGTGCATCTGAAGGATTTCTGCCCATAACGCCACATTCAAATTTAGTCATATATTGAGTAAAAGTTCCTTATACAAATAAAAAAGTTATGCAAGGAATAGCTAAGATATTTCCATATTTGGGGTTGTGACATATTAAAAAAATGTGTAGGATTTTTTTTGGAGAAGTTTATTCCTGGCAATATTCACCAACCTGGGAACTTTTTGTTGAGTGCAATCCTGCCAGTTTTTTTACATTCATGGAATACACCCCATTGCAAACACTTCTTTGATCATAAGCAGGCCAATTTTTTCTTAAATTGTATATGTTTTTTTCAATTACATCAGAGTCTTTTGACTGCAAGAAATTAGTTTAAACAATGGTACATTTTCAAGTGAGTGATTAAAAAATATCATCTTCCCTTAAAAGGTTAAGCATTAGTGATCATCTTAGTAATGCAAAAACCTTTTTTCTAGTACTTCCAATTCCATTTCTAAAATTTCTGCATCTCCTGTGAGCTTGCTCATGAATCATTGAAAGAACACATTATTCTAAGAATAATTCTGTTTGAAACATTGCAAATAATTTAAGATGTACAATAGATTGTATAGATTACCACCACTGCTTAATTATTTTAAAGTGCTTCTGTCTGACATAATTTTAATTTTATAATACCAGTGCTGGAATGGCACGTGGTTCTTGCAGGAAATCACCAGGTGGTGCTAGTATACATAGTCTGCCAAGTTATTTTGTGTGTTTGAGCAAACATTCAGTCTTGAGAAGAAATACTTAAAGCACATACTTCATTAGAGGAACTTACAGGAGGAAAAGAGGCATTTGCTTTATGTTGCTTTGGTGCCCCAAAGTTTTCAAAGTTGCTTGCTGTCAACCAGGCTTTGGTGTTGGACAAAGAACTCTGAAAGAAGAGATGTACAGTACTTATATTCAATTCAACCTCACTCCTTCAGTGTTAGGGCAAGTATGGAAGTAAATAAGTAATCTAGAATATTCCAGACTGTCCCTGAATTTTAATTCTTATTCACTAGGAAGCTGACCTATAAAGCCCCAGACACTAGTGCTTAGAAAGGGAAATATCAGTATCATAGAGAGACACAGATGACCTTTCTTATTAAATTGAATGATGTAGTGTAGGCATAGGATCACATAGTCCAAGTGAACATGGACCCTACAAATCAGCAAGAGATATATGTCTTTCTCTAAAAGGAGATGAAATTCAGTACGTAGGAAGTGGCCCACATGTCCAGCTACTTTTCTTTTCCCCAGAAGAGTAGCTGGGGAGAGAACAGGAGCCCTGGTTCCAGTTCAGGCACTGGCTCGTGCCGTTGCAGGAACTGCAAGTAGAAGAAGATTGCAAGAATGACCCAGTGTTGAGTGATTGGACAGAACGAGAGTGGTGGTGCTTAGCACATGGTTTAGTGGTGGACTGGGCAGTGTTAGGTTTACAATTGGACTTGATGAACTTAAAGGTCTTTTCCAACCTAAATGATTCTATGATTCTATGGGAGAGACGAGATGTTTTCCTCCAAAAGTTTGATACTAGCTCAGTCTTGCTGAAACTACATATTCCTTTGTTTTGCAATGCTCTTGTAAAATGTGTATATCATTAACATAGAAAATAATTATTTACTGTAATGCTTGGCTAATGAATAAAGTTGGTGCTGTGGATTTACCAAACACCATATCAGTAACCAGTATGATATTATTATTAGTTGTAATTTCATCCGTGTGACATGGGAGAGAGAGGAAGTTTAGCATCATGAATAGAAGGTCTGAAAAAAAAATTAAAGTTTATCTATGTAACTTTAATTCAGTCTCTTTCCGTATGTTAATTATGACAGCTTGTAACACAGCTGACTAGAAACCAGTTGCCTGTCTCTTACAAAGTTGCAAATTTTCAAATAGAAATTTTGGTTCCAGTGTTGAAAAATACCCTTATTTCACAATATTATAGAAGATATGTTTACAATTGAAACACACCTCTGTGACTTTTTTTTTTTCCAAAAGTGATATGGTGTGATGGACCATGTTTAATTACAAAATATTTGTATCTTTACTTTAAAACCACTCTCACCTCTGCTCTGTATTTAAACAAGTATGTAATTTTTTTTCATTTTTGCTTCAGAATCACTGTTTTATTTAGTGCATCAGACAGGGCATGCACTTGCTTGAATGATGTTTGGTAAAGAACATTCTCTGAAGGACCTTGTCTTATAAGTTTCATGGACAAGGAGCCGGGGAGTTGCAGGAAAGATGAACAACTTTCTGGCTCAAGAGGTGCAATGCCATGCAATTTTACTCTGTGATTACAGTTCTCCACAGAATTGTTCTGTGACTAATCAAACATTATTTAAACCTACAGTTTGCTCTTGGCCACTAACTGTGCCTTCCTTATTTATAGGGAGCTTAACATAGGATGTTGTTACTGCTAATAAACAACTAATACTAATTGTTACTGTGTTTGAATACAGAAAGATCTCTAAAACACTAATTACTCTGAGACATCTAGTTCTAGATGTCTGAAACTAGGATTTTCAGTTGGTAAACTCTTCTAAATAGAAAACTTTAGCTTTAATCTCTCATTTATTCCTAACATTATTATAATATAATAGCAGCTATGTCCTAGATGTGTCAGGAATGTTTGGTGAGGTGAGAGGTATCAGTGACTGTGGTGACAGGCTGGACATAACGCCCAGGAGGAAATTATTAATCCTATACTCAGCACATGATTTCATACCATCACGTATTGAGTGAAGGTGGCAGGAGAATGAGTAGAATGAATCAAAGTCCTGTGCAAAAATAGGATGTGGTGCAGTTACACCATCTTGTACTGCCTCATGATGTACATTCCCAGAGGATGAATTAAGGTTTCATGGACATGCTGATTTTGTGGTTTGACATTTTTGAGTGGTAGGTTGTGTAATACTAATGTCTTTATATATATTTGAATGTATTCATTAAGAAAATAGAATTCTGAAACTACATTACAATGCATGTGTGTGTGTTCAGCCAGATGTGTGTCCCATTCACATTAACAATGCAATGTAGGTTCAGAATTACATTTTCTTAATGAGTACATGGAAAATCTAAACATAAAACATCCCAGGAATAGTACTGGTTAATGCTTTTGTCTAAAATCTAATTTCATAACAAATGTTTTCTGTTCAAAGTAAATTTCTAAGAGAAAGAAATGTCAGTCTCTGTATGAAAAAATAAAATCTTCATGCTAAGGAGAAAAAAGCCCAGCCTCCTTTTCCTGGACTGAGGAGGAAAAAAAACCTCAGCTGTTAGAGATCCTGAGATTTCCAGCTTGAAGAAAAGAAAAAATTTTCAGACATGACTCCTCTCCCCACACACCTTATTAATTTTTTCCCAGATGCTTGTAACAGAGAGGAAAAATGAGGAGAGGAAAGATGTATTTATCTAGCTCAGTGAAATGTGGCTAGCTGGTTCCAGATTTTCCTCATTCTTGCCCTCGCATTCTGATAACACTCGCACAATCATTTGTATTTCACACAGGCCCCGGAGACCTGTAATAACGCTATGACTGTATATTGTGCAGCTGACAGATTTTTTTTTTTGCGTGAGATGCCTTGTTTGCCCCGCACAAAGTCAACTCTGTTCAAACAATGTGTGTAATGTGTGTATTAAAGTTTTCAAGCCACACTATGACTGGTAACAATTTGGATAGAGATCAGCAACTTGAATGAATGCTTAAAATTTCTTGCTTGTCATTGCTATTGTTATTTGGGACCACATTTCCAGAGGTTGAAGCTTATTAGTCAAAATGTTAAGGACTACATTGTGTTGTCAGGAGTACTTTAATCTGTCGTAGGGGTAGGCTTAGGGGGCTCTACTATTTAGAGAGACAGTCGGGAAGGTGTTACGTCTGTCTCCTGATTGTACTAACTTCTAGTGGGTAGTAATTGATTGCTGGCCTTTATATACATGGGTAACTGTACACATATGGTTAGCTATTCTGGCATGCAAGTGAAAAATGGATCCACTGCTTGTCTGTATGCTCCACAAAGGGAATATGGAGCGTAGTCATGTTACAAAATACTCTACATCTGGAGTTAAGGCAATAGTTGCTCACAAAGGGGTGCAAGTCACACAATAGGCTACTTTCAGTAATTACTCTTGAGTTATTTAGGCCCCAAGTGCATATAAAATGAATTAAAAGAAATAAATTTGAGTTGAAGGTATTATATCCCTCTCCTCTTAATTTCTGTGGAAACCTTTAAAAAAATCCCAGCACCCTGCTGTTTTGGAGAAACAAACCTAACAGCACTGAGCTAATATACATGAACCAGAAAAAGAGATTGGCTGGTTTCAGTTCAGTCACAGGCTAAAAGCTTTGCAAAAAGTGGATGAAAATAGACCCAAAAAGAACATAACTGAGAAACATGAAAGATTCCAAAATGCTTTCCTATTGTGACTTTAATAGGTAGAATTTGTCTCTCTTTTTCTTCAGGAAATCTTGATTTTATTGTTCCTTAATAAGTGCCAATCTGAAGAGCTGTATGCTAATTTTTTTTACCTACTACCTTACTTCTCGTATCATATAATCTGTCTCAAGCTTGTGTGTTTCATTAGATTATGAACCTTTTGTGGCAAGATCTTTGATTCTTAATCATCAGTAAAATGTTCAGTGCCATGTAGATAATACACATTTAGAAAAGGATTTTGTAAACAATATTTGCTTGCTGAAGTAAGTGTCACACTGACATAACAATATGCTTCAGATGAGTGGTTATAAAATTATGGCTACCCTTTCATCCTGTGCTTCTCTGTATGTCTGAAACATTCATATTTGACCACAACGCTGCAAAGGCAACACGTGAAAGTGCTGCCCAACTGGTAAAGTGAACTGGCACAACCCCAGAAGTGTGGCTTTGATGAGTGTGTGTGTGTGTGCATGCACCTTGGTGTGCAAGCCTGCTTGGCGTGAGACTCTTACTGTGCCTCAGCAAGTCCAGATCAGATTCCTTAGGGCCTGGAAATCAAATTAGTTTTTTTTTTTTCTTACCATAATTTACTGCAAGTGGAAAAGATGCAGAGGTGCACGTGCCAGCAGGTATAGCTCTTTTCTAGGATTCCCAACATGGTCTCAGGGATGGTCCCAAATTGAAAGGCCTTCTCATTCCCCATGGATCATGTCCTTACATGTGAATCAAACTTTGTCTTGTCTTATGTGTATTTCTGGGTTACATCTCTGTGCTTTCTCTGTGTTGCCTATTCCAGCCAGAAAGCTGTGTTTACTTCCAAGACATGTATTTTCATTCTAAACGCTATTTTCTCACAAGTCAACAGTAAGTGACCAGAAATGGATGAAAGCTGTAATTTTTGATGAATGTCTGTTCAAGTTAATACCTCATGTTATCATTGTCTCCTTTGCCCTTTCTCTGCATTTCTCCCCTTTTTATTCATGAATGATATTTGTCATGTCCTGTCAAACACAAGATTACATGGATTTTCTAGGGAGAAATTTTAGCTTTGCTTAAACGTGCAGTGAGCACTGTGTTTTTATATACGTAATATAAAATTGCATAGCATAAAATCTATGGCGTTCATTCTCACTAGGGCCATAATTTGGTATGAATATGAACTTTTTCATTTGAGTGATGATATACACAGCCAAGTGAGAACTTGAGATCTCTGTCACACGCTGCCATTTGCTGTTGTCCTGATGCCCAAAACGGCTGGCTCGCTCTGCTGCAGGGTCCTTTGCTCACATTTCTCATTTCTCTTGCAGAGATTCTTACCTGAAGGTAAATTCTTTACTTAAACTGCAGTTGTGGTTAGCCAATTTGTGAAGAGGAGTAGAAAACTTTTGTTTCTTCATGGGCCTGTTAAAGATTTTTCTGTGGAACACTGAAAACAATTGAGTTATTGTGGACTTTTGTAAATGCCACTCAACAGCTTTGAGAGTTTTGCTGTCTTTCCTCATTCTAGCTATAGGGTCTCTATAAAAAAATTGCTTGCACTAGAATTCCCAACCAAAATGATGTTCATCTCATCTCAGTGGGATTTCATTTCAGCACAGAAGTCAGCTTAGTTTTTAACTCCACAGTTCTTCTGACTGGGGGAAACTGAGCTGTAAATGTGAACCAACAGATTTTGAATCAATCTGTGGAAACTGCACTGAGCTTTGTATTAGAATTTTGAATCATGATAAAAGACAGATAGGTATATTTTAATGAATTAGACTGAAGAATAGCTCCTGGGAATTATTGCATTCTTTTCCTCTTCCTATGTAAGTAGTAGGTTCTTGAATGTTTTTGAATAGAAGTTAAGTGCCCACAGTTAGTTCTCGCAATGTGACCATCCAATATAAAAAGATTATTAAAACTATGACTATATTTTATGTAGTGAGGTGTATCTTGCAGGGCAATCGTTAAATATACAGTCCATGTAAACCAACTAATCTGCAGCCTGTTGCTGGCTTTGGATAGAGTCAGCATGGGATTTTCTGCTCTATATTCCCTTGGAGCTCTGGAGATCAGTGTTCAGAGACACCTGCATGGGTCTGTGTGGAGCTGGATGAGGTCCAGATCTGGACAGGCTTACATATTTAGTTTTAATACTACCTTTTCCACAGCTGATAGCAGAAGTGATTTAGATAAATAGAAAGCTCTGACACCCGTGGAGCTGGGGAGCCCCAGGAGGCACTGAAATGGCAGGTTTTCTAAGTGAAGCTCCAGTACTGAGAAGTGGGAAACACTGCTTTCCATGATGTAATGCGTACAACTGCGAGTCATTATCCATTTACAGTGTTCCTCTGTACAGTATTGGCGATTTCACAGTATACACTAGAAGGTTAGGGTTAGGAAAATAATAACATTGAAATAACTTTGATTTGATCAGAACAAATCGAAAGGCAAATCTTACGATTTTCAAAAAAAAGGAGTTTCAAAGCTTATAGTTAATGGTTTTATTTGAATTAGAATCCCCTAAGATTTGTGCAGAGGTGTTTATATACCTTAAATATGATTGATGGCTGATGTTCAACAGATTATAAAAGGAGAGTGAACTAGCTTCTACGAGCTCTTTTGAATAGAAATATTAATTCTAGCACTAGAGAATGGATGGATATACACAGTGTGAATATTGTGCTTTTGATTCTTGCTTATCCAGGGCAGAGCACTTCATGCTCTTGGTGACGAGGCCCTTGCCTTAAACTTTCATGGCAAGTCTCTCATTTTTCTTACAAACACAAAAAACAGCGAAATCCAGAACCGGCCTGTGACTAGGGACATCTTTGTTTCCCAGAACAAACTGACCAAAAAATCCCCTATGAGCTACTATACATGAAGCCTCTTTGTCTCTCTTTCCTAGTAAATTAAACAGCTTCAGAGTACAAAACCAGGTACCAGAACTCAGTTATCCATGGTGTCAAATTGTTAGGCTGGTCACAGGCATGGTATTTGCCTGAACTAACTGGAACTCTCCCAGACAATTTCCAGACAGGAATGAAGAGCTGACTTTACTCAGGGAGAATTTTAGATGCAATCATCTTGCTTTGGAGGGTAAGAGAGCTGAATATGGGCACAGATTATTCCAAGTTTGTCATCTTCAGCACAGAGAAAGGTCCGGGCATGCTTGATTTTGCAGAGATGTCAGCTGAGCTAATGAGTAGAACTCACCTCCTGTGTTGAAATTGTACTTGGATACCTTGATATGCCCATCTACATCTCCTGATATGCATCCTACGCTATGGCTTTAACTTCAAAGAAAATACATGACCAACAGCTTCATTGTACATAGAGTGGGAATCAGAGGTGCCTGAGGTAACACCAACCCACGTGGTGGCACTTCCATTTTTTTTTTTCACCTGATGTTGTCTTAGATATGTCTATGTTCATCACATACGATATGTTTATATTCATGATTTAATCATTCCTCACGTCTCTTGTCAAGAGACTGCTTCTACACTGTTTTTGCTGAAGGAATTACCTGGTAGACAGTGGTTCAACAGAGAGGTTTCACTGACTTCCCAGAGGGCAATTGCAAGAGACTTTTGTGCCTATTACATGAAAGATATCATATACTAGAAGTCATGAATGTATTTCTCCCACTTTTTTTTTTTATCCACTTTAACTTATAACTGATTACAAGTAAAAGTTTAATAAGTCTGGCATACTGAGTCTGATCTCTTTGAAGCACAATATTTGATTCCCATTTGTCTGATGCTGACAGGACATCCTCAAATAAAAACCTGCCCACAGAAACATTCAAACTTTGGGCAGTGGGTTAAAAAGTCAGTGGAGCTGGATTCAAATCTGAATGTTTTGCTTGTTCTACCCCAAGTAATGTGCAAATTAAAGCTTAAAGTCCAAACGCCTCCATACTTCATCAGAGTACAAAGTGGGTCCTGAACTTTGCTGTTCAGACCCGTCTCTAGTTAAGAACACAGTTTATTCAGGAATGTTGTGTATGAAATCACTCTTGGAATATGACACAAAATCAGAGGAAAATTATATTATTTTAAATACAAACTGGGCAAGAAATAAATTGTTCCTGACCTGTCTCTATTAAGGAGCTCAAACTTGAATAATTCTTGGCCTGGATGTTCTCTTACCTCCAGCAATTACATGCCACTATTACAGTGATTATTTTATAAAAGCTAATAAACACTATCTGGAGTTAATTTTGCTCCCAAGGAAAGGTTGCCAAGAGCTTAGAAGAAGTTTACAGAAGATTTTGCCCATTAGATTTGTGTACAACATTTGAAATGCCAAAATCCTTTTAGCATCATTAATCACAAAAATGCAATGTAAAAACAGTTGTACCTAATAAAGCTGTAATCTGATACAAAATAGGCAAACCCTCAGGAATTTAACACGATCGGCCAAACATTGTCCATTCCAAATGAGTTCCAGTAATGCCACTATTGACTCGGCTTGAAAAGCCTTCTGCTCTTTTAAAAAAAATATTATAGATAAAATAGGACTTTATTTTCTACAGTACAAATGCAGCTGTTATTAATCAATTCTTTCACAAAGGATACTAGCTAATGCAGTCCAGGAAAGCTATTTTGTCCAGCTTGCTGCAACTTCTTACTTATCCTCTAAGCGTACAGCTTGCTGTCTTGATGTCACCAGGGTTCTGGCTGCTCCTGACTCATGAGTTGCTCATGTATAGGGTTCACTAGGGGCTGAATCTGTCTGGCCATGGGGCAGAACCATCTCTCCAGGATTTCTGACCACAGTATAGAGCAAGTGTTGCGGAGAGCTGACTGTTGCCACATTATGGCACTGCCAGAAAAGGGAGCTGAGGCAGTGGTGGAGGGAGCTGGGTTGTATAGGAGCAGATGTATTGCCCCCTTGCAGTCTGATCTCTGCATAGTTGCTCCCAAAAATCTGGAGTTTCAAATGTCGGAAGGGAAGTGACATTTTAGACAATCACTCCCTTGCCACCTACTGTCTGTTCTGTGGCCATCTCGGCTTCACTGAATATGGCCTGCAGTGACCATTTATTATTAAGTACCCCCATTTTTCAGTTTTACATGGACTTGCCTATTAAACCAAACACACTTAAGAATGAAAACAGTACAAGTTTTTTCTAGCCAGGCAATTAAGCTCTTAAGTAAAAGTTGGAAAGATTTACAAAAGTAAATAAAACATCAGTTGAATTGTAGAATACACACATAATAAGATCTATTCTTATTTGTTTAGTCCCCTCATCTTAGACTATGTCTCAACAGACCACTGTTCACCTCGTGGTCTGAATGCTGGACCTTTCAAGATCTAGGTTTAAAAATAGTACAGAAGCCTGATGGGCTTCCCTTCTAGTTCATCATTCCCTTTCAAGATGACAGTCTTTCTGCCTTTTCTTCCTCCCTCTCTCTCGCTTTTTAAAATTAAGTTTCTTTAGATAGACAGCAACATATTTTGATAACTCATATTTTTTCTTAGCCAATGGAAACACAGTTTTGACAGCTCATAAGCCAAATTTGGTTTTAGGAGTTATTTCGACTTGGCTATCTTTCATTCTCAGATTCTGACTCTCCCTACTTCTCACCTTGTCCAAGTCTTCTGCCGAAGCCTTAATTAGCTCATTTTTCTCTGGTGAGGATAGTTTAAAAACTGCCTTCACAACATTACATGAATTAGATATGATAAAAATTATTATTTTTGCAGTACTGCTGCTACTATTCCCACAGTTCAGATATTGGAGACCACACATGGCACATTAATAATGTGGATGATAGGCTGTTAACAACATGCATTGTGCAAGCTAATGCCTCCTATGCCTTTTTTCCTGTCCTAAGGATTTCCTGCCATTTCAAGAGAGATGGGAAGACTGGATCCCATTCCGTCTGATACTGGCAAGACATCAGGAGCATGCTGCATTGCCAACTTCTTGCATGTAGAAGGAAGTGAAAGCCTCTTGTTTGGCTGAAGGGAAGGCTGATACAGGCAGCTACAACCCTGATCCTTTTTCTTTTTGCAGTCATAGTTGGAGATATTCGTCTGGGGAGCTTTATGGCTTTCCTCTCCTGATAAACACGAGAAACTTGATGCATGGGAAAATGGGACTTGATGATAGCTTGACACTTTCACACCTTGAGAATCAAACTCAGATCTGTCAGAGGCGCATGCTGAATATGCTGATGAAACATATCCCACGCAGTACACATCACAACCCTAGTTAAGAGGCTTTATATTTGTCTACTACAAGTTATTCTTTCACCCAGCCTGCACTGAATTGCATCAAAGAGTTCTATAACAAGGCTCTGACCACATCATAAGGACAACATGGAGCAGATGATTTGACACGTGAGAATATGAAAACACCTAAAACCTCTTGCCACGTTGCTGGCCCTGGGACAGCACTAACTTAACAGTATCGACATTTGTGTCTCCCACACACTCTGCCAGCATTTCAGGCTTAATAGCAACAGGTCTTCATTTGCAGCTTTGTGGTTATGATGAAATCTTTAGCCTACCTGATGTGCACACAGTTATCTGTATTACTTGTTTAGCTGGAAAGGCTATCCAGTAGTCACCAGTAATTGATGCTCACCAGCAGTTATGTAAATTCAGCTGTCAGCCACAATAAAAAGAAAATGATAGAAAGCTGATCCATTACAATTCCCCTATTTCTGGCATTTAACATTCTGCTATGGAGTCAGATTTTGGTCTGGAACAGTGCAGTAATGTGAGTTGATAGCAAGCTGGGAGTGAGCCAGAAAGTGAGTGCTTAACCCAGAACCAGAACCTCTGGGAGTAAAGACTTCAAGAATAAGATGTTCTGCATTTACATTGCTTCCGACTTCATGCTGGAGGAGGGAGAGAGATGATGGAAATCATCAATAAGCTCAATTTTAATTTCTTCTTTAAGTTTCTTTTTCCACACTTTATCCTGTTGGGAATTTCACACAAAACCTAGGACCATGTTCTTAGCCTCACAAGCTGCAGACTAAAAGTTAATGAAATGCAGCTCTAATTTTAGAAATATCAGTTCATTTGGGGTCTGTCTGGCAGGGACAGTGGTGTTAGGAAGCTACAACTGGCACGAACCTGGAACAGATAGCAATGATGCTGCTTGTTTTCCGTATGTGAGACTTGAGATTTCAGGTCTGAAAAATTTCACGCATTCCCACATCTTAACTAAGTGTCACATGCTCAGCCAGGCTTCAGGGATTGATCGGGCTGGTCATCAGGAGATTGTGTGGTTCTTGCCCAGTCTTATCTGAGATATGGTCTCTATCACATTTTAATAGCACCGATCCCTTAAGGCATTATTTCTCTGAGATTTTACTGTCCACACTGTAGGCAACATACATCTTGTAATCTCACTGAGACATATTTCTTTTTCCCCCGTAATTTAAACCAGAAACCACTTGATACTGAAAGGACGTGCTTGCTTTTAGTGCATGAAAACATAACAGAGAAACAATATTCTTGTAATATGTAATGCATTTCTCTATTTGAGTCCCTTGCTCTGTGCAGTTCTGTGGATGAAGGAATACTGCCCTGTTTGTTTATTTGTATTGTTGTGGCACCTAGGAGTGACAATTCTTGACTCCATTATGCTTTACTGCATGGAGAGAATAGGAAGATGTCTTTCTCCAAAAGCTTGCAATTGAAAAACAAGGCAAGAGGCAATGCGTGGGTACAGATGGAGAAGCCCAGAGAAATGATAATAAAATACTGATTGACATGATGGGGAAAAGAAGGGAATATCACAGCTCACCCAGTGCTTAACTGCCATCAAGTCTTTGGTTTCAAGGAACGTAATGAAGTAATTTTTCGGATGTTTACCGGGAGACCCTTTCAAGCTAAACAGCTGTACAAATCAGGGATCGGAACACTTTTGTAATCCCATCATTGAGTTTAAGACTGTTTGACTAACATGATTATAAGAACTACTTAATGCTTTCTGTAATCCACAGTGTAGCAATGAAGAAACTGCTTTAGAGGTGGTGCAGTTGAATGAAAGACAGTATTTACATTGCCCACTTGTAGCTCTGCTTCCAGAAGTACTCTGTATAGTCAGCAGACAAAGAAAGGTCCTCTAGGGAGGCAAAGGACCCATGTTGAATACGTAAAACCAACCTGAAGTAGAAAGCATGAATAACCCTTGTAAGAACTCATAATATTAAAGGGTATTGACAAACTGAAATCTTCCACATATTGCCCTTTCAAAACCTTCTAGGAATATCTCACCAGAATATTTTATCATCTGTTTGGAGGTATAAAAATAACAGAAATTAATAGCAATTTCTAAACCAAATTGGACTATTTAGTTTACCTGGAATATATTAAAGTGATTCCACATGATTTTAGTAAAGATTTTAGCAAAGACGTTATTTTACTCTCATGACTTCTGTTCCTAGCTATTTTTAGGTTATATCTAGGGACCTGTTCTCTGCTATCTTCTTTCAGACATCTATTTTGACTGATTTAAATGCAAAGCAGGAAAAAAACCACTATAGAAATTCCTATAAACAAAACCTTGTTTTGGAAAAATGAGGTGTCATGTATAGTTTAATTTAATCTTTGTGTGGTTTTCTTTGGCATATTTCTCACACTTGGGTTTCACATGGTGTATCACAGCAGTTCAGTTTACAAACCCACTTGTTGGGCTACAATTGATTATAAAATTTCTAAGAAAATGCTGGAAAAGAGCAAGTTTGCAATCTAGAGAGAAGTAAGTGACAAAGATGTTTTCCAGCAGAAATATGGTTGGATTTCCAGAGCATATAGACTGTGAAAAGACCTTAGACAGTAATTTTGCTAAACAACAGATTGTCTTTTTTTTCCTTACGTCAATATTTGCTCATTTCATTTATATTTTGGTGTCCATCAGCACAAGTGTCAGGTCACATGTCATACATAAGGAAGATGTCACAATTCAGAAATTCATATATACGCTGTCAGCTCCTTCCCCCCCAAGAGCTTGATAATCGTGTTGCACTGGAGACACGAAGGCTTGTTTTCATGATGGCTTTTAAGCAATACCCCTGAAATCTATGGCCTTTTGTATATGAAAAAGGCAGTTTACACAGTTGTGTAGCAAAGACCATATTTTCTTACATTTAGGAACAAAGACATGTCAGTCTTTATTGAGCACATCACTAACTATATAACTAGCATTAAACACTCTATTTGCAACTGTTGCTGTGTATTTTGTGTGTGATTATCACCCCTAGATCTGCATCCTATAAAAAGATATTTCTGTTTGCTTAATTATAAAGCTCTTTATGAACAGGCTCATCTGTAAATAGCTTGGTGCAGCTGAAATAGAAATATAATTATAATGAAGGCAGATGTTTCTGAGATACTTCTCATGAAACTTGTTCTGAATATACAAAGGAGGAAGGCTTTTCTAGCCGGCTGAGTGTAGGCCAAATGTGGCCTAATCATCCAAATGTGATGGGGTATTCACTTTGGGGGCATAATCTCAATAATAATAATAATAATAATAGCAGCAGTAACAACAAAAATAATGATAATATCATTCTAAAACCATATACAACTGCTCTCTCCCTTGGTAAATATCTTTCTTTCTGGAACCCAAAGGGACTAAGAAATTACTTTTGCAGCTTATCTCTATGGACTAATTGCTAGAAAATGCTGGACTTTTCTTCTGCAATGCCTTATTAGAGACTGATGAAACTCTCATGGAGTCACAAAGTTTAGTATACAAATATAGCGCTTCTGTCTGCCTCATTGTCTCTGCATGTGCCTTTGAATTATTTAAATCCTGTCAGTGAAATAATGAGAAATTTTTTTTTATTAATTTGATATCCAAGAACTTATAAAACCACTGAATCCTATTTCCAGTGGAATTACACTCCTTAGAAAATCTCATGTTTCAGTCAAACCGCAGGCTTCTTTCAACCTCCATCCTTTTCATCACCAACAGTAAGCGCGTGTGCTACGGCAGCTGACTGATAGCTGTTGATCCAGCCCTACAGTCCTCACTTCAGTGGAGCTGCCATCCGGATCAGCTCCCGTTTGTCTCATCTTTAACGACTCGTCAGTGGAGACGGTTGTTGTCCCAGGCATCTTCTGAAAACGCAGCCCAGACAGAAACAGTCCTGTGACAGGCTCGTGAATTGGAAATGGCGAGTTTAGTCCCGGACAAACTACTATGAAGTGCGTTGTGCTGTGGAATAGCACACTCCAGCCCAGCACAGTCTCATTTCACGCATAGCATGTGCACAAGAGACTCAGTGCTCAGCGCTGCTGGTCTGCTTCCTCATCTTGGTGCGCATGACTGAACCAGGGGTTATGGACCACTTGGTGGATAAGGAATTGGCTGGATGGTCGCACTCAAAGAGTTGTGGTCAACGGTTCAATGTCCACGTGGAGGCCAGTGACGAGTGGTGTTCCTCAGGGTCGGTACTGGGACCAGTGCTATTTAACATCTTTGTTGGAGACATAGACAGTGGGATCGAATGCACCCTCAGCAAGTTTGCAGATGACACCAAGTTGTGTGGTGTTGTGGACACGCTGGAGGGAAGGGATGCCATCCAGAGGGACCTTGACAGAGGCTGGAGAGGTGGGCCTGTGAGAACCTCATGAAGTTCAACAAGGCCAAGTGCAAGGTCCTGCACGTGGGTCGGGGCAATCCCATGCACAAGTACAGGCTGGGCGGAGAATGGATTGAGAGCAGCCCTGAGGAAAAGGACTTGCGAGTGCTGGTGGATGAGAAGCTCATGAGCCGGCAATGTGCACTGGCAGCCCAGAAAGCCAGCCGTATCCTGGGCTGTATCAAAAGGAGTGTGGCCAGCAGGTCGAGGGAAGTGATTCTGCCCCTCTACTCTGCTCTCGTGAGACACCACCTAGAATACTGTGTTCAGCTCTGGAGTCCCCCAACACAAGAAGGACATGGAGCTGCTGGAGCGAGTCCAGAGGAGGGCCACGAAGATGATCAGAGGCTAGAGCACCTCTGCTACGAAGACAGGCTGAGAGAGTTGGGGCTGTTCAGCCTGGAGAAAAGAAGGCTCCAGGGTGATCTTATAGCAGCTTTCCAGTACCTAAAGGGGGCCTACAGAAAAGCTGGAGAGGGACTTTGGACAAGGGCATGTAGTGATAGGACAAGGGGCAATGGCTTTAAACTGAAAGAGGGTAGATTTAGATTAGATATAAGGATGAAATTTTTTTCATTGAGGGTGTGAGGTACTGGAACAGGTTGTCCAGAGAAGTTGTAGATGCCCCATCCCTGGAGGTGTTCAAGGCCAGGTTGGATGAGGCTTTGGGCAACCTGGTGTAGTGGAGGGTTTCCCTGCCCATGGCAGGGGGTTGGAACTAGATGATCTTTGAGGTCCCTTCCAACCCTAACCATTCTATGATTCTATGATTCTATGACCTGGGCAGCCTTAAAATGGGGAGAGGAGAGTGTGAAGCAGAACAAACTGTTAAGGATGATATGAACTGAGCCAGTAACACTCCTGACATAACTCCTTTTGTGAATATTTTTCAAACATAAATTTAGGACTCTTATTAAAGTTTACAGAAATAGAATATGGGTATTTGCACCATGAGACATTAAGGATTTGATTTAAAAGGGGCTCAGTGATTTTAAAAGATTGTGGATCACATTTTGAATATGACTTTGAGTATCTTGTAGTGATTTCACAGAATCACGGAATCACAGAATGTTAGGGATTAGAAGGGAACTCAAAGGACCATCTAGTCCAATCCCCTGTTGGAGCAGAACCACCTAGATCAGATCACACAAGAACACATCCAGGCGGGTTTTGAACATCTCCAGAGAAGGAGACACCACAACCTCTCTGGGCAGCCTGTTCCAGTGTTCTGTTACCCTTACTGTGAAGAAAACAGTCTGAGATTTGTTTTACTTCTCCTCTTTGGTGGCAAACCAGCTGTTTTATGGTAGCCTCACCTGGATGTACAGAATTGGAGACTACATCTCCTTTGTAGGCAATATATCCTCGAGCATAAGGGAGCTGAATCCAGTTCAGAGTGATTCCTCTTGAGATGTAAACAACTGTACTTCCTTCTGTCTCTTGTGCTGAACAACTTCACTGTGTCAATGTCAATTACAGTTATCATGCCATGACCTGGCTCCTGTGGTTACCTTTGAATAGTCCACAGTCACTGCTCAGGGCTTTGGAAGACGCTTTCATTACTAGTGTATATGAAGCATGTTTCAGTTTAAGAACACATCAAATTCTTATTTCAAAATTTAGATCCCAGGTTGCTAGGGATTTTCTAGTCTGATTGGATAATTTTGCTCTGTATTTATGGTATTCTTTAATGGAAGAACAACAAAACATCTGTGTATGTGCATCACTTCCACTAATAGTAACAGAGACTACCTATGTGCTGAGGATGAGAATGAAGCTCTCAGATTTACATGCTTGTGCCTGAGGCCAAGCCTGGGGACCTAACAAATCAGCCTGGCTTTCCGGTCTCTTCTGACTCCAAGAGACTCAATGCAACTTGTCTACATATAGGGGATGGGAAAAGACAGAAATGAAAGGTGTTAAACTTTGTCAGAAAAGAAGAATTCAGCAGTAAGTCAAATATAGGAACTGAGACTAAAATTGATGGAGTGCTTCATGCCACAGAAACGCATAATATTAACAAAAGGAACAATGTTTTTCAGTTTTATGACGAACAAAAGTGCTATGAAAGGTGATGACGAATATTTGTATATCAAGAATCATATGTGTTGTGAAAGGAAGACAAATTACCCAATTGTTTTTCTTTTATGAATGGGAAACTGAGGCACAGAGATATGATCTCTCTTTTCTCTCTTACACACACACAGATGCACACAGAAACTCTAGAGGAGAATGAGATGATTCTTAAATTTTGAATCATGTGCCAAAGTTAATTTTTCTACATGTGCTCTAATTTTTTGAACTGCACTTCTCAGATTCCCATATTTATAAAAATTCTATCCACAGGACTGCTGCTAATAGAATCTGCCAATTCTGTGGCAGTCATTTAACCCCCAGCTGTGAGGGGCACCTATAGCATCTCTTTGCATCTCCACCCTCACCTTTTTGCCCACTCTTCACTGACCTTGCCAGCCTTTTTCTTCTGAGAAGAACTTACATTGGAAATTGTATCCTTGTACAATGAAGGTGTTAAAGGCTACCCTACCTAACAAATAAATGAAACCATTTAATGGCTAGCCCTTGTCTTTATTAGGAAATAATGTAGAAAACATTGTATTTGAATTTGGACATACATGAAAAGTGTCTGAAAGTGCTTCACTGAAAGACAAATACTAGCCTTTTTTCACATTTCCCTATAGTTGCCTCTCTAAATCAACACTGAGGCATTGCTGCCTTCATTAGCTCTTCCACTCTCTTACGTCATGAATATAATTTAGTTTAGACTAGTATGTTAGTGAAAAAAATCCCAAACACAAAAAACCTTGATCAAGTTATTTTATAGTTTGCTGCAAATTCAGAAGTATAGGACAACAATCTAATTGGTGAGTTTTGAAGAAAACTTAAGTGTGTCTGATTTCACAAAAAGTTTTGCTGTCATTTTTGTTTTCCAGTTTCCTGTTTTGTTTTATTCTGTTGTGTTGATGGCTGAACAGAAATGGAAGAACTTCAGAAATGTCTTTCATGATATTAACAGAACAGTTGTGCAAATGTGAGAAATATGGAGAGGTTTTTGAAATAAAAGGGGAACCTTCTGAGGTAAGCTTATTCTTATTTGTTCTCAGGATGCAGAGAGGGGAATGAAGGCAGAAAGAACTACATGGTGTTAGGATTACATTATCGTCTTCAAAAGAAGACATAAATGGTTCTTTAACACTTGTAGAGACTGCTGTGCAATGTCATTAGCAAATCTGTGCTTTTCAAAAATAAAACAACAAAAATCCCTTCAAAAAACTGAAAGATATGTTGCTGTATTTCTCCTGTATCATAGAAAATCAATTTTTCAGATCTAAAAGTTCCTTGTGTCTAGAGCTGTCTAAAGTGATCATGATTTAGATGTGCATTCTCTTGTCTCATCTTGCTCTGTACTGAATGAAAATTGGAAGAATGGGGCTTCATCTAGATCTACTACTTTTTCCCTCCATAGAGAGCATCTGAAAGCTCTTTAATGACAGAATCTCATTTTCTAAATTTCCCATCTCTGTACAAACAAAGCACTTAAGTTGTTTTTTTCTTTTTTTTCTTAATACATTCTTCTTAGTGTAGAAAAAAACAAACAGACAAGCAACCAAAAACAAACAAAATCCTCCACTAAATACATGTCATTTGTTTAGTTGTGGAGACAGAGGGGATGATGACAGAAGCTGAAATAAGAAGGGAAAGGAAAACGAGAGATGATTTAAAATTCAGAGCCGGGCTGATTAAAACTCTGGACAAACACTGCATTTAGAATTTGGTACTTTTGCCCTTATTCAGGGGCAACAGAATTATGCCAGCACTCCAAGAAGCTTCAGAAGATCGTTTTGTTTAATAAGCTCAAAGATCATAGAATCATAGAATCATAGAATGGTTAGGGTTGGAAGGGACCTCAAAGATCATCTAGTTCCAACCCCCCTGCCATGGGCAGGGAAACCCTCCACTACACCAGGTTGCCCAAAGTCTCATCCAACCTGGCCTTGAACACCTCCAGGGATGGGGCATCCACAACTTCTCTGGACAACCTGTTCCAGTACCTCACCACCCTCAATGAAAAAAATTTCGTCCTTTATCTAATCTAAATCTACCCTCTTTCAGTTTAAATCCATTGCCCCTTGTCCTATCACTACACACCCTTGTAAAAAGTCCCTCTCCAGCTTTCCTGTAGGCCCCCTTTAAGTACTGGAAAGCTGCTATAAGATCACCCTGGAGCCTTCTCTTTTCCAGGCTGAACAGCCCCAACTCTCTAAGCCTGTCTTCGTAGCAGAGGTGCTCTAGCCCTCGGATCATCTTCGTGGCCCTCCTCTGGACTCGCTCCAGTAGCTCCATGTCCTTCTTGTGTTGGGGACTTCAGAGCTGAACACAGTATTCTAGGTGGTGTCTCACGAGAGCAGAGTAGAGGGGCAGAATCACTTCCCTCGACCTGCTGGCCACACTCCTTTTGATACAGCCCAGGATACGGTTGGCTTTCTGGGCTGCCAGCACACATTGCCGGCTCATGTTGAGCTTCTCATCCACCAGCACTCCCAAGTCCTTTTCCTCAGGACTGCTCTCAATCCATTCTCCGCCCAGCCTGTACTTGTGCATGGGATTGCCCCGACCCACGTGCAGGACCTTGCACTTGGCCTTGTTGAACTTCATGAGGTTCTCACAGGCCCACCTCTCCAGCCTCTGTCAAGGTCCCTCTGGATGGCATCCCTTCCCTCCAGCGTGTCCACAACACCACACAACTTGGTGTCATCTGCAAACTTGCTGAGGGTGCATTCGATCCCACTGTCTATGTCTCCAACAAAGATGTTAAATAGCACTGGTCCCAGTACCGACCCCTGAGGAACACCACTCGTCACTGGCCTCCACGTGGACATTGAACCGTTGACCACAACTCTTTGAGTGCGACCATCCAGCCAATTCCTTATCCAATGAGTGGTCCATCCATCAAACCACGTGTTTCCAGTTTAGAGATATCAGGCATCAGTCTCTCAGTTGACTCCATGTAGCCAAATCTCTGATCTATAAAGCCTAGATGATGGCAGACATGGGCTTGTAAGACTGTGGACTGATTTACTCTTCCTTTATCTAAACAGATATTCCTGATACCTATAGCTGCCTGCTATAGGTGGGCATATGACGATTCATTGCAGTGAATCGTCACATAGCCATCTGGGGACAAGCCATAGCCTGCACTAGTGCTTACTTAGCCCATGCATATGGTTAAGGGTCATAAGATGGATGTGGGATGAGAGGAAATATGGTAGGACAGCTAATAAAACTATCAAAGCACCTTTAACAGTCTATGTGGCACAGCAGAGAAATCATGGATAGAAGTGGAGCAGCCCCAGCACTGAAAAACTGAAGAGCTTATTATGTTGACGGCTCATTTACTTTGGATATGGCTGACTAAAACTAATATCAAAGAGTAGATACTTTTTCCGTATAGTCAATATAGTTTGAGTTAAAGGAGTGGTGATCTGAGTAATACATTTTGTCTTGTTTTGGCTTGTTTTTGTTTTCCCTCTCCCTCTAAATAACTAACTGAAAATTTTAAAAGAAGACTATAACAAATGATGTATAATGAGCTCTTTAGCAGTTCTGGAGAACTGATTCATGTGAAACAGTATCAAACTGCAATTTGTTAATATTTTAATGTATCTTCAGCAGATACCTAAATCCTGTAAAAAATTAGCTTGTTCCCCTAAAGTGTTTAGTTATTTTGTTTGAAAAATCAGTGATTTTTTTATTGATTTGTAATAATCTGTATGCAAAAAAAAATCTGAACCCCATTGTTAAACTCTATGGACCTCTGGATTCTCTTTGTGTCAATGAGTCCCTGCATTGGTTTTAGAATGTGAAGCGGGCACAAGTTAAGAAGGATTTGGAATATGAGTTAGAATGGGATAAAGAAGCCTGCAGGTAATTAAATTATAACTATTTTGGGATCAACTCTTAAATAAAGTAAATAGAGCTTCAGTTTTCTGTGCAGACTATCCTTTAAGTTAACATATATAAAAGAAAATACTAAAGATATTGATTGCATTATATTGTGCATACTCGTATTATATCTATTTATGTGTATATTCTACATGATTTTCTAATACTAACACTAAATATTGGTTATATAAGATACAATTATAATATTGATATCATGTTACACAATACCATATGTATTACAGCATATAATTGTATAATGCTTCAGATGTTGATAAATCTACATGAAGTCAGATTTTTACCACTGTAAAGCTACTGCAGCAGGAAGATTTGTCTGAAATCTGGCTGAAAAGTTATATCCTGTAAAGAAAACTGTTTCACCAAGGAATCTGTGAGCTACAATTGTAAATTTTTGCAATTGTAGGACACTTCAAGGAGACAGGATCTGGACCACAGCCTTCAGTGGTAATGGGCAGAGCAGCTGGGAAGGGACAAATCAAAGAGGTTTTACAGTGCAGGATCAGGAGGATTGCAACAGCTGGGGAGGGTCAGGCAGGTTATGACATTTGAGGGAACTGTTGGGTAGGGAGCTCTTCGGTGAGGAAGGATGAGAGTTATGGCAGCTGGAACTGAGTTGGCGCTGAGAGTTATGATCGGGAGGAACTGGGAACAGTATAGCATCTGGAAGCTGATCAGGCAAGGGGTTCATATCATCTAGGGGATCAGGAAGTACACAACAGCTGGGAAGGGTCAAGCAAATACCCAACACACATGGAATTAAACAGCAGGGCCTGGTGCCACATGCAGCCTCTCACGTTGCTTTTTTATGTATTGCTGCTCTCTACCTTCCTGTAAATTCCCCTTAACTCATGTTCAAAATGTGTCTTTGTGCAAAAACACAGAGGCAGAAATAAACAATATGAATTTCTACTAAGAAAAAAAATGTGGACAGCCCTTTCCAACCACAGGGTGGCTTGTCAAAGTCCATGTAGTTCTAATTATTGGCTAGTGAAATATTTCCTTCTTCAACCCTATTGCACCCACTGCCCTACAGGCTGAAGATTTTTATGAAGCTTTTTCCAGGAGCTCCATTAGCCAGAGAAGATTAATTTTCTTCTTCAGTGGGAGCTCAACATGTGGAGGCTTGATTTTTGGTAATATTGCTCAGCGATACTGTGCAGACTTCATGGCAGGCACTGCTGGTGCAGGAAGAGCAAGATTCACCTGTCTTGCTTGGCTTACATCAGCTTTGTCTGTTACTCAACAACTTGTTTACTTAGTGCTTTCCCTGCCTCAGATGTTTTTCTTGTCTATTGCATTATTAGATACCACAGGTATAATTGTACATTTGAAAAATTTTTCCTAGAGTTTCTACTTCCTATCCGAGGTTTATTATTTTTTTACATTCATGTCCTTCACCTGTGCCATGGCTGTCCTGTCTTCTTGTTCATTAATTCAAAAAGTGAGATCTTTATGAACAATCATACTTCCTTACTCTCCATAGCTTTATTTTCCTCTTTCTGTCATTTCTCTACGACCTTTGCTGACATTCTTAGAAGACAAGCCTCTTTCATTACATCCCCTTGAATCTGCACCCAAGTGTTTTGTTTTGTGCTGTTTTCATTGTAAGCGCATTTTGCAGGGACTATTTTTTGATTTTGATTTAGGTAAGTATCTAGCACCACACAGTCCTTCACAATAGGTCTCACAGGTACTAACAAGAATAATAAAAGATAGTAGCAAGTTCTGCGAAATTCCTGATTCTTTACGAGGCCTTGACAAAGTGGGAAATGATGTCACATCCACCAGGCAGTTGTGACAAATGCACATAAGGTGGAGGGTAAATTGTTTTACCTCTAGAAAAATCTGTAGTGCTCTCTTGTGTTTTCCATAGCTGCTCACATTATTTTTTTCTTCTATAGGCTTATTGCTTTCTAGACATGCTGTGCCTTGTCTTTGCCAATTGTTGCCATCTGTCCTGATGACATTGTGATGGAGGTTGAGTGTGTTGCTGAGCTTCTTAATAATGTCACAGTGTCATTTTGCGTTACCTCTGTCACTCTGCTGCTGTTATGCTAACTTGTCTTCCTTCATAATTTCTTTTTCGCAACTCTTATACTCAAGGCAGTCTAAAAAAAATGCCCTCTGGATTTAAGTTCTTTTCTTCTTTCCACCATGTCTAATATCTCATCTGTTCCCTACAGCTGCTTTCTGTGTTCTGTATTTATTCCAATCATATTCTATATGGTAGAAAGTGCTGCTTGTAGGACAGATTTTTTTAATTTCCTCTTGGCATTCAGCAACACCCTATTAAGTGGCTGTGTTTACACTGCAGTTGTCAATGATCTTTTCCGGGTCCTCTGCTCATTAAGCAATAAATTCAACTTTCCTAGCTAGCAGTGTTTTGAACATTTCATGCGGCAATATGGAGCCAGTCCCACAGGGAATGGTTTTCTCTTACCAGACTGCTCCCTCCACGTGCTATACTCCCTGTTGGGTTTATCTAACTATGTCATCTCTACGAAGGATACTTGAAGCAAGCTGTTGCCTCTTTCTTAGTCGCATGCAGGTTGCCAGGGAGCCTGGGGGACCCACCATCTGACATTCATAGCACTCGGCTTCTATCCGAATATGTCTGAGAATCCCACTGAAGCGTGGGATGACAAGTTCCCTCTTTCTTTTTGCAGAATTACTTCTCATCCACAACTGAGGTAGTGCAATGTTTCTGCCAACCTGTTATTGTGGTAGAATTCGGATCGCTATCAGTCACTGCAGAATTATAATAATGGTCTAGAAATAGTTTTTCAAGGACATCTCGTAAGTGACTTTGTTTTAAATTTACATTGGAGATCATGAAATCTGAAAAGCACTGGTGACCTGAGTCACAGAGAAGGTACAGCAAAAGCAGCAATTACTTGGGCTGTCCTTCCCTGCCTTCATATTCTACTTCAACTTTGACCTAGGTAGATCATACCAGGAGTGGGAAAATAATTCATTGTACAATCTGGTGCTTAACCTGCCTACTAAGACTGAGAACGAGGGTGCCAATTAGTGCCAGCTGTAGCAGTGCTTGGGAGATGGGGACCATCCACCAGGAGTTGGACAGAGACCACAGTACATTAGAAAAAGGGCACTGAGCAGCCATCAGAATGGCAATAATTTTCAGTCACTCTTGAATTAGGACAGATTCAAACTTAATTTGATAGAACAAAACACTACCAAGGATATTGAAGGTAAAGCCTGGGCAGAGAATGATATCAGAGACGTGACATGGAAACAAATACAGGAAAGAAAAAACTTAATAAATTTATTTTATGATAAAGAAAAGAAAAAAAAAGAAAAAAAGAAAAGAAAAGAAAAAGAAAAAAAAGAAAAGAAAAAAGAAAAGAAAAGAAAAGAAAAGAAAAAAAGAAAAGAAAAGAAAAGAAAGAAAAAGAAAAGAAAAGAAAAGAAAAGAAAAGAAAGAAAGAAAAAAAAGAAAAAAAAAAAAGAAAAAAAAAAAAAAAAAGAAAAGAAAAGAAAGAAAAGAAAAAAAGAAAAAAAAGAAAAAAAAAAAAAGAAAAGAAAAAAAAAGAAAAGAAAAGAAAAAGCTTGACAAACAAAGAGCCTAACAAAGAAGAGGGAGTAGGTTTACAATCATGCTTGTATGGTGGAAGGGCAGAAAACAATAAGCTATGTTAATTCTTGATATCCTGGAGGGAAAATGAGAATAGCATAAAGTACCATCATATAAAGTACTACATTTTAGTACTGGTAGATACAAAACCCAAATCTCAAACACGGTGCTGCAGGTTTTACTTTATTAACAGATTTCTACCACCAAGTTCCCTCCCTTATACACTTCTCTGTGTTTGACTCTAGTTTCCACTCCTGAACATGTTGATGTCTTTTGCTCTCTACCTCATTCTACCATCTACATCTCAGCTTAATTTTGACAGCTTGTTCTTCCTTCCTTCTTTGTCTTCTACTCTGCACGATCACATTTTCATACTCATGACCCATCTAATGCCTTAGCTGTGTGTTGCTTGATTGAGCTCTTCATGCAACCTCAGATTTAGTACAACTTTCCAGTTTGCCAAAGGGCCATTCGCATGACTCAATCTTCAAGTGTTGTTTCCTTTTGGCCCCTCATCACATACAAGAGGCTATTTCAGAATTCATCAGCTTTGACTATCTCCTGGTCTTACCTCAGCGTGACTCTTCCATCTTTCCACTCACATAACATAACCCTGCCTTTCATGGTTTCCAGTGCCATCAGTATTGTTGCCCTCTCTTCTGCTTTCAACAAAAGCTAAGTGCAGGTCTGTTAGAGTGCTATAGGTAAAGTAAGTTAGAAAGCATGAATTATGAACTGCTCAAGAAATAGCAGCTGTTGAGCTTGTGTGCACAGCGAGGTTTGTCTGCTGCTGATCAATAAAAATCAGAGTCAGTAGCCATGCTACCAGAGGACATCTGTGGCTAGAGAGCCAGAAGCTTGCTGACCGGGATAGACACTGGCTTGAAGGAGGACAGGGACAGGTTATATTCAAATAATCCCCAAAAGAGGGACATATTTAACTATTGGTGACCGCTAGCTGGAAATCTGTGGTCAAAAGTACCCTACTGCCCTGCTGAGATCTCCAGGAGGAAGGGTCTGGAAATCTGCTAGTGGAATACTGGCATGTCCCTTTGCTGCGTTGTTAGTGTGATAAAGTAGCATGGCTAACAAAATGGGGATTAGTAAAGAAATTCGGTAGTGAGGGACCAGATGGGAGTAGAGGAACAGAACCTTCTATCTTCTGTTGAAGAAACAAGGGTAATGATGGCTCCTCTTTTACTCTTGTGAATCTTGTGTTAAAATCTCCTATTCAAAACAATTCACCCTTGTCCCCATCTCCTTTCTCAGTTACTGCCCCAGTTTGCATTTCACTCTTGTGTATGTTGTGTCCTGTCACTCCATTTTTCTTCCCCAAACCCAGCATGGACCAATTTAATTCAGTTGAAATCACTCTTATCAAATTTCAAAAGCCCTCTTCTTAGCTGAATCTCATAATCAGTACCCTGTTCTTTCGATCTTGTCAGATGTCTTTGACATAATCAGTTATGCTCTTCTTAAAATTCCATCATCCCCTGGCTTTTGGCATCTGTTTATTTTTCCTCTGGCATTTCCAATAATTCCTCAAGTCTTTCCTTTGATAACTTCTTCTTGCTGATTATTCCTTAATAAGACTCACTCATTTTTTTTTCTCATTCTCCTTTCCTTCTATATTGCATCTCTGATTAACACCAGCAAAACAACTACTGTTTGCAGATGACTCACGACAGAGCTCTCCTTCAGATTTCTACTATTTCCTACCAACAGAAAAATCTCAGCTATTACGCTATATCTTTGTGGATGCCTACAAGTTTTTTAAAGATCAGCCTGAGTAAGAACCAAGTTCTAACTCTTTAACTATCCATATTTTTCTCTTCATCACTGTGACATCATCCTGCTTGTCATTGATATAATTCAGTGTTGTTTTTCACTTGGGCCTCTCCACGTTCTGCCATCTGGGATATGGCTACGTCTGGTGGATGTTTTCCTGGAACATCTTTAAGTATGTAACTGTGTTCTTCTCATTGTTCCACATTGTGAAAACTTTTGTCCAGACACTTTTTAATTAATTCCCAATTAATTCCAACATCTTTAATCTCAATTAATACTGACATCACCGATACAGTTTTGCCCTTTTAAACCTATCCTCTCTTCTGCTGTGAAAATAATTTCCATAGATTCTTGCTTCGACTATGTCAAAGAAATTACATATCAATTGAGTGTTTTCACTTTTTCTTTTGAATCAATCATTGTCTTGATCTTCAAAGCCCTTCTCCCCACATTTTCCCCATTCCCCACTCCATTCTTATTTGCTGATGATATGTTGATATCTGGCCTCAGTTAGCACTTGAGGTCAATTTCTGTCATGTCCTTGTTAAATTTTTTTATGTTTTTGTCCTAAGAACTACTTGGTACATGGAAGAAAAACCCCGTAATCTTCCACAGTACTATCTCCTTATCCTCCTCCAAACTTCTTTGCAAAATTTTCCTGCGCTGAGAAACCTACAGAAAACATAGGAATAGTTTGGCAGCTTGAGTGGGATACACCTGCTCAAATGTTAGTGCGTCTCACGTAGAAGCTACATCTGAGCTAGTCCCAGCTCTCTCAGTAGTCAAGTCAGACAGGAGTCATGGCTTTATCTCATCTCAAAGTTCACATGCATCTCCCTACATTGACTGTAAAGAGAAATAAGCATATCGTGTGCAGACGTCATATATACGAAATCTGGTAAATAGACATTGGATTAGCTTCCGATGCTAATTCTTTTTATCCCATTATTTTCTATTATTTCAATTCAGGTATTAGTATTATTTTTCCCTTGGGTTGTCAAGTCTAGAGTAGGAACTTTCTATTTTTCCCTCTTTGCTCAATCCATAATATGCCATGGCTTACTTTCATAGTTTTTTGCAGTGATACTATAAAAAACAGCCAGAGAGCTCAAATAGGTGACTTGACATTAATCCTTCTTATGAAGCACTTGCAGAACTATTCAATACTTTCAGCTGTTCATAAATATGCCAGACAAATGTTTTCATGGGATAAATATTAATGAAACAAATTGTTGTTACTTTGGAGCATTTCTTTTAACTTGACTTATATGGTAGGAAAAGTATCTGCTGATTTGATTCTAACAAATAAGCAAGTTAAGTCAAGAAGCAAATTAGTTGGGAAAGCCACAGGAATCTCTCACATCATCTCATCAGTTTAAGAAACCTTACAGTCAGAAATTAGCACTTGCCCATATCTGAATGTGGCACAGTCTATTTTTTTACTAGAGTCACTGAAAACTTCCTTAAAATAAAGAAGAAATAAGAGAACAAAGAAGGAAAAAAATATAGTAAATAGTACATGGTAAAAGAAAGGAAAATATCTAGTCTTAAGCACAAATAAGAAATAGCTTGGCAATTTGTTTGGTTTGATACAGCAATTACTGTGCTAAATTAAATACGTTAACCAAATGCCCCAAGTGGCTGATGCCATGTTGTAGTCAATTCAACATATGTGAGGTCTTCTCAATTGCACCAACATTTTACATTTGCACAAGTCGCATTTTATGTCATTCTATATTGGAACCTGAGGGCTGTTTTTCCCAACTAGAAACGGAGATATGAGCAAAATACATCTACCATTTTACCAGCTAGCAGAGTATATGTTCCCAGCAACACAGCATCCATCTGTCTTTCTTTTACGCTCACTGTGTCTGGTACCAATTTGGGTAGATAAATAGTTATCTTGAAGTGTTTTTTCATAGTCCCAGATGTGTGAATTTTTAATTAGCTCTAATAATTGCCTTTTCTATATTGTTTCTATGAACCATGATGTATAGCATCTAATCTTTATAAATTACATCTAAAGTGAAAATTTCAAAATCCATTGATTATAATAGGTTATGTTTATTACAAGCTGAATTGCAGCTTTCTGGCTACAGACAGAAGTGCACCTGGGATAAAAAGCTAGCCATATAGTGACTGTCACGTCTAAAGTTAAAAAATAAGAAATATTAGGACTGGAGACCTTTCATAATGATTTTTCTTAGTAGGATCTGTAGCAGCATGGTTGGCATTGCAAATCATACTAATATGGGAATGATTTCCTCAAGGAAAAATCAGGTGTGTCCCAGAAAAATACTTCTGTCTTTCTGCTGTGACCTTTAGCCTTTTTTCTTCCAGTAGTGTTCAATCAAATATTCTTTCTCCCTCCTCTGCTACTGGCACATTTGGAAGACGTACACTGCTGAAAGAGTGCTGAAGAGTCACTTCTTCACTGCACAGAGAAGTCCAGAGATGCCTTGGAGGGAAATGCTCTATGCAGAGAACAGTTTTTGAAGTGTTCTCTACATGAAGATGCTGAGGAAGAAAAGGTTAGTAAAAGTACAGGGATATGATGAACTATGTTTTAAAGGGTTCTGAAAGCTTCATGGCTTTCCTTGGTGTAATGCCTATTCACCAAAGGGGACAAGAGTATTTAGATCTATATTACATCCTGTAGACACTTATAGAGATATACACAGAGAATTAAAAATGCATCTGTATAAAAATTTCATCCATTTTATGATTTCTATCCTTCTGTTTTTCTCCATCACCTTTGTAAGGAGGGTGACTTAAGTCTTCTTCTTTTTAGCTACTTGACATTTTTTTTCTCTTCCTGCAATAATCTACCTTTATCATTTATCTTTCATTTTCTATCTTCCCATTCCACTGAAAGTATGCCTTAGAACAACAAGGAGCTATCAGTTCCGTTGAGGTTGTAGTGGAATATAGTTTCCTTGTTTTGCACTGGCATTACGTCTTGGATCTCTTTCTTTTAATTTAATTACAAAAATATTATTATTGCAGAAGATTACAATGACAACTTAGGGAAAATACATTAAGGCTCCTGTTGAACTGTAATGAAATTCCATTAAAGTTAATACTGAAAATGTGATGGTGAATGGAATGGCAATAAGGAGGCAACTAGCTTGAGGTTGTACCAATGTACCTAATCTGCGTACCTAAAACATTGGCAATGTTTCCTTAGTAAGTGCCCAAGTATCCTCCTTAATCGATAAAAGGAGGAATAGATCTTAACCACTGACGTGCCTGCCATTTAGTAGCTTTCAAGGGAAATTACAGCTTTTAATGAGCTATAAAAGAAATTCAGGCAATCATGCAGTGCCCACTTCCCAACACAGCTAAAAAGGTGTCATACAAATGGAGTGCCTTGCAGAGCTCTTTCACCTACCAGACTATTTACTGTAGTTAGCGTTAAATCCTAGATCTGCCCATGTCAGTGGCAACATCATATTTTTGATGGTATTTTGGAGTCTACTTAGTACTGCAGGTATAAAAGCAGTGTATCAGACACAACTTTGATAGCTCAGGGAAAGTGTCAACTGATGTCTTACTGACCTTTTAGAGACAAAGCTAAAGACCGTGATGCTAACATTTTGTCTTTCTGATGTCTCCGACATCCCGCCTTTCTTTAATCCCTGTGATTTCAAAATTTACAGTCTCATTCAACTATTTGTAACTTTGCATCATGGGAGAAGTATGTGTGGAGTTATACTGGTGCCCTGAGTGGTGCAACTCAAGCTTCTCATGATTCCAATGTAGGGAATTGAGTTGATGTATTGTGCTGCAGAGCTATGACAAATTATTTACAGGAGGAAAAAGTAAAACATATGGATTTTACTCTGCTGATAGTCAGCACAGGAAAATGTGAGGTCCTACATAGGCTTATGTGAATTAATTGGTTCTCCCACTCCAAAGTTCTCTTCCAAGCCCTCGTTAAATGAACTAAGAGCAGGCAAGTCTTGAAGAAAGCCCTGAGACAGTCCTTAAGGATTTAGAGATTGCTTATAGTTTTTGAAAGCTCAGAATTGTTATAGCAGATACTATTATGTAGTAATCAATGTTTCCATTCTCTACAAGAAATGGAAAAGGAAAGATTGCCAAAAAAACCCAAAACAACAACAACAACAACAACAACAGCCAAAAAAGCAGCTACCCGAGAAGTCAGTTTCTGAGATTTTTGTTAAATATATTAATTTATAGAGCCACTTGTTTCAGCAGGGTCTCAGGGAATGATTTAGGTTTCCTTCTTTATTGATGGACATTAAACTATTTTTTTAAACAAAACAGTGTGCTAATTTGTACCACACCCTATTGGACTCAGTGTTTCTTGAATGTAACAGGAAATGTTCAGACTGTAAAACTGTAGAGGAACACAGGTTTTGCCTATGGGCTTCTGGAAACAATAGTTTCTGGAATTATAAGTTTCAACCCAAAACTTCTCCTGGAGTGTTTAACAATACACAGATCAGGAAACTGATATTGTGGATTTGCTAATGGCACATATGAACACAACTTGACTAAAACGCAGGTTGCAAAAGCAGATGTTAAATCTGCTGGCGGATTGTATGCAACAGCATACTGGGTGTGACTTGGGTTTACATGTGCTTTTAATAGATGAGTCTGTATAAACTGATTCCAATGAATGCACATCATGTGGAAGATAATGCTTTAGTACTTCAGTTGAAAAAATGTGTTATTTTCAGTAAAGAGAATAAAGTGTCGCTCTCCATCAGACTACGCTTTGTTTATCTGACCTCTACTATGGTTGGTTTAATGGGAAAAGAGCAACAGGTCAGTTGTCCTATATTGAAGATTCTTCTGTAGATTGAATTTTTTATTAGTCTGAAACAGAAGTTACTTTTATCACCAAAATTTTTATGTGACTGAACAAACCTGTCTTTATAAAACGGGACACAGTGTTTTAGGGCTTTTAATCATGCTTGGCTGGAGATTAGCCCATTCTTTTTGAAACAGCCCTGAACACGTGGTGGTTTTCTTCTTTTTGTCTTCTTTTTCCAAAATAGGAAGTTCCACTTCTTCTAGCTATGATTTTGAATGTCCAAGCAATTCATATCAGTTTATTCACTGCTAACTGTAAACTTGTGGGACAGGAAATGATCGTGTTTTTACAGTGCCCTATGTATATGAATCAGTCCGCCAGATACTACTGCAATACAACAATATAATGAAGTGATAATACAATGGGCTAAAGTCATCCTCATGCCCATTGAAATCTGTTTAAAGCATTTCAAATTGCATTCAGAAGGCAGGCTCTACACTGGATGTAGCACTGCTGTAGAAAAAGTCAATCGAGAACACCTCTCCTCAGCTTGACGAGGATCACACTTTGGAATACATCCCTTTGGAATGGATACTTCTGCTGCCTTAATTTTTTTTCTCCTCTCTTCTGCCTCTATTTAGCTGTTTAGGAGCCTGGATGTTGCAGGGGGCCTAGTACAACGGTGTCCCAGTTTCTGTCAAAGTAATGATTACCAAGGCAAAAGCATTGTGCGAGACATAAAATATTCACAGATTATAGCAAGATTACTATTTGCTGTCAAGTCTGGTCAAGCTGGCTGGTTGTCAAATGGCTGGGATTGCAATTTCCATGTCATGCTCTCTGCTAGTCTTTAAGCAAAATTCCATGACCTTCCTTCTGCAAATGAACTATGTTTTTCTTTGTACAGAGATGACTGCTAATATGGAATTGCAATTGCCGTGTAATGAAGTTGTTCCTGAGGACATGTGACATGGACTTTTGAGCAATACAAAAGAAAAGTTAATGGGGAAATGAGAGAAAGAAAGATAGTACCTGGAAGGATTTCAGCTATTTTGTAGAACAGTCCTGTGAAAAAATTCTCACTTGAAAGAGACAAACTAGGCTGTATCAAAACGAGTGTGGCCAGCAGGTCGAGGGAAGTGATTCTGCCCCTCTACTCAGCTCTTGTGAGACCCCACCGGAATACTGTGTTCAGCTCTGGAGTCCCCAACAACAGAAGGACATGGAGCTACTGGAACGAGTCCAGAGGAGGGCCACAAAGATGTTCTGAGGCTGGAGCATCTTTGCTACGAAGACAGGCTGAGAGAGTTGGGGCTGTTCAGCCTGGAGAAGAGAAGGCCTCCGGGGTGATCTTATCGCAGCTTCCAATACCTAAAGGGGGCCTACAGAAAAGCTGGAGAGGGGACTTTTTACAAGGGTGTGTAGTGATAGGAAAAGGGGCAATGGATTTAAACTGAAAGAGGGCAGATTTAGGTTAGATATAAGAAAGAAATTCTTTACATTGAGGGTGGTGAGGTACTGGAACAGGTTGCCCAGAGAAGTTGTGGATGCCCCATCCCTGGAGGTGTTCAAGGCCAGGTTGGATGAGGCTTTGGGCAACCTGTGTAGTGGAGGATTTCCTGCCCATGGCAGGGGGGTTGGAACTAGATGAGGTCCCTTCCAACCCTAACCATTCTATGATTCTATGATTCTATGAAACCTACTATATCAGACTTAAAACAGAATTACTAAAGAGTATAGCTGTTATGTTTGGTAGGACTTCAGAGATGCCGAAACTGGTAAAGATTTCTTATTTTACCCTAGGAGATATCATTTAATCAAAAAGTAACACAGTATAAATAACAATATTCAGTTTTGGTTTAATTTGCAAGAATAGTAAGGAAGGTTACTTAGCAAAAATCAATAACAATAAATACTATGGTGCCTACAGTGACCCATATGTCAGTTTGACTTTCACAATGAAAAAAACTTAAAGTTGCAAACTCTTAGTCATCTGAAACACACTGCAATTAAAATAGAAGACCAAGTGAAGATGTTGGCTTGACCTACATGCACTATTTTTACTGTAGCCTCCACTATCCCCAAATGAGGACCATGTCACAGTTGCTCTAAATGCTGCACAAAACCACAGAAAAACATGGCACTTCTTAGAAAATACAGGTTAATAGCAAGCATCTTACATCCTTCCCCAACATTTCTATCTTATCAACAGTAGCTTCTGGGAGGGCTATTTTATATAAGCATTCCTTATGGTAAAATATCTGAATATTGTGGAACAAGGCTGGATGTTGCTACACTTTCTGTGTCTGTACTGGGGCACAAAGCAGGACTGGGTCTGGTGTTTGTGTTGCTGAGCTCTGTATCTTTGGCTGGACTGTCTCCTGACAATGATCCCTGGCACTAAAACATGGCTGGGGATTGCCTAAAGGAGGTGCCAGCTAGGCACGGATCAAAATCGTTCCAGGGATGTGCCAGCACTTTAAAATGGTGCACAATGTCTTTGGCCCTGTTTCATTTACTGCTGGAGATGTAGCAAAGTGTCTGAGGCATTGCCCTGCTCCGAGCGCGCTCCTATGCCACATGGGTGGGAGCATGAGACACTGTGTTGTCCGCAGTCCCAGACACCTTACCTTCTTCCCTGCCCTCCCTTCAGGAAGCCTGCTTGTGATGGAAAAGTACTGGTGGTAGATTCAGGAAGGAGTTATATCTCTGCCAGTGAAACTCTGGGCATTCCAACACTGCCAAAGAGGAATATTCAGACAAACAGACACAAGGGTTTAATGATCTGGTATTGCTTGTGTCACACATGTTGAATTACATTTGTAGTTCCCAGCTCCCAGGGCTGGAGTCGTGTTCCCTCTGCATTGTGATTTACTACCAGACAAGACCTGTGTGCACATCATATTCCCCTGATATCTACCCTTGGGGCTCTGGGAAAGATGAAATCTGATGGAAAGGAGTCATGGTGACCTCTAAACAGATTTTATAATCTGGCTTATCAGGATATGAGGGCTGCAGGGCACACTGTGGGATCCCCATAGTAAAGACAGAGCCTTACAAGCATGGCATCCAGAGATAATTATCCTCCAGTTACTATGTGCCAGTGGTAATGTGTTAGTCTGACATTATTAATGAAATGTGCCAAATTAAAAGTTGAGAGGAAACGGATGTTGTCAGTGAACCAAATTTTCAGCCTTCGGATTATTTCTAAATGATTCTGAACATTGCTAGAGGCAATCCATGTACTTGCTTAGAAATATTTGTGCTTTTAAAATACTGAACATCCTGCAGTGCATTTGTCAACAGTAACTGAAAAGATGAACAAAACCCATGCCTATATACCACTTGATGCAATGTAACCCAAGTTTTAAATGTGCAGTCTCTAATCAAGCTTAACATAGCTCCAGACTTTTACAGGCAGTGCAGCAGTAACATTACTGATTGATTTCCATGATTTGTACAGACTATTGCGACAGAAAAGCGGGACTGTGGTTTCAAGTTACTTGAGTTCTTCCTTGGAACTACTCTTAATATTAATCAGTTTCCATCTTCCTACTTTACTAGCATAATTTAATCAATACTTCAAAGGTATTCCTTGTTATGTATAATATTCTCAGTATACAGATTATGACAATGTAGGATATCTAATGAGGCATCTTAGGTACAAAACCAGAAATATTGCCATCAAAAAAAAAATCACAAAAGGCCATAAATTTGATTTAGAAGCACATTGTGAACTAAGTTAAGTATTTTTTTCACTTTGGTATCATTCTGTGGAAGGATCTAGAAATCATTAGATAATTCTGTATAATTTTTTCTTCTTTTGATGTTTTGTCAGAAGGTCAATGGAGGTGATCCTTCCTGTCTGCTCACCACCAGCAAGACACATCTGGAGCGCTGGGTCCATTGCTGGGCTCCCCAGTACCAAGGAGACATGGACATACTGGAGTGAGTCCAGTAAATGGCCATAGAAAGGATGAAGGGATTGGAGCATCAGATATATGAAGAGAAGCTGAGAGAGCTAAAACTGATCAGCCTGGAGCCAGACACTTCTCAGTGGTGTCCAATTAAAGGATCAGAAGCAATGAGCACAAACTGAAATTAAGGAAATTCAATTTAAACAAAAGAAAAACTTCTTTACTACAAGGGTGGTTGAGCAGTGGAACAGGTTGCCCAAAGAAGTTGCGAAGTATCCATCCTTGGAGTTATTTAAAACTGACTGAACATGGTCCTGCTCTACTTGATTCTGCATAGAGCATGGGGGTTGGACTAGACACTCTCCAAAGGTGCCTTCCAGCCTCAACTATTCCATTATTTTGTAAAACTGATTTAAGTGAGAATCCCAACAGTAAAGGATGAGATTTCTTCCTCCTTGTGATTGATACCTGTATGTTAGCCCTGAAACAAAACGCCATACCTCTTGTGGTCCTTACACAGTTTCCAAAATCCTGCTGAATGACCTTATATTGCCAGTTTATAATTTGCCTTTTTAGGACTCCACGATAAACACAGCACACGCACATATAGAGCCTCTATCGACCGCTAGCAAATGAATCGTGCGGTTCCCTGGCACCGAGGCAAACTGGAATGAAATGATCAGTATTCACACTGTTCAACTCTCCTACCTTCCAAACAAGATGGCCCCATCCCAACTGCCTACGGAGTGGTCCTTGGCCAATGCTTGCTCCTGCACCATGTCCAGGAATTGTCTGGGATGGGGCTTGTTGGCCTGGACTAGAAATGTACTGGGACCATTTTGACAATTTAACAGTGTAAGTGAGCAGTTGCCAGCCCTTGGGAACACTTCCCAGTACTGCATAATTTGTAAGTGTAGAGTTACCCATACAGACCTGTGTTCTGTTTTTTAAACATTGTTGTCTTTAATTGAAAAGAGAGAATAAAATTGTATTAAATTAGTAAAAATTCCCAAAAATTAAAGCAAAAAATGCAATTCCTATCCTCTTTTCCGTGCTACAGGCCAACAGTTTCATGGTCTAGATCATTCTTCAGGTTTATGCTGGAGTCTTCTTTGAGGTTTTTGTAGGCTTTTTGGAGATCAGGATCCCTTCTCTATATTAGTTTTTCTCCAGAATCACAGAAGCTGAACCAGGACAGCTGCTCTTCAAGTTGGCATGTTCCTCAGTGAGTTCAAGTTCCTTCCTGGCTCTCACCAGGTCTGACCGAGTTCTCAGCTCTATCAGTCCTCTTCCCAGAAACTTCCTGTGTGGGCTCATTTTATATGTCCCTGCTGGTGTCAGTCTTTTTTGTTTTGCCTCTGGAAGTTCTGCACTCAGAGGTTTTTTTTTCTTGCAAATTAACTGGCTTTCTGATTTCGACTTTCTCCTTTGCATACTAACTATCTAATGAATATAGCCATTAATTACCTTCTATTATACTCATCAGTCTGGTGGGGATTCTCTGGAGCAGTGATTCTCAACTTTTTTAATCCATAGAAATGTAACTGTTTTAAAAAGAATCAAAAGGCGTCTTAACCCTTTCAAAAAATATAGATGCATCATCTATGCAGTACTACCGTAACAGCTCTTATTTGCAAATAAAAAACATTTAAGCTAAAATCAACATTGATTCATTACTTTATTTCTTCTATTTATTTTTTTGTCTGGATGAAAACATATACGCATATATTTTTCCATTCTCCAAAATCAAATGCATCATTATTTTGTGAATTATCTTCTTATGTGGTCTAGACAATCAGTGGCCAAAGACCAGAAGAAAATTTTTTAGAAGATTGGTATAAAAAATGAAGAATCCAATATGCTAGGAGTATTGAACTAAATGTGTATGTGAGCACACAATAGGTGTCTAAAGATATTTTGAAGTTTAAAAGTGAAAAAAAAGGCCTATGGGACTGTTTAAAAACAAGTAAAAGCGATAAAAGTAAAGGTAAAGAGAATGACAAAGAGAACGGGAAAGGGAAAGGGAAAGGGAAAGGGAAAGGGAAAGGGAAAGGGAAAGGGGAAGGAGAAGGGGAAGGGGAAGGGGAAAGGGTAAGGGAAAGGGAAAGGGAAAGATGGGAGAGATCATAATAAGCAATAGATCTTTTACACAGTCTATATAGTATCTTTACTTAGTACGTGTGCATCGCTATACAAATTGCATTTGTATGGGCAAACAAATATTACATTCAGAACTGAAAAAATCAATGAGTATATTTCAGGCAGTTTTTCAAAATCTGATTCATCATGGTTATCAACAGTAGCTTGGAACCAAAATTACTTCCTTCGATTCTAGGTTAAATTTTTCTTTATAAAATGTGTTTTGTGAATATCTACTTGCACTTTTATGTAACCATATTTGTAGCCTTCGTGGCAATTTGAATGTTCTTGGCAAGGTTGCCCAAAGATGCCATATTTGTCTCATTTGTTCTTCATAGCTTTAAGTTAACTGACAGGTTTCTATCTCTGTTTCTCCCATCCTTTAATTTCCAGTCTTTTTCCTAGAGAAAACATTACATTCCCTTAATAACAGAAAACATAGAAAGTGTCATTCCATTCTTAAAGTTAGATACTCTTGGGACATGAAGGTCCTCACCTGTTCCCAGGCTGCCCTCAAAAATATATGATTCTTGTGATGATTCATGAGGACGACTGGCTGGGAAGGCAGTGGTTTTTCTGAGACGCAGGCCTGTGGGAGAGACTCTATAGTTTAATATTCTGTAGCCAGTACTATGTGATATTGCTTCAAGTATGTTCATTGACCTGGTCAGTGAGGTGAAGTTGCTGAATAACCATAGCGTGAATAACTACAGGAAGCCAGCAGATCAAAGAGCTATCCAGTGTTTAAAAGCTCTTCTCAGGAGAGAAAGGGGTGGAGAAGGGGTCAATTCTTAGACGCTGATCCTGTTGAGAACAGACAGTGATGGAAGAGAAGACATCTTCTGGTAAAGGAAACAAAAAGGTTTTTTTGGTTTTGTTTTCTGTTTTTCTTCTTTATTCTCCACCAAAATCAAAACTTCTGTTGTGTCATCAGTTTCTTCAGGCCTTATATGTCTAATTTATCAATATTTTTAATATTGTTTATTTTGGTACCAGGAAGCTTGGTGTCAACCCATTAGGTGAATAAATGCTAAAATTGCTCTCCCCATGGAAGAATGAAGCAATGTGGTTTTGCACAAAGGACAAAGCATCAGTCTCTCACCTCTCTAGGTTCATATATTCTCAGACTTGTACCTCTTTTCCTCCGTATATGGGCAAAAAGGTCTGAGGAAAGAAACTGTGTTAAGTCAAAGAATCTGTAGTAAACCCCCAGTATAGCTGCACAAAATGATCAGCAGCTGTAACCCAATTAAATGCAGCAATTTCACAGTACAAAACTGCTCACCAGAGAGTATATACCGATATTCTCTGAGTAGTCAGCCAAACCATTTTGTACCAGCACTTGCAAACTTCTCCTTAGGAATATTTAACATTTGGCTAGAGCTCCTCAAACACAAAGGGAAGATGAGAGGGAAGAGAGAAACCAAAGGAACATAGTGCAACGAGAGCCAATTAGTAAGTAAATCCACTCCGTCTCTTGAAAACAAAGTAATAGCTTCACAGGTGTGCACAGAAAAAGTTGAAGTTATAACATAACTAGAAGGTTAACTGTTTAAAAGGTCATCTCAAGTAGCATTAGATTAGGGTAGCCTTTCTTCTTCAGTTCAAAGCTCCTGCTGCTGGTTTATGAGTCCAAAGTGAGGAACTAAGATATTCCTTGTTTAATGTGATTGTTTTAATAGCTAAGCCATTTCTAACTTTGCTTTTATAGATAGCATGGCTCCAGACTTTGCTGGTCTGAATGCCCTTTTGCTTACCCATATGTGTGTGTGTGATAAAAGTAGCTACTTGGCTACCAATTACTGAGGTGAGGAAAAAAAAACCCAAAATAATCTGTTGCAAAGCTGAGGTTATATGCTTCCCACCGATGCATTCAGTATAGACATGCTTGGAAATATCTTATTGTAATAAATAGTTTTCAAAACAATGTAACTACGTTCATATAAACTTTTGATTAAGTGAAAGAAAATTCAAAAGAACACCTTTGTTTATTAATTTCCTTTTATAGTTGAAACTCCATGTCTTACCTATGTTTATATACTATGATTTTTGTCTTACTCATCAGCTAGATAATTAAACTCAGGAAGCCTCATCATCAAATTGAAAAGCAGGACTCCTACATTTCCCAATCAGTATTAGCGAAGAAGACCATTTAAAGCCATGTATCTTCTGTTCATGCATCTTCTGCCGGAATCACTTATTGGCAGTCATCTTGCAAACATGGGAGTCAAACAGAGGATCATATAATATTTGTAAAAATTACAAATGTCTTCATAAAGGATTCAGTTACATTCTCCTGTGCTTACTGTCCCTTAGCATACACTGTCTAGGATTGCAACTCTCTGCAAAGATAAATCTTTTGCCTGCTATTATGTGGTGCGACACCATATATGAAGAAAAAGACATAAGAACCCAGATCGCTGCAGATCTCTGTTGCTTCATTCTAGTTGTCTGAGGCAGATGCATACCAGTAACCTCTTAAAACTTGTCAGAGCCTTGATTGCATCAGCAGTGCTCGGTCACTGCTTAATTGACACACTTTACGACATTCTGAGGGCCCGCGTGGACCAGGAGTCACAATCCTGCATCTGGTGTGATGAAACACCAGCAGACAAGGGTTTCTCTCTCAAATTTTGTTTCTGTAGAGTGTCCTTGTTCTATAATCTCTCATTTCTGTAAATAAATCACATAACACTCACTTCCCAATAAACCAGTATTTACCAGCCCGAGGTTATCAACACTATGGTTTTTCCTCGTTTCTTTATGCCATATGGTAAAGTCCTAGTATAAATTTATTTTATCCTTTGCAGACCTCTGTTTCAGTTCATTTTAAGTGACTAATTTGCCTAAATAGGCTTCAGTTTGCCTTGGAACTTTTTCAGCTGAGCATGGTAAGAAAATAAAAGAATGTATATGATCTATTTAAATAATTGCCCCTTAACATCTCTAAAACTATGCAGAATATTTTTCTAAGCAGCAATAATGCCTAGTACTCATTTTCTGCCTATTTTTGTCCTTTGTCCTCATTTCTGTAACCGAGCCCACTGTCATCTGGTAGAAATATTTACCAGTTGGATCTGAATTGGCCTGGTAACAGTGAGAACACATCTGGAGTCTAGACTCAGCGGCTCTATGGGCAGGGTCATATCTCTGTGCTACATCAGCCCCAGCGCCTATTTCTGTTTACATAGGTGGTGTGCGGCATCATCTGTTTCAACTGTCAGACACCGCCAGCCCCCTGCTCCCCCCAGCTGCTGAGGGACCGGCCCCCCTCCCCTTTTCCCTGACCCTCCGCCATCCCACCGCTATCAGCTGGAGACAGGAAGCAGGGGACCTCTGGCACGCACAATGGGAGAGGAGGGGCAAGAAAATCCCTGGAACCTATAAACTCTGGCATTATCAGCACATTGGAGTTATACTTCAGTTCCGTGGGATTCAGTTGAGAGGGGTACCTTTGTCTGATACAGGAGGAGGCTACGTCAAAAATGCGAGGGATAGAATAATCTCTTGGTCCACGGGGAAGTGTGCTTTAAATTCTTTAAAAAACTCTTCTGATTTTTTTTTTTCTTTTCCTAATTAAAATTGTGTACTTAAATGCCTTCGACTTCAAAACTAGAAAGTGCACTAATACGTTTTTCTGAATACTGCTGTTTACCTCAAGGGAGGGACTATAATAAGCTTAGAAATTGTATCATGATAAAATATGTAGTCATAAGAGGTTTTCTATGTCAAGAATTTTGTCTCATAACAGCCCTGAGGTACTTGAATTTCTGTAATATGTGAGGTAGGTTGTGTGTGTGTGTGTTTGTATACGAGTCAGGATGTTTCAGAGTAAAAAGCATTATACAAGAACGTTTCATTATTGCTTCTTGAAAACTGTATGATGGGATTTTCTTTTCATCATTCTTTGCAGAATGAACCAATCCCGAAGAGTAGGAACTATCTCACCAAAATAATGTTATGTACAGAGGATCACATATGAAAGTGATGCCCACTTCTAGAGTCTGGTAGAGAAGTTGCACAACACATCTCCAGGGCTTTATCATAGAGTCATGTACGGCTTGAGCTGATCCCTCGGACTGCTGCTGAAAGGGACATAACACAGTATACCTTCTGTGAATTGGCACAGTATGGCACTTATAATACACTCTTAACAATGAGTTATGGTATATTACTGTTGCTCTTAAAATGATGAGCAAATATTTATAAGTACAAAATGGTGGAGTCTCTCTGTTTCATTCCACAATGTGCAAGCAGGTCCTGTTAAAGCTAAGAGGAATTCTGTTCACAGAGAAAAATAATAGACCAATTTATACAATCACACTTTTATCAGTAAACATCATCTCTTCTGTGTATATATAGAGCTAGTCTGCTTGAATGGGGACAAACAGAATTTTGTTAAAGGGGAGGTGTGTGCTAGACAGATCATCAAGAAAATGGGAAACTAAGCTTTCATTGCTGGGCTAAATTCCGTCATCACTAAGATTTGTACAATATTCTTCAACGTAATGGAACCGCGTAAAGTCAATGAGTTAAAAAAGGGCTTGCAAATTATTTTGGTATTGATGATGTAGCAAAAATTTGAAATAATCTTGCTTGACTCTCGGTCTGCAGAGCAGTTGGCAGAGCAGGCAATATTTGTATTTTTTCAAAGACACTTTTTTTCTCTTAAACTGTGAAAAAATTTTGAAAAGTGGTGCTTGTTGGCTTAATTCAGCACACGTTGGAGACGGTGTTAATACATATTTTTACTTTAATTGGAGCAAAGCTTAGCTAATGCTAAGTGCCTTTAAGAGTGCCTCAACATCACTTTAAATGTATCTCTTTTCAAAATACATTTTTTTCCAATAAAATGATGTCATTTTCAAAGTTGAGGGCCAAAAATTATCAAGTCTACAAAAGACTCATATATCAGGTTTGAGTTTTTCTTTCAAACACATTGATCTGGAGACACTGACAAAACAAAGCTAGCTTCCATAAAAGAGAAAATGTTTTTATCATACATCATATCATCACAATATTTCCATGAATTTCCATGATAATTCCACTTGGGTGTGTTAAGAAGGCACTTGAAAAATTACAGAAAGTAAAAGAAGAATAATTAAAAAGTATTTTTAAAAATTTGATACATATATAACTTTAGTTGACATGATATCATGTAGAACCAGCTCAAGGAATGGTTCAGCTCACCAACTTGTGATGAAGATCTCAAATTATTTTGAAATGCTGAGAAATGCTCATTCCCTAAGATAATTTTAGTATCACTGAAAATATAGCCAAACTAGAGGAGAAAAAAACTGGTTGTCACCAGAAAACAAAGAGGAATGTATTTGGAATCGATCTTTTAACTTAGTCATCTGTATTCATCCAGCCAGTGCAGATGGTGTTAATAGCACCACAGGTAAAATGTGATTAACAGTGGTATTTGACCAGGCGTGCTCAGTGGATGTAGAACTATCAATCCATTAATTCTCATCTTCTGTCTATTGTTTCTGCTAGTCATGAGTATGAAAAGCTTTTAAGATCAAAACCAGCTCTTCTACCTTTGGGTGAATGAAGGAAGACTTCTTTCCTTCCTGCTTCTCTAGATGTTACAAATAACATTAAATTTGCTTTTCTTCTGAAAATACCAATTTTTGACTCTTCAGTTTTCCTCTCCCTTGTCCTATGATAGAGAAACTCAGAAAAATAAGAAACATGCAGTACTTTTTGAGCACACATTGAATGGAAGTGTTAGAAGAACATATACATACGCAGCATCTCTCCAAATCATCTCAGGGAGAGGTAAACACACTTTGCAATGTGTGAAGGGAAATTTTTGGTCTGACATGGTCAGATTTTTTTGTGCTTGACACTGAAAAGGGGCCAAATTTTCTGAAGTACTCATGGACCTTTGCAGTCCTCAGTGTAACATCTGTGGGCAGTTTTTTAGAAAGGTTGGCACCTAGGGTGCAGCTAATGACAAAAAGCCTGGCAATCTGTTTTGGTATTAAAATGGAAACTGAGAAGTTTAGAAATCTGACTAAGGACCCACTAGAAAGTATATACTGGATATTTTGAGTAGCAATGAAAAGTCACCTTGCTTGCCTTGCAACTTCCTGGAAAAAGTCTATCTTTAAAAAAATGGAGTTAAAATTATCCTGTAGAAGTAGGAGTGGTATGAAATTACTAAAAGCAAAAGTCTAAACCAGAAAATAGTAACATTTCCTCAGGAGTAACCACTTTATGGTGGAGCTGCTCAGTTATGAGATGGAAACCTCCATGATCTGTCTTCAAACAGTGAGCTCAGGTAAAGGGGAAGGACAGAGCTTTGTAGACTTGTAAAGCTTGGACAAAGAATATGCTCTGAGTTTCAGGTGTTCTGCTGATGCAGCTGACCACTTTCAGTGAAGTTATTCTGTAAAAGTCTTTGTCTTGATATTCTAACCTTAGCTTCATACCCATGTGTATTTTTTTACAGGCAATATGAGCAGCATCGGGGAGAGCCACGCAAGGGCACAGGTTAGTGGGAGGGAGCTATCATTGCTTAGCTTTTAGGGAAAGAGGATTAGAACAAAAATCTGACAAAGCTGAAAACTTTGAAAACAAAAGCCATGAGCAGTCAAATTGCACAACACTTATTAGTCTCATTTGATCAAAGTCAAAAGAGTCCAAAACAATTATAATGAATGGTGGGATAGGGAAACAGTGACTTTCTAACTTGATGGTCATGGCATAGCAGGCCAGCTTATTTCTAGGCCACTATTGCAAATCTGGCCCAGCTAACAAGAGTGGAAAATCATAGCTGTGTAAGAACTCTTTATTCTCAGAAACGACACGAAATGACTCAGAGATGTCAGTCAGATTTCTGTGGGTAAATCCCTGTGTATTTAAACTTACCACCACAATGGACAGCACATGGCACTTGGCACCCACCCCACACTCTAAGGAGGACACAAGGACAACACTAGCATGGTAACTCCTAGAAGGAATCACTATATTCTAGGTTTTTGCTCAGTCTGGAAAAAGTGGAGAGAAACTTGAAGAACCCAAAAGCAATGAACTTCCCAAACCATTTCAGATTACATTCTTACTCTGGCAATTTTTACTGTGGATAAATTCATGAAACAGAGAGGGAGTTGTGAAGACAGTGGATGTGTCCATAATTTTGGCCTGCTATAGAAAGTATGGAACCAGATGTGGAAGTTAATGTAGGAAAGAAACACTGAAGGAGTACAAACAGATGGTGAATAAATAAGACCTTTCTGTCTCATATTTATGAAGAAGTCACATGTAAGAAAATGAACTTCTAAGAACCCACTGTGAGCAATGAAATAGGAGAGTCTGAAAGAATAAGTCTGTGACCGATTCTATTAAATAAACTCCAGTGTCAAAGAGAATCGCGGGATGTATTGCTCAAGAACAATAAATCCTATCACAAAGATCTCTGCCACCAATATTTAGTATCTACAGTATGCTACACATACTACTTGTAAAGTTCTTTGAAAAACAGGATTTGTTTTGGTCATCATTTCCACGGAAAAGTCCCACTTTCCATCAAAAACATCTGAAATTAGTTTCTTTTCTATCAACCCGATACTTTACTGTGTACAGTTTTCCCTTAGGATTCCCTTTGCTACAGTACCATTTACACTGGTAAAGGGTCCTGGTCCAGAGTCCTTGCTCCCTAGCTAAATAATCCACCTACTGTAATTTAATTCAGATGAGAAAAATGTTAGTTTATTATGAATTGAAAAGGGATATAGCGTTTCTACCACTACCTTATTAAAAAAAAAAGACTTCATGAAATTCAATGAGAATTCAAATCATGAGAGAGGCCTTGTTTTCACATTTGTATGCGTGTGGATGCTGCTGTAGGCACTGAAACTGTACTTTTGTAACTTGAAGGCCAAAATGAACCCACATCATTTTTAGTTTCAATGATAACAGTACCAGAAGAGAAATATTTACTTTGCATTTCTTTGTTTGTATTTGACTCCTTTAACTGTATATATTCTGATGGAAGAATTATATGTGTGGTAGAAATTCTTTGTTGAAATAGTATCCCAATTATTTCAAAGTTATATTCGCTTTAGAAATGAATTACCATCTCACATATGTTCACTCAAGGTTCTGAGTTGAAAAAGGCAGTAAATACGCTGCATGAAGAATGACCATGAAAATAAAGGAAAAAACCAAAAGATCTGGACATAATTATCTAGTTCAATTTTGACTTTCCTCAGTGACTAAATACAAAACATCCCAATTTACATAATTCACAGATTTTGCTATGTTTGTACAAAATTGCAACAATTAAAAAAAAAAAAAATCTAAACCCTGCAATAGATGTAAAACACAAGCCTGTAATATGGGACATATGTTACAGCAATGTTGACACTTGAACTCTTAATGGAATTTTACATTTGAAATTCTATCAGTTATTCATTTTCTACTGATTGAACACAATGAGCTCCTCATGGTTTCTAGACTTTGTCCAGAAATGAATTAGATATGAATGTCTCTTAGACTCTTAAAGAGAAAGATAGCATTTAAAATTTTCTTGGACATTTTTAAAAAACAGCAGATATGCAGAAAGAAGAGGAACTCAAAATGAGCAAGAGATGAAATTTTTTGTTTTATCTTTTGAAGAGGGAGATGTCATACATCACAGAAGGCCATACAGATATAGAAGAGAAAGACGTGGAAATGCTAAATACAGGGAAAATTTCCTGTTTTAGAAAATATGCTTGCAACAGCAAGTGAGAATCAATATTGTGTGGTCTCTCTCTTGTATATGTAAAAACTATTTTGATGACAGGAATTTGGATTGAAAGCCAGCTGGAGAACAATGAGGTTGTTTCTTTCAAAACGGTTCCTATTCCTTTTATGGTGCGAAGGATATATAAAATCTTAAGTGTAGCGATTATTAAGTTGAACACAATATTAACTTCAAAGTTTATCCTTGATAGGCTAAATAATACCTTCTTAGTTATTATTTAAGTCTCACGACACCAACCACCCTAAAACATGACCTTGCTTCAAAGAAGACAGGCAGTAAAATCCTAGCCCCTGAAGCCAGTAGAGATTTGTTAGTGACAGAAATGGGCTTCAGCTGTCTCAAGGAAAAGACTTGGAGGATAATGGTCCGGATGGCTCTGGAGAGATCTTGTAGCAGTCTTCCAATACTTAAAGGAGGCCTACAAGAAAGCTGGAGGGGGAGTTTTTATAAGGGTGTGTAGTGATTGAACAAGGGGCAATGGCTTTAAACTGAAAGACGGTAGATTTAGATTAGATCTAAGGAAGAAATTCTTCCCTCTGAGGGTGGTGAGGCACTGGAACAGCTTGCCCAGAGAAGTTGTGGCTACCCCATCCCTGGAAGTGTTCAAGGCCAGGTTTGGATGAGGCTTTGAGCAACCTGGTGTAGTGGAGGGTATCCCTGCCCATGTCAGAGGGGTTGGAACTAGATCTTTCAGGTCTCTCCTATCCCAAACCATTTTATGATTCTATGGAAATGACTTCATAGGACTTCCTAGCTCTTGGGTCTGGTGTGTGTCAAGCCCGTATCCTCACTGTGTGTTGGAAGGAGTGCCAAGGAAAGCTCATGTCACGGAGAATCATAGAATAACAGGAAGGCTGAGGTTGGAAGGGGCCTCTACAGGTCATCTGGTCCTAGAGCAGGTTGCCCAGGACCATGTCCAGTCAGTTTTTTAATATCTCCAGGGATGGAGATTTCACAGCCTCTCTGGGTGACCTGTTCCGTGCTTGGTCACCCTGACAATAAAGAAGTATTTCCTTGTGTTCAGATGGCACCTCTTGTGTTTCAGTTTGTGCCTGTTTCCTCCCGTCACTGTGTCCAGAGACTGCCTGCTAAGACCTTTTAAGAAGTGGCTGTGAAACAAAGAAGGGAGATCTGACCAGAGCCCGCACATGCAGAACAGGCAGGTAGGGCTGCAAAGGAAGCCTTGGTGACCATGACCATACAGCCTGGAACGCCATGTCCATATTCGTGATGAGAGTCTTGCTCATCCTGATCCATCACAGTGGAGCCTGACCTGTTATTGCACATATAGAACCTCTGTGAAAGCACACAAGGCAGCAGTGACATGATGGTTCTGTCAATGCACTCTTCTGACGTTCCCGTGTCTCCTCAACTGAGCAACAGGCTGTGAGGCATCAACGTGGACTTGGCTGGACAGCAACTTTTCAGAAAAAGAGCACTTTCTAAGAAAAACACTTCCTCATTTCTCTTCCCATTCCTCTTTCCCCCATGCTATCTATAGGGCATCAGTCAGTGTCACCACTCTTTCTTCTGCTTCCACCATTTGGTTTTGAGGTGTTAAAGTAAATCATTCTAATTCTTTATGTTTTTCCTCTACTTCCCACTGCCATGTCCTCCAGGAATTTTTCAACTCCTCCTGAACCTCTGCAATACTAGGGGGCAAGAGATGAGAGCCCTTCAGAAGCAATGTGTAGCGGTGGCGTTTTCATGCTTTGCCCTGTTCAGCAGCTTGCTAAGACCAGTCTGCAGAAGACTGAGAAGAGTCTCCACTTCTCCTAGAACGAACTGACTGTGCTTGCTGACTGTTCTTCCAATTGCACCAGTTTGTAGTGGGCCGATGATATGCTAAATACAGACAGCATAGGTGAAGAACTGAGCATTTGGGTCATTGACTTGAAAGACAAAACAATAAGTAAACAATTAAAATAGAGAGTTGCATTTGGTTCAAGGGGACCTCGATGCGACAAAAACTCGCGCAGTCTTTGCGAGGAGCTAAGTATCAAACTTGGTAAGAGCTGATAAACATTGGGCATGTAATCATTTTTTAAAAGGAGAATTAGGGAAGCTGAACAAATTGACACTACTAGGATTTTAATATTGGACTTTTTCCCAGAGTCATTTGGCAATAAAGGTGTGAATGAGTTATAATTTCTCACAATTTATTTCTTTTCAATATAGAGATTATGAATATTTCCTTTAACTATGCCAGTAGTTTTAAAACAAACCCTTTAATCCAATAGTATGTCAAAAGTCCTGTTTTCATGATGATAAGATATGGTAAATGACAACATAGCTTTGCAGAGAGAGCAGTCTTAATCTTTACAAAACATCAGAGGACACAGACGCTGAACTTGCTATGTTGGTTAATATATACTCAAATTGCAGTTTACATGTCGCTCCCTTTGTTCTGCAGTAAAAGCTTGCCATAGTACCAATACATTTTCACCTTAGAAATTCTGATTTTGGCTTTTTTTTTCCTAATATGAGATATTTTAATGTCTTAAACGTGTTTATGTACATATGGATATATGCTAATGGGACACCAGCGAATTTTTCTTGTCTAGAGCCATGACATTTCTTAATATGTGTTCTGGGTAAACTTAATTCTAAACTCATTTTGAACAGACAGCAACGCTTCAAGAAGTCTTACACTTGCTATTTTCTTCAGCTATTCCGTTAACACTTTCTTCACATCTATGCCAAGTGCTGCTTGGCTAATCTGGTAGAACAAGGCACTCAGACTAGTTGTCCACCGAATTCAGACTTCAAAATCTCTAGTAGTTTACCATTGTACAACAAATTCAAATCTGGGTTGCTATAAACCTTTCTAGAGGCAGATTGTTCTCTCACCATATTTCTTCTGTTTTCTTCCTTTCCAGTAGTAACAGTGAATGTTGTCAGTGAACTAATCTTTTGGTGACCCACATGATTTCATGTAGTAAATATAACATTGGTTGGAAACATATAAATAAATATAATGTAGATATAATGGACCCCACTCTTATATATAATTTACAACTATATACAAATATGTTTATATAAAAATATGTATCATATAATACACTGCACACAGGATGACAAGCCTCTGAAATAGTATGGCTTTGAATATTTCTTTTAGAGATAAATGATTAATACCCTAAACTATATACCTCAGAATTCCAAATAGTCATATATTTTTGAGTGTTCTGAAATGTTTGCTTAACCTTTTTTCCATTCTTGCAGTTTTTACAAGCTTCTGCACTTCTGGTTTATGTCTAAGACTAGAAACCTAAGTACCAGAATACCACAACAAAGACAGTGCTGAAGATATTTCAGGCCTGATTTAGAGCAGGAAGCATTTAGATTCTTTTAAGATTTCCAGTTAAATTTTCAAACACAAGAACATTCAGGTAAGCATCCAAACTGATTGATGCTCTTCTGAACTGAACTCAAACGTGAAAACTCTAGAATTACTCCCTTACAGCCAATAAAGAGATCTATTTATGGGACAATCCTGTATTGGAATAATACAATCAATAAAACTCCATTATAATAAATGTTGATTTAGACTAGCTCAATTGCATAATTTCTAAGTGTTGCTAGTGAGAAACACACTTTATATTGACTTACAGAAACAATAGACTGCATACTGAAACCTTTTAAGAAGTATGCTGGAAAAAGGGTTGACGTATACACAAACATCTATAAATAGACTGGGGCCTTCAAACACACTTCCGTATGCGGCATTTGTGGTATAACAAGATTACACTGTTTTGGATCATTACTGTATATTTTTTCTAAGGAAGAAACAAATAACTTTTTCAAAGGAAGGGAATGATCATAAACATCGGCTGTTTATCACACTGTGGTATTTGTCTTCTTATAACACTTGCATAATTTCCTAAGCAAAGAATGATAAGCATTGCAAAAAGTACAGTGCAATAAATATAAGTATTTTTAAAAAATATTTACCTGAAAACAACCTGCATGGCTCAACAGTTTTATGCAGCTCCAGATCCCACTCAAATCAAGTCCTTCTAACTCTTACTATGATTTTAGTATTTTGATTTGGAAGGGTTAGCATTTGTCTTTCAGGGAGTAGCTGAAATAAGGCATATCTTGGCAAAACAGGTGTTTTGGCAAATATATCTGAAAATATTTTTTTTTGAACCAAGATAGTTCCCTTGACAGAAAAAGTGTATCTGAAGTAGAACGTGAGTATTCGGTGATTATGTAATAAGGCCTGTGTCCAGAATATACCAACTTGCTGGGTCAGGTCTTTGGAAAGAACTTCAGAGACATTTAGAGAAGGATGGCACTTAATTAGCTGGAAAGACTGTTAAGAAAGGCTGATGACCATATACAGAGGTTAATTTCTATCTGTATGCATGGAGGGAGAAAAACTCCTATGTCTGAACAGATCATAAGGCAGCTGAAATTCATTTAAAATATTTTACCTTTACCTTCACATGGAATTCAACTTCTAATACTGAAACAGAAAATCTGCAATTGCCACATGGAATGCTAAATGGTAAGGAATTAATAAACACACGCAGATTCTGTTGGCAGCGTAGAAAAGAGTTCTCTAATTTTTTAATGTAAGAATGATAAACCAAAATTCACATAGCAAAGCTTCAAAATTGCCAGAATATTAAAGCAATAAGGAGACACTGAGAACTTACTCTAGATGATGAAGACTAAGGAAAAAAACAATTCCCCATTGGGATGTCTATGCAGCTCATTCATTTAGCCTGAAAACACGCCAGATCTCTCAGAACAGGCTGCAAGTTAACTGGCTCAAGAAATTTTGGCTACTGAACTGCTAAACCCCACACATCTAAGAGATTAAGTTATAAAATGAAATAACTGATCGCTGAAGATCAATGAGATCCTATGTGAGGCTACCTTGAAGTGCAAAGGAATGGTTTAAATTTTGCTGGCCTATATATAACTTCCTCAAAACACAACAATCCACCCTGATGTAGCACAGGAGACCAGCTTGACTGAATGGGGAACGTAAACTGAATTGAAAAGCAGTAATGAAGAGATGTAAAGTGAAAGCAGGGACAGGCAGCCAAGGAGGAATATAGCATCACAGAAGCACTCTGGGACAGAGTCAGGAAAGTCAGACTTCCCATCACAGGGAAGCTTCAAAGACGATCACCTTAAGTACTACTTAACTAATTCTGTGCACCAGTACAGACTGGAGACTGTCTGTGCAGCAGGTCTACTGGGAGTCCTTGTGGACACCAGATTAAACCCGTTCAGTTGTGTGCCCTTGCAGTGATGAAAGCTAAATACAGCCTGGGTTATATCAGCAATAACTTGAAAATCCATTGCTAGCACTGATGTGAGAATATTGTGATTACTTGTTGTGATTGCTTACTGCAAAACTTTTTAAGACATTCCTTGCTTCTTTAAATATATATTTAGTCATTGTAACAGAAAACAATCTGCATGTGGTTCAGATAGATTAATTACGGAGTTTCAATATGTTCTCATCAGTGGTGATCCTGCTTCAGCTTGGCACCCTGATTAAATCTTAAAGTGCTTGATGAAGCATCCATTTGTGCTCCTGAAAAGTGGTTTTATGTTCTGTCCCTCTCTAGACAACAGCCTATGTAAGTGAAGGGGCTTCTAGAGCTCTCCAGGTATATCAATCAGCTACATACTGTCTACTGGAAGCAAGAGGCTGTGGCTTAAGTCCTTTCCAAGAAAATCATATTAATAAAAGAATTGATATTTCTGTTTTCTCCCAAGGATCTCATGCTCACAAAGGTGAATACTTTCAATACTTGAAGAGGATTAACTTACAATCTGCTGAGGAAAAAGGCTTCTGAAGCTTCTTGGTTTCTTTGCTTTGTTCTGGTCAAAAACAAGTTCTCGAAGAAAGATGTACACAAACCCACACTCCAATAAATAATGGCAAAATCAGTATCTTTGAAACGAGTCATGAAGAAACCTACAAAAATTTCTGTGTACAATTTCAAAACTAACACAAGATTTAAAATGTTAATCATTTATATGAAGGTACAATATGCCAGTCGTACAATAAGTGAGGCAGGCAATATAGATCAACGTATCGAAAATGGGCCACAAGACCTAATGGACCAACTCTGGTCTGGTTTTATTCCTCAATTTTTTTCAAAACTATTGAGACACCAGGACCAGTAGCATTCAGCCAAGTGCCTAACTACTGCTACACCTTTCTCTAAAGAAGCTTTAGTTATTAGCAAAATGAAACAATGAAAACTGCTCTGCATGGGAAGCCACAGGTATTTACTTTTTTGAAAAGCAAAGAGATTTTAAAGCAGGAAAATAACTGAAAGTGCTAAAGTTACTGTAGCTATTTTTGTGCTGAAGTTAGGCACTGGTTTAAGGTTTTTGCTGGCTTTATCCTACTGAATGCCATTATTCAGTTATATATTCAAGGAAACTGAAAGCAGAGATGAAAATTTCTCCTTTACATTGCTATATATATAAGAAATGAACTAAGACTGCCTACTCCTGAACAGATGTTAATTGGCGGTTCTTTTCACAAGAGTCAAACTTGAGCAAATACCAAATTTCCAAATCCAGCTGAAAGGCAAAAGAAACAGAAATGTTATGACAGACGTAGAAAACTGCTGTCCAGGCTGGTAGCCAGGCCACCTGAGACCAAACAAGAACAGCTGGAAGCCAGCAAAAATCATTACTGCCTCAGTAGAGCCACAGTCATGTATTGTAAAAATGGAGAATGAATGGTACTGCAGGAATCAGTGAGATGTACTTGAATTACTAGAGAAATCTCAGATAGCTCTTGAAAGTGGAGGAAAAGTTGAAAACCTGATTTTTTTTAAAAAAATGAAGCAAGAATAAGGCACACTATATCCTTTTCAGAAGCATCATTATAAATATCAGGAGCACTTAAATGGCCAGTACAAATTGCTTCCAGCTGAGATTGCAGCCTTCCCAGCCTTTTAATTTCTGAGCCATGAGTATCCTAACAAGGTATGCAGTGAATTTAAATTACACCTTGCTGGCAAAATGTTGAGTTATCATCTCAGAAATATATTGATCTCTTAGATGCATTTTGTCATGATAGCAAAATGATGCCATCTAAAATCATTTAAGCTACCTGAATGGAATTGAAAGGCTAACATTTTAATATTGATGTTACTGTACGACTGGTGCTACTAGACTTTGATCATAGCAATGTGGTCTGATCATTTTTCAGAACCCAGCAAAGTGATTGTGCAATTAATGGAAGGAAATCCTCCATTTTTACTTTTAAAAATGCTAGAAGTGAAAATTCTTGGCCATTACTGGTATAGACTGAGGTCAGTTAGACTCTGCTTAATGCCACTTTAAGACAGTAGACACAAGATTTATTTCACTGAATGTTGGACATCCACTTTTGCATTCAAGGACTGACCTCAGGCTCCCCTTATAATGAAAGGAGAACACAAGACAATTTATCTACTCTGTTTAGTACCTATTTTTGTTTGAGGTGAATAATGGCAGAAGCATCTATCTCTTTCCACTGACTTGCTGTTTGCCTGTCTCTCTTTGTCACAGATTCAGTGATATAGACGTGTTAAACTGCTATATCATGGGATAAACCTGCTTCCACTGATTGTTTAGACAACCAGCTCTTATGCATATTGTGCATTATAGATGCTTACATTTGGCCAAATAGATGCCACTACAGATGTCAAAATCTTTGTGAGAAATTCAGCTTACTTCATATAATTCACATAATTCAATTATCAGATTACCCTAGGGCACCCAAGCCTGGGTGTACTTCTTCCAGTGTTCAAGGATTTAAGCAGATGCATCTACATTTGTCTCTTTGTATAGTCTTTTCGATTTGCCACATGAATGTATTTTATTTTCTTGGAAGAAATCGATGACAGCAGAGAAATATACTGTTGTCAGTCAAAGCCTCTTAATCTAAATGAAAGAGCTCTTGGTGTTGTAGTCAATGGATGTGGGATTCTGGGAATAAACGGTCAATCCTTTTTCACTTTTGTATTCCTGCTGAAATGTCCATTGTACTTCACTGGAAGTAAAAATGACACATTGCAAAGGCATTGGATTGTCTCATGAAATACAACAATCCACAGCATGTTAACGCAATTTTTTTTCCTTTTCATATTGCTCTGAACTGCATGAAAAAACATTGTTTTCAAAAAATAATAATAATCATTCTCAGCAGTTTCTAAGTAATGGAGTCTCCTAACATTTCAGGCTTTTAATTCTGTTTTGTTTCTTCCACTGAGGAGATGGAAAAACCCCGAGATCAATTCAAACTCATTTTTCAAATGTGCTCACTTCCCAAGCAGAAACAAATTACCACCATCTCTCTGAGATTTAATTGCTTTCACTCCAGAAAAACACCCTTCTGCACAGAAAAATGAAGCAAAAAGAGAAATGCTAGATGAATCAGTAAAGAATGAGTGGTTTTGAGTTGTTTTTTCCTTCTCCTAAATTAACTTTGGGTTACTTGTCAGTTAATATATAGTAATTTGCATATCATGAAGAACTCAGTGCTTCCCTTGGTAAAATCAGGAGCTGAAATATCTGTTCACTTACAGAGTTCCAAAAGGTGGTGCTCTTGCAGGGGGAGGAAAAAAAAAAAGAGAAAAAGAAAGAAATAAGGAAAAAAAAAAGAAAGAGGAAAAAAGAGAAAGAAGAGAGAATGAGAGAAAACAAAGTATTGAGAAAGCCTTCCAGTGTGAAAGAAAGAAAGAAAGAGAGAAAGAAAAAGAGAAAGAAAGAAAGAAAGAAAGAAAGAAAGAAAGAAAGAAAGAAAGAAAGAAAGAAAGAAAGAAAGAAAGAAAGAAAGAAAGAAAGAAAGAAAGAAAGAAAGAATTAGATCTAAGTTACAATATTTTTGAAGCAGTGGATCTAGCATGAAATAATTGACCAATCATGTGTAACATAAAGGAGCTCAAAGTAATAAGTTTTGGTAAGGTCAGAGTCATGATTTTATTTTATTTTTTCCAAATGAGATATTGTTCTTGAAAGTGACACTGAGTTATAGTAGGCAGTGGTAGGAAAGGAAACATCTTGTTTACAAATGTCAGCCAGCAATTAGCGTCATTTAAAGAGTGGAACCACAACTGCTGTTTTTTGTTAGCTTTGAAAACCCCATCTCTTTCTTGTGGCCACGTTTTTAGAGGCAAAGTAGACAGCAAGACTCTGAAACCAGTTCATAAATAGTTGATTTCATATTTTAAAATCTTGCCTATAACTGTCACCCCCCTCGCGTGGATCACAGATGGTGAAGAACTAATTTGTTACTATTTGATAACGGCTTTTATGTATCAAAGCTCTTATTTACTACTCTGTGGGGGGAAATGACAGACTAAAAGCAATTATGTGTTTTTCTTTCAGTTTTTCTTTAACCACTATGCTCTTTGGCTTTGGCTTTTTTTTTTTTTTTCCCCCACTCCTGACATGTTTCTTATTTGAAATATAGCATTGTGAATCTTTTACATATGTTGGTTCTCATTTAACCCTCTTTCTGGGTTTTCAAGAATGCATCTGGCCGGGCAGATCAACTGTAATCTTTCATGATTGTTTATAATGGCCCAGTGATAAGTAATAACACTCAGGGGTGTCTCCCGGTAACAGCGTATTACATTTCAGTATTAAAAATGCAAATTGGGACTTTGCTTTTGAAGATTGTCAGGAAAATGTTTCAAGGAGGTAGAATAGCTACCAGGACGCGTGCAAGCGAAAAAAAAACCCTCTCCTCCCACCATGTGGGGCCTCCTGCCCGCAGGTTTTCAGAAGGAGCCCCTCACCCCCTCCTCCTTCCCCCAAAATAAATAAATAAGTGAAGAGACTTTCCTCCGTACGTGTTATTAAGTAACTGATGTTAAATCTTTGGCCCCGGAAAGTCATGAACTCCCACATCTTTCAATTTTTTTTTCTCACTGGTTATATGCAAGCCACTCACTTGGTGTGGCCACCAAGAATGATTTTGCTGTAGTTGTACTTTCCGGCGTTGCACTGCAGCAGAGTTGATGGAGCTGAGGGGATAGTTCCTGCATACATCTTTATTTTTAACAAACAAAAGAAGTTCCAATTTGGTGATGACCAGGGCTGATTTGTTGGCGAGATTCCTTAACGTAAATCAGTGGGCTCGCTTCTGTGCTTAACGTATAGGGTGTGCATGAACACCATGGTGAATTTGGTCTTTAGTGTAGAATTTGTGTTACAGAAGTAAAGAGTTAAATTTAAAGGCAGAAGAATGCAACCATAGATAGGAAACGTCAATGTAGTCATATATTATCATAATTATGGTTATGGGCTGAAGGAAACACTGCCTATTGCTGCTGAAATCAATAGGAATTTTCCCACTGACTTAAATAAAAGAATGAGTAAGTCACCATGGAAAAATTCGTGGAAAGATTATAAGCTTTTGTTTGTCTCGTCATGTCCTTTAAATTGTCTCCTGGATCTCTTTGCCTCTCTTACCCTCCTTTTCTTCTTCCATATTATGCCCACATTGGCATTAGGAGGAGGTGCTTGGGGAACAATACATCAGTGGGGCTGCTTGGGGAACAATATACTGCTAAACATAAGGAAGGACAGAAAATTTTCACCAAATAAGAATATGCAGAGCATGCACTTCCATAATCTCTAAAGCTTGCCTTTTAACCAAAGCTTAGACTACCAGGAAGAAAAATAGAGGAAACACGGGAAAATAGAAAAGGAGAGAAAAAGGACAATGGAATTTAGGAAGCTAGTACGCTTGTTTAAAGATGAAATATCATAATATAACCCTTCTTACAACCAAAATATAGAAGTAGCACTTACTTCCAGGCTTTAATACCAGAAACCTTCAATAGAATCCATAAATCACTTCCACATGTTTTTGAATAAATCTCTGTCCTGTGTTTTACAAATTGCTTTCTCAAGACACCGTTTGAGTAAGATCAGCAATCCGTCCCTCCTCTTATTTGACTTTCTCAGGGTGAAATTCACCCCTGGCAGTTGTCGAGAGCAAGACCTGTGTCGCCGAACTCCTGCCTAAGCCAATTGATTTCCAGTGAGAGCTATATTTAGGCTAATCAGGTCCACTGTGTCTGGATGTGGCAATGAAATAGCTGAAGCACGCTCTATCAGGCCCCATTTGAAAATGCTGGCCCAAGTGTGCCTGTCATTTCTGCTGTATTTCAGACTCTCCATCATTTTGATAATTATACAGCTTGGAAACTTTTTTCTTTTTATAGTCTTGAAACTATAATGAAGTCTTCAGCGCTGCCAACCCAAACCATCCAAAAATCTTGAATCAGGCTTGAAATAATCATGAGATTGGCCTGAAAATCATGCAACTGAATGTGCTTGGCTTCTTTTTATTTGCCTTCTGGTTTTGAGTGTTTAGGGTGCAATAGGGTCACATTTGCAGGGTTTCCTCTGCGTCTGTGTGGGCCAGAAATGCAATCTTTTTATAAGACAACTGAAATTCCTTGGGTATTCACATGACTCCAGTAGCTGGGATTTAACAGGAGGGAAAAAATATTCACTGTGTTTGGGCTTGTGATAAAATGGGAAGCCTTGGCAATACAGAGCGTCTCACATTCAAAGTTTGTTTATAAGGGGAATATAGTTCGATGCAGAGAGAGAACAGAGTTCCCTTCTGTTCTCTTCTGACTTGGGAGAAATTCCTCCCAAAGGGTGAACTTCACTTCGCAGAGCCAGCACAAGGCCTATTCAGCATCTGAAGTGATGCATAGACCTGGCCATGGCTCTCTTTACATGAATTTCCTTCATGCTACATTAAGAGAAGCTGCAGAAGTTATTGTAGCTGAGATAGTTTAATGTTCTTAAGGAAAAAAGACATTCTTTATAAAACTGCCCATTATCAAGTTTTTGGAAGCAAAGTCCAACAAGGAGGGGTACAGGACTGAAAGCCCTTGTGAAAGAGGATGGAGGAGGCCCTTGAAGGGGAGAGAGAGCTGGGGATAGAAGCATATGAGCCATTTGGTAGAATTAAAGGTAGGAATCCAATACTAGGACAAGTATGTGTTTGTGGTGTAGGAGACATGGCTGGAGATACAGGTAGGAGCAGCACCTGGAAGAGTAAGCAAGCAAAGATGTAGGTGAGAAAAAACATTCCTCCATGTTCCCCTTTCTTACTTGCACTTCTTATCACATACAGTACATAAAGCTTTGTATGTAGGACTGAGACATTATAGCTAGGATTCATTTTATCAGTCATAAATATCTACAAAATAAGAAATTTAAAGTGGGATTAACCTTATCCGCCATCTATATGTGCGCTAGTTCCTTGGTAAGCAATGGAAATTAATAGATACTTCTGGGGTGCAATTCATCTCATCCTCAAACAGACATCTAGAACAGATTGGATAAACTGCACCATAAAAATGCCTTTTTATTTCCATTGGCTACGTAGGAAATGCAAGCTGATGGATTTTAAGACGACTAGTTCTTACTCAGACTATTGGCAGTGCAGAAGTCTAAAGTTAAGCATTTTTTCCATGTTTTGCTTAAGAAAAATCTTAGCTGACATCTTTTTGAGCAATTCAAGATATGACTGTAAATGTTCTTGGTGCAGCAATATGTGTGCATGTGTATGTGCACATGCACAGGGTGTTTGGATAATTTTTGCTTATGTTAATGTCTAAATTGGGAGATAGCAAGAGTAGGGAGTTTATTGCGGCTCCTGGAGAACAAGACTGAACTGCAAGAAGAGGAAGATAAGGGTATGGCTTTGAGCCATATATACTACATGATAAATGTCTGGATATTGCACAGTGGCCATACTCTGAAATCCTCATGTCCAAACCAGTCCTAATGTCCTAATGTCTCAGACCAGTCTGTAGCACTTTAAAATCATTTGACTGGTTTTGCTTTTGTTCCGTGACTAGTGACACCTTTAAGTAGTGAACCATTAGTGTCTCTTATCCCAGTTGTGTACGCCTTAAAAATTGGCAGAGTGTTTTCACTCAAAAGGTATCAGATTCAATTTAAGTACAGGATTTAGAGTGTGCCAAGCCAAGTACTCTTTGCCAGCAATTTGACATCCTGAACAAATAAGGTTTGAATTCCTGCTCCGAAACAGGAAAAGGATCATTTAGTCTGTTTGAATATCATTTAGAGTAAGGATAGCTTTATTTTTTTTGATGCAGCAGTAGTGTCAAGTGTTGGTTCTGACAGATTTATTGAACTGATGGTTGTACATTAAACATACAGCTTTAGACACAGTTTAAATACATATTCAATCTTTCTATGAAATCTAAGCTATGAAAATACCCTATGATAGATAGATTATAAATGCAACGTAAAATAAGTGATAGCCAAGGGTTCTCAGGACAGAGTTTTTCCAGCACAAGTATGACAGAGGTTAAGAAGAGGGACCAGAGAGATCACACACAAAGGAAAAGATCTGCAGAAAGACATAGGTACTTAGTTGCCAATTTAGGCATAGAAATAAAACCTCATATTCTCAATCCCTGTCTTCCTCCTTCCCTCTGTTTCAGCTGTTGTTCATCTTTTGAGACACACTGTTTCAGTCAGTAAAATTTCCTGGGTGCTTTAATTTCTGCTGCAGAGAGAATAAAATATTGGCACTGCCTGCTGCCCTAAATAACCCTAACCTGAGCATGTGCCTGTGGCGCTGTGGGACAGGAGACAGACAGTCAAGTGAGAAGATACCTTCTTGGACCTGAAAGAAGTGTCATTTTAGTAATGTGGCAATCCAAGGTAATAAGCACCACCACTTAAACAGGGTGATCAGCTTTAAGTAGGGCATCCCACCAACAGATGACACTGTTTCTGCTCTGAATGTTGGCTTAGTTTACAGCTACCTTGGGTAGCTCTGTCAGAAACTCCACCAGGAGGAGGTATGTGGATGCTCTTAGTGTCCAATATCTGGTGAGAGACAAAAAGGAGGAATTACAGTACAAGTGCACCAGCTGAGCCAAGCTCCTCTCCTAATGCTCTGAGCCCACCTTAGGGTGCCACCTATGGACTGACTGCCATGTAGTGGTCTTTACATGGCGCTACAAACCTAAATGTCCTGCTTACATGACTGCATGGTGAGGTGTTACCATTACCAGTGCTGTTGAGTGAGATGGAGTGATGATCGAGGAGTTCAGATAAACAGGAGCACTGAGGCTGGGATCGCTGTGAGATAACCTTCACCTGTGCCTAACTGTGCATCTGTTGAGGTGAATGGAAGCTAAGGCAAGACAGAGCGGAAAGCTTCAAAAGATCTCATCTAGGAAACACTAATTTACTTTAAAGAAGGGCTACAGATTCTATTGCTTTGGGATTCAGGTGAAGAGGTATCTGACTTTTTGTCTATTTGTGTTAACTGAGCTTATGTGTCTGATACTTGATTTAATCAAAGACATGATTATGCCACAGAAATTGACAGTACACTCAGACAAACTAATTTAAGTGCTCTCACAGTTTGTACAGAATCCATAGACAATTTCCTTCATTTGTATTCAGCCTGGAAGCTCCTAACAACAAAATATTAAGCCGAAATCACTAGATGTTTGCTGTTAAAGACAAGCTGAAATACCACACTTTGCACAAACACAGCGTAGCCCAGGGTATATTAAGTACAATAAATACTAAGCTCCCAAATTTACCCTTTCTGCGTTGTACTTACAATGTCCTGGTCTTTAGCTACATGGATCATATGCATTAAGACAAAATACATGTAAGATAGCCCCTGTGAAGTAAAAAGTCATTTATGGCTTCTTATTTGTAATTATATGCAAAAATGCAATAAATTTACACAAAAAAAGGAACAAATACATTAATGTTACTGTTGTGCTTTTAGTAATTGTTAATTTGACAAATGAGTGTTTCAGAAGCTAGCTCTGGCTTTTGCTGTTATGGATCTGCTGTACCATATGCTATTATTCAGGCTAGCAATGGTGACGCAGAGCTCATTTTCTGTCTACTGATCAGTGTAACTTTCTAAGCTCGTTCTGCACTATTGATAAAAAATATCCCTTTTTTCCTGGGCTTCCTAGCAATTAAAAGTGAACCCAGATATTGCCATTCTGCATTGCTGCTTGATGTTTATTTGCTCTATCACCAGCACAACAAAGGAAAGGCAGCTTTAATTTGCTGTATGTTGTGTAATGCAAACGTGAGTTACTGTATATCCCTTAACAGCCCATCATTAATTTCCCTTGCATGCCGTTTCCAGGTTTCGTATATTGCTGGCTGTTGTGATAGTATGTAAAGCATCAGCTGCTGTTTCACAGCTTGGATTTTAAGGGGTCCACAAGGAGAGATCAAAAGCTGAAATTCTAATATTGCCTCTAATGGAAGAACTATTACCCAAACAAGCAGGATGTAGATTTCTTTCCTAGCAGAATGCTGCTATGGCATTCTCGCACTAATAGCCTTGCAGCATTCAGGACTCTGGCAATGTATGGTTTCCAGTTCTGAGAAACAATTATTTATTTTATACTTATTCTTTTGCCCAAGGAAAAAAAATAGTCTAACTAGTTTAGAAGCAAATTTTTTTTGTATAATTCTTACAACGTCCTCATCAGCTTAGTGTATGTGTAGTACAAAACATGTATATAGGTGTAGTACAAAAAGCAATGTTATTGACATTGGACATTTGCAGTAAACAGAGATAAAGCTTAAAGACAGAACTCTTAGACTGTGTGAGAATCTGACAGGTGTAAAGAGGTAAAATCTGGTAATTAGTAGAGTTATAGATTGGGATCAGTTTCTATACTAATTCTAATGTTCTCCCTAAACCGCTGAGCATTTTTAGCAGCTGTCTTGGAGGCAATGTGACTCTCTCATTTGACTCACAAATTCAAACCCTGCTTTCTTTTCTGCAAATCTGAAAAGTATTAAATAGTCCAAGTTAAATCAGAAAAATTGACATATCATGAGTCTAACCTTTTATTCTATAAAAGATTGCTTTGTAAAGAAAACTACCAAGATGTTTGTTTTCCAAAAGAAAATCAAAGAGAAGTGTTAGAAGGAAATTTTCATGCGAAACATGGAAGAACACCCATCTCTAAAAATGAGGAGAGAATATACTGTTATGGATCCATCAAAACAATTGTTTTCCTTCATGGTTGTAGGTACAGACTTGAGTTCTTGAAGGAATGTCTGGGATTTTTTAATTCAGTTATCATCATTGTTCACATTCTGGGCTAAAGATAAACATAGAGATAAACATAAGACTGCCTCGGTGAGACTCCTCAAATAAAATTTGATTCCATGTTTAGGCATTCAGTGTCTTTAGGAAAAGATCACATAGAGCGTCATGAATGGGGTTAAGACTGCTATTTCATATACCTTTTTCTGAAAAATCAGTTGAAAATCTTTACAGAGCTCATCCTTTAGAAGGAAAATTGTTTAATATACAGAAACTGTCATGAAGAACTGATTACCAAGATGGCTTAGCATCTTCTGAAACCCATGTTTCAGAAACCCATGTTTCAGAAGATAGGTGACAAGCACTGCCATTCATGAAGCAGAAGGAAAGAAATCAAAACAAGAGACTAGAAGAAAGAAGATTGCTAGGGGAAGACCAGAGGTGTAAGACAGTTAAAAAAGACATTCTGTACAACCACTTACTGTATAAATATTGTTCTTTTGTGTTAAATTATTGCCTCCTCTGCTATCGCAGCTTGAAGTTGCTTTAAATCTCTTTACCTTGTTCAACACAGTCTCAAAGTCTCTATCTTTTCTGCAATGGAGTGTAGTGGGCTTTTAACTTAATCACAATAAAGGCCAGAGAAATTAAGGAGCTTGACACTAGAGTGGAGATAAAGCTTTCTTTATCACATTAAGTATGAAGATAGATGGTTTTCCTTGTCTATAATGCAGAATTTCACTTGACATTTTTCTATAGATGCCTTACTTTTTAAAGGATCAGTTTTCCCCCAGAAAACTTTTCCTTTGCTACAAAATGACTCATTTTCAAAAAATCCAAAAGTTGAAAAAAAAAATCCAAGTTGCAAATTTCATGCAAAACTCTGGGTCTTTTTAGCTTGTAAACTTGATGCACAGGGGAATGTATGTGATGGGATAGAAATCTGGGTCACAGCATGAAATTCCTGTTTTTGTATTCATAAAAAACAAACTCCATACATCAAAGGAAGGAGGTGTGAAGTAGTAAAAAAGAAAGAGAAAAGCAGTCTAAAATATTCTCAGCTCTTGATATTTCTCAGAAACATACTGAGATCTTTTAAGACATGATATGATTTCCTCTGACCCTTATTGAAGCAAAAATGTTCACTGCTGTGCTAATAACTGGTCCAAACTTATATTCTGAAGACGAATTAATAAAGCAGTTCTAGTTTTTCAGGGTTTTTTTCTATCAAAAAGTGGTTCTAGGCCCGGTGCTCTTGAGAAGTACTCAAGTGGGTACTGATTTAAATAGCAAAGCAGGACACAGATACAGAATACACCCTTTCTACCTATATTTGGCTGGAACTCAGGAAAAAAAGGAAAGAAAAAAGGAAAAAAATAAGAGTTTATGATCTCTGGAAGAAGGGGCAGGCCCCTCAGGAGGAATACAAGAATGTTATGAGGTTATGCAGGGAGAAAACTAGAAGGGCCAAAGCCCAGCTAGAACTTAATCTGGCTACTGTTGTAAAAGACAATAAAAATGTTTCTATAAATACCTTGGCAACAAAAGGAGGGCTCAGGAGAATCTCCATCCTTTATTGAATATGGAGGGAAACATAGTGACAAAGGATGAGGAAAAGGCTGAAGTATTTAATGCCTTCTTTGCCTCAGTCTTTCACAGTAAGACCAGTTGTTCTATGGGTACCAAGCCCCTGAGCTGGAAGACAAGGATGGAGAGCAGAATGAAGCCCGCGTAATCCAAGGGGAAATGGTTAGAAACCTACTTCGCCACTTAGATACACACAAATCTATGGGGCCAGATGGGATCCACCCAGGGTACTGAGGGAGCTGGCAGAAGTGCTCATCAAGTCACTTTCCATCATTTATCAGCAGTCCTGGCTAATGAGGGAGGTCTCAGTTGACTGGAGATTAGCAAATGTGATGCCCATCTACAAGTAGGGCCAAAAGGAGGATCTGGGGACCTACAGGCCTGTCAGTCTCAGCTTGGTGCTGAGGGAGGTTATGAAGCAGATCATCTTGAGTGCCATCACATGGCACATGGCATGTGCAAGACAACCAGATGATCAGGCCCATTTAGCATGGGTTTCTGAAAGGCAGGTCCTGCTTGACTAACCTGATGTCCTTCTATGACAAGATGACCTGCTTAGTGGATGAGAGAAAGACTATGGATGTTGTCTGCCTAAACTCTCGTAAAGCTTTTGACATCATTTCCTACAGAATTCTCTGGAGAAACTGGCTGCTCATGGCTTGGATGGGTTTATTCTTCATGGGGTAAAAACCTGTCTGGACGGACAGGCCCAAAGAGTTGTGGTGAATAGAGTTAAATCCAGTTGGCAGCTGGTCACGAGTGGTGTTCCCCAGGGCTCAGTATTGGGGTTAGTTCTGTTTAATGTCTTTATCAATGATCTGGACGAGGGGATTGAGTGCACCCTCAGTAAGTTTGCAGATAACATCTAGTTTGATGAGAGTGTTGAGCTGCTGGAGGGTAGGAAGGCTCTACAGAGGGGTCTGAACAGGCTGGAGAGATGAGCCAAGGCCAATAGTATGAGGTTCAACAAGGCTAAGTGCCAAGTCCTGCACTTGGGTCACAACCACTCAGTGCAATGCTACAGGCTTGGGGAAGAGTGGCTGGAAAGCAGCCTGGAGGAAAAGGACCTGAGAGTGTTGTTTGGCAACCAGCTGAATATGAGCCAGTAGTGTGCCCAGGTGGTCAAGAAGGCCAATAGCATCCTGGCTTGTATCAGAAATAGTGTGACCAGTAGGACTAGGGAAGTGATTGTCCCCCTGTACTTGGCGCTGGTGAAGCTGCATCTCAAACACTGTGTTCAGTTTTGGGCCCCTCACTACAAGAAAGGCATTGAGGTGCTGGAGCGTGTCCAAAGAAGGTCAGCGAAGCTGGTGAAGGCTCTGGAGCACAAGTCTTATGAGGAGTGGCTGAGGGAGCTGGTGTTTAGCCTGGAGAAAAGGAGGCTCAGGGGAGACCTTATCACTCTCTACAACTGTCTGAAATGATGTTTTAGTGAGGTGGATATCTATCTCTTCTCTCAAGTAATAAGCAATAGGATGAAAGGAAATGGCCTCAAGTTGCTCCAGGGGAGGTTTAGATTGGATATTAGGAAAAATTTCTTCACCAAAAGGGTTTTCAAGTATTGGAAGAGGCTGTCCAGGGAAGTGGTTGTGTCACCATCCCTGAAGGTATTTAAAAGATGTGTAGACGTGACGATTAGGGACATGGTATAGTGGTGGACTTGGTAGTGTTCAGTAAAGGATTGGACTCAATTATCTTCAAGGTCTATTTCAACCTAAATGATTCTATGATTCTATATGTGATCAAGAGCTGCAGGGATGAAAGCATGCAAACAAATCCTTTTTGGTATCAAAATGTTATCCTGATAACTTTAAACCTTTGAGGTCTAGAGTGTCTCATCTAAGTATACTGCCTGAAGAAAGAAATCATTGATATACACCTCTTTTAAACAAAATTGTTAATTTCTATGTTTCCTGCAGAATAGACCAAATTTGGGTCCAATTGCAGTGCAATCTGACTCTCCAGAGTGGATTGTTTGAATTATTTTGGATAACAGGCTAATGATGACTACCAGGCAAGTTCAAGATCTCACACTATGGGATAACCTTTTGGTTTCTAAATGAGCCTACATGTTATAGATGGAGCTAAAAATGTCAGTTTGAGACAAATTACTTTGATTTGAGGATGACCAGTAAATAAGAAATAATTCTCAAAGAAAACATACTTTAAGCACAGCCTTTGTAGTGGTAAAAATTGGGACTCTTTTAGGCAGCAGCAGGAAGATAATTTTTTGCAAGGCAATTCTGTCAGAGAAAGACAAGGAAATACAGTGTGGTTTGAAGAAGAGCATGCCAGCAATTACATGAAGTGCTATTCTGGTGCTCTGTTTTTTTTTTCTATTATAGAATTACTTAATTGTAACCCAAAAATAACTTAATAATGAGTGAAAAAGTGTAGTTTTAAGTTGCTTGCAAGAGAAAAAGTAGAAATAAGGAAAAATAGTCGTCACTAAACCTTATTGTTTCTCAATTCTTTCTGAAAAACTTGCCTTTTGGCAAGGAGTTCCACTGGCCACTATTGAATTTGCATCCAAGGGATGAATAACACCAGAGAAGGTACATGAGTACATCAATCCCTTAGTAACTTTCGTTCTGCTGTTTCCTTGTTACTAATTATGTTCCTTGTGTGCTCATTTGCTGTGGCAGGACACAACTGGTATCCGTCATCACAGGACAAATAAAATGAGATTCCACAGACCAAGAGAAGGGACAAATTTTTTCTGCTTGTTCCCAGTAAGTATTCACAGTGCTCTGCTCATTTAGGACCTTGAACGTCTACTTAGTGTCCTCTTTCAGGACTTCCTTCCCAAAAGCCTGCAAATTACTGTAGGTTGTTAGTGACAGAAAAGAAGCATTTTCCCTGTGTAGTGGCCATAGATAGTCACATTTGTAGAGAAGAGATGTGTCAGCTTCCTCCACATTCTCCCAGCGATGCAGATATCCTCACAAGGGGATCATACCATGCTTTAATATTGCCTGAAGGAAGTAGTATTTCCAGGAATTCATGAAAGAATTTTATCTTCATAAACCTCTGGGGCATACTTCTATTTTTGGGTGGAGGCTATGCCTTAATGGTGTAATTGCACCCTCATTGTTTTCATGTTGTAAAACTCTCTCAATAACAAAACATCACTAGAATTCCAGTTGAATGTGCTAACCCCTGGGAGACACAACTCCTCTCTACTATAATACAGTCAGACAGAAAAAAATATTCATTGATAAAAGCCACATGTTTACCTAGTGGCAGAACAGTTAGATGTTGATATCGGTTCACAAAAGTGGTGTATGATGATCTACTAATTAATTATACACTTGGATTGCCAGAGATAGAATGTCAGCATTTGCTGTGATTTGCATGAATGCTGATTTAGGCTTCAAAACAGCACTTACGCTCATGCTAAACTGGAACCACCTCCTTTAGTCCCAAGTAAAAAGTCGGGACCTAAATTATATTGTGTATTTCTTTTGGAACTAATAAAATGTAAGTACAAAAAGGGAACATTTGAGTCAGTTTATTATACAGTACTTGACCCTATCTACCCTACTAAAACTTCACATTCTTTCTCCAGCGGTGCCGTATGGGAACACAAGATTGCAATTGTGCCCCAAGAGCATGACAGCAGTCCTCATAATAGTTTCTTCAGTCTTCTTTTACATTGCTTTCCAAAATGATGCTGCCATATGTGCTGTTATATTTAAGCAGCAGATGCTGTGAACTCACAAAGTTGAAGAATGCTGAAGTATGATACCATTTGAAAACAGGTTTTCTAGGGAAAGTCGACTTCTTGCAAGGCATTGGATTTATTTCAGGCATTTCATTACTAATTACAAAAGACCATATAGAATGCTTTTATACCACTTATTGGTTCTGTCTTGGGGCATCTAATATATGGCTATCTAGCTTTTACACTATATTGCTCTTCCCACAGCTACAAAGCTGCAATAATCTCCATTTGCAACAGTGCTAATGTTTTAATTTTGAAAAGGAGCTGGGAATGGGTCTTCGTTTCCACTCCTTCACTTAACCAGATTTTGAGCTAAGGATGATACCACCCCATAAACCAGGCTCATAGTATTAGGCTATGCATTGGCTAAACAGGGATATTATGAAGTTAGAAAATTCAAATTACGTCAGTTTTCATTGGTAACTGAATTTCTAATTATTCTCATGTTTGAGAATTAAGCAAGCAAATACATAGCCTACTCTGAAGTACACTGAGATGGGCAGACCTGCTGGACTCACGGGAGTCAAATCAGTTCCTATAGTATACATATTGGATATACGGGCTAGGAGTTGAACGAGGACACAGTAGAGATATGGAGGAAAAGGTGGCCCAGGGGAACATTTCTAATATAGAGGTTCCTTCATGGCAGTTTTAGGAAAATAATAGGATCTGGAGACCGAAGAAAATAGTAACATTCTTCTAGCACTGATGACTTCAGTCAGTTTAATTTCGTATGTAACTTCACTGTGTTTAGGAGACTGAACTACCAGGCTCTGTAAGGCAGTTAGTTCTGTTCCACACACGGCCAGCTCTGAGTAACTGCAAAGAGGGCACGTTGTCACCGTGACTTGCGTTAGTCTGTGGCAATTCTTGTAACTTAGGGGAAAGAGACTCTGATTTGGAAGGAAAGTAACTACCCATTGGAAGAGATGTCTGGGTTTTGGAAGGTTCTGCCCCTTCTTTGCATCCTTGCATGCAGAGGTAACTTATAGGGTGGTTTGGGTCTTCTCTCACCTGTGGCACTGATTAATGCTCCCATCAATGTATTAGTGGAAGTACATGTTTAACTTTCTCATGGTCAACTTATAAAAGTTAATTTTCTTCATAAGTGTACTTAGTATAGATGGCAAAGTTTTGGCAGCAGGGAGGGCTGCAGGGGTGTTCTCTTGGAGAAGAGACCAAGGGCTGCCTTGTGTCAGATACAACCAGCATCTCCAAACCAGACCTACTGCAGGACACAGCTGAGCCCATCAGCTGAGTTGTTGGTGCCTTTGTGAAAACACATGTAAGAAATGGCAGAAAACACCAGAGGCAGAGGAAGAGAGAAAAAAAGAATGAGAAACGACAGGGGGAATACCAAAGTCAGAGGAAGGGGTGTTCCATGGCAGAGCAGGTACACAACTGAAGAGACTGTGTTCTGAGGAAAGCCCACAGTGGAGCACAGGAAAAGAGCGATAAACGAAGAGCGAAACCGCTATACACTGCCCCCCACCTCTGGTGCTGCTTGTTGCCTCACCAAGGGGACTGAGTGTACCCTGTATCAACAATGAGGGTGGAGAGGAGTCCAAAGCGAACGAGTGAAGTGGAAACAAGGAAGGGAGGAGGAGTCTAAAGTGAGACTGAGTCTGGGAAAGTGGAAGGAAAGATAGCTTTTCCCTAAGTATTTTAATTCTTGTCTTTTGTTTGCCAATGCTCTAATCAGTAATTAGTTATGTGAATTGGCAATAAATTAAATTCCTCAAGTTGAGTTTGCTTTGCCCGTGATAGTGCTTGGCAAGTGATTTTCCCTGCCTTTACCTTGACCTATGAAATCTCTCACTCTCATTCTTCTATTGGCTCCCCCATCCAGTTGGTGTGGTGGGGAGAAGGACGTCAGTGAGCGTCTAGGTGGGTGCTTGGGTGCAAGCTGGGGCGAATTCACCACAGCCAAGAATTTTATTATAATTTTTCTCTCCTTCCTTCTCTTCCCTCAATCCTCTATTTTTTTTCTCAGCTTTCACTTTCTTCTTCTTTTCTATCCCTTTATAACAGTTTGAATGGGAGAAGTGTATGAATATAGTTGACATCAAGGCAAGTTATTGTTCTTGCAATTAATTCTTGCTTCTATTAGTTCCACAATAAAATAAATATTATGAAACTGATCCTATTGTAGATTCTTCCAACAGTAAGATGCTGGAATCCAGATCACATCGTGCAATTGGATATTCTAACCAGACTGCCAGCACTGGAATGAAAAATGTAACTCTTTGTTCTGAAAAGCTGTTAGATCAACATACTTGGTATGGTTGCCACCTAGAAATCATATAAATGGGTTGGTATTTCATGCCTTTTTCTACTTCACTTCCTCTTTCATTGTGTTTCCCTCTTTCTTTTTCATCTGCTATTTTTGAGGTGACATGTTCATTTTTATTAAATGTCCATTGATTCATCCTTGTTTTATTGCTAGTCTCTGCATCTCTTCTACAGCATTGCCAATCCAGCACCACTGAAAGAAGTATTGATTCCAGTAACTTGATAATGTTTAACTAGAGTTCTTGGCTGACATGACCACTAGCAGGATTTGGATCCTTCCACCTCTAGATCCCTCTGATGGGTGCTGACCATCCTCCTAGTTAAGAACTCTATCTGGTGCCCCCTTCCAGATTGAAGAAGAACAAAATACAAATGGTGATTAAACTCTTTCTTCTCTTGGAAAGGGTCCTGCAGCATGGCTGGAATGTACTGGTAGGATGTTGTGATAAAGAGATCATTTACAGTTAAAGTGCTTAAGGTTCACAAAATCATAAAAGAGAGTGACTATTGCAATGGGGAGGAGAACCTAGACTGCTACGTGGGGCTCCAGTCTCCTTTGTGCAAAAGAAACGTTTGTTAACTCTATTCAAGTCAACTAGTTTTGTGTCTCAGCTGGAGTCTTGCGGTAAGTTGACAGGCATAGAGAGGAAAAGGTCTGAGAGCAGGAATTCCCAGGTCCCTTTATTTTTGAGAGCTATCACAGGCCCGCAGTGGAACTGGAAGAAAGGTGCAGATGAAAGTGAGGGAGAGGAGGATAAAGTGTTCGATATGCTGACTAGGGCTGCTGGATTGAGCTGTTTGAAGAAGAATGATGAAGCTGTAAAGTCGAGATTTAGATTTTTACAAGTTCAAAGGAGGATGGCTCTCATTTGCAGTTTGGCTTTGAGTCCCTTTAGCAAAAAGATATGGGCTTACAATGAAGTTAATGAAGTTTGCTTAACACTGCCAGTAAAGTTTCCAAAGAATCTCTCACTCAAAACCTCCTCACTTACCTAAAAAATAGATTATATGAGGATATGAGGAATGTCATAAGAATATTCAGTTTTTCAATATTTCTGGTTTCTGAAAAGAGTATCTGAAGCAGTTGAAACACTTCTATGGTTTTGCTTTTCTTTCCAAGCCTAGTAAGGGTACTGCTCTAGTAAATGACAAAATCCAGATAGAGTGTGGGAGCAGCAGGATCCCAAATTAAACAACTGAGAGGTTGATAAATGCTTCCAGTAGCAGATTTAACTACAGATGGAATCGTTTGACCATTCGACACGCCACAGTCCACTTGTTGGGGGCTTCCGACCATCTCTCTGCAACATTAACTTCATAAAAACTTGCATCAAAGAGCCCCCACCAGAGTCACAGTGCCTTTTTTAGAGCATTTTCAAACAGTAGAAGTAAACATTAAAGATTCTGCCCTTCCTTCCTTGACATTTTTCTGACAGTAAATTAGAATCAGATGGAAGGTATCATTATTTCCACAAAGATTATCATGCAAATGAATTCCTTTACAATAACTTAAAAAACAAAAATCTTTTAAGAAATATGTATGCATTCAGCCAATAAATTCAAAGCCATAAAAAAGTTTGTTCAAAGCTGACATATCTCAATTTGTAATCCTGTCTTTGGCCAGAGAACATTCTTCACTAACCAGCACTTTAAACAAGCAGTTTATTGCTATCCCTGACACCTGATAATTTTGTTCTTCATTTGTTTTTTCTCCTTTCCAGGTTGTTTTGTGTGGGTTTTTTTTTTTGGTTTTCTTTTTGTTGTTTTTTTTTTTTAAGTACGGCACTGATGTTCTGCACTTCAAAGTGACAAAATAATTGCATACCTGGCATTAGGAAAATACATCTGCAAGAAATTAGAGCATCTCAATTCCAAGAATCTCTAAGAACTGGAGATGATACAATTTTAAGACGACAGTTTTGGAAAAGCAGAGTTTCAGGCATAAACGGGTGGTTCCCCTGCCTTCATGCTGATGAAGACTAAGCAAAAGACTGTCAGTGCTTTCCAGATAATCTGTTCATTGAGAAGGTGCTTTTCCAGGATATTGATTTTTGTGATTTGGAAATTCAAGAGAGATGTGAGACTGAATAGATGTGGTTGAAAGTAAGTAGAGACACAAGAGAGGACTGAAGTGTGGATGATATCACAGAGGATGATATTCATTTACTAGCATTCACTGACTGATTCCTCAATATCGTTTAGCAAGGTTTATGACAAAAACACTTTTCTTAGCTACCTACATGATGTAATTGCTAAAGAAGACACCATTATACCCCTATCCTTTAATGTCTCTGTTGTCCACAGTATTGAAGCCAGGAACACCCTCTGCTCTTTTCCTCTGTGGGTTTTTGTTTTGTTTTGTTTTGTTTTGTTTTTTCACAATTTGACTCCAAACACCTCTAAGAAAGTGCTTAGGATGATGACCCAGAGAGTGGTTGTGTTTCCTTTGGAGTTATTTGGTCTTCCCTTACTGTGAGCAATAACAACTTTTTAGAGTGGTGAAATCAGAGATATTTCAGCTCTTCTCTTCATTTATAGTGCTTTCGAAATTTTCTCAGGATCTAGTAACATTGACGTTGCATTTAAATTCTAGTTGGGAGATTGCTTCATAATTACAGCGGTCTGGAGCTACAACTAAGCAGCTAAGTGTATACCTCATTTTATTATCTGTATTTATATTCTGTAGTATTTAGAACACACTATTCAACATTCACATATGTGTTGTACATACATACAAAGACTCAGTGCTTACTCAGAAATGCTCATGATCTAAATATGCAAGCAGGTATTCAGAGGTCCTCGTAATTTTAAATTAATTTCTAAATACTTATATTGACATATTTATATATGTATATTTACTATACATATCTTTCCGATTGTTCCAGCTATAACATAAAATGAAATTATTTGTTAGATTTACAAGTCTGGTCACATGTCACCTCCTTTCTATTCATATTGCATACATCATCCAGGTGTTTAGTCTTGTTTTTTAAACTATATTTAGGTATAAACTCACTATGTATTTTCCTGTAGTGAAGATACCTCTTGGTACCTAGCCTGCTCACAGCTGGTCTTCTAATGTGTACCCTTTTCAGGCTTCTATCTTCTCCTCATGTTACGAGTGAGATCTTTGTTGTCACTCTTGGTGCCTGTTGAGACAGGCTGTAGATAGAGAGGTGTAGGTACAGTGTCCTTGCTGAAGAGCCACCAAGGCCGGGTGTTTAGCTGTGCACAGATCATATTTGGTGCACAGGACAATGCTCCCTACCAAGCATTGCCATGCCCGTATCAACTATTACATGTATTTTGGCAAATTTTGGCCCTGATCACCTGAAAAGAAGTAGTACAGAAAATGTCATCGTACTATCTCACCAGTGTCAGAAGGACGAACTTCATGAAGATGGTTATACCCCACAGTTACTGAGCTCCTTTAGTCTGAGGCTCCTCGTGTACATTACGAAGAGCCATAAATTAGTTATCACAGTTAAAGGCTTGCTGGGATGCTTGTTTTACAAACACCAAACAAGAAAATCCCAAAGGTTATGGTTGATTTATTTAAAGATGATTTAGGACCCCAATTCCATTTGAAATTGAATGACGTTTCAAGTCCTAAATACTTACTTAGGTTGTCTTTCTGTTCTGAAAGTCTCAAGATCACCTGGGCCAGGTTGCGTGTGACGGAAGTAAGACAAAGTATCCAGATCTCATGTTTCCTATCCTTATCCTTTGGCCACAAGAAATCATCTTCCCACCTACATTTCATAGAATCATAGAATCATAGAATGGTTAGGGCTGGAAGGGACCTTCAAAGGTCATCTAGTCCAACCCCCCTGCAAGGAACAGGGATATCTCCAACTACATCAGGTTGCTCAGGGCCTCGTCCAACCTGGCCTTGAATGTCTCCAGGGATGGAGCATCCACCACCTCTCTGGGCAACCTGTTCCAGTGTTCTACCACTCTCATGGTAAAAAATTTTTTCCTAATATCCAACCTGAATCTACCTCCCTCTATTTTAAAACCATTACCCCTTGTCCTATCACAACAGGCCCTCCTGAACAGCCTCTCTCCATCTTTCTTGTAGGCCCCCTTGAGGTACTGGAAGACCGCTATCAGGTCACCCCGGAGCCTCCTCTTCTCCAGGCTGAACAGCCCCAACTCTTTCAGCCTGTCCTCATAGGAAAGGTGCTCCAGCCCTCTTATCATCTTCGTGGCCCTCCAGCACTGAGGTAAAACTGCTTCCTTCAAAAAGAAAAGTAAACCAGAAGTATCTAGCAAAGACACAGAAATACTCTTAAGCAATTTTCTGCTTATTATTTATTTGAATGTCCTTCTGATGGGTGACTATGCCTTTGCTAGTGGCACTCAAAGAGCCAGAAGAAACATATGTTGTGAAAAGTACCTTTAGCAAAACAGACAGATGGATAGGTAACATTTTAAAACAGAGTGGCCAATGATTAGCAATTCATTTGGTATTCATTGCGGTAACATTAATTGCGAAGAATAAATTACATTTTGCATCACTTGGAATTTCACAAAAAGAATGCTTGCCTTTTCGGTGGCTTTGTGAAAAGGAAAAAGTAAACCACTTTTCTATTTTTCCCATTTTGTGTTATTTTTCCCATCTCAGAAAATAGTTCATTTAACAGCAGAGTCTATGCAAGAAAACCACAAGTTGTGCCTCAATGCTTTAAAATTTTAAATGCTTCTGATATTATTATAGTCTATAAGTAAATTTTCACTCAGATGGTGCTTTGACATTTTCCCTTTTTTTACAGCAATTGAAAAATTTCTAAACTGCTCAACCCTTTCTGCTGGTTCATGACTCTCCTATTCTGTTATATACACCACAAAAGTGAAAAAATATACCTATTGCTTGTAAGCTGTAAACAGTCAGAAGATTGTGTTCTGTTGATTACAGACGGTTTATATTGGCTGGACCAGGCTTTAGCTGTCAGCACATAAAGAGAGGAATGGACAAAAGAGGCTCTGAGAGCAGATGTTGACACTGGAAGCTCAAATTCTGGGATCCTCAGCCTGTGGCTGTGGAAGCCCAGCTGGGAGAAAGAGACAGGCTGCATTCATAGAGGCTCTCTGGGATCCCTGCCCCATGCAGGTATCCAGCCATTGAGAGACAGGAAGATGAAAGGCTGCTTCACAGATGTCACCTGCTGAGGGTTCAGCAGCCTGTCCAGAAATGTCATGTTTGGCAGCTGGTGGAAGATCCCTCCCACCAGCTCTGGCACACAGATTCTCACAGTATTTCGGGAAAGATGCTTACATGGGGGCTTCCTAATGAGACGACATTAAAGAGAATTTTTGGCTTCTGCCTCTAACAGCACATTGACATTAACCTAGCTGCCCATTCATTACACAGTTCTACTGAAGATCAGTCACTCTAACAAAATGAATTTTAGGTATAAGCATCAAGCCAAATTACCCTGGAAAATTGTCGAAATGGCTATTGCTTCTCATTCTGTTAAACTGATCCTGCATTACTTTGTTTCTGTGTTAAGTTTCTGAAACTGCTCTAAATTCCACTGATACAGGCTCAGTCGAGGCACTTGGCCCCAAAAGCAGCAGAAACTGCAAAATTCCAGAGGATATATGGCACTCAAACATGGCACACTGAAACTCCAGGGTCCTATTATCTGCTTGGGTAAAAATACATCGGAACACACATTTACAACATCAGTAGAAAAGATCAGAGAATATTGGTAAGAAGATAAAAAAGAAAGGCAATAAGAATTGGCAGAAGATGCCAAGATCTAAGCAGAAAGTTGGTAAAGTGTAGCAGAAAAAGAATATGGCTTAAATTGATTGGGAGGGGTTAGCGTTTGCCCTTTTTCTCACCTACATCCCTCAGGTCAAAGCAAATGGCACGTGCTTTGTCCTCTGCCTTTTGGGCTAATCCTGATCTGCATAGAAAGAACAAGGGGTCCTTTTCTACACTGCATCCGGGCTCAGGGAGGTGCCAGGACTTGGTTCCTCTCTCACAAATCAATTATATTCTCAGAAATATACAGAAATAATGCATGGGATCTAAAATTGGCATTTGGGTGACCAGTGACAGAAAAAAATTACTCAGAAAGGTCAAATTTCTCATTTGATTTTTGTTGAGCTTTATGATTTTCACTTCTTTTTCTTCTTTCTCTATTCAATGTACTAATAAGAATAGCTGTGCTTTTAACAAGTGGCATTTTTGCTATGGAATGTATTTAGCAGTGTATTGCCTCTTAATAGCATTCAGAGGTATCAAAATGCCACCGAGTCCCAGAAAAGGACTTTCATCATCATCATCATCATTCCATTTTTTCACAACTACAGTCTGGGATTTGTTTTAGTCCTTCCCAAGGAGGCTGCCTGCACACCAGGCTAGAATAGTCGATGCTCCTCAGGACCTGTGGCATGAAAGGTTTGCCTGAGGATACCAAGTGGAAGAACTGACATGAAATTTGTTCATTAGTTACATCAAATGGTTGAAACTGAAATCACTTTTAGTGCTAATACCATTTTTGGCTGTGGTGAGGGAAACTTTTGAGCACTAGGGTCATCTTCATACTTTGGTCATTGTTTTGCAAAAGGAAAAGAGAAAAAGTAATGAGTGAAAAAGTAGAGGAGGGATTAACAGAAGGAAGTAAACACTTACTGAACAACATGACCCTAAATGAATTTACAGCATTCGCCAATTAGAGAAGCATACAGTGTAAAGGTCTTGAGCTGTGAATAGTCCACTAATGTCAACAAAGCCCTGGTCATTAAAGTTACTGATAGCTCTCAAAATAAAATGTAATTATTTCCTTTGTTTAAAAGGCACTGGGAGCATGTTCCAATCTATGGTAGTCCAATTGAGATATTTTTTCTAATTTTGGAAAGGTAAAAAGTTTAGCATTTTTTGAAAATCGGATTTTTAATGTGAAAATCTGACTAAGGGAAAACTGTAGTTCCAATGATGCTCATAACATTAGGACATCTAAAGAAGTGTAAAACCATAAAATAAAAGGACATCATAGATAAAACCAGAAAAACCCCTTTGGTCATGGCACTTTTTAGTGGTTTTAGTGCATTTCACGCCCTCTTCATGAGTGAACCTTAACAAATTTTGGAATTTTCTCTTTAGGAGACATTAATGAGCTGACCTATGGAATATTAAATATACATATCACCGATTTTTTATGTTTATAAAGGTAATATTTTGTTTTAAATGCAGTCTTATATTCTCCATCATCAGGTTAGACTTCTGTCTAGTTGAGAGGGAGTTTTTAATTAAAGAACATAAAATTTAAACGGTTCAGAAAATGTCAACATGGGTTCCTATTTTCAGCCCAACACAGATGATAGAACGAGAGGGCATAAATGAAAATTAAAGAAAAACAAATTCAGAACAGATGTCAGGAAGCATTTTTTTTCAAGCAGCGAATCATAAATGTGTGGAATGGCTTACTAGGCAAGATAGTTAAGGCAAAAACACGGAGGTCATTAAAGAAACAATTAGAAGACATCATGGTGTAGATGGAAAAGGGAATGAGACATGATGAGCCAAATGGCCTCTGCTCACTCCAAGAGCGTCTCATGTTCTCAAGAAATTTGGACACTCGTAGATGTTTTTAGGGCTCTAGGGTAGATGCTAGCTAGAAATCCAGACAGCTCTCTCCCTCTCTCCTTCTCCTCTCTCCCTTGCTTTCTGCAGGTACCCTAACACAACTTTCAGGAATACTATCAAAACAGTTTTAATGATGGGAGCATTTGCATTAAATATACATTATAGGTACCAGTGAAAGCTTTGAGACATTTTCTATAAGAATTGATCTTATTATCATAAAATGAGTTTGCCAGTGTAGAGCGACAGGCAACCTCTATTTAGCAAAGATGTCTTCTACTAGGAACATTTTAATGTCCTTTTTTTGTGACTATTAAGATTATAAAGAAACATTCAATATCATGTTAAATACTGTCAAAGATGGTGTGGTAGAACTACTTAAAAGAGAAAGCTAAGTCTTATTCATAAGAGTCAGGACAGTGCACCTGGCAAGCTTTACAGCAGAAACAAAGACTCAGATCTTGCTGTTCTGTCAAAACGGGGCAACCAGAGGATCTGGCTTAGGTGAGGACAGGTAACGGAGAAGAATTTGGTTTACTATCAATCATCTATGAATGGAAAAGGAGGACAAATAACTTTTTTTTCTCAAGATTATTTTGAAACAAAATAGAAGATCTGAAGTGATAATTGTATCTAGAAAGTGACAGATGTTAAAACAAGATGCTTTATAAACAAGTACAGGCTAGAAATGAACTAAACCAGAATTATTGCACTATATCAGCTGACCACAGTTACTTCCAGTTTATGCTATTTCAATAACCTGTAAAATTCTAAATACGTGGGAACTAAGAGTCACATTTTTACTTTACAAGTCTAGAAAGGATTCTTTAAAGGACTGGTGCTTTAGGAAGGTAGGATGATATAAAATGTTCAGAGATCCAGTTCATGCTTGGTAAAAATTGCTCTTGTGTTAATCTACGTATTAGAAATGGAAAACTGCATCTTGCAATGTTCTTGATATAGACGAACTGCCATGAAATTATATTAGGTAATCCCAGATAACAGGTAGGATTTGGTCTTTTAGGCCTGTTAGGATCATGATTATGTGCTACAAAATTTGAACATTTAAAAATAATACATGGTTGGCTTCAGATCCAGTCCCTTCAACGCACTGTCCAGATGTGAGGCAAGTGTCTGAGCTCCCATGGGAGACAGGCTCCATGTGATCTGAACAATAAGAGCAATGCAGCCTAAATGGCAGTTTTGTCAATGAAGTGCAAAAATCATTTATCTCACCCTAAAGTAGATAGTCATACCTGGTGAGCTACGTGGTTATTTAGGAACAGTGGCAACTTAAATCACAGTGGCTGTTTGAGAAAACCCTTTGTGTGGCTTCTATTATTTTCATTTGCCTTAGTCCATTTAGGAAGTGGTTAAATGGGAAATACATTGATCCTCCCCCAGACTCATTGCACGAAAAGTTGTTGTCTATGTTCAAGATCTCTATAACTGATTTAGCCACTATAAGTTTTCTTTGTCATCGAGAGAGAGAAATTGGCCCCTCCAAAGGCCAAGGTTTCATCTCAGTCTAAAAGACATCAGATAAATCACACTATAAAAGAGCCTATTTCTCTCTACTAAAGGGATACAAAGGGAGCTTAGGGTGACTAGGCTGGTGTTGAAATATAATGAATCCCGGTAACAGTGTTGAGTTCTCACCTTGCTACAAAGACTTTTTTGATCAATTTGCACATGTAAGATCCTTAGTTCCTTAAAAAAAAATGTTCTTTACTATTGCTTCTTGCAAGAAGGTAGAAGAATAGAGAACAAAAGTCTCGATGGGATGATTATTTTCCTCTCACATTGAGGGAACGAGAAGAGCTAAAAGAAGTCAAGGAGCAGGTCTTACCTCTGGCCACAGGGAGTCCAAGCAGTATTTCAATAAAATTTATTTCTGTAAAGAACACCAATAGAAATCTAAAAAAATAAATTTTTGCTTAGCTCTAGAATTTACCTGTGGCTATTCTCTTACATTGTATACAGTGTTTGAACTTAATTGAAATTATATCCTGAAATGTACTTTTCATAGTTTTTTTTGATCTCCCCCTACTTATAGAAGGGAAATTAATATGTATTTACAAAACTGAGATATTATTTGGAAGCCAAATAGCATGTAAGGATGGCATGCCTCTCAGGTGATTCATGCTATCTGAAAAAAATCTTTATTTGTAAGGTGATGCCTAGACTACATTAATTCTCAGCAGAGAGAGGTGGGCTAACTCAGAGCAAATGGCCCTCTTTCTCTTTGGCAGTTACGCTTAGGGCAGGACAAATTGCCTTCTAGGGGTACCTGCATGTGTCTGTTGAAAATATAGGAAATCCAGACAATCAGCTCATGTTTGAAACTTAACTTTCAGATGACTGCAAGTACCTGAGGGTGAATCATGGCTACAAAGCTCAGCTGACTATAGCTGTCTGTAGCTGGACACCTGCACGTTAAGAGTGCTCTCAGGCAGTGCCATGAGAAACATGTAGACCAAAAAAAAATTTTAAAACTTTCAGAAGAAGAGCAAACACACGCACATACACAGGCAGGCGCATGTCTTAATTGGGCTCAGGCACTGTTATGTATGTTGCCAAATTTTCCATCACTACATACAATTTGCAGTGAAACAGAAACACCTTGGATAGAGGAATTAGCAATACAGGCTTACAATTGTGTTTGGGTGGGTAAGGAAATGCTCACCAAGGTTCATCACACGAAGTGCCAGACCCACTGTGACTTAGTGATTCGAAACACTGTGGAAGTTTAATAAAACAGAGAGTAAATTGGCTTATGCCATTGGAGCTGTGCTTTTGGCTACATGGCTGAGCATTTGTTTTGGAAGCTGGAGGCTCTGGTTTTGGTCCCAGTGTTAATTAATTGTACCACACATTTGCACTGCAGTCCACTAAGGAAGGTGTAAGACAGTGTCTGGATGTGGATTATTTAAACATTACTGACTCGTCCAAAGGGCTTTAGCGGTCACGTAATGACCAGCTGGAGCAGTTAAGTGCTGTAGGTGAAGCCAATTGTTCTGCGTTTGTGAAGGACCTCCAAGTGACTCTGTGCTGCTCAGACAATTTTGGACTGTTTTTTTTTTCTTTTGTAATTTGATTTATTTTTTGAATGTTTTAAAAATCTAAGTTTTAATATCATTATACTGCTGCTCTGCTCTGCCAGCACACTCTGCTCAGTGGCCGCAGTCTGCTCATCCTTGCTTTATCTTAATGGGAAATTGTTCTGTTCAAAGCAATACAAAAGCAAAGTATTATGTGCAAATTAGCTTAAAATGAAATGTTTCTCTGTGGAAGGAAGATGTCAGCTCTCCCTCCAAAAGATAAATTGAGAAAAATAGTTTCTGAATGAAAAAAACAGAAAAAGTCCATCTCTCCAAACAATTACCGGGTAGCTATTCAGATCAGGGGAGCTGTCAGTGCCTTCTCATATCCTGCTTCAAGGCTTGACTGACCTTCTAGAGCAGGTAACTTGCTCTGCTCAGGACTGCTGAGGCTTCACAGCCTGTATGGAGAGAAGGGGGTGCTCTGAAAGAGGCACTGAGGCTCCCCTCTGAGCAGCGAGGAGCAGGACCAGGGCCGTGCTGAAGGCCAGCACATGCTCTGCACCACAGCATGCAGCTGTACTTCCAGTTGTGGTGGAGCCAAGGCCACTACATCCACTCCCCAATTTGAAAGGGGATTTAGCAGGCCTGTAGCTGGTTTTATTCTTGTATGGCTGGAGCCATGACAAAGGGTAGATATCAGAGTAGTATATAGGTTTTTTAAATCCTTAGACTACCCTTCTGTCTTTAGGTGGATATACGCTGCCTAACATATTAGGATTCAAAATTATTCCTCCTCCTTTGTTATAACTTAATGTAGAGGATCCTGTGGAATGGAAGAGCTCTGGAGAGCAAACTGTTGATGACATCTATTAAAAAAAAAATGCATGAACCTGAGAAAGCCAAAGCAATGGAAAGTTCTGCTATGGGGCCTTGGTCACCTTCCAAGGAAAGACCAAGAGCTGACGGAGACCTCCTTCAAGTGCCTGGTTGTCTCAGGCTGCCTGCACAGTCATGGCATCTTTTGGAAGACCAAACTATCTTTGAATGTGAATCCATTTGGGGAGAGCTTGCCTGTCTCCACAGACTGCATAGGGAGCTTCATGCTCTTCCACTGACAAATACAATTTCACGTTTGTGCTTAGGCCCAGTGGAAGCAAGTCCAGCCAAAAGCTGCTCGTGCACTCACTTTCTGTGACATCCACAGTAAGAAAAGGAGAAAATATCTACAGGGAATAAGGAAAAGATCAGAATTGAAAGACTGATAAGGAAGGAAGAAAAACGATACAGAAACATGATATGAGAAGGGAATGACATTGCATCTGCAGATGCAGAGGGAAGTGTCTTAACACAGAACACTTCAAAAAAACCCCTCTGTTATTGTTTTGATGCTAGTTTCTTATTTCTTCATAAACTAGGGGATTCAGTGAACCAGAACTGCAGAACGTTTCTTCCATTTCTTGCTTCTCTCTTAAGTTTTAACTTCTCCTAGCAGTAGGCAGCAAGTAGGTAACTGGTACTTTTGTTCTGGCGCATCTTTTCCTCTAGAATAAATCCTCATATGTTAAAAGATTCGTTTTGATTTTATATGCTTTAAAGATATTTTTCTATCAATACTGTTCACAATTTAATTACAATAATTAACATAGTTTTCCAATATTTTTTTGTGCCTTTGATTATATGCCTAAAATTGTTGCAGCTGTGTTTACCTATATCCCTTTTGTCTCAGGCTTCATCTGAAATGAGAATATAATTTTATATATAGCTTTCTACTGGCTTTGTGAACTGTTTTTCATAATATCCCGGTTTAGTTTCATATACATTGATACAAAAGAATGTACTCAGCTCTCTCAATTTGAGTGGTTCTGGAACAGAAATCAGGATAGGCAGAAATTCCCGGTGTAAATTGTGTGACTTTTCAAGAAACAGGAAAATATGTTTTCTGTTTGAACAACACAAAAATATGCATTACTCAGACAATGCTGAAAAAACCCCACCAGTGGTGGAAATATACACCTTTGCCTATCATTATTCAACGGAGGAGGTAATACTAGAAAAAGCGGTTGGATAGAAACTGAATTTTTCTCCTTGTTTCCAGTAACATGTGCAATGACTAAATGCTCTTCCATCATCCTTTGTCCAGAGATATTAGTTTATCTTCCATGTAGCTGACCTATTTCTGGGAAAGGGGCAAGGTGAAATATAATTAAGCTTTGTACAGCTGATGTGGACAAGAGAGCTCTCACTCATTATCGAAGCATCAGCTACCATATGTGGTCTGTAGAGCAGCCAAACATTTGTGGCCCAGCAGCTGCTAACACAAATTTCTGATGGATTAGGTTTAGGACTCTCCTCATAGATTTCACTGGGAATGGGATAGGTCCACAGAGCTTCCAGAGTGGCTACTGGGATTCCCTTCCTGCATGAACAGAATCCAAAAGGGCTGATCTGAAAGCAATTGTTTCATCCAGATTGCTGTGCTTCCAGCTCCTGGAGGCAGCTAGCAGAAAGAGAAGAGCTACTCTTGGGGTGGGGAATTTTCAAACAATTCACCAAAGGACTTGAGGATTGCTAGTTTTGCAAAAATAAGAACAGAAAGTAAATATCAAGAGACGAAGAAGAGGACAAAATCTAGGGGAGAAAGGAGGAATGGACAAAAAGACAAAAACAGATAAATAATAAAAGGTGGGTGAACACGACCTCTAGGTCCTAAGGTGGACGCAGAGGAAGCTTCCACATTTCCAGCTACCATTTTTCATTGGAAACAGTTTGCCAGAACTGGATATTCTGAGCATGCAGCACCTTAAATCTCCAGCTATTACTGAAATACATAGATTTCATAGTCTACTGAACAGCCAAAGAATAAACTGAGGGATGCAAAGTACTTAAACGGCTTCATTTTTTTCTGTAGCCTATAGAAGATAGTAGGAGTTTTCTGCTGAAAAGTCAGTGTGCTATGGATCGGCATCACCTTCCTCTATATCATGTCTATTGAGTCTGGGATCCTTCTTTCACAAATGCACCCAATATCATCAGACTGGGCACTCTGTTACATTTTTGTAATGCCCGTGTGTACCTTCCACAGTAGTTTCCAGGGAAATAACGTTATCAGAGGCTGGGATTATGTAATATTAGCAACCTCAAGCCCTCAGTAATCATGAAACTGAAGAAGTGTGAGATAATTTTTGTAAAAAAAAATATTTTCTGATTTCTAGTTTTTCTAGAAAGCTGCTATTTTTATATTGGAAGTTGAGATTTCCACTTAAGCAGTGTTAACTTCAGGGTTATTTTTTCAAGAAAAATGACAAATATTTCAGTATTCATAGGAAATTCATGAATTGCACAACATACTCTTGACTTTCAAAGACATCTCAAAATGCTGCATATGTTTTGTGGACAGCCCCTTATTAACTGATCATTTCCTGTGACAACTGCTGCTTTTATTTCTTGGTCACATAAGACAGATTTCCCTCTAAACTTCATACCCTAAATACTAATTTGGCAGAGTTTAGTTTCTTAAGGCAAAGAGAATTAAATGCTCCTTTCAGCCATTTTAAGTGAAGCTGATTTTAACATTAAAACCGGTAAAGTTACTTCAGTCATAGAATACAATTGGAACACCCAGAATATCATAAGGTGTTTTAATACTCCCTGTAACGGCATATCCCAGCATTAAATATAATGTGAGTTAATTACTATTGTGCTGTAATTCCGAAAGACTGTTTAATTCATAGGATGATTTTTGAAGTTTGGTTTTGATTCTGGAACACAAATATTTGTTTTACTCCACAGAACATTAGTGAGCAGTCAAAATGGAAAGCAAATCATTCCTATATCTCACATCTGTATTCACTGAATGGGGTCAAGTCGATTTGCAGCAATGCAGGCTTCTGACGTGCTATAAGCTGGGCCAGAGGCATTGCCTTCTCGGGGAGCAAAACCTCTGATGTAAGGTGTGGATTTTCTCCTTTCAAGAGATCCTTATCTGCTCTTTGATTTTCCTGAAATCATTGAAATTTTGGCTCTGATAGCAAGAGACACAACATCGAGTCTAAGCTCAGCTGAGCACAGACTAACACCAAATACTATAAACTGCTGAAGAACTGGCTGTAACGATAAAAATGACCAACAGCTTGGAGCTCCTCCATTTCTGAGCTGTGAAGGTTGAAAGTGGAGATTTTGTGTTATTTTGGGGTTTTTAAGAGGTGTGGAAGAACAAGAGAGAGAGCAAGAACAGGCACAAACAGTGTTTGAACAGACTTGGCTGTCAAGAGGTACATGCCCCAGCCTCGGCCTCACTTTTACTTTTTACAAGACATCCAGTGTCTGAGAGATCCCGAAAACTGGGTATTTTCCCAAAAGGACAGCTTCCCTACGGCTTATCCTTTAACTAAGCAAGAAAAAACAGTAACAGAGCTCACGATCATGATGACGAACGTTAAGATGGGTGAATTTTCCTGCTGGAGGTGCGCAGCAGGAGAGGAGGCGGGCAAACCTGCGCAATGCGTGGTGCGGGCTCTGCCCGAGGGTGACGGCGAGGGACAGCCCCGACGGCGAAGCGGAGAGAAGAGGGGCAGGGGCGGCGCGGGGCGGGCGGCGGGCCCCAGGCGCGGGGCGGGCGGCGGGCCCCAGGCGCGGCCGGGCAGCAGGCGGCCTCCCTCGCCAGCCGGGCTTGGCAGGCGGCGGTGGCGGCGGGCGGCCAGCGCCGGGGAGCGGCCGGGCAGGCTGCCTGCCGCGCCAGCTGCCGCGCCCGCTTGCCAGCCCGAGGCCCAGCGCGGCCCCGGGGAGCGCGGCGCGGCGCGGCCGCCTCTCGGCGCGGTGCAGCGGCGGCGCTCGGGGGACGCCCGCAGCGCCGGGACAGCCCCGCGGCGGGGGGACAGCTCGGGAAGCGGTGCCGCGGCCCGGGGAACAATCGGCTCCGCTTCTCGAGGGAGACTTCGGACCCACGGAAGTAAGGAGGGGGCCCCAAATGTTCCATCTTCGTTTTTAAACAGGGTCGGCGCTCACTGCGGAGCAGAGGATCACAGAATCATAGGATGGTTAGGGTTGGAAGGGACCTTAAAGATCACCTAGTTCCAACCCCCCTGCCATGAGCAGAGACACCTTCCACTACACAAGGTTCCTCAAAGCCTCATCCAATCTCGCCTTTAACACTTCCAGGGACAGGGCAGCCACAACTTCTCTGGGAAACCTGTTCCAGTGCCTCACCACCCTCATTGTGAAAACATTTTTCCTTGTATCTAATTGGAATCTACTCTCTTTCAGTTTAAAGCCATTGCCCCTTGTCCTATCACTATATGCCCTTGTGAAAAACCCCTCTCCAGTCTTCTTGTAGGCCCCCTTTAAGTACTGGAAGGCTGCAATAAGATCACTCCGGAGCCTTCTCTTCTCCAGGCTGAACAGCCCCAACTCTGTCAGCCTGTCTTCATCGCAGAGGTGCTCCAGCCCTCAGATCATCTTCATGGCGCTCCTCTGGACTCACTACAACAGCTCCACGTCCTTCTTCTGTTGGGGACTCCAGAGCTGAATGCAGTATTCCGGGTGGGGTCTCATGAGAGCAGAGTAGAGAGGCAGAATCACCTCCCTCGACCTGCTGGCCACACTTCTTTGGATGCAGCCCAGGATACGATTGGCTTTCTCGGTTGCAAGCGCATATTGTCGGCTCCTCTTGAGCTTCTCATCCACCAGCACTCCCAAGTCCTTTTCCTCAGGGCTGCTCTCAATCCATTCTCCACCCAACCTTTACTTGTGCTTGGGATTGCCCTGACCCATGCGCAGGACCTTGCACTTGGCCTTGTTGAGCTTCATGAGGTTCGCACAGGCCGAACATCTTTCCGTCGGCACCCATAGCTGATGGCTCTGAAAACGAAATATCCCACGTAAAACTGCTGAAGGCTTTTTCACTCCTCAGGACTTGAGCCAAGAATTATTATTTTTTTAAATCATGGCTGTTTTATGTGATGCACCTCAGTAAAAATGAAGCCACATAAATGCCTTACAGTAGAGCAAGATGCTTAATTTTAAGCAGTTGAAATTGGAAAAGTTGACCTTGTGACTTCCTTTTGAAAGGAGGATGTTGTTCTGCTCTGTGTGTTTAAGCACTGTCTTCGTTCACTACTCCTGAGAGACAGTTGTATCAGACTTGTAAAAGCATGGTTCAAAAGCTTTCCTAAGAGTGACTGTACAATATTAAGCCTATGGGCATAAATTGCCAATATTGCATAGTGATGGTGTTGAAATAACTTTATGCATTAAATGTACTAGGTTCACAAGTAGAAGATATTTTTATAGCTATGGCATTGTGAACTCTCTCTGAAATCAAGCTTTTTCAGCTGGATCAAAGGTATTCAAAAGCCAGATTGTGTCGTCAGTGGCAACGCCACAGTCTCAGTGTTCTGAGTAGGTTTGTCTGGACAGAGCAGAGAGGCTCCTTCAAAGACATTGTTGATACAGCAAGAAAAATTAAACCCCAGCTGGATCAGAAGGACTAAGAGGAGTGAAAAGCCCTAGAAGCCTTATTGTCACCAACAAAGTCAGCAGAGAGAGTTCTAAAAAGATGCAGGCAGCAAAACTCCTAAGTGATCTCATGTGATATCTGGTACAATTTAAAACAGTTGTACAGCTTGGAATAGAATTTCTCACTTTTTGGACCACAAAACTACTGTTCAACCCTCAACATTTCTGGTGAACCAGGAGGCATTTTTTGCCAACCATGGGGCATTCCTGTGGGCCACCATGTATCCTATTGGTCTATAGTTTTACTGAACACAAAGGCAACTTGGTATGGCTGATTATTATGCTTCACCAGGCTTCTGCTGATCATTACCACAACCTCATGGCCTGCTAGTGGTGCACAGAGCACAGCTTGGAAGCCACAGTGTCGGAAATGAACCCATTGTCTGATGGAGGAAGAGGGAAAGGAGTTTGTGGAGCAGGCATCTGTATCCAGGTTGTTGTTCTAACAGTCTGCGAGAGGCGACAGACGTTCTTCTCATCTTCTGCTGGCCTTGGCAGTCCGTTCCAGCAGCACACAGCAACATACAGCAAGTAGCAAAGCAGGTCATTGTAGTGCCATTTTCATCCCTTTGTTAAGGCACGTTTCCTCTCCCTTCTCTCATCTCAGTCACAATCTGTCTTGATTCTGAATACTGACAGGAGAATTTGATTCAGATAAATTTATGAACCTCTGCAAAAATTTGAAGCTCCTGTTCAAGTGTTAAAAGAAGAGAAAAACATCAAGGGAAACAGGAAGACCATCCTGAAGGGAGGGGTGACAACAACGGAGAGAGTCTGTCTGGACAAATCCTATCCATGGACAGTGTCTTCAGCCAGAGTAATTACTTTCTCCTCTCCAGGGAAGTGGAAAAGATTTCATACAGTGCAGACTACTTGCAACAAGCAGCCAAACACCAAGCACTCCAGTCACTCCCAGAGATCTCTGGCATTCTGGAGATCAGAGTCTTCCATCAATCTGGGGAGGTAAAGAAACTCTCTTGTTTTAAACACTTAAAATTTCCCACCACCAGTCACTAATGGCTGGAGGCAGCCTAACTGCTTGATTTTATCTTCAGAAAACTGGTACCTGTACTGAGAAAGGAAGAAGCAAACTGATATTAAGAAGCAAAAAATGTGTCTTAGAAGTGGTCAGGAGAAGGACGTTCCAAGGTCTTCACCTTCTCATAACAGCTAAGGGCATCACATAGAAATGTCATGTACTGATGGTATTAGATCCTGTTAACAAAAACCAGACAATGTTTCATAATATCAGGATAGTTCTGCTCCTGACAAACCTAGGGATTTACAGAGGTTACGTTTGGAGCACTGTGTGAATTCTCAATCAAATTAAAACCAGTATTCCCAATCAAGAGGCCAGCCGCAGCAGGGTAGAGGACCCCAAATTAACAAATGTTGTATATTGCAAAAGAAAGCAACGAGATTTGAGACAAGATAAAAAAGATAAATGCGTCTCTTTGGCCTGGCTTCTGGGAGCCCAAAGTCACCATCCTGCCTGACAGAGGAGGAGGAAATCATGGCAGGGCCCCAAGTTGCTGTTATACCTGATTATTTGCATGGGCAGAGGGCTCCCACGCGCTTCCAGCACCTGGATGGCCCAGCAATGCTTTGACTTTCTGCTGCTGGGCTCACAGGAGCACAAAGGACAAAATTAGAACTCAGACCAGTTTATTATCAGGGATGGACATGTCTGCAGAGGCCCTCTCACCTAGCTTTAAGTTTTCACAGTGTCAGTATTTGAGGTAGTCAGGCTCATTTTCAGACAAAAAGGAAAGGTGGACACATTTTTAGATGTCCAAGTTGGTCAGTCAACCTTGGCTATTTTAGACATCTACTTTCATGATGAATTGCAGTCCAGAAACTCCGTTTGTTGATTGGCTATAGAAAGAATCAAGAAACTAACTCAGATTTTAGATGTCTAAGTTGGATCAATCCTGACCCCAAGACAGAGCTGGTCATTATGAGTCACTGTATTTGTCATTTTAACTGTGCGTCATGCATGTTGTATGGTCTTTTCAGTGTCCTCCTATGTGATTCTTGCCCTTAAAGATCTCCCACCATGAAAACTTCTGGTCCACGTTTTTCAGCTTTTCTTCTGTATTGTTCTCGTACTTTTTTTTTTCCCCCAAATGCTCATGTGCTTCCAACCCTGACTACTTTTGTTTAACAACACTGTCCTTATTCTCCCCCTTCTAAAGTAAATTGAACGATTTATTTGCAGAGGTAAAAGGAGAAGGTTTTCTTTTGATCTAGCAATCGTCTCCTCTAGTTTCTTCTCTTGTATCTGGCTGCTTGGGTCAGAGACACATGATTTTCTTTGTGTTTCTGTAGTGCCTGGTACAATGGAGCCCGCTCCATGGTCAGAGCTCTAAGGCACAATAGTTGTACAAAGAACAGGGGAATAATGAATAGTAAATGAAGTAAGAGCTAAGTAAATAGAGAACTATAGTGAGGGAGAGGAGAGTATATGGACAGTGATATGAGAGAAGACCAGAAACAAAGAGAAGGGGAGAAAGAACCAGGAGATGCAGTGAGAAACATATTAGAGAATGAGGGTGAAAAGTCACAGTGCCACAGGAGTGGGAGGGGAATGGAAAATGAAACTCAAATGGGAAAAAAGATACTTTATGAAAATAACAATGGAAAGTGAATAACATGGAAGTAGTACAGAAAGCCACAGAAGGATTAGAAAATACCCCCAAACGCTCAGAAGAAAGTAGAAGGATAGAATCATAGAATCATAGAATGGTTAGAGTTGGAAGGGACCTCAAAGATCATCTAGTTCCAACCCCCCTGTCATGGGCAGGGACACCCTCCACTACACCAGGTTGCCCAAAGCCTCATCCAGCCTGGCCTTGAACACTTCCAGGGATGAGGCATCTACAACTTCTCTGGGCAAATGATGAGGGATGAGAGGCAAAAAAAGAGGCAAACAGGACAACTAAGGCATGATATAGCTTGGGATAAAATAATTGACTCCAGTCCTATAAGAACACAGTGTCCTAAGCCAAGACTATCAAGCTTACCTCATCTGTGGACTGTCTCCATTTTCTTTCTTCTTTTTATTTTTTTTTTTTTTTTTGACATTTATGCAAAGCACCTTGCCATGGTATCTTTATCAACTTATTTTCCTGAGGTGTTAGAATAGCCTCTTTTTCCACCGAGTTCCTCTGCAGTTTGCATTCAGAAATGGCTGAGTATTAGTGGGCAAAGATAAAATCCGCACAATGAATTTTGCAGCCCGAGAGTGACAATGTTCAGTCCTTCCTTGTCAGCCAGAGCCCGCCCTCAGATGCATAACTCTCACTGAGCTACATGTGTACAGTTGAGGGCAGGGTTTAGTACTGCTCTCCGGCATGCAATTAACACAGAAGGTCTATACATTATCTCATCTTGCATTTTTATTATTTGCAGCTTATTGTTCAACTGAGCATGTATCATTGGTTAATTAATGCTGCCAACACTGTGCTCCACTAAATGATTGTTTAGCCTAGAGTGGAATAAAATACTACAATGACTAATACAGTATCATTATGTAACAGAAAATTAAAAATCTGATAATTTGATTGGAAGTCTCAGGTGAGTTTTTTGTATAAAAGTGTTAACCTCAAGTAGCTATAAACAGGTAAATGTTTTATTCAGCTGACTGATAAGGAATAAATGCTTATGATATAAATTATGTATAATTAATACTCCTGGGAGAAAAAAATGTATGCTAATAGGTTGTCAGTTAATTAGGAAAGGAATATGAGGTAAACAAAGGTGATTAGAATATACCCTGGGACCATAAACAGAAATTGTGCCTTAAATAATCTGTGGAAAAAACCCTCGCATTAAACAGCAAATAGTTCCGTTTTCATTCAGAGCAAACACATCATGCTTTATGGAGAAAGGCACAGTGGAGATGTTAAATGAAGAAACAGCTTGTGATAACAGATCTAGGGGCTGCAGAGTAACTCACCTTCCCTGTTCTGCTCTGCCTTGGTTTGTATATTGTCTTGGTCTGTCCACAGATAAAAGAAGGCTAAAATAAGCTTTGCAAAAAATATGGCAAATAGTGTCGCAGAGGACCAATTTTACGTTTTAGCTCACAAAAATGAGAGCTTGTACTGGTTGGTCTTAAATCTGCAACATGGGAAATGTTCTCTAAATCAGTTTATGCTTCTTACTTGCCCTCTGACTCACTGTTCCTCCTTGTTTCTGCCAGCATCTTCGTGTGATAAATGAGACCTTCCTCCTTCCTGCCATTCTGTAATATCATTTGGGCTAGACGTTTGAGATATTTTCTTGTGAAACAGGACTAAAGTAGAGAAAGACATGACAGAGATGAATGCTCATAACAATGGCAGCCAAGTCTTTCCTTTTTGTCAGAAGGGGACAGATCTGCATTGTCCTGAAGGCTGGAGTGGTGCCTTGTAAGAACAGCCATCCTGGAGAACATTGAAGATTCATCTCCCCAGTGCCTTGTTTAGGACAATAACCAAAAGCAGCTGTTGAGGGAAGAGTTTAAGAACAAAACAAGTATATATAATACTTCCTTTTAGAATTTTCCTAGCCTTCAATCACTTGCAGCTCAGAGGCTTCCGGAGCTGGATATATGTGTTAATCTCTAATGAATTTATCCTTCATTAGTTCAGCCATTCCACCTTTGAATGTATGTAAACTTTAGCTGTTCCTGAGACCATCCAAGGAGAATGGTGAGACCATTGTCCCTGGTGCGAAACCCACCAGAAAATGCTGAGCTGAGCCCATAAAAGACACTGTCTCCCTGCAATGCCATGTGAACTGAAGAGGGTCGTTGCCTACAGAAGCATAAACTTGTTATGGGTTGTAGAGGGAAAAGAATTTTGGGATTATTAAAAACATAACAGGATGTTTTAAGTGGATTACAAGATTTATTATGGATTGGTTAAGGGAAGAACCAAAAGTGCGGAAAGGGAAGGATCAAGGTGGATTGGAGACCAAAAAGCAAGGGAAAATAGAAGATAAAAGGGATAAAAGGGGCTAGTTGAGGGTAAATGAGCAGCTGGTCACTATACGTGTCTGACCAAGTCCTCTGCTCTGTGCAGTCTATCATATAACCTTATTAAATCCTGTTTATAACTATGCTATGTGGCTGCACTCTATTGTGAGCTTGTGAGTGCGACAGTCAGCAAACTCCAAGTTGGACTGGCCCATGGGTGAGAGGTCTCAGTGCCAACCCCTGGAGCGAGAAGCTGTCGACCTAAGGGGCTCACAGGTCCCAGTGCCAGTGACTGTCTAAGAACAGCTGCTGGGGAGACCGAACGATCTGTGTACATACTCCACCAGTGGATTTCAGTCCTGATAGCTGGAGAGTAGGAACAAGACTGAGCCTCTGTGCTGTTCGTGTTTGTTGAGCAGAGTGTGTGCTTGTGTGGATGTTGCTAAAGGCACTGTTTTCTGTGCCGATCCACACGGCTGGCCATACGTCCACATGCCTGAGTGCCTGCTGGGAATACGTGCCGAGCCACCTACCACTGGCTGGACCTGGGGACACACGTGCACTGCGGCAACCTTGCATCTATAGGGGACAGGAGGGATCCTGGGGCGGGAGGGATCCTGGGGCGGGAGGGATCCCCATGAATGCCAAACCACTTCGTCTGGTTACCTCTAACAGTCTACAGCTGCGATCTACAGCCTACAAGAGAACGCATTCATGCCGAGAGGAGTTGCCCAGGTCAGCCGCACGCTGCTGGCTGCTGCTTCTCCTGACTCACTCTCCTCCTGCCTTATTTGACAGCCCCTGGTTCACATCTCAGAAGGGGCAGTGGAAGTTGACACCTGTCTCCTCTCTCTGTGCCTCTAATGAAAGTTCACCTAAGCAACGCACCGAGAAAGCTATCAGTGTGGAGGGATCACTACAAAACAAAGCCCTTTGGGAGTCACCACCTGCTTTCTGCAGGGAGCTGCAATTATGGCAGTAGCTATGCTACGGAGGGACATAGCTTTCTTTCCTCCTGCAAAACTCAGTCCCTTTGGAAAACAAGTTCAGTTGCCCTACATGCTTTTTGGAGCTGTCTTAAATAACTGTAGGAGAGTCTAATGCTGCTATGTTCCTAACGATGTTTTTCAGATCTCATTAGGTGGGCTGAATCAGGTCATTGCTGTTTTCCTAAAGTGCAAAAAGGAATATTTTTCTGTCCCTTACACAGCTTAGTCTTAAAACTGACATGAAACTATTTGCAAACACATTCAGCCTGCAGGGTGTGTCATTACCAGTTCCTCAGTGAATCAAAAACATAACGTTAAAAAAAAGAAAAAAAAAATCAATGTAGGAATCAGGGTCTAATTTCCCAAGAAATTCAATGGGGTCTTGACACATAGGCTGGGTAGGTGAGGTCCCAGAGGGACTGGGCAGGAACAGTGCTGGTGGTGCCCTTGGGGCTTCTACGGATTTTTATTGGATGATTGCTTAAATTATGTGTGATGAAGAAGTGTCATAAATTTATTATTACTAGTAATATTTATATCACTTTACCACCCACACAGACTAACAGACAATGACCTTTTCCAAGATTAGCAGGAGAAGCGACGTCTGAGTGATGAAGGCTAGAAGACAACCAAATATGTGCATTTTCTCTGAGCTTTTATCCACATAGGAGTAAAATCAAGTTAATATTGGCTTGAATCAAGATATTTTCCTATGCATATTAAGGTAAAGCAATTGCTCTCTGTTAGACATAGTAACTTCTATGATTCACAATTATACAGAAATCTACAGAATGTAATATAACTAAAGAGTTCTAAACCAAAAGATGATCTCATTAAGGCAGCTAGCTCTGCTTGGTGGTGCAGATGTGGCCATATACTTGCATACACTTGTGCTATCTGAAAGTGGTATTTGATTTCACTCGGGTATCAAGCTACCACATAAAGTGATCTGAAATCAAAACTCTTTCAAGCGTAGTATATGACGCCTTCGGGTCCTGTTAATGCATGGAAGATAGGAAAATACTTTCAGAAAGAAACTTCTAAAGTTATAAGACTTGTAAACATAAACTTGAATATAAAAGAAGATCTCAGGCACCAGGACCTGTTCAAGTTCACATTTCAAATAATCTCAGCTCCACAAATTAGTTGTGCATTTCCAAGATAGCTTTTGCATAGCTTATATGCAAGTGACTAAGGCCGTATCTATTTTCTTTCTCCAAAGCATAGGCTGAAGATGGGAAGTACAAAACATTTTGCCAACCTTAAATATGGAGGTTTAAAATTACCAAATGTAAAGCTCTAGCAGTGGGCTTTTAATTTGGCTCAAGCTTTCGGAGTCTGGCAGGCTGATGAAGTGCAATTGCCATGGGTGAAAACAGAGCATCAATTAACAGACACATGCAAGGCTGGCACCTACCAAAAATTCACCCTGAAAGATTTAAAGACAAATAACTCAGTGATCAGACACACCTGGAAATCTTGGAACAAACTTCATAGAGTTATGAAAATTAAACCCGCTAAAAACTTCCAGTCGAGTATCTGGAACAATGCTATATGGAAGCCAAGGAGGGAAATGATACTGTGTATGACTTATTGTAAATACCAGATTATTTATGGAGCAGATTTTAAATAAATTTCTAGTGCTGCAAAAGACAGTCAATATTAAAGGTGAAGAGCACAATAGCCAGTCTGTTCCAAAAGAGGTTCTCTGAAGACCCAATGGGTTTGAATCAAAGCTATTGATGTCTATTAAAGTTCTTTCCATTTACTTCAAAGTGCTTGGAATCAGACTAACAGTTTGAGAAGTCAGATTAAAGCCTTCACAGATGCAGAGGGGTCTTAGGGCTTCCCAAATGAGTTCAGCCTATGTTTCATGGCATTTTACCATCGAGTAAAAGGTAAAAGTAGGGACAAATACTTACAAATACTTGGTCTTTGCCTTAAGATGATTCAGGCCATAAATCTGTTTAAAAACACTAAATCAGCTCTGACTTTTTGTTAGAATTTCTGAAGTGTCCTGTGAAGGCTTCAGGACACGAGTAAAATTCCTAAGGTAGAAATAGGTTGACACTGAGAAGTGGAAATACTGTCTTCAGTGATGTATATGTCTGTTCCCCAGAACGAGCTCTTGTGCATTTTAGTCGTATCCTTTAGATAGTATATTATGAAAAAATCTTTCTAAGAAATTAAAATGTACTTTCAAAGAACGTATTTATACGATCAATTCTCCTTGTTATCAGAAGAAAGTTTATGTGGATGAATTCTTGAAAGGGAAAACCAAGTGTCTTAGAAAATGTCTATTCATGAGGAAAATGTTACCAGACAATTCATCGTTTCTTTGATGAAAATGCAGAACCTTCTTCAGGATGGAAGACAATGCAATCTCTTACAAAGACACTGATATACTTTACAGTTTTTAAAATTGCTTCCTAATTGAGTCAGTATTGCTTGGGCCTGAGTTCAATAAAGCACTTCAGAGTGTGTCAGCCTTTAAGTCTGACAGGATTTATGTTCTAGCGACTCTATCTTAATCAAGCATTAGCCATTAAATAAATACTTAAATGCTTTGCTGAACAGTGCTGTTCTTAAAGCACACTGTGCTGAATATAACCTTTTTTTATTGGCCTTCTCCCCTCTTGCTGTTGCTGAAAAACTCCTCTGGTTTTCTTTTCTCAGTCTCTCTTCTTTTCAAATTGGCTTCATTCACCACTTCTCAGGGACCCCAAAAGGTTTTGGGGGACTCAACACTATAAAAGTCAAGGCCTTCACTGTCTTCTTTAGGCTACAGTTGCTGTGACCTTTATTCCTTCCCAGCAGCTTCACTGACTTCCAAGCCAGCTCACATAAGTAGGGGTTTTCTAAACCACGTTATTTTCATGCTGCATCTAATTAAATGTATTCGGGTGGCTCTTCTTTTGTCTATGCTACAAGTCATAAATTTTTGTTTAGGAACAGCTACTCAGAGTTGATTCTGCCAGGAGTATGCTATGTCAAAAACAACAGTGATGGTTGTTCAGCATTAATTTTAGTCTAGTAATGCTATGTCTATGACGCTGAAGATTAAATTCTCTCTATTAAATCTCCAGCAAATTCTGGATTGGCAGCCAGCATCATTTGAAGCTGCTCAGAAACCACATTACGGTTGAAATGGTTTGAATTCTCTTTGAACGAAATGGTCTCTTGGGGAAACTGAAGATGACAATTGTCATGGTTTTAGGCTGATCCAGCAACTAAAACTCACACAGTCTCTCCTTCTCCAGTAAAGTGGAGAGGAGAAAAATATAATAAAGGGACTGAGGGTTGAGACAAGAACAGGGGGAACACCCACCAACCACGGTCCCGGGCAAAACAGACTGGTGTTTCTTACAGCAAAACAGTTTATTAATGGTTACTTAAAAGGACAAAGGGAAACAAAACCGGTTACTTGAGAGGATGAAAAGAAACAAAGCCAGATCTTAAAACCGACACCTCCCTCCCCCCCCTTCCCCTTTTTCTTTTCCTCCGGGCTCTACCTCCTCCCCCCAGCAGCACAGGGGGCAGGGACTGGGGGAGTGCAGGTCAGTTCATCCCGTGCTGTTACTGCTGCTTCTTTCTTAAAGGAGGAGGAGTCCTTACACCTTTTTCCCGTGCTCCAGTGGATCCCCTACTCACGAGGAAAAATCCACAAACTTCTCCAGCGTGAGTCCAGCCCACTGGAAACAATCCTTCCCCATCAGATTGCCCCAGTGTGGGCTTTACCACAGTCTCGGGTACTTAGGGAGCTGTAGCCACTCGCTCCGGTGTGGGTCGTCATGCAGACTCCAGATGCCTCTCTGCCTTGTCATGCATCCCAACACGACCATCCTCAGGCTCAGGCATCTTCTCTCCACGGGCTGTGAGTGGGTCTCTGCTCCACCGAGGCCGTCCTGGTTGCAGGGGGGCCGCCTGCTATCTCACCATCAGCCGCAGGGGAAACTCGGCTCTGCCACACCTCCTCCCGCTCCATCCTCACTGACCTGCTGTCGATGCGGCTGTTTCTCTCAGATCTCAGTCCTCTCCAGGTGAACTCAGCCCAGTGGGCACCCCTGGAGTGGGGTGCTCCCCGAGTTCCCCAGCTGGCTCCGCTGCCGCCATCCTCAGTGGGCGGCACCGGCCCGGCGCAGGCAGCCGCCCGGCCGGGAGCCAGGGAGCGGGGGCAGTGCCCTCCTCCCTCCTTCCTCGCTCCTGGGCAAAGTACCTTTTCCGGTTCCTTTGTCCTGACTTAAATAGGGCAATTCGCAGAGGCACCCTATTGGCTCAACCCTGAGGGGGATGGCAGTCCGATCTGATGGCCAGAACCAAGTCTAACCCGGTTCCAAAACCGGGGAGGTCGCAGGGAGCAAAGCCCCTCTCCTGCCACCAGAATCCCCACCCCCCCCCCCCACATCAAACCATGACACAATTCAGGAGGCATTTCAGAGACACAGATAAATCCGTCAATTCTGAAGTAAATTTTGAGAGAGCCAGAGACTTGTGGAAGGCTGGTATAGTATAGCTGAGAATGCAGATGGGCAGAGCCCAGGTAGGTGCAAACAGGTCCAGCTCTCTTGAAGTCAGGGAAAATATTCTGATTTGAACCAGCTGAGGTCTTGTTATCTGTAGTCTGGCTTACGAGATACAGTTTGTTCTGGCCCAGACACTCAATTCTGACTTTGAAATAACTTTTTTTGAGTAGAAACCAGGTGTTATTTCCAAGAGAGATTTGGATTTCTTCTGTAGTTAGTCATACTGTATTGTAGAATATCTCTCCACCCTTTTCTTCGGTAGGTCTAATAATTCATACTCTAAACTAAGAGGTGTTTTTTAATTCTTCAGTTTCTTTAGCTGGATGGGTATATGGAATGGTATAGTGCCTATCTCTTTTTCATAGGTCTATTTCAGGAGAAGGGAGAAATGAGGGGAAGAATAAACATGGGGTAGGAGTAACAAAATAAAAGAATATTTAAATGATTTCAAATGGATTGTAAAGTGTTGAATCATAAAGGATTGGCAAAAAAGCCCTCTCCTCATGAGGTCTGGCTAATATTAGGAATTATTGCCTCAAACGCTGCAGGTGTGGATCCATTTCTTTCAATGCTAGCAAATGGGGTTGCAACTGCCTTTGACAATGTAAAAGCTGCACAATCCCCATGCCCCAGGGCAGACAATGATGTTGGTGAGATGCTGATTTTAGGATAGAAAATTACAATGGTTATATAGTAAACAGCACCTGGAAGTTTACTAATGATTTTTACAATTAACAGCAGCACTGTGGTCTGATTATTCATGCATGCTTTCTATGAAAGAAAAGAAAAGAGGCAGATGTTGAAAAGAATCACATCTTTTGAGGGATATTTTTAATTTTTTTTTTGTAACTGGAGGTAGAGCCTCCTTCCTGTTATCAGTACCTCTGATAATCATACACCAAAAAAAGTGAAATAAAAATTAAAAGATTTAAAAAAATGCTTGGAATGCTCTAATCTTCCATTAACTCCAGATACTCACAAACGTATTTTCGCATGAAATGCGCGTGAACATGAACAAGTACGTGCATATGTATGTAAGAATTCTTACGTAGACTTTAATCTCTACCTGTGGTTTGATATGTAGATTTGGCATGCAGCTAAAAAAAAAAAAAAAAAACCACCAAAAACTGCATGGCCATGCAGTTCTTCAGCTTTAACAACTGGATCGTCTATGATAATAATAGTTGGATCTCTCCCCTTAGAAGTCCACCAGGTGTGCACCTGCCAGGTTAGTTATTTCAGAGTGCTGAGATTCGAAAACACTCCACCATCTGCAGCATAAATTTAAAAGTACAGTAAGGCATACTGGTACCTCATATATTTTCTCTCTCTCTAGTCATCATTTATTTTCACAGCTGTTCTCGACCCACTGCCAAGCAAAGACCTCTTCAGTTTCTTTTCTATCATGTTGAGGCTTAGTCAGTATCTTAACAAAGAATGGGTGAGGCAACGCTCATAAAATACAAACTCTCTTTTCCTTTAACCCTTTGGAAATTGTCACAACTAAATCTTTTAGAAAGTTCTGAAATGTTAGCTTTGTCCTCATCTTTTTTCGGTAATAGACTATTGCATCTTGTTCTTACAGGACTTCGAGCATAATTTTACAGATCCAAGAAATGATAGCAAGAAATTGTTATCAAACTCCAGATACTCGTGCCAATGTGTTAGGGGTTGTCTGAAACAGACTCAGCACTTCTGGGGTTTGCTCATCACTAATCTTGTGTATATAAGGGCAGATAAAACCATGCACAGTTCATTCTCATCTCTGGTCAGTCAGCTTGTACAAAAGTTGTAAAAAACCTTGCTATGAGGTGAATTCAATATTATAGAGAATGTGAACTCAGGTGAATCCTTTCTCTGAACCAAGGCCAAGGCTGGACACACTATATGCTGCTGTCTGTACAGCATCCTGATTTGCCATAGATTGAAAGTTCCTTGCTGCTTTTCTGGTTAGCGTCCAGAAGAGGCAAGTGAGACTGAAGTTAGACTTTTACTAGTTGTGGCTACGTGATTGCTGCATATTTCAAACATCTTTGGTATCTTCTGAGATCTTGGCCATGCTAGGTTACTGCCTCTAGTCTTGGAAACTACGTTGTCTTGGATCTCTCTAAAACCTAGGTGAGAGAGATGTTAGGCACAAGCAAAGGACTCATGGCAAACACTTGCCCACAGCAGGTCGATGAGCTGAAATCCATTCGTTCCCATCACTCTGCTGAAAGAGCAGCTGTGGGAATGGGCAGCAATGAGGCGTCATCCTGCTGAGCAAGACGACGGTCTGACGTGACACAGGACCTTCCTGTGTTCTGAATGTTCTTGGTCAAACAATTACCAGTAACTGCTGTACCTCAGCCCAGGAAAAGGGGTAGTCTCATGCAGGTAATGCTGTGCTTTTTCTTTCTCTTTTTGCACGGATATAGAAGAATCTCTTTTTAAATTTCTTCGTCTCCTTGCTTCAGTGGGCATTCTAGCTCCCTCATTACTCTTGACTCCCTTAGGCTTTTCATTGCTTATTCAAACTAGGACTCTTAACATTTTCAGGTTTAACTTCCACGTGTGTTTGGAAAGTACAAATATACACTTATATAAGTAATCTATTATCTGTCTATCTAAACCTACTCAGGGGCAAGCTGAGAATATAAATGCCTGTCTGAGAGATGTTGTCGTGCAAATGAGAACATCTGACACTGTTAATGAAGTCAGCTATAACGGTTCAGGTATGCAAGTACTTGTCCAGTTACTGACAGGTTCTTTCTCTGCTAAATTTGGGTGCTGTCCTAGGCAAGAGCTTCATGCTCTTATGAGCTGAATATAATATACATAGGGTCTGTTCAGGTACACAGTGCAACATGAAAAAAAGGTTGAATAATGTGAACATAGAGACATTGAAACACCTAGATACTTAGACTTTCATTTATATCCTATCTGTTAAACTGGATGTATGCACACACATGTATATATACTGTGGAAGAAAAGAGCAAATAAAAAAGTCTAATGGCTCAAAATTCAGGTAAGAAAGAGTCACAGAGATTTCAAGACAGTTGCCTGAGTTCAGTGAACTGCCTCCTGGACTTTGGACAAAGGATCTTGTTCATGCTGGGACAGATTTACACTGGGAAAAGGTGGGTGAGGGAGGCTGAACACCTTCCAACTCCAACCATCTGTATGATGTGGTGCCATCTTTTGTGGTCAGGTGAAGAGGAGGTGGCAATGTGGCTGTGTGGTCTCTTCTATGTCAAATTGTTGCTGTGTCAGGTGCTGCTTTCTTTCCATACTAAGAACTTTCCGTGTCTGATGGATCCCACTTGAATCCCTTCATGTTAAAGCCTTTGGAGTGCTGAATTTTCAAAAAGATTTGTAATTGCTCTTTACCGGGTAGGATAAGGTGTGCCATAGCTATCAAGATGTCAGATAAAAGACATTAATTTCAAATATCGTAGCAAATGAGACCTTTGAGACAAATTATTGTGTCTCTCAGGTTCCTCTGTCAAACCTAGTGTTTAATATGAGTACCATACACACTGCACAAATTATTTTGTGTTTCTGATGCATATTACTCAAAATCACTCTGTTATGCCAAGAAAGATGTGGTTGACTTGCATTTCCTGACTCTTCTTTGCTTTGTATTTTTTTCTCAAGGGAAGATCCTGCAAAGAAGTTGTCTAAAGGAAGATGGCGTGTAATTTAAATAATGCAGAAATATGATCTTTAGGATCCACTAGGCATGGAGAGAAGTCAAAGCTGAAGTAAGCTATTACACTATTATACTACAGTACGTTAAGTCCATCAACAAACTGATGCAATTGTGAGCTTCACAGAGTGTATAGACAGTGCGGCTGGTCCAGCTGAAGATGACTTTCTGTTTGGTGCAGAAGCATCAGGAATGCTATGAGGACAGGCTGAGAGAGTTGGGGCTGTTCAGCCTGGAGAAGAGAAGGCTTCAGGGTGATCTTACAGCAGCTTTCCAGTACCTAAAGGAGGCCTACAGGAAAGCTGGAGAGGGACTTTTTACAAGGGCATGTAGTGATAGGACAAGGGGCAATGAATTTAAACTGAGAGAGGGTAGATTTAGATTGGATATAAGAAAAAAAAATTTTTACTCTGAGTGTGGTGAGGCACTGGAACAGGTTGCCCAGAGAAGCTGTAGATGCCCCATCCCTGGAAGGTCAGGTTGGATGAGGCTTTGGGCAACCTGGTGTAGTGGAGGGTTTCCCTGCCCATGGCAGGGGGGTTGGAACTAGATGATCTTTGAGGTCCCTTCCAACACTAACCATTCTGTGATTCTATGATTCTATGAATACTTTTCTTTGGTGTTATTTTGAGAATCAGCTCACAGGTGTGTAGATGGGGAGCAGAAATGAGTAAGAAAAATGGTAGTTTAGTAAGTTCAGTCAAGCCTTTCTTATGGTGGTACTGGTAGTGTTTGGAGGGTAAGGACACACTTCGTCACCTGTAACACTGGAGTATTTTGGTATCTTGATCAATCTAACCAGGACAGTGTTCTCTGACTGTGCAAGCCATGGACCATCTGGGTCCAGCTGTGCTCGTTGTTGACCTAGTAGGAATAAATGGAAGACAAATAAGAGAGCAACTGCCTGTGATTATATTTGCTGCCCTTGCGAATACTATTGAAGTGTCTTTAAATTAGTTTGTTTCAGCTCGGGGCCTAATCCTGCCAAGCACATTTTTAGCATGTGATCATGTGCCATCAGTAGGAATAAACTGAAATAAACAGAATCTGCGTGTGCTCAGTGCCTCTGAAAACTAGGCTATTTATTAACATGTGGGGTTTGAATTTCACCATTTGAAAATTATGCTCACTTTTTCCTTTCCTTTGTTTTTTTTTTTTTTTCCTGGCTGTTTTGGAAAAGATTACATAACAGTATGCAAATAGACTATAATATGTCATACCTGAACCATGGAAATGGCAATAGTAATAGCCAAATTCTCATCTTTATAACCCAAAGAACCAGAAAGGTCAGAAAGACAGTATTTAGACTGAAAAAAGGCATGTTAAAATTTTTCACTAAATAGAAAAGACTCTTTTGATAATCTAAAACTGTCATTGCAAAACTATTTTAAGGTCTTTTACCAACAAATGCAAGTGATTAAAATTACTAGAATGATACACTTTCTGCTTTTGTTTCTGGTCATAATTATGTTCTCTCATGTCAAGAGTAGACTCCACTTTACTGTTCTTGGTTAGCTCACCATTCACAGTCAGCCAGTACCCACTGACAGATTTACCCAGCAGAAAATGCCAAATGGGAACAATGATGGCTGAGCCAAACACATTTAAAAAGAAATACCAGTCTTCCTGTGTTCTGCTCTACCTGACAAACAGCACTTGGCTAATCTGTGGAGTGGGAGAAAACCATGGAGAGCAAGGTACAAAGGAAGAAGGTGGTTGGTGTCACTCTTCTTTCTGAGTCAGATCTGAACTTATGCCCCAGCCTTGTGTTAGGTAGTATGGTGCTGCTGAGATTGCTATGTTTCAGCTGAGATATCAAATGAAGGTCCTGACCTTGTTCTCATTAAAGATCCCTGGGTACTTGTTCTCATTAAAGATCTCCTGGCACTTTTCAAAAGGGAAAGAGTGTTAGCCCCAGTGTCTTGGCCAAATTCCAGCTTGGGTAATTGCGTTCTGCCTACCTAAATTCCCTTGGCTGTTTCAATTCAACGTTATTTTTAATTTCTTCCCTAAACCTGTGTGTAGTATTATCATGTGTTGGGAGACAACTGCCTCTGGCACCCTAGATTTGTTTGCATTTCTGAGGTAGAACTGATATTTGTATATAACATTAATAATTTGTTAAGTCTACAAAGTACTTGCAGTCTTACAATTTAATGGAAGACCATTTTAGAATGTAATCTAAGTCTTTCATGTCTTGCAATGATCAGTTTCACACAAAGTATTTCTACTAAGGAAATACTTTTTCAGATGGATAGTTTGAATGTGCCATTTACATTGTTTATTTTAGTTGATAATTTGGGTTTTTAGTTGATATTTAGTTGATATTTGATTTTTAAATCAAATGATGTGTGTATTGAATGTCAGCATCCACAGAATATTGGAAGACATGTTCAGCTGAGAAATCATTTGTGTATCCACTTTTTTTTATGAGTATGAAGAGATAGAACATGGAAGATGGGAGAGGAGAGAAGGGTACTGATATAGCATGCTTTAAACGATCTGTTTGCAGAAAACCATTCTATAGAAAGAACATGAGCCCATCAAATACAGAAGATGTTACTCTTGTCACTTATAATCTTAATGGGAGATTCTCAGTATTGGTAAAGACAACGGGACAGGAACCTACAGAGAATAAAATAATAAGCATTAATCAAATACAAAGGTGAAAGCCCTCTTTGAGGTTCCAGCCTGTTAACGTATTAGAAATAAACCCAAACCAGCCTATGGAATCTAATGTATACTCTCATATCTCATAAGGTTTGAGAAAACAGTTGGTTTGGTACTGTCTTTCACAGAAACAAGTAAATCACAATTAAAATTTCAACTTATCTCACTCAGTGATCCATCTTGTGCTAACGCAATCCTCAAAGGCTGATTGTTGGCACATGGGGAGGTATATCTGTGGTTGGCTGATGCAGTGACTTTGGTCCCATGCAGTCCAGCTGTGTTCAGGTGTGCGAGTGATTTAGCCCACTATTTAGGACTGATAAATTTTGGCTCCCTATACAATCAATGGAAACAGATGACTTCAGGCAGTGTACTGCAGATATAACTCAGGTCTCATGGACTGAGCAAACACTTGTGACCAAATACATAAAATCAAGTACTTACACAAATCTTTTCTGAATGGAGTTGCAATATATGTGCAGGAGCTGTTAATCTTTTGAGGGATTTCCTATGTTAACGATTTTTTTTTCCAGGGAAACTCTTTTGTTTGTTTCTTGCTACTCCTGCCATAGTCACTGAGTTGTATTTCCTCATAGAAGGGATCCTGGAAGGACTGGAAAAAGGGACTGTGGGCCCAATCCCAACCAGTGCTGCCTAATATTCTAGTTATGAAAGCTGAGGGTACTGAGTTGCCTGTTTGAACACATGCAGAGATCTACTGCGGTCCAAATATTGAAACCTTTGGTGGGAAGAGGAGTTGAATTTTTATACCTGCTCTCCAAACTGGAGAGGTTATTCAATGTCTGTGTTTGCTTTTTTATCTATGCCATTAACTTGGTATTTTACTGATCTGTTTGCACAAATTCCCCTAAATTACACATTATTTTCATTATAATTTGTATCTGTTTTTTAAATAAAAACTCCCCAGAGCTGATGCCATGAAAATAAATTAAAATTAAGAGGTCTATAATTACAACATTAGCCTGTAATTATTACAACAAACTACAATACAGTACAGAGCAACAAAATAGGAGCAAGAGTCTGAGAACAACTCACACACAAAAATTTTGTTCAGTAACGCTAACCAGCTGACTGCAAACTAACAAAAAGCAGAAAATCCTGAGCCAAGACTTCCACTCGGACTGAAGTCCCTGTTCTGGGTAGCCCTGTTATATGAGATCACAGCCTTTTCTGAGAACCTTACAAATAACCAGGCCCTGGGAGAGTTGTGGGTGGAGTGAGACGTCCTTGCTCTGAAATTCACTGGTAGTCGTTAGTGGCTAAATATAAACAGCATGATAGGGACTGGAAGGATATAGCTCCACCCAGAGCTTCTCAGGGAGACTCCTCTTTGGCAAATGGCTGTGCAGAGTTAGGGACAGCAGCACTGCGTATGAAGAGGCAGCTGTAATTTCAAGTACGGAGTCTTTCTTCTCTCATTGAAGGGGCACCCTGTAATCCAACAAGGTGTGAAGGGTGCCTAAAAACAAGATCCCACACCAGATATAGTGTTTATGGTACCCACTACCATGTGACATTCATGATGATGGTGATGCTTGCTAGGATAGTAAGTGAACATCTGATGATCTTGATTTCATCTACTCTTACAGCACTCTTCTGAGTATAATTGAAGACAATGAGAACATAGGGACTAATTTTGAAACTATTTTAGTACCTACCTATTAATACTTCCCTAGATGCTTTTTGAAGTCCCGCTCAGCATCTCATATGCCACTGAAGTCCTAAGTGATTTATCTAAATTCTGCACTTGGGTAGAAAATAGCAAGCACAAAACAAGGCTCAAGCTGTAACACAAAGACTGATGCCTTGATTTCTGGCCAGCACTTCTCCCTGTTGAAAAGGGGTATTCTTTTTGCTGAAATGAGAGATTTTTGCCTGAAATATTCTGTGGAGTTTTACCAATTTTTCAAATTGATTTGAAACTTAAATAGCATTATATACTCTTTTTAAAGCTCACAGCAGTGAAGAAGGCTATAAGCTTCAAATTTCAATTTTACCACTTAAATTTTAGTTTGAATTCACTTTCTGCAGTTTGAACACTGTTCTTATTAATTTTAGTTCCTTTTTAAAAATAAGTCAGGGGTTTAAAACCCAAAGTAGTTAAAGAACTTTTCCAGCCATGTTGTACTGCTTCAGGACATACCTATACTGGGGCTGCTGCTCACATCCTGAGTATGGCCTCTGTTTCTTGGATGGCTTTGCTGATATGAGCTGAGGTCTTTCCTGCTCCAGCTGGACAGCCAGTACGACCCGAGATATGTAGCTTAAAGCTTTCTTGAATTTGTTTCAGTTACAGGCACTGTTTTATATCTACTTAACAGAAATAACTTAGCATGAGAACATAAGTCTTAAAGCCACAAATAATACCTATTTCAGATTTTCCTATTCAGTGTTTAGGAGGTAACAAAAGCCAAGTTCTTCCCACCATCCTAATTCCTGAGAAAAAAAAATCTCTAGGACTAGCAAGAAAGCCTGCTCCGTGGGACAGTGGCATTTGATATATGGGAGGAATCTGCAAAGAGATGTTCTTGTCACCTTCTTGCCACAGTAACCAAATCTGACCATATCTAAAAGAGATGCAAATGGAACTTGCGGTGGATATAAATCACTTGTTTTATCCATCAGCTGTGATTATATGGAAGTCAAAGATCTATTCTTAATTCTCCAACGTGCAGGCGCTCAATTTGTACAATGAGCCAAAATTAATGGAATTGGTGTCTCTTTCTTGCCGAGTGGTCTTAGTTCAGGATCTTGAGTGGAAATAGTATTAGCATAGTCAGCTTTCCCCATTTCGGAAGTCCCATCTTTCATGTCAAGATAAAACCACTTTTCACAAAGTAGAAGACCTATTCCATAGAAAAGTGTCCACTTTGAACAGCTAAACCAGAACGATATACCAATTTTCCAGGATCACAGTCCCAATTGATTTCTCTGCTCTACACACCAGTTGATTCTCTACTTTCATCAGAGAGTAATTATTATGGAAGAAATTATTTGAGAACAGACTGTCTGAAAAAGGAAGAAAATGGGCATAATTATAGTAGAACAGCATTCCTGACCAGCCCAGCCCTCAGCGTCACAGCAAGTTCTCTGATCTGCTCCAAGGACACTGCAGCCACAAACTTGCTTTTTCCTTCAAGACAGAAAGTTAAATGACAATATTCCCCAAAATTCTTTAAGGAGGAAGAATTCCAAATTGAATTTTTTAAAGGAGTATATACCCTGAAGATACTAGTCACCATAGACTTCTTTAACCAAATGTGGTTTATTTCACATAATAACAGTAATTAAAAATACAGATTTAAGAAGCCTGAGCAGATTAGTTAAAGAGCATTTTAGGATTATAAAAGCACTTCCTGTTGCATCAACCAGATGCCATTTCAAACGCTGCTGTTTGGATTAATTAACTGAGTTCAGGACACCACATATATTAAAACTGCTAGTTGTACTACCCATCCTCCCACGCACACTTTTGTAATTTGTTATTAAAATCTTGGCCAATTAGAAAAACACAATGTATTAAGTAAAACAGCACACTGAACCAATCAAAAGTAATTACTCAGATTAAGATTCATTTAAATGATTTATGGCAGCAATTAAATGATTTTAAAATGCTTCATAAAGGTGTGGTATGTTTCACACATTCATATATACTGTATGCGGAATGTATGGAGTCTGTGTTCAAAGGCTACTATTAATGGCTTTTACAGAAATGCCACAAATCATGTATTTTAGCAAAAAGATCATTATAACAGGATATAATTGATTTAAAGCACTATTCTGGTTTAAGAAATACAGCTGTAAAGTGCTTCAGACTTTAGTATAAGAGCAATTCTGCCTCTCTTATAGAGATATTTAATTACTTTAATAAGTCTGTAAAACTATTTTATGAAGAAGTAGCTTTTAAATTACTTTCACCCTAGCAGAGATTGAGATCACTTTATGGAATGTAATGCAAATATGTTTCTCAGCATATTAATAAAATCCTAACATTTGCTGCATTGAAAGCTGGAGGAAAAGTGCTATCTTTATTTAAATATGAGTGGCCATCATGTGGCCAGGGCTAAAATAAAGTGTAGATTAAGTACTGTATAATAATATATCCTTATCTAAACCAAGGAGCATAGCATAAATTTGGCTACTTTCAGTTGGGTCAGTTCTCCATCTGGGTTGGGCTCAATGTCCTCTCTTCAGTGCTGGCCCATGACAAATGCTTGGTTTAGAATTTAAGAGCAGAGTATTAACAAATCTTTTAATACTTCTGTCTTCTGCCTTCCCACATGGCAAGTCATCCTTTTCTTCCCTTTAGTGCTCTGGTAGAGGCCATACCTTCAACTGGAAGACCTGTTCATTAAAGAATCAAACCCAAAATTAACGGTGAAGAAATTTCTCAGTCATATAAGTACCTTGGTGACTGTCAGAAGATAAAATTATTTTTAGATGTAGGACCTCATTACCATGTACAATTGCTTAAATGCTAAAGCTAGCATTCAGTAAAATCTATCAGGGTAGCTACGTAAGACTCTGGGTCCTTTATTGTTTCAAAGAATGACCTAACAGGAGAAAGGCATTGGAAGCCTTTGCAGGATCTTACCAGTATACAGTGAAGCTGGGTGAATAAGTAGGATAAAATAGCTGATAAAAATCAAACCTGTTGTACAAACATCATAGAGTAATCACAAGTTTATGATAGATGACTTTTGTCATTCAGTTTAAAAATAAATTGTAACTTCCAATAAAGGCATCATAGGTACTCCATTTTTATTGAACCTCTAGTATATTCTTTTTGGTGCATTCATTTTATCTGTGACAGCATGAGAAAGCTTCTAGATGATGAAAAAAGGTGATATGATTCAGGAGCATTTTATTTGGGTGTTCATCAGCTTCCAGAAGTAGTACTGTGAGGTATGATGGCACCAGAGCATTTATTTTGAGGGCAGGGCAATATAACACAGTTGAGCATGGTCTGGAGGTGCTTCAGGGATGGTGCTACAGGACATCTGGTTTGTAAATATACAGAAATACTATTCCAAGCTTGATCCCAAGTGCTTCCAGAATAAAGTGCTTCTTTTTTCCTTAATAACAGGCTGGTTGGGAGGTAAAAACTAGATTAGATAAAGTAAAACAAATGCATTTCTTCCTACTCTGCAGCCTGTGCCCACTTTCAGGCTAAAGATGAGATCAGCTGCTTTTTAAAGAGTTTATGGAGCATGCTTTATCTGCAGTTCTCTTTCACCTCTCTTCGCAACAAGTCTTTCATTTAATACTGATCAAGAAATGTGATGCAGAAGATTGGATTGTTGGAGAAAAACTTTGGAGAATAGGTCAGGATAGTTCCTAACTGAAATGAACCATATGATTTCTGCGGTCACTGGTATTAAATCTGTAGAAAACATACTTTGCTGAGTTACAGACAAGTACTTTGAGAGCAAAGCACATGGATATCATACCCTTGTATCAACAGAGCCATCTAAGATGAACAAAAGACATTCCACAAGGAGATCTATTTCTGCTTTCATTCAAGCACTTCGTTTGCAATCTGTAGATACAGATAGATAGCAACTATGTTATCAGACACATAAAAATGTGCTTTTTAAATGAATTTTTTTCAAGATATTCAGTTCTAACAAAATTTTAATGATTAATTAAGAGTATGTGAATAAATTTGAATATATTAGTTTTTTGAGTGTTCAACTGTTTATTATCTTCATAGTCTTATTTTAAGGAATTTCATGGCTGTGCAGCAATCCTATTTGCTGGGTTATCTTTGTAGAAGAAGAGGCAGCAGAGGAACTGGGAAAGGAAGACGCTCAATTAATTAGCAGGGTATTAGTTCCTGCTCCTAATTAAAATCTAACTAAAATAGAAATTTGACAGGTGTTTGGCCAGAAAGGAAACATTAGACACTTTTTAACCTTTGGGGAAGTGACTAGGAAAAGATAGATCTTGAAAGGCATTTTGAGGGCATTTTATAATAGCTTTTATCTCATTATTTAGTAAATTCTCTTTGACAGCAATTTTAATACAGGCAAATTTTTTTTTTTTTTTTTTTTTACATTTTTATTTTTAACCTCAGATCACTGCATTTGCAACCTTTGTTTCTCTTGGGGTACGGTAAATCAGTTGGGAGTATCTTTCTTATTTTTTTCCTTAAATTTTTCCTTTTACTATGTTTTTGTCTGATTGCTTTTTATTCCCCACTGATTAATCCCTGAGAAGTCAAAAGCCTAGAACGTGCACGATCTCACCTCACTCTGCAAGACTTTGGAAAAGTCTTTTTGAGAAAGGATGTCTGTTGAAGGTTATCTGTGCAAATATCCCTTCATTTCATCCTGTCTGGGCAGGGAAGATGAACTCCGCTACAGAAAAAGCTGCAAGTTTATTTCAAGTTAGATGTGCACATTAAAGTAATGATGCTAGAAGCTGTTTTATAAATATTCAACCAACTGAATAACCACAATCCTTCAGAAGCAACTTATCATGGGCTATATATGGGAATAATAGTTTTGCTTATAATTTAAATTATTCTTCTAGTACATTATGTCTGTTCTGAGCACGTGAAGAAAACATTAGAGCTTGACTGAAGTGAGCAGCTTTATATATTTGACAGGAATTCTCTTTGGGGCTTCATAAGAGCTTAACTCTAGCTTAACTCTTGTAGATTTGGGGGCAGATTGTTACATGTAATTCACACAGTTGCCTCAACAGCAAGTGGAGACTTCCCTGGGAGACCACTTCTGACCAGATGCCTTCCTGGTGGGCAGGTTGTTTGGCTGTACAGTCTCAGCCCCAGCTATGGGTCTGCCTGTAGTTTTGTGCACAGGTGAGCTGCCCAGCTGCACACAAGCTCCCTGGCTGTGCATGCTGTCACAAGGTGGAAATAAGGAGCACGTTTTAGTTTGGAAACACTAATCTGTCCCTGCAGCAGTGATGTTGTCATGTTTCCTAAATCAATTATTGTGGAATGAGAGCTTTATAAAGATCTTGTGTGTGCGTGTGTGTGTGTGTTATTGACTTGATTTACAAACATTTCTTTTTCAAAGCCTTGTCTCTTCTGAAGCTGAAATTCCATTTCTGAGCCAGATGTGTACAGAAAACTATGGAAAAAAAATCCTTGTTGGAAACTAAACTGATTCCAAAGGAACATAAAGCCTCATGAGTCCTGCAGCTTACTTCATCAGACCAAACCAGAGCCACTTTATCTGCAAATTATGCAACAAACTTGTCAAGGGAATAGTTGAAGAAATTGTATAGTCATGGAACCCAGAAGATGATTACATGGTCTAGAATAATTAGACATTATTCCACCTACATGATGCTTTTGATGTCTAAAGCTATACAAGAAATACTGTCTCCTGACCTATGAATACATTTCTACAGTATGTGTACACTAAAAATTTGCATTCAGAGAGGACAGACTCAAGTAATTTTTTTGACTAATTTCCCTAGAGACAACCCCATGCTATTTAACACTCTGTGCTATAAGCATATGTATGTTTTGTAACATGAATGCAAAACTTCGAGCATGGTGTTCAATATACTTAAACCAGTGTGAAATCTGTGACTACTGAGTTCTCAAGGGATACCAGGATCACAATCAGCTGGAATGACCTTTATTTACAGTTCAAAAGCAGAGTGTAGGTAATCAATAGGTAATCTTCAAGGGTCTGTAAAGTATCAAGGGATACTTAACAAGGAAGGCACATCTCAATATTCTTCTATATTGATTAAAAAGAACTTTACAACCTCAACAGCTTTGAATAATAAAACTAAAAAAAAAAAATCATCAACATATACTTTTATTTTTTAAATGTTTTTAATATGACACTCAGCAATTAAATGTAATAAAATAAATTAAAATAACATTGGGCTACCACCTGCCATCCCGCCCCATCACTATGGGCACTAAAATATCTATAACACATGTCATATGACTTGCTTCCATACAATTGCTATACTTGGTCAGATTTACATCTACTGCATAGATGTCCTATTATTCTGGTGCTGAGAGTGGCCAGTGTCAGGTGGTTCAGAAGAATGTATTCAAAACCCCATGAAAAGGTAATCATTTCCTCAAGAATGTTTCATTCTGATCCCCTGACATAAAGTGTATTTAAAACTGTAAAGCACAAAGTTTTCTAGTTGCTATATTTGTTTTTTTTTCTTGTTGTAGTCATTACAACCTTGGACATTGCTATTCTATAAATCCTTATTTGAATTGGCCTAGGTGGCATCTCACCTTAGTGAGTTCCACAGTCTAATTATGCTTTCAGTGAGGAAATTTCATTAGTTGTGAAAGAAGCTGAAAAGTTTATTTTGTTATTTCTTTGCCTAAGGTCTGAGCTAGAGAATCCACAAGTCATTTTCTGTTTGTTGAACCGAGAGCCTAGCTAAATTCAGTTCAGGTTTTTGGTGAAATAAAATGCACAGATTAAGAGGCAGAATAAAATTCATCCTGTGAAGAAAATGATGGAACTGAAATTGGTTAAAATTCTTCAGTCATAAGATGCTAAAAGAAGAGGATTGCCTGAGAGCGCAGTATTTGAGTCACTTTAGTAGTTACCTTTCAGTGAGCACTAAGTAGGGTATAATTATTAGAGCTTTACGAAGTTTGATTCATGTCTGAAGGATTTCAAATCAGGGGTTTTGATATCGCCATCTGAGTTAGAAACAAACTTGGCATTGACTTGCTTCTTACAACACATGGCTGGAAAACTGTGAAAAACTACTATAGAGGGCATTGCAGAAGCTAAGGGAAGCTTTTCCTTCACTTTAACTTGTCTGCGGTCAATTCACCGAATAGCTGGAGTACAGTGAGACTCACCGTGTAATGTTTGATGCAAAGGTAGGAAAATATGAGCTGCAGATGGGTAAATGTGTTCTGGGCTGCACTGTCGCTCGTCCAAATCAGTTCCCCTTATCTTTGCATCTACACGTCAGGGAAGTGACTGCTCATGATATCTCAGAAGTGCTTAGCAGGAAGGAAGTTTCAGCTTGAAACTGTTCCCTAATTTCAGTAGTACTAACACTGCTATTCTGTTTAGATCACCTTCTGAAAAAAAATATTTCTGTGGGAAACAAAAGACTGTGGTTTTTGTTGTTGTTGTTGGCTAACACAAAAAAAAAGTGAAAAAAAGAAAAGCTTTCACTGCTTTCCCATTATTAGTTCTGGGAAAATGCAATAAAACCACAGCTGGCAGGCACTTATTTTTTTCTTAGCATTTGATAACAGAATTAATTGGTAAGTGGAAAGCTTACAGCCCTTTTTCTGCTGCAAGTTGCCCTCTGCTATCATTATGAATAGATGTTAAAATCCAAGCTAATGGTAATTCACTTAATAATGAAGAAATATATTTGCATCATTAATAATCAAGGCGCTTTTTTGACAAATAGTTTTAATGCAGAACATCAGTAAACTCTGGAGAAAGAGATGCTCAGGTCAGCATGAAGAGTAACGGGGTAAGTTCTAATGCAGCACTCTAATATACATACCCAGTCCCTGTGATTCCTTTTTTTAATGACAACACACCCTTTAACAGCACTTCAGCAAGCGTGGAGTGGGGGGAGTAGGGTCGGAGAAGAATGTCTATCTTACCAGTATATGACAAAGTTGAAGTTAGCAGTGCTGTGAGCAATGAACAGCAGTTCCAGTGGAGTTGTCTGCAGTAGTTCAAACCCATTACTCCATCCGCATTAGAGACATTTATCATTTAGTCACTATGCTTATGCAACAGTATTCTAATGCTGCAAAAAATACCTTGCCAGCTCGATATTAGGGATGGGTGAATTCATTCTGATAAACTGAGAACTGTTCTTAATTTTTCCCAGACCTGTAACTGAACCAAAACCTAATGTTCATCCATCATTATTTCAAACCTGAGAGCTTGTGCTTTGCAAGCACAGGGCCCCAATGTATCAGCTCAGCAAGGTCCCTGATGCAGTGGTGGTGCACATGGTGTAAGAACCTGACCAGAATAGAACAGATTATTTGGGAATTTCTCCATCCCTTTCCATCTGCAAACTTCTCTCCTAGGCTTCTTGCCAGTGGTGAAACCATGTTGAGGATGTAATCTGCTGGCAGGCCAAAAGAAGCACAGTGTCAGCAATATGGATTGATACGTATATTTAGAATAGCTGGGTCTGAAATACAACATAAACTTATACTCAGATTAATTCTGGGAAATGCTAGCCAGTAAAATACTGCACAATTTTTTTTTAGACCTATTTCTACTGTTTTGATTCCTGTGTCATTTTTCTCACATTTCTTTATTTATGAGCCATTATAATATACATGACATTTATGAGCAGCTTTCAGCAAGTTCTTCTTGTGCAGGTACAGAAGAGAATATATCTGTAGTTATAGCAAAATTCATGTCTTTCAATGCAAAGTTAACATTGCATTGACTTGTCACCCCTACCTCAGTCAAGATTTGTTCGTACTAAGAATGTATTTTGTAAGTGAACACTTTTCATAAATTCAGTAGGTTAGAGATCAGAACTAGTATTTGATAGAAGGTGTTACAGTAGTGACATGGAACATAATAAAATTTTCAGTCCTTAAAAATCTTGTTGCTTTCCAGTTTGTTTGTTGTTTGTTTGTTTGTTTTTTTTTTACCAAAAGGGCCTAAACAGTAAGCAAAAAAAAAAAAACAGTCTCAGTAATTGAAACTAAATTATTTTCAGTGTTTAAACTGAAACTATGACATTTCAGCACTTTCCCTCCAAAAAATAATCTTACGTAATAAGACTTCATCCTTCAGTGAGTGAATATATTTCTGCCTATTAAAATTCAAGGACTGTTCACAATTTGCATTTAATCATCTACAGCCAGGGAGCAAAAAATGTAACAAGAAGTTTTGAAGATTTAAAGCAAGGACTCATGTAAGGACAATTTATTGGAGTGTTATTGATGACCACAGTCATAGATTCAGTACTGCAGGTTCTCAGGGTGACCATGGCATTATCTCAAAATTCCATCTGAGTCCTCTTGAATTCTCTTTAAGAATTTTTTTCAATGTTTTCAATGACAAAAAAAGAGTTTTCATTACAATCAAAAAGGCATTGAAGCTGTTCTCTCTTCACTGCAGGGATGTTGGAAAGAACTCTCCAATGGGCGAGTCTTTGCTTTGTGTGATGAAGAATATTTGATCCAGCCTCTAATAGCTAGTCCAGTGGCATTGCTAGACACATAAGTGTGGTCTTTAACTAATGTCCAGTTTTTTCAATTATCTACTTCTGACCCTGCAGGTTTTGGGATATTTTCTTCACAAGAGTCACTACAGCTTTGCCAGCAGTGCTAGTCCAACTAACTGAATGCTGCCCTGGATGTTGTCTGACATGACCGTGTTGGAAAAGAACAGTTTAGGAATATGGCAGGTATAGAGTCCAGGAATGGGCTTTCTATTTTAGCTTGAGATAATTTCAGGATTATAGTAAGTGTATATGTAGGTAGACACTAAAGGAGAATTTGAGGTGTCATCTGGGGAGTGATCTTACATGCTGTGTCAATTAAGGTATTAGAGGGACTTTGGGATTTGTTCAGTATGGCTTTAGCTTTTTTTTTTTTAATCAATGTCATACAGATATAGATTTTGATCTGTAAAAAAAAAAATCTAGACGTTTTCAATGGAGTCCCGTTAGGGCTATCCTTGATTTGCAAACTAAATGAGTAGAATTCATCAATTCATTAGTGAAAGTCTAGAGGACAAGATAGTGTCAAAAAAGCTCAAAAGACCAAAAAAGCCTCTGGTGATCAGTGCCAGTATTTAACTATACAGGAAGATGTTGTTGCATCTCTCAGATCTTATTTCTTGGATCATGTGTTATATTCTCTTTCTTTTCTATTATTTCAGAAAAAAAGCTGATATGGCAAACATACAAGATCATGTCACAATGTGATACACTGACGTACTCATGGAGTTAGAGTCAAGTTTTCAGATCTGAGAACTGTGTCTTTAATTAGCTTAAGGAGAGGTTAGTGGCAAGAAATAAGTTCTGTATTACTTCAGGACTTCTTTCCAACTTTACGGTGAAGCAACGTATTTGGTACATAGACTATTGAGTTAGCAAGGAACACAATAAGTACCATACCTGTTGACTAGAATTTACAAAAAATAAATTGGATCCTGGAAAGTGTGTAGTGCACCCACTCCATTAATAAATTGTTAAACTGAAAACTCAGATGTGCTTTCAGTAACCACTGACATTTTATCTGAAAAAAAAGGATGAGAAATTTCACTTACTACAAAGCAAAGCATTAAAAAGGTTCCTTATCTATGGGACCAGAATAGGGATATTAGTAACACTGTCTGCTTCTTTTTAAAACCCTATTAGTGTCAGGTAATATGTTTCTCCAATGGCGCTTGACATTCACTGGGCTAAAAAAACCCTGAAAATGAACTTTCCTAGGGAATATTTTAAGTTACACACTAATAACCAGCTAAAGAAAATGTAACCTTTGATATCAGTAAAACATACACTAGCTTGCTTCCAAAAACTGATATCACAGGCATTAGCAATGTAATCTGTTATTTCTTTTTCTGTACATGTGTTTCTGTTTTGGTCTATATGTATACATGTATATACCTACCAACCAAATATTCAGATTGTGGTATTTCTTTGAATTCAGTAAGATGCAAACTAGAAGCCAAGACTATTCTAATGGCCAAAGCCTAATACCTATTTTTCTCAGTGTATATAGTGCAAATTAAGAGATAGAGATTCCAAGCTGCTGTGTTAGTATTGATCTACCTTTTTCATAACAGGATGCTTTACCTTACACAACATTTAGAATCTGTAAGACACCTACAATTGTCAAGCTGTGCCTCGTGGATTATGCCTCCAGAGCTAAAAGGCCTGGTTTAAAGAGCATGGACAATGAATGGTGTGAATAGCATAGCTGTGGAAATAGCTTGCTTGTGGAAATATTTACGTTTTTAAAGGAGAGGAAAATAGCACAGACTGCAATGCTGTGATTGGAAGCATGAAGATGGAAAAACCCATACCACATGCAATAAGCATCACGTGAGACAGACTGCCAAATGAAGCAGGAGCAGGGCATGAGCTTAAGCGCTGGACCAAAACTTGTTCATATCGGTTATTTGCTAGTATGTTCGTAGGCAGGGCAGCAGTTTAGTGTTCTCCTAAATGTTGTCTGGGCACAGTTTGGTGGATGGCATGTGCTGTGGGCCATGTCCCAAAGGCAGCATGGATAGGACTGGTTTTGTCTCCCTCCACTCTACACATCCTTCCATAAATATCCATGCAGGCTCCATGTGTTTAAACGCCATGCCTTCTTGCAACATATCTTGGCGTGTATCTTTTCCTTTGTTTTATGCCAGGAAACCATCTCACTGTGATGGGCTCTAACATGGTCCTTGCTTTGTTTCAGATCCTTAAACTGAGGAATGTACAACACACAGTAACTATGTCCTAAAACCGCCTGAAGTCCCAATAAATCTTTAGACTAAGCACAGTATCATGTAGATAACACCCATGTGAACCCTTTGGCCTTAGGGCCAGAAAACAGTCCTTGGCACACACTTCTTTTGCAGGGCCGGTATAGAGATATCCAAGACGAGCATATAGAAAACAACTCAAAAGTAGAATGTGGTAAATGTTAGAGACAGATAGAACTGAAGCCCACTATGTTGGAGACTTTCTGAAAATGTCACCGTTTGTTTGACTGCAAGTAGAGAGTCCTTGCAGTTCTTGGTTTGAGCAGTTCTGAGCTGCTTTTCAGAACTATCCCTTGATGTCCTAAAATGAAGCTTAAAGGAAAAGAAACTAAATACTTGGATAAGAGTAAAAAGAAAACATTAATGAATTTATTGATTCTGATTAATGGTGGCGTAAGTTTGTTACTGAAAAGTTCTCCCGGAACTCCGCAGTGAATTCCAGACAATTGGGAGAGAAATGGTCCCAGGTGATGGATCACTTGCTGAGTGGCTCAGAGCAACTTTCCCCTGCATTCATTCTCAGGATAAATGTTCCTTTTGAGAGTGCTTCTGAGGTCAAAAGTCTTTCTGGCCGTGAAGGCTGTGAAAAAGAGGAAGGCTTTCACCAAAGCACTGTTTGTCACCAAGCTCCCTGGGCTGTGAAGCTTTTCATTGTTTCATGCCTAGTTCTGATGAACTGGTTTGACAGCTGCAGTTTTACAAACATCTATGAAATAAAAGAGATCAAAAAAGAATGAAAGAGTTGGGAAAAATTTTCACTGAGAACATATGGGGCAGGAAACCAGTGTAAAACCTGTTGATCTGTTGATTGGCTAGAGAGCATAAAATCTAATGAGTTTTAGATGATTAAAAGCTAGATTCTGATTTACTCACCCATTCTGGGTGGTAACTCACTGTCAAAATTCTCCTATTCATTTCAGCAGAGCTATAGGAGAGCTTATGCACTGTGAGCAAGCAAGACAAAACCTCAGGCTGTTTCACATGCTGCAGTTAATCACGGCTGATAAACATTTATCTCTTGAACACGACTGCGTTCCATGCTCTCACTTTCTCTATATGAGATACGATGGTGCTAAACATTGACACTGACTTCAAACTTGATGTGGAAAAAGCATCACATTTTACATGGTAAGTCTTTTTCACAGCTGCTTTTGCCCTCAACAAAGGTTTCAAGTTCCTCACCTGCAATATCTAACACTGGCAGCGCAATCTGAGCTTAAAGTCAATATACTATCTAATGGAGGATCCCTCGTGAGAAATTCTATAGCCAGCATAATGCCTGTGTACTGTTCTGCCTCTTGCCGTCAAGGTTATAGCTTCTGTCATGTCAGCCTCTGGATGCATTTTTAGTTTTCTGGCCATTATGCAGCTGGCATAAATGAAAACAAGCCTGTACCCTTGTTAATACACCAGGCTTTAACGTTGCATCTGCTTCGTTACTTGCCACTTCCTGACCTTCACTTAAACAGTAAGAGAGAGTCTAGCTCTCTTGCAAAAGGGCAGATGGGCAGGCTACCAGGCCCTCAATCCCAGTAGTCTGTGAGGGATGAAAATGCTGCACTGAAAGCTGCCTGTATATGATCCCATGTGTCCATATAGAACTACAAGCTGTGCAAATAAAGCACACTCTATATTATTCTTCATTGATTTTAAAAGGCAGAGCACTTTTTTTTTTTTTTTTATTTCGGTCAGGTTCCTAGGTTAAGTACATGGTTATTATTATTTTGAGCCTAAGCAGAAAAGATCATCCTTTCCCTTTAGACTTGCCATACAAAAATATAGCACTTTACACGACGAGTCATGCTCACAGCTTCTTTTGTCCTCAATAAGTCTCTGAAGTGCAAATTAGAGGGATGTGTATGTAATTGACAATGAATTTTTAAGACTTTGATACACTTGGTGTCACCTGTGTCTGTGATGGTAATAGTGCAGCATCCTTTCCCTTGCCACACACAGACTTTTTTTCCTACATAGCTATCTCTAATCATGTTTTTCTTGTTTCAGACACCTAAAGCCAGAGACTTAATCTTGCCTGTCTGATTCCAAGACAAGTTAAATAACTGTCATACATCATATGGGCATCCCTTTGTTATCAGTACTCTGTGGTTGGTTCTAATTAGAACAGTGAATTACTTAAGAAAGCAGAAGGAGTGAGGTAGTTCCCAGGAATGTAATTATCTATCTACTGTATGATCGTCTGAAAACTCCTGTGGCTAGGGATCTCCCAAACCTTTCTTCCTCCCTTCCAAAAGAGCTTGTGTTGTCTGTACCTTCTCTCCCTCATTAGTATTTACAGAATCAGAATTTTCATGATCGTTTAAGCTTTGTGTAAAAGCTGATACAGAGCAATTTCAGCACTGCCTCATTCTGAGAACAAACAACACATTGCACCTTTTGAATTCCCCCATGCATGTGATTAGCACTGATCAAGGTTCTCAGCATACCTGTGAGACAGAGAAATACAATTATTTCCCTTTTTACAGTTAGGGAAATAATGGCATCTTGTAATTCAGTTAATTTAACATAGAGCAACAAAAAGTCAGCAAAGAAAGTGGTGCACAGCCGTTTATGTGTTTACATTGATGGACGCTGACAGACATGCTCTGCCCACGCTTTCAGCTTTGCCTATGTTTTATAGGTGTAGTTAATGACCAACCTAATATAACCTGCCTTTAACGATGCTTACCACCTGGGCACAAGACAGTGCAAAGGTTTTTTTGTGTAATTACCAGATCAGAGATGTCAAGTCAACTGGGCTCTAGTCAGAGCGAGCTGGTCTGAACCTGCTGGTGTAGAAAAGTGACCTGTGATACCTGGAGTCTATGCTGCAGCTAGTGGATATCATGTCCTCCACCTGCAAGGGTTTCTGTGCTTCCTTTTTGTCAAGGTACCCAATAGGAATTGGTATCAAGGTCCTCAGAAATGTTATCTGAAGTTTTCTGAATTTACATCATAAATGTAGCTTGCTGAGAAACATAACAGAAATAGCATCAATACTCTTCCATCTACACTATGCTACTGCTCGTTGTGTTTCATAAGGAATTCTGTGGTTTGTGTTCTTAATTCTCCACAGTAAAAGTGATGTTGACATATCCCCTATAGCATATGTTTGCTTCATCTTATATAATGTTGATGAGTTGCAACAGAGCAACTCATCTAACTGTTATTTTTCTGCTCAACATAATCATGCTTCTAAGACTATGTAATATAATACCGGACTTCTTGCCTTCCATCTCATTAACCTTTGAAAATGCTTGCTTGAGAAGAGGAAACATTCAAGCTCTGACAACTATACCTAGAAGTGGGAACTATAGTATAGCAATACATCACTCTCCCACAGCTCTGCAGCCCTATTGTTTTTCCCTTGAAGTTGAAATAGGTCTTCCTTTCAAAATCTTCTCCTTTAGGTACTGGAAAGAATCCACCAGTATAATGCTGATAGGCTATACTCTGTGCAACACATCAGGTCATCCATCAGCAAAGCCATTATTATGCCAGGTGCTTCAAAGCTTGGGAAGCTACTGGCTCTCAAAACCCATTGTATTGCAAGCTGCTTTTAATGCACAGAGACTGTCTTCACTATACATATCAGTGGGAACTTGTTAAAAGCAAAAGGCTTTTGCTAGGGGATGAATCTCAAAAGGTTTGGTTCAGGCAACACAAAAAAGTTTTCCAGTAACTTATTTGTTATGAAAATCAGCTGGGAAATCTCATGAGAATAGGTCTTCTTATGAGAACTGCTGTATTGTCCCAGTTTTGGTCAAACTAAAAATACCAGTAGAACGATCTTTTCTTAAAATACTTCAGTAAATCAATGACTGATTCTTACCAAAATCAGGGAGAGTAAGAAGTCTGTGAGAACTCAAAATGCTAAACAGGGAAAGAAAATGTTTGAAAATGGATAACATCGCTCTGGAGCTGACTTCACAAACCTGGAAAAATCCCCTATAGGCCTATCTTCAAGAAGGTTAGAACCATATGTTTCTGTGCATTTGCTCTTTATCTTCTCAGCTAAACCAGAAAAGAAAGAGAAAAAATAATAAAACCCTCCAGCTCTGTTACAGCTTTTATCATTTCAGTTCTTTCCCTTAATAATTCAAAGTAAACTAATTACCTAATTAAGTGAACAGGTGTCAGTCATTCAAACATAAAGAGCTACTAGATAGACCTGAACTGGGGAATTCTTTTCCTTAAGTGTCTGCACTTAAAATTTGAAACATAATGGCATTAAAACAACTGATTGAGTTCTTTTAAAGACATTGCGGCTTAGATCCATACTGGAGGCATTCACCTGTGAGGCAATTAGGCTTTTACCTCCCATTACAATACTTTGGCAAGCTTCCTGATGAATCCTTTATGTGTGGCGCCTCATGTCTAGAAGCCTACAGTAAAGAGTTGGGCTGTTTGAATGGAGAATGGAGGGAGAGAACACTGGCCTTGCTGTGAGTGTAATTGTGTTGGTAATTATAATGTGTCCATTATCTTCCTTAAAAGTACCTCATTATGCTATGATAACAGCCAATAGTATTGTTAGGCCATTGTGCATAGGGCCAAATGATGGAAAATTATTGGATACTCTAAAGATATGCAAGATCTGCATTTTATAAAAATTTAAGATGGTTTCATCTTCTCCATAATCCCACTTTTCTCCTGCCTTCTTCCTGCCCCTCCCCACCCTCCCAGAATAAATGCAAGTGGCTACCTGTGAGAACCCTTTGGTTCCATGATTTCCTGAAAAGGATGAAAACATTGTGTCTCAACATTAGTCAGGAAATCATTGGAAATGACAAAAAAAAAATGGCTTGGACCCACAAATACAAATAAAACTAATTCCGTGAGATAAAGGAGGCAAACTTCTTACAAGTGTCAGTACTGTTTTGAGGCCTTCCTTTCTAGTCAAAATATTTCAGGTTTTGAATATTTAGGGTTTCAAGGGAAAGAAAATCAGGAAAATCCAGCATGTTTTCTTGCTTGTGATGCTCAAGGGAAAACTAATTTTTCTGACAAAGGCAAACCCTAATCACAAGAACCAATAGAAATATTGTTTATATGACCTGTAGTTAATTTTTCTGGTTTGCCATGTACAAGCACTGAGCCCCTATATTAATACTCTCTTTAGAGTACGCAGGTACATGCCTGTGGGTATGAGTGTTATTTCCGTTGCCTTGATTTCTTACTGCTGTATGTCATTCAGTGGCACAAGCAATACCTGTATTTGTCATGGTGGTGAAAGACCGTGATCATAGAATCATAGAATGGCACAGGCTGGAAGGGACCTCAGAGATTATCTAATCCAACCTCCCTGTCATGGGCAGGGACACCTCTCAACTAGATCAGGCTACTCAAGGCTCCGTCCAACCTGGCCTTGAACACCTCCAGGGAGGGGGCATCCACAACCTCTCTGGTATTTTTTTGATCCAAAACCAGCTCATGATATTTCATAGGGATTTGATCCAGCGGGACACTACAACAGGCTAGATAAAGTGTGAGTGGGGGTGTGTGTCTTGACTGGGATTTGAGAGACCTGTTTCTTTATGAGTGCCTGCGAGACAGTGCTGTGGATAAGGAATACTGCAGAAACAGGAGCTAAGTCACAATATGGGCATGTGATCCAGAGCAGGGAACTGAGTTCTGGTGAGTTATCCTCTGTCAATGTGCATATGCCTGAAACTTGTCAGCTGAGAAGTTCCTCGACTTGCTAAAATGTTGCATTAATTTTGTTACTTTGGACACCTTTGAAATATATAATAAATGGAAGTGAATATGAAGTGCCTGGGTTCAAACAGCAGCTGGACAAATTAATGGAAGAAAAGCTCATCAGAACGGTTAAACACAAAGATGTCAACTTCTGCTTTAAGTCTTTGAATGCCTTGCTATTGGAAGATGAAAAACTAAGCTATGAACGCATCAGCCCACAGTTCAGTTCTACTCAGACTCTGTTGGCTGCCGATGGTGACAAATTATTGTGCTAGATGGACCTGCAGTCTGAACTGAAATAGCCATTCTTATCTTATGTTAGCATATCTTTGTGCTTGGTATTATTTTTTGCAATATATTTATGTTGAAGCAGTGTGCAATAATGATGTCACAGCTAGAAAAGACATGGACAAGAATGAACAACCTGAGAGCTAAAATCATTCTTCCTTCTTTAAATCTGCAATGAGAAATTTTACTTGTAGTCCAAAAGATACCTGGAAAATTGAATGAAAATCAAGCTGCTTTTTTTTCCTCCCCTCTTCTCCCTAAACTTTTACAGCCCAAGTTTAAAAAAAATAAAAAAAATTATGTCTTGGCAACATGCAGGTGTGAGGCAGAACATGGTCCATTCATGTTAATAAAAGCATTCAGCATGCAAAGTACTTGTGTGCGTAGAAAAAGGTAGGTTACAGAGAGTGGATAGATCTCTGAATAAAGAGTAAAGAAAACAAGTGCTGTTTGATATTGTTTAATGCAGACACCTACAGACAAACTCCTCAAAAACTCTGCCAGTCAAAGCTCTGCTTTAACAGGTGAGCCATTACACTACTTGTCTGTCTATTTATTTATTTATTTTAAAGAAAGACTGAATTACATACTAACCAAGCAGTCCCATAATTAGAAGTGTACCCTCTCTGTTTGCTTTTGAAAACCAATTTTTTTTTTTTTTTTTTTTCTGGAAGGACTTACATAAAGTTAGCAAAACTATCAAAGGACATAGAGAATGAAGAGTTTGGGGCAACATCTCCCTTCGTTATACAAACCACTTCCCTCAGCAAAGTGTGATGCTGCCCTGTTTTTACCAGAGGCCCAGGCACAGATGGGAGAGCAGAGGTCTAAGGCTGCTTTAGCCTCTGGGAATTAAAACACACAGCTCAGGCTGAGAGGGCTTGAAACACCACATCAACGGGACTGTGGAAGAGGGATGAGAAGGTTGAAGAGAGATGATAATATTTTAGCAAACAAAATGACCTTTAGCCCGATGCTAAGAGACCTCTTTTGGCACTGCAGGAGCCTGGTCAGTGGCCTGGAGACTGATGGCGACGACAAAGACAAAAAAAAAAAAGTCCTTCTATTTTAAGACAGACTGTTAGGATAAGGACTTTAGTAGCTGGACTCTGCAAAGGCAACAGAGAGATCTGTATGTGGCATACTCATATGGGAAGTTCTTGGTTGCTTCTAGAAGGCTCCACTGCTTGACTGCATCTGAACTACCAGATTTTTCCACAGGGAGAGAATACAGTAAGTAGCCCTTCTCCAGTGGTGAAAACTATGGATGTAATTCAGGTTGCAGCTCTGAGTTTTGCTTGCAAATAACAAGTTTACAGTTTGTACAGAATGACTTGACTGATGAAGGACTCTTTAAGGTGAAATTGCTGAGTTGTCTGCCAATATGTATTTTTACAGAGAGCTTAGTTATGCACCAGTATACAGGCACATTTTAGGTTAACATTTAGCATACTGTGTGTTACTTATTTATTAATTTATTTTACTTAAATCTTTGAATAAGATATCTATAATTCCTGGAATTACTACTTTCTCTCATCTATAAATATACTCTGTGTATTTACAGAGTAGCAACAGTAACAGTCCTGAATGTTTCTCATAGATATGATCTATAAGCTATATTTTTTTTTTGCCTTTGAAGAAATACGTAACTGTTTTCCTCAAACAATTAATTTTAACCTTGAAAAAGATGAAACACCTCTTGGCCCAAAAATGTAACAAGATAAAACCATTTTATTTTATGTTTGTATGCAATAGGATCCTATTAGCTGACTGAGAAGTGAACACTTCCAAATATAATAATGAGTGGAAAAATATTAGGTTTAGGATTTCGAAATACAACTGACTTCATTTGAGCAAAATAAATGCAGTTGTCAGGTAAGTGCTGCAAACACCATGCATTTTTCAAGAGAACAAAACCAGAAATGCAGATTCAGACAGGGATGGTTTGCAGTATATTTATGGTGGATGTCAGTTTTTCATCTCTGGTATGCAGTTTAAACCACATTTCACTGTATCCTGTCTGCTCTGGGAATCCAGCAATATTATGAAGGTAGTAAATAAGCACCAAGAGAGAATCCAGCATAGGTGCTATATCAGCACAAGCACAACGTAGTATGGTTTGAACTGGCTGAAATGTGTCTTTCTTATGTAAAGCTACAAAATTCTTTGCATCTGTAATTTTTTTTCTTCTGAAAATGAAGAAAGAGAAGATAGATTAGGTCTCTGAAATTCCTCTGGAAATGAAATACTGAATATGTCATTCACAGTTGACCAAATCATTTAAAAAAAGTGATTTGGAAGTAAAAATTGAATTTTCTTATTAAAAAATGCCAATTTTGCTTTCAGAATTATAGTTGTCAAAATTGGCATGTCACATTGAAATGTTGGGTTTATGAAAAATCTGTAATTTGATGGTGGGCAATAGTCTGCTGGAATATTTTTAACCAGAAGTAACCGAAACTATTACATCAGAACAAAATGTTGTCCCTGTGATTAGAAACACACTGATATTACTACACTCTCCAAAAGCACTTGTACATGATAAAACTCTTTTGAAATCAATGGCAAAATCCTCATTGACGTTAGTGGGTGAGAATGTAAATCACTAGAATACTTAAAAAGCTACATTTTCTTAGTTCTCAAGCGTTTAAGTGTCTCCTTACAAAAGATGCACTGCTGGAATCTGGTCAGCAGTTACACAGTCGTCTTTTTTTTTTTAATTTTTTCTTCGCTTGGGTTTTTTTTCCCTTCATGAAGGTACTATGTAAAAAAAACCCCAACAAACCAAAACGTATCTTCCAGATCTGCTGGAAGGAGGCAATAAGGGTAAAGGGACCGTAGGATTAGACATCCATCATCCCCTGTCTTTCTCATTCCCAAATTTAATGCTGATTCTGCTCTTGTTACTGCATAAGGTTGCTGCTTGTCTTTGGGTTGTGGGCTACCTGCACCAAGTTCAGGACACGTGTTGAAGGTTAGCCTTTGTTAGATGAACTGGGGTGGCTGTGTTGTGTGACTCAGCTAGAGGAATGGTGTCAACTCTTGCTTCTGGTGCTGTCCATCAGATGTTGTGTCCCTACAACATGTGCAATGGGATTTATTGGAATAAAACCAGTAAGCATGGTTATCCATGTGGGATTCCTTCTTTTCACCCTGACCCAAGACATCAGTGTTCATTGCTGGATCGTTTCTCAAGGCTTAAATTTTCCAACTTTCCTCTGTTTCAACAGCAATCATGGCGACGGTGCTGGCATGAAATTTGCAGTGCAGAATTTGCAGACCAGCTGGCAAAGCAAATGCTTTCACTCTGAAAAATTAGTGATTTTGTAGGCTGTATTATTTTAAAGGATGCTTGAAAGGATTGTATATTTTTACCCCCCTTTCTAATCTTTAGAGAGGTAAGTTTAAGGTTATACTAAAATCTCACAAGCTTATGGGAAAAGGTAGCAGAGACCTGTACTATCTCACTCACTCACAACAAACATATCAGCAATTTGCACTCAGAAATGCAGGAGTGAGTGGTTTAAAATACAAATGAGGCTAATGGTTTGCATCTAATAAAGGGGGCTGATCGAAGAACCCACCTGCGCGTTCCAGCACAGCTCTCTGCCAGCGCAGGGCTCGCGGCGAACCGCCTAACCCCCGTCTTTCTGCCAGGGCCCCGAGGGCACCGCCTGCACTGGTTGTCCCTGCCCACCATGCTGGGCTTCCCCTGCCCTGCCTGTGGCCCAGCACCCCGTGTCTGCCCACGAGGCCATCAGCCCCTGCCCCACGTGTACCGCAGCAGGGCTATCTCCAGCTCCCTATACCCCTGCCCTGACAGACCCCCATGGGGAGCCCCTGACCTTCATGGTACCCTGACAGCTTCCTTTTGTCTCATGGCTTTACAGAAACCTGTGCTGTTTTAAATTCCTTTTGCAAATATTCTGGCTTTTTGAAGGTGTGGGGTTTTGTTTTTTTTTTTTGTGAACTGCAGCACTGAAATTATGTTATCCAAAACAAGACAGGACTGATATGAGACTGAATCCTCCTTTGTGCATTAATTTGTGTTATAGAATCATAGAATCATAGAATGATTTGGGTTGGAAGGGACCTTAAAGATCATCTAGTTCTAACCTCCCTGCCATCTGCAGGGACACCCTCTACTACACCAGGTTGCTTAACACCTCATCTAACCTGGCCTTGAACACTTCCAGGGATGGGGCAGCCACAGCTTCTCTGGGCACCTGTTCCAGTGCCTTAGCACCCTCAGAGTGAAAAATTTCTTCCTTATATCTAATCTAAATCTACCCTCTTACAGCTAAAAGCCATTGCCCCTAGTCCTATCACTCCATGCCCTTGTAAAAAGTCCCTCTCCAGCTTTCCTGTAGGCCCCCTTTAAGTACTGGAAGGCTGCAATAAGATCACCCTGGAGCCTTCTCTTCTCCAGGCTGAGCAGTCCCAACTCTCTCAGCCTATCTTCATAGGAGAGGTGTTCCAGCCCTCGGATCATCTTTGTGGCCCTCCTCTGGACCCACTCCAGCAGCCCCATCTCCTTCTTCTGTTGGGGACTCCAGAGCTGAATGCAGTATTCCGGGTGGGGTCTCACGAGTGCAGAGCAGAGGGGCAGAATCACCTCCCTTGACCTGCTGGCCACGCTTCTTTGGATGCAGCCCAGGATACGTGTTAGAGCTCTGTTATTATTACATGACAGAGATACGATCTAGTGAATTGGGGCATTCGTTGGATATCAGGGGATCCAGCTGCTATTTTTGGTCGCCTAGCTGTGATGTGAGGCGGATCCTGGCAGGCACCTGACTTCTTGAAGCTTAGTTCCTTCCCCTGAAACAAGAAGGATGTTATTTCTGTGCACCTCTTTCTACCTTCCAGAGCTCTGTGGACACAAAACATTAAACTTGTGAAACAAGGCAGGCATATATTAAGAACGGTGCAACTTTTCTGTAAACTACTGAAATAAATCAGTAACTAAGACCTTCCTGCACTTCTAGGCCAAAGTAGCTTGCAAAACAAAGAAAACCCTTATTTAACAGATAAAACTGAGACACAGACATGAAATACCATTTCTCCTTCCACACTAAGTAGGCAATAAAGCCAAAAATGTAACCTGTATTTTCTAACTTCTGGACTAGTCCTTTCCATCAACAGTTCTTTAAGCTGTTTCTGTCACACACAGTGTTTCTCTACCTTCCACTTGCTGTGCCAATCAGAGTGCCAGGTGGGTGGCAAATCATCCTAGAATTCTTTCATTAAGAAAATAGAGCTCCCAGTACTTTGTTTTCTCAATTCAGAAGAATAAAGGAATCTTTGCTGTACACTACAGACACACATTGTTCTTCTCAAATTGATCTTTTCTTAGAAAAACTGTTTGTTAGTATGCTGCATTTCACATGCAAATGTATTATATTCCTTTTACTTGTTCATAGTTTAATTGGAGAACAGCAGGTGATCAAAATCACAGTAGTAAGAAAGGTGTCTTTCTGTAGAACAGATGAAACTGCCATTTAAATCCATACAGGGGTGCTTTTAGCTTTCTCTATTAAACAGACTTGCAACCTGCAAATCCCATCACTATAAAACCAAAGTGGAGTCTTACCCGCCTTATGATTTCCCTCAACCACACGTAGATGAAGAGAAATCTTAGGCCAGTTTGCTGTCTTGTTTCTTTGCAGTTGGTCTGAATTCTATTTCTATCAAAGCTATATGACAAGAAGGCATATAAAATTAAAGGGAAAAATCTGTTTTCCTTTCATTAAATAGTTATTCTTTTAAAAATAGTTTTAAGTAATGGCACACAATTGTTGTCCAGGTTTAAAAAAGGAAAATGCAATGTAAGTAGAATAATGAAGTAGCATACACAAATTGAGTAAGACATTTAAGCATAGAAATGCTTTTTAATTAAATAAGAAGTCTATTTTTATTATCTGGTTGCATTTTAGATATATCTTTATAACCATATAATATTTCCTTCTGAATAATTTGTCTTTCTGGAGTCCAAATCTTCATCCTTTCTAAGTCTCTATAAGCACACAAACTAGTGATATGATCTTTTTCTGGCAAATCATGAGCCAGGCCTGGAAAACCAAGTTGGAATGAATAAAAATGGTAAAAGTAGAGAACACAGTAAAAGATGTTGTCTCCTTTGTTCTGCTTTTTCATGTACATTCTCACTTTGCTAGGATTTTCCACTCCTTTTTGAAATATATATCCACACATCTATCAAATGTGCAGCTATTGCATGACTTTTCAACCTTTAAAATATATATTAAATTCTTATATATAAAAATACCTAACAAACTGGCAGAGACTGTCAGGAAGCAGATGATCCCAGTACTAATTGCTACTAACAAATACCATAAGTTGAAAGTCCTGCAGTATGCTATTGTTTAAATATGAGACATCTTTCATCTAATACCTTTATAGGCAGAAGTCTGGATAAACATGCATATCTTTCTTGCCCTGTAGGTCAGCTCATTTGTATTCTGAGTGAGCAGAAGGAGAATGAATGCTAGTCATTGCCACAGAATTTTTGCTTTTCCTAAAAATCAGTAATCAGGGAAAGCTCTATCTTCAACCATTCTAAGTAAACCTTTGGCCTGAACAAGGATTATATTTATGTCAGCATTGCCCAGATGCTTTATTAGCATGATTAAATCAATGTGATGGATTTTCTTAAGTTAGCTGTAGTGCTAGGAAACACAAATACCTACAGCTAAAGCATATTTAGTGTTACTTGGCTTACATCATTGCTGCAACAGATTGCAGAGAGAAGTAGTTTTTGTAGCGTCAGCTTGAATTAGTAAGCAAGAGTGTTTTCTTTACCTCTGTAGTACTTTCTGGAAAAATCTTGTGCACATCATTGCTCTGAGTGTAGATTTAAGGAGATGGCAATCAGAACAGCTTTGGTTCATTACCCTGTGGTTATTAATGTGCTTTAAGTGTGACTGTGTATCATACATTAACATTTGAACATATTATTATTTTTGAATCATATTTGACTGAGAAGTAGAGATTTCAAGGACGTTATATTCCTGCAAGGTTCATGAAAATAGGCAATCTGCAAGAGGGCGAAGAAAGAAGAACTAAGAAGCTTATCTAGTACAAGTACGTAATCTATATAGGAGAGGAACACCAGAAGTCAGACTTCATAAATTGTGGCTAACTGCTTTTGGGACTATCTTGTCCATGGTTGGATTGGAGGCTGCATGTGAATTCTTATCTTATGTGACCTTTAGTATTTTTTCATAATTTATGATTTGTATTAACGTAAATTCATTTAGTGACATCGGGAATATCATTAAGGAGCTGATGCATTTTAGATTCAGTAAATGTTTCCTAATTTTATTTGACTGTGTCTGAATAAGAAAACCTGAATCTCTTTCCTCCATTTCCCTGTTTACATATACTTTTTCTATAGAAGAGTTTATATTTCCCAAACATAAAACATTTGTATATAAATAAAGGGATCATTTAATCTTAATCATAATGAACCACAATGTCTTTCAGTTGTTTTTAGAGATGTCTCCAGCTGAAAATATCACCTGGAGCAATGAACTGACAGAAACCTCATGAAGTTCAACAAGAAGTGCAAAGTCCTGCAACTGGGAAGGAGCAACCCCACATGTGACGGGGCCAATCAGCTGGAAAGCAGCATAACAGAAAAGGGTTCTGGGGGACACTAAGTTGAACATGAACCTGAATTGAGTAAGCTTTTTGCAGTTTCATGCCAGCTTTGATGTTGCGTGTTCCTTGAGGAGGAGTGTTGTCAGCAAGTCGAGGGAGGTGAGTGATCCCTCCCCTTTGTTCAGTGCTGACGAGACCACACTTGGAGTACTGTATCCAGTTCTGGGTTCCTCAGAACAAGGGAGACATGGGCATACTGGAGAGAGTCTGATGAAGGGCCATAAAGATGATGAAGGAAGTGGAGTATCTCTCCTATGGGGAAAAGCTGAGAGCTGGGACTGCTCAGCCTGCAGAAGAGAAGGCTCAGATGGAACACATTAAGGTATGGAAATACTTAAAGGAAGGGTGCAAAGAGGACGGAGCCAGGTTCTTTTGAGTGATGCCCAGTGACAGGACCACAGGCAATGGGCACAAACTGAAACGCAGTAGGTGCCTTCTGAACATCAGTAAACACTTTGTTGCTGTGAGGGTGACTGAGCACTGATACAGATTGGCCAGAGAAATTATATAGTCTCTCTCCTTAAAGATATTCAAAAGTTGTCTGGACATGGTCCTGGACAACCAGCTCTAGGTGGCCCTGCTTGAGCAGTGTGGTTGGACCAGGTGACCTTCAGACATCCTTTCCAACCTCAACAGTTTTGTGACCACAGAAGTCAAATTTCTGTCTCATCAGCCTTATCGATGTAAAGAACTAATGGGAATGAAATTTCTTTGAACCTTTTAGACTACTGACTCCAGATTTTCACTGAATCACAAGAGGTTAGAAGTGATCTCTGGAAGGTGTTGAGTATAACTGTTCAGCACAAGGTCAACTAAGGCAGGTTGATCAGGGCTTTGCCCAGCTGAGTTTTGGGTATCTCCAAGGATGCAGACTCCACAGTGTCACTAGCCAACCTGTTCCAACATTTGAAGACTATCATTGTAGACACTTTTTTTTTTTTTTTTCTCTTAAGCTTAAGTGGAATTTCTTGCTTTTCAGTTTGTGCTGATTCCCTCTTGACCTTTCACTGGGCACCAATAAGAATTCGTTGGCTTTCTCTTCTTTACACCTCACCTATCAGATACTTACACATGTTGATAAAATTCCCATGAGCCTTTTCTTCTCCAGGCTGAACAGACACAGTCAGATGCTCCAGTCTCTTTATCATTTCATTGTCCTTTGCTGGATTTGCACGAGTATGTCCATATCTCCATTGTACTGAGGACACAGAAAAAGTAAATGCACATCACACAATTCCTTCAGAAAATATCATGATGTTACAGACTAAATCTTGGGTATTTTAAATTGCAGATGATGGTTTAAGGCAGTAGATGAATCAATAAAAGACACTGCAACTCTATTAGAAACAAAAGATTTCTGAAAAGTATACTGGCATTTCTATTCTTAGAATAATAAGTCTAGCAAAAACCCTTGAGGAAAGAGCATGGACTAAATGCAATCTCTTTACATCCCTTCTTTTTCTTACTTTTTAAAATAGAAATTGAGATAGCTTTTTTTAGATGCTTCTTGTTAATTTTGGAAACAATTGAAGAAAAAGATTTGAGCCCTCATTAAAGTATACTGATTATTTTTATGTCTCTAGATCTTTTCATAATTCAGCTTTATTTCATACTTTAATAATGAATAAGGATCAGAAAGTAATAAGGAACAGATATTTCAGAGATTATGAATCAAAAGACTAGCCTAACCTGTTATAACAAGGAGAGAAAGCTAAACATTTTTCTGGACATTCATATAGTTAGAAAAACTGTTGCAGCGATGTAGGGCTTTGATTCTGCTGCTTTCCCCCCCCCCCCCATTAAGTAACACTTTCCTTCCAAACTACACATTTTTTGCCCCATGGTTTTCCTTATAAATGTTCAAAATTGCAATATCAGTGCAAGATTTCCATGTTGCTTTGTTATATTCACACATTCATCTGAGGTTAAAACTCCATTGAAAGAAACCGTAGCAGAGCACAATCATGTTTTAAACATTTATGCTATATGAAATATGTCCTATGTTGAATGTGAACTTAAGTTTGATCTCATTGTTCCTGAGGAGGTATACCATGAACAGATGTAAAGTGTCTGAACAAATGTCACTTGATCAGAACTTGTGAGATAATGAATATACTTAATAGCTTGAGCTATAGAAAGGGAACTGCACTTAGTACCTGGGACTACAGAAATGGCAAAGCTTGCTAAGATTAACATAACAGTGCCACAGAAGTGTTAGGGAGTGGTGGAAGCCAGGCTCTCTTTGTCTCCTCTGTACTGTGCTGTTGGCATTCCTGACTAAAGAGATTTATTTCATCTCCTTCGGAGGATGTTGGATTTGGCCATGGAGGAGGTAAAGTCAAGACTTCTGGAGTACAATTATTAGCAGGATGCTCATAAATTTGGTCAGCTTAACAATATTGGATCCCACATCATGCAAACAGGGTAGGAGGTTTCTGGAGACCTCAGTCATCTGCACTATCTCACAGAAGTTGGTATGACTACTCACAACTTGTCTACTTGTGCAAGTGCAGGTTGCTATCTGTGTGAAGAGAGCACATTCTTTTTCCTGCTGCTGTATCTCAGATTGTAGAAAGCACTATCCTGCAGCTGCGACATGCTAGGGAATTGCTTTGGACACCAAAGTAAAGGTTTATTGGAGTCTTACTCTTGCACTTCATTTTAGCTTTCTCATCTACTGAGAGAGGCAGCAAATAGCAGGGCCCCCTTGGAGGTCACCAAGGAAGTGGCACTAAGAATCCACTCCCTACACAGAAAAAGGCAAGGCTTGCCTGTCGCCACAAAGTTGTTAAGAGTATGAAACATATATTCAGTGTGGTGGTAGGAAGATAGAGAGAAATGTTATTCACAGTTTGTATCTTTCACGTAAAAAGTGTTTTCCTTTTCTTTCAACTGTTACTTGGGATCAAGGACATTTTTCTAATGTACTTTGCTTTTTTTCCTGTAAAAAAGTAAAAGAGGACTTTCGTTGTAATCAATATTTTTTTTCTTTACAGCTCTCAGTGAGATATTGTTATCTTACAGGTGCAGAACTGGGAGCAGAAGGCCTGGGTGACTCGTTCTTGGCCACCTACTTGTTCATGAAGGAATAGCATCCAACTTTTTCGTGTATTGCTGCAGGGCTATGACCCCTTGTCAGATGGTGAATGTCTGCAATGCAGTGGTCTTTATGGACATCCCTGGTCATACCCTACTTCCCTTATTCACTTGACAGGTAGATTCAGAAAGAGTTCTTGGAAAGTCTGACATAGTATTTTACACAAAATTCAGAAACTGTGAAGTATCTCAGTGTGGGGCTGAAGAATGTAAGAAACAGTACGTTTTCTTTTATTGCATTCCTCTTGCTACTGAGTTCTTCCATGACCTGGTAGTATCTCCCATCCATTCCCATTTAGTATCTACATGATCCATAATAAAACAAAACAGTCAGCAGTGCTTGCAAAGTCATGTTGAAATGGGGGCCTGGGGAACAGCTTAAGCAGCCCAGGGCATATGTCTTGCTAAATGCTATGCTTACTCTGTAACTTCCCCGTAATTTATCTTCCCTAATTTCTCGCACATTCCACTTTTACACTGTTTCTCAATTCCTTAGCAGTCCAAGTAATTTATAGTAGCGAATGGAGCTGTGGATGGAAACAAATCTGCAAATTAGGTGTGGCCTAATCCTCTCAACTCTTAATTGCTAGTGAAGGATGAACAATCTTTACTATCTCTTGCAACTCCATATAGAGAATGGGCTGACAGGAGGTGTGTACCGCTACGTTCATTTTTTTGTGGTTCCTCTGATAAGCAGATACACAAAATGCATCTTTTGGATTGACATGTGTGAAGCTGAAATTTTGTAGGAAGGGTGGGACCTCTTTATTTCATTTGCATATATTTACCCTTGGAACAGAAGTCATTTATATGGATTTCCAGGAGGACTGTATAGGTTATCCAAAGACCATCTTTCAAAGGCAACTCTCATAAAATATGCATGCAAAACATGCCTATGCTGTCACAAGCAGGTAATTTCACATGCAAAAATATGCTGTTGTAGACTATGAAAAACAAGCTGTCATTCCTGCAAGTAGTGGTTTACTTGTGCAGTTAGTGTTTACAGATTCAGCTAGGAGCAGAGAACTGCAGGATACCATCTGAGTCTTCAGGTTCAGTTGCCGTAAGTGCAGTCAGTAGATGTACAGTCCAGATGACTTCATAAAACATCTATGAAATGCACACTCAGCATGCCACAGAACTGGTAACCTTTAGGACAAAATTTCAAATGAGATAAAAGACTCATGGATCACGTGAAAAAGAGAAGGTGACATCATGGGTATCACCAATGTCCTAGATTCTTCCATTGTGATTCTGTGAATAGCCATATGGTCCTAGAAAGCTCACTTTCCATGGCAAGGCTGTTAAATTTCTTTCCTTGGAAATTCAAAACCAGACTAGACAAGGCCCTGGTCAGTTTGGTCTGGCTGGCCCTGCTGTGAGCAGTAGGTTGGACTAGATGACCTCAAGAGGTCCCTTTCATCCTAAATTGCTTTTATTATACTATGGTTCTGTTCTTGTTCTCAACTATAGAACTTCCATCTAAACTGAAGTGATCCCATATTTTTGTATTGATTTACTATGGGACAAGAATTATTTCAACTTTTGACATCCTTGCTAAGTTTGAGATTCCCTTACTCTGATTTTTGAGCCTTACTTTAAGACACACAGTTGGGAGTGAGATAAGTGAGCAAAGTACATGAATATATATTAATGTTTTCATGAGGTCATGAAAAAAGGTACTTCTGATTTACTAAGTATTAAATTAAACACATCAGCCTGGCTCTGCAGTAATATGAAAAAAATGCATGTATGAAAGTCCTGCGGGAAAGATGAGCTCTATAGCTTATGTAGGTACATAATACAATACGCAGTGTAATACTGTACATTGCTGAAATTTGGGGGAACATCTTCAGGATTTTGAACTTGACATCTGTTCTGTTTGCTTGAAGGACAACATGAACACACTAGATGGGAAATACAGTTGTGTGAGGGAGCTTGAAATAAGTTTCAACTTTCAGTTGAAATCAGTGATAAAAGTTTTTTGAATTTAGTAGAGCTGGATTAGTCACTTCGCAGTGGAATTCATTAGGAAAGTTTTCTTGCCCTTGTGTAAGCCTAGAAGAGATCTGGTCAGCTAAACCCAATACAATGCTTCAAAGAACAATCCCATTCGTCATAAGAACGGTTCGACAGGTCCTCTCCATCAGTGAACGTTTGTGCTGATAGTGTAATTCCAACTGAGTTCAGCAGAAAAACAAGCACCCACATCTAGCTGATTTAATTTGGTAGAGCATAATTAATTAAAGTAGTATCTGTGATCTGTTAATTAAAAGAATGAAATCTGAAATTAGATTTTTGGTAAAACAGAAAATGTGGACTTGGCAAAAGTTTTGAAACTCACATAAGGCTTCTGATAAATTCTCATTGGATATGCAGTTATTTGGGGGGTGGGGTAGAGGTTAAAATAGGGTCTTTTATCTCCCCCACAAAACCATCTGTGAGCCTTTTTTTATCTGACAGGCAGTAGAAGAGGAGGAGATGTGTAGGAAAAATTAAATGTTCACATTGTTCAGGAAGAAGAAAGGCATATGTCTTAGAAGTTCTCTTATCCAAAATTCTGCTTTCCTAAAAGCCATATGAGCTGTATTTAGGTTGTGTCCTCTGCAGTGCATCATTTTCCTTAAGGAACTTTTTTAGCAGACATCTCAGTGTGTACAATTACAGTCTGAGGGTCTGATCCAAATATCACTGAAGTCAGTATCTCCACATTCCATCTCAGTGACTGTAAATGAGGGGGTGGAGGTCTACTATGCAAAGTCATAAAAATATTCTCCCTTTTCAGGCACATGTAACTAAAAAAAAATTCTTGATATGTAAACAAGCATTAGCAGCCTATAGAGAAACACCACTTAACACGTCAAATCCTGCATTTATCCGGAGAATTTGTCACATCACCCAGTTTAGTTTATAGATCTTTTTTAAAAGTCCTCAGACATCTATTTGTTGTGTGTATCTAGCCATTCGGAATCCTGAGATTGGTGATTTTTTTTGAAGTAAAACCCCATGAAAGGTTAAATCCTTGTGATACGATGTGGTAATAGATGACCAAAAAAGTTATACATACACACATACATACATATATGCAAATACTGTGTATATATGTAAGATATAGATATATGTATGTACAATATAGTGTTATATGTGAAAGATACAAAGCTGGATATTCTACTCTAGTAAAATTCAACACTTTTACATTAGCAACATTCAGTGTTGTTCCATTAGGCAGGCAGTACAGAAAATGAAAGGGGAAAAAATTGGAGAAAATGTTCAGTATCTGTAGCTATTTAACAAGAATATCTTTAGAGGAATTATACCACTGAGTGTTAGAATAATGATATAATTTCGTCATATGTCTTGATCAAGGTGGCCCAAAGGAAAAGCATATTAAATGTTTTTAACAAATGCTTTAAAGCACTTGAAAATATCCTATTGGCTTTGTTTGCCCAACCAGTCGTTGCTCTTGCAGCCGCTCTGCATACTGGTAAATGTTATTACATCAATCAGGGCTTTGACTCAGTATCCAAACAACTCAGTACTTGAAAAGCAAAATAAGTGAAAATGAAAACAATTGTCTGAATTCAACACAAATCTGCATACACGCACAGGCACACAGTATATTTATCATAGCAAGTACTCTTATCAGTTTCATATATAAGCCTAACAGATACTCTCAGTGTGTTTGTGTACATGAGGGCAAACACAACAGACGCACTATAAGGACAAGGTGACTAAAACTTGGAAATATTTATACATATTGTTCCTGCAGAAACCAAAACATTTTCTTCAGTATCTTAGAGTTCAGGTAAATTCAAATAAAGAAAGCCTTTAATCTACAAGCAAACTGATAAGGACATGGAGTTTGAAGAACAATTTCAGCAATCTATGTGGTAGTCTTTATTACATATTTTAAGGAAAAAATACTTTCATCATATGTTATTGATGAGTGAATGTGGAAAAATTTCAGCTTTTGTCTTTATTTTTAAATCTGATGACAACAGATCTATAAATTGGCAATTTTTAATATTAATAAGTAATCGATGGATCTTTGTTAATTAATAGGATTTTTTTTTCTATTAGAAATAAGATTAATCAGGTATTTCCAACCTGAGATATGGGTCAGAACATAGTAATGAAGAAATTTTCTTTTAGGTTTTATAGCCTGGAAATGCTCTCAATATATAAAATAAAATTATTTTTCTCTAAGTATTAAAAAATTCACACTTTTAAATTGATTTACATAAATTCAATTTTATGATTAAGAAAAACATTATCTCTAATTAAAGTAGATGAAAGCTGCTTAGCATTATCCAATTCTTGATTTAAATCCTTGTGTTTACCACCTACTGTTTGAAGAGTCTCTCTAGTTAAAATTAGTTCTTTCAGTCTGAAAATATGTGGCATATGACACAAACGTCTAGTTTATCAACAATCATGGTTTCTAGTGCCTTAATAATCTGCAAATATTGTGTAGTGATACTTCTCGTGATGAGATGAATTGCAGTGTTTCCTGAGCTGAATGACATCATATTCTGCAGGGAGAGGTGGCCAAAGGGCTGGCAGAGCCAAGTTTGTCTCTGTTACCTGCACGTTGGGCACCAGAAGCACCAGGAACACGCATCAGACACAAACCAGATGTGGTCAGGGATCTGCAGGTTTTTGGCTACATCATTACTAGCAAATAAAACAGACCAGGTCCTCTTCTTTGGTCCTATGGTCAACTGGCATGGTATCGCTATGGCTGAAGTGTCTGTCCTGTAGCAGGGTGGCCTCACCCTGGCTGCCAATAAACTCTTGCATATACTCGTTTCTCAGCTGTGCCTAGTCTTTGCCAGAGAGTAGACAAAAACTTTAGAGACGAACATATGTCAGGGTTTGTCTACATTCTCCAGTCCTAGTCTACCAGTGTAGGCAAAGCCTTTTTCTAACAATGTACTTTCCTGAGATTTCTTGGTTTTGTGTATAAATATAGTTAGAAAATAAAATCTACGCCATCAGAAATAATCACTTCAAAATGGCCAAGTAAGATCTTCTAAAGCTTTTTGAAATGATCTCACTTGTTCCACCACTCACTGAAAGCTGCCCCACTATTGACCAGAGTCTGGCCAGTGGTGGTCTCAAGGGAACCAGTGAAAAGAGGTAGATGTGCAGAAGGATCCTTTGCAAGGTCACTGAAGCTGAAGGGCTGTTGCCATTCCTTTCTAACAGTCTGCACCCCACTATCTCAGTTCTTCTGCAAGACAGCCTCAACCGAAGACAAATGTGATGTTTTTAATTACCAATCCAGCTGCAACATTTTAAATAAACTGTTTTCTCCTATCTCTGCCCTTAAATGGAGGCAAGTGTACAGCCACAATGGACAGATGCTAATGACACACTGAAATGCTCATAGCTTACTCAATGCCCTTGTATTATCATAATTTTTTTTTCATTTCCTTTGCATAACTCATGAAATCCTTCTCTGTTTCTAATTCCTTCTTAGCCTGGGCAAAGCTAACAAAAATAATAGGTATTCCAGAAAAATGTGTGGGACAGAATTGCATGTGTGGGTGAAGCAGGATGCAGCATGAGGCAAAAGTTTCTTTTCCCTCCAAATTACTTATTTATTTATGGAGGTCTTTTACTTATGGAGACTATGATTACCACCAACAAAGAAGGACAAAAATAAATCCTCATCATTCTCTGCAACTGGGTACTAGAGAGTATATGGTGAAAATAGCACTACTCTATAAATATTAATGCTGGTTTTTGTTTGGTGGGGGCTTTTCTGGCAAAATGTAACAGGCAACAGGTAGAATGAAATAATTAGAGCTGATACACATGCCACCTCATAGCAAACACTCAAAAGACTCCAGACTACAGGAGGGTCTAGAAACTAAACCTGAGATCCATCTGAAAGGCCTGAAATTTAGCTTTTGAAAGCTGTGATTATATATTTGGAAACCACTCTTTCTGAAGTCGAAGTTGGCTGAAGTATCCCTGTTTTGTCTCATCCCTAGCCTTCGTTCCTGGCTTTTATCTCCCACCAGCTCCAATGGGGCATCACAGCTGTTTGTGCAGATTTGCAATGAAGTGGATCAAGGAACTAGAGAATGAAAAATAGCCTTCACAGAATCACAGAATCACAGAATGTTAGGGATTGGAAGGGACCTTGAAGGATCATCTAGTCCAATCCCCCTGCCAGAGCAGGACCACCTAGATTAGATCACACAAGAATTCATCCAGGCGGGTTTTGAACAGAGAAGGAGACTCCACAACCTCTCTGGGCAGCCTCTTCCAGTGTTCTGTTACCCTTACTGGGAAGAAGTTCTTCCTCATGTTTAAGCGGAACCTCCGATGTTCCAGCTTATATCCATTTCCCCTTGTCCTATCATTGGATACCAGTGAGAAGAGCCTGGCTCCATCCTCATGACAGTCACCCAAACATTAATGAGGTCCCCCCTCAGTCTCCTCTTCTCCAAGCTAAAGAGACCCAGCTCCCTCAGCCTTTCCTCATAAGGGAGATGCTCCACTCCCTTAATCATCTTTGTGGCCCCACGCTGGACTCTCTCAAGCGGTTCCTTGTCTTTCTTGAACTGAGGGGCCCAGCCTTCCTCCAGCCTTTTTTTTTTCACTGGATGTTATGCCACTGACACCCAGAAATGCGGCATCCTTACATCTTCCTCGTCAAAGACCTGATAGCAAAGAAAAATTTAGGATACTTCGAAACTTAAAGAGAATTGGTAGGCCTGCAAATGTGGTAGAATAAGTCATGCAGAAAAGTTGTCTGTTTTGTGTGCCCTTACATGAAGGCAAGCATAAAGCTGTGATTTGACTAAATCCAATGACATTCTGAATTTTTCTTCAGTTATTTGGTATGGCTAGAAACCTGATTTTATACCTAGTATAAGTGAAAGCATCAGGACCAAAAGCCTTCTTGCATTGAAAAAAATGGGAAACTGTATTAAACAAGCAACTACTTTGCACAGGCATGACTTCATTTGCACGAATAAAGGGCCAGTTTGTGTTTCTGGTTACCTAGTTGCCAGCACTTTCCCTTGATTTCTGTGAGATGCAGTTGAAAAGGTAGAGGCCTAATGGTCAAAAAGAGTAGGTTTTCTTGGTCATGTTTTGAGATTGCCAGGCATCTCCTTGAACAAGCCAGGCCCTCCTAAAACAATGGGAACAAGGTGATCCATTGCAATACTGACTGGAGAAATAAATAACTATACAGATCAAGGACTTTGCCAAATTAAAAGTCCGGGTAAACATGGGACGAGACAGGACTAGTGATAGCTGATGGCTGTCACCTGAGTCTGATGATGTAAGGGAGGAATTAATTTGACTTAGAGGACACAAACACAAGGATCTACCCAACACCTATGCCTCTGCTTTTGATGGAAAAAATTCTGAAGATGGTAAGTGCGGACATATGCCACTTCATTTAATTCAAACATTTCTCGTCTTCACAGATCTCCTTGCAAAAAAGAGGCTAGATCCAAAGTTCAAGTACCTTCCCTGGCAAGTCTCCCTTCAGCTCTTTGGGTTTGAGTCATACTCAGGGATGTGGAGTAGAGGTATGAATAGTTCATATAGCCAAACTCTGTTCACCCATGGAATAGTGTGGCTCTACACTGCTCACTGAGATGAGCCCATGGTTTGTTCTAAACCCCTAAACTGAGTTTGGGCATTGTTGGAAGTTTGTCCTGGCTAAAAACTGTGTAAGGGATCATACTCACATTAAACAGTGTGAATGCCTTGGACCTTATGCTCAATCCTGGACTTGCTTACTTTGCTATTGCAAAGACAGAAGAAGTTGTTACCACCAGGAGGAGAGAGGGAAGAAGCTTGTTTGCAAGGGAATGTGTTCTCTCTTTAATTCTAATGATTCCTGGCTATTTTTATGTACAGTAGTTAGTTTTCAGACTGATGAGAAGGAGTCTCATTTGTGCAGATGGGAAATGCTTATTATGATAATAGTGTTCTGCATTGTTAGTGGAGATTATTAGACAGAGATGTTAGAATTGCCTCTAGTGGAATTAAGTAGGTGACAAGGTAAAATGAAGAGATAAATGACAACAGTGATTAGGAAATAGGAAATGGATTGTGCAGAATACAACAGTGCAAAAGAAGAGGGGAAAGGAACTACTCTTATAACAAATTGTTTGATCAGTGATGTATCCATAAAAAAGATACATAAAAGATAATTTACCTAGATGATACCAAAAACTACTCCTGAGACTATATGTGATGTTTGATCTGGAGAAAGCTGAGAGATATGTCAAAATGATCAGCACGGAGGAAAAACTGATCACCAGAAAGTAAGGAAAACACAGAGAGGCTTGTGTTTATAATTAATATATTCTTGCAAACAGCTGTATTCCGTATGGTCAACTATATATTTTAACACACAAATTAGTGAAATGTACTATTCATCTTCTCTGAACTTGTAATAAATCAAGAAAATCCAACGTTAAAGACAGGCATACAGGCTGCGTAGTCACACCAGTCTATTATATTGCATTGAAAACTATCGCTCTTCGGCATATTGTTTCTATACCTAGATCCATTGTTCCAGCTGGAAGATGGGATCTGTGACTGTAGCCTGAAGCAATGCATGTCAGTAGCCTAACTGTGCTGTAAACTTTTACTAGCTGCTTGATGGAAATCAATGCTCATTTATAAAGTGCTATTGCAGCATTGTGGTTTGATATGACGAAACTAGTAATGGTAAATAAATGATTCAAGGAATATGACTTTTCTCCTTGTCTGTGAGTCAGTAGTGAATCAGTCCTGCCAATATATCGATGATTCTTAATTATACAGTATGAGTGAAAGCTTTCCTTGTTGTGTCAATTACCATCACATGGCTTGTTCAAACATTGATCATTTTAACTGTTCACACTTGCAGTATGTGACAGATCGCTAAAGTTTCTGGAGTCGCTTCGACTTTCTCCTCATATGCCTGAAACTTCCATGAGAAGCAGAAGAGTGATAAACAGCAAATAGTTACAGTCATTAACTGATAACAAATGTTCTCATTTGCATTCAAACTTTCCCGCTTTTGTACCTGGCAGGCAATATAATGATTACTTTTTTCTTCCTGAGATTGAATGTATGTTAGGCAGAGAATTCTGATGAGGTGAATGCTGCTTCTTTTGGATTAATTCTGTATATTATCTGTAGCTTCCTAGTAGAAATAATCATGAATGCATAGGCTTATTGACCAGATAACTTGCCCTGACTGGTCATAAACTGGATTCCTGAAGTTTGTCTGAAATGGGCATATGTGAAGTAGCTGTTTACTGATTTCCAGAACCACTAAGAATGTCATGCATCAGCTGGCTTTATTTCCTCCTGTTCTGATTACGTGGATGGAGGGCCAGATTCTGCGGTCTACCAGGCCAAAATGGGAGACTGTCTCACTCTCTAAATGCATGAGTTAGGGGTTGGTGTGCCCTCTGCTGCTGCAGTACCTGAGTTCCTCACAATCTTTAAAGCCTCTGAGAGGGACAAGTAGAATTTTCTCCTTTCATAGATGGGAAATTAGAGCAAAGAAAGACTCCATGACTTGTCTACTGTCACATAGGAAGTCTGTAGTTGAATGGGCAACAAAAAAAATTTTCAAAGTTCTGGGCCTTAAATATCTAGGGCTTAAACATCCTTTCATGTTGATAATGCCAGAGATACTGGAGTTGCAAGGAGCAACAAGAAATGTCATCTCCCATGAGGAGATGCTCAGGATACAGAAAGTGTTCTCAGCTCTTTTTGATGTTTGAGGGGATACAATATGAGGGAAGGAGGAGAGGGAAAGGCTATTTCATTTCTACCGAAAAGCAATTCAGAACAGATTCTGGATGTATGTGATTTTACACAATAGTGCAGATGTAAACTGGTGCAAGCAAGAAGGAATCACCTGTGTCCTGTTATGAGAAATTATTTCTCTCCTTTCTGACGCTAAAGATCAGGAAAGGAAACTTCATTGGGTCAGCCGGCAGTAAAAGATGGGTTCTCTTGAATGGGAAGGCAGTAAGAGATATTTTTTTTTCAGAGTGGGAAGTTTTTGTTTTAAACACTATCAGTTTTTATGAAACTGCTTAGTGAAGTTGGACTGGTTTTGCTAAAAGAAAAGAAGACACTTAACATAAGGGTCTACACAGAGTCTTTCAATAACAGAGTAATTCAATATTTCTTTAGGTATGAACAGCTGTTAGCTGTGTCTTCTTGAAGAAAGATGGGAGCGAAGTGATCTTTCCTTTGGGTCGTCATTACTATGAGAAGGAGCAAAGTTATGCAGTGGATAAATTTCTGTACCAGAAGTATCCCCATGAATCCAAGTTGCCTCTGATCAGAAATGTTTTTGCAATACAATCAATTATTGTCTTGTTTTACAAAACATCTGGGACAGTCTTACAAGGCAACTTTTTTTTTTTTTTTAAGTTGAGAATAGACACAGACACAATGTCCTCTTTTTGCTAGTCAGCCCATTCCCACACTGTCACAAAAGCATTGTCATCAGGCTAAGTCTCCAACTGTGACTCTGACCTCTGTCCTTCCTGGACAGTAAAAGCATCAGTCAATACTTGAGACCTCTGCAAACAACAGGCTTTGCTGAGGGTACCCCAAAGCCTTTAATGCTCCAAAACTCTGATCACTGAAAAAAAAAAAGGAATCCCTGGATGAATGCCTGGACAATATTAGTCTCAAATACAACCACTCAGTCTATTTCTTCTGTAAATATGATGACTAAGAGGTTAGTAAAATGCTGTCCCGTCACTTCACTTTCTCCTTGGATCTCTTCCTGGCTTCAGATTTACACATGGCACAGACAGCATTTCTCTTGGGGAAATTCTGACTTTACAAAAATTTTGGGATTCTTATCAGAGAAAATAAGAAAAAAAAAATTGGAGATAAAGCAATCTGAATTGAAACTGCAGCATTTAGTTCTGGGCTGTTTTTACTTTTGTTTATGATCTATTGATCTGCTAAGTTGCCTCCTGAAAGTTTTGTTTCAAATATTTTGGAATATCTGGAGATTCATAGCAGAAAATAGAATGTGAGGAACACTGGCTACTGCTGCAACTAGTCCAGGTACAACGAATTCTTGAATGGAGCCAAAGTGAAATATGGTGATTCAGTTAAATAAACTGAACTTAACTTCTCAGTCAGTTAATATTGCTATACTGCATTTTGAATTCTTTAAATTATGTCATTTCCATTCTGTTAAAGAGCAATTTTTGTCATTTTGTACCCATCACAGGAGGGTAAACATTCTGAAAAAAAAAATAAAAATCCTATCTCTATTTATCAATTGCAGACCTGGCAACAATTATGTGTACTTTTTGACTTTTCAGTTTCATTTATTGCATTTAAAACTGAAACAGTCAGCCTGGAAAACTCTGCTAAATAAAATAAACCAGCACATATATAAAACACCTGAAAATATTTACCTGAATTATTGTATTTTTTAATAGATCTTGACATCCGCTGGCAAAGAGTAAATGTATTTTGTTTACTTCGTTAGCCAAGTGGTTACTTTCCCACTAGATAAATAGTACATGACACTGGTTTGCTAGACCGAGTGAAGAACTAGAGCGAGGGCTGAGTTGTCCTGAGGGGTGGACCACAGGATCCCTTGATGAAAGTACAAACCTATTTGCATGTTCTCCTCCCTGTGTTCAACCAATGTAAGCACTGGAGAGGTATTGGCGCTTGCATGTATTCTATTCTGCTGGTGACTTCATTTTTCATCGCCTCCAGAAAACCTCAGAGTAACTATGCTTCTAATTCAGCTGTCTCAGACAGGAGCCTTCACATAGATGAAGAATTCCAGAGTGCCCTCTGCCTAAAATTGAATAGAGCTGCATAAGAAATACTGTTACCATCTAGTAAAACTGTTGAGACTTACTTCTGTATTTTTCACTCTCCTTTGGTATGATCAGGGATCTTATAAAGTCTTTTAGTGGAGAACAGAAGGAAAAGAAAATGAAGTGTGAGGTAAGGGATTTATGTTCAAATCCCTGCTCTGAACAAGAACATTGTGACTAAAAAACCCCCATTGATTTGGAAAACAGTGAAAGGTGATTCATGAGCCAGTGTGAACATGTAGCTTTCCTGATTCATTCTATGCCAGTTCCCTAGGACTTCAAAGTTTGAATCAAAGTTTCTGCCTTCTTTTGTTAACATTTTCCATGAACTTCATTTCCTCTTTCTGAGGTTTACCTCTCCACCATGACAATCAGAGCTTTTGGTGAGTGTCTTCCACTAGGGATCTGCTCGTGTCTAAGAACAAGCTAGAGAACACAAAAAGTTTCACAGAGCTGAATTTAAACTATGGAGTTCAGAAGGGTTTAGGAAACCTATAGAGGTGAGCATTTTCAATCTAAGCAACGTTTTTCTCTTTGTATTTTCATTTCATGCAAAATTTCAGAATGCACACCATATTATCAGTATGTTTCTTCATTAAAACATTTTTGAATCCACGCGAAAATCAGGAACAATGTATCTAGATTGCATCTCCTGCGTGTAAGAAAGGAAAAAGGTGGCACGACAAAGATTTTAGTGTCTAGTTTTAAACATTTCGTAAATTTTTGAGTGTAAAATCAAGAAGGCCGTAAGGTAGATTAATACAGTAATGTATAACTCTAATTAACTACTGCTTCTGTAAGTGTAAGAAAAATCAGGTGTATGTTTATAGATTTTTATATTATGAATTCTGAAGAAATTATTCTAATGATCTAGAGTAACTTACTTCATAACTTTGGACATAGGACTTCCGTGAATTAATTCCTACTTAAACTAGAGTATAGCTTGTAGAAATAATCTAATCTCAATTAACATCTTTATCAATGCTTAGATAACAGGATTGTGACTAAATTATGCTAAGTATCGAAGGGAAATTCACTAACTATAGGCTATGCTATATGTGCTGTCGCAAGCGCATCAACCTCTGTACAACTCTTTAAATGCTACTGTAGACTAAATCAAATTTGAAGAAGTATCTATGAAGTATATTTGTTCCATGTTTTATATCCTCTAGCTATTTTTTTTTCCAAATATTTTTAAGAAATCAGAACAATTCTTTCTACCCAGATATTAGTTCCTGTTCTCTAAGACAGTCATGCTCAGATCCAGGAGACTTCCACAACAGGATCATTTCATAGGGTTTATGGTATGACTTTATTGAAAGCAACTTAGACATGCCAAACTTTTCCCAAAGTAAAAATAAATAAAAAAAATAAAAATTAAAAGTTCTGCATATGTCCCAAAATTTTGATTTCTCTCAGCAAATTAAGTTCCCAGTGTTAGGAAAGATTTATTACTGTTTTCAGTCTGTATATTTAAAGTCAGCCTTTTATGCGTGTTTAAAGTAATAAGGTAGACATCAGAAAGTTAACGGTTTAATAACAGGTTGCCTAAGAATGCCAGGGCTCTTACAGTGATCTAAATGTAATTGACAGCTATTATTCTTCACTTAGGAGCAGTGGCCCACCCCAGGAGCAATGAATAGACAAATCATATAGTATCATGTTCCTTCTCGATTGAACAACTTTAGGGGCCCATGGCTAACTGCATGGCCTCTTGTTCAGCCGCAGAAGTGTCTTTTTATTTGTTTGAGGAAGTGCACCATTGAATACAGAGGTGAAAGAGAGGCCATTTCTTTTCTTTTTTTCTTTTTTTTTTTTTTTTCCTTTTTCCCCTCAGCTTCAGAAAGGTCAGGAGCTTGCTTCATCTGTCATGCTTAATCAGCTGATGAAAACTCTGCTGATGCACGAGGTTGTGGCTCCTCTATTTTAAGCATAAATCTTAATGGAAGAATCATTCTGTAATGTGTTACTTCCTGAAATGTGGAGCTGCTCTTTTAGGAGTGTACTGGAGGCTTCTGGTAGCATGGTTGTACGGTGTTTCTGGAGCTCTCCCAGGGCACCACGCTTTTGTTGGGTGATATATGTGACAGCTTTGCAATTGCATACGATAAGGCATGTGGTCTCAGACTCCAGCAAAAGGCTGTAACAAAGGGACTAGACGTCCCAACTGGAATGTGAAACAAGTCATCATGACTACAGTTAACAGGATGCTACTGACTGAAGAACAAAGATGCGAGTACATTTCGATTGCCAAAATGCAATTGCTCATTCCCCTCCAACCCATCATCTTTCTGTTTCAAAGTGTTTGTGGAACAGTGGAAAAATGCTGTGTATCTAGTAACGGTTGGCAGGAGATGTGCAAGTGTTGAACTAGAGAGGAAGATAGAATTATGCAATGTTGGCACAAGTGGTCCTTTGTCCTGGCAGGTAGGTCTGGCTGAGCATGCCGAGGAACAAATGCTGTCCCTGTCTTTTCAGTGACATGTCTCTTTTAAAACCCTTTTGAAACGTTTGTGGTAAAAGATGTCTTTTCACTAAAAATTATTTATCTATCTACCTGCCATGTTCTAGTTATTGGTCTTCATATATGATGTATTTTTCATACACGTACATTCCAGGAAGGACCAAGAATTTATCTCAGGAAGAAGGCCCTACAAAGACAAACTGCAGCACCGTAAGATGCAGTGCCTTCTCTACTGTCATAGAAGATGCTCAGAAAGTAAAAGGGGAATGATTTGCAACACAGAAATATGCTCTCCAGGATGGTCATGGATGCTGTTTTTTGCCACAGGATGGGGAAAAAGCAAACAATGCCCAGCATCACGCGAAATGAAAGTAGTCTACAACACTTCTCTTTTTTGATGAGCCTAATCTCCCAGAAACACAAGACTGAAAAAAGAAAAGGAAATGATACCTAGGGGCTTTGTACGGACTCAGAAATGAAGAAGCCTTGATGTGACCTGCGTCAGGTATCCTGACAGGAAAATGTTTGCTACTTTAAAAAAAAAATTCAACAGAACAGGCTGGGCTTCAAGAAATTTGTGTCCCATAAATGATGTGCAATTAATTTGTTCACCATTGTATTCATGTATGTACTGAATTTATGAAGTTCAGCACTAAGAAGGACAGGGCTGCAACAAAGAGCTTTCACAACAGCCTCCCTCTACCCCAGTTTTATCTAATGAGATTGGGAGATATTTCTCGCTATATCACAATGTATAAGAAAACACAAGTGAATGCACAGACAAGGGATGTATTATGTGCATGGAGCATTTGTCAGCTCTCCTCTGACGTACACAGAATTCAAGGTCCTTGTGCTTGCCAGAATATTACATGAATACTGCCAATAATTTCATGGCATCTTGAACTTGGAAGTACTATCTTGGACATAACATACATGATGCACCTTCAGAGAAGCTGAAGAACATTTAAATATACAACCACCTTAGACATGCATAAGCATGTGTGAAGGCTACATCACCCTCTAACACAGCTTTTCCAAATGTACAGGCTGTGACCTCATGAAGAGTCCTGATGGCAATTCCGTTTCAGGTGCTAAGCTAGAAGTTCAGTTTGCAACCACATGTAGAGTTACAACTGGAAAGGATTTGGGAACTGGTATTCCAGTGAAAAAAGGAAACTGCAAATTACAGCAATGTCTCAAGATTGAGTGCATGTGTGCTCATGTGTGTGTGATTCATGTCACTCGTTCTCCACCTGCTGGTGGCATTTTTAAGGCCTATAAACCCTAATGCCCCTGCTACGAGTGATGTGGAGGTTACCACTAGTTAACCCCATAAAAACGTGCAGCCGGCTAATTGGAAAATTCTAACTAAGCCTGTGCTCATGGTTCAGACATCTATATATGAAAGGCACTCAGCTTGTCTGTACAACTGGTCTGCTTGCCACTGGAGAGCAGCAATGGGGTTGGGCAAGCTTTCCTTTCCCAATCACTGGAGCATGATGGCCCGGACGACTGTGTTGATGGCTGGCTTGCTGAGGGACGATTTTTCTGCTGCAGCCACCCATGGTTCCTTAGTTCCAGCTGCCTATTCATCCATGTTCCCCGTTCTCGCTAATCGCCATTTCAGAAACAAAATGAACGGAGGTGAACACAACTATCATTAGGAAAAACGATGACAATTAAATATAATTAATAAACACTCCTATTACAGGGCATATGCATGCTGTGTGTCTAAAATGGACTGAGTTTGAAAATTAGTACACCTCATTACCCAAATGAATTGGAATTACAGAGCACAACTTCCACTATTAATACAGCTTAAAGAAATCCTCCATTTTTTCTCATGTGTATCTGTTTCCAGAAAACTATGTGCTTTTTAGTCAAAGAATATTAGAATGAACATTGCTAATCACATCAGTCCAGATGGCTGGCTCTCTTCGTGCCAAGTGGAAGTATTGTAACCTATTTAATGTGCAATTTACATAAGCTCCATGTTAATAAAGATCCATGAGCTTGTGAACTTTTTCTCTACTCTTTTCTATATCACGGGTTCAGTCCACAAAGGCAGAGCATAGTGCTTGTGACTGCCATGGATACTGGCCTGCTGAAGCCAGGACTGCTCAGTACCTGGCCCTTAACCCTTTTTCCCCAATCTTCTCACAGCAGTATGGGATCCTTTAATTGGTCATTATCCCCTTTTGAAGTTAAAAGTACAGTTAGGAGCGTATATGCCAAGCCCACATAAATCTGTGGTAAAGGCTGGAGTGAAACCTAGCTCAAACTAAAATTATCCTCTTACTGTGTGCATTCAGCCTGCATTGTCAGACCAGCTGGATTGTGTTAGAATTGTTTTGTGTTTATGGACTCTTCATCTAAACCTTACACAATTTAATTTTCTCTGGAAATTCACTAACTTTGAGGCTACTGTGCAACCTGTCCTCCAGTCCAACTAGGATTTTCTGTGTGGCAGGTCACACTATGCTGGCGATCACAACGTATTTTTCTGATGGGTGGAATGATGTGCTTATAAATTCCTGTTGGTATCTCTATAACTCATAAGAGAAAAGTTTTTGTTGCTGAGAGCACATCTCCAGCAAGTTTGGCAGGTCATATACCTTTCTGTTATCCAACTGTTATGTGGAAAGAAATCATACAACCACAGATCATCTAACATTAAATCATGGGCTTGGCTGTACATCCTCCACTTTTCCTGGATCTTATATGGAAGACAGAGACCACTTTTTCTCGTCATTGTAGAAACTCACTGTAAGGGTACTTGTACTTTGAAGACCTGCTCATTCTTACAATTGGGACAGACACTAGCTGAAAATGGGAAACAGGCAAAATTCTTTCCAAGGCCATATAGTTTAAAGATAGAATCGCATGGCTTTTCCTTTGCACGAAAGGGAGAAGCAAGCAGAGGAAGAGAAATTTACTTCAAAAATGTAGTTGTACTAGAAGAAGCAAATTTGTTCATTTAAAAGGATAAGGCATCAGACGATATTTTACCACATAATACAGTATTTGTGGTGAGGTTTGGACTGTAGCCTCAGTTGGGGCTTCCTCTGGACGGGCCTGACTTTGCACTAATATAATTTCCGATGTCCACACAGCACAATTTAATCTATAATAAGCAGCCAACAGGGCTCTGATGCCAGAATAGGAAAACAGGAAAATAAACAGGTAAATTAGAAAAAAAGAAATAAAAGAAAGAGACATACCAATCAGATAGACTGCTCTAGTACAAAGTGTAATTGGTACTTTGGAAATATGCTCTGAGAAACTTCTTATTGCTATTAAATTGAATTTTGCTATTAAAGTGAATTTTGCTATTAAAAATATGACATCAGAGAAGACTTTATAATAGAAAGAACAGTCCATAGCATCAGTTGACTGGGAGGGCTACGTGATCTTTAAAAGTAGAGGTTTTTAAGACCAATTTGCACAGGCATTCAGTGGTCTTTTCAATGCTTTTTATCTGCTAGGGATCTCAAATGAAATTTTTGCAGTAATTTGTGTGTGTGTGTGTTCATGTATATGCATACATTCAATGGGAGTTTAAGAGAATAAATTCTTATAAAGCAAGAACATCCTAGATTATCTGTTTACCAAGACAATACAAATTGCGGGAATATTTAGGGGTTATATGCTAGAAAACATTAAAAACCCACAACTATTGCTTTGTAAAGGACCTTATGAATTTCACCTGTGCACAGCTTCTTACACAAAGCTCAAGATGACACTTGCCTGTCCCTGCAAGCCTGGAGTCAACCAGTAAAATCTCCCCGAGGGCTGCTAGAAAAGCACAGGATGCTCACTGGTCTGTACCTTGTTGTGCCAGGCCTGAAGTGAGCACGTGTGCTGCCTGTGCTCAGCACAGCAGGACAATAAGATTCAGTAGGCTCTACTGAAAGCTGCAAAGTTCTAGTTGAGACTCTTCTACCTCAATGTAGCACCTGATCTTGCAAGCCTCTGTCAGGGCTAATGTAGCTAGAGTAGCTCTTCGTTCTGGAGGGGAAGAGGAGAATTGGTAGGATGACTCCATCACATCCCTTTCTGCCTGCTTTTCTGTGACTCCTTGAAAATAAGCAACCTCTGAGTAAGATTATGTTCAAACATCACTAGTTCCAAGACTCCAAGCCTGAAAATTCAGGGGAATGTTTTATTGATAGAAAATTGTCACATGCATTTCTGACAGACATTATCTTGTTTGGTAGTTGTTTTGGTTTTTGCCTGTTTCAATTGAAATATTGAAATATCTTTTCCATGTGTATGGGAAAGATGGAATTACTCAGGAGTGATTTCTTCTAACCTTTAGAAAACACTCCCTTAGTCTTCTTTTGGCTGCTACTAATGCCTCCTGCTGCTTTAACCTCTGTTTTCCTACACAATGTGTGTTTATGGCATTTTAATCAAGTCTCCCCATTAAGAGTGTGAGCACCATTTTATGTAAGGTGAAGGCTTGGACACAATCTACATCAACACCTGTCAGAGCCTAGTGATTATGCATAACCTACATAACAGCTTTTCTGTTACACTTTTGACTAAGTTCTCACTCATTTCCTAAACCTTGACAAGACAGACAATCTGCCTTCCCATTAGAATCTCATGCCCACTGCCCACCATTACAGTCAGCTATCAATGAATGAGGTGACTGTAAACTAATCTACATTTACTGGTACCTGCTAGTACCAGCTAAGTCTTCTTTATCTCTTCATATAAAAAAAGCCCTGGTGAGTACATGTGCTCACGAGATTTACAGTAGGGATTAGAATCTGGAAGATAAATTGTCCTTCCCATTACACATACACAACCTATTGCCAGGTCAGGATGCATTCTGTCACTTAACACAAGGGAAGACTTTGGCATGAAAACCAGGATGTATTTTAATCTATTAATCAAAACTGGTGTAAACTTATCTTTAGACCTTGTCCAGACAAGAAGGAAAAATCATGTCCAAACAGAAATAACTAAAACAAGTTCTTACCTGCTTTATTTCTGTGGGTCTTTTTTCCCCTTTTTTCCTTTTCTTTTTTTTTTTTTTCCTAAATGTTTGAGACTTAGTTGGCGTTTTACTCTTGAATGGTGAACATGGACCCCTCAAATGGCTTATTTCAGGTCTGTAATGATTATGAGTATTTGTATTAATGCTAAAATGGCCACAAGAATCTCCAGGAAGGTTTTTATTTGTCCTGGATATTATGCCAACATCTAAAAGACGTTTCTTCTAAACAGACTGTAGAAACATTTAAGAACCTAAAGGTATTAAAACTTTACCAAAATAAAACTTCAGTTCTGGACATGGCTGCTGAACTCTAGCAAATATCTTTTGTGAATGACTGAATTGTCACATCAGTAACTACTGATTCCTATTTTTGAGCATGCAGACTACTTTTATTACCTGTTCCTGGGTTTGATCCTAATCTTCCAATTGGTTCTGCTTAAGTGAGCCAAATCACCTTGCTATAGCAATAGTAGGAACTTGTTCTTTCATGTCTTCTGTACATCAGTGCTCTCACGGGGTAGTCTTACTCTTAAAAATTATTTCTCTAAATAAATAAGAATCTCATTGCAACCATACCTAACTAATCTAACCTTTTATCCTATTGAAAAATCAGGTAAATAGGAAAATAAACATATTTCTCTTCCATTTGCTCCACCCATTCTCCCAGATTCTCTCCCAGTAGTTAACTACATTGCAACACCAGGAGTTATCAACTGCCTCTCAAATCCAGAAAGACAATTTTTAACCTCTTCCTTTATAGCTGGCCTCAGGCTCTAAATGTCTCCATAGGACCCTCAAGTAATAATTAGAGCAATTAGTTCCTGCCCCTCTGGGATAATTGCTAGCATAAATTGAACTGACTTTCCTAAAAGTTCCTCTAAAAAATTGGAAGCAGGAAAGAAGGAAAGAAAGAAGGAAGCAAGCAAGCAAGCAAGCAAGCAAGAAAGCAAGCAAGCTGAAACCTCACTAAACAACTGAGGAAAGAAAAAGGCTGTAGATGCAAACAGGCAAAAGTAAATGGGAAAAGGAAAAGCAAGACAAGATGGTTTTCCACATTCCATTCCTGTGATACTGCCTCACTCACAAGCACCACATATATAACATTCCTTCTTGCAGGCAACAGGCCTCCCTACCCCAGGTGCCATCAAAAATTATGGGAGGGAAAAAAAGAGAAACTCGTATCTTAAAAGCAACCCTGTTTTTCATCAAAACATATTGCTTTAAGGCAGCCATCTGACTGGAAAGGGGAAAAAATAATTAAAAGAGTCTTGCTCCTTAAATTTCTATGTAATGCTTAGCCAAAAGAATAACTGAAGAGTAATGAGCAGGAACTTGAATTTACCGAGTTAAAGAGAAAAACACTGCTGTGGAATAATTTGCTAGAGGGGATTAGGTGCAGGTCAACATAGCCCTCTGTGGTCAGCAGCAACAAAAGAAGAATCAAGCAGAAATTCATTACAATCCGGTGCCAAGAGTAGGAATGCTGTATTTAATGATTTCAAAATTTGCCTATGTTTGGAATTAGCACAAAACCTGACAATTTCAAATTTCTTTCTGAAAGAAATAGTAGAAGCTGTTTTATTTCTTTCAAAGCCTTCTGTTTAAACAATGTTAAAATATTTCTTTTTTATTTTAGTTTAGTTTTTATAGTGTGCAGCATACATAAATATTTAAAGTAAACAAATAAGAAACCCTCATATTTTATTCAAACACATTGAAATAGAACAGTTTGAATAGTTGAAAGTGTCCACCTCCTTTTTTATTTTTAGTGAAAATGAAATACTGGTGAATTTCAAGAAGTATTTTGGTAGAGCTACATGGACACAGAGTATATTCTCCCAATAATACTCAAGCCAGTTTTGCTTCAGAACTTAATTGTCCCCTGATGCTTCACTGCAAATAGATAGGTTTAGTGCACTCAATCTAGCAGGACATACAAAAAAAGTAGTTAATATGAAATTATTATTTTGGACTGTGAAAGAAGAAAAAAGAGTCGATAAAAGAATCTTGAAATGATTTCACATCACTTGCCTAATTGTATAATCCCCTAATTCCTTCTGTTTTTCTTCTCTCTATGAGACCTTGGTGTCTCCTATCTCTGCCTCTATTTTCTTAAGAAAATATCTCAGGACAAGATTGAAGCTTTACTAAAGTATCACAGGTGAAAAATTATGTACTTCGGAAATGGAAAAAAGAACTAACTAAGATTCAGAAAATGATTGAACTATTGCTTAACTGTTGATCCTGGAAAGAGATGATCATGCCCTTTGTGTAAATGAGTGCCAGTTTGCATGGCTCATCTGGCCTGGAGAAAGGCTTTAGGACAGAAAACCTCCACTCCCCTCTCTTGCCCAGATGAGCAGGGAGTTAGCAGCAGAGGGACAGAGGTTTGGAAGAACTGAGAGCAGGCCTCTGACTTCACTGAGTCAATGCCAACCTGAATCCTATGCAACCTCAAGGCTGAAGAAGATCATCCATGAGCAGATGCAATATGGGGCTGGTCTTAGGTCAGGTTGACTGAGACAGAAGCAGTACTGAGCAGCCCAGGAATGACGAAAGTAACACAGGAGTCATTCTCACCTCAACACTTGCCCCATCAAATCTGCCGACATATGACTTGAATCCTAGGACATAATTTTTGTTTTACTAGAAGTCCTGTGTTGTTCATCATCTTTCAGAGAATCATGCCAGGACCAGAAGTCCAGCCAAGTGCAAGGTCCTACATCTGGGTCGTGGCAATCCCAGGCACAAATACAGACTGGGCGGAGAATGGATCGAGAGCAGCCCTGAGGAGAAGGACTTGGGAGTACTGGTGGACGAGAAGCTCAATATGAGCCGGCAATGTGCTCTTGCGGCCCAGAAGGCCAACCGCGTCCTGGGCTGCATCAAGAGGAGCGTGGCCAGCAGGTTGAGGGAGGTGATTCTCCCCCTCTACTCTGCCCTCGTGAGACCTCACTTGGAGTATTGCGTCCAGTTCTGGAGTCCCCAACATAAGAAGGACATGGACCAGTTGGAGAGGGTCCAGAGGAGGGCCACGAAGATGATAAGAGGGCTGGAGCATCTTTCCTATGAGGACAGGCTGAAAGAGTTGGGGCTGTTCAGCCTGGAGAAGAGGAGGCTCCGGGGTGACCTTATAGCGGTCTTCCAGTACCTCAAGGGGGCCTACAGGAAAGATGGGGAGAGGCTGTTCAGGAGGGCCAGTTGTGATAGGACAAGGGGTAATGGTTTTAAAATAGAGGGAGGTAGATTCAGGTTGGATATTAGGAAAAAATTTTTTACCATGAGAGTTGTAGAGCACTGGAACAGGTTGCCCAGAGAGGTGGTGGATGCTCCATCCCTGGAGACGTTCAAGGCCCGGTTGGATGAGGCCCTGAGCAACCTGATCTAGTTGGAGATATCCCTGTTCCTTGCAGGGGGGTTGGACTAGATGACCTTTGAAGGTCCCTTCCAGCCCTAATTATTCTATGATTCTATGATTCTATGATTCTATGATTCTATGATTTACATGTGTGGCAGAAATGCAGTGGAATTGGGAGCCACAGTGCCAGAGGGAGAAAATTTCTTTTAACCTGAAACTTACTTGTCTCATACTGGCTCATCTGTAAATATTGGTAGGCTGACTACTAAACTCTGATAATTGAGAAATGTTATTGTTTTGAACAGACAGGCATCAGAACACACTGTTAAAGATTGAGTGCTTAGTAATATGTGGATGTGTTTTATAGGTTAACAAAATGTTGAGTCTGTGATCTGAGACACAAAACTTGATATAGACACTGACTGCTTATTCAGCTTTCCACATCTATATGAATTGGAGTAATTACAATGAAGGCAGAGAAACTCTAGTGACGTAAAATATTGGATTACTGTGGTGCTAAAAAAATAGAAGGGTAAGCAACACCTGAATCCTCACATAATGCACTCCTCACTTACAGTTAATGCAGTGTGAATTCAAATGAAATATAGAAATGTAAAACAGGAAGAGAAGATGATGGCTGACATCAGCCACTACAGGCATATTTATATTTTCTTCGGTATTTCCTCAGAGATCAAGAAGCACAGCTGACATACATTCAAACGAGGTAATTTCCATATCTTCGAAGTCGGTGTAACATGCACTTACTTGGTCACTTCAACTAGACGATGTGATATACATAAGAATTTCCAGCTTCATTAAACACAATAAGAAATAAGACGTCATGTGTCTTTGAGAATTTGCACCTTTCTCACTTCTGGTACAAAATATAAATGATAGGACATATAATCGGTGAGTTAAAATATCAGGGTACAAATATTCGCCAGCCAAGAATCACGGAGGGCATCAGACAAGCAGAAGTTTAGAAACATTTTAATAAGATAAAAATCAAGCTTACACAGTTCTACTTCATAAATAAAATGTCTTCAATTTTATGTATTTTGATTACGTTAATTTGTATCCGCATCTTGGGGAAATGCCATGCATTGTAGTCAAATCCTGACAAGAATGTAGACTAAATCCCCACATTATAGTTATTTTGGTGTTTGGCAAAATCAAGTCCTTCTGTAAAGGTGCGAAAGATGCTAAAAATGTAGAAATTGAAGGAGGTAGTAAGGTGTGTGGTGGCACTGCTAAGCTGAGTGAGAGTGGGTGTGTATCACATACTTGGGTAGGTGTGAAGACTATGTGTGGGAGGACGTGGGAGAGATTCGACTTTTGTAAGGGGATATCAAACTTAACATCCTGTCTGGGAAAGATTTTCTTATCTTCAAAGGTAAAAATGCTGCCTTGCAATAACATGCAACATCACCTCTATAGATTTGATTACTTTGAAGCATAAACAGAAGTATCTGCTCTCTGACAAGAGAACTCAGCACTTACTGTTAAGGGGAGTAATGTGTAAAATCTCAGGAAGATGCTAATTTCTCAAAGCTAAATCTATCTACAAAACACCAATACGTGCTGACTGGTGGCACAGCATTGCTAGAGGGATGATTTCCAGTTCAAATTTGATGGCAAAAGTATACATTTTGGTACCTGTTTCCACGTGCATTGCTTAGCTTTTATGCTAAAAACTACACTTTTGATCAGTCCTGAAGACTGAAAGTCAGACCGTGGGCAAATAGTTCTGTGTAAGTGTAAGAGTCCAAAGGAGGAGTCTGCCAGGTGAATGCCTTTTTACTAGACACTACTTTCACTGAAGGTTGTGAAGTGATTCTGAGTACATAACTGTATTTCTCATCTGCGCTTCCGTATATTGAAGCAGTGTGGAGTCTTACATACGTGAGGAAGAGCGTGGGCAAGTGGAGAAGTTCTGAGAGGGAATGTGTCAGATCTATAGCTACACACAGTGTTAACACATGCTTGGTCTCCCACTCTCTGCATTCTCTCCTCTACATCACCTGCCTTCTGAGTTGAACATCTTGGAGGTGGTGAGACAACATGACAAGGAAGAAGTGTTTTCCCAGCTCTGGCAAAACACAGGAGAAGTATAAATGGGCCAGTTGATACAAGGGATGTTAGAATTTTAGGACAAGACGTAGCTTAATTTCCAATGTTCAGCAACACATTAGGCAGGTACAATATACTGCCAGCTCCCTTCCCAAGCATATAGAAGGTTTAAAGCATGTTGGAATACAGATAACCCACTGAACATCTTCTGAACATCTTCAGATAAGCTAGCTGAACATGACTCTTGTTGCCTATACAAAGAAGTACATTCCTGGGTTTTGCATATAGCAGTTTATTTCTTAGCGTTGAGTTAGATATGATTATGACTCTCCAAATGCTGACCCTTCTGACTTCAGTGGCAATTGCAGGTGCTCAGCAGCTTTGAAAACATGAGTAGAAGTACTGTAGGTGACCACGTCCCTAAAGTTGTTATACTGGATCAGGCAATGAGTCATTTGATCAAAACTCCTGTCTTTTAAGACAATTGCTTCAGAGCATGATCCAAGACAATTACAGGCAGAATATAGTATGTGCTGTATTAAGGCCTTCTAATCAATATTAGAGGTTAGATAAGACTCTGAAGCAGTAGTTTGCTATGATTTCAATAGCTGCATTAACTGTTCTGCCTCTAGATTCTTGCCATCCATTTAAACACACGTTTTCCCTTTGAGTCTCACCACTCACAAACCTCAACTATTTACAAACAGTAAGAAGTAGGTCACTCCCACTTCTTCAGATCCTAAAGCTGTAATGAAGTGTAAACATAAATGCATTCCTGTTGAGCTGATCATGAGTCAACTTTTATTCTCACACCTATCTGTGGGACTGAAGCCTAAACAGGGAATGTATGCAAAACTACAGACAGAAATGACTGGAGGGGAATGTATTACAAGAGTGTTATTAATCTATTATTTTTTATTGCCCTCTCTACTTTACACTCTTCCTTCATATCATTGTTCCTTTTACATTTATTTTCCCTTCCATATCACTGGTCTTACTTAACAGCTTACATTCCTGTTCAGTAGCTAATTCTTATTCAGTACTAATCATTCCGGTTTTCAGTAATATAATATTCCCAAATAATCCTCTTCTAAATGAGATTTTATCGTGCCTGGCCTTTCCTTGATCAGGATTTTCTTTGGATATTTGAAAATGACAAAAAAAAATCAGTCATTTTTAGAGTATGAAGAGAATGGAAAAGCAAAAATTTGTTTTCCATTATAAAAATAACATAGCTGTAACATTTTCTTATGGCAGTAAAGCATAAGTGATTAGAGCTCAAAGCTGGTATCTAAAGCAGTAAGAGCTCTTAGTCTCATAAGTGACATATTTGATCATTTTAAATTTTGGATCACATATGGATCTACCACAGAGCTAGTCTCTTTGTGCTCCCTTTGTAATGAAAACAGTGAGAAATACTTTGCAGTACAAGTTCTCACATTTATTTTGGACACCCTCTTTAGGATAAAAAATGGTATACCTTAAAAAACTTAAAATATGAACAACTACTTTAATTAGATAAATTTGATTTTTGTCCCTAATTCTCTCCAGTTTGTGGCCTACCACATCTATGTGAAGGGAAAGGGATGTTTCATGATTCACCAGAGAGCAACGGTGGCTCTGGAGCTGCAGAGGAAATCTCAGGCAATATGTGCCTTGTTGGTTGTGCTAGTAGGGGAGGCCCACTTCTATCTCCCTTCAGTAAATTTTCACCTGTGCATAACTTAAAAGGTCCTGAAGAATTAAGCCCAGAAATCTTTTGCACCTTCATTCATGGACACAGATAGTTGTGCATCTCCCATGAATGTCAATAGGAGTTACCTATTTGCACCAAAGGGACAATATATGCCATTGTTGAACTCATTTGCCCTTAATTTTCTCATTTTCTATTAAATTTCTTCAAGCTTAGATGGCTCATAGTTTTCCTTCACTGTTGGTCTAGTAGAAAGTCATTTCAAGCACTGCAGGTCTGCCCGCCATAATGACGGTGCTAAATGCCATAGTGAGGTTTCGATGTTCACAAATCAAAGCTGTTCTATTTCCTTCTTTCCTGCTCAAAGGTTATAGGTCTAATAATTAGAGTGGCCCCTTGATGAGCACATTGAGATCCAGCTTACATGCCTTAATGGCAGCAATAAGAATAAAATTATAGCTCTTTGTAGCAATCTTTTTTGATATGGTGTTAACTCTGCATTGTGTTAAGTTAAAGTGTGGTTATTATATTGTTGGATGCCAGCAGAATTTCACACATAAGTAAAATGAGAAAGGTTTGACCTCTTGGGACATTCTAAAATGCTGTTTAAAGAGAAAACTTAGAAGCCACCTAGATAAAAGACTAATTTTTTTCTGCTTTAATCAGCAATAAGGTTATTATCTAAGACTACTAGACCAGTAGGACAACCTTCTCTTAACCAGTGACTCAGGTCAGACCAGCATCTGAATGCAGGGCTGTACCTTATGACTTCAGTGGGATTTTTACATGTGCCTTAGCACATTTATTTATCAGCCATTCTGGAATAGTTACAAGATCAGGTTCGAGACCATCTAAGGAATCTGAAGGTGCACAAGTCCATGGGACCTGATGAGATGCATCCATGGGTCCTGAGGGAACTGGCAGATGGAGTTGCTAAGCCACTATCCATCATATTTGAGAATTTGTGGCAGTTCGGTGAAGTTCTCACCAACTGGAAAAGAGGAAACATAGCATCCATCTTTAAAAAGGGAAAAAAGAAAGACCTAGGGAACTACAGGCCAAACAGCCTCACTTGTCTGTGCCTGGCAAGATCCTGGAGCAGATCCTCCTGGTGACTATGCTTAGGCATATGGAAAAAAAGGAGGTAATTGGTGACAGCCAACATGGTTTCACTAAGGGCAAATCTTGCCTGAGAAATTTGGTATCCTTCTGTAACAGGGTTACAGCATTGGTGGATAAGGGAAGAACAACTGACATCATCTACCTGGACTTGTCCAAAGCATTTGACATTGTCCCACGTGACATCCTTGTCTCTAATGTGGAGAGAAATGCATTTGATGAATGGACCACTCAGTGGATAAGCAATTCACTGGATAGTTGCACTCAAAGAGTTACGGTCAACAGCTCGATGTCTAAGTGGAGGCCAGTGACGAGTGGTGTTCCTCAGGGGTCAGTACTGGGGTTGATGCTGTTTGTTTAACATCTTTGTTGGCCACATGGATAGTGGGATTGAGTGCACCCTCAGCAAGTTTGCAGATGACACGAAGCTGTGTGGAATGGTTGACACGGAGGAGGAAAAGGATGTCATTTTGAGGGACCTTGACAGGTTGGAGAGGTGGGCCTGTGAGAACCTCATGAAGTTCAACAAGGCCAAGTGCAAGGTCCTGCACATGGGTCGAGGTAATCTCAAACATAAGTACAGGCTGGGCAGAGAATGGATTGAGAGCAGCCCTGTGCCACACAGGGAGGTAGAGGAATTGGAAGTGAAGGCAAGGAGTGGAGCCTAGGAATGGGAAGGCGTTATTTTTAATGTTTGCCTTTTGTTTCACATTACCTAAATTATTCATTACATTTGAATTTTAATGGGCTAGAAATCACGTTAATTTTCTCCAAGTCGAGTCTGGTTTACCACAACAGTAACCGATAAGAAATCTCGCCATCTTTATCTCAACTCATGATCTTTCTCATTCCTCCTTCCTATTTTTGTCCCTAGTCCTGCTGTGAGAGGTGAGATAGGGGGTTAACAAGTGGCTGGTTGAGAGTTTAGCTCCTCGCCAAGGTTAACCCACCACACTAGGTCCAGTTTTTAATACTGTGCCCTTTGCCATTCAAATACCTGAAATACTTATCAAATTTTAGCCTACAGCTTTTCACTTGGATGTGCTGTGAAATCAGATTGTAAACTTGCAAAGCATTAATTGTTGCATATTCAAAGTTTTTCTCTGAGTTATGGAAAAGCATTACTTATTGGTCTTTAATATTAGAAATTTAATGAGCAATGTGAAAAAAAACAAACCAAACCAAAAAGAAACAGGACAATTATCACTGAGAAAAAGTGGTTGAGACATGATTACTCCGCATTTTTAAGCTGTTGTGTGTAAAGATGGAATAATATCACCTACACTACAGAAACTGACTCCAGAAATTTTTGTAAACAACTTTTAGATATAAGGGGACTGTTCTGGCCATAGATAAAGTCAAATAAGAATAATCTTAATTTATCTTTGGGTGGTTCTTGATATACAACTTAATATTCTTTGAAGTATCTGTATTGGGTTTATGTGGTGAGGTTTTGGTAGCAGGTGAGGGGCTACCGGGGTGGCTCCTGTGAGAAGCTGCTGGGAGCTTCCCTGGCTCCATGTTGGACCTGCCTCTGGCCAACACCGAGCCCATCAGCGGTTGTGGTAGCGTCTCTGTGATAACGTATTTAAGAATGGAAGGAAAAAAACCAACTGGAGTGAACCTGTAGTAGAGAGAGGGAGAAGGCATGGACCGCATGCCGGGGCAGGTGGATATGCTTGAAGAAGGTCGTGACTCTGTGGGAAGCCTGCACTGGAGCAGTCTGTTGGTAAAGGACTGCACCCCATGGGAGGGACCTCACGCTGGAGCAGGGGAAGGGTGTAAGGAGTCTTCCCCACGAGGAGGAAGGAGCAGCAGAAGCAACGTGTGATGAACTGACCACAACCCCCATTCCCCATCCCCCTGTGCCACTGTGGGGCAGGAGGCAGAGAAATTAGGAGCAAAGCTGAGCCTGGGAAGAAAGGAGGGGTGGGAGAAAAGCATTTTTAAGATTTAGTTTTATTACTCATTATCCTATTTTGATTTGATTAGTAACACATGAAATTATTGTCTCGACCCTTGAGCCTTTTCTCATATATTCTCCTCTCCAACCCACCGGGGAGGAGGAGTGAGCGAGCAGCTGCGTGGTGATTAGTTACCAACTGGGCCAAAACCACGACAGCGTCTAAAGTCTAATACATTGAGGAAATAGTCTCTGAACAGACTTTTTTTCAGAATAATTATAATTCCATAGATTCAAATTCCTCCATTTTACATGTTAAAACAATAAAATGGAGTATATGTAAGCTTTTTCAATGGTATCTTTTGGAAGTCAATTTCATACGTTTTTCATATGTTTTGAACTTTCTAAAAGGAACATCTTTCAAAATTATATTAAATGAACCCTGGGTAGCAAAAAATTTCCCATGAATGTTGGTTTTGTGTTACTGCTAAATTGCTTCCAGTACATTAGATTAGCTTCTTGCATAACATTGCATTATTCAGTGCTTGTGCTTTTTCTTCACTGCTATTTCTAGCCCTTATTCCTCTTTATTCACCTCTGGGGACAGGGAATTATCTGACAGATATTGCCACCTGCTGAGGTGGAAACTTGGGAGACTGGTCTAAAATTAAACATGTTACTGAACTAAAAATTCTAGTTGGGTTGTCTACTGGGACTGAGCATGGTAACTCAAAGTACAAGTGCCTACTGGTTGAAGCTAAAGGATCTGCCCCACCCACAGGGAGGCAGCAGCAAAGTTGTGCCCCATTGAGTATGGACTAGCTAATGAAGAAAGACACTGACTCACATTGGCTTTGTAGACCCCCTACCCTCTGCAGCCAGAAAAAATGGCCATGATCACTTGGGCTGGGGTCCTGCATATACAGGCTGTAGAGTTTCATATAAAACTAGATCAAATCTGAGTGATGTGAAGGGCCTCTGGTGATTATATCCTTGGATGCCAGAAAAAAAATCAGTTGTGAATGGAGAAAATTTTGGCTTTCGACCTTGTATGGTATAGGTGTGCACACTAAAGTAGCTGATGTTAGTTGTGACAAACTTCACCCTACTGAATGCCTTTCCTTCTTAAATCAGTATTTGAAACAAAGCCTTTTCTATTAAAAACATAATAATGTTATATTAATGGTTTCAAATAGTGGTACATTTATGTAATGATTTCAGTTCTTTAAATATCTTACTTTGTAGGAAGATGTATCTTGTTTTTTCTTAATTCAGCACTCAGCTATTTGTTGTAAGTTTTTCTTTGACAAGCAGATACTTTCCCTTTTCCCAGACATGTTTTCCCTTTGCAGATATCACTGATTGAATCACTTTGTCTTTACTGTGGCACAGAGAGAGTTGCTTGAGCCTTGACTCATATAGCACATTCCTTGTCCCTGTCTTTGAACTCTTTCTTGTATTTCCATATCCTGTTTGTAGAGTGAATACAAGAACTGATTGCAAGCATTTCACTATGTCTGTGTTCAGGAATTTTATCAGTTAAACCCTTCATTTGTTTTTATGTTTGTGCTTGTGGAATTGCAGCTTTATAGGTGTGCATTAGAAGGAAGCACCCAGAAAATGTCATTTTTTTGTTACTGCTTCCACTATTTCATTTGATGTTCCTGAACAGTTGGGGTTTAAGAATGGGATACTTTTTCTTCCAAAAGATCCACATATATTTACTACTTTTTAATGCCACATTGTGGTTACACAAAACTCAGCATAATCTATATTAATAGCATATATGAATAAATGTGCATTAGAAATGCCACCATTTCTCTGATCCATATACATTTATTACAGAATAGATCAGTGTTCTGCAGTATATAAGGACATTATTATCCATGTGACAAGCAATTCTGCTCTACTTCAGATATTTTAAGCCAGGTTTCAACAGATATTTAATAGTCAAAGAAGGAAAAGTATATCTAAAGGATCTGCAAAAGATTTAGATATTTTATTCTATAAGAGCCAGGTGAGCAGCGTTGTGAAAGTTTGCACATACCTATGTCACATTTGCTACTTGCTGTCTAAATTACTGTTAGTTGGGTGTGTAAAGTTCTTATGGTACCTAATCTGCACGCACCTAATAGATCTAGCTCCATATGGGATTTTCACATTTTTATGAAGTTTGGACTTGTCCCACCTGAGTTAATACTCCCTCTGTTGAGGGAGTGTTGAGCCTGCACTCATACTGACTTGATATTTCTTTTTTCTTTTGCATCATGAAGAGGCAGACACTGGTGAGGCCTTGAAGTTAGCTACTAGTTCTCAGCTTGCAGGTTAATTGATCTGGAGATACCTCTGTTTTTGTTTCAATTTCTGGTGTGAAGTTCACTAAAGAACAAGCTCTTGGCTCTGTGCTGAGTAGCCACAAACGACACCAATAGAGATACAGATAGAGATAGTTGTATCACTCTTATTAAGCTGGTATAGCTCAGATAACACACCCTCTCACAATCTGTGTGAGATTTACAATCTGAGTGCTTTTACTGAAATGATTTATCTCCCTATGGGAAGTGTAAAAGAAAATTGGATTATAAGCCTTCTTGAGTTTAGTTGAGTTTGTGCCTGTGAAAAGGCAAAAATTCCTCTAATTTTTTTGAAAGTTGTTTATGCTTTGAGTAAGAGATTCTGCAGTGCATCGGATAGTGGTTTACTGACTGAAAAACAATACTCACCATAAAGAAAAAGTCCAGAAGCGATGCAAAATGAAGCCAAAGCTACCACTATTTATTCCGCTTTCCTTATGTTGCTTCATCTTTTGAATAAGATTCTGCAACTTTGGCAGTGAAGGGCCACCTTTCAACTGAAAAACAAGGAGAGAGGAAGGAAGGAAGGAAGGAAGGAAGGAAGGAAGGAAGGAAGGAAGGAAGGAAGGAAGGAAGGAAGGAAGGAAGGAAGGAAGGAAGGAAGGAAGGAAGGAAGGAAGGAAGGAAGGAAGGAAGGAAGGAAGGAAGGAAGGAAGGGAGGAAGGGAGGGAGAGAGGAAGGAAGGAAGGAAGGAAGATAAGAAATTCTTAGAAGTGTTTTGACATTTTTGTGATATTTTTTCCAAAGATGGCAAAACATAATCCATAGAGTAAGTGTAATTGTATGGAGGAAAGCCAAATCCCAAATTGTCTCAAATGCATACTTATGAGAGAGATAAATTATGTCCAACAGGAGATATGATCATTGTTCAACTCTGAGGAATGAACACACTTCTGAGAGGATAGTAGAGAAAATACAGAAGTAATACAGTATTATTACCTTCCAAATGATGTTTTAAGATCTACATTACTAATGACTCAATATCATTGAAATTAATTTATTTGGCTTTTGTCCTAAGAAATGATTATTCACTTAAAGTACTTCCACCTGAATGTACAATGTTGACGAACATTGAATAATTGAATGCATATGATTAAGTAAGAAACGACACAAAACTTCATGAGTATACTCAATAGCAAACTGTCTGCATAAGTAAGAATTGCATCTTTCAGCTAGCCCAAAATATCCAGGGATGCATACAGACCTGTGTCACTTTTAGGATTGGTTTTAAATAGCATGAGCTAAGATAGTGTTCATTGAGTTTATTTATCTAACGGGTTTAGATAACATTCGTTGGAGTTGACTGTGCTGTTCTGACCTAGGTGACAAATCATGAAAGCACTGGATTAGATTGCTGGTATCTCAAAGGTTAAATTGCCACTTACTCTGTGATCCATGAGGAAAATAAATAAATTGGAGAAGAATGCGGGGTTTACTATGTGATGAATATACTGAATATCCTTACATCTCCCAAAACTGAATGGGAAGACTCACACGTAATCTGTAATCTTATTTTTTCTTTGTGTTAATAAGACATCCAAATTGAAGAATTCCATATATTCTGTCAATATTTGAGGCTCTCTGTTACTGACCATTGAATTAGTGTCTGCATCCTGGAAGGTTAGTAAGATAACCCAAACTTCATGTTCATTGAAGTAGTCTCATTATACACTCAGAACGTGTGTGTAAGCTTGTTATGGTGGAAATATGCCTGTTTCAGTACACATCGTCACCACAGATCTGTGCAAGAGGTTAGTAGCAAAGCACCATTGCTAATGAGGACGGGTAGTTTCCTGCATGCTTGCATATGCATATTGGTAATGATGAGTGACATACGAACAGCATGCTGCTATGCGTATTTTGGCAATCCAGGAGTTGCTTTGCTCCGTGTTCCTACTGTATGTGTATTTTGGCATGTTGGTTTAGTGCGTATTCCTAACTAGTATGTAGATGTGTAATGTTGAGCCTGAGTTTGTGTGTTGTAATTTTTCATAGCAATATGCAGCACAAAAGTAATTGAAAGGGGAAATGGAATATTATTTTGTTAGCTTAATGACATCACAAGTCAGCAGGGAAACCAGCAAAGTGTAAAAAACTTTATATCACTATTGGCTGAGGATTGCAAAGCCAAACTGGGTGTGATTTAAGTTGTATGTGTGAAGAAGCAAAACAAAAACTCTGAAATTTTGCCAAAAAGGAAAACAGAAATGGTAACCCTTTTTCATCTCGTGAAGTCACTGAATCCCTTTATATGAGATGTAAAGATGGTTTATAATGACTTTAAAAGATTATTTGAAATATCCTTGTCCTAACTGAGTCTTATTCTTTTATTAACTGCATCAGGATGAATTAAGAATAACTTCATACAAGTAAATGGCTTTAAACTAGCCAGAGAGGGAATCTGATCCACTAAATACAGTTCTGCTTTATTCCCTGCCTCAGCCTATGACTGCTGAATTAAGCAGGGAGAAACATCACCTGTTATTTTGACCACCCAGTCCGTGTAATAGTGAACATGTGGCTAAAGCGAATGTGACTTGCTGGCTGTTGAAAGATCTGGTTTATATTCCAAGGTCTACCACTAAGTCCTAGTTTCTGACCTGGCATGAGTGTTTAACCCCTATGTTCACAGCTTTTTCTTCATCCACAAAGTTAGACTGGTGTTATCTCACAGGAATGATATGAATTCAAATATTTCACCAATCGCAGATTTTGTTTTGAAATCCATTAATAGAAGATCCTATTAAGCATATATTAGTTATGAAACAATTTTTCTGAAGATTTAGGCTAAGTGCAGGACAAACTTGCTGAAATACAATTTGTAATATTCTTTACAGATCTCTGAGCTTTTGTTAGGCCCTAAAAGCTTGTAATATAGGTTTACATTTCAGAGGTGAAATTAATGGGATCAGGACTGGCCTCCTATCAGAAACTGAATTTCTCCTCTGCTGTCCCTTTATACAGAGATCCAGCTTCAAAAAATACTATCCTGGAAGTTCAGTCTGTGTCTAAATGCAGATACACTGAAACTTCCTGAAAACCTGTATCTGTGAGAAACTGAGATTTTGAAGGCTCAGGTGACCTAGGTAGTGTGAAATAAGTAAATTTGTTTTCTTCTAAACATTTATTCTTCATATTGCTTGGGGAAAGGGTATGCTATGTAACTTGTCAATAAAAGTATAGAAGTTTGTTATGGGAATAGTCTCTCCATCTTACCTCTGTGCTGTTATAAAAGGGTTATGCTACTCTCTTTTGAGCGTGATCAGTGAGAAGGAATAATAGAGTGTGCATAATGCTTACTAATGCCTGTTAAAAGACCTTATCTTCACCAAGAATTAGGTAAAGCCTGTCCATCCCTTCCATTATTTATGTACAATAAGAGCTCTGAAAAATCTGACCACTTCAGGAAGTTAAGTCACTAGGTGCTTGTGACAGAGACGTCCTTCAGCCTATTTACAATGAAGTTCTGTTGCAAAAGAAAATGAGACTTTGTAGTGTTTCAAAGTATTGATAGTTGAAAATACATACAAAGAAAGTGTCTGGAGAGGAAGTGAATGGTGGCATAGTTAAACTAAGCCATTTGCCTGTCTATACTACCTCTTTAAGTATCCCTTTGGTTAGGACACTTGTGCCTTGGCACAAGTTCTTGTAAAACCACTAATTTCATCTCTTCTCCCTGACAAGGGTATCACCATAAAAAATTTAGCACTCTAGCAAGTATCAGTCACAAATCCTAGCACCGAGATAAGACAGCAGGAACAGTTCCAGAATTAAGACAGTGGGTGTCCCTGAAGATTTGTAACACACTGATGTTTCATTCTGCAAAAGGTTCTATATTTTACATAAACCTCTCAAAAGATACTATTGTTTAGGTGGGATGTTTTACGAGCTGTTTTAAAACACACTTGAAAAAAATGTTACCTACCTGCAGGACATTTTCTTTTCATTGTGTTAAAAAACTAAGGCCAAATTTGACTCAGTTGCACTGATGTATATTCAGAGTACCTCATTTGGCATTGGTAACCTCAAATTTACACCAAGTAAGAGAGCAATGGGATTCATATGTCTTCATCATCTTCGCTAGTGAGACACCAAACAAACAAAGAAGTTCCCTCCAGAAAACCAGTGTTTCAAGAATCTACAGCCAGCTGCCTGCAGCATCCAGGTAGAAGGTGGGAACGTGCTGCTCTGAAGCTGCTCCCCTATTATGTGCCGAGTGCGCTTGTGTCACAGCCTCGTGATCCTTTCTTGCAGTCCAGTAAATAGACAGGAAAGTGAATATGAATTGTAGTTGAGGTCTATTTTACCACCATATGAGGTCCAGACCCATAAGCCAGGTCTGAATGTGAATACCTGTGCATATTGCTAACAACAGCTCTACTGTGTGAAAGAGATGCTAACAATATATGAGAGTGGGGAAGCTGAGAGAGGAGATCAGAACAGAGTCAGAGGCAAGAGAGAGGCTTTGAATTTCAAAGACCTATTATCTTCTGTCTAAATCAGAGAGGGTGGAATTGTATCTCGGTGATTTCCTTGTTGGCTGCTAAGTTGTCTCTAAGGTTCTTTTCCAAGGCTAGGGCTTTTACAGGGAAAGCAAGAGTGCCTCCCGTTCCCAGTGTTAAAGATAGATTTTGAAGATATCTTTACAAATTTTTAAGCCTCACATTTGAGGACTTAATCCTGATTGTAAGTATAAAGCCAGATTGAGACCTAATGTAGGAAAAAGATTATCCTATATTGGCCTACAAGATGTATTTTACATCATGTTGAAGGAGAGGGGCCTGAGTCTGAGTCTGTGACTATTTTTACATTCTTGTAAAAGTGTTCAGTGAAAACAAAGCATAAGGGAAAATCTTCTGAAAGTGTCTTGTCAGTCAGCTGTCTAACTTCAGTTGTTAATTTGAGGCCGTAGTTAACTATAATGTGGGAGAATGAAGATGTGGTAAAGAAGTTTAAGACTCAACATGCAGAGAAATAAACAATATGTAACTTTGAATTAATTTTAAAACATAATATAAGAAATTTCTGCTAGTAAGACAAGTCATTTAAAGCAGTATTTTTTTTTCCTTTCTTGTCTTACGGACTGTTTTGTGTGCTCAGAAAGGAAATGTTATGAAAACAAAAGTCAAACATGGCCAGTGATTTTTGTTTTTTTTTTTTCCTATCATCTCCTTCAAACAATGCTGTATATATGAAATGGGAAATAAGGTGGGCTTTCGTGCATGGCTCCCAGACAAGTTTATATTCTGCATCAGTTGAAGTCCAGAAGAATAAGAAACTGCTAAGCTGTGACACACTTTGTTCTTCAGGCAGCAGAGGTGGGGCTTTAGCACTTCACAGGGTTCTCCTCATCAGGAGAAATGTCTTCTTTCTGGGCTGTGTCACACGGTATTTGCTTTTGCAGTCGTATCCTTCAGATCAGGCTCTGGCACTGGTTACACTCAGCGGTGCTTATAGAAGGGTACAACAGAGGGACAAATTTGGTCGTCTGTTTGTAAGCAAGCACCCAGGGAACGACATGAGTTGCCTTATTAGGCAGCACAAAAGGAAATCGTGCCCCTTGGCAATCCTCACGTGTTCCAGCCGCTGGCGTCTGTAGTTCTTCAGCCTTCTCAGGCCTGTGCTTTTTCATTGTAAAACAGCAAGTCCTTGAAAACACAGTGCCGGCTTGGCAACTGACCGCCGCCAGATAACAATTGACACTGGGACTAATTTGGTAATGTGCAGCTTTGGGGAGTGACATTTACTGTATCTCCTGGCGCAATTGATACAAAGCATGCAGCCGCGGCAGGCCCGGCATGGTATTTGCAAAGTGTCAACTTGAAAGAGTCAGGCTGCTCTTATGTCTGCTCTCAGAGGCAATTGCTGCAGCCCGTCAAATCAACCTTCATGTAATATAAACAGGGAGACGTTCTCCCGCCATTCAGTGTTACTATTCTGTGCGGTTGCTAGTTATATCATATGTCAACACATTGTACAGATAATGAAAAAGGGGAATCTGGACTTGTACGGGAGATAAAGGTTTCCCGGGAGGAGTAAAATTATAGTGAACCTGTCAGGCAAAGATTAAGGATTTTGCGAAATAATCAGAGACACAAAAGTTAGCCCTTTTGATACCACTGTTAGCTGCGGTATGACTTACTGTGCAGAATAATTCTATCAAATTAGTTCATTAATATGTAAGTTATAAAGATCTCTGTAAAAGGGACTTTCAATATAAAATACTGGTAGTTGTTTCAGGAATTCCAGATGGGTGGGCTGAAAGCTGTTGTGATAATGATTGCAGAGCTAAAGATCTCACAAAAGAAATTTTCACCTGGATTTTTGCTGCAGATAGATATTTCGGAGGGGAGGTTTAAAGGAGTGTTATCAAATCCTCAGATAGGGATATTGTTTTCATCATTTCTCCCCTTTCATAGAAAAGGGTTGTTAAACAATGGAAGGTTTCCAAACAGAACAATAGAAGGGTATGTGTGTGCAATTTTACTTTCACTCATTGACTTTTTGCCAGAACAAGCAAAATGCTTAGTTCTCAGCAATTCAGCAGTGGTCTTTTTAATAAGAGCTGCAGTTGTAAGCTATTGCTATGCTAAGAGCAGAATATCTCGTGCTAACATGCAGCCTCCTTCCCAGCCAGGCTCATTGTGAAGCTGCTCTGGGGCTATCTCAGTCAAACCCTCTGATAGCCACACGTGCTGCACAACTATTTCTGCTGCAGAGGCCCACAAACAGCAAGCAGACAAACACGCAGCACCACAGTTTCTGCTTAGTAAGTGCTTCCTGAACCAGGTTAACTCCAACTCTCAGGAAGCTGGTTGATCTGAATATTAAAACCCATCGGAACTCTAACTGCTGTCTATCTCATGGAGAAGAAAACCTTCCGTTTTGGAAGATATGTTAAAGCCATTACTGTTTCTCCTGGTTATTTTCCATGTCATGTGGTTTATTTTCTGCTATGTCATGACAAATTATTTTTAAGCATATGAGCTTGTAAAGGAATCACTGATCAATAATCCCATTGATATATATCTGTGATAATATATCTGTGCACAGTGATATTGAAGAAATGTATTAAAAAACTGATGCCAACGATTTCAGTTAAAATTTCGTTTCGGAAAAAAAAGGTATTTGTAATGAGATAAAGTTCTAACTGTGAAAATTTAATCAATCAAAAGATGCTTATGATGCATTTGTGTACATATTGGATTATTTCTAAAAGTATCTTGATGCTTGACTGAAGCACAAACTGAACTACGAACTGTGCCAGTCACAGTGGTGTTTCTGTTGTATCTGTGCCCCTGTACTTAATGTGGGAACATTAAGAACACACAATGTCAAAATGTAATGATTTCATTTTTCACTCCTCTGCATAACCCCATGATGAGAAGTCACAAAATTCACTGTGGGAAAATCATGATGTCTCCATGGTTTTATTACTCGTTTCTCCTTTTCTTTATTTTAATAATAGCATTGTTGTCTTAAAGCAGCAGTTCCATGTCCAGGCCAGTGGCTAAGCTCCTACGTTTATATCATAGCCTGTGGATCAAAACCCATCCCAATTTCCAGAAGCCCTGACTGGCTGAATTCAGTATCTGGAAGAGTGAAAACAAACTTTAGTTACCTGAACTTAGGGATATTGTTCTTAATCAGTCTGCGGGAACTAATTACACAGATAATAAGAGGGCTTTGTGGGAGCAGTGTGGCACCCAAGAAACAGCCTCCCGTCGCAGCAGCCTGGCCTGCAAGCAGAGAGCAGTCTTGCAGACACAAAGGGAGATATAAAATGACATGTGACAGCTCTACAGAACTCTGCAGGGAACAACTCAAGATACTTCTTAATCTGTTTTATGTTCCCATTGCATTTCCAAATGCTATTTTATATTCCAGAAGTGAGATAATGCATGAGTTCAGGAGGAAATTGTGGAAATGTAAGATATTTGGGAGAGAAAATATTTCTGTTTCAGTGCTGACTGCAAGTGACAGAAGTGTACAATTTACTGTGACAGATATAGTTTTGCTTCAAACTATTTGGTGGATTGTGTTTAATAATTTATTAGCAATGAAAGATGAACCTTATATGCTCTGTCTTAGAAGCATAATAGATGAATTGAAAAGGGCAAAGCAAGAAAAAGGAAAAGTCACCAGGAAAGAACCCAGCATCTGTGTGAGGTTTCACCGAAAATGAGCATGACATAACAATGGAAGTCCAGTGGACAACGAAGATCAGAGCTCTACTTTGTAGAAATGCCATCACTGCCACATAACCAGTCTCCACGGGCCGCGAGTGGGTCGCTGCTCCGCCGAGTACACCCTGGCTGCAGGGGGGCCGCCTGCCATCTTCACACCGATTGCAAGGGAAAACTTCAGCTCCAGCACACCTCCTCCTGCTCCATCTTGACTGACCTGGTCGTTGTGGCTGTTTTCTCTTAGATCTTAATCCTCTCTGGAGGAGCTCGGCCCGGCGGGCACCCCGGGAGCGGGGCGCTTCCCGAGTCCCCCATGCGGCTCCCCCGGCGCCATATTGAGCACATGGCGCCGGCCCGGGCCCGAGCGGCCGCTCGGCCGGGAGCCGGGAGCGAGGGCAGCGCCCTCCTGCTCTCTCCTCGTTCCTGAGCAAAAGACCCTTTCCCGCCCCCTTTGTCCCAACTTAAATAGGGCAATTCGCAGAGGCGCCGATTTGGCGCAACCCCCCGGGGGGATGGGACTCAGATCTGGTGGCACAGGGAGCAGATCCCCTCCCCTGCCACCAGAACAGCCCCCCCTACATCAAACTATCACAACCAGGTTGAACACAGTGCTACATTTCCCAAGAAAGTTGTGATAGGTTTTTCTGTAGGTCATAGAGGAGGAAAAGTCTGTCCAATTTTAAGGTCTGCAACAAAGTAACAATTGAAAAGTTTTATTTGGCCCTCCTCAACCTTTAATTTAGGCTGGGAAAACATGCTTTGTCTGCAAATTGCCAGGTTTGTTGTAAGTAAACTCTAAAGGTAAATGTTTCTGCTGTGTTTGAAAGCAATTCACCAAATTGTTCCTAAGTCGTCAGAGATCACTAAAAGTTCCATGTGAAAGGGTGGATAAAATAAAAAATAGCTTTTCCATGAACACAAGTGAGGCATTTGAACTTTTAAAAAAATGTTTTCTTGTTTAAAATATGATTGTTATTAGCCATTAACAATTTTCTGTGTAGGCCAAGCTTTTTGGAAAACTCATGCAGCTATTCTATTTGAAGACAATACTTTTTATGGTAATTGTTACAAATTTTTTTTGAGGAGAAATTGGCTGTAACTAGGAAGACTTTTTCTTCTTGTTCTTAGTTTCTTTCTTTCACTCTTTTTTTTTTTTTGGTTTGTTGGCTTGCTTGATTTGCTTAAGTGAAAGCAGAAATTAAGCGCCAGAAATAAAATTCAGGTCAACTTTAAGGGTTGTGTTTTCTCTAGATGGCCATATTTTTCCCACTGCTTTGTATCGTTTCATTAGATGGCTAAAAAATAGCTAAAAATCACAAATCAGATTGCGAATACTCTTCAGCTTTTATGACACTAATTCATTTTAGCAATGTAAAATGTACTGCCTCCTTAGGTAGTAATTTTCTTGTTAGAAACTCAGAAGAAATTATTCTGCTGTTCTTCCTTAGAGAAGATATGAAATTGCCAATTTGACAAGAAACTGTAAATTACTTACCTGTCCTGAGTCAATTTTGGAAAATCCTGGCTTCACTTGAAGACTTTCAATAACTTACAGAGATGTGAGTACTTCAAAATAAATCCCTATTTTGTCCTGTTGCAAGAACCTTCCTTTGCATTCACACTTACAGGATGAATCTAATCCTAATCTGTGGACTGGGAGCTCCTATTGCTACTCTACTGAAATATTAGTTTTGCAGACATGACAACAATCACAGTCCTTCACTGTGATTATTTTGTTCAAGATGTTCATATTTAGAAGACAGTGATCCGTAATGTTAGACTTTTCCCTATCTCCAGGGAACAAATGCTGGGAATCAGTGCAACATTTTAAGCAATAACTTGGCATCTTTTAACACTTTACATCATTGCTGGTGGGAAGCATATTCATACAGAACTATAACAATGTGTGCAAGATAAACCGATGTAAATATCTCATGAGATAAATGTTGGCTGTAGCTGTCTGAATTAAATCATATAACTTCCCATATTACATAAAAAAAAGATATCCAATTTATAAGATTTTTCCTAAAGCTGTTAGCAGAAAGTTCCAAAGTGTCGTAGTGTGATTAAGACAAAAACTTTGTTTAAAAGAACTTTTCATCCAGACATTAAATCATTAAAATAAAATGGAAGGATGATATTTTGGATGAGAACTCCAGAAGTTTGGGTGAAATCCCATCTGTGCTGCAGATATTCTGCATGAACTTTGAGAATTGATTTAATCTGTATTTGCCTTAAATCCTTCTTTATGAATTGAAAGTGATGATACTCAATTTGTGCTCCTTGGGGAACACCCTAGGAAATGCATATGTGACTTGGTGCTTACCTCCTTCATTTCCCATAGTGCTAAAAGTATAGAAAGGAATTTTAAAAGTGAATATCTGACTGGATGAATACTTGATAAGTTGATCATTTTAATGCTATTGTACAAAGATGGTATTGTGTGTTAATGGCATGCCAGAAAATACAACATGTTGAACAGGTATATTCTCTAAGTGTTAGGTCATCATTTAAATCTAACCATTTGATATGACATACTGGAAAAAGATCTTCATTCTTCTGACTCAGGTACTCTTGAAAATAGTTTCTGTTTAATCACAGATTCAGTGAGACGAAGGCCATCTCTCTACCTTATTGAGACAGTAGGATCCTCATTGTGATTGGAACGTGCTGCTAGAGTAGGGATGCTAGTACAGGGGCAAGTGTATTTGCATTGTAAGAGTCATTATATCAAACTGTTTTCTGGAGAGTAAATTTAACTTCCTCAGTAGTATCGCTGAGAGAAGGTTGCCCAGCAGACATTTGCATTACATCGTAAACCTCATAGCATGGGTGGTTATTGAATGGAACAGATAGACCTTCATTACCTAATTAGTTTATTCTTCTCTCTCTTCTCTATAAACTGAAATTGTTGTCTCTGAAGAAAGAATAATAGAATCATAGAATCATAGAATGGTTAGGGCTGGAAGGGACCTTCAAAGGTCATCTAGTCCAATCCCCCTGCAAGGAACAGGGATATTTCCAACTAGATCAGGTTGCTCAGGGCAATAATTAAAAAATGTTTTGAAATTGACAACAGAAAATAAGACTGGAGATGCTAGCAATCATTTTTGGTTTGACCATATCCCTGAATAAGATAATTCACCTATGTTTCAAGTCTATCATGAAAAGTGTTGCTGTTTTCAGAGATCAGTCTAAAACTGGAAGCTCAGATCAAGACCAGATCTCATTGCTGTGGCAAATAATACTGTACACCAAGATTCATTGTTACTTGTTTTCACAGTCTTTATGGTAGTTGAATTTGTGGAGCAACTTGCATTCTACAAAGGGGTTTGAATGGTTTTAATTAAATGTTTATAAAACAGAAAAGGAATCTTGGGATGTGAAAACAAATTAATTCTGGTCATTAGTCACCTGACAAGCATATTACAGTACAGATTTTTTATAGCTCCATGGATGCTTGTGAAACTGGAAAGATGGTATTCTAAATGGATTCCTTGTTAGCTGCTTTGAGTCACTGTGGATATCACTTTAGTTACCTACAGTCATTACTGAAGCAGCTTTGTAAAGTGCTTTCAAGGCAATACATTTCCATGCCTGTGTCTGATTTTGAAAACGAATTCTGAAAGCTAAACTGTAAAAAATATGGCATTAGTTTAGTACAGTTCAGAAAGTGCTGTAAAATCTTGAAACAAGCAAAGTAGAATGTTTCAGTGATATGCAGCTGCCAGCTGGTCTCATGGACATGGCAGAAGTATGTCACATATCCCCCCTCCTGCCCCGCTTTGTTCTATTCTATTTGTTACATGTCAGATGAAGCTGACATTTGACCTCTGCTCTTTGCATCCAATATGGTCCTTTTGTTAGCTGAGAAAAAAAAATAATTCAGATAATAAAATAGGCTAGACCCCCTTTAGCTAAATCGTGAAAAATATGATACAGATCACTCTGATTTCACACATTGATCAAGTCTGTTCTTTAGTAAGGAATCTGAACTGTCTAAATAGAAAAAAGTGTGATGTATATGGGACAAAGTCCTTCATGTTCCCTAGAAATCTGCAACTGAGATGTGTAATACTGGGATTATGAGGGACAGATAATGCCTTCTGTTTCTATGCAAATTGTGTTGGCAGTTTCTGCAACGAGTTGTACCAGATCTGAGATTACTTTTACCAATGTACTTGTTGCTTGAAATTGTCTTGTTTCAGCTGTTATACAGGAAACAGCTTCTTGTGTGTTGGTTTATCAGTGTAGAATATTACAGAGACTGAAGGATGTTTGGATACCCAGATTATATATTAGTTTGCAGAAAAACAGCAAATTGGAGGAGAGCATAGAGTAAATGAACTAAACTAGGCCAGCAAGTCTAATTTCTTTGTCATAATATAACATGTTTTGATCATTAGATTTCCATCAAGAATGAATCTTGCTTGCCTTTTGTCTATAATAGAGCTGACAAAGAAAAAAGGAAACAGGAAAAGAATGAAAGATTTGCATTTTCCTGTCTGACTGATACAAACTTAGAAAGCCTTGGAGAGTGAGTCTGCCTAGTGAGCTGATAGGAAATTGGTATAATTGACATCCAGATCACCTTTGCTGTCTGGCTTTCAGGGCTTTGGAGCTCACGTGAGCAGCAAGCCTGGGAAACCCTGGGAATCCTCAAACAACCTGTGTTAAAGGCAGCTTGTTCAAGTGGTCGCCCTGATATTCTGGGTCAGGGGAGATTTGGGCTCCTCTGTTAATGGAGTAAATCTGCACAGAGGATGCAGGTGATGCAGGTCTTGATGATGCACAGCAACCAGAATTTTAGTGAAGTTCAGTATATTCATGAAATGTTTCAAAGAAATAGAATATGTTTAAACAGCCTTTTTTGGCCAGCTGAACCTTCCACCCTTTCTTGGATGGAAGTTACCTTTCGGCTAAGCGGGAATTTACTGTCTTAAGATGAGTGCATTCTAGTTATCCTCCAAATACTACAATTACCTGTTACATGGCAGTACTACATGCCCACCAGGGTATCAGGATGGCCGTTGCATCTATAACTGCTGGAATACACTCTTGCACAGAAATAAAAAAATCCAATACAGAACAGAAAGTGATAAACTTGCTGGTGCAACGCTGTGCTCCTGAAGTACATTCCATAGGAGGTCTGCATGGCAAAACTTTTGAGGAAAGGCCAGAAGAGGAATAATACCAGCAGCTAGCTACACGAAGGCTCTTTTTGTTTCGGATCCCTGTGCCTTTGTAGTTAAGAGCTGCCACCTACAAAATGGCATTATCTCTGGCAGAGAAGCATTAAGCAGAGCTAAACAAAAGGAAGAATTAGGTTCATTATCTTAAATTGGTTTATCTTAGAACTATTTTGGAACATAACTAAATTTTAAATAGTGCATTAAGGAAATAAAATACAAATGAACAATTCTTTTAATATGATTGACCAAGAAAAAAACAGATTGAAATGAGTAGAGTTTAGCCATTTAAAAAACCTGATCCTTTGAGCCTTTGCTACTGATTGAAATGCTTACATATATGTAATGCCATATGTTAAAATCAATGGCATTGCATCCAACAACAAGCATACTGTGCTGCTTTGTAAGAATTTGGAGAAACCAGACCCCTTTGAAGTTACCAATGAAAATGTTAAAGTTTCAGCTTCTCTTTCTGTGTTAAAACAAGATAGTAATTTTTTTTTCTACAAAATGGCAGTTGATTTTCCTGGTTGTAGCTGTTTGTAGCTTTTAGAGATTGAAAAGTTGAAATATCGAAAGATACATCCTCACTGTGAAACACATACTGTGCAAATATAGACTGTCACCCCCAAAACAGAAGGAGGAAAATTACAACATTGGAAAAAGAGCATCAGTGTTTCAAAACGCATTCTATGGAAGACTCTTTTTCAAAGCCAATGCTCATTTACCTCCACTTCTAAACTGCTTGCATTCTCCAGGCTCGAACTTCAGATTCAGGAGGTAGCAGAGGTTTGTGAGGAGATGAGAAAAACGTTTCTTTTATGACATGAGATTCTGCTGTTAGTTCCTAATGAAGATTCAGCCAGTGAGCACTGAACTCAGATCTGATTTACTCTTTAAAAGGCAGAAAAACACCTTATGAAGCAGAGTTTCAATTTTCTAAAATCATGGTTAATAAATTCCCCAGCTGCCTTCTTGTACTATAATACATTCAAATCCACTTTTGAAAGACACGAGGTGTTATGATGCATTGCGTTTTCCTCTACCTCAGAACTGCTGCCAGTGACAATGAGACCTCTGCATCCCAGAAAGTCAGCCAGCGTGAATTTCATCTTGCACCTCTTGCCCCAGTGAGCCTGTCACCCGTGACGAGAAAACTCCCAGCAAACCCAATGCTAGCTGAAGCAGTAAGGCTGGGGGCAGAAAGGTGGCTTTGAGGATGAGGAAACTGCAGATTTTTTCCCCGTAACTGAGCTGAAACAGCATGCTAGTCCCATCGCTTTTATGTGCATATTTTTGGCAGTCAGTGAAATGGAATATGTTGTTTTCTGCTACCACAGAGAGTCATCCAGCACTTCAGTTAGTGAACACATTATTTCATTCTGAGGTTTTACTATTGCCACTCCAGATTCTGGTCTGCTTGTACCGTCTATAAGGAGGCATAGTAAACATGGTCGATTTAATCTCACTCTATGTGAAAGAAAATAAGTATTTTTTATCATACAAAGAAGGCTTAAGATTTTAATTGTGAATTCTCAGGAAAACTAACTTTGACTTGGAGGCTTCCCGTGTTCTTTATTAGGAGATAAGAGGGGGAAAATCCTTTTTCCTAATTATTCTGCAATATTTTCCTGCTTTTAGAGTGGCTCTAAAGCAATTTACATTTAAGGCATTTATGTAGCAGTTTGATTAGGCAGCAGGCACAACAAGCAGTGCCATTTGGATGGTTAATACTTGTACCAGTTGTGGAACTCTGAGGCATGGAGCCAGAGGCCAAGTGACATTAGCTTCTCAAGAAATGCACTAATCGCCTTAGAAATGCAATGCCTGGAGAGTCTCTTAGGTATTATGTAATGGAAATTGTAAGGGAAAGGATAAAAGTCAGACTTTGTGTATTTACTGAAGGTTATTGACGTAGCTGTGACATCACTGACAGGCAGTCACAAGACACCTTTTGTGTACATAGTCCAAATGCCAGTTGGCAATTAGCACAATGCCACCCAGACAGCTGGAAGTTTGTTACTGTACCTACAAACATGCTCCAGGAGGCATTTCACTAATAGTTAGCTGCCTTTCGAACTCCATATACAACAAAAGGTGCTACAGGGCTGACCATTGGTCTTGTTGTAACCATGCCAGCGTCATCTGAAGAGTTGACTTTTCCTCCCATCCTCTTCAGGATTGCTCAGTTCGAACCACAAATGAAGACTTGGGCCAGTAGATTGCTTCTGTCAAGATCCATGCAGTGTGAAGGACTCTGAAAAATGCCAGTGGGATTTAACTTACTTGGGGAATTCAATCATCTCTTTAATAGGTAAAGGCCAGGCAAGCAAAGGAGAAATAAGTGTGCCAATGAGGTAATTAAGATTGTGGTGGATCAAGACTCCTCCTGAGCAGCAGAAATCCCAAAGTTAAAGAAAGCACTCCTGAGCTGCATGGAAACACTTGATGTATGAAAAAGGTCCCTGGGTGAAACAGTTCAGTGGCATGACATCCCAAGAGATTCACAACTCCAGAGGCCAGAATAAGGCTGTCAAAAGCCTGAAGTTGTGAACAGAGCAGTTTGGATTCCTAAATATATGATATCTAACTCCCTGGTATTTGAGATGTTCACCACAGACCAACTGGATTTTCTAGACCTGGATTTTCTAGATGGCCCCTCTATAGTCAAGCAGAATGTTCTATAGAAGGACTTTTGAACCGCCTCATGGAAATTTTATGACGGGAGTGGGAGGAAGGAATGTATCCCATGGGTTTAAAAGCAATTGTTCTTACCTGCTTATATTAAGAGCTGAGGAAAGTAAGGAATTAGAAGAGGAATGCAGTAATTTTCCTACTAGCAAACAGTTCAGGTCAGGTATTAGGTCTCTGTGCAAATCTGTTGATTTAATTGAAAATCTACAGCTGCCTCTTTGCCAGAACTCACAAGCCTGGTAAACAAGTCCCACAAAGCTTGTAGGCTTCAGCTAGCAAGTTCATTGCTGTTCATTCAGCTGATGGTCTCATTCTGATATAATTGTAAAAGCAATGGAATTTAAATAGAAAGCAAGAAAACTAAAAAGTTACAGAAATCTCTACACTGGAGTAAAGATTCTGTTGGGGAGTTGCAAATGCTGCTGCTACGTTTTGTATTTTTATCACAGAAGAAAATGGTAATGTGGTGGTAAAAGATAACTTTAACTAGATAACAAGATAGAATAAATATTTAGGAAATGCTGAAGTTGATCAGCTTCAGTGTGCTATGTGCTATGGCATCTGTTCTTCCACTGTGGCGAGTACTGCAGAAGTGAGGAACAGGGTGGTGAACAACCGTGGACTAGTCTGTCCTAGCAGAGACTACTAGAGTGGGAAATCCAGCTTTCTCTTCATGACTCCACACAGGTCTTCCTGGGGGAACCACATTTGGAAAGGAGCAACATGGCCTTAGAAGATGCCTCTCTGCTTTATTTTATCATCTACTCCCTCTTCCCCATACTGCTGCCATGCAGACCGAGAATTAATTCAGAAATCATTTTGTGTAGCAAGATGGACAGAATCATCAAAAAGGTTTTTCCTTTCTACATGCTGTATTTTCTCTTCCCCTGCTTTGTTCATCAGTTTTGTTTTATTTTCTGAATCCTTTCTTGTCCTATCAGTGACTACTGCATTTGGCTAGCCCAAGGGTTAGAGGTAGGGAAGGAGGCGCTCAGCAGCCGATATTCACATGCCTTTCCCGCCCCAAAGAATGGAAAGATTTTGATCTCCCAAGTACCAAACAAATTCTCCTGAAGTTTCATGTTCTGAACAAGGACTGTGTCCTTTCTCAGAATCTAGAAACAGCTCAGCTTCATCTATAGAGACAATGAGTGGTGATCTCTACCTCCACTGTCAGCTAACTTCATACTTCTGGTATTTCCATCAAGGCAGAAAACACTATCCAAATAATTATAAAACAATGTGATTTGATGGGCCTCATCTTATATCTTGAAAGAAACTGTTCAACTGAAATTGAGAACATTATTCTCCCAAAGTAAGAAACTCTTAACAGCAAAGGAAATAACACACTGATTTCAATCCAATAACTTGATGTTTGTAGGAGCAATATTTAATTCTAGTTCAGAAAAGTTTTAGACAACAGTGATTCAGATCGCTTCTCTACTTCAAACTCGCAAAGAGCTCAGGGAGAGTTTGCCTCATAACTGTGAGCCATGGTGTGCAACCACAGAGATGCAATTTTCTACACAAAAGGGATTAAAATCAGTATATCTACTCACAAGGTAATCTACAAAGATTCTGCTGATACATGCTTCCCTTTGGGCTCAGAGCTTATCCATGTTACCCTCTGCTTCTGCATCTGCAACGCCCTTAAAAAGATTGTCATTCAATCCACGTGGCTGTCTGGTAGGTAAGTGTCCGTCGGATAAAGGTAGACTCCTGCCTCTTCCCCAGCACTTACGCAAGTGCCCATGGACAAAAATACAGTTGTGCATTTTATCAACAGACAGAAGAGCAGGAGTGTGTTCAGTCCACTAGGAGAGCAAATGACTCTCAAGTTTAAGCATCATGCCTGAAAAGAATTTCTTCAGTGGTTTCCCATCTTAAAAGTTTGGAACATATCATGATCACCTTAACAGACACTGATCACTGAGTACTCTTAGTGAGCACACAATTACTTCTTTGTCTCCAGGAATAAAATGCAAATGGTAAAACACTTTAAGAAAGAATAATATTTATTTTTCTTTACTACTGCAATCTATTTAAATTACTACTGCTTTACTATTATTCTCATAGAACATACCTCCCCACCTTTCTTATTATTAGGATCTTTCACTAGTGACTAGCATTTGTGAAGCAACTAAAGGGTAATGGAAGAATCCTCACCTTTTGTGCTTTCACTTGGGAGCCACAATGGCATTTGGAATGCAATAACTACAGTGACTAGCTTCGTTCAGATTGTTCTGAATTGATCTCCTTTGCCTATAGTTTTGTATATCAGAAGTGGAATTTTTTGGCAAGCATACAAAAAATATTGTCATTTCTGTGAGTAACAGTCAGCTCTTACTCTCTTTTGACATTTGTCTAAGTGAGAAAGGCTGATCTGTAAAGCAGTTGACATGTAAAACAGAAAGTTACATCATAAGATTCAAAACATAGAATGAAAATGAAAGCATAAAATAATGGAAACACAAAATAAAAATGAGTTCATGTTTCCAGAGCATGAAAACCCGGAGTTTTCTGGGACTTTCCCCATATTCCTAGAATCCACTTGAAAGAAATCAATGTCAGCAATTCCACTGACATCCACATTTCATTCTTAGCAGGAGACACATATAAATAGCATCAGTTTTACCATGGAGCAGAAGATTTGTCCCCTCATAGAAGGTAGTATTACAGAAAACAGGAGTTAATGTATCACCTGTGTGAGATTTTCCTTGCAGAATCATGAAGGGACATTGACAATGGCAATGTGATATAGTACTTGCTTCAGCTCAGCAAAACATTTTGGCCATGAAGCATTGTTTAGAAAAGCTAGAGTAAGAAACGTAATAAAGGGGAATGGAGATCATGTTTGGCAACAGTTAACATGCAGTGGGACCTGACCTGTCATGGTATTGCTTCACAGTAAGAATGAGAAATAAACATGATTTTAGAACAGGAGTTGCCATGTGTGACTTTCAGAGCACAGCATGGGTCTTTTACAGCTCCACTGTTGCCAGGTCTCAATGTTTAGAGCAAGAGCTTGGTGGGAAGAAGGACTTATAAACATCATTTGCCATTTGAACTGCCAGGCTTGATAGAGTTGGATGGGACATATACACTTGTAGCCTGCAGAACACTTCCAGTGACTGAAGCAACAACTAGCAATTTTGTCAAATTGTTTTCAATTAAAAGAGTATATCAAAAAAAAAAAAAAAAAAGCAGAGTATTGTGTTTGGGGAGTAGAACAGTGATCTTGCAAAAAACTTTGCATGTCGTTTCACAGTGAGCTCTTACAGGAGTTACAACACTTCTCTGCACATGCCACACACTGGCGTGAATGTTTGCCCAGGGAGGAGCAGAAGTCAGGGCTCTGCCACTTACAACACCTCCAGGGCAGACGAGCACACAGGTGTGTGTGTGGGTGGGGAGTTTATAACTAAGGAAGAACAGCGAATGAAGAGATAAACCACACAAAGGGACTATGTTTGATCTTCGTTCTGAAAACTCAAAGACAGCAAGAGCTGTAAAAGTTACTTGCTGTTCCGTGTAGCGAGCAAACTTACAACATTCTGCAAAGGCGCTGGACCCCTGCACGTTTCTTAAGGAGAAGTGAATGCATTTCGTCTTGCTAGGAGCAAAAGCCCTTGTCTGCATAGCTCTGAGCCGCCTTCCTTCCCTGACATTTCTTCTGTGAAACTCTGTACTATGTTAAAATCTTTGATGCAAGAATTTCAGTCAAAGGTCATTCTGTACATAAGTTTATATTTCCTTGGTTATTCAGATCTGTGTGTTACACATTCTTAAGCTTACAAGCTCATTTGTGTCTCATGATTAAAAATTCTGTTTATGATTTTTTTGCTTGTCAGGATCAGCTTTCATGCTGTTTCTATGTGATGTCTTCAATAATCAGTCAGGTTTATGGGGAAAACAGGAGTAGCAATGCCATACACAGCACTTCTCAAGGATGAGTATGAAGCTGTGAACTCGATTTTCATTCTGTTTCACCTAAAATCTTAAAGCTCTGGGCTGCTGTCAAGAAAGTTTTTGTAACTACCTAGACTCTGTTAGCTAACTAGCTCCCCCTCTTGAAACTCTAGAAACACTAACAGAAAATGAGTCGGGATGATGTAAAGAGAGGTGAAACGAAATCTAGTGGCATTGTAATATGTCACTAATTTTTTTAATGGTTGTGGATTTTTTTTTTTTTCCTGTGCAACCCTGACAGCTGGAGAATGTCCTTATCTTGCTGCTGCTGCTGATTTCTGAGCTGACCTTCTAAGAATGTAGAAGGGGTTTTGGTGTCTGTTTGCAAAAGGGTTCAGGGCTGCAGAGGTCACCCTAGTACCAGTGTCCAGTGGAGACAGACAGCAGAGCTCCCCAGCTGAAGGGCACTGGAAAGGGATGGTGGAGGACAAGGATGGCTGGGGGACATCACGGTTCAGCTCCACCCTGCAGCAGCCCCTACTCCAGGGCTCCAGCAAACACCCGGGCAGGAAGGGAAGCGCCCATCTGTGCAGGAGCACAAACATCAGCTGTCCCTCCTGGGGCATTCCCGCCTGACAATGAGCCCAGCTGACACAGGGAGGTGGCAGCTGTGCTGCTGCACTGCATTGCTTTGCTAGGAACGGGGTTATGAACACGGTAGGTAGCTACAGTCCAGAGTTTCTGGGATTTTCTAGAACAGATATTAGGTACATTGAGAGGTTTTGGTTTTGGGTGTCAAATGGAGAGCTATGTGGGTCTGAAGCTGAGAAAAAGGTGTCTGGTGTACAACAGGTCTCATTACATGGCACTCTTTCCACATGAGTTTTACAAAGAGCTGTCCTCGCCCTGAAAATTTCCATTCTGAAAATGCTAATGTAATGTCAGGATGGATAAAAGGCAGGAGAAGGGAAGCATTTTTGCTTTCTGCAAAGGAGCAACTAAGACATGGAGCCACACTCAGGCTTCATACTACGTTGGTCAAACATCTAAAGATTCCTTAGTTGAAAAAACATTTGTCATCCCTGAACCATGGAACAGAACTTAGAATTTCTCATTTCCAGGGTTTTTCTGGCAGTGGTCCGTAAATCCAGAGTGTTTTCATTTATTCTTCCATGAATCTTTCATGCCTTTGGATACAGCGGCCCATTTTCGACAGGAAGGACAGAAAGCAAGACCAGTATATAAAGAGGTGAGACTTCTCCTGGGTATGGACAGAAGTAGTTTGGAAAATCTTTAGGTTGAAGATAGCATGACTCATTTTCCAGATAAAAGTCAATTGTTTAAAATGAAGAAGACTACCACTAGCTTGATTTTAGGTTGAATTCGATGCTTTGAGTGGTTTTCAAGGATGTGGAAGTGTCATCTAAAAAAGCTGTTTTGGGACTCCAGTAGACTGAATGGGGCTATTGCCATTCCCTGAACCACAGTGGAACAGCCATCACAGCTAGTGACGCAGCTGAGAGTTTATGCCCTTCTCATGCAAACAATGTGGTATTTACTCAATTCTCCTATAATCTGAATGATTGAGGTTTTGCAGTTCAGTCACTCTTAAATCTTTCTGATTGGCCTACATACATCCTTGGAGATTCAGCTTAGTTGTTCAGCTCTCTTGAATCCTGTGTAAATCCACGGTATATCTTAAGCGTCAAAATATCTTTCAACATCTTATGTCACCTGTCCCAAGTCATCCTGGAAATCTGTAAGAACTGAAAGCAAATTACTCATATTCTTCCTAAGAGTCTTAACTACAATATGATGTTTCGATCAAATTCCATGAGCAGTGCTTTTTAAATGAATGGCAAACACAAAGGTCTCAATTTTTGGATATCCATTCTAGGACACTTTATATGTCACCTAATTGTGCAGATGGATAAATATCACTTTCTGGACATCTGCAACAACCCTTCAATATGTTTGCATTGTAAGCACTATCCCAGTTACAATTATTATTCCTTTTTTAAAAGTCTTAGCTCCCATCCCAAGGACAAAGAAAAACATGCAAAAATGCTTACAGGAATAAAGAAAGAGTTTAGAGGGTACCCTCTCAAATCTGCTGAAATACTTGAACTGTTCAGATGGACCATCAAATCAGTGAAAAACAAATAAAAAAGATTCCAGAGTTTTAGTCTCCACATAGTGTTTCTACTCTACCTACAAATAAAGAAAATAGTTAGGGGAATAGGTTGAGGTGAATTTTGTTTTAATCCTTTCCCAAATCTTTTAACAATGTATTATTTGTCCCAAAATATAATACTTACTTTAATCTCAAGCAGTAATGATCTAAAATTCAAAAAAAGACTGGGATCTATTTTGCATTCAGTCTTCTCATATTTGTTCTTTCAGCCCTCTGAAAGCTCACTCTTTGCATGGTTTTTAAAATAGAGCTTTAAGATTCAGCTCTTCAGCTGATAATCTTAGAGAAATTCTGCCCACTTTTATCACTTGCAAATCTGGACTTCAAATGGTTTCGCAAAAAAAAACCAAAGCAAAACAAAAAAACCCTCCCTATACCCAAATTATGCATATTGGAAACACATCATGGGGTGTGGTGGCATGTGTCAAAATACAGTGTATTATTACTAATGTACTTTTTAGCACAAACTAAATATCTGGGTCTACATGCAGTAGGGTTCTTTAATGCTCATGATATTTAAAGCTGGGGGTCCTCTAGGCAAGAAGTGACTGTCTGGTTTGGAGGTGATGCAGAGAAGGTCATCTACATTAAATGAACTAGACTGGGCTCAGTAATAGTGAGCCATTCTCAAATACTAATGACCATCTGGATTACAGATGCAGTAGCCAGATTGTCTGTTGTGTCCACCAAGTGAGTTGTCTTACCCTGGGAAAAAACTGTCATCTGTCTGTCTTGCCCTGTAGACATGAGCTTTCTTCCAACCTGCCCACATGGATTTACTGGTGGCAAGGTCATCCCGTTCTCTGGAACGTCACTCACTTGCATTTGCTGGCTGCTTAGCAGCTGCCAAAATGTTTGGAACAGAACAGAATAGCAAGGGGCTGGTAATAAGACAGTAAAACTGAAATATTTTCTCTTTCTTTCTAGTGCACATTTACCAGTAGTTAAAGAGAACAGTACCTATTTACTAGCTGAATAAAAATTATTTCCCAGCTCTGTTTGTTAAATAGATGATGTCGGTTTCAGGGTGTTTCTCTTCTCAGCTCCCATGTTGTGAAACTCCTTTCCTTTTGTTTAGTGGAATAAGCAAATCATTGCAAGACCTGAAATCTTGTTAAAAAATGCACCAGTTTGATTTGGCATTTAATTAACACATTTTTGTTTGATTTTACTGTGTGAGTCCTGACTTTACTTTCAGGTTCCCTTTTCATCTTATTAATGTAATTACGCTTTGCTTTTAAGGGAGGCCAAAGAATCCATAATCTGTATGTTTCTGCTACATTTTTGTGTTTTTAGCATCATGCTATCATTTATTCAGTAGAGGATTATAAATATTTTTCTGAGTGCAAAATTTAGAAGTTAATCATTCTTGAAGATTTTATACTGCTGAATGTTATCTTTGTGTTTGAAATGCACAATTTTGAAGAAACTTCGCAAATTATTGCAGACAGTGAATACGTCAAACACTTCCAATTATTTTCAGAGATTCCTTATATCCTTGTGAGCACACAGAAAATAAAAACCTGAAAGGGGCTAGTGCATGAGTTAACTTCACATTCCAGAGAAAATACTCCTTCCAGAAAAGGTTTAATCCAAAAATCTACAGGTAGATATCCTGGGGATTCATTTGTAATTGTCACGGTGAAGTATTTTTGCTAATTAATTTTGCTAATGAGGTGATAAACAAACTAAGGGAGTCCTCTCCTTTTTGACACTAGCTCAGATTTCATTAGTAGGAGCTTGTCCGTGACAGTCGCAGGTAAATCCCAGACACTATTCATTATGAACAGTAAGTGTAAGGCACTGTGGTGCTCTGACACCAGTTTCAGCCCAGAGCCTCAGATGATTCTCCTAACTGTCAAGCTGACTGTTCAGTAAGCTACAGCGTGAGCAGGGAAGGGCATACTCCCATGTTACTGCAACCACATCGCACGGCTTTGAGGGGAACATGCTGTGAAGGACAGTGTAGGTGATGGGAAGAGGGGAAGGAAGGAGGATGGCTGCTTTTCCTTAGCCTGCCCTGGAAAATGTGCACTGCTGTGTGTGTTTAGGAACCTACATTCGTGCGTAAGTATATGCTCTGTATATATGCTAAACAGTTTTATGGTGTTATATTACCAGTTATTATTAACAGTGTTATTACAAGTTGGGGACTGAACTGTTGGGGAACAGCACAGGGGAAAGGGACCTGGGGGTCCTGGCGGACAGCAGGATGACCATGAGCCAGCAGTGTGCCCTGGTGGCCAAGAAGGCCAATGGCATCCTGGGGTGTATTAAAAGGGGTGTGGTTAGTAGGTCAAGAGAGGTTCTCCTCCCCCTCTACTCTGCCCTGGTGAGGCTGTATCTGGAATATTGTGTCCAGTTCTGGGCCCCGCAGTTCAAGAGGGACAAGGAACTGCCTGAGAGAGTCCAGCGCAGGGCCACAAAGATGATTAAGGGAGTGGAGCATCTCCCTTATGAGGAAAGGCTGAGGGAGCTGGGTCTCTTTAGCTTGGAGAAGAGGAGACTGAGGGGGGACCTCATTAATGTTTATAAATATGTAAAGGGTGACTGTCATGAGGATGGAGCCAGGCTCTTCTCACTGGCATCCAGTGATAGGACAAGGGGAAACGGATATAAGCTGGAACATAGGAGGTTCTGCTTAAACATGAGGAAGAACTTCTTCCCAGTAAGGGTAACAGAACACTGGAACAGGCTGCCCAGAGAGGTTGTGGAGTCTCCTTCTCTGGAGATGTTCAAAACCCACCTGGACGCGTTCTTGTGTGATCTGATCTAGGTGGTCCTGCTCTGGCAGGGGGATTGGACTAGATGATCCTTTGAGGTCCCTTCCAATCCCTAACATTCTGTGATTCTGCGATTCTGTTTGATATGCTTAAGTACCTTGTTACACTATAATTGTAGGAAATATGGCTAAGAAAACTGAGAAGAAAAGAATGGTGAAAGGGAAATAAAAAAGGAAAGCAAAGTAAAAAGGAAGAAAGATGTTACTTTTTGCCCACCTTCTTCATGAACTACTAATATAGCCTGCATATACCTATCTCTGTGTATATAGATGTAGACAAGTGCATATGGTAAGGTATTCAGGAAACTTGTGTGCAGATAGAGCTTTTATCTTCATTACATGCGAAAGAGAATCAAGTATATGTGCTTGAAAAAAATTTTATGCATGGTATTTCATCTGGCATAATCAGAAAAGGTGTTTTCCAAGCAGATCAGAAACAGTCTGTAGCTCACTGTAGCAATTTTGTTTGGAGTGAATGAGCTCTTAATTAAGTGAGGGCTGATTTCTTGGCGTTTGAGACTCTTTGAACCTCTCAGACGACTCTTCACTTAAAAAAAAAAAAAAAAAAAAGACTGCTCTTTATAAAACTTCCTAGCAAGTAGGAACATAGCATAAAGGAAAACAGGACTGAAAGCACACATCATTGCAAAGGGCATGATGCAAAAGTGAACCAGACTCCGTTTTGCACTTGAAGAATTCTCCCAAGACACCATTTGGCATATAGTAGAGAATAAGATGAAAGTAGTATCTTCTGGAAGTATAGGTGATTCGTGGACAAGACACAACAGCTCAGACCCAGTCTAAAAATCATCCCTTGCTGTGGCAGGCCTCACAAACACTGAAGTTTCCTTTTCAAACTGATTCATTTCTTGTCCTCACAGCAGCAGTGGGAAAGCTGTTTCTTAGCTTCATTCCTGTCATGGTTAGAAACTATTTAATTTCCATCATGAACTTCTTCATGGCCATGGCTTACCCACGGCCCTTGTATATCCGTCAATCTGTTTTTAACATCGACTACAGCTACATTGCTAAGCACACCCATCCCACAGAGTGATCTCTAGTACCCTGGCCCAAGTAGCACAGACTGACTGATATTCAAGATTCTGTAGAGCAAACAAGCAGATGAACCCAATCCACACCATATTGCCTATATGGTGCTCACATACATCTAAAACATACTAACTGTTTTTGTCTGTGGAGGTGGTTCAGTTCATCATATTTAAAAGTGTGAGGACTGTGTTGCAGCCCACAGAATGGCATAAAATAGAGAATAGATGTTGCATGCTCTGGGCTGTAGCATATATGTGCTGGGGATGCATGAGAGTTCCTACATTCTGTTTTGGGAAGAACTAGTTGATTTCTTCCCAAAGAGGTCGTGGAAGTGAATAAATATTGCACATGAGCAGATAAGCAGGCAATGAGCATAAAGGAGTGAAGGTGGGAATGGATCTATCCAACTGTGTTTCTACCCAATGCCTTTCACTTCAGCAGCATTATTTCCCTCGCTGGTTTTCACCTTAACCAATTTTTTATAGAAAGCAATCATATTTCCTCTTAGGTTGTCTTACTAACTGAACAATACAAGCTCCTTTAGTCTCCTCTCATATAGTAATCTCTCCTTTCCCTAGATCATCCCATTATCCCTTTAAGAACAGCTTTAACAGATCTTCCTGGAATGTGAATTACTAAGCTTTTACATAGTATTCCAGATAAAATTTTTATAGTGCTTAGTAAAAAAACTGTAATAATTTCTTTGCTTGAGAGAAAGATCCTGAGTAACAGCTCAGAATGTTTCATTTGTTATTTTCATATGTGCTTTACATACCTAGTTTATTGCAAGCGTGTTTGCAGTGTAGACATCTCAAACTCATGCACTTGTCTAGACTTTTTTCATAATCAATAGAGAAAAGAAAGTGATTCATCTCATTCTGAAGTTAAAGTCTGAAAAAGGTCAGATCAATAATGTCTGGAAGTGCCTGTTTGTCTCCTTTGACTGCACAAGCAGGCTGGGTCTGGGTTGAGCAGTTAGGGAAAATATATCTACATTGTAGACATCTGAAGTTAGGTCAGATGAATTCTTGATTGACCAATACAATCAATAAATGATCACACTGATCTTCCTCTTTGCTGTCACTAGCACCTAAGAGCTCCTAACCTAACAGAATTATTCTTGTTATGAACCTGTAATTGCAGGAGCTTCCATATGTCGTATTAATTAGGTAAGTCATGAATTTCTATTAGTCCGCTCCTCAGGGTCAATGTAATATTTCTACTGTGTGATATTCCATTTCTCCTCCATACTGATGGTGTCTCTCAGCTTTATGTCAGCACCCAAACTGAACTTGCAGGTTTCTAAATTTTGTGCTGTTATTTGTGAAAGCTTCCAGTAATTTGATCTCTCACAAGTTTTTAAAAATCTTTAAGAATATTGTCCTTCAAATACAAGTGTCACTAAGAATATTGTCCTTCAAATACAAGTGTCACCCTCAGTACAAATTTCTGCCATTTCCTAGTTGGCTCCATTTTGTATTTTCTGTACAATTCTTAGCTAAATATCAGTTCTTCTGTTAACTAACTGCCGGTATAAAAGAAGCTTAAATGACTTAGCAAAGTCTAGATAGATGAGCTATATCTCAAATTAAATCTGAATTTTCTTTATATTAAAAAAATCAAGGAAGAAATATACTATTTATTTAACAAATATTTCTTGGTAATCTGTTACTGCATTTATCCCATTTTCAATATAATTCCATGGAAAACTATAATTTCTTTCTAATTACATTCTAAACAATGCACATTCCTGAGGCCTTACTAGTGGAATCCTTATTTTTTCCTTCTTAGCTATTGCTGGTTTATTTGTGGGTCTTTCCTCATATACTACCTGATTTGATCAATTCTGTAAAAATCCCAGATATAAGAACTGCAATTTCTTGTGTCAGTTCTTTCAATATTCTGGATTGTTTTCCCTCCCTCCCATACCTTCTTCACGTTGAATACTGAGTTCTGTGTCTGCCGTGGATATAAATTTCATTTCAATGCTTTCATGACTCTTTGCCTTCTTTCTTTCACCTCTTCCCATTCAGTGCTAATGTCATTGAAAACTGGGGCAAAATATTATTTTGCTACCTGGACTTTATCTAGATTGTTTAATTTCTGCTCTGCTATCTCACCCTCAGTGATGAGGAACTCTGTTTCTTCGTTCCATCTTCTCTTCTTGCTTATATGGATGAGGGTATTTGTCTTAATTTTTGCTGTGACAAGTAACTCAGCTATACTATGGCAGTTCTCACTTTTTCCCCTCACTTTCTCACCTTCAAGATATATATATCAAGATATGTATATTCAGTCTTTTTTACAGTTGTCTGTAGAATCTCTGCTTACCTCTAATATCCCTTCTACGGTAATTATTTATCCTCTTATACATAACATATTTTCTACTTTCTTGGGTAATGAATGACAAAAAAATGCATAAATTTGACAAAGATATTCCGGACCTCACTTATGAGTCTTTGAGCTCTTCAACGCAGTTGGCATCATTCACTAATTACTTTAATTTCCCACAGTGTGTTTCTTGAATTAAAAACTGAATCTTTAAATTTGTTTCATTTAAACTGAATCAGCTTATCATTCCTCAGTGCAAGGTTTCTTCTGTGATTAGGCCTTCTGTAAAGCCTCTGCTGCTTACCCAAAAATAAGCCAAAAATCATGTGTGAAGTGGTAGGCTCCCTCTGCAGTCAATGAGGAGAGACAGACAACTCCAGAAGACGAGTCGGCCCATGGAAAGTCTGATTCTTGCTCTAGAAAGCTGGTCGCAGCTTCTTGACTTAGACATACCTTAGCTCAAACAGCTAGGACATCTTCCCTTGGTCTTGCCTTTGGAGGACATGACTGGTGAACTGTCACTTCCACAGATATGAGAGCTTTTGCTTTATTAATGGCATTTGTTTCCCATTTTGCAGACAGGCAGTTGGTCTCCCATGGTCATGTAATTTCCAGTGGTGTGTTGTGTGTGCTGTATGTATGCATGTGTGTCTGAAGTATTCTAAAAAATCTTGAGCCACATTCAGATCAAACTGATGATCTGCAGGCCTCTAATACTGTTTCAGGATGAACTCCTTTAAGATGTTTCCCTAATGTATTTGTGACCCAAGGTAATACCATTTCACTTGACCCTATCTCTCTTTTCACTATCTCACAGAACTGATGTATTGATACGATGACATTATTATGATATGATTCTAAAGACTATGCAAACAGAACTCACTGCCTTTACCTTATTTCTGCCAGGTTTGGATTTAGCAAGGAGTCAAAGGAGACTGCAGTTTTCCCATTTCCAGCACTTGGTGAAATGCATGATCCCTTACAGATGCTACTGCAGAGTCTCCTCTTGCCCTTTCCCCCCTCTATACATATGTTGTAGTATACTGAATCCTTGTTTTTACTTCTCTCAAGCCACTCATATCCTTCATACATTTCAGCCCTCAGAGCAATTAACTTACATCAAGCCCAACTACAGTTTTTAAAACTAAGGCAGAACCTGTAGGAATAGATGTGACTATTCTGTCAATTAGGTCATAGGTAGCTGATTTGCATTGTAACAATGCTATTTTATTGTTTCATTGGGATCTGGTCTTTTTTTTTCCTACTCTTTTATTATTTTTATTTCTTCACTTGTTTTGTGGCTTCACCTTTTTCTTACTCTTGCCTTCCTCTAAATTTCACTTATCTCAGCCCTTTTATTTTCTGATGTCTTTCGAAGAAAAATCATAAACTGTATCAGTGGTCAAATTAAGTCCCATGGAGTTTGAGCAGATGTAAGCTAAAGGTGATTAGTTCTTTTGTGAACCCTACCAGCTGCTATGATAGCTATAAAAGATGATGCCGTGTCCAGGCTCATGGCTTAGGAGACCTCCAAGCCTGTCACTGTACGTGTATTTTTAGCAGTCCCCCAAAAGGAAGCAAACATGTAAAAGTAATCCTGGCTACTACTGGTGTCATTGCTGAATGGTATGTCACTGCCTTAAAAGTGGTAAATCCCAAGAATTTGCAGATTCCTTTTGTTCTGGTTCATGAAAAAATAAAATTGTCGTTTTGCTACAGAAAGTGCCTAGACTTTATAATGTAGCTTATAGTACTGCTTTACTGGAAGTGAACTATGTAATCTAACAAACTTTGTAGCTCCCAGGGGACAGTCTCTGAGGGATTTCAGCAACAATTTCAGTTTCAGTTTAAGCCCTACCAGTCAGAAAATGTATCTTTTCCCGGTCTAGAAGTAGAGGTCATGCAAACAAAAGATTTTTCATTCCTGAAGCTGTAGCAGAGAATGAGATCACAAGCCTACTTAATTTTTGGGAAAAATAGATTTTAATAGATTTTCAAAAGATAGAAAATTTTTTTCAAAATTAACATGAAGTTTTGGTCCCTAAGTTCTAACATGCTTTCTAGGTGAAAAAGAGAGAGATGGGGCTTCTAGGATTCAGGTTCTTAATTCTTCAAGAAAGTTCCCTGGAAGCCGTGACATGCCTGAACTTAAAGCAGTACACTTGATGGAGCTGCCTTGAAATTGCAGTCTCTGAAATTCTAGTCCAAATTCCCTTGTGCTTCAATGGAAATTCACTGGAAGTAATATATATCTGCGATCGAATGTATTTTCAGGGAATAAACGTCCTTTCTAATGAAAACCTATTTTGGTGGGAAATTCTGTACTGGTGCTGAGCAAAATACTAGAAATAACAATTATCCCGCCGAGGGAATATTTGGTAAGTATGCAAATCTGAAAGTGAACTGAATAATAGGGTGCAGCTGGTTCTTAGTCTTATATTTGACTGTTGCTGTTCACATGCAGCATAACAGCCGTGCATGGGGGAGGAGTGTTAACATGATATTCAGTGAAGGCTGCACGGCGTGGGTGTATCACAGTTCCAGGAAGAGCCTGAGGTTATGGTTAACAGAGTTCACGCCAACTCTTCATTTTAAAATGTAGTGGCACACTGTAAGTCTACTGCTGACAGAATGAAGTTTTACTGATGCTTGACATGGTGACTAAACTGTTAGGCCAATCCAAGCTCAAAATATAAAGCTGTTTTCTGACAGCTTATCAGAAAACAAGACTAACTGCTCTTCGGCTGAATATTTGCTAAACCTCTCTCATTCCTCAACCGATATAAATTCTTGTGACACACATTTTCAAAATCCACTTATGTATTTCACTTTCTTTGGGAATTCAGACCTGCTTTCCATACGGAGAAAACCTGAGCTGTCTTATTATTTTATCAGACATCCAAAACAATTTGCTATTAGCTCTTTTTTTCTAAACTTGTAAATTTTAGGCAATTTCTAGTACCATTGCTTGTAAAATTTAAAACAGACCAACTGGTGCATGAAAAATATACTTCTAGCAAAAACCATCCTGCATTGTCAGGATATAGGTTTTTCTCACATCCTGCATCTTTCATTGCTATATTTGATGATTCTTTTCTGTGAAATGCATTTAATTAGTCTGAAGCTCTTATGTAAAACACTCATAAAACTCCCCTTTTGTTTTAGTGAGTACACTAAGAAAACAGCGTTACCTCTAAAATTTAAGTTTCCCCACAGCTGACTCAGAATGTGTTTCTCATTCGCTCTCTTGACAAGTTTGGTGTCTTGCTAGGTTTTAGCACCTTCAAAACTCTAGTGCTTCTCACTCTTTTTATAGATTGGTCACTATGCTAAAACATACAGTAAGACATGAAAAAAATAAATATAAATCATTGCATGAATGACACTCTTTATATATCCAGTTAACTTTCTGTATAACCAGTTTTAGATCTTTCAGTGTCAATATCTATTTTGTTGGGAAATATGATATTTAAAAATGCTTCATGGGAGAGGGATGTTGTGATCTTTAAATATTAAAAATGGAATTATTTACCTTTATTCAGTAACCATAAATATATTTCTCCTTAGGCTTTGTCTTTATGAGGAAAATGAATTTCAGTTATTGACACCAAAATATGTTCGAACAAAAAATATCTTTTAACACATGACATGGAAACTTACATTAAGAAGCTGGAAAAATGAAATACCCTTCTGTTTGGCTGAAACCATAATTGGTATCTGGAGGAGAGGCTATTCCATAGTCCAGTCATCATATTTCCTTCCATGGCCTCCATTTTAGTCAAAATTTCCTACAGTACAGAATGCTCATCACTTGATCATAGGTCTTCTAATTTATTTCATTGAGAAGAATTTGGGGTTTCGAATGTTTCTAACATGGCATCATGGAAAACCCAAATAGGCAAGAACAATACAATATTTTCAAATCTCCAGGAAACAGGGAACATGGCTGTTTTCTCCTTTCTACTTTCCTTTCCATAACGTTGTAGTTTGATGACTGCCTTTTGTTTTGCAGTATAATTAAAATCATATCTGTAGAATGGGAGCATCCTTACCATAAATGATTTTTGTAATTTTCCAATACTTAAGCATTGCTTTGCATTTAATTACCTCCTCCTCTCCCTAAAGCCATTTTTGTGAGTTCTACACCTCTGTCAGAAGCCTTATTCTTTCATTATCCTACATTTGAGAAAGCTGTTCTATATTGAAACATAGATTTTTAATTAAAAAATTCACTTATGGTTATAAGGCTTAGATATGCGTCACCATGTACAAGCCTATTTTTTTAATCATAAAAGTCATATTGAAAAGCAGGTCTGGTATAAAGGAGTGTGGATTTAATCAGTTAATTGTATGGTTACACTATTCATAATCACTTTATTTGCTTTTAATAGCAATGAGATGGATATTTCCAAAGAAGTCTCATTGTTCTCTGTGTAAATAACTAATTGTTTTGTTATTAAATACTTAAGTACTCAGTGTGCCCTGTAAATGCAATCTGCATGTGAAACCAAATCCCCACACTCTACTTGATTCTCATATCATACAGAGACACGTACTTTCATCCAAATAGTGCCGTGGTTCACCTTTGGGTAAATTCAAAGTCATTCCTTTTCTTCAAGACATCAATGCTCTGATTCTTGGTGATTAATTACTACAATGTTCACTGATGACTTTTGTTGATGTTATCTGTCTGTCCACTGGAAGAGAGGTGGAGAAGCCAGCCATTCACACAACCAGAGAGTCATCTCATCTACGAAGGTGTCAGCACTGAATCTGGATAGGATATAAATGCTGCTGCTTTTTGCCTCAGCTGAGACCAGTGTGAGCTATTCCTCCTTTGATCTGAAACAGACAGAGAGGTTAACACAAATACCACATAGAATGTACATAACTTGGAAGCTAATCCACTTGTTCTCCCACCAAAAAGGTGTTTGGGTGCTGTTTACTCAGGGCTCAAGTCTTCCCCTTCTCCCCTGAAAAGCATGTGCCTGAGGGTCCTTGTTTTATCTAGTTTCATCCAGATTGCAGGGTTTTTGCTATCACTCATATTAAGTGAAAAACAAGGCAGAAAAGGTAGAAGACAGCCTGGAAAACAGCTGATCTTAGAAGGCTGCAGTGTGGAGATCTAAATTTCATCTAGTCACACTAGGCTCCCTTTATAGTCAATAAGGAGAAGTAGGCACTTTAAAGACATGATTCATCTGACCTGTATTCAGTGTCTACTGTAGGTTAAGATGAATCATACCCTTAAAGTGCCTAATTCTTTCTATTGACTATAAGGAGAGTCTTGACAATGGCTCAGTTGTAGACAGCTACATTCACTTTTGTTGCTGGTCAAAGATGTGCTAGGTAATTGCTAATGGGTTGAATTACTAAGATGGAAAGATTCTGGGTGGGATAAATATAAAAGAGAGCTATTACAGGAAAAGTAACATCAAGGGAGGTGCACGCTAGTTTGAAGCAATGGAAGAAAAGAAGAAGTAGTGAAATAGTAGAAGGGAGTGGGAAAGTCTGAGTCTGAGTTCAATTGTCATAAAGATATGACTATATTAGCAAGTAATTGAACTCAGTAGAACACATACATTAAAGCAATCAGTATGAGGTCTTTATATCTGTATTGTACGCAGTTTGGGGATTTTAATTGAGCCTAGATTTATTGCAGTGCCCTGGACTGAACATCCCTACAACGAATATGTTTCTGAGCTAACTAAAGGACCAATTGTTAGTTGAGATTCCTATACCCCCATGAAGGGCTGAAGCCCATTTGGTGTACACCTGTAGCACAGCCTCTAGAAGGGAGCTGGTTTGTAAACACTAAAACCTATTTGTGAACGCAGCCAATGTGCAATAAGTGGGAATGACTGAGAGTTATTTCAAGACTGCACAACTGCTCTGAACCAATATGCTGATGTAAATGCAGCCTAAGACAGACAGTTTGCATATAAAATTTAAAATTGTAATGAAACAGTCCTCTTGATTATAACTGCCTAAAATCCTGATGGAATTGGTGAAAAGTACATATCTCTGAGAGCTGCCAGATCATCAATTCACTAAATGAACTCAGGAGGACAAGATTTTCCTCTGGAAGTCTTTGCTGGCACTTCTCACTCTGTCTTGATTATATGGGACACATGAGGAAATTCTAGCGGCCTGGCACCCACTCTGGCATATTGTGTGTGGCAGGTCTGATGAGAGAAAAAGCAGGGGCAGGATTTTCTGGTAGGGAAACAGGTACATAGTTTGAGCCCAGATCCTGGTTGGAGATTGAGCAGTACCTGATCACCAAAAGTTGACTAAAACCAGAAGATGAGAAGGAGACAGGTGCAAGGAATGAAGAGATGACATGGCAAATGTAAGGAAATTAATTTAAATTTGAAATACTCTGGAGCTGAAGTACAATTTTACATTAGGCAGAGGACAAAACAATGCATATGGAGAGTTCTGTTTGCATTTGTACCACATTGTCCAGACCTTCTGTTGCTATGGTTTTGTACCACCTGTCTGCTCTCAAGAATTGTTTACCTCTTTCAGTACTGTGCGAGATTATTTAGATGGTTATCTCAGCATGATAGATTGAGTTACCTCTCTGGCTTCATATGTTGAGAACCTGAAATCTGTAAAAAGTGCCTGTTGAACCATTGTGTTACTCCCTTATCTCTGTTTTTTTGTTGTTGTTTTGGTTTTTTTTTTTCCCTCTAAGGAACAGTGTACACGTCTTAATCACAATAATTGATTGTTTATAAGAAGCCAGATGTGTTTTTCAGAAAATTGGAAGAATGGTGAATGTAAGGAAAGCCATTAGCATGCAAAAAGGCCACAACATGAAGATGAAGCCAGTTTTCCTTTTAACTTCATGAAAAACTTTTTACATAATTATAGAACACATGCATTTTTGTTCACTTGTGGTTTGGAGTTAGTGAAGATTGTGATCCAGCTTTTCAGGTGGTGTGAAGCAATGCATTTTTATCAGCTTCAGTTTAAATGCTTTCATTTACATCTTCTAAAGATATCACTTATAGAATGACATACGCATTTCAAACAGTGTATCATTCTCTTAGCCTTGGAAAGACAATGTGCCTGAGAAAGACGGAGATGAATTCTCGTGCATTAGCTCAGCTGAATTGTTTGCTAAATTCTGTTCCATTATATCTGCAGAAAGCAGTGGAAAAATCTCATATCTTAATCAAAAAACAAGTTGATTGTATCCAAGGGGCTCATTGGAGCTCTGAAGCCCTCATTAATGTTGATAGGGTACAAATGGCAATGATCTTCCAAGTCCAGCTGGAGTTTGTAGACATAATGGAAGTAATGTTTCTTTACGTGCAAGCTGAATGTAGACAACAAGTGAGAAAATTTATTTTTCTTTTATAAAATTATTATTTTTTTTTTTTAGAAAGGCCATATTTTCAGCCCTAGAACTTTACTCCCCTCAGGTATTATAACTAGATTTCACAAAGGAAGTCAGTGTGAGGAACAGGAAGCTTAGGTATGGCTTAGTCAAAAAGAGAGCTCCTGACTCTGAGAATTCAAAACAAATAATGTGTCATCCCTAGCCTCTGTATGACAGAGTCTGTGAGCAACGAACATGTGCTGTTTATTTGATCGTCCATTCTTCTGTGTATGAACATCATTGTTTACATCTCTCCCCTTCAAAAATTCTCTACCCGGCCTTGATACATATGGATATATCACAGAGCTGAGCCTCTTCATCCTGCCAGAATTGTATCAAGGCAGCAAAATCTTCAGTAAGAAGAGAAACATGATGCACAGACACCAAAGGGAGGAGTTGTAGATGAAGGTTACAGCAGTTAGACTATAACCTACCTGAGGTGGAAATTGTGCATGATTGGGATGAAGGTAGTCCCCTCTCAGTTCTCCTGGAGACAGGGAGAATGCACTGGATACACAACTCCTCTTTCACCACACAAATAAGAAGACTCTCTAAACTCTCTTTGGCTCTTTGCAGATACCTTCATTATTTCTAAAGACTATCTGGCCTAAAGATTTGCATCATACCTTTTTATGTGCTTCAGAAGACTATGCAAGGAAGTATTGTGTATGGAAATGGTGTCAAACAAGGTTTTGTGATGGGACACCTCTCCTTGTCAGGAAGGGATGGCAAGTCTGATCAGCAGACTGATCATATCTGAGAAGGAGCTAAAACACAGATCAAGGTAAATTGGAGGATGAGCCCTGTCATCGTTGTTGGTTGGTATGGTTGAATGTTTTCAGGAAACAGAGGTAGTAAACTGCAACTGACAATGTGAGATTAAAATGGTAATGCTCTATAATTAGTGGATATAATACAGGGTCACAAGATAAGAGAAGGGTTTTTTTGTATTGCTTTATGACAAGCATGAAACTGCTCACTGCCCTATAGCTATAGGGTAAAAGTGTATAAGCACCACTGAGCTCTTGCTAGCACTGAGCTATATGAAATCTTGTCTGTGTGAACTCTCATCAAGCATGAAGAGCTCAAATCTGTGAACTTTTTATCTAAACCTTTTTAGTTTTAACTCAGTTCCTTAGAAAGTGTAATATCTCATACTATTTAACAGTTCAGAGTCAGTAGATCCTCAGGGAACTTCATTTATTATTTCTTTCAGACAAAGCAAGATATCATTAAAATCATTATTACCAAGAAGAATAATTTTTAACATTTAATTACTCTCTAGGTCTTTAAATAATATATATATAGTCAAAGAGCAGTTACATCACAACAGAAATTTTAAGTTATTTGTCCTGTTTTATAGAAGTTAAGCTGCAGGATCGAATGGTCCCCTCTGGCCCTAGGTTCACTGTATCTGTGCCATTTGTAAATGTCATTTTCCATTAAACAAACGAGTGTTTAAACCTTTTGCTTTTTATGGCAATAATACATATGGAACACAATAATTATCTTAAACTAATCCTTGGACTTTAATAATTTTTTACTAATTTGCAATCAGTTAATTGTTTCCTTAGGACTACATCACAGGATTTAATTTCACCAGGTCAGATTGGTATTAGTGACTCTTCCAAAAGAATTTGAATCCTCTCTTCTTGTGTCCACACAATGAAATTCTCAACTATTGCCTTTCTAAAATAGTCTACATCAACTATCTCAGTTTATTCTATTAAAATCTAGTTCTGAAATAAAATTTGTCTAAAGGACTTTTATTTCTAAAGCTTTCTTTGCTACAGGTCATGTTCAAAAGTGACCTCAACAGGTTGTAGCAACAGTACTGCTTTTTATATTAAGCAGTTATTTTGCTATACAGCCACCTGCTGGAGAGTTCAGATGGCAGTTATTTGTGAACAAGAATTTGAGATATAGAGCATAAAATGCCATCTTGCTTATCACTTTTATTCTCAAAATCCTATGAATCTTTGGGATGGTTTCTTTCATTTGGTTATGTACAATCTTTCCATACAATATGAATATACTTGCAATATTTATGGGATTTCAGGTTTAGTTTATATTTAAGATTTTTTCATGGACTGAGTTTTGTATTGAAGTTCTACCAGGCTCTCCATTTTTTTAGCACCATCTAACAAGTCTATATCACTGAAATTTTCCAAATTCTTACTTCTGAAAGGAAGTAAGCACTTCAAGAGGGAATGTCTCCAGTTCTGGTGGTGTAAGAGCATCCTATTGCTATGCCCAGCAGTGGACCAGGTAGCAGACTACTACTTTTGCATTGTCAAGGTCTGTCTGCCATGTGGAGGACCTGTGATAACCTCATCCAAATCATGAAAGACAAGGCTGGGGGAAGTGACAGACAACAATATTCAGTCTTGTTCTAGGACTTCAAATAGAAGTAGGGAGAGGTAAACTGGTGATACGCTTGATCTTTGATGGTGACTGACTCTTTGTGTAAGACTTCCAGATTTTCATGGCTCTGAAACCCTATCACAGCTCCCCTGCTTTTGTGGCAGAAGTTTCTGCAGTGGTGAGCATCTAGGGAGCAAAATCACCAGTGATTTTGTTATATGTCCAAACCAAGGCTATAGATCGGACCTGGTGAAGACAGCGCAGAAGTATTATCACAGTGCCCTCAATGTCACCAACAGGTACCCACTCGCAGCTGGTCTGTCTCTGAAGCAGAGGTATAAAAGAGTTCTTGGAAATGATTGCAGTAGGTGGGACAAAATTTACAGCATTCTCTTCTCTTTGGGTTGCTTTTCTGGGAAAAGTTAGAAGAAGGGAGTTTTTTGTTTTAACCTAGGATAAGCTGGGATTCCTAGTCCTTTTGTTTCTTTTTTTTGGTCTTTTCTTCACTTTGAACTATGGAGCAGATATTTCTGTCAAGTACATGGAAAGGAAGTCCATAATTTGCAGACTGTTTCACTTGCTCTTGTATTAATGGATATGCATTAATACTAGATTGTTTGTCAGATGCTTATCTTCTTTTGAGCAATCTGTCCCTATCTGTGGCCTTAGAAAGGCTTCTTCTGTGTGGACTTAATATATTCTAAACGACCCAAGTAGATTATGACTGTGCTGATAGGACCCCAGTAAAGCAGGTTAGCTAGTCCTTAGGGACTGTGACTGAACTGCTCCTCTCCTGATCTCGTTTCAGTGGGAAGGACTGGTCTGTAAGCTTGTCCTTCAGTAAGAGGTGTGTGCAGCTGGGCAATTTCCAGTGCAGGCTGCTGATCTAAGATCTCCCTGCCCAGCAGTCTCTCTCTGTAGAGCAAATATATTTCACCTGTACAAACAGCAAACAATGTATTTGCTTGACAACTTTAAAGTTGGGTTTTTTTAGATGGCAGCAAGAAATTTCTGCTTTTAAAAACACCTGCAGTTCTCTTTACTATGTCAGGTAGGAAAAATGAGCTTACTTTCCACCAGACGTAAGGGCTAGTGGCCCACTCACTGTCCCTTTGTGGTGGAAAGCTTTTCACCCAGTACTGGTCCTATTTTTCACCCCTTTAGACCAGAAGAGGTGTAGTCCAGTGAATGGAGAATATCTGGCCAGGGATAGCAATATATTACAGAACATTAGAAAGTAGTTTCTCTCATTTCTCTAGCATTCTCAAGTGATGAGAATTGGTATGTGTGATGTATCATATTCTCTGAAAGTGGAGGAAAGAGAGTGGAAGGAGAGGGAATAGGCCCTCTGAGTCCCATTTTGTTGCTCTGTAGGTGAAGACACCAGGAGAGAGTAAATACTTATTCACATTAGGTATTATAAGTGTAAGATGGTAGGGCAAGTCAGAAATTATGTCCATTTATATGAATAGAGAGATAAATGCAGAGGGGAAAAAGGTGGGGATAAGTCTATAGGAAAACTTTTTTAAAGTAGGAAGAGGAATTTGAGCAGAAAAGAAGAAGGAATCTAGAATCTTAGTACTACTCTCTTATAAGTCATGCTGTTGAAGGGTAGGTGAAGAACTCATGGTGAATCCTCACATGTCTCTTATATGATGTATATACATAGAACACATATATATGGCACCCTGGGCAGTCATTTTTTTGGAAGCTGTCGGTATAGACTACACACAAACATGCCACTGGATTGGACAGGAATCGTCTGTCTTGTGTGGTCTTAGAGGCTGTGCAGCTTGTAAAGGCTCCATTGTCCTCATGTCAAGCACGCAGAAACCATCTTGATGATGTGCTCCACAGTAGCATTGAACCATTCTCACTGGCAATGTCCTAAGACAAAACAAATGCACAGTGACAAATGTCTGGCAGTACCCGAAAATATTGGTGCACACTCTCTAGGAGTGCAATGGTCAAAAGGGCATAAGCAGAAGGCAAAAATTGTTGGTTAGGGTTAAGTTAGGTTGGCTTGAGGTGCAGATGTTGTTATTTTCCTTCATGTAAGAAGGTATGTTAGTCCTTTTTAGTCACATAAGGAGGAAGGTGCCAGAGATTTGGATTGTCAATATGGGCATGGCTGGTGAAGACAACACATTCAACTGGTCTACAATGATGAAGCATCACTATATGATTGTTATAAACCTAGATACATCCAATGAAGACTGCAGGGGAAGTGTGTTCTGCTGATAGTCTTGGAGTGATTGGATATGGTATTCTTGTGGAACATGGCAATGATGTCTGAGTTATAAATCTTGTCAAGGATGAAGCAGATGGAGAATAGCCCTGCAGAAACTCCTGGATAATGACAGCAATAAAAGATTTTCTAACTTGGAACTGTAAAACATCAGCTCTATGAATGTCTGATATAGCCACTTTAGTGAAGCTAATGTCCCTATTAAGAGCCCAGAAAATAGTGTGCTGCTCCTCTAGAGCTATCAGCATTTCTTTGCAAAGGGCTGGCTAGGTGGCCTTTTGCAGCTTGAAATCAGCAACATTCTGTCTATGGGAAGTTGAGGTTTCAGATGCAAGTGCTCACGATGAATGTCCCAGACAAGTTAAAGATGGCTTGATCTTGGTATTGATGGCCTACAATGTTTAGACCATGCTTCTGTACTACAGAGGAGCTGAGAAGTATCTCGTAATCAGTCTGGTCATGGCATGCTGGCTTATGAGAAAAGGCTGCATCTTGGTGATCCTACCACGATCCCATTCTGCTCCCTTTCTCTCCGTCCCCATCCTCCCAACCTGAAGCTAATCGCTTTTTGCTAGTGCAAGATTAGTATGAGTGCCAAGCTCCCAAACTACTTATTGGTGCAGGGTACGCATGGCATGAATGAGTCTAAAGTGGTGAATTCTGGAAGGGCTGTGGGGTGGTGGGTGTTGTGCCCGCAGGCGGCCCATGTTCTGTGAAGCGTGGACATACTGGACACAGTGGAAGTTCCCTAAAGGTCCACAGTAGAGAAGTAAACAGAGTAGACCGCAAAGGGATGTCATTCTTGAGGTAGTGCTTGGAAGAAAACTGTGTAGGCAATAAGAATTTTCAGTAGTCTGATCTTTCTTTATATGTGATAAAAAAGATATTGGGGATTGGGGAGGATGTTAAGAGAGTTGTATCTCTCTCTAAATGTTTAAAATTAAAATCAAAATTAATTGCACGGATTGTTTTTTCTCAGAATGAGCTGACTTACTCTTAGAGAAGACTTCCTAGCTGTCAACTGCAGAGTCTAAGTGGTCATCAACATGATAATGTAGTTCTTGAAAGTGTCCACTTTGATTTACATTAAAAAATGGATGACTGGTAATAAAGTTAAAACCTAAATTAATATATGGTTACTAAATATCCACCACATCTTGTTACTTCTTAAAAATTAATATGAAAACAGAATATCTCTCAATTTTCAGTCTTCCTTGAATTCTAAGAAATTTGCATAGTCTAGGTGATGAATTCCTGCAAAATAATATTTATTTCAGCCCACGACAGGACCCTTTTTTACCATATTAGAGACTTAACTTCATTGTCTTTAGAACCTTTACAGCATAATATCAAAAAGGGGCTGTCATCTAATAAAGTAGCTATCTTATTCTTACATTTTCTGTTGCTACTGATCAGATTTGGTTTGTGTGCAATTCAGAAAACAGATCGCTACTGAAAGAAAGAACAAAAGGCAAATCATTGTAAAATCTGAACTGCCAGAATTAGGCCATCATGTTACAAAGTGGTAATTCTTTCTGACAGCCTCAGCTGTACCAATCATGACATTCGGCAAATTAGCCAGGCCGAGAACAAATAAAAAGAAGAAACAGGTGTGAAACCAACTTCCTGCCTCCCAGGATAAATACATTGTACACTGAAGGGCAATGCACCTGCACTATTGTTTCTAGTTGGGGGGGAGAAGCTTTTAAGTGCAAATACACTTGAGACTTGATAAAGGCAAGAGACTTCTCTATAATTTGAGTGTAAACGGGCATTTTCTTTCATGATCGTTTATAATAAGTTAACTCTTTGAGGAAACATTTAAAACTGTAGTTTGAATAAATGATTGCTCTGCAAGGGAAGATGAAATGAGGCTAAGCAAAAAGCCTTTTCTGGGCTTGCTGTTGAAATGAGGGCACCTCTCTATTTCTTTTCTGAGTATGACCTTGCTTCTTAAAGTCACTCTCCCAGCTGGGAGCATTCAGTACCTCAGCGGGCTTCCAGTGGGGTTAGGAGAAGGAGCCCACTGCCATCATCCTGCTGAGCCTTTGGAGGAATCCCTTCCCAACCAGGTGGTATATGGGATGCTGCACTGCCTGTGTTTATTTGCAGGAACCAGAAGAGATGTAGAAGACTAGAGAACAAGAGAAGAGCAGCAGAGGGACTGTAGTCTGCACACCTTAACAGGACAATTTTTGTTTTGTTCTGTGCTTAAATTCTGCTCCTGCCTTGTGCTTGGGAGCATTTGTTCAATGATTAGTGCAATGGGCAGGTGAAGCAATAGGAAGGGGACCAACTGTGATTTAAATCTAAGAATGGCTCGTTTCTACAAGCCAAATCTCATGCATGAGACTGCTTTCTTGGATGTTTTCTCTCCTGATACAGATATGGTTCTGAGAGGCATGTTTTAATAAATCCATATCTGTAAATGTGCAGATGCAGACCAATAGCATAACTGGAAGGCCAGTATCCCTGATATTCATGATTGCTATAGAAAGGGGCAAGGAGTAAGAGTGTTCAACCTCTGTTGAGGATTAGGGACTTTTTTGTCCCTAATAAACACATAGTTTAGAATATCTGCGTTTACGCCTGTGTTAGAGGAGGTAGAGTGGATTGAGAGTAACACACTGAATAGATATTTTTTAAGGGGCAGTTACAGGACAGCTGTGAAACAGTTCCTAGTTTTCCTCGGACAGCTGCTGAGCAGACACATACCACTGCCTTGTGGGGCAACAGCTCCTCCCTGGCTCTCTGGGAGAGACTGACACCAGCAAAGAGTGCTGTTTTACAGCAGCACCTGTGCCCGAGGAATTGCAAAGGGGGAAATTTCTGTCATTCTCATGAATCCCTGGGAATAGGACAGGAAACGGTGGTTTCAGACTAGTGGGAGTCGGAGATGGTCCAAGAGAGGTAAACAAGGAAGTTTCTTGTGTCGACCTCAGATTGTCCCCAGATTTATTTGTGAGTAGCATATACAACAGGTTCTCCTTGGTTTTGTTTGGTGCCTGGTTCATGATGACTTTTGGCGAAATTATTCTGAGAATTGACAAGGTCCAAGCAAGCCCAATTCCTCACACGCTCTGAACAAAGACTAGTGAAACCAGAGAATGAAGATATTTTATGTAAGTTCCCGTTCAAGCACTGTAGGTTTACTAAGTGAGCATTTATGTGCAAGGACTCAGGATGTTTTATTGAAGTAAATGATTCCCCTGTGTCCTGGTTTTAGCTGGGACAGAGTTAGCTCTTCTTTTTAGCAGCTAGAAGAGCTCCGTGTTTTGGTTTTACTCAGAGGCTCGCTCTGACAAGAATGCTGATAGCAAGTTGATGTTTGTGGTTGGACGTGAGACTGCAAGGACTTTTCAGTGTGCCGGAGTGCAGAAGCACGGCAGGATAAGGGGGGAGCATAGTTGGGACAAGGGGGACACGATTCCCCTTGTGATTTGTGGTGAAACTTAAGATTGAGGGCCAAACTGGCCAATTAGTATTCCATATCATGCAGCGTCATGCCCAGTATAAAAGTGAGGGTCAGCGGGAAAGAAGGGCTTTTTGCGCTTTGGCTCTTTCGCCACTTTTGCTCTTTTGCGCTTGCTGCGCTTTTGTCTATTGTTTTTTTTTTCTTCTCTCCCAGTACTCCCACTTTCGGAGTACTAACTCTCTCTGCTCCTCTCTATTTCGGGGCCTCATGTTCATCCGGGATTGCAGCTTCGGGACGAGACGGGCTGTGGATAAGAGGGCGTGGATAATACAGCACCTACACTGTATTAAATCATCTGTATTAAATTGTTCTTATCTCAACCCACGGGTATCCCATTTATCTTTTAATTCTCTCTCTCATTCCTGGGGCTGGGGGAGGGTGAGTCAATGACTGGGGGGGGGGCGGTTTGCGTGCCGGAGTGGCTTAACCCACAACACCCTGACAGATGAGTACCTCCTCCACCTTCTACTACAGCCCTGTCTGTCTTAACTGCGAGATTATCTCTGTGACAAAATCTTCTGGGAAATGGATACATGGGCACTCTTTATGTCACATGAACCTGCCATTAATCTGAAGAAACTTAAGAGCCAGAGACATCAAGATGTTTCCATGTTAATGTAAAAGTAGTCTGTGATGCAGTAGATGACGGAACTAGTACAGGCATCACTAGTAATCAATGCTATGCTTTTATTATATGATAGAGTGATGGAGAGCTAAGGAATTGACATCTACAGGACAGTACTGCTACTGTGGCACTTTTCTCTAGCTAAGGAGCAGAATTGCAAATGAAGAGACTGCAACATCTTTAACTATTATTCAGAATGAGTGGTGCACTTGCAGTGAAGATCAGTGCTTGACTGCACATGACTTTTTATTTATTTATGAATTTATTCTGTAAGAAATATGTCAAAGTAAGACTCACTGAAGTTCTGCGAGTGAGCGCAAGCACTTGCGTCGTTTTAACATCTGTCACTGAGCACAATTGATAATGGTGACTGCTATTATGGCATCTTCCTCCCCTCCGCACAAGCCCATCTGGGATTTGTGTTATGTAAGAGGATTAGCATTTCTGCTTTCCTCTGTTATTTAAAGTATTTCTCAGAACTAGTTTTTGAATAATAATAACAACAACAGTAATAATTGGGCCATTTTCTGTGGGGCTTTCTGAAAGGAAAAGTCAGGAATTCTAAAGCTACTGCTCTTAAGTTGAACACCTGGCCTCACCATTTGGGTTTGAATAAGATTCACTTGAAACAGGATTTTTCAAGCTGTGGTGGATAGGACTGATGGAAGGCTGATATCACCGGATGAAATGAAGGATAAAACATGAATTATCGTGAGTGGATCAGTTCCAGCAAGGAAACAATTGTGACTTCCCTTTCCTCCTCTTGGATTCAATTATTCATCACATTGTTTTTTAGGGAAAAAAAAGCTTCAAATCCTGTCTCATAAAATTATAGAGTGGTTGATGACAACATTATCTGTTAAAAAGGCCTGATATTTATCATTATCTGACCCTGGCTTGGATTGTTTATACAGTAACAAAAATTAAATTATTTGGGCTGAAATTTCTTGTATTGAGTGCCTCCTTAAGATGGAGAATTTTGAAAAGTTCTAATCAATATATGGCTATTTTTCAGAACTTGATAAACAAAAAAAAATGGATCCTGAAAAAATATAGTGCTTTAGGAATGCCAGTCAAATTCACACAAGCTGGAGCTAAGAGTATTGTAAAGCAGGATTAGGGAAACAGAGCTGATGAGAAGTGGTTTTAGATCTGTGACAATGTCTGTGTTCACAAGACCTTTTCCATTTTAGCCAGAAATGCATGTTTCAAAAACGTCAGTGTGACGGAACCCTAATGTGGCCAAAGCTTTGAGGTTTTGGTCTTCATCTTTTCCTTGGAGTGAACACACTAAGGGCAAAAAGAAAAAATTAAAAAAAAAAAAAATGGGAGGGGTAAATTCTGATACTAGACTTTATTTGAAGAAACATGGTAATTAACTTTTCTGACTGGAGAAATTCAGACAAGATGAAGTAAAAGTAAGAAAGGCGGTATACAAATCCCACTCTGCACAGTAAGTTTATAAACTCCCACTGCAGAAATCTTGGTCTGCAGCTAAAGGCCCTGAAGACTCCATAGACGTTAGCTGTGCTCCAGTCACTCACACATCCTGATAAACTCACGCATGAGAAACCTCTGCAGCAAGGCTTACCATACACCAGTAAAGAGTACAGGACTGTTTTTTGCTTTCCTGCTGGTGTGGGAGCAGTCTGGTAAGAGCAATAAGGGAGCAACCATAGCCTCTGGACTGCGTGCTGGACCTACGACTGAGATGAGAAGAATGGATGAGTGAAGATGGGTCATCCAGGTCTTGGAGCTCAGTATTAGTGTTAGCAGCCTAGTGCTGGAGCTTGGATGGGAAACTTGGAGTGGAAGCAGGGATTGACTGGAGCAGGAGATGGTAACTGAAACTGGCCAAGGTGGGAGGCTAATACTGGAGCAAGGTGCTTGGGCAGGGGGTCAGAGGAGAGCTAGAGGCAGCTGGCAGCTCTGCGTGCATCAGCATTTGCTTCCTTCAAGCCTGCAGCAAAGCCAGAGAATCTTGAGCCCTACAATTTCTCTCCTGCCAGCAATTTTCATGAAACCTCTAGCAGATTTGCCACTGTTAATGCTAAGTATATCAGACTGACTCTGCTGGATCAGACCACCTAACCCAATATCCTGTCTTCTCTGCAGCCAGCAGTAAATGCCTGGGGAAGAGCACAAGAACAGACCCACAAAGTGTAAGTCAATGCCTTCTCAATTACTGCAGTTTCTTCATGTAAGAGAGGTCTCTGCAGTAGGTATAGAGTTTTCAAGTAGCTGCTGACTCACAACAAAGTCAAAATAGTGTCACATGATGGCTTTGCTTTTTTTTTTCCAGCTAGCTCTTTTGAAGAGAGTTAGGAAACCACACACGAAAGCAGCTGTGCCGACGCTGTGCGCTGAAACACAGGCAAGAAGCATTCCTGACTTGCTGCTTCTCCCCAGGCTTGCCTCTGACCCACAGCTGCACAACTGCATGCTTGTTTTCCGTGAGGCCTCTCTCCCTTTCGGTGCCAAAAGCAGACCTGGCACAGCCATGAACCGATGGAATGGATGGGCCTGCTGTCTGCCCCAGCTGTGGCCAAAGCTGGAAGCTGGGAATAGAGAAACGTGGTCTGGGGTGAATCAGTGCTATTTTCCCTGAATAATTAGACTTGGTCACTACCCCAAACACTTGTGAAGCTAGGGAAGTCATTCAAAAGTAGCCCTTTCAGTGTGACCACTGTCAATTAGATTAATCTCACCTCACTTTAGAGGGCTGAGCATCTAGACGTCTAAATCTGTCTTTACTGGCACCTGTTTTATCAAGGAAGACAGACACCTTCGGTGGATCTCTGTCTCTAACCTACTGCAGGATGAGATTAATTTGGAGATGTTTATTTCTCTCTAGTGATTGTAACAGGAACCTGAGACTCGGGGCAGGTGGATGCCACCTTACTCACTTTGCATTTTTCCCTGCTTGAGACTATTATGTAGAAAAATATTGAATTATCATGGCTTGTTCCCTCAGAAAAAATGAACAAAAGAATTGAAGTAAGCAGTTGAAAGAACAAAGATAAGGAAGTAACGAAGCAAGGAGGGCAAAATATGTATCAAACAGCTGTACATTGAGTGAGTCCTGTCCATCTTACAGGCTGAAAAGTTAATTTTTGTAACTGTAATCATCTGGTTTATAACTATATAAACCTGTATAAAAAAAGCATAAAACGATTTGGACACAATTAGTCATACTTTTTTTATTTAATCCTTCCAATCTTGCAAAACCAATCTACTAACAGCACATGTATGTACAGTCCAAGGTGAACTGCTTTTATGTTGCAAAGTTATTTATACAGTCACCTCTCTTGTCTAACATGACTCTTACCTCATGAGGAGGCTCCGAAGAATACCCCAGTGATCCAGCTCCACTCCCTACATCGTGGTCTCACAGGCAAGCGTGCTGAACTTCAGGATACTTTCTGTCTTAGTAGGTATAGTAGTTATAATAAATTATAAAATAGAAAAAGCGGATTGGAAACAAGGTAGAAGGATGGACACAGTAAATTAAGTGACTACAGGACTCACTATATACAAAGTATAGGCTCAGATTTCTGCTTTGAATCTGTTAGAGCAGAAGTCTGAGTCTAGAACTGCTGAGCGCGGTTTTGCTGAGTGCAAATGTGTGGCTTCTCTCATTTAGATTTCTTCCAAACGAAACCTGAATCTCAGTTTTCTTTCGATACAGCTTGAAAACAGTTATAAATAAATAAATTACAGTAAGAAGAAATTCTTGATTAGGTAGACAAGAAAGTCATTCTTCATAAAGTAAAGTTTCTGATCATGCAGGTACCATAGGTTTTAAGAGAAAAGGTCCCAGGTAAACTTCCTGTCAGTTTTTGTCCTATCTTCATGTCAACCAGCCAGGCTTTTTTTTACACTCACTAAGTCTCCAATCTCCTAGCTATGTTTTACCAGTGCAACAATCAACATTTTAAACAGAATTTGTAATAGAATCTGGTTGAAGTGAACAAAGAAAAAAAGAAAGGAAAAAAAAAGTGAAATTGATTTTAACAGCACAGTAGATAGCAAAGGAATGCTGTCCTCACTGCACTGTTTAAGCAGATATGTAGTTCAATAATACCTTCCTCTTTCCACCCGCACTTTCTTGGAACCAAGTTACAATTTCTATTGGGCCTCAGATTTCAGTTCTGTGATCTGCAGAATTACATGATTTTTCTGATCCTTGTGTTTTCAATATGAAACAGAGCATATTTTTACTGTGTGAAACTTCCAAATACTGTCTCCATGCTGGTGGAGTCATTTTGCTTTGTGTTCCTGGTTAAATGCCTAAGGACAACCGTATTCCTAGCTGAGAACTAGATTGCAAGGAAGCTAATCCTTTTATGAATGTATATTCCCGCTTTCTGATTCAGACATAGTGAGTATTGTTAAGAATCTTGGCACTGCTCTTTGCTTTGACTTTCCATGTAAATCTATGTGCCAGATGTCATCAGTGAGTTTTTTTCCAGCTGTGCATTTTTCCTGATATACTGGTAGACCATTATAACAATGTGGTCATAATGTAGGGTAGTGGAGTTCAGTCATTATAGCTCCAGAAGCCCGTCATAGTGTTTTTCGGCATGGATTTGAAAGAAGCTGTTATTGCCCATCCCCATCCTCAACTGGCCTCTCCCTTATAATCACACCACAAAGAGTAAGGTCAGCAAAAAGATATGAGGGAGGTTTAACAAGAGGGTTCTTTGAGAATATATTCCAGTCTATAAATAGGTGAAACTTTACGTTTCTTGCTGTGAATGTGCTGCAGGGCTGGAGCCCAACTGCTTTTGCTGAGGTCTGGATGTAAATGCTAATGTTTTTCTTAACATTTTGCAAGAGACCATTGTCCAAATGCATTGTCCAAATAAGCCACAGGAGATATTAGTGTGCAATCTGGTGAATTTTAGAATATAGCTAGCATGCTAATATTGTATTTTAACATGCACACTCATATGTTTTTGGAAGCTAAGATTTCTTTTATAGGAGAAAAAAGAAAAGCATATAGTATTATGGGTAAAGGATTTATTTTAAAACAGAAAGATATCCTTGGAAACATAGCCAGATGCAAAACAATGACTGAGGCTGAAAATTTGTCACTGATTTTTTTCCCTAAAGATCACACATAGGTTATTTACTGTCCCCTCTACAGCTGGTCAGGGTTGTGATTTTCAGCCTGTGAAAAACATTACAGCAGGACTTTTTGTTTTGTTAAGACTTAGCTCTCAACTAAGATCTGTGTGATATGTTTTTGTGAGGAATGGGAAGACCAGGAACTAAAGGAATAATTAAAAAAATAAAGAAAAAGCTTTTATTTTTGTCTGTTTGTAAATATGTCAAAATTACTTTGAAAACATGAACTTAGTTATGGCCAAAAAAGATCCATTCTATGAATACAAGAAACTAATCTCTTCTCTGATTTTTTTTAAATTATTTCACTAATATGAATTATTTCCATTTTATTCTGAAATGTTTCTTTTTCCAGTTTTGACATGCTAACCCTTACTGCTGAGAGAAGATATTTAAGCATTTTTACTGAAAAAAGCATGACTTGCAACACCTTGCTATCAGACAAGCAATGAAATTGCTTGCAAGCTCGTATCTAAAATTAGGGTTGCAGGTCACATAAATCTTGTAGCATCTAAACCCCCATTTTATTGGAAAACATTGATGAATTCATTAATTTCTTTTGATGTTATAAAGCTCCATTTTGTATTATGTCTGACATTCTGCATTAAACAGGCTGTAAAAATTCACATATCTATTCCTCTAGAAAGTCAAATTATTAAAACCTAAGTTCTGTGTAGTTTTGATTTCCAGAATCGACATGTGGTTGATTCTTCATTTGGTATTTTATTTGCATGATTATTTGTTCTCCGTCTGAAGATTTGTATCTGATTTCAAACTGGAAATTCTGTGATGTGAACTTCAGCTACTGGTTCTTATTACACTTTTCTTCTCTAGATAAATAGAACTGGATATTCAAATTTAAAGAATAGCTGAAATTTAAGGAATAATGAGATTAAGATTATCTGGAACTTCATCAATTCAGCAATTTATTTCTACATAGCATTCAGGTCATCTCTTATTCCTTCTGAGAAGTGAAAGAGGCTAAATTCTTGAATGAATTTTCTGCCAACTTAAAAGGATAGTGATTGTGCTTATCCAAAACCTCCTCCTGTTGCCTTATAGAATCATAGAATGGTTAGGGTTGGAAGGGACCTTAAAGATCATCTAGTTCCAACCCCCCTGCCATGGGCAGAGAAATCCTCCACTACACCAGGTTGCCCAAAGCCTCATCTAACCTGGCCTTAAACACTCCCAGGGATGGGGCAGCCACAACTTCTCTGGGCAACCTGTTCCAGTGCCTCATCACCCTCAATGTAAAAAATTTCTTCCTTATATCCAATCTAAATCTGCCCTCTTTCAGTTTAAATCCATTGCCCCTTGTCCTATCACTACACATCCTTGTAAAAAGTCCCTCTCCAACTTTCCTATAGGCCCCCTTTAAGTACTGGAAGGCTGCTATAAGACCACCCCAGAGCCTTCTCTTCTCCAGGCTGAACAGCCCCAACTCTCTCTGCCTGTCTTCATAGCAGAGGTGCTCCAGCCCTCTGATCATCTTCGTGGCCCTCCTCTGGACTTGTTCCAGTAGCTCCATGTCCTTCTTGTGTTGGGGACTACAGAGCTGAACACAATATTCCAGGTGGGGTCTCACGAGAGCTGAGTAGAGGGGCAGAATCACTTCCCTCGACCTGCTGACCACGCTCCTTTTGATACAGCCCAGGATACGATTGGCTTTCTGGGCTGCCAACGCACATTGCCGGCTCATGTTGAGCTTCTCATCCACCAGCACTCCCAAGTCCTTTTCCTCAGGGCTGCTCTCCATTCTCCGCCCAGCCTGTACTCGTGTTTGGGATTGCCCTGACCCATGTGCAGGACCTTGCACTTGGCCTTGTTGAACTTCATGAGGTTCTCACAGGCCCACCTCTCCAGCCTGTCAAGGTCCCTCTGGATGGCATCCCTTCCCTCCAGCATGTCCACAACACCACACAACTTGGTGTCATCTGCAAACTTGCTGAGGGTGCACTCAATCTCATTGTCCATGTCTCCAACAAAGATGTTAAATAACACTGGTCCCAGTACTGACCCCTGAGGAACACCACTCGTCACAGGCCTCCATTTGGACATTGAACCGCTGACCACAACTCTTTGAGAGCGACCATCCAGCCAATTCCTTATCCACCGAGTGGTCCATCCATCAAAACTATGCCTCTCCAGTTTAGAGACAAGGATGTCATGTGGGACAGTATCAAATGCTTTGGATAAGTCCAGGTAGATGATGTCAGTTGCTCTTCCCCTGTCCATCAATGCTGTAACCTCGTCATAGAAGGCCACCAAATTAGTCAGGCAGGATTTGCCCTTAGTGAAGCCATGTTGGCTGTCACCAATCACCTCCTTGTTTTCTATGTGCCTTAGGATAGTTGCCAGGAGGATCTGCTCCATGATCTTGCCGGGCACAGAGGTGAGACTGACTGGCCTCTAGTTCCCTGGGTCTTCTTTTTTCTCCTTTTTAAAGATGGGGGCTATGTTTTCCCTTTTCCAGTCATTGGGAACTTCACCAGATTGCCACGACTTCTCAAATATGATGGATAGTGGCTTAGCAACTTCATCTGCCAGTTCCCTCAGGACCCGCAGATGCATCTCATCAGGTCCCATGGACTTGTCCACCTTCAGGTTCTTTAGATGGTCTCGGACCTGATCTTCTCCTACAGTGGGCGGTTCTTCATTCTCCCAGTCCCTGCCTTTGCCTTCTGTGACTTGGGCTGTGCAGCTGGAGCTCTTGCCAGTGAAGACTGAGGCAAAGAAGTCATTGAGAACCTCAGCCTTCTCCATATCCCAGGTAGCCAGGTCCCCCGCTTCCTTCCGGAGAGGGCCCACATCTTCCCTAGATCTCTTTTTATCACTGACATATCTATAGAAGTTTTTCTTGTTGCCCTTGATGTCCCTGGCCAGATTTAACTCTATCAGGGCTTTAGCTTTCCTAACCTGATCTCTGGTTACTCGGACTATTTCTCTGTATTCTTCCCAGGCTACCTGTCCTTGCTTCCACTCCCTATAGGCCTTCTTTTTGTGTCCGAGTTGGTCCAGGAGCTCCTTGTTCATCCATGCAGGCCTCCTGGTGTTCCTGCCTAGCTTTCTCTTTGTTGGGATGCACTGCTCCTGAGCTTGGAGGAGGTGATCCTTGAATATTAACCAGCTTTTTTGGGCCCCTCTTCCCTGCAGGGCCTCGTCCCATTGTACTCTAGCGAGGAGATCCCTGAAGAGGCCAAAATCTGCTCTCCTGAAATCCAGGGTAGTGAGCCTGCTATGCACCCTCCTTGCTTCTCTAAGTATCTTGAATTCTACCATTTCATGATTGCTGCAGCCAAGGCTGTCCTTGAGCGTCACATTCCCTACCAGCCCTTCATTGTTGGTGAGAACAAGGTCCAGCGTAGCACCTCTCCTTGTTGTTTCCTCTACCACTTGGAGAAGGAAGTTATCATCCATGCATTCCAGGAACTTCCTGGATTGCCTATGCCCTGCTGTGTTGTCCTTCCAACAGATAACACCTATAGATAACCTTATACACCTATAGATAACATGAAGCCCAGAAATTGATGCAGTATTGTTTCATTAGTTTTGTTTTGTTTTCCAAGGTAAAATAAATCCTCTAATTTACTCATGACATCATTTTTATGCAGTCAATGATTTCACTGGCTCTTGGTATATTGGTTCCCAATATATGTAACATATGCCTATGTTTTTTGGTTTGGTATTTTTTTAATATTAGAAAGTTAAATCAGAAATCCCAAATATATTAGGCAACTATATTGCATTTATGCAACTGTCTGTATCAGCCAAACTATAATCCCACCCAAATAATGGAACCCCTTTTGTTCTCATATATTGTATTCCATAAAAATATGTTGACATAAAATCGTAAATATTGTAAACCTATAAATTAATTCCCTCTCAATTGTATCCACATATGTTTTCATTATTTAGCCCAGAATTAGATTCAGGCCAGCTAGCTTATGCTTATCCAGGTCATTTCATCTGCCCTTTTAAATATTGCCCCAACCTTTTCGCTTGCAATTTCTCTGCTGGTCAAAGATGCAACAGAAACTAACGAGGCCAGAAGTTGTTTTCCTGTCTCTTTCAGGATTTTGGTTGCAAGATTAAATTGATAGACCTAGATTTAATCCTGCAACCAATTGTTTCTTTGGTCACAAGCTGCAAGAGTGCTTCCAACTGTGCTCCAAACAAAACCCAAATATGTTTATTGCCCTTTTGTCTTTTCTGCCTTACTAACAGCTAGTGGAAAGCACTTCTGAAGATCTAGCAATCTGTTAGAGAAAAAATAGCAAGTGGACACAAACAAGTAGACAGAGGCAGAGCACAAGGAAACCACATTAGATCAGCAGGGAAGATGGTGATCTTGGCACATTGGCTGCCAAACTACTGCCAATTTTTGGCAGGCATCATGGCAAAGGAGAATTATGAGAAGGCTTTGAAGGACAATAAGTAACTGAAGGACTTTGCGTCCCTGATGAAGCATTTGCTGGCTGGTACGCTGGGGCAGATGGTATCTACCTAAAGCATCAAAGAAACAGAAATTGAGACACGGAAGAGGCAGAACCAGTCCTTGTCACCTCATCACCAAGTTACGGGTGGTATCATTTTTGTCAAACCACTTAGCAACATGCTAGCTGACAAAGTTTTTGGTGGTTTTTTTTTTCAAAATAAGTTTAAACCTCCTCCTCTTGTACAATTAGCATTTTTCAAGTGGATCTGAGTTAGTTGAAGCAGATGGTTTATCTTTTTTGGTAGTGCTTCTAGTTGGACAAATGAGACATATCATTTCTACATCTTCCTCTCTCTTGCAGTGCCTACAAAGTCATTCCACATTTTACGCACCGTGTTTTGACTTATTTAATGCAGACGTACTTTCCCTGCAGTAAACATGATTACCCAAATACTTTAACTAGAGAGCTTCTGCTTTCCTCTCTGGTATAATTAGTCACACTGTACTCACACTGCATTTAAAGGGGGGAAAAAAACCCACACATGTAGCATCTTGCAAATGTGCCTATAATCCCATACAGCTGCTTTCTTCACTTTATTCTTTTTTGACTGCTTATAGAACAAAATTGCTGCAGCTGGGCAGCAAACTGAGCAAAGTTACAAAGATACCTCTCCTTTCTTTTCTTTGTGGAATCCACCCATTCAGGTGTCGAGGGATAGCTCTTGATTAGCAATAGCTTAACATGGGGCTAAGTTTTCTTGGATTCTAGCATTGAATAACTTGGCAGGATTTCTATTAGGTTTGAATTTCAAAGCCAAAAGAGTGATCTGAGATCGCATACTGGCAGTTCCACAGTGGTAATTTCCATGTTAAAAGAATACTTATCACCAGCACTACAGCGAAAGAGGCAGCTTTACACAGAAAGGGCCTCTTGTGAAATTAATTTGGTGTTTATTTTATTAAGAAGCTGTTTCCAAATGTGGGAGTTTTTTTTTCTGTCTTATAAAAAATCCAGTTTCTAATTCTGCTGATATTTTAAGGTAAAGACCTGGATGTTTAAAAAATGTTCACAAAAATTCTGCTGAAAGGGTCTTTCGTTTATGTGGTTGGTATGATTTTTATATCTGCTTGCAGGTATAAAATATTATGGAGCAGGAGATGGAAAAGGAAATGATCTGTGTAGATTCAGTAAGATACTGCCTTGATCATTTTGGCTACTCTAAGTTCAGTAGACGACTTGTTTGAATGATTATTGAAGGATTTACCATTAGCAGGTTTAAAAGAACAACACGCTTGACAACATAACTTGTGGAGAAGGAAACAAAGGTGTGTTTGTTAACAAAAACCCACAAGTATATAAAAGGTTTAAGAAAAACATTATCATAAACAATATGATTTTCTTATTAAAGCACTGGCATAAAGAATAGAATACGAGGTGAGATTCACTTAACCATCCACAGAGAATAAAATGTGTCTGAACTAGTAATTGTCTAGAATCCTTTTGCTGGTGATAGAATAAAATGGGCATTTCCAAATCTGTTTCATCTAATCTAAAAGTAGGTATCTAATATAGGTCACAATGTCCTATTCTCTGCTTATTTCTATTAACTATAAATGAACTTCAGGCAACTTGTTTGGATGTAGGCATTTAAAGGCAACTGAGATTAATTCCACCCTTTGCTTTTTCTTTTCCTCTAATGCTGACTTGCTATGTTGCCTCCAACAAATCACACCCACTCAATATCTTGTCTGTTTGAACAGGGAACTCTTCTGACACGAAGCAATCTTGTCCTGTGTGCTGCTACAGTACTCAGTTCCCACAGAAGAAATAGGAGAGTTTAGAACTCTTGGAAGAGTTAACGTACCCTAAGGAAGCAGTGATCAACAGGTGTTAACTTGTGATCACAAATACAGGAGCAGTAGCTTCAATGGACATGTTAGAGGAAGGGTAAAAGTTTCATGGAGAGCTCTGCGTCTCACTATCGGTGAGGGGACAGAGGTGAAAGCATTCTAACAAAGAATGTTCTCCAAGCAACATTCATCCTACATAAAAAAAAAGAAAAGGAAAAAAAGTATCAAGCCTGGCTTATATCAGGCCTTCGTCAAGCTCTGAAAAAAAAAAAATCATCCATATCTGACTACATTTGCCAAAGCATACCTAATTCCTGGTGACACAGCTAAAAACAAACCACCTTTTAGAGTAATAGACATTACTGCAACATGTATATGAAATCCTTTTCACCTCTGAGGGGAATATTAATATTGATCTGTTGATACGATAAAGCAATAAGCTGGACAAAATATGCAGGGGGCTAAATAGCTCTTCAGTTGTTGCAGATCGTTTCATGCACTGAGAAAGGATCACATGAAATGGCAAAGGCAGAAATGAAAGCTTAGAGGGAAGAAGGCAGTAGGATTGGGATTGTCAGTTCAAGAAGATACAGCTCTGAGAAGCAGGATCTGAGAAACAGTGAACGACTGAATCCGTTTCATTATTAAAGAAGAAAACCTAACACAGTAGATAATGCATGAGCTCGAGAGTTTCTGACTTTAAGGAATGAGATTGCAAGTTTCTGAACTGCCCTCTTATCACTTAAACAAAGGATATTTTTCATATATTATTTTATTTTTAGAAGATAACACAGCTAGAAGAAGTGCATAGCTATGGTATGGTTTTATATTATGCCATACTTAAAAAGATAATTGCTAATTCATTTAGAAGATAAAAATTTGATTCATTAGAAGAACTGCATTCAGAAGATGGGAAATGATTATTTTATTAGTAGAGTTTTATTTATATAATTATTATTTTCCTCCTCTGCCTTGCTTATTCTTATAATCTTTCTCTGCTGATATATTTTGAAATTCTTTTCTTTTAGTTTAAAAAAGTCATCTGTTCTTTCTGCACATTTTCACCAAAGAAGAACATAAATCCATCAAACATTAGGACTAAACTCTCAACCCAACCCTGTAAAAGTAGAATCATAATTAGGCAAAGTTAGTTTGTCTGTCGCTGAATGTAAACAAGTTGAATAACTTCATTATTTTCAAGCTTTGCCCCTAGATTAAAATAATTCACACTACTTCAGGGAAATGACACCTGCTAATTAACCACAAGCAGACAAAGCACTTTAACAGCCGTAATCAGTCATTTTCTCCTGCAGTTTTTAAAAGATTTAAAAAAAAAGAAGAAAAGATCAAAACTTTGTGTCAAAATGTTTTCATGAATCATCCTCTTGAGGAAACCTTACTGCTTGAAGTAGACTCAACTATTATAAGTCACACAACTGTTCAGAATAAGAATTAAGTAAAGATACATATATGTATCTCATTGTATTCTGCACAAATGCATGTTTTGGACTTGGCTCCAACTAAGAGTAGATATCTAAAGTGGTCAGTATGTATAGCCAATACATATTTCTTGGATGACTCCTCTTATTCCTAAAGGAGGTTTCTGTAATAATGAACCAGTAAATTCCCTAAGTTCCCTCCCTTTCCTTTAACAAGCCTTGCCTTTCATAAAATCATAGAATGGCATAGGCTGGAAGGGACCTTAGAGATCATATAATCCAACCTCCCTGTCATGGGCAAGGACGCCTCTCAACTAGATCAGGCTACTCAAGGCTCTGTCCATCTTGGCCTTGAACACCTCCAGGGAGGGGCATCCACAACCTCTCTGGGCAATCTATTCCAAAGTCTTACCACCCTCGTACTGAAGAATTTCTTCCTAAGATCTAATCTAAATCTGTTCTCCTTCAACTTAAACCCATTTCCCCTTGTCATATCAGTGGACACTCTTGTAAAAAGTCCCTCCATGGCCTTCCTGTAGGTTCCCTTCAGGTATTGGAAGGCAGCTATTAGGTCCCCCCGAAGTCTTCTCTTTTCAAGACTGAACAATCCCAGCTCCTGCAACCTGTCCTCGTAGCAGAGGTGCTCCAGCCCTTGGATCATCTTTGTGGCCCTCCTCTGAACATGCTCCAACAGATCTATGCCTCTTTTATGGTGGGGACACCAGAACTGGACGCAGTATTCGAGGTGGGATCTCACAAGAGCAGAGTAAAAGGGAAGAATCACCTCTCTTTACCTGCTGACCACGCTTCTCTTGATACATCCCATGATGCAATTGGCCTTCCGGGTCGCATGAGCGCACTGCCGGCTCATGTTGAGCTTCTCATCTAGAAACACCCCCAAATCCTTTGACATACACATCAGCACTGTAGATATCTGAAGTTAAGTGTTATGAATCACAACCCAGCAATCCTGTCCCCAAATGATTTAAATTCAACATGTACAAGAGAAATAAAGTATTGGCAAAAGGAAATATTATCCCTGTTTTACAGTGAGAAGATGAAGCGTGGAAAATAAATCTCTTACACAAAGGTTCACTGAAAGTCTGTGATGGAATAAGAAGCTAACCCCAAACAGCTGGTGTCCTGGTTCAAGCATCTGGTCATGCTTTTCCTCTGCTTTCACATTCTAAGACCCTGCAGAATTGTTGTTTCAATTATATTTTTAAGAGTTCCTGTAAATCCTAATTTCTCAATACACTTCCAATAATTTCCAAAGTACTTTACGTGTCCTGGTGAGCTATTGCACTAACCAAGACTGTGATGATACTCTCCAGAATTGAATGAAAAAATTAAAATGAGATCAATAATCTTTGCTAGAAACAGCAAAGCCTTCTAGCTGCTTTCTCATTCATTCAATAGCTATGTTGGTTTGGAAGAGCTGCTTCCTGGGACATTCTAGGAAGAAAAACCTCAATGCTAAAAGTAGGAGACATACAAGAAAATGGTTTCACAGTAATTAGCTGGCAAGCTAAATATAAACCCACAAAAAACAGATAATACAGTCTCAGTTCTACAGTAGTATGGAGAGGAAAATGAGCCCTGGGGAAAAGTGCTGTAACATAGAGAAAAGAATTAAGGAAATCCATTTAAAAAATTGAGATTGTGAATGGTATTCACAAAATAAAAGGAGACTCCAAGGACAAAGAATAAAGTCACAGCCTTTCCGGACATATGCCAAGAGAAGTGAATACATTTGATATTTCTTTTGTATGAGTAAGAACCATGTAGACACTATTGTAATGAGATGATAAACAGGCTGCAGGGATACACAGTCTTTCTCCCATCAGATGACTCAGAGCATGTCGGACAACCCTAATGCTAGACCTTTAGTCCTTTTTACCAGTTGGCCATCTCTAGACGTGTGCTGATCCCCATCGTTATTTTTCTAGGTATCTGCATAGTTTTTAACAATCTTTGAGCCAAATTAGAGCAGCCTTTATTAAAAAATTGTATTTTTCTCAACCCATCTTCAGCTATTGCCACAAAATAATTACACACTTTGATTAGCTTCTCAAAGAGTTTATATGATGTGCTTGCTTGAGATGCTAGGAGACTGGAAGTTTTCACTAATCGAGAAGAAGGAGCTGCCATGAAATCTCACTCTACAGATCATATAAAGGATTCTTTGTGGCCTTTACTTTGAGAAATTCTAATAATTTCTATGATTCTATGAATATCTCCATCACAAGGCTTTGTAATTTGTCATGTGATATCTCTACAGATGAGAGCAGTGTATTTCCGTTCTATGGTGAAATTAGAATCATAGAATCATAGAATCGTTAGGGGCTGGAAGGGACCTTCAAAGGCCATCTAGTCCAACCCCCCTGCAAGGAACAGGGATATCTCCAACTAGATCAGGTTGCTCAGGGCCTCATCCAACCGGGCCTTGAACGTCTCCAGGGATGGAGCATCCACCACCTCTCTGGGCAACCTGTTCCAGTGTTCTACCACTCTCATGGTAAAAAATTTTTTCCTAATATCCAACCTGAATCTACCTCCCTCTATTTTAAAACCATTACCCCTTGTCCTATCACAACTGGCCCTCCTGAACAGCCTCTCCCCATCTTTCTTGTAGGCCCCCTAAATTCCTCACAAATGGGCTGAGCTGTGGAGTGCTGAGCATTGCCATGTCTTTAGCTTTTCCAGGAAAATGTTAATGATTGCTACAATCCTGGAACACTCCAGAGACCCTCATGCAAGACATTACCAAAAAAGTAGCAAGAGAACTGAAGCCAATGGCGCTATTCTGGGAATACTGAAGGGGAAGGCTGGTTGTCATTCACGGTAGATAGTAACCCAGACTTTCTTATCTCCATGTCCTGCTGTCAATATATAGTGTCAAGATGACCACCTCATCCTTGGGCAACTTTCTGAGAAGGGAGCCACATTTCTGAGGGACAGAGAGCTGATCTCCTGAACAGGTATAAGACACTGATAGTCTGTTCTGTGGTACTGGACGATGAGTATTTTCTGATATATAAAAGTATTGAATTCTACCTTTTCTGTACCAAATGTAAGCAAAAGTATTCCTAAAAGAAGATTACTTAGGCTACAAATTCCAAGTCCTTTGGATTAAGGGATCTCCAAACAGCCTTAATTTGACCCTACCTGTAAATGTGTTGAAAGTTCCCATGGAAATCTGACCTTGCCCAGTATTTTGAAGGGATGTCAGAAACAGAATAAGGGATGAATTCCCATCTATTTGGCATTTCCTAACATATAATTCACTTTACAATGGAAACAACTTTCCTTTATTGTGGTATTTTTTATTACAGACTTATACACGCACACATATATGCTCTTACAAATTTATAATATTGAGGGAAAGGAAGCTGCGTTTTCCATTCAGTATGAAGAAACATCTTGATTGACTTGCTCCTCTGTAATGATTCCTGAACAAGACACATAAAATAAAAAGGCTAAGGACCTCACAAACTGTATGCTATACCTGTAATTGCAGTACTTAAAGGTCCTTAACCATAGTGCAGAAGGATGAAAGGAAACTATCTCAACACAAGCACTCTTGAATACAGGCAAAGTCTGTTCACTTTTTTCTTACACCACAACCTCCCACCAGCTGATCCAGTAAGCAAGTCCTTTCCAACTTGAGAAGAATATACTCTTTTGCCATTCCAGCTAGGAACGGGCAAGGTTGTAGGTTGCCATGGCAGCAGTTAGACTGAGAAGGGGATAAGTAGAAAAGGTGGCAAAGGCAGCCAAAAATAACAAGTTATAAAGAAGTATGATCCTGTTTATCTGTGGTAAGGTGGATGGGGTTAAGCCCACACCCGATGCCTAGAAGCGCTGGTTGTGAAAGTGTTTTAAATCCCAAGTGTGGGCATGGGATCTGTGGTGGTGGATTGTTAACCTATGGGATCACAGGCATTTAACAAGATGTCATTTGTCCAGTCTACAGAGGATCCTCTGTTTCAGTGCACTTACCCATTCTCCAATAAACTACCCGTTTATTACTCAGCACCATATAATGCAAGCTGTGGTTCCTCAGTGCTCTCAAAATCCACCAAAGAGATGGTGTGAAGTTGGAATCAATGAGAGCTGTTAAAATTTTAATGAATTCAAGAAAATATTTGTGACGTCTTGATATAGCCCAGCTATTTGATATATGACCAATGTAGGATCCAGTGTGTGGCTAGTAGGCTAGATTCAATTAGGAGGTAAAATAATTGTTTGTATCAATTGTTAGTAAATACTTATTTCCTCTCTCTTTTTTTTTTCCCCCTGAGAACTCTGTTTTCTCACCATGTTGTAAGATTAACTTGCTCTATGGGATGCAGAAGTGTGATAGTCACGGGACTGAAATGGGTATGTGTTACAACACATCACTTAGGTGTTTATTCATATAATCAGAAATGAGCTAATCAAGATTTATAGAATCATAGAATCACAGAGTCATAGAATGGTTTGGATTTGAAGGGACCTCAAAGATGATTTAGTCTCAAACCCCCTGCCATGAGCAGGAACACCTTTCACTACAGCAGGATTCTCAAAGCTCTAGCGAATCTGACCTTGAACACTTCCAGGGATAGGGCAGCCACAACTTCTCTAGGAAACCTGTTCCAGTGTCTCACCACCCTCAGAGGGAAGAATTTCTTCTTATCTCTAATCTAAATCTACCCTCTTTCAGTTTAAAACCATTACCCCTTGTCCTATCATTCCATGCCCTTGTAAAAAGTCCCTCTCCAGCTTTCTTGTAGGCCCTCTTCAAGTACTGGAAGGCTGCTCGAATGTATCCCCAGAGCCTTCTTTTCTTCCAGGCTGAACAACTCCAACTCTCTCAACTTGTCTTCGTATCAGAGGTGCTCCAGCCCTTAGATCATCTTCGTGGCCCTCCTCTGGACTCACTCCAACAGCTCCATGTCCTGCTTATGTTGGAGGATCCAGAGCTGAACGCAGTACTCCAGGTGGGATCTCAAGAGAGCAGAGTAGAGGGACAAAATCACCTCCCTCGATGTGCTGGCCACACTTCTTTTGATACAGCGCAGGATACGGTTGGCTTTCTGGGCTGCAAGCGCACATTGTCGGCTCACATTGAGATTTATCGACCAACATCCCAAGTCCTTCTCCTCAGGGCTGCTCTCAATTCATTCTCTGCCCAGCCTGTATTTCTGCTTGGGATTGCCCTGACCCATGTGCAGGACCTTACACTTGGCCTTGTTGAACTTCATGAGGTTCTCATAGGCCCACCTCTCCAGCCTGTCAAGGTCCCTCTGGATGGCATCCCTTCCCTCCAGCATGTCCACAACACCACACACAGCTTGGTGTCATCTGCAAACTTTCTGAGAGTGCACTCAATCCCACTGTCCATGTCACCAACAAAGATATTACACAGCACTGGCCCCAGTTCTGACCCCTGAGGAACACCACTCATCACTGGCCTCCACTTGGACATCGAGCTATTGCCCTCAACTCTTTGAGTGTGACCAGCCAGCCAATTCCTTATCCACCGAGTGGTCCATCCATCAAATCTGTATCTCTCCAATTTAGAGACAAGGATGTTGTGCGGGACAGTGTCAAATACTTTGCACAAGTGCAAAGTACCTTTCCTTTTGTCATATTATGACAGAGAGGTTTATGTATGCAGTCTCTGAGTGCTTCTGTGTGGGGCTATATGTTCCCCATTAGCTAAAATTCAGCTTAATGTTGCAGGTGGCTGAACAGGGCTTACAAATTAAATTATCTAAGTCTTAATAAATGAGTGACATTTGAAATGTGTCATTGCTAATTTCAAAACATATGATTGTCTTCATGTCCTTCCCACCCACGCATGCCTAGCTTTGTCCATCTAGTTTTTTTAATCTTACTTTTTTACCCTAGAGCAACTTTGTCATCCTCCTCAGCTGCCATCTTCACTTAATGATGAAAGAAACATCAGGATATGTAGGCCCCAAGAAGCTGTGAAAAATATAACCCAGGTTCTGCTATAATAAAGAAGTAACAAGGCATAATGTGGAATAGTCTCTGAACGCTTGTTTCTCTGAATAGCCCACTGATGTCAATCAGACTAATGCAGTCATTAAAAGAATAAAATAAGAGCAATATTTTTTTTTTTTACAATGAATGTGATAATTTGGCTTTTAGACATCTTTTGTATTCATTTAACCAAACAATCAGCAATGAGTTCTTTGGGTTGCTGGGAAACTTGCTGACTTGGTCGATTAGAGTTAAACTGTCCTAGTACTTGCAGTGTCGACAGCAGGGACAATGCTTTTCTTGGTGACTGTGAAATCTTTTCCCACCAGAGCTTTACCACCCTTGGTAAAATCTCTTGTTCTTTGCTGGGCAGTGCATGTGTCAGCACCAAGCTGAGGACACACCAGATCAGGAGGCTACTGTGCCTGCCTACTGAGATCCCACCCACAAAACACCACCAGAGTTGCCATTGCCCCACAGTTCTCTGAGGCAGTAACCTAAATTACCTTAGCATGTTGCTTTGAAACTCATTGCAAATATATTATCTGTGCAGCAGGCTGTAAAAAAAATATCCACCCTACTCCCTATGCCCTGGTCTCTGTGAAGAGAGCACAGGCACTAGAAGGGAGCTGGAGTGCTCCCAAATAGTTGCCACGGAGTACACCTGCCCCGCAGTGTACATACAGCCAGGGCTGCTGTGATTTTGGAGTAGATTTTCTTTGCCCAACTTGAGCTGTCAGCTGTTTAAGTCTCAGCAAGTCATACCTGGCCCTTTTAAGACAACAAAAAGAGTTTACTGTAATTGGAAATAAGTACCTCTACAGTGCGAGTCGAGAAAGGCTGAGAAAAGTAATTTGGGATGAAAACACTTTCCACTGAGTATAAATTTGGCTGTATGGAAGCTGATGACTAGCCTAAAGCCAGCCAAGTGTTGGAGATTGAAGTGTACGCTTGCCCTCTGTGTGTTATTGTAGAATATTATCAAATTTGCATAGAATATGACTATTTATCTATGAGTGCATAAGATTTAATTGCTCCACTTAAGACCTGAGCTTAGCCTGTTGGAATGTCGTGCCCTCTCACATTGTAGTTGTTTCTGAAGGACAGTAATTAGTTTACAACTTGTAGAGTCAAATTATGTATGTGTAGCTCACATACTGATTCAGGTAGTGCTTTACAAAGTCAAGATTCAGTTTTATGAGCATGTAATGTAATCCCCAAATTTTTGCACCCTTGTTATTCCCTTTTTGAACCCTTTAGTATGTTGCAATTTCAGTTTCCCAGTGCAGCTGACACAAATTTGGTAATAGCATATGTTTTGTAGTTTCATTTTGGAAGGATAAAACTAAATATGAAAATAAATCCAGAATATATTTCTGTGAAAACAAAATGTAACGGACCAAGAAACATCACAGCTTTTGCACTCTCTAGGGTTATAGAAAGGACTGCAGCATCTTGAAAACCACCATCCCGTAGCAGTTAACAATTTAAAAGCAAGTATAGTCCAAACCATTAGAACAATTTAAGCAAAGCCAGAAAGAGACAAAATTCAGCCGTCATTGTCAAGCCTTATATGGAGATAAAAGAAGCAGTGCTCAAAAAATATACTTGATTGATTTGTAAAAAGTTTTTTTTTGGTCAGGCTTGCAGTTCTTTTAGAAAAACAGCATGTGTCTTTCTCAGGTATTTCTGGGTGCTCTGCTCTGTTGTTGACAACAATCAGCCCAGAGTGGATTTAAAACACTGTTGTTTAAACATCCCCTACTTCTGTACATATTGCTCATTCTACATGCTGTAAATGGAATACAAATCTCCTTTTCTTGAAAAGTGTGTTCTTAACATAAACTAAATGCCTGCTTTTCTGATTTGGAACATCTAAACTCTCACTTCATGAACAGTCATGAGTCAAAAAACTGAAGAATATTATTGGCACGTTCTGAGTCATATTGCTATTTTAATATCTACACATTGCACTTGCACAGATTCTCACAAGAGAATGAATTACCTCCAGACAAAAAAAAGAAAAATAAAAAAAAAGAAAGAAAGAAAAAGAAGACAGAAAGAAAGAGAAAAAAAGGCATGGTAGATGTTTTCCTAATCTTTTAACTCAAACTTTACATAAAATCTTTCCGAAGATGTATTTTTGATTACTAACAGGTTTTCTATAGCCATTGAAATAAATGTGTCTAATGAATTTATAAAGGTTACACAGAATTTCATTTATCTGGATTTACTGTGCTTAGATACCAGGAAAGATCAAGGAATTCATATTGGTTACTTATAATGAGGTAATCAGGCTTAATGAAAATCAACAGTTATTAGATAATCAGTTCAGCCTGCTGACTATTGGTCTGTTATTGCAGGACAAGAATAATTAAAGGGCACTTAAGGTATGGAAAAAAAATGGCAGCCAGGAACTGATGTGCCTATAGAAGTCTCCAAACGACAGACATTTAATAGCCCTTTATTTGTTACTATAGCAACACACTTTGATAACTCGTCTGCCCGCACCATAGTGAAACAAGGGGCACAGGGCTCCTCGGAAAGTGCAATCTCCTTTAAGCAGATCTATAAGCATTGCAGATGAACAGAACTCTAAACATTCCTCCATGAATATTCATGAACTAAGTTGTTTTTTGTTGCCTGCCTAGTCAGCAGTCACAAAACACATGGTGTGTGTTGGCAGCATCTTGCCTAGGTAGAGGGCTATGGACTGAGGCAATGGCAGGAACCAGGACCTGTGAGGCTGACTGACATTTCATCTGTAGCGAAGGCTGGTAATTAACAGGAAGGAGTGTGCCTGCAGCATTGCACCATCTGCTAGGGAAACGGCTCAATAAGAAAGGAGCTGGATATCATCTCAGTGGTGGCTCGATCTGGTTCCGACATGAGGCTGGGCATCTGTTAGCTGAGGAGATAGGCTATTAGGAAATTCGACTGGGAATGAACAACATGGAAAGAGCACTCTGACCTAGCCCATAAAAGCATCTCTTCAGAAATGGTGTCTTTTTATCTTACTTACACAAGTCTTCTGAAAATGGTTTGCTGAGGGACCATTATGGATCTGTTTGAAGTAACACAATGGTTTCAAAAATGCTGCTTATTTCCGACATGAAATTCTTGAAATCAGGATACAGCTGTCATCTTTTGACAATAGAGCTAATTTCAGAATAAGGATATAAGGTTAAATTCCTTCTTCTGTTGTTTGTTTTTTTGGGGGCAGGAAAGAAAATTAACTGTTAACTATTATATAGTTTAACTCTCAGAACACAGTAAATTTGGAATACTCAAATGGAAAACATACAGAGATGAAAGCATAAAACCTTGCCGTGTTTTAAATGCAGGATTGTGCAAAACAGCAGTCGAAAAGATCGTCAACATATATTCTTTATGTGTATATATACATGCAGAGAGATATATATGTATATAAGTTTTATAATAAATCCTTTCTGATAGGAATTTAAGTAGCTTGTGGTTTGCAGAAAGAGATTTTCAGGGATGAATTTTGTGCTTCAGGCTGTTGAAACAGGTTATTTCTTTGTGCGGGAAATTGATCTATGTACCCAGTTATGTAATTTAAAATATTCCAAATGTAAATAGTACTATTAAAGGCTTTTAAAGCATAATAAATTATAGTCTTTGTGGAAATGATAGTCTGATGTTCCTCAGGCCTCTGCTAACGTACAGATTCAGCAAAATTTGGGTAAATTTCTCTGGTTTTGTCCACTGACATTCTTGACATTCTTTGGGTGAGGAACAACCTTGGAATTCTTTTCCTCTCTCACCCATAGCTCCGAGAGCAAGCGTGCCATGTTGTACGTGTAGCAACACTCTCTGTTGACATCATCATTGGTGACATTACGTCAGTGCCTATGGACGCAAAGCAATCTCAGACTTCAAATCAAAGACTCAGTCTTTGTGTACCTATGAAGTGCTCAGACACCTATGGAGTTGCTACAACCTGGCAAGTTGAACAGTGACAACCGTCAGTGTGTGTTTTATTTTCTGTTTATGGCAAACGTGACAGAATGTGATTTAGTGCAGCTCTCACTGACTGTGGGATAAAGTGACTCCAGTTGCATTGCATTTGCAGGCTCCGAGAGCACGTATGGGTACTACAGCTGGGCTGCTGTTTGCTTAGACCGTGGTAACTCAGTTGTACGTCAGACGTAAGGGTGACTTTAGTCATCTGCGTGAGTTTTCTGGGCTTTGTCTAAGGTCAGTGAACACAGATAACAGCACTTCAAATAACCGATTCTGGTGCTTCAAGGGGCTGATGTGACTACATGTGGAGCTTAAGCCTGACAACTACCTTTTAAATCCCCATCCTAACTACCATTCCCTTCCCGTAGAGTTCATAGAAATGTTGACATCACAAATAACTGGGAAAAAGAGCTCACATCAAGAACCTGGGCAAATAAACTGAATATCCAGTAAAGACAAACTATTTCTTATGGGAGCTTAGAACATAGAAAGAAAGATGGTATATCTCAGAAAGTGACAGAGGTGTTCTGATCATCGTACAGAAGTATCTGACAAAACAGAATGAAGTTTTACTTACATACACTTAATATTTTGTTGTTGTTTTCTTTTTTCTGTTCCTCCACACAGATTTTAAGCTATTCTCTTTGCAAAAATAATTTTGTATTCATTTCTGGAAACATTGATGTATATTTGGCTTTCCCCCATAATAATAAGAACCAACTTGCCCACCCCAGAGGTTATACAGCTGTATTTATATTTCTACCCATCTCTTTCAAAGGGAAACAGAAACCTGGTAGGGTCTACTCTCCTAGGGACTCAGAAACCAGTTATGCATAATGAAATTTAAATTAAAAATATTAGCACCATATATACCTCTGTCAAAGTGTGTGGTGTGAAAGACTGGAAGGCCACAGTCTATGTAGCAAATATTGTCAGGACATAGAGGTTTTCTGCTACTGTTTCTGTCAATACCACTTACAAGGAGCTGTGCAAATTAGAGTGCTCACGAGTTATTCTCCCCTTACAGAGCTCCCTACTCACAAAACTAGAGGCAACAATGTCTTTGCAGTAAAAAATCAACAGGCAACCGGAAAAGCAATTTTTGTGAACTCGGGGGCTAATCAAGCAGAAATCACCATTGTCCGTCCTCAGCAATTGAGGGCTGAGAATTGAAGGCTGATCTACAGCCAGTAAAATGGGCAAATCTTTTTTTTTTTTTTTTTAGTTTCCCAAATATCTATTTTCTTGACAGCAGGTTCCTCACAATTCAATCAGGGCAATATGTCTTCAGTCAACAATTTTCCCTTTTTTTGTTTTCTTTGTGTGTGTGAGTATGTGTATAACACTGTTCTTAAAGCTCTTTGCAGCTGGTTGTCATCTGAACGACTGCCAATAGCCTCTGAGAGCACTACCCCCTCCTGAACGCATCCTTTGGCTCCCTGAGATTATTTACTAGTGAAAGCTCCGTATGCATGGAGTCAGTCAGATATGACTCTCAGAGGAATGAGATGGGTGTGGTTGTGGCATTTTGGGAAATGAGTTAGGAGAGGAGTCAGAAATACCGTTTGGCAAGGGAGAGGCTGTGTCCTGCTGTTGTCTGAAGCCACGTGCCAAGGCAGGGCAGCCCAGGAAGGCCCAAAGGAAAATGAATTTCTGATCAGCAGAGTTCTAAGACAATAGATGGTTTAACTAAAAAGCAGCATAGCCTTTTGGGCAGAGATTTTCTTGGAGGTGAGGGAGTTGAGAGAATGGTGGAAGTGGAAAGGGATGATGCAAATCCTTTTGAAATCCACAGAAGGGTTAATTGATTTCAGTGGGCTTTCTCCTAGGCCTGAAATGTTTACCTTGCAGTGAAAATGGTTTTAAATATACAGCTGTAATTGTTTAGTTTGATATTAATTGAGAGTAAGTGTATTCAGTCCCAGAAGATTTCAGCAATGTGCTAAGTAAGAATTCATTTAGGTATCATTGCTAGTTTCAGCACTGAGCTATTAAGCCCACACACATGCTCGCACACACACGGTCCTGGCATCCAGTTCCTATCTGCAAACATGGTGTCTTACTCTGTCCAGTGAGATGAACCAAAAACTTGTGGATCCTAACATCCCCTGTAGTGCTAAGCTTGAAAGCATTCTCCAAGGGAAAGATTCAGAGGTAACTTTGGAAGCCCAGAATGCCAATTTGCACTTCCCTGAACTGAAGTAGAAGCTGCCTAATCACAGCTGCTGGTGGTACACTGAGCTGATACAAAAGAAGAAAAATAAATATTATTATTCTTCAGTATTTGAATTGCATTTGCATGTACAATCCTTTCAAACTCATCCAAGGATGCTGAGTCAACAAACAAAACACTGCATTTCAGAACAAAAGAGATTTTTACTGCCTTATTAACTCTATGGGATAAATATTAAGAACTGATTCTGTTATCAGATGGTGTTTTAAAGATAATAACTCCAGCTATGCTGCCTGAAAGGGTTAAATGGTTCTGCTTGCCCAGTAGCTGAGCTCTGTTTTTATAAACACTTCCAGAAAATGATGAATTTAATCCAAAGAAAGTGATCGGAAGAAACTTCGGGCAGCACTGATTCTAACCTGACATGAAGACTCCCAGCAAAATCACTTAGGTAAGATTTCTCCCAGGTTCGAACCGCCCAGACAACAGGATGGGCATCCATCCAAGACCAGGGTCTTCTATTCCAGTTCAAAAATCCAAATTCTTCTCAGATTAATAAAACCTTCTGAACTCTCCTTCAAAAAGCCTCCGTGCAGTTTGGCAGGTCGGGCTCTGGCACAGAGAGGATCCGAGGGGTCCGTGGGCGAGGAGGGAGATGAGCAGCGTGGCAGGATGCTGCGGGTCTGCGATGCGCTGGCAGAGCTGCGTGGGGAGAGCTCGCACAGCACCTGCCTGCACCAGAGCTGGCTCTGGCCGCTGTCATTAGCCACTCATTCCATAAACGTTAAAGTCAGCCATAAAATTATAAATAAAATAAAATGAAATAAAAAAAGGAACAAACCATAATGTAACAGAACAGCAAAGGGAAAGGGTTGGTATTGTGCAAACACTTTAATGTCGAAGTCCGGCCCCTGCAGATGCAGAGAAACAGTTTGCGTGCACAAAGGCATTTAACTGTACAGAGAAGGTATCCATATACGTACAAAGCTTCCAGTGCTACAGAGGATGAAAAGGCGAGGAAATAAAAGCTGAAGATTTACTCTGTAGTGGGGACACAATGCTCAAAGGCCACAGCGCTTGGAACATGTTGAAGTCAGTGTGATTCTCAATATTCTTCATAATGAAGAAGAGAGGTTGTTTTATTATTTTTTTTTTGCTTGCCTCAGTCATACTACTAATTATTTAGTGGTCTTTCAAACCTTTTGTAATCTCGACTTGAGAAAGCACTGAAAGATATTAATTCTTAGCCATGTGTCTCATAAATGAAGGCCATTCTGCTATACTTAATGACAAGGCTGAGGCAGCAAGATGTCATTTGCTTTTTTCTCGGTTTTTAAATTGCTTTCTAAATGAACTACAGCTGTGAGGGCCAGGTGCTGTGATCCCTTTAGAAAGATCAGGAAATGATGAAATCCAAAATTTCAAAGTGTGATGGATGTCAGCTCCCGATTTGGTGTGTGTGTGAGGTCACCCCCATGCACCTGGTGCTATCTCCACAGCAGAATCACTTTACTGTGGAAAAAAAAAAAAAATAGATGCACATGTCGAGTGCAAGAGTAACAATATGAGATACAGTTTATAATTATCCCTTTGTTTTCTCCTCATCAAGATGGAAATGACGGATATACAGTGTGTGTACTTCTTGTTCTAGGTGCTGCGGAGTATATTAAAGCAAGTTTTCAGTTAAATTAACCAACATAGCTGGGTAGTGAGTTGAACAGCCACCACACGGGGAATGCAATGTTAGAAAAATAAGAGCTCACTGACTAACTTTACTTAATTAGAAATTGTAGCAGCAAGGTCAAGAACTCTATTAGCTAAAATTTATTTTACTGAACACGGCTTGGAAGGTGACTGAGGTGCACTAGAGCAAACAGTGCCTTTGTTGCAGTCGCTCCGGGCTTTTTATCTGACTCTGCAATAATTCAAGAAGATTGGTTGAAGCTTTTTAAAATGCATTGTTGAAATATTATTACTGTCTTTATCAAAGATATGACTCAATCCTAGAAAATCAGCTCGCAGCCTCAGCAAGAGGGGAAACCCTCTCAGGAGAATGCACATAAAACATGGACACAGAAAGCCGGAGTCCTACCCTCTGATACTGTCATTTGACACGTCGTTGTGTTGCCGCAGCCGCTGCAGATTCTGGGGTATTTGCGGACATTGCCAGCTGCTTCCCTCATTGTGCTTCTCCTTGTGCGTTGGCCAAATTGCTCCTCTGAACTAGCACAAAGATGTATCCACTCTGGCAAGCTGCCAAAAAGATCCAGTCCACAAAACACAAGATATGTCAAATTCGGCCTCTGGACTGTCCAACTGCAGCACAAATAAAACCATTCAGGGCCAATATTCTCTGCTGTGTGAGGGTATATGGCATCACCTACTGAGTTTTAGTAGCGGAGAAGTAAAGAATTAAAGATTTTAAAGATTTGAAGATTTAAAGATTTAAAGAATTAAACATCTGTACCCCAAGTTTTCCAGGGACTGGCATGTTTTTGTCGCAGATTAATCTTTTGAAAAATGCATAGTTTCACATTAAAGACACCTAAGTGCTGGACTTCACTAGGAGCTCATCCTCAGTTCTCAAAGCTCCTGCATCATCGAGCTGGATTAGAAACTTCTTGTGAGAAGGATATTGACTTCCAATACATTGTCATTCTTAGGTAAAGCATAATCAAAGGAACGTGCCGAAATGTGAATAAAAAATTAAAATACTGAGTGTAGACGGAAGCTTCAGCACAGGGCCACCAGATCTTCAAAATGAATGACGGGGATGTTTGCTTCACAAAATGCTGTATTTAGTACCTGTGGTGAAAATTCTTAGTTTGCTAGGAATTTTTCTACATTGATTACAGTAACATCATAGCACATCAAAGAAACGTCTACAAAACTGGCAACTCGAAGAGTTTTAGGATTCTTGTAATAGACCTAGAAGAAGTACATTTAATTACTTCTTGTCTGCATTTTGAAAAGAGGAAAAGTTTTGAAACATCTACCTTAGAGTCACGTACCGGGCAAATGACTCTTGCATTTTATTTATTGAGAAAGCAGAACACTCTAATTTTGCCTAATCCCATAAATTTTATCGGATGTCAAGTTAAGCAATTGTCAAAAGAAGTTCAAATCACCTATTTACTCACAGATTTCAACGTGCTTCACTGTCATAAATGAAGAACTACAAGGAGGACTTCAATTGGAAGTACAGACGAGATTTTTCCTAAGTAAGAAACAGTGAATTATGGGTACAAACATGTCTAAATTCCTGGTATAGAAGTTAAAAATGTATGATTTTTTTTTAATCCACAGAGGATTTAGACCCACACTAGCTTCAAGACTTTCAGATCTACAAAGAGATCATTTGGCCATTGAGATGGATGACAGACCTTCACCTGAGAGATGCTTTGTCAGTTTGGGAAAAAGTTTTCTTTGATGGCTCCTCCATCAACTCTGTATTTGGATCAGAGATACAAAGAGTGTATGAGGCTTTATGTCAGATCAGTTCAACTTTGGTATCACCCAGCTGATTTTTTCAGGCAATTGGTTCCAGATAATGGAATCCTTTACTTACATCCAAATGTTCAAATACTCTAATAAGAAGATCCCGTTGTCTCATTTCATGCCAAGATATTCTTTTAAAAGACATTTGTGCTATGTGTAGGAATTGCTGACCAGGGCCCCATATCCCTATAACCTGCATTCAACAATGGTCATAAATAAATGAGAAAAAAAACACTAAAAAAATTCAAGCATATTTCCCTTAAAATTTTTCATACTACATTTCGTGCTGACCACTCTTTGGCCATGAGCTGTAACTCCTTGCTAACGCAGATAGCATTATGAAAGTGTTGACAGGTTCCAGACTGCTGTCCACTAGGATCTGGTCTTTACAAAGTGTCTAGAAAGAAAAGGCAAAGATAGGCAGGAATAGACACTATACAAAATCCCCAGATTGAGATGCTCCTGGGTCATGGGACGGTCAGTGTTATAAAACTAACTGCTCTGAAAATCAACTTTGGAAATGTTTTTTTTATCCGTATCAAAGTCTATATCAGAACGCCAGATTGAGATTTCATGTGTTGAAAATCCAGATTCAAAATCTATGTTTTGAACCGATTTCTGGATTTCTGTTGGTTCAGTTTGCAGGAGATGTTGTGAGAAATTAAACTCGCAGATACCTCGTGTAATGATAAACTAATTGCAATTTTAAAAAAAGGAAAAAGAAACAAAAAGTGCACCACCCTTGAGTCTGATTGAAGCAAATCAATGTTTAATCCCTGGGGAGCCACTAATTTCTCCAACACAGCTGCAACAAAGCAGCTTTATCTTTCCTCATGATGTTATTCTTTAACGGCTTTATTGTAATTAAAATGACTGGGATTTATAATGGTAAAAATTTCTTTAAAATTACCTGCTTTAAATAGTTCCAGGTATTTACATTGTTAAAATATTTTTGTCATATTCAGTTGTAATACAGCTTGATGTAGTACGAGAGCCGGAGAAGAGTCTTTTGTAGACAGGTTTGAATATATGGTTCCACAGATCAGCTATTTGCTAATTTTATGCAGGCTGTCTCCAGTTTCTGCATCTCACAGTTTGGGCACAACAGGAGGTGACACTGTTAACTGTTACTCTTTTCACTTACTTTTTTTCCCCTAGCTGAACATAAACATATCATTACACAGTTACACTACACTATATTTAGAGTTGATTTTTAACTATCTATTAGATAAAAAGACTGGAGCTGAGCTACAATACCTGGAATGAACTGGGAAGGTCTAACAGAATGGCACTACCCACAGAAATTCTGGTGTGAGTAAGGTATTTCAACACTGTGATGATGCTATCTATTTCATTTGCTACTGAGACTTCTCTGATGTGACTGGACAAACTAAGTCTGTGGGATGTGGTGAGTGAGGCAGCCGTCAGTAATTTATATTGCCCAGGTACAAATGGTGTGGGGCCACTGCTGTGGGCTCCCTACACAGGAAAGTAGCTTAAGCATCAACAGTAAGTCCCTCAGAGTCTCCTTTTCCATCTGAGAGCAAGGACTATGTCTAAATTGTGAAATCTGGGAATGTTTCCTAAGCCTGACATGGCATCCTGGCAGCACCAGAAGGGCACCTGGGTCTGCTTCTTGCATATCCCTCTCCAATATCTGTCTCCTTGCAGAGAAAACACAGGTCTCAGGCCAGGAGGGAAGCATTAGATATTCCAGTAGATCTTTCAGCTTCATGGGATGAGACTCAGGAGCATGCTGAGGAGCATATTGGTTCCACTGCATAACTCAACCTGCATGCCTAAGTTTCGCCAATGTGTGCATATATAGTCATTAAAATATTGATGAGATTAAGTTATTACCACTTTAACCTTGGCAAAAGACTTACCAGACATCGTGTCCATCAGAGGTGCCCTGAACACTGAGATTTCCTCCTGCTGGAACCACAGGATAAAGTATGAGGAAGATGTGTCCACCCATCCCTCATTTGATAAGAAAGTTAAGGAATTCATCTAAAAAGTGAAATCCTTTTTTCGCATTCATCTGAATATGATCTGAATCACAGATTCAAGTGTCAGTCATCAACATCTGAGCTGCATGTTTATCAAGCAGACCGAGATCTCTATCTTTGTCTATCTGCAGGAGCTGTTCTGCTTTGTAAAATGATAGGATACACTGAACTTGAGACCTGAACCCTTCTACATACCGATTCAGTGCTGTAACTTCTGCTATAAAAATCTCTTCTGTTTGGGATTTTTTTGGGTGTGGTGTTTTGGTTTGTGGTTTGTTTGGTTTGGGTTTTTTTTCCTTTATGAGAAAAAGCTGTACCTGGCTAAGACATCTAGCTCTGAATGGCTGAAAGTGTTAAAATATATTCCATGTGTTCAAAAAGCTCTCTATGCTCTTCCACATTTGGATACAATATTTATAATAAGGAACATACATGTACCACTTAAAAATGTAGCATTCGCCAGCAGTTCCATATATCTGAGAATACAGTACCTTTCCTCTGAATTCTAAGTAAGTATTAAAAACTCACCATCACTGGGTGATAGCTGGTAAGTGATTGATTAGTCAGTGACTTCTCCTTGGTTGTAACTCTCTGTTTATCCCTGGGGAAGGGAAAACAACTTTTTAATATACTTAGCAATTTTATTTTGTTGGTGGCCTGTTTCTTCCAGTGTAGAGGTTTTCTACATAAACCCTGACAGCTATAAATGACTACATGGACCAAAGTAATCTCTAAAGTAATTGTATTAATTCAAATGAGGTCGGTTGAAGTATACATTAGACTCTGTGATGCTTCAGTAATGTATCTGACTAGTACAAAAGAAAAATCAAACACCCAAGATTCAATATCTTTCTCTAAGAAACAGACTTGCTGGGGACAGCTATACTGATGGTAACTCTTCTGTTTATGTATCTGAGTGGTTATATACTGTAATTTCTGCATGTTCAGTCTTAAATACACTCTGGAAAGGAAGTGCTACAAACATTGCCTGTCTCGGGCATCTGTGCTCCACTCAGAGTCAAAGTATCTGAGCATCCTTACAGTGATCCTTAGGCACCCTGTGAAAAAAAGAAATGCAGGCATTTCCTTCTTCCGTATAGATAACAAGGGGCCTATTTTTTAAAATGAGTTTGAGAAATGTTCCACTTCTGAAAATGAACATCAGGTTTCAAGTCATTACTTGGCATTTTAATTTTAATGTTGGGTGCTGCTTCACCAGTGCACTACCTTCAGTGAATTGTGCTGTCCCCATTCTAATATAATAATTCATAAACTAGATCTCTGAACTGCGTCAGGGAACTGATCTGGCTTTAAAAAAGTCCCCTCAAAGTTTCTGTGTTACAGCACTGTTTTTTAAAGCCAGAACTCTTCCATGATTTAGCTCACAGCATAAGCTGCAAATGAGTGGACACTGCTGAAGGACTAGCGTATTGTACACGGGGGTAGGTCTGTGTACCTTGAGCCCAGGCTGCTAATGCAAACACCATATCATCAAATCACCTTATCTTTGTATGAGAAGGAAAGGATGGATGAATGGCTGGGAAGAAATGGATTAACAGATTACTAATTCTCTTATCCTATACTGAAAAGAAAACTAGTGCTCATTAGGCTATATGGTCTTCCAGAGTATTTTGTTTCTTATTTCCCACTTTTCTGGAATCAAACCAGTGGAAAACTATTGAAAGAAATAAAGAAGTATTTGTATCAGATTGGCTTAAAGGATGGACATGCAAGTGGAAAGGTATTGAACCATGAGGTCTGACTATACCTAGTCAGGACTCCCCACTGCCACACTAAGATGCAAATTGTTTGACATTTAATGTCTTCAGCATAGATCTAGTTGGTTCCCATCAGTGGTGAGGACTCTAGACAGTGGACTGCAGATACAGACCTAAACCATCAGATTTTCAGTGTAGTAATTACAGTTCACGTGGGTAGCAATAGTGAAGGTAAAATTTCTAGTCTGTGTTCTATTAGTTACTGGAACAAACCAACAAACTTTGAAAGTATTACTCAGTATATTCCTACGTGGAATGTTTGAACATCACTTCTTTCATGTTCAAGCAATGCCAGGAAAGGAGAATGTTTTGTCTGAAAGAAGACATCTTCAGAGAACGCACATTTGATTTGTAGAACACTGTTGCAGGATCAGAAAGTTTGATAAGAAACATTAACATGTTTCATTTCATATTGGCACAGAAACACTGCTGAGAAGAAGATGGGAGGTGTATCCTATGGTGCATTGGCATAAAACCTGTTATCCTATGGGATCCTATAATAATCTCACACTATGAACAGAGGTAGTAGGATCTGTAGATGTTGCAATAGTTCATGTCTGACTTCTGTTTCTGAGCCTGGATTTTTAAAAATGTCTTGTATTTTTCTAAGTAAGAAAATCTTACACCCCCTCTGGCAGTGGGGCGTAAGATTTTTTTGCTCTGGTTTCAAATAAATAAGTTTAGTCATCCTGAATATGTTAGTATCAGCAGGGGCTCCATTGTTTCTCATTGCAAATTTTGGAAATACCACCTCCAGAAACTTCCAAGAGTGTCTTGTGCCTTTTTTGTGCTGAAGCATATGTACAAACATCCATGCATTTCTGTTTTGCTACAGCAATTATTTGCTCTATATCTCCCACCTCCAACACCACTAGTGTTATTTCTACCTCATGTCCATATACTGAGGGTTGTGTGCATACCCATGAAACACAACATCAAACAAGAATCAGAGTTCAGTGTTAGAAAAGTTGTGACAGAATCCACAGTTGAGACACCATGTTGTAGGACAAATAGAAATGTTATGACAATGCATAACTCGTCATTCAACGATCTTTCTCTCTAATGGTTATGCCACTATGGAAAAAAAAAAAAACATAGTCTGAAAAAAAATCAACTTGCTAGACAAAAAAGTCCTAAAGACTATAGATGTAATTGTAGTTGCCATAGTGTGTAAACTGCTGAAACTTCCTGTTCAGTGATTGTCTTCTTTATAACGGAGTTTTGAAATAATATTGGGTATGGTATAAAAAAAAAACAAAACTATGGTCAGTTTAGTCACTTAAGTAGGGCTAGTAATCTACTTTCTCAGGCTGCAGTGGGAGATAGCTTGCCACAAGATGTGCTGATTGGAACTCTGTGAAATCTCTGCTTCAGTGACTCCTGGAAGAGACAAAAGCTGCACGTGAATCCAGAGGGGAGCAGAAAGCAGACACAGGCACTCAGCGACAGACTCTGGAATTTAATAGGGGATTGTTCTTTTCTTCCACTTTTCAAAAGAAAGTCTTGGAATCTGTGTTAATTGTCTTAAAACCCAACTACTGTCTCAGGGTATAGGAAGAGGAGAAGGACTCAAGTAGGAGAGGACTGACCATTCATGTATGCTTTCTGGCTGACTGGAGAGTTCAACAACAATGAAATATACATCAATGCAAACAGTCAAATCATGATGTGCTAACAGCCTTGGAACACGGCAGAACTGTTTTCATGGTTTTTGTCACCAAAGAAGAGTCCATACTAGGCACTCATTCTATGCTTAAACAAACACTCAGAGGTCTGATTTGAATAAGCAGACAGCTCAGTCTAAATTTCTCGAGACTTCCCTGTGCTTCGTTCTGCTGACCCTGAAGAAATGATGGAGTAGCCCTTCCCAAAAATACAAGTTTTGCTGTCTGTCTGCTAGTACCTTGCCGCACACAGTAGAGGCAGGCATGCGTTGGAAAGAAAATGAACTTTAAACATAAACCTATTCTGAGAAAGGTATGCATATATGTGCTTATATAGCCTATATATTAAATCTTTTGAACAAATCATCTAACAGTTGCTCACTTTTTGGAGCTATAACTCTTTGCATCAGGAAATGGCAAAACCAAACTTGTGCAAATGAAAATAACAGGTACCTGAGCACAGAAAAACGTCAGAGTTGGGGACAAGAGACAAAAATAGAGCATGACAACTTATTTGTATGATGGTTTTTTCCGCTATTTTGATGTGACATTTACTTCAGGTAGATTCATTTCCCTTGCTATGAATATATAAGGAAATTGCTGTTCTAAAAGCTGAATGTTACCACAGCAGAAAAAAAAGGCAAAAAAAACCCCAAAAGTGAGGATTTGCCTTCTCAGAGATGCTTTTCATGGCAATATAGGTGGATTTTGCTTTTTACAGTACTCTTCTGCACAACACTGAAAGTTCTTAGCAGATCTGTAAATCTGGTAATAAAACGTCTATTCAGTATGCATGAAGAAATATATAATGTTGCAACTTTAAATATAGATTTTTGCATCTACAATTAAAATAGCCTTTTTTTTTTTTTTTTTTGACCTGGTTACATTAATTTCTAAATGGTTCTTTTATTTTTTCAGAAATGAGGAAATTTCAGAAAAATATACCAATTTAAAATCTGGAAGACCAAATTCACTTATCATTATAGAAAACAGCGATCGGCTCAACTGAACAAAAATAACTCAGGCAGTTAGCTCTCACCAGCTTGCACACTCTACTGATATATTCCGTTTACTACTTTATATCCATCTGCCAAACCCACCTGGGTTTCAGATGGGACATTTGCTAGCTCTGTTAATGATAAGATTCACTCTATTCCCTATGCCATCCCCTCAACACTTTCTGGAAAAAAAAAAAAAAAAAGAAAAAAATTATACAGTGTGTATTTTGTCATGATGTGTTAATCTAAACGCTGCATGGAGAGCATATTAAGAAGTATGTCAGAGAGCATTTCCTTCTTGTTATGACCCCTGCAATAAGTCAGATAGAAGTCATATTATCTACAGTCAAAAATCGAAAATAGATGGATTCTGGGTAAGGCAGAGTCATATTTGGTTTTATGAGGTACCTTTCACAATGAGGTAATCTCTAAGCGCTTACAGAAATACTGCAAATGCTACTGCTTTAGTGACTTAGTTGTAGAAATATTTAAGGCCTGCTGGAATTGGAAATAATAATAGTTTCACAGACTCCTTTGTCAGGCTTACAGGGAGCTGCAGATCTGCGCAGAGGCGACACAGAAACAGTGATGTGTCCCTCTCACGATCTCACATTGTGAAAGATTACTCCATCCTCGCCTTTCTCCAAGGCCCCGATGAACCAGGAGTCTTTACCCCAACAGGTGACAATACTGTGCACTGCAGAGAGGTACTCCAATATGCAGACTGAACAGTATTTGGGAATGTGTGGCAGGGAGTGGACAGGTAACACATCCTCAGTAGTCTGGGGAAAAAAATCTGTATAGTCTTCTATTTTCTGTGGCATACTGTGCCTTCAGTCTTTTTGCAGGAAGCTGAACTTGATGAGTTATTGACGTGCCTGTCTCGAGCTCCAGCAGAAGAGAGATAACTAGCTGCGTGACACTACCTTCAGGACCCAGATAAAGTGACAAGGAACTGACCACCTACTTGGTCATTACTACAGAAACATAGACAATAAAGTACCATTTTGTTTAAGAGAGAATCTGCTTCATGTGAGGAAAAGTCCTTCTTGGATTTTGAGCACTGCAACACAAAGGCTGTATCGCCTCCCTGGGGAAAACTGCATTAAATCTGGCCAGGAACATCAGAGGCAACAAGAAAAAATTCTATAGGTACGTCAGTGATAAAAGGAGGACTAGGGAAAATGTGGGCCTTCTCCAGAAGGAAACAGGAGACCTGGTTACGCGGGATATGGAGAAGGCTGAGGTACTCAACGACTTCTTTGCCTCAGTCTTCACTGGCAAGTGCTCCAGCTGCACAGTCCAAGTCACAGTAGGCAACATCAGGGACTGGGAGAATGAAGAACCCCGCACTGTAGGAGACCAGGTTTGAGACTACCTAAGGAACCTGAAGATGCACAAGTCAATGGGACCTGATGAAGTGCATCCACAGGTCATGAGGGAACTGGCAGATGAAGTAGTGTTGTGGTTTAGCCCAGCTGGCAACTAGATGCCACACAGCCGCTTGCTTACCTTCCTCCACCTCTGGGGGATTAGGAAGAGAATTAAAGATGAAAAGGAATGACACTTGTGGTTAAGATAAGTAAAATTTAATAATAACAAAAATATAAAATTATTATTAATAATAATAATAATAATAATAATAATAATAATAATAATAATAATCCCTCAATCCTAAATCTAAGTTCAAATCATAAGGGGAGTTGTGGACACGGTCCCAGACATACCCCTCCCTAGCCTGTCATGGTCCTGCACACTGGCAAAAACACAAGACGCTGAAAGGTCCTTGATGTCTCAATGCCATCTATAAACACCAGCGTGCTATCAAAATTCTTCTCATAACAAATCCCAGATGAAATCTAAAACACAGAGCTCTTCTAGTTGTTAAAAAGAAAAACTGACTCTGTCCCAGTCAAAGTCAAGACAAGTTGCTAAGCTGCCATCCATCATCTCTGAGAAGTGGTGGCGGTTTGCTGAAGTTCCCATTGACTGGAAAAGAGGAAACATAGCCCTCGTTTTTAAAAAGGAAAAAAGGAAGACCTGGGGCACTACAGGCCAGTCAGTCTCACCTTTGTGCACAGCAAGATCACAGAGCAGATCATCCTGGTAACTCTGCTAAGGCACATGGGAAAAAAAGAAAGTGATTGGTGACAGCCAACACGGCTTCACTAAGAGCAAATCGTGCCCAACATTTGGTGGCCTTCTATACCAGGGCTACAGTGTTGATAGATAAGGGAAGACCAACTGACATCATCTACCTGGACTTGTCCTAAACATTTGATGTTGTACTGCACGACATCCTTGTCTCTAAATTGGAGAGACATGGATTTGATGGATGGACTACTTGGTGGATAAGGAATTGGCTGGATGGTCGCACTCAAAGAGTTGAGGGCAACAGATCAATGTCCAAGTGGAGACCAGTGACAAGTGGTGTTCCTCAGGGGTCGATATCAGTGCTAGTGCTGTTTAACATCTTTGTCAGCGACATAGACAGTGGGGTCGAGTGCACCCTCAGCCAGTTTGCAGATGACACCAAGCTGTGTGGTGTTGTGGACATGCTGGAGGGAAGGGATGCCATCCAGAGGGACCGTGACAGGCTGGAGAGGTGGGCCTGTGAGAACCTCATGAAGTTCAACAAGGTCAAGTGCAAGGTCCTGCACATGGGTCAGGGCAATCCCAAGCACAAGTACAGGCTGGGCAGAGAATGAATTGAGAGCAGCCCTGAGGAAACTGTCTTGGGCGTGTTGGTTGATGAGAAGCTCAACATGAGCCGGCAAAGTGCGCTGGCAGCCCAGAAAACCAACCATATCCTGGGCTGCATCCAAAGAAGCTTAGCCAGCAAATCGAGGGAGGTGATTCTGTCCCTCTACTCTGCTCTCTTGAGATCCCACCTGGAGTACTGCGTTCAGCTCTGGATCCTCCAACATAAGCAGGACATGGAGCTGTTGGAGTGAGTCCAGAGGAGGGCCACGAAGATGATCTAAGGGCTGGAGCACCTCTGATACGAAGACAGGTTGAGAGAGTTGGAGTTGTTCAGCCTGGAAGAAAAGAAGGCTCTGGGGATACATTCGAGCAGCCTTCCAGTACTTGAAGAGGGCCTACAAGAAAGCTGGAGAGGGACTTTTTACAAGGGCATGGAAAGATAGGACAAGGGATAATGGCTTTCAACTGAAAGAGAGTATTTTTAGATTAGAGATAAGAAAGAAATTCTTCCCTCTGAGGGTGGTGAGGCACTGGAACAGGTTTCCTACAGAAGTTGTGGCTGGAAGTGTTCAAGGCCAGGTTGGATGAGGCTTTGAGTAACCTGCTGTCTTGGAAGGTGTCCCTACCCATGGCAGGGGGTTTGGAACTAGATGAAGTTTAAGATCCCTTCCAACCCTAACCATTCTATGATTCTATGATTCTATAAAATTTGAGCAGTGGCCAAGAGATAATAAGTCAGTCTAATGACAGCAGGGTACTGACCAATGATTTAACTGAGTCATCTCTATTGTGTATTTTCATATATTATTGGACATTATGAATGAACATGTTTCGAGAAATAAGATTGGACCAAGCCTTCTTGATGCAGCCTCCATGAGGTTGTCTCCTTGTTAAGACAAAGGTGGCTTTTTGTCAGGTTTCAGTCACTGAAGGCTGTCTTAACCCTGTCAGCCTAAGTCTGCCAGTTTCCCACAGCTAACAGTGAGACTTCCTTCAGAAACTCAAGGGCTCAAAGAGGATTATTTTTGGACGTTATCAAGTAATTGACTTTCAGCCTTTTTACTTTGCATTTTGACATTGACCTGTGCAATAAGTAGTGCTAGAAACCATTTCTGTGTTAGATGAAGGGTGAAAGAAAGCAATGGTATTTTTACTGGATCCCCAAATAAAGTCTCAGTGCATAAGAGATGGCTCTGTCAGCTGAAGATGAGCAGTATCAACTGCAAACTTCTCTGTCAGAGCCAATTTCCTTTCTCCCTGGAGAAGATCGGTTGTATATGCATCCTTCTCCAGGCACCTGCACAGGATGTGGGCACACTCAAGGACAGGAAGGCTTTCTGTTCCCTGAATATGCAGGTGTGTGCAATGTCAAGCGTCAGCTCTACATTTTCAGGATCATTCCATTATGCACACACAGTGCAGTTTTGCTGGATGTCAGCAGTCTGAAACTGTTTCCTCACTGACAGAGTTGTGGGAAATACAAAAGTATATGGGCAGCTCTGATGGCTGCCCTGCTGTTTTATCAAGAAGGGGGTTTATTTGCGTTTTATGCTGTGTTCTTCAAACCACATCCACCAAGTATCCTGCAAAGAAGGGAGAAAACTGTATATTGTGCTTAAATGTGGCTGAGGAAGCCATTATTTTTATTTCATTTACAGAAACACGAGCCAAATAATAAGAAATGAGGCAACAGCTGATGGCTCACCATTTTCCAGGTCACTGCTTATTTTGCTACTTACTTCATAGGATAATTGTGGACTTCCCTCCATGAACAAAATGAAGTGAGCAGCAGAGAGAGGTAAGATCAGGTTAAAACTCAAATAAAGAGAGGCAAGAGAAACAGTGAAAAATAAGAAGCAGAGAAGCTAAGTATATTTAAAGTCATAAGCAATTAGTAATTATAAGATAGGATAAAACAGAGGTAAGGATTTTGCCATATAATATTTATGTGGTTCTATGTAATTGCTTTTAGGCTTGATGCTAGTGTTTGGGATCTACTTCTTTTCTTAATCCTGCAAAAATGAAATTTCTTCCTCCCCAATAGCTCATTTACAATCTTCTATATGTAAGGAACCTTGAGTAAATATAGCTGTATATTATAAAAACAATGCATTTAGAGGAGAATTATAATGCTATTTAGACAATTATTTATTGCTACATTTATGCTGCTTCAATATTTGTTTTCTTATATCTTAATTATGTAAGTCAGGGGTGGTCTAATCCTAGCAACAGTGAGGGCCAGATGGAGATTTTTTGGGCCCTCCAACTGAGCATGTGACATTCCTCCCCTCACAGCTGCAGCCTGACACAGACATTTGGCTGGTGCCGCTGCAGCCAGAGAAAGGAGATGTTTTCGAGGAGGTGAGAGAAAGTGCCCACACTCCCTCCCACAGGTGACATTGGCAGCTTTGCTCCATGTGTTGAGTGTGTCAGGAGCAGGAGATGGCTTTCAGCTGTTTGCACTGCTTTTGATGCATCAATGGCAGCTCCTCCTCTCTTCCAGGGGAAATACTCTGCCCTGGATGGGGATGGTCAGTGGGACACCGTGTAATTGCAGCAGCAAGACCAGAAGTCCTTCCTAAAAATATTATATTAGAAGACTGAGCTGAGTGTATTGTGTTGAAAGTTATACTGAAACTGAGGAAGCTCTTTTAAAACAGAGCAAAGCAAACCAGAACAACTTAAAATATCAGATCTGAATAATACCTATGCTATTCTTCAGGAAATCAGTTTTCACCCATGAAGGTATAACACAGCAAAGTTGTGATATACTACCGATGTCTTAATATACGCATTTTCAACACAAACCCCCACATTTATTAAGATTTTAATACCATATTTGAGGAACAGCTTTGCTTAGAGAAAAAAAAAAAGAGGAAACACTCTGAATTATATGTCCCTCTTCCCAGCTCAGCAAATCCACTTTTTCCTAACAATGGGGAGAAAAAGAGTGAACAGAAGTCATAAGAGACGCTTAGGCTTTAAGGTCATACTTGAAGGAAAGACTACTTTTGATATACCATTGATATATTTTGATACGTATTTATGGTATACCTTGGTCTCTCTGGTTGTAAAACGAACTGGGGATGAGAAGAAAACCAGATGAAGGCTTCCAGATATATCCCTGTCGAAAATACTTTGCAAATATTTACCTTCAATGTGAAACAATCCATTCTGAAGACCCGAGAAGGTTCTTCAGCATCATTTCATGTCCCTGACCAGTGACTCATCTCTGGCAGACATTATTCAGTACTATCTGGATAAAGGTAGAATTTTATCAGAGGAATAGGAATCCTCTCAATTTTACTTTCAGTTTCACAGTGAAATTGTAACAGTCATAAATCACTCCCAGCTGTCCCTGAAATCTCCGCTTCATCACATCACTTCAGGGAAGGCAACAAGTTCTACCACAATCAATCCCTTTTATACCTCTCCACAGACACAAAGGCATCATACTGGAGCTGTAACTATGTTGCTGGCTGAAAAAGATAATTTGTAAATCAGATACCAAATGAAATCTCTCAAATGCTACCCATCGCTCTCATTTAAGCAAGGAAGTTATTGCTGAAATACTTTCTTCACCTTTCAACCCATGCATGTACATCAACCAGCAGTTCCTTCTTAGTCTTCCTAACCTCTTTCCACCTCAGATATTCACTCCTGTGGGTTCCACCTCTCTCATTACATGACTCACAAACTCCCTTCCCATAGTTCCTTTTTGTCTGTGGTCCTCTATACAGTTTTCTCCCCACGTTGTGCCCTCTGTTCAGTGTGCTTACCTCCGGCATTGGACAGCATCTTTTGCACGGTTGTTACTTCCTCACTCTGTCAATGCTTTTTCTGATTCCTACACTATGGTACTTTCTGGACTGAATGGATCTCTGGCTGTCAGTGATCAAAGCTGTCAGTTGCTGTTTATTTCCTCACCTCCTCAATTTGGCTCCTGGGAGGATGTTTCAACAGACGTTTAGAGAGACAGAAAAAAACAATATCCTATTAAACTAATGACCCTTGGCTATGCTATCTACAAATGACTGTAGGCACAGACAATCGCCCAGTTTTCTACAGAGGGTCTATACACAACACTCTTATGTGTATTTTCTAGCTATGTGTGTATATAACTTCAAGAAAAAATGTATTGTATCTATTTAACCATAATTATTCCAATGTAACTGTTGCACTCCACTAATTACTTTCTGGTTATTAAGAATATTGATAAAGTTCATGTTCAGATTTTCTGGTAGAGAGCACTGCTGGCTCTTCTGTTTATTCCTTTCAGAGGGCTTCTGTAAAGAACATCTGAAGCCTTTTATTATGGTTGGTTTTTTTTACAAAATCGAAAGTCTAGGACAAATTTGTTGTGACTAGCTATTAGCAAACAAGGTTTTCTATTCAGAGAATCAATGGCTTCTTTCCTTTGGGAAATATAGTCGTAGCGTGTCACAGATTCAACTGTATCTTCACATCCTATGATCACTGTACTAATCACAAATATAATCACCATTTGTTGGTGTTTGTACCAACAAATGGCTTATCCGCTACCAGTCTGCTATTTAATAGCTTATATTTAATACACATGCATTAAACACGTTTTCTCAGAGGAATTCTTTAGAAGATTTATTTTACTTTATTGGTTGAGGGATGGTGGAGAACATGACTGAGAAAAAAGATGTGGAGAGAGCTTGTGGGAGTCGGAAACAGAAAGACGAAAAATTTTGTTTCATCCTCATGGAACAGAATAGATGAGTAGAAATATACAAATAGGTGCTCAGGGTGAGGTTTTAATGTGAATAGAAGGAGAGTGGTTTGAAGCAGATAGGTAGATATTTGCATGTTGAATGTGTATTTTAATTAGCTGGTGAGGTGAGGTGTGGTGAGGTGAAGGAAGAAAGAGGGGGATGCATAATGATTTGTTGGACTCTATATGAAGATGAAGGTGGCTGCACTGAGATTCTCTAGAGGAAAAAAAAGTAACATAGGAAAAACACTAAAAGTTTAAGAGGAAAAATATAAGAAATATATGGAAGCCAAGTGATGGTAAGATTTCAAGAGAGAGGAATATCAGGTAAGGGCTGATGTTGGGTCAGAGTCAGAATGAGGACAAAACATTCCAGTGGAGTTTTGACTAAAAAGTCAAAAGCACTAGAAACTTTGTTAAGAGCCAATCCCGTGGAGCAAAGGAAGCAAGGGGAGAGAAAGAGGATAAAGGGAGCTGAAGATGAGAAAACATAGTGAGAACAAATCTTCACAATTAATGTTAAATATATATTGTGCAATTTTAAAAAGGAAAGACTGAGAATAACAGTTGGAGAAGCAGGGGAGTTCACTTGACAGTTTTTTAAATTTATTTTTATATGCATGAAAATTTATTAAGCAATGAGAAACTGAAGGTTTTATATAGTGAAGGAAAAGAAGTACCAGGTAGACAGAGAGAGACACTATGATATATGGCATCCAATCATTATTACCCAGCTGGACTGAGTTGAATAATACAATGAACTAATTAACTAATTAACTCAAGGTACAGACCCTGCCTACAAAAGGCAGGCCATTTCCTCCTGACTGTAGAAGATGCAACAGTGTTCTTGATGCTGCAGCCCAGGCTGGTGAGCAACAATGATAAAGTAGTGAAGGGTGAGAGTAGCCATCCTGGAGTTCAGAAAATGAGATCAAGCAGCATCACAGAAATGGAAATGTGAGGAGGCAAGGTAGCAAAAGTTGAGGAGAGCAAGGAAGATCTCCATCTGGGACTGAAAAATGTAGGTACTGTGATTGCAGGGAAAAGGAAGGAAGGAGGAGCTCAAATCTGACAGTATTCATTAATTTTCTTCTGGAAGAAATCATCCAGCTATCACTGGGAAAGGCAAGGAAGCTTTCTTGTGCAAGCTGATTCCTCATAGCTGTATGTACATAATACATACAGCCCAGAAACTAAGTAAAACACCATGGACTGTAAAGTCATCTCATGAATGTGGAGAAAACGGAGGGTTTATAAAGTCCATCAAGAGCTTGTGCAGGTGATTTAACCAAAGTTACCATTGTTTGGATAAATCTGCTACTAAAACATGTATTAAAGTGAAAAACACAGGTCATTATTCACTGTTTCTGAGGCACTGTTCATATGGAAAAGCAAATGAGTTATCATGAGAATGGTTTTAGCATTATTGTTGATTCATGCCAAATTAGGTTTCTAATCTGTGCATAGAGCTATTATTATTAAAACAAATCATTTACCCTCTTGAGTATGCTACTGCTTTGTTTAACTGCAAATTATGTCCTTTACCTACCACTGTCATGCACCCTTCTTTTAACAGGGTTTCTTTTGGCACAGTTCCTTGTTTGTTGAGCAATAGATTGATATGCTTGCAGGGAAGGGAAGAAAGATGTGCTGCTGTACAGTGCTAGCATCCACCCTGTGGTATTTTGAATACACTGGAAACACCAGCTAATTGTAACAGGCTGTGATTAAATCTTTCAGGGCTGAAAGGCTGAATTGCATCATTTGGGAGCAAAAAAAAAAAATCTTCCTCTAAATCATAGCCAAAAAATGCAAGTGAGGAATATGGTAAAAGATTCTGTACCTTAGTGTGTTTGTATGCATTCAGCACGTATAGGAAGTAATGTTTAAAATGATAGTAGCATTTGGCCTAACTGTTTACGAACTGAAGATGCTTCTGAGACATTTCTGCAGCTGGTTACCATTTTACATCTTTTAACAGGGGAATATTTTATATGATAGCCTTGTGTTCCTCACACAAAGGGCACTAATTATGCAGCAGAGATGAACAAAGCAGCTCAGATAAGGAACATATCAAATTCATATCCTGTGCTGCCCTAGAAATCTGATAGGAGATTGAATTTATTTCCATGATGCAGATCACGGTTACAAAAAGCTTTTCACTCATTTCTGGACAGAGTTAGGGCACCAGCACATGAGAAAAGTCACAGCAATGTAAGCTATAGTATGATTTTAAAGCCCACAAGCTTCCATGGTTGCTTCAGTGGATGCTTTGGTGCAAAATATTGCAGCAGAGCAAAGATAAAACAGATTACCTGTCTTTTACTGAAAGGTAAGAGTAAGCTCCCTTGTACGCAGGTAATTTCCGCAGACGAGATGGGTTGCTATGAGTCCAGTTGTTTGCCCATATCATCAGGCTCCTCAGCTGCTAATGGTTAACATAATATCTGCATTTTCTCTTTGACAATAAAAAAGAATTCAAAGGAAAAAAAACAACAATTCCTCTTTAGAGGAATATGGTCACAAATACTCACCTAAGCAATAAAACTGTCTGCAGAAGGTGGCCTCATTAGGATCTCAGACTACATGGTCTTTCTGATACCACAGATGCACCTAATCAGCAAAATGTTTCTTCTGAAGTGGCCTGTTGGGTTGTGGAAGTAGATTAATCCAGAGTCTTTCCGAGCTTGTTCTGGGCTATATTTGCACATTTGGCCTGGGTCTTGATAACACAAGGATCCTATGAGGCATATGCTTCATCTGGGACTCACCACCACAATCCTCATCCTGTAAGATATAGAGCATGACCCCGGTCCATGAGTTCCCTGGAACTTGAAAAGTTTTCTACAAACTTATTACAAATCCAGTTTGTCTAGGAACACTTAAAGTGTAGACTGAATCCCAGGAAGAATGTTTGTTTTGGGATATGGTGCAGCACAGAGACTGATGATTCAGAGGAATATGTCTTTCCAGGCTGGATCAGACTTGTTGCAGCGTTTGCTCTGTGTCTACTTTCCATGGTCCTGCATTCATAGGACAATGCAACAGGTCTCACAGTGGTCAGCAAGAAGTCATTCACTCGCTTACGAAATTCTCTTGTCTTCATTCCTAATAGTTGGAAGTCGGCTTAAAACCCTGAACATGAGGTTTACGTTTGTTCCCATCATCTATTTTTAGTATTCACAATAGTGAATAACTCAGTGTATTCTCAGTATTTATATAAATGGCCTGTTCCCCACTGACTTTTGCTAAACTGCTGGCCTTAATGGTATCTACCGTCAATGATTTATGAAGTTTAATTGCACATTGTCTGTTTTTCCCTCTTTTATACATTTTCAATTGGCTGCCTTCAAATTTAATCAAGTGTGCTAATCTGCCACTGTATTATTTTAGCGTGGCTTATTCTTTCTGAAATTCTTCACCGTCCCTCTGGATTTGAATAAAACCTAAATAAATTCATGTTATCTGCAAATTTTACTATCTTGCTACTTGACCCCATTTCTGGATAATTAATAAATACATTAAATCATTCCTGCATCTCTGATGCATTCTTAAAACCTTCTGTTGTTAATGTTTTATTATCATGAATTGCCTACTTTCTGACTCTTAGCTGGTTTGGGGAGTATAACAATACTTTGCATCCTTTTCCTTGCTGTTCATAACAACATGAGACATGGTTTAGCGGTGAATTTGGCAGTATTAGGTTAATGGTTGGACTCAATGATCTTAAATGTCTTTTCCAACCTAAATGATTCTGTGATTCCACATATTCATCGGCTCTTGTGTTGTGCAATGACCTGGCTGCCTACCTGTTGGAAATTTCCATAGAACTTTTAGGAATAGTTTTTCCCGGTCCTTGAAGGAAAAGATGGTTTTCCTTTAATTATTGTGAAAACCGGCCCTGTATATTTAGTTTGGGAAAGAACATCCCAGAGCTCCATCATCAAATGCCTTTTAAAAGAGCAAGTTGTAAATAACTATCTTCTAAAGTGTTTTGTTTCATTCCTCTGAGTTTTTCTTTGGTATCTCTCCTCTAAGCAAGCATTCTGTGAATCCCAGTCTCTGATGCGCAGTTACAGGGCCCACCTGTGTACCCATTAGCACAGTGGAGGGTTGGTGTATGGATTTTATGTGCTATGCTTATAGGAAATCACAAAAACAATAATAATGACTTAAAAAGATATTAAATGCTGTGTGAAACTAGGAAAAAAAATCAGACCTGAGTTCCATTATTCTTTAACAAAAGTTTGATGTTTCACATTCTTTTCAAGAAGAATGCCCTCCCCAATATATTCCCATCATTTTCAACATCAATGTCTTTTCAGACAATTCTCAAATAACCCTGGGAAATAAAATATATTTTTACTCTTTAGCTATTCCACTTGTTTAGAATGTTACTAAATTAAAAAATCTCATAAAGGACAACATGAAAACCAGCAAAGAACTTAATAAGTATCTGTTATCTAAAAAGGCATTTTTCTGTCTTTAGTTTAAAATACTCACACAAAACCTGTATTAATTTTAAATTACGAACTTGAGAGAGAAATGTAATAAAATGTTTTGCTAATGCTTTGTTATCCTTATGGCTTCAACTCCAGCTCAAAAATGCAATTAATTCTGTAACTTACACTCTGTGGCGGATGTCATTCAAGCTGCGACAGCTTATTGGGTAGTTAAAAGGATAAAATCAAGTAGTCATTCTACTAATCCCTTTACAAGGAAACAGCTTTATGCATAAAAAGTGGAACTTATGTGGTCATTAGCAGATGCTACATCAAGCAACCAAAAATACACACATTTAAATTCTTAAGCACAATCTATGAACACTACACAGATGGTTTCCAAGAAACTGTACCTAAATTGATTACGATAAAAATGATCTGCTGCAATTGTTTCTGTCAAAAGGGAGAATAGAATTTGTCCCAATGTGTCGCTCTGCCCACTCATGCAGAGAACCCAGCTGCTGAGACAGATGTTGCTCTAAGCACTTTATTTTAGGGTCATTAAAATGGTTACAGGGGTTAGTCATTCATTGTTTTATAAATTGTGCTTACTAGCTGAGCTCCATAGATGCTGGAAAACTTCTTTGTGGTTGATCAAAAAAAGTTACATGTCATATCGCATTTACCTTATGCTGGCAGTAAAAATGGGTGAGGCATTTGTGTAGGACAAGATGAGAAAAAAACATTACTTTTTTTTGTTTTGTTCAGAAGAGCATTTTTACTTAGACCCGACATAATACTGGTGTCTGTTCTGTAATCATCTGAAATGTAAAACCTGCCTCAAAGACCTTCTATCTTTCATTTTAGTTCCTTTAATGATTAAATAACTCAATTTTTTTCAATACAATTCATTCCTGTACAATCTTCCTTCCACAATATTATGAGCAAGAAGTGTCAGACAAGCAAAGGTTTAAGATCAGTTCATTAGATCAGTGTAGAGTGGGTCCGTCTACCTCCCCACTGTCTTCGCAAATGCTGCTCTTTGGCAGTTTGAACATACTCAGGCTTTACTTAGAAATATTTGGCTAAATCTCTTCTCTGTTGGCAGGTTCTATGGTTTTCCATGGCTCATCTAATTCTGGATTGACTTAGCCGTGTGCATGTGATGTATTGGTGCAGCAGCTAATGTGTCAATGAGAAACAGAACAGTAAAAAGATGAAGCTCAGTGAAATACAGCAAGGTTGGCAGATCCAACTCCTTTTCAGATCATACTGTAGCCTTTTATAGCCTCTACTACAAAATGTAGCCAACTTCCGCTTTTTTATTTCATCTTTGTCCCTATATACTTGTTATTATGTGGATGGTTCTATTTATCTTCCCTAATTGGTGGCTGAACTCTGGCAGCCAAATTCCTAATTCTAGGTGGTGATCATAGGCACAATCTAAATGATATTTTTCCACCTTTCCTTTGCACATTTAGCATAAAGTCAGTCATCCTAGTGAAAAATTCTAGTATAATTTGACCTGCCTCCTTAAAACCTGACTGCTTTGGCAGTGGGTTGATTTCCTGCACTTTTGCAGAGAGATTAGTTTCTCTCTCCTGGCTTTATAGGCTTTATTTAGATAGTTGTGGACTGTTCACATGTAGATCCTCATGACTAAATAACATAGCATGTCACTTGTTTTGAAAATGCCCTAAACTTACAATTTTTAAATGAAAATCAAGATATTCTCAGAAAATTCGAAAGCTGGAGGGATCAAGTTACCTTCTACCCCCAAATCTGGCTGTTTTGAGGTCCAATAACTCAAAAAAAACCCTTAGGTTAAGAGCCAGCCAGAAGACATTCTCAGAAAACATAATCCCTAAAAATGCACTAAGACAATCACTGCTCTCAGAAGCAGGCACATCTAATCCACTTCAACATTCAATTAAAACAAATTTACCAATATAAAAAGAATTCAGACAAAAGAGCTATGTTTTTACCCAGCTGTATATTAAAATCTATAAATTCCCTCAGTTTCACATAAATTTGAGTTCAATTTTATCCAATCTGTATTTTGATCTTGCAACAAAACCCTAGACCAGCCAATCTTTTTTTTTTCCCAGGATTTGTCAATACTGTAAAACAGGTTTGCCCATGAACTGCAGCTGTATCTGAAGTAGAGAGGGCCTTTCATATGCAATTTCAGTTTATTATAGTTTTGTGTCCGGAGATATATTTTTACCTAAGTGAGATGTTAAGATTTGTTGTAATTAGTAGCTGATTTTCCTGTAAAATAAGCTTAATAAGATGAGAGCTGTATTAGAGGCTTAGAGACTCACAGGGTGCACTGATCTACACAGAAAATCACTTTTCCCCTCTGCTTTTGTCTTCCAATATTGTAAGATCTTCAGGATAACAACTATCACCTACTCCGCTTATACACAATATTGACTGTAAAGATTCTTCCTGTTTCAGGAAGAGCTTCCGGGAGGTAATGCAACATTAAATACTAAAGGCTTCTCTCATCATCTGACATGTTGTGTTTGGAGGTGAGATATAGTGGACCAATGCAGGTCCAGAATAGTGGCAAAGCTGCAATTGCAGAACAAATGCCATTTTCAGTGTTGGTGGTTTGTGTATTGCTCACAGAAGAACATAAAGAGAAACATCCTGATGAAAAGCAAACTTGAGTTTTTAAAAGAGTTTTTGATATTCTGCACACCAGGCATGACAACATAAGGCTGCTCACAGCCTGGGTGTCACTCCAAATTCCATTATACTTACATTAGATGCTGTTTGTTCCTCCTGCAAATGCACTGACAGATTTTTGCAACCCTGTACATGTTTTTTTTTTTTAGTATATGAAAGGTTTGTAGTTATTTTAGCCATGGAATTGCTAAAAAATTATTAAAGAAAATCGAAGTTCACTCTCATCTACAACATATTCCTCTCTTAGAAACAAATGAACGGGTATTGGCTAGTAAGCCACTTGCACTGAGATGCCTGGGGCTGCAAAAAGGGTGTGATGACTTGATGCACGTTATAGAAATGAAAGCATTTCTCCTTGAAAAGGTATCATGATACCTAGCTCTGTTTCACTTTTTTTTTCTTGCATTCTCTTTTTGTTATGTTGCATCAGAGTCACAGCTGAGATGGCAAAGAATACCAGTACTTGTACTATTGTGGAACAAAACTTACCCTGAAAAGCATAAATTTTATATGGTTCGGGAAGAAACACAACACGTGCAGTTATGAGAAAAAAAAAGAGACAAAACCTTGTTACAGAAACTCTTATTTGTTCAAGGTGACATTGTCTAGTGTTAAGATGAACAGTTCCTGTTGGTTTAGAGCATCACTACATATAGTATAAGAACATCTGTACTTGGTCACACTGAGTCCTTGTAGCCCAGCTTGCAGTCTTCAAAAGTGGATGCTTAGGATGAAGTATAAGAACAAGAGAAGAGGTTTTCCCTTTCTCTGAACACTCAGACTTCAAAAATTTGTGGCTCAAGGTCTTCCTCTGCTCCATGTATCACATCCTCCATGGTATCCACAAGTTAGAAATACTCTTTTGAAGTTATCAAGGGAGAAGTCTTAGACCCGTTAGCATCCCTGCCTTAGACTGAACAGAACAGGGTCTTATGCACTTTTCTCTGCCATTCTCCTTCACCTCTTACAGAAACCACTTATAGAGGAATAATCCAAAGCACAGAGGGAAGAATTGAAGCTTGGAACTGCGCTTTGGAGACTGACCACTAGATTTGTCTCCTGAGGTTTCTCCACGGGCTCCCATTCATCCCCTTTGCACGTCCCCTGCCCTCTTGTACTGTTGCCTTACACCTCCTCCAACACTTTGTATCATTATGGCTGACCCAAGATATTCCGTCTCTGCTGCTTACTGGACTTTGATTTTTTTTTCTCCCCCATTTTTCTCCCCAGGGAAACCTGCCTATGCTACTGTGATCCTTAAGAAATCAGCCCTGTGTGAACATATAAGACGTACCACTTTGATAATACTATTTAATCCTTCCTTCACCCAGGTCAGGTCCTAGACTAGTTTTCATCATTCCACTTGACTGATGCCAAAGAGCTGTGCTTTTGAGTAGACTGTGTGGGTACAGCTACTTTATTAAGTCTGCAAGCCCTTAGGAGAGCATGGAACAGCTCAAATGTACTAATGCATCCAGACGACTTTCTCAAGAAGGCAGTATTTCAGACAGAGGCTTTTTTTCAGAAGCATAGTTTGGGAAAAACATAGTCAAAGTTGGGTAATCAGTTGGAGGTATTTTCCACAAAATGGAAGGTGCACACCACCTTTGAATATCAGCCACTCTAAGTAACCTCAAATTTACCATCTAGAAATAAAGACTATAGTCTTTAGGACATGATTATTAATATTAGAAAATCTTAGCCAAAAATAAGAAGTCTAGAAGACATTTAGGTGATCTTCAGAAGATCCCATATGTACATACATGTCTTCAGTTTGGAACAAAACCAGCATGGAGCTACACAAAGTGACAGCCTGTCACCAAGGTACGGACCATTGCATTTCTATGTGAGAATATTAATTTCAGTCATGTGATAGCTGGAAGGTGAGAAGTAAACATCCTCTGGTCCAACTGAAACTATGTTTTTTTACGTTGATGTATATCTTCAGCATTGTGCATTCCCTCAGTTAAAAAAAACCCAACAAAATAGACAGCTCAAATATCTGGTTGAACTTAGTTCACAAGGTAATAGAAAAGAGAGAACATTAGTACATTTGGGCTACTCATTCACCGTTGGCTGGAGGATCTGAAAGCACCTGTGACTGCGTAGGTGTGTTTTTCTGCTCTTGTTGATTATCTTCTAAAGGTTTCTGATGGAAACCACATCCTCTCACCCAGAATTGGGACATGTTTATTAAAGACGCTGAAAGCACACAATGAGCAACCCTCCTCCTCAAAAATATCTGGTACAGATATGATTGTCTATAATTTTCTCTGTAACTGAACTGTAAATGTGACCTTTGCAAACCAGCAGTACTTTCCCAACTGAAAAGATGTTTCAGCTGCACGACAGTGTGGTAAATGATTTTGCAGAGCCTTGCACTTTCACCTTTGGGTGAAGTAAATTCAAAACATGATTGTCTTCACTTAGTAATAGATGGACCCTTTTTTTGTCAGTGCAAATGACTCTCTAATGACTCTCTACAGAGCTAAGCATGTGACAATCAGATCCTATTACTTTTAAATAACAACTTAATATTCTAGCATTAAAGGAGTGATGACTTTCGACATTAGGTGGAAAGGTCAAGAAAGCTAATGGTTAAAATTCTTATTCTTTCTGTCATCCATTCCATTATCTCTCTTAGAGAATGTGACGTAAGTACTATTAATGCTGAAGATTGTGAAATTTGGGATGAGGGAAGGAGTAAAAAAGAAAATCAGATATTGCATCTTCTTTTTCCATTCCAAGCAAACCGGACTTATTAACTCAGGAATTCCTTTTCTCTCAGTGAAATCAGTATTAAAGTTACACAAATGCAGCAGAAAGTAAAGACATTTGTTTTCTTCATTTTGCTATAAAAAACTCTTATATAATTAAATGTCCGAGAAAAAAACAGCAGCATCAATTCATTGCAAACCACCAGGACTTATATCATGAGCACAACACACCTCTGTTTAGTTGACAAACCTAGAGAAATGTTTCTTCATTCTCTTAAACACATAAAATTATTATAAAAGGAGCAGTGGAAGTGTGTTTTTTCAAGGTCTAATCTCTTTCTCATAGATACTCTTAGAAAGTCCATTCCCTTTTTGAGGTTGATCTCCTATCGGTGATATATGTATACAAATATAGTGATTTTTCACTATGGAAGTTGCTTCCAGCTGCCACATAAGCCAGAACAAAGCCATCCACTAACCTGCCCATGAGTTTTCCAGTTTGTCTGGCTGGGAAGGAGTCCCTCAGGCCCCTGATAGGACATGTGTACTCAGTCTACAACCTCGAGGTTGCTACTGAAATATTCACCTGCTAGTAAAATTCATTAATAGATGTGTTTAGAAAACAAACACAACCCCTACAGTTCTTTAGTCTGAATTCTCCATCATTATTGCTGACTGTGCTTACACCTAAATCTTGAGGACAGGGCCAAACTTCACAAAGGACTTCAAGTCTGAGCTAAGTGCCAAGTAGGCTGCATATTGCTGAATATCTCTGTAACTTTATTTGAGTAGAATAGATCCACAATTCTACACTCTGTGCAGAGGGATGTTACCACAGGGCAAGCTGGGGTTAGGTATTTCTCTCCGCCTTCCCATCTGGGTGCTCTTTGTGTACAGTAAAGGCAAATAAATTTGTTACACTTTGAAAGTAAAATTATATACCTCAGCTCTACTGGGATGTAGTCAGGCAGAGAGATAGCACAGAGTACTAAATGCACTGTCAAATCTCACCTTATTTTATTTTGCAGGTTGTTTTATTATTATTATTATTATTATTATTATTATTATTATTATTATTATTATTATTATTATTATTATGGAAATAATCTTTCAAAGGCTTATTGGCTATTTTGAGCTCTAAGGTTTGAATTCACCACAACTAACTTAAGGATCCTAATGAGGCAGCTAAGGTAGGAGACTGATGGGCTCTTAGCTCACTGACAGTTGGTGAAGAGGCACTTTCAGAGCTCAACTGACTTTAGGCAACCTGAAGTATAAGCCGAGGTACCCATCCAGTATTTCTGAAGTTTCCACTCTCTTTTCACCCTAGAAGAATGCTTTCACCCTTGCTTTTTTCCTTTTTCTCTCTTTGGATCAGCGTACACCAGAGAAAGTAATTGTTTTACCAGCTTTTCGATACATGATGTGCCTAGTTCTCTGAAGAGAGTGGAATATTCCAAAAATAGTTTTAAACATTTTAAAACAGGTGTTCCTAATAAATTAAAGATTAATCAAGTAAAGCTTCAAATATGTTTGCTGGAAGACGAGCAGGCTAGTGTTGGTCTGGCAGGGGGAAATTCTGGTAATAATAAGCAAAAAGAAAACTTGCAGATGATGCAAGGATAATGAGGTTACTTTGATCAAGTGTAAAAACAAGGTGGTAAAATGAAGCCTAGCCAATGGGAAGCCAGGGCATTATGGGAGAAAATGAAAAAAAGAAGAAAGGAATACATACTACCATACTCAAACTTAACAATCCAAACAGAACAAAGGATGCAGCAGGTCAGCTTTGGCTATAAGCCAAATACTCAGCTTTGATCCTACAGGGCTATGACTCTGTTTCCCTCAGCTGCTTTGTTGTTGTTTATGCCAGGGTTAAACTGGTCTGTGGTTTTATCTGATGATAGAATCTACCCGTCAGCTGCCATTAACCCCCAGCTCACTAAGGGTGAGTATGTACTGTTGCACCTTATTGGTGGAAGGTTAAAAGAAGGAGCAGCTTTTTTTCTCACCTTTTCTCTGTTTTCCAAATAGCATCTCGTATATGGCACAAGCATTTCACAAAGCCTCCTGTTCCCAGAAAGCACTTTTGAAATAAATTAAAAAAAACTAATTCAGAGTTAGAGAGAATGGTGCATCCCCTCGTCATCTGAGCTCCACAGCTCTGCATCTTTCCCGTACAATGTTTCTCCAGCAGTAGTGGGCACAAGGTTACAGATCAGCTTGTTATCACTTTCAGGATCTAGTTAACAAGGTCCGATGAAAGCTGGTTCGTAATATTTGCTTAATAATGTTATCAGAACGAAGTTTATTACAAAGAGGAGAGTGAGCAGGCCGATAAAGCAGCTTTTGAATTAAGACTTACAGGTAGCTTGGCAGAAGAGATATGGTAACGCCACCTAAATCTTGCTCTGAACTTCTCATCCAGAGACCTTAAAGCACTTGGAAAAGACACATCAAGGTCACATGTGGAGATTTTGGAACTGGCAAAGGCTGAGAAGCAGCTGAGCTGTATCACTGATGTTATGAGACTGCAGTGTTGAGATCACAGATTACCTTTGCTACACTGATATATCTGATAGCAATGGGAGTTACTAGGAATGAACAGTGCACTGCGCTATGCCCTGAATACATCTTCACTGTGCACTTATGGAAGCCAAGGCATAGACAAATGCTTTTCCTTTGGCAATAATAAATCCACCTCTCCCAACTCTTGGTCCTGTGATCTAATTGTAGGACTAGCAGCACAGTCTTCTTCAAGTGTGTTCAAGGCTATTATACAGTGGTTATATAGACTTTCTAATAAAACATAGTTGTTACTCAGATATTAAGAGAAATTTTCAGCTGGTGTAAGTGGATGTAGTTTTTTGAATCTTCAGCTCTAAAAAGTAGATCCAACATGGAGCTACCGAAGAACTAATGGGGGATTAGGGACGGTTGGACTGGATGATCTCTAAGGTCTTTTCCAACCTAGAAATCTATGAATTTATGAATCTATGAACTAGTCAATTTATGTTCTCTACCTGATCCATGCTATATGACAATATCATCCAAAGGAGAAAAACTTGCAGTAGCCCAATAAATTTTATTCTAATTAATTTGGTTAAAATGGATCATCTTTTATAGGATATGGTTTGAACATTGTGTAGAAATACTTGTAAAAGAGCTAAGTACATTCTGGACTAGATATCTGTGTATCCAATTTCCTTGTAGTATGGAAGTAAGTGTTGGCTTTGTGACGTGCTCCAGTACTGTGGCATGCTAAGTTTGCTATTTGAATTTTAAGCATTGGACCCTGTGAGATCCAATTTCATTTTAACAGTACCAGCAGAGATTACAAGATGAGCTAAACAAATTATGTCCTGCCAAAGAATCCAGGCAAGTTGCTTCATTTTTTAGGAATTTACTTCATTTTATAGGAATTGTGCTAAAAGATTTCTATTTTTATCTTCTTAATTAACACCCAATAGCTTTCCATTCTGGTAGTGTTCTGTTGCCCTCTGACTGTTTTTATATATGGGGTCAATCCTACCCTCATAGAAATCAGTTTTAAATGAAGGTAACGAGAACATGATTGACTCTAATGTTCGGTTTAAGTTACAAAATGCCTGCCATGATATGGTTTTCCCTGTGATATTAAAGAAGCCAGTCCTACAACACTACACAGGATTGGAAAGTTTGCTAGCAGAGCACAACGTGGAAAGCCTTCGGTATTCTCACCAGAGCTTTACTATGATGATACTGAAGGAGAGAAAGGCAGCTTATGTGAAACGATAATCAGTCTATTGGACTTTCTGCAGGAAATTCTAAAAGGGTAAATACTGCTGATTTGGTTTTGCTGTTTAGTAGCACTTGGAAATTATTCCACTGTCATTGAAGTTAATGGTGAAACTTGGACAGAGTCTGCCTGCTTGCTTCACATCAGCTGTCAAACAGCTGTTGGATGATTAACGTCAGGTAACAAGAACCTGAACTAAAATCAAACCAGCAAAATTTTACACAATTGATTTTTTTAAGCCACAAGTTGTGTTTTGTCATGTCATATTGTGGATTTTAGTGTATAACTTCAGCAAACTGTGCTTTCTGCCTCCGTTTTCCTAGGTAAAAAATTTGCATGCATCTTTGTGCCACCCTAACAGTAGCAAGGTGACTAATGACTAGTAATTGATTCCCTGCAGCTGAGAATAGATATGTCTGTTGGCTGAACCCTCGGTATTTTATAGTAAAGCATCAGAAAGGAAAACAAATCATTATATAAACAATTACAGAAAGGGAAATTTGTCACCTATAAAGACACATTTGGTTTCAGTTGTTCTCTGTTTTTTCTACCAGGATATCAACAGGAATGGGAAAACTATTAAAACGATTTCTTCCCAAAGTGAGTTTCTCTACTGAGGCATTATTTATCTGTAACTGGACAATACATTTTCTGTATAATGATAAGCAAGAGTGTGATAGTTTGATGTGAGGGGGTGTTCTGGTGGCAGGAGAGAGGATTTGCTCCCTGTGCCACCAGTCTGAGTCCCATCCCCCTCGGGAGGGGGGGTGAGCCAAATCCGCGCCTCTGCAAATTGCCCTATTTAAGTTGGGACAAAGGGACGGGAAAGGGTCTTTTGGCCCAGGAACGAGGAGAGGGGAGGAGGGCGCTGCCCTCGCTCCCGGCCGGGCGGCCGCTTGGGCCCGGGCTCAAGATGGCGCTGGCGGAGCCGCATGGGGGTCTCGGGAAGCACCCCGCTCCCGAGGTGCCCGCCGGGCCGAGCTCCCCCGGAGAGGATTAAGATCTAAGAGAAAACAGCCACAACGACCAGGTCAGTCAAGATGGAGCAGGAGGAGGTGTGCTGGAGCTGAAGTTTTCCCTTGCAAATCGGTGTGAAGATGGCAGGCGGCCCCCCTGCAGCCAGGGTGTACTCGGCGGAGCAGAGACCCACTCGCGGCCCGTGGAGAAACCCACGTCGGGGAAGAGATGTCTGAGCCCAGGAGAGGTCGTGGAGCATGGGATGCACGACGAGGTACTGTTAATAATGGGCATGGAATGCGTGACGAGGTCGTGGAGGCATCTGGAGTCCGTGGGACGACCCACGCCAGCGCGAGTGGCAGCAGCTCCCTGAGAGGCTGAGACTGGTAAAGCCCGAACTGGTGCAATCCATGGGGAAGGATTGCAATCCTGCGGGCAGGACTTACGCTAGAAAAGTTTGGGGATTTTTTTCCTCGTGAGTAGGGGATCCACCGAAGCAAGGGAAAAAAATGGTGTAAGGACTCTTCCTCCTTTGAGAAAGGAGCGGCAGTAACATCATGAATGAACTGACCTGCTCTCCCCATTCCCTGTCCCCCTGTGCCGCCAGGAGGGGGCGGGGGGGGGGGGGCGGGGCGGCGGGGAGGGAGGTAGAGCCGGGAACAAAAGGAAAGGGGGGTGGGGAGGTCGTTGTATTTAAGATCTGACCTTGTTTTCTGTTTCTGCTCTGAAGTAACCGGTTTCGTTCCCTTTTGTCTCTTGTTAAGTAACTGTTAATAGTTTTGTTTCAAGGAAAAAGCCTGAGTCATGTTTTGCCTGGGACCATGGTTGGTGGGTGCTCCCTCTCGGTTCTTGTCTTGACCCTCAGTCTAAAAACCACGACAAAGAGAAATTAGGGTCACTTATCAAATTTTCCATAGAAATAAATAATTAGTGACATTAGGATCCTAAAATATGCTTCAAATATTGAATAGGTAAGTGGCCTAATTGAGCTAAAGATACTGAAATCACATGAATCAAAATGGGAAACAGAGCAGGTCTTGTGTCAGCTTCAAAAAATATTAATGGCTAACTTTTGGTAACGTTTTCCACAGTGACTGTCCCCTACAATGAACACAAGGAGCTTTTGAGAAAATATGAGTGGACATATTTATTGCTTTGATCATAGCAAACTGGCTGTACTGAATTCAGTGTCCTCAAGAACTTATGAATCAAATGCTTCATGTTGTACACTTTCAGGGCAATTTAGCCATCAGATAAGAAAAGATCTAAGACAAAATGGAGATTTGCAGCAACAATTTGAATGGCAATATAATCACAATCAAGCTGTCTTCCCAGCAAGGATCTCAATAGGAAAAACATTTGTAAAAGGGGTGCCATAGGCAAAATTCTCATTAATGAGTTTAATTCAGTTCATGTACTGAAATTTAAACTATGTGGAATATTCAGATTAATTCAAACAAAATTATTAATACAGAAAGCAAAATGCAATAGAAATGCAAGTGAATAAATATTAGCTTCATTTTAATGGAATCAATATCACAAATATTGGAGAGTCAAACTGGTAATCCTTACCTTTCAGGCTTTTTTTAAGTAATACGTTGAAGGACTGCAATCTATCCATAAAAATCTGCTAGACTTTTTGACGTAAAACATGCGATTTGCTATGTAATTTTTGTCTTTGTTGAATTTGCATATATTTAGTAATCTCCTGACATCTTAGCTAAAATTATAGCCATATTGTTGTTAAATTGAAAGAAATTAGACATGTTAAAAATCAGAAATATTGCCCTCCCAGTGCTCTTCTCTTCCTAATGGGATTCAGCTGAAGCTTTCGGTATAGATGAAAACAATGTGTGAGGTAGACAGCAGATATGACTGAGTAGAACTTACTCAGCCTCTACCTTCTGCAAGAGGACAACGGGCCTGATTTTAGGCTGAGACTTTGGGGAAGGCTTTGCCATTTTGCATTTTGAAGTTTGTCTTGTGGGGCACTGGGGAATTAAATGTACCTCCTCTTTAGGCTAGATGGATGACTGACATCTGGTGTTGAGGGAATGGGCACTTGGTTTTCCATGGTGATAGTAAGCTGTTCCAGCTGGAAAGGGTGTTGGGTCAGATGGCAAGGAGCAGCAGAGATTAATTCCAAGGCAAGCTGATCATTTTACAGCTGAGTGAACAGTGCGTACTGTGCTAGACATTTTGGGGTCTTTTTTAAGAACACCAGGAAGAATTTAAATGCTCTGAATGACAAATGCCTTAAAATATCTGCAGGGTATGGACTTGACAGAATATTAAGTGATTTGTAATTGTTGATCCCATGTATCACAACTTAAGGCTTTAGAGTAAGTCTGCACTTTCTAGAGGATAATATTATGAAGAATTTTTGCTAATTAGCTATGCCTGCCATTAATCTGCCTTAAAAAAACCCCAAACCCTCAGGAGATATTATTTTCCTTCATCAACAGGAAGCATACATCACAGCATCTATGTAAAATGTTAGATGTCAGTCACTGGTTATTAGGTATAGTAATAATCATATTGAATCTCATATCAAACAGCAGGTTTTCTTTGGAGGGTTATTGGCATAGGACAGCAGGTGATGTAGACCTAAGTATGTCCTAAATGCCCTTACAGTAACTGATACATACTAAAACACCCTGTTAACAGGCTCACAAGCAGAGTATTCTTTTCTGTTTCATTACTTTCGTGCATTTATTTAAGTCAGCCCTTGTCATAAAATATGCATTTTGTTACCATCTTAAATATGGTAATTGTTTCCCCTGGAATATGAGCACATCTCTGGAGACTTCTTAAGTCTGAAGCTTCACTGTAGAAATGTGTTTCTTTAACATCATAGTACATGTCAGACTCACCTCTAACTATCATCTCAAGCTTCAGGAATCATCTGAAACTTCAGAAAGGTGTTTTCGTTATCATCCTCCAAATACCCAGTTATGAAAAGCAAGTGATATACTAGAGAAATCAAATAGCCCATTTCATTGTATGCACACATTGAAAATGTATGCAGAAATGTATACAGATATTTGAAAATATGCCATGTAATAAGCAAATAGCTTAAATACCACATAGGAAAAAATATGGTAGTAATTCAGAAACAATGACCAGAAGTAATTGTTACAAGCAAGACCAATGAATTGCATAAGAGGGAAGAATCTAGCTGGAGATATCTGTTTGTTTTTTTTTTTTTTAAATGAAGATGAAAGTACAATTTAACTGTAATTATGACACCAAAATTGGATGAGGAGGAATACAAGAGAAAAGACTGAAATGCTTTAAGTGTCTGAGAAACATTTGAAAAGTAGGTTACTTTCAACACATTGTAGAATCGATATTTGGAAGTGAAGAAGAGAATTCATCTAAGAGTTGAGCATCTGTTTTAAGACAGACTCCTGAACTTTCTCCTTAAAACAGTGGAGACAAGGATAGGAGCATTCAGAAGATTGACTAGCCCTTCCTAAGACAGGTGCACAGAAAGGTGAAATAAATTGTTCTTTGAGGGTGTCCATCTCTATTCATAGAATCATAGAATGCTTATGATTGGGGTTGAAAGGGACCTCAAAGATCATCTAGTTCCAAACCCCCTGCCATGGGCGGGGAAACCCTCCACTACACCAGGTTGCCCAAAGCCTCATCCAACCTGGCCTTGAACACTTCCAGGGTTGGGGCATACACATCTATGGGCAACCTGTTCCAGTACCTCACCACCCTCTGAGTGAAAAATTTCTTCCTTATATCCAATCTAAATCGCCTCTCTTTCAATTTAAAGCCATTGCCCCTTGTCCTATCACTACATGCCCTTGTAAAAAGTCCCTCCCCAGCTTTCCTGTGGGACCCCTTTAAGTACTGGAAAGATGCAATAAGATCACCCTGGAGCCTTCTCTTCTCCAGGCTGAACAGCCCCAACTCTCTCAGTCTGTCTTCATAGCAGAGGTGCTCCAGCCCTTGGATCATCTTCACGGCTCTTCTCTGGACTCACTCCAGCAGCTCCATGTCCTTCTTGCGTTGGGGACTACAGAGCTGAACACAATATTCCAGGTGGGGTGTCACGAGAGCAGAGTAGAGGGGCAGAATCACCTCCCTCAACCTGCTGGCCACGCTTCGTTTGATGCAGCCCGGGATACAATTGGCTTTCTGGGCTGCCAACGCACATTGCCGGCTCATGTTGAGCGTCTCATCCACCAGCACTCCCAAGTCCTTTTCCTCAGGGCTGCTCTCAATCCATTCTCCACCCAGCCTGTACTTCTGCTTGGGATTGCCCTGACCTGTGTGCAGGACCTTGCACTTGGCCTTGTTGAACTTCATGAGGTTCTCACAGGCCCACCTCTCCAGCCTGTCAAGGTCCCTCTGGATGGCATCCCTTCCCTCCAGCATGTCCACAACACCACACAACTTGGTGTCATCTGCAAACTTGCTGAGGGTGCACTCGATCCCACTCTCCATGTCACCAACAAAGATGTTAAATAGCACTGGTCCCAGTACTGACCCCTGAGGAACACCACTTGTTACTGGCCTCCACGTGGACATTGAACCGTTGACCACAACTCTTTGAGTGTGACCATCCAGCCAATTCCTAATCCACCGAGTTATCCATCCATCAAAACCATGTCTCTCCAGTTTAGAGACAAGGATGTCGTGTGGGACAGTATCAAATGCTTTGGATAAGTCCAGGTAGATGATGTCAGTCGCTCTTCCCCTATCCATCAATGCTGTAACCTCATCATAGAAGGTCACCAAATTAGTCAGGCTGGATTTGCCCTTAGTGAAGCCATGTTGGCTGTCACCAATCACCTCCTTGTTTTCTATGTGCCTTAGCATAGTCACCAGGAGGATCTGCTCCATGATCTTGCCGGGCACAGACTGACTGGCCTGTAGTTCCCTGGGTCTTCTTTTTTTCCTTTTTAAAGATGGGGACTATGTTTCCTCTTTTCCAGTCAGTGGGAACTTCACCAGATTGCCACGACTTCTGAAATATGATGGATAGTGGCTTAGCAACTTCATCTGCCAGTTCCCTCAGGACCCGCAGATGCATCTCATCAGGTCCCATGGACTTGTCCACCTTCAGGTTCTTTAGATGGTCTCGAACCTGATCTTCTCCTACAGTGGGCAGTTCTTCATTCTCCCAGTCCCTGCCATTGCATTTTGTTACTTGGGCTGTGCAGCTGGAGCTCTTGCCAGTGAAGACTGAGGCAAAGAAGTCATTCAGAACTTCAGCCTTCTCCATATCCTGGGTGGCCAGGTCCCCTGTTTTGTTCTTGAGAGGGCCTACATTTTCCCTAGATCTCTTTTTATCACTGACATATCTATAGAAGTTTTTCTTGTTGCCCTTGATGTCCCTGGTCAGATTGAACTCTATTAGGGCTTTAGCTTTCCTAACCTGATCTCTGGTTGCTTGGACAATCGCTCTGTATTCTTCCCAGGCTACCTGTCCTTGTTTCCACCCTGTGTAGTCCTTCTTTTTGTGTTCGAGTTGGTCCAGGAGCTTCTTGTTCATCCATGCAGGCCTCCTGGTGTTCCTACCTAGCTTTCTCTTTGTTGGGATGTACTGCTCCTGAGCTCGGAGGAGGTGATCCTTGAATATTAACCAACTTTCTTGTGCCCCTCTTCCCTCCAGGGCTTCATCCCATTGTACTCTACTGAGGAGATCCCTGATTATTGATGTTTGAAGGAGTTTATGCAAGTAATCAGGCTAAACATTGTCTTCTCTGTGGAATTTGGCTCAAGTCAGAAAGTTTAAACAACCAGTAATGAAACATAAACATCTAAAAGAAAATCCATATTTTGGCCATACCAGATCTTCCAGTCCAACTTTTGCCTGAATATTTTAATATGTTGGCAAGCAAGCTTTCATGCTCTTTGGGTCTTCTTCGTCTAATTTCTATTTTTTAATCATTGTAATTATAGTTAATATGAACACCAATGCAATTCTAAAAGTGCTTTTGATGTGCATTCATTTCATAGCATATCTGAGATTTTATACTTCTCTGAAGCTCAAGGTTGTGGAACTAGCATTGTTTTGCATTATTATGGACAACCAAATCAGAAGCAAGTTCAATGTCAAATTCTTCTCATTGTGTCTGAGAAATAGCTACCGTTCTTGATGTGTCTAACACCTGCTACTTCTAGCCTGAAAGTAAAGGGATAAGTGAATGGACTTGATTCCATTCCTTAGGCTACAGTATATCCAAGCTAAAATTAATGCAGAACTTGAGGAGAATGTCTGCTGTGACTTTCATTTTCTAATATAAACTTAGCGAGCCAGCGTTTTGGTAATGAGTGAGTCAAGAGAGCATACAGAAAGGATGAACAGGACTAATATGATGAACTGAACTGTAGTTTTACATTGTCCATCTAAAGATTGAGATCTCTGACAAAAATTCAATCTTGCAAACACAGAGTTCTTCTTTCTAGTAAATATTTTGGCCTGTTACAAGAGGTAGCTCAGCTTGAATTTGTCATAGGGACATGAACAGCTCTTGGTGCCTGTATAATCAGTACCTGTTGCTCTTTATTTTCATAGGGTCATATGATGATTCAGTTTGGAAGGGATCTCAGGAGGTCTCCAGTGCAATCTCCTGCTCAAAGCAGAACAAGCTATGAGATTAGGCCAGGTGACACAGAGCTTTATCTGCTCAGATCTTTTAAACCTCCAAACTGGAGTCTGCACAAACTTTCCAGCCAACCTGTTTGATTGCTTGGCTGTCCTTGTGATGAAAAGGTCTTCCTTATATGCAATCTGAATCTCTTTTGTTGCAACTTGTGCTTGTTGCTTCTTAGCCTTCCACTATGCACCTCAGGTCTTCTTGATAACTTCCTAGTGAGTACTGAGGGGCTGCTGCTAGGTCCTGCTGATGCTCTTTCTTTTAGAGGATGCATAATGCACAAGCTCAGTACCCTCAGCCTCACTCACAGGGCAAGTGCTGCAGTCCTGGCAATCTTGGTGGCCTCCATTGAACTTGCTCAAGTTTTATAATATCTTCCTTGCATTAAAGGTCCTAAACTATATGCAGTGTCTAGATGTGGTCTAACAAGCACTGAGCAGAGCAGGGTAACCCTTTCCTACAGACTGTGCTTCTACTCATACAGCCCAGAGTGCCTTTGAGCTTCTTTGCCTGTGTCCACCTTGCGTCAAGCAGCATCCACAGGTCTTATTAACATAGCTGTGTCAGAGTCCTGAGTACATCACGAGCTTAATTGTTCTGCCCAGCCTCCTCTGGGACTCTTAAATGCTCTCCCTGCCCAGGACTCCATTTCAGCCCAGTATGAGGCTATCAGTCCCTGCAGTCAGACCACAGGAGTGCCAGTCTCTAGCCCTGTCTCTGCCCTCACCTCTTCTTGCTCCTGCCTGGAGCCCCTGGTTGTGCCCTGGCCCCGGTTCATCACTAGCTGTGTCAGAAGCTGTCAATGGACCTTGTTACCAGCCCTGTGGGACTGTGCCCCACGGGTGAGGGCACAGTCAGCACTGGGTCACCACCAGCTCCAGTTCCCTGGCCCTGAGGTTGCTGCTGTTCCACACTGCTCCCTGATGAGACGCATCTCTGCCAGGCAGACCCAGCCCATATTGCTGCCAAGGTTTCTTCCTTCCCAGATGTAGGACTTTGCATTTGTCCTCACTGAATTTCATAATGCTCCTGTTAGCCCACTCCTCCAACCTGGCTATGTCTCTCTGAATGGCAGTCTTGCCATTTCCTTCATAATATATGTATGCAAAATATACACATATATACATAAATGCATCTCTGTCCTACATTTTAGAGTATCAGAATGGTTTAAGTATATGTCGCCCTTCATGCCTACACATGCTTCTACAAGAACTACAGTGTTAATGAAATTCTGTACAATAACTGTGCTGTCTACTGTATTTGACATGCAGAAAATAACTCTCCTATTCTCAAGTGAATAATCACCTCCCCCCTTAATTCTTAGTTCTCCAAACGAGAACTAAAAATTACTACACTCTTTCATAGGCTTATACTTTTTAAAAGCAGAATAAATAATGAAGCAGTTGCAATGTTTCCTTACGTTTGTGAATCTCTTGTAGGTATAACAGATTATTGAGGTTAAATTTAATTTCAGCCTTTGGTTAAGGACCTGGTGCATTTGTACTTCATAAGTTTGCTGCACCAATTTTACAGTATGCTATTCTACTTGGAAAATTGTATGTGACTCCTATGGAAAGAGATGATCCCCAATGATATCATATAAATCTTATTTTAGTGTTTCTGGATACAGCTAAAGCATTATTTTTAGAAAAATCATGTTCTGGACAGAGTGAGTTATTCAAATTTATGTATTCTTTGTAGCTGTCCAGAAAGATCAGATCAAAGACATACAAAGTTGACTTCAGTTTCCTAAAGTTTTGTTTATTCCTTGTAATATAAAGATTTTTTATATTCTTTGTAAATATCTGCAGTCTCAACATTGTATTTCCTTTTTTACTGCATTGCAAATGAAACTTTTCTAAACACTTAAAAAAAAAATAGTGAATTTCTCACAAAAGAAATATGGTTAGACTGTGCCTTGATGATGCAAAAAATTCAGAATTCCTTCTTCCACATTAAAAAAGAAAAGAGCTGAAAACAGTCCAAAAGGCTTATGCCTTTCTACAGAGTATATAGGATACTTAAGCTATTAATTAGAGAACCTCAGTTAGGTTCCTCAAAATATTCGTGGTGAATTGGATGTTTCTTATCCACAGAATATTAATTACATGATATTGAACAGTTGCAGAAGATAGGATAAAAATCTTGACTCTAAAAAAGCACTTTCCTGCTACGAGACCTAAGTGCAGATCCTTATTTTGAATAGAGTGGATGTGAACTCTGTGTTCCAAACTAGTCCCCTATATGGTTTCTGTTTGTCTGTCCAGAAACTAAGTTCTGGACATGAGGTATTTTAATGATAAAAGAGATCATTATGTTACCACAGAAAGTTTTGATTAGGGTGAAAATTCATTGTCCAGTCAGCAAATAGATTTATTTTTCTGAGTATAAGCTACCAATCAGTTACTGTTGTGAGAGGCAGCATGCAAGCAGGCGTGAAAAGGATAGCTCTCTGCCCAAAAGAGAAGAGAGAAGGTATTAAAAAGGCAGCATTATCCTTTTTTTTACAGATAGGCGGTGAGGGATAGAAAGAGCAAGCAAGTTGGCTAGGGATAATACAGCCAGTGATAGAACCTGGTTTTCAGTCCAGTTATTCTATATCCCACTCTTCTGCAGCAACTCCGAGGCTGTTCCTTATATTATTTGTTTAATTCTCTTGCAAGTAGCTTATTCTGAATTTGTCATCTAGATAAATATTAAAGAAATATAAGCCAGCCACATGAAAAACAGAATACTCTGTTTGCCCAGCCCATTAAGTGTAGGTGTATCTTTGCGGACATAAAGTGACACAAGATGTAAAATTAGTCAGAGGAGCTATACCAGCTTTAAATCCACTCTGCAGTTTTATTTTTACAAACTCATTTCTTCACAAAGTTAGGTTACAGGCATGATTTCACATTGGCATCTGACCTTACTCTGGTGTAAATATCTTTAGAAATAAAGAGAACGGAAAAAATAAAATAGAGCAGCACAACAAAACCTGACAAAGTACTTTGAAGAGAATATCACCAAAGTCCTGCACAAGAAACGCAGCATTTTGAATGGCTTCTTGTTCTTCAGAGGCTCTGTGAAAATTATCTAAGGTTTATGCATGCTGCCACTTCGTCTTCTGCAACAGTTTGAGAGACTTTACGATGTGACAATTTAAAAGAAAGTATGTGTCTTCTTACAAACATTTCCCTATTTCCCAAATGTCTTGTTATTTCCAGGGAACACTCAGCAGTACACGCAGCTGCGTATAAATTCCTGTTCTTATACTGGATGAGCCATCTTATACTGAGAGCGACATTCAAGTTTGAGGGATACAATGAAGCCAAATGATTTTTTTGTTATTCTTCCTTACAAGCAGCTTTTATGAAATTAAGTGATTCTCTAGTAGTCCCAAGCACTTTGGTAATCATAAGCCTGATGTGGCAGCATTGCATAAAACAAGCTAGGAATTTTCCGATAAAGTAGGTTTTCATGTTTAATGGACATGCAATGATGTCAACAGGCTTCCAAATGGCTTCTTTCAGAAACCTGACTGGGTTCTTTCCAGTTTACATTTGCCTGCAAACGTCCAGGACTTTCTGTGGGGATTGCCCTGGGCTGAAGACCTTGTATTGTCCCCGCTTTGTAGCTGCAGACATTCTTGAAACTGAGACAGTTCAAGGTTTGCTGAATCTAAAGCTTCTCCTTGACTCATAGAGGCATGGGCTGTATGTGAGGCTGTGTCATATGGACTAACGTGACTTAACTTTAAGCACTTACATGACGTACCTAAATAAGAAACTCTCAGAGAGAAGATCATAGAATCATAGAATCATGGAATGGTTTGGATTGGAAGGGAACTTAAAGATCACTAGTTTCAAGCCCCGGTCATGGAGAGGGATACCTTCAACTACAGCAGGTTACTCAAAGCCTCATCCAACCTGGCTTTGAACCCTTCCAGGGATGAGGCATCCACAGCTTCTCCGGGCAACCTGTTACAGTGTTTCAACACCCTCAGAGTGAAAAATTTCTTCCTTATATCTAACCGAAATCTCCCCTCTTTCAGTAAAGCCATTAGCCCTTGTCCTATCACTCCATGCCCTTGTAAAAAGTCCCTCTCCAGTGTTCTTGTAGACCCTCTTTAAGTGCTGGAAGGCTGCTAGAGGTGTTCCCAGAGCCTTCTCTTCTCCAGGCTGAACAACTCCAACTCTCTCAGCCTGTCTTCAGAGGAGAGGTGCTAAAGCCCTCGGATAATTTTCATGGCCCTCCTCTGGACTCGCTCCAGCAGCTCCATGTCCTTCTTGTACTGGGGACTCCAGAGCTGAACGCAGTACTCCAGGTGAGGTCTCACGAGAGCAGAGGGGCAGAATCACCTCCCTCGACCTACTGGTCACACTTCTTTGGATGCAGCCCAGGACATGGTTGGCTTTCTGGGCTGCAAGTGCACATTTCCAGCTCATGTTGAGCTTCTCATCAACCAACACCCCAAGACAGTTTCCTCAGGGCTGCTCTCAATCCATTCTCTGCCCAGCCTGTACTTGTGCTTGGGATTGTCCTGACCAATGTACTGGACCTTGAGGTTCGCGTGGGCCCACCTTTGAAGCCTTTCAAAGTCCCTCTTGATGGCATCCCTTCCCTCCAGCATGTCCACCACATCACACAGCTTGGTGTCATCAGCAAATTTCTTGAGGTTGCACTCGATCCCACTGTCCATGTCACCAACAAAGATGTTAAACAGTGCCGGCCCCAATACCAGCCCCTGAGGAACACCACTCATCACTGGTCTCCACTTGGACATCAAGCCGTTGACCACAACTCTTTGAGTGCAATCATCCAGCCAATTCCTTATCCATCGAGTGGTCCATCCATCAAATCCATTTCTCTCCAATTTAGAGACAAGGATGTTGTGCAGTACAGTGTCCGCTTTGCATAAGTCCAGGTAGACGATGTCAGTTGCTTTTCCCTTATCCACCAACACTGTAACCCCATCATAGAAGGTCACCAAATATGTCAGGCATGATATGCCCTCGGTGAAGCCATGTTGGCTGTCACAGATCACCTTTTTTTTCCATGTGCCTTAGCGTAGGCGCCAGAAAGATCTGCTGCATGGTCTTGGCAGGCACAAAGATGAGAGAAAGTGACCTACACACCACAGCTGAAATCGTAGCTGGATCAGACGTCCAGAGTTCAACTTAATTTTAAAAAGTGTATAGTCCAAATATATATGTATACACACACACATATCTTCACTAACATCTCTTATACCTCTGCTTAAAATGTTATATTTTACTTTCTGATAAAAATAACTTCTCCCCACTGAATTTCCAGTAAAACAACATTTCTAAATGTTGACCCCTTTCTTTCCATTTCTGAGACTTAAGCAGATGCATTTTGAGGTTCTAGATTAAAGTATTTAATCTAATTTAGATTAAAAAAAAAGTGGGACAGAACTATGCCATCCCATATGGACAAAGTAGGGACAGCTAGTACTTGTTACCACTTAAAGACAACACTATCCTAAAACGCAAATGTGTAAGAGGATATTGAGAGCAGCTTCCGCTGTTATTCCCATGTTGTTTCTTCTACTTGCTGCTTTTTGGGGTTGATCAGAAGTCCTAGGGATCTATGGAAGGAGCCATCCCTCTGTTCTCCTAAGCAGCTGGAAGAAGAGCTTTGAAATGGCATATGTTTCTGATTGACTTTGCCCTGTTGTTGATGCCTTGAATGCTTGATTCAGATAATTCATCCAAACTACAAAAGCACAGAACTGCAGACCATGGACACTGATTTTGATCTGTGGTTTGCAGATGTCCAGAACTGAGGATTAATTTCGGCTTGTCTATAACATAGTTAGCTAGACTGGGAAGTCTAGAAATTCGACTATAAATCTTGAGAGCAAAAACTGTTTTCTGCTATTTCCAGAATGTTGAGGTACAGTGAGACCACAAATAGCAAACAAATTGCCATATCTCAGAATTTTGATCCTTCTGCTCCTTGACATAACTGAAAGACATTGAAACACAGGCACAATAATAAAACCTCAGTCTCTTAAAGGGCATTTTCTAGTCTTTGGGAATTGTTCTACTCATCCATTAGGGGGAAAAAAAAAAAAAAAAGGGTTTGTTTTCAGCTGATGTTTAACACAAATATTATAATAGCATGCTTCCTCCAAGTTTAACCAGTGTGTACAAGTCTTAACCAATGTCCTTTGAATTTCCATTCTCAGAGCCAGATGCACTGGTCCAGTTTTGTTTCTTTGTGTCACTTCAACAATGCAAAGCAGCCGCAAACCTGGTTAAATTTGCAAGTCAGTTCAGATTCACAGATCTTTTGCACAGGCAAATTGGCTCGAAATATCTGGAAAGTAACAGTGTACACCATCTTTCTGCTCTATGTTACTGTCATGCATTGATCATACAGCCCCTGCTTAGACCTTGGAGAGAGAAGTATGAACTTCAAGCAAATTATGATTCCAAATAAAAAAACAAAGCTTAAATCCCTTCTCTTGAGAGCTTAGCCAAAACACGTCTAAGAGGCCAACCTATAATTTAAAAAATAACAAAAACTCTGGAATGGGTCAGCAGGGCCCCTTTATAGTTTAAATATTATGCTGGTTTGGATTTTGGCAATCTTTGGGATTTCATATATCACTCAGTGCCGACTGATAGCTTGTGAGTTGAATCAGTATTTAGCTGACTTGTGGTACCTTATTTTTTTTCCACTAGATTGTTGTGGGACTTATGTTTCTCATTTGATCTTGTTTTTATACTTTTGCCAGTTGTTGAGTATTTCCCCATTCCCCTTTGTCAATAGAATTTAATATATTTTATGTTTTGGGTTTTCTAATGAGTATCTCTTTTGTTCAGCAAGTTTCCAACACTGTAGGCAGATTTCCTTACGCCTTTTAATGTTTGTGGAATAGGATGGTACTTTGAAGAACGATCTTTTAAATTGATTACTAGTCTCCATCTTTTGTATAAATATCTTACTGGTGTTAGTCTTCATAGATTTTCCTGATTTCTTAGACAAATATACCATACCTATTACACTGGCGTTTAAAGACAGATTCTGTACTTCTTCATGGATATCTCATTGGTCTAAACCATGTAAAGCAGAAAAACAGAGATGAGTATTATTGAACATTATTCGTGCAACATAGGTAAATCATGCCACACCTACATCTTAATCTATCTGTGGTTTAACTCTGATGGGCAGCACATTCCCACACAGACACTTGCTCACTCCCCCTCAGTGGAATGGGGAGAGAATCAGAAGGATAAAAGTGAGAAAGCTCATGGGTTGAGATAAAGACAATTCAATAAGTAAAGCAAAAGCTGCGCATGCAAGCAAAGCAAAACAAGGAATTCGTTCACTACTTCCCGTCAGAAGGCAGGTGTCCAGTCATCTCCAGGAAAACAGATCTCCATCATATTTGTGCCTAGGATTGGCTCGACCCAGGTGAAGGACCTTGCATTTTGACTTGTTGAAGCTCATGCAGTTTGCACTGGCCCGATTCTCAAGCCTATCAAGGTCCCTCTGTATGGCATCTCTTCCCTCAAGTGAGTCCACGGCACCACACAACTCGGTGTCATCGGCAAACTTACTGAGGGTGCACTCAATGCTGTCATCCATGTTGCTGACAAAGATGTTGAACAGCACTGGACCCAGAACAGACCCCTGAGGGACACCGCTTGACACTGGTCTCCATGTAGACATCGCACCATTGACCACAACTCTTTGAGTGTGACCATCCAGCCAGTTCTTTATCCACCAAGTGGTCCATCTGTCAAATCTGTGTCTCTCCATTTTAGAGACAAGGATGTCATGTGGGACAGTGTCAAATGCCTTGCACAAGTCCAGGAAAACGACATCCGTTGCTTTACCCGTGTCACCCAGCACTGTAGCTTTGTTGTAGAAGGCCACCAAATTAGTCAGGCACGACTTGCCCCTAGTGAAGCCATGTTGGCTGTCACCAACTACTTGGTTATTTTTTATGTGCCTTAGTACAGCTACCAGGAGAATCCGTTCCCTGATTTTACCTGGCACACAGGTAAGGCTGACTGGTCTGTAGTTTCCCGCGTTGTCCTTGGTCCCTTTTTCAAAGATGGGGGTTATGTTTGCCCTTTTCCAATCTGTAGGAACCTCACCAGACTGCCAGGACCTCTCAAATATGATGGCTAGTGGCCTAGCAACTTCAGCCTCCAGTTCCTTCAGAACCTGTGAATGTATCTCATCAGGTCCCATGGACTTGTGCACCTTCAGGTTCTCTAGGTGTTCCCGGACCTGATCTACTCCTACCCTGGGTGGTTCTTCACTCTCCCAGACCCAGCCAACATCCTCTGTGATTTGGGTGGTGTGGTTCGAGTGGTTGCCAGTGAAGACTGAGGCAAAAAAGTTGTTGAAAATTTCAGCCTTCTCCATGTCCTCAGCAACCAGGTCACCCATATCTTTCCGGAGGGGCCCCGCATTCTCTCTCGTTTTCCTTTTTTCTCTCACATACCTATAAAATCCTTTTCTATTATTTCTAATACCGCTGGCCAGATTTAACTCTGTCAGGGCCTTAGCTTTTCTAACCTGGTCTCTGAGTACATGAGCAACTTCCTTGTACTCATCCCAGGTTACCAGTCCCTGCTTCCATGCTTAGAGTAGCCCTGAAGAAAAGGATTTGGGGGTGTTTATAGACGAGAAGCTCAACATGAGCCGTCAGTGCGCTCATGCGGCCCAGAGGGCCAACCACATCCTGGGATGTATCAAGAGAAGCGTGGTCAGCAGATCAAGAGAGGTGATTCTCCCCTTTACTCTGCTCTTCTGAGACCCCGCCTCGAATACTGTGTCCAGTTCTGGTGTCCCCACCATATGAGAGACATAGATCTGTTGGAGCATGTTCAGAGGAGGGCCACAAAGACGATCCAGGGGCTGGAGCACCTCTGCTACGAGGACAGGTTGCGGGAGCTGGGATTGTTCAGCCTTGAAAAGAAAAGACTTCGGGGGGACCTAATAGCTGCCTTCCAATACGTGAAGGGAACTTACAGGAAGGCCGTGGAGGGACTTTTTACAAGAGTGTCCACTGATAGGAGAAGGGGAAGTGGGTTTAAGTTGAAGGAGAACAGATTTAGATTAGATTTTAGGAAGAAATTCTTCAGTACGAGGGTGGTAAGACTTTGGAATAAATTGCCCAGAGAGGTTGTGGATGCCCCCTCTCTGGAGGTGTTCAAGGCCAGGTTGGATGGAGCCTTGAATAGCCTGATCTAGTTGAGAGACGTCCCTGCCCATGACAAGGAGGTTGGATTAGATGATCTCTGAGGTCCCTTCCGGCTTATGCCATTCTACGATTCTATGATTCTATGATATGTAACTATGACTTGGTAAGAAAAGTGTCGTAACTCCAAACGTTCCCCCTTTCCCCATCTTCCCCATCTTTATATGCTGAGCATGACATCATATGATGTGGGATATCCCTTTGGTCAGTTGGGGTCAGCTGTCCCAGCTGTGTCCCCTCCCAACTCCTTGTGTCCCCCCAGCCTACTCGCTGGTGAGGTGGGGTGAGAAGCAGAAAAGGCCTTGGCTCTGTGCAAGCACCGCTCAGCAATAACAAAAACATCCCTGTGTTATCAACAGTGTTTCCAGCACAAATCCAAACCATAGCACCATACTGGCTACTGTGAAGAAAATTAACTCTATCTCAGCCAAAACCAGTACAATCTGTCATCTATTTCATAAACAGTGTTGTGAACTTGTCCTAAGAAATATAAGGTTTCTGTGGGATGCAAAGCATGTACAAATTGGTAAGTTATGAAAAAATAATATTTTAACCTCAGATATCACATTTGAAGTTTCACTCCTCATTTAATCATGATAACAGCTTATTTGGAAGTGGTTTTTATATTTGAAGTGGGATTTCACAAGAAGCAGTCCGGCGATATTGTGACAAAGTGGTAATTATTGTTATTATTTTAATAATATAATTCCACAATTGTTCTGGTATTTGTCTTTAATTATTTTCTTAGGAAGAAACTGGCATGAGATAAAAACATTAGCTGCACCTTGGTGACTTTTCCAGCCTCTATCTTTTCTACTAATAAATTTTTCTTCACTGATACAATTATTAAAAATAGATGTCTTAGACTGAGTTATTAGAAGTTGGGGAAATGAGGGTTTTTTGAAAAATATTAGCATTTTTAAAAATCTTAGCATTGTTTATGATTTATTGTTTTTCATAATTTTAATTGTTTAATGATCATTTCTCTAGAGCACATGCCAAGTCTAAACTTTCAATAGGATCAAAAATTCTTCAAATATGCATGAGGATAACTGGATCTTAAAAATCTTGGCTTATTTTAGTTGTTCTTGTTCTTATATGTATTCTTATTAATGAATACGAATTTGATTAAGATTAGAATGAAAATTATCACTAATTTTTTTTTTTTTGAGGTAGTGGCTTAGTTGCTCACTGGTATCTATTTTTTCCACAGAAGTGATCCAAAATCCTGTCACTGATTAAAATATGTAATTGTATCATAGCTAGTTATTTATTCAGCATGTCACTGTTACTTCATGTCATGTTCTAAGTGGAAATTTATAAGTTTTGTACTTTAGAAGTTAGCATATTGGAAAAGTCATATTGATTTTGGACCTTCTGCTGGGTTTGGCTTAAGATTTTGGTGTGTTTTGTTGAGATTGGAAAGTTGATTTGAACGTCTTTGAAAAAGCTCTCAGCATATTTGGGGATAAATTCTGACCCTACTGAAGCCGGTGGCAAGAGTCCAACTGAACATTAACAGTGTAGGATTTCGGTTTTGCTATATACCAAGTTTTGACATCCATATTAAGAGGAAGTGAATCACATTCTAGAAGTGCCTATTTTCCCTCTTGACTATAAAAGAAATCTGCCACAGATGTAGCTGAAGTTAGGTGAGGTGAACTTATTTAAAGTAACTGAGACATCTATCTTTTCATTGCACTACAGACATATGAAATATATATAAAACGAAGCCCTCAGAAACTCTATTTATACTTGTATTGTTATATTAGCTATGAGCTTGGTTATGATCCACATTTTTTTTAACAGAAGATGGACAAATACAATACAAGAGGAGGCTTTTTAATGGGAAGAGAATAAGAAGGCTTAAGCACAAATTTTAAGCTAACAATTAACATATATATATATAAAAGTGTGTAGGAAAATAACAATACACAATTGTCAGTGGATAGAGAGTACTCTCATGTCACCTTTGGTAATTTTGTTGTCACACATCTTCTTATATGAAAGTTTTAAGGTTGGATCTAAAGGAGGAGAATAAAGTGATGAGGGAGTATCTGCAATAGTATCAGTGTAAAAATAAGCCTAAAATAAAATGTGAGATGTAGGAATTGAAGGCAAGTCTGGTCTCTTAACACTGGGAAGTGGTAGGGTGAATTAGCAATGGTCGGCTTTGGATGCAAGACGATCAATTTGTTTCTTGAGCTGTTTCATGAACCAAGAAATGGAAGGATGCAAAAAGAGAAATAATAGAAACAAAGTGATGATCCAAGGGCAGCATTATTCTGACTATAGCAAGGTGTGCTAAAACTGCGTTTGTTAGATTCAGAATAAAAGACATAATTACATTCGAGACACACCTTCGTATCTGGGAGTCTAGACAAACTCGGAGTGAGATTTTAGTTCAGCTAAAAAATAAAAGTTTGAAGTACGAGTGCAGATCTGTGAAACAATAGAATAGTGATGCTGCTAGAATTTGTTTCCTCAGGGGTATGAAAAAAGGCAAGAGAAAGCAACGAGAGACAATGTCTTGGGGTTACCTGAAGAAAGTTAGGGAGAAACAAGAATACAGTAGATACAGTAAAACCAAACTAAACAATAAAAGGAAAAAAAAATAAAAAGAAAAAATCCAAGAGAGAAAAGAGAAGAACCAAGGGAGATCTAAAAAAATAAAAAATGTTTCAAGAAAAATAGAATTGGTGATAGTGTTCTATGTAGCCGACAAGTCTGGGAAAAAGAAAGTGCAGTACTTGCTCTAAAATTTTGCTAAAAAAGATCACTTCTTAACTATGAAGACACTCAATGGACTGCACTGGATGAATTTGTGTTGATGTGGGATGAGAATACAGTAAGCAAGGGGACATCGAATGGTGCTTATGAACATCATACACAACAAATTAGAGATGAAAGGAAATGAAGTGGTAGAAGGAGTAGGAAATACAAATTTTTCTGCAAAATAGGCTTGACTAGAATATTTAGTGTTGTAATTGGGGAAAGGTAAGACGAGTGTGAAAGGTACATTGTAACTGTTAAATGATGTAAAGAAGACTATTAGACCTTTGAAAAAGGTCAGAAATTAGAAGGAATTTAAAAAACAAGAGAGAGAGAGAGAGAGAAATTTCTGTATCTGTGTCAAGAGAGCAGGGACAAAAAACAAACTGAAGAGAGAACAAAGAGGTTTTTTAATCTTATGTGTCTTGGAAAGAGACTGAGAGGTCCTATGCAAAGAAAGATGTTGAGGCAGTAGAAAAGAGAGAGTCAGAGATGGAGTCAAACAGGAAGAAATCATCTTTAGAAAATGCTATGTGTTCCCTTGCATTTGATTCATTTAATTACAGATGTTAATGGACCTACACGGCAAAAGTGAAATAACTCATCTTACTACACTATAAGTGGAAACTTTTTTCCTATGAAAGGAAAACAATCGTTATTTCATTTGGCACACACTTTAATAACATTAATCATGGTGAATTTTTTAGTATTACTGTGAGTATAATATAATCCAGTAGGAATTCCACTGTAATTAAACTAATTTCATCCATATTTTTTATTTTCTATTGACATTTCTTTTTCTTTTCTTTCTGATCTGCTTACAGCATGCATTACACATTCATTACAAAGGTCAGCATACTCTAATGTATTCCACATAAATTTTTTAATAGAAAATCAGACAGTTTAGAAAGTAAAGGAATATTGTGTCTATTGGCTGGTAATGACATTTAAAATTTGACTATCCTCTAATTCTTCTGCATGGAAGTGCAGTGTTGTCTTAGCCCCACAGAGACTCAGTGCTGCTGTCCAGACCATTCTAGTGACCAAAGAAAATTAGATCCATACTTGTCTGGAAAAAAAGGCAAGAAAATCCATATTTTTTTGTTTGATATCTATTAGGTTGTCTCAGAAACAAATTGAACTGAAGTGTCTATGTACCACTTCTAACTTACCTTTAAGACGCTAAACTCTACAGCATTAATATGTTTTCCTGCCTTTCACCAATCAGCACCAAGAAAGCTGTAGTTCTATGATCTCACATTCTCATCTGGAGGATCACATCTCCATGATTGTTATACACAAGCCGTATCCTGCATGGCTACTGAAATTCCAACTTTGGTTTTGTGTCTTCAGAAATAAACAGAGGTGAACATGGATACGGTTAGGTGAAAGAACCTTTTAGGCTAGAAGAATCCTTGCTCTGTTGTAATGGGTACATCCCCAGAGATCTCCAGTGTGTTATTACAGATTTGGTGGCATGGGAGTTGGCATTCTAGCTGCAGATCACTTACAGTAAAGATTTAGAAAGGTATCTGAACACTAAATGCAGCTACCTAGTGGAGAGAATAAATCCCTGAATAAAAGCGGCTTCCTGAAATGAAAAATCCTGTGTCCTGGAGATGATAAAATTAAACTTATTCACGATCTAATTGAAATAAAAAATATTTCAGAATTAAAATGACTCCAAATGACAAAAATGTCTTGTATTTCATCTCAGCATTGTCAGCTGACATGCAAAAGTATCACCACCAGTTACATAGTGAATACTCAGACAAATAAATTTAGGGAAGCAGCTACTAGCCAAATATCTTTGTCTGGAAATCTAGGTCATTCAGGCATAGTTATGAGCTTCATGAGAAATATATTAATCTTCAACCTGTAGTAGACCCAGAAGAGCCTTTTTTCCAAAGGTGGAGCAGTGACCTGTTTCTTTTCTGCAATAACTGAGTGGCTAGAGAACACTGGAAAGAGAAAATTTGGGTTGTAAACTCTTCTCGACCAAATGAGGGGTTTAACCCATAGCACTTACATTTCAGGAACATGTCCTAATCAGTATGAGATATTTTGGGAACAGAAGAAGTGCAACATCTCCTCTGCTGGCAATGAGGTGGAAATGGAAAGAGCAGAAGGGCCACCTTCCCATGGAAAACGGTAGAATGGAGTTCCTGATCTCAGTCCTTGAAATGTTTTGCATACTATACTTTTCAAAGAAAACAGAACCGGTGGGGTTGAGATCTCAGATTAAGACATCTGTATTTAGGTGTCCTCATGTAGGTGCCCATAAGCAATCTAAGCAACAAAACTTTCCCTAAAGCTGGTAGCGTTGTCAATACAGTAAGCAAGACCCCTAGCATAATTGGCCAAACGCCTACTCTAGGATCAAGCAGATCACTCTCAAGGGTTACATGGTTCTAGCTCTCCTGTAGATACTGACATCTAATGTCTTAATCCGTAAGCCGACTGCCCCGCTTCCCCTGAGACTCCCAGAAGCAGGAGGTTTCCCTGCTCTAGGTTCAACAGCCACGTGGATACTGTGTTTCCGTTTGCATCAAACTGTTCTGCAGTAATGGTTTGAGGGGGAGGAAATATGGGGCCCTCAGGTAGAAAATGCCAGCCTGGTGGTTGGGGAAAGTGGGAGCTGCTCATCCTTAGGAGGATGTCAAGCCTGATAGTTCCTAGGTAACCGTTAACCACTAAATAAAGGATGGGCTTTGACTCCTTCTTTAGTCTGTAAGCAGATAGTCCAAGGGTGCGCACTGTAATGAGAAGTTTTGGTGCACAGTTAACAACTCAGTCTTGGAAGCTGGGCAGGATGCCAGCGTTTATCTGTCTCAACCTGAGGCACAGAAAAGCTTGAAAAGAAAATGTCTCTTTTTGCAATGTTTTGTTTTGTTTTGTTTTGTTTTGTTTTTCTTTTACAATCTTACAGTCTATATTGGAATGTAAGTGGTCGTTTGCTAAATTGATTGTTCATGGAAGTTAGGTTCTCGCACTTTAACTTATGCAGGATTTAGGAGAGCTGCTCTATCCTAGCATGTACAGATTTAGTAGAACTGGCTTATAAATAGTAATGCTTTTTTGCATTATTTTTCTGAAAGTATATATACACATAAATACATATATGCATGTATATAAATACATTGATCTTTTGAAGAAGTTACACTGCAGATCCAAGTTCTTCTTTCTTTGTTTTACATTTGTCCACAAAAAAAGTGAAGCAAAATATTTCTGTAAGCAAATAGTTCATCTTTATTTTGGTAATTGTTTCATCATTTGAAGTCAGCAATCACGCCTTACCACTACTCATTTATACTGCAGCTGTGATGGGGTACCTCTGCTACAATCTGGAAGAAGTGCAAACAGAAAGAAAGGACCAGAGAGTTTGTCATATAACTAATAGGCAAAAAAAAACCTATCAGGAATTATTTCAGCACTGAAATTGGAACTTTGAAGATGAATGCCAATGAAAACATCAGTGAGAAAGATTTTCTTCAGCATTTCTAGAAGATTAGAAGCAGAAGGATTAGATGTGCCTGTAAGGATAATAAACCAATGTCTTATTCTAGCAGAGGTTGTAAGAAATACTGTTCCCATAATTCATGCTGGGCAACGCATATACTTTTTGCCCCATTTCCTATACTTGGGAAAGTAGTTCTTTCAAATCCCCTTTTGAATTCAGTAGAAATTTTGATATCACTGACTTGTTAAACAAAAAATCATAGATGAAAATACTGTTTCTTCAGACTAGGCAATGTGCAGAACTAACTCTTCAGGCAGTATAACCCACAAAAAGTGTGCTCTCCACACCCTGAGGCTCAGGCATTTTAAAATTAATGGCTTTTTTTTTGTTACATTTGTTATTCATGTAGACTTCTAGATACGCTGAATCTCCTGACTGTTTACTGTCTTCACTGGAAAGAAGGGTGCCTACACCTACTACGCATTTCTCATCTTTATGTCCTTCATACAAGGTATAAGTCAGACAATTTAGGGCAAGTAACAGAGCTCACAGAGAACCAAAATACAGAAAGATAAGTAGGTAAAAACCAGGAACTGGAAACAATGAAGTCAGTGTATCCTAAAGCACATGGTTTTACAAGCAGAGAACCAATAAGTTGGACTCCCATAGCTTTATGTCTCGTGGCTGGGTTTTCTCTTTTCCAGAGAGGCCAGCAATGTGGAAAAGATCTTCATTCGATGAAGACCTTCATAACATCTCTCTTCCCTTTGTATTTTCTGGCTTAATATAGCAGTCCTTTTCTCTCAGTTAGGAACAATAACAGAATCACTTTCCTATACTGTCATGGTTTGATGTGGAGGGGGGGTGGTGCTGGTGGCAGGAGAGGGGCTTTGCTCCCTGCGACCTCCCCGGTTTTGGAACCGGGTTAGGCTTAGTTCTGGCCACCAGATCAGACTGCCATCCCCCTCGGGGTTGAGCCAATAGGACGCCTCTGCAAATTGCCCTATTTAAGTCAGGACAAGGGAACCGGAAAAGGTGCTTCGCCCAGGATCGAGCAGAGAGGGGAGGAGGGCACTGCCCCCGCTCCCTGGCTCCCGGCCGGGCAGCTGCCTGCGTCGGGCTGGTGCTGCCCACGGAGAATGGCGGCGGCAGAGCCGGCTGGGGAACTTGGGGGCACCCCACTCCCAGGGTGCCCACTGGGCTGAGTTCACCTGGAGAGGACTGAGATCTGAGAGAAACAGCCGCATCGACAGCAGGTCAGTGAGGATGGAGCGGGAGGAGGTGTGGCGGAGCCGAGTTTCCCCTGCGGCTGATGGTGAGATAGCAGGTGGCCCCCCTGCAACCAGGACGGCCTCGGTGGAGCAGAGACCCACTCGCAGCCCGTGGGGAGAAGATGCCTGAGCCTGAGGATGGTCGTGTTGGGATGCACAACAAGGCAGAGAGGCATCTGGAGTCTGCGTGACGACCCACGCCGGAGCGAGTGGCTACAGCTCCCTAAGTACCCGAGACTGTGGTAAAGCCCACACCGGAGCAATCTGTGGGGAAGGATTGTTTCCAGTGGGCTGGACTCACGCTGGAGAAGTTTGTGGATTTTTCCTCGTGGGTAGGGGATCCATTGGAGCAGGGGAAAAGGGTGTAAGGACTCCTTCTCCTTTAAGAAAGAAGCAGCAGTAACAGCACAGAATGAACTGGCCTGCACTCCCCCAGTCCCTGCCCCCTGTGCTGCTGGGGGGAGGAGGTAGAGCTGGGAGGAAAAGGAAAGGGGGGGGGGAAGGTGTTGGTTTTAAGATCTGGTTCTGTTTCTTTCTGTCCTCTCAAGTAATGGGCTTTTGTTTCCCTTTGTCCTTCTAAGTAATCATTAATAAACTCTTTTTTGCTTTGAGAAAGCCCTGTCTGGTTTGCCCAGGACCATGGTTGGTGGGTGCTCCCTCTGTTCTTGTCTCAACCCTCAGTCCCTTTGGTTTTTTTTTTTCCTCTCCTCTCTACTTTACTGGAGAAAGAGAGACTGTGTGAGTTTTAGTTGCTGGATTAGCCTAAAACCACGACATATACCTAGACATTTTTCATGAAACTTGTAAAAATGCTGAACTTTCAACTTTCTGTTAACATTTGCTCAAACTGAACAATAATTTCTAAAATTATTAGTGAGGACATGTAGCCGAGTAGACTTATACAGTCATGGACAACGAAATGAATGATCTGTAAGAATTGGGATCTTAAAAGATGTGAAATCTAAACCAGCATTTTTAACAAAAAAAAAATCCAAAGAACGACAAACCACAGTGTAATGCACAGAAATCCTAGCGGATAAACAAGAAGAAAGCAGTAACTCCTACAGAAGGCTATGCGTGACAAGCCATGGTAAAACTCCCATATGAAAAACCAACCATAGTTTAAGGAACTACACAAAAACATACACAAAACAAACAACTTCCCCTCAACACCTCAAGGCCTCCTCAAGACAGAAAAAGTGCAAATTTGACTTATGAAAATAAAGCTAAAATACAACAATACAACATTTTACTAATATCAGGACTGGAAAAATGTGACAAGGGGAAGAAAATTCAAATACATTCTGTACAGAATAGCCAACAGTGACAGGGAAAGACATGACGAGCGTATCAATCAAAGTGAAATACAGGGAAACAAGGAGGAACAAGAGTCTTTTAAACTTCATAACCAGCAATAATTGGATTAAAAGTAATCAAAAGGATGGGTAGTTTGAATGTCTGTGTGCAATTCTGAAGAGTAAATTCTAGTGGACTATGCAATAATCTCCTCTGAGGCAATGAGTTTAATATTTAAGTGACTTACAAAGATCCTTTCCAAAATTACTAAGATTTTAGTGCAGGAATAAAATAACCTGAAAATTATTCCACCTAATGAATAAGATGCTTAAAGAAGTCAAAGCACCTGAAAACATAGCATAGGGAACAGTACTGCAATCTAATATATTAAAGAATAGGTGGGAATGGTGAAGACTGTTTTCCAGCAATCATTTCTATATTACAGTGTTAGCAAATATTTGGTGTTTCAAATACAATATGTATGGATAAATACTTCCTTAACTGCAAGTCTTAATTTAATTTAACTGCTGCCTAAGTATGTACTGGCCTTTTAATTTTAGTTTTCAATGGTAAAGCTGAAAGGTGGACTTCAAATGATTTGCAATTAAAGACGAATCATACACATAACGTATGTGATACAGTTTAGAGAGTTCTTAGAGCAAAAATGATGTTAAACAACTTTTCCCCAACAACCCTTCTGGCTGCATTACTTTATAGTAAGTGTCAAAGTCCCATCTTTGCCCTGGTGTTACAGGGAGGCTGGAAAGCCATGAGACATGAAGAGCAGCGTGATCTGCTGGCAGCAGAAGGAGGACTCTGCTCCTGTTGGTGGAAGTTTTCTGCTGATATAAAGTTGATGTTGCTAATCCCAAAGCAACAATCCCTAGATCAGACATGTTGTAGATCAGAGGGAGCCTTTAGCAGAGCGTTTTGATAACTCCAGGAAATATAGATTCAGCCTGCAAGCACGGGGGAAACCCTGAGTTCTTCAGCCAGATGCTGGAGCTTAGCTGGTGTAACACTCACCTCTGGATTCAGGATCCCAAACTAGGTCCTTTGCAATGTCCTGAAGTGCCTGGTAGAAAATGGATGCAGCCAAGAAACATGCTCCTGCTATTTCTCTGGCAGTTTAACTATATGAACTTAGAGAAGTCCAAATCACTAAAATTAGAGAATAAAATTTTCCTGCTTCACCAAGGTGATGTAAGTTCAATTAGCTGATGTGTGTGATGTGCTTGCGATAATGAACACTATAAAATGCTTATATGAAAAAGATTGAAATGAATGGTCATGCATTTTCAGAAATCAGTGGTGGATGTTGGCATGCTTTATACGATACAAAGCAACGTATTCTTTATATTGCTTTATATTCTTTATATATATTATAATGTATGCTTTATATTGCTTTATATTCTTTATACGATACAAAGCAATGTATTCTTTATAATGTATTATTTATATTTATTGGCAGCAAGGAAACCACTCAGCAAGCTCTGTGCCCTAGACTTCAGGAAGGCAGACTTCGGCCTCTTCAAGGACCTGATGGGCAAAGTGCCGTGGGAGCCGGCCCTGGAGGGACGAGGGGCCCAGGAAAGTTGGTCCACATTCAAGGAGCACCTCCTCCAAGCTCAGCAGAGGTGCATCCCGATGAAGAACAAGTCGGGCAAAAAGACCAGGAAGCCCGTGTGGATGAACAAGGAGCTCCTGGACCAACTGAAAATGAAGAGGTTAGCCTATAGAGGGTGGAAGCGGAGACAGATAGCCTGGGAGGAATACAGAGAAGCTGTACGAGTGACCAGGGATCAAGTGAGGAAGGCTAAAGCCCTGAAGGAATTAAATTTGGCAAGGGATATAAAAAGCAATAAGAAAAGCTTCTATAGGTATGTAGGGGACAAAAGGAAGTCCAAGGAGAACGTAGGCCCCCTCCGGAAGGATACTGGTGCTCTGGTTACCCGGGACATAGAGAAGGCTGAGGTACTCAATGACTTTTTCGCCTCAGGTTTCACTGATAAAGCCTCTTGTCTTACTGCCCAAGCTGTGGAAAGAACTAGCAGGGACTGTGAGGATGAACCACCGCCCACTGTACTTGAAGAGCAGGTTCGGGAACATCTGAGGAACTTGAAGGTGCACAAGTCCATGGGACCTGATGAGATCCATCCGCGGGTCCTGAAGGAACTGGCGGATGAAGTTGCCAAGCCACTGGCTATTGTATTTGAGAAGTCGTGGCGGTCTGGCGAGGTCCCCGATGACTGGAAGAGAGGGAACATAACCCCCATTTTTAAAAAAGGGAACAAGGAGGACCCGGGCAACTACAGGCCGGTCAGCCTCACCTCTGTGCCTGGCAAGGTCATGGAGCAGATTCTCCTGGGAACCATGCTAAGGCACATGGAGAGCAAGGAGGTGGTGGGTGACAGCCAACATGGCTTCACCAAAGGCAGATCGTGCCTGACCAACTTGGTGGCCTTTTATGATGGGGTGACAGCATCGGTGGACAAGGGTCGACCAACGGATATCATCTACCTGGACTTGTGCAAAGCTTTTGACACTGTCCCGCATGACATTCTTCTCTCTAAACTAGAGAGGCATGGGTTTGATGGATGGACCACTCGGTGGATAAGGAATTGGCTCAATGGCCGTACTCAGAGAGTAGTGGTCAACGGCTCAATGTCCAAGTGGAGACCGGTCACAAGTGGCGTCCCTCAGGGATCCGTGCTGGGCCCGGCCCTCTTCAACATCTTTGTCGGTGACGTGGACAGTGGCATGGAGTGCACCCTCAGCAAGTTCGCCGATGACACCAAGCTGTGTGGTGCCGTCGACACGCTGGAAGGGAGGGATGCCATCCAGAGGGACCTCGACAGGCTGGAGAGGTGGGCCCGTACCAACCTCATGAAGTTCAACCAGGCCAAATGCAAGGTCCTACATCTGGGTCGTGGCAATCCCAGGCACAAATACAGACTGGGCGGAGAATGGATCGAGAGCAGCCCTGAGGAGAAGGACTTGGGAGTACTGGTGGACGAGAAGCTCAATATGAGCCGGCAATGTGCTCTTGCGGCCCAGAAGGCCAACCGCGTCCTGGGCTGCATCAAGAGGAGCGTGGCCAGCAGGTCGAGAGAGGTGATTCTCCCCCTTCTACTCTGCCCTCGTGAGACCTCACTTGGAGTACTGCGTTCAGTTCTGGAGCCCCCAACATAAGAAGGACATGGACCAGTTGGAGAGGGTCCAGAGGAGGGCCACGAAGATGATAAGAGGGCTGGAGCACCTTTCCTATGAGGACAGGCTGAAAGAGTTGGGGCTGTTCAGCCTGGAGAAGAGGAGGTTCCGGGGTGACCTTATAGCGGTCTTCCAGTACCTCAAGGGGGCCTACAGGAAAGATGGGGAGAGGCTATTCAGGAGGGCCAGTTGTGATAGGACAAGGGGTAATGGTTTTAAAATAGAGGGAGGTAGATTCAGATTGGATATTAGGAAAAAATTTTTTACCATGAGAGTTGTAGAACACTGGAACAGGTTGCCCAGAGAGGTGGTGGATGCTCCATCCCTGGAGATGTGCAAGGCCCGGTTGGACGAGGCCCTGAGCAACCTGATCTAGTTGGAGATATCCCTGTTCCTTGCAGGGGGGTTGGACTAGATGACCTTTGAAGGTCCCTTCCAGCCCTAACCATTCTATGATTCTATGATTCTATGATATTGCTCCAGCTACTGTCTCTGAGATGTCATGCTATTTGCTCATCACAAACTGGAAAGTCATAAATAAGATATATTCTATTTAGTATATCCAGTCTTTCAGCTGTCAGATAAGCCAAAAAAAAATTTCTCTCCTTGTTTTTCTCAGCAATTGTAATTTGCAGCACCGAGTACTTGACTGTCTGCATGTGATTCTAGATGAGACTAGTTACTGCAACTGGTGGCAGGTATTATGCATATGAAAAGACTGTTTTCATCAGATCATTGGTGTAAGAAGCCCTAAGACAAAAGGCAGTCTTTTGTCTAATTGGTAACAAAAGAATCAATTAGGAGGATGTTTCCCAGGCTTATATCATTAAACGGTAATGATACAAGTACATAGGAACCTGTTCATGAAATCAAATATGCAGGTGACTAATTTTCACTTAAAAAAGATCACTTATAAAAAAGATTTTGGCAGGCCATGAGTCTCTCAGTCACAAAAGTAGCCTGCCTCTTCCACAATTAAAATGTTTGCTAAGAAATACAAAACTTCATGAAACCTGTATCATTTTACAAGGAGGAAATGAAACTGTAGTCTTCAGAATGCTGCAACACACACTTAAATCACATAAGTCTTAAAAGTGATTGCATTGTCTTTTTTAAATGTAAAACAATTTTCTGATTAATTTACGAAGCAATAAATGAATACTTAACACTTAGCCTTGTGCTTTGAAACTCAGCCACTGAATGTCCTAAGTAGTAAATTAACACCCATTGCACATTCTTAAGATGAAAACCTGTAATTCCTTGTAGAGGTATCTTTGCACTGTCAAACCGAACATCCTCTCTATGATGATGATTAGGTGGAAAATTCATTGTCCAGGTGCTGAGTTCTGCTTGCTAAAAAAATTAGGCAAATCACTAAGCTGCTTCTGCTATTGTAGTCTAATCATTGGTTTTCTACAGTAAATGACAAGCCTGTTTTCCTGCAAGTGGCAGCAGCAGTGGCTTGCTTTCTTCCTTTTTGTTCCACAAGCCTTAATTGTTCTCGTGTTCTGACAATAGTAAGAACTCCACATGACCCAGCTTAGATTAAACTGTTAAGGACGTTATCACATTTGTATAGTGACATGGGTTGCAGTAGAATTAGCAAAGTCTGTGCATGCAGCAGCCAGAATTTTAAGTTTGTGCTGTGTTTATTGAAACAGAAAATTCATTTTAAACAGGTATTTTTCTATTCAGAAAATAGCATATGAGAGATGAATGTTTTGAAGCTGGAAATTTCAATATGTAATCAGGAAATTTCAAAAAAACGTTAGCAAATCATGTCCTCCAGGGAACTGCTGGCTGTTACTAGGTCACACACCCGTGGCCACTCAACATTTCATGATGCCAAAAGGGTGAATTTCTTCCAGCTGTGTATAATTTGCAAGTGAATGGTTCTTATGCCATTAAAAATGGTGGTTCAGATTCTTTACAGTATGTGAAACACAAATCAATCACACAAACAGTAAGAGTTTTTAGTATAATATTTTATGTTCTCATGCAAAACTTAGACAAAAAGCGGAAGTTCTGCCAATGGCACAGTGTGGACATTGCCCTTTCTTGCTGGTGCTCAGACTCAGTTTGAGTATGAGCAGACAAGAGAGGAGAGCTGCAATCAGTATACAATTTATTGCTTGAAAAAAATTAGTTTGGTGATATGTTGCAGCCTGCAACCATCTTGTATTATATTTGCACATCTCCGGTGCTTGCCTGGATACAGCTGGACACGTTTAAATGGTCTGTTTCCAAGGAACGCTGAGGAACACAAGACAGACTGACGCCAATAGGTATTTGCGATGAAGTCTCAGCATATATGTATTCTTCTGCCTTTATGTGGCAATCTTAAATGTTGTCCTCTCAATCTCTCTCTCTTAGATATGCAAACAAGGAACAATGACATTTAACTTGTATGTATATTGTGTAAGACTTGTACATTGTATAAGAAATATATGAGACAGTTAAAAGTTATCGAGAGTTTGCTTTGCAAAATAAAAATGCTTAAAAGCTGCCTAAGAGAGAATTTACAGGGAATTTAACAGGATTAAAGCCAGAACCCAGAAATTTCTCTGACAAGGTGCAGTTAAAGAATATCACTCCGGTTTCCAAAACTAAAGAGAATATTTTGTGTGTGGGAGAGGAGGCGGCATGAAAGGGAATGTGTCTGTCTCCTAGTCAGTCTCCCTCTAATAACTTTTGAATGTGTTACTAATTGCAACCAAATTGCACAGAGGGATAGTTCTCTCAAGGATATTAAGTTCCTGCATGTTTCAGTGACCAATACCACAGAAAGCTATCATCAGAGCTATCATTGTTGGAGCCCACAGAATCAGAAACCAAAACCGTAAGAGAATAGGATGTATTTGTTCAATTACCTAGAGAACTGCACACTTACCGAACTGCACAACCAAATTATATAGCAAAAATTAATTTCATATGAATTTAAATTCTGTAGGACAATGAAAAGGAAATGAAAAGGTTTGTTATTATTTATAATAATATTTTACTATATTATTGAATCTCTTTCCTCTATTCATGATAATGTGCCATTGTAAACCTTTTGATACCATGAAATTTGCTAACATTCCTTCCTCTTTAAAATAATCTCTGGTGGAATCACTGCAAGCTTTCTTGTATCTAGCTATTGCAATACATCACTTGCTAGTTTTTTCCACCAAAGAAGCAAGGATCAGAGAACATCAAAAAGTGTCAAACAATATCTTTCCTCCTTTTTATTCCCCCATTGCTAAAATACCATTTCAACTCAACCCAAAACTTTTGATGGAAATTTACTAGTTTTAATGAAACTTCATTAGGGAGATTGGTTAAGATAGAGAGTTCATACCAATGTGACTATTAGCCTAGATACCAATGTGAAGATTGTTTTACAGAAAATGCAATTTCAAGCACTTCCTCTTATCTATTGACTGTTCTTAAGTTGATTCATTAAACCTTTTGAAAAGACTCAGTTCTGTTTATTGCAGAAAAATTATACCCTCAGAACTTTTACATTATTTGTGAGATAGAGTTGATCTATTTTTTTGTCCAGTACTAATAATGACTGTGGCTTTAGGAAAACATTTGCTGTGAAGCCGACACACAATGCCACAAATGACTGACAATGCGGTAAATAAATGGTCTTGAAAAAAGTATCGCTTAAAGTGAAACAATTTTTATTTGAGTGCTATAAAGCATGTGGACACCTCACCCAAAAAGAAATTTTAGCTGAGGCATTGCAAACAGCCTAAATCCACCCTTCCTATGAGCTCATGGTTCAAAGGACACTTTCATGTTTTTATATTAAGCACTTGGAATTCTTTGTATGCAAAAACTTGTATAAAGATTTTCAGCTTTTAAAAAGAGCCTTTCCAAGATTTCTGGGAGATTGCATAAGCAACATATCCAGTCCTCAGAACAATCCCATAAAATGAATAAACTTTGACATATAAGTGCCTATCACATCTTGAAAGTGTTTAGCTTTTGTGAACATTTTGTAGAAGTTTTTTTGTTATATGGAAATTTCACCCACTTTCCCATCCAAATATAGGGGCCAAATTTTATTATCAGACAAACCTGGGCAACCTTCACAAAACAAAAATGAAGATGTTTTGGAAGGTGAAAGTTTAGTTCTTTATGTTTACATTAGTAGGAGCACAGAGTTCACAAGTAAGATTTGCTAAAAGCTGCAGTTGGGAGTGAAGAAAGAACTACTGGGTCCATTAAGCTTGTATTTCCTAAATGAGTATTCCCAAATCACAGTTCATCTACTTTCAAATCAGTATAAAAACATTAAGATAGAACAAATTTAACAAACAGAAAACTTTATTTGCTTGCAATAGATAACCTGAGGCGAAAGTGCCCAGTACAAGCAAGGTAGCAGTATCCTTGTAAAAATCAAGAGACACCTATTTTGTGAAGATACGTATTTTTCAAATGACTCTTGGAGGTTTTAAACCTTGTTTGAAACCATGTCTTAACACGACAGGATTATGTTAACATCCTTGAGTCCCTGGGCCTATTCCTTGCATTAAGATGAGCATAATAGTCCACTTGGACTTCTTAATAGGCTACAAGCCAGTTTGCTTCACAAGGTCACAACTTATTTATCTAAGATCTTTTCCAGAATCTCAATTTAATAAAGATCAGGGACTGGATAAGGTCAGTGCATACTGAGGACAAAAGAGAAGTACACCTGGGAAGTGACTGGTTCCTTATGATTAGTAATTATGTTGTATGAAGTCCTTATACTTTATATTTTTGTACTTCTTCATATTGCAAGGCTCCTGGAGTACTAAGCAAAGAACAAGGATGCTGGAACATATCAGCATTATTATCTGCCCACCTATAGAGAAAACAGTCCAGAAAATAATTCTATAAATACTAGATTTTCTTCATATTGCTTTCAGTAGATCAGATTCACAGATTTGGAATCTTTTGCACGTGAAGATACCTAAGACAATATTTTGGATTCTGCTTACATGGACACTGGTGGTATTTTTACCTTTCAGCCATTTCAGATTTCTGCTTCCATGACAGTACTTGGAGGCAAGTCTTTAAAACAGGTACTTCATAAAATCATAGAATAGTTTGGGTTGGAAGGGACCTAGTTCCAACCCCCCCTGCCACGGGCAGGGAAACCCTCCACTACACCAGGTCGCCCAAAGCCTCATCCAACCTGGCCTTGAACACTTCCAGGGATGGGGCATCTACAACTTCTCTAAAGAAGTTGTAGAACTTCTCTACAGCATCTCCCCCTTCAAAAATGTGACTGTTCATCAGAGTGACTCTCACAAATATTACTTGTCTTAGGAGACAGGATGTGGTTAGGAAACATCACACAGTACCTTGTCCCAGAATAAAGTATTTTAGAATCATAGAATCATAGAATCATAGAATCGTTAGGGCTGGAAGGGACCTTCAAAGGTCATCTAGTCCAACCCCCCTGCAAGGAACAGGGATATCTCCAACTACATCAGGTTGCTCAGGGCCTCATCCAACCAGGCCTTGAACGTCTCCAGGGATGGAGCATCCACCACCTCTCTGGGCAACCTGTTGCAGTGTTCTACAACTCTCATGGTAAAAAATTTTTTCCTAATATCCAACCTGAATCTACCTCCCTCTATTTTAAAACCATTACCCCTTGTCCTATCACAACTGGCCCTCCTGAACAGCCTCTCCCCATCTTTCTTGTACATTTTACTAGTCATTTGGAGTTTTCTTAAACAATATAAGCTTTTAATAATAAGTATATTACAAAAAAGAAAATATATAAATCAAAAATTATTAAACATCTAAATGCAGACATAAGATTCTATGTAGAAGCCTGGCAGAGCTCCTTTACTCTATTAGTTACAGTGAGAACCAATGATTTAAACTGGTCCTGATCAGTTAGGAGCAGATTGTAAGAAATTCTATGATTTTTCTCATCACAAGGGATGATTGTCCATTGGAATATAGAGTTACTGGGCCTATGGCATTTCTATAAACATCTCTTTTCCCACCTATAAATTTTATTCAGGCAGAAAAGAGAACTTTTACTATTTTTCGAGGAAACTTCTGGTGTAACACAACAGACCAGTCAGGGCCATGGCTATAAACCCTTGGGCAGCAGATCATAGCACATTTTCAGGTCAGCTCTGCAGGACATGCAAGGATTGGAAGATATCCAGGACGAGTAGGTGCCTATGGTTCATTTACTGTTCAGATGCACAGTGCCTGTGTAACAAAATTGCATATTCTGGATGTATTGGAACTGGTGTAGCTTACCTCTCTGATGCATATGGAACATATTTGGATGCACAGAACAAACACAGACTCCCCATAAAGCAATGCCCAGTGTGTTGGACAAACCCCAAACACATCAGATACAACGTTTTGTGCATCTGCACCTATCTCTATCCAAGAAAATCTGACCTATATGAGAGCCTCATGTGTAAACCAAATAAATGGCAGTCATGGTAACTGTAAATTTGACATCCATTGATGCATAGTCTGGACTGATGCATCTTCTGGCTAAAGTGAAGATTCTTTCTTTTTTCTGTCTTTATTTTCTTTTTTTTTTTCACTTTTCTTCTACACCTGGGGCACTATATCTTATTTGGATTTTGATTTTGTGTGAAATTTCAGGAATAAATGTTTATTTAACTCACAAAAAAATGTTCAGAGCTCTGATGTTTTGTTTGATAAAGTTAAAAGCCAAGTGAGACATTAATAACTAAACCAAAGATTTTTTAAGGCAAACAATGAGAATGCAGAAAAGGAAACGTCACTCTGCACAAAATGATGACTTAAATTGAGTTAAAGAAACCCCCATAACAAGATTTACTATAAATGGAAGAAAATTCTCCACTGCCCTGGACCTATTGTTACAAGTTTAGAAGAACAAAACTAGTTGCAAGATTAAGGTCAAAGATATAATAGGGATTCAAATGTCAAGGAGATGTGTAAAAGTTCAAGAGTTGAAAAATAGGATAGCACTGACTATAAGTTTAAAGTAATTAAGTTTTTATTCCATTTGTCAGGAAACAGCAAGAAAGCTGTTTACCAAAAATATATTGGATTCTAATATGATGTGGTGATTTTCTAAAAAATTAAAAATAAAGAATCAATGAAGTAGATAGTACACTGCATTTAACTCTAATATAATTAAGTTTCTTTCCACTAAGAAATCCACTAGAGATTTGAATCAAAAAAACCTCTCAAAGTCCTTTCCACAAGACTCTGACTATCTGTTGTGACTATCAAGAGACAGCCTCTACTGGCTGAAGGACTGAAATATGCTTTATGGAATTAAACTTTGATCTACTTTAATCTTTCATCTCTGCTAGATAAGACCTTCAAAATAAAAATGAAAAATACCAACCAGAATCACTGTTTGAATCCGAGCTCACTGTAGATTGGAAATAAGTAGTAGGCATAAAAGAAACATTGCTCTCAACTGTGCCTAAAGGCAGTTTGGCATAGACTGTAATCTGCCTAACTACACAACTAGTATTCTGAAACTATACCCCATTTGCCACAGCACAAAGCAACCAGCTTAAGACTAGAAGTATTTTCTATGTTCAGTGATTTTTGTAGATTTTTCTGGTTTTACCCTCATTTAAGGCAGCGTTTTTTTCTGAAGGACTTACTTAGTAAAATTGGCAACAACTTTTACAAAGCTTCAGTGTATCTAGGAGGTCTCCAGAGCCTGAATAGCCTGTTATTTAACCCAGAAGACTGACTCCTGACTATGTATGATACTGAAGCTCAGGACCAATATATGGGAAGAAAAGCGGACAGAAAGAGAGGACACAAGGTGATGTGTTCCCAGCTCCTCTGATCCTAGGCAGCTGCATTTATTGCCAGCTAGAACCACAACTGTGCATTCAGGGTCAGTATTAGCAAGTTTTGGGAATTCAATCACAGACAAACCAATATGTGGGATCACCATGGTCCAAGCTTCTTCCATGAAGAGGGGATGGATTTTGTCTGCAATTCTCAGAAGAAAACGGCTTTTTCATCAGACGGGCTACTAAATTTTCCAGGATTCATGATGAGTCAACTAGACTCCAAGGATCCAAAATACTTTGAAGATTATGGGACAGGAGGGAGGAGAAAGAAAAGGTTTTAAGCCAAAACAACAACAACAAAAAAAAGAGTACAAAGCTCTAACTAGGTTTTTAAGTTGTTTTCTGGTCAGGATTATATTGGGTTTTTCCCAGTTTCAATTAATCTATTTTCATCCAAGGGACAGTCTCTTCTTTAATTCTTGTCTTCATTATGATGGGACTGACTGTCTTGGAAAATGGGAGATACATTAGGGTGTTACCACCATTCTCAGGGCAGCTAAAGCTGCAGCATTTGAGCCATCTATCCATCCCGTGTCAGCTCTCAAAAAGGAGAGAAGCTGCACGGATATGCATGCTATCCGATAGACTGGGATTTCTGGAAAAACATACATTTTGAAATACCTGGCTCAATGACAGTATTTCTAAGAATTCCATATGTATATAAAAGCTCACTCCTCAGCCCAACAAAGCATTGCTATAGTGAACAGAGGGAGGCCTGACGTTACAAATGGGAACAAAATACTCCAAAATGAGACTATGGGATGGAATTTCCGCTGGAGCCTTTTGTCATTTATTTTGTATGGTCTAAATTAAGCAATTAAACATTTCAGAAATAAAATTATTTGGCCTGTAAACTGTGTAGAATATAATGTTTGAATAGCTGGGTTCTATAAATCAACCTATGTAATATAAGACACTAGTCCTGTTTTTACCTACCCTTTTAAAGGATTAACAGGGAACTGGCAAGAAGAACAGTAATGTTGATATGGGCTTCCAGCTGGGATTGATTACAGGCTACAGCCTAATGCAGAAATGTTTTGTGCTAGCACAACAGTTTAACTAGAGAGTGCTCACAATACGTATTCCCTACCTTCTGCCTCATAAGTGGTGATATAAAGAAACCAGCTAATTTTGTTGTGATTCTGACCTTTGATGTGTTAAATCCCCAAATTAATTATCTAGCATGCACTTGATCTTCTGCTGCTTAAATTAGGGTACATTTGTAGAAGACATCTCATGTTAATAGGCAAGACTTTTGCCTGGCCCTCATCCGTATCCAAGCCCATAGGACGGTGTGAAGTGGGCAGAGTGGGCATAGAGAGAGAGTGTTATTTTCTTATCAGTAGGATAAATGTTAAAATAATGTCGCGGAATTTAAAATCAAGAATTGCAGGGAGTCATCAGTTTACCCTTCTTACAGATTACCCAATGAAACGGAGAAAATGAAATATAAGGTAAAGTCAGAAGTACAGTGGGCTGAAATATTTGGAAGTTGTTTTGATCGTGAGAGAAAATCCTGGGATGCAATCACAATGCAGGAAGAGTGTTGTAAGATGTGTCAACAGATACTGCAGTCTAGGACAATGAGGATCAACTGTTCTTGTCCAGTTATTAATATTTCTGGAGATATTTTTAATAGATATTTTTAGGTTGCTGAGCCTGAAATGATTTGTTTCTGAATATTTCTGATTTGGAGGAATTGCATGCTGTCCAGAAAGTTGCAGAAAATGCAGAGCTCACATGAAAGTGCCAAAGTAAAATTTAGCACATAAGCAACAAAGTGCTTGTCATTATCATCACAGTATCCACTATGGAAATTAAAGGTGCCTTTAAGGTCAGTGCTGATCTGAAGTCTTGAATCATTTTAACTAATTCTGGATCTAACAGTAGCAAAAATGAAATGCAACCTTTTCTTCTGGAACTTATGGGAGCTGCACACTGCAGAAGAGGGTTGAGTTCCATATGGAAGAAATACCAAAAATATAGCACTTCATGATGATATCCTTTTGGATGCAAAATCCATTATTTTACTGCTACAATTTCTTGAAAGAAAGTGCCCACAGTTTCAATTTGAATCAATCCTGCCAATCCTGTCCACATACGTTAAATAAATTTAAGAACATGTGTGGAATCACAGGTCAGTCAGGCAATAAGGATGGCTGAACCTTTGATTTATCTCTGCTTGAAAGGGCTGGGGCAGAGCTGAGATGCTCAGAGATTTCTGGCAATGTGTAGAGGTAGAATTGCAATGGACAGGGGAGTCAAAGTGAAAACCAGATGTAGAACACTGGAGTAAGGCTGTGTGTTGGACATTTTGGGCTTGGATCTTTCATGTGTGTTTGAGGGCTGCCTCACATGCATACGATTCTATACCTTCAAGAAATGTCAGGACCATTATCCTGTACAGAGTTCCGTTTAACGGTGACTGCAGGGATGCAATGGTTTCAATTGAGGTTCTTGAGGTGAATTGCAGGCTAAAAGGATTTCGAACATACTAGTTCTGAAATACTGTATATATGGAGCCCTTTCTTACCACAACTTGACCAAACTCTGATACTGAGCATTTATCAGCCCATAGTATCTACCATATGTAGTCATATCCTTTGCAAATACGATTCTGCAGAAATAGGATATAGCAAAGACTGGTGTTCTCTTTAAAAGTGGTAAGAGAAAATGGAATTGATAAATGTAGCCTTCATAACTAATAATGCATGTTTGAGAACAAATGGATGATGACTGCTTTACAAAGAGCTAGTTGGAATAGGAAAGCTGTTCACGTGATTATATGCAATACTTCAGCTGAGAGTTTATAAAACTGGAAGAAATCACTTGATCATCTATTCTTTCCTTCTACACGAAACACATTTTAGGAACTTCTGAATTAATTCTTGCTTCAAGGCTGATAGCTGCAACTGCATTGGAGCCTGTACTTTAACAAGAAAACATAAAACAAAGCCTTATAGCAAGGGGACCAAAAGCCCTGACAAATTTTCTACCTGAATGTGCCTCTTGTCAACATGCAGGACATAACCGGACAGAAGGAGCTGCTTCCCTCTCCTCATGCCCTAACGAGACTTAATGCAGCAGGCCTGAGATATTGGTTAGGGCCTCAAGACACTTCCAGCATGCCAAAATATGAAACATATTTTATCTTGCTTTTCAAAGGATATTAAGGTTCTATAATGATATTTTCTATCTGCTTGTCTTCTTCACTTCCCCTAAGTGAAGGAACTTGTTAATCAGTTTCAATCAGAATTGACATGGATCCCACCAAACAGATGAGGAGAGGATTTAGGGGAAAGGGAAGGAAGAAATGTGCTGGGAGGTCTATAGAAGCCTGTAACAAACCAGGCTTCATTAGCTATTCTGCTCACAGAACAGCCTTTTTTTCTTTTTTTTTTTTTCTCCTGAAGTGATCTGTGGCCCCCTCTATCCTTGAGTCATATCTACACGCTTGTCTGACAATAAGTGCTTTCTGTTTACTACAGCATCAGAGCCAAGATAGTTAAGGACAAGAAAATTGGATTCTATTCTTCCTTATGAGTCACTAGTAAAAATGTCAGCTATGCGACTGTACAATCTTTATTATCAAAGATAATATAAGAGAAAGAAAACAACCAGACTTTCACATTCCAGGCTATGTATGCACTTCTGGAAGCTGGAAAGTTTCTCTCCAGGGCCATAAACTAAACACATTTGTACATATGGGATACAAATGGAATCAAATCCTCAATGCCTTTTCTTTCCCTGACACTTGAAAATGCATGAAGTAGAGCATCTATCTATGCATATTAATGGCTGAACTGAACAGTTCTTCCGTGCTGTATAGTAGTGGAATAATAGTCTACCTTAATAGCTACATGAAATGAGGAATATTGAAATAAAGGGGCCAGATGCCAGGTTGATATCAAGAGACTACACAGTACTAGTGCCACATGGCTTGGTCGACCACTACAGACATTGAGTTTTGCTGGCAGGAGCATAGGAAGACTGGGCAGTAAGACGGGACATTCCAAAGCTGAATCTGTTACTCTCCGAATGAATCATTACTTACAACTGGAAAGCTGTTAGAGACCAACTTAGCATCCATAGCTCATTAAAAACATCTTCAAAGTGAATATTAATTACATCTTGGAAAATGTCAGGTTTTGAACAGTTGGAATGACAAAGTAGGCTAGTTCGGCAGGGATACTTATCTTGCCCATCAGCAACCAGCCTTCCGCTTATGTTCCTTTGGACATCTCTTGCTTTACTTTCTTGTTGTTGCCAAGAAAACACTTCCATATTGCTGTACATACTGTACTGGACACTGCATGGCCATGTGCTGTTTACAGAATAAGAAAAACAGCCAATATCAAAGTAATTTTCCATACCTCTTGCTTTTTCTCAAAAAAGAAACCAAAAAAGTTAGTTATTTGTTCAGTTGTTGAGTTTGGCTTGGCAGCACAGAAACCACAGCTCTGCTGTGGCAAAATGGGGACTATGTGACACATCTTACATAGGAGTTCAAATCAAATGATGAGACCAAATCCTTCTGGTCTTAAAAATATATTATTTTATTTTAACAATATTTATTAACATCTACTACATTATACAATGATTTTCTGATCATAGGAAATTGCTTTTATTTCACCAGTATACAATCATACAATTATACAGTGTGGCAATGGAGAACAAAGAGACTGCTGGAAAAAATTTATGTTGTGGAATGATGTTTACTATTTTAGGGAAAGCTGTCTCAGAGGAGTATATCACAAGCTAATCACAGTTCTTGTGGTTTGTAACGTAGAGGGAATCATGTCAAGGCTGGCAGCAAAATGCAGGGCAGAGACTGTTGAAAAGAAATTGTATTTTGCAGGCTCTAAGATCACAGGCTTAGAAATTTCTTTAACATTTTTGCTGCATGTTATGATTAATAAAACATAGGGTAATGCAACCACTTGACTCCATATTTATTTCAGAGCTTCTGCTGCTGTCTTCTGCTCTTCATGAGAGATTCTTCTAGAGCACCATTTGTCTGACCTTTTCTCATACAAACCACCACAGTCCAGAAGGCAGAAATCCTGAGTCCATCACTGGTTTATAGTAAAAGTAGATTTGTTTTTTATTTTTTTTTATTTCACAGATAAACAGAAAAAAAAAAAGTGACGAGGAATGGAAGGAGAAAGTGTATTTTTCCTGACTCTTATGTTAACTGGAGACCATGGCATTATTGATTTCACTTTGCTCCTCTTTCTATTGAGCAATGTGGATGCTACCTTGCTGCTTAAACTGCTCTGCTGTGCTACATTCCAGAGTGCAGCCCTGGCCCATGCAAGGAAGCGTAACTTCAGAGAGTTGACTGAAATGTCATAGTTCTTCTAGAGTTTTTGGCTACCCACGAGGTAAAAACCATTAAAACAGAAACAAAAACCCATGATCCATTATTGTTATATCCTCCTGAAGTTTCAGAATCCTCCTTCAAGAAAATCATTTCATGAAGGTACCAGCTGATGAAGTAACAGCTTAACAAGTTCTAATTTGCTATGTAAGCAAGGCACTCTAACTCCTATCCCTTTTTTCTTAACAGCAGACATGTATTCATTCCACCTAGAATGAAATGGAGTGGATCTTTTCTCATGCTAGCATTAACATATTTCTTACAGTGTATTTCAGACGGCATTCTGAATGATTCTTCTTTCAGCCTTCAAGGCAACTACAGAAGTACTTTTAAGAAACAAGGCCATTAAGGAGTCTTAAGCTTTCAATCTATATTTTTTTTTACACAATCCAATTGAGATAATAGAAAACTATACTGTTGTCCTAAATTGCTATAGAAAGAAAATAATTTTCAAATGGAAAATTTGAAAGAAATTTCCAAAGAAACTTATGCATATCATCTGTATTAACATCTCTATTATTTTCCTTTATAAGACTGTTCAAAATGCTTTATCATTTCTCATAATCTATGTCTTGGCTCAGCAACATCAGCATATCTGAAAATCCCATGAATTCTATTCACTTGGAATACTGGGGAACAGAGAAAACAGATGTTTAACGCAGCCTGCCTTTTGACAGTCTGCCTCTGCCACCAAAAAACTTCTCTCCTAGCTTCCTGAACCAAGGAACGTGCCCTGGGCTGAATGATTTTACTTCCACTCAGGCAGAAGAAAATGTATCAGAGACTACCAGCGGCCTATTATACCAAATTATTCATGCAGCCAGGGCCTGCACTCACCACCCCAGACAGGAGAAGAACAGCTGAGGGCAGTCAAGGGCAGCTCCTATCCGGCCATCAGCATCTCCCTGTGGACAGGGACATAAGCCCAGGTGCACTCCCCTCAGTGACACCCATGGCCAGGCAGGGCTGGGCTGCAGAGAACTGGAGACCAGTTCTGCTTTGACATCGCTGAGGCAGGGGCTGATGGGAGGCTGACAGGGGGTCCTGGGCCATGGGCAGGGATGGGGGGGGCCTGAAAGGACTGATCAGGGACAGTCAGTGCAGGTGGTGTGACCGGAGCCCTGGAATCCTGTCAAGGATGAGAGGGATACCACTGTACTAGCAGCTGCATAGGAAAAAAAAAAAAGTGCACTCACTATTTCCAACAGACCTCAATCAGTGAACAAGGTAATTTGTACCAAAATAAACAGAAGAAACCATAATAACCAAAAAACTATTACTAAAGACAAATGCATTCCCAACATGGTTTTGTACTTGCATTATAATAACATGAAAATGCAAGCGAGGTGTACAAAAGCAAACAAAATCAACCTTCTTGCTGACAAGCCATTTTAAATAATATGGTTGTGGTTGATAACCTATCAGTAAAAGAAATGCTTCTACTCATGAACATTGCAGCATTTTTTTATAGCAGTTTCTTAACATGCACAGTGAAGCCTTTCATTAAAAAGTAAATCAACAACAGCAATGAAAAACCCTCATCAGCCCAAAACAGTAGAAATAGTTTCAAACTCATGGTGCTACATTAAAATGTGAGTTCTTTTGAGATATGTGATGCTGCTGTTTCTCTGAAACTGCACTAGTTCAAAACTAGTTTCACTCAATTTAACTTCCTATTGATCCTTTGGAATTACAGATATTAAACACTTGGTTTCACAACAAACTTAATGAACAGTTCTAAGTCTCTTTACGCACGGCCACTGGAAATGCACGGACCAGTTGGAATCAGAGATTACAGCAATGTCCCATTGGCCTGCAATTTTCTGGCAGCTGAGAGTCATTGCCTGGATATATATAATGGCTCATGCTGTAAGTTTTTCTCCTGAGAGCTGAATCTAAACTGGAAAATCCTAGCTTCAGAGGATAAACCTACTGAAATAAATAATTCTATTTCTGTGGGATGTGTAAAGCTGCAAAGAGGGGTTCAGTCCAGAGGACAGGCATTTATGTTAAGACCTTTGGGTAGATTTACCCTCTGAAGAAGAAAAAAGATGATGAAATGGAAGATTTCAAGAGACAAGATTGAATGTGTTCACAGTGTGAAAGAAAGCAAGGGGAAAACTGAAGGCAGGAGAGATTCAGGCTTCCTGGAATAATAAGTGATGCCGTAAGTAAGGCTAAAGCCCTGAAGGAATTGAATTTGGCAAGGGATATAAAAAGCAACAAGAAATGCTTCTATAGGTATGTAGGGGACAAAAGGAAGTCCAAAGAGAATGTAGGCCCCCTCCGGAAGGATACTGGTGCTCTGGTTACCCGGGACATAGAGAAGGCTGAGGTACTCAATGAATTTTTTGCCTCAGTCTTCAATGGTAAAGCCTCTTGTCTTACCACCCAAGCTGTGGAAAGAACTAGCAGGGACTGTGAGGATGAACCACCGCCCACTGTACTTGAAGACCAGGTTCGAGAACATCTGAGGAACTTGAAGGTGCACAAGTCCATGGGACCTGATGAGATCCATCCGCGGGTCCTGAAGGAACTGGCGGATGAAGTTGCCAAGCCACTGGCTATTGTATTCGAGAAGTCGTGGCGGTCTGGCGAGGTCCCCGATGACTGGAAGAGAGGGAACATAACCCCCATTTTTAAAAAGGGGAACAAGGAGGACCAGGGCAACTACAGACCGGTCAGCCTCACCTCTGTGCCTGGCAAGGTCATGGAGCAGATTCTCCTGGGAACCATGCTAAGGCACATGGAGAGCAAGGAGGTGGTGGGTGACAGCCAACATGGCTTCACCAAAGGCAGATCGTGCCTGACCAACTTGGTGGCCTTTTACGATGGGGTGACAGCATCGGTGGACAAGGGTCGACCAATGGATGTCATCTACCTGGACTTGTGCAAAGCTTTTGACACTGTCCCGCACGACATTCTTCTCTCTAAATTAGAGAGTCATGGGTTTGATGGATGGACCACTCGGTGGATAAGGAATTGGCTCAATGGCCGCACTCAGAGAGTAGTGGTCAACGGCTCAATGTCCAAGTGGAGACCGGTCACAAGTGGCGTCCCTCAGGGGTCCGTGTTGGGCCCGGCCCTCTTCAACATCTTTGTCGGTGACGTGGACAGTGGCATGGAGTGCACCCTCAGCAAGTTTGCCGATGACACCAAGCTGTGTGGTGCCGTCGACACGCTGGAAGGGAGGGATGCCATCCAGAGGGACCTTGACAGGCTGGAGAGGTGGGCCCGTACCAACCTCATGAAGTTCAACCAGGCCAAATGCAAGGTCCTACATCTGGGTCGTGGCAATCCCAGGCATAAATACAGACTGGGTGGTGATTGGATCGAGAGCAGCCCTGAGGAGAAGGACTTGGGAGTACTGGTGGACGAGAAGCTCAATATGAGCCAGCAATGTGCTCTTGCGGCCCAGAAGGCCAACCGCGTCCTGGGCTGCATCAAGAGGAGTGTGGCCAGCAGGTCGAGGGAGGTGATTCTCCCCCTCTACTCTGCCCTTGTGAGACCTCACTTGGAGTACTGCGTCCAGTTCTGGAGCCCCCAACATAAGAAGGACATGGACCAGTTGGAGAGGGTCCAGAGGAGGGCCACGAAGATGATAAGAGGGCTGGAGCACCTTTCCTATGAGGACAGGCTGAAAGAGTTGGGGCTGTTCAGCCTGGAGAAGAGGAGGCTCCGGGGTGACCTTATAGCGGTCTTCCAGTACCTCAAGGGGGCCTACAGGAAAGATGGGGAGAGGCTGTTCAGGAGGGCCAGTTATGATAGGACAAGGGGTAATGGTTTTAAAATAGAGGGAGGTAGATTCAGGTTGGATATTAGGAAAAAATTTTTTACTATGAGAGTGGTAGAACACTGGAACAGGTTGCCCAGAGAGGTGGTGGATGCTCCATCCCTGGAGACGTTCAAGGCCAGGTTGGACAAGGCCCTGAGCAACCTGATCTAGTTGGAGATATCCCTGTTCCTTGCAGGGGGGTTGGACTAGATGACCTTTGAAGGTCCCTTCCAGCCCTAACCATTCTATGATTCTATGATTCTATGATTCTAAGTTATGATCATTTCTATGAGCTAGAAATCTCTGTGATCCCTTCCTTGAGTCCAAGCCTATGCCCTAGCTCACCATACACCCAAATTGTTGAATCTTTAAGCCAAATTGCAGCAGTCACACCTATGGTCAGAGGACTGTGAGAGTCAGAAATGGGGTAGTCTGTCATTTTTGTCTGATACAGAGTACAGATGAAACACTGAGCTGCTACTGAGAAGTGGTTATAGAAGATGCTTCCAGCCTTCTTCCAGCAAATGATTTGTTGTGTCCTGGTCGACACTAGAGCCCAATTGCAAGAGAGCTCTTCCTTTTCTCTCTTTCTAAAGGGCAGGACAACCAGCTGAGAAACTTATTACTAGTAGCTGTCTTTTGCTGAAAACTTTGCTAGCTGTATGAGAAATTCTTCTCTACACCACTTACCTCCCACAAGGTCAGGCCATTCTTGGAGGAGAGAGTGTTCAGGGAAAAGCATTTGATACACAAGCAGACCTTGGTCTCAGCTGGGAAGACCCAGTCCTGCCGATAAGGTTGGTCATTACCTAGGTCAATATGCTGAACTGTTGAAGACATACCAGTTTCAGCTTGGGTCCATTAAACCAAGACACACAGTTTAGCCCTCGGTCACAGTTATTGTATATTCACCGTAGAAATGGAAGCGTCAGCTGAACATCCTGACAAGCAGTTGTGATTTTATGTCTGCTCTCCAGGAGGACAACAACAGCGGGAGTTGAAGGGCATAAACTGTATAAGCTCTTCTGTGGTCCCGGGCATGTACGTGCGTTGCCTAAATCCCTACTGATGAATTCCTGTTTCAGATTCCATTGGTAGTATTGGACCAACCTACTCTTCCACAGCCTAAATGTGACTTGGGTTCAAGAAGTAAGGAATATTCTGTAATTAGAGGGAATCTTTTTTGTAAAAAGAGGGTCAGTCACATTAGTCTAGTTTAAATGATATAAACTGCTTTGAAATGGTCTAGTAAAACCAGAAAATTTGGGAGGAACATAAGTCCAGAAGATAGTGATATACTAGCACAGATTTTCTCAGAAAGCCACGAAATTTCCATCTTTGGAGGTTTTGAAAGAGAAATCCAAAAAACAGCTGTCAGGAAGCATTTAGGTGTATCTGCTCTTATCTTCAAACAGAGAAAAAGCTAGATAATATTCCTAGGACTTTTCTATGCCTATCTTCTGTGATTCCAGTAATTGGCTGCAATTGGTATTGCAAGATGTTTGTGTTGTCTGCTATTACTTTCAATGTAAGAAAAATGTCTACATTGGGGGAAAACACCTTATCCCAAGTTATTTGACTAAAAAAAGGTTTATCTTTGTGTGATTGCTTAGATTTTCTAGTGTGATTGTTGCTATTAAGTAACTCGTGTGTACGGTAAGTAATTTGTGTTATAAAAGAGATGTTAATATCTAAGTCCAGATTCTACAATGAACTTTCTGTAGTGAATGTGTCATTTAATAGACCCACAATGAAATCTGTGGTTTCCTTCACTGTAGAGAGACTGGGTGGTTGCAGAGGATATCGCATTCAGAGCTCACTGGAAGATCAGGAACTAAAACTAACAGACAATTTAGGCAAAGACCTGTAGTGATGGCCTGAAGGAGAATTCATTCTAATTTGAAACAATGTAACTGCACACAGAATCTGATGGTATGTATATACATAAACCCAAATAATAGAAACGTCCATTTCTAGCATGGAGTCATGATATATCCTTAATTTGTACTTCTGGAAACCTTAACCCAAGGCAGAACTAAAAAGGAAGACCCTTGGAATTACAGGCCAGTCAATCTCACCTCTGTGCCCAGCAAGATCGTGGAGCAGATCCTCCTGGAAACTGTGCTAAGGCACATGGAAAATAAGGAGGTGACTCGTGACAGCCAACATGGCTTCACTAAGGGCAAATCGTGCCTGACTAATTTGGTGGTCTTCTATGATGAGGTTACAGCATTGATGGATAAGAGAAGAGCAACTGACATCGTCTACCTAGACTTGTCCAAAGCATTTAACTCTGTTCCACGTGACATCCTTGTCTCTAAATTAGAGAGATGTGGATTTGACAGATGGACCACTGGGTGGATAAGGAATTGACTGGGTGATTACAGTCAAAGAGTTGTGGTCAATGGCTTGATGTCCAAGTGGAGGTCAGTGATGAGTGGTGTTTGGAGGTACACTGGAGGGAAGAGATGTCATCCAGAGGGACCTTGACAGGCTTTAGAGATGGGCCCATGCAAACCTCATGAAGTTCAACAAGGCCAAGTGCAAGATCCTACACGTGGGTCATGGCAATCCCAAGTACAAAGAGAGGCTAGGTGGAGAATGGATTGAGACCAGCCTGGAGAAGGACTTGGGGGTGCTGGTTGATGAGAAGCTCAACATGAGCCAACAATGTGCTCTTGCAGCCCAGAAGAAGCTGGGATGCATCCAAAGAAGCATGGCCAGCAGGTCGAGGGAGGAGATTCTGCCCCTCTACTCTGCTTTCGTCGTGAGACCCCATCTGGAGTACTGTGTCCAGCTATGGGGCCCCAACATAAGAAGTATATGGATCTGTTGGAGCAGGTCCAGAAGAAGGCCATGAAGATGATCGAAGGGCTGGAGCATCTCTCTTCTGATGACAGGCTGAGAGAGTTGAGGCTGTTCATCCTGGAGAAGAGAAGGCTGCAGGGAGACCTTCTAGCAGCCTTCCAGTACTTAAAGGGGACCTACAAGAAAACTGGAGTGGGACTTTTTACAAGGACGTGTAGTGATAAGACAAGAGGCTTTAAACTGAAAGAGGGTAGATTTCAGTTATATCTAAGGAAGAAATTCTTCCCTCTGAGGGTGGTGAGGCACTGGAACAGGTTGCTCAGAGAAGCTGTGGCTGCCCCATCCCTGGAAGTGTTCAAAGCCAGGTTGGATGAGGCTTTGAGAATCCTGTTCTAGTGGAAGGTGTCCTTGCCTATGGTGGGGAGTTTCGAACTAGATGATCTTTAAGGTCCCTTCCAACCCATATGGTTCTATGATTCTATGATTCTATGAATAGAGTGAGTTAACAGTGATGCTGCTTCCTACCTGCTCAAGCTGCAATGGGACTGAACTCCATTTATTATTCTGAAATAGCAGGTGCATCAAAACCAGCTAGAGAATACCCAGTATATGTACTGCTTTTCATGTACTTTTTGTATAAAGAACAGATTGCTTTTATTGCTCCTGACCTTACATTTCTTTGTCAAACATATCAATCACTCCCCCTAACCTTTAATAGGAAAGGCTAAAGTTGTTTACTGCAGCAGTTCTTATTCACCACAAGGACACCACCTCCACTATGAACCAGTTAGATTTGCATACCTTCCACTGATTATCCAAAAAGATTGCTTCTTCCCCTAAAATATTGGTCCGTTTTATACATTTTTTTTCCCAAGGAGGTCATTCATTGCCAGTGAGGTTAAATCTAAAAGTCAGCAGTATTTGGCAGAGATTTATGTGGGAATAGATATGGGTCTGTACAGCTCTCAGACTGATTAAATAAAGAATGTCATGGGAGTAGTATGATAGTATATGCATACTCCAGTAAATGAAAGTAATGCATTAGAATGCAGCTTTAGGGTCTAATTTAAAAACATAATTCAGACATAAGCAGAAGCCTTTAAAATATTGGCAGATGTCTTCATACTGTATTTCATATAGAGGACAAAGTGGATTAAAGATAAATGTAATCCAAATAATGGTGCTGTTTCATTTATTTTTTCACTTATGTTTTATTTCTTTTAAAGAAATTCAATTTCCAGAGGATTGTTTTCTGGGTTTTCATATTTTTATGCAGATCCGCTTAAAAACGTGAGCAGGGGGAAAAAAAAAGCATTCATTACAGATTGATGCTTTTCCTGAGGCAGCCTACAGTAAGTCACAGCCTTTACTCAGCTTAGGTGAAATAAATGCTGTTGTTAAAAAGAGCATTTCAATAACAGGAACTTTGATTCCTTTTTCTGTCTCACATCCCCTGTCAATCTCATTATTTGTCAAGGTGATTAGGCTTAAATGGTTATTCTCACTTAGGATTCTCAACTTTTATTGTAGCCCATTGCTGAAGGACAGACAGGCTATTATTGTCTCTGCTCCACTTTATATTTTTCCCTAGTGACATTCTATCAATTTGGTGCTTTTACAACATTCTTCTTATTCCACCTTCCCTGCACTGCTTTAGAAGTCAGGAGGAAATGAGTAAAAATTCAAATGTGGCTCAAGTACATTGTTAAATGGAGTGAAAGATAATTTCTCAATTGAAGAAAAGTTAGCTGGAGGTTGTGATACGTATTTGTGTCCTCGTATGTCTGAGTAGGCAGACAATTGATCTTAAGTTGAGACCTTCTAATTTCCTGACTCATTTATATGCTTTTGACAACATGGTTGCGATTGTCACTGGGAGGCTGCAGCACCCACTTTGCAAAGCAGTTTTTGACCAAACCCCGAGTTTATGAGGGGAAGAGAAGGAAAGTTGTTTGTGTTTGCTTTGAGTTTTAGATTTAGTTGAAGTAATAAGATGAATAAAAATGCAGTGTTAAAATAATCTTGACTGTATTTCAGCTCTGTAACTCCATTTTCACTGTTTTTTGTCCAATTACTTCAGTGTCAATTGTGCAGTTAAAAACATGGGGAAACTCTGAATCTCTTCAGTGGAAATAGGATCAGATCATCCCAGCCTTTCACACTCAATGAGTGTGTGATTGTCTTGATTTTTTGGAGCTAATGAGCACTTCGCACTTTCTTGAGACCTACAGCAGCTGCCAGCATTCTCTACTTGGAAAGAACAAACCCATAGTTAACTTACAATTTAACTATAGCACCCAAGCCAAAGGCATTCCTTCTTAGAAGAAAGTTTGTTAACATCGTTCAAACTAAACACCATTCATATTCATCTCCCTTTATTACGTCAAAGAGGTCTTGGAGACATGTCAGTAGTCAGTGAAATCAATACTAATAGACACCGGAATATAAAAATTACACCCTTTGTACTATGTCTTCTATCATAGGATTTCAGGATTTACTTCAAATGCTAATTGGTCAAATCTTAAAATTCGCTGTGTTATTAAAACCCATCAGCCTTACAGTTGTTTCCCAGCAAGATGATACAAAGCACACTAGCCCTTGTTCCTGAGGGAGAGGGGATGCAAGACTTGATATGACTCTTCTACACTTTCCCTAATTTGGAACAAAAAGCAACAATCATATTTTGAACTGTGAGGCTAATTAAATTTTAAAATAATTTTTTCATTCAGGAGATAATTTCTCTCTTCCTGATGTGTTTAAATCAAGACAGACTTTTTTTTTTTAAAAAAAAAAAAAGTAAAACCCAACTCAGGAAGATATTCTGAATTTAAAGAAGGAAATCCTGCTTGAAGCTTTCTGCTCCCTGTTCTGCAGAAGGTCCAGCTGGCTTATCACAAAGACGCCTTGGATCCTTGGATTTTAAAGTCATAGAAAAGTTAACTGGAACGAGTCTCTGGAATACACCTTGTCTAACCTTTTGCCTGAAGTGGGACTATTGCCAGTTAGATCAGATCATTCATGTCCTTGTCTAGCACAGTCCTGAAAACCTCCAGGAATGGAGAACTGAACCATCATGAACTTATTAATTTAAAATATCCATTTAGACAGATGCTTTTAATCAGATATTATGACTATGTCTATATTTCCAAAGGAATCTACGACCAGAACAATCCTTGGATCTCAGGCCAGAAGAAGCAAGGCGTTTGTGTCTGCAGAATTCTGGGTCTGGAGTGGTCTGGGCTTCTGCCTTGTGTATTGCACTACATCTAGATCTCCCTGACAAACATAATTGCGCTTGTATTTAGGTTTTCTCCTTTCAAAGCATCTGGCATCCACTAGAGTGGAATTTTTGTAGCATGAGCACAAGGATGCTGGTAGCACGTGAATGTGTGTGGGGTGGTGATGGTCAAGACCTGCTGGGATAGTAGTCACAGGCAAGTGATGAACTTGGCTGAGGGAAGCATGCTTCTTGTGTTTCTCATGAATGCAGTAGATAGTCATATCCGGAAGGGAAGAGGAAACTTTGTTTCCCAGAGAAAACTTGTTTAATTTATTTTTTAATATTTTCTGAATTAATATTGCCAGTTAGGGGTGTTTAGCTTAGTTTTGGGATTACTGTAGCGTCCAGATTCAAGAGCATGGTAAGTAACAAGTACTTCTGCCAACTGGCCTTAGTTCTCTCCTTCGACTGTGTAAGATACTACAGTTCAATGGTCCTAAACAGAGATTAGTACAAACCTGCCATTGTTGAGTTTAAGAAGGTAACCTGTATGCAGCCTTATTAAATGTATGAAAAGTAATTAAAAGTCAATGATTTGACAAAACTGCTAGGTTAGGAATTTTTTATATATGTGTATTTTGGGCAAAACTAATGATAATAGATATTTTCTCTAACATCCTAAAATATTTCAACAAAAAAAAAAAAAAAAAAAGAAAAGCATTTTTAAAATTCTCTTGTAAAACTGGAGAAGGTGAAGAAAGAAGCCACAGAATAATGACAGGACTGGAACAAATGCTTTATAGTGGGAGACTTAGGGAACTTGATCTGTATAGCTCATCAAACGCATCAGGTGTTGATTTGACTGTAGAACAGTCTAAATACTTTAATGTGGAGAAAATGTTGCATATTTCAGGCTTCCTTAGTATAGCTAAAAAGATGTAAGAGAAACCAAAGTCTGTACTTAAAGGCAGATGAATTTAGACTGGGGAGAAAACACACATAATATTGAAAGTGATTAATTTTTGGAAATAGTAAACAGGAGAAATGATATAGCCTTCATCTTTTGTTATCCTTCAGCTGAGCTTATGGACAGAGCTAGATCCAGCTTCAGAGATGAATGAGGTTTGATGCAGTAATGTAGATGTTTTTAACTCAGAAAGAGGAAGGGCAGAAAAGGTGCATTTGAGAGATATGCTTTTGTCATATACAAGGCTTTGTCCATGACATGAGATAACCACTTTCACTGCTACACAGAAGGTCTGTATAAATTCTGTAATAGTCCTTTTTACCTTCAATATCTAATTTATATCTTTACATAACTATATCACAGCAGTTCATAAACACGAATTTCAGAAACTCCCAGGAATAGGAATGCGCTATATGCCATCACTTCAAGTATCTTTACGGATTCTTATGACACTAGGTAATATTGATACCTGTTTTAAAAGTCCTAGAGCTGTATACTTCCATGACGGTAGATGAAATCCTACTCCCAGACATGACCAAATCCCTTGTGTGAGTTCATGGTGATGCTGGGGCTTAGCCATCTTCAAAAGCATCAGTGGATTCTCGCACTAAGCTCAAGTGAGGATGGTCCTCTTAGCCTGTTTTCCCCCTCTCAAGAGCAGCCTGCCATGACCATGGGCATAAGCACAATAGTCTCTCATTATTTCCAGCATAGATTTATCTGATTTTTAAAACACAGGTATCGCTTTAGCAGTTGCAAGTCTGGAAATTCTCAGACAAAAGCACCAACAGAATGGGAATCATCTTGCAGCTGAGAAGCCTTGTGTACCAAATCTGAACATAAGGTGATCCTGTACGTTTCAGAATAAACCCTCACTGTATTCCAGTTTAAATTCCATTGCGCAGCTCTCCTGCCACAGCAGTGCCTGATTCTTGAATACACTCAGTGCTAAATCAAAACCATACAATTTTGTTCCTCATTGAAGCTGAGCAGGAAGCAGGCAGGCCAACAGTGCCCGTCCTCAGTGCTAATTATTGCTTTACTGTGAATATTGCTCCAGTACGGTTGTGAAGGACAGCAGCATCTTTCCAGATTTGTCCAAAAGCAAAACCAAGAAAGCACAGAAAGTGTAATAATAGCAATAAAATCCTGAAATAAAGAGAAAATAAAAGTATAAAAATACAAAAATCCATTTTTTTTCAGTGTGCTAGTTGCTACGAAGATTAAATTTCTGAAGCTGATTTAATTAAAAAATTACAAGTGCCTCCTAATTAACAGCAGAATGCACTCCCTTAACATACAAATCATTTTGGAAACATTTTTTCTATCGGTTTTATTTGGCGGACATGAAAAAAAAAGTTTTAGGTTTTCAGTGTGGATTGTTCAGTGTGGAAGTCCTGGAAATGGAAGCCATATGCTACACCAAAACTATAGTAAACAAAAGCAATTAAAGGTAGATTTTCCTGAAACATACACATGTGTGAGGAGAAGAGAGAATGCACACCTACATAAGTACATATGGTAAGGGAGTGAGTAATCTGAGTACCTGGCTAATAACACTATCAAAACAGTCTGCAGTGTGGCAGAATGGAAAAATAATGGAGAAAGACAGCCTGGAAGAAACTAACTGAAGAAAACATGACTTTTGTCTCATAAAATCTGTATTTAAAATAAAATTATAACTGCACTTGCTTTAATGATTTTTTTAAAAAAAAAAAAAAACAGTCATCAAATGAAAAGCAAAGAAATTATTGGAAACAGTAGATTTTTACAGATTAAGCAGATATTGTCATCCTTCGCAGAAGATGGGAATACAAAGGTATGAACACTGGTGCCTGCTATTGGTTTTATATTCCTGTGACTGGGCTGACTTGCCAGAGCTTTAACACCGTTACACAGCTATGTAAGGTTTTGATCGAGTCATTTTTGCAATTTGCCTCAGCCAGGCTGAGTAAATACTGGTGCTGGTTACTGAAGTCCCTTGTTCATCTCAATCATAGCTTCATGTCCAGGAATACATTTGAGAATATGATCTTTTTAGATAACACATTTTTGAAAACATAGAAATATTATTTTATTGGAAATCTAAAGAGACAATATCTCTTAGGAATAGTTGGTACTTATCTCTGATTCTTCTTGTTCAGCACAGTAGCATGGAAATATGTGGAACAAAATTTCTGTCAGGGCAAAAAATTCTGTGTTAGTTGTGTATATGTTCTTTTATTTTATAAACTTTCTCCTCACATCCATATTGCGTTTAAGATTCAAATCAGAATTTTGAACACTTACATAGCATGGTGTAGGGGATTTCAAGCATCTTATCAGGTGCTGGTCACAATGAGACTGTACTGGAGCTGTTTACAGTCTGCATAAACCTCCCCTGCTCCATCTCTGCATAGGACCCATATCTGGAAAATATAGATCTCCTCCCTGAAGACCATTAAAGTCTTCATCAACATGTTTTCAGGCTTAACCTTCAAATACAGAGTATTGGAAAATGTTAATGCTTGACATGAGGCTCCTGCGAACTACAAAATGCTCCCTTCAGGGTGTGTTTCAGCAACATGTTGACAGAATAGACACTCCAGTCTGGATTGACAACAAGTTTGATTCTATTATCAGTAGCGAAAAAGTATAACGGTCTCAACCTGGCAAAAAATTCGCTGAATGTAATGCAGTTTGGCACTAACCTAACACAAAAATGACTTCATAAATTAAACAACGTGAGTTTCGCTCCCTCTAGGACAGGAAAAGAAAAATATTTAGGGACTACTTTCACTTGCAAGAACATCAGTTACCATAAGCCACATGTGAAATGTTGTCTTCAGATAAGGAATTAATCTACTTTACTAAATAAAATGTGTCACTCTCACATAGGTGAATTATACAATTACTCAAATACACAAATATGTGAACAATGTATGCAGTAAGATTTACCTTCATAAAAGCTTTGGAGATTCTATGAACTGAATGAATTTCTAATATTTCTTGCTTTCATAATGTATTATTCAAGCAATTTAAAATTCAGTAAGTAAATGCAAGACTAAGCAAATCTCCTTCTATACGTTTAAAAAAGGAGGTCAGTGTTTATAGCGTGACTCTTGTGAATAACAAATGGATATCAAAAATTTTTGTGAACATATTCTTATTTTAAATATAGGCTGTAGTATACACATGGATTGAATAGAATGCATTCAATTCTAGGAAAGGGTATAGGTATAGAGAGTAAATACAGGATGATAATTTTATTTTTAGTTACAGAACTGGTGAGATAAGAGTGAGGATAGGGCATTCAGTTATGAAATTCCTTACCTTTGAAAAGATATCGAATAAAATGAAGATGAAGTAGGAAGGAGTTACAAAAAAATGCACCTTTGGAAGTTTCATCTGTGTGCAATTTGAGGAGTTTGTGTATCTGTTCAGGCTTTCCCAAGATTGTGAACCTGATTCCAGCATGATCCATAGTTCCATATCTGACCAGGCTGATGGATATTAAAAAATCCCAGACAGTGGGTTTAGCATACTGAAGATTTTTTTTGTACATGGACAGAGTAGCCCTGTAGTGCACTTGCAGTGCATATTGCGAGATTTGAAAGCATCAGAGTCATTGCACATATTTTTACAGCCTATACATAATTCTACTTACAGCACAACTAATTCCAAGAGTGAGGACTCCAAATTCTGCCATTGATTCATGTGTGCACTTATACCATGAATTTAATGGGAATGCTTCAAATTTGAGTTTAAAGTTAGATTGTCTTTTAAAACAGTATTTCTATTTCTATTTCTATGCTGGTAGCTAGATTACTAGGAAGGCTGAAATACTTTTTTCCTTCAGATACCAAAGTATCCTATCTGACTTTAGGCACACACGTTTGGAAAATCTCTTACCCTCTGCTTGTTTCCCTATTGATCTGCAAGGGATAAATAATGTCAACATCAGAAGAATGCTGTGATGATCAATATTTGAATGGGACTTTGGAGACTAGTGAACTTAAAGAGCTTAAGGGAAGATAAACCATAACATCCTGCAGTGTGACTTCCAATATATCTTATAACTTCAATGTCCTCTCAGTTTCTTGGAGTCTAACACCTAGTCCTCAGCTGAAGTATTATTTATGCCTGCTGAAAGTGTTCCTGTCCTGGTTTCAGCTGGGACAGAGTCAGCTCTTCTTTTTAGCAGCCAGAAGAGCTCCGTGTTCCTCATAAAAAGGTAGTTATCAGTGTTGATGGGAGGACATTGGGAAATGGACAGTCCATCACTATCCTCAGGAACTTGTTCCCAAAGTTAACAATTTCCATTGATAAAAATACAAGCTTAATTTTAATGTCAGTTCACCGGCAATTCAGAAAACTGTTTGTTTTCTGTTATGTCTTCTTATCCCTCTAGTGCTCAGTATTTATCCTAATTTCCCCTTTATCGTATGAACAATTAGTGGCTAGTTCAGCATACCTTGTTTTTTAGAGGCACGGTTTTCAAGGAGAGAAGTTGGATTTTTCTGTAAGCGTGGACAAAATGCTTTGTTTTGTTTTTTCTCTGTGAAGAACACAGTAATGTAGGTTCTTTGTATTGTCATTGTAGACTTTGGTCCCTCTGGACTCAGATCACAGGTATCCAGCTCTCACCACCAGTAAAAGATAGAGCTGAATTTCTAGTAGGTGCCTAGCTCAAATACTGAAAGGCATGTGGGATGAGCACAGCTAAGGATTGATGCTGAAGGACTTACTCGTGTTCCTAACTCAAAGACATTTCACTTCACACATGGCTACATAGAGCAATTGCTTGAACAGGCCCTGACAATATGGGAGGATCCAAGGACACACTATGTTACTGCCTTGCCACCACATTCCTCTGCCAAGCTTTCTGGTATGGGAAAATTTTTATTGAATGGTTTTTACATTTGCTTCCAGATTGCTGACAAAACTGTTGAATGGTATCAGACACATTGCAGAGCCTTGTGGATGCCCACTGGAACATTTCACATGCATTGAAGCTTCCACCAACAGAATGTTCTTGAGCTTGCTAGGAAAGTGTTAAATATTTTCTTTTAAAGGAAAAGAAATCTATTCAAAGATGATTTTATAAGAAAAGAATCATCTATTCAGAGATGATTTTTTTATAAGAAAGAAATTATTTACATTGAGGGTGGTGAGGTACTGGAACAGGTTGCCCAGAGAAGTTGTGGATGTCCCATCCCCGGCAGTGTTCAAGGCCAGGTTGGATGAGGCTTTGGGCAACCTGGTGTAGTGGAGGATTTCCCTGCCCATGGCAGGGGGGTTGGAACTAGATGATCTTTGAGGTCCCTTCCAACCCTAACCATTCTATGATTCTATGATTCTATGACTCTATGATTCTATGATTCTATGATTCTATGAATCTTCTTTTGATTTAAGAATGTAATATACAAGCTTTGAAAGTTCTTCAAATTTGTTTTTAGAAATCATCATAATGAGAATAAGTTATTGTAAGTTCTACAGAACTCATTTAATGTGTGGATGTTCAGCAAACAACACTGAAAGCGTGTGTTTTCTTTTTTCTTCTATGGTTAGGTCACGCTAAATACTATGTGCCAAGTATCTTCAGAAATTAAAAAAGGAAAAAAAAAACACCAACCCTACCCCTCCTTCCCTCAAATAAGTGATTAAACCTCTAGTACTTACTACATTCTCAAAGGCAATCAGCTGCCGCAAAATAAACAAGCAGCAAAACCAAAAAGTCACAGCTGCCCACTTTCAGTGTCAGACATTTCAGAGATGAAGGGCTAAATGCAGTCTATTTTGTTATCTTGCAGCTGGGTTTCCTATGATGAAATATCCATTGATCCATTCCATTTTATTGGTTTAGATGAGTTTTTCCTGATACGCCAGTAGGAAGTCTATTGTGGTATACAATTCAATCGTTGTATTGGTAAAAAAAAATCACATACTTTGTAGTTTGTCCTTGATATTCTCCACATGTTTGGAGTATTGAACAGCTGGGGCCATAGAAAACATTTAGAAACCACATTCTTTTATGTAGATCAATCACTTTTGTATACATTGCACCAGGCAAATGAAAATTGTTCATTTACATGTCAGTGGGAGTTTGATGTCTTAAAATAATCTTCCAGACATTAGTGTGGGCCACTGTTTGTTTTCCTTTTGAAAAAAAAAACCCTATATTTTCAGGAATGAAACTGTAAAATGAATTCAAGATTGAGAAATTAAATACATAAAACAATAATCTCTTCCCCTTTAAATAGTATCTCTGACTTAACCTTAAGAAACATAAATTTATTTCCTATAAAGTTTTTTGAGGAGACTTAAACATGGTCAGAAAGAGTGTGAAATACAGTGTAGACTATGAATAAATAGATGTTGTCAGTTAACAAATAAATAGTAATTATAACAAAGGCAGAGGTTTATGGAAGCTATGAAATGCCTTACATCATAATTTTTTCCCTCATATTATAAGTCTCTCTCTCACACCCTTGCCCCCTTTTCTGGTAGAAGGACTTGTCATAAACTGCTTTAAGAGGAGAAAAATCTTTTAAGTTATTTTATGTTGCAGCAATATGTGATAAGAAGAAACTTCAAGATGTTTTTGTTGGGAAGCTGCAGTTACGTTCAACGTAACAATATGCAGAATACGCTCCTTAAATGTCTTACCATGGCTGGCATATCAATGTTTTTCAGGGGTCAATTGGAGAGTTTAGCTACTCCTCAGCTAAGTTGTGTACCCTGAGTATTACCAGTGGCATCTTTCCTGATGGCTCGAAAACTTCTGAAGAGGACTTTATTTGAAGATGTGACCAGCCTGGAACTACTCAATGTGGTGGACTTTGATTTCCTTCAGTCCCCTGTTTTGAAACAGATAGATTATTTTAGTCAGGTGCTTGCTATAAGAAACCTGGGGTGTTGAAATGCCATACTTGACCAAAACAGTTTGCACATGCCAACATTTTGTGGCCCTCTTCACGTAACATAAGGCCTATGGCAAGAACTAGGTGAAACTAAACCACTGCACAGTGTATCAGTATGTTCATATTGTCATGGAGGGCTGCATCTTGGTTGAAGAGAAGAGATGATTAAAACTCCTATTTGACTTGTAATTTCAAAACTCTGGCAGAGACTTTAGCTCATGTGTTCTTTTAAACCAATGTTACAGTTGGTTCATTGTTATAATTTGCGGTTTTTTACCTGAAAATGTCAGTGGGACAGTCTGTAACTGCTCGAATAGAAAAATCATTTAAACACTTTCTCTTGAATGTCTTCTTTACTCCTAGTTTTCTCATGCATTCAATTGTAAAACCTCCACACAGTTATTCTTCTTCTGGCTTTTTGACTTCAGTGCTCGTCCTGGTATCTGAGGATACCTGTGATGACTAAAGGGAAGTGGGCAATGACAGTACAACAAGGAGAAGAGGACCTGACCAAAGAACACAAACAAAGCAAAGGCTTTCTTAGTTTAACAGGAATTTATTGCCAACTGCCTTCTTATTCGTTAGCACTGAGAAAACATCCCTCTCTTTCTTAAAAGGGAGATTACTAAGCTCTTTACATATTTAGTGTCTCCTAGCAAGCAGAATACAAAAAGATAGCATACAAAAAAAGGATATTAAAATGTATGGTGAAAAAAAAACAATGGTAAACACAGTGTTGTGGGTTAGGCTGAACCCCCCCCCACACACAGCCGGTCACTCCCCCTCCCGCACTCCCAGGAATGAGAGAGAGAATTAAAGGAGAAACGGGAAACTCATAGGTTGAGATAAGAACAATTTAATACAGATGATTTAATACACAGTGTAGATGCTCACCACCCCCTCGTATGCGAAGCCCGTCTCCTCCCGAAGCTGCAATCCCGGACGAACGCGAGGCCCCGAAATAGAGAGGGACAGAGAGAGAGAGAGATAGTACTCCGAGAGTGGGAGTACTGGGAGAGAGAGAAAAAGAAAGAAAAACAATAGAGCAAAAGCGCAGCAAGCGCAAAAGAGCAAAAGCGGCGAAAGAGCCAAAGCGCAAAAAGCCCTTCTTTCCCGCTGACCCTGACTTTTATACTGGGCATGACGCTGCATGATATGGAATACTAATTGGCCAGTTTGGCCCTCAGTCTTAACTTCCACCACAAATCACAAGGGTAATCATGTCCCCCTTGTCCCAGCTATGCTCCCCCCTTATCCAGCCATGTTTCTGCACTCCGGCACACTGAAAAGTCCTTGGAGTCTCAAACATCAACTTGCTATCAGCATTCTTGTCAGAGCGAGCCTCTGAGTAAAAGCAAAACACGGAGCTCTTCTAGCTGCTGAAAAAGAAGAGCTAACTCTGTCCCAGCTAAAACTAGGACACACAGTCAGGTTTAAGATCAACTATACTCAAAGCATTTAATATGGTGGCGACATACTAAAGTTTGGGTCAGAAGTATATATGCTGTATTTACAGATGTTAGAGGCATAGGAAAAAGGTATTGATTTCAGAGTTATTTTTACTGACCACATTGAAAGGCTGATGGAAGCAGAAATGCAGCACAAATCCACAGTGAAAAGTAGTTTCCGAAAAAAAAAACACCTAATAAGTGCTAGAATTCTGAGGCAATAAAGATTTCATGACAAATGAAAAATATTCTATATTCTTTGTTAACAGCAATACTAAAGACTGTACAGAGAACTGCCAGAAATGAAAAAGAATAGGTTTAGTTGTCAGAATAATGGATAGTGAAAGCTGGAAGTGCTGACAGTCAGGCTTATTGACTCGTAGGATAAAACTGTGAAAATCTTCTCTCTCTCTCGACATGTTTATTTCCCCTGAGTTCACCCCACTTTTCTCTGCGAAGTCAAAACATGTGAATTTTCCTGATTTCTGGCCTAAACACTGTGACATAGGAATGGAGATTTCAAAATCTGCTGTCCTTTTGCTGAAAAAAAAATTGCTGGGAGTTCTAGATTTCAGGTGAGAAGGAACTGTTCTGTCCATCTAACCTGACCTCCTGCAGAATCGTATCCTAATTGCTGGGTTACACCCACAGTTTCTGTGTAAAATTTATTAAAAATAGCATGTCTGAAATTTGGGTTTTGCAATGTGTTTCAGTGATGAATGATCTTTTGGCATTGTGAAAAAGTCCCAAGCTAGAAGCTGAAACCCTCTAGCCAGTTATTGGTAAGAAGCACTTTTCGTTTTGAGTGGTCTTCATGACACTTAAAGGGACTTTGAAAAGGCACAGGGATTCTCTTGCATTGACACAGATGCAGGATTTGAGCCTACTCAAGTTTGAGCAAAATCTGAATGGCCTTCATTTTTGTGATAGCAGTGGTGACAGGTTTCTAGACTTTCTTCCCAGCTGAAGGCCCTCTGTGCTTTCAGAATATAACCTGAGGTGCTGTCAGAGCTCTGTAGTCCTGGGAAGAATATGGATGGGTTTATCAAACACTTGTAAAGTGTTTAAGGAAGCTAAGATCCAATTTAGGTGAAAGGGGTTTGAGTGGTAGAAGTTCTTACAGCATTTTTAGCTACCAGAGTCTATGTGGACAAGTACAGACAGGTTCACCCTACGCTGCTTGTGTCCCATATAGGACAGGCAAGAGATAGATCCAGTCCAGAAGACATTTACCAATGTTAAAACAGTACTGTGTATAAGCTGACATGTCCTCCTATGTGACTTAAAGAGCTAGAAAACCATGAGAAATTATTCAGCAGAGTAGTACAAGGGAGAGTGCATTAGCCAGGTGGCTAGCACAGCTATGTGGATTCCAGACTGGAACTGGCATCTGTCCAGACTGCTTGCAGCGAAGGAGATCAGGCTTGTCTGCACTGGTCTGGACAAACATTCTCATAGTTGCATTGCTTTTGAGTAGCAGTTGGTGCTCTTGAGACTACGGAAGGTTTGTATTCCATGTCACACTTTGTCATCGAACAGATACTGAAACTTGGGCAGAATACCGTAATTGTCTGACTCTCATTTTGTAGGTGCTCCGGGTTTCCTCTGTTGCTTATGTTTAAATCATGTGAGTCGGAGCCATCTCAAACCACATGTATCTACAATCCCAATAAAAGAGGGAAAAGTGAGAATGTGGGTTGGGATTTGCAGAGTATGCTTAATCACAGAATCACAGAATCACAGAATGTTAGGGATTGGAAGGGACCTCAAAGGATCATCTAGTCCAATCGCACTGCCTGAGCAGGACCATCTAGATTAGATCACACAAGAACGCGTCCAGGCGGGTTTTGAACAATGAACAAGGATTTATAATAATGAGATACTACTTCTAGAACTAGTTGAAAGCAGAGTTTAAGCAATCCCTGCCTTTCAAAAAATTCAGCATCTGTGGTAGAAATGTTTATGTTTTCAAGAAGCAAAAAGATACTCATTGACCTCAGGTCTAAATCTGAAAGCACGTCTTGCCTGGCTCCAAATCAGAGCGTACTAGCTGATCCCAGACTATTGATGAGAATATTTATTTTCCTCAGCCCATAAAAGCTAGCAAAATGCTGCAGGGAACACTTCTGAGCTGGTATAAAAGAAGACTGAATGACATCAAGGCCTTTGCAATTCCTAATCACTATAATTCTATGATTTGATTTAAGACCAGTTGCCACATAAATACCAACCAGTTTGGTACTTTTTTTCCATTTCAGGACACTAGAAAAACTTTCTTGTTTTAATACCTATGTAAGCACTAATTTTTACAGACGTCTTAAGATGTACAGCACATACAGTAGCTACAAATTAGCATATCATGCATACGTTGCTTTGTGTGCTTTCTGGAAGGGGTCCAAGGATGACTGACTAACACATGGCACGTTTCCTCTTCGCAACATTAACACGAAGTCAACACCTGCAGTGATGTAAGCCCATGACTCACCTGCCTGAACGGAGGTCTCTTTAGGATCAACTGTTGTGCGCAGAATACATCTGCAACATCCAAATAAATGAGCCCTTCTAAAGTAAGTCAGCGCTACCCCTGTTTAGAATGCAGGGCTCTTGTGAAGGCTGAGGTGAAGCAGCTGGCTAGCAGCTTTTGTGAGTCATTTTAAAAAGCCACTCTCACAGCTGGAGAGAAAATAGCCCTGGCAGCACTGGCAATCCATTATGAAATGTAAAAAGTCCTTCTCTGGGCGGAAGGAAAACCTCACCCAGCTGTCAAGTGTTTGAAACGTTGGGGGGAAAGTGCGCGCGCACGCACGCACATGGCCCTGGCTTGCAATGCCGGGAATACAGAGGCCACATCACGTAAAATCAAATCTGTGCTGAGATTGAAAAAAGCATGGCCTGGTGAGTTTACATTTTAGAAATCGGTAACAGTTTTGGTGAATGAGATATCAAGCACTTTTTATCATCCAAGAACGACTGGCCTGCAAGTCTCTTTTCTGATTTAAATTCTCCTCTTCAACATACCTGTATCAAAAAGACACTTGACCTCTGCTTACATGATTGTTCAGCTATATCGATCTGAAAGGTTCATATTGCAGAGAAGGGAAAATCTAAGTGGCAGAACAATCAATCTCTAATCTCATCTTTTTCCATTTGGCAAACATAAAATGTAGTTAGTGAATAGCTTCTAAATGTAAACCGATTTAAGCCAAGAGATGCTGATGCTGCATATTTGCAGCATAATAAAAGATGACTAATTTAGAAGACTCCATAGAATAAAGCAATGATGAATTCAAGTAGAAAGATGTGGAGAAAGATGACTCGAATAGCTGTGAAGCCTGAAGGAATTCCATGTGAATGCAATTTGCAGACAAATGAGAAAGGGGATCTTTGGAGGTGAAGCTCAAATATAGGTTTTCAGAACTTCTTTCTGCAGTTTGCCTTATTTACAGCCACACAAAATGCAGTCTGGATTGTATTTTCCTGGAACGGTACTGACATCTAGTGGCAGTTTACACTGATCCCGCTAATCATCCCTCTGGGAAAACGAAATAACCTACCTCTTCCACAAGTCCTAACTACGACCCTTTCCAATGGTTAGATGACCATACCACATTTTTTCCCTTCTGCACTGCAGGGATGCAAAATGTAGGCTCAGCTGAGGCCTCAGAACTCAGAAAACTCTCTGGAATTTTATAAAAACAATTTTTAAGATTTTCGTGGCTTCCTTTTTGAGAAGGACTAAGGCGCAAAGCTAGTGAAGGACTCTCCATTTTAACTAAAGGTGACAGTTATCTATAACTGAATGGTAGCTTTCGAATCACATGTGACCAGAGATGTTTATTGAATTACTATGTTTAAATGGGATCTATTGAGCAGAACAATGTCTTTATTATCTGTAGAATTGGAAGTGATGTATGATTGTTTCTGAAAAATTATATTAATTTCAGGTGTCTACAGTTCAAGAAAGGTGATAAACTGGGGGAGATTTAGAAAAGAATTGTGGTAAAGATAAAAGACTGAAAACAGATCTTACAGTGAAAGACCTAAAGAGATGAGTCTGTTTGCTTTAACAAAGGGAGAGAAGTGGTCATAGTTTATGAGTACATATATATGAAGAAAAATAATACGATAGCAAACAGTGCTTTAAACAGTAAACAGAAACATAAAAAGATGTAGTGAAAGGCAATTAAAAGGAGACAAATTTAGAATTTAAATGAAGCAGAACTTTTTGTACTGATAAAAGTAATTAACCCTTGAAATAATTGTTGAAAGCCTCTGGTAGAGTTTCCATTTCTGGAGCATCTTAAATCAAAACAGGTTTTCTGAGAGATGTGCCTCCTTCAAATGGAAGAGAAACCATGAGGATGGGCAACCATTGGAGCAGATTGCCCAGAGTTTGTACAGTCTTCACTCTTGGAGGTTTTCAAGCCCTGAGGACCTTGGTCTGATCTCATAGCTGACCTTGCTTTAAGCAGGTGGTTGGACTAGAAACCTCCTTATGGCCCTTCCAATCTGATTTATTCTTTGATGTTATGATCTTATGGCCTAATTCAAGGAAGTCTGGGATCCTATGACAGGTTCTAATCTCTACAGTCTATAAAATGATCCAAGAAGGAAATAATGCTTCACAAAACTTGTTCTTGATAATTTTCAAAATGCACATTTTTCTGTATTTTTTAGATAAAGGTAGGCATAAGGAGAAAACTGTAATTTCCTAATGCATGTTCAGTGTCAATGAGAAATCATCAAGACAAAAATTACCAATTCTCTGATTATTCTTTCACATAATCACAGAAAGCTTGAGGTTAGAAGGGACCAGGAGTCACCTGATTCAACTCTTCTGCGGAAGCAGGGCTACCTAGAGGCAGCTGGCCAGGTCTGTGTCCAGATGGCTTTTGACTATGTGCAAGGATGGAACCTCCACAACCTTTCCGGACAACCTATGCCAGTGCTCAGTCACTCTCTCAATAAAAAAATGTTTCCTGATGTGTTTCAGTTTGTGCCCATTGCCTCTTTTCCTGTCACTGGGCACCACTGAAAAGAGCCCATCTCCATCCTTTTTGTACTCCACTTTCAGATGTTTATACACATTAAGACAAACCCCCTCAAGCAGTCTCTTCTCTAGGCTAAACAGTCCCAGCTCTCTCAGCCTATCCTCATAGGCGAGATGCTCCAGTCCCTTTAGCATCTTTGTGACCTTTTGTTGAACTCTATCTGGTATGCCCATGTCTCTCTTGTACTGAAGAGCCCAGAACTGGACACAGTACTCCAGATGTGGCCTCACCAGCAATGAATAAAGGGGAAGGACCATCTCCCTCGATTTGCTAGCAGTGCTTTGCCAGCCCAAGATACCATTAACCTTCTTTGCAGCAAGGGGACATTGCTGGCTTATGTTCAACACGGCATCCACCAGGAACCTCTGGTCTGTCTCTGACAAGATGCTTTCCAGGTGGGTGGCCGCCAGCACATACTGGTGCACGGGGTTGTTCCTCTCCATAGAATCATAGAATCATTAGGGCTGGAAGGGACCTTCAAAGGTCATCTAGTCCAACCCCCCTGCAAGGAACAGGGATATCTCCAACTAGATCAGGTTGCTCAGGGCCTCAAAAGCATGGCCTGGTGAGTTTACGTTTTAGAAATCAGTAAAAGTTTTGGTGAATGAGATATCAAGCACTTTTTATCTTGCACTTCCAGGTGCAAGACTTTGCGTTTGCCCTTGTTAATCTTAATGAAGTTCCTGTTAACCCATTTCTCCAATCTGTCGAGGTCCCTCTGGGTGAACCCATGACTCTCTGGTGTGTCAGCCGCTCCTCCCAGTTGTGTGTCATCAGCAAACTTGCTGAGGGTACACTCTGTCCCATCATCCAGATCATTAATGAACATATTAAACAAGACTGGACTCTGGGGTACCCCACTAGTTACTGGTCTCTGACTAGACTTCATGCTACTGATCACTACCCTCTGAGCAAAGCCTTTCATCCAGTTTTCAATCCATCTTACTGTCTGTTCATTCAACCCATACATCAACAGCTTCTTTATCATGATCTTATGGGAGACTGTGCCAAAGGCTTTTCTGAAGTCCAGGTAGACCATATCCACTGCTTTCCCCTCATGTACCATGCCAGTCGTTTCATTGCAGAAGTTTATCAAGTTGGTTAAGCATGACTTTCCCTTAGTGAAGCCATGATGGCTACTCCTGATATTTTTCTTTTCCTTAATATGCCTGGAAATACTTTCCAGAATTAGCTGCTCCATCGCCTTCTCAGGGATTGAGGTGAGGCCGACCGGCCTCTAGTTCCCTGTGTCCTCCTTGCCCTTCTTGAAGATGGGAGAGACATTTGCTTTCCTCCAGTAGTCAGGCACAGGGGAAGAAGACATCTCCATAGTGATTACAGCAGGCGGGCTAAAAGACCATTAAAATTGCAGCAAAAATACAGTAAAAAAAAAAAATAAGGAAAAAAAAAAAAGACTAAGTTTAAAAATCAATAGAAAGAAAGGAAAATTATATGAAGTGATGGGGAAAGAAATGTAATATCTCATGAAGATACAATGGCAGATTCAGATCACACAAATACCTTCTTCTCTGCAGTACTGGGACTCGAGACAGAAGAGACTATACAATAGGTTACAGCTGGAGAAGAGGCCTTCCGACGGGATTTTTTTGAGTGGAGCTTTGATGTGTGGGGTACCCAAAAGTTGCCACACAGGAGATTAATCCTCTTCTCACTCAAAATCACTGTTCCTCCGATGCAAGAAGGACTAACTAAAAGGAAATGCACCTGGTTTTTAGGATACTGGGCTGAAGAAAAGCTATGCTATAAAACTGCATTAATGTATAAGGTGTAGCCTTAGTATTAGAGACTAAATTATTTGAGTTAGGTTCAATGGCTTAAATGTGAAAACACTGTAGGCTGAGGCAGACGAAGGGGAAGTAGAAAAAGAGCAAGATGAGAGGATAGAAAAGATAGCATCATTTTTCTGTTTTCTTCACTCTCCACCTAGTTCTGTTGCCCAAACTATATGTATTTTTCAGTGTCAGTGAATGTACTTGTGTGTGTATATATACATATATAAACAAAAATAGGACCATTAGAAGTGAGTAAATACTAAAACTTTAGCTATTTGGAGCATAAATATGTATGCACATACACATTTCTACAGTTTATTATAGGCTACCAGTTGAAATATTTTTAGGTACTGACAGTATTTTATTTTATTTTTCCAAGAAAAGAGTCTCTCTTAACAGCGGAACAGGACACCATGCCAAACTACAAGGAAGAGATTTGCCATTTCAGGCTGGAAGAAGATGTACAAAGCTACAACACATCTGTTCATTCCCCTTGAACAGTTAAGGAAAATAATACTATGCCAACGTTGACCAGCAGTGGATAACGTAATTCCTTATGGAAAAGGAGCTCCAGTTACTGTCTGTTCATGATCATCCTTGTCCATGCATCTGTCAACCACCTGTTTTAAGGCCTCTCTGACTTTTCCTGTGTAATACACAGACCACACAAGACTGATTTTTCATCTATGCCTGGTCCCAGCAAAATATATTACACTGAAATCAATCCCTCCCAGCCTTCATAATGCCCCAAACTGACAGAAACACTACTTTGCAGCACATTGTCCATACAAGCAAGCTAGCCAGGCTATAGCACATGATCAAAGATAATAAAGCAGTTTGGAACTAAGGTTTAAGAGTAGTTCTCTTCTTTTATGATAGCAGATGTGTTAAAAAATTAATTAACAGAATAATTGATCTCCCTTTTTCATAATGAAAAACAAACCCCCCAAAATGCAATCTTGAACAACTGAAGCAAATATTAAGCAGTACCTTCAGCTATATTGCCATCATTGTTACACAGTCTTCAACATTGGTATTAGAAGAGTGAAAAACACAAGTGGACTCATGTCTATGATTTCACTTCGACTTAAAGCACTGTATCACTTTGATAGTGTCCAACAGCTGTGAAATCACCCTAGTAAACCACTCCTTTCCCTTCTTTCTCTCCTTCGCCTTTTCCTTCCATCACTTCATCACTCCATGCCATCACTGTTCCTTTCTACTTCATTTCTTCTTGATCAATTTGATTCAATAGATTTTCACAATATATGACTTGCCATTTTGCTTAGTTTGGTTAAGTAGTTAGCAGATGCCTCAGAAGCAGGACAAGATAGTTCTAACAAGTAATTCCTCTGGGTGTATTAGTTACAGGCTGGCCAATACCACGAAGCTAAAAGGAAGACATTTCCAAATTCAATTATGGTAAATATAGATATTTTTAAATGGTAGATGTTTTTGTTACTGAACTACTTCCATTTCCAAATCCAGATAACCTCTGCAATACTCCCTGTCAGAGAGTTTCGCAGACGCTACATATTCTATGAGAAAAGGCTATTCCTTACTCCATTTATTGCATGTACTACCTTTGAAAGTCACACAATATTTCCCTGCTATTGCAGACTGAGACAAAATGAATGGAAAATCCTAATTACACCACTTTTATATCCTTAATTATTTTTTTGCTTTACAATAAAATCTGTTATTCCTCTTCTTAAACACTGTCAATGCTATCATACAAAAAATAACATGGATGGATAAAAACATATCAATACTGTCTTTTATCTTTTTTTGCCCCTGTCACTAAACATGTTCAAATTCATTTCCTTTCTCCTCACTCCACCAATACACTTCCACTGACAGAAAATACACCCTGAAACAATTAAATATATTGTCAACACTGTTCTATGGATAGAAATGGTTTTGGTCCCTCTAAATACCATTATGAAACTGGTGAATAAAATATTTTCCTTATCCAAGTGCAGTTGAAGGCCCCAGGGAAACATAACCTGTCAACATACAGGCTTGGTTGATTTCTGTGATTAAAAAAAACTCCAAAAATATTATACTACTATACCTTTTAATTCAGAAACACTTATACTTTTAAAAAACTGGTTGCACAAGTACGACTTATTTCTATTCTGTAGGGAATAATTCCATGATATGAAGAGTTGTTAGACCAAAATAACTTCGTCGACCCTTGATAATAGCTGATGTCATATCATACAATAGTGAAGTGATGTAGCGAAAGCTGTATAATCTCTGTGTATAGAAAACTAGCACTAAAGTAAAGTCACCATGGGCAGGGCTACAGGCCTAAAGTCTAAACCAACCAAAACAATTTGAAGCCAGGATTGCCTGACTGCCAAGTTAGAACGAGTCTGAAGACATGTTAGGACAGGAAAAATATCCTGATACTGTCTTCTGTAAATCTGACTTTAACTGAAACTGACTAGCTCCATTCTTCACTTACAGTGTTCTTAGTAATATCGACTATGTGGACTGGTGTTTGTAAAGGAGTAGGTAAGAAGCAAGTGGTAGTCATTTTGTAGAACATGGACATGGAGCTGTTGGAGTGAGTCCAGAGGAGGCCCATGAAGATGATCCAAGGGCTGGAGCACCTCTGCTATGAAGACAGGCTGAGAGAGTTGGGGCTGTTCAGCCTGGAGAAGAGAAGGCTCCTGGGTGACCTTATTGCAGCCTTCCAGTACCTGAAGGGGGGCTACAGGAAAGCTGGAGAGGGACTTTTTACAAGAGTATATAGTGATAAGACAAGGGGTAATGGCTTTAAACTGAAAGAGGGTAGATTTAGATTAGATATAAGGAAGAAATTTTTTACATTGAAGGTGGTGAGGCACTGGAACAGGTTGCCCAGAGGAGTTGTAGATGTCCCATCCCTGGAAGTGTTCAAGGCCAGGTTGGATGAGGCTTTGAGCAACCTGGTGTAGTGGAAGGTGTCCCTGCCCATGGCATGGGGGTTGGAACCAGATGGTCTTTAAGGTCCTTTTCCACCCAAACCATTCTATGATTCTATGATAAGATGAACATGAATGTGATAAACATGAATCAGAGAAGTAAAAGTACTTATTTAGTAAAAGATGCCATCCTTCAAAAATGAGAGAAAGAACCTTCAAGTGTCAAGATGGATACCATGTGGGCAAGGCTGGATCCTCCAAGGCAACGAGCAACATTTGAAATCCCAAGTCCCAGTTGTTGCTGGTTCTTGTCAGTCTGGGCCCAGATCATTGTTGGGTTATATTCAAGTGTGTCCTCACATGGACATACCAGCGGTAGAAGATATGTTTATGGACCTACTGGGACTGGGAGTCCAACCACAGCATGACGGTGAGAGGGATCACCTGACCAGCACTGTCTCCTGTGAGAAATGGAGAAAGGAAACCTCAACTTGCTTTGCTTCTTTTTCAGGCAGCCTTTGGACCCAGCTGGATGCCACAGAGAATGTCAGGGCATAGTATGGGCCTGTGGCTCCCCAGGAGCCAGAGTGGCAGAGATTCTCTGGGGCGGCAGTGCAGGGCAGCCAGGGGCACCGGGAGCAGCCTCAGCCCTGGGCACTGGGACGGAGACAGGTCAAGGCTCGGCAGAGTCCATGGCCAGGATGGACCACGCAGAGCAGGGCCTCAGGGTCCTGACACAGGAGTTACTTGATGGAGCAAGCACGTTATCCTTTGCCCTCAGACAGGCTCAGGGAGCTGGCCTAATGTGGCTCACATGGCTGTGCTGATTTGTATGGGGAGCAAAGTTTCAGCAGAACCTGCAGAAGATATTCTAGCTGTCCAGGTTGCACAGCTGACCTCACTCAGTTTCTCTTTCTCCCTTTTTCCATTTTTTTTTTTTTTAATTTTAAGCTTATTCCAAATGCAATAAGAAAAAATACCTGGTATCCAATATGGATCTCCTCACTCCCCTGAGTATCTTTGGGGTTGCTGGGAATGGAGGACTTGTCAGGGGACTGCAAGGTTGAAACTGAGTCAGGGAAAGGACACAGTGGAAACAGCAACATAGGACTAAAAAGTTATCAAGCTTCTTCTTTAAAATTATAAGATTTTTTTTTTTTTTTTTTGCCAGTTTCCTCTGGTTTGTGGTCTGGAGGGAAGAAACACAGAAGAAAAAAGAAAAGATTAAAAGAAGGTCCACTTCCAAGATGGGAAGGGAAAGATTGCAACAGGCATTTGGAAGAGACTGGAAAAACTCATAAGTAAAACTCTCTTTGAAATATTAGAGCTGCTTTGTCTGAAAATATTGGCATAAAGAATGGAAATAAAATAAAAATGAAAGTTTTTGTACATATTCTATTATTTCATATATTTAGCCGTAAGACTTTGGAAATGAAATAGCCCAAAGAAAATGTGTTGGTAGAGTATTTCATATGGTTTAACAGCAACAGAAAGGATCTGAATGATTCAAAAAGCTTATATAACTGTTTTGTTTTATTCATTTACATAAATCACATTTACCGTAGGTGTTTTATTCAAAATAAAGTTTTGGGAAAATAAATTGAACAGATGAACCTAGGCAAACCTGGTGATTTTTTCATGAGTAGTGTTTGATGATAAAAGCATAAAAGCATAATGTGGTATCATTTCACCAAGGCACAATATGGATCATCCATATGGAGCAGAAGTTGATAATACTGCAAAGAAGCAAAAATAAACAGAACAGATGTACTTGTAAAATCAAGTCTGCACCCACCCCAAGTACCTGTTTCTTTGTGTAGAAACTTCTACAAGTTTTGTTGGATGGTTCTGTCCCATGGTGTAGCTGGAACAGGAAATAGCTCGTATCTGCTTCACAGAGCACTTGGCTTTATCATCTCAACATCGTACACACCTCTAACAGTCCCAGTGTGGATATCTGCTCGCTCCTCGCGGTGGTGAACAACATTGCAAGGGAATTCACTTGATTTTCTATTGTTCCTCTGCAGCCTGCACGTGAAGAAAGACTTGTGTCAGATTCAAACTACTTCAGGTCTCAGGACTTCTTTGGTTGAGTAGAAATACATCACTCATACTGCATTGTGCAGAGCGGAGCCACCCAGGGTATGAGCAGCTCTGCTGCTTAGACTCACTTGGTCTGACTCTTTGGAAATACTGTAAGTTTTCAAACCTTTACTTTTCATATCCTAGAGAAAGTGAAACAATTTTCCTTCACTTGTGAAATGTTCACCTGTTTTTTCTTCTCAGCAAAGAAAAGAACACATCAGTTACTTTTACAAAATAACTCCAGTCCTTATGCCATAGTGAGTCTCCCATGCACCTAAGCAGATGGAGCAGTTCTTCTGGGGTCTTTATGCACTGATTATGGATAACCAAAACAGCTGGGCAAGACTCAGTTTTGGCCTGATTGGGGCTGATTGCGACTCAATATTGGCCTTGTGGTTATTAGAAATCCAGTCACCAATGCCTTCTAGGCTGACATTGAGGTTTATTCCTCCACTATTGATCAGCTGCCCACCCAATGGCTGTTTACTCCTCTATATCCTTTGCTTAATAAAGGCTTGAAAATGTCCTCTCCCCTTCTCTTTCTTACAGGTGCCATATTGCTGCTCCTTTAAATGCTGATATACTTGTAAGTGTTCTGTGCCATTAAAGCATACACTACAGTATTTGAAATGAAGACACTGCAAGCTGTGTTGTATGTTTATAAATGCAACAGAAAGTACTTAAAATTATATGAAAATCTCTCAATTCTTTTTTTCTCTTTTAAAGCTCACATCCCCTATTCCATTAGTAAAACAAGACAGATGTGAACTAGTAGCTCAGCAATTTGGTGGAATGAGCACTCATGAACCAGAATTTTAAAAAGTGGGCACACAGGGATAGGTTCTTCATGCCATAGCAGGGCAGATCATGTGGTCAACATCTGGAAGATACCATACATGGACTCTGATTTAATAAAGTAGTCACCCATCTGCTGCTTTCTCAGAGTGAGGAGAATAAATAGCACACCACATCCCACACACTCCAGCTGTCCCCAGCAGCCAGTGCTCTGCAGCTCTGCTAAAAATAAAAAAAAGTAACTTTACGGTATTTCAAAAAAGATTGCTAGTTAGAAAAGAGAGGGAGGCAGTGTGCAGTAAAGGGAGCTGTCTAAGAGTACCTGTAAGCATTTCGAAGTGAAGAAGAAAGTTGTCTTTTGTTTGAAGATGGCCTTCTTTTCAAGCACTGTCATACAGCTTGTGAACATTTACATCACGTGCCAGCAAGCCTGTCTTTTTCAGAAGGTATTCTAGTTATTTCTCCTATATTCTGGTGTTGATGTGCTGATGTGCAGTGGAATCACTATAAAGGGGTCACTGAGTCCGCAATTCGTTGACTGCAGCTCAGTAATAAAGACTTTGCAGCTTTACCCTCTACAAGTCTCCTAGCATGAATGAGTTAAACAGTACCCCTAACTTTGCTGTGATAGTGTGAGCAAGTTATTATAGAACCTTAGGGACTGATCCTTCATTCACCTGGGCAGAAGAAAGGTCTAAGGCAGTAGATCTTTCTAGATTTCCATGGGGGAAAATTATAGGCAGACCACTAGCAAAAATCCAGACTGGGGAGGTTAATAAAAAGATTAGGCATTGTAGACAAATAGTTCTCCACTCCATCACAAGTCGGTGGAGACCTAATTTATTTCGTTTCACTCAGCCTTAAGATCCTTGGAAAGAGGAGTCTAGAGTATAGCAGAAAGTATTCTGCATGGAACAAGTCAGGAGATTAAGCAAGAGACATATTTTTATGAGATCTAGTTCTAAGTTGTTTACTGATTTAGCTAATTCATTACAGACAACCAATGAAATGATAATAAACGCATTTTAAAGTACACTTTGAATCTGCATTGTTTTCAGAGCAAATACCATAAAGCTGACATTACTGTATTCCTAGTGCTTGGTAAGTGTAGCAGGACCTCCTACTTTTCAAGGCATATCCACTCTACAGTCAGGCATGTGGCTGCAACCCACAGAAATATGTATGTACTTACTTCAGTTTACTTAGCTCAGAGATTAAAAGCCTTAAAACCACCACGGGTTCAGCCCCTGGGAGCACATCCCGGGCTCCAGATAACCTTGTGCTGCCAGGACTGAAGATCATTCTGTCGTGCTTTCAGTGTTACTGGTGTCACGGTCAGTTTGAATGAAATACACATTACTTATATTCTCTGATTACAGTGTAGATGTAGCCAGAATAATTTCCTTATTTTCTCCTATACTGAAATGTGCTCATAGATATGAATATGAAAGTCTGTTTCTACACCTTTTCTGGCTTTTCAATCTGAACATACGGAGTGCAAAACTAGTGCCAACCTTCAATAACACACTACTGTACCAGTTTAGGCCTGTAAACAACCCAGGTATGGTAGCATGGCTCTGTCTGGAACTAGTGAGCCCCACTGATGTCCCACTAAATGTGTCTTTACTGCCTCTGGACCCACACTCGCACAAGTAGACACAGTGTGGGAGTTTCTGAGCTACAGTCTCCAGCAATACAAGGGGGAGTTCATGTGGAGACAGCTGTCTTGCCTCCCTACACAGCTTCATCTAGGACCGAGCCTGGATAAAGAGAGAGATGATCACTAGTGGCTGGATCTGGATAAAAACAAATTCAGAATTTAAGATACAGTATAAGTTAGTATTTGAATCCAGACACTAGAAAATCTGTAGGAACAGCTCTGCTCATATATTATTGACTAGTTCTGCCTACCCTTCATGCATTTGCTTATTTGTTTGTCTTCTTTACAACTGTGCAAAAACTTCGGGGCTACATGGAGAGCGAAGATTAAGAATGTCATCTGATGCAGGAGGAGGAAGGTACACAACAACACCATTCAGTGATCATGGGGATGCCTAAACCATATGTCGTGGTTTTTCGACTGAGGGTCAAGACAAGAACCAAGAGGGAGCACTCACCAACCATGGTCCCAGGCAAAACATGACTCAGGCTTTTTTCTTGAAACAAAACAATTTATTAACAGTTACTTAACAAGAGACAAAAGGGGACAAAACCAGTTACTTGAGAGAAGAAAGAGAAAACAAGGCCAGATCTTAAGCACAACAGCCTCCCCACCCCCCTTTCCTTTTGTTCCTGGCTCTACCTCCCCCCCCAGCGGCGCAGGGGGACAGGGAATGGGGGAGTGCAGGTCAGTTCATCCATGATGTTAACTGCCGCTCCTTTCTTAAAGGAGGAGGAGTCCTTACACCATTTTTCCCTTGATTCAGTGGATCCCCTACTCACGAGGAAAAAATCCCCAAACTTTTCCAGCGTAAGTCCTGCCCGCAGGATTGCAGTCCTTCCCCATGGATTGCACCAGTTCGGGCTTTACCAGTCTCGGCCTCTTAGGGAGCTGCTGCCACTCGTGTTGGTGTGGGCCATCCCACGGACTCCAGATGCTTCCACGACCTCGTCGTGCATCCCCATGCTCCACGACCTCTCCTGGGCTCAGGCATCTCCTTCCCGACGTGGGCTTCTCCACGGGCCACGAGTGGGTCTCTGCTCCGCCGAGTACACCCTGGCTGCAGGGGGGCCGCCTGCCATCTTCACACCGATTTGCAAGGGAAAACTTCAGCTCCAGCACACCTCCTCCTGCTCCATCTTCACTGACCTGGTCGTTGTGGCTGTTTTCTCTTAGATCTTAATCCTCTCTGGGGGAGCTCGGCCTGGCGGGCACCCCGGGAGCGAGGTGCTTCCCGAGCCCCCAGTGCAGCTCCCCCGGCGCCATCTTGAGCACATGGCGCCGGCCCAGGCCCGAGCGGCCGCCCGGCCGGGAGCGAGGGCAGCGCCCTCCTCCCCTCTCCTCGTTCCTGGGCCAAAAGACCCTTTCCCGCCCCTTTGTCCCAACTTAAATAGGGCAATTCGCAGAGGCGCCGATTTGGCTCAACTCCCCGAGGGGAATGGGACTCAGATCTGGTGTCACAGGGAGCAAATCCCCTCTCCTGCCACCAGAACACCCCGACACACATCAAACTATCACACCATATCACTCCTCCATGGGCCTGGTACACAAATTTCTTCAGCAATTCCTCCTATAACTCTCCACCTATACCTTTTTATATTTTATACAGCAACGTGTATATTTTCAACTACATTATCTCCAGCTCAGAATAAATTTTCCAGGGAGTAAAGTCTGTAGCAAGGTTTTGCCATCTTCTAACTGCATGCCTCATCTGCTTGGCTGCTGCAAAGATCCTTCTGAGGAATGGCAAGGGCTGTCATTAGGACACCCCACTGCATAACTATATTGCAGTCTCCATCACATTTATGTGAAGAACATAGATGTGATGGCCTTTTATTTCCTAGATAAATACTTTAGCTACTAGCCTATCACACTAAAATTAAGTAGTGCCTCCAACAAACAATGTCACATGAAGCTGATCACAGTCCTGTATGCCTGTTCCCTTTGTGGCTTTGCTAGGGATGGAGTTCAGATTCCTAACTGTCTTTATCTACACCCCCACAAAGCACTATTAGGCTATTTGTGCTTTATTTCCCAGGAGAGATGCTTTGGACAAATGTAAGCAATTAAACTGAAGTGCACCAGGTAACAGTCAAGCTAAAGATAAAGGTATCTAATAAATTCAGCACTAACCCAAAAAGTAGGTGTCCTGGAGTGCTACATGGAATGTAAATGAGAACCTAAATCTAACACAGGTGGGATTCTAACAATCTGTACCCTGACTCACACTCTAGAGTTATTATGATGATGAAATGGAAAATAGGATGGCATTATCCAAGACAACATGTAATTCCAGGAAAGTATTTTTCTCTAGCTGAAGAAAAACAACTAAACTTCTGACAGATGTTTAGAGGATTCTCAGCCTTGTACAAACAAGTTATTATTGGCATTATCTAAATGTACTCATATGCCACCCTTGAAGTGTGAACACCCTTGCTAGAATTAACAATGCATTACTCAGAAGCATAAACATGAGGGTAATTAAGAGGCCCAACCTATGACTAAGTCTTAACCACCTTTGAGTCTTTCTTACCAGGTCATTTATCATTAGCTCCAGTTCTACTTAACATTAGACATATAAAAAGTACCATCTGAACACTGAACATTCCCTGTCTTCAAGGATTTCTCTTGCAGCAAAGATATTTGCCATCTGGTGAACCTCCATACGCACAAAATTATAATTAAATTGCCCCTGGTCCCTTGCATTCTGTTTGTCAGAATGTTCTCTGAAACAGTCATGGAGTGCGTTATAAAGCTGGATTTTATAAAAACAGTTGGTTTGTTTGTTTTCTACACTTTTGCTAAAGAAGTAGCACAATGAACAGCATTCTAGCCTGGTTTTAAGTTGGTGAGAAGTAAATGCTACACTGCAATAAAATTAATTTGCTGTTATTCCATTAATTCAGGTTCTAAAAATCTTACTGCCAGTTCTCCCTTTTGAGCCTTAGTCCCACACAAAATCCTTGCAGAGATCCGTAGAAGGGCATTGCATCTCTGAAAGCAGGAAATAGTTGGAAGTAAGTTTCTGCCTTGAGGAAACCCTGAAAATTCTCCATGAATTATCAATACATAATTTTGTGTGGCCCTGAAATGTAAAGTAGATTAAGTAATGACAACTGATGGAGAGACTTTGGTTCTGGCTATGAAAGCTGAATAAAGAATTCATAGTAAGTAATTTATTCAATTACATGGCCTCTTTGTCTGCTCAGAGAATACAAATTAGTAGAGATGTATATTGATTTCCCATTGTCTTTTTTACTTTGGAGACTGATTGTGATCAGCATGAGATAAGTATTTTTTACTTAATGTTTGAAATCTGACTCATGCTGACTTTGTCAGAAAAATCATAAAGCATTGTTTCTCTCCTTCTCCTTGAATGAATACTGCTCTTATAACCTAGAGGGCAGAATAATGAAACCATTTTTCTCTCTTTCAGGCAAATAAAAGTAACAGCTAAGATATTTTAGATGGATTCTGTGCTTTTCCTTTTTGCATCGCAGCGATTTTGATGTGAACATGAGACACTCATTGTTCTGAGCAGCACCAGGCTCCTGCATCATTATATAGGTCCAAGGAGAGGAGACAGGGAAAGGAGTGTTCATCCTCATCACTTTTCTCATGTTCCCTCAAAGTAGTTGGATGTGTTTGTGCAGTCTTTGCTATAATGATGTGATCGGAGCTTGCTTAATTGCTTCTGTGTCACAGCTTAGATAAGGAGGTTTGAGAATCTCATTCCCCTGATTTGGTTAAGTATCGCCTTCTATAAAATACACTAACTGTCTTTATGGATCATTGCCGCACACCAAAGAGAAGTAGTTTCAGCAGTAGCAGATGGGGACATTTTCCTGCCAAGCAGACTTCTGTGCCCCAGGTTATGCAAGGGACTGGTCCTAACATCAACATCAGTATAGTTTCCTCATTACAACCCGGCAGACTCTCTTAGATGAAAGGCAGCTCCACAAAAAAAAAAAAAAAACAAAACCACCAGTTGATTTTCTGACTTTGGTTGTGACAAGAGGGAGCCCATCATACAAGAGGATGTGGTACATGTCATCTGGATGCCAGGATTGCCACTGAGTGCATGAACTGGCACAATATTTGCTGCACACATAACATGGCCTTTGCCAAGGTCGTGTTCTTGCTGCTGCATTAAGAAAAGCTTTCCCTCATAATTCAACTTCCAGGCCCAGATCCCACTCCTAGGACCAACTTCCTCTGTGTTGTTCATTGTCACAAGAAGTTGCCACTTCTTTCCCACGAGGGTAGTTTTGACAGTGTCGTCCTGCACCTCATGTTCCCCATCCTGCACTGGAGAGATCCTCTGCTTGGCTATCTTACTCCGCTTTGTCCAAACAGCATTCTTTAATGTCTGTAACAAAAATACTTCAACCTACCCATGGTACCTTGGAAGGTTGTCAAGATGTGTGGCTTATATCATGGAACCACTAACATTTATTAGTAAACACGTAGGGTTTTCTATGGACTCTGCAGCACAGGCTCAGCTGCCCAAAGGCCCTCAGATTCTATGAAGAGCAGAACCCTTTGTCAGTTCCTCGGAACAGGCAGGAGCACACAGAACCGCACACCCATAGCTGGAATAATTTCCACCATCACAAGGAAGACTAAAGAAATGCAGAATTTTGTATTCGCAGGGCTTTGCCTACTGTTCTAAGAAATGCAAAAACAAAAGCTGCCCATGCTCTGTTTTTCTAACTACCACTAACACACCTACCACACTGTTACTAGTTTAGTTGCGAGGAATTAGCAATGCATTTCAGGCGTATTTGGAAAAGTAGAAAAAAAAAAGGGTCTTCAAATGCACTGTATAAACATCTTTTGCATGAATATCCTACACTTCGGTTGCCTCAATACAGTAGAGGTTTATTGACTTACTGCAAGCTACATTTGAATGACTGCTTCATATATTATGATATGCAACATTACATCCTGTTTCTTTTCTATTTCTGTAGCCCAAAGACTTATTGGAATCGTTGTATTTCAGACTCATAAAAAATACATGACTTTAAAAAAAGATTATTATACAAAAATCCACCAACCTTGAGAAACTGCAGAGGTGGGGGATTTTTGTGCTGGAATTCATTTTAGTTTCCTAACATTATTCCTATGTATTTTCAGTTTGAAAGTACAATCTGGCAATTTGTAATAAAGAGCCACAAAACAGCTTTCCAGCAAGGAATTAAAAAAAAATTAAAAACTCCCAGAAATCTGGATGCCTGATTGCAAGTGAGAGTAGTATACTTCAGAGCTAGTGGAGAAAGAATTCAAATAATAACCTCTGGTATATAAGGACGGTGCTACTTAGTCAATAAAAGATGGGTAATCTTCTCCCCAGAGCTTTGCAACATGAACAGAAGACAACCAAAGTAAAATGTTTTACATGATGCTATTGTGTATGATTATTGAGCGAGCCAGAGAGGCAGATGAGAAGCAGTACTCCGAAAGACAAATATTGTCAGAAAGAGAGAACTGTCAGACTTTCGAGATGGCTGTCTCTTCCCAGCAGCTGAGCAGTGGATACTGATGAATTGGAGGGCAGAGGTAAGGCTTAGATCAGAGAAGTAATCAGAATTAGTAATAAGGCAAAATATGGCTGCATTACAGTCTAAGCTCCTCTATCCCCAAGCATTCTTTTTTGATATTTTAATATAAAATTTTACAGCCAAGGAAAAAGGAAGACGAACTTCTTTTACAAATGTATCTAAGTGCGCCTATTCAGTGCTGGTGTTGGATTTATAAGCTAACAACCTGAACTAGCATCTGGGAATTAGCTTTCCAAAATACAGTCTCTGCACTGAACTAAAATTTTTCAGTTGTTTTTATTTTTTTTCCCCCTCAGTTCAGAAAAAATACAAAGCTCTAGATTTGTGAGGGACTGTACAGCTCTGGAAGAAAGTAACCTCTAAGGCTCATGTTCTTTATCAAAATCCTTATAATTCTCTGAACTAGTGAAGTGTCAAAGCTGAGGCCATACGATTAGGTGTTTGCAGAGGAGGATAAAACTGTCAAACTAAGGAATGGATCATTGCCTAATTTCTTGCATTTCAGCTTTTTCAAGAGCTGCTATAAAACTTTGAAGGAAGTATGGATTGTTTCTAATCTTATATTACTCTTAACTAACAGTCACATTAAGGCAAAGTTGAGGTACAACTATGGCTTACCATGCCTTCAATGGCCTTTGCTCCCTGTTTATGCTACTTATTCACTCAATTGGATCAGCATCTTATGAAAATCATTCTCTAAACCCAGATTAGACCAAATTAGCACAGTTGATTTAAACAGTGTATAGAATAGTCCTTTCTGAAACCAGTGTGCTTAAATGGAAGTGGGTTTAGGAGTGCACACAGTAATCTCCAACAGCACATTACAAGCCAGCGTTAGCTATGGCCAAAAGATGATGTGTGGCCATATCCAATAATGCTAGTTCTCTGGAACAGACATACTTTTGAGGTGCATCCTGTTGAAGCTGGACTACTGTTCAGTAAAGTCACCTAATCGGAGAACAAACATGAAGAACCATAACTTTGGGCTTGCGATATACATACCAAGGGTCATAGGTGGCTTTCAGTCTTCTGTTGTTAGGATTACCTCACATTTAAAGTTGTCTATTCCAAAGACAAGAGATCAGAATACAGACTGGAGGTGCAGGAGGAGGTGCTTCTGCTTAATTCTTTTTTCCTCATCCAGCAAAATGAGGAATTTTAATTTGAACCCTCTGAAACTAAGCAGGAAGCTAGGTGCCTAGATGCTTAGACGCGGACAGTAGCAGAGCTCTAGGGTCCTTTATTGATTTGGTAATATTAAAAGTCCATTAGCTTTTGGGTATGTAGGGAATTTGACAGAACTTCTGAGAGTGACTCTATTTGACTGGGAGGCAAGATTCAAAAAGGCAGGTAAGTCCATTAGAAACCCCACTCATACTGCTCAAAATGTCATTATTTTAACAACATATTCAATTCAACTGAGAAACTGAATGAAAATCAATGAGTCATTTTTCATTAAAGAGCCCTCAAAGACATTTAGTAACAGGTGTTTCAGAGGTAGTCTTGTATACTACTCAATGCCCAAATACTTCCCTAAAACAGAATTAAACAATGGTTAAAACCCTGAAAAATATCAGGAAAAGGATAAGTATTCTTAATATAGAAGCAGTTTTTTTCCATAGAATTGCTCACATATATCCAGTCACTTGTATAGATTAAGTAAAGTAGAAAAGCCGGCAAAATATTCAGCCAGTGTATCTGCACAGATTTGGTGTCTGTCAAGAAGACACCATTTCCTTGCCAAATAAGCTGAACTTGCAGTCTAACTATTTATCTCAGGGTTGGTATATAATGAAGTATAAACTCAACTGGGAATTGGGTTTGCTGCTGGAATTCAAACTACAACAAGCAGACGCTACGGTGAGATAAGCAATACTCCTGCTATGTTCCACAGCTGCATTGTATGTCTGCAGCGTGCAATGTGTGAAACAGTCTTTGGCCTTCCAAGCATAGGCAATGTGCCAACAAAGCTCTTGCATGTACCTTTGTGTCTTTGATGTCTAAAGACTGTGGTTACATGCTTCATTGAAGAAAAGGATCCGTAAGAGTATGGAACTGATTATGGGGAGGCTACAGGTAAGGAGCGGATGGGAAAGGGTGTTGCAGCCATTCAATCTGCGTATTCCTTAATATGGAGTGGGCACATGAATGAGTGGAAATTTCAACATACAATGTATCTCACCAAACCTCTGAACCTAGGACTTTTTCTTGTTTGTATTTAGCTATTTTACTGCAATGTATTGGGAAGCTCAAAGTTAGTTTTTTGTTCATACAGCACCAACAACTGTAAAGCAAGACACTCACTTTTCCATCTCAGTAAAGCAAATGTAGGACCTGTAGCATCAATTGTAAGCCCAAATGGCTGCTGCATTAATAATAAACTATGTTTTTGCTATTCTTTATGTTCTTGAATTTTTTAAAAAATTAAACCACTTTATTTTTTATATTTATTTATGTTACTTAACGTGATTTCCATCACTTTAATATCCAATCCTTGGAAATATTTTAAGGGGATAAGGGAGTTTTACAGGAAGAGAACTCAACTGTAGGTTGTTTCAGACCCAGATCTAACAGTAAGTAACAGTGAATTAGAGAAGACTTACCTGAATGAATCAGAGTTGTTTGTACTAAATAGGGTCTGGACTAACCACATAAATGAGGCTGTGCTGCTTCTGTAACCAAATCGACTTTCTAAAAAACTGTCTACATCTTGGAATCAGTACTCCTGGAAGGAGACTTGGGGAGCCTATCTATACCAACAGCAAAATTCATATACTAAGTACTGCTTCCCTAGTTATAAGCAAATCTAATTTCTACCTACACTGTAAGTTGTATAATTCAAGTAGTCATTTATAAGCTGCTGATTATTACTCCTAGGCTTCGATTATATATATAAAAAAAAAGATAGAAGAATTGAAAGAAGAGTTAAGTATGTAAAGGAATGTGGGAACATATAACTATTAAACAGAAATATACTTAAATAACTTACCAATGAAAAAGCAACAGTACACTTCAAACTTTGAGATGTTGGTATCAAAAGTAAAGCTCTTCAGAAAAATAACAAAATGCATTAGGTAATAATCCATTACAAGTATAAACAGCTATTTTTTTCCTCTTTATAATTCAATCTTACCACTTTGTAATTGTAATCTAATAATGGATGTGTTAATATTTAGTCCTTTCTTAGAAAACTTATTATTTCTGCGAAGTATATGGAACAGATGATGAGTGAAGTTCTTACTAAAAGGCACAGAGGTGGTGAAATCAGATGTAGAATGAGTTAAGTGATAGAGAAGGTAAATAGTAGATAATGCTTTTAAAGGGAAATCAAGTCAAGAGAAGCTTGAGAAGAGCAAAGAGCTAGGGAAAATATTAAATTCGAAATAAAGAAAAAGAGTTGAATGGGCAAGAAATGTGTTAGGCAAATCTTAAAAAAAAAAAAAAGAAAAAGTGTGGAAGTTATTGTTTTAAAATTTACAGAGGGGATCTGGGAGACCTTATTTTTTATGTTCAGTCTGAAGCAACTTGAAATTTCTTTTAAGACAAAAAGCAACTTAAAATTGAAACTCCTTTTAAGACAAAAAGTTGAGGATTAGTGTCAAAAATCAGGTGTTTTCAGAACGGCTCTGGAAGACATTCCTATAAAACAAATGAACCACATTTGTTATGTAGTGTAGAGTATCTTCAATTATGAAGTGATCTAAAGGAAAATCTGGAAGAAAATAAATCCAAAAGAATCTTTTAAGACATACAGTAAAGGCAAAAAAAATATTGAAATCTGAGGAGAGGAGAACATTAGATTACAAATTGTATAGAATATTGCTCCTAAAGTTCAGCTTTGCTCTGTATCTGAGAAGGTAGCATGGCAGAGTCATTGAAAAGTGGGGGAAGAATAAATCCTTGAACGAATTGAATTCACCTGACTAATGTGCCTAAATTGTGACTAAGCCTTATGTGTCTTAAGCACTTCCTAAAGCATTTGCTTAATTCATCAACGGAATTAATTACTCACTTTTAAAGTTCTTCAGTGATAGAACCTGAGGGACTGAGTTTAAGCATTTAAATTAGACATGAAGTTTTCCTCTGGAAGCTTTAGGTTTACCAATCTCTTTCTATTGACTGGGTAAGAAACTTGGCCAAATATTTAAGAAAAAATGCTTTTTGAGGCATTTGAAACTTATACACAAATTAAACAGAGTGGGATTTCGCTTTAAATTTAGATTACTGTAAGCAGTGTACAAAATTCTGCTATTATTAGGCTTCTTAAACCCACTTATATGCACAGCTGAGGCAGAATCACATCAAAGGCAAAACATTTGACCATAAACAAGTGATGAAAATGAGAAATAAAGTATAATCCAAAAAAAGGAGAAGTATTTCATAGAGAGGTGGAACAGACAAGTTCTTTCAGTACATGTAGTTGTCACTTCTGCAGTAGATTTTTTTAGTAAGAAAATATTAGTTTGAGGAGTCCACATGTAGCCTGAAAAAAAGTAGACTGCAAAGCAAGTAAACAGCAAATAAGATGGCTAGGTATTGGCACCCTGACCAAGTAGCTGGTAATAATTTTTTTCAAGAGATACCAACATGTGTCTTTGTTCCAGTTTTGGGCCCCTCGTTTTAAGAGAGATATTGAGCTCCTGGAGCGGGTCCAAAGAAGGGCGACTAAACTGGTCAAGGGGCTGGAAAATAAAACTTACGAGGAGCGGCTGAGGGAGTTGGGGCTGTTTAGCCTGCAGAAGAGGAGGCTGAGGGGAGACCTGATTACGGCCTACAAATACTTGAGAAGGGATGCTGGGGAGGTGGGGGAAGGGCTCTTCACATTAGTGATGGGTGATAGAACAAGAGGAAATGGGTATAAGCTTAGTCAGGAGAGGTTCAGGTTGGATGTTAGAAAGTATTTCTTCTCTGAAAGGGTTGTCAGCCACTGGAATAGGCTGCCCAGGGAGGTGGCTGAGTCCCCATCTCTGGATGTGTTTAAGAATAGGGTGGATGAACTGCTTAGGGATATGGTTTAATGGGGGATTAGGGACGGTTGGACTCGATGATCTCTAAGGTCTTTTCCAACCTAGAAATCTATGAAATCTATGAAATCTATGTTGTACCAGCATTTTGCAATGTTGCAATTAAAAGCTATATGTACTGATGAAGGTGATTTTATCAAAAAAGTTGGACTGTTAAGACATGTTAGTTCGTCAGTGAGTTCACTTGCCAAGCTTCCAAGCAGAATTTTTAATGGGATCAGCAGAAGGAAGTGAGTTTCTTTTTGTCAATCCTTTCTTTTCACTGTGATCTTAAAATTTCCCTAGTGGAAGCAGAACAACAAGAAAAAAAATCATCATATTCCTTAAAATACTTCAAGCTATCAATAAACCATCAGAACATGAGTAGGCTGCTGATTATATAATCAAACTTGCAATGGGCACATTAAGTGTATTTTAAGAGAGATCCATAAACTGACAAATTATAACCAATTTTCTTCAGACAAGTAAAATAAACAGTTATGATAGGAACCCAGTTAAGTTTTTACTCTGTAACATGTAGTAATACAGTAGTTAGCTTTAGTAAACAAAAGTAATACAGTTTCTCAAAATGTCAGTATTTTTAGTAGATATTACACCAAAAGCATAGCTAGAGAGTGAAAGTAATTTAGGATAAAATATATTCTGATAACTAGTGCATGAGAAAGCTGACAAACAATGTTACGACTTCCTTGTGATGCAACACACACTATCCATATGGCGATGCATAAGTAATATCAGTGGTTCCAAATAAGAATAAACTTATTATTACAGACATGTTATGTTTCTTTCTCCACATAATGTCACAGCAATTGTTCTCGTGTTCTAATACAATGGTATCATCGGCTGGATTAGGAGTACTTGGTCTGCTGTTCCCACAAGAATACACCTTATGTTTTTAATTAGACTATTTCAGGATTGGGATGCCTTAAAGCAATGAAATGGAGAACGAAGGGATGAAAATAAAACAAAGGTAGAATTATAGACCATTAAAAGTAGAGGGAGAGGGGAGAAAGACTGTCTTCTGATATTTAGGTAGACACTGGGGTAAGGTAAGCTAAGAGGAATAGACAAGGCAGCTATACCAACTGGATCAAAGGAGGAGATTTTTTTGAGCAAAGGTCTTAAACAGAAGTCTGAGGGAGCTTTGAAAAATAGCAGAAGAGCTTTGTGGACTCTGCAGACTGCAGGTGATAGGATCGTTCTGAGTCTATTTTGGTACAGAATTCCCATCGCCTTAGGAGCTCCATACACAGAACAGAATGGCTCTCTGTGCTCAAACATAGGCTTGCTCAATTTATTCTGTATGAAAAACCATTTGCGTGAAGACCCTCAAAGTCTGTAATCTAAGAAAAAACAAATACACTTTTACTGCAGCAGCTTAGAATTTGTTAAACGTACTTTGTGCAATCTAAGTTGAAAATTTTAAGATGAGGCAGATGCCATTTAGTTCATTTCCCTTAAAAAAAAAACCCTAAAAGTAAAATATATTGCTTAAGCAGCAGGCACCTTTTCCTTTTCAAGCTGCTGCTTATGCCTGAAGCAGGATGCTTATCGTTTGAGCATTTTTATTATAGTAAAAAAAATATTTCGGAACAATGCCAGAGACTCCAGCAGCTGTGAGTCAAAACTAAATATCGCATGGGTGGGATTGCCATAGTAACTAACGCAAATGCATCAGATACATTAGAGAGGAGTCCACTCTTCAGTTTACCTTTCCCCTGAAATATAAACTATGGTCACTTCCTCTGACAAAAGCTTACTAAAGAATATTAAGTCTGTAATCTGTCTGCTCATAGGCATTTAATGTTCCATTGGTACTAATGGCATCGTACCAAGAAAAAAGGTGGAGTGGGTGCCGGAAAAAAAGAGGCATAAAAAGTAACATGAGGTCCTTTCTTCACTTCAGAACAGGGTTAAGTTCCTATGTTGTTTGCAGAAGGAAACTGATCACTCATAAGAAAATAATGGCTGTCAATAGTCATACTGAAGACACCAAACAAACCACATTCAATAACAGGTCTTGGGAAAGTAACAAAACCGCAGCAGAGGTCAAACACCACAGCTCTGGTAAAACTTTGGACTGTCTTACAGGACAGTCTTACACGGATGTCGGCCCTGTAGACATCTATAGGCCAAGATGTCCCCAGCTAACCTGAGACCCCCCCCCCCACACACACACTGGTCAGCATCTAATTTCAGTCCCTCCAGGGCCATCAGTCCCTGTCCCAGCAGCACCGCAGCAGTGTTGGTCTCTTGTCCCATCTTTGTCCCCATTTCCTTTTGCTCTAAGACTTAGGGAGGGCGTGATAAAAAATCTTCAAGTATAAAAAGTTATTGTAAAAAGGTGAGAAGGTATGTTCTATGCCCATAGAACAAACTGTAGCAAGAAAGAATGAAGTTGAAAATCGAAACTATGAAAAGTTAAGAAAAACAGTGTTGAATACTTTGTTTTGAGACTCTTCACCACTGAGGTCTTTAGAAATAGACAGCCATCTGACGGCAATGATAACATGTATAGCTAATCTTGTCTTGAGAGATGGACTGTCTCTTGGAGACCCTTCCAGCAGTTTTTTTAATGCAGCTATTGCCAAATCCCAGGAGATATTTAATGGGAACATTGGCAGTGTAGTACATACTGCAATATCTGTAGAAGAAACACACACCATCTAGAAATATGGTCAACTGAATTTTCAGATTAGATGTGTAGGACTGTCTGCACTTAGCTCTTGATGCTGCTACATTTTTGTGCAAAAAAAAGACACTCATGATATTAATGGTTTACAGTGGTAGTTTCTACTAAATTACCAGTACAAGGTCTTCTGGAGAAACAGTAATTTAAGGACATTTGAAGGACAAAGAGCATCAGGTAGAATGTTCATTATTTTTACAAAACCCCATGACAGAATTCATTTGGAGGTAATGACATGGACAACTTCAATGACATATTGTGAAATCTAAAGAAGAAAGGTTCATAGCTACTCAAGGCTGAATGCTGCATTTCTGGGATGAAGTTTATTTTTTGAACAGTAAAGAAGAATGAAAGTTTTGTGGAAGAAGCCATATTAGCAAAAAATCTAAAATTTTAAAGGAGTAAAGCATAAGACATAGGGGAACTTAGTGTCAATATTTAAGTTTTTGAAGAGACTGACCACTGAAAGCTCTTTCTTTTTCACCTCAAAGGCAAGAAGGCAGATGTCTGAGGTTGGATTCCTGCTTCTGCGCTTCTTCTGGCCTCCAGATGAACGATTTGCAAACCAAAACAAGTGCTTTTTGTGTAGATAATACAGAACTGGCACTGGTTTTGGCATATATCTGAATACTAAACTGTGCCATGTTGTAGTTAAGGTCAGGGGGAGACCTTCATCTGAGTAGGTCAGTGAGTCCCATAGCAATTCTACATTTTAGAGGACAGTTTCAACCAAATTGGACAACATGCTGGTGGTTTCAGAAAGTAAAGCCATGCATCTTGTTTTTTTGAAAATGAAAATTTAGATAAGTCTTAGGAGACTTCAGTGCCACACACAAGGGACAAACGGACAAGTTACTCTTTGATAGGCATTAGACAATCCACACAGTTCTACACTAAAAGGCAGTTCATTCCACTACTTGCAAACTTGCATTGAAGACATTAGTTCTATCAGAAATCATAGCTGCAACAGCAGTGCACAAATTGTAAATAATGGTGGCAAAAATGTTAAAGGTGAGCACACATACATGGGTCGATGCATCTAAAGCAGCAATGTTTCAAAGGCAGGGACAGGACCCCGGGAAGCAGTTATATGGTGTGTCAAGAGTAAGACCAAATGACACGGACTGTGAGGTTCAACCATAGAGAGTTGTGCAGGAAAGAAGAGAATGGGTTAAAAAAAGACAAAAGCAGCAGCCCATGTGTATGGTAAATCTCACTGGGATCAGCGAGGCGGCACAGAGCCAACGACAGGAGTAAGAATGCTCTGGATACTTGCATCTAATCTGGACAGGTTGTGGTTCCAGATGGCCAAAAGACAAATCACATCCAGTTTGAACATTTTAAATGTTTAATTTTATTAAAAAATCCTAACGGAGCTCTCCTGAGCAGGAAGCAGCACGATCACTGCTATGTGCAGCTCTAGGTGGGAAAAAGGGCATTGTTGTCATTTTTATTTTGAGCGAAGTCCTCCTGGTGTGGAGCAGCCGTGTGGTCCCTAGGCACCCTGAAAGGTGGCACTCCAACAGGATGTCTGGAAACACGGCTGGTGTGTCCCAGAAGGGACTGCTCAAACCAGCTCTGCACAGACGGCTGGGAAAGTGCTAGTTCCCATGTTGGTCACCAGCGTTCAGAGTGCCAGCTTGGAGGCCAGTCTGTCAGAATTTAAAACTGATTTCACAAAAGGTATGAACTTTATACATGAGAGGAGCAGGCAGTCTGCAAGGGATCCAGCAGGCATGCTTTCCAAAATGATCTCTGGCAAAAAATTATTTATTTAAGATTTATTACTAACATGGAAGTACAGTTTTAAATGCAAAATATAAAAACATCTTAATTGAACAAACTTTCTAAAAGCAGCTTCTTGTCATTAACAGAGGCACCAGCCAGAGTGTACTAGATATTTAAATTAGCAGCATGATCCTTCCAGGAATTTTCTAAGCTATGGAGAAAAACTTATACTTCTTTTGTTGTTTTTGTTTTTTTTTTTCCGTTCCATTCCTTCCTACACTCTCTAAACATGCTTTTCTTCCTGCTAATTAAAGGCCAATATACTGCAGCTTAATAGCTGTTCATGATTCACTGAGAAAGAGAATGAGCTGCCTTATTCCATGTAAAATCATCTATGAACCTACATCCCATCACCCTTTATTTTTAGAAGCAGGCTTGACAGCTCCTCTTCTGGGCCCTGCTGGCAGCACGTTAGATCTTGAGCCTCTGTGCATTGCACCTTGGGCATCACCAGCACAGAAGATGCATAGCGCAGGACATTTAAATGGAGCAGGGCAAAAAAAGGGTGAGAGTCCAGACCATAAAAACCTCACCAACTGGCCACGTCTGCCTGAGGAGATTTCTAGAATTATCTTTAATTAGTGGTAACACTGCTGTTGTCAGGAAGAAAGGAAGGATATGAGATTTGAAGCCCTTAGCCCCAGATGTACTTTGCAACTGGCAGGTAGAGCTCAAAACAACTTTTCAAAAGCCAACAGCTGCTTGTGTAAGGGCTTTGCCTTCTTTCTTCATGAGAGATGGCCACCAGATACCATAGAAAATGACTCAGGGGAGTTTTAAGGCAACAGGGAATACAGATACGTGAGGCTTTGGCTTTCTCGTAGGGATTTCGTCTGATATTTTTACCAGTCCCTAACTTGAGAAGAAAGAGATGTCAGGAAGCTACCAGGTCTGAGGAGGAACATTGTTCTCACATGCCAGCACAGTACATCTGTGTCTTCCTGGGACATAACATTACAGACCTCTTTTTATCTAAGCTACTCACAGTGGTAGTTCATTAAATAAAGACAAACTGCCCACACCACAAGTTAGAGTATTCATTGCCAACACTGAATAGATATAAACCCACAGTACTCCTTTGAGCACATGGGTCAACCATTCAGTCATTTAGTCATATCTGCTAAACAGATGTGAAACAGTGACAATGATTTGCCCACATCACCTTAGTCATTTAAACATCAGCCAAGAGTCTCTTCCTGTAAGCCGTTTTTCAACAAGTTAACCTCTAAATTAGCTTGTAGATCCATTACACGCTAGAGCTTTGTTTATATTATAAATACCTGAGAGGTTGTGATTTTCTGTTATTTTTAGTTATGAATACCATGGATTGCAAGACAAAGTGGAACAACACTGAACAATAAATGAAATCAGGGAACAGTTAGCATCGATCAGTTCATGTCTATTGCCAAGGGCAATCTTGGTGTGTCTCATTTTAAATTCAGTTGACCAAATTAATGTGTAATTTCCTTATCATGAACAGTGGCTGATCTAAAGAAGCTTCAAGAGGTAAGGAGTGCTAATGGATCTTGAAATTGGATCCTAGCCATGGCAATAAGCCTAGAGCTGAGCATCACCATTAATGGATGATCTACAAGTACAGAGCTAAGAGATAACACATTGGTCATAGGCACTTTTTTATGCTGTATTTTCTGTATCAACAATTCTTGTCTTCGGAGTATCTCTGCCTTCTTTCAAGATTTTTTTTTTTTTTTTTTTAATGCCAACTAGATTATTTATTTTCCTTGCCTCTGCTTCTCGTATCCCGCTGCACTGTTCCTCCTTTTGTTTATTTTTAAAGATACTTATAATATATTTGAAGCATTTTAGGAATCATCTGTGCTAATATCTGTAGCAGCGGCAATTGCAGTTGCAGTCTTTGTGTGACCAAACAACTATATGTCCAGCCATGCACAGAAGTATACACACAAACACATACCTGACTGCTGAACTATCTTATTGTAGCTTATTTGTGCTTTGATGAAGGAAACAGAACAAGGGAAAGAAGAGGGAAAATACTGTTAATTAGCACCCCTTGTTATAGAATCAAACTCGTGGCGCTCTCTTTCTTTTTTCATTTTTAAAAATATATGATAGTAAGTAAATTATACTGGAAATGCATGTGTATGTTGAATACATGTTGTTAACTTTGTAGAGTCTGTTCAGTTAGATTAGTATGTGTGCTGAAAATAATTTTTCTTCCATTGGCAAGTTAAGGGGCTTTAAAACCTCACATGGAAGTTGGACTTTTCATAAACCCTTCAGAATAGTCACTTCTATGCAACTGGATTTCTTCAAAGGAACTAATGAAGAGGAATGACTTCTGTAATTATTTTAACAAGTTTGATACGCAAGCACTTTTTCACAATACAATCACAAGTGGTTTTCCTACTAAGGAGTAGGAGTAGTTTTCTTCTTGTTTTGGAGATATTTTGTTTGGTTGTTTGTTTGTTTTCTTTTATAAATGCCTTTCCAGATTCCTCCACAGAAGAAAAAGCTTAGAAAAGGGAGGGGTTTCAGCTCCAGTAGAATCCAAATGGAATTATTTCATATCCTGGATACACAAACTCACCTGCCAAGAACAAACACTGGGAGGACAAATAGCAGTTATGAGAAAAGTTATTTAAGAAATTAATTCACATAAATCCCTATCATCAGTGTAAATCACAAGACAGAAGCGTAGGATGAAGGAAAAGAAGGAGGAGAGAGAATGCACAATTGTGAAAGAGAGACAATGAATATTGAGGCCTGAGGAGAGAAGAAGTGGGGGGGTACAGAAATGGCTTTGGTGCACAGCACAATGATTAGCTTTGATTTTTATTGTGCTCCCTGGTCTTACTGCAGAATTTGCTCAAGCCTCAATATGATATCTGCCGTGTATTGAGAAGAGCTGATGACCCTATTATCCAAGCATGATTCACAATTCTTATTGACAAATTAATTGTTTACTTCTCTGTAAAGCTTTTGTGATTATATTTTGCTATGATGTCATTTTACTAATGTCATATATAAAATACAGGGGACCTAATATCTCCTTTACCACTGGTAAATGATGTCACCAGTATCAAAGTTGATTTATATATGGTTATAACTGAGAAGTTGATCAATATTCTTTTTCACTAATTTACCATAATCATCCTTTTCAATATTTTCTTTCAAGTGATCTTGAAAATTTTCTTACCTATTTGTACTACTGACCAAAATTACGCCTGTCCAACACTTTTATTCTCTGCAACTTTCATTCTTTATTGGCTGTTACCAGTAATTATTCCTTAAGCTTTCACTCCAGGACTTTCTTTTCTGATGTCTCAACTTCCAATTCTGCCAGGAGTGTTGTTTCATTAATAAGTTATTCATACTCATTTATCTTCCTAACTACTCCAGCTCTCAAGCTCTTGCAACTATTGTAAAGATTGCTTACTTTTACACTTTTAGTTCTCTCTAAGCTCCTGGTTGTTCTCAATGAATAAAAATTATAGTTCTGCTGATGCACACTTCAGCTGGATATAGGGAAACACCATTTGTCTTCAATGGAAGAATCCAAAAAGAATGGATTTTCTTTCTGGCCCAGAAAGAAAAACATATAGCTAGTATGGGAGAATGATTCGCTATTGAAAGCAAATACCTGATAGGTGGAGGAACTGAAAACCCCGGAGACAGGACAGCACAGTTCTGTATGGAACAGACTCCTCCAGGGAGTGGAAACTCCAGTGAAAAATTTGTGTAGGAATTTGCTAGACATCAAGGTTTGCATTACTGTTTTCCTAGAATTCCTAAAATAATTGATCTCTAGTTGTTCAAGCAGCTCCTGACTTCACTTTGAAAATTTTGTCCTGACTGGATAAGATAAATGTTAAAGTTTTAACAAAACCTAGAACACGGTTAGAATTCAGGCTTCAGTATGAAAAAAATGAAACTTGTTGAAAATGACCAATAGCCAGAATAATACAGTAGAAAAAAGGATTTGAGCTGATGAACTTTTTTTGCTCCCTTTCCTGCCAAACCAAATGCAAGTGAATATTCTATAATTGACTCAAACACAGCAATTAATAAATGTTCCCCCTGCGTAAGAATTCAAATTCATATTGATTTTTATCTTCTTTATGTCCCTGACATAAAAAAGAAACGGATTCCTGAAATTCTCCTAACAGTTTTTCACACATTTCACAACAATTTGTGAAACCATTGAAGACAAATGTATCAGTCATGGTTCCACTAATACTCCCGTAAATACTACTGGGCAGAATTTCATAGACCTACAACGTGTACTTGTGGGATTTAACAGTGTACACATTTGCCATCTCTCTCCACTGTCACAAACCTTTACTATTGCACTGAAGCTATAAGAAGCTCTGTCAAAGTAGGCTGTAAGCAGATCCTTGTTAGCAGTAGCAGAATTCATACAGGATTATTGATGACAAAATACTATTCAAATATTGACATCCTAAAGACATATATACTTCCAATATGGGCTTTTTCACAGTCTGGCTTCTATTTTGCTCACATTCCTCATGCTTGGCAATGTACGCTAGGCATCTAATCAACATGGCATGACTTTGTAATACATGATTCTTACTGATGGAGGCCAAATCCTACAAGTTTCCTTCATGTTTATACTACAGGGTGTTCAGGAGGACATTTTAGCAGGCACTTCTCTTTGTTGTAGTCACAGAAGGAATTTTTTCAGTCTTTGTCAGTAGTGTAGACAATGTACAAATGAGGAGCCACAGAATGAAGAAAAGACCTTCCCACAAGTTCCATTCAAGCCAAGAGTGCCTGCCAAGATTCAAGCCTGACATGGTCACCAAGAGATAACTTTAATATCTCTACAAGGAATTTTTTTCTCATTGCTGAATATTGGGACCTGCTTGAGAGAAAGGTCAGCTTTTTATGGGCATATGAGTTGAAAAAGTGGGAAGCATATTGCTTTCTGCCTAGAAGGATTTACAGTTAATCAGAAAATAAATTTCAGCTACTGACCCCAAATTCAGTTTTCCAAAGATATTTCACATCAGTAAAACTTTACTTGCACAGATTTTCATGGAGAGTGGTTACCAAAAGTATATCAGAATGTTTCAAATCTGGTTTCTGGTTACATTTTCTGCATGTTTTTAGTCTGATAAAAATTACATCCCAGCTAAACTAAAATGGTGAAATGTTCAAAAGTGAACACTGAAGTCTTAGAAAATTCCTGAATAATGTAATCTTGAACTCAAGATATCTCTAAACACTACCTTAAATATTTGATATGCGCTACCAGATACAGGACACTGACTAAAGAGAATTTAAATCTTCTTTAGTATCTCCATTGCTATGTTCTATGTACTCAGCCTAACTATCTCAGCGGTTTGGATTTGTCATAGAATCACAGAATCACAGAATGTTAGGGATTGGAAGGGACCTAGAGTGCATGATCAGTTTGCTGATGACACTAAACTGCAAGGAGTGGCTGACACACCTGAAGGCTGTGCTGCCATTCAGAGAGACCTGGACAGGCTGGAGAGTTGGGTGGGGAGAAATTTAATGAAATACAACAAGGGCAAGTGTAGAGTCTTGCATCTGGGTAAGAACAACCCCATGTACCAGTACAAGTTGGGGCCTGAACTGTTGGGGAACAGCACAGGGGAAAGGGACCTGGGGATCCTGGCGGATTACCTTGCAGTAATTAATTGAAAGTGCTGAGGACACAGGTGGGACTAAAATCTGTTATTTCCAGGACCAGAGGAAAACAAGTGCTTTATCTGCTTACTCAGCCATCAGAAATAGCAACCCATCCTTGGATTATGGTATTTCAACAGGTCTCCAAAGAGAACAGTAGCATCATCCCCTTGAGCATTCCTGTAACATGCCAGATTCCCAGCTCAGCTCCTTTTTCAGCTGCCTAACCTATATGTGTGATGTACTTTTCACTTCCCTGTATTACTGGATCTCAGGTCATTTTGAGATGACACAAAAAAGGGACAGCTCCAGTTTCTCTATAGAGGAAACGCTTTAGTTATTCACAAAGACTGCAACCCACATCTGCCACTGGCCTTTGCAGTGTTCCCCACTGGCCCCGTAAACTGCAAAATCATGAGATCTTTCTGAACAATGAAAATATACTGACAGAGCCTGCGGGTGAAATTATCTAAATCCTTACACACAGGGCATACAGTCCCGACCTCAGCAGCTCACTATCACTAGCTCTGTATGTGCCCAGAATTACAAGCTTAGGTAGTTAGTTTAGGCAGCCCTGAGGAAAAGGACTTGGGAGTGCTGGTGGATGAGAAGCTCAACATGAGATGGCCATGTGCACTGGCAGCCCAGAAAGCCAACCGTGTCCTGGGCTGCATCCAAAGAAGCGTGGCCAGCAGATCGAGGGAGGTGATTCTGCCCTCTACTCTGCTTTCATGAGACTCCATGTGGAATACTGCATTCAGCTCTGGGGCCTCCAACATAAGAAAGACATGGAGTCTTTGGAGACTGTCGGAGTGGGTCCAGAAGAGGGCCATGAAGATGATCAAAGGGCTGGAACACCTCTGCTATGAAGATAGGCTGAGAGAGTTGGGGTTGTTCAGCCTGGAGAAGAGAAGGTTTTGTGTAGATCATCTAGTAGCCTTCCAGTACTTGAAGGGGGCTTACAAGAAAGCTACAGCAGGGCTTTTTACAAGGGTGTGTATGGCAACCAATCATTATTAGCCAGCTGGACTGAGTTGAGATAATGAACTAATGAACTAATCAACTCAAGGTACTGATCCTGCCTACAAGAGGCAGGCCATTTCCTCCTGGCTGTGGAAGATGCAATAGGGTCCTTGGTGCTGCAGCCCAGGCTGGTGAACAACAACTGGTGACCCCGACGTGATACATCCAAGACCCTGGGAAGCCCCGACTCCCTCGCCGGAGCCAAGAGCCCGAGCCAAAAGAGCCAGGAGCCCGAGCGAGAGTCCTTTGGAGAAAAGGTAAAGCTGCAAGCCCCAATGTGGTATTCGTGGGAGGGAAGTGTGCTGGAGTTGGATGAATGGGCTGGGTCTCTGCTCACCCTAAAGCCTTTGTGAAAACAAAAAATGGTAAAACAAAAAGGGGGAATTATGGCAGCCAATCATTATTAGCCAGCTGGACTGAGTTGAGATAATGAACTAATGAACTAATCAACTCAAGGTACCGATCCTGCCTACAAGAGGCAGGCCATTTTCTCCTGGCTGTGGAAGATGCAACAGCATCCTTGGTGCCGCAGCCCAGGCTGGTGAGCAACAGATGTGTAGAGATAAGACAAGGGGCAATGGCTTTAAACTGAAAGAGAGTAGATTTTGATTAGATATATGGAAGAAGTTTTTTACAGTGAGGGTGGTAAGGCACTGGGACAGGTTGCCCAGAGAAGTTGCGGCTCCCCCTTCCCTGGAAGTGTTCAAGGCCAGGTTGGATGAGGCTTTGATCAACCTGGTATAGTGAAAGGTGTCCCTACCTGTAGCAGGGGGTTTGGAACTAGATGATCTTTATGCTTCCTACCCAAAGCATTCTATGACTCTATGATTGCATAAGATTATGCAACAATTGAGCAGAGATGTTGAAAATTTCAGTGGGAATCTTTGGGGATTAAAGCACTTTTAGAAATGTAACTCCCGTTTTGGTTCTACTGATGTGTCCAAAAACTGTTATTGAGGGGCTTTCCCAGCTTGGCCGTTGTTCCTCTCTTGAGGACCCTGGCAGAAAAGCAAGGTCTGACCTGAAGTACATGATTCCATCCATCACTCCTGGTATCCTCATACTTCAGTTGAAAGAAAGTTAAATATTATGGTCCTCAATAAAATGTCAGTTCTTTTCATTTTATATGATTTCTAATCTCCAGGAGTACTTTTTGAGCATTACAAAACAAATCAACAGAGATGAACAAATTGTTGCTGTCTATTGTTCAGATATGGAAAACTCAACTAAGAAATTATCCCCGCAAGATAGAACATACTAAGCAATCATAAAAGTTCTGGCTTTGGTGAGTTCTTCTGTTATTGCCAGGTCTTTGGCTATAGGAATCTCATTTCTGGAGAACAATTATTCATTATTTTATTTCATTTTACAGCTGATTCCCACACATCTACATAGTGAGGCAATTCTCCAGTTCTAAAATTGTCTTTTGATGTGCATAATAGTTCATGAGTTCTCAACTAAAAACACAGGTATATTAAGCAAAGAGTTTAACAGATGTTTTTAATTATGGGAACTGGATGAAGTGCACTGAACAACTGTGACCTTTGGTTTAGGCTGTGAAAGTCCTCTTACAATAGAAACGTCCCAGCAGTGGCAGCAAACAAGGGTCAACTTTGTGAAAGATCTGTATCAGTGGCTTCTGTCAACAAGTCAAGGCAGAATTAAACACAGCAGCGAGAGTTTTAGAGTTGATCTGACCTTGTAGTCCTATCTGCATGGTTCCAAGGTGAAAAACCTCGGTAATACCAAAATTAAATGAACAACTAGTTCCCTGTAAGCAGGATAGTCTTTTATGCAAACAGGGATACGATGTGCTATTTAATGAGGAGTCACTAACATTTCAATTGGAAGAAAATTTAAACTAAAATTTGAGAATGAGGCAAATTTTAAATTCATATACATGTCTTGATCAAAACTTTGCATCTCATAATCCTTTCTAAGATGAAGCTTAGATTGGGTGCCATTTTTAATATGTATCATTGCTTGACAGAAGGTGCCATGATGGAGGTGGACATTAGAAGATTGTTTATTATGAAGTGTTCATTTCATTGGATGAAAAAGCTTTATAGTTTGCTGGCAGTGAGGTAATAATGAAATTAAACCTTCTGGAAGAGATAGGAAACACAGCAAAACGAAATTAATGGGGCAAATTCAAATATTTTTAGCTTGAGGTACTTCTGGCTGAAGTCAGGGAAAAGTGAGACAAGCTTTCAGAAGGTAGGAAAGATTGTAACATATTGTTATTCGACGTAGATTTCAATGCTAAAAGGTTACTCCCTCAGAAAAACAAGCGTTCAGCAGTTGATGTTCTTAAACCTGGTGTTCACCTCAGTGAATGATCCAAGGAATTTCTTCTTTGTTTGAAGCTCTGTGCTGGCTTCATGCTTAGCTCTGAGCAACATTTATTTAACCTCTTCATGACTTAATTTCCCTGACCCTAGTATAACTACCATAATGCTTTCTCACCTTTAAAAACTATTGTGCATACAGATCTCTGGGGTATGTGGAATAGTATCACTCTTATTATAGTTATTTTTTAGTGTTGGAAATCTGATAACCCCCTCATCTGTGTTATCTTTTGTGGACATATGTGTTCAATTTAACCTGTGTCCTGAAGCAGCCCTTTCATTTGAAGATATTTGTCTGACCAGGCATTTCTGCACTTATGTATATGTCTGTGGACTTCTATAGCTTATTGCTGCTTGAAATACTAGCTTGATTTCTGTTCTCATCTCAAACATCACCATGATTTTTTTACTAATTGATACGTCATTGTCAACAAATGTTTGACACATGCTATCTCAATGTATTGTAAAAAGACACAGTGCATAGAGATGTTGTAAAAAGTGTAAATGTAGTCAGAGAGCTGCATTTGAAGAATGGGAAAAACACAGGAACTAACATTAAGGGATTTCAAGTTCTTTTCATTCTCAATATGGAAAAAAAAAAAGACCACTGACTGAGGATGTACCGCATCAATAGGAAGATGTTGAGTACCCAAAAGCCAAACCCTTAAATAGGAATCAGCCTTAAATCAGAGTTAGACTGAATGCTGGGTTTGGGAACAGTATTACAAATTTCCCAAATTTCTCACACAATGTTCATTGAAAGTAAATAAAACATGAGAATCTTAACTAAATGTCATGAAGATGACAGAGCTAAAATACAGCTACCTTTTCTTTCACATCTCTCTTAGGAAATTCACATGCCGCAGTGGCACTACTAGGTGGAAGGTCTTTCATGCTCTTTGGAAGAGCTCAATTCCTCGACTCTTTAATCAAGCAGGTATTTTTTCTCAGTTATGATGAGATAAACTGCACCAAATGCAGTCAATACAGCCTTTTTTAGAGATGTCAGGTGAAGCACAGCTGGATTCTAGGATGTGTTGAAATACATATATATGTATATGCTACATATACCTTACAAGGATATATGCTTAAGATTCAGTTAAGTCACCAGTAAACTTGTAAGCATTAGTAATTTTGCAGTGTTCACTTGAATGAAGATAACTGTTGGCAGCTTGCTGGTCCGCTCAATAGCTTTGCAATACAATGTGTCAATCTTTTGCAGTCAGTGCTACCACTACATTATTTTTCTTAGATAATGGCAGATATGCAAGAAGAAGCCTAAAATTCAGGGCAGTCAGTTGACAGAACATGCATTCAGAAGCTTGAATCAGCTTTTAAGTCAGTATTAGGCATAAATCTTTTATGTTTTGAGAGTAATAACACACACTACAATGTAAATGTATGCATCAGTAGATATTTGCTTGGTTTTCTCCCCAAAACATCATCTATATAATCACAGACTATTTCCTGAGTGCTTTGACAAGGGGTGATTTAGGCACTTCATTTTGTGTAGATAAGTTTTGCAACAATGCTTGTACAAGGCTGCCTAGTACTTCGTATCTGAACTACCTGCTCTCTCTTGGTACATATCAACTTGGAAAAAATGGTCAACATAATGGTAGACAATATCCCTGTTGGTAACTGGAGAGTTGCTTGAAGAAAATATAGCTATGTAGACAATGTTGCAAGAATGAACTTGTCTTTAACAATGGAATAATCAGTAGTCTACGTTAGTGATACATAATGCTAAAATACAGACTGCTCAGATGCCTCATGGAAAAGGGAGCAGGGAAATGTTAAGGACTGTTCACCATGAATGTCTGCTTCAGGTACAGTTGTGCTGAAAGGAAGTAAATAAGTTCTTGGGGTGCATAAACAATGGGATGGTAAGTAATACAGAAAATGTTACTGATGTAGCCCCTAATACTTCTTGCTTTAGACTGGTTTCTTATCAGAGAAAACATGTGGCAAAAATCGACAGGTTGAGTGAAGACAGATAAGAGTAAGTTATTGGTATGGAAAAAAAAAATCTCTACTTCAAAGAAAGACTAAAAGATTATTATGTTAAATGATTAAAGGGGAAGATGATAAAAGTGCATGAAATAATAAGAATGAATTGAGAAAGTAGACTTTACAGGAAACAGCCCTTCAACACATTAAAAATAAATGTTTCAAAGCAATAAACATTGTTTCTACTCAGCTTGTGATTACATTGTGGAAGTTCTTGCCAGAGTATATCTTTCACGCTTGAAACTCAGAAGGCTTGAAAGTGTTTGGATGAACAGGTGATGGATTGCATAATAATAGCACTGGGAACTATTCACTCTCATGTTTCAGCTTTCCTTTTTTTCTGTGATATCTGGGGTTTGATTCAGTCACCTGACTCTAAGCATACATACACCTGTAGTGCAATTTGAGATATACCAGGATATACTATGTTATACTGGCCTCAAGAGGATGTTTTGGATACAGTATGGTGTCAGATTACTCTAGACACCTACGTTTCAGAAAACAAATATAGACCTTAAAGCTTGTCACTGTTAGAGGAAAGATACTGATCTACAGCCACCACAGATCTAATTTAGTGTGAAAGATCTTGTGTTTCTACTGAGCATTCCCACCAGGAGTGAGCAACAACTCGGTGAAGAAAAACCTTTCGTAAGGAAAACTAAAAAGAAAATGGCTGAAAACCAACCTGTAGTCAAACCATTATTTTCAATAGTACACTCGACAGAGAATCCAGATTCTGCAAGGCAAACTCCAAAGAAAGAAACAGAAAGATAGAAATCATTCAGTCCTCCCCTTATTCACCTCTATCCTCCTTGCACTAGGTCATCTAGCTAGGAAGGTTAATGATAAATATGCCAACTGCTGGCTTGCAGGTCTACAAGATTGTATCAGGTACCTGATAATTATTTTCTGAATATACTTCTAGGAAAAGCTATTACTTTTGGGCCTGAAGGGGCAAATTCTTTTCACTTCAAACCATTTTCTTCATCGATAAATTTGTTCCTTAAGTTTTCCTTAACTATTATAAGCCTGTAAGGATAATTTTCTCTCCTTTTTCCAATGAAGGTGATGCTGAAAGGAGAGGTTCTGGAAAATATTGGTTTACCTCATTAGTATGTAAATCTGATTTCTGCCAAAGAAATGAAGAAAATATCATACTTCTTTAGAACACAAACATGCTATCAGGAGCATAAACACACTGCATCAGGAAGGTTACATTCATATGTGAAAAAAAAAGTTTTTATTTGAAAAAAATATGTTAATTTTAATTAAAAAAAAGGATGGTCCTACATCCTAACCAGAGCAAATAATGACATGTCATCATAAACAATGTAAACATTTTAAGGTTAAGAGAGTAAATACTAACTTCCTTTAAACCGATCAGTTTTGTTCCAAACCGTGTGTCATTTATAGAAGGTAGTTTAATGGCCATGTTACCTGAAAATGCACATCTATAATGGGAAAATAGACAACTTGTGTAGCGTCTGTTCTGAGGTAATTTTCTAACCCATTGTCATTAAGTAGAAGATGAACCCTTTAATTATACTTTAAAATTCAGTCATGCTGTTATCCCACTAGTTAATTCAATTAAAATGAACTCTTGTTAATTCAATCAAAAGGAATCAAACCAACTCTTGAATTGTTTTTCTTTTGGAGGGGGACTGACGGGATAAAGGAAAGAAGCATGAGCTAACACTGGAGTGCTTGTCCCTGGACCCTGATAAAGCAAACCTTGCTTCCTTTCATGCCTATACAAAAGCTCCCTGTAGGAAGGGGCCCTCTGCTATTTCAAGAGCTTTTCAACATGCCCAAAGTTTTGTTTGTCACTCACTTGTCAATGTGCAAGCAATAAAGTTATAATCAAATTTTTAGATATGAGATTAAAAATGGTGATGGGAAAGGGAGGTGATTCATTATATGACATGCATTTCTGTTTATGCATTCATGAAGGCCATGCCTGCAAGATCTGTAATACCAGCTTGCACACACTGCACAAATATGAATAAATGAATAATTGTTTTGATAATATTAAACAGCATGTGTGATGCAGCAGAGCAACATCTGTTATTAACAGTACAAACAAAAGGAGTTTTTACTGATTACATGTCATTCTGCATACGGGAACAATGTAATAGGTTCAATTTGGTAACTCTTCACAGACAGCAGGAGGGATTGTGTAGGCCTGCTGTGAAAAACAGGAATAAGATCAGAGCAACAGTTCTTTCAAATGTGGGGAGGAAAAAAGCTCTATAAAAATTCTAAAGGAGGAAAGTACAAACTGTATACCAAATTGTTCAAGTTCATAGAAATCATTTTGCCTTTTGAATGTTATCATGTTCCGTTTATTTTTTCCTGTGTCTTGCAATGAGCTGAATAGCAGCAACTGAATAACCTGGCTTTCAGAGGAATCTGGCAATGATAAATACTTCTAAGTACCATGTCAGATTATAACAGTGTAGTTAAAATATCTTTCATGACACCAGGAAACAAGGAGAATAAGAAAAAAATGTATTCCCTGATCTAAATATATTGATAAATCTTGTTTCAAGGAATGATACTGTATACTGAGGATTACAGAAAAAATACAGAAAATTAGGATGTAGTTTTGGCAATAGAGTTGAACAGAAATAGTCTCTCACTGCTGCTTAGACAAGTGATGTGACTCACCACTACCAGCAGCAATTTACTGAAGGTTCCTTCATCCTCATTCATGCCATCACTGGTGTTTTTCTGATTCCAATATGAGCTATTTCAAGAAAGTAAACTAGGAGAAAAGTCATCTCTCAACCACTTTTTTGTGGAGATGAATGAATACCTGAGTAAATACAAGGGAAGTTAAAGGAGTACAGAGATGAAGTTGCCTATTCTGGACGCTGCTTGCCATATGATGAACTATATAATGAAATTTTACCTTCAGTCCACCAAAGTGACTCCTAAGTCAACATGTCACAGTGTCTGACTGGATACTTCGTCTTTGCTTTTGCTGCATTAGCCCTCTTTCACTAGCACTTCTACATCATTACTTATTTCCTACTATTGAATGGAAGCCTCCAAGTGTCCCAGTAAGAAACCTTATTCTGAATCCATATCCGAGTTCTTCACTCAACACCACCCCTCTGCAGCTTCTTTGCCTGATTTATCTACAGCTACCCAGTCACTAGATCTTTAAGCCCATCATATATTTAATACCATGCACAGAATGAAGTCTCCTTCTTTAACTAAGCATATTAAATGGCTGCAGTTCACTGTCTTTCCGAAAAATCACAGTGGAACACCAAAACACAAGCATTGAAGTACTTGAGAAAAAGAGTAGTATAGCTCTGTAAAAGTGGGGGGCTTCACCTTCTCTGTCATGGCCAGCACTGACTCATTCTACATCTTGCATAGTGTCAAAAGAGCTCTGCTCATTTCATCCCACCTCCTAATGATATGTACTTGGAAGTCTCTGTCCTGAGCTTGCCTTCTTTAGAGTGCAGTCATGAAATAGGCTTTCAGTAGCACAGTGTGTGAAGATTACAAGTAAGTGTCCATCTTCTCTGACTTGTACAATTCTTTGCTTTTATTCAAATATCTAGTTGCTTGGGGTTTTTTACTTTAAACATGCACAGAAATGTAAATCTCTTTTTCAATTGTTCCATGTATAATAGAAACTTGTCATATTTTCACTTCTGAATAAGGAAAAAACGCATTCCAAGCCCATCACTTGTCTTTTTGTTTAACTTTTCAATTATTTGTGTGCAAACCTGAGAGCATCACCCAGATCTCATGAAATCACTGCAAAGATAAACATGTTTTTTCTAGCGAGAACTTTGAGAGTTGTAATAAACTGACAATAATGAGTCTTGCATGGGTATCTGAATATGGATGCCTCCTTTTATTCCTTCTTAATGAGCCAGAGTGGTTTCTAGAGAAAGATATAGGACAGTTTCATGGATATACCAGTATGGTAAACATAACCACTAAAAGATTTAGTAACCCCAGAGACGGACACCATAAACTTCTATCAAAGCAAAGTTTAACTTGAATCATCAATGAATTTCAGAAATCTTCCTAGGAAAGACATCAGTAAACATTTTGATCTACTTAATCCAGTGTTTTGTGCAGAACTGACAAGTCAAACTACCTTCAGAAAGCATACAGCACGCAGGACTGGGCTGGCAATCTCATTCTTGAAGCAAAACCAAAAATATTTGAAAGAAGGGTGGAGGTGAAAGAAAGACGTCAATTATTTTGTAAGCAATTAAAACCTGCCTCTACCTGATGCCAAGAGGGCAGAGTAGTAAATTTTTTACTGTCGATCAGAATTAAGCTAGCATGTATCATGGGATGATTTTTAAATGATCACAGCAGGTTTTCATTCTAGCCTTGCATATTAATTCTTAATATACCTTATTGCTCAAAGTTTCAGAACTACAAACAATACCCTGCTATTCAAGGGCAACACATTTACGCTAAATGCTAAAAGTAAATATTTCAGGTAAAAAAAAAAAGCAACACCTATAATGTTGTATCTTGTACTAGAAGGTATCTGTGAGAAAATCAAGGGTTATAGAAGAAACACGGAGGGCTTTTTCTTATTCCTTCCATTTCACAACAAATAAAAACTACACCACCATAAGCAGATCCTAAAATCTCCTCGAATACCAAGGAGAGAACTTCTTTGGAACAACAGAAGAAATGGAAAATCCTACAGCTAGAATTTCAGAATTCAGTTCACAGCCTCCAAAGCAGGGGTTTGACGCAGCTCCTGTGGACCTCAGAGGAAATGGATCAAGACCAGTGATAGCACATGTAGATTTTGTGGAAGAAAAAAACCCCAAAATTATGCTCTAAACACTTCAGTGTGAATGTACTCGGAATACGTAGGCCTTTCAAAGGGCCTTAGAGGGGTTGAAGGTATTGAAAAGACAAGATAGATTGAGTGAAATCAGCTCTGCTTTCTGAATAGGAGAAACCACAGCAAAAGACTGCAAGACAATGGAGCAATTCCAAACACTACTGTTCTTGAGCCGATTCTGGGATTTATTTATTTGGCAGTAAATACATCCTGAAAAAAAAAAAAAAAAAAGTGTTAAGTTTTGTTTCAGCAGCTCCCACATGAATCAGATCACAATACTGTAACTCCTTTAGTAAATTGAGCTAATGGCAAAATGAAATGACAGAGAGGCTGCAGTCCACTTAGCTCATAAACAATTTTTTGCACCTTTATCTCAGAAAAGCAATCATCTCTGAGGCAGAAAAGGTCACCAGAAAGTTCAAAATGCTTATTATTCAAGTGTCACACTGTTCCATCTTAGTAGCCTGCACTCCTGATATCAATTACAGAGAGCTATGTTGAGTTGTGGCCAGGGTGGTTAAAGTCACTTTTCAAATGTTACTTTCAACGTTTCCTAACAATTCAGTGGTTTGCTGAATGTGACTGACATGATTTATCCTTGTTTGGCAGCAACAAAGTGAAGGTTCTTTTAGAAGAAGACTATTTTAATATAGAAGTTGATTTACCAGCATCCATGACTAGTGTTACGATGGTTATTGGCCTGATGTATTTTTTTGATTTGATCAAATTTTGTTCTCTGTCCTGAACTTACTTTTCGTAATAAACATGCTCAGAGCAGAGTGCTTTGAAAAGAAGAAATGATTGGATATGGCTAAAGAGAGAATAATCCAAACAGCAGAGCGTGGCTTTCAACAATTTTTTCTTTAACATCCCTACATGAGAAAGTAGAGAAGCAGACACCTACAAAATATATGGCAGACCACATAGGAAATAGACACATTATCAAAAAGTAGCATACAGTGCATTTAAATTCATTATTACAAAATAAGGAAAGGCTTTTTGTAAAACTATGAAAATGGATTAATATCATGCTGCTTATCAGCAAAATATCTTGAAACTTACAGTATTATGGATAAATGGTCTGATAGGACGAGTGTAACAATGGTATACCAATTGTGAAAATCTAACTTAATAGAAGCCTGAAGGTGGTATCCACCAGTGCTTGACTCTCTAACGACAGTCTATCACAATTGCGATTCTAAGTGCTCTACCAAAGTCCCACATGTGGTCCAGCTTGCCTTCTTGCTCTTCGACAGTGAGTTTGAACTTCCTCCATACATTGTAGTCCCTGATCATCTATACCTGATCATGAAATCACATTCTTAGAACTTCTCTTTCTCTTTCTTCTATTGTCTGTTTTAGACTGCTTGCAGATAAAGGGCATGGCAGGATACTGTTCCTTTTGAAAATAAAAGTGCAATATTTATCACTATTTTGCAGATAAAAGAATCATTACAAGACTAGTGGAGAACAATAATTTGCTGATCAGAGGAGGGATTTCTAACTGTTCTCCTAGAAATCCAGTGGATTTTAAGGATCCCTTTCACTTAAAGAAAGAGCTTAAAGAAATAGTTCAGCATCTTGAACTCCCTAAAGGTATCTCCCTGCATCCTGAAATTAGGGCATCAGATAAGCTGTGTTAGTAAAAATGTGCTTTTTGGTCTTAATAGAAGGAAGAATCTTAGTTTTCAAGAAAGACAATACAATCCCACTGAACATTCTCCTCTCCTGGCATGAAGGCATGAAGGAGAATCATCAGGTATCCTCTGGTGCATTCATTTCTGTGTCACTAAATCTCTCTGCATGATTCTGCTGGGACAGAGTTGATTTTCTTCACAGCATCTACTATGGGGCTATGGTTTGGATTTGTGCTGGAAACAGCATTGATAACACAGGGATGTTCTTGTTACTGCTGAGCAGTGCTGACACAGAGTCAAGGCCTTTTCTCCTTCTTACCCCACCCCACCAGTGAGTAGGCTGGGGGGGCACAAGGAGTTGGGAGGGGACACAGCTTAAACAGCTGACCCCAGCTGACTAAAGGGATATTCCATACCATATGATGTCATGCTCAGCATATAAAGATGGGAGAAGAAGAATGAAGGGGGGGACATCCACAGTGATGGCACTTGTCTTCCCAAGTAACCATTACAGTTGATGGAGATGGCCAAATACTTGCCTGTTGATGGGAAGTAGGGAATCAATTCCTTGTGTGCTTTGCTTGCATGCATGGCTTTTGCCTTATCTATGAAACCATCTTTATCTTAACTCTTGAGTTTTCTCACTTTGACTCTTCCAGTTCTCTCCCCCATCCCACCAGAGGGGAGTGAATGAGCTGCTGCGTGGCGCTTAGCTGCCGGCTGGGGTTAAACCATGACAAGGACACAGAGTCATAGCACGACCTCTCTGTGGACTGCCATGGAAAAGAAGATATTTTCACATCTGAAATGAGTGAAGGAAAATGAAGGTTTTTTTCACTAGTATGTCTCATAACTCAGGGGTCACTTCAGTGCTAAAGGCAATACTGATATACGTTAATGTACAAGTGTATGTTTAACAATTCTTTTCTAAACCATTGTTGGATATGACTAAACACCACCGTGGTCACACAATGAGTACAAAGTAAATGTACCTTCAGAAAAGAGTTGCATTCCACATTTTCTAGTCAGAATAATATTAAAAGAAAGGAAAAAATAAAAAGACTATGATCTGTGAAATTGAGCAAACACAAACTCAATCAGAAAGCACTTTCAAGATCCAGTATCTGGAGAGACAATTTTTCAGATAAACCACCAAATGCAAAAATAAAGCATAATTATTTTCACCCATGTTTTAAGAAATGCATTTGATCGTCTATTACGTGAAAATGTTTTACAGCATTTTCACTGACATAAGTGCCTGTGACCTGATTTGCATAAAAGAGGAGGAAACCAGGAGTTGTTATGGCAGCAAAGAGCAACAACATGGTTGCAATCTTTTCTTCTATCCCATGTTAATTAAATGTACCACAGTGTGTGAAGTAGCTCTCAGAAAACTCATATTTTAAAATTCTTGAGTGTAATTGAAAAACTTGCTGTAAAGAATGCAAACGGCTGCTGGACAGATCAAAGAGCATATGAAGAGTTATTTAACAGGTTTGCTAATGGAAAGATAATGGCTTTTATGAGGATGATGGAAGAAAAATAAAGCGGCAGACCTGAGGATAAATTAAAAGACGAAAAGAGGTCTTGTAAAATGAAGCAGTAACACAAATCCATTAGCTGTAAACACTGGATAATATTAATCCTGTAAATGGTACTCTACATCCATTTTGTGCATCATCTTGGGTGAAAGGTGGTAGCTTGTAGCAGAAAATAGGTGCTCTCTTATTTTAATGGTCTTGAATAAGGCTGTTGGCCATATTGACAGCTGTGCTGAGTAGCAGCTGGTAGCCAGGCAAAGTTGTTTAACGTTTATAACAATGAAGAATAGTTTGTATGGTTTAGAATGAAAGGGTTTTTGGAAAGTATCTAGAATAAATATTATAAAATGTTGTAAATATATTAATTTAAATTAATAATTTTATTTTTTTTTAATTGAAACTTTATTGAAAGAACACAAAAGTGACAAGACCATTTTTCCACACGTACTCAGAATCACTAATAGTATGCTCACTCAGAATCATTAAGTAAAGTAAGAAAAGGTAAGGAAAAATGAAATTGTTTCTTTACATTAAATAGTTGTATTTAATGAGTGAAATGCAAAAGAAGAGGATATGGGACCTGATTTGGCTCCCGGATGTCTTCAGTAAGAACTGGGCTGAATCTACGGTTTGCTAAATACTAAATAAGAGACACTACTGAATATAGGGTCAGGATTTTGCTCTTCACTCCATTAAATGAATTTTAGGAAATTAGTTTCTTTCTTTCCTTTTTTCTTTCTTCTCTCTCTCTTTTTTTTTTTTTTTTTTTGAAACTACCTACTCAGTTGGATGAGCTGTTTTAGAGAGATGAGAACAACAGGTTCTTGAGAGAAGGAAGAGACAGATAATCAACTGTTCTGATTTATTGTTTAGTAAATTAATTTATTTAATATGTCAGGCTGGTAGACTGCTATTCCTGAATGGACTGTGAAGTTATTACAGCAGTAGAAAACCAAAAAAGTATTTAAAAAAAAAAAAAATTTACCAGGAGTAAGTTGAAAACACTTAATCATAACTGTTTTGCATAAAATCAAGCAGATCACTGTTAGCCACACTGATCAGTTCGGCTTTTTCAACAAAAATCCATAGTACTGATGTTTCAAAGGAGGATTTAAAAGTTTTAATGCAGCACCTCACTTCAGTTCAGTCCTGTAGACAGTGCATACTCAGCTTTTAGAATCTATTGTGTTCTTTCAGTTTTTGAAATGCATATAACAGGTCACACACTGGAGTTTATTTTTGTAGCCATCTACTACTGTCAATGCTTTGCCTTGTCAAAAACTAAACCTGTGAAGGAAGCAATCCCATTTTGTGTATTGGTTTTTTTTGTAGCACTGCCAAGAAACAAACAAATTCTGCAAAACCTAAGCAAAATGTTCTGTTATTTCTCTTTGAGGAGGAGTGTCTCACAGACCTGACTCATATAAAGTCCTGGACCAAAAGAGACTGGGCACTGAGGAACCATCTCTGTTTACAATATTCAGTAAGATGGACATCTCACTGGAGCTGACAGATGTACTGACCATCCAGTGTATTGACAAGTCCTGTTTTCTCTTTTTCAAAGGACTGTTTAGACAGTCAAGTTGCCTCTGCACAGGTTGAGTTTCTTGATGTGGAAAGTCACATTCATCCCAGTAGAAGGGCACAGTGGTTGGCAGGAATGGCCACTGTGTTCCTTTCACTCAGGGAAATAAAAACACTTTACCAAATTATGGACTTATTTTAGAAGGCTGAGCCCCATTACTGATTGATTTAGTGGCTGAAAAATCTTTTCGTGTTCATACATGAACCATCTTAATTCATTGATTAATATTGCAATTGAATGATCTGTCAAATTTGTCTATCTGAGAAGACAAACTCTGCCAGGAAAGCATGTCTCTTTTCATTGTCCCTAGGTCCCAACCAGTAATTCAGCAAAACCTCATTTTTGCCTAAAGTTAGTTTGATTAAATTCCGTCGCTGTAAGTTGCAAAGTCTGGTTGTACATTTGAAACTTAGCACACTCTTCAGTGGCGTTCAAAACAACTTTTGCATGTTGTAAAATTCAAGTAACACAAATAGGTGAAAGCACTTGTCTGACTTTGATTACTTTGCAATCTGAGTATGTTTTACGGTATGTCATTGCATGAAGTCGGTAGTATGATCTAACATCTTGGCTATATCTTATCCAATCTTCAAAGAAAGTTTGATAAAAGAAGCTCTTCTCTAAATGAGAGCTAGAACAAGGGCTTGAAACAGAAAGAATTATTTTTTTCTTTAAATAAACTCTTTATTGTGGAGAGAGAAGGAAATCTCTTAAAAAACTAAAACAGGTTTCCAGTTTTAAAAGCCTATTATTATGGAATTATAGAGAGCAGAATTATTCTGGCAAAAACAGTGATTTAAAATTATTTGGAATTAAATGAAACATCAGCAGAGAGTGCCCCATGTTTCACAAAGCTAATTTTGTGGTATTTTATAATACCTTTTCACGCTCAGACAAGTTAATAAAGAAAACTGCTTATCCAGTGATGGCCAACCACAGACACCTGATGTGCTATGGTAGAGCTGCCAACAGTTCCAGAGTTCTTCTGTAAAATATTACCTGGGTTTTCTATGTTACCAAGCTATGACATGCAAATGGATTGTTAGTGCTGGGCGTAATGAAGTTTCTAATTGTTGGTCTGAAAATGTCATCAGTCTCCAAATTGCTAATGCATAGTGGCAGAGAAGATTTTTCCTTTATAAAACAAAGTTGGAATGAAAGTTGAAAGAAAAGCAAAGGACAAACTAATGCACCATTCTACTGGAAATAATTTGTACTGATATTAAGAAATTAGAATATATGTTTTGAAAGTACTATTATAGTCTTTAATAAATAAAAATATTTTTTCATCTATTTCTATGAACATTTCCAGTATTCCAGTATACCAGTATGGATCAGAGCTGAAAGCAGCTCTTATTTTTATGTGCGTCAGCAAATTGGTAAGTTGATATGACATTTTCTGTCTCCCAGACATTTGTTTCTTAAAAAAATGGAGAGGAAGAACAAGGAGCTGTTGCATTTGGTTTTCTGTCAGGGGAAATATATGATTCCCTGGAATGTTTTGATTTTTCATTTTTAACCCAAAATACAATTACCTATGTGCATGTCCATCAATAGTGAATGAATATATGCCAGAAAACATTAATTGTTAGGGCAAACATGCCTCGTAGATTTAGACATAATGTTAATATGTGACATTAGGGGTCAGATTTCGTTAGGCAGAGAGCAGACTTACACCTATTCAAGACTGAAGACAGTATTTCTGACACCCAATGGCTTTGTCCAGCTTTGAGGAGCAAAGTTTCACTGTCCCAAAGAGTTCATAAAAGAGAGAAAATCCTTTCTTAATACCACAGTGCTTCATAGCTTTACTGTCTATATTCACTATGGACTATTTTCATTTCCTAGTATTGGCACCACATCATACTTATGATGACAGCTTAGTTTATTACGAATACATGGTCAACCATCACTGTCTAATGCTAAGTCACAGCCTTCAAGCATCCTTGAAAAAGGCACAGAAATCTTATAGGTAACTAAATTCATAGAAACTCTGTGAAAATACCCAGCTGGGTAGAAAAGAAAATGAAGAGACTGTGTCTTCCCACTAAGGGAAAGACAAGTAGAACACAGTTGCCAACCAAGCTGCTGGGCGATCACCTGAGACCCCACCAGCATGCATGAATTGGCTGATTAGTGCCCATGTATGTAGCTCAATACACTTCTCCACAGTGCTTGCTCTCCTGGACACCCTGGGTTTGTCACAGCAAGCCTTGGAAGGGACTACTCCTGTGGTGGAGGGTGCAAAGGTTTCCAGAGCAAGAATCCAATGGAATCTCATACCAGAAAAGCTCATTTTCCTAAAGATGGGGATATGTTCTTAGATGTTCATGCTATAGTAAGCAGCATTCTAGCAAAATTTCTTTCTAGTTTTGACCATTGAAGGCTTCCAGTTGCAAGCGCACCACCATGAAACTGCACAGTTTTCCTGAACTCCTTTAGACTGTGTTCACTTACGTTTTTCTCCATTTCTGTAGCAAAATGATGGGCTGTAAGTAAAATGTGTCATAATTCAGAGAAAATTAAGCAGTTTATCTGTGTGTGGGAGACACGGAACGTCACATTTCCAAGTGTGGAGGCAGAATAATTTCAGGTATTTTTAGATTCCTGTCCTAGTTTTAGCTGGGACAGTTAGCTCTTCTTTTTAACAGCTAGAAGAGCTCCGTGTTTTGCTTTTACTCAGAGGCTCGCTCTGACAAGAATGCTGATAGCAAGTTGATGTTTGAGACTCCAAGGACTTTTCAGTGTGCTGGAGTGCAGAAACACGGCGGGATAAGGGGGGAGCATAGCTGGGACAAGGGGGACACGATTACCCTTGTGATTTGTGGTGGAACTTAAGACTGAGGGCCAAACTGGCCAATTAGTATTCCATATCATGCAGCGTCATGTCCAGTATAAAAGTGAGGGTCAGCCGGACAGAAGGACTTTTGTGCTTTGGCTCTTTCGCCGCTTCTGCTCTTTTGCGCTTGCTGTGTTTTTGCTCTATTGCCTTTTTTTTCTCTCTCTCCCAGTACTCCCACTCTCAGAGTACTATCTCTCTCTCTCTGCTCCTCTCTATTTCGGGGCCTCACGTTCATCCGGGATTGCAGCTTCGGGACGAGACGGGCTTCGCATATGAGGGGGAGTGACCGGCTGTGTGTGGGGGTTCAGCCTAACCCACAACAGTTCCAGATAGATTTCTCTATATTGGTAGGAATAGCAATCTTCTTATTTCACTTTTTCTCCCCAAAATTAGATGCCTAGACTTAGCCACTTGGTCAGGTCACTTTTCTTCTGTCACTTGGGAGACAGTCACTGCAGGAAACGAATTTTTCCATTTGTCTTTCTCCATTGCTTAGACAAGAGGTCTAAATGAACAGCGTAGACAAGATGACGAGCAGTAGATGAGCTAATCCTCTCCCTATGGAACTAATAACAATGTGTTCTAACAGTGCTGAGAAAACTGTCCCCTAGTGAAAATATAGAGTCATGGTTTTTTTCCCTAGGTAGCCTCCTATCTATTCTTAATGAGAGAGAACATTTGATTGCTATCTATCATCTTCTTCCTGAGTATGCAAAAACGTTGTGTGCAAATTGTAAAGCTCCAGAAAGGAACGGATCCTCTGAAATGTGACGACTTTTATGGGATCATGTTGTTGCTTCTGCTTACCATCTTCAGGTGCACCATTCATTTCAGATCACACAGTTTTTTGCCCCAACCTATGTAACAAAGCACAGTGATACAGAAAAGTATCACTAATGATAAAACCTACAGCTTCAACAATCAGTATTTACTGTTAGTTATATTTCCAATGACTGGTTTGACACTCTACCCCTTTTCAGAAAAATTCAAAGAGATCCTAGTACATTCACCAAAAGCATAATTTTTTAAATTATTTTTTTATGAGCGAAATATTTATTTATCTCAGATATCTGTCACCTGAATCCATCATTTTGTTTCAAGTAGTAACGTGCGTCCAGGATTTTCATATGTGATTTCGACAGCAAGTTTTCTTTCCACAGCAAGAAATGTAATTTTTAAAAAATTGCATTTTAAGTTACAAAGTTTTCTGATAATTAGCTCAATACTTTCTTCATTGTTAGCATAACTGAGAAAATGAAAAAAAATGTTATTTAAGAACACAGTCCATAAGTTCTGTATTATAAAAAAGTTAATTGAAGAATACTTCAAGACAAGTAGTAAAAATGAAGTATTCCTCAGACTAATATGTATTGAAAAACAGATTTGTGAGAAACAAGTCTCCAAGGGATTTTATTTACTTCACACATTTCTTTCCATGTAACCTCAACAAAATCCATAATAGCTAGAAATTCATAGAAATATGGAATACTTACATTGTGCATAAATCTTTTTTTGGTATTTGAACATCTAGAAGTTGCATTTCCAACTCTAGCAGTAATACGAATAAAAACAATTGGAAGCTCACTGTAGGTAAGATGAGACATGGAACATCACTTTCTACTCATGCCAAAAACTAAGTAATGTAGTGAAATTTAAGACAAAACTATTGCTCAGGGCAAACTCAGACATGTCCATTTGGGTGAGATACATGGTTGGGAGAATTAAATTAGGCAGTTTAACTGCAATGTAGAAGTGCATCTATGAGTTCTGTGCTTTGGACACAGTTAATCCAGTAAAATGCTGTGAACTGAACGACAACAAGGCTGGTGACTATAAACAAAGATGCAGACAGACAGACAAAGTGAAAGAGAAGAAAGAATAAAACAGCCAAAAAAAAAAAAAAGAAGAGATATATTTCTGCTAGACATGCATTCTCAGAAAATTTACTAAAACAGTACTTTCCTACTATTGGTAACTAGTCGATTGACATTTAACTTTCTGTGCTGCCATTTAATGATAATATAGTGAATCTACAATTAGCCCTAATGTCTTCTATGGAAAAATTAATGGATACTAATATATTTAGGCAAAACCCCAAATATTTATAGCAATTACAAACAGTGTACCATCTCTTAATACAGAGATGAAATATTGTATTTTTTACAGTATTAGATTCCCTCCAGAAGGAAGAGTTAGAATTCCCCACATTATCCCACACTCCCTGGTTTCCCACATTAGCAGAAGTGGAAATGGTGTTGCATACAGTTCTGGCTCTTTCTGCTATTTATCAGAAACCATTCTGGCATTCCACCTGTTCTTTTTAACTTTCTGTTCCTCCATGTAGGAAAATAAAGAAGGAATGATGAATAAAAAAAATCACTGGTTTGGAAGACACTGAAGTGACTGAACATTTGTGAGATGAGTTCAACGTTGTTTAACACAATACTACTTAGCTGTTACAGGGCTCGCTCTCTATACATCCAGTTTCATTTCTGTTGGACAGACAGAAAAAGAGCAGTGCTTCTTCTAGTCCTGGAGAATATTTCTCATGTATAGCAGTACTGATTAATGGATGTGAAAGACAAATGCTGCATTTGAGATTTCTCATTCAGATCGAGACGTCACAGACTCAAAGAAGGGAGCTAATCTCCTAAGAGAAGATCTGTGTTCATTCAGTAGTAGGCCACATTTCAGATTTGATAACCCAAGTGAATCAGACAAACAATTCATTGGATGACACACATATCCTCATGAAGTCTGTGAACATAATTTTATAATCTGATATAAATATTATCTTCATAAAAAGAATATGAAATTAAAGTAGAATAGGAGCTATACACAGTCTTTGAACTTACAGTAGGTAGCCCATGAGAACAAGAGAAGATTCAGAGTGGAAGGTTGCAGGTAATTTGTTTTAAATGTAGCGGTTAACATTACCTATTACTAGGACTCACTGTTTTTGTCTATTATAAGAAACATTCAAAAATTACTAATAAGTTTGAAAAACTGGTTCAACTATGCTTTTCCAGGCTGGATACCTGCCTCTGGCTGTTGCATTTTGGTTTGTTGTTTGTTTTCATTTGTGTCTGTTTTTTTTAAAAGCTTTGCCAAACCAATTAGGTTACCTTGAAGAACAGAAGAATGAGATCAGGAAAAGCATTTCTTGGCAAAATTAGACAATTCTGAAAGTTTGCTCAGTGAACATCATCCATTTTGTGTACTTAAATGAGGAAGAGTTCCCATCCAGAAAATAATGAGCGTGCAATTAATGGCCATCTCATAACATATGCATACGAGGGATTAGAAAAAGGCTGGTCAAACTTCTGAGTGCTTTTGTTCCGAACTTTGGATTACTTGAACTGGTAACTTAATCATGCTCTTATAACACAGCTCGTTGTTGTTGTTGTTATTTGCAAGTCTTATTCATTTCCTCATTGAATGTTAGTGGGAAATGACTCTTCTTGTAATACTTTGCAGTGTTCGGTTCCTAGTGAGTTGATGTGTGAATCACAGTTGTGTCATCTCTTCTTCACAAATCAAACAATACCTTACTATAACCTCAAATTCCAATTGCTAATAATATAGTGGTTCCAGTTTTGGCTGGGTTCAGCTTTTCATACTGCTGTCCTGCTGTTGGCTTATGATTCTGTCGGGTTGTCTGGCTCCTGCTTCCCTCTCCTGTTGCAGCTGGGTTGGCTTCAGGCTATGAAAATTTTGCCTGAAGTCCTTACCTCCTGCTGTTCTATCAAGGACAATAATGCTTGAGGCTGAACCTTAAATTTTAAATCCTTTATTCTGCAGAGCCTTAAGGCACACTCTACTGCTTCAAGAACCAAATCACAGAGTGATGTTTTTGTAGGTTTGTAAGTTTTTCTAAATCCTAGGACATGAGCTTTTTTTTTTTTTTTGGCAAACACTGAGCAGAGTTGCTGTAAAGACTGCACAGCCTAGATCAAAGCAGATTTGTTTTCTACCACAAGAATATCTAAACACCCAGTGCAACACCTTTCAGATGCACTTTAACTGATTTTCTTACAGCAGTACTCTGCAAAGCCAAAGCTGGTCAATATTATAACATAAATACATTGCATGCTTTTTTTCCTTTCTTCCAAATGCAGAAAGGGAATCTACAGAATTATAGAATGGTTTGAGTTGGAAGGGACCTTAAAGATCATCTAGTTCCAGCCTCCCTGCCATGGGTAGAAATTGATATGCCATTCACAATTTTTTAAGTTTGTAGGTAAATTTTCTCGGGAGAGTTTTTCAAAAATGTACTTACCAGCTTGCAACTAAATAATTAATTGTTGGAGGACTGTGCATTACTTTAACATTTCACAATTGGAATGATAGCCACTCAGCTATTCAAGTAATGTGTGTCACGTAAAACTAACATCAAGAGAGTCGGAATCTATCTTTTTTCTTTATCGTATTTGCTGCATCAGATCAATAATAGCTTTGCAAACTTTAAGTGAAGTGTCTGCTGATATTTATAAGAGTTACAGCCTTCTGAAACGGCTTTACTTGTCTATTGTCCTTTTGTCTGACTCTCTCTTTTGTCCTTGTGCTAGGGAGAAGAGAATATTCACAAATCCTTATAGATCCGTACACTCTAGCAAAGCAGAGTGTTTAATTAGGTTTAGAAGTGGGTCAAAATACATGCGTTGCCCACACATCCTGAGCAACTGATATAGCCTGTTAAATATGGTCTTTTTAGTACTGTAGAAGGAAGCTGTGTAAAGAAAAAGGTGTTTCATCACCTTGGCTTCGAAGAAAAGTGTGTGTATGTATGTTTGCCTCATGAAGTAGATGCAAAGGACCCTATGTATAGTATATGAGTTGCATACTCTATATAGATATAGATGCTCCCACTTTAAACCTCTTAAAACATGACATAAGAAAACCTGTTGATAAAGGAAATTATTCTACTTCTGTTTTATAGAGAGAAACACAACTGTTGCAGATTAAAGCTTTGTTCTTCTCTCTATTGTAATTAATGGAAAATCACATGCTGACCTCAGCAGAGCACTAATGTCAATCTGTGACTTTTCAAAAGTCACTCAGGAAGTTTGTGAAATAAAGCCAGTACTATTCCTACAAGCTCTTTAGGACCTTCCTACACTGTTGCTACATACTCTCTAGGATTTACTAACCATTTTCCCTGTTATTGATCAATAACTGTTGATCAAAATTCCCTCCTGTAACATGTCCCAAATGGTCTTTGTGTCGAGTGATAAAACTAAGTTTCGTATTTCTGTTTGATTTATAATAAGTACTAAAAATGGTAGAAAGTACCTGATGTTTTAACTTGAGAAAAAAGGGCTCCCTTACCTATAAATTCATAGCTCCAAGGCCCTTTGGAGGCTCCAAAGTTTCATAGTTAATGTACTACAGAAGCCAATCTTTATTTGAAAGATAAAAACATATGTTTATCTCATCTTCTGATCTTGTTCTCCTGGCTCCAGCAATACACCCTCTGCTGCCAAACACTCTGAATGTACATCTGCCTCAAAGGTATATCTGCCTCCAAAACTATAAGGAAAGTGGCCAGCTGTGATGACATATAAAGACTGAACCAAAAATACTTGGAGAAAGTGAGGAAGAAGTAATATCTCAGCGATGCTTTTGCAACATATCATCTGTGAGGCGCCAACACAGAAATCTTGGCTGCTAATCAGAGCTGGATATAAGCCATAAAGTTCAACTACAAATGCAAACTTTCCTGAAGCCTGAGGACATTTGGCTTCATGCATTCAGTAGATAGAGAAGGACTAGCACTAAGTGTAAGTGGTTTAGATTGTATAAATTATGGAGCTATTCTGGTGCAGATGTTTTCTTCAGATTCATGTCCATTATTACCATTGATTGAGTAGACAGCGGGAAATAATTGCAGATTGAAGGCTATTGAGGCTGTTTTTCACAAACCTACTTGATCTCTTTTATAGGTTTGTTCTTAGGGATATATTTTTTTAGTTCAAGGAGAGAATAAGTGAGTCAGGTGGAAGAAGGGGAGACTGCCCCTTCCCTGTGGAGTTACTGGGCCTTCCCCCGCAGAAGGCTGTGGACTTTCTATTTTGGCAAGCAGTAGAGAGTCATAGAAGCAACTAGGAGCTTGCAGCCCAGACGGAGAAGCTACTGAGTAAAGAGGGGTGCAAGGAGCTGGGCCTTGGCACAAAAAGACAACTTCCTAAGCACCAGAAGAGAATTACTGAGTTTTCTGTTACTCAGACAATCAATATATTATCCAAAAGCCCTGATAGCAAGGACCTTCCCAGCAGACAGAGTGGGTGGTGAGAGACTGAATTAGAAGCCCTTTTTTTTTTTAACCATTGCATTTTGCCTACTCATTTTGAATTTCTTCTACTAGAAAGTTAAAGATGCCTATTTATACTCTAATGAAAATGTAACAGATTTTAGGTAGATCTATCTCAAAATTGGACAACTTGGAGCCACATACAGGCATACAGTCACAAGAAACAGGACACACAGAAAGCAAACTTTCTTTGTTCTCACGATAGGACAAAGAGAAAAACAAAGTGTTCATTTGCCTACTGAGCTCTGCACTCTGCTCTGGAAGAATTTTTTTTTTTCACTGTTTGGCATTCATGCCAAACAATCTTCATTCAGCTTGCATGGACCAGGCAAAGGAGAAAGTTTCATTGTATCTTGTACTTTCATTGACATTCTTTGTACGTGTTTTTTTTCCCAGCTCACATACAGACTACTTGGATGAAGTGAGGTTTTAGGACAACTTTGGGAGCTGTTCTAACTCTCCCTAGTCTCCAGTGGCAAAATAATCTTTCATTAAAAGAACCGCCTGGGGACAACAAATTTCCCGCTTCCCCCTCCTCCCCCCTACAATGTTTAATCCAAAGCTAGAGCACTACACATGCAGCAGATGTGTTTGTCTGCACTATATAAATCCATACTCCCAAGCCTAGGCTGAATATGTGTCACCTTTATGTCCGGAAAATGCCAAGGACCCACAGGGAAATTTGTTTCCATTTCTTTGCCTTGTCACTGTGAGGCATCTGATCCCGGGTGCTTAAATATATCATTGTACCTTCTGTCTTTCAGCTCCCTGATCATTTAGACCCCTTACCATTCGATTCACTGTGAGGTACCATACACTTCAGATATACAACCTAATGGCTTGGTTGCAAAACTTGACGGTGTTTCTCCCTAAGGTACTCATGCTAAGATCATAAACATCTTGCACTCAGGGAAGCTGAATGGGAAAGAGTATTTGTGGTGGTCTCAGAAGTAAAGTAACCCACATCTAGAAAGCCCCAGTAGTGGAGTACTTGCCTTTCTCAGAGTGGTTTAAGATGTTTTTGAGCTTTGTGACCTTCAGAAAGCCAGAGTATGGTTAGGTGAACACAGCAGATGGAGAGTAGGAATTGTGTTGGCTCGACAAAGGATAGTTAACATATAGAATAGCTGCCTCCAGTCTTCATTGTCCACAGGAGGGCTGTGGTACTGTCTGCCTTAGCTAGAGGAAAAGCAGCAATATTGCACATCAGTCAGGCTGGTATTGTAAAAGACTGATGGTTGAGCAAATCTCTGCAGGAGAGTCTGAATTGCTTTGGTCTTTCATTAGGTCAGGCCCAGTGATCCAGCAAGTGGGGCTGTGGTTTCATGACAAACCATGTTCAGCAGCAGTACTCATTGAAGATATTCTCATACCTCATATTTCTTCCAGGTTCCTATTGCTCACATATGTCCCTACACTGGCAATTTTCTCCTCAGGTCTACACCATAATTCTGTGTGTCTTCACAATAAAGTAGGTTAAATGGATTTTTAATGGATAAGTGTTAAAAAACAAAACAAAACAGAACAGAACAAACTAAACAACAAAAAAAATCCTTGAATTTTTGGTTTAAAAAATACAGGGTTTTTAAGGAGCACTTCAGGTATATCTGATGAATTCACTAGTGTGTATAAAATGCTGAGAAGTATTTCTCAGCATGTACTACATGAGAAGTACATAATAAGTTATAAAGAAGAACAACAATTGAATATTGTAACAGTGACCACAGTGAGGATCTGCTAAAAAACTTTGACCACGTCAAGTTTCCGTTGGTGGCTGGTTTAGGAAATATCTGATATAACTAAATGGTATTTGCACTGGACAAGATATTTATATCTTCTGCCTTAGTCGTTGGAGAACCTTGTATAGAAATGCCCTTTAAACAGTTTAGGATTAGTAGTTAAAAGAGTATTTTGTGATTTTTTTTATGTAGATTGAAAACTAACCCCTTTCTGTGTCCCTAACTCTTATTTTCAACTGATGTTTGAGCTGAGCTATATCTCTTTTCAAGGTTTGACAGTTTCAGGGAAGAACTTACCTTCTCAGTCTCTTTTGCAGAATATTCATTTTGTTTGGTTTTGCTTTTTTCCTCCCACACCAGAAAGACTTTGGTTTCTATTTTGTGGTTTGTTTTGGGTCAGTTTTTTTCTATTAGAAAAGTCTCTGAGACCTGCTTTGAATCTAAGTTTCCACTCGTCCTTGAACAGTCTTCTTCTAAAAGTATCTTCTCTGTGTCTGTTTGATAGATTTTATAGTTCATGCTCCTTTCCTGGAACACCTCTCAGTATTTTTAGCTCCCAGAGCTTTCTGTCTGCTAAAAAGGTAAAAGCAATATCCTGGTACATAAAGGTAGGATCCACCCTAGATCTACAAAAATAAAAACACCCCTCTACTGCCCATTTTCCACTTTTTGAGAACTTAGCTCCCTGATTGAACTGGCTTCCTTTGAGGCATATAGGGACCTTTATGTTAGAGCTCACTTACTATCTGTATGCCAGTATTGAGATGATTTTGATATGAAGTCACAGAACATCTTAGGGTCTGCATACATGCAAATCTTCAGCCCTGGCACCAACTCTTGGTATTATCTATGTACCGTGATCAGTACCAAGATTTATAGTATTGATCCAATCCTTCCTGAATCTGTTTATCAGTGTCTTTAGACAAAATAGCTTTACTAGGTTTACCTTTGGCATCTACAAGAGAATGACTTTCCTCAGACACTGAAAGATCTATTCTTTTTCTGCTAAAGGTGTATTCCTGTCCACCTTCTCTCTCCATCACTAGCAACTCAACGTCCAACTTATTCCTGCTTCATGGGTATATGAACCTTACAACTTACTACAATAAGCAAAAAGAACATAGAAACATATTTTATTGTTCTGGTACTACCATACTTATATTATCCTTGTTTGCGTTTGATTTTGTGAGCAAAAAATGGTCACGCCAGGAAACTCAGCTCCTCTGTTTCAGATCCAGGCCACTGTGTCCAGAAGAATGGAAGTGGGCTCAGCAGTCCTTCCAGCTGTCCTATTAAGAAGCTGTTCAATTACTTAGAGGAGAAAGACATCAGTCCTGAGTAGGCCTCATATGTATATGTTAGTCATTGCCAGATGAAGCTGTTATACCATCTGTTCTTCTTTCTTATGACTGCAAATCTTTTTAAGACCCTTCCTCAGGATGACACAGGCAATGAAGATACTTATAAATGCACAAATTATTGTATAGCATACTGAGCATGGATATGATAGATCAAATTCAAATCCAGTAAATGGTTGATATTATACTTCTGAGACAAGATTTTTCTGGCCTATTTTGGATGCCTACTTTAGAATTAGATCAATTGCACCCCAAGGTGCCCTCAATGAATTATAAAGAGAGGCTATGTTGAGTACTTGTAGACATCTGTGCTGTCAGCTCTAAAGTTAGGCAAGATGAATACCATCCATAAGGTCTAAGAGTAGTAGCGCCACCTGCAAGGAGAAAAAACAAGTTTATCCACAGTTCATTCATTCTTCAACAGCTCACTGAAGCATGGAGGGCCAGCAAAAATCTGATTTTGGTTTTCCGCTGCTCTGCACCAAATGAGGTGTTTCCTCACAGCCCTGCTTACAGCTGTGGCATCTCACACTCTCCTAACTCCTGTTCTACACATGTGTTTCCCTAGGTACTTTAAAGCTGGAGAATTTGGTATGCTGCACCATAACCAGGGAACACACAGACATGTGTGTTCATCCTGTCACACAGCATCCATCTTGCAGCTTCATGCAGACGTTCTGTTAGATTGACCCAACACGGAGCACAATCTCAAAAAAGGATAAGACAAGGAACAGTCCCTTCCTAGCATTGGAAGATCAAATAATCTGCAGTTAGTGAGGCACAAAAAGAAATTATGGTGCTAACCATGAAAAATTTTACACCTACAGTTAATTTTCTGTACTTAGTAGACCATTGGAATAATGTGGATTGCTATGCAGACAGTCCAGCCAAGGCACAAGTATTTGTAGGAAGATAATAGATGCCATATACAGAGTTTACAGAAAAAGAAAAATCTCCTAAGTTCAAGTCTTCTGTGTTGCAAGCATAGTGTTTCTTCTTATTTTTGTTTTCACACAAAGCTATGAGCAGCTTAGACCATATATTGTAATTATTACAATACCCCAAAGTATGTCTGGTGTGTAACAAATTGCATGCAAGTGATTCAACCCAGAAGAAGGACAGATGGCATTTGTACTGCCACTGTATTCTGGGAGCCTTAATTCCTCACGTTCATGGGCGCTGTAGTGATTCCTGTTAAATCAAAATACTATCTCACCTCATGGCCTCGTTCCCACACTCTCAAATTTCCCTCCTTTATTTGGATTCATACACTTCTGGGATTGTGTTAGTTGGTCCTGCTCATATTATGCACAAACATTTATTTGGAGGTTCTATTCCCTAGAGTACTCCAAGGTTCTAGTTAGGTCAAAAGGCTTATCTAAGAGAACAATATGAAGGTACAACATTACACTTGATGATGTTAGTAAATTTAAGTTGATTTGATAGTAATTTCATTTAAATTTTGATACTAATTCCTAACTGATTGCAAATATGTTCTTGTTTTACCAGTATTTACTCATAATTTTAGACATAGAAGTGTAAGCCACTGTTTTCAACTAGCTTGATCCTGAATTCACACAGCTATTAATCAGTTTAATATGCTTCGTGTTGCTAATTTGAAAAGCACATAAGGAAGAAGTCTGTGCAGTACAGATATGACAATTAGTAAAACAATCCTTTTTTAAAAAATTTGCTTGGGTAGTACAAATCTTACCAGTAACTTTGTCTCCTTGCACTAAAGAAGAGTAAATGAGACAGTTGTTCTCGTGCCAACTACTTTTGGTGCCAGGGGTAGCGATAGAAATATGTTGCCTCTGGAGGTTCAAGAGTATTTAATAATCCTCCCCCTCCTGTCATTATTTTCCATTATTGGTCCCTCTTCTCTCTTCCTTGTTATCATCTAGTAAACAGGCAAGTGTGCAGACGCAATATATAAAACTCAGAAAAACAACATGTCCATAAAGAACTGGTTGTCTCCCTGAAAGAAAAAAAAAAAAAGAAAATTAAAGAGGCAACAGAACTCCAAGAGAGAACAACTTTGACTCAAATTGCGTCATGCTGAGGTCCAGGATAAGATTCTACATTATACATCACATTAAGTTCTGACTTAAGTTAAAATTTTAGTGTATTTTTACATGTTTATGTTTGATTTTGCCCATCACATGTGTTTTAGAAGTGGTGAGATTAAAAAAAAAAAGCCCTGAAGAGTTTGAAAGAGAGGAAGAAAGCTTCTGACAAGAGGAATTTGCCTTCCTCAAGAAATTAGAAAAAACAAACAAACCAACCTTTTTTTTGTTGTTGTTTTCTAGGTTACTATGATGGGTATTGGCCGAGGTCAGGATCTGAAACCAGATCACCTAAAAACTGAATTTTTATGATATCTTTTACCTTGCCTATCTCAATGCAAGTGCAAGGTAGTTTACTTTTGAGTCTAGAGACTTATTATACTAAAAGAATATAGGATATATATAGTTTAAATAAGCTCACTCATGCAAAAACAAGGCATGGCATGGAAAGGGTGAGACAAAAAAACCAGTTATCCATAATGGATGTTAGCCATGCCAGTTAATACAGTAATAACAGCATGTGTAGAACAGCCTTTTAGGTCCTGAACCATTTCTACCAAAGCTACTTAGTATGTTTTAATGAAGTAAAGGAGTTTTAAGTATAATTGTACTTATGGATGCAATTATGTGCTATCAATACAAGCTGCTTAGACCAAGATCCAGGTAAGTTTGCACCTAACTCTAAAGTAAAGGCCTTAGGGCTTGGAAGAAATATATTATTTACTGTGACTTAAAAAGTTACTGTGTATCATCAGCTGAGCTGTGATAATTGTCTGTGTGAGTGCTCCTGAGCCAGGCAAATACTAGATAATTTGATTTATGTTGGCCCACCCTGAAGGTTTCTCAGATGCTATCCTCACTCATTTTAGACAACTGCTGTAGTATTTTTCCATTTCTTAGGACATGTGTGAGACCAGTAATGAGATGGTTGATAATATTAAGTCAATAGTAGGACAATAATCCAGTCTAAGATTTATCTGGTCTAGCTTCGGTACTCTACAGTGTAAACATCTACCTCTGTCCTAGTCATTTAGATTCCTCTTATAGTCATCAGAGAGAAATGAGCACATCTAGTATGCAATTGTAAAGCAGATATTTAAAATAGACCAGATTAACAGATTTAGAGGTGTAGCACTCATTAATTTGTTGAATGTTCGTAGATTGAACAAGATCTGTCATTTCCATGCTCCATATGTGGCCTAGAAATTATCTTTGAATTTAAATAGCCTGGTACATTTTATATCACGTTAACATATGGGTAGGACATCATCCAGTGTAGGACGAATGCTGGAGTTAGATACTTCATGCATATTTTGTATTCACATTACGCTTCCTCGAAGTTATATATCAATACAAACATTAATGCAATGTACCTCTGCTTGCAGAAGTGAATGGACCATTTTTTTCCAGAAAAGAACATGGATGTCTAGCTAGATGTGGATATGTGATGTAAATTACACTTGTTACCAAGATCTTCTACATTATCAAGGTGATCTGACGCTGTAAAATATGAGATAGTCAATTTTTAGAATAAACATATACTGTTTTATTGTTAGCAAAAACTATTACACTAGCAAAAAATTGCTGTTTATCATTAAATTCTGTGAGGCCATCTAACCCAATCTCCTGGCCAAAGACAAGATGAACACATATTAACCATGTTTGACAAATGTTTAGCTAGCCCAGTCTTAGAGCCTCTAGAAAGGGAGATTCCACAGTCTTCCTAAATAAACTGTTCCAACGTTTAACTATCCATACAGTAGAATCTTTTTCCTAATGGGTAAGTTAAAATCCTTTTGCTGAAATTTAAGCCCTTTACTTATTGTTCTATCCTCAGTAGACATGAGAAAAGTATATGTCTTCCCATTTGGCAGCACTTTATTATATATTTATTCAACATATAAGGGCCATATCATGTCTACTCAAAACATGCTCTTTGGAACTGTTATCTGTCTAACTAATCTAATTGGAAAGTAACATGAGTGTTGTGCGCGTCTGCGTGTGTTGCAATGGGGTCAATGAAATACTGTGCTGTTTAGTATTTAGATATTCTATGACTAGTTGCCTATTGTCAATCCGACTATTAGTCCCTTGAATCCTATTCCCACAAAGACGTCTCTTAACATGCAATCCATCAGGATTCAGATTAACTGCACATGAACAGGAGTTCAAGTGGATTAATATTTTGCATAGTGGAGTTTTGAAGAGGCATATGTGGTGATGTTCTCACAGTAACAAGTCACGGAAAACTTAACTTCAGAAGTGCTATAAAACATCATTCAATTTTCTGGCATCACTTTAGTCTTACATTACAATAAAGTACCAAAGAAAACACAGCCTTTATAAACAATCCTGATACAATCTAATTTGAGATCATTCTCATGTCATCTATGCCACTATAAGAATATTAAAACTAATGGGGTTTCACAGGCAAGCAGAATTATGCCCAGGCTGTGTTCTTCCTAGGACTTGCAGTTCACAGTACAAGTCAAAATTTCAAGGAGAACTTTATCAGCTGGGTGCACTACAATGTGTTATAAATGAAGTCATAGCTTTAACTGAGCTGAATTCAGAAAGAGTTCTCATGTGTTATGAATTATGATCTTTTCTTCCTCCTTTGACTGAAACGTATCCTTGGAAGGATGCAATTGTCTCAGGTGTGTTATGGATAATGTGCTTAAGTGTTAACACCTGTAAAGATAAAAAAAAAGAAGTATAACACCATTTCTTATCCCATATCTGTATACTAATCCCCAAATCTGTATACTAAATGTGAAGCCAACATTTTATTCCCTGGACAGTTTACAGTTCATTAGCAGCAGCATTCACAGCCATCTGACAGTTGGCCAGAATACTGATCTAAACTAGAAGATAATGAGGTTAGAAAATATCTTAGAGGAGTATAAGAGCTCTAGAGTATCATCAAATTGTACGAAGAAAAACTGCAAATGGCAAATAGATCTTTTTTGGTTTAGAATGCCTCTGCAATGCCTCTGTGGCACAACAGAATGAACTCTACTGTAAAAAGTTCAATGCTAAAAAGTCAGGAGCAAGCATGTGTGACGTAAGAACAGGATTCTTTCAGGTCCTTTATATGGTACTCATGTGAACCAAGATTGGGATATAAGAATCTTTTGGCCAGCAGTGCCCAAGGGGCCACGTTCAGTGTTTCTTTGCTGCATGGCATTTAAGACAGAGAAGCACTGATTATCTCCCAGGTTTCTTGTTTCAAAATGCTATTGGAAGTGGAATCAAAAGTATTAGACGGCCAGGGACATGAATGTTTTCCAGGAGATTAAGCAGCTAGGTAAATGATGTCATTAAACAGATATTCATATATATTTCCCAGGGAATTTTATACACCAATTGCACTTCAATGTAGCTTAACAAAATAATCACATGGATTTGGCCACAAACAGTACAGTTATCAGTCATGGTCATGGATCCAAATAAACAAACCATTCCAGAGAGCATGGCTTTTGCAAACAAGCATTCTTTTCTCAGTGAGTGTTCATCAGTATAGGAGCCTTTTTCTGGAAAACTTGTTGAAACTAATCACACCAATAGACATGATGGTTCCCACTTCATTGACCTTAGAAAGACTGCAAGTTTAGGGAAAAAATGTGAACTATAGCAGCTCACTTGAGGTGGACCTACCTCTGTCTCACCCATGCAGATATCTGTCACCTTTCCCACTAAATAAAAAATAAAAACAGTTTTGATGAAAGACAGTGAAAAATTACACAGATTTAGTGGGAAAGGATGAAGAGACGGAGAGCAGGAGGACAAAATGCTGATAGGAACATCATTAAAGATCTCAGTATGGGAAAAGCTTCTAAATATAAGATACAATCATGACTGTTGGAGTTTAAATCGGATATTAACAAACTTTCACTTAAATGAAACCATCAGTCTCTTCTCTTTCTTTTCCAATTGCTTTTGAACCTTACAGAAAATAGAGTGTCTCTGAGCCCTTTTTTCCTTCATATTCAAAACCAGCAAAATTATTCAGGAAATGGCCCACTTATAGGGAAGCATAGGCCTTCCTTTTCTTTACAGGATGGAGTACTGTATAGGTAGTTAATGACTACCAGATACATCCTCCTTCAACAGTCATAGTGGTACCTAGGGGAACCCCGACCAGCAAACATTTCTGGAACAAGGGCTGGCAGCAGTGCAGACTTTTACCTAGCATTACACCCTGGCTTTGGTGATGATCAGGAGGATGCTTCAACAACATTAGTTTAGCTTTCTAGATATGAGACTTCTTCCCCATCCCATTAATTTGGGAATGCTTGAATTGTCACAAATGAAACCAGTTAACAACCTAAATGGGAAGGGCTCCAGAGGATTGAAAATATAGACCAGAGACTACCGATAGTCACAGCTGTTTTTCTTGGGAGCCTAATAAGCATCTCCTAACTCTTACAGTGCTTCTCATTTACAGACTCAAAGTACTTTACGAGAAGATTTCTACTACTCTCATTTTACAAACGGTGGGCTCAAAGGAAGAAATGTATGTGTGGAAGCAGAGCCAAAAATGGAAATTAGATTTTTGTCTAGGCTCCACCCTTTTCTTCTCTTGAACTACCACTAAAGACGTACCACAGTTTAAGACTAAAACACATAGCATTGAGGGCTATGTATCTCCTTACACGGCTGTATGTGTGCTAGAGAATTGGGAAAGGGAGTTTTAGAGTTTTGGTACAAAAGTCAAGTAGGAGGTCTGGCCTGTTTTGTCGAAATATCTTCCAGTAATCCTATAATTTTGCTACAGATCAGTGAAAATGTGTCTCAAGCAATTGTACACCATGCCATTGTCATATCACTGGTTGGTTTGTCTCATTTAAATTGAGTGCCAAGTTGCCCCTGACTGCCCAAGACCACAAGGTACTTGTAACAGAGTTGCAATCATGGTCTTCAACAGCTCCTGAAGACTGTAGGTTTTCATGATCCCTTTACTGTCTTGGGGAAGGAGTCTGAAGAGCTGGACATGCTGGATAAAATTTTTTTCCCAAAACATAAGGTTTTTTTTTTAAAGTACAAAACAGAAATCGAGTCACTGTATTCAAAACTGCCATTTAGATAAGAATCTGTTATTCGTATCTGTCTTTTCAGCAGGAGTTTACAGGTAAAGAGTTATCAGCTTTACCCTGAATTGCGGAATGCACGGTTACACCTGCTGCACTTCCAGTACAAAGAAACACAAGGACATGTTATGCACCGAGGTGATTATATCCCAAACTAATTCAAGCACAACCTGAAACAAATATATTTGATTCTGTGGATCTCATCTAAACCTCATGTATCTCCATTTTACACTGACATTTATGTGGCCTGATGTTTCCTTTCTCTTTAAAATAATACTCGTTATAGGAAACTAAACACATAGATCATACATATTTATGTAGATACACATTTATCAGCCATTAAAAAATTTAATTAGCCCTTTTTGTTTTGTAATGTTCTGTTCCAAGGCATAGAGAAAGCTCTATACAAATACGCTGAGAAAAAACAGGTACTCTCTGGGAAGTCTTACAAATTATCCCTGTTCTTTTGTGTGCCTTAAAACATGAGCTCCTCTGAATACAAAGTCACAAATATGGGCTATACTAATGTGTTTTCCTTTCACAATAATAATTACTTGGAGGATAACTCCGTTGGTGCAGTGATACTCATTATGTAGGTCGACTTCAATTCACTCAATCTGATTTCCAACTCCAGAATGATAGGCCAGATTGAAAACACAGAATCTGATTTTTATTAGTAAAAAAGATGTGACAATCCCAATTAGAACTCAAGTTCATTTAAAACCCAACCTTTATAAAAACATTTCTAAAAGGGAAACAGCCCTATATTCTTCAAATATTTTTCAGGGATCTTTTTGTTTCAGCAAAATGATTTAATATTAGAAAATAAATATTTTTTTATAAGGCTGTTTTTTGTTCTTTTTCTTTGGAACCTGAAAAACTACTGTGAAAAAAAACCCAAAATATTTGGTTATGTTGCTTTATTTAAATACCTATACCTTTCTAATTAACTCAACTTACCAAGAGGAGCAGAATGTGATTATTTTCTTACAAGGTGTCTTCCAATCAGTAAAAGATAGTATAATTAGTATCCAATTTTGAATGATTGTGTTCAAATTTGTCCTCTGCATAGATTGCCACAGTGTTTAAGGAAACACAATCTTCTTTTTCATTGTTCCAGTCTGCAGTTTCTGCATAATATTTATTGAAGTAAAATCTTACTACGAAATCTGCTTTGTCAATGATGTGTTATCTAATCACTTGCTGAAAGTAACCTGATAATAATTATTTTAATGATGTTTTGCTCCTTTTCATTTCTGAATGATGCATTGAAAAAGTCTGGAAGATTTTTCTTCCTTCTTGTTTGCTTGTTTTTATTCTATTTGTTTCTTTTGCTTTGGAAATGTGAAAGCTCTGACCTTTTTTTCTTTCTGTAAGGGAACAGCCAGAGAAATATGAGAATGTTTTCTTGTGAGCTCCTGAACCTTACACAAGAGGACATGAATGCCCTATCTTCAGCAGAGACATCTTTCATCCCAAATATTATAATTTATATAGTTGTATAAGGGTCATGAACATGCCCTGGGTAGCCTGCACCCTCATAAAGTCCAATTGAGGTCACAGAGATTCTCCTATAGTGTCAGAGTTAATTCAGGCTCTGTGGGCAGAGAACAATCCCATCATCAAAATAATCTGAGGATAAATTGAACAGAAGTTTTACAGTTTGAATTCAAAAAAATCTGATCTTTTACATATTATTCAATTTAACCCTGCTACCCCAAAAACATTGTTTGTTCAAATAGGGTCGTACTGAGGGGGGTTTGGAAAAGGGAACAGAAAGGGTAAAGATGTGAACACAATAGTGTGGTTTCCCCATTCATTTGGTTCTAGATAGATACTGAATGTACTCTTTTTTGCAAATTTTCTTTGGGTCAATAGAGTGACTCTCGGCAGCCTTGCTTGCTGGCTAAACCGATCTGGTTTACATCACTTTTAGACAGTGCTATTCCACTAATGCATTAGACAAAAGAATTGCCACAGAACAGGGGGTCATAACAAATGGCTTTTGAAATATGTCCAGATAAATACAAAAATAAAGAGATATTTAAAACAGCACTAAATAAAATGGAAACATTTAAAAATAATCCCCCCAAAAAACTAATTGCAACCATTTGTTTCATAGGATTAAATCCTTGTAGGACATTTTATCCGACTATTTGGACTAGGACGTGAACTTTACAAATTACTACTTTTTTGTTTTATTTGGCACCAGCTGTGTGCATGCTTCTGAAACATCACCAGTCATGCTGAGCATTTAGTAGGAATGTTGCAATGGCAATTTAGATGTTAAAGGGCATTGTGATTTTTAAGGGCTTGTTATCGTGGCCAGCTGTAGCTAACAGCTTGTAAGAGATGAGGAAGAGGTATGTGATTTTCCAAGGAACAAGAGCAGCCTGTGTTTACCACGATTTCTTTTCTGCCACAGAATGTGTGGTGCTGGATATGGAAATAGATGTTTTCCCAGAAACAGTATTAATAAATGTTGTAACTGTGTTGTCTGTATTTTAATCCTTTAAAGAGTTTCAAAATGTTTAAAACGCATCGAATATTATCTTCAACATGCAATTTAGTATCCATGAAAGTTGTTACACTGACAGTTCTGGAAAAGTAAGATTTTGTGTGTGTGTGTGTGTGTGTGTGTTTGTTTTGTGCATTCAAACCAGGGAACATTTGTTAAAGATTCTTTCAGCATTTCCCTATTTAATTCTCACTAATCAGGGCCAGGATTATGGTTCATGATATAAGATGACCATTAGTTACTACATTAGAGGAGGAGACATTCCATGGAAGATGGTGGTCCCACAAGCCCTTGTTGAAGGATATTCTGTAGCTTCTTCTGATGCTGACTATGGCTGGAAGACAGAGACAAGTGTGTTGAATCATGGGGTGGTTAAATGATTATTGTTTGAAGGCACCTTTCAAACAGTGGCTTTAAGTAGAGTATGTTTGCAAACTATTATTTGCACACAAAGCCATCATTTTCCCAATTACTCAAAAGCCTTGAAAAGAAATACACATATTGTTCTTTTGAATGTGGAGAAAATCAAATTAAGATATAAACTACTCTTGCAAACTCATCTTTTGCTAGGTTTCTTGGTTAGAAAGAGATTTATACACTACTCAGTAACACCTCATCAGATCTGTTTTGTTTTCTAAGACTTTTCAATGTCTTTTTAAAGATTGGTGAGGTAGATGCTTTATGATATAAATATCTGCATAACTGCATGCAAGATTAAAGTAAAAGTAAACGAACAAATTATGTATCAGATACAGACATACCAGGACTTCATTAAAAATTTGGAACCATCAGCACTACACAGTTGGCTTTTGTGTCTTGTAATGGTGATTTGTGGCTGAAGGTAAATTGATAACTCTGATGAAAGGAAATCATGTAACGTGTGTTGGAGGTCCCTAGATCACCAAGTATACTTCTCTTTTCACATTCCAGGAAAGACGGTGAGCCTTGCTGGACACACTGAAGGTTAGTTGCGCAAACTGGATAACATTTTCAAACAAGTAACTGAACTACAAAAATAAAGATACATGTTGTCCTTTACTAAATCTGTGAGACTTTATTCTGTGCATTGCATTAGCAGTTTGATGTATTGTCTTTGCAATAGACAGAAAACAGGAAAGAAACGTAAGCAGGAGTGTGAAGTAACAAAAAGATGACCTTACATACTCATACAAAACTATCATTATAACAAAAATCAAACACACACTGAATGAAAACCTGAATGACTACTAGGTTCTAGTTAAGGAAGAGCTCTTCACTGACCTCTGTAGTAGTTAGGTCTTAATCTGACTGCAAACTTAATTTTCTTATCTCCTATGGCCAAATCACCTCCCACAAAGGTACTTTCCACCTTATTCCCCCTTGAATTACCAGTGTTTTGAAGCAAGAAACTCCATTATGAGAAGCTTGGAGATAATCTGCTCAGGGACAATCTGATCTCAGCATTAGTTTTTGTGCCTTACTTCATCTGACTCCAGCACCTTCTGTGTTAGCATGAGCCAACATGTAATTTTAAGCAGAGCATATAATATGGTAAATGTTATTCATAAAAAGAAAGGTCTGGTCTTCCCTTGAATGTTGTTGCACTTCGGCTGTTTCAGCACGCTCTCCCATGAGTTCTGCAGTCTACTAATGGCACTCTGTGCAAATTCAGCCCTTTGCCACCCTTTGCTTTCTGAAAATAAAAACTTGGGAAGTAATTAGTAGAAAGAAAGCATCCTATTGGTAGAAGTTTCATTTTTTGTGAGTTCTCTGTCTCCCAGATGGGTACAGACAAAAAGGACTTTACTTGAAGAAGGGAGCCATGTCTTGTACCTCAGCCTTCCACAAGAAACTGAAGTAAAAACCACTACATTTTATTTAGGCTTACAAAAACAGTTGGGTGCATTTTGTGGAGTAAGTTATTCCGTGAATAAAACCTGTGTTAAAAGAGTATGAGTTCACTTTATGTTTTAACGCAGAGAAGACTGAATGAGAAGCGTGATTCCAATGTCATTTGGATGTTTAAGATCCAGGGCAGTTTGTCAGGTCTCTGAGGGTGGTACCAGGCTGTGATGTTCCTGACCACCACCACGACACTCCCTGTACCCTGCCCACAGCCCGGGACTCCCTTTCAGCCCTCTGGTGCCATCGGTCTCTGTCCCAGCAATCCCACAGCAAGGCCGGTCTCCAGCCTCCAAGACTTCTCCTGGTGCTCTGGCTGCCCTGCTCCTGGCTGGGGCAGGGAGATGGGCCCCGGCTGCCAGGCCCTGCCCTGCTGCCTCTTCCCTGAGGAACCCTCACAATCCCAGCCCTGGGGAGCCCCAGCCTGCCCAGTGCCCAGACGGAGCTACACGGCTGTCACATCCCAGAATGCTGATATAAAGAATCTCAGACTTTCGGTCTCTGAGAAGATACGTCTTTCCACTTTTACCAAAGCAAATACATGACAGATTCGCTCAGCAGCAGTCTAAATCATTCCATGCTTGTCTTTCCCAAGACTGTTTGATTGCATATTAAGTGGCATGTTAACACCTTGCCCTGTGCACATTATCCCTCTTCTTTCTGTCCACTACAGACTTGCTGGAACAACACTCAGGGGAAAGCTCTGTTGAGGGACAATGGGGGACACACAATGTCCCCACTACAGCTTCCAAGGCCTCCTCGAGCACTGGCCTTAGGAAGGACTTTTGAACAGGTTCCAGAAACCTGAGACTGTGCTCTGGCTCTGTCAGCTACAGACCTGTGCTGGGATTCAGCCTGGGATTAGTATAAATGTCTTTATGTGAGTGTGTGCAGATGTGCTAGGAATCTGAGCTCCTAAAGGAGTCAGTGGAGACGAGAGAATGATCTGCCTGACCAGCCATGGGTTTCAGGTGGCTACACAGTGGTGCCTACTGTCAAGTACCCTTCCTCTCCTCTGGCCATCCTCAGGAGAGCGTGTCTTCCCTGGACCTTGTGTCTCCTACTTGCCAGTCCTCAGGCAGAGATAAACTCAAATTGCAGTGGAGGCCTATTCCATGAGCAACTGAATCATGCCGTTGGGTCTGCTGTAGGGTGAACCAAGCTGCTCTCTAAGCTGCATTTCCCGCAATGCCTAGTTTGCATTTGACTGTAAGAGGAGCTCAGATTTCTAGGGCACCTCCATATGGACACTCTACATTTTAGTGTCCTTTTATACTTTTAGATATTGATCTCCAATCTCAATTGCTCTTTAATTTGAGACTCACCTTTGATGTCTCTGTGACTTTCTCGTATAAAATGGGATGAATGCTACGCTTGTGCTCTCTTCTTTCTTGTACCACAGAGAAGCAATCTCCTTCTCGTAGTCTGTAGGTAGATTGCTGCTTCCTAGGTGCTATGTCTCTATTTCTTGTGGAATATCTGTCTAGGCAGCACTTCAGTTGCTCTGTTAAGCATGTGAGGTAAAGGGTCAGTGTGGGCATAACTGTGAACAGCAGGACTAGGGAAGATAACAAGGTTGTTCTCTGAGACGTTAAGCTTTCTCTCTTTGTCTCCACACTAAGCAGTTAGGCAGAAGGAGAAATCCTTTTCTGTTACCTTTCCTCAGAGCCATAGGTGAGTATTCAACATAGCAGCAAACAAACCCATGCTCTTCACGATGAGGACAGGACAACAGAGATTGTGTCCTGGTAGGATGCCAGAAGACAGGTTGCATCAGTAAACAATGATGTTAAACTGTAGTGCAGCCACTGCACAATATTACAGCAAATATCAAAGCATTTTCAAAATTAGATTCTTCCACCATCCTAAAAGCCATGTTTGATGAATCAGCTATTTGCTACACTTGGTAAGACCTGCAAAGAATCTTCTGCACAGGTACCTTGATTTCCAGCCATCATAAAAGAAAGCAGGAACCACAGGGAGTCTATGAACTTCTGAAGTCTCTTCCAGATCCACAATAATCCTACAAATCAACTATCTAAATGTGTGATAATGTGGCTGTCCTTCTTTGTGTCCTTCTTCAGATAAATGCAGTTTAATCATCTTGTTGGTACAACCCTTTCCAGTTGGGTTTGTTTCCTATAGACACCCTTTCTCCTGAGGGCCCAAACCATGCCTTTCATTGGCTGTATCAAATGAACAAAACAAAAGATCCTGGATGCCTGCTTGATATTGAACAGAAATGAAGACACAGATGTTCATGTTGTGGGGACTTCAGTTTTCAGTCTTAATTTTCCAGGGTCTCAGACTTACTCCACCAAAGTTAGGAATACTTTCTCATTTGTCTTCAGGCAAAATTGGTTTATGTTTCTTTTATTTCCTGAAAGTATTTTGAAAAACCTCTTCTGATACTGGGAGAATACAGTATCTGCTTTCTCCTGTTCAGAAGTTATACTGCTAATCTGTCTGACAGCACACTAATGAAGAAGGAAGGGCTACAACCTGTAAGTTTCCATTTTGCTGGGGTGGGGTTTCAGTGACAGTGCTCTACACAAAGAATTTTACTCTCAACGTCGGAACTCATTGCCAGCTGACTGATATTAAAATCATTGGGGTTTTTTGTGGGTTTTTTACCTCAGAACTTCTCAATCTTGACAAATGTTAATGCAAAACCTATGGCATCAGCATGACCTGGCATCTACCCAACCTCTGCACCTGCACAATTACAGCCAAGCTTTCCTAAACACTTCTTCCCTAACAGCTTGTTTTGTTTCGGGTTTGCTGTTGTTTTGTGCTGTTTTCCCACCTTTCTCTTTTTAAACACCAAGCGCTTATGGCAGGCATAATTTTTCAGATGATGTTTTGGAGAGTTTCTCAGAGTTAATCATATATACCCCTTGAGAAGATTTGCAAGAGTGGCCCACACCTGAAGCAGGAGTCGGTGAGTTCCAGCAAAGATACCAGCAAAGATCCACAGCCACCTGGCTTGCCTGAAGGGCAGCAGGAGAGGCTGATCAAGGACTGCAGAGCCAGCAGCTGCGTTCTGCTCAGGCCAGTCTGACAGTTCCCACCGTACCTATAAAAGCAGAGCTATCAATCACTAAACAAGATCAGCCAGCATTTTAGTGTTTCCCTCCCCTTTCTTGCTCTCTTTCCCTGTTGCAAATGGCCCTGAGCGTTCTGCACCGATACACAGTCAGGTGCGTTTACACACAAGTTGTTTGCATGAGTGCTTGTGACCTGTCAAGATGCAGAAAATGAATGTCAACTCATTATCAGAAAGGGAAAAAAAAACAAAACAAAAACTTTGTTGATGGGGACCAGGAAACAGATGCTTAAGCTATATAAATTGCCCAAGCTCCTCTGATTTTTGTTGAGTTCTATCAATCTACCTCAGCCAAGAATGTGGTATATGATATAAAGAAATAATGATGTTCATGTTAGATCATTTTTTCCCAAAAAGAAGTGGATGTAGATCTGTTACACCAAGTTTATAATATTTGAAAGGGTAAAATAAAGTAGGAGTCAAAAGGCTGCAAATTCTTTTTATTTATGTTGATATAAATCTGGAATAAGTCTTCAGAAATCTGTTGAAATGTGTAAAGATGTGGTTGTATTTATAATCTGCAGAATTAAATATGTCTGTTCAGGATCTAAAGGCCCATTCATTTTTAAATAGAACCTCTCCTGCGACAGCAATGGAAGAGCTCTACCAAGAAACAGATAGTATGTAATGGACCCCGATTTGAACTTTCATCTACAGTCTGAGAAGTATGTAGTGGGTCTGCATTACTGATCAGTAATTGCTAAATCCAGGAGTTCCTATGTTCAGATCAAAAGGAAACCTGTAACTCATTATGTAAAAGCTAAATCATGAAATTTTGCACTTAATTTCATGGAGTTTTTTCTATTCAGAGAAATGAAGGAGGAAAACAATGCCTTCTTTAGGATTTTGATGATGCTGATTATTAGATATCGACTATCATTTCAAGACTTCCTAAAGAAGGTTGCCTCATTCTTGGTTGCTGATGTACTCTTTAAAAAAGAAAATACAGAACCCCAAACCTGTACTTGCCTTGTGTTGGCACAGTTTCATCAAAATATTGGTCTGTAAATAGTAAGAAGAACTAATTTATCAGTCTCTAAAAATATATGTGTATTACATGTGGTATCATGTTTAAAAAAAAAAAGAAAAAACAGCTGAGTGACTGCAAAGGAATAATTTTAAATGGGAGTCGATCTTTTAACAATGGGAATTAACAGCTGTAGAAAAAAATTAGACTGACATAATATGATTAAAATTTTGGACTTTTGTTGATCTGAATGGATCCAGCAGTTTATTATGGCTCCATATACTTAGCTGATTTGTTTTTGAAAATTGTGATTAAAAACTTTTATTTGAAGCATTACAGGAATGCAGGTTCATGTAATGTAAAGGAGTTTACATGGAAACATTATCTTATGATATAATTTTTTAAAAAGGACATTTGTACTTTGTTTTTCCCCTTAATTTTGAACTTTTAATTTGTTTTTACTTTGTGATACTCTGACAAAAGTTTCTAAGCAAAGAATTCTGTGTTTCAAAACATGCAGACATAATTATCACCCACTCCAGATTTTGGGTGTTTGCCTGGGCGGACATTCGTTACCCATTTTAAAAGGACAATTAAAAAGGCAATGCAGACATCCATGGTTAGCTTTGTAAAATGTCTGAATAATTTAATTTCTCAAATTTCCCTTTGCTGGTTAATTGACGTATCTTTATTCGTATCTTGGAAACAATTATTTACAAACTTTCATTTCAGGCATATTATGGACAGTAGGCAATTTTAGCCAATTTAATTTCCCTTGCCTATTGGTCACTAGCTCTTTTGAAAAATCAAGAATATCTTTCTACGTCCGACCCATCTTCCGAGACTGATGCAACGAGATTATGATCACTGCTCTCTAGGCAACCACCGATTTCTGGAAAAGAAATAAAAATCATCTTTAATCTTTGACAATAGGTCTAAAAGAGATGGCAAGTACAACGGGATTTTAGGGGAGGGATGGTGTTGGGGTTTTTTTTTAGCAAAATGAGCACTTAGTGACTCCACTTTCATCGCATTTTAGCCAGCTGATGGGAATTGAACACCCTTGTTGTTTTTGGTGTGATGCTACTTACAATTGTACACAGCTGAACATGAGCTCAGAGTAGCTGCTGAAGAAGAGCTCCTAAAATGTAGGTAACATGTTTCCCTGTACTAACCAGATTTGCTTGTGTGAGTGGGTGAATTTGGGGAATTTACTCACTGTTTGTGTTCCTGAAAGAATCAGGAGGTCTGATTTTCATTAGTGAAAATTCTAACTCCTCCTGTTAATTCTGGCCAGGGATTTTGACAGTGAACATTCATTTTTAAAACCTCTGAAATTCTAAATCCCTGTACTCTGACTTTATGTTGTGATTTATTCCTCCCAACAGTCTTGCTATATCTAACATTTATAGTCAAGGACTTTTCAATAAAATTGTTGGAACTTTCATTTCATTGATAACTTACAACTAATTCATTTGTTTTTCTTTTTCCCCTTTTATTTTCCTTTTTTTTTTTTTTCCTAGTTGATGATTATTAGTGTTTAATCTAGCAGAGGACAACATTCATCCTTGTGTGATTTTAGCAGACCTGCTTCCAATAGGTCCTTCTTGGTAAAACTTTATTTAGCAGTAGTAGCATTCAGACCTTCTTATTCACCCAAAATGATCAGTAAAGATTGCTATGAGAGCAATAAAACATTTAAACTCTGCGAAAAAGTCAGTGAATGTAAACTGACCTGCCCTATATCAGTACAGCACCCATCTCACATTGTGCTTGTCCTACAGCTATTTAAATATATGTCAGCAGATACAACAGGGTAAATATGCCAAAAGGAGGTCCTAGAAAAGTGCTTAAGTCCAAATTCAAGCAAATAAGCAAAGGCATAAAGGCTTTAGGACTTTGCTGAGTCAAAGTTTGCATGACTAAATTGCAAACCAAAGACCTGCATGTTTGAACATGACAAAAAGTATAATTGTAGGTGCCCAAGTGATAATTTCACATCTGCATATGCAGTTGGATAGAGAAATTTGAAGGGGAAAAAATACAAGATTGAATAAGTTATGAACATGTTATGTTTTGTTAGTTAAGACTGATACTTTGGTATGTAAAACATTTCTCCTTTTCTTCTATTTTAGTGGGGTTTTGTGTGGTTTTTGTTGTTTGTTTTTTTTTTTAATGGTATCTCCTGCAAATTCCATTAGCTTCAATGGACTTCAGATCATATCTCTGGAAAACAAAAACATTTATCTTGTAAATAGAAATTCAGATACAGCAAGTGGATTCCCCTATACCTTCAAATACTTGATAGATTCATGCTAAATAATGTTTTATGCCAGATGTTTTGCTCCTTTAACAAATTAAAGGAACATATTTTTGCACAGTTTAGCCCAAACAATAGTAGTTTTGTTGAGTTAGGGCTCTTTGAATTAATTCCAGGTTTATCCACACACACCTGTGAGCCTTGGGAATAACCTGTCTCAGTTTTGGATTTGAAACAAAACTCAGAAATGCAGACAGATTTTTTTTTTCAAATAGACTTGGAACAGAGATCTTTTGGGGAATCTTTTCAATGTAAACATTGATTATATTTCTCCAGGCTGGAGCAACATACTGGCTCCTGAGAAATACAGAACTGCAAGGAGTAGCTTCACATTTCTTTTTGTCTTTTCACAAAATAGGCTACATAAACACTGATCATTTCTGATATTGATTCCATTGTCTAATGCAGTTAGAAAAACCTCTAAGCAGTATCCTGGGCTGATAATTTCACCATCAAAAAAAAAGAGACTTGCAGAAATTATCTCATAAGCTGTATATGCAAGACCAATTTCTGGACATTGCACTCTAGGCACAAATTAAAATGGCATGAAAGCTTTAAATATTAATGTAGAACTTGCTTTTACTGGTGTTATGATATTCATTGATAATATAAACAAAAAAAAAATACTATCTGGTATATTAAGTCAAGTACAAGGCTTGCCAGACTAACTTGCAAAAGCCAATGGGAGGTTTGTCTGAATACAGAAAGCATGGACATTTTGTGTTTTGACCCCAGTATGATGCACAGAAGAAAAGAATTACATATCAGTGCTAAGGAGGTACAAAATATCTTCTATCAACCCTAGCCTGATTTCAAAGTTTCCACAAAAGAAGAAAAGGGTTGCTCAGCTCAAGATATACAAAATCCATGCCTGCGCACATCAGCAGGCAAAATGAAGCTAGCAAGAGGAACAGGTATGAACAAATGATGCGACCACTGATGAACTGCTGAAAAGTTCATTTGTCCTCTGTGACTAACACTTGACACAGATGCACATCAGCCATCACACAACAATATAGATAAACCCCATGATTCCTAAGGTCAAAGAAGCCACGGCGCAGATACAGATGTCATTTATACAGGCATAAATCTGTATTAATCCATTGCAGTTTACTGAATTCCTTTGGATTGACACTAGGTAAACAGAGACAAAAAAAGACAGAAAAGCCGCCATTTTGAAAAGGGAAATGGATGATTATTTTTTTTTAATCTCAAGTTCACAGTTTCATGCTTTTGCATCAATAAACAAAAGCATCAGGAGCACTTCAATATGCACTGGGCTACTTTCCTCATGCAATTTTATCCTTCCTCAGATTGAGCAGGAGAAATGCAGAATAATGAAATTTGGAAGGAAAATAAGATTTATAATAAAAATAGTACTGTTATGCACACTTCTTTTCAAACGTCATCTCAGAATTTTTAATGATGGGAGACAATAAAGAGCATTTTTGAATGGCACATATTTTCACTGATATGCTAAACTGCCAAATTTCATTTTGCACTACTGATTACGATGTTGTAATAATGGATGTAGTATAAGTACACTTTGTAAACCATACACGTACTGTAACTGCTGTTTCTCTGCAACTGCTTTTAGTTTTAATAGGCATATATATCTACATACACACTGTGATGATTTGATGGGGGGGGGAGGTTCTGGTGGCAGGAGCTGGCCACCAGATCGGACTACCATCCCCCTCGGGGTTTGAGCCAATTGGTGCCTCTGCGAATTGCCCTATTTAAGTTGGGACAAAGGAACTGGAAAAGGTGCTTTTGCCTAGGAGCAAGGAGAAGGGAGGAGGGCGTTGCCCTCGGTCCCTGGTTCCCTGGCCCCTGGCCAGGCGGCTGCCCGTGCTGGGCTGGCGCCACTCGCTCAAAATGGCTTTGACGGAGCCACTTGGGGAACTAGGGGAGCACCCCACTCCTGGGGTGCCTGCTGGACTGGGTTCACCCAGAGACAGCTGAGACCTGAGAGAAACGGCCACACAGACACCAGGTCAGTGAAGATGGAGCGGGAGGCGTGCCGGACCTGAGTTTCCCCTGCAACCGGTGGCGAGATGGCAGGTGGCCCCCCTGCAGCCAGGAATGGACTCGGTGGAGGAGAGACCCACTCACGGCCCGTGGAGAAGCCCACATCGGGGAAGAGATGCCTGAGCCTGAGAGAGGTCGTGGAGCATGGGATGCACGACGAGTAACTGTTAATAATGGAGCATGGGATGCACAATAAGGTAGTGAGGCATCTAGAGTCCGTGAGATGACCCACACTGAAGTGAGTGACCACAACTCCCTAAGAATCTGAGACTGTGGTAAAGCCCGCACTGGAGCAATCCGATGGGGAAGGATTGTGTCCTGCGGGCAGGACTCACGCTGGAGAAGTTTATGGAGTTTTTTTCCTCGTGAGCAGGGGATCCACTGGAGCAAGGGAAAATGGTGTAAGGACTCCTTTTAGGAAAGGAGCGGCAGTAACAACATGGATGAACTGACCTGCACTCCCCCATTCCCTGGCCCCTGCGCCACTGGGGGGGAGGTAGAGCCAGGAACAAAAGGAAACGGGGGTGGGGAGGTGTTGTTTTTAAGATCTGGCCTTGTTTTCTCTTTACCCTCTCAAGTAACTGGTTTGTTTCCCTTTGTCCTTTTAAGTAACTGTTAATAAATTGTTTTGCTTTAAGAAAGCTGAGTCTGTTTTGCCCGGGACCATGGTTGGTGGGTGCTCCCTCTCTGTTCTTGTCTCGACCCTCAGTCCTTTTATTATATATTTCTCCTCTCCATTTCACTGGAGAAGGAGAGAGAGCGGTGGCGTGTTTAGTTGCCGGATCGGCCTAAACCATGACACACACATATACAAGTACACATATCTAATGGGATTAAAAGAGAATTTACAGAGTATACAAATATGAGATTGCTAGCAAATACATGCTAGTTTGACCTATGTCCATTACAAAAAAGATCATTTAATGTCACACTTACTCCTGTGGCAAATCTACCTCAGGAAGCAATACTCATTTTATGCATTTCTATTGTGCAAGAAGGATGAAGTAAGCGTAACCAGTTTGATGTCCTTAAACTGTTTTTATTCATGCAGTGGATACCAAACCTTGGGAAATCATTGACAAAAGACCTTATGAAGGTTAAAGTTTTACCTAGGATTAAGGGAAGCTGGGACAAACACTCAAAGAAAAGACAGAAGAAAATCCATTGAAGTTTCAAAAGAGAGAGAAACAATGTTTGGTTCAGGAAATCCCCTGAGCTGAAAAAAGTTGGAGTCCAAAAGAATACCTGGGAGAAGGATCAAACATTCTTGTCCTATTCTTGCAACCTGTGAGGGGTCCTTTTCACAGCCCTCCAAGCAGAACTCACATCCAGGCCAACTCTTTCTCTCACCCCCTATACCCATTCCTATGATGTGTGCTTTTGTCTTAAAGACACTTAGAGGTGAAACTTAGGGTCGGTTAAATAAATCCAGATTAAAAAGATTCACAGTCAGTTGGTAAACAGGGGAGCAGAATCTGATAAAGAAAACTGCAAAACATACCTCCTTTAATTTTTAGGCACCCAAAGCAGTGATTCCTTATTTCACCCATGATTTTCTCTATGCCATTAGTCAGATACCTTTTTCTACTAATTTCTCTGTTGCTGAATATTTTTAACTGACAGAGTTCAAGAATACTACGGAGCCTATCACATAAAGTCACAGTGAGGAATGTAGCCTTTGTCTAATTTCAGGTTTTATGATCTTAGAAGTGATAGTACTTTTAAAAGTGCATTTTAAGAAAAGGACACAGTCTGCTACAGGAATGATGCCATGCTTTGGTTATAAGTCAATGCTCAAAGCACACTTATATGCTGTTGTTTTAATGGACACCATTTCTGGTCAGGGAAAAGAAAACATAACTTACTGTAAGTGAGCTCAGCTCCTGGTTTTGATTTTGTTGTTGTTGTTGGTTTTGTTTTCTGAAGGCAATCAATAACTAACAAGTTATTATAAATAACATTTGGGATGCATTCCTTTCCCGTGTATTCAATGAAGTGATGGTTTTCACTCAGCAAGGGAAGTACCATGATAATTACCTTTAATGTTTAAATGACTTTATAGTCCTTACTCAGAAAAAAAATTCCTCATGCTTCTTCTCTAAGTGCCAGCCATCACCCTCTCTCTACTGAATTCTGTGAAAATCATTGTTTGTCTCCAGGGAGGTAAACAGTAAGGTTATTTCATCATATTTTTTCTTCCAGAGAAAAACGTTTTACCTCTCAGAAGATCTTAGTCTCAGTAAAAGGCTAGTAATGTACTTCTATAAGCTAATTTACTTATGCTAGATTATTACTCAAATAATAAAAAGTAAATACTAAATAAACTTGTAGATCAAATGCTAATATATTGATGTGATTCTGCCAGGAGATCTTGACTTGGCAAGATATTGCCCACATAAAGTCATTGCCTCTATAAAGGTGTCTTCTTTGAGGCTGGAAATACAAGCACCTTTTGCATTTCTCCTTTGAGTTTGCCAGAGAGGTTGTTTACCTTTGGATGTGTCATACATTTTAAAGAAAATTGAGTCATTTATAACCAAATATAAATCAGTACGTTTTCTAAACTACCTAGACTTACTGGTTATAAGATTTTCAAAAGACAAAGTCTTCATCAGAAAAAGAAGAGACAGAACATATGTATTTCTTTCAAAATCTATACTTAGCCTTTGACTGATTTAAAGTCCTGACTCCCTAAAGTTACCTTTTCACTTCATGTATCCCAAAGCAAGACAACCGGATTTGAAATGACAGTGTTCTGCAAAATGTAAGTTTGTTACACTGCAAAGTGCCTGAAAAGAGTGTATCATACTGATCTAGCAGAGGGGACTTCAGGATAAGACTATATTTTCTACTGTTTTCTTAAAATTATTCTGAGGGTGTAGTTGGAAAAACTGTTCAGCCTCAGAATATTCATTATGAGCAAAAACATTTCATAATCTCAATTTGTTGCAGTGTTAAAAAGAACAACACTTATCCAACTATTTATGCCACTAGTACAGAATGGTGATTTGTTTCCCTCTAATGGTGACTGGGTTGTTTGTTGTTTGGTGAATAGATTACAAACTTTCACCATAGACAGAAATTACTGCTCTTTGGCTTTACGCTTCAGTGAGATCATGTTATTTCTATCTTATCTTGAGTAACTAAAATTAGATCTGTTCCCTTTTTTCTTATAAACAGTTTTACTTGCAAATTCTTCTTGCTCTAAGGTTTGCATTATTCACACCAGAAAAAAGCTTTAGATGCATTAAAGCTATAAATCATGGTATGCTAGAGTGGTTTAGAGCAATATACTGGAATTTAGTTCTGGTCAGATTTATTATTGTTCTAACATATCTCAGCCAAATGATCTCTACACAAAGTTAGGCAAAGCTGTGGCATACTCTCTTCTTTGTCTCTAGTACTGTTGGCATTTAAATGCTACAGGCTGAAACATTGGTATTATTACTAAATCCCATAGGATCATGAGACATACTCCAGAAAAACACGAGCTCACTATAACAGGGCAGGCGCTTTTCCATGCATCTTCCTGGGATCATTTACTGTTGGTTTCCTGTTGCAGTTACCACGTGATTTGGCACAAGAAGTCACTGAATTTATGAATTCCTGAAGAGCATTTCTCTGAAGCTGAAAACCAGCTTGGCAGAGCTCTGTGCATGTATACACTGGTGTCAGCGCCCCCTCTATTGTGCAGTGGCTGCTGCTTAAAGACAAATGCAGCAGCTTTTGAGCCACTGTTGAAAAAAACACATTAGAGTGTCCAGTAAGAGCAACATTTATATTATCGTACTTCATTTATTAGCACTACAACTAAACAAAATGTCATGAAAGCATGTCATAGAATCATAGAATCATCTGGTTGGAAGAGACCCTCAAGATCACTGAGTCCAACCATTCACCCTGCAATGTCAGGGTCCCTAAACCATGTTCCTCAACACCAAATCCACACGGTTTTTAAACACCTCCAGGGATGGGGAATCCACCACCTCCCTGGGCAGCCTGTTCCAATACTTCACAACCCTCTCCATAAAGAAATTTTTCCTGATACCTAAACTAAATTTCCCCTGGAGTAACTTGAGGCCATTCCCTCTCGTCCTGTCATTCATAACGTGGGAGAAGAGACCGACCCCCATCTCCCTACAACTTCCTTTCAGGTAATTGTCCCTCTGTCAAAGCCTAGAAGAGGCTGACAGAAGAATGGTCGTTTTAATGAGAATTAGATTGGGAGATGAGGAAGCTTTTGCCAGTAACATTGCCATGTACTACAGATTGGGTTTGGGTACTACCCGCAACATGGGAGGCTGAAGTCCAAAGTCCTGCTTTGCCTGATTTGGAGTACTTTGAGATGAGAAACTCTACCCCAAATCAGGCAGAGAAAAGTCTTATTTTTTATTCACACTAGGTACCAAAGAATGTGGGTCTCAAAGAATGTGGAAGTCTCATGCATGCTGTGTGTCTGCAAGGAGGGTTTAGAATCATAGAATCATAGAATCGTAGAATGGTTTGGGTTGGAAGGGATCTCAAAGATCATCTAGTTCCAAACCCCCTGCCATGGGCAGAGGCACCCTCCACTACACCAGGTTGCTCAAAGCCTCATCCAAACCTGGCCTTGAACACTTCCAGGGATGGGACATTCACAACTTCTCTGGGCAACCTGTTCCAGTGCCTCATCACCCTCAATGTAAAAAATTTCTTTCTTCTATCTAATCTAAATCTGCCCTCTTTCAGTTTAAAGCCATTACCCGTTGTCTTATCGCTACATGCCGTTGTGAAAAAACCCTCTCCAGCTTTCCTGTAGGCTCTCTTTAAGTACTGGAAGACTGCTATAAGATCTCCTCAGAACCTTCTCTTCTCCGGGCTGAACAGCCCCAACTCTCTCAGCCTGTCCTCATAGGAGAGGTGCTTCAGCCCTTGGATCATCTTCGTGGCCCTCCTCTGGACTCGTTCCAGCAGCTCCATGTCCTTCTTGTGTTGGGGACTCCAGAGCTGATTGCAGTATTCCAGGTGGGGTGTCACGAGAGCAGAGGGGCAGAATCACCTCCCTCGACCTGCTGGCCATGCTTCTTTGGATGCAGCCCAGGATATGGTTGGCCTTCTGGGCTGCCAGTGCACATCATCGGCTCATGTTGAGCTTCTCATCAACCAGCACCCCCAAGTCCTTTTCCTCAGGGCTGCTCTCAATCCATCCTCCGCCCAGCTTGTACTTGTGCTTGGGATTGCCCCGACCCATGTGCAGGACCTTGCACTTGGCCTTGTTGAACTTCATGAGGTTCTCACAGGCCCACTTCTCCAGCCTGTCAAGGTGCCTCTGGATGGCATCCCTTCCCTCCAGCATGCCAACCACACCACACAGCTTGGTGTGCTTTGCTTTGATTTGAATGAAACAGACATGAAACATTTAAGGAACATACTCTGCCCAGTCCTACAGTTGTGCCCTTGAAGGTTGGCAGTGGCACTGAGCTCTTTTTAGTTCAGGCAACAAACCTTTCATTGAACTAATGAGTAGAAAACAGCCAAAGGCAATCTGCAAATCACTTTAAGTTCAATGATGTTTGCTCAAGAATTCTGATAGTATTAAAATACTTGAAAGCTTCAAATATATCACCTGGCCTTATTTTTTTTACTTTAATAAAAAAGGATATACATACTTGCAATATAGTTCAAGTCCCTGTATTTCTAGGTATTTCACATAAATAAATTGCCATCACCCTGTACAGTACAGTGCACTTCTCAGGTCCATTAAATTGTAATAGGAAACTGCTCATATACTTATGTTATAACCATATGTGTTGCTCCTGATCTTTTGCAAACAGTGGCTGCACCTGAGTGGTCTGTATCCCGCTTAATTTCTGTTCCTAAACTAGGCACAGTAATGATTGATTTTAGTACAGTAAAAGTAAAATATGGAAAAGGAAATTTCTGTAAAAGCAATCCATGTTTAGAAAAAAAAAATGAAAAAGAAAGCAATTAAGAAGAAAACCTCCTTATAGCTGATCAGTGTTAGAGCTGCAGTTTCTCTGTGCCTTTGAAGTCTATTTTTTCTCTTTGGCAGTCATAAGCTAGTCTCTTCCAGTTGTTGCCTTCTTTTTTTTCCCCTTTATTCAGATGAGAATATATTTAACAATCTGAGTATTTTATCAGAGACATTTTGGCGAGTTTTTTCACTACAACTAAATAGTTTTACAAACAAAATTATTCAGTATGTCCATGTTGCAGGTGTTATCACGAATTCCAGGATGTTTTTTCTTTCATTTTGCACAGCTAATGGAGTTCAGAGCTCTGCAGTAACTAGAGAGGATTTGGTTGTCTCATATAGGTACCCAGTGTCATTTCAAAGATGCAAGGGCATCCGCAATGCCTAAGTGGAACTGTGGAGATATGATGCAGGACTTGGATACTTGATCCCTTCTGATGGAGGCTGAGCAGATATCCTGTGGTGCCTAAAATGACAATCAGTATTTAGGTGTAGGCAAGTGAATCTCACTCTAAAGAGAGGATGTGCATTTGGGTTGTGACAGATAATTGCTGCTGCTTTGACTGTTGAGTCTTCTCTGTGGTGTGTTTACAGATACTGCAGAACATTAATGAAGAACATAGAGAAGAACACCAGACTACAAAATCATGTGAACGTGGGTCTCAGTTCAGTTGCTCCCACACAGGTTTCCAGAGGTAAACCATTGAGATGCCCTAGGCTATCCCACCTGATATCTGTCTCTCTCTCATAAGTCCTGTGGCAGCCATGTTCCAGACAGTCTGGATACTCTGAGATGTCTCAGGCAACACCAGACACCTACATTGAATTAATATATGAATGGATTGAATGAAGGTTATTGAATGAAGTCCTGTATGTTTACTAAGTAGATGTCTACATCACAGCTTAACAGCCTAGGTTTTTGTCATAGTCAGTGGAGAGAAAATGTTGAGGTTTTAGGTAAGATTAGTCAAATTTACTTGAGATGAGATGGGCTATGCTCCAACATCTTGCAGGTGCCTAGATCAGATCAAGACATTGATATCTTTTCCATCAGATTTTTCTGATTCGGAAATGCAATTAGGGGACATTGTATGTAGCATATCTTCTGCAGAGCTGAATAAGTACTGGAGAGGAGCTAAGTTCATCCACAGTGTAGCCATTTCCTGTCCTATGACACTGTTAGAATGGGATGTAGATCCTTATTGAACCCCTCCTTCTTCTAAGTGAAACCACTCCTAATGATTAAAAATTTTCCCACGTCCTTTTGTGTAGGAAGGTGAAGAACATGACCCACTCTTCCATGGGCCCAGAATTCATCTCTTAGGGAAGGAAATGAAATTTGACCTCTCTGTTAGCCTGCACCTTTTGCAGTGGTTTTCATGGGTGGAAAGCAAGTCTCACTTATTACCCTCTAATGCAGTATCATTTCAACTGTGTTTTGCCTTGTGACATCTCAATAACCCACACAACAGAAAATCAGACACGGGAAAGGATCTGTTACACTTCATCTCCCACCTCACAAAACTTAGGTACACATCTACCAAGATCCTACTTAAATATTTGCATAATGCATAAACATATCCTTATGTTAAGGGGATTTCTTTTCTGTGCCATAGGTCTCCAGAAAATGTTCACCGGTTTTAAGCTGCAAGAGATGAAAATAACTTGAGAGAGATTTTTGCCAAGGTAGCAGAAACTAAAGACTATCAAAAAATGTCTGCTAATGGACTTTTGTAAATGGTGTGATTCAGGTAAGGAAAAAAAGAAACAGAAATAGAAAATAGCATGGATTGAATTAAAAAAAAAAAAGGGAATGAAATGTCAGCAATTTAATGTGCGTATGAGTTTCAAACAAGACAAAAAACGCTTTGCTTCAGGCAATTTCTTCAAATAGAAAAACCCAACTTTCCATCATTTTTGTTTGTAGAGGTTCTTTGAGTTACTAAGTAACCTCCACACTAAAACATTTGTCCTTGAAAAGGAAACTAGGGGAGAAAGGCCAGAGCCAGATCTTGCAGTTCCCTAAACAGATCACTTACCTGTAGAGTCAGGTTTGAAAGCAGGAAAGATCATTCTTGAAATAACCTGATCTTGCAGGTTCCTTTTTGCCTTTTCTTCCATCACATGTTTCAGATGCTGAAGAGCTCTCTACAAAAGTCTAATGCAATATTTCCCAGCAGGCTTCTTTTTAAAAGCATCTTACTGGCTCACTGTTTCCCCTGTATCCATGAATAATAGTCAGCTCTTACGATTGATTCTGACTGTGATACTCAGTCCACCTGAAAAGAAGGAGTCAGTGTCACATAAATCTTGGCTGCTGAGTGGGAGATGACTGCAGCCAAAAATTAAGTTTGACTTAATTTTACTTCTACCAATGTTTTTATTATTTCAGGAGCCCCATTGTTTGTCTCTTTCATATGGATCTGTTATATGCTCATAAGGACTTAAGCTAAGTTAATAGACTGTAGCAGAAAAAAATCTCAGGTGAGAAGGGAAATGATTCTTTTACTTTGGGTCATTGTTTGTCCTTCATTCATTTCATGCTTATTTTATATTATCACCATGATCATTTCTCTTCCTTTCTTTTGTATTGCTATTTTTCCTTTTCTTTTTTATTTCATTTTAATGACGGACATCAATTAACATCTCATAGCTCATTCAAAACTCCATCACCACTGTTGAGTGATAGTAACTTTGCTACTATTTTGCCTGAAAGCTGCCAAAGAGAAAGGAAAGAATAGTTAATAGCATCACTCACAGCTTGCTGCCCATGTGATAAACAAAATATTCTTTTTGGGAATGAGGCCATGTGAATGTCATTAAAACATAATAGCACTAACTTTGATGAAAAGTAAATATTATACTTTCACCAGGAATAAAAAAATCCAAATATAATGTGAGTCCCTCTTAAAGGACAGCTTTAATTTGAACACTGATGATAGTTGTTTCAGTTGCTTAAAGACTTTTTCCTGTTAACTTGAAAGCTGTAAAAGCCAAATCTTTCCCTCCCACTTCATTCATGTATTCATCTACATCATCAATCCAAGCAAAACACTTCCTTGCTTGCCTGCTCTAATCAATCCTGAGAGCCTGTGAACTCCCATTAACTTACTTAACTACTTCATAGGGGGTATTGTAAGAATTAATTAAACAGTTCCTGTTTGGACACTGCTTTGAATATGCATGGTGCTGCGGAAATGCTACACTATTATTTAAGCAATGAAAAATTAATAAATCATTTAAATCTTTGACAACCTCCAGCTTAGCTGCAGATCAGCCCTTTTCAGGCTTAAGGATTCCGTTACTGTGTATAGAGATGTAAGTCCACGCAGTTAGGCGTGTGGTTGATTTCAGTATAGTTAGGTCAGCATCTACGAAGTGAGGATGGGGGCCTGAATCAGTGTCTGTTTCAGGTGCTCTTCTCTTATTCCTGCTGAAGGGAGCAAATATCATAGGAAATAACTTTCTGGGCAGTCACTATTATAGAGTAAGATGACTGACTTATAGTCATATTTGCATATCAGCAAGATGTCTGGATCACTGTTCCAGACAGCTCTTGGCTACCATGTTGCTGTCCGTCCCCAAAGTCCAGCACAAGCTGGACACAGCCATCACAACCCCCACCAGTAGCCATGATCCAAGTGGGAGTGGGGAGCACATGGTCACATGGAGTAATAATCATGGACGTGGATATTTAAGAATACAATACAAACATGCTTCAGACACCAAGGAGGACATATGAGTACTATATTTGAGAGAAAATCACATAGTAAAATAGTATTTTTTAAGCTTAAAAAAAATAGTCTTCAAACTTTGTCTAAGAGTCTTAGACATCTTAGCATAACAGGGTTTTTCGATGTTATGTATTTTTACTCTAAGTTCAACAAAAATTTAGATATTTCTTCCCCTAACCCCTGCCACGACTGAGACAAATCATGGAGAAATTAACTTTAAAAACTTCAGTGGTGAAAGCACTTGGTCCAGTCCCATTCCACTCAGTCGCAAATGTCCTCAGAGGACAGTGCTGCCTGTGTGAGGCAGGGATCTCTGAACTGGCTAAGGGCAACCAGGACGTCTGTGCCTACCCCACTGCAGTCATTTGAGATAGCGATGGGTGGTTCCAGGCAAACAGGCAATCCCAGATATACACTGTTGCTTGGGTTTTTTTCAATAGCTTAAAGAGAAAAAGCAAACAAACAAATAAACACACACACAAAAAACTACACACTAAAAAAACCACAAAGGATGTAGTACAGGATTCTTCCAAATCTTGTCAAACTATATTTAATGTACTTGAGTAAAATGGTCATGGCAAACCACTTCATCTGGGTGATATTTCTCTTTTTTCTTCCCTTGGAAGGAAAGCTTGTGTGAAAATTTGTAAACTGTGTGAAGCAATCTCTACGGGAACATGACAGACTATCAGCTATTCATGGATGATCAAATGCATCTCTCCACACCCTCAGTTTGTTATGTATGTTGGACAAATTATTGTATAAAGAATCTTCTTGATGCCTGACTGAATTACCAAAATTTTGATGGACAAGAAAAGGAAAAATTAATGAGTTTGAAAGGATTGCATTAACTTTTAAGTTAAGAACTTTCAGGAAAACATCAGTGATGCCATTGAGGGGCTTTGCTACTTTGTTTCTAATGGGAAAACAAATTCATTAATTCCTCCTCCACGTCCTGCCATGAGGCATGAACATCCTCTAATGTGTGTGTTCATATCAGAACATACCTTTTACCGTATGTCTTAATCCTGCAATGATTAAGGCATTAGGCTTAATTTGGATGTACTCGTTACTTGAAGCCTTTGCAGAGATAAACGCATTGCTAAGACCAGAGCTGATTATATACAAGGAAAACCCAGAGTCTTTTGATATCTGTAGAATTCAGGTACAAACAGCCTCAACAAGAAATTCAGAAAACTGCAATCTAAAAGATTCATGTTTTTAGTAGTGAGTTACTGCCCTTAATTGTTATATACAAGGAATTCATAGAATCATAGAATCACTTAGGTTGGAAAAGACCCTTAAGATCACCGAGTCAACCGTTAACCTAGCACCGCTAAATCCACTACTAAACCATGTCCCTAAGCACCACATCTACATATCTTTTAAATATCTCCAGGGACCACTTCCTTGGGCTGCCTGTTCCAATGCTTGAAAACCCTTTTGGTGAAGAAATTTTTCCTAACGGCTGATCTAAACCTCCTCCAGTGCAACTTGAGGCCATTTTCTCTTGTCCTGTCGCTTGTTACTTGGAAGAAGAGACAGACACTCACCTCGCTACAACCTCCTTCCAGGTACTTGTAGAGAGTGTTAAGGTCTCCCCTCAGCCTCCTTTTCTCCAGACTAAACAACCCCAGTTCCCTCAGCCGCTCCTCATAAGACTTGTGCTCCAGACCCGTCACCAGCTTCATCACCCTTCTCTGGACACACTCCAGCACCTCTGTGTGTTTCTTGTAGTGAGGGGCCTGAAACTGAACACAGTTTTCAAGGTGTAGCCTCATCAGTGCGGAGGACAGGGGGACAGTCACTTCCCTAGTCCTGCTGGCCACACTATTTCTGGTACAAGCCAGGGTGATATTGGCCTTCTTGGTCACCTTGGCACACTTGCTTAGGTGCCTATATAGGATAACTTCAGTTAAAAGGCTTGACTCTTATCTAGCCAAAAGAGAGAAATAGGTTCTGTTTTGAGGCTGATAGCCTGTTTAAAAGGTACTCTGGACTTTCCTTGGGATAAAACTCATTTTCTCTGCTGACTGTATAGGGAGGCTAGAGATACTGATCTTCCAGCTCAGCATATAAACTAGGCATTTAAAGCTGAGACGAGTACACATCTTTTTACATTCCCATTCATAAGTATGCAAAAAGTGCTCTTCCAATCTTGTCTATGTATATATATGCACGAGAACAGGGAAACATTGTACACGTGTGCATGTACATAGGTTTCCAGATGAACATGTATTTTGCAACAATCATTAAAAAAAAATATTAAGACTATATCCTTCATTTGAGCACTTGATCGCCACTTCTTTCTTTTTTATCTAGCAGCTTCATAGTTTCTCAGCTGAATTTTACATTTGCCTATCAATAATCAAGTAGAATTATAGGGACTCTGAAGTGAACGTACAAAACATCTACATACATTGCATAAATATGGATAGGCTTTCATATTTGAGGTCACTTTTATTGGATTTGCAGATTTTTTATTTTGTTTGCAGTTGCTAGAGAAAGATACATTTCCAGGTCAGTAAAATCACATGTTTTATCAAACAGGGAAGGGAGCCCTCTGGGTATGCTGAGTAAGAACTCAATAGAATCTAGTTTTAAAACTTCATGCTTTAATTAAAATGTATACTGATGTGTAGTCATTTCCCTGAGCACAGCAATATGGTAATAAGCCTTTAAAAAATTCAGATCTCTGCAGTTTCATAGTACATTTTTCAATCTGATCAAACATTTTTTTTCTCTCTCTAATCAGTACTTTTTGTGGTTTATGCATACAGTATTATATTTGATTCCATTCCCCTGTGGGTTGTTACATATCTTAAATATGTTGAGTAAAGATCCATTAGAAATACCAAAAAAGTGGTATGAGGTAACATTTGTTCTCCACAAAGACTCATATACCTGAAAAGACATAGTCACCTTCCATGAGAAAATTTTGTTGTTCTTGCTATCTTGCTCGGTAAGTGGATGTACTCACAGCAAAACACAAGCTGATGGTTAGATTGCTCCTAGCTCCAGGTGATGCTGTTTTGCTGCAACAGCAGCAATTAATCCCCAGATGAATCAAAGAAACCAGAGGCAGACAGCGTAGAAGGAAAAGAGGAGAGATGCAAGTTTGCCTTGGAGGTACTCACAATAAAACTGAACTTATCCACTTCTAATATTGATCAAATTACATTTTCCCATTTCTCATAACCTGTAGGTGAGTTTTTTTTGCCTTATTAAGTTCATAACTGCACTACTGGAACTAAGGGATGTGGAATGAATGTCTGTTAATGAGAAAACAAAACTTGTAGCATTTGTCAAGTTAAAAAAGTTGTTTGTAACTGAAGACCGTCATAATGATTCTAAACAAGATGTCTAAATTACCTCATGCAGCGAACTTGAATTTTGATATCTTTGAGAATCTGAACTTAAACGTTCGTATTTCATACAGGATTTTATGTGTGTGTGCCATATGTGGAATTGCAGTGTTGTGGAACTGCTATACATATATGTTTATTCACCTTGCTTTCCTACTAGCTGATACACAAAAAAGAGAAGGAACTTACCTGCAGCAGCCTAAAATTAGGAGGATTTTAGTCCCAGAACTACCTACTAATCATGTTTATTGCCTTTACCACATGGAATCACTATAATAGAACAGATTTACTCCATATTGAGGTGAAACTGTAAATATGTTGTGTATGATCTGCAATAAAATAACATCTGAACTTATAACCCCTTGAAGTTCATTTCAGTTAATTGCAATTTAATTCCAAGGTTGTTAATTGGAGCTATGCTTTTTTTCCCCTGATTTTTCAGTTGCTTAAGAAAGCCTACTCAATTTACCCTGTATAAAATAGCAGGTTTTGGAGAATGGCTGATGAAGGGCAGAAGGTGCCTCTGGATTCTTAAGGTTCTGGAAGACTCTGTTTCTTGTTTGGAAGTTAAGAAACTGTATGTGTCTTTGGGACAAATCTTATTAGATTTTCTTGCTAGAAGACTCTTTTTCTTTAGTGGAGCAACCGTAATGTTGTGATGTGCTACTTGACTGCAGCTGAGTAGGTGAATCAACCATGGAGCTCTACAGGGGATTCACAAGAAGCAAATGCAGGACTCTGAAAATAGAGAATGACAATTACATACGAAGATGGAGATTAAATATGTTCTGGGACTTTGTATAGGAAAAGACTTGATTCATTTCCATTAGTTCAGAACAGCTTAAAATTGGATTTCAGATGAAATAGAGATACTCTGGCATAAAAATTTAGTTTATCCTTTTCATCTCACCTGCAGTGTGTGTTAGAAGTTTGAGCCTTTTATACCTTCCTGGTTCAAGGAAGAGAACCTTGCTCTACCTATTATATTCAATGCTTTTTGCTTGAGCATGTAGCAGTATTTGAAACAAATTCCACTAGTAACTCACATCTCATTTCTGTGGCATTTGCATTTCAAGTCATACAAGATTTTGGCTTTAATGGTGACTCCAAAAACCATGTGCTCAACCAGGAGGATTGCCTTGACTTTTATGATACCAAAATCACATTTATTTATTTAACATTTATGTTATTTAACAATTCTTCTGTTTAGTAGAGCCTCATAAATGAGTTGTAGACTATCCACCAGAGGTTCACAATTTAACTGAAGAGGAGTCAGTAGCTTTGTAGAACAACTCTGGAATGGTAGCCCGTATGTAGGGACCAGTACAGAGGAAAACACTGATGCAGTTGGAGTGGAAGCAGCTGAAAGCTTCACCAGGGCAAAGCATAACAGTGGAAAAGAGTAGGCAAACGGGAAAGTGGAGAAAAGAAGGAAACTTGTGGCTCTATCAGAAGAGCTCTTAGCTCCTTCAGGCATGCACAGCACCAGAGACTGGATTCAGAATAGGTAATTGAAGAATAATTATTCTGTGTTGCAGGGACTGGGTTTATTCACATGCATTGTTTGATGCCAAGTACATTTTGAGCCCAAGAAACAATATGAATTATTATTATTATTTATTTATTTATTTATGAGACCAGTGGGGATAATAATCTGTTAGAAACTTGCACTGCTGGAGAAAGCACTTAACTTTTCTAGACATGCCCCGTGCTTCTTGTGTTTTAACCCATCAAATTAATTAAAATACTGCAAATGTTTCTCCTCAAGTGGTCTCTAATTTGCACATGTATGGAATACTAGAAGTTAGAAATGGAAAAGGCACATTATTCAGTTCCATTATCTGCCTACACCATATTTTCTTTAGAAAGAAATTACCATATTGAAACTCAAACATGCCCATTTGCAAGGGCAAATGTACAAAATAGTCAAGATAGACATCTACTTGCATAAAAGACCACATATATTAAACTGTGAGAAAAATTAAAAGATTGAGCTGAGACAGACTGGAAAGTTCATTTTACGTTTAGGATAGGTAGTTTGTAAACCACTGTGAAAACCCTCAGCATGAAGTGAACCTTACAATAATATTAAAATAACTTTGTTATGTCATTTTCACGCACATTGACCCAGATACATACACCTATGCAGAGATGTTTCAAATTGCCATGAAAAAAATTCTAACCCAGTTGGAGTAACAACATGCTGGAAACTCTATAAAGAGTCTGTTTTCCACCACAGCTTTGAATATATTCAAGTGCTTTTACAGACAGAGGAGACTTTTGGACATTTGCTACAAGTGAATTTTGAAGTTCATCTACTGGAAGATAAAGCGTGAGTTGTTTTAATTTCATTAATAAAAGCCAAAAGGAATGACAGTAGGCAATCTAAAATCCATTAAATTTTAAAAGCAAATAAATTGTATTTATTAGGAAATTTGGGTTCTGTAAGAAAGAGCTGGAGAATTCAGATCTGCTGCCTTAGGCATTTTCCAAGCTCTGTTACCTTCCTTACAAAGTACCATGCATGCATCCGACTGAAAGAACTCTATTGATGCTTTCAAAAAGCATCCTTTCTGTTACAATCAAACTGAGTGAAGACGTAAAGGTAAGCCTGTTTCTGCTCTTCTTAATGTTACCTTGGCCCTTCAGTAACGTTTCTTGTCTTGACTGATGCCTCGTGGGCTTTTCTAGCTTTATTTCAGCTCCCATGCGCACTTGTCAGAGGACAGTCTTTTTCCACCTGCTGATGATTTGTACCTCAAGAAACTCACCTCAATAACCTTTGTGTTCCTCGTGTAGCACACCAAAGCAAACATAAGTGGGTTACTTTTTGAAAGTAAAGGTGTTAATAGAAAATAAATTAGATGTCCTGAGAATGTTCTGTGTGAGCCAGAATGAAGTCTGTAAAGAACTTCCTGCCTTGCAGAGTCCTCTCAGGCACTTGGTCCAGCTGCTTCCTGGGTGGTTTCTCAATGGTCCCTTTGGACAAAGTTTGCTATGCTTCAGCTCTATGTTTGCTCCCTGTTCTTGTTTCAACCTCTCTCCTGGATGTGAGTCTTGCTATTTTCTCCTTCCCCTCACTTACCTGCTTACCAGGAATCTCTATCTCACTCTAGAGATAGTAGTAATCTTTTCTGCAAGGGCAAACTTGACCCCATGCGTAGTGGTCAGGACAAGGTCACCATCAGCAGTGCCCTCAGCTGTCCACCTGCAGCCTTTTAACCCAAAGTTCTGCAAGGAAGCAGTGTGGATATTCCCTTTCTCCCCGACCCTCCGTTACACTGTGGCTGATTGCAGCTCACCCCAGTCACAGTGTTGCTGATGACCTATGGATGAAGAGATTGCGGTTCAGCTATTCGGATGCTGTGGGTGCTAATGAGAAGACAATGTGGGTAATCAAACTAAAACATAATGCAAATGTGTTGGTCCAGGTTATAACATTAGTATTTGTTCTCCCCGCTGATGCAAGCCTCTTCCTTCCAATATTTTCTTCCTTCAGATGAAATGGCTTGTTCTATGTGAAATGAAGTGTTTTGCATGTTTCAGAGGGACAAAAGGAAGGATTTGTAAGGAACAGGCACTGGTTTTCAAAATTCCATGTAAGTACATCTGAAAAATGAGAGCAAGATAAATCAGCCAATTGTTTTGAAAGGATCAGTACAAAACTTCTAACCTTTTTGTTTATTTGTTTATTTTTCCCCTGAAACAATCTGACAAATCGAACACATTCACTATTCAGTACACCCACATATGAACTGTAGTGATGTCTTTATACAACATTGTTGGTATATTTTTGCAATTAAAATTTGTCTTTTAAGTCAGTCCTTTTGCTGATGTTCGCCGCTTAGTAAAGCTTATCTTTTGTCCTGTTGCCCAGTTTAAATACAAATATGTGCAACGGCTCCCCTTCTGATACAAAGCTGGAAAAATACTGGACTCAATTTACTGGACTTTTACATTTGTGGAGCTGCATGGATAAGACATTTCATTACACAATGAGCATAGACACTAGCAGTCAAAAAATTGATAATGTACAAGAGCCCAAATGAAATCAGCTTTTGAGAAGGATATTAAAAAAGTCTGCCTTTCTGACTCTGTCATTTCTAAATGTGCATATCATACACAAAAGAAAAATGCCAAAGGGCCCATATACTGTTTCTGCTTCTAAGTTTTCTTTATCATTTTTCATTCTTTGCATAGAATAATACTTCTTGTTCTCATTTGTAGAAGATAGCCAATTACAATAGTCAGAAATCACCTGGAATAAAATAGTAAACTTTTAAAAAAGTAAATTCTTAAAAAACCCTCATCACTAATAATGGGAAAAATTGAGGCTTGTCAAGAAGCACTACAATACAGAGCTGTGTAGTGACTTGAATGCAGGTGAGAAATCTCAACTCCAAGCCATGATTCCTAACTGGTGCCAGTGTAGCAAAGAGCCTGTGTCTTCCCTTGCCAGAGTCTACATGTGACACAAAATTTCCAGTCTTTCTTCTCTTTGGTAGCAACCAACCAAATCGGTCCCTATTGCCTAATCTGGGACCATGGGGCGGAAGAATTTTTTGTAGGTGATTGAATCCAATCCTCTGCTTTTGCAGGCATCATTAGCTTTGGGTTTTGTGTTTTCTTAACACAACCGTGTACTCTTCAGTAGCAGATCTCCAGTCACAATTCCTTTCTCCATGTCCATGCTATGTCTGGTTTTGCATCCTGCTCCAGAATCACAGAATCACAGAATGTTAGGGATTGGAAGGGACCTCAAAGGATCATCTAGTCCAATCCCCCTGCCAGAGCAGGACCACCTAGATCAGATCACACAAGAATGCATCCAGGCGGGATTTGAACATCTCTAGAGAAGGAGACTCCACAACCTCTCTGGGCAGCCTGTTCCAGTGTTCTGTTACCCTTACTGGGAAGAAGTTCTTCCTCATGTTTAAGCAAAACCTCCGATGTTCCAGCTTATATCTGTTTCTCTTTGTCCTATCATTGGATGCTACTGAGAAGAGCCTAGCTCCATCCTCATGGCAGTCACCCTTTACATATTTATGAACATTAATGAGGTCCCCCCTCAGTCTCCTCTTCTCCAAGCTAAAGAGACCCAGCTCCCTCAGCTTTTCCTCATAAGGGAGATGCTCCACTCCCTTAATCATCTTTGTGGCCCTGCACTGGACTCTCTCAAGCAGTTCCTTGTCCTTCTTGTACTGCAGGGCCCAGAACTGGACACAATATTCCAGATGCAGCCTCACCAGGGCAAAGTAGAGGGGGAGGAGAACCTCTCTCGACCTACTAACCACATCCCTTCTAATACACCCCAGGATGCCATTGGCCTTCTTGGCCACAAGGGAACGTTGCTGGCTCATGGTTATCCTGCTGTCCGCCAGGACCTCCAGGTCCCTTTCCCCTGTGCTGTTCCCCAACAGTTCAGTCCCCAACTTGTACTGGTACCTGGGGTTGTTTTTACCCAGATGCAAGACTCTATACTTGCCCTTGTTGTATTTCATTAAATTTCTCCCCACCCAACTCTCCAGCCTGTCCAAGTCTCTCTGAATGGCAGCACAGTCTTCAGGTGTGTCAGCCACTCCTCCCAGTTTAGTGTCATCAGCAAACTTGCTGACAACCATGCACTCTAGTCTCTCATCCAAGTCATTGATGAATATGTTGAACAATACTGGTCCCAGTACCGACCCTTGAGGGACTCCACTGAATACAGACCTCCAACTGGACTCTGTCCCATTGACCACTACTCTCTGGCTTCTGTCCTTCAGCCAGTTCACAATCCACCTCACTACCCGATCATCCAGACCGCAGTTCGTCCGTTTAGCTGTGAGGATTCCATGGGAGGCTCTGTCAAATGCTTTACTGAAGTCAAGATAGACCACATCCACTGCTCTACCATCACCCACCCACTGGGTGATGTCCTCATAAAAGGCTGTCAGGTTTGTCAAGCACGACTTCCCCTTAGTAAAGCCATGTTGACTGCCTCTAATGACACTGTTATCCTTGATATGCCTAGAGACAGCACCAAGGATAAGTTGTTCCATTATCTTTCCAGGGATGGAGGTGAGGCTGATCGGTCTACAGTTACCTGGGTCTTCCTTCTTGCCCTTTTTGAAGACTGGAGTGACATTTACTTTCCTCCAGTCCTCAGGCACCTCTCCTGTTCCCCACGATTTAGCAAAGATGATGGTGAGTGGTCTGGCAATGACATCCACCAGCTCCCTCAGCACCCGCAGGTGCATTCCATCAGGACCCATGGATTTATGGATGGCCAGGTTGCTTAACTGGTCCCTAACCAAGTCCTCATCAACCAGGGTAGACTCCTCCTCTATCCTGATTTCCTCAGGAGCCTCAGGGTTCCGGGGCTCATCAGGATAGCCTCCAGCAGTATAGACTGAGGCAAAGGCAGCATTCAGTAACTCTGACTTCTTCTTATCCTCTGTCACCAGGGCACCCTCCTCATTCACCAGTGGGCCTACATTGCCTCTAGTGTTAGTTTTATCTGCAATGTATTTGAAGAAGCCCTTTCTGTTGTCCTTGACCTTTCTTGCAAGGTTTAATTCCAAGGAGGCCTTAGCTTTCCTAGTTGCCTCCCTACATCCTCCAACAGCAGACCTATATTCCTCCCAAGTGGCCTGTCCCTCCATAGATTCATAGATTCATAGGTTCATAGATTTCTAGGTTGGAAAAGACCTTAGAGATCATCGAGTCCAACCATCCCTAATCCCCATTAAACCATATCCTCAAGTAGATCATCCACCCTATTCTTAAACACATCCAGGGATGGGGACTCAACCACCTCCCTGGGCAGCCTATTCCAGTGGCTGACAACCCTTTCAGAGAAGAAATACTTCCTAACATCCAACCTGAATCTCCCCTGACTAAGCTTATGCCCATTTCCTCTTGTTCTATCACCCATCACTAATGTAAAGAGTCCTTCCCCTACCTCCCCACCATCTTTTCTCAAGTATTTATAGGCCGTAATCAGGTCTCCCCTCAGCCTCCTCTTCTCCAGGCTAAACAGCCCCAACTCCCTCAGCCTCTCTTCATAAGTTTTATTTTCCAGCCCCTTGACCAGTTTAGTCGCCCTTCTTTGGACTCGCTCCAGGAGCTCAATATCTCTCTTAAAGCGAGGGGCCCAAAACTGGACACAATATTCCAGGTGCGGCCTCACCAGTGCCGAGTACAGGGGCAGGATCACTTCCCTGCTCCTGCTGGTCACACTATTCTTGATACACGCCAGTATCCCATTGGCCTTTTTGGCCACCTGGGCACACTGCTGGCTCATATCAAGCCGGTAGTCAACCAACACCCCCAGGTCCTTCTCCGCCAGGCAGCTCTCCAGCCACTCTTCCCCGAGCCTATAGCGATGCTTGGGGTTTTTATACTCCAAGTGAAGGACTCTGCACTTGGCCTTATTAAAGCTCATGCCATTGGCCTCAGCCCAACGATCCAGTCTGTTCAAATCCCTCTGAAGGGCCTCCCTACCCTCAAGCAGATCGACACAGTCTCCCAGCTTGGTGTCGTCCGCAAATTTACTGAGGGTACATTCAATTCCCTCATCCAGGTCATTGATAAAGATGTTAAACAGAACTGGACCCAGCACTGAGCCCTGGGGAACCCCACTGGTGACCGGCCTCCAGCCGGATTTAGCCCCATTTACCACCACTCTTTGGGCCCAGCCATCCAGCCAGTTTTTAACCCAAAGGAGGGTGTGCCTATCCAGGCCAGCAGTTATCAGTTTCTCAACCAGAACACTATGAGAAACTGTATCAAAGGCTTTACTGAGGTCTAGGAAAACTACATCCACAGCCCTTCCCTCATCAACTAGGCCGGTCACCCTGTCATAGAAGGTGATCAGGTTTGATTGGCAAGACCTGCCTTTCATAAACCCATGTTGACTGGGCCTGATCACCCGGTTAACATGTATGTGCTCATTAATAGCACTCAAGATAACCTGTTCCATGACTTTGCCCGTCACCGAGGTCAAACTGACAGGCCTGTAGTTCCCCAGATCCTCCTTCCGCCCTTTTTTGTAAATGGGGGTAACATCCACCAGCCTCCAGTCCAGTGGAACTTCCCCAGTGAGCCAAGACTGTCCAAAGATAATGGACAGGGGTTTGGCAATGACATCCGCCAGCTCTCTCAGGACTCTCGGGTGGATACCATCAGGCCCCATAGACTTGTGGGCATCCAGCCGGAGGAGCAGTTCCTTGACCCGTTCCTCTGGGATCACAGGAGCTTCGATTTGCTCTCCCTCCCTGCTCTCAGACACTGAAGGCCAGCTCACCTGGGAACTACTAACCTTGTTATTAAAGACTGAGGCAAAGAAGGCATTAAGGACCTCAGCCTTGTCCTCAACCCTAGTGACTAACGCACCCCCTGAGTCCAGTAGGGGCTGGAGGTGATCTTTAGCCCTCCTTTTGTTATTAATATATTTATAGAAAGATTTTTTGTTGTCCCTTACAGAGCTGGCTAGTCTAAGTTCCAATTGGGCTTTTGCCCCCCTGATTATCTCCCTACATGCCCTAACTTCCTCCCTGTATTGATTCCTGGATGCCTGCCCATTCTTCCAAGACTTATAGACATCCCTTTTTCTTTTGAGATGTTCCCAAATCTCCTTTGTCATCCAAGCTGGTTTTCTACCCCGGCGGCTCGACTTCCGGCACACAGGGACAGCTCGCTCCTGTGCCTCCAGAATTTCCTTTTTAAATAGTAACCAACCCTCCTGCGCCCCCTTACCCTTGAGAGCTATCTCCCATTGGACTTTGTTAATCAGACTTCTAAACAGCCCAAAGTCAGCTCTCCCAAAGTCCAGCTTGGCCGTTTTAGTGTTCCCCCTTCTAACTTCCCCTAGAATTGAGAATTCTATTATCTCGTGGTCACTATGACCCAGGCGTCCTCCAACCTTCACGTCTCCCACAAGACCTTCTCTGTTCACAAACAGCAGGTCTAGGGGAGCACCTTCTCTAGTCGGTTCACTGACCAGTTGCGATAGGAAGTTGTCCTCCACACTCTGCAGAAACCGCCTAGACTGTTTCCTGACTGCCATGTTATACTTCCAACAAACATCAGGTAGGTTAAAGTCACCTATAAGGACAAGGGCTAGTGAGCGCGAGACTTCCCCTAGTTGTTTAAAGAATAGCTCATCAGTTTCACTGTCCTGACAGGGTGGCCTGTAGCAGATTCCCACTACAATATCCGCCTTCATAGGCCCCCCTTTGATTTTCACCCACAGACATTCTACTAGGTCATCCCCAACATTTAACTCTAAACAGTTTAGACCTTCCCTTACATACAGGGCAACCCCACCACCCCTTCTACCTCTCCTATCCCTCCTGAAGAGTTTGTAGCCATCCATGGTAGCACTCCAGTTATACGAATCATCCCACCATGTTTCAGTGATGGCAACTATATCATAGTTTCCCCGGATAACAAGAGCTTCCAGTTCCTCTTGTTTATTGCCCGTACTGCGTGCGTTCGTATAGAAGCACGTAAGTTGGGCTTTCGACCCCACTGCACCCCTAGGGGGGGAAGTTTTATTACCTGAGCTGTTATTTTTGGGATTCTCTTTTACCTCTGGGCAACTTGTGTGTTGCTCCTGACTACACATATCACCCCCTAGTATCACTGAGGCAGCAGGCCGAAGGCACCTGCCTACACTCCCTTCATCAGACAATGGAGGGCCGTCCTCAGTTGTTAATCCTCTAAGTCTGACAATACCCCCCACCCCCTTCACATCTAGTTTAAAGCCCTGTTGATGATCCTGGCTAGTTCTGTAGAGAGCAGCCTTTTCCCCCGTGGAGACAAACCCGCCCCATCCCTAGATAGAAGATCTGGCATTAAGGTCAGCCCGTGGTTAAAGAAGCCTAGGTTGTTTTCCTCACACCACTTTTGTAGCCAATTATTTAAGTCCTCGATCTTTGTTTTCCATCCCGTGTCATGTCCCAGAGTCGGTATGATAGAAGAGAATATTACTTGGGCCCCCGATCCCCTCAACATTCTTCCCAAAACCCTGAGATCTTTCTTAATAGTCCGGACATTTATTTTCCTAATGTCATCCATACCAACTTGGAAAATAAGAAGAGGGTAGTAATCGGTGGGCCTGACTATAGATGGGAGTTTTTTTATCACGTCCCTAATTGTTGCCCCAGGAAGGGAGCAGACCTCCCTATGTAAAGGGTCAGGTCTACAAATCTGGCCCTCCACACCCCTCAAAAGGGAGTCTCCTAAAACAATCACCCGCCTTTTCTTCATAACTGAGGATGTCTTGATGATATGTGTGGTCCTAGGGAAGGATACTAGCATGTGTGTATTGTCATCCTCCCTGGGGGTTGGTTCCACTTGCAGAGCTTCATATCTGTTGTGTAACGGAACCTGGGAGGTAGTTGCGGGAGCAGAGGGGGCAGGCTTGCCATGCCGGGCAGGGACCTGCTGCCATTGCTCATTCCCACCTGGATTCCTCTTCCCGGCCAGGCGGGGAGAGGGTGGGGGCTCCTCAGTCTGAGAAGCTGTGGTAGCCTGTTGGGTCTGCGGGAGGGAGCACAGGGTACTGGTCCATTGGTCGATCTCCCTCTCGCACTCCCTGATGGCCCTCAACCTGTTTACCTCCTCTCTGAGCTCTGTCACCAGGCGGAGGAGTTCCTCCACCCTGGCACAGCTCCCACAAGTGAGTTCCCCGGTGGCGACCTGAGCCAATACACTTGGGGGACAGGTCCTGCAGCTCACCTGGGTGGCAGCGTGCACCCAGCGGGGGTCCGTCTGGGAGGCTGCGTCGGTCGTGGCTGGCCCCGGGCTGGAGGCAGCCTTAGCTTTACGCCTAGTGACCACCATGTTAGTCAGGGACTTCCGACCGGGCTCGACGCTCTGCCTGCTTGCTCTGTCTGCTCACCCTGCCTGCGCAAACTGCCGCGCAAACTGCCGCGCCCCTCACTCTGCCGCGCCACGCCCCTGTTTGCCCGCTCCGGGTCGCTGCGCTCCTCAGGGCAGTTTAAATCTCCCGCGTCTGTTCCGGGTCCGCCCCCCTGCGTCAGCAGTCACGTAGGCACTGCCGGAACCGGGACACAGGAGATCCTGGCTCCCGCCGGGCGATGCCTGGCTTCTAGCTCACACGACACTCACTTTTTCCACCTCAATCTACCCCCCCGGCCGCAGAACTTACCGTCCGTGCTACCGAGGCGTGCAGAAAACGTGCAGGCGTGCTACCGTGCGTGCTCCTTCCATGATCTGTACACTCTCTTTTTCCACTTGAGTTTGCCCAACAGTTGCCCATTTAACCATGCAGGTCTCTTGGTACCCTTTCTTGACTTCCTACCTGTTAAGTTGCACTAGTCCTGAGCTCAGAAGAAGAGGTCCTTGAAGGCCAACCATCTTGGGCCCCTCTACCTTCCAGTACTCTGTCCCATGGGATTTCTCCTAGCAGTTGTTTGAAAAGATCAAAGTTGGCCCTACTGAAGTCCAGGGTTCTAGTTCTGCTAGGTATTCTCTTCCTGTCACATGAGGTCCTGAACTCCACCATTTCATGGTCACTACAACCAAGGCTACCCTCGACCTTCAGCGTTCCAACCAGACCCTCCTTATCAGTGAGAACAAGATCCAGCAGTGCTCCTCTCCTAGTAGGCTCATCCACCATTTGCATCAGGAAGTTATCATCAATGCACTGAAGGAACCTCCTGGACTGTGGATGGCTGGCTGAGTAGACCTTCCAGCAGATATCAGGATAGTTGAAATTATCAGAAGTTTGATTTCTTCCCAGTCTGTTTCTTGGGTTACTTGAAACAATACATGCTTGTTTGTGTGAGACTGAGCCACTCAGGCCTGAAAGTCTAGTGCCATTCTACGTGCACTGAGACGTGGCAATATGGCACTGGACTGATAGGACATCATTGTCCTCTGAAGCAGCTGGAGATCGAGATATACTAAGATCTCTTAGACGCCACTGTATGTGTATATTTAGGCAAGTGGAGCCCATCCATTTCGGTAGGTCCTTACCTCGAGATTGAGTTCAAGACTAGTGTACCCAAAGGTAGATGCTTACGTATCGGTATCTCCCGTTATTGCTTATGGATGTCTAGGACTCAGTTCAGGTGCATACAAGCTGGTGTCTCATGTTTTGCCCAGGATACGTCAGAGTATCCTGCCCATCCTCCAGCTGCTGCTCCAGAAGAATACAGGTCTCCTGGAGGCCCTGGGTCCCCTAACCCCACAGATACCCTCCACACACCTCAGAGAGAATGAGGATTAGACAGCTGAGTTGAGCATTTAGTCAACACCTCCAGAGGAGTACATCTGTCAGATAAATATAGGCACCTAGTGTCACTTGAAGCCTATCAGGGTTTCAAAGACATCTGCACAGATGACACAGGATTTGTGGGTAACCTTTGGACCACAATCTTCAGGTTGAACCGGATATCCCACAGAACCTAAAGTGAAGTAAATGCTTCCCTTTGGGCAACTGCATCCTGTCCTGAGACTTCTCAGAACTATGTATCTCCTCTCCAGCGCAGCAAACCGATTCTCACCTCCACTCTCAGCTCTGCTCACTTCAGAGGCTCTCTCTGCCCTCTGCCTGGTGGGTCTTCCTACCCAGCAGTTCATGATGTGGCTGCTGACACGGAACAGATATCCCATCAAATCATGGCACTATGTATGTGCATGCCATGGCTACATCTCCACTGCAGGGCCCGTGTGTGGAGCTCCCTCTCCCCTGCCAAGCTCTCACCACCAAGCTCCTGGTTTGGCTGTTCACAGGACACAGCAAAAGCTCTGGGAGCATGATAAGAGTCATGCTTCATGCTCTTACCCCCAGCAGTGTATACTCCATTACAAGCGTAACTCTTGCTATGGAAATTGGCTACCTCTAAGCCACTACTCAATTCACTCTCAAATTTGCATCCCTCCTCCCCAGCTCACCTCTCTTACCCTCTGTCTTCACAGCTCCCTTGCTAAGATCTAATCCTCCCTTCTCTGGACCAGATCTTCAGCAAGTTGCTGTTTCTGTTGTCCTGCTTGCTGGTTCCCAAATATAACTGGAAACTTTTTCTCATCTGTGTCAATAATTCCAAATATATATATATATATGTTTTTGTATCTCTAGTTTCTCATTTGCTGTATATTATTCCTGGAAAAGGCTATTATATCTTCATACCTTAGTCTCTATTTGCCTCTAAAATATTAGATGGATGAGATATTGAATGCTGTTAATGTTGTAGTGGAGCAACAAACGAATTACAAGGAGGACCCTGAAGGTTTATTAGTTCTATGGTCTGTATTTTTTAACACTATGCAAATGTTAAGTGTAATTGCTTTTTACCATTGGTTTGCTTATTTATAGATTTTAAGGCCTAAAGTTCAACACTGATCATTAAGAATGACCTTTTTCATTATACAGGCTACCAAATTTAATCCAGTAATTCTTCATGGAGACCAGAATGTTCTTAGTGAGGTAATTATTATTGAAAAAAAAATCAGATGCAATTTAGTGACCACATCTAATTTCTCAAAGCCATAACAACCCTTATAAGCCTTTTTTTTCCTGAGGATACCCTTCAGCAAGAACTTACTTTTGTGCTTTAGCATTTTAATATCTAATTATAATTTTAATTAAACAATGAAGATACTGCAATAATAGTTTCCTCATTAAAATATGAATCAACAGGAAAATTAAGGTATTACGGCAACCTAAAGCCGGCTATGCTGAAACCGGGTGGGTTTTTATTTAAGAGTTAAGTCTTAATTGTTGTTCTTTGTGTAAAGAGGATATTGTAAAATATCCAAGGTAGACAAAGGACCATTGCATACGTCCATTTACATGGTGTGAGAACACTGGGAAAAATTCTGCTGTCAGATACCTCTGGGTCTTTTAGTTGTGTCCAAACTTGCCTAAATGAGAGTCAAATGTGGCCTTTTAATTTCTGTTCTGGTTTTGTTTAGGTTTCTCTTTCCTATGCTTTTGGGGTTATTTGAAAATCTTGCTTTGCTGAATGCTTCAGCCACTGTTGAATTTGTGGCAGATCTTTCTGTGCCACACTTGAAGTGACTCCCTTCCCATGAAGATCATCTCTCTAATCAGAGATACCCTCAGGGAGAAACGAGTCAAAGCTAAGGAGTAAAAAGCTGTGTTGGAAATACACACCTTGTATCCCCATATCCTGGAAAAACCCACAAGTGTTAATGACATTTGATCTGAATTAACTTTTCCAAAGGAACTCAAGGCATTGGTGTAGGACCAGTGGAGGCTAAGGAAAACTCTGGCAAGTAACTTCAGAAATGGTATATATGGAATAATCCAGGAAGAAAATTATATAGGGTCCAGAGCTGATGTAAAAGCATGAAGCATTCCTCAGAAATACAGAACTGAGGGCTGAGACAGTTATCTTCCGAGAATCCCTCCTTCCTGGGGAGCCTCCGGAGGTCACACAGTCCAGTCCCATCTGCTTCACAACAACTCAAGGGTCAGCCACCCGCGCTACCATGCTGCTTTTCCTTATGGCCCCATGCCTGCCAGCAAGTGTGGGGCAGGGCACCAGCTCAGTGCTGACCTGGGATCACCGGAATTGCTTCTGATGACGCTGGGACTCTGGGACTAACTCTGCTGTCATTGTTCACAGTGAGGCTCAGCAGCCACAGCAAGGGAGCCTACACAAAGCAGTCCGGGAATTTGGGCTGAGTTGCTCCACATTGTAACTGTGGCAGAAGGCTTTGAGATGGGCAGGGTGTTAGGCACCGTTTTGATAGTTTTTGTTCTCTCAGCTCTGCTTAGCTTTTGAATCATCAAAAAGCACTGCTGAACCTCAGTGATTTGTCCCATGTAGCTCAAGAAAAAAAAAATCACGGAGGAAAAGAAAAACCAAGCCTTTCATTTACTTGTGTGTACTGGTTCTAACTTTTCTAGCAAATGTAGCTGTCGTTGAATGAACGTGTGCTGCCACCCATAGGCAGCCCCCAAAATAGCTCATTGCTGTTGCAGTTTACCTAACACCCTCGCTTCTCATGTGAAAGTCGATTCCCCTGTTCTTTTACAACTCCAGTCTATCCTCAGAGCTAACTACAGAATATGGCATTAGATTAAGTGTAAACAAGGTGAGAATGAGCTAATTTCGCTATTTTAGTTAAAGGTAGCTCACTGAAAATGTCTCACTGCTTGTGAATACAGTATTCTTAGTACTGCTTTTCCTCATTCTGTCTATAAAAGGAAATGAGCACAGGGTGATTTTTTTTTTCCCCTGCTCTCTGATATGTTGCCATCAATCACTCTCAGTTAAATATCATTTCAATAATTGTTAATAATTAAAATCAAGTACACTTGCTTAGCCAGAAGAAGAGCAGACTCTGGGGAGATGTTATTGTAGCCTTTCAATACTTAAAGGGGGCTTATAAGGCCTGTAGTGACAGAACATGGAGCAAGTTTTAAAATAAAAGAGGGTAGATTTAGATTAGATATAAAGAAGACATTCTTCACCATGAGGGTGGTGAGGCACTACAACACGTTGCCCAGAGAAGCCATGAATGCCCCATCATTGGAAGTGTTCAAGACCAGGTTGGATGAGGCTTTGAGCAACCTGGTCTAGGGGAAGATGTCCCTGTCCACAACCCAGGGAAGGTTGTCTAGATGATCATTGAAGGTCCCTTCCAACCCAAACCACTTTCTGGTTCCCAAGCAATATTGCAGTAAATGAAATAAATATTAGTTAGTGAGTTTTGGTAACTTATAATTTCTGCACTCTGTGAACCTAGGGTGGTGAGGCACTGGAACAGGTTGCCCAGAGAAGTTGTGGATGCCCCATCCCTGGAAGTGTTCAAGGCCAGGTTGGATCAGGCTTTGGGCAACCTGGTGTAGTGGAGGATTTCCCTGCCCATGGCAGGGGGATTGGAACTAGATGATCTTTAAGGTCCCTTCCAACCCTAACCATTCTATGATTCTATGATTCTGTGATAATAATGCTTTGGTAATAATGAAGTTAGCTATAGTACAGCACCAGCCAATGAACCGGTTTAAAGAAGGGAGAACGGTTTCATAGTACTGAGCATTCTAACTTACTGACTTATTGTGCTGTAAGGCTGCACAGTGAAAGGAGTGAAAAGTAACAGGTTTTGGGTTTTGGGGGAAAAAAATCAAATTAAGATCAGCAAAATCATTTCCAAGCAAGACATGAATTCAATAGCATAAATACTGAAAACTGCGTGATCATCCAGGAAAAGAGACAGCTTTGTTAATATCATTGCTACTAGCACTGGTGCATTGCTACATTTCAACATATGGCTCCTGCAAAACAGAAAAAAACTATTGATAACTTGACAAAAGTGCTGTGTCTCGGCCTCTTCACAGCAGGGGAACGAAAAAATCAAGACTGTTATAATTAGATGAAGTGTTCCTACTGTAGTTTCCCGTTTGCCCCATTTTTTAAAAAGGTGAAGAGGGAAATCACATTTAATATTTCTTTTAATTCATACACCCAAATGGTGGCCAGTTTTCAGTTTTTAATCTTCACTTTAACAAAGAGCAGTTGGGCAGCTATTGACGGTGAAACACAGCAGTCGACTACCTTGTAAATTAGAAGCTGCGGTAGTAAAAATGGATTTGTATATCACCGGGAGTAGAGAGAGTGTCTGCCTTGTAAATTTAATTAAACAGCAGGTGCAAAATCAGGTCATATGGCTTTGATGTGCCCCATGTGAGGATGACAACTAGACAATGATTCTAATATGAAGAAATTTGCATACATTTGCATTGGATTGCATAGAACGTTGTAGCTCACACCTACTTTCTGTGTTTCGTTTTGGGGAAGTTGAAGATTTGAATGAACGGTTCCTATTTAGTTTCTACAACTAAACACAAGAAATGCTTTTGTTCTGTCATGGTAGGGAACATATGGGTTATGACGCTGTTATGTACCATTTTATAGATTACGCTTACATGATAATCAAACATTTGAAAATGCAGCTGAGATACTTGTAATGACAGGAGAAGCAAAACTGGAAGCGTGGGGGAATACAGAGGAAGAATGGAAACCATCTCTGTGCTTTAATCTTTTCTTGATGATCATTTGTTTACTGGAGCATTAATGCAAATCTACGTTCTGGTCTTTGTCCAGAGAGTGTCACAAACAATTCTCTTTGCTTTAGGAGTTAATATTGTAAACAATGAAATTACGTAGGTTGGAAGTGTTTTCAAATTTGGCAATTAACACCTCAAAATGATTGTTAGTTATAAAAAAAATGCATTTTCTTACCTTACTGGCCAAAGTGAAGAATAGAAAGGCATAGGTGATAGTTATGCTTCTTATGCTATCGGATTAATGGGAAAACCAACTGTATAGATCCCCAGATCTTTTCTTTGCTGTTAAAATGTTAGTGAACAGTTGGTTTCATTTTTGACAGTTTGTCTGTGAGATTCTGAATCCCAACGTTGTTTTTGCTGACTCTGCTAGATGTATAAGTTTTAGAGGCTATTAAAACACAACTGGTAGGGCAAAATGTATGGCTATGAGAAACGAAGATGCAGCTGAAAAAAGACTGAACCTTGCTCACGAGGTATTACCTAAACCTGTATCAGCAGAGACCGACACCTACCAAGCAAAGGCTGCTCAGGGAAACCAGGAGCACGAACCTGTCTGTGCTTCTGCAGGCTGATGTGCAAGGCAACATAAAACAAATCTAGAAGCTTGTGGTGGCTCTTATCTTGGGTGGTGTTGTTCCTGTAAATTGCCAGATCTAGCCACTATTAAGTGACAGTAGCAACGTACCAACTGTTAACACTGAACTAAGTGCAGGAATCATCCCAGATATAGTTCAGCTCACTTAAACTAGACGCAGAGATCAGACTTACCTAGACAGCAAAGAGTCCCTGCGGCAAAGCTCTGAATACCACAGCTGTAGGAAAGCTCTCCTGGAAGGCAGTGACAGCATTCTAGTGTGTGTGGTCACTCAGGTGACCTTGATTCAAGGTGGCTATATTGCCTCTTAGTTTATGAGACATCCTTTAAAGGAGCATCAGGCTGTATCAGGAGGCACCACCCTTAAATGCTCGTGGTGTTGGCTTTCACATGCACCTCCTAGAGTGGACTCCAGCTCTCAGGGATGTAAACGCATTTGGCACTAGAGTTACAGATTTACTGGGCAAAGAACAAAAATAACATGACAGAGTTATTTATTGTGACAGAGCTCCTGGTCAGAAAGCTACAAAGACATTTGCCCAATGAGTTGTTGCCTTGTGTCTGCAGGAATCTCACACTGCAGAATTGCTTCAGGAGGACACTTGAGGATATTTCTCACTTTGGGTATTTTATTATGTCTCTGCTGAAGTCTTTCCTGCTTCTGTTAGAAACAGATCTCCACATGATTTAACACAGCCAGGGGTTGGGGAAGAAGAGTTGGAAAAGGAAAAAGGAAGAAGGATGAGGATTCAGGGAAAGGACGGGAGAAAGCTGAATAGGAGCCTCCCAGACAGATCTTCTGCCAACATAAAATATCTATTATATCAACAGCTGATCTGCTTCGAGAGCTTTCTTTCTTTGCTACCGACAGCCTCTGCGCTGAGGTTTTCTGTTTCTTCAGCTGTGGTGAATATTAAATCAACCTTTTGTGTTTACCTTATTTAGGGATATAAACCTTTGAAAGTACTGGCAGAAATACTATCATTTTTGTAACCATTCTCCCCTAGTCATTCATCACTGGTACTTGCTCTGTCTGCGAGACACTGTGCTTTCTCAAGTAGGTACTCTGAGTTGTCTGAGCCTGGGCACTGGAGTTTGTAGACCCTCCAGTACCCATTTCATGCAAATACAGTAGGTTTACTGAATTTGACCCTAAGCATTTTGTTTTAAAAAGCTCATCTTCTTTGTCCTGGAGCTCCAAGGTGAAGCTTATAGAAGCTGTCAATATACTAGTTGCAAACATAATCTCCAGCTCTAGATAAACAACAAGCAATAATCTAAAATTTCCTTTTGAGGGAAAAATATATTAGTTACTTCTTTTATTCAATTTCCTTCCTTTTTTGGAATGAATTGGAGAAAAAATAGCTAAGGAAGAAAAATCAAGCATGAAACAAATCAACTCATTTGTTTTATCATATTTTAATTTGGGGGTTTGTTGCTTGTTTTTGTGGTGTTTGTTTGTTTTTTAAATAACATGAAACAGTGCCCAGAAAAGTAAACATCAGAGGTAAAACAATTAACTATGACATCAATAAACAATTCAGCAGTTGTGAGAAAATATTCAAATGACCTTCCCAAATAAAATGCCAGCAATGTATATTAAGCACCTGTAAGATCTTTTTTTTTTTTAAATAGTTAGCATGCCAAATGCATTCAAACAGATTGGGTAGCCATGTTAATTGCACAGCAAGGTTATTCCCACGGATCACAGAGCAGAAGAATAAGTTAAGAGAATAAAAGGAAAAGCACGTAGCAAATGCAGCCAAGCACAGTAAGAAAGACACTAGTAAAACGAAAAGAAGGCTGAGTGGAGTCAAACTCTTTCATTTTACTAGACCTTCTTGTGATGTGAAACTAAGGAGCCAATGCATATGAGCTAGGAGCAAGGAGCTCTGGTCAAGTCCCACAGGTGATGGTCCCACTTGGCAGTGTCCAGAGGTGGTGAGGAGAGATGAGAGGTGGAGGGGCTGCGGCTCCATCCCAGATAATGAGGGCATTTCCTCCACCAGCGGAAGCAGCCTACATGATTGCTCCTTCCTGATGGCTCCAGAACACAATTCCTGGCATTTTCTCTCGGACAGTGTGACTTCAGACGATCTCTGGAAAGGCTGACTGGTGTCAAGCAAAGCCTGAATTTCAGGAGAGGATCTTTGTTACTCCTACAAGCCATTTTTTCTCAAAGGACTGGAAGTGCTTTCAGGGAGATGCAAATACACAAAAATGTGTATGGATAGTATAAACCCAAGAATTTTTCATTTTTTTTAGATAACTAAGAACCTGGTTCCAAATATCTTCAACCTCTTTACAACCCTTATTATTGAATTCACTAACTCAGCAATAACTGATGTCAGGAAGTATCCTGGCCATTGGGATAATTACCTTAGGTGAATATAATTAACTTTGCTAAAACTAGTAAACTTTTAAAAGTCACCACTCCAGGGCTTTGCTTCAGTTTTTCACAGTTTGCTCTGGTTCTTCATAATTGATATGCTTTTCTTCCAAGGTTATTCAGACAGAAATGTGTCCCTCCCATGTCAACCAGAGGAAACACCAGATGGGCGCAACTTACTGTTATTAATTTGTACTGCATTGTAAAAAATATAGCAAACCAACTCAAACTATTTCCAGCTCAGTTGGAGAAAACAAGCAAAGATATAGTGAAGGAAATTATCTGTATTATTCTGAAACCAACTTGGCTCAAGAATCATCAAACTAGAAGTTAGAGCTAACTCTCTTGATTCCAAGGATAGCTGAGCAAGAAAAAGTATTTTCACATATCAAAAGAGTTTCTAAAACATAGACAATTTTCCCATTCTATAATCCAATGAAGCTAAATCCCTTCAAAGTAAAAAAGCCTCCATTTCACCTGGAAATATTCCAGTGTTTTAGCTGGTATCTAGGAAGTAAGAGATGGGGTCAGGTCCTTAGGTTAAATGAAAGTGCTTTTTACTTGAAGAATCCAAGGTTAATATCCTAATCTTTAGGTTAATCTGGGATAGGATGCTTTCTCTCTTTAGACAGCAATTTTATTCTTGTCAAAACTAGCTTGCACATCTTTTGGAAAAATTTGAACTTTATATTTCAAATGAAAAAACTGATAGATAAAGAAGTCCCAATATTCTCTGACGTCGAATCCTTTAGATCATTCCAAAACCTTTTCCTTTCTTTCTTTCTAGCTTCCTAATCAGTAAAAGGTAGTAGAAGAAAGATAATTGAAATACTGTGGCCTTGCTATATACCTTAGAAAGTATATTATGATCTATTGATCTCTGGTTTAGTTGCTCATAGCTGGGACACAAATTATCAGTAGTTTATCACGCTAATGTCATCAATCATATCTTTCTTTTTTAAATAAGAAAACTCACACATGCAAGGTGGGCTTCACAGCAATGTTCAAATATGACATCCAAGCTTAGTGTTCTTCCTATTTCATGTGGAGCAAACATGTGTAAATACTTTATTAATTTTTTTTTTTAAAATGTGAAAGCTGTTCCCTACTGATTGATTTTTCAAAAACTCCCTAGACTGATTCGGCTACAGATGTTTGCAAAACGATTGGATGTAAAGTGGGCTTAATTCATAAAAGCAATAAAATGTTTCTTATTGACTGAACAGATGAACTAGCTGAGGGGACATAATTTGGAGTGTTCTTATTGGAAATGCTTTGAAGAAATGTAATGATAGTGCAGAAAAAAAAAAAAGCCTTATTAGATGTGGGAGAATAAATTTGCTGCAAAACGTTTCAGAGGATTTAAAACACTGAGAAAATGAGTTCCTGAATTTTGGATTGTACAGTTACCCATTCAAATAAACTTGTTGCGGCTTCTCAGACTAACCATGTTATTCACAGTTAACAACAAAATTATTTAAACCTACACCCAAGACAATGTTAAAATGAACCAAAAGAAAGAAGTGCTGGTAACTAAAATTCTTCCCTGTCTTTCCAAAGGATGTTCTTTCAAGTACTGGTGCCTACTGTGCGTTTTCAAGGCTGTCTAACTTTAGAAATATTGAAAAACTAGTTTCTGGTGCATCAAGTCATCACTACGAACAGAGAGAGTGAAGAAATCATTACAAGATCTCTACCAGATTTCCTTTCTGGAAAATCCAAACGTTTAACTCCATGTCTTATAAAGATGTGAAAAGACAGAATTAAAGTCATGTTTCTTCAAGACCTCAGTGTGTTCTGCTGTCATGATTCTCATTGGCTGGGTTGAATGTCTGAGGCCACACTTCTCTACAACTTAAAGCTGGTTCTTAATATTATTTTAGGTAGTTCTAGTAGTCACCTGGAAGTTTTGATGTTCTTAGCTCTCTACTGTACTAACACTCCATTTTCAGCTTCCTAAACCCTTGCCATAGGAATTCTGGTCTTAATCTGAGTTTTGGAGGAATATTTAGAAGTAGATCCCCTCTAAAACTGATGTTGGTAATATTTCTTTTCTGAAACTTTTGAACGCTCTTATCTCTCTCCATAGGGAACTCAAGCTCTTATTTTAGAGCTATTTCAGCAAGAGCCTAGAATTTAAACTTAGTTAAGGTACCTCAAATGAGCAGATTGCATCCATATTCCCCAGGCCTTTCTCCAAACATGTGTTTGCAGATGTGTTAACTGCAATAGATATGACTTTCTTCTTCTGCTGAGCTAAAGTATTCCCTTGGGCTGGCTCATGAACATTATTCCTGATGACAGCAGGGTGCTGTGAATAACATTATTGGGCAGGATGGCAGTGAATTCCTTCTCAATGAATTGATCATCGGCATGAACATCTACTTTTCTCCTGGCATGACTTACAGCAAAAAGCACGGGACTGTGCAAAGCAAAGCCAGTCATGCTTTCATCAGTTCCATAATGGTGAAGTGTCCGTTTAGAAAGCTGAAGGCCAAATGACACAGCATCGAGCATCATTTGGATGCCAGCATTCCAAATTCCATACATATGACTATGATCTGCAATTCTTGCACTGTTCATTTTGATCTGTTGAAAGAGACCACCACAAAAATTGCACTACAGAAAAACGTGAAAAATAGTAACAAAAAGTTTTATTTTCTGTCTTTAAATTATGAAAAGGAAAAATTCAGCCAGCATTTTTGTAAAATCCTGCAATGCAAATGATCAAGGCACTAGGTTTTATTCATACAGGCCCTCTTATGCTTAAATTTTAAGCCCATTTGGAATCATCTTCTTATCAAGTTAGGCCCATGCATAGGGATTGCCAAGGTCACTGTCTTTTCCTGCTGTAACTGATGACAGCAGGATCACTTGCACGTTCTAGCCCACCATTGCCTTCCTAAATGGATGTGATTGCCAAATCTCTGTTCATAGTGTTTTTAAGGTAGCAGTGAACGTTTAAGCAAATGTGGTGGGCACATGCAGAATTGTGTGCTTACCTGTGAGGTCAAACTCTTTATAATGCAGTCCTAAAGATGAGAAGAGAGGGGAGGCTAAAAGGGTAGAATAGTTAGAAAACCCTGGAGGTAATAACAATAGGATGGCTGAGTCTTGATTTCTGCAGTCTTTCTCTCACCACCTATTCTTCCTGGAAAAAAGCCCTTACCCGTTTTTGGAATTTGTCACAGCCTATGAGATAACAACTCATAATAACTTGCTGGAAATACAAACAGTTCAAGAGATGGTGCCTTGAATTTGAGAGCCTTTGTGGTTGAATTGTATTTTGCTTCACCTACATGACGCAGCGGTGAAGAGGTTAAACAAAAGTTGCCCCTCTTTCAAAACTGTATTAATTAAAAATGCAAAACCCAAAGAAATCACAGCTGGATAAATAAAAACAGCCCAGATGGTATAGCAGCAAACTTCTGGCAGGTCTTGAAGCAGACAGTATTCCTGCATATTTTATTTCTTAGCACAGGCTATCACCAGACCACACCAGTGACAGCTTGGGCAGCACAGCAGAGTGCAGGGCACTCAAGCTGTCCTGGTGCTAAAACACCCCTAAAAGGCAGCACAGTTCTCAGAAACACCTGACTATGTACCTGGTGTTTGTTCATCACACAAAGTAAGTCCCTAGATTACTACTTGTGAGTCAACTGGATGTTTCTTCACTGAGAACAAGTTCCTCATGGCAATGCTCTTTCAAGTGTGTATGTAGGCAAAGTTCAGCCTTTCAATTTGTGCATGTGGTATCAAATCCAGTGATACCCTGCTGTGTATTTGTCAGCTTAATCTGAAATGCACTCAGCCAGGGAATTTAGACCTACTTTGATGTGCTTTAGATCATGTTCACGTGTGCAGAACTTCGGTAAATTCCAAAACAAGTTCCTCTGACTTTTGAAAAGAAATTGGGTGAGACCAGTCCTTCCTAGATGTGTCTGTCTGGCTAACTCCTCACATCCTATAGAAGGGCTCTACCTGTGTAGAGGAGATGAGTGACAGGGGTGTCTTGTCACAGTTGTTGCTTCCCTTGAGCTGCCAGGTTCATGAAACTCTAAACGTCCAAAATCTAAGAATAACTGAACAGCACTTTTGGAAGAAAAAGAAGTCATGTCTGGGGAAACATGGTCATGTGGTGACCAGGCTCAGAGCAGTAGAAATAGTATTTATAGTTACTTTACACACTGTGTCTTGATAAGAGCATTTCTCATTAATTTGTTAGCCCTAAGAAATCATTTGACTTCATCCTGGTTAGATTTCCTGCTCACTGGTAAGACAACAAGTATCATCAAAGGGAATAGAGTAGATGATGAATGGATTAACATCTGAGAATGAAATGATTGGGACAGACAAAAAGTATGGCAGGGGCATGAGAGAGAGATTTATTGACTGACAAGGTTAAAATAGCAGAAAACATACAGGGATATCAATTAAGAATAAGCACATCTGCAGAGTGATCATCACTCACCTTCTGAGTGCTCTACAGTGGGGGCTTGCATTTATCTTTTCAAATGCAGCCTGTTCTTTGTACGTGTAGCAAAACCAGCATTAGCACTACACCACGCCATGGTGCTCGTTACACGCCACATAAGGTATGTGAAAACAGTGTGGGAAATGTGTGGCATTATAGTTAGCTTGTTGTTCTTTTGCTCGAGCTGTGGGCTGGGTTGTGCTCTCAGACCAGCTCTACTTCAGTGCATGGTTCTGGCTTGGAGTCCCCTGCGAGGGCATCCCACAGCTGGCGGGGGCTTCTCTGCAAGCTCAGAGGCTTACCCTCCTGTAACGGGGACCTGGACTTGAGGTTATTTCTCTGCACTCTTTGTGCAGTCCTTCACAGCCTTCATTTGCATTTGGCATTATGATGGAAATCAGACCCTTTTATTGCCATATAACTCTAAACATATGGCTATATCCACCCCAGAAACTCTCATTAAGCTGTATAAGAGGCAGGAAACAATAGAAGGCTTTTGGTGACTGGACACAATGGATAATTAGGCTTTATAATTAAAGAAAGGCTTTGGTGAAGGAAAAAAATCCTGAAAGCCAACATAGCTGTTGCAGCCACAAACCTTATAATTGCTACAGCAGAAACTAACGGCATCCATTTTGTCTAGTAACTCTGAGATGGCCTTATTCCAAAGATGGTCTCCTGAGGGATTTGGATTAGACTTTGACTTCATGGCCAGATTTTCATGCAATGCAAGTTGTTGTTGTTTTTTTTTTTTTTTTCTTTTCATAATAATATATGTGCTGCTTTGGCAGATGTTTTATTTTCACAATTTTTTTTCAAAATCAGCACTACTGAGTGATACTGAGATGCTTTGATGGTGTAATCCTGACTGAAAAAGCCTTCTGGCACATTGGATAAAGACTCGTGATACGCGTGCTGCTGTGTTACAATAGATATACCACTGCTCAACCTCCTGTTCAGGTGGAGCCCCCACATACTTTTTTTGTGTCCTCTCCTGAGCCTCCCATATGGTTTTGGGAGCTACTGAGCTTCATGGGCTGACTCCCACCTTCTGTGGGGCAAACGCAGCAGATTGAAGATCCTGCACACACATGTACCCACCCTCCCTCAAGTGTGAGCAGGAACAGAGACGAACCTGCATTTCAATAGAAAGAAAAAGCAGCTGGCAAGAAAATGACAGACATTTCTTCCTTCAATAGATCTCTTCCCGCTTCCTTTCCACCCACCCTTTTCTCTTTGGTTGCTTGTCCCTGGATCATTTCCTGCTCCAGGTGGTGTTTCCTTCTATGTGGAGAATTTAAAGACTGGAGTGCCAGCACCCTCGCTCCCTCAAGTAATAGCCTGCTCAATGTGCAAACATCTGTGTTACTGCCTGTGTAGTTGATAAGCTTGAGTGAAACTTCCATTCGCTGGGAGATAGTTTGAGTGGGACTGAATACTCTCCCCCAGAAGGGAATATTTGCTCTACCTTGATCCAGTGGGGATATTGGCCTCAGTGGGAGGCAAGTGACGTATGTTATATTACGTGTTTTAACTAGACATGTCGTAACATCAATTCCCATGGTGATGACAATGATTCCTCGCTGAACTGGAAAACAATGGAGACCGAGCTCAGTGTTGGGCTCAGTCTTGTCTGAAGTAGAGATCAATGAATGATTAGTCATTTCAGATTGAACATGGATTTCTAATTAACAAGGTGTTCACAACTGAATTCTTTTCTCAGTATATATGTTCTAATCACACATCTATACTGTATATAGGTGTCTATATAGATAGATTAGTCTTAGGTATTTGATTATTTCTTTCTTCTGTTCCTAGCCTTTACTTTTCCCTTTGGTCCTGACTTGGTTTACTCATATTTGGTTTTGTCTACTGGAATCACATTGGCTTTATTCCTCGATTGGTTAATTCTAAACTGACTGAATTATGAAGTAATAAGTAATGAAAAATTTATAACAGCATGCACATAGTGTGCTTCTGGAGTGATTTATCAATGGATATCAAAAAAGTAAAAAAAAAATTTGCAGACTTTTCCAAATATACATAAGGATCAGCTGAAGAAACAGAGGCAAGTGTCTCTACAGAGGAAAGCTGGTCCTGAGCTCCTGAGCCAGGAGGCAGGGGAGACGGGCTACGGTTGTTATCTGGACAAAAAGCTGATAGTTCATCACTGCTCTCGGTTCCTTCTATCACTGGCTCAATTTGTGTCGTGGAAGTTTTAACTGTATTGTTAATGTAATGGTAGAGGTGTTATTTCAGGAGAGATATGAGAAACTGTTACTTGTGGTGGTCTGAGATGGCCATTTTCAGAGTACAATGACAATTTTTTCTAGACATACACCTGCTGAAGAGCCAGAGCTCTGTGGTCAGGTTACAAAGGCTGGTTTCTCCTTGGAGAGTGCTGGAATCCTGATTGCTTGTGTAATTTTTTCCTACTGATAGAATCCCTCCTGGGCACAATGCTTCCTATTTATGAAATAATTAGAAAAGGGAAAGTATTTCTACCTTCTAATATAAAAACATGGAAAAGCTGGAAAAAGAAATAGCTTTAAACGTATGTACATATATTTTGTTCCACACTTTTAATAATATTAAAGAATTTTTTAAACACTATTTTGAAAAAAATAAACCCACCAAACATCACAGCTGAAGCTCTGGAGTACTTTACATTGTGTCTGGGATTGTGACCTCAGAGTGAGAAAGTAACTTTCTTCTGATTCTGTTCTTATGTACAGACTCCCCAAAAGCAAATGTATTTTAAATAATACATAGTCAGAGGGCTTGTCTGAGAATCTTTCCCTGGCAAAGGACAAGAACAAATTGTTGATGTTCATTTTTTTAACCACTTTTTATTCTGCCAAGATGAGATGTTCCTAAGCTGCTTTTGCTGTGACCTTGAAGAAGCTCCACTTGAAATCAATGGATTGAAAAATGCACCTGCAAGGGTAAGGGATGGATTAGGTAGCCCAGCTCAGTGCAGAGACTCAAGTTTTCACTGTGAGGCATAATTCTTTACTACAGCAGCTACTGAATTATTGTGATATAAGAGCTCTTGATGTGTTTTTCATGTGAAAATAAGCATTTTCAAAGACTTTATTTATTGAACCTATGTCTCAATTCAAAACCAGAATTTAAAGTTTCCCAGAGTGGTATGGATTCTTTAAAAATATTTGAAAAAAAGTAATTGTAGTCAGCACTGGACTGAATTTTCGCAAGCAGTAGATTAATCTAATTTACACAGGAAAAAGCTTTATGTATAAGTACTTAAAATTGCTCAACAAAATGCACAAACAGCATGAACACAGTGCAATAATGCATCTTCAGATGTAATGCAAACAGTTCATTTGTATCTCTTTAGCTCAAGAAATTAAGTGTAAAATTAAATTGTTGAAGTTCAGAAGCTTTGCTCATCAAGTGCAGCATCAACACTACAGTGACAACAGTTAATTGTATGTTATATTTCACAAACTTAAGATAATTTAGTATTGGATTCTTTCTCACAATTCTATGCACTGTTTTCTACAGGAATTTCCATAAGTTAGTGTGTTTTCCCACTTAAGAAGATCTATAGTTGCTGCAAAATTTTCACTGCTTCTATAAACACGTGAGTGATGGTTACTGCTGCCTATGTTTGCTACCTGGCAAATCTGAGCAGAGTTCAGTTCACACAGAAGGGAGAAAATTGGTGCTGAACAGTCACAGTTTCCTTTGAAACAAATAAAGCTGAAGGAAGCATAGACTTCTCAGAAGGTTTTCAGCACCTTTAATGAACTTACAGCCTAAAGAGGTCCAGCCAAAAAGAAAGGATGTAGCGGCTTTATTAAGGGTAGTATGATAAAAACTTTAAGACAAGCTAGATTTGTTATATTGCCCTTTGAATGTTCTTCACAAGACACACAAAAACAATTTCACAGTAACCAGAAATTGGTCTGCACTGTTCGAATGAATTCAAAGCTACGTTTCACACATCATCCTTTGAAAGAATTCAGAATTTATTGTGTCTTTTCCTGTTATTTACCTTTAGTTTATCCTGAAGTTCTCCACAGGTAAATCTTATTCATTATCAAAAATAGTGTTACTGGAAGTCATAGCCTAATTCTTATCCTGACTTACACATCATACAGCCTCTTTCTATTTACTGAAATTGCAGGAGAAGAGGATAGCTTATGGACTGGGTCCTTTTTGTAAGCCCTCTGAACTCTCAATTTCAGCCTTGTAATGAATATCAAACATCTACTTGTGATGATAGTATAAAGTCATGTCATAGCAAAATTTGACCTGTGAACTCCTGAAGATGCTACTTTTTTTTTTTTTTTTTCCAGAATTTAGCTTTTCCTTATGTCAACAAATACAGGCTTTAATAAACTTTATGACTGATTGAACTCGAACCAAAGCAAAAGCTGGTTATGCCTTCAAGTCTGCAACACATTGTCAGAACAGTTGCTTCCATTAAGAGAGGCTATCGACACCAATAAACTGTTGTACAGGTACAAGGAGCCACAGTGCAGAGTCCCATAGAGGTCCAAGACTTATCATGAAGTTTCTCAGGGATGGTTAGGTCCGGGGTCAAATTTCAGTTCCATGCCTGCCAAATTATCAAGCTACAATATTTCATTTTCCATAATACCATCTTTGCTGTCACTGGCAAATAGTTATGAGTTAAAGTGCACCCATCTGGCCCTTGTTAAGATAAATTATCACATTAATCTGTTGCTATGCCTGTATTTGAAATTACGTATTTTCTTTTGTGTGAGTCACTCTCTAACAAAATGGACAAGGGACATAAGAGTGGTTTGGTAAGCAGTGACAGAAATCATCCTATGGAAGAGCTGTCTATAAGAGAGCTCAGTGCATGTAGAGATAAGCCCAAGAGTCCCACAGTGAGGATTTGTGCTGAGACTGGAGAATGAGGAGAACATAGCTTGAGCAAACACTTCATTAGCCATGAATAATGAATGAAGGGACTGGACGAAACTGAGTGTACTGTTTAAAAGAAAAAAAAAACATATGAGCTGAACTGTCAGTACCTTGTGCTGTATGCAAAGAACAAAAGAGTCTGCAAAACTGCAGTAGGTATCTAACATTAGCTATTTCCCCTGCTAACCAGCAAGCCAGGCTTCTTTCTTCTCCAAGCTTACAAGGCACCAAATTTGCCCCTCTAAGGAAGACTAGGATAGTATGGGGTAGCTGATTAATAATTTGCTTTTAGTGACTTTCCCAGAGGGCTTAGTGTATTTTAAAAAACCCAAAAACTGGAAAGGATGAGATCACTATGATAATTCCGTAGTGAAACTCTCAGTAACTTTAGAGCTATGGTACAGCTAAATAATTGTGCAGACTTTTTATCACTGGTTATGGTAAGTAAGCTCTCCTAGATCCTGCTTGAACATGTTTTCCATAGACTTTGTTAGAGGCATACTCAAGAGCATGCAAGACTTGTAAATGTATTCCACGCATACAAGAAGTGCGGGAATTGTCATAAGGGCAATTAATAGAAAACAAAAGGAATAATTTTATTTTAATTTTCTGAATTTGTTGTCTTATCTATAAAATAAATTTTCTCAATTGATGTGAATGGGATTTATTAAGATTTTTAAGGGGTTTTAAAATTATCATTGGGCTTGCGTTTTAGACCTCATGGTTCAGTTGCAAATTAAAAAACAGCCTTTGTGAGACTATGGGTGTTTATATATATATAATAATAATATATAGATGATGTATTTGTCTCACTGACATTTCTTGTGGGACAGAGGACATGGCAGGAACTACAGTGCTTAATAAGAGATGTAATGAAATGAAACTCAGATCACCCTTTAAAATGCTGTAGAGTAACATTAATGCTCCATAATTATCCCTTGATCTTATGTTGATGCCTCAGCCATTACAGTAATATCTGAGCATCTTATATGCCCTATAAATAAAAAGAAAAATAACTTAATCTACTGGGAAAAACAAACAAACAAACAAAACAGAAGAGCACGGAGGTCAATAATACTTTGAAAGCTCTAATTCTTTTAAGTACATTGACTGTGGTATGCGCAGTGGAGATGTGAATTATTTATGTGCTGATGATTCAGGATGGCATGTCATTTCACACACCATCAGGCTCAGAAAAACACCTCTAATTTAAAAAAAAATAAGGCAAAACAAAACAGACTAATAATACAAAAGCAGCAACAGACAATGTGAAAGGTCTGTGCTGAAATTTGCAAAGAGCATCCAAATTAAAGGCTGGAAACTTGTGCCCTTCCTGTGTCCCATTATGGAATATAAGAGTATATACATACTGGTGAAGGTATAGCAATAGCAAACTGATAGACAGGAATGTGAAACAGGGATCTGGGGACAGGGTATTCATAAAGGCCTGCCTAAACCTAAGCAGGTGAGTCTTTAGATGCTAGAGTCGTATGATCCTTTGGGGGTAATTCAGAACACCTGAAGTTAGCTTCCAGCTGGAAACCTAAGATCATCTTCTGTAGGAACAAACTTCTCTTTCTGCAATGAGAGGTGAGAGGGCTTGGCATAACTAGCTCAGACTTTGGAAATACCTGCAACACAACTTAGTCAAGTCTGAGATAACTGTGCCTCATTTTGAAGCCAGTTTTAAATGACCTTGGTAAACTAATTGAAATCCAAATAATTTTAAACAGATTCACTAGACATCATCCAGCTCATATTATAAAGAATGGAGACACAGACGCCCATATCCCCCTCTTTTTTAGCTTTCCTAGTAGACTGTTATGTTACTTGCTTGGTTGATAACACTGTCTTTTGCCAACTTTTTTTAACCTTTCTCATATCAAGAGCTCATATCAAGATGTTTAACCTTTGGACATGAAGTTTGCTTAATTGCATGTCTTCTGCACTCTTTCAGGAAGAATTTTGGAGAGGATTAAAGAAAAACTAGTTGAGTTCTGGTAAGCTTTTCTAAAATGTATTGCCTCACAAAATCCCCATTTTGTAGACAGCAGTGTTTGGGCAGGGGTAAGCTTTCATGTCATATCTTAGAAAACACGTTTCATTGGGCCATGTCCTAGAAACACCTTTGTAAATATGCAGTTCACTCATTCTCTGTGCAGAATTTTTATTAAAAATCTGAATTCAGTTTAGTTTTTTTCCAGAAGAGGGTAGACACCATCCTGGGTTTTCCCCAATGCAGTATTTCTGGACTGTCACAGGATAAGCTGGATCAGGTCCAGGGCTGTAGAAGTAAACAGGGAGCAAGGATTTTCCTCTCTTCCATACTCTTCAGCTACTGTTGTAATAATGAATAAAACAGTCCCAGATCTGCTCTCTGTCTGCGAATAAATGGCCTCATGTGCCTTGCATTAAACGATTTAACTCTCTTCTCCCTCAGACAGGATGGCCTTATCTATGTCTTTCACCCTGGCCACATATTGTGCCCTAAACAATGTATGGTGGATCTCTGATAAAATATCATTTGCTGTGAGTGTGTAAACCAATAAACAGTATGAAGAACCAGATGCTGGTGTCTAAGCCCATGGTCTGGCTGTGATCTTCTCTGGTTTCATCAGTCTTCTGGGCAACGCCTGGACAATGATTCTTGTTGATCTGAATGCAAAGAGGACTAGAGGGAGTTTTGGGGGAGAAAAATATCAATCATGAAAGCTGGCTAGACTGAAACAGGGAATGGAAGTTGGGAACTGACCAGCCAAGGTGTTTTGAAGGTACCTGGGACTGGAAGTCAGACAGAGGGTGGATAGGTGCTTGCTGACATGGAGGCAGATCTGGCAAGCAGATAGGGTAAAGCTAGGGGGAATAAACTGCACTGGCTGGACAGAGAAATTCAGCAAGTTTAATGAAATAATTTCTGACCAGGCCCGTATGTTCTGTTTCACCCGTACTATGTGTATTAGAAAGGTAACCAATTCTGATTAAAAATCTTCAAGTAACAGAAAACTAGGTACTTGGAAGAAAGTAGTTCCAATAGATAACATATATTTCAAAAAGTAAAATTTTAATCTAAATTTCAGATGACGTGCGACATATTGCCACTTATTTTTCCATTAACAGTAAAGAGCCATCTACTACCATCTTTCTTCATAGGGAGGACTTATACATTGAAATCAAGTAATCTCTGAACCTCCTCTTGAATAGATTCAGTAGGCTGATGCCTTCAGTGTCTCACCATAAGCAGTGTTTCTAGGTGTCATCTCTCTGCTGCTCCCTCTGGTTTACTTTACATCACTCTCTCAGCACTCTGAACAACAAGCCTGAACAGTGTATTCCCATAGGCTCTTATTAGTGTGTTGTGCAGTGCTGCGTGGCTGTACTGCTTTTCAACACTCCCAACTTAGCCATACAAGTGCTCACCCTGAAGATATGCCCTTCAGTTAGGGTCTCATATTAAGCTGGTCTGAGTGAGTGCAGAGACATTGCATTCAAGAGTGCTGCTTCATCTAATATTTATGTAACCGTTAAGGCTTCTCCTTCTTCTCTCCACCATGAAGTTCTTTGTCTAAATGTACTAAGTATACTAAATTCACTGGTATTTAAGGGGTTATTCTTAGGACCCTTTTGGGATTATTTAAGAAAATCTTAGGAACAAACAGTAGAAGAGAAATGAACTTGTTTGGCCTGCTGGATTTGTGTTTAATATCACACAAATTTAATATATGAAATAGTAAATATTCTTCCTTATTCAAATGGCGACTTTACTGCTAAAAAATGAAATCTTGGCCTTCCATTGATTTTTAGCACCAAGCCATTCCAAACAAAATCCAAATATTAATGCTTTTATTTCATGAGTTTTGATGTAGAACTTCAACATTATCCTACCATGAAAATATCTATGGCATGATATAAATGGTCCATGTAGTGTACAGCTCTGTTAATAGAACTGTCATTAAAACCCTCATTTTTTTTTCAGCGGAATTGTTCATAAAAATGTAAACTAAAACCTCACACTTAGTACCTCTTTAGCAGAAGTAAAACACTTTCTGTCTCCTAATATAAGAGGGAAATGCTCTCTCCAATATAGCATCTCATGTAATAAGAGATTACATATTTGCTCGTAGTTCAGTTGCAACTACACTCTTAAATTCATGAAAGTCTCCTTATGACCTACTGAGACTTAAACTATCAGTTTGTTCTAATTTCTGCCTTTGACACCTTGTTTTCTGAAGACATCTCATCTTTTTTTATCAGGAAGAAGTATCCCTGTGGTAAATATTTCACCACCACGCTTTGTGGTGAATTGATGAAACAAAATAATTTAGCTACTCCACTACGACTTACTCTTTTTGCATTTGTGTTTTGTCTCCAAAGTGATTTAGTGGTTCCATTGACTTTATGAAAAAGTTATTTTTTTGTTACTTTATGATTTTGTCTGCTTAATTTTTATGGAAACAGTTCCGTCACTGTAGTGAAGAATACGCACTTCCTCAAACAGACAAGTATTAACAGGGATCATCAGTCACATTCTTGAATGACAGTGTATGACAGTTCAAAGATGTTGACTACTTTTTTCCTTGTCGCCTTGTCAGTGTAAGCACTTCTTAGTTATATTTTCTACTCCTGATGAGGTGTTGCTCACGATGTTGCAATTTGGCAACATCAGTCTTCACAGTATGTTATTTTTGTTTATGCATCTTTTAACTAATTTCTGTTTAAGTAAATATGTTGATGGAGCGGAGAAGATGTCTCCAAGCAGGCTCAGAATTGCAGAACTAAGCAAGGTGGAAGGAAACTCTGGAGGTCTCTAGTTTAACTACATGCTCTAAACAGGTCCAACAGCTCAGGACCTTCTCCAGTCAGGTTTTGAGTATCTCCAAGGACAAAGATTCTTCAGCTTCTCTGAGTTCCTGTTCCAGTATTTGACCACCTTCAAAGTTAATTTTTTTTCCAACTATTGTATTACATCCTGTGTTTGTTGATCCTCATCCTTCAGCCGCACTTGGCACTGTACACAGAGAAATCTACTCAGTTACTTGCCCAAGAAGAATCAAAATCTACAATGTTTTGAAGAGAAAGTAACCATCTTCTTACGACCTTCCTGAAGTTCCTTTCAAACTGAATTACTCAATGATCCGGGGCTCTATACGTTCCAGTGCTGTCATTCATAGATTCATATTGTTTCAGATCAGCAGTACTCATGAGATCATGATCTTCCAGAAATCATTCCATGTTAGAATTAGACACTTTCTTTACCTAAAAAAATCCCTATTTAAACAGGCAAATAGATGGTCCATATACAGTTCATTAACACATTGAAAATTTTATATATATTAGCTGGCTTTTAGAGATGTAAATGATTCTTGGTGTTGACTTCCAAATCCTTTCTATTTGATTGTTGTCGTGGGTTACGCCGCTCCAGCAACCAAACCCTACACAGTCGCTCACTCACCCTCCCCCAGCCCCAAGGAAGAGGGAGAGAATTAAAGGATACATGGGAAACCCATGGGTTGAGATAAGAACAATTCAATATAGACGATTTAATACACAGGGTAGATGCTCACCACCCCCTCGTATGCGAAGCCCGTCTCGTCCCGAAGCTGCAATCCCGGACAAACGCAAGGCCCCAAAGTAGAGAGGGGCAGAGAGAGAGAGAGATAGTACTCCGAGAGTGGGAGTACTGGGAGAGAGAGAAAAAGAAAGAAAAATAATAGAGCAAAAGCGCAGCAAGCGCAAAAGAGCAAAAGCGGCGAAAGAGCCAAAGCGCAAAAGCCCTTCTTTCCCTCTGACCCTCACTTTTATACTGGGCATGACGCTGCATGATATGGAATACTAATTGGCCAGTTTGGCCCTCAGTCTTAAGTTTCACCACAAATCACAAGGGGAATCATGTCCCCCTTGTCCCAGCTATGCTCCCCCCTTATCCCGCCATGCTTCTGCACTCTGGCCAGAACACGGCACACTGAAAAGTCCTTGGAGCTTCACTTCCAACCACAAACATCAGCTTGCTATCAACATTCTTCTCAGAGCAAGCCTCTGAGTAAAAGCAAAACACGGAGCTCTTCTAGCTGCTAAAAAGAAGAGCTAACTCTGTCCCAGCTAAAACCAGGACAATTGTACAAAGTGTTTTGTTAGAAAAGAAATTTTTTCTCAATATTTTGTGTAAATTTTGCCTTACAATCTCTGAGCAGTGGAGATAAAAAGAGGCTGAGCAATCACGTTTCTGGGGGGCAGTTAACAACCACAGAACAGTACTCCTTAGGAAATCATGAGGGATGGATAATAGCTGCTTTGAGATAACTCTTACCAAAGGAAACCTTCCAAGAAACATTGGGCTTGGTATTTGCCTGTTCAAAAAGAAAATAAAGAGTTGCAAAACAAACCCCAGAAAGAATACTTGAAGGAATCATGGAAATAAAAATGAATATGTAGGAGTCAAATTATGCATGGTCGCTGTGTGGGTGGACAAGTATGGACATGTCAGCAAGAAAAGTCTGACACTTCCTCTTAAGTGAGCTTAACACATGAACAATTTCTTCAAAGGTCTGTTGAGGCTTAGCTGCTCTGTTCTTGCTCTTACCAAGTGGTCTGGTTGAAAAGGTATCCTTTGGAGTTTCCTGTTCACGCAAAAAGAAAAGAGAAATATACTTTTACTGCAGCTCAGTGAACTCTAGTGGAAATTTTCACTCTTGATGCCTTTATGATCAACAGGGAAAAAAAATGACAGCAAAGATTCAGGGTCCTGTTAACTATTGGTAGCTCTGATTTTAGGAACAGTATACTTTACTGTACTCGGTGACCAAGAATCCAAACAACTCCATGGCCAGCTTTTCTACTCTTCCACCCTCTACCTCAGCAATACCCCCTCAATATTCTCTTCCTCAAGCTCTACACGTAGTCCCATCCCTCCTTCCCACATGCCTCGCAGTTTCACCATACACTCAATTACCCCTTTTCTAGCTTTTCCTTTTGAGCCTGGTTCATCTCAAAGGTCCATTTGGTTTGTTTCTGCTTAGATCATCTGCCACCTCTTGCCTTTTCCCAAGATTTCAACAAATTCTGGCACTATCTTCAACTTCTTATCTAGGAAGTAGAAATATTAAGGGCTATTTCTAGTCTATGGGTAATGCAGTTTCTTTGGACCTATTACTGGTGTCCATCCAGGAGAAAGACTTGAAGCTCTGCTGAGAGCTTCTTACCCCACCACCAAAAGACCTGAACGGGAAAGAAGGCTACACAAGAAATTATTGTATGGATCATCCGGCTCATAAATACAAATCAAGTTTCTCGGCAATGCCCAGCACACAGGTGACACGGGGGGGTTATAGAAGCAACCCAGCTTTGTATTGCATTGAGGCAGAGATGACCCACGGCGAGCTGTGTAGATCGCTCAGCCCTGAGTTGTCTGATGAGTCAGTGCTGCATTATACAAAGAACCAAAACTTGATTTGAGCCTCGAAATCCCTCAACAAAGAATATGCCCTGAGTCTCAATTCAACCATTGTCCAGTTGCCTGAGATAAGGTATTCAGGCACAATGATAACCTGTCACACCCTTAAAGACCCTTGAAGACCCTTGAAGACCCTTGAAGACCCTTAAGGACCCTCAAAGACACCCCCTCCTCCCCCCTCAGGCACAATCGATAAGGGGAAACTCCCTGTCACACCCTTAAAGATCCTCCTTAGGCATGGTACCTGCACACATCAGGGGATAAAAGCCCTACAATTTGGGCTGGAAATCGGGAGTCGCTTCTCCAACTACACAGCCAGTCTGTGAGGAGATTCTTTCCCCCCTTGATCGGGACGCCGGCCAAGGTAACTTCCCTGGGATTGAGAGCCCTTACCTGAGGGGGTAAGTGATTTCTTTTTTTTTTTTTTCTTTTTAGCATGCTTTAAGTCTAGTGCGCTTGTGTGTTCTCTCTCTCTCTTGTGTGTGTAATAGTGCATTCCGTGACTCTGCTGTGCTGCAATAGTACATTCCGTGACTCTCTTGTGTGCTGTGATAGTGTATTGTAATAGTGTATATTTTGGTTTTAAATTGCAATAGTGCATTCCTCCTTTGTATCTATAAGAACCTGTAATAGTGGCGTATGGAATCTGCAAGTGCAGTTCAGGTAAATTGTTATCTTGGACCTTACAGTTAAACCTGTAAGTGCAGTCCAAATAAACCGTTTGCTTGGACCTTGTAGTCGAGTCTCTTTTCTCCACAATTATCCCTACGTACTACTTTCGTCACCAGCAATCTCACTGAGCTGCTGTAAAAAATGTTGCTTTCTTTAAATGTTAACTGCATACTGGCCTCCTCCGTCCTCCACAAGCAGTGACAATACAGGATGAAGGAAGGATTTGTGCCTCCAAGGTAGAGGAGTAGCTGTGACTAAAATCAATGCAATATCCAACCGATTTGTTACCACATGGGATTTTTAATGCAATTGTTGTAACTGAGACAAACATTGACAGTAATAGCACTTATTATCCAAAAGCCATTTGAAACTTGTCCAGTTAAAGTTTCAGTTAAACTTTTAAGTCATCTAGTTGGAAAGATATTTGAACATTTTAAAGCAGCACTGGGATCATTCATAAGTGAGTTCAGTAACCTACGATGTCTGATGGAAACAATCTGACACTCATAATTTTAGTTCAAACTATGATAAAAACCAGTGTTTTCCGGTGAACCTTGTTTTTAACTATTGGACAGGAGACATATCAGGTAGGAAGGTGAGCCATAACACGTCACTGCTCTCAAAGTATCTGTGAAAAGGTCTATCTTGGGCTGAGAGTGGAACAGTCCAAGAGGGGCGATCATGGTGATCACACTGTGCATCAGGGATCCTGCTGCCTCCAGCCTCACTCCCACTCCTCATGAAGACCCAGAGGGTCCACAGCTGCACAGGGCTATGCGCAGGGTCAGAAGTTGTTTAGCTGATTGAGCTGTATCAGCTGCCTGAACACCCACTCCTCCTCCACTCCAGGGACCAGTGTCTGGGCCAGATGGAAGCAATTTCTCTGCCAGATCTGACCCATGGGCCGTGTTTTGAACTATGCTGATTTAGTTTAACAATGTTTAGAGCCCAGTTCTCTGCTCAGTAAAGACTAATGAAGATTTGACCAGTAAGCTTAAACTCCATGCTCCTTCTAGCTATTTATAACACATCTATCAATAGGAGTGTTTGGAAAAGAGGAGTCTTATCTTTACTTTTGTTATAATCCACAGTGGAAATTTTCTAAATTTCAAACTTATAGAGACTCTCCGCATCTTGTAACTAATTCTGGTAGCTTTAGGGAGTTCCCCAGCTGGGACAAATCCAGGCTCATCTCTGTTTGGAGCATATCCAGGCTCATTTCTACTGGGGGGCCCCAAAGTTTTCCAGCATCCCTGCCCATGACGCAGACCCATTTGGGACTCCTGCCTTCAGGCTGGCCATACTGTAGCTTACAGAGTTCCCAGGACTGGGATAGGCTTGCCAGAAACACAGTTTCTCTTGGAATCTTGCCTTGGATTCGGCAAAACTTTATCAAACCCAAGCTGTTTTGAATGAAATATTTTGCACTCAACCAACTTCAGAAAACTTAACTTCAATAGAAAATTTCTGACCAAGTCTATTAACAAAACATCAGGTCTTTAGGGAATGCTAAATAGTGCCATCTGAGTTATCAAAGTGTTAATTTCTGTGAAACATCTACTGTAAAAACATAAGCACCCATTTGGTATTTGGATTTCTTTAATGATCATTGTATATGCTGTTACAGTCTCCAGAAGTAATTAATATTCAGATCCAATGGGCTGTTGCTTCTCCAGTTTTTGCAAAATGAAATTCTCTTGTCCTGGTGGATGGCAGCTGCATTTGGAGCCAAGGGATTCTCCACTTCAAAGGTATCCACCTATGAGAAGGTGCGAAATGTGTATGGTAGTATGGGGGTGACAGATCAAAGGTGACATTAGAAGAGTGATAGGCAAGCTAATAACTCCCTCTAGGCACTGTACTCCTAGGGATTTTGAAAGCTTATCTGCCTGAGCTTTCAGGACCATCCAGGAGCAGTTTTCTGCTCTTCTGGTGAAATGGACTAAAACCACGTCCTCAATATCTGTAAGCTTCTGATGACTGAAACTAACAACCAGTATGCAGATAAAAGAATTACAGGAAGAAAGAAGCTGCAGGGAACACATTATCCCCAGTTTTATGCACTTTCAATCTCTATTTCATCAGTATTAGGAGTGCGTTTGCAGTGTAAATAATAGGAAAAGATGTCCTGTACCTAACCCTTACATATATGATTCTTGCTAACATGATGGACATTTATAGAATACGAAAATTTAACAATAAGCTACAGGCTATGTTCTGCCTGCACTAAAATCAAGCACTATTGTACGCTAAATAAATATTTTAAATAGGATGCTTCTTTTATGGATGATGCAATGTCTCTTGATATTTACAGCATTTATAAAAGGCTAAACAATATACATTAACCAGATCATTTGCCTCATTTTTCACCATTCCATTTGTTTTATTACTCCTATAAAACATGATGCTCTGGGCAGTTTAGATGAGCAAAGAGTGTGAAATACTGCTGGCTGCATATCACTCCCTACCATATCTGAGATATTTCTCTCTGGAGTGGTGGGTCTCAGTACTCCAATGCAGTACATGAGCATTAAATTTTCTTTGACCTGTTTATCAGTGTGCTTTTGTTGCAATTGTCAGAACAAAGAAAAGGAAAACAAAACAGATAAGTAAACTAAAAACATTGTTTTACAGAATCAGTTAACTGAAATTGAACTCAGATCTAATATACACCATTTATAAACTTTTTCAGGGTAGAAAGCTAGAAATGTAGTCAAAATGAAATTTGCTACCTGAAGGGTAAGAGGAGATGCAGCCACCCCCATCCTGCTATGGGAAAGAAAGATAAAATGTATGAAATAATTGGGAAAGAGAATTAATTCTGAAATTCCTGGGTTGGTTGGCAGAAGTTATTATGTGAAGTGGTACAACTACTGTAGGTGTTGCTAACCTGTTTTTTCCCCAAGAAAAACAAGCAGCAAGGCCTCAGTATTTTGCAGTCTGTTGACCTATATAGCTGCCTTGCCTTCCTATGCAGTTATGGGTGGTGTTTTGGACCTTTGCATGGCAATTATCAAAAGGCAGAGACTTAAGACGAACGTTTTAAAAAATGATGTGCATGTTTTAGGGAAAAATCGGTTTTGTTGCAATGATTATGTACCTGATGTCACTGTTTTATGCACATTGCTGCTGCGTAGCTGAATGAAGGGTTTTTTCTGAAGTGGGTATGAAAAATCATATCTTGCAGATAGCATACTTCAAAAACAATGCAACACAATTCAGTGCCTTTCCAGAAATTATATTGTCCAGAAAATCTGAAGTAATACTAATTTATAAAAGTACAGGCTGTTCTTACAAATTATCCTAGTGATTCTTGTTAAGTCTGACATGATTTCAAGCCAACTGATTCTGATACTGTCTAAACAGAATATCTAAGAATTCTGTTGTATGTTTTCAGGTTTGTTCTTTTCTGATAAATTTTGTCCAGAGATGAGATAATTCCATACAACAATGGTCACCAAAATAGCAGAAGACCTCCAGATTATTTCAAAACTACATCTCATCATTGAGGCTTCTCTCCCATTTCTGCCCAACATTCATAGACATTTCTCCGTTGGACAAAATTCTCCTGTAATTTCGTCCTCTGGACAGCTGTGCCAGGTACATATCCAGGTATAAAAGTGTGATGGGTTGATATGAAGGGGTTCTGGTGGCAAGAGAGGGGATTTGCTCCCTGTGACTTCCCTGGTTTTGGAACTGGGTCAGATGCAGTTCTGGCCACCGGATCAGACTCCCGTCCCCCTCGGGGTTGAGCCAATCGGGCCTCTGCGAATTGCCCTATTTAAGTCGGGACAAAGGAACCGGAAAAGGTGCTTTGCTCGGGAGTGAGGAGAGAAGGGAGAAGAGTGTTGCCCCCGCTCCTTGGCTCCCGGCTGGGCAGCTGTCCACGCCAGTGCCACCTGCTGAGGATGGCGGCAGCGGAGCTGCTTGGGAAACTAGGGGAGAGCCTCGCTCCCGGGGTGCCCGCTGGGCTGAGTTCACCCGGAGAGGACTGAGATCTGAGAGAAACGACCACACAGACACCAGGTCGGTGAAGATGGAACCGGACGAGGTGTGCCGGAGCTGAGTTTCCCCTGCAACCGGTGGTGACACGGCAGGTGGCCCCCCTGCAGCCAGGACGGACTCGATGGAGCAGAGACCCACTTGCAGCCCATTGAGAAGCTCACGTTGGAGAAGAGATGCCTGAACCTGAGGACGGTTGTGGAGCATGGGACGCACAACAAGGTAGAAACACATCTAGAGTCCGTGGGATGACCCATGCCGGAGTGAGTGGCAACAACTCCCTAAGAATCCGAGACTGTAGTAAAAGCCCGCACTGGAGCAATCCGATGGGGAAGGATTGCATCCTGCGGGTAGGACTCACTCTGGAGAAGTCTGCAGATTTTCCTTGTGGGTAGGGAATCCACTGGAGCAAGGGAAAAGGGTGTAAGGACTCCTCCTCTTTTAAGAAAAGGAGCAGCAGTAACAATATGGGATGAACTGACCTGCACTCCCTCATTCCCTGCCCCGCTGCGCCGCTGGGGGAGGAGGTAGAGCTGGGAAGAAAAGGAAAGGGGGGGAGGTGTTGTTTTAAGATCTGGCTTTGTTTCTTTTTATCCTCTCAAGTAACTGGTTTTGTTTCTCTTTATCCTTTCAAGTAACTGTTAACAAATTGGTTTGCTTTATTCCAAAAACGAGTCTGTTTTGCCCGGGACCATGGGTGCTCCTTCTCTCTTCTTGTCTCGACCTTCAGTCCTTTTATTATATTTTTTTCTCCTCTCCACTTCACTGGGGAAGGAGTGAGAGAGCAGCTGTGCGGAGTTTAGTTGCCGGATTGGCCTAAACCAAAAAGCAATCACTAAACAGCTTTAAATGGGACTTCTACCTTTATATGGGATAGCTAGATGATGAAATTATATTTTCATCGTTAAAACTTATCTATCTGTTAAGGGTTCCCATATGGAAGAGCTTATCTTCTGTGGAAATGAGTGAATGGTTAAGAACTGAACATTTGTTGACCATGCCCAATGCCTTGGTAGCTCTTGGTCTTTCAAAGTGTTGTCAAGCTCTTTTCCCAGAAAAAAAAAAAGCTTGGAATACAGCCTAATGAATCCTCTGTGTGTTTAAATTAATGCATCCACAAAGCCAATATTCTAACAGGGGTACACAACATCGTTCACAATTTGATATGCTCTTAGCTCACTGCAGAAATTACTCCACATCAGGAATTCAGTCAGACATTTCTCTGGCCATACTGTGGTATATCAGGTCTAGACATTGACATAGAGGCCAGGTCTGCACAGTAAATTCTGGCTTGCCGTCGTTAGTTAGACATTGTGACAAAGTGTGATTGTCAGAACTATGGCAACACAAATTGCTTGCATAGACATGATTTTCAAAGAAAGTTTTGCATGTGCCCAGATAGTGTCTTTAATTTAGGGAAGAGGGCACAAACTGAGCCAGAAAAATCATAGTTTTGCCAGTCTAAAACATACGGCTTAATATCCATTCTGAGAATATATATCAGGTGGGACGCTAGGAAGCTTTCCAAAGGCAGACCTGTCCTTAATTTGTAAACATTTTCATTACAAAATGAGCATGTCTCCAAGATTTGGTTTGTGTAGTTTTTCCAAAGTCAGGAAAATTCATTAGGTCAACGTTTCTTTGAAAAGTTGACTTTCCACCTCCTTTTACTTTCATATATTATCTGTGAAATGTGGATTATAGCGTTTTCCTACTTGACAGGAGTGTTGTATATATATATTTATTGAAAAAGTTGAGCTTCTCAGGTACCTTAAGCTTACAGAGCTTTTCCTGGAAACAGAAAGACTTTTTTTTTTGTTCAAGTTCTACAGGAAAATACACTTTTTGACAAGCTTTTTTTGACTCAGAGGCTTCCAAATTTCCAAGCATTTTCAGACATGGGGAGGAATGTGGATTCAGGAATCTGACTCGTCAAGATGATACATAATTTTTCACTTATTATTGTATACAATGTAGAAAAGAAAAATCTGTCCCAAACTTGCATAAATATTCAAAGTATTAAATGAGAACGCAATGTTAGCTTGGTGTAGCTACCATCTCTGTGAAAATCTGGAATTCCATTCCTTTCTAACTACAGCCTGACTAAATATTAGCAGAAGAAAATACACATAGAAGAGCTAGAAAAGTTTCTGTAATTTATGAGAAAAATTTATTTCTAAGTTAGGAAGACTTATATAGGAGAAGCATATCACATTAAAGAAGAATGTATTTGTACCCGAAAATAAGACCCCAGAAACAGTAAATCAAGACTTGGTCTTGCCTCTGGAAACACTAAAGTTTTTGATATCCCAGTTTGTCAGCCTTCTGGAAAGTCCTGGGTTTAGGTGACTGCCTAGCTAGAAGCATCATTATGCTTCTGTCATACCTAGAGTGTACAATTGGGAGATCAGGGATACAGAGCAAGCCCTAGAGGGTGAGTGTAGTTGATCACTTGAGTATTCCTCTGAGTCCTGCCTCACTTAGGTTTTAAAGTGAAAACACCGAATAGATAAGGTCTTGATAGAGGACCACCACATCAACTACCTGATGAACATCTCGCCTGCTGTAGTACAGGTACTTATGGCCCATCAGCTGAGTCAAATTGTTGCGATGTGTATTCTCACCCTGACCCATTTGTAAGGCAAAATATGATTGCTTAGTTTGGTTTAAGCTAAATAATCTAACTATGCTATCAACTCAGCCAAAAAGCATATATAGTAATATTTAGGGTGACCAAGCTAATCAACAGTAACTTGGTAAGGTACTGTAACTTATTTTCACTCATGGATTCATAGTTTATTTCTGCTTTTATGGTTTCTGCTTTCACAAAATTTCCTCCAGGTATCCTGTAGAGATAGTAGGTAGGAACGCTTCTGTTTACTGTAGATGAAGACTTAATGACACTGGAATATAAAGGAAGAACTTAAGCCCAGTTGAGGTAGCTTTTTTTCCATCAGGAGCTATTCATGGCCATCTAGAAAAGATAAGACACCATGAACTGAACTATTTCTGTTGGCATACGTATTGGGTTTACGTGGTGGGGTTTTGGTAGCATGGGAGAGGCAGAGATAGCCCCTGTAAGGAGCTGTGAGAAGCTTCCCTGGCTTTAAAATCAGTCAGACCTGCCTCTGGCCAGTGCTGAGCCAATCAGCACCTCTGAGAATGCCATATTTCAGTAAGTGACTCAGGAACCTGTGCCGCGTGGGACCAGCAGCGAAGAGAGAGAGGAGGTGGGGGGGCTGTCCCCCCCAGCCTCCCAGATGGGTGGCTGCCCACACTGGGCCACCACAACCAGGTTGAAGATGGCAACAGCTGTGTGGCTTGGAGAGCTCCGAAGAGCCTTGCTGCGTCTCTGGGCAGCAGAGCCTCCCAGGGCGCCCACTGGGAGGAGTTTGTCCTGCCAGGACTGCCGAGATTCATCAGCCCGGCACAGCTACAGTGGAGAAAGGACTGAGACCTGAGAGAAACATTCACACAGACACCAAGGTCGGTGAAGATTGAGTGGGAGGAGGTGTGCTGGAGCTGAGGTTCCCCTGCAGCCTGTGATGAGACGGCAGGTGGCCCCTCTGCAGCGGGTGAAGATTAGCAGTGGAGCAAAGACCCACCCACAGTCCATGGGAGCGGCCCCCACACTGAAAGAGAGGTGCTTGCACCCAAAGGAGTTCTTAGAGGACTGTCTCTGTGGGAAAGGACCTCACACTGATGGAGATTGATGGTATAGCAGAGATGCATTTACAGTCTGTGGGAAGGGACTCCACACCGAAGCAAATGAGTGCACTGTAAGAAAACATGACTCCATGGGAAAAGTCTGCATTAGAGTAATCTGATGGGTGAGGACTTCATCCTGTGGGAAGGACTCATATCAGAGAAATTAATGGACAACTCTGTCCTGTGGGAAGAGACCCCGCTTTGGGGCAGAGGAAGAGTGTGAGAAGTCCTCCCCTTGAGGACAAAGGAGTGGCAGAAATAACGTGTGATGAACTGACTGCAAACCCCATTCCCCATCGACCTGCGCTGTTGGGGGAGAAAGTAGAGCTAGGAACAAGGGAGAGGTGGATGGAAGGTATTTTTAAGATCTGGATATGTTTCTCGCTACCTTCTCTGAATGAATGGTTAATGAATTAAATTGATTTGTCCCCAAGCCAAGTCTGTTTTGCCCGGGGCCATGGTTGGTGGGTGATCCCTCCCTGTTCTTATCTCGACCCTCAGGCCTTTTGTTACATTTTTCTCCTCTCCACCCCACAGAGGGAAGGAGTGGGTGAGCTGCTGGCTGGGCTAAGCCACGACAGCGTAATCTTCAGAATATAAACTTCCCAAACCATACTGGTATGTCAGACATCGTATTTCCTGACTGTGTCCAGATTTCTCCTCCATGAATTCATTGTATCTCTTTAGGAACCCATTCATACTTTTGATCTCTTAACAGCCCATGGCTACAAGTTCCATCATTTTAAAATACACAAAAAAGTATTTCCGTCACTTTGCTTTACAGCTGTTACTGCACAGTATTGCTAAGTGTCCATCTTTCATGTTGAGAGATATGAAAAAATCATGGGGTTTTATGCCTGGACAATCAAGGATAAATTCAACCTCACAGGCCTTTTGTGAAAATGGAAGAGTGAAGATGGTGATTGAAGAGAACAGATTCATTTAAGACCCTGGTATAAATTGTCATGTTATATTTGCTGCACTACATTTCATTGGATGACCTTCAGGACAATTAGCAGAATGACTTCAAAAGTTTTCAGATTGTTTTAATGGATATGCCATTCAACTAATGTTAACATTTTAATATGTTGTATTTATTATGAGGCAGGCACCCTAGAGTTTTCCTCTCATGAAAAACCAAAGAACAGCTGATCAAATCATGTTTGTATATTGCCACTTTCAGTACCATGGCTATGTTATGCCAAGGCAATTGGATGAGGGTAGGTCCTTTTATTGCAGACAGCTTTCTGCCTATAAGTACAATAAAATCTGTATTGAGGAAGGAAAGAACAAAGTCCTTTAGCACTTTGGGAAAAGCAATAGACCACTCATACTAATACACCTTCAGGTATGCGGTGGATTAGCCTTGGCTAAGGGCCAAACCCTCACCCAGCTGCTCCCTCACTCCCCTTTGTTAGCGAGACAGGGGCACAAGTAGGGTGAGAAAGCTTGTGGGTTGAGATAAAGTCAGGGAGATCACTTTCCCTTTACTGTGGCAGACAAAACAAACTCTTCTAGGAAGAAATTAATTTAATTCATTGCCAATTAGGGTGGATTCAGGTAGTGAGAAACAAAAAGACAAACTTTGCACCATCTTTCCTCCTCCTTTTTCCTACATTACTGCCCAACCTCACTCCTGCACTCCTTCACTCATGTTTTATTTCCCTCTGATCTTTTTTTTTTTCTATATTTATTTCTTTTCCTTCTGCTTTATTATTAAAAATCATGGTTTTATTTTTACCTTGAAACACTTTTTTTTTTTCAAGTAGAGAGCAGTGCAACCTTACTTCAGCAAGCATTTTAAAGAGAGTGATTTTGAACACTCTTATTTCTCTTCAGCCATCAGAATTGCGAGAAGAGAGAAAACAGCAAAGTGATTTGCAAATTTTTTTTGTTGTTATTTCTAGAACTGGTCTAAAAATAGAAACAATTTTCAGTGAAAAATATTGATGAATATTACTGCTGTTTTTAAAGATTGTAAATCTTTTTTTAAAATGCCTTGAGAGTGGTAAAAATAGAAAATAAATTCAATGCAAAATGTAACAGATTAGTGCTGTTAAAATTCACTGAAACCTCTCTGACATGCTGAAGTAATCTCTGTGAAACACCGCTGTGAAATATTGATTCCAAAGCTATTCAGAACATATTTGATATGTACTGGTGAATTTATTTTGTACTCCCAAAATGTTGATAAGTTCAGTGGAATTGTTCTTATTTCACAGCAAGTTCAGTTTCAGTGGTGTTGATATTTTTTAGTTTAATGAACTTACCTACCTAAGCCTGTAGCACTTGATAATTGATGCTATTTAAAAATAGCTTTGTAACACTATGGGCAATTATTAAGTATATAAATTGGTCATTTAGTTCCAGAGTATCCTACTGATAGTGCATTACAGTTAAAGCTGTATTATCTCCAGCTTTGCTTTCAAAGTTATACGCTTATGCCAGCTACTCTATTTTATGGAGTTCCACAAATTTATTTTGTTTCCATTATCACCCTATGTCTGGAATTATTTTCTTATATTCAGTTGCAAATCTTGCTTTGTTCACCAATTCTACAAAATATTTTAAAATTTTCTATCACTGTAGTGACACCTGGTGTTGAAAGTAAAGTTGTTAATAGCTCAAAGGTAGAAGAGAATAATTTTCATAGTATGGATCATCTTAAAACCACTAGCACCTGGGACTTTTCACCACCAGCTAACAGGGAAGGGAAGGGAAGGGAAGGGAAGGGAAGGGAAGGGAAGGGAGGGGAAGGCAAAGGCAAGAGGAAGGAGGAGGAAGAGGATGTAACATTTTCACAACTACTAACTGATACCTATTAGTTGCTGCATAGTTCAGCCTTTCTTTTTTTGCTTTTTCTGAAAAGACTTGATTTAATATGAACATGTTTTCTGATGTTGATTGGTCACAGTCTTCTTACAAAGAACAAAAATAGTCAAATAATTCTTCTGCATTGAAGACTGGTTCATACATTAATACAATTGCTGGGGTTAATTTCTCAGCCTCAGAACAGCGACTTTTCCAATTAACTGGATTTAGAAAAGCTCAAGGTGTCTGTAAAAACAAAGCAAATAGAGAAGTGAAAGATCCCTATGAATTTTTTTTTTCTCTGAGGAGAAGCACTGACATTGTTTAATTTGTTTTAAGGAAAATTAAAGCATTCTTGTGTATATATGTGTGTATGTAGGTATATACATGTGTTTCAACCAAAGAAACTGTAGCTGTGTGGTTGCATACAGAAAAATGCTTCAATAAAGACTAAGTGGAACATACAATCAATGGATTTAAATCTATATATACAGTTTTGTCTGCAACAGTATTCCTGTGTGCTAGCATACATAAAATATGAGCATCACTAATAAACAGCAGCTGGAGTATATAGCAAGCTGGATCTTTGTGTGGAATATCTTTAAGGTGTTTTTGGCACAACTTCCAGGACTGTCTTGACCAACACTTTCCCAGATGTGTGGGATTATGGGATATATCTGTTGGAATCTCTCAGGAAAGCACTTTAATTCACAGCCACACCTGGGCTGGATATTGCAATCAGCTCCCATTTTCCATTTACAATTTTCCTACCTCGTTCATTTTAATTTCTCTGTTTTCTCCCTTATCACTTAATATATTTTCCTCATTATTGGCATCTGGGCTGTGTGTTCTAACACAAACACGGAAAGACCAAATCAAGATTAAAAAAAAAAGAGCAAAAATATTCCCATTTCAGATGGAAGAGCAGATGGAGCTCTTGGCACTTCAGAGGATTCAAATTGACCCTCTGCACCAAGCTCAGGGAAGACAGACTGTCACTGCTGACTGGAAAACACTAAAGAGACCTGTTTTCCCATCGAATATACAGTAGCATTTTCTAATTCTTTAGCTCTAAACTGTGCATGGCCATGAAAGAGCAGCTGATTTTTTCAGATTAGAATCTTTCATAGCTTACTGATGCTCTTCTCTTACTTTATACTTAAATGATTGTTCTGAATTTTGAGATATAATTTTGATTTTACTATTTTCTTATGAGTGCCTGAGAGGGGTTGTGATTAAGGGGTGACTATGCCCTGCACCTTCCCTGTCTCGCCTCGTTCCCTACACCTTCTTAGTAATTTTAGCAGCCACATCGCCATCATCCAGGGATTAAAACACTGAACAGAAAGGGCTAGAACCTCAGCTGGTTCAAAAGAATGCAGCTCCGCCCAGAGCAGTTCATGATCTGGCCTGAATTCCCAAAGCTAACATATGAATGTTCCCAGAATAGCTATCTTTCCCAGGTACTACGTACTATGTTGGTTGCCTACATTTGGTATTAACACAATGTGCCTTTGATGAACTTTTCTGAATGTTTTATGCTATTCCATTTTGGTTACAGCGTTGTTTCATTAGACTGATGCAAAATACTCAGTATGAAATGTAACTAAGAATTTATTTCTAAATTACATAAGGGCAATTTGAAAAATTCTTTTTTTTTTTCTGAAGAAGAGAAGTAAAGTTATACTTTGGATAAAGTTTTTGCTGAAAAATAGGGCAGAAGCAAGTGGTAGAAATGTTAGTAAAATGTATATCCTCTTAAAGGACATCAAAGTTTCAGCTAAGTTCAAAAGCTGAAAGACTGACATAAACCAGAACCATGCAAAAGGCTCAGGTAAATCAGATTCTGACAGAGTTCAAGAGAATTCCTTAAGACGTTTCCTACTATGGTATCTCCCATCTTACTCCTGTTTCTGATCAAACTGTATCCATTACCTTTCTGCAGTCACTTTCAGGAAAAATTCTGTCCAAGAAGTAAACAGGAGTTTTGAATTTATTTTTTATATGAACAAAACGGTGTCTCTGGTGCTTGACCAGCTCACCTAACATGTCTTTGTTTCTCTAAACCAGAGCAGAGGAATGAGTAAGGCAGTAAGCACATCTACATGAGAGGATCAGAAACAGTAATATGTCATCAATATTACAGGAAGGTCATTCCATGAAATGACCTGTGCTAAATCTAATGTGGTAAGAAGCACACTGTGACAATGTAGGGGTTGCCAATGTTGGGAGAATTTTAATTCTCCAGTGACACGATGCACAACTGAGAATGCACGCGTCAGGACTTGGCAATTACATGACTATCGTTTCTGGGCAAGGAATTCTTCTTTTCTGAAAGAAAGTCTAAGCACAGCAATAATGATCTGAAACACTTTGTTCAGCCTATGTCTTTCAAGGAAAACACCATGGACTGAAGAGACTTTGCTCTCCAGATATTACCTTCTTGATAAATATATCTCGAGAACTGGGTGCAAGTCACTGTATTCAAGACATCATTTTTCTGATGAGTTTTTATGAGCATTTCTAAAGAGAAGGTAGACTCTGAAAGACAGAAAAATGCTTCTGCACTTCCTCCATGGAAGGGAACTCTACTCAGGAGGTGACAAGAATCCTCTTCCCAGACTCCACTCATAGAAGCTTTCCACTTCTTTGTCCACTCTCTCTTTTTTCTGTAATGGAGATCTAAATAATCACTGAGCTAATTTTAAAAAGAACTCTGACAAAAAGCCACCATTTTCATTCACTTTCTCTGTCACGTTTCATTATACCATGGTGGGTATATTACAAGAGACTTACGTGTGATGGCAATACTTCCTCTGGCAGGAGCTGCAGAGCCACACCGTATAGAGCCTCCTCCAGGAAAGCTGCAGATATAATCTAAAATGTGCTGAGATCTCTCACACTTATTTAAATCCAAAATTAAAAGCCAGAGCTGTACAAAAATATTTGTCCTTATATTTTGCTGAAACTAGGATAATAAAGAAAAATCATTCACTCTATTAAATGCATAGAAAGCTGATTTTGGACCTTTTATTAATACAACTTTAGCAGTTGCTAACATAGGCTGAATTCCATATGGACTGAAAGTATAAACTCAATATTTGACAAGCAATCCCACTCTACCTGGATTTTAAAAATAACTCAATTTGATCATGTACTCTTATTTTTCTCCATAAGAGTGGCAAAACCAGCCTAGCTTCAAGTAACATTTCCTTTCTAAATAGTTGTTTTTCAGTTTTAAGAGGACATAAAAGCATCTGAAATTATGAACATCATTTGCCACTCAAATATATTTTTGTGCCAAGTTTTAGTATAAAGCAAATTTTCAGCTGAGTGACAAACCAATAAATATGTAGGCTTACAGTAGCTCTTCTGAGAAACTGAACTTCAAAGAGTGTCTTTATAATACTAACAAAAATGTGCTAATTTTTATGCTTATTTTTCTTTCTGAGTTTGTTCCTGATGGTTAGGAAGTTGATCGTTCATTTTTCTACTGCCATTCACACCAGCTGCTATAAAACAGCTATAAAAATACTCCCAGTGCAGATCTTGACCGTAGATCACTGTACCTAGACCCAGCTGCAGATGGATGGAGCAGCTGGTCCAGAGAGGTGCTGTTCCTGACTCCCACACACACTTGGTCATGATGCATGAAGCAGCACAGTTGCTCCCCAGCCACAATTCCCATTCAGTCACAGATTTATGAAGTAATGAGCCGCCTACGAGAAAAAAACAAAACCAGCAGCTCTCCAGCACACTTTAAACAAACACCCAAGAATATTCCATAATTATAAATAACTGCAGCTCTGCCATCAGATGAATTGCTAAAACTTTTTTACATAACTTATTAAATGGGAAGCAAATGCAGTAGAGCAAGGAAAGCAGGAAATATGCCTACGTAGGGAGATAGCAACATAGAAATTGCTAATTATTTTTCAGGACACCTTTTTTTTTTACATCAATGTGATGGTTGATGGGGCTGTTCTGCAATGATTTATGAATATTTCATATGACCTGGCTATTCAGTAATTATTGTGTGAACATGCCAGCTTATCCTGACTGTAGCTATAAGAGAAACAAGCGGGAAGAATGAAGAATGGTGTGAGATAAGATATGGAGCCTGTACCAAATGCTAATACACTGTAGAGGGACAATAGACAGCCTATAACCTGTGAGGATGCACACTCCTGACTCCAAGGCAATTAACATAATTTTTGAGTAGCCTGGGTATAGAGGACCACCGAGGACTCATGGCCAAATAGAAATAATCTCTCCAGAGAGGAGGTAGGAATTTCTTGCAAGGTGTTTGGACATAGTCCCTTTTTGTGTTGTGTAAAACAGACCTGTCCAACCCACTAGCTTGAGACAATGGGATTTTTGGAAAGGAGGGCATGCATAGAGAGGGTTTATTGATCTAAAATTATTTTCCCCTTGGTGGTTTGCTTCCAATTTTGAACTGTTTGTTTAAGAAAACTAGTAATTGCGGCTACCAAAACAGGGGTGTTTCCGATTTCCTTGGTAGTGTATGTTCCAGCTGTATCCTGATAATGCACTAAGGCATCATGCTGGTAGAAGCTGCTGTTCTCTCCTTGTGTCTAATGCTAAGATTTCCATGTAAAAACAACCCAAGAACAAGACAGAAAAATGACAGTGCGTAATTTGAGCAGCAGCTTGATCTGGACACTGCAGTTCCCAGAGGTGCACTGTGGTGCACCCCAGCAACGAGAGATGCAGCTTGCTTTCATCAGTGATCATAGTCCCCAAAAGGCAAGAACTACAGTTGTCTATCCAGTTCAGTCTGCTGGCTAAGTGCAGTGAATCTGTAGGAAAATAACAGCACATCACATGTTGAACAAAGACTAGAAACATGAGCCCAAGAGTTGAAGTCATAAAACATGGCATTGCAAAAAGATTTATATAAAGATTTATTCACCCTGCTGTGCCTTTCAGAAACGTAATATTATTTGACTTTACGTAGTATTATTTAGTGCTGATAAGAATTATACTCACAGCTCTAAAGAACCTAGCCTCACATATACTATTTTTTTGTTACTACAGATGCAATATTAACCTGTATTATTTACGGGTTTTACTACCAATTTCTCTTGGAAGATCAGTCACTGATCTTAAAGCTTAAAAATATTACAATAACAGTGGCTGATTTTATCTGATGTGAATTATCCTTGAAAGGGCAGGTTCAACCCTTTAGGTCTCTCTTCTTCAATGAGCATAAGTAATTCAATGACTTTTCCTGCATCAGCAGGGAGATGGCTGCATTATCTGATAGAGTTCTTCCGTCTCTAACTCGTAAGATCCTATTAATGCCAATAGGAGTTTGAATTGTGTAACAAGGCTAATGTATTTACAGAAAGCCAAGATAATGGAAATAACGAAATCTGCACTGAAGAACTCTCAGATTTTAATAAGATAATGCGATGATTTTTTTTCCCAGACAAACATTTTCTCTTTTGTACTCAGCAGCTCTCCTCATTGACTTTGTCGTCTTTTTTGAAGAGCTCTTATATGAATGTAATCCCACAAGAAATTAAGCATGGTCATATATAAACTGATTAGTTAAACAATGCTTGACAGCAGGGGCCTGTATGCACAGAGACTGAAGGGAATTTGGGACAAAAGTTCAAACTGTGACCTTCCCAGGTACTAACATGCCATCATGTAGGAAGAGAGAGTATGCATCACCCTAGAGGAGCCCAAAGTGAAGTCCTCCTTCGATCTTTGCCTGCTCTCACAGAATTCATTGACCTTGCTTTTTCCATTAACACTTTATCACAATGAGGCCTATCCTGTGCAGTAACATGGGAAATATAAGGGGTTTAAAACTGTCCCAGCCTGGGCTTCCCATATACAGGCAGAAGACAGACAATTTCATAAGGCGACTACATTCTCCAACCTGTTCCCCTCACAACAGGTAAGAGCACAAACAAGTTGGTTTTAGAGGAAGTGCCAGTTGAAAGAGTCTATTTTATGAAGCATTCATGTAAAATGTACTCTTTGATATCAGTAAAGTTCTACTGATAACTCAATGTGGTCATACAGTTTTGTAAAATACGTACAAGCACAGAAAGACTTTCCTTGCTAGCTGGGAAGTTTAATTTTATTTCCAACAAGAACAGTTGCTGCGCAAAACATATATATCTAACATCCACTTCGAACACTCTCAAGATATGAATGAAATCCAAAATATGATCAAAAATTCAGCGTTGGCTGCTCTGTGGCTTCTCTATTCTCAAACAGTGACATGCATCTGTCCACAAACACAAGATGGTTTTTTTTGTTTGTTTTCTGAAATGTTAGCTCCAACTCTGACTTTTTCCCTGGATTTTGTGTGCTTCCAGATGGGACACACAGAGTATTAAAATGCTGACTATTAGCACCCCAGCATCACTTTCTGTGAACCACTTTTGGACTTGAGTTTATTTTAGAGGCTTGTGAACAGGGAATGTCTCCAGAGGAAAGCTTGTTAGTATTGTGGCATTTCTGAACCTGCCTTCCCGTGGCTCCCGAGCAGTGTGTGCACTGTGCTTTTTGTGGCACAGTGTCATTTTCCACTAGCTCCAAAGAATGCCTTTTTGTGCTGTAGCGGCTCACCTACTTAATAATGGTAAATTGCCGTATAATCATTAACCGACCAATATCTGTTAAAGTAAAACTAAAGTAAGGGAAAACAGATGTTGTTTTCTGTGTTTAATGAAAAAGGCTTATGCATCCTCATATCGTATTGTCTGACCTTTCTTGAGTTTGGACCTTATGCACCAGACAGAGGTATTTACCACATAATCCATGTATTTGAATGCAGTTTACAGAATTACCCAGAATGCATTTGGAAAAGCAAAACAACAGCCCTTGGCAAATGTGCCAGTGAGTATAACCTCTGAGCAAATGAAAGCAGGAGACCTGAGAGCTGCAGATCCCACAATGCAATGGCTCACATGCTCAGTCGTCCCCCAGAGGCATATGAAAAGTTTTGTGCATAACAAGAAGCCAAAACATTTCACTTGCTTCAAAATTTCACAGAAAGGTGAGGAGGAATAAATATCACCCCATCACCAATGCACTTCAATTATTTCATTCTGTTGTAGAAACAAAAAAGCCACCATTAAAACAATTTTCTGGATAGAAACAGCTTCTGACACATCCAGAGTGAATGGCAGTTCTTTATAGCTGAATGGAATAAGCACTTAACCAACAGGGCTAATAGTAAATGTGAAATGGTGGGACGATTACTGCATAAATGAGGAGCACAAGCTAAAGCTTCTGTTTTCAGAGGGTGTAAGTCATCTTAGAGACAGCATTGATGTGATAGTAAAGCAAACTGCAAGTATATCTTTGGAGGTGTTGGAGCTCACTTTACTGGTTAGGTGAATAACCCAGGAGATTTTCCTCTTAAGACAAGAAATTTTATAGGCTGAATTAAATGATTGTCTTAAGGTAATCAAGGCTTCAGCAAGGTCATCATTCTCTGTCTGTGACCCAGTCACCACTGCAGAGGAAGAGTATCATACCAAGGAGGCAAGAATAGCAGTAAGAATAGCAGTGGCCACCATCCTACTTCAGCACAAAAGACGATATGTTGCACTAGTACAGAAGTGCAGTATCTCATGAGGGACTTAATCCGCTGCTATTGTTTCTGGTATTAAGTAGCAAAATCATAGAGGTATGTTAAGATTAATGTCTTTGCTATCAAAATTATCTTAAAAAACCACACCTCTACCCTTTCCCTTATTGTCCTATAGGAAGCCAACACCTTTCCTCTCAAGGGAAGTCTATCTACATGATTTTGGCCCTCATTATATTGAGTCAGATCAAAGGTCCATCCCGTTTAGTAACTTGATTCTTATAGTGAGCAGCAGCAGATCCTCAGGAAAGAATAAGAGCAGATCATGTGTAGAGTGCTTCCTTCCCTGTTGTGCACTTCTAGTTTCTAACGATCTAGATGTACTGCATCTTGTTGAATGAAACACCCAGTTTCACTCTGTTTTGATGCAAAGTAGTGCCTTTTATTTTCATCCTTTTTTTGTTGTTGTTGTTTGTTTTTAATCTGTTGCCAGCTGATTTCACTGTTTTCCCTCATTGTACGTTGTCTTACCATGGTCCATAGATACAAACATGACAATTTTCCAACTATACCAGTTGCTCTAATTAAAGATACAGTCTCTCTTCCTGCAAACCTCAGTCTGCCATTGACTGATTTCTAGTTTTGCATTCTGAGAGATAATGATGAATCTAGCTTATATGCTTTACCCAAACAATTCACGGTTTTATACATCTTATCATATTCCCTTCCAATTGGCCTTTTCTAGATGAGGAGTCTAGGTCTAGCCTCACTTCTAACAAAGATGAGAAGAAGAAGGAGTTACTGGTATAGTGTCTGAGATTCTTAGGCAATCTGGTCAAGAATATTTCACCAAAGTATTTATTCTTGGAAATGTCAGTTTATAGAAACTTAGTATTTTTCCAAGAACATTCTAGTCTTGACAAATCTTTAATAAGAGGTTTCTCAAGTCGGGGTAGCTTTTCTGGTCAAAATAAAAAGGAGAAATGAGGGAATAAGTGCACATCCTTTAGCCGTTGGGGTGGGTGAACACAGAACTGTAAATGTCGTGAATAACCTATCTTCAGCACTGAAGTGTTTATACTAAGTGAAAGAAATGCTCACTGAATAAGTAGTTTGGAATTTATCCAGATCAAAGAATGAACCAGTAGAGTGGTATATTGAACCCGCATATTTTCATGCTTGTAGTGTTGCTCTAATCTCCCTGGCACAATGCACTCTGTTCTGCATCACCCTAGAGCACTTTTACCAAGGCTAGCAATATAAAGAGACTTCAACCTGTAAAGTAAGAACAAATTATTATCTATTTTCATGCCCTTTTACACTACCAGTGTGCCACTGCCTGAAAATCAAACAAATTGCTCTGAAATTATAACAGAAATGAAAATCTTTCACCAGAACTGTGAAATCTGCCTTTGTCACTGAATACTGGCTTGAGCTACATCAGAACACCAGGCTCTATCTTTGGTGAATTTGGCTTCAACATTTTATTTTGGAGGAGAGGAGGGTGAGAACAAATTCATCGATTATGATTCAGGAAGCTAAAGATTGAGGTATCTAAGGGTCATTTCTGGTGAAAGGCAGTGTTAGGGTTGTATGCCACAGTTCTCAGATACTCGGCACATTGCTGCTTATTTTGTATAAAGTCAGCTGTAGTGCTAGCTAGCATCGAGGATGTCATATTTAACATTTCATTTCTTGGCTCAGTTAAACATTTCAGCTGACTGTGAAAAGCGGGGAATTAAATATTTCTACATGGAGCTCAGTCCTGAGTAGATGTTTTACTTAACAAAAAAGTTTCAAGATTTTCTTGTTTTGCTAAGTTTAATACTGATATTATTTCAACAGAAACAACCAAGGCTGAGCCTTCCAAGGGCTCAATTTCCTCAGCTCCAGCCGAATTTCACATTAAAAGCAGCTCTGAACAGCTAGTATGTGCACGTGGTGCAAATCAGAGTAATATAAAGGTACTACCTAGAGCTGTACAGCAATATTATCAGTACAGCAGTTCCTAACAGGTATTAGCAGCAAGGCAGACTGCTGCACCACTTCCAGCCCTGGACATGGTATGGGTAACTCCACACAGTAGTAGGTAATTTGGCTAACCCACCAACCCAAAGGGATAATTAAAAAGAAGTATGCTTTGAAAAAGCTGCTCACTTTTTCCTTCATGTAATTCTTTTGTAGGTTGGAATAGTCTTTTCTCTCCATTCTACTGCTAGGGAGGCAAGTGAGCTTTCAGTGAGGGTGAACCAAAGTAGAAAAATCACTGAAGAATCAGTGTTCTTTACTATTTAAGTACCGTGTATGAATACAACTTGGAACAAATTTACCTCTGTTGATGACAGGTGGAAGAGATAGACTTATTTGTGTTGATATAGCTATATGAGAAAGGAGTTAAATCGTCACTTTTCTCTACTATTCCGTATCTATGCTGGGAAGAGAGCTTATTATCGCTATCACAATTACCCTCCTGTGCATTGCAATATGGATAGTAGCTCACCTAAAGCATGTTATCTCTGCTGAACTAAAAATGACAAATTTCACAAACTCATATTTAATGTCAGTTTCTCCTTTGTTCTTTAATTTTTATAATCCACAAGATTAATCTCCTGGTTAAACTACTTAACAGCTACAGCACACACAGCTTTATTGTTTTTGCATTATCCAGCAAATTAAAACCCAAGCCAAAACATAGCCACCCAGGCCAAATTTTTGAAAGGGTGTGGCTGGGAACAATATTTTCTTTGTGAATAAGGAAGCATTTATTTAAGTTTTTGATTAAGACTGAGTACTGCACAGCCAGTGACAAAAATACTAATTTCTTGCTGACAGTTATAGCAAAATGTCTCCTGTTCTGTACCATACAGTTCACTAAAGTGGGCAATACAGTTTGTACCCTTATTTTGTTTACCACCATATGTGGGAGTCCATAGTTGTCCATGTTGCAATGAGTTCAACAAAATGCAAGGTCAGTTGAGGAAAGTCCCAGAATGATGGTTGTTTACTCTGGTTGGTTGTCACAAATATACCCTGAAGAATTATCAAAGATAAAGAAGAAATAATATATAGACAAAATACAAAAAAGAAGAACTTTTTAATTTTTTTTTTTGTATCACTAAAAATATTTTTTTAACCTGCTAAAAAGCCTCAGTTCTTCAAGAGCCGTAGATTTAAGATCTTTCCGGGAAGATAATGCAACTGATTTTTACTACTACATACATAAGTTGCTTATAATTCCTGTCTTAATTCAATTTTCGCTGTCTAATGAAAAATTTCATATCTGTACTCTGGAATCAGATGTTTTAATTGAATCGGAGGCTTTATAGAAGGTCAGGTAGATTAGAACTTCCGGATTTTCTTTATATCAAAAATCAGATATCTTCACAAAACAAGTGAACAAGCTAGTACATATAATCTACTTTAAACACTCTTTTTGTTAGGTTTTCAGTTGTACCTTTCTATGTTTAATTCATTCTTTTACAGTTTGTTCTACGGTTTTGCCTGCTTTTAAGGTGAGATCAGCAGCCCGCATCAGACCCAGCCCAAGCCCTTTCTCCGCCTCAGCCTTTTGCAGATATTTTGCATTATTTCATTTGTCTGTGACTGCAGTAGTTATCTCTGAAATGTAACTGCCTTTCCTTTCAATGAGGTTGGAAAGAGATTTACGACAGTGATCAGTTGCACCCTATAAAGTACTTATTTACATAAATAGCTGTGTACATGCATTTACGTGCACACACCCAGCTTTTTCGTTGACATTTTACAGCTCTTACACTCCAGAAAGCATGAGAGTACTGAGCAGTATTTCTTCTCAGGCAACATGTCTTTCTGTGAGTATTCATGAGGTTGACAGACACGTATAATTGGGTGCCAACCAGCCTCTGATAAAGGTTCTGGATGATCTATAGGAAAGGAAACATGACTTGCAAAACATTTATTGCTGTGCTGCAGAACACTCTGACGCCTCCTGCTTGCACATTCTATCAAGTATTGCTTTTGCAAAAGCAAGTAGAACATGAAATTCAAGGCACTTCTGCATTAGAAGAGACACGAAAGGATGCAGAAGGAATAAACATTGCGAATGTAGCTGTAGGGGATAAAACTATCCTCTTTCCACTAAACGCGTCTGAAGAAAACCACTTGAGATAAGCTTCATTATCTTTCTATAGACCCCTTTCTAACACAGGTGGGAGTCACTTAGGTAACTAGTAGATGAAGGGTTTGCTCAAGGTCAAGCAGAGTCTGTCAAAGTCACTGCTAAATCCACTGAAAAAAAAGTACATTGAAAGCCCCCTACAAAAAAGAAGAGAGGCTCTTTTTTTCTCTTAAAATTGCAAATTTTCTCAGAGAACAGTTTTATCTTTTTTTTCAAGTTTTCCACAAAAAGCGTGAACAAATGTTTGATTTTTAATTGTGATTTTTGAAGGCCCTGCATTTTTCATGTCTTTCCAGTGTTTTGTGTGGATAATACTGCTTCCCTCTTAGCTGTAGTCAGTGCCAGTAGTGGAATCTGGAAGTACTGATTTCCAGACCCTTGCACTTAAGTATTTCATTTTATGATACAATATTTCAGAAACATTATGTTAAGGGGGGGGAAAAAAAAAAAAGCAAACCCTCCTAAAACACAGCTCCAAATTATCTACATAAAGCAACAGAAATGTAGATACTGGATTGTGTCCAGGACTCCTGGTTTCCTGCGACACTTACAAGACAAAAGTTAGGGCAGCATGCTGCGAAAAGATACCGAGCCTTTCTAACGCGGGTAGACGTTCCCCATCTGCAATGCCACGGCTGTAGAATTAGCTGTCAGACTCAAATTATCTCTACTGCAGGCTGTACTGCCTGTGTTTGCAAGGCCATAAATCAAGGCTATCCCCTGGAGATGGCGAGGGGAAAGCTGGGCACTCCCAGCCTCAGCCCCACACCAACCTCCCAGCTCAGCAGCCCCTTCCTCCGTGGCGGCTCACTCGGAGGCTTCCACTGGAGGCTTCCTCCGTGCCCCGTTTGGTATTCATCAGCCTGCTGCGGTCATTGATGGCTGTGAGGGAAGAGGCACCAAGGCCAGAGCTTTAAAAAGTGTTATTCCAATAAACTTTTTAATCTTTCTGATGTTTTGGTTGGTTGATTGGTTTTTTTTTTCCCTCTCAGTTATTGTTCTTGTGAAGTAAGTGGCAGACTCATTCCATGGGAGCTGCTGGAACAGACACTGGTGGGAGAAGAATAACTATCTTCAGAGCTGACTCTTTTCATTAACAACTGAGGATACTCTAGGAGCAAATATAGGCTAGAATGAAAATCTGGATTTCAGTATTGCTGAACTGTGACCAGCTCAGGCAAAAACTTCAGACACAGACTGGTACCTTCAGAAGCAGCTCAACCAAAACAGTAGAAATGAATTCAAAACTGCTTTGAGCCAGGTCCAAAATAAGTGCCTTAATTTTACATCTCATTATTTGATACTTGGTCTTTGTTGATCCCCACATTAATGGAAAGGAAGTATTTGTGCTCCTTTTTGATTTCTAATTTTTCTGGCTTCAGAAAAATCCAAGGGTTTCATGGGAGGGCAGAAAAATATGTGTGTGTCCAGGCTAGGGGGCTCCTGCATTTCTGAGGAATCGCAGAGAAAATTTTCGTCAGAGTAGAAAACCTGAACATACATCCCGATTGGAAGGCAGCAGGCAGTTGAAGTGCTACAGCACCATCTCCTGGAAGCTGAACATTTCTGAATTTCTAAAACTAATTTAGTACATAGTCACATAGACAGATGAAATTTAATGGTCAAAACTTGTGGTGAATTTAATACGTTTTTCTTTACAAAAATGCTTTTAAAAATACAGAACTAATAAAAATGGTTCCCATGATTTATAATCTGTACAGGTATTTTTTTCCATACAGGAGATTATCCTCATTGGGCAGTACTTACTCCTTAAATTCAAGCATTTGATGCTAAATTGTGGGAAAATGGGAAGTCATAAAATTTGAAAGTAAAGTTGGCTAGAAATTGTCCTTCAACAAAAAGGATTTGATTAGTTTTTCATTGTCTATGGTGAGATAAATAATAATAAATATATCTAACTAATTCAGCAAAAATCATTAAAAGTATTCTTGAGGTTTTGAGAATTTTTAAATTATCAAGTTCTGCTGTCCTAGGATCATCTTATAACCTGAAAGTGTAAATTAGCCTTTTAAGAAAAATATTATAGCTAATATACAAGCATTTATTTTAAAAACAAAACGCAACTGATACAATATTTTTCTGCCATGAGAGTTCTTGATGATTTCCTCCCAAATACTTCCCCAAATTTTTTAGCTGATCATAGTATCAGTCTATGCAAGTTTTTTCCTGAAATCAAAGATTTTCTTTCACGTTTGGAGAGCAATGTATCACTCCTGCTGAGGACAGGATTCCTTGACTAAATATGCCCTGTTCATCTCCCATTCCGGCTTAGACCCTGTCCCCAGTATGAATTGCCCATAGCTTCTCCCAGTTGCTGGAATATCTACCTGAAACAGCGTTGACTTCTACAGCACATAGGATGGTGCAGAGCACAAGCCATGGTCTAAAAGGACCTGAGTGAGGCAATGCACAAACACGATTTGGTAGTTCAGCTCTGTTTTCCAGTTGTTGTATATTTTGTCTTGGGACAAGACTTTCTCTAGCTCTATTTTTGTTTCATATTTATTTTATCTGCAAGCAGGTGGACCCTGCTTTGAAAGAAGAGTGAAAAATACTGAGTTTAAGAAGTAGAATTTAGGTGATGCTCTGCATGAAACAATTCGGAAAGCCCTGGAAAGGGGTTCCTTTTGCTACAACTCGGTTCAGCAATATTAATGATTACAACAGGCTCTTAATAAATCTCAATAGGCTTTACAACAATTTACCCTCATGTACCACTGCTGCGGCATATTTTGGCTTTTTTAGCTTCAATTCTTCCCTGTTTTCCACCTGCTCTCTGCAAGAAGCCATGTCTTGTTGAGACACATCCAGAAACAGCTTATGTTTTTGCTGTATTCAGATTTCTGTTTTAAATTTACAGTGTGAAATGTATCAGCCAAGTTTCGCAGTTTCAGGCAGATCGCTCCATCCCGTGGCAGCAGTGCTCCTTGCAGCAGCGCTTCCAGGCTCCCCCCGGGCTGCTCCAGCGAGTCAGACCCCAGCACCCGGGCACAAAGCGTGACAACACGCTGCTCCAAAAATCCACAGCCTGCAAAATCTGTGAATAATGCCACGTGTTCTTTAATGCCGTTGGCACCTTGTCTATAAACGCTGCATGTTCCTGCTGCAGAGTGCCTCTTGTAGCTCTGGCCTCGCTGTTATGGCTCTCTCTAATGTGCCAACTTGGAATATCATCTGGGTGCATCCCCTTATGGCCAGTGAACAATCCTATGACTGAGATGGGAGAGAGACCTCTGGGGAGGCAGTGGCTTCAAATTTTACTCCTGAGCATTTCTGATCCCAGCTAGATCAACCAAGACAGGAACTCAAACTGAGCACACAGAGGGTTAATGCAATAGCACATTCAGCATGGAAAGTAAATTTCTGTGTAGACAAATAAAGAAAAAAACACATTTAAAGACAGCGTTTAGCGTAGGGCTTTTCCAAAATTATTTCAATAGTGAGTGAATCATGGCCAAACTCTGAAGTCCTGTTTCATTTTAGAAAAAAAAAACAACAAACACATAGAAAAATAGGGCTTGAAGGGATCTCAAAGCCCATACTGCTGTAGGATGAGATCAGTTATACTTTCTAATTATACCCTAATTATACCTTCTAATTATAGACATGTGCTATACCTATACCTCCTAACCCCGAAGCAACCTCTTCCACTGGGTGACTAACTTTATTTTAGTAAGCTTTCCCAGTATCTACAATGAATGCCCCCTGCCTTTCTTCAATTCTCTTGTTTTTTGATGTATCCATACTGGATGTGAAAAACAGATTATCCCTTTCCTCTCCGCACCAGCTCTCTATGTACTTGAAGCCTGTTATTTTGTCTTCCTTCATATTTCTCTTCTTTAGGTTGCCCTTCCCTTTCACTATTTATGTCAGTATTTCCTTATGTCTCATGCTTTTTAGACCTCTACTTCGGCTTCCAGACTCTCCAGCTGGTCCACCTATTTCTTGTAGCATAGTACTCCAAAGTATGGCGCCCAAAACTAGCTGTGGTGATCCAGCTGAGCCCTTACCAGCACAGCAGAAAAATTTTATTACTTATTCTTCTACCTTGCCTTTTCTTTTTTTTTTTTTTTTAAGATATGTAAATGTCTGCTTCTTTATATTTTCTTTTGGTATTCTGTCATCGATTGTACAATATATTTTATTACAATTATTATTCAAAATTCCATAATGAATAAAAGCATACCTACCAGCTGGAAATCCACAGTCTTCAGTTTTGCACGTGAGCTCTTCAAAGTTGAAGCACTCTTGTCCTTGAAACAGAGACTCAGTGTATGTCAAATATATTAAAGATTGACTTTGTGATGAATGTTACAAGAAGCTAGAAACAAAATGGGCTGAGAATTTGCTTCCATTTAGAACAACGGCAAAATGCATTTGGTCTGGGTTTCTATCCATCATACCTGGCTCAAAGGATATCTATGCTAAAGAGTCATGCTGGCATCAGCTGTAGATTACATATTTTTATGATTTTTGTGAAATTCCAGGAGAAAGAATGTTGAAACACTGCACATTTTACATATTAAAACCACCTGGACAGATGGTGCTTCAGCTATTGACATTATATCATGACAACTGAAATAGCATTGCATAAATCTCTCTAATACCCTTTGTGAAGGTCATCAGTCATTTTTAAATGTGCATAACACTGAAGTGTAAGATAGAGAAGGTAGCATTGCTCCTTCAGTTTGAGAGACGTATGGCACTTAGCCACAGCATTTTTAATAAACTCTCGATAAAGTACATAATGGTATGAGGATGTCCTTGATTTATAACTCGGTTACATCTAACAATTTTAATATTTTATTTTTAAGCAACTTTACTTGCAGTTTTTCTCATTCTCTACTTTCTGAGAGTTGTAAAATGGACTTTAAGATACAGTGTGAAATCACTTTCTGATCAGAAATATATAAGGGACCTGGAAACATATAGCTATTATTTTCACATCTAGACAATCAGGATAGAGCTAAGTAAAAACTAAAGACTTTCCTTAAACAAATAGTTTTATGAACCTTACAGCCCACTACTTACCTGGTTTAGGAACAGCAGAGGAGATATTGTATTGTAACTTGCAATCTTAAACAGACTGGTAAGGAGTAGGGCTTTGGGCTATCTAATAAAAGGTACTGGGAACAATATCAGTTGGACATATAGTGAGGGACAATATTAAAATAAAAACCACATGTCATTAGATGTGTAACTTATTTCCCCTTTCCACTTGCCTTAAAATTATTAGTCCATGAATTTCCTATGCTTATCCTGACGGGTGGTGCTGAGCAGCGCCTGCCTGCAGAGGCAGGGATCTCCATGCACACTGCTCTTCCCACACCAGAAAGCCTAGTAGCCCATGGACGGACCTGAGGGCACTGACAAGTCCAAAACCCCAGGTGCCACTTACAGACCACCCCTATACTATCTGAGTGCCACGGGGAGAGGTTGGCCCTAGTTTACTTCTGTGTGCAGAAGTAAACTGCAGATCACCATGCCAAGCAGCAGAGACAGGTATTCCTCTTCAATGGGGTTATCTGTCTTACGGAGCTAAGGGATCAGGTGATGGGAGGAAAGGAAAAAGGATGCTGAGAAAAGGACACTGCAGCTAATGAAAGGAAAGGTGATAAAAAATTGTTGATGTGAGAACTGAAAGGAAACATTATACAGAATGAAGTGCTGGAGTTTGTAGAGCCTAGGTATCTCACCCTCAACCAGGCCCCAAAGGGAGCAGAGATGCTGGAAAGCCCTGAAAAATACACCCTCCTGGAGCAGGTGCCCCAAACTGGTTTGTACCCTCTCACTCCTCTCCTGACCAGGTAACCCACATGTCCACAACCCTCTGAGAGTGGGAAGTGTATTAGATCTGTCCCTAGAGAAAAGAGGAAGCAGTTTGACTGAGGAGGAGGACAAAGAGCCTTTTACTCCCATTGTGCTGAAGGCGATGGTAAGGAAGAGGAGTTTCCGTTTGTATGAGCACTAAATCCAGGCTGAATGTGCGGGAAGGTCAGTTTTGAGTCATTGGCCCTGGAAACGTGGGGGAAAAGACTTGACCACTTAGGGACAGAAAGTAAAACAAGGAAAGGTGGAGGTGAAAACTGTGTATAACCAGATGACAGGAAAAGTGGGGGAAAAAAGGAGTTGCTAAAGGAAATTACAAATTAAGGGTCAAAGTGACTGAAGGGAAACCAGGAGAGGACAAAATTGTGAATTTCCAAAAAAGGACAGTGCATCCATACTAAAACCAGCATTTTATTAGTACTGGTGAGAGTTTCAGAGAACCTGAAGAGTGTCTATGACTCAAAGGGGACAGATTATATTAAATTAGACATATTAAAGATTTGGGACAAACAGTTAAAAAACAGCAATTTGAAAAAAATAGTCACTGAAACAAGACAGACTGCAGGTACAGGAGTCGTTGCTTTTAAAAGCTGAAATAATGCTGCAGTTTTACCAGATTCGGAGAAATCCAGGAAAACTTCTGTTCCCTTTCTCCTCCTTATTGGAAAAACAGAAATCTGATAGGACAGATATAGAAAAGTGAGATTGTATCAGAAATTGTATTTAGAGTACAAACATACAAGATAGGAGGAGGAATGGAAGGAATTAGATTGTGGATGTGGCAACACTCTAAAGTTAAAAATAAACCAAAACAGAACAGGAACTATTTTTCTGGAATAAAATAGCATATTGTGTTTTTTTCTCTCTACCTACTGCCTATGAAGAACATTTAGCAACAGCTATTCCAGTCCTTTGTCCAAATATATACTGAGACCACTGATAGCTCTGCAGTAACCAAAGCATTTAAAAACCTCTGTCAGACTTAAGCAGATGAAATTATACTCATGCTCATCAAGAAGAAAAATATGACAGCCAGAAAAAAGCAGGAGAGCGTGCACTGTGTCTTGTTCTGGAAAATCTATCATACCATAAACATAACTCTAATTTGATGTAGAAAAATAACCACATAGCAAGCTGGAAAAATAAGCTGTGCCACTTTCCTACTTTTTCTCTTTCCATTTTCCTCTGTCATCACATCTCCAGCGTTTTGATGATGGATAAAAGACCTGGATAAATTTTTTAGAATTTGACATTTTAGGAACGTCTCAAAGTACTTTGCTGACGTTTCCAACTGACATAATAATAGTCCTAGTCTTATGCCACACTGTTTAGCAGTAACTCTCAGAAGATTTTCTATAATAGGTCTGTTTATTTTTTTTTCCATCAACAAATAAGTAACACCTGGCTCACAGGTGGTTCTTCTTTGAAAGGACTTTTCTTTGAAAATACAATTGTAATAGCAGTTGACTAACAATCAGCCTGCTCTGAAGACTACTGAAATTAGTATAAAAAATCCCAATACCACTAACCTGAATGGCTTAACTCACACTCAACTGCAGTTTTCTTTTAGATTCTTTTGTCCCCTGACAAAAACTATTGACCTCGTTTTTCTTCATTTGCCTCATAAAAGGTGCGAACCTAGGAGCTGCAAAAAAACAGGCAGGGAGTTTAGGTGGAGCCGTGGAGATATACAGAGGGGCTGCTGCTGAGCTGAATAGAGAAGTCAGTCCCAGAAATGAGCGGGGCCCTGGAAAGCCTGTTGTGCTTAAGCACAGAGGTTTAGTTCAGGCTGTTCATCTGACCTTAACCGTGGTGGCTTAGAGACAGCCTTCGTGAGGGTTAGTCACCACTTGAGAAATGCTGATTAGTAAAATGTGACTAAAAACCTTTTCAGGTCATCAGCTGACAGGACATCACATTTTGATTTAAAATTCAGTTTCAGCTTTGAAGTATTAAGTCAGGTTCTCACCTAGAAACCCGTTTTCCCATAGAAAGGTTGGGATCACTTAACCAGCAACAGATGGCAACAAGAGAGAACTTCATAAGGAAATTGGAATGAATCAGGATTCAAAGAGTTTACAGGACTATGGAAAAGAGGATAATAAGGCTGAACAATTTCTTTTTGCTAGAGCTGACTCAGCAGCCAGCTCTTCCTCTACCTGCCCTCAGGGGAGCTATGTCCAGACTAGGATCCCAGGCGTAGATGCTTTTATCTGGGTCACAGTCTGGATTTTCAGTGAATGTGGTTTATAGCAGAATCCAGAGAGCCAGGAAATGTAATTTCCTAGAAATCAAATGAAAGAATTACAGGTAAGGAGGGCGGGCTGAGAAGCGTGAGGGAACACAAAGACTTCATAGACCTACTAGACGTGGAGACTCCAAGAACAAAGAAGCTGAGGTCTGCAAAAGCCCCCGCAAAGGAAAAGGAACACATTTCTCCACAGGGAGAAAGCTGGCTGTGATCTACTATTGCTGGCAGATGGAGCTTCAGCCTCAGCTGGCAATCTATCAAGCTTTAAAAAAAAAGTAGTAAACTGTCTTGGCAATGAGTAGGAAACCAACTGCAGTGCTGAAGGAAGAAAAACCACATGCTCTGACGGCTAAGTGGTTCATGAACCCTGCTCGCAAAAGAAAATGAAAGGTGGTAGTGGTTGGTGACTCACTTCTTTCAGTAGCAGAAACATCCATTTGTTGGTGTGACCTAACGCTTATAGAGAGGGTCTGCCCAAATCTGAGCTGTTGCACAAGTTTGCCAAGGCTTGTTCAGCCATCTGACACCTCTTGTGTGTGGCTCATTCACTTGGGAGCTAATGCTACTGCTCAAGGAACGAGCTACGGAAAGCCATAAGAAACAGCAAGGCTCCTGAAGTGACAATGAGAGAATTGGAGCCTCAGCTGGTGTTCTTATCAATCCCATCGGAGAGGGTAAAAGCCTGAGCAAGGACAGACGCATCCTGGAGATAAATATATGGCTACACAGATGGTGCAGCTTAGAGGACTTGGGTTTCCTGAAGGGGGAGGAGGTATTCATAATAGGGTCATAAGAGGGACGAGAAGGAAATGACTGAATCAGTTGTAGATATGTGTAAAATATTTTGCCTTATATGATGCAGGATGCACATGTTCACTCTGAGATCTGGAATCTGGTGGGAGACAGACCTTTTCAAAGTCTCCAGGGTAATAACAAGAAGAAGGAAAGGGCATCTTTGGGAAAGAAATGGACAGGTCAGCAGGACATAGAGAATGCAAAGCTGGGTATGCTTAATTTAATTTTAGACTTTTCATAGTTAGGTATCTAATTTAACTAGTCATGTAGGCTCATATTGCAATCAGACCCTTCCACCTGTCTTAGACTGCTATTTTAGGATGGAAAGAATTGCCTCTGGATGAATCTGTCTCTCTACATGGACTATGGAGGAAACCTAGATAACAACGTGCCTAAGTTGAAGTCAAATTGAATGATTCTCACTTGTAATGTAAATGTAAAAAAGTGGAAATGAAACCTCTTCTTGATTTGGTTCTGATTGAAAAAGAGGAAATGACAGAAAATGGGGAGAGGCAGGCAACTTAAGGGAGAATGATCAGTTAATGGTAGAATTGATGATTCTTTGAAAAGGAGAAGAGAACAGTGGAAAAAACAGGACAGCTGGCTTCAGGAAAACAGATTTTCACAGCTCAGAGAATTGATTGCTAAAACCCAATAAGAAATACAACAATAGGAAAGAGAGTTCAAGGGAGCTGGCAGTTTCTTAAACAAAGGCAGAAGAAAGATAAATGGCAAAGTCAGTATAAGGAAGAGCAGTCTTCTCAGGTCCGATTTAACATTCTAGTTTAAGGGATCCAATACTGTATTCAACAGCCTTGCAAATCAGAACAGAGGAGACTCCTTTCACTCCCTCACAAGTTTCTTCCTCCCTTGCCTCTTAGTTTCCCTTTAGTTGTAATGAAAATTAATCTCAGTTATAAGTTCCACCTCAAATTCTCATTAATAACTGAACAGTGAACTCAGCAGTGAGAGGCTACATGAGATTAGTTCTTCAGTACTTCACTTTAGAGAAAGAAATTAATATAAAATAAAAACTGGCCAAATTGTTAATGACAAGCATGAAGAATAACATAAACATGCAGTGGCAATGTCAGAAAGAGCAAAACACGGGATGATTTCAGTACAGCTGTTACAAAACTGTAACAAGAAAAAGAGTAACAAGAAAGCATTCCGTAGTTTTTTAAGTAGTAAGATCTAGTCTTTTGCTTAATGGAATGGGAAGGTTAATGACAGGTGTTGCCAATGGATCTGAAATGGTTTATGTTTTTCTGGCTTTAGTCTTCACCAACTGTGATTAGATAGCTAACACAATTGACATCAATGTCAAAGAAGTATGAAGTCAGTTGGCGTAGAAAAAGAGCGACTCGGAGGCTTTCTAAATAAGTTCAATGTTTTCAAATAATTTGATACCATGTTTAAATTCTCCTCAGGGTACTTAGGACACTGTCTAGGGCAATACCAGAAAATCTGATGATTATGGAGGATAGCTGGGTTCCAGAAGACTGAAACCATGAAATACAGTATAACATGTATAAAAAGGGGGAAAGGAGTCCTCAGTCATTTATGGACCAGCAGAGCTTAACTTCAGTACTAGAAAGACACTGGAATAAATAAAAAAGGTTGTAAGTATTCGATACATGGATTTGTAAAGAAAAAGCACTGTCAAGTCTATTGAAAGGCCTTTAATGGCAGAATAAAAGGCTGTGTGGACAGGAAAGAAGAGATAAATATGACATAGCTTCATTTTTTAAGATTTTGACTATGTCTTCTATCCCAGTTTCATAAACAGATTAGGAATATGTGGCTAAAATAAATGCGTGCAGAGAATTGCATGAGAAGATTAATCCCAGTGTTTAGTAATAGTTGTTCAGCAATGTCAAGCTGCAAAGATGCATAAATATGGGATTCGTAAGGTTCTGTGGTCAGTCTAGTACTCTCCTGTATCCCCATCAAATAACTTGGACAGTAGAACAGAAGAATGTTTCTGAAATCTGAGGTTGTACCAACCTGGAATTGCAAATATATTAGAGGGTAGGATTAGAACTCAAAATGACCTTGGTAAATGGAATATATTCTTGATGTCAAGAACGACGTTGAGAATTTGAATAAATGACATGCAATAAACGGGACACAATTCAACAAAGATTGGGCAAATTATGGCACTGTAAGAAATAAACAGAGGTGAAGTATAAACATAACAGGAGATCAACTGGTTGGAAAAATTCTACAGAAAAAGCTTTTGAAGCTATGAGGGATCATCCACTAAACTTAAATTATGGTGACATACATTACAAAAGGGCTGACACCACACTGGTAGTAATAAGACGGTTGAAGACGTGGTGGAATCTCTTCCACTTAAAATAAAATGTGACTTCAACCAGAGCTCCGTTGTACATGTGCCCCTGAAAGACAGAACACTTCTGGAGAGCATCCAAAGGTCAGTGACCAGTCTGATCAGAAATTCGAAGGACCTAGCAAGGAAACTTGAATTAATTGCTTTGGAAGTTTTGGTTTTGTTTTTGCTTTTTTTAAAATGCAAATAAAAGAAGTAAGAGAGAGACTTAAAAGTAGTTTTCAAATACATGAAAGTTTACTGAAAAGGAGAAAGAAATGTTTGGTTCTAGTTGTTTTGAATTTTCTTTTTTCATGCACGCTGGAGGTAGAACAAGTACTGTGCGTTTAAAGTTGCAGCAGTGGAAATTTGCACAAAGTTCTCTTGCTGTAAGGAGAGGGAAGTACCAGATTAGCTTGCCAATTATGATTATAGAATCTTAAAAGTTTGTGGACCAGGTTAGGCAAACAGCTATTATGGACAGTAAGTAGGTAGGTAGGCAGGTAGAGATTTTGCTTTAGGTTTAGACAGTTTAGATTACTTTTTTCAGGCTCTTTCCTACATACTTTCTTCGATTCCATAAGCTTTACTGGATTCTATTCTTTCCTTCTTAAGGAACAGAAATGATTCAGAGCAATTTTAATCTCTTTTTGTTGCTTCAACCCTGTTGTCAGTTACTGCATGTATTTTGAGAAAGATAAATGTGGAGAAGAGAATATAAGAAATAGTCATGGCATTGGGATTAGAACCTGTCCTGGAAGGGTGCAAGATCAGTGATGGACAGAACTACTGCTCCTTTGAGAAATTTTCATCTCACTTGCAGATGGGACTCACTGTAAAGCATGTGGTAATTCCAAAGGAACTGAGTTATCCATAAGCCTAGAGTTAGAGAGTTAATTTTAGGTATCCTTGGTTTAAACTATAGCATATCTTGAAGGCTTTGAAACCTCTGTAGAGCTTGGAAGACAAGTTGTGTTGCTGACAGATTCATATTCTAGAGTATGGTATGAAGTTAGTCCATTTGGGGAGTGGAAAAGGCATAAATAACTGTTCCTTTTCCTTATCTGTCAGGTAGAGCATTCTTTCGTCATCAGGATAAGACTGAAAGTTTGACCCATGAGCACTTCTGCTCAAAATCTTTGCACATAAATCAAAAATCCTTTTAACCTGCGAGAATAAAAATAGAGGGCTATGCTCAGTTTTAAATACATACAAAATAATAATAAAAAAGGGAAAACCAGAAACAACAAGAAAGCATTTCCTTTCAGCTCTTTTTTCAGTAGAAAATGAATGAAAATTATTAGTAATGAAAATGCTAATGAAAATGTATATGATAAGCCCCTAAAAATGTAATGTTTACCTACAAGTTGTGTGCTATAAACAAAAAGAAATTATGCTGTTTCCTTGATTTAATAAAGGCTGATTTCTTGTTTTAAGTGAAAAGCGAACAAACACAGCTAGTCTCCTTTATGATAACAAATAAACAGAAAGTAAATTTCAGTTCTAATTACTGTGGAACTGTCTTATCTCTCTCCATTTTAATACATATCTTAATCCTACAGTTTCATTGTTACCAAGGGCAGTTTTAATATTTCTCATCCATGTATGGGAAGAATTTGTATTTCAGAGAGGGTGTAACTGATTTTGCTTATGTTGTCCAAGAGAAAGAAATTTTAAAAAACAATTAACAGAAAAAAAACCACCAAAAAGACATTTTTATGTACCATGAAAATCTATCATTATACAAAATTATTTCTGACACCTAACTGCCCTGGTCCATTTACATTTATACGCCAGCTGAGAAAGGAAAACTCAAAAATATGTCTTCAGAACTCCCTGTAGATATGTTAACTTTTTCTTCCAATTTCACATGAAACATGGGAATATACTCTAGGCCCTTATAGGCTCTTTTTGGTGAACATTTATTATCAGTTCTATGTAATGCAAATGTAACATTAAGGAATTAAAAAAAGGGAAATCTTGATCGATTAAAAGCAGAGGATTTTTTTTTTTTAAATTACATGCATGTTTTATGATGTGCATTGGAAGTTTAAAGAGATTGATTTTAGGAATTTTTCAGAGGACAAAAATGTTTACGTCTCTTCTTTGAAATTATATAAGGATTAGTCTAGAATAGGTCAGGCAATTCATCCAGCTTTTACCATGTCAGAGGAAACATAGTCCATACCTTTACTATTCTATTCAACTGAGAATGTGTTGCGTTTGGAGAGTAGTATGTACTAGAACAGAATGCTGGTTCACTTAAATGTTGTTTCTTTCTTTGGAAAGCTGGAAAAACAGATCTCAGCTACTTTTCTTCCTGGCAAGGTTTTTCAGTGCAAATAATCAATGCCAGTGAAATCAAAGCAGAAGAGAAAGCTAAGCTTAAAGTTGGCTTTGGATTTTTCTTACTCATAAGATCATCAGAAATGATGATAGGAAAGAGTATAGATTAACTTGATTGAATTAGCTTTCTGCACTTTGCAATGTGAAAGGTTCTGGAATGGAGACCACTTATTTTACATTATTTTTGCACTATCTCAGTGACATTGCAAGGAAAGCATGAGGATGATATGATCTCCATACTACAACAGTTTGATAAAATTCTCTGTAGCAAAACCTGTGAAAGATAGATAATAGTGGGGCACTTCAGAGAGAGTGTGGAGCGATACATGAGCAATGTTAGTGGTTCTGGAAGTCTGCTGAGTGCATTTAAGGTAGATTTCTGCTTTCAGGTTTCTAGTGTGACTGACCCAAAATCAAGGCAAAATGCTGAGCAAATAAGAAATTCTAGGCACCTCCATCCACAGAATCACACATTCACAGAATGACAGAACTGTTGAAGCTGGAATGTGCCTCTGGAGATCACCTAGCCCAACTGCCTGCTCAAAGCAGAGTCAGCTAGACCAGGTTTCTCAGGACTGCATCCCATCAGGTTTTAAATATCTCCAAGGATGCAGACACTATAAACTCTCTGAGCAACCTATTTCTGTGTTCAATCAGTCTCACATTAAAAAAGGTTTTGTCTGATATTTAAATGGAATTTTCAGTATTTCAATTTGTACCCATTGTCTCTTGTCCTCTCACTGGATACTACTGAGAATCAAAGAATCATAGAATTATAGAATCATAGAACATTGGGTTGGAAGGGATCTTTAAAAGTCATCTCGTCTGATCTCCTTGCAACAAGCAGGAATATCTTCAACTAGATCAGGTTGCTCAGAGCCTCATCCAACCTGCCCTTGAATGTTTACAGGGATGGGGCATCTACCACCTCTCAGGGCAACCTGCTCCAGTGTTTCACCATTCTCATCAGAAAAAACTTCTTCTCTGTGTCTGCTGTAAATCTTTAAAACCATTTAAACTTTAAAACCATTATCCTTTGTCCTATCACAACAGCCCCTGCCAAGAAGTTTGTCCTTATCTTTCTTATAAGCCCCCGTTAAGTGTTGAAAGACTGCTAGAAGGTCTCCCCAGAGCCTTCTCTTCTCCAGGCTGAACAACCTCAACTCGCTCAGTCTGTCTTCATAGGCGAGGTGCTCCAGCCCTCGGATCATCTTTGTGGCCCTCCTCTGGACCTGCTCCAACAGCTCCAAGCCCTTCTTGTGTTGAGGACTCCAGAGCTGAATGCAGTATTCCAAGTGTGGTCTCACGAGAGCAGAGTAGAGAGGCAGAATCATCTCCCTCAACCTGCTGGTCACACTTCTTTGGATGCAGCCCAGGATATGGTTGACTTTCTGGGCTGCAAGTGCACATTGCCGGCTCATGTTGAGCTTCTCATCAACCAACATCCCAAGTCCTTGTCCTCCAGGCTGCTCTCAATCCATTCTCCGCCCAGCCTGTACTTGTGCTTGGGATTGCCCTGACCCATGTGCAGGACCTTGCACTTGGCCTTGTTGAACCTCACTAGGTTCACAGGGGCCTACTTCTCGAGCTTGTCCAGGTCCCTCTGGATTGCATCCCGTCCCTCAGGCATGTCGACTGCACCACTCAGTTTGGTGTCATTTGCAGACTTATTGAGGGTGCACTCAATGTCACTATGTCGTTGATGATGTTATACAGTACTGGTCCCAACATAGACCCCTGAGGGACACCAGTTGTCACTGATCCCCATCTGGACATTGAGCCATTGACCATTCCCCTCTGGATGCAACCATTCAATCAATTCCACATCCACCAAACAGTCCATCCATCAAATCCATTTCTCTGCAATTTAGAGAGAAGGATGTTATGGGAACCTATGTCAAAGGCCATACAGAAGCCCAGATAGATGACATCCATAGCTCTTTCCTCGTCCGTTGATGTGGTCACTGCATCATATAAGACCACTAGGTTGGTGAGGCTGGACTTGCCCTTGGTGCAGCCATGCTGGCTGTCTCAAATCACCTTCCTGTCAACCATGTGCCTTAGCATAGCTTCTAGAAGGATCTGTTCCATGATCTTGCCAGACACAGAGGTGAGGCTGACAGGTCAGTAGTTCCCAAGATCCTCCTTTCTACCCTTTTAAAAAATGGGTGCAACGTTTCCATTTTTCCAGTCGCCAGGGCCTTCATCTGACTGCCGTGACTTTTCAAATACCATGGAGAGTGGCTTGGCAAATACATCAGCCAATTCCTTCAGGGCTCTGTGTTGCACCTCGTCAGATCCCATTGACTTATGTATGTTCAGGTTCCTCAGGTACTCACAAACTTTATCTTCTCTTACAGTGGGAGGCAGTCTGCTCCTCCAGTCCCTGCCTTGTGGTCCATCCACTCAAGAGGTGTAGGAAGAGAGGTTGCCAGTGAAGACTGAGGCAAAAACATTGAGTGCCTCAGCCTTCTCCTGGTCTGTTGTTACCAGCTTGCCACTGATGTTCATCAGGGGGTTTACACTTTCTTTGACCCTCCTGTTCTGACTGACATACCTGTAGACGCCATTCTCACTATTCTTTGCGTCTCTTGCCAAGTTTAGCTCCATCCATGCCTTAACCTTCCTGATCCCATCCCTACAGAGCTGAGCAGCATATTTGTACTCTTCCCAGGACACCTATCCTTGCTTCCCCCACCTGTGTGTGTCCTTCTTGCCCTTTAGTTTGACCAGCAGATCTCAACTCAGCCATGCTGGTCTCTTATCTTTGTTTCCTCATTTCTTACATCTGGAGATCAAGAGCTCTTGTGCTCTGTGGAAAACGTCCTTAAAGATCTTCCAGCTCTATTCTGCTCCCTCGTCCTTGAAGACAGTTTCCCAGGGGGTCCTATTGACTAATTCTTTGGACAGCTGTAATTTTGCTTTCCTAAAATTCAGCGTTCTGACTTTACTCTTTGCCTGACTCATATCCCTCAGGACTGCAAACTCCATCAGTGTGTCATCACTGCAGCCCAGGCTGCCTCCGATCTTGACATCACCAATTAGCTCACGTGTGTTGCTGGCCATCAGGTCCAGTATTGCAACCCCTCTGGTAGGGCTGTCTATTACCTGGCTTAAGAAGAGTCTGGCTATGTCTTCTCATCAGGTATTTATGTACATTGACAAGATTACCCATGAGCCTTCTCTTCTCCAAGTTGAATCAGCCTTTCCTCATATGTGAGATACTCCACTCCCTTCATCATCTTCTTGGTCTTTCACTGGGTCTGTTCCAGTATGTACATGCCTCTCTTGCACTGGAGAGCCCAGAACTGGACCCAGCACTCCAGATGTGATATTCAGGACCGAGTAGAGAGGATCACTCCCCTTGACCTACTGGCCATGCAACTCTAATGCAGGCCAGGATGTTGTTGACTTTTGCCATGAGGTCAAGTTGGTATCTAACAGAATTCTCAGGACTTTTTCTGAAAAACTACTTTTCAGCTGACTGGCTCCCAGTGTGTACTGGTGCATGGGGTTATTCCTTTCCAGCTGCAAGACTTGGCATTTGCCATTGTATAACTTCATAAGACACCTGTTGGACCATTTCTCCAGCCAATTGAGGTTCCTTTGAATTGCAGCACAAGCATCCGGTGTATTAGCTACTCCTCCCAATTTTTAAACCACATGGATATAAACTGACATCATGGATTTACGTGCAATATTGGTGGTTCTCATCACAGAGACATACATATACATAAACATAGGTATTATGCACTAGAATATATAGAACAGGCACATAGGCAGTTGGACTAAATGATCATTGTAGGTCTTTTCCCACTGAAATATTCTATTCTATTCTATTCTATTCTATTCTATTCTATTCTATTCTATTCTATTCTATTCTATTCTACACAAACGTGTGTATAGGAGGCTGGGTGTCTATATACACACATTGATATCCACATACAGATACATAGGTGAGGTAGACAAGTTCAGGGGGTGTGAATAGATTTTAGTTAGCTGAATCTCATTTTAAGCACATTTTCAAAAAGTATCAATCCCATTCATATTCTACAGATAAATATGCTTGTGAACAGCGAGACCACTCCCCCAGCTCCAATCATCAGCACGTGCCAAACACAGCCACAGGAACAGCACACACCAACACTCTGCTAGTCCTATCAGTTCTTCAGAAAGTCTGGAGATTGATGTACGTAGTATCTAGGTTCATTGAAGCAAACACATAGTGTTTGTCTGTCAGCCAGCTGAGTCAAATATACCTACTTTGACAGTAAACTGGGTAGATGGTATTAAAATGTTTCTTTGCTTCTACCCAGTGCAATGTGAAGGCAAAACTCCTTTTAAAAATTCTCTGCACTGCAAGAATTGGTCAAACTGTTAGGGTCAGATATTCAAAATTCAGAAGTCAATCCCACTCTAATGAGCATTTTAATTAAACAGTACCTAAAGGTGACCTTATATTCTGGAATTTTCCTTAATAGGGCATTCCAACCAATACCAAATCTAGAAAACAAACTGTATTTAATGTCCTTAGTAAAAAAGGTTTGAACAACATACCCAATGCAGGAAGTAAAACTTGGTGTTATATAGAAGCAAAAGGAATATTAAACTGAAATAGATTTAGACATGAGATTTAGGCAGAATGGACAGAAAAGATGTAGATGGGTAGACACAGTGCAGAGATGGAGATGAAGAGTTAGATACAGCAGATAGATTCTCATGAAATAGTCTTTCCGTGTTTGGTGTGCAGCTGCATAGCACCTGCCTGACATTTACAGCAGATAGCTTTTATTCATTTCATGGGATATTCATCAAAATGTGGTTGAGAGATGGAGAAAATTCCAAGTATGTGTCATCACTTTACTGGCTTGTGCAGCTGTTTCCTAAAGCACACAATGATGTTGTGTTGTTAAGGAAATACACTGTCACCCTGCTGAACAAATAAAGCATTTAGTTTTATTGAGTAACACTACAATAATGATGGGAGATAATAGACTAAAAATACTGTTTATTCAGTGAGAATGGACAAAAACTTTACTGTGCATGAAAGAATCATTTCATGTACAGAAAATAAAAATTGTGTGATTGATTTAGCTAATATTAATTAATTCAAGCTATCTTTTTAATAGTATGGGTGTGAAATATTTACTGGCATAAGCTTTGATCAAGGATAAGAACCGTCAAACATCCTTAGTGGCAGAACTCATCAGAAATACTAGAGCTCAGACTACTGGAACCAGACAGAGGACTGTATCTGTCGAGTCTAACAGATAGCAAAGAATTATGCTGGGAAATGCATAAGTGGAAGACAGATAGAGGGTTTTGTTGTTGTTGAGATATTGAATTCATAAATTTCTGATCACACTAAGGGCTCATGTTACTCTTTCCCAGGAATACACCTGTCTTGATTTTACCTTTTTATAAGATGTTAAATATTTCTCAGAAACTGATGTTTTTGGAAAGCTTTATTTAAGATATTTCTGATGATAATGGTATTTCATTCAAATTGTCTAAGCCACATCCCCACAGGACTAGACTGTTAATTGTATGGGGCCCTTTTGCACAGGCCAATCTAGCCTAACGTCACATTTTCTTCCTTTTTATGTAATTTCTTTTGGTTTTGCAAGAGCTGAAAAAGAAAATGAAACCATCCAAAGCGTTTCCTTTCAGAGGGGCACCTGAGACCTATTTGCTGATAATCAGTAACGATTCTTCATAGATTTTTCTTATGGGTGAACCTACGTTTTGAGGCTCTTTCTTGAAACAAGTCTTTGCACAGAAGCGTAGGGAAAAGATACAAGTTTTACATGGTTTGTATGTGACACTGTGCTTTGGTCCAGATTGGGTCAAAAATAAGACTTAATGACTTTTCATATGTGCTTCACTTGCCTCATCCTGAACCTGTCACCAACCTCCTATACATCTCAGCTGCCCTTCTAGGAGAGTCAGTAGAGAGCACCTTTTGCCCCGCACTGCCCATTCTAGCTCAGTGGCATTGCTGCACGACATAGTGATCAACCCCATCCTTGAACTCAGAAGAGCATTCCCTTGAGGGTAATCTTGAAGTACATACAACCTACCAAATGGCTGTGGGATGCATGCAAAGGTAACACCTTACTGGCCCAGGGTTACCCAGCAAACTAGCATGAGCTCCCGTTGCATGGCTAAAGGCCAGTGTGCAAAGGCAGGACACCAGCAATATGTGATGTGCCCTACCTGCCTGGCTGGAACAAAGGACTGTAATCGTGCTGGGAGCCAGGAGACATGAAAAGAGGGAGGCTTCTACAAATTAAAGAGAGGGGAAAAATAGTGTTCAATAGATTTATGATGTTTACTTATTTATTGCAGATCTTAAAAGAGAGAAATCTTCTATGAAGAAGCTGCCGCAGGAGGCTGAATGCTGAACTACTGACGTAAGCCCTTAGGATGATCTCTGCCATCACAGCTATGGTGACATGCAGTTACTGAACCCATCCAGGCCATCTGTGGTGGCAGCTGAAGAAGGGAGTTGAGATGCACTGTTGTAATTTATGGAGAAAGCTTCAGAGCTCCCTGAGAGCCCTCGCTGTTCTAGAGGCAGCCCTAACCACTGCAACCACAAGCTTTTCTAACTTGAGCACTTGGTAACATCCTCTCAACTAAAAGGATAGTGGATTCAATTCATAATGCAAACTGTCCATTGAAGCCTCCTGCAACTAAGTAAGGAACTCACGAGGGCTGGAACATTTTAGGCTTTGTCCTTTAGAAGAAAGTTGTTAAACTATGACCTCATGGTGCCTCTGTCGTTACTGTGGCCTAGATCCAAAGGCAATTGAAGTCAACTCCTATTGACTTCAGCGGGCTTTGGAACAAGCCTTCTTCCACTTCAGCACAAGGCTATTTTTAATGAATCCAGACAGCCTCATCAGAATCCGTTTTGGCCTTTAAAAATTGAGTGTACTGTTGCACTGGAACTGAAAGTCTCATCGTGATGCTTGGCTATGATATCAGGATGGAAGGAGAGATAAAAGCCCTTTTCTTGCATCAAGCTGCTCCTGCTGAAGCTGCCTTTTTTCTTGTTTCTTGTTGCTAAAATAGCAGTGCTATCGTTTGCTTGTATTGGTCCCATCTTTTGGGATTTGGAAGTCCCTTCTAAGGGAGAAGAGGACAACCTGCACACACACCCCTTCACACACAGACGCACACAGACACACCTGTCTTGCATTCTCATTGTTATCTATATGTCTGCAGAGGTACTTTATCTTCATTGTCTATGAGTCGCTGGTTGTTTATTCAAAATAAAATTTTACTTATTTGTAATCCAGGATATATTTCCCAGAAGAAAAGTGCTTGTGCAGAGCATTTTTTCCGTTCCATAAACGTGTAGCAGAACAACTTTCATACTGCTTTTTATACTCAAAGGAGACTTTTTGACTTTATCGCCTTTAGTTTTCATAGTGTGTTGTCCTCTCTTAAAGGATCAAACAATTTCATTGTAATATAAACAGAAGATACTGATTAAAAAAAAGAAAAAAAAAGGAAAAAAAAGAGATATTTCATTTGTTACTGTGTTACTACAGAGCAGCTCCCTCCACAATTTAGAAAAAAAAAAAAAACACAAAACAAAAAAAAAACACCACAAAAACAAACCCAATCAAAAAAAAAGCAACTAGATTTTTCAATCATATTTCTGTCACACTATGACATGTTACAGGCAGTGATAGTTTGCATTTCAGACAGTAATTAATGATAGATGTTGACTGTCATATGTATAAAAGAAGCAAATCCCATTTCTTAAGTAAAATATAAAACTGAAGAATGATCTTTGACTTGATATTTCAAAATCTGAATAACTTCTTGTATTATTATGTTTTATAATATTCATTTCATAAGACACACATTGTTCTAAATCAGAATCAGAATACATTTCAACATGTTACAATTTCTTATTCAAAATTAATTACAATTTCCAGTTGGCTCTGAGCTGTGAGAGCAGCAGAAAATAAGAAGACCTGTGTTTCAAGCTGAAAGTCTTTATCTCACTCGATATTAATAGAACTTGTAAGAGGAAATACTCTGCGCTTTCACTGAGCTCTGTAGATGGAAGTCACTAAAGAAGTGGAAAGTGTTGTTATCAAAAAGATCAACACTGATTTCAGGTCTTAAGCCAAAATGAGCCAGGATATGGAAAGCGCCCAATCCAAAGCCCTCTGGAGTCAATCAAAGTCTTTCCATTGCTTGCTGTGGAACTTGATTCAAATCGTGAATTTCTCATGGTGACATCTGTGCGTGCGTCCTTCATTGATAGATGTGGTGAAACAGTGCTGGAGATGATCACAGATAGATGCCATTGCTGCAAAATGACAATTTCCTGGCTTTGTGTAGCATTTCTTCAGTTTTTCATGCCATTCTTTGAATGTCATCATTCATCTGTTTCCCATGGCTCCTTTCTGTTTCCTACTTTGATTTATTTCTCTCACCTTTTTTTTTTTTTCTTTCACAAGATAAAGTAATAACATATATAATCAGATATAAAACATTATTTTGGAACATGACCAGTCAGACTTTATACTCTGTTTTACTCTGTAGTGTTTTGCTTCTTTGCAACTATTGAGATTGTTTTTTTCATTCTGTACAATACAATACAGGTAAGAAGGGTGGAAATGAAGTACAGTACTGCATTTGTGACAACCTGAAGAATAACACCTCCCTCCTTTCCCATGTGAGATTAAATTATGAGTCACATCTTTTCCTACCACTCCTCCGTATGTAAATTCTGCTGTTATCTTACACTAGAAATATGCAGGAAAAATGAAAGTGCAGCTGTCTCCTTGCTTTTCACCTCATAGGAAAACACATTAATAGGATTTTGTTCCATTGTTTTGGGAGTAGGAGAGAGTTTAGGTCCAGCTGGGGTCTACCAAACACGTGCAATATTGTGTGAGATCAATCTGAATAATGCTTGCATGAGTACTACTGAGCCTGACTACTGGTCCTCAGCACATGTATTGTTTTGCAATATAATTGTCCTGCTCATAGCTAGCCCAAAGGGATTAAAGAAGAATACAGTACACACCTGGAAAGCAATAACTTGCCAACATGTCCCTGGGAATGTTATCTTCACTTTAATCTACACAAAAGGGGAGCAAGAGCAATTTGGATTTGTGCAGTGGATGTATAGGTTTAGAAAGGGTCTCTAGGTTCTAGAAACATCATAGTATGGCAGGCTTTTCTGAGATTATTTCACTCCACTAAAACAATAAGAGGACAGAGAGAGTAGAGTTTTAGTCAATTGACTTCCCAAGTAAGTTGAACTCCGCAAACAGCACTGCCTGCTCTTTCTTTTCCTTCCTAAAAAGCTTTCCTTAAGTGCCGCAGCCAATATCTGCAAAGACAGTAAGTCCTGCCTCCAACCAGAGAAGTATTTCGTTTTGGTTTAAATCTAGTCAACCTGGCAAAACTGGTGCACCAAACTGTCCCACTGTTTGGTTATCAAAAAGAGAATAAGGTTATTAAATGTGTCTACATCAGATCTTACTTTCTGGACAAGTAAACTTGTCTTCTATTGCAGGTTTGGCATAGGTCATAGTTTTTTGCCTAAATATCCTTTTCTCAGTGTCCTTCTGTTTCTTTAGCTCTCTTCACTCCCCAGCTTTTGTTGAAACTATTTCAAAGCCAGATATTTTGCCCTCTTATTTACTTTTCTCGAAGCCTCTGTAAAACAGAGCCTGTTGCACAGGGTGGTCTGTCCTTTCCTTCTCACTACCTTTATTGTGGGCTGGCAGAGAGGCAAGGAAAAGCCTCTTCCATTTATTAAGCAAGACTTTACCTCTTTTGTTCACAAACAGCCACTTTCTAATGTTAAGAATACCTGCACCCCGTAATCATGTGAAGTAGCCAATGGGACAGACTGAGACTGTTCCCTGCATATGCTATCTTGAATAATTACTGCCAGGGAGTAAGGTTTTGGTAGCCTTCCTGTATTATGAAACACCTTAGGGGCCATAATGAGTCACCCAAGTGTCCAAACACACCTTTGAACTTTCCTGAAGGTTTGGAGTAGGTGCTATTTGAATGGTTATTGGTAACATAAGGTCTCATCATGGATTTAGAGTTGTTGGACAGCAGAGTTCAGAGAGGTTTCAGGAGGTCCCAGTCCATCACCAGAACATTCTTCCTATGAAATATTTCTCTAATTTGTTATTAAAACCTCTGCCACTGGGAAACTCTAAAATCCTTAGCCTGTTGTGGGGTTTCACTAACTTACTCATTGGTAAATCTTTGTTTCTAGCTCATTCCCCTTGTTTGTAGGCTGAAGCCACTATTTACAAATCCACTACAGATAGGACATACCTCAACCATCCAACTCTTCCTCTAAGGAAAAGAAAGAGGCTCAAGCATTGCAGGATAGCATGCTATAGTGGGAAAAGGTGATAGCAAATGACCACAAAGACCTTCTAATTTTGAGATAAACTTTGATTTAGCCATATAAGATATGTATTTTCAAATGACTCCATAACTCCTGGTTCATAGCTCAGAAGACTACAGTTCAGGTTTTCAAGGGCTGAATACCTGCAGATATAAGCAATTGGCTGGAGGGTGACGAGTTTTCAGGCAGAAACTCAAAACCAACTCAGCTGTTAGAAGGACTGTCCAAACTGAAGAGAGATGAAAAAATCTCTTGCTTTTGCCACACAGCCAACACACCCCCCCTGTGCAGCTGGGATTGCAGGCTACAGCCCACCTGACAGCCAGGAGCTGGGACATCCTCTTGAGACATCTTCTCAAGTGCTCAACTCAGCTTCTGCTGTGGAGGGTTGCAATAACCTATGGCAAATGCCACATATACTTCAGCAGCCTTGTAGGCCACTAATTGCAGAAGCCCCAAAACACTCAAGTGACTAAAACATAAACTATTTTTATTTTCATTCTGTTCCCCAGAACCTTGTCACTTTGAGTTAGAAAGGGTCTTAGAGTACAAAATACAAAATAAAAAATAAAAAATAAAAAAAGAGGAATTGGTATTTCATCCCAAGTTTTACTAATCCAGAAATAATATTATTGGTCATGTTCTTCAGATTTATGAGATTATATTTTCAAACAAAAGTGAATCTAAGATGTAAGCGTGAGCCTTGAATTTAGCCAAAATACATTAGAGAGTTAAAACTTGTCAAAAATATGTTAATGATAATAGTAAGGGAATTTAGTTTGACTTGTATTTTTTGAACTTCTTTTTCATTAATAAAATATCATTTTGGAATATCAAACTGTTCAGAAACAGATAAATATTTGTGTTAAGCAAGTCTTAGAGAGTTATACCATATGAAGAAATATTATTTAGCATATTTTTTAATAAGAAAAGATCAAAGCATTCATCATTCATTGGGATTTTTGAATGTAACACACCCATCTATTTTTAAACTGATGAATTGCTCTAAAAACAAAGATCAGTCAAAAACAATAAACCAAAGGGGACTATAGACTACTTATAAATATTCAAAGTGAAGACGTTTGGCTTCTGGCACCGATGTTCTGTGGTTATGCAGGAAGAGAGACACAGGAACTAAAAGGAAAGAAAGAATATTACCTAAAATGATATCGACTTAAACTGTGAATGTCCTGATATGGACCTTTTAATATACGAGCTACATTTGGATATATGAAATTATGAACACTTAGCTGGAAAAAACACTTCTGCATACCTGATGGGTATAAACAATAAACAGAAGAGTCGCAAAGATCACCCCATGTGTTACAGATGAGTTTCAGCAAGTCTGCTGCACAGAGAACTCAGCTGACTGTTTCTAATCAGAGTTCAGAATAGAAGACACAAAAGTTTAACCATTTGCCATTTTTATTCATAATCAGATTCACTTTTCATTTCCATGTGTGGCTGTATCAAGTTCACCTTTTCCACTTTCTCCAGTATCGGGTGCTTCTCTCAGGAATCCAACTGCTGAAATACAGAACACGTGCAATACTCTGTTTTCATTTTCCAAAAAGGTTTATAGACTTTTTCACAGAAAAAACCTTTGAAAACAGCCAGTGTATCCTCTCAGCTCAGAAACCAGAATGGGAACTGACCTCTGTAGTAAACAGTCAGGAACATAACCCTCTAACCAGTCCCACAAAAACAAACACACAAAAGAAAACTGAAATAAAATTATCTCATCAAGTTTAAGCAGCTCAAAGTTATTCATCTCAGACTGTAATTTTACAGTGGCTTTAGTGGTTCTTCTGATGGTCTGCTAAATGAGCACATCTAAAAGGATCCTACAAGCTCCAGTGTCAGTCCTTGGGAAGGGAAGAACCAAATGATTTTCAGAGGAAAGGCCCATACCAGCCTCCAGTCAAAATGACTTGGGCTGTCGGGAAACCAGCCCCATGCTCCTTCAACATCATTGGACTGAAACGATGAGCAGTTCATCTCATCTCATTCCTCTTAGACACGAAACCTAGAGACAAGCCTAAATCTCACAGAACTGTGAGATAATCACCCTCTGGAGGTAACTGCTTCTTTCCATTGAATGTAATGGGAGACTTTGCTGTCTGTCTAATTTGTAGACATCCAGTCTGAGTGAGAGAAAAAACTGCGAAAATAAGGATGAGAAATTCAGTTTTGAGCTCCTTATCACAGCACTGTGAAAGGAATGAATGAATAACTGCAGAGCAATAGAAATGAAGCACATCAAATGTAAATACTGGGAAACTATATGTACGTATGTAAGAGGGAGAGAGACAAAAAGATTTTGAAGAAATAAGGCTGTCTGGCAAATCTCTATTTCTTTTAAACACATTTGCACAGTTGCTACCTATATCCCAGTCCCCAGACTAAAGTGGGATGGGAACTTGCTGGGTTACTGCAAGGTTTTGTTGCTTTTTATCTGACCACCGCTAGATTGATCACTGCTTTTTTGATGCAGCTTCCTTTGTTGCTTTTTAGAATCAGAAGTTTCTCCAAGATACTTAAGGATTTGCCTGTTTGGTAGAATGAAAGTAAAAGAAAGAAGACACTGAATAGTATAAAACAAGTGACTTTGTTCTTGCCTTTTGGGTCCATTTCTTAACTGGTCTTAGCATTTGATTCTAACACTGAATACAACAAAATGCTCTTAGAAAGCAAAGATGGGAAAATCAGGGTCAGAAACTTTGCAAAGGTGATATGTAGCCACATTTTACTGGAAAGATATCAGGAACCTACCACCAGGGCCGGAATAGGCTGGGATCTAAAAGCCGTCTCCCACAGGAGGCAGCAGTTCCCAGCTCTGCCACCTCAGGGGTTTGAACCTCCTATCAACGGCACATTGGCTGAGAAGCAGTGCCTCTGACTTCCACCAGCTTCCGATCAGCATGTTTAACCTCAAATTTGGGCAGGAAAAATACTGACTGGCACAACACCCTTGAAAGGGTGACAGTCCCTGATTTCAGTCCACCTTCTGCCAAGGTCAAATTCTTCTCAATTTCCAAACTCATTTCATTGGGTTTTATCCCCTGTGGTTGAGAAGAGTTTCTTGTGGACACCTTTGGAACCGCTTCATCATTCTTTATATCGACATGGCTCTTAATATATGTTAAGAGATGAGACGCTAAAATTACAGTATCACAAAGTTTCGTTCTTGAACTCGCCCTATATGAAGATGTAAAGTGTCCCCTCTTTGGGTGACCCTGACTGGAGTGCTGAAAGAAGGTAAGTCTACTTGTGCTTGGCCAGGTGGGAGTGCTGCTGCCACCAAGGGAATGTGTCCTGCCAGCAGTCATGGCTTGAGTAGATTTGCATAGTGGCTGCAAAGTAATCCCGATACACACTTTTCTACACAGATAGTTTATCAAACACAGTAAGAATAGTCTTTTACACAAGTATTCTATGAAATCAATTTATGTACAGTTTATTGCACCAACATTTTACACCTGTTCTATTTGCATTTGGTGTTTTTTCTCCTTTTGTTTGTTTTTGCATGGTGTTGGGTTTTTCTAATTACACTGCTGTTTGTTTCCCTTTTTGATTAAATACAGTGTCCTCTTGTATTCTACTGGGCACCTCTCCCCTGACTCTTTGTCTGAGCTTTTGTCCTTGCCCCCACTATGAATCTGCTCTGCCAAGTTTTCAGCTGACATAACATTGCTCATATCCAGGAAGTTACTGGGCTCCTACTGCTTTCCTGCTCCTGCTTAACTACGGATTAAACACATAGACTCTCTTCAGCTGCCTGCAAGGTCTCACTGCTTGGCTAACTGGGACTGCATTTTTCAGAAGTGGCAATTTAGGAGCATGCTCCTAGGAGAGAGAGGTTACTGGTACACATCAGCCCTTTTGATCACTGCTTGCTTGCCAGTCCAGATGGAAAAAACCTGGGCCTCATTATCTCCATGCACAAAAGAAATAGAGTAATTTAAAACAATATCCAAAATAAATGGCAATAGTAATTTGTGGAACTGTCTGAAAACATGCTAGAGCAATACAGATGCTATAAATCCTCTAGTATCATCTGTGGCTGTAAACAAGGCTGGCTACAGGCAGTATAGATACACAACACAGAAAGAGAGTCACAGCTAAAGCACTGCTCCTCAGAGTAATTGAGGACTGGTAAGTCTGTTTGCTTCCTTGTCTCTTACTCATTCTCTGTTAGTCTCCCAGGTTTCTTCAGGAAGCTGATCCTAAAAGTGGTATCACACCAGAATATCTCTATCCTCCATCTTGGGGAAGAGTCTACACCACTCAAATATTTCTGTTGAAGAACTCAGTGAGTAACTTTCCTTCTTCATAACACAGCTAATAGAGTCTTTGTTCATCTCTTCGATGCTCCATATGTGGAGACAAGAGGAATCAGGAAAGATGCCTGGACTTCTCTCATACATCTGGTAAATTATTCAATTCTCCAACACTGCCTGGAGGACGTGTCAATGTGTTGCTCAGTGCTTGTTGCTACATTTCCCACATGTTCTTCCTCAGTTGTTGCAATGAGCTCTTGTTCTGACATAGAAATTAGTCACAATAATTAGCATTATCTTCTGAAACTTTCACTATCATCAGCACATCTTGTGCAACAACTCCTAGAAACTGTGTTGAGACCACAGAGGCAAGTAAGGGTGGAGAGACTTACAGTCAAAGTGCCCTTCAAGTAGCTCTAACTGTTGAGAGATTATCAGCTTAGTACAAGGTCTTCTCCTGCATTCTTCATTTAGTCAAGAACTAAATGCACGGTAACATCTGAATATAGACTTTTTTTTTTTTCCCCCTCAGATGAATATAGCTTTCCATTCTAATAAAAATTAGTATTTCTCCTTCCATTTAAAAAGAAAGAGAACATCCTGTTTAGTCAATGATAGGTTGTTTGTGGCTACCTGATACCTGAAACATGTAATTCAGGACCAACTTGGCATAAAGGAAATAAGCTGCATGCAAAAAATTTCCTATAAACAAAAGAATAAAAAAGCAACACCTTCTTAGATTTATTATTTATTCAGAAATCCTACTTTTGGAACTTGTGTTGAATCTCAGTTTTGGTTTGTTTGGTTTAGTTTTTTTGAAACATATTGATTCTTATTTTCATAATGAATGAAAACTTGCAGCTATGGATACTTATGGTTCAAATGCCAATAGATGGACATAAAGAATCCACAACTTCCTTCTCTTTATGATTAAAGCCTTTACACCTCTCATGATTTTTGGGAAGCTTGCCTATAAATAGGTGGCTCATTTGTCATATGAGGGGTACTTCAGTGTTACACAGAACAGAGGCTGTGGGAATCCACTGCAGGGAAATCTCAGTCTTCGCAAGATCTCCTGCCAGCTGTGGTCCTTTCACAGGATGCACGGCACGTCCGAGGGTGGAACTGCACAATAGCCTTGCTGGTACAGATTTGCAGAGCTGGCTTTCCAGGTGTAAGAATGCTATCTAATGGCTAGAAATTTGAATTTAGTGCTTTGTATCTAAAAATGTATGCAATATATGACTCTTTAGCAATGCAGAGCAGAAGACAAGAATTTGGGACTTTGTATTTGAATGAGCAAGTGAAACACCTGTTAGGCTGGAAAGCCTAATTGAATTTTCATTGAATTCTCTCTGTGTACCATCAAAGTGTCTTTAAGGTTAAAGCATCATCATCTCAAGGCAGGTACTGAACATTTCTCAGATGAAACACATTCTCATATCTGATTACTAAGCCTATAAATAAAATCTTTTTAGAGAAATTAACAGCAATGTTTGTTGAGATGTTCCTATTAAAAAGAACATGCTTTGTTTTACTCATGAAGTTTACTAAGTTTAGCAAGATCTGTTTCTTTTAATCACTTCCTTTTTCTGCTTTTCCCTTTGAATCCTCTTTTGTCTGATATCTTTATATTAATTCAAAGTTATGATTTTCATTGGCAGCTTGCTACATACTCAAACTAGTGACCACGAGGTTTATTTACCGAAGAAAGAAAAATCCTTAGTAGCAAAGAGCACCTTTGATGTTGTTTTGGCATAAATAAAATCACAAGACCAGGCTAAACCAAGCATATAAGTAGAGGCCATCTTGCCTGGATTATAATTAATTTTGAATTCTTCCTGTTGCCATGACACCATGCATGAAAAGAAATAAGCCATGCATTGTGCAGTGCTCAAGAGCTTGTTGGAATTTTGGGGTTTGTTTCTTATGTTTAACATAGCAAGAAAATTCCATTTGAGTGAAGCAAAAGCCAGCAGGAGCACCAGAGAGGTTTTCCTCCCTGTGGAGTGGGAGAGGAGCCGGTGCCAGATATCTTTTGAAATCACGCGCATTGAAGGAAATAGTAATAATGATTCAGAGATGTTTGCTTAAATTGCCTGACTCTACTCCTGGTAAATCAAGTGATTATTGCCTTTTCTAATCTTTGTGGACTACCCTCATTTAATATTCCTCTACAGCCACCCCCTCCCAGCTGCTCTAAGGGCAGCGATTAGCCAGAGCACAGCACAGAACCCACACACCCATGGCACAAAGCTTCTGTTGAGTCTTCAGTAGCTCTTCAAAGAGGGCCAGTTCTTCAGGGTGGAAATACCTGTTTTATACAAAGGACATACAGAACACCGTAGGAAATAATGTGTTTTGCTTTTGGACCTCATGTTCTGACTGCTTTTATGGCCTTTAAAGCGATTACAATGTTTTCCTGTAAACAGAAAAGCTTTTCCTTTCCTTACCAATGTGTTGAGTGCTGCTTGTATCCAGGAGCTTTCACAGTTTGTAGTGTTTCACATGTGGTTGTTGAACACTCAGAAACTTAAAGCTCTATAAAACCCTTCCTTTGGTGTATTGTTAGTAGTGTTAGTGGCAAATTCCACCTGATGATGCCTCCCGACTGAGACCAATAACTGTTGCTTGAAGAGGACACCAGGAACCACCACCACCATCTCTGAGGGCTGCTGTCCACCGTGTTTGGAGATGAGCAGAGACAATCACAAGCATTTCTTACCAAGCGCTCCACGGTGCTGTGAGTGACAGCAGAGGGGCAGGCAGGCAGCTGCCAGCTGCCCTGCTGGCATTGAATAGCAGCTAGAGCTCCTCTGCAAGCTTCGTGTTCGTGTTGGAGTAAGGAAAGTCATAGATCATCCAGCCAAAAGAAGCATTACAGCCTTATGGAGCTGTGCTGACAGGCTGCACGTTTGAGGCTGCCATCAAAAACTTTAAAGACCTTAAGTACTGAGTGTCCCAAAGGGTCATTAAGGTATCCTGTGATTTAAAGCAGATGTTGATGGCACCTCAGGCATTTCTCAGTTTCCTTTGCCTGGCAGCCACAGCCTCTGGCCAGACCCTGTGGCTCAGAAGGGGTTTTCTCAGGCACAACAGTGAAAGTTATCAAAGGGAGATCATTGCACTCTACAGAACTCTTTGGGTTTCAAGAGAGCCCTAGGATGTCTCTAAAAGGACCAAGGATACTGTTTTAAAAGTTGCTGGTGAGAGTGATGGCACTAAACACCAAAGTTACATCTCCGTCACCGCATAGGTGGAGGTGACAGAGGGAAAGGTGCTCTTTCTCAGGGCCTCCCCCTTCTGCTGCTCTCGATCTCTCTGCTTTCTATTTTCTACTATGGGAAGCAGCATGATGGCCCCTATAGACATGCATCTTCCAAAGACTCTTCTTCAACATGCGATGTTGCTCTGCACCTAGAAACCATACCCTGCTGCTGAGAAGTCAGGAGTTACAAGCAGCACCGAAAGGCTGGAGCCATCATGCACTGAGAAGGTCCTCAGTCTGTAGCCACCTGACCAGTGCTGAAGCCAGGGGAAATCTGCTGAACAATGTGCTGTGATATGATGGGAGCAAAGTGCTAGCAGATTGGTAAAACACACTGTACTATCCCAGTCCTTTAATTGCACCGTTTTACATAAGATAATTGCGAGGTCCTGAGAAGAAAAATGGATCCAGATGAAAAACATGCTCCAAACACATCCCTAGCAGGCTGTAACTGGCATGAACCAGAAGTTTCCCAGGAGTCCCTGGAAGTTTGGCGGGGAGACGATGGCAGCCAGGACAGCAGCACATTATATTTTCTTTAAAAGCTAGAGTTTGTGTTAGTGTTGGCAGGATCCTGAAACATACCTCTAGGCAAAAAAAACCCAACACCCACCCTACAAGAAACTAACTTTTCACTTTGCTTTACTCAGATGCACTTGGGGGGTGAGGGGAAGGATGACACATGAACACTAGAACATATATAAATAGAATGAGGTAAAGGGAGGACTCACAGCAACCCCCCATTGCAGCTTGCCTCCCCTGCCAAACATGCTGACTGCTAAACGGATGGTTAGAGTTATTGTTTGGACAGTTGCATTGTTTCTGTTGAACATCTGTATCGAGGAACTCAAATACGACAGCAGGCGTGGGTAGGAAGGGAGAAGAGAATAATTTGGCCAGTTACAACATCCGTCAACTATGAAATATAGAGAAGATGCAACAGTATTAGCCAATACTCAATCTGTTTTGAACCAACTGATTTTTAGTGTTCCTCCTTATTTCTCTCAGTGTGATTAATCAATACTCTCTGCACACGGCATTTTGAAAGAGACCTCTGGTTTGCACCTGTCATTTTACATTTGCAGATCGAAACATCTCTATGCTTATATCAATTTTCTGAAAGTTCAAATACTTAGGCTTTTTCACTTTCAGAAAAGGTTTATATACTCTCAGAGAACAGGAGCAATAACATATGTTAATATCCAGAGACCAGAACAGCCCCAGCAGCATGTGGGCTCATCATAACATGGTTATTTTTAGCCATGATATCATTACAATTAACTCTGTGGAGGTTCTGAAACATAAGACTTTAAAAGCTTGAGATAGAAATCTTGTTAATATGGATTTCTGTGCAAGATTCTCCAAGCAAGCCGGTGCCGGGTGCCTGCAGATGAAGCGTTCAGAGGCTGCACCCTGCTGGCTCCCAGCAGCACCGCTTACCACAAGGGCTTAAAATATCCTTATTTATATACATTTCTAATGCATGAAGAAAGGTCTACCCGTATTCCAAGTCAGGTATCCCTCACTCAACCTATACTCATCATTGATGTTCCACAAGACTTCAACAAAACAAGTATGCTAATGATCACTGAGGCATGAAAATAAAGAAAGGCTGCATTATGCTCCTCTGCCAAGGCAGTTTTAAAATGAGATTTTGCACAGTATCTCCTGTGTTTTTCCTGTGGGTAACGCCACAAAATGACAGTTTCATTCTCAAAATACAATGAGACCTCAGGATTTTGAGGCAGGGCAGCTCAAGCATTTCTGCCACCCGCCAAAACCCAAAGCATTATCTCAAGGGAGCGAAAAGAAAAAATGAAATGTATTCTTGTTTGAAATCATTCTCAAGAATAAAACACGGCAGTGTAGATCTCAGGAATGACTGAGCCCACAGACTTTAATTTGACTGGTATGAGCAGGTCAGGCCTACAGAAACTGCTAAATTAGCATGTTCTGTTCACTCTCTTTTAATGATACACAACTTTTTTTCTCTTATAGTTCACAGCGAAATCAGTTTCCTGGATTCTGTCACATAAAACAGATCATGTCAATTGAAGCAAATCACTGGCACAGAAAACCCTGTCAGAAAAACACAGTTCTCTGTCACAGGTGCTTTCTTATGCAAGAAGATGAGCTTGTTGCTCACCTAAAACGAAAATCCGAACTCACCAAAAACTAATGGAAACACTGATCTATTTTAGCAGGCTCTGAGCATCCAATTCATAGCATACATGTATTACCACTTACTCAAGCTTACGGACAGTCGGTTTTACTTTTCCAGCAACTTAGAGGGGAAAAAAAGGCAGGTGTTTTGAAGAAGGAAGTGATTTAATTCTATTCCTAATACACTTTCTTCCATGTAAAGCTACAAAAAATATCCCAGAACCTTTATTGATTGCCCATATTTAATATGGGCAATCTGCATTGCTCCAGGATCAGATTTCTTGCTCTACAAAATTGCGCAGAACAATTTCTTCTTCCCGTAGAGAGAGAGATATATATATATAAGCTACACGGACTAGAAGCCACATTTGACATTTAAAGACATGCTTCGCATAAAAATAAACCACCACACATCAGCTAGACACACATACTTATACTCAGATTTTAGAAAATGGCATTGAGTTAGGACACCTAGAATGTACCCTCAGGGGCGCTCTTCTTTGGCACCTAGGTTTAAATTCAGCATTTATATGCTGATTATGTGTTCATTTCATATTTGGCTTAAAAAAAAAAGGCGACCAAGGAACACCAGGAATAAATTATGTTAACACATACAGGTTGACATGGTGCTCTTCTATGCACGCACTGCAGAAGAACTGGACCATTCAGTCTTTCTAGTGTGTTTTCATTACTTGCCACATGTGAGTTCGTTCACATGATTTACAGCATCTAAACATTTTGTATACATGTCATATACGTGTTAAGTTATAGCCATCGCACACACAGACACACACACATTCATCTCGAAACACCGTATGGGAGGAGAGTAACCTGGTTCTAATTTGTGCCACCAAGCTCTGCCCTGGTACCTGACAGGAGCACTTGTGACAAGGCACTTTATGGCCATTTCACTCTTAGTCGTGTAAAAGTGACATGTCTGTACAGTAGCAGTTGCCTAGACTTCTTCTGTCATCAAAGTGGGTGGGGGAAAAAAACACACCTGAGAAGCACCTTGAGACAGCTCCCTAAGCTGTCTAGACAACCATCTTAGTAAGTAGCATAAGATGGGAAGTGTCCCAAAGACACAGGAGATGGGTCTTTGCATTGACTACCATCAATTAAGGCTAAACACCTGAATGTTAAGATAAACCTCATATTTAAGTGAATGAACACTGAATCTTGGTTCCTAGAGTGTGCAGCCTGGGCAGCAAAAGCTTCCCTGTACAAAATAGTCTTTTCTCCCTTTTTACTTTCAAAAATCAACAAAAGTTTCATCCTTAGTTTCTTCATATCCTGTATAAAATAAGACTCTTGATAGAGACGCACTGCTAACAGGCAAGTATCCATAGCATAAAATCCCCTGAGAAACATCCTAGATGGTCTCCAATAAAAACAAAACAAAAAACCCACCATGCTTTGTGGATGCACTGTGCTTGCAGGTTGGCAGTGGCCATCTCTAGCACTACCCCTATATGTGTGTGTACATGATTCGACATCTACAGTCACATCTCTATTAGTCCCATTAGAACTAGCACTATGGTTTTGTGTTGTGGGATTCAGTTGTCTCAATCTTTCAGTTCTTAGAGGACAGTTACTGACATGATTTTGACCTCAACTCTCCCATCCAGTGCCCAGGTACAGTTCAGGAGTTATTCTGGGGCTGAGGCCACTCCTAACAGAATTTAATACTATGGATATGGGTCACCTCTGGTCACTGAACGCTCCTGGACACTATTTAGTAGAACATACATGGGTTAGAAGTTTGCCATTGAAGAATTCGACTTAAATGCTCTAATTTTGTACAGTTGAGACTCTGAAGTCTGTGACTCCACTTGGAGTTTCTGCAGTACTTTATTCTCTGATTACAGACCTGTTGTGCAGAAGCCCAGTCACACAGCTGACGGCACTGGGTAATAAAATCCTTCTACAGCAAGGTAAGCTGAACCTGGTAGAGAGACTGAGGAAACGCCCAGGGGCTAAATGTTACTAAACTACAAGGTAATTGCACATGACTGAGAAATAACCCTCCTCTTACCTAAAAGAAAACTGCAAAGCAAAACATACCCTAATTGGAAGCAACTGACTGTGGGAGCAGAGGAAGAAAGTAGAAACATTGCTTTGTTAGTACCTACTCCTAGAACAGGTCAAAACCCCTTGTGGCATTTATAGACAATTTTCTGCCCAATGAACTGAACAAAATATCTAAACTGATTTTTCCCTTATGGAGAAAAATTATTACGCACCATGAAAATGAAAGAAAGGAATGACTGAGTAGCAGCTATTATGTGGCCTTGATTTTTCTTAAATTGTGGGGTACAAAGCACATACATGCACACTAATTATGTACACCTTTTTTTTAAAAAAAAAAAATTGCGCCTGTGCTTTTTTTATGGGTATAGACAAATTGTATCCCTAACAAGTGAGAAGGAAACTGTGGGGACTGAAGGAAAGACTGCAACTGCAGTTCGGGCAAAATGCAAAGTGCCGGCTGATGGATGGAGTCAAGAACAGGAGAGCCAATTCCCACTGTCAAAGAGAGTTAAGTATGCTCTGTTGTACAGGAGATTGGGCTTTGCCTTTACAAGTTTGACCGCCACAACACCAAACCAAGGGGAGTACACGCCACTCACTGTGGAAAGATCTGTTACAGCCACCTCCACCAGACCTAAATCTGTGGTGCAATACACACATCTCACAGCGATCCCTGGAGCAGCACGTTCACCCAGCTAGAGCATACACCAATGCCTGCAACAGGAGCTGGACCGCAGACCCAGCTCTGGGTCAAATTAACTCTAGAGATAACCAGATTCACTTTTGGATAAGCTGTGAGACGATGAGTCTGAAACCACAGTTATGGTCAGAGGTGAGGCAGCAGGTCTCCAGGCCACAGGCTGTGCTGGCTCTGAAGGATGGAGAGGCAGGTAAGCACAAGAAGTCCTACCATAACAAAAACACTTTCCTTTCGTGAACATAGAGCACTGAGAAGTTACTAGGAAGAATCACAAGAGACACATTAATTTAAAATATCTATTGAAATTACAAATTAAACTCTTCAATATGATTCAAAGTACAAAACACAACATTAAAAGGCATTCAACAGCTCTTTTTATACATCACAGTGTTAGTGGCACAAAATGTACTTACATTTCAAATACATCAACAGAACTATTTTTACACTGGTCAAATACATTATTTATACATACGCATGGCTCCTTCATGCTTATCCCTATACAAGTTTAAAATACATCCATGATAAAACAATTAAGAAAGGTTCAGTTATGTACCACGTACCTGTACCTAATGTTCCTGGAATTCTTATAAGAGAGATATACAAATCAAAGCGATAATGAAGACCACAGGGCTCTAAACACAAACAGCATGCCTTATTTAGTATAAGTGCATTAGCAATTAAGCACTGACGCAGGCTTTTTGATGTCTTTAGTATCACTGTCATCAACAACGGCATTCTACCTGCTTTCCTCAGGACTTTAGATTATGCATGTGAAACGTACAAACTTTGTTTTTTTTAAAAAAACAAGCCTGCACAAAGTTTTATGCATGCTGCACCTCTCTGAGATGAGAACAGCCTGTGTTAAATACATTCATTCCTAAACAGTAAAAGACCTACAGGTGAAATGGACAAAATTCATTTTTATTTTCCTGCCCACAACAATTTTAAATCAAAAGCACTTAATCTTTTTCTGATCTATGAATATTTTATCTGGTCAGCTCCATAAACAATAGAGCTTTTCACTAATTTTGATTGTGTTCCCTGCATGTCAGCAGATCGACTGTAAACTAAGAGTTGATCCAGTCGGCTCTTATTTGGGATTTTGTCTAAAATTCATAAGCTGGAGTATTTGAGGAAAGATCATGCTGCTTGGTATGTGGGGGAAAGCATTCCAAATTCTTGGCATGCTAAAGTCAGTAGTAGGAGGTTTCAGGATTAATGCCAACATGAATAAAATTGAAATATTAACATAAAACTACAGTAAGCATTTATATATAATCCTTCATCATAGAATCTTGAAGAGCCTCAAAACCAATGAGTTTGCCCTCACAGCCCTCCTGTGAGGTAGGTAAACACTGGTCCATCCATTTAAAAGATGGTTAAATTGAGATGAAAGGAGATAAGTGACTTGTCCAACGTCATGTGGGGAAAACCCAATGCTACTGCCACTGAAGTGGGTGCAGGCTATGCTGCTGGTCTCTCTCAGGACTGACTTCAGCCCAACTAATGGATGGTAAGTCTAGGAAGATGCAAAGCCTCTGGAGTCTGGACTCCACACTCAGTCCCATGCTTGCTAGACAGGACACCACCCCAACAGAACATGCAAATGATATACTGTTACAAACTCCATTAAAAACAGCATTTAAGACAATGCAAAAAACCCTAAATAATAGCATAACCATAAAACTGCAACAGAAATCATGCAGTGAATCTTATTTTTCCCATGAAAAGCTACAAAGACAAAGCTGTTGTAATAGAATTTCATCTGAAAAGCAGCAGAGACAAACATTTGCTTTTCCATGGCAAGGGATTTAAATGTCAGAGTTTAAAATAATGTATTTACAATTCCATTTCAGGGTATTAAATGTCACACTATCAACATAAGCTGTAACATAAAAATGCTCTAACTCAATACATCACTGCCAGAAGTTGCTGCTTTGGAAACAAAACAGCATTAAAAAAATAATAGTAAAAAAAAAAAAATCCCCGAGAAGAATACAGATGCAAAGACATTTAGCAAACTTGAAAGGATTAGGTATTTGGTAAATATATGTAGGCATAAAGTCTATCCCAACAGCCAGGATGTGAAGCAAGAGATATGTCACAAAAACACCCAGTAGCAATTCAAGTATGTTGAGATCGGAGACAGAGATATGCTGACAGAAGCGCACAGTTTGCTGATTATATATAAGGTTACCTGCGAGCATCAATTACAAACTATCATTTTAAAACGTCTGTATTTGTAAAGGACTTCTTTTTCTTTCAAATCTGGAAATGCATTAATTTTGACATTGATTATTAACTGGCCACACAGTACCATGGAAAACTCAAGTTTCACTATATTGCCACATCAAGGCAGTCTCTAAGAAAGGCACAAGGAAAATAAAACCTCATACCAGGACGCTGCAGAACTGTTAACAGGCTACTGCACCTCCACTGTTTACTATCATCTCAGTAGTAGAGCTGGTCATTAAAGCCACTGCCCCACACAACAAAATCCCTTAGCATTCCCGGTTTGAAAATTAACAACCATGAAATCTTTATGTCCTTTTGTCCAGCTTTTTTTTTCTCCAATTCAATAGAACAACAGGGCCAAGGATGAAAGGACGTAGTTCAAGCTTACCTGTAGGAAGCTGTCCTTCACAGAAGGCTTTCCATTACTTCTGCACACTGAAGCTGTGACTACGACAACCCAGGTGCTCAGGTTAGAGCACCCCTGGGGAGATGGACTGAGCTGCTGTCAGAGCCAGAACGAGATAACCACTTCACTGCCTGCTGAACTCAGCAGTGCTTCACACACCCCTCGGGGCTGGCAAACACTGAATGCACTACCCAGACTTCCCCTACAGTTATTTTGGAACAACTAAACAACTTTTAATAACAAAGATAGCTAAAATACTAAAAATACTGTGATAAAAAGAGATCTGAACTGTGCATTGCCATAAACAATCTGAAGATAATCACAAGGAGTTCAGACTTGCTGGAAACCAGCTATCCTTGTTCTTCACACTATCATGGCTGAACTCATTAAAAGCCAGTCAAATAAGTGAATTCCTGATAACCTGTTCTGGAGCTAAACTCTGTGGTTTGATACAGTTTGAATTTGGATGCCATTAAACTTGGAAGAAGGGGGAGGAGAAGAAATTCAAAAGCAGTTTTAGAAAAAGACAGTGGCCCTTTTTCAAAATTGTACCCTCCAGTCTTTTTATTTAACAGATAGACAGTATAAAACAAAAGATAATAAAGACAGGAGCCATTTCTTATGCTTCAGCTATGAGAACATATTCCCAGCCTGTGACAGAAAGTTGCATTTAAGGGTCTTAATACATCTTCAGCACAAAGTTATCCTGGCTTCAACATATTCATCCATCTCAGTACATTGATAATGCACAGAAATAAATGATGACAAAAAAAACGTAGTCAAACTTCAGTCCACAAACCAGTCAAAAGAATGTTTTCCTTCAGTACTATACAGACACACACATTGGTTCAGATGCTTCATATTTGATGTCAAGAAGTTATTAGTCAAATTCTTGTAGGCTTTAAAATCAGAGCAAAATGATTTTCAGCAAAATATTTCTAAAGAGAAACTACAATGATTAATACTGTTGACTAGCACACTTTACTACCCTGGAAATACAGCACTATGAATTCTGCAAAACTACCAAATCAAGTCAAGTGATTATTTTTCAAAGGAAAACTTGTTTTGTCACAGTATTGTTATTAACATCATACACCATATATCATACGATATTAACTCTGAAAATGAGCTAAGTAGTTTAAATGTAAAGTACAACTTTCACAAATATCCTAGGCATTTTTATTATTGACTACAGGGATAACCCTGATGTATTTTTATACTTAAAAGGAAAGATTCATTGATAACCCAAGAGTCTGCTAAATAGTAAAGTTAGTCCTGTATTATTCAGTAATTGCCCTAAAGACAGAAGCAAGCTATTCTTGAACTTCCAAAATATTTCAATAGCCCAGCTATTTACACATTTGGTTTAAATAGGATTATATATATTTCTCTATATATAAAAAGATTAAGATACCTGGATTAGAAGTTACATAGCCCTGTAAGTGTAGCAGAACCCTAAACAACAGCAAAAAATAACAATTCAGAAAAACACTAGTGGTTCAGCGGTAATCAATACCATTCAATGCATTTTTTAAAAGAACCTTGATTAGATAGCAGGTTTGTGTCACCGCTCAACCTTACAGCTTCGTCAATTCATTTTTAAAATGTAGTTTTCAATCAAACAAATTTCTTATAAGACTTCAAAAAATTCCTGGAAGGTAACAGGACCAACTTTGTCCCTCTAACCCTCCTCAAATTTCAAGAAAGGCATAAGATGGCCTATATGCACCTTATTGACTTTGTTATTCTTGGAAAAATAGGTACTAAAAAGGATGTTTTGATGGCTTTAACAAAAACAGGTGTGTAATAAACATGGTAATGTCATACTAAGTTGACTATCAGATTTAAATGATAGGCAACTTAAATATATACAAGACACCTAATTTTGAAGTGAACAGATATGCAGAATGTTTAGATTTGTATGTATTTTCAGCTTGTTTTGCTGATGTCTTTCAGCACAGCTCCCAGTCCATCAGCAGGGCAACAGAAAATTTTTGCATTATTTTTAGCAGTGTCATCTCTTCAGTTCAGATAGTTTCCCAGGTCCATGATCTCCCTTTAGCACCAAACTCACCTTCCATTACCCTCTTTGTCTATTATCAATTGATCTATGCAACAGTAGTAACAAGAGCTCCTGGAACCAAGACTGTGCGTCAACGAGAAGCAGAACAGGGCAAGTAAGGCTACAGCAATGTAAGTGCAAGAGGGAAACATCAACGGCAACAATAAAATCATAACACATGTTGTGATGAGTCCAATCTTCTCTCAGTCTAGGTAGGTAGAGGGTCATCATCTCCTTTATTACATTTGCACTTGCAGCACAGAACAAACGGTGTAGCAAGCAGAAGAAAAGGGGAGGCCACCAAAAGTAGAAGACCAAATCCTGCAAAAATTCCTACCACCTGCAAGACGAAGGAATAGCATTGCATTAGGGATAACAATTGTCTAGATTCTGTCTAGAGGACATCAGTGCACCATCAGTGTCCTTCAAAAGGATCTCAGCATATGCCATTGACCTTACCAGAACCAGGACTTCCCCCCAAGAGTCAGCTACAGTCAACTCCTGCGATCAGTAAACATGAGTGAAATCAGAGAGCAAACATTCATGTTTCATTGCTCCAGCCAGAGCTGTGCTGTGCCACACAACTCGGTTACATCACATAAAGTGACGCAGTTGGTTATTTGCCTTTCTGAGTTTCAAACAACTAGTGAAACAACTAGGTAGATATTTAGTATTTAGATTTGATCAAGAAAAAAGTATCAGAACCAAGACTACAAGAGATTCCTGCTTTCAGGTGCTCCCCTTTTTGCTGGAGAAAGCTCCAGAAAGAGCAGTCAAGGTTCAGGTTTGTTCACAGAAAATCTGGGAAGACTCTCACAAACTTCCCACCAGAAGAAATGCAAGCCTGGGAATCTCAGCCACAGCTTACAAACACTATGGACCACAGGAGGACTTTGCATATGTCAAATGGCTTTTTGCAGTCAGACCTGAGCTCAGTCTGCTGCTTCAGGGTACATGACCTAACTCTATCTAAAAGCATTTTTTTCACTCATGTTTATTGATCACCCTCTTCCCAGCATGGGCAGAGGAACACAGACCTACTCATTCTGTTACTGTGCCAAACTATTAGTTTCTGCAGAGTTTAAATTTGGAAAATTATTTAAAAAAAAAAAACCACATTCGAGTTGAGGTTCATTGCCACAGGCAACAGTAAGAGAGTAAGAGTAACGCTGCAACAATATGCCCGCAAATTATTTGAGAAAATAATTTAGATTTATTCACATGAGAGTATCTGTGAATAATTTTGAATAACGAGGGCAGGAGTGGAATGCTAATCTGCTAGCAAAACCTCACAACAGAAGACAACATGAAATTAGAGTGCAGTACTCATTATGAATTCTTCTAGCCAGGGCTAGATATGCTGCTTCAATTAGCTGGCAAATATTTAATTAGCCGAGGTATAGATGGGATGATTTACTAGTACTTTTGTTGGCCACGGGCAATTTCTCGTTCTGATTACTGTGTATTTCTTTTTGCAACCCTAGTATCCAGGGGTTTTCCAGCAGGGCTGAGGAAAGGCTGGTTGCAGGAGATGGCGCTGTGCGACCGCAGTTGCTGCTCTCACGCTGTCTCTTAGGACGCCAAATTCTTTCAGTCTTCGCTTTTGGCTGTCCACGGGCAAGGAACCCAAACTTCCTTGCCCTAACTATTTTATTTCTTGCCAAAAGCAATCTCTTTTTCAGCTTCAGAGGTGTGCACGTTTCATTACCAGTTCCTTTTTTTGGAGGTGCTGACAATCTCATGTAACTTCCATTGGGTAATCTTTGCATTTATCTGCTACAGATAAAACCCCAAAGTTTCATCTCCTTTAAAAATCATGAGCTGCAACTATTGCCATACTTCTCTGGAGACACATGCTCTCGCCTTGCAGCCCAAGCTAAGACGGCACTGGTCAGACAGAGCCAAGCTGGGAAATTAGAAATTCAGTGGACCAGATCAACTACTGGTCATTTTTATAAGATATCTATTTACACCTTCCTTTCAGCCTCAATATGCCATCAGAGAATTCATTAAGTTTCATTTTGTTTGTTGTGGGTTTTTTTTTTGTTTATTTTGGGGTGGGGTTTTTGTGGGTTTGTCTGTTTGATTGTTTGTTTTTTAAACAAAACTGCCTGCTGAGTATTACTTATTTTCCACTTGATTATGTTGCTTCTGAAGAAGTTGCTGCCCTACTCAGCATCAAGCCATCCCCTCTGGCCAAAACAAATATTTGTTTTTAAATCCACAAACAACAAACCAAAGGCTTACCTCAATTTGCCTTGGATGAATACTCAAAGAAACTTAACATAAGGAAATGGTTGCAATGTTGATTGGGCTTTAGTGGGTTTAGCAGAATTGTATCCTGCTCAGTAGAGAATTATCACTTTCTTTCTCAACAGTGACTAGAACATCAAACATGCTGTCTATCGAACATATCTGCACTAACTGCTGTGGCTAAGAACAGATTCCAAATATCAGATTAATCACCTCATATTACAGACATATCAAGAAAGCTCATGCACCCATATACTTTCTAAGATACCACTGAGCCAAGCAAAACCCAGTCCATAGCTCAGGCACCCAGGGCTGTATGTGGAGGGAGAGGGGTGCAATCCTTCTTCTTTTATACCAGTTTAGCTGTTTGTTCAGAATTGGGATTTATTCTCTAGACTTGGAATTTATGCTCAAATGGAATGAAATCTGTACTTCAAGAAAAGCCCTTCATCTCAAGCTAAGGTAGATATTTACTGGCACACAGTTAATTCAGGAACAGGTAACTCAGATACTCAGATGTCCCTGTATCTCTGAAGTGACTGTAAAGGCAGTAGATTCAACCAAGTCACACATTGGCATTTATGTTGTATCAAAATAGCACAGAGAGCTCTTTTATTACCAGCATTCATGGTCCAGAAAGACTGGATCTAGACTACTAGAGGCATCCCCATCTTCTTTGTAATTGTCAGTTTGAATCTGTGTTTGAAGCTACTGATAAACTCACTAGGTTACCTTCTACCTAGCCTACATGAATGAAACAACAGGAGTCCATAGCAGGATACTGAGCATACTCAGGCTAATTCCTTTCCAGTTCCGGATCTGGAGCTAAAGATCCCGTGCAAGATGAGTTTCCCTGTTAGTAATACAGATGGTCGCATACTAGTTTGTCTTGCACGTTTACTGAGACATATCTGGATTGGCACTTAAGTGGCTCTGCAAACGTACCCTTTCTAGTTCTCCGTGGCTTTCTGCCAAGGAGTGTCCTCTCTAGGAGAGCTAACTGTTCCTCTCCAAGCTACTCCTCTCTTTAAATCTGCTATGAAAATTATTTACCATTCAGCAAGGTGTTAAAATGAGTAAGGCAAAGGAAGGCACTAGGACAGCAGTAGACCTGTACAGAGCTTTTAAAGATCTGAGCGTTACCTGTGTTCTGTGCCAGATAACAGACGCCCTGGAGTGTCCCAGCTTATTTCGACAAGGTCCTTTGTCATAATGTATAAGGAGAAAATCATCCTACAAAATATTAAATGGAAAGGTAGGCAATAAAAAGAAGTAAAAACTGTTATAAAATACTATTTCCTGAGAACTTATAACCAGGAATTGTACAGGAAGATAAAAGCTTAGTGAGGTGGATACAGCCAGGTCCAACCATTCCGAAGTGATTTGTTTATAGTTAAGTGTCTTCACAAACAGGTTTGTTTAGCAAGTGTTACATGTCTATGATGAATCTCTTTTCCCAAAGGCTCTCAAGCTGCATTATTTAAATGCTAGTTGGAGATTAGCAAGAGGAACCAAGAAGATAAGATGCTCATTGCATGTATTTTACGCACATATACAGAAAGAGGAAAGGAAAATGAGTACTTGGTTCCTTTTATTAGTTGAAGAATAAAAGGACAATACAGATTTTTGAGAAGTTACATCCCCATCTGTCCTGCCATCCTTTGGCAAAACAGTCGGGATAGTAGGCCTAGTACCAAGGGAGCAATGCTTTTTAACTGAGCACATGAGAAGCCTATGGCTTAAGGACTTAGTAAAGCATTCAAGTGGGACAACAACAGGATCTGAATAGTCAGAGTAGCTTTCAGGAACCTAAAACATTTCCTTTGCTATTGTTAATGCTGCTATAAAATAAAACAGATGACATGGAAACAGATGTTGTGTATTTTACATGCTCTGATCCCTGGGCACAATAAGAGGCTGATTTTAAAAAAACATGAACATATGACAGCAGCAGCTTATAGATGGACAAATTCCTGGTGTTAGGAGAACATTGTATTCTTTTTCATATGTCAGATCTATTTCTTGTCCCACAGAATACAATGAATGGCAAACAAATCTGACTGCTAATCTCCTGCATAGTAATGCACCAAATCTAGAGTTTGTCTGTTAAACTTTCACAAAGAACGTTACTGTACTCATTCTGTAACTTCTTAAAGAAGGGGAACATTGAAAAGCTAGTACTAAATGAAGTACTGAAAAAAAAAAAAACAAACCACCGCAACGTCTCTCCTCCATGTTAGTTGCCATGTAAAGATTACAAACTGAATATTTTCAGAAAATTTTCTTTTTTAATAATTATTTCCTGACTCACATAGGCAAAATGCTAAGATTGCACAGGTCAGACAAGTAAAACAGCATACAAATCCTATCAAATTACCAGCATCAGCTCAGGGGGGTACTGGTCCACCAAGCTGGGCAGAAGCCAGTGAGCTACTATTTAACTGATTAATGAGACAGCTGGATGGCAAAGTAATGAAATTCTAAGCTTCTGAGAACCAGAGTGCACAGCATGTACTCACGTCAAGAGATTCCAGACAGTACCAGCAAAAGGCGTGTTTGCAGTTCTTACACATCATTTGGGCACAGCCTTCATCTCGTTCAATGTAAACTTTGCACTTTGGACAGCGTTTGATTGGAGCATCATCTTCTTCCATTTTAAAAACTGAACTGTGAAAGAAAGTGAGGAATTAGTAAGATGGTGGCCATGAAGAAAAGAACTTTTATGCACACTGTGCTAAGAAGGTAAGCCTACTTTTTTACGGGAGAAAAAAAAAAATAGATAAATTAGTAGAGATCCAGGTAATCAACTGAGTTTTGTTATTCAGGGATTTTGGCTGTATTCTACTTTTCAAACATGTTTAACAACTACAATGTCTACATAAGATTCAGGACATTTTCTTTACCACATATTTTATCAACTTTTTGTCATCTAGTGATACTAATAAATATTATACATTTTCCTCCTGAAATATATCAGATGAGCAGCAGCTAGTTCATAGTTAAATGTTTTGTATATCTAGATCATTTTCCTTTTCCGTACTTTCTTCTTTCCCAGAAAAGAAGAGGAAGCAATCCCTTGATGGCAGAACAAACCCAGACTACATTCCTTCAGACTGAGGCACCAGGGAGAGATTGCTTGTCTCTGCCCTCCTCGAGGATTCTCCCTAGGAATCTCCCTCCAAATCAGGCAACACGAGTTTTTTTTGGGCATGCCGTTCTCTTAGAGTTGACCTCTTCATCTCTAAGACTGTCCTAATGAGTAATGGTTCATGAGTTAGGGTTAGCACTGCCTCTTCTTGTCTTGCATGACTGTGCAAAACCATTGGATTTCCCCTCATATAGTGGGCACAACACAGGAACGTGAAAACACTGGAACAACATTTATCTCCCTTGAGTACCTTTCTACCATTTGCAGGCTTTATGCACACTAAAAACTAACATGTACATGAACAAATGACACTTCCTGCAGCCACTGACAGTGGGAGATACAAGAGTCACTGATGAGGAATCAACAGTTTGCTGGAAAACAGGCTTGACCCTTGGTTGATTTGCCCAACAGGAGGATAAAACGACACACTGATTAATCACACTAGGGGCAACTGTATCACAGAAAAATGCCTTGAATCCATAAACTGTATATGAAACTGCAAAAGCATGGTAGCACAAACTGCTACTGGCACATTATGCTCAAAATAATGAAAAAACAAACCTCAACTGAGTAAAAAATGAAGCATGAAATAAAAACTGAAAGCAAGCAAAACACTAAGGAAAATAGATAAAGTGTTTTACCTTGCCATGAAGTTTAGTGAGCTTCAGTTCTGGTCAAGCACACACAAAAAGCATGCGCAAAAGTTACTACATTTGACCAGGAACTCATCATGACAGCATCCTATCTAGTCATCTGTTACAGCAAAGCTTGAAAGAAAGCAAGTTATGAACAGCTAAGTCCAAAGCTGGTCAAGGCTTTAATGATACCTTGAACTGCTGTACAATCTTCGAAAAAGCCCAAGCATTAAGTGAAACACATGCACAACAGCCTTTCTTATTCACTGGCTGCAGTGTGCCACTGGCAACAGCTTGAAACAGAACTTAAGATCATTGGTCAAACATGCAACAATTAGGATAGTTGACAGAGTATCCTAAAAATCACTGTATGGTATGACATTACCAACTCTCACACTGTCCAGACTAGCAGCAGCAACGAGATCTTCTCTGAAGGGAAGCTCATGAGCTGCCTGGATATCATGTTTTTCCCACTGGGGTAAAAGGGCAGCTGACATAGGCTCAAGCAGTTCCTTTGTGCTTTGCCGGGAATGGTGGCAAGGAGCGAGGCCACAAGAGCTATTCAGTTTTGGAATACAGCATTAAAAGAACAGGAATGACTAAGTGAAGGAAACAGCTTTAAAACAAAAGATCAGGAAAATGCCTCTTTACTATCCATACTCCCATTTGTCAAAAGATGTGAGTGCTTTGTTTTTAAATACTTGATCTTTTGCAACAATTTACCTTGTTTCTCCTGGAAGAAAAGAGATTGGCATGTTCTCTTGACAGCCTTGACCTGGATGCCAATTAGATTTGCAAGCAGAGCAGAACTCAATGTCGCAGGCCTTGCACTGGACCAGCTGGGGGTCCTGTGGGCTTGATTCCTGGAGCTGGCAAACTGCCTGGCAAGTAGAGGATGGACACCAAGTCCGACATGGATCCAAAAGCACTTCTGTAAAGGGGCATAAAGGAACAAAATCTGAAGGCGGTTACAAGATCGGCCTTCCATAACAATGTACTCTAGCTGAGGTTGACTGACAGGGCTTTTGAAGACATATATTTTCAAAAGAAGCCTTTTAATTTATGCTACCCACTTAGACATAAATCCGGCTTGCTTTGCAAACAGGCACCAAACTAAAGCCCAATTTCCCGAGTTTGAATTCATTGCCCACTTTCCTTCATTCACTGAACTTAACTTGTTCTGAGACTGAGATGTTGCATTTTTCTTCAGTTGTACTTGAAGTTAAATAGAGCATATACTATGCAGGCATAACCCATCAGAAAGTGTTTTTACAGTGCTTTGCCCAGTAGGGCTCTGTTTCAAATTGGTCTCTGCCCTAATGTAACCACATGATTAACAATAGCATATTATGACTGTTATACAGTTTCATCCCCTTCTTGGAGGCAGGTTAAGTCATTTCATGTTTCAAAGCCTACTGAAGTCAATAAAAAACAACAAATTACTTCAGTGGTCTCTAGGCTGGGCCCTACCCTCAGCAAAACCTTACTGTAAGTTCTCTATGGCCACACAGTTCCATATCGTCATAGGCACCCAGACAGCTTATAATCTCATAAAAATTAACAAGGTTCATATTATCATGAACCACCTAGTAATTCTGCTCCAGATGCCATAACACAAGGTAACGGTGGCTCTGTAAAAACAGTCAGTCTACCTCCCCAGCCCCTGGAGTACTGGTAGTCAACTCAAACAGCAAAGCTCGAAATAGAAGTCACTCCCTCCCTTAGTTACACAGGAATGTAATACTTAGCAATTTTCTTTCCTTAGTTTATTCCCAGAATGTTGCAATTCTGAGAATCACCCAGGCAAGAACTGAAACAACGTTTTTTGGGTTTTGGTGTGTTGTTTTTGGTTTTTGTGATGACCAAACAATTAATGCACAATGCTACTGCATGAAAATGTGCAGAGCCAGATTCCGATTTATGAGATGGCTCTGGAATGATACCATTCCCGCAGTCTTCCAATAGGTAGTGTTACACACGTTACCTCTTTCAAACTGTAGCTTCTTGTACCTTTGCATGATTTCTGATGCAACCATGCACTCAATCTGTTAAAGGAAGGAAAAGGAAAAGACAAATTTCCAGTTAGGAACAGCAATAATCTGAGGCATTTTCAACAAATGGAGTCAAAATATTTGACCTTCAGAGAATTATTAAAAATGTATGTTGGCAACAATGGCAGCTGCAACATACAGAGCAAGATACGTTTAAACATCCTAGAAATAAAAGAAAAAATCCACAACCTATTTGCAGTAAAAGTGTACCTCATTTTCTTGCAGATGACCTCGCTTTGGGCAGGCAGCATCAGGGCAGCTGATTGCTGTTTCTAGACCTTCTTTAATCAAAAGTTCCACATACTGTTTTAGGCACTGTAAGAGAGCCAAAGACTGAGTTAACTATCCCACGAAGAATAAACCACTCCATATTTTAACAGCTTTCCTCTGAAAACCTGAAGAACTCAAACTTATTTGAAAAACCAGATGCTACTGTGTCCCTCTTACAACCATGGGTCATGCTCACAGCTTTTGTCACAGTTATACCTTTAAATAGAAAATAGCAAGTTCATTTCCTCATCAAGTAGCTCTTCCTCAGTTTAAAACATGCAGCAAATTAAAAAAAAAAACCAGTAATAGTTAAAATGACAAATCAAACTGGGAGCTAGGAGGGGGAAAAAAAACACAATAAAACACCACTAAGATAAAATTAAATTAACCACACTCCAAAAATCTTTATGTGACTAGAAACCACAACACAGCTTAGTAAGCAGAGACTACCCATAGACAGACATCTGTCAAGCATACCAGAGAGCAAAAGGGAGTGGTGTATCTTGCCTTCTATTTCTAGGAAATAGCTATCTGAACTTCATGGTTAAAGATCTATCTTTTCCATAGGAAGAAAAAAATGGGAGAACTAGGACTCCTAGAAGAACTACAGTTTCCATGGGGACTGAATAATAAATATTGGTAATACTAATACTTTCCTCTCCTAGCAACCACAGCATTTTACCCAAGTCATAACTAGAAACGTAGCATCTAACAGTAGAGTACAGCACGACTGTCGACAAAACAGAGAAGAAGGGTGGATATTTTGGACTAAGGGCAAATTAAGACCAAACCTTTTTACTCTCGAAGAGCAGCCACCCTGCTCCACCTCCACACCTCCCACATCAAGGTATGAGCTATTGCATAGCCATTTGCCAGGAAGGCAAGGGGAGTGATAGGGAGAGATCCTTCTCTCTGCAGATACCGTGCAGCTTCTTCCAGCCTGACGCTACACAGAAAGAGCAAACGACGGTCTGCTTTCCAGCAGATGGGTCACCCTTGGTGTTCTCACCCTGCTCACGAGTTTGCAGTGGCAAACTGGAGACAGTAACAGAAAGTAGGTCCCTCACCCTCCATTACCAGATAGGTGAATAGAGAGTGAGGCCAGACCAACAGCAGAGTGAAATGAAGACACAAAAGCAGCTCAGCATACAGCTGCGTGGGAGGCGAGAATTGCACATTCTGCAGCAAGCTGGCAAACAGGGTCTTCAAATAGTGTTTTCAGACATGCAAAAGGCACGCAGCCGCTGACCCACCATCAGCCTGGGAAGGCAAAGGGCTGCACCGACCTTGCTGAGCCCTGCGTGCCCAACTGCAGGTCGGAGAACAAAGCCGCTTCTTCCTTCCAACCATGCCAAACAGGTCCATCAATGAGCGCATTTCCAGCCTAACCCTTTACACAGGGCTTGTAGCTGCTAAGGTCTAGACTTTGAGTCTACTCATTCAGCCTCTTCTCTTTCTGTTCTGCCTCTTGATATGTCGATTCCTCTCCTTTCAGAGACCTTATCACCTATGTTAACAATTTAGATTTTTACCTCTGGCAGCTTGATTGCAGCAAAAACTTCACTTCCTGCTCACATAATTTCTGCTGCTCTAGATTTTCTGGTGGCAACATGCCACCACCTTGATAGCACAACAAATCGTTTCTGTTAGAGTCCCTTTCCTTGCGTCTCCTACTCAACAGAGATGACTGCTCCATTTTTTGGAAAGAAAAACAGACTGGATAATTGATATCTTTAAAAGTTTTCCATGTTTAAAAAAATCCACATGTGATAGACTACGGTCTATGTCTTCCTCTCTATCAGTAGGAATTTAACGAAGACAACTGCTCACCTAGTAGACGTTCGACTTGCAGAAGGTTTCCAATCCTTCACTTAGAGCTCTGCAGGGCAGGTGGTGGAGCCATTCAAGAGAACCACGAGCAGCAACCACAGCAGGCTGAGCTCTCAAGAACCAGGTCCTAGGCTGCATGCCTTGGCAAACTGCAATTTCAACTGTAGTGAGGTATTAGTGTTGCCATAACAACACTGCTGGCTCTTCCCTTTCGTCTCCATTTGCAGACATCAAGTGTGGATTAAAATGAAAATGCATACATTTTTAATGCCAGCACTTAGCACTTATAGAAAGTACTTTTCAAGCTGAATGAGCTTTGCCATCATTAATCATTAATGCGGTTAATTCTCTTCCTCAACCTGTTTGGGACCACTGCCAAAGCCCATTCGATTTGTTTCCCTTTCCTCACATCTTCCAAGGAATGACACAGTTCATCCCTGCCCTGAGCAGTGTCCAAAGCCTTCCTCTTCCCCTGATGTGGCACTGGCCCCCGCCTCCTCAAAACCAGCACAGTCAAGTGTACTACTTATGCTACACCTTCCGGGAACACAGATGCTGTCTTGAGGCCATGAAATATCACTGTAAGTTAGGTGGCGTATAAAACACCCTGTCCATTCAAGACTTCCTCGCTCCAGAGATTTCTTGGGTGGAGAAGGAGTAACTCAAAGTGGTTGCAAGAGAATCTGAAGCACAGGGTAGCAGTGGCTTCTCCTTAGATTGGACACAAGATGTGCCACTTGCGTCAGAAAATTTTAAACTGACTATAGTACTAGAAACACATCAGCATGCACAGTAGGATTAGGTACTCAGTTATATACTATGAAAAATTCAGTACAAAACAACTACAAAAAGACGACAAGTAAAGCATTGCTCATTTTCTATGCAGTTTGTAGTTGATCTCATGCTGGAAAAAATATCTTCATAGCCTTTCCATTAAGGCAATAAAGGGTATAGGGTGATGTGATATGATATGACATGATTTTTATATATGATATATATGATAGTCACATCGAACAACTTTCAAGATTAACTGTATTACATCATTTTTCCCAGAGAAAACAGGAGCTGAAATTAGGTACCTAAGGGCTGAGGTCTGAATATGGTCACAAGATATCCTTCTTGTTGTATACTGACCCATACAAAACCAATATGCTGAGAAGCATCTTTATTCTTCCCTTAATGGACATATGTTAATGGAAAGATACTTTTATTTGAAGCAATGCTTCTTCTAAATTCCACATTTTCCTTTCTTTAAAAAAAACCTCACTGTATTTCAGCAATTAAATGACTAAACATTATTTCAGTCAGGCATACTTGGAGATACTCTAAACCCATCAAAAACTGATGGTGGTTATTCTGTACCTTTCTGCTTATGTATATAGTCTGACATGATGAGGTCAGGGTAAGACTTGGCATTTCACAAAAAATACCTCTTTACTGAAATAAGTAGGTCATAAGAGGAAATGTTTCCTTCGCATTCAGTTTTGTACTTCATTTCTGTACTCTGACAATCTTCACCTGGAATAATGAAGGCCTGCCTAGGCAGCAAGAAGAGAGAACCAAGCGTGTAAATTTTTAGTGATTAGTCCAGCTACAGTAACAAACCATGTGTGTGCTCCTACTCCTTTCTCAATCCAGAACTAAAACACATCAGTTTATAACAATCATTAGGCAAGTTACTGTTTTACATCCTAGTGGCAACAAGTGAACAGGTGATTGCAGTAGCTTAGATTTCTGCCCAGCATGCATACTTTCAGCATACCAAATGATTGAGGAGATGAAAAGAACAATTATTATATGATGGCACTCTAGGACACTACTAAGGTTGTTTGGGTTCCTTAAATATACAGATCTATACCTTACATTCATTTTACAACTTCTTATATTTTTAAATTAAGAGGAGATTGTAAAATACTACCATATACGAATGTTAATACAGGGAATTCCATGAAAACTGCCATATAACTTTTGTGATTTCCCATAGACAAAGGAAAGCAAAGCACTGCACAACATATGTGTTCTATATAAACTATACACAGACTATGTAAACTATATATAAAAGCACACACATATATATATAAACCACATATGCTTTACATAAACTGCAGGTCAAGAGGCATCGCATGCCCCAATTGCTGCTGAAATCATCCAGAAGAAACTGGTTAGCTCCCCTGAGCATTACACCTGTATTTTTCCTTGTGCATGCAGACTCCTTGTGCATTCCTGTTCTGTCTTTCCTGCACATCACCATTGTCCTTTCTGGTGTCTGGACAACTTTTTCTTTCACCTGGTAATCTGAGAATCCTACTGTTGTTTGCTGTCCCCATGACAAAGGGCAGGAGCACATCTACCTTGAGGAGTTTTGGCCAAGATACATTCTTTCACAAGGACCAATGGAGAGCTCAACTCAGCAGCATTTTACTATCAGTTGTCTACATAAATTAGAAACACTTTTTTTGTCTCAGCTCCATAGATGGCTTATAAAGACATGACTTCCTCTCTGAAGCTGCCAAGCACAGTCTAATATTTAATGCAAGATGAGTTGTACTTCTAACCTTTGCACAGAGGATTGCACCACACAGAAAGGTATATCCATGACCATTGATGTGCTGCTGCTTTACAGCTGCACAGCATAAGATCAAAATACCCTGAGCATCAAAACGGTTATTTTTTGCATAATTTCCAAACTGTAACACATACTTTCACTCCGCTGCATTTAACTCTAACAAATCTGCACAGGTCATAGCAAAATCTCAACATAAAGAATTAAAATGTCTGGCTTTTAATTTTCTTTTAGGAGAATTCGAGCAACAATTATGTCTATTTCTGATGATAGTGCTTTGACATTACTTTCTGTTGACACCCAAAACCAAATAAAAGCCATCACAATTCATAAGAAGGAATCTGACTTTCATTGTTTCCATATGAGGCAACATATATCTACCGTCTACTTTGAGAGAAGAAATGTGTTCACTTGGTGCCTAAGGTAATTTTACAATGCAAAGCGCACATAATTAAAAACACTTGAAGATATTTTGGGGGAACATCTTCATTTTTTAAATAGAAGAGCACACCTTTTCAAAAAGTTTCAACAAATCTACTTTAAAGAACATGTTGCTACTATCGCAGGAGACAAATAATGTCTTTTCAAAATGTCACCTTTTATTTGAGAGTTAGGCAGGCAAAAAGATTATCCTGTATTATTTTCTCAACAGCTGCTAGGTGGATTTTGTCAAAATGCAGACTACTCTAATGCTGCAGATACAAGTGCCAAGTCATATGGGAAATTTTATAAATAAGTCTATGGATTTGGAAAGGCCAAAAAAACATGACAGGATTGCAGAGCCAAGGATATCATCACTGTATCATTTGATTTATTTCTTAAAACTTTAAATGTATTTTAATGCTGGCACTAGGCCACTGCCATCCCAAAACGAAATGTGCACTACATGCAAAAATCATCACATGCTGGTATTAGTAAAACACTTTAAAAAACCCCAAACTGCCACTGATAAAATTGAAAGGGAAAAAAGAAGAAATAAAAGGAAAGAAATCAAGCATTTAACACATTCTTAAAAAGAAAGGAAATGGTTTTGTGTTTTGGTTTTTTTTTTTTTTTTTTTACAATGCACTTAAAGGTGAATATTAAAGGTAGACAAAGGCAGTTGCTATTTTTCACAAATATTAACCAGATAAATAACCCTTCACCTCAGGCAAACAATCACTAAGAGTTCTACACCACACTTCAGGAACACAAGGAAGGACTAACATGCTTTTTCAACAAGGGAGATTTATTTTATTTTATTTTTAAAAGATTTATTCTAAAATTAGCAGGCCTAAGTTTCAGTGCAAAGAGAGGAAATGGAAAAATACTACTGGGAAGAAAGCTCAAATCAAACACGAAAATGTTTCCAAGTAAGATGATTATTAACATATAGACTAAACCTGAGGATGGTTTAGTCTATACGTTATGGATGAGGCCCTGAGCAACCTGATCTAGTTGGAGATATCCCTGTTCCTTGCAGGGGGGTTGGACTAGATGACCTTTGAAGGGACCTTCCAGCCCTAACCATTCTATGATTCTAAACTGCTGAAGTCCCACAAATTCTGTAACATGTGCAAACAAGGACTAGATGAGCTTCTAAAAACTTACATACATATATACACACATATATTTATATCAACTTGCATTCAGCCACATGAAGAGTCAAGAAACATTGGTTGGTATTTTATGATCCACATTACGTTTATCTACCCTGATGTCATTTGTAGAGATCCCTTTTGGCCGTACGTTCGAGGAAAGAATATGAAGAATACCAAAAAAAAAAATTGAGTGAGAAGCACTTATTTAGCAAACTTTTGTAGCTATAAACCTACAGTTTGGTCTACGGGCAGTTTTTGTGCTAAAAGAATACTAAGCCAAAGCTGAAACTTCATGTGATGAGGCTACACAGACAAACAAAACAACTGCAACAACTACTTTTGATAGTATTTTGTAATATTTTTCTTTACATTATTTAAAAATGAATACTGAGATGGTGATATCTTTTCTCTCCATAAGACAGTCTTGTCTTAAAGTCAAGGTTTTGTATGCTTTTGTGGCACGATTTTTATCTCTGCAACAAAACAAAGGATATCAAGAACAAATATGTAAGACTACTCTTGTTACTGCCTTCACATTTGTAGATTTGAAGTACTGCATGTCAAGATAAGTGATTGTTTCATCTCGCGATTTATTCTTAAGGATGATGAACCAGCTGCAGGGTTAATAAAAATCAGAATTTCTGACAGTGAAGATTTCAAACAACCATAGAATGGTTTGGGTTGGAAGGGACCTTAAAGATCATCTAGTTCCAACCCCCCTGCCATGGGCAGGGAAATCCTCCACTACACCAGGTTGCTCGAAGTCTTACCCAACCTGGCCTAAAACACTTCCAGGGATGGGCAGCCACAATTCCTCTGGGCAACCTGTTTCAGTGCCTCACCACTCTCAATGAAAAAAATTTCTTCCTTAGATCTAACCAAAATCTACCCTTTTTCAGTTTAAATCCATTGCCCCTTGTCCTACCACTACACGCCCTTGGAAAAAGTCCCTCTCCAGCTTTCCTGTAGGCCTCCTTCAGATACTGGAAGGCTGCAATAAGATCACCCCGGAGCCTTCTCTTCTCCAGGCTGAACAGCCCCAACTCGCTCAGCCTGTCTTCATAGCAGAGGTGCTCCAGCCCTTTGATCATCTTGATGGCCCTCCTCTGGACCCACTCCAGCAGCTCCATGTCCTTCTTGTGTTGGGGACTCCAGAGCTGAATGCAGTATTCCAGGTGGGATCTCACGAGAGCTGAGTAGAGGGGCAGAATCACTTCCCTCAACCTGCTGGCCATGCTCCTTTTGATGCAGCCCAGGATACGGTTGGCTTTCTGGGCTGCCAGCACACATTGCCAGCTCATGTTGAGCTTCTCATCCACCAGCACTCCCAAGTCCTTTTTCTCAGAGCTGCTCTCGATCCATTCTCCACGCAGCCTATACTTGTGATTGGGATTGCCCTGACCTACGTGCAGGACCTTGCACTTGGCCTTGTTGAACTTCATGAGGTTCTCACATAGGCCCACCTCTCCAGCCTGTCAAGGTCCCTCTGGATGGCATCCTTCCCCTCCAGCGTGTCCACAACACCACACAGCTTGGTATCATCTGCAAACTTGCTGAGGGTGCACTCGATCCCACTCTCCATGTCACCAACAAAGATGTTAAATAGCACTGGCCCCAGTACTGACCCCCTGAGGAACACCACTCGTCACTGGCCTCCACTTGGACATCAAGCCACTGACTGCAACTCTGAGTGCCACCATCCAGCCAATTCCTTATCCACCAAATGGTTCATCCTTCAAATTCATGTCTCTTCAATTTAGAGAAAAGAACATCAGGGGAATTCAGGCACCCCATGAGGACCAGGGCTCATGAACATGAGCTGCTCCTATCTGTCTATAGAGGGCCTCGTCCACTTGGTCTTCCTGATCAGGTGGCCTGTAGCAGACTCCCACTATAACATCACCTGTCCCTGCCCTCCCTTTAATCCTGACCCATAAACTTTCAGTCAGTTCCTCATCCATCCCCAGGCAGAGCTGCATGCGCTCCAGCTGGTCTTTGACATAGAGGGTGACATCTCCTCCTCACCTCCCCTGCCTGTCCTTCCTAGAGAGCCTATATGTTTCCATTCCAACACTGCAGGCACAGAAGCCATCCCACCACATCTCTGTGATGCTAACAACATCATAGCCCTGCCAGGCATGCACACATCTCTAACTCCTCTTGTTTATTTCTTTGAAAGCAGATTGTCTCTGAGAAGATGTCTGTATAAGCGCAAATGATCTATTAAAGTTCAAAGTAGTACCACAAATAGTAAACATCTGTCTACCATACATGTGTGTCTCAGATGTAGGTGGTTTGTGAGGTCGAGTATAGCTTGTGTTCTTGGATTTGGTCAGTACAGCTGACAGTGTATCTAATAAAGAAAAAAGATCACTGCCATGGTCATGTGTATGCCTCAACCAGCTTGAGAAATATTAGACTATGGCAAATATCCTTTGGGACACAGCAATCAATGGCTGTGAAAATCAAAAGCAGGATCAAGCAACAGGAACTACATGATCCTGAAAAACAAGTGCCTGTTTCCAGCTGAATGCCTTAATAGAGAAACAGAAGGCAACAAAGACCTACATTTGCCTTCTCTTTGAAATGGTACGTTGGTGGGTTTTTTTGAAGGCGTTTATATACACATTTATATGTGAGTGTGTACTTTAAAACACATAGAAGATGAACAATTTTTCTTCAGACAAATCTTCCACATCAGTAAATAGTCAGAAGAAAATGGCTAAAAGAGATGGCTAAATTCTAAACGCAAGAATAATATCTTGTGTTCATGCATATCTTCATCTTAGATGAGGTATTTCAAGTGGATGCAAATGCAAAAGTTTTTTTCATATTGAATTTTACCCCTCCATTACCTTGCAGAAGCTGCTTGTTCTCACTTATTCAGGGCTGCAACTGATAGAAACACACAGAGTAAACTTTACAAAAATAAATTTGTTTTCAAATGCCAAAATATGCAGGATGAAACTCAAACATTCAGGAGGCAAAAACAACAACAACAAAAAATTCAGTTTTCCCTTATATGGTTGTCCGAGAAAAGTTTATTCTATTTCAGATCAGAATGAGTATCTCTGAGTGGGAGGACAACACACCTGCAGCAAACAAAGGGCCTTTCACTTTCATATGGAAAACATTATGCAAACAAAAATGAACTAGTTTTCCCAACACCCAGATGAAGACAGATAATGTTAATCTCATTTAGTAACATAACAAAGAAGAGAGGAGAGCTGAAGCCTCTGAATCAAATTGAGTTTTCACTCAGGGTTCTGCAGTTCCCAACTGTACATTAATTGCTCTGTAAAGAGGTGACTATTATTTAAGCAGGGAGTTTTGTCATCACAGCACCTACAAGTCAAGTTAGAACCCAGTCAGCCATGTGAACTGCTATGAAAACACATCGTGATCTCTAACCATGAAGCTTCTACTGACACATCATGTGTCAAGATTAGCATCAATTCTCTGCTGAGGTTTGGAGGAAGTGAGCACAAGCAGCAAGCTCTGAGCTTTGGGAAACAGGAAAACATTACAGCTGCTAACAAGTACCCAAAGCTCTATAAAACCTCACTAACCACTAAGTCTTCCCCTCCCTCCTGTTTCAAAGCAAGCAGGGCATCTCTTGGTAGAGGTGAGGGATAATCCTGGCCTCAGCCTGGTGCTGCCCTGCTACAGCAGGTTTCCCTTAGTGTCGTGATTTAGGCCGACCTGGCAAATAAACTTCACACAGATGCTCTCTCACTCCTTCCCCAGTGAAATGGAGAGGAGAAAAATATAATAAAAGGACTGGGGGTCAAGAAAAGAACAGAGAAGGAGCACCGACTGACCATGGTCCCGGCCAAAACAGACTTGGCTTTCTTAAAGCAAAGCAATTTATTAACAGTTACTTAAAAGGAGAAAGGGAAAAAAAAACAGGTACTTGAGAGGATAAAAAGAAACAAAGCCAGATCTTAAAAATAACACTTCCTGCCCCCTGCCCCCCCCCCGCCCCCTTTCCTTTTCTTCCCAGCTCTACCTCCTCCCCCAGTGGCGCAGGAGGACAAGGAATGGGGGAGTGCAGGTCAGTTCATCCCATGTTGTTACTGACACTTCTTTTCTTAAAGGAGGAGTCCTTACACCCTTTTCCCTTGCTCCAGTGGATCCTCTACTCAAAAGGAAAAATCCACAGACTTCTCCAGAGTGAGTCCTACCCGCAGGATGCAATCTATCCCCATCGGATTGCTCCAGTGCAGGCTTTACCACAGTCTCGGATTCTTAGGGAGTTGTTGCCACTCACTCCAGTGTGGGTCGTCGCATGGACTTTAGATGCATCTCTACCTTTTCATGTGTCCCAACACGAGCATCCTCAGGCTCAGGCATCTCTTCTCCAATGTGAGCTTCTCCACAGGCTGCAAGCGGGTCTCTGCTCCACCGAGTCTGTCCTGGCTGCAGGGAGCCACCTGCCATCTCGCCACCGGTTGCAGGGGAAACTCAGCTCTGGCACACCTCATCCTGTTCCATCTTCACTGACCTAGTGTCAGTGTGGCTGTTTCTCTCAGATCTTAGCCCTCTCCGGGTGAACTCGGCCCAGTGGGCACCCCGGGAGCAGGGCACTCCCCAAGCAGCTCCGCCGACGCCATCCTCAGCGGGTGGCGCCAGTCCGGCATGGGCAGCCGCGTGGCCGGGAGCCAAGAAGCGGGGGCAGCAGCCCCCTCCCTTCTCTCCTCACCCCCTGGCAAAGCACCTTTTCCAGTTCTTTTGTCCCAGCTTACATAGGGCAATTCGCAGAGGCACCGATTGGCTCAACGCCGAGGGGGATGGGAGTTCAATCTGGTGGCCAGAACCAGGTCTGACCTGGTTCCAAAACCAGGGAAGTCATAGGGAGCAAATCCCCTCTCCTGCCACCAGAGCCCCTTTCCATCAAACCATCACACTTGGCAAGTAGGGACAAACCATGGCAGATAAGGAAGGCAGTCAAGTCCACCTGCTCCCATCCATGCTGCTTTTGGTAGCTGCCTTGCCCCAGGGGAAGCAGAAATTGATGCTGCCTCATTTGGAATGAGAGAACACTAAATAAATCATGCTTTTTCCTGTCTTTCAACTCAGAGGCCAGCAAAGCTCTAGGTGCTTCCAGTCAAAAGCATGACAACAAGAAAAAACAAACAACGAAAAAAAAGGCCTGCTGCCAGTTACAGGCAGGCTAATGATATTTGCCTTGCTGATCACAAGGTCTCCCCTTCCTTTCAGATCTTCAGCCTATGAAGAAGCTCAACTAGGGGAATGACTAGAATTAAGTAGACATGTATGAACATTCACGATTAGGCAAATGCAGTAATCCTGGTTGAAGGGGAATAGTGATTGCAGGAGAGTCTATCACTATCCCACTGGCGTGCTACTTGAGAGAGAATACACTTAGGTATGGACTTCAATCACAGTTCTACCAAACTCAGAAGGACACGTAAAGGACCAGGGAATGTTAATCAGCTGTCTCATGGGCTTAAGATAGAGTTTATGGGTAAGAATCAAAGTACAAGTGTCTACCAAATAGATATAAAATTGGCATAGCAGTATTAGTTTCAAACACAACAAAGCTGATCTACATGTCCACATCTAGCCAACAAGAAAACACAAACAAGCAGCAGAAGGTAGGTTTCAACATCAGTTCTGTTATTTTCTTTTTGATTGTGGGACTTCTCTCTCACAGATCTGAACAGCACTCTTTCCTTTCATTGGCAACAAGGTCGATTGAAGATGAACAATCAAAATACTTTTTGCCATCAAAGCCTCGCAGGCTTCATATTTCTTCTAGATATTTGCTTGCCTGGTCTGCCTACTTGATTCTTTTTTTTTTTTTTTAAATTTGAGAAAGGTAAGCAATGAATCCTCAGGTACCAGAATTATCAGCACTGAATAAAGTCTTGAAGAGGACTGAACAATCTAATGTGAAGCCAAGGAGAGCTTAGCCTGTCTTGAGTAAGAGCAGTGGTATCACTGTACTTGCAACATATTATTTGGCACTTCTATGCATATGTTTTTATACATAAAACTAAAATATGTACACACATATACATGTAATCCTGAATCACAACACATTTCAGCAACTAACTGATGGACTTCCATCCCAGAACATCAACAGGGAAAAAAAAAAAAATCATAGAATGGTTAAGGTTGGAAGGGACCTCAAAGATCATCTAGTTCCAACCCCCCTGCCATGGGCAGGGAAATCCTCCACTACACCAGGTTGCCCAAAGCCTCATCCAACCTGGCCTTGAACACCTCCAGGGATGGGGCATCCACAACTTCTCTGGGCAACCTGTTCCAGTACCTCACCACCCTCAATGTAAAGAATTTCTTTCTTATATCTAACCTAAATCTCCCCTCTTTCAGTTTAAAGCCATTGCCCCTTGTCCTATCACTACACACCCTTGTAAAAAGTCCCTCTCCAGCTTTTCTGTAAGCCCCCTTTAGGTACTGGAAAGCTGCTATAAGATCACCCCGGAGCCTTCTTTTCTCCAGGCTGAACAGCCCCAACTCGCTCAGCCTGTCTTCATAGCAGAGGTGCTCCAGCCCTCTGATCATCTTCATGGCCCTTCTCTGGACTTGTTCCAGTAGCTCCATGTCCTTCTTGTGTTGGGGACTCCAGAGCTGAACACAGTATTCCAGGTGGGGTGTCACGAGAGCAGAGTAGAGGGGCAGAATCACTTCCCTTGACCTGCTGGCCACACTCCTTTTGATACAGCCCAGGATACGGTTGGCTTTCTGGGCTGCCAGCGCACGTTGCCAGCTCATGTTGAGCTTCTCATCCACCAGCACTCCCAAGTCCTTTTCCTCAGGGCTGCTCTCAATCCATTCTCCGCCCAGCCTGTACTTGTGCATGGGATTGCCCTGACCCACGTGCAGGACCTTGCACTTGGCCTTGTTGAACTTCATGAGGTTCTCACAGGCCCATCTCTCCAGCCTGTCAAGGTCCCTCTGGATGGCATCCCTTCCCTCCAGCGTGTCCACAACACCACACAACTTGGTGTCATCACAACACCACACAACTTGTAATTGTAAAAAAACCAAACTTGTAATTTTAGTCCTTATACAACTGGTAACACACCAAGAGAACATCCTGTCCTTTAAGACACATGAGAATTTCATCATAGATTACAAAATGGTCAGAATTGCACGCAGGAATTGGACTAAAATTGCTTCCTCCTTATCTCCCCTCACCCCCAAAAAAGCAAAGACTAAGTAATACCTGAAAAATCTTGATGCAGTAACTAATACAAAACAAAATTAAACAGAACGAAAAGAGTGATGCTTTGTTTGCCTTACTCTCCCTTTCCTTCTGTAAGGAGATAAGTGTCATAAGGAAAGCTTTCTGAAGAAAACATGCAAAAATCAATTACTCATCCTGGGGCAAGCAACTGCCAAGTAACTATCTTGAAATTTAAGGCTACTACTACTGCATGCTATTAAATGACTTTTTCCTACTTAAATAAGAAGCAAGACGTTTAAGCATTTTGATCCAAAATTTGAAACACACACTTAAGATCAGCCCTGTTGCTGATATGATTCCAAAGGGAAAGGGATATTAGTTTGCCCCTTGACAATACTCGGAAAAACAACCAAACAAAAAGCCAACGGCAGATAGCTTATTTTCCTTTCTACTCTCCCGACTTTTGTTCCTCTGGTACCTTGAGCAATCCAACAAAGGATACATTCCTAATGGATGAGATATACAAAACTTGAGAGAGCTCAAAGCATTGTGTGTGCATTAACGATCATAACAATAAAAACCATAATGGAGTATTGTACCAATAGCCACAACTGGCAAAATAATACGATGGGAAATTGTAGCGTCTATGCCTTATCAGCAGAGGAGCGGCAGTCTGCGCTATTCAATCCATGCACAGCTCTGCCAAAGAGCAAAAGGAAACAGTGTCCCTATTCTGTCTTTCTGAATAGCAATGTTGTGTTACTGTGTAAGTGTCAGGAAGAGACAATCCCTCACGAAATCTTTGCCACGGCACTTCTATGGTTATAAGGAGTGAAGACTTGCAGACAGAAATATAGGATTGAGAAATCCGCACGTTGGTCTAAATTCTGCCTACTTACCTGTAGCACTGCACTTGAAAGATCTCTTCGTAATAAATACTCACGCTGTCTCAGCTTGCTGTGATTTAGACAGAAGAGCTAGAGCTAAGAGCAAGAGCTACAACAAAAATAGTTCTCACTCGTAACAGACATCCCTTTTTCTTTTTTGCTCATATCACTGTAGAGGCCATCAGTTACCTCAGATCATTTACATAAAAGCAAGAAGTCAGAACAAAATCATATATTGGTCCATCAAGACCAAAATAGAGACGGTCAGGTATTTCTCCAATTGTATTTCTGCTTATCCTAGTATAATATACTGGATCTACTGTATGTAGACTCCATCCAAAGTCTTGAGTCAAAAGGATTTTTTTTTTTCCTGTTAGTTTTCAATAACTTTAATTTGGCTATTTTCAAAACACAGTTCATATTGAGGACTGCAATAATGATTTCAAGGAACACGAATTTTCTGGAAATGATCACTGGAGGAACACCAGTCAAGGAATCAGTGCATAACTGTCACACTCTTCCTTAACCATTGCCAATGGGCTCAACAGTCTTGCCTGACTCATTACAGGAGTATTTTCTTAAGCAATTTATTAATCTGCAGGCTGTCCACAAGGTAGAGATAGAGGCTTTGGGTTTCATTCATGCTGAATTCTTGGGCTGTAACAGGTTTATAGCTATTGCCTCTGGTAATTATTGGGATTGATTTTTGTTTCTTTCCCCACCACCATCAATGAAAGAAAGGGTAATATTCTTTCCTCTTAATTCATGGAAAAACTTTAGGGTAAATAATTTTTTCAGGGCACTCAAATGTCACTGTAGTGAAGCTCATAGAAATGGCAGACGAGAGGCAGAGAAGGTATGCTGATTTGCTTAAACAGGACAAAGCTGAATGAACTATTCAAGACAATCAAACACAAGTAGTAAAAATGGACTAGAGATTCCACCTGAATAGAGTTCGACATAAGAACCCAGAGTCACCACAGTAAGTTTACTTATGCCAGGTTCTAAGAACAGGTTATCAGCAAAGGTTCCATCTTTAATATCTGTTAACAGGTTACATCTTTCAAAACAGCGGTAAGAGTCAGTAACAGTATTCTACCAAGATGAAACGGAGGACTAGTGATGGCAGCAGAAGTCAGAAGGAAAAAGGTGGAGAGGAAAAGATATATCTGGTAACTTAACCTTTCTGCAGCCACTTAAATGTTACTGAAAAGTGAAATTAAAATATTCTCCACATCCAGGCAACAGGGAGAGGCACAGAAAACTCAGCTGTAAATACTAGAGCTATCCGTTGTGCAGGAGAGACCAGTTTTCATGAAGCCTGTTAGTCTGTTTTCCAGGAAGCTTTTACCTACTTTTGCAGGCTTCAAACACTTCTTTCAAAGCGCATAACAAAGCAATACTTATTTTTTTAATTGGACAGGCACAGTGTTAGCACCACACTGTACCTGTTTACCTGCTTGTGTACTAACCTTCTCTTTTCCCATGGAACATCAACATTTAAGCTGGTTGTGACAACGTGGAATTTTTAGAATATTTCACATATTAGAAACTGAGCTGTTTGCATTGCTTCTTTTTTGCTGTTTTCACTAAGCAATAAAAAGGAGCTGTTTGTTGTTGGCAACCTCCTATAGCTTCTCAATAACCACCAGAAAAGAATTCTATTCTAAAACTGGTAATATTTCCATGAAGAAAAATAAAAGATAGAAAAGACTACTTAAGAAAATCCTTGCTGTTTGCCATTAAAAAAAACCTCAAACCGAACTTCATTGAAAAGGACTTTCAAATTAAAAATAACCTGATCTTGTTTCTGAACCTAGTATTTCTAAAGAGTTTGCGACATGGTGTTAAAGTCTTTGAGCATGTACCCCAGAAGTTATATTCTTACTGATGTTACTGTAATTTTTCCACTGCTGAACCATCATTACAAGGTCTTTTTCGTGTACCTGCACCCATTGCAAAATTAAAGGATCTAACAGTTTAATTCCAAATCATTAGAGATGGAAAACTGCTACTACTTTTGTTTCTCTGTTTGTAACTAGCAATACCAATTTACTGTAATGATAATCTTTGCTACACACTACACTTATGTTCACCAAAAAGCATTTTGCACTTGCAAGATTCTTGTTATTCTAGGCACACATTTGTGCAATATGGTAATGAAAACCTGTTACATGATTGTAATTATGATAGAGTGAAATTAAAATCTATAATATATTAAATACTCTTCTAGTTACAAGTGTGCGCATGGCTCTGTTCCAGAAAGACTTGGGGCTACAGTTAAAAAAAAAACACCGTAAAAACCAACAAACAAAACACCCTCAAATCCAAGCTAAAGGGTACAAGATAAAAGGGAAAATGTGAATAACCTTGCTAAAGAGGTAGCTGTACACAGCAGTATATGGAAACGCTGAGTAAAAACCTTTTTTCTAAACAGGAAAACAGAGCACTTTACTTGCTAGCATTTGTGTCAAGTAAACAGCAACAGTATTTATTTCCATTGCAGCATCAACACTTCAGGGTGAAACCCACTCAGCTGAAACACACATGATTTCTGCAGTTAAAATTGTGCGGTTTTTTTATGCCTAATAAAAAAAAGCAAACTCACCAGGGTACAGAAGATGCATTGGCATTGTGCTATTGTTGTCATCTGCTCCACGGGATATTCGCCAAGGCAGAGCTTGCAGGACACTAATGGGTCAAGTACCAAGTCCCAGGTAGGCCTGTATCTTGCTGTAGTCATTGCAGAGCAGTCTGAAAAACAGCACAGAAGATATTCCATCATTTCCCTATATTGATACTAAGTACATTTCTGCCACTGAAAATCTCATTGCCAGCTGCTACCTGTTAGTTATTTGAGAAAAACAACCCTAAAACCAGCAATGGTTAATTTGATAGCATCAGCAATTGCAGGAGGCTATACATGCCTGCCTGACAGAACATGCATATAGCAAGCAGAAGGAAAAAAAAAATAAATACACTGACAATATGAAAGCAATCAGGAAATATCCTTAGGTCAGACTATTGTCTGATATTATACATGCAAAAACCTCATTCTCAGTTCCTGCCATTTCCCCCAATAGTTACAAGATTGCTTTCACCAACATTGATTGCCCATCACTTAAAACACATCCCTTAACCCCCACAACTCCCGCTACCCAGGCAAGACTCACAAGGTCTCTTACGAACTACGCATCTATTACGCCCGTTTTCCAGACCAAGGATACTGCAACTCAGAGCCAGGTATTTTTGTTCCCAAGAACATGACAGATCGATCAGTTTGCTAAGTTAATTTTAGAAAGAATGGTGAATATTCTGAGCATCCTCAGAGTTTCTTAGTCTGCATTTTTCTCCCAACCCTTGCTAAATGCCAAGAGCAAAACTTCGTTGCAGCAACAACCAACTGGGGCAAATAAGAACACAAAACGTGAGCTATAAAAAGAGGCTGTAATACCTATATATCACGTTCAAGACAGCAATAGGATAGGACCACGCAGTGCATCTTTATCCTAGGCTTCAGGGCCCAGATGGAGAGTTGTCAAATGACTAACCAAAAAGAAAATAAACCTCACACATAACAAATGTATTCCCACAAAGAGGAAAGCTAATTTACAAGTTACACACATGGGGGGGAAAAAAAACCAAAACAAAACAAAGAAACACTCTAGATGTTTGGGAGATTGTGTAACTTATGTAGTATATCCAGTCTTAACACTTTATTTACTAGTATTGTTTTTTCACTGTGACATTGACATTCCAAGTGTGGGAAATTCACATCGCAAGGCTGCTGGAAGGTCCGCATTACCTTGCCTCCCTCCTTCTCAAAATTAGCTGGTTCCTTACTTTGCCCACACTGGAAGTTACATTACTTCAATCATGATTACAAGGTTTTTTTGTTTGGTTGATGGCATTTTTTCCCATTCACACTTACAGGAACTTCTTAGGAAGTTCACAGATAATGACTTATATCTAAGACCTCCAGAACTGCAACAAATTAATCCTTACTGGACTAGGTTTAGATAGACATTGAAGCAAAACATGCTTTTTGCCCCTGAACACATCACATGGAGAGTTCAAAGAAGTGTTTGCAAAGTCCGAGTCTTTGAAATTCAATTAATTGCAGACGTGACTCCTCCAAGGTCTCTAAATTCTCTGAAACGAAGTGAAGATTTTACCTTAGCCCTCCATTCGGTCTAGCTCATTAGAAGATGCCCTTTAAGTTACATAAAGGACATCAAAAGAGCAGACTAGTCATTTCTAGTGCAGCCATCAGGGAGGAGAAGGGGAGAGAAGATTAAACAATCCCTTTTCCAGGGATGCACTGGATCACTTCCTCCGAAAGCCCCACCATAAACGCCACACCGTTTCAAAGGAAAAAGATGAAATATTCCTACAGAACGGCACATGAATAACGGCTCTACATCACCAAATAGGACTGTGCTGTGCAGTCCTTCCTGAGACTTTGATGCCTGATATGGTGAAATGAATGAAAGCCCAAGATTTTTAAGGCTATTAGACTGCTTCTTTACCGTCAATTGCCACTACTTTCTCATTTAAAAGAAAATATCAGCAAAAATAATTTGTCTTCCCAAGTTTGGTTTATCTGACATTTGCAGATAGACTCAAAATATTTAAGAAGCAGTGATCAAATACACCTGAACTAACTCTGTTTGCTATTAGTTTGAGTGTCCTTCGCTTGTCCTGCCCAGTGTATTGCACCTATGTTCCTTATTCATAGATTTCAATCATAGATTTCTAGGTTGGAAAAGACCTTAGAGATCATCGAGTCCAACCATCCCTAATCCCCATTAAACCATATCCTCAAGTAGATCATCCACCCTATTCTTAAACACATCCAGGGATGGGGACTCAACCACCTCCCTGGGCAGCCTATTCCAGTGGCTGACAACCCTTTCAGAGAAGAAATACTTCCTAACATCCAACCTGAATCTCCCCTGACTAAGCTTATGCCCGTTTCCCCTTGTTCTATCACCCATCACTAATGTAAAGAGCCCTTCCCCCACCTCCCCACCATCTTTTCTCAAGTATTTATAGGCCGTAATCAGGTCTCCCCTCAGCCTCCTCTTCTCCAGGCTAAACAGCCCCAACTCCCTCAGCCGCTCCTCATAAGTGGCTGAGGCAAGCAGATGAAACTACCAGATGAACAATGAAGAGGGATAAATTTAAGCTAAGGATGCCCTTGAATACATCAGGCAGACCAAAATTCTAGCAAGTTTTATGGCGAAGATGTAAAACCTGACAATTCAGACTAAAAGTTTGCCAAATATATTCATACAGTTCAATCCAGACAAAAAAAGAAATTTATATATTCAATGTGGTTCAATAAGTGATGAAAAAGGGGAAAATATTAATTTTTCAGCTTCAAGGCTTACACTTGTTCCATAGGATTTTCAACAAAGGCTTATTGATGTCACTGTGGAACTCTCTCTGCAGCACAACTATACTGCAGTTAACACCTCACTGGGAAATATTTCTCCTTTTGGTCTTCTCCGGCACAGCAAGAGTGAATCAAAGTGAAGCTTCTTTCAAGCTGGCATCCAGCAGGCCAGCAGGAACTGGCTGCCCAATATAGTTGGCATGTAATCCACGACTTGAACTCAGCCATGGTGGAAACAGAAAGTAAAATCTGAATGCAGCCTTAAATGGTAGCAGAGCCATTCCTGCTCACCTCTCCTTGCCAAACACCTCCTTTCAATAATGAAATCTTACATTCACTACAAGGCAGAGGGGAATACCTGTTATCACCAGTGGCATTAAAGCAAGGATCAAACGATCTGCCACCTAGCCTTGCAAAGCATATAGAGAAAGTTACCAGATGCCAGTGGAATGTCTTTGCTGGGTATCCCTGTACAGGAACATAGGGAATGAAGATTTCCAAAGCACCGACTAGATGTTACTTCACTATCATTTGGCACAATGTTGCTACTAAATAATACTTCTGTGTTTACATCATGATGCTTAAGAAACTTTTTTTTTAAAAAAAATAACCCTGATAAGAGAGCAGAGAGAAAACTATCTTCTGTGAAAATCAGATTAAGACTCCTACTGTTCCACAGCTGTGGTCTCTCACGGCTTCAGATTGTATTCTCATGCTTTCTAGTGATGTGCAATGCTTCAGGGAGAATGCAAACGAACAGCAAGAAGAAAGAAGAGGCAACTGAAAGGAGCTCTAGAGGAACAAAATATTGAAAAACAGGCACTGGTGGGCCCCTGTGCTGAGGACCACCAGTTAGAGGACCAGCTGGTAAAAAATTCTGCCTCATGGTTTGGCCATCTGCTAGGAGGCCCCAGAAAACACAGCTACTAAACTTACAGAACTACAGTCTGATCCACCTACTGAACAGATCTTATCCCAATAAATATTTAGTTCATTAGTGACTTACCAAACTCAATATAAACATCAAAGCTTCACAGGCCCTAAAGACACACATCAGACTTGTGAGCAGATGCCTAAAGGCATCACATCAGACTTGTGAGCAGAAAACCAGAAGAGAAGCTGGTCAACAGCGTAGACTCCAAACTCTACTGCAACCAAGGTCAGTCCTATTTACATATTTTTGCAGACTGTGGTCTATATCTGGTATTACTAAATTTGTAAGAAACTTGGTAACGTGATTCTATGATGCTACTACGGCACATTATTTTCTAGGACAGCGTCCCAAAGCAAGCTAGGAGTAGGAAACAGCTTTAGTAATCATTTGTTCAGAGCAGTCTTTTCTTAAATAATCAGCAACCTGACTAATGACTACTTAATTCTGCAAACATTCATGTCAACACAAAAAGAACTACTGCATAAGGAGACAGAAGTGACTGAAGCCATATAACAACATGTTAATATATTTTAAACATGACACACATTCTGGGAGATGAATATGGAAGGGAAAGGAACCTTTCATTATTTCTGCACAATTAATGAATTAAGTGAACACAGACTGGATTTTTGAACACCTACACATACTACATTTTCAAGTGAGAACAAATGACTGACTTGATCTCTGGTAAGTCAATTCTTTCTTTCCAGGCTTCAAGAAGTTGCAGAAAACAGCGGAACAGAAATATTGTGAAAACTTCTGCGAAAAACTCTGTGAAAGCATGAAATAATGCAGCCTTCTTCCATGCAAGTCATTCAAGAAATCAAACAGTACGATTTTTCTCATTGCATTGTAATCAAGTATTTCATGGCACTGTACAGCCAAGCTGCATTTGCATCGTCAACGTTTCACAGATACATGACCAGCTATGTAAGAAAAAAGCAATGAGAAAACACGGTTGAATAAAGTAGTCATACACAGCACACTAAGTGGTGGGTCTTTTTCATCAAGCAAGACTCAAAACAGAGCTTTCAACAGAATCTAAATTTTGTCTTTAGATCAAGGATGGGTTTAACTTAGAAATTAAGGGCTTCAGTCGTCTCTCCTACCAGACAGCTAGTTAATCAGGTACACTTAAGTCATCTGCCTTAAGGAGTTATTCTTAATCAGAACTTACTGACATGATGGAAAACAGCTCTTTTAGAAGTCAAAGGAAGGGATTTAAATGGAATTTAAAATTGGTTCTCATTCTTGTTGTCCCTCTTTGTCAACTCTAGTTAAAATAATCCAGGCTACTAGATGAAATCAAACGTCTGCTATAGTACAGTTTTAGTTTTGTGTATACATATTCATATATATATAAATAAGGGTGTGTGTGTATATATAATTTCAAATATAAAATATATAAAAATATAAATCTATAGAAATTTCTCCAGATTTTTTACATATGTGGAAAAAAAAATGCACATTTCTGAAGCAGAGTCATCTGCAGAAAGGCTACTACATTGTACTCTGGAACTGGCACTGCCTGTCACACCTATTAAGTGAATATTTTGACTCTGACCTAAACAATTCTGAGCCTTCCCATGTAGCCACAGCTGTAGCTCACTGCAAGCGATTCGATAGCTCTCCCCAAGTCAGCAGGGACTAGTTTACACGATCAAGGTTGGTGGCTGAAGGTGTTCAGCAAAGTCCCGCAACTTGGATTATCAATTAGAGTTTGAACTTCATGTCATTTTTCTCTGTTCCTAGGCTCTTTCAAGGATCCTTGGAAGGGTTATATGGGTAGAGAAATATGAATGAAGCCTGCATAACTTAATTGACTAGTTGGCAACTATTTTTTGTTGGTGTTGCCAGTTTTTATTATGGAACTGCACTACAGACTCATAAGCCCATCTAAAAGTCCCTCTACAAAACAAATTAATGAATAAATTCGCCCACTAGGTAGATTTTATGGTTATGAAAGTTGGCAGGCAGTCTTAGTATCTCTCACGTATCAATCCCAGTTAGTTACTGGCATCTATCACTGCATAAACTGCCTGAGTCTTCATCTTCACAGAACTGCTTGGGAGGTAAAGTAAAATAATTGTCTCTGCTAGGTATCAGGTAAAAACATAGAAAACTGTATTTACGTCGATGTTTTAAGTGTTCAGAGATGACTAGCTTACAGAGGTTTGTCGCTTTCCTTCCTTAGGTTCTTAAATCCTGCCAAATGCCTACCTAATTCTTAAGGTTAACTTAAAATTCACTCACAAATCTGATCCACAATCAACTATGCAAACCGAGCAGGTATCAGTTGTCCTTTGAATTCCAGACAACTCCAACCAGTAAAGCCATATTCTGTCTTCCAGCAGTGTAACAGGCTGCTGTCTTCAGGCATAACTCTTTTCAACACACAAACTTCAGCTTGTACAAAATACCAGAGAAGGTCATGTCAACACGTAGTTTACCATGAACTCTTCAGACCTGGCCTTTAAGTCCTTACACCGGCTAACCGTCAACTCCAACCTTGCCATCTCTGTTCTTATCTTCAAGCTATTCCAGGCCTCAAGCCCAGAAGAGATAAAAGACCATGTAAAAGCTTAGAGCACTGTCAGCAACTTCAGTCTTCTGGCCAATACAGCATGCAGGAAACAGGCTCCTTCTTTAGTTGAAACTGAATTATTCCAGGGACTTCAGTTCACACTCCACAAATAGCCACTATGTTTCTTTGCGTTACCTTCCTGACCAATACAAAACATAAATATAGATAAATATCTAATATATATGCACATGTACATATTATATAAAAATATATACAGGTATAAAGATTACATTTAAACATTGCAATGCTGAAGAAAAATGAAAGAAAGAACAGCTGGTTTCTCACTAATATAAGGTATTTGAAAAATAGCATCAAGAGAGAAAAAAAAAATCTACTGGACCACTTCTGGGACAAGTCATTGAGTTAGGGAACGTTAAAAGAAAATCTCTTTGCTAAACATCTAGCTAACAATTTTTCTTGTTGCTTTCCTGAGAAATTAGAGTGTCATATAAGGCAAAAAAAAGCGCGCAAATTTACACTGCATGGCTTGATTGCAGCACAGACCATGGAAGATTTTAAGAATTAGAAAAGTAATGGACAGCTTCTAGATCTGTAGATGTATATGATGTTCCTTATCAAATGCATGGGTGAGTAGAGGAAGAGACATGGAAACAGACAGATTTTTAAAGCTACAACATCTAAAGAATACTACAAACAGACATACCACAAGCTCATCTTCTGTCCATGCAGAAGTACCTCAGAGGGCCTAGAAAAGCCTAGACACTGCAGCACAGGTCTATCAGCTGGATCTGAAACTGGTACGAATGCAACACATTTGGGTCTGGAGAGAATGAGCCTGCCCATCTCATTTGCTTGCTAATTTAAGAGTCATGAACCCATTAGATTTTCGTTTCATGTAATCCAAAACTACAGCCACTGAATAATGTGACAGAGCCAAAAAATTTTCTGACCTTGCATTTTCTTGTGTTTGTCACCAGCTCTGGTGCCATTGTGTCTTCTCTAAGCACTGCCAAACAGCAGCAACCTGAAATATACTGGGTGTGGCTGTCATTTAGACCAGTAGGCAGGGGTGAAAACATTTCAAAGGAAAAAAAAAAAACAACCAACCCACAAAAAAGCAAAACACTTCATGTCAAAGAAATCGCAGTCAGGCAGAAGGGAAGTAACTAGAAGATTCAAAGGGGTATGGAGAAAAAAAAGTAACACAATAAAAAGAAAAAGAGGGGAGCAAAGAGCAAGCCAGAGAACACAGGAAAAATGGGAGAAATGAGAAGACATAGGAAAAAAAATTCTTCCTGGCTCTTCTAAGAAGAAGTGTATTTTGTTGTACAGAGTACAACAACAATTGGAGTGGAATTCCACTGCTTTATGCTCCAAACATTTGATATCCCTAAAAGATTATATGAATAAAAGGACAGAGATGTGGTAATATTAAGGAACATGGCTCAGAATTCAGGTGTCCAATTGATGTTTGCTATCCAAGAGACTATATGAGTCCTAGAGCAGCAGAGCACCTCAGGCAAGAGCTGGGAAGTCCTTGCACTATCCCATTTACAGCAGTAGAGTCCCAGACCCTCAGCACACCTCAGGGCACCCTCAGCAGCCAGACAGACAGGGCCTCAAGATAATTTGAAACCACCAGGCCAGGATGATACACATTTCAAAAGTGTCCTACTCCATGCTGAGACAGAAAATTCCACTCCCCATCGTACTGGAGAAAAGCCTAGACACTGTAGCACAGGTCTATCATCTGGATCTGGCATGAATGCAACACATTTTGGTCTGGAGACAATGATCCTGCTCAACTCATTAGCTTGCTTTAAGAGTCATGAACCCATTAGATCCTCATTAAAAATTCCCATTACTTTAATGTAATTCCTCATTAAAAACTCTCATAAACTTCAGTGCAATAAACCACTGCCTTTGCATACTAGGGCCAAGACCAAGGCACCATCAATGAATTATTGTGGCAACCACTAAGCCAATGCAAAACTGTGGAAGACCATGGGTTAAATCATTAACAGCTGAAATGTTTAAGCTCTCAAAGTACCTTAGAGACAGGAAAATCAGCTGCACACAGAATATAAGAAATAAGAAAGATTTTCTCCATATGAAGAGTGACACTCTACATACCATTGTTCCTCTTATCCCCAAGCTTCAACAAACCAGAACCAAGACTGAAATAGGAGTGAGACTCTGAGATCAAGCACAAATTAAAACAACTTATTGGCATCATGACCAAAGGAACAAAAGTTCAGGGAAAAAAAAAAAGTTCAGATCCTCCTGGCGACTATGCTAAGGCACATAAAAAACAAGGAGGTGATTGGTGACAGCCAACATGGCTTCACTAAGGGCAAATCCTGCCTGACTATTTTGGTGGCCTTCTATGATGAGGTTACAGCATTGATGGATAGGGGAAGAGCAAGTGACATTGTCTACCTGGACTTATCCAAAGCATTTGATACTGTCCCACACGACATCCTTATCTCTAAACTGGAAAGACGTGGTTTTGATGGATGGACCACTCAGTGGATAAGGAATTGGCTGGATGGTCACTCTCAAAGAGTTGTGGTCAATGGTTCAATGTCCACGTGGAGGCCAGTGACGAGTGGAGTTCGTCAGGGGTCAGTACTGGGGCCAGTGCTATTTAACATCTTTGTTGGAGACATGGACAGTGGGATCGAGTGCACCCTCAGCAAGTTTGCAGATGACACCAAGTTGTGTGGTGTTGTGGACACGCTGGAGGGAAGGGATGCCATCCACAGGGACCTTGACAGGCTGGAGAGATGGGCCTGTGAGAACCTCATGAAGTTCAACAAGGCCAAGTGCAAGGTCCTGCACATGGGTCAGGGCAATCCCATGCACAAGTACAGGCTGGGTGGAGAATGGATTGAGAGCAGCCCTGAGGAAAAGGACTTGGGAGTGCTGGTGGATGAGAAGCTCAACATGAGCTGGCAACGTGCGCTGGCAGCCCAGAAAGCCAACCGTATCCTGGGCGGTATCAAAAGGAGCATGGCTAGCAGGTCGAGGGAGGTGATTCTGCCCCTCTACTCAGCTCTCGTGAGACCCCACCTGGAATACTGTGTTCAGCTCTGGAGTCCCCAACACAAGGAGGACATGGAGCTACTCGAACAAGTCCAGAGAAGGGCCACGAAGATGATCAGAGGGCTGGAGCACCTCTGCTATGAAGACAGGCTGAGTGAGTTGGGGCTGTTCAGCCTGAAGAAGGCTCCGGGGTGATCTTATAGCAGCTTTCCAGTACCTAAAGGGGGCCTACAGAAAAGCTGGAGAGGGACTTTTTACAAGGGTGTGTAGTGACAGGACAACGGGCAATGGCTTTAAACTGAAAGAGGGGAGATTTAGGTTAGATATAATAAAGAAATTCTTTACATTGAGGGTGGTGAGGTACTGGAACAGGTTGCCCAGAGAAGTTGTGGATGCCCCATCCCTGGAGGTGTTCAAGGCCAGGTTGGATGAGGCTTTGGGCAACCTGGTGTAGTGGAGGATTTCCCTGCCCATGGCAGGGGGGTTGGAACTAGATGATCTTTGAGGTCCCTTCCAACCCTAACCATTCTATGATTCTATGAAAAGCCCCCAAACCTTCCCTCTCCACAGACAGCTGAATGCAACCAAAGCACTGTAATCGTTCTTGAAAGAAGCTGTGATACGAATAACCAGATATGAATAATAGCAGATGCCAGCAACAACTGGGAGACTTTCAGAGCAAGAGCGCAACATCCTGTTGATTTGGCTTTTTTGGTTATCAGAGGATAAAAATCAGAAACAGTTAAACTCACTTTCCTGGCTAAATGTTTTCAGATTTTGCTTCAACTGAACAAAAGTCGATAGTTACTAAGTTTTCAGATTTACAGAGCATTCCACAACTTGTAGCCACCACCTTTGTTAACAGAATTCATGCTCAAAACCATAGGTACACCAAAGGCCCTGCAGTTAGCGTCCATCAGCCAAGGCAGGCTGCTCAGAACACCGTGAAATCCTACTCCAAATTAACATGACTAAGAAGATTTCATAGATTTCATAGATTTCTAGGTTGGAAAAAACCTTAGAGATCATCGAGTCCAACTGTCCCTAATCCCCATTAAACCATATCGCTAAGTAGATCATCCACCCTATTCTTAAACACATCCAGGGATGGGGACTCAACCACCTCCCTGGGCAGCCTATTCCAGTGGCTGACAACCCTTTCAGAGAAGAAATACTTCCTAACATCCAACCTGAATCTCCCCTGACTAAGCTTATACCCATTTCCTCTTGTTCTATCACCCAACACTAATGTAAAGAGCCCTTCCCCTACCTCTCCACCATCCCTTCTCAAGTATTTGTAGGCTGTAATCAGGTCTCCCCTCAGCCTCCTCTTCTCCAGGCTAAACAGCCCCAACTCCCTCAGCCGCTCCTCATAAGTTTTATTTTCCAGCCCCTTGACCAGTTTAGTTGCCCTTCTTTGGACTCGCTCCAGGAGCTCAATATCTCTCTTAAAGCGAGGGGCCCAAAACTGGACACAATATTCCAGGTGCGGCCTCACCAGTGCCGAGTACAGGGGCAGGATCACTTCCCTGCTCCTGCTGGTCACACTATTCTTGATACACGCCAGTATCCCATTGGCCTTTTTGGCCACCTGGGCACACTGCTGGCTCATATCAAGCCGGTAGTCAACCAACACCCCCAGGTCCTTCTCCAACAGGCAGCTCTCCAGCCACTCTTCCCCAAGCCTATAGCGATGCTTGGGGTTTTTATACCCCAAGTGAAGGACTCTGCACTTGGCCTTATTAAAGCTCATGCCATTGGGCTCAGCCCAACGATCCAGTCTGTTCAAATCCCTCATCTTCACGTTTTCCAACTATGAGCTCCTGTTTATAGTCATGGGCTGGAGGTGCCTAGTTTAGGGTGTGATGACTGTTTTGGCAGTTCTGCTGGCCATATCAACCAGAGCTCTACTACCGGCCACAGGTAACCCAGTAGTCACTTGCCTTTAAAATAACTTAAATTTCCACTCATATGCCTTGCCCTCTTGCTGATCCTAATTCTCCCACAATGAAAGAAGCCTGGGGTGAATTGATCTGACATCTATAAGAGGTCTTAAAGTGAGGGAAGGTGAAGCCAACCTAAGAGACTGATCTTAACCAAAGCCAGTCATAACCTAAGCATGCAACTTGCAGCTGCAACAACCCCCAAATGCTTCCTAGCAGTGAGAAGTCACTCATGACAATTATTTTCTAGCTTGTGAAGGCAAGAGTAATAACAAGGGCACACACAATATCACTGCTCTCTAGGGGAACATTTGTAAACCACTCAGTCAAAACTGCTTTGCTATGCTTTTCCTCCCATCTCTAATGTTTTCCCATGTTTTTATTTTTCTCTTCTCAAACTCTTTCCCCCTCCACCCCTTTCCTTGTTTCCTCCTATTCTTTCCCTCCTCTCTGCTTACAAGGAACTGATGAACTAGTGCACTCTGAGTTGTCTCCACATTAGCAATAAATCAGGAAGGAGCAGTTTGAAACTTTAACATATCACGAGTCTTTTTTTTCTTCTCCACAGTTGACTCTCAGAAAAGTAAGAGCTATGCAAAACCTTAGGCAAAACCTAAGCAACACCAAGCTTGAGCTCTGTGGAGTTTTTTCTTTGTTGGGGGGAAGGCAAGAAAAAAGCCTTGGAAGCTTATAGCTAGAAACCACATTTAAAGCTGTGCAAAATTACTGAGAAAATGAAAATAAGAACTGCTCAGCTGGTCTCTTCCTTTCCACCAGTCAAATTGTCTTTTTCCTTGTAACTATAGCAAAATGCACGCTTAGTGCACTGCCCAGCACTGCACTTCCACAGCATTTAACAAGTCTCAGATGAAGGAACGAAGTACATGGGATTGAAAAAAACTCATTGCAAACCCTCTTGCTGTCTTACACTTGTTTACTAACAGTGGAGCTCAGGTTTTAACAACAGTTCACATCCTAGGTGTAAGACAACACATACACAAGTACCATCCCTTCATACGCTACATTTGAAGCGCAAAGCAGATATGCTGGTAGGTGAAATCAGCATTCAGAGTAGAATGAAGTCTGGTTAACTTACCCACAGCTCTCTTTGTTCCTGTCACTCAACAAAATTCCAGGCAGATATTTGTAAGAGGCAGCATTTTTCACAGCTCCCAGTGTGGATAACAAATTCCCAGTCTCATGCCCCAGATCAGCCCCTCACAGATTAGCATGAAGTTCTCCCTTGTTCTGAAGGGTTATCTTCCACTAACACTACTAAAAGAGGGAAGAACCAAGAGAGCACACATAGTCAATAGGACTAGGAAGAAAATATTGCTTAAGTAGATGAAAAGAAAAACACTCTTCATAGAAAGTAAAACTTCATAGAAATGTTTAGTGCAGTAATTACAGTCATCTGGAAAATTACTTTTAGTTTTTCCAAAACCATGCCTAAAATCAGGAACTCTAGCTAGAACTTGGACACTTCACTGCAAAAGTAACAGCTTCCATCCTACCATATCGCACTGTGCATCAGCTATGACCCAGAACTACCCTTGTAGTCTTCAGAAGACAGAAAAGTACAGTATATTTGAATTAGATGTCATGGTATACAGACTCACTCACCATGTTGGTATGACACACCGGACTAAGCATAAGGAGAAACCTAGGATGGGATTCAAGCTACCTAGGATAGTCACCCTATTGCTGGTGCATAAAGAAGCAGACTTTCTAAGATAACTGCCTACATTACCTACTCAGTGAAAGGAAGAAAAGCGATTTTGAAAGCCTTCAGAGGAAGATTGTGTGTCTACTATCAGGCACCTCAGCCAAAGCAAAAAACCCCACCCAAGCAGAAAAAAAAAACACCCACCACATCTTTCTGTAAGAATTCCTTCTCCTGACAATAAATTCAATGGTCAGGAGACAATAAATGTGCAATAAATGTGCCTCCCCCTAGGCTGTGCAATGGGCTGGATTATAGATCAGTAAGATTTTTACTTTTTCCCCCTCAGTGTTGGGGATAGAAAAAACCCTGATACAGCCTGCTCAATACATCCTGCAAACAGGATCTAGCCTGATCAACACCACTAGCTACTCACTGTTTCTCTTAATCGTAGTACCAATTTAAAAATGAGTAAGAGGAAAAGATTTGAGAACTCCTGCATCTCTCACTAAACAGTGAACCCTTCATATCATCTGATGTTTCACATGATAAAAACTATATGCTAGGACATTTTACAACAAACTTCTGGCCTGACAAACTTCATGACTCTGGATTCAAACCTGTCTCTGCACACTATTCAAATCCAACTGATCATTTCCCTGTATCCTCCTGAAAGTTGTATTTTCTTTCTCTTTTTATCTCCTTTTCTATATATAATACTGTTGCTCTAATTTCCTCCTGCTTGAAGGAGCTTGCCCTCTTCCAATCACATCTGTATCACAATCTAGTTCTTCAGTTTCACCTCCACTGCACAGTATCCAAAGCGCAGTAGCCCAGGTCAGCCAAACAGGAGAGATCAGGGTGTTCTACCAGGAAATTGCCTTGGAACAAGTTTTCCTCTTCTCTCTGGAAGAGGAAAAGCTTGCCTTTTTTAAGCACAGTGTTAAAAATTTAATTATATCACCTCAGCCATGCTACCTCGGTTAATGAAGTGTTGTTCATTCCCAAGTTTCCCTTCACACATAACAAAATTACATGTTCCAACTATGTTTTGTCAAGTCATGTCCTGATGTGGCATTCAACCAGCACATGCCTGGGCACAGACCTGTCACTCACATGGGCTAGGGAACTTAACAGACAGATCCTTATTATGTAACACCACTTTGATTAGGGGCAGATGTTTAATTTGCTCTGGTTTCTTCCTACCTTCTTTTTGATGGTCCACTTAATGATGGTCATTTAGTGCAGGCCTTAGAAGACCTTCTGCAAATACATTCAAGAGAAAGTTCTTGAATGGAACTAGATGATCTTTGGAACTAGATGATCTTTGAGGTCCCTTCCAACCCTAACCATTCTTACATTAGTGTGAACCACTAAGATTGCACACACCAAAAAAAGGATGATCTAGTGATTAGAGCATCACGTGAATTATAAGAAACTTCTGCCTCAAACTTACTGCATAACTGAGCGGCTCACACAGTTTAGTCGTGCCTCAGACAGACACATCAGCTGGTACCTACCACATCACATCAGCTGGCAGGTGGATGAGCAGTGCATCAGCTGCCTGAACATGTGTTTTCCTTCTCTTCTCCCTCTGCAGAGTGAGAATCAGCACTTGCAGTATTTTCAGAGGTATAATGTATTAGCCTCAACACCAGCCCCAGCTCTAACCCTTCACAGTAATATTACTGCTGCATAGCGATACTTCCTCTGTTGTTGGTGTTTTTTTTTTCCCGTTGCTCACATTTAGCAACATTTGCAGTATAACTTGTGTCCTGTTTACCGAAGAACGCAGCACTGTAGCATCCCATCTGCATGTGGCAGAGACTGTGTACGAAGACTCTGAGACAGCACAGGCAGAAAGACTGAAACCAAAGGTTGAAGCACCAAGGGCACAGAGAGACAGCAGAAAGTGTAAAGGGAAGAAAGGAAAGAGCACAAGTTCACCTCAGTGTAAATACTCTCTTCAGGGTTCCCCACAAGATATCTTGTCTAGATAGCAAGTAGCAAGTTACAGACCTTTGATTTGGGGAACACAAACTGAGGAATGCTATTGGTATTTTCTTCATACTGCTTTGTACACTTGAGCACAGCTCTTAAAAATCAACAGATGCTGGGCCTTGCTTTATTGCTTCTAGTTTCCATCTAGTTTTCTCCTCTTACTCATTGATTAATAGTAGTAAATTAAGATGCTTTTGGAGCTTGAACTATAGTTTTTCTTTCCTCATTTATAACAAAACCTTAAGAACAAACTACCAGCAGTTCTACATTTTCCCTGCCAATTAATTGATTTAGTAAGGACAGTATGGAGGTGATTAGGACTTTTTGAGTTTCAATCTTTAATATTATAGAAGAGACTTGGCTTTTGAGTCACCCAAACAGAACAGATATTGAAAATTATTAAAGGAAAATATCAACTCAGTATAGAATAAGCTGTCAAAAATAATTTAAATAAATCTTTTCTAACATGACATCAGTATAGTTAATTTGATTTGCAATAAAAATAAAATAAATAGAAAGAAAAGAGCGTGTTGCCTTACATGACACTGCATTGTTAGAAAGAGAAAACTGAATACTAAGCCAGTCCCTTACACCTTCTACATACCCACATAATCCAACCTGCTGAAGAGGGAACATCTCTGGTAACAACGAAGCAATGCCAAAACACCCAGTGTGACCAGAGTACCTGACTTTCCTAGGGATTTGATATGTAGTGAAAGCAATAGCCTATTCACAAGTAGGAACTGCCTGCCAGCATTCTGCATTGCCTCTTGGTGCTCCTAGATCATATTAACCCCTTCCCCAAATCAACACACACATTGCAACAGGTACTCAGTGCTGGTGTGTTGGGTACATTCCTCGCTGCACGTTCATAGGAACAGGTTTGGTTTGTGGCTCTGTGCAAGCCACCTGCGCTCTGCTCAATCCGTAACTTCTACCTGCTCGAAAGAACACCGCAACACAGCCCTCGCTGCACGCTTCTCACGGGTGGCAGTGCTGACTTGCTTACTGGCAGAAAGCACGTTGGGCACAGGGATGGAAAACACGCAGTTTCACAGCAGAGAGATCTGGCATACAGCATAAAGTGAGAAAATTTTGCATAGATTTATTCTGGCAAGGAGGGGAAAAAAAATTAGGGCAGGTTAAGTCTGTGCTCATCATTCTAGGGGTTTATACATAAGAGTTTTAAAAACAAAACAGTCAAAGAGCTTTCTTCAGTGAGTGCTGATGCTTTTTTAAAGGAAGTTAACATTACTAGAATGAAGTCATTTTACTTCCTAAAGAAGGAAACAAAATGAAGTAGCAACACTTTTGTTTAAAGCATGGATATATACAATATATTCCCTAAGACACTTCATAAATTGAGCTCCCTCCACAAGTCCAAGTGATCAGTCTGTTATCTAAAAGGTGACTAGAGTTTGTCCCACAAAAACAATACCCAGGAAACAGTTAATAGCTCATTGAAGACACGCCCCTCCCTACGTAAAACGCCTACCTGGACATCAGTTATGTCTGAAAAATCCTTTTCAGAAGCTCAACAAATACTCAGTTGGTTCCTCTGCACTGTCACTGCCAGCTTACTAACAGTGATGAAACAAACTATCTTAAACACTAGGTCAGGCCTTGCTCCATACTGTAAAGACACCCAGAATAGGCAGTCTGAGGGTGATACTGACCCACCTCCTCTGTGGGAAAAAGATTTTACTTTTCCTTTTTGTTTGCACAGTGCACAGTGCAGTAGACCATAGGTTTCAGAAGTTAACATCAATATAAAGTTATAAAAAAAAAATCAACTAATTTTAATACCCTTGGTACTAAATTCTCTGCCTCAAAAAAATGGATCAATAGCTGAATTTAGTGGAAAACCATTTTCTCTAGGCCCACTTGGATATCAGGAAATATCTTTGAAACAGCAGCATTTGTCTGAGCAGTTCTGACTCCTGTAGCTTCTTCCCTTTTGTATGCAGTCTAAAAAAGCAGAAGTAATCACATTAACCATTTAACATTAAAATAATGTTAAAAAATAAAGTAGAAAAGCCTTAGTAAAACAAAATTCTACTGGAAGAAGTTATTATTAAAAAGGCTGAATTAAAAAATGGTAGTTAAAGATATTCTGCACTTTCCAGAGGCCACGTGTTGAACACTTTAGATAGTAGGAATCTTTCCAAGTTCAACTTGTGCTTTCCCAAACCAAACAAGACATAAACCACAGAAGTCTGTGCTCTTTTCAGCTTCTGGGAAGATCACAGATGAGGTTGTTCATTATGGTCCCAGCCAAGTAACGTGGTACACATACAAACATACACCACCCACCCAGCTCTTGAGACATACACCTCTATTTAAAGGGAATCGACTGTACTAAAACTAATCTTTTTTTGTCAGTTCTGTAATTGTTACTTTTTGCTATTTACTTTAATGGTCATCACAGTGTTTTATGTTAAGGAGACCGTGAAAGAGCAGCCACAGTGGTCTGACATACCAGTTTAAAATAGAGATGTTTGGAAAGGAATTGTTCCAGAGGTTCTAAACTAAACAACATGGATTGCAACCCACTGCTTAAAATTAGCTTTTGTGGTTTGTTTTTAGATATTCCTAGTAACAAACTCAATCTGGTTGCTCTCTTGGTTGACTTTATTGCACCTAGCAATCTAGGAGGCCAATAATAGAAATTTCTTTTAAAATATGGCTATTAATGCTCCTAAAGATAGCCTATCACATGAGTAAGCTGTGTCACAGGCCTGAAATCATTCTCTACATGATTTTTTTTTTTGTGAAAGGACAATAAGTGTCCTCCTTAAGAGCTTTACATGCTTTTAGGATAAAATAGTTTGTCAATATTAAAACTAGACAGGAAGAAAGCATTCAGAGGGAAGGAGCTGAACCCTGGAATGTCTTTGAATTCCTATTCTATATTTAATGAAAAGAACCCTCCACCAAAGAACAAGTGCTTAACCATGAAAAGTCTCCCACGTTTCTTTCCTGAAATCCTTGGTTAACTTACATTGTCTACTAATAAAGTATTTGCCCTAGTTAATTGGCAAAGACAGCCCCTTAGCTTCTTTCCAGCAGGAAATCAATTAAATAGATTCAAGAGCAAAGCAGTGCTACTTTAAAAACAAACAAGAAGAGTCAAGAAGCTGGCCCCAGTTTCTACAAAGGAGTTGGAACAGGCATTTGTTTCAAAACTGGAGACACAAGGGCAGCACATGTCCTTTACACTGGTCGGTACAAATGAGAGTAAGAGCATGGCAACTTGAACAAAGGTGCTTGTTGATCTTCAGATCTCGTTTAGGTGGGAAAGAGAGTTGGAGCAGTGTAGGAAGACCCCACAATGTAACAGAAGACAGGAAATTCAGCGTTTCTTTCATCCACACCAAATTCTGTTCTAAGTGGAGAACAGGGAGGTTTTTGCACCAGACTTACTGCACCAGCTGTAAACCAAGGCAATGCAACATAAGCTTTAAGCCTCTGAAGTCTAATAGATAAAGTCACACCATTGAGTTAATGGGGAGTTTGGGAATATGACTGACAGAGCAACTAGGTCAGTAACTGATTAACTACAGGCACATTTGTACTCTATCCATACATTACAAGAACAAAATACCCAAATCTCACTAATGAAAGTCTACAGAAGACAGTGAAAATTAGACATGGACATGCAGATCAGGAAACATCCAAATAGAAGATTTAAAAACATATAAAGCATAAGCTGACCATATGGGGTTTCTAACTGTGTGGTTGTTAACAAATGATTAAAAGTAACTAACCATATGTAAAAAATGAGTGATAAAGATGACCAAAAAAAAGTAGAAAAAAATAATCACAGAGCAATATAAAATGAACTCATTACCACCACAGAAAAATAGTGAGAATTCAGGCTGCTGGGTAGCAACCTCTGTCCCTACTCACTGGTCAACAATACAGGCTCTTCACTTGGGCACACCACTCAAGTTCAGTTTGTTACTCAGGAGTAAACTCCTAACACAGATTTAAATCAACTGAGGTAGTTTGAGCAAGATGCACCAATACCTGCTAGCGACCTGAAATAACCAGGAGGCCTGGGTTCCTGCAACGCCAGCAGCGGTCAGACTTAGCAGATGGAAAAAGCAGGCAAAGTGGTACGTAGTGCTTAAGGCAATATAATTATCATGTGCCACAGACAGTTTTTATTCTCTCCTGCCTTCTCTACTAACACTCAAAATGAAATGTTTTCTTCTGGGGAGATCTGCTTTGTGTTTTGGTTAGAGAAAGCGTGGTTGAAACAGTGGGTGTTGTACTTGGAACGGCAAGCGGTGAGGTTTGAGAGGGCTCCAAGTTCCTGGAGAAGTTCCTTCCACAGCCCCTGAGAAAGCTACTGTGCTTGCACAGCTCAGCTTATGCCTGTGACAGACCAGCCACCAACCTGCTTCTTCCTCAGCCCTAGGCTCTAGCCTTTACAGAAATGGGAACCAGCACCTCAAAATTATGACAAATACATTAAAAGGACTACTGATTAAATTAAAGCTGTAAATCAGCCTTTTACCACAGTGGTAAAGGAAAGGGATGAAGCTGACAGGTCCTCTCTCGGAGATGCAAAGTTCTTTGGCAGCATCATTCTCACTGGCAGTTCTTATCCTGCAGGACGGTTTCAAGTCAACCTGCGGATTTTATAGGAAAGTGAAACTGCATTGAGACATGCAGGAAGCAAGACAGAATTAAGGAGAAAAGAAGGAAGAGCTCAATTTCTAGCTATTGGGGTGGAAGGAAGATTCAATAATACTGAGATGAGAGCAAACAAGCAGGGACCTTTTGAACTGGTTTCACTTGGCAGGAGGTGGGATTGATATACTCACAGGAGAACGAAAGACTGATCAGAGATAAAATTAGAAGCCTCAGTGTAATGTCTGAATCTAAGGAGGAGAAAAACAAATTTCTTAAGTACTGTTGTAATGAATTTGTGTAAGTTGCACTCAAAAGAAGTAGAAAAAGTGGAAGTTCTGCTTGTGAAAGCTCAGGAACTGACATTATTATGCAGCAACGAGACCCTTTTGCACAAGGCAGATGATTGCTACAAGGATTGGTATGCAGTGGTTGCCTAACTCGTCTGCTGTTGTGCATTTTGACCTTCATAAAGAAAAGTGTCTTGACTTGCGCCTCTTTCCCTACTTTGTACATTGCCAGTACATTCCGGCACATTTAAGTACTGGAATCCTACTGCTTTTCCCTGTTGCTTTGTGCATCTGCAGTAGTCAGTGTCCCCTACTCCCTTCTCACTGACTGAACAGGAGAAAAAAAATTAACTATAGCAAACTACTCTGACTCTTCTGATCCCTTCTTGTGGGAAAAGTGGCCAGTTACACAGAACCTGGAGCAAACTATTCAGAGAGCCAACTTGACATATACACAGAATCTGTTCAAAAAGTAAGCATTTGTAGCCCGATTTCAGTTCTACAGCACGCAAAAAGGAAGAAGGAACTTTCATTTAGGTTTCAGCATATGGCAAAACCCCAAAATACCTTATTCAATCTAAACTTACTAGAAACTAATACTGGGTTTAAAAAAACCCAACTCCTCAGCAAAAACAACAAAAGCAACAAATCCCTCCAGTATTTGAAACAAAACCTCAGAAATGCATCCTACAGCTATTTATTTCAATAGGATGCTAACTTGTTCCACAGTAGCAGCGAGATATTCAGAACGAAGAACTAAAAACCTTGAAGACTGAGAAGACCTTGCCTGGTTAAACCCACTCCGTGTTGCTCTGCACAAGCCACAGACCTGTACATACAAACAACGAGGCAAACTAAGGAATGCAGATGGCTCTAGAATGAGCTGATTTAAGTTACTTTAAATGTTTACTAAAAAAAAGTAATTTCCCACCTTCAGGCCTTTCTTTGTTATTGGAGGAGATTTTCTTGTGGATTAAAGCCAATAAATAGGTTTAATTTTACATCCTGTTTCATGAATTTAATTAAAACCAAACTTTACTTTGTGGCTGTCACCACAGAATAAATTTGTAATCTCTGCAGTTCTTCTTGTCATAGGCTGAAAAAACACTACCTAACTTTTGTAGGCAGATTATATTTATATCTTCACTAAATTTCATTTTAGCTGTATAACTTTTCTATGGTGGACTGAGCCAACCCGTGCCTTTGGGTATTGCTACAAGACATAATAATAATAATGCAAATTATGAATGTGTCACAGCTAGATCATCCACACGTTTGTCACTAAATTATGGTACACTGACTCAGTTATAGAGGTCTCAGCTGCCATTAGGGTTACAGACAGCTACTTAGAAAAGTTTATCTTTCTCTAAAGCAAAGCCAAAATATTTGGATTGCTTCCTTCCACAGTGAAATGAAACATTGTAACTGTTTTAAGGTTATAAACAATAAGACAGAAATAAACAACTCCATAAGAAAACCCCACAATTTCAGGCCAACAGTAGATCATTAGAGAAGAATTTTGCCTTTTACTGGCAAACTCTGACTTTCCCCATCTGCTCCCTTCTAACAAGCAGGAACAAGCTATATCTATGAAAGCATCTCTAAAGAAGAAGATGCACAAGCTCTTCTCTAGATGCTCGGGGAAGATCAGTGAGTTCTGCCACTACGTTCAATATCCCACTAATAGCAATGGTGGGCTCTTGCCTGCCAGACAAGGAAAATCAGAAGGCAACACTCCTCTGCTTTGTATTAATAGTCTGAACTATGTATGGTATGTTCTTGTTCACTACACAAATACCTCATGATCATCCGTATGCCACAAATATTTTCCAATACAGACCCGTGCCAAGATATGCTCCATTTTGGTAATCCGTCAGAGTTGTTTCAGCAAAATAGGGTTGGCAGGCAGCAGAAAGATTCAAAAACTCAAGGCACGTTTCAGCTATGTTTGTGCACAATATGTTAGAGCTGCTCTCACATTGATCACAGAAGTACACAAAGACCATAGAAGTCCACAGTTGTTTCACGTTTGGCAGAACAATGACACCAAACTGAGGTTTCTACTTCAAGAAGAAAAACAAAGACCAGCTCTGCATGCTCTTTCCAAGAGACTGGACACTGGTCCTGAGAGTACTTTGTGCACACTTCTCCTCGTGTTTCAGAAAAGGAGACATGGTGCCGGGAGAGGTTTGAGGATCTTTAGTAACACCTTAGAGGAAAACTAAAACAGGGAAGTGAGAACAAGCTGCACCATTGATAACAGCACAGTGGGGAATGGGTGCAGAGGCAGATCACTGCACCCAAAGGCACGGGACTCTCGGAGGCTGATGGAGCTTGGCTTATTTAGCCTCCCACAGGGAGCTCAAGAAGAGATACAGTCACTCCCTGCAAATACGTGATGCAGAGCAATGTACATCACATGATAGCAGATTAATTATTTAAGCTAAAAAGACATCATTGACCACAAGGACAGACATGCATTAACTTGCCATTGCACATTTATTATAGAAACTTTCTTCAAGTTTCTAAGCACCAGAGACGCATTATATGTTTCTATTACAGCTTTTCAAAAGTAGGGGGAGCAGAAATACTGACTACTTGCAAGCTGAAAGTTTATGAAAGAAATTATACCATCTACAGCCCTCTCTGTAGATGAAAGAACTCCTCTCCACTTTCCGGCATTCAAATTTTTAATTAAATAGTTAAAATAAAAGGAAAGCAATGAAACTCCCTAATTAGTTTTTGAATCTCAACTTGCTTTTTAAGCAATGGATACTGAAAACAATATCAGACATTTTGGTTTTACATGAAATTTAATCTCTCTTCTCTTTTTCCCCATTTTGTTTTTCTGCTAGTAAAAAAGATGTGACAAAAAAGGATTTTTTTCACTTAGTACTAAAAAAAGTGAGTGGAAAAAAATTCCAGATTAAAAATATTTCAACAAGCTTTACAATTAAACAGTACTTCTCTACACCAAGAAATGTTACTCAAGCTGAGCATAGAGTTTAATATATTAAAACCCCAATAGTTAAATTCAAGACAATGAGGGCATGATTACATTTTCTTCACAAGAGGTTTTTCCTGGGATCAAAAAAGTCAAACAAGAACATCATTACACTTTGATAATTAAGGCAAGAATATGAATTTCAAAGGAAAGGAGAAAAAAAAAAATTTAAAGTCTGCCGGTCTGCAAGTATATGACTTTTCAATAATATGTCCAGAAGATGCATGCATGCAAAAGTGGCATTGCTTGATAAAACAGAAAGCTACCAACAGCAAACCACAAGTTCTGGCAAAGGAAGAATCTAAAAATGTCATTATTTCTACACATAGCCATGTATTAAAGTAATCGTAATACAGCACTTCCAGCTCTAGTGATATTTACAGGATAAGGTCCCTTCCAACCCAAACCATTCTATGATTCTATGATCTTTTTCAAACCCCAAACGGAGAAATGGATAGGCTTTAATTATTTAAACAGAATTTTTACTGCCTTCTAGAAGACAAGAAGATAAATACAAGCTACTTTTTTTTTTTATTGACTGGAGATGCATTTATCAAATGTATCAACAATTTGCTATGGAGTACATATAGATCTACAGCCATCTCAAAAAGGAAATAATTTATTTTCTCACTTCCTTATTTGGACTACAGATTTATTTCTGTTCAAAATGTAGTATTGTAAGACATTGAACTATTAAATCTATAACCATATATGAAAGCAAAACAGGCTCTGTTATAAAGATACATACTATATATATGTTATATAGAGATATAAAAATAAAAACCTAGTGAACCCATTTTAGGTAGTACTGTAAAACTGTGCTTTGAAGACAGTTATCGAACTACACCAAAACAAGCCTTGGACTTTGCTAGAAAGTTAGCTAGAAGGCGGATTTTGTTGTTTTCCTTCACTTAATTGGTAAATGAGCCAACCCTTTTCATTCTAGTGCTCCATAATTAAAAGCAAACTTTGACAAATTCCCTCCTTTGTAATAGTTCGGGCTATGTGGTTTTGATTTTTATGGGGGAACACAACAGCAATTCCAAAGACTATAAAACCCATCTCAGGCATTTCCCTACCACCACCCCCAGCTCCTGTTGGCATAGGAGTCCTATGAAAGAGCGGCTGCATTGGAAACTGCATCTGTCTGTGTCCCAGCCAAGAGTTGTCAAGACAGTCAACGCGAACGCCTACCACAACAAGCTCTCCTTTGTCAGTCACAGGGATCCCATGAGAAAGCACAACCAGTCTAGGAATTTGGCTCAAGGTAATGTTAGACAAGTCTGAAAAACAAAAAATAAGGGTCAGGCATTATTTAGATTGACTGTATAAAACCGGAACTCACAGCTCCATTCTGTCAATGAACTTTTCAAATTGTGTGGTGGCACAAGCGGTCTTAGTGCAGAAAGACAAAATTCAACTCTTAACCCTTTTTACTCTCTGCACTTACTGGCTCAGTTTCTACTTACCAGCTTGAAAAGATTAACCCCATCACAGAAGAGATTTTTTTTTTTAAATGCAATGGATTTCCAAGCCTGAAGGGGAAAAAGTACATTTTGCTATCATCTTAGATAGCTGCAGCCCCCATGATCCAGAACTTTAGGAAAATATGTCATACTCTGAAGGATCACAAGTCATATTCGGTGCTAGACTTGGGTACTTCTTATGTACAAAACCAACAGTGAACTACCACAACTTTCCATGCACTTTGCAAAGCATTTCTAGAAACCATACCAGGAAAATATACGTACAAAGCCACATGCAAAGCCCACTACTTTGAACAAAATCAGTCTGTAGGCAGAGAATTTTAATAAATGTGATGAGATGCCAGGGAAGAGGAGGAATTCAGAATACAGCAGTTGGCAGGAGTCCTAGTTTCACTTCAAACTATTTCCCATTTTCGGATTTGTCCAACAGTGTTACTTCTGCAAGAGAAATCATCAGCTCAGTTCCTTTCCAGTGAATACTCAGAAAACTTATATTCTCAAACTAAGTATGTCAAATTTTAACGTAAAACCTGTCCTTTATTACCAAATCAGAAAAACGTAGCTTGGAAATAGTTTATAGCCAAACACACAAGATTCTGGTCTTCCTTATTCATTTTAAGTTTAAATACCATGCCATTTAAAAATAACTTGTAATTATTGAAGCATACATTAAGCTTTAGAACTTTTGAAAATGAGCATTTAATTCCTGGAACATTCTTGTTCTCCACTCTCTGATTTCCATTTAGAGAGAAATGTGATATGGGAAAAATATCTACCATACTTCTAGAAAAAAAAATTAAAAAACAGTAGTTAAAGGAATAGCCTGACAGTTCAGGCAACCTTTACTTGAACAAGCTCAGACATATGTGCACTGTTTTTGGCTACCAATCAGTTATTCAACCATGTCACCAAAAAGAGGTTCCCTCCTCCCTTCTTGCACATCCTCCTCACTTTAACCTTCCCCTCCTACTTGCTTCTTCGCCACAAATCCTACTTGAAAATTAGGAAATCTGACAAAAGTGTGTTATTGCCCTCTTCCCACATTCTCTTGACATTTTAGGAGGAAAAAAAGTGTCAAAGTAAGTCTATTTTCATTACGGTATATCTGCTTGAAAAATAAGAAAAGAGCTTCCTGGAGCTTAGGGTCAGAGAACCACTGGATGCATTAGCTTGTTAAACCTGAACACCTTAAATTAATACCCACTTCCCAAGTGCCCTGAATGCAAGACAAGTAACTTGCACGGGGCTAACAAATACTGCCCGGGCGCATGATCTGCCCTGGGCTGGACACCTCAAGAGATCCACCACTTTCTCTAATGGTGGGAAGGGCAATTTATCCAAGAGCTGCAGCTGTTCACCTTCTTTCCATTTACAACTTCAGCCAGTGGTTCCAGTTATGCTTTTCTGTACTGGGTTTGCGTGGCAAGGCTTTGGCAGCAAAGGGGCTGCAGAGGTGCCTTCTGTGGGGAGAGGGAGGAGGTGCTCCAGGCACCAGAGCAGAGATTCCCCTGCAGCCCGTGGTGAAGACCATGGTGAGGCAGGCTGTGCCTCTGCAGCCCATGGAGATTAACAGTGGATCAGAAATCTACCTGCAACCCATGGAAGACCCCATGCTGGAGCAGATGGACGCCTGAAGGAGGCTGTGACCCCATGGGAAGCCTGTGCTGGAGCAGACTCCAGGCAGGACCTGTGGAACTGCAGAGAGAAGCCCACGGTGGAGCAGGTTTGCTGGCAGGAATTGTGACCGCATGGGAGACCCACACTGGAGCAGTCTGTTCCTGAGGGACTGCACCCTGTGGAAAGGGCCCACACTGGAGCAAGGGTAGACTATGAGGAGTCCTCCCCCTGAGGAAGAAGAAGCAGCAGAGACAACATGTGATGAACTGACCACAACCCCCATTCCCCATCTCCCTCTGCTGCTGGGGGAAAAGGTAGAGCTGGAAAGAAGGGAGGGGTGAGGGAAAAGAGTTTTTAAGATTTGTTTTTATATTCTCATTACCCCACTCTGATTTGATTGGCAATAAATTAATTTTTCCCCAAGTCAAGTCTGGTTTTGCCGGTGACACTAATTGCTGAGTGATCTCTCCCTGTCCTTATCTTGACCCACAAGCCTCTTGTTACCTTTTTCACGCCCCTATCCAGCCGAGGAGGAGAGTGATAGAGTGGCTTTGGTGGGCACCTGGCATCCAGCCAGGGTCAACCCACCACAGCCTTGCTCTCTAAATGGGAGGAGGAAAACAAAAAAAGAGTATAAGAAAGTTAGTACAAGATACTCTCTTGCCGAGACAGCTAAGGCACTCAGTGTCTTCTCATACTATAGGGGTATGGTGAGTGTATAAGCTGCCTGTAAACTCTTTTCCTACAGCTCTACCACAGATGTTTTCCAGCTCTTCTGCCAGTCCTCCTTCTTCCTTAGCACAAAACTTGTCCTGGCCAGTACTTTCAGTCATTGCGTCAGCTTCATCTGGCTCGGGCGTCTCCTGTCCTCTTTCATCCTCTTAAAATCTTGCCCTTGCCAGCACCTCACTCAGCACTTCACTAACATCTCCACCAGCACTGCCTTCCCAGGGTCCTCTTTCCCACTTACATCTTTCAAAGGCAGGAGGAATCCTGAGGAAACAATTCCCTTTTCATCAGTGGCGTTTGTCTCTCCTTCATGGCTCCTAGGCAATCTCTTCCAGTCATAAAAATTCAGCTACTCTCTCTATAGAGGGACCTCACAGATTTACCTCCTATTCCAGGCCTCCCTCTCCTTATCCAAACTGGAAATTTCAGTTGTCCTTTCTGACATTTCCTTGGAGGTATCCAGCTACTGGGTTAAGCTCTACACAGAGCCAGACAAACCTCTTATCTCCCCTCCCACACAAGGCTTTCCCAAGAGGCTCTTCCTTGATTAGCCAGCATCCCGCCAGCTACCCAGCCTGCAGACTGGTCATGATATTCAACAAGAACCTGTACATCTGAATCCTGTAGAAAGAATATGCATAATATACATTAAATGCAATCTTTTCCTTCTGATCTGTCAGACAACTAAAATGCTCATCCAGGCACTCAAAATCTTTCTCCTTTTCTTGGGCTTCAACCGACAAAATTTGACTCTGAGAAGTATTTCTGAAGGGACATTAGCATTTTAAACCTTTTTTGCTATTTAATTCATGTAAAAAACCCCAAACTCTTTCTCCATAATTTTAATAATCTTCTCAGCCTGTTTTCTCTTTATCATTTTTACCAGTGTTTAAGAGACAGCTGCCTACTTCTGATCAGCCAGTGACATTGTCTTCCATCACCAACAGAGCAATCTATCTCAGAGATGGACCTGACAGATCAATCCATCTGACCTATTTTAGACATTTGTCTTTGAATGAGATAAGATCTGTCCTAAAATCATCTGGACAGGGATCCAATAATTACAAATAAGAGAGATGCAGGAAAAAAAAAAAATAAAAGCGGCTCACACTCCACCCTTTCCACATTAAATCACTACCAGGAGATTTTTCAGCACTCATAATTCTTGTGGCTCTCTTTCTATACCTCCTGCAGATTTTCAAAAGGCCTTTGAAAGATGTGAAAACTAGGACCAGATACAGAATTTGAGTGTATTATTGTCATTAATGTCATGCACGGAGAAAAATGTTTCTTTTATAAATCCCATCTGCCAAGGATTAAATTAGCCCTCTCTCCTCCTCTCCCTGCAACAGTGCACTGATAACTGAAAGTTCTGTATCCAGCCTGACCCCCAATACCTTTGCAGAGTTCCTGCTTTCCAGGATGCAGTCTCCCATGCTATGGATGTCCAGAAAATTTGTCACTGAGAAATCTGACGGCATTCAGCCATATCCTGCATACCTACTTTGGTTTTACTCATCAAAAAGAAAGAAATTGTTCTTTGTGACTGCTTACTTATCATTAAGAGCTGGGAATGACAGACTGGTAAACAGTATAAGTGGCTTTTTATTTACGCTCTGTCTTACAAATGAAACTGTTAAATGATGTCTGGTCTAAGTCCAGTCCTTCTGGAGCATCTTGATTCCCAGTTTATTTCCCACAGACATCTACTTGTTTATATTTCGCAGTCAGCTGCTGCTCCATTCACCCAGCGTGCTTTTGCTGACGTGCTGTAATGATTTTCCCCGACAAGAAAGCTCTATTGTGCAGAGGCACAAGCTGACAGGCAGAATTAGGAAACCCGTGTCAGGCTCAGCACAAGACCAGTGACAGATGCCGAAAGAAAGGCTGCGGGATCTGCTCTACACTTGTGTGACAGCCCATGCTTCATCTGTTTTTTGTGCCAGCCAAGAGTAGCCGGAAGGCATGAACGGCCATGAAACTCATCTCCCTCCACTTCATCCTGTCAGAGCTGATGATGCAGCTCACGGCCCAGCAGCCACAGGGTCCAAGGACAAAAGCTAAAGGACACATCAGAAAAAGGATAAATTTTGACAAGTTATATGCACAAGAGGGAATTTCTGCTCTGGATTCTAACCTTTACTTATGGTGGCGACAACATGTTATTATGCAAAATGTGATGCCCTCACCAACCTCCTTATCCTTGTCAGGAGACTGCATCTCATACAGTCCTGCATGGTCACCCCTGCAGAAAGAGGGAAGAACCACAGGGTGAAAGATGAGATTCCTCAGCAGTGACGGCTCCGGCAGGAGCCAGGGACAGACTGCACTCATCGCAGGGAGATTCTGCTGTGCAAGGTGTTTACATGCCGGAACCAAACCGAAGTCCAGTGACCCCTGTGCCAGGGAGGTTACGCAGAGTTACACCTTGAAACACTTAAGGAGAGCTTAAGCGTACCATTTGGTGACGAGAGAAGCACATATGACCCCGCTGCCCAGTGCCAGCCTAATGCCACTGTCGTTCAAGCCAGGAGGTGAAATTCCCATGGACTCCCTGAAGCAGAGTCTGAAGCTACCCACCCACCACAATCCTTCCTCTCCTTCCCTCAGGTTTACATATCTCATACTGTTTTCTCTTAGCAAGTGTTATTCAGGTTACCACAGCTGAACAGTTATTTGTCTGGCTGGTTCATAACAAGATGCTTTTTATCAGATCAGTTGTGGGAAGTTCTTTAAAGACTTATTACAGAAAGCAGCTACATGATTTCATGAAGACAGAAAAGCTCAAAGCATAGTGATAAAAGGTGTTTTAATAGATCCCTTCATACTAATACAGGAGATACTGCATGCTGAAAACAGGGAAATATATTACATTTCTAACATGATAGGCCAGAAGATTTAATTACTAGCTTTGCTTTGAACCTGACAGCTATTACTACTCTACTAACTCCTGGATGCACTTGCAAAAGAAGCCTTGTCATTTTAGATCAGCAAGAAGAGCTGGTCTTAACTTGGATTTAACCACCCAGTTTAGTATAATACATGCAATACGAAAGCACGCACTATTAAGCCTCCATGAGAATACAACTTCACACACACACCTGCTCATTAAAAAGCTGGAATTGAAAAAGTCTTCCCTATATTTATTTTTCCCCTCCAGTGAAGAACAAACAATCAAAACCTACTGTTGAGATAATGAAACCAGTATTTCCTATTTATCTTACTGTAGAAGGTTTTGTAATCCTTCCAGATGATCTTCAAATGCAGGAGAGTTGACAAAATACTGTATGGATTTCTATAAAAAGGGAGATGTAGGCATATCACACCACTTTTAATACTATGTAGGAAAAAAAATGCTTATTCTACATGGCTTGCTAGTCTAGTTTAAGGAGAAATATTAAAATAATTTTTCTAGGATTTGGATGGAAGTGCTAAGTGGTGTAAAAAAGTCTGAATTTTGGAAAACGTGTATCCATCCCTCAGACATGTATGAGAACATAAATCCATTTTTTAATTCCTCCATTTGCACATATTTTTTTAAAGCTACTGTTCACTTGAAGTACCAGAGAGAAATTAAACAGGAGTCTAAGGGCAGGTTCAACCCGACCTAGAATTCCACGCAGATTTAACCTGATCTCATTTTGACAGTCAATCACAAAGGGATCTGAGAAGTTGCTACTCTTCTCAGATACTTTGAAACACAAAGTATTTGAGGAAAAAAGTAGGGTTTTTAAGGTCGTTTTTTTTTATGACAGAAATTTTCATCTTCATTTTAACTGATCTAGATTCACATTCCTACAGTCCTGAAACACTTATATTCACCCTTGAAACTTGAGCATACAAGTTTGAGATTGGCTGAGTGAGGAGAAACACACAGGGCAACTCCTTTCAGGCCACAGTGTCTGCACAACATGGTACAGAGGTACAACTGGGTTTTGTACAGTCTATAGCCAGATGGACAGACTTGGCAATGTTTTGGCCACTGCTGACTGGCAGTGAGCTACACAGCCAGAACAAAGGCAAAATAGGAGGCAAGAAGAAATTGATACAATGGCACTATCTCAAAGTATACGCTCCCTGCATACCCAGAACTTTGTGGAGGTGCTCTCCCTATGTTGGATTAGAGCTGTACAGTGACTGTCAGTGCTCTTCCCCTGTATCTTGTGTTGTATCAGCACATTTACCAAAGGTGCTGTATCAGTTGAGGGGGCTATGGTCCTTTGATAGAAAAAGGAATGAGGCAGAAAACAGAAGATAAGTTGCTTGTTTTCCCATGTAGCCTCAATACCAAGCCAACCAACCAACACACACAGGAGAATATAGGGAGAGAGCATAAAAGAAGATGGAAATGAACTGAACAAGAATTGTCAGGAAGGAAAATACAGCTTTGTATACAGCATACACAGTCCCTTCTCTGTGTATGCTGTTACTCATGTGTAGCATGGCGTGCAATGCCGTAATTCGTAACATCACAGCAGTCAAAGGCCTCCATTCAGCCTGGCTGCCTCCATGGTGAACACCAGACGGTCTTCCGAGAAGGTTCTGAAATAACTCACATCTTCCCTGCCATACAGTGCTGCTCACTCATTTACAGACAAACCAAGTCTTCACACATTAAGAGTTCATAGACGCTTAAGATGTACCATCAGATGGCCAATGCTCTTGTTCGTTTTGAGACAAAGTGCCCTGAAGCCATTCTCTTCGCATTTGTCTGCTTTGCTTATGTGGTACTTCCCCAGAATAGATGACATCTGCCAAAGCATACCGCATTGAGAAGAAAACCACTGTATTTGCATCATTCTTTTCTGAGGAACTCATATCTCGTTTTCTTTGACAGTTCCATTATAAGACTTAACTATTAACATCCATAGGAAATGTCAACATTCAAAACTAGCAAGTATTTTTGGAAATAATTTATGCAAAGTATCCCTATTTCAAAATAGCCTCATTTCCTCATTTCAGTGTACTGAATGGCTACTGAGTAGGAAGAAAGAAATTAAACTGGAGGAGGTTTTTTGTATTGTTATTATGAAAAGTAACTTGTTTTAGAGAAATACGAGAACAGTGTATTTTGAAAAATGTTCTCAGGCAAGTCAGGGAATCTTTTCTGATCCCTGCAGACTTCCCATCATTGTAGGTATATATTAGGTTTAAATGGCAGGAGTCGCCTCAATTAAAGAGAAAGTCAATTCGGCACTTAGACTCCCTAAGCATATAATGATGCAATCACAGAAGATACTGTTATCATGAAGCCCTCTTGAGCATTTATAAAAGCATAAAAACATGATGTGCCTGTATCTAATATATGTATTCAAAAAAACAAAATGTCTATACCAAATACAAATGTAAGTCTTTTAGATTATTTCTTACTGTCACATTACAGCATTTACCATTTTCCAATACTAGAGTTCTGCATATTTTCACTGAATGGAAATAATCAAAGCTCTGATTAATGTTTGGGAGGGATCTCGTTGAGGAACTGTGAATTCTACAAAACCTCCATAACCAGTAAGGCTGGACAATTCCCATGTCATCCATGTTAAGAGAACCATATGAAAGGTCCCTTGGTATTGAGAAGACAAGTGGATTTCCAGGTTAGTTAAAGTAACTTTGACAGGACATCCTGATGTGCAGATCCTCATATTCATTTTACTCTGACACTCTCCAAGTTGTAATTTTAGTAACACTCTCTCCAGGGTAGCACAAAAACTGTTTTGTTGGGTTTTGGTTGTTTGTTGGTTATTTTTGTTTTTTTTTTTTTTCTAAAAAACCAGCACCATCTTCACCCTTCTTCCACATTTCAAAATCAGAATTAGTTAATACCACAGGGAGAAATACGCAGTTATTTCAATAAAAAGAACAGTCTCAAGGGATGAGAAATGAAGCTGTATGAGAAGACACACAAAGGTGAGAGGAAAAAGCGGAGATCCTGAACGACCTTGCAGCCCTTCCAGCAATCCTTCCTGAGGCTGACACTAGCATCAGCATTGCCTGCCAGAAAAAAATGGTACATCGCGACTATTAGCACAATGATGGGACATGATGGTTTGACTCTTCCTTATATTGGCCGCTATGTTGAATCATCCCATCCAAAAGCAACGATTCCCATTAATGAAAGTAACAAGGACAGGCCTGTGTTTGTCTGGACATCAGTACAGTAGAATCTTGGAGGAGAGAAAAACCAAACCAAATCAAAGAAACCCAAATAAACTATACAGACCTTTCAGACAAGGGAAAACAAAGCTGTGATCTTCCCAAGAAAGAGCAGCCCTGAAAACACATAACTATAAAGCTTCATAGCAGGAGTCTAAATTGAAAGGCAGGGAACACAGCCATAAACATTAGATTCCATTCAAATCTGTGAATTTCAGCTTTTTAAGGAGCTAATGGAAACATGAAGTGACAGGTGAAAATATTTAGCACTAACTGACAGTTTGCTAAAAAGACTATCACACTCTTTGAATTTATGAGTCTAAGGATTTGTCATAACTTGATATTAAGCTAAATACCTAACGTGAACTGAAGGTAGAACTACATTTCTGCTCCCTCTGATTCAAAGGCAATGTCAAGCTGGAATGAAAGATGAAAGAGAAGTGGGTTATCTTCCTACTAATGTCTCTTCACAGATGCAAAGGGGACAAGAACTATATGTTTTACCCTAAATAACAGTCATGGGTGAAATATTGGAAAATGGATTTCCAGGCACAAATCCATGCAAAGTGCATGGCTGACACCGCTGCCCCAGTGGGACACCACATCACAGAAGAAAGGAGATAAATATGGGAGGTGACATATTCTGAACAACACCACAGCTGATGCCCAGTGACGGCAGCGACTCAATGCGAGCCAAGCTCTGGCAGCGTTTGCTCAGGCAAGCAGCGAAGAGAACGATGAACTCGCACCACGGAGAGCGGCTCCCTCGAAGCCACGTGGATCCAAAATAAAGGGCGCAACTGAACAGACATACCGGAGCCAAGGACAGTACAGAGACATGCCAGGGTCAGCGGCACTGCGCAGCACAAGCGTTCCTAGCACAACCTCTCCCACGGCCAAGGACAGTCACATCACACGACTAAGGAAAACAAACTAGCTTGGAGTCTCGAGATAAACTGACACCTTGCAGGTGAGTATGAACAGATAAAAATCAACGAACTCAAGGCTTTTAACTGTTTACCATCAGAGCTGCAGATGAGACAGCAACACACCACACCCTTCAGAAGTGGTCGGTGTCAACACTTGTAGCAACTACAAAGTTCACCACCATGTTATGCTTAACAGCCTTTACAGATTTCACCTCTTGGTGATTAACAGGAAGAGCTGCCTGGTCTGTTTTACCTGCAGCTTACCTGAGGCACAAAGGCCACCATCCCAGAGCCCAGCCGTTCCCGGCTTCCCAGCTGTGGCTAGCGAAATCTAGTGGGTGTCATCACTACATCTTTGCTAGAAAGCTACACACACAACTACGAAGCAATGATTGACACAAGTATAACCTAGTAACTTAAAAGTAGAAAGAAATGTCATCTGCAAACCTTTCAAAATATAAGATGTCAACAAATATCAGAAGTAAAAAGAGCATGAGGAAAAAAACTGGAAAGCCTTACTAAAAGTCGGGGGAGGAGGGTTCTTAAATTTAAATATGGACTGCCTCTCCACAAATACAGCACATCTTACACGTCCTCAACATGTACATTTGGTCAGCACTTCTTCCACAAAAGTAAGAAAAGATAGTACACAAAAGTAAAAGCACATGTAATTAACCTAAAGAAAATAGGTGTAGGTGTTTTCTCTTCCAGGCTCCAATTGCATGACAGGACAATTGTGCATGAAGGAAGATGATGGTACAACATTAAATCAGCATGAAGAAACAAACAGAACATCCTGAGATGTATTGAACAGCTATCAGTGTGCGAAAGTGATCAGCTAATCGAAAGGGTCACAACAGGGTATGTTTATGCAAAACAAATATAAAGGAGAAATATAGCAACAAGACTGAACTGTTTCACTTTATGTCCTATCATAGAATCATAGAATGGTTAGAGTTGGAAGGGACCTCAAAGATCATCTAGTTCCAACTCCTCTGCCATAGGCAGGGAAACCCTCCACTACACCAGGTTGCCCAAAGCCTCATCAAGTAACATGCTCCATTCAGGGAATAATCTTTATATAAGACAACTACAAGAATCCTAAAAGTTTGAGTGTCTAAAGAACTGCTATTACAAGACAAAATTAAAGAAAAAAAGAGAGTTAACATGCTTATTTTCACATAAGCAGATTATTATTATAATATATGAAGAACAGTATTATACTATAATGTTTAAAAAAAACTGAAGAGTCTTCCTTCTCTCATCATGCACTTTCTGCAGTATTATAAAACCATTTGGGGATAAAGACTAACCACTTGCTCTTCCTCCACATCCAAAATTGTTACAAAAATATCCAAAGAGGAAGTAACAGTCTAATTTGAGATAGGGTCAAAAAACAGGAGCCCAATATAAGTTGATTCGTAAGCAAATGAGCCAGTAAAATCCAGTTTCCTAGGAATGAGTGTCAAAATGGTAGGAAGAGTTCAGACTGCAATGCATCCTTCAGCAGGCATCTCTCCATCTGCCTAGGCTGCCTACTGCCAGAAAACTTAAGTTTATTGGAGATAAGCTTCTACCCCTCTAACAAACAACTGGAATTCATCAAAAGGTTTTAAAGTTATTAAGAGCGAGAGCGAAAGACAGACATTCACAGAGAGAGTTGCACATAATCTCTACTTTCTCAGAAAAACAGGCTAAAAATATATATACACTGACTGCAAATACCTTGGTCTTGAATTTGCAGTCGCTGTTACAAGATTGCACTGGAGGCATAAGCCTGACCACACAAGTCACAAAGCATCACTCCCACTCCATCTGGATGGATATATTTCTTAACACAGGCATAGAGAGATGAAGGAAAAACTGCTTCCTTAAGTAGCAATAGAAGAAAACCTGAAGTTAAATAACATTCATTTCCCTCCTTAGAGGACATAAACATCGTCTAAAGCATCAGGGCCAGAAAAATAAAATTGCCGTAAGCAATATGGCATGACCCCTCCTGTCGCCCAGGCAGGAGGCATTTGGGCAGGGAACAGGCTCTGCACATCCACGCCACCACACCTACGCTCTACGGTCACCACGGGTGGGCCGCCTTGCCTGCAAACAGAGTGCCAGCTCCTCCTGAGAGGGCCTGATGTCATGTAACACCCCTGAGTACCTGGCAACAGCTGGGCATTTCCCAAAAGTCCTTCAAGCATGAGCATCTGGCCGGACTGCAGGCTCAGGGTCATAGCAGATCCACCACTCTGAGTTACTCTGGGGATCGCACTGCACATGTAGCTTCAGCAATCATCTAGCAGGCTCATCCAAAGTAAGAGCAGAGTCATCTGCCAGGAAGGTCCTTTTAAATACAAGAAAAAATGAAATAGCCTCGAGTTCCTCATTGTTGGAAGTGTTCAAGGTCAGGTTGGATGGAGCTTTAAGCCACCTGAAATAGCAAAAGACATCCTCACCCATGGCAGGGGAGTTGGACTAGATAATCTTTGAAGTTCCCTTCCAGCCCAAACCATTCTGTGAGCTTATGATTCAATAATCCAGCTTTCTTGCCACTTCTGCTACTCCACCAGGAGCAGGCTGCACGGGTCTACCACAGTTTGTGCATGCCAACAACCTGCAACAGGAGAAGGCTACTCTGAGTCTGCATTGCTTGACAAAATGGAAGCTTCATTATACCCAAATGTGGAGAGGATGTACCTCAAGGGCAATGTGCTGAGAAAAAGACAGATGTCAGAAGTCATAATAAAAAGTGCTTCAGGAAAGTCAGTGTGGGTGGGACAGTATGCAATCACTTTTGACAATTCTGCCAGATCCACCCACTAAAAGACACTATTTAGAGAAATTTAAAGGTAAAAAAATATTTTTTAAATATATATAATATTATATAGCTTATAAAAATATTATATGCAACATTTTATTTCTATATACACATATTTAACTATATCAAAAAGGAGATTAATATCTGTGAGATGAAGAAAACCACACATGTTCCCTCTGTGGGTCCTCACCAGCAATAAAACATGAAGCAGATCATCTGGTAAACAGCAATAGCAGAAATAATGAGCATAGGAAGAAGCTAATCACGTAACAGACTAGGGTGGGCCAACAGTGCATTGTTGTGCTAATATGTTTTCCTAAATTCATCTTTATATTCCTCACTAGCTAAACACAAGAGTCCTCCACAAGGGCTGGATGTGTACAACAGTTGTCAGGTATTATCCTATTCTTACGTTGTGGATGACCTATTTACTAGAGGCTGGAGCTGGGATGAAGACGGGTCAGCTGAAACTTCCTCCAAGAACCACAGTGATAGCTTTCACAGATTGTAGTTCGTTGTGAAGTTTTTTTTGATAACAGGAAATAACCCAAATACTCCAGAAACAGAACAGTCAGTAAAATTTCCAAGTGAAAGTCAAAAGTAAATATAAAGACTCCAAAAGTCTGGAACCTAGCTGCTCACAAGCCAAGCTGTGATCAATGCAAACAAAGTTAAGCACTTGCATACAGTGAAAAAAAATTATGCCTGAGCCTGATAAGGCAGAATCTGTTATTTTCCAGACAATCTGCAAGACTCATCTTCACTCTCAAGTATTTCAGATAATCCTTAGAATATCATACAGTAAAAAAAGGTTATATTAAGTAAGCTTTAGCCATTTCTTTAATTAAAAGTCATTTCCATTCAATACAAACAAGATGTAGTTGTATTAAATCGTCATAGTGGTACCTGAAAGATAACAGGAAAGTATTTTAATGCAACAAGCTACCAGTCACTTGCTATTCTTTGGAAAGATTGAAATGATTCTACAAAAAGGACGAAAAAACATTGTCTTGCCAGGACTATAAGCACCCGATAAGAATTTTTGTCCTCACAGTAAGTAAAACTGGACACATCGGTTAACTTTCTCTGCTCCTCATTTTCTTCAGCCTTTTTGAGAAAGGACAGTTACAGTGTCACCACCATAAATGGCACCATCAGCAAACAATCAAGCTATTTGAAAACCCAATTTGTACTAGGACACGTGGCTCCAGTATTCACTGACTGTGTATGCAGAAAAACTGTAAGCATTTCTAATATGATTTGATTATGAAGCAGAAAAATCATTCCCATTACTTTGCAGCATGCAGCCAGAGGAGCAAGTGTATTTTCAACAGCTCCTCCCAGCCATCGGAAGTGAAAAATAGAAAATATTACTTTTTGTCTAATGTCCTTCTAAAAGGTCTGGGCAAGATGAGCTCCTTTCTGCAAAGTAGAATAGCAAAGGATCCTGTCTTATGAAAAGAACAGCTGACCACAGCCTAAGTTAGACACAGCGGAATTGCTAAACCATCCAAACTGAGTGGTGGGCTGGTTTGTAATCGTTCTCCGTTTCCTTTTTGCAACTTGAGATACAAAAAGGAATACAGTTGAAAGCAAGTCTCTTAATCAAATCATAGACTACTAACTCAACTGCTTAACTGTTAATACTGCCCCGCAGGAAACATGGGGAGAAATATAACAGGTTCTGATTCCCCTGCTACATCGGGTCTTTAGGAAGGAAAAGGTCTACACGTGTAGATCAAGCTGCAGGACCATCAGAGTTGTGTTTCCCTGAATCAGCACTGGGAGGGCAAACAACAGTTTTCTGCCAACCTATGAGAGCATTCTTGTAAATACAGCAGATACACTGAAGCCATTCATACCCCAGTAATGGCACTGCAGCCAAAACTCACGGTTAAGACAGCAGCCTTGTCCTTTAGCTTTACTGAAAAGAAAGTTGTCAGAAGTTATAAAAAAAAAAAATCACCACAGAAAGCGTGACAAAGACTTGGAATGTAGCACTGGAAAAAACTTCAGAAACAAAAGCAGTTAAGTAAATACATAGTCTTTTTTCCTCAAAGTTATCATCTTAAAATACTGAAATATGAGTTATCTTCACTTACAATCTGGATTTTGCCTAATACTAGACCGTGCTTCAAAGGGCAAAAATCTACAATAACTGTTTGTAGATGATAAACACATGATTTGATCTAGCAGCTTCTAAAACAGGAATCAGGGAAATTGGGGCGGGCAGGGGTGGAATTGACCCTCTGTTTTACTTAAAGGATGTCTCATTCAAAGTAGTCATATCAGATTGAAACACCCGTCACTGTACTCATATTTCAATCCCAGATGGTTTCTCCCCATCATGAGTAATATATAGATTGCACAAGAAGATAATGAGACATGATGGCTCGGGAAAGCAGGGGCAAAGGAATACAACTTCACCCTGGGGGGGAAAGAATAAATCCTTTTTCAAGTAGCTCCTAAGTAAAGGCAAAGATATTCTCCACCACTACCACCACTCTTTTCTCACTTCATCTTGATTCTGTTGTGTATTTAACAAACTTCAAGTGAGGTCACGTTGACTGAAGCCCTAACATTACCAGGAGACAGTCATTTAAATTCTCCCATGCTGTAAAGTCCCACCTAAGTATAAACACTGCAGTTCCTTCAAAGGCACAAATCTGCCTCTCAGCACAGCACATCCCCACAACCCCCTTTCACTGAGATGCCTCAAGTCTATAAGAGAAGCACACACAAGCAGACAGAAAGGCCAGCAACCAGGAGTTTAAACTGCTGATGTAATCTCTCCAGTAGGCCTCTACCCAACAACATTGTAACTTCAGCTGCAGCCACTCTGGGGTCAGCATCGATAAGCTGATGTGAAACGAAGCAACCCATTTCACAATGTAAACAGTTGTTTGGAACAACATAAACAAATGGATCCATTTATAAACCATCATTCCTGCTTGTTGCAGAACAGAGAACAATATGTTCCAGGGCAGAAATTACAGCATTTCCAAGAATACGGTGAAAATTCAAACAGCTTGTATCTTCTTCTGCCAGCCTGCCCCATTGACACTCCCTGTTCTAGTTCTTTAGAAGCAATAAAAAGATTGGTACAGGGTCTGATTTTTCAGGAATAAGATACCCTTGATTTAAAACAGCACTGAGGATCCAAGGTGGGTGGGGTGGGGGGACAACCTCATTATAATACATACTGTTTCTTCCAACATCTCAAAAAAGTCAATGGTAGCATCTCTTAAGCACAGTGAGGGAAAAAAAAAAAAAAAAAAAAAAGCACACAAGCATGAAAAAAACGAGCCCTACTCCTACTTTTTCCACTCCTGCAACCCAAACAAAACAATTTCTCACCAAACTGCACGCTTCGCCTGTATCTGAGAACACTGGCTGTGGATGTCAATCCACACCTCCCTTCATTTATTTATTTCTTTTTCACCCCTCGAAGAACGGCTGTCGCACTCCACGGCACCGAGCGGCTTCAAGACGCTTCAGCTCATTTATGGAAATCGCCGAACGGAAAACACGCGAGCCCGAGCCACCGGTTTCATTACGTGCCCGACAGCCCCGGCGGGCAGCCGCACTGCCGGCCGCGCTCTCTCCTGCACGGCAGCCCGGTACCGCTCCTAAAACCGAGCGCCCCCCACCACCTTGCCGGCACGGGGGCACCCACCGGAGCGGGGGGCGCTGGAGGCCACCGGCGGCGGAAACCGGGTCGGTGGTGCGCGGAGCGGCAGGCACGGCCCTTTACGTAAGGGGATGCGGGTGCCGCCTCCCGCTGCTCCTACCACCGCGGCGGGGAGCGGGGACAGCCCTCCCAGTACCCCCACCTCCCGGCCGCACCCCTCCCGCTGCGCCCGGTTCCCCCACCGCCCGCTGCCCAGGACGCCTTACCCTGTCGCTCCAGCCTTTGCCGGCAACGGGGCGGCCCGCGGAAGGTGCGCGGCGCCCCGCGCTATCCCGCGGAGCCGCGGCAGGGCGCCGCAGCCGCCCCAGGCATGGTCTCCTCCCCCCGCGGCGCCGTCAGCCGCAGAGCCGGAGTGTTCGCGGCGGCCGCCGCTCCTGGGCTTTTCCCCGGCGGATGAGGAGGAGGGTGGGGTGAGGGCGGGCGGGGGCGGGCGCCATTAACCGCCGCGCTGCCGCCGCCGCCCGCTTTGAAGCGGCCGCCCCGCTCCGCCGCGCCAGGCACAGCGTCGCCCCCTGGCGGCGGCGGGAGGCGCCTCTCAGGTCGGCGGGCGCGGGGATCCCGGGGTTTCCCGCTTGGCAGCGCCGGACGTGTTCCCTGCGCTCATCCGAGCAGCGGCGGCGTCTGCTATAAATATATATATTATATCTACATAAATATATAATATATTTATATATTAAACGGTTTTCCCGTTTTAATATATATATTTTTAAAGGAATCGCACCTCAGGCTGTCCGAGTGTGACGCCCCGCGGCCCAGCAGGTCATTGGGCGGCAGGAGGGAAACCGCGGGGGGTTGATTTGACACAACAGGGAGAGGAAGGGGAAGGGGAACGCGAGGAAACCGTGACGGTCGTGGCCGTTTTGCAAGCACTGCTTAGCAAAAAAACAGCTGCTTTCCGGTCGTGGGTTCAGGTACGGAGCATCGACCGGCTTGCTTCCGTAAGGCGCGGAGGCACGAAGCACCGAGCCCGAGAGATGACGGCGGGCCGCCGGGCTGATGTAGTGACCCGCCGCCCCCGGGGCAGCGGGGACGCAGCGGGGACGCAGCGGCGACGCAGCGGCGCAGCCCCCCGCGGGCACCTCGCGGCGTCGGAGGAGGCGGGCGGGGAGGTGGGAGCGGCCCGGGCACGTCCGCTCCGCCGGAATACGCAGGAAAGAGAAAACCCGGCAAAGGCAAGGAGGGAGAGAAGCTAAGCCTCCCGTCACACGCAGCCAATTAACTGTGAAAAGCGCGATTTCAGGTTGTCTGCTACGAGAGTTTTTATACTGCAGCCTGGAGACAGGAGATGAGCCTGAGAAGCCGCTTCTCCTTTAAGTTGGCAAGGTTTTCTCTCTTATTTACCGTAACAGAAGATAATTTTTTTTTCCCCCCTCTCCTCAGATATTTATGGATAGTTGTGTTTTTCGTAATGGCAGTCATCTGAACAGCACAGGGTATTTTAACTGTCTTCTCCCGACGCAGCCCAGTCCGCTCAGGCATGTAACAAACGCTTTTCATCACAAGGAGAATCACCGCTATTGTTCTCCTTTTCGGCCTAGATGCTGCCCTTGGCACCAAGCGAGCAGCCCCCTGTGCTAAATGCAGACTGCAACCAGAATTACAGATCTCTTGTGAATGCAGTCACATGTTCTGCTATTATGGTTCTGGGTTATATTTAAAAAAAAACAAAAACAACCTACAGGCAAATTTAAGAAAATAGAAACATTTATTGAAATGTGCAACACCGTGAAATATTTAGCACTAATAATGTGACAGTCTCATTTTAAAATTCATCATTTGTAACATTCAAATGTATCAAGCATCCTTAAAGAGTGCATCTTAAAATGAACCTTAAATGACAGTTTTATTCATTACCCAAGGTATATTCATGATGATTTTAACTGTAGTAACATTCCTTCTCTACAAATTCTACAAATCTGGACAGCTGTATAATGCTAGTAAACTACAGTGTAAGTTCCTTCCAGTTCAGCATCTTTAGCAAGTGCTTAGCTGCAGTGCTATGAGATTACACATGAAAATACAAATAAGCATATCTGTGTTTACAGGACTTAAATTTAAATCCTGATTCTTCAGGGTCACAACGTGCCTGTAATCTCTAAGCCTGGGAGTAGCCGTACTGAATTCAGTATTGTTTTTCTAGTCCTATGGTTAAAGTTAGGCCCAACTACAGAATGAAAATCTGAAGTCCGTTTCTGGTCCAACGTGAACTATGTTTATAGACTAAAAAGATGAACTAGGTTAACCAAGCTGTACCCAAAAAAACTTTTTGATATTTTACACAGAAATGAGTTTTGCATTAAAAAAATACTAATAGCTATTCTTTAACTGCATTGATTGTCTGTCAAACTGTGTTATGTCAATTTCTTCATTTCCAATGTACACAACTGACTTTTCCTTTGGAAAACAGTATCACACACAGCAGGAATATTTTCTTAGTTATGTATGGTAGCAAGAGGTGATGTAAAATCCTCAAGATTTTAAGAAAATAAGAACTTAGAACCTTCTGATAAAAGCCACCTTCAAGTTCTTTACGTTATTTACTGGATTTTCACATTTTCAGCTCCGGTTTGTTTATTGCGGAGCTTCCTCCGTAGGCACAGAGGATCTCTTGCAGCAAAAGAATAGCCATTTACAGAGTAAAGTGCAAAGCAAAGAAAGGTAGGATTTCTGGATCTGAATGGGAGTTTGGGCACCTCGCATCTGCGTGCTGTGATACAGCTGGCATTTCCTGCAGAAGCAGCAAGCTGGTAGATTTACTGGTACACTGATGCACTAAATCTTTCCCCATGCTGGGACTGAGCCAGCAGCAAAGGAAAATGCTTCTTTTTTATCACGCAGCATAGATGCTGAGGAAGAAGCTCGATTTAATGTTTGAGCAATGGGAACGCAGAGGAAGTCAAACCCCACAGTTACATAAATTTGCGCTGCCCGTAGTTGCTACTCAGGCAGAACTCCAACTGAGGTCAGCGAAACAGCTGCCAAAAGACTGTGGGGTTAACGTGTGTGGGCCACATTTTAAATGTCACTTAGCGTTAATACAAGAAAAAAAAAATACTGAAACATAAGTGTCTAGGAAGTGTTGTGACCGCAAAATGCAAAATACAAAGAGACCAAAGAGCACCACTGAGACAGTATATTTACAGTTAAGATAATCAAAATAGAAAACGAAGGAATTATAAATGGAAACATTTTCACAGTGTATTCAGAGATGCACCTTCCTTTATTCAGAGGTAGCAACTCCTACTTAAGTGCTTTCTTCTTCAACTTTGAAGATGCATTAGGTGAACGCGAAACATTTCTCTTGGAAAAACTCTCTAAAAAAAATCAGCTAGCATTACCAGAAAAAAGAAATGTGTAATTTTCTCTACATGGTTCATTTAACGCATGCTGGCTCCCAACTGCTGCAAATATTTAAACATGTGAGACAGTCTAGGCATTGAGTTCAGTGGACAGGAAGAATCAGTAATGCCAGCTCACTTCTGCTTTGTGCAACGCTTAGTCCCATTCCCTTCATACGGAGCTTTGCGAGGAGGGAGGGACACGCTACTTAAATTTGGAAAACTGCAATTATAAAGCTGGAACAATTGCCAGAAAACCAAGAAAAAGAGCAGCATATAAGATTATTGTTTTGGCAGGGGTTTTTGACTTTATTTTATGTTGATGCTGCCAGCTCTTAAAAATCAAAGACAGCTATCACAAAACCCAAATAGTTTCACTTAATACCTGCACGTTTGTAACTAGCAAGTAAAAATGATTACTGAGCCAAGCAACCTTTTAAACAAAGTTACACAATGTACGAACTTTGTTGTTTGTAATTCCACAGTTTAGCAAAATAAAAAGCATGCGAATAACACAGGCAGTATGTAACAGAAGATACATGTTAGGTACACTACATAGAATCAACTAATTTCAGAAGGAATCTTCATCAGAACTTTATGTACAGGGAGAGAAAAAAATGTTAAAAATAATAAATCGAATATTAAAAATAATAATTCAATATTTACAAGTAAAAGGAAAATGGAGGAGGTTATGAATAAAATGCAAACATTGTTTTCACTGTAAATATTTGTTAGAACTAAGGCCATTGCCAATGTTAAATAAGAAGTTGTTCGTCATTGGGTAAAATGCATTTTTATGTTTTAGGACAAATATAATATTCTTTCATGACTAAAAATATGTTTTCACAGAAAACTACATCCTCCAACAATTTTTGCAAATAGCGTATGTTTATATGGAGAAGAGGGAGAAGAACAACAGACACTTTTACAGTTAAGTCTTAAAGAATGAAAATTGCTGATTTTTTCATCTTGATTTCTTTTTAAATATATTATAACAGATAATGATTCCCAGATTCTGACCCTCTACTACCCCTGAAAAAGGCACGGGCTCTTCCACAGGACTGCCAGCTGGCCCTCTTGTGATCGAGGGAGGAACTGCAATCTGCCTTTCCCCAGGAACAAGGCAGAATACGTTCCCTGGTAAGAGTTTCCACTTACCCACCATTACAGCTGTTTATAATGAACTAGAGACTGGGGTGGTTTGGGGGTTGTTTTCTGGCATGCACGCTTCTGTATTATCTTAAAACCATTTCCTGCGTGACATTACCTTAACGGTTTTACCCTTAAGTTCTTTATACAACGGACCAGAAAATAGATTTCAGAGATCTATTTACATGAAAGCTCTGTAGATAAGAACATAATCTACATTCTGAAAACATTTGACACATTCACAGGTAGAGTAATACTGAACATCAATCTGTACAATATATCAAGTGTAGTTAAAAGCGTTGGATGCAGACCCATTTCCTTTACATAATGCACCTGCCCTAACTCAGTATATTGAGTTACCAGTCCAGTTTCATGTCAGCTTTACTCCACACATACTTTCCTCCTCTTTTTAGGAACATCTTCTCATCAAATCCACTGAATTTTATAGCTGCTTCTACGCCAACATCTAGGATAGACTTGGAAGGCTCTTTCCGTCCATTTCTACAGTTTAGAAAGCGCATCTGGAAAACCGATAGATACGACGTTAGAAAGTCAATTTGTAAAAGCTTAATTTTTACACAGAAATAAACAAGTTGCACTGCAATCCCATAAAAGCCTATGTAAGTGCATGAATGGCTTCACCGTAGTCCTTAGAAGGTTCAGAAGCTCATAGTTAGACACGCTGACACATCTTAGCAGGAAGAAGGCCATATCCTAATTCCTGAAGATTAACGTTTGCTCTTCAGTTACATGTAGACTAAGTAGACTCTTTGAAACTTAACTTTCAGGACAAGTTTTGTATTTTTAAATTAAAGAAAACAGCAAAGACATCCTGCAAAGATACACATCCACACTTTAAGATTTGCAATGCAAGGATCATGCATGCAACCTGATGGCAACTCCTCCTTAGGTCATACTTAAATTCAAGTTCCCAATATGTTTGATGGGAAAAAAATACATCTATTCCTCATACTACATGGCAAAATTATTTTAGAGATTGCAGAGTAAATCGAATTCGTTATCACTGTTGTATACATACATATATCAGCATACAAATACCAAGTATCAAACAAAGACAAAGACTTACGTATTCATCCAGAATGAGGTATGAATCCCCATCTATAATAGATCAAAAGAAAAAACTAAATTAATATACAAACCCAAATTCCATTCTAGCGAAAAACAAACAACTATTCATTCAAAGCTTGATCCAAATCTTTGAAACAGGTAGCATCTTCCCACTGATCAGTGAGCTTGGATCAAATTTATAGAAGTAAACAACAGGATTACTAGCATGACTTAATGCATGAATAAAACAGTAATTCTTTGGATGTGACCTCTCAAGTGCCTAATTGAAATGATGGTATCCAACTGGATAAAGGTGTTTTAAATAATATCCAAGTTTTCTACGAAGTTCTGCACCAGAACTTAAACTGGTTTGTATAGTGGAATGATTATGTTATTTTCCAAAGAAATGACATGACCTTAATTATCACCCCAGCAGACAACAATGATTTCTCAGGTCAAAGGTAATCTCCCAGCTCAAAAAGCTCTCAGGTCTGCACCAGAAAACAGACCAACAGCTGAAATAGACACGTTTGCTCAGCTAACTCGGCATCTCCTACATGACCCTCCCTGAAGTTCTCTGGTTATCTGGAGCTTGCTGCTGTGTAGAACAGGAAATCTGTTTGATCAATTTGGCACCTATCTTTCACAGAGTTTTAAAAGAAATCAGAAACAGTGTTCTAGAACCAAACTGGCTGAGGGAAGTCTATTCTTACATGGAAAAAAAATGTAGAAACAGTTCTGGGTTCTCATCTAACCGCCACCTCTGATGAGTGCTTTATCCCACTGAATGCCTTAAACACTAGACTGCACTTCTATGTCTTCACAGTAGAGGCAACCCAGTCTGCTCTCTGTACATTAGAAAGTAAACTGTAAATGGCGAGTATTAGTTTCTGGAGAGGAAAAGGCAGGTGAAATGGGAGATTTAAGCCATTTCAGAACTCGGTTCAACTTGGTATTCCTCACTCAGTTCATAAACTTCCTTAACAGTGAGTCTTCTAACTCTCCTCATGCCACGTAGAGGGTCTGTAGGCATCTTACAAAAGATCCTGAGGTCCACTCTTAAGCATTTTACTGCAGCTAACGTAAGCTGGATGGAAGCTCATCAAGTTAACTGCTGGGCTCTGCAGTAATGCAAGGAGTCTTCTTGCGAATAAAGAGCCTGAACGTGCAGTCCAAAGGAGTTCAGATAGACAATGATAAAAATGCAACTTTATTGTGCGAGGGAGTACCCAGTAAGATGTGTCAGGCAAAAATACTAGTTCTTGTTCCTCCATACCCAACATAATGCTGACTGGGATGATATCTTTACTTCATGTTGGTCAATGACACTGCCATAGTGTAACATCATGGTCAATCTCTATTAGAAAACTATGCTTAGACTATGAAGTGTGTTTACATTAACACTCAGCCTTTTCAGGATCTTGCGCCCTGGTGGGGAAGAGCTATTCAATTCCAAAGGGCTTAATTATTGTTTAGAATTCATTACTCAGCTGTGGAAAACTCAGCTTCTCCAGTTTCTGTGCTGATACTTTATAGATTCATCTCACGGAGCAGAGGCCCATATGATGCTGTGAAAGGACTCCCACTGGTTTCTACAGGATTGGGAACAATGAGTGTGATAGTTTGATGTGTGGGGGGGTGTTCTGGTGGCAGGGGAGGGGATTTGCTCCCTGTGCCACCAGATCTGAGTCCCATCCCCCCCCCGGGGGAGGTTGAGCCAAGGCGGCGCCTCTGCGAATTGCCCTATTTAAGTTGGGACAAAGGGGCGGGAAAGGGCTTTTTGCTCAGGAGCGAGGAGAGAGCAGGAGGGCGCTGCCCTCGCTCCCGGCTCCCGGCCGAGCGGCCGCTCGGGCCCGGGCCCGGGCCGGCGCCATGTGCTCAAGATGGCGCTGGGGGAGCCGCATGGGGGACTCGGTAAGCGCCCCGCTCCCGGGGTGACCGCCGGGCCGAGCTTCCCCAGAGAGGATTAATATCTAAGAGAAGACAACCACAACGACCGGGTCAGCAAAGATGGAGCAGGAGGAGGTGTACTGGAGCTGAGGCTTCCCTTGCAAATCGGTGTGAGATGGCAGGCGGCCCCCCTGCAGCCAGGGTGTACTCGGCGGAGCAGCGACCCACTCGTGGCCCGTGGAGAAACCCACGTCGGGAAGGAGATGCCTGAGCCCAGGAGAGGTCGTGGAGCAGGGGATGCGCGACCAGGTACTGTTGATAATGGGGCATGGAATGCACGACGAGGTCGTGGAGGCATCTGGAGACCGTGGGACGACCCACGCCGACGCGAGTGGCAGCAGCTCCCTAAGAGGCCGAGACTGGTAAAGCCCGAACTGGTGCGATCCATGGGGAGGATTGCAATCCTGCGGGCAGGACTTACTTTGGAAAAGTTTGGGGACTTTTTCTTTGTGAGTAGGGGATCCACCGAAGCAAGGGAAAAATGGTGTAAAGACTCCTCCTCCTTTAAGAAAGGAGCGGCAGTGAACAACATGGATGAACTGACCTGTACTCCCCCATTCCCTGTCTCCCTGCGCCGCTGGGGGGAAGACAGAGCCAGGAACGAAAGGAAAATAGGGGGTGGGGAGGTGTTGTTTTAAGATCGGGCCTTGTTTTCTCTTTCTCCTCTCAAGTAACCGGTTTCGTTCCCTTGTCTCCTGTTTAGTAACTGTTAATAAATTGTTTTGTTTTATTAAGAAAGCCTGAGTCATGTTTTGCCCCGAGACCATGTTTGGTGGGTGCTCCCTCTCGGTTCTTGTCTCGACCCTCAGTCCAAAAAAAAAAACCACGACAATGAGTTTGTGCTCTTCTATTAATAACTTTGTGCCCAATAAAAAGCTTTAAAGAAAACTAAAAACCTTGGCTTCCACCATAACAAAACCAGCTGCTGACAAAGTTGTACTATACCTCTTCTAAGCCAAGACTAATAGGGAAAGTGTTAATTGCCATGAAAGCTTCTAGTTCTTTTCCATCTTTCCAACTTTATTTAAAAATAAAATTACAAAAGGACAGTTTCAATTTTACCTTCTCATTAGATTCCGGTACCAAACAGGAGACACCTTTGTGGCGATCCAGGAATCGTTTGAAGTCTTCATCGCTGATAACAAATTTCTCTGCTTCTCTTAGGGCATCCTCACCAGTGTTCTCCCCTTCGATGAGGAGGCACTGGAATACCTGAAGACAGAAGGCACCTGCTTAAGATTTTCTGGTTTTACTTGCCTTGAGGGTAAGAGACTGTCACCATGACAAAAACCTTCATTTGTCTCAGTAGCAATGTCTTTTAATTTTTCTGTCAATGGAGCCACAGTGACACAAATTGTGGTAAGTGAATACTATATGAAGGGCACAGTGCAGCTTTATTTTTAGCAAATTACCATTAAATAGTTCTAAATGCAATTATACAGTAATGGTTCCTGACCAGATTTCCACGGAAATCTTAACTGCTCTGTTCTTAATAAGGGCACAGATAATCAAAGCTTAAATAAACTTTTGATTGAACCTCGAATAGTATAGCTGTATTATAAATGCCATCAAGTACTACCTACAATGCAGACTACCAAAACAATCTTTATTCTTAAAGATTTTATCTTAATTGGTGACTGTAATTTTAACTGGTTTCAGATGGTCACAGAAAAGATAGGGAAGACTCCCCACAGAATCACAGAATATTAGGGATTGGAAGCGACCTCAAAGGATCATCTAGTCCAATCCCCCTGCCTGAGCAGGACCACCTAGATCAGATCACACAAGAATGTGTCCAGGCGGGCTTCGAACATCTCCAGAGAAGGAGACTCCACAACCTCTCTGGGCAGCCTGTCCCGGGAACAAAATATAATAGCTTGTCTACTTAACAGCCTCCTTCTAAAGGGCAAGTCCTCAAATACATCTAGAATGGACTTTGGAGAGAAAAAGATGCCTTTGCCATCAACACGCTCTGTAACTCCAGTAAGAGAGCAGGCCTGGAAGCTTAATAAAATAATAAAATGTATGTCATATTTTCCTTACACTCCTTTAGTAGGACCAAGACTTCACTTAGAGTGATTTTTTTTTTTTCCTGGAAAATCATGTGTGTATACCAATTTCCATGAAGCAAATAATGAGAAATTATTCCACAAGTTCTCCTATATTTATACATCATATTATCTTTACCTGTTTTCAAACTGATAACATAATGTATATAATACATTTCTAGTATAAAATATTGTAATATATGCACACTAGCCACTAATACTCTAACAAAACATTAATGTCTAATGTACACTTATATATTGTTAATCATATATTAACTCTAATGTATCATCATACACTAACTTTTCCTCATTTTCTCAACACCATGACACATTTTCAAAAGTTAAAGACCTTCTATCTTTTTTTTAATATAATTAAAGAACTAGATCTGCATACGCTGAAATAGTAATTTCTTGTAAATATCACAACGAAAAAGATTCTTGACGTATTTGGCTCCATTTAAGTGCAGAAAGAGACAGAACCTGTCTCAATACCATGTAACACTGGCAAGAAGTCCGCTATCACCAGCCCAAGCTGGAGCTGGAGATCTGACCGAGGTCATTAGAAGTTCAGACAACTCCAGGACTTCATAATTCTCTGAACAGCAAACCTATAGTATACATTACTTTCTTACCTTCCAGCGCACGGGGTTGAGTGTCTTGATCTGCTCATTCATATCTTCCTCGACATTAAACCTGTTGATCACTGAATTTATTTTGAAAGCCACTGCATACTCTCGGCACCACTGTCTCAGTTTATGCAGATTTTCCACGTGGTTCTTCTTTCCTTGACCACGGCCAATTAAAACATTGACATCCTCATCAAAACTATCACACGATATTGCCAGAATGTCTAAATATTCACCTGAAAACAAGTTTTAAAAATTGATTAATATTCAGTCCTTCAGATAAAAGTTGTCAGAAGTCTGCCCACTTTCACTTTCTTGTGATCTGTCATGAAGAGCCACGTAAATACGGTTCTGTGAAGTCATCACACGACACACAAAAGCTACAGCAGCGTCATCATCAAAACATGGTGTTTTGGTGGGGTTGTTTGTGTGTGTCCAGCATTATGGAGACAGTCTGAGCTATTATTTTAGTATACTATTATACCAAAGAGGCAATAGTACAAACTGCCTACGTTCACAACATATAAATAACAGTATTTCACTGGTATTTACGTTTGGTTTGCACTCACTGAAAATTAACCACTAACAAACCATCTCCCACTTGCACTGAAAACCATCTCTTGGGGAGGCTGCCCCGAGGAGGCTCCCAAACTCCACCAGTGCTTCTGTGCACAGGGCTTTCTCCTTACCGTACTTCTGGAACCACCGCTCTCTAATCAGGCTGCCGTTGCTAACGATGCTGACGCTCGGCAGCTTCAGCTCCTGCTTGCAAAACTGCACCAGTTTGCCTACAAATTCGCCTCTGTCCTCAAGAAACGGTTCACCTCCTGAGAAATTTATTTTCTCCATTCCTAGAAAAGGACCAAAGAGAGATGCTGTGAACCTCTGCTTGACCATCGCCCGCTCCTTCCACACGCTCCCAGTGCCCGACTGTAGCGATAATAAGAGGGAACCTGGCCGTGTCAGTCGGAGGGGTAACTTCTCCGACGCCACTTGGTCCCGCTGGGACGGGGCCGCCGCGCATCCTCCCACCCCGGCTCCCACCGGACTCACCCGCCTCCTTGAGCATGGCCAGCCCCCGCTTCGCCTCCTCCAGGGGCAGGACGAAGGATGTCTTGGCCGTGTGGAAGCAGAAGCCGCACTTGTAGTTGCACCGTCGGGTGAAGTGGTAATTCACGCTGGTGGGCGTCGGGGCCGCCTCGTCCCGCTCCCGCTCCGGCTCCCGCCGGGGGCCCGCCGGGGCGACGGAGCTGGGGGCCGAGACCCGCCGAGAGCCGGGCAGGGAGAGGTACAGGGGTGCCAGGCTCCACCACAGCGCGCCCAGCCGCCCGCACAGCACCGCCAGCACCGCCCGCGCCACCGCCAGCGGCAGGCGGCTCAGCACGCCCAGGGGCATGGCTCGGCTCGGCTCGGCTCGGCTCGGCTCGGCTCGGCTCGGCTCGGCTCGGCTCGGCTCGGCTCGGCGGGATGCGCTGCGATTCACTTAGATCAGGCTCGGCTCGGCTCTACTCGATGCGCTGCGGTTCACTTGGACCCGGCGGGATGCGCTGCGATACACTTGGACCGGGCTGGTCTGGGCTGGGCTAGGCACGGCGCGGCACGGCACGGCACGGCGCGGCTCGCAAACTGCAACGGAGCACCCGGCGATCCGCGCTTAAAAGCGCGGCGGCCCCCTCCCGCCCCGTCCCGTCCCGCCCCGCCGTGCAGTGCCGGGACGCGGGGAAGCGTTCGGTTTCGTTTTCCTTTCTCGCAGAACGGAAAGTTGGCACTGAGATGCGGGCGCTCGCCCGATGTTTTCCTTCGCCCGCCCGGCCCTATCTGTCTCCCTCACCAGCCCCGCTTCTCCGCCTCGGAGGGCGGTCGCCAAACCCGCCGGCTGCTTATCGGTGTCGGTAGCTGCTCTAGGTTTGAGCACGTCTAGCCCCCGAGAACGCCTTGTGATGTGCGTCGGCTCAGTGGCTTCAGTTCTTCTGGTCAAACGTGACTCGTGAAGTAGAGGGAAAGCTGAGCTTGTGTAACTGCACTGCATCCTTCTCAGGGACAGCCAGGAGCTCCTGTAAGTCCAAACGGGTTTGCACTGCAGAGCACTCCAGTTAGGTAGCCTGCTGATGTCAGATTCATGAAAAGAAAATACTTGACAGTTTCTTAATTCTTTGTCTCCACTACTGTCTAAAGCACCTTAAGCAAAGCTCCTCCACCAAGTTGAATGTAGTTGTTAGCCTTTACAGCAGGAAAAGTTGGCAGCTGCCGGAGGTGACACATTGCTGGGGGAGATGGTTGCCCCTTCATGGTAATACCAGGAGAGAACAGGACCAGACTACCAATTCTCGTATTCCTCAGTGGCATAATTCCTCAGTGGCACAACAGCAGTTGCTGGAGAGGAGCTGGAGAGGAGCACCTCCATCATAGCACCAGTTGCTATCTGCAGTCCTCCGGTTTGTCTAGACACACCACGAGGTCTTCCACAACATCACACTGCCTTCAGGCAGTCTGTTGTCATTCTTGCATGGGCAGTTTAGCATCACCTCTGTACCTGACAAGGTACAGAGCCATACTCAAATCTCAGCACCCACCAACTGTATGTTGGCTATGGCAGGCTTAAATTGGAGCTTTACTCACTTCTGTTGACCTGCCAGAACTGCTAGTGTAGCAGGACAATTTTGCTCTCATGTTGGCTGGTTTTTTTTTGTTGTTTTTTTTTTTTTTTTAAAAAAGGAGTAGGAGAACTAGCTTCATCCTGTTTGCAAATTTTAGTGGGAAATAAAACCTATGTGCTGGTTTTGGCCGAGACAGAGTTAATTTTCTTCACGGTAGCTACTATGGGGCTGTGATTTGGATTCATGCTGAAAAGTGTTGAAAACACAGGCATGTTTTTGTTATCGCTGAGCAGTGCTTACGCAGTCAATGCTTTTTCTACTTCTCACCCCACCCCACCAGCGAGTAGGCTGAGGGTGCACAAGAAGCTGGGAGGGGACACAGCTGGGACAGCTGACTCCAACTGGCCAAAGGGCTATCCCATACCATATGATGTTATGCTCAGCATATAAGGCTGGGGGAAGAAGAAGGAAAGGGGGCGTGTTAAACGTGATTGTGTTTGTCTTCCCACGTCACAGTTACACGTGATGGAGCCTTGCCTTCCTGGAGATGGCTGAACACCTGCCTGCCGATGGGAAGTAGGGAATGAATTCATTGTTTTGCTTTGCTTGTGCGCGCAGCTTTTGCTTTACCTATTAAACTGTTTTGATCTCAACCCACACGTTTTCTCACTTTGACTTTTCTGATTCTCTCCCCCATCCCACCAGGGGGGAGTGAGCGAGCGGCTGGGTGGGGCTTAGTTGCCAACTGGGGTTAAACCATAACAACCTGCTTGAGAATAAAAAGTGTTTCCTTTATGTTAATTAGTACTGTCATTTGCTATCCTTAAATTCCCATCACTGTTCCTTCACTTTCCTGGAGATGATCTACTGGCTCAGTAATGTCTGGATCAGTCAATAATGGAAGTTTTCCCCTTCAACCACTATTTATTGTTATCTCTATCAGCTATTTCTTGCTGGAAGGGATTCATGCCAATTGGGCACAATAGGAGGCTTCTTGCTGTGCCTAGCCCCAGTAATGGCACCTCACAAATGTGTTGCTGCAGCATCATAGGAAACATCTCAGTTCCTGAGGCTTTCTGAAATTGTCTCAGAGCTTGTCAGCAGAGACTATTTCGTCCAGTTACCATGGGAGGAATTATCCATGTACCCTTCTGGTTCCTTGAGGTTTATGTAAGACACAAACTTAAGGATGAAAGCAGGATTTTCTAATAAAATAAAGGATTTGTTGTTCACAAACTTGAAAATGGAATTGCAAAAGGAAGAGGACAAGACAATGCAATTTTAGACTGAAACCTGACATTGGAGTTACTCCTTGGTTGTTTCAGTGTTTCAGTTAATTTGGGGAAGTCTGGTATGCTCGGTTTTCCGCTCACTCCATACATCCCTTCTGCTTCATGTTAGGAACTCTATCCCGTTTCATATCTTCTCTGGCCCTAATTCAAATTCCTTTCTCACCTTATTCCTACTTCTGTTCATGTCAAGTTGAGCCAATGCAGATATAGGGAGTATGGCCTTTCTTCCTCCTTTGAGTTGGAAAACTTTTACTAAGAATACTTGTGGTAAGCACAAGATCTGAAAGACCATTGCAACACTTCAAATTGTGCATCTCAAGAAACATTGTTACGTGCATGTGTATATATATATATATATATACAGGTACCTATGCCACCAAGCTACAATTTTTGGATATACCTTTGCATAGAGATCTTACTGCAGGTGACAAATTATCATTCAGCTCACCTTGTCTCGGAAACTTCCCTGACCTTCTGAAAGTTTGGGCACTGCAGAAAATCCACTGAGGCTGGCATAGTGACCTAGACCTATTGCAGCCTCAATCCTGAGCTCGTTGCCTCGTGCCTCAGCTGGATAGGAAAATTAAGTTCAAAATGCTTCTTTTCCAAAATCAGTAAAAAATCCTTGATGATTACCAATTTCTCTCAACATATGACTTGTATCTGATACACAAATACTCCAAAAGCATGTCAGAAGAGTGTTGTTCAATGACTCAAGAAACTAAAGCATTACCATTCTCAACTTGTTTTTCTTGGAAAGGGCAGATCACTGTTTCAAGGAACAAAACATCCAAAGAACATAACACTCAAGCTACTCAAGTTTTACTGTTCCCTGTAATTTTATTTATGCTTTCTTAGCAAATTGCAATTATAAAAGCTCTATTTTTTGCCTCAACTAAGTATGTTTTCAGATGACACTCTCTGCATTACTGTAAAGCCCCAAAAAGTAAACCCAAAGCGGGATGTGCCCCCCATGGATGTACAAGTCCTAGCAGCAAAATCTTCTAGCTCACATGCTCTATGGTGAGACTTATAAGAAAACATAAGTGTTCGTTTTTACATGCTGTAATGATATTTTCTGTCTGGGAGCCTTCTAGAAGAGACTCAGAAAAGCATGACATTCTTTGACAGCAGTAGGAGGTCTGATTCCTTCCCTTTCTTTCCTACAGAAGTCATCTTACAGTGGCACGATGGAGTCCCAGTGCTCAAAATGCTTCAGTTCTGCAAATCTGCACCAAAAAAACATTTTAAAGATAAACACAATTTTTTCAAAAATGATTGAATAATGGTATTAATGATGCACTGGATGGTACACAGGTACACAACTAGCATGGAAGAATCCAACTGGATGAACATGGATAATGCTGTTGTGCTCCCTAGTTGCTAGGAAGCAAAACCTTAAAACAATGATATATTATTTATCTAAATAGTGTAATTTTGTTTATTTAAATAAAAAGATTGCTTTCACTAACGTGACTAGTTAGCAGTTCCAGTCAAACAGTATCTTGCTAGGGAAAGCAAATTTCTGACATGAACCAGGAACATAAATAAGGTTAAAGGAGAAGCCATTATCATGTCACCTGTGAGGACCAAAACCGTCCAAGGACAATCATGCAAGTCACGCAATGGCGGGTGTAGTTTTTAGCGTTTGATAAATGTATTACTTCTCGCTCCACTCCCAGCTGGAAATGATCTCTCCCCCATTGCATCTGCAGCACCATAGATGGGATTCTGTCAAGGACTTTGTACTTGCAGTGACTCATCGCTCCTCGCGATGCACGAATCCAAGGGATGCCACTGAAATTACCAAACAGAAAGTTAAAACCCACAGGCAATCAAGTTATGAAACACACAACATAAAGACAAGCACAGATTAGGCACATTTGAAAGAAGTCCACCACAGGCCCTTAACAGACTGTATGTGATCTCCAGATGACACCTAGAATCTGAGACAAGATGTTGGGAGAAGAATCCTTCTGTGTCCTTTCCATACTCTTCTCCAAACCTCTGGCACTGGCCAGTGTCACGGGCAGAAGAGGAGGGTGTCTGCCCTGATACTGTACTAACTTCTGTGTTCTTATGACCTTTATATTTACTGAGGGTCTCTTTACTGGTGCCCTTTAAAATTTATTCTGCATGAAAATAACTGTACACTATTGGTGTCTATTTTACATACCTATGCATTGGACCTTTAACTTAAATAATTCCTGCCTTGTGTCTCAGACAGCTGTTTAGATAGATATATTTTTAAAGTTACAGGTTGATTAATCTTCAGGTTTTTTTCCTCTTTTTCCACTTTGAGTGGATCAAAAAGTTTTTGAATGCTCTTATGGCTTCTTGTTGTGTCTCTCTCTCTTCCCTATAGCTACATGCAAGTACAGTGGGCCCTCAAAGATGTGAAGAGGCTCCAGAACAGTGTTTTTCACATAATTAGCATGTTCGTTCTTCAACATTATTTCATATTATACAGAAGAAAGAAATGATAAAGGTCCTTGTGAAGAAACTGAAAAACACTTACTGTAAGTTAATTTCAAAAGAGATTCATACTCTCTAGCCTGATTTTAAATACAAAGACCTGTCTTGGACATAAAAGGCAACTCTCTCTTTCTGCAATTTTACCTGAACTGTTTATGTAAAATCTGATGGGAAAGACCTAAAATCTTGCAAGAAGATACTTTTAACTAACTAGCCAGGAGGACAGACATCACATGTCTATTATAAATGATCTCATAAGCATATTATTAACGAGGAAAGAAGCTCAGGAAGGCTTGTAAACAAGGTTGTATCATGGCAATGGGAGGGGAAAAGGAAAAACGAAAGTGGACTCTTTCCATTTAGTCAGCAAGGAGGGGAAAGCCAACAGTGGTATCGGGAAAACAGAAAAACAGAAAAGCAAGAAGGCAGAGAGGTCAGTGAGGAACACAGCCAGCTTTTCAAGCACTTTTGAAGCGAAACTTGGCTGCCAGTCAGTTTGACCTCAGAAAAGTGTCAGGTAAGCTTCAGTGTAGATAAAAGTAAGGCAATGAATGCAAGAAAAAATAATTGAAACCTTGTACACCTAATGCTGAGCTCAGTAGTGGCACTTACATCTCAGGAAAGAGGTCTTGGAGTCAACTGTTGCTACCTCTCTGAAATCAATGGATCTGTGGGAGGCATCAGCGAAAAAGTCAACAAAAAGCTTAGTGTCATCCAGAAAGGCACTGAGAACAAGTCAAATGGCATTATTTTGCTGCTCCGTGAAACCTTGTTACGTGTAGCCATACCTTGACTAGTGGTACAGTTCAGGTCTCCACGTCTCGGCAGCACTTCATGGAGTTAAAAAAGTTATCCCTGCATCTAAGCGATCAAGGGGATGAAGCAGCTGCCTTACAAGAGGTTGGGTCTCTCATTTCTGACATGAAAAAGCTGAAGGGGAAATCTGAGTGAGCTTTAAAAAATCATACAGGTGACAAGCCAAATGTTCAACTGTTATTCACCAAAGTCAGTAATATTATTAGAAGAGGCACTTGTTGAAACAAGTGGGATATGAGTTTAAAGCTGATAAAAGAAAATTGGTTTTATGCAACAGGCGCATTTCTGGAATTTGAGACCATGGGGATTTGTGGAGGTAGACTGTATTGTGGAGTCAAAAGGGGATTTAGACAGACGTATGAGCAAGGGTCCATAAATAGATGCTAAAAGGAAAAGATGAGGATGTGCTGTATAACATTCCTAATTTGATGACTGTGGATGCTGAAGGAGCATGAGGACTAGGAGAGGGACCACGGACAAGCCAGGCTTATGCACAGCATGTCATTCTGCCAGACAAAATATTGGGGAAGAAGAGCCACTAGTCTGACTCAGTAGCGCATGTTATTGTGTTCTTAAAATTACCATCTATCGGCTTCTTGTATAATGAACCATGTTTTACCCTATGTCTTCTGGCATCCATACCCAGCTGCCATAGCCATGAGTTTGAGTGATGTGGAACGACACAGGAGTTCTCAAGCATGAAAAAGGGCACGTTTCACCTCAAAAAAAAAAAAAAAAAAAAAAGCCAGTTTTGGTACCTGCTGCTGAGACTGTATTGAACAGCCTCCAAGGCTGTGCTCCCAGTTCCTGTTCTGGCCCAGGAACTTCCACCAGCTTCCTCAGCACAGGCAGTTTCCACCCAGAAGAGCTGATCTCTAGCTAACCAATGTTGCCTACCAGCAGCTCCCCTCTCCCTGCAGATATGCTAAGCAAAAGTTATTTGTGCAGCATGTTTGAGCTGAACACAGGAAGACATCAAATTTTTGACAAATTTCTTGTAGAGCATACTCACATGTACAGTATATTCTTTCAGAAGATGCATCAGAAGCTTAACTTCAGATATCTCTAAGTGGCAGTTTTCCAACTACTGAAAGGGAGAAATAGGATTCTGCAGAGGTGAAGGTTCTCCTATGTTCCAAGTTACATATTTTGAAAACGCAAACATTTTGGGCAACAGTACTCACAGCAGCTGACATGAATCGAACTGTTATAGCAGTTCACAGTGCTTCTGGTTCCTGCCCCAGCTGATGAAAGCTGAAATTGGCCATCATGAAGTTATGAAAACACTGCAGGCTTGTAAAAGTCCATTTTACTTCCAAAATTATTTGAGTTTGTTGGTCTTGTTATCAAGGCACTGAGTTACAAAATAATAGAGTGAAGTTACTGATACACCCTCACAGCTCGGTGCTCCTTGGGCACTGCAACACAGCAAACCAGTCCAATTTGGTTTATGGCTTGCTCGTCTCTTTGGGCCAGTCAGAAGCAGCAGAGTGTATTTGCTTTTCTCTTTTCTGAGACCACCAGGATTCAACCATGAGAGTTCATGAGAATGTGACCCTTTTTTGCTGGAGGGAGGCGAGAATCATAGAATGGGTTGGAAGGGACCTCAAAGATCATCTAGTTCCAACCCCCCTGCCATGGGCAGGGATACCCTCCACTACACCAGGTTGCTCAAAGCCCCATCCAACCTGGCCTTGAACACTTCCAGGGATGGGGCAGCCATAACTTCTCTGGGCAATCTGTTCCAGTGCCTTGCCACCCTCAATATAAAAAATTTCTTCCTTATACCTAATCGAAATCTCCCCTCTTTCAGTGTAAAGCCATTGCCCCTTGGCCTATCACTATATACCCTTGTAAAAAGTCCCTCTCCAGCTTTGCTGTAGGTCTTTTCAGGTACTGGAAGACTGCTGTTAAGATCACCTCGGAGCCTTCTCTTCTCCAGACTGAGAAGACCGGATCCCGAGGCCAAGACCTTATTTTTCGCTTTCCCTTCAGCTCATCCAGAGCCATGTCCCACGGGGACCGTTCACCCCAGAGCCGCTAAAGCGGGGGAGGGAAGGCAGAAAACCCGCCCCTCCGAGGACCGGCCCTCCCCCGCCGCCCTCTTCGCCGTGGAAAAGCGCTTTCCCGGCCGACGGGGTTAGTTTCGTTTCCCGCTGGCTCCGCCGCCCGCCCCCCCCGCTCCCCGCTGCCGCCAGCCCCGGCTCTCGGCCGCGATGCTGCGGCGCTGCGCCCCGGGGCCGCCGGGCCCGCAGCCCCTCCGCCGCGCACTGCCGCCCGCCGCCGCCGCCGTCCGCCTCCGCCTGCGGGAGGTGAGCGGCCGCCGGGGCCGCGGAGGGGTGCGGGGGCCGCGATCTGCCCCTTCCAGCTTCACAGGGCCGTGGGGTCTCCTCTCTCCCTGCAGTGCGCAGCGCGGATCCCGGAGGCGGGAGCCGTCCTCGACCTGCTGGAGAAGTGTCCCGAGCACCAGAAGAAGGGAGGTTTTCCCGTGGTGGTTTTTGAGGGGCTGGATGCCACAGGTAAGAGCGCGTGTGGTTGAAATACCGCGGATGAGAAATTGTTGGAAAGAGTGGCCGCTGTGGCTTTCAGCCAAGCGTAAGGCTGAGAAATTGAAAAAAATCCTGGAAGCCTGTGACAGATTTGAAAGAATTTGTAATTGTAAGTACCAGTCTGTCTCATCTTACTTGTGAAAGATCAAACAGGCTATGCTAATTTTCATGCAGTGGATGAATTCCTCGTCTATTTAAAATGGAATAATGCAAAGAGTGGTGTACTGTAGATTGTATTTCTTGTGCAGATGATGAAACGTACTTTTACCGGAGAGTTTTCAAATAAATGAACTAAAATAGTGGTAGTCTGGGAAACTGACAGCAGTTTGAAGTATTAGTTGCTTCTGAATAACTTTGTTTTGTGTCTTTTCAGTTAAAGATAACTGAAAGTGCGCTCTAAAAAGAACACTGCATGACAACATTGCAACATACACATGAATTGTGACCTAGAAAAGTATTGTAAATAGAGATGTAGAGAAATGGTCGTGCATTTAATGCATTTAAAGGAGTGAAGACAGAAAGTTGGCGGGGGGGGGGGGGGGGGTGGAAGGCCCTGAGAGTAGGAAGTGAAGCAATAATTCCTTGAACCAGACTCATGATGATTTTGCACTGAAAGCCTTATCACAAGCTACTCAGGTTCCATAGTCAGGTGTCAGAACATGTTCTCCAAGTGAACAGGTAGGAGCATTTTTCAGCTTTTAAAACGCAGATGTATCTGATATGTAATGTAACAGATGTTTCCTTCTGTAAATGAAATGCAGGCAAAACCACTGTAACTCAGTCTGTTAAGGAGACTCTGAATGCCGTTCTGCTAAGGTCTCCACCAGCTTGCATCAGCCAGTGGAGGACAATATTTGATGACGAGCCAGCACCCATTAAAAGAGCATTTTATGCTGCGGGCAACTACATTCTTGCTTCAGAAATAGCAAAAGCATCCACTCAGGCACCTGTGATCATAGACAGGTTTGTATATTTAAGAAATCCCCTTATTTCAGTGCCATCATACAGTTGTTCAGTGTTACAAGCAGAAGTTGTCAATGATAGTCTCTGGGATTCTTCTTTTTTCTTCTTTTTTTTTTTTTTGTAAGTGCTACTTTTCAGGTAGTCGGATAAATATTAAATCTTCTATAGAGTAATACTTAGGACAACAGTCAGGTATGGGACTTCTGTCAGTGTAACACTCATAACTGGCTTTAGCACACATGTTATATATTCAGTTAGGAATAGTGGTGGCCTGGACTCTGCAGCCTGAGCCAAAGCAGGATTCTGTGACAGAGCTGAGGAGAATGAGGGCTGCTGATCATAGCTGTCTCTAAGAAAGGTCTGAGATACAGGTGGATTAGAATAACTGAATTTTAGGTAGATGACTGAGTTTTACTCTTGGAGAATGTAAAGCCAGAAATAAGCTTCCCACTTTTTTTGGTTTTGTTTATGTAATTTCTTGTTTTCATTGACTGTGTGGGCAGCTTTCAGTATTACTCTTAATAACAAAAGTCTAGAAGTGTTTTGAAACCCCTGGCTTATTTCAGCAGATGTACTGTCAGTTCCTCCCACAACACATATATGCAGAAGTTTACATATGTTTGAGTGTCATTTTTAACTGGCCTCAAAACCACTGAAATATATAAAATACAGTGCCTCACAGTGATGGGAACGCTAAATACAAGTGAAATGCGTAACCATTAATAACGTCTCTCCTCATTCACATGTGATTGAAGACCACATGTTCTCTACCAAATCTGTTGCATGAAGTAGAATGGGAACAACAAGAAAGAGAGTATTGGATTTTGACACATAATTTAACTCTTCTCATTATATGACAAGACTTTCTTTTCGTAGGAGTATCTAGAACACTCTGCCAAATGTGTAGCTTCTGCCATACGTTTTAATTAATAATCCACAGTAATTCTGAATATTGCATTGAGTATTATTACTCTGTTAAGAAAAAATGGGTGACAGAGTTTTCTTTACATTTCACTTCAAAATCACAGTGTCACCTACCTTGTCATTATTGCACTTGTCGTTACATTGACAGCTGTCTCCTGTATTACTGAAAATTTAGTGCCCTCTTTAAAATTTCTCTCTCCATTCTGTATTTTCCTGACAGATACTGGCACAGCACAGCTGCCTACACAATTGCCACTGAAATAAATGGGAAAGTGCAGGATCTTCCACCTGCTCATGATGAGGTGTACCAGTGGCCTGAGGATCTGCTTAAACCTGATCTTGTTCTTCTCCTGACTGTTGACCCTGAGGAACGAGTCCGGAGACTTCAGCATCGGGGGCTGGAGAAAACAAAGGAGGAAGCTGAGCTGGAAGCTAACAGCTTGTTTCGCCAAAGGTACTCTTTCATGAGTAATAAGAGAATGGAGGCAATTTTGGCTCCTGTGAAATCAGTAGCAAAATGTCCTGCTCACATTACTGGGACAAGGATTTCCTATGTCTGAGCTTTTGGGTTGGGTTTTTTTTTAAAAGGATTTGTGGCTGACAAGGAGGTTAAATTCTGTCACTTCTAACTGAAAGTGTTTGAAAGCTGCAGGTGAAGAACTTCGTTCTCCTGCAAAGGATCTTAGAGTTAAAATACTTGTATTTTGCTACTTGCTGCTGGTATTGTAGCACCTTTCTTATTGAGGTTGTGAAGGAGAGAGACCTAAAAGTTCCAGAACTGCGAAGCAAGAAGTTCATGCACATAGCTTCCCCAGAAAAGTTTGGAATTGAGCTCCAGATTAAGAGAACAAAATTTAGTTCGTCTCTTATAGATGTCTTCAGTTGTGCTCAGTGTCTCAGTTCCCAGTATTGTCAATGCACTCAATGGAGCCTTTGAAGTGATTCAACTCCCCACCTGCTTGGAGCCCAGTGATCTAAGCAGAAGTATCTAGAGCTATATAATATCATCTGAGACATCTAGGAGGCTGGCAGGTGTGATGCAGAACCTGTGGACCCTTTCTGGACAAGCAACTGGAAGCTAAATTAGATAGTTCAGAGCATCTCAAGCAGTACTAGGTACATTTGTTTAGGCAACTGAGTTGCACCTTAGGTATCCTACTTCAGGGTGCGCTGAATTGCTGTCTAGGCTCTGCCAAATGTGTCGATTTGATGCCCGTGTAGATACCTCATGAAATCTACCTCTAGGATTTTGACATTTCTGATGCTGATATACCTTAAAATATTCATTACTTAATTCTGACAGAAGCTCTGTGTAGATACACGGTTCATACAGTGGGACCTGCAGAGGGATGGGTGAGACAAGGGAACATACTGTCATTTGAGAATCTTTCGTGTTTGAATTCTGTTACTTCTTATTCCCATCAGAAAGCTTTTGGTTATTTCTACTTGTTAATTATGTCAATCTGAATGTGAGAACATTCAGAGTCTTGTTTGATTCATCTTACAACTTGTGGCCTGAATGTTTGGCATTATTGATTCTTGTGGGAAAACAGAAAATTATATTCACATTCTTATTCACATCCTCATAGACTAAATATGGAAAAGTTCTGCATTTTGAGAAGGCTTATTGTCTAAGTGAGGAGGTTTTCATCCTGATGTTCATCCAGTTAGTGAAGATGAACAGAGGAAAGGATTGAATGATGTATCGACTCCCTAATCCAGTGACTCAAAGCTGAGATCAGTCAGTGAGCACACCTACACCACCATGCCATATAGTTCAGAGATACCTTAGTGGGCTCTGAATAAATTAACTCAGGTGTCAGCAGCAGGCTGCTCACTGTACTGCTGTACCACAATGTATCCAGTGCTAAGCTGTAAAGAAAGAAATTCTTTGGATAGAGCTCTGGGAATCAGCGTCAAGGAAACTATGTGCTTTGAGGTTCGCATTGTAATAGCTACTAATGGTTTATTGCTCTTTGCAGTAGATTTCATTCTTAGCTTCATATTAGATTTTTTTGCCCTTTGTCTCTACAGCATGAACACTTTCATCCAAGGCTGATGACTAGTGCTGTTTCATATCCCTGCAATTTGTAGTTTCATTTCTCTCATTTTGTATTTAAATAGAGTTGAAGAGTCGTACAGAAGGATGGTGAATCCTGCATGCCAAGAGGTTGATGCCAGCCCCTCCAAAGAAGAGGTTCTCAAGACAGTGCTTCAACTAATTAAAAAACACTGTGCTTTGTGAAAGCACAAAGTTTCTGTGTAACAGCACTTAAAAGTTACTTTTTAGTGCACGTAAAAGATACTTTTTATTGCCCCTCTGGTTTTGGTATCTGAAAATGCACTGTGTGTTTCATCCCACAGAAGAATCTTTTCTTTCTTCTGTCGGCAGGAATCTGTGCAGGTTTTCTGTCTCGCCGTTGCCTACTGTACTTTTCTGTATAAGGCAAAATACTGCTCACATGTTATTCATCATTCTCAGCAAAGCCACAAACATACTATGGGCATGCACAAGGTACCTCACAGCGCTCTCTGGTGCTGTGACATTTCAAGACGCTATCATGTTACATCTTCATCACCAGGAGAACCTTTTCCCGCGTCCTTTGTGTAGGAGAATTCACTGGACTGCAGCAGGAGCATTAGGTGCCCAAGGAGAGGCTGAAATGTCATCCAGCATGGAAACAGTAAAATGTTCACAACATTGAGGAACAGGGAATCCAGTGGCCTTGTGCTGTTTGCTGGAATAGAGGATGAGTAGCTGCTGCTGTGATGGGCATCCTGCAAAAAAGTGTCGTAAATGAGAGCCAGCAAGAATCTAGGCCTCTAAGTAATAAAGTGCAAGCCTGTTGACATATGCAAATGAAATATCAACTAATTTCAGAGGAAAACAGAAGAATGCTGACATATTAAAAACAGAGACCTGAGAAAAATCTGAAATTAAAAACATTTGAGAAATGATTGCTAAAATATTTTTTCTACAAAACATTTTCTGTATCCTTTTAATAGCTTTGTTAACGTGAATTTGTGTTCTTTTGAGAGTCATAGAATCGTAGAATTGTTTAGGTTGGAAGAGACGTGAAGATCATTGAGTCCAACTGTCAACCTAACACGGCCAAGTCCACCACTAAACGGCGTCCCTAAGTGCTGCATCTACACATCTTTTAAATACCTCCAGGGATGGTGATGCAACCTCTTCCCTGGGCAACCTGCTCCAATGCTTGACAACCCTTTCGGTGAAGAAATTTTTCCTAATATCCAAGCACAACTTGAAGCCATTTCCTCTTGTCCTATTGCTTATTACTTGAGAGAAGAGACAGATATCCACCTTGCTACAACATCATTTCAGATAGTTGTAGACAGTGATAAGGTCTCCCCTGAGTCTCCTTTTCTCCAGGCTAAACAACACCAGCTCCCTCAGCCACTCCTCCTAAGACTTGTGCTCCAATTCACAGACAGAGGATATCACTGCACACGGACAATGAGGGTACAAATAGAGTGCCTGCCCTAAACATTGTGTGGCTCTAGCATTTCCAGGTGAGAGATCACTCGGCCTGAGAAATGCCACTAAAACTAATCTGCCTGGGTTTTGATGCTGAGTTTTGTGTAGGTTTGTATTTAAAAGAGTGTTGATAATACGTATGCAATGAGTGTCATCAGACACTATTAATGACACAGGTGAAGCATATATTTATAGACCGTGCCTTTTTTTTAACTCAAATCTACTTAGGCGAACAGAACAGAAAGCAAGGTAGACCAAACCATTGTGTCCTTCTCTCATGTCTTTGTTAGAATTACAGGGCTGCAGGAGGTTATGTGCCACATGCAGGATGTTAACGTGCATAATCACTCCCACACTTCCCATTTCTGTGGCATTTCTGCCACAGTTTGTCCGCAGTGACTAAAAAGACTGCACTGTTACTTTAATTTACATCTACAACCAATGTAGAGGTTTGTCACTGGCTGCTGAAGCACCAGCAGGTCTGGGAGAGGAGCAGCAGTAACGAGCACTAGCCATCGTGTGTCCGGCACGAGCGTGACCTGCTTCATGTGTTATAAACCGTTTTGCTGGGCAATTTGGTGGCCATGAGAAGTCAGGATTTCAGTTTCAAAAGACCTGAAGCTCCAAATAATTCCATGCAGATTCAGAAACTTCAGCTATGGCTTGATAGATAAACCTATTTTTCTGCAGCTTTGGAATGTGGTCATTGTGTAAGCGTGGGAGGTTAGCCCATGACACAGTGCTGGCCTGAGGCCACCAGCCTCTGCCACCCCGTCCCCATCATGGCCAGCCCCTGGGCCATCCCCGTGTACCTGTTTCAGAGGCCAGGCATTTGCTAGCACAGATGAAGGCTGCTCTCTGCCAGTCATCCTCAGCGCAGAGGACATGCCAAAGCATGTTTCTTTTATTACTACCTCACTAAATTTAGTAATTTGAGAATTTACTGATTTACTAGTACAGACATAGCTTTAGGATGTGATCCTGCAAAAATCCTGATATTACAGTCCTTAGAGTATCTGGAGGTTGGAACAGTAAAGCACACACACAGAAACTTAATATCAAGCGTCTCAATAGTTGTGTTACAGTCAGTGAATGCAAGCCTTACTGAACACTATTAGTAAAGTTCAAGTGTTTCTTGAAGTACAAAACAATACTGCCATTTGCCCAAATTAAATTCTTTTTACTTTTTAGTTATTTTTAAAAATTCTCCAGCAGTTTCATATGACAAAATTTTGCAAAACATTTATTTTATTTTATTTTATTTTATTTTATTTTATTTTATTTTATTTTATTTTATTTTATTTTATTTTATTTTATTTTATTTTATTTTATTTTATTTTATTTTATTTTATTTTATAGAACACACTATAGTATTTCAAGTACCTTTTTTTCGCATTTTTAATCTCATTTGCTTCCATTTTTTTTGGTCTAGAGGGGAATAGATACTTAAATAAAATGGTATTCAGTTGCCTAAACACAGACATCCACAGCCAGTTAGTCTCCCTACGGTATTTGAGATGTCTGCATGAGGCTGCCAGATATGACACGAGACATTTGGTTGAGCTGTTGATCTGCGGAGTGGCAGCTGGAGGCCTGCAGGGATACCATATGGTGCCTAAAATGTCACTATTTCCCCATTTAAGCAGCGAGTGTTAGAAAGCAGCAGTGCAGCCTCTTTGGGCTGTGCCTGTATTAGCAGGTGGCCTGGAACAAGCAGGGCAGATCTATGGCACAGAGGAGCTGGTGCAGAGGGGCCAGGGTGTGCCCTACAGGTATTTCAGAGATTTATTTCATAGAATCATAGAATGGTTTGGGTTGGAAGAGAGCTTAAAGATCATCTAGGTCCAATTTCAGACCAGCTCTGATGTGGTCGCATGGGCCAGTCTATCTGTAGCACAGTAGGTGTGCTTCTACACCAGATCTTTTGATTTGGCTTTGTCTGGTTGGAGTCCAGGTCACAGATGCCAGAACTGTTTCATGATAAGAAGCAAAGTGTGGTGAGGAGGGGTGGTCAGGAGGAACGCTTCAAAAGCACCTTCCTGATCCAAGCTGAAATGCTAATGTAGTGGTATCACATAGATGAAATGTAGGAGCAACATGTATCTCTTCGTAAGGTTTCCTTGGAGCCAAAACAGACTTTGGGTCTGATATCTTCAGCGTCCTGATTGAAGGCTAACCTGCAATGTGCTACAGCTCCTTTTAGTACATATTGCCAGGTTTCCTGCAGGGGTTAACCATAGGATGGGAGCAGGGAAGAGTGGATTTTGGTGTGTGCTTGGCTCCATCCTGCTGTAGCATGGGGTGTAGCCGTGGTGCTCGTCCAGTTTTGGGAGTAGTAAGTGCTGCTGTCAGCCTGAGAGGTGAGTAAACCACTTGTGAGCAAATACTGAACTTCAGCAGTGAAGTGTAAAGCTGGCATTCAACCATTCCCCTCCCAAAAATAAGAGTTTGCAAGACAAAGACTAATTCCCCAAAGCCAGATGCTAGGGGACGATATACAGGTTTTTCAGAGGACATGAAATATCTGTCTTCATTATAGATACAGTTTTGTAGTCATGATTTTTACCATTATTTCCTGTAGAGATAATAAGCAACTGATGTTTTATCAAGTAGGAGTTGACTGTGCTGAGTGCCTGGAACTAACACATGACACCTAGAGAGGCCAGTTCTTCAATAGGTTTTCTTCACTGTTCCATATTTTGTGTCTTTTCCTCGTACCATTACCACCTTCTAGAAATTTGCCTGAAAATGTGCGTGCTGCCTCCACTATCAATTCCTGACAGTTTCAGAGGTAGCACAGTCAGGACATTTTGTGGGACTTTGATGGATGGAAAAATGTCTCAAGCCTAGGATAAACAAAGACCCCAAAGAGTTTTTATTTATTTTTGTTTTTAAGGAATGAATAATTGCTAGTTTTCTGTTAAAATTCATTAGCTTTTTCGGTTCTAGTTCTCCTATTTTCTTAATTTGAGTATTTGAAGAAACACATGAGACTGAATTGTTGCTGCAGGGGGCTGCACTGACTTTGATCTTTTAAATGGAAAGCTATGTTCAATAAAATTAAATCAGCTCTTTTGTAAAAAAAAAGATCACCACCCTCTGGCTTAATTCAACTAAACAGATGTAAGATTTATGTAAATACGCAGTCATTTTAATGTGAAACAAAAGCTAGAATACCCTGCCATTAGTGTAAAAATGCATTTTGTGTTACCAGCTGGTCAGTCATGACCTTTTATTCAGCTCTAGAGACAGTCCATGTCATGTACTCCAAAGAAGGGGAAATATGATGAAAAATGTTCCTGTGTCCACAAACTCATTGCGTATGAAAAAAGCCAGCCAGAAAAAGCCCTATTTTAAGCACGTGGCAAGTACAGAATGAGCTCTGGTGGGGTGATTTACTTTTTGTGCTGCTCTCCCCCTCCCCGGGGCCGTCTGGACAGGTGAAAGGTTGGTGCAATCTGCATATTTGCTCGGGCTTTGAGTTTTCTTTCGCAAAAGATGCTGTGATCAAGTGAGCACATCTTTTCCTGAGAGGATGGAAGACACAAATTGTGCAGAGGATCTAGACCACATTCCACAGTTGTAAGTCTCCTGGGCCAGTGACTCTGAGGCTTTGGTTGGTGATACAAATAGTCTTGTAGAGGACCATTTACAAATAAGTCTTCCTTGAATCTACTGATGTTGATCAGACATGCATGAGGTTGGAGTGGTAACGATGCAACATTCTAATGCAAGCAGATTCTGCTGTATTGACACACAGAATATCATGGAATCATAGATTCATGGGATGGTTTGGGTTGGAAGGGACCTTACAGATCATCTAGTTCCAACCCCCCTGCCATGGGCAGGGACACCTTCCACTGGATCAGGTTGCTCAATGCCTCATCCATCCTGGCCTTGACCAAGATACTGTGTTGCAGCTGTCTCTGAAGTTTGGTCTATATCCAGTTGCATGCGTCTCTTTTTCCCAGCCTGTAAGCTTTTGGGTGAATGCTCCAGTCCATGAGTGCAGCTCCCAGAAACCTCCCTTTCCCTCCTGCAATCCAAAGTGCTGGCTATACAAGCTTCAGACACCCCTGATACTCATCTTGCCCTTCCAAAAAAGAAATCCTCAAACATCTTAAAACTATTTTTAGCTTGCACTGCAAAATGGGATGCAATGCATCTGTGTCAGGTTGGCATAAATATCTCTGTGCTAATATTTTAAATTGAGCTTTCTAACTCAACAACAATATTTTACTGGAACTGATTACCTAAGTACGCCTGTTCTCATAAGGGCTATATAGACATTCCTTAATAATGTAGTTCATGTATTATTTTTGTGTACTACGTATGTGTATTGCCCAAACAATTTGGATTTCGCTATGTTTTAACATTTTCCACGAGATTTGTTTGGTAAATGGAATATAGGCTATTCTAGTGAAGGGAAAACACAGTCAGCTTTTCTTTAGCAGTTCCCAGCTTCGGAACTGTCACTGGGTTTAACTGTGGATATTTGTGAACAGAGGCCTTTAACTGGGTCTGACTCTGCTTCCCTGTAGCAGCACAGCTCACTAGCTACTAGCAGCATTCCCGGCTCACTCTTGTAAGACAGCAAAGAGTTCAGCTCTGGAGTTCATCTACTTTACAATTACAGCTGCCTCCCTTGGAGGATGCATCATCTGTGCAACAAACTGCTATCAAGGTACCGTAAAAAGCCTCTCATTTTTCTGTGTGGGAGTTTCACTGAGCAGACAGCTAGGAAATTATCTGAGTGTGGGCTCTGCACAGGAAATTAAAACTTATTTATCTGCAGCTGCAATTCAAAGGAAGCACCTATATGTAGCATTGCTAGCAATCACCAAAAATAGATTCACTTTCTCAAAGTGTTTGATCTTAGGAAGAAATTGCTTGGTATTTCACAAAGGTTTTCCTATAAATCTGAATCTGTTAGGCCAAAAACTGTTCCTCACATAAGTCTTCAGAGACACTGGATCTACAGAGTGGTTTTTCAGGATGATTTTACAATATTTAAAAGGCACATGGGTTGCTGCACTCATTTTCTTTTCCAAAGAAGTTCTTTGGGTAGTTCTTTTCAGGGCAAAACAAAAGAGCAGCTGCAGTACTGTCCTGGAGAAGGGGAACAGAATGGTCTGCAGCCAGTTATACATGCAAATTCACTGACCAGGACAGTCCCTGATGTCCACCCTGACCACAGAGCCCTGGGACGTTGCCCATGCCTCAGAAGCCTGATGAAACAAAATTGCAGGAGGCTGCAGAAAGCCCCTCGGGAAGGGCAAAGGAAAACAGGAAAAGTCTTCCAACACAAACAAAACCACCTGGGAGCTGCTCCGAGTTTGTGGCTCACCAGGCAGAGGGGAGATCTGAGTCAGAGGGGAATCAGTGAGGGCTGTACTCAGACCACGCTGTAATAAGGAATGAAACAGAAAAAACGTGGCATATTCAAATAAAAGGCAGGCTCAGAAGAATACGCACTTCCTTCCTGAAAGATCATGCCACAAAATGCACAAAAAGCACAGTAAATATTTCATACAAAATCAGCAATTCTGTTTCAAAACCTTATCATATAATCATAGAATCATAGAATCATAGAACAGTTTGGTTTGGAAGGAAACTTAAAGGTCATTAGTTCCAACCCCCCTGCCATGGGCAGGAACACCTTTCACTAGATCAGGTTGCTCAAAGCCTCATCCAACCTGGCTTTGAACACTTCCAGGGATGGGGCATCCACAACTTCTCTGGACAACCTGTTCCAGTGCCTCACCACCCTCAGAGGGAAGAATTTCTTCCTTAACATCAAATTGAAATCTACCCTTTTACAGTTTAAAGCCATTACCCCCTGTCCTATCACTACACACTCTTGTAAAAAGTCCCTCTCCAGCTTTCCTGCAGGACTCCTTTAAGTACTGGAAGACTGCTATAAGATCTCCCTGGAGCCTTCTCTTCTCCAGGCTGAACAACCCCAACTCTCTCAGCCTGTCTTCATAGGAGAGGTGCTCCAGCCTTCTGTCTTCTATATAATCTATGATAGAATCACACTGATACAAGACGATACAAGGATGCAAGGTTGCTGGACTGGATGCACACGACCCTGAACTGTGCATATGTGTAGGTGTGTGTATATGTGTGCACATCCATGCAAGGGTAAGGCATAGGGAATTGAATATGTCTCTGAATACATAGCTTAATTATATGAAAAAAAATTTTAAAAAAACATTCCTCCTGCCTGGAAGTTTCATGCGCATCCCTAAAGGATGGCAATTTTGGGTCAGTGGGTCCCAAAAGTTCACCTGAGCTGCCTGCATAGCTCACCAGTGGGGATAAATTAATGAAAAGCCGAACCTGATCCATGCAAGGGATGCTCCAGTAGGTGCAATGCTCCACATTTGCCTCAGTAGCTCTGAATGCCATTTAGCACACTTCTAAAAGCTCTGCACGTGTTACTCAGCCTGCTCTATGATCCCTTAGAAGACCATGACTTCTTTCACATAAGAAAGACAAGGGTGATGATTTCCTAATCTTTTCCCCACAGGGCTACAAGAGCAAGAACACTCTTATTCCCAAAGCAATTCTATCCTGGCTCTTACCTGAGAAAACAGACTAGAGATTGAACTGTTGAAGGCAGAATATAGAATGGTTAAGGTTGGAAGTGACCTTAAAGATCATCTAGTTCCAACCCTCCTGCCATGGGCAGGGACACTCCACTACACCAGGTTGCTCAAAGCCTCATCCAGCCTGGCCTTGAATACTTCCAGGGATGGGGCATCCACAACTTCTCTGGGCAACCTGTTCCAGTGCCTCATCACCCTCAATGCAAAAAATTTCTTCCTTAGATCTAATAGAAATCTACCCTCTTTCAGTTTAAAGCCATTACCCCCTGTCCTATCACTACACACTCTTGTAAAAAGTCCCTCTCCAGCTTTCCTGCAGGACTCCTTTAAGTACTGGAAGACTGCTATAAGATCTCCCTGGAGCCTTCTCTTCTCCAGGCTGAACAGTCCCAACTCTCTCAACCTGTCTTCATAGCAGAGGTGCTCCAGCCCTCGGATCGTCTTCACGGCTCTTCTCTGGACTCGCTCCAGCAGCTCCATGTCCTTCTTGTGTTGGGGACTCCAGAGCTGAATGCAGTATTCCAGGTGGATTCTCACGAGAGCTGAGTAGAGGGACAGAATCATCTCTCTCAACCTGCTGGCCATGCTTCTTTGGATGCAGCCCAGGATACGGTTGGCTTTCTGGGCTGCCAGTGCACTTTGCCGGCTCATGTTGAGCTTCTCTTCAACCAGCACTCCCAAGTCCTTTTCCTCAGGGCTGCTCTCAATCCATTCTCCGCCCAGCCTGTACTTGTGCTTGGGATTGCCCCGACCCATGTGCAGGACCTTGCACTTGGCCTTGTTGAACTTCATGAGGTTCTCACAGGCCTGCCTCTCCAGCCTGTCTGGCAAGGTCCCTCTGGATGACATCCGACCTCTGGTTATGCCTTCCTGTAATATATTTTGTCAATCTGAGTTCAAACAAAGAGCATTTCCATCCCTGTGCTCTCAAGGTCAGTGGGTGAGCCCTGGAAGCCACTGGGAGGGTATTGCCAAGGTAAGGTTGCGCTCCTGGGCAGATGAGAATAATGCATCTGGTAGGCAGGAGGATTTAATAAGGACCTTCTGCTCAGTCTTTCCACTCTGATACTTTTGGAGAACTTTAAGTTGTGTGTAATTGCAGTAACAAGTTCCTTGATCAAAGTCCATGCTCTACATGTAAAATGCAAGTACCTCATTCAGATTTCTGATTTATCTTTGGCAGACAGACAGCTAAAAAATGATGTGTTGACCAGTTTTTAGAAAACAAGAGCAATAGGGATGGGAGGAGGGAGTGTTTTGGACATGATTAAAACTCTTAAACCAAACCTAGATGCCCAAGAAACTGTTCAAGAAGTGTCTGAAGATCAGCATCTCTCATATGTATACCTCTGCCTGCCTTCACCCAGGACTACAAATGCTGAAGCCATGAGAAATCCTGCTCTCAGAGGGGTCTGTATCAATAAAACCACAGTGGGCTTGAAAGCTTTGTGAGAGGCTTGTTCTCAGCATTGTTCTACCTCTCTGTTTGCGGGTTTGTTTTGGTTTTGTTCTCTTCCTCAGCAGTTGTACCCATTGAGAGAGAAATGAATATATTGCAGATAATGTTGGTTCATATCCCACAGGAAAAATTGTAGAGGTGAGTGATTTTAACATTTCCCATTGCCAGACTAAGGAGCAGAAAATAGCAGCAGAATTGGAGGTGTTGACGTAAAAGAGAGTGAAGAGAAGACCAGTGGGAAGGAGGAATTGAAACATTTCTGTAATCAAGCTCTTTGTTCTAGTTCCCACCTTACAGAGAAATAGCTTTTTAGTAAATACCAAACCTTGCTTTACCTTGGCATGCAGTATCGGGGAGAAAATAGGCTGGAACATATTAGCACACCGCAGGAGAAAAACAAATAACATCCTTTGCTTCCAGCCATGCTGGTGGTACAGCCGGTTGTGATAGGGAAAGCCCCAAATCCAGTTTCAAGTAAATGGAGCACAGCTGGGGCATCATCAAGTCTGGGGTTTGGTTTTATCTCCTGGGTTTGGGGTAGGGTTAACATTGCAGGCACAGCCTGAGGGCTGGGGCACCTCGCAGAGGTCTGGATCTAGGTCTGAACTCCCGCACACGTCACGGCTGCTTTGGCTGGGGATTTTGGGTTAGGTCCATTACGGATTATCACTCCAAGCTCTGGTATTCTTTCTCAGTGTGGAATTAACAGGATCCACATGGTGATTTGGAATCTAATATTCAGATGTGGAAAGCCCTGGGCACTAAGCCCCCAGTCTCTTAACAGGAGCTGTGCGCACGCTGAGGCTCAGGATAGGAGGTCCTGCACATCGGTCGGTGGTGAGAAGGCGTCTCACCCTGCTTCAGGTTGTGGAAGAGGTTTACAGCCTCCAGATATATTAATTTTCAAGTGCTTCAATAAGAAGAATAAAATATTTGAAGCAATGGAGTTGCATGGGAAGTATTTCAAGGACTTTTAAAAGACCCCTGTGTCCTCAAAATCATAGGATCCTAGAATCCTAGAATTATAGAACAGTTTGGGTTGGAAAGGACTTTTAAAGGTCATCTAGTCTGACCCCCCTGCAGTGAGCAGGGACATCTTCAGACAGATCAGGTAATCTGTTCTATAACATGAAAGGGCATGGAAGAAGCAGCATTTCTTTTAGACAAATATTTCTTTTGTCAGATGTTTTCTTTTGTAGGGGCTGCCTGCCTATCCCAACAGAAGCAGGGATCTCGGATTGCATGCTTTTTCCATCACCGGCTGTCTGCCTGCGTGCACGACCCGTTGATGTCTCCAGTCACTTGTGCAGACACTCATGAGGAAAGGAGTGCTACCTCTTGACATTAAGCTTCTCTATTTTGACCTCCGGAAAAAGGATTTTTAGTGTGAATTTGGGGAGTGACTTTTGCCCGAGGCAGGCTTCTGTACTGTGAAATTCTCCTATTGCAGGACTATGGGGGCCTGAGGGAGATGCAGGGAGGTGGGTTCCCCTCCACCCAGTCTGGGAGGAGGTGGGGAGATGTGGAGGGAGGGCAGAGCCCCAGGCACCCAAGAGAGGTGACTCTGGGTTTTGACAAGCTCCCTCAGAGATCTACAGACACTGGGGCTTTACGTGCAGGGTGGCCAACATCTGACAAAGCAATCTGCTGGAACTTCACAAACTTTCCTGCCTCTTGCCCAGATTTCCCCGTGCAGGGAGTGGACCTGGCACGGTTGATGTGAGCAGTCTGATCTCAAAACACACCGTGCCATAAATCCCATCCAAGGGGGAAACGCTGCAGGGCGGACAGCAGGCTCTGATCCATCCGCTGGGCTCCATTTGCCTGCCTGAAGCTGTTGGGATGCTGATTCCTTTCCTTTTAAGTTTCTTTTCTTTTACTCCGTCTGTTAATCCAGTATGTCGGACATGCTCGTGTATAAAGGGAAATCTGCAGCACATTAGATTGATGCTATCTCTTCTGAAGTTACTTGTTAACAACTGTTCTGCAAACCATCCTTTAAAGTCGATGTATAGATAACATGGAGCCACGAGAGGGAGCAAGAGTACTGACTAAGGGAATTCGGGATTTAAGAGGGATTATTACACCTCTGGATAAGCACAGTCAGCTTTAGAGTGGTAGAAACACATAAAACATGAAGAGAGCTGGAAGAACAGCAAGACTTAGCTCAGAAGGTATGTGGTCATATTAAAAGGTGGAAACCAAAAAGATAGTTTAAAGCCATTTTCATACACATGGTAGGCGTTTCTTTCCGATTCTTGATTTCTTTTTCTGGAGAGTACTGGCTAAGCTGCCTAAGGTGTCGAATAGAAAAAAGATGTAGCTTTTGCATCTACATTTCTACTCTAAGAGAAAGGGAAAAATTAAATAAGGTGATTAATATAACCCTCAATCGCACAGAATTTAAACACAATACTTTATATTTGCAGTAGCACTGCTGAAGCAAGGTTTGCCTTTTCTGTCACCACTCTCTTGTATGGTTGTGAGCAAATCACCCAAACTCAGATGCTCAGGGATAATTAGGTAACTAATACTCAGAAAAATTGCAGAACCAAAGTATCTAAATAATACCATAGTCCTATTTCCTCTATGCTCTATATGTCTGAAATGAATGTGTTGTAACTTCTTTCCTTCCCAGAGAAACTGAACATGCTCAATACACTAAAGTGTATAAGAACATTATATGTTGCAGGTACCTGGGGCTCAGGGGCTTTGATTGCTGCAACTAGCATAAAATAACTGGATTTTTTTAATGATGCTATTTTTTGTTGAAGTGCATCCTTGGCTGGTTTTCCTTGCAGCCGTGCAGAAGGGGTGTTGCTGAAGCTACAAGCCTGGTATTCTGATTGAAAAGCCAAGATGTCCAGAGCTCTGCAATGAGGCATGTGTGGCATTGATCTGGCTTCCTATTACAAACCTGTCTTTTGTGTCTCTCGAGTTTTATCAGTTTGCTTTATTGTAATGGGTTCGTTCAGGCTGCAATAATTGAGGGCGTGTCACATTTTTCCATAATACGATCTTATTTTTCAATGAGCTATAAAATTTCACTCTTGGCTGCAACTTGACATATGTATTTGAGAACCTGCTGCTTTTAAAGCATTTTTGAATGCCTTGAAGCATTCTTTGAATCAAATTGGGCCATTAAAAAGAAGGGGACTGCGCTCCGTAATATGCTGGTTCTAAAAACCTCTTTCAAGTCGGCAGGAATTCCTCCCCCTCCTTCTCCTGATATCTTTCAGGCCACAAATAATGGCAGGAGTCATATGAATTACTGGTGTTAAAGATATTACAAGATTTCATTGTGGAGGTAACATGTTCGCTCCAGAGTTAAGATTGTATTGAGTTTTGATTTTAAAGCCGGGGAAAATTTTACTGTGGAAAAATTGGTTGCAGTGCCTCAAAATCGCATGTACTATGTAAGTCCCTGCCTCTTCTAAACAGTCTAAGTAGTGGTAGTTATGATGAAAGCTGCCTGAAACCTGTCCTTTAAAGACTCCATTTTTAGTTTCTCATAACTTTGCCAATCTTTCTGAGTTGAAATATCCCCTGAAGAGTGCTTGCCCCAGGGCGAATGCCTTTGGAAAAGTGTCAGCAAAACATTCAGGAAAAACATTACAAAAATGGTGCACTAATTCCCCAGCATGCCATGCAGGAAAAGACAAGCTGCTTCACCCATTTTGGAAAGTTTTAGCCGTCATTTTGTTGAAGGACTTTAGCATCTCCACGGTTTGCAACACATCTGTAACCTGAGTCATGGGCCACTCCTGCCTAGGAGTCAGAAAAGTGCTTGTAGCATTCACCAAAAAAAAAAGCTATCAACATCCGGCCAAGCTGTAAGCCTCTGCAGCCTTTCAATTCACTGCAGCTCAGAGGAGGCTTGTTAAAGACATCTGATGCTCCCATCACCCCCAAGTCTTTCTGCTCAGGGCTGCTCTCAATCCGTTCTCCACCCAGCCTGTACTTATGCTTGGGATTTCCCCGACCTATGTGCAGGACCTTGCACTTTGCCTTGTTGAACTTCTTGAGGTTCGTGTGGCCCCACTTCTCCAGCCTGTGAAGGTCCCTCTGAATGGCATCCCTTCCCTGCAGCGTGGTCGACCACAGCAAAAGGCTTGGTGTCATTGATAAACTTGCAAAACAATCTAAGGATCAAAAAAATTGAGATAAGCCAAAAGCAAGAAGCTACATATGTGAATGCGCACAACAGAGGACTGCTCTTCATCTGGACCCAAAGGGCAGCGCTTGCTGTCATTGAAGGCTCAAGCTGCTGAACAAGACGTGACTCACCAGGTTCAGTCCAACAAAATGTTTTCTTCTGAATTCCCAGCTTGCGTACTACATGACATAAATGGAATTCAGGAAATTGATCAAGATGGAGATTTAGGAAAGCCTCACTGAAAGTGACCCTCGTCTCGCTATAAAATGGGAAGCAGTGAAGGGCTTGCAGCCATGGGAAGACTGGACAGGTAGTTAAAGCAGAGAGTGATACCAGTCCTGCTATCTGATTTCAAAGCCCTATGCATTCCTAGGGGGGATAACAATTTTCTCTCCAGCCTCTCCAATGAAACAATCTGACAGCAGATCCAATGTAGGGCTGATTTTTCCAAGTAGATACCGAATTCAGAGCAATCTGCCTGAAGAACACTCGGTCTCCAGAGCTGTCCCCTGAGGAGTCACCTCCTTTCTGCAACACACAACTTGTCACCTCCATCCTTTGCGCAGGCAGATGGGCCATGGCTGGGGCAGGCCAGCCAAGCCCCAGGGCTCTTGCAGGGTCAGGTCACCCTACATCGCTGGACAAGGGGCATAAATCACTTTTTTTTCACAGGTGGCAACTAAGTGTGTGTGTTCCTCATTGTAGTCCCTACCAGGGGACATCTGGCATCTGGTCTGCAGCAACGCTGAGCTTTCAGGGTGACAACCAGAGTCAGTGGGAATCATGCTTGGAGTAAATAAAGTGATCGATGATAAATAAAGTGCAGTAAACCAACATTGGGTGAAAAATCTTGGCTTTTCAAATTAGAATTGAACAAATGAGGAGAAGGTTTTGGTGTGAATATTTGTGCCTTTTCCCTCATCCTCAGAAGGAGAAGGGTGAGAACTACTCATGTCATAAGGATGCTATCAGGACAAATCCATTTGGGAATCATTCGCATACTACCCTGATGGAGCCATAGGCAAATCCATCATGAAATGACTAATGTGTTTCCCACGACTGAAGCTTTCTGCAGGGATATTCCTCTGAAGTTTTATTTTGAAAAAAGACAATAAAAATAAAACTTTTCCAATATTTTTCAGCACAAAATATACAGTTTTGATTACAAACTGAGAAAAAAAGTTTTTAATTTGTTCAAAAGGGAAAAATTTTCTTTACCCAGGATATGTCTTCTTCAGGGTTAATTAAAAAAAAAATTTTTTTGGCTTCAATTCAAGTGGAAACAGTTTGAAATGTCAGAAACTTTTTCTAACTAGAAAAAAACCCTGACAATCAATCAAATAATCTCTAAGTGATCTATCATTTTGAGAAAGATCTGGGAGCTGTTTTTGTCAATGGCTACCTCCAGATGACTTCAGTGGTGTTACAATTTTGTTCTTTGATCCTGGAAATGCATCCATGGCATTGAAGCGTGTGAGGTCCTTAGTAACAGCATTTCTGCTTTCAGATTTGCGTAAATTCAGGAAAGAGTGTAGTGTTACAGCTCAATGTCAGAGATTAACAAGGTACCACCTTTAAGCAAAGTGTGATTATTGCTGACCAAAGTGGATAAAGTAATACACAGGAATAAATCAAAGGAATATAAATATTAATAGTGATGAAAATTATAATAAAGCGTAATTCTGACAGCTTCTGAGGAATGAGGATCTAGGATTCTGCTTGAGATGAAAATTAGGATTAAGTCAAAGAAATTAAAATGATATGAATGACAAGGACATCAGACAGTTTTTTCCAGACAGACAAGAAGTAGCTTGTAGCAGGTTTCATTTCAGTCAGTGCTTCCAAATGGTGCAACAGATTTGAGTAAATTCTTACACGAAACATAAACGTGAATCTAGGCAGCAAGAATGAAAACACAGGTTAGAATGGACAGTAGTTTGGACAGGGTAAATTTCTTCAGCTATCTTGCTCTGGCATATGTTGTTTTATTCAAAAGAATACACATGGTTTGAAATCATTGTATCTTTCATTGGAGACAGCTCAGGCAAAATTCCTTATAAAAATATTTCATATATTTTCTAAACACTTTACTGCTGCCAGAATCGGCAAGGGTGCATTATCTCGAGTGCAATCAAATGTCATGCTAGAAAAGCACTAAAGCCTTTTTAATTAAAAACGTCATAAAGGCTTAAGTAAAATTATAACCACTGGTTACTGTAATCTTCTTAGAGGGGTTCGTGTGTGTGTGTGTGTGCTGGTGCCTCTGCGAGCGGCGGGATGTGAGTGTGCTGCAGTGTTGTAGAAAATGAACCCCGTACAAGCAGCGAAGCACAATGTCTGCAAGGCTTCATCTCAACTTGCAGCTGCTCATACGCTCCAGCCGGGCGCTTAACCCTTTCATACACCCGTTGTTTCCTCCCTCTCACTCCAATACAGACTCTTACACCACTCTGCCACCAGCAGCAATGCTGAACTTTGCCCACACGGTCAAGAAGCCTTGAAAAACTATGATAAGTTATAAACATCCTGCTGCAATATTCAGAATTCCCACTTTACACTTGCTTGGCCAATATATTAACCAGCAACACCATGTAAATTCCAAAACTAACTATTGAGATGTTGATGCTGACAAATCAGGAATAATATAACGATGGAGACTTATTCTTTTAAGGTCAAGCTGTGTCTTTGCCGTGAGACTCATGCAAGCGGTTGGGTAATGTTACATTGCCCCAGCATCAAGTTAAGCTGAGTCACCAAGCACCTTGCTCTAGCAGCCACTCACAGTATAATGTTTTATGGAATGTCTGAATCCTGCTGTTTCCTTGTGTGGCTCTGGAAGTCGCACCACAATTTGGTCCCAAGGAAGTTTACATATTTTGAGAGACAACTCCCTGGAGTGGCCTGTCCTTTTGTTACAAATTCACTGAAACAAACAGTTTGATGTGGCAATACACAACTAATCACACAGAGCCTGGTACCCTCTGGTGTATGTGTATTTTGGAAGCATTGAGATAGAAAAAGTGCATCTTGTCATCCTTCTGCTCCTGCATTTACTTGTATAATCTTTTACTTTTCTCATTCAAAAAAAAACGTTGACAAGGTTGACTTCATCCAGGTGTCTCACCAGCATGCTCACCACAATGCATTCTCAGGCTGCATTATCAGAAATTCAAAGTAGAAGATTTGAATTAAAAAAAAAAAAAGATCTTTTCCCAACCGTACTTTCTCCATTGTTCCATCTAAAACCAACTGATGGTCAAAATGAGTGAGTGAGACAGGCTTCACCTACTACTGTGAGGCAAATACTGTTTCTTAAGCCGTGATATCTTGCCTTCTACAGTCAACCAGTTCTTGATGTGCCACCGAAGTAACTTTAAACCATTTTGATTTGTTAAGGTTAACGGACATAAAAACTCCTTGGCACTTATGTTCTGGTTCCTCATCTATTACAGGTCTATTTATTGGCAATTTGTGAATTTAAAATTATGATCTCCTTGTATTAAGCACTTGCAATAAATCTCTTGCTTCATTTTGTCTTACAAAGGCAAGCGCAAGATGGCATCATGCTTGGGTTCAGTGCAGTGAATATCAACATTTGAATAGCTCTTTTGGGGCAATATAGCACTAAGATTTGTAGTCAAAATAGGAGAATTGTTTATACCTCAATAAGCAGGGGATTCAGCAGCATTTCTCCAGGAGAAACTTTGCACAAGAAGGTTGGTGATGTCCTATCTGATTCAGCCCAGCTTGCAGAGAACATGCGCAACTGTTGGAGGAACCAAGGCAGAGATTTCGTCCAAGTGTCACAGTGGTTGAAAGATCTGCCTATAGCTTGTACTATTTCAAACAAAGACCCACAGGTTAGGAACCTTTACAAAGTCCCTGAATTACAGGTTGAGAATATCAAATATTGTTTTCTGGAGTGGTAAACGGTGACACATAACAGCAAGAAGTTGGGGTGTCTACAGCTTCCTGAGTCATCTGCTTTTGTCCTGAAAACTGAACACAGCTGGATTCAGAGACATCTGTATTAGTTCATCAGACATTCTCGGGACTGGGCTAACAATTTAACAGTATACATAACCCAGCATCAGTGCTCAGCATCAGTGCTCATGCAGATGTAGCTGAGAAATGGAGCCTGTTCTGGGGTAGGAGGCTCTGCCCCAGGTGTCTTTCTGAGAAGCCCATGCAAAAGATCTGAATTCATCATTTTGAGACAAAGAGCCTGTGCCAGTCAAACTAAGAATGTGCTTTGGATTATCCCAAGTAATCTAAATTACCTAATTTAAAATCCAGATTTATAAATCTCACATCACTGTCAAGTCTTTCAATTAATGAAAGTACCCTTGAATTTCACAGGAAATGGAGAGGGACCTGAATTAAAACCTGTGATTTTTTTCAGTACATGATTAAATTGGAACATCTGTGTAGTAGTGTCTGTCATCAGAGATATCTGACCACTTTCTAATCACTACAGCATTGACAGTCAGCCCTATTCCACAGGTTGGGAGCTAATGTCTTGGGTAGATTCAGTTACCTCCTTTAAGAATCGTTTTAAGGAATTAAAAATACTTAAAGTCTTCATCTTTATAAATGGAGATAATTTCTGCTTTCTGCCCCAGTGAGACTACAGCTCATATTGCACCATTTCATTACAGTAAGCCATCATAGCATCATAAATAAAACAACCAATCTTCAGCATATGGAAAATACTTCTCAGTTTGACAGGACTGAAGCAGTTTCACTGTTGTAGGTAGTTTCCCCCTGGAGACAAAGACCGACCATCCTCAGGCTGCTTTGGCTGACGTGTGCAGAAGGGTAGCAGCAACGTCTCGGAGCCTCCGTGGGCTGATGGACATCCTCACTTGCCAGCTGTCTCCTTGGAAATCTCGTGACAGCAGGTGAAGCTCACATGCTGGTTGTAGACTAGACATTGCCTGAGCATCTGAACCGTTTCCAAAATGGTTTACCTGGACCTTGGACTTCTGCTGACAGTGGCCAAACTGATGCAGGCACCTACTTTGGCACGGTCTTTGTGCATTTTTTAAAGTCCTTTCTGGTGAAAGATTGACTTTTGTAGCATAAAGGCTTTTGAGGAGCTGCCTCAGGAGAACCGTGCAGTATTAAATAGAAGTGTGACATTTGGTACCTGCTGTTGAAATGGAGGCACAAACATATGATAAAGGGGCTGGCTGATAGATGGGGACATGTTGAGTGCACTATAGTGATAAATTGTTTCCCTGTTATGCCTAGGAGACAGAAGCGATGCACATATGGCATACTGGCATACTGTCACTTCTGTATTTCCAACGTAGTAGAAAGCTGTGAATGTAACAACTCTTCCTAATTGATTATGCCAGTGCTGGTCAATATTAAAATGACAAAAAAGAAATAATCTCTTTGCTCTATGTTATCAGTGGTTTTTAGACAGGGCCTGATTTCATATTACGACAGTGTCTCTTTGTACCAGCTTAAAACTTTCTAGCCATTACAGAAAACTCAGAATGACTTTCTAGGCATTATACATACTGAAAATACATATCTGAATAGAAACTGGTACTGCAAGGAGTCTGAACACAAATGTAACAATCATTTCATGAGAAGAATCTGTAAATTTGAGGTTTACCTATGCTGAAAGATTGAAAGGCCCCCTCCATTCTACATCAAGCATGCATCAACATCCAAGGTTAGGAGGTGGGTAGGACTGCATTTGACTGCCTCTAACTTCACACCCTGAATCACAATGTAGCATGGGATTAGTCTTTAATGTGAGACTCAGAATATACTGTATCATCATCACCTTCTCCTCTATACCATTACAGAATATTAACAATATTCCTTTTTATATGATAATTCAGCACAGAGCATGGATTATTTTCTGTATAAGTAATTATATGTTCAAAAGCTGCCTTCCAGTTACGTGATTGGACTATAACTGGTATTGCTATCTACACTTAATCAATATCCTAGATACTATATGATTGTGGAACAAATTCTGGTGATGCTCAGAGTAAAAAACAATGTCGTTGCCTCTCAGCTTGGTGCTGACCCATCAACCGAGATGTATTATTACTCCCCATAATTCACCTTTGTGCTTCGCACTACTAATTGAAAAGCTCTGGTTCATCATATACTTTCTGAATGAAATAATAATGCTTTTTCTTCCCTCTCCCCTTTCACACATTCCAGCGCAGTATCAACGAGGCAGAAATATTTAGCATATTTCTGGCGCTAGGCTGTAATTTTAATTTTCACGCAGCACACACAGCGCCAGACAGGTGTTTTGAAATGTAAATAAAAAGCAGTGTAGTGCGGGACGCAGTACACAAACTGCTGCAGAAGACTCCAGCACAATGAGAAGCACAACATCTATCTGTTTAATAGGGCGGCAGGCCTGTGTAATGAGCAGAAACCGCTCGTTTAAAATCTTTACTACAGCTCTCCAACTAAAATATAAAACACATTCCGAGAAGGCAGGAGGTGGAATAGCAGAGCTCCAGCATAATGTGGGGGAAAGCGCACAACAGCTCAGTAACAAACCCTTGGTAATGTATGTAGGAAGGGTATGACAGGCTTCCTAAGTGAGGCAGGAGCCAGCGAATAGCAGCGGGCAGTGTTTGCTCTCACAGGCATGATGCTGAGCAGCCAAAAGACCCTCTATGTGTCTTAAATGCGTGTGCTCCGAGCAGGTTTCTAAGCAAGTTATCCATTTCCAACATTATGTGCCTGTGGTTAAAGGGATTAGCCAGTGGTAATCCAGTTCTGGAGGAGATTAACTTTCAAAAATAAGAGAAAGCTTCTGCAGTGGACGCATTTTTTGACTCTACTGTGTTGGGTGGATGTGTTAGGCTGGGTGGGGGAGGGATAAATAACCTCCGCCCTCGGTTTATCTCCCTACTAGAGGCTTCTACACAACTGTCAAAAAAAGCTTTTATTGTCAGCATATTTTTAGGCCACTTAAGATGACAAAGTGCAGAAACCAGTTAGGCAGCCTTCGATGGAAAGCGAAGCCCTGTGCGAACAGAACTCCAGGCACAAAACTGCCCCTTAGGTAATGAGGATTTCCACCATTGTCCGGTAGCTGTCCTAGAATTAGTAATATATTTACATTTAAAGCTTGATCCTTACTTCACATCAGACGGATTTATGCAGCGTGATCCCACTGCCTTCGGAGACGCTATTTTAGTTGATATTGGTGCGAGGAAGGTGAAAAACAAGGAGAAAAGCAAGGAGGTACCATTTAATAACAAATAATGTAAACTGTACATTCGATTTCTCTGTATGTTGTTATGTCTACTATCATCTTGAATGCTACAGCTGAGCTCTCTGGCTTCCTGTTAAAACATTATTTCAGATAGCTCTTGCTTTTAGAAGCTGCTTTCCAGTGCTTCAGCCTTTTCAAGCAGAAGCAGCACTGATGCTAATGACATCAGCATCGATGTCTATCCCACAGACTGTAGCAGGCCTCTAATTCCATCAAGAGAAAGACTTGAGGGTTGGCTAATGTCACCAGAAACCCTCAATGGAATTAGAGCCGCAATTGTGAGGGTCTGGAGTATCTCACTTGCTGCGGTACGGAGAAGAAGTGCTATCACTGTGCTGCCTCTCTCTGCTCTCTGAAGCACAGTCTTATTGAACTGTCCTGAGCAGTGTGGAGAGACTATAGAGAGGATACGTCTGTTCCCCCTTGGTGTCAGTGGAGGTGTCTACCTGGGTTTTGTAAGCCCAAACGAATTAGGGGGTCTCCAACCCACCAGCCTGCAGCCTGGGTGAGGGGTGGTTGGGTTGTGAAGGGCTGGCTCCCAACGACTGCAGGGACAGTCATGTTTAGAGGAACCTTGCTTTAGAAACAGGAGGTTAGGTTCATTGTATTGCCTTGGACGTTGGGTTTAACCCTGCATTGTGCCCGCATACATATTGTCCATATACTGCCAATATTTTTTTAAGACTTCTTGCAGCTGAGATCGCTTTTTGCCTGTTTCTGCCTCTCATTCTCTGTGAATGCACTTACTTTTTCCCTCCCCATCTCACAACATGAACTTTCTGTGCGCTACTGTTTGGATGGCTAAAGACTTTACTACATGAAGTCATCATCACCCTTCTCCTGCTTCAGAGAATTCTCTCTGCCTGGAGAATTTATTTCATATGAAACCAGAACACATGCGTGTGTGCATATGCTTTGCTGTGTGACAGCTGCAGCTATACACACCTGTGCGAACCCTGCCAAAATCATACGGAAACAAAGAAACCTCCAAATCCAGTAACAAAAACCTCCAAAAAAACCACTGTGTTAAAAAAAAAAAGCCATCAGTGTTACACAGTTTCATTAAAATCAGAATATAAAGACATATGGGCAGCACCTGGGTCTGTAGCTGCGGCCTCACTCTCCCCCAAGAACATACATTCTCTTCCTGCTATAGGCAGAGGTCAGTGATAATATTCTGCTTACATGTTTCTGAAGGTCACCTTTGTATAAAACCTGCCTTCTTTTTCCAGATTCTTGACACACATTCCCTGAAACTTTCTCAGCAATGTTATCTTTCGAGGAGCGTCACAATACCTCCTCTGGCCTCCCCCCACGCTGCCCCCAGCACCCAGTTCCAGTTAGACTGGCAGAGATGCTATCACACACGCTCTCCTCTTCCTTCATGGTATACTTTTGCAGAAATTACTCTTCAATCTGAGTTATGATCCCAGGCTCCTTAAAATACCTTAGATTTTCAGCACAAGCTGAAACCTAATAACACTAATGAACAGAGAGCTTTTATCATGCTTTTTTGCCAAGTTCAAGTATTATGGCTCAAACCTTCATAATTACCCCATCATTTTATCTGTGATTGCTTAGCATGATGATTTCATGAGCTTTGCTGGGGAAGAGGTAATCTAGCCAAGGAACATTTTCAGGCTATCTGGCAGCCTTTCTTTTCAAAAGATGTATTGTTCCTATTGGAGTCTACTCTACTATTTCATCCAATTCGTCTTGACATTTTGCTGCTTGCATGGTGAGCTCTTAAGGAAAAAGATGGTTTAGTCTTTGTCCTCTTTATCTCTACCCTCATCTTGTTTGTTGTTAGCCTTGAAAGCAAAAGCAATGGCTATCTATATAGGGAAAGAAAAGACAACTGACTTCCTTCTAGGTTTATCTGGCCTGCTTCAAGCTAATTTAAAGAAGTAGTCCTGGCAGGCCACATAAATGAGGATATAAATGGTCATAACCTATCTAGGGAGACTTTTAAATGCACCTAGCAGATTTAAGAGCACATATCTAATTGTGCCTAAATCACTTATGTTCTTTTATAAAATTCCTTATCTCCAGTGCTCTCCTGCAGTAAAATAGAAAGGCTGCACTAACAAAAGAAGGGAGAAGGGTCTTGGTCCCTGAGACTGTGGAATTTTTTTCAAAGGTTCCATTCAAAGGAAAGGAAAATTAAGCTTTGAAACAGGATGGTATGTCTCACAAAGAAAAAAAATAATTCTTTAGTCATAAGAATGGCCTCTCCTAGGCTGTCCTTTAGGTTTTATTTTTCCCTGGCAGCATCTTTTTTCTTGCAAACAAAGCATAAATCTTGAGATTAATATCTTTTCCAAAGTGATCATATGCACTCCTTTAACAAAATATATGGAAAGCATTATAGTCCCATGAGGAGCTGCATCATTTCCCATCTGGAAAACTCTTGCAAATAGCCTTGAGAAGATAGAACTGCTTTCCCATGGAATTTTTTTTGAATCACCTTATGCCAAACTAAAATGGATATTTTGAGTTTTATGACAGACTGGATCTTTTTTTTTAATTATGTCCCTAAGTTTGGAAACATCAGAGCATTTATTGCATTTTATTTTGAAAATGTCAGAAAGTTTCAGTTCAGTAATATTAAAGGATTTCATTTAGACCTATGGCAAATCATAGCATAAAATATTAAATACTGTAGATATCTTCTATAGAGAGTAGCATTAATATTTAATCCTCAGGTCAGGGGAAAATGCATGAAAACAATAAAGCCAAATCAATTTATTTTAATACTAGTGAAGATTTTCATGTCATTTAAATGCAACATAACTGTGTTATTAATTTTGACTTTCTTTTATTGGAAGTGAAAGTAAGTTCCAGCTTTTTTCAAATGTTATCTGCAGTCATGTCTCTCTCAGAAAGGATATTGTTGAGCTGGTAACAGCACAGAGAAGGTCAAAGAAGCTCAAAGATGTGGAGTGGCTGCTGCAATCAAGTACAGGTCTGGCCGCTGGAAAGGGGTAGATGAGGGGAGATCTGGCACCGTGATGGCCTAGAAAAAGTGCATCAGGATAGGTTATTCATTTCCTCTTCAGACGAGAGATGCTGGTTGCCTGCACTAGTACATATAAGTCATGAGGCTCCTTGCATGTGGAAGAATCAAAGTTTTACCGAGCAACTGGACAAACTACAGGGTGAAAATCTACGATGGGCTGCTAAACACTCAGGTGTTGCCCCTGGTTCAGGAAGCTGGAGGTTGAGGGAGGTTAGCCAAATGTCTCTGTAGCAGCGGGAGAGCCTCCTTGCCTGGGCCTCCTTGGGCTAACTGAACTTATGGGCAGTCTTCTTAAAGGGCTTTCCAGAGTCAAATCCTAAAAACATTGGTTGAAATTACTTTGACCACAACTTTCCAAGAGCTTCACATTCTCCTTGCTTGCATCAGCCTGAAGCGAAACGGTTGCTCGTTGCACCTCGTACCCAAAATGCCAACAGGTTCCTTATGGAGGAAGGAGACTTCCCTGATGTTGATGCTGCAGAAAGCCATTCTGTTACCTGAAATAATGCTTAAAGACGTGATGCAGAGGGCAAGTTGTTCTTTCCCATTTCTCATTTTCAAGCTGTCATCTGTGAAGCAGCGCGGCAAGCTTGGGACGCACACTTCGGAAAATCTGGAAGAACAGTGTGTGGTTAGCCAACTAACCACTGGATGACACTGTTGTTCCACACAGCTACAGTTAAACGGCTTCATCTGGCAGTGAAAATGTGCCTTGTAAAAGAAAAGTGCAGATGTGGGGTTTTAAGTGTTTAGTGTGTTCTGTGTATTAGTGCAAGGGGCAAATTCATTGCATTTGCCTTTGTGTATGTCCTGACAATTAAACGTTGGCTTTCATTCCTTGGCATTTAGGTTAAACAGCCTGATTCAATCTGGATTTAGCCACTACTGCCTGAGTTCTCCAGATCCATAGCAATGAAGAAAATAGTAACTTCATATGTCACACAGGGCGGCTTTACTTACAACATCACTTAGAAGATTAAAAATAAATTGAAGCATATGTCACTTCAAAGGGGGCAAAAAAAGGACATCTGCATTATTTGATGCATTAATGAGAAAGTTCTGCGAGTCTTGATTTGAACTGTATGGGAAATGATGCGATTGGTAAGCTTGCAAGTTAAATGTATTTCAAATGAAATTGTTTCTGAAATTTGTATTTAAGCTAGGTTAAGGGATGCTTGCATTTTATACTTCGCCTTCTGACATCTTGTTCGTAAATTGAGCTTTACCCTTTTAACTTGAGGAGTTTACAATAAAAAAAAAATCAAAGCAATTTAGCTACAGATATCTGAGGCTGCATTTCAGTAGAATAAGCAAGAACAGCTCTCCTGCCTGAGGCAAATCTTATCATCCATGACCATCTGTGCAGCTACAAACTAACTACCTCCGGCACTGCATGATTCTGTAGACATTGGGCTATGGACTAGCAAACTAACATCCATCCATCCTGATTCCCACCCCCAGCTCCAAATACTCCTCCTCGGTATCCTCTATTCCTTTTAAATAGAAAAGAAGCATCTTTGTTTTCCTTAGGTATCAAATATCCCCAAAAACGTGGAGGAACAGATCATTTTTACCTTTCCCCTCTTTACCATGAGGATGAGGATAAGTAAAGGTCAGTAAAGCACGGCTGGATGTTAGAGATGCATGGGCAGAAACACTCATGAAAAATTCATGAGGAACAATATGAGTTTCTCCACGCCATCTTGGTGCTTCTGGTTTGTACAGCTCGACTGAGGAAGGCTTCTTTCCTTCTGAAGGAAATACGGCTTCCAGGAGGCTAATGTTCTGTGTTTAATGCATTAGCTTTTCCCCTTGAGGCTCAGTTACAAAGGCAGCTCAGGCCAAATTGATGAAATATCAGTTAATATGCGAGTCTGACAGCTCGGAAAGGACACAGCTGCAGTGAGCTAGGACAGTCTTGGGGTGATAGAGAAAAATCTAAATATATGAAGGCCAGTATTTGCATATGTGAATCTTTTAGAGGGAGACACGGACAGCTTATTAATGAAACTAAGTATAATCCGTCTGTTTTTCCAGAGATAATTTCTCTGGTATTCATCCTATAGGGGAATTTGGCATGGTACAAAAAGCCCAGGCCTAAACCATAGTCCATTTGTTTTATTATTAGTATGACATTTGTGCTGCATAAAGACTTCAGATATGTCAACTTTTTCAGTGTATGTGTATCATGACTTTGTGAAAAATTGGAGCGTGGAGATTTGCCAGAGCTTAAATAAAATGCCTTCCATTTGGTTTACCCTGAAGCTATAGGGATTGTTCCAGCAGAATGGAAGAAGTTCCATTTTCAAATCATTTCCCACATAGCTACGTTCACAAACATATTTTAAACTCATGTCAAGAAGCCAACAAAAATTTATCTTTATGTATGGAATAGCCGATGCAGGTGGCTAAGTAACATATGCAATCATATTTAGAAATGTTTCCAAATGTTGTTCTTGAAAATGCATTTGAATAAAAGCTATGCACCTATAATCAGCTGATGTTGTAGATCTCTGTGAGATCCTAGACCAAGTCATCAGCCCATGAAACAGTGGCAAGAGCACAGACCAGTTGTGTAAGTTATACTGGTCCCCATCTGCTGCAGTTTATTAGCATGGTCATTTGCTGCAGTGTTCATGTGGGTCCTTCAGTGCCGTAGCGTGACTTGGAATTAGGATTCAACTAGCTGTGCTTGGACTCAGGGCCTCCAGAGGAGGCAGCGGCTGCGACGACATTCCACTGGTCAGAAGATCCTGGTGCTGAAAGGAGTCGTGCTAAAAGTCCGCTGTGTCAGGGACTGCTGTGCATATGTGTGCCACAGGAGGCAAGGTACAGATGCGTATTCCTTGCTGATAACCCGGTGTGCTTGTATATGTCTCTGTCAAAGTTATGTGTTGGCCCAGAAAACAGCTGAAATGTCTATAACATATCTTGAGGTTACACCCTGCAGATGGAAGCATTTAGCTCTTTGTAGCCTGAATATGCACTACAGGGACTAGGAGAAGCCAGGAAGAGAAAAACCCTCAGACCTGGAAAATGCCTGTGTCCTTTTGGAGAGGTGAGAAAATCAGAAACTTCCTCTCGCCTGTCAGTGTTTCAGAGATATTATATAATGGTGTATGAATTAATCAGTTAAGTATTTAAGAGAATGTGAATGCATGCCGGTTCCAGACTAGATCTTCCAAAATCTAGCTTTTTTCATAGAGGCTGTAATGGAATGAAATGAGAATAGGTGGAAAAAGAGAGGATGGAATGAGACTTAAATGGAGATTTAAATATATTCTTTCTTTCAGGTAAATGGAGAAAGGCAAGAAAAAAATCCATAGATAAACTTGTAAAGTAAATCTCGTGCTTGCAAAATAAATCTCGTGCTTGCAAATACCTGGGCATTTTAGTTACTGATTTATGTCTGAAATAACTTACATATTTTAACATTTTTAGATTCAAAACTCTTGCTAAAAATTTTTCCCATGATTTTCCCGAAGTTTAGGGATACTTTAAAATGACTGGATAAATTACCAACTCTAAGGAACCTCCGTTCTTTATAAACTGTCCCAAACAACTATCAGAAATTGCAAGAAAGATGGCATTGGTGAGATGAAAGAAAAGGAAATACTTGTGAAACAAGTCATTTGATGAGAAGAAAGTTAAAACATGAGCCCAAAAAATAGGATTTATAAAGTCAAGCTAGTTATGTTTAACTTTTCCAAAGCCCTATTTAGAGAAGTTAGCAATTATTTGTTATTTGATGAAAAAACCTTCTCTGACTGCCCATTTCAAAAACAAATGTTTTGAAGGCAAGGTTTCCATAAAATGTCTGCAAACAAAGTGATTTCTAAGGTCAGAGTTGCTAGAGAACACAGGCCAGGCCTACAGTCAATGTAAACATGTATCATTTGAAGCCAACCGGAAGGAGTGCAATTCATACCAGCTGATCTCTTTAATAAAGCAACACGTTTTCCTTTCTCATCTCCAGGTTTTGGTTGCTTATTTCCCTTTAAAAGTTTAAACTTCTGCCTGAAAGCTGTCTGATTAGACTATTAATAGGAAGGAAAATAGTTACTTGAGGTTGGGTCATGCTTTCAGAAAAACCAGTAAGTGTGCAAGAATTTATTTTCACTACAATCCTGTAAAATAAATCTTATTTTTGCATTATACGTACGGAGATACCGAAAAGCAGGGTCAGGTGGCTTTTCCATGGCCAGTAGACAAATCACTGGTAAAATCACCTGGTCGTCAGGAGACAATCGGTGTCTGCCTCAGATGGCGATTTCAAGTAAGATTAAAGCAGAAGCCTACACTTAAGAAATGAGAGTTTGCTTTTTAATCCCCTTCTGCAGAGGCATAAATCATCACTGTAGATTATATATTCTATTCCATTTGCATTGAAATGGAAGAAATTAGTTTCTGCTATTGCAATGCAAAACCACATTTGAGCAGTGGGTACATATCTAGCAATGATCCCTAAAGCACTCTTTCACCTGTGTCAAAAAAGAGTCTCAGTGTCAATAGTTTGAATTCTTTCCCAGTTTAGTTATTTCATGTCCCTGTTTTAGTCTGTACTAAAGACAGACTGAGGAGAACGAGAATTACGCTGTGCTTTTGCTAGATGGTGCCAGAGTACACTCCTGTTCCGCCCAGTTCACAGAACTGGCTGGAGCAAAAATCTAGCTGTTCATTAGAAAAACCTGTGCTAAAGTGTAAGCTGTGTGGTGCTGCTGATCTGCACTGGTGACTGGGCACAACGAAACGCAAAAGCTCAGTTATGTATAGAAGAGACACTGGTTTCTGTTAGTTAAGTTGAGCAAGTAAGTAGAACTACTTTTCTATGTTTGAAATCTGAAATGAAAAAGATGTACCAGATAATTTTGATCCGTTAGTTAATGTTATGAAACTGGCAATTTAACTAAGCAAATATTTGTAAAAACAATGCAAGTAACATTGATATATCTATAAATTGATACACATATAGTGCACTAGTAATGTTGTGGTTTCCATCAGGGACTCATAACTTGACAGGGTTGTTTTGCCTTCTCCTCTCTCTCCCTTTTTTTCCTTCTATTGCCTTTTCCACAGGTCTGCAAGCAATTAGCATGGGTGAAGAATTGCCAGAACACAGTTTTTTCTTGATGTGCATATGTCACTGCCGTAATATTACTGGAAATGCAATAATTTAAATGGTAAAACTAATTGCCTAGAAAGTGACAGTGCTGAATGTGCTCTTTCATGGACGGTTCATTGTTGACAGTGGCCCATTAGATATGATGTCAGTTATAGTAGCCCTACAAGAGAAACAGCATCGTTATTACAGCTCTGTATTATGAAAAATCATTCCTTGCAGCTGTGAGTGCTGAATCTGTTTTTGAAAGGTAAGTGCAGGGGACAAAATACAGATCTCAGCTGTAAGGTGGTAAGTACATTGCTATATTGACACACATTTGCATTGATGGAGCAAAATGAAACATGATTTTGTTTTAATCAAAATAACCAAAGGGAAAGCCTGTTCTGAAAATACTATTGTTCTGGACCAGTATCTTTTTTTTGAAGAGTGCTTGGCACAGTTTAGGAATAGAGTATGAAAAAAGCTTTTATGGGATTGCTTTTTTTTTGTACTTTGTGAAGGTGTTCCCAAGACTTTCAAAGCAATTGGAGAAAGTGCCTTCTTTCTCATGGCCTTATCAACCTTGGAGGGAGAGGACAGAGTGGGAACGATTAAATTCTCCTAAAAAACATAACAAAATCCACAAGCTGGAAGATGACCCCTGCATTCTCAGATACTCTGTGCATGGTCTACATGGAGAGATGGATGAAGAGTGAACACAACACACCTTGGAACTGGAGCCTATATTAAAACAGTTAATGAACTGCACAAAGGGAAGCAAACCAGGCAGGCACTGTGTACAGGGCTAATACATTCTTACTGCGTTATAAATATTTGTGTTTATGAAGATTAATGGACTGAAACATTTCAGAATGAAGTCCATTGTTTATCCATGAGCTGCAAACATGAGACATAGCTGCAGTGTGAGTTTGCCCACACCGTCCTGTGAATGACCTCAACTCTGACCTTGGAAGTCCTTTTGAGGGAAAAGGGGGAATTTAGTTCAGATCATTTATGGCCGTTTCCTGTGTAGAGCTGTGCAAGACACCCACAGATGACATTGCAATGTGAACTACTAGCAACTGCATGATCACATATTTCTTAGCGCTTGAAACCTTAGATGTACTAGGAACTGTGAAGTTAAAAGCCCAGAAGTTTTCAAACTAAATGCTAATCCTTGTACCAGTACAAACACTGGGTGGTCCTTAATGGTCTGAGAAATACGCCACATAGCTTAACCCGAATTGAATTAATGTTTGGCTGTACCTACATGCGTAAGTGTGCTGCAGTGATTTCATTCCTTGTCTTAAAACATTCTATCAAGAATTCCTACTAACCTGTAGTACAAAGCAAGACACATAGTTTAGGGAGAGGAAGAGCAATGAGAGAAGGTTTGGTCTGGTCTGCTGCAAGAAGATTCCAAAGAAGAGGTTTAGTTATTGAAAGTAGATTGTGATTTGTAATTTGTTCGGAGAGGAAGACTGAATACAAACATACTCAATCCATACTTTTCATTGCTATCTGTATATGTGTGAAATCCCAGCCTATCTCACTCAGAAATGAAGTGCATCTACTTTACCCCCTTTATCACTTGTTTTTTCAATTGTGATGAACACAGTCAGGTACCCTGACTTGGCCAACAAACAATAGTTCGTTAAGTGGTGGTAATTTAATTGATTTTCCTCACTAATGTGTATCTGAAGATAGACTACCATTATAGGAAGGGTTCAAGAGGTGGTTGATCCCCATTAAAATGATGTGATTATGCTCCCAGTTCCACAGTTTTACAGCCTGACCCCAGCCACTGCTGGATTCAGTTGTGGTGAACCAGTGTACATTATGCAAACAAAGAGGCAAGATGAGACGAAGGAATATTTGTAGGAATTCCCAGAGAGTGGTGGGACTAACGAATATAAAAAAGTTGGGAGGAAAACAGGAAAATACAAAGATACAGAGAGCTTTTAGAGCTTTTGCTATGGTCCTCAACACTGTAATATCCAAGTTTACACAATTTGCACTTCCTATACCCCTTTGGGAGAGGCAATAATTTTTCATGTTTTTGAGATATAGAACTATGGCACAGGGTAGACTAACTCGTGTTTCCAGCGCATTCTTTGATTGACCCAGGAATTCAGCCTACATGAGTGCAACCTGCCTAACGAACTCTAATGACAAGATAGATCCATATTTTGTCCTGTATGGACAGAAGTGATCTTAGGACCAGAAATTTTGTGGCTGGAATGTTTATAATATACCCTCTATTGCTCTGTTGTGACTTCAATTTTATGATTTATAGAGTGTAAAGCACTAATGAAAGAAGACTGTGCATTTGTATGAATCATTTTAATTTAAATAATATCCAAAATGTAAAAATAGTACTAAAGCTGCAATTATGAATGAACACATAACTGCAATTTTTAAAATAACTTTCAAGACAATTGGATATTTCAACAGAGATGAGTTTTCAAGCAGAGGTTCATATATAACTAGGTTTTACTCTCTGAGTAAATGTACCCACAGAGAGAGTACAGACAGAGATGTGTCTGACAGTGATGACTGGTGGTGTTTGGTGGGCAGAGGGGAACAGGGCACAGTTGCAGAGATGCGTGCATTGCAGCTTTCCTGTATGTTCTTCATAACCAGAGTTATTTTTTCCTGTTATTGCTGCAAGACTCGTCTTGATGCATCTTGATTTACTTGCTCTTATTTGACAAGATGGGGTAAACCACATCACCTGCAGATATTTAGCATCTACATTTGACTCTCTTGAAATGTCAAGACAGGAAGTGCATTCTGTAAAGAGGTTCCTTGGTTTCCTCCTTCTCACTTTAGAAGACGTGTGATGGTTACAAAGCTCATTGCATCAATAAGAGAGGGATTTTGCGTCAGGACCAATAAATGGACACAAAGAAATTATTAATCTCACAATGAGTTTTAGGGCATGGTCAAATATAACATTAAAAATAGTATATTTTATTACTAGAATAATAAAATCAGACATAAACCCAAATATTTCCTCATCAATCTTTTAGCCATGAGTTTGACTGAGTGAAATGTTGAATGCTTTGGAAAGACTGCAATGAAGGTTGATCAGGTTAGGGCAAAACGATTGCAATTTTCTAATTCTTTTGAATTTCAATATTTAGGAAGTATTTTAAAATTTGTTATATGAGTATGAATGAAACAAGTGGAAAAAAAACATAAAAAAATAGGAGTCTTTCCTCCTCTTGCCACAAAACATCCTTCCTGATCCTGAAAAAAATAAGTCTTTATAGAGCCAGAAAAAAAAAGAAGAGAAGATAGAAAGGAAATGACTGAAAAAGAAAGGAATATGGAATAAAAATTATCACTGAATGTTTCTTTGGGCAGGTTTGGTAGGGGATTTTAATACTTCTACCTCCTTGTTTTCCTGAATAAGAGGGTGAAGTTATTATATATGTGCCAGGATCTCTGAAAAATGTGTTTTAATGTTAAGTTAGAACAGGTTTTCAAGTCTTTAATATTTACACATGTAGTAAATAATGTAGCTTCCTATTTCAGTGCCACAAAATTGTTCTGCACTGTGGATTTTACAATTCCAGATTTCCTAACCTCTTCAATAAAGCATGGCCTTTTGTATAAAAAGAAGAAGAATCCCATGGTATTTAAAATATCTTTCTTCTGACCTTTCTTAAGGGTACATCCGATTTGCAGCACTGTATAATGTGTTAGCAGCAGGCAAGACTACATCTTGAAAATCGTTCAGAATTGATAACGTGTCTCTGTGCACATGATCCTCATACACAATTTCTCTTTTCAAAGGAACCTGCTAGGAATCTGAGTTTGCCATTTTAAAACTGACAATAGTGGTGCTGTTTGGGCTTTTTATTTTGTTCTGGGGCTTTTTAAAGGTTTCAGTGCTCAAAGTATTTATAAAATAACAAATTAAGAAGATAATACTGCTCTGGGCTACAAAGAACAATGCAGAGGCCAATGCTGCCAAAACATAAAAGATTCCCTAATCTGTATATCTGAGCCTACTGCCTCTGTGACTGCATCTGATAGGCAATATACACTGCCTCTCCTTTCCTTTCTTTTTTAAAGAATTTCAATACTCTCTTAAGCTTTCATATGAAAAACGCAGAAGCAAGGCATATATCAAGATGAAAGGATATCTTCGAAAAAGGACACCTTTCCATTTTTATTGCTAGCATTTCTTTTTTCTTTTGTAAACTTTCTCTGTCACAGGCAGTTACATGAATATACTGGCAGTCCAGTTCTTTTCAACAGTGTTCATTTGAACTAAAGCATGATAGATTTATATGGTCATAGATTCTTCATGCTGAATTTATTCTTTATATTTCTATAAATTAATTCCATTGCTATCAGAGACGGCTCCTGACAATAGGCTTCCCTGTTCAGGACCAGCATTTAATGTTTTGTGTGTACTAGTGAATTCCCCATAAAAGAACTCCACTCTATATGATATAAGAGCTCAATCCAATACCAAGTTTTCTTCTTCAAAAAAAAATCACTACAAGGAACAATTCACGATAGAAAAATGACTAGCTCGACAGCACATAAGATTGTTTTATGAAAACATTTTAGCACTGATAACCACATCTTAGATGCAATCCGCAGCTGATGGCAAGCCATCCTTGTATCTGTTCCCACTGCATGTAATTAGCTTCTAACACATATCCACATCGCGCTTTTTAAATCTTCCTTTCATCTTTCTACTGGAGTACTGATGTCTCCAACAACGGATTCTTAAGCAAGCATTTTATGACAGATGCTCTACAGAGTCATTTTATATCTGTGGCATCAATAAAGCAATAAAACTTAATTGGTTACTTCAGCACGAAGCAGCTTATTTCTGACACCTTGAAGCTGCAGATCGACAGGCAGGTTCACTGAGGGGGAGAGGAGGGAAGACAGGGTGGGTCAAAGCCAATATTGCTTTATGAATCACTTCTTAAGGTGCTGGCTTGGCAATCGCTCTGCTGCTAGAGTTCCCACTTGGTTCAGCGGTGGTGGCATACCAGTGATGTTCCCAGTCAGTCCAGCACAGCTGAGTACAGCTGGGCCAGAGGTTCAGAGGTTTAAGTTCTTGTTGTCTTTGGCCGGTTGAAGACTCCCAGTGAAACAGTGAAGCACTTAAGCACATTAAAAGACTTGTTAATATAAATGAGTCAACAGGACTTCTGTCCTGAAGTGCAGGATCCTGTAGGTGATGGTAAGCAGCTGATAAATTTAATGGTTGATCCTAAAGCCCCCAATCCCTTAGTTCTGGTTTTTTGACAAAGGTAAGAGCCTTCCACAGCTCTCTAAAAAAGGCCTGTGTTCCTTCATGTGATGCTTATGTTGATACAGAAGAGCAATCCTGGCTGTTTAAACAAATATGAAGAAGATGGTTACACGTAAAAATAGCATTCAAAGATACGCTCTGAACTCCTCAAGATGACAGAATGCAGCATTGCTGTTTATGCTTCTGTAGCACTTGAAAAAGCTTTCTTCTGTAATTTTTAAAAGGATAGTACAGGTGTCTTCTATATGAAATTAAAGTCAAAGTCTTTCTATAGTTTTGCCAATATCCATATCATGGTCTCTGATTGAAACCAAACCAAAGCAAAGCAAACCAAACCAAACCCAGGAAATGTATTTTCTGAATCATGGAAAGAGATGAGTCTTTTGATGAATGTATGTAATCCCATCCCCAACCTTTGTTCTATGTTAATAAACAACCAGGATTTTATTATTTCCTGTTCATTTCTTGAGAAAGAAGATGAAAAAGAAAATGTGGACAGAACCAAGCTGATTTAGTGATTGGAAACTTCAATACCCATTGACTTGTGACTAGAGTTTATGGCTATTTCTAGTCTCCATTAAACTTACTTTAAATCACGTATTATGCAGCAGTGTTACCTGGGTTATGATGGGGTTTCTGCAAAGGTTGAGGTTGGAAGTAGGATTTTCACACTAAGTTAACACATATCACATTGCTGCTGAATACAGAGGGTTTTTTTGGCAAACTGTGCAGCTCAGAAAACTGCTTAAATAGTCCTGAACTTCTATGACACATAATCCATCTCTGACCTCAAGTGTCATCTGTTTTCATGACCCTCTCACTACTTTTGTTTATTGATGGATGCGTTCAGTGCACTTGAACAAAGCCAGAATGATTGAGCTTTGGGCAAGAAGACCCAAAAGGAAATAACCAACCTCTCTAGATTGGCAGCTAAGTGTGGGCTGGAAGTGCCATAACTCACTTCCCTGCTCCTTGCATGGGCCTAGGGAATCGAATGATAAAGCAGATCTTCAACCATTGCTGGAGCCGCTGCAAGCCCATGGCTCTCCTGGAAGGCCCAGAAGTTCAGCAGATGTTCCCAGTGCTATGGGATTTCTGTAGCCCCTGGATGGGAATGGATGTTGGCACTTGGCTTGATACGCGTTCTTAAGGGTCTTTGCACCAGCTAACGTCTTTGTGCATGCCCATGCGACACTCGGTGAAATGACTCTGATACAATGGTGTCTATTGCTCTAAAAACCTCTGAAAAGAAATAATTTTGTGAGACTTGCTGGTGGAAAAGGCACACACATGAGAAAGTATTAAAAAGCATGTAGATCTCTATGTAGATATTCCTATTAGAAATACAGAAATGTTTTTGTCAAGAGCTTGTGATGGTCTGTGCTCATATCCTGCTCTTCAACACTCCAAAACAGGTGTTCTTTTCAGCTATGCAGTTCTTCCAAAGCAAAGCCTTTAAAATCAGAAAGCACAGGCCAGGGCTTGATTTCATTACTGTGAACAGGGCCAGAGGCTGTGATGTTATTCACCAACCATCTGAATAACTAGATAAAATTGATGGTTTACTTATGGTTTGATTAGATTTTGTGTCAGTTCTTACAGTGACAGATTTAGAGAAAAGTAATAAAAAGACAATGTAATTTAAAAATCAATAATGTGGAGGGGAGGGAATGCAGACTGGGAAGTTTTGCATAGTGGGAAACATTGTATTGCAATGTTTAGTTTTTTCTTTTATCCTTTTTTATTTATTAACATTTAAACAGATTTCTAGGGATTTTTTTCTTTTATAATGACTACAGCCCTTTTTCTCAGCTCATTTCCATTACACAATGTTATTTCAGCTGCTAGGCAAGGAGATAATGTGCCCTTCATTAAAAATAGCTAGGAAGATGAGAGTAACATGCCCCCCCTTAACAAGCATTTCTTGTCCCTTATCTTTTTTTCTCTCTTCCCCCCCCCCCCCCCCCCCGCCCCGTGTTACTCAGATCTTTTGTCTGTGGAGAAGTTTGATTATGCCTTAATCCAAATGGCCAGTTCAATCTATTTTAATCCAATTAACCGATTCAAACTATGCTGGGTGTCATAATCCATTTCTTAATCCAATTAGCTGTTGTCGTTCTGACTGTGGGTGAGGACTTTGCAGAGCAGAGGCTGTTGTCTGTTTTCTATTTCAGAATGCAACATGATGTTGCAAGCTAGTTTAGATAATTTCCCTGGTACCCCAAACAAGGAATGAAAGCAAAAGATGTCAGCAACGTTTGCATCCTTCCTGAGTTTGATCTATTTTATCAATAATTAAAGTTAGTAGAACTGGATTGATATTGGATTTGTCGCTTTGATTTATTTTTTTTTCACGAAACTCAATTTAAATATACCACTTGGCAGAGACTGGCAAAAATAACTTGTAAATTTAGCTGCTTTAGCTTGGGGTGCTCAGTTTGAGATGGTTCAAGGCTTCTCTGTATTTTATGAAAATTAGGCCCCTTTTGAGTAAATGCAAAGTGACTCTCTCAGTTCCATAATCAGTCGTGAAAATCTTTCCTTTTATATTTTCCCTTTTCAAGCTAGTAGGCTGAGTGATTTTTCCAGAGAAATGCAAACTTGGATCTCATTGAAACATTTCTATTACTTTCCTGTCTGACTGAGCCTAGAATATTTATAAACATATCTGGTAATTTCAGCATTATAACAAATTCTCAGTATTGAATACTAAGTTTCCAAGTAATGTGGTTTAATTTTTGCTTTTACCCAACATGGAAAAAAAAGCTGAGATTTTCAGCATTCATGATTTATGGAGCTCAGAGATATGTTTGTTTCATTCTCTAATGAAAGTTTCTAGAAAGATGTTATTGACTCCATGATCTATAGTCAAAAATACCATAGTGGACATATGGTCTTTCCAGGGCTTCTTGCTTTGTTAAAATCATATTCACTTTTAAGGCAATTACACTTTATAGTTTGATTTTCCTTTAGACAAGTCATACAATCTGATCTGAAAAGGACTTGAAGTCCTTTTTTGTGAAAAAACAGAGGAAGAATTAAGTTGCTATGGACTGTTAAAACCTCTTCTCCATGGACTGAATTTATGGTTTAAATCTGTACTTGAAACATGGGTCAAAAACTGTGTGAAGTGTACCCCTCAGCAACACATATTTTCCCTGATTCTGGCATCTAAGAATATATGCCTTAACTTCACTTCAGTGAGATTTTAAAAATAAATTAGAATCTTCTTTTTCCCCAGCAGAAAAAAAGCAATATTTTTGTCCTGGTTTTAGCTGGGACAGAGTTAGCTCTTCTTTTTAGCAGCTAGAAGAGCTCCGTGTTTTGTTTTACTCAGAGGCTCGCTCTGACAAGAATGCTGGTAGCAAGCTGATGTTTGTGGTTGGACGTGAGACTCCAAGGACTTTTCAGTGTGCCGGAGTGCAGAAGCCCAACGGGATAAGGGGGGAGCATAGCCGGGACAAGGGGGCCACGATTCCCCTTGTGATTTGTGGTGGAACTTAAGATTGAGGACCAAACTGGCCAATTAGTATTCCATATCATGCAGCGTCATGCCCAGTATAAAAGTGAGGGACAGCCGGACAGAAGGGCTTTTGCGTTTTGGCTCTTTCGCTGCTTTTGCTCTTCTGCGCTTGCTGCGCTTTTGCTCTATTGTTTTTCTTTTTCTCTCTCTCCCAGTACTCCCACTCTTGGAGTACTATCTCTCTCTCTGTCCCTCTCTATTTCGGGGCTTTGCGTTCATCCGGGATTGCAGCTTCGGGACAAGATGGGCTTCACATACGAGGGGGTGGTGAGCATCTACACTGTGTATCAAATCATCTGTATTAAATTGTTCTTATCTCAACCCACGGGTATCCCATTTATCCTTTAATTCTCTCCCTCATCCCTGGGGCTGGGGGAGGGTGAGTCAACGACTGTGGGGGGGGGCAGTTTGGTTGCCGGAGCTGCCTAACCCACAACAATTTTCTATATAAACTATGTATACTCCAAAGTAAAAAACCAAAACCAACAAAAAAAAAACCCCAAAACCAATAAAAGACCTTTAGCAAAGAAGAAAGGGATTACTATAAACAAGCAAAACAAAAATTCCCTCTCAGAACTTCAACAGACAGACTGCTTTTCTATCTTATTGTCATAGTTTCTATAGATATTTTCTCATCATGAATCTCAGTCATGTAAAAGGACAGGAGACGTGGAGCATTCAACCACACAAAGCTGGCCATGAGTCTGGTAAGATATCTCAACACAGGCGGAAACATTATCAACTTGGAAAGAAAAATAGATTGTTTTGTCAAAATGGTTTTGATGTTAATATAGAAATGATTTGGTACTGGTATTCAAATCAGGGATTCTCCAAGGACCTGGAGGTGATTACATGCCAGGCATCTCCATGGATCCTGAATAGTGCTCATGTTTCTTGAGGGTCTTACCGTCGGTCTGCAAGGACACTGGTGACTTACCACAGTGATAAAGGGTGGAGTTCAGCTCCAGATTAAGATTCATAAATTAGATATCTGCATAGATATTTATGGGCTATGGACCTGCATCTACCCGTAGGCCGTCTCAACATACATGACAAAGACGATCATGAAGACTGGTGGACATAATCACAATGTGCAAGTAAGAAGTTGAAGCCCACACAGGGAATGTGCCTTTTGACCACTGCTTTACAGTGATGTTTACATGAAGCTCCTCCATTTCCTTCAGATGGTACAGTATCCTTCTGCACTGTTGAAGCTTCATAAACAAGTTATTTTCAAGAAGAATGTACAAGGACACAGTAATGGAGGTTAGCTGCAGCTATGAATTTTATGAGCAGTTTGATGGAAACCACATTAAACAGCAACATCAGCCCACAAATCAGCTTTGCAATGCTCTTACTCCAATCTGGTGTTGAGGATGGTTCACTGTGAATTTGCTTTTCATGGCCACCATTTCATGCAGTGTCATTTATCAGCATACCAGCCACTTGTGCTGCAGAAAACTCTGGCGTTATGTTTTGGCAGTGTTAACAACTAGCATTTTTACAATGCTGCTCACGTTAACGAAGTAAGTACTGTAAATAACATCCCAAAGCCTACAGTAATTGCCCTTTTTGTAGTGTGCCTGTTCACTGTGCTATCATCCAAGTTATAAAGCTGTCACATCCTGATCCACCATGCACTGCATCTTAGAACAGTAACACAATTTCTATTCAGACCAAAATGGGTCAAAAAGCAGCCTTAAGGTGATCCACAAGCAGAGGAAGAGGTGAATGGTACAAGGAAGAGAAAGAAACCCCTTATTCAGGGTAAAAAAAGTCCTCTCTTGAGAATTATTCCTGAGACAGATATATGAGAAAAAAGAAAGATGTGGGCTGTTAGAATGTAAAAGATTAATGAAACAGACACCCGCAGTTTTTTCTTATTTTGACAAAGTAGTAGTACTCCAGTATCCTTTGGCTCCTGTAGTCTGAATGAAGGTAGTCCTTTTCAGGTCTTTGTCTGTCCCCTGGTTTGCAATTCTCCCTCTTGAAAGCAGAGTCTGAAATAGGGTCGAACCCTGCAGCTCCTGTTTCCCTGCAGCCCTGTCAAGGTAATATATGACCGATAGCCTTCTAGAAGTGTAGTTTATTTAGAAAGAAAGCATCAAAGAAAGCATGCTTTAGACCACTAAATGCAGCATATATACATAAGAAGCTTTTCCTTACAGCTTGCTACGCCTTTGTCCTGGAAAGGCACCAATATCTTAGTCTCTTTCTATAGAATCTGTTTCTTTCTGCTTCTCCCTCTGCTTAACCCTTCAGTCTGCTTCCCTAGCCATATTCTGAGAAGCATCCTATCCTTTCTTCTCAGGAGACTTTTAACTACTCATTAGCCTTTATATTTTCAAGTTCTGAGCTTGGAAAAATAAACATACATCTTATTAGAAGACAGGATGCCATGTCCTTGAGGTTAATAATTTTGCCCATTATCTTCGAAGAGCTGTCCTAAGTATTTGTTCTGGGAAGCCAAGTGTTGCTTTCTAATTAGTTTTCTATGCATCCTACTGTAATTTAAATCAATAAACTTACAAAGAAAATTCCTGAACTCAGTATAACTTCACTGACTGGTCATATAAAGCATTCACTGTAATACTCTTAAAGCAGCCACATATTTTGTTCGATGTTCGATTCTATAAAATGAGATCAAAAAAAGTGCTCTTCAGCAGAAAACAGTAAACCTTTTTTTTTTTATCCTGTGAAGGCAGTATTGTATTCCTCTTTTGTGTAGAGAGAAGTTGATAACCTTGCCACAGCCCCTTGCTGTGGAATAGGGCCCCTTTGCACTGTCAGTAGAAATATGTGTGTTTGGATCCAGAGGTCCCACATTTAATTCTTACTGTTGATAATTTATCTTTGCTTGCAGTGGTACGGCTTATACTACCATACCTCAACATGAATGTAGGGAGAACCTTTTAAATTTCGAACCAAACAAAACTGAACAACACTTGTTTTTAAATCTTTGATTCTTATGAAAGCCATAAAAACCACAGGAGATTTTTAGTGGAAGAGCAAAATCTATGTGATAAGAATAACCCTGGAAAGAACCACATACTTCACCAGTCCACATATAGGAACATAATAAATGTCTAGGTCAGAAAAATCTACAAGGCATATACTAGGACATCACTACAATATGTTTAGGACATGTCTAGACTACAAAACTCCTGTCAAACTCAACAGATCATTACTTAAATGGAAAAACCAAACCCCATAATTATAAAGTATCCAAGAAAGAGAGAAAAAGATAGAAGGAAAATCTCTAAAATCAACAATTATAGTGATTTAATTCCTTGAATTTATGTTCTTTATGTCATAGAATCATAGAATGGTTAGGGTTGGAAGGGACCTCAAAGATCACCTAGTTCCAACCCCTCTGCCATGGGCAGGGACACCCTCCACTACACCAGGTTGCTCAAAGCCTCATCCAACCTGGCCTTGAACACTTCCAGGGATGGGGCATCTACAACTTCTCTGGGCAACCTGTTGCAGTGTTTCACCACCCTCAATGTGAAAACCTTCTGCTTTAGATCTAATCTAAATCTCCCCTCTTTCAGTGTAAAGCCATTACCCCTTGTCCTATCACTAAAGCCCTTGTAAAAAGTCCCTCTCCAGCTTTATAATTTTTATGAAATTATAAAAAGTCACTCTCCAGCTTATAATTTTTAGAGAGTCTGATGCTGATGGAAAGAAGTATGACAAATAATCGTACTGTTATTTAACAAGTATTTTCAGGCAAAGCATTCTCCAGAGAGTTGTATTCCCATATGAAAACACTTTGAACTTCATTAAGATGTCTAAACGTAAACATCTAGGCTTCTTAAGAAGTCTCAGGATATGTAAGACATCCATGGGTGCTGCAAATATGGCAGAAAAGCAGAGGAAATCAGAAACTCTTCTGAACTCGCATCTGAGGGATATGTAGGACACCTCAAATGACATTTAATAAATATTAAGATACATCTAGCATCTGTATATCCTATGTATATAAGATACTAGGTATAACTGAGAAATGTAATTGGGTCCTTTATGTCCAGCTGTACCTTTTGGTAAAATAATGAAAAAAAATATATATGTAATATTAAAAAAGTAAAAAATATATATATACTTATTGTCCTGTTTCTGGAACAAGTGGAGTGATTTCCTCAGATTTCAATAGGAACTAAGCCAGGCTTTAACATAGTTGAAAAGAAATAGTAGGTAGCATAACTGATTTACTAGTCTCCTTGATGCATGCACAATGTCCACATCAGAACTGCTTTTTCCACTCTTCTCTCTGTTTAAAATTCAAAAATTGCATCATACTTTTAGCATTGTCTTTTTGTTGTGTGACGTTGATGGTTAATATTCAGAATTCAGCCTGCTGCGTGTTGTGGTTGAGCACTCTGTGTTGGATGACCAATCAAGTATAAAGTCAGCTGATCTCTCAATCTTTCAGGCAGAGTAAATGTGTCAGGTTAAGGAGACTAGAAAATTTGAGCTGATTTTGCTTGCTCTTAGCTGTAAAGTGTTTTCAGAGACATGGTACTATGAATAGAAAGCTGCTACAGAAAATGCCATGTAGGTGCTCCCCAAACAGTTGCATCACTGTGAAATCTGAACAAAGTTTCCAGGCAGTTTAGTTTAAATTTCTGAGGTCTCTGGATGGGCTTGAGATAGTGTTTATTCCTAATATATAAAAACTGAGCTGGCTGATGTTGCTTTTTAGCAAAAGGATTATAGGTGTAAATACAGTATGTGATACACTCTGTTAAAATGATTGTGGTTAGGAGGAAAAAAAAAAAAAGTCTGCATATTCCTGTCCTGGTGGCTGCACTCTGGGCCATGTGGAACCCTCTGAAGGTGGGACAAGGAGGTAATTGCTCTAGGAAAAGTGCCCAAAGAAAGATCTGACAAAATCTGCTGAATCTAAAGTGTGGACATAAGCTGAAGATATGTTCAAAATAGTGAATTTTAAAGCATCAGGACTATTCTTCAGAAATGTACTCAATTTTGGAATGTTAAGATGTTATCCCAGTCCCTGGCATGGTTTGTTTGTTAGGATGAGCCAGAGACTACTCCCAACAAGTAGTTTGCATGTGGAGAGTTTGCATTTTAAAGACCAGCAGAAATGAACAGGGTAGGTCAGAAGAAATGCTGAGTTCAGTGTGATGGGGATCCATCTCGCACAGTGTACTGACTCTTTTATATTGATTCAACAGAGATAAGTTGACAAGGGATAAAAATGGATAAAAAGCAAGTAGCTATCACACCTTCTACAGGATGTGTGAGATCTTGGGGTAGGGAGAGAAGAGTATATATGGTTATGTCTCTGCTTGTTTAATGAAAAATCCACAGAATATAATAAACCTCATTTCCATGAAATTAGCATATGGGTAAGGCTTTGTACCATCTAAGAAAGACACTTTGTTTGAACACATAGGGTATCAAAATACTCATTTGAAATCTTTAATTAACTTTTCCCCCTCCTCATTATCAATCACTTATTTCAACTATTCATAGCCTCAATAAGCTTCCTCTGGTGGCTAAGAGATAAGACATTTGAGAAATAAAGAGTCAAAGTCAGTGTTGCTTTTATTTGTATTGCATTTGAATTTGACCAGAATGCTTTGGAGCTTTTTATCAAGGATTCAAGGGAAAGGAGTACTAAAGCTGATTTGGCTATATACTTCCTGGGGATGAAGAATATGAATGTTCACATGTGGTCTCTGAATGAAAGCTTGATAAACATGCATAGACAGAGATTTTAATGTCACATAATACACACAAAATTTCTCTGGGTATTGTTTTAGCAGATTCACATGAAATCTCTCAGGATGTTCTATTAACAGATGCAACCTTGGAATGAAATTGAGGAAATGTAAGAAGTTATTGGCATATGACTACTGGTGAATCACAGTACCTGAAAAAGCCTTCAATGCTCATGCGAATTTTGATAACTTATATGCACTCTTTTAGCAAGTAAATATAGTAATCTAAATAATCATTTTTGTATACATAAAACCCCTTGTTCGCTGTATTATGTTGCCCATTTCCTTACTTGCTCCATATAGAGAAAGGATCTATTATAATTTACAAGTATGCTTTACTAGCTTATGGTGTAGAGCTGTAATGATTTCAGTTTTGAAAATTCTGAAGACCCCTTGGAGAATGGAACAAGATCATGAATGTCACAGTTAGACAATCCTAAATAGCTTGACTTGGCAAAAGCCTGGAAGATTGCAACAGTTGGATGGAGAAAGGGGCAAGTACAGCAGCTGACCCCAAGACAGCTGTGAGCTATGAATGGGGCACAGTCATCAGGAAGGCAAACTCAGATCTAGGATGTACTGTGAAAAGTACTTCCAGGAGAATCTGAAAAGTCCTAGAATCACTCTAGTGTTCATCATAGCCTACAACTATGCAAACAAATTAAACAAGACTAAGACATAAGCCAATCCATGATTCATGATCATCTCTGTTTTAAATTGCTGGTACACCCCTGGCATGCTTTTGGTTTAAGCCAATTAGCACTTTCCCAGTTAGTGCTTGGACATGGCTTGGGGCCTAATGTGGACTGGGAACCATCCTCAGGACAGTGCTGAAAATCAAGGGAATAATTGTATTTACCTGCGTAGTGAGAAGTGAGTCATGCCACATCGACTAACCTCCTTTACATATGGTGCATTTACTGCTACAGGTGTGGCCATCTCAGTGAAATTAATTCATTAATTTTAATGAAATGCTTCTGATCATCCACTGTCAGGAAAGACGAATTCAGGCAGTCTACAGAGAAAAGATACTGGGATGACTAAGGAATTTGAGAATTGAGCTAGCAAAAGAGATTAGAGGAGCTTGGCTTGTTTAACTTCAGAAGAGGTCTATCTAAAAATAGTACACATCAGAGAAGTAAAATATATGATTTTAGTGAAGAATATGGCATAAATTGGCATAAGAACAAATAAGTGATAGTGGCCATGAATATAATTTTCACACCAGGTAAGAATTATGAGGTTTTTTTCTGCTCTCTGCAAGAGTGAACATGCATTTGAAGCAGATTTTCATTTGCAGTAGTGGACAGAAGGTGAACGTCAGGTTCAGAATGGTATAATAATGGATGAGATTACAGAGTTCGATTTGTACTTGCAGTAAGTGCCTGGATTCAGTTAACTGAGTGCTTCCTTCCAGTTCTCAGCTCTGTGTCATTGAATATTAAAAAAAAAATGGCAGCATATGAATTTTTAAGCCTAATTTTTGAAGCAAAATGTCAATAATCTTCTTCCACAATTAGATTCACAACTGTCAGTTTGAATTTTGACTACTGTAAAATTCATTGTTCCTTGTAATAATTTTGGAAATGCAGTTACAGGTACCGTAAATATGATTTAAACATTACTCTTCAGGATAAGTTCGTTCCTTGGTTTACCGACTGCTGAGAGTTTAGTGTTCACCAAGTAAAATACACCAATAAGTTCACAACTGATAATTTCTCTACACAATATCAAAGTAGCTTTCCAAAAATGTCTTCCCTTTCAGATATGATTTTTGACCTACCCTTAACTTTGATCTACAATGCAATCAAATACTATGAGCAGAGATCATGCATTAATGAAATGGAATTAGAAATAATTTTTAAAATGAAGTTTTTACCATGGTCTTCTCTACTATCAGGTTTTCAAACACTGTCCATGACTAGGAAGTCCAATAATTTATTTATTTTAAAATTAGTAAAGGAGATTTTCAGATAGTTACTTTGCTCTAGGGGCTTGAACTTTAGGATATAAACGCTACAGTGCTAAAAGATGTGCAACGAAATGGTTGTGGCAGGCAGCCCATAACAATTCAGATGTCTTGCAGTCATCTAAAATAACTATTGGTAGATCATATTTAGCCTTGGTAAATTTATTAGAACAGACAAATTTTCAGCTCAAACTCAGATCTAGGTCATGAAGTTCAAGAGAGCCTCTTTGCCTTTGAGGAAACCTCAGTTAAAATCGTTTCTTACAGACCTGGTGTTGGAATTGAAGGAAAAATTTCGCAAAGGAATAAACGAGCACTGTTTTAAATTTGGATGAACAACGTATAGTTCTAGTCACAATTACCAAACGTGCTTATTGTTAGAAAACAGAGAGTGAATGAATCCCTTGTTTATGGAAAATTGGCACTTGCAGTGTATAGCTCATGACATAATTTATAGAGTTTTCTGCAGAGTCCTGGTAATTATTACTGAACTATTCATTATTGATCTCATTTGGAATGTTAATGAATTTAAATCCAGCTTGTTGAAATGTAAAAACAACCACAAAAAATCTATTGTTTTCAGGCAATTCTGCTCTCACTGAAGCCAATGGAAATGCTCCCACTAATGTCAAGAAATTCTAGATCTATCTGATCCATCTGAATGTGACTCCGTAGTTGTTTTTATGCCTGCTGAGTTACTGTTTAACTCCATGGTGTCTTTAGTAGCTTATACGTGACATGGTCTATGGCAGCATCCCTAAGCTTACCTCATCCATGAGTATCAAAGCTTAAGCTTTGAACAATACGTTGAAGTTTTTGGCTACTGTCAGAAAGGTCTCAGTTCAAGTGCTACGGACCATGTAACTAGGATCTGGAGACTGTCTCAATTTTCTAATCACCTCAAAAATTAAGTCTGTACACAGGACGCTAGTCTTGGTGACTTCTGCATCACAGTGAAGTGCAGCTGGAGTATGTGAGTGAAAGTACTCTGCAGTCCCCCAAAGGAGTGGTGCACATGCATATTTTTCAGTGGGCCACAAGAATGTGACAACTCTAGCAGTGTAGTTAAGACTGACTTTTTTTTTTTTTTAATTCCAAGGGTTAGTATTGTCCTTGGATGTATAATGAAGTAAGCGTCAGGAGGTGGTAAAGCGTCAGGAGCTATGCAAGGTATTGATGAGTGTAATACCTTACTGTTACACCTTGCTTTCATTTCGTTGCTGGAAGGAAAACATGTTGAAAAAGAAACAATTTGTTTTTAAGAAAAGAACTACAAAAATGGTCTGAGTACTAGAAAATATATTTTACAGTAATAAACTTTAAATAAACCCCTACATCTATTTAGCTTGCTCAGGAGGTACTTAAGAGGCAACTTAATTACCGATATGAAGTGCCTGCACAAGGGTAGGATGTCTGTTAGTAGAAGACTCTTTGCAGACACAGGCAGTGAAATGTACTCTCAACAGATGAAAATCAAAGGTAGAGCCATTTAGGGTGAAAATAATGTGCATATTTTTAAATAAGGAATGTGCTTAACTGTGGGGGCAGATTGCCAATGGACATGTAGATTTTTTCTTTCTTCATGTTGTCAAGTAAGATGGCACATGTTCAAACATGTATGCTAATTTAAGTTGCATAGTGCTGGCACTGGACATGGAAATTACTGAATGAGTTTTTATGGGTTGTTATACACAGAATGGCAGATTCTGTTGTGCTTTTTGCCCTTGACACGAATACTCTGAGAATAAGTTTTTTCATAATAAGGGTGATAAAATTAGTCATATTTAGATCATTTGTCATAATGATTGTCATACTTTTATAGCTTCATGATGACATGATTTCAGTTGCCAAACAGAAAAAAAAGGTAAGTAGCAAGAGTTTTCTTTCCTTCTCATTTTCTTTGCTACACTGCGCTCAGTACTACAGTATTTGTGTGTTTTCCAGTGCAGTGAAAACCATTGTTGTCAGCCTTGGAACATCTGTTCTGAGCAGTTTATTTTTATATTCTCTCCCCATCAAGATGTTCAGTGTTCAGTGTCTTGTTTTGTTAAGTAATTTTTTATTTTTATTATTTTTTTTAGTGGAAAGGAGTGAAAAAGGAAGTTTCTTAGTGAGGAGTTCTTTTGAGGGCTTTTTGAATCTCTTTTCACATTCATATTGCTTAACATTGGTGTTAGGAATAGTTTGAGGCTTATGTTGCACTTACTGAAGAAAGGAGTTAGGTTTATAAAAATCTAGGTTTTGGACTTAAATTCCATCATCTTGAATTACTCTCTTCCCAAGAAAACTTGACTCTGCCACAGGATTGTCTGCACAATGAACTGTGACCAAGCATAAATGGGGTACACTGGATCAGGTAAGACATATTAATCAAAGCAACTCTGCAGAAAAGAACCCATGGACAAGAAAATGAACGTTAAGTCGGGGTTTGTCTTATGAAGCTGAAGGCTAACAGTGTATGGAGCTGCACTAGAAAGAACATAGTCAGTAGATCCAGGAGGCGGTTATTCTCTGTTGTTTTTCCAGCATTTGTGATGTTGCACCTAGAGTACTATGTCCAGTTTGGGGCTGCCTATTACTGAAGAAATTATTGAAGGAGCTAGAGGCTGAGGAAGCTGGGTTTGACCCACTTAGAGAAGGGAAGATTATGGGGAGAACACAACCACTGTGTTTAGCTAAACTAAGTGGGTGGTTATAGAGAAGGTGGAGTCAAATTTCTCAGAGAGGTTAATACGATGAAAGAATGAGACTCAGGGGTTAAGAATTGCAAAAAGAGAAATACTATCTAGTTATAAGAAAAAAAATAATCATAAGGGTGGTCAAAGACTCAACTCGGTGGTTCAGAAGGGTTTTGAAATCTCTGTCCTTGGAGATATACAGAATTTGACAACACAAGGGCTGAGTAACTGACCTAACTTTGGAGCTGGATGAGCTTTAACTTGATGTTGCGCTACGTGACCTCTTGAGGTGTCTTCCAGCTTAAATCTTTCTATGATTCTAAATACAACAGTGTCCAAACATAATCACAAGCCTACTGAATCACAACTGGCTGAAGTCTTTACAGGGTTGGAGCATGTGCAGAACCAGCTTGGTCTGGCCCATAAAATGCCATTTAGATGCAGTTATGGGCAAGGAGTAGGGAGTCCACTATATTAGAGCAAACAGTTAACAAGTTATCAAATCAGGTTTTCGTCATAAAACATAATGTAGACCTTTTCATTCCTGACCTCCAGCTATGATGTATCCTAAAGAAAGGAATCAAGGCCTTAAACTTCTTTAGGTAGTCAATGGAAAGGTAAGGAAAAGCCTAGGGGACATATCTGATATGTTTCCAGTGGCCTGCACTGTTGAAATGAGATGTAGCATTTTTCAGTAGCTGAATTTCTGTAAGCACTGAAACACTATGACCGTTTATATTGAATGCTGAATCACTGCAGTCTAAATGAGAAATGACAAAAGCATGAATAACTGAGGCCAGGTTATTGCCTTCCAGGAAATGCTCTTTTAGCCAGCTGGAAAGAAAGCTTTCCTGGTGGATGCTATTATGTAAGCCCTGAGCCACAGTGAATAATTTGATCTGCTTTCATAGATTTAAGGCCAGAATGAGCCATCAGATCAAGTATTTTGAACTGCTATTGGCGGCTTTCCTCACATAACGTGTTTTTTTTTTTTTTTAAATGGCATCTGATATTAACTTGAAAATATTAGAAAAAATATTAGAAAATCCATCACAATGATCAGCTTGTTCCTTTAGTTAAGCATCCTCACTTTTATCACCTACACTTCAACATCAAATTTCAGTTTGCCTAGCTTTAGCGTTACGATACTGATTCTTTTATGCCTGCCTTTGTTACATTAAAGAGCCAGATAGCATTCTTAATTGTTGTCTTCTGAAGGTACATCCTCAAGTCTTTCCTCAATCTTCTTTCTTTAAGTCTTTCAACAGATGACTATTTCAACAGTTCTCAAACAATTTTGTAGCTTTTCTTCGAACACTCTTCAACTTTAAAATCCTTTGATTATGAATATGAGGTCATACCATCTAGTAGTTCTATCCCACTACTAGTTTTGCTCCACACACTATCATGTGTTTGCAGAATTAAAATAGCTCCCTCATAGGAGTAAAGTGTTTGGCATTTCTCTTTTTTCCCAACAAAGAATCATGTCATTCATTTACGATAACATTTTCATTGGAGGTTATGTTTGATTGTTTTTATTAATTATTTTCTGAGTCACTGGTTACCAGGTTAGAGCCCCTCATTCCGTAAGTGCAGATTTTTTTCCCTATTACTTGATGACACTGAATTCTATGAAAAGAAAAAAAAATCATAAAGTCAGTTCCCCAAGCAGTCCAGCTAGCTCTGACATCAGCATCCTGTCCATCTCATTTATCATCATTCCAAAACACATATGGAAATTTTCAAGTAACCCCACTAAAATCAAATCCCTTTGGTGGCTGTTGCTCACTGGCAACTGTATGCTGAGGCTTGTCAATCATTAATGTTAAATGAATTAAGTATTAATTCATATAGCAGGTGAATTACATTTATTACATGGTACTGTACTCTGGCTGGTTAGTCCTCCTGAAAGAGAAAGCCATCGAGGTGGATGTGGAGTTGTACAGATGCGTCTGTGCAACTCTGGTACTGAGTGCCTTTGAATGATGCATTATCAACTCATAGAATGAGGGATATGTAAGTACATAGTATCTGCATATGATCTTTATCAACCAAAATTTTAACAATGTCAAAGTCAGATAAATTGGAAAGAGCTATTTTTTTCACACAGCCACTTTAATTGATTAAATCCTGAGTCAGATATTCTAGGATTTCTGCTGAGACTTAAGACCAACCTACTAACCTGTTTTTAGCTGTACCATTCTGCCTGACCACTTAATATATTGACATAATCTTAACTATTTTTTGGCTTCCTGGCATTTTCTGAATGTATGTATGAATATATGTATATATGTATATACAATCTTTATTATAAATTACTATCAGTGAGCCACAAATTTTCTTAGTCAGCATTTGTATGACCCTCTGAAGCAAGTTTTCTAGGCCTCCTGATTCAGAAATATTTGTCATAAGTAGATGTTGTCTAACTACTTTCTAAGGCTTATTAATAGCCTAGAAATTGCTTCCCTGTCCTCATATGGTATGAATGCAGCACTCCACGTCTTTCCAAATATAGAGACACAGTATTTATTAAAAACTTCTGTTCTTCCAATATCATCATTGACAATTTCACAATCTTCATTTGGTAATGGATCTTTACATAATTAATTTTGTTCCCAATCCACTTTCAAAGATTTTTTAAAATCTCTTTAGCTCTACTAGTCTATATATTTCACTGTTGCCTTTAGTTACTTTTTGCAATTCGTAGTTCTTATGTTGTTAACTATTTCACTTTTCCCTCAACAATTATACTTTCTTTAAAATTTTCCTTAAAATTTTTTATTGTCCTTTCCAGTGAACCAAGACAAACTTTTAGCTAAGGTTATTTCCATTCTTAATGGTGGTACTGGGAAATTGGACAGTTATATTCTTTTTACAGAAGATTTCTTAACATTTTTTTCCTATCAGTATTTTTCCTTCTAAGCAGTTTTTTTTCTTAGTTTCTTCAGATTTCGAATATAAACTAGTATGGAGCATTATGCATGTTCTTTATATATCAGTGTTTGGGGCAGTGTTTGTTCTTATTGAATATGAGGCCGTGATCCCTGGTTTCTAGGCAACCGCTAACTCCCGATACTGTGGTTATTCAGTTTTATGTGGCACAACGAAGTCCAAAATTGAGTTACTTTGTCTTGCTGCAATTCCTTGTGCATTATAAAATAATCATGCACAATTCCAAGGATTTTGAAGAAGTCTCCCTACCAGCTACATGAGACCACCAGTCTGTGTTTCTCAAATTCAAGGCCCTGTAGCAGCATGATTTCTCTTCTTGCATATTGCCAACAGATGCTTAGGAAGAAACTCAGAATTCCGAGGTTTGTTACCGGCAGTGACCAGTTCTCTCTGCTGAGCTATGTTAACTAGCACATTGATCTATGTGTGTTTATCATCCTGGGGTTTTGAATCACCAATAAAACTTAAGCTGATAACAGTACCTGTAATGAAGAGTTCAGATTCTTTCCTTTTTATCCATTCTGCCATTATAAACCAAATTGTAACAATTTTCATGTGCCAATTATGTGATGCATCTCAACAAGTTGTGACAATGCCAGTTACATAAGATTTCTTCATTATTGAGTGTTTCTAATTCTTGAACTCCAACTCCAATCCAGTATGTAAAGGTTCAAAATATTTTCTTTACATTCATCAATGCTTATCTATTCTTTACTATGGTGACCAGTCCTTGAATAACCAATTCTGTTTCAGAATTAATGATTTATGTTGTTAGTTTCCTATTAGGCAAACCAATACCTGCGTCTTCTTCTCTCTCTCTCCCCTTTTCCAAACACGCACATATATAAGATAATGATCATCTAGTTGATATAATTCTCCCACCAACCAGATTTTACTGAACACTGCACAATACCATTAGGACACTCACTGTCTGACTGTCAAGATACTCTTTCAGCTGTGTGGATCTCTGGAAATATTACCTTGTCTTACAGTTCTAAAGTCTGCTATACATGGTTATTTTCAAGTCATGGACAGTAATTAATCTTTAACACTTTCTGAAAATGTTTTCTTTTTTTTTAATATTTTTGCTGACAGCAGAAACCACTCCATCCTGTCTGTGTATTCTTTAAGATAGTATTTTTTTCACTGTTCTTCCTGTAGTTCATTGATAAAGAAACTATTTTCTCATTTGGTGAAAGACCTTTTTTCTGGTGAGTCCTTTGGCGCATTCCAGAACAGTCATCACAGATATGCCCTATTGCTTCCAGATCCTTTCTTCCATAGAGGTATTCTTTGCAACTGATTTACCAGGAATCTAATAATGAGTCAAAAATTCAGAAGAAAAGATAACACTTGATTCTTTTTCACCACTTGGTCAAAAAGCTAGAGATCTTTCTCTTCTGCATCTGTTGCCTTGAGTTCTTTTATTGATAACCCATTGTTACACAGAGTCTGTAATAATGACTTCCAAACACAGTTGCCAAACACCTGCTTGTTTCCACACGTGCTGCACGGAGCTGAAAGCTAGGTGTCTGCATCATGTCCCTCTGCTCTCCATTGTGCCCATCCTGCTTGCCTCAGTGCTGAAAACATCTAAATACAGATCATGGAAGGAGTTTCCTCATCATCTGCATCTTAAATCATATTTAGAGCCAAGTCTAAAGATCAAATTCCCATATTTTTCCTGTTGCCAAGCTCAGGAGTTTGCCTTCAAAACCAGGATTCATTGCATGTGCCTGGATTTTCTCTGTTTCCTTTTTGAGTGCTTCACTCACTTTATTTCAAAACAGAGGTGTTTTTTTCATGGCTGAGCATCTGTACTTCGGTGTATTTTCACTTCTATTGCAGTAACTGTTAGAAACGAACTTATGCCTGTGCAAAGAGACTTGGAAGGCACTATTATCATTCTAGCCTATATATAGGATTGCTTGTTACTGACTACCACTGTGAAACATTGTGTATCTACAGTTCTCCGTTTCACAATTGGAAATGAGGGCGCTAGGGTTTCAATAGATAGGTCTTCATACAGGACTTCAGATAGGATGAACTGCAAATGCAGAGTGGGATGCTGGGACTGTGTTAACTATTGCATCCCATTGAAATCAGTGAATATTTTTTTTGTTGATTTTAGGAAGAGCTTGTTGAACTGCACAGAATTTTCTAAGTCAGAGATCAAGGAAAAGTACCAGCATGACTTTCTTGAATGAATGTAGTTTGTACTACACTGAATTTTACAGAAGTAACCTACTTGCAATGTATTTGTTCCTACTTGCAACACAGAAATCTGAAGATATTGTCTGAAATGAGGACTTCAAACTAGAGTTAACACTGAGAGAATGTGACTTACCACAGATAGTAATAATTTATTAAGAGGGGGGAAATGGAAATCCATGATTCTGTTGCATTAAAGCACAGAAGATGGCACTGCAGACTAGATCCTTAAAATGTTCTATTTCTCCTACCTTACAGTAATCACTAGTGTTACAAAACCACAATAATATCCTATTATTTCTGATTTTTAAGCCTCTATTCACACAGAAGCGAATACCACTATTCTGAGCTTTTTAAACATGCAGATCTGAAGTACTGTCAGCAATTCTGAAACCTGGTGAAGATCTGGCTTGATGGTTGTTACTTGTTGAAGCTGAACAGTTAAAAATATTTCTGAAGTAGTAACTAATTTAAATAAATAAATGTTATACAAATTTTCTTATAATATACATGAATCATTTTTCGACTGTCCAGGTCAATCTGAAAATGACTACAGTTTATTTTAGCCAGATCATTTTCTCTACAAAAGAATGCCCAATGACTTCTTTGGCAATTACAGTCTGCTTCAGCAATATTACTGACAAATATTAATCTATAATAGGTTGCCATTGAACCAGAGAATGAAAGAAGATTCTTTAATATTATATTAAAAGTTAATTTCCTAAGGGTATGGAGGAAGAAGTTTACACAATCATCAAATGGAGGTGTTATAAAATCACCACATTGAAGCAACAAGTATAATGATAGATTTAGTGCATTCACGTAGAATGGCTTGATTAAAACAACCACTGAAGTTCAGTGAACATAAGACTTAAATCCTGTCTTTTCTGCTGACTACTTGACTAAAAGAGACCTTGAATACTGAGAGTGGTAGGTAATACTTTTAAAAATATAAATCCACATTCTGTGAGATGTGAGTGTATAAATGTGTATAGGCCAAAGATAGGGATGGTTGAGGAGTATGGCGGTATTGGATTTTCTTGTTTTGTTACCCTGAACAGGTTTTCTTCCTGTTTAAAAACTCTTATACTCTTAGCTTACCATGCTGAAGTGGAAAAGTTTTACCATGTCCACAGTGGAAAAAAAAAGATGGAAAATTACAGGGAACAGAGTCTTTCCCTATTTTTTAATAGATTCAAATCCCATGTTAATGTCATGATATTGAGCATTGCAAAAATGGCAGGAATTGGTTGGTGTAAACAGGCCTTTGTAGCCTTCCTCTCCATAAGTACAACTTGTGCACCTTTGGCTGAGTGGAGAACACATCTTTGCCCTCTCAAAGAGAGGAAGGCTTTTCATGCTCCTCCCGTGGCCTGAGCCACAGCACTTGCAAGTACTTTTTCTCCCTGACTCGCACTCCTGTGCCATCCTTCAGTTTGCACAGCCAGTATCCAGAGCCTCTAGTTTGCCACAGGAGATTTATTACTTGTACCAATTCTCTGGCATGGCTCCACTGACTTCACTGTTTAGCAGTGTAGGTAGTAGTCACACCACTTTAAGCTCACCTCTGTTTTCATGATTCATTAATGCTTTTTGTCCTGAACATCACAGGTCTCACTTTCTCAGCTGAAAGATGGATGCCACAAGCATCTCCAGGTAATGAAAATCAAATCTGCTCTCAAAATTCCCTCTGAAAGGTGAGGTGAAGAGGCTGAGAACCTAAACAGTGATCTGTAGCGTTTCCAAGGGAATAATAAAACCCAAGAGAAAGCAAATGCACAAAAGATGTGCAAGTACTTGACACTCTCCCTTTTCCATTATTAAAAGTCTACTCATTTTCTGCATGAGGTGATGTATTTATTGCTAACTATCTGACAGACTGCAGCATAAAAATATCAGCCATAATTACATTCATGCTACCAGCCTTGACATTAAAGTTAAGCTGAAAAAAACACTCATTTTCCAATACTACCTTATGTAACCAGAACTTAGATGCAGCGATGGTTCACTGTCAGGTTTTGTTCTACTGTGTTTCAGTGCAGTGTTACTTGACAGCTGTGAAAATGTTGGCTTGCCCTTTGTCTTACAAAGGGAAGTATTAAAAGAGCCTGACATTTGTCAAATGAAACTCTTATCACTATGACCTATTTTTAGGTACCCTTTGAAACCTTATGATAAGTACCTGAAAACTAATGATCCTTCTGTATCAGGAGAGGACATTTAGAAATAGTTATTAAAAAAGATAGACAAAGGGCCAGAGAGATCCTGGCAATGCATTGGGATAAGTTGTAAGCTTAAAGGTCTATAAGATGGTTTACTTTTTAGGAACAATTTTAGAAAACCTTAACAATGCTATGTAGCAGGTTGTAGACTGAAAGCTGTGTTACTGGGGAAAATCTTGTGCAACAACTCAGTTTAGGCAAGCTTCTTGCTGAAATTAAGTGTATCTTCAATATAAATCATTCATTATTTTAAATACATAACTATTTGCCTGCAGATAGATGACTCCTAGATTTTGTGAAGCTTGGGACAAGGCAGACATCCAGCAGAGTGTTTCATAGAATACCTGGGAGGGAGAGGGTCATATCAATTACTGTCCGCTTTTGTTACCTTGTAAATAGGATGGAAAGAAGAAAGGTTTATTTTGTCAAAAAGATTGGGTCATAGGGAGCAACTTGTTAGGAGAAACCTCAGGTTTAGTACCAGTACTAGTACTAAATACTCAAGACATTAGATAACTGTACATTTGGGGAAGTTTGTGGCATGGCACAGTAGAAGCCTCTACACTTCTACACTGTATGATATCTTCATGACAGCCATATGAAGTAGAAGGAGGCATGTTGCAAAGCCAAGGATTCTGCATTTGAGCTTTGGTTCTCATCTGCAGTTACAGTCAATGCAAATCTTATCCCCTCTACTGTTCAGAGATTGTATTGGGATCAGTAGATAAAGCAAACTGAAAGTATATGGCATGGATGGTGGTGGTCACAGAGTCAGAGAGAGAGATGCCTTCTTGCTATGTTGGAAATGTCTGAGATAAGTACCTATTGCAGGGAAGTAGAGCACAGAAGCCAAATTCAACATGAGCCAGCAGTGCGCTCATGCGGCCCAGAAAGCCAACCGCATCCTGGAATGTATCAAGAGAAGTGTGGTCAGCAGGTCAAGAGAGGTGATTCTTCCCTTTACTCTGCTCTTGTGAGACCCCCACCTCGAATACTGTGTCCAGTTCTGGTGTCCCACTATAAACATAGGTCTGCTGGAGCATGTTCAGAGGAGGGCCACGAAGATGATCCAGAGGCTGGAGCACCTCTGCTACGAGGACAGGTTGTGGGAGCTGGGATTGTTCAGCCTTGAAAAGAGAAGACTTCGGGGGGACCTAATAGCTGCCTTCCAATACCTAAAGGGAACCTACAGGAAGGCCGGGTACGGACTTTTGACAAGAGTGTCCCCTGATAGGACAAGGGGAAATGGGTTTAAGTTGAAGGAGAACAGATTTAGATTAGATTTTAGGAAGAAATTCTTCAGTATGAGGGTGGTAAGACTTTGGAATAAATTGCCCAGAGAAGTTGTGGATGCCTCCTCTCGAGGTGTTCAAGGCCAAGTTGGACAGAGCCTTGAGTAGCCTGATCTAGTTGAGAGGCATCCCTGCCCATGACAGGGAAGTTGGATTAGATGATGTCTAAGGTCCCTTCCAGCCTATGCCACTCTATGATTCTATGATTCTGTGTTTCCTGGACTGCCAGAGTGCAGGGTATGGGGTTATAGTTGCTCATGCTCCCTATAGCAGTTCACAACTCCACTGTCATGCCCTCAATACTCCAACCCATCCTTTTGCAACAACAGCAAGAACAGAGAGCATCAGGGAGGAAGATGACTAGAACATCCTGTCTTCCTCTCTTCTATCAGACAGCTTTTACATAGCTATCTAATTTGTCTATGCCTTGAGACAGCTCCCTTCTAGTCAACAGTTCACACTGAAAAGTAAAATGTGGAAATAGCTGGCTCATTTTAAACCAGACATAGGAAGAAGTCTGACCATGGCAGAAAGGAGTCCCTGTGGGCTAATTTTTTTCTGTGTCTCAGTTATCTGCTGTGTCTGAGAGATTGCAGTAAGTAAATGAACCTTTTGGTATATATATTCACTTCTGGTTGTTCAAGCAGTGACCCATACCTAGTAGTGATCATATTTATACCAGATCTCTTTGCATTCTTAATTTAAAACACAAATTTATCAGCAGATAAGTTCAAATTTATCAGCTGAAAGTTCAAATTTGTGTTTGATCACAATTAATTCATGAAGTAGGTGCATCACCTCCTCTAGCTCTGATATTATATGGTTTATGTCATCAATATATATCTGAGATTAATGAGTCAAATCGCAGAGTATAGAAAAGTCATTTGTCACCCCAGCTGGCACTTTAATCAGTTGGAAGACCGACCAAGAGCACTTCCAGCATATGGAGGCTTTATTAGAATGATTGCCAAAGTATGGCCTGAGGTTACAGAGCTCTAAATAAAACTTTTTTTTTCAGCCAGATAATCTATTTAGGTTCCTTTGTGGATGCAGAAGGTACTTATTCCACTACAGACAAGTTGGATGCAATAATGTAGCATCCTGTGCCAATAAATGTGTCATAGCTGAAATAATTTTTTTCTCTCTTAACGTAAAATACTAAACTGATAACAACTATGGGTTTATTGTTGTCAGCCTCCCAACAAAGCAGCTGCCGAAAATTGCAACAGCAGCCTGCTTCAGAAAGTTTTAAGTTGCTATCAAGTTGACTAAACAGTAAATGATATTCTTGAAAATGTTAGTGTTTATGACCCAGCTTATCCAGTGATTTTTGTTCATTCTACATATGGGAGAATTATAGTTCCTTGAGCTGGGTCAATTGGTTACCTTTGGCTTAGTCTGCAGGTGTTTAAGGCTTAAGAAGAACAAGGAGTTCTGTCCCCAAACAGTACTTGTTCTACTGAAACCATGTCTCATTTGGGGAGATGGCATCAAGACATTTCCTACTTCTATTTTGAGACATTATTACTGATAGGGCTGCTGGATTCTCAGAGACTAGAAGCATAGCGGATTTAAAATGATAATGATACAGTGATAGTGATATTGCAAAACTCCATAAATATCTCAAAAAGATTCTGGCTCAAAAGTTTACCTGTCTGTGGAACTAATTCCTATTTAAAAATAAGTAAATGAATGACACACAGGGAACTTTTAAAAGGTAGGGCTATTTTTACAAAGGTTGTCAATTAATAGAAAATATAAACATATTGTTAATTAGAGGTCCTCCTAGCTATGGTCTCATTTGCAATAATGCTATACGTCTTTAACAATGGTTTGGTTTCCTTTTCTGCAGAGCATTCAAGTTACATTGCTAGCATTTTAAGCCAGGGTTACTGGGCTGGACTCCAGAATCATTTCACTAAAGTGAGAGCAAAGTGTGTAGATCAAAATTAACAGAATAACATATGTGGCTGGACAGTCATTTTGACAACTGAGTCGAAAACAAAACTGCTAATCACAAAAAGATCTGTCTGACCAGGTAATGGGGTACTATGGTATATGAAGCATTGTTGATTTACAAGCCATTTCAAGTTAGGATGGCCCAGGCTGTCAGGGAGGGCTGCTGCTACTGCTGGTAGTAGAACCGGTTGCTGCTGCTAATAGTTGTTTTATTTAGCCAAAGAAAAAAAAGAAAAAGCCTGGGAACTCCTGAACTACAGTCTACTCTAAGATGAGAGGAGATGAGGATTGCACCGTACTTCATGATATTCATAAGTTTTCATTTATACTGTGTTGCATCGCGATGCCTGCCTTTGGACCGTGTTATGACATGGGTTAGTTAAATTGCCTTTACATGTCACCTGCATCACATTCTGCCCTGAGGCTGACTCATACGTATATCAGTCAACTGTATAGCCTACATGTAATTAAACTACACGAATATGTACTACAAATCCACATAATCTAATCAGCCTTACAGAATAAAGATTTCACATCTATTAGGTATAACTTGTTCCAGGGCTAATCTGCTATTGTGGTCAGAGTTTACTTAACATAGAATCATAGAATCGTAGAATGGTTAGGATTGGAAGGGACCTCAAAGATCATCTAGTTCCAACCCCCCTGCCATGGGCAGGGAAACACTCCACTACACCAGGTTGCCCAAAGCCTCATCCAGCCTGGCCTTGAACACTTCCAGGGAGAAGAGAGAGCTGCTCTCAATCCATTCTCTGCCCAGCCTGTACTTGTGCTTGAGACTGCCCCAACCCATGTGCAGGATCTTGCATTTGGCCTTGTTGAACTTCGTTAGATTCTCACATAGGCCCACCTCTCCAGCCTGTCAAGGTCCCTCTGGATGGCATCCTTTCCCCCTAGCATGTCCACAACACCACACAACTTGGTGTCATCTGCAAACTTGCTGAGGGTGCACTCAATCCCACTCTCCATGTCGCTGACAAAGATGTTAAATAGCACTGGCCCCAGTACTGACCCCCGAGGAACACCACTCGTCACTGGCCTCCACTTGGACATTGAACCGTTGACCACAACTCTTTGAGTGCGACCATCCAGCCAATTCCTTATCCACCGAGTGGTCCATCCATCAAAACCATGTCTTTCCAGTTTAGAGACAAGGATGTCATGTGGGACAGTATTGAATGCTTTGGATAAGTCCGGGTAGACGATGTCAGCTGCTCTTCCCCTATCCGTCAATGCTGTAACCTCATCATAGAAGGCCACCAAATTAGTCAGGCAAGATTTGCCCTTAGTGAAGCCATGTTGACTGTCACCAATCACCTCCTTATTTTCCATGTGCCTTAGCATAGTCGCCGGGAGGATCTGCTCCATGATCTTGCCGGGCACAGAGGTGAGACTGACTGGCCTGTAGTTCCCTGGGTCTTCTTTTTTTCCCTTTTTAAAGATGGGGGCTATGTTTCCCCTTTTCCAGTCAGTGGGAACTTCACCAGACTGCCACAACTTCTGAAATATGATGGATAGTGGCTTATCAACTTCATCTGCCAGTTCCCTCAGGACCCGTGGATGCACCTCATCAGGTCCCATGGACTTGTTCACCTTCCGGTTCTTTAGATGGTCTCGAACCTGATCTTCTCCTACAGTGGGCAGTTCTTCATTCTCACAGTCCCTGCCTTTGCCTTCATTTATTAAATATTAACCCTTTTGGATCATAGCCAGTTCTAGTAGTAACGTAGACAGTTGATCATCTTCAGGACGGCTTTATGAATATTGGAAGACTTATACCCTGGACAGCTTCAGAGCACTATTTAATTTCAGAAAAAATCCTTGCTTCAGTCGTTCTTACCTGTGACTAGCCATTCCTCCCTGTCTGTTCAGTGCTGACATCATACTGTTTGCACGGTTGTGCTATGAACCAGGTTAGGAGTTGATAGAACTGAAAAGAAAAAAAAGAAAAAGCTCAAACCCAAAGCCTCTCACAAAGAATTAAACCAACAGGGAAGGCACAGGTGAGAGGAAAGAAAGGATTTGACCTGGGAAAGCTGACACTTCTGCCAAGAAAAGGCGTGTAGAAAAAGAGTACGTATACTGTTTTCTGAACTAACTGGATTTTTCAGGCTTTCCTCTTTCCTTTCTCTGGGTATAACTTTTTATAGCTGTCATAATGTGGGAAGCTCAAACAATGACACAGTTCTCTAGACATGGCTCCACAAATGATGCATACAGCAGTTTACCTCCTGTTTCTTAAGTATCACATGCCAGTCAATACATCTAAGAATAACTGAATTATTGTAACAGCACCAGCTGGTTGACATAGTACTAAGTTTGTAACATGCAGATGCTTGTCCACAGTCTCCTGTCTACTCTGTTATTTTTCACTTACTGTTGGGACATTTCTCTCTCCTAAGAAAACATTTTGCACTTAATTTAATTTCATTTTATTGAATGTTTTTCAAGAATTCCTCAATTTGTCTAAATATAATTATGACACTCTTCTCCAGAGTGTTCACAACCCACCCAAACTTGTGCCATGTGCAACTTAGTATTGGTGCTGGGTGAGAAGTTTTAATTCAGTATTTTCCCCCAGTTTTCTTCAGAAATGAAGCACTAGCAGGAATGATTTAATTCTGCAGAGCATTTCAGTTCTGACAGGGAACTGATGGTTCCATTGAAACTTCTCTGACCAATTTCCCATATGAGTCACATACCTCCGAACGCAGGGCTCTGGCAGAAGACAATGCTGCCTCTTCCCGCTCCCTTGGATGCGCACAGAGTTTACTGCCGCTCTGCGAGCTCATTGGTTGGCTTTTAAAAGTCTGTAATTATCTCCACCAAGAATAGTATTAACTTTAGAAAACCTCCCTCAGCCTATCCTTTGTCTGCTGCCAGCTGCTATAGATCTGTCTGTCCCACTGAATTAAATTAGCACATCCAAAAGCAATGTCTCTGAAGTGATTGACAAAAATTCTGCCGTTGCTCAGACAGGAAATAGGAATAGGAAAAGGAGCTAACAGCAGCCTTCAGTGACTGTATTTGTGAGACACGGAGACTGTACCAGATGCTTAGCTGTTATATACTGTTATTATTCACTGAATATAAATATAATTGAGCTATGCTAATGTTAAATCAGTTGAGAGCCTGGCCTGGAACACAATTAAATATATCAAAGCTAAAGTAATTGCTCCTCCACAAAGCGTTAATATAGCGGTTTACTTTTACTGTGGGCTGCTCAAATGCACTAAACAATTATAATTGTCTTCTTATTTAACCCTCATATCTCCGTCATGTACGTAACTCCTCTGTCAGACACTGTTAGGCAATAAAGGCAGCTGAGTTCAATTTCTGGGGCTGCCTGCAAAAAGTCCAACAGAGAAACAACCACTCTAACATTTTAGTTGACACTAGTTTTAGCATCCACCTCCAGTCTTGGCAAACTCTATTACACTGCCTGAATCATGGTGCCTTAGCAGTACATTTGTAATTGCAAGCAAAGACTTTAAACAGTGGGTTTAAATAAAAGATAAATTATATTGTGCAGAAAAGGAAAACAGTAAAATATTAGCTTTAGAAACTTGAGACGAAGAGGCATGATCGCTTAGGATGCACTGTCAGTAGTGCTGGATCATCAGTGGAGTTAGCCAGGCTCTGCCAGACAATTATTATGTGAGTTAATTATCCTTGTGGTGAGGAGGTGGTGGGCTGAGCAGACTGTTCTCTCATTCCCAAGGCACAGGGAGTTTGGGAAGGCTCTGCTGCCTATCAGTGCTGCTTCACTTCTGGATAAGAAAGAAAGTGGTTTTGACTCCATGTTACTGACATCAAAGACGCTCATCTGTTTCAGGGTTACTGAAGGTAGAACTCCCCATCTGTAGCCCAGACCATAAGAACATCATTTTTGAGCTTACCCAGAGGGGCTCAGCTGGGATCTCTGCATCACCCTTGCAGGGATATGCCCCATTAAATGTGTGTGGCTTTCAGGAAAAACGCCAGCTGGATTAGTACTGATGACCATCTCTTGGCCATTGTGATGCCTGGATCCCTCTCTGAATCCCTACTCACTGCCTTATAGGGCCTCACCCTCCTTCCCCTTCCCAAGGCAGACTGAAGCACTGACTCCATGCACTGTGGACTTATTTCCCTTGTCTATATCTTTGTACATGCAGATACAATAACCATATTCACTCAGCTTTAAAAGAAGGAAGCTTTAGTTTTTGTTTTCATAAAATGTCCCATATTTTCATAAAATGTCCCATATTGAGTCATAACTGATAGATAAATGAGGCTCAGCCTCTGCCATGAAAATCTCTTGATCCCCAAATATGTTCTTCCTCAAAGGGCTCCTGTCTGGAGTTTCCGAGGCTCCGAAGAGCTTGTGGTTTTATAGTAAAAATAATTTGATTTTCCTAGAGGGTTAACTTTGGAAAACAACCAGCTGCTTGGCATGCAAAGGTTGACATCAGTGGATCTTACCAGCGATCCCCCAGCTGTAGGGGAGACACGCAGAGGGATGGGGAAATTAGTAGCAAGTTGTCTGGTTTAGATGCAGGGACCCTGAAGGAACAGACATGCAATCCTCAGAGAAAGGAGAAGCAGGAGCTTCTCTGGGCCTAGAGCAAGCTGCAGGGGTTGCAGCGGGGAGTTCTGAGCAAGGAGACTGCCAGCTGCTATTTATTTTTGTTTCATTGAGAAAAACAGGACTGAGCAACGACCGACAGTGTGCAAATAAGATGACTTATGCAGAGAAGGTGCTCATCTCTGCTCACCAGCTTTTTATTCCAAGAGATCATGAGTTTTGGCTAGAGGGAGTAGTATTAGGTATTATTAGTATTCATATTATTAGTATTCATATTATTAGTATTCAATATTACTAGTTATTATAATTATTAATTATAGTTATGTTCAAGGCCAGGTTGGATGAGGCTTTGGGCAACCTGGTGTAGTGGAGGGTTTCCCTGCCCATGGCAGGGGGGTTGGAACTAGATTATTTTTGAGGTCCCTTCCAACTCTAACCATTCTATGATTCTGTGATTCTATGATTCTATTATGAGTTCCGTCTCTTTAAATGTTGTTAGCTTGTATAAGCACATCAATAGTTGTTTCTTGGGGATGGAAGACGTTGTGAAAGAACATTAGGTGGGTGTTTAACATTGAACATATAATTTCCACTTCATCAAAATTCACTGTTTTTTTGTTATAAGATTAACTGAGAATGAAAAACATCGGATTTTCATGTAACGACATTTTAAGTTTGAGAAAAGAGGTGAATCTCTTCTAAGCTGATCAAACAATAACTTTTGTTGCAGGTGAGCAGATGTGGGAGATTTAGAAAGCAATGAGCTGTATCACATTCCATTTTCTATCTCCTTTCTCATGTGCTGCAAGGAAACTTTATAGATAATAGAAGAAAAGTAACAAGAATCATTTCTGTAATAGTGCAAACCTGTTTAGATTGTACTTGGATAGTTTTTTATCTTTTTTTCCTGTCGGTATACCTGTGGTGTAATGCCACTCCTCCTGCTCTAAATACTTTAATTACTGTGAAAAGAACTGGTGAGAGCAACCATCTCTCCTACCTCATGTGGTCTCGGTCACCTGCAATAGTCTCTCTGGCTTGTATCATTAATGAAATTTCACTGTTAGAAAATGAGGAAAAATCGACTGGAATCGAGATTTTAAAATTTATCAGAAGGCAAGTTTCAACTCTTGTGCTTTGTTGTCATGGTCTGGAATTCCTTGAAAGCAAAAAGATGGAGGCCCAGGAACAGCAATGAGAGCGGGCAGAACCTCCCGGCAGAGCAGGTGAGCGAGGCAGGGGATGGGAGCCATGCTGCTGGCACCGGTGCTCAGTGAAAGGGTTCATCAGTCAGTCATGTCCTACATGAAGTCCAATAACCTGCTGAGTTAGACTGGCTAACATCTAGGCGGTTGAATTATACTTACCGTTCCCTTGGCAGTTCACAGCTTTGAATATAAAGTGAGTGCTCAGGGTTACTGTTCAACTTTTTTGCATTGCTTTAGAGTAAGCTTCTGACATGACACCTTCTGTATTCTAAGAGTTTTCTGTAATCTAATAGTGTATTTACTTCTCATATATAGTGGTTCAGTGCAGCTGACAACTAAACACCACACAGCCGTTCGCTCATCCTCCCCCACCCCCAGGGAATGGGGAAGAGAATTAAAGGGAAAAGAGAAGGAGATCCATGGGTTGAGATAAGAAAATTTAAGGATATAAAAGTAATTATAATGATATATGAATATAGATAATAATATATACAAACAAGTGATGCACAGTGTAATTGCACACCACTCAGTGTCCAACACCTGTCCTGTCCTGGCAAAGGATTCCCAAACACTGCAATCTCGGATGGGCGAAAGGCTTGAAAAGACAGTGAGAAAGAGATGGCACCCCGAGAGTGAGAACCCCTGGAAGAGCAAAGAAACTCTTCTTTCTGGTCTATATACTGGGCATGATGCTGCATGATATGGAATACTCCATCGGTCAATTTGTCCCTCAATCCTAAGTCTAAATTCAAATCATAAGGGGAGTTGTGGGCCCTGTGTCCTGGCCGCACTACCCCCAGCCTGTTGTGCTCCTGCACACTGGCAAATACACGGGAAACTGAAAAGTCCTTGATGTCTCAGCACCAACTATAAATGTCAGTGCACTATCAACATTCTTCTCACAATGAATTCCAGACTAAACCAAAACACAGAGCTCTTCTAGCTGCTAAAAAGAGAGTCTCAGTCAAAACCAGGACACCGTACCTCCTAATGGTGAAAAGCCTGCTTTTAGCTGAATGGTCAAGGATTGTAGGAAGAAGTAATTTATTTTCTTAGATCACCTCTTCTACTAGGAAAAAAATGGACATGCTTTAAGGCACATAATTTCTTCTTCAGGCCAATGTATACGTTGTTATATATGTATATGTATATGTACATGTTTATTTAGTTCTTTGCAAGATTCTCAGTTGGATGACCCTCTCCTGTTTATGCACTTGAAACGTGTACATATTTTAAGAAAGATGCTCTGCTGCATCACTGCTTCATGCTTTGCTGAAGGAATTGGTCTGAATTTCTGTATAAGCATCCTCTATTTACTTGGTCATTGCATTGTCTAAAAGGTAGGCTGGATGGGTTTATGATTATTGAAGGAAAATATGTCTCTGGTAAATGAATCAATATATGCCTGACTGGAAATTCTTCAGTGGAACAGGCGTCCTTAGGAAATCACTATTTGAGGAAATAAATTTATTTTTATCCCTAAAAATATGAATTTTGTTGACATTTCATGCATAAAGAACCATGTTTTCCAATATTACTTATGACAAGTGATTTAAAAACTGTTTTAAAATAACGTGCTTGAAGTAGTGCTTTTCATTTTATAAGAGTAATTTTTACAGTATTTCACTACCTTGCTGCTTGTAAATAATATGTCATTTAACAGTGCAGTAGCTAAACTATTTTTTTTCTGTTTTGTGTTAAATATGTTAAAGACAAAGTTAAACTTAACTCTGCAGACTGAAGACACCATAATGCCTTGATATGACACCATAGTAAGAACTACTATCTGTCATGAAATAGAAAAGAAGTAACAATCAGAAAAACTTCAAAAGTAAACCACAAATTTTGAATCCAACATCAATCACTATTTTCTTCTTCTACTAAGCACATTCTGAAATAGTTTTAAACTTATAATTCTTTAGAAAAGAAAATATTTTTTTCTGCTAAAAGAAAATATTTTGTTCTAAAAATAAAAATTAAAGTACAAACACATTCAGTAAGATGTGGATTTATAATTTTATTCCATCTATGCCTAACAACACTGATGGCCTTGGAAAAGTTGGCCAGCTTATCAAGAAACCAATACCATTAATAGATTTGTTTTTTAAAAATCAATATATTGAGTAAAAAAATACAGATTTAAAATATTTTAAATAGAGAAAGTTGAAAACAGCATTTTGTCTGTGGCAAATTTTTCCTTAACAAATCCCGATCTTTTTACCTCATATTTTTTGACTGACACTGGAAAACTATAGTCTTTTATAGGAGAAGACTTACCCTGATGTGAAGGAGAGTGGGCAAGTTTGGGGAATGCACCACTGTGAGGCACTGAGGATCAGAAGAGGCAGTGCCCTGCTACTGGCTTACAGTATCACATCTCTTTTAGGAAAAATTATTTTTTTTTTAGATGGGACACTGGGGAGAGCCATTTGGTTAATAAGGTCCTGACCAAGTCTAGTTAAGATAGTTTAGCATTTTTACTGCATCCTTTTAACCTCGCTTTCTGTAAGGAAATTTTCAACTTTTCAGAGAGTAAAATTTTTCAAGTCCAAACTTGTTTGCACTTTGCTTGCTACAGAAGAGATTTAGCATTCCCTCCTATGTGAACAGTGACTTTCACAAGGATAATGGTAATAGTGTTTTTTTCTTGTCTTTACCAAAATTTGAAAAGCTAGGCTGTGGGAAACTGTAGGTGCAAGTCAAGGGATTTCCTGTGGGACATCAAAGGATACCCCTTCATCATAAAGCATTTTTTAACATGGTAAAGGAGTTGAATGAAGAAATTTGGGTGCTCATTTCCAGCAAAGCAGGAAGACCAGTCAGGGGCCCTGTTTTCAGTGCTGTGTACTTATGCCACCCAGAAGACATCAGATGTGATATCGACAGAAAACAGTAAACCAGGTGGTGAGAACGCCAATTGAGGTCTCCCAGGAGCTGCTGGAGAAGGAGGACATCTGCCTCTGAGGAAATACAGACATTTTGTTCCTCAAACTTATTCCATGTTGCCTTGGGACTGTCCTGACAGTGAAAGACATTCTTAAGAAATAAATGAGAAGTGTGTGGGCAAAACAATTGTCCATCTCTGAACCTAACTTGAACCATGTGGGATGCTTATTGCTCTGGGTTCATGTCCCACTTCAACATAAATGTGGAAAGACAGCTAGAAAGAAGAAAACGATAAACAATGGGGTAGAAGAAGAAACTTGGAGAGGAGGGAAAGTCTAATTATAAAAAAAAGAAATGCAGAATAAACTGGTACGTTATCTACAGGCCACCCATTTGTGCCAGCCAATTTTTTAACGAATAACACATGTTTCCCTTTAGCAAGTACGAAAACATGTCTTTATTTTTAATTGAATTATACTCAGAGGATGTAAGAAAAAAGAGGAGTGAGGTGGGGGAGGAATATGGCTTTAGGTTACAGGGGAAATATGTTCAGAAACGGAGCTTTATGTATTCCCCCCACACACTCTGAAACAGTCTGATACATTTGGAAAACCTCAAACGCTGTTACGTTCTCACATCTGTATTATAAACAGTTACTAAACACCTTATTGCCCCTGATATTACGTTGTCATAGGCAGCCGCCTGTGCTCTCTGTGCGAAAGCATCAGCTCTGGCTACAGAGGCAGCTGTTATTCTGGGTTGGATCTGGGCTGTAAAAAAAGGCAGGTGGCAATCCACACTTGTGGATTAAGGCTTTGCAACCCCATTAAGACACTCCCAGTGGCCTATGGAATGGACTAACCGGCTGTCACCCCTTATAATGGCTGAAAACAAGAACTGCTGACTTTTAAATAGTTTTTTATTAAATATTGTTTATTTGGATAGCTGCTGCTTCTGTGTCATTTCTCAACTGACACATTCCAAAGGAAAGTTTCGCCTTGAAGATCTGTATTTGATGTAAAATGAAAGTGTACATCTCATCTCCACTAGAAGAATTTTTTTCCCATTTTATTTCATGTGTCTTTTCATCACTATTATTGTTCCTGACAGTGAAACATTTTTAAAATTATGTCTATTTCCCCATTTCAAAACAAAACCAAAATAAAGCCTCCAAAATTTTATTTCAAAATTTCTTGAGGAAATCAATTTTCTCCTGTGATAAAAACATAAGACAGAAATGCCGTCATAATTGAAGAGATATTTTTCAGTCTACATTATTTTTTGTTAATGATTCTGTAGAAGGCACCATTAATATACCAAGAAATTCTGGTAGGAGAATCAAAAAACAGCTGACTTGGGAAAAAAAAACACTGTACCCTATTTGAATCAATCGGCAGCTCCATACAAAAACCAAACCTATATGGAGTAACATAAGTTAAAATTTTAAATAGTTCAAAAGCATTCTGAAATTCATTGTAGTGTGACAAATACCATGTTTGTGTTGTAGTAGGAGAAGGAGATTAGCTGGGTAGGAAACAATTAAACAAATAGGAAGAGTCACTAAGAGGAAGCGGAGCCAGCAGAGCAGGATCAGAGTCAGGGAACCAGATGTGGCTGTGGCCAGAGTAAGTATCTTCAGGGAGAGGCAGCAAGAAGCCAGCTGGCACAGGGAGAGGAGTATCCAGCAGAAACTACACAGCACAGTCGAAGCTTTACCTTCAAAGTTTCTATCTATCTCTTCTGTTCTAGCACTGCTTTTATCAAACACTTCATCATGATTCGTGTGTTAATAGCAAATGGAGCTTTTCTGTATTTGTCTGTTTTTGCTAAGTTAAAAAAAGGGAGGTTTTGTGTTATTAATTGTATTTATTTATGAGGTGTGAGTTTTCTTAATGGACAGAGTGGGAGATGGGACTATTCCAACATTCAGTCAATACAAAATCTCCTACCTCACAGTAATAGTAATTATTATTAAGAAAAAACAGACTCTAAGGGCAGATTTTAGTTGTATTGCGACATAATAGCTGTATAAATCATAGAGAAACTGAAATGGCAAAACTACCTCCTTGCTATATAAACTGCTTTAAATTTTTTGGTTTCATGCCGTATATTGTTTCAATCAGAAACCTACTCATTTTTGTACATTTCAGAAACCTGTGACAGATACACTGATGTTATTTTACGAAAGTGCAATAGACATATCAAATATGTGACAGAATATATAAAATACATTTTTTCACCTGGAAAGGATTTAAAATGGATTTTTCATTTAAGTTCTAGAAATTAAAGAAATAAAAGTGTCTCTTGTGAACATAAGATATTTCACTCTGCAGAGCGTCTTTAATTTTACATTGACTTATTTCTAAACTGTCCATAATTTAATATGTAGTGACTCTGGTTTCATTTATATTGATGATAATTGAATTTCAAGATAGCCCTGTAAATATGTGTGTATATATATTTATTTTTCTTCTAAATGGTTATGGGGTTCCCTTTCTTAAGACTGGAAATTTTCATTGTGGCAGGAGAATAATAGTCATATGAAAGTTCGATTGGTTATGGTTATGGTTATGGTTAAGTTTAGCTTTAGGAAGTATAAACATCATAGTAGTGAAAGGAGCAAAAGAGTCTGAAGAGAATAGAAGAGCATCTTAATCTGTTGACACTGCAGTGAAAATAGCTCTGCTGCTAGTGGAAATTCCAGCACAGACAACAGCTGCCAACAGAAGCTATCCTTGCCTTTGCATAATCCTTGCTTTTTGGGTGATTCTTGCACTTTCTGCTTTTTACAATTTTTAAAAGCCCAAATATACACCTACTACTGCTCTAATTCAAGTCAGTATCAAAACTCTTATTGTTTTCAATGGTTCAAAAATTTCTTAGAGCTTTATTATGCAACTATCTGATTTCAGCTTACAAAGGTTCATGTGAATCATTTTAACAGCCTTGACTGGGTTTACAGCCCATCATTTTGATTTGAATAAACCTCAAAGCCCAATGGGAATTTCGTCTCAAATCTTAAGAACTGGATCAAGACTATGCATAATCCATTGTAAACTATATGTCAGCCTACTTTCCCTGCAAACCTCTCCTAGCATTGTGAGAGGATTTGGAAAGCTCAGCAAACCCTGAGAAGAATCCAGTTTCTTGGCTTGTAACCAAACCTCAAACCTTAGAAATTGATTTTCTTTTCCTTGCAAAGGTTTTACAGAGTTCTCATCGCCCTGCAGTTGTGTTCTAGGCAATTCTTTGCTTTCCTCTCCATGTCTCCTGTGCTGCTTCCGAAGTGAGAAAAATCCTTCCTGCAGTTGGCAGAAAACTACCTCCTTCACCCTTTTCTCTTGACCAGTCTCCATAAAAAAAAAAAAAAAAAAAAAAAAAGAACTGTAAGGCAAAAGTTTTAAATGTCTAACGTGTATAAATCTCACTATAAAGTCGCTTTTTAAAAAATTTTAATATCTTATGCTTATCAGTGCCTGAGGGTGGTGAGGCACTGGAACAGGTTGCCCAGAGAAGTTGTAGATGCCCCATCCCTGGAAGCGTTCAAGGCCAGGTTGGATGAGGCTTTGAGCAACCTGGTGTAGTGGAGGGTGTCCCTGCCCATGGCAGGGGGGTTGGAACTAGATGATCTTTGAGGTCCCTTCTAACCCTAACCATTCTATGATTCTATGATTCTATGATCTGTTCAAATATCACTTCTTCTGATGACTAACAGTGCCTTCAAGGTAGACTCTGTCTTTGTGTTTGCCTAGTCCAAAGTTGGACTATGATCCTGCGTGAGGCCTCTGCAGTGTAAACAAATGGCAAGAGTAATAATGGCCTCTCATACAATTTATGTGTGCTATAGCTATGGTTAAACCTTTCATGAACAGAGTTTCTTGGTGCCAGACAAGTTTTTGTTGGTCAGGAGTCCCACTCTGACTCTAACAGCTCTCAATTGTATGAGCAATTCCTCATGCCAGCCACCCCCCTTTGGGGTTGTAAATTCTCCTCTTTGAGCCTTATAAATCCATTGACCTCTATAACTTGGCACTTTGCATCAGAGTAAACAACCCACCTGCTAATGAATTTATTGAAACAAAGCATACATTTTGCTGACATGACCCCACATTTTTCCAAATGCTGGCTTTTAGAAATCTTTAGGGAAAGTCATCTGCTTAAAAAAGTGGTTTTCTAAACTAATTCCTTGGCTTTACTTAAACATTTAAAAATATATGTTGAAATGCTGTATGAAATAGTGCCAAAAAAGTGAATAATAGTGGATATTATTTTTAAATGTTCGTCTGTAACTACATCTCTCTAAACTTAAAATTTATGTTTTGTGAGGGGTTTTTCGGAGAGGAATGCATTATATTTTAAAAAGAAATTAATGACCTTCAGTAAATGTGGAGATGGCTGGCAACTCAGCTTTGTGTGTAGTAATAAAAATGTTTTATTGGACTAACGTAGTTAAACGCGGGAGCCAAATTATACTCAGGCTCAACTTCATATCTTGTGTGACTCTGGGGGCATCATTTGCTGACCTGGATTCCTCCCCTTTTCCAATCCCACTTCTTTTTCTGCCTGAAAGCAAAGCTTAAATGAACTAAAGTAAATATCTTTTCTTTCATTTAGCTATATTTATTTTCCAAGGGCTTCTTTAAAGCAGCACCACTAATGTCCCCAGAGCTCCCAAACCCATTTATTTTCTATCTACTACCTGCTCACCCGAAGCAGAAGCTAATTCACCCCAGAAGGTTTAACTCCTGTCAGCTGCAGTATCAGAGGCATATCAGAGCCACCGTATGTAGGTGAGGATCAATAAGCTCAGGAGGTATAGAAAGGACGTGACTTCAGGAAAAGAGAGTTTGGAGGTGATCATGAAGAATCCAGAGGGATCTGGTATCTAGGTTCAGCAGGGGAGCTTGTTTTGGAATGAAAAGGGATATTCCACGAGGAAAAAGGGAAACTCAAGCCAATTGTAAAAAACGAGCTGCAGATTAGTAGTTTTCTCGTTTGACTTGCAGTGCTATTACGATGTAGATTGCATAATCAGGTTAGAGAAGGATTTTCAAGGTTCTGAAAGACTGAAATCCTAATTTTCAAAGTGCACCTTAACATCTAGAAGCTTCTTTTCCCTGATCTCTTTCATGGAAACTCAATCCATATGTACAGGCACTTCGCTTTTTGGATTCTAGACTGAATATCCACTTAACGTCAAAGGTGACAGGAGCTAGTCAGAAAGATCCAAATCCATACAGGTTATTCAGAAAAGTGTAAAACCATCCCCAAAAGAATAATTATCTGGAACACTTGTCATAATTCTGAGTGGTTATGTAAGAGTAGGATTTTTGTCTGGAATTTTTGTGTTGTGATCCCCGCTGAGATTTTTTGGTGAAGTTTTGAGGTATAGTTTGTATTTCCACAGTCTCAAATTTAGCTTGTAACCTTTAGCAGTTCTTTTAATCTTTGTGCTAGAGGGCCCTTACTAAAAACTGTCTCTATACTTTCATGATATTAGTTTAAGAGGACTAGTGACCATCTGAAATTCCTGCATGACACTAGATTTTACTTGTTCTAAACCCATGGATTTTACATAAACTAAGGCATTTCTGTGCCAGGGAAAATAAAGTGTGTATTACAGACATAGAAGAGGATAATCTATGATGCTACTCATTTCTGAACTGTTACTTAGCAGGAAAATGAGTGTGTACAACGGACACAGGGGATCCCAACAGACAAACCACACTTCATGAGCAGGAGAGGTCAACTTGCAGTGTCTTTGAAAACCTTGGATTTAGAAGAAGATTGCTTCTGGATCCAAAATCAAGAAACTGGTATGGCCCTTGAAATCAGCATGGCACAAGAACAGCACACACACCATCTGGGCATCTGAGAAACAGTATTCTCTGTATTGGTTTTTTTTTTTTTTCAATTTGTCCTGAGTCCTCTCTTCAACTGTAAAGATTTGTTAGAGGAAAGCAGGAAAAAGCATAGTCTCTTGAATGCAAGCCAGACAATGGTATGTTCATGGAAAGATGATTTCTAACGTTTAAGATGACTCTTTGAGGCGTTTTTCTCCACATACTGTGGTCCAATCAAAATCTTAGCGTCTCTTTGGTTAGCTGAGCATCTGGGTCTCACAAACCTTACATCCGTCTGTCCAGTGAAATTCTACCAAAATGTCAATATTCTTAGCATGTGGACACTATCACGGACTTATTCCACCTAAATTTAGACACTTAAGTGAGGCATCTAAGCTAGGACAATAAATACCCCAGACACCTGTGTCAGAGGAGGAGTGTACCTTCTTTGCATGTGCCCACCTGTCTTTATGTATTTCACATCTTGTTTAATATAACTACACGATTAGAACAATGATTACAGGTAGAAGGATTGAATCCTGATCAAGAACTGGACAAGGGTAGTCAAGAGGAAGTCTTAATATATTTGCGTGTAAACTCACTTCCATCTGTATGATCTTCCTTCTCTTAGGTTTGAATTCATTCCCTATGTAAAGACAACTTGTATTCTTACACTCTGTAGGTGCCAATTTGATTGTCTGTGCTTCCTCAATGTCAGTCTCTCAGTAAATTGTGACTCTCTCACCCAGTTTCTATATTTGACAAAAGGGTTGAGATCTCAAACATTATTCAGTCCTCACATACAATTCTTTATGAAAACAGATGGGCAGACAAAGGAAAGAGATGCAGTAACTTTTTCACCTAACGCATAGGTTACAACATGAACTTGTAACTTGTTTGACACCAGACAATCCATTCATGAAAGAAATGTTATAAATAATCAGCTTAGCAAACCTTTCATACATATCAAAGTCAAGCAGTCATGAGTGAGCAGGCTGAAATTAGAGTACTACTTATCTTTATAAATAGATTACATGCAAATTTTATAACTACGTATCATCTTTGTGTAATTTTAGTATACTTATCCAAGCAGTGAGAATACAAAAGTATTTTTCTAAATATTATCAAAATTGGCACCAAAAAATGTAGAAATTCAGTGGGAAGAGGAATTGTCTATGTGACTGAAAAGAGGAGGATCAGAAAATATTTTTATATTTCATTCACCAACCAGAAGGTGTAAGCAAGAATGTGTTTGGCAATGATTATTTTTTTTCCCTTAATATTTCCCTAGCCACCCACTCATGCACACACACAGATCTACCCCCTAACATTTGGATTCCTCTTAATTAAAAACTGAAAAGCTTTTTGTCAAGTTTTTGGTCCTTAATTCTAACCAGTCAAAAAGCCACTTCTCTACTGAAAAAAAATCAATCTTGTTTAAAATGTTTTGACCAGCCAAAGTGTTGTCCAAATGAAAACTGTATTCAAGCTTTAGTAAACTATGGAAAAGAAATAGATATTCTTGATGTCAAACTCATACTCCAAGTAGAGAGGTTTAGTGATGCAACAGTTTTACAAAATTTCTGTAGCTGTCACTGTCTTCTGCTCTGGCTTGGAAGACATTTAAAATTATGACTGTGACCACGGGAGTGAGACTGACAGGCACAGGACCCTGAATCCATGTAAAACCAGGTGATGTTTGGGGTTCCCTTATAACCCTGCATGGGAGACAAGAAGCTAGTGAAGGATTTGAACCTTTTTAAGAAGTGTTTCTAAGCTACTTTAAAAATGAAAGCTGCTTTGAATCCTTAGAGTAATTTGAACCATTGTGTGGCATTAAACTCTTTAAATGGTTTAAGAATTTAAATCTCTTTAAGAGTTGGTAGGAAAAAAAAACCAAAATCATATCCTGGGACTTCAAAGAGGAATAGGTGGGTGAAAAATGCAAAGCAGTTCATGCCGCAGCGTTAGTGTGGACATCTGAATTAGTGTCAGGGTTTGGAGCAACCATTTTGGTGTGGCTTCATGTGAAAACGATGGCACCAAGATCATCTGATCTTTCTGGAGAGGCTCTTCACGAGGTCCCTTCAAATTATTCAGCCTGTGTGCTATATTTGACGTGACTGATTACAGAAATCTGTCACGTTTCCTGAAAGAAGTGCCTGGACGTTTCTTCAGCTATTTCTCTGAAATTGAATACACAGTTGTTACCTCTGCCTCCATCAAGCAACGGTGTCTTTCCAGGAGCTAAGTCCTCTCTTTTGCTCTTAGAGATTCGGTAACTGAGTAAAAATCATGTGATTCAGTCTGAATCTGATAAGGATGAAGAATAAGTGGAGTGGAGGAAGGAACTGCTTCAAGGAATTCAGCATTAGTTCAGTTTGACAACCAACCCCAGAGGGACTTTTGCTGCAAACTGAGGAAGAATTCACTCAAATCCAAGCAGTTCGCTGAAACAAAAATTCAAACCTGGGATCTTGCCCACTCACGGTGAATATGCAGATCTAATCTCTACTAAATATTCTTGCTGACCCGTATTTGTAGCATGAACAGCACAGACCATCTTCCCTATGCCTCCTGCCCAAACCCGGCTCCGTGGGCAGCATCTGAATTCAAGGGCAACTCTCATACAGACCTTTGCAGTCTGGGGGCTTACATGTATGGATGCATTTTGCCTAGGGGAGAATGAAGTGACACATATGCTTTATAAAGTGCAATAGTTTCTTCTCCCAGGTAACAGGACACACAGAGCAAAATGTCAGACACAGACGACCTACTGAACACAAGTTAACAAGATGTTGAACAATTTTCTGCAGAGGAGTGTGATGAACCATTATAAGGAACAATGCGGGTCCTCTGTGGGCTTTCAGTGTTTCAACTGTATCGTTATTTGTCATGTTTACAGTACATGACGAGCTAAGGGGAGAAAAACCTGGACTGGAAAAAGATTAGATCATCTGGGATGAAAAACTGCCAACACTGAGGCTTTATACCAAAGGAAAAGTAATAATCATGCCTTACATAAAGCATATGTAACGTCTGCAGATACCTTGAAAAAAAAAACCCTTCAGGACATTTCTTACCCTTTCTTCTACACACAGTTTCTCTGGTCAATGGGTCAATGTCTACATGGAGACCAGTGTCAAGCGGTGTCCCTCAGGAGTCTGTTCTGGGTCCAGTGCTGTTCAACATCTTTGTCAGTGACATGGATGATGGCATTGAGTGCACCCTCAGTAAGTCTGCCGATGACACCAAGTTGTGTGGTGCTGTGGACTCACTTGAGGGAAGAGATGCCATACAGAGGAACCTTGATAGGCTTGAGAATTGGGCCAGTGCAAACTGCATGAGCTTCAACAAGTCAAAATGCAAGGTCCTTTATGGCAACCAATCATTATTACCCAGCTGGATTGAGTTGAGATAATGAACTAATTACTAATCAACTCACGGTACCGACCCTGCCTACAAGAGGCAGGCCATTTCCTCCTGGCTGCGGAAGATGCAACAGTGTCCTTGGTGCTGCAGCCCAGGCTGGTGAGCAACAACTGGTGACCCCGACGTGATACATCCATGAGATCCTGGGAAGCCCCAACTCCCTCGCCGGAGCTGAGAGCCCGAGCCAAAAGAGCCGGAGCCGGGAGCCTGAGCGAGAGTCCTTCGGAGAAGAAGGTAAAGCCGCAAGCCCTGACGTGGTATTTGCGGGAGGGAAGCGTGCTGGAGTTGGATGAATGGGCCGGGTCTCTGCTCACCATAAAGCCTTTGTGAAAACAAAAAATTGTAAAACAAAAAGGGGGAATTATGGCAACCAATCATAATTACCCAGCTGGATTGAGTTGAGATAATGAACTAATTACTAATCAACTCAAGGTACCGATCCTGCCTACAAGAGGCAGGCCATTTCCTCCTTGCTGCGAAAGATGCAACAGCGTCCTTGGTGCTGCAGCTCAGGCTGGTGAGCAACAGTCCTTCACCTGGGTTGAGCCAATCCTAGGCACAAATACAAACTGGGCACAGAGTGGGTTGCGAGTAGCCCTGAAGAGAAGGATTTGGGGGTGTTTATAGATGAGAAGCTCAACATGAGCCAACAGTGTGCTCATGCGGCCAAGAAGGCCATCCTGGGATGTATCAAGAGAAGTGTGGTCAGCAGGTCAAGAGAGGTGATTGTCCCCCTCTACTCTGCTCTTGTGAGACCCCACCTTGAATACTGTGTCCCGTTCTCGTGTCCCCACCACAAGAGAGACACAGATTTGTTGAAGCGTGTTCAGAGGAGGGCCACAAAGATGATCCAGGGGCTGGAGCACCTCTGCTACGAGGACAGGTTGTGGGAGCTGGGATTGTTCAGCCTTGAAAAGAGAAGACTTCGGAGGGACCTAATAGCTACCTTCCAATACCTGAAGGGAACCTACAGGAAGGCTGGGGAGGGACTTTTGACAATAGTGTCCCCTGATAGGACAAGGGGAAATGGGTTTAAGTTGAAGGAGAACAGATTTAGATTAGATTTTAGGAAGAAATTCTTCAGTACGAGGGTGGTAAGACTTTGGAATAAATTGCCCAGAGAAGTTGTGGATGCCCCCTCTCTGGAGGTGTTCAAGGCCAGGTTGGACAGAGCCTTGAGTAGCCTGGTCTAGTTGAGAGGTGTCCCTGCCCATGACAGGGAGGTTGGATTAGATGATCGCTGAGGTCCCTTCCTGCCTATGCCATTCTATGATTCTATGATGATCTCATTCATCTTTGAGCCAAAGTTGCATTTTTCTTCTTCTAGTGTCCTTCCCTGCAGAAAACATCATATGCAGAAACACGAGCAAACTGTGGTTTGAATCCCTTCCACCCTTTCAGAAATTATTAAGCATCCAATCTATGAGAAGCCATGCTGCTAATCACTTCTATGTTCCCTTGACCAAGCTCCTTTCCCAATATCTCTGTCATTTAATACTGAATACGAACAAAGCCTGACTATATTAGAAGTGTTCCTCTTCATCTTATCTTTTTTATCCTTGAGGTGCATTTGTGCATCACCTTTGAGATCAGCATATGCAAGCCCATACCAGTGTAACCCATTTTAGAAAGTTTTGTCCTTACATGGCTCTACTCAGCTTTCCAGATGCTGTTTTACAGATAGTCTGAATGGATACAGAGGTTTGCTGAGCCTTTTAAAATTTGACCTGAACAAAACACATTTATGAGAACTCTATGGCATATAGTGTAATGTACAATATATGTCTAAGTACTTAAAGTGTATACTACAAAATGAGACATTTTACTAGCTGGAATCACATCATTTAACTTGTGGCAATGACGTCCTGCTGTGCAACATATTTTTTGTACGTGCATAGACGTTACATGGAAGGAAAAAACATACTACAGGCAGCTCTAACAAGACCCAGGTATTCAATGAAATTCAATTCCTGTTTTCTGTAGCACTCCTTTTACCACTGAATAGCTTCTTTTTATTTCTTTTTTTTTTTTTTCTTTCCCCTCTCCCGAGCTCCCTTTCTTGCAGAGTTCAGGGCTATGATGCTGGTTCCTTTCCTGACACATCCATCCTACACTGATCATAAAGAGCAAGAGGCTGACAGATAATGTCAAACAGCTTTCCATGAGAACTCGGATTATGCAAGTACAGTTTGATCTCTGCAATGGTTCAGAACCATTCAGATGCACATTGTGCACTGGTGCCAAAAGTTTGTCTCCAGGCTACTAGGAGGGATATTTAAGGCACTGTGATGTTTAAACAGAAAAAATATGTCTTTTATTAATCATATTTGCACAACTGATCAGGAAAATTCATTTCTTATGTTTTCAGAATTAATTTTGTGGAGCAAAGTGAAGTCAGATTAACCTATAGACCTAAGCAAAACTATGGCTTCTTTGTTTCAGGCTGGAGAAAGGCCAAATCACATTATAGCATACTTTACTGGTAAGGTTATATCTTAGGAAAGCCCCAACAGGCTTTGAGAAGGAATCAGTATCTAACAGAGTTAATGACTGGGTATACAGCTCTATCTTGCACTAGTTCCAGATTCTTACGTTATAAACCACACAACTATCAGTTTTGTTGTCAATGTGATTCCAGATAGATGCATATATCACACAGACACATTGACAATACTTTTGACAAATGAAAAGGCCATTTTTTGCCCAGACAAGCCATGCACAGAGATGGGGAGAACATATTCTAGGTAAGACTGTTGGAACACAACAGCTTCTATTTTTCCACTGTGCATTGCTTGCTTTTCTGTTGTTTTTTTCAATCTCTAGGATTTTTCGCTATTCTATTCCACTGTCTTTCAACGTGATTAATCTGAATTTATTGCATACAAATTTTATCCAAACATGTAATTTCTAGGTAGCAGTCCATTGCCTACCATATGTAAAGTGATTGGGACAAAATTTTAAAATATGGTGGCCTATTTGGCATTTTTAGGATTTATTTAGTTACCTAACAATTTTTTTTTCTGTGTTTTCAGAGGCGTTGAGAAACTGCAGTACCTACTGAATTAGTGGGAAATTTGCCTGCTCAGCATGTCTAAAAACTGGACTTTAATTAACATTTTATTGATTTTTAAACTATCTACATGTTCAGACAGTAGCATAAAATTCTAATGACTTTAGTTTTCTGGCCGTTTTCAATTGCTTTAGAAAAATAACAGCAAGCAGATGGTGTGATAAGGAAGTTGTTGCTTATGATGCAAATGCATACTCTACATTTCTTTGAACCCCAATTATGCTTCATTGCTTAAACAAAATTTATTTCATGCAGGGTATCCAAACAAGACAACATTTAAGAACTTCAAAATGATTTTTTTTATCTACGCTTTCTAGTCAGAATGGCTGACGAAACCTATGTCTTCATTGCCAAGTACAAGGACTCTGCCTTCTAGCTCTCATCTGCCCACTTTCAGGAAAAGAGTAGAGGAAATAGGTGTTTCCTGCATACCCTGTTAGTCTTGGTGATATCAAAGGCATTGATTTTATACCCGGTGAGGCCTATGTGAAACTAGTAGAGCCAATGTCTTAATTTCCTTAAGTATTAGAGACCTATGTAATTTTATATTTGTTTACGGAGTGAAAGAGAAACCTCAAGGTCTTTTTCCGTGGCATCATCACACAGTATTGCACTTTCTTTACACAACAAACCAATCTGATTGTTTGAATAAGATGTCCAGGGACTAACACAAACCTCTGGTTTGGTGTCCATTTTGGACCACTGTCCTCAATCCATTTTGTTTATATTTTATTTAGGAATGCCTTCTTCCTCTGCATATCAGTACAATTCTACCTTAGGCCCATTGTGCTAATCCTTATTTCAAATAATGGGGAAACATAAGCAATACTGTGGATGCAGAATGTACATGTATACCATGCCATTGAATTTTCTAAGTATTGCAAGGTTCACAGTTAATCAGAAATAGGTGGAACTACTGTTTGAATCCAGATTGTTATTTTGAACATCTGGAAGTCTGACTATATTTGCTTTTGATTGTCCCATACCTAATTCTGGGAAGGTTTGATCCCACAAAATACTGAATTCCTTTCACTTGCAATGAAATCAGGAGCTACCAGTTGGTTGGGGTCTCTCATTTTTATTTTGTCCTTGAGAATCAGCCAAATGACTTGCAATGGAAGTCTGTTTCCAGAAGAAAAAGGAAAAAAAAACCCAACAAAAACCAACCCTGCAGCCATCTATTTAAATGAATATTTTTCATATCCAAACAATAAAAGCATCAGGTTTAAGTATCAGACTTAAAGCTGTCAAGTTACTGGCCAAAAGAGATGTTAGCGTTTCACATAATCTAATGTATACATTTAGGCAGTTTCATGGTTCACTCAGTTCCTCCAGTTTCTTTTTCATTTGGGATCCATTCCAGCCCCTGTCAGTGAGACCCAGACTCTTTCATTTGGCTGTAAAGGCTCCGCAACAACGTAGCCTGGGTTGTGTTGAACCTCGGGATACTCATGTCAGTCTCGGTGATCCAGGAAGAAAAAGCTCTGAAGCTCTAAAGGTACAGTGGACTTTTAAGCACCATAAACTGGCTGAAGAAAAGAGCTCAAGAAGAAATTATTAATAATAAGTTTGAAAGTCTCCCTTCTCAGTGCTTTCAAATCAACACAAACATGAATTCTACCTTATTTCTCAGCATTATGAAACATTAGCAGCTCTGAACTGTAAAAATAACTACATCTTTTCTTTCCTTCTCCAGAGTAACTCCCAATCCTTCCATTAATTTTCTACCCTCTGTCACAGACATATTTTTATATTTCTTTGCCTCAGCTCTGTGGGTAAGAGAAATGATCCAATTACTTTGAGGAGAGGCTTTCTAATAAAATTTTATAAAGAAATTTTAAGTGGTTCACCTTGTCTCTCTTTTTTTCCTTTTTTTTCTCCTCTCTGCTGTTGATCAGGAAAGAAATGCTAACACTGACATGAACATTTGTGTACGTAAATAGAGGCAGAGCAAGAGAAAGAAAGATTTTTATACTGTTTCCTGCAAAAACCATTACTGGATCAGATGTGCTCGTAGTTGTAACTGGCGAGAGTTTTTCTCAGATCACTCTATCGGAGCAGACATGGGATTCATCCAAAAGGGGACATTAAGGGATTTGGTCCCAGGAGAGCAGAGACACTGATGGGAAAGGCTGCTCTCATGACTTCCAGCTCCTCCACCCCCAGGCAGCTGAGCTCCCCTTCCTCTGGCCATGCCTGTGCCTGGGAGGGTTTTGGAAATGATCCCTCCAGCAGGAGAAGAGTCAATGCAAAAATAAATACAGTCTTTAGTTTCGAACTGCATTAACATCTGGATACAACTGAACATGATTGCTGGATGGGATATTATGTTTCTTGGCACTACATTTTCCTTGTCCCCAGTGTTTTCTCCTCCTCACTGCTCACTGACTGATCTCTTGATGTACAGGTAAATGCCTTCACAGTTTGTCATATTTGGACTTTTCTGCCACTATTTAGAAATAAGGAATGAGCATTCTCATACTCATGTATGAGTCAATGGATCTGAACATTTTGCAGAATTATTCTGGTGTATTCCCTCTTTCTGTGTAGTCTTCTGTCCAAGTGTCTGTTCAGCAGAATGTCTCTCTCACTCTTGTTTCCTCCAAACTTTGCTCTTTTGCAAGACTTGCAAAATGCTCAGGAAGGGCTTTCTAGTGGATGTGCTACATGTGATGTCCAAGTTTATTTATTATTTTCTGATGATTAAAAGAATGAATTTGCATATACATTTTATATGAGTGTAATTTTATATTAATTTAACGTATGAATTAAGAAAGTCATTGCTGTTGTCAAGATATATGAAATAATTTCATAAAATTATTTATACTTCTGTCATTCATTTTCCACATTGACTAAAAGTATTTCAGAATTTTAATAAAGTGACAGCTTTTGGACAGTATTCTTTGCACACTTTGACAGTTTCACTTGGTCATTTCAAGAGAAACCTTAAAGTCTTAATGTTAAACCCAGATTTTGGAAATGGTACTGCAATGGAGAAAGGAATAACCAATAGAAACATTATGGAAATCAATTTCAAAACACCTTGCTCACCAAACAGAATACGTCATCTACCAAGAGTTGGATCATCCTTAGTCTCCTCTTGTAACAAAGCTGTAGTTCCCATTTCAAGACCAATTTGCATCATTTCAGCACTTTTCAAGACCTAATAAAAAAGTTATCATCTCAGTTGTTCCATAACTGAGAAAAAATCGACCAGTGCCCTGTGGATGTTATCTTCTAGTCCCACACACAAGAGAAACAAAGTCCCGGTACATTCAGTGCTTGTAGATGAAGCCTGTTGGAGGTCTATTCTGTGGACAAAGCTTTCATGTTTTCTGAGGAGCTTATCTACCTTTTTTCCCTAAAAAATATCCCTATTAGGTCGGTTGCCAGACTCTGGAAAGCCCAAGGTGGTTGGCTACCTTTTGAAAACAAAGAAAAGAAATGTAGTTTCTGATTTTTTCCATTAAAGATTTCTAATTCTCATTCCATAAGAAATGTCAACTTTTTTTTTTTTAATTCCATTTTTGAAAGAAACTTGTTTTCAAGTTTCAGACTTTCCCAAGGAAGAAGAATTCTAGTTCCTGCTCTTTTCTGGTTTTGAGTATGTTTATCCACAGAAAAATTCTTGACTTCATTTTAACCTAAGATTGCTATCTATTTTGGGGACCTGTGCAGCATCCTTCTCTACCTCTCTGTAGTTCAACAGAAATAAAATAGATGGCAATTCAAGCCCACATTTCTTACTTTTATGTAATAAAGAAAGAATGTTTAAATCCGTGCTGATTTTCTACCTTTTTTTTCAGAGCACAGTTACTCCCTGCAATAAGTACATATTGCAGGCAGAAGAAAATAACTTGATTCTAAGATAAAAGTTACAAAACCAATAGCCATCAGACAGAGCAGCTAAGAAAGAATCATAACAGGCAGAAGGAGGTTAATGTACAGAATGTAATGAATTCTCTTATAGGCAGTTTTAAGTAGGCTGTGCTCAGGGGTTGTATACTCCAGCTGTAAATACTAGGTTGGGTGATTGAAATTCCTGCTGTAAGTGCTTTATATATAAATGTTTAGTTACTTATCAGCAGAATGAAAAAGGTCTGTTTTCTGGTGGCATCTGAAATAAAAAGCAGCTGCCCGATGTTCCAGGAGCTGCCTTCCACAAGGCAGTTTATAACCACTGCTACAGTTCTGCAAGGCTCAGAAGTTTTTGAATCCTCAAGGGCATCCAGAAATTAAATTTTCCAGTTATAAGCATTGTGCACTTGAAAAGTATACGGATAAAATGCTTTTTATTTTTTCCTTACCTGCTTGCTTTTCTGTTTGTCATTCAATATCCTGTAAAATTTTGATAGAACAAGTGTTTTAATTAGTGTAATTTGCATGTATCTTCTCCAAAGACAAGCATGCTCACAAACTGCTTTGGGTGTTCTTATAATTTGTCAGGCTCATAAATTAAATACAAGAAATTGAGTGCATCTTTTTTTTATTATTTTTTATATTTTAGTCATTGCTGTACAGTCAGCATTCTGCACAGATATTCTCTGCTGTAAGCCTGCACCTAACCTCATTGAAACAAGGGGAATGTGTGGCTGTGTGTGTTACAGTGAATAGCATCTGTATGTCTTTGATGAACATAGAGAAAAAATGGTTTTACAGGTATTTCTGCTGAACTATCATTGCCATAAATGTCTTTTATAGGTCTTATCATACGCTTCCATTCATGAATCAGCTGGAAAATTTAGGACTCCAGTTGTGCTGAGCACTTCAAGAGAGACTATCCTTAATCAAAAAAAATAGATGTTAAATTAACAAAATAAACTTCATTTGGTCTGTTGCTCCCTGTGCCCTTTTCAACTTACTTATCCCTTGGTCTCTGCTTTTTCTGCTTTCCAGCCCTTATTGTCTACAGGGGAATGACTTTAGTTTTCTTCATGTTTTAAAGGGAGGAATGAGATACTGTAATACAATGAAAGAGGAACCCAAACAACCCACTCAAACTCAGTTCACGTGGGTTTTGCATCTGTTTCATAAGAAATACATTTAAAAAAAAAGAAATCCACAAAATTGTTTGGTTTTTAAAATTAAACACAAAGTAAATAAAAAGAATCAAATAAGCCTACTGTAAGTGGCAAACTCAAAGGGATCTGCCTGAAGAGAGTTCTAGTAAAATCATAGAATCATCATAGAATCATAGAATGGTTTGAATTGGAAGGGACCTCAAAGATCATCTAGTTCCAACCCCCCTGCCATGGGCAGGGATACCCTCCACTACACCAGGTTGCTCAAAGCCCCATCCAACCTGGCCTTGAACACTTCCAGGGATGGGGCAGCCACAACTTCTCTGGGCAACCTGTTCCATCGCCTCACCACCCTCTGAGTGAAAAATTTCTTCCTTATATCTAATCTAAATCTCCCCTCTTTCAGTTTAAAGCCATTGCCCCTTGTCCTATCACTACACACCCTTGTAAAAAGTCCTTCTACAGCTTTCCTGTAGGACCCCTTTAAGTACTGGAAGGCTGCTATAAGATGACTCCGGAGCCTTCTCTTCACCAGGCTGAACAGCCCTAACTCTCTCAGCCTGTCTTCATAGTAGAGGTGCTCCAGCCCTCGAATCATCTTTGTGGCCCTCCTCTGGACCTGCTCCAGCACCTCCATGTCCTTCTTGTGCTGGGGAGTCCAGAGCTGAATGCAGTATTCCAGGTGGGGTCTCACGAGAGCAGAGTAGAGGGGCAGAATCACTTCCCTCGACCTGCTGGCCACACTCCTTTTGATGCAGCCCAGGATACGGTTGGCTTTCTGGGCTGCCAGTGCACATTGCCGGCTCATGTTGAGCTTCTCATCCACCAGCACCCCCAAGTCCTTTTCCTGAGGGCTGCTCTCAATCCATTCTCTGCCTAGCCTGTACTCGTGCTTGGGATTGCCCCAACCCACGTGCAGGACCTTGCACTTGGCCTTGTTGAACTTCATGAGGTTCTCACAGGCCCATCTCTCCAGCCTGTCAAGGTCCCTCTGGATGGCATCCCTTCCCTCCAGTGTGTCCACAACACCACACGACTTGGTGTCGTCAGCAAACTTGCTGAGGGTGCACTCAATCCCACTCTCCATGTCGCTGACAAAGATGTTAAACAGCACCTGCCCCAATACCGACCCCTGAAGAACACCATTCATCACTGGCTTCCACTTGGACATCAAGCTGTTGACCGTAACTCTGAGTGCGACCATCCAGCCAATTCCTTATCTACTGAGTGGCCCATCCATCAAATCCATATCTCTCCAATTTAGAGACAAGGATGTCATGTGCGACAGTATCAGTGTCAGATGTCAGATACTTGTGTATGTCCTAGTAGGTAACAAGAAACAGCAATGTAATTAAAACATCTTAATTTTTCATTGATAGTAAAGGTACTATGAAAGAAGAAAGTGCTTTGTGTTAGAAAGAAGAAAGAAAGTTGTGTTACACTCCACAGTCAGCAGCAGCTCTTCACCTTTGTGAAAAGCAGCCTCATCCATGGAGCTTGAAGGATTTCTCACCTGCATAGGTCATGACACAAGACTCATAATTTTCCATGGTCTATTCTTTAACAGGTAAGCTGGAAGCGTGATCTTTGGAAAATACTCCCAGGATTGATTTGCTTTGAGTCAATCATTTTGAAGCAAGGAGACCATGTGAATGAAGGGACAACACCTCATGCTGTCATCAGAAGAAAAACTGAAGCAATTTTCAAATTATACTAGTATGTCTAGTGATGACATTAATGAGCTCCTTAAAAATGCAGATAGCAACACTCAGGTAATGATTAGCTTGCATTATTGATGGACTAATATTGAGTTCAAAAATATAACATATTCTAACTCAGTCTTTCACATCCTTTTATGATATATGTTTCAAAGTTTCAAAGCAACAATAAGTGAAGATGAGATTGTGATTAAAATAGAGTTTCTTTGGTTGGAAACAGAGACAGCCTTCCATGTTTTCCAAATGGAACTGTGATTATGGACATAATGTAAGAAAGGTTTTAAATCCATTAAGTTTCTAGGCAGTCTTATAGCTTTCTTGTTTATTGGATATTGCCTATGAAAAAATGACAATGAAAAGTGAAGTCTGCTATTATTTGTCATGCCTATAACAGCTACTCTATTTGCTGTCAGATTGCATTGTATGCATTGTGCATCTTTTAACAGCACTTAGACATGCTGACATAAAATACAAAGATGATCCAATTACATTTGCTGCAACTGCATCTCATTTTGCTAATGCTTACAAATTAAGGGTGTCTATCACCCCTTCCATGAGACAGAACACAGATAGCATTTTAAGTCCCGTGAATTTTATAGTGCACACGACTTAAATACAGAAGCAGTCCTAATCATAAACAGTTGACATGTAGCTCATAAACTAGCCTAGTCAATATGAAAATGCAACATGTAGTGCATACAGAAATGGTTCCTCCTCACAGTTATTTATTAGTGGTAGTATTATTTATTTGTAGCAATTTGCTTTTAGTAATTTATTTACCAAAGGCAGTATAAATGTACAGCATTAGTGCTTATCTACTTCCAGAATGATCAGTATGCATTATCTTTTCTTTTTTTTTTTTTTTTTTCAACCCAAACTGCCTTGCTGTGGGTAGCAGCAAACCCTGTAAAATCCAATGAGTCTTTTCAGAAACAGTGTATTGGAGGACAGTCTTTTGGAAGGATGCTATTTGTTCATATGTCACAGATGGGTATGAAATACAAGAACCTCAGAGAGTAAAAAAGACTCCTATTGACATTGCCAACAGTGACTAAATAGGGTGGCAAAATATAGTCCCATAGACAGAGTTTCCTTAGATGGAATTGTGATTGAAACCCTTGTGCTCCAATGGGACACGCGATATGGGATTTTGCTGAAATAGTTTCACCCTAGAAGTAAAGTAAGACCTGAGTCATTCCTGAGTAAAAAGTGTTCTTGTTCCCACCTTGAATGTCCTTGCTGTACTGGACATTGCTTGCTGGGTTCCCAAGGGTTATCATTCTCATTCCCTCCTTGTGGCTACAGACATGGAGCTATGGAGCATTCGCTTTGTCAGTATCACTGGGGCTGAGACACTAAGTCCAAGCTTTTTGCAGCACATTCCTCTAATGCTCGAGGGTGAGTATCTCTTGAGTAGTGAGCTACGTGCTCACCTCATCTATCAGGCTGCTCTTTTTTTTCTAGCAATGCTTTCCATTAATGGTGAATGGCTGCAGATAGACAGTCCTGCCCACTTCCTAGGTCACTGCTGACTTCACAGCAGACTATCTCAGAATACGAGAGAGAAGAGAAATGCCCCAAAGTGCCTTTTACATGATAGTGGGAATGAAAGCAGTGAAAGTCCCTGCAAGCAGCTGTTGCTGTGACCTTTTTCATCTGCTTTTAAAAAACTTTGCATCAGATGTTGAAAGATTTTGGGGACGATACACTGGGAGAGTTTGTTCCTCCATTTTCCTTTGTTCTTGAAACTGCCTGTTTAAGCGGAGCTAATGTCCTACACAGCTTTTTCATAAAAAGGAGTCATTAGAGACTCTGTGACAGGTTCAATTTTTTAGCTGAACAGTTGTTTATGCTTTTCCTATAATTTCTGTGGGAAGTGTATGGCTTCCTATTTCTTTTGCCTTTGACGAGGAAACTGTATTACCTTAGTGTCAAACAGCTCAACTATCTGTTCTACTTTTTTTGTTTTCATCTTTATTTTTATTGCCATTAGTATGGTTACATATGGGTAACCGTATGGCGGGATACAAGTATCAGATGGTTGGCCAGAAGCCTGGCATCTGCAGAAATTAGTTTATTAGGCCAGATTTCCAAATGGAAACTGAATCTTTAGCAAATGAGTAATCATGGAATGCATGGAAATCATAGTTGGACAAATAACCCAGTGCTCCCCTCCACTAGGCAGCACCTCAAACTACCTGGACATTTTAAGAGGTGATGTGTCACTCAGCCTGGACAAGAGTACCATGAGTTTGCTGCACAGAAGTTTCTAGGTCTGTGAAAAAAAAAGAGTATTAGAAACATATTACAGTAGAGTTGACTTCTTGGTGTCACTTCAGTGCCAGAGTCATAGTCATGAACAGTAGCCCCGAGAGGCCCCAGCCCAATAATAAAGACATTGTTATAATAAACACAGCACAGATGCTCAAAACTACTTACAATACACTCAGTGGTATGTCCTCTAGTCAAAAGTTTTGCTGCTGCAGGATCGATTTTTTGCATTATCTAGTGCTTATTTGCAGCATCCCAAGGGATGGTTCTTTTCTCCTTTTCTTCCATTGTAAATTTTCTTTCTAATATTTGTCCTACATTTCTCTATTTTTAGCAACACAATAACTGGAAGAAAAAGTCTCATTACCTGTAGTCAGACTACCATCTGTATAATTCCTCTTCATTCCTTAGCCAAGGAGTAAGAAATGCTTAGCTCTTTTAATCATATAATAAACATTCATCACTCACTCTGTCTTTGCTGCAGGAATGAATCTTGTCTCCTCTTTAACAGCAGCTTCAGAACTAGCAATAAACCCAAAAGAACTGAGAGAATAGAAAATCCTGCATGGATCTCAGAGCAAAAGCAGCTTTGGATGGACAAAGCTGAGGTACAAGGAGGTTCATGAGAAATTTGCTTTGCTAAAGAGAACATTTCTCACTTCTTTTCCTGCAGCATCTCCAGTTCCCCACCGATGCGATTCTCCAGCGACCAACACACAGAGATGAGGGGTTTGTACCTGTATATTTTCGGTTGCTCTTCTCCGTATTCCTCTCACTTTTCTAACCATTCGAGTCATACAGGAGATCTAGTTTGCTGTACTATTTCTGGTTCTGAAGAGGATAAAAAAAACTTATTCATAGTTGTGACTGAAAGTTGTCCCAGGGTGTTTATGAACCCAAGATTGACTTGATGTTTTCAGACTCTTGATGTTTCCAGAACAAACTGCATTCTTCTCAGTCACACTTTCTGGATGAAATCATCATATCTTCTGAGAGCTGCAGCACTGTCTATCTCTGAATAATATTGGGAAAAATGTCCTAATTTGAAAGATCTTCTGTGCTCTTGGTTTCAAAGCTGTTCACCCTTTGGGATGTAAGGATGAGGCCATCAGATCTCCCCCAGACATGTCCCACCACTCAGAGAGCTGCTTGTGCTGGACACAGGGAAGTGCTAGGTTTACTTATCTTGGACAGTTTTCACAGTACATCTGTGGGTCCTGGCTGTCCTGGAGCCCTAGCCCAGAGACAGAACTTTCACTGTATGGTCAAGCATCTGAAATTCAACTGCAAAGCTTTCAAACCTGCTTGACAGAAACAGAGCTCAAGAGCCATTGAAACAGAAATGCTCCTAGAAGGTTTTGCTTTTAACAAAAAAGTAAAGACCAGGGGAAACATGTTGTCGGATATTTTTTAGTGTATTGTGAGATATCTAGAAATGTGCCTATGCAGCTTCCTCTGCCATGTGGTAGTGTGCACTTTTTGCACATTAGTGTTGGACTGGAAAGAGTGAAAAATCTAAATAATTTGGGAGACCTGGCTCAAGCTTCATCTTGCAATCTGTCAGTTCCCGACATGAAGATCAGACATCTCTGTTTTATGATCAACTACTAAAGGAAAGGGCTTATAATAGAAACACCACTTTAAAGTACTATTTTTCATTATAATGATGTTCTTCTATAATGACAACATCAGTCTGATCAAGCCCAATGTCAGATACATCTATAAGATGTTGAATTGGATCCATAAATTATTTCAGTTCAATAAAATTATTTTTCTGCTACAAGAATTGGGGAAAATAGTGTGGGGGATTTTTGGTTTATTAGGAGATGAGACTTTGGGGTTTTTTTATTTCATTATCTGAATTTGATCCTGTTGAAGAGACAAGTTGAAATGTTGCTACTTCTACCCATGCCAGATTGCCATTTTCTGCAGCAGTGAAGTAGTGCAAAGGCTGAGAATTCACGCAGCGAGAGACATTCAGTGGTGTGCAGAAATATGCTGCAACGATAAAGCTGAAAGCAGAGGGCTTTACATGTGGAAAAGATCACGATGGATCAGGAGCTGAACTTTCTGACTTGGCAATGTGGTATCCTTCCAAAACCAACAAATGCAAATGTCACTCAGAGCAAATTAACAGGAATATTTAATGCAAGACAGGAGGGAACTGCTCGTCTGCTTAGCACTGATCAGCTGTCTGCTGGAGTACACCAGTGTGCTAAAGCACCATGTTTAAAAAGTGGTGTAAGGGAACTGAAAAAAAAACTAAAGGAAAGCAAAAACTATAAGACATTTGAAAATGTGACCTATGAAGAAAGGTTGAATGAACTGAGCTTGTTTAATCTGTAAGGGAAAAGACTGTGGCAGGACATGTTTACAAATTTCTAATGTATAAAAGATTGGGCAGCTAATCATGTCAGGTAATAGGCAAAAAAATGGGATAAATGCAGCCCTGCAAATTTGATTTGCATTTCAGTAAAAATTGGCTCTGTAAAGGGATGATACAATGCCGGAACAGTTTACAAATGGAGACGATAGACTTTCCCATCAGAACAGGCTGTACAAACATCTTCCAGAGAGGATTTGTGTAGGGCTGGAGGACGAATTGGACAATCTGAGACTGATTGCACCCAGCAGGTCCAGGGTTCAGCGCTCCAGAGCAGCAAGACTCTGTTGGGGACTCTACCAGGGGAAAAGGAAAGGAAAAGGGAGAGAAAGCAAAATAAAGATGGAAGGCAGCAAATTCTGTGTCTCATCAGCTGGTAACGGAAAAGCAAATGAAAAAGCCTCATTAGACAGCATTCTGCTGAACCTAAAGGATTGAACCAAGAATTCTGCTCTGCCACAGCCCAGACATGCATCTTGCTTCTGCTGCCGCTCCACAACCCTTCTGCTAGAGGAGGTAAGAGAACGAACTGGAAGCTGAATGACCTCTTCATTTGAAGCAGTGCTATTTTAATTGAATCCTAGTGTCTCTCTCATAAGTTTGGCAGCTTTCTATGTACCCCCCACCTCCCATGCCTTGTTCGTTTTCCCTTTTGGCCAAGCAGGGAGACTTTTTCTACCAGGAAAAAAAAAGAGACAGACATTGGGAGGCAGCAGTCTGAATTCAGCTTTTCGTCTTTGTCTCTCTGCTCTGTTTTGATAGGAGACGGAAGGTCTGGTCTTGCAGTCCCAACTCCAGTATAAAATAGAGAACAAATTTGCAGTGCATCAAGTATCCGGTAAAAAGGAAATACATGGTATTTATTGCACACCGTTGTGGATGAAGATGCAGCTGGGAAGTTATTAGAAGACTTGAGGATCTGGTCACTCAAGGCTAATTTGTTTGCATGCTCCTTTTAAGAATCAAAGTAAAAGAACTGTTCTACATTCATGAGCCACAGGGTCTGGCGTATCAACTACAGGCATATCCCCACTAGCCATAACAACTCTCCCTCTCCTCAAACATCGCAGGTGGATATCTATGGCAGATGTATGTAAATGCCTTAGATGTTTTAGCCCTGCTGTAACTCAGGGTAGGAGTGCTGATTTTCTGTATTACAATACAATGAACAAATCTTTTTTTCCGAAAATATAGATACTGAAGTGCATTGATTCAAAAAATCCTTCCTAGCAAGGAAGTGCACGTTGTACGAAGTACATAACATTTGCTAAGCTTAGGAAAAATATAATTCTTACTCAGTTTAGCCGTTAATGATGAAAAGAGTTAAATTCTCTGCACAAGGTATACTGTTATCTCTCTTTATTGGACTTTGAACTTTTAACCACTGTACACGAAAAAGCTTTTTTATAGAAGTTGTGAAGCTGGAGTTAAGTTCTGATGATGGCACTGCAAGTCAAAGGTTCCCAGACTACTATGTGCATCATTAGCGTGATCCCAGCTATGCGAAACCGCTGTGGCAACGAGCCAGAAGCACCGGGTGCTGCTTGGTGGTATTCCTAACTACTGCTGCTGCCGCTACCCATCATTGCTGATGATGGTATTCACATTTCACACTACTGCTGATGAAAGTACCTGCAATTACTACAACTGCTGATGGCAGAAAGAGTTTGTTAGCCCAGCTGTAAACTAGTTCCTGAGGCTTCGTTACAAGCTTGTTTCGTATTGTGAGCAAAATGCAGTCTCTTGGCACTTGGAGAAAGCTACATTAAGCAAAAGTTATTAAAAAGGGCAGATATTATAAGACTAAACCATATTGGTGTCATAAACAGAAATTCAGATTTTCACTCTTACAGCTGATACTGTGTGAGCCAGCGTCAGCCTAGAAACAGCGTAGTTTGATGCGGTGCCCAAGCTAATCTGCCTTTTGGCAGAGTTGACAGCACAAGGCTATCCTGATTCTGGATTCAATTTGATTTCTCTGAGTGGTTCTTTTCTTCACCACAGGAGGTTATGAAGTTGGATTCGCATCAGGTTGGGAATGTCTACATCATGCTCAGTACATGTTATGATACAGATAGACTAGAACATTCATAAGAAATCTTCCTTGATCTAAAGCCAACACAAAATCTTTCTTAAAAACAAGGCCAGAACCTGGGTCCCCATACAAAAGCCCTTTTGTATAACATGTTTATTATTGCCTATCTTGCAGCAAATGCAATAATCAATATTTTTGATATTCAGCTTTCAGTAATTAATATTCTCATGAAGGTTGACAAAAATATTTTCCGGAAACAGACCAGGCAAAATGAGTTCCTATGTTGGACACCTGCTTCTAGTGGAGATAAGAACAAAAGAATGGCTATATTCATTCATTCCAAAACTTGATTTAAGCCAGTGTCCTCTTTACAATAGTAGCTAATAGTGTCTGCTTGAAGCAGAGTATTTAGATGGGGCTTGTAGGACATTTGCAATAGACCTATTACAACTATCTGTGAGATGCTTCAAAGGCTCAGATGAACCACAGTGTTCAAAAGTACAGTGTAGTATGCTGGTTTCACACTTGTGCTGGTCAAGGAGGGAGACAGCATTAGGCCACAAAGGGAAGCTTCTTCAGCTCCTTTGTTAATGGAATGATTCCTCCATGTTTTTGCAACCATTTAATTGCCTGTCTATGCTGCTCAGTGGATCCTAGTAGTCTTCCATGAGGGCATTTTCCTGTGGTGTTAAGGTGGAGAACTTTTCTTATCAAGATCCATCTTTGCTGCTCCTCCCAGCTACCTTCTGAGTGTAATTCTGAAGCTGCGAAGTTATCTACCTGAAAGGAGAAGTTGGATTTGTTGTGTTAAAGAAGGAAAGGTGAGATACAGACAGAGCACTGCTTTCTCTAGATACATGCTGACTATGCTGTGGTCTGCACACTCGGCTCTTCATGCTGCTCAGAAGCAGTTTAGATGGATAGATGAAATTTGTGGATTTTGCATAGAAAACGACTCGCTGCCTTCAAATAAGTCAATCTCTTTTTTGTTCCCACCATGAATCCCTTCCCAAAATGTTGTGGAAATGAGAATTTCAGACCAAGTAACAGCTACATCTTTTTGAAAGTTTTTATAAAACAGAAGAGAAACAGAAATAAAATGGGAAATTTAATTCTTGCTTGTAAGTAGAGCAACAGGAACCACTCAAGCTATATTCACTTTATGGGGAAGCAAACTATTAAAATGCAATTTACATGTCAGAGGAAACATCTACCAGGTTCTTCATAACAAAAACAGGGATAGGAGTAGTTTTTCTTATTAACCACTGCAAACAGGAGAAAAAGATTTGTAAGGAACAAAAGATATAGGATAACAAGAAGTGTTATCCACCAGCTGTCCTCCCACACTTTTTTTCTGCCATTTAACAGATCATCTGGAGCTTAACAGTAAACTAATAATTGTGACTTATGGGTGCAAGCCTCTTTGAGCCAGTGTGCAGTGAACAGAAAACTGTAGATTGTTAATGCAAGTACGTGTACATTTTAATGTCTATGTGAGTGACCAGGCAACTAATTTGCAGCTTTGTATGTTTTCCTTAGCACGTAAATACAGCCACACTTGAGACAGCAGAGCAAATCTAAATCCCTGCCAGCAGGTGCTGTCTTCTTCAGAGAAAAAGGCCGTACGCTGCTCAAATATCCTTGTACTCTAAATGTAATGTTTAAATGCCGAGAAATGTCTCCTTGTTGCATATCTTTGGTTATAAGTCTTTTGTGTTTGGAGGTTGGCTAGGGATTGAAATTGCTGTTTGGATAATCACTGCTTTCTTTGGATAGTAATTCAGGATTCATGCTATTAACCCCCTGCATCTCTTTGTATGTACGACACTAGAAACTTCTTGTCAGAAGCAGTTAACTATCAGACGAATGGGCCAGCAAAATGAATGCTTACAAATAAATGCTGGGATTAAACTGTACAGAAAGACAGGTTAAGATTTCTTTTTCATTCTGTGAGTTCTTTTGAGTAGTTTATACTTTTCCCAAATGATCATTTTTCAGCTTGAATTTTTGCATATCTGAAGTCAATCAGGAAAAAAAATACAGCCAACTAAAAAATAACAACTATGGAAATGTCAGGAAAACACTTCAGCCACTGGCATACTAGCAAAGGAGCTGAGAGAGCATTTATTCCATTATTGCTTTTAGATGTTTATTTATTTTTGTTTTTAAATGTTATTTCTTAGGCAACTTTTGTTGGAAATTTGAAATTTGACAAGTGTATAAGCACTGGTTCAGCAAAACACATTTTATCCTTCACTTATTCAGATGTGTCACAATCTTGTTGTTGTTTCATATATATGTTTAAAGTACATATATCTACACACTGCTCTAAATAAAGATAGACTATGGTATTGAGGACATAAGGTAACAAGCACTCTATTCTCCCTATAGATGCCTAGTTTAAGCAATATGACCTTGATGCCTTAGAAGTTAATGCTCCTTCAGCTTTTTTGTTGCTGCATTGCCAGATCATATATTTGTCAGTTCTATAAACATCAGTTGAGAGAAATGGTTGTAATGGCAATGTTAGACACCTAAACTGGGCAGTCTGAATATATTATTTTGACTTTAGGTTGGCACATCACTGAAATTCTCTTCTGATCTCGGTGAGTTTCAGGAATTTGTAAACTTCTTTTGTCCGTGCGTTTTCCCACTATAAAATGACATAAAGTGGTATTTATTTTACTCTATGCATTTCTAACATGAATGCAGCCCGTGTAAGCATGAAGTTCAAAGCATGCTGGAAGATTGAAAGTAAAAATATCAGATAGCTTCATCTGATTGAATATAAATATATACAGGGTAGAGATCTCTGAGCAAATCATTCTAGACTTCCTTTATAGACATTGGAAAGAAACAAGCAATTTGAGGATGTTATTTACGAGATTTATCTTAAATATTTACTTTATGAGAAGATGAAGGTTTTTACTGTGGCATTATATCTACACAAGTTAAATGAAGTTGAATACTCAGTAAAAGACTTCTCAAGCATTTTGTATACATATGGCTAAAAAAGGTTAAGCTGATTTTTCTCTAAAATATACTATAGTCTATATAAGCGTATAAGATCGGTCCAAAGCAGGTGCCCCAAGATCCAACTAAAGCAAGAGATGCTTTGTGACTACCTGTGAGAGTCACATCCTTGCTGACTCTGGGATGTCTGAGCTTCAGTATGATATGTGTGTTATTGTTCACAGCATGGGCTCTGAATGAGGTCAGGCATCCTAAAAGTCTCACATTGCCATGCTGCAGACAAGAGCAGGGTCTTGTCTGATTACTTCAAACTCATCAGGCATATCCTTACTAAAGCCTGGAGCATTGACATGGTAAATTGAGGGATGTACATGTGTCCAAATCAAGACTTAAACTTTGTTCTCCCATGTTCATCCAAATCTTTGGTGTAACCATTGGACTGTGTCCCAAAAATGTAGCTCTCTGGTGAATTTGGGCTCAAGAGCAGGTGGTGAACAGGTGTAGCATCTAACAACAAAAGGTTGAGCAGGTTATCCAGTCTATCTTGCCATGCATAACCATCATAGCATTTAACCCCACTGATTCTGCCCTGATCCTAGTTACTCTAGTTGCATTAAATAAACTCAGTCTTTAAAACTCTAATTCTCAGGCAGAGTAAGAGCAACATTGCTGCCAACAACAGCTGAAAGACATCAGGATGCTTACCAGATGAAGTGTGCCCACCACCCCAACAGGTGGTAGGAGTCCCATGCAGAGCCGACTGGAACAGTTGCCCGGTGTCCCTGCCAGTTCCTAAACAGGAGAAAAAACTTGAGCATGAGTTTGTGAGCAAGAAATGCCCTCGGACTTTTAAAGCATTTTCTGCTCAGTCCTGAAGCAATTGTGCAGCTTGTTTGACTGCTTTGACCAATCTTTGATTCTTTAAAGAAAGAAGACAAGTTATCCTGAACATGCCTAACCAGCTTGCATTAGAATTGAACTGGGAGAAGTGGAAACCTTTTTCTGCCACTCTTGTTGACAGGTTTAGGATCTGAAGATGGAGATTTGCTTAGAGTCATAGTTTTAATAGAAAACCAAAGCTGTAAAGAGCGTTTTGAGGGTAGCAGACCATCTGTCTCCTTCTGGCCTAAAAAGTAGGGCTATGAACAGGGAATCTCAAGTGGAATAGGGGAGCTTTAATCAGCAGGTTCAGTTAATATTAATATTTCAGAAGACCATGTCTTCCTATTTGTGGGACAATAAGAAGAGACCTGGGACTCAGACTTTATTTGACACCCAAGCTATAACCATTCCACAATCTAGCATGCATTCAGTTTCCCATATGTGTGAGGTGAAGATGTCTTCTTACTTCACTAGGGTTATGGAAGGATAAAATAAATTAATATGTGTGAAATATTTAGGTATCACATTTCTATAAGCCTCTGAAGTACCAGCTAGAGAGAATCCAAAACGGAAGAGCAAAATAGATGGCATGGTAAAAGCTCTTGCTGTTTCTACAATTCAGATTCTCAGCAGGGAATCTTTATCCAGTGAATTTCCACTCCTCCGTCTCTGCAGGTGTTCAGAACCATGCCATTTTCCTCTTGCTCTCACTTGCTTTCTGTTTCTCATACAGAAAGTAATAAAATTTAAGCCCCTGAAAAGCTTACATGACAATTGCACAATGGAAGACAGAGTAAAAGGAAGATAAAGTAAAAATCAAGGCTATCCACTCTTAATTCTGTCTTGAAAGTTAAACGATGACCAGTAAATGAATGGAGAGTGTTAAATAGTAAAAATAGTCAGCTTTTAACAGTTGAGACATATTATCTGTGATGCAACCTGTATTTAAAATAAGACTGAGGTTCACAAACTCTCAAAAGTAGCACGCATTTAAAGATTACATCTGATAATGCACAAAAGGGAAAGAGATAAATAAGTACAGATTATTTGTGGCAGGTGGGTTGCAACTTTTTTTGCATTTTTTTGACTGTGAGTTTCCCTGTGCCACTTTCAGTCTATAAAGAAAGTTATCTGTGCACTTTCAACTGAATCAAGGTTGAGAGTGAACATCCACATCCACAGTCTCACTTCCCTAGGATCTGTCACAGGCAAATCCCTACTAGTGGGACAGTAATGTATGTGGATCATTTCAGCTCTTTTTTCTACATATACTTTATTAATGACATTTCTCATGTAACCTGAGCTGTTTTAAAAGATAAAAGTATCTGTTATCTGCTTAGCTCATCATCTGAAAGTGTTCTAACAATATTTGAAATGTCTTTTTTTTCCTCTCAATTTTTTCTCCTTTTCTGTTTTATTTCTCTGAATTTTTCTGTTTTGCTTTTTTATTTTCCTTCTTTCTTTTGGGTTTTTAGACAGCGGATACACAGGAAACTAAGGTACTAAATGTGAAAGTAGAACAGAATTCGAAGAACTGTATTTTGAAATCTAATAAATGAAAAATGGGCACGGTGTCAAATTTAATCACATTTGTATTCACATGTTGTTGAGAGCTGACACTGATTTATGATCTATCAACAGTCACCAGATTCTGTGACTGCTTTATACACATACAAATGGATGGATGGATGGATGGATGGATGGATGGATGGATGGATGGATAAACAGACAGTGAAATAATGTTGCAAATTACATGGCACCAGACCTGTTTATAAAAGAGAGCTCATTCAATTCATTTTAAAAACTCTGGAGATTTTTGACAGAGATCTCTGAGAAATCTTCTACACTATGAGAAGCTTTCAGAAAACTAAATTATCCTGTTACTGTTCTGTGTTCAAATGTTATTATTCCAAAACTACAGCTAAACAATCCCATTTTCCACACGGTGTGTCCTGTGCACAACAGACTGCAGGGAGGGTGTTTCACACTAACATTTTGCAACAAAGCATCACACAAAATTGTTACATTAAAAATAAACCCTTTCTCTAATTCATAAATGGAATTCAGCAGTGCACATGCTCGGGAATGTTAAGAAAAAAAGTGGTCCAAGAACATGAGTGATGGAGTGAGGAGGAACCTGAGCAGGTGAAGAAAGGCAAAAAGAGTAAAGTGAATGGCACTAAAAATGGACAGGACTTATCAATGCATGGCCACAACCAACCACAAAAGACAAGAGGCTCTGCACAGCCTCCCCCTCTTACAGTTAGCCTGTCCTCTTTATATTAACAGACAAAAATCCTTTGGGGCTCTTGAGTGACCATAGACAAGATAAACTGGCCAAGTTGAAGTCTACGTATTAATAAAGAGGCAGTTCTTAATTACTGTCTTGACACAGCTTGCTCTGTAGGGACAACTTTATGTGCCCATACACAGGCTGGGTGCACCACTAGCCATGCTCACATCTGCAGTGACAGCAGCCTGGCCATGGGGCTGAACAGTGGCAGTGGGCAGGCAGCTTCATCTCCTATGACCCCTTGAGAAACCCCTGTTTTACTGGGTTGCAGACATAAGCAAGGCCAGGAATTGTGAGCGTGATCCCCACTGGTGGCACTGAATTCCCACGGAGCCATGTGGGACCATGCTCTTAGAACAAGTCCAGCCAGAGACTGAATTTCTTTCCATCCCTGCTGGGTCCAGACTTTCTGAGAAGAGCACCTACTGCAATGCTTTTGTCCAGGCTGCAAAGTGATGAACTCTTTTGGCACCTTATCTTCAACTACCCAAGGTTCCCCATCTGTTATATGGTGATATCAAAACTTTCTTAATTTACAAACCGAAGTCACTAATGGTACTCAAATACTGTGATAATAGCTCTATATAATTCAAAAATAGGTAATATTGTTTCAACTCATCCTGTGATTAATATTCACTTCTGCAGTCATTGTGTGACTTCTTTACATAAATAATGTCATATTTTCCTTCTTCTAAGTGCTGCAGGATCGTATCTTAAGACTGACTATAGATGTCAATATATTTTCTTGATAAACAGAAGCAATGACTATATTCCTCTTTCTTTTTTAGACTTTAACCCAACAGATTATTTCAGTGGCTAGATTTTCCTTTCATTTTTTTTCTGGTGATTTCACTGTTCGTTAGTTTTGTCAATCTAGCCACTATTCCATTCAGGATAACATAAAATCCTAGTCATTGCAACTAATATATCTGGGAATATATGACAAAATAACAAATAAAATTCCTATAAGTTTTTAAAAATACATGTATTTGACTGCTTTTTGTAAATCACTACAGTTCCATTGAAATCACTAGCTTTCAATGTTTGTTGCTATTTATGACTCAAATCTCTGTTAAAAGGGAGTAACTCTCAAGAAAACCCTATTTATCAGTAACCTGACCTTTAAAGAGGAAAGACTACCTTATAGAATTTATATCTTAATCAAGTTGGAAAACAAATTAATAACTTGATATGTCTACATATGCGTTATTCATATTTTTCCAACCTAAACTGCCCATAAGTTCACCCAAGAAGGTGGAAGGCATGTCCAAACAATCAGGAAAGAGCATCTCTCTGCCTGCTGTTAAGGCTTGCCTTCAATTCATATTGCTTATACGCAAACAATTACTCAAGCAAAGACCTCACCTGTCCTCCCGGAGAGAAATCTAAAATCCATGTAGCCTGGATTGACAGTCTAAATGGATTAAGTCCTGATGGACTAAATATGTACACCTTGGGCCACAGGAAAATAGCTTGAGTTCAGGTTTTCCTATGCATCATATGCATGCTTTGTTCCCAGACTACAAACAGTCTAAGCTGGAAGTCTGGAAAGGAAACCTGGGAGCCATACTGCCTAATGTTACTCTTAATCTCACATTGTAAATAACCTGTGAATACTGCAAAATTTGCAGGCTTAGACATATAAAGCACATCCTTCAAATGTTTATGATGGCCATATATTACCCCTATTCATTTGATTTCACTTAGAATTTATGCAGGAAGATGGGGATTTGTTTAAAAAAATGTCGTGACTTCTCAATGCTTTTGTCATTCTGCCTTGTAATGATAAGCCTAGCTATGCCATTTATGACAATTTTAGGAGAAAGATTGAAGTGTTTTGTTAATTAGTAAGGACAAACTGCTCTTTAGTGAACACTGAGAAGGAGAAATTTATTTAGATTCTACAGGAAGAGGAACAGAAAACCTGAACAGTCCCAAACAGAGACATCTGAGAGGAGGGGATGAGCAAGAAAGTACCTGTTAGGGGCAGGAACAATAGTAGGAACCAGCACTCTGCCATAGGAGAGAAGCTCAGAGATGAAAAAATATTCTGTAATTTGATATATCTCGAAATAGAGAAAATTTGAACATCAAAAGTTCTTGTGATGTCCGGGAGGAAAAAAAAAATCTCAGAGACAATGTAGAGGAGAATGGATCTGAGATTTTATAGCTGTGAAGGAGGAGGAGAAGGAAGAGGCCATAGGCTGCTGGGTAAATAGTGATATTCCCCTAGCCCACTTTCCACTGAGGAAAATCATGATGTGGGATTAGAAAATAAAGGTATGGGTAGACATATCATTAAAACTTCACAGAATCCATAGTTCTCACTGATCCTACGACTTCCCCTAGTTAGGACCTCACCATCATGTGTCTTATGCTTCTCACTTATCACTTCCTCAATACCTGAATAATCGCTTGTGGCATCCACTCCTCTTCAGACATGGGTATAAATAGTTACCTTACACAGGGACAGATTTCACTGCATCATCTCAGAGATAACATGGTGCAAGGTAAGAATTGGTAGGTAACCATGGCAGTCAGTGATGGATATCACAGTGATTTATTTTTCTCCTCTCCTCTCCTCTCCTCTCCTCTCCTCTCCTCTCCTCTCCTCTCCTCTCCTCTCCTCTCCTCTCCTCTCCTCTCCTCTCCTCTCCTCTCCTCTCCTCTCCTCTCCTCTCCTCTCCTCTCCTCTCCTCTCCTCTCCTCTCCTCTCCTCTCCTCTCCTCTCCTCTCTCCTCTCCTCTCCTCTCCTCTCTCCTCTCCTCTCTTTCCTCAAGTTTCTGCTTGTTGTAGCTCATCAGCATTGGCTATGGTGAAGCAAGAGAGGGACAAGTGCTGCATTTAGTCTGTTCTATTTCATTTTGTCTCTCCTATCTTCTCATTTTCTTCTCACAAAGCAAACAAATTTTTGGAGGGTAAAAGTCAGGAAAATGAAGTCATCACTAATTCCAGCCAGGAAGTTCTTACCAAATCAGATCCTGTTAAACAGGATGGACTGTCTTGCTGTCCTTGCTGTACCTAGCAGGGTACAGGCTGGTCAGGCCTCATCCAGAAAATGCCTTACAATAGCATTTTCAGTACTATTTCTTACAGTATAAAGCACTTCATCCAACCCAAGTGCATGAGGCTCTGGCCACCGACCTCTAGTCATGCTGTGAAAGACAGTTCAAAATGACAGCAAAGCAAAGCTAACTGACATTTGTGAAACATTTTGGCCAATGGTTTTGCATTTTCCCATGCTTCATTGTTCTTTTATGAGTAAAAGCAGCAAATAAAATGGAAACAATTTTTAAAGTCAGAACTGCAATGTAGTTATATGGCTGCTTATTTATTTTTCTTTTTTTTTAAAAGGCTTTACAGAAGGTGTAGAGAGTTGCTTCCAATGATTCTGCAGGAGCCTGATAAAAAGTTAGTTTATTTGCTGCATGAGACCTGCCCTCTGTCTCCATATAAGCCACATGTTTTGCCAGTGAAAAAGAGCAGCTGGAGGCTTAGTAACACCTGAGGGATAGGGAAAAACACTTGTAACAAACAATGGCTGTTTAACATGTCCCAAACTTCTATAAAAGATCACTATTCCAGACATGCAACTGCCATGTGATGTTTACCAGTGAATCCTCTGTATATAAAGGACCTAATGTATGATGTCATCAAGCACAAATTTTAACCTGCCAACAGATGGTTTGCGGTGCCTGCTAGCCCAACTTTTCCTGGTACCTGACTGCTTTCTGCCACTGACCGCCCATCAGGCTAACCATGAAATCTTGGTTGCTCTGAGCCTAAAGAAGGAATCTGCTGCAAAAATAAGAAATTTTACTCAAGGAAATACTCTGAACACTCAGTGGGTTATACATGCTGTTAATTTTCCTGTGCTTTTTATGTATTTGTTTGTTTTCTTGTTTGAACAGTCTGAAGAGGTCACCTAATCCTTCCTCCAGCCACATGGCAGCATCAGAAATACCCAACTGTTCCTCAGGGATGTTTGTTTAACCTGTCTTAGAATACTCTCCTTAGCAATAATTCAGTCCAGCACTTAACTGTCTTACAGTTACAAAAATTGGTGATTTTTTAATAATTCTGACCCAAATAACTCTTGATGAAATTTATTTCTAATACCACTTGTCCTGCCCACTTTGTGTTTTAAGAGAGATTCCTTTTTTTTTTTTTTTTTATCAGGCTTTAATGTGTTTGAGGGCTGTTTGCGTGTCTTCCCTTAACTTTGTTAAGCTTGTTTATTCTTGAAATGTGTAAATTCCTCCAATGAATAACCCTGGCCTTTTCACAAGACTGAAACAGAGGTAAAGAGATGAGGAAGACAGAAAAAAATAGCAGTGAAATTGATCAGGAGCTAAGGTAGAAATGCTTATTACACATCAGCTTCTTGAAGACATAGTGTAGAATCTTCATCTAAAACCTCAGAATTTCTAAAGTTCATAAAACTTGAATAAATAAGGTAGATAACAATGAATCTCTCTTTATGCTGTAAAGATACAGGCCTCTGTATCTTTATATCTTAATTATATCTTTATATCTTAATTTTATCTTTACAGAACAAGAAAACTTTTACTGAAATAACTTGATATTTCACAGGCAGTCAGTAACAACTGCAGTGATAAGTACGCTTTTTTTTTTTCAAAAATGAAAATAAAGAATAAATATAAAACCCACAAAAGTCTTTCTGGAGAAGACAGTTTTCTTTAGACTACGTAAGAAAGCCTCAAATGGCACAATTTTAAGTTTTGTTTTCCTTTTTTTCAGGATACCATCAAGGTCAGAGAATGGGAATATATTTGGCAAGTACTTACATGAGAAAATAGAAATTAAAAAGGAGAAATTAAAATATAAAAGGTAATGAAAGATGCAATCCAACTGTGTAATATCCAAAGCAACTTGTTTCAAGTCTAAAATTTGCCCTACAGTTAAAACTACTCCGTATAAACCAGTATCCTGGAGTTAAAATATACACTATAGAAGCTGGTAACTTGGATATAATCTTTACACCAGAAAAAAAAAAAAAGACATACTGGAATTCAAAACATACATTGCAGAAATTAATACCTGGCTCAAGCACTTCCCTGAAGAAATTATTCCTCTCAGAACATTCTTTTTATTGTCATTGAGCTGTTCAACTCAAACGGAACTTCTGATCGTGCTTGCTCATAGTGAACATTTGTTCTACGTTGGGATTTTAGTCACTGATTTTCTCTTACAAATGCACCTACTCATATGCACTACACTGATGAGACTTATTTTACACTGATATAGTGTGGTTTAGATTGAATCGTTCTGGTTTGAAACAGAGACATCATTTGCACAGGTGCTAGAGGTTATAAATTACTTTAAAATTGTGAATAGAAATTCTTTAACCATCTCAATAATGTGACATCACTGATTGGTACAATCCTTCTGAAAAGTAGACCTTGTTCACATAGAAAGATAAAATTTTGTTTCAGTTGTTATCTTTGGGAGGGAATGAGTTTTGCTCCCAGAAATCTTTCAGTTCAACATTTTCTCTTGAATTTTCAGGGCACCTTTGGTCTGTAAATAACACTTGCTCATGTTCACACTTAATTGTTTATTCCCCATAATGTGTAATTTTTAATCTTGATCTTTGAGAACAATAATTTTCCTGCTCACTTTTCTCTATGGAATAAACTTACTGTTGTATCTAACTCCTAAAACAAAGTTCCCTGTTTGCCTCCGTCAGTGTAAATAGCCATGCTGTGACAGGCTGATGAGTGGCAGCAGGGATCCATCAGTGAAAAGAGCCTGAAGCTGCAGGCAAGGTTTGTACCTGTAGGATGCATTTTATATTTCTTGTCCTTTTTGGACTACAATGGAGGAACCCATCCCTCACAGTGCGTAGGAGAAGAGAAAGCTCATAACCTGCTTCTTGTCTTTTCTCCTGCTTTAAAATTAAGTTTAATTTGGCAGAGTTTCAGAAACATAAACCAACAGAAATGCCTGATTATCAGAGGAAAAAAGAAACAAAGCTAGGTGAAGAGGTCCAGATAGGCCAGGGTGGCTTTCAAGACTTGAGCAGCCATAAGGGTGAGCAGTAATGATGTGGGTTATGTCCTGGATTAAAGAAAATCAAGAAAACCTGAAATAAGAATTTGCATATGGGTGGTGAAATAAATTGTTAGATTTTGTTGGGTAATAAGCTACACTTGACTGTATCACCTCCTTCTAACGGGGCATTAGCAGATGGTGTACAGTGCTGTAAGAACAAAAAGCGTTACCTTCCCCCATCAAGCGTGGTTGCTGCTGAAGGATCAATTCTTCAGTGCAAGCACTGGGGGGCTAATAAAGACTCCAACCCTGGGAACGGGAGTGATTTACAATTGAACTTAATCTATTTGAAAAATTCTAGCAACCGCATTAAAAAAACCCCAAATCTCATCACGCACCACCTGAATTTCCTCAGTGCCATCTGTCTGCTGCATTAAACAAAGCCCCGGAGACCCTCAGAGGGAGAGAGGCAGAGTTTTAATGATTAACCTAACCTGGCTGTCAGAATGGATAGCTTGATATATAGGACCTCGGTTGGCAGTTTCTGCATAGCTAGTCACTAACGCTGCAGGGAAGATTTAAGCCAGCAGGAATTCCCCTTTGGTGCATAAACCAGCGCGTGTTCTCCCAGGACGCAGCGCTGCCCTGCAAAGCGGCATTACCCTGGTGCTCCCTGGATTCATGGTGAGCCCCTCCGGGAGCTTGGTCATGGAGAAGTACCGTCTGCAGCTTATTTCTGCCAAGGGGTTCTGCAAACGCAGCGCCTGGCCATCAACTATCAATCGCCCTGGAAGCTCATCTGCACCCAAGTTCTTCGTAGCGATATGCCATGGAGTCTCTGGCTTTATTTCTGTTAAAGTATTTATGTGCTTAAATATCTCAATCTGGTTTAAGTTGAGTACCTGAGCATTTACCTCGCTAAACTAGCATGGCTGAACAGTATGAAAATGCCAGCCTCAATTTCACAAGTTGAAATGATATTTTTATGAAAATTCAGAATTGGATGTGGTACTCTGATCATTTCCGTTTGATAAAGACAAACACTGCTTTTCTTGGCATGAGTCTCAAACTCGGATTTATGGGAGAAGTCAAGAGTAAAAGTTTTCAGTTTTACAAGAGCAATGCTGTTTTAATTTCTCAGTAAACACTTTTCCTCTGAACAGAAAGAACAACTTTCCACTATAAAAATAATTCTAAATTATGTATACTGTTTTCCACTCACTCAGACTGTTCATCTCATGTTGAAGTACTTGAAATATTTAAATTAAATTGTTCTGCTACTTTGAATTTGTAGACAGGATGTAAACAATGCATCTTTCCCATTAGAAACTATTTAAGAATCATCAAGAGATTTGTAGGTATTATTTGGTGAATAATCATACCTTCTTTTATTGTAAAATTAATGGTTCCACTTTGCAGGTACAGAAGATGAAACCTAAGCCATCACTTTACAATAGATTTTACCAGAGCTAGTAATTTACATGTATGTTAAGAGAATATCAATGTGAAAACATATTCATATATTTATCTATATGAAGGCTCAAGGGAGCAAAATATCAACTGACAAGCAACTACCAAACCATAAACTAATTCAGTGAAAGATTCATAATTAAAATAAGAATTCCCAAATTTAGGTAAATTGGTATTCATCTAAATACTTATATGCAGCCACCATTATCTAAATGATGAAGGTATCTGAGTTTTATGCTCACTGCTAGGCTTACCCAGGAATCCTCTCTGGATCTGTAGAACCTTCCTGAAAATTTTTAATAAAACCCTGTAGTCTTAAAATGTATGTTAATTCTACATACATTATGGAAACAATTAAATAATGTAGTTATCTGGTATCTTATTTTCTTTATTAATAATTATTGGGTTTATTAATTAAAGATCTGTTCTGATGAAAATTAGCTTTCTGAAAAAAAGCCCTTTTCTGTCTTCTTACGCATGGTCCCAGGAGCCAATCCCCTGGGCTCAGGCATGAGGGGAACTGATCTCCCAGTAATTAGTGATGGACCCAGACCCTCACAGCCAGAGAAGGGTGCAGAGCTTATTTCTTAGCAATGTCAGGGTAATCCTTCATTACACAGGTTATGTACATTTCTCATAGCTGGCCCCGCTCTATCAATCCTTCTGAAATATGAGAATTCCACTGAGGTCCATTTAGTCATCCTCCTTGTTAATGAATATGACAAAACAAGACAGATTCTAACGTCTGCATCTCCAGGCAGCCCAGCAGCCCTCTTGCTTTCATTTCAATACATTACTACTGCTTATCAGTGCCTTTGATGACTGCTCTAAAGCATGTTTCACATGCAGGTGGCAGAGTTCATATCCAAGGAAATCTGAATTAATTCTGGGTATAAAGTTTCATGAGCAACTGTTTTCAATGATTTGTTAGAAATCCACATATATATATAATATTTTATAAATCAGTCTTTGCAGGTAACAAAATAATAAACCTCCCTCTCCCAAGTGTCGGTTTTAGTACCTCAAACACCTTCTGAGCCTCATGCCCTGTAGGTGCTTAAAAAGGCTGTCTGCTAGACTCTGTTGAAACCACAAGTATGTTTCATCTTGGTCGTCACCACGTTTGAAAAGATGGGCAGCATAATGTTTGTGCATCTTTTGGACTGGATTATCAGGCACACCAAGAAAATTTTCTAGCAGCAGAAAAAGTAGCTTTCTGTCACTGTTTTACAACCTTGTTCCTAGGAACTCTTGTAATTTGTTCTGCTGTGACAGTGCAGTTAGGCTGATGGAAAGATGCAGAAGTAGCACATGTTCTACATCTACCGTCCATGTGCTGTTCACATAATCTGCGACACCAGAAGGGGAACGCTACTGCTGAAAAATGGTAGGTTTTTTCCACTAGTCTAGCACATCTCTTATTTTCTACTTACATTTGTTTTAACTCTAGGTGTATTATGAACATGACACTTTCTTCTGATAAAAGTAACCACACAATGGGTGACAGCAGCAATCAGTAGGACTGAAGGGACATGGGGATGTCTTTTATACTTTCCCTTACTTGAAACTTCCTATTCCTTGTGAGTTAATTACATTATGAATTTAGGCCATCACTCTGACAAGGCCAAGTGCAGAGTCCTTCACTTGGGGTATAAAAACCCCAAGCATCGCTATAGGCTCGGGGAGGAGTGGCTGGAGACCTGCCTGGCGGAGAAGGACCTGGGGGTGTTGGTTGACTACCGGCTTGATATGAGCCAGCAGTGTGCCCAGGTGGCCAAAAAGGCCAATGGGATACTGGCATGTATCAAGAATAGTGTGACCAGCAGGAGCAGGGAAGTGATCCTGCCCCTGTACTCGGCACTGGTGAGGCCGCACCTGGAATATTGTGTCCAGTTTTGGGCCCCTCGCTTTAAGAGAGATATTGAGCTCCTGGAGCGAGTCCAAAGAAGGGCGACTAAACTGGTCAAGGGGCTGGAAAATAAAACTTATGAGGAGCGGCTGAGGGAGTTGGGGCTGTTTAGCCTGGAGAAGAGGAGGCTGAGGGGAGACCTGATTACGGCCTATAAATACTTGAGAAAAGATGGTGGGGAGGTGGGGGAAGGGCTCTTTACATTAGTGATGGGTGATAGAACAAGAGGAAATGGGTATAAGCTTAGTCAGGGGAGATTCAGGTTGGATGTTAGGAAGTATTTCTTCTCTGAAAGGGTTGTCAGCCACTGGAATAGGCTGCCCAGGGAGGTGGTTGAGTCCCCATCCCTGGATGTGTTTAAGAATAGGGTGGATGAGCTACTTGAGGATATGGTTTAATGGGGATTAGGGATGGTTGGACTCGATGATCTCTAAGGTCTTTTCCAACCTAGAAATCTATGAAATCTATGAAATATAGCATACCTTAGAAAAGCAACAATTGCTTCTCACGTACATGTTTTTTTGAAAAACACTTTGAAGAACGCTTTAATTCAGGTTATCCTGAAAAGGTCTTTCTGTGCACATGTTCTGGCAAATAAAGTTCTTGTTCAAAGACAATAACTTGTACAGTCTGAACTAATTTTCTTAAAAAATTTTAAATAAAATAAAGAGTCTTGAGTTAGTTACATGAAAAAGTAGTATGTGTTTTCTTTTACTAAAATCTGTTTTATTATGGGAAAGAATCAGGTTCAGTTCTCTGACTCAAAATAGTAATTACATCTGCTCTGTTCAACATGCCTAGCAAGCATTCTTGCCACTATACTATAACATACAAAGGCAGAGGGCATTGACTTCTTGCTAGTTTTGTAAATAGAATTTGTATCGCAAAACCTTTTTTCATAAAAATATTTTTTTCATGAATATAATATTTTTTCTTCAAAAGAATCAAAACTGTTCAGATAGACTTGGAACACATTTGCCCCTGACTATACTATACCTCCTCAGAAAGACTGGCATAAATAGTGTTTTTAAATCATCAGTTCCCAGGGATGGATCTTAGCTAATTTTAATTCCTGAAAGAAAATAGTCTGAATTGTCTTTATTTGAGGGGGAGAGGGGAAGAGTGAGGTAAATCACTCCATTATCTCCTCACAGTTGAGGGAGAGAAATAGGCACTTCCAGACAAAATTATTTTTTCTCTGAGAAAGATGGTTAAGATATGGGAAAAATCTTTTTGCTTGAATTGAAAAGTATAGAGAGTGGAGGGTTTTTAGGCCCACTTTTGAAAGCTTTTGAAAGTCCAAAGCTGGTTGAGACGACTGTCACCGTGTCTGTTCTCTAAACAGCACAACCAGTTTGCAGAGCACTGGCTTTCTGTGAGCATTCGACTGGTTGCAGGATGCTGGCCCACCTTCTTCCTTCTCCTTATTTTCTCCTTTTAAATTTCATCGAGAACTATAAAAAATAAACTTTCTTTATCTTAGCACTACTTATCTGCAATTGCCCTGCATATTATATGTTAAAAGACAATCTTGTCTTCAGAGGGCATGGGTGACAAAGGTTACTTGGCTAAGGTGGTTTTTCTTAGACAGCAAAAAAGAACAGCAGCTGTAAAAAACCTGCCTTAGATAACAAGGACAGCAAGGCTCCAAGATAAGAAGGCTCTTCATCTTCTTCTAATATTTCATTTATATGTCCCATTGTCTCATTTTAAATCCTTCTGATCAAAAGTTAATACATAATAATTGAGGGAGAGCTGATATCCAGCAATGAGAAAAGGGCAGCATGAGCCCAGCAAAACTTCCAGAAACTCCCGAGAGGGGACTGTGCCCTGAGGACTCCTTTTAGCCTCTTCTCCTCTCAATATCCCGTCGATGTGTCCCAGCAGGACCCTTCACATATTCTCACTCCCCTCACTCCCCTCTATCTGCTTCTCAGAAGCAGAGGCAGAGATTCTGGATCTGTTCTGCTAAGTGGAGCTTTAATGGGTCCAAACTTACCAAGTCCAGTTGTGTTAGCCTGCAATCAACTGTTGCTTCAGATCACACTAGTGCTAGTTAAAACTAAGCCAATGCCAGCTGTAAATCTTTCTCTCCCAGCAGTTTGGAGAAGACCTCATTTGTGAACTGCGCTTAGGGCTCCTCAACTCAGATGGTTGCTTGTTGAATAGTTTAGATGAATTACCTTCAGACCATGACTTGTTCATGAATTTTCTCTTGTGACTACGTATTTGTCATATAAATGTTTACCTAACATAAAGGACAAATTGATCTTGTTCCCTGAGCCAGATGACTGAAGAGTAAACTACAGATAGCATAACTCCAGTAAGAATTTTTGGACTAGCCTTCGTACCTGAAATATCTGAGATCCATAAGGCAGAAGGTTTCCTGCGCAGTGGTCTGAGTATCAATGAGCAACAAAAAAATTGTGTGAATTTGAGCTCCTACATTGCAGTGTTGTTATTCACAAAATGTGTGTTTAGATAATATTTGAAAGTTCATAATTTAATTCCAGTTCCAAATAATGTGTTCAGTTTCTCTTCTCTTGGAAGACTACTCCTTTTTATAGGCTTTTACCCTTTAAAATTCCTGATTTTAAATGCGACTTTTTAACTTTTATTGATGTCATCATTACAGCTCTTACTTGAAACTATTTGGAATGGCCTAATCTTTAACTGCTTTTTTGACTTGACATAAAAGCTGTGCTTCTGTCTTTGTCATGTACCCCTCTCTTTGTGAATTTAATCCTTTTAACCACCAAAACCACTAAATTATTTTTGTGTTTGAAGAGTGTTCAAAATTAATTTTTTTCTCTTCACTTGTCTGAAGCTTTAGTGTTTTGTTTTATAGTTATTGGCTAAAAAAAAATCCTATATTTTATTTTCCCTTAGTTCCATTCCCCCCTCCTTAAATGCATGCTGACAGGAAGCATACTGAGAAAAAAAGAGGCCACGCCATTTAGAAGAACTGCTTCTCATTGACCTCTTTCTATCCTTGCATTTTCAATACACTCTTCAGGTTGCTTTTCTATGTGAAAAGCTGAGTGAGAAGCTTTGAATACTGAATCTCAAATACTAAGTCACATTAGCTGGATTTCACTACAATGGTGTAGGTTCAGAGGAGTGAAGTATATGCTTACTTTTGCTCTCAGCTGAATAGCTCTATTCTTTGAAATCTCTGTTGAAACACTGTTTCAAATCAAAAGTAACTACATTTCAGAGAATCATAGAATATCAGGTTGGAAGAGACCTCAAAGATCATCTGGTCCAGCCTTTCTTGGCAAAAGCATGGTCTAGACAAGGTAGCCCAGCGCCCTATTCAATGTTAGGGAATCCATCACTTCCCTGGGGAGGTTATTCCAATGGCTGATTGTTCTCATTGTGAAAAATTTTCCTCTTGTGTCCAATCGAAATCTCCCCAGGAGTAACTTTTACCCATTACCCTTCAGCTTTTCCATGCAACTCCTTGTAAGAAGAGAGTCTCCATCTTCTTTGTAGCCACCCTTCAAATACTGGAACACGGTGATAAGGTGTCTCCTAAACCCTCTTGCTCAAGGCTGAGCAAACTCAGTTGTCTCAGTCTTTCCTCATATTGCAGGCTTTTTTTCAATATAATGAATCTTCCATATTTGCAATATCATCTTTTGGTGGTCTCCAGTTATGTTCTTCATTGACAAAAAAAAAAAACAAAACAAAGAGCAGAGGTTTAGCAAGAAACTTTCTTAATTGTGCAGAGTTTACTCTTAGCAAACCATGCTGCGCTACAAGACTCTGACCTCAGCCTCCAAAATTTGATCTTACTCCTCCTGCATCTGTTGGATCTGGTCAGCACTGCTTGGCAGAGCAATCTCTCTTGCTGTTCCTGGCTTTGTGCACCTGCATGTCGTGGGAGACCATCCGGCTCTTCACTTAGAAGAGCATGCTTCCTTTAAATCAATCACCTTCCCCTTTCAAAAATCTTTCTTCCCTGAAGAAATTGCTATGCAACAAGCTGTTCAATGTCCAAGACATTCTCCTTTAAACTTTTTTTTTCCACTTTAAATTAAAAATAGGAAGCCTGTTATTTCAGCTAGAAAGGATCGTTTGATATTGACAACTTTTGATATTTTCTTTAGTCTGCTAACAAAGCTGTACTCGTCATGACTCAAATCTCTCCAATAAACAAGGTAGAGATTCATGAATAGTACAACATTCACAACCGCACAAAGACAAGTGATTTCTTGGGGAGGGACATCAATCTTCGAATAGAAATAGTCACAAGGAGCATTTTAGATAATTATCTCTTTCAGGCGTTGCAGTCAAAGTGTTATTAGAGGGTTCACAGGAGGCACCTCTGCCCTGAGAATTGATTCTGTTTAGGAAGATTAAAGATCTCACCTAAGAAAAATACTCAAATCACAAAACTAATTGCAATGTATTATTTCTTCCAAAACTGAACGATACGTATACCTTTAGGATTTATCTCCATGGGGAAACCATTATGAAATAAACCAACATATGAATTTAAAGTGTGATAGCTATTCAACACTAATTTACACTGCTATTCTTCACTAAGAAATACACCATGTCTTAGCACCAGCACTGAAGCCACTCATCTCGGCGCTTGATCCCTGAGTCCCATTTAAGAGTCAGACTGTCTCTGGCAACAGAAACAAGAAGCAAAATGCAGAGAGCAGGAACAGAGAATTGCAAGGTTGCAGCTGCTGGGTATTTATTTGATGTCTGCAGTGTACAGAGCTGCTCCATGAACATGTGACAGTATGATATTGCAGGTTCCTTCATGGACCCTGATATTCAGCTAGAAACTGGACCTGTGGCTGAAGAGTTACAGCATGCCGAGTTTAGGGGCTCTCAGGAGAGATGGCTGGCAAACCCTGGCCTGCATGTGACCTTCAATAACTGCATAGACATACCCTTGTCAGAAAAGAAAGTTATCCCTGCAGGCTTTTTTTTTTTTCTTTTTTTTTTTTCCCCTAAATAACTATTCTAGACTGTTCCTGCATGTCAACAAGTCCTTAAAAAAAGAACTTGCAAGAAACATATCAGAGTGACACCTGGTAGCTCCCGTCAAAACTGTGCTCATCACTTCCTGCCAGGGAAGCTAATTTCATTAGCAATGAGGTTGGAATTGTCACTCAGCAAGTTTATTAATTCTCAAATACCAAGAGTGAAAAACGCACCAGCTGGGTGATAATCACTGAGCATGTATAAACAAGCCCCATGCTTAGCTAATCTTCACTCTGATGTTGGTTACAGGCCCCAAGCTTTTAAAATAGTGTTTAATAGACCAGATTCTTCCTGTAGACAAACACAGGTATGAAATTGCTTCAGGCAACTCTCTCCCCACCAAACTTTGTGCGTTGCATGTGGAAATCCTGCATGACCATAGAGCTTTTCTTAAGCTCTTCAGAGTCAGCTTCCATGGGGCATTCAGATACATGACTCTCACTACTCATGTGTTCCTGAACAGGAGGACCACCAGAGGAAGGTGGTCTTTTCAGTTTGGAAGACCCTGGAGAGAGTAGGGAAATGCACGACTCTGTTCAGATCAAATCCATCACCCCAGCACCCGTGCCAAGCAGCTCTGTATCTCACCCCAGCACAGTGGGAAGAGACTGGTGCAGAGAGCTGTCTCACTGCACAACAGATGTATTACTGCCTTGTAATGCATCCCGTTAACTCTGTAAATTGACAGGACAGCACAGGAGCAGTAGGTCTGTGCTAAGCATACACTGAGCAGTAGCTCAAAGGGGGCATTTTCAGCGTGGTGGCTGTTTATGGGAAAGTACCATTGTTGCAAGAAAGAGATGCATTGACTCGTCTCTCTGGAGCCAGGCAGCGCTTTTGTGGCCAACAGTGACATAAATGGGAACCTTCCCTTTGAATTCAGCTGCTAAAGAGTGAGTCTTAAAGACACACAACTAAGTGCTATTTGCCGTGGCTTTTAGTTACAGGTTCCTCTGCCAGTTGTTATATGCAGCCAGACTCACAGAGCTGCACACATACACCAGACGTGTGCAGTTCGGTGGGTAATGCTGATAATAATGACTTGGTGCCTCCATGGCCAATGATTTCTAGTAATCCCTCTGTGTTCCCCCTCGTTAGATTTAGATATATCAAAGGCTCTTTGCCTGTAGCAAGGCCATACGGAAAGAGGCACTGTTCTGTATTCTGGGGTGCTCCACAATCACTAGCTTTGCACAGGTTTTTCAAACTTGCTGCTGGATGAAACCATCAGGATTTTTAACATGCAAGCGTCCAGCAGCAGGACACCATCTCATTAACTCTTATAGCTCCATTTTCTGAATACTGCTGTGCAGCTCATTTATATTCATGTATTCTTCCTCCTGCTGTTCAGAGCATACAAGGACCGAGAGCCCTCACAAGGGATGTTTGCATTAAAGCAGCACATTAGTTTCCAATGCCCTGAGGATCCTTTATGTTTTAAGGTAGATACACCATTTTGTCTTTTACAAAAGGTTCTACTTGAAAGGTTCAGGGTGGGAAACCTAGCTTTGTCCCAGGGCTGACAGATGTACTAGCCAATTTAACAAAAATATTAGCTGCCAGGAGGCTTGGCAAAATGCATGTAGCATCCCAGCTTGATGAAGAAAAAACGGGATATACATTGCTTATCTGTGGAAAGCTTGTTAGCACAGGCTGGTTGAAAGACTTTAGACAAAATGTTATTTTGTCAAATACTCTGCTCCACCAAAGACAAAATGTTTTGCACAGACATAACAGTTTTGATAAATTTTTTCACCTGGAAGGTTTCTCTGAGAATCATTATTTTTCTGGTTACTTCTGAAATGGCAGAGACAGGTGAGGGTAAAAGGCAGAGAAGAGAGTGGAATGATTTTGAAAAATCTGAAGACAAACTGTCTCAACAAAAGTCTATTTTTACAAAACTGTCTGAAGTGTCTTATTTCCCGGAGCAGAATTTGAAACCTCGCAAGTCATTACCAAAAGGCACTGACATCATTTAGAGAGCTTTAATGATAACTATATTGATCACGTTACCTGGGACACTACTCAAAAGGAGAGACAGGTTTCATATACAGCTTTGGAAGCCGTTCGGGATCCCAAATCACTGCAGCAGCACTAAAATCAATAGTACGGCAGAAGAGTGGCAGTTGGTGAGCTAAAATTAATATTTTTTTTCTGAATAGAAAGTCTTGAGTTCCACAGGTGAGTTTCTACATAACACAAGGTAGAGTTAATGAAAAGATGGAGAGGACCTAAGTGCCACAGCCTCCTGGCAAGCCCGGCCCTTGGACCAGAAGGTCTCTCCCTATGGCTGCACCTGCCCCAGGTGCCGGCTGCCACCTTCCCTAACAAACCCTTGAACATCCCTCCAGAGCTTCAGCCTGTGCCTAGGTACAAAAACACAGTTGTTGAGGAAGAAAGAGCGTTACCAGCTTCCCCCCGAGCAGTCAGCTGCAGCGCCTGTTCCCTGTGCTTCCATTAGCATCAGCTGAATTGCTCTTCCATCAGAATATTTTACACTTCTCCATGCTATTCTTTGCACTGGGTCTAATAGGAACACACCGGTTTGTATTTCCTGTATTTCCATATATTATCTCCGTAATATTTTATTAGAGTTCTTTCTATAAATCTTACTTGTATGTACTTCAGGGCTTTGAATGCATTTGATAGAAGGAATGGTATTCAGATAATTTCAATGCACCTGAAAGGATGCAAAATGCTTTAATACACTTTAGTATCAAGGCAGAATTTAGTTTTAGTAGGAACTAGAGAGGAAAGAAATGTTTGGAATTCATAGAATGGCCATAGTCTAGCAATAAAACACCTAAGCAGCAGACAGGAACACAGATTCGGCTTTGTCAGTGGTGCATATGGCCTAAAACCAAAGTCAGTTAGTCATAATAGTGCACAGACATGTTCCAGATATTGTTACAAGGGAGAATGGTCTATAAACCCCCTTCTAAAACATCAATCTTTTGCCTTCAGAACTGCTTATTAACTGAGCTGAGAAATACATCAAATATGCTAATAACGTAGTAACCAGCAGCTAAGGAAAAAAATAAAACACCAAATGTTCATTTACATTAGGATCACAGCGGCAACAGCATACTGATAATTTAACCCCCTCTGCTCTGGATAACAACCTCAATGTGACATTAAGCCCAGGCTGTATAGAGAATTCTGTAATTGAATGACCTCACTGTCAGTTTTAAACAATTAATGATATTGAGATAATTCAAAAGGACAAGTGGAAGCCTGTTTGCTTCATCAAAGACTACTTAATAATCAGTTTTATGCACTGAGATAATGAGACATATTAGCCCCAGAGTCGAGGGGGGAGGGTCAATGAAATATCTCAAACTCTCTTAAAGTGTAAGGTCAGAGAGAACACATGGCTTTCCTTGCTTACAAGGAAGAATGTCACACTGAAGCAAATAATAATTGAAAAACCTCCAAAAACAGAAGAGAAGGCAATGATTTGCATGCATGTAATTAAAGGAGATGAAATTAGACTGTTTGCAATTTGCACTTGACATTTTGGAAAAGGTTAGTGGTCATTCACAGACAAATCTCGGGGTACCTTGCTTTGTACTATGTTTCACAGCACCTACTATAAACTGCTCGCTTCTGTATATTTTCTCATTCACCTCATAAGTTATGCATGTGTAATTTCAGAATCTTTATTATCATCAGAAACAGCTGCTCATTACAACAAGATTATTGTTTTGAGATATATACTGCATTTGTGTTGAAGAAATAAGGTAACTGTCTCTGTATGGGAGGGTATACAAATACATAGCTCTAGGAACAGGCTGTGCACATAGTATTTCTGTAGATTTAGCTTTACACTCCCAGAACTTTGTAACTTTTTATATTCTAGTCCAGATCATACCCTAGACCTATCAACCTTCCTTTCACAAACTTCCCAATTTTTCCTCTCTGTATAAGAAAATGTGAATGCCTCACTACCAATCTCATGTACCTGTTAGTGCTGGGTGGGTAATAACTGAGGGACATGTGTGGATTTGAAATCACTGTAGCCTCCAGCTTTTGAAGGCTTATTGTAAAAGAATCAATTATTTATATAGAAATAGTGTTGCTAAAGCATCAAAATGTCAGATATTTCTGAACAGGAAACTATTCTTTCCATCTATTCATCTATTTTTGCATCTATTTTTCATTATTAGTTAAAACAATCTACAGGAAACTATATATGATATGCAGTATTCAATGTTCTGCAAGCAGCACGGGCAAGGTCTTTGCTACGTTCACATGTTTTCATTTGTATTGTAGGCAGTTATGCACACTTCTTACTTGATAGCAACGGGTTTTGCTTTACTGAGTAGAGTTGCAGTAGTCAGAATATCCAAAATAAGCCCATATCCCACGGCCTTCTGTGGTACCCAGCCAATTAAACTTAGAGTAGACCAAATTAAGCTGTAGAGCTAATTTTCCTTTAAAAGGAAACCAGACATCATATACGATTCATCTCTCATTTTGCAGTTCAGATGAAATATACTGGACTCTCTAAAAGCTTCAGTCCAGCATAGTATGGTGCTTAAACTCCATTAGTGCTAAGACAGGTAATTATATCCCTTGCTGAAGAAGAAAAAGATTGTTTTATCAACTTAAATGCCTTAATGTAAAGATGGACATTTTAGGAAACATCACTAGATAACAGTGAAATCTTCCTGACAACTCTGGGAAATGCATAAATGTTATTATCATTTTGGATAAAAATACAGGGGGACAGACACTGTCCAAGCTTACACGACGCATCAGGAGCAGAGTAAGGTCCTGATTCAGCTTCTCTCATCTCAGCTTTCACAAGATGCCATGGGCCCTCCACAGACTCAGTTTTCACACTCAGGTTCGTTATACCAGGCTAAAATGTAGTAAATAAATAGTCTTCGACAGAGGGTTAATGAGAAACAAGCATTTCCAAAGAAAAATACTAGATTCGAGGAGGACTGAGGCTGAACGTGAGACTGGAGATGAAAAAAGCGATACTCCCAAACTATTGACACATTGCAGTGTGAAACTGGCTCCTCCAGGATATTTGGAGCTGGCTTTAATTTCGAATCTGCCCCACTGCTCTGAATTATGACAGATCATTATGGAGTCCATATCTGCCTTCCCCTCACGCATTCATCCAACTAAGCAAGATGCTAGAGTGTGGCAGAGCTCCAGAACATTGACATCTTTTTTTGGCAAATAATTAATTTCAAAGTATTTTCTCAAATACATGTAGGCTTCTAGTCAATGAAAATATGAGTTTGCCACTTATTCAAACCATCTGTCTTTATTTTTTAAATTATAATTGTGCAATATGTCCATTTTCTAGGATTATTACTTCATTTTTTATGAAGATTACTCTTAGGCATCTAAGGTTTTATCTGTAATTAAAATATGTATTCATGGTTTAGTTAAAGATACTCTATCCAAACGGAGATACAAAAACTGTTTTTATAACAAAGGAAAAACCCCACTGCAGTGCACAAATAGCATGCCTTAAAAACTGTAGTGCAGCAATAAGTCATATTTAAGATCATAGAATCATAGAATAGAATCATAGAATGGTTAGGGTTGGAAGGGACCTCAAAGATCATCTAGATCCAACCCTCCTGCCATGGGCAGGGAAACCCTCCACTACACCAGGTTGCCCAAAGCCTCATCCAACCTGGCCTTGAACACTTCCAGGGATGGGGCATCTACAACTTCCCTAGGCAACCTGTTCCAGTGTTTCACCACCCTCAGAGTGAAAAATTTCTTCCTTATATCTAATCTAAATCTCCTCTCTTTTCTTTTAAAGCCATTGCCCCTTGTCCTATCACTACACACCCTTGTAAAAAGTCCCTCTCCAGCTTTCCTGTAGGACCCCTTTAAGTACTGGAAGGCTGCTATAAGATCACCCTGGAGCCTTCTCTTCTCCAGGCTGAACAGCCCCAACTCGCTCAGCCTGTCTTCAGAGGAGAGGTGCTCCAGCCCTCGGATCATCTTCATGGCCCTCCTCTGGACCCGTTCCAGCAGCTCCAAGTCCTTCTTGTGTCGGAGACTCCAGAACTGAACGCAGTGTTCCAGGTGGGGTCTCACGAGAGCAGAGTAGAGGGGCAGAATCACCTCCCTTGACCTGCTGGCCACGCTCCTTTTGATGCAGCCCAGGATACAGTTGGCTTTCTGGGCTGCCAGCGCACATTGCCGGCTCATGATGAGCTTCTCATTCACCAGCACTCCCAAGTCCTTTTCCTCAGGGCTGCTCTCAATCCATTCTCCGCCCAGCCTGTACTTGTGATTGAGACTGCCCCAACCCACGTGCAGGACCTTGCACTTGGTTTTGTTGAACATCGTGAGGTTCTCACAGGCCCACCTCTCCAGCCTGTCAAGGTCCCTCTGGATGGCATCCCTTCCCTCCAGCGTGTCCACAACACCACACAACTTGGGGTCATCTGCAAACTTGCTGAGGGTGCACTCAATCCCACTGTCTATGTCTCCAACAAAGATGTTAAATAGCACTGGTCCCAGTACTGACCCCTGAGGAACACCACTCGTCACTGGCCTCCACTTGGACATTGAACTGTTGACCTCAACTCTTTGAGTGCGACCATCCAGCCAATTCCTTATCCACCGAGTGGTCCATCCATCAAAATCATGTCTACATAGGCTGATAGGAGTTGCTGCTCATTCACAAGCCCTGGTCCTCATGGAGGATTTTAACCACCCTGATATCAGTTGGAAAAACAACATGGCGGGGAACAAGCAATCCAGGGGATTCCTGGAATGCATTAACAATAACTTCCTTATCCAAGTGATAGAGGAACCAACGAGGAGAGGCGCCATGTTAGACCTCGTTCTCGTCAATAGGGAAGGGCTGGTAGGTAATGTTGAACTCGTGGGTAGTCTTGGCTGCAGTGGCCATGAGATGGTGGAGTTTGAGATCCTAAGAGCAGCTAAGAGGGGGAAGCTCAGCAAGCTTGAAACCCTCGATTTCAGAAGAGCTGACTTTCGCCGCTTCAGGAATCTCCTTGGTAGTGTGCCATGGAATAAAGCCCTGGAAGGACTGGGAGCCCACGATCACTGGTTGACTTTCAAGGATCATCTCCTCCAAGTTCAAAGGCATTGCATTCCTAAAAGGAAGAAATCAGGCAAAAACACCAGGAGACCTATATGGATAAACAAAGAACTCCTGGCCAAAATCAAATACAAAAGGGGAATACACAAAGCATGGAAGCAGGGACTTGTAACCTGGGATGAGTACAAGGAAGTTGCTCGTGTACTCAGAGACCAGGTTAGAAAAGCTAAGGCTCTGACAGAGTCAAACCTGGCCAGCGATATTAGAAATAACAGAAAAGTATTTTATAGGTATGTGAGAGAAAAAAGAAAAACAAGAGAGAATGTGGGGCCTCTCCAGAAGGATACGGGTGACCTGGTTGCTGAGGACATGGAGAAGGCTGAAATTTTCAACAATTTTTTGCCTCAGTCTTCACTGGCAGCCACTTGAACCACACCACCCAAATCACAGAGGATGTTGGCTGGGTCTGGGAAAGTGAAGAACCACCCAGGGTAGGAATAGATCAGGTCCGGGAACACCTAGAAAACCTGAAGGTGCACAAGTTCATGGGACCTGATGAAATACATCCACGAGTCCTGAAGGAACTGATGGCTGAAGTTGCTAGGCCACTAGCCATCATATTTGAGAGGTCCTGGCAGTCTGGTGAGGTTCCTACAGATTGGAAAAGGGCAAACATAACCCCCATCTTTAAAAAAGGGACCAAGGACAACCCGGGAAACTACAGACCAGTCAGCCTTACCTCTGTGCCAGGTAAAATCATGGAACAGATTCTCCTGGTAGATGTACTAAGGCACATAAAAAATAACCAAGTGGTTGGTGACAGCCAACATGGCTTCACTAGGGGCAAGTCGTGCCTGACTAATTTAGTGGCCTTCTACGACAAAGCTACAGCACTGGTTGACGTGGGTAAAGCAATGGATGTCGTTTTCCTGGACTTGTGCAAGGTGTTTGACACTGTCCCACATGACATCCTTGTCTCTAAAATGGAGAGACATGGATTTGACCGATGGACCACTCATGGATAAAGAACTGGCTGGATGGTCACACTCAAAGGGTTGTGGTCAATGGTGTGATGTCTACATGGAGACCAGTGTCAAGTGGTGTCCCTCAGGGGTCTGTTCTGGGTCCAGTGCTGTTCAACATCTTTGTCAGCGACATGGATGACAGCATTGAGTGCACCCTCAGTAAGTTTGCCGATGACACCAAGTTGTGTGGTGCTGTGGACTCACTTGAGGGAAGAGATGCCATCCAGAGGGACCTTAATAGGCTTGAGAATTGGGCCAGTGTAAACTGCATGAGCTTCAACAAGCCAAAATGCAAGGTCCTTCACCTGGGTCGGGCCAATCCTAGGCACAAATACAAACTGGGCACAGAGTGGGTTGAGAGTAGCCCTGAAGAGAAGGATTTGGAGGTGTTTACAGATGAGAAGCTCAACATGAGCCGGCAGTGTGTTCATGCAGCCAAGAGGGCCAACCACATCCTGGGATGTATCAAGAGAAGTGTGGTCAGCAGGTCAAGAGAGGTGATTGTCCCCCTCTACTCTGCTCTTGTGAGACCTCACCTCGAATACTGCATCCAGTTCTGGTGTCCCCACCATAAGAGAGACATAGATTTGTTGAAGCGTGTTCAGAGGAGGGCCACAAAGATGATCCAGGGGCTGGAGCATCTCTGCTACGAGGACAGGTCGCGGGAGCTGAGATTGTTCAGCCTTGAAAAAAGAAGACTTCGGGGTGATCTAATAGCTGCCTTCCAATACCTGAAGGGAACTTACAGGAAGGCTGGGGAAGGACTTTTGACAATAGTGTCCACTGATAGGACAAGGGGAAATGGGTTTAATTTGAAGGAGAAAAGATTTAGATTAGATTTTAGGAAGAAATTCTTCAGTACGAGGGTGGTAAGACTTTGGAATAAATTGCCCAGAGAAGTTCTGGATGCCCCCTCCCTGGAGGTGTTCAAGGCCAGGTTGGACAGAGCCTTGAGCAGCCTGATCTAGTTGAGAGGCATCCCTGCCCATGACAGGGAGGTTGAATTAGATGATGTCTAAGGTCCTTTCCAGCCTATGCCATTCTATGATTCTACGATTCTATGTCTCTCCAGTTTAGAGACAAAGATATCATGTGGGACAGTATCAAATGCTTTGGATAAGTCCATGTGGACGATGTCAGCTGCTCTTCCCCTATCCATCAGTACTGTAACCTCATCATAGAAGGTCACCAAATTAGTCAGGCAGGATTTGCCCTTAGTGAAGCCATGTTGGCTGTCACCAATCACCTCCTTATTTTCCATGTGCCTTAGCATAGTTGCCAGGAGGATCTGCTCCATGATCTTGCTGGGCACAGAGGTGAGACTACCTGGCCTGTAGTTCCCTGGGTCTTCTTTTTTTTTGCCTTTTTAAAGATGGGGGCTACGTTTCCCCTTTTCCAGTCATTGAGAATTTCACCAGATTGCCACGACTTCTGAAATATGATGGATAGTGGCTTAGCAACTTCATCTGCCAGTTCCCTCAGGACTCGTGGATGCACCTCATCAGGTCCCATGGACTTGTCCACCTTCAGGTTCTTTAGATGGTCTCGAACCTGACCTCCTACAGTGGGTGGTTCTTCATTCTCCCAGTCCCTGCCTTTGCCTTCCTGTTTGTGTATCACGGGATTGAAAGAAGTTCATTAAAATATGTTAGAATGGAAAGATCTTCACGTTCAATACCTGATTAATATTAAAATATACCACTGGGACAAAGCAGGGTGTTGATACGCTTAGCAAGTGACAGAGGTCATACCTTCTATATTCTACTTATTAAAATATATATTTTATATTAAATTTTTATCATTTACTGCTTTTTAAAGGAAAACATAATTTTGGAAAAGCATAAAATTATGAGCCCTTTAACCTCTGTAAAAGATCTGGAAAAAAAGCATCTTGCATTACAAATCATTTATCATTCATATAATCTTTGCTTCCTGAATACAAGACTAACTGACTTTTGAATGCAAGCTGGTGATTTCTGAATGCAAGGCTAAGTGTTCAGTTTATGGTACAGCTGGGCCATTCTCACCATGCTGCAAAAAAATCAGCTGAAAGACTTCTTTTCAGACATCAAGAAAATGAAAATGGAATCATTATTTTTCTTCTCTAAGGCGAATATGACAAGCATACATTTGGAGTCAAGAGTTTTATTGAATACATTGCCATTATTTTTTCATCAATGAAATATAGAGTATTTAGCAATAAATTGGAAAAAATTAGCATTTCTTTTTGGAAAGGTCCACCTTGTGCTTTCTGGGCAACAATGTGCAAATTGCAATGCTGAATAGGTCAAAAATCTCAGCAAGAACAGCCAAATAGGAAAAGTACAGCGATATGAGAAACAGAATAGACTTGTTTTAGTGTCTGTTTAAGGACAGAACTAGTCAACAAACTATGAATAGTATGTTTTCTGTGAGAAACTGCTGATTCATAGAAAAATTTGTTTTTTTCAATAGCATATCAAATTCAACAGCATATTTCATGCAATTATTGAATTATTTCTTCTTCATAAGGTCAAACGCAAAACATTTCATTATCGCTTTGCCATTTAGACTTTTGCATTAGTAGTCAAAACAAATAGAAATGAGCTGATTTTAACATGATGAAAATGAAACATTCGCTTCATAAAAATGAACGGCTGTGGAATATTTCTTTAAATTTCAGGACAAAAAATGGATACTTTAACTTTCTCAAATTTTTTTTTTTTTTTTTGCATAGAGGAAATTCTGTTGGAAATGTTATCACCTGGTGAAGGGGCTCACCGGGTGACAGCAGAATGACCCATAGGCCAAGATTTACATGACCAAAGAGGAAGAAACCTACTGCTCAGCATCACCACCACCACCATCTGCTCAGCAGATGCCTACAACACTGTAGGGTCACCCTTGGTCAGCTTATGACCTCCTTTGGCACCTACGCTTGGTTAGTGGGCATGCTGAGGTGTGTCCACGGTGATACATATGTGATATAGTAGCAGCACAGTGGATACCAGGGAGCACCTGGTCAGGTGATGGCCCAGCTGAGGAGACATCAAGGACACCAGGGCAGGGGGAGATCTGCTTTCCAGACCCTTCGTGGCCAGGGATGATCTGAAAGTACTGCTGATTTGCAAGCACACAGCACTGGTTCAGAAATGACATTGGTTGGTACAAAGGCTGTACTCGGGTTTGCCTCTGTAGCAATGCTGAGCATAGTCACTGTGCCTGGTGTGACATTTAATCTGCAGTCTAACATGGACCACAGAGTCCGTGGTGGACTAGCATCTAGCCTCCTAGGTGCTAACCTGAAGTTTATACTTGTACTGCCTTGAGCGTTAGTGTGTCTAACTCACTGACCTAGTTAAGGCTTGCAGCAGACGCTTCTGGAAACTTCAGGTGCTCTGTAAGTAACTTTTTTCCTTATCTTAATAGGCAGAATTAAATTTTTTCCCATCCCTTTGAATCAAGAAAATACTACTCTTAACACACATCAGAAGCCCTCAGACACCAGTATTATTCCCCAAGCCTGTTGCAAACAAAGCACTTTTTTAAAACTAAGAATCCAGATTTGAGAGGCACAAGTGTGAAAACGTGAGGAAGAACAGATCCATTTATATCCAGGAGCACTGTTTATCCTCCCATTCACTCAGTGAGTGGCACGTACTCGCCTCTGCCTCTCAGGCCCTGGCATTTTGTGGAAGTGACCGTGGGGAGCTGGGTTTGCTCCGAGTGCTGCTGAGAGAAAGCATGGGAAGAGACGGGTTTCTTTTGTGCTTGCTAGAGTTTATGCACCATTTTGGGCTCTTCAGGATAACAACTTTTTATATTTTTTCTCATTCATGAAGGTATTATTTGTACTTTCAGGTGGCAGAAAACATCTTTACTGTGAATGACACCAGAATATACTGCTTTATGCAATCTTTGCCCTGCTGTAAAAGCCCATGCAAAGTCGCAGGAAAAGGGAGAATCGGACAGCTTATTTTGGAGTTCAGCTTATCAGAAAGCAGTATGTGTTTATAGGTATACCTGGAATGAATTGCTGCACATGAATCATTAATTTTTATATATGTATACAGATGCATGTGCGCACGCACGCACACATGAACCACTAGTAATTAATCAAACTGTCAAATAAACAGAAGGAAGGAGCAAAGTTTCAAAAACCTGGACTTAACTCGCCTGAGAAGTTTGAGATTTTCTAAAGTGTCTGTGAAGAGATGGGATTTAAGGCTGCTATGGGTCCTAAAAAAAGAGCACAAAGGGAAAAAAGAAGTCATCTCCTCCCTATGTGGGTGTTGCGGCCCTTTTGTGAAGCCCTGTGTGTAGGTTTGCCATCCTTCTCTGACATGTATGGGCGCAATGCGAGTGCACTAGCCTACAGCCAGGGTGTCGTAGGGGATCAGAGCCTTCAGAGTGTTGTATTGTGCATGGCACGTATTCTACATGGCAGATTGTCGTGCAAGTAAATGCTGACAGATTCACTTTATACTCCCTCCCAGTTTCTTCATTCCCCTCTAGAGCTCGAGCCAGATGTGCTGGCAGTGCTTATGGGAGAGAGGAGGCTGAGATGCTTCACGCTGATGCTGTCTGTGACTTTGGGGCCTGCCTTTCCCATGAATCTTAATAAAGGCTCTAGAAAGCTCCATTTCCAGGCATTTGACAGGCTAGTGCCAGTCCAGAAGCAACGGGGGAGCACGCCATGTGTACTTGCATACGGCAACCCTGCTGGGTTTTCGCTATTAATTGTCCTCTCATGTGCCTTCAAATTCTACAGGGAAAAAATTAGTCTCTCTGTGCTGAAAAGGGATGCTTTGGACAAAGCGGAGTCAGCACTGTTCTCCTTTGCAAAGATTTTCTCCTTCAGGGTGTGTGCTTTAAGAAAAGAGCCGTATTAGACATAACGTTGAATATGATGTGTTTAAATTACCTGGCAAGCACCATGAGTTTCTGCTTTTGCTGTTTACTGATCTGTCACCATCATCCATTTCTCGTTTCATTGCTCATGTTGTGTGCATGATGCTTCCACTGCAGATGGGATGCTGTTTCCTTCTGCCCTGCATGCTGGTCACTTGGAGCACGATTGTCCCCCTACACGTGCTGCTTCAGGGGGTCACTGGGCATTGCACTGGTGTTGGGAAAATGAGAGTGAAAGGATCTTCTTGCCTGCTCCTCTCTCGTGCACTTTGTTGACTCATCAGCTCTGGCTGCATGCGCTGCAGCTATCTGCAGAGTGATTTGCAGGAGACACTGCTTCTGAAGTTGCTGACTTAGCATGGCTGGTAGAGAAGGCCAGAACAGAGGGCATTTGTGCTGATGAGTGGTTATAGAGGTATCTTAAATACTATTACAAAAGAAAAAAAATAAAGCAGAGAACTAATATGCTGGAGCACCGTTCTGTCCCTTCTCTGTGGCTGCCTTGGCTTTCTTAGCCAGCACAATGAATTGCCATTCTGAGGCTTTAAAAAATCAGTCAGAAAATCTTATCTACTTTCCCCTAGTTTGCATGACCTTGCTCCTTTTCTGGGAAAAAAAAATTGCATACAAACCCAGCACATTTCCAAACATAACGTAAGATGTTAGCTATGTGAATCCTCTTATAGTAACATAACATTTGGAACAATTTATTATTGCAAAAGCATACTTTTTTTTACCTTTCTCATACTGAAAATAGAAGCAGCTAAAACTTATATCGACCTCAGTATTGGGAATCTGGGATTTCTAATGCTTTTTCAATAAATAAAAGAATCTTTGGCCTTGAAATTCAGACTGTGCAAAATTCTTTACATTTTCATGCCAGAAACCTGAACTTCCTTTCTGTTATGGTCTGTGGGAAGAGGGATAGTCCTAGAGTGTTTATTGTGAGGACAGTTGTGACTCCAGGAAACTCTTCCCTTCTACTGTTCTTGTTAGAAAAAGGTTAGTTCAGCTCACAAAGACCGTGAAGAAGCGTAGAAAAATGATTTTGACAGCCAAAATGCTTGTTTCCAAATAACATGTGGATTAAGAGATCTGAAAAAAATCTATTTGCTTTACCAATAAAACTCCTTAGGAGGCATTTGTGCATGTGTCCTGTATCCAGGATAGTGCAATACAAAATCGAGGCTGAATGAACAAGACTGATACTGAGAACAAGATGATTAGTTTGGGAACCAGTTCCTCTAAAAATATAGTTATTGAAGATAATTTAAGAATATCATGGTAACACAAGTCTATAAGGCCAAATGCTTTAAAATAGTGTTTTGGATTTTATCATTGCAAACTCATGAGCTGGACACTCAAAAGTAAAGTGTGCTTTCGCCAGGTAATCCATTGTGGTAAGAAAGTCAGTGGATTAGAAATTGAGGCTGGTGGCATGAAAGAACTTGTATAGTGACCTTGCCTAATATTTTGGAGTACCTTGAGTGTCCTCTCTGTCTTTAAATAGCTGAACCACATGGAATAGGGTATGCATGTTTGGGTTTTATGGTCCGTAAGTAGTGCAGAGTTCCACAAGGTTCCTTCTTGCCAATTTGCTGTGTTGAGGGTAGCAATCACCAGACCAGGATCATGTGTGCTGATATGGAAGGGAGGCTCGTGGGGGGCAGAAGCAGACTTTTTGGGATCCAGGTTTGTACCTGGTACCGCTGAAGATGACAGACCTCTCCAAACAAATTACCATGTACCCTAGCTGTGAAACCAGAAAGGTTTGCAAGGCTGTGGAATTCTTCTGTGAGCTTGAATTATTACACTGAGGTTGGAAAATCTACTGTGCTCCTGATGATACAATGAAAATGTCTTTTTCTAAATGACTGAGGCTTTATATTGTTTCATAGATGCAGAGAAGGAAAGTGCAGAGTCGAACTTTGATGAGAGACTTCCAGGTAGTCCTTTACCTCTCTCCACAGTTACTGTAAATTTTAGGCATCTTGATGGAACTAACTAAATAGGATTACAAATAGGAAATGCCAAGGATGAAATATCTAACTGCCTGTAGCCCTAGCCTTACCTATATGGGAGAAGTGGCATCACTGGAGTGAAAACAATTTAAAATTTCTTCCTTACTACTTTGAGGACATTTTTGTTGAAATCATGGGCTTTTGCCACTACAAAAACTTAACGATTGCCATATCAGCATAGATGAAGAATCCATTAAGTCTTTCTTCTGATTTCCAAATCCTATAGAGAAGTCTTTAAGATCACATAGGAACATAAAAATTGCCGTTCTAAATAAAACTCTCCGCCATCTAGTCCACGTTAGCAGTGACACACACTTCAGAGAATGGGAAAATAATGTGTCTCTGAGCAGCTGTGACAGAATCTGCTCACAGAGCTTCATTCCAGCTTCTTGCTCTGTGTCTCTTGGTCTTTCAGGTGCTCATGGTGGCATCTTGAGCTGGCTTGGTAGACCTGCATTTTGATCTTAAAGAGGAGCACACCAGAAACATCACCAAGGTTTTTACTAACATAGCTAAAACAATTGTGAAATATTTAAACTCCTGCTTGAACAAGATTAAATAATGACTTGAAAACAAATGCTCATGCTTTCTGGTCCCTGCAGAATGGCTCCTTTTATCCAGGCTTGATTTAAGTCAAGTATCTCTCAAGGACTTTCTGGGTTGAAATATCTCTGCACGGTGTCCTCTGCACCCCTAGGAGAGTCTCTCTGTCCATTGTCACCGAGGCCTGGCTGTGCATGTCTGCTCTTTGATTCTTCTGGGGTACACAGCTTGTTAGGACAGCCAAGGCAATCTGACCAATGCCTCTCCTTGTCCCCTCCATTTCCTTTGTTTTGATATTTACCACAGCCCTATAGTAAATTGATCCAGGGAGCTAAACCAGCAGAAAACTGATCCAATAATTTAAAAAAAAGTGTTTTTTTCAGCAAATATTTAGCTCGCTGAACCAGTCCCCTGAAGGTCAGATGGATGTTGATGCCATTTCAAGGAGTATCTGGAGTGGTGGTGGAGCATGGATGCTTGTTCTTGGTAGATCATCTCATCTTTATCACAAAACTACACCATCCAGGAGTAGCTAGAGGCTGGGTGACCACTGTCCATCCTTCTCCAGCTGTCACAGCCTCAGGCTTGAGCTGCCCTTGAGGAAGAGCACGGACTCCCCAAACCTTCCGGGGTGCTCAGCCTTCCCTGAGCACAGCATCCAGGACATGCCAAACCAGCAGCTATCCTCCTGATTTCTACGTGGTCAGTGGACTGTGTGCAAATAAAACAGATGTATCATCCATCAGACAGGCTTGTCTCTGCTATGCTGTAACCTCTTCCCTGCGTTGCCGTGTCTTCCATTCCGGCCAGCACACAGCCCTAAAGCACTGTTATTATATGGGTGCTACATCAGAAATCACACCACCACCATGCAATTTGCAGCCAGCTCTTGTTGCAGAGTGTGCATTCAGGGTGTCTGTTCTTTCCTATCTTTGTTTTTTAATGTTTAGCCACAATCCTTAGTGATTAATACAAATTTCTGCTAAAAATGAGAAATAGGAAAAGAATTCTGCATAAATTTGCCTCAGTGAAAAATTCTTACTCCAATGAATTACTATTATGCTACAGACAGCAGTAATAGCAAGTAAACGATTCAGTATTATTGTGATGCTGATGCTGATTGTTCGTTTCTGTTCACCAAAACAAAGAAAATCAAAAAATTGCCTGCTGTCTTCAAATCCGCCTCATATCAAATCCCCCAGGCTTCATTCCCCACCTGCACCTGCCTGACATCAGCCCAGGCCATTGATTTCCGTGAGGAAACACTCAATTTGCACTGGTGCCCACGACTGAAAAAACTTGTCCTGGCTTTTTACGAGCTTCGGCATGCCGTCTTGAAATCAGACAAAATTAGCCAGAATTTGGGAATTGGTTATTCTTTGCCTGCTGAAACGAGGCAACGTCTGCAAGCACTGCTTTGAGAATCTGTTCTTTTTGTCTGAGAACAGATGTCTGGGAGGGATTTTGGCAGGACCCACTCTGTCAAACAGTCCGGCTTTGACAGTTACTTGCTTGAGGGACGGCTGAAATGCAAAGCATTTCTGATCAGAATATCATATTCATCTGGAAGTTAATTACTGTGTCTGCCTCGGTATAAATAATTAATTATGCAAAACCCACACAGCTGTGGCTGGACAGAGTTAAGTGACTTGCTGTCAAAGCCTCACCGTTCTAGAAAAGATGAAGGGATTTAGAAGATAAGCTCTTTAACTCTTGGGCCACGCTATTGTGATAGCCTCTTCCTGATCAGATGCGAATATGATTACCACTGAGCATGCTTTTTTACAAAAGGATATTTCCCAGTTTAGCCTGTTTGGGTCCAAATAATAATCTTTTCTCAATGCTGTGGCTGCGTCAAGCTAAGAAGCCAAACACACCAATTGGTTTAGGGAAATGGATTTGCAAAGCCTCTTTGACTGCACGGTTGTGCTCAGAGCAATCATCAGCAAAGCAACATTTGCATTTGAGTGTGTATGTGTGCACGACAGTGAGTGAAGAGTGAAGGCACATGGGTGCAATAATCAACCTGTCTCATTTTATAGCTGACAAAGGTAAAGAGAAGGCCAAGTTTACAGAAATTATGAATATTGTTGACAGCAGCAGTCCAGCATCTGATCAGATGAACAGTGGAGAGGCTCATCGGTTCACTCATTGTCGAATAAACAGCATTTCTGGAAGGCGAGGGTGGAGAAACACGACTTGCTATGTTCCCCTTTATGGTATGTCGTCTACAGTAGATCACGGATTTTAAATGTACAAATAGAAGCATCAGCCCAGACTCATTTGTGATAAGTGGTTTTCTGCACGTAACTCTGATTTGCCAAAACGTTTTTGCCCACAGCACTAGTAAATGAAATGTAATAAAAAAAGCTTGGTAAATGTGTCAAATACCTTGGTGTAGGCAAACACTGCTGAGATTACTGCAGTAAAATAAACAGCTACAACCCAGAGGACATATTTTGTACCTACAAAGGATCAAATCACACTACAATTCACCAGGATGAGTACAGATCTCCACATATATTTTATTCTTTCCTTTAAGTAATGCAAAGCTGTGTAAGCCTCTATCTATGCAAATAATCAGGGAGGAAAAAAGTCTGTGAAAGCACTGAATGTAGAAAATACTTATCTGTGAATCTTTGCAGGGCTTTGGCTGTGAATCTCCTTCACTGAGCTTCAGTCTCCTTGTTTCCTAACTGTATTATTAAAATTGACTGAGTTTTATAGAGAATGTTTCATATTCCAAGGATCAAAAAATACGTTACAATACGGTGAATAGTAGAGTTGCGAGCATAAGCAAGTGCAGAAGCAATTATATATTTAGTTATAATTCACATATAACTTTGGATGTAGTAATGTGCAAAGTAAAAGGTAGTAGGAAAATGTCTTATCCTTTTAACTAAGCGTAACAGGCCTCCTATCTACCATTTGCAAGGGTACTGCAGACAGACATGACAGGACATTGGCTCAAATGGAGTAAAATGCTTTTTCTAGTGTGTCATTTTTACCATGTGCTGGATGCAGTGTAAGCACTGGATTTGAGTTTGTGTTCTTGCCACAGAAACTCAAACTACAGCCTGCCCTGCACAAAAATGCTGTCAAACACGTGACAGTAACATTTGGACTATTTCTCCATCCAGCAAGGAGCAAGTCTCCAGTTGAAGGTCCATGCACTGACTTGTGATCCTCCATGCCATTCAATTGTTAATATGCAACCTGGCACAGGTTTAGCTGACATCGCTCTTCCAGTTCAGGTAATCACCCTGAGCCAAGGACTTTTCATAACATGCAGTATTCATAAGGTCATCCAGGTTTTTCGAAGAAACCTGTCTGGCTATGTGGTACTTGTCTTCAGGGCCAGAGGATGCGTCGGGCTTTGGAGCAGCCCTGGACCTACTGAAGCCAGTGGAAGTTCAGTTGCTGACTTCGACGTAAGTATGAGCATCTATCAGTAAGTAAGTTCTACCACTGAACAGAAATGGTTGCAATGTACATCATTGTCTTTAGCTTAAGCATTCAAATACAAGTGTAATCAAAAACTGTGAGAAAGCACAAAGGAGGAATGTGACATCTGTCAAAGGTTGCAAGCCCAAAGAAAAAGTGCCAGCACTGCTTTAATGCTGCCAAATTTGGCACCTAAAAAACACATCATTTTTTGCATTGAAAAACTCCATTTTGAGCAAAACTCGTGTCTGCATGCTATCATTTCTGACAATGGCAACATCTCACATCCCTGGAAGCATTGTTCAGCAGTCATCTTCTAATTTATTTTAAATCTCACTGGAAATTATTATTAAGAGGGACAGGAAAACACGAAAGAAAAAACGAAGTTTGAGGACCCCAAAATATGGTCATGGAAAGATCCTCTTCTTGTTTCAAAAAGATGATCCCTAAATTCCTTTAGGGAATAAAAAATATAAGAAGGAGAGGACTGGAAGGAATCGTAGAATCATAGAATCATAGAATGGTTAGGGTTAGAAGGGACCTTAAAGATCATCTAGTTCCAACCCCCCTGCCATGGGCAGGGAAACCCTCCACTACACCAGGTTGCCCAAAGCCTCATCCAACCTGGCCTTGAACACTTCCAGGGATGGGGCAGCCACAACTTCCCTAGGCAACCTGCTCCAGTGCCTCATCACCCTCTGAGTGAAAATTTCTTCCTTATATCTAATCTAAATCTCCTCTCTTTCAATTTAAAGCCATTGCCCCTTGTCCTATCACTACACGCCCTTGTAAAAGGTCCTTCTCCAGCTTTCCTGCAGGCCCCCTTTAAGTACTGGAAAGCTGCAATAAGATCACCCCGGAGTCTTCTCTTCTCCAGGCTGAACAGCCCTAAGTCTCTCAGCCTGTCTTCATAGGAGAGGTGTTCCAGCCCTCTGATCATCTTCGTGGCCCTCCTCTGGACCTGCTCCAGCAGCTCCAAGTCCTTGTTGTGTCGGAGACTCCAGAACTGAACGCAGTATTTCAGGTGGGGTCTCACGAGAGCAGAGTAGAGGGGTAGAATCACCTCCCTCGACCTGCTGGCCATGCTTCTTTTGATGCAGCCCAGGATACGGTTGGCTTTCTGGACTGCCAGTGCACTTTGCCAGCTCATGTTGAGCTTCTCATCCACCAGCACTCCCAAGTCTTTTTCCTCAGGGCTGCTCTCAATCCATTCTCCGCCCAGCCTGTACTTGTGATTGAGACTGCCTCAACCCACGTGCAGGACCTTGCACTTGGTTTTGTTGAACTTCATGAGGTTCACACAGGCCCACCTCTCCAGCCTGTCAAGGTCCCTCTGGATGGCATCCCTTCCCTCTAGCGTGTCCACAACACCACACATCTTGGTGTCGTCAGCAAACTCGCTGGGGGTGCACTTGATCCCACTGTCCATGTCTCCAACAAACATGTTAAATGGCACTGGTCCCAGTACTGACCCCTGAGGAACACCACTCGTCACTGGCCTCCATTTGGACATTGAACTGTTGACCACAACTCTTTGAGTGCGACCATCCAGCCAATTCCTTATCCACCGAGTGGTCCATCCATCAAAACCACGTCTTTCCAGTTTAGAGACAAGGATGTCGTGTGGGACAGTATCAAGTACTTTGGACAAGTCCAGGTGGACGATGTCAGCTGCTCTTCCCCTATCCATCAATGCTGTAACCTCATCATAGAAGGTCACCAAATTAGTCAGGATTTGCCCTTAGTGAAGCCGTGTTGGCTATCACCAATCACCTCCTTATTTCCTATGTGCCTTAGCATAGTCACCAGGAGGATCTGCTCTATGATCTTGCCGGGCACAGAGGTGAGACTGACTGGCCTGTAGTTCCCTGGGTCTTCTTTTTTTCCCCTTTTTAAAGATGGGGGCTATGTTTCCCCTTTTCCAGTCATTGGGAACTTCACCAGACTGCCATGACTTCTGAAATATGATGGATAGCGACTTATCAACTTCATCTGCCAGTTCCCTCAGGACCCGTGGATGCACCTCATCAGGTCCCATGGACTTGTCCACCTTCAGGTTCTTTAGATGGTCTCGAACCTGATCTTCGCCTACAGTGGGTGGTTCTTCATTCTCCTAGTCCCTGCCTTTGCCTTCTGTGACTTGGGCTGTTCCGCTGGAGCTCTTGCCAGTGAAGACTGAGGCATAGCAGTCATTGAGAACCTCAGCCTTCTCCATATCCCCGGTAGCCAGGTCCCCCGTTTCCTTCCGGAGAGGGCCTACATTTTCCCTAGATCTCTTTTTATCACTGACATATCTATAGAAGCCTTTCTTGTTGCCCTTGATGTCCCTAGCCAGATTTAACCTTATCAGGGCTTTAGCTTTCCTAACCTGATCTCTGGTTGCTCGGACAATTGCTCTGTATTCTTCTCAGGCTACCTGTCCTTGCTTCCACCCTCTGTAGGCTTTCTTTTTGTGTCTGAGTTGGTCCAGGAGCTCCTTGTTCACCCATGCGGGCCTCCTGGTGTTCCTACCTGACTTTCTCTTTGTTGGGATGCACCGCTCCCGAGCTTGGAGGAGGTGATCCTTGAATATTAACCAGCTTTCTTGGGCCCCTCTTCCCTCCAGGGCTTCATCCCATTGTACTCTACCGAGGAGATCCCTGAAGAGGCCGAAGTCTGCTCTCCTGAAATCCAGGGCAGTGAGCTTGCTGTGCACCCTCCTTGCTTCTGTAAGAATCTTGAATTCCACCATTTCATGATCACTGCAGCCAATGCTGTCCTTGAGCGTCATGTTCCCCACCAGCCCTTCTTTGTTGGTGAGAACAAGGTCTAGCAAAGCACTTCTCCTCGTTGGTTCCTCTACCACTTGGAGAAGGAAGTTATCATCCATGCATTCCAGGAACCTCCTGGATTGCCTATGCCCTGCTGTGTTGTCCTTCCAACAGATATCGGGGGGGCTGAAGTCCCCCATGAGGACCAGGGCTCGTGAACGTGAGGCAGATCCTATCTGTCTGTAGAGGGCCTCATCCACCCGGTCCTCCTGGTCAGGTGGTCTGTAGCAGACCCTCACTACTATGTCCCCTCTCCTTGCTCTCCCTTTAATCCTAACCCATAAGCTCTCAGTCGGGACCTCATCCGTCCCCAGATGCAGCTCCATGCACTCTAGCTGGTCTTTGACATAGAGGGCAACCCCTCCTCCTCGTCTCCCCTGCCTGTCCTTCCTAAAAAGCCTGTACCCTTCTATTCTGACACTCCAGTCGTAGGATTCATCCCACCGCGTCTCCGTGATGCCAATAAGATCATATTCTAACAGGCGCGCACACACTTCTAACTCCTCTTGCTTATTCCCCATGCTGCGTGCATTAGCATAAAGGCATTTAAGTCATCTGATTATCTGCCAAAACATGTCAAGAAGCCTTGTCGGCCTCAGTTTGGCATCGGTGGCAAGCATTGCTAACAAAGGTTCTCAGCACAAGATTATGTTGGAAAGCAATTTTTTATCAACAGTTTTCTTGAATCCTAGTATCCTGGTTGTTATTGGCATTTTGTGAGATTCTCATATTCTAGGTAGATTCAACTAAGCTTTGTCACCCCACGTCGTGGTACATTACCAGGACATTCAACTTTACTGACACCACTCAACGCGCTCATCGTTTTCGCTTTCCCTCATTCAGTCTGTTCACACTTTTCTTTGTCTGTGTGCTCGTTTGTCTTCTTTCAACCATCCCTTGGCAGAGCTCTCTCACCATTCCTTCTCCTGAGGGCAGTGCCTTCACACAGTCTCTTTGTCCTCTCATCCTCCTTCCTGATTCAGCCCTTCTTCTGCAGCCCAGCCATGAACGCCTAACACCATCCATCATCCATGTGCGCTCAGCAGTGCCTGACTTGCCTTCTTTCATATCACTGTTTAAATTACACCATCTTGACATCCTCCTAAATGGATCAGCGCTTGTCCCCTGAATTCAAATCTCACCCAGCTTTGTTTGCAACAAAGACTGTATGGATAGATATGAAGAAAGGTAGGGTTACAGGTACTACTACAGGTTTTTTCTCATTCTATATCATTGTTTGAAGAAAATATGAAGTGTATTTCTATGTTAAGCATATATATCCATATATGCATATAGATCTCTCTCTCTTTCACATACATATGTGTGTATATATATATGTGTGTGTGTGTATGTTTTTTTATTTTAGCCTTTCAGTGCTCCCAGAGGGCATTTATATAGGCGGTAACAGAATTTTAGTAAAAGAAATTGAGTAACTGGAGTATTGGGAGACTTAAGTTACTGATGAGTCGGTATTTCTGCAGTTTCCAACTTCAGCCCTTAAATCCTCCCTATGTCTCACAGTAGACATCTTAGGTGTTTTGTGGAACAGAGTTTCAAGTTCAAGTTTCCCATTCGTACATGATTTAAATAACAAGGTTGTGAGGCTAAACTAATTCTTCTGACTTACTGAAATGCCATGACAATGAGGCTGTATAAACATCTAGCCAAATAAAAATGAACAGTAGATAGGCAATTTGGTTCTTACATCCTGTCCCATTTGGGGTACAATTTTAGTAGTTTATCTAGAGTAACTTACCCATTTCTCAAACTACATCCCATTTTATTCATTCCTTTCTTCTGTGCATTTAGGCCTAGGGGCAAAATGTATTATGAGTATCTGGGGATGCAAGTGTTACTGAAGCAACAGACTTGTCTTGCCACTTAGTGGGATCTCCACATGCTGACATAATTGTATGAAAACACTGCTTGTTCACTACAGGATTTGGGCTGAGGCTGCTTTCTCTCCATATATTTTAAATCCTTGCACATTTCCTAGGATGCTCTTAGGTCCTTTGGGATAAGAAAGTATAATAACTCATGTTCAGTTCCCATGGGTCTCCTCCATTATACTGTTCATGTTCTTCCCTCAGGCCTTGACCTTTGAAGAACTTTACCACACCTACCTCTGACTTTAAGGGAAACGTTCTTAAATTTAAAGACATCCACTGCTGTAATGCAGCCAACTAGGGTCGTTGGAATGATATTGTCCATGCATGCAAGCAAATGTATGCTAGAGACAAATATGTTCCCTAAAGTTACATGAGGGCTGTACATTATCATCTGCCTCAGTGTCCTTAAGAACAAGCCCCATGGAAATCCTTTTGGTCAGGTCTCCTCAAGCTAGCTCAGGATGTGAAGCTTGTGTATAACAGTGTGGGAACTCACCAATGCATATCTATTTCAGGAAGATTACCTTCTCTTTCCAGGAGCTTCTGATAAAGTGACTTCAGCATGTAATACGTTATTAGCGGAGAAGAAACACTGTGCCTTCCCCATTATAAACCTCTGCTCACGACTCCCAGCAGTAGCAGGCAGGTCACTGAGTCACTATTAACCAATAGCTGACAGCTAATTGATTTTACACTTGTGTATCAGTGCTTGCAAACCATAATTTAAAAGCTAATTTGCTTCGTACTTTTAATATCATGGGCAGTTTTGTATCCTATCCTACAAAGCCCGAGCTCATCACAATCCATCATTTTTACAGCTATTGGCCCCAAAAATGGTCTTTTGTAAATTCATACTCTATAACACTCTTATCTCTTAACCCAAATGAAAGAAATAGCCCTCCAGCACCGGTTGTCTCATGGAGACATCAAGGGAGAGTTTTCAAAACTGAAGCCACTTTAGGGTAGTTTTAATGAGGCCATGTTTGCTAAAGCTTGACTGACAGAAATAATAAGTTAGCATTTATGAGGGAACCCTCAGAAATTGAGCTACAGCAGGCAAAAAGCCAGCAGAATTTGTTGTGCTGTTGAAATATCTCCTAAAATAGCTCTCCTAGCCCAGCCTAATGCAATTAAAGTTACTGATGTACATAATATGAAAACTGGGAGCTCTTCCTGTTAATAACCACTGTGTAACTGAGGTAATCCATTTCATTAATTTAATATACACTTTCATATCCCCCGATAACAGACGTATAATTAAAGTGATAGGCTTTGCATTCCAAAATGGAAGTTTGCAAAGGGCACTTTTATAAAAACAAAGCATTTTGCTTAATAATTACTCAATGTCATTTTGGTTTACACCTTTTCTTTTAATAAAGTATCAGTAGTAAAATTCAGTACAAATTGATATTTCGTAGAATTATAGAATCATAGAATGGTTTGGGTTGGAAGGGACCTCAAAGACCATCTAGTTCCAACCCCCCTGCCATGGGCAGGGAAACCCTCCACTACACCAGCTTGCCCAAAGCTTCAGCCAACCTGGCCTCGAACACTTCCAGGGATGGGGCATCCACAACTTCCCTAGGCAACCTGTTCCAGTACCTCATCACCCTCTGAGTGAAAAATTTCTTCCTTATATCTAATTGAAATCTCTCTTTCAGTTTAAATCCATTGCCCCTTGTCCTATCACTGCACACCCTTGTAAAAAGTCTCTCTCCAGCTTTCCTGTAGGCCCCCTTTAAGGGCCCCCTTTATTTGTACTGGTCAGCTTTATCAGTAAGAAAGCATGTTGTCCAGTGAAGACGAATTTTCAATAAAAGAGTAAGTGATTGTAAAAGATGTGACTGGTGTGTTTAAAATACTCATTGCAGTTGGAAAAGATCTTGCGTTCAGCGCTGGGGCTTCCAACATAAGAAAGACATGGAGCTGTTGGAGTGGGTTCAGAGGAGAGCCATGAAGATGATCCGAGGGCTGGAACACCTCTGCTATGAGGACAGGCTGAGAGAGTTGGGGTTGTTCAGCCTGGAGAAGAGAAGGCTCCAGGGTGATCTTATTGCAGCTTTCCAGTACTTAAAGGGGGCCTACAGGAAAGCTGGAGAGGGACTTTTTACAAGGGCATGTAGTGATAGGACAAGGGGCAATGGCTTTAAATTGAAAGAGGGGAGATTTAGATTAGATATAAGGAAGAAATTTTTCACTCCGAGAGTGGTGAGGCAGTGGAACACGTTGCCCAGAGAAGCTGTAAATGCCCCATCCCTGGAAGTGTTCAAGGCCAGATTGGATGAGGCTTTGAGCAACCTGGTGTAGTGGAGGGTGTCCCTGCCTGTGACAGAGGGGTTGGAGCTAGATGATCTTTAAGGTTCTTTCCAATCCTAACCATTCTATGATTCTATGACATTCAAGAAAGCTATATATTCATGAAACTAAATGAGTGAAATAATTATTAGATAGGAAACAGATATGCCAAGATTCAGAAGCCATGGTAGTGTTGGACTGTATAGGTTTTAGTTTGTGAGGATATAGTGTGATATTACAAAGTGTGGCAAGATCTTACGTTGCTCATGAAGTAAAGATATTCCCTTGTAAAGATGAATGTACCTGAAATTTAAACTCATTCCTATACCACCTCTGCAAATGAATAGAAGCTTTTAGTGTAAATATCTTAAAATTTTCTTCCCCACAGCTATGTTGAGAAGTAAACATGCAGTTCTTTCGTTGTGGTTCTTCACTAGCAATGAGCCTTATCAACAGCTTCTGAATAGCTTTGTGGAAAGGTCACTGGGGAAAAACTTGGCTATTAATGGAAGCATTAAGATTTGTTATATATTTAAAGGTCAACTGATATGAGTTCTCCTGTAATACCAATCATTTATGGTTCCAGAAGCAAAGAAATGCCTATGGCTGTGTTTGCGGACTTCTACTTTCAGTTCAGAGTATTGGCAAAGAAACATCCACGTGCCAAAGCCATGCTCTGTTCATCCAATGCTTGCATACATTGCCTCACCTGAGTGATTTGACAAGCCCTTTTTCACTCCTCCTTCCTCTTTCAGGGAATTGAAAATTATATTTTGGTATAAATGAGGTGGGAAGAATTGAAAGTATTTTCTTTCTTCCCTCTGTTTTTTTCAAAATTTTTACTTTTGCTTTTAAGAGGATGAGGCTACAAATGTCTTCTGAGTGGTTGTCTGTGCACCCTGGCAGGGATACCCTGAGGAGAGGGACAAGAGGCAGGGCTGGTGCTTGCAAGTACAGGGAGAGCAGTCCTGGGCATTGGCACCCCTGGGCAGCAGTGTACCAGATCCTGGGGAGTGGCAGGGGTGAGGCATATGCCTGAGTTTAGGTGAGAGATGAGCATTTACAGTGTTGGACTTATGTGAAACTAAGTAGAAAGTTTCATCTCCACTTACTTTTTCAGGTGCTGTTGTCCATTCACCACTATTAATGCTAATCTGTTTTTTCATTGCCTTTGACACACTTGTTGCGGAGAAAAGCTTATGAATGTGGTGAGCAAGCAGCTTAAAAGTCCAAACAAAACCAGAAGTAAAGGAACATCCTGAGTTGGAAGTGACCCACAAGAATTATCAAGTCCAACTCCCTAATTCACACAAGGCAACCTATAAGTTAAACCACATAACTAAAAGCTTTGTCCAGAGGGTTCTTGAACCTTCAACAGGCTTGGAGCCATGAGCACTTCCCTGGGGAGCTTGTTCCAGTGCTTGATCACCCTCTCAGCGACAAATATTTTCTTAATATCCAATCTAAACTTCCTGATGCAGTTTTAAGCCATTCCCCTGTATTCTATCATCAGACACCTGAAAGAAGAGATCAGCATCACCCTCTCGTGAGGAAGTTGTAGAGAGCGAGGTCGGTCCTCAGCCTCCTCTTCTCTAAGCTGAACAAACTTAGTATCCTCAGCCACTTCTCATAAGTCATGCCCTATAGTCTTTTCATCATCTTTTTTGCTCTCCCTTGGATATTCTGATATTTTTATATTATTCTCATATTGCACAGTCCAAAACTGCACACAATACTTAAGGTGACACCACACCAATGCTGAGTGTAGCTGGACAATCACTTCTTTCGACCAGTTAGCTATACTGTGCTTAATGCACCCCAGGATATTGTTGCCTTTTTGGCTGTCAGGGCACATTGTTGACTCATATTTAGCTTACTATCATCCGAAATTCCCAGATCCCTTTCTGCAGGGCTGTACTCCAGCCTCCTGTCCCCAAATCTATATGTATATCCAGGATTACACAGTCCCAGGTGCAGAATCTTCATTTTTTCTTGTTAAATTGCATATAGTTGGTGGTTGCTCTGTGCTCTACCTTTTGAGATCTCTCTGTAACACCCCTCTACCCTTGAGGGAATCAACAGCTTCTCTTAATTTAGTATCATCAGCAAATATACTTAGTGTGTACACAACTCCTGTGTTCAGGTCATCGATAAAAACATTGAAAAGAACTGGCCCTAAAATTGAGCCCTAGGGAACACCACTAGTGATTGGCCTCCAGCCTGATGCTACCCCATTTACAACATCACTTTTAGTCCAACCTTTCAGCCTTTAGTCCAACCTTTCAGCCAATTGTCCACCCATCATATTGTGTACATATCTAGCTATATGCTGGACATTTTGTCCAGAAGGACACTGTGAGAGACAGTGTCAAAAGTTTTGCTAAAGTAAAAAAATTCATCACATCTACTGCCTTGGTGTATTTTATTCAGTTTCTTTATTCATCATTATTTTTCTAGTGTTTTAACCTCAGCAAAATCAAGATTCAGTTAGGGTTCTTGAGACAACCTGTTACCTTTGCCAATTAGTGCATAGCAGGGTAAAAAATTTATGAGATAGGAACTAGATCTGTATTCAGTCAGCTCATTAACTGATATCATTATCAAACTGATACAGGAATCATTAAAAATGTATTGGATGTAAATAGCTTTCAATCTATATTCAGTTGGCTGGATTTACACCAGTAGTGCTAATACATACTCTAAGCCACCCGTTCACTTAATGAATGCTAGTAACTATATGCACAATTCTTACTTTCATGAACACAAATTTTTCATAATAATTAAGGACATGTAAAGTGTAGAAAAGCAAAAGCATAGAAATTAAAAGTTAAGGTACCTAGATATGAACATACATTTGCTATCTCTTAGACGTATAGTTATCATAGAATCATAGAATCATAGAATGGTTAGGGTTGGAAGGGACCTTAAAGATCATCTAGTTCCAACCCCCCTGCCATGGGCAGGGAAACCCTCCACTACACCAGGTTGCCCAAAGCCTCGTCCAACCTGGCCTTGAACACTTCCAGGGATGGGGCATCCACAACTTCTCTGGGCAACCTGTTCCACTGCCTCGCCACTCTCAGAGTGAAAAATTTCTTTCTTATATCTAACCTAAATCTGCCCTCTTTCAGTTTAAATCCATTGCCCCTTGTCCTATCACTACATGCCCTTGTAAAAAGTCCCTCTCCAGCTTTCCTGTAGACCCCCTTTAGGTACTGGAAAGCTGCAATAAGATCACCCTGGAGCCTTCTCTTCTCCAGGCTGAACAGCCCCAACTCGCTCAGCCTGTCTTCAGAGGAGAGGTGCTCCAGTCCTCTGATCATCTTCGTGGCCCTCCTCTGGACTCGTTCCAGTAGCTCTATGTCCTTCTTGTGTTGGGGACTCCAGAGTTGAGCGCAGTATTCCAGGTGGGGTCTCACGAGAGCAGAGTAGAGGGGCAGAATCACTTCCCTCGACCTGCTGCCCACGCTCCTTTTGATACAGCCCAGGATACGGTTGGCTTTCTGGGCTGCCAGCGCACATTGCCGGCTCATGTTGAGCTTCTCATCCACCAGCACTCCCAAGTCCTTTTCCTCAGAGCTGCTCTCAATCCATTCTCTGCCCAGCCTGTACTTGTTCATGGGATTGCCCTGACCCACGTGCAGGACCTTGCACTTGGCCTTGTTGAACTTCATGAGGTTAAGGATCATCAACAGGAAAGTCCTCCTGGATCATAAACTACCTGTTACAACCCTACCTTGGCTTCAGGAGAGGCCAACCTTGCAATAAGCTCCACTCTAAAACACAAGAGTCTAAAGCACTATTTACTTCTGTCAGACCCCTAAAAATCTGACAAGCACTGTGGCTGTGATCTGAGATGGAATATGTGAGGTTATGGATCAGGCTGAAAAAGGGGGGAGGGAATGGACCTTCCTAAACCAGTAACTCCTTGCCTGGGTCCCCAGCAGCAGGAAGACCAAGCCTACTCTGCATCTGTCTTCTGTCCCAGCTTCATCTCTCCTTCTTCCCAGGGCTGCTCTTAGCTGCAACTCACACTCACAAGAAGGCAAACTTCTGTTTAATTTAAACCACTAGGAAAGACCAACCTTTTTCCAGGTCCCCTTCCTTACATTTACACCAGTCTAAAGAGATGTCTTCTCCTCTTTATTCCCACTCTGTACGAAGAAAAACAAAACAAAACACCTGGAAGAAATCTGAAAAATCAAATCCAAACCCAGAAAACCTCACATCTGATGTAAAAGAGACACCAAGAAAAGCCCTGCGCAGTCAGAGTTTGGCCTACTTATTTAATATAGGCTGTGTGATATATTTTTTGTGGGGAAAAAAAAGATCATTGTGTTATTTCATGTAGCTGGCCTTCTTCCACTTCCACCAGCAGGGAGCAGTTTAAACTTGCCCGCATGTGGATCTCTTTGCAACTCCTAAACAGTGTTATTACTGTGAACCAAAATTATTTTGTTTCACTTGAATGAAAATAATTTTTCTATTATAGCTGTTTTAAAGACCATGTGCTGTTTGACTGTCAGGTGTTGTTTTTCCACACAGTGGTACTTACTCTGTAGCATGAAACAGGTGCAGTCTTAGGGGTGTACAAACTGACAGCGTACGTGGGAATTTATCCATTTTGAAGAGAAAAATACAAAAAGCTGCACTTTGCATGTCTGAGTAAGGAATCAATAAAACGACTACTTGCAAACTCTGCAGTTTCAATAGATGGAGATAAAGATGAGAAAAAGTTTCTGAAAACTGCATTTTAGACATTTTGGCACAGTTAAAGCCTAACTTTCCATCCTTCGGCTCTTCAGATGTAACCTTCCCCTATGGTGATATTAAATACATCAATAAGCAGCACCTAGGATACCACTAGATTTATCAGTATTAAAATAAATATTGCTGCTGTAACTGCAGGAGTTGACTGCAGGTTAAGATCTGGCTTTTAACTGTCAGTTGCTCTGTGCACAGGAACTATATTCTGTGTCAGACCTGTGGTCCCTTGAAGCAGCCAGTGATAAACAGCAGAGGAATCCCGCAGCTAGGAAATGTGGAATAATCCTTCTCATTTAGCTTTTCCCTCTTCGTCTTGAATAGCTAAAGGGTGACGTATTCTGAAACAGGAAAATTTATCATTTGAAAAATGTATATATGAAACTTCTATTTTAATTTCTCAATTCTGCTAGATAATTCATTGCAATAATTTCTTGTTATTGTAAGTTCTATTGCTTAATTATCTGGTGATAATTGCCAATGATAACTGAGAGATGAATGCATGGAAAAGGGTTAGATGATACACACAAATAGAACTGCCAGAAATGCAAAAAACTCTTCTGAATTTCTCAAAGGGAGAATTATAGATTAGGCATGATCTAATAATTAATATCTCGTAATGAAAGAAGTAAACGCCAGTCTTAAGTAATGATGAGTTCTCTTATTTTTAAGTAAGTCCAAAAAGATTTTAGGTATTACACCTCACAGATACTGTGTACATGGATAAAGCGGTCATCTGAGCAGCTGAGTTGCCATGCAGGAGCCACACACAAATCAGAGCCTGTGTGGCCCTACCTCAGAAGCAAGTATGGTCACCACTAGAAGATCAATGCTATCTTTCTTCTCACAAAAGCTTGTGAGAAAGCAGGAGCAAGGCAACCAACACCAAAACAGGGCAATGCTACTGAACAAAAGAATCAAAAAGAGTGTCTTTGTAAATAGGCAGTTCTGCTTGGCTTCTTTGAAAAATAAATGTCTGAATTTAATTCACAGCATCTGCTTCTGTATTTCAGTAAAGTAATCAAAAATGTGTTACAAAAAGCAGTCAGCTTCTGAAGAATCACTACGAAGACATCTGGTTGGAAGCCCAGTCCTGCAATATTCTCTGTTAGCTATAATACTTGCCCTGCTAGATTCGGAAAGAGTCTCTCACTACCTAATTAGACAGTTTGGAAGTGATGCAGAACTTACTTTCCCCACTTCATCTTCCTAAACGCAGCAGTACTGTTGGCATCCTGATTGCCACCACCTCCCTTTCAAGTTCATTTCAGCCTGGAAAACACTTCCTGACAAACATGTTGGGTTGTCCCCAGGGAAGGCATAATATTCCCCTCTTTCAGGATGGCTTCCCCCATCCCAAGGTGTGCAACAGGGAGAAGGTAAGAGCAATTTCCTGTCCATGGCCCAGTCACCTTTATAGGAACATAGTAAGAATAGACCCAATAGAGTCTGCCACACAAACAGGTTTGTGGCCATGCTCTGGTGAGCCATCTGGGATGACCGTGTGGTTTCAAAACATTTCTGAACATTACATCTACTGTATTTAGAGAGGCAGACACAGACAGACACAACAACCATTGGCTTGCACTCCTGGAACACGTAGGATGTAGTTCACCTTTCTCCTGAAAAAAGCTAAAGCAATCTTGAATGATATTCCACACAGACAAAGTCACAGTGTCGTGGTTTAGGCCGATCCAGCAACTAAACTCCACACAGCCACTCTCTCACTCCTTCTCCAGTAAAGTGGAGAGGAGAAACATATAATAAATGAACTGAGGGTGGAGACAAGAACAGAGAAGGAGCACCCACCAACCATGGTCCTGGGCAAAACAGACTCGGCTTTCTCAAAATAAAACAATTTATTAGCAGTTACTTAAAAGGGACAAAGGGAAACAAAACTGGTTACTTGAGAGGATAAAAAATAAACAAAGCCAGATCTTAAAACTGACACCTTCCCCCTCCCCCCGTTTCCTTTTCTTCCCGGCTCTACCTCCTCCCCCCAGTGGCACAGGGAGGCAGGGAATGGGGGAGTGCAGGTCAGTTCATTCCGTGCTGTTACTGCCGCTCCTTTCTCAAAGGAGGAGGAGTCCTTACACCCCTTTTCCCTTGCTCCAGTGGGTCCCTTACTCACGAGGAAAATCCACAAACTTCTCCAGAGTGAGTCCTGCCCGCAGGATGCAATCCTACCCCATCGGATTGCCCCAATGCGGGCTTTACCACAGTCTCGGATTCTTAGGGAGTTGTGGCCACTCGCTTCAGCATGGGTCGTTCCACGGACTCTAGATGCATCTCTACCTTGTCGTCCCCATGTTTCACGACCATCCTCAGGCTCAGGCATCTCTTCTCCAACGTGGCTTCTCCACAGGCTGTGAGTGGGTCTCTGCTCCACTGAGTCTGTCCTGGCTGCAGGGGGGCCGCTGCCGTCTCGCCACTGGTTGGTTGCAGGGGAAACTCAGCCCCAGCACACCTCATCCCATTCCATCTTCACTGAGCCGGTGTCGGTGTGGCCGTTTCTCTCAGATCTCAGTCCTCTCTGGGTGAACTCGGCCCAGTGGGCACCCCTGGAGCTGGGCACTCCCCAACTTCCCCAAGCGACTGCCACCGCCATCCTCAGCAGGTGGTGCCGTCCTGGAGCAGGCAGCTCCCCGCTGGGGGCTGGGGAGAGGAGGCAGGGCCCCCCTCCTCTCTCCTCGCTCCTGGGCAAAGCACCCCTTTCCAGTTCCTTTGTCCCAACGTAAACAGGGCAATTCGCAGAGGCGCCAATTGGCTCAACCCCGAGGGGGATGGGAGTCAGATCTGGTGGCCAGAACTGGGGAGGTCACAGGGAGCAAATCCCCTCTCCCGCCACCAGAACACGCACCCTCCCCCATCAAACCATCACACACAGATAGCACAGACAATCATCATGGATTAGCTGGTTTGTATGACTTACTGTGTGTAAGGCAGCAACCAATGACTCCTATAATGTTTTGCTGTATGCTCCTTAACATCCACTGTAGTGTTTTGTCCTGCACTGAGATGTGTGTCCTAGGAAGGACCAAAAACTCTTAAAAATAAACGTATAGCCAAAGGTTGGAACAAATGAGAAGGTAAAAGGCCAGAGTCTTGGCAAGGGAAAAGAGTAGTGAGGAGGCATTGTGTGGATGTCTGGGTTTGGTGCAGAAGAGAAGGAGAATTGGAGGATGGATTTGTTGTGTGTCCTCTTGTCAGGGCTTGCTAATGAGAAGTGAGATGTATTCCAAATGGATAAGAGGAATAAGGAACTGCAGAAACTGGATGTCTGAAGGAGGTCTGATGCATGGTTTAGGTCTCCATTTTAAATAAGCAGGATGAGCAGGAGAAGGTGTGAGAGCTACAGTGCTACAGGTAGAGATGAGGAATATAGTGGCTTCCTGAGTGTCAAAACAGTACAAATTGTTTTGTCTTGTTTTGATTTGTTCTGGTTTGTTTTGTTTCTAATAAAGACCTTTGCTCTAAATCATGCTTGGCTCATCAGTCTGACTTCCTGCTCAGAACTCAGACCTGGCAATTTCAACTGTGCAAAGAGATCTTAGAGTCACTGTTTGGTATTTCTCTGAAATCAGCAGCTCATTGTGCAGGCTGGATAGGTCTCTGAGCAACTTGATTTAGTTGAAGACGTCTCTGCTTGTTGCAGGGAAATTGAACTAGATGACCTTCAAAGGACCCTTCCAACCCAAAATTTTCTGTGGCTCTATGATTCTATATTTCACCTTCAGAAAGTTCATAGATGAAACAAAACTGCGAGAAGTGGCCAATACACCAGATGGTTGTGTTGCCATTCAGAGGGACCTAACAAGCTGGGGAAATGGGTTGAGAGAAATCTGATGAAGTTCAACAGGTGGAAGTGCACAGTTCTTTGCCTGGGGAGGAATAACATATGCACCCATAAACACTAGGGGCTGACCAACTGGATAACTTCTCTGCAAAGAAGTACCTTGGGGTCCTGATGGACAACAAGCTGATCATGAACCAACAATACACCTTCACAGCAGAGGAGGATAACAACATCCTGGGCTGCATTAGGCAGAGCATTGCCAGCAGGTTGAGGGATGTGATCCTTCCCCTCTGCTCACCACTGTTGAGAGAAATCTGGAGTGCTGTGTCCATTTCTGGTCTCCCAGTACAAGAGACAGATGCACATACTGGAGTAAGCCCAGTGAAGGGCCATGAAGATGATAAAGGGGCTGGAATTTTGTTCGTATCAATATAGGCTGATAGAGCTGGGATTGTTCATGCTGGAGAAGATAAGGCTCAGAAGGGATCTTACTGATGTGTATACATAACTGATGGAAGAAAATGAAGATGAGGGACCCTTCTTAGTAGAGCCCACTGGCAGGACAAAAGGCAATGGGCACAAATTAGAACGCATCACTTTCCATCTGAGCACAAGAAAATATTTTTTTTTACTGTGAGGGTGATTGAACACTGGAACAGGTTGACCAGAGAGGTTGTGAATATCTACATCTGTGGAGATACTCAAAATCTGACTGGACGTGGTCCTGGGCAATCAACGTCAGCTGACCCCTCTTGAGCAGGAAGACTGGACTAAATGAGGTCCTTGCAAACCTCGGCCATTCTGTGATTCTATAAATATTTAGCAAGCACTTACCTGTTCTGTAATCTGTTCTATACTAATGCCCTTTGAATTTTATTAATTTCTTTTTCACGTGAAGCAGAGATTTCAAGACTTCATTGAAAACTGGTTATGAGAAAAATAAATGTGAGTAAGAAAGGAGAGTGTGACTGAATCCCTCCTGTCAATAAATAAGAAATTGTATCCTTTAAACAAGCATCCTTGGACTAATAACTGCACAGATGGACAGCCTGGTTACTTAGTAGTCTGTGGGAACGAAGTCCATAGTTAGATGATGTTCAGACGTTTTTTTCCCTAGACTGTTTCCTTTTCAGGTGGTGCTTGTAGTGGTTGAAGCATGCAGAGAGGGATGGATGACAGAAAAATGAAGTTCAAACAACTCTTGTTTCAGAACTGTAGCAGTACTCTAACTCAATAAGAAAAAGAATTATGGTGTCCCAGCAGATAGATTGTTCTAGTCACATCCGATCACCAGAGAATCAATTGCATAATCAAAGACCCTCTTCAATCTCTCTGGCATTTAACCACAGCCATCCATTGGACTTATCCTATGAAATTCATGAGGAAAGACACAGACATAATTGCATGTTACTGATATACAAGCCTATATATATTTCCAGTGTTTCAGAGTATTCTAGGAACACGTTCCTTAAATGCATTTTCCTTTAAAATGCAAGGATCAAAATCTGGAATTTTATACACACTCTAATATTTTATTTTGATTTTTAAAGAGCTCTGATTCATGAGCGGTCAAAACTTACTTGGAATGAGCTAAAGTTAATCCTGTCTTCAGCTGTCTGACCTATACCTCTCCTGGAGGTCTATGCTCACATACCAAAAAGACAGCTCCTGAATCAGCAGTTCTGAATTGCCATTGTTTTCAGACTGGAATATTAAATAAAAAAGACATTGCAGTTTCTTATTTATTTTGGGGAAGTTACAATTTGGTGGCTGCTATGCAGGCATCTGAGCTGGAGGGGAAATGTGGTGGGCAGCTGGAGAAAGCATACGCTAGGGTCTTCCCAAGGTACACCATACCTGCTTGTAAATCAGAGGCTGAAGTCAATGCTGAATGAAAGCTAGCAGGAGGACAAAATGCGCAGCATGTGAAAAAAAAAAAAAGTCAAGCTGTACTTTAATAAATAGGTGTCTTTTTAGTTTGGCGGCAGTGCAAGAGATGTTTTGGAGAAGGCAGTTCCCTATTAGAAATAGGTGCTACGTCAAACCACATTTGGTTCTGAGCAGAAAGGGTGAAAAAAGAGAGAAAACAAATGATCCATAAAGCTTTATCATATTACTCTTAATTGGAGGAGATGAGCTTGGAAGAATTTGCTGATTCTCTTGCTACCTAGGCAAAGCTTATTATTATTTGCAGTCATTGAATAATGCATTCTGTTTTCCGACGTTGTCTCAAGAAGTGTTTTGATTTGATGTACGCTTGCATGATTTAAACCCTGGACTCTGTCAGGCTATGATAAAAGCTGCCATCACCTCACCAGGAATTTCCTGTAATGTATAAACACTTGACTTCACGCTAACCTTCCCTCCTGCCTCTCCCACATCCTTGCATGCATATCAATGACTGCTGAAAAGGGCACTGCTGTATACCAAGTCCTAGTCAACAGCTCGAATTGATCAAGGCCTAAGGATTACTGCAGCACTGACTGCTAATCAATAGATATTGAGTGCAATCCCCTGCTCTAAATTCAACAGGGTTAATAAGTGTCTACAGAAAACAATGGTCTGAAACACAATCTCCTGTTCAGTGAGGGAGGGGAGGTAGAAATGTTTGCTTCAGCAGCTGCAGATAAAACCTGTGGGAGGCAAAGCTTTAGCTTTTACCCAAATTTGGCCTGAAGCATTCTTGATTTGCTAAGTGTGCTGTGCATTAGAGACAGCTTTGCTGCTGACAAGAGAAATACCACATATGATGACATGTTTCTGAGCTCCCGAAAGTCTTTGTTTGATCTCTTTTACTCAGAAACGGCATGTGAAGCTCCTTATGGTCCCATCTATTAGACCTTTGGTTTTGCCTTTTATGCTTCATATGCAAGACTAAGCACATGCAGGATGGAGGAAAGGAATTCAATTTAATAGCTGGCCAAATGCCCTTTTCTCTTTTAAATAGGCAGCGATGCTATCTTGAGATGAAAGGTGAGACTTAAACAGAGAAGCAAAACTGCTTGTAAAAGGTCTGAATTTCTAATAACTGCTTGATGGCAAAAAACGAAGCCAATCCCATCCCCCAGTTTTATGTGATTTACAGAGTGAACTTTTAGTACAATTTAAGATCCTCAGTGAAAAACCTAGTACTGAGAGACAGTGTGCCAAACTATCTGACTAAGCTGGGGTAGTCAGCCAAGTTCAGTATCTGCTAGCTGATGATGAATGGTGACGTCTCAATGCTTGCTCAACATCTGTCTGCCTACTTCACTTCTAATTGCACACCCGTGGATAACTGGGAAGAGGGGAAGGCTAGATTTCACCAGGGCAGTGTAACATGACCTATGCACAAGTGTGAAGGATTAGGTGGGTATGCCTATGCTGTGAATTCAAACACACCTTCAACAGATGTCTGGCTTACTACAGGTGGGCATGCCCGGTTCAGGATTATTGGCTGTCTAAACCTCTTTGAGGTAATACAGGAGGGTATGCTTTTGCTGGTCACTGTGGTTTTACTGAATTGCTCAGTGAGAGGAATCAGCAGAAATGCTGCTTCTTATCAGCGAGAAGAGCTGCACTTGCTAACAGGCTATGGAATATGAAGATAGGTGTACCATGACGTGTCTTCCACAGTCACCACTCTTCCACAGATTAAGACAAATATATCACACTATCTGCTGACGTATGTAACAGTCGCACAACACTTTAAAGAAGAGAAACAGCATTTATTTATTTTTCTTTGAAGTTGTCTGTCATTTTCCTTTTCTGTTATTTTGCCTGTTTTTTTATAATTTGATGGGGATTCAGTTAATGCTACAACTTCTATATTACTTAAATACAAATCCATTCCCTTGTGTTGGCCTAAAAGTAGAGAACACACTCGGTATTCCTTATTTCTGTTGTGCTGTACTTTTTCCATTAGTATAGTAGTATTAATAGTCTCAAAATGCAGGCAAGGGAAATGTGTAGTATGAAATGGGGTTTGTTAAAAAAAGACCCTCTATTATCTGTTGCAAGATCATAGGAAACAGAGTAAAGGGACTTCAAGAGGTCATTTAGCACCTTCTCCTTCAGCTCTTACGCCTTTCATCTCATCCCTTCCCTTCAGCTTTTACCTCTCCCTTTTTTACCTGTTACATTTTTCCTTTTTTTTTTTTTTTTTTCTTTGCCTGGTCCTCTGCTTTGTCTTCTTTAAGCTTTGGGATGAGCATATCAAAACAGGTACACAAGAAATCCTGACTCACAGCGGTAGCCCCACTGACTGTAAAGGTAGCAGGTAACTATGTCTCTTGTTTGTAAATTAAAGGGGAGACAGGCTTCATCTACGTTCTGTTCCCAAAACATAATCCTCACCGTGGAGTTACAGCAATATGGAGTTACAATAAAACAACGATGACAGATTTATAACACTGCTTTTAGGACTTTTGGTTTGCCAGTGTAGCTCTGAGTCTGTAAGAACAGAGTTTGGTACTATGGGGAATCAGGGCCTTTGTATACCAAGACAAATGACTTCCAAATTGGAACTCAGCTATGGACTCAGGCTCCATTGTGAGGGTTAATTTCGTTTCACTCAGAAATAATTATTGCTGGCTTATCTAAAGTAGCAGAAGCTTGGAACAGGAGAGTACTTCACTCCTCCTGGCACAAAGACAGTTGTGATAATGTAAGTTATATAAAAGGTGCCAAGCTAAAACAGGGAGAGGAAATAAACCCATCAACAGAACGGTGACTTTAGCCACTTTCCCACTGTCCAGATTATTTTTCCTAATTCATTACATTTATATTGACAACTTTCTATTCTGACCAGTAGCTTGCAGGAAGTGTTACATTGCAGCTTCCCACCAGAGAACGAACCAGTGACCTAAAATTGTGGTATATTTTTATGGCAATTATTAAAATTGCATGAAATCTGTTAGTCCTTGAACAGCAGAAATGGCCTGCAGCAAGGAATCCTCTTTCAGGGAACTAAGCCCAAAAGCTAATACTCAGTTCCCAGTCAGCATTAATACAGATTCTTCTCACTTGCCCTAGAAATTCTCTGCTTAAAATTACATGAAAATACCACACACCTAAAGGACATGGCAACATATAGAAAATACTGAGATGTTGAGATCCACTCCTGTGTGTGACCGTGTCTCCCGCCAGCTCCTGCACTATTGTGAGTACCTCGCAATCCCATCTGGAGCTCAGGACTTCCTGGCACTGGCTGATTAACAGACAGGTATCTAGCTGGAGTAAAGACTAAATCATTCATTACATGATTAAAGAAATGATGTTATAAAGCAAGATTAAAGATTTAGGATGAAGTTTTCCTGGAAGATAAAAGGCCCAGAGCCATTTATCTAGGTATCAGGAAGCGAGGTAAGAGGATGGTGGTGGAAATAAGGGAGAGCCCATCAGCCACCAGTTTAGTCCTAAGCATCTTGCTTGGGAACGTAAATGGTTGTCAACATGTGGAGGAATGAAAAGCAAGTCCCAGTGAGACAATATTGAACAGTTCAGCAAATCAACCAGGATCTGAAGGGTAATATTATCATCTTTCCTTTTTGTAAAATACCCACAACCACATCAATCCAGTAATAAATAAAAAAAAAAAAAAAAAAAAAAAAAAAAAGGCAACCCAAACCACATACCTCTGGAAGTTTGGTCTTATCTTTCTAGTCTAGGCAGACTGGAAGCTATTGTGTGGGTCCTCACATTTCTGTTCCACACTGAAGCACTGGCTTATGATGATTACCCCCAAGATTTTCTCTTTCTTCTTTGTTTGATCCCTTTGCTACCTTTCCAATATACCTGTTCTCACAAATATAGGGTTTTGGAGTTTTACCAGGTGGTGGCAGTGAAGAACTGATGTTACCTAGCTCCACAAATCCTGTTGACATAACAATAATAATAAAGAATGTAGGCAAACAGGTTAGTCCTTTAGGGCTCAATTTTTAAAGCTGTGCATAGGGATTTAGTATGATATTAATTGGAATTGCTTGGTCAAATCCCTCAGCAATGCTTTGACAGTTTATCCGGAAGGTTCAGCTCCAGTCCTGAACTTTGTGTAATTTTTAGATAGGTTATAGCAAAGAAGATTGAAATATATTCTGAATATTTTACAGATGCATCATAGTCACAGCAAAGGCTGCTCTTGTGCATTTCTGAGTCACTTCCCTCAAGATGTGAAAACAATTTCAAAAGAAAAAAATGTTATACCAACCATGTAAATGGACAATTTAGTGTATGTTCCGTGTATACAATGCATATATTGTAATTACATATAGAATATTTTGTCGTTATTTTGATTCCAGAAATTAATTTCTCAGCTGAGTTGGAATAATAGTTCTATTCAAATAATGGATACCTGCAATTTTCTTTGAATACCTTCTCTTGCAACTAAAGCACAAAATGTGTAGAATAGGCCTGTCAGTGTAGGAGATGGAGTTCCTCAGAACGTCCACATAACATGTTACAACCTCTCAAATATAAATTGAATTAAAAATCTTTGGGGTTATTTCTAATGATCAATAAGATTATTTCGTTAACCACTGCAGTTCTAACTTTACAAAATGCTAATCATGTTTCACACATTAATGCTCCTATCCCACCTTGACAAAACTTTTACAGGGTTGTGTGCTACAAATAAGAAGCACCCCACTTGCATGAAACCATGATTATTTGCTTGTAGGGAGAGACATGAGATGTTCAGTGAGACAAAATCAGTGCACAACTCCTAACAGAGCAGCTTGTTGGGCTGCTGCCAGCTGCCATTTCAGCTGCCAGTGATCTGGGGCACTATCTCATATCCTTCTGAAGGTCTGCCAGTGTGGAGGACTGCAGGGCTGTAAGTCTTTCATATAACTTAGTACAAAAGATGAGAATAATATTTCTAGTCACCATCTAGGAGAGCTACTTTACAAGGTGTTCTTGTTGCTGCTGCCTCCAATGCAGCCTACTCGTCTTCTCCAGCTCAACACCTTTGTCATGCTGTAGGATAAAATCTTGCTTGTAGTTCATTTAGAGCCGCGCTACTGTAAGAGCAAAAGTGTGACCCTCCCATATCGACATGTTGGTGACAACCAGGGAGATATTTCCTTCGGAACTTAGAAGAAAGATTGGCAGGAACTTCTAGAAAACCACAAAGTCTTTAGGCAGGACTTGACAGGTAGAGCTTGAAACACCAACAAATTTCTCTCTGGAAAAAAATCAATTATTGTCAGTCTTTTTTTCCTTTTATCTAGCAGGGAAAGTATTTTCACTAAAATAATAATAAAAAAATAATAATTAAAAAAGACAAGCCCCTGGATAAACACTAGTAAGCTTTAGCTTTAGGAAGATGTGGATCTGTACCACGTTGTGCTGCATGGCTTTGCAGCTTTCCTCATCATCGTGCTCAGGCACAGCAACAAATCCTTTCTTTTTTTTTTTTTTTTTTTCCCAGCAGGGCAAAACACCGACAGAAAAAATGTGCAATATGACTTAAAAGATGAAACGCTTGTCTTCCTCTCCACCCCCTCATTTTGGTAGTTAACTAACTTGTACTGTAACCACTGTAATCACAGTGTAGTTACACAGTTCTGCTGATACAGAATATTGCTGGACTTGGAGCCAAGAATTGATTTTTACATCCCCAGAGACTTCAATTATTGGATACAAACTCTGCTGACACCAAGACTAGCACTTTTTCTGTGGGTGGAAACAACACAAGTGAAGGCTGTTTTGGGTTCATGAGTGAGCACGGAGCAGAAGAGGCAGGGTGCCTGTCCAACCAGGGCTAGCAAGGGCTCTAGGTTCTTTACCAGCTCACCTTAAAATACACAATTAAAAGAGGTGCAAAGGGGATACTGTATGAGGTTTACACCTATCTGCACTTTGATCCTGTCCAACCTTAAGCCGTGGTTTCAAAATCTATATTCCATTTTGCTGAACACCTCTTTTATATGGATAAAACCTGTCATCCACACAGCATGAGGAATAACACTGTAGATCTGTAGTTTTCAGAGAGGCAAGTTTTTCAAGGGAAGGTAGTTTCACAGACACAAAATTACACCAATTAGCCTGAAGCTCTAAGGACTTTTTTCTTTCTAAATCCTACCTGCTGCCCCCCACCCAAGCTGCACCCACAAGAGGTGATTTCAAGGCGGGACCCCACCCTACCCCCTGGGGACACAAGAACTGGTCTCCCAAAGCCACCAGGAGAAGTTCTGTGGCTTTTACTGCTGCAGGGAGAAATGTGATCCCCTGACCCTTCCCAGAGATTTGGTGAAAATATACAAAAGGCTGACTGGATCCACCTGTCTGTTTAGCACTTAACCCATTTTTCCACAGTGCTATTGACTGAAACTAATTTACTTGAACAACCTTTCACACAAACATGGCTGTGAACAATTTCACAAAGAGTAAATCATTGCATCCCTCTGCCTTGATCAGGCTGACACATGTCATTCACGTGAAAACCCAAGGCAGATATGGCAGGGTGTGTTTGTATATTTGCCTACTTAATGCCTTTTAAGCTGTCATTTGCTAGTTATCTGGTTCAAATATCTGGACAAATGCAAAGAAAACACTAAACCAAGTCAAAAGTGCAAAATTATTAATCAAGTTAAGCAAACAAATAAATCTTAGTCTGGTGGTTGCCCACAGACACATTTCTGGGACTTGTGCAAATGAAGTCAAGGAGATACACAAGCTCTGTTCCTTATCAGCTCGGTTTATCTCCACTTCTTGTTTACTCTTCATTAGCTCTCCGCAAAAGATGAAATTGGATTGCAAAGGATGCACTAGGCCCACCGTGTGCTTTGCTTTTAATTCCTAACATCATTCATTAATCAAACAAAGAATAGCTATGCTTGTAGATACCACCGGGGAGCTAGTAGGTTTAAGCCTACCTAGTGGAGTATGCTGATGTCAACCAGTTATCTTAATATGCTGGTCAAAGCCGCTTCGCCTGATCTGTTGTCAGCTGTTGCGACAATCAGAGCGTACGGTGACAGCTGGGAGGTCGGCATGCCGCGTCCTGCTCGCAGGGGTGCGAGGCTTCCCTCATCTCTCCTGGGGAGCCTGGGCACATGGCGGATGGAGCCTGGGAACGCCGCAGCCCGTGTGCTCTCACACCCTGCCAGGTTATGGATTTCAATCAATATGTAGTCTCAGTGGCACAAGGGAAAGGAAATAAAAGAAAAAAAGCCTATTCGGGAGTCAGAAGAGCAAGAAGTAGTCTGTGCTGTGACTTAATAGGCATAATGAACAAAATTGCCAGTTTTATGTGTGATCTTCAAAAACAAGGAAATACATATAGTTAAAATGTGCATTCTTATTTAAGCTTACTCATGTCCTGGCTTCTTTATCACCCCTCCTAGAAAGAGTACAATTGCTCAAGTGGGCTCATGATTTCTGAAACATTAGTATCTGATATCTTTGCACATAATACCCGCCGGTGTTAATGGAGACCGTGGAGCATTCGCAATAGCGTAAGACTCAAATCGTGGCTAACCTACGACCTTTGCATGTTGCTTCTAGTGATGGCCAAGGTTAGCACAGACTGCTGATGAAAGACCCCTCCACAGAGTCTTCTCTGGGTAGTGTGTTGCTCTTCTAGTGTACCTCCAGTGCTACAGGAGCGTGGTGCACTACCAAAGGAATAGCCAGGACCAGGTTACAAAATGATTCAGGTACTTCAGTCCACTCCAGTTGCTGATAGAAGCCAGGGCCAGAAATTTATTACAGCCTTCATGACATTACAGCCTGTAGCTTACATTAAGGATGATGCTGAAACCAAACATATCCAAGCTTTTGACTGTCTCCAAACAGAACAGGAGCATTTTAAACAAGTTATGTCAATGTTCGTGCTCTAAAAGCCTGGCAAATATATGACTTAATGTATTTGAGCATTAGCTGATGACTTGTGTTGGACTTCTGCACTCTGAACTGTCTGGGCTGCCATCTTAGAAAGAGACATAACCTATGGATTGTTAGGAAAGGTCATTTATTAATAATTCTTTGCTTGAAAGAACATCGATCCATATATAACCTCTTTTGAGGAAGAGTGGGGGCGGTATCAAACTGGGAGACTTTTTTTTCCTTTAGTTATCCCTAACTACATGTTACCCTGGGAGTGGGGGGAGAAAGTTATTCCTTTATTTCATCAGATACTTCTGAAAGATAGAGAATAAATGGTTGAAATTACTGCATTTTACATTATAAAAGCTGAGCTCCATCATATGATCTGTGATGGAAACTATTAATTTTTTTCTCTGTGAATACCTTTGTAAGACAGAATGGAAGAACAAGTGCTTTCCTCACCCTTTTCTTATACAGTTTGATGTTCCAGAAAACTCCAGAGGAAAGGGGGTTCAATCTGCAAGTAACAAATAGAGTATAAATGGAGTTTTTCAATACCTAACACTGAGATGCTTACAGACTGTACACAGACTGTATGTTCTTCTACCTCCCTGCTTCTATTGTAAATTAGGTTTAATCAGGAAAAAGAAGCAAATCCAGTTTTCTATCATTTTAAGTCACATTATATGGCAGCCAAATCACTCCTTCTTCTACTAGTTTTGTTGCCTTTTCTAGCAGGAAAAATCTGAAGGTTACTGCTGTTACAAGGTACTCGTGTCACTAGCAATCCATGTAACAATGATACGTACTTCATCTCTTTTCCAACATACACTATTGGTATCGACCTGATAACTGAGACAGAGCCTGCGTTGTTAACATGCTTCTCATTTGCTGAGGCATTATTTTTCTGTCTCCTAGACCAGCCTGAAATAAAGACAAAATTTAGAAAACAAAGTTACAGTTTTATTTTTAGTTCATGATTTGCAGGGACAGAGTCAGATTTAGCACGTGAAAAGTATCTCACCTGAACAGCCAGCACCTTAAACTCTATTTACAGAGCTTCTCATGTCTTTCAAGGTCTAGACTCATTTTAAAATAGCTGTGTTCCTATGCAACGCCGGAGAGCATTGGCTTGTCAAAGGGCACCTGGAGGTCATTTGTTAGGTAGAAGAGTGATAGCTGGCCTGGAAATCTTGGTTGGCAAGTGATATTTGTCATTAGCAAACAGATCTACTACAATGGCAATGGTCTACCAGGAGCATCTTTTACAATGTCATTCTCTGCAACTTAGAGCAATGGTGTAGGTGTTTTGCTGCAATGGGTGATCATCCTCTTTGGAAACTTGTCAGCTGTACCCATCTATGTGTCCCAAAAAGTCATTTCCTGCACTTGCACCTCTTCCAGGAGGTGTCATCTGCCCTATCCTGATAGAAGTCTCCTTTTCTTTCTCACCTCCATCATGAGCTCTTAGAAAGCTGGGAACCTAGGCCAATAAGGGCAAATGTGAATCAGACCACCTGATGGCCTCATAGTATCTGAATACCTTCCTGTGGTATCTGTCTCTCATGTTCTGGAAGTGAGTGCCCACCATGTTGGGCACCCATCTCTCCCCAGTTTCCCCAGGCTGGAGGGCCCCCTGCCTGTGCGTGCTGGTCTCGGGGTGCCCACAGAGGACACCCTGGGAGGCCACCGAGCCACAGCAGAGTAGCACAGTAGTGGCCGATCCAAGCAAACGAGGCTGGTGGAGGGTGCCCATGTGTTCCTCACAGCCGCTGGTAGGTCCGATGCCCCCCCAGAAGGGAACAGGCAGCTCTTTGCCCAGTTGCACAAAGCTGGAAGCCTTCAAACTCTTTTCCTGTCACCATAGTCAGGTCTGTATAATTTCTTTCTTGCTTCTGTCTGCCAGCCTATCTCTTGCTGTCTTGGTGGTGCCTGTTGCCTTGTTACCGCTATTGGCACTGGTATTTTATTTCTTATCAGTCCTAGGAGCTGCCTGTTTTCTTTCTGGTTTTGCACAGATCTAAATCCCACATTTATCTTTCTTTTATCAGCAGCAAAGCTTGCAGATACTTCTGCCATCAACCTACACTGAGTTTGGCTCTGTATTTACTTGTCCTCCATTTTTAACCCATGTTTAACTTACTCTAGTATTTTAAAGCAACAAGACTGAGAAACTTGACTTTTGAAGCTTTCACAATAGAGTTAGTTTTTCAATATACTTTTTCCTTGCTTTGTACTTTAGCGGAAGTAAAAGTATATATAAAAATGTATTTTATATATAAGTATACTTCTTTTCGTTGTCACTCTGCTTTGAGTCTTTGACATGTAGAGAGAACTTGCAAGATTGTCTCCATATCAGGGGAGGCCCTTTTTGCTGAGCAGTTAGCAGAACAAGAAACTCACCCTCCTTGGCAGCTGCCCGAGGACAGATTGAATGTTGAGGGAAGCTTACATAAAAGGAAAGCAAGCACTGGCACAGTGACTGATAAATCTACTCCTGCTTCCTAAAAACTGCTGAGCTGAGGGAAAAGCCACCATCAGGACTGCTGTTCTTGGGAAGGAAAGACAATTCCCAGTTAAGTAAGAACTGTGTTCTTTTACCACCTCTACCTGTGGGCTTCAGAACGCCTGTATGACAGCTAACATTAATGACTCTTCTTTAGCTCATTTTGGTTCACATTTCACAAACATTTGAAAAGTCTCTCTGCCTTTTATAGAAAAGATAATCTGTTTCTTATCTAACTTGTTTCTGCAGTCCCTGCCACATGACTGTGTTCATGTTGGTTTCAACTACAGGTGTGATTCTAATAACAAAACAATGACTTTCACCCTTGTTTTGGTGTCAGTGCTTCATCGTCACCCATATCAAATTATTATAATAGGTACATATTCTCTGGAACCTGGGTACAAATCAGCTAAGCAAAATGTTGTAAAGAGATTGCATGGTCCAAAGCTGACTCCTTTCCTCCTGAGCCATGACTCACCTACAGAGTGGATACCTGATGGAGGCTCCAGCTACCAGGTTACAAATAGAGAAATCTCTCTCCACTGACAGATTCTGCAGTGAGGAGACTTCCAATGATATATTCTCAGTTCAAACTCTATTAATTATTGGACAAGCATCCCAGAAACATCCCACTCCTTCCCAGTGAGCCAAGGAGCTGAGTTTGATGTGGCATTCCTTGGGGATGTGTATCTTCTTGTCCTGCAAGAGCTGTAGGAGAATTGTGCTTTAAAGTCATGACTTATAAATGAAACATCATGTTCGGTTTCCTTTCAACTATTTGTTGGCTAAAGAATTCTTATTTATCGTAGATAATCCTCATCTGTACTCCAGTTTTAATCTTTCAGACATCTTTTAGACTTTCTTTTAAAAAATGATCTGTTCCTCTTTAGTTAATGTGATTATTGGAGTATCTTTTATACTACCTAATTTAGTTTTCCTTTAATGTGTCTAGAAAAGAAGTTGGGGTTTCAGCCTCCCTCAGGAGATCTAAGATTAACTGATTAACAGATAATGTCAGTAATGGAATTTTAAATCTAGCCAGAGGCAATCCAGCCAGGAAAATTTAAATATTTTTACTTGGTTTCATATTTATTTAATCTTTGGTTTTGTTTTTCTTCCTTCTTTTTAAGAAGGTTATCAATTAAGTGGGAACTGGTAAGAAGAACTTGTTCAAAGCACCATTGCTGTGCTTAAAGAAGCACAACATTCTCAATCAACTCTCTGTATAAGGGAATAAGTGTCTGGAGTTCATCAGCATATGGGTGTTCAGTGTTACTGCCAAGATTAGCACCCACACACATACTGGCTATGTCTACTCTTGTCAGGATACGTCTATTCAAAGAGGCAGGATATATTAACTCCAGGAAAATTTCATGAAAAGGTGTCAAAACAGCTTCTGTATTGATTTACCTCTTGTTGACTTAGAGCAGAGACAGCATGAACTTGTAGTGCTCTGTACCTAGGCAGGTAAATGTGTTTATAGACAGTCTGGTCATCAGCAGAGAATTAATGCAACTCTGTCAGCCAGACATAAGAATTTTTTAATGGGTTTCAAGACAATGTTAATAATTTGTACAGTTAAAAAATAAGTAGAGAGACATAATTATAGGAGCAGTCAATAAATAGCAATTTCATCAGTATGCTTGTAATATCCATTATATTTGAGGTAGAAACCTATGGATTTCTAAATTCTTTAATGGCCTCAATTTAGGAAAGTACTTAAATCTGTTAAACTTTAAAGAGCTCAGCTTTAAATTTGTTAAAGCTCAGTACTGAACTGAACCACCTGAATAGGATAGAGGAGCCTCAGCTTAATTATCTCACAACATCTATCGCATTTTAAACCTGTGCTTAGTTTAAAATGCTGCTTCACTTTACAGCAGGGAACAATGGTGACAAATCAGCTGCTTGCATAGTGCCTCTGTTCTGTACAGCAAAGAAACAGAATATGCCTTAAAGCTGATGTTTCACAAATGACCACACATCATCTGTCAGACACAGGTAAAGAGATGTGGAAGGACCCACTTGAAATAGGAACTTCCTCTTATGTTAAATTTTCCTTTTCAAAACCTAGCTTTGATAAAAACACACTTAAAGTCATGTTACACAACATACTGCAACATAGACATTGACTGGAAGTGGCAGTTTACTGATCAATTCTGTACAATCAGCAAAATATCTTTCTAAGGGTATTGGTTGAGGTTATAGTTTGGCAGCTGTTTATGGTGGTGTGTTATAAACCAGATTCTGGGTCCAGGCTTCTCTCCTTTGTACCATCCCAGCACTGCAAAGCCAAAAGATGACTGTCTTCAGTCTTCAGGCAGGGGACCGTGATGGTATTTCTCCTGGACAGATAGAGGCCATCAGGAGTAGGGAAAGAGTGTGCTGATCCCAGAGTGCAGATGTGCCTTCCTGAAGGATAGATTTAGCCAGTGGCATGTAGAGGAGCCTTCAAAAAAACAAAGAGAAATTTTACACTAATAGTCAATTTTCTATCAGTTGATCAAACAAAGAAAGCATAAAAGAACAGCAAAAAGACATGGCATTTCTTCAAAAATTTTATTTTGACAAATTAATGAAAATAATGAACTAGACACAGTTGGGAGAACGTGTGTTATTGACTTTAATTAAAAAGGACAGCTAGCCTTAAGAGGTAACACAAAGTCAAACCCGATAACCAAATGCTAGTTCTGAATTATCAACATTTTTTAAAAGACTAAAGATATCAATATTTCCACAGTTAAAGCAAATAGTAATGTCTAAATCTTCAAAGTGTCTTGGGAGGCTTGGGAGACTGATCCAGTTAAAGGTCATATGAATTGCACAGCTAAAATTCTGGACCTGACTTTGAAAATATGGTTGGGTGAAGGGAGAACGGTGCAGATAAAAGGAGCACTTACATTGAGCTGTTCCTTTTAAATGTCACTAGAAGTTTTTTTTTTTACACCCCCACCTCTTGTTTTCCTACTTTGTTTCACTTTCTTGTACACTTCTGCCTCTCAAATAGTAAACATCTTGAAAGTCCTGGCAAGAAAACTTCAGACAGATAAACTATCCAGTAAAGTTAAGTGGAATGCTTTGATTTTTGCCTAGAGGGGAGGAGGAATCAAACCCTTTTCTGTATCAGAAAAAGGCTTACAGGTAAAAAAAAAAAAAAATTAAGAAGGATGCCTTTGGCTACCCAGCCTGTCGTTTCAGGTACCTTCCAACAGCCACACATTTTGGTCATCACAAGTGAAGCAGTAAGATTTTTCCTCAGACAGAAGCCTCCACTTTTCTATCACAGATAGTCATCTGGCTAAAGTTATAAAGAACAGCACAATTACCCCTTCTCTTGGGCCCCAGCTATATTTTACAGGCATGCACTTAGGCTAGAAACAGTCCAGCATGCTCACATGATATCAATGCAGGGCGTTGTGTGCCTTTTGTAAATGTGAAAACCAATTACTTGTAAACAAATATGAAATGAAGTCTCAAGGTCTAGAGGGAAGAATTAAAGTAGACCCTAAAAAATGTTTTCTGTGTCCTAGGACGGGCTTAGGTGAAAAATTTTCCAGTGTAGCTATGCTTCGCACCAGCTATATGTTTTTGTTTTCTTGGCTGCAATAATTATCCTTGGTCTGGTGTTTTCTATTCAGGATTAATTTGATTAATTTGTGCTACTGGTGGGAAAGTAGGAGTTGATGACATAATATAAATCTTTTTCACATTGTATAATCTTTTTTTAATTATTTTCTACAGCTGTACATGCATATGTGTGTGTTTATGTGTGAGAATATATACAAAAAACATTGAAAAGTTTTTCAGGGAGAAATGAAGACTACACTAGCACTGTGTTAAACTCAACTTTCTAGAAATTACCTAGACTGCAACTGTCTGAAGATAGCTCACATTTGTAACAACAGCAAATTGCAATCATCTGAATGTTCTCAGGTGCTCTTTAGGGATTATATTTGGAGTTCTTGGGCCTATTGCCAGTGGATATATGCCATATCCAGAAGCTTAAAAAAATATAAGCTACAGAAATAGCTCGTTGACTCACTGGCTGACCCAAGGGGTAAACCCAAGTGAAAATCATAACGTGTCTAGTTAACTCTTTGATCACAAGCCTGTGGGTGCCTCTTAACTTAAAACCTGATTTGAAGACCATTGACATCAAAACCGAAGTAGCCAGGCTTTGCGTAACCAAATAATGACACACCCTGAGCAGCTAGAACCAGGGGGGTTGATTATTTTCATGGAGCAGGAAATGGGGCTCCCCAAAGACCTGTTGACAGCATCGAGCCAAGTGTGAGCTGCACCTGGATGGCTGGAGTCTGAAATCAGGTGCTGTTTATTAGCATTGCCTCATCAAAAAGAGCTTACAGGAGAGTCATTTATTTTGTTTATATTAAACAGTCAACAAGGAAAAGAAGAAAATGTGCTGTTCTGCAAGTAAAAATATTACTTATTACTGTAATAAGCACTTAACTCTTTTTGAGAGAGCAGCATGGGCAGGCAAGGGATTTTTTTCTGCAGTGCTTTAAGTCATTCACTTGATTTGTTGCCATTTACTGCAGTTGTGTAATGGCTATAAAACTGGGAAAAAAATAAAACATAAAAGAAAGGTGTTGAAGTCAGCCTTAAGGTACTAAATTCCTGACAGCAGCTTGTAAAGCAGAGCAGATTTAGGTGCTGTAAGATGACGCTGGAGGTTGTGGTAGGTGATGGAAGGTGCTGAAGTGATGAGGCTATGACAAACTGGAATTATGCAACTCTGAAAAAAAGGACCTGGGCACCTCCTGATCCCTTCTCATTCCTGGGGGCACTAATGCTTCACAGAAGCTTTTCATTTGACACAAATGGTCTTCAAACCTCTAAAACTCCTGGTTTGGTTATGCCCAGAACTACACCTAAATTCAGCGTGAGGGCTGATCTCATAGGCGTTCACAGAGCACTCTTGTCAGAGACTGAAAGCATTAAAAGCCATACAAAAGATAGACAAGCTCTTTAAATGCAAAAAGTAAAAAAAAAAAAAAAAAAAAAAAAAATTGCAATGTCCTTTCATGTAGATTTTCAGCACAAACTTACCGAGTCCCTGAGGCTGAGTTGCAAATCGCAGCAAGGAGCTGAACTGTGCGTCAGGAAAGGGCTCTGCATCACATATGTTTTTAAATGGCTGGTACCTCCCACGTTCAGTAGCTGCATTCCAGTGAGGCATATGTTGAGGAAGGAGGAGGCATAGCTTCAGTCTCTCTCCCTCAGACTGAAGAAACTCAAGAGTTTTCATTTCATCTTTCAGGAAGATTTTCTACCCACCTGGTAAAGGCCACCAAGAAACAAAATGCTCTTACTATTGAATCCAATCCACCACAGAGGAACAGATTAAAAATGCATGGCTCCAAAGAACGAGCTTCCCTCTTAAGGCTGGTATATTCAGTCATAGAGTAATGCTCCTTTTGTGTTCCCAAGAGCCTCTGCTCCATGAATTATTTTGCTATGGAAAGCATGAGATTGCTTATTAGAGATTCAACATAAAACCATACCTACATATATAGCTCAAATACACCTAAGACTGGCTGTCTCTTTTGAATGACAGGGAAAAATGAGAATGATCAGAAACATTTAAAGGTTAGAAATTCAAAAGGGGCAATAAGAAGTAGTTTTCACAACATGGAGGTTAGACTACGGAGTCTGGTGCCAGCCACGGAGGTTGTGATTAAAACGTGGTTATTATAATATTATTGGAAGGGAGATGGAATCTTGTGCAAGCTAGAGTTCAGGACAGATTAGCTGACGTCCCTCATTACTGAATTCCAGTACCTTAAAGTATGTTGTTTCCCACCATGAGAGGCTGGATGCTAGGTGAGGTAGGACCATGATTGTAGTGCAGGGTGGTCGTGCCTCTACTCCATTAAATTTCCACCTATTGCTATTATTATAATTCACTGGTGGACTATATATTTATATACTGTACATATGTATACATATATATTTATACATATAAATGGAATAGATTAGTTTTATTGTGCCTCAATACTTGATTTCATGAAAAGCACAAGGCAGGCTGTGGTCAGATGCCAAGAACGAGGGGAGAGGGAGTTATAACAGGTATATGAAGTGGGTTAAGAAAGATATAAACTTTTCTGTTCCTCTCAGTAGTATATTTGAATGTGGTTAGTGATTTCTCTTTCACTGCTGGGAGCTACTATGCAACCTTGGCTTCAACTAGTCCTGTGAAAGTCAGTCCTTCCACAGGTTGCTCTCCTTCCTGCTGCATGGGAGATCAAGGCAATCCCACTCTCTGTCTGATCCTGGTCTGACCTAACCCGGGTCAGACCAGGTTAGGTCAAAAAAAAAGGGTAGGATAGAAATAAAGCTATAATGTTAACTCCTAGTGGATAGGGGCCAATGTTTATACCACATCTTTTTCAAATGCAAGTAGATGTGGCTTATACTGCCTTAACTCTCAACATCAAGTGTAGCAGCTCATCCTCCCAAATGGAGCTCCATGTCCTGTAGGCAGAAGTGAGATTCAGAAGTTTTTGCATGATTCAACCTCTCATTTTGGTTACTGAATACAGAATGAATTTTCCTCAGCCTCATTTACTGGATGTCTCTCATATTCCTGACTGTGTCATTTCTAAATTTATTTACATAACTATTTTCAATTGCTGTTAACTGGCAATTCATTATTAGCAATCCCTCTTAATAGGCTTGTTCAGATCAAAGGATGTGATGTTATTGATATGAGTGAAAAAACATAGAAACTTCAGCACAGTTTCTTTTCGTAGGACCTTTTCCATCTACTATCAAATCTGATGCTTGTGCAGACACATATACCCACACACAAGGAGCTAGTGCACACAGCACAGCCTACTCTAAAGGCTCCCTAAGTCAGTAACAGTCTCTCCTGAGGCTTTAGTGGGCTGTGGATTGAGTTTCAAGTACCAGCAGTTACTCAAGTTACACATAAGTGCTGGAGCAGGTTCTTTAGTAATGTGAATGTTGGTTATTGAGGCCAGAGCTAGGTCTCAGGCTGCCTGCTGAATAATTGAGGTAGAAAAGTGAACTGAAGCCAAGGAGCAAACTTCTGCTTAAAGGACATTACAGTGGTAGAGTGGGAGGGTGAAAGTGGAAGTCTGTACAGTATTTTCAGCATTAGAGACTGCTGTTTGACTGTCCACATTGTTTACAGGCAGTTTGTCATGCAGTATCTAAAACCAAATCTCTCTTCCATAGGCTAAGCAAAATGAGAGCATCAGTGATGCAATGTATCCATTAGTGCTACTCATTGCACTCAGTTTACTAAATCTTTTAGGAAAACCTGCCTGACAATATCCAGTCTGTAATAACCACTGTCTTGAAATATTTACTGTATAGCAATTCCAGGAGAAAAAATTTAATAATGAAAATTATATCAAGAATGATGGTCATTTTTAGCTGATATCTCTAAAGCCAAGGACATTTTATCACCATTTTAATTTATGATTATGGAGTGGCTTAAGAAACTAAACCTAATTCATGATCTGGGTGAAAATTACTACAAATATATTCCATTACCCTCCATCACCTATGGTCATACTAGTGTTCATAATATGTCATTTTTTTAAAAAAGCACAAAGTCCTCCCTATCCTCAAGTACTGTAGTGGTTCAGCTAAAAGCCAGAAGACCCTAGAAGTGTAGAACTAAGACAAATGTAACAGGATGACCTCAATGGCATCTCAGATGATTCAGTGTTATAGTGAAGACAAGAAAAGAATATTTTGTATAACAACATCAGAACAAAGAGTGAAACCATGAATCATTTCTTGGGTAGATGAGCTTACACACTAGAGGTCTCTGTTACTATTTTTTCTTTTAAATTAATACCTGCTTCCTTTGGCTTTTGCAGTGATGTGTATGGCACTTAAGAAACTATATCCATCCACATCAATAAACTCTTTAGGTTCAGGCAACTGAAGCAATATAGGAGGTAGGGAATGGAGAGGATCAATTCCAAAACCAGCAAGGCTCGAAGAGCAGAGATAAGTGAATCTGAGTTACTTATCCTGGCTGAAGTAAATTAGCCCAGATGAAGAGATTCATACCACCAAATTGCAGAGGGCAGTGTGCAAGGGTGGGACCAGCAGGGAGCAATTTTAAGCCTCCATCCTGCCAGCTGCTTTATATGGGTGATCCCTAAGCACGCCTGGTATGTAATTAACCTGAATCCCTGGGCAGCATCTGTGGCATACACGCTGGTATTGCATGCTACCATTTCACCTCACTTCCCTGCAGCTTTGACAAATGAATCTTGTGTTACAATTACGGCAGCCTGAAACCAGCCCTACATTTTTCTGCTTCGATTTAAAAATAAGGAATACTCTTTCCATTAGCTGTCAATTGAAACAAAATTTACTTTAGAGTTGAAAAATAAATAATAATAAATAAAAGACCAGCTCCAGCTGTAAAACACTTGCCTCTCTTCCTGAAAAGCAGTGTCTGGAGTGGAAGTAGCACAGATTTGCACCCATCGATGCTTGTTATGTAGAACAAATTTTCATTTTCTTAGAAATCTATTAAGCCTTTGATCTGGTAGATTTCTTAACTGATGATTAATTTTTACTATATAACTAGTGTTACTGTACTCAGGTGCTTCTAGTTAAGTGCTTAGCTAGACCAGAATGTTAGTCTTGCCACACAGTGCAGGAAGACACTTGCTTCTGCATAAAGTGACTACAGTCAATGGTCAATGGGGATCAGAGTTTGTTGACTTGGGACTGAGCAGGACCTAATGTTACACACAGACAATTGCTTGCAAAAAAAACCCCAAACCCCTTGCCTTTCAAAATGAAACAGATTTCATAAGCCAGGAGGGTTATTTTACTGGTCATTACCTGCCGTAAGACATTCTCTCAAGCAGAAAGCACGCTGTATACACTGTACAATGTTGACTTTATTATGTTCTGGCTCCACTGGTTGTATTACCATTTTAACTACGTTTGCCATCTTTTCTTAATTTAAAAAGACTCTGTTTCTCATAGTGATGCTGACAGATTGGTTGGCATCATGAAAGTGTTTGATATGTTATCATAAAATCCTGTGACTTGTGAAATGATGTGATTTAACCTACAGTTACTTATGCCAATTTCAGTGAGGTCTGATTGACAACAGGCACTTGTGCAAAAAAGTGAGATACTTCTAATTAGAAACACTGCAAAAGCAGTAGAACATTGACAGTGGGCACTGTGCTGTCACTTTCACTGTTTTGGCTTGATCTTCGTAATATCCAAATTACTGGAAAAGTTATTCCTGTGTCAGGGAAGACTCACGAGGTATATCATGTTGGTAAACTCCTCTTTTTCCAAAATATGCTTTGCAGTGGAATTAATGTGTCTTGGCTGTGCAGCATGGGATAATGAGATTTTCTTGCTGGGAATTCAGGAGGAGTGATGCTGGAGGTCTCTAAGACTATGCAGGGAAGAGTTCAGCTCTGCAGACAGGCTTGTTGTCTCATAATGCTATGTCTAATGTTGGCTTGAATGTTTCTGGCTGGAATAAGACTCACAGAGACAATTTCCAGGTGCTGGGCCAGAATTTTTTCTACAACTCCAAAGATGGGAGAAAAGGGAATCCACATATCTGCATCCCACTGATTACTTAAGCCAAGCACTGAGCAAGGAAGATCAGCCTTCTGGACCTTCCCAAATTTCCTCAGGGACTTAAGCATATGTTTTGGCATAAGAAGAGCAGGGACTGTTTGCCCTGGGCCTGAAAGACTTATTCCTGACCAAATATGAAATGTTCTGGCATGCTGCAGCTGCATGGGAGACAAAGTCAACCTCAAAGCGTGAGCTTGCCTACACAGCTTTTACTTACCCTTTCCAAACTATGAGGGTTTGCCAGCTATTATGTGCGTATTTTTGTAAATTTTCTGGTCAGCATGTGGATATGCATTCTATGGCATGTGTATTACGTGCTGCTCCCCGACACTGGCTAAGATCACAGCCTTCCCACTGGAGGCAGAGACCATGCTGCAGCATGCATGGAAACACCTGCCTGCACATATGTATAGTCTGTTGGCCCTGGTGAAGGTAAGTAGGGCTGATAGCACAGCATGGAGCTTTCTCCAGTGATTGACTTTTCTCCTTCGAGATGATAGTGAGGTATCTCCATGGAGGTGGCAGGAGCTGGAGCTACCTTTAAACGAGTTCACTTCGGTACTGACAATTGCTCCGTGTGACACTTCTCTCCTGGGTAAATTACACAGCTGTCCGCAATATATATGTACTCTGCAGAACTGGGGCCGTCTGTTTGCCCTGTTTTCTCTTATTAATATTCCTCCTGCAATAGGTCCTCCCCTCCCCCATCTTGTAAATTATATTTCCTTTTGCCTTTTTTTTTTTTCTGAAGGAAGAAGCATTTTGTCTGATTTTATATGGTTGAAAATGAAACAAGCTCCATTGTCCAAAACCTTTTCTTCTTCTCTTCCTCTCCTAGGATTTTCAATTCACACTTCAAGAAAGATTCATGTCTCCTGAGAAATAAATGTCTGGAGTTTGAGGGTTTTTTTCCCCATTTTTTTCTTTCAGTCTTTCAAGATGAAGAAAGGAGTGGTCCTATAAAATAAGCATATCCCATTATGGCTGGTTGAAATGTATCTTTGTTTTCTAATAGTTTAAGAAGCTGAAATAAAAGCTTCAAGAATCCTTGTTTGGCTTTTATTACAATATCTTATTACAATATCTTCTTAAGAAACTGTGGAAATACTGTATTTTAAATCATGTCTCTAATGAAAGAGACAATATAAAGTACAAGCTTTTGTACTTTTGTAGAACCCACACATCCAAACCAATTCTGCATTGGTTCTTTTTTATAATAAGGTGGGGGGGGGGGTTTCCTCCTGTCATAGACATTTGCTGTTATGATGTGACAATTTCCATGGCTGTTTTGCATGTTGATTTAGTTGAGAATGACTGTTGCTTTCTTGGATGCTGTCTGCATAATTAATGCCTCCTATCAGTCTCTAGCAGAAGGAAGAAAATCTTTTCTATCTCTGATGGAAATGGTTGAGTGGCCCTCTGGGGCCAATTAGATCACCAAATGGCAGTGACATCCTGGAAGAAACCACCATGGTGCATTTTCATCGTTCTTTTCAGCTGAGCAGGCTGGAGGATAGGAGGGAGGGAAAGGGAAGGAAAATGTCAGGGTCCCTGATCAGAGCAATAAACTGGCATAGAGACCACATCTTATTTCCCAGTTGGAAATGCTGACGTGACATCTCTCACTTTTTCAACCTCATGTCTTTCTGGCTAAGTAAATACATTTCATCACTGTTTTGAAAGCATAGTGTCTCAATGACAGCCTGAATCTATACCATTTAATTCTAGCATTTCCTGTGTCTCTTGACAGCAAGCAGACAGAAAATACAGCTTGGGCTAAATGACATTTCTAGCCCATTCCAGTTGTTGTGCTTTTTAATGAGAACATTTGAGACAGCATTCAGGCTGTAGTCAAATTTTTTAGGGTTTTCTTTTCTCATTGAAAAATTTAATATCATGTAAGAGTGTGACGCTTTCTATGTAGCATTACTGTTATTCCTGGCTTTAGTGATAAGACATTTAGTAGAATTATCAGTTATTTCAACAAAGCTTTAAAATTCAAAACCATTTAAAATTTCATGTTGGATCCTGAAACCACATGTATAGTACAGTGGTAATAATCTTCGAGCGCAATAAGTTTATGTGTGATATGCATGTCATGCTGTTAAAACGAACGTCTGTGTTGCCTTGACATTTATAAATGCTAAAACCTTTACCTTGCTATTCAGTTCACAGCAGGAGATATTATTTAAAACTGTAACCTTCTCACACTTATAGATTATTGCTTAATTTTATTAGTCTTCTTTTTAGAAAAAGAACCTCACAGTCATCACCATTTCTCCAGTGTCAAGAAGCACAATTGTAGATTGATGTATGATTGTAAGTTATAAGGAGAGTTAGCGTGGAGAAATCAGGCTTATAAACACGTACTTATGATGTTGTTCTTAAATATCAGCTTAGGAACCGTGTCAATAGAAAAGAGAGATGACATTTCCTTAAACAGATGAACACAGTGATATAGGTAACAACTGTTTGGTTAATTTTACATCAATGCCTTTAACTAACACAAATTAGCGAGCCGAATTTTTTGTCAAGATTTCCTCAACATAGGTCAAAACTAACTCTCCATGTAGCAACATAACATACTAAAGACCAGACTATCTTTGTATATGAAGTGCTACCCCTCAAACACATGCTGTGCACATGTGTATTCATCATACAAGGGAGCATTATGCTGAAAGCTAGCTATACTTAATAGTCTACAGGGACATGTGGGACATCCTTCACCTCGAGAGACCTGGGTTCAGTGGAGGATCCCAAACAGTCCTTCAGGATGTGTCACTATTACACGTAGATGCAGCTTGAATCTAGAGTAACAAGACAAGTGAGTGTATGACAGACCTCATATGCTCTGGAAATAGAAGCCCACAGGGACCTTAACAAAGTACTGATGTTGCATCCTCCTGTCACTCTGTTCTCGTTCCATTTCCTACCTGTGAAGCTCTCAGGTATCTACCTGCTGGGGTTGCAAATTTAGCGTGGTGCTCCTCGCCTGGCACCACAACACAGTGGGACAGAAAACATGCTGTGCCTTTGTGGTAGCCCGCAGTGGGGATTTCACTGGCCATCTTCAAAGCTACAGAAACACACTTGTGACAACTCCGGCTAAGCACAAAAGGTGGCACACAGGAGAAAATTAGATGATCCCGACACCCCAGCTGACCTGACATTTCATTCATGAGCTGTGGTGAGAATTCATGGCCTGAGTTTGTGGTTTTGCACTCCTTTTAATGATGAAGTTGAATGACACAGGATTTTCTGTGCTGAAAAACACATTACAGAACTCTGTACATTCAGGCACCTGCAGGTCATCTCCAGTGTGCTTTTGCTGGCTGCAAGCTCAAACGCTGGTGCTTGGCAGCTTGGGCTGCATGCAAAGTGGTCATATTGGAGCAAACTACAAGATCAGTCACAAGGTAACATTCATTTTTTTTCTGTTTTCCATCAGGCGGCCCCTACACATTCTCATCTTGTTAGCATTATCTATATAATGAATAACTTACACTGCTCTTGTCTTGTAAGATATTGTTCTCTCAAAGCTCCACTGTGTTATGCAGGTATGCACAAAGCCACTCCTACAACAGAGTTTTCAGTTTGGGTCTCCCCAAAGACAAAATGCATTAAATCCACCATTGCTTGGATAATTTGTTGTGTATATAAACCTTAAGAATAATCATCTTCAAAACTGCAATCTGTTTCATAAGAAAAGCTTTTTTCCATGTTGAATGCTCTTGAAATAGATAGAAATTTCCCTGAAATAGTTAATCCTGGTATGATTTTTTTTTTCCAGTGTAATAGTTTTGAGGTCACTTAAAAATCACTGGAAACATAACCTCTTGCACTTCCTGTAAAACACTGAACTCCGGATGATAATCAAGACCTCTAGAAAATTGTAGGCTGCATAAAAATTGCAGATTTTGCAATTTTCTGACTGCTGTGTAATTTTCTGGCACATTTAAATGTGTGTTTGGTTCACTGCCAGGCTCCTTCCTCCCCCAGACACCCTAAAATTAACTAGGAGCTTTGGGAATTTCATCCGTCAAACAGAGACAGAAGTGTCCAATCAGCCTGGAGGAAGCATGGCTGACCACTGCTGACCCAAATCCTTTCTGAAAGAAGTAAGGAAGGAGACAGAGACAGATGAGGGAAAGTGTAGCAGAGAAAGGAGAGGGAGGACGAGATCAGAAGGGGAGCAAGAAAAGCTCTAGTGAAAGGCTGAAAAAGCAAACCCGTAAGAGGAAGAAAGCAGCAGAAACATTTGGAAGAATGGCTTGTAGTTCCCTTAAAAAGATTTTTTAGTAAAACTTCATTTGGGGATTGGGAATGGGAATATTTGTATGCTAAAAATGTCTAGAATTTCTTTTCGGAAAGCTAAAGCAAAGTCCACACTCTTTCTGACTGGGTTAAGGAAGAGCTGAGGTGTTTCAGAAATGTATGAAGCACTGAATTTGCACAGCGAATGTTGAGGCCACAGTGAATTTACGGCTGAACTCAGCAAAAGTGATGAAAGCTGGAACATATCTGGATCAGGGACAGTCTTGATTCTGCATTGTAGAATGCAAAGAGAAGCCGCACCTCGAATACTGTCTTCAGTATTGGGCCCCTCACTACAAGAAGGACATTGAGGTTGAACATTGAAGGGCATTGATTAGATATTAGGAAAATTTTCTTTACTGAAAGAGTGGTAAAACATTGGAACAGGTTGCCCAGGGAAGTGTTGGAGACACCATGCCTGGAAGTGTTCAAAAAACGTGTAGATGTAGCACTTCAGGGCATGGTTTAGCGGGCATGGTGGTATTGGGTTGACGGTTGGACTTGACAATCTTAGAAGTCCTTTCCAACCTTAATGATTCTGTGATTTTAAGCTGGGGCATCCTGTGCCAGAGTAGCACCTTAATCACCACATCACCCATACTGCACAGTTCATTGTCTTTCTATTCTCATTTTCTTACTGTTTGACTTTTAGGTGTTGTGAAGCAACATAAAATGCTTTGTAGAGCCTGTATTTGTCCCATGCAACTACATAACTTCCTTCCATTTGCTCTGCCATCATTCTTAGCAACAGTGCCTTAGTGAAAAACAAAAATCATCTGTCCTTGAAGCTCAGCTCAGTGCTCACTGGAGAAATAGCACCTCACAGGACTTACTACTGTGAGTAATCAGCACCAGCAGTACAAGGCTTATGATCTTCAGAAGCAGCTTTTTGAAAGTCCTGAGGAATAGGGAAATATTTTAAAGGGGGCCTACAGGAAAGCTGGAGGCTTTCCTGTAGGGCATGTAGCGATACTTTTTCCAAGGGCATGTAGCGATAGGACAAGGGTGTTATGGTTTGAAGTGGGGGGGGAGGTCCGGGTGGCAGAAGCTGCCCATCACACCGGACTCCCGTCCCCCTCGGGGCTTGAGCCAATCGACGCCTCTGCGAATTGCCCTATTTACGTCGGACAAAGGAACCGGAAAGGTGTGCCTGTGCCCAGGAGCAAGGAGACGAGAGGGGGGCACGGCCCCCGCTCCCGGCGCCCGGCCGGGCCGGTGCCTGCCCCGTCGAGGATGGTGGCGGCGGAGCCGCTTGGGGAACTCGGGGAGAGCTCCGCTCCCGGGGCGCCCACCGGGCCGAGTTCACCCAGAAAGGACTGAAATCTAAGAGAAACGGCCACACAGATTACACAGGTCAGTGAAGATGGAACGGAACGTGTGTCGCGGCTGAGTCTCCCTTGCGAGCACCCCCTTTGCAAACAATCCTCGGTGGAGCAAGCAGAGACCCACTCGCAACCCGTGGAGGATCCACGTCGAGAGGAGATGCCAGAGCCTGAGCACGGTACGCATCTAGAGTCCGTGGGATGACCCCCGCCGATGGGGAGGTGCTTTGTTAAAGGAGATGCCTGAGCCTGAGACTGTTGTGAATCGTGGGCACAGGTCGAGGCGCATTTATGCATTTTGCATTTACGCATCTAAGCCTGTACGGAGACTCATTTAAGGTCGATATGACCCTCAGCTCTTTTATTATATTTTTTCTCCTCTCCATTTTACTGGAGTGGGAGCTGCGTGGGGTATAGTTGCCGGATCAGCCTAACCCACGACAAGGGGTAACGGCTTTAAACTGAAAGAGGGCAGATTTCAATTAGATATAAGGAAGAAATTTTTCACTCAGAGGGTGGTGGGGCACTGGAACAGGTTGCCCAGAGAAGTTGTAGATGCCCCATCCCTGGAAGTGTTCAAGGCCAGGTTGGTTGAGGCTTTGGGCAACCTGGTGTAGTGGAGGGTTTCCCTGCCCATGGCAGGGGGATTGGAACTAGATGATCTTTGAAGTCCCTTCCAACCCTAACCATTCTATGATTCTATAATTCTGTGATTTTAAATAGGGAAGCAAAAGTATTAAAAGATATGAGCAGGAGTTTATCAGAAAGGGTCAAGGAAGAAATGACAGACTCCAGATGTATTACCCAACCCTGTATGTAGCCCATGGTCTTGGGTCCTTTGACTAAGACCACTGTCAGGAGTTTTGTTGTTATATCAATACAGTAGATTTGCCCTTGATATTTGGCCTTTGACATTCAATTTCACATCAGTAGAAACTTAATGCAGAGTTGCACTATTCTCAGGTTAAGAAATCACAACGAGCTTTTGGAAAAAAATACTTTTATGATTACAGGCACAAGTGATTTTGAGATTGCTCCAAAAACTGACTCATTCCTAGTGTAAATCAGGGTTAGCAGGTTGAACAAAACATAGGAAATTTTCTCTAATAATGCTATGAGATGTGTGGATAAATCCTCAGTTCTCTAGGAACGTATATTCTTTCTGTCAGGACTAGTGTATTCTGAATCAAAACTTCTGTGCTTGTTTAAAAAGTATGATTTGAAGCTTTACACCAAATATACCACACGCTTGTTGTATATGTGCAAGCAAATAAAATGCTTTATCTTTTCTGGAAATTATGCACTCCCTGGTATTACAAAACTTTCTGATCTCAATGATGGCATGAAAGGTAATTCCTAATAGCCTCATAGAAATATAGAATTAAAAAGAAACCTAAAAGAAATTTAAACACTTCGAGGTCATAACAATGTAGACTAAAACATATGTTAGAAACAACAGGCAAGCTTCAAATCCTTTGAGATTCTGAGGTTTGAGCACTCATGGTTTCATACACTTATCTTAACACTTTCTCAAATTTGTAAATCTCATGAGGACAAGATCTCATGAGATATTCTGTTATTATGTTTTCCAGTTTGGTTAGACATATGGCACAGCATGAACAGCTTTCCTTCCAGTCTTTGGTTTCTGTTACTCAGCCATGAAATACACAGTAAAATGACACTTTCTCCAAACCGCAATGCTTAAAAAAGGTTTTGTTTTGATTCCAGTTGTGCTTTGGGTCTGATCTGGTTTTATTTTGAAGATGGGAAGACTAATGAATTGTAGCATGTGATGTACATAATCCAAGATATTTCATCTTTAAGAGATATCTGTTATGGAAAGTCACTCATGCTATACATTTGCAGAAGATGAAGATTTGCCCCTATGCAAAACAGTTCCTTCATCTTTCTTCACAAGGTCTTACTTGTAACTGTTGCTTTTAGCCCAAATGGTTAAAGTTCAACAATGTGCCTCAGGCTCCTTGCTTCCTTCTTCCCTTCCTTAAATTTCAAATGGCTGAGTGATTTCCAAGAACAAAGCAAGGAGAAGAACTATTGACCCATTCTTTCAGTTTGGGCAGTTGTTTGGCTGAGGTCAGTGAAGACACAATATTCTGCACCTTGCTTTGCTCCTATGGCAGCAGTGGGGAAAGGAATCTGCCTGCCCAATGCCTGCAGCTTGGAAAGGCACATGCTCAGTTGCTCTGGAGGCACGGTGCACATGTAGTCTGAAGAGCTAAACTGTAAATCTGCATCTTTAGTACAGACAGTATACACTGAATGTAGCTGCAAACTTCAACAAGTCCATGTATAAAATCACATCTTTGACATCCTCACAACACATACATCCGTTGTCGATTTTTGGGTCCGTGCTTCAAAGCATTGTATTGATACAGCTTCTCAGTAAAAAGGCGGTAAGAATTTCTTAGCGTGGGCACGACTATATGTATTACCTTTACCCTGATCTCAAAAACCTTATCTAAAACATTTTGTCAAAATTAAAAAATAAATTAAATAAGCTTTAAGAAGACCTCTGATACGGGACATTTCATCTTGGATTATTAAAATTGAACAAAATGATGAACACCTGAAACGTGGTTTTCCAACTGGCAGTTTTGAACAAACATGACTAGAGTTACAGATATCATTCTAGCTGTTAATACCAGAATATGTATGCAAAAACCTACACAGCATCTGAATTTCATGCTTTCATAGCAAAAGGTATCAAGCGTTTGTGATACTAAACTAACTAATAATGATTTCATTCATGCATATCAAGTAATGTAAAGGTCTTTCATACCACATCAGCCAAATAAATCTTTCTCAAATCTTTTTCATCAAAGTAAATTTTCTGTTTAGATGATTCTAAGAGAGTACTTTTTTCCCTAAAAATATTCTTATGAAAATAATAGAAGATTAAAAATAAAAATACCCTTGAATATTTCCTTTCATGTAAACCTATAATTCAATTTTACTAGCACGAGGTTCTAGCAACACTGCCTATTCTTGGCCTCACTTTGAGAAGCTGTCAGATTCTCGCTTGCTAAATGTTCTCGGAGGTCTCTCAGCTTGCTAGCTGTGTTGCGTGACTTCACAGGTCTAGCTTTGCAGTGACTGCAGATATCACAGTGGCTGTAAATCCCATAGCATACTAAAATACTTAGAGAGTATCCATGCGCTGCTGAACTTGTGTTTACAGCTTTTTCCATCATCCAGAAATTGTCTATGAGAAAGCTTATATTTGGTCTTTCCATGCTAGAATAGTGGAACGCAATGCACGAAGGCTCTGCTTCAAAGGTCTTTCTAACCAGAGGAATCCTCCTTTCTCTCATATGGTATCTCCAAGTACATTTTCCTGGAGTCAGTTTAAACTATACTCTGAGGAGCTCCTGCACTAATGGAAACTCTGCATATCTCACCCTGGCCTGCACTGGATGTATGTTTCTATGGTGTGTAAATGTATTTTATTCCAGATGACCAAAGAGATGCTTGGAAGCATTTATTTGATCTGTCTGTGAGCAGATGAAGAGAAAATTATTAACAATGAAGAGAAAATTATTAACAGGAATGGAGTGAGGATGCTCAGATGGAGGAGATTTGAATGAATGGTGCCACTGTATCACGAGCCATGTGCAGAAAAAAGGACATGCTGGGGTCTCTGCAAGGTTTAATTTATACAAAACATGGAGAATAAGAGAGAGATTTATAGATCTTGCCACTCAAAAGGTCTATCTTCAAGGATCACAGTTTGTCTGAAAAGAGTTGTATACTCCTTAACAGAGAAAAAAATGAGACCTAGATTAACCACAATTTGGGTGCAGTCCTAAAAAGTATCCATGTAAGCACACGTGGACATGTAAAAGTCTCAGCCTCTTCTGTCTCACTGTTCCTTCCTCATTTGAAAACAGAACCCACCTTTCCAGAAGTTCAGGAAGGTCTAGAGAACATGCATAGTGAATGCTCGTTTTCAGCTACATTTAAATAAATGAAAGATTTATGTAACAAACAGAAAGAGTTTCAAAAGTAGGCATATTCCTCTCTAGTCTCATATGAATAAAGGTGTACAGTCATGTGTAACAATTCCATATTTATTACAAAAGCTAAATGCCTTGTATTTCCATTGTACTTTCCAGATCATCTGTGCATTTTTTCCTATTCATTTAATAAGGGTGTCATTACTGTGACTAGAAAAACTAAATATAAGATTAAAAAGAAACCAAGCAGAAACAAAATTAGATGAAACATAGACGTATAACTTTTTCTGGACTTATATCTATCCATATTTCTGAAGCCCAAAAACTGGAATCTTTTCTGCTTTAAAGTTCGCATAATTTTTTTTCGTTATCCTGGCCCCCAATACTCCTTTTCCTGAAAGAGCCAAAGGAACTTAAATTTTCTGCCTTACATTAAATTCCATAAAACCTTCCCCATTGTTAAATGAACTGTAAGCCAGCAAGGTGCTGAGTTGGAGACTACTTTTTCCTGGCAGAGTAGACAATGTAGCATTCAGTATACGATTAGCATGCATTCTTTGATTAAATAATTAGATAAAGCTAACTTGTAGGTCTGCAACCTTCTTATTGCCTCTCAAAACTTGGCAAATGAGAAATGGCCAATCTCTGATGTGAAATCTTCCAACAATGAGAATGAGGGGGAAAAAAGGAATATTCAGAGATAAAAATAACAACTTTTTTCTTTTGCAGTGATGCAATCATATTTTGGTCACTGTTGTGGTTAACATCAGCAACTTTGCTGGGGACGTTCAAACCAAACTCAGGGAAAAGTAAACATAGATAAAAATGCTATGCATTACTTTGTGATACAGAGCTATACATCAGCCACGATATCTTTATAATGTAATACTATTTGGATGTTTCAGCCTGGAAAGAAGCCCAAGTGTTTCCAGGCACTCTAAAAGCATATGAAATTATGATCGGGGACCATATTTAAACCACCTACTCTAAATGCCTAATTTAGACATTGCTACTAATACAGTATTTAAATTTAAGAGTGAGATGAGTGATGCAGGCCTGCCAGATCTTGCCTCCACGGCAGCTGGTGGGAAAGAAATAGCTGTGACTCCTAATTCAAGCACTGGAAGTGGGATTCATCTCACCTAACTTCTCACACAGGAAAAATAGTAATTTAAATCTGGGCTGGCAGCCCTTTTTTTCAATGGAGAGAGGGAAACACCTCTGCAGTGTCTCTCCTGCTGTCACCTGTTTCAGAAATTGATGCATTTTTCTCGAGTAGTCCCTATTTCTATTTGGTAACCTCAGACGTAGGCAAGTCACTTCTGGATACATGACCTGAGATGACTACTCTTTTAGTGGTCAATCTAAGCAAGAAGTTGTGGGTGCATCTTGCCACCAGCCCCACAGGGTGCTGAGCCAGTGTCTGGGAGCAGTAAGGTCTGGTCCACAGGAGCAGGGGAGCCAGCAGTTGGGCTGACAGCCAAGCTGAACCAGTAGGATCTTGCTGTTCCCAGACAATTTAAAAATTTGATGAGAATCCAGCTTAGTGAATAAATGCAATAATTTTAAATGAGACTTTAAATCCAGTCATTCACATTTGCATTTAAGAAGTATTTGCAGTATTAATTGAATAATTCCTCTGGAAATCCCGCCACTTTTGCCAAGTATTAGGAAAACTCCTGCCTCTATGAATCATTTGTGACCTTGTCATCAACTTATAACATAAAAGTCTACGGAAGTGAGAAGTATGCCAAAGCTAACAAACTTTCCCTGGAGATGTTATGACAAAGATGCACTCTAATTAAATAACATCATCAATTTGTGACCTTCCCAGCCTTGGGCCAGCATCCGGGCCCTGGCCCCACCTCTGCTCCCCAACAGCACTGCTTGGCTGCAAGCGTGCAGGGACGCGAGGCCAGCTTCCCTTTTCCGATAAATCCATCTGGCACCATAAAAACCTGTGTTGAATGGACCTATCAAGCAATCATCTACATTCCCAAGTGTTGTTTGACCTCAGCCACATGTGGATAAAGTTATTGGGAGACAAGGTTTTGGGGAAAAGTGAATAATCGTGTATTCTCTTTGATTACCAGGCTTACTGTCTCTTATGGCAAACACAAGCAGACGGTTCCTGGATGACAATTTCTTCCTCCAAAATCTACCACAATTTTAGTCTCACATGGGTTTCTTTTGCTCTTGCTGGTTCCCAGTGTTTGGGCTCTACTTTGGACAAACTAGCTCATATATTGAAATTTGCTGGAGCCTACAGTTTTTGCATCTAATTGTATCTGTCATATATAAACCAAAAATTGTAATAAAAATAATAAATTCAATAAAAATAAAAATATAAGCATTAGTAAACAAAGTGTAAAATAGTAAATTGGAGCCAAATAAATAAGCAGTAAAGAAAAAGAATGTCACAGCAGAAAAACATAGTATCCAAGATCCATAAATCACAAAATAGTTTGATTTCTATCACATTTGTGCTTCAATGCTCACTTGAACTAGATTTTCAATTCCTGGAAGGAGAGAATGGAGGGAATAATCTGTGTAATCTTAGGGAAGAACTCAGTATAATTGTCCATGTTATGAATGGGTTGTGTCCACACTTCTTTCCCCCAAGCTTCTGAAATAACATCTCATAATTACTTAATAATAAGAAAGAATAAAAAGACAATTAGGAAGGAAGATGTTGAGACTCACATTTTATAAATCACATTATGGATTTCTGGCATGTCTCTTTTTTGTTCTTCCAAGTATTTCAATGAACAATGAGATTACAGCTTTTAATTTGAGAGCCTTTACAATCATCTTCTTATTTCTATCTCTAACATACTCCTTAATTGGGTATTTTCTCTTGGCTGGTGAATATTCCAATTGTCATTTGAGTATAAACTTGTGGCTGGATAACTAAAGGAAGTTCTCATTTTAGTGCTCTAAGGAAATGATGGATTGAAAACTTTTATAATCAAAAGACTCTATTTCTGTTCCTTTTATAATCTCTTAGTCTATAATTTTCTAACAGTTTTTTCTAATGTACATGTGAATATTTAAAATGTGTTAAAACTAACTTGTACACTTCAATGTGTTATACTTCTGCATATTCAATACTTCATTAAAATTATAACTGAAAAGGCTAACTATAAAAATTTACAAATCAGTTGACTTCAGTTGACCTGTTTTGCTCATATGGCATGAACAAATGTACTGTCTGCAAAGCCCTCCCCCAAAAGCAACTATGACAATCATTTAAAATCTGGATCTTTTGTTAGCAGATTTGAAGTAAAATTCATATTTTCTTCTCTGTGATGTCTTTAATAGTATTTTCTGCTAAGAGACAGCTTCTGAAAACATATTTTGATTAGCCATGGTTGACATCTTCTCGCGTTACAAATGTATGGGTGACAGTAACTGAAGTGAAATCTGAAGGCTCAGTCTGGTCCTGTCTCATGACTGAAGCTGTCACTCACATGTACCATGGCGAAACCATACTCTCCAGATGCAGAATGATTGTGAATTGCTGTGATTCCTCTTGTTTTGGTGGAGGTTAAACAACTTATGCCAGCTGCATTTCCTTGATCCCACAATCTCTGACCATAAGGTAGCAACTTTTAACCTTGGAATTGTAATAGCGTATTTAAAGCTAAAAAAACTACGTGGAGCCTCATTAAACTTTGAGAAGCTCGGTACAAGAACAGCTGTCAGCTCTGATGGCTGTAGCTTCTGAAGACAGCCTGAAGAAGGTCTCTTTTCAGAAATTTAATCTGTTGTAAATCAGAGTAATTAAGAAAAAAATAGCCTGATGGCTGAATTTAGCTCATACTGAACATTACTGAACATTCCGCCTCAGGAGCCACAGCTAAAAGAGGTAATCAATGGGTGCAGCAGTTTGTGCAGCAGTTTCTGGTTTCTGCTCCTTGATCTTCTGGGATTTTCTCCTAGAAACGCTTTGAGGATCTTTGGGGTGACTGCTGCCATTGGGAAAGTGTGGCTATAGTGGGCTCGGATGGCTAGCAAGCTCGAGTACTTTGTAAAAAGCTCTGTCAAATGTTTTTGATCAAAGGGTGCTTTCAGTTTTCTGTTTTCAGCTGACTCCTGATTTTGGAGGGCCAAGTATCCTTCCAGTAGGTACTAGAGAGAGTCCTATATAACTATGCAGAAGTAGGCACAGAAGGCTATCAGAGGCTCTGCTGTGTACATGTGTGGTGATCGTGATGAAGGTGAAGTGCTACAGAGCATGGTCTCCCGCCACCCACGGGAGCAGCTCTCCCTGGACTGCCAAAGAGCTCAACTCAAACTGAGCTCCTGAGGGAAGATGGACCTCTGTGGCCTGGGGCTGCAGGGATGACTTGGTCCTCTTTCTGGGGCTGGGAGAGAGGGGTCTTTGCCTGTAGGAGGTGTTTGTGTGGTCAAGTAAAGCAGCTGTAGGAGGAGGTCAGCAGACAGTGCAGCAACAGAGATGGTGAGAAACATGCTGACCGAATTTTCAAAAGCCTGAACCCTTAACTGCATTGAATGAGGGGCAGACCAAGTTTGTGTGTACCAAAGACTTCCATGATAGTAAAGGCTGAAATCCTCTGACTTCTCACACTAGGAGGATAACTCTTGTCCAATCTACAAGTTTGCAACTACAGAGGAGGTTCAGCGCCCAGGTAGCAGATGAAGAGCTGGGAGCTGTGTCCAATGAAGCATCTGAGCTGGCTGAGCCTAAGCCTCGCAGCAGCATTAGGAGGAAGTAGAAGTATTAGCTGTGGGAGACTCCTTGCTCCAGGGGATGGAGGCCACCATCTGCTGGTCTGAGCTGTTGTCTAGGGATGTTTGCTGCTTGCCAGGCATTTGGGTCAAGGATGCTGTGGAGAGGTTGCCAAGGTTTGTCTGGTCCTCGGACTATTTCCCCCTGCTGCTCTTCCATGTGATCACCTACGATACTGGCAGGGGAAACCTGGAGTGTGGCAAGCATGACTACATCGCACTTGAGGTAAAGGCCAAGGGCATGGGGTCCAGGTGGCATCTCCTTGATTCTTCAGTGAGGAAGAAGAGCTTGATAAAGAAAGGATGGATCCTGTGGGTCAACAAACAGTTGCACAGCCAGTGTTGACAACACAGGTTTGGCTTTTACAACCTTGGGACCCTCTCTGAGGATTGAGGAAAAGATGACGTCCACCTGACCAAGTGGAGCAAGTACCAAGTGGCAAAGGATCTTCATCAACAGGTTGGCCAGCTTGGGGACAAGAGCTTTAAACTAGGAATGAAGGGGCAGGGAGAGGAGGTGATGATGACCCACAATCAACTGAAGAGTTTGTGGACTGGATTGGTAAGAGTGCAGGGTGATGTTGGCAGGAGAGGCCTTGAAAACAGTGAAACAGGGTAGAAGAGGGATCCAGAAGAGTTGGTTGATTTTCAAGCATCACTTTCCCAAAGCTCAAATTCACCCATCCTGATGAGTGTTAAAGCAAAGATGGCAGGGTGCCTGCATGGATGAGCAAAGAGCTCCTCACTAAATTTACACATAAAGAGGAAGTGAATAGAAGGTGGAAGCAGGGATAGTGCTTCCCTAAGAGGAATATGACCCAGGAGGAGTACAGAGACACTGCCTGAGCATGTAAGGGTGGGATTAGGAAAGCCAAAACCCATCTGGGGTTGAATCTGGCAAGGGCCATAGAATAGTTATGCTCAAAGACTAGTTAGGCTGGATCTCACTGTGATAGACACTGCAAAACCAGAAAACGCATGCTCTTCAACCTAGGAGTGCACAATCTCAAACATTAGGGAAATGTAGTAAAGAAAGAGCTGTAAAAAAATATATTTTACTTGGTCATGTGTAGACCCAGATTCCTTGCCCATCAACTCAGACTCACCCAGCCCTGGCTACATTTAAACCAGGGGTTGCTTTAAGTTCTACTATGGTCAGCTTGCAGCAGTAGACAGATACTTTCAGAAGATGGTTTGTATTTTGCATAGGTTGAATGGCCATTTTGCCCATTGACAACTGTCAGTCAGAGCCAATGATGCGTGGACTCCTGTCCCTGATGCCTCTGTTAACTTATAAAAGTTAGAGTGGATGTATGTGGTCCTGACTGTATTTCCTTAGGAAAGGAAGGAAAACAGTAATTAATATCTCTTGGTATTTTCCTTCTGCTATTTTCAGAAAAATTTATAGGAATGTGGTCAACTTTCACCCACAGAAGGATGTACACAGGAAAATGAGGAAAAGTATAGCAGCAAAACTGAGTACAAAGGGATTCAGGAAGAAAGAAAGAAAAAAAAAAAAAGAAGGGAAAAAAAAAAGGAAAAGAAAATGTAGTTCCAGGTAGATGTAGCCAGGGGGAACAGAAAATAGGGTTTCTATGGTCTTAGTCACCTGCAAAAACATAATACCATCTAAATCACCCTCCATCTAAATCTTCCACAGGGAAATGGAAAGCACTTGCCACCCTCAGAGAGGATTATGTGTTAAAAGGATGGTAAAGGTGACGATTTCTTCTGCTTTCTCCTACCAGTTAAATCTTGGATTGCACAGCAATAGTCATATTTTACTTGCAGGCTTCTGGATAGCCTGGTTTTGTCTCTTCTGCAGCTCTGTGTTTCAGAGACATGCTGAAATATCCATGAGACCCCAAAATGTAGGACTCCCAATGCGAGCAGAAGGCTTGGCATGTCGAAAAGTCTGAGAACAAAGCAGCCAACATCCTTTCTCCAGAGACAAAACACATTTTGTCTGTGACATGCTTAGTCTCCATCTGCTCAGGAGAGGGAAAGTTTCCCATATGGCACCGCAGTGGGCTAGTGAGTCACTCTATTGACTCACTCCACAAAATGCACAATTGAATGTTAAGTAACTTAAGTCAACTTTAATGGGTACAGCATATGTATACTTCATGAATGCAAAATATGTAAACTATTATTATGCCGCCCCTTTTTGTGCTGATGGTACCGTATTGATTACTAATTAATTCCTAATTGTTTATTAATTGGAGTTATCATTCCCTGAATAACTTGCATTTTGCATTATCAATTTAGAATCAAATTTAGAAGTGCATCTGTTTCTCCCATGTCACAGTATATTTTACATTTTTTATATTCTCGTCAGTAATATCTTGAGCCAAGCACATGTTAGGTAGTTCAGATATTACTGGTTTAGACCTGATGGGAAAGCTTACCTTGCGGTTCTAGAGAAAAGGATTACTGACTCCCAGCTAGTTTTATTCATGTGTTGCAAATGCTTTCTGTGTTTGATTTTAAAAAGATCTGTCAAAGTGGGAACAGTTTATAAGAGAATTTATTATGAGGTGATCAGAACAAGGCTAAGCAACTAATGCCTACCCACATAGACTGCTAGGCTCACGATGCCATTGTGATCCCAGCTGAGGAGACAGAAGCACAGGAGAAATTTGAGGGGGAAAATTCTGTTTCTGACAAGGATGCGGAACTGAAAGCTGCCGCGTAAAGTTAGAGGGTCATTCCAGCACTGTGTCATGCGTAAGAGCTACAGCAAGTTTCAGGTAACAAAGACAGAAAGACGTGTCTGGGATTTCTGGAGAAAGGACTAACCATAATGAATGGTTATGATACTGCTTGGTTTTGGGGTGTTTTAGTGTTTTTCCTCAAATAATAGCAATGACTAACTGTGAAGTTTGGTGTCAGTGGTGAATGGACATAGGAAGGAGCATGATTCTCCTGATCATCAAGAGTTTTCAGTCATTTTCCTCCTCGCTTCTACAACGGCTGCCACTAAAGTTGAACAGTGCTGGGTCTGGGCTGCTCTGCAGAGCGGCGTTGGAGGGATTGGTAGGAACTGAGGTCTGTGTCCCCGACATAAATCCCGAGGATGTTTGCCAAGGACGGTCTGTCTCACCACATTTGTCAGGAGCCCAGCCAGCACGGCCACCCCAGCCAGGTAGGTCCTGCTGGCTCCTGCGGACAGATTCCAGCCGTACCCACAGCCGTGCTGAGGCAGGAGGGGTCCTGGCCATTTCTGGAGCACCCAAGTGCTCAGTGTAGACACGTGCATTGCAAGAAATCGCAACTACCCATGCATAATTCCAGCAGATGAGGCAAACAAAACAACAACCTGATTCAAGTCTGGAAATGTCGCTCCTCCCGTCAGTAAGTCATCTGCAAGAACGGAGCAAAGACTCTGCCCCTCCACTCTGCTCTTGTGAGACCCTGCTTGGAATACTGCATTCAGCTGTGGGGACCCCAACACAAGAAAGACATGGAGCTGCTGGAGCAGATCCAGAGGAGGGCCACGAAGATGATCCGAGGCCTGGAGCACCTCTTCTATGAAGACAGGCTGAGAGAGTTGGGGCTGTTCAGCCTGGAGAAGAGAAGGCTCTGGGGAGATCTTATAGCAATCTTCCAGTACCTAAACGGGCCTACAGGAAAGCTGAAGAGGGACTTTTTACAAGGGCATGTAGTGATAGGACAAGGGGCAATGGATTTAAACTGAAAGAGGGCAGATTTAGATTAGATATAAGGAATAAATTTTTCAATCTGAGAGTGGTGAGACACTGGAACAGGTTGCCCAGAGAAGTTGTGGATGCCCCATCCCTGGAGGTGTTCAAGGCCAGGTTGGATGAGGCTTTGGGCAACCTGGTTGGAACTAGATGATCTTTGAGGTCCCTTCCAACCCTAACCATTCTATGGTTCTATGTTACTTCAAAGGGCAAAGCCTGCCTCCTTGCAGAGGTGTGCAGAGGGCTCTCGTGATCTCTCTGGATCAAGTGAAATGGTGAGGCTCTGCTGGGGAAGACAAGAAGGTTATTGGGTTGTGAGGGCACCTGTGTTTAGATGATGCTTTGCTCTAGCTTTTCAGTAACAAAATGACTCAGAATTGGGGCTAGGTCAGTGTTTTAGAGAATGGTTGGTTAGTTCAAACTTGAGACAACGATATGGTGTCATACAGCCAGTTTCAGGAACGGTATCTGTAGTATTGAGAAGTGGTGACTGGGGGAAACGGGGAAGAAGGGAACAGATTACTTTCCCCCTGACTCAAGGCTTGACAGGAAATAAGGGAATCTAGAAAAAAAAACAACAAAAAAAATGTCCTTTTTTATTAAATGAGCACTGAAAGCTTTTTTTTAGAGAAAAATCTAAAATGACACAGCTTCAGTCACTCAAAACACCTTTTTAATTTATATAAGATATGAAATAATTTCATTAAAAATCATTAATGTTAACCAGCTGTAATTTCACTAGAACTACCGTGTACTCTCTATATATCTCATTCTCTTGGACTACATTATAATGAATATATAGATGGGGATGTAATTTTTGTTTTCCTATTTCCATTTCCCCTGGGAAACTGCATTATAAAATTTAAAGTCTTTCTGATCTCAAAGTCAGAATCTTCTTTTTTGTTTACAAGTCAAAAATATTGAAGCTTTCTACTTTCAACCTTTTCCTTTTTTAGAAATAGTAGTAATATATATTCATATATATGTATAAATACTCTAGAGTGCAGGACAATTCCATTTGTGATACAGATATACTTGTAATTCAAAACTGAAGAATTTGTGTTTTGGTTCATAAACACATCTAGCAGTGCTTCCTTTGTAACGAAAATTACACACGATGTAGTTTTTAAGGAAATACATAAATTTAGTTTTGATAAACAAATAACTACAACAGAAAACAAATTTTTTCCATTTTTTTTTTTGAGGAATGGACAAGAGACACAAGAACTTTTTTTTTTTCCCCCTTTAAGTTTCAACTTTTCCAGGACTTATACATCTTCAAGAATATGCAGTAGTATCTAAGCATTGCTGATGGGTCCTCTTAGAATTTCTCCTCCTAAGGACTTGGATTTTCTGTCGTGTAATAATGTGAAGTTTTGTGTTTGTGGGCTTGTGTCTGTACGTGCTCATTCGGGCTATTGCACACACATGTGCAGCTCAATGGTGGTGGACCTGTTGACCTGATTCCTGCCAGAACCGAGGGTTACTGTAGAAGGGGTTGGAAATCAGGCAGTGCTGCCCCTCGGCTGCAGGCTCATGGCTCCCTGCTACAGCTGAGACTAGGAGCCCACCTCATCCCCACTACCCTGATCCCGCTGGAGCTGGGAGCCTCCTCACCTGCCCTTCCCCTCTCTCCTCCAATAAAAGGTATTAAAACCTCTCAAGGAAATGACAGAATATTGTGGAGAAAGCATCTGGATTTCACTACCCCTTGCCCTCTCCTTACCAGTGTGATTTATTGCTGTTGCATTTGTTTCTGCTGAAAAAGTGTCACACTATGGCTTTTTTGTTGTTGCTCTTCCTTAATTTAAGCTACATACACAGATTTTATTGCCATCAGTGGTGATTCCTATCTATATGTATAGAAAGGTTTTATTCAGAATACCTGGCACCCATCCTCTCACGGTCCTCACTGCAGTCAGAAGGATTTTGTTGGGGTCCAGCAACAATTTGTTGGGGTCCAATTACAATTTTATAGTCATCAATTTATATAAGCTTCAAGTCAGAAAAATTTAATAAAATATTGAAATAATGAAAGCTATTTATTTTACAAAATCCACCATGTTCCAGAAAGTTAATTATAAGAGTTCTAACTTATATTCTTAAAAAAATAAAGGCATGGAATAGCAAAAAAAAATTAACTGATCTCTCCTGCTAAACAATTATGACCCCTCTTAAAGCTACTAGCCCATCTGTTTTAGCCTGCTGTCTCCCTCTGGTTATGAATGGGTAGAGATAAAGGAGGATAGTGTTCCTCCAGTGTCACTCAGGCTCACACTTTGGTGACATTTAATCTGTGAAAACCTATGAACAGAGCTTTAGAGATTAAAAAGAAATTAATGCCTGAAAGTTGTCTGTTTAAAACAGCAAACCCTTTCCTTATGTTCTGATGAGCTTTTGGGCTGTACATCTTGTGTACCAGATGTGGACACTTTTTTTTGTTTGCTTGGTTTTGGTCATTTTTTTTTTTCTGTTTTCCTAGCTGGAGTCAGGTTTCTGGTGCAACAACCTTTGGTCTCCACTTAAAAAAAAATCCAAACACCTGACCCAGGCTACAATTTAGGAGGCCTGTTTGGTGGGAAATGAGTGCTGGAATGTTTCAGCTTTCAAAACTGTAAGGATTCAGATTTATAGTCAGTCTGTTTATACTCTATCATATCATGTGTGGTAGCATAGGATATCAAAGCAAGAAAGCCTACGGGGCTACCACCATTTGAAATGAAAAATAGTTCTTGCGTATGGCATAATGCAGCACAGATGGAAAGTTGTGCTTTTCTGTTTTACTGTTTCTGTACATTACTCAGGCAATAAATACTGGACAAATCAAGCAGTCATTTCTAAGGCTCCATATAACCTATTTTACCAGTATCAGCTGCTATAGTTTTATATTCTCTAGAGAAAAGCTGCCTAGGTTCCCAAGTTTTATAAGTCATTTCAAGGAGACCTCACAAATAAAAACGGATGGAAAATATAGCCTGGCTTTTAATAACCATATAGTTAACTCTGCATTTTCCTGTGACGGTCAAAGTTCTCACTAGTGTTCTGCAGTATTTTCATTCTTCAAAGCAGCATTTTTTTAATGGCTATTACTTGCTCATTTCATTTGCTGTATTCTAGTGAATTTTGCATCTCTATTTCAATGGCACAGCACAACAGAAATATGCCATTAACTGTGTCACTTCAGGTCTGTGCTTCATAAACTGAGAAGCCAAGAAGGATTATCTAGCATCTAGTACAGCAGGCATGGTCTGACACCGTCTCTGCATAGGTGGCCACAAAGGATGCCCAAAGCAGGTTTGCAAAGCCAAGTGGCCTAATAACAATTAAAGCAGTGCCTGGGAAGCGAGGGACACAGGTTTGAGGAGCACTTTCAGCCTTCACTCTGATCCAAAATACCTAAGGTATGATGTACCTTAGCATAGGAAAGTCTCCTGTCCTCTCTCCATCGCCTCCCCCTTGGGCTAGAGGTCCTCGACAAGGGGCCAGACACCCCCAAAATAAATGCTGAGTGAATGGTACTCCTCACACAGGCTCAAAGCCATCACACTCTGCACAACACAGGGAAGCTATAGTATCAGCATCTCTTCTTCTGCTGCTTATATCGCAACCTACCAATTAAATACTGGACACACAGTGTGGAAGATCAACTTTCTCCGAGTCTTTTAGGAGTTCAAATTACATCATCCATATCCAGCAAGGCAGTACCAAATTTTTTTTTCTTTTCAGAAATATCAGAGATGGAGCTGTACTAACAAGAAGATGATAAAAGTAAAAAAGAAAAAGAATGCCTTAGCAATGTTTGTTTAAATAGAAGAAATAATTACATATGGGACTGTGCTGCAAGATTTTGTTCGTAGGCTTGGGGAAAAAAACCCTAGATATTTATGAAAACAAAGTTATAGAAATTTTAGGCATATTGAGCCTCCTCTTTCATGAAACAAGCTGGCTTCTGTCCACCTGGGGTCATCCACCTCCCCATTTTGCATTTTTCATATCACCACTGAAGCCAATTCTGAGGATGAGGATAAAAGGGCGTTTTCAGCATCTGACAACAATCACTCTCCTAAAAATAATTTTTGGTGAGACAGAAAGTAGTTCTTATGCCTTTGCCATATTCCTATGTGATAATTTGTATATTTTTTTAACCAAGAGAACTTACAGTAACTCAATTTGGAGTAGTCAAAGACTAATCAGTGACTAAACATGCATCTTCAGGTTTGTTTTAACATGCTTAATATAATAGATATAATTTTTTCCCGTTTCCAAAACTATGTATTCCTTTTGTAGCACTTGTAATTTATTATTTTTATTAATGATTTTTTTAGAATGGTTGGATTCTTCTTATCAACTGATTTCCAGGATCTAAATTTTAAAACATTAAAACAAAAAGAAAAAACGTTCAGAAAAGAAAATTTAAATACATATTCAGGCAAGGGTTTGGTTTTTTTTTCACTTGTTTGTTTGTGGTTTTTTTGTAAAGACAGACTGCAGGATTGTACTTCCGGTGACTACACATCGAAGACTGAGTATATAAACCCAGTCTTACTTAAAGTCAATGAGCAGCCTATGGAGAATTGAATGTGGCCACAATGGTTACAACTAAACTAATAAACCAAACAAGGTCAGCACATGGGCCTGAGCACAGTATGAATGCAACCATTCATGCTGTGAAATTTTTGGCACAGCTTTGGTCTCAGGCAATTAATGCTATCATGGGGACAACCCGGGAGCCAGCTCAGGCCAGGAAACACTCTCGGTGGGCACTTTGAGGAAGGCTTAAGAGAGTTAAGCTGTATAGACATGGACCTTTCTGCACCATTTGTCCTTAGGGCCAGCAAAGCAGCCCCAGGGGGTTTTATTTACCACTACAAACGCAGTCAGTGGCAACAGGGAGTTTCAAGAAGGGAGAGGTTTGATAGGAAAGTGCTGTGCCAGAGAAACCTGATGTACTCTGAGGTGCACTAAACCCATCACTGGCTTAAGGTTAAAATATGAGGCATCATTTTGAGAATGTAAAAATCCAGGAAATTCAGATAAGCTTCTTGTTCGAAGTTGGAGACATTTTGAAAAAGATTCTCATTCCCCAGCACAAAGGATTAACTCAGTCTCGGTCAGCTCCTGTGGACTAAGCCATTTTCACCCCTAGCTTTAAATTCTCTTTTTTCCCACGTTTGAATCAGAACATTACTGTTTTGTTTTAATTTAATTAATGTAGAAGAGTGGTTTTATTGTTGTGGTCTGCTATTTTTATTACAATAGGAAAAAAAATCAAAAAAACAGTTATTGTTTCCAAGCTCCTGTAGTTTTTACAAGTAAAAAACCCTATAAATGGTGTCTGACTAAAAAACTTGACATGCATAAGAGTCTGAGGTCCTACCCAGCGAGGTATTGAGCAGTCTTGTGAAAGTTGGGCCAGATGGCTTCGTTAGGGATAAACAAAAAGAGTGAAGAGAGAGCAAGCAGTAAGAACCATTTAAGGACTACAGAGACAGAAGAGACATTGACCCCTGGACCACCTCAGACTGAGGAAATTTTTTGTTTTTGTCAGGAATCATTCTGCTATTCAAAAGAAGAAACAATCATGAGAGATATTCTTACCTACGGCCTTACTATACTTTTGTGACTTTTAAAGGTTTCTCACAGTAAGAAAACATTTTTTTTCCCTTCTGTGTCTCAACTCCTTCTTTGGGAAAAAATCTGTTTCGGTCTCATCCTTACATCATCCTGCCCTAATACATCCCAGCTGGAGGGACTTCCCCTTCATAATCATCATTTTCCCTAGTTTGAGGCAGATCCACTACCCTTTCTTGACCTTCTTTTCTCTTGTTTCAGTCAAGGTTGAAATCAGCACAGGATTTGGGCACCCTCCACCGTGTTGATGTTCTAGTGCTTACTTTCTAAGCATCCTGAGGCCCCAGAAAAACATCCAGAGCTCTGAATTACTTAAAAGGTAAACCAACAAAAAACAGCAATAGAAATTCTGCACACTGAATGAAGGTCACTTTACTGCTAACTAAGAGCAATATTCAGAACAGCTCAGTAAAATTTCTCTCCTTTCCATGGCTTGAATATCCCAACTAAGAGCTTTAGGCAGGCCCTTGTACACCCTCTGGTTCAAAACCTTGTTCCAAAGGAAGACACCTGCAGCTGCTACAGGTGTAGGTCAGTGTTTCCAAAATTACTGCTTTGCATCCTTGTTTCTGTGGTTTACACAGAAAAGCCATCAGATAACATGTACCAGCATCTCCTGTGGCAGAGACCAGGTACCTGGATTGCTTCTTCCAGTTCAGACTCCTAGACTTGAGCATTAACCTTTGGTACTGCTCACTTCTGGCCCCTTCCATACGCTGGGGATGTTTTGCTGCTTGGAAGCGCAGTCCCATCCAAAGACTGGGGAGATGGCCTGCTATGACCAAGACTGTAAACTTTCTCCTGGGAATGAGGATGTAAGTAAGCATCAGTCCCTTCTTAAAAGGACATTTTTAAAAGCTATACAGACGGTGACTCCTACAAATGTCTGTCATAACCTGGAATCAAAATCTTTGCTCAAGCCTAGGCAGAAAATGGATTTGCATGCAGGTCATGATTCTTTCAAGTGCATTTTTCAATTCCTGGTGTAAGAGGAAAAGATCTCCCAACAGTTTTTAGTGGAGAATGAGGTATGCTGAGAGCGCAGCTGAGGAGGAGAGGCAAGGATGCATCTAGCTCAGGTGCAGTATCAGCACTTCAGCTCAGCTGAGCTCAGCCAAGTATGTGAGCATTGGTGTATGAGCAAGATGCTGCAATGTGAGTATCGATACATGGTCAAATATTTCTCAGTAGCCCATGTGTGATGTTTAAAGACCCATTTGTGGCTAAAATTCTAGTAAGAGGATATGCTGCTTGGCTAGAACAAAGCGTGTTACCCAACAGACAGAAATGGAACATCTCCAAGTACTCCTGTTGTGCTGTACAAAGCACCACCTCTCTCAGTCAATGTCATTTTCCCTTGTGGGGGAAAAAACTTTTTCTGATACATGGGCTGCAGTAAACTGGGTGGACAATTGAATAGCAGAGTGAATTCGGGATAAATTTTTGGCTAAGCTTTGGGCTGTGAAGATGGCTTAGTTGGTTTTAGGGCAAGTTTCATTCCCTGCAGTGGGTCTTGTGCCAGCCTTATTACTGCACCGCCATGTGGAAAATACTGGAAATAAAAAGACAGATCCTTTGAAAAATGCTTTAGTGGACTTGAGACAGAATAAAAGAAGGGCTAGGTTATGATGGATAGGGATAGGGGTTGCTTGCTGACTGCCTGCAGGTCGTTACCAAATCAGTTAGAACAGCTACAGGGGGGAAAAAAAAAGCAGGTTAAAAATAAACAAAAAGGATTTTCACCCATTGGAATCACTAGCTTTGCCAGGCTTAGCACTGGAGACTGGCTTTCTGGAGTGAAAGAAGAAAGACTTCAGACTGCAGAAAGAAATATTAATAGAAGTGTCGTGGTTTAGGCCGCTCCGGAAACTAAACCCTACACAGTCCCTCTCTCGCCCTCCCCCAGCCGCAGGGATGAAGGAGAGAATCAAAGTGGAAGAAAGAAAAGAGACCCGTGGGTTGAGATAAGAACAATTTACTACTACTGCTACTAATATATATATGTACAAGGATAAACATATACAAACGAGCCATGTACAGTGTCATTGCTCACCACCCCTTGACCGAGGCCCGTCTCGTTCCAAAGCTGCAATCCCGAAACAGATAAAACCCGATACCGCAATCCCGGATGAATGGGAGGCCCTGAGACAGAGAGCGAGAGACAGAGAACACCCCGAGAGCCCGAAGGTGAGAGTACCAAAAGGGCAAAAAGCCCTTCTTTCCGGCTGACCCTCACTTTTATACTGGGCATGACACTGCATGATATGGAATACTAATTGGCCAGTTTGGCCCTCAATCTTAAGTTCAGGTACAAATCGTAAGGAGAGTTGTGGACCCCCCGTCCCGGCTATGCTCCCCCCTTATCCTGTTGTGCTCCTGCACACTGGCAAGAACATGGCAAGCTGGAAAGTCCTTGAGACCTCGGTGCCAACTATAAACCTCAGTGCGCTGTCAGCGTTCTTCTCAGAGCAAGTCCCAGACTAAAACCAAAACACAGAGCTCTTCTAGCTGCTAAAAAGAAGAGCTAACTCTGTCCCAGCTAAAACCAGGACAAGAAGTAATGGATGAACTTAAGAAAGAAGAAGGTCTAAGATGAATGTAACTGCCTTTTGGTGAGAACAGATCAGTCATGGAATAGTCTGAGTGGTAACTAATGGGATATTGATGCTAAATTGAACAAATAGACAATTACCAGCTGAAGAAAAATCTGGGGAATAATGCCAAGAGCAGGCCAGTTCTATGGACTGATCTGAGATTCATTATAAATAGTACTTAGCAACTCACATTTTAATATATTAAACTACAAGAAAATGAGTCACCTTGTAAACAGGGTGAGATTCTCTTTTAGCAATCGGTAACACTGAAGGCGATGCAGGGTCACAGTAGTCAACCAACTGAGCACCCATTTCCAGCTCTATTAAGTGTGGAAAGAATCTGTGGGAACTTTAGAAGTGGAAACAAGGTAAATTATAAAGCGGTAGTAGTGTGGCTCTCCTTGGCATTAATGAGAGCATTACAGTCAGTTCTGGTGTCTGTGCTAAAGGATATTAGAAAAGCCTGACAAGAGTTATACGAACCAGTCATATTCAGGAAAAACATGTTTTCAGCCCGAGGATAAAGAACAATTTCTTTAGTATATCCAAGAGAGGGCTAAGAGGTGACTTGCTCATAGTGTACAAGTACCCCCTTCAAGAGATTGTTTTTGAGTGAAGAATGCTCTTCATCCCAACAAACAACATACAATTTAGTAGCTTGAATCAACATTTAATTTTATATAAAAATAACTCCTTACAGTGGTTAATTTTCTAGGCATTTCATGCATTCTTCATCAACTAAAGTCTTCAAATAAATACTGGATGGCTTTCTAAAGGACAGCCGCTCTATCTCAACCACGAGTTATGGGCTTTGTTCAGGTATTACCAAGCAATATTCCACAGTCTGTGTTGTGTTGAAGGTCAGAGGTAGCAGGGAGTCATAAGGACGGCCTTAAAACACAGGTCAGCACTGGGAAAGTTCCAAGTGCATTGCAAACATACAATTGGTAGCAATTTCTAAGAATTCTCATCAAGATGTCTGTTGTGCATAATAAGTATCTGCCTCCATTGGGTTTTAATAACTTTTCAAGAGCTTCATTTTCATTAACTTGAATCTCAGAGATGCAGAATGAGAATCCAGATTTATTTTACGCTGAATAGATCTTCTCTGTTAAAAGGAAAGTGACCCGTGCTTTACCTTTCTGCACAGAATGACACAAGTTTTGTATCAAGTACATTTCTCACATTATTACATGAAATCCCTTGACTAGCCCTTGCAGGTTCAGGAACGAAGCAGTCTTAAAGACCCTTAGAAAAACAGGAAACCTGGATTCCTATCCTTTGTATTTAGTTGGAAGGGAAAAGCATTCTCTTGTCAATCCATCAAGAACCATGATTTAAGCATTAGCTGTTAAACCAAGTAATGACATGAGCTGAGGTGATTATATACTTGCAGGTACCAAATGCTCATCGTTAAATGTAAGGACATACCTAAGGAGCTGTGTAATCGAAATAGCACCAAGTCCTTATGACCATCCACCTGCCCTATTTCTTTCACAGTTGATTTTATTTTTTAATAAAGCTGATGCCGGAGGTGCTACTTAAGAAGCTCAGAGAGATGGGAGCAGTGAGTTCCATCAGCTTTATAATAAATGGGTGTGTAAGAGGAAACCAGCCATAGGGCAAGCATTTGGAGGTGAGATATTGAGAACACCTGCTCCTCCCTCAGCATGCTTGTGATTAAACATTTTACTTAGTGTGTGAACTCAAATGTGTTATGTTAAACTAGGGTCAGAAGGCACAATGTAATTATGGTTGTTATTAATATTCCAGAGGCCACAACGGATAGAAATCATATTGGGCATGGCTACGTGTGAGTGTAAGAGGGAGTAAATCTCTGTGGGGAAGGAATTACATATTGGGTGGAGATGATAAAGAATGTTTTACTGGAACTCTCCCATTTGATAATAGTTATGTTTCTCTTCAGAAAAACATTAATCTCTGTTCTTCTTCTGACTTCTGTCAGTAAAACACAAAAATAAAAAAGATACTCTTAGTCCAAATCAACATTCTTCCATGTATTCTGATTTCCTGACATGACCTGAATATTTTTGTTCAGGGCAGCTCAAGGCTGAACTGTCCCTCCACCCCTCTGAGAAGTTTTACATCTTTCCCTGAGAAAGACCTACAAAGTATTTCTCACCTCAGGGCTGTGTCATCTGTAACTGCTTGTGCCTGAGTAGGAATCATGGAACATACACACAGGCTCTTAGTCATGCAATTGGCCTGTGCTTAAGCATCTTTAATAATCCTCAGTCATTTCACAATGCAAAGTTAAACCTTCAGTGAGTTATTTTTAAAGTAATTCATGGAGCTAGGCTTAAAGATGAAATTTCATGCATTTTTTACAACAGCTGCGTGATTTGGAGCCAGTGCTGCTCAAAAAGCCAGGAAGAAGAGTGGGAATTAAAGTTTTGGTGTAGTATTGTGGTTTAACCCTGGCCAGCAGCTAAGCACAACACAGACATTCGCTCTTTCCCAAGTGTGAAAACTTGTGGTTTGAGACAAAGACAGTTTAACAGGTAAAGCAAAATCTGAGTGAAAAAAAAAAAAACAAACAACAAGATAAGAAATTAATTCACCACTTTCAGTTGTCAGGCAGGTGTTCAGCCATCTCCAGGAAAGCAGGGCTCCATCATATGTAACAGTGACTTGGGAAGGCAAACACCATCACCACAAATGTCCCTCCTTCTTCCTCCAGCTTTTATTGATGAGCACAACATCATGCAGTGTGGAATATCCCTTTGGTCAGTAAGGGTCAGCTGCCCCAGCTGTGCCCCCTCCCAGCTCCTTGTGCCCCCCCAGCCTACTTGCCAGTGGAGTGGGGTAAGCAGAAAAGGCCTTGGCTCTGTGTAAGCACTGCTCAGCAGTAACAAAAACATCCCTGTGTTATCAACACTGTTTCCAGCCCAAATCCAAAGCACAGCCCTATACTAGCTACTGTGAGGAAAATTAACTCCATCCCAGCAAAACCCAGCACATTCTCTGTTGCTCACCAGCCCAGGCTGCAGCTCATTGCATCTTCCACAGCCAGGAGGAGGCTTTACAGTGAGCAGAGACCCAGTCCATTCATTCCAACTCCAGCACACTTCCCTCCTTTGGGCTTTCAGCTTTACCTTCTTTACCAAAGGACTCTCACTCCAGCCCTGGCTCCAGCTCAGGCTACTCTGGCTCCGGCAAGGGAGTCACAGTCCTCAAGGTCTCTCAGACATATCACATCAGGGTCACCAGTTGTTGCTCACTAGGCTACAGCTCCAAGAATGCCATTGCATCTCCCACAGCCAGGAGGAAATGGCCCGCCTTTTGTAGGCAGGGTCTAAACCTTAATTAGGAAATCAATCAATTCAATCCAGCCGGGCAATCTGGGCAATAGCCACAGTTGCAATAGCCATAATTCTCCATCCCTTATTCCATACCATTTACATTATACTCACATCCCACACTATCCAATAGGTTCTCATTAACCACTACCCCCTTCCCATCCTTTATGACACTTTTCCCACACTTACGATACACAGATATCATTCCCTTAGTCTGTGGAGCTCCTCTGTTGAACGTCTACAAAATGTCCATTGAGTTCATTTAGTCCATGACTTTGGGCTGCATCTGTTATGGTGGTCACCCAGGACAGGAGAGGTGGTGTGTTGCCTCAAGGTTACATCAAGAGGTGGGTTATTGGGCATCAAAGCCAGGTCAGGTCAGGACACTGCTGCACTTGAACTACTTCTGGTAAGTCTCATCCTCCATCGGTTTGGGTGGTTTCTTCTGTAGTACTTCCTATAAAATGCAACTCAAATCATGGGTTACAACAATTTAAAGATATTTCCATTACAATCTCCACCCCTTGTCCCTTTGGGTCAGGCCATAGGGTTTAGCATTGCAATTAATTCCTCCCCTTGTACCTGCTCCACCATGGACTTATCCACGGACCACAGCCCTTTAGGGGTGTACCTGCTCAAGTGTGGCCTTGTCTTAAGTCAGATTAGCAATTACATTAATTTCAAGAATATTTTTTTCCACTTACAAATAAAATAGCAAAATACAATAATCATCTCTTCAGTGCTGACATGTTTGTACACTTTTGAACCTATGGGAAAAAATCTCATATTACTTTTCCTGCCTTGATTCAAGACAGGAAATGGGTGCTTTTTTCACAGTCTTCCATCAACTTCTAAAGATCCATTTCTAATCTAATCAAAATTTCTACAGACAAGTAATTTTTGCAGTGAGCCACCTTCTACCAGCTGTTGTGAGAATGGTACCACAGTGTTAGACACATCCTGCAAAGAATGTCACGAAATATGTATAACTTGAAAAAAAATTTTTGTATAAGATGAATATTATATGCAAGCTCTTAATATTTATAGGAATATTAAACTCTCAAAATAAGTAAAATATAAGAAGTAATAACTAAAGCTTGCCAGAAATAAGATAGGTAAGTGCAGCTGCTCCCAGCATAACATTCATGTGGCTCTAAATAAAGCCAGCAATTCTGATTCCTTACCAGAAACTTTCATCAAAGTTCAGGGACAGATACTGAATAAATTTGTATTTTGCTGCCCTTATTTATCTTGATCAGCAATTTACACCACAGAATTATTCTACAGACCAATTACTGTAAGGGGTGAGATGCCACATCCCTTTTATCATGTACTCTGTTTCAGACCATAATCAGTAGCAATTATTATACAGAAAATTAGGTATAAAATACGGTAAGTATTAGACCCCATGCTGAAAGTCTCAAGTCCTGAATCTTTCTATTGCTGACTTATAAAGTTAATTATAATTAATTTTGAGTGTTGAGCAGCCTTATTACTGGAATCAGAAAAGGAAATTTTTTTCTGAATCTTGTCTAAGCTTGACTTTAACAATTCCTTGTGGTGATGTGTTACCCAGCCTAATTACCCAATTTATAATTTAAAAAATCTTTGTTGGTTTTGAAGCTTAGTCTTTTTAAATTAATTGGATGGTCACTTGCTCATGTATTATAAGTTGTGATGCCTACAATCAGTCTCATATGCTGTTGATTGAAAGATTTAAGTTGTTTAAAATGTTGTGACTTTACCTGTTTACAATGAAAATTATGTTTCCCACATACCTGCCACAGTTTGATTTTCCAACAACATAAAATTTCAATTAAAAGAGGGAACATGTTTCCTCTAGTGAGACCAGAGAAAAATACCTTTTTTTTTTATATATTAAGTTATTCATATGACTCTTTAAATTGAAAAACCTGCACATTGCTTGACTTTTGAGGAAAACTGAAGGGCCATTGTCTTGGAGTCAAAGGTGTGCCTTTATCCCTCCTCTCATAATTCTTCTAGGTACAATCACCTTCTGAATTTTAAGTTTTAAACCACTAACTCTTAGTTAACTCATGCTATGTAGAATATAGTAGCTGAATTCTTAATTTTCCGTCCATAATTAAGAATTTAAGTACAGAAAGTTGCAATACAAGGTCATAGTTGCCAAAATTCCAAATGTACAAGAGTTATGCAATGCTAGAACTGAGATCACACATAGAGTTAACCGTCTCCTTGTGCTTATGTAATAGTCTTTAATTCTGTAGCACTCTATTTTTTCTTTTTGGCAACCTTTAAAACATGGAGGAAAAGTAAATCAAAACAGAGTAAACATTTAGCTTGTCTTTTCATTCTTCTTCTTAAGGTCAGCAAGGTCCTTTTATATGAGTCCCCTACAATCTTTGCTCACACTCCCACCATATGAACTTTTTACCTGCTGTTCAAATCTCATAAAGTAGAACTAGAATGGTCTTACATATATAATTTTAATATCCTCACTAAAGAAACATGAACATTCATAGACCCATCCTGGCCTGTAGAAGGGCCTGACTAATCTAGTGACCTTCTGTGAGGGAGTGATTGTGTCAGTGGACGTGGGATGTCATCTACATAGACTTCTATAAGGCATTTAAGAGTCTCCTACAACATTCTTGCTTCTAAATCGGAGAGATACAGGTTTGATGGATGGACTGTTAAATGGATAATGAACTAACTGAACAGCCACATCCAGAGAGTTACAGTCAATGGCTTGATGTGCAAGTGGAAACCAGTATGTAACCAGTACCACTTGTTAGTGGTGTCCCTCAAGAGTCTGTACTGGGACCATACTATTTGATATCTTCATCAACTACATAAACAGTGGGATTGAGTGCATACTGACCAAGTTTGCAGATAACACCAAGCTGAGTGGTGCAGTTGATATGCTGGAGAGGAGGGATGCCATCCAGAGGAACCTTGACAGACTTAAGAAGCTGGCCTGCGTGAACCTGATGAAGTTCAGCAAGGCCAAGTGCAAGGTCCTGCATCCTGGTCAGGGCAATCCCCAGTATCTATACAGACTGAGGGATGAATGTATTGAGAGCAACCCTCACTGCATCATGTAACTCTTTCCATGATCTACTTAAAACAGGTCTTTTTTGGATTGTCTAGTAACTAAAACTGTGCTGTTCTTCTGATGCGTCTGAACTACAAACTAGGATTTGAGCGTTAATTTCATCAAGAATTGAGTAGATATCACCAGTGTTCCATCAACATTAGACTGCTAGAGTTCACAATAAATACAGAAAGATAACCTATCATATACAATTAACATGTTCAAAAAACGCCTATACCAACACACTTTCTGGCAGAAAATTAACGATCCTCTAAATAAAACCAATATTCTCTGGCATTTAGTTGAGCTTTCAGATAATGCTGCATCTGTTTTTAGAATAGTCACAACACCCAATTTACTAAGACAAAGAAACCTCTTAGCAGGGGGATAGTCCTCTTGTGAAATAAAGTTTAATTTAGTGCAAGATGCTCATGTCATCATACAAGGTTATTGCTAGGAAAGAGAAACTTCAACAACTGTACACATCTGTGGATAATATAACAGCATGTAATGCTGAAATCTACACCGAAAATAATTAAGCAATTTTAATCTACTGGAAGAGATTATACCTTCAAAATAATATTACCACAAATTCCCCTTCTAAAATATCTAAATATAAATAACCTTCTCCTCTAAAATCTCTAAAATCATTGTCACCAGAACTTCTAGTAGAAATATTAGGTAGAACCAAGTCTTGCTTAAAATGCGGTCACCCTATATGGTTGAAAACTGAACAGGCATTCTTGTAACTGTAGGAGTGAATTCTCATAGATGATGAATAGAGGACATCAGTGCCCAGTTGCAAGTGGGTACATATGTTTCAGAAAATATCTACTCCATCCCTGACCTCTCCATCATGCTCTTCCAGGGAGATACACTGAAAGCAGGCACAAGGCAGGGTCTGGAAGCTCAAATTCTCAGCTTGACAGTCTGCAAAAAGCCCTGGATTCAATAGGGACATTGTTCTTTATACCCAGTACAATCAAAGAATATTGTTTCATGGTCTATTCAAGCCAATGTGCAACTGTGTTATGCTGAAAGGGACAGACCTACCCCCAGCTCCTGTCCAAGCCACATGTTCCTGCTCCTCCTTTGCAATCAACCATTGCGACTGAATACCTGCAGATCAGAATTTTTCACAGAATTAATTTTCGGTGTTGCCATGAGGTGATTTGGAAATACGTGCCTGTATATTTTTGAGTACTGTTCTGTAGTGTGAGGATGAACCGTCTATCTATGGGCCAGAAGAGAAGGTAGAACCAGCAGCCGGAGCAGTTTAGGTTGTTACAGACCTGCATTGCTTCCAACAATGTCATTGCTTCTAACCTGTGTGATTTGCTGATTCTTCATCAGAGATGGTGAAGGGAACATGTGCCCCAAAGCACATTTGCTGTTGCCAACAATATCAGCTGGAAATTCTCTCTTCCTGTAGAACAGCCAGTATTGTACACAGCAGAACAGAGGAAACCATGCTGTTTGCTTCTGTGAAGGCATTATCTTCTTTTCATCCTCCTATTCCGGTTCCAGATACCATATAAACATCTTGAATGGCTATTTCTGTGCCCCTCTTGCATCTGGGTATGCGCCTAAGTCCAGAAGTGCACCAAAAATGCCTGCCTGACTTGGATTTCTGTTATACCAGAACATCACAAAGGTTTTAAAATGTTTAAATGAAGCATGTAACCTCCAAGAAGAAAAATAATGTCAGATTCAATTATGAGTAACTTTTTCTGTCATTCAGCAAATGATTTAAACACCTCTTTCTTTTTCATTATTTGATAAAGTATAGTTACAGTTTCTGGGGCGTTTTATTCTCAGATCCATCTTACAGATTGCAAAGCTGAAATAATGACCCCATTGGAGCCTAGAAGAATTTTGTCTTTGACTTAATGGCACCTAGATTTAACCCTCACATTCTTTTAATGTGTCTAGTGATGTCTAGTGCTAAGCAATTGTAGATGCTTAACAAATACATAGATAGTAGTAGCTCACAATAAGTATAATTAGGGATCCTGAATGCATAGCTCAGCCATGCTTATTTTTATAGCTGGTGAACAATTCTGCTCAAATGAATAATCTCATTGAAGCCAGCGAGACTTGGAGGGGGTTAAATTTAGCATATCACACATGCCTCTGTAGAGCTGGAGCCACAGCTTGTATAACAGAACATTCCTAATGTTCCCCAGGACTAGCATGGAAAAGTGACTTGAACGAACCATTAGACGGCCGCAGAAAAATGACTTAAGGATGTGACCCTCACAGACCTGATTTCCTGTAGGCTGCAGATGAACAGCAGTGCAAGCACTTGGAATAAAAGCTATCTGTTTCCCTGGCCTTTGGAAAAAGTTTGGAACAATTTTCTTTTATTTTCTTTGCATTTTTTACTGGAAGAGGTAGTACCGAAGGATAATTCTCACAAAAATATCCATAGATTTAAACATTTAAAACACTAATTCATTGATTTTTATAAGGTGTAGATACTAGAGTAGGATATGGATAGAGAAACAAGGCTTGCAGCTAGTTTCATTTAGTCCTATTAACAACTTGAAGGCTGTGTAGAAAATACACTGGTGATAAGTCAGTGCCCTTGTAATATTCATAAAGGTGCTGGCTAGGTTCAGCTGCAGTCTGGTATTTGTACCCAGGAGCTATTTATTCCCCCTTACTGTTATTTTTGCAACTCTAATGCATGAATCATGAAGAAAGCCTTTTTGCAGAAGCACATTATTATCCACCAACAGCAGCTCCTTACATTTGCCACAACATTCCCTTAAACCACCTATTGTTATGAGGGTGCTGCTGTTGGTTAAATGCTATTATACAAATAACATTAATCATGTATGCCGGCAGTTAATGTTAATTACTATTCTCTCTGCTTCTCTTCTCCTTCTATCTTTCCTCCAGAAACTCTCAGCAGAGGAACTGAAGACCCACTGTTTCTGTGCCCTTCCTAAAGACTGAAGGAGGAACAGAAAAATTCCTCTGTGACCTGTGGCGCCAGTTAAAAAACAAAATAAAACAAAAGATGCTTTCAAGTAAGAGAAATGAGAATCCCTCATAAAAAAAAAAAAATAAATTTGGGGTTGGATTTGCAGCAGGAGCAATATTTGAAGCAGTGTCTTAATTCATTAAAGCACCAAAGCTCACATGATAGCAGCTGCCGACAGTGGCAACACGCTGCACAGCTGTGACTAACTGATGGTTTCAAAGGTTATCGCTGGAGATGTGGGGAAAGGGAACGCTGGTAATCTCCACCATTGCACTAAGCCCCGTTCTCTCCAGAAATCGGCTTAGAAGTGGTCTCATTGCTTACAGTTCTCGAAGGTGATCAGGAGTTGGAATACTTGGGCTCACAGCATTGCAAATGTCTCTTCTAAGAAAAGAGGACAATCAGACAAAAAGGCAAGCAGTAACACTTCACACTTATGCAGCACAAGGCCAATGCCTATGCAGAATCAGGCTCCAGTATTGTCTGGGGTACACACATCCGCCACTTTCTTCCTCACTGAATTCCCCGCTGTATCTTTTTCCAAATGTAGACACTATTGCAACCTTTGGCCTATTTTTTAATGGAGAGTGACCACAGTTGCTGTTCCTTGTGGCCAGGTGAGCGCTTTCCACATGAGTTAATACATTCTGAATAGATCTGCCTGATCAGATGCTCTCGGGAAACCGAGGCACACAGGCACTGATGGTATGACTCACTGTGTCTGAGTCAAGGATGCTGCAATATAGGAAATGTAGGAGCTAATACCTCTGGTCTACTTTTACAGTAATTTGTCTGATCAATGTTCGATGTCTATTTTTGATTGAATGCTAAACATGCTCATTTTTACTCTTTGATGGTGAAGTGAGCCTCAGATGCCTACCTTGAGACACTGGTATCTTATACTACGCATGTCCACAGCAGGCCAGAAGCATCTCATGCCTTGTCCATGAACTTCAGGCATATCTGAGTGTCCCTCCACAGGCTAATGTACCCAGCACCCTGGGCTATCCATATGGTGTAAGATTTAAACATTTGTAGCAGCAGTGAGTACCATCAGTTCACTGCCTAGTGTTACGATGTTACCGATGGTGTCCTCTCTCACACTCTTGCCACATCCTCTGTTTCTCTCACACTGAGCAGTTGTTTTCAGTATGCTGACCACCGTGACATCTGACTGAAGGGTCAGAGTGAGATCAGGGGTCAGTTCCATGCAGAGTGTTGTTTCTTGAGGGAAGACAACTTTGTGAAGATCGAACTGAGGACAAAGCCCTCTCTCCCTGTCCTGCGCTTTGCTTCTTGCAGAAGCCTGTGCCCCTGTGTGCCCATCTCCCGAGCTGAATGTTTGTTCTAAGTTCAGTCTCTGCTTAGAGCATTTATAAAAAAGTGAGGTTTGACAAGGAGATTTATGGATACAATCAGGTTCCTTAATTTCATTTCTGAAGACAGTGCAGAGCTACAGTTTCACCTCGTCCCTCCTGTCAGGTCTGTAAGGTTTTGTCTCCATCTTTCTGCTCAGAATTTCAGGGGAAGTGGCTGAAGAGAGAGAGATGCATCGCAGCCCAGGGACAACATTTATTCCTATGTGTCCTTGTTGTGTGCAGAAGGTCTGCTTAGGCTGCTTGTAGTTCTGATAATGGCTAGATGCCTCTTGACTCCATTCTTAAAGGTGAGGAATGATGCTAGTTTCCAGAGGAAAATTTCCCCCCAAATGATCAAGATGGATTTTGAAAGCTTGACTTTTTATGAATAAGAAGCATTTATTGGCTGTCTGGGTGCTAAGATATGGTCAGGTAACACTAGTGTCTACCGGAACCAAGCTGATAAGATTTTGATTTTTCAAAGTGTAGAAGGGAATATTTATGCTTGGATATAGATGAGTTGACATAATTGTGAATGAATTAAAGCAGCAGAAGGAATAGAGCTGCTTTTTTTCAAAAGTCATCCATCCTCACACTCATTTTCCCACTTCTTAATTAGTGTGAGGACCTGCTGTGTGAGAACCCCATCTCAATTTTCTTCACCTACTGTACTTAGATCTATTCCACTCCCAGCTTACCAGCATCCATTTCCATGAGTGTCTGTATGATCGGAAAAAGGCATTCCTCCAACCAAAATGCTTTCTGAAATTATCATAGTTGTGCCAAGAAAATGTTTGGCACAGAATCATCACAATGTTTTTTTACAGACAAGAAGACATGCTGATAATTTCTTCAGATTATCTAGTCTATTAATACCTGAGGTTGATATTTATATCTGGAAAAGGAATACAGCCTCTCTGCATATATGCAGTCCCTTCTCTAGATAAGCATAAAAGTCAGCCAGTTCCCACCTTCCCCCAAAATTCCCTGGTTCCAAACAGTCAGTTAAAAGTACTGGGTAATTATTTATTTACAATCTCCCTTACCTTCACCTCAAATCCAATGAATTTTTTAAACTGATTTTTAACAGATAATTAATTTGTCAATAAGGTGCTGCTCTCCCAAACAATGAGCTGCAAGAAGCAAAACTGCTCAATAAAAACACACATTCTTCTTACAATTATATTCTTCTATAGCTTCTATTACAGCTATGTTTCTAATATTGCTCAGTTTTATATAGACACACAACATTTTTTTAATAACTTATTTTATATTTGCCCAAAAATGTTGATCAACAACTCAAATCATGCATCAAAAGAATTTAAATATCCCATAAACTTTCAAAGGTGCTGGAAAAGCCAGATGTGATTCAGAGCTGTGCCCTTATTTAATTATTGCACTCCTGATGCTTCAATTTTTGATTTGTCCAGATGGAACAATCTTGAGCTACTGTCACAAATATCTGTTCTGCTTAGAGTGGCTTCACTTTGAAAGGTGTTCAGCCCAACCTGATCCTGGGAAAGTTCAGGATGATTTGATGCCTATAAACTTCCAGCTAGGTGCGATAAAGTCACCGGTGCCTCATGTGCCACTGTCAAATCTCCATGTTCAATGAAATGCTTAACTTTTCCAACAAGACAGGTGACCTTCCCCTGGCTGGCAGCCTCCAGCCCTTGAACAGCACTAATCCCTTGTAAAGGGTTCAGCATGAACTCTCCGTCTCTGCTGCTTTGTCTCGTCAGCCTGCACGGCAGGCAGTGAATATTAAAGACAAAGCCATGGTGTTAAGTAAGCAAAGGAAAAAGGAAAAAGGATACACACTGTTTGTGTGTACACTTGTGAGCTTGTGGGTTTTGTATGTGGGCTTGATTATTATGGTTTGAACTGTACTGGTGTAAATACTGTTGTTGGCCCACTGAAGCCCTTGGTGGGCTTCATCAGAAAATTAAATGCTCTGATGCTAGGTTCATATTTCTGTCCAAAGCTGGACACTTTTATAGATGTATCTGCTACAGAAATTACAGAGGAAACTATGCAGAAGGTCAGATGGAAGCTCTGGCTAATGCAGTCCCTCACCACCAGCTGTGGCCGAAAGGACCATGAAGCCCCAGTTAGCACAGATAAACTCTTGCCCAGAGTATTTACCCATCACTCAGCAATGTGAGACTCAGAATTTCTGAACTAGAGGCAGTGTCTCCATTTAACAGTCCTGACCTGACTTAGCTGGCTTAGGAGGCCACGGAGGCTGGCTGTGGCATCGCTAAAGCATTGTCTGAAGTGCCCACCTCAAGTCTTTGGTGAATGCCTGACTGACTGGCCCACGCTGAACTCTCTGATGTTATTTGCAGTAAATTGGAGAGATTCAGATAGGCTATATCTGCAAAAGCTACGAGAACAGACATACCTCATGTGAGGTTGTGCCAAGGTCCAGAGATAGATGACTTTGAATAGCAATTTTTGAAGAAATGCGGCTGGAATTGTTTGGCTTCAATAGCTCAATAACTTACAGACCTAATTATGACCATTAAGGTCAGTGTTAACTACCTTTTTGCAGGTTCTTTCAGCAGAAATATCCTGTAATTTGGGGGACGTGGGAAGGGCACAGACAGGATTAGTTTTTTCTTTCTTCTTCTTATGGCTTATCATTACAAATTTACATCATCCAAAGAGATACTGCTTCATAGCCAAACATTAACCTAGAACTAATGTAAGGCAGATCACTCAGTGCCCACTACAGATGCCGGGTTAGAGGAAGTGATGGCTTTATGAGTACGAATTCGGCTGGAGCATGGCAGACATCTGCTGGCTGCAGGGCCAGGCTGCCCGGGGCACCGCGGTCCTGCTTATGCCACCTGACTGCCCAAGCTGGTGGCACGCTGATTGATCACTGCTCTCCTGGCTTTTTAATGAAAAGGTTTAACACTCTTTGCCTTACTCTACAAATGAAAACAAAGTCTGAAATGTTGACATTTTTGGCAAAATTAAATTCTTGTTTCTGAGCCAGGCCTGGGCAGGAGGATGCACAGTTAACACAAGGCTAATCTGAGACTTTACATTTCTGCCCTGTGCCATGAAATGTAAGTTATATGCCACTTGATTCTTAACCATAATTAAGAAAAATACTTAGCAAAGGAGACATATTTGTTCTTAGAAAAGAGCCATACATTGTGGGAGAGACTTCTGGTTAAAATGGCATAAACTATTTTTTTCAAGTGGTGATCAACAGAAAAATTAGGAAGTAATGCTCTGGAAAAAAAGAAAAAAAGCAGCTTGATTTCTGAATTACAGTTTATTCTTAAAAGAAGCTTTCATTTAGAATATTTCAATATGATATGCTAAAATAAAATGCTAAAATGAAACTTTTCCAAAATTCTCTTCCCCTTTTTAGTTTTTCCACTCACCGTAGATTCATGAACAGTTGCTGATACTATCATACTTTCAGTTAATACAACAGTAATCTGAAACACCGAGCTCTCTTCATGACATTTTACAAGCACAAAAAATTCAGAGTAACCTGTCCTGGGGCATTGCAATTTTGTACACACCTTGAAATGAGATTTCCTTGCATTCATTTACATGAGTGAAGACTTGATGTGTCTAAATCAAACTAAAACCAATCATTATCAGGAGTAAAGATGATTGGTTTTTAATCTGGAGCATGTGGAGTCAATGTTGTCTAGAAGCGACAGCTTAGTACCTCAAATATTTTATTTTAGGAACTAACTAATAGCCTCTCTCAGGGTAATGACATTGTATTTGTCATGTATCAGTGTCAACTTGTCTGGACAGTTTAGAAATCTGATCCTTTTATTTATTACTGGAAACCTACGTTTGTAATACTCGAGTTGCTCTTCTATCAAATCCAACGATAAATAAAGGGGGAAAAAATATCTTTAATTTTTAAGTGTTAAAAAATTAAATACTTTAGTATTCATATTTTATTTAGACTCTTTGAACTGAATATCAGCAAGAAAATTGCAGTATTACGTCTTATGATCAAAAACCTTTTCTCATTTCCAAGGGCTTGTCAGTAATCTATTACTGACTAAAAGCATATGAATTCCGTGTTCATCTTGAAGACACAATATACAATATTTCACATCTACTGCTTGGATTTTAACAATCAGCTTCTTTCAAAGACACCCCAGCAATTCAAATGGTGAATTATTAGGTCTGGATAACAAGGACAACATTCACTTTCTTTGTACCGCTCCAGCTAGAGTAGAAGACTCTGTTAATTATCAGACCAGAAATGGGCTGGGATTCACTCCATACACTACTAAGCAGTTTAAACTGGGAGAGATGGGTTATATATGGCACTAAATGACCTTTCTAAAAGCTTGCTTTTCCACCAACTGCTTGTGTTGAAACCAATTGCAGAAGTCATTCAAAATGAGCTGTTTATTGCTTCCTAAATGCATTTACTGCATGCCAGATGTCCATTCAAAACATTCTGCTGTGTGCCTTTTAACTGACCCTACACCAAGATGCAACTGCCCATATCCATTACTCTGGAAATATTGCTCACTTAGCAGTGGGCTGCCAGCCAGCAAGCATTGGGGGAGACCATCCTCAGTACCACAGAGATTAGGAGGAGCAAAAGCAACTCCTTAGAGGAGATGGGTCTACGTCTCACTCAGAAGGGCGATTGCAGCCCAGAGTAAACCAAATTGTCAGTTTTATCTGGCGAGCCGGCTGACAGTAACAGCAAACACATGGCAATGCAAACTCCCAACATGGGATGCTTGAGGGGTCCCTACAATTGCATCCTTTCTTGTGCTGTAGAGCTACTTCTCAACTGAGCTGTGTTTTCTAGTGAGCCTGTTGCCCTGGGCACTTTTCTTCTGGCTCCTTAAACTGCTGCTGCCATGTGTGCCCTCCTGGCCCATAGCAGACACCAATGTCAAGGCTTCAACAGGTTTGCCGCCGCTTGGTGCACGCCTTTAGGTGTGTGCTCTCCAGCATGGCATCATCCTTGCAAACACTGTGGTTGGTAGATGTGGCTAGAGGATCTTCCTGAGAGTGACAGATGTGTTGGACACAATTCCCTGCTGACTTGCATCAATGGACCTTAAGTACAGCAATATTAGCAGGAGCATGGTATTTCTGCCTTTAATGTTCCTCAGCAGTTTTGTAGGTTTATCACACCTTGACAACATTCAAAAAAAGAAAAGAACCCAAAAGAAGTTATTTTATGGTTCTTTCCTTGCAGGCAGTTATGTATTAAATCCCTCTGCTAACATTTTCTGAGATTTCTTATTGTAAATGCACTTGTTCCCTTCACAGTATCTTTCAAGTGAGACATGGATGGACATGAAAAATATATGAAATGAAAATAAATTTCAATCTAAATTAAGATTTAAAAAAAATGGAGGGAGGGGTGGGTAGAGGAATGTTTCCACAGTACAATAGCAAGGAAATTAAAGTTATACTAATCAAAACTTATTTTGAGTAACTTCAACATATAGCACTTAGGAAGAGAAATGACTTTTACGTAACTGATTTCAATCTCATGTCAAAATGAGTATTTTTTTTCTATAACTGAGTGTAAATACATAACGAGTCAATCTGAAATTATAAAACAGAACGTCTTTATCAAATGATCAGGATTTTAACAAATGTGAAAAAAAATAAAACCCTATTATGCTTTTTCTTTAAGACTGAAAAATCTGGAAACTCAGCCCATTACGAAAACAGTTTTGGTTTTGATGAGTGGGAATTTTCAGCCCTACCCCAAATAGTGTTTGTTTAATTTCAGATCAGCCACACTGCAAAGCAAGGATGCCATGTCCTGCTGCCTTAGAAACACAGAGCTCAGGTTTGGCATAGCAAAGCCACAGAGAGCAGCTCTGTAAAGCTATAAAGTACTTAATGTAACGTTTGTTCACACACTTCAAAATATCGCTATATTCTTTGCCATACCTTCCTTGTTCCTGACAAAATACAAAGCAACCTGAAATAAAGCATAAGAAAGTAATTAAGTACCTCTGCATTTCTCCTGTTTTTCATCAATGTAAATTCAGTTAAATCCTGAATTTGAAATTAATCCTGGACTCACTGCAAATACTTTGGTTTTAATTCAGTTTCATTTGTAGTTGCACAGAATGAAGAAGGATGAGAAAAGCAATCATGAAAGACATACGCAGGAAGTTATTGCTATATTATTGATTTTTCCATGAACATTAGCTATATGTCAGAGGTAGCTTTTTTTATTTACTTAGACATAAAAATGTGATACCCATCTGTATCAATTATACCTCAGTTAATGTTAGCACATGGAGCCTACTTTTGCAAAGACGAAAAACTGTTTAAGTGAAATACTCAGAATAAGTTTGAAACTGACTTATATAATTTTAACTTCCAATTTCTGTTAATCTCAGTAATGTGCAAGAACACAATTCATTTGGTAAATTAGCAGTGTCAGAAGGAAAGCAGTTACACCCACAGCGGTAAATCAGTTGTTCCAGACTGCTAAAAGGAACTAAAATTGTCAATCACTCAAATCAGGCTGAAAGGGCTTAACGTTGTGCTGGCATGCAAATAAGAGAAGCCGTCTGCTGAGAGTAGATCTGTACTGAAAGATTAACGAAAGTACAGGAAACGCTTTGGAACTATCATTAAAGTAAAAGCCTTGGAAAGTATATCAAAGGAACAAGGAAAAAAGTACATGGGAAAAAAAGCAGTGGTTCCATGTGCTTCACATTGGTTTCACCATGGTGGGTGACAGAAGAGGGATACATGGTGACAGGGAAAGGTCTCATGTAGAAGTGAAAATGCAGCTGGAAGTGTCCTTCAAAATAGTTGCTATCAACAAGCACTGTGACAGTCTGATGAGATCTCAAAAGGGCTGTTTCCTGATGCACCTTTAAGACATCCAAAATCCAATTCTGCGGCATGAAGTGCTTGTGCTGACCTTCAAACATACTGAAGATTTTGCAAGGTGACTAGTTCTAACAATAAGCTGCAAGAACCTCCTTACAGCTCAGAACCATTCCGTAATCTCTTTGCATGCTTGAATTACTGAGGTTCCAGTTGAGACTGGAGGGTTTTAACATTTGATCATCATTTGGGTGTCAAGCAGTGTAACCTGTTCTGAGGTCTGATCATCACTTCAGCTGCACACGGTTCTCCCATTTTCAGACCAGACCTGAAGCTTGAAATCCTATGTGCACTGACAGCAATTACCCCAGCACCTCTGGCATATCCATCATCTAGATGTCTCCTCATGCTGGAAGCAATAGCAATTATAGCCAGAGATGAAACAATCTCCTTAAAGCAACATATTGGAACAGAACATTTTGAAAAAGAAAAAAGTGTTAAAATAATAAAAATCTAACTTGTCAGATATCTAATTATATTCCAGGGAGATGCTGGTAGTGCTGAGGTTTAAAGGCCCTTGAAATCTCAGCTGATATTGCTATTCTTTCAACTCATGAATCTATTCTTACTTTCAGCATCTAAGGATGAGGCTTCTAAGGGTCACCGTCTTTTTATCGTGTTCATACTTTCTTTGCCAAGACAAAGTCACTGTTTTATTACCCTGACTGCTTCTAGCTCCCAGCTTTAGCGATGAGGCTTGTAATCTGTTGGAAATGGGAGGTAAGAGTGTTACTGAAGGTGCTTTTTTTGAGTGGGTTTTCTGAGCACTTCTGTGTGAAATAGTTTTCTTCCCTCTTGTTTTTACAACAGTTCCCCACAGTCCAACAGATGCTAATTTTACTTCACAAGCCTGATCATGTAAAGTGGGATTTTCTTAATCTAATTTAGCTGCCTACAGGTTAATCGTTAAACTTAGTCACACAGGGCTTCCTTTCATCATGGACAAAAAGAGGTAGGTGTCCGCAGAGGATAACATTTTCCCTACCTTTGGAATTTACCTTAGACTTGGACAACTTAAGTACTTAACATGGTTGAGAACCATTCTATCTGTAGCATTACGAATTCTGTTCCATTTTCATAGCCTTTTACTTAACTATTTGCACATATCATATCTTTAGACACTTCAGTAATAATAATAAATTAAATGCAACTCAGATTCGAGACAAAGTCCTACAGGCCTGCTAGAAACTTAGTTATTACTTAATTATTAACATAATTTTTTTTGCCGACGTCCTACAAATAACATCGTTACATTGTGGTATATGTAGGTCTCAGTTCTGCTAGTGCCATGCACTTGCAGCTTATTCATTCAGCGCATTTTACGGTGAGCAGGCACAGGCCTTTGTTGGTCACAAATGCCTTGTAAACCAGATGATTAATTTTAAGATGGTCCTTTGTGAATCAGCTCCGATTTGTAAAACCCTCAACTGTTCAGATAACTCTTTTATTCAAGACTTCCCCAGGTTCTCAGCCTCATAGGTGTATGTCTTCTGACACCAGGTGGTGCTTTCTAATTTCTCCTTCAGAAAACAGGTCAGCAGGCTGCTGCCCTTTCTTTTGTTATAAATCTGGAAAACTGGCAAACACTGGCAATTACATTTGGCACTTGGGAATATGATGCGTTTTGAGAAGCTGAGGTTGCAACAGCCAAGATTAATCCCCCTCAAAACAGAGAGTGTAACACTCCTGTGTGGAACTTGAATACATGACAGAAGCTTTGTGTCTTCATCATGAGCTGAAATCTCACCTGAAAAAAATGAGTTGGTTGGGTTTATCTTCTCTTTTTTTTTTATTTTCTGTTTCACTTACTTAAAAAGGAAGAGCATGCATGTGGATGTATTAGAATAATCTAATAAGCAGAAATATCAAAAAAAAACCCATCACGTTACTGCCATTAAAGTACAAGGAGGTGCAAACTGGAATTTTAGCTCTTATATTAAAATTCTCCCAGAATCCCAATATGTTTCAAAAGTGTTTAATTAGATATCATCCATTGAAAAGAAGCTGTACTAACTGCTGAAGTTGGTGATTGAATATGAAAGCTGCAGATGCGACTGGGTGAATGTGTCAGGAGGTGGGATTTCCAGTATTGCTGTCAAGTCTCCAGCATTTCGTTTTTTAACTCAGAGACCTTTCTTCCACTTTCTCTGAACTTCAAACTAATTAAATGTCCCAAGTGACAGCTCCTGCAACACTTCTGTCTTTAATCCTCAACTGGTCTATGTATTCTAGTCTATGCATGTAAGTTGAGAATGTGCAGGTACAGGAAGCCCGAAGCAGCTATTGCAAATACTAGTGTAAAAATTTCAGTCACATGGTGGATCATTTAATTGCTTCTTTGCAACATAATCAGGAAGCTATGGTGGTAATCTGGGAATGCAACAGATCTTTTGAATATTTACCTATCGGAGCTGCAGATCCTCATATCTGTCAGCAAATTGCTGAGAGATCGCGGGACTGTTTATGAGGAAAAAAGGAGGTTTCTACTGCAAACTACCTGAGCATGTGTTTCCTTAAAGCAGCAGAAGTGGTGCTGCAGCAAGCGAGGCTGCTGTTAACCCCGTGTTGACCGCTCATACTTTGGCAGAAACTCACGTCGGCTGGTTGAGGAGTGAGAGGGAACAATGGAAAAATAAGCAAACTTCTAGGAGTCGGGGGACTGAAGTATAGAAACACAACTTTTCCGATAAAGTAAGTGCAAACGGCTGAAGATTTATTGATTGTAACCCATACGCAACGGTCCCTGAGCTAGCACTTTAATAAAACCAGAGAAAATAACAACCAAAAGAGCCCCAGAAATCATAAATCTCAGTGTGTGCGCGGAATGGTGTGGAAAAAATAATCAGCAAAAAGCCAATCATCAACTCCATCTCTATTTGGAAGCCCAGAAAGTGCCATTTGGGGAGGACAGAGGGACAGAAAACCTTGGCTTATTCAGTCCCGCCTATTTCAGATGGCAGCCAGCACCAGATGCTTCGGAAAAACATGTAGGAAATTCCACAGCAGGCACATGGGGATAATCTGTCCCCATCTCCTTGCCAGGAAGATCTCATGCTAATCCTTAAAATTTAAGAATATTTTACAACTTGAAACATCAGGTTTTATATTACTCCCAATTCCATTACTCCTATACTTCCATTTAAGTGTTAACTAGTATAACTGGATAGTCAAATCCTTGTTTGAAACCTGCTAAACCTAATTTTTTTTTTGTGGAATTTTTAGCAATACATTAAATATCCACTTAGTTTTGAGGAATATTCCATATTTATTACTCTACTTTGCAATGACCTGAGCTAATCAAGTTTTGTCCAAGCAGCCACTTCTCCGTGTTCAGAATACCACAGGCAAGAATTATAAAAAAGAAAGCTCTCCCCTCATTTTCAGGTTGCAGCCTACACATCTTACTCGGGTCTTCTCTCAGTTGCCAAAAGGAGAGTATCCATTAGTGGTTAGGTCTGCACCTGGGTTAGACCTTCCGCATAAGATCCAGTTTGCCTAACTTGCTCCTGGTTTTTGAAGATAGGCTACATCTGTGCTAGTAAGTTAAAAAGTCAGGGACAGGAACTAAGCACTGGTGACTTTATTATTTATAGAGTTTAATTGCTGGAACGATGCTAGAAATGTTTTCCTCCAATAAGAAAGCACTTTTCCTAACAGCTCTCAGGAAGACTTTGCGTGACAGCACAGCCTAGGTGAGAGAAACCCTTGCCATCAGTGTTTTAAAGGAAGCTACCCCATTTTGGAGGGTGAGAGAGCTGCCGGCAGCATGCACACAGGCTGTGCTCCATCAGTCAGCCTCAGTCACAGAGAATTGTCACAAACAAATCTAATAAACTGGTACATATACAGGCCTGAGAACCCACCCTCCGCAGCCAAGTACATCCTATGTAATCAATGGGGGCAAGTGCTTTGAACTCCCCCCAGAGGGGCTGTAGTGCCTAAATTGTGTCACACAGATCTTTCTCTTGGGGATATCTACTGCTCGGACACAGAGTTTCATCTGCTTTAGCCCTGGCACTTTGGTAGCACATGAAATTGCAGTGCAAGTCCGGAGTAAGATCTCTTGGTTTGTTGATTAACTCCAATAAATCAGGAATAAGGAAGTCTACTGTTATATTTTCCTTTTATTTTTGATCACTTTGTATTGAAACGGATAGGGGAAAAGTGAAAACATGAATTTGCAAATTTTTATTTAAGCAAAAATGGAAGAATGTTTTTTAATGTCATTTCCCGTTTCAGAAAGAAGCAACAGCAGTGGGTTTGTGTTGTGGCAGTACCTAGAGGTCACAGTCAGAATTCAAGTACCCCTTTCAAAATTCAGATGCCTCTGAACAAACATGTACAATAAGCGAGTTCCTGTTCCATAGAGTTTATCCTGGAAATTAACCAAATAGTCAAAGAGAGAAAAATAAAACAAAGCTATGGAAAGTGCAATGATGTGCTTGAGATTAAGAAATTGACTAAAATGTGCTTAAAATTAAGAGATTTAGAGCAACAGAAGACTTTAATTAATCAGACAGTCAGATATAACTACTTGGTAAAATATATCTGCTGATAAATGTATAACTGCTGGTAAAAATACATCCTTTGCTTCAGCAGCAGAAAAGGAAAAGTAAAGGAAGTTTCTGCAGGAGCAATGGCTGAGATGTGCTCTTAATTATGCTGCTCAGGCACTGACGATTGCATATCATATGCTTTACAACCAGCGCCACCATGAGCAACAACAGTTTAGTTAATATTTAGGGCGATGCATATTCATGTTAATCCTACTTCCTTTGTAGGGGATGAAACAAAAGCTACGTATACTTAACGGATTCCTTGTCACTGCTGCAAAACACTGCTGCCATCTATACCATGCTTGTGCCCATGCATAAAATCCCACTCAGCTACCTTCTCTACTTTTCTGCATCACCGTTTTTTAGTTTGTTGGTTTTACTCATTTCCATTTTATCTAAAGATCTATCAGGATTTTGAAGACTGTGTTCCTCTTACTCTGAGACTTCGCTGATTGTTTCTACCTGAGGTTTTGTTTTGGTTGTCTTTTTTACTCAGAGGTTTTCATGCATGGGTAACCTTGTGGCAAAGTTTGTTATTAATTAATCATATTCTTAAAAAAAAAGCACACGGTGCCATATCAGAAATTGAAAAGTAGCAGGTTCTGGAGTGCACTTTTTTACTCTTCTTAGAAGCAATATTTTACACTTTTATAGCATCTTATCCTTGGACAGAATCTGAGGATTCTGCAATGGTACTGAAATTAAGAGTCAATCGATCAAGCAGTGTTAATAATTACTTTAAAATGCTTAAGACAGAGAAAGCAAAGAGCCCTCGGGCTTAGACTTCTACAAGAGGATAAATTTTCTTGACTAGTAGTTAATGCAGAGAGCAATCTTATCTGAAAAAGCTAAGAAGTTTCTTTTTCTGAAAAAGCTCACATATTTTTTAAACCCTTTTCACACGTGTTTCACAGCTACAATGAAGAATAGAGGTAGCTTCTCAATATTTCCACTGTACACACCCTTGATGCTGATTGTAAATCCACTGACTGTAAAGTCTGAAAGGACCATGAGGAGCACTGTTGTTCATGAATAAAAGATGCTGAAGAATGAATGAAACTTATTTTGGAAAAACTAATGATCTTGAATCTGAAATTGACAGCAAATACAATCAAAATGTCTCTTTTTCCACACAGTATTTCTTAGAGTGAACAACCTTTCTTATTAAGACTAAATTCATTAAATTCTTCATTACAAGCCCAGTTGTCTGATCATTCTTGTTCTTCTCTGAATCTTCTCCATTTGTCAAGGTGTCATTCAGTTTTAGCCAGTATTCCCATAGTTTATTCCAGTTTTAGCCAGCACTTCCATATAGAAGTTTTCTTCAGGTACCTTTCTCTACATCTTCAGGGGCTGCTTGTCATGCGGCGTCACACAGGGAGCTGATGTGATGACTCACAGCCGACTCCTTACCAACACCTTCATGTCTTTTTCAAACACCACTTCCTAGGGCAGAGTTTCTTCGTATCATGGTAGTCTATATATTTTGCCAGGCACTGAAACAGCTTTTAAGGCTTTAATTGGTGAGTAGAGCAGAGACAAAGCTCTATCTGTTGTTGCCTGAGCAGTGCCTTCTCACTACACAATCAACAACTAACAAATGGAAATACTTCAAGGAGTAGGATTTGGAGATTCAGGTCTCCTTCCAGCTCAGTAATCTTGCTACTAATCTGTGGAGCTAGGCTGGCTTTTATTGCCTTATTTTTCTGCACCCATTAATTTTCCATTCCTAGTCCAAAAGCTCAGCTTCTGGATGAGAGATGATGAGTGCTCAGATCTAGATTTACACACACTTTATGGTTAGGAAAATATGCTGTAACAAGGGATGTGATCTCCTGTATTTATAAACATACTCTTAACTGTTACCAAATGTTGGCTACACATAGCAAAAGCAGGTCACAATTAGGGTCACGAATTATGTGAATTACTTGAAAAACATCAGCGTATGTTGTATTCAATCCATCTTATTATTTGAAAAAGATGAAACACCTGTAAGGGAAGTAGAAGATTATGATAATTACCTGAGATGAAGAGCAAATCATGGAAAGTTTCTGCAAAAACTGCAATACTCTTCAGCTTTGAGAATGGTTCCCACGAGTAAATTTGAATCCAGACTACAGAGACACCAGTATCAACATCTGTATATCTTTCGGTGTGTAAATGTTCTGAAGCTTTTGATGAGATCTGATTGCTGAATATCAAAACTGGGAGGGAAAGAAAGAGGTGAAAAAGAAAGCAAAACTGAGAAAAGAATTCAAGCACCAAAATTCTGTCCTGCAAGTTTCCCTGCAATATCTCAAAATACTTAAGTGGATTAAACCATACACTGATTGATTGTAAATAAAATCAGATCCTGCTTCTCCAAGAAAACTCCAGCATCAATAACTTGAAATGAAAATGACTTTTAATTAATTTATGATAATATATAAAAGCAATGAAATCGTTATATAATAACAAATCATGATTATTTACTCATTCAGAAAACTTTTTTCGTGGGAAGGACGATATTCCCTGAGTTAACTGTAAAGGTATACATATCAGAAAAAAGTGATTGTGAAATAAACACAGAGAAAGGATGTGTCTCCAACTAAAGGCATAGGGCTGCAGTCCCTTGGATGGAGCTCTCGCTGCCGTGCTCGGGCAGGGTGAACTGCCAAGGGCAGGCAGGACAGGAGCTGAGCTCGCAGCACTGTTGCTGTTTGTAGCCCAAGAAGTTTGAAGTGTTCTTTTCCAGCTGCGAACCAGCAGAGTTTCCTACACAAAGATAAAGAGTTCGGGGCTCTGATAGATGGGCTGCTGTGAATTTCCCTGCAGTGGTTTATATCTCTGTCTGATTATTTCACTTGCTTGCCAAAAGTTACCATCCTTGTTGCAACGGGAGCATAGGAGGATTTGCAGGACACTGTGCTTGGCTCTGGGGCCCTCAGCAGTAAGAAGGACATGGACCTGTTGGAATGGATCCAGAGGGGGGGCCACAAAGATACCCGAGGGCTGGAGCACCTCTCCTATGAAGACAGGCTGAGAGAGTTGGGGCTGTTTAACCTGGAGAAGAGAAGGAGCCAGGGAGACCTTATAGCAGTCTCCCAGTGTCTAAAGGGGCCTACAAGAAAGCTGGACAGAGACTTTTGACAAAGGCATGTAGTGATAGGACACAGAGTCATGGCTTATAATGAAAAAAGGGTAGATTTTAATTAGATCAAAGGAAGAAATTCTTCCTTCTGAGGGTGGTGAGGCACTGGAACAGGTTTCACAGAGAAGTGTGGATGTCCCATCCCTGGAAGTGTTCCAGGTCAGGTTGGATGAGACTTTGAGCAAGCTGGGCTAGTGGAAGGTGTCCCTGCTCATGACAGGGGGTTTGGAACTAAATGATCTTTAAGTTCTCTTCGGACTCAAACCATTCTGTGATTCTATAATTTGAGTTCACATTTGAAAGTCCTGTTTGTATTCTGCATCTTTGTCCAGATTGATATTCCCAGGCAACGTAAATTCAGATAGTAGCTTGGTAGTCGGTGTGGCTAGTGCTGCTATGCCTCAAAAACCTGAGATAAGCTCTGATACACAGGTAGGATGGACAGAAACATCTAAAACAAGTCGTCAGAGCTCATTTTTCAGCTTCTTCAAGGCAATTCTCCTTCCTCTAAGCAATCTCCAGCTCTGGCAAGCATCAAGTGAACAATTTCAGACCAGTTCCTGAAGTTGATATGACATTGTACTGTAAATCGTCCTAGCTCCTTAACAGTCACTTATACATTGCAGGAGAATGTTGCGTACTCACTGATAATAGATTGCTGCCATTCACAAAGGAAAATATTACAGAAGTAGAAAAATTTTTTGGAAATAAATGAATGCAATAGAGGTCAATTCTCAAGGATTCTGAATGCATCACTTAAAAGATGGTGACATTGATTTTTGCTATGTATATCCCATTAGGAGTAATTGGGTCAGGAAGACATTTATGCATCTAATATACTTCTACGACTTTCAGTGATGAAACTGGGAGTTGGGTTCAGATTAGAGTGTTATTGGAAGTGCCTCTCCACCAGTTCAACTTCTAAGAACAGCAGAATAAATGTGGCTTAATGCTTTGCAGTAAATCTCATGACATCTTTTATTGACTCTAAAATTCTAATAATATCCAGGAAATGCAGACTGAGAAAAACTGCTGTGAGGTAACAAACCCTCCTTCTATAAATGTTATGGAACACATATGCATTAGTATTTCTAAAGGGTTTTTTATTATAACAAAGATGCAGAAATTTTTATGTTCTCTAAGTAGATTTTAATGGACCTTTGAAATTCATTAGAGTGTTTCAGTCATCCAGTCAAATTACAATTAATATCTTCTGCCTAAGGAATCAAATCCTGGTGGTGGATCATATTGCAGTAAGAGTGTGGTAGGTCTTTCAGCTATGTAAACCATCTGTGCCCCAAGTTCAACAATACAAGAGACTATTGACCAGGTGCACAAAGGAGCGAGACATATTGCTTGACCATGGTAGCCTTGGTTTCCAATTTCCAGAATGGTGTTGTGTCAAAAATGCCAGCAACAAAAGGTGAAAAGCAGGAGGCTTTCAGGAGGAGCAAGAGCTGGTGAAAGGAGTTCTCTGTCTTTTCCCAGGCAGTCCTATATTGATCAAGATATTATCTTTTCCTTCAGCTGAAGCTATTCCCTGAGAGTCAAGCCCCCACCACAGCTCTCATCTGAACTTTGCCCTAGAGCAGGATAAAATGTTTTCAAATATAATAAAAGAAGGAAAAAAGTACTGTCAGAGTAATTAGTAGCTGCCCATCAAAAGCTAACAACCAGACATTCAAAATTTTCTTTCTGTTTTTGTAAATATTTTTAAGAAAAAAAAAGAACAGAATAAAGTTTTGAAAATGTTGGAATGTTTTGTATAAATGTTTTCAAGAGAAAGCTCTCCTTTGGGTGACAATTTGTTTCAGCTTTTCACAAATATTGAAAACAGTGTTTGCATTTTGAAACTGAAGAGCTTTCAAAATAGAATAAAGAACTTTAAATAATTCACAAATGAAACAGTTACTCAATCTGAAGAAAAAATGAGATTATTTTTCATTTTAGTCACTAAATATATCTACAACAACTATAAAACTATTGCTATTAATACTAAGACTACTGTATTAATAATAACTAAAATTATTTTTAGTTACTTGGTCCTAAATCTGGAGGGTCCTAGGTAAGAATATTGGCTTTTACTTGGGTCCTACACAAGAAGACCTCATAAGAGTACTGCTTCAGCTTGTTCCCAAGCATGAGCGAAAATGTGTATTTTGACTGTTTCTGTTCCTCTTCCAAGTAGATAATAGAATGTATTGGTCCAAAACTTATGTTTCCATACATGGCTTGTTAATATCTGCTTCAACTATTCCATCTAGCGGAATTTTACCTCTATTGTCTTCTCCAAACTGAATATCATTAACCCAGTGAGGATTACTTGTTATTCATGTGCTAGTGCTTCAAGGTGAGATTTCGATTGTATAATCCCATACATTCTGCTCAATCTGCACACGCCGTCCCATAGTTTCTAGGCTAAACCCTTCCAACTTTTTGTCTCTGTAAGGCAAAAATGAGAAAAAATATAGATTTATATATTTGTTGTTTTGATATTTGTCAGATTTTGTGACCTTTATCTTCACATGTTATACCCCATCCAAGTAACAGCCGAATGGTAGTAGAGGTGATTAAAACCAGGAATTGCCTTCCTACCGGTCACTCTTATCTTTCTGCAGAGTTTAAACGTGCTGTCTGAGGCTGCCAGACTTTCAAATCTTTTTTGCCCTTATGTCCAAACTCTTTCGAATTAGTAGATATCCATTTCCAAATGTAATGCTAACGAAAGTATAAGACTAGAGAGTGGAGTCATTCCTATTGCCATTTTAATATTTGTAGGTCAACAGCTCATCTTTGATACAGAGCAGAATCCCCTTAGACCAGTAGTCTCATAGTCTCCATCTCCTCCCTGATGCTGTTAGTATCTCACCTCCTTCTTCTTCTGTTGTCAGTCTTTCTTCCTTTCATTTTAACACTTTTGTTCACATTGCACCCATGTTTTGGACCATTTTCCCCATCTTTCTGTCAATCATCCACTCTTTTTTCACCTGTCTTAAGAGAGTCAGCTGTGTTCTTAATTCAATGAACACACAGAGCCTCTGTCAATGAGAAAAAACCTGGGCTTGTGATCTGCTCCTCAGGGCAGAGCCTGCAGCCTCCCTGAGTCATGAGCATACAACCATCTGAGGGATTAATAATAATAAACTCCGAATATCAAGTAATTTCTATGAAGGAGGAGGCTGTTTTTTTTCTTTTCTGGAAAGGTGTTCACATATTACTGCCGTTAGCATGCAGAAGACAACTTGTTTATTGCTAATTAACCACATACAGAGCAGATGCTTAACCTGAACTACGCCTTCCAAGGGAATATCCAGAGGCTGAATTTACCCAGCATCTTTATAGGTATTAAGTACCTACATTTACTACTGAGAAGTAGCAAATTATTTCAGAAATGCCCTGGGTGAGGGAAAATAGTTTGGGGAAACAGAATGTTAATTAGAGTCAGGAAGTTCAGGGGCAGATGCTTCATGGCAGGGAATCGTGCTGTGTACATGGTAAGGTATGGGAGCTATGTGCTGCGAATCTGTGTAAATGGAAGGATCCTGAGGCTCGTAGAGGTGGTCTGCTCTCCCAGCAACAAAGGTGAATCCATCGTCCTTAGCTTTGCAATTTGTTGAGTGTTTGGGTTGTCATTCAGGTGAAGTGACTCTATATGGGGGATGTTGACAAAGACATTTCTTTTTTTGTCATTTCTTGAAGTTTTGACATTGAATGAAGACACTGAACCTATCACCTGTATAATATTTATCTTACTAGAAGAGTGGCTGGTATTGATATTCAGGAACATGACTGCTAATGTCAAGGCACAATCTTCACTTTTTCTCCAGCTACAGAACCTCATAATTAGGAAGATTTCTCATAACCAAAGAATTTATGATTCAATGTTGTCCTACAACACTGTTGTACCCGAGTGAAATCTGTCTTACACCTGCTCTCTTTGACTGCAAGGGTCATAATTTAGACGGAAGAATGCAAAATAACCCTGCAAACAGCACTACTCTTCAGTGCTCTTTTACAAAAGAGAGGAATCCTTTTCCAACAACAAGGCTCAGTGTCTTGGCTTATATTTGCATGTGTAATTTTGTGCTTCATTGCCCCTAATGTGCACTTACAAGGTATTATTTCTGAGCACAGCTATAACTGATTGGAACACAAACCACTGGGTTTATCACCTCTTGGACTTGTGTTTGTGTCTTATCCTTAGACAAATGCATACGGAAAACTTTGGTCACTGCATTGCATATTGCAGCTTACTCCCCAAATGTACAATACATAATTCAACAGAGTCTGGTGTAGTTGTCAGCTTTTCCTCAGAAAGAAGGCAGCTGTTTAGAAGGCTGAAGCAATAAAGCATTTTTGGAAGAGCTTCTCCTCATGGATTTCTATAGCTTCTCTCAGCTCGTATTACTAAGACAGATGAAATAACTAATTTACAGAAAATAAATGAAATCTGGACTTAAAGTCAGTTGAGGGTTTCTGCCTCTACTGAGGTTCCCCACTCTTTGACTTAGGGTTATATATGTGAAATGGGGAAAAAAGAGGGAAGCCTAGTGCTTCTCATGCTAATTTACACTCTTTGTGTCTGGAGCAGTTCATGTTTCTCAAGGACCTCTGTGTGATGCTGAGTGAGTCACTGAGACACAGACCTGTACAAAGCATTTCATACATCCGTAACATGTATACCTACATTGCATAGAAGGCATTTAGGGTATACTTTCACTATCACACCAGGAAGGAAGCCCCGGTCCCCAGGAGTGCTGGTTTTGTTCAGGGTAGAGTTAGTTTTTGTTGTAGTAGCTAGTATGGGGCTAAGTTTTGGATTTGTGCTGGAAACAGTGTTGATAATACAGGGATGTTTTAGTCACTTCTCAGCAGTAGTGACACAAGAGTCAAAGCCTTTTCTGCTTCTCACCCCACCCCACCAGCGAGTAGGCTGGGGGTGTACAAGAAGTTGGGAGGGGACACAGCTGGGACAGCTGACTCCGACTGACCAAAGGGATATTCCATACCATGTGATGTCATGCTCAGCATATAAAGCTGGGGGAAGAAGAAGGAAGGGGGGGGATATTTACAGTGTTTGTCTTCCCAAGTAACCATTAAGCGTGATGGAGCCCTGCTTTCCTGGAGATGGCTGAACACCTGCCTGCTGATGGGAAGTACTGAATGAATTCCTTGTTTTGCTTTGCTTGCGTGTGGCCTTTTGCTTTAACTATTAAACTGTCTTTATCTCAACCCACAATTTTTCTCACGTTTACTCTCCGTTTCCCTCCTCCATCCCACCAGCGGGGCAGTGAGCGAGTGGCTGGGTGGGGTTTAGTTGCCAGCTGGGGTTAAACCACGACACCAGGGCAATCAGAGTGTCTCATGTCCATATTGTTCAATGACATTACTTTCTGGAAAGGACTAACTTTGTTCATGTGGTGTATTAATGACACAAATCTTTGGCCGATGGCTGTAGCACAGACCTTTTGTCTCTTTGCACATGAGCCTTCCCAGCTCACATCATTTTCCACACTTGTATCCTTCTGCAGTGTGTGGTGGTGTGGTGTCCCATGTACATGTTCCAAGTTGGAATGTTCTATATTAGAGCACTTAATGCCACACATGGTGAAAGGCTTTCTTTAGTGCTCTTCAGTGCTAAAGTATGACTTTAGTACAGGTCAGTAAAGCATAGCCAGACACACATTTCTTGAGCCCTCATGGCCAACAAATCAGCTGCTAAACACAATGTACACAAATATGACATATAAGATACAAACAAGCCCTTCTGAAATCTTCTTCACAGAGACAGTCTAAAATATTGACAGACTTCTTTACCTTCCAACTCCTCCTCCATAAAAAATGCAGAAATAGAAATTACATTTCTCCTGATTCCACCTCTCACATCTCCCTATTATAAAATACCACAAAGATAAACTGTAAATTAGTTGTCTCGATACTCACAGCTATTAAAAAATAAATATATGAATTCACATCTCTCTTCCCTCACACACCTATGCAATAAACCATGATATCTCATTAAAGCACCCATTTTTCTTGTGAGCCCAGTATTTCTCATTTATATCTGTGGGGTTACAACAGGGTCAGGCATGCAAAATGAAAACCCTCTATAAGGCCAAACAGTTAAATTCCCTGTGCAGGCAGCCAGTACCTTTCAGCAGTTGCTCCCCCACCATACCTTTGTTACCTAGATATGAGACACTAAAACAGTCAGTGTCCTACACACTGTGCCTGTGAGAGAGAGAAAAATATGCAAGGACCCCAGCCTCTGATGAGCACATAATTTAGAATGACCAGTTGTCCTCAATTTAACTGGAACAGAGTTAGTTTTTCTTTTTTAGCAGCTAGAAGAGCTCTGTGTTTTGGTTTTAGCCTGGGATTTGTTATGAGAAGAATGTTGATAGTGCACTGATGTTTATAGTTGGTGCTGAGACACCAAGGATCTTTCGGCTTCTCATGTTTGGCCAGTGTGCAGGAGCACAACAGGCTTGGGGGGAGCGTGACCGGGACAGAGGGTCCACAACTCCCCTTATGATTTGAATTTAGATTTAGGATTGAGGACCAAATTGGCCAATGGAGTATTCCATATCATGCAGCATCATGCCCAGTATAGAGGGTGGACTGAGAAGTTGGGAACTCTTCTTCCGAGGGCTCTCTTGGACTCTCAGTCTCTCAGAGTACTATCTCATCTCACTCTCTTTTTGGGCCTCTCACTCATCCAGGATTGTGGTGTCACGACTTAACTGTTTCAGAATCATTTACCAAGTGGTGAGCAAATACATTGTGTGTAACTTTTTTGTATATATTATATTATTATATGTATATATATATTCTATTATTATTGTTGTTGTTATTGTTGTTGCTGTTGCTGTTGTTGTTGTTGTTGTTAAATTGTTCTCTCAATCCATGAGTCTCCTTCCCTTCCCCTTTAAGTCTCTTCACCATTCCTCGTGCGTGGGAGACAGCAAGCAAGCATCTGTGTGATGTTTAGTAGCTGGCTGGGCTAAACCACAACAACAATCTATCATTAAACATACATATATTTAAAAATATGTATATGCGGAAAAATTTAAATGAGAGACCAGTCTGATGTAGATATAGATATATGATCAGCCTGACCATAGTTTAAAGAAAAGCCTTCTCCTGCTCACCACTGTGCTGAAGAGGCATCTTGTTGACACAAAAGAAGAGTGAAAAAAAAAAGGTACATATGCCTCTACTTGCTCTGGTCATTGATCTATGGGGTAAAGGCAGAACCTTCTTTGGGGGGTAGCAGTGGTTGAAGAGAACTCTTTGAGGAAAGCAAGGACTGGGAAAAGAAGGACCCATCATAAGAAAGGCTGTTTGTTCCTTCTGTAACTTTCTACTCAAGTTGCAGAAAAAACTAATAGGAAAGGAAGACCATGGACTACCAACACCAACTTCCACTCCATTCTCTTCTGCTTCTGCTTCTTGTAAAATGGGAATCCTCCTTGCACAACTTGTGTTCTGGCATCTGAAATGTGCGTTGATGCGCTTTTGTGGTCCACGTGTTTTGTGGAGTACATCCTCTGAAAGAATTTGTCTGGATGATGGTGGCCATGCAGCGGGGGGCTGGGTAGCAAATAACAGTGGTAGAAAATGGCAGCAAGGGTCAGGATCTCACTTTCAGATGTACCAGTGAAATCACTAAAAGCAAGTACATCAGCACCTAGAGATACACAAGATCTTGCAGTGTTGTCCATACTCTGCCTCCCAGCAGTTTCTTCATAGAATCATAGAATGGCGTAGGCTGGAAAGGACCTTAGACATCATCTAATCCAACCTCCCTGTCATGGGCAGGGACGCCTCTCAACTAGACCAGGCTACTCAAGGCTCCGTCCAACCTGGCCTTGAACACTTCCAGGGAGGGGACATCCGCAACTTCTCCGGAAAACTTATTCCAAAGTCTTACCACCCTCGTATTGAAGAATTTCTTCCTAAGATCTAATCTAAATCTGTTCTCCTTCAACTTAAACCCATTCCCCCTTCTCCTATCAGTGGACACTCTTGTAAAAAGTCCCTCCCCAGCCTTCCTGTAAGTTCCCTTCAGGTATTGGAAGGCAGATATTAGGTCCCCCCGAAGTCTTCTCTTTTCAAGGCTGAACAATCCCAGCTCCCGCAACCTGTCCTCGTAGCAGAGGTGCTCCAGCCCCTGGATCATCTTTGTGGCCCTCCTCTGAACATGCTCCAACAAATCTATGTCTCTCTTATGGTGGGGACACGAGAACTGGACACAGTATTCAAGGTGGGATCTCACAAGAGCAGAGTAAAAGGGAAGAATCACCTCTCTTGACCTGCTGACCACGCTTCTCTTGGTACATCGCAGGATGTGGTTGGCTCTCTGGGCCGCATGAGCGCACTGCCGGCTCATGTTGAGCTTCTCATCTATAAACACCCCCAAATCCTTCTCTTCAGGGCTACTCTCAACCTACTCTGTGCCCAGTTTGTATTTGTGCCTAGGATTGGCCCAACTCAGGTGAAGGACCTTGCATTTTGACTTGTTGAAGCTCATGCAGTTTGCACTGGCCCATTTCTCAAGCCTATTAAGGTCCCTCTGGATGGCATCTCTTCCCTCAAGTGAGTCCACAGCACCACACAACTCGGTGTCATCGGCAAACTTACTGAGGGTGCACTCAATGCCATCATCCATGTCGCTGACAAAGACGTTGAACAGCACTGGACCAAGAACAGACCCCTGAGGGACACCACTTGACACTGGTCTCCATGTAGACATTGAGCCATTGACCACAACTCTTTGAGTGTGACCATCCAGCCAGTTCTTTATCCACCAAGTGGTCCATCGGTCAAATCTGTGTCTCTCCATTTTAGAGACAAGGATGTCATGTGAGACAGTGTCAAACACCTTGCACAAGTCCAGGAAAATGACATCCGTTGCTTTACCCATGTCAACCAGCGCTGTAGCTTTGTCGTAGAAGGCCACTAAATTAGTCAGGCACGACTTGCCCCTAGTGAAGTCATGCTGGCTGTCACCAATCACTTGGTTATTTTTTATGTGCCTTAGTACAGCTACCAGGAGAATCTGTTCCATGATTTTACCTGGCACAGAGGTAAGGCTGACTGGTCTGTAGTTTCCCTGGTTGTCCTTGGTCCCTTTTTTAAATATGGGGGTTATGTTTGCCCTTTTCCAATCTGTAGGAACCTCACCAGACTGCCAGGACCTCTCAAATATGATGGCTAGATCTTCCCTTGGATCCACAGCAAAACCTTGCAACTTTGGGCATGGGTACCTGAATTAGATTATTTATTTGGCAATCCCAGGCAAATCCTCCCAGGCAACACAGACAGAGAAGAACCTGATACTGAATGATCTGTTTGGCAGCATTATGGTTTGTATGGACATGGGGGCAGGACTTCATGAACCTGGTGAGTCGTAGAATCAAATAATCTTTTAAGTTGGAAAAATCCTTTAAGATCATTGAGTCCAACTGTTAACCTAACACTGCTAAGTCCACCACTAAACGATGTCCCTAAGTGTCACACCTACATGTTTTTTAAATCTCTCCAGGGATCGTGACCACCACTTTGCTGAGCAGCCTGTTCCAATGTTTGACAACCCTTTTGGTGAAAAAATTTTTCCTCGTATCCAATCTTAACCTGCCCTTGTGCAACTTGAGGCCATTTCCTCTTGTCCTATCACTTGTTACTTGGTAGGAGAGACCAATACCCATGAAGTTTCATAAGTCAGAAAACTAAGAAATCTACAGACTTCACATTAGACAACAAAGTTAGAGGACAATAATGTCACCAATCCACCTTACGATGGTCTCAAACACCAACATGGGAAGGTAGACAGGACTGAGGTGTAGCTGTATGATTTTCTCTCCTCTGTGCTCCAGATGAACTTGCAGCAAATCCAGCCTGAAAACCATTTTTGGGGCATTAGAGTGAATGATATGAAGAACTTTCATCCAGAAATGGTAGAAACACTTGGGTGATGCAATGATGGGCATAATATATGGTTTGTTCATATTTTGCTTTTCTCAGCTATAAAAGGACAAATATAGTTGAAAATTAAATATATAGTACTTACCAAGCTGTAGCATCACTGCAATAGTTAACTAGTTTATATTTGTGCAATGCTTTGACTGAAGATGTACAATATCAAGCATTGTTGTTGTCAGGATATGTTGAGAATCCCATTGTTCTAGTCTTTACCCACACCCACTTACAGTGATTAGTTTTTATCAGTCTTCAAGATAATCCATTCTGAGATACTGCTGCCAGTTTCATCAATTACCTCAAAATCAAGCAGCTTAACAGAAAAAAGTAGTAGAAGAAAGATTTTATTTGAATCCATCCAATCAGGCCCTACCTGGAAAAGACACACAGTTTTAATTTCTGTGGGTACTTCATCTCTGCTGCTGGAGGGATATATAAGGACAAATTTTGCTTTTTGTTGCTCCATGCAGTTCCATTGGTTTTAATAGGATTGGAAAGATTACTTAAGAAGACAATGTGGTTTGTAACTTTACCTTGCTTCCATCAGCAGGCCATATGACTTCAATAAAACGTAGAATGAAAGATCTTCAGAAATGGCAAAGCACCTGGACATTCTCAAACTGTTTTCTCTGCCTGGCTGATATGTTAGCCATTCTCTTCACGCAAATGATACGAATGAAAATGCGATGAATGTGGCACAGTCTGTGCTCTCATGCTCTGCCATGTCTACGACTAACTTGTTCATATTAGAATTATCCCTTTACATTAAACCAACAATTTAATGATGGTTTTTATTGCATCTTTTTTATATCTGTCAACATGATACTGCCGATTGCCCCTCTTAAATTCAATTCTTGAGATTGTTGCCACATTTCTTCTAGTTCAGATTCATGATTTGCATGCTTGCTATATACGTATACGAATTTTTGTTCTCCTTTGTGCTGTATATGAGGCATGAAACACCCTCTACAGCTCTGGAGAATAGCCTGTACATCTTACTAGTCACTTACTAACATTTCTTTTTCATTAAGGCCAGATTAAGCATGGATTCTGTGAAATAAAATTCAATATCAGAGCATAGCTTATATATAAAGCTATCCTAAATTGAATCTACAGCAAGGGTATCATGTTAATAGAGATGCACTGAGGAATTATTAATACTGAAAAGTGAAACATGCATTTGTAGTGCAAAGTTTCTCTTTTTCTTAGTTTTCTCCTCCCCTCTGTTCCCTGCCACAGAAGACTTTCCAGCATTCGGTTTGCAGAATCTCATAAAAATGATGTGATTGAAATTCTCCAGACACAACTTGGCTTCAAGATGTAAATAATGTTTTGATACTGATTTCCAGAAGCTCACTAAAGGCATTAAAATTGCAATTTAACTATTCTCTGGGAGGAAAAAAAAAAAAAAAGAAAACAAGGAAAAAAAAGAAAACAAGGAAAAAAAAGGTGGAAATACAATCCAAGAAGGGATGAACATTATTGCTGCCAGCAAGTTCAATCTTGTAAAGCTTCTTCCCTGAAAGACAAGCTTAAGCTTGCCTGAGCATTTCCCCAACCATGATTTATGTTTGAATTTACTGTGTGCTGGCAAGAGTTTGCAGTCCATTCAGCCCAAGCTCAGGCTCAACTACCAATGAAAGCAAAATAAATACTGCAGGGTAATATTTACCGGAGGTCAAAGTAGTATAAAAGAATAAGAGCGAATTTGTTATGTAATTATTTGTTGTATAATTATTATTTTTGCTTACACTTGCTGATCATTTAGATTAAAAGTATCCATTTTTACAGCTGGCATGCACAAAAGGAGGCTACATAGCTTCAAATATCTGACAGTTCTGAGGATTAAGAGAATAATTTGGTTTATTATGACTGTCTGGGTTGCTTGACCTAGCTGGGATGTGAAGAAGTACGTGTTAGGTATTTTATTTTCCATAGAAATTGCTCCTTGTGGGCCAGCAGGGCAGCAAATGTGACTCAGTGAAAATGTTCACCACCACTCTCTGGATCAGAGGGAAAAGAATAATAGTTAGGAGAGAAAAATAAATTAAACCCCAAACAAACAGACAAACAAAAAATCAACCCAACCCTGTTTTTAAGAGAAATTTCCTTTGTAATATATCTCCAAGTACTGACCAAATATTTTCTGAATCTTTCAGAGTCAGTGTGGTTACCTATAGAATTGCCCAGATCTGCGCCTCAGGAGCTGAGAATTTGTTGCTTTGTATGTATAAGATTATACTGGTACAATTTATTCATTTCACCAATCAGGAAGAAGTTAGGATCAGACAGGTGCCTTTTTTCTTGCAGTGGCCGTGTCTCCTCTATGGCGATAGTACCTGCAGTTCTGCATGCAGAGGTACACATTTTGTGTGTAACTATGTGCTCAGTCAGGAGCAACTTTTAAACCTGGAGAAAAAAAGGTAAATAACTAAAATGATCATTTACTAAAACAGATAACAATTATTGCCAAATTTTATTACAACCATTTAGGAACCTCAATCTATTCTGAAAATGTCTCTGAGCAGCGTTGCTCACCACAAAGACCATGGACACTCCCACAGGTTTATTATATGCTGAAAACCTCCTCCAACTGTAAAGCAATCTCCCCTTATAGAAAGAGTAAATGGTGCTGGGGACACTCTCTATGCAAATAAATACAAATGTTTACCAATTTCTCTGAATACCTAGGGGCTTTGCCCATTAGGATCTTGTCTGTTTTCTCTGGTCTTTCCTGCAGCCCAACTATCTCTAAAGAAAGGACAGGTCAACATCATCCGAAATAGCTTTCTATAGCAGGTTGAGTTACCACAATTCACCAGTTCACAGCGATCCTTCAGTTAAAATGTAGGAACCAGTGATGTGTTGATACTCCATTACTCTGTTAAATAAGGCAGACTTTGTTCAACCACTGCTGCAGGGCTGATTGTGGGTATCTATGGGTGTTCCTTTCTTACTCTGATACTCTTGTTTTAGAGGCAAACTGACCCAGCTTTTCATACTATGTCTTTCCTGAGCAGTAGAAACCTTCAGCAAATTTTCTCCTTCCTTTTGTCCCCTTTCACACTTCTGATTGTTCCATGTAACTCAAGTAAGCGGCAATGTAGAACTATGTGTAACGACATATTAAGATTATTTTCAAATATGGGATATTCTGACTGTCAGTGGGATCTGGGATGCACTGAGCCTAGTACTTGACTCGGGTCCTGATTTTCTGTTATATACAATCTTATTTTATCATTTTCATCAGCACAGTTGAACACCAATCATTTGTTTTCTTATCTGGGAGCATTCTGGATCTGTAAAGTAATCTGCTCTGTAATGACTAGCATCACTCATGGGACAGCAACAAACCATGCACAGAGACATTACATTTCTAAACCTCTCAGTCTGTGTTTACTTCTGTTGCTTAAACTAGGAGGTAAATCTCTGGAATTGGTTACATCTGCATTTGGTGAAGATATGAATTCTAGGTTCCCCCTAAAGGCCAGCTTCTTGTGTAGGACCAGTGATAAAAATCTACAATCATGATATTACTGTCTGGACAAACCTCCTTACAATGCCTTCAGAGTATATTATTTCCATGGTGTGATTCACTTCATCTTAAACTAGACATCTAAAACAGGTCAGGTGAGTCAACTACAACTGGTTGTTTCTCTCCACTGCTGAAACAAGAGAGTTCTGTACGAATTCATTCTCTTTGCAAGAGTTCAACGTTAGGCTCATACAAATCCCACAAGATGTGTTTTCATCTCTGAGCAGGAAGGCTGAACAAATATGTCCAGAAACTCTGCCCGTCCTTTGGTAGGTAACTGGGACCTTTCTAAGGGGGAATTCAGACCAACTTGTGACGAGCAGATGATAGAGTTGCCATCAGATCAGGCACAGAATAGCAGGGTGCACTCACAGATTAAGTGGATGTTGTTCCAAGTGTTCTACAGGGGACAGACTGCACATGAATCTTTCTCTTAGAACTCTGAATCAGCCTTCATGGTCAGCCTTGGGGTTGTCCCAGGAGGTAGGTAATGTGAAGAGTCTCCAGTTGGCCTTTGCTCAGAAGTGTGGACCTGGGTGTTGCTCCCAGGCAGGGCTCTGCCCTTGTGTAGGTTCTTCCTATGCAAGCATAATCATAGAATCATAGAATGGTTAGGGTTGGAAGGGACCTTAAAGATCATCTAGTTCCAACCCCCCTGCCATGGGCAGGGACACTCTCCACTACACCAGCTTGCTCAAAGCCTCATCCAGCCCGGCCTTGAACACTTCCAGATTGAACACAGTGGACATTGCTAGGGATAAGGGGTTAATGCAGAGTTTCTTATCTTTTCTAAGAACTGTTTATCCCATAAAACTAACAGGTTTAGCAGAAGTCAAGAAGCAGATATCATACTGTAAACAAATTGGTTTAATTTACTCTAGAAAATTTTGGGAGCTAGTATAACAGAGTGAAAACTTTCATTCAAAGTAGAAACTGGAACAAGGTCTACGGTTTTATTTCTTGAAGCAGGTATGTTTTAGGATTAATTCTTTCTGAAAGCAAACATCACTGTAATTAAAGAAGAGGAAAAAGATTAAAAATTTGAAGAATTTAAAAATGCTAATTGAGGTTGCACTCAATCCCACTGTCCATGTTGCTGTTTAACATCTTTGTCAGCAACATGGACAGTGGGATTGAGTGTACCCTCAGCAAGCTTGCTGATGACACCAAGCTGTGTGGTGTGGTCAACACATTGGAGGGAAGGGATGCCACTCAGAGAGACCTTGACAGGCTAGAGAGGTCAGCCCGTGCAAAATTCATGAAGTTCAACAAGGCCAAGTGCAAGGTCCTGCACATGGGTCAGGGCAATCCCAAGCACAAGTACAGGCTGGGTGGAGAATGGATTGAGAGCAGCCGCAAGGAGAAGGGCTTGGAGGTGCTGGTTGATAAGAAGCTCAACATGAACTGGCAATGTGCTCTTGCAGCCCAGAAAGCCAACCATATCCTGGGCTGCACCCAAAGAAGCGTGGCCAGTAGGTCAAAGGAGGTGATTTTGCCCCTCTGCTCTGCTCTCATGAGACCCTGCCTGGAGTACTGCTTTCATCTTTGGGACCCCCAAAACAAGAAGGACATGAAGCTGTTGGAGCGAATCCAGAGGAGGGCCACAGAAATGATCCGAGGGTTTGAGCAACTCTCCTATGAAGACAGGCTGAGAGAGTTGGGACTGTTCAACCCGGAGAAGAGAAGGAGCTGGGGACACCTTACAGCAGCCTTCCAGTACTCAAAAGGAGCCTACAGGAAAGCTGGAGAAGGGCTTCTGACAGCGGCATGTGGTCATAGGACAAGTGGCAATGACTTTAAACTGAGAGAGGGTAGATTTAGATTAGATATAAGGAAGAAAAGTTTTATGTTAAGGGTGGTGAGGCACTGGAACAGGTTGCCTAGAGAAGTTATGGATGCTCCATCCCTGGAAGTGTTCAAGGCCAGTTGGGCTCTGGCTTTGAGCAACCTGGTGTAGTGGAGGGTGTCCCTGCCCATGGCAGAGGAGTTGGAACGAGACTATCTTTAAGGTCTCTTCCAACTCAAACCATTCTGTGATTCTATGATTCTATGAAAAGTTGCCTTGCAACTGCTCTTGACATTTGCTCATTTTAAAGGAAGAGAAGAAGAAAAGAAAGGTCTTGTTCTCTTAATATCCTTTAGTTACATCATTGATACTATTTTTCTTCCTACTATTGTCCTGACATGAGCGTGGGTTCATTACTTGTTAACAGCACATCACTGCAAAAGCTACAGCCTTCACCATGTGCTCTAGTCCCTAATAGCACTAAAACCAAATAAACCTTGCAAACTTAAGATAATAGCAGAGAAAGTGTGCCTATCAGCTGAATGTGTTTATTGTGGGTGTATTAACTTTCCTTTATTTTACCAGTCTGTATTTGTGGTTTCTGCACTGGACCACCAACATACTTCCTCTTTGTTTTACTTAAACTTTCTTTCCCCTTCCAGTGGGCCCAAATATAATTCTTTTCAAGAATCTTCAAGCACCATTTTTCTGCAGTCTGAAATTCAGTATCTCAGTTATATCCTGGGGATTGCAGTGGTATTATATTGTCAACAGGGCTGCAGCTGTTACTATCATGTATAACACATGTTTAAAGTCCTTTCAGTGGAGTGTTTTTTTTTCTCTCCTGGCTTTTTGTTGTTTTGTTGCGTTTTTTTAATCTTTTAATGGCTTCTTGGGAGAAAAGAAAAAAACGGAATTAACTGGAGTCCTCAAAACACTGAAAATGTAGATGCAAGGCCTTCAGATGAAAATAAATGGCATTTCAGTCCAGGTCTAAGCAGGCAAAGATCCATGTTAAAAAAATCCCACCATCACCATAATTGCCATACTGAGGAAATATAAGACTGAATGAGCCCTGAAGTGAACTGTGGACATATCATTAAGGAGTCTAGCTGAAATGCTTGAGCTGAAAGTACATAATGGTACTTGAGTGTTTATACTTCAACTCCATCCTCCTTTGACTTCGTTCACTGCTGCTTTTCAGTCCAGCACAGTAAGCATACAACTTCTGCCCACGTCGTGTCACCCACCAGCACCCCTGTGACAAAGAGTTTGTACCTGGGAACTCACTCACTTTCAAATGACAATTAGTACAAGCAGAAGCGTCTGCGAAGCCAAGGTAAAGTTCCATTAAAATACCAAGCATGTGTGGAACTGGGATTAGAGGATGACTTCAAGATATTCTCAAACAGCAACACAATGCTGTTGAAGCATCTTCATCTTACACCAAAGTAGTTTTCAACATGTGGACTACTACATGTGGACTACTACTACTACAGTCTGGGAGTGATTTCTTGAGAAATGTGAAAAGTAACTAAGAAAGAAAAGGACATTATCAGAAAGCCTGTATTTGTTTTTCAGGGATTCATGCTTCAATAAAAGGGTGTGTTAGTTGAAGACGGCAGAAAATGACTGCTACTCAGAAAAGAAAATCATAGAGTAGATGAAGTACTGCTATTGTGATGCACTGAAATGAAGTCTTTGCTCAAATTTCTCTTCATATTCTGATGTGTCTGGTTCTGGTGGCAAGAAATGTCTCCCTGGCATAGAGAACATTTTAGTGGAACTATTCTGTGAAAGAGGCAAGAAAAAAATTATTATTTTGCAGAAATGAGATGATAAACTTGAAATCTTAAAGTCAGGTGAACAAACAATAATAAAACAGTAGTAGGCCTGTGACTGGAACCCATGGTAGCTTGTAAAAAGCAAACACAAACTAAAATAACATCTATCTCTCCACATTCTGGTTTTGTTTAAACCAAGGTAAAACTAGAATAATTGTTTTATCACAAGTCATGTTGGATCTCAATCTAAGTGTATGAAAACAAAGCCTATCTCCCTATATCCGTAAAAATACAGATTAGAAAAGAAAAACTGTAACATCTGATCTCTTATTTCTTTTCTCACTATTAGGTAGAGTGGTTGAAATTCCAGAAGGAAGTGCAAGAGCTCTGTCTTTCCAAAAGCAACCAAACAATATCATTTCACTACAGAGACTATGAAGAGGAAGGCTTTAATGAACACTAAATTCATTTTTAAAAGGCTTAAAACAGGACTGCAATTCTGAGGCACTTAAGACACTTAGAAGCAGAAGCAGTTATTTTCAGGTTATCCAGGTGGATGAGCAAAACTGCACAAATGTAGCTTTATTTTAAAGAAAAGATCTAACCACAGATCTAATCCATAAGTCCACCACTCTATTCAGATTCCTCCAGTACACAGTTCATCTGCAGTGTCTACCCCAGGCACACCACAGAAGAACAATACGTAGGAATAACAACCATGTACTTATTTATTAAAACAAACAAACTAACGAACAAAATTGAAACAAAACTCAACCAAAATCAAAACCAAACCCAAAAATCTAACATTATTTGAACCATCAAGTTACATACAAAATGAATGTATCTAATCACAGGACTATATTTTTGCTGTTCTCCTTCTCTAATATCTATCTATCTATCTATCTATCTATCTATCTATCTATCTATCTATCTATCTATCTATCTCACTTTAGTGTTCTCCTTCTCTAATACCTATCTATCTCACCTTCCTTTTATGGAGCCTGTCTGTTCTGCACTTTTGCATTTCACATCAGTATGCAACGTCCTTGGGACAGAGATTGTGCTTTTGTGTTTGCTGAGATGGATTAAAAATCCCGTAAACTGTCACTCTGATAGGGCTTTTGTGGTTAACAACAGCATTAGTAATAATAATATCTAAGTTACAGGAACTGCCTTGGAAGGAAGTTGAACTCTTTTTCTGGTGCTTCCTTTTAAAAGAAAAACTAAAACAGTTAGGAAACATGAAACAGTGTAATGACGTATATTCCCAAAAGCCACATAGAAGAATACTTAGGAAAGTGGACATATTGTAATCAGTCAGTAATTAATATACTTTTTACTTTCATTGCAGCTCTTATGATGGCAAAATTGAACAAGGTTGATCTTTCAGACAGCAGACTATGTCTCCTTATGGCTTTGAAAATTAGAGTCAGGAAAATGAAGTTCATGGTTCAGCAGACTGAGCTGTCTTTGTCTCCATCCGCTTCTCCGATTTTCCAAAGAATTCTCCTGCCAAATAGGTAAGATAAAACTAATATTTCTAAAACCACTAACAATTAATGTTTTCACGTAAGTGTAGCAACAGATTCAAGCGCTTTATTTTTCTCTTTCACATTTCACTTTCTGCATGCAGAGTAGTTCACCAGGAGAAACAGTCGAAACAATGGAAAATGAACATCAAAGCAATTCTACACTAAGCCTGCTTTGCAGCCAAAACTGTAATTGGTCTTTTCCATTTCTGATTCTTTGAAACTTGGCACTGTTTAAGTGCAATCTGTGATTTTCCTTGCAATTAATATTAATGTAATTTCTACAATCATAGTAATAGAGGAGGTGCATCTTTCTTCCAAGCATGATACCTCAAAGTATTGTTTATATCTGTTCTGACATACCTAGCAAACAATCTTTCCAATCAGTTTATGCTAGAGCTTGTATGTAAAGACTGCAATGAATAGACTGTAAAATGACAATAAAGGGGGAACTGGTGGACTGGAATAAAACTGATACATATTGCACATATGAGGTGTTTTCTGGACAGGTTTAAACCCACTAGGGTCTGTCTGGAAAAACAGATGGAAAAGAAAAGAATGGCTCAGGATAGCCATATTTCATTAAACACTTAAGAGACTCAAGCAAATAAGACTGACCACACTGAGCTAGGACAAAAACTATCCATTCCAGGAAGCTACTGTTGACTGTCGTTGGTAGTGCTCGGGGAAAGATCACATCTGATCCTTGCATTCAGTAGCCACTGATGAATGTGTTCTCCCTAAATTTGCCTAGTTCCTTCTTAAAAACATTTATTCATTGGGCTTTCACCACATTCTCTGGCAATGTGTTTTCTATAATCATAGAATGGTTAGGGTTAGAAGGGACCTTAAAGATCATCTAGTTCCAACCCCCCTGCCATGGGCAGGGACACCTTCCGCTACACCAGGTTGCTCGAAGCTTCATCTAACTTGGCCTTGAACACTTCCAGGGATGAGGCATCCAATTCTCTGGGCAGCCTGTGGAAGGGCCTCACCACCCTCTGAGTGAAGAATTTCTTCCTTATATCTAATCAAAATCTATCCTCTTTCAGTTTAAAGCCATTCTCCCTTGTCCTATCACTACCTGCCTTTGTCAAAAGTCCCTCTCCAGCTTTCTTTTAGACCCTCTTTATTTTCTTTTCAACCTGCTACTTGATAATTTCATTGACTGTATCTGTTTTTTTGATAATGCCAAAACTATTAGCTTTGATAATTTTTTCGCTGATGACAGCTGTTCTCAAAACTAATTTGGACCTGGGCAGGAAAGGTGTTTCAATACAGACACAGAAAAAAATCCTGAATGAATTAGAAAAAGTGCTTTTTCGGACACATAAGAATTTGGGGGATGAAGGGAGAGGAGAGCCAGAGGTACCTGGACTAATAACCAGGATAGTATTGAAGGAATTTGGCCAGACAGAAATGCATTCCAGTTGCCTTTTAGAATCCCTCATCTTGTTGTATTTTTCTTTAAGAAGTCAATTCTTGTTAGTTGACATGAACAATGTCCTTTAATTTCAAGGACACTGTGCATTGACTGTGTACCATTGCAACAGACTTCTGAAGAGTCATCTTATACCAGAAAACACAAGGACTGAACACCATGGTTTCACATCGATATGGGTCCAGTCTCAAGGAGAGAATTCAAATGTTTTGACTGTCAACATGCAATGAAGTGTAGTGTAAACTTACATCTGTATTGTGATAGAGGAAATTTTTATCTCCACTGTGGATTGCCATGAACCTGAATACAGTTAGACTTTCTGCTGACTCCTCTTTCCTGAGATACTGTAAGGAAGAAGTACCAGACTCTAATGAATTTGCTGCCTGACACATGTTGAGATGTAACATATGACAGGATTTTTCATACTTACTCTTTTCTTTTATAGCCCCGAAGACTGCGTGTATTGAAACGAACTGCTGAGCACAGCAAATGCTGCTCAGAGAGCTGTTCTGTTTAAAACAGAGCTCTTGGATTTTGCTCAGTCTGCTTTTTAAAATAATTTTGAAAAGAAATTTTTTGCAACATTTGGTTATTTTTTATTTTGCTTTTTCTGTTTGGGATACTTTTCAAAGGACTTCACAGATGTTCACTGAGAGATCTTTATGCTTATTATTGTCTCAGGAACATATAAATGTCAGTGATATGAGCACTTGTGTACAGACAGGCCAGCTAAATTTCAACACTGCTTCTTGCTTAGTTGCATGAGAAAGGCTCATCACATGCAAAATTACCTGCTGAAAAGTTCAGTGTTTAATCTGTGCTTCTTATTCAAGATGCACACAGTATTCCCTGGAGAAAGACAGGCATCTTTAGAAGCATATTCACTCATTTCTTTTAGATATGTTTCCTAGGATGAGATGAGCTGCTCTTTGAAAGGGTCCTTTTCTCTTCACCAGCAGTCTGGTGAACCCAGGCCACCAGTTTTGGCTGCAGTTAAACAGCTCAAGGTAGTTAAGATGACTTTCCAAGGACTCTTAGAAGATGAGATGTTGAAACCAAACCAGTGAAACAAATAACAAATTAGGTTAGTATACAAGTCCCATGCCAACTGCCTTTAAGAATGTCTTTTATGTTAAGTGTCCTTTTTATCATAAGCTCTAAAGGTTAGGAATCCATCCACAGACAAGGAACTGGGTACTGATTTATTCTGCATGTTACACAAGGAGACATTAAACAAGCAGTGGAGTTTTGGTTCTGCCCTTGTGTTGTGGGACACAGCTTAAAATCATGACATTCAAAATCCATAATCTTCTCAGGATTTCACACCTGAAGTGCGGTCTGAATGATCTTTGACTCATAAAATAAGTGACCTCTGCATGTCATGGTGGGGGTAATTGTAGAAGCCTTCAAAGAGAGTACTGACAATATAGTTCTGTCTATAACAACCTCTATCTGGTTTCTCAGTCACTAGGGGATCGACTTTCCCTCAGTAGTCCATGGAAAAGGCTAAATCGAAGTCTTAAAATGCTGAAACAATACCTTCATTAAATATATTTCTCATGTATTCTGTTTGGGTGTAGTTTTCTTTTTTTCAAAAGGAAAGCTCTTAGAGATGTTACAAGCACAGTGATGTCAATAAGTCCACTCAAGGCAGATGTATCTCTGTAAAAATATAAGGACCATTATCATTGAAACATTGCATCTGCCTTTAGCTCTACTCACAAGTCAAAACTCTGGGAAAATAATGCAGCATCCTGGAAGAAGCCTTTTATATCTAATGACATGGCAATGTACCTCGAGAGTAGCCTTATTATATATTTTTCACCACAGATGTGAAACATTTTCTCTCCTATTTCTGTAATTCCAGCTCTCGAGTGGAAGGCACAGACTCATTTCCAGGGAAAGCAGTATAGTTGTGTAACCCATGCAATTACCTGCATTTGATTTCTGTCAGCTTAGGCACGGTGCCCTCCCAGACAGAAGCCGGTGCAGGGCTCCTGCTGCTTCCCTTCTAGGGCAGCAGAGGCTGCTGCACGCAGACCACCACGCAGCCATCTCCTCTGCATCGCCCATCCTCGGCAAATCCTAGGAAACTGCAGGTTGGAAAAGTCTGGAAATGTGCACTCTGTGCTATTAAGAGCGGGACTTTTAATCATCTTAGCATTAAAAATGGATTCTGCAAAGCAATCCCAAAGGGAATTTGTTGTGTATGTTTTGTTCATCTCTTTGAAGACAGGAATATCATTACTGCACCCAGCCCTTCATGAACAGTCGAGCAGAAAAAGAGGGGGTGGGGACAGAAAGAAGCTACACAAAGTGTAATAGTTATAGACTCGAGCAGACTATCAACAGCTGCAAGGTTAATTACAGATCTTACCAAAATATATTAAAAAAAAAATAAAAAAGGAAAAAAAGAAAATGAAAAGAAGGGAAAAATCTAAGTTTCAGAAATAAAAGATAAGAAATTCTTTAGAGTAATTATAGGCTGCTGAGGCCTTATGGTAATAATAAAGAACAACATCTGACTGGATTGATGCTGGAAGAGACAGTGACAAGAGGAATACAGGTTGAAAAAAATAATTAAAATCAGCTATCTTGGGTAAGCTGTCATTCAGTCTCAGGAAGAAAAGAAATGCTAATAAAATATTAATAGGATCTTTTTAAGATTTTTTTAATAACATTCTTTTATACACAGGTAGCACTCCAGTTTGTCAGTCAAGAGCATCAGACACAGAAACACCAGACAAACAAATGCAGTAAAATTGGGGAGAAAATAAAAGCTTTTGGGCAATAGTGTTTGACCTCAGAAAGAAGCCACCAAGGCATTCAGGCAGGAGTTGTTTGGAGAAAGCTTTGTGGAAAATCACTGACTCTGCTTTGCTTTTTAGAGGAAATTATAGCAAGGAGGAAAAGTTATTTCAGACTGACAGACACCGAATGTCAGCAATCATGATATAATCAGTGCAGGCTTTATTATATTTAAGTGGTTTGAAAGTCTGCAGATTTCAGACAGCTTCAAAATCTAGAGGAAGAGTGCATCTAAAAGACAGTCTTATGAATATTGCATAGACATGCTCTGTGTAGCGTCGTACACATTTTCATGTGCTAAATTCTCCTGCAACTGTCTCTGCAGCTTCTTCTTCAGCAGCCCCTTCGCCCTGAATGCCTTTCTTGAGCTGGCTTGCAAACCCTCTGCCCTCTCTTCTTTCAAGTCTTTACACAAAGCCACTTCTTTGTTTCTGACATAGCCCAGCTCTGTAATGAGCTCCAGAGAAAATATACTTTCTCACTCCAGAAAATCACTGAAGTCACTGTGCTTAGACAAGTTCAAGGGAACTGCTAAATATTAAAGAAATGCTTTTTTTTTCTCCTTCCTTGTAATGTAAACTAGACTTTGCTAGAAAACTGTATTACCTTAGGGTGGCTCTCAATCCTATCTGCCTCAAGCGACTGCTGGGACTGGCTTACTGTCAGCCCTTTTTCTCTCCGCAGATGAAGCATGCTGAGGATGACACACACCCCGGACACGTGACATGGGGTGACTGTACCGCCGTGTAATATGCAGCCACGCTACATCTGTCACAGCTATCACAGCTACTGCACCTCTCAGCGTAGATGCCATTAATTTTAACTCTACACCTGCAGCTCACCCGATCTCTTAACAGACTCCTTAACAAGCTCTTTCCTTCCAAATCAGCAGACTTCCAACTCAACCATAACTGATTATACTGGCAAGTTTTCTAAGCAGATATGAGGGGAAACTGAGGGAGATAATTACGGTGCTGCCCACAGGAACATGTCGCATGGGTTGTGATAGTCACTAATGGCAGCTGTGTATCTGTGGGTGGAAGGAGGATGGATACTTATTCATTACTGGAATAAGCTGCTGTGGATATAATGACTCTCAATAATAATGCCTATTTTAGGGTTGTTTGACAGTTCCCATCAAGTGCAGAAAATGGTAAACTCCAGTAGGTCATTTCATTGGAAGGGAGCGGGGTGAGGGAGGAGTGAATGTCAGAGCAGACCTTAGTCATTTTTGAGAACAAGGCTGGGGGAAATACCTTGTGCTCCCCACGCTGAACATCACTGGTGAGCATCTCTTGCACCACTGCGATTCAGAGATTTGACAAAGAGGCCACCTTTGTAAAACAGAAGTGACCTTTACTGTCACCATGGGAAGCCAATCAGATATTTGCAAATCCTAAAAGGCTGCAAAACTCTCGGGTCAGTTACAATCTGGAACTAAATATTTCTGAAAATTATACCTTAATTCAGCATGCTTGACCAGGCTGCTTTAGTGGTGACCGGAAAGTGTCACCATGTGAACATGGGCTCCCCCTGCACAAGTGTGTGCTATGCACGTGTACCATCCCACAGCTCTTGTTGAGAATAGGCTGTCTATGTGTCCTCCTTACTGAAAGGTGGAATATATTCCCCTTCTAACCAAGAGCTACAAGCATGGCTGGATAGGAAAATGCAGAAAAAAAAGCTTTGCCATTATCTATTTTTTTTTTAATCTAACCATTTTGCAGAGCTCAATAGAACTGACTCACTGCATGGGAGTCAAGGCCTGTTTTACTTTGACCTCCAGCTTACTTGTCTCTCTCTGGTGCAGGAAGGACAACACTACTGGTCTCTCCTCTCCAGGTACAGAAGGTGCAGAGGTCTGCAATCGGGCTGTGACCCTTCTCCCCTGACTGGCAGCATCTTCCCAGCTAATCAAGGCCATATATGAGGAAATCAGAGAGTCCTGGGGGGCAAGTAGGCAAGAGAGGGTCTGCAGTGAGAGCAGGCGTTGCGTGCTGCAGAACAGAGAAGAAGAGGGTTCCAGAGGCCCCACAATAATTTTGCATTGCCGGGTCCTCTATGGATGAGATCTCATCTTCCAGGACCATAGGCAAGACTCCAGGGAGAGTAAATTATGTGGGGCACAGGTGCTTGGTGTGGCGATAAACCCCTTCCAGTCTCTGGTTCTCTAGTGGGCTTTGTAGGTCCTTGCCTAGGAGGCTGAGCAGTAAAGGTGTCAGTTGATGGTGTTGTGCTAAATTTATTTTGGTACTGATATCATCACTGGTTCAAATCATATTGACCATTGCTTTTGGCTTGCCTGTTGCTGTAATGGTTGTCCTGTGCAAAACAAGGATCCACTGCCCCAGCTTTCTCCTCCCTTGATACATCATAATGGAAGAAACATTGTGTGTGTAGTCTTCATCTCATAACTCATAGTGATCATAAAGGTGATCACAACTGTGTTTTCCTCCTGGGTCCCAGATTTGTGGGCTAGTGTGCTTTCAGACCTGGAATTAAAGTCAGCCGAAGCTGTGCTTTGAACATCTCAAGTGCTGCTATCCCATGCTAAACCTACTGGGAAGAAACCTCACGTCCTCATCATCTCTGGACACCAAAATTAATGTAAACCTTGTGCTCCAATCTCTACGACTCACTTCCTCATTCTGTAAAATGAGACTAATAACATCCTTTACTGCACAACTCAACAGCTACCATGGCACTCTCAGATTGCATAGGGTAGCAATAACTTTACGCTTTTGGAAATCTTGGGAGAAAATAAGGAAGGCCTAAATTCACAGCTGGGTCTGGAGAATGCACAACAATATTATATAGAGTCATTGCACACCGAAGGATGAGACAGTGATCTGAATAACATATTGATAACATTTTGACAAAAGATTTTACAATTTTAGAATTTTCCTTGACCTCAGTAAAGCCTTTGATACAGTTTCTCATAGTATTCTGGTTGAGAAACTGATAACTGCTGGCCTGGATAGGCACACCCTCCTTTGGGTTAAAAACTGGCTGGATGGCCGGGCCCAAAGAGTGGTGGTAAATGGGGCTAAATCCGGCTGGAGGCCGGTCACCAGTGGGGTTCCCCAGGGCTCAGTGCTGGGTCCAGTTCTGTTTAACATCTTTATCAATGACCTGGATGAGGGGATTGAATGTACCCTCAGTAAATTTGCGGACGACACCAAGCTGGGAGGCTGTGTCGATCTGCTCGAGGGTAGGGAGGCCCTTCAGAGGGATTTGAACAGACTGGATCACTGGGCTGAGGCCAATGGCATGACCTTTAATAAGGCCAAGTGCAGAGTCCTTCACTTGGGGTATAAAAACCCCAAGCATCGCTATAGGCTCGGGGAAGAGTGGCTGGAGAGCTGCCTGGCGGAGAAGGACCTGGGGGTGTTGGTTGACTACCGGCTTGATATGAGCCAGCAGTGTGCCCAGGTGGCCAAAAAGGCCAATGGGATACTGGCGTGTATCAAGAATAGTGTGACCAGCAGGAATAGGGAAGTGATCCTGCCCCTGTACTCGGCACTGGTGAGGCCGCACCTGGAATATTGTGTCCAGTTTTGGGCCCCTCACTTTAAGAGAGATATTGAGCTCCTGGAGCGAGTCCAAAGAAGGGCGACTAAACTGGTCAAGGGGCTGGAAAATAAAACTTATGAGGAGCAGCTGAGGGAGTTGGGGCTGTTTAGCCTGGAGAAGAGGAGGCTGAGGGGAGACCTGATTACAGCCTACAAATACTTGAGAAAAGATAGTGGGGAGGTAGGGGAAGGGCTCTTTACATTGGTGTTGGGTGATAGAACAAGAGGAAATGGGTATAAGCTTAGTCAGGGGAGATTCAGGTTGGATGTTAGGAAGTATTTCTTCTCTGAAAGGGTTGTCAGCCACTGGAATAGGCTGCCCAGGGAGGTGGTTGAGTCCCCATCCCTGGATGTGTTTAAGAATAGGCTGGATGATCTGCTTAGCGATATGGTTTAATGGGGATTAGGGATGGTTGGACTCGATGATCTCTAAGGTCTTTTCCAACCTAGAAATCTATCTATGAAAAATGTACACGTTTTTGGAAATGTTGATGAAATGGCCCCAGTTATTCATACAGGTAAAAAATTACCATTTGAAACACAAGATGTAATGAAAAGACTTCAAGGCAGCTAAACACAGGTTGAAGGACCAAGTATTCACATGCAGGCAGGGGGGGAGCAGACGGTGGGGCTGTGAAACAGCCCCCACAGCTGCTCTCCCAGGCTGGACACCAACGCAGCAGACCCCCAGCCCTCGCGCAAAGGCAGCTCCTGGCACCTAAGCTGTTTCCAACAGCTCCTCCAGCTGTGGCCACACACCGCGCCAGTCTATTTGAAGTTGACACACGGCTCTTCCTCCAGTGAGAGAATAGAGGGACCATCTGTCTGCAGGCAGCTGACAGTGAACTGGCCTTCTGCAGAGGGGTTTGTGGTGGCCTCCATTTCCATGTGCAAAAAAAGCAACCTGTGCAGAGCAGAACCATGACTACTGCTTAGAGGCAGCAAAAACCACTAATAAATGGAAGAACCAAATTTGGGAAAGATAGTACTGAAAAATGTCTTCCTGAACTATCATGTGTCTTAAAGATGAATAGTGACATTAGATCATTCTAAATGCAGGTGGTAGTTTGGCCAAATTAGACAGCAGGCTGTGATTGCTTTGATTTCTGAAGCTTATGACACGCTGAAGTTCTACATGCAAACTACCAGACTGAATCAAACCAGTTCAATGTCTTATTCAGGGTCTTTCCACTAATCCAGGCCATTTCTTCCTGTTTCAGATATGGGTGTTAAAAAAAATGAAGTGAGAGATTCTGTGAGAAGCTACTACCAAGGTCGGGATCTCTAATGCCTCTTATTGGACATTATTTATCCTTTGAAGCTTAGGAGAATAAATATTTTCCAGAATTCGTAGATTTTAAATAGCATTTACTGTAACAGTCAATGATGATAAACAAACATCTGACACAATACTTAGTCTTAGATAAGCATATCTAAGATTTTTCAAATGACAGTTGTAAAACAGTATTTATGCCATTGGATAAGCTGACATCTAGGAATAACCCGTGATGTAGACAAAGCAGTAAATATTCTTGTCAATTTTTGTAAATGTACCTCTATAATTTAGAATTCTTCTTGACTTAATTGCTATAGCTATGAGAAGCTCAGATATTGCTTCACAATAATTTACAGTGATGTTTGGAAAGATCACAATAAAGCATAACATTACTATGATTATCTAAGCAATTAAGAAAGATGATGTTTTGAAACCACCTTGTAAATAACGTACATATATCATCTCAGTACACATATCTCACAGCTATTTTTACGTGAATTTGATTAACAAGGTGTGCTGGACTCCACAGTGAGGATTCATCTCTTCATGTGTAGACATTTATAGGGTAGACATCTACATCTTAACGATTCACCCTTGGCCACTTTTGAGGCAATGGAAATGAATTAAAGAATGACTGATCTTGTCCTTAAGCGTGTATCTGCGGTAGACCAAATTAATTGGTCCCCCAAAATACTTATTTTTCTTCCATGAATTTAAAAGGAGCCTAGGAAATATAGCTCAAATGTCAACATATATGCCGCATGTGTACAGCAGACAGTGACCATGTGAAAACAGCCAATACTTATCCAATCTCGTGTACTTCCATAACAATGTGGTTCATGGTTGTAAGTTCTATGAAAGTTCACAGTTGTTTGTGGGACTGGGTCTGTGAGATATCTACAAAAACATGCTTTACAATGTGCAAATGAATGTAAAATGCAATATTTACTTAGTGACACTCACAAAAGCAGTACTTGGCAGACATTATACCAGCAGCAATGATCGTACTAGCTCAAAGTAGAAACCTGTTCCAAGCCAGGAGAGGTTCTAATCAAAATGAAACATGTCAAAGCTCAATACCATCCAGTGAACTAAGGTGCATGATGGGTTGAGGGCTACTTGAGAATAGAGACTACATGGTTTCGCCAGTTTTGTAATGTCTCAACTTTCATAACATAAAATATGCCTGTGGGTTTTCTTATTAGCTGAACCTACAATGTCAGCTAAGTAATTAGTGAAAACATCTACGGATCTACGAAACTTCTGTTGCAGGAAGTGGGTAGGGATGTCTGAAGCTTTTGGCCACAGGAAGACCCCAGAACCCCTAATTTACACCCTGGGAAGATTATCTTCAACAAAAAAGGAGGAAAAGTCTTCCAATCCTCTGTGGTAGCTGCAGTGTTTAGTAGCCTCATGATGAAACACAATGTAACTGTGCAGTGCAAGCCCCCTGTGACTGCCAGATATGTTTTATTCACTAACAGATTCTCTTTCAATTAATTTACAATGAAATTTAGACAAAGCACTTAGAGGTTTTTCACACTTCTTTTACTTATATGCTTCTGTCTAAATAGTGATCCAAAAGGAACAATGAGGACAGTGAAACCCAGTGGACACGGCGTATTGCCCTCAGGATAAAAAAGCATTTCTCCAGTATAAACTATAAAGAAAATTTTTTTTAACTCTCCTGTGCTTTTTATCCAAAAATTCTCAAAGCTCTGAAAGGGACAAAGCAATTTTTGGTTTATAGTAGGGAAAATGAGTCACAGATTTAGTGACAGGGTCAGCAGCAGTACCTTAATCTTCAAAATTGTTGATCCATATTGCTTACTTCTACACTGTTGTGCTGTCTTGATCCTCTGCTCATTTAGGTGGGTGAACTTGCTGGAGTGCTTCCTGGCTCCTGGGTGGGAATGGCTGGGCCTCATCCTGCTGCAGTTGCAAGTCCCATCTCCAGCGTACAAGTCAGTAACTGCATCTTCTGTAATCCAAGGCAACCCCAGCACTGAAGCTTAGCGGAGCACAGGAGATCCTGATTTAATATTCTCTGTTGTTCTTGTGTGGAAGAAAATTCTTCAACTCAGACATATTTTTAAAATATCAGTCAAATCGACAGATTAATCACCACTGGTTATCTTCAGACTTCCACTGAACCCTCGATCAGAGGAGATTTTACAAGTATATGAGAACAAATTCTGGTCTAACTAAATTCAATGGCATTTCTGTCCTTTTTGATGAGGGCAAGTTTTCAGCTGTGATCCAGGGAGGCATTAAAACACCACAAGTAGCTGCGATATTTGTATAGCATAGAGGACTTGTGCACATAAAATATGTCAGAAGAGATGCCACCAATCTGTTTTATAGCTGCTTAGATACTACAAATTACTCTAACAGAATTTAGAAAGACGCATGTTCAAAATGTCAAAGTCATGCTTTTATCCCTGTTAATAATTATCTCATGTGAAATTCTTTCCCACAGTCTAGATAGAGTTTAAGTTTAAACAGAAGTAAATACACTTTATGAATGTTGTTCCATGTAACGTATTTGTAAGGCTTAACGTGTACAGAAGTCATAACAAGCCATGCACGAATTTCACCACTTCCCTAATTTTCCATCAGTCAGCACAAGTATTGATTGCCCCTACTTTTAAGTCATGCACTTTATTTTCAAATGGAAAGTTATTTATATGCAGTGTGGCATTTCATTTCTTCAACAGACAATCAATGTGTGATTCCGAATGTATATTCTGGATGTGGTAACAAAGCTGCAAAGCTTAATAAATCTGGGGTGCGGAACTCTGAAAGCCAACTGGAGAAAGGAAAATCTTATGTAGACAAACGTGGAGGAAGCAAATGTGAGAGAAGAAATCTTTCTAAAGATTATCTCCTCAACACCGATCTCTGGAAAACTGGGGACTGTAATCCAGGAGGCAAAAATCTTGAACCATCTGCAGAACCACGGGTTTCCAATGCCACCTATGATGTTCCTGAGCTATGGTGGTGTTGTGGTTTAATCCTGGTGGGCAGCTCAGGCCCACACAGCCATTTGCTGACCCCCTCCACAGCTGGATGGAGGAGAGAATCAGAAGGACAAAACTGCAAAAACTTGTGGATTGAGTTAAAGACAGTTTAAGTTAAAGCAAAAGCCATGCGCACAACCAAAGCAACATAAGGAATTCATTCACTTCCCATCGGCAGGCAGGCAGGTGTTCAGCCATCTCCAGGAAAGCAGGGCTCCATCATGCATAATGGTTGCTTGGGAAGATAAACACCGTAAGTCTGAACATCTCCCCTTCCTCCTTCTTCCCAAAGCTTTTATTGCTGAGCACAACATCATATGGTTGGAATATCCCTTTGGTCTGTTGCGGTCAGCTGTCCCAGCTGGGTCCCCTGTCAACTCCTTGAGCATCCCCTACTTGCTGTCAGGGCAGTGTGAGAAACAGAAAAGGCCTTGATGCTGTGTGAGCACTGCTCAGCAATAACTAAAACATCCCTGTGTTATCAACACTGTTTCCAGCACAAATCCAAAGCACGGCCCCATACTAGCTAATGTGTAGAAGATCAGCTCCATCCCAACCAAAACCAATACAGGCATAGAGACCCTGTGACTTACCAGCCATATTCCCTAGCTCTCATGAGGCATTCAATGAGGACAATTAACACTTGCCACACTTTTTGTGAAGCCAAATGGGAGATGACATGATCCTGCCCAGTCCCCACCTTCCTCAAACTCTGTTCACCCAAGACGTAGGGTCTCTTTAGCTTGGAGAAGAGGAGACTGAGGGAGGACCTCATTAATGTTTATAAATATGTAAAGGGTGACTGTCATGATGATGGAGCCAGTCTCTTCTCAGTGGCACCCCATGATACGACAAGGGGAAATGGATATAAGCTGGAACATAGGAGGTTCCGCTTAAACATGATGAAGAACTTATTCACAGTAAGGGTAACAGAACACTGGAACAGGCTGCCCAGAGAGGTTGTGGAGTCTCCTTCTATGGAGATGTTCAAAACCTGCCTGGACACATTCTTGTACGATCTGATCTAGGTGCTCCTGCTCCGGCAGGGGGATTGGACTAGATGATCCTTTGAGGTCCCTTCCAATCCCTAACATTCTGTGATTCTGTAGACACAAATTTTATCTACAGTACAGTACAACACTGTGTGGAGGAAGTTTGAAATAACATAATGTGGGCACCAGTCAAATTAGTACCCTTCATCAGACAATTTCACTTAACTAAGAATAGGATTTATCAGCCCGGCAGGAGGGCTCTGCTTTGGAAATCCCTCTCTCTGGAGGACTTGAGCAAACTCTCACAGCCTAGAGAGCTGAGCTGTGGACGTCCACCTTTCTAACACACTTTGGTGGAAAGCACACCTCTCACCCCACCATCCAAGAGTAAGAATGTATTTTTTTTATTATTATTGTTGTAGTCTATAAAGAGTATTCTTTGCTTTACGGCTTTTTGATGGCAATTTCTCTCCCTCCAATAAAAGACGCATTTCACCTCAGAAGTCAATGTCATTACTCTACTGATGGTAGATGTTTTAACTTTCTGCTTAAGGGATTGGTAGGGAAAATCCCTGCTTTGTTCCTTTGTGAATGAAAGTGCTAGAGAATATCAGGATATTTGTGAACAAGCCAAGACACTTGCCAGGACACCTTCAACGCTTTTTAACTGCTGGTGGATCTCAAAATAAAATCGTGTGGTAGACTGGTATGTGTGTGTTTGTGAGGGTGTTTGTGAGCGCTTTTGTGGGGGGACTTTTTTCTGTATGCCAGAGCATACAATGCAATGTGTTTAAGGGAGCAACATTGTACAAATCAAGAACAGTGTAAGTTATTAATTATCAAGATAATACTAAAAAATGAGAATATGTAGTGCTATTACTCTAGAAAACATTAAAAAACTGCCAATACCTTGTAAAGGACCTTGAACTTTCTCTTATGTATCCCTTTTTAATGGATGACCTAAGTCAACCCTTACCTACTGCTCCATTCCTGGGTCAGTCAGCACAATTAATGCAGAGCGCTGCCGTGTGGGCACACAAACGAACCGGAGCTCGGTAGAGCATTCAGTAAAACCTCAGCAGGGGAAAAAAAATGACTGTGGAAACTCATTATAAATTCTCACATGTTACCTTCTAGTAAACCTATAGGTTACCTCTCTAGTGTTACACCGTTACTGTAAGTCGTTGCTAAAACAGACAGCAAAGAAAGATTATAACAAGTTTTGTAAAGTTCTAGTGTTGATAGACTCCACTAATCTCAAAGTAAGGGCTGTCCCTGCTCATGTGGAACCATGTTGGTAATATATTTACATCCTTTTTTCTGCTTATAGAAGTGTTCAAGGCGGAAAAAAGGAGATTTCTAACTTATTCTATGCCAATTCTGATTAGCTCCAACATCTGTGCATTTTCCTCACCAGCAAAACTCTTGGTACATGAGGTCTTCATGATGGTGCTTGTGGTGTTTCCACAGCCTGAACCCTCTAATGCTTTTATTGATGACCCAGAATGACATGTCAGATTAGATGGCAAAGGGCACAGATATTTTGCCAAGGATCTCATCCAAAACACCCCAAACACAGCTGAGATGAAGTTCATTTAATTTGCAGGCTCTATAGAAAAGGATTGGAGAACTGCCCATAGTAATGCCAGAAGGAGCGGCTGGGGCCACTGCTGTCTTCTCAGTAGTTGTGTGAAAATTATGTCAAGCAGGAATGAAGTACTGGCACTTTTCCTTGCTCCTCCTGGCGCATCTACATGAGAAATCAGTGCTCACAACAGAGAACTGGACAGTGGGCAAAGCTTTGGAGGTGCAGGGTTCCACAACTCCTCCGGTACTAATACTTCTGCAAGAGTCTCCCGTACAGAACAGCTCGACATGGAAGAGGAGATACTGGAGCTGCCTCATTTCTTACAATTATTGCTATACACATACTGACTGACCAGCATATCTCCAGTTTGTTCTTTCCCAGCACTGGGAACATGTGAGGCACAAGCTTATTTGGGGAAAGCATGAGGCAGGACCACACTGATGATCCTCGTAGTCCCTATGGGAGGCTAACTAATCTTCTGGTCTGCTCTATCAAATAGTGAAACATCTCCTGCCTGTGGTCTGCTTGTTTCAGTAATGAAGTTGTCTGAAAGGATCTATGAGATAATACATCAGTACTTAAAAAGGAAACAATGTCAGAAAGGCACCTGCTTTTAAGACAGTGAACAGACGTCCTGCTCCTAATACTTGCCAGTGTCACTCAGACCACATGATTTTTACTCCTAAAATCTACAGGCACATCCATTTTTGCAGACAAAACAGGTAAAAACAGTAACTGTTTATTAATTTTCTAAAGAAGGAACTATTTAATTCTATAAGTGAATCCTTCCTATTCTGTGATGAATTTACTGGAGATCATACAGAGTAGCTGAAGTATTCCCACTCGCCCTCACCAACTCTAAAACATGCTTCTGTCCAAAAGATGGCAAGGGAATCAATTTAAGAGCCTTTCTTAGAAATGCTCCAGGAGACGGAGTTTCAGATTCGTTCTTATTTTAATAAGATTGCTATTTTCTTTTAAAATAACACTTCTTATTTTTGAAACTCCTCAAAGTGCCAGTCATGTCTATCACTTGTCTGTCCCTGCTCAGAGCTTAATGCAAAAGTCTAGAAACTCTTTGTATGAAAATTTCATGCCTCCAGGTGCTCCATTGATTATTCATGAAGCTTTTGGAGCTGTCACCATGGGAGCCAATTGGCTACAACTTATTTAGCATATTAATGACCTATATGAGTTAGTGCACGAGGAGACATATCACGCCACCTGGAACGCAAGCGGCAAGCTGCTGCTGACTCAATCAGCTTTGCAACGGGAAATAAGAAATTGGAAACATTTTACACAGGAACAGCAAAGCTCTTCCATGTACAAATGCATTCTCTCGAATTAGCATGCACGCCTTCAATAGCTTGTTTTCATAATATGTTCCTTTTATCCTCTGTGAGTTTGGCCTCATTACAAGCTCTCTCCTACTGCCAGAGCACATGCCCCTGAAAAGGTTTAATAGGTGAGTCATGTGGTTTGTTAGACATTACATCAGAATGATTTAATACGCCAAGGGCAAGGCTGTATGTCAGGTCCAGCTGCTGTTACTGCCGCTACAGTTTGTGTAGCAGGTAAGATGATGGTCTCCAGAAAGCAGCTAGATAATGATAACAATTAATTTTACGGCAGCGAGAGAGAGAGTTCAGCTGAGCTAAGCACCTTTTTTATTTTTCCCTGTTCACTGCAGCACCGTTACACCCGGTCAGCAGGTGAAGCGCTGCCTTAACATTTTGGCAAAATTAAAATGTTAAAACCAAACAAGGAAATCACTGAGGGGGAGCGGGGAAGCAGTGGACTAAAGAAGCTCTGGATAAAACAGAGGCAGCTCCATTAAACCTGCAGACAGCCGGTGCCAGCAGCGTGCTCAGGCAGGGCTGGGCTGCAGCCTGCGAGCAAGGTGCCTCCTCTCCCCCGGCTCCGGCACCACAAATGCAGCGCGACTGGGGAGGCAGCAGCCATTGCCTGGCACCAGCAGAAGGACTGCTTGGTCTTCAACATCCAGGCTACGCCTCTCCCGGTCACAGCTGCTGTCTATTTTGCCCCAAGCAGTCCTGCTGCAGGCATGGAGGGAATAGCTACAGGTCAGGGTCAGTCAGAATAGCACTGTCTGACCTTTATGTATCTGAGATACAGAAGATACATCGCTAAAGATTTATTAAAATTGTTTGAGGCCACCTTTGGGGACGTAAGAAATTTGTTATATGGTGCACAGCTTCGGCTGGCTGACAGGGATTTAAGGCTTTTATTCTTATTGTGGAGGACCCTGAGTCCCTGGGCGAGGGCAGGGTGATGAATTAAGAGTGATATACACACGTAGCTGTGAAAAGCAATCTCAGCAAAAGTGGCAAAACACTTAAGCACATGCTCAACTTATTTTCACTTCCTTCATACTTGCTGAACATTTTCTCTGATCTGGTATGTTGACTGCTTGAAGATATTGCTTTGTTTTCACAGTTAATTTATTAAGTAATTAAAACAAGTAAGAAGTAAGGCTGATGCTCATGGGGATGTGTTACATTCCCACGTAACATGTACAACTTGCTAAGAAAATGCATGACCTAATACCCACGTAGGTTCTTCCTCATGACTCCAGCACAGTCATAATAATCATTCTGCCATGAAAGATCAGTATAGAGAATCACAAGCTACGACTACAGCCGGGAGACAAACAGAAGGAGGCAAATGCAGAGCTATTCAGACTTATAAAAATACATGTTGGGGAAAAATTCATCACCCACTGGAGCTCTGTGCTGACCCAGTTGTGCTTTTCCCAGCCAGACTAATGCTGCAGAGCACCACGGCTCTTTCTCTTGCACTAAGGTGCATTGGACTACGTTGCACAGAGGGGAAAAGGGACATAACTTCTTTCTTTCCCCATTGCACTAGTAACCAAAGGCTTTATTTATAGGCATTGGAGAGAAAAGCTTACTTCCAGAGATTTGCCAGATTTAGTTGGACAGCTGTTTCCTAACCCTGAGGAATATCAGTTTTTCTACAATGACTTAAGTGAGCTTTGTGTGATTAGTTCACACCTAGATATCTAATTTTTAGATGCCTACATTGGTTATAGGTCCCCTTTAGGGACCTAATACAAATTGAGATTTTGGAATTCAAATCTTGCTTATCCAAAACTAGGCAGCTAAGTACCTTTGCAGACAAAGTCACTAATTTATTAAGCACAGATGACCCTCAGAGAGGAAGGAATGTACACAGACACCATAAAGGCTCTTGAGCTCTCATGCATCTAAATTTTTCCAGACACCTCTTTATGAAACAAGAGAAAGATTGTAATTAAAAGCTCCCTTCTGGATTTTGAAGGTTTTATACCATTGTCCAGGATTCTGGACACCTGCTTTCCCAGCAGATTGGGTGTGTGTGCTCAGGCTGCCCATGAGTACAGCAGACCTTCTGTCCCTGCTGCCCACATGCACTGTGTTCTGCAGTCACATGCATTTCATCCAAAACCACTGTGAAAACCTCAGTCACCGCAAACCAATTTCCCATCCAATCGGACACCATTTCTTCAAGACAATGGGGTAACTTGCACAGGGAAAGAAGTTCAGGGGCAAAAGAGAGGCACAGTAGCAACAAGAACCTGCAATCCATCACCCTTAGCACTTTGTTTTACCAATATCATCTGTACTCTGCCAGATGGGAATCATTTGCTGGGCATACTGGAAAACATCACTGCAATGAGCTATTGGTGGCCCATCTGAAAATTAGCTGACAGAACTGAAGCGTAAAATTATTTGGGTGTTAGAAGGCACACAGATTAGGAGTTTGAACTGATGTAGCTGTGCACATTTTGTAGTTATTTTAAATAAACCGATGCTGGATTATTTGGTGTTTTTAATTGCTGTTGTTTGAACTTATGTAAAGCTTGCATGTAATCATATTGTTGAATCCCCAGAACTGACTTTGTTCCAAGAGAACAAAAGCTTCCATTATAATGCTTGTTCAGACCTGGGAGGAGATGAGTTAAATGTATATATTATCCAAACAAGAACTATTTTGTCTTTTTCTGTTGGTCTTTCATGCAGGGGTTAGTAATAGCTACAGGTACCGTGCGGAATCAAACAGAGGCAATGTAATGACATAAGAACTTAAAATAACTTCATAAAATGGTCTATAATGGTACTGATAGCAGTATGCAGTTCAATATTGAAATATTAGCCTGGCAAATAACCCTTTATGTCCAAATAAATTCTGATTGCCTATTCACAGCTTAGATTTACATGAGGCCTTCTTCATTATAAAATGAATAGTTGCTAATTTGTTGCATCTCTAAGTAAAGTTCCAGTAAATTATATTTAAAGGAGGGGAAAAAAAGGCCTTGTTATGAAACAGTCACCAGCTGGCCATACCATTGCAAGTGCTATTTTCTCTTCCTTTTTGAAATTCTAATTTTTTGTAAGTAAGGATTCAACTCAGAGCTTGTAGTGATGCATATAAAGATATATGGATACTGCACTCCCATATATGTAATTTGCATACTCAGGGCTTTGGGCTGAGGACATCTACAGCAGAAATAGCCTTCTGAATTTATACAGTATATTGCATAACAGGATCATTGTGAATATCGTTGCAATATGACCACAAAAGTAATAATTAAGGTGAAAACATTTAGAAACAGAACACCTTGAGACCAAATATTGCCCCATAATGAGACCTTGTTGACTCTGAATGTTTTTCTCTTTAAATTTTTCTATGTAAATTTCCACATTACGATAGAGTACCTTGGTGCCTGATTCAACACTACAGAGAGCTGTTGAAAGGGGCTGCCTGCTCTCCATTACTCTGTGCATGTAGCCTTCCTTGTCTTGCTCTTATGATGGAAAGGTGGGGTCCCATCCCTTCTTTGTGACAGTTCTGCTGAGAGACCTTTTACTGAGTCAATTCAATTAACTAATTTAGCAGAAAACAGCTCAATGAGCAGAACCAGGGAACATTTTTCTGTGGCACAGTCATTCAAGAGTCACTGAACTCTCCCTCAGAAAACTCACCTTGGCACTGAAATAAAATCATCACGATCTTACCTCCTTAATCATGTTCAAATATACTTCTGTTATATTACCAAGTGATAAAGTTGCCACATGGTGTATGTTTGCTAAAAAATATGATGGTTCATCTACTTGTCTGAGTATCTTCTGTTATCTTTGTTAGAGAGATAAAGCATTCTGCAGCTGCTAAAAAGGCTTAGCTCTTAGTTGACAGTAGGGTTTCTTCATGATTCAATTGCCTGTACATTGTAGTAAATATCTGGTCTGAAGTCCTGAAGACAGGGATCAAGGAAGCATCTAGGCCTCAGATGAGCAAAGACATTGAGAATAGAAGTGAACACGAGACTTGGCTGAAGACACCAGCTACAAATGCTTGACTCATTAGTCAGGAGGTCACTTAACTATGCAGTCTGCAGTAAGTGTCCCATCTAGAAAGGCCATATTTTCAAAGGAGTTCTTTTCAGTAATAATTTTTCTAGATGTAGATTTATGTCAAGACTTCATATGACTTCACACTTCTTCATATGATCTTCCTTGCAGCATGTGTCCTTCTCATGTCATCCTACATGTGCTGGAGATATGGAAGGAAAGATCTTCATCGCTAGCAGGTGAGGAATTTTTGAAGCCCATATAGCCAAAGCTATGTTGCAAGAAATTCATTTTAGCATTCAGCTGGATCATTACAGGTGGCAATTTCTTGCCAGGCTAGTGGAAAAGCGTATCTTGAGTAAAGTATGTCAAGAAAGAGTGTGATTGTTTTCTAAGCAAAGGTTAATACAGAAGACTGTATTAACAGGAGCAACAGGACGTTGGGCGGAATGAGGTGGGACAAAACAGCACTTTCAAAAGCAAGGCTGGAGGAAGGAAAACTCTTTCACTCAGACTGTGCACCTAGGGGGGACTGGTGGGGATATCTGTGGGAAGGGCAGGGTTGGGGTAGGAAGGGAAAACAGGAATTCCTGCTCATACTCTGGAATTTAGGTGATAACAAGGAAATGTCAGAAACCAGCTGAGAACCTGGACTGGTTAACAAGAATAGGTAGGGATTTGTGAGTTGTGGGGCCGAAGATAATAGTTGAAACTATGCAAGTGTCTAAGCTCACCCTTTGAAAGGGGGAGATGGAAGAGGGGTGTGTGCCAAGATCGTCATTTATGTGAGCAGAAGTTTTATAGCTTGCAATTTTGCTGACAGTGATAGAAAGCCTTGTGTCAGCCTCATCATACTGGGCCTCTTCTGTAACAAGTTTATCACCCATACCAGGTTTATCACTATAATGAGTTTATCACCCATAATGAATTTATCACCCGCACTGTTTGGTCAAAGCATTCATAAAACCTGGTAAAGATACATCAAAGGGTATCAATTTAATCCTTTTAAAACAATCACACACATTCATCTTTAAAGGAAAATGTGAACATGCTCAAAACATTTTTTCCCTGAGGAGTGTCTCTTGGCAATTACAGGAGGTGTCCTATCAACCTGTACTTCCCACCAAGAACACCCAACACCCTAAGCAAGAGAAATAATGTGGCCTTCAAGATAAATAATAATACCAGACATTACGGCAGATCTTGTGACAGAAAAGGGCAGAAACCTTATCTGCCCAGTTCCTGCCCCTCTGCACTTGGTCTGTGCCAGCCCCATTTTATTCAATGGTCCCACAAGTGCTGTCGAATAGCTTAACTGATCATTGTCCACCTTTAAGACAATATCTTAAGCACAGCCACACTGCTAACAATGAGCTCTGATGGTCTCGTGCTAGAAGACTGACATCATGTCATCTGTGACAGCAGATGATGTTTGTTTGAGGTACCATGGCTGAGGCACACATCCCTTGCAGGATAAGTGATGGCATTCATCTCTGCCCAGCTGGGCATCATGGGTACCTTTGCACAGTCAAAGCAGCATGGAGACTTACTACAGGCAGCAACGTTGCTTGCTACATCGAGCCTCGAGAGCTGCTCTTAAGGCCATTATGACTTGCAATAGTCAATCTTTATTTTATTACCTACTTGTATTTGTTAGGGTTTGGAAGCTTTATGAACACAGGTGGCCAAATTCATCTGTTGTGTAACTCCCTGGATCCCTATTTGGCCCGCAAACTTGTGTACATTACAGTTTCTCAGCTGAACTTCTTTTGCTGGAGCCATTTTTACCTATAAATACTGAACATAAAAATAAAGCTAGTTCATCATTTCATCTACTATATCCTCCCCAGTGCCATTTTTCTGAAAACAGAGGGTTTCAGCTATGCACTCCCTTTATTAGATAAAGAACAATTAAAAGGCAACACAATGTTCTTTTATGATTTTTATTGCTTAGCTAAAATCTAAACTACACTGGAAACTGATTTGTCTGTTTCGAAGAACTACATGCTCATAAATAATTCTACAAAACCAGATTCATTCATAACATAAAATACAACTATATAAACGTATATGCGAGCCTTCTTGGTCTGGTTTGTGGACTAGGTGTTAAAAACTAATGGATCTGTCTTTGGTTATTCCACAGCTGTATTTGACCCGGTAACTAGCTTCTAACTGTAATTCCTCAATCGTAAGCTTTTATTACAAGGTCTGTGGTGCCATCCAAAATCGCTTGCTAGCTTTACCAAGGACGCTACATTTTTTTACATCTTTACATTCTTTTGCTTTTAATAAAGAACGGTGCACTATAGGTGTAATTTCATAGAGGGGATTTGCACAAAACCTTTAAAATACTTGGGAATTGCCCAGCATGCAAGAATTCAGAGTAAATAGGTTACTCAAATAGCTATTTTGTAATTTGGGGCTCCCAATATGCAATCATTTACATCTCACCAATCTATCACCAATTTTCAGCTCGCATTTTCTCTGCAAGTAATAACCCGCAAGTGATGTTTGCAGCAGATAAAAACAGCTGGAAAAAAGAGAAAGAAAGAAAGAGCAAAAATGGAAATAATATTTGGTAGAAATGAGAGAGAATAGTATAATTACTTGTATTTCCACAGCATCATGTCTTCCCAGAATTCAAGCTGTGCATAATAGCTTCAGTGCAAGGGCAAAACAGAGAAGCCCCTAGAAAAAGGGCTGCAGATAGTATTTTTTTTAACCTTCCTGGGGAGCCTTTCTCCACGAAGATTTAAAGCTTTATACGTTCAGCAGGACGTGTTGGCTGGAAAGTAGTGCATTTCAAAATGAAAATGCATTAATTAATGTCTCTTGGAAGAGGACAATCTGAAATATCTTTCTCTGTGGGAGTAACTTGCAAGCTGATTATGTGGGCTGATAGATATTCCGTCGGAGAACGTTCAGGGAACGTTAAGGTTGTACGGTTAAGCACACAGAAGTTAGGAAATGCCACACTGCAGGATTCATGTGCATCCTTAACTCTGCCTCTGGTGCATATGTGGTATAATATATTCATTACATATAATCTCCCAGACGCTGCTATAAATATACACTGTGTTCCCTGATCTTAGATTTTACGCACATCAGAGCATGCATTAAGTACTGTGTACAACTCTCCACCATAGCCTATTAAAACCTTGTATAAGAAAAGTACATAATAAAACCCGTCTTGAGCAACTAGTGCAGATTAAATATTATATTTATGATACAGAAAATGGCAGGCATTTGTTTCACTAAATTATCCTGTAAGCTCGAAAGACTTCATGCTGCATGGGCGCATGCAAATTGGCTGTATAGTTAGTTCCTTCATTTCCTGCAAAGCTCGGGAGGGCTGGCGGTGTTTCTGCTAGAAAAGACACAAGGCAGGTACTGCGGCAGCCTGAAGCTTTGGTCATCCCCACGTCAAGCAGGAAAAACAATGAGAAGGGGTGCCTATGTCCCCTCGCAGACAGTCAGCCCACTGTGGTTTTCTTCCTGATTCAACAAGGCTTCATTTATCTGATGAGTGCAAGAGAAAGTTACTGGCTTAATGTGACAGAAGTCGGAGCAGGGGATGCTTTGAAGAACTCCTAACAGTGGGACATTTGCACACATGCGCCACATGACATTGGAAATGAAGGAGTAAAGGGAGTTTGTGAAATTTAAATGGTATTTGTAATGAAAACAAAGCACATAATTAGTAAGGTTAAGGATCAGAGAATCCAGAGAGAGTTGAGGTTTTAAAAACCCTCAAAATTATATCAAAAACATGTTTTTTTTCCATTTAATTGACTCAGAATGCAATGAAAGCATGTTTCTCTAATTAAATAAATGTCTTGTGGTATGCAGAAACAAATACCAATGATTCTTAAGTCATGGCCTTTTGAGTCTGGACAAAATAGTTTTTCTATTTGGATTTTAAATTACTTTTTTTTAAACATTGTTTTTATTTTAGTGAATACTTCACTTTGTTCTGCTCTCCATCTCTCTCTAGTCAAGTTAAGGTCTAGACGATTTTATTCCTGAATTAATCCTGTTCTTCCCTTTTTCTTGCTGGCTCAATGAAGGATCAGTTCTTTTCTCCATATCTGCTTGTTCTCCTTTTTTTTTTCAGAAAGCTGACCTCCTCCACAGGTCCCTCTAGTTTAAAGGGGAGTTGCCGGTTTTGTATACCCCTCTTCTGTGTGAATCTGCTGTTCTTTCATCTTCTGGACAGTGAAGGGAAGCTTAACAGATTCTTCTGTGCGTAAGGGAAGACAGTTGTACTCAACAAATTCAATAAGTTATATCCCAACACGCGACAGTATTTTCCTTTCCAGAACTTGCCAGCTCTGTGATCAGTGCAGGAGTATGATGGAAATCGCTGCCTTTACATCACATTTCCCTTCCTTCACCATTTCCTACAGAGCAACTAGAAATAATTTTGATTTGTTCTGCAGAATATCTTTTTATTCAGAGGAGTACGTAAGTGCAATACTGCAAGAGTCTGCTCTCATTGAACGGAGTTCCCAGTAAACACAGGCTGCTACATAATGCCCATTAAGCACAGAAATTTTCTCTAAAATTGCTCCATTTTGCACATTACTATCCTCAAACGCCATAAAATCTCACTGCACCTTCACTTCAGAAGAGTAAGATTTAAATTCCTTTGACTGATGGTAGAAGCCTGGAAGATTTTAGCAATGTCTTTTGCCTGCTCCTTTTGTGTAACACAATGTGGGGTGTCATTCATTTCAGTAACTGCAGTGGAGATGCCTGAATCTCCGCTGGTCACCCCCATCTCTCTCTGCAGAGTGCTTGCAGGGTGTGATTCATCTCAGTCTGAGCAACCGTAAAGTAGAAAGAGTCACACCTGACTGATCATCTCACACGGTTACATAGTTAGCGTTGAAAAATCGGGTCAGGCACAAGTCACTAGTTTTCACAGAATTTGAATGACTGCTACAGTAATAGCTAAATTAGAAATAGTGAAATGCAAGCTGTGAGTTACCAGAAATATCACTTTAACCTTTGCTTTAGAATCTAATTGAGTTTGACTCAGATCTTTTTCTTTGTTTGTACACTCATGTTCTTGGAGTTTTTAATTGCTCACTGGTTGATACTGTCCCAGCTTACATAAAAAGAGATGCTTAAGGACTAGATACACTGCAATGTAGAAGAGAGAGAGGGTTTTTTTTACCTTTCCTGCAGCATATCGGAACCAAAGATCCGTATAATTTTCAGTACATGCACTGAGAATATACATTTTAACACCGATTAAATAAATCCAATGTATCAACTGAATTTTAAGGAAGCCTAGTGAAACACAGGAAAGAAAGACATTTTCTTTGAGGTAAACCTTTGTTGACTTAATTTTGTTCACGGATATAATTTGGATTTTCTTTGCCTTCGCAATTCTCATACATATGTTAAGTATCTATTAAAAGGCTTGCTGCCAGTAACGATCTTAGATCCTGACAGTGATCTTCTTCATAGATTCATCCTCCATACATAAAAGCTCTGTTTGTAGTAACTCACTCTACAGCCTCTTGAATTTATTACACTCAAGTTCTCCTAGCCTATGTTCAAATGGATACTCCTTTAGGTCTACAGAATTCCAAGTAAAATGCAGTAGAGAAAAAAAATATAATTGGCTACAATCATTTCAATTTATTAATTTAATATTTCAATGTTAACTTTAATGGATTATTTTTTGTCAGTTCCTTTTCTCCTTTAATGGAAAAAATTCTTTAAATAAAACACTATCCTGTTGACCTCGCTTTTCTATTCACCTTTAATGCCCAAAAAAGCAATCTTTATTCATGATTAAACATAGGTTTTCCTCAGAGTTTAGAAACCCAAGCAACATTTCCATCCCAACTACAGAATATACAAGTCATTGTATTTTTATTATTAATTTAAAAAACAGATATATTGTTTTTCCAACATGCCTGAAAAACAATTGTGACAGAGACTCCATTCTTTTAATAGCGAGATAGAAAAATGTTAGAGTTGACATCTAATGGAACTTAGAAAAAAAACAACTCAGAAAGATCTAGTAGACAAAGCTAATTAAAAAAAAAAAAAACCACGATAATGAAAAAGCACTACGACAGTTCCAGAATTTGTGTCAAAAATGTAGCATATTTGTCTAATATTTTAATTATACTTTACCATAGTAGAAGAAATGGCTGAAGAAAAACTGTGTAATGGTTATTATTGCAAACTTTAACCAGTTTCCACCCCAAGCTGCTACCCTAAACTCAAACTGAAACTCTTTTGTTGCCTTTGGCTTTGCTGGACTCTGGTAGATTTTAGGTACTGGCTGGGAGGATCTGGACCTGTTAGCGCAGCAAACCACGTACTTGGCACACTTGCTGCCAAAGAAAAAGGCAATATGGTAGGCTTTTTTGCATCTGATTTACATCAAAGTTGCTGACCATTGTTGCTGTCTCTTAGCTGCTTCTTGATGACAAGTATGGTGTGTGCACACAGACATACACAGGGCGGACTTCAATAACTGAAGAAACCCTTAGATCTGCTGGGGAAGGGTGGAGAAAACCAAAACCAGCCCTAGAACTCTTGCTTAAGTTTCTACTCTGTTCAGATAACAGTTTATGAGTTTTAAGTGTCTTTTCAGTGATTCCAAGATATTTCTCTTTCTCAGCACGCTTAGTCTCAGTCTCAATCTCACGTTCTCCAAACCTTCATAAAGAAATCCTCCTTCTGAGACAATTTCCATAGATGGTCTTTCTGAGATGATTCGCCATTATGATTTCAGCCTCATTATCAAGTATTCCACACCTAAGTTAAAAGTCTACCTTGATTAAATGGTTCCTCATGCTGGAGGTGACACCTTGTACAGGCTTTCCGGCACCCGGTGGGAGAAAATCCACCTCTTGCTGCTGAGCTTTCACTATTTGAACTGATGAAATAATTTTTTGCAGGACATGACATTTTCTGGAAGACTGAGCAAAAAGACAAATGAGTAAGGGCTCTCCAGTATTACAATTCAACCAAAACGGTCAAATTAAGAAAAATAGAAGTTACAGATACATATAGAAAAAGATCAATTTTCAATTTCAGTTAGTTTACAAAAAGCTTAAGCAGAAACACTGAAGTGTGGCACCTTCTGAAATGGACGTTCTATGGCTTCTTAGGCTTAAGTAGTTCAGAATATAAAAACAGAAAAAAAGGGAGTTTTATGACCAATTCTAGCACAGAAATAATGAGGGATGAAGAGGTGATATTTGATGGTTTGATAACCTGCATTGTGACAACTGTGGAGCTGGAAGGGGAGGGGACAAGGAAGTATAAACACTCAATTTCTGATCTGGTTTGGTTTTGTCTTTTTCATTGGTCCCCCCGCGATTCTTTTGGCACTGGGTGCTTTGCAGACTGGAGATGATAAACCTCCCTTGCGACTGGTTAATATCTGTCCTTTGGGCCCATTTACCAGGGAGGAGGATGGATCAGGTCTTATATATCACTCAACGCCTTTTGATTTTTCAGTACTTACAATTTGCTCTAGTTTCCTCCTTTAGGAAATTATATGATTTTGATATTCACTTAGCGTCACACTCTAAATAGACTGTTTATAATTAGTATAAGTTTGTTAAAACAAAAATTGAACTTTAGATTCTCAGTGGAAAAAGAATGAAACACTGATTTGATTTTTCGTTTAGTCTTTTGTTCTCAATATACATGCTGACCTGTCACTAACAATATAAATGGCTGTATCTGAAAACAATCACTCGTGCATTATTTTTTGGTCCAGCTTGTAACTTCCAAGAGTTATATTTTTAATAAGTTTTGACCTTGATTCTCACTCGAAATCTACTTACTGCTGAAGGATGTGGAGACTGCCAAGCAATGAGGAAAATCTCTCTCTTCTCATGGTGCCATGTTCTGCCCATTGTCAATGTCATAAATTCCTAAAGTGATTTGGGGCTTGTCCTAGATTTTGCTATTTTATTTCTATGGGATTTGCTCTGTCACATTGTACCCCCATCATAGTGCCTTATCTTCTGGTGAGGGACAGACAGCTGATGTAGAGTCTGGTTGACTAACTTCGTCCAATGAATATCTTCTTATTTTTCATGAATTTTCAGCTGAAAATTTGGCAGTGGTTTGTGCCTGGCAATTGAAAGGGAATCTGACTCTACATTCCTTTTTCCTTTCATTATAATATATTATTTATTATGTCACTAAGAAGAAAACTTTCTGAAGTTGAGAGCACAGCACAACTTGTAGAGATTAACTCATGCCAGCTTAAAGTAGTTGGCATGTGTAGCAGGGCAGCCTTGATATGTGCCTGGTGGACAGGTCCCTCCCAAGCTCATTGCTGGAGTCACTGCATTGAGGCAGGAGTTCAGACACTCAAATTTACATCCAATCTGAGTCCACTTCTGTGAGACGCAGTCATATCACTGACAACTGGATATTGCCTCATATGTACATTTCCAGCTCTTTTCCCTCTCCCTGTGCATATAACTCCTTCCTGAAAATTAACATCTTGTAAAGAAGTATGAAACAACAAAGGAGTATGAACAAGGCTCTGTATGTCTGCAGTTCCTCACAGAATAACTTATTGTAAAAGGATGCATGTGTCAAAAACATTCATATAAACATTTTTTTCTCTTGTTAAAAAAATAAATCTCAGAAGGGAGAACTAGAAAGAAATAATGCATCTATTTTCTTTCCATCTTTTTGTCTCCCCATTTTCACTATGCAAGATTTTTTCTAAATGATTTTCTTTCTAATGATAATATCCTTTCTGCAAGGCTTTTAGCACATCCCCAGCTTAAGCACCTCAGTGGCTGATGAAGTCAATCAGATTTGATTTGCTTAAAGTCAGAGATACTGTTTTTGAACAAGTGCCACCATCTATTTATAAAGTGATGTGGAAAATGTCACAATAACCTTAAAGACATTTTTTTTCCCTTTCAAATGTTTGCAGGATGATTAAATAGGACTTACTTTGTGAAAATAGTCAGAAGGTAAGGTTTTCTCTCAAAATTAAATTTTCAAGGCCTCTGTCTGCTTTCTCACAGAAAAAGATACATCGACATTGCCTTCATCTGGGCTGCAGGGTATATGCATTTTTTCCTTTGAATAGGAAAACTGCAGAGACTCAATGCAAGTATAAAATACCTCAGGGTTCTCCTCCTGCAAACAGGAAGGTCCCTACTGTCCCTGAAGTGGTTTGAGTAAGGAGAATTTTGCCTCAATGGATCCTGTCTGCAGGCCAATAATGTATGTCCATAGAATTCTGTTTAAGGATTATACATGTGCATTTCATGGCGGTTTCACAAGGTCAGGCCATGGAGGAGAATTTGTTCTCTCCAGCTCTGTAAGTGTGTTAAAGAGGAGTGCAGGGGGAGAGTTGTATGGAGTGTTCCTCTCTTAGAGTCCTGCTCCTCTCCAAAACTGGCATTCTGCCTTTTAAAGGAAGAGAAACAATAATGAACTTCTGGACTAGCTAGACTTCTCTGCCAGATAAATTATTACAGACATTTAATCTTCCTAAAAACAGCTCTGGCAAGGACTATCAGGAGCTTGCAGTTCAGTTTTCCAAAGGAGAAGATCAGTGATGGAAGATGTCACATATAAGCCAAGCATGAACTTAGCAATGTGATCTCACTGCGCATATGTAAGAGGAAATTGACTCATATACCTATAAGCATCAGTCCAAGAACAAAATAAAAGTCACGAAGATCATTCCAGTCTATCATGTTTTCCTTAGGACTCCTGAGATCAGAGAGCAAGGCTGCTACGAGGACTGTTCTAATGAAAGAGCAGAGGAAAAAAAAATGCTTTCATCAAATAACTCCTACCAAGGACTGCTCCAAACACAAACAACAGCACCAGCTGGCACTTCCCAGTACTCAACAGTTTATCACAATGTAGGAAAAAGAAAGAAAGAAAAAAAAAGGCAAAGGATCTTGATGACGTGTCAAACAAGCTTTTTCATAATTGTTATTGTATTTTATTTGTTATTCATGATTATATTTTACTGTAATAGCTGTAAGAGTCCCAGTGTGCTGCAGGCTAATCCAATGCATAAAATGATCAAGGACTACTTGAAGATCTTGCCTGTCTGAATGAGTTGTTGCTGGACTCTGACTCAAATGGTAACATTTTTATGTGTTGGTCTTCCACTAGTTCAATGTGCAAATGTATTGCATGTGGCAAGAAAAGAAATAATGAAGATAAGCAATTATATTTCAATCAAATAGGAAAAGTCAGAAAAAAAGTCAGAAGAGAAAGGAAAACAGAGAAGTGAGTTCTCCAATAACACAATGACAGTTGGAGCGAGAAGAAAAAATTCCTTTTCTTTCTCTGTGAATCAATTCAGAGCATTGTCGGAGTCTTTGGCAGATAAAGCAGAAAGCTCCACACAGTACACATTTCATTCTTTTTATATATGCTTCATTAATGCCACCTAGGCCTATGAGTATTGGTTTGTAACGGCTTGTCTCCCATTGATACATAAAACTAATAAAATTTCTTTTAATTAAAAGCTTGAAATTAAAGTTGATAAAAGGACGTGTGTAGAAACTGAAAAGACTAAGGACAACGTTCTAGAATCATAGAATGGTTTGAGTTGGAAGGGACCTCAAAGATCATCTAGTTCCAACTTCACTGAAGCCCTAAGACATATACTGAAGGTAAATTGCACCCGAAACATTTGCATATGGAAACATTTGGCTTCTTTTATTTTTGCGAGAAAAAAGCATTCAGTGAACTGTATAATTATTTTTATTTTAACAAGACTGAGGTGAATGGTAGCAGTAGAGCAGTAGCTTTCCCTTGCTAGTCTGCAGCTATTTACTTGGAGTTTCTCAAAATCTTCAAAGAGATATATTAGGTGCTTTTACAACCTCTTTGTTCTCTTATGGGAAAGTAATTATGGTACAATTTCTTCTCATTCAGATTTTAAATCCTGATTAGAGTCGTGCAATCTGGCCTTCAAATAAAATATATAATTTTGTGCATCACATTCATCTTTCTAAATTACAGCAAATTGTCCAATTTTTATTTTGCGGACTGTGTAGTTACAGCAATCAGCTTACCTGCTCTTCACCTCGGCATATGCTATAGCATCCTAAGTGCTGAATGTCGTTGTAATCAAAAGGCTTGGAGAAATCTTCTGATCTAATAGAACACTTCAGCTTAGAAAACATGTTGCCTCAAGGAAGTAGTAAGAATTCAGAGACTTTCTTTTAGGTCTTGTCCAAATCAGGCTTTAGCTGGGGGAGGGGAGGTGGACATAGAAGGAAAAAAAAAAAAAAAAAGATTTGACATTTTTTGGACCAAGAGAAAGCAAGAAAATCTCAAACTAGGTTAAAGCTGAGATTTTTTTTTCATGATGACATGAACCCTTAAAAATACCAATGCTGTCCTCATCCAAAAAAAAAAAAAAAAGAAATTAAAGTCAAGATCTATGTATTGTCATTCATTTCTGACCCCACAGAAGGAGGTTTGGATACAAATCAATGCAATTTAAAAAATAAAATGAAAGCAGTATTAGTTAATAATTAGTACATTTCTGGTAATATGAGCTTTCTCAAACTTCAGTTCTGAAGATAGGAGAAGGGAAAGGGGAGCGCAGTGGAACAGGCTCCAGCCCTTAATGTCTGAACATCTAGGGATGGCTAAATGGTGCTATGCCATACTGAATGAGGTTTATTTATATAGAAAGGTTGACTCTAAAAAAGCAAAAAACAAAGGACAAAGTTTTGAGAGTATACTGATGGATAAAAAGTTTTGAGAATATTTTGTAGCATGGAAGGTAAACCCGATTAAATGAGGGGTCAAAGGTATGATGTGGCAAAGCTGGCCCAGTATACAGAAAACAGTGAACCACTGGTATGGCAAACACCTCTGAAAACTTTGGAGGATTGAAGTTGCGGACAGAAGTCACAAAGCATTTCAGCCATGCAGTGCTGATGTGTTTTACTCTCTTTCTTGCCTTTAAAATATCTAAGAAGTTAAATGTAACAGAGTATTTTAAAACAAGGTGGAAGTTGCAGCACGAAGCACTGAGGACCATATTTTCTGCTGACACAATCCCACTGAAACCAGTTGAATTACACCAACAGATTTTGGCTCTGAAAGTCAGGAAATGCCAAAGTTAGGTTGAATGTAGGGCAATGTGACAGTATTTTTGCAATACAGAAAGAACACTTGTTTTCATTCTCAAACAGCTTGAGTAAGCTGTTGAGGAATTTGAAAGGGTTCACTTAGCATTACTTGCAGCTCCCAAGATAGCCATGGAATATCTCATGATAATGCAAAAGTCACCAGTGTGCATGTACTTAAGTGAGTAAAACATTAAAGGATGAAAATAGATTTATACTATCTGAGAAGAATGCACTGAGAAAATAATCTCTGGGTTTTCTACAGGCATATGCATATCTACTTATCAATATCTGTCTGCAGCTAATTCATATCTCTATTTCATGAACTGGTGTCATTGCCTTTAAGTCAGTAACGTTAAGCTCAGGGGCTTTCAGCTTGTTGGAAATCAACTGTAGCTGTAGCTACATAAAAGATATCATTGTAATAACAGCTTTTTAGAAACAGGAAACTGCTAGAAATATAAAAATAATTAAAATAGATCTTTAGGCATTTAGGCAGTGTCTGCTGGTGTCTGTGAAAACCAATATGAGCATTACTTCCTCTTGTTCTTTCCAGTTCCTTCCCTCGTTTTTGATGTTTAGAGATTTTCATTTATTTTCCCACACCCCTGAAACGAAACACCATCAATAAAAGCTACTGAGGCCTTCTACAGCAGCAAGGTTTTTACTGTTGATGCATTCAGCTATTACTGTATATAATTGTTTGTCTTGAAGTATGTCCATGCTGCTATCTAAAACCATGCCTGTACTTATGGCTGAGGCGGCTGTAAGTAAAAAACTTTCAATACCAGAACCATATAGCTGTAGTCCTTCAGGCAGCAGAAGCCTCTTGAACTTGTTTTGTCAAAAGGATCATGAAACCAAAATCTGAAACAGAAAGGTACGTTTTCAGACACAGGCTCCTGATGTGCTCTGCACTTCGCCTACACCCAGGAAAAGATGCTCCCTGCCCCAAAGAACATATAAAGGACATGGGCAGGAGAAAACCTGGATTCTAGCACAAGAACACTCCATAGAGATATTGAAAAGCAAGGAATGAGAATTTCTTCCTCACCATAGTGTGCGTGAAGGAGAAAGCGCAAATGCTTGTTTCCAAAAAGACTAAATGGTGGGTAAGGCCTTATTGTTTGACTCGAGACAAAAGTCATCATCTTACTGCTGAGGATGGAAAGTAGGATGGAAACTGACTGTGAAGGACATGGAAAGCTCAGATAGTTGACCATGATTTATGTAACAAAGGTGATGTGACAGCAGGCTTTACCTCTAAGATTTGTCCAGAAATGTTTCTTTTTTCTGTTTGAAGATGAGCTCTGCTTTGTGCCTGTGGGGAAAAAAAAAAATCCAGGCCTCAGATATGTTTATATTGTCCTTCCTCATTCCAGTGGTTTTTATTCATTTGTTATTCTAGCTGTAATTTTTTCATAAAGCCTATCACAAAGAAGATTAAAATTTTTCTAGAAAACCCAATCCCAGAATTTCCATCTTTAATTAAAATGTCATCTTTCTAGCAATTAATTAAACCATTTCTGTTGAGAATGTAGAGGGACAGCAGATCTCATGTGAGTAAGGAGACATCATTTTATAACAGCAGTTTAAACTACCTAGGGCAAAATCAGGTGAGCTGCTCAGTGAAGAACCCTCGAGGTTTTTTTAATATTGCAGGTAAAACTCTTCTCCTCAGTGAAAATTCTCACTTATAAGGATGTGTCAAGACCTTCTTTACGATTCCTTCTCAGAATTTTTCCCCAGTCTAGTGTGAAATCAGTTTTCTTCGTTCACAATCATCCCTGCTGTTATCCTTTCATCTATGTGAGCCTGAACATAATTAGAAGAACAGATTCATACATGTCATTTAATAATAAAGGTAATTTAATTGCATTCCCACTTGAATTTCTTTTTATTTAGAATTTATATTTACAGCAGCTAGCTAGAAGTATCTGTTTCTCATCCTTGTTCCATTGATACACACGCACCTACTGCCAACAGATACTATTATATCGCTATAAAATAGCCCGTGGAAGCAAGCAGTAGCTAGCTGTAGTAATAACAGTACAGGTCTTTCAAGAGCACAGTAATGTGGCATCATTGTGTGTGTTAGATGGCCAGGAAAAATCTTCCATTTCTTTCTAAACTCTAATCCTTAACAATCTGTGTAATTAAAGGAATCAGTGTCAGTAATTAGTAATTAGCATTATGAAATTCACAAAATTCATACATCTGAATCTAAATCAAAAATTTATTCCTTGTCAACTGGGAGCTTGCAGCTCCAACTAATAGTTTAGTTGTCTCTGAAGACTGGAACCAGTTTTGTTTTTTCTTCCAGATGAGCTGTGACTTACACTCCACTTGGTATTTGGCAGGATATGGGCCCCAGTCTCTCTTTTTACCAACATACACAGGCCTTTTCCTAGGTAGCCCACTTAGTTTGATGGGATTTTTGCAGGTTGGGAACCTTGATCATTACTTTGGTAATCCCTAGACTATCTTTGCTCATAGTTTCTTGCTCTTCCTGACAGCTGGTTTAGCCTTTTGTAACTAATCATAATTTTCATTTACTCTTCATATCAAATTTTCTGATATGAGCTTAATATTGCCAAAGGAGAAGGAGATAACAGCAGTAGAATGAAGGGAAAAACATATTTCTTGCGCAATCAAAATTTCAACTGACACTTTAAGTCAGCAATCTAAGAATCTGACTTTGCTACAAAATTCCTTGAGTTCAGAGTCTTGCAACAACAACAACAAAAAAAAAAAAGACAGGATTTCTATTCCCACAAGTTCTTCCCATGGGAAGGCTAGTAGGAGTTCTGTCTGCGGAACACCAAATAAAAGTTGGCTATTTGCAAGTAATTACTTGGAAGACTCGTGGAATTCTTGGGAAGTACTTATAGCAGCAGATTCTTGAATTCTAACATTGTAAAGGCTATTCTACCTCAGCTTCCTATAAAGGTAAAAGAGAGAAAGAGAGGGGTACACATGAAGTTTAACAAGGTGAATATCCTTTGGTTTCCTCCATAGCCAAAGAGGAGAGTGAAGCCACTGTGGAGGTACTTCCAGGCAGAAACTTACATTAAATATTTGGACTCACTCTTTGGAGGAGTCTTTCCCACTCACAACGTAGAAAACCTTGGACAAACAGCCTCCATTTTAAATTACCTTTTTAAAACTAAACTAACTTATATGGTGAGAATGCCCACAGTTTGCTTCTTCCTATTCTTTTTAGAGGGCTTTTGTTTTTATAAAAGCATTCTTTTTGCTCAGATGCTCTGAATTAAGTATTTAAAAGGCAGGGGAAGACACTCAGGAATTCTTCTGGTTTGAATTTCACTACACACTGGAATCCATATGTATAAATATTTTTATTCTATTCTGTGCTTGTAGCCAATGATAGAAAATCCCAATATAATAACTGTAGGTCCTGATTCTTAACTGGTTTTCAGGGTCTTAAGCCAGAAGAATTTTTTTCCCCAAAATTTAATAAAGCTTCACTGGTGCTGAGCCAATATTAATTATATAAAAAACAAACCAGTGGTCTGTCAAAGTAATAGAGATAAAATTATCTCCTAATTTTTTTCCAATAGACAAACCAGATGGCCAAAAATAATCTTCTGTCAGGGTCTCTGCTAGTCACTGAGAATAACCATATTACTGATATTTTGTCAACATCCAGTTTAAGATGTCTCCTAGGAATAGCTGATGAATTGTGACTGAACCGTTTGTTTCACTCTTGAAGGACAGCATTTATAACTGCTTTTTAAGATCACTTTATCATAATTGTATCATATTATCACAGTCATCACATTTTATCATAATTTTTCAGTCACTGTTTTTTGCATGTGCAGTTAATGTCCTCAGCCCAAGTCTCATCTCACATCGGTCCCAATGGTCTCTGAGGAGCTTCAGTGTGGAAGTCTGGAACATGCCAACGTCCTTTCTGAACCAAGGCCAGAACCAGGTCAGAGCAGCAGATGGACATCCACACCTTGGGCCTCACTTTTTTCTGGGAGAAATTAGAGCACTACGAGATGAGGTAGATATCCTCTTTGGTTTCATCCTGAGATGATTTGAGGTTGCAAAGAGTCCACACCTAGAGGAAAGGGCTTGGAAGTCTTTTTTGTATCCTACATTATTTAATATAACTGGCCAAAATATGTTCCCAACTATGGCATTATTTGAAGTGCCTCAAAATCAGAGAAAAAGAAATCTAAAACAGGTATGTGAATAATTGTTTGCAAATAAAAGTAAACCAGATCAAATGGAAGTTTTGTCATTCTTCATCATTAATTTTTAAAAAGAAATATCTTTTTGACAGTTTTATTCTTTTGGAACAAGGATAAAACTAGACACAGTAAGTAATTCTGAATTGAGAAAAACTTTTAATTTTAGTGTGTAGTAATTAGATAATTTACAAGCTTTGTTTACAAACTTTGGATTTGCAAGTTTATTAAAACTGTCGAATTTTGCTTTCAATCAGTAAACTAAAGTGACTTTCTCCACCAGAAAAACATACAAACAAAAATTCCCAATTTTACAGAAGTACCGGTGGGAGCCACCAGTTTAGAAAAGGTACCAGGCTAGAAAGTGCCCACCTCTTGATGCCTTACCAGCTTCCTGGAAAACACCAGTGACTCTGTACCAAGACCTACCTTTCCTTCAGGAGACTGTTCTGGGAGGTGCTAAGGGAAGAACAGTTTCCCAGGACATTTTGGAATGATGTCACACCATCCCTTAAAGGTTTCAGTATATGGCTCATAGCCCAGCTGAGGACAAGAGAGGCAATGGAGAAGAACTCTGTCCTCCTTCACTCCCCTGCAGTCACCAGGCACACTGGGGCATTCCAGCTTGGGAAGCACCACCAGCAGGATGTGGACAGCCTCTTTTGCAAGCATCCAGGCTTGGGGGGAGATAGGAGGCTCCTCATTTCTCTACTGTCCCTTTGCCCACTCAGCAGAGGCCAGGATTTACCCATTATAACGTTGCATGCTGGACGATAAGCCCCGTGCCTGTAAACGTGACTTTTCACATAATCTTTACATTCTCTCCACGCTCACGCTTGCTATGCTGAGAAGCACCTCCATTTGCTGTAGCAAGCACAGAGTAAATACATCCATAATTTCAATTCCATGAAAGAAATAGAGCTCTGCAGAAAGTGCGTTTCCATGAGATAACTGCATTTCTCCACCAAATTAAATCGTTCTGACTTCAGAGTTAAACTGTACATGCTGGCACAACCTAAAATCCACAGATAAAAGTTTCTCTGTAACAGATAAGTGTTATTCTTATTTTCACTCTTATTCTTATTGATTATATAATTATCCAGAAATGCACTACCACAAAATCCTAAAGGTTTAATCTATGCTGCATCAGAGCTTTATTACTATTGCAGTCACTCTGTGGTACAGTCAGACTGAGTAAGCATTTAATCAGAAAATGATATCTAGTTTCACAGCAGGGTAGGCTTGTGAGGGTGCATGTAAGCATGAAAGTTTTCTCATTTGGCTTAAGGGGGCCAAATGTTGCTCTTGGATATGTACATGCTGCTTCTACTAACATCTGCATTTTTGCATATATCTAACATTTCTCTGAAGGGCTCTAAAGAGATTGATTTTTAAGGAAGGCCTAAATGCTTAAATTATTATGTTACATCATAAATAGTTCTTTAAAAATACTAGCTTTCTAAGCGTCAAAGCCACCCACTGCATGAGCTGTTGAAGTAAGTTTCTGAAAAAAAGCACCAAGCCCCAAAAACCAGATTGTAACTGAGAAGTTAAGGAGCTCGATCAAGGTCTTACTAAAGTTAGGATCAAAATCCACATCTGATATTAGAGTTTCTTTGTATAGGGAGCCATTCTGGAATGACCTGACCTGACTAAGTCCCTATATGAATTCTCACACTTTAGCATATGCATAATTTATTTGGAGCTCGCTTAATTTATTTTCAAATTAATTGCAAAATATACCTTTGTTCTAAAGTAAGTGCATCAATTAACAGGATTATTATTCCCCTTTAAACTACTCCATCTTAGTCTGAATTTATTTCTCTCCATTGATAAACTGGTAATGAAATCAGCAGAGTTGCACTGAATTTGGATGGCTCTGTAAGGGCCATGTAGTCCGAGAGTTAGTTTAACTTAACTTCTTGCATCTTCAAAACCTACTGGCTTTTTTTTTTTATGTCCACTAACATTTCAAATTAAAATCTCAGTGGTACTTTGACATATGCAAATGAGCCTACTGTCCACATAGAGTCTACCTAAACATCCATAGTAGTCTCATGACAGATGTCCTGGATTTACTGCGCACCAGTGAAGAGGCTCTAAGTCCCACGCACAGCGTAGTTGACCTACCTGCAGTACGGTGACTCTGCCACATTTGAGCTGAGCTGAAACGTGAGCCGTAAGTGTGGAGGGCAGTGAAGTCATTGGACTCTGGGCACAGATAGCACTGCCCTTCCAGGTCTGAAGCGACCAGGCAGTGACTCTCTGAGTTGGGACTTTCCAGGCTAATGGCTGGAGAGGGGACCTATTCACAAAAAAGGTAGAGTTGACAGATCTTAGGCTCCAGAATAAGAAAATCTTCCTCTTAGATTTTTTAAACCTCTCTTAAAATTTATTATCATATCTGAGCTAATAATGTTGGAATAAAGAAGAAGGCAAGGTACCTGCTTCACTGGGCTTACAGGGTAAAAAGTGAAAACAGGCAAACAGTGATAGGCAGAGACATAGAAGTAGGATATTTAGGTTTGGTTGGGGGCATGTTTTGTTTTGGTTTTTGTTGTTGTGGGTGGGAGCTAATTGCGAGTCCTTTTTCTTCCCATGTTTATTATTTTCAGCCAGTCAGTAGTTACAATCTCTCTTTTAAGCCCTCACAGCAATTTGTAGACAAATGTGGAGCCAAAACAGCAGTTCAAGGAATCAAAACAGTAGTTACCAGTTCTAGTTGTTGGATTTGGACAATGAAACCTTTTTGGTTTTCTAGGCATGAGCAATCATGGGTGTAGATGACCCTTTCCCACAGGATTCAGTCCTGTGACTCATCCTCCTGTTATTACATCAAATTGGGCAGCCAGCAGTCAGCTCTTCGATTGCTTGATTAGGGACTAGTAGGCAGGTAAATAACTCTAGTACAACAGGAAGAGTTGTTTGAGACTGTCACAGCAAGTGCCTCAAAGGCAGTGAAGGGTCTGACTGAAGGAGAGCTACCAGAGATCCCATTCAACTCTAGAACAGACAATGGGACTATGCAACATAGCCACGACAACCTAGCTCGACTTATCAATGTGAAGATGTGAGCCAAGTAGTGCAACATAGAAGAAAGCAGACTGATTCTGGTTCTGCGGTGGAAAAAGGTTTGCAGAGAGTAAGTGGGTTCATAAATGCATCCCCTCATTTTAACTTTTGGCTTGAGAAAAGGAAGAAGTGTGGATTAGAACTGAAGCCTGTAGAGTAAAGGTGTTTATATCAATTAAGAGAGTTCGTTTTGCTTTATTATTATTTTCTACCTAAATGTGCAAATTGAATTTGGTTGGAGAAGTGTTTGAAGAAGTCAGTCTGGGAGTTCACTGTTGCTGTAGTGTCTTTCTGATGTGTGTTGTCAAAAAAAAATCAGTTTTGCTTTATAAGGAAGCAGGATTTTATGTTGTGCCCAGTGTGAAATTCAGGAAACTCAGTGCTGTACATAGTGAAGCTGTCAGTAAGAGAAATAATGTCATCGATATGAGAGCAGCACCAAAACCAGAGTAAACAAGCATTAGTGACACCCTCCAGTCACCAAAAACAAATCTGAAGAAATTCCATTTGTACAGGTGGGGAAAAAGAAGAAAAAAACAAATACTGAGTCCACAGGTAGAGATAACCCTGTGCATAAATAAGAGAAAAAAACAGCAAAAATTTCTAATGGAAGCAAAAGGGAAAGGGGCAAAAGACATGCTCCTGCTACAAGCACTGGAACAGAGGAGATGAGTACTTCATGCTATTATGTCGTCTGCCAACTTTTGCCAGAAATGAAATAACACAAGAGGAAAGATCTTTTGGGTATGGGGTGAATAAAGGTGCCATGCATATGTCATGTCATAGACCAAGATTTCACATTTAGGAAGCTGAACATTTGCACAATTCTGATCTACAGCTGGAGCAAAAGGAAAATAAGAAGCTGAACAGAAACGGGCAGATAAAGATCGTGATGTGGCATCATAATCTCTAGCCTGCAAAGAAGTTGCTTTGAAACCACTGGATCAGTAGCCAAGCATTGGTAAGAAAACCTCTGGACAAACCAAGCATTTGAGCTGGCTCCAAACTATCAAAAAAGACACTGAGAAAACACTCATTACAAGAGGCTCCTGCTTTATATCTTAACTTCATCTTTTAATATGTATCGGCTTTTGCTATATCCATGGCAAAATCATTTTTTTTCATGACGTCGGGATGAACAGGATGGACCATTTAACACCAATAATGTTTGTCATACCTTTGGTCAGCTACCATTTGGTTTGGATGATTATCCCAAGAAAAGATGTATAATGACCTGAATAAGGCACTAAAAAGATTGTCAAATATGAAGGTTGTAATGCTGAGGAGATAAGTTTTTGCTAGAAAGCAGACTCATCAAAAGTTAGTGTGTCTTGGAAATTAATTGCTGTCATAAAATCATAGAATTGTTTGAGTTGGAAGGGACCTTAAAGATCATTAGGGTTGGAACTAGATGACCTTTAAGGTCCCTTCCAACCCAAACGATTCTATGATTCTATCACCTAGTTCCAACGCCCCTGCCATGAACAGGGACATCTTCCACTACATCAGGTTGCCCAAAGCCCCATCCAACACGGCCTTGAACACTTCCAAGAATGAGGCATCCACAACTGCTCTGGGCAACATGTTCCAGTGTCTCATCATCCCCAGAGGGAAGAATTTCTTCCTTATATCTAACTGAAATCTACCCTCTTTCAGTTTAAAACCATTGCCCCTTGTCCTATCACTACAGGCCCTTGTAAAAAGTCCCTCTCCAGCTTTCTTATAGGCCCCTTTTAAGTACTGGAAGGCTGCTATAAGATCACCTCAGAGCCTTCTCTTCTCCAGGCTGAACAGCCCCAACTCTCTCAGCCTGTCTTCATAGCAGAGGTGCTCCCGCCCTCGGATCATCTTCATGGCCCTCCTCTGGACCTGCTTCAACAAGCCCATGTCCTTCTTATGTTGGCATTGGGTTCCTAATCAGTCAGCAGCCAAATTTCATCATGAGCCTCTCCTGGTGTTGCCTGCCCAGTGCCTGGACTCCATCTGGTGTGGTCCACCTCTGATTGCCTGCAGCATGGGTGGTTCATGCAAATCATGGGCAGTCCTCTCTTGGCTCTCATAGGCTGTCTGCCCCAGAGCGAAGGTAAAAGCTGTGCTCTGTGACACAAAGCAGCTGGACCAAATTGTCCACTGCAAAACGACCCAGGTGTCTAGAAGCCTCAGTGACTATTGCAGAAATAAAGAACAGCATTCATTTAATATTTAACCTTTAAGAGCCAAATGTGCTGTATTTTTCCCTGATTCCCTTTCTGAAAGAAATCTTTAAAAAATGTAATACTATCTTAAAAAAACGTTTATCCTACTTTTTCTCCAGAATCAAAACACCAGGTTTCTTCATGTCTTAAACAACTTCCTTCTGATGCTGTTCCCGCCTACCAATATCATAACAGCACGCAGCGATACAGTCTGAAAGGTTCAGAGACTCCAGAATATAAGTTTGAAATAATAGAAAAGCAAAATTTAGAGCGAGGTATCACCCTCAAGCTTCACTGTCTGGACACTAAGGCCTGAGGGCTGGAGAGGAAGCCTCAGAGCAGCACTCATGCAAAGCCATCAGCCCATAGCATTTGCTAGTGCAAGCGTGACCAGAGAAAATTTTAGGCAGAAAGGAGCTGCCGAGTGTGCTCTTTGGGATGGAGCAACTCCATCAGTTCCCCTTCAGGGGAGAGGTGCAGTGTAGGAACCACCATCAGACAGCATCAGGTAGAAGCCATGACTGGCCACACCTGAGTGACTTCAATTCCAGCCTGTGAGGCTCCAGTGCTGCAAGATGAGGATGAGAGAGCACCCCTGAAAGTCACTGCCAGTGATAAATATACAGAAGACATGTCTAAGCATGGGATAGGTGGCTCAGCGGAACAGAAAACAAATATTATCAACACGGCATCATTCAGCTGCATTGCTCAAGGGAGGCTTGAGGTGGTACAACAAAAGAAAGAGCTGGGTTGCTCCAAGATTTCCAAGAATGCATGTTCAAAGAGATTACTCCCTGCATTATTCTGTGTCATATGTTTTCTTTTTTAGTTAGCCTAACAGATTTTTAAAAAAAAAAAAAAGGGTGCCATGCCCAAGAAGATAGGAAATGCATTATTTCATATTTGTATTATAAATGATTCAATGATGAATATCTAACCAAGAATGTACTTGGTACAGTGAGAATGCGCCAAGAGTATGGGACTAAGGAGCAGCACTGAACATACTGTCAATTCGTGAAGCAGGGATTTTTCATTTGCGTCACACATGTATGATGAGTTCTGTTGAGAACACACTCTATTTCACTGTTTGAATGTGTGTAAACTTAGCAGTGAAATGCAGAAAGTTTCATATATAAGCAGTGTATTTGGGGTAGAAATTTGGGTATTCCCCTGTGTCTCAGGGATACCAGAGTGAAGAGAGCTGTTCTCTTCAAAATCCACTGGAGACTTCTTAATTACATGGTAGGATGTCTTATTTTCCACACACTCTACTCCAGTATATTAATCTCTGAATTTCAGGCTGCATTTAAGTTTGAAAAAGTCTGCTACAATCAAGATGTAAAATTAATTACCTCATAAAAATACAGTCATGGTACTACTCTCCATTCCAGGTTTGGGACAGTAGTTATATGGTATTCACTCCTCTCCATTGCATTTATGGCTACCTCACTTTGAAAGAATTACTGCAAGAATGTGCTTCAGGCAATTCTGAAAAAAAGATGTATTGCAGAGTGTTTGAAGAAACTTAAAATTGGGGAAAAATAATGAAGAGATTTTGTGGTTCATCTCTTCATCTTCCCACACAGAACAGAGGATATTATATTTTATTATAAAATAAAAGCGCTCTTTACAATAAAATTTTAATATACTACTGTAAACGTGGGTAAATAAAAACAAGAGGTATATAAATAAATGTTCCATAAAAGAATAATGTGGGTGTACACATTCTGTAGCAGGCTACAGCCACATGGTTGCATTGCCTTAAGCCATCCCTGCTGTTGTATAAGCACAGAAGATTTTCCAGGTAATCTTATAAAATGTAGCTCCTATGACTTAGTCAAAAAAATGCTATATATTTTCTCCGAAATGTTGGGATAGACTAAAAATAAGATATGATTCAATTTTGTAAATATTCTTGTGTCTTTTAGTATTTTATTAAAAACATAAATACTTCTTAAAAAAAAAAAAATTTCTATTATTCCTCTATTTATTTTTTTCACTTGAACAAGAGAATACAAAAACAATTACAGAAGCTGTTCTGTATTTCCAATTACTTTTTATTTTAAATTAACTGTTCAACTAGGTCAAAATATTTTTTCCCAGTTTAGTCAACATTTTTTTTCTGAAAGCTAACTCCAGACATTTCAGTTGTCTACAAAACAAGCCATTCTACATAAAAACCTTGCATATAAATACTCTTCAGAGAAAAAAAACTTTCAATCAGCCCCAAAGTACATTGTTTGTACTACATCTTCACAGCACAAATGGAAGCTGTTTAAACTTACAACATGGAAAATCATGAGAACATGTGATCCCATTGCAAAATAATGTCATGTCAGCTATCATTGTGAAACAAGCAGAAAGATCATCTCATAGAAGAAAAAATCTGATAGTCTTTCTTTGCTTACAAAATGAGTATATTACGAGAAAATTTCTTAAGAACATGAGGTATTATAGAACAAAATCTTTATAACTTAATAACATTGGCTATGCTTTAAGGAATCTGTCTACTGAGAATATATAGAGAATCAGAATTTGGAAATCAGTTGAAATAACCACAGGAGTAGCTTTCAGTTTGTTAGAGAAGTAGCTATAAAGATTTATATTACATACATCGTTAAGATGATGTCCTACTAGATTTCATTGTTCTAGCATATGACAATTCAGACACAGTATAATCAAAACCCTGTTCCGCACTTCAGCAAAAATCAAATTTTCAATGGACCATCACCGAAGGGTTGACAGTGAGGATTGTCTATCTATCATCAGTGGTGGCCTTGACAAGCTTTACTTCTCAGCAATTTCCAATTTTCCTTCTGTGCATTTCCCTTCTAAGTCCATGTGATGTTTCATGTTCAGCGGTACATTAGCATGTGGAAAGATCTCAAAACATCATTTCTTTCCTCACATGATTTGTTTTCTTTCCAGACAGTATTTAATTCTGTGCCTTTCAGTCCAGCTTTTAACTTTACCCCCATCTGCCTAGCAATGTTTCAGTTCCTTCTCCAATGGCATAGCTGACAATTTCTCTGATCATAACTACTTTCACAATGGCCAGAACATGGAAAATATATTAATAGCAATACTATATTTCCATTCACAGGTAATATAGGTACTGGAAAGATGGTTTCCATGCTTACCAACTGCTAGCTCACACATTAGGTGTTTATCCTTGCCCTGTCTATATTAGCAAGGGAATGATCTCTGGTTTATTCTACTGCTTTATTCCTCTTTCCTAATGTTAGATAATTGGTTTTTATGTTCTGGTGGGAACGATAGAGGTCGATAAGATATTATCTGGCCTTTTAGGTCTTTTCTCAAATTTTGCATAATTAAATTAACCTTTTGCCTCAGAATTTGTCATTACCCTTTTCTGTAAAATACAGCATTTATGCAATGCATTATGCATTTTACCAGCTCTCACCTGAACGTGCTTATTATCAGCCTTGCCTGCATCTGCTTAGGGACACTTCAGCAGTTCTTGCTCTGAGCAGCTGATCCTAATCCTACGGGGAGTCCTTTGACTCCTTTGGCTGCTCACAGATGTAGCTCCCCAGCACTAGCCACCTAATCCCATCCTGGCTACACCTCCCTTTGGGCAGTGGTCCACTGCCTAAAGCTCAGCCGCACCTATGCGGCTGCCTCCGTAAGATGTAAAGATCCGATCTGAGGGGCTGCTTTGTGCAAATGACCTTCAAGTGTTCAAAACCTTACAGCCAACCTTGCAGGGCAGTGCAAGGAAAGAAAATGAAGTTACCCAGAGGGCGTTTGGTGGTGCTTTTGACAATGTGGCAGGGTTGGATTTTCAGCACCCATCCACCCACTATAATTCTGACTTCATTCAAATAGCACAGGACAAGAAAGCACAAGCTTTCTCGGATGCAAGTCTTAGAGTGCAATTATCCCTTGAGCCACTGAAGAAAAATATAGGGAAAACATTTTTCTTTTAAACTGCAGCTTTAAAGATGGAAAGCATTTTCAGTGTATGGAAATGTCTTTTAACCTAGCTCTGCTGGGTATAAAATGAACTTTATTTTGAGTGACAGTCTGCTATTTTCTTCTCAGAATCTTCAGTCTAACTCTATTTCATGGTGTGTCGACTCTCTATATGATTACTCCAATATTCAGGTGCAGAGAAGTAAATGTTTCATGAAAGTGATGTCCCTGTCAGTAGTGTGCATATCATCTGGCCCCCTGAGCTGTCAGTGAACAGATTGTAGAATTACCATTAGAATACAGGAGCCCATAGCTGCAGGCAGTAAATGGAGAGCCGGTAAGCATATGTCACCAGCGTGATATTTTAGCTTCGTATGAATTTGTAAAGTGGAAATAAGCCAGCAGTACCACAGCAACTGCTAACTGTTCTGACTATCCATGTTTCCACATTACACCATATGTTCACAAAATTTGCAGCAAAAAGGAATAAAAACTGCTTTCCACTTTTGTGAAATATCACTTTATGGGATTGGGTTTAAAATTTCATTAGTCTAATGCTTTAGATCTGCGTTTAGCCTGATGAAATTTACTTTTTAAGATATCACAGGATTTCTAGGGATGTCTACCTAGGAAATTACGTTTAGCTGCCAGCAAGATAAAAACAAGGCACATCTGGTTTGGTTCTCTAGGGAGGAAGGTGTTAGATACATTTGGGTTTCAAAGTCAAATTATATTTTTAATTGTACTTAAGATGCGGTTGGATAGCAGTCCATCCATGCAGGCAGATGCAGAGTTCGGTGTCGGCTATCATTTAGTGTTATTAACCTTGGTGAATTTTGTCTCCCAGATTTGCTATGATTGCTTAGAATCAAAGAGAAAGGCTTGAGGTCACTGAAGAGGTACTTTTGCCTTAAATGTCAATCCTGTATTTTTAAATGTTCATTGAAACACAGTAATGCCACCAGGTCTTAACCCACCATAAAAAATGATAAGCCAGATACATTACCTTCTGTAGCACATATTATACTTTTTCTTACTAGTAGTAACATTTATATTGAAGAAAATCAAGTCTCCTCTCTGGAACTCCCAGGACCTAGTGTGAAATACTAGTTGACCAAAATCCTGGTATTTGGACCCATATTAAGTCTGAATTACATTCTGCAGATATCTGTGCCTCGCCATCTACTCTGGGGTAAAGAGAGAAATGGAAGGAACACTGCATCCAGAGGACATTATGCTTTTAAGAGCTGCAGGACAGTCAGACCCTAAAATGAGACGGGGTAAGTTTGGGATCTAGAGGCCAACCAGATCAGAGCCCTGTTTCTCAAGCGAATAAAGCAAATGATGGTCCCTTCACCCAAGAGCATATCTGGGGCTATGACAAGACCTTATTATTAGAGAGTGAGAAAAAAATGTTTGCATGGTGCTTTGCCACAGAACATTAGCCTTTGGTCACTCATTCCCAGTTGCAATATGCAATTACTCATCACCCATTGTCTTGTAGAGGCTAACAAGTAACATTAGCACAGCTGTAATTTTTAATAATGACTTAACCAATCGATAAATATATGGGCATTTTTTTAGCTGGAAAACAATAAATAGAAGCAGTGACATCAGAGAACTTTCAGTCTTGATAGCTGACAATGTCATATCCACTGGGACACACAACATACATGAAAATAGAGATGCACTTAATTATTCTCTTTAAGGTAAAAAAGACAAAAAAAAACCCAAACAAAATAAAAAAAACCTCTATCCAGTCAAACGTCATGACCTTCTGAGCATCCTAGAAGAGTCATTTATTTGATAAAGCATTTGGGCAAGTTCAGATTCTATTTCTTGGAGGTGAAAAAGAAAACACGGTTCTCTGTTGTTCTGATTTATTGGCTAGCTGAGTTAATTTGTTCTCTCTATGGGATTATTGCTACGCTGTTTGGTAGCCATCATTTGGAACTGTAAATCTAATTAATTTTATGGCACCTAGAGCTTTTCTATGGGTGTTTTTATATTGCTCAAGTATAGATAAATAAATGTATAATAATAAAACAAGGCTAGGATGAGTTTACAAAATAAGAGACACTGAAAGACTAAAAAGATGAAATGGCAAACAAAACAAAATCCTCGATCATTGACTGCCCTGTGAGGGAATATTCTCCTTGAAATCTGGATTTTCTTTCCTTTTTTTTTTTTTTTTTGTGTGTGTGTGTGCACTCAGGTCCATGATCTATGACTGCACCAAATTTCAAGGTTCTATTCAATGGCATTGTGAAAAATCACCAATGTGCCTGCAGCATACTTGCTTGACTTTCAGCAATTTTCTTGGCTACAATCAGATAAAGAGATCTGGTGACCTTTATTCACCTTAATTTTTCCAAACTGAAGGCTTGCTGCACCTCAGTATAGATAGAAGGGAACTAGTTCACATACCATGGCTGACAAATTGATGGTTCACATTTGATGAAAATAACTGAAAGGTCAGCTTTTAATATTAGGATAGTTTACCCCTTCTCATCTCATAATGATTGCATAAATGAATATAGGAGATCTCAAGATCCTAACTTGGAATATGGAAACTAATCACCATGAATCATCCCCTACAAACATCTATATTGTATAGATAATAAATAATGTGTGTTTGTTTGCAGTTTCGTTCTTGGCTACGGTTTCAAAGTAAGCACCAGCAACTTTGATTATAATCTCAAGAACATAACTGTGTTTTGTTTATTCTTCTTGAGCTAATCAGAGCAAACTTGTGGTGTTGGTTTTCGTTAAAGGGCATTAGTCCTTCCAGATTTCTCATGCTATACGACAGGAAAACCATGCATTCAAAAAAATCTTATAATACAAGAGGAGATCAGTGTCTTCCACCCCTTCTTTTCAATTAAACTTAATGAAGAAAGAGAGTTTTTCAGTGCATTAGATGACATGAAGGACACCCTCTATAAAATCTACACTTTTAATCTTAAAATATCCTGTTTTGGGCTGAAATGGGACCTTTGAATACCATGTAGTCCAACCCCCTGCCATGGAAACAGACATCTTTCACTAGATTAGGTTGCTCAAAGCCTCATCCAACCTAACTTTGAACAATTCCAGGGATGGAGCATCTACAACTTCTCTGGGCAACCTATTCCAATGTCTCACTGCCCTCATCATAAAGAATTGCTTCCTTATGTCCAATCTAAAACTACCCTCTTTTAGTCTAAAACTGTTGCCCCTTGTCCTGTCACTACAAGCCATAGCAAAAAGTCTCTATTTTTCTTATAAGGCCCCTTTATATATCAAAATGTAACAATAATGTCTCCCTGGAGCGTTCTCTTCTCCAGGCTGAACAACCCCAACTCTCTCAACCTTTCCTCATAGGAGAGATGTTTCAGCCCTCTAACCATTTTTGTAGCCCTCCTCTGGACCGACTCTAATAGGTCTATGGCTTTCTTTTAGAATAATCTTAATTAATCTACCTTTATTTTAGGTGAAATAGAAACTTCCCTCATACTGTTTTTAGATGAGATGGGTCATTTTGGTGTATCTACAACTTAATTGTGACTGATATTTTTTTTTAATCTAGTAAATAATCCCCAATATCAACTACCTACCTAACTCTGCAAGTGAGAAAGTGAGAGTAAAACCATCACTATCCCTACAGCCTCATACTTGAGCAATGAGTGGTGGCAGTGGGGTGTCTGAGAGGGGGATAGAAAGAGCTGAAGGGAGGTTTACTGTGAATGACAACAGTCTAGAAGGTGTAAGGAAGCAGAACGTGTTTATTTGGACTTCCCGTAGTGAACACACGATGTTTCTGTCTGTCTCTAAAGCAATAGCTTGGATAATTTCCTTCAGTGGCTCTGCAACTGAACAACCTCTTTGTATGCAGCATGACATCAAGAGCTTCTGGTTCTGCCTAACCTTCCAAACCATGCCTGAAAAGCCTGAGAGCATTTGGATACTTCTTTCCTCTTCAAATGTATACATAGCTTGTGTTGAACCAATCAATGAGTTCAGAGGTGTCTTTCCAAGTAGGCTGGATGTGGCTTTGGGCAACCTGGTGTAGTGGAGGGTGTCCCTGCCCACGACAGGAGGGGTTAGAACTAGACGATCTTTGAGGTCTCTTCCAATCCAAACCATTCTATGATTCCATGAAATCTTCCTCTCCCTCAGAGCATACAGGAAACCATGAAGAATTGGGTGTCCCCCAACAGGTCCTTGGGTTTGCATGCCTGCAGAATCAGGATCAGAAGGACGCTACAGAGCTCATCTGCTCTGCAGTGAGAGCAGGTTTCAGCTAGCTTATCTCAGTGGAAAGCAGGGCTGAACTGTCCTGCCATGGCATAGGTAGGACTCAGAAAGCTATTCTCTATATTTTTCCGCTTGCTCTGAGCTGAAAGTGCAGCAGCTGTCAAAATGGGAAGACAAACCTTCATCTAAGTTTCAGCAAAGACTTCTCCTACTGGGTGAAACTCTTCCATGGACCATCTCCAGTTGAATGAAAATCTTTCCACAAGCTATAGGAACACCAGAATAAAATAGAATCTCAACATATAAATATAAGTTCCAACGGCTACAAGTCATATTCCCTGCTATGTCTGCAAAGTGTTGAGATGTTCACGAAACCAGATCGCTCATGCAACTCCGCCATCAGGCTTGCAGTGCTTCAGCTGGTGTGTGGTTCTCTGTCCCCTGGAAGCCTGGAACAGGGTCCCATGCTCAAGCCAACTGAAGGAGTCAACAGTAGACATGGTATTTCCTCACTATCATCAGAAAAACATCTGAAACACTGAAAAGCAGCAGACTATGCTGGGGAAGATGAGCTGAGTTTTTTGTTTGTTTGTTTTACTTTGGGATGTTTTTTTTTGTCTTTTTCTAACTTCGGCACTTCTCTGAGGTGAACTTCAGCTTAAACCTGTGCTTGTTTTTAATTACACCAGCACAAACAGAAACTTTCCAAACATCTGTTTCTGTTTGTGTTTGTATACATTATGAAGCAATTCTTTGAAAAAGAAATCTGTAGAATAATTTGCTACCCAGGCTGGGGCCTCATTTGCCAAATTCTATCTGGGATCTAATCCTATAGCTGTGTAATAAATCCTGAAAATGATGTTTATACTGGAAATGCTGACAGAACTTTCGCCATAATTACAGCGTGTTACTATAAATACATGTCTCTGCAGCATATACATGTAACGTATCCACACACATATGCTGTATGCAGTGTTTTTATTAGTCGTGAGGCATCTCATGTTTGACATTTTTTTAGAAGTAGAGATGTTGCAGCCCTGAACACATTCTAACAACAGAGACAACAATAAAATTATTGCTATATTTATTGTGACAGCTTCACACAGCTGTCACCTTTGACGATGATGTATGGATACAATACATTGCAAGAATAAGCAACTGGCCAATGTATATTGCAAAAGATAAACCTGCACCAGTAGGAATTTTGCTTTAATTAAGAAAAAAGGTTAAAAACAAATGTGCAGGTGACAGAACCATCTCAATTACATTTTTTTCTAGTATCTCACAGCAATCTTTCTGACAGGTTTTAACAGCCTTCATGCTTTCTAGAAACTCGGAGGAAAAGAAGATAAAAAACCCAACAAGTTATTTGGAAAGAAAGGAACATCCACCCAGGTGCAGCAACACACACTGCTCCTGTTCTGTGTGAAAAAAAAGGCAATAGCTCCCTCACGGTATGATGCACAATCCCTTAGGGGTATTGTCACTGTTGTCAATCAAAACAAGTTTTTCCCAAACACACTTACTAAGAAAACCTTGTCTTTTTTTTAAAGGGACACTGTCGAGTCTTGTTAAGAGTAAAAAAGGCAAGACTGCTCCTGTTTACATTTGACAGCAGAAGGATGCACTTTAAGTTGATTCTCAGGCTCAGCCTCTCCAGTGGGCAGAATTCTGGAATATACTGAAACAGAAAAGTCTGATATGTGAGGACAGGCTTGGAGCGAGTCAGTGAACATAAAGAGACCATACAGAATGAGGAAATCACAATTAGTGGGAGTAGGCAAGCAAGGGGGCTTATCTATGAAGTCTTCTGAAACACTAATTGCAGTTTCTTTCGTGAAAATGAAGACATTTCAAAAGATATGCTAAATAATTCTATATGTGCAAAACCACAATAATTCCTACCAGCTAATATTCAGCTTACTGGACTTATTTCTGTAGCTCCAGAAGGCCTGATTCTAAATCAGCAGGATTGTTTTTATCTTGAGTTCTAGTAATAATCAGTACTTAGTCTTAAAGACTAAATCCTCAGAGTCACGAGTTTCTAAGATAATCTCAAGCTTTATTACAGTAAAAAGCAGGATTTTCATTGTTATGGTCAAAAATTAGCCTTAGAGTTTCCCCAGGGCTCTATAATAATGCAAGTAAAAAGTGCCAAAAAGCTTCTTGCGGTTTGAAGCAAAATAACAACTTTTCTCATCTTTTCGAATAGGCAAAGCAAGCCATAACTCAGACACCAAAAACAGAAGAGAAAAATTGCAGAAAGCCATGGGAAAAATGTGAAATTGAAGTAATATTTTAACTATCCTACCTGCAAAAAAAAAACAAGAGATATGAGAATGTCACTGCTGTCGCAAGTAATGCCTGAAGCACAGAACAGCTGAGCAAGATTTTTGATAACTCCAGACAGAGTGAGACTACAGAAATATCGACTAATCAATTTCTTACTGAACCAATTTGCTGCGTTAGGTCACAGCATGGTTATTTGCAAGGTCTGACCTCTTGATCTCATTTTTATTACCTATGCAGATATCTACAGATTTTCCCCTCTTATTGAGGTAATGGCACTATTTCATGAAAAAAATAGAGTAAAAATTATCATCATAGATGTAGAAAACATATAAATGCAGAACAGAAAAAATTCAATGCTATGAACCTAATCTTGCATGTATGTTCTTCCAAGTTCACACTTCTGATTTTATAAAAGAGGTCATATCATCAATAACTCCTATACTTCACCTTCAGAGAAACCATCCCTCATAAATGTTTTCCATACTCTTTTTTAGGCGCACCTACACTGGAAGTACTTCCAGTATTTTACTTAATTATGCAGATCATTGTGTACAAAGGTGGCAAACTGTATTTACTTAAATCTGCATTGATCTTGTATCAGTAGATAGCTAAGGCACCATTGCACTATTGTGGTTGTAACAATTATTATCGATTCTGTATTTCTTGCAAAATATCTTCAGATGCTTGTTTCTCATCATTAGAATGAGTAAATGGAAATTGCATTTTCTGGTTATAGTAAACCTACTACCTTTTCTATCCCAGCTATCCTATGAAGACCCTTACTTACACTAAAAGATAAAAGCTATCTGAGGTGTGATTATCTTTTATTTGTATTTCAACAAGTTTTACCACAAGTAGATAAAAATAGAGAGTTACTGGGATACTTCTGCTTTGCTTTGTTGTGTTTTTTTTTCCCATTTTACTCAGAAATTTGAAAATCAGAATAAAGACTGAACACATACTCAGAATTGAAAACAGTATGTGTAACTTTACAGACATTAAAGATTCCATAATTGAACTTAGGATTGTCTCTCAGACAAAAGAGCCCTGTTTGCAGGAGGCATCCTGGAGGGAGACAGATCTGGACAAATGCCTCAAAACAGCAAGGACAGTTGAATTGTTCAAGGGAAAAAAGGCCAACATAATAATAGCCATTAGCACAGAGCAAGTACACTGCTGGTTTGAGCTGACACGGTCCTGAATTGTAGAAAACTACAAAAATTAGAAAACTTCATGCCTACTCTACGGGGGACAGGGAAGAGAATTCTTTATAACCTAATCCTATAATATTTCTGAAATAAATTCTTTAAAACACAGGTTATATCTATGCTGTTAAATAAAATTGCCAGGCAATGAATTTGAGCACTGGACAGGACCGCTAGTCTTCTGTAATGCATAATTGTTAGCATACTCCCTGGCAGGGTTTTTGCCTGTCCCAGTTCGAGTTCTCCAAGACAATGCCTGGGCACAGTTCAGGGGATAACATGTGCCAGGACCATTCCCAAAAGGCTACTTGGAGAAGAATGCAATGGTTTGGTTGTCCCCCACCCTACACACTTTTAACTTTACAGCAGTCAGCACTGTACCCTCAAACACTCCTCATGCCATAGGACACTGTGCAATGCAGCTTCGTCCTATGAAAACATCACTCTGGTAGGTAACAGTCTTCATGTCATCTCAGACTCTACAAGCAAAAGAAGAACTTAAAAATTAAAATAGTACTTCAAAAGAAAGCCCAGAAAAGCTACAGGAACCAGAGGACATCCCTAGGACCCTTGGGACCCAGGACCATATAGTATGAATGCAGTTAATTTATCCTATTTGGCCTTTGGGCTGGACAGTGGTCTCTGGTCTTGTTTTATTTATCAGCATAGACAGACCAAAGAAAGTTTCACTGATATCCGTGATGTGTGATCCCGGATATCAGAGCTCTCAATACACACACAGTACTGAAGATACCGCCAGATATTTTATTTTCATATTTGCAACTGTGCAATTGCAACAGTAGCCAATTGAATAAGACGGATCAGCAATATTTCATGGGAGAAATTTGACAAAATATCAACTAAATGCAAAAAGACGTTCTGAGTGCCACAAGCTTTTAGTAAGAATTCCACAAAGTTCAAGTCATTATCACCCGAGGTCCCTGGCAGATGACAGATATAAGGCCATCTCTTCAAGACAGCAGGGTAATAAAATCAATACACAGACTCAACGTGGTGGCTGTATGTTCACCTGAGGCTTTATGGCCTGCTGAGTTATGGTGCACAAGATTTCCAATTTCAGTAGCCACTGGCACATAAAAGAACAATGTGGCTAGTAAAAAATTCAGTCCTCTGATTCCCCAGCTCCAATGAAGAAAGCTTTTCCCAGTTGATTCAGTTGGGGGAAAGGAAGCAAAAACTCATAACAAGAACTCATAGAGAGCAAGGCATTAACTGACATTGCTGAATCTATTGCAAATTTCCTTAATCACTTTGCTACAGCATCTCATTTCACTGTAACGTGATACCAAGCAATTCTTATCATAAGAAATGCAGAACTAGCACCATGAGTCTTCTTCAGCACTGTAGCAAAGCATACTAATACGTAAAAAGAAAATAGAAACTGTTGAGGAAATATTCATATTGCTTAACTTTAAGTGTGCAATTCCTGGCTTTTGTACTCTGGAAATGTATATAAACTACTTAGAATATCCGGGGTCCTCAGACAGCTCTCTACAATAAGGCAAAATCCTTCCCTTCAGCATCACCTGAGACTAGAAGACAACTTCACCTGCAGCCTGTGAAACTGCAGGAACATAATTCTATTATCTTTGACAGAATACATTGTGGCAATGATTAATACTGCAGCAGAATTAACACACTTTTTCAGCTATTTCCTGAACATCAAAAGAATAGAGAGTTATCTAATAAGAATTAGGGATTTTTATGTCTATTCGTATTGGGTTTGCGTGGCAAGATTTTGGTAGCAGGGGGGCTGCAGAGGTGACTTCTGTGAGAAGCTGCTAGAAGCTTCCTCTGTGTCTGACAGAGCCAATGCCAGACGGCTGCAAGACAGACCTGCTGGTGACCAAGACCGAGCCCATCAGTGATGGTGGTAGCACCTCTGTGATAACATATTTAAGAAGGGGAAAAAAAACACTGTGAAATTGCAGCCAGAGAGAGCAGTGAGGATATGTGAGAGAAACAGCCCTGCAGACACCAAGGCCAGTGAAGGAGGAGGGGGAGGAGGTGCTCCAGGCACCAGAGCACAGATTCCCCTGCAGTCCCTGGTGAAGACCATGGTGAGTCAGGCTGTGCCTCTGCAGCCCATGGAGGCTAACAGTGGAGCAGAGATCCACCTGTGGCCCATGGAGGACCCCACGCCGGAGCAGGTGGATGCCTGAAGGAGGCTGTGACCCTGTGGGAAGGCCGTGCTGGAGCAGACTCCTGGCAGGACCTATGGACCGTGGAGAGAGGAGCTCACACTGGAGCAGGTTTGCTGGCAGGAATTGTGACCCTATGGGGAAGCCGTGCTGGAGCAGTCTGTTGGTGACAGACTGTCTCCTGTGGAAAGGACCCATGCTGAAGCAGTTCATGAAGAACTGCAGCCTGTGGGAAGGACTAACGTTGGAGAAGTTTGTGGAGGACTGCCTCCTGCAGGGAAAGAGTGTGAGGAGGAAGGAGCAGTAGAGACAATGTGTGACGAACTGACCACAACCCCCATTCCTCATCCCCCTGCACTGCTAGGGGGAGGAGTTAGAGAAACCGAGAATTACATTGAACCTGTGAAGAAGGGAGAGGTGGGGGAAAGTGTTTTAAGATTTAGGTTTTATTTCTCATTACCCTACTCTGATTTGATTGGTAACAAATTAGATTAATTTCCCCAAGTTGAGTTTTGCCCATGACGATAACTGGTGATCAGTCTCTCCCTGTCCTTATCTCAACCAACGAGCCTTTTGTTATATTTTGTCTCCCATGTCCAGCTGAGGAGAAGAGTGATAGAGCAGCATTGGTGGGTGCCTGGCATTCAGCCAGGATCAACCCACCACACCATTGCAGCATCTAGACAAGAGTGTCTACTGCTGATAAACTTCCCTGTCACTGTTACTTGGGTCTTTTGGCATTATCTCCCTGAATTTCTGCAGCTCTGACCTCTGTTCTGTTGCATACCTCTTCCTGCCCTTGCTTCTGCCTTTGGGCAACTGCTGCTCCTGCATCACTGCGTGCATCCTTCCTCCAGGCTCTGGTTCCTAACTTTTCCCCTTGCCTTATTCTCTTACTACTTTCCTTTTCTTCCCCTTCTCATCCCTATCTCCACAACACCTCTCATGTGCCCAAGGGCACTGTGGGCCCAGTTTTTGAGAAAGTCTGATGCAGGGTCAGAAACCTTGGGCAGGGATGATCCAGGGACAATCCCAACACACACCAGGAGTAGGTGTGTGCTCAGGGAAGACAGAAATCTCAGGAGACACAGGTGTCAGCTTCAGAACATCTTTAAAGATAAAAAACAAGTAAAAGCATTTTAGTGGCTCATGGTTTGAGCACACTTGGGCAGAGAGCACACAGAGGGCATAAGGCATAATTCTAGCGCTGTGATCAGATTTCAGTCAACAGTGAAGGCAGGGTTTTCCAACACTGAGGATTCCTCAGTGAAAAGGCTGTGAGAACTGCTTTAACGTAGGTGTTGGAGGGAGGGGCAGAGCCAGTCACACTGTGGAAGTGGAAAATGTACCCTCTTTCCTTGACATGAATCAGGTGGTGGGAGTGCAGCAGGTTCCTCAAAGCTGAAATCCAGGATAGGCAGGAGCACCTAAAACCATAAAATCATAGAATCATAGAATGGTTTGGGTTGGAAGGAATGTTAAAGATCATCTAGTTCCAACGTCCCTACCATGGGCAGGGACACCTTCCACTACACCAGGTTGCTCAAAGCGTCATCCAACCTGGCCTTGAACACTTCCAGGCATGGGCATCCACAACTTCTCTAGGCAACCTGTTCCACTGCCTCACCACTCTCATTGTAAAAAATTTCTTCCTTAGATCTAATCGAAATCTGCCCTCTTTCAGTTTAAAGCTGTTAACTCTTGTCCTACCACTAAATGCTCTTGTAAAAAGTCCCTCTTCAGCTTCCTTGTAGACCCCCTTTACGTACTGGAAGGCTGCTACAAGATGTCCCTGGTGCCTTCTCTTCTCCAGGCTGAACAACCCCAACTCTCTCAGCCTGTCTTCATAGGAAAGGTGCTCCAGCCCTCGGATCATCTTCATAGTCCTCTGGACCCGCTCCAGCAGCTCCTTCTTGTCCTTGTCCCCAACATGTCCTTCTTGTGTTGGGGTCCCCAGAGCTGAATGCAGTATTCCAGGTGGGGTCTCACCTCATAGAATCATAGAATCATAGAATGGTTAGGGCTGGAAGGGACCTGCAAAGGTCATCTAGTCCAACCCCCCTGCAAGGAACAGGGATATCTCCAACTAGATCAGGTTGCTCAGGGCCTCGTCCAACCTGGCCTTGAACGTCTCCAGGGATGGAGCATCCACCACCTCTCTGGACAACCTGTTCCAGTGTTCATGTTTCAACCCTTCCCACCACACATTACCTCCAGCTCCTGCCTGTTGGGGTGTCTGATCCCCTGCTGCTGTTTAGGTAATCAAGCCTCTGCCCTACTCTCTATCTTCCTGTATCCCAACAATCCACTTCCATCAGCTGTGCTAACACAGCTGCCACAGCCTGGTAAGAGAGTACAACATGGAAGTTAACAATGGTGAAAAAGACTGCTAAAAATTTCCCTAACTACTTTCTCCATCTTCCCCCTCTCATAAAAAGTCACTGCACTCTAGTAACATGTTTGCATAATAGTAGGTTCACAAATAACTGAAATATTTAAAAAAAAACATTTTCCGTCTTAAGGTAAAGTATTGAAATGTTTAATGTTAGCTCTTAAAAGTTTGAGGAAATTATATAGGGATGCATAATGGAAAGTTTCCGGTTGCTTTAACCTACAATATACACATATATTACAGAATCACAGCATGGTTGAGGTTTGAAGGGACGTCTGGAGGGCATCTGTCCAACCTCCCTGCTCAAGCAGGGCCACCTAAAGCCACTTGCCCTGAACTGCATCTAGACAGCTTTTGAGTATCTCCAAGGAGATACTGTGCCAGTGCTCAGTCACCTTCACAGTAACAAAGTGTTTCCTGATGTTCAGACGGTACCTCCTGTGTTTCAGTCTATGCCTGTTGCCTCTGGTCCTGTCAGTTAAAGAGGATGTAATGGTCTGTGGTGAACCACGCAGATGGAAGCTAATTTATGGATTTTGTTCTAGTGCCCAATCAAACTGTGTAGCATGGGGCAGTCAGTGGCAAAATCTTCGGTTCATTTTGGGGAAAGAAAGTCTTCAGCAGTTCATGCTGAAACATGTCAGCGACTCCTGGGTTCAGGGTTTGGCACCGAACATCTTTAATTCCAAGGGTGTGAAATATTACCTCTAATCAATTCAACAAGCATTTTTCTTCCAGAATTAACGTTCATACTCACACATCTAAGCATGGATTACCACAAAATAACTTTAAAATTGAGTAGTGGGTAAGACCTGAAGCTTTTAGTTCTCCTTAAGCTCTGCTGAGCTGCTGTTCTTTAAATTGCTGCTACAGCTATATAATTTCCCTCCCAAGCATTATCAGTTGCCAGTTTTGCTTAAGTTTTAGTTTTTATTTGTTTCTTCTTGCATGAATGGTGGAAGGTAATAGGCATGTCACAGTGATGTAGCACTAATTTGGCACCACCCCTGGTGCTAACATGGCCATGTCACAGTGGGCAGCCACCAGCTCCTGGTACCAGCGCTTAGGATGTTGTGGCCATGTCGACAGTGGGCAGAACGTTGATGGTGCCCAGAATGGGTACAAAAAGGCCTGTGCCAGCCCAGTCTAGCAGTGGAGGAGAAGGCAGATGAACAAGGGCTGAAAGAAGAGGGCAGGAAGGGGAGGGCAGGGACGCAAGGGGTGCCCATGGTCATGGAGGATGGCTGCTCCTCTGTCACTTCTCCTGTGTATTGCAGACACACATGCAAACAGGGACGTGATCAGACCATGACACACTCCTGTCTTCTGCCTCCTCTGCCACTCAGCCAGAGAGTTGTCAGTGATCTACAGTGCTTCCCACATCAGATATTTATATGCATAGACAAGGTAGCACCCTGTCATGGTCTTACAGGGAGCTGGAAGCTCCTCACAGCCATGGGCAGAGGCAGCTCCACACTTTTTCCCTAGGTGGCCAAGGGCTGGCCCCACATGAGCTCCTAGCAATGAGGTGGCAATGTCACAGTGGGCAGAAAGCTGTTGGTGGCCTCTGTTAGAGTGAGGTTGGTGACATGAGTGGCTTAGGATCCTGGGTCTCCTGGCTGTCAGGCAGACATGGGATGGACAGTTGGCATCAGGCTGGAAGAGCCCCAGACAGGGATGAAGGGTCTGCCAATGGGGAGAAAGGGTGGCTGCTCTGTTTGTTGATTCTCTTGTCTTTGACAGCTGCAGCCCCCAACAGAGGCACAAACAGATCAGGGCACACTCCGGTCCTCTCCCTCCTCCACCCCTTGGCTGGAGAGTGTTGCAACTTGTACAAGGACATCAACCTAAGCATAAGGAAACATACACAGCTCCATTCTGTACCATATCATGGTCCTACAGCAGGCCAGAAGGTCCCCATAGCTGTGGACGAAGGGTGCTATGTACCCTGTTGTGGTCCTGGAGGCAGCTGGAAGGTCACCAGTGTCATGGACAAAGGGAGCTTCACACTAACTCCCCTTTTCTCTGTGAAACTTCTCTGTATCTAACCTTCTTATAAACATGCAAGAGAAAACTGGAATTTGCTTTGTGAAAAAGACAAGTCCTGAACTTCATTAGCATTATTTGTCTTAACAAAAATTTGTAATGAGAGCCTCTATGAAGTACACACTAGCACTAAAATATCCGTCTTAGCTATTTCCTGCTGATTTCCTAGATATTTGTTCTCCCAGAGAGAGCAATGGCAATTTATGAATATCCATTGTTCAGCCTTGAGGATATATTTATACTTCCCTGAAGGGAATGTATATATACGTACATGTATATGTGTGTGTATATATAGATACACATTTGCATATGTATGTTAGATGCATATTGCATAAAAGGAAAGTCACTATATAGAAACAATGTCAGATTTTGAAGGCAACTCACCTAACAGTTACAAAATGATTGCCCCTGCAGCCTCAGCCCTCCCCGCTGTGTACATGGGTCCGTTAGCCAAAAGCCTGCACAGGATGAGAAAGACTCCCTGGTCTGTGGCAGTGGAGATCAGTTGTGCCTGTTTATTGAAAGAGAAGATTTCTTTTTTCTTTTACTTTTTAATTTTTACCTTATTGATTTTTTGCTTTTTCTCTTTGATGAATATTGATTGTACTCACGCAGTGTTGCACTCATACTGGCTGCTTTATTTCTCCCTTTCTTGTTTATTCATTGCGGTAATTTACTCGGGGATATGAAAACTGCTGAGTGTCACAGAATCACAGGATCACTGAAGTTGGAAGGCACCTCTGGAGATCATCTAGTCCCTGCTCAGAGGAGGGTCAAATACAGCAGATTGCTAAGGCCCATGTCCAGACATGTTTTGAGTATCTCCAAGGATGGAGACTCCACAGCGCCTCTGGGCAACCTGCTTGAGTATTTGATCACCCTCAAATGAAAAAAAAAAAAAAATAGTATATTTAAACAGAATTTACTATATTTCAATTTGTGCCCACTGCCTTTTTTCCTGTCGCTGGATAACACTGAGAAGAGTCTGACTCTGTCTTCTTTACTCCCCACATCAGATATTTACACACATTGATAAGATACGCCTGAGGCTTCTCTTCTCCAGGATGGACAATTGCAGCTCTCTCAGTATCTTCTTATATAGTTAGAAGCTCTAAGGATTAATCATCTTTGTGCTGGCCACACTCTAGTATGTCCATGTTTCTCTCGTACTGGGGATCCCTGCAATGGACAGGGCATGCAGGTGTGTTTCACCAGTGCTGAACAGAGGTCAGCGCTCAATCTCCTTATAATGTTCTTACTAATGCTGCCCAGGACATCATTGACCTTCTTTGCTGTGAGGGTGCATTGCTGGCTCATGGTCAACCATTTGTTCACCAGGACCCCCAGGCCCTTCTCTGCAAAACTGTTTTCCAGCTGCTTGGACCTCAGTGTGGACTGGTGCCTGCAGTTATTTCTCAAAATGGCTTTGCATTTCCATTTATTGAACTGCATGAGATTCCTGTCCGGTCTTTTCTCCCACTGAATGGTAGCACAATCAGAACCCTAGAAAGTCAAGATAAACAACATCCACAGCTCTCTCCTTGTCCTCTAAGCTAGACATTTTCCTGTAGAAAGCTATCAGATCAGTCAGGCATGATTTCTCCCTTATAAATATACGCCAAGTACTCCCAATCACTTTCTTGTCCTTCATACTTTCGGAAATGACTCGCAGGATTAGTTGCTCCATGAGCTTCCCAGGAATCCAGATGAGGCCTTTAATTTCCTAGATCCCTCTTCTTGCCCTTCTTGAAGGCTGGAGTGACATCTGCTTTCTTCCAGTTCCCAGGAATCTCCCCAAAATTGCCATGAGCTTTCAAATAAAATGGAGAGTGACCTTGCAATGGAGAGTGACATGAGCCACCACCAGCTCCCTCTGCACTTACAGGTGCATTCCATCAGAGCACATGGGCTTGTATATGTCCAGCTAGTTTAAATTTTCCCTAACCTGATCCTCTTTCACCAAGAGCAAGTCTTCCTTCCTTCTCACAAGTCTCAGGGACCTGAGATTCATGTAGTCCAAACTTAACAGTGAAGATCAAGGAGAAGAAAGCATTGAGTACTTTGGCCTTTTGGTGTCCTTTGTCGTCAGGTCCCCAGCCAAACTCAGCAGTGGGCCCACATTTTTCCTAATCTTGCCTTTGCTGTTGATGACACTTGTAGAAAGTCCTTCTTGTCATTCTCCATGTCCCTTGCCAGATTCGACCTCAGATGGGCTTTGGCTTTCCTATCCTCACCTCTACACTCCCAGACAGCATCTCTTTATTCCTCCTGGATCATATTCCTCCTAGGGAAGCACTATCCCTGCTTCCACCTTCTGTTCACTTTCTTTTTATGTTTAAATTTAGTGAGGAGTTCCTTGCTCATCCATGCAGGTCTCTTGCAACCTTTGCTTAAAGATTCATCAGAATGGATGAATCTTGAGCATGGAAGAAGTGATCCTTGAAAAACAACCAGCTCTTCTGTAACCCTCCTTGCTCCAGGGTTGTTGCCCATGGGACTGAGAATCTGTTGGATGAGCACACAGTGAGGTGGGTTGAAAACTGTCTGAATGGCTGGGCCCAGAAGGTGGTGATCAGTGGTGTGAAGTCTATTTGGAAGCTAGTCACTAGAGGTGTTCCCCAGAGATCAATACTGTGCCCAGTCTTGTTCAACATCTTTGTTAATGATCAAGGTGATGGGGCAGAGTGTACCCTCAGCAATTGTGCAGACACTAAACTGGAAGGAGTGGCTCATATGCCAGAGGGTTGTGCTGCCATTCAGAGGGACCTCCACAGAACCTCATGAAATTCAACAAGGAGAAGTGTGAAGTCCTGCACCTGGGGAAAAACAGCCCCATGCACCAATATGTGCTGGGTCCCCCACAGCTGGAAAGAATTAGCAGAAAAAGATCTAGAGGTCGTGGTGGACACCAGATTGAATATGAGCCAGTAATGTGCCCTTGCAGCAAAGGCAGCTAAAAGTATCCTGGGCCGCATTAGGCAAAGCATTGCCAGCAGGTCTAGGGAGATGATCAATACCCTTTATTCAGCACTGGTCAGGCCACACCTGGAATAATGTGTCCATTCTGTGCTCCTCAGCACAAAGGAGACATGGACATACTGGAGACAGTCCAGCAGAGGGCTACAAAGATGATGAAGAGACTAGAGTATCTCTCCTATGAGGAAAGGCTAGAGAGCTGGGACTATTCAGCCTAGAGAAGAGAAGGCTCAGGGGGGATCTCATTAACATACATAAATACTTCAAGGGAGGGTGTACAAAACACAGAGCCAGGCTCTTTTCAGTGCTGTCAGTGACAGAACTAGAGACAATGAGTATGAACTGAAACACAGAAGGCTCTGTCTGAACCTCGGGAAACACTTTGTTACTGTGAGGGTGACCAAGAATTGGCACAGGTTGCCCAGGAACACTACGGAGTCTCTATCCTTGGAGATACTCAAAAGCCATCTAGACACGGTCTGGGCAACTGGCTCTAGGTGGCCCTGCCTGAGAAGAGGGACTGGACCAGATAAGCTCCAGAGGTCTCTTCCAACCTCAACCATTCTATGATTCTGTGATTCTTCCAAACATATTCCTGAGCAGGCCAAAGTCTGCTCTGCTGAAGGCCAGGTTGCAATCCTGCTTTCTGCCCTGCCCCTTCCTTGTAGAGTCTTGAACTCAACCATCTCATGCTCACTGCTGCCAAGGTTGCAAATTAACTCTGCATCCCTGAACGGTTCTTCCTTGTAAGTAGGAGATCTAGCAGAGCATCTTCCTTCATTAGCTCCTCAATCACTCATGTCTGGAAGTCACCATCAAAGCACTCCAGAAACATCCTGGATTGCTTGTGCCCTAGTGTATTATCCCTTCAGCAGGGTGGTTGATACGTACCATGAGGACTAAGGCCTGCAAACTTGAGGCTTCTTGCAGCTGTCTGAAGAAGGTTCTGAGCTGGGTCATCACCCATTCCCACGAGGAGCTCCATGCATCCCTACTGCTCTCTCACATAAAGGGCAACTCTTTCTCCTCACCATCCCAGCCTGTCCTTCCTAGGAGCCTGTACCACTCCACTGCATCACTCCAGTTGTGTGGGCTATCTCACCACGTCTCTGTGATCACAGTGAGACTGCAGCCCTGCAACTGCAGAGGGATCTCCAGTTTCTCCTGCTTGCTCCCCATGCTGCAGCTGGTGCTGCATAGGCACGTCAGAGGGCCCTGCTTGTGCCGATTCCCCATAAAGGGTACTGGAGCTTCCCCCACGTGCCATCCTCTCAGCCCATATGTGCATACATTGCAGGTGGGGCCCCTTCCACCCTGTTTCGTTGTTTTCAAGTTCTTTCCTGCTCACGTCACTCTGCGCCCTTCGCTTACAAAGCCGCTCCACAACCTCTTGGTCTTTTCTTCCCTCTCTTCACGTCCCCCATGGGTCCTAGTTTACAGCCCTCCACACCAGCTTGGCCAGCTCGTGGGCAAAGCCGGTTTTGCTGCCCCGTTCGGGTGGACCTCGCCTCTTCCCGGCGGTTCCCCATCCCACGAGACCAGCCCACCGCCTAAGCAGCCGAATTCCGGCTGCGGACACCGGCTGCGGACACCGGCTGCGCGCCGGGCTGTTGAACCGCAGGCTCCCTCCGCCCGACCCCGAGCCCTTCCCCTTCGTCGGTGGGACCGAGGGGACCCCGCCGGCACGCCGCGGCTTCGGAGCCGCCCCTCGCACCGGGCGCGGCGGCGGCGGAGCGCGGCGGCGGGGACGGGCGCGCCCGGGCCGGGGCGGCGGGGGCCGCCGGCTCCCTCTCCTGGCCCTGCGGCGGCACGGCGGCCGGCGGGGGACAGCAGCGGGCCGGGGGGCCGTGCTGGGGACAAAAGGCCACAGAAAAAAACCCCAAAAACAACAACAACAACAACAACAAAAAACACCACAAAACTTTTTTTTTTTTTTTTTTACGAGGAATTCGTATTTCCCGTTAATCCCCAGCTTCCCTTTGGTTTGTCTCACCAAAAACAAAGCGCGTTTTCTTGGCACGTCTTAATTCGTCAGAGATATTTGGTGTTGAATATATGCTAATACTTGAAGGGAAAAAAAAAATAAATCTGCTGAGTTGAGCACTCTGAGCAAGTAGAAAAATTGGGTTCAAAACCTCTCGTGAGGAAGAAACAAATGATTCCGCGTCCTATGTTTTCTTGATATGTGTGCTAAATGCTAAGCTCCAATGGGAATGTGAACAGCTCCTGCATTTAAAAAGGCTGAGCCCTGTTTCATTACGACTGGCCTGAGATTAAGCTCCTGCTTCTAGATCACAAGTGAAGAGAAGTAATATTCAGTCTTAAGGAATTGTCGGAGGTACAGAGAGGGTTGGCAATTAAGGGAAAAAAAAAGTATGGAAAAAAAAAAAACAATACCTTTTTATTTTTAATCAACCCATTGAAAAGATATAGAGAATCAAATTGTGACAGAAGTTTGCGAACTCTCAAAAAAATGTCAGCAATGTCCTCACCCAGCTTTAGTGTAACTGAGTGTAACTGAAGAGCAGAGAGGTGGACTTTATTTAGCGCACTGAGCTCATGAGCTTTGTAAAATTTATGCAAACAAGAAGAGTAATAGTGAATTTATGACAAAAGATTAGGGGTGTGTCCATGGGGAAAACTCAAGAAAGATTCACATCTTTAAGTGGATTAGCAAAACCTCATTAAGCTCCTTTGAGGATCCCCTTATTTGGTATTAAATTGTCTTTACACTTACACTAAAAGTGAGTTTTACCACTTTAAATTTACACCTTTAGTTCATCTAGATTGATTTTCCTCAGTGTCCCTGTTTAAGAAGGTCCCAAGAAATTGGATTTTAGGCAGTTTGCAGCAGCACAAAAGAGATATTAAAAACATTAGGATTCATTCTCTCAATCCAAGACCCAGGTCATTACTGCACTGTGGTGAAGAACCTTTCCTGCACTGTCTGCATCATAATATCAGATCCTATCTAGAGATGGAAACTCAAAAGCAGCTTTTCTCTTGGTTCTGTGAGCCCTTAGACTGCCACATGACAGGTAAGTGCTGTGACTGGTGAAGTTAGTCACTGTCCTGAACTTCTTTGGAAATATAGGAGAATATAGTTTGAAATTAAGACACCTAGATATAGAAGTCTATAGGGAGACACCTTATTTATGGTGGTACTGACTCCTGAGCCTCCACTGTAGTTGGTGGAGCCTCCATAGAGATGCAGCCTCTGGGGACTAAGTCTGGCTGCCTGAGCATGGGATGTCTCACCAGACAGTCGATTTTGAGACTTATTCCACATAAGAAGAGTAGATACACCTGACGTATGCTGTATGAAAAAAAAAACCAACATGAGGGCACCCCAGGTGGAATTAAATACTTCTGTTTGAGTAACTGAATGTAGCCTAAGTCTTCTAGGCTAGAAATAGCTGAGGGTTGTTTTGCCTTTATCAACCACGATGGGAGGGTGGGCACTGTCTGTGCCTTCAGACAAATACGTTTACAGGCCTTTATTTTGAACTTAGTCATAAACCTAAAATTAGTGTTGGGTTTGGTTTTTTTTTTTTTTAATTCCTGATCTGAGTCAGATATTTGATACGTGTTCAGCTGAATTTCATGTGTAGCAGAGTTTTAGGTAAGGCATAGGCACCCACATCCCCTGAACTCTTGTGACCAAGTATGGCAGTCTCAGTCATGAGCAAGAATCTTATGAATTTTGTATCTGCAGAGCTAAAGCAATTTGTAACCCTATTCTGAACATGAACTAATTTTAGGCACTAACATCCCAGTATAGATGGGACTGCAGTGTGCTGGATCTTCTGTAGAGTATCTCTTTCAGACTGGCACACAGGACATAGGGTTGCTCATGACAGTCCCTGCTCCAACACTCCTTCTGCTATTGCTAGAATTTTGGGGCTGAACAGAGGTTTCTAAGAACAAAAAGAAATTGGCGAGTGACTTTTTCCTGGCCTGTTGCTCAGTTACACTCTTATATCCTACACAAGTAAATTCTTACATGGACAATATCTGTGAGAAAAAGCCAAAATAGACTTTCTGAAAGCACCTTCTCTCCCTGTGAGTTCTTACTGGCTTTTCAGATAACTCAGCCTTTTCTTCAGAGACAAAATCAAATACGCTGCATCTCCCTCGATGGTTTTAGGAACAACTTAACAACAAGGAAAAACTGGGGGGGGGGGGGGGGGGGGCGGGGAGGGAACAACACTGTCACCTCGTAACTTCCAACAACGCCTTGATTTTGCGACAAGCTACCAAACACAAAAATGCTGTTATTTTTCTGATCTGGGGTGGAGGAGGGAGGGGGGAAATAAATACAAGCGAGAAACTTGCTCTTTTTCCGTGTTGTCCTTGCTCCTGTGAGATCGTACGAGGGGGCAGCAGCTCCAGGCGGAGCGGGCTGGGAGCGGCGCGGGGGCGGGGGGGCGGGAGCAGCCCCGGCGGCGGGGGCGGTAGGTGGCGCGCGGCCCCGGAGCGCGGCCCGAGGGGCTCCCGCTCCGCTCCCGGGGGCTCCGTCGGGCCCGAGGGGCTCCTGCTCCGCTCCCGGCACCTGGGGGCTCCGCCGGGCCCGAGGGGCTCCCGCTCTCGGCAGCTGGGGGCTCCGCCGAAGATGCGCGATCCTGGAAAGCTGGATGCTGGACAACTCTGCGAGCGTCTTCACCTTGCGCGGTTGCGGCGGTTGGCTGCCGTCCCACGAGGTTTTCCTCGCAGGCACTTTCACTCCAGCTCCTGGAGCTGCCGAACGGCGCTCGCGTAGGTCTGGTTTCAAAATTAAGGGTCTGATTTTTAAATGAGATGTCAAAAGCCGGGACTGACAAGCAGTGGGAAAGCATGGGAGGAGGCAAACCACAGGTGATGTGTGTGAACAGCTCGCAGCCACGCTGACAGCCAGGAACGGGAACCCCGGAGCGCCAACGCAGCACTCGGAGCGGCTCCCCTGACCTTGGACAAGCCACTCATGGCTCGTTCCTTCAGGTGTTGAGTTCCTCCTGCAACGCTGCCGAATAGTTTGACAAGGATCAATGGAAGTTGGGAATGTTATTCTGTTTTTGTGAAGCACTCGATTACCTATGTGACCCATTTCCCTGCCTCAGTTTCTCTGTGTATGAAAGAAGCTGCCTCATGGAATAAAAACAGGACTAAAGAGCCAAGTATTGCAGTACTCTCTCACAGAATAAGGCACTTCAGTAGTATCACTGCACTTGACTGGGACTCTTGTGTTCTCTTTTCCTTTCTCTCTTTGGAACATTACAGACCCTTGGGAAAGTCTCCAAGCCAGAAGCAGAGAAGTCTGGCAATGCCAAAAGGAAGAAAAGTGGCTAAAAATAGCCAGGCAGCCACTGTCTTGGAAATACAAGACGTATTTATAAAAGCATTAATTAAAATAAGGAGTGTCTAGTGTGTTTTATGAGATTAAATAATATGGACAACTGCAATCACTGGACAGATGTAACTGCACCAGCTCAGATGAAGCCAGATCATCTGCTGGTAGAAACTCAGCTAGCAACCCTCAGCTGAGCAGCTGTGCAGCCAAAAAAGGAAAGCTCATTTATCAAGGATGAACCAAGGACTTCTCTTTACTCACCTTTTTCTTTTTCCTTTTTTCTCCCTCTCTTTTTCTTTTTTTTTTTTCTCTTTTCCTTTTCCTTTCTTTTTTTAATTTTTTTTTTTTTTTTAGAAATAGAGTTAGGGAAAAGTATGACAGCAAAGACAGTCTGCTTTACCTGACTGCCTGGAGAATTTTTACCTGAATGCTTCTACTTGATTCCTAGAACAGGGAAGGTGAGAGCAGAGTGCTATGGGGAGCATGTTTTTGACAGGGAAATACCTGACCTTGGACATTGCCTCATCCCTGAAATTTTTCCATAGGCAGTGCTTTTAAAAATAATAATAAAAAAATACCCTGGATATTTTCTGTCTTACTGAAGAAGATGCAGACATCTTAAAAGACACTAAGAAACTAAGTTAAGAACCAATTTCCTCTGCATCCTCAGCTCATTTCAAATTGCCAGTGTGGGTGTGTCCTTCCTCACCTCACCCCCTCCTAGACATGAGGCCGAAAACCAGATTTCCTTCACACATAATTTCCCACAGTACATTCAACTCCATTTTGGTCCACTTTCTACCACCAGATTATTGGGTTACGTCTGATCCATCTCGGTTGTTTTTTTTTTGTTTCTTTGTCTTTGTGTAGGACGAGTGTTTCCATCACACTGCGTGCCTGAAGTGGAAGCTGACTTCTAGACCATTCCATAAACTAGGGAACAGAAATCTGGGCTCAACCTGCAACCCGAGAAGGACTCTTTAAATGTACAGATTTTCCCATTGTCTTCGTCTGTAACACTATACACCCACGACATGCCACAAACACAACCAGCTCACAGGTTTTAAGATCACACATGTTAGGGCGACTTGCTGAATTATAGATCAAAGTATTTGACATTTTATAGGTTATTAGAGTATCTAGAGGTAGAAGCTGTTAGCAAATAGTTAAAAAGAAAAGATAATTGACAATGCTTTCATTAGAGAGAGAGAAAAACAGAGAAAGAAGCTGTTATCAGTGCCAATCAACATCGGAGACTGAAATCTTGGGCAGTTCTGAGGAGAGGAATTTGTTTTCAATCCTTTCCTTCTAGCAGTATTATAGAGACAGAAATCCAGGTCCCTGATTAACCCCTGAGTAAAGAATAACCTTCACCTAGAGAGGTCTGCTTTCAAAAGAGTTGGCCCCTGTAACTAGAGCCTGTTCAATTATTCTTCTTCAAAGAGAGCAGGCAACCAAGAATGTCAGCTTCATAGAAGGAGCTATAATTTCGAAGCAACTTCCTGTTTGTCGATTTATTTTTTTGATCTCATGGTGTTGTAAATAGGAGGAAATGGCAAGAACGAGATTTTTTCTTTTGTTTTTTTGTTCCATGTTACCTTTTGCAGTTGTAAGGTTGCTTTCTGGCTTTGTTTATAGCTACCAAATACCTGATGAATTTAAATGTGCCAGATAACATATTGCAGTCTTCCTGTCCAAAATCAAATAATGGCCTTCACTCTAAAAAAGCTCAACAACCACAAGAAAAAAAAAAGAAACGTCAACCCCAAATCACAGATTATTCAGAAGAAAAAGACACATAGCTGAAGCTGGGTTTAGACATGAAGTATCTCCCTGGAAGAAGTCAGCCTGTCAAAATCTCTTTCTTGGCAAGGTCCCAGAAGGGGAGTATTTTCACAAAGATGAAAAGAGTGTTAAATGCTAACATTCTTCCAGATTGGATATGCATTCCTCCTTCTACATATTTTTGTTATGAAACAAATGCATTTTGGTAAATTTAGGGAAGTGTTTCTGTGTTTCCTCCTCTACTGTATATTTTGTGTGATAATATGGCACTGATTTCCTATCTAATTTAAAACAGTTAAAATAACTGGTAACATCTAGTAGCTTTCTGTTCTTCCAACCTTTATTTTCTCTTCTGCATATTTTAAAGCGGAGTGGGGAGTTGGCTGGCATTGTTTACTTTTTGTTACTTTTCTGTTTTAGAATAAGAACACACAGGCTTTGACCTTCTCCCTTCTGTTCCTGACTGCCTCCCCATCGCTAAGCTTTTCTGTTCAGTGTCCCACATTACATGGCGGAAAGAAATGTTTGGATTTAAACTCTGATGTTTTACAGTCTGAGATCCAGCTCTTGAAGGACAATAAAAATCTTTATCAAAAGACATGCTGGTTCCTTTCAAACATTCCTCCAGTATTTGGAAGCCAGAAGATACACGTACTCTGTTCTCCTTGTCATAGTCCCTTATATTTCACGGCGTTATACCTCTGACTTGGGGGCGTCAAAATTAGTGTTTGCCCATGATCTCAAAAACAAAACAAAAGCAGAAGCAACAACAAAAAGAAGGGGGGAAAAAAAGAAAAATGAATCTATAATCTTCTCCCAAAATACATCTTCTGTGTAACCTCAGGACAAATGAGTATGTGAACGGTATCTACACGGACAGACGCTTTCACAAATATCCCTATAAACCTAACGTGTGCTCTTTGGGGTGTACAGGAGCTGTGCAGTATAGGCTGGCTTCATCTCAGAGGCTGAAAAGCTGCAGCCTGATAACCTTCGACATACTCAGATGGTACTGGATACATGTGATGTACAGATATCAAGTGCTACTCCTGTCTCATTAGGAGATTGAACCTTTGTCTTATCTTTTAAACTATGCTTTTTCTTTCTACCAGAGTACCCTTTGTCAAATGCTTATTCTTCCCAGGGAAATAGGTTGTTTTATTCAGCTTGTATCTTCATATGTGTTTTCCTAATCCCTTTTTTTTCCTACATGCCTATCGCCATTTTAAATAAAGTGACCTTCACAAAATGGTGTCAGTGAGACATATCAAGCTTTCACAGATCGCAAATGTTGGGCTAGAGAAATAGGTAGGTGGAACGTGGTTTGGAAAAAAAAATACACTAAGGAAATTAAATTATTGTGAAGTCTTACCTTCCTGTCTCTGTCTAGAAAAAAAAAATTGTAATTTGTAAACAAATTCTAACATTCAATTCCTAATCTGCGAAGGCAAACTCAGCCTCTACCGTGGGTATGCTTCCACTCCAAGCAAAGCCTCCACCAAGGCAATCGTAGCTGACATCCCCTCAGGATCACTTCTAGCATGTGCAGCCTGCGAGTTTCCTTGGAAACTGCCATGCAGCAAGCATGAGATTATGGCACATGACTGCTAAGCTGTATAGCTTTACCTAGGAAGAAAATAAAGGAATCTGAGAATGGAGACCGGGATTGCAATCCACCTCCCAAGGATGGGAACTGCTGATTTTCAACCTGAGGTTTCTAACGGCCAATGGATTACTTTTATGCAGTCACAAAAGATAATGAAGTAAAGCAAATCTGCCGCTTATAAGCTTATGTTCATTCCATAACAGCCTGTTTTTCTGCTGGGAGGGGGGCAAAACTGAAAGGCAAGCCTGAAAACCACCACACCCTCCAAGGAGCTTTTGCAACAAGTCAGCTATGAGGCCTTATGACATTTTCCTTAGATTGAACTAATCAGGATAAGCTGCCTCATATGGGCCCTTTTTAAAAAAAGCGTTCCCTCTCCAGATTTCTGTGGTTATACAATGCTGAAGGTGAGAACTCATTAATGGCTGTAATGGGCCAGCCAAGTGTCCACCAAGCTCATCAGCCTGTACCTGACAGAATCTATAATAAATAACCTGGAGAAGAATGTAAGTACAAAAGCAGCACATGATTCTTTGTGTTCAGGCACTCTTGACAAATTTACCTGCCATGGACTTAGCCATTTTGGAACTCTCACCAGCCTCCAGCCCCATTCCCCTCCTGCAGCAAGCAGTCCCATGGGTTACCTTGGTGCCGAGTGAAGGAGTTTTTCCTTTTGTTTATTACGCATCCGGGTCCTGCTGGTTTCCTTTGATGACTTTTAGCTCTTGTATGGAAAAGACAGTGAGCGATTGTTCCCTATTCACCTACTCCTTTCTACTGATGATTTTACAGCTCCTCTATCGGATCCCACTCCAGTCATCCCAGTTTGATGCTGGAGAGCACTAGTCTCATTGTTTTACAGTGCGCTTTTACATGCAGTTTATCTGTGGCGATGTCAGGTCGGAGCATGCATTTTCTTGTAGTTTTATTAGGCGAGACTGATTAGCTGTGTCCTCAAATATATAATTTAGCCTGTGGGCTTTGTAGTCTCCATATGAATTTGACCCAGGATATACAGGTCACAGGAAAGCTTAATGATTTGGGTATTTAGATGATCTGCAGGAGCCTAACTTCACTGCTGCTGTCCCCTTGCAGCAATAATTGTTATACTCAGCCTCGAATTCATTAGTATTAACTTGTATTGACTTCAAAGGTTCTGATCTAAATCCCCCCTCCCCAGGCTGATATCTTTCTGGGAATCTGCTGCACCCCCCAGATCCTGCCAGGAGCTCCCAGCCCTGGGGCAGTCAGAGCACCCACCCGGAGCACCCACCCAGAGCACCCACCCCAAGCCATCTGGCGTCTGCCCGCATCCCGCTGAGGCACCGGCAGCCTGAAGGACATCTGCCCGAAACAAATGGCGACCTCTGTCATCTGGGCCATCAATTGTTCCAACATCTGGCAACTGGCTTTCTTATGAGAGCTGACATTTGGCTTTTTCGGACTGAGGATTTTAGGATCCATGGGCCAGAGTTGAAAATGAGACAGGTCCCAATTTTTTTTTATGTCACTAGAATCCAAATTAGCTTTTTTTTTTTTTTTGGTATGTACTTCAAATGGCTTGCAGTGACTTGGAATAACAAGTAAAGTAAAGAACTCAAAGCAAAAAATCAAATTATCACAGTGAGAGAATCTTTTTGACAAATTTTTGCTGGTCTTATCCTATTCCTGCATTGAGTTAATACCTTAACTGCAGCTGCAGCAACTTCTTTAAATTCTGTTACAGAGACTCTCCTAAATCTTAGTCATGCTTTTAATGAAATACAGTTAATAATGTTATTGCAGTCGTCTCCACTGAACTTAGGTGCTTGTCCATGTGTGATCCTATCCAACCTTATATATGTACCCATGTGTACAATAACAGCTAGATGGTCTGACCCCCTGTGTTCACTCTCTCTTTTCGTAACTTTTCTCCACAAAACCAAATACACCAAAGACAGATGTCAGAGTGCCTCTAAATTTGAAACATTTCAATGTGCCAAATGTGCCTTTGGTCTTTACCTGCATTCATAAAACAACTTGGGAAAAAAAAAAAAAAAGAAATTGAAGAAGAATGAAATCCTTGAAATCTTGGCAAAGCTAATACTGAACTCTTGAGAACTGCGGACAGGTATTGTATATGTTTGTATTGTGTTACCTCAGTCTCACAGATGGCTACAAATAAAATACATGTTTAAAAGACAATATTTTGTCTTTGTCTTGACAATTTTCAAGCTACAAAAACTGTCTTTTAAAGATTCCTTCCTTAAACTGCTGGCAGATTTGACATAAAACAGAAGGGGAAAAATAGCAAATAACTAACAAATAAGCAACTAAAATAAACTTTCAGAACGAAGAAATAAATGTTATCAACCACTGAAAAAACAGAATCCAAATAAAATACAAATGTGACAAACATGCAGGTATAAAGACACACAGTTGTTAAAATGCATAGGGCCAAATGTATTATTTAAAATCTACTAACTACAATATCTAATATAGACTTTTATATTTAATTGAACTAGTCAGCATGAGCAGATACTAAGGTACAGTGGCTGCACTGATTTATCAAAACACCAAACCTTCAAATAGTTGACTCCAGAGGAAGAAAAAAAAAAATCTAAGTGGAAATACTTATTTTTCTCTGTGTTGAGGTTTCATCTGGGCTCCCTGTGAAAAACGGAGATGGAAAACAATACTGTCGAGCTACACAGCCCCATTTCAAGCACCTCGCTGCAGCAGTCAATGACGGATTCTGAAATGGAGTTAGGCTTGTTTAGCATGCCTGCAGGGTCACGCGGAGTGACCCGTTCCCCTCTGGTTTCACTTAAAACTTAGATTTTCTCCATGAAGATAACATGTTCCTCTGATATTTCGTTACCTGGTCTCCAGAAAGATCTCATTTTTCATAGTGTAATTTTTAACCTTTGCTTAAGATGGCTTTTTTTAACATAAACTCTTTTAACCTGATCTGTTTCCTCAAAGAACACGTGCTTGGAAGGAAAATGTTTGGTTATTGAAATAGCAAATCAAAGTTCACTGTGGTTTGAGCTTGCTAGGTTATAAAGGATTGTTAAGGCAATTGTTAAGTGTTCTCACTTTCATTTCTTTTGATATTGCGTGCTATAAACATATGAATATTCATATAGATAAACTGATTCTGTACATGCTTATACTGAGGGCTTTTGTACTGAAATAAATCATGATCTGGCACTTCCATGGCTTTGCTTTGATTTCAGAAACACATGCAATTCATTATATTAATGCAAATACAAAAAAAAATGTTTAAAAATAGATTAAATTATGACGGAAATTTTCATGCAAAATGCCAACAAACAGCTCAACCATCTTCTGAGTGTGAAATGCTCCGAAGTATTGTGCTTGTACTGAGGCTTTCCGACGGAACTAGAAAAATATCTGGCCAGATCCTTCCTGGAGTAAACTGGTGTCAAGTGAGGTATAGACTGGCGCTGGGAGATCTGGCTGAGTGTATTCAACTGAGAACACGCTGCTCTTCGTCTGACAGCCGTAGAGGCATATTGGATACAATATCTGTGCGAGTGCTTCGCTTATCGTGCTGGGGGAACAGCGAGTCACGGACCACCTCCCTGCCCAAGTGCCCCCTTAAGAGGCCTGATTGGCATGTGAGGAATGCGAGGATTAGTGATGTAAACTGCGGCAAATCCGGAGTTTAAAGAGGGCAGAACCCATTTAAATATGTCACTAGGAGCTTGGAATTGCATTTTCCTATTTCGCTTTCGCCAGTCTTTGCTTCTTAAACCTCCTGACTTGTACTTTGAAAACTCTGCTAGCTGACCCAGTCATGAGAACGACCTCCCCCTCCCACTGCACTCTCAGAGAGTCCCCTCTTTGTCCATCCTTCTATGCTCCATTTCTCAAACTGTTCATTTATTTTTGTTTTTAAGAAGGGAAGAGTATGGTGTGTTGTTTATGTGGCAAAGCAGATGTTTCAGGCAGTGGGCCTATCCCTGAGAAACCACAAACAATTCAGAGCATCGTTGCTTGCACAAACATAAAGCCTTTCAACCCAGGAAACCTCCCCTAAATCCGACCCACCTGCAGAATCCCTCCCTGAGAAAAGCACAACTGATGAAATCAGTACAGCTACTCATCACCTCTGAGACCATGGTTTCACGTGAGGATTTTTACTGGTGGAAAGCCAATTTAAGAAGTTTCATCCCCCTTTTTGCTCTCACCTGCTCATTCCTTTCTCTGCTTCCCCACCTCTGGTGGGGGAAGCTTATCAGTCCTTCAGCAAGGCTAATTCTTTCATTGGTATCGCTGCTGACAGCTGGAGCGATGCAGGTTAATAAACAAAGAAAAACAACACTTGAGGAAGGGTGGGAGAGAGTGTCTGTTAGCTTAGATCATTTCACTGAACCAGTTTTGAGTATGGTCACCCAGACAGTTGAATTGCCACATCTGAGTACCAACATAGGAGGGGAAGACTGCTCTTAAACTAGCTTTGCAACTTGAAAAATTATAATGTGGAATCTCAGCCTGGTTTCTTGGGTGTGTGGAGTAATATACATTAAGGAATCATATTACACCTGACAGAAATGCAACCAAATCTGTTGCACAATTACTGGTTTTGGGAGCGTAAGATAACAAATTCTGATAGAATCTGTATGAAGACGTTGGGACTTGTGCAAGGGCTGATTTCTTTCTTTCCATTCTCAGGAACATCGAGGCATGGCAGATTTTATATTCTTCTTACACACTCAGTTCTGATCCTCCTCATCTCACAGGTTGCCAGAAAAATGGAAGAAGTTTAGAGAAGAACAACAAGGACAACTGAAGCAGTGGAAGATCTTCCTCAGAGGCAAGAACTAAATAAACCAGGTGACATTGCTTTGGAAAAGGAAACTCTAGAGGGACCGGAGAAACGCCTATGCAATCACGAGTGGTGTGGAGATGGTACGTAAGGATGTCTTGCTCATTTTTTCATCTCAGTACAAAAATATTGGGGTACTAAGTAAAACGAGCATGATGTAAACTGAATACAGACAAAAGAAAGTATTTTTTCACGCTGTTTATAACCAAGGTGGGGAACTTGCTACTACAGGATGCTATGAGTGCTCAAAACTCACTTCGATTCAAGGGGAGAATGAGCAAGGAAGGTAAATCTATGAATGGAAATATCTGGAAAGCAAACTTGACACAGGAGGCCCTGAGGTTCAACTAGTGGAGGCTATTTGGAGAAATATCAGTGTATGCCTCCACATTCTTCTATACTTCCCTGGGTACACACATTCGTCACTGCCAGAGACAGGATACCAGGCCGTATGGGCTTGGACTTGATCCAGAGCATCTGTTCTGATGTTCTACAACACTGTAAAACTGTATAAATCTGGAGACATCCTTGTGTTCCTGCATGTTACATGTTGCTCTGTTCTTACACGGGCACGATAGCAAAATGACCCTCCATTGTATCTACAAAAGAGTGGTGTGGACCTGTGTCCAAGTCCCAGACTGGGGAGTAGAGAGGGGTGTTCCCTCATCCTTGGATCCAGGATAGATGGGAACCAGTGAATCTGGTAGTCTGATCCTCATCCTGCCCCATACAGGAAGGACTTTTAGGGCTTAAGATAACAATCCAGGACTCACTTCAGTGACTGATTGAGAGCTAAGGGCATTTGGTGCTTGTTAAGAGACACCACACACATCAGTTAATACATCCAAATAGCTAATAGTCGTGGTGCTGTTGGTTCCAGCTGTCAACCCTTCAGTGCTTGAGCACTTGTGTTTACAAAATACAGATCTTTTAGAGCTTATTTGAAAAGACAATTTCTCATGCAGTACATTTTGTGACCTAAAAATCAACGTATTTAACAAATGTACAGAGGCACTAATTGTCTTAGTCTATCGAGACTGGTAAAGTAATGAATAAATAGATATGTGCAGGTGTTTGACTAAGCTTCTGTTCAAAGTCCTATAAAAGGAAGTATTAGAAGAAAAGGCTTATGTTCATCTGTATTTTCCTTTTAATAATCCCGTCATGTTTAATGTTGCACTATTACATAGTTCTTATTTTGCATAAATACATGATGATTATAGTTGTATAACCTTGGCAACAGAGTGTCCTCTTGAGGCAGCCTGAAATAGAAGAGAAACGCAGATTATACTATCCAACTGCCCTTTTGGGAACGATATTTTATTATATTTTATTTCCTTTCCATAAAATTCAAAGAAAATGAAGGTAATTTGGGTTCTACAAAACCAATGATAAGCTGGTGGAGGGAATTCCTAAATCACCCTCAGGCAAAGCCATACACAGAAGTGTAGGCAAAGATGGGTGAGAAGATCAGACTATACTCACGCACACCTTAAACTCAACCTTCTGAACGAAGGGGTTTGAGATTTCAAGCAGGAACTTGTATAAAAATGATTAATTTATGAAAATTGTGAGGCCAAATCTCAGACACAGGAAACAAATGTAGCTTACTACCAGGTGGAAAATGACACATGGGGGAAAGGAAGTACTAAAAACGGAGGGTCAGGTTGTTCATTAGTTTATACAGCCTGAGAACGTGGCCCAGGGAGTCTCTCAGGCTGGCCATTAGGGCCATTGTAAAAGCCATTAGGACTAGCCTGTGATGTCAGTGATAAGCTCAGCTTTCATTTAATAACACAAAATAAAGACCTTTTTCATGGCGGAGATAGAATCTTAGTCAGCTTGCCTACTACTGAAAGAAAACAAAACCAAAAACCTTTCATATGGATAGGCAACTCGCTATTTTTTGACACTAAATTGACTCTTGGTCTGTTATCTGGGGCAGACTGAAATGTCGCTTCTTATAACCAAGCCAGCATTCATTTGTTTAGGGGAAGTGTTTTCTCTTTAGTGCCTCATCAGAAGCAGGATGAAAATGCTTCACAGAGCAACGGCACTATATACCCTCGACACGCAAATTATGAGTTTTGCCTATGTGGGGAGAAAAGGGCTAAGCCCTTTACTATAGTATGAAAAGGATAACGCTAAAAAGATTGTTCGATGAATCAGTGGAATAATCTCTGACGAATCCCACAGGAATAAACCTTTGCAGCTAAGGAAGGGCATAGCTTCAACTTCACCGTTGAAGGGCTGGTGCTTTTATTCTCTGGCACGGAAAGTGAAAGAGTGCCTCATTAGCATGTGAGCCCATTAATCTTGCATTTGGCATGTGAATTTCCATGTGATTTGAACATCTGCCTGGAAGGTACCTCTCTAATTAGAACAGATATGTTATTTTGGAATTAAAATAAATATCAAAACATATTTCTGTCTTTCAGCTTGTCTTCATGCTACCTGTGCTGAAGTAATCATGGATGAAACTTGTCAAGTCCCAAGGGTGCTAATATCTCATTAAGAATGCACACGGTAGTAGGGTAATTCAATACTTGTCTATGGAATGTGTCTCTACAGGGTTATATTGCTGCTAGATCATGGGAACACCAGATACCACTGGCAAAACCCTTGCCTGCAGCTTACAACACAGGCGTCTGTAAATAATAAACTTCTGTTTAATGTCATGCTGTTTAGCACAACAGTTCCTTCAGTGCTGTGAGAAACAACGCTTGTAACCTAAAAAGTGGTGATCGAGAAGTCATGGGAGGATTTCCCTCTGCAGACTAGCCTTGAATGCTTACAAATCAAACCTCCACTTTCTGGCTGGAGCTGGAAAGGACAAATGAGAGACTGGCTGCCAGATCTCCCGTGAAGGAGTCCTGGCAACTTCAGTGGGCATCTTCTATTGGAGCATAGATTTACCGAATGGTTGTCAGCAATCTCCTTACAATGACAGAGATTAACTGGAGCCCACATGAGACTGCAGCGCTTGGGAAAGTTAAAAGTGACCCTACCTCCTGTTTTCAGAGCGGCTTCCTATGTGCACAAGTTCTTGTGGAAATTGCTGTCCTTTATTACAATTTGTGAGGGTTTTATGAGCAAATATGGGCAGAGATGGGACTCCAGAAAAAGTGAAGGCATCTCTCTGCGATATCTTTTTGAACAGAAGCAGCATGACCTCATACAGGAAAATCATCTGAGGGGAAGGACGTGACAGAAACGGCAGCCACAGCCACACTGGCAAACCGGAGGTGAGGCTGAATCATGGAACAAAAGGTGTTTCGTTCACATAAGCCTGAACCATCATCTGCACACCCACCACGCTTGAGTCATCCATCCCCACATAGGCATTGACACTATCTATTCAAGATGGCAAGGATACTAACAGTGACAGTGTTCTAATATTGTTCTATCCCCTATATTCCATATATAGTACATTCAACTTCTCTTCCTCATGGTTTCCCAGCCGTGGAAGGAACCTCAGATGAGGTAGACACAGGATTGAAGGTGCATTTGTGAAAAGATTTTTTAAAGAAAGACAGAAAAGAGTGCAGAAGGGACTGTGCTTTCAGGCTTTTGTTTCCGTCCCACCACAGCAAAAGGAGATGAGGGGCATGAGTTACAGAAGAGATGGAAATATACTTCTTACACTTCCACATACAAAATCACACTTGTTGGCCTTACGAGTGAGAATAAGGAAAAACTATTATTTGTAAGATTCTAGTATGGACTTTGATAGGTATATGAGTCTATGTATGTTACTGGCAGTATGAGAATCATCACTCATCCTGGTTTGAAATGAACTCATACAGGAATTTTTTGTTCTAGAAATAGAGTGGAGAAAAATATTATTGTCAGTGCACAAAATGAGAAAAGGATGTGATCAAGCTTAAAAGGGAAAAATAGATAATGGTGGTCTCCCGTTTCCTTAAGGAAAAAGGAAATAAAATATTCTAAGCCTGGCAAACTGCATCCTTTTTCGGTGTCGGTTCAGTTACAATTTTACAGAGTCACATAGTGCATAAAATAATACACGTTAAGTAATGCACGCTTCTAGGTGCGGAGCTAAGATCTACTCTCCCTTGCAGATGGGACACTTGGTCATCACAACAATTTTCGGTAGTATTGGTATTTTTGCTAATACTGACAGTGTACTTCAAACCACAAACATAGCAAAAGGTCCAACTGATGACAGTCAAAACATACGCCTCACTTTCTGTATGAAGGACACTCAATTTGTCTTGCCACTGTTTGGCATTTATATTAATAACAACGACAATAATAATAATTCAAAGTGTCAGCAAAGTGCTAATTGCTTTAGAAGCATATGGGGACAAGCAGCTGATAGTCTGAAGAAATCAGAGATACGGATAGCTAGTATTATTGAACAAAGTTTAATAGTTTAAGCAGAGCTATATGCTTGTCTGACACCCATTCCTCTCCCGTGCACAAAAAGCTCATCTTTTTGTAGGGAGCCATTTCAGGCTGTAGTGTTCCAAGATTGGATGTCACAGAAACAGAGTCTGGGCCAGTTATGATAATTCTCTTTATCTGTATTTAAAATTAATCTAAAGGAAATGGTGACACTTCAACACACCTGGCTGATTAAAGCGTAGTCTGTAGCTGACTGAAGTTAGCAGAAAGACTTTTATTGATTTCAGTGGAGTTCAGATCATGCTATTTAATCCATTTTGCTTATCGGTCTCATTTATCCCATGAGTGAACACGAGTTGAAAAAAGAGATTGAATGTAAGTGAAAAAGGCCCCAATGAAACTGTATCTCTGATTCTTTCTGTAAGAAAAAATGACTAAGTAGTAGTAGGCCTATCTAAGAATAAATAAAATACCTCCCTTACTTCCTTCATCATCATCTTCTCTTTTCTAAGACCTTTGCCTTTTTTTGAGTAAAAACTGTGTCTTCACCTGTAGTGTAGAAGCATTTAGCACATTGTGGATTCTTCTGAAATCTAAATAATAAGCAATGATGATGCATTGATTAATTTCATACAGATGATGAAGTCTTATAAGTAGCTACAAAGAGTTAGTAAAGGGACCACAGAAAATGATTAGGACATAATTTTTCTGGTAGCTGTTAGAGCTTTTAGACTGAGATTCAATAATGAGCTCAAAAGGACGTTTGACTTCATTTTCTTTTAGGATTTCTTTCACACAATCATGGCTGCAATCTGGCAATTCTAGAAACATGTAGGAATCAATGAACATGTTGATTTAATAAGTGTTAGTAGATGAGTTGAAAAGTTAATCACAGACTGGACAAACAGAGCAACGCAGCATATGAGCTATATCCTCCTGTGAGGTTCTTCAATACCAAACACAATAGGACCTCAGTTTTGTGTGAGGACCTCAGGGCATTGTTGAAATCTCAGCAACATACGAATGTGCATTTCTGAGTCCTTTGAAACTCCTGTGAGAAACTTCCCTTGATACTTCATTCGGCAGTTATGTAAAGCTGAAAGTTGAGTTTCCTTGAATTCGCACTTTTTGAATTCCTGTTCTGTTTAAACCCAAACAATGCAGGCAGGTTCTGGTGAACCTGCTGAAGTTCTTGCACTTCCTTGTAACTACCTTTTAGACAATCAGCCTACATATGATACTAACCTAGAATTGTTCTCAGTTTATGTATAAATATCTAATCCTTTTGTGAATCCCACTGTACATACTGTATCTCAGGAACTCAGCTTCAGTAAAGAAAATACTCAAAAACGTTCAAGAAATTGAACATCTTACATAGCACTTCAACCTCATAACCTTTTCAGATCTTTTAGGCAAGCAGAATTTCTCCCTGCTACTTATCAGACATTTCAAAACATAGTTCCTCAAGGCAGAGTGCACCTCTCAACTCCTCAGCCTTCTGCTTCTCAGTCTTCCCCAAGGCCCTTGACAGACATGTTAGACCAAGCAGAGCACCATGTTATAGAGCTAGATGATTTCCAGTCCTGGACAGACTTACTTTGACTTAGTGTTGCTCTCTGCTCTGTGCAGTTTTTGTTTTGTTTGAATCTACATGGAGCTAGAAGTAAGATATTGCCATGATTTCAGCATGTCGCTAGAAGACACATAGGTCACAGGGATGGTTTTGGAAGGAGAGGTATAGACCAGGGGCCAGCCTGGGGTATGTGTGGATCCTAATGACTATTTAGAGCCTGCACAGGTGATTGAAAAAACTCCCACTGTTTTCATTGATAGAGGACTGAGCTCTTGATTCTGCTCTGGCTGTTAAAGCTGGAGCAAACAGTAACGTCTTTTGCATCTGCCACCACAAGAAAAGGAGTAAATTTTAACTGATTCTGATCAGCAATCTGAATTGAGGCAAGGAAACAGAAAATATTTGAGAATCACTAAAGCACACAGACGTTGTTCACAATAGCATGTGATTAGAATACAAGGGAAACAAGATACTTTTCATTTTTAAAAGTGATCTCTTTTACTCACCTCTCTTTTCTCAGAAGTAAATGCCTCAGTTTTTTCCTCCTGCAAGCAGAGACTTTGCGGTTGCCCATAAACATACAGTTCCAATACAATTTCATTAGAAGTTGGCAATAATAATACAAGTGTCTGTCTGAAGAAAATAATGTCTTGTTATGCCATTAGCCAAAACCCCACAACTTTTTCACAAGATCAGGTTTTTTTTTTTTTTAATTTTCATTCAAAATCACTTGGTTAGAAAGTTTGAGGGTTTCTTTTGCTTTTAATTTAGGAAAAATCATCTTTTTGACAAAAGGGTGCAAACTGACTGTGTTTCCCTAAATTTCTTTCAACACTGCCACTTCACTGGTTTGTTGACCTTCTGACATTGAGGATAACATACAGGCAATTTTAGAGAACTATCAATCCGGAAAGAATGGATAGATTACAATACAAAGCAGTCTTGTTTGGGGGGTCTGGAATCCATTCGAAGCTTTGTTTGCTTTTCTTGCATTTAATTTTAGATACTTAACTGAAGTTCCCCACTCACCCCATAGAAGCAAAGTGAAGGAGAAAAGCACTTAAAAGAGAGCAATGCAGAGGACAAGATCTCCAGCTGCCTACTTCCTTCCACTGAATCTTCAGCTCCATCCCTGACTTGGGTGCCTCATACAGGTGCTGAAGGTAAGGTTGAAAGATTCCAGGTTTAGGAACAATAGACCATTGCAACACTTCTCAGGTGACAATGTCACCTTCCTCATCTCTGTGAAAAAGTTTCTGAAACAACAGAGTTCAGGGATTAGAGAAGGATATATTATCACCTGAGATGTACTGCAATGATTTTGTAAGTATATCTCTTCTGAAACCTTGCAGACACATTAGCCTTGGCCTCACTGCTCAAAAGGTATGTGTTTTTCACTTGGAGCAACTAACATATTACCTTGCTCTAAAGCAAAACTGATGGGAAGACATAGTTTAATATTTTTTACGATCAGTCAGGCAACATGAGTTTGAAGTATAGTGTAACACTGGTGATCTCATCTTGTGGTGAAACTGCAGTGTCTCATCTTCACTGTGTTTTTATCCTGGGACAGTTCAAGCATGTTAATGGTTCTTGAATGAACCCACCTGTCTTTGGCAGTAAAGTCCATGCCTTTGTGTATAACAGTCAGCAATAACCACAGCTAAGAACTGTTGATGCCCAGATTCTTTAAAACCTAGCAATATTTCACTGACAATGTTACTAAGGTAAAAAAGACATTAAAAATGTCATTGCATAAATCTAAAATTTACTATCCTTAGGAAACCTGCAGGAATGGTGATAAGAAGCATAGGAACAGAATTCTCTTGAATTATACCTTAAAAGAGTTCCTCTGGAAAAAAACAAAAACAGCTTCCTCGGTCATACACCCAGCAGGATGTACCAGTTTACGCAAAGGACCTTACCCTCATCCTGCTTGGGTCTGATCTTCTCTAGCAGAACACAAGGGGATCCCTTGACTTCAGCAAGAACTACTACCCCCATAAGAAAAAAATGCCAAATCTCAAAGCTTTCTTGATATCTAATACTTCTACAGCTACACCTACACTGCTTAGGACATTTATACCAGTCCTTGATCCTCAAACTATGCAATCCTGAATGGCTCATGTCCATGTAGGTTAGAGCTAACTGCTTCAAGAGCAAACTGGTTGCATCTAAACCGCTTACTACTTGAGCCAGATTTCTGCTCTGGGAGTTTTGTTTGTTTGTTTTGGTTGATTGGTTGTCTGGCTTGTTTGTTTGGTTTTTTTGATTTCCCAGTTCAAAATGCTTGAAATACCATGAGAAGTGTTTTACAGCCCGCCAGGGCAATTGTTCTCAGAATTGCAACCAAATTTCATCCCAGAAAGGTCTAACTGCTTTACTCTGAAAGAGAGCTTGGGTGTGAAGTTGTACATACACAGGGCGTATAATGAAGAGATTGCAACTTGGAGTAAAGAAGGGACCTGACTTTTATGATAGTGTAAGCAGGCATACACTTAGAAGACATTATAATCAATCATGTAAAAATGCCTAAAAACCCGTAAGTAGATATTTGGATTGAATCACAGATATGATTATATATTTCCTTTTACAAAGTTCTTATATCTTGGTTCAAAAAATACTTCCTCTTAGACTACAGTCTTTCTACATTCCTTACTCTATTGGACTATCTCAAATACAGCTATTGGGCACAAGCTCTAATTCAGGAAATTTCACTGAAACATAAGAAAAAGGTTTTTTGACTGCGAGCATGATCAAACACTGGCACAGGTTGCCCAAAGAAGCTGTGGAGTTTCCATCCTTGGGAATATTCAAAACCTAACTGGACATGCTCCTGAGCAACCTGTTGTAGGTGACCCCGCTTTGAGCAGGGGGATGATTCTGTCATTCTGTGATTTATTTCTGGAGAAAATTCAGGGTTTTCATATTCTAAGGCTCATAAACTTCTTAATGTAAACAGTGGTCAAGATGTGTCAGTTTATGCCTTTATGTTGTGCTGCGATTCAAACAGATCAATACTAAACACAGCAGAAAAAGAACAAAACTGGGAGGCATATTGGGTCTTTTTCTGTCTTTTTTCAGATGCTTATTAAATCCCATATTTTGTATTCGGAAAAGTAATTACCAATTAAGCTACGCTTAGTCTAGATGGTCTATGTCAAGGTTTCTGCTAACGAAAATAAAACAATGAAATTACTTTACTAATTGTACACATGGATCACAGTTCTCTAAATTCTGCCCTGCAGTACTGGTAAACATCCCTGAACATTCCTGCGTGAAGCACTTGTTTGCCCTCTGGTGAACCAAGAGTGAATGTGGACTGTCAAATGTTGCATGAAATAATTTAATTGCCATGAATAGATATTAATTTTTTCCCTTTTTATAAACTCTAGAGTAGCACTGATATTATACAGTGGACTTGTGATATTTGTAACACATAGAAAAACTTTCATTTCTGAAAAACTTCTATATATGACCTATTCATTTAGTTTCCCTAAGATGAATATGTTGTGTCTACAAAGTATAGATTTTACAAATAATCAAGAAGAATTTTGTATTGATCTAGAAGAATTGGAAAACTTGTAACACAGAAGAAGAACAGTAGTTTGAATTTTCCCAGAATTGTAAAGATGTTAAGATGCAAATTCAGATTTGATGGACCTAACGACATATGTGTTCATTGTTAATTAAAAAATATTTTCAATAGCTTCAGTTAAATCAACTGGAAAAATTAAAGAGCATAAAACAAAACTAGTGATATCAGAAATAAAATTTAATAGCTTAAAACTATCTTCTTAACTTCATAGAGGTACTGGTCCCATATAAAAGGCAATTCTTTCTTATTGGCAATGACAGTGATCCATATGAAATAATAAGGAGCTTTCCTTAATTTTGCACTGATCTGAAAACAAATCTCTTCAAAGTCTAGATTCACCAGTAACTTGGAATGTCTTCATTTTAACAATGTGTCCCAGATTTTAAAAATAACATACGACAATGATATGTAGCATCTCGGCTTCTGCAGTTTGCATCTTGATTACAGAATGTGAGAGACCTTATTTCAAGGGTCCAGGTCACAGGTCTGTCTAAGAAGATCTGAGGATCATGTAGAGCATGACAAAGTTAGACCAGAGTAAGTGGTGTAGCTAGAGTGAGCAGAAGGACAAGACTTTCCTCGCTGGAAGCAAAATGAGTTGACAGGAGATGTAACAGCTAAAGATAATTGAATTTCTTTGCAGCTTAGATATTCTTTCACAGAGTCTATTAGTATATTGCAGACTAATTGCAAAATCAAAGCCTTATTCTAACTCTGAATTCCGGGAAACATGTCTTTTCTTCATTCCCACCTGATTCTTTGAAACAGTTCGATTGCTGTCCAGTGGTGAAAGCTCCCAGTGGTGGGATCATCATTTCATCTGATGTCTTCAGGATACAGAGAAACACTTAAGTATTAATCAACCTTTTATTTAAGATAGGAGTTGAGTGTCTTCTGCTAATGGCTTAGTAAGTTCAAAGGCACTTATTTTCCACAGCAATTAAGTGAAATGAATAATGAACTACATTTATTGGGGTTCTTTCTGCTCTCAAGCTCGCTTTTCACCAGTGTAACTTCATTGATTTCCACAAAGATATTCCTGATTTATTTAGTCTTTGCTCTGATTGTTGACCCTGCTAAAAAGAGAATTAATTAATGTCAGATACAGTGCAGAATCACTGCCTATCAACTGGGATTGACGTCAGCAGCTCCTTTCACCTTGAGTGCAAAACTGTCAAAGAATCAAAATAAATTTTGAGCACTTTCAGGCAGCTCCATTTTCAAAGCAGTGACCCCTCCTGAATCCAGATTAGAGACATCTATTTTACTTTTTATCATGTTTATTTTTTTAAAAAAGTATTTTAATTTCTAAAATCTCTTATTTCAAAATCAAAATGACAGTATGATATGGAAGGTAAAACCAATCCTTATATTTATGATTGAAAGTTTTAAACTTGCTGCCAATCTGATAGAAAACCAATGAAAAATGCTGGCTAATTACTTATATTGCTTTGATTGCAGCAAAATATAGTTTCTATTTCTAAAACTTTTTCACCAGGTGCATAACTGATGTGACACATTCATAGTCAGTACTCCCATTCTCTGGAGAAAAAAGCAATAAATCTTTAGTGTGTTTAAACAATGCAACTGGATTTCTCTTTAGAGTTAAGTACAGACACATAGAATGATTAACATTTTTAATATGCTGTAGTAGGGAATCATGTCTTCATGAAACCTTATTGACAAAACTTGATAGTTGTGTGGTTGTTGGAATCTCCATATTGGATTTTTAAAAAGAAAAATGGCAAAGCAACCCTTTCAAAATCCTTCAGAGCATTCATTAATGGTGTATGCTTTTTTTCCCTGAAGGAATCTCTTCTTTTTTTTCTTTTTTTAGTTTCATGCTTCAGCATATGTAGGATACTGGATGTCAAATAATTCCTATCTAGTGTTTTGTTAGCAGTTACCAGCCTTAAAGCAAGGCACAAATTCTGCACCTGTGCTGAGCAGTAAAAATCTCATTTTTAAAGGGAGAATTGGGATGAAACATAGTTTAAAGCTCAGTGAGCAAACTCAGGTTAAAATAATGGGAAATATAGTTCTAAGGGTGTGGCTGGTGTGTATGTAGATTATCCCCTAATAGATGAAGGCGTACAATTTGAAATTTTTGCTTGGAAAGACTGGAAGGAGGAGGTGGTAAAAAAAAAAGGACTGATGTCTGCTGAAAATGTCTATGCAGTGACCACTGCTTGTTAGCCTGATTGAGAGCTTTACCTCACTTTTTCATTCTGATCCTGTTTCGCTCTTGCATCTACTTATTCAATAGGCTTTGTATGTAGCTTGTTGCACACTTCACCATATATAGCTCAGTGGAAAACTTTTTAAAAAGTCTAAGGACGTTCCATCTTGATGAGGCAGATTTTAAGGCTAAGAAATACTTTTTAATTTCTTTCAAATAAAAGCAAATAAAAGGAATATAACCAAAATTTGCCTGTAAACTTAGCTAATCACCTTTGACCAAAAAAAAAAAGATAAAATTAGGCACACTCTTTTCAAATTTTAAAAACATCTTAATGTATAGTAGTTAGTTCTCACACAAAAAGCTTTCAACCTGCTGTCAGTGCAACAATATGGGATCATACAGAAATGGAGAAATGTTTGTGTCCATCAATGCTACTTCGTTTTGCTCCTGACATTTCGACATTAATCATGAACATAATTGTAATATGCCAGTGCACCCTCTCAGAATTTCTGCCTGAGCTTTAAGATAGTGGAGGGACTAGCATCAACATTTTTGGACTGAGCACTGCAGTTAGTCACTGATAAAAAATAATGTTAATCATAAAGATCTTCATAGAAGATTACATAAATTCATTTTTGCTCAAAGAATCATTTAACAGTGGATTGGTTTTTTTTTCTTTTTTTTTTCTCCCTTCATCTATTCTGAGTTATTTCTCTTTCTTTAGTTGGACCATTTTAACAAACTTTTTTATTAGAACTAGATTTGCATATCAGAATTTACTGCTTAAAAGCCTGAAAAAATCTTAGTCTTACTTAATTTTACACAAATATCAGGCCAGATCCCAAATATTTTCAACATAGAAATTCTGTCTCAAAAGAATTGTAAAGTAGATGGTTTATATTGCTTTTTTCCAGCCAGATTGGGCTCTTCAGTCAGATCTTTCATGTAATCTCGCAATTTTGGAGGGTAAAAAATATCTCATGGAGGCCAAGAGCCTGCAGACCTGCTATATGCTCTAGTTGGCATGACCCATGGGGAAGAGAAAAAGAGTGGATCAGAAGTGCATCCTCAAGCCTCTGAAGCAAAACAGATGAAAACATTTAACATATAAAGAAAATATTAGAAAAAAAAATACAAACTCTTTATTTGTTTTTCAATGTAAAAAACTGTTATACAGAACTCGCTATACCAACACTTGCTTTGAAACTCAGGCAGCAAACAGCCTAACATTGAAAAAGAGTGTCAACAAAGTGTTTTCAGACAAAAATGCACAAGTATATCCAATATTAATCTTTGCCTAGACTCCTTCTAGAACCTGATTCCTTACTGGTGCTGATTGCACTGTGGAGTGGTGCTGGATATTGTGCTTGACACCTTGATCTTCTTGCACAGAAATCATAGAATCATAGAATCATAGAATGGTTAGGGCTGGAAGGGACCTTCAAAGGTCATCTAGTCCAACCCCCCTGCAAGGAACAGGGATATCTCCAACTAGATCAGGTTGCTCAGGGCCTCGTCCAACCTGGCCTTGAATGTCTCCAGGGATGGAGCATCCACCACCTCTCTGGGCAACCTGTTCCAGTGTTCTACCACTCTCATGGTAAAAAATTTTTTCCTAATATCCAATCTGAATCTACCTCCCTCTATTTTAAAACCATTACCCCTTGTCCTATCAAATGAAAGTACTGCTAACGAAGCTGTACTATGTAGGCAAAATGGAAGAAACTATTGCCTACAGTTTGTTCAAGAAATTTATAATAATAATAAGATACAATTTTCTCAATGGAAAGAAATCCACATTCCCCAAACAAGTTCAACAGCCTGCTTTTTTCTTTGGGACCATATTAGTCATTACATTTTTATATCACCTCATTTCTGTGCCTGAAAATTGCATTAAGAACCAAAAGGAACAAAAATGGGAATACATGAATTTATTCTGAAGATAAAGATTAAAAGGACACGGATTACATCATTTTGGCAGATTAATAAAGATCAAAATGGTTAATTCCTTTCCTTATCTTTACCCTTAGAGTAGATTCTGCAATTCTCCAGTTTTTGGCAGCCCCCTCTTTTAATGCATATTTGAGCAAATGCCAGCTTGCTCCTCCTCCCCAAAGTCTGCCTGGGATCGCGATACTTCATGTCCACAGAGACAAGAGAGCCGCAGTTTCCTAGATTAATGAAGTTTTGTGCTCTAACAGGAAATTTCAAAGGGAGAGAAAGACAGTCAGCCCTATTTAAGTTTCCCCTTGTTTTTAGGGTTTCTTAGTTGTTTATTTGAAACAACATTTAAACAAGAATTAGGAGAATGCAAGGAATATGATTCAGCACTACTCAAAATGCCGAGGTAAGTTTTGAGTCTCAGGTAAAATGTGTCTGAAGACATTAGGCTCTTGGAGTTAATTTTATTGTTCAGCCAAGCACCAGCATGACATATATCCAAAAACATATGAAGAAGCATACAGTGCACTCCTAAAGTCAAAATCCATTTTTCATTACTCAGTTTAGATTTATTGACAATCTTAAAAAAAAAAAAATATATATACATATATACATATATATATATACACATATATACATATATACATATATACATATATACATATATACATATATACATATATACATATATACATATATACATATATATATAAAGATAGCCCTTTGTTTAGAAACAATTCTAAGGTTGGAATTTCTGGGTCAAATCTAGAATAAAAAAGTATCAGAGAAAACTTTCCACTAAACTGCTGAACTACCAACTTTCTTGTCAGAAAGTTAAACTTCAAATCACTGGCATGAGGTTGAACTCACCTTGGCGTTTCATTTGCACAGATCAGCTCCACTGAGCGTCTGATCTGCTGGGCTACTGGCTCTGTGGGCATAGCAGCTTTCTTGGTTTCTCTACAGAAAAGTTCTGCAAGGATTTTTTTTTTTTGTGCTGAGAAGATGAAAAACAATAACACTTAAAAACATTTTTTCAAGAGGAGTAAACCCAATTCTGTTAGCCTAGCTTCAAGAAAATTGTCTCTGCTCTTTCTTATATTTAATCTCACCTAAATGAAAAGCCACAGCAGAAGAATCTATAGGAGAGACAAGTAAGAGATCAAAGGAGAAGTAAACTAGGGCCAATACGACACCTACTCTTGCAGAATGACAAGGGGAAGCACAAAGAGTGGATGAAAGAGAAAAAAATGAAGTAGAGAAATAGAGGGAAAAGTTGTGGAAGATTTTAATACATGAAGACAAGAGTCAAGATAAAAAAATTAAAAAAGGAAAAGTGCAGCCTTTTGGATTTGTACATTTATCTTATCTTATGTAATCAGGTATTTGTCTTCAGGCTTTTGAACAGAACTACTGTGAGAACAATTATATGTTATTATCTCTATCAGTTATAATAACTCATGAGAGATGGTAAGAGTTGGAAGGGACATTGCACTTTCTTCTCTCACATGAAATAATAGCAGAAAGCAGTTAAGAAAACAGGAATACAAAGGGGCCTATTCCTGAGAATTTTCACTCACAACTGTTCTATCTGGGGAGGATAAGGAGAATGAAACAGTTGTGAAGAAAATAAATAACTTTTAATGTATGCATGTGAGTATGGGTTTGCATTATATGACCTGGAAGCATTTTTTTGCCAGACTTTTTTTAAAAGACTGATTTGTGGAATCAATAAATACTTCAGCCACTACTTTCCTGTGTTTGCTCTGAGAGTCCTTTGCGATTTTCTGCCATAAATAGGCCTTAATCCCACAATTTTCCCAGCAATTTCCTAGTCCTCTTACTCATTACAGCCAGAAAATTGTTATCTCATCATCTTCATCAGATTCTCTTACACAGACACTAACATATGGCAGGACAGAACAATTGCAACTTCAATCATCTTAACGTTTAGGATGACAACTAGCAAATGATTCTTATTATGTTTTAGCCTCCCTGATCTTTTTCCAAATGCCTCTTCACTTGCTCTAGTAAAAAAAAAAAAAAGAAAAGACCCAAACCAGAAAACTTGCTTTAATATAATCTGTTACATTTCAAAATCTTTTTTATCTGTCTCCAACTTTTCCATCTCAAATTCAAGGATTTTTTACTTACGTATTTTGTCCAATATCCACATTTTCAGTTCTGTATAAAGTAAGGCTATTTGGTGGTTTGTTTGGCTTTTTTTTGCTGCTACATTTTAAAGTTTCTTGACTCACTTTATACTTAGTTCTAGATGTTTAACTGTTTGCATTACAGTACATAGACATACGAGGAGTATGCATACGTGCGTGTGTGTGATTGTGTGTGGCATTGGAGGTACAGAGAACAGTTTGCAAGAGGGTCAAGCCACTGTTTTCAGCCATCTTAGTCCACATGGATGTTGCAGGAGGTCAGAAAACTGTAACATTGCAAGATATTACATTCTTCATTAAGGCACTAGCTGCTTTGTTATGCAAACTGAAGCTTGAGATATTTCAATTAATGATGATTGTGAGGTCTACTAATATTGACTGCTGTCTCCACTATTGATCTGGAGTGCTAGGAAAATTCCCCTAGCCTACAATGCAGGTTTTTGAGAAGTGGCTACATTCTCCTCCTCCTGCTGAACTGCATACTCCCGCATCTCATTAAAATTAATGATGATTGTGTGCGCAATGACGACAGGTTGACTTGCAGTTTTGCTGGCTTTGTGCATAATTTTCTCTACCGTGCCTCCTGCAATTATTTCTTAGCTAAATAATTCAGAGAAATCTTGCAAAAATAATAAGCATACTTATTTCTTTTTAACTGATATTATAAAAGGAAAAGTAAACAACAGAAAAGAAGAAGAAAAAGGAGAAAAGGAAAAGCAGTGTTTTGTGCTTATATAGGGCCTATTGGTCTTTCACATCACAAAGACTGGGTTGTTGTTGGGTTGCCTTGTGTTGGTCTTGAACGCGTCACTAACTGTCCCCTCCCTCAATATTACTACATGTCTGTAGATTTCATGAAGGGAAGGATTTTGGATGTCCAGCATTGACAGCCCTGTGTGAGTTATTTTGCAGCAGATGACTGAAATTAAGTATGGCTGGAATTTTGTAAGTCTTGAGAGGGATTAATGAAAATAAACCCATTCAAATAAAAGGACATTTGTAACAGAGTGAGCCAAAAAGCCCCTGGGGAAAAAAAAAAAAGAAATATATATGTATTTCTTTTTATAAATACATTTATATATATATAAATGGAAAGCATTCACATAGAACATTTACAGTAAGGAATAGATATGCTGTAGGCATGACTGGCAACTCTTGAGTGTCCTTTCTCAGATTCCTGTAGTCCTTGGATCTGGCTCAACTGATTCTTCAAAAGAAGATGAACATAAAATTTCTACCTTTATTTTACAGTTCTTTCAAAATTTACCTAATCAAACTGCTCACCCACATATGCATGTGCACCTGTGTAGAATCCTACCTTTTTTCCATGTCATTTGCGCAAAACATGACTGGTCTTTCCACAGGAGACTATGACAGCATAAGGGGATATCAGTAATGATACCAGAGGTACCAGAGTGTAACTGAGCAGAGACGTGCTCAGGAACTGTCCCTCCCACCTCTTCATCGCTGCTCCTTCCAGTCCCCAGCATTCTCAGCACTCTCAAAATCTGCAGACACAGGATTTCCCTGGCTCACAGCTAAATATCAACTGCCAAATAGAAAGATCTGTGTAGAACATGTCCTCTGAACATAAACTGCCTTTTTTCAACTGCAAAAGACAACCAGGTACAAAGCAGATGATTCTTCAGAGCAATCTTCAGCAGAAACTGCTTTGGAGGAGGTTTCCCATCTTTAGACACTTCCACTGATAGAACAGATGTTACCTCTCCTCAGCGCAGAAGTATGTCCTGTACTTATCGAGCATAAAGACTTGTCTTTTTCATAGACACCAAGAAATCCACCAGGCTAGGAATTACACAGTCTTCAATCATACAGTGGGAGGAACTCTCCAGATATGTGTTTCCAGTAGATATTACACATTTGGATGGAAGCTACCTGGCCTTGAAGTTGATTCCAAGAACAACTCTCTGCAGCCTTAATGCGGAATTTCACTTGGCTTCAGTGGTGAAAGTCCAAAGAGCTAACTGTATAGGAGGACTGCATTATCAGACCATCCTCAGCAGTGACATCACTGTAAAGGGAAGAAAAATAGATTAAGAGCAGAGAGCCAGAGTGTATGACAAGCAAGAGCTTTCTCATAATTTGCCTTCCTTTTTTTGACAACTTTAGAACTCCCCAACTTGATTCTGAGATGCTGAAACTATGTTTTTTTTTTTCTGAATTCTGTGTTAAGCTACACTTTTCCTTTTGCTTTTGCTTAAAATCTTGGTGTCTTTTGTCATGTTGGCTCCAAAGATTGTATCTGGATCTAAAATATTGTTTTCTGAAATTTTGCAACAATAAGTTTGATCTAGGTCCCAAAATTTGGAACCCAAAATTTGCTGAGCTTAAATCTGGAATAGATTTTTGCAGCTGAGAGGTTGAAAACAAAAGCCTAGACAGTCAAGATTTTACAATTGGAATATAGCTAGAAGCATTACATGGTGCACAAACAGGAAGATCTGAACCCGTTTATTAATTCTAACAAACCCAGTGACTCACACATTAATTAAAAAGGACACATTCCTTTACAAGATTCTTCAGTGTCTGTATCTGATTTAGACAGAAAGGTAATTGTCCTATTTCTTGAAGACGCAGAAAGAGTATTTGGCAGAACTTGAGCTCAGAAAGTTTGTTTTTTCACATTAAGTTCCTTTCTGTTTGCTTTCCAATTAGGGCACAAGAGAGTTTTGCAAGCTCTGAAAGTTAAAGTTGCTTTGTTAAGAAGTACATCTGTTAAGGTGCTCTGATTTTGAATACCATAATTATTTTTTCAAACATTCCTTGGTAAATTGTCTTCTAGGTTGTTTAATTGGGAAGGAAACTACTTAAGTCATTACATCAATCTTTTAAAAAGTTATATTTCTGTATCTGTCCTTCTTACTCGTAATTCTCATTGCAGTGACTTTCCTCTAGAAGCCAGTGAAACTAGAAATGCTTGTTGTTAAAACCTTTATGAATCATAGTCCTCTCAAGGACTATATTTTGCCCTTTTCTAGTCTGTTCACGTAGTATGAATGTTCTGCAGAGGTCTCCATAGTTTAAAGGGCTGCATAATTTATCTGACCAGCCTCCTTATTTTTTACCAAAGATACAAGTGTATAGCTCTTCTCTGGAGAGGTTCTTTGACTTTTAAGGTTGTTCTTACTGACATTCTCCAGAATCGCTTCCTCAGATGGGATCCACAGGCATTCCTCACACCTGGAGAAAGATGATGGTCTCTGTAGCGATGGTTCTCTTTGCACCTTGCAGCAGAACTTTGAAGCTACCATGAGAAACAACATGTGAACTTCCCAGGCAACTTCTCTTTGCATATCTTCCAGCATTTTTTCATGACAAATCAAGAAAAGATTAATTTAACTGAGATCCAAGGAGGAATTCCTTCCAAAGTGAATAGGTCATCCTGGAGGAGCTCTGCAGTGAGAGAGGCAGATCAGGCAGAGGAGCTATCTCTGCAGAAAGCTCTTGTTCCACAGATCTGTGAATGTCTTGCCCTACAGATGGGATTCACCCAAGAAATCCTGAATATCTCTGTCACCTTAATCTCTGGTGGATTATTGCTGATTTCAATGGAGTTACAGGAGAAATTAATATGGCCTTAACAGATCACTGTTCCAGATTCGCGTACCTTACACTGGTTTAGAAAATGACCATGAATTTTTAAAGTTATTCAATAGATGACTCGTGTCTCAGCTGAAGTAAGAACACAGTGAATTCTGAAAGCGGTACTTAGAAATCCTTGCATTCCTCGTCTGTCTCTTACCAGGCAAACTGTGTTGTGATTAGTGGTGAATGCTGATATTGTATTGATGGTGTAATTACAACACAGGAAATGCAGGTCAACATCTGACTTCAGAGGAGAACGACGTTGATCAAAATTGTTTTAATGTTATGTAACACTATTGTTGCATGTGCATTGATTAAATACATACAAGTACCAATATCAGTTTCTTGTCTGACAATTATTACCTACTTAATATTTAATTGGGGTTTTAGAATGGAACGTTTGCAATAGCATTTATTATCACAGTACCTCCCTAAGAATTAACTGCAATTTCATTTTAGAGAAGGATTTTCACTTTATTTTTTGTACACAAGGTAAAAAATAAGCTGCAAGAGATACATTATTTTAATCAATTCATATGGAATTTAGGAAGCACCAAGCTAGCGTGTTTGTTACAGTAAAGTCACTTTTTGTTGCTGAAGCACAAAGACACAAAAAGGTAATTTCTTTTCCTTTCAAGGGACAAAATTCTGTGCAAGATCAACAGCCATCCTGTGTATTCAGGCAAGCTAGGAAAGAGCAATTGCCCTGTCACACATTTGGTGGTGGTAAATTCTGCAATACTATTTTTCCCAAGATTTAGTCAAAGCCATCTTCCATTCCAATTTTGTTTGGTTTATTTGTAAGGTTGAATATCCACCATGATTTAGCTGCTATGCTCTCAGAGATCCTTCCAGTGCACCCTCAGCATCAAGTGCACCCTCAGCAAGTTTGCAGATGACACTAAATTGGGAGGTAGTGTTGATCTGCCTGAGGGTCAGGAGGCTATACAGAGGGACCTGGACAGACTGGATCAATGGGCCGAGGCCAACTGTATGAAATTCAACAAGACCAAGTGCCGGGTCCTGCACTTGGGCCACAACAACCCCCTGCAGCATTACAGGCTTGGGGAAGTGTGGCTGGAAAGCTGCACAGCAGAGAAGGACCTGGGGGTGCTGGTCGACAGCTGATTGAACATGAGCCAGCAGTGTGCCCAAGCAGCCAAGAAAGCCAATGAATCCTGACATGTATCAGAAAGAGTGCAGCCAGCAGGAGCAGGGAAGTGACTGTCCCCCTATACTCAGCACTGGTGAGGCCACACCTTGAGTACTGGGTCCAGTTTTGGGCCTCTCACTTCAAGAAGGACGTTGAGGTGCTGGAGAGGGTTCAGAGAAGGGCAACAAAACTAGTGAAGGGTTTAGAGAACTTGTCCTATGAGGAGCGGCTGAGGGAGCTGGAACTGTTTAGTTTGGAGAAGAGGAGGCTCAGGGGGGACCTTATCACTCTCTACAATTACCTGAAAGGAAGTTGTAGGGAGATGAGAGTCGGTCTCTTCTCCCACGTTATGAATGACAGGATGAGAGGGAATGGCCTCAAGTTGCGACAGGGTAAATTTAGGTTAGATATCAGGAAGAATTTCTTTACAGAGAGGGTTGTGAAGTATTGGAACAGGCTGCCCAGGGAGGTGGTGGAGTCCCCATCCCTGGAGGTGTTTAAAAACCATGTAGATTTGGTGTTGAGCAACATGGTTAGGGACCCTGACAGTGCAGGGTGAATGGTTGGACTCAATGATCTTGAAGGTCTCTTCCAGCCAGACAATTCTATGATTCTATGATTCTATGATTCCAGCTCTCTGGGATGGGCTTCCCCTTAACACCTCTCTGAGAAGCGCTGCAACCCTGGCAGACAGATGCACAGAAGGTGGAAAAAGTCTTCATACTGGGAGCTGGTAGGTAAAATACACTCCTGCTGGTCTGCCAAAGAGCATAAGCAGATAATGTGGGTAATAGGCTAATGCCAGTTCAGCCCAGCACTGCCGTGGTTCATGGTTTTAACTGCATATGCTGATAAACGATTCCCAAACTTTTTGGCTCTGAGATCACTGTGGTGTTGCAGTACCCAGGGCAGTAAGACACTGTCTCATCTTGGCCTTATCCAGGCCATACACGACCTGTCTCTTCTGCCCTTGCCTGAGTTGATGTTACCTGCATGGTCTCCCTTATCTATGAATAGTACAGTGGAGAACTGGAGAGAAGATCATTCCCCTCCTTTCCTCTCCAAACAGAGCTGAGACGAAGGATACACAGGATCTGCAGGTAGAGGAATGGTGTGGTGAGGGAGAGAGCTAAGGTAGAGTCACTGGAGGATGAAAAAGGGCACCACCTTCCTACAGCTAGCTGTACCACCATGCCTTATGTTTCTATCATGTGCTGAAGTCCTTCGAAAAGAGCTTCTAGCCAGAAGGGGTATGTCTGGACAAGTGAACAAAACAAGGCTGGGATAGAGGTATGAGCAGTGGTGAGCAATCTTCTGTAACTCTTTAATTTCAAGCGTATTCCCTTGCGTGATCTTAACCTATACTAAAAAGCACTGTCCTAAACATTGTCAGATCATGGGTAAGGTTATAGCTCAGGCTCTAAGAAAGAAAAAGGATTTTACTAGGTAGATGAGAACAAGAGGAACCTTACTGGGAAGAGTTACAGAACTTTCTATTGCATATCCTAAACCCACAGTTGTCTTCTATGAACGTTGCGAATTTCACATCAATACATCTGTATAGCTTGCATTCAGGAGTTCTGAAAGAGTTGACCCAGTCGTCTCTAGGACACTGTAATTATTTTAAAATAACTTTTGAAACAGTAATCCAGATGCTTGGAACAAACCCAGTGATGTCTGAATATTTCGAAAGGGATAAATGAGCAGATCCAGGTAATTACAGGTCTGTCAATCCAGCATTGATCTTCAGCAAAATAACGGAAAATCTGCTATGGGGATTGATCCATAAAGAATTAATGCAAGCAAATACAACTAACTCCAATAAAGATGAGAAGCATATGCAATCAAACTCACTTGGTGACTTTTTCAGATCTGACAGGAAGTGTGGTTTGTAGAGCTAGAAAAGGCTGATAAAATAGACTTATGTTCAGAATTGGTACTGCATGACATTTTATTTGCCAATAAATTCAGAATTATATAAAATTGAGTTGGCATGCACCATACAGATTGGAAACAAGCTATTGATCAGTCTTAAATTGTAATCTTACATGAAGAATTATCATTAAGCAATTATGTTTCTTCTGGGAGACCTACACTGCTTAAAACATTTGTCAACACAGTCTGTGCAATAATTTTAAAAATCATTACTAATGAAGTTTGCAAATGTCATCAAAATAAGGGTAGCAAAGTAGAAAAAAAGAGAAGAAAGGAAGTCAGTGATTGTTTAGCTAGTTAGGTGCAATCCATTTTTATAAGAATAACTCAGAAAGAATTTGGGAATCACCAAGGACAACCAGCTGAACATGATCTCTAGAAATAACACGCTGACGAAAAATGTTAGCACCATCCTTGGATAAAACTGAAGAATATCCATTAGGGTTATTCAGTACTGGAGCCATAACTGTGGAAAACTGTATCAATAATTCATAAAATGGGAAAGGTTTGAAGAAGTGTTGTTAGAATGACATAAAAGATTGGAAAGCTCATCTGCTTTTTCATGCCATGTAAAATGGTCCAGTAGTGGATACTGCTTCCTTTTATGAACATTTCTTCAGTTATATAGTGAGACCATCACAGCATCAACAGTACTTTACGACTTAGAGTGAAAACACAAAAAGCTCAATCTGCTTAGTTCACCAAAGACATGTAGTTAACCAAGAGAAGAATTAGATGTGATGCGTTTAGTCCAGAAGCATCTTCGTGGGGAGAAACACTTCAACTATGTTGAGAAAAGAAAGGCTAACCAAACCCAGTGTCTGGAAGGCAAAACCAGACAAATCGAGGGCAGCCCTTGTTGCCTGCATTGTGGTTGTTCTAAGAGATGACTGCATTGGTCCTTCAGACCGTAAGCGCTATCAATCTACACAGACCTTTGGTTTCAGTGTATAAGGGACTCCAAGAGGCCAAATTCTGACATAATTGCTGCTAAACTTAACAAAACGCAACATATGGTTTCTCCATAAACAAGAGCTTATATCCCTGCTCTCAGATTATTATTCTTCAGACTCTGTTACATTGTCATGGTATGCCATAATGTAATGTCACTGTCTACTGTGGCTCATCTCTCCAAATATACTGTTAATCTGTTATTTACACTATTCTAGAAAAGTGATGAACAGAGAGATTTAGTTTATTTAAGCCAATTTTTATTCACACTCTCCTAGACCTAGCCTGAGATATTGGCGACCCAGCAACGATATTTCAATAGCTTTTTAAAAAATGTTTTAATATGAGTGGATAGGTTATTTTTTGCAATATAAAGTGTTATGTTGTTGGGGAAAAAATTGCTGACTATTAACTCTGCATACTTGAACAAGAACCTGCCTACATAATTCAAGTCTCTTTGGAAATGTAACCAAAAGCAATACAGTTGCTGTCTTCACAGATTGCTTTTCAGTGCAATTTCTAGAATACATACAATGAGTTTGCACATAAACAGTTGCATTGGGCAAACTAATATTCTGTCTAGTAGTCAGTCCAGGTTATTATCATACAAACATTACTTGTTTGTACTATGTCACCTAGAGGTTTCACCTGAAATCAGAGAATCATTGTTGTAGGAACTGCCTTTGCCCAGACAGCTTGTGGCTTAGCAGTTGAGACAGATGAATGCACTTCATCTCTAGTAATGAGGATTTTGCAGAGCAATTTACTTTCTGTTATGCTTGATTAAACCTATTATACCTTTACTGACACTTGTGCAACCCCATTACCCTTTGTCGGTTTACACAGGTATAACAGGTTGGACCTCTAACAGGAATTAATTCTGCGATTTCTACATAAGAACAAGTAGGACTCAACTCACTGTCTCTTAGCTGTATTAGCTCAGCAGAATGGACAGCAGTGAAAATTACCTGCGGTGGTATTTCTGGTTTTAAACTACAGGGACGTAACTAGACATGTAGAGAGGGAAGAGATCTCTGTTAAACTGATAGATGCTTTGTTATACCTTTAAAAATAAAACCAGATTTTAAATAAAAGGAGAATGCTTCAAAAGTGCTAAAGTAGTTTCACTGAGAAACACAAAGAGTAAGTAAAATTGCTTCTAGTAGATTAAGGAGTGAACCAGTTGGTAAATCTGAGTAGGTAGAACTGATGTTACAGGCATGGTTTAAACTACAGGATCTATTAAATCTAAAAATAGATATTTCAAGATGTATTTTGTTACTGCAGCTGAGAAAGCTATTTTCTTCCTTGCCAAGGTACTTTCCATAATGAGGGAATATATATTTAATTCACCGCCTATCTCTGCTCACATAAACGTCAAATGCAAAAGCCTCTAGTGGAAGGTGTCTCTGCCCATGGCAAGGAGGATGGAACTAGATGATCTTTAAGGTCCCTTCCAATCCTAACCATTCTATAATTCTATGATTCTGTGATTTGACTGCCTTCTATGAGACAAATAGCAAGTGGGCAACTTTTAATTATGTAGGATTATATGGGTAAGAATAAATGTGGATTTTTTAAATCTATATCTCACACTCTTAAATCCCTGTGTGCAAGAACATAGTAAACAAATCTCAGTGCATCATCACTCTAAGGCAAATGCTTAACCAGTATCAAAAATTACTTGACCTATATTAGCTTTACTAAGAAAATGGCTTTGAGCTGTTACTGTAAATAATCACGTGTCCTACTTTTGAGTAGGCTTAGTGACACTAGCATCAGGAAATATAGTAATATGTATCCATTTAAAGTTTATTCAATGGGAACAGCAAAAAAAATTCCCAAGTTCATACTGAATTTGAGTGCAAACATCAATGTTACTTGTCTATGTCTCTTATTTCTGAAAATTTAGTAGCATATATGATGAGAAGAGCATTTCCATAGAGAAACAACTGACATGAATAGATATTTTGCTATTGATTATAACATGACTAAAATTTCTGCCCTGATATTTTGTCATCTGTTCAATACAATCAGTATTGTATGGAGGCTATGTCTGCCATAGCAAGCAGAACGGACCAAGAGGAGCAGCCTGTAGACAGAAACATATGATTCTTGGGACCTAAAATCCACATTTTAAGAGCTTTTCATTTAGTATTAGACTAGCTCTACTCTGGTCCCATGGCCTACATACTTATTTGTGGCTGGAGTGCAGAAGGTGTGCCTCTGGAGCACATTTTCCAGTTTAATTTCATGCAAAACGAATTCAGCTTGGCACTCAGAAACCTCTGCATGCTGTGAACCAGAGCAGGGACTACTGGGAGATGTACTTCAAAAGTACTTTCCTGATCTGAACTAAAACACTAACACATACTCAGAGCATCTCTACCCCGAGAATGTTTTTAGTCTGAATCAGAATGAGAAAGCGAAGGAACACACAAAAGGGGAAAAAGAAAAAAAAACACTCAGACATCAAAGAATTCTAAATAGTGCTTTTCAGGTTCATCTCTAATTTTGGAATTGAGGGATTAGTTCTTGTTTATCAAAACTCATATGTCAGTTGTTGCAGTAGAAACATGGACAAAAAATATATTTGCTTCACTCACATATGTCGGCTCAGACTGACCAAAAATATTCAGAAAAGAACAATTGAAGTTTGTAACATGTTTTAGGAAAGAAAACTGAAAAAAATTAAAGAGTATAAATACTTAATTTTAAAACTTTACATAGTGAAATTGCTAAAAGTGTGTTCTAAAAAATGAAATTTTGTTTTGAAATGAATCTATACTACTTTTTTAAACAGCTATTAAAAATGTTTTGGATCTGGTACAAAAAATATTTTCTTAGATCTGTAAGAATTTTTACTTTTTTAAAAGCATTTGTTATTTCAAATACCAGCCTTTTAGTTTAGCTTCAAATCCAACCGCAAATTAGCAGATCTTTCTGTCATTTTTCATTAAGCTGATTCGAACTGCTTGGTAAAACCAAGACTTGGAAACACATAAATAACTCAGAAAAAAAAATATGGAATGATTGTGGTAGAACAGTGGTTGTAGCAGTGTTTTGATTGTGTACAAGGACTTTGCCATGAGGAAAAAAAAATAAGAAATAAAGTTAATCAAAATCATCACCAACTGATTTTTTTATTGCATTGTTAAAAGTTTTCTTCTTTGACCCTTGATTTTAATGTGCAGCTCACTGTATATTCTAAAAAAGGCAAAATATTCTCCAGGATACCTGCGTACAACCAGGGAAGTTTTTGGCAAATGGACATGCCTTATTTCTTCTTTTTTTTTCAAAATTTTTTTATTAGAGGATCTTACTATTAAACAAGTCACATTGCCTGTTATCTAGTCCCTCTTCTCCTATATCAATGATTCATTCTGACAGGGGAATTTTAAAACAATATGTAAAATATGATAAAAAATATCCATCACCATATAGGGAGTTTGGCTAAAAGCTTTCTGTCACCATTAATAATATTGTTTGGTTTTCAGTCTTCCCATTTATTGCATTAGTGGCAGATGTAAAATACTGCAAAAAAGTAAACAACTTTCAGTATGTACTACCTGTGAAAATTTGGCCTCTAAATGAGGATACTTTAAACTTCCTCTAATTAGTTACGTGCATAGTCTGATGAACACACCTCAGAGGGAGGGCATATGCAAAAAACATTCATGTAACCAACTCACACTATTGCTATTGTGCTATATTGTATGACAAGATGCCTCACACTATGCCATCAACACAAGAAAATATCACTTCTTGCCTCCTCAATTTATATCATTTGTCCAGAAGTAGCTATTTTATGCGTTGCTATTTCATCTTACATAGGCTTTGAGTCGCATACAGTCAAAAAGTTTTCAGCTACAGATTTAAAAATTGTGAACAAGTAAGATACTATTATTTACTAGCTAATCTGGATTTAGGAAAAAAAAAAGACTATGCTTAATTTTAGGCAAATAAACAGGCCCGTTGTGGTATACTTGTTCTTAAATTAAGCACATTCTAATGTGCTCTGGTGGAGTGGGACCAGTTTGAATCCCACAGATCTGTAAAATAACTACAATTCATATTCTGTACTAACACAAAATCTCTAGAAACTTTCTACACAGTCTTTGGTCATTTTTTACCAAGCTGTAAGTACAGTAGTACAAATAACTAGATTTTTTTTTCATATGTTGGCATATATGAAAAGCTTCACACAACTTCTAATATATTTTTCTCCAATTATGTAAGAAAAGTAGATAACTGTAAGAGAAAATAAATACATTTTTAAATTAACTGAAATCTATAGATAAACTTCTTTAGGTAGTGTTAGATAACACAACAAATTATTTCATTTTAGTTGTTATAAACTAAAGTAAAAACTTATTTACACACATTTCAAGGGAAAAAACTTTGATTTTCAAAGGTTAAAACCAATTCAGACAAACTAATGACTGAATTTCATGGCTAAGTTTGGTATCTCAAAACCATAATTTTTTTTTGCAAATAAACTATGCATCTAATAAAATATGCCTCTCTATGAATAGACTTGCAAATTTCCAAAATGTGTTGCTATGTCACCACATAGCTTAAGAGCTATTTTATAATTCTTTTATAAATTTTATAGATAGAAGTTATGTTTCCTATCAATATGACTACTTTATCTTAAACCTATATGGCTGACAGAGAGAAAAAAAAAAATCGAAACATAAAACATTCCTGTAATATCTAAAACTGTAGATCTTCTTAATTGGTCTTGAAACAGATCATAATAAACTAAAGATAATTTTAATATGCTGCTACTTCTTTCCTGTGGAAACTTTCTTTGGCAATTAATATTAATTTATTATCAAGTATTTTGGGAGATTACATATCCATTTTAATTAGCAGTCACAGGATTGTTCCTGGCTATTTTAATCTGGAGCATTAATGCTGGATCATTTTCACACCGTGCTTTCGGCAGCCTCTTTCTTTCTTTCTCTCTTTCTCTCTCACTCACATACTCATGTGTACATGCATGTGTATAAAGCAAAAAAGACGTACCAAAATTAATTCCTTTCTACAGTTTAACTGAATTAAAATCACTAATGTGTCTTTTGAGAGCACACGTTAGCACTAACCCAGGAGCGAGTGAGGATGGTTCCACAAAAGTTTCCCCTGATATGTATATTTGTTTATGCATGTGTCTGTGTGGTTTGGTATGTATATTAATATAGAGAAGTAGAATTGAGACAAGCATTTTAACTTATACAAAACTACATGAAGCAAATCTGGAGTCATAGAAACTGTACTACTGCAGAAATCGTCAGTTATTTAAGTACTATAGACATTGCTTAAAATTTGACTTGTTAGGTTTTGGGTTGTTTCCTACAGTAACAAATTGTTTCACCATATTAACAGAGTCTGTGTTTTAGCTAACTTTCCTTCGGATGTTAAATTAACACTAAGTGATTTAAGTCTATCAGTAAAACTTGTATCACGAGCCTAAAGCCTGGGTCTGGTAGTGCAATCCTACAGTAAAGTATTAGTGAATGTGGAGAAAAAAATATGCATGCCCTTGCCTCGGAGCCAGGATAACTTCTTATCCAATGTTTTGTGTTGCTTATCAATCTCATTTCTTCCATATTATCTTTGTGATACACACACTTTGTGTATGCATGCAAAAGATAAGTCCTATAGACTTCCTTTAGCTAATACTTGACTCTTCTTCATTCTCAGTTACAGAGATGTAGAGATCCACACTGTAATATGAGGATATGTTGTGCATTTGATAAGAAATATACCTGTCAAACTGATGTAAAATTTAATTCTTCCTTAGGCCATGACTTGTCTTAGAAGAGGAAGAGTAGTTATGTGTAAATAGATGTTTCTGCAGACTCTCAACACCTCACAACATAAAGGAATTAGGACTGAGAATCCCCTTCACAAAGTGCAGGAGCACTATCTTCTTCATGTTACCTACACAACAGCGGAGGTCTTAACTCCTTTAGACAAGGGAAAGGTTAATATCAATACGAGCAGCTGGTACTGTTTGTTGGTAGAAAAACTGTGCTGAGTCCAATTTAGATGTAGAATTAGGTGCAGTTGCTCAGATGCTCTTACTCTAATGGAGAAACCTGGACAACAACACGGAGGAACTTGAATTTTTGAAGCACTGAATGAAACCTCAGTAATGATGACTGTAGTGGTGGACATAACATGCTGACAAAAGATAACATAAAAATAAAATTCATTCTCCAGAAATGCATAGCCATAATGTGTGAAGAAACAAGAGACAGTAAAATGAAACAATACTTGTTTGGGTAAAATCACCTGTGGGAGATAGGATGAAATAAATTCTGGGAATACTGGGAAATTGACAGGAGTCTGTTATTGATCTCAGAATCAAATCTAGATATGAATAAAGATTATCGTGCTGTCATCGCAAAGATACATTCAACAGAGAATTATGCCGTTGTGAGGAAAAACTGTATTACTGGCTCAAACAGTACTGATACATTCATCTGAAGAAGTATTGTAGTTAACTAGCAGTGCCTTCAGCTTGCGGCATTTAATTTGTTTGAACTGAATAAAAGAATGCAGTTAAAAGTCATTAAAGTGCCTCATTTCAAAAAGACAGAACTTCATCTAAACTAACGACAGCCGTGAGTAGTTCTGAGCTCCTGAATCTGGAAATAGGCCTTGGCCATCTCCCAAGTGTATGAGGGTAAAACCTTGGCACATGCCTGCTCCCTTTCCTTGCTGAACTTTGATTTGGATGAGAAGGAAATCTGGGCACATGAGTCAGGAGGGAGAGGCACCTCGCCCTGACACCGTGCACTATCTGGGGATCAAGCAACTGGGACTGCAGGCACTGCGCCGGGTGCGCAAGCTGCTGAGTTTGGATGCAACCCAAGGTAACTATTTAGGGAGGCCGACTGAACTAAGGAACTCAGGGATTTGATTTTGGAGGCAGCCTGGAATGTCTCCATGTCAAACCTGCTAAAGCTATCTGGAATCTGTATGCCAGGCAAGGAGAAAAAAATGTTGTACAAGATCTTTCCAGACCTCACTGGAAGAATAACCATCTTGAAAATGACATTAAGCATAAGTAGGGAGCCTACAAGGAATGGAAAAAAGGACAGATCACCAAAGAAAACTATGACTTCGAAGTCAAGAAATGCAGGTCTAAAGTGAGACTTGACAAAAGTGAGACTTGCTAAAAGTCAAACTGAATCTGACTTCATAAAGGAAATCAGACTAAATAGTTAAAGTTTTCTTCAGGTATGTGCTTAGACGGAGAAGAAGGCAGGAAGTTGAACGACTTTGCAGTGAGGATGAGATCCACAAGGAAGTTCCACATTTGATTTGGGTCAGTTTCTATTTGGCAAAAAAAATCTAATACAATTTCAGTTTTCAGTAAGACTCATGTTTTTCAACGTGGGATTACACAATGATAATCAAATAGGAAAGGGGACATCCGCAAGCAAAGTGAACATTATACGCAAATAGACTATTAAACTCAAATTGAGGTTACTCAGATAACCTGCAGTCTCACAAATTTGGAAGAACAGGTGTGCGAAACTCAAATTCCCATAAGCAATTGGCTGGAATAAACCTATCAATCTGGCTGCAGTCTTCATAACGGGAATACACAAAAGCAGTGTATTCCCGTTGAAGAACAGTCCTATTCATTTTTATTTTTTTAGTTTTAGTTATTTTAGCTATATTAGTTTAGTTATAAATCAAGCAAGGAGAATATGATATCACTCATCATGGCACCTTGTCACTATGGATGGGCATGTGTAGATATGTATACAGATATGTATACAGATATGTATACAGATATGTATACAGACAGGTTGCGGGAGCTGAGATTGTTCAGCCTTGAAAAGAGAAGACTTCAGGGGGACCTAATAGCTGCCTTCCAATACCTGAAGGGAACCTACAGGAAGGCTGGGGAGGGACTTTTTACAAGAGTGTCCTCTGATAGGACAAGGGGAAATGGGTTTAAGTTGAAGGTGAACAGATTTAGATTAGATTTTAGGAAGAAATTCTTCACTACGAGGGTGGTAAGACTTTGGAATAGATTGCCCAGAGAAGTTGTGGATGCCCCCTCCCTGGAGGTGTTCAAGGCCAGGTTGGACGGAGCCTTGAGTAGCCTGGTCTAGTTGAGAGGTGTCCCTGCCCATGACAAGGAGGTTGGATTAGATGATCTCTGAGGTTCCTTCCAGCCTATGCCATTCTATGATTCTATGATTCTATGAACAGTCATCCTAACACCTACAGGATCCTTTAGCCTGACCTCAGCAGGGCGAATTTCAATGAAATTAGTCCTGAAGACTTCAAAGACCATGTATTATCATTTTGTCACAGGTAAATTATACCACAGTAGATGCTGACGCTTGTTTTGGACTTTTTTTTAAACAAGTAATATGAACCTCAGCACAGCAATGGGTACACTACCAGCACAAAAAGAGTTTACCAAAGAAACGGGGCTCAGCAGAGGAACAGTATGGTACACGAGGGATTGCCTATAAGGTTACTAACACTGGGCAGACAGATGAAGTTTGGGGCTAGAGGAAAGCTACTGCAGAATCACCTGAAGTGTGTGTATGCGCAGATTAATATTGTTTAATATTTCCAGAATGACTAAGAAACAGACAATATGAGTATCCTGGTAAGGAAAGAAAATTAAAGAGATGTTGAGGGTATTCACAGACTGACTTAACTCCAGTGGAACTAATTTCTCTGGAGTCTTCATATGGCAAATGATGGATGAGCTCCACCAAGCACAATTCGTACCAGGTAACGAGGCTTTTGCACTAATTCGACTTCTAGATAAGCTATTCTTCTTCCCTTGTCTACAGAGGCAGCCTGGGAAGACTAACCCTTGATAAACTACAGCTGGTCTCCGCACACACCTCCTCTGTTGCTACACTTTCCTTCTGTGCCCTCCACTTGCACTGTCAATACGTTATTACATTATTACACAGGAAAACCAAAGTGACCTTGAAGACTGAAGTAATAGAAATAGGACGAAATTCAATAGCGTAAAATTCAATAGCTACATTGCTTTTGTAAACTGAGAGACCACTTTTAAACAACCGAGAGGAGGAGGACCTGGAAGGGCAGCAGGGAGGCAGCCTGCAGATGTAATCTTGAGATGTATAGGTAGAAGTATTTACATGTCAGCAGACACTTATGAAGTATCCTCCAAAACATTGTGTGCAATTCTCAACACTGATATTAAGAAAGAAAAATTTAAATAAAAACAAGCTAAAATTGGCTTATGGGAAAATCAGGAAGATGGAGAAATAGCTATGTCAAATGAGCCTAAAATTTTGGCTTGTTTACCCTAGCAAAACAAAGTTTGAGGCAAGAAGTGATTGCCATGTATAAACATGTTAGGGAAGTAAACAGCAGGGAAGAGAAGACACTATTCAAACTAAAATACATTACTGGCAAAGGAACTCATGGGTATAGACTAGCCATTAATAGCTTTAGGATGGGAATTAAAAGGCCTCTGACCATTAAAGCACTGAGATTCAGAAGCTAATTCTGACAGAGGGAGAGGAACGAAAACTTACAGCTATTTCTGAGAGGACAGCTGGACACTTCATGAAATGATGATATGTGGCAACTCTCATCACAAGGACCTGACTCAAGGATGCAGGGTGTCTTGCCTAGCCCAGAGTTGCTCTTCGCTCCTGGACATCATCTCTGTTTTAAACGGATGATGGGACCTGCTCCAGCTGAGACAGGAAATTTGGTGTAACTCGAAATGAAATCTGGGCTTGAGACCCTCATTTCTTGATATAAAAGAGATTTGAAGGAACTAGCACAAGAAATCCCAAGGCTTACTAAGAAACTTACTGGGTCTGCGGTGTCCTTCAGCAACAGAGAGCACAGCTTCAGCACTCCAAGATTCCTGGGCAAATCCACCCAAGCTTCCAAACCATGCTAGGGCTTTCAACCTAGGTACTGCTTACCAAGTGGCACTGCTCTCTGTGCTTCATTCTACTGATAAATTCTGTAATCCATTAAAGGATCAGTCTGAGTGTGCATAAATTTTGTGGTTATTGTACTGAGAATTTCCCACAACTGAATGCTCTAACAGAAAGCTACAGGCCTTAAATAACTTGAACTGGAGAATTTTTCACACTTCAGCCTTGGAATAAAACAGAGAAAGAATAATTTGAAATAATTAAGCTTTATAATTTTGGTTGATATTTAATTAATTAAAATTAAGACATAAAATCCCTAGGGCCTTTGAAGAATTCTTTTTATTATGTCAGAAATTATCTTTAATTGTTCCAGGTAAATAATACCACAATTGTCTCCTTTTCTTATGGTTATAGACTGCTAGGCAAATTGGCTTCTAGCCAGTAGTAAGTATTTTTACATTACTCCAGTCTCAGAGTGTTAGAACAAATCAAGCTTCAAATTTTAATGTTACTCTGTTTCTTGTTTCAATTTAGATTTCATGTATTGCATAGTTGTTTTTTTTTTCCTTGACTACCTTTTTGGCAACTCTTAGAAGTAATTCAGATCTTTTTTCTCCTTCTAAGATGCACTGACATAAACACCACATACAACACGTGCCTTTATAGTGAGTACAAAAGGTATGTAGAATAAGATTTGAAAATTTGAAATATTTTGCAAAGGGAAAAAAAATAAAATAACATAAATGCATTAATTATGTCTCTCCCAAGATATATTTTCTTATGTAACTATTATCCCATAGCCTAGCTTGATTTCTTATAGTTCATTGACCCATTCGGTAAATTCGCAGGCAAACTTTGGCAGAGGTGTAACTTGATAATTAAAAAGTATGTTATCTCTTGCCAGCTTGTTATAGCCAAGTGTAAGCTGAACGCTAGCTTTCCCTAATCCCATCAACCCAGTCTGTAGGAAGGGTCAGGGGTCAGTAACTGCTTCTAAAAACACTGTTCAATTGAATCCAAACAAGCTCTTACCTACTAAGCAGCTGCTCACAAACAATTCGGAATCTGTCCTCATTACCAATTGTTAGGAGCTCCTGTTGCAAGAAAAGCCCTGTTTTGAATAGGCCTCTAATGCACCAGTAAGTCTTCATCCGATAGGCTAAGATCTAAAGTCAGCAAATTTTTTTACTTTTTTTTTTTCCTTCTAGCACAAAGAGAAAAAATTAGAAACCAGCAAATACTGGCTGGCATATCTACTGGCTCTGGCAGGAAGCAAGATGTTGATTTTCAAAACACAGTGTTGTACATCAAGGAGGACTTCTAGGAACTGGGAAAAAAAAGAATAAATACAAAAATACACAGGCATATTAAAGGCATAAACTGTTTTTCAATGACTGATAGAACAAAAAGATTATCTGTGTTAGGAGAAAGAGCTTTAGAGTACCACGTAAGGAAAATTGTACTCAAATATTTTAGTCACTATTGAAGATGAGAGCAACATCGATATGTCCTGTGGCTGATCTAGTTTTGCTAAGTATCGAAGGGACGCTGGTCCTGATGCCAGGACTTGTAGACTTTTCAATTTTTTTCTGCTGTGTCACATATCTGGTAAGCTAGAAATGGCTTTGGAAGGAATACATGAAGACATTTGATATCTGAAAAATTGTAGAAGGGGAAATTTTTACTTACAGTATAGCTTGATGCTATGCATAAAAGCAGATATATGTCCTGATTTGAACACGCACAGATTTATTCCTGGGAATTTGTTAAAGCATGTATCTTCCTTCAGTAAAAATGAAAAACTCCTGCATCAACAACCAGCTATTGCAACAGATGGTCACATCCTGAAACTGTGGTACGTGGGATGCCTCCACATCTGCAAACTGGGAGCGCTGTAGTAGTCTCACGGGTTTCAGTGGGGGCAGAATCAAATCCTCTCTGACTGCTCTTATTTTTCGTCTTTTAAATAGGATTGTTGGTTTTGCAGTCTTTTTTAGACAGTCATGAGAAATAACTGCAAGACCGTCAGAAGCTTACAAAATTAGGGGCTGTACAGGGGTATCTCACCAGCACCAAACCTCTAGTGCACCTTGGTGAAAACACCTGCGTGCCGCTGACTTAGAGACAAGGATGTGGTCCCAAGGTCCTGAGATTTTCAGTCTCCTCCTCTTATTCCTGAGGTCGGTAGCTTTTACAAGTCTGATTCATGGAGGATCTTATCTCTCTTTCCCTAAGACTGTCCTGGCCAGGAAAGCGAAGTGCACAGCAAGATAAAAATTAAGGAAGATTTCCTAACTCAGGTGCAGAGTTCTATTACAGCAATCCATGCAGAGAGCTTTGGTGCCTTACACCCCTTTATGTCCCTGTGAAATTGCATGATAGTTCTCCTAATTTTATATCGCAGTTCTGGAAGCTGTGAAGATTATGTTTCTTTTTCTGTGCCGTTTCTTTTTTCGCTTTCTGCTGTGAAGATCACAGTTTTTCATGGGAGCAGTTGATTTTCATTATTTTCATTGTTCCAGATGGAGAAACAAACATTTTAGGTAACTTTACCAAGTCAGTGCTAAGAAGAGAGTTGTTCTGCAGAGCAACAGAACAAATCTTGTGAGTATTCTTGCAGCAGTTTCTGCACAAATATGAACTGCACATCAGACACTAGTAGAAACATTAGATTTCAAATGCATGCAACTTATTAAATGATCAGTGGAATTGCCACAGAAATAGACATTATTAGAATTATGCCACTGAATCATTTTTTTAGTTTCATTTCGAGCCTTAAGGATATACAAATTCCATTTAAGTGATATAAAATTCTCTGACTTCCAGAGGCAGTAGTCACATGCAGTACATAAGAGGACTCAGTATATTAGGAAAATACAGCTAATAATTTAAACAGCAAAAACTAAAGCTGAAGATGAGATTCACTGGTTTCCAGCAGCTATGGCTATGCACGTATGCACTACTGGATTGGACCTCTCTGCACTTTCAAATTCCTCCAGCCTCCACAGACCCCTTTCTACAAGCTCATTCTCTAAGACTCATTAAAGGCTATTTTTCTAACGGCTTTGGATGTTGTCTTTTTTATATGCTCCCTCAGGAGCAGAGAGGAGAGTGATGCCAAGGTCTGAGCTTCCCTCTATGCTGTTTTATCACCGTCCAGCCTCCCTTGCTGACTCCCCTCTGACTCACTGGCAATACACTCATTATCCACTTTGGCAGGCAGGCATTCAGCTATTCCTTCAGAAATTAATTTGCCCAGTGGACTCTGCTTCCAGAGTAAAAATACCATAATGCAATCGAAACGATCACACTGCTAACTTGGAAAACATCAGCACTAGCAGTCAGTCTTTGTGGAGAAAGTTCGTAGACTCAGTGTGTTTCTCAAGGGTAGGTATTTACATACCCAAAACATCACTCCAAATTGGCACGATTCTGAGGCTGAGGATGGAGGGGCTGGGACTGTCCTCTTCCCCTGCCAGGAAAGACCCTGTGGAGCTGCAGCTCATTTCTGCTCTCCACTTGGTGACCTGCTCTTATGCAGAGTGATGGGAAATGGCTTCAGTCAGGGGGGTTTCAGCCCCACAGTGTCTGTCAGAGGCCATTCCTGCAGCCACATCGCGTTTATGAACTGGTTCCTGCTTGTGTTCTCCCTCGAAATGTGAGTGCTGCAGAGGATGCAGATTTTGTATGCGGCTTAACATATAAATTTTAATTATTACCCACTAAAAATATTTGCAGAACAAGTAATTTCTGTTGTTGGACATGAAAATGTCTGAGATTCAAGAATTCGTGGAGTTATTTTCTAAGAAGGATTATTGGGATTTCTTTCTTTATTTTTTTTTTCCTTTTTCCCTTGAATTTCTAAACATAACTGCATTCCCTATTCTTAATTTTCCCCCGAGAAATGTTCAGCCAAATTATGCTTTCGGTCACCCTAGTATAAATCCAGAGCAGCTCCAGTGAGTTTAGAGGAAGAAGGCCAGATTTACATCAGTACAACTAAGAACAAAATTTGACTTGGGGCTCTAGTATACTATTCCGCTGTTTATAGGAAACTTCTGATCAAAATATAAGTAGAAGTTTTCCAAGACATTTTCTTCATAAATCAATATCCTAGCAAGTCTAGTCAGTTTAAAAAAAAATTTAAAAACCCTACCCCACTTTATTCCCCTGGCTCTGTTAATCTCTTTTCTTTGAATGTTTCTCTTTGTTTAGTTTTGAGTCCTAAATAACAGCAACTTGCTAACAGCACGGACTTGATTTAAAACTAACAATGACAGCCTAAGGCCCCCTGAAAAAGGGTTAACCATAGACCATACACTAAAGTATCTGCTTAAAAAAAAATAAGTCTTTAAATCATTTTTTGTTTAAGAGAATTTCTTTGCACCCTTCCCCCTTTCAAAAAGAAAAAAAAAAAAGGAAAAAAACCCCACCAACCAGTGAGACCATCTTAACTGTAAGAGCAAGTTTATTCAGGTGGTATGAATCAGACAGGGCTCACTGATGCAAACTATAGCCTCAGAAAGCACAGCAGGCTCGGAGTCTCACAGGGCTGCCCCACGAAAAGAAGCATAACAAAAACCAGAGAAGAACAGGCCTGCAGTAATCTCCTTGCCCTGGCTAGAAAACAGGGGTGAAGGAAAGCTGCCCTCTCATTATGGTTTTGGTCTCAAGGTTAGAATTAGACCCTTAGGGTAAGCAGCTGTCAATTAGAGATAACTCTGACCAATACTGTCTGAAATCTTGGACTTATCTCCTAGCAACTCCCCTTCTTTCAGGGCAGCAACCCTCCTCTCTGCCTTCAGCTCAAGAGTCATCCTGAAGACAGCGAAATAACCTTTTCAATTTGGGCAGATGCATAAAAAACCCACTGCTTCCAGAGCCTGCGTGAAGCCCGCGTGACATCTGACTGAAGCGGCGTTTCAGTCTAGGTTGATTACACGTTTGCTTTGTTTTCCACACGGCAGATGTTGAGGTTTAGGTGATTTTGCTAAAGGAGCGCTCTCAGATAACACCGACAAATCCGGCAGGTTTTATAGGCGCGTGGTCATTTGCTCAGAGAGACGCAGGGCCGCCGCGTGTGTGCATCTGCTGGTGCCTCTTTGCTTCCCGTTGCCTTTTACACCAGGAGAAATTTGCCAAGAGTTGAGAATTTGGAGTGGCCATGGTTACGGCGACGGCTCTGGAGTCCTCTGTCTGGTGTGGCAGAGCGTACAGAGAGCCGACAGCATAAATCCTGTTAAGAAAAGCACGAGGTTACGCACCATTTGTGTAGGAAACATGGCAGAATTTGAGGGGGAAGTTTAAAAATTTTAAACGCCAAAAGGCAACTTCACCTCTATTCCCAGGGTTTACCATTCATTAGATTTTTTTAAGATGTGTACCAGTCCCTTTTCCTAACCTGATGGAGGGTTTGAAAGGAGAGAGGGAGAGAGAGATCAGAGAGAGGAGGAGCAGAGAAAGAGAAATGTGGTCCTTGCAAAAAAAAATGGGGGGGTGTGGGGGAGAAGGAGCTCATCTTTGATTCAGTTGGGGTCCATATTCACAAAGAAATTGCTCAGAAATTTTGTACAAATGGCAGGAGCAGAATGTGAGCGCAACGAGGGGCCTAATGCAGGCACTTGTCCTGTAATCAAAGATTCAGCTCAACATGAGTCCTTTGTGAGACAACAGCATCATTCTCCACCCGGGCTAACCCCTGAATGCAGAGCAGCTCTCTCGAGCAAGGCGGGCAGGACCAGCCTCTCATTTCTTTGTCTTGTTTGGAAAATATGATTATTTTTTAGTATTTTTTTTTCTCCCTATTCCTCGTTTGCTTCTCTTTTAAAGAAAACATTTTTTTCGATACGCCTGTAGTAAGCCCGAGGATGTTTGCATGCGTGGAGGCACTCTCGGGGCGAGGAGAGAAGCAGATGGGCTGACACGGTGGAGTGAGGGCAGCTCCAGCCTGTGCTCAGGGAGAGCGTGCGGAAAAATGGCTGACAGTTCCATGCTCGCGAACGCATGATGGGCGTCTTCCTCTGCGTGAGCACAATTCTCCCTTCCTCAGGTTTTACCACCCCTACATAGATGAAACGTACAGGGATTCCTTTTTTTCCTGCTTAAAGCCATTTGGCAGTAGAATTTCTCGACCTTTTTAAACATTTTGCTTTTTAAAAAAATCAAAATGTTTTACCATTTTATTGAAAGGAAGCAGAGGATTTCAAACTGGGTAAATAGACTTTTTCAATTGGGTTGCATTAGAAATCCCTTTTTTCAGTTTCAAATGGTGTTTCTGTATATATATATATTATGCCATTGCAGAAAATTATGTTTAAGTGAAACAGAAAATATAAAGCAATGTTTATCTGCTCCCTGATATTTTTCCTCAGTCTGAACATTAGCTGATGTGATGGGTATAATGTGTTTTTTTCAGAATTTGGCTCTGAAGAACTGGAAACAATGTGTAGAAAGTAAATCAGATTTTCAATCCTTAAAGCTTTACAGAGAAACAATACAAAGGAATACAACTAAAGAATTGCCACGCGGAAAGTGAACATAAAACTAAGCAGCCCAATTGAACATTTTGTTATTCTGGGGTTACATCAGTGTAAACCAGGGTGGCATTGTGGCAGGGAGGCAGGTCCCAAATTCTTAGGAATCCCATTAATTCTTTGCTTTCTTCATTTGCTAAGTGCTTATCTCTATAGAGAACTGACTGCTACCTCTAGCATTGCTAAAGGTATTTGTTGAAAAGGCTACCCAGAAATGGGCTCAAGTCTACATTCCTCACTGATATCACAGGGAGTCTTGGAAGCAAATGGACGAGTGTTTAAATTTCAAACAGGCTTATTTCAGACACAAACTTCATACGAAATAATCAGAAGTGGCAATATTACTATTTTAGCATACAATGTAAAGTTTAAAATATTGCTGAACACTCTGGGGACAAAGTAAAAAGGGAAAACATGGTTTCAAATATTAGACTTTTTGGTATAAACTTAATGTAAAACATAGAAAAATATTACTGATAAGATAATCTTATTGTTAATTTAACTGAAAATGTGCCTATGATATTTGTTTGATATGTAGCATCATCTTTTTACTTGATTCTCCAAGATGCTGTTGCAATTCACCTGCCTCTGTGTGTGAGTGTGTGTGTATATTTGTGTGGGCATGTGTCCCTCAGGTGCTTCATAGCTGAAGATCTGGGAAGCCTAAATTGTGTACTGTCTGGTTGTGTATGTAATTTTGTTTACCTACGCTTTCATCTCCCATATATCCAAAACACAGCGGAAGTCCAGTTGCGCAGTTATAACGTAAGGCATCATCAGATTATTATTTAATCTTTGTACACATATTCAAATTTATACTTGTCAAAAACGAGCAAATATGAATCCCCAGTGGATTCTTTTTTCTTTTTTTTCTTCACATGGCAGACGTGTGTTTTCAATTTCGTGTTATAAATTTGCGACGTTATATAGGATTGCAAAAAAAGTTTTGTGTTTTCAGACCAGGCCTGGCTCTAATTCTTGGCATGATGTAATCGCTACCATACCCCTTCTTGCTGAGGAACACAAACAGCCAGAGCCTGGCAGGCTCCGTGGCCTACCCGGCTGCCCCGGGCTCCGCCGTGGGAGCTTCCAGGGAGGCTCAGCACTCCGCCCCTATTCAGGGACCGAATATTGAATGCGCTTAAGTGCTTTGTGCTTCGAAAACACGCTTAAATGCTTTGTTGAATTGGGAACTAATTAAATGACTGAAAGTTCAAACTTCATATCTCAGTGGAAGGAATGTGTGATTTTTCCCACAGGAAAGAATAGTGTGCTCTGAAAATATGGCCAAAAAAGGCGTTTTTGGTTTTGATTATTTTGTTTGTTTGTGATTTTTTTTTCCTTTCCTTAGGAAATAGGGTATCCTTAATTTTCAGGGCTTTCCCTTCAACATAATTTAAAATATTTTTTTAAAATATGCGCAAGCAAATTGAAAGCAAAGCAAAAATTTACAATTTCACTGAATTAATTTTGTAGTTAAAGTTTTGTTTTATTTCTGAAATCTAGAAATGCTACTTTGTTGGGGTTTTTTATTTCTCTTTTCTCAGATGTGAATTTTTACATTTTATTACAAGTGCCTCACAGAAGGTTGGCAGAGTTCCAGAATAACAGCTGGAAGTGAGAAGGAATGAAAAAGTATATCATAGAAATTCAAATGAGAAATAAGATATACATTTTTAATGGGTATAGTTATCACTCATTTGAACAAATTATAAAGGAGGGATTGTTTCTTAGATTTCCAGATGTCTTCAGCTCAACGTTGGATGCCTTTCCAATAGACAAATACAAGCGATTAACTTCACAGAATGGCTGTGGGTTGAAATTCAGACAAAGACATAATGGTACATTCTGGTCTTCAGAGCTCGAAGCATCGGAGATAGGAAATTCTGGAATCCTGGACGTAATCTCATTTGAGATATGTGCGGAAAAAGGTACTTCGTTTCATGTCCTGAAGAGAGACTATTTCTTTTTCAAATGTGTGTTCTTTTTTTTCTTCTTGCCCATGTCCAAGAAACCGTATACATAACATTCAGAAAGGGTGGCTGTTAAGATCAGATCTGTTGACATCATTACCTTATTTGCAAACAGTTTCATGTATTTTTGTCTGAGTCTGCCTTCTTGCACGCACCAAAACTACCCTGATTCAGCTCCTTGTGAATTAGGGTATACAGCACATAAAGGAACGATCATCTAGTCCAAACATATTTGCATTCTTAATATGGTGCACACATTCAGGCAAGCGGCAATTTGCATGAGGACCATGAGCCAAATTCAGTTCTGACAGTAGCAGGCATAACTTTATTCAAATCAGACAAGCAGCAGGCATTTACAAGGGGCAAGAATAGGTGCTGTGTACTTGCTGCACGTCCATGCTCCAGCACACTGCATTGCTGTTGCTCAAAACTTCACATTTTCCTTAGAGGGACCAGAGCTTATCAAAACTAAATGCAAGTTTCAGCTGCAAGTTTGGATATGTAGGAAATAGCTGGCAAGATATTGAGCTCGCTTGCACACTTAGCTTTCAGTGTGAATAGTAAGGGTACTTTTTTAAATTACTCTCTTTGCAAGCTTTCGTAACAGGGATTAGCTGAGCAGCAGCATGCCAGGATGCCTCTGGCCACCTTCAAAGCATCCTTGTAAACTCAGTCACAAGCAGAATCAACTTCATTTTGTCCAAAGTATTAGCACTTTTTTAAGCGCTCGTTTTCCGAGCACTCTTACTAATACTTTAATGGTGGTTGTATACCCCAGTGCTGTGGAGCTGGCTGATGCCTCTTGCTGTGTTTCAGCGAATGTTGTGAGGAATCTACAGCAATTAGCTGTTCATGCCTCCGCTTTCCTGTTTTGTGCCTTCCCTTTCATGTATCAGATGTTTGTAAGTTTTCCATTAGACATTTCCTGCTTCTAATAGATGTTTGTGAGGCTTTTGCTTTGAGCTATCAAGGCTCCAATTTGTGCTGAGATGTTTGGTTTTGTTTTAGGGCTGAGGGGTCTTTGTACTTCTTTCTTTCTAGAAAACATTATAATCTGGAAAAAATAAATAAATTGTACTTTGCAAAAAATGAATATGACTCCTTCATCTAAACGGCATGGTTTGCACATGTGTCTTTCGTCAGCAGATCACTCCTAAAATAAAAGCACTTAAACTGCAGTTTCTGCCAACTTATCAGACACCAATTGGTGACAACATATATGTATTGCAGTTTCTAAAGGCAGCTTTGTACTCGTGTTTTCATCTACTTCGCCTTGTTTTTTTTCCCCTCTTTTTAATTTGAAACGGTGACTGATTTCTTTTTCTGTTTCCACCAGCTTGATGTGCTGTACTTACCAAGTAAGTAGCTTTAGCCGCTTTTGAAAGAAGAAAATACCTCTTAAAAAGTGTTTCAAACGAGCATTGCCCACTGTGAAGCGGCTGTCAAAATTAACAGGAAAGGCATAATTGATTCCCTGAGAGTCATACACGAAAACTAGCTTAAATTTTACAAAACCGCTTCTGACGTGTTTAAATACTTAAATAAATGTGGTGCTGATCTTTTAATCCCCTCTTCCATGTTTTAACAGCGGAGCAGCACGCCCCGGCACCGAGGCAGCCCCAGCCTCTCGGAGGGTGTTTTTGCAGCGAGGCGCTATCCATCATCCCTCCGTTCACGTGGTGCCGAGGTTTCTGGATCTGTATTTTGCTTATCGAGTCGCCAAACCAATGAATCATCAAAGGAAGCTGTCAATTCGCAGCACATCGCCCCGCGCTTTGAACTTAGAAACGAGCCGAACGTTTCGGAGTTTTATTTATTAAGGTCAGGACTGGATTTGAATCGGCAATGAGGGAAGGGGAGTGGTGAGAGGAGCAGAGGATGGCTGCTGACTCAAGAAACCTGCTGGGACTTTGTGGCCTACTGCTAGGCAACAGCCCATCCCCACCGCAGCAAACCTACGACCACAAAATGAATGACCTCATCTACAAATCAGCTATTTGATATGCAGATCGGACCGCGGTCCTCTTCAATAATACAGCGCCGCGCAGGCAGCAGGTGCAGCAGGGAAAAGAACATGGCCTTTCCGCGTCTTAAAAGGCAGGGCTGCTTCGCGCTCGCTCGCTCCCTCTGGTCCTTTGCAATTCCTGAAGCTCTATTACCTTCATTTTTTATTTAGACCCTCCATTTAAACAAAACATGGCTTCTCCTTTCCCTTCCCCTCCGCGCCCAGTCCTGGGCCAAGAGAAGAAGAGGCAGGACTAGGATGCTGCGCCAGCAGCGTTGATGATTCCTTCAGCATCCGGATAAACAAGGGGCGTTTTAGGAAGGAATTGCGATTTCTGAGGTTTTCTCCTTCTCAGTTGCCACACCTTTGCAAACGATTATCAAAGCGTGGTTTGTCGTGGTTTGTTTTGTTTTGTTTTTCAAAATGGAGCTCCTCTTTGTGCAGAAAGCGGTGCGTGCGGAAGGCGGCATTCCTCTCTGCGCACGCGCGCACGCTCCTTAAATTCCATGGAAAGGGCTGTTTGCCTTCTACGGTGAGAGAACGACAGGCAGTTTTGAGGGCACACTCGCCAAAAAAAACCCCAAACACACCGTTTTGTAAGAGAATTCAAGTATTTTTCAGCCGTGCGCTAAAAAGAATAAAGAGCTGCTACTCCGGACTGTGAAACAGCACTGAGCCTCTCAGCGGGCCTCAAAGAGCAATAAAACACAGTGTAATATAATTTGTATTGTCTGTGGTTGCAGGTTATGTCCTGAAAGTCGTAAACTATTACAGCTTTATAGCTATGCTGCTGGTATTAACTAAATGAAAGGGTTATTTGTTCTAAATCTGTAGTCTGTATGATAGCGAATCTTAAATTCATCGAGAGCAATTGATGAAAAAGGAGGTAAAAATGCTGCGGAGCCAATAGAGACAAAGCTGTAACGCAGAGGCAAGCAACAAAACAATGGTATGGTGGGGTGTCTAACCCCTCTGAGCTTCTGCCTCGTAATTCTGGAGGGCAGAATTGATCATCCCTGAGACTACGAGGTATATTCAGCTGATGGGCCTGAAGGAAGCCTTGGGCTGCTTGTTACGGGAAGCGATGAAAAAAAAGATATTTACACTATTGTGTTCAGATCGTTCTGGAACTCTATAGAAAGATCCTGATTTTGCTGGAGCATAAGAGCCCCTTCTTTTTTTCCCCCTTAAGAGGGTTTTTGTTGAAAAATGCACCTGAGTAGTGAAGGCAGTGATTTAAAGAGCCAATCTAACAACACCGTGTCTCTTTCCTGAAAGCTGTGAAAATGTTTAGGCTTTTGTCTGAAATCTTGGAATTTCCTGTTGAAGTGGAATTGTTGTTTTCCACTTGTATCCAGTTGTAACGCTTTAGCTTTCTTCAAACTTGAGTTTAAACATGGATGAGATGAATGTCATTAAACTTGCTCAAGCCCATTAATTATTTGTCAGATAATTCTGCAGCTGATTCCTCGTAACCTTCAGCTTCTGCATAAGCCCTTTGCTGCTGGTACCGGGAATAAGGTCTGGCTGGTCACGGGCTCTCCGCCGCTATGAACTCCTTCTGTCAGGCTTATGTGGGACACCTCTAATTTGAGTTCAGAACGCACATCAAGTTATTGCTCTCAAATATTTGCTTAAAATTGACCAACCTGGAAATTGTTTTTGACTATAAACTTACGTGCAAGAATGCTTACAGAACATGAATGCTCACAGGAAGGATGCAAGAGGACTCAAAGGAAATGGGTTTAGACACTCAAATGACTGTTGATGACACAACTGTGATATTGTCCCATTTCTTTCAAATGGGCTTTGCTGCTAGAAGACATTTTAGATGTCTGACTTTTGAATTGATGCCTCAGGGTCCCCAGGATGCTGTCTTCAGGGCTTCCTTCAGGACAGAGTCAAAGCGCTGCCAACCTCCACGTCTGTCCCCTGCCTGAAGGAACACAAAGGCAGCAGTTTGAAACACTTTGGGATTTGATACCAGGGAGCTTGAAGGAGCTCTTGAAGACCAGTTAGGCCCAAAAGAGGACATAGTCCTGACCTCCTAATGCAGGGTAGCTGAGCAGCAGGTGAGGGAAGGGGGGAGCAGGACTGTCCCCTGCCCTGCAGCAGCCATGCCACGTCAGCACAGCTTTGTGAAGTGTTACAGTGGTACACCTGCTTTCTTCTGTTTCTATGAGGACAACACATGCTGCTTAGCTGGGCCATTTTCGGAGCCAGAGTCACTGCCTTTTGCCCAGGGGTTTGAGGCAGACTATGTTACACTGGGGACATAAATGTGAAAATTGCCCAATAGTCTGTTTTCTCAAAGTGGGCTCCCAAGAACTCCTCTAGTGCTTTAAAGTCCTTAACCACACTCCTTTACAACATCTCAGATGGTTGGCTGGATGATTACTTGAATAAATTTTAAGTTTTGATAGTATTTGCTTTTGAGAGTGTTAACCTCAGTGCTCCGTCGGTGACCACACCGGCAGAGCGGGGCTGGGCGGACGGGAAGCCCCTCCAGGACCCCGGCTACATGTCAGCACCTCTGAGGTCTCGGGGCATATCCCAGGCATCTTCCACTCCCAGCTACAGCTCAGCTCACCAAGAGCTGCTCTGCAGACAGCATCCTATGTCCAGCACTGGTGCAAAGGTACCATTAATTCCTGCATTTTGAAGGATGTACTGTAAGACAGGGAGAGATTTGCAACTCGAGGTAATTTCTCCTGAGAGATAACCATCAGGACATTTTTGACTACTATAAACATGGGTATCTCTCTTTGTGGTTTTAATAGCAAATTTTAGTGTCAAGAAGCTAAAGTGGGTGAGATCACAGTCTCAGTGAGGAGCTGTGTGTGTCCATCCAGGGCTGAGGATGGCAGAGCTTGGTGGCACAGCTGCAGTGCCAGGGCACCCAGTGCCAGAGAATGACCCTGAGCATTTTTATGTAATATTTGAATGAGAATTTAAATAAAGATGCCAATAGTGTGTACAGAGCACAAAAGGCAAAGCCTTTGGTATGGAAGCGATTGGAGATAACTGAATGCTTGGACAGACCACCCAGGCCATAGCAAGCAACTGAAGAGCCATTTCTGAGCCAGCAGAGTGGCATCTGTTCAGATTTCTTTCCCAGCACTGGCTTCCCTGCGCTGTGACAAGGCAAGGGACTTTCTCCCTGTCCTGCCTGATGGCACAGAAGTGGCAGTGGCTGCTGCTGTCCCCACACCAGGGCCCTGCAGGGACAGAGGCTACTGTGGAGCTGCGGCTCTGACAACATGGAAGAGTGACATTTTTCCTGCCCGGCCAAAAGGCAAATGGGGAGCATACTGAAGCCCTGTTTGCCTTGAAGTCAGGGAGGAGAGCAAGGCACTGGTGGAAGAAAGACAACAGATCCCACAGCATTAGGGCTGCTCTTGCCGAATGCATCCCACTAAAGAACAAAGCAAGGAGAGAGAGCTCTTGCAAGAATTTGATCCACCGAGCAAGGCTGCTGCAGTGTTAACCCCTTTGTGACGAGCTGCTTGGGATGTAATTTAACTGGAATGCCATTGGAAAGCAGCAGATTGCAAGGCTTTAGAGGGGAGCAATGCCACAAGCACTAGAAAGGGATCACTATCCCTAACGAGAAGGCCTTTGCTTTTGCACCTGATTTTTTGAGGGAAGGTGCTATTGAAGCAATTGCAGCAGGCCCATGGCATTGAAAGAGTTATTACAAAGCAGAGGATAAAATGTCAATGATGCCTGATGCAGAGAAATGTGCAGCGTTAGCAGATATATGCTGCTGATCTGGTAGCAGCTAGCCCTCGCCCCAACAATGTGATATTTCTGGGTTTCAGTAAGCAGCCCCATAGGGGGTCTTCCTTGATAAGTCGAACCAAGTTGTGGCGTTTGGCTCCTGGCCAGTGACAGGAAGTGAGCAGGGCCACCGGCCGTCAGGAAGGGCTTGGGGAGGGATGGCGTCTGCACTGGCAAGCAGGCAAGGGCAGCGTGCAGGCTCCGTCAGGCACTGGCAGGACGTTTAGCCTTCCTGTGGCAAAGCAGCCCTTCCACGCATTTTTCAATCCCACCAGAGCGGACAGATTGCACTCAGGGAAGAAATCGTTTCCATATCCTTCGAGTGCGAACGATGTGATTGTGCAAGGCCAAGCGTCATGTTTTCTACCATCCCTATCGGACTCCGTCCAGAAAAATAGCAGTGCTTCATATTTCCCCGTGCCCACCCTCCCCTGGCTGCTCTCCCTTCTGTGGATGATCAGCTGCCAGTCCCAGCCTCCCTCACCTCCTCGAGCCCATAAACTCAGGAAACTGAAGACACAGTCCTGGCTTCTTTCCGCAGCCTCAGGGTCACAGGCAGAGGTGCAGATGTGCCCAGCCTGGTCCTGCACAAGTCACAAAAATTTTTGCTGGTGTACTGGAACTGAGCTTTGCCAGTTGAGTGTGACTTTGAGATTGGAAACCCCTGAACTGTTACTGCCTTGCACCATGCTCTGCACTCATCCACAGAGCTATCCCTGCCACTTGTGACATCCTTGTTTCTCATTCTTAACTAAAAAGGTCACTCCAAGGCTCCGTCTGTGCTGGATGTGATTTGCTCCTGTTGCAATAGTGTTCATAAGTACATAGTACTGACGAGCCATGCTGGTAAACATTAGGTTTATACCAGCAAGAGACATCCCCAAGTGAGTAAGTGCTATTACAGGAGCATCTCTGTTTACACTGGAGGTTTTGCCCTAACAAACAGGGGGGTGGCTTCTCTTTCACTTCATTTTCACACATAAAACTTTTAAGAATAAACTAGATTTAAGCTGTAGCTGAACAACTGCAGACAACAATACAAAAATTTGCTTCCAGGCCTGAAAGTACTTGAATTTCTTTTTGTAATGCTCTTTCTGCAGATTGCATTGCTCTTTTTTGTTTTCCTTTTTTCTTTTTTTTTTTTTTTTTTTCAGAAAGACCCATATTGTAACACTTTAACAGAGGAAACTCACTCTGCCTCTGCTTTCCTGCCTGGTGTATATTTAAATAATTGCTGCATTTTAACAAGCTAAATTGCATTCCCACCAGCTGTCCCTCAGACCAAACCTTCAAGGATATGCTAAACAATAATGACTGCCACAACAGTAAACTCAAAAGGCTTCAAGATCTCTTCAAAGATAAGATGTCTTGCTGTTTCCCTTCCATAGCCGGGCACTTTCATGCAGATTAGCAAAACAGTATGCATATAGCCTACACAGGCAGAGCAATGCTAAGAATGGGCTAAGCTTGGCCCTTTGCGAATGCAGGGAGGGAAAACATCCAAATCAGAGGCTAATGCTCCAGGCAGAGCCAGGAAGGTGGTGCAACGCTGGAACAGGTTGTCCAGAGAAGCTATGGATGCCTTATCCCTGGAAGCGTTCAAGGCCAGGCTGGATGAGGCTTTGAGCGACCTGGTGTAGTGGATAGTTTCCCTGCCTGTGGCAGGGGTGTTGGAACTAGATGATCTTTAAGGTCCCTTCCAACCCAAACCATTCTATGATTCTGTGATAACGCTGCTGAAGCCGGGGTGCGCCGCATCACCCGTGACCTGGCAGACGTTAATATTTCAAATATTTCTCCCTGCACCACAAATCACAAGAGAAACGCTCTTCTCTACGCGTCATCTTCTGTCCTAAAGAGCTCTGACCTCTTACCGTCCAGGGGCCGGGCACTGTCAGGGTGCGGGGGCGGGCAGGGGGGGCAGGCAGCAGCTCCTCGGCCAGCGCCCGAGCTGGCTGGCGGCAGATGGGGAGGGTAGGAGCCGGGATTAGCAATTCCTCCTCACCTCCCCACCCCTTCCCCGGCCCCAGCTGGCTGTTTAAAAAGAAAGCCATAAACCCATTAGTACAAAGACAAATGAATCTCATACCCTGAGGCATTCCGTCATTCAGGACTGGCCTTAACTACTTTTCCAACCTTCCTCCCTTAAAAGCCCCTCCGTCTTTTGGGTTTTCTTACCCTGTAACAGCAGAGTTCGGCAAAACGCTTGACAATGCAGTCGTTTAGGAGATTTTTGGTAAAACTCTGTAACCTCACTTTGTACACACGCTGGTAAATACTCACACACGCATGTGTGCTCAAGTAGCTGCGTAAATCTCTGTCGGCATGTGTAAGCCCAAATATATGCTCTTCCACATTATTTACACATATACATATTTTTTTTTTTTTTTTGTTCTTTAAATACGACACAAATTAGGCACATATAGTGTCAGCTAACTTTGGGAACTGACTGCACATTACGACTAAGTTTAATATGATATGATTTTATGTGTCCTTGATTTTATATTAATGCTAAGCACATGTGAGCCTGTGGATCTGCAGCCAATGTGAATTATTTCCCCTTGCAGCTACACGGGATGTAGAAAATAATGCGGCAATACTGTGGGAACTATAAAGGACTTGCCACAGCAGTGTGGTGGGAAGGGGTTTGAGGAAATTGCAAGTGAAAATAAAAATAAGACTTTATGGAGTTTTTGTTTGTTTGCTTTCCAGTAAAAGAAATTGTCATAGATATAGATGAGAGAGTACAGAGGAAAGTACTGTGTGCTGAATTATGTATACAGTAATCCATTTAGAAGGTGCAACTAAATGAAGCTGTTTAAAAGTGAATTCGACTGAATTAAATATACCTGAATTATATTTCAGATCTTTTGGAACTGTGTGTGTTTGAATGTTCTACTAAATAGTGAAAATAAAGGCAAAGGAACATTAATGAAGTCACTTTTTTCTAACTTTCTGTCACTAGCAACTAGTTCTTATTCAGCTGTAATTTGCAATTTCCTGCTATTGATTATATGTATAAAGAATGTGTTAACTAGCCCATATTTTAAAAATGTGTATTTAAACTGAGTGGAAGACTTCAGCTTCTTTCGTATTAATTTCATCTTATTTACTGTTGGCAACTCACACCTCATCAGTTTTATCAGCTTTTGATTTTTCAGAGGTTTTCTTGGAGTTTTTTACTTTCCATATGTAAATAAAATTATGTCCTGCATGTGGTAGATTGTGTTCACAAATCACACACAGGACTTTCCATCGAAATCATATAGAATATAGTTTAAAACACTTTTAAACTGGTAGGTCTCTTTAGTTCACTTGGACTTCTGAAGTCGAGCAGCTGTTGGCATGACCACCCGGTCTGTCCCTTCAGAGCAGGCAGCAGAATCCAGGGCCAATGCTTGACAGTGACTGGTTGGGTTTTATGAATATGGCCATCTACTCCATTAAAATCAAATGTAGCCACAGAGGTTTCCTTATATCACAGCTCTTTCTTAATCAAGGCTCACCTCATAGTCAATGAAGTTATAGATTACTAAAGATTTTGCCCTTAAGTGAAAGTCCTTGTTTACATAGTTTATAAAAATCTGGCTGGGGTAGAACACATTAAGTATTCTTCTCCTATGTGAAACTCATCCAAACTCAGGGTAGATTAAGTTAGTTTTGCTTTATATCGTGTTGCTTGTCATGAATAATCCTGAAGTCAAGGGTGATAGACACGTGACATACTGTTAAACAACACTGGAGGTTTTTCTAGCAGCTGGTGGACCAAGAGGCGCAACTGCTGTTAAGATTAAATGGAGTTCTCTGAGTAAGGACGTGATTTGCCAACGCAGCTAAATTATCTAGGAGCCTAAGTCTTGATGAAAGACTTCTAAATCTCTTCTGTGCTTTGGAAAATTATGCTTTATATCCCTTAGTCTTCTGTGGACGTCTCCAGCTGCATGTTTGAAACAGAGGGTATGCCAAGTCGATTATGTTCTCTAAAACAACCTAGCTTTTCACTGTAAAAGAGGCCAAAGAGGGCAGTGCAGCACAAGGTGACAAGCTTCAAGCCTCAGAATAGTCACAGATTAGCACAAATTGCTTTCGTAAACAGGATTTTGCAGAGACTGGAGCTGTTAATTGTTATTGTGAAGCACAACATTTTAATTGAGTTAATCGGCACAAAATGTTTATCTCTATTGACTGAGATAAAATGTCAAAAGCTCTTTGATGGCAATTGGAATTACAGTAGGCAACCTTGACAATAGAAGTCAATGTTTTACAATGTGCTGCTGTTTAGATGTGTTTGCTGGCAAAATGAAACATAATGTCGCTTATCTCCAAGGTATCCATTTTACCTTGAGAAAGAGTGTCCCAAAGCACCACTGCAGATTTTTTTTTTTTAAGTTCCAACTGGCTGTAGAGGGAGGTGAAAGATAGGCTGACTCAGGCGAATTCCAATTCTCAGGGGAAGCCCCATTTGCACACTCTTAGCACAGGCCTAAGGTTTCCCTAAGGTTTCACAAGAAGATGCAGGTTTCACAGGCATTTGCTTTGCGTAAGGCCGGTAGCTGCGTTCCTGCGGGCTCAGGGGAGCAGCAGGACGATCAGCAAACAGTCTTGCCTTGTGTTGCTAGGAAGGCACCAAAGAGATGTGAAAGAGGAAAAAAAAAAAAGATGTTTAAGTGCCATGCCAGAGATGCTGTGCAGGTGGGATCCAAAACCAAGAGTCCTCAGGCAAAACGGGAATTTAGGAGATACCACAACTTGCTGCCTGGCTCCTAAGTCTCAAGGCTGCTGAGAAAATCCGACTGTTCTTTTTGGAGGTGTATGATGTCTTCTAGTTCCCAGCAATCTTCCACTAAGTGCAAAGGAAACCCTTATGGTCATTTTAGCCCAGCTGCTACATGTCCATCCAGTGAAGGCCCTCAAATGAAAAAAAAAAAACCTGACTCAATCTGCAGCAAACCAGTGGGCAGCTCCTGACCCTCTGCAGAAGCACATTCCTGAACAGTGAAGGTCCCAGGAGGCTGTTGCCGGAGTCTGGTCATGCCTGAGCGCAGATGCCACCCTGCTAGATCAGGCCAGCACCTGCAGGTAGGCAGGGGAAGGCGTGTGGGAAGAGCAGGCAAGGGCATGCCTCCTCTTCCTCCTTGAGACCGCACTGGGAGCCGCCGGTGCCCACCAGCACTGGCAATGCACACAGCCCCTGCTATCAACAGGAGAGCACACCAAGCCTGGGAAGCTCAAGCCGAAATGTAGCCGTGTCTTTCCCTTTTTACTAGAGTGTATCATTATATCAGCCCAGAGGGTTTCAGCTCTTTTCAAAGTTATAGTTATAATTTAACTTCCAGGAACGCAGCCCCCAACTCTGTTCGGAGACAGAAGCTTCCCGGCAGTCCTCCGGTATCAGAGAGCGCTGGAACGCAGCCATGGGTCAGCAAACGCTGCCCAAGGAAAAGGGTGATGAAAGTACCGACACTTTTGTTTAAACAATTTGCCTTCCTTTTCCCCTCGAGGAACAGTTTATAAATCGTATACCTGTCAAAGCGGTGCCAACACACTGCTCAGACAAATTTCTATTTTTGACATGAGCATGTGTTTGGCTGCACTTCCGATCGCTGGCTGAAGCTGTGCTACTATGAGATAGATCCAGACGGAGCATCTCTCTGTTCCAGCCACCACCATCTGTGGCTAGGCAGGTCACTCACTAAAAGTGTCTCAGTCCTTTGCTAATTAAACATTAGGAAGCAGCTGAAGTCTTGGTTTTTTTCTTCTGCTGACAGCTTGCAAAAGCTCTTCCAGAGTAGAGTAGAGGGAAGGAATGGACCTGAACAATGAAGTGAGGCTGAGGTTGCTGCAAGCAACAAGCATAAGATGGGTCTATGTGGCCGGACAGTCTAGTTTCTCTAACTGATGGTGAGATGCGGAGAAGCTCTAAGGCTTCTCTCATTATATTTGTTCCTGAAACACCTGCTTTTCTTTACATATTTTCCGTATAGTCCACCTAATGTCACGTTTGTTGATTTGGACACTACTGTCTTTCAGGAGTAGCAAGAAAGAAACAGAAAGGTGCCATAAAGCCATCAAAAACCTTTTTTCAGGACTCAAAATCCCCATAAAATATTTTCATAAGATTGTCTGAATTACTTGCATCTGTTCTATCTATTATTCGTTGTTCTATCCCAGGGTAAGCTTTTCTGGAAGAGAGGCTCCTGGAGACATATTTCATTGTGTTAGCTAGTACAGCATCCAATAAATGAAGTGGTTTAGTAAGCAGAGTGCCTACCGGGCCATCGGTAGTAAATCTACAAAAGGTTAATGAAGCCTGAAACTACAGTCATTTTTGTGTGATGGCCTCTCTGCAACCTCTTTGAAGGAGGCGTCTCTGTGGTGCAAGCTGCAGAGAAACCACTCCGATGGAAACAAGCTATGGCTGGGGAGCAGGGGCAAGCAGGGAGAAGTGATGGTGGGTGCAAAAGCAGGATGCAGCTCTAGTTTTACTTTTTTAACATGATTTGGATTTTTAACATGTTTTAACTTCCTTTCTTCTGCAGAATCCTGTCTTCCCGCAGCGATCTAGCATGGAGAACTTTAGTATGCTTTTGTTATTTCATGCTTTTAAGTTTGATTCACACGTTTATATGTCCCTTTGCAAAAGTCTGGTCTTCTTTCACTATTATTCTTCTATGTCTGGGAATTAAGGTGGAATCATTATTCCACCAGTGGAGTAAGAGGCAGTTTCCTAGGATGTTTATGCTTTAGAGTTACACCACAGAAGTAAGATGTGTGATATGGTTGGCTTTCACTCATATTATAGGATATCTTGTAGGTGCAACAGGATGGGTTTGTGTGACCAGGTCAGCTGTAAAAGTCAGTGCAGATACAGGCTCAGGTTTTTTATACAGTGTTTTCATTTACTGTTTTTAATTATTCTTCTCTTGACCAATACATTTTGCTGACTATACAGCACTGCTTTTATAATTTATTTTTTAGGATTCTGTGTTGCTAAACGATAGCAACGATTCTTTATCACACGGTACTACAGAAGGGAAAGAAAAAGGCTTGCATGTACTTAATTGCACAGGACAGCACATTGTCATGAAGCTTTGCAACAATTAAATTGATCTGGCATCGTAGCAGGACAGTCACTTGAGAGTGTTCGAACGTTAAAGGCTAGCACAGAAAGCAGAAGGGCATGCAGTTATCCGGGTGAACTTACTTTGGCAAAGGGAGGTGATAGAAAGAAGAGATAGTTTTGCAAATATGTGACAGGAACACACAACAGTAGAAAATATGTTAAATTATAAAAAACAGGAGGTGATAATATTTTGTCAGCTGAGACTTAGAACTCTTTGGAACAGAGACTGTCTTCACATGTTGCGTTTCATGTATTTACAAAGCAGTTTCTGACCTCAGACAAAGGTCTTTGCGAAGTCTTGCCTATCTACATCTTTAGTTGTCTAAATACCTTTCACAAAATGACACAGAGTCATGTGGATTTAAAATGACCTAAAGTCTATAAATAAAGAATGATGATAGATGGCAAAAAAATGAGCTGTGGCAGGTAGATATGCTGTGACCAGAGGGACTAGTCTGTTCTTATTTTGCATCTGCATTAATTAGCTAGAAATGGGAGTAAATAGCATAACAGAGAAATATTACAAAGGGACCTGGAGAAATTGTAGGGATTAATGAGATAATCTTCATAAGGCATTTTGAATATGAGTACTTCTTTGCATACTTTCACTTAATTAAAAATTTATTTCATAGAATCATAGAATCATAGAATTATAGAATGTTTTGGGTTGGAAGGGACCTCAGAGATTACCTAGTTCCAACTCCACCTTCCACTAGATCAGGTTGCTCAAAGCCCCGTCCAACCTGATCTTGAACAGTTCTAGGGATGGGGCATCCACAACTTCTCCGGGCAACCTGTTCCAGTGTTTCACCACCCTCAGAGGGAAGAATTTATTCCTTAGAGCTAATCTAGATTTACCCTTACTTAGAATTTTTATCAGTCAAATAAGCATGCAAAAAATTAGTTTATACCTATACATTTTTTTCTTTCTTTCTCAAAGTACATAGAGGATGTGTCTCTGTGGTTATATGTCTGCCTCTAAATGTGTGCACATATGGAAGTAATAAAATATGTGCGGAAGTATATGCACTTACACAATATCCCTATTGGGGCAGAACTACGAACAGTTTTCTTAGAAAACCAAGAGTTTCCATCATCTATTTTTCGCATTCATAGAAGTAGTAAGAGAAATGAAGAATGGACGTGCAGGTGAAAATACTTTCCATTTTACGGTGCTAATGCATTTTTATTAGAATCTGGATGGGAAAGAAGAGAATAAAAATCTATTGTTCTTTTTCACTTTGATCATTGTACCCATCATTTTACATACCACATGCTTTCCTCTTCCAAGGGCATATATTGTATTTATTCTGCAGCTGCAGTATATTGATTTTGGACTACCGAGTTCAGTGCAGATGAGTGACAAACTAAATAAACTGCTGGGTGACTGATAAGTAACCATGTTTAATCACTTGGCTCTAAAATGAAATCCCATAACTCATTTCAACGATTTTACTTTTGGTACTCAGTCAAGAGCATACAGTCATATTAATTTTTTTTCTTATAAAAATAAAGACCAGTAATAGAGTATAAGTTTTCATGGAAACTCCTGCAATTCTGTATTCTACCTCTACCAAAGTAAACACGGAATTATTCCAGACTTACACTAATGCATCTGTATAATTTCAACTGATAATTTTAATTGGATACAAATATTAATTTGCATTTCTTTTGCATTGTATTTATTGTTCAGTAATTGAATAGATTTATTAATCCTTTTTGACAGCTGTGGTGTTTCCTAAGTCTTCATCTACCGAATAAACAACAGACTACACAACTTCCTGACACGGTACTCTGTGTTTTAAAATATAGGTGTCAGACGTGCCTTCTTGAAGAAACTTATTATTAATGATAATAATTATCAATATATTTTCTATAAATATAATTATTATATAGTGATAAATAAATCTTTTTTCTATTTTTGTATTATTATTTTCTTAGGTGTCCTGTCAACAGAAACAGTCCAGTTACCTATATGTAGTGATAAACAATGTAAATCTTATAACATGCACACTGAAATCTTGAGGTAGGAAAAGTGGGTCCTTTTGAAATGCCAGCTATAATATTTAACCCAAAACCTCATGGAGAGGAAAGCATTCTAAAACCAGAACGTTCTCCTCTTTCTCAGTGCACTTGGACAACACGCCCAAGGAGAGCTTACAAACTGTAACACAACGCAACGGTATCAAATGAATTGTAACATACATACTCCAAGGCAAATGAGAGCAGAATATGTTCCATAAAATCATAGCTCGTGCAAACTCATACATTACAAACCATTAGACTGCTTGAAGCCAGGCTGCATCTGCAGGGGAGGTATGACTGCAGCATGGCCAGGCACACTCTAGCTCATTTTTGCCTAACTATGGTGGCTATGGCACCAGTGAAGTCCTCTGAGAACCTGACATCTCTGATACAACAGATTTATTACTGTCAAAACCTGAACTCACTGAAGTACAGTTAGAGCTGCCCATGGGCACTGGACTCACCCTTGAGTTGCAACAGAGGAGGACTCATGGACAGCTGACCATTTTTTACTGAAGTGAAACAATTGTAGATCTCTTGCTTGTAGATGTTCATATAAATTGCCATTTATAACACCTTTTTTAATGTGATAACAGTTTTAAAGTATTACTGAGATCTTTCATACAGAAATGAAAGCCTTACTGAATGCAGTAAAGGAACAAAATTGCCTAAGCAAATAAAAATTTCTACCTGTAGTGGGGAAAAGGAATATGCACAATCCAATAATGTGACTGCCACCTGACTGAACGGTATGTAGTGCAAAGAGGAGAAAATGTGTGCTTTTGAATGACTTATTCAACAAAATTCAGTAAAATGGGTTTGATAAAACCTTAGCTGAACAGTAATTAGCCAGGGTTTGTTCCCACTTTATGTGCTTGTGGAAAAGCAAGTTTCAGCATGCAATGCCTGCTTGAAAACTTCTCATTAGGCAAACGTGCAGGGTTTTTAGCATTTTCTGCTCAGGCAGACTGTAAGTTATCTAAGCTGAAGCAATGGTAAGCATGTGAAAAAATTAGCAAGCATTCCAATAACCTCAGGCTAAATTTGAGTTTGTTCCTAAAGAAGGAGACTGTGATAACAGCGCAGTTCAGACAATTAAAATACAGTAAGGTTCACAGCAGAGGTGACTGGCTGTTTGAAAAGTGCTGCAGCACACAATTTATGACATCCTTTATTTTAACACTGCTCAGTATATTCTGTAAATGCTTTAATGTGCTTAAGCCAGTTTATTCCTTTGTTAATGGTCAGTGATTGCAATCAGGCATGCCCCATAGACAAGTTCACACTTCCGTGTGAGGTATTATTTGATAAAAACCCTAATCAATAAATCTAGTTTCTTCTCTTGCCAGATACAGTTACATAATGTGTTTCCAATTTGGGCCTGGATCAGTTTCCTGGAATGCTGAATAACCAGTGAGAATTCATAAGCTTTACATCAAGCTGGCATTCAAAATCATTACGACTGGACTCTAGATATTGCTTTGCAAAAAGAAAATAGGACTGTCCTTGAAACAATCTCATCTTTCCACAAGATTTTAAGGATAAATGAAAAGGTTATAGAATTAAATGAGGATAGCATATGTAATGCAGAGTGTAGCTTCCAGAGTTTCCTTTCTAACCACGTTTTTAATATGTCATTGTATATTATGGAGCTACAGAACTGTAATCCAAATAAATACTATGTTTTGGTCTAAGATTGAGTGACTGCTAGAAGCTGGACGGTTGGATGGCACATTATTTCAAAGAGTGTGGATTCTGACAAAAAACTTTTCTTACAAAAACTATTACTGTATATCTTATGAATCTTCCAAGCTTTGGGCAAATGCTTAGATTAGCCCAGATCTTCATAGGGTAGATGCACTGCAGAAATGAGAGCTGCTAAAAATGGGAAATTCCGTCCCATGGGAATTGCTTCTATGTCAAAGTTTCATTATTTTATTCATTGATTTCACAGAATGGAAATTCTGTTAAAAATGTGTTTGGAAACATAAGTTCTTTCAATAAATGTGTTTGGAAACATAAGTTCTTTCAATAAATGTGTTGAACTGAAGCGAGCCTTTTAGGTTCGTCTTCTGCTGAGTATTGCATCTCTTCTGTGTCACAGGATAAATTGCATTTCACTTTCCTTTCCAGCTGAATGACAGCAGTCGTGCTGGCAGAGGACAATGACGAAAGGGTATTTCCTTTTTATAACACCACGTTTAGAGTCCAGCCATAATGACTTCGAGTGCTACCCAAGGGAAGAGTGGGATGCCTCATTTCCAGTGCATACATCTGGGCCTGTTCTTGTAGGTTTTTTTTTAATGACTACCTATTGTAAAAATACAGAAATAGTCCTTTTTTTTCCGGACAGATTGGCTGCTGGCTGCCCCTGAGGGACCCAGGGCTGGCAGCCCACACTGTCTGCCTCGAAGCAGTATCAGGGAAGTCTAGGTGCCTTGTATCGGGCCTCGGTTCTGATTAAAGGATTAGATTTCTAAAAGTCAGATATTTCATCGGCTCACCTGACAAAGAAACTGAAATAAATAAATGTCAGAAAGGGGTGATTCATCTTACACTTCAATAGGTACCCCAGAAATGTAGGATCAGTGAAGGTCCAGGGATGCTTGCCTGTTTTAACTGGATGTTGGGGGAGTTCAACCTGGATTTTTGTAAGAAATTTTTAATTTTTTCAGGTAGGCAAGACCTCACTTCTGGGTACCTTGACCTTATGGCCAGTGCTCGGGAACCATGGGCAGTAGTTCCTGTGCATTCCTCCCTGCGAATTAAGGTAGGTATCTAGTAGAGTTTAACAGCTTCATCTAAAATCCCCTGAAGTCAATAAAGACTCATCTTCAATGACTTTTGATCAATCGTATCCTGGGCTGTATCAAAAGGAGCGTGGCCAGCAGGTCGAGGGAAGTGATTCTGCCCCTCTACTCAGCTCTCGTGAGACCCCACCTGGAATACTGTGTTCAGCTCTGGAGTCCCCAACACAAGAAGGACATGGAGCTACTGGAACGAGTCCAGAGGAGGGCCACGAAGATGATCAGAGGGCTGGAGCACCTCTGCTATGAAGACAGGCTGAGAGAGTTGGGGCTGTTCATCCTGGAGAAGAGAAGGCTCCGGGGTGATCTTATAGCAGCTTTCCAGTACCTAAAGGGGGCCTACAGGAAAGCTGGAGAGGGACTTTTTACAAGGGCATGTAGTGATAGGACAAGGGGCAATGGCTTTAAACTGAAAGAGGGCACATTTAGGTTAGATATAAGAAAGAAATTCTTTACATTGAAGGTGGTGAGGTACTGGAACAGGTTGCCCAGAGAAGTTGTGGATGCCCCATCCCTGGAGGTGTTCAAGGCCAGGCTGGATGAGGCTTTGGGCAACCTGGTGTAGTGGAGGATTTCCCTGCCCATGGCAGGGGGTTTGGAACTAGATGATCTTTGAGGTCCCTTCCAACCCTAACCATTCTATGATTCTATGATTCTATGAAAAACTCTATGAGATTTTACGTATGTAAGTATATCTTGGTGTGTATCTGCTTATGTGTATTTTTAGATATGTATCACATATATGTGATATTCCTCTGTAATTCCTTATTTCCCTGTGTAAATGGCAGATTTGATTTGTCACTCATCTGTCTTAACCTTCATTCAAGCATACAGCACAAGGGGAAATGCAGAAAAAGAGTTCTTTTAAATGATAGTCATAGCAGGAGAAGGAGGAGGAGGAGCTGTTGCTACTGCTGTTATAGGCACATTTTTACAGGCTATTACCATCATAATCATATACAAATATTAATACCAAACTCCATAAAAGATGTACAAAAATCATCACTGCTGTGCCTAGAGCTAAAGAAAATCCAAATCTGCGGTACCATTTGAAGCATTCTGCGCTTTGCTTTTCAAAATGCCTCAGATGAGATTTTAGGTGATGTTGTTAGACAAACAATTACACTGTGAAACGTATCCAGACCAACTTTCGGTTACAGCCGTGTTCCAACCATGAGCCTAAGGCAGATCAGTGTGTGTTCAACACGCAGAGCAGATATCCATGGCCAGGGTAGGCAAATGAGTGGGAAAGCCTGCACAGAATTGTTTCCATCTGTGGCTTGAGTAGTTGGCCAGAAGTCTGGGGGTCTTGCAGGTTATTCCTTTTGGAGGAAGATATTGGTGTTACTCTGTCAACAAAAATTTACACAGCCCTGTTTTCTTCAAAAATGTACAGCTTCAAACAACTAGACACCAATCTCATTGCCAATTGTATCAAACCTCTTTTCTGCCAGAACCTTCAAAAAAGACTTGCAGAGTCCTTCTTGGGGCAATGTTATTGTAGATAATCATGATACCTTGGAGATTCCTCTGTGGGTTATTCCTGAGCTGAGATCTGCAGCTTGGTTTTTCTCTCTTGCATGCACATATTTACACACACACATCCATTTATCCTGTCAGAGAGTTTAAAATCCCAAGGAAGTACAGCATTTTTTTTTCTGCCTGAAGCAAAGATCTGAGTCAATAAGTTTAGATTTGGAAAATACTGTTATCTCAGCCGGCTGTATCCATAAAAAACTTAGTAGAACTTAAATGAAAGGTAGTGAAGACTCTTTCAATTAGATTTAAGCCATTCTATAGCAATATTAAAAGTATTTCTTCACAGCAGTCTTCAGAGGCCATTCCAGTTGAATGAGTCATCATTTTGGGCTATATTTGCTCCTTCATCATTCTCAGAAGACAAACTGCACCTTTGGGTGATGAATGCTTGCTTATTAGACAGAAACAATTCTGTAAAACTCCAGCAGCTAGCTGCTTAAATATCACATGGGGATGGAATTTTTCTAGATGAAGCCCTGAGATTTTCTATGGGTAAGTGTGTGTTCTTGGGAGGTTCAAATATACTAGGATGAGTTTCTATCCAGCATGATAAAGATCAAAATTAATAAAGATCATGGGCCACCTCAGAAACTTTGTATTTCAAGATATGGAAACACCACAGTTAAATTCACTCAAGAGATATCATTACAAGTCTCGGAGCACTTAAAACAGGAGAAAAAGCATCCCTCTGCAGTCAAGTAAATTACCAGTATAATCCAATTAAGCACACTGTTTTGCAACAAAAATAGTTGAATTTAAAGAGAAAAATAACCTCCTGGTGCTTATACATATAATTTTATATCCAAACTGCCAGTCCTTAGACCATGGTACAAATGATACAGATTGAAAAAATGTATTGCTACAAAAAGATTTAATTTTTGCTGACCTTTTTAATCAAGATTAAGTTTCATACTCAGAATTATTCTTTAGTGATGATAGAATTTTTGCATGCCCAAATTACTTACAGCCTGTCCCTCATGGAAAACTTTGTTTTCTGATACAGTTCAATTTTTTTTTTTTTTTGATACAGTTCAATTATATTTTGTACTGATCCTTATACCACTCTCATTCCACAATACTATGCAACTACATTGTACCACTGCCAAATATATCTATAGATTGCTGTAGGGTGGTAATCAGAAAACCCTCTAAGGATAGCTCAGGTATTCAGTATGGTTTGCTATTTATATAAAATTTTAGAGTAATCTCTTTCTCTTCAAGAACACTATTGATTACTAGGTATGTATTGATTTCTTTGGGACCTTTCCACAGTGGAGGATTTGCTTAGTAAGATATAAAAGGTGAAGTACAAAAAATAGTTAGGTTTGCAGTGTGAAAGAACGACATACAGAGAGATCCACTTTGGTTTAAAGTGATGACATTAGAGTTAGATCTTTCCAGAGCAATTGATCTTTTGTCATTTCTTATATAAACTCAGTTTATATGCTAACAGTTCTCCACTTCAGCAAGACTGACAGGAAAAAAAGCTACTTCTCATCAAATATTTTTTGGGGAAGATAATTTGTATGACCAATATACAATCAGAATGCATGGACATGCTTTCCTAGCAAATGACATTTCTGAGAGCAAAGATCCTTACAATGAATGTCACATACCATGACATCAAGTTAAACATATTTTCAGGCTACTTAATTCTCCCTTACAAAGGCTGATGCGTATTATGAACAAAGCTGTTTGTATAATGTAATTGTAGTTGCAAGCACGCTCGTAATATGCAATAAATTGCATACCTTTACATACATCAAGTATTGCAACAGGCTGCCCAGGGAAGTGGTTGAGTCACCACCCCTGGAGGTATTTAAAAGACGTGTAGATGTGGTGCTGAGGGACATGGTCTAGTGGCGGATTTGACAGTGTTAGGTTAAGGGTTGGACTCGATGATCTTCAAGCCCTTTTCCAACTTAAATGATTCTATGATTCTGTGACTCTATACCACATATCTTAACCACACTACAGTGTGTACTTCTGGCCAGTCTCAGAAGCCTCAGAGATAGAGATAAGAGCGCTGAACCTCTGGTAAGGTTTTTGAACCGTTAGGGTGATGTATTTTGATGAAGTGAAGGTAATTTATAGGCCAACGGTACCATCCAGTCTCAGAAGCGAAGGCAGATAAGAATCTTATCAGTCATGTGATCAACCTCAGGCTTCCTTGCATTATCACTCTTATTTGCTCTGTACTTTCCCAGCTGTCAAACATATCACAAAATAGCACATGTAGCAGCGAGGTTTTTCCCAATTGCCAGGGCCATAGCTGAACAGCAGAACTTCGGTCCCAAACTATTCACTCTAGAGTATGTCTTCGATATAATATTGCTGCACTCCAATGAACAAGGGGAAAATAGAAGGAAATCTGGTTAAAAGCCCATGCCTTGTACTTGTTAATTCTTTCATGTCTATTAATTTATTACATTTTCAGTTATATCCTAGTTAAAAAAATACATAATTTGTAGAACATATTGTCTACTTAATACATAAAAGTATAAATATATAAATGTGTAAAAGTATAAATATGTATATATACATATCAGATTAAAAATTATGCTGTCTATGAAATGCAAACCCCAAAAGGTTTATATTCACTTAGCAAGAAATAAATTCACCTAGGTACTGTGTTGTTTGTCTTACCAATAATCTGATTGGAACCCAGCATCAGTGTACCTAACAGTTTTCTTGGAAAATGATTTCTAGAAACTAGTTTTACTTGAAGTTCTTTGGATTTCTAGACATGAGGGCCTTACATAGAAGTCATTATCGTCCTTGACAAATATTTTTCCATTGCCTGTTGTCCTCTACTCAGTAAATTGAGAACTCGCTTTTAAGTTACTTGATGCTTACAGTAACCTGAGACAATCAGCATCCATCTAGCTGCTAGGACTTCAAAGGGAAATCACTATTTCCCCTGCCAGTCCTGCCCCATGCACAGCAGCTCCTGGAAGCAGCTGGGTTGCTTTGAACTCAACTTTAACTTTACTTCAGAGCCATCTTAATGCTCTGATATAGGATGTAAATTGGTGTAGCAAGGTGGTGTAACCCACTGGTGAGTGGGTGTTAGAGGACCCCTTCTGTGCAGACCCGTAGCATATGTGAGTTGCTATAATCGCTGACCACAGCTACCTACTTCTTCAGTTCATGCTGGAGTAACTTACTACTTTTACTTCTGCCCATCCCCAGCTGAACCTCAACAAATAACTTACTGCAAACTGCTCGACCACCTGGGACTCAGATTTGGGAGATCCTCACTGATCAAATGAAAGTTCTTCAAGCAGAGGAAATACACGGGTATGAACACTAGCGGCAAGTAATTTCCTTCCTTGCATTTTTTCCCAGTGCTACTAGTCCCCTGGCCATCCATGCTCTACGTCTATTGATTCATGCTCCTCTTGAGCTATATTTAGGCTTAAACCAGCTCGTTCTTTCCGAGAGGAGATTGGCTGTGGTTACATAGATTATTGCCCTGGGGGCTGTAATGCAGTCTTCACCTTACTTCAAGCACTTTGAACTGAGGAAACAGATGGGTGCCAAATGGCAGCCAGAAGCGGTCTGAGTCAAGTGATGTGGTGGAGACGCAGCCGGTCCGGTCTCAATGGGGATAGCCACGGGCAGAGCCAGCATGGACCTGCCATCTTCAGGACACCAGAGGTCCCTCCTCAGAGGGAAGACTTTTAGCAGCAGATACATTCAGAGTATACTGAAAATTCATGTGGAATCCATATTGTTATGAGGTACAGCTCCTCAGTCTCTTCTGTGAATGCCTCAGGGCAAACCTTTCCTTGTCAACTATGCCTGATCCTTTCAAGGCAAGAAGCCTTTCAAAGCATCCATATAGGATACAGTGTGTGGTATGGCTCAAGGATGGACACGACAGGAATGGTAAATATCAGTTGATAGGAGATCACGAGCAGAAGAGGAAAAAACATCCTTTATTTGCTTCTGAAGGCTATAATTAAATTCTGTACAAGTGACACAAGGAGAATTTTCAGGCACGACCTTGCACAGAATTTTAAACTAGGTATACTGGCCCAGACCTCATGGTCTTCTTATCAGATCCCCCTTTTCCACCTTTTTACTGAGTGCATATCTTCTTTACTAAGTCTGAAAGCAGATAGCTATGATTTAGGTTATAATTGTCATCAAAAAATACATTCATCAGACTAATCAGAATGTTATTTTAACAGATTTATTCACAGGCATAATGTGATACTGGAAGAAAGTTCCCTTTATAGCAGAAAATGATATACATGTTTTATGTGCTGTACGTAAGTAATTCCTACAATCATTTCCCACCAGCCAGTAAGTGGAAATCACCACGTGGATCTTTAACAAAAAAGATTACTGCCTGATTGAAGCCCCTCAGGATTTGTTTGTGCAGGAGCTCCAAATGCCAACTAACACCTTCTGGAGGCCCCTGTAAGACAATACAGGACTGTTGCGTAATTTAACTGAAAAAGAGAGAGACCTTTTCTTAAACAAAGAAACTAATGTTTTAAACAGGAGAAATCTTCGATAAACAAGTTAAGTCCTTTTCTGTACATCAGCTGAAATGAACACTGGCTCCCTTAGAGAACTCAGCAGGAGATAACCAACTTGCAGGAAGCATCAGGCAGCTTCCTCAGGGGCTCAGGCTGTGACAGGGCTGATCGAGGCACCTGGCAGCGGCAAAGGAGGTGCTTGAGGGATATTACCCACCTGGCAAAGCGCTCCAACAGCACCAGCTCAGAGTTTGGAGCCAGAAAAATGACTAGCAAAGAGTAAACTATCATGTTTCAGCAAGTTAATGTCAAGCTGGAAGACCCCCAGGTTGCTGAGAATCAAGAACTGGAGGTCAGCTCTTCAGACAAAGCTCAATTTGTTCAGTGTCATGAATGCAAGTTTAGGGGGAGCAGGGCATAAACGTAAATGCCAGTAAACAGTAAAAGTAAAGAAAAGAGGTGGAAAGTCCAGAGCTGAGAGGATCTAGAAAGCTAAATGAAGGTCTCCAGTGCACATAGGATGTTTGATTTGCTAATTGATCAATTTATTTTTAACTATACAAGGAAAGCATTATTATTTCTCACATTGTGGACACAATCATACCTAGGCAAAGATCCCATGGGCAAATATAACTCTTCATAAGCCTTTTAGTTTGTGCTGCTTTCACTATTTATATACCATTCAAACAGATCTATCAGGTCCTGCCCAAACATGCAACCTCCATAACATCTCCATCTAGTATTTCTTTTAATGATGACCATAATTTCTACGTTTGCGATGTATTCCTGGGTTTTGAGGCCCTTTAATCTGCCAGGCAGAAGCTTGCCATGGGGGGTCAGGGATCAGGGAAGATGCTGTGGTCCTGCAGGGCAGCCCAGTGGGATGTACCTACCAGGGCCCCAGAGGTCCTGCTCCACCCTGTGACCCAAAGGGCCAGAGTCAGTGCTGTCACACCAGGCAATTGGTACAACTTCTGTGAGTTAACAGGACCTTAGTTGCTCAGATGAAAAGTCGTTAAATAAATTGCAGTCACGAAGAAGGAAATCTATCACCTATTTTTTATTGCTTGAGCCAGTTGGAGAAGTGAAATGACTACATTGGTGCAGCTGCATCATTTTACATGGACTGAGGATCCGGCCATAATTTAGCAATTTTCCAACCCCTTATTCAGCAGAATGTAGTCTGAGCTGACCTTTTGCACAAACCTCCAAAGGCCACAGAAACTGAATACTTCCCAAGCTGACCATCTGACTTATCCTTGTGAAAAGTTACTCTGTATTAGAAGGTCAAAAGAAAAAGAAAAGAAAAGGCTCCTCAGCAGGGAGCTGCCCTTTGGGATGTTAGGTAATTTAAATTAACTGGCATCATGCTGAGTAGCTTACATTTCTATATCTGTATGTGAGTGGGAACAGCTAAGGTCAAAGGGTCAGCCTCTTCTTCAGTGGGAAGACATCCCTTTGCTAACCCTTCCTCGCTGAGCACGATGCTGAACATCAGCGGTTTCTTTTGGGGTCTACTCCTGCATTCTGCACGTAATGGCAGAATAAATGAAAATGTTAATGTAACAACAAAAGTTGAAACAGATTTCTCTTTCCCTGATAGTTTACCTTCCAGGATTCTTTGTCAGAGTTGGTCAGCATCCTCAGATTTTCACTGAGGACATAATGCCTAGACCCTAGAGGGAGAAGATTTTGTAGGAAAACTAGCATTAACTTATGCAACTACTTGAATGGGGAAGTTTGTAGTAAATGAGTAGAACAGAAGGTATTAGGAACTTGTTTAAACATATGACCTCTAGCTATTAATTTAGAAAAAAAAAAATGCAAAAAGTGAAACAAGATTTCTGCTAATAGCACAGTGGGAATTTAAATAGTTTTGTAGCCTACCCTCCCAGGTCTGGAAGCCAGAGTCTCTGGCTCTATGTTAGACTTTCCTGTGATTTTGAGTTTCTGCAGGTTCTGCCCATTATGAGTAAAATGGAAGAAATAATAATTCAAAGGAATTTTACAAAAATCCACTCATTTATTTTTGGAAAACTACTTTGACACTCATGTATAAAATCAGCATATTGCTTCAGGAGTATAAGAAGCAGTTCCAAAGGTTTTTTTCTCATTCAGATGCAGAGATTGTTTTGTTTTGATTCAATTCAGTGTGTTTCAATCTGATTCAGTTCTGTTCCTATGAACGTAGTTCACTGCCTGAAACAGACTTTTGTGTGTGTTTTTTCCTTTGAGAGAGGAGCAAGGAGAGTTTTCGTGATTTTTTTGAGATTTGTTTGTTTTTCATTTAATGTATGTATGATGTGTTATGTGTTTTGCTGAGGATGATAAAGCTACAGAAAAACATCTTTCACCTGGGAGGAAGAGCAGGTTGATATTTCACGCCAGAATCAATGAAGTTTGTGATATCTCATGCCCCTTTCATTGATTCATTCATTGAAATTACCACTAAGAAACACAAAAATTACTAAAACATTTTGAGAGGAAGACAGTTGTTATTACAGCTCATGAGTTAGCCGCAAAATAACTCAGTAGTTCTTTACATAGATTTTGTAATTTAAAAAAATTCCTTTAAAGATTTTTCAAATTATTCTTGTTTCCATGCACTGTCAAGATCACACAATGCAATATGGCAACTCAACATACTTTTCAGGCTTTTGAAGTTACTTGGTTCCATTTGGTATTTCACACCACATCAGAGGTGTGCATTATCTCACTGTAACACAGCCCTGCCATGTCTCATTGCATAATGAAGCTCCTGCATACCAATTAAATCAGTTAATGGATATATTACTGATAAGTTTATTAATAGAAGAACAGGTCTGACTGATTTAGCATATCTCTGAACAGAAGATTTAGTTATAGACTGAAGGCAGGACTGTTTATTCGTGCAATTGCCGTATCACTGAACTGATGACTGATGCCGTTTTGTAACTCAAGAAATCTTCATATTGCTCTTGCAACTGAACTCAAGCAACTGTACCATAGACTTTAAAATGCTGTATAAACTAGGATTACAGACAGTAAACAACTGCAAATGGAGCTGGGGGATAAGGAAACAAGGTTTTATGTGTACCAGCAATGAAATCTATGCCACAACTTTAAATAGCTAAAGCTGCTTATACCAACCAGCTATGTTACCCTCACAGTCAATAAATTGAAGAGTGATTCATCTCACCTGCTTCTGACATCTATTATGGAGATGAGGGGAATCACCCTACAGGATTGTCTGTTTCTTTCTATGAATAATTACATGAGTCTTGCGTGGCTAGTTTAGATTTAGACAAATAACAGGTAGGTATCACACCCTGTAGATAAATTCCACCCTGCACAGTAGGAAGTTATACACTAAATATGTTTCTACCTTAGAGACAAAAGTCTACATAGAGCAGGGAGAGGCAGACCTAGGCTGACTTTCAGCATCAGGCTGAGCCATGGCAGAGAAGGCATGTCAGCACAACTACTGCTCAGCTGAGACACCCTGAACAACTAGGTGTGCCTTACTTTACTAGCCTCACCTGAAACACATGCCATGATTTCTTCACTGCCCTTGTTATACACTCTTGCTGGATTAGCAAGATGCACCCCCATGCTTCAGTCATGTCTTCCCCTTACAGAACAGACAGAACTTAAATTTGTGATCCATCAGGTCTACATGAGTCAGGGAGCATGGAAAGCTGCTTTGTCTTCCCATTATCATTACTGATTTTGGTCTTGTCGGATTCTAACTTCTTTCCTTTATAACTACTTCCTTTACTATAACTGAAACGTATCTACTGAATTGGAAAACAGCCTACTTCACAAATTTTACATGAGGATATTGTACAAACACATCACCCCAACCATGGGGAGACAGACCCCCCTTTTTCCTAAGGTCTTGTTTGACAACCAGTGTGTGGCCTCTTGGCCAGGGAATATGACTGATTTCATTTTTCAGTGATGTTAGACCTATGTACTTGAGGACTAAGATGAAGCCTGAGACCAACAATAACTCAGTTCAAATAATGCCATCACAGACTAAACAGCTGCCAGTAATTGCTAGATGATTATACTGAAGCTCCTATCTTGATTTGTAGATGAAAAGAACTAAGATAAGCGCCTGAAAAGTTTATGTAAACCATCACAGGGATCTAAGAGCAAATACGATAGCCCGACCGTGCTCAGACATTGTGTTAACAGCCTATCTGAAGCCATTAGCAGATCACTTTTACCTGATCATTGCATCATTGTATTAAAATGCAGTTAATCAAACTTCTAACACTTTTTTTTTTTTTTTGGGGTGGGGGCAGGAGGGCAACACTTTTACTAGAAGTTTATCCAAAGCCTAGCATGATGGTAGTTTGGCACTGGCTGCTATCACTAAGTTTCAGCCATCCAGCCATCTGTAAGGCCCACTGTCAGAAAGTAGGTCTGTGCATTCTTCTGTAATTGTCATGTATGTGGTAGCAGAAATTAGGTTGCGTTCACACTGTGTGTAAAGGAGTACATAAGTCAACCATTAATGCAGGGGCTTACTGTTCACCTCATCTTGCTGTCTCACACTACCTCTCCTGTGGGATTTTATAGACAGATGGTTAATAAGTATTAATTATCTTGCTATAAATGCCCTCTCATTTTTCTTGCCATTTTTTCAAGTGAGTCTAGAAAATACTTTGAAAAGGTTAGGTGAAATCTAAATGAATCTGAACACTGAAGGAGAATCTTCAGTTTTGTCTTTCGCCAATTTTAAAACATTTTTTTAATTTATGCTGGTGTAAATAAAATGTATCAATGAAAATTTATTTCTCCAAAGCAAAAATAACAGGAGTGAGCCTTCCGTTACACTGTCTGTACGGGATATAAAAAAAATCTGTTCACATAAACTCTGTCCTGAGGCGGTTAAAGTCTTGCTGATCACTCCTTGGCTCTCCAGTTGATGAATCAGCTTATGGATAGGAATCACTGAGTCTCGTTTGGCAATGTCGCCATTGGTGCAATGTTGTAGTAGCGATTGGCACCTGTTGTTCTTCTGTCTTTATCTCAGTCCATGAGTCTCCTCACTTTTACTCTTCCGATTCTCTCCCCCATGCCATTCGGAGGGAGTGAGCGAGCAGCTGGGTGGTGCTGAGTTGCTGGCTGGGGTTAGACGATGACAGCCAATTGTGGAAAACTAAACAAGAAAAAGTACATAAGATGGTGAAAGGTAATCACTTGTTATCACTCATTCAAATTTTAGACAATTTTTATGCATTACCTGGGGCACACGAAACTTTTCCATTTACTGTGAATGTGTTCTGTAATACTAAACCACAAAACTACATACATGCAAAGGGAGCACGTGTGTTATGTAGCCACTTAAACTTTGTGTATATTTATAGTCAACTAATTAAAATCCTAATCCCAGGATATAGCAATTTCTTTATCCCTTTTCTATGATTTGCGATGTTAGCTGTGCTATTCATTACATAGAGTAGAATTGCTTGTACTTTAAGTGTATTGCTTGACATGCAAAGTAGTAGTGGAATCAAATACTATCTAGAACAGCAGACAGATTGTCACATATACAAGAGATTTTCTGTTCACTGAATTTGAAGGAATTACACTCCTCGGTAGAGAATCAGATCTTCTAATGTATTTTGAATCAATTTTTCTTTTTGATTTTATCTGCAATAGGAAATGTTTGACCCTTTCAGAACTTGAAAACATACAATATTCTTATAAAAACGGAATCACTGCATGTGTTTTGCATCCTTTCACTGCCAGTGGGAGAGCAGCTCTTCTGCACAGCTGTGCTTACCAAAAGAGTTCTTGGTTCGTTATGAAGTACAGCCACAAATAATGTTCTCTGAGAGAGGGAAGATGTGGACAGTATGCCCATGAATGTACCCATGACTACATATATAAAGGGAGAGACATACAGATGTGTTGCAAAGGCTTTGCAATTATACTGACCTGCCTGTGCATTTAAGATAAGCTTGCTGCGGAAGCAAAACCAAATGTGCCTAAAAGTTAAAGCTAATTTATAACCCATAAAAGATGTAGCCCCATGATCCCATATGGACATGTGCTGACCATGAAAATCTTTCCTCTAATAGTGAACATTTTAGTGTGTTCTTAGAGAGGAAATGGTGATATGTAGAGGAAATAAGTGTTCCTGTAATCTACTGAGTATTCATCTATGCCTAAAGTCTCTGCTCCACTCTTCTCAGAAGTGCCACAGTGTTCCTTTCTTCTCATATTAAAAAATACTCAACTCCCCCCCAAAAAAATAAACACAGATGATGAAAACTGTGCAAAAGAAATTATCAAAGGTAGTGTCATAATTGGGAAATTATACTGTGAACAAGGTACTCTGGATCTCAGATGTGAAATGTGTAGTGGAAGGTGTCCCTGCCCATGGCAGGGCGATTGGAACTGAATGATCTTTGAAGTCCCTTCCAACCTGCATAGAATGGCATAGGCTGGAAGGGACCTTAGACATCATCTAATCCAACCTCCCTGTCATGGGCAGGGACGCCTCTCAACTAGATCAGGCTACTCAAGGCTCTGTCCAACTTAGCCTTGAACACCTCTAGGGAGGGGACATCCACAACTTCTCTGGGCAATTTATTCCAAAGTCTTACCACCCTCGTAGTGAAGAATTTCTTCCTAAGATCTAATCTAAATCTGTTCTCCTTCAACTCAAACCCATTTCCCCTTGTCCTATCAGTGGATACTCTTGTAAAAAGTCCCTCCCCAGCCTTCCTGTAGGTTCCCTTCAGGTATTGGAAGGCAGCTATTAGGTCCCCTGAAGTCTTCTCTTTTCAAGGCTGAACAATCCCAGCTCCCGCAATCTGTCCTCGTAGCAGAGGTGCTCCAGCCCCTGGATCATCTTTGTGGCCCTCCTCTGAACATGCTCCAACAAATCTATGTCTCTCTTATGGTGGAGACACCAGAACTGGACGCAGTATTCGAGGTGAGGTCTCACAAGAGCAGAGTAAAGGGATTCTATGATAATATATCCTAAATGGTGGCATGGTTTGAAATATTCTTTCCCTCTCCTGTCTATCAAAATATCCACCTGTCATGCCAAGTTGGTGCAAACGCCAGGAGACTATGAATTTTTTTTTCAAGCAGCCTGGATCCATGTAGGACAGAAAAGGCTGATGGATTTTTTAATGGGCATTTTATCTTTCATATATTTAAAGATCTTTGACCGTGTATTCCTGTCTCCTCATCTGACTCTTTTTCTCATTCTGATTCATTCAGAAATGCTCAGCCTTTGGAGGCCAGTCCTCCTAGGACAGATCCTGTCCTTTCTTTTTTTTCCTCTGGAGAACGCTCCTACCAAATAAAAGGTATTTCTCTTAACTGTGATGTGTTTCCTGGAAGTGCAAAGGCTTGCAGTGGGAGTTTCTCCTGTCTTTTTCACACGTGTGTGACTCAGTGTGTGCGTGTGTTTTTTATTGAACCCATGTGGGTTTGAGAGATCAGAGAAGATTTTTCCCACTGTGTATTCATATGCAAATTACTTCAGTAAAAATTACAGACAGGGAGGGATGAAGGAGCGTGTAGGAGAAATAGAAGCGCAGCAGGAGTTACTTTGGTAGCATGCACGTGTGTGGGATGTGGGTGCATATGTTATAGCACAGATTTACTTGTACCACCTCTGGGCATCCCGGTGATCCATCAGCTTCAGTAGGAATTGCTCATGCACACAAACTCAGGTGAGTGATCAGTTCTGCAGAAGCCATGGATTGCCTGGTTAAAGAGAGTAGAGCTTTTAGGTATAAAAAGTAACATTTGGCTTTTCTTTACAGAAGGTGAGTCAATTGGAAAAACTGAACGCTAATGGCATTTTGAGAATTAAGCCTTGCATGGAGAGTTGTTTTGAATGGAAATGAAATGTGCAATCAATGTTTTACACAGACACCCAGGATTCCTGCTTGGTGTCCTCTGACAAGAAGGTTTCTGCAAAGTTGTATCAATCTGCAGACTTTGTTGGTGTTGGACACCATGTGTGGTGTGTGTTTCTTCAGTAAAGGTGGTTCAAAATTAAAAGTAGTTCATTTGCCTGAAGTAGCAGCCAAATTAGCAATACAAGGGAAGACCTGATTTTTGGAAAATAGTTGGAGTATTCTGTAATCCACCCTCCCATGTGTTGTAATTGTCTGATAACTGTGGGGAAACACGTCTGGATCCCAAACCTCACACCTCACCGGCCCATTGCAAACTGAATTATGTAAATGATAGTTCGCTAAGCAGATATTGTGGATGGAGCCACAAGTGAGTGACTGACTGTATTCAGATGAAATTAAAGACTCTCCACTCCCATCTAAATTTCTCCTACTGATACTTATTTTCCTAATAAATGCATAATGGAAATGCTGAGCTGTCAGGAAATAGGCAAGGAGGCCTAAATGGAGAAAGTGAGGAGAACGGAAAAGGAAACATAAATTTGGGAACCCTGAAGATGCAGATTTATGATTAAATTCTTGGACACTTTTTGTGCTATGTAACCTGAGGATATAATACATTATTGCAGGGGTGAAAGTGAGTTTAGAAATCCAGTAGATAGGTGGAAACATTTTGCTGCAGATTTCACAAATCTAAAACTGAACTCATATTGGATCTATACTAATATAACCCAAAGTAATAAGTATAGCTACATAGTTCTGAGTGTGTCAGTATTTCAGTTAAAATAAGATTTATATTCCAGTTGTGTCACGGATTTTCAAATAGGTTCTTCTGTTTAGGAAGAGACTGTTTCACATTGCCTGCTATTTTCACAGTAAGCATAGTAAATTAATTTCTACATATTATAATAATTTGGGCATGTATAGCTCAAAGACACAAATATTTACAGTTATAAATTCATTAGTCTACCTGGGGCAAAAATCCAGAAAGTTGTGAAACATCTTCTTGCCTGACACCTGCAATGAACTGCTGCGGAGAGGAATGTCAAATATGGATCAATCAATTTGTAGAGTATCGTATGGCCCATGTAAGAGAGTAAGGTAAGATACACCTTCCCATGTGGGAAGGTGTATGGCCTTTTATACGCATAGATCACTCCCAAATCTCAGGAGATGCATCCTGAGAAACAAACTGGAATATATTTTTTGATTTCCATCAAGAGTGGTCAGTTCTGTAATCTTTATCTATCAAGGTAAATCCTTGGCTCATATTACTTTATCTGAGCATCTCAAATGCATTGCAGAGTCTTACTCCCACAGCAGCCTATGAAGCAGGTAAGCATCACCTCTATTCTATAGAGGCATGGGGGTGACAAAATATGTGAATTTCATAAATATGCATAATAACTTGGAAGATAAAGCTGAAAGTAATTCTGGGTTTCCTGTGCACCAGTTTAGTGTCTTACTCTGCTTAGTTCATGCGGGCTACTGAGTGGAGTAAGATAAGAAATATTTTTATACAAAACATAGTTTAATCCCAGTCCATATTGGACGAAGCCAAGAACTTGTACGTTGCTTTTTCACAAAGAAATCACCCCATTCCTGAAAGGTAGCATTTTAGAGAACTCCATCCTTAAGCCAGAACCTCAGCCAGTGAAAGCTGGAAATAGTAAGTTTGGGTTTTGCTGAGCTGGCCTCTCCTGATCAAAGAGCACTTCATTGGAAATCTCCCAGCAAGTGCTACTGGGGTGGAACTGAACTCCAGCAGGCACACCAGCTCTGACCCAGCCAGCCCATCCCATCCCTGGTTTGTAGCTGATTCCTTCCATCTTCCTATCTGCGCTTGAGAGAAACACGTTTCTATTCCTGTCATTTCAAGTTCCTCTCCTGGTGGTTATTTCACTGCTAGGAACTGTGATTATGGTCTATGATGGCACTAACGTATTTAAAAATCAGAATAAATTTAGTTCAGATGAGTGTGAGATTATTAGGGACATCATTAAAGCACTTTTCAAAAATCAAATAACATATGATGTAATACACTAAGGTGAAATATTCTAGGTGACAACTAGGCAAAGAAATAAATAGCAAAGTACATGAACTTCCCAAAGGATTTCACATGTAAAAATTTAAGAGCAAGAAAAGATGCAAAGACATATCTGCAAAGGAAACGACATTGGTAATAATGCCCATAGTTTTGTACATGTAGTGTGTTAGTATCTTCCAAATTTCTCCAGTCTTACTTAACTAAGGGAAGAAGCAGTGTTCTCCTAAAGCACTGCCATGATTTTATGAGATTTATTTAGAGGATGGAGTATTTTTTAGTACAGTTAAGAACCCAGGTCGCAATTTGTCGTCAAAGTAAAATAAAAGTTCTGCACTCAATGCCTTGATTTACTAATATAAAATTCCCATTTACTTCACTTGGTTAAGTAAGGGTGAAAAAAACCATGAACCAGATCTACTAATTTACTTTGGGAAAAGTTGTCTGTTTAAATGGTCAGCTTAGGCAAGACGCAGTTAGAATTATATTGGTCTTTTCTCTTTACTTCCAGTCTCCCATGAGTGTATTTATGAATCTCAAGAGGGATGCTTTTTGTCCTGTTAGCCTTAATTGCATTTTGTTTAGCTCAATGTTTTAAACAAAAAGCTCTCTCCAGCATGGCTGAATTATGGATCTCAAGTTTCTGTAAGGATGCACAGTCCTTGCTCTGAGTTGGCTCTTTATCCATGTGAACTTTTTCGGACTGGCTACATTTTAACCTACAAAAGGGAAATCTGACCTTGTAACTAAGGGGAAAATAACCCAAATGAGCACTCCAACAAAAGCAGGAAAATGTTTAAAGATACAGAAGTAAAATCCAAGCTTAAGTAATGTTTTCTATCACTTTAATTTCATAATTCATCCTAACTATGATTCATAAATTAAAGTAATATAAAGCAGGACAACATCTGTTCCACACTAAGTGAATAGGAGGGAATTTGGACATTCGAGAAGTTGTTATGCAGACATTACATTCTACATGGGAACATACGAAGAGTGTTTACAGTAAAAATAACTTCTGATGCCTACTTGTATTTCTTTTTAAATGTACACATATGCCTTAAGGTTTTAGTACACAAGTACTATACCTTTTATTCTAAACTTAATTTTGAAATTAGACTAGCATAAATGGATGAAGTAATGAAAAAAAACCCCACGTGTATGCTTTTATTTTTTGAATACTTTCAAGTATCATATTTAGTGAAATAGCTTTTGCATATCCCTACTATACCTTCCCGATTAAAAATCCAGGCTTCCTCTGTGTAATTTAGATAATATATGTGAGAAATATGTCCCAATCTGTCACTGGATTTTAAAGCTTTCCAACCTTATATTCGTTGCAATGTTAGCCACTAATTATTGCTACTAATAAAATCCCATGGTACATTGATTTATAAGTAGGGATTGCGTAATTCAAGATCAAAGCCAAACCTTTTTATTCATATCTTAAGAGATGAAGGATGTAATTGAGTTCATATATGAGCTGTTAAGTAACTTGCGTATTTACCTCATACTTAAAACTGCTTCCTGAGCTGGTGTGCTAGCCCTTTTATCCAGGGGTATGAAGTTCAAACAGTAACACTACTGAAAGAGAGCTATAAAGAGGGATAGATTGGGAATCCCTGCATCCTGATTACCCAAGATAAGAAGGTACTTGGGAGTGGAAGCAAAGGTGGTGAGAGCTAAATTAGCTGTCTTAGAGATAAAAAGTTAATTTCCTTAAGAGAAGAGCCCAGCTAAGCAACTGTCCCTTTTAAAACTAAATGTTGACAGTAAAGGCTGCAGACAACTTTTAGGTTTACTGGAGATAATCATTCATGGTTCTGGTGGTTGCATCTACAGAGGGGATGGCAGGCAGTGGTATATACAAACACCTTAAGAGATAAACATCTGCGGAAGAATGCAGTCCCCCTGTAAAGCAATGGATACTGAAACAGAAAAAGAAAAAAAAAAAAAAAAAGAAATAATATATGAAAAAAACTGTTTTTACCGTGAAGCTAAAAATGCACAAGATTTTCTTACGGAGCTCCAGAAATGATTATAGCTGATCAGAGCAGTAGCTCAGAGAAATGCCAATTACTTGCTTCCCAGATTGCTCAGCATAAGTGATCAAGTGCATGCGCAGCTGATAGATCTGCACAGAAACATTTTGCACACATGCTGCAAAATTCAGACCCTGAATATTGAAACCTATTTGTAAATATTTTGCTCTGATTTAAACAATGCATTTGTCTTTGGAAGCAGCTGGTGTTTTACTGTTATGCTGATTTCAGTGTTGAGAAAGAAAACAATTTATGATTGATGTTAGCAGTAGTTATCTATGCAGCCTTGTGTGAGCTTAAAAAGCCCTTCATATTATGGTATGTCTTCGTACACAGTGCAAGAAAGGAAAAGGCAAGGAGACTTGAGAGTATTTGTGTCAGACAGGGTTTTTCTTTGGACATTGCCCTTTCTGCCTGGTCTGAAATGCTCTTGTATGGATGGGGCCAGCAGGAAGGCTAAGAGGAGATCCCAGGAAGAAGACAAGGCATTTACGCGCACTCACTTTTTTTTAGAAGTTACTTGAGCCTTGAGCAACCCAAGTGTTGGAGACCAGTTTCAAACACCATTGCATCCTGCATCCTCTCTTGCTTCTCTGCTATCTCTAGCTCCTTCAAAGAGTCTCAAACCCCTTGCCCATCCCAGTTTTCTCTAGTTCTTCCAGCAGGACCTGACCGATGGCTGTGCTGGGAGCATCCGGGAGTGCAGGCAGTTTCCCCTGCACTGGCAGCCTGGCTAGAGCCTACTGCGATGCTCAGGGAGCTCTCACAGTCAGCTGGCCCTTGTTTGGGGTGCTAGCTCTAGTGCCTCTCTGTCCTTTGGTCATTGAGTTCATTTGTGGGGTTTTTCACCTAGTTCAGAGGCAAATGCATTTCTCAATGCTTACAGGCTTGTATCTTAGGAAACATGTTCACAAGCTTTCTTTCAAAGTCACGGAGATACTTGAAGAGCTTCATTTATAAACAAAATTATAAGAAAGAGTGTGTAATTTTCTTTATATTTGATTTTTTTAAAAAGAACCTTAATCTAGTTTGAAAGCCGGTGTTTTCACATTGCTGTTTCAGTCTTGGCCAGGAGGCCGTTCCCCTTGCAAACGCCTCGGTGTAACTCTACAGACATTTTCCTGAACAGAGACTTCAGTCTGTGCCCTGTCATGTTTTAGAACATAATTTTTCGATCATCTAATTAAGCAAACTGGTTCATTATAAGCTATGCTAAGGTGTTAATACAATTCCTGCTTGTGATTTTTTTTTCAAGCTTGTTTACCTGTGAAGCCATGTGTAACTAAAGAAAATCCCCACAGCAAGTGGTGGAAGATAGAGGGAGAAGAGGCCTCACTACTGCATTTCTTTAAGCTTTAGTCCAAAATCTCCAAGCCCCCAAGGTTTAATTATCGTGTGCAGTCTAGTGTTGAATAGGAAAAAGGGACTGTAGCACGAAGGAAAGATTTTCACACTGATACTCACAAAAGAACAGGAGCATTAAATGAAAAAAAAAATGTTCTAAGGTTCTAAATGCATTTGAAATGAATAAAAGGGAAATAACTTGCAGAGACCAAGCAAATTATGAATGGAATGATAAATATTGAGTATTTATACGTCTCTCCAGCATGAAATGCATCTTTTTGCTTATTGCAGCAGAATAAACAAGCCAGAAGTGTACAAGTTAGAGTTTTTCAGGCTTTCTTGGGCCTTTTCTTTGTCTCATTTCAAGTTAGGTTACTGGCTTAAAAGAACTCAAAAGGTGAAAAAGACCTTACACTATTATTCACTTTAGCACATGTGTGACCTGAAGAGGATTAAAGGTTTGTTCAATCTCTATTCATAGTATTCTTAAAGAGTTTTCAAAGGACCTTTTAACAAAGGTTGCCAAACAAAGCACTTCTTTTGTTGCTACTTAGCTGAAGCCTATTGTCAATTAATAAGCAGGCTTTCACTTCAGTGTAATTGGGGCTTTCAACTCTAATTATGTTGCATACATATAGAAGATGTGAATGTAATATTAATAACAAAATAAAGTCGTACATATATGTGTGTATACATGCATACATACATACACATCCTCCACAAATACAAGCACACAAATCTCTGTGTAACACTGCACAATGCACTCTTAGAACAGGTGCTATGTTCTGCCACAGATTTGGCTGCATTTCAATAGTACCTTTAGTCTATATCTCCAGAAAATGCTTTGATGTTTTACAAACAGCCTGTATAAATAATAATTAAAGTTAGAGTAGGTATTACGGTTACATTTGTTCCAGTCACCAATATGTTTTTAACAATTTTAATTAATTTAATGTAATTTTCTGGACTGAAATTTTATTGAGGATTGACTTTTTGGAAAAGTTCAAGTTAAAGATTGTCCACTCTATTCTGATGAATTGAAAATTAAAGTTTACTATCTTTTTAACCTTTTCCAGAATAAGCAGGTCTTGAGCTAAGTACCTCATAATAAATAACCTTGACCATAATAAAATAGTCTTCTTTTAGGGTGGGAAGGAAATTTCATTTTGAGATGATCACATTATGAGATTTTGAAAAAAGTATATATTGTACTTATACACTGCAATCACACCAGACATCTGGAACTTAACATAAACATACTTATTTGCATGCACTCACACATATGTATGCCCATATATAGAGAAAATACATGTATATATATGCATATGCATCATTATATGTGGATATAAATAGACATAGAGATAGATGTGGATATATAGTTCAATACACTCACAAGGATTCTTGTGGGAATTTGACCCCATTAAACAGAAATAGAAATAGAAATTATTTATTATCAGAGGAAATAGATACATATGACACAGAAGGATTATATCCTTATTTGCATAATTAATCTAGCTCAAAAGGGAAGTGCATAGTGGAAGTGGAACACACTGACTGCCAATGGAAGCAAAAGTGCCCTGTTGCAAGCGTACAGGGTTGTCCTGAGCTACAGCCTCAGCCACAGAGGAGCAGGGGCTGCTTATCTACCAGATGTGGTAAAAGATACGGCTGCTCTTCTTAAGCATTTACAGGAACCAAGCCAAAGATCTGCAGGTACTTTGATGCATTGAAGGCTTAGGGAGTGTGAACGGCAGAGAACTCCACAGACATGACCTCAGTCTGGGTGGAGAGTATGTACATTTTCTCAGCTATGGCCACACCATACAGCACTGGATTGCCTCCGCTAGTGAACGGAGAGGAAACTTTCTCACCGTATGCCTTTTTTCCCCTTCAGAAAATCTGCCTTTGAAAATTAAGGTTGGAGAAAGGTTTATTCCTGTCTCATTCTGGACTCTGTAGCATAAATCTCATCCTTCAGTTTTTATTCAACTATTTCTAAGCTGCGGAACTGAATTCTTATCTATATCCCTAATTGTTTTTTCTAATTGATTGTGAGCTAGAAGAATTTATAAACCTTTGAAAAGGAAACTCGTTACAAAAATCTTTACTCTTTCTTTCTTTCAAAACTCTAAGTCATGTGTATGCCTGGAATTGCATTATGTGTGTGGATATAGATATTTTTATGCATACATATGCCATTACTGATGTATATGTGTGTGTGTAATTCCTGTATTACACGCATATATATATGCACAAAATGTACGAATGTGGGATCTTTCAGAAGTCTGCAACTTGATGACATAAAACCAGAACACATTTGACATATACAATCTCTATATTAGAAGGAAGATGTCTATAGTCGAGTGGTCCACACATACGAAAACTACATGAACAGAGCCCTGTGTGTATATAGCTAGCCTAAAGGATTTCTTAACATTTAAATGAAATACCAGTATACAATTCCATTTGACTTCTTTGGTATGATGCAACTCTTGCAAAATGTAGCTCTGAACAGAATGCAACTTTGCCCTGAAGATTTTGAACCGATTAGAAGAGCACTATTTTTGTATAATACTCTTGGCTGAGTATACCAAAGTACTCAAACTGAATATACACCTGATAAAAATCCATAGTACATGTTTGAAAGCAGGTAGTAGTAATGCCTTATAGTTACTTTTTAGAATAAAGTGGCTTGAGTTTAAAATGTGTCAGGTTTTAAGGCACTGAAAGTGTATACTTGTGTTTGGCCTGTATTCAAGGTTGACTCAGAAGAATCACTTCTGACAGGAGGTAAAAAATATAAGTGCTGATAGTTATTTTCACCCATGTGATATCTACAGATCCTGTCCAAGAATGCCAGCTGAAGCTTCTAAAAGTTAGAAATGACATGTAGTGCATGACATTTAAGCTAAAAAAAAACCTAAAAAATGAGGTTAATGACTTTTTCAGTATGAGAAAGAAATGGTGCATGATGAGCTGATGTTTTGTTACAGAAAACATATCTGCAAAACAGGCCCTTCCTTTGCCTTGGATATTCTCTGGGATCCTCCTTGCATGGCTAGAAATGCCACCAGGGAAAGGATAGCACTGCTGCAAACCTTTCCTGGAGTCTTCAGATCTTGCTTGCAAACCTTTTGTTTTGAAATTCAGAAAACCATTCAGAATTCTGTGTATTCCTTTTCAATATGATCTAAAGCTAGTTGTTTCCATGGGTCAATAATCATATAAATCACCCCCGCCTAATGACGTGCAGAAGGAGAGTTTTGTATACATACAACATGGAAGAATGTGTGAGTCACTAAGAACTGCAACATAGGTCAGGGAAAGGTCCAGTTAGCCCAATATACTCTATATGGAAATATAAAAGAAAGAGTATTAAAAAAAACAGGACTTGTAGACTGATTCTTAGTAAATTAGATTTTGGGAATCAGCATGTCCAGGAATTTTTGAGCTGGGAGCTATATCTAAGCCTTCATTTAAGAAGTATGTGGAAGATCCATCCTCAGTGATATTTTCTTGCCTTTTTCCCCTCTGTTTGTACTTTGGAACCCTGCAACATCATGCCACAGTGAGTTCCATAACTCAGTGCGTTTGCTCTTCTTTCGTTTTCAACCGGCGACTGGAGAGCCCCTTAGCATCTTGTACCACTGCTCTCCAGTCCCATTCTTCATAATGTCAGGATTTCATTTAGCTGTAATATGTCTCCCAGTCACCTTTTTCCTACACTTTCTAGCTTTTCTCATATAGAAATTACTGTGTACCTTTGATCATCTCTTTTGCTTTTCCAACTGCTTCAATATCTTTTCTGAAAGACAATGACTGGAGAGACACACGATGTGAGACGTAGGCAAGAGTGTATAAGGCAGTATAATGATGATCCCTGTTTTATCTTTCTTTAAATGGCCAAGTTTGTATTTACCTTTTTGGCTACAGCTGAATACTGAACCGATGCTTTCAGAGATTTGTATATCTCCAGTCATGGTATTTCTGTGAGAAGAGTAATTTTCTTCTCCTGCATACATACATGTATTCATCTGCTATTTTGTTATTTAACCAACTGTTGTTTTGTTGTTTTGTTTTGAGAACTGTTTTGATATTTAACTGCGACTGTTTACAATAAGCTTTATGATTGACCATTTCGAGTAAGTTTGTATCATTTACAGTTTTATTAGCTCCCTATATGCTAACCTTTCTATACCGTTTGCAAATACGTTCAATGGTATAGATCACAGCAAAGATGAGATTTCTGACAGTGTAAAGCAAGTGTCCAAGGAGAATTTCTCTCTTCTGTGATGTTTTCTTTCTCTGTTGTAGCTCAAAGATGGAAAAGTTAAAGACAGACTTCAGATAGACTTTAAGAATTTAATCCTATAGAACCTGAAAAGAAAACGGTGCTTTGAAGACCCAAATATCTAAAATTTGGGAAAATGTAGCTATATGGAGTATCTTCAGTCTGTTTTCTGGGAAAAACAACAAACTCTGAGACAACCGCCTCTATTAATGGGGAAATGCCTATGTAATTAGTTATTACATTTTTTTCATGCATTATGTACCACAGATATCCAATTATTAAATAGTTTGTAGCAATCAAGAGGATTAATCTGTCCACCTATCTAAACTTAGATCTCAGGTAGCAGTTTTCCTTCTCGTATTTAGTTAGTTTAAACTCAAGTGTATATTGAAGCCCTGTACACAGGTTGAGTCTGTCATCAGAGGAGAGATGCACATCCAAAGGATGTTTCATTCCGTCCTAAAAGAGGTGTCCCAGAACAGCAGGATGAGTCACCACCTGGAATAGTGCCCATCTTTCTCCATTGACTACAGAGAGCACTTAAACAACTAGCTAGACTAGACACCTAACTTGTAGATGGTAACAGATAATTGAGAAGAATCTTACCTCACATAAATCGACTCATTTAATCCTTGTGGCAACTACAGACTAAAGTTTTGCAAGCACAAGTACCTGGGTTGGTGGCTATGGTAAAAGACATCTGCAGAATTTCATATTTCAGATAGAGCCATTGCCTCTGAAAAGGTTTCCAACAAGTCCTGGATCTTAAAGACTTGCTTACATGGAAAAGTAGGTGCATTTGACAACTTTTCCATGTAAGAGGAAATTATGCCAGTTTAATGACACTGATAAATTCCACGTGGAGATTCTTATTTTAGAATGAGATGGGGTTTTAAGCTTCAACTTTTTTTCCATTGAAACATTACTAAAATTTTAAAAACATAAGGAAAAATCCCTTAAGCAAACAAATCAATCTTTACAACTTAGTAAAGATGTTTGCTGATGCAACTAGACCGTTTTGATTTATCATCTTACTTTAGATAAGTAAAAATGAACACGGAAGTATAGTCCTGTAAATAAGCATAACAAATTCAAAGGGTTTTTTGCAAACTTGATAGAAATTTCTGTCTTTATTTTTCCCTATGAATCAGATGATTGCTTCACAATCAAATCTCAGTTGCGAATTTTTGACATTTGGATGACTGATTTCATCCTTCTAGCAACCAGCTTATGAGTTTACTTTATCTTAGCATGATACTTGTTGATCCTTAACAATATAGAGAGTCTTATTGTACCTCTGACTGAATAAATTTACCTCCCTATTAGAAGAAGTTGAGAAGCATTGGCAGCTGCTGTTGCAAACAGTGTGCATGCCCATTTAATCGCTACTCTGTCATTAGACTCTGATACTTCAAAATGCTTAGGAATATAGACACCTTCCATTTCATGAGATGTGCTTCGATGGCTGGACACCTGAGAAAAAATTAAGGAGAATGGAGAAAAGAGATAAATATCGGTACTGCCTCAAGCCTTCTGTTTATGAAAACAGCCTTCCAACAGTCTGCAGCATGCCAGCATGGAGTCAAAGTCATTTTTTCCATTCTGCCCTTGTGATATGTGTTGGACATTAGTGCCAACATACACGTGCATTTCAAGCAGGCTTCTATATGTTACAGAGGGTACCTCTGAGTTGCTGCCAGTTGGTTTTCTTTCCTGCAGCTGCCTTTGAGTTAATAATAACAATTTAAAAACCCACCTCCAAACCAAATATTTCACATATTAAAAAGCCAGAGGTGTAGATACCTGCAAAATAATAATAATAATACCTGTTCCTGGCAGTGGAATAACAATTTCAAGAGGAAAGAGGATGGTGTCCAAGCTGGCAGTGAGGCTGTAGTGGGTGGAGGTGAGGACAGCAGCAGCCTTTCCCATCTTACCTTTCCTATGCTCTCACGTACTGCTCACAGCTCTTGCAGCAGCCTGGCAAGTGCATGGCAATAGGCTTCAGCCAAAGACTGGACAAGTTATTTACTGACTGCAGCTGGAAAGAAGATTTTCAGGGTCCTGTCAGAAATGCCAGCGTCAAGGGCAAGCTACATGTTACCTGTAAAACATTGCAGATGTTGCTCCGACAGTTCAGAGGAGAAAAGCTTTGCTTCCAGTCAAATCTCTTGCTGCCACTGCTTCTCCTGCCACAGCATCTGGTCAAACTCATGCTATGGGTACTGTAGAAACAAGCTAGCCTGAGAGTGGCCGCTGTGACAAATTGTCATCGATGCTGTGTTTGTTTTTTGAAGAAAATTGCGTATTATTTCTCATCAAATCAACTCATAAACTATAGGAGAAAACACTGGAATGATCTAAGTGTAGCCAACTGGAAAATGTCAACTATATATCCTTATATCCACTCAATTACTCTCAAAGAAAAGATTGATGCCTGTTAAACAACAATTATATTAGCATGCAACTGATCTGAGAGGTCAATATGCCATCAGACACCCATGTGAGCCATCCCCTCATGCACTGTTGTGCAAATTTCAGGAGGAAATGGATTCCAGGAGGCTAAATTCTGCCCTTGGAGGTTTTCGGGAATTAGCCACTGACAAGTAGGCATTTGTTTAGCTCTTTCATTAGGTAGTGTGTCACTTCACTGAATCATTTTCTTTGTCTTCCACATAACCTTTTCCTTGTGCAAGGCAAATTCCTGAGTCATCATTTGTTGTGGATGCAGAGGTCCATGTCTTTAGCCAGTAAACCAGTATATTTCTTTACACTGGGGCATTAATTTACTTCCTGAGGTTTATTTCTTGTTCCTTGGCTGCCAAGCATAGATGCTTTCAGTGCTGTATGTGTCACTATTTCATTATTATTTTCTTTTATTTAGTTCGTCAGCTTTCATTCATATATTCAACATTTTATTAAATGTGTTTTCTATTAATTTATCATTATTCCTTCACTTCTGTCAGTAAAAATAATCTACTTTTGCTCTTCAACTTGTCTCAAATATCCTGTGGCTGAAGAAAACCTAAACTCTTTTGCACTAATTTCTCAGCCACATAAGGAAGATGATAAGAACCCAGTGGCTTAAACTCCTTTCCACTCTATTTATTGCAAAGAAATAGCAATCACAGCAAAGAAGCTCTGCAGGACCCATTTTAGCTGTAGTAATTATTTCAGCAGAGGACGAAGAAGCCCTAATCAACGATCAGGGATGGAATATTTTAAGTGGAACAGAAGAGTATGGATGGAGGAAGTCCCTGGGAGATTTTACAGCTTGAGCATTATATTGGAAGAAACAGGAGAGAGTAATCTGAGGATGATGCTGAGGTACAGAGATGAGGTGGGATAGGGAGAAGTAAAGGCTCTTCCCTCTTCTCACTCTTTTCCTTCTAGTCCCTATGCTGCATCTTGCAGTAGAAAGTAGATAAAACATCATCAGAATTTTGAATTGCAGTAGTTGGAACAGGCATAATGGTATTTGGAAACCCGGATAAGACATTTTTCAGAGTTAAGTTTTGAATATAACAATAGGCAGTCAAGTCTTGAGGAAATGGTATACAGAAAGGAGAGATAGCTGGTCAAAAATAAAGAAGAGTAATCATAATGTTCTGATTTTAAACCCTTGTAACTTTGCTTTACCTTAAAGTCATAACATTTTTCTCTAATTTTTTGTATTAAATTCTTTAATATAATGACAATTCTACCACAGTTTAAGAAAACATAGGAAAATAAAAATTCTGAAAGTTTATTCAAAATACAGATTTCACCCTGAAAAGAGAGACACTAAAGAAGTCCACTGTACTTTCCATTATTTTTGGTAAGTTTGACATGGAAAGCACTCAGATAATACTATTCTGAAAAGCACTAAAAAAATGAAAAATGAAAATAGAAACAAACACAGGGAGAGAGCCTTTTTGCTTCCCCTTGTTACAGGAGCAACTGGATATTCAACTAAAACTTAAAGGTGACATACTCGAAATTGACGAAAGAATCCTTTCTCCTCTTGACAAGAAACCCTGTTAACTTGCAGGTTTTGTTACCACAAAATACAATTAAGACTAAGGCCTTGGGAGATTTTTTATATCAATCTGAAAATGGATTGAGAAAAAGTCACATTAAAGATCTGTCTGGAGAATCTGATTCAGTCTGAGCATGAGCAGAAAGAGATTACTAGTAGCTCCATTTATGGTTGAAATGGAATCTGATGAAGTGAACCCCCTAAGTGGTTGCTCGCACTGGAGATCAGAAGGAATGAATAAGAGAAGAGTAAATATGAGGTCTTTCCTGAAACACTCTTTATTTAAAAATAGTAAAAGCAGTGGAATTTGTGTGGCTGACTCCCAAGTTAATTTGGAAAGCCTTAATTAGTGCCTATAAAGAATATTATTTTCCTAAGCAGGAAGAACATCAGTTGTTCAGCATTAAGAGAAAATCACTTTTCCTGTGATTCTTTACCACTGCTATATTAAAATCCAAGTTTATTGGAAGTGTTTCACTCCAGCTGTTTATAATGAATGGAGACAGAGTATGTGGATCACTGCCAGTGATCATGGGTTTATTTCCAAAGAATCCGTCAAACTGCTAGGTAAGGAGCAAAAATGCTGTCAGCTGCTATCTGAGTTGGAGAAATACATTAGAGGACTGAGTTTTCGAAAGGTAGAAGTCATATAGTATAGTCATAGTGTGACGCATGGAAAATCATTATTTGCCTTCCCAGTAACAAACACTTGCACCTCTTTCCAGGGCTCCCAATACACAATCCCTTCAACAGATCCGAAACGTACTGATGTAATGAGTGCAGAAAAAGCAGACACTATTGGTACAAATTCATCTCAGGGAAAATGTCCCACAGGAACTTTGCAGTGCATAGCCTCTTCTTTCTTTCTTTGCCTCAAGGTTTACATTTTGTGTTTACACAGACTGGAGACCAAAGAGGATTTTTATCTCCCCTAATTTTAACCATGTGGAAATTAGACATCTAATTTCATGCTTTGTGGTCAAAGTAGACCAGCATCACTAGACCAAAGACATCCCAGCTGTCTTTGACATATGTCTTTGGATGGGACAAATACCCCTTTGTAGATACCTGTGTCTGCTTGTTAATTATAGAGGGAGCCTCAATGAGTAATTTAGACTAGACATATCACTTTTGGAAGACAAAGTTAGGTGAGATGGATGAAACTCTGGCTTCAATGATCAAGACCCGGTTCCATGTGCAAGTTTTCTATTAGTAACAAGATTTCTAGGAGTCCTTCTGTGCTAGCCAAGAGGATGCGCATTATAGGCATTCAGCCACTTCAGGTATCAGTAGCTAGTAATAGAGAAGATAGCTAATAAAAATATTCTTACAGGTTATAAATAAATCACACTCCAGAAGGTTAGATAAAGTTGAACAAAGAGAAACATTTACATATACTTACTAAAATGTTATTCAGTTTTCTAAAACTATCAAATTATAATTATACTTTAAAAGCCTCACTTTGTCTTGTCTCATACTTCATGGAACTACAGTTTTGCTATATTAGAACTGCTCTGAATAAACTTATGAACATTTTTCCTATTAGAACATATCCATATTTTTCTCCTGGAGAAAAATGTATACGTGGGCAAAAAGTTCATATTTTCTGATGAGGAGAGTTAAAATAAAACCTTGCAAATATTTCATAACAAAATTTCTTAAGGAAGTTTTTTGGGTTTTGGTGGAGTTTTTTTAAGCCTTGACTCAAATCACTTTTCTATACCTCAGTGCATCGATTTAGACTGACAAGGTTTGGAATATTATTTCAGAATGTCCAATCATTTCGGTTGCACATACAGCATCTAACATTTCTAAACTGAAGCTAACAGAATATTTCTTTGATGAGAAATCTATGCTCTTTGGCTTCTCGTCCCCTTTCAGAATTCAGAAAGCAATTGCAAATTGTCAGACAACTTCCTGAGAGGAGGAAGATCCATTTTTAGAACAGAGAGTCTTAGTATTTTATAACAGGGTTTAGAGTCCCTCATTAAGATGAAGTCCTCATTGTATTGCTTGCTACAACAGAAGACAGTCCCTACCCAGACAGATTATGTGCAAGAGAATCGCTGGCTCCCCCGTTGTTTAGACATAGAGTGCAGAGGCACACCTGGCTGCTCCAGGTCACGCAGGAAATATGTGGCATCCCTGGAGCAACGCTCCACTGCTTCAACCACAAGATCATTTTAGGGTGATGTGGAGTGTAAATCACAGTAGAGTTTGGACTCGAATACTATTATTACGTTTTAAGTTGTTTGTTGTGTTTGATTGCACAACTGTAAGTGGTTACTTGTTTTCTAAGAAGGGTCAGTTGCCTGGACCGCTATGAACAGAAACTTCCGAACTTATGGTTAAATGCAAGATGTTGAATGAGGTAATTTCTAGATGTTTTCTACCACCTGATAACAGTCTTTAGAAAGACATGCTTTCAGAAACCTCAGGTTCATTTCTGGTGGTTCCCTGCTTTAGAAACAGTCTCTTACTGATAAATTAGATGCTGACTCAGGACACCAGAAGTTTGTTTACCACTTCTTGTCGAGAGACATATATCTATATATATGTGTTTGCAAATGATATATATAGTTAGAGCTACAGTTATATATTCAGAGTCATATATATATACACACACATATATATATATTTAGCAAACATATTTTTCAAGTCCTATAATAGTCTAGGAAAGACGTCTGGCTAGGTTTTTCCCATAAAAACAGTGGTGCTTGGCAGTACTGGGTGTGGGAAACCACATCTTAACTTGAAATCCAAAATGCTGACCTGACACCATTAGGGCGTAGCTTGTGCTTGGTTGTTGGCTGCTTTCACAACCAGATTTTAACTCTATCCCTCCTAACATCATGCTGGAACATAACCTGACTTGCTTACTCAAGGCCAGGTTTCTCCTTCCTGGCTCACATCGGCTTCAGCTGGGCAAAGTCCTTAACTTTAAACACATGCTGGAAACTCAAGCTCACGTCTAAAGTTAAACACATGCTTATGTGGGTCTACAAATAGGCCACTGAGAAATGTCTTACTCTGTTTTTTTTTTGTTGTTTGTTTGGTTTTTTTTCTGTTTTAACAGATGGGATTGGTCAACGGACCAACAGTGAGGTATGCCTTACCTGGGAGTAGTATATATATGAGGTCCCTTCCAACCCTAACCATTCCATGATTCTATGATTCTATATCCCACTCAGGTGAAATTTTGAATAAATGCAGTGGTTTTACGTGACAAAGGTGTAAATGTGTCATGTATAAATACACTGGAAGTAGATTTATTGTAGTCACTAACACAACAGTAGCAGCAGGATTTTTCCACGAGTGCTTGAAGGTCCCTTGGGATTCTGAATATGCCTCAGAAGCCCAAATTTTGGCTTCACTGTAGTCAGCAGCCAGACGAACCAGTAAAAGCTATCCAAGGTGTATTTATTCCGCCTCACTTGTACTTCTGACTGCACTGTGAGATGTTGCTGCAGAGAACTTGCTGATCCAACTGCTAAGAAGGATTTCAACATTTTCCTTCATCTTTGTGTCATATTCAAAGTAATATTACGGCTCCCTTCACCTTTAGGAAGGTTAATGCTCCTGCGAGAAGCTAAAATAATACATAAAAACTCCACTTTCAGATTCTAAAACTATTCCCCAATGTATTTTGTATTTTCAAATCACTATCCAAACTAATCCACACAATCTTCCTCTCAAGAGCAAATGTGTTATTAGCAAACCCCTATGATTTTAACATGCTCAGTTTTTGCTTAAATACATTAGCAAAAATATTTAAATTACAGTTTTACCCTCTCTTCCATTTATTGAGTCAAATTTTTATTGAGTAAAACATGCAGACTTACAAAGCCCTATTAAAGAGGAGCCATCCAGCTCCAGTAATTATACGTGAAAGTAAAAACAAAACAAAAAAAAAACCAACCAAGAGTGGGTAAGGGGGAAATCTTTATTTTAAAAGCAAAAGTCAAAATTGCTTTTAAATTTAAAATATTCATGTTTAAATTTATATTTTTGTTTCGATTTAAAATCAAACCAAACCAAAACAAAGACTATAATACCTGTAGGGCTATGGCTTTTTTTAAAATCTGGTATGCTCTAAAGGGTAAGGGAAGTGTTCATGTTGCCGATGATGAGCTGGTGAACAGGGAGACGGAGAGATGCAAAGTCATACCAAATATCTGTGGCAGGGCTTAAAATTCATCGTAGCTCCCAGAACAAGTCCAATTTTAATCAGAAGGCCCTACACCTTCCCTAGTGACAATCACTCCCTTAATGCTATGTAATGCATTTCTTCCATTTAAAATATTTGAATTTGATATTCTCCGAGGACCTGAGCTTGCAGCTGCTCTGTTTGTGGAAATATATTTGAATTAAAGATGAAAATTAACAATCCACTTCATGTTAATAATGAACTCTTTTTCTCTTGCACTGTTTAATTTAATATTGAAACCAGAGTATTTTCTGTAGTGTTCCGCACCCACGCTCATACTCATTGGAGTTCTCAGCTGCCCCATGCAGGTTTGCAGGGATTAGTAAGAGAAATCCTGGGCTTTAGTGAGTGACTTTGGAGACTCTTGGACAAAGACAACAGAGGAAAACCATTAGGATTGTGGGGTAAGCACAGGGCCTCGAGAATTTTGCTTAAATGGTCAGCAACAAACTTAGAATATTGTTATTTCAGGCCTGAAGGGACAGTAGAGGATACACTTCTCAGGAAAATCTTCCTGAGCTGTCTGTAAAAGCTCAGGCAAATCATTGCACCCTGGCGAAAGCAGATCGCGTATTTTCAAAGTAGTTAAATCCGGAACCTACAGTAGAAGCCATGACTGTACATTGCATCAGCTGTGGATATGAGTAACACCAACAAGATTCATATTTTATGTTATCTAAAAGCTCTTTGTTTCTGGACTGCAAGACAAATGGGCATTGGGCAAATGGCATTATATGTACAGAATTACAGAAATCTAACCTAAGCAGTGTTGCATGGTTTGTATGCAGTTTAAAGATCTACCAATGTTATTGACTGCAACATCTAATTGAAGATTTTAAAAATAAGCATTTTGGGTGAAACTTTAGCACTCCAAAATTTGTTGTATTTTGGCACCACTAAACTTAACAATATTCCCTGGGTCCATAACTTCACTATCACACAAATAAGGGGCCTGTTTGCTACAGGAGCACAACTTGCAGACTCAGCTGTGCCGTTCCAGCATCCCTTGACCTGGGTTAGGCTGTCTTGGGCTAACTCTGATTAATAATGTTTTATGGCAGTGAAAGAAGCACAGTTGCACAGAGCTGTGATGCCTCTTTTTTCAAAGTTCCTTTTCATGTTTACAGGAATCAAGGCAACATTAGGAATGACCCAGCCACTCAGCAACAATCGCATGTCATTCTGGTTTTGATTTTACAGCACACCAAACTAATTTCTTGTGACAAAACTCATGCAGGATCTTTTCTTAGAATATCCTCTAATTCACCACAGATGGAAGTTGCTATGCTAGCTGTGAAGGAAGGCTACTCATTACTTGCTAAATATATTTCCTCCTATGTGATCTTCTTGGCAGAAGACAGATGTGTTACGTGTGAGTTGTATGCATGCACGTGTTTGCTCACAAATACAGTAGTGCATACAGGAGCATGCAATAAGCATGTACACACTTGTCTTTCTTAATGATGTTTTATCTTTACTTGTGTCTATAAAGTTGGATGCTTCAGAAAAGTACTTGGGACAAGGCTGATTCTATGACTGAAGGATGTGGCAGACCCCAAAAATTATTTATTTGTGTGAAGATAATTTACAATAAAACTGTTCAGACTCTAGATTGAAGTTTGTGAAATGTGCATGAGAATTTTTTTTAAAGTATAACAAAGATAAAACACAGACTTAATTAGAACCAAATGTTGCTTAAATTGGCACCCTAATGTTCTCTGATCAGTGTGACGATTAGCCTCAGATATTTTGAACAACAGTTACTCAAAAGATATTACATTACCTTCCATGTCTAAAGGGGCTTAGTAACAATAAATATTCTCTTCAAGACGCTATTATTTTCAGTGCAGAAAGGAAGGTTTGACTGGACAACAACTGCAGGAGTGTATCTAATTCCTTGTGCACAGAAGTAAAAATTAACACTTTAGCTCTTATAGGGACACATACACATTTAATTTAGTATGTTACTCCATTCTCTTGTGAAAAAACTAACAGATTATTATGCATAGGAATTCAATCTTATGAATATTTCCATTTCCTGCGGATTAGGTTGTCATCAAATATCAAAATGGGGGGAAATTTGTCCTCCATTAAAAAAATTCTCTAAAAGTTAAATAAAGTTATGATGACAGGTACCTTGGCACCTATGAAAATAAAAGGATATCTTGGTTTTTAGCTTGATGGAAGCTGCCTATTAGCTACTGACAACTCTTGGGTGGGTTCAGGTGGGCTCTTCATCCTGAACGTCAGAGAGTCTGTTCAACCAGCACCCATTGCAGGTTAGCATTGACAGCAGTGACGGGACACTTCTTTTAATTGAATTTATTTGTTTGCAAAATGAGTTTATTTTCAGGGCTACAGTGAGACATAATCACCATAAAAATAGCTCCAGACTAGCCTCTCGGCCGCCTGTAGCTTTACTAGTAAACTAAGAAGCAGGGATTTAGCAAGTGGAAGGCCTGGGCAGAGAGGTGTGGCTTGCAGCTCTTTTAAAAGTAGCCAAGTACATACTTAATTGCATTTCTGCAGGGAGTACATTCCAGAAATGTGGGCTTGCTACCAAGAAAAGTCTGTCAGCAACAGAACTGGCTTGTGGTTAAGGCACTGGACTGTGACTCAGGATATCTGGGTGCTAGTCACAGCTCAGCCACAGGCTTCCTCTTGACTTGGAGCCAATTATTTAATCTTATTTTCCCACAGGTAAAGCAAGCAATAACTGTCTCCTTTCTTGCAGGGAGGTTGTGAGAAGAAAAATTCATTAGTGTGTACGAGGTACTCAGAGTCTACTTTTTAGATAAGCATTTTGGGAAAGGGATCATACAACATCTAGCAAAAGGAAGAACTCTATTGGGGTCTCAAAGAGTTTCCATAGAATTAGATTATATGCAAATCATGGTGAGTGGACCAGAAAAGCCAAAAATAAATAATGCTTCATTTAATCTCATGCTAACTGGAAGATCAGACTTCTCTAAATCATGTTGCTACAGCTTTGCCATCTGCTGGATTACTGTTTTGTAGGGGTTTTTTGTTTGTTTAAAGAGGGCAACAAAGTTGCTAGGTGTGTCCGTGCTGATCTTCAATCTCGAAACCGAAATAAATCCAAAGACTACTTTCTAATGTGAAAATTACTTTCAGAGATGAATAGTATCTCTCTTACATAATTTTGATAAGTGAAAAGTAGATCAAAGAAAAGCAGGTACACACCAGGAAATGGTTGGTAGAAATCGTGGTACCCAGATTTATCATAGACACATCTCTTGGTAAAGTGGTGGTAGAGAACAAAAATAGCTTATTAGAGTGAATTTTCAACACCTTACTTTGTGTCTTGGACTGCAAAAACTGACTAGTTGCCTGTCCTAGCCTACTGTGCCAGGCTATCTCTAACCAACACCCTGGTCTGCATACACGTAGAGCCCACTCAGGATAAACTGAGACAGAGCCAGGGCTTGTGGAAGATTGAGCGAGCTCCCCATCAGCTGTAACCTAGCTTGTAGTGCACATTTCTTACCCAGATAGATGTGCAGCACTTGTGTAAGACAAATTCACTCTGATATGAGTAGCCATTGCCAAACAGGAGGATAAATCACAACAGCACAAACTGTATTTCACACCCCTTCTGAAGTCTCCGCCAGAGATGTGCTCAGGTTGTAACTCCATCAATGCAGACAGGTTGATGAATACTTCTTTAGTCCAGAAAGACTGCAACATCCTGGCTGACAGCAAAGGAGGGAAGTTTGTGACTATCAATACTTATCTTTTACCTAATGTGTCATTTTGATAGCTGTATCACCAGATGCCACCCTGCTGCTGTGTCCTCCCCAGCCTGGCAGCAGAAAAGGCAGGGAAAAGGGAAAGGTTAGCAGTGATCCTGCAAGGAGAGCATCGACTGAGGACACAGAGATGAAGTGCCAGCTCCTGGGCAGGCAGTACGTCCCTAGGGAACAGTAAAGGACAGTGAACTTTAGGCACCCAGATGAAGATGGGGATTCAAACCATAAAGCTTAGGCAGGGTACCAACTGTAAGGCTGAAGTCTTAAAAAAAAGCCAAACTAAAACAACAAAAAAAACCCCTACTTTTTTTCCTTCTGCCTTTCTGATTTCTCAGTTTCAGAAATTGAGCATGGATGTCATCCTGTATGGGCTTTACTTAGACCTATTTTGCTCACACAGATAAATCCAGAGAGCCAAATGCTCCTGAGCTGAACTGCTCTAGGAGGAAAATGATCTGGGCTCTGCATATTCAGAGTAGAGTGTGAAATTGTTGGTGTGCATTTCATTCTCAGCAACAGGAATAAAGCTTTCCTCAAACTACATTGCGCTTTAATAACTTTAAGAGGCCTGGCTCTGTTTCAGTTTTAATGCTCTTCATTCAAAGTCTATGTTTTTTTACAGCATGCCCCTTAAACCAAATCTGCCATTCCTGTGAACCAGCAGAGAACATCTGTCCCACACCGCACACCTTCCTCTAGTGGTTTCCTTGTTCCTTCCTTTTGCACAACCAGAAAGGGCCAAGTTCTGACCATGACCTCCCCTCCAAGTTGCATATCCCAACCCCTCAAAAGAAAAATAAAAGCACTATTTTGATTTTATTGCAACTACTTGAATGGGAATACTCTACCCTATCAAAGTTTGCCAGGATCTCAGCCTAGGAGAAACAGAGCCAACAAAACTTTGCTGAAATTGCCTGCTCTAATATCTTTTCTGTTCCTAATGGAGTATGTAGAAAAACAGAAGACACCAACTAACGTTGGTTTTATTACCCTTATTTTTGCTGGTTAGCTGCCTAAACAGCCACAGTGCCTGGGACATCCAGCAGCATTCTGCAAAAATTCCTTTATTTTTTAATAAAAGCTTGGAATAGAAAACCCTGACTCAAAGGACAAGTTCATGCTTACGCAGGCATCTATGAAGTAATTCTTCTGTGTCTAAGAAAGAGTGGGGGGAAGGACTTCAGGGTGTTTGAGAGCTTCACGAGTGAGCAAAGAATATTGACAGGTCTAGGACAGAGTACCAGGGAAGTCGGCTCAACAGCAGTGATGAAAGATAAGGTGGTGATAGGTAGCACAGAGCCTTGAAAATTAAGATAGTTGCTACAGTGTGGTGGAAAATCAAGAGATAGAGGAGAAAGGAAGGACGGGGAGACAAGGGTAATATATGACTAGTGAAACTAATAGCCTGAAAAAATACACTTCAGCCAGAATATGATCAGAGCAGGACAGAAAGAGGAAAGCAACTCTCTCCCTTACAGTATCTTTATTCTGAATGGGAGCATTAAACAACCTAGTGTGGCATGTTAATTAATTTTTACATTGTTATTACATTCTACATTACTGTGCTATTATTCATGCCTGTGTATAAAATCTGTAAAGATGTATGACTGATTGTCTGTTTGAACTTTCGAACACCTTGTTTGTTTGGTTTTGATTGTTTCTTGCCAGATGGTTAAGCATATGTTTAGCAGTTTTACAGGGGGAGAAAAAAAAAACAAACAACAAAAAGCCCAACACATGTAGCATACAGTTAAGAGTTTAAAAGGCACTGGCAACGTTTATTAGCTTCTAATGTAAAACTAATGTTAAAAATAGTCATAGTGACAGGATGTAGTTTGGGGCTGAAAATTCCTGTGTTTAGTTTCCTGTACCTCTAGAGATATAGGATCCACAGACTTGGAAAGGAATTAACTTGCTTAACTTCAGCAATCTAAAATTTAGCTGAGTAGTCCGAAGCAGTTGCACGAGATAGTTTTATTTCTGCAGTGATGACAGAGTTATCTCTGAGGAGTTTATTCGCCTGCCCTCACTGAAAAACTTCCCTTCAAATGGGAAAATCACCTTGGGAAGGTGTCCGCTTCTCCTCTTTGATTATTCACAGAGACTAAGCCCTTAAATTGGACTGGACACCCACCTTTTAGATGACTAAATTTAGGTGTAATCTAAACAATCCCATCTCGTTTTATGACACTGTCCGGGATGACTGCCAGATATTGCGCAATTAAAGCAGAAGAGAACAGAAATGTTCCCTTGTCAGGACTGAGACACTGGAGTGATTCCTGTTGCTCATGTTCCCCTTCTTGATGTATTTTTCTCCACTTTTTCAACATTTTACATTAATTTCCAGCTAGAAACCGTGGCCTAGATTAGTCCCACCTCATTACAGACACTTAAGCAAGGTATCTAAATTAAGAGCCTGGTTGCCCTTGCTTCCTGTGCAGATGATCAAAAGAACGAGGCAGACGCTGACATGCAGAGGGCAGCTGGGAGGTGCCAGGCTCACTTCACAGGCTACAGGGGACCCCCAAAATGATCCCTGAAGCTTAGATGCTGCAGGTAATCGTTTGAGGTTAAATAGGAAAACATGAGCTTAAGTGATAGCTGCTCACAACAACTTGAATTCGTCATCCTTTAAAGGTCTTCTCTAATGCAGGGAAACAGTGAAAGAAGACTTTTAATCCTTGAAAGAATTAGACCTTTTGCTCTAAACTCTGTCTATAAATAGTGGATTAATTATTTCCCAAAGGAAGACATGGTAGTTCCTGCTTGATTATGACAACTCAAGGTAATCATCCTGATTTTGCCCTACAGTGTCTAATAGGGACATTTGGAAGTGTAAGCTGGTGAAAGAGGAAAAAAATCAATAACAGCACAGAACACAACTTGTCCCTCCTCTGCTATAAAATGCAGATGTTTGTATTCAAAATGTGCAAGGCATGGCAGAGAGGTTACTGTTGGCTATTTCTTTTCTAGGAGAGTTCAAAAAGGGGTGAGGATGCTCGAGTATGAGATTTGTTTGATAGATGTGTGTGTGAGCTTGATCTTCCAGTGGAATCGTCAGGAATTAAAGTGCACTTTGAGGCAGCCTGTTGCAAAGGAAATAGGTGCCTGATGTTTGCTAACCCAAATGAAACCTTTCCCTTTTGGTGTAGAGATAAAAGTCAGAGTTTCATACCAACACTCAGCTATCAGGAATGTGCCTTTCACGACTGATAAGTGATGGTTTCTACACACAACATACTGCAGCAGAGCTGAGCTCGCCCTCTTTCAGCTCTTGTGGTTTTGAATCCGTAATGAAGCACTTGCAAATTGCTCCACAAAACTGCACTGGGGTGAGAATTATGGAAAAATCTGGACAGTGTTCAAAAAACTGGCTTTGCCAAGCAACCGATAACAACCAATACAGTGTGCTTTAAAGAGAGAAAGAAAGGAGCAGGGGAGGAAAGAGGGAGAAAAAGGCTTTCAAAACATATCAAATGAAGCTTGTTTGACAATAATCACTGCAGGTGGGAAAGCTGATTTTAAGTGTGAAAATATTTAACATTTTATTGCACACAAATGCTTTCATAAAGTAGCCGTTTGTGTATGTGCATGTATGTGTGTGCGTGTGTGTGCACAGGCACTCACATGCAGTGAACAGAAATCTATTGAGCTCCACCAGACCAGACGTCTGCATTCTGGAGGGCTCATTGCAGCCAATAAATTTGACTAAAACTTTTTTTTTTTTTATTTTATGAATTCTGCTATAAAAGCTAATCCTCCTTTCTAGACTTAGCATAATTACAAGACACTATTTTGAGTGCCAAAAATGTCAACTGTAGGTTGCAAACATGGACACATTTAAGCAGAACCATATGTTAGAATGCAAGGCAAGACTTGAAGTAAGCGAATCAGTTTACCTTTTTCTGAAGAGTCAATTTATAATGCAACCTTAGCTCTAAGAAATAATAATACAGCCAGTGATAAATTACATTGCTCAATCATTTATTAATAAACTTCATTGGAAAGAAAGATTTTATCGTTGCTTAAAATTCACTAAGTTAGAAGATCACAGATGTTCAGAGTTCTGGAGCCAGAAACTTAATATTAATGAACTCTCATTAATACCTAATCAACTTGTGATATTTTGATCCTGTGAGAAAATTGATGGCCAATAAAAATAAACTCAAGATGTCTTCCTATCTAGAAAAAAAAAAGTTATAAACCCAGGAATGTACACAGTAACCAAGATGCAGTAACTAAGGTTAAGCAGCTGGAGGTTAAATTTTAACTTTTTTTTTATACAGGATGGATTTATTCTGTCACCTAGGCAATTTCAGAGTCTTACTTGGTAGGATTTATATAGGCATTTAGACTTAGCAGATGTATTCATGTGCGATATATTAACTATGCAAAACTACTTTCCAGGCTATTCTGGATTAGGGTCTTAAAACCAGACCTCTCTGGAAATTAAATCCTTAAAAAAAAAAAAAATCCCTGTTCATCTCCGAACGTGATTCTGCTGCACTTCAAGTGTGAAATCTACTTAAACACATATGGCATTTGAAATGATATCATATGCATTTATGTGTAAGAAGAATGTGCTGGGTTTTAACCCCACAGTGATGACAAAATGAGGAATGCAAGTATATTTTGGACTTGAACTAGTAACACAGAAATTGTCACAGTAGATCAGAGCAATGATCCATCTGGTCTACTGTTCTTTCTCAAAGGTGACCAGCACCAGGTTCTTCAGGCAAAGTCAGACCAATAGGTAGAACCAACAAATAGGAAAAAAAAATCATATTTAGAGCAAACGTATTTTTTAATCAAATAAATGTATGCCCTGGACCTACAGCTTTTGTGAAATTCTAAGCCATATAATGTAAACATACAGAATTCCACTGTATTTCTAGCTATCCAATACAATTTTAAGCCTCTTTTTTCTTCTCCTAAACTGAGATGTTTAGAGAAAGGTCTTGTGGCAATGGATCCACAGGTCACTTACATGCAATACAAGAAAAACAAAATTCTTTATTCCCTTTCATGTGAGCTAGCCATCAGATTCCCTGAGCATTCTCATGTTCATATAGGTAAATAGAAGTATTGGGTCTGCTACATATTGTATTCTTATAATACATCATTAATTTCCTCTCTGTGGGTTTCTTTCTTTCTGCCTGTTGATAATTTCTTTACCAGTCTTTGGGTATGTCTCATTCATGACCCCTTTTTCCTCTACCTTGTCAGGAAATTCCCTCAGGGAATTACCCAGAGAGAAGACGGTAGCCACACTTTGGGATTTTGTGAGGTGATGGTGACCACACTGTCGCTCAGTCTCACCTGTCTTCTGGGCTTTCTCTTCTCCACCTCAAGCAGTTTAAGGCTACAACTGCCCCGCTACACCCTCTCCTCTCAAGACAATGTTCACACTGTGGTGAACACCATTGCTAGTGTGATGGTTTTTAACCACCTTGGTCTCTCAAGCAGCGTTTTCACCAGTGTCACTTGTTTCGGACAGCATCAACCACTCATTCTTTTCCTCTAGACACTCAGAAGAAACTGGTAGTTGTGAAGAGCAGGATTTTTCACTCTCTGATGTCTCAGTGAAATCAGTTCCACATAAACGTATGCCTGAGCTTCCACACAGAGTAACATAGCTGAAATGATCATACGCACTGAGTGCAGGGTTGTAAAAGTGGAAGATTAACGTCTTCTTTTATTAGGATAAAGGGAGGTGGCAAAGGCTACCTTTGAAATTGAATTAGAAGATGATGCTGTAACTACTGGTCTACAAAAATGATAATAAGTTTCATGAATTTTATGATAACCTATATCAATTTCAGGTGTGCATGGATAAGGACAAGGCATTTTCTCAAGATATTGACCTTGAAATATTCTACTAAATTGATAGACTCATTTTCCAGATGTCTCTAATAACTGAAGAGAAAACTTGTTCTGAATAACTGCACAAATGGAAGCCTGTGACCTGTAAGAGTTTGAGGAACAGAAAGAGAAAGTGATAGGAATCTTAAAATTTTTACTAACTTGGACATAAACTGCTCTTTCTGAATATGATATAGAAAGAAATTGTTGAATAAAATTATTGAAGTAAAAAGCTGAGATTGTACAGAGCTCTGTACAGAAGTCTACTATCATGCCATTCATAGAGTGCTATTTCTTTTCTAAAATAAAAACCAAATGTCATAAATAATATATATGTATATCACTACAGCAGAGGAAAAATCAACTTCTTTACCTTTATTCGAGCTTTGTATGATCAGTCAGGCCATTGCCCACCATTACAGAGGAACTGACAGACACCATGCACGCATGGCAATGCCAATAACCTCTCTCAGTTCTGCCTATATGTACTTAGATACAAAACTGGAGTAGTTGCATTTAATAGGGGAAATCTGCCTTGAAAGATAACAGTAAATGTACGAAGTGAATAAGATGATTATTCAGCTAAATCATTGCCTGTTGCAGTTGAACCTCTGCCTGCTTATCAGGTGAGATCCTGTTGGGTTTTTTTTGTCAGTATAGCAGGTAGAGCTTCAAATTTATTTCGTCACACCCTTTGGAGCGCCTCCAATGAATATGAGCCATTCTGATGTTCTACAATAGTGCAGCAGTTGTCAGTGCTTTTGTTTCTGAACAGTGTGAGATGCTTTTGTAAAATATAAGGTTGCTTCAGCATGTTGGGAAACATGGAATGGCTGTTGATGTGACATTGATTAATGACTGTGAAGTGTCAAAATGAGATATTCCACACTCAGTCTGGGATTTTACATTAAATCCAACCGAAAATCCATGCCTTACAGGGTAGTCCCAAATTCCAACCAGCTGCAAAAAAGGGCATCATGTTTAGGTGTCTGGTATTTTTTTAACTAATTCTGGCCTGGTTGTTACTAAAGAAAAAGAATGAAATTTTAAAATCAACAAAGTAGAGAAAAGAAAGCCAAGATGGCCTGTTGGTATGGAGATGGAAACAAAAGTCACAGCTCATGTGATACACTTTTGATTTTAACTGAGCTAGATATTTCTTCTGTGTCATAATCTTTCAAATTATAGCACTAAAATTTTATTTGCCCACTAGACAAACAAGAATGCAATTACACATTATCTAATGTTTGCAAGGATCTGGGAAGATATCGTATCTGATTATATTTGTTAAAACATAACCTAAAGAAAAATGGACCCAACAGCAATTCTAAAACTCAAGACTGGAGATGGAAACAGAGAATGAAGGGTGGCAAACCAGAATATTTTTTCTGATGCATGTAAGAAGGTTTTCAAATGCACACAAAATAGCATCATGCAGTTCCAAAGCAGTCTGAAATTTGCATACTTAACTGTAAATATACTGAAAACCAAGTTTATTTTAATTCCAAAACACATTAACAAACCCAACACAAAACCAACTGTTGAAAATGCTGGTTCAGTGTGGAAACTGTTCATTTGTACTGAAATACAATAACAAGATATTGTTTTGATACTGTTGCTTAATTTTGTTTTGAATATTCAAAGATCATATATTTTACAGTATATAAGTGATACATTCAAACATTTAAAGCAAATATAATACTTTAAAACTCTGAAGGAATTTATCAAAATTATAAAATAGTTTCACAATATTTAATCTCCGCATGTTGGTATCTTTGGAATGAAACAACAATGTCAAATTAATTAATTTTTACTTTGTCCAATTGAATGTTTTATTGACATAGATGCCTCCTCATGGGTTATATGGTCATTATGCAATTTCCATGCCCAGCAACTACCACAGACACAAATGCTGCTACCACTACTGTTACTCTTAACACGAACCAAGACCTATGGCTCTTTGTGGCAAGTACTGGACATACAGGCACATCTTATTCTAAAAATGTGGTGAATTATGAAAGTAGAAAATGGTGAAAAAAGAAAACATCACTGTCCTCTTTCCTTATACGTAAACTAAAGTTAATGGTTCATTAAATTGTTCCACCTAGATCACTTAGAAATTTTGTGCCAGAACTAAGAACTGATATTACAACTCATTTGCAAACTAGAGAAGACTTTCCTTTTCTTCTATAGAGGAAATATAAAAGTGTAAGACCAGTTAAAATATGATGAAATGGTACATTTTTAGGTTAGTATACAGAAAGCACAAGGTTTGCACAGAACCAGCCTTCTATATGCAGAAGCTGAAACTATTTAGTAGATACTCAGTTGAAGCTACAGTCGTTTCTTTGTGTTCTTAAGAAAAGTTAATACAGTTGATCTGGCTATAGTTTGGCAAGTCTGTGAAATCTGGAATTTCTGTTAGATAATGATCACTAGTATAAGGAACTTGACACAATACTAGTTGCCAACCTATTTATCATTTACTGATTCAGTCCTTCCTTTTGTCTTCCTAACTCAAGAAATAAAATGCACAGGACTGAGAATTTTAGGAGAGATCAGTTTTTATAGGCAAATAAGCATATCTCGGTTCAAGAAGAATGATTTGGTTAGCAAACACACTTCTCGCAGCGATGAACAAATGTATAAGGCAAACAGCTTCTTTTAATGATTAGTGAAATACAAACTCTTAATTACTGTCCAAGTTAAGCATATTAATTTTCATCTCCAATGTGCTGAAGTGTTTTAACATGCTATTCAGAACAGTAAAAAGTTTTAGGAAAAAATGTTTAGAATAGTAAAACCTTCACAGGTCTCAGAGCCTACCGCTGGATTCATTAAACCTGTGGAGTTCATATGGATGATAAGAATAATAAAAAAAAATATAGAATCATAGAATGTTTCCGGTTGGAAGGGACCTCAAAGATCATCTAGTTCCAACCCCCCTGCCACGGACAAGGACACCTTCCACTACACCAGGTTGCTCAAAGCCTCATCCAACCTGGCCTTGAACGCTTCCAGGGATGGGGCACCAACGACTTCTCTGGGCAACCTGTTTCAGTGCCTCATCACCCTCAAAGGGATAAATTTCTTCCTTTGATCTAATCTAAATTTACCCTCTTTCAGTTTAAAGCTGTTACTCCTTGTCCTATCACTACACGTCCTTGTAAAAAGTCCCTCTCCAGCTTTCTTGTAGGCCCCCTTTAAGTACTGGAAGGCTGCTATAAGATCACCCCGGAGCCTTCTTTTCTCCAGGCTGAACAGCCCCAACTCTCTTAGCCTGTCTTCATAGGAAAGGTGCTCCAACCTTCAGATCATCTTTGTGGCCCTTCTCTGGACCTGCTCCAACGGGTCCATGTCCTTCTTATGCTGGGATTCCCAGAGCTGAACACAATATTGCAGGTGGGGTCTCATGAGAGCAGAGTAGAGGGATAACAAATCTGAAAGTCACTGCTGAGATGAGAAACAACATAAAGTATTTGACATGAATCAATTTAGAAAAAAAACACTTTCGTTGAACACTTGAATTAAAAAGTATTAATTAAACCATCACATTTCTATAAGACATTTTTAGAAGGTAGAGAAAAAATAGTAATGATTTTGTAAATTAACTGAGAAGTCCTTTGTAGAATAGCTTTAATGTCACTGTGAGCTGAGAAGAAATTGGGTCATATGTGTACCAAGATACTAGCTATTATGTTGGACATTAACATCATAGATTAAATTACAGATGTAAAAGAATGCCAGAAAGGAAATGCTTTGCATTTCCTCGGAAACCAAACCAAACCAAATCAAACCATTTCCTCCTTATTATCTGATCTTAGCTACGGCAAAACTCTGACAAAACTCTGATTAGGATGATGCAGTCATATATGGGGAGGAGCACGACACCAGGTCTATTCCAGTAAACTCAAACATTCAGGTAATTACCAAGATCATTCCTGTTGTTCAGTTGTCAGTTTACGCATGAGATACCCAAGGAATGCTGAGGTATAGTTCAGCGGTTGGCGATCACTCTCAATACCTTGTCTGGACACAGTGGACCCTGGTCCCTCTCATTTGCTTTTATGGGGAAAGCCCAAAAGACACAGTAGAAATACTATGAAACCTAAGCAGTTTCAAAGTTAGAGACATGGAAAAAATCCTGATGTAGGAGAAGCAACATAGACAGGTAAAGATGAAGAAATGAGGTCCAGAAACTATTCTGGGAGGGATTTCAGAGAAGAAATACTGGAAAGCGAAGGAAAACAGATGAAGGTTTTGGAGGATTAAAATGATACATTTCTCTCTCCTTGGTTTCTGAAAGGTATTCTATACTAAATACCATATACAAGGTGAAATTATAGCACTCTAAGGATTTATGCTGTACAGTCTACTGCTTTCAATGAGTACTGCTTTGTTAAGAAAATATGTTGACCCTGGAACAATACAGAGAAGTGGCAATAACACATTTTAAAAACCTTTCTGCTGAGAACCAGTTGGACTGAATGTATTACCTTGAACCTGCGCTTAAAAGTGTTCGTAAAAGATCCCATGGCTATAAATAACAAAATAGTCTGAATTTTGCTTTCTATAGGCAAAATGTTAGTGAGCCGTGCTGCAAAGGAAAGAGGACAATACTCACGTGTGTGCTGTGTCTGCCCACTGCATTGTCCCAGCAGCATCTGAGGCAGATGAGAATTTAGGTCCAGCACAGAGAGTCTCTATTGTAGCTGGCTACAGAAATGTAGCGGGGGAGCAGCGGGGGCTACAGAGGCCACCTGGCTCTGGTGTCAGGGCCTTCACCTCGTCAGTAATGAACTGGCTGCTTTAAAATGTATTTGATTCCATTGAGTTTGAAAGACCGCAAAACATTACAAAATCCTAAAGAAAAACACCAACTGGAATCCCTGAAACATAATGTACTTTTTCTGCCAAATCTCCACTAAAGGCACAAACTGCAAACTGATAGATTGACGGATTTATCCCCACAATTCATTTCTGCTCCGTAGCTTAAGAAGAATTAGTATGTCTTGGCCAATCAAGCAACCTGTAATAATTGTTTCTGTTTCAGACGTGGTTTAGTTTTCATTTCTCTTAAATAGCAGCATTTGCAGTGCTATCTTTTAAAGCCACTCAACAAGTATTTCTGGGCAAACAGGCTCTTCATTTCTTTGTTATTGTTGTTTTCTTCAGTGAGTATTTAGAATCTGATTTTGAATTCCAAGTAGATCTTTAACTGGAAACTTCTGCTTTCAGTTTAAAGTTGGTTTCAGCTTGTAGATGGTCCTATTCACATTCTTTGTTGTAAAGATACTGAATAAGTTTTTCTTTTAAATTATCTCCACAAAAAAACCTAAGGAAAAGATATCTTTTAAAAGGCAAAATTACATGGAAGGACTACCTGAAATGTGTTTGAATTACCCTGCCATTCACACTCTCACAGTACTCACCATCTGAGTACAACATCTCTCTTTTGGCAAGGTAACCTCTTTGGTTTGGTAACCTCTGACATAGCTAAAAGAAGCCATTAGTGCTGCTGCTGCAGCAGGTAGGTGTCTGCGAAGTCAGGCTCCACACCAAGGAGTCATCATTTATGTACTGATGGATGTGTGGAGAAGCACCAGCTTGCCCAGTCCCTTCAGCAGAAGGAGATTTCCCACCACCTCCCTGTTTCATGCTGCCCGTCAAAACAGCCTAGGAATTAAAAAATCAAAATTAATTATCAAAGCAGCAGAGGAGTGTTTGGTTGCTGTTGCACATCTGCTCCTCTGCCAGATAAGTCCCACATTTTGTCAAAGGAAGGAAGAATTGTTTTCTTTCTCTATGCATCCTTCAAAACTTGAAAACATTAATCTGATATGTGTAGTTTTCACAACAGTTCTCAGAGTGAAACTTTGAGGAAAGAAACAGGAATTTAAAATAGTTTCAATTACTAAAAGGTCCTGGTCACAAATTCTTCCGTTATCTCCACCTCAGTGTTTCAGTCAGCACCTGCTTGTGCCAAAAAAAAGTTATTATGTTTTCTTGATGCATAGATAATTTTCTTCTCCCCGGCTCACAAAGTGGTAATTCTCTTTTTCTTCCTTAAAATTTTTGTGAAATTCACAAAAAAAAACCTACCAAGTGTGGAGAAACAGTAAACATTTCTTATGTTTATTTGTGTTTAAAAACATTTATGTATGTTTTATGATTCAAAATGTTAGAGGCATTGGAGAAGCCCTCATGACTTCACTGGACTTTGGCGCAGTGCCTTCGCTTCTTTGTGTAAACACACATTCATGCTGCTTGTCCCCGTTTTGATCTTGGATGGGAAAGGGACTATTCGTAGGGTGCCATAGACATTATGGGGATTGCAGCTGAGGTGTGAGATGAGTCTGAACCACGTTCATGGAGAGATAATGTTTGGAGAAGGAGAAATACATAAGAAGAAAACACTGTTAGAGAGATGGAGTTATAATAAACGTGGTTTTAATGAGAAAATGCAAAAGGAGGAAGAGGTACCAAAGGCGGCAGCAGCAGTAATCAGGAAGATGCAAAAGATGCAAATTTCTTGATGGAGTGGAGGACGTTTCTGTTTACTGCAGTGGTTCAAGACTCAGACTGAGTGAGATCAATGGGGAGAGAAGAGCCCTGCTCAGCTGTCTGGTAGAGGAGAGGACTCTTCCAAATGCCTTCGTGTTACAGCAGGGTGCAGTGGGAGACGGGATTGACCTTCAAACAAATCAAAACCTTTGTTTAGTTTCACCCAGAGAAGTTGTCCAAAGCCAGAGCTTGTGAGTCTGTATTACCAGTTTTGAAATACCCTAAAAATGTCAAGGTGGAGATAAGGGATGCATTGTTTCAGGTATATTCTGTGTGGGTTATAACAGATTATTATTTATGATTTTTCCAACACCCAAACGCATAGCCGTTGCTTCCTGTGCAAAAAAAAAGGAAAACACAGTTTTGAAAACAGCCCCTGTCTTCTGCTTCCACTACTAGTCAGGGATTAAATATTAACTCCCTCAAATAATGCTTCCCCCAGCCATTCTGTTACAATTTAGTTACACCCCAAGTATGATTTTACATTTCCCTTGTTATACGAAACTCTCACTCTGCAGATTCTATATGCTATATTTGGCAATATAATTACTGTTGCCTTAAGCACTTTTTTCCCCATAGAATATTTCCTCCTCATTTATATTATTACATTCCAAGAGAGTTTTCAGGAGCCATAGTAAGTTTCCTTGTATTGCCTCCAAAAAAAGCTTTACTTAAGCTATAGCTTCTGGACTATAATAGTGACAAGCCACAGATGTTTCAGAATTGTGTTTAGGCAACATGTAAGTATAATTATTGTTGTTGTTGTTCCTTTTGAGCCTCTTGGCTACAGTTAGGGACAAGGTCCTATTGTGTTAGACTCTGTATTCACATGTAATAAAAAAGGCAAGTATACAATTCCAGACTAATTAATTTAGGGACTGCTTCTGGCAGGTGCTGAGCAGTCATGCTAGCTAGGTGGAGCATTAATAACCATTTCACACAGCAATAGCAAAGACACATGCCACCTACAGCAATTTGGGGTTACCCAGTGTTCTCCTGTGCTAATGGTATCTCGCTCGTGTGTGTACATTACTAACAAGTAGTTTTGTGAAGAGGAAAGTCCATCACTTGTTAAAGGTATTCTTTGATGTATTATTTACTATGAGCTGACAATATCCTTAGCTCTGCCCAGAACAAAAAATTCTGAAGGCATGCCGAGCCCTCCAAGAAGACGTGATATCTCATCAGGTTGAGATGAGTGTTGCAAGCCCCAGATGGCATATATCCATTCTACTCTTTCATCTCTTTCTGAGAAGATATGTGCATCCAGTTGGCCACTTTTCTAAATCTGCATTCAACATATTATATGAACAGTTGATACGCTTTTTCTTTGGCATTGGTGTAGAGAAATGAGAAATGGTTGACAATCAACTCTCTTATTTGTGAAATAGGCCCGCATGGCTAACTGGTGTTTTCTGCTGAAGGTAAAATTAAAGAATGCTCTTCCTTGGTGTCATGTCTGTGCTTTCCAACAAAGAAGGTCTCAGATTAACTTTTTGGCCCTAGATCAGCAATGTACTTGAAAACGTGCTTAACTTTAAGCACTTCCTCAAGTTCCATTGAAGTGTACTGTCAGCACTCAACAAATAATAAATCATAACATTTGAAGCTAATCCACTTTCCTTTCAGAAAGCGACATGATAATGCCACAGAGCAAATATTATATGCAAAAAATATTTCTTTGCAAAGTCACTCAACGATACTTCAGCAGGGCTTAAATGATTTGCTGAACCAGGGGTTTAAATGGGTTTATATAATACAAGAAGATCAAATTGCAATGTGTGTTTTTCGAAACGTCGGCCTGATCCTGAAAATTACTAGGTGAGTAATTTAATCAGTGTTTTCAGAGTATAAGTGTATACTGCAGCTGAAGCCAGAAGGCAAAGGTGTCAAATCCCATTAACAAGTATAATAAGTAGTATAGGTGATTATGGTAGGTTGTTGAGTACCTGCTGAGAGATGATGACCTCGAGGGATTGAATGCTCTGTACTTCCCAGAAGATACTTGCACCAGGAAGAATAAGAATAACACAAAAAAGTATCCTGGTCACTCGTCAAAGAGATGTTTATTGTTTGTGAAGCTTATAAGGCAAAACTGCAGTTGCGGCTCTTTGCCTCAGCAGGAGCTGAAGTTCCCAACATGCTGCAGTGTTGGAAGTTTGGCTGGCTGGCCAAAAGTCCGTTTTTTTTTTCATTTAACATAGTCAGATGACATTTTCAAGGAATGCCTATACAAATAACATTGTCATTGCAAAGCAGGCTGAATTAGCTCTGCTTTTGCTCCTGCTGCTGCAGCTGAATTGTTAATAGTTCCAAGCTCACCAGCCTAAAACCAGACCAGGAAAAAAACCCCGACTAACCTTCCACTGTGATGTAGAGTTTTCCCCATTCTTCAGTCTGAAGGACCCTGGTGCGTGTGCTGTGAAGCTCGCTCCGGGAAGTCGATCCAAGAAGCAGCACTGGCTGCTGCTTGCAGAGAGCATTGGCTCTGCTGCCTGGGCTGCCCAGCTGCTCAGGGCATGCGGGGCTTCCTCGCCCTGCAAAGTGCGATAACGAGAAGTTTCGTGACCTTGCTGGGTTATGTTTGCTAGGGAAAGCTTTCTTTGCTGAGTTTCGAGCACTTTTGCCACACAAGACAAATTAGACCACGTGCGCCTGTGGGACTGGGAGTTGAGTAGGAGAAGAAAGGGGAGGAGGAGAGACAGGAACAAGGCAAAGGAGGGGGAAAAAAATCAAATGCCTCTGTGGTTTTCTCATATGGTAATTATTTACTTTTTAACAGCAATAAGAAAAGCATGCATGGCTGAAGGTTTGGCACCTCCAATAGTATTCAGAGGCCACTTCGGATTCCTCTGCTTTCCTGGAGCATGTAGAAGAGAAGATGCAAGAAGCCTGTGAGCTTCTCAAGCCTCCTCGATCAATGAGCCCTTTCCCTGCAGCAGGCTAAGCACAGTCCCTGTACACTCTCCAGGGCTGAGCTGCCCGATGCAAAACTCATTGCTCTGCGGAAAGGCTAGTAAGGGCCACGGTACACCCCTTGTCCCACACGCCAGTCGGCTGCATCAGCTGAAATAACGCTGTGTGACACAGTTGTGCTCGGCTCCTGAGAAAAAAAGAAGGCATGATGGATTCTTTTGCATTTTTAATAAGGCATAAGAGAGCCAACTGATGTTAAACTATCTGCCTCAAGTGTTCGTTGTGCCCAGGGTGGCAGCCATTCCTTGCTCCAGAGTATAATCTGGGAATGCAGCTGCACCCTTCCACCAAGTAAGTGTTAGGACATGCTCCGTCAGCTGTGTCCCAGCTCTGTCGCTTTATTTAGTATTAGAGCATTGTCTAATAGCTCTTAGACACAGTTACGGATGTCCAAGAAAGGCTTCGGGAAAGGCAGGGTACTCTGGTGATCCACAGATGTTGCTGGGAGTATAGGTAGGGCAATGCCAGACACTACAGAGTACAACACTGCCGTGTTAGGAAATAAAAGGAGCATAGATGTAGAAAGAGCAGAGCTCAGCTGCTTTGCAGAGGCTGAATATGGAGATACGTGGAATATTAGGAATTATGAGTTATCCATAATTCTTTGTTGCTGAGGATGAGCCCTCTGTATGCTTACCTGATAAAAAATATATTATTTCAAAGACATTACTTGCCACGTTGTGCTTGGTTTCTATAAAGAGGCAAAAACCAAACTGTACAGAAAATAGCACCTTTTGATGAATTCTGTTCTCTTGTCCTGAGCCAAGAAGCCCTAACAATGTTTGAAGAATTTTGTCTCCAGAATTTTTACTATCACTTAAAAGTATTCTTTCCTTTGGATTTTCTCTCAGAAGGGTTAAACTTTTGGGGCTGAAGAACAATATAGTAATTTTAAAAAGTTAAAAGGTCAACTTGAAGAAGATGCCTGGTATGTAAAGACTCAATCTAATTAATAAATTTTTTATTATAAGCAAGTGTAGTTATTGGCAATGCATAGAAAACTCAGATGAACAAAAAATAGAAGTTTTGGTTTAGCAGTAATGTCAAAATATTTAAAAACTTAGTCACATTGAGTCAAATGAAATAACATTCTGGAAAATGTATGGTTTAACCCCTACTAAAGTACATTAATGAGAGTTTGAGCAACAGTATTTCATTTTAAAGAAAGAAACTATAAATACTAAGATTTCTTAAATTCTAAAAAATAAAAGACAAATAAACTAGAAAAATAATTTCAAAATAACAGTTAATATTTTGTTTTTAAAAAAACCCTCAATCCTTCTTCCTTGTCTTCCATTTCCTATCCCCTCTATCAAATGTAATAAAATTAACGTAATTTTGTAGAAACGCTCATTGTCACTGGGTATATGTTTTCCTATCACATAAAATCCAGTGAAAACGCTTGCCCATCTTTAAGTAAAGAGATTATTTTCTGTAGAGCACATCAGAGGAAGCAGCTGAACCTGCTGGAATTCCCCTCCAGCCTGGGTGCAATCAATAGATCGAGGGGCAACTGCCTTGCAATTTTGGCTGTGGGTAACTCTGCCCACTAGTTATTCAGGCCTGTCTACTTTTAACAAGTCCAAAACTGGAAGAATCTAAAATATGACCCTGAGAACAATTCAGAAGCCAGAAGAGCCTGTGCTGACACATAGAGGGCAGGGCAAAGCCAAAGGCTCTTATTGTTGCAGCAAAACTTTCAGTCTCTCATCTTTACTTGTTATGGAAAAATCAGCACAGATTTAGATTTCCCAACGCAGCATTACAGGGTGGAAGAGATATTGTATGAACACAGATTCACTCTCAACACAATGAAATAGGACCACGCTTTAAGACGGAGCTATCTTTTTATTCTGCATCTATGTAGTCCCTTTCACAGTGGGAGTCCCTGGTTGACTCCAAGCCCTACTGTTTTGTGGATAATATCAACAACAATAACCATTCTGGCTATTTCTAGTAGGAGCTGGGAGTGTAATTGCCAGTTGTACATTTGATAGCACAAAACTGTTTTGAAAAAGCATAAGAAGAAAACAAAAAAAAAACCACAAAGCAAATAGAATACACTCAATTAAAATCAGTTCTACACCCTCCTGAATAGGTTCTTACTCGTCGCTGGCTGGCTGCTCCTCTGCGCAATTTCTCCATCTGTCTGACAATTCTGCATTTACTTTCAGTCTTTATTAAGATTCTTCATAGTAAAATACTTTAGCACTTTTGTCAAGAAGATGAAGCCTTAGAAACCTGCATCTTTAACAGATTTTTATGCTGGTATATCTCTGTATCACATTGAAATGTAATAAAGAGGCCACTATTTAATTTACACAGGAGTATAACTTTACGAAGTGTGAATAAATACATTTTTATTCTATATTCACGGGCATGCATTAGCTTCAAATACATCATTTATAAGATACAATCTAGATTTCTGGCGATATCTATACCTTCTATATCTTTTCATAAAACAAAGTGAAATATTTTATTTTGCTAACTTGTGCTGGAAGTCTTATTTGCTACCCTTTGTTCACAGTCTTCAACTGCTAATGAGCAGCAGTTGTGTTAAACTTCTTGGGCCATTTCGGGGAGTTTTGAAGTCACTTCTGTGGCCCCATCACAGACGCAAGCTGCAGTATGAAGAAATGCACTACAGACTAAAACTAAATATTCACCTAATTCCCCTGATTCAAGGGAATTAGGTTACTCACCTGAGTAATTAATATGAATGTTTAATTAATGATTTTGTTTTCACATGAGTTCTTTTTATTGTATTTTTTTCCCTTCAGGAAATGAAAAACTTTAGTAATATCTCAGACAGACCAAAGTGATATTACTTTAAACCTATGCTTTCTCAAAGGATCTGCTGATTTAAGGGTCTCTCGCTGACCTCTCATTGACTTTCTCCAATGTTATATTGTTATGCCTAATAACAGATAAAGACAGATTAATAATAACCAATGACTGGTATACTGAGTAAGGACTGAAAATAGCAAGTGCCCTATGCAGGTCATGTCATATATAGTGTATGCAAACTGTGAGGAGACAAAGAAGATTAGAGAGCTTAGACAATAAATAAAGAGGAAACGGATTCAGTCCTCTACTTCTAAAGCTGGATTCGTATGAAAACTGAAATTTACCAAAAATTTGGAGCGAATCAGATATGGATGGTTAAAATAATCCCGAGTTAGTTCAGGATGGGGTTCAGGGTTAGTTCAGAGAGAGTTCAGAGGAGTTTCCAAGCACAAATTCCCTCTTCCTTTTATCCAGATACTCCCAGTGGGGAGCTCCCGAGCAGGAAGGTCACCAGTCCTAGTCAGAGCCCAGATGAATCTGGTGAAATCTCAGTTCACCCTCTCTGTGAAAGTAACACCACTTTCTTATGAACAAGATGAACAAAATGTCCATGTCTCCACGTTGGAGAAAATGCAACATTATTCTTATGAATATTTTTTATATGTGATTCAAATTAGGATATGTTGCCTGAAAGGCTTCCCAGAAATTGTCGGCAGCCAAGGGGCTCCTGTAAAAACACTGTGGAGCCACCATGAATTTGCACAAGGGGCTGGTGATGACTCCCTGGCAGGGAGGCAGGTTCAGGGCTGGTTAGCAAGTCCCTCTGGTCAGCTGCCCACAAGCACCCCATAACTGCCCTCTGCTCAGAGCACAATAACCTCATTTTCCCATTCACACATACAGTTAGCATATGCAGAGCATCAGCTGTATTTCTGAGGTTGTCAGCTGGAGTTTCTCTGCTGAGAGGGCTCTAACCGGAGCGCTGTGGTGTCTGTAGATACGCCTGCAGTGGCAGAGCCTTAGGCTGCTTGAGATGGAAGACTGAAATGTGATTTATTTCCCCTGGTGAGTCTGGCATGTGCATTTCAAAGTCTGGAATACATACCACATTACTATTAGTGCTCAACTGTGTGTTTTAATAATCTCCAAGGCAACAAGGAAAAGGAGATGTGTGAAATAACCATAACTGTCTAAAGACAAGTATGTACAAATTACAAAGTATTTTGTTAATAGAGTGCAAGCAGCTCTAATTATAATGAAGCATAAATTCAATGCTAGGGCTGTCAGACCTCTAGGAAATAACGGGGTTTTGACTTCCCAAGAAAGAATTTTGCTCCATGGTTTCTGATTCTTATACTCACTTAGATTGTGTGCAGGAAGTGCATGAACAAATCCCATTCATAAATAAAGGGATTTGTGTGCCCGCCTGCTTCCCTCCCCCCTCCCCTGTAGATACCGCTTTTTCAGACTGTGTTCTTTAAAGTTTAGCAAACATGAAAGGAAATTGTTAAACTCTGGTAATTACCCAAGGATATAAGTGATGTATCGTTTCAAACAGGATTTCACTCAACATCAATAATGACAACCCGTGTCATTTTTAATGGATATGAGAATGGACTAGGAACAAGAAGGGTTTTTTTTTGCTTAGCTGTTGTAAGTTTGTACCACTTTCCAAAAAGAAAAAAGAAGTAAGAAAATAGGGAAATGCATCTACATTTGTGAAAGATTTCTCACCAATCCACACTTCCCTCTGTCTGAAGTAAGGGAAGTCAATCAACTTTTTCCAAAACTACTAAACTAATTTAAACTCATTTCAAGGGTCTTAAAATAGGCCATCAATGACTAAAATGCCTACCCCATTGATCACAAAACCCAAACGTAAACTGAGACAAAAATTGGATTTTACTGTGTAAGTCAGTAACAAGGTTACTCAAAAAGATGTGGGAGCAGTGAAGGTAACAAAATCTAGTCTCTGCTGAGAGGCAAGAGTTTCAATAATGTCTAGAAAATTTGGGTGTCCAGTGATGAAGTACCATTCTAATAATTGAAATTGCTTTAAAAATACTGACCAGAAAAAGAATGGTTGAGTAACTCTGTAGGTGAGAGCAGCAGAATCTAATCTATAAGATATAGGGCTCTGACCCTGGAAAGAGCATAAGCAAATGCTTAAATCCATTCTTTTTCAGGAAAGAATTTCAGCACATGCTAGATTTTAAGCATATGCCTAAAGTTAAAGTTAAGCATATGGTTAAATGTTTTCTTCAATAGAAGCTTTCCTGATTCAAGGCTTCATAGGGCAACGTATGGCATTTTTGAGGAAACCTAAAACATTCTCACTCTTCACAGAAAGACAGAGAAACTGTACAAATCTTTTTTGAGATACCTGATTTATTGAATTCTATCAAGGAAGGATAAAGGTTTAACATAAAACCTATGAAGTGCAAGAACAACAAAAACAAAATACTAATCTAGTAGACTCATTCAGTAAGCAGACACAGATCCCCAGAGTTTTCAAAGAGGAGAAATTAGTCCCTAATGCACTCATCAAAGAGAACAGCAACGTTACCTAGTGTGTTCTGTATTAGTCTTTCACTTTATCTTCTTTACCAGAATTTTTTTGACTTACGTTTTTTTTGTGTTTGGTGAGAAATTAGGTCATCACCGCAGACAGGGTGTACACAAGACATATAAGTCATAAATCTCCCTACTGCAAGCTGTTTTCCATCCCGTTCTCAATTTATTTCTATTTGGTTAATAATAGCCCCACAGCCTCATTCAGTGAAATAATGCAGTGCTTGACTGTGACTAGCCTTGAACTGACTCAAAATGATGGGCAGCTTAGGAAGTGGAAGGAGCCTTTCCTCCCACCTTCTTCCAGTTGACGGTGTCGGAGGCTAGCGCAGGCTGAGTCAGGAGTACGTGTATTGTTAGACTGTGATTACATACAGGGATGCTTGTGTGTGCAGGTCAGGCTGTAGCTCCTACTCTAAAGTCCCTAATTTCCCCTCCATGTCTCTAATAGAGGGGAAAAAGGAGGAAGGGGCAGGGGAGAGGAAAGGCAGAACAGAAGCAGGCAGGATCGGCACCACTACAAGCCCACATAGCTATAGACTTGCTATTGTATCTGATTCTTCCCTTTTTCTCCCTCACAAATCTTTTTGGACATGACCCTCATGTGTCCTAATCCAGCAGGTTTGGTTATTGTTAGCATTTTTACATGCTGTTGAGTTGCCTTTCAAGCTATATCTTATTCAGATAATAATAACTTGGTTGTAAGTCTTGTGACTGCACTTTGGTGGGTTGAAGAAAACAGCCATCTCTTAAAGTGTCTGTCCCACTGGACTATTCAAGAAGGCACAGCTTTATTATGCATGTTCCGCTCACGGCCACTCCAGCTACCAGAAGGATGCCGTAGTTTACAAGTCAGAGACCTCACTTCTAAATTGCCTATTTGATTCATCCCAACTCAAGACAAAAAGTGCCACTGAGGAAAGCAAGGAGCTTCTTTAATTATTACCATTATAGGATAAATCTAAAGATACCTGTTTTGACTTGGCTCTTGCAGTTCTCAGCTGAACTATTCTTAAAAACTGGCTATTCAAGCTGCCTCTTACTATTTATTTGATCTCTCTTTTCTTTGTCCCCCTCAGGAGATCTATGGAGGTCCTGAGGAGCCTGAAGGATTCAGAGTCAAAGATGATTCAAGGTGTTGTGGGTGGAAGAGGAAGAGAGGATAGACATGCATCAGATTTCTGAAATATGTCTTTCGGGACATATTTGTGCAATATTGAAGTTTTTCCCCGTCCTCTGAAACTTAAGATAAAAAATAAATCTTAAATCCTCACTGATGTAAAATCCAGGCCCATTATGAAAATGAGATGTGTTACTTCACTAAAGACAAGTCAATACTGTTGTGACAGAGACTTCCACCTGGATTGTTAAATAAGCAGATTCGAGTCAATGTCTCAATTAGAAAAAAGGAGTTGAAGCAATTCCCTCTGAAACCTCTAACCAAAGTAATGATTATACTGAGGCAGGATGTAATTTTTGAGAGTTTTGGACAGAAATTCCAACATAGGTCAGAAAAGCCTTCCCAATAAATATGGATATTTCTGTGAAAACCTCTGGTTTTGTTCCCACCTATCAGCATTTTCTGATGAAAACAGGAAAATATTTAACCAAAAAACACCCTGTCAGCTTCAGCTGATAAGTAACATCAATAAATTAATGTTCGTCCCTCTCTAACATCCATCTACCACCTCCACATCTGCAGAGCAAAACACTGCCTGCAGAACAGGTGTAAGAAAACAAAATATACCCCCCGCAGTATGTCCTCTCCCACTTCCATTAGTGTGTCAAGAAAGAAATTGGTCATAATTTCTGACCATGGTTTCACTTGCCCTCTTTCAAGCCTGTTGTATGAGCTCCTTCAGGCAGTGGTAAGGATGCACTGATACCCGAGGTATTTTTCCTTTGCGGAAGAGGGAACTATAGCAGGAAACATGGACCCAAGGTTGGAGAAGAAAGAGGAAGACACTGAAGATCATTGTCACTGTCGTTCTTCCTCTGCCAGCACTGACTCACTGGGAAGGGACACTGTTCTTCCGTTCTTTTCTCTATCTGAACTGCGGGCTAGTCTTGTTAATGTAAATGATGGTTTTTGTTGTTGCTTTTGGAGTTGTTTTTAATGTTGAACTTCTGTCCAACTCTACCTGCTTTGCTGAGGCTTGGGGTGGCTGATTACACTGACACGAGATGGGCCGAGTTGCTTAGAGATGAGGAACAGGGAAAAAGGAGCAAGGAAAGGAAAGAGGGAAAAATACTGCTGAGAAAAACACCATAGGAAAAAAAACAGGGCCAGGGCGACTCTGCGGTCATCCTGGGGTCAGAAGGACAGAGATGTAATCAGGGGAAGAAACAATCTGAGGAAAATGGAGGCCAGGCAGAAAGAGGCAGAGAAAACAGCGCTGAGAGGGCTGTGAGGGGGAGGAAGGATAGCAGAGAGAGATAAAAGAGAGAATTAAGCAGGGAAGGAGGTCTGAGACTGAGGGAGGCTGCTGGGAGGCAAAAGCTTGGTGGTCTGAGGACTATCTCCCCAAACCTGGGGGATGCAAAGTGAGGGATGCACATGAAGTGATGCTGGTACGGTAAGGAAATGCCTAATCCTTTTCAGTTCCCTTCCAGCCTGTAAACAACCTTCTCTACTACTACTCAGCTCTTCAATGCTCTTTATTACTGGTATAAATAATTTTCAAACCCGAGTGGGCAGGAGAGGACTTTGAAACCAAATATGCATATTTCTCAAAAAAAGAGATGCTTCCTGGGAGGTAAAGAAAAGGGGGGGTGGGGGGGGAAGGGGTTAGGAAGACTCTGTAAAAGAAAAACAGTTACAGGAGAAAGAAAGTAAATAGTAAGAGGGACAGATAAAGATAAAGGGAAAAAGATGAAAAAGATAAAAGTGATGGATGAGAGGAAGAAAGGAAATAAAAGGAGCTGAAATAATAAGAATGAGAACAAAGGAAAAGAATAAAGAGAAGGAAGCTGAGAGGAGAAAAACACACATCCGAATGAATACCTGGAGGTTTTAATGATAAATATCTTTTCTTTTCCTAGGAGTAAATTTATACTGCACTTAAATAGTACAGTGAGTCACCATTTACACCTTTTCAGAGGAAGATGCCAAATTTGAGCTTTTTTAGAGTTAAAGTCCTCAGACTGATTAAGATCCATTATCAGTAGGGTATGCTATGACCCAGCCTCAAAACTAATACTTTCTGCCACTTCAGAGTACATAAGCAGACACTGAAGTGCGTGGAAGGAATCAAATCTGCTTTCATTTGTACCTCTATTTCTCAATTTGAATTTCAGATTAATTAATACAATGGTAATGTTTCACAGGGATAACTAGACACAGAATTTGAAGGAATCTAACCAGCTTTATATTTGACTCTTTCCCATTAAGAATAAGAGGAAAAAAAAAAAAGAAAGGAAAAAAAAGGAATTAATTATGTGCTATCTTCAGCTACCTATATTGCCCATGGCATGGCTATCAGTCATGAACAGCGTATTCAGACTTTATAACCTGAATGTTCTCCAAACAAATAACACCTTAAAACAGCAAACCAAACAATAGAAGAAGCTTTATTCTGTCCTTTCCTTTTCAGCAGTGCACACAGCAAAGGAGACATAGGAGGAAATCAACTGTAAATGGCATCTTCAGTAATGAAGGAAAAAGCTGGATATCCACAAGTCTGTTTCCTAGGCAACTGAATGGAGGGACAATCAGAATCTCTCAATTGCACCCCATTATAGATATTTTCTACACAGACCAGTAAAAGGAAGAAAAAGGTGATTGGAAAATCTTCAGTAAAAATCCTCCTGGAGCACTTTGAAAGCATGGGGGAAGTGAACAGATAATACATTGAATGGCTGCCTGTGTGGAGCTCCTGATTGCAATCACCTTCAGAGCAGTGAGGAGAGGTATGACAGGAAAATCACACATTTAAACATTGCCTTCCCAAAGGTCCCAGATTTCATCCCTGACTCCAGGGACAGGGCTGCATTGACAATTAAATTTTGTAGGAATATCTCAGAAATTGACTTTGGCACTGTAAAGAGAAGGATTATTCTGAAAATCTGCATTGTAAATTCACTATGTTATGCTTTGGCATCTTACCAACCTAATGGTCCAGGATTGTTAATATGACCTGATGAACCAGGGCTGTTGTTGATCCACTAATATCACTTCTCTGAATAATTTATAGAATACATGAACTTAGGCAAATGAAATAATCATATACCAATGGAGTTCACTTTTTCCTGCACTGATGTGCCAGGTTTACGTGGTGAGATTTTGGTAGCAGGGGAGAAGCTGCAGAGATAACCCCTGTAAGGAGATGGGAGAAGCTTCCCCAGCATGGCAGCTTAGCTGCCACCTGGGCTAAACCATGACAACTGGGTAATCTCTTAAGTACCAAAGTAGCAGTAGATGCTTTATTCAGGAACATACTGGGGGAAAATAGATGTGCAAGCACTTAGAGGATAAAAATATTACAAGATATCAAAGCTAGACAGATAAATGAGTGAATCTAGATGAGCCATATGGACTTCTTCCATCTCTAAATGTTAATTTTACAATGCTAAGAATCACAGCTACCCTGGGCATCCAAGGAAATGCTCTGGGTACAGCTCAGCTAAGGAAAGCTGGTACAGCCCAGTTAAGGAAACCTTAAGCACCTTAAGCTGCTTGTTATCATGTGTGTCTTCCCTCTTCTTTTTTGTCCTGTCTCAGTAGATTTCCTTTTTTCACTTCTTTGTGGGTTTTTTAATGTTTGAGGGTTTTTTGAGGCCTAATAAGCATCAAAGCAGTTTGCTAAGGCTGACCACATCAGCTCAAAGTCTTCATTTTAGCACAGATAGAAAGAGCAAGTGCAGTGCACCAAGCTGAGGTGCACCCTACCATCTAACCTGCCAACCCTTTCCTTATGTAATATGTTCTAAGGAGAAAAAACAAAAAACAAAAAAAAAAAAAAAAAAAAAAAAAAAAGGAGAAGAAAACCACTACTTCATTTATAAACAAAATCATTATATTTCCTCACTTGGTCTAAGTGAGCCAAAATGCATCTTTCTCACTGCAGCAAGTATTAGCAGAGTGAGCACAAGAAAATTCTTGTCACTTCTGACTGAGTTCCTTTATCAGGGCTTGCAACCAGTCCAGTAGAATAAAAGGGCAGAGATAGGAGGGAGATGCCATCAGAGGGAGCTTCTGGATAATGAGAGGATTTCAGGTTTTTATATAATTTCAGGGGTTTATACATTTGTGGTCATTACTTGTCTGCTCTGATTTCTCACAGAGGTATGGTTTCTTTGGTAAGAGACCAAGTTAAACCTCTTTACCCTCAGTTTGTCTGAGGCTCTTCAGTTGCAGAGAAGATACACTTTGGTTCATCTCCAGGGATTTTTTTTCTTGCTCTGTAATTGGTCTGCTTTACTGAGTGGGGTTCAAAATATTAATATATATTAGAAACTTCATGTGAAGATGGGGACAGCAAGTGCAGAACACAAAATTGTTGAGGTAGAACTTATTAAAAATATATGCAGGAAGAACTATGAAAGAAACAAAATAGAAGATGTTTGGCAAAGATATTATATATGGACAGTAGCTACATACATCCATTTGGGGTGTGAAATAGGAAAACTTCCTTAAAGGTATCAATTTTTAGCCACAGCTAGAAACAAACAAGAGTTTTAATGAATAATTCTATATTATTATTTTCTCTAGGATGGAAAATCCATTGGATGGATAGATGAATTCTGGCAAAATAGCTATCTTCTGAGATGGATAAAAAATTTTTATATGAGAAACTTTTAGCCTGAAAAAATATTCCAAAACTGAAGTACTCAGGACTGTAGCTCAACTAGTGTGCGAAACTTCCACTACTTTCTATCTTCACTACTGAAAAAAACCCACCATTTATTTAATCTGAAACAAGTGGTAGAAAAACTGGTATTTTGGCAGCAGTTGTATCAGCAACAGTGTCATATCACACCCTTAAAATAGGCAAAAACAACTAAAGCAAAACTGAAGCTCTCCTCCTGCAGTAAACAGACCTTTTCTTGAGTTATCTGGAACTGTAAAGTCTTCTATATTTAATTATCTTTTCTCAGTCACTGCTATCTTAGTTTCTTTTCCATCTTCTCTAAAAATCCTAAAGGTGTTTCTGTTTAGTAGTTTGATAGAGTTTTCTGACATCGCTATGCCAATGTTAGTACAGCTTACACGTTAGTGATATCCCCATGAAGACTGTCCCCTTCACCCTCATGGGGAGAAAATTCATGCTTAGGAAAGTCCTTCAGCCCTTATTATTTCCTGTTCTTTCTCGCACAAACTGGATGAAGTCTTGAAACTGAAGGGAACAATAGTTCATTTCATAGAATCATAGAATCATAGAATCGTTAGGGCTGGAAGGGACCTTCAAAGGTCATCTAGTCCAACCCCCCTGCAAGGAACAGGGATATCTCCAACTAGATCAGGTTGCTCAGGGCCTCATCCAACCGGGCCTTGAACGTCTCCAGGGATGGAGGATCCACCACCTCTGTGGGCAACCTGTTCCAGTGTTCTACAACTCTTACGGTAAAAGATTTTTTCCTAATATGCAACCTGAATCTACCTCCCTCTATTTTAAAACCATTACCCCTTGTCCTATCACAACTGGCCCTCCTGAACAGCCTCTCCCCATCTTTCTTGTAGGCCTCCTTGAGGTACTGGAAGACCGCTATAAGGTCACCCCGGAGCCTCCTCCTCTCCAGGCTGAACAGCCCCAACTCTTTCAGCCTGTCCTCATAGGAAAGGTGCTCCAGCCCTCTTATCATCTTCGTGGCCCTCCTCTGGACCCTCTCCAACTGGTCCATGTCCTTCTTATGTTGGGGACTCCAGAACTGGACGCAATACTCCAAGTGAGGTCTCACGAGTTGGGGAATTTGGGGGGGAGGGGAATAATTAAGCTTAATTTTGGAAGTAAAATAGGTGAAAAATAGAAGTGTCCATGCCCATAGAGCATGGAGGAGACTGGCCAAACCACCCACAGCTCTGTAAATGGATTAACTTTCTTTAAGTTGTCTCCAGAAGCACAGGGCAGAATAAAGTTCGCAGAGATGTAGAAGCATCCAGAGACCATGTAGGCAGAATAATCCAAAAATCTAGCTAGAAACACTTGTGCCATGTTCCTGAGAGAAAGCCAACGGAGGAAACGTTTGGGCAGTGAAGCAGCTGGAAAGAAGTTTCAGAAGAAAAGCAAGAGTTTCCAAACACTCTTCCTATTATAAGAGTGAAAAAGATATTATGTATAGTATTCATAAATAAATAGCTTTGCAGCATGTACATCACTGATTCACTGAAATCATCAATAGATTTCCCTTAAAAACCCCTTCCAAGCTCCTCAAAGCTGGCTAGGGCTCTGCTTGGGAAGGATAACGTTATTAGTACAGCAGGGAACGGACTTGTTTCCAGCATACCTGGCAGGCATTCATACAGACACATGACGACATCAGTCACAGCCAGGACCACACATATATATTCACAAGTAGATTTAAGCCTGTTGGACAGCCAATACATATGGTTTATACTCTTATCCCTCTTAGTCAGGAAGGAATCCAGCTATTTTTAAGTGTGGATATGTATATGGCCAAATATAATGATATTCCTTGTGCACAGAAAGAAAAGGAGAGACTTAAATTTTTCAACATGCTCTCCTTGTTTCTGGCAGCTTTCCTTTTCCATTGTGCTTACTCACTCTTTCCCTGGAAGAATGAAAGGCCCTCCAGGAACTTCTGTCATCTCTAAAACATAGGTTAACACACACAAAGTCGCGAAGTTTATTTGTTCATGTAAATTGTTGTGAAGTGACCAACTGGGACAGCCAGCTCACATACCTGCAGTGGTGCACATCTCTGAGGTTGGAAATCTCTGCTTAGATAGAGCAATTGGGAGACAAAGCCTGCAACAAGTAACAAATATTTGCACCCCACAGATTGCAAACAACCTTCAGACTACAATTCACTCACCCCAAGAATTAAGCGGTAATAAAGAGTGAGTGAATTCACGATTCTCACAGTTGTCTTGAAGCTAACTTCTAAAATAGTAAAAGTGGCTAGATCCTCTGCATAAATTATTATCAATTGTCCGTCTAGATTTTGTTACAATAGGAACCGTGACAAAGACCTTGGAAACCATGATTCATGAATTTTCCAGGAGCAGCCAAGTGCATCATCCTCTGAAAAGGATATAAAGGAGGAAAGCTTACATCTGTCAAAAACTCTGGCCATTGGCGTGCACTTCTCTCACTTCTTTGTAGAAAAGTAGTGGTAAAGCAGAAAGTATCTACATTGAGGAGACAGTGACTGTCAGTCATCAAATAACTGCCTCTGATTGTGTCAGTCTCATTACTGTATATGACTTTGAACACCAAAAGAAACCAGAGTGACAGTTTCAAAATAACCTCTCCTTTAACAAGACTTAATTGTACAATATGAAAATCCAGATTTTGACTGCTCTTTTTTTTTTTTTTAATTATTTTTAAATAAAGTTGAAAAAGAAGAGAGTGGAAATGATTTAGTTTCACCCAGTATGCCCTTCCTGATACTTTCTTCCCAAGAAATTTTTTTGAATCAAATATGACCATGCAGAAAAGAGAGTACTAGCTGGCTGTATTTCCCATTCTCAAGCAAAATCACAGAGCTTCTAGGCCACCTATTTGAATTCAAATTTGCTTGTTGCATTACCTCAGGGTTTGGATTTTTTTTAATAAAGAGCTTTCATACAGTGATATGGACTTGTGGCTTTGTATTTGTCACAAGGCACCTTGATTTACATCTCTACAGTTCTCCAGAGATTTTGAAAAGAGGACTGTATGACATGAATAGTGAAATTACCTGTTGATGAAACCTACTCTTAAGTTCTGGCACCAGTTAAATGGCATAGGCTAGATTAAAAAGCAGGTCACATGGTGACTTGCTTACTGAACCCATGACTATTTCTTTTTGAACCATATGCTTGTATATTTCTCTTACAAACCAGATCCTTCAGGCTGGGCCCTGTACAAATGCTTTTGAAGTTTTTAAAAAAGCTCAGAAAGCTTACAGCTTACAAAGACATGGCTGAGTCCCCCCTCAGAGATATGTAATCATATTTCAAACTGCATTTTTTTTTTTGCTTCCCTGCAGCGATTAATCTCTGCTAACTTCTCCTGCTCTAATTTCTAACTTCTAACGTTCCAGAAACTGAATATCTTTAGAACAGCTGTTATTGTTTCATTTTACTACAGTGTGGTAACAGGTTTTAAATGCCTCTATTATTTATAGGGAAATGGGTTTAGATATTTTATCTATCTATAAAAGCGCATTGATTTTGTCATTCTGTTCCTTCCACCAGTCCTCATTGTTTTGCAGCTAACTGTTAAGATATTTGACTTCCCGCCAACTCATTCTACTCCATAGACCCTATAAATTAATGAACATTAGAAACTCTTCAGAACTGAGTCTGATTTTTCTTCCCCAAGAATTCTTAAGATAGCCTTGTATTTTATTTGCCTGTATTTCTAGGCGACTACTTTAATACACGCTGCACTCACTCAGACACTCTAGGTGAACGCTCCTCCAAAGAAAATAAATTGGCAGCCGCTGTTTCTACATTCAGGGGCTTAGTCTTCTTATGTACATTTCAGACTGCTGTCTTAGCAGTTTTCCGGAGGAGCATCCATTCACCTCCAGAGACGATGAATGGACACGCACCGTGTTATGTGGCTGCGCAGTGCCTCGGGGGTTATGTCAGCACTGTGAAGTGCGCAGGATCAACTGCCAGGCAAGGCAGCTCTGCCAGTATCTGTCTTTGGCATCAGTGCATGCTGCTCTGTGTTTGTTCATGAGGCTGGAGCTCTCGTGCATTGCTAAACCTTTTGCCAGATGGATGTGCAATAGCTCCGACAGATCCCAGGGCAGAGCTATTACCCAAACACTAGCAGAATCAGCAGCTTCTCCAGCGAGTGGCAAGACTAATAAAACCAGCTGGCTGCTCAGAGCCCAGCAGAGCAGTGGCTTATGGGTTTATACACACCAGTTTGGTGTTCTGCAGTACGAGTCTTCCTATTACAGAAAGCTACCCTGATATTTTATACGAAATTAAGATCCAGGCTATTCATATATCTCATTGTGATCTTTTACAGAGCAGATTTTCTAAAAGTTCATTGAGATCCGAAGCAATATCTATGTGATTGCAAATCATTCCACAGCTTTGTTAGCAGATATACCTCTAAGCCACAGACAAATATAGCCAGGACAGAAATGAAGCATTTGACTAGCTGGAACACAGAGTGTCAGAATTGTATAACAGCTTATGAAATACTGTCTATAGTGGTCTACGAAATACTGCCAGAGCAGGCTCTGAAGGATAAACAAAAATTGCTTAGAGTAGTGAATAAAAAGAGTGGTAAAATTAACCTTTAAACACAGAACTGAAAATCAGATACAGAAGATATTACTAGCTGAGAAGCAAAGTCCTCCAACAAGACTGGGTTTTATTCATGTCAGGCTTTTAATTATAGTGCTGTGGAATAAAAGCCATAAAAATAATCCTGCCTCAGAAGTTACCCACTTGGAAATGTTTCTCCTGAAGATCTTAGCATATCAGTATCTCATTTCATATGGATTCTGTAACTGTATCTAGGTCTAACTTGAATCTAGCATAATGATCTTAAAAGAAATATATATAATCTAATTATTACTAACCAGCTGAGAGTATAATTTTATTTAGGCTAAAGCCATGTATGAAACTATGGTCAATTCTACACATTTTAAATCAAAAAATGCCAAATTGTCATCCCCACATCATTGACGGTCTTCAAAGTCATGATAAGTGAACTGTAGCTGTTTGACACAGTGATTCAAAAGAGTGTGTCATTTACACAGAAAACTATATTTAGTACAATGAAGATGCAGGCAGACAACATTGCCTGAGAACGTAAAACTCGGGAACTACCACTCAGGGTGTCGAGCTCTGAGACTGAAAATATCACCTTTTTTAAAAGATGAAGGTTTAACTCTAACTAGCCATTTAGTCCTGAGGTTAGTCTAGCTTAGAGAAGAAAGCTGGTTGAGGTGACCTCTAGAGGTCCTTTCCAACTGAAATCTTTCAGTGCTTTGATCCTGTGAGTGATCCTGACAATGCAAGAGCACTACCACATAGTCTGCTTAACACAGTGGAGCCGCGAGAGCACAATCAAAGGCCAGATGTGTTAGATGTCAAAATAAGTGCTGCACAGCTTCGGAAAATGAAACCTAGAATATGAATCTTACAGCTGTTTCCGAGGTCTGCTTGCCATTAAAAAATAAATACATAAAACTTACCTAGCTGTGTGTACACACCCAGAGCAGTGGATAAGGAATTGGCTGGATAGTCACACTCAAAGAGTTACGGTCAACAGCTCAATGTCCAAGTGAAGGCCAGTGACAAGTGGCATTCCTCAGGGGTCGGTATTGGGGCTGGTGCTGTTTAATATCTTTGTCAGGGACATGAACCGTGCACCTTCTGAGTGCACCCTCAGGTTTGCTGACATCAAGCTGTGTGGTGTGGTTGACATGCTGGAGGGAAGGGATGCCATCCAGAGGGACCTTGACAGGCTGGAGAGGTCAGCCCGTGCAAACTTCATGAAGTTCAATAAGGCCAAGTGCAAGGTCCTGCATGTGGATCAGGGCAATCCCAAACACAAATACAGGCTGGGTGGAGAATGGATTGAGAGCAGCACAGAAGAAAAGGACTTAGGAGCGCTGGTGGATGAGAAGCTCAACGTGAGCTGGCAATGTGCGCTTGCAGCCCAGAAAGCCAACCGTATCCTGGGCTACATCCAAAGAACCATGGCCAGCAGGTCAAGGAAGATGATTCTGCCCCTCTGCTCTCCTGAGACCTCACCTGGAGTACTGTGTTCAGCTCTGTGGCCCCCAAGATAAGAAGGACGTGGAGCTGCTGGAGTGAGTCCAGAGGAGGGCCACAAAGATGATCCGAGGGCTGGAGCACCTCTCCTATGAAGACAGGCTGAGACAGTTGGGGTTGTTCAGCCTGGAGAAGAGAAGGCTCCGGGGTGATCTTAGTGATAGGACAAGGGGCAATGGCTTTAAACTGAAAGAGGGTAGATTTAGATTAGATATAAAGAAGAAATTTTTTACATTGAGGGTGGTGATGCACTGGAACAGGTTGTCCAGAGAAGTTGTGGATGGCCTATCCCTGGAAGTGTTCAAGACCAGGTTGGATGAGGCTTTGAGCAACCTGGTGTAGTGGAGGGTGTCTCTGCTCATGGCAGGGGGTTGGAACTAGATGATCTTTAAGGTCCTTTCCAACCCAAACCATTCTATGATTCCATGATTCCTGCTCTTGCCTGGTCACTGTCACTTCCATTCTCTACGAGAGAGGCAAGCAAGGTATCCTACTCTGACCCTACTGAGTGTCCTACAGAGAAAAAACATCAGCATCTGCTCACAGTTCCAGGAGGCTGAAATAGGGAGTGAGACATAGTGTGTGAATTACTAACCAGATCACTTTATGCAACTTTTTTCATTAATTGAGAAGTCTGAAAAGGACTCACTTGAATACGTTTCTCAAAATTTATTAACTGGAGTCTTTTTTGCTTTTTTTCATGGTCATTCTCAAATTTGAAAGTCTGTATAGGAGTTATCTTTGTTTATATTTTCAAATACGACTTTAAGACATTTACATTTGGATGCTGCAATCAGCCATTAGATAAATTATGTGACTTTAAGGACCTGGTAAGTTTCTAGTGAAAATTCTTCAAAAGTGCATTTTTTAATTAAGTAAATCAACCTGAAGGTTAAGGATTGAAGCCCAGGAACCTCTGGGTCCCTGTTTATACCTCCCAGCACAGAACATGCAGATGCATGACATGGCTGCAGCCTGATCTGAAACTCTTCTTACATGAGGGCAGAGTCTGCTCCTGAATCTCATGTGGCTTGAGCATCCCAATCTGGCAGCCACTTGTTCTTCCCTTAAAAGCTGAAGTGTTTAATCTGTTATGTTTGAACAATCCTTCCAATCCTTCTTTTGTTCCTTTTTTTTTTTTTTATGCTAAATCGAAGTTTAGATAAACATCTTTCACATGGGTCTCACTAGGTTGTTGTCTACTCCTCTTGCAGTTCTCAGCACAGTTCTAAAATTAAAACCAAAAGAAGTTACATCTGAAGTGATTGTAATCTCAAATAATCTGAAATGGTGTTCACACCCCACAGTTCTAGTAAAAGGCTACCCTTATAAGACAGGCACTTCTAGATACATTGTATTGTCTCAAACCAGTAACAAGAAACACCAAAGTTTCAAGGGTTTTTTTCTGGTTCTTACAGCTGATCTCTATGGTATGGATCTCTATTCTGTGATAACTTATCTCCTTTTTCTCTTTCTTATAGTTTTATTGTTTTCAGAGGTAAGAGTACTGCCATTGCTACTATTTTTCATTGCTCTCCAAGGCTAAAATGCATACCTAGGTTTCATTGTTACCGTACCTAGGTTTCATCTATACTGGTTTTATTTGTTGAATTATGGTTTATGTCATTAGAAATAAAGACATGCTCTAACTGACTTGGAAAATAGAGACCTCCCACAGGAATTCCTAGATGTCATTCAGTGGCCTGCAATCCCTCATTCTGAAATTCAAATCTCTGGCTGCCTTCCCAAAGTGCTAATCATCACCCAAAGAGTGGGACTCAGAGATCAAGAGATGCCAGAGGGTTCCAGAAGTGAGATGCAGTGCAGTGGACACTGGTGGCCCTAGCTTTATGTATCATAGAATCATAGAATTGTTAGGGTTGGAAAGGACCTTAAACATCATCTAGTTCCAAACCCCCTGCCATGGGCAGGGACACTCTCCATTACACCACGTTGCTCAAAGCCTCATCCAACCTGGCCTTGAACGCTTCCAGGGTTGGGGCATCTACAACTTCTCTGGACAACCTGTTCTAGTGTATCACCACCCTCAATGTAAAAAATTTCTTCCTTATATCCAATCTAAATTACTCTCTTCCAGTTTAAACCCATTACCCCTTTTCTTATCACTATATACCCTTGTAAAAAGTCCCTCTCCAGCTTTCCTGTAGACCCCTTTAAGTACTGGAATATGGCATCCAATTATTATTACCCAGCTGGCCTGAATTGAATAATTAACTAAGGTAGAGACCCTGCCTACAAAAGGTGGGCCATTTCCTCCTGGCTGTGGAAGATGTAATGGCATTCTTGGAGCTGCAGCCCAGGTTGGTGAGTAACAACTGGTGACCCTGACATGATACATCCAAAGAGGCCCTGAGGACCCTGACTCCCTTGCCGGAGCCAGAGCCCGAGATGAGAGCCAGAGCCGGAGTCCTTTGGTGAAGAAGGTAAAGCTGCAAGCCCCGATGTGATATTCACGGGAGGGAAACATGCTGGAGTTGGAATGAATGGACTGAGTCTCTGCTCACCGCAAAGCCTTCTTGAAAACACCTTTGCCTTTGAAAACAAAAACTGTAAAACAAAAAGGGGGAATTATGGCATCCAATTATTATTACCCAGCTGGCCTGAATTGAATAACTAATTAACTAAGGTACAGACCCTGTCTACAAAAGGCAGGCCACTGCCTCCTGGCTGCGGAAGATGCAACGGTATCCTTGGAGCTGCAGCCCAGGCTGGTGAGCAACATTGGAAGACTGCAATAAGATCACCCTGAAGCCTTCTCTTCTCCAGGCTGAACAGCCCCAACTCTCTCAGCCTGTCTTCATAGGAGAGGTGCTCCAGCCCTCAGATCTTCTTTGTGGCCCTCCTCTGGACTCACTCCAGCAGCTCCATGTCCTTCTTATCTTGGGGCCCCAGAACTGAATGCAGTATTCCAGGTGGGGTCTTAGAGAGAGAGCAGAGCAGAGGGGCAGAATCACCTCCCTTGACCTGCTGGCCACACTTCTTTGGATGTAGCCCAGGATACGGTTGGCTTTCTGGGCTGCAAGCGCACATTGCCAGCTCATGTTGAGCTTCTCATCAACCAGCACTCCTAAGTCCTTTTCTTCTGTGCTGCTCTCAATCCATTCTCCACCCAGCCTGTACTTGTGCTTGGTAAGAACACTGTCAGCTCTTCCACTCTTTTTGTTTCCAAAGTGTATTGACAACAGGCATTATTTTTGCTCCCTGCTCGAGCAAAGTCATGACAATAATTTTACAGGATGGATTATTTTTCCACAAAAATAAAACTGGCAGAAGGGGAATAAAAATATGCTTGTTTTCAGAGGAAGAAAAATATTCAAAGAGTGTGCAGCTCTTGGCCCTTCCTTTGGTCATCTGTCACTCAATAAAGTCAAGACTGTTAAGCAGCACCAAACGATTCATGTTCAGTGGGATCCTTTTGACTTTGTAGCCTCTTGGCTTGCACTGACTTAACACTCCTCCCATCTCTCTCAAAGGTACTAGCTATATAAGAATTTGCTGTCTGACACTAGCATTTCTTAGACGAAAGGGCCCCATGTTAACCTTTAAAATGTCAGTCCCAGTAGCCCGTGTGTCTTTGTGGCTGATAGGATTGCGAGTAGCATTGAAAGGGATGAAGGGATGGCTAAAATCTTTCCTTTCCACTAAGAGCAAGGCTAGTGTGGTTTCCTTCCCCTGACAGTGCCCCTTCTTTGCTCACCAAGGGCGGGTGGGATCTGGGCTTTCTGTGGGCAGAGTATAGAAATGTGTTCCTGCTGCAGAAAGTAGGTAGCAAGAAAAGAATTTAGCCTGAATCACAGTTCATTTCCTGGCCAGCTCCTGGGGCAGTGCTCACACATGCTACCCTTTATTTAAGAGAGACTTCAGTGTTGCATGTTAGTCCTTTACTCAGAATGGCAAGATCACAGCCAAAAGTAGTACGAGATAATAACAGGTATCACACACGGCTTGTGGTTTCACAGTGTCCAACCTCTGCCAGACTAGTTGGATTATGGGCAGTTTTAAGTTAATAAAACCAATTTGTTTAAAAAGAAATTACCCATTTGGCTCTTGTTGATCATCCATTTGGTCTTATTTTTCCAAGAGGCAGAACACATCTGCCTCCAATTAGTATATTAGTTGGAGTGCCTCTGCACTGCTACATTACAGTTCCTGTGCGTGGCTTGAAAAAATATGTAGGATGTAAACTTTTTTCTCATCCTGTTGCAAACCAGGAGAGGCTTTAACGGAGCCACAGAACCCCAGGGGTGAGGGGAGAAAGAGGGGAAGCAGTGAATACCAACAACACTCAGCACAGCTCCTTGAGCTCAGTGAAGTTGTTTTTATATTAAAGGTAGATCTTACACTTGGTTTCTGACATATCAAAGTAAAAAGAAAATGTCTATTTATTTTATTAGAAGTTAGTTTAGGTTTTGCATGATCGTAAATAGAGCACTGTTAGTAGAAAAGAACAGTGTATTAGTGGTTCTGTGCTTGCGTCTGCCTTCTCTTTGTTCCTTTTAATCCTGCTGTGGTAATCAGAGATGCATAAATATCAATTAAAGATACAATTAATACGATTAAACCAATGCAACAAGCTACTTCGATGATGGTTTGTATTTAACCCTCTTATTTATTGTACAACCTCACTCTCTCTTTCCAAAGGTCATGGCCAGCCTGTGAGCAGCCATTGCAACTGCTCGGGGCTGAAGGTGGAGTTTAACAGGAGCCAGACGTCTCGTAACCCTACTGAGGGATGAGCAGCACAACAGCTACAACTTAAGTTAAGAGAGTTATAGGATGAGGTAAGCTTCAGGCTTCAGATCGTGTTTGAAATGGAGAAGGTTGAAATGAGACCCCCCGGGGGTTTGGCAGGGGACAAGAAAGAGCTAGAGAGGGAAGCAGCTCCCTTGCGTTGGGTGGGTTTGCCGAGCCCAGCAGGTGTACTGCCTTCCCTCGCCCCGCGGGACAGCGGTCACCTACCAGCTCTGCTTTCACAGGGTGCGTAAGGAGACTGGCAGAGCTGGCTGCAGTGAGCCAACCTGCTTTGCGTGCCACCCCGTGCTGAATGAGGACTTGACAGGAATTCAGACATTCCCCCGCTCTCTTTCCCTCCTCCATCCTCTCAGTTTGGTGATTTCCCTTCAGCGTTCCTCTCTGGCACACTGCTCTCCCCACCCTAAGATAAAATAAAGATAAATGACTGTATAGACTGAAGAGCAGAGTTCAGTCATTGCCTGGCTGGCACTGCTCGTCCTCATGTGCTTAGCGAAGGAGGGTGAGGGTTGGGGCCATCATCTCTGCTCTGGTGCACCCCTGTGCACATCCTGCAGGCACACAGAGCCAGGAGGCCATCACTCCTGGAAGCCTATGAACGCTCGAATTCCATGCATGCAGAGCTCACAGGCTTTTATTGGCAAAGGTCAAAGGAAGACAGCCTCCTTCAGTACACGGCAAAGAGAAGCCACATCTTTAAGAGGCTCTAACCGAGTCTTTGTGATAGGCAAAGGTTGGTGTTGCTCGACGCACAACATCTAAAATTCAGACACTGAATAAAGCATGTATCAGACTTGGCTCTCAGTGGTGGTGGAATGACACGCTTTGTGAGGATTAAAAAACACTGAAAGGATGCCCTGAATGGTTGAAAATTCTAGGAATGTGAAGATTGAAACACTTGAACAGCTTCACACTCTGATTGTGCAATCTTGATGCACATGGAAAAGAAAAGTACCAGACGGTAATGCTGTTTCTGACAACAGCTGGTGCTGCAAAACTTTGGGAGCAATTCAGATTCTTACACATAGGTGCTTTGTGCCGTTTTAGACACTGTGAGGTATCCAGCAGTGATCATTCCACACTGAATCATTCCCTTGGTATTTTAAATATGTTTCAGTTAATATTGGTGGAGGCCGAGAATGAAACTGCCAGTATCGTTACAAGCCCAGTGCAGCTAAGCCATACGTCATGGGCTAAAAATTACTACCTTGCTTTAAATATCCAGTCTAGATCCTTCAGAAGTTATCATGGAGTTATCTTTGCAACCCAGAAAGCCAACCGTATCCTGGGCTGCATCCAAAGAAGCGTGGCCAGCAGGTCAAGGGAGGTGATTCTGCCCTTCTGCTCTGCTCTCGTGAGACCCCACCTGGAATACTGCATTCAGCTCTGGAGTCCCCAAGATAAGAAGGACATGGAGCTGTTGGAGCAGGTCCAGAGGGAGGGCCAGGAAGATGATCTGAGGGCTGGAGCACCTCTCCTATGAAGACAGGCTGAGAGAGTTGGGGCTGTTCAGCCTGGAGAAGAGAAGGCTTCGGGGTGATCTTATTGCAGCCTTCCAGTACTCAAAGGGGGCCTACAGGAAAGCTGGAGAGGGACTTTTTACAAGGGTATATAGAATCATAGAATCATAGAATGGTTAGGGTTGGAAGGGACCTCAAAAATCATCTAGTTCCAACCCTTCAGAGTGATATATAATGACAGGACAAGGGGCAATGGCTTTAAACAGAAAGAGGCTAGATCTAAGGAAGAAATTTTTCACTCTGGGGGTGGTGAGGCACTGGAACAGGTTGCCCAGAGAAGTTGCAGATGCCCCATCCCTGGAAGTGTTCAAGGCCATGTTGGATGAGGCTTTGAGCAACCTGGTGTAGTGGAGGGTGTCTCTGCCCATGGCAGAGGGATTGGAACTAGATGATCTTTGAGGTCCCTTCCAAAGCAAACCATTCTATGATTCTATGGAAACCATAAAAGTAATTCTTTCTTCAAAGCCCAGAGAGAAGAGTTGTAAGAGCCTCTGTCTGCAACAGATGAACCCCAGAAAGAACAAATTTACCTGCTGCTTCATAGAAGACCAAGAGAGACACTGCAGTGCACATAGCAGCATCGGGCAGCAGAGAGATAAAGAGCAGGTATTTCTGGATGGAGATAAGTCTGAAGATGGTGATCTTCCTCTAGTGTCTGCAGACAGGCTCGCAATAACTGGCTTAGACTAAAAAGTGTGACTTTTAGATGGCTGATGCTGCGCAAGAACTCTCCCACCAAGTGAGCACCAGTGCACTTTGAATTACAGGTAGGGGAGAGGCCACACAGTTTCAACGCTTTTCATTTTTTCCTTTCTCTACTTGAAAGAGGATGATGTTAAAGGCTATAACTTTGAAGGGCTCTGGTGTGAGGCAGCTGGAGCAGCTGTGCTCCGCAGAGGCCCATGTTCTCCAGGGCCGGCTGCCTGGAAAGCCGCCACTGCAGGAAGCTGATCTCTGTTAGGCTCCTCACCTCTGAACGGTTACTGAACACGAAAAATGTATCAGAAATCTTGTTCCTTTTGGTTAGATGAATTTCCTGATAGGTGTCACGAAATGTCTGGAATGTAAAATAAACTGTTATCCCTTCTTTTCTCATAGTTTCATAACGGACTGGAGCTGACAAGGATATTTAAATATTTTTATAATTACTTTCTTTTCTTTATTTCAGTTCCCCCAGGTATACATGTAGAAACAAGGCCAAAAATTCATTTGCATAAGTCTTCCTGTTCTTTACATGCCACCTGACATGCATTAAATTGTGCAAAGTAGCTCATGTTTAATTCCATATCTAATCGAATTGTGTTAAGTGTTGGGTCAAGTATGCCAGAGTCTATTAAATATGGTGGTTTGTTTCTTCCTAAATTAAGGCAGTTTGTGAAGATTGAACACAAGAAAAGTAAACTGATTCTCATGACCCGCTGTAGGGATTTCAACACAAATCCACCTATCCTATGTCTTTAGATTCATCTAATGAATGCTAAAATTGCAAACACCCATTAAGTAAGATGGGGAAGAAAAAATATTAAACATGAAAAGCCGATAAAGGAACACTTCAGCTCCTCGTAAAATATAGCACCTGCCTCAACCAGCAGCTGTTTGTTGATGGGAGGAATGGATAGAGTAAAAGTCAAAAGGAGAAATTTTCCAAGGCTAAATATAATTATTCACTCAGTCTTTGCTGTAAGAAAATGAAGATTTGGCACATGGACCCCAATTGTGCCTATACATACTTTGCCCAGAGCGGACAAGATGCAGACCAAGGGGAGAGAGAAGGATAGGGATGGCATGAGCCATGGCACTAAATCACATAGGATGTTGTTGCACTGTTTCACACCTCTTCTAAAGATCCAGACTTTTTCCAGTCCTAGGAGGGTGAAATAGCTACTGAAAGGTCTAACCAAGCTGTTCTTGGGGCAGAGACCTTGAGGGTCGTGGTGGCTCCCTCTCTGCCTATTCAGGTGATGGCAAGGAGTAATAGGCAGTACTACGATTATAGTCAGGTCCCTTGTGATAGGATTTTTAGAAGTCCCTAGGAAATGTAGGGCACAAAGAATATGAACACCTTCTACATCTTTTTGTACCTTGGTGGCTTCCTTACCAGTAACTGAGGGACAAATAAAGGTGCAGAAGAACCATTGTTTCACACCTACAGCCCTGTTGTACAGAGATGTGGCAATTCCATCAAACTCCAAGATTATCTCTTGAATGTAGAGAAAATCTATCTTGGTCTTATTAATAAAACACACATCACAAAAATAAAAATAAACAAGTAAGTAAATAAAAACAAAATTATCTTTCAGAATTTATTTTATTCTATAAAGCTTTATTCTGTAGTCTTCCATCTTAATCACAGGAGACTGCATTGTGTTTTTAAAAACTGTCTGGCAGGACATTAATAGAAAATTGTATTTTGCAGTTCTACACTTAAAATTTAATATGTTAAAATTACACCATCTTTTTGCTGTTGAATCCTTCGTAACTTCAGAGGAATCCATCTAATGAGAAAGAATGGTTTTAATTAGTTTTAATAGCACTGGAATTTGTATGTAGCTTTATTAATAGTATATGGAGATTGTATTGAAATTCCCTGAGTATAAAAATAAAATTAGGAAGAACAAACCAGAGGTTAAAAATGAGCTAAACGTGCCCACGTAGAGGACCGATTTATTTTCTGTTAGCACCAATGATTCTTCAAATATGAGCATTTTCTTATTAGCTGAACCACCTGAAAAATGCATGAAATTAGAGAGCAAGATGACATATTGATTTTCTTGTCCAATGGTCCTCTGAAGGAAAAATTGTTATGATAACCCACCACTGACCAAAACACATAACCTTAGTGGAAAAAAAAAAAAAAGAAAGAAAAAAAAGAAGTCAAATCCAGGTTTTCACAATATATAGATAGGAAAAGAAGGTCTATTTGACCTGGTCAAATACCTACTTGATATCTAAGAACCAGATCAGTGACTTTAACTGCATCAAGGTGGACAAGTGGATTTCATTATATTTTGCTTTCATCATTATCAGAAAAGTTTCACCCTTTAATAAAAACACTGTGATCTCATTTTATTATTTCCAGGACCTACTTCTTTTCTAGTGGCCAAATTTAGGGGCAGAATTTGAAATCTGCTTTAAAGTGAAAAATTTGGCTAGCATATCTAACTGCACAAAGTGTTTGAAATATTCATATATATACAGGGCTGCCTGGCTGCATTCTAGAAAATGTTCTCCTTATTTGGATGTTTTATCTTTGCCTACAGATGTTCTGAGTGGCGGAGTGTTGTTACATTTTGAAGAAGGGATCTTTAGGAAGTGCAATCAACATAACACGACTTTGAACCCTGTTCCAGTTTTTAGCCATGGAGGATACCATTGAAAATACGGACCCTTATTAGAACCAAAACCAAAATCAAAACCAAAACCGAACAAAAAAAAACAAGCTCACAAAAAAAACCTAAACCACAAGAAACTTTTAAGATTACATGATTAATGTTTATTTTCGTTCCTGGTGACTACTTTATCTGATGGTAGATCATCCAAGTAGACCATCCATACAGATCAGCTCTTTAGCAGAGTGGTTGCAATTATTGTTGTGGTTGTTATTATTATGGTGTTCTTCCTATCAACAACATTTGTAATTCAAGGCTTCCTAATAAATGCAAGCACTAGAGAAGCTTAGAGTTTTTTGCATATTTCCTGAATTTACTCATTTGTCACAAAGTAGAACTGAACAAACTTTTTCTCATAGTCTAGTGATTACAGCAGTCTCTTAGAAAACAAAAAATATGGCCTAAAATCATTACTCTACAGAAGACTTGAATGTGAGTGTCCAGGTGGGTGTTTTAAACCCTGTAGCTGGGGCATCCAGTCTCATCTCCTTCTTTCAGTGCTGAGCATAAGTAATGGAGTTCAGTTACTTACTGCCAAAGGCTCTGAAACCAAACACCAGGCTGTTTCTCTGTTGCTCAGAGTTATCCAAGTATTTCTTAGATTTATTTTAATGGCAAGAAGACATGATCAAAGCTGTCTGTCTTGCTTCTGAAATATTACTGACTGTTCCAGCTGGACAAGTGGATGGCTTAGTTCTGATGGCTTGTAGCAACATGAGTAATTTCACAGTAAGTAGCTTCTAGATACAAACGTAGATATGTATGTGTACATAGAATCATAGAATGTTTAGGGTTGGAAGCGACCTTAAAGATAATCTAGTTCCAACCCCCCTGCCATGGGCAGAGAAATCCTCCACTACACCAGGTTGCCCAAAGCCTCATCCAACCTGGCCTTGAACACTTCATATGTATATATATATATATTTATTTATTTATTTATTTATTTATTTATTTATTTATTTATTTATTTATTTATGTTTCAGAGGACGGAGCGTTACTTACCTCTGATTATCTGGCCGGACAGCATCCTCTAGCGTGCAGGTATATTCTATGCCTGATCTAGATACATAATGTTCAAGCTCACTTTCCAGGACTACTGTGATTATGCATCTTCAGTTCAGAGTAGGGCAGGGATAACTTCCATCCTATGAATCTTATGACATCCTAGATGTTCCTGCCCATGGTGGGGGCTTGGACGAGATAATCTTTAAAAGTCCTTTTCAATCCAAGCCATTCTATGATTGATTCTATTATCTGTCCATTATGCAGCCTGGAATGTGAAAGTCAGGGCTAAGACAGAAAAACAGAGAAATTTCCATCTATTGCCAGGTTGTTAAAGCAGTTGCCCAGATTTGGTGCACGTTGAGTTCAAGCATCTTCTCCCCGTATCAAGCGTGATGGTGCTGCAATGCTTCTTAATGTCAAGGTAGTCACTCCCAGTAATCTTTTCTTCATGTGAGCTCTTTCTTGCCTTTCTGACACAGCCAGGTCTCCCAGGTGAATTAAATCTGGGTTGTTGAATCCTTACTGGGGACACACCCTTCTCATATTGGGGACTAGAGTTTCAAACTTGGGCTGGGGACTCCAGGAGGCAGTACTTTTGTCCATGGTGACACAGAAGTGAAATTCTCTTTGTGGATCCAGAGGAAGGTTTTCAAAGATGAAAATGTCAGTTCTTTGTCAAGCTCTAACTGAAAGCCTGACTTTGAGATGCTCTGTTACGAAATATTTTCCATTAACAAAAATAAAAAGACCACATAAAAAAGATTTCATTCCTCCTAGTAGTAGCTTTAATACACTGAATATGTTTCTAGGCACTTTCGTCAGTAGGGAACAATTTCCAGTGGTCTTACAAGATTTAATGAAGTGATCATCAAGACCAGGCCAGAGGGTTCCTAAACACTTTTAGTCCTCTGCATAGTTTTAGGGGATGTCACCTCTTGGATTTTAACAGTGAGGATAATTGTCAGACTGAGAGAAGAGTTCGACAGCAAATTGATAGTTTATCGCAGTTGCATAGTTTGTTTACCACTCTGTTGACAGAAGTCTTTTAGCTTTCTGCAGTGCTGATATATAATGCAACTGCCTTGTTGCTGAATATGCCAGCAATTCTACACTCGGTTTTCCTGAATTTCAATATTTCAGCAATATTTCACCCAGTATTTTCCAACAAGTTAGCGCTATATGCACTGTAAACCACAAATGTTCTAGAATTTTATGATCTATATGGGAAATGTTAGTCCCTACATGTACATACGCAAACCTACTAACCTATGTCCCTCCATGTCTTTGAGTTTTGCTGCAGAAAGTGTTTTGTCTCTGAGTACAAAAGTCAGCGAGTTAGGATAGTGCTGCCAGTTTCGGATGCCATTATAGTCAATTTTCCAAAGGAGAATAAAGTCTTGAAAGACAATACAGGCTTCAGGATGGTATTTTTGTGCTGCTTGGGTATTGCTTTGTGGGATAATGATTGTCACTAATAACAAACCAGTGTTTCTTCTTAGCTTTTAGTGATTCTTCAAAAGCATCTAGGAAAAAGGCAGGGGAACACATTTGCCATTTTTGAGGCTTGTGAATAAAATCAAATCTTTTGTGGTGATAGTTCTTTCTTTTCTTACATATTCTTATTTCCAAAACAGTTTAGCAAGCACCTTGTAACTCTTCAAACACACTCACTAATCCCCACAAATGCCTAAGCTACTCAACCAACTCCAAAGTCTCTCATGTTTGTAATTATCCCTTCCAGGACTTGCTTCAGCTCAGAGAGGGAGACACATAGGAGAAGGACATCATCTGTCATTCATCTGTCCATGTAAACAATGTGTGCATGCATCATAGCAAGGAACTATTAAATACGTTAAACAGTGCAATCTTCAAACTTGGCCGACAGAGTCATCTTGACAACAAAATTCTGAAACTAGCATTTTACATTAAGGGATCTTCTATGGTAAAAGTTCTCCTTTGAATATTCTACATTGATTTTTCCTTCCTGTAACCCACAACAAAGGGTGTTACTTAGGTGCATACCTATTTATGCCTTTTACTCTTATCTTTCAACATCTTTGTCGGTGACGTGGACAGTGGCATGGAGTGCACCCTCAGCAAGTTCGCCGATGACACCAAGCTGTGTGGTGCCGTCGACACGCTGGAAGGGAGGGATGCCATCCAGAGGGACCTCGACAGGCTGGAGAGGTGGGCCCGTACCAACCTCATGAAGTTTAACCAGGCCAAGTGCAAGGTCCTACATCTGGGTCGTGGCAATCCCAGGCACAAATACAGACTGGGCGGAGAATGGATCATGAGCAGCCCTGAGGAGAAGGACTTGGGAGTACTGGTGGACGAGAAGCTCAATATGAGCCGGCAATGTGCTCTTGCGGCCCAGAAGGCCAACCGCGTCCTGGGCTGCATCAAGAGGAGCGTGGCCAGCAGGTCGAGGGAGGTGATTCTCCCCCTCTACTCTGCCCTCGTGAGACCTCACTTGGAGTATTGCGTCCAGTTCTGGAGTCCCCAACATAAGAAGGACATGGACCAGTTGGAGAGGGTCCAGAGGAGGGCCACGAAGATGATAAGAGGGCTGGAGCACCTTTCCTATGAGGACAGGCTGAAAGAGTTGGGGCTGTTCAGCCTGGAGAAGAGGAGGCTCCGGGGTGACCTTATAGCGGTCTTCCAGTACCTCAAGGGGGCCTACAAGAAAGATGGGGAGAGGCTGTTCAGGAGGGCCAGTTGTGATAGGACAAGGGGTAATGGTTTTAAAATAGAGGGAGGTAGATTCAGGTTGGATATTAGGAAAAAATTTTTTACCATGAGAGTTGTAGAACACTGGAACAGGTTGCCCAGAGAGGTGGTGGATGCTCCATCCCTGGAGACGTTCAAGGCCCGGTTGGATGAGGCCCTGAGCAACCTGATCTAGTTGGAGATATCCCTGTTCATTGCAGGGGGGTTGGACTAGATGACCTTTGAAGGTCCCTTCCAGCCCTAACGATTCTGTGATTCTATGATTCTATGATTCTGTATTATTTAACTGGGAAATGGTTACCCTTTCCTACACCAATGGTTAACCGCCAGTTGCTCATTCAGACTACCTGGTGCTTTCTGATTTGCTGTTATCTACTAGTGTTGATTTGCTTTTGCTTTCATGGTAAGCCTTGTGTCTTTATCTGCTATATATTGGCATTAGACACTAATCCTATAGGAATTATGAAGTTTAGTGACAGATTTAGGAGAGTGCTTAAGCCTTCACCTAACTTTAAGCTCATTAGTTCTAAGTATTCAAGTGCTTGGTAATAGGCATATGTTCAAAAATCTACTGATTCCTGGTGATAAAGCCTACAACACTTAGCAGCTAAGTGGACTCCAGAAGCTTAGCTTGGTCTGGACCGTGAAAAAAAGTTCTAGAACAACAGTGTCAGATCTCTGTTCTGGATTCTGCCCAAAGTTACAATGAATAAGGTGTTAACACCTTTACTTCCCCATCCTTTAAGGAGAGCTTCTTTATATATATGTATATATATATACATACACACGTATATACACACACACATATAGACACACACATACATATGTATAATGTGTACGTTACTTAGTATTTTTAACTAAATCAATAACACATTTGATTAATCCTCTGTTGTACAGAGCAGAAGCAAGTCTGATTGGAAGCATATACCTCTGAGACTAAAATGAGTTGTTCCATTATTTCATTTATCTTCTGCTATTGATAAAATATAGTTGTTCCATACTAAAGTAAGGATTATCTGTAGATGATAAAGAGTATTACAATTATAGATAATAATTAGAACTGGCATTTTATTGTTCAAGCTGGCAGCAGAAATTTGAAGTGCAGTTATCACTAAAGAATTCAGCAGCAAGGAATGGACACATCCACTCATAAATACTTGAGGCTATGAAATACCTCAGTCAATCTTGAGTCACATACCAAATCTTGGAACATAATCTTTACACATTACAGTCGAAGTCACAGTTGAAGTCGATGCCACTCTGCTAGACAGATGAGCTGAAATTTCATTCATATTATTTTATTTAGTAAGATTTGTTTTTCAGGTATCTAATACAAAGAGAAGAGGACATTGAAACATGTCCTTCTTTAACACCCTTGTTACTATAATTGCTGTAGATTGAATTATGGCTCCAATCTTATCAAAACACTTCCAGCAGCTCCTGTTGTGATACGAACATTGAACAAAGTTACTACAGAATCATTGCATCTTGGTAGAAATATTAAAAATAAATCTGTTCTTTCTGTCATGTATGACCTTGATATTGAACAACGAAAATGTGCTAAGTGACTGACCAGAATATCAGTGTGCTATCTCCTGGCAATATATGAGGGATAAAAAAATACTTCTATTTGTGTATAAACCGTTTTTCTAACTACTGAATCAGATGGGTAACATTTGTGCCAGAAGATATGACATATCAGCACAAATATGGCTGACAATGAAAATGTAATGCTAATAATTGTATAATACTGCCCAATTTGGAGGAGACAGAAACAAAGGGAATGCTCTTTAAAAACTCAGAAAAGCTTTACAACTGCGATTGTCACTAGAACAGGACTCAACTTCAGAAAGAAAGAAAGAAAAACATATTTCTTGTCATGATCACAAATATTGACAAAGGGGAAGAAAGTGGCACTGTGTAGTTTTCAAGGTACATATTGGACTTGGTTTCATGTAAAAAAATCACATTAGAGTAGTATCAGCAGCAAGAGGAAAATTAACTCCCTTTATTGTTTCAAATGTTGTTGTTGGGTCACTCTCCCACATTGTATAGTGTGTTATTTTCTTCCTCTTTGATCTTGATTCAACTTCTATTAAAGATAATGCAAACCAATGAAAACTGGACCAGGCCAGAGTGGATAGCAGGGTGTTATTAGCACCAAATTTCCTCCTTCACTTGCAGCTGCCATCATGTGTATACTGAATATTTCCTTGTCGCTTTGTAATTTGAGGGCACTCGTCCGTTAACTTGCTCCCCAGATGCTGTTTCAGGATGTTATTGCTGTTGCACACAGCCTGTCATTTCAGAGATGCTCAGGCTTCGTTTTGGCATCTAAGGAGCTGGAGGAGCCTCTGGAAGCTGTGGAGGTTCACAAACAGAAGAGAGGCTGAGGGCAGGGAGCGTGGTTTCTGGGCAAGCTGGAGGCAGGCAAAGGATGTGGCTTTGTGGATGGAAAAGAAGCTGGATAGAGCTCAGGAGATGGTCCTTCATAAAGAGCGCTGACAAAATCCAGAGCCATGGCTATTGATAGTGCAGTTCCGATGCTGTTGCAAACTTAGGCATAGTGTTGCTGGTTTTCTACCAAAGGAATTGCTTAGTAAAAATGAAAGAAGTAGTAACAGAGAGATCCTTTAATTAAATAATTAATAGAATAAGTTGAACCAAAATATTTCAGGCTTTCTGGGAATCTCAGAAAGCTTAACAAAATCACTGAAATTTGTGTTGAAATAGAAGCTTCAAGTAAAATGAATCCTATGCAGAGACTGCAATAGAACTTAAAAGATATAAACCTAACAGATGTCTAAAAAATGCTGTATCAAAAGCAAGCTAGCTCTTTCAACAACAGGATAACTTTCCTAAGCCTTGGCTTAAGCAACAAACATACACTTTCCCCCTCCTTTTTATATGTGAAAGCTGCCTGGCTAACTTTAAAATCTGTTTAAAATCTTCAGTTTCAACAATAAAGCACTGCATTTTCTTCAGAAAAGACACGGCACTTAAAAAAGGAATGAAAGCATTAAAAATGAACAGCATTTGTAATGTCCACCCTTGGTCATTGTCATTAAATTGCATGTATGTATATTAGAATCAATTAAATGAAAGCATGCCTTCCTTCCAACACAGAAAAGAATTAGGTAATATATTAAAACTAGATAACCTTGTTTGCCTCCCACTCAACCTTTCTTCATCATTCTTAATAGCAAACATCTAGCTATTGATTAGTTCATTTTAAATGCTACTAAGGTAAATGCCATACTGCTTTGAACTGATGAAAGAACTGAACAAAGACAAATCATAGTAATTGTGGCATGTTGAGAAATGCAGATCACAAGCACTGAATAAAAAAAAAAAAAGCCTGATGTAACCTTTTCTTTCATGTAAAATCTTACAAAAGAAAGAAAATACATATTAGGGCAATCAGAAAAATTTGACTTAACTCAAGGCAAATCCCTCTCATCTTCATTCTGCCTTTGTAGTAAGGACTGCAACTTCATTTTGAATCAATACATTTTCTCAGGCAACACGATTCCATCATAAATCATCATTTGCACAACATGTTTCTGCTAATAAATCCGAAGCTAGAAGGGATAAAGAGGAAACTGGTTAACAATAAACTGTGCTGTTAAACTAGGGCAGAAACAATATAAAACACAAGATTATTATTGACACCTGTATCTGCAATATGCTCTCTATCTATGTCAACTGTTGTGGAATTAAATGTACTTTGTCCTGCAGATAGCTGTCTATAAAGTTCAAGTTGATGGTCAAGACAATGAAAATGCTGAACCCAAACTATTTATGAAGAGATGAGATTTAATGTATATAATTTAACTGCAAACCTGGCCAACTGCATTTCGAGCAGATTTTTCAACAGCTTCTCATAGCAAGGCAAAATTTGACACAAATACATATTTTGTGGTTTGGATGTAAACCTGAGGAACTGATTACCCAACAGAGTAAAAATTTCCTTTGAAACCTCAAATGCATGCTCAATATAATCATTTAAAGAGCTAAAAACACCAAACTAGGTTAAAAAAAAAAAGGGCGGATGATAGTATGAACTATTGATAGTGCATGCAATCTGGAAGTTTGGGGTTATACATTTCTATCTGAGGCAGAAGCAGTGCTTTTAAATATGTTTACATCTTGACAATTTTTTCTCCCTCAAATTAGGAATCTAAAATAAAATTGTAAAACTCTAATTTAAGAAAAGGTTTTCAAAAACACAACTGAAAATTTTATTCCCTGGCTATTAATAACAGCTGAACTCCAAATTGCTGGAAGGAACATGTAGAAATCTGTACCATTGGGCAGGACGGCTCAGAAACCCAGAAAATGGGAAGAGGTAGGTATAAGTCCTTCTATTACTTTAACTTCTCTTTGCCCTTGAAAATCTGTCTTGTGGGCTAATGTGTCCCAAACAACTTTGCCCCATGTCTCCTCTCCAAAATAAATTCTCTCTCTGACATCTTCCTTCTTGATTATTACAATCCTCACACTTTCCTGCTTCCAGAACTATGAGCAAAATTATGCATCAACCATGTACTCCAAAGCAGAAAATGTAACTAACTTCTACGTAAATGTGTCCATTTTCCAAGTTCAGCATCTTTCAACCCTAAATTAGTAGAGACATTTCTTGCTCATGAATCTGAAAAAAAGAGGTTGTGTTTTATTTAAATCTTGGTAAAAGTATTCTGTCTTGATCTTTCGATCTGTCAGTTATAAAACAGTGCACATTATAAAGTGGGTGTTGCTTGAGAAAAGATCAGATTCTGCCAAATTTATCCATGTAGGGGAATGGTATTGCACAAGCAAACAAAATGTATTCAGTTTTCTTCGTTAAAACTTCTTCTATTAACATATCTATTCAGCACATTTCTGTTTTGTTCAAACATTACCAAAACTCTGATACTTTTGTGTCTACTGTCACTGTCTGCCTGAAAAATCTCTGTGTCAAGGAAATACTGTGCAGCCCCTACAAACAGTTTCTTTTTCTTTATTCGGGAACTGAACAACAGAAGTCCAGTCCTGGGCCAAATATTGTCCTCACTTGATAAATTTGTTAATAACCTCTCACATCTTGTTGATTCAGTGTCAATCAAAGGCAATACTACTGCTCACATACTTACAGCTGAATTGTGGCTCTAAGCATATGCATAAGTGCTTTTTTGGAGAGATGCCAGAGTCGCTTGGGTCCTTGCCACGTCAGGCCCCTTGTGAATTTTTTTCTCACATGAGCCATATTTTCAAGACCAGACTTGCATCTTTCAGCACATTGACAGCCATGTAACTCAGGGCACAGGTGAGTAGGGGCTCTCCTGTGCTGAGCACCTTTGATTTCTTCCTGTGCATAGTGTTGAGACAGGACCTACAAATATTTCAGGATTCAAAGGTCCGTAAGAGTGGAGAATCTACGCCCAAGTGAATACAACTGTCTCTGAAACCACTAAATATCCCACAGACACAAAAGAAAATGTATTTGAGCACTTAGAGGAAGAAGCTAGACACAGAGATATTGAAATGAAGAAAAAAAATGTGCAAAAAGTACTTTGATGAATAATTTAAAAATTGTCTGAGTAACAAAATTTATTAGGCTAATATCAGGTTAAATGTTATCTTATACTCAGACTATCCTACTGTGTCTGTTTTGGCAGTAAATTAAAAATTTATCAGTTATCTATAACAGGTTTTGCCTCATGTTTTCTATTTCTGTTTTTGAAGGTCTGGCAGCCTTGTCTGAGCTCCTGAGCAAACAAGCTCACATCACTTCCACACTATGTGCAGTGGGACTGCACTGGGCTCCTTGTGCGCATGGTATACAGTTGCCAGCAAGTCTGATATACCACGGAGTTGCTCTACACATGCTCCTAAGAGATACTCAGGACATAGTGGACTGATCTAGTGTCATGCCCAAACATTTCATCATGTCAGGTATCCCCAGCCACCAGCTCTATATGTTTTGGGAATTGTATCTACAGGCAATGCTGTGTAAATCTGCATAAATAATGGAAGAGAAGACCTGAGATTTCTCAGGTTTCAGATCTGGCCCCTGTGGAACAGGGTCTTTGAGCTTCTGGCAAAATATTCTTTCATATATATATTTCTTTAATGCAATCTGCAAACTTAAGGCTGGATTACATGGAGAAAACTTGGGGGATTGCCTTTGGTACTAAATCCTAGGCAGTGGATAGTACAAGCCATCCATTCTGTTGGTGGAAGAAAAGCCCAACTTAGTCTCCACCTGAGGCATGAATATTGTGCTCTCTTGGAGGGAAGGCCCATGTGACATGAAAAATGCAGAAGAAATGGCTTTGGGGTTTGAATGATTACCAAAGAAAAAGAATATTAACATCTTGCCAAATAACCTCCTCCTAGTATGCTTAACTTTTAGTCAAAATGGAATATTCTTTAAAATATTTGAACTACTTTCTTTCATAGATTCATAGATTCATAGATTTCTAGGTTGGAAAAGACCTTAGAGATCATCCAGTCCAACCATCCCTAATCCCCATTAAACCATATCCTCAAGTAGCTCATCCACCCTATTCTTAAACACATCCAGGGATGGGGACTCAACCACCTCCCTGGGCAGCTTATTCCAGTGGCTGACAACCCTTTCAGAGAAGAAATACTTCCTAACATCCAACCTGAATCTCCCCTGACTAAGCTTATGCCCATTTCCTCTTGTTCTATCACCCATCACTAATGTAAAGAGCCCTTCCCCTACCTCCCCACCATCTTTTCTCAAGTATTTATAGGCCGTAATCAGGTCTCCCCTCAGCCTCCTCTTCTCCAGGCTCTCTTCTTTCAGTTCAGAGAGTGATGGTTTACTAATAATGCATTAGTTAAGGGACAAGAATACCATTGCAGTACCTTATAGAAATAGAACTTATTTTTAGGAAAAGGTCAATATAACTAAGGCAGTGGTATTTCTCACAGTTTAGGAAGATAAATTTATGCAAACATTGACTGTAATCTTCTTATAAAACATAAAATGTATACTAAGTTATTTTGCCTACAAATATGTAGACATTTGTTTCAAGTCAAATTTCTTCAGTGTGCTTTGGACTCACAGGATTCTCTGTTTATTCCACTTGCTCGTGAAGAGTTACCAATGCTAGCATAACTGGCACAAATCATAATGCTTATTCTTTATAGTAGAATAGTATTATGAAAGCAAAGAGTACCGGAGGGCTTTGGAGCTTAGTAAAAGAACACCTCACAATAATATCATTTTTAATTTATTAATAAAATTTTAACTTTAATGACACTGATGTAAAAAATTGTGCATATATATATATATATATATATATGTTCAAAAGAGGACCAGAATACCGAATATTTCATTTTCAGGATTGCAAATTATTCACTACATTCAAAGTGCTGTTGTAAAAGTACAAAAGATACATATGTACTGTAAAGGCATCTATGTGTTTACAGAGTCTAGTGTATAAAAGTTATTGCTTCAGACTCCATCAGATATGCAACAGTGACACTTCCTTCCCATGGGGGTAAATGTATGTCTAATATGAAAGAGGGAAAGGCAGGACTGCTTGGCCAATGCTCTGTCACATGCTATACAGTAAATGTGCCACTTTAAAGCTCACCTAAGTCTCCATCTTCACTAAAGCTAAGTCTCTGATGTCTGCTGAAACTGGCGTTAACAGACTGTGAGGTTTGAGAGTGAAGACTTGCTATGTAAAGAAAAAAGGTTTAAGGTACAGCACTAGCATGTGTTAGATAACAGTAACTTATTTAGGAGGCTGAGCTCTGACTTCATGTCCACTGTGCTGGGAAACTGACAACGGGAGGTAACACGTTTAGCAGAGTAGTGGCAAGTTGAGTGGACATGAACTGCTTAAACCCTCTTACTGGTCATCTTTCATCAGGGCAGAAACATGTTGGGAAGATAACATGGCAAAGTCTGCCATGCTTCTCTCTTTGATCTGTGGAGGACCTTGGCCTGTCAGCCATGTCAACTGGGCAACCCTTCTGAAGGTCTGATCTGAAATTTTATTTGATCTTTGATGATATTTCATCTGATCTTTGATAATAATGGTCATAAACAATACTAATGAAGATGGAGAGGGAGTTAACTGTCAAAAGAAAACTTGTATTTGAAACACCTCAAAATAGTTTCAGCATTTTAAGGAAGTCCGTTTTGCCCCATTCATCCCTTGAATCAAAGTTGCTTTCCAGGAATTCTCTGTTTTACTGGCAGTGACATCCCACATACTTTTAATCAGCTTTCAAGGTCAAAACTGAAGTAGAACAAAGCTCCAACAAGCATGAATTAAATATTATGAATTTATTTAAATTAGCTGTAGATCTGCTAAATGAAATAGGAAAAAAAAAACATGCTCATTTCTGTCTTAGCAGGAGAGGAAAAGCTAAGACAATGTGGGATTTAACAGTGTTCCTTTGACAGAATGAAATATATGCTAATTTCTCTGAGCTTTTATGTATTTTTCATTGCTCTGCTGGACTTTAATAGGGATTTTCTTTCTTTACCTCTTGTACTGGACAGTGACATGCAGCATATAACCTCATTCAGTAAGCCAATGATTCAAGACTATTGAGATTTATTTTGAGACTGCATTAGATCAGACACAAATTTTAGCTCATTGTATATTTTCTTCTTTTTGACTGTCTCTTCCCTTCTTTGACAGCACTGCTGTACAGGAGGCTTGCACAAAAATTGTTCTCCAGGTTCATGCAGATTAACTATAATGAAGGAACCTCCCTGACAGGTACTGACCCTCCACCCTATTTAGAAAGTTATTTTTCTCTTTCTGTCATAACACACCCATAGAGAGGGGTCTGAACCACAGCCGTGAATCCGAACGCAGCCTGGTTTGGGGTGAGCTTGGATCCAAACCAAGATTTGCAGCTGGGACCCATCTGTAGTTATAACACAATATTGAACAAGTCTGTAATGGTGTAAATTGGCACAGTTTCATGGACTTCAAAGGAAGCGTGCCAGTTTTCAGGAGCAGAGGGTATGGATAATCTTACCTCTGTGAAGAAAGAAATAAAAGAGGCTGAGGAAATCAAAGTAGATAGAGGAAATATGAAAATCCAGATCAAACCGAAAAACAGAAGGCCTTGAAATTTAGAAGTCTAGTGTGATGTAGAGATATGTACATGTTTCTATGTTTGGGATACACTGTAAGGATACTTATAAGTGCTTGGCCTTGTCTGCTTTATTGTATTCTATGCCAAGGAGTCTTCAAGAAGCAAAGAATCCATCATTTCTCTTCCTAAATTTCTTACAAAATTATTACTTTGACCATCATTTTCCTTTGAACAAGGGAAAAAAGTTACAAAGCTTCTTGGAGAATTTGTCGGTAGTATTCCCTCTCCAGACTAATGATTCAGCCACTGTTTCAGTCCCAGAGCTGGAGTGTATGCTAATACTCACTGTGATCCCCTCTTGAGGGAGGGCACCACAACATTTAGCAATGTTTATCCTTCAAGCAGTTTTGCAAATCTTAACTAAATTCCTATAAAATTCTGATAAAGAAGATGAATTATCTTATCCACATTTTTATAGTCACCAAGTCTGACCAAGGTTAAGTAAGTTGCAAACCAGTTCCCCATCAGGGATGGAACTCAGAGGTTTTATCTCTTACATCTCTTCTGACATTACTGAATTATATTTTTCACTCTATAGGTCTGACTCTGCATACACATTTTTGTAGTTGAAGATGGATATGTTTAATTATTGGAATTTAAAGTCTTGGATTTAGATTTGGAACAACAAAAAAATATTTATGGGAATTTCATATTTTCTTTGCAACAGAACTAAATCTTTGTAGGGATAAAGGAAACTGTGTATAATTTTGACACAAGCTATTTTGGCATGTTATTTGTTGTGTGTTGTTTGAAATGAATAAGCATGCTGTGGTTGTCCCATTCATCTCTTAGGACATGCTTGGACACAAATACTTTATTTCTGTGGGAGTCCCTTAATAAAATTTGTTAATATAAAGGAAGTAATTCTAGTATAAACAAGACTTTTTCTAGTTTTTAGTCTATTTAAGGTCCTTCTGTAAAAGGTTTTAGTTATCTCTTAACTAAAGAGTTAATTAGTTACCAATTTTGATTTCAATGAAAAATAAGGAAAAAATAAGAAAACCTAAAACTCAAAAAATGTTTTGGAGTAACATTAAACCAAGAAGAAAGGGACATAAATTGCAAATATAAACAGTAACTATATTAAGCCTGACAGATTCTTTTTTCCAAAGTTTTTTTAGAGCTTTGCTGAATATGAGCTCTCTTATTTCCTTGGTTAAACACTGCCTGTTTGGTTCTTTACATGACTTCTGCCTTGTACACTACACTCAGCCTCCATCCTTCTGCCTGGGCCATTGCATGTGCTCTGCACCACATTAGAGATCACATGCAGCAGGGATGCCTTGGAAAATACTCATTCCTGCTGCTCACACAGAATCAGCCCTGGTGAGGTTCCAAATCACACTTTCCACACAGTTGTTTCCTTCAAGGGTGATCCCATTCATCATGAGAATGTAGCTATATTTTGGACAGAAAACAATGAAAACAGCAAAACGATCTATGCTTAGGTGCCTGCGTGCTCATGACTGAAAGGAGGAATCATCAGAGAATCATTTAAAGTTAGGCTCAAGTTAAAGGTTTCATGCAAGCTCTTTTCAGAAACAGTGATATTTAGAAGATGATTGCTGCTAGGAGAGCACAACCGAGTTGGCAAGCATGTTGGTGGGCATCAGTGAACGTAGGTAAAATAAGCATTTCCTGCTCAAATAAGTCAATTATAACCTTTTCCTTGTCATAAAACTGCCAGTTGATCTAATTAGGCAGAGACAATGAAAATGCAAAGCTGGGCCATAGATCTATAACAATATATGCCACAGCCTGTGTGTCACCTCTTCTGTCTTTGTAAGGGCTTGATCTGAGCTGTTAAAGCCTTAGCAAGGGCTAGTTTGCACAAAGAGTAAGAAAACATGCTTGCACATTTTAAAATGTCATTGTGCTGCGAATAAAATGTAAAAACAATACAAAACCCCTAAATTATGCTTTCTTAAAAAAAAAAATAAATAAAAATAATGTTTCTGTAGAACTGTTTCCCAAACACTCCTTTAAGTACATCCAGTCTGGCAGCATAGATAACCTCTGTCCACCTGCTCAAAGCTTAGCTTTCCAGGTTACCCTTTTCAGCCAGGTTTCACGGGTGTGCAGTGTATGCATGTGCATGAAAGAGGGCTCCAGACAGCATTTTAGTGACACAGGTCTACCCTAAACAAGTAGGAAAAATAAGTGTTACTTCATTTGTGGCATAAACCAAGTGGATTAAGGTGCGATAACACAGCCCATGGAGTCAAGGCTGGGTAGGGGAAGAAGGACTGGATTTTTTCCCTTGTTGTGTGTCATCTAGACAGTTTTTCAGCAAGGGCTAGGTACACATACACACAAAAGGCTGGAGAGATACAGCATCCACAGTTGTAACAAATACATTATAGGTGCCAATTCTGTTTTAAATAAAAAGGAATTTTAGATTCCCAAAGAGACTCAGACATCCAGTTGTCACTTTATCTGCTACTAAAACAGCAAACCCTTAGAAAATCTCATATAATCCTGCCTACAGCTATATAAGCAAAGTACAGGCACCAGACTACAGCATATTCTGGAAGCAAAACTCTCACTCTGCTCTACTGAGGCTGTTCCTATTTGTGTATCAGGAGGAAGTATCTCCTGCTCTGCAGGATGTTTAGGTGAATTTATTTTAAGGATTCTTTGTAGCTGAGACTAACAGTGCAGTGACAAGCATGTAAGAAGTCAGTAAGAGAAACTCATGGTTTGTAAGAATGCAGTCCTCCCCCCTGCAGAAAACAGGACCGCCTCATTGAAGGAAATGACACTACTGGATGCACTGAGAGCATGAGCACAAACATATTCCATTTTTTTCAGCAAATTATCTAGCCAAAGCAGAAGTGGTGCCATATGAGTGGTACTATATTAAGAAAGAGGAAAAAGTGATATGGTTAAAGAGCTTATTACTCTCACATAACTGATATGCAGGGTTTAAGAAAACAAGCATTGAAGAAAAAGGGGGGAAAAAAAAGAAATTAAACTATATAACCATGTAGAGATAGACAATAGATGCAAGATGATAGATAGGTAGGGAGGTAGGCAGGTAGATAGATAGATAGATAGATAGATAGATAGATAGATAGATAGATAGATGCATACATTGACATCTAGGTATCTATTAACTTCATGTATGTGCCCTGTCTTTGAAAAGGCAGCTTTCCTCCTTAGAAAAGTAAATGTAGCACAGCTACTTTGTCTTGATCAAAGTTAACCTTGTGATACTGTAATTAACTATGTGATACTGTGTTACATGAGAAAATTTGGTCAAACTGGAGAAAACCGTGACCAGTAACAGGACAAGGGTAGAGAAGTGAACCAGCCAAGTTTTAGTGCTGCCGTAAGAACTCAGCATGGGGTGGAAAGTATTAACTGTAGCGAGGTTCCTACTGCTTTTCCCAGGCGTGGATTCTTGGCACAGATTTTGTGTGCATTTTTTAATGCCCTTGGTCAAAAACAGTTGGTGTGGTGCTGATATTTCCTAGTGATACAGTGCTGGGAGGGAATATGACTCTAAAGGATGGCTGGGAAGGAGCACACAGGAAGAACTGTGTGACGTTGTAGGCTGGAGTAATTGAAATTCAATACTAGAAAATGCAGGGTCATGCACTCATGGACTAATAACAAAAGCCTCTGCTACAGGCTAAGAGCTCATTTGTTAGAAATGACTGAGGAAGAGAAAAACCTGGATATATTATCAAGTCACAGGATAACTATTAACTATCAAAGAAATGCAGTTGCAAAAAGGCCAGTGTTAACAGGAGCAGTATTTCTAGTATAGACAAAGAAAAATTGGTGCCATGGAACAAACGGAGGTATGGTCAGTGCTGACCTGAGAATACTGCGTACAGGTCTGATCAACTCTAAAAGATAAATTATTACCGAAACTTGGGCATGAAGGTGCTGTGGTAAGGAGAGAGAGCTCTTGGTTCTGTGCAACAGGGAGCAGTGAGTGGGTTTGTGCAGTAGGGAACTGGCTTCAGCTCAAAGACAGTGCCAATACAAGAAAGCAGTAGCACGTATAACTTTAGGATATATTCAAATATACCTAAAATCAGCAGAGCATTGAAGCACTTAAACAATTTCTGTCAGTAGCAGGATCCGCTGAGATGGAATTTGACCAAATAATGGAAAGAGTTATGCAACATGTATATATAAGGTCATTTGTAATACAAGAAACCAGGACCTGATAGCCCAGCGAGCCTTTTCCAGCCTTCAGCTTGGAAGGATTTCTTTTTCTGCAGTACTCATGAGACCTGCAGTAGCTGCCTTCCTTCCGTTCCTGTGCTCCTGAGATGAGGCACACTGAGAAGCACTGTTGGTGTAACATGATGCAGACCTCCGTGGCTCCATGCCCAGCGCTCTCCCAGGACGAATCGTCTGTGGTGGCTGCAGCCAGAAGGCTCCGTGCCATGGAGGCACAGACTCCTGCTGCGACAAGGAGGGAATGGTCCTAACGCTGGAGGAATCCTCCACACGTGGGATGCAGATGGAGAGGCTTCTCACCGTTGAAAAGAAACATTCACTTCTGCAAAGTGTTTGCAAAGGTGTGAATCAGACCTCTCTGCTGGCTGCTTTACATATAGACTTAGTTTTCAAATAATTTATAGCATAAAAAAAGTTATAATTGCATATTAATGTGGCTGGAGAAGAGAAGGTTCCAGGATAATCTTATAGCAGCCTTCCAGTACCTAAAGGGGGCCTACGGGAAAGCTGGGGAGGGGCTTTTTACAAAGGCGTGTAGTGATAGGACAAGGGGCAATGGCTTTAAACTAAAAAAGAATAGATTTAGATTAGATATAAGGAAGAAATTCTTCCGTTTGAGGGTGGTGAAGCACTGGAACAGGTTGCCCAAAGGAGTTGTGGATGCCCCATCCCTGGAGGTATTCAAGGCCAGGTTGGATGAGGCTTTGAGCAACCTGATCCAGTGGAAGATGTCCCTGCCAATGGCAGTGGGATTAGAACTAGATGACGTTTAAGGTCCCTTCCAACTCAAACCATTCTATGATTCTATGATTCTGGTCTTGGGTGACAATATTTTCAGAACAATGCTTTAGTGCTGCTTTGAGTGTTTCCATTCTTTCTTTGTATGTAGTTATACGCGTGTATATATATATACACACTTTTTTTTTTTCCTTTCACAACAGGAAGCTCAATTTAAATGTTGTTAGTGTATAAAATTGGACATGTTGCTGAAGATATTTAATTTCTTGCAAAGCTTTCATTCTAGGTTGGATATGAGTATGCAGACCTAATTCACTCGAGTGAGTAAGTCACGGATTTTCATGAGATTAAGTGCATAAGGAAGCACTGTTCGGAGTAGGTGAGGGTTTTAGACTTGAAGTCATGATGTGAAGTTTGACAAACATCTGCAAAATAAAAGTGATTCCTCTCATACAGCATAATGTTAGATGCCAGACGCTGTGAAACATGAATGTACCGCCAAGGCATTCAGCGTAATGTATGGTTTATATGCTTCCAAAGGCAGTTTGCTAGGAAGTGACTGGGGGTGGGGGGGGATTAGCAAAAGGATATGGAACATTTTAGCTGTAAGTCACTAGTTCAAATCCTCTCCAGGGCAGAAGTGAATAAGGACCTAAAGAGCTGGAATTGATGGAGCCGGGGCTCTGGCTGGTTTTAAAGTTATGTATGTGCTTAACAGCTTTGTAGGACTGAGGCTGGAAAGTCAATGTTATTTGTTGGCCCCTGTGAAATAAGTTGATGTCCCTGATTCAATCCCATTAAGTCAGCACCGAAGGATTAAACAGCAATGAAGTGCTTTTGCACATCTGGTGCTTCTCCCACTGGAGCATGGCTGAGTGACAGGCAGAGAAAAGCCGTACCTGCCTTGGGTAGAGAGGATTTTAGTCTCTAGTGCTGTAAATCTGGCACCTGTCACAAGCACTAAAGCTCACATTACATAGGACAAACCTGGAGCTTTGTTTTTTCTTAAATGTTTTCACAGCTACGTCTAATCAATATAGTCTGCTCTTTGTTGTAGGAAGAAGTAGTAATTAACTTTCTGTCCAACACAAGCACACTCTCAACCTGGCATAAAAGTCTGAAGAAGAAGAGGAAAAACAGTTTTGCCTAAACTAATTGGTGTCCTTTGCCAAACTCATGCAATTACTGAGATGACAAAGAAAAAAAAATCAATGTAGCATATCTTCATTTTACTACAAAGAAATACTGAGGCAGAAACAGAAAGTCCAGGGAGACCCTGGTCAAGCATTCATCAAGGTAACACTTTTAGGATTACATGGGTGGAATTATGTACTCACTGTAGGATTAAACAGCAATGTCACAGTTTTGTGATTTGCCTCTGGAGAAGGAAAGGAGATCAAGAGCTTTTATCGTGTTCAGGTGCAAGCCACAGGAAATTAGGCTTGCTTTATAGACCATGATTTCCTGACTACACAAGCATAACAATAATTAGAAATCTTACAGAGGAGATTATATACTGCAAATGTAGTTGTTTACCTCTACATCCCTATTGTGAGATGAGCTTCCCAATACCATTAGTTACCTTGTATATTTTCCCTAGCTGAAACAGGAAGAAAAAAGTCTAGGTATTATGAGACTTCATACTTCTAAAGCTATATGGTTCATGAAGCAAAATAGATGTCATGGAGCAATAAAGGAAATTAATTTCCATACAAGAGGTGGAAAAATCAGCCTATAACTTAATGAAAGTTCAGGAAATAATATCATTTGTATGGATGTGCCATACATATCTATATAGAGAGATATATAGCTCTATCACTTGTACCTTTATACCATTTTCTGTAGCGCTTGACTGAAAAGTTCCTGCAGACCAGAGCTACCATAACATCCCAAATTCATGCTGTCCTTGGAAGACAAATCCAGAGACATTAAAAAAAATCCCATAAAAGTCAAAGAAGATACATTTGTGAAATTGTACTTGGGTTATAAAGAGAAAAAGACTGGGCATGTAGTGGATTTTTAGGTGATGTTATTTGGTGTGAAGCATCTGAAAAGCTTTTCAGTGACAATCAGAAATATTTTTTAGATTTGAAGAAATAAACCAAGCTCTGTAGCACTAAACTTGAAGAGATTATGCAAATAATTCACAAATAACTGAAAGGTAGAAATGCCAAAGGCACATTTCCTGTTCTAGTAGCTATCGAAAGTTTATTGATGACCATAACTCTCTTATGTTGTATCTACCACACATTAGTATTTTCAGATTTTCATCCACTGTGTTGCATTGTGTTTTGAAAATATGCAAATGTAAAATATCCTTACTGCAATATATCGTGTCCAACAAATTAAGACAGCCTGTCAGATTCCCATGTGTTACCTTGCAAGCTTGCTTTAATTCAGCTGATCTGATTTAGATTGTTTTAGAAACACATTGTGCATATTATTTAGACACATGCCACCAACAATAAGACACTTAAGCATAATTGACAGCTGCCTTATCATGCAATGGCAAGGTGTGTGTCAGAGATAGACAGTCTTCAAAAAACAGAAGTCATTGTATAGAGTAGTGATGAAATTTCCACAGAATAAAAGGTATAGTTGTATTAAAATTCTATCTGATTAGATTAAACAGTGAGTTTGAAATGAGAAGGTAAGCTCTAATAGTTTCCTTTCCTTTGATTAATATACGGTTAGTTATTTATCAGTCTTGGGTTGATATTGCACAGTACAGATCTCATTGTTCACCATATTTTTCTTGGTTTTAATATTAATTATGAGCTAATCATGATATATATAAAATGGGATTCATCTCACCTTCTTTAATGATCTAATATCTAGACATCCACTCGTGCCACCTCAGAGTTCATTATCACTCTCTGGAGGACAATCTAGGCTATCCACTTTAAATATCATTTTCTCACATGAAGCAACCTGAATGATGAACTTTGATAGACCCCTAACTTTTAAATGGCTAAAGTGAGATGAATGCCACCCATAGGGACAACCCCTTCATCCTTTGAAGGGGAAGATGAGGTGACCTCTAGAAAAAGAACTCATTAGAGTGGTTTAAAGAATAAGGACAAAATAAATACTGGTACCTTCCAAACCATTGGGAGCTTTACTGCCATTCTCACTGGGAACAGGAGGTCACCCCAAGCCTCTGTCATGAAACCAATGCAGTTTCTATGTTATATTTCCTCAATTGGATGACCACTTTTAGAAAGCAATCACACACTCTCCATCTTTCCTGATAACAGCGTCAGACATGAAGAGGAACATGACTGTTGAATCCATTATATTACCTTGGAATCAAATTTTTGATCCCTTTTTGGCAACAACACTTTGCAACAAATGTGGAAGTCAGACTGAATGGTGGAATTAGCAGTGGTAAAGACTGAGACTTCCCTGAGCCTAATAGCTTTCAGGTGCCCTCCATCTGTAAACAAAGATACATTCAAGATGTTAAAACTACATAGAGGGTATACTGAACATAGAGGGTATAACTGGGAGAAAACAACAGAAAAGCATAAGCTCTTATAGCGGGTGTTAGTAGACGACATAAAGATTCAAAATTTAATTGGGAGGGTGAAAAGAATGCAAATGATGCCACATGAACTCATAATGTTTTAAGATGATATGCATAAATAAATATGCTCTGTATATTAGGATTACATTTTTGTTTTCTTTTGATAGCTCTTCCAAATTTTTTATACTTCACAAGTAATAAAACATATTTTCTTGGTGGTCAATACCACAAGCTGAGAGGCTTAAAAATATTGACCACTGTGATGTACCTGCCTATTCCCTCTGCTGGAAGGAGATCTTTTTCAGTGACGAATTAAATGCATTAAACTGATTTTTTGCTGGATAAGACAATAAATACTAAAATGATCTATGGTACTATTGTTGTAGTGGAGGTGGTAATCTTCAGGTGAGGGACAGTAACAAGCAGCCAGATCAACTTTTTAACAGTTGTGAGTAGATCCACAAAAATACTTTGTCCTTGCCTTGGATTCCCAGAGGAGATTTTCAGCTGTCATATGAGCAAGTCATGGAAATACTGCACATTCAGGACCCGTTTTCCTGAGAAGCCTTGAACAGAGCAGTGTGAGCAAAACCCTGTTGTGGTGGCTCTACATAGTCTACACTCAGCACCTATAAAAAGCTATCTAGCTCTTCTGGCTGGGGAAATCATTCCTACTTATGAGGAAATTCATACATCAGATTCATTTTAGTGAAAATCTGAAAGTCAGCATTTAAAATGTGTCTTGCTGGTCCAATTGTATCAGGAGGTTTGTACCAGTGGTTTTGTGTCCCAGGAAAGTATGAAAGAACAAGAATTGCTGATAATTCAGTTAACCTGAGGTCTGAAGCATACCTATAGTTATTGCTTTACATGTGGTTTATGGATATTTGTTCAAATTGTTGTCGTGATTTTTTATTTGGGTATAGAATGTCCAATTTGGAATACAGTAATGCTTAGCAAAGCAGAACAAAGGTTAAAAGAGAAGGAAGGATTATTGTGTTATCACCACTATTAGTGGTTTCAGTCACTAGATGAAATTTGGTATCTAACAGTTTGTTTCAAGTACAAAGAGAAATTAGTAATGAAGACAATATTACTTACCAAAAAAAATGTACATAATCCTGTATCTGCAAGCATGACAAATCAGAATGCAAATTTCACCATTCACAGTCATTATGGTTTTTAGCCAACTTCCTACTAAAAACTCTTATCCTACATCCTATCTACGCAAGTGTGGCCCGAGGACCACAGAGCAGTGGCCATTCAGATAGTGCCAAGTTCTCTTCCCTGCCTCTGACTGGGCACTTCTTGCTTTTCAAACTCCAAACACATATATTCAGATAAAGCAGATTCCTAAGTTGTTTTGCATTTGCCTCTAGCTTCAAAAGAGTTTGGTGTCTATGTTTTACTCCTGGAGATTTCTATTACTTCAGCTTCCCTCTTCTGTAACAGAGGTTAATGACTTTTTAAAGTTATCTTAAATGAAAGGTAGTGGTTAAACCTAATAGTTCCACTGAATTTTAATCCAGGCTATAACAATGTTTTAAGACTTTCTGAAAGTAAGTTTAAAGTTTTACAGGGCTATTAAATGTTAACCTGGCCTTTGACAGCAATAGTGTGGTTTCATCAGCTCACACTGTGAAGAACTAAGAAAGCTGGAGCACAGCATGAACTTCCCCTTCCCACTCACATCCACCAGCACTCCATTTAGGATTTAAATACTGCTTACACATTACTGTGAGGTCACTGGAAACCACAGGGAATCCCCCTAGCAATCCTGCTGACCCTCAGCATCTCTTCCCTGCTCTAAAAAATTGGTAGTAAATGTTTCTCTGTCTTTCTGATAACTTTGACAGGTTCATTACCCCTCTTCTGGTTGCTAAAACTCAGAATAAAGTAGTCATATATAATTCCTTAAGCAGACCATTCAATCTCATTCATGCTACCATACAGTACTGTGTTAACATACATAATATTGCACAAATACGCTTTTTTCAACTTGAACTGTTGAAATTAAAGCAGAGAGAGATGTATTTGGACATAGTTCATGCCAGTAGAGAATGTTCTCCTAGAATAGTCCTCTGTCAAATCCAGCTTTTAATAGAAGTGGTTGTAGAGCTCCCTTCATCTAGTAGGTTGACAGGTCTGGTGTTAAGTTTCATCTTGTCATGCTTACTTATAATCCTTATGCCAAAATAAACCATTCCCTTCATTCATGGTATTTCCGTTTCGTAAATAGTTGTGATCTGTTACCGTACTCATCTTAAGTCTCACTTGGTCAATCTAAATATATCTAGATTTCTTCACCTCTTTCCTTGTAAAGCAGTATTTTTCCAGTTTCTTTTTCCTCTACATTGTATTTCTCTGAATTCTTTACAATTCATTAGTACCATTCTAGTATTAAGTTTGCCCAAGGGTTTACACAGTTTTTATTAATGGCATACCTAGAGAAATCCACAAATTGTTCAGATATCAAGCAGGATGAAAATTGTTTGTATGTAATATATATGAGGAAGATGTGTATAGTACAAACGATCATGGAAAATAATTAAATTTTATCCTAATTCAATAATTTATCCCAGGATAGGTAGATAAACTCATTTTCTTGAGTATAATACAAGAAAAAATGTTTATATCTGTCCAAGTCAGTGATTCCCAAACTATAGGTCACAGCTGTGAGCAATTAGGATTAGCAGGTTCATGAGCCCCACAGAAATGTGATAGGCAGTGGGGAGAGTGGTGAGTGCTAAAAAAAAAAAATAAATGGTGCTTAGAAATCATTCATCTAACAGACACATACCATGCCTTCCAAAACTCAGAGGAGCACTGCCATGAGCAGGGAGTACTTCTCATGGTTCTCTGTTCCCCACCAAACCCCAGCCTGAGTTATGGCAGCTCAGAGTCTGGTCCAGCTCATTCCTGGTGGCTGTAGTATTTGGAACGTCCTTCTGAGCACAGAAAGAACATGAGGGTCACAGCAGTCTTCCACTTCTCACATACCTTCATCTACTTCTTTCTGACCCTTTTCCTCAGACATTTCACTTCCACTGTAGACTACAATACTGATTATGTAGGAACCACCTACTTTGGTCTCTGCTCTGTCCATCTCAGAGGAGGGCTAACAGGATAAAAGTATGTGTGATATATGGGAAGGACATCAAGTCTCAAAGTGCCTCATCTTAGCTGTTTCTTGTTCTTGTTTTCAGAAAAAAATCTGCAGGGCACTTATATCGCTTTTCATGATATCTCTTGAGGAACAAGCTCTATTAAGTATGTTAATTTTTGCCTGTATAGTGGTTCTTTGAGTCCTGCCCAAGTAAATGGTAGCAGAGAATCTTCTGGAGGAAGGATTCTTTGCCTTAGCATTGAGCCTCTGTCCCTTCATAGAGCTACCATAGCCATATGAGTTCATATAACCAAGATTTCTCCAGAGAGATCACATACAGTGCAAGGACACAAGCTCCTTACCTTCATCCTTCTCCTGCTGCCAGACTCTCTCCAAATGTCCTAATTCCTGAGCGTGCATCAGTTCTGAGACCCTGTTCTCTCTTTCTGTTTTCCTTGCCTGTGGCTTCATTCTTGCAGTCTTGTTCTTGTTGTCATACATATATCTCATCTTGTCTTTAAAAAATGGTTTTATTCCCCTGATTTTTGTCACTTTTTTTTAGATTTAATTCTTTACCTCCTAGTCATCTTATATGGTATGTTCATGTTTCTTTTCATCACTTTTAAGTTTATACACAAGTCTGCCTCATGAGCACATCCTTCTGCTTAATTTTTCTAGCCAAGCTTAAAAATAATTAAAAAAAATTAAAAAAAGACTGGTACATTATAAGTGGAATTAAGGACACTTACAAAGGGCTGGATGACATGAATCATATCCAAAGGCTAGTATTTCTTTGCAGGAGAGATCATATCTATATTTTCTTATGAGCATTGCTTAGCACCACAGAGATCACTCAAGCTTGACAAACATCTTTGTTCAAAGATTTTACAGTGAAAAAACTACTTATTCTTAAAAAAAAAAAAAAAGGTACTGTTATTATGTCCTTTTTCGTCCAGATACTTTAAAAAATGGGTTTGTTTTTCCTCTTTTCCCTACTTTATTTAATTTTTATTTCTTTTCTCTCCTGGGTGAATGAATGAATGAAAAGTGTCTGCGATGTTTTCTCACTTTTTCCATTTTCCTTCTGACACTCTGTAACTTTTCAAAACTTCCTCAACTTAGGATAAATTAAAGAGAAAATAAGTAAAGTGAAACTCAGTAGCTTTGTCACTCTATAACTTTTCAAAGGTGCAAAAAGTTTTTAAAATGCAACAGACAGAGTTATAGAATCTCAGATTTCTGTTGCTTTATACTTTTCCAGAGTGAAAGAGGTTTTTAAATTTACAGAGGTGCAAAGAAGTAAAATGAATAAATAAGGAAGAGCGAAATAGAGGTCATCATTTTTAATGCATGTCTTGTAGAAAGGGAAAGCTGAGGGCAAAAAGAAAACACAAAGAAAGAGTGAAAAGTCAGATCTGAAGCTATGTAAAGAAAATTGTACCACTTTGTGAACTATGAAATAAAAAATAATAAAAAAATAGAATTTCCATTTATTTCGTTATTCATGTATTTTCTTAATAACTTCAGTCTCCGATATGACCAAGATCTGTGAACCGAATTGACAGAGGTCCACAAAGTTCCAATTCAAAAAAGTGCATCTCCAAATTTATCTTTACATTTACCAGCTCAGTCTCTGGCACTTGGTCGGAGGCTGTAAATAGTGGTGAAGCTCGTTTGCGAAGGAGACGGAGCATTCTCAGAGGCCTCAGCTGTGAACGTGCTTCCCCAGGCACTAAATTTAAACAGGAATCTCATCACCCTCTACCCCAAGAGGAAGACACATTTCTTTGATGTTGCCATGATTTATACAAATAACTGTAGGATAGTAAATATTGCTGCGTGTGTTTTCCTTCATTTGCCACCGTGAATCTTGTGCTCAGTGCTGATGGCCCAGCTCCGGCAGCAGAAAGGGATCTGTCCCAGCCCTGGAGGCAGAGCATCTCCAGAGGCTCTGCTGGAGGGCTGCAGCCTGAGAAAGGCACTGGAAACAGATCTCTCACTTAGAAACGCAATCTTGCCAGGAAGAAACTACATGAATGACGTAAATTTGTGCTAAACATAGTGACCCAGTTGACCTCTCTTTTTTAACCTTTCTGAAATACCAGAAAACCCAGACTCCTGTTTTCCACGATGCTCCCTTGACCAAAGCTGAGCACCTTGTATGGCCTCTGCATCTGTGTTGGGGGAACCTCCTGTTCCAGCTTGGGATTTTAACCAACTGCAGTGATTAGGGTTGAGTTGCTTGACATCAAAAGAACTTCAACCTCCTCAGCAGGGATCTGGGTGAGTGTAGATAGTCTGAATGCCATCTCAAATCTGGAAAGTCCAAGAGATGCACACATTTAAATCCCAAAATGATTTTTGAGGCCAGTCTTGGGAAAGAGTTTGAGAGGTGGCAAGGCTGGTTTCCCAAGGCTTGCCCAGTGGCCTGGCTGGTTGAAGGTAGTACCTTCATGCAGAAACGTCCATCTTGGACTGCTGGAGCCCAGTCATACTCAGCCTCTATGCACCATGTCCTTACAGCCCACAAGCTATTCCATACCTGCTGGGACTAGGGAAGTATTTTCATCCTGTATTTAAAAATAAAAAACAAACACCTTCAAACACAATCCCAAAAAAAAAAAATAGTCATGTATGGTTCTACAAAAACTATAGATGAAAGTGACTGTATAGAGTTAGATTCATTTAACTTCACTGTGTATGTTAGCTGTAAATCTAAAGGAAGACATACAAATAAGGGTGGGGTATTTGTTTGTTTGTCAGATGACAATGATTATTGCCTTTACCTGTGAAACTGGAAAGATTATAGGAGATGATCCAGATTATTGGGTAAATAATGCGTATTTAAGAATATGACTCCGGCTGTTCCTTTTGCTGGTTCTTCATTTTGTCAAATGATTTATTTATAGTGTGTCTGTGCATCCAGTCCCTTCTGTGGATGATGTCATCTTTCTCATGTATTACACATGCTACACCCCAGGGAAAAAGGCAGCAGTGTGTCTCACCTTCTACTATTTCTTGTTCCTCTTAGGTAGTGCATATAGTTTATATACATATTTGTTTCAACTGTCACTGAGGCATCTATCAAAAGTATACATTTACAGAAAAAAAGAGGAAAATTACAGATGCTTGTTCAAGTTTATTTTCTCTATTACTGACATTTCAGATAGCAGACAAACTATTCTGTGTCATTCACTTAAGCCTTATTTGCAAACATATTCCCATAGTACTTTACATGTGTGATGGCTAACACTTAGCTTTGGAGAGGTTAATCAATCCAAGGCTAAATGGTGATTGCATGAAACAAAGCTAGTAACAAAAAGACTGGAGAAGACAAACAATCACAAAACCCCATAGCTTCTCCTGCTGCCACTTTCCCAAAGGAAAAGAAATGAGGAGGAAAGGAGGGTTGTTAAATATCTGTCTGGTTTTCTCAGTAAGAGGTCAATGGTTACATTTTAGTGTTACTTTATTAACTTTTGATTCTATTTATTACATATGCAAAATACGTAAATCTTTGACTCAGATTGCAAAGTTACCAGAAAGGAGGAAGATAAAAAGCAACTGGAATATCTTTACATATTTTGGAGGCAATCTATTTCTCTACAGTGCACTGGGCAATCTGTCTCATGCATTAACCTCCCAGCTGAGCAGGTTACAAGCACCTCTGGAGAGATAAAGAGAATTTCCAGTCCCTGCTAACTTTTGTGAGCTGGGAATTGGTGTCTGGCCCTTAGCAGACAAACTATGGTTTCCCTTGGAGAAAATACTTATTTCTTTGCCACTCTGCCAGTCCTTATCAGATATTCCCCCTGCTTCAAGGCTTGTCAAATCTTATGATGGACTCAAAAATTTTAGTTTTTTTTTTCCACAGCTGCAACATACAAGGCATCATGTATAGCTGGAACTAAGTGCCTGCTTTAAACTACAGTTGCTATAAATTAAATTGAAAATAACTTTTATGATAACATATTTGTACATGGCACCTCAAGTAACTGCTTTATGTTTCCCACAAAGGACAAGAATTTTGAATTCTTGGAATCTTTTCTCAAAAATTCTTTTTAATATATATCAGCTCCAATATCTTAGCTCTCTTACATGCACAAATGACATTAATATGCATGAGAGTGATATGCAGAGGGCAAGGTCTCAGAATCAAGATTCATTAAAAGGTTCTTAAAGGAGAATTTAACACAAAGAAAAAAAAATCATGGAGTTACTCTGTGAGTATGGATTTGACTAGAATATATCCTAATATAAGGTATACAGTAAGTAGTTTCTGATTTTTATACAATATCCTAAACAAATGGTTGTTGGACCAACTGGTGAATATCTCTTTCAAATCTATATCTGAAAATATTTGAGGTAAAATTAGTGATTTACTTCTTGAATAATCATAAAATTTATATATAGATAAACACACACACTTTTAATTTTATAAAATAAATATATGGTAGAAAAATGCATGTATCATCACCGAGGAAAATAGCTAGCTAAGCTTCAGATAAATGTGTAAGTTTCTGTCTGGGAAGCCTGAATCCATTAGTGAACTCAACTAATAGGTCAAGAAAAGTAATAGCCAAATAAATATTTTATTAGCATTTTGTGAAACTTGCTAATGGTTAAGCCTACTAATCCTACACTAGTGGGAATCTTCATTCAATATCAGGTCATTATTCAATAGATGTCTCCAATTTCATACAAAGTGACTTTCTGTGTGTGACTGGAGAAAGGTGTTTTCACATTAACTGAATTCTTGACTCTAGGATACAATGAAAGGTATTTGCTGCTGCTCTAACTTTTTTGCTGGTTAACTGATCACAGGGAATCAAGCAGCTGTATCAATCTGCATCCAAAAAGAATCACACTCATATTTAATCAGTTTTCATTTCATCGGTTTTCATAACTAAGTTTTCTCTTGAAACAGCAAATAAGGAAAATGCTGGTGTCAGGCAGGTGGAATATCCCTCAAGCTCAAGGTCTCATTCTCCAAAAATGCAGTGTGGAGACACAGCCCTCCAAGCACCTCCAGCAATTTAGCAGAGAATTTGTCTGACAATATCAGCATGGAGATGGGCTTGCATATTCCTGTCCTCGTCCCTTGTAGAACCAAGTTTTAACTTCCGGAGACATCATGTCCTCCCTTTATACCCCAACTGTCTCATCACAAGAGACTGGTGGAGACTGAGGTTGCCATATGTTCCATATGAAGCCGGGGATGACATCAGGCAGCCCCAGTGCATTTTGCTGGCTGGTTCATCTGGGCACGTTCATTCCTCAGAAATGCCAATTAACAAGGACTGATCCTGATAGCCCCAGCGGCAGAGGCAGCTCCCTGGTGTTCAAGGCACTTTGGAAATTATCCTATTGAGGCAGGCCTCTCATATAGGTGCTAAAAACCCGAGTATAGAGCTCAGCGGGCAACTCTTTGTAGGCAAGCTGTGTTTCTTGCCTTTCTCTTTTACCTTTGTTCCTTTTTCTCCTTTTTCCCTAAGACAAGCCTACTCTACTCTGTTTTTCCTGTTATCTACAGGAGAATCTGTGTCTAAGTTCAAACTTAGATGGTATTTGTGAATAACACTGTTATACTGGCAGAACATGTATGGAGCAATAAACCATTGAACATCAGAAAAGTCATCGAGATCTGGTGCAGATGTACCATTTTGTTTCAGTACTAGTATAACCCAAGTAAGTTAGAAACTTGTATACTCCTTTATGCTTTTTTAGCTTTAGTTTCATCTCTTATCCTCAGCATCTAAAAAAAGAAAAAAAATCATCCTTGTTTGAAGCAGGGACCTATGTGATGCAGTGATCACTGAGGTTAGATCATAACACCGTTGTGCGGATCAAGGGAGTGTTCCTTTCTCGGGACTCTAAATTTACTAAATTATGTTAATATTTAAGCAGGAAAAATACTTAATGACTCCCTCTTATCTAGTCCAGATAGATTGATTTCTTTTCCTAAGAGTGCAGTTTATGAAAATATTGTCTAAACTAACTGAGAGTGCTAGAAGAACCTACACTGTACGGTTCTTATGTATAATTTAAATAGCAATTTCAAGGCTCCAGTGCTACAGCTGTTCAACATATAAATTCTCACTCAGCTCTGCAGTTGGAGGAGATTCAATAGAAGTGATTCCACAATTGATTTCAGTAGGTGTTTTGACTACAAGGGGAGAACAAAATTGGCCCACAGTATTTGTAAAGTGCTTTTGGATTCTTGGGAGTGAAAGCACTGCAGTGTAAATCGTTATCATTTTATTAGCTGGAGCCCTCTCCTCATCCCAAACTCTCTAAGAAATTTCCCAGTTTTAAAAATTTTGTAGCCATAGTCTCATTCTTGTGGCCCTCCTGTTGAAGATAAGCCCCCATGTAAACAGGATTGCAATAGTTGTAGAACTGACACTGTCTGTAACGAGAGGCGGTATGGATGGATCAGTAATATAGCAGGAAGGGTTTTAGGGCAAATTCCTTTCTGCTTTGCCTTTGGCCTCATGACTTTTGCATTCTAGTTGTAGACAGTGGTGACAGCTTCTCTCCGAGACTATTCCATAGATTAAGGCTAAGGTATTCTCCAAAATTACAGGGGCTTTACAGTCAAGGTTCTGCAGAGGTAGGGTTTATAACCTGTAGCTACGTCTATGCTAGTAAATTAAACCAGGGTTTGTTCCCTGGATCCGAGGCCAGCTGGCATGATCTGGCCACATCTATGCTATTAAACTCTCTTAGTTTCCAAAACAGAGTGGCTGAATCCAAACTGCCTATTGGGAATGATCTTTGGCCCATGCTAATTTCCAAATTGTTCCAGTGATTTCTTGGAAGAGTGCTAGCATTCACCAGCCAAAACCATGTCAGGGATTTTATTCTAACAATTTAACAATACAGACAGCTGAGTTCCAGTGCCTGGACTAAGTGCTGACTCTGGTTTTAATTTCTTAGTCTAGATGTGCTTTCTATCTCTTCCCTGTGCTTTCTGTTTCCTGAGCAAATGTTCTACCTACAGGATACCATATCTAAAAAGAGCTTGTCATCTGTTGTCAGAAAAAAAACTATGAACTCACTTGAGGTCTTGAGTGGACAGAGATGTCTACTGTGAAATCCTAAGAGCTGTCAGAGACACCAAACATATCCCGTTTTTACAGTCAAGCTGTAGACAGCTCCTCACCCAGCACGAAGGTTGAGCTCAGAAATCTGCCAGGGATGGCCAGCTGGAGCCAGGTGTCCAACTTCTAGGTGCTGCATCACTTGCTGCACATGCTCTCATGTCAGTATATTTATTTAAAAGGATTTAAATAAAGTTGCAAATGCATTTTTTTCCTATATTGTTCCTTAACTTTGTATGACTGATACAGCAGCTTTAGTAATGTTTGTTCAAATAGATTCATGCATGAAAGACTGTGATATATATCAATATTTACATCTGTCCATTTATATATAAAATATATGCTCAGGAAAATGCTGGAGGGAGAACATGTGTGCAAGAAATTGCCATAAGGAAAGCAAAGATAAGTATTTTAGAAAATCTATTGCCATAGTCTTCTCAAACGTTTTTAGCATTACAGTGAATACTTTCCAATTGTGTGTTACTTTGTATATATCTTTGCTTGTCTTCCAAATGCCTAATACATTTGTGGAAAAATGTAATATTTTACATCTGACTGACTAATACAGTGAAAACATGCAAAAACATCTAGTCACAAAAGCTCTGCTTTGAGGCTGCAGAATCGACTCAGATCATTGTGACTACATCAAGATTCATATTTCAAACGGGCAGTTATTGGGGGAGGGGGATATTTTTGCTGTTATTTCCCCTTTTGCAGACACTAATACCCCACTATTCTGTTTATGGAGCAATTCACATCAACTTGAGGCAAAATAGGGATGAATAGTTTTATCAGTTTAAGTAGGCAGTATTCATAAATGTAGTTGACTTCAGATGAATCCTTCTGCCTGCAGAACTGTTGGCTTTGATAACCCACAGCTGATGAATGACCACATACAGCTGAGGAAAGCAAAGCTGATTTTAGGCTATGGCTGTCCATAGCCTAAAAAAGAGATAGTAGTAGAAGTTTCCAAGGACACAAATGGGTGGAAGGTGGGCAGCTCTCAGTGATTTTGTACCCTTTTTCTACGCTTGAAAAGAGAAAGAAAGGCAATGCACAGCAGTGCTACTGTCAGGGGAGCAGTTTGGTTCTGATCTCTAAAGAGTATGAGCACTAAAACTCAATGAACAAGGTGAATGAAATTAGGTGAATGAAAGGCAGGCTTTACAGAGATTTAGGGAATATTACTACAATAAGATTACGCAGACAAATGAAGTCTTATCAAGTAGAGGCTAGGTGCAAGTGTAAGCTCCTTTACAAATAATTAGACACAAACCAGAAGTTCTTCGTTATAGTACTGACTAGAAAAAAACAATCTGAACACATATAAATTTATTGCAGAATTTTAACTCAATGCATATTTGGTGTCCTAGAGGAAAAAAACAATACTTATGCATATGAAATGCCAACATGCCACATTAAAATGAAACTTAATGGAACAATTATAACTGAGATCTAGATTTTTATTCTTTCTATGCATTTCTTGGGCTGCCTGTTGTGCTTGCGTGCAGATGATTCCTGCCTCATTCCCTATGTACCCTTCAATATTTGTTAACATTCTAATTTGAGAAAGTCAGTCTTGTGTTTTAAAGTATACACATGAGTCAATTTTGGTTGAAGATAATAACCATCTTTTAAGTGAATTTGTGGATTTGTCAAAAAGGTGATCTGTCAGAGACACTTTAGCTTATGAAAAGGTCAGAGTAATGCCAATTAATGTAAAAGCCAGATTTCAAGAGAAAGGGCCAAGATCCTTTTACTCTGACTATGGTGGGAATTGTCGTTTCTAGAGCTGGAGATATTTGTGGGTTTGTTTTTGATTTTTGTTTTTTTATTATTATTATTCTACTAAAATTTTAATAGGTTATGAAAAGATTATCTTAAATCTTATGAAACTCCAGGGATAACACTCTCAAGTCCAACAGATGAAAATCATCTGAAGTTCTCAGGACCTTAAAGTGTAGATTTTAATGGACACTACATTCCAGCCATTTACAGTGGTCCAGCTACAAAACATTTTAATAAAAACGCAACTACATACATATATGCTTGTGTTAACTCTGTAATGATGCAAATGTGTTTGAGTATCTGTGTGGGCCTGTTACATACACTCCATGTTTTCATGTATTTCTTCTAGAGTTAGACCTAAGATTCAAACTTGAAAACATATTAATCAAAACTGAAAAGCCAAGTAAATGCTTTTTTTCTTTCCCTCAAACATGTGCTTCTACTCTTTCTTTCGTATAAAACTGAGCCAACACCCAGGCTGCACAATACCTCCACAATGATAGTTTTAAGATGTGATAACTTGTGGTTTACCAATGCAAAAATACTTTCAAACACTGGATAGGAAAGATTCCCAATATGTCACGTAGAAATTCCCTTTGGCAATAATAAGGCCCGAAGTAACAGAACTGAAATTCAACTTTCCAGTGAGGTAATGACACTTCTCACTCAGGAGGAACCAAAGACTTCAGCTAGAGACATTTGAGATAGTATGGAGATAACCTTAGTCTGTTTTTGAGGGTTTCTAGTTTGTCTTTGGTTACGTACAATGAGACTTGGATAAACAAACTCTACAGGAATTAAAAAAAAACAAACCCAAAACACAAAACAAAAACCATGGAATACTGTCAGTGCATTGTTTGAAAACCTTCTAAAATACCTTGAAAACATTTTTTGAAACTTTTTTGATACGTACAGAAAGGATAGTGGTATGATGGCTGTATATAAAGATTTTATTTCACTGATTTACAATGACCAGCTTAAACTTCCTATTTTTACTATGATGTCACATTCAAACCCTTACTTCACATCAGTTACACATCTCCATTCACACAAAAAATACTACTACAACAGACTTTTGAAATTATATAGAGTGCTTTCAGTGTTCTCAGTAAGTTTGATAAGTTAAACATAAATCATTACTTGTCATCCAAGAAGTGTTTTTTTGGAGAAAGGAGCAATTCAGCTAACTCTGTTGGGATAAAGAAAGCACAGAAGCAATGGGAAGAACTGTGCTGAAGAGCCATACAAAATTATCTGGAACCTTTTGTTTGGTGAATTGACTCTTTCCAGGTCTAAAAGTTTGTATCAGCTACAGCTGAAGTTGATTAGATTTTTTCTATTTTTTTTCCTGGATATTAGGAGTAACCAACAACCCCCCAGTGGGAAGGAAGGTATTATCAGTTGGTACTTTCATCTCTATGTACAATTGCAAAAGTATGGACATTAAATATGAGCAAGAGAGAGATGTGCCTTGTGTACTTTTTGGAATATGGGTATATGCTTACAGGTAGGAGGTCTAGAAGGTTAATTTCAGCAATAGATGGCTTGTGGTAATTGTAAATTTCAAATTTGTAACAATATAACTCCATCATTTCTATAAAACAATATTTAATATACAACAAACTTTCACCACATAAACACATTAAAACCACCTTTTTATAGTTCCAAGAATTGATTACAGGGTTCTCATAAAAACATTTTCATAACTAGAATCTTAATACAGAATGATTTTTTTTCTATGCCAAAATACATTTAGATGGTAAATTATTTGTAGAAAAAGATACAGAGAGAAATGGGGTTTGCTGGCATGTAATCCATCTTATTTCATTCTTTCATGATCAACTTTAAAGCAATATCTAAAATGTTTATCATAAAATACTTTATTGTCTTATCCAGAGTCTTAACCAGAAAGTAAAATAAAAAGGAAGTTAATTGGCTTATTCTCTGTTTCAGTGTCTCTCAGTGTGCCCAGAACAGCACTTACTCTCTGAACGTGCTACCTTGACCACATCTGTCGAGGGTTTTTTTTGAAAGACATAATATTCCCATCGACTTTAAGCTTTGGGTGCCCACAGAATGAAGAGTGGATTCACTATAATAGCTGAAGTGCGTTTCCCAAATGCAACACCGGAAAAAAAAAAAAAAATCCACATAAAAACACGTAGGAAGATTGATCACACAATTTTATTAGAGTCTTTTGAACAATTGCATTATGTTGTTCCTTTATTTAAAAACTCTTGCAAAAAAAGACATTGGAGTGGACTGGTTTCAACCCTGAGCATTAACACTGCATATCAAGTACTGTAGTAAAGAAGCTGGTTAAGTTTGTAGCACTAGCACAAGTCACTGATATTAATCCTCTAGGTGATCAGGTTTTTACAAAAAAAATACATAGTTTTCAATAAATAATGCTTAATTTTACAACTTTGATACAGCAATGTCATACACTGTTTTGACACATACTAAACTCTGCATGCTATATAGTCTACTAGAAGACAAAACTTTGCCATGCATTTTCTTTTTCTAGTGCTAGAAAACACTTTGTCCTCCAGTGCATTGCCTCAAGCAGCCTTTACCATCTTCCTTCTCTCACAGCAATAGGCCGTGCACTGGCATGCAAAAACCTCAAGAAAAGGTTTCCCCCCCACCATCACTCAGACTTCTAAACAAAAGTACTTTTCAGCTTTTCCCCCCAAGACCTGGAGTGGCTATGAAAACTAATTTCATGTGGCCTTGAAAAGTCTTTGAAATTACATATTTTAAAAGTGTCATGCTTGAAAAACTGCTCTAAAACATTCAATTTCCCCCACCTGTGGCCATCATGCAACATCATTGAAATGTTGTAACCATCAAAAGTCCCACACTGGAAAACAGGCCTCCATTTTAAAACAGCCCACCAAAAAAATGAAAGGAAAGAAGAAAAAAAAGTATCACAGCATTTATGTAAAGACTCCAAAACGCCAACATATGTACAAGAGCAAAAACCAGATACAAATTGGAAATGAACTAACAATGGCATATAACTCTTCTCCCTGGCTTCGCCAGGAGTTGAGGCAAGTTGGTTTTGGAGATAAGCAGGACGATGGAAACAAAAACAAACTGTGACAATGGGAGTTCCTGGATTAATCATTATTATTTGATCAAATTTCTTCAAGCGGTAAATCAGTGTCTTGATTTTCTTGGAAGCAGGAATTACCAAAATCTAAAGCCCTAATTAATAACATATAATTCTAAATCAAACCTGCTTCTGAGTATTCGCAAGTCTTAGAAGTTTGGCGCCCTTGCGCTTTTTCATCCTGCAAGATTGCACTTCACAGAAAATCCAGATGTTGTAGCTAACCACAAAAGAAGAAATTTGATTAATTAATAAGGATTGAAACCTCCATTCTCACACTTCCAGGTTGTTGTTCATCATTGAAAACCATTCACCCCTTCGTATCCATATTGCTTTAGGGGTTTCCTTGTACCTACAGAAGTCATTCCTTTGAAATTGCTGTCAATCACAATTTTCTAAGAGTTTTTAAAATATTCCTATCTTTGCACTGGCATAAGTATTGGGTTTTCTAAGACAATCTCAACCCAAAGAAGGTATTACTTTTATACATGAAATATTATGAACTTTTGTTTCCCTTTTTGTAAGTCATTCTACATTTTCTGCACATTTGTGCTTTATATTGAATATAAAAATAGGTCTTTAAAACTCTATTTACTTTAAACTCACTAAAAAACTACTTGCTTGTGAAATTCTCTTACAAATTCACTGCATCCATGTAGAGAAGATAAAACTAATTAGGCAGTTAATTGGTATAGGTAGTGTGCAAAAAAATTAAGGAAAACAAAAACAATCACAGCCTTCGATGTGGGTGAGGGGAAAGGAAATAAACCAAAGGAATACAACTGTAGAGTAGGGGAAATGTAAGGCAACTCATTGTGTTAAGATTTCGTTGTTTGTTTTTTTCCTGGCCATGCTTACAAATGAAGGTTAGGAGGAACTAAGACACTATCCTGCCAGCAGCCCTTGAGGCAAAAACTCCCATTAAACTCAATGGGAATTTTTTTTTTTTTAACCAGTGCAGGTTTAAGGCCTTTCTAGGCAACAATTGTGAAGATGTAAAAATGAACTTCATGAACTGTGTTAAGTATCAAACACCTAAACATTATATGGCCCTGACTGTGACCCCACACCAGTTTCACCTTGGTGTAACAACAGAGTTGCACTTTCCTTAAACAGGCCTGAGTGAAGGATCAGACTGCACGCATGCAAATCACATTCAATAGACTTGAAGAAGTGTCATCTGAACGACAGTGAATGTCTAAAGAGCATGTAGCACTTAAAGGATGCTTGGAATGAGTCTGTCTACCACATTTGTAAAAGACTGCACTTAAAGGAAAAAATATTTCTTAGTTGTGGTTCTTTTATAAAGGAAGAGAGGAAAAACATAATGAAAAGAACAAAGGGAAAAGATGGTAAGTTTACAAAAATGTGCACTTTAAAATTAAAAAGAATCATGTTTGATTAGGTTTCACATTGAATTGACATTCTCAGTGTTACCAAGTAAATTGTCTTTCCACATAAAAAAAGCTCATTTTCCTCCCTTCTATCACTGAGTCCTATTATACTTAGAGTAGTATTGTACAGAGACAAATGCAAAGAATGTGGGGAAAAAGGCCACAGGAGATACTAAGCCTGCAACAGGACTGCTCTAGCATGTCAACAAGGATTCCTACGTACACTAGAAAATAAAAGGAAAGAGAAACAGGAGGCATGAATGTTATTAGATATGACAAAAGTAAAAAAAATTGAGAGTAGCTTAGCAGATGCTATTTTTCATGATTTGAAGATCGTTTTCTACTCTCACTGATATCAGCAGGAGCTTAAGCATTTAACAGCATCAAACTTCAGCCTTAACAGTGTAGTGGCTTAAACAGAACACTACCCATTTTTCCCTTGAGCAACATGCAACAATAAACTCTGAAATAAAAGAAACTCAACTGTCTGGACAAAAATTGTCGCCCTGCACCATATACCTTCACTCAAAATATTCCTCTGATATAGTATTGTATAATTCCCATCTAGAAGAAAGAAAAGATACCGTTCTGAGTGGGTATCATACTATTTGACTAAAGTAGACCTGTTGCTATTTTTAAAACATGCCTGACTGCTCTGTACTTGGATCTTTTAAATCAGTTATCCTTGACTAGTATTTTAAATGTTAATTTTAAAAACATTGTCCAAAAATATATGCAAGTCAAAACTATTGCAGGCTGAGACACAGACCTTATTACAATGCAAACTAAATGCAGCCCATATTTGACCATAATCGTTCATAACTCATTGAACATCTGTAAAGCACAAATGTTTAACGACACTGCCTATTATCACTTTAACAAACAAGGATGCATATCAGAAGAAAGGGACTGGAAGAACAAGTCCCCATACTCTTATGATAGCTTGAAGAATTACTAAGAGAATTTTGGCTCAGTTTTAAGACTTGGAACCTGATCAACTTACTCCATCACCCTAGCTCAAAACCGGATTTTCGATAGCAGGATAGTGAATGGCTAGGCTAGAGCTCTTCAGTGTATCTATTTTCTTTCACTCTTTTGCCTTAGAAGAGATAAATGTCATTTGTTTTCAATCTGATTTCTAAGTTATTACATGGAGAACACACTAATCATTTGAGACCAAAAACTGAAAATTCAAGAAACTCTGTTTTATTGAGGACTATCCATTGCCAAGGATATCTTGTATATTGTAATTAAGTTTGTTTTAAAACACAGTTTCTCATAAAGAATTATCACAATGCAAGACATAAATTTGAGTTCCCAGATATGCTATATCTCTTTTCTGATAGCAAAGATTTAGGCCAAACAACTTTTATTTAGAATCATGAGTGTTTTATTATTATTATTATTAGAAAGAGATCAGATTATATTAATCATTTTACTACCAGTTTAACTAACCTAAGTAAGATATCTCACCACTTAAATGCCTAACAGTTGTCTTTGATTAAACATAACATGCATGCAGGTTTTAATGTTATGTTTTATTATGCCTTACAAATGTGTATGCAGGATTTTCATTTCAGCAAGTCTGAAAGCCTGTAGCAGTGGTTGCCACCAAAACACCAGCACAGTGAATTGTCCCTGTAAACAGCTGGATCATTAATTAATGGAGAAAAAAAAAAAAAGATAAAAAAAAAGACTACTAATGCCTATCTGATAAAAAGTAAACTTCTTGAGAAACAAACTTCCACCTTGCGAGTCTGTTTATTGCCATCAGCGGTTATTTCAGAGCGCGCAACTGAAATCCGATGGCTCCTACGGTTCAAAAAAAAAAAAAAAAAAGCACACTGACAAAGTCTGCTCACCTACAGCAGAACCTCGTACCCCCCCCATTCCTTCCTTCCTTCTTTCCCGTGCCCCGGCCCGGGGCGGCTGTCGCCGGGGCCGCCCCGCCGGTCCGAGCGCTGCCCTAGGGCGGAGGAGATGCAGCACCGCTACTCCGAGCATCTCCGCGTCAAGTATCGCCCAGGCTACTACTGCTCAAAAAAGGGAGCGGAGGGAAAAAAAGCGCAGCGGGGAGAAGACCGGGGGTGAGCAGGGGAAGCCGCGTCCCCCGCGGCGGTGGAAGCGGGCACCCAGCCCCGCCGCGCCTCCCGCCCGGAGCCCGCCTCCCTGGAAATGGGATGCGGAGGACCAGCGGGGAAGCCGGGCTCATCCACCAGCGGCTCGGGGCGGGGGAAGCCGAAAAGACCCGGGGGCGAGCCAACCTGCCGCCGCCCGGCCCGCAGCGAGCCCCGGCCCCGCCTGACGGTGACCCTCGCCACCAGCGGGTACCCACCGGAGCCCCGCGGAGCAAAACGGGGGGGGGGAGGGAAAAGGCGAAAAAAAAGGAAAAGAAGGGAAGCAGTCCTTACTCTCCTTCCCCCCTAGCTACGGTCCCGCACAACAGCCTACAGCTCCCGCTCCTCCGCGGGCGAGGGTGACAACACGGCATCTCCAGCGTTACTTCTACAGATACTAATAGCGATACGAGTTTCTATCAGTTCCAGCTGATTTATTAAAATCGTCAAGATACAGACTTTCAGCATTAAAAAAAAAAAAAAAACAGGCTATGATGTTGACAGTGCACAAGTCTGCTTTCGCCATCATTTGCTACAAAATATGCAGATGGTCTGTACTTTAGATTATATTGCACAACATGAGAAACTTTTTTAACTATGTGCCTTTTTTCTTTTTTTTTTTTTGCTAAAATCGAGAATCCAGTTTCATACCTTCCATCTGGGGCCCCATCCACATATCACAGCGTATGAGATACATAAAGTCCTACTATAGTACAGTACATATACAATCTTTTAAACTAAGATAACAGCTCTGAGGTCTATATCACCATTTTCAATAAATCTTTACCTACAAATATTGAACAAATCTGAACTATAGCTGTACAAAAAAAGTGTTTGTTTCTTTTTTTTTTAAAACCACAAGGCCTTTAGATGCAAGGATTATTTTTTTTAAAATTTTAATCCTTTTAAAACCAGGACGTAACGTACCAACAAACTTGCATGCTAAAAACAGAGAAAAAAAAAGAAAATAAAAGGGAAGAAGTGCCTGAAAAGTCTTACTGAAAAAACACAGCAAGAATGTTCCCTTTTCACTGTACAAAAATACGCCTGAAAATATATTAATTTTTAAAAAAGACTGAGGTCTGTTATGTATCAAAAATGTTTCAATACCTTTTTGTACTGAGGTCTAGGCTGTCTGGTATTCAATCAAGGAGGTATAAGGGAACAAGTTACAAAAAAAAAAGTTGGCAAGTAGAAATCACATTTGTAAAACCATAAACAATTTGATCTGAAAAGTAAACTCTGATCTTAAGTCAGTTCAGTTATTTGTAAGCGTTTGTACAGTCTGCATTTTTTCAAGCTCCCTGCAGCTTTGTTAAGAATCGGATGCATAGAAGACATCAGTTTTCTCCCTCCAAAAAAAGTTGCAATGGTCCCTTTCGGAAAAATAAAAAAGTTAAAAAAAAAAAAATCAGAACAGTTCTTTAAGATCTCTCACGGGAAAAAAAAAAAATCCACAAACCCCCTTGAGTAACAGTTGTGCTGCCAAAAGACTTCTTTGCAGACCATCTTCCAGACTTCAATCAGAGACCGACAAGCTTCAAACAGCGCCTTCTGTATCTTTTTTTCCCCCAGTCCCATTTGCCTTTGCTGTTGTTGTTGTGATCACCAAATGCAATAAAAATTAAAAAACACAAAAATAATAATAATAAAAAAAATTAAAATCACAACTCCCGGGCTCGGTACTAACTTCGAGATTTTTTTTTTTTTTCAAAAGAAAACAAGACTTTTTTTTTTTTAAGCATCATCATCAGCATCATCATCATCACCACCGGCGTCGCGTCGCTCTGGCTCCGCCGCTGCCTCTCCTCACCGCCCGCCGCCGCCGCCCCCGCTCAGTACGTGAACACCAGGTCGGAGAAGTTCGCCTCCAGCCAGTCGCCCGCGATCATCTCGCTCAGCTCCGGGGTGCAGTAGTCGGGGAACTCGAAGTGGGAGCCGAGGCTGCCCTCGCTGAAGGAGTCCAGGTCCTTGTCCACCAGCGAGAGGGAGAGGTTGCCGGCGGCGGCGCCCGCCCCCAGCTCGGCGGCGGCGTGGCCGTGCTGGGAGAAGTTGAGGCTGAGGTCGAAGAGCAGGTCGTCCGCCTCCTCGCTGCCGGCCGACGAGGTGGAGATAGAGCGGGAGGAGGCCGGGGAGAGGCCGGGCGGCTGCTGCGGCGGCGGCGGGCCCTGCTTGGTGATGTTCTTGAAGCTGTAGTAGAGTCTGCTGCCGCCGCCCGCCGCCGCGGCGCCGCCCCGCACCTCCTCGTAGAGGCTCGCCCCCTCGGTGGACTCCGCCGAGGAGCTCAAGGTGGGACTCGCCGGCACTTTGGCCACGTTGTACCGCCGCAGCTGCTGCGGCCCCGGCTCCTCGTCGTCCTCCTCCTCCTCCGCCTCCTGCTTGATCCGCAGCTGCAGCTCGTCCTCGTCGTCCTCTTCGTCCTCCTCCTCGTCCATGAAGACGCACTTGACCGTCTTGGTGCTCACTTTCAGGGTGCCGAAGACGTACTCGTCTCCCGCGTAGTCCCCGTGGTGGGCGGCTTTGGCTCCCGGCTTGGGGGGCGAGGAGGCGGAGGAGGCTTTCAGCTTGCTACACTTCTTGCTGGAGCTCTTGGCGCTTTTGCTGCCGCCGCTGCTGGTGGGTGCGTTTTTCTCCGGACTTTGGCTGGCGTTGGGCTTGGCCGACGGGTCCATTTTGGGCTTTTTCCTGGGCCGGTATTTGTAGTCGGGGTAATCGGCCATGTGCTTGAGCCGCAGCCTCTCCGCCTCCCGGATGAAAGGGATCTTCTCGCTGTCCTTCAGCATTTTCCACCGCTTGCCCAGGCGCTTGGAGATCTCCGCGTTGTGCATGTCCGGCGACTGCTCCATGATTTTTCTCCTCTCGATCTTAGACCACACCATGAACGCGTTCATCGGTCTCTTTATGTGCCCCGACGCCGTTTTGCACCAGTCCGGATCGCTCTCGTCCAAAGCGACGGGGCTGCAAGCCATGAACTCGCCCTCTTCTGTGTCCATCGCTTCCCGGGGCAGGTTGCTCTCCGCCTCCGTACTTTCCGCTTGCTGCACCATGGTGGGCTCTTGCCGAAGCGCCGCTCTTCCCGCCGCGCCGCTCCCCTCCGAGCCAACAAAGCCGCTCCGCCGCCGCCCCCTCCCACTGCCGCCGCACCTTGCCCCTGCTGCGAGCCGAGCCGAGCTCTCCGCCGCGCTGGAAGGCGGACCCCACGGGGCGACCGGCGGGCGCTGGCTGCTGCCCGCAGCCCCGGCGGCCCGCTGCGGCCGGGCCGGGCTGGGCTGGGGCGCGGCTGGGCTCGTGCGCTCGGCGCCGCGCTCTGCCCGTGCCCCGGCCTCGCGCCGCCGCCGCCCGCCCTGCCCCGCCGCGCTGCGCCGCGCGCACTCCCCGTTCTGCAAAACTCCCGGCTCCTCGCCCAACTAGTTATCAGCGTTTCATATGGGTGACATCACTCCCGCCGCCGGCCAATAGCGACGCTCGGCCGCGCCCACCGGCACGCCCACCGCCTTTATCGCCGCCCCCCCCTTCACTCCGCGCTGACACACCCCCCGTGCGAGGGGCGGCCGCGCGCGGGGGGAGGGGGCCGCCGGTTCTTGGCGGCTCATCCGTCCCTCCGCCCGGGAGGCAGCGGCGCTACGGGGGGCTTCGCCCACTGGCCTCAGCTGCCGGGGGGCGCGGAGCGAGGCGAGGCAGGGAGGGGGCCGGCGGCGGCTCCCCCGTGGCCGGCTCCCCCGTGGCCCACTCCCCTTCGGCAGCCGCGGAGCCCCTCGCGCGGCTCGGGGCGGCGGGCGGCAGGGGGCGCTGGCGCTCCGCGGCCGCCACAGCGGCGGCGCGACGGCCCCTCCGGCGGGAGCGGGGGAGTCGGTGCCATCCCCGCCGCCTTCCCGCCGGACCGGGCTCCGGCGCCTTCTCCTGCTCCTTGCCGGCGGGTGCGTGCGTGCGTGGGGCAGCTCTCGCCAGGGGACGGTGCCTTCCGCAGCGCGGCCGCGGTGGTCGGCGGCGCGGGTCCGCCCACGGCCGTCTGCTCCGCAGCGCAGCCGGGGCCGTGAAGGCCCCGGAGGAACGCGCTGGGCGCCGCCGCTCCCTGCCCCCACGGGCACCCTGGGGCTTGCTTCGGTGGCTCGTAGGCAGCGAACGGGCCTGCGGGGTCTCGGGGCAGGGCTTGGCACGCTCCTGCGGCGGGGGGATCCGGTTGCCGGCGGATGCGGACGATGCCTCGGCGGCCCCGGCCTGCTGGGTGGCGGTGCCCGCTGCTCCTCAGGGCCAGGCCTGCCCGGGGCGGGAGGGAGGTCCCCCTGGCCCCCGGGGAAGGCCCAGGCTGCCCGCAGGAGGTGAGCCCAATAAGGGAGGTTATCGCACCCACCTGGAGGCGTTTCCCCGCGTGGTGTAGGCAGAGGATAAAGGCAGTTTCCCCAAAGGGATGAAAACTTCCAGCAAGCATCTAACAGCGCTTATTTTTTGTTTGTTTGTTTTCCAGAAAGCATCCAGTTATTCAACGATGTTGTGATTATTGCAGAATGCCCATAGCGGGTCCAGCTATTCCGGATAATACCATGTTTGTTTTCATCATAGAGTTTATGAAATCTGAAGCTAACGGTGTATTTGCTTGTGGTCATTTTGCTTTGCAAACCCTGTGCCGAAAAAGAATTCTCATACTGTTCTGTGGACCCCTTTTTGCGTTTTTCTAACTACCTTTTACAGTTATTATCAAGGCAAAAGTTTAATAAGTTTTGTGATGGATGCTGGCACGATGGCAGTGAGAGGGATGAGCTCTGGCACAGCCTCTCCTCTGTCAGAGTGCATCCTATGAACTGGTGCTAATGGGGCAGCAGGTCCCCTGGTACATCATCCTCTAATTAGCACTGTGGTTCATTTTGCTCAGACCACAGCAAAATTACTGTGTTTGGATGATGTGGCTATGATATCATAAGGCTGCAGAGTGACTAGTGCTGTTACAGGAACAAAAAAAACCCAAGAATTACTCACCTCTTTTAGCTTCATGGATACATTAGGGCTACCAGGTCTCAGTTGCACTTGTCAGGAGTCAGGAGGAGTTTGAAGGAGTAGACAAGAGGCAGATACATAGTGTCGTGTCAGTTCCCCTGCCTGATCCCAACTGGATGTACGGAGTAGAAGGAAAGGACATTGCTTAAGAAGGTTCAGTTACTTCATTGTAAAGGTGGATTTTGAAAAATACTGCTCTGCTTCTCCATGAGGGCCCCCGGGAGGGATTTTTCTTCTGAGGCTTGCTGCCACCTCTTTCTCCCCTTCTGATTGCTCCTCGTGGTGCGATCTGGCCCCGTAATAATGCCTGTCCTTTGGGAGATAGGAGGTAAAATGGAAAATCAGCCTGGCAGGGTTCTAAACATGTCATAAAACGTTACAGTTTAGCGAAACCACATGACGAGGGCACAGTACCTTCAGGAGTGCCTGAGTTCGTATCGTGGCTGTGGGCTCTCTAAGGAGGGCTGTTGACAGGACGTTCTTCGAAGAGGGCTGTGAATTTGGCACTTTCCACGCCATCCGGGTGAGGACTCGCTCAGATCGGACTGCTGTAGAGCTGTCTGTGTGGCAAGGGTTTCAGAAAGGGTGAGAGTATGTTTCTCGTAATGATGATGTGGACAGGAGTCTCGAGAGATACATAGCTGACTGGCTGCCTCTAGGGAAGGCAGCTTTACTGCTGCTGGGACCCTATTACTAAAACGATACAGGATACCGAGTGTCTCAGTTAATTCTATTTCTCAGTATTTTTCTGGAAATATCAGTATTCAGATTACAAAAAAAACCCAAAAAACAAAAAACAATTGCCCCTATGAGAAATTCTGAGTTTTTTACATGAGTTTTGAATCCAGGTAGAAATAATGGTGTAGTTTTTTTTTTAAAATGAAGCATGTCAAAATGTTTTAATTTGTTGGTGGCGTTTATGGGAGATTTCATTATGTCACTTAATTACATAAAAGTCAAGCTGATGAAATGAAAATTGAGTGTTTCCTCAACTTCCTGTGAAATGAATCAAAAAGATGAATTTTCATAAAATACTGTTATTTTGTCAAATTGGTGTTTTCCAAGAACAATGAACTATTTTGGAAAATTTTCAGTCAATTCTAATGGAAACCGTATAATCAATATTGGTAAGACATTTTGGTGTCTAGAACTCCATCCACCAGGGTGACGGAATCTGACATTTAACACATCAAGATCAGGAGAGGTAATTTTTAATAAAACTTTGGTGTAGATTGGAGCCACCATCGTTACAACAGACTTTGTCTAGCATGTTTCTTCTTCATGCATGTCCCTGTGAAGAAGCATATTAATACTATGAGCATCACATAACTTTCATAAATCCCATTTTTCTATTTTTCTGGTATATCTAATTTTCTGAAATGTCTTGGCAGCATTTCAATTTTTCCTTAGTGATCTTTTAAATATAAACAGCATTACTGTTTTCTCATGCTTGTTAATGTTGCGTTCTGAATGGTTTTTGTTTTATTTTGAAGGGTAGTGCTAGGAAGATAATGAAGCTGAAAACAGACTGATAAATAATAGCCCCACTCAAGATAAAATTATCTTGAGGATTTTAGAAATCTGATTAAAACATGTACATCAATAAGTAGATATTACTGTTAAAATGAAATATTTTACTGTTCTAAAAGCAGTTCAATAATCGTGTGTGTGCCTGCGTGTATATTCCTATTAGAGCGCAACAGTTAGAGCTAACAGCCCACTACTCGTTCTTTTGAAATTCAAATGCATAATCATCTTTCCATTATCTAGGTCAATAGGAGGCTGGGCTATCCGGGAAAGTGGGAGAAAACAGGTAAAACAGGACTCACTAGAGAGCGTATTGCCTGCCCCCTTGGATGGAGGCAGTTTTTTGTGGGTCTGCATCTATACTGGGCTTCCTGGTGCTCCAGTTCCGGGGAGACGTGTTATCCTGGATACAGTGTAGCACGAATATATAATGCCAGTGAAAGCACTGGGGTGTCTGAGCCTAGAAGCTGGCGAGATCCCTCCAAGGGCCTGAAGCTAGCCAGCAGAAAACGCTTCACACAGTGTCCTCTGAATGTGGCCCTGTGTGCTGACCTCTGCCTCCATTGGTGCTTAAAAAGATGAAGTGATCCATCTTATGCTTGCAAGACTTTGACTACCAAAGAAGAATTAAATATCGGCAAGAAGAAGAAGAGGAAAACAGGAAGACACTGAAGAAACGGTGTTTTAGGAAAAGCAGAGGATATTCCCTCTGCTTATAGTGGTTTGCTCTGTATTAAATAAACTGAAAAGCCGAGATTTTTACTGTGCTAAGTCTGAAGACAAATAGTACTAGGAGAGCAGTGTTCTCTCGGTTAGTTATTTCATGCCTGTTCTGAATTGTGCTGCAGGTTTTTGTCTGGAGAGCCCAAAATGACTTTGCATGGGGAACGTGTGGGAAAACTGGAGTTACGCACCTTCTGCAAGGTGTGGGAAGTGGTTTCAATCACAAGCTGTAGATTCAAAATGGAGAAAGAAAAAATTACAGTGTCAAGAGAGTTTTGTCTTAATGGGGAACATATGATGAATTCTTAACAGAGGGGTCGCACCTGAGGTTAGATCACAGACACGTTTCCTAGCGATCTTTTCTGGAATAAACATTCAAGTTCCTTCAAGTTAGCTAATGCAGGATAAAATAGTGGAAAGGCACACTGGCTGTGGTTTTTAAGATTTGGTGCATCTTCTGTAGAGTTTTTATCTTAAGCTGCTAATTCTCATGAAAAATTCGACTTCCTTGTCATGGCAAGGAAGATAGCATCCTCTCCTATCTTTACAGCTACTGTATGCTACCTATGGCGTGCTCTTGGAGTTCAGATTGCGTAAGACTGTGGTTTCCACAATGCCTTTTTTTTGGAAATAAAAGTACGCAGGCGCCTGGAGCTGACGTGTAACAACTGAATTTCAGAGTGAGAAGTGAAGAGTGCTCATTTAACTGGAATAAAGTGATCATTTGAGATGCTAAACTACTTTATTCAAAATCCAGAAACACTAAATTTATATCCAGTTTGAAACTAAATGTAGAGAAACGTATCTAGATATATTAAGCCTTGATTTTGTGTCCCAGAATCTTCATTTTGCCAAAAGTACTTCCATTGGCTACAGCTGGGGGGGGAGGGTGGGGGGCGGACAGTTTGCTGGCCTGGCCAGCACAGGGTGTAGCATCTTTCTAGGCAATGCAGCCTTTGGTCGTTGGAGGGGTCCAGCTGCAGCCTAGAGAAGCTGTCAGGGGGAGCAGGAGCAGCTCCGCCTAGCTCACTTCCTGCCAGAGCTGAGAACTTGCTCATCAGCTGATGCACAAATCTGCTCCTGGTCACGTAACAGAAACCTGAGGAAAGAACTGCCCTTGAACTGCTCGCTGCCCATGGGTAGCTCTAGAAACATTGTTTGACCATTGTTTGTAAAAACACGATCAGCAAAGACATTTTGGGACAGAGGGGTTGTGTGCATTGGTTGTAAACTGAAGCAATCCAGGAGTTAAAAATTGAGCATCGAGCAACCTTATTCTTGCAGTGTGTGTGTGTGCAAGGTGCTTGGCTGGGATTGACTCAGAGTCTCTGAGTGTGGCATCCTGAAGTGTGGGGTTGCCCCACCGTCCTCCCCTAAGACATTGCTGGATGACAGTGCTGTCTCACTGGGGCAGTATGGTTGGGTCATTTGCTCTCAGCCCCGACATAATGATCTTAATACAAGGAGGTGTTTTAAGATAACAAGATGTATCACCGTTTTTTAATAATATCATTCTGATAGTGAAGTGCAACTTACTTAAAAAAAAAAAATCCATATGTGTTCTTTGGGCATCATGCGCACTGCAGAACCATTTTATGCTCTAAGAAACGACGTAATAAATAGCATTGAGATGTTCCACGTACATTGCAACCCTCTCAGAATTTTTGTTTGCAAGGCAAAATACTTTTTTTCTTCCTAGTTGTGAGACTAAAACCTGGCTCTGCAAGTCAGACGGGGTCCCTTCCATCCCAGAGATCACTGTAGTACTAGCAGTTCTGTTTGGCAGATAATTTCCTCAGCCACTTGTGTGTAACCCTATTGATTTGAACGTCTGCCCCCAGCAACACCTGTGCAAATTCACGGATGGCACTGGGATGGCACAGATGCCATGGAGGGCATATTCTGGCATACAGGATATTTATTACTGGTGGTGATGCATGAGATGGAAGGGATCCAGGACTCAGGCTGAGTTTGTGCAGCTGGCAGTTAGAAATTTACTTGCAAACTGAGCTCATTGGGTAGGAAAATCAGTGTGATAATGAATCCAGAGCCCCCAGTGCCACTTTTACCAAAGCACTTTTTAGGGCAGGAGGACAATTTAGAAGAGATGTGTCTCTTATTAAAAGTGTCTGAAAATTGTACTTGGAAAAAAAGTGAAGGGAATCTCATAAGATATTATATCACAGTTATTTGATATCAGAAGTTACTGTTACAAAGCTTATTTAAATAGAAATGTTTACTTGTTTGTGCTGAAAACTTGATATATCTATAAATTTGATGTGTGAATTTAACACAAAAATTTTAATTGTAGCTGAATTTTAATTAAATATTCAGTAGCCAGTTGCATGAAATTAAAAAAAAAACACAATTATTTTTAACAGGTTTTATTTTTATATGAAATCTTCCACAAAATTCAAAACAATTCAAAGTGACAGAGTTTGCTCATAATGCTATACATTTATATTGTTGTCCTATACACACTGAAATCCGTAGTTTTTTAGCAGGTCTCTTAGGAAAAAGTGCTGTACCTTGAACCAATTATAGCCCATCTCTGGTTAAATTGCAGAGCCAGTTTGCTTACTATGGGTAATTTGATGTTGTAAAGTATTTGTCAGTACCCTAGGGTAGTCTCTTAGGGCACACAGGTTTCACCGTATAATATTTCACACTCGTATGTGCGCCAGTTAATCTGCTTCGGTGGAGACTATTTACAACTCATGCAGGATTTGTTACATTGTGTACTTAATTTATTCAGTATGCTTAAAGCTTCTCTTTTTCAAGTCTAGAATGATAATCATAGTTATTGCATTGGATTTGCTTATTATTTTTAAGGGGGAAGGAGGAAGTCTGTTTTAGACCAGCAGGCTTCTTAGAATGTGAAAATTTAGCAAGGACATGCCAAAAATGCATAACAATGGTATAGCATTAGACATCACACCCATATAACCATTAGAGATATAAAGCTTGTTCACAGTTGAATAGACACAGACACACAGATTTATCATTTATCTTTTCCTCCCTCCTAAAGAACAGAAGAGGACTGCAGCTGACCTCGCCCTCGCTTACAACCAAATAACGTTCGAACCTCTGAAACGGGCACAGGGTGTTTTCTTTGGCTCCGCTGCCTTGAAGGAAGCAGCAACATGACCTGCAGGAAAGACGCTTACCAAGTCTCGTGTCAGATGTGCTTGTTTGATTGGGATCTGCAGATGCACTGCCCTTTGCATATACCATTATAGAGCAAGCGAAAAGCCACTCTGCAGCATATACCCGAAAGGTTTTTAATTTACAGGACTCAAGCAGTGAGCAGGATTCTGCAAAGTTCTGCAGGAGTTTTGCTGAGAAGGGCCATGGCCCTAAATGCCACCTAGTCCTAGGTGTCATTTCCTAATCACAAAATTGAAGCTACCCAAGGACATGGCCATAACGTGACCTGTCCTATCAGATCAGCCAGGAGTCACCTATCAGGGAACAACTTGGAGGTTTGGTTCAGCCGTCGTTTGTCATCTGGGAGCTGTGAAAGCATCATGCATGATGTGTGCCCCCCACTGATGAGCTTGGTGGTGTGCATTGCTGGCGCTATGCGAGGTGATCTCCTTCCTAGCAACTATTTCATGCATTGAGTCGGCACATCCCATCCGAGCAACTTCTGCCCACTTTTGGCAGGGCTGGGCTTGGAGAAGCCGGGGCTGCGGGCTGCTGGCGCTGCCCTGGCTGCTCCCTCTGGGCAGACTTCTCTTGCTGGCGATCCTGAGCTTGGGCTTGCGCTGGCAAAGGCCGGGTGGGAGAAGTGCAACAGCTGTACAGGGGAAATGGAAATTAGAGCTTCATGACTGAACAAAGAAGCAAACCACATAATATTCCTAGTGGTTGTATATATTTGGCAGAAAAAAAAGGTTATATGAAAATCTTTATAAAGCTCTTTATGTCCTTGTTTTGTTAGGTCCATGTAAATCTTTCTATTACCATTGTTTCAAAAAGAAATAAATTTGACAAACGTTTCATTGCCTTTTTTTTTTCCAAATGGAAAACAAACAAACCAACCTCCTAGTAATAAATAATATCAGCAAGTAACAAGAAATTGTACAGTAGCTACACAATGAAGGCACATAGAATTGCTGCTTGTTTTATTCCTACACAAAGCCCCACCGAATTCACAGGAATGAATTAAATATGCTGAGTGTGACTGGGACTCTGGGAAAGCAACACTTCAGTTAATACTGGTTTTAATTTTCCATTTTTATTAATTTGTTGTAAATTTGGATAATAGCCTTAAAATACAAGCCACTCCGTAACCACAAATGTGTATGCATAGAAAAGTACGTTACTAATTCCTATGAAAATCAACTAGTGTTCTTTCAGTTCCTAAAAGAATATCCAGCAAAATTACTAAATACTCACCAAAAATACTCACTGTTCCCTCTAATCACCTTTGCTTTGTAGTATAAATGAGAATCATTTCCTTATTCCAGCCACTGTTTCTTATTTATGAAATACTTCAGGAGGTTCCAGCGGCATGCAAACCCCTGACCATTTAATGATGGTGAAGAACACATTAGTTTGGAAAAGATTGTTCACCTTAAACCAAAAGCCCAAAGTGTCTGTCCTTCTCCCTCCTCTTTCGCTTATGTTGCAACCTGTACGCTCTTAGTATTAACAACACCAAGATATTCAATAACATTAGAGGCTTGAAGGTTTCCTGATGCTTTATTACACAATGATGAAAATATCATCATGCCTCTAACTTCATCAAATCAGGCATTTCATTACAGCATCCTGCAAGTATAGAAAACTGATTGTCTTGTGTCAGCATGGCCCGAATCCAGTTCTTGCATACGAGACATGGTTACTAATGATCTTCGTAAGTCAGCTGAGACTTGATCTTATGTTTTCAGTTTTGTCGCACTAGGAATTGTAAGTCAGAGCAGCAAGTAGAAAGAGTTTATTACAGCTCATCATATAGTTTGTTTGACAAAATGGTCGATCAGTGATAAACCAGAAATTAATAATTAATTGTACTTGCAATTTGCACAGAAGTTTATATCTCGCAACAAGGCGAAGTCGTAGGTAAGGAATTATTATCTGCAGTTTATAGAAGGGAGCTGCAGTTTTTTGGATTTTCCCCACACCATCAGCACTGGTCGGAACAGGATAATATAGGGAGCTGAAAATGCCATCCCAATATCTGTTTTCTGCTTTACCTGGAAGGGCCTGATTTATCCGACTGGCCGTGCGACCCGGAGGAATATCTGCGCCACCAGTAAAGTAGTGTGTGGAGGGAACCATATTTTAAGCACAGACTTGCCCCAAATCCTGAGTGCGTGCCCAAAGCCTTCATTCAGGTACAAACTTAGGCCAGTATATTCCTCGTCTTGCAGGGTAGATTGACTATAGTCATATCTCTTGTGAATGAGATCCGCAGAGGTCTGCTCAACCCCTTCCGCATCCCTTTGCGTCTCCTTTCTTCTTCACTTCCCAAACTGCAGGAGAAGAAAGGGGGCAGCTGGGCAGCTGTACACACATTGCTCTTCATGTGGCAATTTAGGCATGAACAAACCAAAGCAGGAAAGGAAGATCTCAGCCAGTGCTGAGATAATTTATCTAAGGCTACACAATGAGCCTGGCAGAACAGGGACAGCCCTGAAATCCTCCCCGTTACAGTCCTGTGGGCTCTTCACCACACAGTCTTGAGACTAAATGAGTAAGTCTGCTCAGAAGTCACGTTTGAAAAGACAGCTTGTACAATGCAATTGCTTCCATTTTGGGCCAGGGTAAAGATCAGAACTGGTGCCAACCCAAGGCGCGAGATACATGAAATGGAAGCATGCTTTTTTTCGCACGTGAACAGTTTTCTTTTGAAACAGCTAATTATTTGGGAGAACCATCTACTTCTATTCTCAAGCAGGAAAAAAAAAAATATATTGTCATGTTCCATTTCTGTATTATTCTGGTAATGTATTTTAGTGACTGTATGCATTTCTGATTATTCAGAGTCACTTCACAGAGGGATTAAATTTACATTTTATCTAGACACCAGTCTTACCCAGAAAGATCTTTTTCATTTCAGTGCTAGTTTGAAAATCCATTATTTGGTGTTCATTGTATGCAGGTTTTCATTTCCAGCAAGATTGCTGTGGCAGAAGAAATATAGACAAACACAATGGCTTCACTAACTATGAGTTTTCTTGTAATATAGAAAAAGCTTTTCTAGTTTCCTAGAAAAACTAGTTTGTTTTTTTTTTTCAGTTTGCCACTGAGCTTGGCAAATGTGGACTTAGTTCTGGAAAATAGGGTTTGTTTTTGGAGAGAAGTTTAGCATCCTCACCTCCCACTTGGAATGTGCCTCTCTGCTCCTACCTGGGCCCCTCCTGGCTTTCAGGATGCCCCTGAGAAAACAAAGTCATTTTGTATTTAGGTTGTATTTAAATCTAGGATTATGAATCAGCTGGAAATGCTGGTCCTGCAGCTCTTACTCAGTGTAACCTCAGTGATGAGAGCTGCTTTGCCAGCACTGATCCTCATCAGGTCCTTCAACTAATACTCAAGAGTTAAAGTTGTTTCAAATACAAAATTTTCTTCCTGTGAGAAAGTTTAGCATTAATCAATTCCAGTGGCCATGGGGGAACACCAGTCCTAATTACACAGTTAAGCCACCTAGTCCAAGTCACGTAAAGTCACTGTTTCACTCTCTCTCTAGGGAGCCCAAAATATTTGTCAATAACCTGGTGCCTCTGTCTGGTTCAGACTTTGAGTAATACCTAGCACAGTGATGCTTTGGTCCAGGTCAGGGGTCTTACGTTGATCCCAGAATGCAAATACTGTAGTCACTGTGAATTTTGAAAGAGTACCCAGACAAAACTGGAACTGATGGTTGAAATACTGCTCATGAAGAATGTTATGAAAGCTTCTGATTTAGAAATGGCAGCATGAGAGCATAGACATTTCAATTTGAACGTGATATAACTTTCTGTCCACTGTTCTGTCTGAAAAAGACCTTTAAATTAGATCCACAAAACCTGTGAATTTTAATTTTATTCAGATTTTCTTTGAGATTTTCTCATTTGTAACAGTAATTTCTCACTGCTGTTGAAATCGATGCTTGTCCAGTAACATTGTGATTTTGACAAAATCACATATTTCTGGATTTTGCTTTGAGAAGAAAATATCCCTCATTTGTATTACACAACAATATTAATTGGTGACCAATTGTGCAGCACTTCAGCTCATTTTGGAGACTGCACTAGTCTTGCTATTAGGCTTTTAATGGTAAACTAAGGAGGAAAGAGGGGGGAATCAAATGGCAAAGAGGGTGAGGAGAAAAGGTCCAACATGGACAGAAGGAGGGAAATGCAAAGGTCAAAATGTGCAGAATTAGGAGTGAATTGTCGTATTCCACTGAGAAACACTGAATTTTTATAACAAGGCACTGAGCTGGTAAATCACCTTGATAACATTTACTGTATATAGACTGTTGTTTCTGATCATTGTGCCAAGCTTCCCATTAGCATCAGCAAGATGACTTATGTAGACTTCAGGGAATATGAGAAGCATGCAGATAGCTGGGCCATACGCTGCCGTTCCCAGGGGAACGCAGTCCTCTCTTCAGATTGGGTTTGGCACTTATGGGCTGGAAACTAGAAGGGGGAAAAAAACCCTGAAGCACAGCAATAGAGGTGAGCCACCATAAACTGATCTCTGCTCTTAATACAAAAGATTTCCTACTGTAGTGAAGAAAAAAGCCTGTTTGAAATGTGTGAAACCCATGGAGGGTCTGAGCCAAAGTTCCTTGCCCCTGCGGAAGGCACAGGCATATGGCAGTGTTTCACAGCAGTTCACTGCAGTGTTGTCTTCAGGCTCAATCTGGTAGTGAAATGCTTAAGCAAATAGTTACAGGAAAATGAGTTCTTAGGGCAGCTCCAATGTCACCCACATGCACAAGATAAGGTTAGCGATTGCTCTCCTTTTTTAAGTGAAGACTTTCTGCAGCTCACCTGAAGTTAAATTGTGAATGCTTCAGCACAGACCATTAAGTACTTCTGTTTACACAAAGATAATGTACTATTTTGAAATGCATATCTTCCTAGTGGCTTTTTTATTTTTTTTTATTTTTCCACCCAAAAAGGGTCCCTCTTACACTTCCAGTCCTTCTGCTTTTCCTGTTTGTGGGTACTTGCTGACAAGGAATGAAATCTATCGCACTCACTTTCCAGAAATGCACCCCAGCTTCTCCCTACTCTTGAAAACAACAGCACAGAAGAGTGCAGCCTTAAAACAAAATTTTCTACAGTGTGTCATGTTGCTGCTGAAATTTAATGATATTCGGGGCTAGGAGAAAAGAGCAGCTGCCCTCCAGGTGGTGTTCCATAAATGCTCCCCAGAACCCAGCAGGAAGCTGTATAAGTTCAATTCAGTGAAGCAAATTCAATCATTTGCCCCTTTGTAAATGGAGCATAAGCAAAAAAAAAAATTTTCTTTGAGGGATCCTTATACAACAACTACACGTAACTAAAAACTCACAAATGCTTTTTTTTTTTTACTGGCATCACTTATATTTTAAATAAGCTTAATAGAATCTTACCAGCAGCAATTTCACTTTAGAGCGCTGCGGAAAAGGTGTAAGAAATTCCCATAAATATCCAATATTTGTTTCATGCAGAATTCAACAATTAGTGGTGACTAAAATGCTATAAGGTTAAGAAGTTGTCTTCATAGTGCCTTTTTATAAACATTAAACAGCTTTTCCAAGGAATTAACTTTTTGTGACAAACCTAATTAGTGTAGCGTTATTTGATTAAGTATGAACACTGTTGTGGATTTTCAGTTCAGGTTATTATTATTTTGTTATAGACTCTACCTACAAATTAGAAGTACAGTAGTAAATCTGTTGAGCCACAGCTCCTTTTACTGCTAATTATTGTGTTAGTGCCTGAGATTCACCGTTATCCTTCAGAGCCACTGTCACAATTTGCAACTGGCTTTATTAATACATTATTCAAAATGATATGCAACCATGTTTTTATGGTAGTCTGCCCGGACTATTTACTAGATAAAAGTGAATGACAGTATTTTTATCTTAAAATATTTAGCAGGTTTGAACTTCACCTTGTAAACAACATGAAAGTGAATGTTTTTCCTCTAATTTGCTGAACATTTGGCCTGATCTGCTTTTTATCTTAAACAGGTCTGAGATATATTAGAAAGTGATAAAAGGCATTCTCAGTCCTCACGCAACTAAATAACTAAAAAAATAAACAGCTTTGATTTGAAAATAGGAATTTGGCAAACAATTAATACATTATCTCTTGTGGCACTTTGAGGGGAAAAATCGTAGAGCTGAAATTCTGGGTACTGGAAGCCTCTTGAATTTCACAGTGCATTTTCTGTTAGTAATATTTTAAAAAGGCTTTCAGATTCACCAAATGTATATATGGAGAGGAAGCAGCTGGATTAACCTGATATCAAATTAATGATCCACTTTCAAAGAGTGCTTTTAGGAAAGAAGAAGGCCTGGTTTCATATCATGAAAGGCCATTCAAGGTCTCAAAACCTGGTTTTGGTATTTTTTGAGTGGCTCTGCATTAAGAAGGCAAACCACAAAATCTGTAGTCCAGTTCTTGAAACTGTGTTTTCTTTATGGACTATTACGCTGTCAAAACTCTACTTTTATAAGGTGCCCAAGTATGAATTTATACAACAATAAAATTTCTAAAGAAGCTATAAATGTCTAAGGGATAAGTAATGATTGTTATCACAAAAGTATGCATACCAGAGTATGTATTTAACCAATACGCTCACTTTCCTTTACCAAATCAATAGTCATATATTTTCACAGCCTTTTTTTTTTTTCACACTGCGCTATTTTGCAATAACATTAACTCTGCTAGCCAAACGACCACACGCCAAATTCAAACTATCACAGGGTGTGTGCAGACTGCCAAATTGCTTGCTGAGCCCCAGTTCTTGCTCAGGCCCAGGTTCCCCCACCCTACCCAGAAAGTGCAACCAGCAACCCCAGCAAAGTGGGAGGATGGAGTGACTGGTTCAGACTGAGCTTCCCATTACCACCATCTCAAGCCAAATGCCTTAGTAATTCACATCCCAGTTCAGCTTAAGTCACAAAGATGGTACAAGGTGATGGCATTGGATGCTCTGACTTAACTCGTGTTGGCTGAAGCACTCGAGTGTGGAGGAGTCACATAGCCCCATTCTGCACAATGATAGGGATGCCACAGTAAAAGGATGTCAAACACAGGGGTGCTTTCATTAGCTCTCTTGCAACGATGCTCACCTGGGGTTGTAAAAACTTTACTTTGTTTGATGGAGAGGGAGTTTCAACCCTTACTCTGAATTTCCTTACCTTTTTTTCCCTAGTTTATTTCCTATTCGTGTGTTGAGTACCTATGAGCGTATACTACTTTTGGCTGAGGATTTTTTAGGAATTCCCTTTTGCAAAACACACAGAAAACTACCAACTAGTGGGAATACTATCCAGCCTAAAATGGCTTCTGTAGCTTCTGGACCATAGGGTTTTCCTTGCTTCTGATACTGGGAAAACAGCCCCGTTTCTTAAAAGAATATTTCTGAGGCTGTCATAGAAATCGCAAGTTTTCTAAATTAAATGGAAAGTATTTCTCCAATTAGCTGAGGACATGAAGAACTGTTTGACCATCAAAGCTATGAACTCATAACCTTAATATAAATTCATGGTCATAAGACGAAATACTCTTCTTTCAGGAAAAGATCAACAGCATGTACAAGGAGCAGGAAAAAATGTTTGATAGGATCTGTACCTCTTGGCTTATGAAATTGAGAAGCGATCATAACCCCCACTGAAAAAAACGCTGCAGTTCATTGCCCAGTCCCCTAAATTTCCATCTTTATTGCATAAAAACACATACACGTTTGTAGAGATATCTCCAGTTTGAGCCTTCTCCTAGTAGGAAGAGGAAGAAGGCAGAACTGTTTAACATAATAAGTAATGTGGTCTGAATACAAAGATGTGAGCTGTGGCTCTGTCTGTGTAGCAGTATTAATTTCTGTGGAACAATTCATAATTTAGACCATTTTTGAGGAAAATACAATGCTTTGAGAGTTCTGGGCTTTTTTCTGCGTTATCTAGGAAAGCATATGCTCAAAATAGGGATAGACCCTGCTAGAGGTGTAGGAAAGTAACTGTCTTTTGAGAAGCTTTTTAAAACTCTGAAAGCTAAGCATGAAAAGTAGAATTGGTCAAGCAATATTATTTTCAGAACCAAAAATTGGAAAAATGTTAGCTTTTGAGGAATTTGTGATTCAGCCAGGAAACATTCCTCTTATCTGCAATTTTTTAGCAGTTGCTAACTTTTTTTTTGCTTATATGGCATTCCTGACTGAATTGCATACCCTTCAGACTCTCCAGGAGAGTCGATTTTTTTATACTCCTTGACTGCATGACTAAAGCTGCAGTTGGACATTTGTGGGTAAAATACACAGATTTTTTTATTTTTTTTTTTGTGGGAGGCAACTTTGCATTGTTTAATAGACTTCAATAGAAAGTGATTAATTTCCTATTTTTTCCCCCTCCCACAAAAATCATTCATTCTGCTACTCCCAGCACCGGTGTAGGATATGGAGACAGTGTGTGAAAAGCAAGGAACTATTTATATCAACACCTCTATGAGCAGCTCTTTAAACCAGTGTGCAGAGCTAAGTATGCCTCTCTCTTTTGACCTTATGCACCGTGCGCTGGCTCACTCAGCCTTATCTGCAATCAGAGTGCCTGACCCTCCACATCCTGATGGGTCACAGGTATTTCCTTCCACATAGGACCTGAAGGGTACTTCTAATTCTAGGAGCTAAACCACATTTTTTCCTCCAGTGGATTTCACAAGGAAGTTGTATTCATATAGCTTTTTTTTTCCTCCAATGACTTTGTTACTATTTGACAGTCTAAGAAGAATTATTAAGATTATCCTATTTTCTTAGTTTTTACTGTGAATGTTTTCCTGTTTTGCTTACTATTTATTAAAAGGTTGCATGAAGCTGAATATATTTTATACTAAATAATAGTTCTGAATAATTGATATGTTAAAAACATGTCACCTAAAATACTCACAAAATTCCAAGCAAAGAAATGTCATATTGTCTGTCTGAAGCAATCCAATTTCAATGTAACTTCTCTGAATTCCTCTGTTGATTTTAGAAATGACTTTCATACCCGGCTACATTTGCTGATATTCTCTTCCTGAAGGTCAGGTTGATCAGACTACAGATCCCGCACTGTTTGGATTCCAGTGTCAAGACAAATCATAAACCGAGAAGAATCTCATTGCATTTGGGAAGTGAACGTTGCGGATCTGTTTGCCTTTTGCAATGTTTCATTGTGTAATCCATTGCATCCTTTGTTGCCCCTAGCAAATCCAAATGCCGTTAAATGATCTTTTATTATGTTCTTTTTTTCCCATTTTTTAAAAATTGAATTTACTGAGCAGGGTGCAGATAGTAGGCTGAGAGGGCAGTAGTAAGAGAGGATGCAACGCTAGTCCCTGTGGAATCGGTGGCAAAGATTCAGCTACACAAATAGGAGCTCAAGCAGAAGCAGGAAAAGAGAAAACATAAGCATGGTAGCTACCATCTCCTGAGATCTCCATGGATGCGTGCTGCTCTCATAAGATCCCACTGCGATCCACACAGTGACTAACGGCTTCTTGGTCTCAGATCTGAGCAGATGTCGAATGCCCTATTCTCCCACCACCTGTGGAGGAGGCCGTGGTGAAGGATCTGTCCTGGCCTCTGTCTGAGCTGCCAGACCTTGGCTTTCTGTGCCATCAGTGGAGAGAGAACGCAACCATGTCCCTTATGGTAGATGTTCTGACTAATTTAGAAGAACAGATAAAGATATACAAATCCAGAGATTCAAATATGTCCCTTCCTTTTAAAGACAGTGGCTTGGTTTGAGTTTTCATACTGTTTCTGTAATGAAAACAAATCTCTAAGCGTAGAGAAAAATTACACTCCCGAGCCTCTCTTGCAGACAGGATAACACCCAGTTACATGCTGTGCAGCTCATCTCTGATGTTAATGTAGGAACAGAGTGGACAAGTCCATTTTACTGTGACCTACAAAGCAAGTTGCAAGGAGGTCCAGGTTTTCAGATGTGAGAAAATGTTTTGTTTTTTAAAATACGATACTGTGACTTAATATGGAAAAACTCCAAATATCCAATACTGAATTTTCTTCTTAAAAACTTCAAGTAACAACTCAAGAGGCTTCTCTCTGATTTTAGAAAGAGTTTCTGAAGCCAGTATGGCCTATATTTTTTGGTAGGTAGACAGCAAACTATGGTTTTACAAATAAAGCTTTTGTGCATATCTCTATGTACTCAGTAAAGGCACTTATATCCAAATTTAGTATTTTTCTAAAAGCCATCTGAGAGGGATTTTTTTTTACATCCAGGTTATAAACTCCTGAAATTAGGGGTTAATAATATGGAATTGTTTAGAAGCCTTTATTTATAGCAGCACTAGCAGATGCTGCAGTAAGGAACACTAGCCTCTAAGCTGTACTCATTCTGGTATTCCAGTCATTCATACCAATTTTGATTATGAGCCCTCTAATGCAATGTAATGTACAGCGTCTCTGCCACACAATCGACACGCACGTTTTTCACGTGTCTGTGTCTTTTCTTGTGAGTAGAGCTCTGTAACTGCAAGCATTTTATCAGCTCTGGAGTAAAAGACATCAGGGGTGGGAGGGAAGGAATTTAGGTACACAGCTCTTGTTGATAATGAGAGCTTCACTGTTACTAAATGTTTACTAAAGATAAGAACAAAATATATTTGTGGCATGAACTTCAGATAATATTTTACCCGCTCTTTGAGCAGGTAAGCAAAACAAACACTTCGCTCTATCATGTTCAGTAGTGAACTCAGCAATAATTTGCAGAGAGAGAGAAAGAAAGAGAAAAAAAGAGAGCAACCTTGACTCTGCTTATACGGTGCTGAATGGTGCTATTTAGACAGGGGCTAAAGCAGGGGCAGGGCAGAGCCATGCTTCCTCTGGGAATATTTGGAAAAAGACTACACAAAGTGCCTGCGATGACAGAGATTGCTCCTTTGTGTGTTCTTGACATGCCTTGGGATGGGTGGGGAAGGAGTCTCACTGCTCCCTTTTTCTTGCCCATCCTTTTTCTGAGTGTGTTTCCTCGGAGCTACTAAACCCTGACTCCTCTCTTTGCTCAGCTGGGCTCTCAAGTCCTTCATCTTGTGCATCCATGGCAAACATTCACCATCCAAATACAAGCATCATTTAGCCCCCTAGTTCTGACACTGCACAAGATGGTCCTTCAACAAGTACTGCAGTCTCTGGTCACTGTGCATTTCCAGGGAACACCCTGACAGCTGTGAAGCCCCCACGTCTCAGGTACCCTTACGAGTGGGTGAATATCAGACAGGAGAGCCTTTTTAGCCTGAGGAGGCAGAAGGACTAGTTAACTAATCAGGGACCACATTGCTGGGCTGTCCAAGAATATCAGGGTGGGCAAGGGATGTGTCTCTCCTTTCGTGCCATGCCAGCATCTGCATCAGAGCTAACCGTGATCTGTAAAGTCTAGTTTCTAAATTTAGTTTTGTCCTTACAGTAGCCCTTTGGAAATGTTATGAACCCACCAATGATGGGAACTTCTGTGTCGCTCTAAGTCCCTGGGGAGCCTTACCTCCGTGTTGACTGTAGAGGGTCTTCGCCTGCATCCGGCTGAGAGCTGCCAGGGCCCCGCACTAGGCAGACTTGTTTACTCAAGCATTTACCTGATTACTCACATGACAGCGATAAGGAGCATATTTGTTGGCAAACAGGTGTAACTCATCAATAATGGTGGCAGGAGGTCATTTGATGACATACTTGGACACACTGTGTGTTTGTTTAGTTTTAAAAGTACTCATCTGTCAGGGGAAGGGCAGCTAAAGATGCACTCCGCATAAATCAGAGGAAAGCCACTTCAGCACATCCCAAAATCTGACAGATGCTTCTCGGTGCTCGTACAGGCCATAGCAGTCACCTTCCCAATTACCAGCTATGTTGGTTTGGTCTGGAGATGGGCTTTGCTCCATTTGTTGGGAAGTTAGTGCAGGTGTGACTCCTTGCCCAGGGCTTGAGAGGGGACACTGAGCTGCTGCTGTGGGCAGCATGGGCTGCACCTGGAGCCGGCAGAGCCAGGAGATGCAGTGGTGAACGCCTGTTGGAGGTGGCCAACGCCTCGGAGCCGGACTGGGTTCAAACCTGAGTTTTCTTGCAGTCATTTTTGTGGGCAGATAGTTTAGATTGTGTTTCTCTACAGGGTATGAAAACAACAAGTTCATTATGGGTGGTGATGTTCTGTCAGCTATTCCAGAATCATGGCTCTGTAATGGCATAAATTAGGCCTATGATGAAAAAAAACCCTCTAGACCTTTACACCCTCTCCACATAGGCTGTATTTGGTCTGCTCCCAAAACGCTGGTATGATTGCAATCAAGTGGGCAACTCTTACTCCACAGGGCTGATAGAAGGTACCAGATTTTTCCTTGCCATAACATAAAATCCCACTCATTTTCATTCTATGGCCAAAAAGTGTTACAGCTTTGCCCATGTATGACATTTTTCTCATGTATACTGACAGTCGAGTCCCACCCTCATTCTGCAGGCAGCTGCATATTTAGGATGCTCTTTCCGTTAAATGCCATTGCACACCCTCTCTTCCACATCGGTTTTATGCAAAACCTGTAAGATCCTGAAATATCCTTTGGAGACCAAGCCCAGTGCTGGCATTTGCAGATATAAAGAGGCTATCACAATGGTAATATTTGTTTTACCCTTGGCTTTCTTTATAATAAGCAACTGAGCCCTTCAGATTGCATACTAGAGATTCTTCTTGTTTTGTTTTTGTCAACACATTATTCTCCTTCTGTATAAATGTGCATTATCGTAGGGCTGTGATGAGGATAATGAGATACTAGCACTGATTTATTTACAATATATACATATGTGTGTGTTTGTACATGCGTATACATGAAGAAAGGCCGTGGAAACATTTCTATATTGGTGCTGTTTAAAATCAACAATGTAAAAATAATCAAGCAAAATGCAACAAGCGAAAATAATCAAGCAATTGAAAAGGGCATGTGTGTGCAAGACAAGAGAGACGCACCAAGTTACATTTTTGGTCAGTATCTGTTATTAGCATTTCCCACCATGATTTGTTATGTCAGTTGTTCTACAGTGGGGACAAAAACAAATTATCTCACTGTGTGATTATCTTGGAAGGATGGATGTGCATGAATTTTAAGGATGGAGAGTCTGTATCAAGACACAGTAATATTTTGTATTTGATTTTAAAAATCTTATTTTAGAATTTCTTCTTCTTCAAATTCCCCTCTCCTTTCCTCCTGCCCCCTCCAATTCTAGATAAATGTAACCCTACTATACCTAAGTATATTAAATCTGCATAGAAAAAAAGAGTACTTTGCAGAGTTTGAGACATTTTTCAGTAGACGTGAATTGAAATAGGTTATAATTAAAATGTACAGTAATGGAGTCTTGAAGGAAATACTTAAATGTTTGTGCTGTCTTCCCTAAAAGGAAGATACCTTTTTTGCCTAAATAATTATTTTTTTAAATTCACCTTTTGAACGTAGCTGTCGAGCTTCCTACCAAAGTTAAAATTCCTGCAAACAAGTTTTGACTAATTTTCATTTGTGCTTCTCAAGCTTTTGACTGTGTACTTAAGAAACCCTTTTCAGGGCATGCAATTATATAAACATGCATACATACAGAGAGAGTGGGAAAGAAAGAGGGAGAAGGAGAGAGCATCAGTAACTGAGCCCATTCTGATTTGTCAAGAAAATTATATTCTTTTCTTATTCGTGAAGTCCCTAAATTTGTGCAGAATAATTAACAGAGCTGCAGTAAGCAATTCACCATTGAGTCACAGAAGCAGTAAGACAGCATCTCCTTTTTCCCACTGGGGAAGGGTCACAAACTTGCTGCCATTCACTCACTCATGGAGCCGTGGGAGGGAAACCCAGCCTCCAACTGCCAGTGCTGAGATATATGTTTTGACACAGTTGTTTTAGCTGAATGAGACCAGCAGCCAAGAACAGGAAAAGGCTGTGAGCCCAGAACAAAATTAGTGGTTTTTAGTGTTAATCTTTTCTTGTTGTGGATTTTGTCATCAAATTTTATAAGCTCTTTCTAAGCTTGTGACCTTGAAGGGATTCCCCTCCTTCATCTTCTTGTTTCAGAAAATAATTTTAAAGAAATTGATGGACTACCTTGCCAGGTGTTTACTTGATTTTTCGCTCACAATCTTACTGATTACCTGAATTTAAATGATTGGCACTATGCTTTTCATGTGAAAGCAGATAGTGCATACATTAAGTAGAGCAATTAGCATACTTCTGACAACCACTTGCCTCTTCCTTGCTCAGTCCTTGCATATGCATGCTTGTGCACCTTGCAGCAACAGAAGGTTTGTCAGAAAGAGTTGTGATGAAGCCAGGAAATTACAAGCAATGATGAAATTTGAGAGGAAAAAAGATGAACAGGAAGCCACAAACAACTAGAAACCCAAAAAAGGATTATAGTGCTATATTATAGGATTATGCATGGATATTATAATTTGAACAACACCACATAAACTGCTTCAGCTTGTTGTAATTTTCTCATCCTTTTGCTTGGAGAAAATTTACAGAGTAAAATCAGCAGCTTTCATATCACTCTTCTCTGAAGTGCAGTTGAAACTCTTAAATTCTCTTGTCTTGAGCTGTAATTAGAAAATTAACTGGGACAGTGCAGACATCCTAGTTGCTAACTGCACAGTCGATGCAAAATTCTTTTTATAAGAAGGGGATGTAATTGCCTCCAGCCCTAAACGAACCTCAGGGATACTATTGCCAGGTTCATTTAAGTTCAGGAGACTCAACAGTACCACAGCTGAGGAGGAAAACCTTATCACTCATCACCTATCTGTGCACAGGCCCAAAGAGTTTGCTCTGAAGAGTCAGTTGTGCTGTCTCTCAGTCGGTTGTGTGTGGAGCGTGTGTTATCATTTTCTTGTTTAGCAAATATAACAGCTGAAATAGACTGCTTTATTTACAATGTGCAGGGATTACATTTTTCTTCCTCCTGAGACCTAATTTAAACGTCTGGTTTTCCCTCAGTTCTCCATTTACTCATGTTTTGAACAGTCTTCTCCTCATCGCTACTTGGCTCGCATAGTAACCAAGAGGAGGCTAAAGAGTGGGAATGAATTCAAGATCTCCGACCTGCTGTTGTTGGAACAGAAAACACCGCAGTGGTAATTCACTCAGTCCCACCTTGCTAGCGCCAGGCTCTCTAGCAGCTGATCACTCTCCAAGGAGGCTGTTTACTTGCCCTTGGATAGCACAGATACGAGAGGAAAACAAGAGAAAACACAAGTTACAAGTGTAATTCCCTTGACTCCTTCACCCACAGAAGATATTGTTTGCTGGCTAGAACTTTATTTCACTAATGGGTTTTGTGTTTGAGGAAGATGCCTTCTTGACAGGTTTGGTGACTGATATCTCTTTCCTGAAGAGACACAGTGCTGTTCACCAGAGTGCACATTTCCTCCCTCGTTGGCTACTGCGTCAACTGTGCTCTGCAAAGGCTCTCTAAGGAGACATTTAGTCTCTGTTTTTGTTAAAGGTAAAACTCGCTATTGTACAAAGAGGGCCCATGCGCCAAAACCAGTGTTGAATGATAATTAAATATCCAGTTTTCTATGAGGAATAAACTTCACCTTTGGTCCTTATATTTGTTGAGGCAACCAACAGAAATGACATACTGCGCCACAACTAGTTTTTTCAGATGTAGGTTTAAACCCAGAAATCCAGTTCCAAATGTCTTTTGCATTACTACATCAATAAATAAAAAAAAAATTCATGGAAAGGATGATGAAACAGATTTGGAAGGCTAAATTCAAATTATCTGTTTACAAAACACTGGTCCAGTTCTAAGCAAAACACTGTGATTTGCAAAGGCTCAAATTCAGTTTATAATGAAAGACATCTATCTTTTCACTTTAGAAGATTCCTAATATTCATGAGGAAGAATCTCTTTTCCTGTAGGTAGTAGTCCAGAAACTCTTAGGAAACAGCAAAATGAGTCAACCACAATACAATCTACAATCATCAGTATGACTTAGCAGTTCTGATTCTGCATTAAAAATGTTTCTGCAAGAAAAGCTGTTAAATTCTGATTGATATTGGCCCTTTTCTCTCCCTACCTTAGTGCTGTACATTTTTGGAAATGTTTTAGGCAGAAAAGCATTTTCTCAAGAAAAAGGTAAACTTTTATGGGCTGTGCTTAAGTAGAAAAGGTGTGATGGAGAACACAGTAACAGGTTTATACTTTGTGCTACAATTGCATCTTTCCTCTGATGACTTTAGAGTAGCAGTCTAATAGTTAATCTCTACATTGCTCTTTTGAGACAGGTTGCAGTTATTTAAACCACTTTACCCACTACTAGAATCCAGGACAGGTAACTTCAGCTGTATGACAGTACGTAGGAACAAAGCCCAGTATTTTAAAGTAATGATGAAAAATTGTAACAATAAAATTGAAACTTCGGGATGAATTTACAGAAGTAGAATATGATTACAAGAATCTGAATCTGGTCAAAACATTGACATTAACGCCAACTCTTCTGAAATCTCATGAAGTATTTAATAACAAGTTGCTAGCTCAAGGGAAGCGATCCCAGGACAAGTACCTAGTCTTATGTTCATTTAAAAAAAAAAAAAAAAAGGTAAAAATATAAAGACAGAAAGGAGACTTTGATTAAAGCTATAAAATATATTTAGCACATTTGAGTACAACATTTGTAACTTGTTCCTGCTGTCTCTGAACTTGTCTATGCAAGGAAATGGACAGAGATAGCTCTAGTGGAATAAATCAGTCAGCATTAGTTACTTTGGAATATCTCCTTTCATAGGCAATGTATTTTAAAATAGAAATTATTTTATTCCAGAATAATTGTCACATTCACAACATTCATCAAGCACTAACAAAAAAAAAAAAAAGTCCGTAATCCAAAATACATTGCTCACAGAGGAAATGACAAAAAACTATTCCAAATAGATATTGTAGCATAAAGTATTGCACAACAGTTATTCTGGCCAGTGCCATTATCGGAAAGAAGTCCCCGAATATGGTGTAGAACAGACAATGCAGATGCTGCAGCCAGTGTAGCTGTGTAAATTATATTGGCTCTCAGGATTTTACTAAATGTTCACATCATCTTCGGTTCTCGGAGGATTGTATGCTGGAAAGCTTGTTTTAGTATTATCTGTTCTAAACAAGATATTATGTCTATATAGAACCCTTTTTTTTTGTCACCAGTCTTACACCATTACAGCTACAGCAAATTACTACTAAAGAGTTGAATACAGAAAGACTTAACTCCCATAGAAATTGTCATGTACTTGGCAGTCCTTCGAGTACGTTGTAATCCAGAATAACGATTCATTGTAAGAGCAATAATTCCTTGTTTGCAAATATTTTTCTCAAAAAGTTAGTGATGACTGAAGTAAATAAAAATAATGAAGTTCATAAATATCTTAACTTAGTATTTAGGTACAAAACCATTTTTTCATGTCTCAGCCAAAGATCTTACTTCCTAAAACTGTAACTCCAAGTTAACTAATTGAAATCAATCTTAATATTTTTTTTTCCTATGGAACCTCTTACCTGGTGCCTGTGAGCAGTTTTAGATACATACACACATTAAAAAAATCTACTGCAAAATCATGCCTCTCCACTGAAGAAAGCCACCCCTTGTGTGCAGGCTCAGACTGTCCTACGTACAACAGGAGAAGGTGGCAGAACTTATGTGAGCGCATAGTGTGCATTGACTGGAGAGTGATACATGTACATGTAACTGTCACCTTTCAAAGAAACCACTTAGCTGCACCCACCCTACTTTAATCTTCTTCCTGCTGCTCTTAAGACACAAATTGTCTGCCATCCTATTTTAATACAGAATCAGGATCCTTTATATTGTTATGCTGATAGTCACTTTAGATGCTTCCAGGTGTGTGGTGTACCAGAATGCTATTGCTTTACTTGGGCATGATATAAAACTGCCATTAGCGTTTTCACTTCAGAAAAAAAGCTCTGGAGTCTTCAGGAGCCACAAGAAAACAGGATCTCAGTTTTACGTCTCAGGAGGGGGATAGCTCCAGCAGTACACTGACTCTTGCAAATTGACTCAAAAAGCTTGACTCGTTTTCCTGAAGCCCTGACCCATCATTCTTCCATTCTGAAGAAATTGTAAATAGTTATTTTAGTGCAATTTTGAATTACCTCGAAACAGAAAAGCAGACTGACTACTTTCCTTTTAGTTCTCTAGGTCTCTTGGTCCATAAAGACCTGAAAAGCCCTCAGCAGCTTCAAGAAGGGAATTGTGCAAACTACACAAAGACAATGCTCACAGCAGTTTGGGAAACTAGAGGTGAATATTTAGTTCAGATCTTACAAGGCAGATCTTAAATGGTACCAATCTGAGTGTGAAATAGTCTCTTAACGGAATTGATTAAACTTCTATCATCTCACTTATAATTAAGCATCACAAAGCATCTAGGAGTATACTATCAAGAATAGTCCATTGGAAAGGGATTAATTAGTTGAGGTAAGAAAATAACGATTCAGTAGAAACTGCTTGACTTCTGAGAATATCTTTCAAGTATTTACAGATTCACAGTATAAATGTCTCCATCTGAATAGGTGCTGAGGATTTTCTAATAGCAGAAAGAAGTAGATGCTTCTGGGATATTATTTGTCAAACATGGAAGTTTTTGTGCTAAAGTAAATGCCTGAAATACATTAGATGATTTGTGTCCAGTTAGTGACTTCCTCCTTTGAGTATTGCATTAAGTTTACGTGGCAAGGTTTTGGTAGCAGGAGGGCATCATCACTGAAGTTCAGCAGAAAGTAAAATTCACTGTAAATAGTGAAGTTAAGTAAGACGAATCTCACCTGCTGTGCCTACCAACTGTGTAGGTATATGGAAGTGAGCAAGTCTACCCCTTGTCTGTTACCTGCAGAGGAGACAGGCACTACTGGAATTCAGATATTGTAGAAACTTTTCCCACCGGAAAGAGAACAGACTTAGCCCTGTCTCACTGGCTGGGGAACCTACCAGGGCTCTTAGTTGCTGCGTTCTGCAGAAGGGATGGAGCCGTTGATTTGTTCAACCTATGCACAGATGAGTTTCAGGATGAATTTTTTCCTCATGCTGGCCCAAAAAAGAGAATACTTTTAAAGACTTTTAAAATATGTCTCCATTTATGCTATATGTATAACCAAAATGCTAGTGCAAAATAAACAAAATAGATCATTTTCATGTGTATTGCTATCTTTTTACATCTTCTATTTACCCATAATAAAGTTACTGTGTTTGCCTCAAGAGTGTTAGTTTCCAGTGTGTCTGGAAGTGTCTGTTTCCAGTGACATAAAACATGAATAATTAATTTGTTAAATTTCATTGATTTGAACAATGAACAATTACATGTAAAAAAATTATGAAAAAAAATCATAACACTAGATAATTTTGTCAAATATTTTTCATAAAATGTTCTTGAAGTATTTTTTTCCATTTTTGTATTGATCCTATTTATATGAAACATGCCTGACATTTTTTGAAATGGTCCTTTGTGTATTTGGAGTTTGTCCATTTTTGATGTTCTCTTTGTACTATTGAATATCTATTCAAAATCTTGTTAACCTGAAGTGGGGTTTGAAATGAAGAAGAAATAAAACAGTAACTAGAAATCTTTAACTTTTTCAGAATTCCATTAACTTTGGAAAAGTGGTTTGGCCAATTTAAAGTGTTTTGTTTTGTTCTGTTTCTTTTCCATAACTTTTTGTAAGCAAAGGAAGCATGTGAACAGCTGAGAGTCGTTAAAGGAAATAGAAATGAGAAGTGAAGTGGGAGAACCTAGCCATAACGTAACCCAACTGATACATTTCCTTGATGGCAACCATAAAAAGTAATAAACAGAAGGGAAAAAAATAAAAGCAAAAAGTGTATGACAATTTAAATCTCCCGGAACTTAAAATCAACTGTTGAAAAGAAGGAAATTCATCGTGAAAGTACAGCTCCACAGAGGTCAGTTTATTCAGCACTATTTGCAGAGAGACCATTATGTTAATGCAAGTACAGTTTTGCTGACTATGGCAAACCACCACTCCATCCAGTGTTTCTCTGAAGCGGTCAGATATCAATTTAGCTTTAGGGCCTTCACAAAGATATTGGGAGGATGAAGCCTCTGGGCATTTTCTAGGTCATTGCCGGACTTTTTGCACCACTGCCTTTTCTCTTTTGCAGAGGGTGAGTGTCTTTTCACAGGTAGTTACTTCTTGTCTGGCTTATTTGAAGAGAATGTGTTAAACAAGTGAACCACTACTAACATCTTTGCTTTGGGAAGGTGTCTGGAAAATCTGTTCTCTTCACTGGCTTCATACTTCTCTGGGGTGGTATTGCACTACTGGAGAAATGCTTGGGGGAAGCTCACACAGGGTAATGATCTACAGGATGGAAAACTGCTGTGGGGTCTGTTTAAAACAACACAAACTTATGTGTTTTAAGTTAATTATCTGCTGAATGCCCATCTTAGTCTGGTTATTAAGGGCATTCAGAGCATAATTGCAATCTTGATTGATTCACTGTTTTCCCCTTTGCAGGTCACAGTAAGCACCAACACATTTTATAATAATCATCTGCAATTAGTGAAGTGAATGGGGTTTTGAATGTGACTTCTACATTTGTCTGTTACAGTTGTCTATTTTCATACACCTGTTCATAGAGTTTAGTTACTATGAAAAACAAGAAAATATAATTAGTACTATTTTCACTGATGGAAAGGAGAAATGGCCTCATTACAAAAGGCCAAGTCCATTTATCTACCAAGAGAAAAACATTCTGCATCTTAAGGCGACGTTTTTTTTTAATCACAGGATTCCTACTGGTCTTCCCTGGTGGGGAGATGGGTGGGGATCTGCGTGTGCTGCTTTGTGACGCTTTTAAGTTGAAATTTTATATAACTGCTCTGAAAAACTTCTTGCTTGCCCTGAACATTTGTCGTGTTTAAACATTTTTTTTTTTTTGTAATTATCTTGAAAGAAAATGTTGCAGGAAAGTGTTTGTAGAAACTCTAGAAGCTAATTTTCTTTTGAAAGGCCATTTCTAAAGGAAAAAGAAAAGTGGTGTACAGAAATTGTCCATCAACTCTAACTCTCATTGCTAGAAGACCATGTCAAACTGTCTCCCTAGGAGACCATTAGCAATAACTTTGCTGAGGCAAAGTGTCTGGAGTTATGGAGAAGACATACTCCACCTTTAGTCATTTTGAGTAAGATCTGCGTCAGTGCTGCTCGGGCAGGGGCTGTGGTAAGTCACTGATTCAGGACCTCTGCTGTACAAATGGGATTGTAGTTCTGTCCTGCCCACGCGATGACAAGGCACGTCCTCCCCACATTGGAATGGGCTTCCGCTGGAGGAAATAATTTTCTGCTTTTAGCCAGATGCACGAGCCCTGCTCCTAGATGGATTTGAACAGCCTGAAGGGAAAAGGGAGGGAGGGGCTGGCAGCTTTCAGAGGCTATTTGTGCAAGGGAAAAGCAGGGAAAGAAAAAGACATCAAAGTCCTGATCCTGAAAGTGATGAATGCTTCCTATAAGGCATTGAATACCTCTAATTTACAGGACTGTCTGCATGGATAGTCACCACACCCATTGCAACTCTCTCTGAGTTGATGTTAAATAACATTCAAATTATGTTTGTAAGATTTGCGACACTTGCAATATTTCTACAAATAGGAAAATGAGGCCCTGTAAGAATCAGGACTGGTATATAATCGGAGAATACAGGTCTAAACCCCACACCTCTGTGCACTTCTGGAGGTTTAACAAAGACTCTCCCAAAATAAGTTGCTCGCAGTTTCCAATGGGTTGTAGCACTCTCCTGTAAGATTGATGGACGCAGGGTGCTCCTGTGGGCCAAGAACAGTCTTGTTTCTATGGGCCTAAACTACTTCTTTCTGTTACTTTAATACACAGCCATTGCATATAAAAATGAAATAACAATTGCAAAGAGTGACTTGACTACATATGTTCAGCATTTGCCAATACTTAAAGTGTGTTGAGAATCAGCTGTAAGAAGGTTATAAAATCACGTCTCATGAAAAGCCATAGAAAAACATCTAAATACCAAGAAAAAAATTTCAAACGTTTTTTTTTGTGGGATTTTTTTTTCTTTGCAGGCTTGGATTGTTTCCATATAAAGTTATCAGGTATTGTAACCTGTGTGGAAGTGTCAAAACGCTTTTTATTGCAAGCCTGGTTTATATAAAGCTGTTATATTTTCCACTAATTATGAGAAATTCCGCCTCTGCAAACATGAGGATATGATTAACTGACTTGAAAGATATAATGCAAGCAAACACACACATCAAGTCCCTCAACATGGGCTTTAGCATCTATGTTAGTTAATACTGGCTGTTTTGTAAATCAGCTTTCATTTGCCCTTTTCTCACATTTGCACATTTTCTTTTTTTTAGATTAAATTCTATATTTTTCAAAGTTTCATCTTTCATTAGCTCTAAACATTTTGTCTTCCACCACTGTGTGGTGGCTGATGGTGGAGAGTTACGGTTATGCTCTGTCCCAGAGATGGCTGTTAACAGCACAAACCCATTAGGGGCAAGCTTTTGGAAAAAAGAATCTACATGTCCATGTCCAATGTATGTTAAGACTTGAAGACTCTACTATGATCAGATTCACAACATCCTGCTAACTTAATCAATGTTATAGGATCCTAGGAGATTGTTAAAGTGGCCATTGCTCATTATTAAATTTGATAGATGAATCACACTACTTAATGTAAACGGCAATGCAATTCTATCAAATGGTCATATACAACCACTGTGGTCTACTACTAGATTTTTAATCCAAAATTTTTGAAGCCCACAAGAATTTCTTGGCTGGTTTGTCCTTGGATGATGATTTTCTTATGGATGCTTGCTGTCTAAATCAAAAACTCATGAGCCATATAAAAACATATCTTTGCAAGATTAAGCTTTCCAGGAAAATGTTGATTCTTTGCTGCAGCACAGGAAATGTTTCACATCTAAGAGTTATTATTGGGGGTGGATTTTTTTCCCAAATTATATCATACTTGTCAAATTAAAGATAACTTTTTTTTCCCCAGAGGCGTGTTAGATGAATTTGATTTGCTTATACTATTTAAACTCTTTATTTGATCTTAGGAAAGGCAAATGGGAGGCACACAGTCTCTCATTTTGTTTTCAAATAATATCACTTTCAACTGTCCTTCTGAAGAATTCGAATAAAGCTGCGATTCAGTCATTGCATGCTTACTACATTTAACTTTGCCTTCTGCTGAATTATACTGCTAGACTATAGACCATTACCGTTACAAGCAGAGTTAAGGCCTCTGTTCCTGTATTTCCCACTGAAATCTCAGAAAAGGCTGGCTCTTTGTGTGGCTGCATTGCCAGAAAAGGGGAGTGCTGTTTTACACATCTCCAGATATCTGGAGGAGGAGGTAAGTTAAGAGGAAACAGCAGGATTTGCTGATGGGTTAGGTTGTCATTAGGACAATTAACTGTAACAGTAGCAGGTCTCCAGCTCTGCAAATACAGCCGTAAAGAAAAACCCTGCTGAATCCATGTTACCTCCGAAAAGACTCTAGCCAAGTATAAAATTCAAATTGCAGGAAGGTCAGGATGACTGTGTGACTCGTGATTACATTTTACGGAAGAGAGTCCTCACAGCCTAAAAACTCTGATGATTTAAAATAAATGAATATTTTAAAGCATATTTTTTAATATTGAAGGACTCAAGAAGAAAGGAGTAGATTTAAAAAAAAAATAATCCTTACAGCAGTTTACTTCTCTTCATGAAATTAAGAAGAGTTCCTGTACAGGCAAGTGAGCAGTTTCTAAATACACCAGGAGGTCACTGCACAGCATTTCTGGTACCACCAGATGACAGACATGATAATGTCTGATGACAGACATTCTAATAATTAGCTTTTTCTATGTCTTTGCAAGACCATCTTTGTAGATTCATAGTATCTTTCCCTTGCACTTCTCCTTTTTCCCTCATTAACATTTCAAACAACTGTACTTTTCATTGGAAACCAAACTAAGAATGTGGGGAATTAATATTTAAATGTCTTTTTTATAGGAAAAAAATGTACTCTGGATGACTGTGAGCTGTCTATTGCCTTTGTTGTTGCTGTAATTGAAGTTGCACGGTATGGTACAGAGATGTATGATTTTCTTCCTCTGAAGGGACTATGGCTTCTATTGAGTCTAAGGTAATCAATCTTCAAAGGAGGATCAACACCAAACAGCATTGAGAATTCAAGTAGAAGAAACGTCAAAACTCATCTATGGAAAGAGTAGGAGATTATAAAGCCAGTGGTCAGGAGCTGGAGATTTTAGGTGCAGCATACAGGTATATTTAAAGGGAGAAATCACAGTCTGCTTTTCATACCTGATAATTTTGACCCCTTTTTTCATGGATCTGTTTCTCATATAAGACCTGTTTCTAGATTGAGACAAACCACTTCTTTAACAAAGCACTTCTCTAACACTTTAATGACATAGCTAGGAGGATCATGACCTCTTGGTGCCATCCAGTGCACGTACATCTTTGTTGCCACAGGACTCTGACCTTCTGCTTCCAATACTTAGGCCACCTTGGTGGTGAGTACAGCTGCATGATCTGGTGTCTGCCCACATGCCAAATCAGAGACTTCTGGCACATGTTCACCAGAGGGTTAACAGCTCCACTTGCTTAAAGGCAAGAGCCAAAATACTGGAACTTTCAGTCTTGACGGATTTAATACTTAGTGGGTCTCGTAGGCTCTTTTTTGTTTGCTCAAAGTGAATCATGTTAAAGTGAGGGAGATGAAGAAGAGGTCAGACATGAAGAAAGTAAGTCTAAATAAATAAATAAGTGTAAATACCTACCATCAAATTAGAAGTTATTTCAATTCTTTTTCATGAAAACTCAAGCTGTTAAAATAATTTATTCAAATTGACTCCACAGGGATCTTGGCAAGGTAGGCCAAGGTGGATTTTCTGGTAGAAAAATCTGTTCTGAAACTCTTAGTGGAACAAATACCCCAGAAAATGAATTACAGTGCTTTCATATTCACAGTAGACAACTGAAACGCAATGGGGAAGGGGCTGTGGCACACATATTAGAGATTCGTGGGCCATTTATTTGTTTCACACCCTAATTCAAATGTATATTTCTCAAAAGAAAAATCTGGATAATTTAAAATAAATCAATAATTTAAATCTGCCAGTAAAGGGAAATGCAGAACCTTGACTTAATCAGTGAATGCAGCTATCATAACTGCATGCACATAAGATATATGACATATCATATGAAGACTATGAAGGAGGCTGTGGAAACCTTTTGTGTTAATTAACGATTGTAGACTGGTGGTTAATTTTAAAATAGTAACGAAATAAACTGAAGGGGTTAAGAATGTAGAAGATACAGTAAAACGCTAAAATAAATGTGTGTCTTCTCTCTCCCTGTTCCAGAAAAACTATACGAAGAATATGATGAGTGGTAAATAAAATGAAGTACAAGGTCCTTAAGGAGCATGTGGAATTCATTGCCACGGGAGGCTGTAAGTGGTTGTAAGGTGGTTGTATTTAAAAGAGGATTATTTACAAGCAATAACACTGAGCTAAATTGCATGGAGCAATGGAGCAACATTCTTCACAAGACCCCTGAGGCTGGCTCAGCATTTTCAACTATGGCAGCAGAGCATTTCATGCCAGTGGAGAGGAGCCAAAACTCAATGCATAAGTGACCCAACAAAAAACTAACCAAGTGGTAAGGAAAAGTCAAGAAGAGTGGAGAAGTAGGAAGATGGCGTAATAAAAATACAGCTTGTCCAAATTCAGCTGGGCTTCTGTATGCGTTCATCTCTTCTCCCCATGTTTCTTGTTAACCGACTCAGAGTTGCAAAGGCACTTGGCCAATGAGAAGTTAAGCCCAGGAGTCAAGGTGAAAGCCAGTCTGGCTGCATCTAGCCAGGGTGACTCAGCTTTGGACTGGGAATATTTTACTGATATATTGTGATATTTTATAATTTATATTTTTTTGTCATTTACTGTTTTGAGCTAACTGACTTTTTGCTGAAAATGAGGTGAAAGTGGCAGCTTGGGGAATGGGATGTGGGAGGGCAGCTTGGAGAAGGCGCATATGCAGGTGGAGGAAACTATGTGAACATAGAGAGGTGCATCCAGGGCAGTAAAGCCCACTGCTGAAAGCCTTTCAGAGAATTTGACTTCCTCTCCTCTGGGAAATGTTTGCCTGCACTTTTCTCAGCAGGTTGCTGCTCGTTTTTGTCCTCCACCTCCTCCCTCTGTTCGGGCTTAGGGGCCATAAATCTCCGTTTTGGTCCTTCCTTCCTTCAAGTCTCAGCCCAATAGCTTCTTCTTAATAACCTGTTTGGTCACCCTTACACTTCCTGGCTGGCCTCACATGCTAAGTGAGTGTATGTGGGTGAGGTGAAAAGCAACATTTGTCCGGGGAAGGAACTGGCAACATCTTAAATGGAAAACCAAGAACTTTGAATTTAGTAGGCAGGACCACAGAGAGTCAGAGAAGAGATTTGAAGTCTGGGATGATGTGGGTAAGGAAGATGCTTACTAAATTATAAGCAGGCTTTCCATTGTGTTTTTTTGCCAAAACAACTGTAGTAATTGTACCTGTAAGCAGGCATGCTTGCTCAAGTAAACTAAACTAAGAATTGCTGGCTAAAGAGTTGCAGTACTTTCCATGTAGTGTATTTTAGCACAAGGTTAAAGGGAAAAATCTAATAACCAAACATACTAGCTAGGAGTATACTAATTTGCTTTCATTATGAAAAATAGTGCTGCAAACCCTTACCTTGCTAGATATTTAGATTTAGGGACATAAAACTTCAAAACGCATAACTGTGTAATCACTTACCTAAATCAATCCACTCATTTTAACATTTAACATATCAAGATTTCCTCAGATATCTTGTTATTAAAAATATGATAGTAAGGTGGTATGATACCTGTTACAGGTTAAACATGTATTTTTGGTAAGTATTCATGAGATCATCTTAAGATTAAATTCTGTTTGACCAAGAGTAAGTTTTGCATCCTCACATTGCTTATAAGGAACTTGGGAGATAGCAGGTTAAAATTCATATGGAGAAAGTTGCATATGCCTTATTCCCACTTAGAAAAAAACTGGAGCTATTTTAATGTTTTGGCATATGGAGTTATTGTAGCTCACTGAAAAAAAAAAACCCACCACTCAGCCCTGTGTTAGATACCAGATCTCTCTTCCTATTACGTAATGCAGGGAAATATACATACATAGTACAGTTATTTTAAATACAAAGTTTAGCAAGAATTATTGTAGCTTACACGGAAATGGAGAGTCTGAGAAGTTTTATAAGTTGCAAAGTTCTGTGGCTGGTGGAAAAGCTCAATTTATTGTGAATCTATTCGCAGCTGGGGGATCTGCAGGAACTGGAAGAGACAGAAAACAGTGAAAACGCAGACTGACAACGTAAAAATACAGGCGAACTCTTTGTGATCTTCCGTGGCACTGATGTGTAAGGCTAATAACAGCAGCTTCACTCCACTCTTTCCTGTCCTTAACTAAGAACAGATCCAGATGTGCAAGAACATCACCACAGGGAAGCAGGAAGAGGAAGGGTGAGTTAAACAGAAGTGTTTGGGCTGGGAGTGCGCCGGGTCAAACTGCCAAGCAATGCGGGGGAGGCAGCGAGCTGGGCTCAGGTGGGCTGCTGGAGCTTTGCTCTTGGAACACTCCTGCTGCTTCTGTGTCATCCCTTGAAACAGCCAATCTGTCCCTTAACATGAAATACTTCTGAAGGGTTTTTGTTTATGAGGACAAGGGCTGCTGAAGACCCAAGTCAGCCTTCATTTAGGCAAGCTGCAGAGGTCTTCCAGTGTTGAACAAGAAGTCAAAGCCAGGCTCTGAGAGGGCCTGGCTCAGGCTGGTGTGTGAGATACAGGTCTGTCTTAGAAGCTAGCCCTTGCTAACGCCAATTCGAGGGCGCCCTACTAACATCCAGCCAGATTCAGGAAGTTAACATCTGTTCATTTGTCCCACTCCCAGTGTTTTCTGATGTATTAAAAGTTTTTCAAGAGTGGACACAGTAGTAGTGTCTCCCAGGGGGTTGGTGACCGCTGGCATTAGACATTGAGGGCCGTAACTCTTATATCAGACTTATTTCCATATATTGTGAACTACAGCCCGAAATTAATTTCAGTCCTTAAATACGTATAAATCCTTCCCATTGCATCCAGAAACTCCAGGAGTACCATCTCCATGTACAGCACAAAGCCTACTTTGCTGGGATTTCGACCATTCGTACTGGTTCTAGACTATAATGCTATAAGGACACGGCTGGCACTGTGGGGCTCTGTGCTGTTTTTGGTCCGTACATCACATTATTGTTTCCTCTTCTTTGCAAATCTTAAGCACTGCTTCATTTTAAATGCAGATGGTAGCACAAAAATCCTCTTTACTCAAGATGAGTTGATAGTATAACACTTCCCATTGTCCCAAGATGTTTCATGCCAGAGGTGAATATCTTTACACATTTAGGGGGTGCTAACATATGGCAGGTTTCACTGCGTTGGGAACAGTGCCCTTGACACTGTTCAAGTGTTCACAAAAAGCAGGCAGGAGCTGAAACCTTCTATCACCCTTCTTGAGATTTTTCTTCTATGAGTTCTTCAAATCTGTATCTCGTGTGGTCCAGAAGTTGGATTATTTGCTAAATCCTGGGATCCCCTGTCAGTCCTCACTTCATAAAGACCATCTCTTAATTCTGCCACAATATAGATTTGGATATGGTTGATTTAGGCCATCAACCTACTCCTTTGTAAGATAACTGTAAGCTCTTTTGGGTCATATATCTTGCAATGATGTTTTCTCTTTTCTCTTTTTGTTAAAGGCTCTTTTTTATACAATCTATTTTCCCTACTGATAACAGTGGCTCTGTTCTTGGTTAGCCTGTGGCTGATGTCAGTGGATTTCTGAGAGATCGTATACACAGGGAGATGAACAAGCAAAGACAAATCAATTCAAGCAAATTAAAACACAACAGCGCTTGTAGAGCAACACATATCATCCAGTCTTGCATGAGACACTGGCTTCGGTTATTCTTCTTGTAGAGTTTATAATTCACATTAAAGAAGTCTAGTGGAAAGTATTTTTATTTCAACCACAACAGCCCAGTGGCTGCATTTTGTGCAGAGGAATAAGTAAAAATTTTTCTCAAATGACATCAGCATTCATTATTTGAAGTTATCATCTTTCACTGTTCTCATTCCACACTGACTCATGAAAGTTTTTCAGAGAAATACTGTATATTTAGCTGTTAAGAGTGCAAGTAAAATAAATTCCATAAGTCTAAATGCAGTCTTTTATGATTTTTTTTCTTTCCCCAAGATGTATTCTCATTTGTTTTCATCTGTTTTTTTTTTTACAGGATATTACATTTCTTTTTTTTTCCCTTTGCTTTTCCTGACTATTTTCTTGCCCTCTGATCACTTGTCTTTATGTTGCTTTTTTGTAAAACAGCCTTTGTGATTTCTCTATAAACTGGAGGCAGCACACGTCTCTATTAGGCATCGCCTTGTCAGATGCACGAGTTCTGCTGCCATTTCATCAGAATCGACCATGATCTGATTTATATATTTCATGCTCATCAAAAGTAATTTTCTGTATTTAATGAGAATTTGGTTCTGCTATATATGACTATTCCTAGCAAACAGTAAAAAGAAGTCCTCAGTTCTTACCCATTTGCTTTTGACATCATTTACACAGTGCATGAGAGTTAACGGATGGCAATCACCTTTCTCCGTTGGCTTCGTAGGAAACTTGGTGTTGGATAGCACAGCGATGTCTGTACTGGCACCAGTGCATTGGTACTGGCTCTGGAAAGCAGCTGCCTGTACTGCTCAATCAGTAGAAGAGTCCCTGGCAGGCGCTCAGGCTGTGGCAGCAGACCCCGTGTATCCAGGAAAGTTTCCGTATGGCCACCCTGTTTTGGAGGGCTGTAGGATCTAAGAGGATGTGGCCAGGCTGTACTGGCTGAGTCAGGGAATGGCTTTGCATGCTTTCATTTGCCAGAAGAGATGGAGGCTGCAAGTGAGCATCCCTGCTGTCACAGCACACTGAAATGAATGTTGCAGAGCCTCTGAGTGCCTCCTGGAGATATACATGAGGAAAACCACCGTGATCTTTTCCTGCAAGAAGGAGCACTCGCATGTGAAGGAGCTGACCTTTTTACAGCCAGACTGACTCCCAGGAAGAGCTTTCAGAACTCACTCGTTTACTAGGGCTATAGCTCTGGTCCCACCTGTGTAGCTCTTCCCTGTATATTTTCAATGCAATATTACAACACGTAGAATACTATGACTGCTTGCTTCAGCAAGCACCTTGCCAGTGATCTCTGAGTCTTCCTTCAGTCACAACTCTTTAAGCGTTTCCTTGAAGCACTTCAGGACTGGGATTTTTTCCCATGTCTGTTGTCAGATCTCTGTGAATCATCGCACATTCACATCCCCAACATGTATCAGTAGGATACATGTGGTATGCATCAAGTAAGAGATGATCAGATACAGTAGCTTCCTTAGGCAGTTGTCCATTTCTTAGTGTTAGAAAGCCAAGTGATGTTATAAATACCAATAAAAGGTATCTGCTCCCAGCAAAAGGCACTTGCTCAGGAGCACAGTAAGCACATGCGGAACAAAAGAAGCATAAGGAAAACTACCAAGGAAGGCAGGAGAAGCAAATTGAATATATCTTCTAATCCCTAGCTTCACACAGGCCCATTCCTTTCCTGCTTCTGTTACTTTCACACAATATGTGTAGGGAACTATCAAGAAAGTGGGCTGCCACAGTCTATTCATGGTAAACTTCATCTTAATCAAACACACTTTTCATTAAAAATACATTTTGAAAAAGTTTTTCACTGAAAAACCTGCTAGCCTTACTTTACTTTTCAAGACTTAACACATACAAGCCACTTGTGTTTTGATTTATTTTTGCTTTGTTTGCATTCAAGAGAGGTAAACACTAATAAAACTGCTTATTTGTCTCACAGACTTAACCCTTTATTTAACAGAGAAGGGACTAGCTAGTGTGAGCAGCTCAAGATCTTTTTATATAACTGCCCAAGAATCCTGAACTGCATGGGTTTCTTTTTTAAAAAAAGACAAGATCTCTCCTATACCCATGTCAGTTCAAGTCTGGCTTTTTCTTCTGTGATAGGAAGCATAAGATTTTTTTTGCAGTGGTTTTCTGACATGTATCCAGTTTGAAGTAAATAGATCACACCATTTGTTTTAGGTAGTTTCTCATATAAAGTAAAACAACTGTTATTGTCATTGTAACTTGTCTGCATTAGTAAATAGTTCCAGAGCTGGCACATTGTTTTCTAGTACCTAATGATGCATTCAGAGACTTCCCAAATCAAGGGAATATTCTCATTTTAGAAAACTACTTTGGTTAATGGAAATCTGTGAATAGAAACAAATGCACGTATTTACCGATCTAAACTTGTAAAAATAGAAGTGACTGAATTTTATATTTAAGGTAAATCTGACTGGAGGAAGATGAGATCTGTGACTTAAAGAGGTCATTGACTACTGTCCAGAAGAAGGGCGCTTGTAAGCTACAATTAGCAAAATTATGATAAGTGCTGTTAATTGTTCCCTTTGCTTGTCTATTACTTCCTTTTTATTGTTTTGACTTCCAGACCTTAGTGTCCTTCTGATTTGATCTCAATCAAAGTCTCTTTGGCTGCTTCCAGTTTATTTGCATTTTCAGGTGTATAATTAAATGCAATATTGATCTTAGTGTGATTGCAAACACAGCTGAAACAATGAAAATCCCACAGTTAGAATTTATGGTGAAATATCTCATAAAGTATATTTTAAATGTTATAACATGTTCCCTTATAGTCTAGTTAAGCTCTACTGTTTTATGGCAGATTTAGTGTAATTGCAGTTATTAATTAGGAGGAGCACTGTTACATTATCCAGGAGAGAACCTTGACAGTTGTTGTAGATAATGTCAAACTGAAGCAACAGATGTTTTGCACTTTGTGGGTTACAGCTAAAATTTTTACAAATACAAAAGCTTTAATAGGTCTTATTACAAGCAACAGAAGTGTTAGGTCATTATTACTTGTTCATTACTGGTTTGAGAATCATTATCTAGATAGTTGCCTTTCTACTTCACAACAATCCAATGCATATATTGTTATTTTTCTCTACCTGCCAAAGCAACACTCTTTCCTGAAGACTTTACAGCCTTGAGAGAAAAAGACGTGTCAGTAGTGTTAGCTACTAATGATATACTATTACTTAAACTTCAGCCTGTTCCAGGAGTTTAAGAAAATGTCTATATTAGCAGTTGAAATAAATACTCCTCGCTCTTGATTTCTTGCAAGAAATTGTCCATTGTCAAATGGCAATCGTATTGCAAGCAGTGACAGTAGTTCTCATGAAGCAGTCCTCCACGGTGCTCCACAGGAGCTGGAGGTTCTCAGCACTTGGATCTGTGACATGTCTTCAGCTTGTAACTATAGTAAATTATGTTCTATTAGCTAAATCATTTTTCCAGCTAATCTGTAACAGCTAACTGTCACCTTTGTATCCTGCAGACCTTTTCAAGTCTAGCTTCTGATGTGTATTAGGTCATCTTCTAGCGCCTTTTTGCAAGGATGAACGCTGCAGCAATTATTAGTTCTTGAAATATTACAAAAGGTCAGAAATAAAACTTTAAAAAGTGCCAAACATAGAATGGAGTTAAACTAACAAGCAATAAAATTTGTAACAATAAAACATTTCACAAACACATTAGCAGCAAGTGGAAAATGAGGAAACAATAGTCCACTATTCAAGGGAACAAGAATGACAGTTGCAAAGAGGCAAAATATTTAAAGCTGTTTTGCTTCAGTTGGGTAACATAATCCTCATTTACACTCAAAGGATAAGAATTCAAGCCAGAATACAGAAAACAAGTGAGAGAGTATCTAGATAAGTTGATTGCTTTGAGCCTGATGAAATCATAGGGGGCTGCTTGAGACCATTTTATAAAACATGGACAAGGTTACAGAAAACTGAAAAGGAACAAACAGCTGAAATTCACCTTATCTGGTTTTAGACACATGCAGAGTGGATATCTATATCTGAATAGTTAGTAGAAAGAGATTGGCACCTTGACAGTGAGATTCATGTGGCCTGTTTCAGACACTGACTTAAGGATGTTGTGACTCTTGACTAAAACTACTCTGAAGTGGGTGCACAATTGCTTGAAAAGCTGTTCTTTAATTGTAGCTATCAATTATTTGCCATTAAACTGAAAGGATGTATCAAGAGAACCTCAGTAAAGATCTGTCCCGTGTCTGGTAAATTGTTTAGTAACTTCATGGAGATGGTGGAAGTTAGAGAGACTGGTTACTACACTGTCAGGGTGACTATAATAGAAATAGCTCCGTACACAGAGCAGAATGGTGTTAGAATTCAAACTGATCCCTATAAATTAGAGAGCGAGCCTGGGAAAACATGGATAAAAGTCATAGAAGACTAGTCCAAATAATTTACCAAAGTCAAGTAGTCAACTGCACAAATACACAATAGAGACCACCAATATCCTACAGTTGTGAAAAACAACATAACAAACCAGATCAAAACAGGTAACGCCTAAAGTGTAAACGGGTCTGCGGTGTGTAAAACAAGTGAAATGATGCTCCTGATAGATTAAGCACTGATGTAGCTTCACAGGTTTCCAGACTGAGATATCAAACAGGATAACATTCCCTTGCGTGGGTATGAGGAGCAGTTGGTATCAGCCTGATTTGGCAGCACAATTCGGGCACCTCCATCCTGCAGCATTCACCTCATGGGGTGGAGAAAGCATCTCCAGTCTGCAACATGGCAGCTAGTGGGTGCTTAACACCTACTCATCCCATACTACACTTTATAATTACAAAGCCCAGGATTGAAATAAAGCTTCAAGAAGCACACTGCTGACCTACTGAATCCTCTGGAGGGTCACAGGCAGCCTTGCCTTGATTTTGGAGGTTTATTTGTGGGGAGTTTTCTTTACTGTTTCTTTGTCTTTAGTCCCTGCATGAGATCACACTGGTGTCATATAAAATGCAAGGCCTGGTTCTCGTCTTCTGTCCTGGGAGAAGAGAGGGAAACCTTCCTCTTCCCCCTTTTATGGGATAATTTCATCTGCCAAAATTCCACTGAGCAACTGCATCAAAATGTAAATAATATTTTAGCTCATTTTACTTCTCTGTGGTCATTTGTTTACTTTCTAGGGCTGCAAGTTCACTCTTAGAGTCACCATTCATCTTAAAATTAGGGTAATCTGGTTTGAATGCAAAAATATTTTTTCATTCAAATTTTTGTATCAACTTCCTAATTCCAAATTCATAAATGAAACTGTTTTATTGAGTATTCAATAATCTTGTTCACTAGGATCAGCTCTCTTTGCAATTTAATGACCAGGTCCTACTATAATGAAGGCAATGGCAAGTTTTCTGTTCACTTCGTTTGAGATCATATTGGACCCTGGATTAAACAAGTTTACCTGAAGGATTTGTAGGGAGAAGTAATTTATCTTTTTCAGACTAGATAAACTTTAGGACACAGAAGCTCTTCTTTAGATCTGAAAAAGATGTGTCAAACTTCAAGTACAGGTTAGGTTTGTTAATCTGCTTAGATTCTTTTTGCTGTTAAAAGAATAGGGTTTTTTTTAAAAAAAAAGGTTGTTAAAAAAAAGATTTTTTTTTTGTTAAACTTTTAAAGACAAGAAGGGTGATAGGCATCAGTGAAGGGACGGATGGACTGGTAAATGTTACAGAGAACTGGAGATCAGGATTTTTTTTTTCTCTGCTTTGTATTCAACAGAATAAATGCTAATTTAATTCCTCAGGCCGGGTTTAGAATTGCTTGGCACTACCACAGTTTTCATTTTTAGTTTTCTTACAGCCACTAGCTCAGTGATGCTGGGAGTTAAACGTGTGGCTATGTGGTCATCCTTTTTTTATTTACTGTTGCAAAGACTGAGGTGCTACCACTACCTTTCTGAAATAAGGAGACATTTCATTCAGAACATCCTTCCTTCTAAAATTACTTTCAATGAAAGAAAATCGGTATTGCCATCATTGTTGTTTATGCTTATAGAGTTTACAGTTGTAAATGTTTATCTTACCTAGCACAGATAAACAGGACATTTCATTTGTTACTTTGTGACTCTACTCAGAGTAGGAGTCTAAATGAGAATTTCAAAGGTTATTTGGGATGGAAACCATTTTACACAAAGGTCTGTTTGGTGTGTCTCACCCTCTCTGGAGCATACGTAGTCCCTGAAATATACTTTTCAATTGCCGTACATGTTGAATACCTTATCTGACCCCAGCTTAAAATTTTCCTCCTTCAATTTTTGTTTTTGTTGTTATTGTTCAAATCTGTTTGGAGATGTCTGTAATCATTTTTCAGACATTTTTAAAATCACATTTAAAATCAACATTTTTTAAAAAGTTTTCAGTGTTGTCTATATTAGGATTTCCTGAGGACTGAAGATTGACTTGAATGAAACAGCAGCCAAGTGATGGGCAGGATTTTCTTATCTGGGATGAGAATTACACCAGTGTGCATTTTAATATCATTATTCATAACTTACCAGAAGTGAAAATTATCCTGTGGTAAAGATAAAATCTTTCAGCTATTTAAAAAATGTGACTCATACTGCAGCTCCTTTTATGTGATCTCACCAAACATACTTGTTTATAGCTGGGAATCCAATGCATATGGGGAACATCTCTTGCCATGAAGATTGTTGATCCCATGGTCGACAGCTGGAACATGCATAGCACATTAGCTAGTAAAATAGCAGCAGACCAGTCAGTGATACAGTTTCATTTGTACGTTCCTAAAGGAGTAAATGTGCATGCAAACGTAAAAGACTGTCAAACAATAGCTGGTACCTCAGCTTAGCCAACAGAGCCTGTCCCTCTGAGCTATGCAAATCTGCCCTGGCTGCGTGGTTTCGAGATTTGCCACAAGATTTTTCACCGATATAAGAAGTCAAAAGAATCCTGTGAGAAAAGAGGTGCTCTGTTCACGCATTTCAGAAACCGTCAGCTCCACAGGATGCTGAATCCAATAAATGAGTTTACTGAGTGATGCACCAAAACGGGAAAGTCCCCCACATCATCCTTGTTGGGGAGGGAGGTGCCACAAGCAGGGAGGATCTGTGAACGAGATGATAAATCCCAACACAGAGAGGAGATATAAATGAGCAGTGGAGCGTGGGAGTTCAGGGAATCAGCACTGCACCCACGCAATGAGCATTTTAAGGCACTTTGCCATGCAGCATGGCTCTGGTTTTGAGTGCAGGTTGTGAGCTGTGCAAGGAGCCCAGCGGAGGTGCTCGGGAAGGGAAAGATGAAGCATAGAATCATAGGATGGTTTGGGTTGGAAGGGACCTTAAAAATCATCTAGTTCCAAGCCCCTGACATGGGCAGGGACACCTTCTGCTAAATAAGGTTGCTCAAAGCCTCGCATGGGTCAGGCTGCCAGCCAGCGCTGCCTCACCTAACGATAGGGATTCAGCTGAACAAGGCATCGTGTCTACAAGTAGGACATGGAGGATTTCCCTAGTAAAAATTGTTTTTGCTGGCCTGTAGTTCAGTTTAAAAATGAGGCCTATGTCAAGAATATAAGATGTTTTAAGGAAAAAGAAAAAGCCATCTGGCCTCACATACATGCTTTTTTTTAGTACATCTTAAGCCTACTTCCTTACTTTTTCACCGTGCCTCTTAATCCTTTCCTCTTCTATGAAAATAAAGAGAGAAAGGAGGAAAGAGAGGAAAAAGTCTGCAGAGGTGTCTCTTCAACTCATTTCTGTACTTTGCTACAGTTGCCTTTCCTGCTAACTTATTCCACATGTTTATTATCCTTTATATAAAATAGTTATGCCTGAATTCTTAGTTTCCTCTTTATTTGAAATAATTTGTCATTTTTGTTTAACGCGTAATCAGTTTCGAAACCATACATCAGTTTAACCCATACTCATGTATGAGTTATATACATAAAATAGGTATACAAACTTACACATATATAAGCACGATAATATTTCCAGTTGGCCAGTCTTTTGTTTTAAAAATGACAATAAATTTAAGTTTTAACTTTTAGTTGGCTAGCTTAGTGAAACCAACTACTGCTTTCTTCATTTTGAGAGTTAAGTGACAAAATCATTACCATTTTTAGTAGAATACACATTACTAATATTTGATGCAACATGATGTGTAAACAATATACAGATGATGATTCAAGAAAGAGAAAACCAGAAAGGAATCTGAGAGATTCATGCAGAAAAGCTAGATTTTGAAATAGCAAATGTCAGGTTCCAAGACAAGGTTTTGATTTTGAAGTTGCAATAGCAAAATATTGAATGGAATGATTTTACTATGTTATTCAGAAAATGCCTAAACTAGTACTACGTAGAAAATGCCTAAACTAGTACTATGTAGAAAATGATACTTAAAATTTGGGTAAGAAAACAAAAGAATGAAATCAGCAAATATGTATTTTGCTCACAGACTTTTTTTAGATTTTGTTCCCTGCTCGTTGCTTCTTCCCTGAGGAAGAAAAGACTAAAAAGGCGAAGCAATCTCATGACTTCTGAAGCTGGAAATTAAAATTTTCCAAACATTTTGATTTAAGACATAATTTCTATTATGAAATAAGTTACTGTATCATTGTTGGCCAAAGCAGTTTCCCCTCTAGCACACTTCTTGCTATACTGAACCTAGCAGAATACCAACTTAGAGGCTTCTGGTGAGAGCACTTCCCTGCAGCCCCTCCAGCAGGCATGCAGCCGGGTTCTCCCTCTGTAAATTAATCTGATTTGAGAGTAGTCATGGACTTCTGAAACCCACAACAGTCATTGGCAAACCAGGCACAGGCACAAACAGCTCTAGGAGAGAGTTTCTGGACATTAGCCATTTTGCTGATGGATGAGAATTATTTTCAGTGTTTGTAAGTTCCCCCCAGTCAACTCGTATGTGTATCTAGGAGGATTTACCAATGACCTGCACCAAAATTCTTTGGACAGCTTTATATTCAGCTTGTACCAGCTGATGAGGTGAATGCATTGGAATGTTTTACCTAGTGATTTATGAAGAAAATGAGGCTGTAATCTTTCCTCTAGGTTAGAGCCACCTGGCAACTATGATGTGATGATCTGCCCAGGACAGTCAGAAATGCTTACTCGCTGAAGGCATTTCAGACCCAAAAAACCAAGTGGATCACGAGTATCATTCATCTTTTTGAAGCAGAAACACTGTATTTGTGTGGTAGTTTCTTTATGTCTCTTGATATTTTTACCACCTCTTCCCATCACTACATCACATGTATTTTGTTTAGCTGGGTTTTGTCTGCTTGTTTATCTTGGTGTGTATGAGTGGGTATGTTGGGTACATGAGATCCAAATTCTCCTCTGGAAATGTCTTTCCATTGACTGCATGGGCAGACCAGCATCGTTATACTTTCAACTTAAGAGAGCCTAAAGTCAGGGAAGCTGAATCTAACATATCAAGACCGTTTATGAAGGCTAAATCCACAAAGACCATGCCTACATTACTGAACTAAAATGAACCAGGATATGGGCCTATGCCCTGGCACCCAGTTGTCTCTACAGTTTACCTCTTGGCATCGTCCCTGACACAGTTTTGGCCGTGGCCAGCTAGCAGCCCCTGCCAGTGCCTGGGCACAGCTCAGGGGTCAGCACAAGCCATTGGGCAACTTGAACACAGTCTCCCTGTTTTGGATAAAGGTGGTGGTGGGGACAGTTTAACTGTATGGATGTGAGTGATGACATGCCAGCTGGCCTCAGGGCTGGAGAACAGTCACTGGTCCATTGTATTTGCTAAGGCAGATGTAGCCAAAAGGACTTAAGTGTTGCAGCCTTTAATTATATGTGCTCTGTCACCAAGTGGAAAACAGCAAGGTCCTCTCTTCAAAGCAAAAGGAGTGTTAGCGAAGAGAATGATCAAAGAACTCACTCCCAGAGCTATACAGAAGGACATGTTAAGGAGCAGAATAAGACTCGGGCCAGATCTCCAAAAGTAATTAGATGTGTGTTTTCACGTGGGATTTTCAGCTATGATCCCTCTTGCTAAGATAGGCCCCTTAGGATAGATCTTTTCTTACAAGGGGTCAGGCCGAATACTTTCAAGGAACAATTTGACTCAAAATAGTAGATGAACCAGGAAGAAGACTGAGAATTCAGGTTAATCTCTCGGTGCTTAATTAATATTCATTTATACAGAATGCAGAAGTTTGAACTGAACTAGAGTCAGAACAAGTTTGATGCTGTAACTTGATAGTTAGAAAAAATCACTAGGTACACAGGAAAGTCAAATTTCAGTCCCTCCTCAAATGCACTGATGCAAGGGGTCAAGAGAATTGACACAATGGAAAAGTCTTGGGTTTTTTCAATCCTTTTTTTCTGAGGAAATAATCTATCCTACCTAAATCAGATAATATAAAGTGTCTCAACCTAAATGTAAAATGATTGGTGCAGCAGAGTGTGCTAACATCCTGCTCTGCAACTCATCTAGACTGAAGATGCGGTAGAAAGGCAGCAGGCCTCCTTCATCTGCTTCATCCTGTGATGAGTTTTCCTCCATGGATAATGGGGAAAGCAGGAGATGATAACTCAAATGCTTGCCTGGGGTTTGGTCCAGCACAGAAGTAGAAATCACCTCAGACACACTTGTAGCTGAAGAACTAGAGTTATGCTAAGAGAGAGCCTTTTATGTTGGACTTAAATCACGTTTCATAAGTCATAGTATTGCATTTCTGCACTTGTCCTTTGAGATGGGTGCCTTTTAAAGCACAGAGCATTTTCAGACCTAGTATTTTGCCCATACAAGACCTCTGTAAGATGATAGCATTTATTTATACTACTAGTGCTTTATCCAGTGCAGACCTAGCTCATGCTGGTACCTTTCTCTTTAGCACTCTGAGTATTTCCAGCTGGTGACACCAAATAGCCTCCATTTCCTCATGTGGAACACTCACCAGTTGTTTTACCCCCTCCTCCTTTCCTTTTTATTTTTGCTGCTGGAAGGATGTGGGTGATGATTTATAGAGCATGTCCAATTGGCTCTGTTTGTCTGTGCTGGCCTGCTTCATGCACACTGAGGTCAGTGCTGTATTTGTAGGTAACCATCCAAGGAAAACACCTCACAGCAGGCAAAAATGCTAACTAAGTAAAACAAACTCAGGAATGTGATCATCTGTTTAGCGAAGTTTTCAGTGGTCTTTTCCATTACGCTAAGCTTTCAGTCCGGTTCTACAAACTCAAAAGTGAACACAGCACTGAAATACCTCAGACATCTTCAAGTACGTAGGAGACTTGATTTGTTGAAGAGTGTTTGGTTGGGGGAAGGAGGAAAGCTCATTTTAAAAGGTGGGATTAGAAATACATATCTTTTAGTACAAAATGTGCAAAGACCAAAAAAAAGGGGGGGAAAGAAAAAAGGTTGTTCATTAAAAGCTGTGGGGTTTATTCAAGTTTTAAAAGGCGGAACTATAATCACAGAACAAAATCATCTCTTGTTGCCCCATTGTTAACTGCATAGTGGGCCCCATAGCCTACTTCTGATGTGATCCCCAAAGAGAAATTCTGCTGACATCAAGGAGGATTTTGATCTCCTCCACAAAGCCGCGGGCTGACCCCTGCCTCATGTTTTGTGCAGTTGTAAGGTCAAAAGTATCTTTCATCATGATTCGGTGCACAGAGAGTGCGAGGATCCCCGCTTCTGCACAGGGCAAAACGTAACCGCAACCCCTCTCTGCCGGCAAGCGTGCAGAGCTGAGTGTGCAGAGGTGAGCGTGCAGAGGCGAGTGTGCAGAGGTGAGCGTGCAGATGTGAGCGTGCAGATGTGAGCGTGCAGAGGCGAGTGTGCAGAGGTGAGCGTGCAGATGTGAGCGTGCAGATGTGAGCGTGCAGAGGCGAGCGTGCAGAGGTGAGTTTGCAGAGCCTGCTGCTTGGGGGAGCACCGGGGTGGATGGAGGGAAGAACTGAAGCCGTGGTCACAACTTTCTTGGTGGAGCAGGCTGGTGGTGGGCAGAGGAGCAAGCTGTGTTTTTCTAATGAGTGGTTTCCTTGAACAGGTAGAAAAAAGAGCACACGGGAGGATAATTACGTGGAAGCGCGCGATGATGCGTAAGAGTTTTGTGGCAGCGAAGCCACTGCTGGATCCCTGCCGTGTGGAGTTACTGGGCCACGTGGTAGAAAGACGGACAAAAATGACAGGTAAACAGCAACAGATACATACCCCTCTGAATATCAGGTGGCATATGCTGTGCGCTTTACAAATTGCCTCCCGCAGCCCAGCCGGGCTCCCAGCCCCTCTTTGAGGTACGAAGTCACACTGTGCCCATCTGGCAGAGCCTGAGGCTGCGCCTGGCAGCTCGCGGCTCTGGTGGCTGCGCTCCTGTTTGCCTTTGCAGTAATTGGTTTGTATCTGATTTCAGCTCGTATGGAAGGGTAGAGGGATAGCAAATTACTTGCAAGTGGTTGGTAGACTCTGTGAATGCTTTTTTTTTTTTGCCTAGCTCTGCTACCCAGCTGAAGATTTATCCCTGAAAAAGCAGAGAGCTTGTTTTTTTTTGTTTTTTTTTTTTAGAAAACTACAGCTGTGTATATTCCTCACTGTCATCTCCACCCCCAACTCTGATTTTATGCTCACTTCCATCCCTTGCTTTCCTCAGCATGCTTGCTTGTGAGACAGAAAAGGCAAACACATTTTCCCAGTTTTATAAAAGCTCCACTGTTTTTTGTGCAACGAAAAAATTTTGACAGATGAATCTGTACCGGAGAGACCACGTACCATTGCCTCTAATTCAGCAGCCCTCGGTTGCAATAGTAGAATTCTTAAAACCTTTACATAAGGTGAACTCCCTCCTAATTTGGAGACAAAACCGTTTCAGATAATTCAGAGAAACTTGATCTGATTTGTTAACACAAAGCATAACTTCTTTTTTATGGAGGTTCAGAGAGAATGAATCTACCAGGTCCAGCTCTGCAGCTACATCAACATTATTTAGGTCCCGGCTATCACAGAGGTAAACTAATCTGGCACAAGCCAAAGGAATGAGCTCTGCTTTAAAGGAGGCTGTGGACCTACATGATAATAGGAGAAGTGGGAAATTGGTAGCTACTGTCCAAGCCCCCACGCTTTTCTGCATTAGCTGGCGGTTGCACAACAAGGAGTCCGATTGCCCCTAAATGCGTCTGTGTCCCAGAATCAGGGGGTTACATCCTACTTTCAGGCTTTTCATGCCACCAGTTCTTAGGTACGTGGTGGACATCTGCTAATGAACACATGGCTTTATAGGAGTGTTTCCATAATCCAATCAATTTTTTTAAACTTCATTATTTTTGGCTATAGAACTGTAGGTGCTATTGTGCTCCGTAAGCCAAGTCTGTTACCACTAGATAAGAAAGACATGGATCAAATTTGCATTTTTACATGTGCAAATGAGATGTCCCCAGCTTCCCCTCCCCCTCTCTTTCTAATGCTTGTCCTTGTTTTTTCAAATCTTTTTTTTTTTTTTCCTGAAATACTTGCCAGGTGGCTAAAAAGCTTGCTTTTCTCTGTAAACACCATGAAATATAACACAATGCACTGCTTTATTTTCAGTGATATATTGGTTTCTATGTGTTTATAAAAATAGTTATGAGGCCAGGAAAAGCATCTACATGCTGGTGATTTTCTCTAGATTTATTGCATATATTATACTTTTTCTACTTCAGTGGGCTTCTATCTCTGTGCTGAGAAGTGTGAGTGCCTGTATGACAAAACCCCTCCTTCTTTTGCACACATGCACGTACATATGAAACCGAAAACCTGCTTTTCATTAGCATAGCCAGCACAATGGAGGCAAGAGTGGAAGCAAGGAGAGAATTTGGGATTTATGGCGTCAGACATCTCATGTGAATGAATGTTCATGCCTTAATGTAACTAGTCGCAGATAGAAGATAAGCCTAGCACTGAAAAGAAAAGCTGCTGTTCCATATTGTGAATATACACACTTACATTGAATTCTTTTTTTGGGTAGCTTCTTTTTTCAATCTAATTTACTACTTACAACATGAATCCCAAAGCACTTTGAACCATTCACACTGGATGCAGATGTGAACACATTAAGCACACATGTGGAAAGGTAAAACTTCTGTTATAGATGAGGGGAGCTTTGTCAGCATAATGGCTGCAGAGTTAAGGGCTCCAGGCTAATGCACAACACATACAGAAAGCTCTGCACACATCTTACTCTGTTTACAAAAACTGGGTCTGATAATTTGTCTTCATACCAAGAAAATGCATTTTTAACCATATTTTTCTTTTCCATTTTATTTTCATTTTAGATATCAACTTATAACAGCACAGTATATTTAAGAAAAAATTGGTATTATAAAAGGAATATCACTAACAAATTATTTTTTTCACATTCAGCTACAGAATAATTTAGAAAATCTCTGATTTCCTGCTGAGAAATTGAACCAAGTTACGGTTCAGCTATCTGAGTACAGCGTCAGGAGTCGCTAATTCTGGAGGGCTTTTTTCCTTGTGCTGACTTCCCCTAGAACTGTGACCAGTTTTTTTCTCCTCTTTGTTCATAAATGTTTTTTATAATACAGTGGATTGCATCCACATGTTCTGAACATCCATGCATTACAGGTATTAAGGAATCAGATCCAGGCTGCATGCAAATGGATCCAAGCTGATGAAATTCAGTGCAATTCATCCAAGATTCAGTGGCATATCCATCATATTTAAGTTTTTCTCAATATTAGCAAAGCAGCTTTGAAGGTATATATTCTTAAATATGATTCTTAGATGAAGCTTACAGGTCAGCCAATGTCCATTCTTAGTGGACCGAATTAGTCACTTGGGTAAATACTATGGTTGTATTAGAGTTATACCAGCAGTTAATTTAGTTTAAACTTTTTCAATGAAAGAAAGTAATTATGTGCATTTCAAAATGGAATACAGATTTTGAAAAGAGGGAGAATTGTCATCTTTTTCCTCAAAAAAGTCAATGTTAACTAAGCTGAACCATTGCAGGTTTAATAGCTACATTGAGAATTGTCTGCTGGACTCTTTCAAAGTTTTGCCACTACAGTATTCTACAGCCTCTCCCTACAGAGGCTCCTTAAGCACATGGCTTTAGCCTGTAGCAGCCAGACCTCTCACAGTGGAGCATGAAGCAAGAGCTAGTCTATGTGGTGAACAAAACAAGCATGGTTTTGGCATATAAATAGAACCATGTAACATTTTTAGAAAAGCAAATTCAGCCAAAAATTGGTTGTCCATTACGAATGTGAGTCAAGGTCTCAGCATGGCTCCAGCTGGCCGAAGCTCAGCCAGCTGACTCGCAGAAGAAGTGGAAGTGTCAGCTCATGGAGGAGGTGGGAGCTTGGGTCATCTCCTTCCCTGGCTGTGGCTTGGAGCGTTTCATAAATCACTGCATGCTACGGCAATAATTCCTTGCCCTGGCACTTTTCTGCTTCTTATAAAACACTGAAAGAGTCTCTGAGACAAATTAAAAATACCATGAGAATGTACTAACCATATGAAACAAGAGTCTGTCACCTCCACTTGCACTGCTTGGGTGCCAGTCCATGCGCTGGAGAGCTTACGCTAAGTGTCATGGGGGAAGGAAACTGAGAATATCCTCCTACCGCACAGCCCCTGCTAGCCCAGGGCACAGAGCACAGTCCCAGCGATGGGAGATGGATGCTTACATTTTTCTAGGAGCCAATGGAAAAGTTTAGCCTGAATCTTTTGTATCCTGAAGTTAACACAAGGAAGCACTCTCTGTTTTCTGCTTAGTGTTATGATTTTAGACTGCATCTTTTGCTTTTCTGAAGCAATTTTGATCCTTTCTGGTTTAGGTAGTATGAAATATTTTTCTTGAATGCAATTTTAGGGGGAAGGGGAGTTAAGAAAACAACAATCAGTTTGATCTGATTTTTTCTTTTTTTTTCATTCAACAGCCATAGTGAAAAATCAATTATTTACGCAGCACAGAAGGGCAGTGACCCTGACACAGAGCCAGGGCTGGGGCAGAACCAGTGCAGAATATGGCGCAACTCTGCATTAGTTCATGTTATTTAGCAAGCACCTCCTGAGTCTGTGACGTAGAAATTGTGTCTTCATAGGCAAAGTACACTACCGACGTTCTCTCTTTTTTTCATAATTGGTCCTTGAATGAAAAATGCAGCAGAAGTGTAATACATTATTATTGCTGTTATAATATTTATGTACGTGTTAATATATCTTTCTTTGCCTTATCTGCTCAGCTTCTTTTTACAAGTAGGAATAAACTACCACTACAAGCCTGACCATCAGACTGGCAACAAGAACAGATTACTGTGAACATGGGAAAAAAGACAATGTTCTCTTTCTGGTCTTCTTTCTAGTTTTTATTATAGTTCATGTATGTAACTATAAAAGAAAGATATGCAGAAGATTTGGAGCAAAGAAAGGGAAAAGGAATGTCAGGAAGGAATTCACCAGGTTATGATTTCATGTGGTTTCACAATACGTAGAATCATAGAATGGCATAGGCTGGAAGGGACCTTAGACATCACCTAATCCAACCTCCCTGTCATGGGCAGGGACACCTCTCAACTAGATCGGGCTACTCAAGGCTCCGTCCAACCTGGCCTTGAACACCTCCAGGGAGGGGGCATCCACAACCTCTCTGGGCAATTTATTCCAAAGTCTTACCACCCTCGTACTGAAGAATTTCTTCCTAAAATCTAATCTAAATCTGTTCTCCTTCAACTTAAACCCATTTCCCCTTGTCCTATCAGTGGACACTCTTGTAAAAAGTCCCTCCCCAGCCTTCCTGTAGGTTCCCTTCAGGTATTGGAAGGCAGCTATTAGGTGACCCCGAAGTCTTCTCTTTTCAAGGCTGAACAATCCCAGCTCCCACAACCTGTCCTCGTAGCAGAGGTGCTCCAGCCCCTGGATACATGCATTTTGTCAGAGAAAGGAGTAAGTTAAATGAAAACTAACCACATTCTAGATATGGCTACATGGAAGAAATTTCTATAAGGAGAAAAAAAAAAAGATTTATTTATAGAAAACTAAGACATCTGAAAGATGGGGTCACCTTGAAACATTTCCATTTCTCGTTTTTAATGAAAATATGTAATTTTATAGCTCATTATAATATTCTGCTTTGATCTAGTTGTATCAATCAAGATCAGAAGCTGGTGATGGAGTTGAATGTTCCCTCATTTCCTTGCTTAAAAGGCCTCCTTTCTATTTATAAATAATGTTGAGAATGACTCTTTGCGCTCAGACACGGCAAGAATCAAACAGGAGAACACATTATATGTAATCAAATTTCTAAACTACTTCTAACTGTCAGCTTGCCCCCAATTCCCAACATAGCTGCTCTTCAGTATCATATCACAGGCATCTCCTAGATGCTCTCTGGTCTTCTTTGACTCCCTCTGGTTGTTCTGCTACATAGATACACGGCTGATGCACCTCAGTCCCACCGTTTGTCCATTCAGTGTTAGTTTTGCTTGGATAGCATCGCCTGTTCTTGCCTGCATTTAGTCCTTGCAAAATAGATTTCCGTTATTTCAGCTGTCACTAAACAAAGGAACAGCTAATTCTTCTATCATGTAGCCTCAGCAGAAGTGGCTATCATAGAATCATAGAATGGTTAGGGCTGGAAGGGACCTTCAAAGGTCATCTAGTCCAACCCCCCTGCAAGGAACAGGGACATCTCCAACTAGATCAGGTTGCTCAGGGCCTCATCCAACCTGGCCTTGAACGTCTCCAGGGATGGAGCATCCACCACCTCTCTGGGCAACCTGTTCCAGTGTTCTACAACTCTCATGGTAAAAAATTTTTTCCTAATATCCAGCCTGAATCTACCTCCCTCTATTTTAAAACCATTACCCCTTGTCCTATCACAACTGGCCCTCCTGAACAGCCTCTCCCCATCTTTCCTGTAGGCCCCCTTGAGGTACTGGAAGACCGCTATAAGGTCACCCCGGAGCCTCCTCTTCTCCAGGCTGAACAGCCCCAACTCTTTCAGCCTGTCCTCATAGGAAAGGTGCTCCAGCCCTCTTATCATCTTCGTGGCCCTTCTCTGGACCCTCTCCAACTGGTCCATGTCCTTCTTATGTTGGAGACTCCAGAACTGGACGCAGTACTCCAGGTGAGGTCTCACGAGGGCAGAGTAGAGGGGAAGAATCACCTCTCTCGACCTGCTGGCCACGCTCCTCTTGATGCAGCCCAGGATGCGGTTGGCCTTCTGGGCCGAAGGTATCACCCAGGTTATCACCACCCTGACCATAACATGAATAATCTTACACTATATAACCAAGGAAACATGCCCTTTCTTTATATCGCAAGGTTAGAGACACCCAACTGGCACCACTTAAACCTAAGCACCTATTAAAGTAATCTTTTTAAAGTAATGCCTATTATTCTTATGTAGTTAATGAAACTTGTTGCATGTCTTTAAAGATTTCTAATCTAACGAAGTTTAAGCAAAATCAAACAAATATGATTTTTTTTTTAATTTTTATTTTTCCAGAGGCCTTCCAAGGCTTCCACCTCTTTCTACTGATAAAACAAGACACTAAAGTAGATACTTCAGAAGGATTGCTTCACTCAACACCTGCACCTGAGGTGTAAGCCAGGGGGTTGTTTTAGGCATCTTGACTATATATATGATTTCAGAGTCATATTTAATCTTGAACCATAGGCTCACTGTAAACAGTATTGAAAATCATGTCTGAAGTTTAAAATACAATCTTCCAACATGATTTGGTTATTCCGAACACAGATTCCCACTTTGAAACCTGAAGCCCTGGCATTTGTAATTTGATACTTTTAGTTCTATGGTAGCTGTAACTGCAAATTAAAAAAGGATATTCAGCTTTCAGATCTGTCTTAGACTTTATTAATATGATGTTGCAGATAATGAGCTCTGCCAGATTAGTCCTAGCTCCCTATGTCTGGCTGCCGAAGTACAAGAAATATCTTTTGTGATTTACATCAAAATACTCAAGTAATTACCATATTTAGACATGACAACTAAAACAAATGTGGAACTAAGGCAGAACACGTAGTGGGAGAGGCCAGCCTCCTGTTTTCTAATGGTTTAGGTTTTTTACTTTCCCCAATATGAAAATATTTCTGATGGATAGGGAAAAGAAGAATAACAGGGGTTTAAAGAGTGCAAAAAGAGAAGAGGGTAGAAAATGGGAAAGTCAAGATGGCCCTGATGGTTGAGAGATGACTGCTTTGCTCAGACCGCACAGGGCAAGGCTTAGTCCTTGTGGGACCCATGTCCTCAGGGTGCTCAGCCAAATGGACTGGACAGGCTGCTTCTTCTCGTCTTGTTAGCAGCAAACTGCACAACATATTACAGTAAAGTGCTCTTGATTACAGTTCTCATACAGCGTAGTATCTTAGAGACAGTGACGATGAGCCCTGAAGTTCTCCAGTACACTCCTGGCAGGCACTGGCCTGTAGCTGAGGATGTGGCTGAACGCTTTGGGGAACCCATTGTGGCTGCATGAAGTCATGTGTGCTCTGGCAGCAGGTGTAAAGACATCACGGGCAGTGTACGTGTGCTCTCGTACTGCCGATGTCAGTGCTGGCAGGAGGACAGCTCAGGTCACCTCTAAAGACCTGTATGCTACCCGTGAGAACCAATGTTCCAGTCAGTCACAGCGTCATCTTTAGCATCCTAAAACCAGTGACCCGATGCTGAGGACAATCTGAGCTCACCAATGGTCACTTGTAACATGTGCCAAAACAGAATAGGTCTAGGATGAATGGAGGTGGCCTGTGAGAACCCATGTTTGTTTTCAGAGATGGCTGGTGATGATACCAGTTGGTACCAGTGGAGCCAGCTACTGCGATCCAGCCTTTTCCAGACCACTACTCTCACAGCCTGACAGAAACGCTGCAGAAAAATCAAGGTGGATGCTGAAAGACACTGTGGTGGCAGGTCACAGAATAAGTAAGGGGTACAGGAAGGGCCCTGCTGTGCCATTGCAAGGGCTTGCAGGCTGCCTGTTGTTGCCGCAGGACCCCTATTAAGTGCACACCGTGGGTATGGCCAGGGTAGTCTTTGGGAACAGCCAAATGGGTCAGAGTGGAAGTGGCCTTTCTGTTGTTAGCAGCGAAGTTCCACTAATAGTTATTTTTTTCGAGTATCCCTGAAAGCTGCTCATTTTTGACAGGGCTGGCTGGTTTGACACCTCTACCAACACTAAGCCACCTCTGGATTCAGTAGCTAGGTGACCTTTTTCCCAGCTCCCCTCTGGGGCTCCATCTGGTCGAGCTTCTTAATCATCAGTTGAAATACATAAATTGCTTCATAAGCATGGGCTAACTTGGAAGGCAGAGGTTCGACACTCCTCAGGCACAGGGCAGGACTGAATGGAAGTTTCCCACGTTTTGAGAGTGTTCTCGCTACTGCATAAGATGGTGGATCCCTCTCGGAAAGAAAAATGTGAGCCCCAGACTTCATTTGAAAGAACTGGTCAACTCTACTAAAGGTTAGTAAACTAAAGCGAACTCTGAGAGGAAAGGTGTATCTTCTACTTGAAAGCTGAGGGGATAAGGCAAATTCTAGTGCTTACTTTCCGGCTTTATGCATCTCACTTTGAGGTGCCTGAATTTTCTCAGGCATTGCCCAGGAGCCAAGGCTTTCACCCAGGGCTGCAGATGCTGCCATTGGAGTTGCTGTTTATCAGCTGAGTGCCATGGCTCTCTAGATACCTTCTTTGGTCTGAATCTTAGTCTGAGTCTCCTATTCATGAAGCTTGAATTCACTGATTGATACAGCAATTTCCATTTAATCATTCACACTAGGTATTTGGGGTCTCCTGATTCTCCGTTCAGCTGAGAACAGAAAATAACTGTTACTGCGATGGGGTGGTACAAGTAATAATTGTTGATAGATGTTGTCTTTAATAGCAGTGATAGGTTAGATGATTGTAAATTAATGGTCTGTGTTGAGCAAGGAACTGAGCCCCTGGAACAGATTAGGAGGGAGCCTGTGCTAAGTCACAGACTGCCCTAAATGAGACACTTTTCAGAAATCATCTGTGCAGCCTGACTTGACGGGGCATCAGCAGGGGCCTCATGAAAATGGGGCTCCTGTGGTCATTCACAAAACTGATTGTATTATACTGTCCACAGCCATGAATGAGGACACTTTAAGTACATTTGCATATCTATATCATGTACATAAAATAATATCACCAAATTTCATGACTTTATTCTAAGACTTGTGATATTTGGCAATGGGGCTTCCACTTGGGATCTGCATAAGAATCTCACACTGCATATTTATTAAAAAAAAAAAGTTGTGTTATCAAAGTCGAAGAGAAAAGCTGAAAAAGCTGCCTCTAGGTGATCAAATGCTGAATGTTGATAAAACCTGGAAGAAAAGAAAAATATTTTAAACCAGTTTGAGAAATTTTGGAGGTCTAATTAATAATTTTTGAATGTTTGAAATGACAACATTGATACATAATGTTATCAGTAAAAAACCACTGTGTACATATTTTAGTATTTTGATTTTTTATTTGTACCTACAATAAATATATACAGAGTTTGAACTGTACATTCAATTTCACATAAGAGCTAGGAGTCCACAAAGAGCTCTCCACAAAGAGCTGGTTTAAGTCCTTTCTTATAGAATGAGGTTTGTATCAGTTGCCTCTGTGGAAATGGATTTGGTGTGCAATGATTTACTGCATTCTACCTTTATTTAACCCTATTGATTTTAGGTTCACTTACTGTTGCACAGTCCTTGCAGTTTGGCATATTTTCCTTCACAACTAAAGAACAGATCTTTCTCACATATAGTTTTCCCTATTCCATAGTTGCAATTTGAGAATAGCAATTTTAAAGGTATTATCTGGTAATTGTTTGCAACAGGCTTGTTTGCAAATCGCCTGCTGTAGCTAGTACGACAGGATCCACTATCACGATAGAACACAAAAAGACATGTTTTTAGGGGCATGTTTTTTGACAAGTCAGGACTCTTGAATCAGCAGGAGCTATGAGATCCCCTTGTACTGGAGGACAGTCCCCAGTGACAGGGTCATCTGGCCCCCATTTAGCTTTAACTTCTGTACTGGGAGGGAACTGAGCACCGCTGGTTCTTGCCCCCACAGCCGAAGATAAGGCTGCTCAGCTGAATGAAGGCATCTTCGTACTGAACTCTAATAGCTCAATCTGACATAAAACTGGAATTTGTGGCTACTTATGGAGTTAATAGAGCCTCGTACCAACTACAGACACCAGACCTTTTCGGAGGGGGGCAGCTGTGCCTCCCTCCTCCTATCCTCTGAGCTCTTCAGTAGCCTGCTTCTTGCTGAGATCAGCGTCATACCACATTATTCGGAGCACTGCACGTACATCTATGGAGCCAGGTTTTCTTCTGCTTTACCTCTTGTGTACTTGCTTACTCCAGCCCAGGGTGGATGAGAAATGGTCCTCTTAATGTTTCAACAGCATTTAAAATTCTGCAGCAATAAAAATGAGCACATAAGATTGAGGCAATGGCAAATCCAGTCTGTACTCTTTCAATGCATGGCCATTATGTTCACAGGTAGTAGTTTGACTGGACAATGTTAATACTTTTTCTTTCTTTTCTAGTAAGCTCTTTCACTAACCAAAAGAAGTTCCTTGAGGAATTTAGAGTTTACCAAAGCTCCTTTGAAAAATGGCAAAGTAGTTTTGAATTTTAGGGTCGCAATTACCTTCACAGATCACTCATAAGCCTGATGTACACAAGTACAGAGAATAGACAGCTCCTATAAGCTATAATTGGAGCTATGGATTCTCAGTCTGAAAAGTCAGTCCCTCAACTTCTCTATATTTTGAATATCTAAAAAGTAAAGATCCAAAATCGAGTATTAACGTAAGTTTAGGAGAATGTATTAATCAAGCAACAGGGAGCAAAAAAAATACTTCCTCACACAAGGCAAAAAGTAAAAGCTAGGTATTACACTCCTTATGAAGCTGTCAGAGGGCCGCCCCACCCCCCACCCCCCGCTGCTTTTCCCCCTCAAAACTATTTCAAATTAAACTTAAAATAGAACTGAAAGGAACTAAAATTAAAAAGCAACCAAAAGGTTTGAATCCCCTTGTTCACTCGGTTATTACCTTCATAAATCAAAACTAGACAGCAAATGAATTGGCCGTACTTACATTGTTGTTTATTTGCCGTGCAGTTATGGGGCCATGGCAAAGCAAAACAAGCTGATCATTGTTTCAACCAGACCTAGAGCCTTTAGGCTTATCCCTCGCTGCCCGTTCTAGCTTTCTGGTCAGACTAGCAAAAGCAAGAAATAACGTGTTGTTTGGCTGCAGCTTTATTTTCCCTCACTCTCAGATCCCTGATTGACTTGACTGTGATGTAAAGGGATTCAGTTTTGTTGTGGCAGTTTTGGAAGAAAGGCATATAATGAATCTTACCCTCACCGAAAACGGTAAATGCCGTGGAAATCACAGCTGGTTTAAGAGCCAGAACTTAGAGGTATTTTTGGAGCGTAATGTATTTTTAAATATTTTGAGCACAAATAATAAAAGCGAGGCTATCAATAGGCAGTGTTATACCTTCTAGGACCTTTTTATGACTTCTATATAATGGTTGTTTGACACTTAGAGCTGAAATGAAAGATGACATGGGCAAGTTAAACATACAGGCAGATAAGATGAATTGCCCTGTCAGAGCGTTTCTCTTCATCATCCCCAAACGGCTCTGCAATTAAAAAAAAAAAAAAGCCATTGTTTACTTATGTGAATAAAAAGAGGAGAGACCTTCTAATGACACCATGAAAAACTCTAGTTTTTGTTATGGCTCCAGCCTTCTGCCTATCCACTCTCATGGGCCCTCAAAGTTTACTGAGCTCTCAGTGCAAGATCAGGACCTCTCATGAGCTGCCTTTTTCAATTGCTAGCACCAGTATTTTCTGTCTTTTCTGTATTTGGGTCTCAGAAACATATGGATGGTTTTACTTTAACATCAGTAAGACCCCACCATGAATGATAGTCCATTATTGTCGCTGCCAACATGCACAGAAAAATTTCTAAGTGTCAAATTGTGGCTAATATGAATAAATTGAAGAATACAGACTCCTCCCCATGCCTTGGCAACCCTCCTAAAAACCAGCTTTTTTTATAATCTGCTCTGCCTCAGTTGCTCTCCTTTCATGATCGCTTCAATTCGTTCTGTTGAGGTTGTGTACCCAAAGCGAACGTAAAAAAATATGGAAAAAAAAATTATTTACACCAAAAATCACTATAAGGGTGTCTCAAGTCTATCTCACTCATTGTGTGATTTCAATATTAACAGAAAATGTAATTTTCATAATTGAGCATCCTCAAGCAATGAAAGATATATTGAAGAGTTGAGAGAATGGACAATGCCGTTATTAACTATTTTTGAAGTATAAATTTAGAGTGACATTTTAGGAGTAGGTTCTCCACCTTTAACATATGGTAAATAATGCCACTAACTTGAATAGATTCATTGTGGATTTTCAGGTAGTTTAAGTGAAAACACATTTTTCCTTAAATATTAAAACATGCTCATTAAACTTGTTTTTTACTGTGTTTATACCTCTTTCTTTAGCAGTGCCGCACTGTCTGGTGTGTCTTTTTTTTCTCTCAAATAGCCAAACAGCTATGAAAAGGCAGAAAGCAATTTTACTGTTCAAAACTCCATTATGTCTGAAAAAGAAAAATAAACAAACCTAAAGACAAACCCATTCCCTCTGCATTCAATCACCATGATGATAGAAAATGCACATTTTTGTAATCAAAGCTGTATGAAGCCTTCAAGTTCTGTGACACATGGATGGCAACAGATTACTGGGTCAACTCACATGATCTGTGTTGATATTACTCAGCGTGATATCGTGCAAACATGTTTTTCTAAATATTTCCACCGCTTGGCAATTTTCACTGGGGTACCTGCCTATTTTCACCTGGTTGGAATTACTGTAGCAAAGGAACAAAACTTGCATCATCTGGAGTCTGTGGCAGGAGCAGACATCCTCTTCTGGATCCAGTCGCACAAGAGGTAAAGATCACCCTTTCTGTGAGGTAAGATGAGCCGGGCTTGCTCAGATCACCCCTGGAAGCTCTGGGAGCTAAACCCTTGGATTTTGCCTGAAACAGATTAAGGAACACTAAAACCAAGTGCTCTGACAGTAAAGCTATGGGGGCAATAACGCTGGCAGGCAGAGAGTGAAGAGTAACTGGGAGGTACTGGGGAGGAGAAATCTCTTTCCCTTGCACAGTTGGACCTGGAGGATGATGTCTGCCAACAAACTGAATGACTCCAGAGAAGAGGAGCAGCTCCGCAGTGTTGGGAGCAGGAGGTTTCCAGTGCTGCCCTGCTGTCTTTGTATGGATGGATGTGGAGCAGAACAGTCTTGTTCATTCCTGGTCTGAGACAATACCCATTCAAATATATGGAAATATTCCCACTAACGCAGCCGTGCTGAGCAGCCTTCGGCTACTCCTCTGAGACCGTTGACAAGGGCCAGTAGTTAGTGTGGGATCTGCGGTTAAAGCTGAAATCATTTCACTGATTTCACTGGGGAGAGAGGCAGGGAGCAGCTGGTTCTGGAAGAGCCTTTGGGCCCTGATGACTTGGACGAGGAGTTTCCCTTTGCTCCTGGGGGAGCGAAGCCCTGCGGGTGCCCTCGCACCCCGCTGAGCAGCTGGCACCGGTGGGGGCAGCCAGCCTGCCATCGCCAGCACCTGACGTGCCCTAGGTTCAATTTCTGACTCAGAGGTGAAATGCAACGTAATTACTGAATCTGGTTCGAATTATAACCCAGCTTGGGTACAGCCTGCAAACTGCAGTCCTCTCTGCTAGGCGTTTGCCCAGGACAGATAGAAAGGCTTAAATAAAGTCGTTGCGTTGAAGCGAGCCCGGCAACTGCCTGGGAAAACGCTGGAGTAAGGACAGCGCAGAGCCGGGCTATCACCCCCTCCCCAAAAACACCACGGGGCGAAGCAGCGCTCAGATGGAGCCTTGGCAGGGGGAAGCCGCCCTCCCTCCCCGCCTGCCGCGGGGCAGCGCACCGAACCCTCCCCCGGGCCGGGGCTGGGGCACGGCCGCAGCGCAGCGGCTGCCCGCCCGGCGGACACCCAGCCAAAGCGGGATCCCGGCTTCGGGGCGGGCTCCGCTGGGCCCCGCGGCAAGGCTCCCCTCCTCTTCCTCACTGTGGGAACTCTGCGCTTTTCCTCGCCGGGGCAGGTCGGGCGCCGGCAGAGTGCGGCAGCATCCCGCGGGGCGGGCGGCCGGGGGGCCGCGGCAGAGCCGAGCTGGACCCTCCGGCGGGCGAGATGAGGAAGCACCGGTGCCTTGGCAGCTTCCTCGAAGCGAAATCCCTGAATCCCAGGCGGCATTTGCAGATCCTAGCAGAAGCTGAGGCACGGCGCAGGCGCCGCCGGGAGTTGATTTCCCCACCGCTGCCCCGGTGGCCGCTGTCGGCGGGTACCATTTTGGGGAGGTGCCCCAGCGTCTTGCTGCTCCTCGATGGAAAGGCACAGCTGTGCTCCAGCGGTAACTCTCTGCAGCAGAGGCCTCTCTGCTGTTGATTTCTACCCATTCAGCTCTGCTGTGGTATATAAAGTAGGCTTAGCGTGGGCCGTTTGCACCAGGGCTGGATTTATTCTCAGTGCGCATGGTTGTGCCTGACATTAGGAACACATCTTGCACGGAATCTCATTTTTAACATCCGCTATAACCTGCTTTATTACAGCACATTCAACAAAGGAAAGGAGGGTTTTTGGAAACAAACAAAAAATTAAGCCGACATGTTACAGCGGCTTCTAACGTAGGATACCTGCAAAACCAGAGCTCGCCATATGCTAAAACAATCATGTATTTCTTATACCTGTGGGAAAGATTTTTCTCTTATACATGAAATGGACTGTATTACAAACAGCTTGTTAAATGTGTGACAGATCGGCTTGAAACGATGGTTCTTGTACTCTACAGGCCTGCACATTTGCTAATAAACTGACTACATATACAAACAGTCTGTTCCAGGGTTTAAGCTCCTATTACACTGGTTCATGTTTCAACATGCAGCCACTCTGTAGCTTGTGTTTTCAGCAGAACAAGTAAGTGGATGCATATGCATTACAATTCCAGACATCATTCCATACCAGATGTGGTGCCTTTATTTTTAGTACTGCAGGAGTGTCTGCTGACCCTTTCTCACCCCATGTCTAATGAAAGATTGACTGCTCTGGGTTTTCTTATGGTGAATTATATATTAGAGGACAGTGGATTTAAAAATTAATTCAAGATTAATTTAGGGATGACTGCACATGGAATTATTTGGCCAACAGATGAAAAATGAAAATTTCACTACAAAGAAAAAAAATTGTAGAAGTGTCAAATTTTAATCCAATTTTCTATAAAGAATGATCATGTTCTGAGACCCTTCTGAGGACTACAATTAATCATTCAGAGTGATACCCCTTTCCACTTGCTATGCAAGCTTTCCTCTGAGCCAATGCGCCATCCGTGCTCCTCTGAAGCGGGGATTCATGTGCTCAGTCAGTAAAATAAATTAGCAGTGTACCAAATGGCTCCAAATTTGGGAAAGCACAATGGCTGGAGCACAGACTTAGGTGAAAGGAGGAATAGCTATTGCATAGACTAAAAGAGAAAAAAATATAGTACCACTTCTAGCCAGATTTACAGCTTCTACAAAGGCTTGTAACTTTTTAGGCAAATGAGAAATGAATCAAAAGCCAGAAAATGGATCTCTTTCATTTGAGGCTCTGTTAAATTTTAATAGCAGTGCTAGATGTAATACAGGCACTCCAACTTCACTAAATCAAAAGGAAAACACAAAATAGACTAAATTTTATCTTATGTGTTTATATATGTTGTGGGATTTTGATATGAAATAATACAAAAAAGAAAAGACTCTAATGAAAAGCTGGCTAACAAGATGGATGCTAGGAGCTCACCTTACTGAGTAAGGAAACAAATGCTGCAAAAAAAGGAATAAATAATGCCTTTTAACTAGTAAACCATAGTGGTGTAAATAAAACCCTCCAGTGTCATGAGTTCAGTGATACAGTCCCATGTTCATTCTTTCTGTCTAAGCATTTTAATATTACATAATTTTTATTGTTTGTAGTAATTCTTCTCTCCTGGACATAACATGCATGGAGAAGGAGGAAACAGAGAAATGTCCAGGAGAAGAGGGAAACAGAGAAAATGCACTGTGTTCTTCAACTGCCAGAATGATTTCCAGAAATAATTTTTCTGTATTCTCATATCCACACATTTCGTTTTTGTATCAGTTCTTAAAAATTAGCAGTACCTATTTTTCAAAGTAGTGAATGAACTGTAGAGAATAAAGCATCGCGCAAATGGAACTGTAAGCTGAAAAGAACTGAATAAAATTGAATGCACTTTCCATTGCGGAACATGGAAAATTTAAAGGCCTTGCTGCAATGTATGATTAGCACTGAATGCATAGAATATATTAACAACAAATTAACTGGGCAACCATGGATGCAGGATAGAAATTGCATCAAATCAAGGGTTCCAGCCTGCAGAAGCGGAGGATCTAATCTGCATAAGCTCTCCCTGCCTCCCTGCCCATTTTTTACCTTTCTATGGCTTGTTACCTTATTAGAGAGGAAAACATTTAAAAAGGGACTCCTGCAGGCTGGCTGATTTCTTGCTGAATCAGCCAGCTTGCTACTGAATTGATTTCTACATCTCCTACCTCATGAAAGCTAGAAAATGTTTTTAATTGAACATGCCCTTAATTTACAGGACGTGCTGGTGCAGAAGAGAAAAGGCTGAGAAAGGCAACAAATGCATCCTATGTTTATATACAATAACGATGATGAGGTCTTTTATACGCTGGAAATGAACGGTTATTTGATATGTATTATTTACCAAAAGGCACTGTATATACCATTAAATGTAGGTAACAGAAGCATAAATGCAGTAGCACTTCGTTCTGAAAAATAAATGGAATCTAATACGGGGGAGGTATTGAATGGGGATGTGCTGTAAGCGAACAGTGAGTAAGAATAAGGCCCTGTTTTTCCCATGATCAGACACCGACAACACTGGAAATTGTTTTGACAATAAGAAAGCTGGTTTTCAAATTGATTTGCTGAAGTTCCAATACATGTATTTTCATTGTGCTAGCAGGAGAAAGGTAATTTTGCTAACTCTGTTTTAATGGATTTTTTCAGCCAAAAATTATAGCCAAAAAAAATGTTTTGTTTGAGTTTTTTAAGTAAAAAGCATGTAACAAAAATCTTTTGTCAGGTTGTACGAGATGTATGGAAGGTCTATTATTTATAGTCTTCTGATAGTTGTGTTGAAATCAAGAGTTTCCTTATATATCCAAAGCAATTTCTACTGGGAGAGCGGTCTCCCATACCGTCCTAGCCCAAAGTTAACAGAAATTTTGACCAAGAAGTCCTACAGTTTGGATTTATTACTACCAAAATTAACATCTTCTATAATTTTTTGTAGGTTTAGTATTCTTGGATGAAAACATAGGTACTTATTCAGGAATGTACTGACCTCTGCAAAGTACTCTGGAAAGAAAAAAAAAAAAAAGATTGGGTAAGTGGTCAGTCCTACAAAATGAACATTTACCACATCTTAAATGCTTTGGGACATAACATCATCTACTAAGACGAGCTCAGGGAGAGGAGCCAGGAGTTCCTGAGTTTTATTCCAGCCCTCACTACCAGCCCACTGTGTAGCCTCAGGAAGGTTTGCAGCACAGGGGATAATGATTACTGAGCTGTGGCCTCATTGACCTGAGCGTTTGTGTTCCTTTCTTGCCTTTTCAGTTTTTATCCCAATCCATAAGTTTACGAGGCCAGGACAGTACCTGACTTCATAAGCAAGCATTCTGGGAGGGATATAAATCTCCAGGCTTCAGGGCATAAGCCAGCCTGTGAGGCTAAACAAGAGAAACGTAGCTTCCAGGCAGATTATCTCCAAACTGCCAGCTGTAGTGTTTCTTTGTCTGAAGCAGCTGGTAGTGACCACTCTTGGAGATGGGGTACTAGGAGAGATGGATCACTGGTTTCATCCAGTATGGCAATTCCCAGGCTCTTCTACAATGCCAATTATATTACTGGCAGTCAATAACAATAATAAGATTACCAGAAGGAATTTAACTAATGAGATCAAATAAAGAATCAAAATTTGGTGGGGAAGGGAAGGTCGTTGTATTGCCAGATGTCCAAAACATATTGAATCGAAAGAAGGCATTTTTTTTCCCCTGTGGTTATTTTAAATACAGCTTTTCAAAGTTTCTACTTTCGGAGCCTTCTAACATAACGTTAGTGAGATCAGTGGTTGCATAAAAAAATAAAGCTTGAGAAGCAGTGTGACATATAATTAATGGAAGAGAGGGAGGAAGGAGCAGAAAGTTTGTGAAAGTTTGCAGGGTGGAAATGTGCAGATCGGGAGGTAACCAGTGACACTGAAATACGCAAGAAGCCACAAATGAGGAGGCAGGGGAAAGAGGAAAACTTGCTGCAGTGTCCTCAGAGTACACTATACAGTGTGTTTCCCAACAACAGACTCTGGGAATCAAAATGATGCCAACAGTTAGCAGCCAACATCTGAGAGCTGCAAAGCACTGAATTCCCTCTGATAGGAGCGGACGTTGGGAGGTTGTGAGCACTAAAAAGATTTAAGCTTTGATTAGGGGCAGCGGCTTTTGCTTCCCTTCACTTTCCTAATAAATTCTGTTTATGGAAAGGATAGGGAGCCCTGACTCTGCTGGAGCTGCGTCAGTCCGTAGGTTAGAGTACTGCGATCCCAGATGGCTGAAGCAACGCCAGCTGGTAGCACTTGGACAAAGAGTTCAGTCTGATGAAACACAGCCTGACAGCTGGTATCAGATGCTGGAGAACTGTAAGTTTCACTGAACGTGTTGCTATTGGAGTCATGACAGAAATTTCGAGGGAGGAAAAAGAAATTAAATTTGAGAGACCTTACCAGAGGATCTCATCTGCATTGAAAAGAGAGCTCAGCCGTGCTTCGCTGATGTTGCCAGCTGAGGAGCTGACCTGATGTTTCTAAGGGCCTGTTTACACTACCATATAGTAGAAACTTAGTAAGATTTCTGGTTCAGAGAAACCATTGGCAGGTTCCAAAAACAAGCCTAAACTTGAGGCCATTAGCTCATTTGCTAAAGGCTGGATCCAATTGCATCACAGTATTTTGGCAATGGTCCCTTACTTGCTTTCAGTTGTAGTGCTGAATGGACAAAAACACAGGATTCAAACTTTATAAGGATTTACAAATTAAAAGCCAACATTTTTGAGTGCACCTACATGTTGACCAGAAGAGCAGGGACCCATACCATAAAGGGGCTGCTCTGCATGGGGATGCAGCTGCATTTTTTGGCAGTTGAAGTTTGGGCCTCCATCAGATGTAGCCTTGAATAAACTATATTGTGGATAATGAAGCTTAGATATGTCCGTGAAACAAAAGGCAACTTTGAGAGGTAAGTCTCTTGGCTAGGTATGAGTGGAACGATAACCTCACATTTGACTGCCACTGTGCCCTGACCATTGGCATTGAGAAATTCAAGGTACCTTTGGCTTACTTTCTTTGCCCATCTGTGTCAGTAGTTTCTGGGTACCTCACACTTAGAGGTCTCCACCCAGTGCCAATATTTCTGATTTTGGACATATCTTCAAATACTTTCTGTCTTAACTAAGCAGCCCATTGCATATTTAAGCTGGGATTCTTCCCACCTTATTTTTACAGCCTAAAAGTTAGGCATCAAATCTAAGCTTGTCCTCTGGGCTTTCTCAGTAGCTAGTGGAGGTAGTAAAACATGATTGGAGTAGTTGGTATAAATTGTCATTGATAGATGCCAATTTATAGGCATCTTTAAGTATAGAAGAGAGTATAAACGGCCTTCTCGGAGCAGATGCCATTAGTGTTTGTTTAGTTAAAAGTCTGGGCAGGTCAATCCCACTGTGTTTGAGATTTTAAGACATATCCCTCTTGGCATGATTTGTTATCTAGGTTAGGTGTGTCCTCATTCATCACACGTCATTGCAATGGCTCCTGTTTGCCCATAGCTAAGTCTTTCCATGCATTGTAGGAAAACCAGCATCTTACTTAGGACTGAGAATCCAGTGGCAGTTCTGAGCCCTGAGATATCTATGCCCTTTTGTGGATTTGTCTCTAAATACCAAGCAAACAGGGCCTAGGAAGCCTTAAAGCAGATTAAAAGACTGGATGAAAATGAGTGTCTGTGCTGATGTATCAGGCACCTCTCTGTAACACACAATGGTCTTACATATAAACTCAGTAACAAAGCTATTTAAAAAAATTTAATGTGGTGGGTTAACCTTGGCCAAGGGTCAGGCACCCATCCAGCCACTATCTCACTCCCCCTCCTCAACAGGACAGAAGGAGAAAGCAGGATGAGAAAGCCCTTCAGTTGAGATAAAGACAGGGGGATCACTTAACAGTTGCCATCATGGGCAGACTCAACGTAGGGAAAAATAATTTATTGCCAATTAAAATAGGTTCAGGTAGTGAGAAACAAAGGCAAGTAATAAACCAGCACTTTTCCTCCCCCCTTTCTCAGGTTCAAGTCCAGACTTCTTTCCCTTCCCCGAGGGCAGGTGGAGGGGGTTACAGTCAGTACACCATACTTCCTCTCTGCTGCTCCTTCCCTCTCCCACCTTTCCCCTGCTCCTGTGCAGGCGTTCCCTGTGGGCTGCAGTCCTTCAGGAAAAACCTTCTGCTGCTTGGGCTCTCCATGAGCTGCAGCTTCCTTTGGGGTACATCCACCCTGTGGCATGAGGTCCTCTCTGGTCCATAGTGTGGTTATCTGCTCCACCATGGTCCTCCATGGGCTGCAGGGAAACATCTGCCATGGAGCTCTTCCTCCTCCAGTACAAGGGGCAACAATGGAAAGATCTTCCACCGAGTAACTGTAAACGCACTTCTGTTTACATGTTTGGCTTTCAGAATTTCCCTTTCAAATGTTTTTTTTTTTTTGATTCATTCTTTCTCTGCTTTTTCATCTTTTCCATTTGGCCTCAAAAATAAAGAGTGGAAGACAAATGGCACACTACAAAAGGAGAAAAGCAGGTGACATAAAAAAGAAAACCTTCAAAAGCAAAGTGTTTTGTTTTACAGTTTTGCCTAAAAAAATAAAATAATAAAAAAATTAAACTTTTCCCAGAAAGTATTCTGTATTCAAAACGTTGTTTCCAATGTGTTATTATAAAGAAGCCAGCAAACTAGCATTAGAAAACAAAGTAATAGATGACATTGGGGAACCTTTTATTTCCTTTTTTAAGAGTGTCGTCAGACCAAAAGGGCAGTCTCATTCTTCTTCTAGAGCTCTAAGGACATGGATGCTTTAATTTTCCTTGATGGCATCTAAAAGCAATGAGATAGTATCCAAGAGCCAATCTTAGAAAAGCAACAGCAAAGCGCTTGCTCTCTTTTCTATCTATATTTCATAATTACTCAGAATTACTCTAAGTCAATAATCAATGCCATTTATTCCAATGAAAATTATTTAATGGCGTAGAACCATCAAGTCATAACTCGTTCAATAAGTTGCATATATTTCCTCTTTCCCCTGTCCCTCTCGCTGTTTGTCACATACACTCACTGTGTAATGTTTCAAATTAAAAAGAGAAATTGAGGGCAGGAAGTGTGTTACTTGTACATCAGTTTATTAAACCCCTTATTTTCATTGGTGCTTTTAAATGATGTCTTGACTGGAATAAAGAACTCTGGAATAATTTTTGTTCACTTAAAGAAATGAAATATTTATTACTTTAATTACTGAATGGAGTTATTTAACTGGATTTTTCACCTTTTCTTTTTTCTCTTGTGAAATTATTTGTTTCTTTTCTTAGATTTTTTAATTTTCTTTTTCTGTTTTTGCTAATCACAGTGACTATATGGGAACCCTTGTGTTACGCTACACAATTTTATCAGCACAGAAGCCTAGCTGAAAAAGCAGTAACAAAAAATGAAGTCCTAATGCAGCAAATCCACACTTAGCAGAGCTCCTTTATTCAGTGCAATTAAAAGAGCCATCATTTTTCTTACCACTGCTTGGCAATGGGCGTCAAGCTGCCACTTGGAGAGATGCCAACAGCACGCACCATTGACTACCCTTCCAGCAGATGCACAATTTACCAAAGTGCGGGACCAAATGAGGTGAAAATGGAAGCAAAAGCTGAGCAGACCAAGAGAAATCAGCATTCATCTTTTACATTGCTAAAGTCCTCAGTGACTAAAGGTGGGAAGGACCCCCAGATCTGCCTGGGAAGGGGGCAGGGAGCATAGCACTCTGGAAGTGCAATATCAGAGAAAAGAGCAGACTGCAAGCAGCAGCAGGAAATTCAGCTTCAGGAGATTTATGAGCAGCGGTGGCCAGAAAACCAGTGAGGAGCCTCTTGAACTGCAGAGCTGTGTTAGGAGAAGCTTATTCCCTGCCTCTTCCCCAGCATGGGCACACTGGGCAGGTGCTAGGACATTCTGATGTCTCGCCTTGATTTATTTATTTGATGAAAAATAATGAAAGGGATGATCCTCAAGAGTCCTTGGAGATTCCAAATTCTGCAAATTGAGCATATTGATAGGTTGGTGATTATTTTGAAATGAACTAGAGAAAGTGAAAGGAAAAATGCTTGTTTGAAGGTCCTGTTTAATGCTCAGAGATTTTGAAGTGTAGGTAATATTTCAAGTGTATCAAAATACAGTAAAAAGACCAGGGGTTAATTATACTGGCATGATAGTTGGAACCACATTATTATAATTCTCTTGGAAAGCACTATGGAGCATATGGAGTGAATGAGGGGCCTATGTGTGCATAATAAGTTCTGTATGGAGATAAGGTGAAGGAGCAAGAGCTCTCTTGTGTGTAAGAGGCACTAAGTAAGGGGAAGAAAATTATTTAACTACTTGATGGACTAACTGTGTATGTAGCAACACATTCAAGGTGCCCTATCCTTTAAGCAGCAACATACATAAATTCACTCACTGCCATGATTCATCTTCATTTCACACAGCAAACACTACTACAAACAGTCTGCACAGCACATGCTGGAGAGTTGACATAGAGAGTTCATAGCTGTTCATAGACATGCTCACATTGCATCAGAAACTTGATATTTTGTGCTGTGCAGAACAGTTAAGCATTTATATTACAAGTTTATTTCCCTGCTACTGCATTTTTCCTTTGTTATTTCAGACTGGATTTTGGTGTTTCCAGTTCTCAAGTCACTGGATATTTTGTGCAGGGATCCGACTGCCTCTTAGAGGACCATCTTAGTAACAGAGAGCAAGAGAAGACAAAAGGTCTCCTTGAAAACACTCCTCGATTCCAAAAGATTCTGCTGGTGGCTTTGAAGGGTGGGTGTTTGCTCACTTAGCTGAAAACTAATTTTAATCATCTAACAATAATGTTGTAAGAAAAGGTTGAGACATCAAACTTAGGCTAGGGTACTAATTTTTAGACAGCTGAAGATAGGTGTAGTGAATGCAAACCAAAGGCTGTCGCTTATTTGAAAGAGGAGAAATTACACTGGAAAATGAACACAGAGAGAAATCACAGAAAACAATAAACCATAAAGTAAATCTTCTTTCTAATTTCCACTCACTATTGTCTGTGCTGAGCAGAACAGGGCCTTTAGTTCATGAAAAAATTATGCCACTAATAAATAGTAAATTACTCAGGAGATAAGAAAAGTAGCCCAATTCTATATGTGGAGCTCTGAATAAGGGTCCACTTCTACTTTTAGTTCAGTGCACCTAAAGGTTTTGAAATCTTCCAGGAGTGGGATCATATAATTAAATATTCCATGGTGTAAGATACAGCAAAAGTGTGAAATTAGGGTAACAAAGGCCACCTGGATGTTTTTTTTTTTCCTGTAGAGTGACTAGTATTGTTTCTCTTATATTGTTTAAGCAGAATTGTTGCATGCACTAGCAATAAGGTGTATAAAGGAAGTAAATGCACAGTGTTCTTTGAAAATATTCACTGAGCTTTGCCAAATTAATCTCCTATGTCCAATTTTTAGAATTTATAATACATTTGGAACTATATTGCCACTTTTCCTTTAATGTCTGCATTTGCTTTCACCTTTAATGAATTGAAGATACCAGTATTAATACTTTAACTGGTAAAATTCTTCATTTACAGCATTTCTACTATAAATTAGAAAAAAGCCAAATACTTCAGAAACCAAAAGCTGGTACACAAACTCACTGCGTCGCTAATGTCACTTCCAGGAATCTTTTGGTGATGTCTACCTGTAGTTGACTTAATCATACATTACAAAAAAAAAAAAAAGAATGACAAACTGAAGTTGTTTATGAGAGTGTACCACCTAAAGGAATAATTTTCAGAGACTTATCAGAGTTGCATTTGGGCACATGATTCCAATAGCCGTGAAAAGGCCATTTTATTTTCCAAACTATGACACATATTCACTTCAGTAATAAGATTCTCCATAAAATCAATCTCAACACAAGCAGTATGTAGCCTTAAAAAAATTTCTTTAAGAGAAAGTACAATAACAGTCATCCTTTGGTAGAAGACTTTCAAGGCTCAAGAACTAAAAGTCTTTCTCCAAACTCAGTCCTATCTCTTGTTGAGAGAACAGGGAAGCAGAAGATAAGGCATAAGGAGTATATTTTAAAATATTGAGGTATATTTACAAATATTTAAAAGCTAATAAAAGTTGATGTTGTCTAGGTATCAGCAGTTACAATAAGACATCATTATTTTGTGTAAGTAAGTCATTACACTTAAGAGCTGTAGCTACTGGCATCACCTTGGTACTGAAATATAATGTCCACTGGAAATACTACAATGAATTCGGCAGTAGATGGGCAAGTAAATTAGAGACTGGAAAATAAGGGGGTAAATAAACTCAACCTGTTCAGCTAGATGAAGAGAAGGATGAAAAGTAACTTGATCACAGTGTATATGTACTTATCCTTGGAAACTGAAAATAATTAGGCAAGGGTATTTCAGCCTTACTGACAAATGTATATTTATCTAACCTCAACTTCCAGCCAGTGTCTGGAAGCTGTTCCTTTTGTAAGCCAGAAGCTTCCCAGTGATTGGAAGCTGAAGTTAAACAAATTCAATCTTGAAATAAGAAGCAGTTTCTTAACAGAGAAAGTAATTAAAGATCAGAACATGCTGTTGCTTCACATGAAGATGGTGAATTCACCATTAGTTAAATACTGTGGTAAAACAGGGACACATTAATCCAGCTTCTGAAAGAAATTGTGCAGCCTGTGGGAAATGTTGAAGAGAGAGGACTGGCACATGTATTTGCTACGGGCGCTCTAATGGATTCCTTGTTATTGCAAGGATACAAGGCATTAATGGAAACTTTAGCCTGTCTTGTTCCTCTGAAATGCTTTCATCTTACTCAAGTTCTCAGGCTCAGGCAGATAGGGATAAGAGGATGAAACTCAGTGGCTTCAGAGTATTGAGGTCAGAGTGCATCCCTCTGGACTTGCACACTGTGAAATGACGGGTGTGAGAGGTCTGCAGCAACTTTACAGGGGATCCCTTCATGCCTGAGCCTTTGCACAAGCCGCATGGCACGTTGCTCCAGCAGAGCCACCGCTGGTGGTGCTGCCAGATGTCACCTGGACCTTCCAGGTAGAAATGCACTCTGGGGTGCCTAAAGTTGCACCAGGTTTACATGTAATTAGGAGACCTAGTAGTCTTCTTTACCCTGTTGACAGATGGGCATCATCTTATGGGTGCCCAACCAGAAACATACACCCTTGAGGATGAGGGGGTTACATTTGCCTAAACATGAAAACAAAAATAAAAATGAGAGAAAGGGGCTGGAGAGAGGAAGCTGAAGTTTGTTCTGTTGTAACAACCGGAGGCCAAACTGGAGGCACCCTGTTACGTATTATGAGACTAGTGCTTAGATAAGCAAAGGAAATGGGGGAAGAAAACAGATGTGAAGTGCCTTTCCCAAGATCACACAGCCGGCCAGCTGGGAGCTTGGCTGACCAGCTGCGGCTCTCCCTGCTAGTCCAGAGCCTATGCATCCTCCAGCATCTCTGGTGCAAGCCATTGAGCTGAAATATATTTACAGTTATGATTCTCGCAAACAGAAGGGCTCAAGGAGAAAATGTCATCATTTGCATCATCTAGTTTCTGTATCCATATAAAACAATCATTAGAGGCCTCAGGAAAGATATCCTGACCACTGTTAAGTCACAGTGACGATACAGTGATGATATAAATACGGGGAGTTAATTGATAGTACCCGTTCGTATTAAAATTCTGCCCTCCCTGTCTCCAGCGTCTTTTGCTTGGCCCTTAGTGTAAAAAATTGGTTCTATTATCTAAAGCATATACCCAGTTTATCAGGTAGGAGTATAAAGCAAGGCTCCAGATGTCAGATCAGGACCTCCTTGTCCTTCTCCCCCCCGATTAGTGAAAACATTGAAAAAAAGGCAATATCAACAAAAGAAGAATCCAGCAGAGAGAGTGTGCTCAGTGATCCTCTGTACACCCCTCCCGTACACCCCTCCTCTGTACACCCCTACTGTACGTGTCATACAAGAACATTTGTAACACATGCCCCTAGCCAAGGGGAGTGACTGGCAGGCATTCCCAATGTGCTGTAATGGGCTACAGCTCTCTGGAAAAGTCAGTTTTCATCTTCACAGCTATGCTGAGCCAAAGCGAGAGCTGGAATCAGAAATGCTGTCAGCCACTCTGAACTCCTCTGCTTTGGCATGGTAACACACTAACTCAAGGTATTGTGAAAATATTACTTTTAAATATAAAAGCTTGGTAAGCTGGCTAGAGTGACAAGCAACATGGCACTGTCTCACTGTCTCTTCGCTCATTATTTTTAGAAACCCCATTTTAGAGAACCAGGAAGACATCTTTAGTCTAAACTGCGAACATTCTGCTATACTGTCCTGTTCAGCGCCCAGGCCTCAAGGACAGTCAGTTCCTTGGCTTCTCAGACGTACATTTTAACTCTGCTATTCAGCTTGAGTAAGAAGCCTACATAACCACACAAAACCCAGCCAGGATTTGATCTGTACCACGACCTTTGGGACAGAAGAAGGAAGAGGGAAGTTTAAAGAAGTAAACTTTTCAGCCTGTATTGAAATATTGATCTCTAGCATCTCGGCTCCTACGGTCTCACTAATTCAGCACCAAAGCGTCTTCAATGCACCTAAAGAAATGAGCTCTGCTTCCTAGAAGCAATGAGGGCATCTGCAGCAGCAGCATGGGAAGGGGACCACGGCATCTCTATGTCGCTGCCTGGTGCCACCCGGGTCGCTCCTGCTTTGCTTTGCCCCAGTGGGCTGGGCTGGGCTGGACTGATGTGGGTTCTGGGGAAGGAGGCTGCATTCCCACATGCCCGACCCCTGCCCACCTGCTGTCCACCCACTGCATTGCAAGAGCCTGACAGGAACTCCAGAAAAGGTATTAATAGGCCATCTCGGAGTAAGGGTCAACAAAGGAGCATACATATTGCTTAAATTAGTGTGCTATATTTACAGCAATAGTTGCAAGTTTCAGTCACTGAAAGCCTCTTGAAAAGAAATGTGGCCCCTGTACCCACGACAAATCATTATTTCTTTCACTGAAGTTGTAAGCATGGACAACCACAGCAATGAGTTATCAGACATTTTAAACTGGGATTATTTCTGTGCTTCTTTTCAAGGACATGGTGTAAAAGCCTGACTGATCTCAGTAGGAGATTAGATAGAACAATGCAAAATATTCTAAAAATTCCAAATAAAGTCATCCCTCAGTCACGAATAAGCACATAAGCATGCCTAAGAGAGCAATTATTTTTTTCAGACATGTGAAGGAAATAAATTGTGTTAAATGAAACAAGTGGAAATAGATGTAGAAAATGAGAATTCAGCATAGAAGTAATTTCGAGGTTTTATTTTTCAGCACCTAAGAATCAATAATGGAATCTCAATGGACTTTGTGGGTTTAAAAGTAGCTAGAGGAGTGCAGGCTCTGCTGTTCGTACTGGGGCAAACCATCATCCAAAGTGACAAACATTGCTGCTGCCACAGCTGGGTGACTACGGTGGTGAAAATACCACAAACACGGGCATTTGCATGTGAGGAGATACTGTAGCTGCAGTTTTGCAGATAAAATCTCGGTATCGCTCTTCTATATCTGTTCAATAACCAACACTGGAGAATATGTTTCTAGTCACATAAATAAGTTTTTTTAGCTCCTGGGGGACAGCTGGTGCTTTTGGATCATGGAGAGAAAATAGATTCCTTGAGACAATCTTTGACCACACTTAAAGTGTAGATAAAGGAGAGTAAATGAAAATTAAGATAGAATGGTAGAAAACTTTCATTTTGGAAAATTTGAACTCTTTTTATTATTACTGAGGTAAACTGCCACTGGAATGTCAAAATAACTTCTCAGTTCTCTAGCATTCTCCATCTGGGCATCGCAAACTTTGTCCACTTTATGGTGTAGAAATATAATAATGTCATCGTATCAAAGGGTGGTAAAATAAGCTCCAGAAACTCAGACAAAATTTGACTCCTTAGTCTTTGGCAGGATGTGGAAACAGAAATACAGTGCCCTTCTGTGTAATTTCCTACTTCTATAGCTTGGCCTTCCTCAATATAAACCAAGAGAAAACCAAGCCCAGATTTCCTCCCACTAAGGAATATGCATGAGCCTATCTGAGAGCAGACTAAGCTGCTGTTCTTTTTATAAGAAATAGCTCAGGCCACACCTTCATACCAAGCAATGAACATTTGTGGCATTTGAGCAATTAATTTCCCAGACAACATTTCTGGTGATGAATGGCGGAGGATGTCGTGTGGGTTTTTTTCTCTCTCGTCTTTCCCCACCCCCGCTGTTGGTCTTGCTGCTGTGTCTTTATCATACTTTGTAAGACGGCATGTCTACTTTGGGAAATGATGATTCCAGTGTGGGTGGATGGAAAGAGATCTGCCAGAGGGTGCAAATTTCAAATTGCTGCCACGGATACACCCTTCTGTGCTGTCTTCTCAAGATACCAGAAAAGTCTCTAAGGAATGCCTGTGGCCTGACTCTTGGTGCAAAGATAGACTTCTACACCATGTGTTTTTCTTTCAATATGAAGGAAACAGACAGCGTAAATACAGCTAATGAATTCAAATTGACTTAATCACTTATTCATACAGGAGGCCATTAAATCCTTACTGGAAGTAGTGAAATATTTGTATATTTATCCTGCTGATCCCATTGTTGGGCTCAGAAGATGGTTTAAAATGCTAGATGGTTTAAAGGTGACTCACCATTGGTGATCTGTACACTAAAGTCAGACTACATAATTTTAAAATATCAATAAGCACAACGTGTAAAAAGTATTTCAAAGTAGGGTGTAATGCTTAACACTGTAAAAGTGAGACTTTGCTATGCGAAATATATGAGAAATGGAAACACCAGGGAAGTAAAAAATTTGTGTCTAAAATAATGCTGGTAATGATGACATACTGTATCTACCTCAGCAAATAACATGCTTTTCTCAGACAAGAAGAGTGCCTGTCTCTAGCTGGGTAAACTGATTACTCAGTCTCTGGTTCCCTGCATATCTGTCCTTATTAAAAGGAAGTGCAGAAGTTCAGCTGGATATGTGCTGTAGCCTGTGCTGTTGACTGTGTTTCGGGAGCAGGCGGAGAGGGAGCTGATGCAAGGAAGAAAATGATGATTTCAGAGACAGAGTATTTATGGTAAAGTATTAACTCAAGAAGTCACTTGCTTAGGAAATGTTTTGCTTACATAGAAAAAAAAATTTACATCCCTGTTTAAGGTCTTTATTCTCTCAGTGTGGTGTAGTACAGGCTCCCAAGTGAATATTTCTGAGTAGCCTGCAACGTCTGTGTGTATTTAACGTTTTGTACATGGAAAATGTTGGCTGATGCAACTGCTTCATCTCCTTTGAAGTGTGAGTAGACCGGTAGGTCTAGTCTGCTTTCCATTAGCTTGTGTATGTGTGTGTGTCACCTAACATAGTACTTATAAGAAAACTCAGCTAACTCACAGTTTCTGTTCATCAGAGCAAGATGTAAACAGCAAGGGAACAAGCAGGTCTGTCTGCTTATCCTGAACCCTGTTGCACACCCTGGCTATGTCACTTAGACTCATCAACCTTCTTTTCCAAGGCATAACTTATGTTATGCCTTCCTCTTAACAGGCACACTTAATCACTGCATATGTATAATGATTAGAAATCATGGGACTTGATAACAATATAGGATGGCATTCCTTCCACAAATTACTGATTGGAGTAGTGCACACTGCTCTAAATCTGTGTCTTTATGTGATACAGAAGAAGAAATAAAAAAAAAATGTAGACACACAATCTATGTCAAGGATTTAAAAATAGTATTCTTCTTCTATGAAGAAATCATAGAAATGAGATTCATCAAAGCTTAAACATCACTGCTCTATGTTTATGAGTTGAATTAGTGTTTTATGCTGGTTGTTGAGAGAGAGAGAGGAGCTATACTATTTTCTTTCCCAAAGAACCCAAAGTCTTCTCCTATCAGGACACTTTCAAGGCTGTGTTAGACTCCAGAAAGTCTCAAACAAATGTAAAATCTAAATTGATATATGGTGTTCCTCTCTTAAAGCAAATAGCCAGAGATTCCAATGCTGTGATTGGTATGATGTGAACAATATATCAGGCAGCTGTAGGAACTCTTAATGTTTTACTGACACTTCTTTTTGCCTTACTCCTTTGACATAGATATATTTATGCAACTATGAATTTTTATACAGTTAAAAAAACAACCAACCAAACAAACAAAACCGAAACCCCAAACAAGAACACTAGTGTGATGTGACTTACGTAGTTAGAATCACACTTTTGTTACAGTTTTTATCTGTGCAACTGTGGCTTTGGAGAGATGTCCTCTTTTATACCAAGTTGTACAGTTGAAGACAGTGCTGTTAATAGACTCTTCCTCGTGGAAGAATCACATCAAGTGAAGTCAGACCATTTAGCTCCTACAGACCATTTAGCTCCTACTCTTCTCATCTCTGAAAAAGAGGCACAGATCTATGAATCATATTAGCTAAAAATAAATAATATTAAAATACTAAATATCATCCTTCTGTATTTCACAGTCATGAAGGCAAAACTTTTGAGGTGTGATCAAGCCTAATATAGGCATGTGAGCTATTGACAGTGGAAGGGAAAAGAAAAAAAAAAAGGATAAGCAGAGAACTGATGAGGTGTTGAATGTTTTAAGTGATCACTTATTTGTGAGTTTGTATTGGTGATGAGGTATGATCTTACCAACATTATCTCTGTATTAACAAAGTTGTGTGTGCAGAAAGACTATATCTGTTCATCACACACATCTTTCACTTTGTGTGCCCATATAATATATATGTAGATAAGGATGTAAAGAGTAGGGTGTCTCAGTTACTACATGTAGAGTCATATATGTTTGTGAGTATGTATATATATGTATGTATACATATACATATGCATAAAAAATCACACATGCAGCAAGAAAGAGATGTATATTTAGTCTGTTAGAATCAGATTTGACAGTGTCAGTGATACAACACAGCTGTTTTAAAGTGGTTAGCTCACCACTTATCTATTACAGCCAGGAACAATATCGTTAGGAACATTGTTATTGTATTATACTAGCTCTACAGTTTCCAAATAGGAAAAAAAAAAAGCAACAACAACAAAAAACACAGAAAAAAAAGCAGATGCAAGGGGGTACTGTTTAGGAATGATAAATTGTATTATGGATTTAAACACGACAGACTAAACCTGAATTCTCAATGGAATGAGGAGGCAAAGATATTGACTCTTCAGCATCCCAGTACAAACATCTGTAAAATATTTGTTTTCTGGAAACTGTTTTTGGTCTTCACTGAATAGCCTGCTGTTGAAGAGTCCTGCTCCTCTTGCATGGAGATACATGAACTGAAAGCAGTCCGCTACAATGTTGATTCTTTGGTGTTTAGAAGCTCTCACCTCGGTAGGCTCAGATTTCAAGGTTTTAGCACATATCCAAGTAAACAAACGAACCTATAGCTAGTCCATTTAAGCAAAAACACAAGACCTTTGTAAAGGCAAATGGACAATTCATGTGCATTTAGAGCCTTTTTGAAGGACTTCAGTAGTTGTTTGTGTATTTTCTTACTAAAAGTATTTAGAAAGTCACTGCCAGCAAATCAGATAATCCAAAATTGATGGAGTTAAAACTAATCTGCTGCTTTAAAATATTTACTACTGACACAAGAGAACACTACTTCTTCAAGTGGTCACCTGAGTTTGGGATCACTATGCTTTACGACATATCCCTGAATCCTAAGTCAGTGAATTATGAGAACTTTAACCACAGTAAAACGTGAATCTGGAAGGAGCGATATGTCAAAGCAGTTTTGAACTCTCATGTTCAGAAGCTTTTGAATAATTAGGTTGTCTTGAAGTCTCCTTACTGAGTCTGAAATAAGTGTAATACTCCAATATACTGATAAAATCAAACATATAATAGCATATGTTCTTACAATTATAAGCAATTCAGTTACCGCAAGTTGGCAAATTATTGCCTATCAGACCTCCACAGTACATGAGTCTATGTGAGCTGCTTGCCTTGTGCCTGCTGTACTTGTGAAATAAAATCTATTAGCATAAACTTCCTCTTTGGTTTCACTTTGTTTTTGCAAGGACGAAAAGCATGCAGATGAGCCATTACTGTAGCTCAGATGACAAGTGGCAACTTGTTAAGTTCTGACAACTGGATCACTCACAATGGCTTGAACACATCCCAGATATGTCTCCAACAAATCCTTTTATGTTACAAAATGGTATTTAAATCCTTTTTTTTTTCAGTAGAGAATTAACTTCCTAAAATTTTAATCTTCTTCCAGTGAGAAAGAAGGATTTTTAACCTGTTGATGGAAACATGCTAAGTATCGCTTTTTCTCTTTCACATAAAAATAGAGCTTCTGAGAATGCTTAAGAAAACAGATTTAGAAAATTTAGTGCAATTTCACAACCCCAATCAAAACTTCCCTTCATAACATATATTACAGCAAAATATTATATGAGATGCTCAGGACTCTGGTACGGAGTTCCTTGATCGGTTGAAATCCAGTGACACAACCACACGTTACACAAGCAAGAGTCAGACATAGCACGTTAAATTCTTCTTGCATTAGACAACTACAGGCACTGACCTAAAGAATCTTCTTCTCCACTGAGACATCTTCATTGAAAGAGTGGCAGAAGTAAAGTATTACAAGAATGTCAGCTAGCTGCTAAGTAAGACTTTGCCTTGATATTGAAACTATCATAGAAAAAGGCATTCTACAATGGCTGTTGTAGCATTGGCTGGTGTACAAGTACTTGCCAGAACGCTGAGCCCACCAGGAGGCCCTGTGTCCTCATCCCCTCTGGCATGGTTAGCTCTGATGCCATGCAGCTTTATAACATCAGAAAAAAGCTAAAGGTGAGAAAGGGCTATGAAGACCTTTGTCTGGAGCTACTTCACCTTGGCTTAGGAGCTGCACAGCCCTCATCTTGGTCCTTGCCTGAGAAACAGTGGCGGCCTGTTGTCCCTAGCTGTGTACTTTGCTGATTTTGACCTGGCCTTGCTCACTTGGCTTCCTGGCTTAATCTTGGACCAGTCCTGACACTGCAGATTTGCCTGGACATCACTGGGCTCTCAGCTGACCAGGGTCACTGTGATAGCTCTGTTCTGTTCATCTTGAGATGTTTGGCTGTGAGATGGGGCCCAAATCAGTGAATACGCTACCCAGTTGGGCTCGCTGTTCTCTCAGGCTCCTGATGCCTCTGTTCTTGCAGGGAAGCCCCACTCTTACTGCTCTTGGACAGTACTGTCTTCTGACCTAAAAATAATTTTTATTCTGCTCTACATTATGAACAGAATAATTGTTCTGGAATAAAGTCACCGTGATGGCCAATTTCTTCATGTGGACCAGACCTAAATGGATTTCCTACTCTTAGGATTGGAGATTTGATGGAGGTCATTGTCCATAACCTGGAAAATCCTTTGTAGTATGGAAATGACATGTAGAGAATTAGCAATAGAGTTGTGTGAAGCATTTGCAATGAAGCCAGACAGCACAAAATTGACCTCTTTGGGGATTTCATTATGAAGTCAAAAAAATAAGCCTGTGCTGACAAGAGTTTTCCTAGTCTTTGTTGGCATTGCGGGTCAACCTTGCCACCTTGTGTTTTGCCTTGCAAGTCAAGCAGTGTTTGCAATTTCTTGGGGTTTTTATGCAATGTCAGATATAATGTGTTTTTACTACATTTTGCTTTGCATTGCTGAACAGATTTCAACCAAGCACTTAGGAGAGAGAAAGTGAGTTTAAGTAGCTTTAAATTGAAGGAAAAATTGGCAAGAGTCTCAGCGAAGAAATATCAGAGTGTTTCTCATAAAATGTACAAAAAGCAGTCAGTATTTTATCAAAGACAGCAAGCAGGATAACACTGATGACTACTAGTATGTTCTCTGGTACCAGTGAGAGCAGAAAAATGGAAAAGGTTGTATGGAATTCAATTAATAAAAAATCAAAGGATCAGAATATATTTAATGCCAACCAACATGTTCTAATGGAAAATAGGTCTTGTCACAAAAACCTGAATTCATTCTCTGATGAGATTACAAATTTGGTTGACAAAGAACCTATGTAGACATGTGCTTAGAGTTATGCCAGGATTTTTTATTTCCTGGGGTAAAAGAAATATAACTTTGAATTATATCAAGAAGGCACACAGTAAATGAACTCATAACTGCTTGACATTTGAAAAAGTAGCTGTCTATGGCAAACCATCATCAAAGAGAGAGGCTACTGGTGGAGTTCTGCCAGGATTAGTGTCAAACCTGGTTCTATAGAACAACTTTGCAAGTAGTCCTAAATGTGTAGCTACTAATGATAAAGATTTCCACAAAGATTAGTGGAATAATAAATAACAGTGAGAACAAGGCATTCAAACAGAGACATCTGCTCTGCAAGACCCATGGTTCTGATTAGCTTATTGAAAGGAAGACTTAAAGTGGGTTGATTTCGTTCTGAACAGGTCTTTATGGAAAGATGATAAATCCTAAAAGACAGTTAAATCTGGGAAAGGAGGGTAAAACAAAAATCGATGATAGAACAAACAACAGTCAAGCAAACTGAAATTCGAAAAATTATGCAGAGACTTTCAGTAGTCAAGTTGATTACCATTGAAATAAATTGCCAAGAGAAGTATGTTAGTCAAATACCTCTTCCTGGATTAAGTGTAGAAGTAATCCACAGAAGCTTGTAATATATAGGAAATCAGAAAAGATGTTCTGTTTCCATAAACACAATAAATCTCAGAAGGTTAATCAATCATACCTAAAACTGTATCTATCTAAAAATTCCAAATGTTTTCTAAAACTCCACTGTGTAGATGGCAGATCAAGTCTAAAGGGTTCATATTTTCCTCTACCTGAGCAACCTTCTCCATGGCCATTCTTGGAGATGAGAATGAACAGCCGAGATGGATGGACCAAAACCCTTTTAATCAGATCTTCTGCTAGTAGAACGGAAACATAGCCTAAAACTGTTCACAGACATTCTTTGTCATCTTACGTAAGACTTACATTATGTTTCTCTGTGCCTGTTAATGCAGGCAGTTTTAACTGGCAAAAGTCTGTGAGCTCCTTTACCTGAGCCACAGCTCAGGGCAGTTGACAGGAGTTTATGGTCTTTAGATCAGAATCTCAGCTAAAGAAACAAAACAATATATAACTAATCTGATATATTTTGGCTCCAAAATATCAAGAATTTACAAATACTTGTGCATGAACTTAACTTCACATACTTTAAGCATTTCCAGACCTTTCAACAACGATAGAATGGCATAAATCTGATAATAAATTCCGTCATTAAAATCTCAGAGAGTATCAAAATCCACAATGGGACCTAGTAAAAATATCCAAATAAATAACAAAATAATGATAAGTTAACCAAATGAGCTGTCTGTAGACTTTCATGGAGCGTTGGAATATACACTGCAAAAAACTATCTCCAAGGCTTCCCTCCTGAATACCTGTGCCAACGCACGCTGATAGTAGGGTGCAGAAGAGCATGAGGGACTTTTAAACAGCCAGGGAAACAGTTGGCTCTGCTGTACGAAAAACCATGCAGTTTTGGAGAACAGCTAGTGTGATGTGATTCCTAATGCATGGCCTTAAATTGTATCTGAGTTAGAAGAAAGGTATAACAGCATCAAGCTCTGCCAAAGCTTACCAGAAGCTAAAACCACAAAAATATTAGGATAGTTGTACTGGTACAGGCTAAGGGCTCGCTCAATCCCATGTCCTGTCTGAGTCTCAGAAGACAACGGTGCCATCCTGACCACAGGCTGCAGGCACTCTGATGTCTGGGGCATGCAGCCTCTTTGCACGGGGCTGCTCCAGTTGCTGCATCCCTCCATGCAGCAGCTGAGCTCCCGTGGCTGTGTTGTCAGGGGAGCAACGGGGACCTTCATCAGTGTCTCCAGGGCCTGTCCACTAAAATATACTGGGTAAACAAGTCCAGGATGTATCACTTGAACCTTGTCTGTACTTAAGGAGGCTGTTAAATGCAGTGGCAGAGATATGTTGGTGAAGAGCACCTTGCAGAACACACAGAAAACGTTAAAGGCTTAGCTGTTGTGTGACCAAAGTGATTGTCCCTAGGAAGGCAGTGCTGGAAGCAGTATCCAGCTATCGCCAAGGTTCATCTTGCCCTTGAAGCCTCTGAGGTGATGCGTTCAAAGCATCTCAGAGCATGGCTGCTTGGAAAGCAGAGTAGACTCTAGTCTTGGCACTGTGAGTTGATATGAAGCTCCTTGTCTCAGACTGGAGACGGACTACATAGGAACTGGCCATGCCTTAGAGAGGAAACAACCAACAATCTCATATTCAGATAATTAAGACTGTGAAGTTACCCATTGACTGGATTTTACAGAACCAGGTATTCTTACTTATACTAGTACTTTCTTTAGCAACAACTGCACTGGAGGGATTGGCTGTCTGATTTTCAGAGAATGCAGAGCTTAATCCAAAGGTCAAAAAAAAAAAAGATCTTTATTTATGGGTATTCATGTATTGTACTTCCAGGCTTGTAGACAACAGAACAGAAGTGATCAGTTACAGCTTGTAAACTAGAGTAATTATAACAAAATAATAATGACTACAAACATACATGGGGAAGAGTAAGAACAGGAACAAGAATAAAGGAAAGACTGAGCCTACATAAATCTGCCTGTTAATATTATCCTAGCTTCTGACTACTCCTAAATTTAAGGAGTATCTTGAGCCCATTGTAGTTTGCCTGTTTAGCTACCCTCAATGGATCTTTCTTCCAAGCACTTGTTCAGTTTTCTCTTGAAATCCTGCAAGCTACTTGCATCCACAGCTCTCTTCAACAAGGAGTGCCATGGGTTTGCTGCCTCTGGAGCAAAGAGCTGACACCCAGGGCTTCCTTAAATGAAGGAAGAAAGAAAGCACTCATAACTGACTATCTGAAACTACTTATGCATGACCCTTTTGAAATCTGATGACTTAGGTAGTCCTGTTCCTTTTGTTTATATGTATATATAAGAAGACCAACATGAATGATTCCTAACTCGTAATTCAGCATTCATGGCAGCACCATGATTCCTTCGTTTTCTAGAGTGCCTTAATTATAAATCTTCAGGAAGTGAATTATGCCTGAAGTTTTTCCAGCACCTTACAGCCATCTTCACATTCAGCATGGTCAATGGACTTCAAGTTTTTTTAATCACAGAGGACTGTTTACAGCCAGTTGTGCCACTCTTTCACCTGCCCCTACTTGTCTCAGCCTGCCACAGGGATGTTCAGCATCATTAAGAAATATCGATAGACACCTTGGTTTAAAATGTTTTTGAAGCGTTGTTGAGCACTCTTTTTTCCTACATTGATGTAATTGTTTTCTTTCTGCTATCAGTGATGAAAATATGTTAAAATAAAATTTAAACAGATTGGCTTTGAAATTCTTGAAAGCTAGATAAGGACTTTGACACAGCACCTGTAGAAGTTAAGTTAATTTTTCTTTATTAATTTTTAAACAAGAGATTATTTCCTTCTGGGATACATGAGGACACTGTCTTCAAGACCTTGAAAAAAACTGAATGTTGGGTCTCATTAGTACTGTCAGGCACCAAGATAATGATTTGAGAACTGGCTCATGAATGGGAATCTTTTTAAAGTAATTCCTTTGTTTCATATTTTAAAGGTTACTGAACAAAGAAAACGTACAAACTCTGTCTTTCACAAGATGTATCAATATTAGAATAGGAGACTGCTTTGCAATTTAAACTAGAATAATTGGTCTGCCAGTCCAAGAGGCTGTAGTAGAGACTTGGTCTCAGCTTAACTTTTATTGAATCCTGGTTCCTTAGCTGGAAAGGAGACCTCAAATCCAATATTGATGGCAGTTCAATAACCTTTGGATCCCCCAAGTCTCTTCAGGTCAGCAATACGGTATATTACTGTAGCAGAATGAAGAAGTCAGCACAGAAAGAAAGTGTTCCCTCACCTTCTGTCACTGCTGCTCTGCTCAGTTGTGTCTTGAGACAGTGGGGTAATGAGCCCCTCCATTTTAAGCGTAACTAGTTCAGCTACATCATGATAAAAGTATGAACAAAATGATTGTTTTCTCTTCTGAATGCAAAGTTTTCATTTTATATTTCTTCTCTAGCAACTATACGGAAAAAAAAACCGCTGATACCTGAACTCAACAAAAGCCAAGATGAAATGTGATGAGAGCCGACATCTTAAAAAGCAACTAGTAATTTTGCTAAACTAACATAATATCCCTTCAAGCAACCTAATCTTTAAATATATGTTGCTAAGTTTGGTCTGAAACTCAGGAGTCTTTACGGTCTGTTCTCTGTAGACTCAAAAAAGGAGGCACTCAAGATTGCTAGCAATCCTGAAAATGTAGGTCAAGATGTTTGTATCATATGAAGTTGAAGGTTCATTCTTAGTTCTTGATAATAATTATTATTAATCAGGATGATGAATTCATTGAGACGTCTGATCTCATATCATTTGTTGAATAAGGCAGTTTAGGAATACTGCCATCTGTTATTATGTACTACAGTGATTAGAGACAGGCAAAACTGAAGTCCTCCTTTTTAGCAATCTGGAGATCATGAATATAAGTCATCAAAACATACTCAGAAAAAACCCTGCATTAATGGGAAGAAAACTGCTATGTTCAGGTAAGTAATTGTATAGCATCTCAGCACAGCACTGAGTATCTAAGACTAAACAGCTCCAGATGTAAAACAGAAGCTAATGAACAAACCCCTCACTTATGACAGTGCCATATAGAGCTATGCCAGAGTTATGGGGTGGTATATAGAATAGCAATCTATTGTTAAAGAAAAATAAATTTTATTTCCTGCAAACTACTCAAAACGTTTTTCCATCACCTATTTATCTAGACTTAGTTCTCTGTTAATTAAACTGTGATATATCTGGATGGGAGAATGGGTGCATTTCTGTGTTAAATTTCAGCCAAGGGAATGTGTAGCCTGCAGTCAGGTTTCTCCCCTGAGATATTTTTCAGCTGCGCCAGGGTGGGGGTCCCTGGCTAAGGCTAAGCTCAGCTCTTGGGTAGGCTTTGGGGTAGGCTTAGGACTAGGAAGGAGATCAAGCCTAGAGCTCCAGTGGGACTGAAGCTGCAAAGGGATCACCCGAAATCTGTTTTTAGGAATACTCACCTCCTCTTTTTCTACATTGCAGCTCATCCCACTGACTCAAGCTCAGCAAGTCTTTCCTAGATCTGCAGAACAAGGCTTCACGCCACAGCGGTGTCCTCTGCGCACAGAGGTGTTCAAGGCGCTCAGTGCTATCCCTTTCACTACTGAGTCCAGGCAGAGACAGAGCAGCATGGCAGAAGATCGTTAGCCACAATTTTTGTTCAGAGGAAGGATTGCACAGTATTGTTATAGTGCTGAACTACTAATTTTGCACTCCAGGCCTGTTTCTCCCATCATTCACACCAACTGCCATGGGAACTCAGGTGCGGTTACTACATCAGTGTGGTCCCATTAAGCACAGAAGTCTAAACCTGAACCAAATACATTGCCTGGTGGAATGAAAGTAGCATATTTCAGCAGATTTAGAGAATATTTCTTATGTATTTATTGTTGGTGACTCAGATTTTCAGAGAAAGTGAATTCCTCATGAAAACAGCATGGTTTTGGAACCACCTTTTAATTTAAAAATGTCACCTCCCCTGAAATGCAGCCTTTTCCTATTTAAAACTAAATTTGCTAGAAACTCTCCACGTGACAATATTTTAGTACCTCCTGGGAGACTGCGGTTCTGGAATAAGGCTAGACTGTACCTGCACACCAGATTTTGGGGCAAACACAAAAAATTGTATCCAGCTTATTGTGCCACTTTATGCAGTCCTCAAAAACCAGACTCACTGTAACTGTAAGTGTTTAGTTTGACTAAAGAGTCTCTACCTGTTTGGCAAGACTCTATTATGTTCCAAATACATTGTTGGCCTGGTCATAGTCTCTTGATAATGAACTGCATAAAACAAGGATTAATTCATTGTTAACTGCTTTATCTCAAACTAGGCAGACATTGCAAATTCATTTGCATTTCAAAGCAGGGATTTGCTCAAAATATTCAGATTGGCTTGAGAACACCTGCTTTTCAGATGCAGCAAATAACATATACACACTGTTTCTGAAAGGCAAGCTTCAATCTTATCATGAAATTCAGTATATCAGAAACCTAGGGATGGAAAAAAGGCAATAGTAAATAAAATCAGCTTTGAAATTTGCAAGCAGAATTCTAGAGATATTTTTTTTCTCTCTACCAATGCACAGGCATATATTGGAGGTTGAGGCTTTTGCCAGGCGTTTCTGTTCCTTGAGTCACCTCAGCAGCGGGACAGAACATCAGTAAGAGGGGAAAATCATGGGGTGTACAGTGCTCTCGCACGTGACTGGCATCTCATTGTGGAGCTGCACAAAGAGCAGCTGCAGAGGAAAGTAAGCATGCTGCCTCCCACCTCCTCATCCAGCTCATCTATGAAGACAGCATATTAAAGGAATACGAAAGGGAAAAAAAAAAAAAAAAAAGAAAAAAAGCAAACAGTATTTCAAGCAGTGCAGGCTGAAATGTAAAAAACAGATGAAAATCTTAAGGCCTTCTACATGGTATGCATAGGAAGCTCAGAGGGGTGGGGTGCCAGGCGAATTAGAAATGATCTGGCTGAATTTTTGAAAGCATGTAAGTAACCACGAGGAAATGTTTGGCTGTGAAATGCAGAATGACACAGTGCGCATTGCATTCTTCAAGGATCATAGATGATCTTCAAGATCCCTTCCAACTCAAACCATTCTACCATTCTATTGTCTGGTGACACAAAAAACTTAAATTGCATCTTTTTTAAGGAGTTTGTCTGACTGAACATACATATCTGCAATGGAGGCATCTGGGTTTGTTATCTTAACAATGGAAAGAAATAGATGGGTTTTGGTTGTGGTTAATTTGATTTAATTCAGATCATAGAATCATAGAATCATAGAATCATAGAATGGTTAGGGCTGGAAGGGACCTTCAAAGGTCATCTAGTCCAACCCCCCTGCAAGGAACAGGGACATCTCCAACTAGATCAGGTTGCTCAGGGCCTTGTCCAACCTGGCCTTGAACGTCTCCAGGGATGGAGCATCCACCACCTCTCTGGGCAACCTGTTCCAGTGTTCTACCACTCTCATGGTAAAAAATTTTTTCCTAATATCCAACCTGAACCTACCTCCCTCTATTTTAAAACCGTTACCCCTTGTCCTATCATAACTGGCCCTCCTGAACAGCCTCTCCCCATCTTTCCTGTAGGCCCCCTTGAGGTACTGGAAGACCGCTATAAGGTCACCCCGGAGCCTCCTCTTCTCCAGGCTGAACAGCCCCAACTCTTTCAGCCTGTCCTCATAGGAAAGGTGCTCCAGCCCTCTTATCATCTTCGTGGCCCTCCTCTGGACCCTCTCCAACTGGTCCATGTCCTTCTTATGTTGGGGACTCCAGAACTGGACGCAGTACTCCAAGTGAGGTCTCACGAGGGCAGAGTAGAGGGGGAGAATCACCTCCCTCGACCTGCTGGCCACGCTCCTCTTGATGCAGCCCAGGACGCGGTTGGCCTTCTGGGCCGCAAGAGCACATTGCCGGCTCATATTGAGCTTCTCGTCCACCAGTACTCCCAAGTCCTTCTCCTCAGGGCTGCTGTCGATCCATTCACCACCCAGTCTGTATTATGCCTGGGATTGCCACGACCCAGATGTAGGACCTTGCATTTGGCCTGGTTAAACTTCATGAGGTTGGTACGGGCCCACCTCTCCAGCCTGTCGAGGTCCCTCTGGATGGCATCCCTCCCTTCCAGCGTGTCGACGGCACCACACAGCTTGGTGTCATCGGCGAACTTGCTGAGGGTGCACTCCATGCCACTGTCCACGTCACCGACAAAGATGTTGAAGAGGGCCGGGCCCAACACGGACCCCTGAGGGACGCCACTCGTGACCGGTCTCCACTTGGACATTGAGCCGTTGACCACTACTCTCTGAGTGCGGCCATTGAGCCAATTCCTTATCCACCAAGTGGTCCATCCATCAAACCCATGACTCTCTAGTTTAGAGAGAAGAATGTCGTGCGGGACAGTGTCAAAAGCTTTGCACATGTCCAAGTAGATGACATCCGTTGGTCGACCCTTGTCCACCGATGCTGTCACCCCATCGTAAAAGGCCACCAAGTTGGTCAGGCACGATCTGCCTTTGGTGAAGCCATGTTGGCTGTCACCCACCACCTCCTTGCTCTCCATGTGCCTTAGCATGGTTCCCAGGAGAATCTGCTCCATGACCTTGCCAGGCACAGAGGTGAGGCTGACCGGTCTGTAGTTGCCCGGGTCCTCCTTGTTCCCCTTTTTAAAAATGGGGGTTATGTTCCCTCTCTTCCAGTCATCGGGGACCTCGCCAGACCGCCACGACTTCTCGAATACAATAGCCAGTGGCTTGGCAACTTCATCCGCCAGTTCCTTCAGGACCCGCGGATGGATCTCATCAGGTCCCATGGACTTGTGCACCTTCAAGTTCCTCAGATGTTCTCGAACCTGGTCTTCAAGTACAGTGGGCGGTGGTTCATCCTCACAGTCCCTGCTAGTTCTTTCCACAGCTTGGGTGGTAAGACAAGAGGCTTTACCAGTGAAGACTGAGGCAAAAAATTCATTGAGTACCTCAGCCTTCTCTATGTCCCGGGTAACCAGAGCACCAGTATCCTTCCGGAGGGGGCCTATGTTCTCCTTGGACTTCCTTTTGTCCCCTACATACCTATAGAAGCATTTCTTGTTGCTTTTTATATCCCTTGCCAAATTCAATTCCTTTAGGGCTTTAGCCTTCCTCACTTGATCCCTGGTCACTCTTACAGCTTCTCTGTATTCCTCCCAGGCTATCTGTCTCCGCTTCCACCCTCTGTAGGCTAACCTCTTCATTTTCAGTTGGTCCAGGAGCTCCTTGCTCATCCACGCCGGCCTCCTGGTCTTTTTGCCCGACTTGTTCTTCGTGTACTGGGAGGCGATGACTCACTACCAAGAGGTGATTGTATCTGATATTTGGTCAGAAGAATCCTGCCTTCATCTTCTTGAGACACTGCTAGCCTTTTGCAGCTAACCCTGACATGCTTCATTTGTCCCTTGCTGAAGTAGAGATATCTGTCTTGAGGAAAAAAACAAAGTTTAACCATTTATTTTTAAGGAATATTTGGATAGATGGTTTTACATATATATACATGTCTGTGATAGTTACCACCATTTTTAATAATGAAGACAGTGTTATAATAGTCACTGCAAAAGAAGCTACCCTCAGTGCAGCTGGAAAACCACACAACTGTGCATAGATTCAATGACATAATCCTTTGTCATAACTTTACTGAATTGAGGATAGATGTCTCCGATCAGTTTCTTGCATTGCACACATGAAAAACATTAATAATTTGACCTTACCAACTTAAATACTATGCATGTAGAATCATAAGACTTCTGGGGAAACTTTTGCCTTTAAAATGATCTTTTAAACCTAACATGGTTGGAGAGACATTTCAGTTGATGCCAGGTCAAAAATTTGAAGGAAATTTAAAAAATAGACTTTAAAATTTAAAAACTGATATTTAAAACAACATTTTCCTGGCCATCAGGAAAATTTCCCTCCTACATAAATTCTCATTGGCCTCGTTCATTTGTACCTTGATCTTCCACCTGAGACACAAGCTGGCAAGATGCTTGCAGCTCCAGGCGAAAGGCTATGGACATAGGTTAGATTCATCCCATCAAAACTGAGGCCAAAGGCTAAGGTTCCTGTGTTATGATGATAGTCAGACATGGCTTTCTGGAAGCCATAGGTCAGCTGTGGTTCTGCATAGCCTTCTGGAAGAGCCAGTTTCTTCAGGTATGAGACAGAGAGACCGAGCTGATCATTTCCCATTTCTCATAATCCACCTAACTGAAGAGCCCAAATTTTGATGTAATGATTTGAAACCTCTGTTTCCATAGGCAATCTCACAACCACTCTGACCTTCTGAATTTAGAGATATGTTGGCAGACAAACATGAAAAGCAATACTTCTTTAGTCATGAAATACATTTATATTCTAAGGGGACAAGGGACTTGTCTGTTTCTTTTTTCTTTAATCACAGCAGTGGGTTGTAGATGACTTCCTGAGATCTCTACCAAAATAAATTATTCTGTGATTCTGTGTTTCTATTAATAATCATCAGAACTAGAGTTCTCAAAAAATTATTTTTTGTCTTGTGAGGGAAAAAATAAGTTCAAAAGAATATTCTTAGTCACAAAAGCTCTGACAAAAAGAACAGTCAAAAGAATTTATTTTTGGTTTTATTTTATTTTTGCTAAATGATATGTAGGAAATAGTTAGGGTTGCTTAACAAAATCCAATGAGATTAAAAAAGTTTTTCAAGGTAAAACTGTAAAAAAGTTTTTCAAGGTAAACTGCATTGTTTAAAAAAATCAATTGCCATTGCCTTTTTTCAACACAAATTTCTTTTTTATTTGTCTTAAACTTTTTTCCAATTCTCTGAAATTAGAAGAGATTTTTCCTAGGATAAGGTAGAATACCCATCACATGAGGATTTCACATCCAAATTGGAGACTTCTATGAAAGACAGACTGCAGTTCAAGCAGGCATTGGTGCTAAAGAAGGAGTTACTGGGTAAAATCGTATTGACGGAGTCAAGCAGGAGGTCAAACTACATAATTATAATGACACCTCTGGCCTTAAAAATCTATCTCTACCTGCATAGATAATGCATCAAGCATTATACATGGTATGCAATAATGATATGATTAATTACCTCTGATTTTCATTACATGCACAGCTGTTCGTCTACACTTATCAAAGTTACTCCTTCATGAAAGTATGATCTTTGAGAAATTGAGGATGTCAAAAAAAACGTGAGTCAATGTGTTGCACAGGCTTCACATTCATGAGCTGATTGATAATTTTCTGACTGTCTTGTCTTCTCTTTTTCAGTTTTTTTTTAACCTTTATTTTTTTCCTGGCTACTACTAAGTAGAGACTAGAATCAACTAATAGAAGTTTACCCACCAATGTAATTGCTCATGTCCTCAAAAGAGTTCAGAGCTCGTTTAATCATGAAACACAAGATTTAGACTTTCAAAAACGTTCTCTTTGCGTAACTCATGTTTTGAAATTCTTATCTTTATAGACACGTCTGTGCTTTGACTCCAGCGAGGGTAAGGATTAGAAAGACAGGGATTCAAAACATAGATGAAACGCCACTAACAAGAAATAATGATTGTTTGAAGGTAGGGAAGAAGGAAAGCTCTGCAGGGAAACCACCCCACCAGCAGACTGAAATACAGAAATTGGGAAGTAGGAAATGCACAAGCAAGAGCACTCCACTAAGCCTTGCAGAAACTGCTGTGAGTGCACAGGCTTGTTTGGGGGCTCGTTTTTCTGGAAAGAGAGTGAGCAGCACTTCAGAGGCATCCTCCAGACTTTTCCGATATGTCAAAGCCACACTTGGCATTGCTATTGCAGGTGAAATCCAAGTTGCAGAGAAAGGCTTGTCAACTCATACAGTCAGAAGTGGAAGTTGATGGTTCCCATTAAAGTCATTGACAAAGTTTAGGCAGATTTCAGTCATAAAGGGGGATGTCAGTGCTCACAATATTTCCACATGTACTTCAAAAGGAATAACCCTTTCCAAAAGATATTTTATTAGAAAATATCTGAAGCCAAATTGAAAAACCTGCACAAAGAACCTCCTGGAAAATGCAGTGAAAAATAGAGTCCAATATGATAATTTTATTTTTTAAAAAAATATCAGTCCACATCAAAAAAATTGTTTCTGCTGGAAAAATGTAGAATCACCTCTCTCAGGAAAAACAAAACAAAACAAATCAAACCAAACCAAAAACCTGTCAAAAAATAAAAGGAAAGAAGAAACTGACCATGCTGACAGGAAATTTTAGGACTTATAGCTGGAGTCTTTGAAACAGTCAAGAGGACGCTTGACGTATCAGAAGGGATAAAATGGGTTATCACATGGCATCTGGTATGCGGCCTTTCATGAAAATGAGGGTGCAATCCTGCTCCAGAGATATCACTAAAAGGTTCTGTACTGATTTCAGTGGGAGTCTGATGCAAAAGGAAGGTCCAGACCTCCCCTGTTCCACCCACATAATTTAGACATCTCTCTCCAGTTAATGTTGCAGAAAGCCAAATGCTTCCCTCTGATATCACCTAACCCCGGAGATGCCTGAAACCTATTGGGACCTTCCTGATCTGCCTGAAAATTCCCAAAGTGCCTCAGCTTGTGTTCCGACATGTTGTCAGGAGCACCTGGCTGGGGAGTTGGCACTGGCTGCTGCTTCAGGGCCGCCGTGATGAAAAGTTCAGGTGGAGAAGTGCCTGGGGCTGCAGCTTTGTATAGCTTTTTGTTTAATTTGGTGGTGCAGCTGGCTGATGAGATTCCTCTCCCATCTGTCGTTCCTGCTTCCAGGTTACAATTCGCGTTCTCCTCAGTTGGACTCTTGCAACGGTCTGTGGGGCTTTGCTGGAAACGGGACCTTGAAAGTGACCCCTCTTTGGCAAAAAACTTTACAAAATAACTGTGTTTCAATACAGCTTGCTCTTGTGGTCTGGCTTACAGCTCTGCTTTGTGCACAATTACATTGGAAAAAATGAGCAGGCAAAAATCTTCGAGGCTGAAGCAGGAGGGAGGTGGCAGGAGGGAGGCGGCAGGAGGGAGGCGAAGATGGCAAACAGGCTTTGCAAACATGGGAGGGACGGGCAGCAGAGGTTCCCTGAGGGACGCAGCCCGCCGGCCATGCTTGTGCGTGCCCCATTCCTGCGACAGCACTGGGGTCATTTCCACCCCGGACCACTTTTTGTGCAGAAGTCATGAGGACTGATTTTGCGGCCAAGGTGTATCCATGTATGGCTTTTAGGCTTTGCCTAATGTGACAGGGCTTAAGACATGTATTTTGAAGAGTACCAGAGTTACAGGTACAAGGGCATGTCCAATTTGTTGAAGCGAGGCTTTACTGAACTGTATATTTGACTGTACATGGCTGTGCCGTGTAAAAGGAGAGTAACAACGAAACATCAGTCACGTAGTCAAACCCTGCTGGAACTGCAAAGGCTTGGATATTGGGCTGAGATCATTTAACCAGGTGGAATTTTTAAAAAAACCCCTAAGACTCACCTCTGTGAATCATCATAAAACAAGCTCTGCTTTCTGAGCTATTTTCTCCTATAGAACTGCTCTGTGGTAAAATTCAGGCAAAGACTCTGAGCAGAATTGCTGTGTTTTAAGTCTGAAATATGAAACTCATGATATTTTAAAAATCAGTCTCATTAATGTAGTTCTGCTCCTTTTATGGCAGCCAAGAATCTTAACAGTGGTAAAATACAAGACCACCTTACTGAAAACTCAAAAATTACTCGTCTTGCTGGGGCGCAAGAAGCAGTGGAAAGCAGGAGAGAGGCGTTGCAGCAGCAGTGCCTGAAGCCAAGTTCTCTGGTGAGCTGCCCTGCGCTAAACACAGCCTATAAATCCCTTGCAGCAGACTGATTTGAATGTTTTCATGCACTACTGACTTCCAGGTGAACGCTTGCTGGCACAAAAACAGGTTAGAAAGAAAACAGATTCGAGGAGCGTGGCCTGTGTGTCGCATGCCAGGCTGCGCTTTCAGGCAAGTGTTTTCCTCTCCCGGTGTGTTTCACTTCAGGTGGAGATGCTCTTGCCATTGGCACAGCAGCTGCTGGCACAAGGCGCTAAGTGGTAGCCAGGAATGAAATCAGGAACTTGTCAGCAGAGCCGGCAACGCCTCACTGAAGAAAATCGTTCACCTTAAGGACCAGAGGATGAATGCGACTCGTCAGACTTCGCAGGATTGTGTATCCCTGACAGTTATCTTCCACGCCTGACGATCACAAGCCGTGCAAAAATCTCTGAATGTCATCTTGCTTGCTTGTTTGTTTTCGTTTGTTTGTTTTTTTTTTTTTTTTCTGTGGTGTTTGCCTAAGATGTGGGATGAGAGCAGAGAAAGAGAGAAACGACCCCACTTTTGAAATCATTGGAAATCCCCAAAGCTCTTCAGGATATTGGGTGATGTTATCCATGTGTGTTTGTCTGGGGGGGTGGTTGCTTTCTCGGAGGAAGCAGGGAAGTTAATTAGACTCTACTGAAGTAACAATGAAGATTTAAATCTCCTTCCTTTGCTATTCATGAGCAAATAGACTAAAGATGCTGGGACCTGATCTCATCAGGGCACCAACCTCACATATGCCTCTGGTGGCTTTTACTGCAGCAGGCGGTCCTTAGTTAAGGTTTTTGAAATTCTTTCAGACCCTGCTAGTCATCTGGATGATCTAAATGTTTATTTCCATGTACATATATGTACTTAGAAAATATTTGATTGACTGATGGAATGATTAGATGTATTCTGTGGACATATTACAGTATTTTGGTTTTAGTTATTTCAGATTGTCATTACATATTAAAAAACAGCCAACCAAAATAGAAAGTACCATGAAGTGCTTTATCCTTTCTTTCTCTTACAGTGCAGAATCTCATTTGAGCCTGGGAAGGAGCTTGTGGGTGACCTGTACATTTCCCACAGGACAAGAGCCCGTCGTGATGTGAAGGTGGTAGAAAAGGCCCCTACGTCACAGAGATGCATTAAAACAAGTCACCTTTCCTTAATTTCAAGCTAGGGTGCTTTGCTAACCACTGAAGTCCTGCTTCATATATTCAGTGTCTGGAGGACAAACTGCCATGCAATGTACAAATTACTCCTTTCTCTAGCCAATACACACAAAGATAATCACTGCTAGCTTGGAGAGGCTGGTTACTGATGCTCATGCTAGTTACTGGCCAGTCAGAGATTTTTCAGGGAAATATTTTTGTGTCAGAAAAATGCTAATGCACCAAGGTGGAGCCTTTTACAGGGAAATGCTGAGTTAGACAGAAGTTTTGGTGAGAAGAGATGCTCAGGTGCACTTTGTAGTGTCTTGTCAAACTTAGAAAGGGAATGAGAGGCTTTGTCACAGAATCATAGACTGGTTTGAGTTGGAAGGGACCTCATCTAGTTACAATGCCCCTGCCATGGGCAGGGACATCTTCCTTGTCCCTTCACCCTTGGGCCACAGATTGGTCCCTGTGAGCCCTTGTGCCTTCCCTGGTCACTGGGAACAGGGATGGAGCAAGGCTCAAGGATGGGGCAGGGCTCTGCCTCCTCCATTGGTCCGCAGGGTCTGGCTGGCGGCTTTCCTCCTTGCAAGGCAGCTGGATGCATTCCCAGGGCTGTGGCAGCCTCCTGTACCCCCAGGCACGGACCTCTCGGCTGGAGCCCAGCAGGTTCATGCAAAAACGCTCTAGATGCAGCATAAGGAGGAAACCCTGAACTGTTCCAGAATATTTATAAAATAAGGAAAGAGATTCTTTTTCAGCTGTTACCCTTAATATATGGGACAGATTAGCTGCTGCAGTTAGCATCGGAAAACCCCTCCCAAGACATCCAGCCAGGCAGTAACACTTAGTACTGCCTTACATTTAACGAACGTTTTGCAAGGGGCTTCTTAGGCAAGATAGACTTTTAAAATTAGACTTTCAGTCCATGCAGCAGATGATTGAATAATTCATTTTGCTGCTACATAAATGGCAGTTTACTAATTTCGGTTCCTGAACTTGACTGTCATAAGGAACCTTCTGGACCATTTCGCAGCAGTCCCTCCCTGCAGAGCTCTGTGGAGGCATGAAACTTCCCTTCCCTGGCTGCAACCATCAAAGCCATTTCTTATATATATGTGCCTGGGTATTAATATAGACATACAGCACACAGGCAGGCACACATCACTACACAGTAACAGCTTGGCATACTGTATGCGGGTGGGGAGTTAAAGTAGCAAAGGGATGGTATGAATATACAATTCGGGTCCTTTCAGGAATATTCCAGACTAACAGTTTTAAATGCAGAGCTTGGCTGTGATTTTTTGTTTCATTAATTTTTTTCACTATTACCATACTTCTAGAGTACATAATGAATCGCAAATAAAGAGAAAATAGAAATCAGAAAGGTGTATTTTGTTAGAAAATGGCAACCTGATACTCTTCATTGATACCTCCTACATTCAATGCGATTTTTCAGAAGCTGTAGAGCCTGTAGAGCAAGGACTTTTTCATGTTTTCTTCTCACAAAAGACTCATTCACTCTAAGATCTGCAGTGTTGTGACATGGAGTTGCAACTGGGTCACTGGTAAATCCTCTCTACACCCAGGACCTCGAGGCAGCATGCGATGCAGACTCGATAATTTACGAGCCCCAGATCTGACTTGACTGTAGCTTCTGAATCTTTAGTGAGAAGGTTAAACTCCCAGGAACCCCCAGGCTGAATTAGGGCTGCTGGGAGTTTACAGTCTCACATACGTGGTCAGGAGCTTGCAACCTCTGCTTTTTTTTCATGATTTTCAGTCTTCTTCCCACATTTGGAAATCTTGGGTCAATCTTCCAAAGTTTAAAATTCCAGGGTAAACATGGCTGGAAGATTCCCCCTCAGTGGGTGTCATAGGGCTTTCAGACTCTCGCACCAGCTGATCCTTGCCTTTAGTAGCAGCAAAATTAGAGATGCAGTTGGCAGCAAGGTTTCAGCAGCATGCATTCCTTCAAAACAAATAGGTACTTTGGAAGTTTAGCTGTTACTGTGTCTTCAGATTGCTGGAAATGGCAAGGGGGTTGGAACTAGATGATCTTTAAGGTCCCTTCCAACCCAAACCATTCTATGATTCTATGATTCTATGATTCTATGAAATAAAGACATTGAAACTGTCTAATTGCAGGTTCAACAACTGGACTGCACCCCTAGTAACAAACTGAGATGGAGCAGTGAGGTTTTGAAGTGAAACCTCTGCTCAGGTCCATGTAGCGCACACTGCTTCTGTTTCCAGAGCAAGCCCATGAGATTCCTTTAGGAGGAAAAGACACAAGAAGCTCTGCTGGACATATGCACCAAGATGGGTCATAAAGGTCCAAAGTAGCGACTGGGCCTTTGGACAGCTTCAAACCATATGTGTAGTGGTGATACTCAGTCTAGACTAAATTTAGTCCAAAGTAAAGCCCCTGGACCACATGTGGTGCAGATGTAGGGGCCTCAGCAGTGAGGGCTTTGATCCGCTGATCTTCTTTTATTGTGCTGAAATGCATACAAATATAGATAAAACCTTAGAGTATTAAAACTTAGCCTCCACTGAAAATCTCCAGGTTTGGTAAATCTGATCAGTCGTAATCTGTCAGTCTTTCAAAGCTCATTCATGAAGTGTAACAGAGAGTTCACATATTGGAAAAAAAAATTAATGTGATTTTTATAACCCACAGTGTCATTTATTTTTTTCTGTATGTCAGATGAATAAAAAGGGTCATTCTCCTATGATAGTGTTATCCACCAAGATAAATCAGATTCAGATTCCATCTAACTCCAGATAGAAAAGTTTTCTGCTTTGTTTTTTTTTATTTCGATTTAAGTGCTCATCTATCATCTTGTGTAAAAGTACACATTTCTTAGAGAAAATGTTGAGTGTGAAAATCCCTTTGTGAAATGCCTGATTTCTTATATTTATAATGAACTACATTGGCAAAATGAGGTTTTTTATTAACTTTTGGGGAATCGTGTTGTTCATGCACTATACTTGATACTCTTTATTTACAATCCCTCTATTTTAAGTGCTTCGTCATGCGTTTAAGAAGTATAAATAAATGCATGTGACTCAAACTGGACATTGTACACCTCTTAAGGCTTAAATTAAAGAAATAAAGAAGAAAAAGAGACATGCAAATACCAAGCCCCACAAGACTTCAGTGCCTGCTTAAGTTCAGGGAAGCAACAATGGCTTACTAAGCACATGCCATGAGTTATTGACTTTCCTCCATCCTTCCTTCTGATGCAGTATGCTTTGTGTAGCCCAGGTACTTGGTCATCCCACTCTCCAGGGAGATGACTGAGACAGGGATTGCAATAGCTGAGACCATGCGCTGGATGTGACTGTGTGCTGGGAAAGTGCTGAGTCCCCTCCCAGGTTCTCTGTCTCATAGCAGGAGACAAGAGCGGTGGCTGGAGGCAGGTCTGGTGTGCAAGTACAGCATGGCTGTAGCCCCGTTCTCCTCCGTGGGGGCTGCTGTGTGTCTAATGTTCCGTGTGACCATGTCTTCCAGCTACTTTTGAGGCCACTGAAGCGAGCTCCATCCTCTGGTGCAGACAGTGCGAATAAGTACTGTGGGTCTTCCGCAGGCTGTTGTTCCCTCACACCTATCCTCCAAGGTTTGCACTGAATATGCCAGGTCAGTCTCAGATCAGTGGGATATGAGGAAAATTGTTTAAGGGCTGCCTTGAGACAACTGGCAAGCAAATAAACCACTTACCGGAGTTGTGAATGAGTTAAAAAAAAAAAAAAGAATTTGAAGATAATTAATAATTTGCAAATTATTTGTTCAAAGTCATCACTATGTATTTCTGAATAGCAAATATTTTTGAAAAGATTCAGAACTCTTGGAAGTTATTCACACAATCTAGAAATTATCCATATTATTAAAGAATATTACTGCAACAGCTACTCTAGTCAGCTGAGTTTATCACTAAAGCGGTCTGTAGGTGTATACTGTGGTCATAGTTTTACAGTGTGGGAACAGGTACAAACAAATATAACATGGACAGGGTCAGCTAATATGTTAGTAATGTGATTTGGTCTCTGAACTTCTGGCAACTTGGAGAGCTTTCCAGCAGAAGACCATGCAAAACGTAATAAATCTTTCTTATTTGAATTAAAGCATGGGGAAACAAATATTTCAGCTATTGTATTTCAGAGAAAGACACGGGAAATTAGCCAGTAGAGTTTTAAGATCATGATGTTGTGAACAAAACTAGTGTTATGCTGGAGTGTGTAAGCAGAAGCATGCATAGTCTGTAAAACAGATGAAATCCTCTTGGTATTCTCTGCAAAACTACTAAGGCAGTTAGCAAACAACTAACCAAACAACTGTTCAGTTTTGGCTGCAGGACTGCAAACCAGACAGGTACCCATCACAGGTTGCTCAGGGGGGGGATCAGCAGAAATGAGGAGAGTTATGACTGTGTTGCATGCTGTACAACTGTTTCCTGAAAGAAATGAGATTACTTAATGTGAAAAAGACTTGCTAACAATTTTCAAATGTGCAATAGGTTGCTGTGACAAGAAAGAGAAAAATTGATTTCTTTTTGTCCTTGGCAAACACAGTGGAAGGGATATAAGGTTAAGCATTTGGAAAAACTTTCTAGCAACAGTGCAGCATTAAAAGCAGTAAGCTGGAAAGACTGAAGAATGCACACTCAGCAAAGGCTTTTAAGAATGTGTTAGGGAAGCGTAGGATAGGAGTGACACAAGATGTCGTCCTGCCTTGGGACAGGTGAATTTGCTAGATGATTTCTCAAGCTGTCTGCAGAATCACTGCCTACAATTGTGTTTTTCCTTGATTCTTTTCCTTAAGCCCACCGTAATCAATGTTTGCTCTTTCCTCTATCAAGTGCTAAGATCTTTTGCACTAGCTGCAGCCCAAAGTCTAATCACCAGAAAGGTGACAGCATTAGCGCAGCAGCATTTACAACATAAGCCACAAGTCCTGTAGAATTAAAATCCTCAGGCACGCCTGTAACGTTTTCCAGGATGTTTTTATCATGAGAACTGAAAAGTGTGCGGTTTTGTTTTTAAGTCCTGACCTCTTAACTTCTGTATCTTGTAAACAAACAAGGCTAAAACAACATTCCCTGCTTCACTTCCCTCTTTGAGTAAGGAGCCTTGAAAGCTTAACTTGATACTGCAGCTTTCAGGTGAGTCTTTGGCTCTGTGCAGCTTTTGGCTTGAAAGCTTTGGGAAGAACACCTGACTTCAAAACAGGTTTATCGTCATTCAGCTACTAGGTGAAAAGTTCAGTGTAGCTGTGTGTAACACACAGCACTGAAATCTTTGATCTTCTGTATTTCAGTTCACATTTACAGTTGTGGAAATTATACCTATAATTTCTTTCAAATGCTTCTGAAAGCGTTTCCTTCAACCTTCGGGGGTGTTATATTTTCCTAATGCAAATGTATTCATTTGTTGCCGTATTTTCAGATCTGGAATTGTTTTCTACAGACTGGCTCTGAAAAATAACAAGTATGCACATTCTATTATTAAAATAACCCATACCCATTACAATTAGCAATGGAGGTTAGTGTCAAGGTTTTCTGACCGACAGTAATGTGTGAATTCATAACAAGATGTAGTACAGCCAGATTTTAGCATCCTGTCAAACATGTAAGTAGGATTTAATGTATTCAAATCCATGTTTTACACTGCTCAAGTTTACAAGCTTATTAGCATTGATGGTATGGTTATATAAACCTTTTCAGCTATTTGTACTGTAAAACAGTGAGAAAAATTATTGGATAATTAATTACATATTCTTTCAAAAACTCACCATCTATTTTCATTTCTCTCTCTCCTCCTAATTCTGGAGAAGATTAATTTCTTTTTTCCTGTGCCTTATTAGTATTCAGTTCCCACTATATTGCTACCACAGCCACCAGTTACACTGAACAGCTGAACTCGAATATGAAGCGACATATTTTTTCCGAATAGGTAAGAGTGCAACTACATTTAAGTTTCCTTGAAGGAAAAATACAGTCTGTCCACCTCCTTTGTCAGCTTCGTGGATATTCAGGTAGTAAATGTTGACAAGTTTGTTTCTTTTAATTATGTGTTACTTCATGAAAACTGGAGCTTATCCTGTAAGATGTGGAGCTTGTGACATGTTTTTATTGCCTCATATATGGATTACTGTAATATGCTGCCCTGGTGCTTAGTGTAAGAACATTTGAAAATGACATATCTTGTTGGATAAGGCTCCTTTCTTATAATATCATGTTGCACAGGGACAACGTTTTATCTCTGCTCCATGGTATGTGCTGTCATCCAGATGATTTTTGAGTAGAGTTTAAGATGACAGTTTTGGTCTGTTGTATGCAGTTCTGACTATTTGAAAGATTAATTTATTTCTGTACAATACTTCAATTGCTAATGTAGTCATCAATGTACCTGAAGTTACATCCTTTAGCTTAAATGAGAAATACTTTTCAATCAGGGTGCTGAAGGCTGGGTTGCTTTTTTTGCTGCATTCCAATAGAGCACTTTGTGGGTGATCAGGAGTTATACATATTTTTATGAGGAAACAGAAAAAAAATGTTGAGTAGCCTTTGTGACAAAAGGAAGAACGGACACTTACATGGCAGTGGGATCAGGTCCTTCATAGCTATTTGGACCTGTGCTTGGAGAACTTGACTTTCCAGAAGCCTGACTTTGACCTGAGCAGCCTCCATTGCAGTTAACGTGCAATTTAGCACATTTCAAGTCCAGGTAGACCTCTCTAAAAAATGGCTTAGAAAGGAAAGATGCTCTGCCATCAGGGTTGTAAGGTCATCCTGTATTTTGGGACTAATTAATTTGAGTCATCCTGTGTTTTGGGACTAAATTAAAACTGATGAGAGATTAGTTCCAAGGCACAGAAGGAACATGTCACTACCAAAGCATTAGCAAGAATCAAGATTTCTGGAGTGATATTCGTTAGAGTGGAAGGACTGGGAATAGTACTGTCTCTGCTTCAGCCTCTTCAGATCTGGCAAGGCTGTGGTTATGGCCCTTCATATGATTAATGCTCTGTGCTTGCGGTACCAGATTGACTGTTTTGATAAATACAACAAAATCAATCAATCTCTCACTCTCTCTTCCTTACAGTTTAGATTTATTGCACCTAAATAGGAACTAGAATAAAACACTTTTCTATATTAATAAATGAATAAAAAAACCTACCTGAAAATCTTAACACTGGAGGGTTTAAGACAGAGAATAATTTACAGAGAAACTACTGGGATCTTTTCCGTTTCCGTGTCTTCTAACAATAGTCAAGATATTTAATTTTCTCTACGGAAACAGATATTTCTTTGCATTCGTGTTTTCATTAGATGTGAATGCACAGAACACAGGAATTGCAGATAATTTTGAATAATTTATTATTTTAGAGGAAACTTCATTCCCATTTCAAGATATCGCTTAATTTTGATCACTGAAACAAGCTCACAGTCACATTTCTTCAGCTACTTTGGAGAAGAGTTGACTAGCAGACCTCATGATAAATGAGCAGCTTTTTTTTGGCGTGTACCCTCTGGCTACATCTCTACCCTAGTTGTTTCTCCTCATTTGTCATTCAGAGCGATGTGCTTCAGTACGGCTCTGACCAGCAGGTCACTGGGGTAGAATGAATTTGCTGACAGATAGTTAGGGCTGGTAGCTCTAAGGAAGGCAGTGCAGCGGTCGCATCCTTCCCAGGCTTACAACTGTCACGGCTGCAGAAGCTGCTGCATAAAGTGGTCAGGGAGCAAAACAGTTTTTCTCAGGTTGAAGTAAGTGAAACAGTAAGAATTAAATGTATCATATGATAAACAATAAGAATTACCTTATTTAGGGGACCCTTAGCAGTTAAAACACAGGGGTTTAGTGTGTTCTTCCCTGTACCGATTATTTAATATCACAACTAGAAAATTCTACATGTAAAATATAAATTATTTTAAAACAATATAGTGAGTCACTGTATAAATGAATAGTAGAAGTTCAGCTCCATTGATTAACGTGAGCAGATTCTAGCTAGAAAAAAGGGAGCAGTGCAAATGTCGCTAAACCTGAATTGACTATATCAGCAAATTTATTTTTGTCCACAATGAATTTGGAGACCAAGGCCCCAGAAGTATGAAACGGTTTACACCACTGAAGCCTTATCCTAGAATGAATGGTTGTTTTGTGTTTCTCAGTGCTGCTCCGGGTTTGATCTTCTTCAACTGCAAGACATTTTTCTGCTTCACAGAATTGGAGAAATTAAATGTGGAAAAGATCTTGTAGATCCCCTCATCCACTCCCATGACAATGTGGAATTGTCCCCACAGAATATTTATTAGTGCATTGTCCAGTCTAGTTATAAATGTCACAACTGATGGAGCTATTCCATTTCCATTGGGATATTATTACATAGCCTAATAGCTTCTGCTTTCAGGAAGTTTCACTTAGTATTCAGTCTGAATTTTTCCTTACTCAGCTTCATCCCAGCTGTAAAACCTTATCACAAACAAGGTGATAGGGTTTTACTTCCGCCTCTTTGCAAAAGTGAGAAAAAGGAGAACAGGGTAATAAAACTTGTGGTGCTTGATACCAAAAATATTTTCTTACCACTGATTTGGGAGAAAAAAAATGTGTGAATGCATGTACCTTTTTATCCCAACTGTTCTGAAATCCAAGGGATTTTTGGCCATTGACTTAAATTAGGCCAAGGTTTAATGACGTATATACTCAGAACTCCACATAAAGAGGGAAATGGCTTCAAAATGTTCATTTGTGTAGATGATGAAGGCCACATCTCTATAGATGCTTAGAATTTGGAAAAATAATGAGAAGTGCACAAAAGACCTCCTTCACTGCAAGACTCATCCAGAAGTCTCTCATGCTTGTAATCCTTGTGGTTCATGACGATTTCAGGCAGCTCCATAGGTCATCACCAGGGAAAAAATGTGAGCAACAGTAGTGGGGAGAAGATATCTCCCAGCCTTTCTCATCCTTCACTGGATGAAAAAGGGGATGAGGCTGGATGAGGCTGCATCTCAACATTTTTGTTTCCTGTCTGTGTCTGAGAACATCCATGAAGGACCATGACTCTCTGAGTAACAGCCCATTTCCTGCCCTTTCCTGATTCTGAACTGCTCAGCTCAGCCCCATCCATTGTGTCTACCGGGGTCATTGAGACAACTTAACTAAGGACTCCCCCATTATTTCCGTTCATCTCCTTTATTTTACTCACCCCTCATTTTATATCTTGAGTGAAGACAGAGAAAGAAGACACAATATTTCCTGTCTCTTTATTATTATTTTTTTAATTTATTTCCTGCATCAGTTTTATCTCCTTTTTCCCTGCCTCAGGTTATTTTCTGGTTTGGTTTCAGCTTTCCTATTTCCTGCTGAACTGGAAGAGAATTTCACTCCCTGAGACAAGTGTCTGAGACAGAATTCGGTGGAAATGGGAAGAACTGGCCTACTTTTATATACTTATCTTTTAATGAACCAGCTTAAAGGTTGGGGATATGGTTATTCCCAAACAGAATAATGTCAGAGAAATGGGAGGAATTTTGTATTGTTTTTGATGTTTGTTTATTATTCCCAGGATCTCCTTAAAATCTTTGTTCCCTTTTAAAGTGAGATTGAAAGGTTTTTTTTTTAAGGAACACCTTTTTGATATGCAGATTTTACTGGCTATATGTGAGAAAAAAAAAAAACTTTCTATGGAAAACAGGGAGCTACTTATTTACAAAATGTATTTTCTGTCAAAACCAGATTTTGATAGAATAATTTTATTGTTTCATCTTAATCCCTCAAAAAACATTTTATTGCTGCTGGTGTATGTAAACACTGCTGATTTATATTTGCTAATGTTGTCTGTGAGAAGAAAGAAAACCTTGGGAGAATGGCTGGTAAGAGATATTCTTCATACATTTACATTTATTACTTCGTTTTATTGATAAATTAATTAATGTATTTTAACTTTCTAAAGCTTCCTGAAGAGCATCAGCTGAACCTTACAAAGGACTTAGGCTCCAAGTTTACTGCACCAAAATTCTGGACTGAGGATTGCCACTACTTCACTTTCCCTGCAAATCACATTAAGACCAAGACATAGGAATATTTGCAGTCAAGATTCATACCAGTACGGTGACTGCAGTGTGGATCCAACAGCAGAAGTTTACCTTCACAGCTGGATTAACTGATATGAAGTGGATGTGAAATTTCAGGAGTGCCAGCGCATGAAACCTTGTTTGAATTTTGACTAGAGTACTCTGATCTGCCCTTTGAGGAATTTGGTAATGTGGAGCTCACAAAGAGGGTTAAGTACAGAAGGAGTTGTTTGAAACGAAGCAAGATAAATCATTTTAGAGAGAGGATGGAAATATCTTACCATTTTTTTTTGAGTCCATACAAAGATATTATCCTTCTGGAATACGAAACTCCCGAAAGGTTATCTGAATCATAAAGTTTGTGTCTTTCGTGTTCAAAGGAAAGAAACAGTGTTAATAAAAATTGGCACTGCACAGGCGTCACAACCAGCTATCTGCAGGAGCTGAGCTGAGCATCACAATCTTTCTTACAGAGCCCATCTAAATATGTTGTTTGGACAGGTTTGGGGTTTTACATTGAACACATTTTGAAACCCCCACGACACGTGATAGCACTTTGCTCAGAGGCAAATCCTCACAGGAACCTTATGTTACATATTTTACATCCCTCATGTAATTATAAGGCCAAAACAACATACGTGGGGGCAATGAAGCTTGACCACTCAAACATTGCATTTCCAGTGCATGGTGTCATTCCTCACGCAGCCAAGGAGGGAAAGGAAATCCAGGAAGTGCTGAGTCGAATTTCAGAAGCAGATTCAGATTAATATCTTCTGTGATTCTAATGCGGGATCATGGCTGGCTAAAAGTGAGCTGCAACCTCTGCTTGGCTGCTAGTGGTCTGTCTGAGGTTACAACAGGAGGACTGCCTGCAGGGCTGCTGGGCATTTGCTATTGCTAATTTATGGTTGCCAGGGATCTTTTGTTATGGCCAAATGTTATTTATTTAACCTTATTTTATTTTATTTTATTTTATTTTATTTTATTTTATTTTATTTTATTTATTTTATTTTATTTTATTTTATTTATTTTATTTTATTTTATTTTTGTAAAATCCAAAAGGAAAGCGCAAGCTAGTGAGTGCTTTGCAAAATCACTGCAAGCAGGCTGGACTAGAGAGAGGATGTACCTAATAATCACCAGCTCTGACTGAAAGGGGAAAAAGGAAGAATATCATTGTGGCTTTCAAATATGACTATCAGTAGTGAAACTCTCCAGCTAGACTAGATAAAACCAGAAACAAAAGGGAACTGGTGTTACACTAGCAGCAGCTTAATAGCTGCAATTATCAGCTGGGCTACCAGTTGGAGTTCCCACCCATCGGAGCCCGAGGTAAAAGATGTCAGGGGGATAGAGTGAAAGGCCTGTCTGAAAACACAAAACCACAGAGCATTCACTTGCTAAAAGACTTGGATGAGCTGCTCGTTCTGGTCTTTGTGCTCTTTTAAATACAGCCATCTAGTTGTCTTGGAGACAGGCACGTGGGAAAAGGAAAAAAAAAAAACCACTCAATATTCCTATCCCTGACTATAATCCCCTGTTATGGATCAGCTAAGTAATAGTCTAAATACAAAATGTATAAAATATTAACCTGACAAACTGCTCTGCTTAAGTCAATGACATATGGATAGAAGATGTGGTAACAAGAGGTTTATTAAAATGCTCCGGTTCAGCTGCAGCAGGGACGACAGAATAAAAGCATGACTTGTGAAACAGAAAGGGTAGGGAGATATTAACACTGAAGTGCAGTTGAGCAAATTCTCCTGGAAGTCTCAGAGAAGCAAACAGCAAATGAGGTTGATTAAAATTACTATAATTGTGGTGACAAGTTGTATGCCACTTGAACACCCTACTGTACATAGTTCCAGATGCAAATTTGGGCTCTAATTCACCCGTCCTTGAAGACAATGATAAAACTCCCGTTGACTTCAAAGAACAGCAGACACAGGCTTTTCAACTCATAGGAAAGAAATAAATGTCTGATTTTAACACGTAGAAATCAGCAGCCCTAAAATATACCTTGAAAGCATCACTGGATTTTATTGATGATAGCCTCATATTAATTGCTTCTAAGGTCTTCAAATAAATTGGAAAACTTGAGTTACTTCTTGTTCGAATATGGTAAGTTTGAATCTAGGCAACTAAATACTAGCAAACATTCGTATAATACCTTTCAGGAACAACCAGGTGTAACATCGGCATTTTCACAGGTAGTGGCTCTGGAAAACTCAGCTCAAGCACAGTGCTTGGCTTCAGATATGTTAAAAGCAAGTTACTCTCACACTGAGCTCTCACCTTTAGAAAATCAGTCCTTTTGAAAGGATTTAAAGCAAGGCACTCAGAAGTCATCCAGAACCATTATTCACTTCTAAAAATCTTGGCAAAAGCATTTGTTTTACCAATTTACACTAATGATGTCATGCTGTGTCTATGTTAATATACTTCTATTTAATTCTGAGACACTGTATGCTTCCCATCCATAAATGGATGTGTCTTAACCGTGCTGAAGAGGACAAATATGTTTTAACGTCTGGGTAACTGAGGTAGAATTAACAGAGATGCTTTGCCCCCAGCTCGTACTATTCGAATTGAGACCACATTTGTCACTATCAACTACCAGGATATTTTTCTCCTTTATATCCTCCTCCCACAGAAGCTGTGTACTTCACCCCAGCCTTTTAAATAGTGCTCTTAAACCAACTGTTCATAGTCTTCAACCTGTCGAAGTTCTCTCTAAAAAAAAAAAAAAGCTAAGTATTTACTAGGATAGTTTGCTATCATCTGCCATCAGAAATGATTGCATTAGTTACAAAAGTTTGCACTGTCGAAGTCATGCTGAAACAGAAGAAAAGAAACTGTAGTGAGGTCACCGCTTCTTGATGGCGTTTGTGCCTACTCTATTCACGACTTGCAGTTCTTTGAAATTAGTGCACTTCTAAGGTGTCGTGGCGTAACAGGCTGTTTATCGTAGTTTAAGTCTACTGAAATTAATAGAGATGCAGAGTTTTTATTTTTTTTTATCCATGAATGACACAAGCAATTGTAATCATGTAGAAGGAGTAATAAAATCTTGCCTTCAGTAAGGCCTGTGAGATTTGAACGCTGTGAAAATACGCTTACAATGGCTGCGATTTCAGCAAAAAGCCTGACTGCTAATGAAAAATAGCCCTGAATGCAGCTGAAGAGATACTCAAGCTTGCAGTTAGGTTGATGCCAGATGTTGATGCAGAGGAAAGGGAAGCTGAGAAAATTTAAGAAAAATAGGTACATGAACCCTTAGGATATTGGGTTACCAGCCAGCTGGGAGACACCTGGAAAGCGGCTGTTGAAATCTGTTTGAAGTGAGGGTCTTTTGTAGAGGGATTGGCCAGAGGTTCTGGGGAGCAGAGAAGGCAGATCTGAAGCCCCTTCTGTTCCTCCTAATGCCTCTTGCCTCCCTCAGCCTGCAAAGAGCAACTTCCAGAGCCCCACGGTCCAGGCAGAGGGGCGGCCCGGAGGCAGCGGGGAGGGGCGGCTGCGCTGCGCGGGGAGGCGGGGGAGGGCTGGGGCCGCAGTGCCAGCGTGCCAAGGGCTCCCTGAGGGCATGCAGAAGGAGTGGGAACGAAGTATTTGCAGAGAGGTGGAGGGACAGAAAGGGGCCAGGGTGTGGATTTTATCTACTGGAAACAAATATCTTTTTTTTTTTTTTTTTTGTACGTTGGCTTTATTTCCCCCCACCCCTTTTTTACATTACCTTTACATTAGTGCGAACTTATTTTTGTGGTGAGTTGCTGATTAGTTGGCATTTATTTCTGTAATTACCTCAAATGTCATTTCACTCATCTATATCCAAAAGACTGCTGCCAACTTGTATAGATTTCTTTTTTACAAGGTCAGAATATACATATGCATGCATACATAAATACATAGAGAAACAGATAAAAATTAATTTCTACTTACACTATTTGTATATAGATGTACAATTAAATTATTTTAATCTCCAGTTGCTTGAATTGCAATATTGCATAAGAATATAATCTTTCATTAAATATGTATTATACATATTATATATAATATATTAATTTTATACATATATCTTCTGGTTTTCAGAATTGCACAGAAAACACTGAAAATGGAAAGCAAATGCATTTTAAGGGCTATAAAAGTGAGAGGGCAAATAAACACCATTATTTATTATTTACAGAATTCACTCAAATTCTGTGACCTTAAAACAATTCAGTACTCAAGTAGGACTTATTTTATCTCTACCAGTGATACTCATGAAGCACTAGAAAGCCAGTCAGTGTTTAGGGTGCTTTTTGGAGACTTTGCCTCTCCAGGGGACTCATTCTTGTTTAGATTACAGGCTTCTCCTGCTTCAGTTCTCCACATGTGAAATGGGGATAACCAGCTTTCCGTTGCCTGACATAGAATCATAGAATCATAGAATCATAGAATGGTTTGGGTTGGAAGGGAACTTAAAGATCATCTAATTCCAACCCCCCCTGCTATGAGCAGAGACACCTTCCACTACACTGGGTTGTTCAAAGCCTCATCCAACCTGGCCTTGAACACTTCTAGGGATGGGACATCCACAACTCCTCTGGGCAACATGTTCCAGTGTTTCACCACCCTCAATGTAACATATTTCTTCCTTAGATCTAATCTATATCTGCCCTCTTTCAGTTTAAATCCATTGCCCCTTGTCCTATCACTACGTGCCTTGGAAAAAAGCCCCTCTCCAACCTTCTTGTAAACCCCCTTTAGGCACTGGGAGGCTGTGAGAAAGTGTCCCCAGTGCCTTCTCCAGGCTGAACAACCCCAGCTCTCTCAGCCTGTCGTCATAGGAGAGGTGCTCCAGCCCTCATATCATCTTCGTGGCCCTCCTCTGGACTCACTCGAACAGCTCCGTACTGCAGGTGGGGTCTCACAAGAGCAGAGTAGAGGGGCAGAGTCACCTCCCTTGACCTGCTAGCCACGCTTCTTTGGATGCAGCCCAGGATATGGTGAGCTTTCTGGGCTACAAGTGTGCATTGCTGGCTCATGTTGAGTATGAGGTACTCTGAGGAAATGTGCATTCAAGGATAGTTGGATATTAGGAATCTGTATAAATGTTTCAGATGGGGCAAGAACAATACAAAGTTAAAGTGCATTATTTGATTACTTTCCACTTTGTTTTATAATTTTACTTTTTTCTGTCTGTAATTTTGCTAAAGCGTTATGTTTCTAATTAATAAGAAGCTGAGTTTTCTGACTGTGGCTGAGCATTTCAAGCCTAGCTGTTGCTCTTACTATTGTTGTTCAGAAGCACACTACAGCCCCTTGGGGAAAGCCTAATTCAGACTTTAAATAGTCGTTTCAGATAGAGTTCATTTTAGCTTAACTCATCTTGGTCGCTTCTTCCTGAGAAGGGCTTGGTGTGCACCAAGAGAAGCTCCCAGAGCCCAGATAACGCGGCAGTGAGTGGAGCACCCTCTCGCTGCTTCACCATTGGCTTGGGGAGGAGGATGTTCAGACAACAATGGTCCCTCTTCCCTACTCCTTGTTGCTGTTCATACTTATCTTCTTCTAGGACATATATGTTCAAAGGTAACAGGAGATACTGGATGACTGAGTTTTGGGACACTCTGTTAAAAGGGCTTTGGAAATCTCTGCACTCTCTCCTGGTGGATATTGCCATGTCCTTATACGCCTTCCTTCTTCTGGACATTAAGCACATGACTGAGCACTGCACAACGCCATGTTTGAACCTTCCTTCCTGCTTCGAGATCTACCAGCCCATTCACGAACTTCCTTGCCTTACACTCCAAATCTCTCCTCTGTCCCAAACCTATGCCTCTGTCCCCAAAAAGGGCTTCCATGCATGGAAACTTCGAGCTTGGCAATAAGACATTTATGGCATTTTCAAGAGAGTGTCACATTTTCATACTAAAATACAATGAATTAAAAACTATTTTTAACCTTACTTTTTCTTATGGTATAATTTGTGTAGGTAACAGAAACTGTGATGCATTTCATTCTCTACAGGAAGTAATTATAAAAAGATGTTGTAGCTGATTATATCTGCTTTCTGTAAGCCTTCCTGATCTATGCTAAAAAAGATGTGGCTCTGCTGTAAAGTGATCCAGTTTTGAAAAAGAGCACTCTGATATTAGTGCATTTTAACACTGCTTAATGGGTTTATAATTGTATTCAGCATTTTAACTAGAAAGCAGTAATAGGAAGTAGGTGGGAAAATATGCTCGTGGAACTCTCCCTCTTATTGATCATTATGCACCAAAACCCAGAAGAGGAGCAGAGGGGTGGGGGATCTGATGTCTGTGGACAGGTAGGAGACACCAGCACATTACCTATCATTCAAAACTTGCATTTTGAAACCAAAACAACTGTGAATCTGCTGAAATTTTAACACACATATTCTGCTCATAAAAACACTTACTCTCGCTTGCCAGTGCTGTCATTTTATCTACATTAACAAAAACATTATGAATACCAGTCAAACTGGCTATTGCAATAAATGAAAATGGCAATTCCATTTATTTAATTGGCAAGTACCCAATATCTTTTTATTCTTACAATGAAACAGTTGGGATCTTGTGAAAAATAACAACTACTGTGTAATAACTGCTACGTGATATTATAGCTTTCAGAGGAGTAAGACAGAGACTCACCTGACAGAGAAGAGATGGCTAAAACATACGTCATTAAAATGTAAAATAAAAATCAACAATATCTTTTATCCTTCCTACTCTTTGGGGAATAATCTTCTGAGTAACAGAGTCATTATTTCACGTATTCACTTAAAGATCCATTTTGTTGTTGTTAGTCCTGATGAATGATATCTATTGCATAAATAGCCTCACTGGTAGAGTCTGGGGTCTTTAGTCCTTTCACTTTTCGTACTGCCTCATTAGTCATCACAAAAAAATGCCTTATTGATCAAAGAAACTATTTGTTGGGTAAAATCCTATTTAAACTAGCGAGCAGTGTGTTAGAATTTGTTCATATTGGTTAATCTGTTTGTGTGCTTAGGTCCCCAAGCTTCATGATCCCGCTTCTGCATTTTGATGGAATAACCAGAAATATTTTTAACAAGAGGGCAAGGAAGGATGAATAACAAACACTATGTAATTGAAGATACTGGTGTGCAGATAATTTTTTTATTTTCTTAATATCCCAACCTCCCTCAAATCCTTCAAGAGGGAAGGATTAGCAGGTTCCAGAGGAGGTATGAAGCACAGACTAAAAATGTCTGGGATCCTTTTTCTCCAAAGACTCACGGCATTTTGGACAGCTGCTGAAATATCTACCATGGCATTTTTCCAATCTCACTCCATCTTTTTTCTTGATTTGGAAGTTCTTCAGAGCAGGGACTATGCATTTGGAGGTCTGTCGTAATAAGACTCTGGCCAAGGTATTTGTGTGTAAGGAGCATCATCAAAAGCAGTAGATAATATCATAACGCTTTCTAAATGCTCAGCCATAGTCAATGCTACAAGCACTGCCTGCCAATACATTTCTATTTTAGAAGTTTTGACTGTTCTCTGGAAATGGTTATTATTCACCCTAGGATATTATTGACCCACCTGTAGAACCCCAGGCACATATGTGTTAACAACAATAGTATCATGAGAAGTGATATTTTAAATAAATTCATAACTTTTAAGACCAGAGGGATTGTAAGGTTATATAGTCTGATTTCCTATGCATTAGAAGCCATAATGTTTTCCTCATAAAATTCCCTTTGTTGAGCTTAGTCACTTGTGTGTGGACAAAAAATATTTTTCATACTTATTTTTTTTCACGTCTTCAGTAGCTGCATCTGCAAAGCCAGGCTGATAATGTTTTAGTGTCTGAATTTGACATCTACAGTTGAACACTGAAACACATAAAATATTGGCTTCTTCAGTCACTACCAGGTGTTGCAGCCAAACAGGACAGTATTTGCAGAGTAAAATGGATGGTGCAGAGGACCCCACATCTGTCCTGTGCACATTTTGGGGATGATTATTATGGACTAGCTCTAATCAGATTGAATGAATACTCCCTGGCTCTCGCAGCACCTGAGGCGTGCTTCTACACCACATCTTCCAGGTTTGTTTTATTTCACGCAAAAGAAGGGCCAGTTTTGTGCTGAGAGACTTTCCCACAATATAATCCAAAGTACATTAAACGCAGGTGATTTGCTTCAAAAAATGCACTCCTGAAGTGAAGGAGAGGGAAAGTGATTGAAGTGATGCTATTTAAGACCAGCATTCAGCAGCATGAGTCTGTAAAAGAGACTTTGAGAGCGGTTGAAAAAGAAACAGGTTGCCAAGTTATCTAGTGCCTGAGCCTCCTGCTCGGTATTGCGTTACTATAACCAGGTTGGAACCCGAAGTTTAATGACTGAAAATCATTTAGGTATGATCCCAAACTTTGTGTGGAATGGAAACACAAGAAAAAAGTGAATTATCCTACTGCTGGTGTGGTCATTTTACTCTTTTAGTGTTAGATTGTCCGTCTGTTTTTCAACCATATAAAAGACTGACAACAAAACTGAACAGAGTGGGCTATAGGAATCCGTAATCAATATGCAGCAAGTGTTTTTAAATCCTGTACCTCTGAATGACAGCATCCAGCTCAACTTTTAAAAAAGGGAGTTTATGGAAATGCCTCAGAACACAGACAAGCAATTAGGTTAACACTTGCCAAAATCAACAGAATGAATGGAACATCTTCCAAAACTGGATAACTACAAAAATAGCAGCAAAGCCAGAGAGTGGTTTCAATGGGAAAAATGTATGTTTAACTGTAAATGACATATCAGAGGGTACTGGATCCCCTGACAATTTGTATATTCCCAGCTGAGGTGAACTAAATAGTCTGTCAGATCTACTCTACTGACAGAAATTGTATTAAACTATCCGTAGTGCTACAAGTAAAATGTTACACTCCCCCCTCCTTTAGACTTTGGAGACAAAATTGAGTTAAGGAGGTAAAAGAAGTTGTCAGCCAGTGGATGATAACCATGACTGCTCATAAATGTCTATATCAGTTTTAGTCAGTTTTATTTGCAATGTAACGGGCCTTAGTCTAAACTTCAGAGAATGAGGCTAAATTACATTAATGTGCATTTGGCCAGGCTAAGAGCACAGACACACAAATTTGCTGCAGTGTGTTTCGTGGGCAGTAAAGCCTCTTCAACGCTGTCTTCTGCGTGCTCCCTTGTCATGGAGGAAAAAATGCTCATATAAAAATAATTGTACTGTATAGCTACTGAAATAGCTTATTCCCACAGGATAGAAAAAAGCTAAATTTTGTTGTTAATAAACCAAAGTTAAGAAAGCCAGTGCATGTAGAACACCAATGAGAAGCAGAAATGTCCATGCAAAGAAGGCAGGTGTTGCACAAGCTGGAGGAAAGACGTTTGGGTTGCACTGGCTCAGCCACACAGGCTTGGTGAGGGTGAGATCTCAGCATAACATTTGAGAGGTGCCAACAACGTTTTGGGAAAGTCTCTCCTCTTGTGCAACAAACTGCAGGAAAGCAGTGTGATGGTTTGACGTGGTGGGGAGGTCCGGGTGGCAGAAGTCCGGTCTGATGAGCAGCTTCTGCCACCCGGACCTCCCCCCCCACCTCAAACCATGACAAGCAGTCAGGAAGAGACAGACATAGCTGAAGTGATGTTTGTGAGGGAAACATCCTAAGCCCGAGAGGGAAACAGTGAATCCCTGTGGAGGCTGTGGAATGGGTCAGGAAGCCCTGCGGATCACCCAGACAGGATACTGGTGGAGAAAACAGGCTGCCAAAGCAGGGATGAGGCAATCCGCAGCTGGGGAGACTGAGGAAAAGCACTTTTGTCAGACTCTTGCAGGTCAGGGACTGCCCTTCTTCCCCAAAAACAAAGAAATGCTGGTGTTTGCAGATACGCAACGCCGCAGCACCCGACATCACCCCACGAAGGGTGCATGAACAGGCTCTGGGAACAGATGCCAATGCTGCGGTGCGTCTCCGAGCAGAAGTAGGAGGTGGGTTCCTGCCTTAGCACTCACGAGCTCTATTTCTCTGCACTAGTCGCTCTTACCTGTCACTCTGTCCTCCAGAATTTACATCCTACGTGTTTATATTATTTTCCTAAAAAAACTAGTATAACAGTGCGTTAATGTCAGGAAAATAAATGCATGCTTTTTCTTTTTATTGTATTCGTAGCCCGAAATTTTGCAACTTGCAAGTATTTGATTTCTCGGATACCATTGCCTAGTTTAAAATTTTGCCTGAGAACTTTGCCCATTCTTTCAACTTCTACTTATAGCTAGAAGACAAATTAATTTTTCATCTCAAAAGCTAAAATAAAAACAACCAAACAAAACTTGACAGCTTATTAATTCTTGTAGTGTTTTCTCATTCAAAGCAAAAAAAAAAAAGGAAAAATCATCCCTCCTCCCCCAATAAAAGGTATCAGATAGCTTAAAAACCATGAAACACTTTATTTAAAAATATATCAAAAATAAAGTTTCAACTTCTAAGGAGTTATTCTCAATTTGTTTTGTTTAAAACTATATGATAAAATAATTTTACTCCAATTTTGACAAACTCTTCATTTACTGAGTGTTGATACGGTTTTTCTCATCATAATCTTTTAGACCTGTTTCTGACAACATTAAGTTTGTAAGGTAGGTAAATCGAGGGACATTTTTTTCTGAGACCTTCATGTTGTGGAATAAAATTTAACATAAGTTAAATAGCTACCTTTATTTGATCTAGTTTAATTATTGGACTGACTTAGAAAAGGAAATGGAACTGCCCTGCCTGCTATGCCCAAATAACTCCTTGCAGCAGCTGGGAAATGGAAATTAAGCTCCATATGTAGATTACAAAAAATACTAGGGAAAAAAAAAAGCTGAAAGAGAAAATACCCTGAGAGATAAAAACTGAGGTGGTGAGGTTTGAATGAGATGGGAGGCCAGCCCAATAGACAGTAATCAGGCTGATTTTCAATGATGGTTTCTTTGTAAAACAGTTGCCTAATTCTTCTGAAGCCTGCAAGATCAATTGCTAGATCAGAGAGGTGCGTGAAAGATTAATTACAGCTGGTGTTGCAGCTTGGGGAGCAGCACAGGAAGCGCAGGCGGGTTTGAGAGTAGCCCTGGAGCTCCCTGTGGCTAGGCTTGGAGACGGGAAGGTCTGTCCTGCCGCTTGTCCTTCACTTCTGGTGGCCTCTGCCTGTGCCCAGACAAGTCAGTGCTGCTGGGATGCCGGGATGCTGTTGCTGACACACAGTCGACGCAGCCCTGATGGTAAGAAGTGATGCTGCTTCCTTCCCTCACTGTGGGTCACCTCCCCACACTACAACATATGCTGACTCCCTGTTTCCCATTCAGTTCCCAAATATTAAGCTGCAAAGAAAAAGCTACATAGGCATACGATCACCCTGGCCTCTGCACAGTTCTGCTGCGTCTCTCTGCCTGACTGCCTCTCAGCTAAAACCACCTATTTCTGGTGTTATTGTAGGCAGAAGCATTTCAAGGCCAGATGGTACAGAGGTATTTCAACTTAACATCCTTGAGCAAAAGTGAACCCTTTTTAGTGTCTTTCAGTACAGCTACCTACCTACACATAACCATTCAGGAAAAAGAACGTAAAATCCCCTCCCTTCCTCCTTCTAGCTTTTGAAAACCCAAAACCTGGCCTGTTCCAAAGGAAAGGACACGTTGACAGAAGCATAGCCAAGAAATAGCAGTGCCAAGAAGGAGAACGTCACGGTGTGATGATTTCATTGCAGCAGAATTAAAGGTACATAGGTGGAAATGCTTCAGGATGGCTGAGGAGATATCTAAGGAGATATCTGGGATGTAGAGCAGGATCTCTAGAAGATGCAGACACTCTGCAGAGAGAGCAGATGATCTGGGCTGAGGTGCTCACAAGCAAGTCTGACCTTGATATGATGACGAGTGATATAGGAAAGGCAAATAGGTCAAAAGCAGAGGATATGTTATCTATATTTCATATTTTCATCCTATTATAAATGTAGTTACCATGGCAGCAGTAAGCAGTTTTGGGGTTTGCGTTTCTCTACAGACATACAAGAATCTTTTGAACTTCCCTTTTTCCACTGCCATATCTGTTCCCAGGAGGACAGCCTGAAAACTCACTCACATTTGATTCCATGAGAGCAACGAAAGTAGTACAAAACCTTCCCAAAAGCACAAAGATAGTATTTTTATATTTTCTTCCAGAACATCCAACCCAAATCTCCCACATCAGCCCTCCAGATTTCATCAGTGGCAGAATGGTCTCTGCAGTTTCTGCTACATCCCAACATGCGGAATGTTGTGTGGTGGTGTTGTGGACATGCTGGAGGGAAGGGATACCATCCAGAGGGACCTTGACAGGCTGGAGAGATGGGTCTGTGAGAACCTCATGAAGTTCAACAAGACCCAGTGCAAGGTCCTGCACGTGGCTTGGGGCAATCCCAAGCATAAGTGCAGGCTGGGAGGAGAATGGATTGAGAGCAGCCCTGAGGAAAAGGACTTGGAAGTGCTGGTGGATGAGAAGCTCAGCATGAGCCAACAATGTGTGCTTGCAGCCCAGAAGGCCAACCGTATCCTGGGCTGCATCCAAAGAAGCATGGCCAGCAGGTCGAGGGAGGTGATTCTGCCCCTCTACTCTGCTCTCATGAGACCCCACCTGGAATACTGCATTGAGCTCTGGAGTCCCCAACACAAGAAGGACATGGAGCTGCTGGAGCGAGTCCAGAGAAGGGCCACAAAGATGACCCAAGGGCTGGAGCACCTCTCCTATGAAGACAGGCTGAGAGAGTTGGAATTTTTCAGCCTGGAGAAGAGAAGGCTCCGGGGTGATCTTGTTGCAGCCTTCCAGCACTTAAAGGGGGGCCTACAGGAAAGCTGGGGAGGGACTTTTTACAAGGGTATATAGTGATAGGACAAGGGGCAATGGATTTAAACTGAAGGAGGGGAGATTTAGATTAGATATAAGGAAGAAATTTTTCTCTCTGAGGGTGATGAGGCACTGGAACAGGTTGCCCAGAGAAGTTGTAGATGCCCCATCCCTGGAAGTGTTCAAGGCCAGGTTGGATGAGGCTTTGGGCAACCTGGTGTAGTGGAGGGTTTCCCTGCCCATGGCAGGGGGGGGTTGGAACTAGATGATCTTTGAGGTCCCTTCCAACCCAAACCATTCTATGATTCTATATTTTTATGCTGTTCTTCTCTTCACTTATTTTTTGAGCAAGAAGAGAAGCCCATCAACATCCATTAATTTCCCTCTTAATTCACATATTTTAACTATTTTTCTCAGCCCTCTTCTTTGGACTTCTCTTTGGACATAGTATAACTCAGGACCTTCCAACTCTTGTAGGCTGGGCTGAACTGGAGGAAGACACTGGATGAGAAGAAGAGAAATTCCCATATTGAGCTATGCCTGTTCAAGCCCAGTTGCAGGCATGAGAGACCGAACTTTCGTATTAAGGCACCAAATCATCCTGGCCACCAGCATGCTATGGCTGTGAGATGTGGGTTATGACCCCCAAGCTTAATATTTGACAAGAAGAATCACTGATGCTTAGTTACCTCTAAAGAATCTCTCTTCTAGAGTAAAAACAAAGAATTGTAGTCTCAGCTGCTTTTATCTGTAAGTTGAGGGAATAGGAAAGGAGAAGTAAAATGTGACAGAGTCTGCTTTCTTTTGTGCTACATCTGAACTGACTACAAGATAATACAATAAACAAGATAATAAGATGAAAGAGAGCTTGAGAGGGCCTCTTTTCCGTTCACTGGTCCCAAAGGAGAATCAATTATTTCCAAAGCTTTCTTGAAAGATGTTGGACTAATCTGATCTTTTCTGTGGATGCCTGGCTATTCTCCTCACTGCACCTATGGTTTCAAGGTAATTGTAAGGGGTTCTAGGCAATTAAAAGCAAAGAACAAAATCACAAAGTCAGAATATACCGAGGACAGTTCAAAGTAGCCAAGTGTTTTATTTAATTTGGATCAGGCCTAATTTTCATGATATTTTCAATTGATTTAGTAACTAGTATGGCATATTAAGGCCACGGTGTTAGCCTTGCCTTATGCTGAATCCTATGTTTCCAGGGCTTACCTCATTGTTCCTAGGAAAACTGTTTTTTCAGCAAAGCCCACTCAAGAAAGCACCACTCCCTTCTTTTTGAAGATTTATTTTTGAGTTAAATGATTTTATTTATTTGGTTTACAGATTAAAAACATCTTATAACTTACATCAGCAGAAGAGGGAGGAGTGTGGTAAAACACAGTTTGGAGTCAAGAATAAATGACCAGTGGCTGGAGATACTAGAAGCCATCGTGTCTCATAAGAGCAGCCTAAACAAATGTGTGGGTTTACAGCGTCCTAGAAACTGGACATCAACTCCTGAGTGAGCTTGTACTACACAGCAGAGGAAAGATGACTAAGTTCACTTTTAAAGCCACGCAAGCTGGTTTTGCAGTGAGCACACTGCTTTCCTCGTCCTGTGCGGGAGGAATGTTTATCCAGCACTTAATGCAGATCCCTCTCTACACTACTGAGTGCTAATTTCTCTTCATACACACACTCTCAGAATCTAGCCACTATTAAATAACTGTAAATTGGTAAATTTAATTGCTGAGGACTCAAGCATTGTAGTTCTCAGCACGTTTAAAGGAAAAGAAAAAGCAAAAAAAGTAAATCAACTCTCCTGGGGTCTCCCCTCCCTAGTCGACAATGTCAAGTTTTCCGGAAAAGGAAGCGTGGCGTTTGCAGGCTCGATTAAATCAGCACAGTTGGAATTCCTTGTCAAGGTGGTAGGTACTTCTGAGGCTGCAACTCATTTTGGGCAACCACTTTGGACTCAGAGGAATACTCACAGTATTTTAGAGTATACTGGAGGTAAGGTCCTAAATGTAGCTTGAGGGTAACTGTAGCTGGAAGGCTGGTAGTGCTCCTTTGTATTGTATGGCCCCTGTGTGCCACAACAAATGATTTACAGCTGTTGCATGAGACGTACATGCTCACTGCATTGTTTTTCCATGATCAAAATATTCTTTTCCTCGCAGCTTTGCAGCCCACAAAGTATTTCCACATGTTCGAAAAAAGAGATCAGATATCCCATGGCCTCCTGCTCCCCTGCTCTTCTAACTGCAGTTCTGGGTTGGTGGTCACCTAAAGACTTTTGCATCGTATTGGTTTTACAAGTATTAATGCAACATCTATGATGTATAACTGTGAGGCCATTTTTGTCTCTGTCAACTATCTAAATCTCGTTCTTCCTCATCTTTATATTTCCCTTTTCTCTGGATAAGTTTTTTGAAGATAAAAACTTGCTAGCTCTTTTTGCTCCCATGGAGATGAGTTAGATAGTTCCTTTAATGAAAGCACCCACCCCATGGATGCTTCAAGGTCTCATCTTCCAGAAGGAAAAGAAATGTGACAAGCAGTATTTCAACAGCATTGGCATCAGGCCAACAATAATATGACCATAGCTCCCAGTGACCTCTCAGTGAGCTCCAAACAAAGATGATTTTACATTATTCCTCTCTCTATGTATCCTTGACGAACAATGCAAAGGAAAGGCAGGGATTTAACTTTGGGAAAGATTTTGTAAATGAAAGGTGAAATAGAGGCTACTTATCTAAAGTTTGCTTCACAGGCTTGTGGTAGAACTGCCATTTAGAAGATGGGATAAGGTGGGGGCAGAAGTTGTGGGCTGATATTTGAACATTGTCTCTAACTTTGGAACTTTATACAGCCTTTAATCTGCTTCTGTAGTGCTGGGAAGTGTTCTGTGGATGTTGTGAGTGAATGGTGCTTTCTGTATTAAACATTTATTGCATGGCTTTCAGTGTCTGCAAGCAACTGGATCAATGATTTAAGCTGTCCCCTCCAGATCTATGTTTCTATCGACTGCTTTTTTTCTTTTCCTTTGGAGGAGATATCTGAGCCATGGTTTCAAATGGGGAAGAATTCTGCTGAAAAATGCATTAGGAAAACTAAAATGTTAATGTGCAAGGGCAATCCCCCTTCTGACAGAGGGAAGGAGCCATGGACAACATGAAACAAGTGGGAAAAACCTGCATTGTTCTGTAAACTTTGCACAAAATGATCTTTTTCAATGCAAAATCTAATATTTTTAATAAATGTAGATTAGTGTGAAGTTTCGTCATCTGCCTTGGACTTGTCTTCCTCTGTGTCTGCTAGGACAAAGAAGTCACACAGCTCAGTGTCGCTGTTGTCCTGGATGTCACTGCACTGTATTTGTCACTGCATTCTCTGAGCGCAGTAGTGGGATCTCAGAATTATGCAGTCGATCTCACAAACGTCCCCACATTGCTCAGTCACCGCTCTTTTCCACTGGAGAAGGGCTCCCCTCTGTCTGTTTTTCCTTCTGCTCCTTCACTGAGCATCCTGCTAGCCACAACTCTTCCCAGCAGGCCGGGATGTCAGGGACCTCAGTGTGAGACCATGCTGGTGCACAACACATGAGCCATCAGTCAACAGTTGGGAGTATGATGGGATGCACGAACTCTGTCTGCGCCGGAGTCACGCAGGACAGTGCGTGGTGGCACACCAGCATCTGCATGAGGCTCTTGGGCCCAGTCAAGATGACCTCGAAGCAGGAGCAAACAGATAACCCACTTATCTGGCAAAGGAGCATGAGGTGCCAGCAGAAGGGCTTGACAGATGCATTCTCATTCCTATGGGGTAGGGATGCATATCTGTATGTATCAGTTACATCATGGGTAAAGACATTTGGCACCTCAGAAACCTCATTCCAAAGAGGATTCGAGTGCCACACGAATCACAGCAGACATTGGCTGGGGAAGCAAGGCATCCTAATGCGAAGCATCTCCAGTTAACCTTTCAACAAGTACCAAACGTAGGCAAGCCTTTAAATATAGTATGTAGCCATCTTCTCCAGAACAAACACAAAGCTGCATGACAGAATATCGTGAATGTAAATGACAACAAGATATTGAACTTTCCAGAAAAGGGAAAATGCACATCAAAATTAGAACATCCTACAAGAAGTTAAAGGGTTTTATTATTTTAAATGGGCGTACACTTGTCATGAAAATGTCTCCAGTTTTCAACTCTCTAACAATCATTATGAGTCTATTTTTAAATAAGAAAACAAAAAAGTCTAGGTTAAATAACAAGAAAATTAACCACAGACCTGGCTAACTGTCTTTGATGCCAATGATAACACCTATACTAACAAACATGTAAGTCACTCCCTTATTCTTGAACTTCTGTGATCTTCTGATAATGTATAAAGCCTGTTAGCACTTTCCCCAGGACTCATGAAGACGTCTCTGCGCGTATCCTCCCTGCATCAGCTGGCTCAGACAGCCAGCAGCTGCACAACGGAAAGGAAATGAAATTTTCCTGTTAGCAGCCTCCTCCAATTCAGGGAAACAGGGACAGGCACTGAATCTGCCTGCAGTACTCTCAGGGCTTCTCATATGTTAAAAGTACCTTCTTCGAGTGAGTGGTTAAATGTGGCTCTTAGCAGATGGGTGAAGCCATAGTTCAGGCTGTGTGGCTGGACCTTTAATATATTATTTTTGGCTGCTTTAGCAGTTTCTTGATATTCAGGTCTCTATGGCTAGTTGTAAAGAGACAGGAAAAGGATGCATTTGCTGAAGTTCAGCCACTACAGAAATAATCTATAAGACTAAGTGGTCAAAAGCAGCAGGTTTTTGGACTATACCTGTACATTTCAGAAACAAATAATCAATCTCTCAATACTAGGACGAGACCTTTGATAACACACTTTTAATAATTCAGTTAAACTACAACTCAATGATAGTTCAAGATCATTTGTAACAGAAAGGAATGTTTAATATTGCCATTTAAATTAAGAAATGTGTAAGAGAAAAATGAAATGTAAATCAAATAAAGTGGAGTGCTTTTCCTTTAGGACTTACATAATTAAAAATAAAATTAGAAATATTTATGCAACCAGGTCTTGTTTATATAAGGAAAATATTACCAGCTTCCAAACAAATTATTTCCTTCCTGTCCTATCTCTTTAATCTATCCTGGATTAAAACAGTCCAGTTTAAAGTTGGGTCATGACCCTGAATACATCTGCAAAAATGTAATGCTGGAATATTTCATTTGAACTCCTTGAGGTTACTATGAATTTACTCCAGATTAAAAGAGACCAAGCTCTATAATGATCAATAAAGTCCACTGATAATGTAAATTCCATTGATAATATAATGCTGTGCTTACACTACTCATGGCAGTCTAATCCTTTGTAGAAATAAAAATTGAGATACAAACAAAATGAGGCATGGCTGAGATGCAGATTTGAGTGTAGATGCTGCTGTTCTGTGTCTGCCCATTGGAAATATATTCTGGATCTGAGACTTGTTAAAAGATACTCCTTGTCCACAACCATTTAGTCTAATAGTAAATCAGCTCCAAAAGTGGCAGTCACCTATACGGAAAGAGAAGAAGAGTTATTGTTTGACTTTAACATGCTTCTTTCTCTACAGTTATTTAACAATCTTTCAAACAACTCTCCACGTTTTTGGATTGTACTTAAGATATGACCAACTCACCCTGTAACATTTTTCAGGATAGCATTTTAAAAATCTAAAATATTTTCCCTGTTAAAATCTTTCTTAACCCAATTTTCCACCTCCTGTTAGTCTCTTCAAAAATCCTCATTCTGAAGGATTGCACCCTTACGTGTATTTCAGCCATTAACCACAACTTCCTCTCATCATCTTTATCCCTGCTGACACTTCAGGCTGTGTGAAAGTCCTGCATAATCTTGTTTTTCGAGGCTTCTACCTTCTCCGTGAATGACAGGAGGAAAGGGGAAGCCAGGTGAGATCCAGAATTTCTTTGAAGATTAAAGCTCTAGAAAGCGTCCAGTAACCCAACATCTGTTACTTTGGTCCTAGAGCTGTGAAGCTGTGCTGCTGCTGTGCCATCTGCCAGACGGTCCAGGAGGAGGGGAGGCTGCTCCTTCGACAGTCGGTTCGATTAAGGTTGTGTTTGTGTTTGTATGCAGAGGGGAAAAACATTGATTGCACGCTTTGTGCTTGAGCAATGCCATGTGCAGAAGAAAACATGGGTCACTTTACCTGCTCGGATCTGGAAAAGCACAGGGAATAAATAAAAAAAGCAAAAGGCTGCACAGTTATTAACATAAAAATAACATCTCTTCTTCATGTGCAGTTCACGCAGAAGTCACACACCGTTCTGCTTATATACTGGCGAGTGACCAAAGCATGGTTAATTCACCACTGAGCTTTAAGGGACTTTTGGGTTGCTCTGCAGGAGTAACACAGATCACTGCACCCCAGAAAACATTCAGTCTCAGAGGCTTCAGCCCAGGAATACCAGTGGCGATTTCTGTACGTCTTGATGCATTTTATCTGTATTAATACAGAGAATAAGTGTTTTTTTCTGTACATGCTATCAAGGCACAGTGCATTTCAGGCTCACCACTAAAGCCTGTCAGCACACTCTGCCCACGTGTGCAGTGACTGTGCAAAATGTCCCTCTGTAGGTGCAAACCTTTTGAAATGACTCTGGCAGTAACTTTGTACCCTGAGTCACGCAATGAATGGCTACTGGAAAGAATTTAGGACATCTTGCGTGTAGGTGCACTTGTCTAGGGGATGTGTTGCTCTTCAGAACTGGGGAGAGCTCCTGCCCTAAAGAAGTGCCATCTAGACAAGAATTACTAAAACGCCCGAGTTATGAGCACTTCCACAAAAAAGGAACTGTGTCTTTGACACAAATCTTTATTTATCAGCAGGAAGAATCCATGGCTTCCATCAGGAACCCATCCAAGATGTACAGATTTGGGTTCATTTCTCTTTTCTGCTTGAAGAAAAGGATTTTAAACTTGTAGACCTTATTGGATCAAATTATCCTCACCAGAATTAAATTGTTCTAGATTTTCCTCAAAGCAGATGTTCAAATCTTCACGGAACTTTCTTTCCAGAGTTTTTTGGCTATTGCAGTAACTGGCACACAAGTCAGAGATCTGAGCTTCTGCACCTGGAGTGCCTGACGTGATAACTGGAAGAGACACTGAGCTGTTTGCACTGCAGTCCAGACATGGGATTGCTGCTCATGGAAACATTCACAAGCTGGATTTAAACTAGATGGATCCAGGATAAGTCATAGGGTAGTGATGGCAGAAAAGGCATCATAAAATCATAGAATCATAGAATGATTCGAGTTGGAAGGGACTTTAAAAACCATCTAGTTCCAACCCCCCTGCTATGGGCAGGGACATCTTCCACTACACCAGGTTCCTCAAAGTCTCATCAGGGATGCAGCAGCCACAGTTTCCCTGGGCAACCTGTTCTAGTGCCTCACCACCCTCTGAGGTAAAGAATTTCTTCCTTATATCTAACTTAAATCTACCCTCTTTCAGTTTAAAGCCATTGCCCCTTGTCCTATCACTACATGCCCTTGCAAAAAGTCCCTCTCCAGCTTTCTTGTAGCCCATTTCCCTTTGTCCTATCATTGGATGCCACTGAGAAGAGCCTGGCTCCATCCTCATGGCAGTCACCCTTTACATATTTATAAACATTAATGAGGTCCCCCTCAGTCTCCTCTTCTCCAAGCTAAAAAGACCCAGGTCCTTCAGCCTTTCCTCATAAGGAAGATGCTCCACACCCTTAATCATCTTTGTGGCCCTGCACTGGACTCTCTCAAGCAGTTCCTTGTCCTTCTTGAACTGAGGGGCCCAGACTGGAGACAATATTCCAGATGCGGCCTCACCAGGGCAGAGTAGAGGGGGAGGAGAACTTCTCTCGACCTACTAACCACACAACTTCTAATACACCCCAGGATGCCATTGGCCTTCTTGACCACAAGGACACATTGCTGGCTCATGGTCATTCTGCTGTCCACCAGGACCCCCAGGTCCCTTTCCCCTGTGCTGTTCCCCAACCGTTCAGTCCCCAACTTGTACTGGTACATGGGGTTGTTCTTACCCAGATGCAAGACTCTACACTTGCTCTTGTTGTATTTCATTAAATTTCTCCCTGCCCAACTCTCCAGCCTGTCCAGGTCTCTCTGAATGGCAGCACAGCCTTCAGGTGTGTCAGCCACTCCTCCCAGTTTAGTGTCATCAGCAAACTTGCTATGCGCTCTAATCCCTCATCCAAGTCATTGATAAATATGTTGAACGATACTGGTCCCAGTACCAACCCTTAAGGGACTCCACTGGATACAGGCCTCCAACTGGACTCTGTCCCATTGACCACTACTCTCTGGCTTCTATCCTTCAGCCAGTTCACAATCCACCTCACTACCCGATCACCCAGACCACACTTCCTCAGTTTATCTGTGAGGATGCCGTGGGAGACTGTGTCAAATGCTTTACTGAAATCAAGATAGACCACATCCACTGCCCTACCATCATCCACACACTGGGTGATGTCCTCATAAAAGGCTATCAGGTTTGTCAAGCACGACTTCCCCTTAGTGAAGCCATGTTGACTGCCCCTAATGACCCTCTTATCCTTGATATGCCTAGAGATAAGGATAAGTTGTTATACCAAGGATAAGTTGTTCCATTATCTTTCCAGGGATGGAGGTGAGGCTGACTGGTCTATAGTTACCTGGGTCTTCCTTCTTGCCCTTTTTGAAGACCGGAGTGACATTTGCTTTCCTCCAGTCCTCAGGCACCTCTCCCATTCCCCATGATTTAACAAAGATGATGGAGAGTGGCCTGCCAATGACATCCGCCAGCTCCCTCAGCACCCGCGGGTGCATCCCATCAGGACCCATGGATTTATGGATGCCCACGTTGCTTAACTGGTCCCCAACCAAGTCCTCATCAACCAGGGTAGAATCCTTCTCTACCCTGACTTCCTCAGGAGCCTCAGGGTTCCGGGGCTCATCAGGATAGCCTCCAGCAGTATGGACTGAGGCAAAGAAGGCATTCAGTAACTCTGCCTTCTTCTTATCCTCTGTCACCAGGGCACCCTCCTCATTCACCAATGGGCCTACATTGCCTCTAGTGTTAGTTTTATTTGCAATGTATTTGAAGAAGCCCTTTCTGTTGTCCTTGACCTTTCTTGCAAAGTTTAATTCCAAGCAGGTCTTAGCTTTCCTAGTTGCCTCCCTGCATCCTCTGACAGTAGACCTATATTCCTGCCAAGTGGCCTGCCCCTCCTTCCATGATCTGTACACTCTCTTTTTCCACTTGAGTTTGCCCAACAGTTGCCCATTTAACCATGCAGGTCTCTTGGTAGCCTTTCTTGACTTCCTACCTGTTGAGATGCACAGGTCTTGCTTGCGCTTGGAAGAAGAGGTCCTTGAAGGCTAACCAACTATCTTGGGCCCCTTTACCTTCTAGTACTCTGTCCCATGGGATTTCTCCTAGCAGTTGTTTGAAAAGATCAAAGTTGGCCCTACTGAAGTCCAGGGTTCTAGTTCTGCTAGGTATTCTCTTCCTGCCACATGAGATCCTGAATGCCACCATTTCATGGTCACTACAACCAAGGCTACGGACAGTGAACTGATTTCAGCAAGGCTACAGAGAGAAACAGTCTGTCTTGCAGCAAAGGAGGATGGGAAGTGCCCTTGCATACCTGTAGGCTGATGTGGTTGGGTGGCATCTCTGTGTTGCTTTATTGTAAGAGCAAACTAGAAAATAAGGCAAAGCCTAATTTGCAGTTTTTCACTTATCTTTCTGTTCTTCTGAATAGAATCACCAATACTCCCCTCAAGTATCAGTTTCTGTGTGCACAGCCATACGCTCTGGTGTTGATGAACTGAGGTTTGAGACCCCAGCTCCTCCTGCCAACAGGTCCTCTTCTTGCGGCGTATCCGGTAAGCAGGCTGATCCTACCTCCTTTTGCCATTTGCTGGCTGACATCACCCAGGGAAGGGCAAAGAGTAGAATAAAATGGGAGGACCTGAGCAACCTGGTCTAGTGGAAAGTGTCCCTGCCCATGGCATGGGAGTTGGAACTAGATAATCTTTAAGGTCCCTTCCAACCTAAATCATTCTATGATTCTGTGACTGTCTCCCTTCTGTGGCTGACGGCCCCAAAAATCTGGCCCTACACTTAAAGAAACACAAGGCATTCAATTGTATGTCATTTTGATGTTTCTGAATAGCACCTCTCTGGAGATGAAATAGTAATCATCACCAGAGCTACAGATTAGCAACTGATAGAAAAAATAGGCATATCATTAAGCTTACACGCTCCCTTGTTATCTCATCACTTCTCATTCAGTGCTTGTCTGCAAACAGAAGAAGGGAATCCCTGCACGGCTACACTGCTGGGTTTGCATATAATCAGATGTCGAAGCCTGCCTTTCTTAGACCTTTTGTTTGGCTGCAATCCCTACTGGATTTTCTTTCCTAAGATTGGTGCTTTCACCTCTGGAAAATAATATAACAAACAGCTTTTTGTCTCTTTAGGTTTGTTCATATAACTTGTATTAATATATTGATAGTGTAATAAAGAGATATACGAAGAATCCTCTAGTCTTCCCCAGCTACAGTAAAAGCTGTGGCAATTATTGCTGATGTGAAGCACAATCTGAGACTGCAGCGGATAAATGTGAAAAAATGTAATTTTGAAACTCAGCTGTAGAAACAAAATAAACATCAGTTTAGACTTACGAGGATTTGCTTCATGTTTAATAAAGCCCTTTTATTAGGGCATTTATCAGATGATCTGGTGGTTAAACTGAATATTTTTAAAGGTATTTTGAATACAACAGTGATGACATCTTGGAAAGTTAAACAAACTCTAACTGATTTCCAGTAAGTTTTTTACTGGATCTTTTGCAAAAATGGCATATTTAAATGTTTCAAACACTCCTGTTGAAAAGGTTGATGCTAAATGTGATTTTTTTAATTTGAGTGGAGGAACTTCAGTCTGGATTCTGAGGATAGCTATACGCTTTAAATATTCTAGAGTCATACTGTCCTCCTAGACAAAATCCAGGATCCTTTACACTGCTGCTAGTAAGAAGGGAAAAATGATGATAGAGTCAGGTCCTGGTATTTTCTGCTCACAAGGAGAGCAGAAGTCCCTGGGAGGACTTGAGGCTTTGCTGCAGAGCAGGACGTTCCTTCTACCATCTGAGGAAGAAACTCTCTCTCCTCTTCCCTTCTCTATTTCTTTCAGTCATATTCTAGCCTTGTCCAGGTTTTGCCTGAATCTTCCTTTCTCATGTCTTTTCTGTGCTTCTCACTCTAGCACATAAGTACACCTACTTGATCATATTCAGTGAAGCTGTCTTTCCAAATAGGTCAAATTTCTAAGTATATTCACGTATGCCTTTAAACTCTGGGGTGATGTACACTTGTATTTTTGTCTCAAAAATTACTGTGGCTTCCCAGGAGGAACCTAAATCAGAGAAGACTGTTAATCTCATCAATTCCAACCTAACACAATGTGGTACTTGGTAGGGAGAAGTTCTGTAAAACTGGCTAGAAAAGTATCTGTGCAGGGAAAAAAAACCCCAAACCATAAAAAGGGGTCAGCAGCTGGGCCTTAATAAATCAAAGGCAATAGTGTTGGCATGTAGTAGTTCATATTCCCTTTTAATGACAGAATCTGGAATTCAGTTGTTTGGAGCTCTGTTTCTGGTTCTGTTGTGGACTGATGATCCAGGACAGTTTTCGCAAACTCTGAAAGACCTAAATAGTATTTTCCCTGCATCTCAAATATACTGTGAAACATAGTCACTGCTTTGCAATGTTTTCAGATCCACAAACGGAACTGTTGTCTGAACAAGAATACAAGTGTAAGGAGTAAATTTCAGTAGAATTCTGATTTTATTGAAACCAGTGGGAAGTTTGCCATTCAGTTTGTGGGGCTAAAATTTACCCCTTTTGTTGATTTGATAGCTGAGTAGGAGAACAGAATTTGGCCAACAATTGACATTCCATTGTGTGAGAGATGTAAAGAGCTTAAGGGAATTACCGGCCTCCGGGGTTAGTGCTGTGAATGGGAACTTCTGAAATGCCAAGATTTCTGTCTTCCCTCCAATTATTATTGGAGACAACTTCCATGGAAGTCAGCATGTACAACTGATATTTGTGCATCAAACACCTTTGAAAAACTGATTGGGGGATGGAGTGAAGAACGCTATGTGTATTACCTTGATGCTTCATGTAATTTAAATATCCAGTATTACTGGTCTTGATAGTTCTTTATTTCTTTCATACTGACTCAATTATTACTTATTTTTAGTCTGTTAGGTGATCCATTATTTTTATTTTGAAAGAGTTCACTTCAGGAAGAAAGTTGTTTAACTTAAAAATTCATATCAAGACCTCTAAATGTTGTACAAGCTAACTCCTCATTATATTGGCATCATTCAAGGAGAATAAGCTTAACAACTTGCTAGTTTAACACTCGCACGTCAATACTTGAATTACAGCTCTAGTACATTGTCATTGATTATTATCAAATTACATGCATCACAGATAGATCTGTAGATTCTGACAAAACCAAAACAAAATTGGAAAAACAAAAAGCAAGTTTTGAGATAATATGAATATTATGTGTAAACCAAACGTTGTTGCTAATGCAGACAATTTTACATTGCATTCTGAAAAAACTCACTCTTTTATTTTCAAAATTTTGATAGTTTCAACAAAGTTTTTGGAAAAAAAATGGAAAAGATTAAAACAATCTTAATGAGCTCTGCTTATCACTAAAAACTTTAATTAGAGCCAGGCATTTATTGGTGGCATTGGTTTGATTTACTGGTTCTTACTTTTTTTTTTTTTCAGGAAACAGCAAACTCTTGGAGCCTGCAACTGGAAATGGCTTTCCTCAATTGTCATTTGACATGAATTCATTTAACTAGCTTTAACTGGAAAACAAAAACAAAACCAAAAATGGGACATAATCCATAAATCTTGCGAATTCCTGTGTTTTTATCTAATTGACAAGAAGCTCGGGGACCCACATGGTGGCACTGGAGGGGAGGCACAGCCTTCTGTCTTGCAGGATGGCCCGGATGGAGACGCTTGCAGCTGATGCTGCTCCATGGTGTAGAAGTAGGTATTTGCTGGCTCAAGGTCCTGTTGACCTGCCAGGTGCAACTTCCAAGATGGGGCAAAGGCTTCTTGACTCTCTTCCACTGATGTTCAGCTTCCCAGGCAACGCTTTCCAGAGCAAGAGGAGTCTCTGCTGGGAGCGAAAGTTGCACAGTCACTTTCTCAGACCACGGGGGGCCCAGGAACTGGGCTCCTGACAGCATTTTGAAAGAAAGCACCTGCTATTTTTGATTAGTATGTCAGCTCTCAGAGCTGTGCTTTATTTAATTAATTTTGGCAGCTAACAGAAATGACTAAATTAAAAAGAGGGGAATCAACACATCGTTTCTTGCAAATCTATTGACTGATTAACATGGGTAAATGAGTTGCAAAGGGAATTTCAGCTTCAGGGAGGACTTGTCAGCTGCCTCTTATGCTTCATAATTCAAACTGAAACTCTAGTTGTGGTGTTTGCACTTCTTTTTCAAGTAGAGATAAGCATTTCATCTTTTTATTTGTTTATAGTCTTTCTGAACACAAGAATAGATGTGTTGTGGTGTCTGCATCTCTGGAGTTATTCAAAACGAGACTGGACATGGTCCTAACTGACCCTGCTAGACAATCTCCAGAGGTCCCTTCCAATCTCAACTATTCTATGATTCGGTGATTCCCAAGCACTGCTTGAGAAGACAAAAAATGAAATTTCAGTGGTTTAAAATAATGAAATTAAAGATCCTGAGTGCATTTTTGACACAATGATTACTAGATCAAGAAAGTAGCTGGTGGACTAGGCTTTGTAATATTTTGTATTCCAAATATAGAACAGGATAGCTATTGCCTGAGTCAGAGCTATCCTGTGTTCTGCCAGTGTATGTAGAAGGCTTCAGTGATGATTTCCCTACATCTTGCTGCCAAATAAACATCTTTATCAGTTTCTTCAGACATGGTTTATTGTTGTTATTAATGGCATGTGGCTATTAAGAGCCTGACCACATGAAGAATTTAATATTCTCATTGAACTCAGAGCATACTCAGGTCACAAGTTGGTTTCAGCAGTTTTGTAATGTTTTATCACATTGTTAATTCCCTGCTATTAATTAAAACCTTGTGTTCTAAGTCCCAACATGATCTTGGATGGTTTATTCAGCATTTGTAAAAACATAATAAATTCAAGTAGATGCTTGGCAGAGAAAGCTTTGTCAACAATGCAGCATTTACTCGTATCATCAAATAATACTTCCATTTCCTTAGAGAGTTTTGGGGCTTGTTACTAACAAGCTTTTTTTTTTTTCTTTTTCCCCCAGTTTTGTCAGTGATAAAGTTATCACAAAATAATACAGGTTGTCATTCTTGATACTAGATTTTATGTCTTGGTATAATATCTCTATTACATCTCAATTCAAATGTCTGATTTGTTCCTTTCAAATTTTGGGTGAAGTCAGCTTGAAGGTAAAAAGTTATCAACAGGAAAATATAACTCATCAAGGCATGTATGCTTCTGCAAAATAGGCAATTCTAATAAGGTGAGATTCATTTTTCTCAACTCAAGCATCAGAAGTTGGTTGCACGTAGTTCACTAATGGAGAGAAACAGGTGCTCATTTCAACTCATGTTTAGGCATCTAAGACAGGTGACAAAAAGTCATTCTGGAGATGCTTCTTCCTCTCCAGTGACTAAAAGAATGACTGACTTAGGCATGGAAATGATTCTTAAGTGTGTTAAGCTGAATGAGGAAAAACCCACCCCTGGAGACTAAACCAATGATTTTCAGCCTTATCAGAATTTTATATCAAAGCAAGACCACCTTTTCATGATTTGTAGAATCATTATAGAATTATAGAATCATAGAAAAATTTAAACTGGAAGAGCCCTCTGGATGTCATCTGGTTCAATGCTCTTCTCACAGCAAGACTAACAACAAAGTTAAATTAGGTTTTGTACAAAGACCAAGAGGTGTGTTATTAACGTAAACAAGACAGCATGGGTGCTAACAAAGATTCCCTCTCCTTCCCTCCCCTCATTCCCCAAGAATGAGCCCTAAATGTGAACATAGAGATGCAGCAGAAAATGCGCAAGGAATTAAGCCTCCTTTATGCTTGATGAAATAAACAAGGAGAAGGTGCTTGGAGAAATTCAGAAAGAGAACATCATGATGAAAAAAGCTGGCTAAATGCTGTACAGTATTGTATAACACTTTCAGCTGTGTGAACGAACAGAAAAGATCTGCACTTGAGAAATATTCAGGAGCCGTAGAAAGAAAAAAAAAAGAATAAAATTTGCAATTGAAAGTACTTGGTATACTGTTTTTAATTTGGTAAGTATCTGGTATACTGTCTTTTAGTCAAATATATGTGATTATCCAATTTTAGGTTTGTTGGGACACATCTTCATTGCTTTTAGGGTTTCAAAAATTCATAGTGCATTTTTTATGGTTAAAACAGATATAAAAGTCAGGTTTCATGCTTTATATTGTGCTTAGTCTGTTGAACAGGCTGCTTTTAAAACTGAGATGGGCAACTGATGACATAAAGGGAAAAGGATGAACGGAGGAAGCTTACACCTCAAGGTCTTAACTCTGGATCATTCCAGTTGCTGTGAATGTGAACACTGCTTTAGTAACAGGGACACCAGACATACACCAAACTAACCCACGCATATTCGTTACGTACCAGACTAGCGTTTCCCTTGGAGATCTTCTGCTCAAACCTGGATAAAGCCTCATGTTCTTTGCTGGTGAAACTAACACATGTCCTAGCCCCAAGCAGCATAGTGACAGCTTAAACAGAAGAGAGAGGCACTTAATCTGGTCCATACATGGATCAACCTGGTTACAGTCATGGAGTTTTTGAGATCTTTCTAAGACAGCAAATCTTAGAGCCGGAAAGAAAAATTATTTGCAAATCTGATGGCAAAGTGCTCTAAACTTAGTCACAGGAGCACGCAACTGTAAACAATGTCATAAATACATTGCTACTTTTTAATAAGACTTTGAGGTTCTGAGAGAGATAACAGTTCCACGTTGGGTAACTGCAATGTAAAAGTTTTGGTTCCTGCCCCAAAGAGCTTTCAAGGGACAGAGCAGCCACACGTCATGCTAATGCCAGGTCTTCCTAAAGACAAAGCGTGTTTACATTTCTATTTTGAGAGAGCTTAGGAATTATATTCTGTGCTCAAGAATCTTGGAGCTGAAATGCTGGAGGGGAGGACAGCCAGAGCTGAATTGGAAACAGAAGAGGGATACAGGCAAAGCGGAGGGTGTGAAGCTCAAGTCTGAGGAAGGGTAACTGGAAGTGGAGAGAGGCTGTGGTGCCCATGGGCTGGAGCAGTGTCTGCATGTCATAGAGGGGCACCTCCACCCCCAAAGTGTTCTGGTCCTCCATCAGAGCAGGGAGACATGGTCTCAGCTAGGGACCTTTCTCTTTAGAGGGATATGAGTGAAACCAATACTTCACAGTGTGTAACTCCAAGGGGAGAGGTGAGATCGCTGAATTTAATGAATTTGAGACCCAGGGAATGCATAAAAGTAAAAGCTTAAACAGCTTATTCAAGGACAAAATTTTATCTGTTTCCAGGAGAATCAAGTGAAAACAAAGGACGAATTCCATCTACACAGACATACACACTTGTATGGAGACTGGGGAGAATATTCTGCCTTAAATTATCAGTTGGAAAATCAGTTGAAGGGTATGGAGTGAAATAGAGTTAGCTATTTAGCTTCTTTTTGGCATAGCGAAATTATGGTTTCCTATGGATAATGTCAGCTAGAAAGGTAATTATCTGAGTTAAATATCATCTAATGAAAGCTCTTGGTAGGGTAGGAATACTGATGGTGGTATGAAAAACTGGCTTCCTTTTCCGTATATGATTTCTTATGTTATGTCCATTAATGCTTCAGTCTTGCAGCGTATATATACCCACCCCACTCATCCCATCCCCATACCTTGCAGCTTCAAGGAGACTTGAATACTGCATCTAGATATTGAAGTGACAATGATGAAAATAGACTGAATGCTGGTAACAAATCTGCATTTTTTTCTGGTTTCCAATGTTTAGATTGTTAAAAAACCCCATTGAAAAAAACAGCTGGAGATGAAATTTAGTATTGGGCAGGCTTTTTGTGTCTTGGTTTTTAGCGTCAGGATGCTCTATAGAAACTCTCACTTTTGTGGAACTGCCACAAAGAGAAGGACACTGCACTAAACTGTTTTTCATTCTTAAACCCTTCCTGCTAAAGTAAGCAGCAATCAAATGCTTATAATGATATTGACCTACTTGTGAGGTGCTTTGGGATATGTATTGTTATTCAAATGCTGTGCTGTTTTTATTTTTATTTCATTTTAATTGTGTTCTGTTTTGTGCAAAAGTTTTAAAGTGTCTATCTCCTCAGCGTAACATCTCCTTGCTTGTTCTCTGCATAACAGCACTTGATTTTTGTAAAGGCAGAGCAAAATATTTTCAGTCACTTCTGAGTCAGAAGATAATAAAACCTACTCACAATAAACCAAAGTCTATTTTTTTCCCTCATTGTTAAAGCTAACTGTGGTCATATGGATTGAAAGGAGACAGAGCAAAAACTTGCGAAAATTGACTTGGGAATAATCCCCATTATGATGAAACACCTTTGCTTGAGCTCGGCAAGGGGAAAACAAGGTTATAGGTGCTCAATTGCATCAGCTAAAATCAGAGTAGAATCCCTTCAACACACTTACTGTGCCCTACATGATAATCAGGGTTAGCTGGTTTTCATTAATTAGGAGTTTGAGCAAGGGCTGGGTTTGTTCTTGGAACAATTTGCACAAAAGACACAGTAAATGACTCGTATTCATAATTCTCCAAGGCCTGAAGCCCTGTCTAAACACAGCGTTTGTATTGCTTTAAATATGCAGGTTCATTTAAAGTAGTAAAACTGCAAGTCACATCCCATCTTCCCCTTTCAAACCCAGCTATAATGGTATAAAGTGATTATATCAGGATAGTTGATTCCAGAGCAGGAAGGGAAATGAACAAGCTATACTGGTATTATCATGCATATAATGATATGATTCTACCTACACCAAAGGTTCAAATGGTCTGTGCATAATGTTTAAAAATAAATCCATTCTTAACTAAAAGCAGTTGAACTGATAGCAAGCAGTTTTGATAGGAAATCTATTTTAGGCTCGGCTTGCTTTCCCTGACCACCACCACTAGCAGTAGCAAAGGACTGTGGAGAGGATCAAATACAGACAATTGCAATAGTGTTGATACTTCTGGTGAATATACCACCGATTTTAAACTTAGAAAACACTTTGGAAAGGTTTAAAGAAATAAGAAGATAATTCCTTCCCTTCCTGAGCCTCCAAACAGTAAAGATAAGTTACTAGTGCTGCCTTTAAGAGCAGAAACAATTATTCTGTTTTTTGTTTTTGTTTTTTTTTTTCCCCAGACCTTCTTTGGATGTAGTATTTAAGTTACTGACCATTTTCAGTCACCTCAAGACAAGTTCAATATTATGAGGAGTTGTGATCATTTCTCAGCACACAACATACTGTCGTAAATTTTTGGAAATCGCTTTGCCACTAATCCTTGAAATACCTGAAGAATGTGTATTACTTTTACTGTGTTGATAGATTATGACCAGCCAACATGACCTTCTGCAGACCACAGGCCAGAGAGTTTCATCCTTGTCATGCTTTTTTCTCATTCAGCAGTTTCTTCTTCATTAGAGACTGTTGTGAAACAATGAAATAGTTCCAGAAGAGCAATATACCAGCAGTCAAGTTTAAGGTTAGCCAGCAGCAGAAGCATCATCAGATCTACAACTCCATTTACTTACATTTAGTCCAAAAGGCCATGTAGTTTGTAAAGATACCACAACATCTTCCGTTTATCATTTTACAATTCTGACTGCACCTGGTTCAATAAAAGACTGTTGTAGACAGAGTTGTGATTTTGCATTAAAGGAAATTCTAGTGTATTAGTTTGTATGTTTCCATATTTATTTCCCTAATGTTCTATTTTCTCTTTTTAGCCTCTGAAATGTAGTGAAAGACGAAGGGGTGTGTGTTTATTATGAGAAATTGGCACTGGAGGAAAGAACTGCTCACATTTTAATGGAAAACTTGTCATTTGTCTTGATTTTATAAGCACTTTTTTCACAAGTACTGCTTTTCTGAGGATGTTTCTGTTCCTGTTTTTCTATGGAGATACGTTATTAATATTTTTTATGTCTAATGAAATCAAGTTAACCTGTCTGATAGAACCAGACAGACAAATTCTGATCTTTTCTGTAATGACTCTATAGACTGTAATAAAATTTCCTTGGATTTACACTATAAGAACTGGGAGCAGCCTGTTTCCTGGTTCTTGCTGCTCGAGTGTGTGCCCTCTCAATATGGGGTGGACAAAGATTTAATCAACTGTTAGACTCGGTGTTTTGGTCATCGTGTCGTATGTCGTATGTGTGTCCTCTGCCTTATTTTGTTTAATTTGCCTTTTTTTTTTTTTCTTTTATTCTATTCATCTGATTTAATGACTGATCTTTTCTTCAAAGCTTCTTCACCAGCTGCTATGAAGTAAATGCATGAAGGTATTGCAGCTGAACACTTTCCTCTTTTGCAAACCTGAAGAAATAGATTAATGGGGTGAAAATCTCTGATTAAAAAATTACACTAGCCTTGCTTTTCCTAAACAAATTCACTCACCTGCATCTGCTAATAATAGTCCTGGTTTTCCCATCATGCCTTATTACTATTCCCACCTCTTCTTTTCTTGCATGTAGGCTTTTCATGCTGAGAGATGAGACTAAATAAGCATTGACACTAGTCTGTGAAAAATATTTTTCTCATTAAAAAACCAGATTTCATATAGAACTACTTGAGGAAGTGGGAGAAGGACAAATCTAAGTCTTGGATTATACTCCCTAAGCACAGGCACATGTCTCTTGTCTATAACAGTCTTATTAAAAGCCTCGAGCTACCCATGTAACCAAGATTATATGATCAGGCCCTGAATAAGTTAAAATATCAGGGTACAAGATATTTATAATTTCAAATATATTACTATGTACTTACAAACATACATTTTACAAATACCAAACCTAACAGATAAAATGTACAAGATGGCTGTCCAAATAACAGTTTTTTGACTGTTTGACCTAAAAAATGTCACAGTAAAAGACACCTACAAACACACATTTTCACTTTACATTTTTAATATATCCTGCTGCATGTTGCACATCCTGCGATAGCACTTGCATTGAAATCAACACAATGAAATGTGACGTGTCAGATCAATGAAATGAACAGCACTTCTCAATGTGTAAATTGAAAAGGCACACAGAAAGTTTATGCAGAAAGAATTGACAAAACGGATATATCGTTTGAGGTACCTTTTTCTGTCACTGATAACAAAAGAGTTGGATGGGGCATTGAACAATAAAATGTCTTTTTATTTCTTGGTCATTTTTACATCTTGCAATAATCATTACCAGAAAAAAAAATAGAAAACATAAATAATTTTTTAGGACAGTAAAGGATTTGGTCTTTCTTTTTTGTATCTTTGTTTTGTAGTCGTTTTGCATGTTACCAATATTTATTGCACTATGGTTTTATTCTCTGGCTAAATAACATGGGAAAATATATTCCACACATAAACACTGGCTCTATTTTCATCTGTTAAAATGAAATGGTAATTCCTTTTAATCTATTAACCACATTTGCTTGCAATTATAAGATATATATTGCATACTTTCTTGCCTTAAAACCACTTCACAATCTGTTACCTTCCATGTTCAGAAATGCAAGTGCTATAGTTATTCTTACTCTCTGCTTACACAGGATTCCTCAAAATATCACCAGTGACATCACACTTTCAAAGAAAAGATAATGATTTAATACCATTTTTAGCTGGATATTGCTGTTGTTTTGAAATCTGGTATTAAATGTACTTCTTCCTTGGAACACTAAAAGAACATCACTTAACTTAATCAAAGCATAGGAGCACAGTGCTGCTTAGTGCCTTGAAAGCTGCTCTATACATTCAGCATACTTGAGAAACAACAAGTAATTAAATAGTTCGCTCTTTCAACTAAGCTAGTCTTTAAAAAAACCAAATAAAATCACAAAACCACAGCCCACTCTCTTGCAGTAGTCTTCTACGCCTGTGCGCAAATACAGAACTAAACATTTTTAAAAATTCTCCTTCCTGGAGAAGGCACATTGGGATTTAATATTTGCCCCCAACAACCGGTTCACTTGGCTAAGCATCACTGAGCATCAATGTATAAATTGTGCACTCTCCTTCAGAGCCACTGCATTTCCACAATATAAGTGCATGAGACCACATGCTGGTATTCTCCACAAAGTCACTTGTTATTTAAATCAGAACTACAAACCTGCTCCCTCACCTCCCCCTCTCCAGCCCCTAGAGGGGCATATTCTCATTAACATTCTTAATGTTAATTGGAATTACACGTGCACATCAAGAGGAGAATACACCTCCAGATGCGATATTTGCAAGCTTCATATTAAGCCAGGCTGTGTTGAAATAAAACACATCATTGAACATACAGTCCTATCTTGATATTGAACAATAATATATGTTTTATGTACAAAACTGAGTCTTACACGCAGACAAAACTGCATTCAGTATGATACAGCCATAGCCTCCATTACTGTAGGATCTGATCTTGCCGTTTCTCACTCGTGAAAAATCCTACTGCCTACGAGGTACATATAGCTTATGATCCAGCACATTTTTTCTGTATTGGAAATGAGTTGCAGATCTGAATGATTTTAAAATGGTGACAAGAGAGCATGACTTAGACTCACTTGTTCAGAAGAGAAGCTGTATGGTTCACCGTAAAAATTATTTTTTTAAAATTACAGGTTTAATGCCCATACTTTCTAAACTCATAAAAATAATGCAAATTTGTTTAATAAAAATCATCAGTTTTCAAAATATAATCCTCTCGGAAATAAACCTGTAAAAGTATAAAAAATAGCCAACTCCAAGTGTACTTTCAAACATTCTTTTAAATGCATTGTAATTTTACAGTTTTAATTATGGTCATACTAAGTTCCCTACAATTTCTTTTGGCAAAATGTAAATGCAGAGTAGATTAGAAAACAGCACAATCTGAAATCTGGAAAGCCCAAACACATTAGTTTAATCTTTGCAGAAAATTTATGCTGGAATAACATTTTCTTTACTGAGCCTTTCTACTTAGATGTAATGGGAATTTTCTATTGTTATTTTTAAGCAATTCACCCAACAAATCATAAACATCTCCAACAGAATTAGATAAAAGCTCAGTCCCAGAAGCAAGAGGCAAATTTGACACAAAAGGCAAAAACTGAGGTTTCATTCCTTTGAAGAAACTCTCCTGATATTGTTACAGAAACATACCTTGAAATAATGTCAAATTCTACTAGAAATCCTAATAAATAAACCCATACACTGAAGCATCTCAGCTAGAATTTGCCAAGGCTGTAAAACAGGCGCATGCAAGTCAGACAATATGAAGGAAAATGGGGTTGGAGCTGAGGAAGATATTCATTTAGTAATGATCTTTCTTCATGTAATGACATGCTAGGTTTAAGCCTCTGACATCTTGGAAATGCTCGTATAAAATCTCATTTGCCTATTCTTCCTTGCTAGCAAAGATGGTCATCAAAACAAGACTTGTTTGGGAACAAGTAATGCAAATGCCACATCTATCTTGCTAATATTAGAGCAATACAGAAGAGATGTATACCAGAATATTTCTAAAAAAGAAAAAAACAATTCCCTCCCCACACTAAAATAAAACACTGAATGCAAGGTTTCAGGTATGTTGCAGTCACAAATGCATAGAAATGAAAGGAAAAAAAAAAAAGAGAGAGAGAAGCCTTTCTAGGTCATCTATTCCATCCATCTGCTGGAGTAAGATCAGTCCCTACAATATATATGCTAGAGCTTTTCTCAGTCTGATTTTAAATGTCTTTTTTCCATCTGTTCAGTTTGACCTTACCTATTTCATCTTGGTTAGTTAAAATGGCTGCTGTATAGTGCAATGTTTCAGGGCAACATCTAAAAAATTAAAAAATCAGCATGCAAAAGTCCTCTATCCTTAGTGCAGCTAATTTTGAAGATAATGTTTACCCACAAAAGCTCAAACTGGACAAACGGTGCCTATAAGACTGTGCCGTCTGCGTGCGAAGCGTCATCTTTTACTGTATCATATGGATTAGGTCCTGAGCTAATCAGTCAGATTCAGAGCTGAACTGCTCTGGGTCCATCTTACAATGCAAATATTGGGGGAGGGGGAATGTTCAACTAAAGTCTTCTGCGGTTAATGAGTTGCCTTTTCCATTCTTATTAACTAAAATACTTTAACCACTTTGGTTTTTTAAACTTAAACAATTATATTAGATGTAATCGTTATTTTATTAACATTTTTCTCCAAGGATTTTTCTTTCTGATTATGAGTACTTTGCAATTTCAGACAGTATGATGGATGCTACTGTTCTATGACAAGAATTTTAACAGCCCTTCTTCAGCACTCAATGCACACCCAATTATGCGTCTGAGCTAGTAACCTTGAATTTATGTTGCCATGGTGACAAACTGGTCATGCATTATGGATTATCATTGAAATTCTACACCCCTACCTAGCATAATGAGAGTTGGGGACTTAATCAAATCAGCCATTCTGTGTGACACAAAGTGAAGAACTAGCTCTTATTGTTCAGCCTGGAGAAAGGAAGCAGGCCTGATGGAGTGGCAGCTGCAGTGCCGCAGCCTGATAGATTGCCCTTATATACATTTGTGAATGTATAGACAGATGGTTTTCAATGCCTGGAATTTCTGGCTTAGGAAGCAGCTGTTCGGGTAACCTCTGCCGTCTCACCTTGTTGTCATGGAGCATTGCACCGAGACTGAGAATGCGGACGGGTACATTGGGAATCTGGCCGAATTTACGCGGCGTGGCACCCCTCTTTCACCCCGGGGCGGCGGGGCCGGGAGGGAGGCAGGGCTTGGGGGGAAGGAGCACTGAAGCACTGAAGCAGGGCGCTCGGGCATTCCCAGCCCCTCTCCCACCCTGCCTGCGCAGAAAGGGGCAGGCAAAATTGTTGTGGTAAATCGTTCCTGGGGATTTAATCCCGTTTGCGTCTCCTCCACTGTCTTGAAACCATGTTGCTGCGACGTGATCTTCGTGCGCAGGTCAGGCATCAGTACAGGCAGACAGGTTTCGGGTTGCCATACCGTATTTTGTTTGCATCTGAGAGAGAACACCAGCTTTGCTAAGGTCAGAGCTGAAGAAACTTCAATGCCAGAACAAAAATCAAACCAAATGGGTATGAAAAATCAACAACCATTATGTACTTCTTACCTGCTAGGCTCTTTTCCTGCCTTATCACTGAAATCTCTCTCTCTAGTCTGAGATATTTTAGGAAGCTACAGGAACTGCTGGGAGCTCATTAGCTTCCTTTTTAATAAAATAATAGTGAAACTGTAGTAATTTCTCATAGAATTTGGCCTTAGTAAACATTTATAAATCTTAAATCTCTTTTGTGTAAGTACCTGAGTGTTTTCTTCCTCAGCAAAAAGAAGCTGATCTACACAGTGTTACTCATATGTTCTTATGCATATTTTTAATTATTATAGGCATAACAGCATTATTTTTTTCCACTTAGCTCTCCATCCCTCAAAGCTTTAGCAGCTTTAAAGCTTCAAAGCTTCTTATTCCTCGTAAACATACATCTACTAAAAAATCCTTATTTTTCCAAAATCTTCGTTAGCCATATATCCTGTTTCACCCTTATGTTTTGGAAGTCTAGCCGTTGTTACTGTAATATAGTTTATTTACTTATTCATATGTATAAGGTGACCATCACCATGGTTTCTGCATACGGAGTGCTACGTGTCTGTCAGCCTTGCCATTACAGATTCACCAGACCTGTGATTTCAAAGCAGGCAACATTCTCCCGGAATAAAACCTGATACGACAATAACTTTTCAAAGAAATATTTTATTTTAGATCTTACTGCTTCATTAACACCACTTTTCTTTCCGCCAAACTGTCTGTGTTTGTATTTTGATGTATAAAGTGTAGACCATGCATGCGCTATAATGAGATTTAATTTTCAGTGCATGTGCAGGAAGTGAATATTTCAGAAGGCTTTTAAAACAAATCAATATACAGGTTATTCAGGAGCCTTGAGTAATCACTCTTTATCTATCATCTATCTATCTATCTATCTATCTATCTATCTATCTATCTATCTATCTATCTATCTATTCATCTATTTGTATAAGTAAAAACAGTCCCACACCTTCTGTGCAGCTTTTTATCACAAAAAGAGCGACCGCTGTCCTGTATTGACCCATGAGATTGCAATAGCTCCCTAGAAGGTTGTGCAGTCTATCCACTAACGATTTGTGAACTGAAGCATCCCAGGAAAGCCTGGGCATGAGAGACTGCACCCACTCGGGACCTGATTCTGCAAGCCCTTTTCCAGCTGGAGCCAAAGGAGTTGCTCATGGCCTCCCTTGTGTCTTTTAAGCACACCCCAATTCTGACAGTGTAGCAGATTTTAATTACTGTTCAGTCACAAAAGTATAAGAGGGGACTATCAGAGTTTCTCAAATTCAAATACTTTATTTTTTCTTAAAAAAGATACTTCCCAAAAATGATTCATTCACACAACACTGTCTTCAACAACACTGACTGTTTGACTTAGAGTGAGGAAGAAAATTCAGAGCAAGGTATTGATGGACTAAATAAATAGACTGATATTGTTGTAATCTTTCTCATTGAGAGAATGAATGAACCTTTTTCAACTTTAATTTACAGAGCACGGAGTTTCCTTGTGTTTATAAACTTAAGCCAAACCCTTAAATCTGATGTTAATGTCAACTTTACTTTACTTAAATTAAATCTTTTCTGGTTGAGTAGCTTTTATTGTGTGGGCATTTTGGAAAAGGATGTTAAAGTTGGGTTTAGCGCAGAGAGCCAACAAAAATAATAGTGCGTGCTTTAAACTAAAACCTATGGAGAAAAATGAGACATAAAAGAGTACTAACATGGACACAGGAAAAGGAGTGCTTTTTAAAATGTTCTTCAAAAAAGAAGGGAAGATTATCAGGACTTTCTCATTAAATGTTTTAATGATACAGGCTAACTTCAAAAACAGTGTAACAGGATAGTAAGGAAAACGACATTAGGCTAAGAATAAATACTTGGGCCTAGTGCTTGATTTATGATCAAATTATGTACCTCAAGGACTAAAGTAGTGTGCGTAATATTGTTTCTAATATTAACAGCAGGGAAAGAACTAAATTTAGAGCCTATGTTTTAAAACCTTTATTTAGGCTAAGTAGAAGTTTTCCAAGGAAATACCTCAGCTGATCTCAGTAAAATGATTATTAGGAGTAAATTTTTCCATAGCATAATTTATGCTCCCAGAGAAGAATCTGAATATCGAAAAGTATTTAAAGTTTCTGAAACATAACATTGCCATTAGCAGGAAAAGCTGAAGAAGACACTTCTGAGTTATTGTCGCTTTATTTTTATGCTAACTTGTGGCAGGCATTATTGACAAACCTGTAGCTGGAAATAAGCTATAAGTTTTTCCTTGGAAACTTAACTCCATCAGATTTAAAAGACTGTCTCTTGCCTTTTCAATCAAAGAATCATCCAGCCTTCCCTTGCCCCAGTATATTTCCTTGATAGATAACTTTAAAATGCCTGATTGCAGACTGGGTAATTTTTATCTCGCAATTTACAAAAAGGAGACAGAATTGTAAATTTTAGTTTATTACTTTTATTTTTCCCCCATGTTGTTCATGCACTTTTGTACAGGTGTCAGAAAGTCCAGATAATTGTATATTGGAGAGGATTTTGCAAGAATTTCAGCATCTTCTTCATGCTGTTGTGTGGACCACCAGCAGTTGCACGGCTACGGGCTGGGAAATGTCGCTGTTGCGTGAGCGCGGTGGTCGCGGTTCACCTCTGCGCTGTCTTCCCTCAGAATAAGGATGTAGAAGAGAGGATGGACCTCTCATCTAGCTCTTGTCTCTTTTAGTGCAGTGACAGCCAAATTGTTAGCATTTTAGGGACTCAAAATCTAACAGTAAATTGAAAACTTAAAGGTTTTTTTTTTAAGAAATACAGGGGGAAAACTGCATTTTAGCCATTTTGGAACAAGGAGATGAGAGCTGCAGAGCTGTGTAGGATAATACAGGATACCGGTGGTACCAGAATTCCAGGTTTTGAGCAAAATACCGTTTCCATTTCTGAGAGGCCGTGACAGTTACTGTACTAGTAATAGCAGGTTTGCTTAAAGACACTGCCTCAGCCTTAGTATGTAAGCCCTCCTGTTTTTCTTAAATTCACCCATTTTGTCACAACCAGCGGAGCCAGATGATATGTTTCCTTTCACTGTGAAATGCATTTAATCACAAGAATCGAATGCCTGTGTAGTGAGAATATTTTTATAATCCACTGTACCTGCTTGCTCACTTCTAGGATCTGACTGGTGTGCTCATGAAATCTTTTTGCTGTCACACTGAGATGTTTCATTTCTAACTGGAGCTCAGCTGATGAGAAACATCAGAGTTTATGATTACCCTGACAGCAGGGCTCCCACAAAAATATAATTAAAATTGCCTTCCTTTGTGCATGCATGCGTGCAAGACATTTAGGATGGTCACCTGAAAGACTCACCTCCTCCATGCCTTTTGAAGGGTAATTTGAAAACTAAGTATTTGCTGGTATCATTCAAACTGCTGCCAAGAGTCTCTTCTATTGCATTTTACTTGGATATTGGCTCAAAGCCATGTACACTCAAGGTCCTGAAAATGCCAAGAGGCCTGACAGGTCCTGCTCAGCCTCCCCATACCCTGCCCATGACCCCAGTACCCCATTTCAGCCAACCTTGGGGCCATCAGTCCCTGCCTCAGCAGCATCTGGTCCTTGGCCCTGTTGCTCCCTGAAAGCCCACGATCCCACTCTCCCACAGCTCAGCATTCATAGCAGTACAGAAAAGTAAAACATTTTTTTAGCTCAACAGAATTCTTTAATATCTATATGAAGTTCTATGTCACATATTTACTCACTTTCACTGTATATGGAGGTAGGGCAAATTGAGACACATGAAATTGTGCGTAGCCATAATTTACCGGTTTGGGCATCCTGTGCGTCAATGTGTGTGTATAGACATCTCACCAATATGCATGAATGTTCTTTTGGACACTTTTTTTCCTCTGTGGATACTCAGATTTGTGTTTTACACAAATATTTGAGAGTTTTGTTCTTCTTTTAAGGCAGTAGTGTCCTTAAGGTACAAATATATCTATGTAGTTTAAATACACAGTAAGATGTTCCAATAAAAGGAAGTGGACAGGGAAAAAAACATAAAGAAGGAGATGCTGTTCCATGACATACCCCTGCCCGAGGGCTGGGCTGGAGTCGTGTGTGAACACCTCTGTCTCTGTGATGGAGGCCTGGTGAAAGCCGCCGGCTCAGCTTCAGCTGCCTCAACCCATTTGCACCCGCTCAGCTTTTGATCCAGAAGGCTAAAAGCTGATTTTCAGAGAAAAGTTGTCAGATAGAAGCTAGAGCATTTACAGCTTAGCAGGCAACCTCCAGAGGCAAGAGGCTGCTTTTTGTAAAAAGCAAAAAGAAAAATAAAGTAACTCTTTGGGAGTAAATTTGCTGCACACGAGTTTTCTGATACTGGAGTACATGTGACAACCTAGATACCAGGATGTGCACTGAACAGACGGTATATCCAGACAGGCTCTGCACATTTAATGACGCTAATTGGGGTAGCTAAAATTCCGCAAGGATGCTGGGGAAAAGGGACAGCTTGGGATGGTCATTTAATCTGGAAATAGCTTTAAAAACTGGAAGACATGTCCCTGAGGACAGTCTCTGCCAGATTAACCATCTAGGTTCTGCAGCTTTCTTTGAGCCAGGGTTATTCTTTTCTTTAAATCTTGTAAGAGGAAGGCAGGACAAGCCTGGAGACAGTCTGAACAGAACTACACTGTTCTCCTGCCTTCACTGTATCTTTCATCGTAAAGACACAGTTGTTGTAAAAAGTTGCTGTAAAAACAGCAACTGTTTTTTACTTTAAGTCCTTCATTTAACATTAGGAAAATTAGACATACAATTATTTGACTGTGGTTCTTTATTTAGCAACTCTCCTTATGTTACAGAGTAATTTGATAAGAAACACCTATTTTAATGACTGTCAAAACTTTTATTCTTAGATAAACTTTCTTCAAATGAAAAAAGGAGAACTTTTCAAAATCACTTCTACCTAGGCACAGATATAGAGCCCCGCCAGTTTTAGCACCAGTACATACCACTGTATAATTCTCTGACATCCAAGCGCACTTAGATAAATACAGCGACACTACTAAGATTCAGTGTGTACAAAAGAGACCCCTTGGCACACTGATAACAAATAAAGCTGAGTGGCATTAAACATGTCACTTCTACCAGAGCTCGGCGTGTGACGCCCGTACACATTTCTTTTCACGCTACGTTATTATCCCTTCTTCCCTGGCAAAGCCTCTCCCAAACAGATGTTAAGTCAAACGGTAAGATACTTTCATATCTCTGCGAAGTGTAAGGCAAGCATTAGGAAAATGAAAATAACGTAGACTGTGGAAGAAGAATTACATGGTAGACTAGATTTTAAACATCAGATTTATACAAAAGCATTATTGTTTCATGTGAATAGGCAACTAAATACAGTGATGCAATGAATGAACAAATGTAGATACTGGACTTCTTTTATACACTCTCACTCCTACCTCACCATATATGTAATGTGATACAATAAAAGCTTTCATTGCGTATACAATGACAGAGCTTAAATAAGCAGGCCAGTTTTTTCTTATAGACAGCTATCACCACGATAAAGTTTGGAAACAGATACACAGAGCTTTTCTTGGGGAAATAAAACAAGGAAGGTTTTTAGGAAAATCTGTGAGAGACGATTTTTCACTTTCTGAGTAAAATACATGAAAATTTCTCTCAGATATAAATATATTAAGTGTCTCTTCTTTCCATAGGTATGGATTTCCTCTAGGAACAGGCAAAAATTGAACACCCAAACATTGCTTCCGAAAATTAACAGAGTTGAGCCTTTATAGTGAGAAGGAGGAATTCCTGGTGTCGCGGTGCTCAGAAACCGGCCTAGCTCTTTACAGAGGCAGAAGTTACCACGAAGAGCTGGATGATGGACAATCCTCTACCTGCAGGCAATGGGAGAATGAAAGAACAAAGAGTCAATTATTCTCTTATTCCAGCTACTTACACTACAAAACACAGCTCTAGACAATCTGGGAAAAGGTTTCTGAGTTTTAAAAGGAGTGTAGCCAAAATCTTTTACCCAATACACTGGGTAGCACTATGAAGAATACTTGGTGAAGAGGAGACACAAGATCCAACCACTCACAAAACACAAGAGAAAGGAGACCACAGACTTCACCCCTGACATGCAAGTTAGTGCAAGGGCTAGTCCAACAAAATCATTGAATCATAGAATCATAGAATGGTTTGGGTTGGAAGGGACCTCAAAGATCATCTAGTTCCAAACCCCCTGCCAGGGGCAGGGAAACCCTCCACTACACCAGGTTGCCCAAAGCCTCATCCAACCTGGCCTTGAACACTTCCAGGGTTGGGGCATACACAACTTCTCTGGGCAACCTGTTCCAATGCCTCACCACCCTCTGAGTGAAGAATTTCTTCCTCATATCTAATCTGAATCTACCCTCTTTCAATTTAAAGCCATTACCCCTTGTCTTATCACTACATACTCTTGTAAAAAGTCCCTCTCCAGCTTTCACATAGGCTCCCTTTAAGTACCGGAAGGCTGCAATAAGATCACCCCAGGACCTTCCCTTCTCCAGGCTGAACAGCCCCAACTCTCTCAGCCTGTCTTCAGAGGAGAGATACTCCAGCCCTTGGATCATCTTTGTGGCCCTCCTCTGGACTTGCTCCAGCACCTCCATGTCCTTCTTGTGTTGGGGACTCCAGAGCTTAATGCAGTATTCCTGATGGTGTCTTACAAGAGCAGAGTAGAGGGGCAGAATCACCTCCCTTGACCTGCTGGCCATGCTTCTTTGGATGCAGCCCAGGATATGGTTGGCTTAGTGGACTGCAAGTGCACATTGCCGGCTCCTGTTGAGCTTCTCAGCTACCAGCACTCCCAAGTCCTTTTCCTCCATGCTGCTCTCAATCCATTCTCCTCCCAGCCTGTACTTATGCTTGGGATTGCCCCGACCCACGTGCAGCACCTTGCTCTTGGCCTTACTGAACTCCATGAGCTTGTCAAAGGCCCATTTCTCTGGCCTGTCAAGGTCCCTCTGAATGGCATCCATTCCTTTCAGCGTGTCCACAACACCACATGGCTTGGTGTCGTCAGCAAACTTGCTGAGGGTGCACTTGATCCCACTGTCCATGTCACCAACAAAGATGTTAAATAGCACCAGCCCCAGTAATCACCCCTGAGGAACACCACTCGTCACAGGCCTCCACTTGGATATTGAACCAATGACCACAACTCTTTGAGTTCGACTATCCAGCCAATTCCTTATCCTCCGAGTGGTCCATCCATCAAATCCATGTCTCTCCAGTTTAGAAACAAGGATGTCATGTGGGACAGTATCAAATGCTTTGGACAAGTCCAGGTAGATGATGTCAGTTGCTCTTCCCTTATCCATCAATGCTGTAACCTCATCATAGAAGGCCACCAAATTAGCTAGGTAGGATTTGCCCTCAGTGAAGCCATGTTGGCTGTCACCAATCACCTCCTTATTTTCCATGTGCCTTAGCATAGTTTCCAGGAGGATCTGCTCCATGATCTTGCTGGGCACAGAGGTGAGACTGCCTGGCCTGTAGTTCCCGGGGTCTTCTTTTTTTCCCCTTTTTAAAAATGGGGGCTATGTTTCCCCTTTTCCAGTCAGTGGGAGCTTCACCATACTGCCATGACTTCTGAAATGTGATGGATAGCGGCTTAGCAACTTCATCTGCCAGTTCCCTCAGGACCCACGGGTGCACCTCATCAGGTTCTATGGACTTGTCTACGTTCAGGTTCTTTAGATGATCTCAGACCTAATCTTCTCCTACAGTGGGTGGTTCTTCATTCTCCCAGTCCCTGCCTTTGCCTTCTGTGACTTGAGCCGTGCAACTGGAGCTCTTGCCAGTGAAGGCTGAGGCAAAGAAGTCATTGAGAACCTCAGCCTTCTCCATATCCCGGGTAGCCAGGTCACCTGTTTCGTTCTGGAGAGGGCCTACATTTTCCCTAGATCTCTTTTTATCACTGACATATCTATAGAAGTTTTTCTTGTTGTCCTTGATGTCCCTGACCAGATTTAACTCTATCAGGGCTTTAGCTTTCCTAACCTGATCTCTGATTGCTCGGACAATTGCCCCTCTTTGTTGGTGAGATCAAGGTCCAGCATAGCACCTCTCCTCATCGGTTCCTCTACCACTTGGAGAAGGAAGTTATCATCCATGCATTCCAGGAACATCCTGGATTGCCTATGCCCTGCTGTGTTGTCCCTCTGTCAGATATCAGGGTGGTTGAAGTTCCCCATGAGAACCAGGGCTCGTGAACGTGAGGCTGCTCCTATCTGTCTGTAGAGGGCCCGGTCCACTCAGTCTTCCTGGTCAGGTGGCCTGTAGCAGACTCCCACTACTATGTCCCCTGTCCCTGCCCTTCCTTCCCAGGTGCAGTTCCATGCACTCCAGCTGGTCTTTGACATAGAGGGCAACACCTCCTCCTCTTCTCCCCTGCCTGTATCCTTCCATTCTGACACTCCAGTCAAAGGATTCATCCCACCACGTCTCCATGATGCCAATAAGATCATATTCCTGCAGGTGCACATGCACCTCTAACTCCTTTTGCTTGTTCCCCATGCTGCGTGCCTTAGCGTAGAGGCATTTAATTTGGGCTCCATGGATCTGACTTCCTGGCTGGAGTGGCTGGAATTCCTTTCTGCTGCTCTTCAGGTGCTTCCAGCATATCTTGATCAAGCTTGGTTTTATCCCCCTCCCCCTTCGAATCTAGAACCTGTTGTGCTAAGATCCTTGATCCCCTTTGAGAAAGACAAGTCCCATCTGGTGCCAGTAAGCCTGGTGTCGTGTGGCCCATCCCATTGTCGGAAAAGCCGGAATTGTGGCGATGACACCAGCCATGGAGCCACGTATTAATCGGTTGGATGCACTTCCTTTTTCCAGTGTCACTGTTTACAACTGGAAGGATAGAAGAAAAGATTACCTGTGCTGCAGATCCTCTTACTAGCTTTCCCAGGGTCCTGAAGTCTCTCTTGGTCGACTGTGGACTCCGTGTGTCAGCTTCATTACCTCCCACTAGGAAGAGCAGCAATGGATAGTAGTTCATGGGCCATACCAGGCTAGGAAGTTTCCTAGCAACATCTTTAATCTGGGCTCCAGGGAGGCAGCAGACTTTCCTTAGAGCAGGGTCAGTCCGGCATATTGGACCTTCTGTCCCCTTCAGATAGGAGTCGCCTATAACTATTACTCTTTTTTTTCTTCCTTGTAGAGGTGGTCTTGATACAGAGGGTAGTCCTCTCTGACCCTGGTGGCACCTCCAGTGCAGATGGACCCTCAGCCACATCATCTGTCAATGGGCCTTCCACTTCCAAATCCTCATACCTGTTGTGCATGGGAACCTGGGGAGCTGAGGTAGGCAAGGAGGGGGGTCGCCTGTTGCCTCGAGCATGGACTTGTTTCCGTTTGTGGCTCACCTTTGAGTTACTGTCTTCTGCCTTGTGAGGTGAGGAACCAGAATCCCTTTCGTCTTGGGGTTCTTTTTGTGGCTCTTCCTGTTTTTGCTTCAGGTTGGGCAGTGCCCGACACCACCACTCTTTCTCTTTCTCTGACTCCCTGATGCTTCTCAACCTTTCTACTTCCTCCCGTAGCTCTGTGACCATGATGAGCAATGATGGCGTTGCATATATAGGATTCATGGCAGTGAAACCAGCAAGTTAAAAATCTGGATTCAGATTTTACTCTCCTCTATATGAATAATATGCAGAAAGTGTCTCCAGAGCAGCCTCATGCGTTAGAAATATTTGAACTAGTTGGAATCTACATCAATGTTTTGCTTAAGCCCTTTAGGCACGCTGCTTTTGAAGGCATGGTAATCCATAGGAATACATAGTCCCCTCAACAGGGCTATGAAATGCAATTTGGCATTGTAAAAAACTACAGAGCAAGCCCAGCACTGCTGAAAATGTCTCAGATTTGCTGCAGGTCCTCAGTGCATGAGTACTGTGAGCATGTGGGCTATCAGGTGCAAAGCAGGTAGTAAAGAGCACATGTACAGCCATCACATTGAGAATGCACTGAAATTTTAGGACTTTTCAAGAAGAGTAAGGCTACTACATGTGAGGAAATCCTGGCTGTAATTCCTCAAGATTTACCCAGTGTCCCTCTCTAGGGGGTAAACAGGCACTTGTCCAGAACAGAAAAAAAAATCAGTCAAGCCATAATCTGACTTTTTTAGCCAGTAGGTCAGTCAGGTTTTATGGGTTTTTCCTTAAGTAAAGAAACATCAAGTGTTTGAACATTTTATGGTTTTATATAATAAATGTGATAAATAAAGAATCAATAAAAGGGAAGAGTGAAGTTTGAGAAATACTATGCTAACTTTTCTCGCAAACAAGTTGCCTGTGACTGGGCCCATCAGTGGTGCCTCTGCCTGAGTGGTGGGTACGTGTCTCCTTCATCAACAGCAGTAGTGCTGATGAAGCAACTCAATAGCAACACCAATGGCAACTCCAGTGCAGGGATGCCGGAGCACAATGAGTTAGAGAGGGATGTCCACCAGGAGGAAGGGCTGACCCAAACCTCACTATCTTAACTTTTAAGCTACTTTTCCTATTTTGCTAACTTTTAGGTGGAGTGGTATTTATATTTCACAACAGCTGCGTACCCTACATAAATAAAACTCTGCATTTCACACCCAGTTGTCCCCTGGGAGAGGGGAGGAACCACAGGCCTTGGTGGAAGCAGCTCGTGACAGGTTCAGGTCAGGAATCTATAAAAAAGATAAGCAGACAATACCTCCAGGAACTATCTTTGCTTTCCCAAGGAAAGAGGCACATGTTTACATGCCATATTCTCTTCCTGAGTTCATTTTTTAAAAATAAGCCTCAGAACCATGGGATTTCTTGTTTCCTTCCGAATATGAAATGTAGCACATAAAAAACCACAGGTCTTTAAACAATGCACTTTGTTTGCACACTTCAGTTAATTGCTACTTATCCTGTCCTGTGAGGAAAAATCTCATTTTACAGCCCCTTTCCACAGTGTTTAACTTTGATATAAATATGTGCAGTCCTCATGTTAGAGTTTTTTTCCCTTAACCTGAAATATTTGGCTGGAGCATAACTTAAATGGATTTTTTTTTTAAAGACATAATGTAACATTGCGTGCTATACAGTAAAAGAATTGGCTTGTGTCTCCTGCCTCTTGTTCTTTAGAACGGGACCATCTTACTGCCTTGGTGAGTCTATCTTGCTATGTGACCTGTTTAACTGTAATCATACCTTGGAGTCTTTGATTACAGTAAAAGCTGATGCCATGGTGAAATTCCCTTTAATATTTACATTGTGAGACCTGTTGAAATGATGCAATGGCCTTCTTATCTGAAGTGCATTACCTCAGTATGTCTGTGAATCAACATCATTAGATCTGCATGAGTTCATCCTCAAAAAAGGATTAAAAAATACTCCCTGTTCTGAGAATGGGAGGGAAATCATTGCCATGTTATGGGAGTGCCACTAATAATTCTAGTTAAATCTATGCTGGAGTTTGTAATGAAACAGGATTTTTTTTTTTGTTGCGTTTAACACAAATTGTTTGGTTTATAATATTTTATTTGGAGTAACAACAAATGAATATAATATAATTTCAACTACAAATTACATTTTGTCTTATTTATCTGGGTAGAATTTCAAGTCCGTACTATTTTATATGGCTTTTCCAGAGGAAAAAAAAAAACAACCAACAAACAAAGCAGTGATAACCTTACAGTATTATAGGTTTCCTTTCAAAATATCACAGCTTTTATTGTCCTTTCCACTTGTCCCAGCATCCAAGAGCATGAAAAAATAATTTGTACATTCTTCTGGGATGAAAATCATATCATATACATAAAAACATCCTTTTTGAATCATGGGTTGAAAAATTTTATACCCACATTTTAATTCATCTTTACTGGTCACTGTGGATGAACCCAGGAAAGGAAGTATATGTTATTCTTTACGTGAGCCTTAAAAGCTCTTGCCAATGCAAGCTATATGAATAGCTCTAAATTATTGTCTCACATTGTTCAAGATAACAAGAACCAATTTTCCCCTTGAAGCATTTTGATGAGATTTTATTTCTTCTATTCAATATTTTTCTTCACATTCTTTCTCTTTGATTATCGTTTTTGCCAACATCTTGGAGTTTTGGCTATCAAAAGTAGTAGAGTTTCAGAATTTCTCTGAAAATGAGAATTTTTCAAATACGTTGCTATTATCACCAATTTTTCAACTAATAAAAAAATTTCGAATATAAAAATATTTTGTAAGAATTCATATGATAGTGTTATATAATCAATGCATTTGTGTCAGTCAGAATATTAAGAACTAGATGTAATCATTAATATCGCTCTTTTTCAAATCTGGATTTCACATGGACACTATGATTATTGTACGTTTAATTTATTCTGAAACAATTTAAAAGATAAAAAAAAAAACAAAGGAAAAAGACTTTTGGCTATAATGTCTAGACATAGGTTTTGATTCAAGTGCAGTTTTTCTCAAAATCAAGTTACACCTGATTGAATTGGGTACCTCAACATTTGCTGTTTGACATTCTCATATGTAATCTCATTCACGTTACTGTGAGACTGATAATGTCACTTGCCTGAACTGGCTGGTACTATAGTGGAAATCCAATGAAACTACTAGTGGAAGCTGTTCAGGAAGAGAAAACTGCACTGGCAGTCTGTGTAAAACACCATACATACTGAACATATATATACATGCATAGAGACACACGTTTATCTTATTGAGTTTTGCATCAGTTCTGCTACCATCCATGTTTTTATTTTCCTGCTAAAGACTCAAAGTGAAACATAAAAATGTAACCCTGCAAGTGAGAAAATTTATTGTACAAGGCACGCACTTGTTATAAATGGGGTTACACGCACATGGAAAATTGCAGAAAATACATCTAAACATTACTTGTATTCACTACACTCCCTCCTTCCTCCCAAAACAATGATCAAGCTGCTAACGCTGTAAGAATAAAACCTTCTAGACTGACCAATATTTTATTTCACCTCTATTTATGTCTGTAACTCACTTATCTGTCATATTCAGATATGATCTCCTTGGGGTAGGAACCATCTTTTTGCTCTGTATTTGAATAGAACATTTTATATTGGAGCTGTGTTCTGTGGTAAGATCTCTGTTCACTGATACATAAAAATAGTATCATTACAAGGCATTTCAAAGCTAACAAGATCAAAAACGGCATTATGAATGCTCTGGACTTCTTGGCAATGAATGGTTATTGATACAGGTTCAGACAGCCATACACCAGCTCTTTAGCATTTTATCTAGGAATTACCACAGCAAGAGCAGCTTTCAGGAACTATCTCTTTAGAGAAAAGGAGAATCTGATGCCAAGAGACCTTTCAAAAAGTCTGAGGGACAGATACTGAAACCTTCACTCCCATTACACAGTACTGGATTTTACATCTGATCTCATTTCTTCTGGTAGAAACGAGATCTCACTGCTGGCAGCGTATGTGTCTAGTGAACCCACCCAGAAAGAGGAGCAGAACTGGGTCCTGAGCTGGATGGACTGTCTGTACCATCATCTACCTCCATTCCCCACCAAGACACTAGAAAACACTGTAACCTGCTTGTTTTAAAGAAAATCCAGATAAATGTTCTTGACAAAGGGATGATTTACTTTAAAACATGATGGTACAAAAAGCTGTTAAAAGACACAGTTTCCTTTATATACTTCCCCAGTGCGTTAGGGCAGATATCAGTTCATCCACACGGAGCTCGAATAAACTGAAAGAAACTTCTGTGCAAGTTTTCAATGAGTAACGCAAGGTTTGTTACTCTTCCTTCAAGATGCTGTATTATTCATTTCAGGATCTTACTAAATCAGGAATTTAAACTTGGTCATGCTATATAAACACGATATGGAGAAAGTAATTGCTTATTATAATATAGTCTAGCTAAAATTAGACACTGATCCCTCAGTATCTATCTAGCATAGGCCATTAATTTTTAAGAACTGTTTTCAGCTTGATGTTGAATGGTAATAAGAAAACGTCACTTCCAGAACAAGTATTACAAATGTAAGGCCATATATCTAATATTTACAGAGTTTCATATCTTCTGGGTGTAAATGTTATACAAACCCTGCAATAGTCCCAGAAAACAAGATGCCATGTTGCTGCTTTTTCATTCAAGAAAACTGAAGCACAATGACTCCAAAGTGCTTCCCTAAATAAATCAGAGAGGCGCAAGATATAAGTGCTATTTGAAAAAATTCCTTGGGTGGAAAAATGTTAATTAATTGAAGAAAAATTTCCTCTAGGAGTTTGACAAGTTTCGATAGTCTTACTGTTTGGAAAGACTGTGCAAAGTTGACAGCACTGTACAATAGCCACCAGCTGGAATATCTACGTGGAAAGTGGGAAAGGAGAATAAGAATAATTTGAACTTGAAAGTGTTTTCCTGCCTGGATTTCCATGGGTACTGTTCAGGACTATTGTCTTCAATGGGAATTGTTTCTAACTCCACGATCACTAGGGAACTGAAGGTAACCTTGCCTCTTTGCCCTCTTTAGTCAGCTACCATTAGGGTTAGTTGTAGATAGAGCAGGCAATTGCCTGCTTATGGAAAATGCCATAGCTCCTCTCAGGAAAAGCAAACAGACAAACAAAAACCTCGCCTTGCAGGTGCATTTGGGGTCTGTCAGAAGGTATGTTAGCCCAGGAAGGAAATATGGGTTAATTTCAACCGACCGGGCTGAATCGATTTGATAAAGGAACACCAAATGGCAACAACCCAAAACAGTGTTTCTTTCCCAAGAAGAAATCCATGTTGTCAAATGGGAATTAACTCATAGACAGCCAGAAAGTATCCTCATGATAACGGTGGATAAGAGATATAACGTGTTAGGAAACTGGTCATGCACACCAGGAAGAGTTCAAAACACCTAACAGGGAGTTGCAAAGATCCAAGGAAAGTGTCTTTAGTGAAGTCTGTGAAAATACCTTTCGGCCAGTATCACTCTCCTGCTCTCACTCCCTTCAAGACATTGAAAATTCCTCCTAAGCTTATATTTGCACTTATGTTTTTGCTGTGGAGGCCAAGAGTGCTTACTGTGGCTGAGTCTGGAGTCCATGGTAGGAAAAGACTCAGATATGCCCTTGTACACCAGACTATCTTGAGTGAGACAAAAGAAATCCATATTTGTGTGCTAACGTGCAGCCATGCTGCATTCTAGTGGATCTCTGTATTGCTACAGCTAGGGTACCAGATAGGTGGGTCATGCTGGAGAGAGGATCTTTCCTGCTAGATAGACACGAATGCTCTAGAACAGACCGTGGTCTTTAGCTCATCAGAACAGAAGGACCACTGATCTGTCTAACACCCTCCTGGCTGTGAGTTATTCTGAAAATTATTGAAGGCATGATGATCAGGATAGACTAATGCTGTACCATGAACAAACAGGCAGATAAGAATTGCACATCTAACTCGGAAAAACATACAGCTCTTCTTCATTGTTACTTTTCCCCTAGAAAACACTGGATATTTTTCAGGCGTCCTGTTGCCTGAAACGAGCTCCTTTGAAGCCAAACAGAAAGACAAGCAGCAAGAATTCTGTACTAATCCTAGTCTTGATATTAAAGAAACTGTCTAAAAAGCCTTATTTTATATATTCCATCAGAAAAAAAACCAAACGCTTTTCTGCGTCTTAAGTTTCCTTCTCAGTGCCTAATTCCTTGATAAAAAGGGCTGAAAATAATAAAAAGGATCCTTTTGCCAAGCTCCTCAAGGGATATTGACTGTTCAAGTACTTCCACCTTCCACACTGGGAGCTATGATAGAAGAAAGAGTTGTTCCATGGTGCTTTTGTGCCTTGGTTGCCTCCTGTTTCACTCCGCTCTGCTCTGTCCTCCTGTGTGCTCACTGTGACTTCACCAGCAGGTTAAGTGGTAGAGAGCTTAGCATGCGTCAGGAAAGGGGCTGAGCTCCTCCACCGACACCACTTTCCACGGTCACAAGTTCACGAGCATTACTAGAGTTTCAGGCTCAGGACCGAACGTCCGTGGGACTTAAGAACAATTTCCCTGTCTGCCTCTGCCGTCTGCTCCCACTCGTTGATTTATGCTCGGGATGCTCGGAGCTGCGGCATAAATCTGGTTATGTAATAGCAACTTGATAACAGAGAAAGCCAATACGGGAGGGCGATAGAGCTGAAATTACACACTGGCACTACTTTTTATTAACCCTTTCACAGTGCACCTCTGCTGCTTCTCACAGGCAACTAGTCTGAATTTAGGGAGAGGATTTTCTCGCTACTCGTAGCAGCATCAGATTGACCACTCTTCCCTCTGTCTTTCTGGAGCAGAACAGAATAGTGTTCTAGAAACACCATCCTTTTGCAACAAAAAACCTCTTTATATCTTTACTTCAGTTAATTATTTAATGAAAAATGACCTATTCTTTCACATCAGAAATATGAATTCTGATGTGAATTCTGGCAGAATATCTATTAATAAGTTATTTAAACAAATCTAGATATTTCATATCATAAGAGTATTTCCAACTTGGACAGGTTTTCTGAGGGAAAGCTTTCCCAGTTTGTTTGTTTGTTTGATTTTTGTGGCTCTTGGTTAATTTCTTAGCCACAAATTTGCAGCTGAGCCCCAGGCTCTGGGAAAGCAGGAAGTTTGGCAGGTCCACAGAAGACCTTCTGACAGCTATAGTCTGCATCATTCCTCATTTTAGGCAGTAAAGAAAACTTGAGGTTGTAGTCCTTTAAACCATTCATACATGAAACTTCCACTTTATGTTCTCATAATCTGATGCCTGCTGTTATTAGAAACCCCGTTGTTATTAGAAACTCATTTATCACAGATCTTTATATTCATGGCTTCATTATTTGAAGTCCTGATGGTGATACAATTTCAGTATTTCTTTTTTCTTAACTGAAGCTAGGGGATTTGCATATTTGATATCTGGGATTTAGGGAGAAACATGGGGATGAATATGAATAAAATCATTATCTGTTCTTCAAGGTGAGCTTTGCTTCTCATGAATATGTTTGATTTTATATGCATATGTTCTTTATAACATTCTGGTAATAACATGATCCTTTTGTTACTCAGCATAAGATGACTTGAATCATCAATAACTGAAATATATGTGAAAGACATTAGCAGAGTTGATATGAAGCAATATTTCATTAGTGTCCCAAGAGCAATATTATGAAATATGAAGCTAACATTGTTATAAAAACTTGTCTGGAAATCATTACTTGAAGATTGGGAGAAGCCTAAAAATCCCACTTTGACCAGGTGCTCCTGAAGTTCCTTAGCAACTGCCTCCTTAATTGCCTTCTCCAAAAAGGGAGGTTTGACAGAGGATAGTAATTCGATGGTTTCTTGAGGAGGGTCAAGACCTCAGCATACTGTAGCCAGGATATCATTTTGCTCTTCAAAAAGAGGTGTTCATGAAATGCCCATCCACTGGGAAAGTGCCTCCTCACTGACTTTCATAAACCCTGTGATTTACTCACTGGGGTTCTTCGTCTGCTCCTGGGACAAGGCACTGTCAAAATCAGCCCTGGCTGTGCTCATCACCTCTTGTTCTGACATCCCTGGTTGATAGCTGACAGCTTCAGATATGAATGATTTTGCCCATCAAAAATATAAAGGTAAATTTGCTAATTTCCTGTTTCAGAGAAGAAGAACAGACAGGAAACCCAACTCTCCTTATTAACTTTGCCAAATATGTACATCACTAATGTAAATAACTATCCAGGCAGGAATCTTGGGTAGAAGAATTGTAGTGAACTACATAAGGAGAGGGTGACTGGGGGGTTAACACTTTGGGAAAGAGTTGCTTGTCATCACAAGAAATTCCAAACTGTAATTTCACTAATGAAAATACGAATATGTCTTTGTTAGCATGGACATGAAAAAAATTACTGACCTCTTTAATAGTTGGAGAAGATTGAGGCAAAGGGGACACTGAGTTCCTTGGCTTTATCTGTGTCTTTTGGCATTGAATCATCCTACCCATTCAGCAACAGTTCCACACTTTCCTTGTTCAATCTTTTACTGCTAATATACAAGCTCTTCTTCTTGCTCACCTACCAGGTCTCAAGTCCAGCTGAGCTTTGGCTTTCCTGGCACCTCCCTACACGTCCAGGCAATGTTTGTGAATTCCTCCTATGTTCTATGTTCTTCCTTCCACCTCTTGCTCTTTTGCACTTCATCTCACTTAGATACAGACAAATCTTCTTATCACATATAGAAAGAAACACCACGCTAGTCTGACAAGGTTAGTTTTAGCAATGTATTACATGTGTTCTAGTTACAAAGTCCTTAAAAAATTATCCTTGCTGTTGTTTGTTTGCTTGTTTGTTTTTAAATAATCAGTTACGAGTGATTAATTGATTCCTATCAGTTTTGCAAAAAAAAATTGGCCCTAGCAATTTGTTATTTATTATGATATTTTCTTATAATGATGTGTTCATTCTTGCACTTGTGCATATGTACCTGCTGTGCCTGCTGTTCTGTGTTCCTTTATCTCTTTTGTCATCTTGTTAAAAAATCAGAGCTACTTTTAAATAAGCAGATTTTAGTTCATGATGGTTTTTCCTTTGTTCCACTGCTGCTTAAGACAGCATATAAATTTTTTTTTAATTTTTTATTTATCTATTTATTAATTACAAATTAACATTTATTTCTGAGTCACTCATAACATTTGAGAGGTTTTCCTTCCTTAAGTTTTAAATGTAGTATAAAATCATCTCTGTTTACATGTATACTGGAAGGGCTTTCAGAATATTGCAGAATATTACTGATTCACCTCTAGACAAAGGCACTTTCTCGTTTATTTGAGGCCTTCAACTTCCATATCTTTCTCATGTTACAATTATATTTGTACATTATCCCTCTCTCTCAGCTTTTAACTTCTCATTTCATTTAGATGAATTCATATTTGCAAAATGCTTTTGTGGTCTAGTTGATAAAAGTACTTTCACCTTGAGTAGCATTACAGTAGAAACTAGAATATTTGTAACAATGTGTGAAGGCCCTAATTTGACAAAAATGAAGCACAATGTGGTTTTCAAAGTTGGACCTGCTTACACTTTTTAAACTTAGCATATGTGCTGATGCTGGTTGATCAAACCTAGAAAATAATAGAAACAGGCAATAGATTTAAAACGACCATTGTTTATTGTAAAAGACTCCTCACATTTAAACTCTTGCCCACTTTCTCAGTAAATGACTGATCTGATCTCAAACACATGTAAAACTGGAAGTTTCAAAATAGACCTGCAAGATACTCTTCATTATCATGATCTTTATTATTGCAACCTCCTCCTTTCCTCATTCCTGACTGTAAAACCCCTTGGAGCAGATAAGCACTGGCAAGGGAATTCATCTCTGAGGAGAAAGGTTGTTCTGTGGCGAAGTCAGAGTCTACAGCTGGAGCTCTGGGAAGCCTGTCCTGCAATGCAACCAAAACCGTTGAAAGTTATTTTGCAAGGGTGCTTCTATAACCTCAGTCAGAATCACGATTCTCAAAATATACGAAGGGAAATAATGTTTACTGAGTTAAAAAAAAAAGATGAATGTTTCAATGCTTCGTGTGATTTAGGATATAATTGTTTACATTAAATTAAAAAGTCCTCTATATGCATTGGTGTATCACTGCACAGCATTAACTTATTTAATGCATACAATTAAATACAATCAAAATGCCAGATCAATTAATCAACAGAGGGAATAATGTGTGCTCTAATCAGAGTTCTTTACAGAAAATGTTTGTTGTTGTCGATGTTGTTATTTGGGATATTTTGAATGGAGGTTGATTTTGTACTTTTGTAAAGCAAGAGATTTTGTTGTTACATGAAAATTGTTCTATGTATCTTTTAGTTTTCTTTTTTTGTTGTTGTTGGATTTCCTGCTATCTGGAAATGCTATATTTCTTTATTTTGGACTTTTGAAAAAAATTATTTCATTTTCACCTGGGAAAGTATTAGGCTTGTGATAGGGTTGTATGAATTTGAAGCTGAGGGAGGCACAGAGCAGAGAGCAAATGACACTGGTAATGTTTTATTCACTAGCAAATTATTAAGAAAATATTCAAAGAAATCAAGTAAACAGCGTTCTCAATTAATTTCTTTTCTGTCCTTTCAAGCACTGAAGATCTTTTAAGTGCATTGCAAGGATTGCAGTAGTAGGTTATGGCTGACAGTTCCTTCTGGGCGTAAGAATTTATGGCTAGTTAAGAGAAAAATAAATGGGAAAGAGGAGCTGGACATTCATCATCTACCCAACTTCACTAGGAAAAATACAGACAGTTGTTTTCCTACGCATCCTTTCTCCTCTCAGTGTTGCCCTTAAAATGGCCAATAGTATCATTTTTCCTGGGACTTGATGAGATTTCCAGCAACTGCTGGAGACAGAGGAGTTTCCTACTAATGATCACAATCTTTTGCAAATCTCAGGTAGTTCCAGACTGTATTGTGGTGGGGAGGGTCTTCTGTCTGTTCTTCAGGAAAGGCGGCCAGCTGGATCTGGTGTTCTTGCATTTAAGCCTTGTGCATTGGATCACTTAGCAGTGCATCAGGATAACGCTTACCCATCGCAAGGAACACTTAAGTAGATAAGGACCAGACCTTTCATTCATTCCTACTAGCCAGGGCACGGTACTCAGAAATGGCAGGCACCTGAGTCAAGGTGGGGTTTCCACATTACACTTCAACATTTCCAAGGTGCTTAAAGTGCATGAACTCACCCGCTGCAGCTCTCACCCCACAGAGGCATTGGGTTCTCTGCATGGCTAGAGGAGGAAGATGAGGTAAAGGTCCTTGAATTCATTTCTAGAGTCATCTTTTGCTCTGCATTGGCTGAACGTCTGAGTATCTAAAATAAGTGTCCTGATCTACCTTGTTGAGATAACTCATTCATTGGAGTATTTAGCTTAAGCTCTTATCCATAGAAATGTGGCCTTGAATCACCTAGTCTTAGCCACTTTATCTCGGAGTTGGATTATTCTTAACGAGTTTAGGAACTAGTACTTAGTAGACTACAAGCATGTTGTTTTTCTTCATTCTGGTCTTCATTAAGGCCATCACTAGGCAGAGCTATCAGCTTCAGGAGGCAATCTTTCATGATAATAATCTAATCAAGGCATACACAAAACTCTTCAGGCTAAAAATGTAAAATCTGCCTTTTATTATCCCTGCTTTTCAAAGTATGAGATACTGTGTTTGTATTCAATTTTGTTAATAATTGTAAGGGATTTTGTTGGGTGACATGTTTACCAGTAACAATTAATAATAGATCATAATTTTAATTATAAATATGATAATATTTTTCAAGTTAGAATTAATTCCCAGGAAATACTGGAAGTATTGCAATTACACACTTACATTGGTATATATTTTGTAATGAATATCTATGAAACATTAAGGGTCTTATGTTTTCTATTACATTATTATATTACTTCATTTGTGGAAAAGCAGTATATTCTAATTATCTGATAATTGTCTCTCTTACACAGAAAGCCATATCTTGGAACATATACCCCTTATATTTTATTCAAATTTAAGACTCACTAAAACCACTGCTTTCATATATGTTTGAGAGTTACTTTTAGGATACAAATCACTTTGTGGTATCCTAGAGTGAAAATCACCTGTAGATCAGTTGCTCTTTTTTAAATGGCTAAATACTGAGGTTATAAGTTTATTATGTAAAGAGAATATGCATATGATCAGACAGACACTATTGAGTAACTGACTGACAGTCTATGAATGCATAATATTGTCTGTCCTTTTGTGACTTTTTATGTGTCCATAGGGTTATTGAAAGGAACATTTAACAGCATGATTAACTTTATATGTGCCTGCAATCCAGTGAAGTTAATGGAATCAAATACGGATGGAAATTCACTGTGTTCAAGCACACAAAACTTAATGCATTGGTTAAGGAAGTTATTGCTGACTTACTGAAAGTAGTACAGCAGACCCAAAGTGCAAAAGCAGCTCAATAAAAAAAGTAAAGTTAAACAAAGTTAAAAAAGAAGAAAAAATGAAAAAAAAAAAAAAGAAAGAAGACAGGCCAATGTTGCAGACATAATGAAAAAGCAACAAAGAGCAATACACATTGTGCTCACCTCTTTAAAATTCCACATCTCTTAATAGCAGAACTATATGCTCCACACCATCTGCCAGCTGTGAACAGAAAGAAAATCACACATACAGGTACTGTAAAGTACAATATAATTAGTGTACTAAACCTTAATATATTTGAGATTTTTTTTTGTAAATATAAAAACAATTATAATAGAACAAATCTATTCCCACGACAATATAATGAAGAGGCTTATGCTTCTGTAATGAAATGTTTCATTATTCTGCATCATGCCTTACTGAATATATTATATAGTCTCATGTACAGCAATTAAAATGGTAATATACAGGAGCAGACACACAGAATCTGAATCATGATAGAGTACTGAGCAGACTACCAAGATTTACTAACTTTTTCATGAATCCGTCTCTCTGAGGTGTGACTTTCTTGACCTTTGTGACTTTTGCTAGGACTCTTCAACAACAAGCAGCAAAACCTTCTCAATATATCCAACAGCAATTGTTTCTTCAAATTAAAGAAAAAGATATTTTGCAAATCCCGTGCATGTATAAACAAATGTTTTATTTTCCCAGCATTTACTATCCACTCTACAGGGTTGAAGACAGAGTTACAAAACAACAACAAAGAAAGAGCAGTGATGCAGAACAGATATGGAGAGCATTAAATTTTCTTGCACAACTTTCATGAACAAAAGCACGGCTTTGAAGGATCAACTTCCTCCCCTTGACCATTCAGGAATTACGAGAAACACTGGGGGATGATTCAGCCGGTTCAGGAGCCAGCCAACAGGAACCTCACGGAGGAGGCCTATGCTTAAGCACCACCATACACTCATTGTCTTAGGAGATCAGCAGGAAAAATGGTTCTTTTGTGTGGTGGACCAGTGCAGTTTCTGAAACTTTTTGAGAAGGCAACTTTCCTCTGGACGTCCTTCAAGTTCCAGTCCCTTCAGGGTGGCAAAACCCAGCTATAATTACTGTAGGGAAACAGTTACTCTCAGCCTCTTGTTTTAGGTGAAATGTACCCCTCCTTTCAATTAAAGATGGCTCATGACTATCACACTGTCTGTAGCACACAGCTAGAAACAGCAGCTGAGAGCCACTTGGACTTGATGATCTTAAAGGTCTTTTCCAATCTGAATGATTCTATGAATAAGTAAGAAGGACCATGCTTTGTGCCTGCTGGTTAGGTCTTCAACCAGCACAAAGCATGTCTTGGTTTCACTTCAGTGTTTCTGTTTTCTTTGCAAGGAAAACGTATAAATACTCCAAGGACTCATAACCAGAAACATACCCCAGAGTACCATATTATGAAATCCCCATTAGGGACATGCTGTAAAACCAGTAACAAGCAGTTCTAGAGGAAAGCCTTTCCAATGGAGAATTGCTTGATCCCAAGAGAAGAGCAACAATCTGGTTTCCTGGAGCTGATTTTTAATAACCACCTCAGGAACAGACCAAATTGCCTTCATAACTGCTACTATAAATTTTTGGGGGTTTGGAACCTAGTCATACAATTTAGACAATTTCAGCAGCCCCTCTGAGGTGAAGGAGCTGCATCTGACTTAGGTCTCTAAAGTAAATGGTCTGGATCACTTTCTGCATGTTGTGCTCTCTTGGTGCCAAGAGGTACAGCAGCGTATCAGCTGAGATGACGGAGAGCACACGTTGCATACTGCTCTTGTTGAAGCACTTGCTTTGGAATTTAATCTTGTCTGCTTGAGGAGTCATAGCAACACACTGAACAAAACAACGCTCACCACAATTTTTGGTAATGTAACAGTAGGATTACCATACCTATTTGCACAAGACACTGTATGAACAACCTTCTGATTACTCCAAAAGCAACAAAGAACGCTGTGTATTACAAGCCATAATGCATATCTTATGGCCCTGGTGACCAATATGAGGCTGAAGCCACTGTAAGAATAAATGAAACACATTCATACCCGTAATTAAAATAAAACACTGCCATTGTTTTGTTATAGGCCCTGTGCTTATAAAGTCAGTCATAGTTCTCCCAATAGCCACCTCTGGGATGTATCATGTGGTCATGTTACCTTGTTCTTGTTGGTACATAAGATGCTTTGCTATGGGTTTCTTTTCTTTTGCTTCCTTTTTTTTAAGTACCCTGAACATGTATATTTGAATGTCAACACATCCTTTATACTGTTGTAGGGAAGATCTGGGATGGTGTTTGAGGCTGCCAGAAACTTTTCAGCTGCTCATGCCTGCCACACTTGCCAGCTTCCCCAGAACAAGACAGATTCGCTATAAATTATCTAAACACTACTAATCACTGCAAATCAATTTTCTGGGAAAATTTTGTTCCGAATTGGAATAGGATTTTTTAAAGTTTCACAAACTTCTTATTATTAAACTCTGAGGAAATATCTTTTTTTTTTTAAACATTTTGCAAATACAAACTATTAGTGATTTGATTAATTTCTGAGAAATTATTTTAGTGTGCTACTTCACATGAAAAACATTTCCTAGAGAACTGTTAAGGAAAGAGGCAGGGAGAGAAAAAAGAGTTGCAGAAATACATATATATACACACATATATATATATAGAGAGAGGGACCATTTTCTCATTCCTAAAATTGGGCAAAGCTGAAGAAGCAGCTGTGAGCGTTTTACTGCGTTAGCAGCCTTGGGCCGACAGGGACAGTGAGATGAAAATAGGACTGAGATAGAGAGGGAACACAGGGGGTTTGAATGACCTTGAAAGGTGTCTGGGAAGGACACAAGCTGAGATCACACAGAGGTGGTGGGAAGACACAGGTATTGAAAGAGCAATAGAAGGACTTAGGAATGGCGAGTCTGGATCACTTGAAATGTTTTTCCTCCATGAAGTGCATGTTTTTCATGTTGACTGTTCTGTCCTGCTGCCAGATCTATTCCCACATCCACTGTCTTTACACTCCATGTGAACATGATACTGTATATGTGCACAATCCTGTGGATTTGCTAAGAGGGCAGTTCTGTTTCAGTAGCATTTTGTAAGCTCTACTTAAGAAATATATTTTTTTTCCTAAAAGGTATAGCAGCCTGGTTACAACAACAACAAATAAACCAAAGCTTCCTTCAAGGAAATTATCAGGATATAGACTTTTTCAGAAGACTTTTGAAATATGTCACTCTTATGAATACTATTGAAAAAGTCTCCACGAATTGTGTAAATTAAAAAAATTTATTGGACTTTAATATTTTGAAAAGAAACAATTTGTTTGAAGTTTAGCTGTTGTTCTCAGTTCTGTTGTGTTTGTGGAATTTGGTATAGATCAAGAAGACAAAGTTTATTTACTTTTCTCAAGATTTGACTACATATAGGTCATTTAAAAATATGAGTACAAATGTACATTATATCAAAATACACTAAATCCCTGTATGGACAGGTTAAATTGCCTTAGTGTGTTGAAAGTGGATTAGATTTATTGGAGTGTGAAAGTAAGAAGAAAATGAAAACAGAATAGACAGGACTCTGAGTCTCTCTAAAAATAAACAAGGCTGTAATATACAACTTGTTTTAGCTTGGGGTGAAGGAAGACAGGATAGTGGTTAGGGAGAGTGATCACAAGGCTTTTGTGGAAATGAGGTACACCAGAGCATGTTAGAAAGAAGAGATTCAGAGCATAGTAAACCCATTGCTCAGTTTCTCCCATCCCTCTGTAAATGCAACCAGTGCATGAAGTCTCATCTCACTGCCACTGTGGCTTGAATGCTTTCCAATCTTTGATATGTTCCAAATTATTATGAATTCAGCTTCCCATATAAAATTTGGAGCAATGTAACATGCTTTTGGTGTGAGACTGAAAGCAGACATGGCTACGTCCCAGCTGGTGGAAATGTGGTAATGAATTTCAAATAAATTTCAAACATTTGTTAAACTCCTCCTGAACAGTTTTACTTGCTACCAGTAAAATATAGATGCCATAATTGAGCACTCACACTGAAGATTTTAATTACACTTAGACTGAAAATAGAGTATAATGTTGAAATAGTCTGTCTTCTGCTCCACTAGCCTGCTGCCCTTAAAAATGTCAGAGAAAACTTTCTGTTTCTCTTCTTTCTCCATGTCTTACTTACATGAATATTAAAATCTACAGTTTCACCTGGTTATTGAAACCAGATTTATTTATATCTGATGATCTGTCTCTCAGAGCTTAAAGACTTAACTTATGTTAAAAAAACTCCTTTGTTTTTATTTTAGAAATCTCTAAGTAGATTTCTTTGAAAAACAGATTTCATCAAATCTATTTTCGTAGCTATATGCACTGCATTTGGCTGTCTTACTGACTCATGTTAATAAAATAATTAAATAAACATGTGAGAATCAAACAACAGGAACTGTTTAACAGAAGAGCCTGTCATGCCAGCTCAATTTAAGAGTGGGCTTGGAACTCAAGTCCTTTTACTTCAGTGGAATTACGCTATTTTGTCCCAAAGGAGGTTTTGCATCAGCATAGTCAGAGCAAAGTAGCTATCTTAGTAGTTTGTAATTATACTAAGTTTAATTACATATAAAGTATGGAAGCTGAAACATCTGATTTTGACTTGTAGAAATAGAATCAGCATGTCCTATTTTCAGTTGTCCTCTTAAGTTTTTTTATGTCTTTCCTCCTTGTCCTGAAATGAAGGACACTCCATCCAACATCCATTGGCCCAGGAGGAATGGAAGATGTGGTAATGTATATTATACATTTGGGAAGTCAGTAAATCGCACTAGCTGCCAATGAGCACAGTAAGGATTCCGCTTTTCGTTGCTTCCATCTGCTGGTTTCCTTTTGTGTTGAACTGGCAAGACAAGCAGCATCTCATCATGTGCAATTGGTGAAAGTCTATCCAACAAGAAAACAGCAATTTCCTATTTTGCATCATAACCTGCTGTATTTTGTCACTCTACGAAGTTAACATATAGTAAAATGTAAAGACAATTACACAACATTGTAAGCTGTTAGAAGGTAAGTTTATTAGCATGGCGTTTTTTTCACAGTTTCCCCAAATTTTTTAGCCAAGGACCCCTACACAGAAACCTAAAGAATTGGCTTGGTTTTCAAAAGTGTGCTTAAAAGCTTTTGTATTATCTGAGTAAAGTCAGCATTTTTTTAAAAAAATATTTTAATTTAATACAAGAATTAGTTGATTAGCTTTAGGCATCTAAATCTGAGATATTACAGCATTTTCTAACAGTTGCAAAAGAATTCTACTGAATGTGCAAACATATCAACATTTCAGTGAAACCCCATTATTTATTTAAACACTTTGTTGACTGTTCAGAATCATTTCCATGTGGATCATTTTCTTTTGCATTGCAATGCATATGATTAACCAATTTGCAATGTTATTTTTCAGAAATTTGGAAACTTATTTGTGAGTGCTAAAAGATCCACTCTTTTGAGAATATGCAATATCCTCATCATGCAGACACTTGAGTGATAGAGATATTCTCTTTAAATGAACTTTATAAAACTTGAATGTCTGAATATCAATTGAATGTGATACCTATCCATACACGGCCAAGATTAGTAACTCTGTAAATTGGCCACTCTGGGATGCCTCTCTTCCCTCCTTTTCCACATTAATTTCCTAAAGAATAAAAGCAGATTCTAAATACTCTGTACTTTTTGAAAAATAGTCTGTAACATATAAGATGCAGTTCATTTGACCTAACTGTAAATGTTTATAATGCAGATGTCTACATCTGAGATAGTATCTCACGTCCCTTCTGAGACAGTCACCTTACATCCCTTTGCATGTAATGGGAGGAAAACACTTTTGGAGAAGTATTCATCTTACCTATTTTAAGTATTCGTTATAAGGCAAAAGGAATTTTTGGTGAACAATATCACCTCCTCTTTATTATCTGGAGACAGGTTGTAGACAACTAGCTCTGAAATACAAACCTATCTTTCAAGCATCTGAATTTGGGGGGGCACATCCCATCTGGAAGCAAGGTGATACATGTTAAATCTTCTGTTGTTGCCAATAGGGATGACAAATGGAAAAACAACCATGTGTGTCTTTTAAAAGATTTGAGTTTTGAGAAGCCAGCACAGTAAATGGATCATAGTCACAACCATGAAGAAAGATAGTGGTAGGTTTTCAGCAAGCTTTGCTTTCACAGTTTCATAAAAGCATGCTGCTGTCTGGGCCCAGAGAACTTTAAAGAAAGTTGTCAACCAGAGGAGAGCAAGGACAATGTTTAAACATATTACATAATGTAACCAATTAACTGACCCAAACAACTTTCAAGACTTAAAATCAGGATAGAATATGGTTTTTTTTTAATATTTTCTTTAAAGATATTAATCACCAATTTAATTTCCCAAAATTAAATTACGTTCACTACTATAACATTATAACAAACAAGCAAGCAAATGGAGAAAGGAATAAAAAAGTCTTAGAATAAATTTTGGAAAGATGTTATGAAGCCCTTCCATACCTCTTAGCAAATCCTTCCCACTCCTTCCACAAATATTCCTATTTAATTTAATTATATCCATGATCTTGACCTGTTATTCACCTCAGCCTCATCTGAGATAGTTATGTTGCAAGATGGGTCTAAACTAAACAGACAGATAATAAATCTCAGTATACAGGTGTACCAAAAGCCTTGATGCAGGTCTGGTCATCCTCAAACTGCCTTGTGTTATGGAATCCATAATAGCTTGCCTCATTATATGGGGGAAAAAAAAAAAAAAACGTTCTCAGGAGTTCACCAGAAGAACTTGCCTTTAAACAGGCTGTGATGGGGAGAGACTAATCCTGACAGTCTGAACAACAGACACTGATCATTACGCTGTGGCAAAACTCTTCCTGGATACTCAGAACCCCAGAGGGACATTACCACAACTCAAGAAGCCTGATATGAATATTTAATCTCTCTAAAATTGGATGATTATGCAGATACTGTGCATCTGGGAGAGCTGTTCCCCCAGGGTCTTATAAAAATAAATACTACATCTAAAATGTAGCAGTCAAAATGCAGGTGGTGAATTCTCTCTCCACCGCTTACTTGCAGCTCTACTTGGCGTGTGCTGATGTGCCACTGAAACAAATGGGCCTTCTCTGAAAAACAATTGCCGAGGCACATGCACCGTCCACAAGGGATGAAGAGGCTCATCGCTGGAATATGAGGTGCTCCTCCAAGCCATCTACTACCGTATGGTTGATGGGTTTGATGATACGGAGGAGAATAGTTTATAGGATTTCTTTTTAGTGCGTGGTATATTAGCGTCTCACATTTTAATGAATTCCATAAATAAAAGATGATGAAATGCCAATGTTTTGCGAACTACATGCAGTTGGTTTCATCTTAAAATCTGGCTACATAAACAATGTTGTAACCAACATTTTTTACCCTGTCTTCTGTGTTGATGTTCTTGGAATTACTAGTTAAACAGCAATAGATCACTTTCATTACCAAAAATAAAATATTGAGCTAGCATCATTCTGTTTTTCGTACTTTCACCTCAGCTTCATCAGTCACACTGAGAGCAATTGATCTCTTCTGGGTAATGGAGACCTGTCTTCATGTGGGAAGCGATTCGTTGTTTTAGCTGAGGCCTTTGGCAAACTGCGCTGTAGTGCTCTAAAACAGTACCTAAAGTGGGGACATCAGGCTCTGCGCCAGTCACCTGGTCTTCTTCTCCACAGCGTTTGGTACCAGACTTCAGAAAGGTTACACTGGAGGAGAAGAGAGGAACTGAGACCTGGACAAACCTGCAACAGAAGGGTTCTAACCGTGTCATTTAAAGGAGCATAAACTCTCCTGGAAATGACCATTTTTTACTGATTTTGGATGAAAATAGTAATGAAACGTTCATCAGAGATTCTGGTTCTGTCAGGAACAAACAGCAGCTTGATGAGCTTCTACAACTGCTGTTCGTGCACTTACCCCGAGGAAAAACAGAGAATTGATAGCTTATTTGCTTTACTTAGTGAGAGTGAAGCTGGTGCTTGCAGGAGAATAATTCAATCAGAGAAATTGCTAATAAATGTATAATTTCTTGCTTATTTTCAGAGGGAAACAGTCTACTCTGACTTCAGACAGACTGATCTTTGCAAGACAGAAACCCATGCAGTGCAAAGTGGCTGCTCCTGGTGGCAAAGGATCTTAATCTCATTTAAAAAATAATGCCTGTGCTGCAGAAGCATTCAGTGTATTGCCATGGAGAGGGCAGAAAGCTCAGTTTTCTTTCCCCCTCAGGTGGCTGGGCTGGAGCACAGTGTCGCACCACTGATCAAAAGCAGAGTATTTGTTCTTTAACCTCGCTGCACCCATCCCCAGTAGAAGAAGCAAAGGTCATAGAGCAGAGGGGTTACCCTATCTGCCACCCCAGCCCAGCAACTAAGCCTCCAGCAAACACATTAGTGTTTAATTTGTCATCCTCGATGGTGTGGCACCAGTGCTTGTTGTCCCACCACTCCCTGCGAGTGGTCGGTGGGGGCGTTGTGCAGGCAGCAGAGCGAGGAGGAGATGCATCAGCTGGGAAACCCCTTGGCGCCGGAGCTGGGTCCACGTTCGTTGAGGTCGTTGCCTTACCTTGAACGCTGGATTTTTACACACAGCTTGGGGCGGCAACTGGGAAGGGACAAGCAGGCAGCAGCCACGCCAGTGAGTGGCAACCGCTGGTTTTCCAAACATCTCCCCCTCTCCTCTCCCCTAGCCTCCATCCTCCACTGCTCCGCGAACAAAGAGTGTTTTGATTGCTTGGATGACAGCACAGGAATTTGCCTTTTCTAAAGCACTGGCTATATATATACGAGCTAAGTACTGTAACCAGAAGCACCTTTAAAAGCCATCACAGGGAATGGAAGCTGCAGCAGTGACCAGTTGCATTTTGAACCAGGGTTTCTAATGAGCATATAAAACACAAAGGCAAGCCTGCACATTAGTCCAACAGCATGATGGGCAACAGTCAGTAAAAAATGATTTAATAGGTTGACAAAACAGTTTCTATTGCTTTTGGTTATGTTTGATTCCCTCCAGTCTCTCTGTTTACAAAGTCCTATGTTTACAAAGCTGTCTCAAATATGCCATTTAAATTCATTGCATAATGCACAAAAATCAATTTTCTTGTTCAGCAGCCAAAGGGCAGGAGAACTAATTTTTTTTGCACTACAGCATCATTTCAAACTGGCCCATTTGTGACAGGTTTTCAAATGTACATTATGCCAAGTTAGATGAAAGGCACTGCAGGGTGATTACATACATTAAGGGCATCTGGGGAGGCAGTCATTATAGCTCTCCAAAAGGAGAAAAGATTTCTGGGAAGTCTGAGAAGTGTGAAGGCAGATGAGGAAATCCATGTGCTGCAGAACGGCACAGTTTAAATGGAATTCTCAGGATTAAACCATATTTTACAAAATTTGTCTCCCTGCAAGTACATATACACTTTTTAGCTTGCCCACCTCCTACTCCGAATGAAGACCCTGTCTCTGATGTGCTCTGGTTTTTCTCTTGCAGAGTTTCCCTTGTCCAGTCCTAATCCTGGTGCTCTCGTGCTCTGCCTCTCTATTCACTAGCCAAACTTGTTTTTCAGTTTGTCAACCATTCTGACTTTAACCTGTTCTAAACCTAACTCCTGCCCACCCAATACTCCAGCTCCTGAGATGCTAACACCCAGAGCTCTTCCTCTGCCTTCTTCTGACCATCTGGCCTTTTGTTCCACCTTGCTATTTATTGCCCTGCTCTCTTTCTTAGCTCCATGGGCACTGCTTATTTCTGCTCTTAATCTGCTCAATGCTCTAGAGAAAATTTCTGAACTCTAATAATCTTTATGAATACAACTTTTATCATTTCATCTCTTCTGTCATCCAGAGTAGGTCTTCAGGTTTCACTTATGTCTTCTCCTAACCCTTCTTTTCAAAAGCTCTTCACAACTTTCAACTTTCCTTTCCTTAGTCTAAGATCTTACTGGCATCTCAAAAACTTAAACTGACAGGCTCATGCACGGTCTGTCTGTGCCTTTATTTACTTCTCTTTACCACACCCTATTCGGTTTCCAGTGTCGTTCCCAAATGTCTCAGCTCAAGCCCGCCTCCTTGTTTCTCAGCTCAAACTTCCTTCTTTTTGACTCCATCCTGATACATTATCAACCAATTCCTTTATCTATTTGTTCTTCCTCCCTTATCTGTACCTTGTTGGGCTCTGTCATTGCTTCACCTCACTCATCTCTCCTCATCCCTTGTCTCTCTCTCTCCTCACTGTGAATGATCTCTCCCTGCCTGAGGACATGACGTGATACTCTCTGACTCCTTCCTCATTCCCCTCTAGCCTTGATTCTAATCTATGCACTATATCAAATTTGCCTTTACAAAAGTAAAAAGTTTCTTATTATCTACCTGTAAAACAGTCTTTTCCATTAGGATTATCTTCAGCCTCTCTCCTGAGTTCACTCCCCAGCTCCTCTTAACTAGCTTTTCGTGGAGTAAGTATCTTTTCAGGTTTTTTTCCTACTTAACATAACATTTATTGAATCTTTTTCCCTCTCTTCTCTTTGTCCCCACTACTCCTCAGATAATATTAACTTACCCTTTTGTTTGTACTGGTTCCTTCCGCACAAGAGATCTTACTTATGACATTGATGCTAGTGGTTCTCATATTTTGCTTAGCATCCACAAACTCTTCCTGGCTCCGCAGTATTTTCTCACAACTATCTCATCATTAGAGTATGTATGACAAAATCTGAACATCTTATTTTCATCTTTCACCTTTTTCCTGATTTACTAGAAACTTTTGCTAATAAAGTCAAAATTTCAGAATATTTCTCACCTCTGTCTTTCCTTATGCCCCATTTGTAAAGATTCCACCAAAATTCATATATTTGCTATCAATAAAACATGTGAAAACCCTCTTCTCTCTTCCTCTTTGAACATACTTTTCCAATTCTTTGTTAGTTTTAGACCACATGTAGCGATGTCTGTTGGATCAGCAGAAGTAAGCTGAGCCATGGAGTTTAGGTATCTCTCTCCACTGAGTATGTAAGGAGAAAGAGAGATATTAGAATTATCATCCTCTTGAAAAATAGCCCATGCTTAGAATAACTCTGCAACTAGAAGTGTGAGTAAAAGAAACAGAGGAAGATTAGACGAGAAGGATTTTAGCTTGTATAGAGGGATTCCAGGTCTTGTAATATATGCACATCACATCAAGAGCTCCGAATCTTCTTCCTCCTTTCATCAGAATGTAGTTTCAGCCTCTGTCCTGTCTACTTTAGTTTTCACTCTTTGATTCTTGCAATCATGGATAGCTAGAGAGCACTCCTATTTGGAATATCACTTATTGGTTAGTATTGTTTTCGTGTAAATCTCATCCAAATTCCTACATCTCCAGGCTGGAAAGAGCACAGAATCAGGGTTGCCTGCTTTCTGTATCAGTGCGATAGGATGTGAAGCAGGAAATTCTCCCGCAGGCAGTCAGTGGTGTTAGTCACAGTCTCATTAACAAAAAGTGAAATCTGGGCCACCGCAGAGGTGGATGTCTGCCTGTGCAGGGTTGCCCCATAGGTGTGAATGCATGAAGATGGGCGCTTAGGAGAACGTAAGCAACACCACGAGTTACACAGTGAGTGTAGGGCTGTACAGGATTGAGTAGCCATGGACACCAGGCTGCATGGATTATCTGGGACTCCCGTGAGCTGTTTCAGTCCCAGTGGGAGTTAAGGACAGTAAATTGACCTGTGTGGGTCTTTCATCCTAACTTTTACTGCTTGGTTTAAATACTCGCCTTACCTCTAAGTCTCCATTTGTTTTTCCTCTTCTGAGTTGTCTGTCTGCTGCAGCAAAGTTATGTCTTAGATCCTGACCATGAGGAAAAGTTATAGTAACTTTCCTATTCTGCAGGTGGATGTCTTAACTCCAAAGCCAAACACTAAAGCCAGGATCCTACAGACTTCTTCATACTGATTCTCCTGAGCCCTAGACAGACAGAAATTAGACAGCTGAAATCTTTTTGATTTTGACTGTACTCCAGAAGAAATCTACAACTGATTAAGAAATGGTCCAGGAACTTTTGAGATCAAAGATGATATAGCAGCCACTAAAAAGAACTCCATTTACATATTGTGCTTCTTTCCCTAGTATTTATTGAAAAATTTATTTTGTGTTTTCAAATGTATTAACAATATCATTACAAAATAATACTGAGAGGACAATTAGGCTTTTTTTTTTTTAATTGAGGGAAAAAGAGTCTCAAGGGTGTCAAGAATTCAAAAGTGTTTATTCCTTTTCATGGGTCTTCTTTCAGATGGGCAAATAAACATTGGAGTGTTACTTAATTCTTTGTGAAGGAGATACCATCACATCTCTTTGACCATCAGAATGTAAGCTGGTGTCAATTTACCCTATTCAGATCACATTCAAAGCCCTAATTACCCTGCTGTAAGAACTTTATAGTCGTTTGAGATACTGATCGCAGCACATGGTTACTGTATATACTGATTTTATCCTCTCACTGTTTTAATAAAAAGGAAACCTGTACTAACAGCTGACTTTATTGATATTGTTAGTGCTGCTTAACTGTCTTATAAGCTCAATAACATGAATTTTTTTATTATATCATTTCTACGGTCTTAGGCTTTTACATGACAGGGAATGTGCATTATTTACTAATGAATGTGACACAGTGGTACACCAGTGCTGTGGTATATTACATGGTCACCCAGACGCAGATAAAACCAGTTTAGCTACTAGAAGGTCAAAAATAAGAAGATAGTAAAATCTTTGCTATGAAACTCTGATGTCTTAATTAACAGACAAATTCCGATTTCACCCTGCTGTTTCAAAATGGAAGGGCTTTTATCCTAAACTAATTTCTTGCTCACGATAAATAATAATTTAAATTTCCTGCTAATCTTACACAGACAGCAATCTAGCCTTTCAGTTGGCATTTAGAGGATAGGGACATCTTATGTTTATAATTGGTTTGCTGTTTTTTTTTTTTTTTAAATATTAATCTTTTTTTGGAAGGACTATATAGCTTGCCAGCAGGATATTGAAGGAGGGTTTGGGGGATTTTTGTAATTGTTCCTGTGCAGTATTTGTGTTTCATTCTCCCGACGATCTCTTTGAGCTTAACAAAAAGCAGAGTTTAGAAGATTTGTTTGGTGTTTAACTTGATTATTTAAATAAGAGATAAGCAATTGCCATTACAGCAGCTAGGCAATAATTTCCTGGGGTCAGGGTCTCTCCTGCCCAGCATACACCCCTATTGTTAATGGAGCTGAACATGCACACACACATTTTTAGAAGGGAATGTTAAACAGTCCCCATTTATTTTACAGTGCAAATACTTACATGACAAAACACAGACAGACTCAGGGGTCAGTCTGAAGACTTTAAAAAAAGAGCTAGAAGAACAAAGAGATTTAACTACCTGACCATTACTTTTCCCTCCTGAGTTCGAACTTTAGAACTGCAAAACCTTACTTAACCATCAAAACCCCACTTAGCCATCACCTCATCTTAGTGAGGTGAGGCCCAGACATCGATGTTTTTCTCAACATTTCTTCAGTGGAGTAGCTGAACTGTCCTTTTCAAAACATAGTACATCTTGCTAATTGTACAGGGAGCTTAGATACAGGTGACTGTCAACCAAAAACTAGCTCCTGTTCTAAAATCCCTAAATGGGCATTGCCTGGATAGTTTTTTTGTTCAGTTGGATGAATATTTGTAGCACTATTAAGTGTTAGTGGTCAAACCATGACTGCTTAGGCATGTTCGCAGGGTGCAGTGGGAGCTCAAGAGACGGAGTCTGTGTCAGTCAGAACTCTATCACAATATCACTTCACGATATAATGACAATTTTTTCTCTTTAATACTGGTGAATATCTTTTATCTACTTTTCATTCAGCACAAAAGTGTGCTTTCCCTCACTTTTCTTGACTGGATTGGCTTCTGCAACTACAACTGAGCCGAAAGTCAAAGTGCAGCAGGTAGTAGATACTATTAGCAAGCCAGAGCACTGCTGAATCCCAGGGTTGAAAGTCTCCCACCCGGCACTATGGTCACCTCTTCAACCAGAACAATAAACCTGACCGAAGGATTTATTACCTGTGCCTGGGGCCTCACTTAATATACCCCTTTCCTTGTATCCCTCCCTCCCTCACAGGTCAGAAACAGCTTAGCCCTTTTTACTGCTGGATAAAAAAAAAAATTAAGAAGGTTTCTGTTAGATCTAAGAGCAACTTTTACATATTTTAGCACCTGTATTTTCTAGATCAGGATGTGCGTGTTGGTTTTTTTTTTTACTTCAGGCAGAATATCTTTGCAAGTTGCAGTAGCTGAGTACCTTAAAGATGCTTTGCAGACAGTTTTTCAAAGCTCTGTGACTACAGCAGAAGGAGCTTTCCTGAGGAAGTCAACTTTACGATTGATTTATAAAGAAAGTATATTGCTATTTTGACATTTATCAGGAGTAAAAGGTATGTCTCAGGGATGAAAATATTGTGACAGAGTTCAATCCACTCAGCATTCAAATGACAAAGATTTTACAAATGTTCCCTGTTTATCAAGAGTAAAGGTTCTGTAGACTTTAACAAGACCTGCATTGTTAAATATCTGAGTAGCTCTTGGTAATTTCACCCTAGCGATTCTTGAGGTTAGTACTTGTGAGATATTGCTTCTGGAGACTGGCACTCATGGGTAATCCAACACAGTTGCCTGTTCCTGCTCCTAACCATTCTCTTCAGCCACTGTCCAGAAGATGTACAAGCCCCAGCAGGCATGGCTGAAGGACTGCCTGTGCCGGGCAAAATCTCAAGCCAGTTCGGTCTCTTGGTTCCTTTTTGTTTCTCCTGACAGTGCCAGAGAAATCTGTGTAACTGACGAGGGAATGAGCTGTGTAGCTTGGGAAGATACGAAAGGGAAAAATAACAATGCTTGGCAATCAACCAGGAGGTATTTGCTACGAGGCTACGACAAGACTCTGTGTTAGATACAGTGATATTGTTTATCTTTAATAATGATCTAGAAGAAGCAACAATATGCTAATGAAACTTCAGGTTTCATTGTGAAACATGTTTCCCTGTAAATCGTGTGGGATAAATAGTTGCTTCCATAGTGGTAAGCAAGGATTGAAAGATCTCGAGTGCCTAAGGGTGCTCCCTCCTTTCTTAGAAAGCCAAAGCTTCAATTCTTAAACTGAAAGTGTGTTAAAAGCAAAGAAATATTGAAAAGAGTACAAAACCTGAACAGTCTACCTTGAAAAACCTGATATTCAAGAGATACTGTATATCAAGACATAAAGACTTTGCAGAAGCTGTGCTTCACTCTCAGAGAAAGCATATTGTCAGCCATAAAATGTCATATACCTCAAACCCAGCAGTAAAGTTTCTTACCATGAATACAGAAGTGTTTATCCTTTGTTATGGGATGACTGGTTAAGATGCATGAAGTTGTCATCCAGCTAGATGAAAGAGATATGTTTCATTCTACATATAGAAAAAACATATAAAGAGAAGAGTGAGACCACTTTATTTGACAATTAAAGTCGGTCTAGAAATAGCATTGAAGTCCTGTGTGTATCTGTGGATTGCTTATCTCAGCCTCTGGACAGATTTTTGTGTGAAAATTGATATAAAGCTTTCCCTGCAGATTTTTTTTTAGATATTCCAAGCTCCCCCCCCAATATGTGAGCACTGCATTTAAAGTTACAAAGTTTTCCAAGTGAAGAAATTCAATGAATAGGATGCAAAACATATGAGTGTATTTTTCCTGATATCTGTAGCCCATTGTTTGAAGGATCTTATGTCTTTGACATAATAGACAACGCACTTCCTTCTGCTTTCAGTTACGCTCGTATAAATCTGGAGTAACACCTTTGGAATCCGAGATGAGTTCTGCTTCAATCTCTCTCTCTTTTTAGATGCTGGACCATGGCCAAGCTTTTTACTTTGAATAACTGCCCCCAATGCTGGGATTCTATTCACAAGTAACCCATAGGAGGTGCGTTAGAAAACACAGCTCTAAACTCAGGGAAACGCCAGGCAATTAAAGTCTGTGCCACATAAATCTAAAGCTTAGCCCGTAAGTTTCAGGAAACGTATCTAACTGTGTTCCCCATGCGCACAGCTGAAGAGCAGACGTGCCCGCACAGGCTCCGGGGCTTGGAAACTGGCTGGAATGCGCGGCTGCTCCCGGTTGGTGAAGGGAGGCGTGATCCCTCTGCTCTTCCCTTTGCACGTGTCCTCCATTTACCTGGTTTTAATATACTTCCTTAAGTAAAATTAAGAAATGTATCTTAACGCCGTTTTCACAAGATTTAGAGTTTTAAATGGCCTTGCAAGCCACTGCAGGGGATGGCGCGTCGTGTTTGCTCACCCTTTTATTCTGCTGAGAAGTGACACTGCCACGGTTTTCACAAATCGGTCAGGTTCATTGCTTTTGAAACCACGCTGTAAAACACGTTAATAAAATAACTCGGGTCAAAATGAAGCTGACCAAAATACTAGAAACAAAAGGTTTGGAGTTGTAATCTTCCTGCCAAATTATTTAGTAACCTGCAGTAAATTTGCTTAAATTATTGCAGAATCTGCTGCTTTGCAGCTAATTCTTTGAGAAACATCTATGGTGTATAAATCCACTGATATCTGCAAGTCTAAAATTGTGCTGTAGAAAACTGACTAGACAGAGATTCAAAGAAATGTTTAAAGCTTTTCATGTCAGGATCAGAAACATCCTTCTGGCCTTTCTTGTGCATGTGTGTGGATGCGTATGCACGCTCAGTTTCTCCCCATGATCGTTTATTTTTTGTAGAAAAAATTCACACGTCAGCAACATTTTCTAACCGCATGAATTTTGACTAATTTCATGTTTTGTTAGGAACACTTCCTGTCTTTCCTTGTATGCCAAGTCTTAAAGGTCTTTTCTTGTATTTAAGAGACAAGTGTACAGTAACTGCATCTCCAGCTACTTAACAACTCATGTGTAATATGTTTCTCCTTTCAACAATTCCCACCACTCAGCTCACAGTCTCATTAATTTTTCAGGTGAAGTTTTGCTGATATGTGGTTAAGGGATTGAAAACATTGAAAACCATTACACTGTATTTCTCTGCTACAAGCCGCACTCGAAGTCATTTTTTTAGTGTTAGTACAACATCACTCCACACCACTCTGTCAAAAACTAAAGAAAAAATCACACTTCTGAAGACAAGAGCTGGTAAATCAGTTTTGCACTAGCTGAGACAGATTTTCCCAATAATAAACCTATCAATAATATTAAAAATTTCACAGGTTAAATTCTCTGCAAAGGTTATTTTTGCAAAGGGAAGCGAAAGCATGTTGAACTTCTGTTTCCAGGGGAAAAGGGCGAAAAGTAAGATAATAAAACTGGAAATTTCATTTTTTAATTGACAATGATGAAAAAAGAAGTAAAGGACTTTGTAGTGGCCAGATCATGCTGAAACAAGGTATGACAAAATGCAAAGTCATGCAGATGGTGAGAGCTGCCTTAGAGCACAGGGCAGTGCTCCCACCAGGGACGGGCTGCCAGGCTGGTGGGCCAGTTGCCCTGGCTTAGTCTGGAAGCGCTTACCTGGAATTAGAAATCACTGCAACTTTATATTTTACTTTTTAAAACAAAAGTTACTTTCTAAGAAGCACACAATGCCATCAGTCCTTCTAGGCTAGTCAGAATCACTGGGCCTAGTCTTGACACCCATATGCAATAATTCATACAGGATTGTGAAGGAATTGAAGAAAGAAAAGAGATTTAGCCCCAAAATATTGCCTTGAGCCCTAAACTACCCTATGATCTTAGATTGAATCTCTCTGGAGTAAACTGACTTATTTCTAGTTATTTCACTATGTTCTAGATGAGGCCCAAAGGACTGTAAAATTTAAATAGAAGAGTAGACCTTTATTTTACAGCATGCGTGCACCTGCTGTGGAAACCTGAGTTACATCCACTTAAGAAGGCAGTAGTTCCCAAAATGCTATCAAATAACAGAAAACTTGCAAATCAGCTGTTCATACCACACGGACTAGTGCTGGCAGGGCGCAGAGAAATGCCTGGATGAAATGTTCCGAGACCAAGGTTATACATAAAGCACAAGGGAAAGGCTGAGCTTTCCAATGCCTTGCAGTCAAGAAAAATGGTGAAGATCTGGCTTTTTTCCCCCCAAATGCCTAAAACTTGAAGAAAGTCTTGCTGCAAAGATGTCTTCTAAATGTGCCCTGTACACAAAAGCTTTTCCTGTCTTGATAGGGAAAAAAACTCAGACCATTCTATTGAAAATATTGTTGAGAGGTAATTTAATGAAGAAACTCCGCCTGGGGTAGTCCTTAAACTGCTGAATAATATTTTGTTTTTCTTTTTCTTTTAATATAAAAATAAGGACTGAATGGCAGATGTTGTGTGTGTGCCTTGGCAGCAGGATTAAAATCTTCCAGTGAGTTTGGGGAGGTTTTCAATTTCAATGTGGGCATGGCTTTCTTTAGGACTTCCTAACACTTGGTGGGTGAGACCATCCCTGCCTACCTGGGAAGCCGGCTGCGGGGACACTGTGATCCCGGGCCCGGGGAAGGAGGCAGGGCTGGCACGCAGATGGGGACTGCTGGATACTAAAAGGGTACGTTACCTGCTCAAGTCACAGCGCAGCCCCAATTATTGCAGGGCACGGGGTTCATTGGCAGTTAGAGTGGCAGCGATGGCGAGCAGCAGCTGTGACAGATGGCTGGGCTCCAGCTACCTCGTGGCAATGGGATCAAAGCCAACTTAAATCTTTTTCTTCACTCCTAAAAAAAAAAATATATATAAAAAAGACAAAAAAAAAAATTCCAAACCCAAATCCACACATAGTTGTCAGATAGTTGCAACATATAAGGGGGAAGTATCCTGTCTACAAAGGCATCACTTATCTACTCTCTATTAACCCTTACTTTCAGCTTTTTGAAGTCAAGCTTTTGTTTATTACTTACTTCAAGCATGTTTTAGCAGGATGTTCAGCCCAGAAGACAGTTTACATTAAACCTTTGTTCTGAGGGGATCTTACAAGATGTTTTACTCATAACTGAACAAATTTAACCCAGTTGTTAGCTTCTTAGTTGGAGAAATCTTTCTTGCAGAACTGTACAGGCTCCGTTTCTGAACAAAGCACATTAAAGTAAATCCAAGAATGAAGCTATTGTCTCTGGTGAAATCTGATTCCACTTCTTATATCTAAATTATATTTACTTTGTGTTAAAGACTGAAGTCATAGCACCCTTCCCAATCTCATACAGGCAAGACTCAAGGTGCTCTCTGAAGTACTCTATTACTTTCATTTCCAAGCAATTTGGGGTGGCAGGCACCTCTTTTTTCTTCTCCAGGTTCACACACTGTCAGCTTAAGACTACCCTTGCAGGCACCAAGGAAATGTCTCAAACTCTAAGTATCTAATGTGGAGCAATCAACATAAGTTCAGTCAGCACAGGCCACATCTCGACAGCATTCTGCACCAAATTAGAACTCCTGAACGATTCAAGCCTTTGCCACAGAGTATAACACCAATAATCTAGTTAGATGTGTGCTTGAGGTTTATTGATACTATGCGGGCCACAGCAGTAGCAAAAATGAAGCTAGCATGTAGAGGTGTAATATTAATGCTTCATAAGGAGGTGAGAGGGAGTACACAAGCAAGGATGACGGGATCCCATCAGAGGAAATTCTCTTCCTATGTCATCAGCAGCCAATTTGAAAACACAAGTTCATAGTAGTCCAGAAATTGAGTGAACTGAGATCGTTTGATGCTGAATAAAAGGTGTTGACTGACAGTAAATATAAAACAAAGAAATAAACTCATTTAGATTCTTTGTAAACTAAATCAGTCATTCTGTGAGAAAGAAGAAGCAAGAGGACAGCAAGGAAAGGAGTGGATTACTTTCATGTTGACTTTAAACTACTAGTCTTTTTGTAAGTGCTCTAAAAAAGGCTTTTTTCCTCAAGATCCAATCAGCTCACCAGAGATTTCCCTCCAAAAGACAGTGAATTTTCAACTATCCAGAACAAAGGAAATCTCTTTTCATAAGAGACAAGTTTTGAGTAGGCTAAACGTAAACAGAGCTAACGGCATCTGGGCACACAAAATTAGAGCAACCTGTCACAAATGAAATACTATAAAACAGATTTTCACCGAATATCAAAAAAGAGAAGTAAAGGAAAAATTGAAGCAGAGGAAGCCCCAGCAGCATTATTAATTACTATATATTTGGTTATTTGCATTATGATGGTGTCTTGAGGCTCCTATCTAGAGTTAAAATTTAAGCTCGAGATATGAACTGATGTGTATCTGGTTGGTTAATGCCCTCAAGGGGGTGGGAGAATTGAAAGAAAACTTAATATGTGGTTGTTAATAGTGTTTACAATTGAGTACAGTCTTAGGACAACACAAAGGCAAAATGTTTTTTTTGTTACTATTAATTTGAGCTTTGTGATAATGTTTTTTAATAATAATAAAAAATTTCCTCAAGCTGAATTTAATGGTGGAAAAGAGGCTTAATGACCTGATGCTGCTTCGTGTTCGTGCTACAGAGGTTTGATTGACTTACTCAACATTCTCCTTATTCATTAAATAAATAAGTTAAATCAAAACAGGTTGTTATAGAATCATAGAATCATAGAATCGTTAGGGTTGGAAGGGACCTTAAAGATCATCTAGTTCCAACCCCCCTGCCATAGGCAGGGAAACCCTCCACTACACCAGGTTGCTCAAAGCCTCATCCAACCTGGCCTTGAACACTTCCAGGGATGGGGCATCCACAACTTCTCTGGGCAACCTGTTCCACTGCCTCACCACCCTCTGAGTGAAAAATTTCTTTCTTTTATCTAATCTAAATCTGCCCTCTTTCAGTTTAAATCCATTGCCCCTTGTCCTATCACTACATGCCCTTGTAAAAAGTCCCTCTCCAGCTTTCCTGTAGGCCCCCTTTAGGTATTATATGAAATAATAATATTATTATTATTTCCCCCTTAATATTATCTTATTATATGAGAGCTTTTGCTGTTTGTCTAAGGGAAAAGAAAAAACTTTTCCTTTGCTTAACCTTTGGTGCAGGGGTTTGTTTTTTTTTTTTTTCAGAATGGCAGGACAAGAGAGCATCTTCTCTTCTCAAATATGTTTAGAATTAACTCAATCTTTCTTTCAAAACCATAACTACAGCTGGTAAATGCTCGGTGATCTGAAATTGGTGATGCATGCAGAGCAGATGATCTCTTCTAGCTTTGTTTTTGTCTTTCCATGGACTATTCTACTCAACCGTGAAAACTGTAACCAGCCACTGTCCCTTTTCTCAAAACTCCCAAATGTGCTTATATCCCAGGTAGGCAGAAACAAAAGCAGAGAGGAGGGACTGAGAGAACACCTGCTGTTTGGGTTTTTCTGATACACAAAGAGAATAACAGAAGTGTTGTGGTCATACAAGCAAAATGGACAAAACAGGAGGAGAAATGCAGCTCTTCCAGGTTCTTTTCAGGCATCCTAATCATATAATCAGCTCTCATATTTTCAAGGACAAGCAAGTCCAAATAGGGAGGGAGAGATTCAAGGCTTTTAAAGAGAAGTGAGTGTTTGAATTTGTGTGGACTTTTGCTCATATCCCATCAAGAGACAAATAAAACAATTTTAACAAAAATAACTTACTGACAAAAATATTCTACAATGCGAAGCTTACTGAGTAGCTTTGGATGTAGTTGTCTAGATCAGATAAAGACTGAGTCAGAAATCCCTTCGTTAACTCCAAATAATGATAACCCCGCTCTATATTTTAGTGAAACGCTGAAAGACACTTGAATAAATTATTTTGAAAAGTATTGTTAAAAATGGCAACACATTGTTTGATAATTATTATTCAATCTATTCTGAAATCAGATTTTTGAAATTGTGCTCTACAATAATTTCTAATGTATCAAGGAAGTTCTCCATTCACTAATTATATCACATCTGCAATTTCAGGCAGAATGGAAGTCAAGATCTCTGCAAAGGTTAAAGTCAGATTTCAAATGAAAAGATACTTTCAACATTAAGCAGGTGAATAGCTTTACATACGAGAACCATTCCATTTGGCACTATTCATGTGTATAATTGCATATCATTACACTGGAGTTTAATTCTGCTAATCCTTATTTTGGGCTGGGTCACACTGCTAAATTTTAAAAGACTGTTCATCCATTTCAGTGCATATTTCTGGTTATGATTCAAAAGAGCTCTTTCATTTAAAAGTATTCTCAATACAAAAATGTCTCTGACACTAGAGTTATTGTTTCCACTAAGAATAGATAAAGATAATTTAGCAGTTAATTGATACAGATGATATGCAAATGAATAACCACACTCTGTAGCAAGGGAAAAAAAAAGAAGATAAGGCAGCTTTTTCATACAAGGCCACCTTGTAGCTCTTTATTAACCCACAGCCTCTGCAGTATCTTGTATATTGTTGACATTCCTTAGCTTGGGCTAACAGTAACATGCACACAATACTCCCATCACACCCTTCACTAGCTCAGTCAACCCTATTCATGTGTTACACACCTGTGCATATTTGCAGTCCATTTAACTGTAATGTGAGAAATATTAGCTTTCAAGGTGGACTCAGTAAAGATGTTTCCCCCCCTTTTTGTACTTCACAAGCACTAAAGGAATAGTTACGAAGTCACAGGCCCTATATCTTGCATAATTCTTATGTTTAATGTGATCGTGATATTGTATCAGTTTCACTTCATCAAACTGGTAGAGATAGAAGTATATCAACAGAAACTCCACATCAGAGAGTACTTGGTTCTTCTCTCAACAGTACCAGATAGTCTAATGAGAGACAAAGTTTATTCCTCTTGTATGTGAGATGATCTCACATATTAAGTTGTCACCACCCTGAATGTTCAAATCATACAAGAGTATCCCAGTATCTTAGATAGACAGATAAAACTTTCAATGATTCTAAGTTGCAAGGTTGTACCAGAAACCATGAAGAATCTTTATGGAAATGATGAGATAATTAATGACAGTAATTTAATAATTTATATCAACTTTTTACAGTCAATTCAAATATCTGTATTTGGTTATGGCAGATGAAATGCTCTATATTTATTTTCCTGCACTAAAGTCCCAATCTACATGGAGAACTCTGGATGGAGGGGATGTCACTGTCTGCAATCTATTTCAGTCTGCATTTAAATGCAAAACACTTACTCCTAAATTCCTGGGTCTCCTGTTGTAGAAATGTGGTCGTGTTGGAAACATTTGTATATAGTCACACATGGGAGATATTTTGACAGTTTACTGTCTTTTTCGTTGACATAATGGTTAAATTCAGGCAAAATTTAGTCCCAAGGCTGAATTGAGATTGTGGTTGACCCAAAGTCTATCATCTGATTGCTGCAGTTTTAGACTCTTCCATCACTAACAGGTTATTTCTGCTTAACCTGAATGAGGACACTCTGATTCCAATTTATCTGGAAAGTCACCCCAGCCAGAACCAAGAAAAAGTTCTCTTTTTTTTTTTTTTAATGCAATAACAATTATGCTCTAACACAAGCTGCTTTCTATTGGCCAGTCATAATTACTCAGGACTAAAAGAAAGTTAGTGAACAGATAAGATACTACCTTACAAAAGTCTTTTACATAACATACTCACATGTAGTACAGATGCTGTTTAGGTGTCAGTGCTGGAAGAAATAAAATTTCACATTAAGCTTTGAGTCAAATGATAAGTTAAAAATGACTTTGAACAAAAAATAATGAACAGTTGGTAGCATCTTATCTCAAGTGTTTGGTGAATTCTCCCTTCTTATCTTTATTCTCAGATGGTTCAAGGATGTGTGCTACAGCTACTGAAGATACACCAAAGCCCTAATTTGTGTTTAAAGGCTTATCCTCATCTATTTCCTGATTTACTTATGTGTTTAAGGTCCTTTCAGTACATGTTACTGCACCATTAGGGGATGCTGTGAATGGATTTATTATTGAATGAATAAAAGTGGAGAAATAAAAAAGTCTAAATCCTGCATGACTAGTATGGAGAAAAGCTGTAAGGTAGAAGCTCCTGGATGGAATGTACTCCCACTTTTCTTCTATTCATTCTAATAACTTTCTAAGAACGCAGTGAAATTCATAGTTTTAAAGGCTTTTAAACCAAGGATTTTGTAGTTTTATAATGAGTGGACAAAACATTAGAAAATGGATTACTGGCACAAATTCATCACAAGTGGGTACCTCGCTAAATGAAGAGATAAATCTTTCAGTACTGTAATTTCACTGAATCATACCATAAACTCATCAAAAGAATTGTCAAATTACTGCAGTTAGGGATTCTGCTGGGGAGGTAAGGGCACATGAGGCTGTGATGTTATGATTCTGCCTGCCTTAACTTTTACAAAGAGAGTAATTGAACATAAGATAATAAACATACATCTGTGACATTTCAGGCAGTATTAAACCACTGCTCTGGGGAAAAAAAATAAAAAGGAAAAAAGAAAAAAGTAGAACTGATACAAAATGAATGATTTGCAGAAAAACCTGTTTACCTTCATTTTGCCTTGAATTGGTAAAATGGTTATGAAATTAAAAACCAAAAAACAGTACAGAAATACTGTATAATTTCTTCTGAGATCCTGATTGAAATGCATCCACACTTGTAGGTTTTAAAGAGCAGTGGTTCTACAGTCGCTCAAGAGAGAATCACATTTCAACCCTTCTTTCTCTAGACCATTTATTTCTGCCAGTGAGATTATGAAAATGAACTCAAAGAACCAATTTTAAAATTATTAATTTTCCCATTGCAAATTTGTAACTTTACCATAAGGATGCAGAAAATATAGGAGCTTACAAAATTAAATATTCAGTCATGTCTAGTTAAGTTTACAAGGTACTAGTATGAAAATTTTTGTGTGCCAGTTCTGAACAAGTTTGAGGTCACAGGATACATTATTTTTAACTATCTGTAAGTAAGATACTGTTATAACTCAGTCACTGGAAATATTTTGAAGTATTTGTGTTGTCTTAAGCTAAGTACAAACAGAAAAGTTGTAATGTGGTCAAAGAATTTTCAGATTAGTTTAGCAACATCTACCTATGTGAGACTATATCATCCTCAGATGCTTTTCTTCACAGTCACTGGTGTCAATTGAGTGTATCCTTATGAAATTGATAAAGAATCACTAGTTATGATAGCCTGGAATTTGGCTAATAACTTTTAATATTTTTAAATGAAATTGAAGTATGTTTACAGCAGAATTTTAAAGCAATTTTACTATTGTCTAAAACATAGAGGTAATTGTTGTAAAGAAAGAAGTATCTCATAATTATTTCTAAGAAATATAAATAAATCAAGCAGTCTCACTCTGGAAGGTATCACAGGATTTTAAGCATCTTTAAAGCTTACGCTTTGACAGCGTAAATGGCACTTAATCTGACTTAAATGAAAATATCCTTATATGAGTAATTGGTGCAGTAATTGCAACTTGTAAACATGGAAACCTGAGGCAGGATTTACGGTCACATTATTTTATGTTTATAATGTGGGAGTATACACCAGAGGTAGTCAGTCACCCGAGGATTCTTTTACAGGCAATGAATGGGTTTGCAACAGCTTTCAATTTGTCAAGTACAGGTGTCCATTTTAGGGTAAGACGTACCATGTCTTGGGATCCATTTATTGTATTGACTCAGTCTCCAGTCTCAGCAGTCTCGGGTGACTAACTCATATTTTATTGGCTATGTTGTGAGCAACCATGGTTAGCGATATGATTCTCACCACTACTATGCATATTCATAGTTCTGTTTAAATCATTGGTAAATTTGCCATTAAAAGCGAGTACTTTGAATTACCTCTACACACAAAGAAAAATAACTCTCAATTTTTTTTACAGCTTTAGTGTTAGAAGCAAAATCAGTTGAAAAGTGCATGTCTTGCTGCTCGGGTGCTAATACTTTCCTATAGAAATTTCCAGTTATGTAGATTACCTGGCCCACCGTCACTTAAGATGAGTTCTACTTCAGGTTGCAACTGGAACTCCATGTCTCTTGAACTTCAACAAAACACCTAATCTCCGATTTCAAATGTCTCCACCTCATGCAAGTTCATTGTTCTCTTGCCAGCTGGGATCATAAATTCTAATTTATTCCCATGTTAAACATATCCATTAGTCTCACAGTTAAGCAAGGCTGCAAAACAAAGAAGGAAAAAGAAAATCACTGAAAATCATGTTGTTAAACTGGCAGGAAACCCAAACAGCTCCAAGCATGTGATGCCGTGAAATGAAAGAGAATAGTGATATAATTCACAGTGGGTTTGCTCCAGCAAGACTGAATTTAACTGGAGCTATTGACATCTGCAGGAGAATCAAGCCATCTAAAATTATCTGTCTGATGATATTTAGAGATATGGTACAAAAGTACTTTAATGTGCTGGATATCATTTCAAGAGAAATCCATGTGTAACAATTTAAGATAAATTATTCCTTTCCCTCTAAACAATTCTGAAGTATTAGACTTAGAAAAGCCCTGTTAGGTCAGAGTAAATTTCCTCAAACCCTTCCTTGGAGAGAGGCCAAAAGCAAGGGAAGAGATTAAGAACAGGGCAAACCTGTAGCAATACTTCTGCAGCAATTTAAGGCTAAGGGACCTACTGAGGAAAAAGTGTTGTCTTTGTATTTAACAATTTGCAATAGCTGTTGCTTCCTTCAACTTATGCAGGTATTTTTTTATACCTTTTTCTAGCCTTTTAGCAGGCACTGGATATTGTAGCAAGGAAGCCTCTACAATGTGAGATGAACAACCTTTGTTAGTTTTTGTTAGTTTTGAGTACACAATCTACAAGTTTTATTTGATGCTTCTTAGCTTTCTTGGCTTTATTTTTTTTTTGAGAAAAATTAAAAACAATTATTCTATGTTGAATGTCTCCAGGCCACTCATGATTTTATATTTCTTGTGTCATATTCCTCCTTTAGCTATTTCTGTCTTTTCGTCATAGGTCTTACTCCACAAAGTCCTTCCTTATACAGAAACCAGTGCTTAATTTTGTCTTCTTTTTGTCCTTTTCTGAATGTTTTCCAGTTAAACTTTGAGTCAAAGAAACAGTAGTTCAAAAAGAACCTGTGGCTGTAGCCATACTCTAGACTTACTGTCTGTTTTGCTATTTCTGTCCTAATAATTTCTATCTAACATTTGGTTAGAGTTTATTTGGGCATTTCGGAGCATTGATTTGGTGTTTTAATAGAATTATTGCAAAGTATACACGTATATAAAATACAAATATCTACAGCAGTATTTGCGGATGCTACTTGTTTTAGCTGCCTACTTTAGATGTCCTAGGAGAGTTTCACAACATTTATTCTAATCTTGTTTTTCCTCCTTAGCCAAAGGAGAAAGCTAGATATGTCTGTGGAGCAATGCAAAACTAAGACCAACACCATCTCTTTCTCTCCAGTGACTGAAGAAGGGATTGAAGGAGATTAAAATACTAATTTAGCTGTTGTCTAGAACTGTGTAACATGAAAACCGCTATAGTCCCTGATATGCTGATGTATGAAGACCCTTTTGATTGTTTGCTAGGAAAGCACTTCCATACTTCTCAGAACTCTTCTTCAGATTTAGTATTAAAGTTATATGAAACTGAGAAAAAGAGTAAGTGTAAAGCTTTCAGTGAGTCTCTACATAATTTACACACAATCGCAGGGTTCAATTCTCTATCTTTCCATCTATGCTGAAGGAATACAGATCGACCTCAGTCCCTTGTTAATGTTTAAAACATTTTCCCTTGCTTCTTTGAGGCATCTAATATAGTTATCTTTGACCTATTGATTGGCCTCATCCATACTGAGCATCGTTCTTGGTACTTGAGTATTCTTATTCAAATCAATAAAGGTAAAGGTGGCATCATCTGCCTATAAACGGAAGATGTCCTTACATATTACATGCTCTGTCATGTTGGCTACATAAACTTATTCTAATTTCACAGAGGAATTATGAATGCATTTTAGTGGAAATCTTCTTCAAGTGTCAGTTTTGCTTGTAAATTAAAGTATTATTCATAAAAATAAGCAGTTCTCTTGGTATTATCTATCAGCTATACAAAGACATGGTCTAATACATCACCTGTATTAAGTTTCAACTTAATATCGATACTTAAGCACCTCTGATTATTGCTTCAAAGATATAGCCGGGTGCATTTGAACTCAGTTCATTTTGTTACACTTTGAAGTACTTTGAACAGTAGTAACCATCAGAATTGAAAACAAGCTGCCCAGAATCCATAGAGAGTCAGAATTTCTTGCTAGGAAGCAGTTTTTAAAATCATAAAAAACAGAGATGTGCTTCTGGCTGAGAGATTTCAGTTATTTATTTATGACTAGTTGAAATTATTTTTTCTCTATAACCTACAATTTATGCTAGAAAGCATCTATTTTTTTTTTTTTTAATAAGAATCTGCCACCTCTCAGAAGTCAAAAAACATCTAGAAAGATGAGTTAATTTTACAGTTGGGTTATCAAAATGTACATGTTTGTCTAAGTCAGCTTGAAAAAGAAGAACCAGCTATAGCCAAGGTGCCACAGTCTGGAAACAAATTATAAAACCCCTAGAAAAATCCCTTGGATAAGCTGAGTTCACTGGTGAACTGAAGCCTTGAGGCTGAGATTGTGTAGCCTACAATAAAATGGATTGCTCTTTTCCTAAGGGCAGCAAGAAACTATTCTGGTCTTACCAAACCAAATCCACTGTCCCTGTGACACAGTAAATGACTGGAAGAGAATTATGAAGGCAAGGAGTGATTGCTCCAAAGGTCTTGGTACATTCTTCAACTGGCGTTATTCTTTAGTTCAGTTTCGCTGAGTCACAAGCACTCCACTAAAAGGTCAAGGTATTGCGTAAGGGGCTTGAAGGGACCAAGGCTCCCTGTTTCCTTCCTTCCTGTCAGGATGAATCTCAACTTTGCTAAAATTTCACTTCAACAAAAGGAGCGGGGTTGTGGAGTGCTTTTTGATCCAACAGACAAGGAACAGAGTGAAAGAGCAGTGACAGTACTGGACGGTGTAAACCTTAGAGCAAAAAAAATCACAGAATCATAGAATCATAGAATTGTTAGAGTTGGAAGGAACCAACTAGATGTCAAAGATCATCTAGTTTCAACGCCCCTGCCATGTGCAGGGATACTCTCCACTACACCAGGTTGCTCAAAGCCTCATTCAACCTGGCCTTGAACATTTCCAGGTATGGGGCATCCACAGCTTCTCTGGGCAACCTGTTCTAGTGTTTCACAACCCTCACTGTACAAAATTTCTTCCTTATATCTAATCAAAATCTCTCCTCTTTCAGTTTAAAGCTGTTATTCCTTGTCCTATCACTACACGCCAAAATGCCTCAAGACTGCTGCACATTTTCTTTCTGCTTTCTGTTTTTTATCCCTTTCCTCAGTTCTCATGAGCCCCAATGCTGTTTTCCTTCTTGCATACTTGACAGAAACACTCCTATTAAAGAGAGAGAAAAATAGCCGAACTCGTTGAAGAAAATTTACAATGCCTTGGACTAAACCTACTACTTACCTATTCCTGTTTTCTCTGAAAGAAACATAGAGATATCAATCAATCCGTTGTTCCCAGGATACCCTCAAGGAGAGGTGGCTCAGCTTGCTGTAAAATCCTGCCCTAACAACAGCAAAGTTAAATTATCTGCCACATGCTTATTCCAGGCAGGAAAGAAAAACATCAGAGATGGGAGTGGAAGTGTCTGGGTTACTAGTATAACACAGGGATGGGAAGATCACTGTGATTGTAGTAATCTGCAGTGTGGGACTGGGTGATGACCTTCAGGTTTTGGGAATGTTTTGGATGAATATATGAAAACCTGAGTAGTTTTGTGGCTTAAAATTCAGAATATTCTCCAGTAAGGATTTGTTAGCTATGCTTGCTTCATGCATACAGTGCAATGTGGTGTGTAAAAAAAGAATAGCCACACATTTTATAAACCATTTATTGTATTTTACAAATGTACATATGTGTACAGATTCTTTTGGTAGTGTAGTAATGGTTACATCTTATGGAGAGTAAGTGAAAAGACTTGTTCCACATGTGTACCATATCAAGAACAACAACCCTTTCTCAGCTGGTTCCTCTTAGAGCTACTGTCAAATCAATCATACCAGAAAGAGATATTTAATTCATAATAAAGAGTTTTTTCTCTATGTGTTGTGGTGCCTAGATCCATAACAATGAACAAATTAATCAATTGGATGAGGAGTATTCAGCTGCATTTTATACAAATGAGTTACTTCATATCAAATTTCAGAGTAGCTGTTCAAATCATAAGAAGATTGTATCATCTTTATCATTAATAACTGCTCTAGTGATTTCACTGTTTGGGAGACTAATTTTACTTGGAGCTTTTTGATTAAAATCCTAGAGCCACCCTATACTCTTTCCATCTGTTTTAAATAGCAACAGCATTATTTCAAATAAGTGGATAATATTAGAGGGCAATACAGAATAAAGTTTCCTTATGTCATTGTCCCACGAGATTATCTCTGGTTGGCTCTTCCCTGAAAAATTTTTTGGGGAGAACAAAACTGTGTCAATCAAACTGTATTTGCTCTACAACGTTGTAAAATTAATAATGCTCTTCTGGACCTTAGAAGCGTCTGGCTGGACCTTAGATATCAGGCTTGGGTTTATTTTATTAGGATGAACTAGCTTTGAAGTTCGGCTTCCTACAAAGACACACTTTCACCAGTTACATATAATTACTTATTTATTTTCTCCACCCAGTCTGCTTTTTCTGAAGATAATGGTAACATACTTTCAATTCCAATACTGACTTCTTAGTTTGCTTTACAAAAAAAGTAGGAACGACCATTAATGGCGCAAACAAAAAAGTTCAAGGCTGCAAAGTACATGGCCTTAGTAGAAAGTCAGTTCTGATTATCTCATCAGCAAAATTGAATTAGAAACATTTTCTGTATTCTAAGTGCACCTGTCTGTTATCATAAGATCAGATACTGTAAACTTGCATAGTGGATTTGACAATAATTAGATATCTGCTCTTCTATAACTACTTTTATGAAGCAGACGTGAGGAGTTCTGGCCTCTGCCAATCAAAGTTATCTATCTGCTGTAGGCTGGTAGGGCACTTTTTGAACAGAAAGATATTAGTTGTCTTAGCATGTGTCTAAAGCTGCAGGATCTTTCCCTGATTCTCAACATTAGAGTCAAAAATAAATTTATGAATATGTAGGCAGAAAAGACAGACAGGATTTACATCATCCACAATATCTTTAATACATTTATTAGTTTCTACTCCTTTTCAACATCATTCTCACTTTTAATATGTTTGAAACCTAACCTACGTCTAGGAACTCTGCAAAACAATCCTTCTAAGAAAACACTTTCATCTGAAGTCAGGCATATGAAATTAAGAATGCTCAAATTTACCAGTTGAATACTCCACCTTATCCAATACCTTGCCTCCAGCCATGTCCGGTAAAGATAATTCACAGGAAGAAGAAAAATATCTTGAGAACTAAATGAAACTTTCAGTTCTGCTCTGAAAGAAAGACAGTATCTATTCTTTGTTCTGTATCTATTTCTTGTTGCATTTTGCTGGAGGCATGATTTAGCCTTGAAAAACAGCTTTTTTAATTAATTGTCTCAGTGTATTAATTCCACCTTGTTCAGAAAGGGAGGATATAATGAGAAATTTCTGGTTCTCTCTTTGAAGAAGGTCAGGAGTTCACTTAAGCTCAAACAGGCTATGCATTTTAAGGCTCACAGGGGCCAGCAGCATGCACACGAGTCATGCAGCTGACATTACCTCTTGCTGCCCCAGCTAAAGTGACTCACTGACAGTGGGGTAGGGGGAGGGTAGTGAGATGGGGAGAGAGTCTTTGGCAACAGTCCATAAAGATGCTGGAAATTGTGTCTCTGTAAAAAAAGCATGTGGCCATTCTGCTTCCACATCTTATCTTTTCTTATGATAATTCTTGTTATTTTAATATTGCCAGTACTCATGCATATAACTATCTGTTACCCTCATTTTGAGAAGAACATCATTGAGAACAGCTATCTGTTCTTCTCATTTTGATGTGTAGGTGTTATGCAGGTGGTTTTAGGGAAGTGATGAATAAGGTTCTGTAAAGTATGGAATATTCTTTGCACAAAACGAAACAATTGCAATTGGAAGTGGACCGTGCATCAGAATTATTGGAAGCTAGAAGTAACTCACGTTAAAGACTCAATAGCAATGTTAGATGATTTTTGTTGTGCTGTGTTATATTGCATCTTGTCTACCTGTTTTATTATAACTGTAGTCTGTATAATATTATCTAATACTATTCTCTATGATAGTTGTCTTCAGTCTGTGGCCATAGATAATTTAGAACTGTACATTGAACTTTCTTCTTACCAGAAATCACTTTGCCTTTACCTATGAAATAATTTCACCATAACACTGTTCAATTGTTTATGTTAGCTAGATCCTTTTTCAGCCTCTCTTGGATTAATGCTTCTTCCTGCATATGTTTTAACTCAGAGCAAACTATACTCCGCAAACTACTGAAAAGCAATTCTAATAAATCAAAAAATCTTTCATTGATGAGTCAGTAACTGCAACCTGTTGAGTTGTAAATCGTTACAGTGGTAGACATAAAGTTAAAGCAACTGAAGCCATATACAGTAGTCAAGCTGCAATTTATGCAGTGGAGAACAGGTTCTGGACTAACATATATAAAATACTTGAGGATAGCCATTACCTGCTGTATATACATCACTGGATACCACAGGCATATCTTGATGACATCTCTTGCACTGAATGAGGAGGAATACCCTGTCTGGCTATATAACCATCATTTGCCTTCTTGCATACTGGTATTTTATTCATGTATAAGATGATACAAGGTGGATTCTTGGTCACTCACCTAATTCTCCAGTGCAGGCTAAAGAGAGGTGCTTAAATCATGTGTAGGAAAATTGGTTAACTGATCTTCAAGTCTCTGGTTGGTGTAACTTTCATTGGCTCCATTGCTGTATACACTTAACAAAGAGATGTTTCACCTACAAGTCAGATCTAAATCCTTAATGGCATTAAAATTACCCGAATAGGAATAGTGTGTAGATTTGGGTCATGAATAGTAGCCGTTATTACACTATATGTCTGATAAAGATGTAAGCCTTCATCCCATTTCCACCATTTCTACTGAAGACATTTCAGTTTGTTTTGGTGTGAATCTATGGAGAATCAGACCCATAGTCACTGACATATAATTTCATTGTGTGCAACATACCCATTAATTGCCGTCATTTTATTCTAGGGCATTGTGTAGCTTTATGCATAAGTGTCTGTTTGTACTCCATGCACATTTAAAACTCAAAAAAAATGTACTCGATTTGCAAAAAAAAAAAATAAAAAAAGTAAAAGAAAGTCTGTTATGTTTGTACTTTTAATTTAACACTGGTTGGGATATCTGCCAATGCAATATAGGCACTTTTCTGTGCACTGGAAAACCCAATTAGGACTTGTTCTTAGTTTGATTATCAGTCAGAAACATGCATACAGAAATATTCATTAGAGACCTACTGAGAGCTGTGATAAAGCAGCAGACAGCTGAATTATAGAGTCTGTCAGTAACCCCACTACAATTTTACATTTGCTTGATAAAGAACAAGTAACAAAATATCTAAGATGTAATTTGGTGCCCACTGGAACTGTACTTCATTATGGCAGATATTGTTCTGACTCTCTTCAGGAGGTTGGTGAGTGTTTCATGACATGATATTGTGCACAAATGATAAATCACCAGGCTAAATGTTGCACCAGCCTTTCATGCACATAGAGGTAACACACGCGTCAGCTGGCGATCGCCTCTCAGTCACAGCCTAAAGCCAGCAATTTGGGGGTTGGAAACATATGACAGATTCAAAAAGTTTGGACTCAGAATAGTTATATTTCTAAAAGATGAAGATTCTACTAACCCCACTCACCAAACAATAGTTTTATACAGAGGCTAAACAAAAGGGGAAGAAAAATAATTCCTTTTGGTTTTATGAGTTGAATTCGTGTAAAACATTTCAGTTAATGTGTGTTAGCTTTCTTTTTTAGCTTACAGACCCTTTACTATTGGCCTTAAGTTCTAGCAACCAAACCCATTGGCAGTACAACACATGATCTGAAAAGGTAATAGGCTTTCAACAGAATTGGGAAGGACATATGCATGGAACTGTGATATCAGTCAGCTAACTAGATCAAAGTCTCTCATACAGTTTATTTAAAAAGCACTTGGGAAATCTGGTTCCAATAATGACTTCAATGTGTTTTCCTTTCTAAACAGAAACAATATCACGTTTGTAAATGAATAAAATGACATTTGATCCCTATATTGAATGTGGCATTTTAGTAACAACGTTGTTCAAGATATATAAACTCTCATCTAAAATTAAATTATTTAAATAAATATTCAGAAAACCTAGTAAGCATGGAGAATAAAGGTCTGTTCAATATTCTCAACATGAATCAGAACCACTAGCAGTGTACTAGTTGAAGCAGTTCACAAATTGAGCAAAAATAGTAGTAGTGTGTATTCTTTATTTTGTGATTGAATTTTATTTAGACTAGCATTCCTTAGAAGACTTTTTTATACACCATGCAAACACATGTTAAATCATGTTACTAAACAAAACTGTTCAAAGATCAATTTCCGTAAGCCATTCTGGCTATGTGTGTGTTCAATAATTGTATAGTATTCTCTGATGAAGGTTTAAAATCGGTTCACCATATGAAAATAAGACAGAGATCCACAATAAGTCTTTGATCAGAGTAGGATAATAAAATATAAGTATTTCTTTCTCAGCATCCTAATAATTTTTGAATTGGGAACTATATGTATATTTTTGTTATAGTTATCCAAGATGCTTAACTGGAGCATCTTATTTCAGTGCTTGAAAGCCTCCCCTCAGAATACGTTTCCCTGTCATATAAGGTAATACAGTCTTCCCCAAGTTACCAGACAAAAAACAGATGCACAGAAGCTATGTGTAGGTGTACATTAGCAGGTACAGGCAGAACTGAGCTCAGTCTTCCAGTGCTAATATTGGAATTAGAAATATGATGGGAAATGACACTAATGTAGGCGTCTGCATCTAAATTTTTGGTCCAGACACAGTTCTAGCCACATGCTGCACCAGAGCTAATGTACTGTGCTGAAAGTTTGGGGGCTGACTTCCACAGCAGAAGATGTGGCTGAAAGGGTAATTCAGACCTCCCCCTTTTACGCCTGTGTGTTCTGAACAGCTCCCTTTCGCCTGACCTGAAGTTAGCTCCACTGTGTGGAAAAACAACTCAGAGACATGACCCAGCTAAAAATTTACCCAACAAAGATAAACAGTCAGTTTTCCTTCAGGTCAAGTCTCTTCTTCAGCTCACTATGCAATGAAATGTTTCCTAGCATTGGTGCAAGGCAAGTAACGAGGTTGCCCAGAGAAGTTGTAGATGCCCCATCCCTGGAAGTGTTCAAGGTCAGGTTGGATGAGGCTTTGGGCAACCTGGTGTAGTGGAGGGTTTCCCTGCCCATGGCAAGGGGGTTGGAACTAGATGATCTTTGAGGTCCCTTCCAACTCTAACCATTCTATGATTCTATGATTCTATGACTTGCAGCCATAACAAGGTGAAGAGCACTGGGTGACCTCTTTTGATAGCATCAGTGGTTAAAGATGTGTGAAAAAAATATGAACCCCACCTACAGTATATTAGCATGGGTATAATACTGGAGGAACACCTAGCGACTCACACAGAAGTAGAGAAGATTCCTTTTAGAGCAGGAGTTGGAGCCTGGAAGTGAAACCTTGTCTTCTCCATTTTAGGCCACCCCTTTGCTCTCGGCTATCTCCAGTGCATCTTGTGCACACTTGCTTGTTGGGAGGTATCATGATGACATCTTCATTTAAAGTTGGAAGCTAGTGAGGTTTCACTTAGGCAAAGAACTTTTGATATGTGTGTTAAATTTAAATGTTCTGCTGAAGAAGGATGGTCTTAAGTCTGTGGCCATCAGTTCTGCTAAATCAAGATCTTCAGCCTTGATATAAAGTTCAATGAAATAATCAAGTGAGAAAAGGCCTATTGATTTCTATGAGTCTGGGTTCAAAACAGCTCATTTTTCTAGCACTTGGACCCATTTTTAAGTATCATATTTAAAGCTCAGGAGATTAACATATTGTCAGTAAATTGTTTGTAAACTGCGAATTTACCCCAATTCTTGTGGCTATATTCAGTCTTCCTGGACAAAAAAATCATTCTCAGGATACGCATTTAAACGCACACCTGATTATGTGGAGCTTGAGTGGGACTGACATTATATTTAGATATGAACTACATAGAATCCAGCTTTTCTGTCTCAAATTGGGAGGGTGATCTGACTGCTGGAACGATATGTAGTCTGTAAGGATATTTGCAAACACGGTTGCTTACACACTTGGATAGTTCAAATTTCTAATATTTTAGTGTTATTTAATTCCTACTCTGGTGTTGTTTTCATTTTAAAGAACCGTATACTTTTATAGAACCATAAAGACACATATACATGTATATTAATACCGTATCATATATTTTTTTTCCAGCTGAATTTCATTCTGTAAAAAACAACAAAGCTACAGCTGAATACCACATGAAAAATATTTAGCCTTGCAAGCACTATTTATATATCAAAAATCTTTATTAAAATCATGGGAGTACACTGCTGAGTAAAAACATCTGTCATTTCCCCTCCATCTTCTTTTTTTTTCCCCCTTAAACAGTAACACCCACATTTCAAATGGCTGAAGAGTTTATTTAAGCTATTCTGAGCATATGGAAAGTCCCTGTATCATCCACACATAGAGACAGATAGCAGTGAAACTCTGAGATGAAAAGCCCTAAAACACTGAACATGAAGGGAAAAGAGTGAAAGAGAACACAGTCATTACGTGCCAGCACTATTCTGGATATGGTAGGTTTGGTGATATGTGTTCAGTATAGTTCTAGAAACTGACCTTTTCCCCTCTGTCATTACTAAAGATCGGGTGAGTGAGCCATCTTTCTCAAAAGATATATTTATGCTTTGCCAACAATGTTGGTTTTCATGTTTAAAAATAAAAACGTTCCTTATAATAGGCATGTAATTATTCATATTCTGGAGGCTCCAGTCTCAGTATGTGGAATACGGGAGGAAAAAAAGGATAGTCTCTGCCTTGAATAGTTTATAATCTACTCCATAAATCTGTCATTCAATATGAATTTAAAAAGCTGGCCAAAGTTTTTACTCTTGTTTGAGCCTGTTTTTGCTTACGTTGCTTATATATTGATACTAACCCTCCAACCTCTGCGGTCTGGCTCCTGATTTATAGCAGTGCACCTGTACAGGAACACGTCACGTCAAACGACTGCTTGGATGAGCTGGGCTGCTCGAATGAGCGCGAGCTGGACCGCCGCACTGTGGCTGTAGAGGCGGGAGGACTTATGAGACAGCGCAGCAGCAGCAATAAGGGTGGCAGACTGGGGTTTGTCTCTTCGTTGATGGACAGGTTAGGTCACCCAGCTTCCGGGACTCTGGAGTCATTTCTCATGATTTTTAAGGGGAAAATCTTCTTATCTTCAGCAGCTGCATAATTCTTGATCAGACATTACGCGACACTTCTTTTTCCAGGACACAGTTAATGACTCTGCCTTGGCCTCCTGCCAGGTATGCATTTATACGCCGCTTCATCCTTAGCTTATCTGGAGAATGAGAGCAAGAGAAAAATACTGTGCATGTAACATATAGCAGAGGTCCCATAGAGCAGTGGAAATGCTATGTGTAACTGTGCTGCTAGGCCAATTCTGCACTGGAAATAAAGATTCTCCTCCCCATCTTTTTTCTCAGTTCTATAGGCAAGTGAAAGCTTTTAGGTTTCTCCTTTTTTAAATTTTATTTTAAAAGCCTATTTTAAAAACATTTTCTTTTCTCTTTGAATGATAATTGCATGACTAACTCCATATTTCCTGAAGTTGCAGAGGTCTCTGCAGGAGGTGGAATCATCACTCAGACATACACAGTGCCAGTTTGTCCACTGGAGTAACTTAGTCTGTTCCATTGAGGAAGCAGTTTAACTTTCATGGTTGCATGTGCTTAAGTTTTAGGAATGTTACTGTTTCAATTTGTGAATCTGATTATCAGGCTTAAGGTCAATAAAAGCAAGAATAGTTTTAGTCTGGGGAGTTCTCCAGATCTCACAAGCAAGATATAGGTGAAAATGAATTTAGACTGAATTAAATTAGAGCAATAATTCAGCTACAGCAAATGGTTTTCAGTATTAGCAACCCAGAGACAGTGAAAGAAAACTGTAGATTTTGACAAATGTTGATGTTTCATAAATATGTCAGATACCAAGGTATTTTCATCTGGTTAAAGTCTTCTACGAACTTTTCATAAGTCTAGTTGATGAAGTTTGTGGTTTAAGTATCCACAAGTCGTCTTCCTTTCCCTCCACAGCTGTTACACTATGACATCCACTGTTTGGAAAAGAGGAGACACAGCTGGCTGCTTCTTCAGTGCTGTCATTGACCCTTACCCTGTCCATTAATTGTCCATCACTGGCAATATCTGCTCTCCTACCTCCTCATCAAACACTTCCATATCCAGATGTGCCTAATCAGTTCTCAGAGACATGATTGATGGAAAGTTGGCCACAAGTCCAGGTCTACGCCACGACGTGGCAAAGGATTTGTACACAGTACAGACAACGTCCACCCATTTAACAAACTCTCTGGCTGCAGTAGCTGGCATCTGTGATGCATTGTATCTGCAAAAGTATAGGATGGAAGGGAAGGGAGTAGTTATTATTCTTTGAAAGATATTGATAGGGGATGTGCTTTCTGTCTCAGAGTGAAAACCAAAGTAGTAGTAGAGGGGAACCAAGATGGAGGAGGAGATCCAGAGCTGTCTGCATGTTTGAGCAGAATAAGTTGGTCTTGAGAAGTGCCTTATATCACCAGAAAGAAATAAATCAGTCTGAAACAAACACTTCTGAGGCATCCAGATTTTGCTCCAAACAGTTAAATGATAAAAGGCTGCATCAAGTATAGGAAAAACTGCCAAAGAATCTTTCCAAGACTACAACTCTATTGTTTAAACCTCTGTTTTTAGAATAGCTCTGGCACAGACTTCGCCCAGGATAATGAACACTTTCAGAAACAATGCTGGGGTACAGTACAGGAGTTGGTGCTGGCCAGGGATTCTTCTCAGTATGAGACTTGAATATAACCATCTTACTCTGAAGGCCAAGAAAGTTCAGTAGTGTGAATAAGACATACCAGGCAGTTGGCTTCTGTTCCAGAGAGCACATTTAATTTATTAATACAGATTTCTGGGCTCCAAAGTTGAATGCTCCTATAGTTGCCATTGGTTCCAAAAAGGACAGAAGGCAATGTTTTCAAACTGTAAGTGATTCTTATTGTCTCCTGCAAGCAGCAGAGCAGCACAGCCCTGGGTATGTCTTAACATAGATTTTTCACTGGTAATGCAGCATCTAAAACCAGAGTGGAAACTTGTTTGCATCTTTTTTCTGTGCCTCTGAAGCTTAGATGTTAAATCAGATAGATGTAGGCAGGCACTGCTGCTTGCAATAGACAGCAGAACACAAAGAGATGGTAAACAGTGGTAAACCTGTGTTCAGATCAGATGGCAAATTCAATGTCCAGTGAACCGTTCATAGCCTGGACAGACCTTGACTTAATCTCATAATTTTAATATAACAAAACTTAAACTTGTATTGTACAGATGTCCCACTACCATATCCTGTTAAAACATTGAAGTAGGCATACTTCCTTTCACCTTGGATCGAATAAGAATGGATTTAAGAAAATGGTCTCATAACGTAAATGGCAAAGGACTTAGGGGAGCAGATGAATGGATCTTGAAATGCAAAGACGTGACCTGATCCTAGGTGGCAAAGCAACCTATGAGCATTTGAAAATAAATGTGACTTTCCATGGCAAAAGGAATGTTTGGAGTCCATATTTTTTGTCTGAAAACTTGACACAACTTTAATATGATTATGTAGTTACATAGTCATTCTTTGCTGTAGTCGTTTGGTTCGTTTTTTTTTTTTTTTGGCTTCGGGGAAAGGAAAAAGGACCAACAGGAGGAGATTAGAAAGGAGGATGGAGAGCAAGCTAAGTAAAGGAGTTCATGAGTGTTTACAAAGTTGGAAGTTCAACTAGAATATTTTGCACTGCAGACTTAAATTAGTTACATTTCTAACTCTTTCTTAAGAAAAGAGTCCAAATAAATAGACGGATGCATTTCATCAAATAGTACCTCTTCTTATGTCTACGAATTGTTCTTAAACTATATTTTTTTACTAAATATTACATAGTTCTTCGAGGAGGGAATTGTCCCAGACTGTGTATTTATCTATTAGTTCACAACATTTTAGTGGTCAATTATAAGTTAATACCGTCGTGTTTCTTGTTCTATTCTCGTTTAATATTAAGAGTTATTACTAAGCATTTTAAGCAATTATTAAGCAAAATTCTTCTGCTAAGAATTGTGAAATAACTCTTTACTTTCTAAACTACATGGCTAATTCCACAGTTTCTTGTAAGGGTGAAGCATTATATATCTTTCCTTGTGAAGACAGGGAATCATGGGACTCGGTAACAGACCTTAGGGAGCTGGACAAATTGGCAGTGTACAAAACAGTTGCTCTGAAAACAATCATGTCTCTAAACCATCAATTCTCATTCATATGTAATGTCATGATCCTGCTTCTACTGAAATAATTGATAAAGCCTTTCCTAATTCCACTGGGACTAAGACTGGTCTTTTGGGCTTCCATTCTGCAAACATGCACGCATATACTGAACAGACCTATTCACATGATTAAGTTAAGCATGCAAATAAGTCTTTTCACTTGCAGTTTGTACATTACTAATGTTTGGAAAATGGAAAAGTTACTTTTCTTCCTGAAACCATTAGTGTGAAAAATCCACTGTTTCCATTGATTGCAAAGGAAAGATATTGACTCATGAGCAGAAAACAGCCCATTTTTTTGGCGTGTGTGTGTTTTTAAGATCTTAAATATGAGAAATAGTGGTTACAAAGGGCTTTTGTCCCCACACAAGTTAGCTGCAGGAAGCACTTCATTAAGTTGTTTACTAGCCGTGGCCCTTTTCTTTCTAGATGAGTCTTGAAAATCCAGACAACCCTCAAGGAAATATATAAATCAAGAAAAATATATTTGAAGAGAATAATAAAAAAATATGTGCTACCAAGATGATATTGTTCAAAATTACTTGGTGAAAATTAATATCCTCCAGGAACAGGCTACTTTTTTAGGCATCGTGTAATATAAAGAGAAAAAAAAAAAGAAAGAAAAATGATGAAAGGACTTCCTTGCTTTTATATCTCATGCTACATGCTTTTTTCTTATATCTCTGCTCACAAACCACTCTTCTCTAAAAATGACTGGTATCCCATTTCCTCACTTTGAAACCTAGTGAATTGTACATATTAAATTTCTTGAATTACATGAACTCTCTACCCACTAATCCTGCTAAAATAGGAGGATTTATGCTAGCATCCATACCCGTAACGAATGCCAATATCTGCATTTTATCTAAGTAAACAAGGTTACCAGGGAATTAATTTTTTTTCCTGCTTTCCAGGAAATGTGGAATTCCTTTCTTTCAGCTGATAGATCGGCAGATATTGAAGTGGAAAGCTAGTGGGAATTAGTATGGTATTATTTCTGGGGAAAAGGTGTAGATCTGGCATAGACATTGTGCTCTAAGTGGTGGCTGGTGCTATTCTACCTGTTATGAGAGGGACTGAATTTGTCACTGTTGCTCTGGAGCTTGCAAGTGACTCTGTGTCTGATGCAAGGGGGAGTAGGTCTCTCCCCGGACCTCCATAACTGCTGAGAAGGTCCAGGGAGAGAAAATGAGCCTAAACATGGACCTGTGTTCACAAACTCAGATGTGGGATGTGAATCCTGAATTATCCTCTCCCAGTAAAAATTTGTTGACATTTTGTCTGTATATTTAATGCACATTGTACATACAGGACTTGGAGCAGGGCATAAAGCCATCATCTCCCTTGGAGCACTCACATATGAGCCTGTGATTATATTTCTGGTTTCACATTTCGTTTCTCACTTTTCCATTGAAATTAATCTTGGATTCTTTTCTGCAAGGTGTCTCAGCTTCAACCACTTTTCGTTGCTGCCACAGCAACATACGTGATGTGAACGAATATTTTCCAAGATCACAAACTTCAGCTTATTCAAAGGTTGATTTTGGTTTGCTTTTGGTCTAATAAATATTTGGTCAGAGTGGGCTATGGATTATCCTCCTCCAATATTCAAGGATCACCTCCTCCAAGCTCAGGAGTGGTCCATCCCAACAAAGAGGAAGTCAGGTAGGAACGCCAGGAGGCCTGCATGGATGAACAAGGAGCTCCTGGACCAACTTGGACACAAAAAGAAGGCCTACAGAGGATGGAAGCAAGGACAGGTAGCCTGGGAAGAATACAAAGATATTGTCTGAGTAAACAGAGGTCAGATTAGGAAAGCTAAAGCCCTGATAGAGTTAAGTCTGGCCAGGAACATCAAGGGCAACAAGAAAAACTTCTATACATATGTCAGTGACAAAAAGAGATCTAGGGAAAACCATGGGCCCTCTCCAGAAGGAAACAGGGGACCAGACTACCCAGGATATGGAGAAGGCTGAGTTACTTAATGACTTCTTTGCCTCAGTCTTCACTGGCAAGAGCTCCAGTTGCACAGCCCAAGTCACAGAAGGCAAAGGCAAGGACTGGAAGAATGAAGAACCGTCCTCTGTAGGAAAAGATTAGATTCGAGACCATCTAAAGATCCTGAAGGTGGACAAGTCCATGGGACCTGATGAGGTACATCTGTGGGTCCTGAGGGAACTGGCAGATGAAGTTGCTAAGCCGCTATCCATTAAATTTCAGAAGTTGTGGCAGTCTGGTGAAGTTCTCAATGACTGGAAAAGGGGTAACATAGCCCCCATCTTTAAAAAGGGAAAAAAAGAAGACCCAAGGAACTACAGGTCAGTCAGTCTCACCTCTGTGCCCAGCAAGATCATGGAGCAGATCCTCCTGGTGACTATTATGCTAAGGCACATGGAAAACAAGGAGGTGACTGGTGACAGCCAACATGGTTTCACTAAGGGCAAATCCTGCCTAACTAATTTGGTGGCCTTCTATGATGAGGTTACAGCGTTGATGGATAAGGAAAAAGCAACTACCTGGACTTATCCAAAGCATTTGATACTGTCCCACATGACATCCTTGTCTCTAAACTGGAGAGACATGGATTTGATGGATGGACCACTCGGTGGATAAGGAATTGGCTGGATGGTCACACTCAGAGAGTTGTGGTCAACGGTTCAATGTACAAGCGGAGGCCAGTGACGAGTGATGTTCCTCAGGGTCAGTACTGAGGCCAGTGCTATTTAACACCTTTGTTGGCAACATGGATGGTGGGATCTAGCGCACCCTCAGCAGGTTTGCTGATGATACCAAGCTGTGTGATGTTGTGGACACGCTGGAGGGAAGGGATGCCATCCAGAGGGACCTTGACAGGCTGTGTCAGGACCTTGACAGGCTTTTTGTGTGCTTACCTCTATAGTCCAGGGTATGGACTTTATACTGTGGAGAGCCTGAAATGTCTGTCACTGTTTCCTAGGACATCAGCCCTTCCTGTTCCCTGCAGGCAGCACAGAAAACTACTGCTTTATTTATTAAACATAGATTTTAAGAGATTTCTGGGAAAAGTTTTGTTACCTGCAGAGTGCATTGGGAATAGATGTCCTTCCAGCTTTTCTGAACAAAACAGCCCTACACAATTTTCTAATTTTCCAGAGTACTTCAGTTGACGACTTGAATGGCCTCATCTCTTACTGTGCTCCTCTAGTCACTTTAATTCTGCTGCCGGTTGGGAACTAAAATAAGTCTTTAAGATGCAATTGCAGCTCAGCTTACAAGAAATTGCTAAGTGATAGGAGTCAAAGTGGATTTATAAAAAATATCGGCTGCAGAACTTTGCTTCCTGGGACTTTCTCAGTACTCTTCAATACTCTTCAATAAATGCATAAAAACCCCAAAGAGTCAGATCAGCTGTTGCTTGGGAAAGAAAAGTAATGAATTATATGTAGAAAGAATTACCTTGGCTACCAAATGAACTATGTTTTTCCAAGTCCATTGCATCCCAACAGGTGGATGTCTCCAAAAGGCACCCAAGACGTGAGCATGGACTGCTGAATTCCCAGTCACCGCAATGGAGCTGCAAACAAGTGATTTGCCAGGTGCACCTCAGGATAAATAAGCCTTCTAGACCTGACTTGGTTCTTCGACTGCAAGTAAGCATAGATGATTAAAGACGGTGGATCTCAAAGACTAATGTGCTATCCTCCAACTAAGAAGCTTAAGTTTCCGAAAGTGTCAGAGACCTCTTGGGCTAAGGAGTTTTGTACTGGATCTTTCTGCTGCTATTAAAACTATGTAGTCTAAAGGCAGTCAAAAAGATGCAAACATTAACATTTTTCTGACAATCTTCAAAACAAAGTTTTATAAGCTCTTCGCATGCATTCCATATGTGATTAACCGGATTGTGGAGACCCGACCAGATTTTAGAGTGGAGAAATTTTTTCATGACTGCTAGGAAAATAAAATAAATTCTATTCTTCATTTTTGAGTTGTTAAGAGACCAGGTGGCCTTTTTAACTTTACTTTTTACAGTTTATATCTGGCCTTCACAGTGTAACTTTAAGGCCAAACTCAACTCACTAGGAAAGTGACTGAGAGATTCTTGTAAGTTGCTATGGGTATTGAATCAAGATAATGTGAATCAGTAAAAATCGACAACACAGGAAGATGTTATCTTTACATTTCTGCTGCATCACATAAACACACATTGTAATGTTATTATGTTTTTAGAGACCCATTTTATTAATTCGATATTTATTTATACTCTTTTGCTCTTTAGATTTGGCTCAAAATGCACATGTGTGTATGAAGGTATCTGTGCCACAAAAAAAAAGTTGTTTCGTTCATTTATTTACATGCTTATACGTATACAAATGTATGTGCATGTACACAAACATTGTCACTCTAGGAATTTTAGACACTTAAACTCAATGGAACTTCTTTTTAATATAATAACCTAATAACTGGTCGCAACCAAGTACTTCTGGGAGAATTTTTGTCATTTGTGCATTTGTCATAAAGAACAACAAAATGCATTTATTTATGGCTAATCAAGCTTTTTCCTTAAACATCTAACCTTATAAACATATCAGATGATATATTTCATTATTCAGTGTAAGATTACACCAATTTTTGAGCTGAAGCCCTACAAGCTAGAGTTTTAAGTGGTAATCAGCAATAATGTATTGCTTGTACCCTAATGTCACTATTGGTGATTTAGTGATTAATTATCTGACTGCTGTGTAGTGCTTAAAATAATCTAAACGTGTAGGGTAAATTAGTTGATCAGGAGAAAAGTCTGTCATGCAAATTCAGTTCTTACAGAACCTTCCTGTCACACTCATCAATGACAGCCTAAGTAGGTCACCAGAGTGGATGGCCCCTGTTAATTTATTTTCTCAGACATGTAATACATATTCATGATATCCTGCTGTTTGTCTGTCACCTCAAAGAAACCCTCCATCTCCTCCAAATTATAATTAATGAAAATATGCACAGTTAGGCTTAGGGGCTTGGAAGAAGAGATACTGGTATTATGTTGCAGGGGGTTGCAAGGTATTGGTATCAGCAGTTGTTTGCTAATGTGGCAGAGGAAAAATATTACTTTCCCCAGTGCCTTCTCTTTTCCTTCTGCCAAACGACAGATGTATAAGATCATGTTATAAAAAGAAAAAATTTTTTAAAAAAGGGTGTGTGTATAGATATATATACACATAAATATACAGAAGCATTACTCACAGAGGAGCTTTTAGTACCATACTATTCTAATCTAAATAAATTCTATATGGAAGCTATCCGCACACACTCATATTATTCAAAACTACTTGCCTATTTGCTTAGGTCGAGCACTTTTTGATGAATATGCCTTTTTATCCAGAGTTATCCGTATTAATGCCAGAAATCACCATGGCATTATATGGTATAGGAAAAGATACATCGCGTGTACTTTTTTATAATATCTTACAGATCTAAACAAATTCACCTTGTACCCAAACTAGTGAAAAGACAGAGGTAAAAACATGCAAACAAATGCACATTACTACAGGAGTAAAGGCAATAGCAATGAGATAAATTGTATAGTCATATGATAAATTGCTAAACCGTGCTATAAATAAAATTCATCTCATGTTTCTTCAACTTATCAGTTACCTTTGACTGTCTCATCTTTTTCCTGCCACTAATCCATCTCCTCTAAGACTGGCTTGAATATTCCACACCTCTGCTCAGATTCAGACAACTGTCTGTTACGAAAGAAGAAAATCCTGCTACCAAAGAAGAGGTTGTTCCATATGGAGCTTTTCCAGCACTTACATCTGACAAAAACCCAAAATGTGTAACTCTGAGTCCTGGAAAAGTTGTTATTATTGTGTTAAATGTTACTCTGGGCTGTGATTCTTATCAGAATCACAGGTCTACTTTCAAAATGTTATAGGTAATTTGTGTGTAATAGCATCTTTGTTTCAATGCTGTCCTTACTTCCTGTTAATGAATAAAAACTGAGTTTGATTTTACCAAAACATACAATTTTAAATGTGAAATTTATGTACGTGTTTGCAGTCATTTTGAATTCTTTCTGGTCAGAAGGTGGGGCTTTAATACAGGAAAATAACAGAAATAATAATTTTTTAACAGTTCTACACATTTGAAAAAGAATTCTTCTCTTCTGTTGATAATATGTGAGAAATTTATGAAAGTGAAATGGAAGGATTTTATTGCTGACCTGCATGACTGACTTGTGGCTTTGTCACTCATAAATAATGTATTCAGCCCCAACTCATGCCACTGAAACATTTATACCACAACACATCATTGTGTATGTTACATAAATATTTATTACAATGAATTATTAAAATGAGCAATGAATATTTATTCTTTTTTGCAGCATGACTATATGCATGTATGTATATTCTGTGTTTATATAGATGTGCACATACAAAAATATTTAGGTAGCTCTATGTACATGGATATACATGGATATACATGTATATAGGTTCTCCCATATATGTGTACTGTCATGTATATACATCCATCTATACACATACGGACATCTGAATGTACACACACAGTTGTAATTCTGGGAGGCTGTAAACATTATTTATAAATAGAAGCATCCACATGAAAGGTGGAATTATGTACATTTAATATTTTTTTATTATCTATGATTAATTCTGACAGGTTCATGGCTTAGCTGCAACTATCATAACAAAGGCAGGGCAAAGGCCTCAGTTGAACAGCATCCAAGACTCTGAGAATACGACGTCTTTCATTAGCCAAGATTTACAACACAGGAGAACTCTTTCAGCCACTGTTTTCACACGTTTGTCCGCTTATAGCAAAAAACCCCACAACTTTACTGTACAGCTTTTGTGATACTCAAAATGCATTTAAAGGAACAATGTTAGACTGTGATTCAGATGGCTCCCTACAACAGATGCCTGTTGAATGCTGGAGCCTGTCTGGGTGCATCTATCTAATCATATCTGATTTCATAGACTGTTGGCACATTTTTTACAAATTTGCCAGGAAATCATATGACAGCACAGAGAGAGAATAGAGAGAAAGTTATGACCAGTGCTAGGGGAACACAGGCGAGGGAAAGAGCTTGGGAACCAGACATGAGATGCATTTGCCAGTCTTTGAGAAACTTTTCATTGCATACCATGACATAAAACATTCCAAAGCGGGATACGCATTTGAAATATTAATAGGAATGCATCAGCCTACATAGACAGCCACTTATTTCCCCATTTTCTATGTACAAAGCAAAGGATTAACACCACTGGCAATATTTGTGTCAGGCCATACTGATTAATTTAATATTCTGATTGGATGAGCAGCAGAGCTTTAACGGCTGTTAACTTTCTGGCAAGCAGTGCTGAGAAGGTGATAATGAGATTAACATTTGGAGGACCTGATTTGCTTTTGCGCTGTATTTAATTACTACTTTGACATCAACTGGTATGCACTATGGATTGTGCAGATATGCTGATAGATATCCATATTTGCTAAGCTATAATATTGGCTTTAAATAAATGTGTTAAGTTCTGTGATTTCAAAAATACTTTGCACAAGACTTGAAAAATATGTAATCTTATGCTCAATTAATAGCACCTTAAAGAGAGTATTTGGAGTAAGCAGAGTGCCTACAGGGAATGAAAAAAGGGATTGATCCACAAAGTTGTACATTAGAGGCCAAGAAATATAGCAATAAAGTGAAGGGTGCCAAATGTTGACTTAGCTGATCAAGCAGACTTAGATTTTGCAAAGGAAATTGAAACAAATCTTAAAAAGATCCTGAACTCTATCAATAAAAGCAGAACAGACAGTAAAAGGAGACATTAGTGCAGTCAAGTCTGACTAAAGATTTTAGCATTTCTTCCTCTAAAAAAGGAACCATGATTTGGCTCACTCTTCAGGAAGATTCTGTAGGAGCTTAATAATGTTATGTTAAAGCTGAGGCTGGATTTTAAAAGATGAAGCAATTAAGAACACGAGTTAAACAACAAATCAAAAATGCAGCAATTCCCTAAACCAACTCATAATTGCTTAACCTGGTTTCCTGAACAAGTGGAACATGATATCGTCCAGTTGTGAATGAAAAGAGAAAAGACAACAGGTCAGGCTATCAAGTTGAAAGGAATTTTTTACAGAAATGATGAATAATTGCACTTGGGACTAGTCTTAAAGACTTTTTAAATAAGATGTTTCTAAAGGCAGGAAGATGACATTTGCTGAATGAAAATTTGAATTTATACATAAAAACTCATGTTGTTGTTATTTAATTTACCAAAAAAGCTTACTAGGACTATGATGTATTTATAAGCAGTCCAGAATTTGAGGAAGTATAGTGTTTTAGATGTGTATCTTCTAAACACACACTTTGTATTTGTTTGTACAAAATCATATACATTGTTCTCAATTTTCAATGACTGAGCAAACCATATATTTAATTATCTTGACCTCCATGAATGAATCTCAAGAGCGGCCTCCTTTTAGACAGCTATTGTTTTGGATCCAACTTCAAGCTGAAACAATCGTGGAAAAAAACAGAGCGCACTGGGACTGTTAATACATACTGAGTATGTCCTTCAGGACCATTCTCATCTCAATAGCAGATGTGTTGGAAAGCAGGAAATAGAGAGAATCCAATTGACATATATACAAAAGCCCATTTTACAGTTCTACAACTGCAAATGCAATTTTCACACACTGTGTAAGTTCATTTACACTGTTAGTGCAGTGAAAAAGGCCTTGGGCTAAATGAGAACCAGGATTTTTTCTTCAGGTACTGTTGTCTCTTTGTAATAGTTAATTGATATCCTTTGTAGCTCTCCTCTGCTGATGAAGTAGGGGTGGTCTAGATGTCAAAGGTCAGGTTCACCAAAAGAGACCCTGGGATTATTTTCTTTCTCTTCTATTGATTACTTGTGTTATATTAAGCATATTATTTATTTAAATCTAACTTACATTTTTAATATTTTCCTCCCCACAATACCAAAAAATTTGGTCATTGATTTGGGACCAATTATATAAAATGACAGCACTCATAGTTGGAGTACTAGATAGTACTCCTGGGGTGATTTATAGATCCCCACTACTTTCCCCTCAGTTTTGTGGAAACTGATACTTTCCAAAGAAATCATCCAGTTTCGGCCTTTGCCACAGTTTGAGCTTTGATGTCAACTTCACAGAAGCTATTTGTCATAACTTCAAAGCTAAAACAGTCAAATGGGACAGATAGCCCTAAGCCAACTGAAGGAGGATCTATCGAGTCACTGTGACTAGATATGTAACACAGGAGGTTGTGCTAAAGGATTCCACAGCACATTTCAGGAAATCTATCATCATCCTGACATGCTGGGAACACGATGTATCTGCTGCACGCGTCCAGCAAAAGGGTGATAAATTTTATGCTTCTGGGATTCTTCAGATTTGCTGTGCATATGTCATGGTTTTCATGTATATGAATAAAACCACAAATTTTTTAATGTCCATAAGGGTAAACAATGTCATAATCTGAAACTGATTAAGCCATCACTTCCTACACTTCCTTCAAATTCCTTTCTAAATGACCAGGGCTCAATCTTCCTTCAACTGCATACCTGTCAGGACCAACAAGAGAAATAAATTTCCGTAAGGCAAGAATGATATCAATAATCAATGATGCTTAAGCAGTTGAGTCCACTTTGCTAGGTCTTGAACTTCTGGTTCAAATCCGTGGTGCATTCCTAGGAAATCTTAAAACTGTTAAAAAAAAAAACAACTTAGAAAATATCTACAGTACAACCTGAAAGTGTTCAGACTGAATTTTGGTTCTTTGGCACTATGAAAATAAAATTGTCTAAATTTTTTTTGAACGACTTTGCTGACTGATGAGAGGTAGACATCTTCTTCAGGACTCTTTTACTGAAAAACCTGCCATGGAGATTGCAGAGAGATTTTCTGAGTTGTTAAGGAGACCGACTAACAGTATAGTGAAGAAATTATAAACTTCATGAATCTTTCTAGATCTAGCAATCAAACCAAGAAATACTGTAAAGAGCAGGATAACAGTGTTACTAATTTTAAGAAAGATTATTGCTCAATAATACATAAAGAATGGGCAAACTTGCATTTGAGCAGTAGTATTAGCTTGTGCTGAAGTGTCCTTCCTCATTGCATATTTATATTCCTAACAGTGTTTTTCCAGTCAAACCCTGGGCACTACACATCTGTCTGCCCACTATAAGCCTTTTTTTTTTTTTCTCTTTTTGTTTACTTCACTAATATTTGAAACGCAATCCAAGGCATCTTGCTTATTAAACTGGAGAGACTACAAATTTGCTTTTGAACAATTGGAGCTAATTGTCTGAGACAATTTACATCCATCAGCACAGTGTTTTATGGCTTTCAGACTCAGTGTAAAATGAATAAATAAGAGAGCTGAAGTCATTATTCTCCTTTATTACTGGAGATGTGCTGGCTAATCTGAGAGTAATTTGAATGCTAGAGGCCCATCAAACACTGGACATCTGTCAAGCTCTAGCTTCAGCCGCTAGTTCACAATCTGTGCCACTTAGTAGCCTCCTCTTTTTCTGTCTGGAACATTTCCCAGGCAAAAACAAAAGTTAGAGTTAGTTATTTAGCATGTGTATTTTTTATTTTCTTGTTTGAATAATTATTTGGAAAGATGTATAATTTTACTTTTTGGTTAAGCCTGGTAAAGACTTAATTTTCATGCTGTTGGAGAGTGATGCTTTGGTAAATTTTTCTAAGACTATGTTAGCACCAATATCAGGTAGAAATCAGAGAAATAAGGACCATCTGTCAATTGCCACTATCTGTTTCCCTCATCTTCACATAGGTTATAGCTGCAGTACACAGAGCAACAGAACTGTGAAGGAAAACAACAAATGGACAATTGACGTGGGGCGGGTGAGGGATACAGGTCTAGGAGGTAGACCGTAAAAAATATCTGTGGGGCACAGAGAGACTCAGCAGCAGAGGAAACAACATTTGAGGGATATAGGGAAAATAAGGGTGCAAAATAGCCTGGCAAGAGAGAAAAAGAAACCAAAGACAATGTTTATAACTCAAAATTTGGAAATGCTTGGTGAAAACTAGCAGAAAAAAGAGGAGACTTGGAAAGAGAGAAGTAACATTAGGAATGGAAAAGGAAACACATAGAGAAAATGAGGTAACTAGGACTGAGACATCATAAGGAGGGAAATGAAAAAGGACAGGCCATACCAAAGATGTAGAAAAGTTCACGTAGGGAGAAGCATATCATCTGTTACATGAAAAAATAACATCTTATTTTTCATTCGGAAGAACATAACCTTGGCCTTATATTCAAGGAAATCTCTGAAAAAAACACAACTGCAGACGGTACAGTCACTTCTGTAATGCTTAGCTGGTATCAGAAATTCCATAGTAGACACAGGTATGCTATATTCTCCCTATTTCTCCTCGTCTTTCTCCAGGGCAATAAATCTCTCTATATTGGAAAATGTCCGGACAGGAATTGCCATTTGTGTCTCCAACACTCTGACATGGTGTTGGGCTATGGCTACAGAGTTCAGAGAAGGAGCAAGCTGTCAGAAATCACCTGGTGTCAGAAGAAGCTTCCTTCCAGGGCCGCAAAAACTCCACAGACTTCCTCATGTCTGATACCAGGCAGCCTACATAAATCCTGAGATTTCATGCCAAAACTCTGGATATTCTTACCATACAGATCACTTACTGACTTAACTGAAGTGTGTCTGGGTCTTAGTGCCATTTAGCAAGGAGACCATATTGTCTCATTATTGTCTCATGGGATACACTAAACAGTGGATCGCAACGCATTTTTTTTAATATCACTAAGTATTCTATTTAATTTTATCATGCCCCCTTCTATTAATTCCCATTTAAAATAAACTATCTCATTCTTTCTATGAATGTTATGAAATTCATTGCACAGCTTTAATAATTCTTGCTGCCCTTTCCTAAATTATCTTTTATTCTTTTGTCTCTGTTTTGACCAGGACTTAACACAGTATTTCAGATGCAGAGCTAACAGTGGATATATGTTGTATTATTACATCTATCAAGTATTCCTTCTTAAGTAATCAAACCTAACCACTTGGAGAATCCGTGATGCAAATGTCCATGAGGAATTTTCACTCTCATGGTTATGAAAGTGCTTTCTGCTGGTTTATTCATATTAGCAAGCTTTTTCAGAAATATCCATAGGGCCAAACAAATGTTCCTGCCAATCATCAACTTTGAAACACAGATTATTTTTTCCACATTTAATGCCACATGTATCTTTTATTCCTTCATCTAGCAAAATTTACCTATGCCCATTAGTCATAAATTTTACAAAATTCAGCAAATTTGTGACACTGAATTTTCTTTAGGAATGTACAAACATGGCTATAAAATGTAAAAAGCAAAACTAAATTAAGCTGAGCCAGAAACCTCTTTTTCTGCTTAATCTTATAACAGTTAAAATCTAGTTTGCTTTGTCTTTAGTATAATTTGAATGCAAATTTGTCCCCAAATCCAGAATTTGCTTTACGATGTAATAATTATGTTGATATGGAAAGAATGGAATATTATACTGCCTTGTTCTTAAGGAACTGTAATTGGGTCCTTCTGAATTAGAATGTGCATTTCTGAGGACTGATGCATAGTCTGATATCTAACGACTTGCTTGGAGGTTCTAGGTCACGTGTTGGTGTCGTTGTTATCAATAGTAATGCATTACAGAGCCTGATTTACACAAGTGTATCATGTTTCTCTATACATGTAAGTTTCTCTATACATCAAGAAAGTTTCCTGGTGCTGTTCATTCATCGTCTGTGATGCAGAGATGTTGAGATGGTAGAGCAGTCACTGTGTTTGGACTGAAGCCACCTAACATTCTCCTAGGCAATTCTATTGCACAGTTTGAGATCATTTCCTGATGACAGTCTGCATGATGCTACTGTCTTCTGGAGGGTAATAGAAGGTATTAGCATGACTGCACTATGTGTCATCCAGTTGGCTGCAGCACCAGTGAACTGATATTGAAGTCCCTAGGTATATTACGACCACTATATAGATGTAGCTTGTGCACTGGCTGATGTACTACACAAAGCAATAAATGGTTATTTCTAAAAGAGATTGCTGTGAAAAGGGAAAGAAACAGTAATATCTCCTTATAACTAATAAGAAACTGTGAGATGAGTGACTGATATTTTATGAAAACCAATTAGACACATCAAAATAAATCACTTGATTTTTACAGAGCTAAGCTTACAAGATGCATAGCCCTTCTCAAAGCTTGTCAGTAAACATCATAAGACAGAAATAAAAGAAAAAAGCCCCTGGATTTTGGATAAGCTGAAAATATAGAGCCTTGTTGTGGTGGAAAATCGAGTTGTTTTGATAAAATGGTCTCTAATTTCTACAAGAAATCATCAACTACTGGGGAACTTAGTCCTGCTTCCTGGATCCACAGAGGTACTGCTGACATTTGCAAATACAGTCTCTCCTAAAGGGTGAAGGGTGAATATGACTCGGATTATCCACTGCTAAAATATAGCCCATATTTTTTTTTACATATTAGAGTTAATGTGCCTTAAGACTTAATTTATAGTAGGTAAAATGCTTTGAGATTTTGAAAGATTCAGAAGTGTGACATTGCTTTTTTAACTGCACGTCTTTAATGATAATCCTTCAGCAGTCAAATTACAATACATAATACGTATGGGTTTTTTTGCGAATTGTCTTTTATTTTCAAAAGTAGATTGCTGAAAACAAAAAGAGCAAAGGGAAAGCTTAATAAATCTGTTTGTAAGTGATTTTCTACTGAACTCAAGAATTTACACCATTGTAGCTGTGATCAGAATATAACTTAGATTAAAATTCATTTTAGCACAGATTGATGTTACTTTAGTGACCTATGCAAAGCATGAAAGAGAGATGACTAATAGTAATCTCTGTTTGAGAAATGATGTGTCAGGTACAGTATGAAGCAAATGATCCTCTGAGGTTGTACATCAATTAGACATGTACAATAATTGTGCAGGGATAAGGATTTGTGAATGATTTTTAAAATAATCAGGAAGTCATCAAAACCTGTAACAGTAATAGACTAGATCCCTGCAATCTCAGGGTTCACTGATCCATATCTTCAGGTTATGGTCTGACTTTAGTGGATCTGCAGATTAACAGTAGCTGAGGGTCTGGCCCCTAAACTAATATGTGCGTGGTTTTTTTTCCTGCATCAGATGCCGGGGATTATGCAGTCCTCTTTTAGGTAGTGGTCAGGAGCAGCTGCTTAGGGAAAGGGTATCAAAATCAAGCTAAATGTAGTTTCCTTGACCTTCTGGCAATAGAGGTTGCATCTGAAAACGGACCCCTGAAAATAGACTCTGTTAGGTGCAAGCAAAGGAGGGAGATCTATCTGCTTGGATGGTGTCATACAACCGAACATTATCATGCTGTTAGATTTTAGCTGTGCCAATTTACTCCCAGGTTCTGTCTTCCACTTATCCACATGCATAATGGTTAGTTTATTCCGTCTCTGTTATTGCAATGAAGAGTCAGCTCCCTTCCTAAAGCAAATCTGGTTTTTTATTCCTGGAAACACTTTGCATTAGGCTGACCTCAGTATTACCCAGTTTGGAAATGCGTACCTATTTGACTCCCTTCATCCTATACAATCCTCTAGACCCATCTGATTCTCAAAAAATTTCCAAATACTCTGTGCTATTAACTGAAGTATGTCAGTCCTGGTAGTTCATGTATAGTAAAAATGGAAGGAAAGTGATGTCAGCAGCGTCTCCATGCCTCTGTATTTGCATTTAATGTAGGAATGTGTCTCACAATATTTCTATTACATTTAGAGGAGGATACTTCAACTCAAGATTACACATAGGGAGATACCAAGAGGCTACCTTAATTCTGGATTATTCATCTGCTTGGGTAGGCCAATGTCTTTCATTATCTTATTGCATAGATTGGTCTTTTGGCAATAACTAAAGCTAGGGATTAAGGGTCTGGTGTCTACTGAATTGAAAGCAAATCTAGAGCTGGATTTTGTGGTGTTCAAGGAGTTAGGGAGCTGGTGCTAAAAATCCATATCTTCTCTTTTTCTGTAAAGATTAGTCCTTATAATAAAAAGTTCCCAGGTTTAGGATAGAGTTTGGTAATATAAACCCTAATTAATGTAATTCATTACTGGGTTCCCCAAGGCCCCAGAACTAGCTAGACAGAGGTATTCAGAATTTCTAAAACTTTCTCATTCCTGTAATCTGTTTGATAATTTTTACAGGCCCTGGAGAAAGGGAATGGATACTGTTGAAGAGGATCAGAGCTGGTGGGTTTTTTTCTTTTACTTTCTTTTTATTTTTCTTTTTCTCTTTTTGGCAGTTACCAATCCATTTGGCATCATAATGTTTGGATTAGATCTGGGATTAAGGTTTAGTAAGAGCAAATCACTCTGCTACAATTAACTTTAGGCTCAGGCTGAGAATTCATGTAGAATTGTGACTATAATTGTCAAAAGTTCAGTTCATTACTGTAGAGTCCGAAGTTAGAAAGAGGGAATGCTGTCATAGAAGACTATATCACATGTTTCATTCAGTGCAGGCTGTAAGTAGAGACTGGAGTAGAATGTGAGTTTGGGGAGGGATATTGGGAACACAACTTTCAAAATTCCATTTTATTAGCAGTCACTGGGGCCCATCCAAAATTAGGGAAAGGTTCGACGAGTCATGCCCTCTTGTAAGGTACAATTAGTCCTTCAATAATTAAAGTTAAGTTTAATTAGGGTTAGAATTCCAGGGTTGTTGTAGGGTTAGAATTTGAAGAATGCATACATTCAGAGGCATGATTACTTCTGGATTCAAAAGTGCCTGCAGGACTAGGAAGAGGGCCATGGTGTTAATAGGATCGAAATAATAGGATCGCATTTAGCTCAGGGATTTATTTCCTGGCTCTAAGTTACCATTATAGTAAGGATAGGGGTAGGAATAAAAGCACTTGAAAATCCATACTTTCAAGCTTACTAGTGAGACTTTCAAGGACTGCAGAGTCATGAAAGTTGGGTCTCTTCAGAGATGTGGGTGTTTACATGAACTGCGAGAGTGGTTAAGGGTCTTATGATTACAGCATGATTATCTAATTCATTTGGGAGCCATTATTTTGGTGCACACTGCAGAGTTCAACCAGATTAGGAAGCTGGTTTTTATCAGACGTATTCTTCCTTACGAGTCTTCCCACTCACAGGATGTGAGGGCTCTGCACAGTTTGTAGGGTTTGGGTTTGGGAATAATAACCTTCATTGGTCCCACTTCATCAACATATCTGCCAGAATTTATGAGTGAAAAAAGGGTTAGTATTCATAACTATCACGGCCTGATCTTTCTTTAAGACCATGGATAGATACCTTCAAGATGGGATTTAAGGTTAAAGAGTCGTGTTAGCACATAATCTGGGTGCTCACAGTAGCAGAGAAAGAACATCAAGAAAGGTGACGGTGGCAGTTCTTTTGTAAACCTAGTACTGTCAGTGACCATCATCAGGACTCATTCTGGTGGTGAAATAGTGTTGACGATGGTGTCTCCTTTTCAAGCTGCACAGGAGTGCTTGCAGTGATGATATCCACAGTTGAGGGTAGGAGGTAGGAAGTGCAGTATGCAGGCAAAAAGTTGATGATGCTGGGGGAGAATCCCAGGCTCCCCTGCTGCTCTCCCACATCACACAAGGTGGAAACGGTGATCCTTCCCCCCTCTTCACTCTGCATCCACCATGGAAGTGTGCTCTTCAGTGCAGGATGGAGGTCCAAGGTCCATGTGAGCTGAGGGCAGTGGTGTGTTTTTCAGAGACCAGTAAGATGTGAAGGGGGATGGTCTTGAAGGACTACCACATTTTCTTCTCATGTGATGGACAAGCCAGTGCCCTGGAGACAGGGGTAGGGCCATGGAATGGGTATGAGAAGCTGATTCCTGGGTGTGTTGGGTAGCATGCTAACTTGAGAAGAAGGAATTTACTTGTTGAATACAGCTACACCTCTCTTGACTGTGATGTGGAGGTTGTCTCTGAGCACCTAAGACCGAGAGGTGGATTTGGGTCACAGTTTGAAAAGCTGCCTCTCCTGAGACCAGATTTTTGATGTTTGAGATGGTTCTGAGAGTGATTTTAGAGGTATCTTAAACTGAGTATCCCTCAGTTCACTTCTCAGGATAGTCAGCACGTGACTGCGTTATTAGATCTTCAGAAGATCCTGACCATTTTTGGATTCAGTTCCCTAACCTTAAATCTACAAGCTATTGTATTCTCTTCAGACACTCTGAAAAAGAAGGGGTTGAACTTCATGATGATCAGGGTACTACTGTTCAGATTCCTGTGTAAAGCTTAGCTGAGAAATTAGGAAGAGGTGAAGGTTCCAGGGAAAGCTGGAACCTTGTAGCTTTAAGGGAACTGTGCTTGAGTCACAAAAATTAATATATTATCTATGGTTTTCAACCACCCCATCTACTGAAGTAAGCATTTGTCTCAGGTTGTATTCTGTCATTTCAAAAGACTGGTGTTTTTTTCTGAAACTCAGAGATTACTTACAGGGATTTAGAAGATCAGGGTCTGTCAAGTCACTCTTCCCATCCTGCTCTTACGGTAGCTGATATGCTAAAGATTTGAAGGCGAAATTGCTTTTGTATTATGAGTGGGCAATAAAAAGATATAGGAACTCAGTGTATTGGTATATTGTTAGGGTTTTGAAGTAGGAAAAAGATTGATCTTTAAGATTGTCATGTATCATCTTTCAGATGATGGACCCATCAAGTCTGTATGTATGGTTTTAAAAACAAAGGAGACACAATTAAGGTCAGGACTTGAAACTTAATTCTTAAGGGAACGGGTTCTGAGGGTAGTTGAACTCAGGAGAGTTCACATGTTACACACCATCAGGCCACATCTGCACCAGTTTTGGCAGCTGAGACCTTTCAGGAAGTTTAAGAACAAGGTGAGGATTCAGCTCAGAGTTAGAGCGTTTTTGTATCATACCTCAGAGGGTCTTGAGATTGAGTCAGAAGCTCATGTCCATCAATACTCTTAAGACATCTCTGTAAAGAGCTATTTCAAGTACGTGAAGATAAAGTGCCCAAAGTCGATGAAAGAGACCATTTAACAGAAAAAGATGTTTGAAATTAGGAAATGCGTCGAAACTCTTAAACAGATTGCCTCATAAGTCATAAACCAATAATTACAACTTCACTGGTTACAAAACAAAATTTAGTTAAGAACAGCTATAAAACTAAGAAAACTGTAAGTGTTAAAAGGAAAGAAAAGCAATGCAATTCAACTGATGAAGTTATAGCACATAAGAGAATCTATCACCACCAGAGTGAAAGATAATAACTTTAAACAACTCCTTGAATAATACTAAAAGAGAATATTTAGTAGGTGAAGAAATGGTAGAATTTCTAACTCTAATATTGCATGAAAGTTCTCTAGCGATAGATACTGTGAACATATCCAAATTAAATACCTTTTATGTCAGTAGTAATCTAATAGGAATATAGCATATACTGAATGGAATAGAAATCAACAGGGTGAAACTATACATGAGGAGTCATCACCGAGCAGTCGCATTTATAATCAGGTTCTGTTGGAAGTGCTATGCTAATTTAATGGCTCGGAAAAAAACATGAAAGTTACCTGGTATTACAGATGATGCAATGATTGAGGACAGGTGACTAGTTCAGAATAATCTGAATCACGTGGACACTGGCAACAAGCAAGGTGCATAGTGGTATATCCAAACACAAATTTGTGCAGATGATAATGAAGGGTAGACTACTCTTGGAAGGACTGCAGGGGTCTCTCTGCCGGACTAGAGATTCAAAAAAAATGACTTTGGGACCATAGTAAAAATTTAAGCAAATATGTGCACCTGATTGCAGCAGGGCCAGTAGGGCTAATACCAAATTTACAGGGGAATCTGAGGAGGAAAATGTCTTAAGAATTTCCGTGCTTGCCACACTTTCAACAATTTCTTGCAAAATGTATTATCTCCCATGTAATCATCATTATGTTTTACTTTATAAACTTATCCAGTTTATATGTATTAATTTTGAACATGGTAAAAAATACCAAAGACTAATGGAGCTTGATAGCTTCCCCTTTGCTGAGATAATTTCAATATCTCTGATAACTTTCTCTCTTATAGTGTACTTTGTTTATCTTTTACATCTGACTTTTATGAATTTTAGCAACAGAAGATTATTCTCTCAGATTAAAGGACAATCAAGTGTGTCTTCATTCTGCTTAATCTAGGAATACAATCATAGTTGGATTTCTGGTTCCCATAGCTGAGATTGTAAAACACTGGGGATGTTTCCCTTCTGTAATGAGGGTGTGCTTATCAGCTTAGATTTGGGCGTATACCTGTGCATCTATTTCTAAGATTTCTAAGTACAGACAAGTTAATCCTTTGCAGAGAGATTCATAAAACCATAGAATCATACAATGGTTTGGGTTGGAAGGGATCTCAAAGATCACCTAGTTCTAATCCCCCTGCCATGGGCAGGGACACCTTCCACTACACCAGGTTGCTCAAAGCCTCATCCAACCTGGCCTTGAATGCTTCCAGGGATGGGGCAGCCACAACTTCTCTGGGCAACCTGTTCCAGTGCCTCACCACCCTCAGTGTAAAAAATTTCTTCCTTATATCTAATCTAAATCTCCCGTCTTTTGGTTTAAAGCCGTTATCCCTTGTCCTATCACCATATACCCTCGAAAAAGTCCCTCTCCAGCTTTCTTGTAGGCCCCCTTCAGGTACTGGAAGGCTGCTAAAAAGTGTCCCCGGAGCCTTCTCTTCTCCAGGCTGAACAGACCCAACTCTCTCAGCCTGTCTTCATAGGAGAGGTGCTCCAGCCCTCGGATCATCTTCGTGGCTCTCCTCTGGACTCGCTCCAGTAGCTCCATGTCCTTGTGTTGGGGGCTCCAGATCTGAACGCAGTACTCCCGGTATGGTCTCACGAGAGCAGAGTAGAGGGGCAGAATCACTTCCCTCGACCTGCTGGTCACACTTCTTTGGATGCAACCCAGGATATGGTTAGCTTTCTGGGCTTCCAGTGTACATTGCCAGCTCATGTTGAGCTTCTCATCCATCAGCACTCCCAAGTCCTTTTCCTCAGGGCTGCTCTCAACCCATTCTCCACCCAGCCTGTACTTATGCTTGGGATTGCCCTGACGCTCGTGCAGGACCTTGCACTTGGCCTTGTTGAACTTCATTATGTTCTCACAGGCCCACCTCTCCAGCCTATTAAGGTCCTTCAGGATGGCATCCCTTCCCTCCAGTGTGTCAACCACACCTCACACCATTCTGTGTGTTTCTCTCCACTTCTGCTCTCATTGACTGGACAATTTCAGTGATAGGACTGTATTTTTGCCTCTAATTAGAGGAGTCAACCTGAGGGGAAAAAAACCCACAAAATCCACATTTCCAAAAGAGGTCATTTGTCTTCACCGTTTATAGTGCACAATAAATACTGACTGCAACTATTGAGAGGATAAAATCTTATTTTTCCTTATTTCATGTAAATGATTATTGCTCTCAAGTGCTTAAACTGAGATATGTACTTTCAGGTGTGCAAATAATGATAATATTACTTTTTTATATTATACTAAAGTCACATTCCTGTATGCAAGCTTCATTTTTCTTACGATTAACTGTCATCAAATATGAAGACATATTGAGAAAACAGGTGGAATAATAGTTTTACTGGGAGAAATGTTTCTTCGAAAGGACTCTCATCAAGCGAGTTTTCATCTCAGGCTCTTGCAGCTCTGCATAACATGATAAAATTAAGGTTCAGTGAATTAACATTGAACTTCTTACAGCACTCCTTAAACAAAATGTATAGTGGATGAAATACTTGAAACAGGATTTAACAGATCCCATTCAGTTTTTAAGTGCAATTTCCCTTGTATCAGATGTGTTGAAGTTGTAGGACAGCTTATTACTTTAGACAGCCTCGATGACTTTCCAATGGAAGAAGAGTGGTCAGCACCTGGCAGAACAGGTTCAAGGAAGAGTGCAAAACGTTTTCGTAGGTATGACTCACTCACTCAATAGAATAAGAGCAACCTGATGATATGCTGACTTCAAGGAGTTTTGACATCACTGTGTCCGTGCCATGACAGAGGCGAAACTCTCTAGTTTACTAGTACAGTAAAAGGGAACCAAAAGTTATGAGCTTGGCAGGATTCCTGAAACTAGCAGCACTCAAATTAAAAGGAAGACAGCTCTTATTTTAATAAAAAGACAGAAGGTAGAGATAGGTGAACCATTTCAGGCACAGCAGTTTTTTACGTAACTTCTTCCATTTCTGATGCTGAAAACAAGATATTTCCCTGAGACTCTGCTATGACCAGAAGTGCTAACCTCTGTGTTCCCTGTATTTGACATGAAGACAGAGACAAAAGTCACTATTTAAAAAAAAATTATGTCTTACTATTCCAAAGGCAATATTTGAAGCACCAAGAGAAGCAAACAAAATGAAAAACTTTCATGTGAGCTTTTTGTCCGTTTTAGTATACTGTGAAAATGCGAACAGGCAATAGTCTTGGGATGAAAAAGGAACAATGGTCACACAGAAGAGCATCCCACTTTTGATATGGGCTTTTGAGCCCTATTTCTTCTAACCTTGTGTCCTAGATTTAATTAAAATTTGAAGAATTATGGTGCAATTGATTTATATATTTGATTTTACCCATTATGATTTGACGGAATAGTGAGATGTGAATAGAAAGCACAAATCTAATATGCCAATTATACAGGAGTGATGGTTCTCTTTTCCTTGTCTTTGTACAGCATCAAACCAGAAATAGTTGTTATTTTGCCTGGGCAAGGGACTTTGCAGAGATACTGACAGTTTGATCCTTTGACATTTAAATGAATAGGGCAAAAGCAGACTTCAGTGATTTTTGCTCTGGCTCTGGACTTGACAATAAGAGATCAAAGAAAGCTATAGAAGAGTGTGAAATGAAAGAGGTGGAGGGAAAAAGGAAAGGAAAGTAATGAGTATTGAATATTCAGTCATCAAGCATGATTAATACAAGTGATTTAAGAGCAAACATCTACAAAATAATAAAGCTTTGACTGTTTCCTGATACGGGATGTTATTAAACATGAATCAATAGTTGAAAACACACTTAGATCAGTCAAAACTTTGCAAGCAATAATAGAGTGTCAGGTTGATTATGGCAACACATTTAGACTGAATAAATCTTCAAGTACATTCTTTTTTGGCTAGTCACAAAAAGAGATCAAAAGCGCAAGCCTAGAAGGACTGATAGCTAAATGTTAATGTTACACTCAATTTATTTGTAGGGAGGTCACATTATATTAAAATTCTTTAGAACCATAGAATCATAGAATGGTTTGAGTTGGAAGGGTCCTCAAAGATCTCTAGTTCCAACCCCCCTGACATGGACAAGGACACCTTCCACTAGACAGCTTGCTCAAAGCCTCAGTCAACCTGGCCTGAACACTTCCAGGGGCGGGGGTATCCACTGCTTCTCTGAGCAACCTGTTCCAGTGCCTCACACCCTCAGAGGGAAGAATTTCTTCCTTAGATGTAGTCGAAATCTACTCTCCTTCAGTTTAAAGCCATTATCCCTTGTCCTATCACTACATGCCCTTGCAAAAAATCCCTCTCCAGCTTTCTTGTAGGCTCCCTTTAAATATTGGAAGGTTACTATAAGGTCTCCCCTGAGCCATCCTCTCTCCAGGCCGAAAAACCCCAACTCTTTCAGCCTGTCTTCACAGGAGAGGTGTTCCAGCCCTTGGATCATCTTTCTGGCCCTCCTCTGGACCTACTCCAAAAGGTCCATGTCCTCTGATGTTGGGGGCCCCAGAACTTAATGCATACTCCAGATGGGGTCTCATGAGCTCATGTTGAGTTTCTCATCAACCAACACTCCCAAATCCTTCTCCTGTGGGCTGCTCTCAATCCATTCTCCGCCCAGCCTGTGCTTGTGCTTGGCATTGCCCTGACCCATGTGCAGGACTTGACCTTGTTGAACTCATAAGGTTCGCATAGGCCACCTCTCCAGCCTATCAAGGTCCCTCTGGATGACATCCCTTCCCTCCATTGTGTTTGACCCCAACACACAGCTTGGTGTTGTCAGTAAACTTGCTGAGGACACATTCATCCCCACTGTCCATGTCACCGACAAAGGTGTTAAATATCACTGGTGCCCATACTGACCTCTGAGGAGCAACACTCATCACTGGTCTCCACTTGTACACAGAGTTTGTTGACTGGAACTCTTTGAGTGCGACCATCCAGCCAATTCCTTATGCACCAAGTGCTCCATCTGTCACATCCATGTCTCTCCAATTTAGAGACATGGATGTTGTGCAGGACAATGTCAAATGCTTTGGACAAGTCCAGTAGATGATGTCAGTTGTTCTTCCCTTAGCCACCATGCTGTAATCCTCATCATAGAAGGCCACCAAATTTGTCAGGAACCATTTGCCCTTAGTGAAGCCATGTTGGCTGCACCAATCACCTCCTTATTTTCCATGTGCCTAACATAGTCACCAGAGAATCTGCCTCTGATCTTGCTGGGCACAGAGATGAGACTGACTGGTCTGTAGTTCCTCGGGTCTTCCTTTTTTCCCTTTTTAAAGATGGGGGCTATGTTCTCCCCTTTTTCCAAGTCAGTAGGAACTTTACCAGACTTGCCACAAACTTTTTCAATATGATGGAGAATGTCTTAGCAACTTCAGCTGCAGTTCCCTCAGGATCCATGAATGCATTAATCAGGACCCTGGACTTGTGCATCTTCAGGTCCCTTAGTGGTTTCCAACCTCATGTTCTCCTACACTGGGCAAGTTCTTGATTCTCCCAGTCTGTGCCTTTGCCCTTCTGTGACTTGGGCTGTGCAGCTGGAGCTCTTGCCAGTGAAGACTGAGGCAAAGAAGTCATTTAGTACCTCAGCCTTCTCCATATTCTGGGTAACCAGGTCTCTCATTTCCTTCCAGAGAGGGTCCATATTTTCCCTAGTCCTCTGTGTATCACTGACATATCTATAGGAATTTTTCTTGTTGCCCTTGATGTCCCTGACCTCAGTTAACTCTATCAGGGCTTTAGCTTTCCTAACCTGATCTCTGGTTGCTCAGACAATTTCTCTTTATTCCTCCTGCAACATGTGCTCTGTTTCCACCCTCTGTAGACCTCCTTGTTGTGTTCGAGGTTGTCCAGGAGCTCCTTGTTCATCCAAGCAAGCCTCCTGGTGTTTTTGCCTGACTTCCTCTTTGTTGGATGGACTGCTCCTGAGCTTGGAGGAGGTGATCCTTGAATATTGACCAGCTTTCTTGTGCCCCTCTTCCTGCCAGGGCTTCATCCCATCATACTCTACCAAACAGATTCCTTAAGAGGCCATATTCTGCTCTCCTGAAGTCCAGAGTAGCGAGCTCGCTGTGTTTCCTCCTCGTTGCCCTAAGGATGTTGAATTCCACCATTTCATGGTCACTGCAGCCATGATTGCCCTTGAGCTTCGCATTCCTCTACAGCTTGTCCTTGTTAGTGAGAACAAGGTCCAGTATAGGGCCTCTCCTCATTGGTTACTCTATCACTTGGAGAAGAAAGTTATCATCAATGCATTCCAGGAACCTCCTGGATTGCTTATGCCCTTCTGTGTTGTCCCTCCAACAGATATCAACACGATTGAAGACCCATGAGGGACCAGGACTTGTGAACAGGAGGCTGCTCCTATCTGTCTATCGAGGACCTCATCCACTCAGTCTTCCTAGTTCCAGTGCCCTCTAGCAGACTTCCACTATAATGTCAGTTGTCCTCTGCCTTCCCTTTAATCCTAATCCATGAGCTCTCCATCAGCTCCTCATCCATCCCTAGATAGAGCTCCATGCCCTCCAGCTAGTTAATGAAATAGAGGATGGTACCTCCTCCTTGTTTCCTCCTGTCCTTCCATTCCAACACTGCAGTCATAGAAGCAATCCCACCATGTCTCTGTGATGCCAATAAGATCATAGCTCTGCAGGCATGCACACCTCTCTAACTCCTCTTGTCTATTCCCCATGCTACGTGCTTTTGCTGTGATGTTTTGATGTAGGGGGGTTCTGGTGGCAGGAGAGGGGATTTGCTCCCTGTGAATTCCCCTGGTTTTGGAGCTGGGTCAGACCCAGTTTCTGGCCACCGGATTGGGCCTCCCATCCCCCTCGGGGTTGAGCCAATCGGCACCTCTGCGAATTGCCCTATTTACGTTGGGACAAAGGAACCGGGAAAGGTGCTTTGCACAGGAATGAGGAGAGAAGGGAGGAGGGCGCTGCCCCCACTCCCCGGCTCCTGGCTGGGCGGCTGCCTGCACCGGGCCGGGCACCACCTGCTGAGGATGGCGGGGCGGCAGAGCCGCTTGGGGAACTCGGGGAGCGCCCCGCTCCCGGATGCCCACGGGCCGAAGTTCACCAGAGAGGACTGAGATCTGAGAGAAATGACACACAGACACCAGGTCAGTGAAGATGGAATGGGACGAGGTGTGCCGGAGCTGCGTCCCCTGCAAACCGGGGTGAGATGGCAGGTGGCCCCCTTGCAGCCGGGACAGACTCGGTGGAGCAGAGACCCACTCGCAGCCCATGGAGAAACCCACGTCGGAGAGAGGATGCCTGAGCCTGAGGACGGTCATGAAGCATGGGATGCACGACAAGGTAGAAATACATTTAAAGTCCGTGTGACGACCCACGCTGGAGTGAGTGACAACAGATCCCTAAGAATCCAGAGGACGTGTGGTAAAGCCCGAACTGGAGCAATCTGATGGGGAAGGATTGCATCCTGTGGGTAGGACTCACACTGGAGAAGTTTTGTGGATTTTCCTTGTGAGTAGGGAATCCATGGTGCACGGGAAAGGGTGTAAGGATTCCTCTTCCTTTAAGAAAAGGAGCGGCAGGAATAACATGGGATGAACTGACCTGCACTCCCCCATTCCCTGTCCTCCTGCACTGCTGGGGGAGGAGGTAGAGCTGGGAAGAAAAGGAAAGAGGGGGGGAGAGGGAAGGTGTTGGTTTTAAGATCTGGCTTTGTTTCTTTTTATCCTCTCACGTAACTGGTTTTGTTTCCCTTTGTCCTTTTAAGTAACCGTTAATAAATTGCTTTGCTTTAAGAAAGCCGAGTCTATTTTGCCCATGACCATGGTTGGTGGGTGCTCCTTCTCTGTTCTTGTCTCGACCTTCAGTCCTTTTTTTTTTTTTTTTTTTCTCCTCTCCCCTTCACTGGGGAAGGAGTGAGAGAGCGGCTGTTGTGGAGTTTAGTTGCCAGATTGGCCTAAACCACGACATTTGCGTAGAGGCTTTTAAGTTGGGCCCTTGACGAAGATGACTTCCTGGCTAGAATCTCTGGAACTCCTTTCTGCTGCTTTTTCAGGTGCTCTCAGCTTCTCTTGATCAAGGCTGCTATTGTCCAACTCCTCCTTCATTTAGTTTAAAGCCCTGTCAATGAACCCTGCTAGCTCATGAGCAAAGACCTTCTTCCCTCTTTGAGAAAGGTGAATCCCATCTGGCACTTGCAAGCCTCGTGCCATGTAGGTCCTCCATTATGGAAAAACCCAAAATTGTGGTGACGACACCAACCATGAGGCCATGTATTAATACACCGTGTCTATTTCTTCCAGTCTTGCTGCCTGTAAGTGGAAGGAGAGAGGAGAAAATAACCTGTGCTCCAGATTCCCTTATGAACCATTCCAAGGCCATGAAGCCTCTTTTTATTAGACTGTGCATTGCAACTTCATCATCACCTGCATAGAAGAGTAGTAATGGGTAATAATCCGAGGGCTGTACCAGGCTAGGAAGTTTTCTAGCGGTGTCCTGATTGTCCTGGTTTCAGCTGAGATAGAGTTGGTTTTATTATTAGTAGCTAGAGTAGCACTGTGTTTTGGATTTAGTGTGGGATTTGGTATGAAAATAATGTTTATAACACACTAATGTTTACAGTTGTTGATAAGACATCAAGGACTTTTCAACTTCCCATATTTTGTCAGTGTGCAGGTGCACAACGGGCTGTGAGGGAGCATAGCTGGAACAAATGATCCACAACTCCTAGTTTAAGATTTGAATTTAGGATTAAGATTGAGGCCCACATTGGCCAATGGAATATTGCATGTTATGCAACGTCATGCCCAATATAGATGAGGGTTGTCTGGGAAGTTCTCTCTCTCTCTTTGGATCTCTCTTCTCGGTCTCGCTCTTCTGGGATTGCGGTTTTGGGATTCTTTTCTTCAGAATTGCTAGTGATGACAGGATGGCAGTTTGTCAGTGGATGGTGAGCAATTACATTGTGCATCACTTGCTTGCATTTACTGTTATCATTTTCATATATTATATTTTAATTCTATTAGTATTTTAATCATTATAATTATTTATTTTATTTTAGTATTATTATTATAAGTTGTTCTTATCTCAAACGACAAGTCTTTCTTCCCTTTTGCCCTTTGGTTCTCTTCCTCTAACCCAGACCCCCCCAAAAAACAAAAATACCCACCTCAGTACCAGTAATAATAATAATAAAATAAAAACTCAGTTGTAAGATTGTGAAAAGTTTGTGTGACAGAGTGTATACTGAAGGTTTATCAATTTCCAACCTTGAGTAAAAAGAAGATATTTTCTCTATATCTTCATATCTTCTTAGGGACACAAAGATGATTAAGGGAGTGGAGCATCTCCCTTATGAGGAAAGGCTGAGGGAGCTGGGTCTCTTTAGCTTGGAGAAGAGGGAGACTGAGGGGAGACCTCATTAATGTTTATAGATATGCAAAGGGTGACTGTCATCTAGGTGGTCCTGCTCCAGCAGGGGGATTGGACTAGATGATCCTTTGAGGTCCCTTCCAATCCCTAACATTCTGTGATTCTGTGATTCTGTATATTTCTGCTAAGGCTTAAACTTAAAATGAAATTAGAAAAAATAATAATGTTCATCTTTTGCTATTGCAATGTCCCTAAATTCTTGGAAAAACAATATCACTTTAAAATATCAAATTAATTTTTTTTTTCAAAAACAGATATAAAAAATTAATTCAACATCTGATTTCTAATTAAATTATTTTTTGCAAATATTATACATTTTATAATTGCTTTACCTTATTAATACAAGTATAGCATTCTTAGGAGTCAGAAATCAGTGAAGTTTGATTTTGTAAATGCCAATATTTCCTGCTAGATGCCCCAAAACTTGACTATTCTGAGCACAGTGTACTGTTCCCACTTGTTGCCCATTCAGCGAAGTTCATATCTGCTTTTGTTGTCATCTTGTCCTATTCCCTCCACAGATTGGGAGCTATCACTCACTCCAAATTCTTCCAACGATGCTTATTCACTACTCTCTCCCTCCGTACTCTCTCCCTCCGTTCTTCTGTCTTTTGTGCTTTCCCGATAGCTCTCCACCTCTCTCAGATCTGTCCGGTCGTCATTCATCTTGTGCTGTCATTTAGGTGGCTGTTTTGTAAGTTTAAGTGCTGCTCTCTCACTGGGGAGCATTTTACGTCATTTACAGTGAGGCAAAGAGTAATCCAAGCTGAAGACCAAGAGAACTGAATTTGCTCCACTACACACATGTAGAACATGTTAAACCGAACTGAATTCACATGTGCTGTACAGCTCCTTCATGACAGCACTCAGGAGTTAACAGGTTCCAGCATGTCCACTTTCTTTCATTCCTTTTACTTTGCCTCTTTCTATTCACCCTCCTAACAATTTATTAATTTATTTTTTGCTAAAAAAGTACATTTTTGTGGCAATACTTAATGAGTAATTTTGTCCAAAGTTATTTGGGCGTTCATCCAATATATCTGGAGCATGCCACAATATAGAATCTTAAAAAAATCACCCAAAAAGCAACAGTAAAGATATAACAAGATTTTCACCTTAAAACACAGCTTCCTCCTCCACTCTCTGTGGAGTCACTTGGGCAACACAAGCTGTAGTTTAGGATCTGTTTCAGTTATCAGAATAGTGGGGAGAGAATGATGAATTTTGTGTTCATAATTGGTAGGATTCATTACAACAGAGTAATTCTGCTTATAAAGGGTATTTACGTACTGGCATGATGAAGTTGCTATTTCTGTATGAAATTTAAAGGTAAATTCAACCTAAGTCAGTTACAAAGTCATTTAACTCCAAGAAAATTTCATCCTTAGAATGAAATAGCCTTGTGGAAGGGTAAGGTGAGGAATGTAACCTTCAAAACAAAGTTGCTTGTTTTATGTGTTTGGATTTGGGGTTATTTTTTTGGAAAGTAGTCTTTTTATCTGCAGGCAGCTTCATGCGGTCTGTCATGGTCTTCCTGGTTTCCTTTGGTACTTTCCAGACACATTCCATACTCAGCCTTCCTTTTGTTGTGATTAAAGCACAGCTAGGCTACTTGCTACCCTTTCACACATACTTCTCCACGTAATGTTTTTATACTGTTCTGTATAAATTATGTCGCTAACATATATCACATTTTTGTCTGTGACATGGACAATGGGATTGAGTGCACCCTCAGAATGTTTGCCAACATCAAGCTGTGTGGTGTGTAGCAGGCCGAGAGAGGTGATTTTCCCCCTCTGCTCAGCTCTCATGAGACCCCATCTGGAATACTGCATTCAGCTCCAGGGTCCCCAACACAAGAAGGACATGGGCTGTTGGAGCGAGTCCAGAGGAGGGCCACAAAAATGATCAGAGGGCTGGAGCACCTCTGCCATGAAGATAGGCTGAGAGAGTTGGAGCTGTTGAGCCTGGAGAAGAGAAGGCTCCGGGGTGATCTTATTGCAGCTTCCCAGTACTTAAAAGAGGCCTACAGGAAGCTGGAGAGGGACTTTTTCCAAGGCATGTAGTGACAGGACAAGGGTCAATGGCTTTAACTGAGAGAGGGTAGATTTTGACTACACCTAAGGAAGAAATTCTTCCTCTGAGGGTGGTGAGGCACTGGAACAGATTGCCCAGAGATGTTGTGGCTGTCCCATTCCTGGAGATGTTCAAGGCCAGGTTGGATGAGGCTTTGAGCAACCTGTTGTAGTGGAGGGTTTCTCTGCCCATGGCAGGGGAGTTGGAACTAAATGATCTTTAAGGTCCCTTCCAACTCAAACCATTCCATCATTCTGTGATTTTATGAAGAGTAGAGGCTTTGTGGCTTTTCAATATAGTAATAAAAATGAAAGGCATTTTTGACCTTTTACTTCCATAGTTACGCTGAGTGACAACATACGAAAAATAAGCCTGTAGTTTAGAAACAGTATAAGAGATTCTGAGATACTAATACTGCTTTGCGTGTATATTGATGTATTAGTGTGTTGCATGGAGAAAAGCCTAATAATGTGATACTATTGACCACCACATCACATTCAAAGTATTTTTCTTTTGGTGATAGAGCTAGACCAGTCAGCTCTGGGGCCTATGTGATTAATATTTCCATCTAAATACTTGTATAAAACAGAAAATATTCTGTTTTCTACAATATTTGCCAATAATTCGCCAGTCTTTCACAGAGATTGCTGAAAAGCTGCATAATTCAAAATAAATCTATGGTTATCCAGTTTGTGGCTGGTCAGTGGAAGGAGAAACTGAAAATGTAAAAGTAAACAGAAAAAAAATATTGTTTGTATACCATAACAGTTTGCATGTATGTGTTTTATTTACATATATGTGTGTGTGTGTATGCCACTGTGAACTGCTGGATAGAGCTGGAACTGTTCCTTTATAATTTTATCATGGCTGAGCAATAACAGCCTTCCTTGAGTAAAGGAATGGAGACAAACACTAGCTTTTGGAGAGCAGCAAGGTCCGGCTGCATGTCCTCGCATCAGCTGTGAGGATGCAAATGGATTTTTGGTACAGAGAGGTAGCAAAGGCGAATCTACAGCAGCGCCATGGCTGTATCTGTCCCCTTGTTTTCAGTGGTTGGGAAGATTTGAAAGCTACTTCTGCTATGCTGAGAAAGGGAGAGTTACTGATGCTGTGTCAAGGGAGCCATGACTGACGGAGAGGTGCAACTTTGTTAATAAGCCCTGGAATTTTTTTCCTGGCACATTTGTGCTTTTGGAACAGCAAAATCTGAAGTTTTTGGTCTGCATTGCTGGGATGTTTCGACTGACCACTGTGTCCAAGATCCTGCCACAAGTAAAGTAGTGTGTGCTCGAAAATCTTTTATAAATAGACAAGTGAATTACCTATAGTCTGTCTTTGGAAGCTGTTCCAGTGAAGATGTGCAATATTTCTCTCAGATGGATCCTTTCAGTTGCAAGAAGGCAACAAGTCGATGCTGTGCTGGTTCAAAATGTGGTGCTGGGTACCCTATTATTGACAGGTAAAAAAGAAGGATACAGAATTTATTAGACAGCTTGCTTCTGCTTTGCTTCCTAATTAATCAGGTGATAAAAGCACCTAGTACTATAGTTCAGGTAAGACCATGGATAACAGCTAGTCCAAGTTTTAAAAGGATTAAATGAGCTGTGCTCTGCTAAAACAAAATGGAGTTGCTTTTGCCAACAGTTATACCCTTGCAGTCACTTGGAAGCCAGGAAGACCATGTGATGTTAGTGCCACCAAATTTAACCCATTATATACAAATCAAACAGGAATTTTCAGATAATGGGTAAATATCTCAGATAGAGTAAATGCACAAAGCTCTGTAGGAGCCAAGAGGTGTGAGCAGCTTTACACCCTATAGGAGTGCTGGCAGCAACATTTCAAAGGAAGGAAAGGTTGAGCCTGGACTTGGAAAAAGCTGGGATAACACCCTCAATGGAGACGTGCAAAGGTTGCGCTCCAGACAAAAACTCTTCTCCTCTTTTTTTTTATCTCTCCTCTCCTCTCCTCTCCTCTCCTCTCTCCTCTCCTCTCCTCTCCTCTCCTCTCCTCTCCTCTCCTCTCCTCTCCTCTCCTCTCCTCTCCTCTCCTCTCCTCTCCTCTCCTCTCCTCTCCTCTCCTCTCCTCTCCTCTCCTCTCCTCTCCTCCCTCTTCCTCTCCTCTCTCCTCTCCTCTCCTCCCTCCTCTCCTCTCTCTCCTCCCCTCTCCTCTCCTCTCCTCCTCTCCTCTCCTCTCCTTCCCTCCTTCCTTCCTTCCTTCCTTCCCTCCTTCCTTCCTTCCTTTCCCTTCCCTTCCTTCCTTCCTTCCTTCCTTCCTTCCTTCCTTCCTTCCTTCCTCCTTCCTTCTCCTTCCTTCCTCCTTCCTTCTTCCTCTTTCTTTCTTTCTTTCTTTCTTTCTTTCTTTCTTTCTTTCTTTCTTTCTTCTTTCTTTCTTTCTCTCAGTAGTTTCTTTCCATTGATTAAACTCAAATTGTTTTAAAGAAGAAATAAATTAACCAAGAAATTGGGATGTGGGCTGTACAGTGAGCAGCAAGCTACTACCCAACTGACCCCTTCATTTGCATTTCTACAAGTCTTTAACCATAACATCTCAAAGTCATTTTCAATGACAGGTCTGTGAAGAGATACAACAACTCTCTGAGGTAGTTATTTTATTAGCACTGTTTTAAACCTACATAGAGGACACTAAATTTTGGGCTGTAGCCAATACATTAAAGTATCAGCATGGTGTTCCCCAATGGCTCTCATACCTAGTCTTCTCTGTGGCTAATGTGGATCTAAATGCTAATGTAGTTGTATAATATGGGGTTCATCATACTTTTGACACCTGAAAACTAGGCATTTAAGATAAATTTATTATTCATGCTCCCCCTATGGTCAAGGAAAAGAGACACACTTTCAAAGGAATGATTCCTCCAGTCTAAAGATAGATGTTGGGTGCCTAAGATTTGTAGAGTGAACTGCCCCCAGGAGAAAAAAATCTTTTTACTTTAACTACAGATGGAGCCTTAGACAGCCAGCTTAGATTTGGGATGGACATGAGCATAGCTGAGGCAGACAACATCATAAAACTCATGGGTCAATGTCTTTATGATGCCTCTTCTCTAAATTTGGGAGTAAACCTCATAATATGAAACTTCAACTTCATATTGCATCTTGGTCATAGATTTCCAGCATGCTATGATCACATTGCACACCTCTCTTTGCTTCCCTGGCAAAATGGGAAAAAAATAAAAGTCCAACTCCTCAGGAGCACCGGGCATTCCATTTTATAAATACCAGAGGAGTTTTCAGATCAAATACTGACAGTAGCAAGACTGACTGTAGAACACTATAGACCAGTGTGCTACAACCTGTATGTGTATTAGTGTTTTAGCACAGGTACTGGCACCTCCATCCACACAAAATTAGTACTGGATAAAAGCCATGCAAGTCATTAAACAGAAAAGTAACAGCTGAAATATAAAGTTGCATGGGACTGAGTTGGTAAATTCTGCAATCTCACTTCTGTAAGGTGACCATTTTTACCAACTTTATAAGGCAATGGAGGAAAAAAATATGTAAGTGGTATTTCAGAGATTGACTCAGCTGAATGAATCAAATAACTATATTATTTATTGCAGCTCTTGATTTGTGAAAAATGTAATTGCTCAGCCTGCGCTCCCTTCTTCTCTCTTCTCTGTATTCCCTTCTCAATTTCTTCAACTATTTTAGACATTTAAATGTGAATTAAGTATCTTTTGTTTACATAGTATGTTTCATCATCCCAGCGCACTTCACAAATTTAAGAACGGAGTACAGAAATTCTGAGCCAGATTGCAGCTGGCTTTTCTTACACATGCAGGGCCAGACTTTTCCTCAAAACATCCCTCCTCCCAGCTGCAATCCATACAATCTTGTGACTGCAAAGAATATTATACACAAATACCACCTGGACAAAGAAGTGGCTACGAAGAGGAAATGTCATTCTCTGCTGCCTTATTTGACATCAAATGAGTGCTTCTTGCACAGGGGAGCACATACACAATTCTCTTTGCTGTATACTAGTATTATTTCCCTTGGAATCAGCTCACCAAAAAAAACCCTCAAATCACATGTAAGTCTGTGTATATATATGTGTGTGTATGTATAGATATATGTACAAATAGGTGTGTTTACTTTCTTCTAAGCATCATTTAAAATTAAAAAAATAATAAATGTTAGAGAATTTCCCGTCAAGGTCTGCTGTCAATAACATGTAGCAGCAATACACAACAGCTTAGGAAGAGAGTCTTCATTTGGCGTTGAAGCAATCAGGGGGCATTTTAGAGAGGTGAAATGTAATTACATTTTACAAACTGGATAATAATGCTTTCATAATTTCATTTGAATATTATCTTCATTACAACAGCTCTGCAGACTTTTGCAGGTGTGAATTTTTGAATACCCACAAGCTGGAAAACATAATTTATAACCTTTTAAGGTTAACCTAAGCTAAAATGAACAATACATATAAGCTTATGCTTATAGACTTGGAGCAATTTGAGCCTTTCAGCATGGAATAAGTGGAATTAGTTCTTTTGGCTAAGAAGCATTTTCAGTGCTCTTTAAAGGGACACCTAATAGCAATGAAAATTCAGGAGGGTATATGTGCACACAATATGCTATCCATGTGGTTTTTCTGATAGAGATTTTGGATATATCCTGTTGTATATCCCTTGAACAGCATGAACAGACATTTTAAAATTAATTCATCAACTGAAAAAAACACAACCAACCAACAAACAAATTCCTTGTGGAAATGAATTTTTGGAACTGTTGAGGGAAATATTGTTGCATTTGAGGATATGTCTTTGTGGAGCTAGAGCTGTTACATGTGTGATGCTTAAGCCAGCCTTCAAGAGGGATAAATTGTCTTTCTTTTCACCTGCAAAATAATCTGAAATGCGGTTGGCTTCAAAATAAATAGACCCACTCACAGAGATTGCTACCACTGCCTGACTATGAATCCTCTCTGCTGAGAACACTGCTTTCTTGGTGAGATTCAGGGGGAAAATGTCCATTTATGCCACTAGGATTTACATGTCTAAAATGCTTGTGACATGTGCAAAATACAACTGACTAAAAACTAAACTCAGAGATGAGGTTCTACGCCACAGGATTAAAGTAATGGGAGTAATCTGAATGGAAAGCATCTGACACGTTTTGGGCCAGCTGTCTGTAACTTGCCCCTTCTGTGCGAAGGTACTGTGTGGTCTCTGCTTCACTGCGTAATGCTGCAGCCATGCTACAAAGGCAAAGCTGAAAGCCAATATTCAAACGAGGCCCGAAACAGAAATACTATTTTTCTCCATTAGAGGGTGGTCCCTGCTCATCATGGTTCAATTCCACTGGCAGCAGGAGAAGACCTGCAATGCAGTCAGCTGCGTCGTAGATGAAACATGAATCAGGAGATGTCTGCATCCTTCCTTCTCACTGCGCTCCCTTTGAGCATCGCGATTAAAGGAAATAAGTGTACGTGGCCACAGGCCAAGTATGCACACACATACGTGCAGAACCTGTCTTCATGCATGTCTTATATATGCACACAAACGAGGGCACCTGCACAGGCATGTATTTGTACCAATAAGGCAGCTTAAAAACAGCTTTCAGCTTTGCCATAGCAGCTGTAGGGAAAGGAACTGAATTCACCATTGCAGAGTTATTTTTCTATCAATAACATCTACTTAATTTCAGCCATGCTAATGAACTGTACACATTTTAAAAGACATTTGGCATATGTATATATGTGCATATAAATGATGTATTAGCAATAAAATCTTTACATTAAGGTAAAATGGTTAGGAATTTGAAAGCTAGAGAATGCCAAAATGCTACTTGCCAAGCAAATCTTGCAACACTCTCGTGTGACTCTGAACAATATAAAAGCCTTTCACGACATGATTGCATTCATTATTGTAATACCCTAATTCCATGCAGGCAACGCTATTCATTCAGCATGTTTTCAACATATATATATATGGAGTAGGATTGTTCAATGTCTTTTTACAGCTCAAAGTTAATAATAAGAAAAAATTTCAATAGAATTTCCTACAGTACAACATACTATGGAATAAGTATTGCAATGAAATGTAAGAAAGAATTGCTGCTGGCATAATGAAACCACTTACACTTTCTATTTCATTAGCTTAATAGTAGTGAAACTGTCTCATTCACAGCATCGCCTATTGTGAATTGTACATGACATAAAATCCACAGAAAAGGTCTTTGAAGGTTTTTTTTTTTTTTGGCAATGGTGAAAACCGCAGTATCTGTTTGAATAAGGGCCAAAATAGAGAAAGTTGATCCCCAAAAGAGGTTGGACACTGAGCACCATGAAAGCAGACTGTTATAAACAGATGAAGATGGAAGTGCTGGGCAACAATGCTTCTGTTTTAAATTGACATCGCTCCACTAAAGGCACTTTAAACTAGCAGAGGCTCTGGTCCCTTATCACAGCCTGCACCTATGAATGCATTTAATTCTGCAAAAGTAATCTGGCAATGGAACCAATGAAGTAGTGAAATGTTTCATATTGTATACATATTTAAATACTTCTGATCAAGAGTATAGTATGTATACTCTCCCAGAAACAAGCTTAATTCTGAAGCAAACAAATCTATTTTCTGAATGTCATTTTAGTCTACATCACATGGCTTCGAGTCCTAGGAGTATGTCCCCTGTGAACACTTACATGTAAGGCTTTTTCATAAGACTGTCATAATCACCTCACCCACAAACAGAGAAGCAAATGTCAAAGGTTTTGTTATGCTTAAAAATGGAAAAGATACCAACGGAAAATAAACATTTCTTTTATCACTCTCTCTCTTTATTATTCTTCCTTATACTAATGTTAAGAGAGCATTGTATAGGGAATATTTTCTAGATCCCTACCAGCAAAATAAACAACAGACGTGTATATGCCTCACTAATTCTGTATGGTCAGATTTTGAGAACTAAAGCAATCCTTTCAAGATTGTTATTCAGCCTTCAGATTCCAAAGATGCACGGCTATGCGCTGGCTATCCATCAGCTCAGTCTGACTGTGAGCCTCAAACCTAACAAGAATGCACTTTAGAAACAGCACACGAGCATTTCCTTGTAGAGAGTACAGCAGAGTAGCAATAATTTGTGAAAAATGTGGATCTGCACAGTGCGTGCTACAAAACAATTTATGCAGTAGAAGTGTAGAGCAGTGATCTTATTAGAATAAGGCCATTCTTATTCAGTGAGAGACTCAGACAGCTGTTGTATGGACAAAGCTTAATATTCCTTCATTTCCCATGCAAGCCTATTTTTCAAGCCCACAATGTCCCCACTCCACTGAGTTACGTTTAAAACTACCTGGAGAGCTTTTTCACGCAGAGCTTGTGTTACTCACTCTACATATGGTGTGAAGTTCACAGATGAGAAATGTGAGTGCCTAAAATAAATACTACATGAACCCTGAGATGTGTGAGGGCCCTTGGGAGTTCAGCAAATGAAATGCCTATCAGTCTCTGACACAGCAGACGCTCCCTACAATTGGCAGCTTCATGCTTCATTATGCATGGATCAGATATATAGGTATGGCCCCAGGCAAACTCCCTGGTTTAATAGAGAGGTGCATGCTGGGGAAAGGCAAATGTCATTTGCCCATGAATTTGAAAGATGAGGGGAAAAGGGGAATAGAGTTGATTAATCAAATGTATGAGGGGTTTATTTTGTACCATTTATCCTACAGTTTCCTCACTGAGAGTGATTTCCAGCATCATATGCATTGCACCTTTTAAGTTTTGTGGATTTAACAATGTTTAAAAATGTAATTGCTCTTGCCCACCCAGCTGAACAGGTCCACAACAAATAACAAGTAACTAGGTTTGTTACCTGCAAGAAAAGATAAAATAAAGATAATTTTTTGCTGCTTTTTATTATCCTTGGAATATGCTCTATATTTACAGTACAAGGTCAGCAGACAGACTTGCTGAAATTGTGCAGATTCTGTTAAACATCATTAAAACATATCAAGCTGCCTTAATGAATAAAAACTATTCTAGAGACTCAACTACTGCAGGATGTTAGTCACGGATATTCCTTGTACAGGAAAAAAAAACCCTAGTAACGCAACAGTTTTTGCTTCACATACATGTAGTTCTAATTAAAAGAAACAGTGAAAAAGGCAAATCCATCCTTATCTGCAATTAAACAAGGTGAAAGGGAGGACAGGGAAAGAATAAAGGAGAAACTCATTACTGAAAATCTTTCAAGAAAGTAAAAAAGCCTAAATGTTTATGGGAAAGGAAACTGTATTTTGTCATTCCTGAGAAAATTATGACCCCGAGGATCAACTGAGAAAAAGTGCTCTGAGTATTGGTGTGTCTTAATGAAAACCCTTCTTCCCTCCTGCAGCATTTCCATTCTGAGATTTCAATCACGATATGTTTTGTCATTTAAGCTTTAAAATATGATTATAAAGCCTTTTTTCTATCATGCCAGTAACAATCATGTCAGATTTTCGTTGGGGTCATTTATATACATACGTGTATATATATACACATACGCACATGTATATACATATGTATATATATGTATTTATCTGTGTATGTGCGTGTGCATGTTTTTCACTGCAACATTCCACAGAAGAATGGCATGGAATTGTGTGGAGCCTAAAACATGGATGAAAATAAAGTAAAGCAAGTCTATAAAACTGAGTGACTTAAGAAGATAAGCCTTCAGCAGCTGTAAAAAATAGAGTGACAGGGAAAGAAAAAGAACGCCACTAATGTCTCTCAATGCTCTTTCCGTGTGTTCAGACAAGTTATGGCTAGGAATGTAAAACTTGAATTTAAAGAAAGTGCATCTGGTGGAGATTAAAAAGGATAAAGAGGGGAAAATCAGTTTGATGTACACTTCAAAATGCTGCTCGTAATATAGTTTGTTCTATTACTTGAAAAGAGGATATCACTGTTCTTTTATGTCTAGTTTTTAATCCTATGCTTTTAAAGTATCTTTTATTTGCTCCTATTTGAGGTGAATTGCCTCACTTCAAACCTTAAACCTAGTTTGAGGATTTTGACTTTAGAGTGGCTTCCTTTGAGTATTCTTCTGAAGTTGTATTTTATCCTCCATTTTACCAGATCTCAGATTTTACTGGGTAGTTGTGAATATGTGATCTTCCACAGTGAGAGTCACCTGCAGGCTCAGGAATGCACATTTCACACTAAAGCTGCCAATATTTTGTGTCAGAGTCAGGAGAGAAGTATTTTCTGAAGTTTGCTGAATTGTAAACATTAATATAGTCACAGTGAGTCATGTAAAGACAAACCCCACTTTATTGCTATTTTTATATCCCACAACATGACTATCATTAACTGCTGCTGAAAAAAAAAAAAAATCCTAATTTTGGTCAGTTTTGGAGCTTGTTAGAATTTAGAAAGTGAACTTCACTATCTAATTAATAACCCATAAATCCCTCTGAAATCAATTAGATTATTTATCTGTTGGTAAACTACTTAGTCTTTTATTAACAAGATGATAGAATGAAAAATTTGAACTTCTCTTAACACATCAGTGAATGAAGATCATGAAACTAAACTCAAGGGGCAAGAAACCACAGGCAAAATGATTCTAACGGGATGCATGAAATACTTGCAACAAAAGCTGAAACTCCCTTGGACTCCAGTGGACTTTGTGTATGTTACAATTTTTCTTAAAATTGCAAAGAAAGTATGAGTTTTCTTTTCAGGACCTGTGTCCAACTATTGTGGAAGGTCTTTGTGACAGTTTCAATATTTTTTATTCTGTATTTTAACATCACTTTACTTGGTGAGGTACTGACAGAAGGCTGGTGCCTGTAGTTTGTAGACAAAGATAATAAAACATTAAGCTAAACTGTGAAGTCATCGAGACATGATCATCTGAGACTTGGTGCTTCTCACCACATTCATTTCTAAGTTCAAAATTCAAGTTATACACATGTATTGGATATGATTCTCATTCACATTCAAGGAGAGTGGTGCTTGTCTTTCAAGTAGACATAAATTGAATTGAATTCAACATTAAATCACTTTACCCTGCCGAAATGATATAAAACAGCCTCAGTGAAAAGGAAATTCAGGCTCCTAGAAAAAACAATTTAAAAATTTTTTTATTTTGTTTTAATTAAAAAAAAAATTAACTACCTGTAGTCACTCAAACTCCTTCAGCGTGTTTTAGCTCACAGGCATATATGTTAGTAATGTACAAATCTCACTAATCAAGGAAAAAACCACAGATATTTCTGGGCTATATGAGATACCTGATTCGGCTTGGTCACTCAGCTCTATCAGGTACTTAGTTAACAGCCAAGTGCAGGATAAATGAGATGGACCTGGTCATGTGAACACCATTAAATTTATGTGCAGAAAAAAACCCTTCAGATTTCATATATTTTAGAATTATTACTAGAAGAATAAATGGCCATTTAATATTTAACCTACTTTTTAAACAATAATGTTTTTCCCAAACAGAAACCTACTATTCCAGTTTTCTGGAGACAATCCTTTATTTTTCATAGTAAAGAGACCAAATGTAATGCTTGTGTGGACACAACTACTATGGGACACAGTCATCCATGCCATATACAACACAGCAGTTTTACAAATTTCAATACAGATGACATTAAGACAATGAAAATTGATTTATGGAACAGTGCAAGACCTTTGTAACTCCTAAGCTGCCACAACTAGTTCTCCTCTTTGCACCTCTTAATGATGCAAAGTAATTGGACTTCTCCTTCTAGTACAGGAAGTCTGGCTGCATCTCGCTTGTAGGTACCTGCAAGACTCCACCACATATGTGAGAAGATAGCGTTCTGCAAATAAAGCACTCTTAGTCCTTACTGAGTCTTTAAGGAAAGCCCAAACTTGGTAAAAATGCACACTCTTGGCTTGATAAATTTTGATCATGGCTCTGGCAGAAAACATTTGCATGATTGCCCCATCTTGCAGAGAAATTTGGGTTTTGTCCCTGCTTTATGTCCTTTCTGTGAGCAATACCTCTCCGATTATCTTCCTCCACCATCTTCAGAAATATTTTTCTTTTTTTTCCCCTCTTCTCATGCTTTTTTCCTTGAGGTTTAGAGTGCTGCTTGTTCAGACTGATGTGTGTGACTGGTGCTGGGAACTGAAATGAAGGATGGTTACATACTAATGAGAGCACCCCTCTTGCTCTGTGCTTCACACGCAGCAGCAGCAAGTGATTAATGGAGTGAATGGAAGGGAGGTTTGTGTGGACGGGTGAAATCATCCTGCGTTGCTGTCAGGATCCAAGAAGGGCAGCAGGAAAACATCCATCTATATCTACATCTCTCTATTCTGCCTCAAATATTTACTGTGTATCCCTTGCCTCAATCTAGCCCTATTAATTACTTTCACTCTCTCCCAATCTCACTTCTTCAAATATCTGTTTTTCATCTATACCTCTCATAACCTTTAACTTTTGTTGCTGCTCCACAGTGTGCAGACACATATGGTGCCCTGTTGGAAAGCTTTCTTTTGTCTAGGAGCCAAAAGCAAGCAGTAACCAGGGAAAGTCCAGAACCCTTGTCTTGTGAATGCTCTTGGTTTAGGACACAATATAAATTATTCTACTTGTGCAATCACTTTAGCTGACCCAGTACCACTTAAGGAGAAGAGGAGTAGAAAGGGAAATGGGATCAGCCCAGGCCATGCATGCGGGGGAATACTTAGGCAGGACAGGTTCAAGGCTAGGTTGGATGAGGCTTTGAACAACTTGGTGTAGTGGAGGGTGTTCCTGCCCATGGCAGGGGGTTTGGAACTAGATGATCTTTGAGGTCTCTTCCAACCCTAACCATTCTATGATTCTATTCTATGATTCTATGACATCATGATATTGAAGATACTTTAAACTCAAAGACCAGCTGTTTTCTGTGTTCAAAGCTGCAGATGGAGCCGCTAAGACCTACTATCCATTATGAAGGAAAAGATAAGACTCTTTTTTTATCTTCTTCATACACAGTTTGAGAAGTATAACTCATCTTTCCATTTAGCCATCATCATCAACCATGCTGCCCCTATCCCGTCCCCTATCCTGTCCTGTCCCCTTTGCTCTGAGCTCAGCTCAACAACTTCGTTAGCTCAACAACATGCGTAAGCATATGCTCTGCCGCTCCACAACTGGTAATCACAGCCCTACAGTTCCTGATTTGCAGATTGCATCACCTCTTCGTACTTAAATCAGAAGCAGTTGAAATGAAGTTATCAATTTTACCAATAAGCAGAGTGAACTTGCTTGAGAGGCTCTGACAGCTGGATTTCCATTCAATGTTGTCTTCAACAAGATAAATTTCCCTCAGACTTGAAATATACTTATTTCCATCTCTCAGTGTTAATAACCTGAGTCACTCTCTGAAACTACTAGTTTTACAGTGCAACCAATACTTGTACTGAGGATGTCCATGCAGGACTTGTAGAACAGTGGTCACAGAACTTCTCTTAAGGAAACAAGCCTTCACAGAGAGGACCTTACCCTGAAACATCTTGAGCCAGACAGAATTTTAAGGAATACCATTAGAGGTGGCTTGTTACTGTTCTTTTACAGGTTGACAACCCTGCAAATTCAATAAACTTGGCAAAATTTCCTCAGGAACTGCAATAATCTTTGTTAGTGTTAACTTCTGTCTTCCCTGAACAGCTCCAGAAGAAATGTTCTCGATGTAAACATTCTGAGATAAGTAAATATTTTTCGTACCAAGCAATATAAAGAAAACTCACTGTTTTGCAGTGATTTACATTCCAAGTATAAAAAAATGCATCTATTTGACACATATATGATATCAATGCCTTATCGTTCACTATAAAAGAGGCAGAAGCCATCCTTACAATACTGTTCAAAAGCCCTTTTCACAGGCTTCATGATTCTTTTGCCACTATGTATCAAAATATTTTAGCTGTTAATTTCAACCTTGTTCTAGTCACAGTGACATATGATCCCAAACCAGCACAATTTAGAATGTTTTGAACAAAGTGCCATTCAGTTAGACTGTGAGTGTAGAGTGAGATTTGTGAGATTAAAAGAGAATGTAAAAAATTATACCCTTTGTAATGAGGTGTTGTTTTTCTGTACAAATGACAAGGGTCTACCATGGCAGCTGACATCAGCAGAGATGTCAAACCTCCCTGCTGAGCAAAACTCGGTACAGAATATAACTTGCACTTTTCATTTACTAGTCTTATTAAACCTCTTATCAGTGACACATGCACTTTCGGTAATAAAATAACTTCTGCAGCAAAAGTTAAATCTCTGCCTCTAGAACATAGTAAAATGCTCTTCGTTCCACCTAGTATCAACAGGAATATTATAAATTTAATTTACATTGCTGCTGTGAGATGTGTGGAGGGAAATCTGCTTTCAGGTCTTTAGAAACAGCTTTTGTCTTTTCCCATGATATGACTTTATAGTAACTGGAGTTACACTGTGTGTAGCATTAGAAATGGATGAATGAGCATTAACTCATTAGAACTCCAGAAGTATGTAGCTATTCAGGGTAGTTTGGAAGCTAATGAAATTGTTTCAGAGTTCCTTACTACAAGAATGCCACTGCCATAGGAAATCTCAGTGTGATTTTCCTCTTTGTTAATATATCTATTGATACTTCATTAATATATAAGGGTAAATGAATAGGTTGATGGAAAAGAGATAAATAAATGCTGTTTATTTACATTCTGACCTTGCAGGCATTTTTCATCCCTGCACGTGTAAAAGATTAATTCCCCAATCACCACCTCTAATACGACAGAAGGTTACCCATGAAAACAGCTAGCCCACTCGGGTAATTTGCGAACCTAATGGACTCCCCTTGAGAAGGGATTTGCCAAAGCCTTCCCTGTAGGCAAGGGAGTTTTGTCACAGCATGCAAGATAAGTTAGGTTAATTTGTCCTGTACTCTGAATCCCCTCAGAGTCTGGGGTGGTGGTGGAGGTGATCTGTATTTCTGCAGAAACCATCTGCAGAGACCTCCTGACACTGTGGCAGTGCTGGCATGTCCTGGCTATGCTAAAAGCCAAGCAAGTGCTGTTCCAGCAGAGAGAAAGGGGTAAGACATAGGAAGGAAGGCCCTTCCGTCTATAACTTTCCAGCCCATGCAGGTCCTTTGAGGTGTTTTTCCTGTCTTACCATTAGTAACAGTACTGGTTACTAATAGCTAAAAGACAAACAAACAAAAGATGGGTAAAAAATCATGCCTATGATAGAACAAACACGTGCAGCTTGTATAAAGATATACTTGTGGGACAGAGCTGTTCTGCATTACTATTGAATATGCCACTAACTCCTTTCAGCTACTCACTGAACAACGACAAATTTGCCAGTCTGGGGTAACCCTGAACCACATTAGGGGCACTTCCTCATCTAAACATTGCCTTGGAACTAATATCAAAGACATTTGCATTGTAGTTTTTTTGTGTTTAAGCAGAATTACTGGATTCAACTGCAAAGTAAAGATGCGGTGGGAGTGTATCAAATCACTTAAATGGCAACAGAAGAGTCCATGAGTATGGATTTTTAGAGGTTCACACCTCTAAATTGATAGGTTGCTCAATCACATGATGATTGTGATGAGCTCCTTGTAATGCAGAACTTTTCTGTTTCCTGTCCCTTCTCACCATAGGCTGTCTGAAAAATAAAGTCCCTCAGCCAGAGCTGTGATCTCTCTGGTCCTCCCATAGCATCCCCAGTCTCTGCTTTTGACTTTCTCTACACTCAATTTTTTCTTTTTCTTTCGAATATCTCCTCAATCAACATCTTCTCTTCCAAAACCTTTCCCATGCCAGACCTTCTCTGCTCCACCTTACAGGTTCACTCTAAAACATATGCTACCCTAGAGACTTATATCTTTGTCAAATACACTGCTCCCTTGCTTCAAATCCCTTGCATCCCACCTTTCAGCTCCTGTAGTATTCCAGAATCCACCAAAATCCTCATCAATATAGAATCAGAATCATAGAATCATAGAATGGTTAGGGTTGGAAAAGACCTCAAAGATCATCTAGTTCCAACCCCCCTGCCATGGGCAGGGAAACCCTCCACTATACCAGGCTGCCCAAAGCCTCAGCCAACCTGGCCTTGAACACTTCCAGGGATGGGGTATCTACACCTTCTCTGGGCAACCTGTTCCAGTGCCTCACCATCCTCAATGTAAAAAATTTCTTCCTTATATCCAATCTAAGTCTGCTTTCAGTTTAAATCCATTGCCCCTTGTCCTATTCACTGCATGCCCTTGGAAAAAGTCCCTCTCCAGCTTTCCTGTAGGCCCTCTTTAAGTACTGGAAGGCCACTACTATAAGATCACCCTGGAGCCTTCTCTTCTCCAGGCTGAACAGTTCCAACTCTCTCAGCCTGTCTTCATTGGAGACGTGTTCCAGTCCTCGGATCATCTTTATGGCCCTCCTCTGGACTTGCTCCAACAGCTCCATGTCCTTCTTGTGTTGGGGACTCCAGAGCTGAACGCAGTATTCCAGGTGGGGTCTCACGAGAGTAGAATAGAGGGGCAGAATCACCTCCCTTGACCTGCTGGCCACACTTCTTTGGATGCAGCCCAGGATACGGTTGGCTTTCTGGGCTGCCAGCACACATTGCCGGCTCATGTTGAGCTTCTCATCCACCAGCTTCAGACCCTTTCTTAGCCCATCAGTTTAACCTTCCTTCATCCCTATACCCTAATGAGACTTGCTACCAAACACCCTTAATGAGCACACATGACCAGGCCCAAGATGTTGCGTTCTTACGAGTTCCACCTGCAAAAGCTGAGTTCTTGCAGAATTAATGACTTTGTGCAAACACAGCCTTTTTTAGGAATTAATATTACATCTAAATATCAAGAGATAACAGAAGAGTTAGGATGTAAAAGAACACAAAATCAGGGAAATGAAGCTAGAAATGCTGGCATGGATATCTCCATCTGCGTGCATCCCCCAGCACACTAAGGAATGTTGTGTATGAGGAAGGAAGGAGGGCAGAACAAAGGGCTCGCCCGCAGACCCTGCTGCCTAGTGGAGTGCCACATCCGACGGCTTGCAGGAACAAGGCCTGGAAGGTCCTGAACCGTGGTTAGGCCTGGTACGAAACACTCCAGGGCTCAGGCACACAGGAGTGTTTACAGTAAGCACAAATGCAGATAGGTTACTTCAGATCAGCCGATGTGCAGAGCTCATTCTCCCGGAGCATTAGGCCCTTAACGAGCTTAAGCGCTCACTTTGGGTACCGCTCTTAGGCGAGAACTATTGCCAGACCTTTTATTAAAAGAATTATTGTTTCAGCAATGGAAACTCTGGCAGTTTTATTATATTCTGGATACAGTTACTACATTTTCTTCAAAGCTGGATGTAGGCAAGAAAGAATAATTGTGAATATTTGAGCCAGATTCACCAATACTCTTCATCTACCTTGTGCCAGCCTGAAGCCGTAAAGAAGTTATCGACCCGCCACAGCGCAACAGACAGCACAGGTTTACTATTTCCTTGCTTCACTGGAGTGGCACAAAACAGTCAGGACCTGCCAGTGAATCTCAATCTTTCGTTATGTTAGTATTTCAGTTCAGCTACACCAGGTCTGAACATTTCACTATTCGCAGACCTGCAGAATTTCAAAACTGATTTGAAGGCATTCACATGACACATACACATCTGAGGTACCAGGATTTGAAATTCAGATCACAAATAACAGTGTTAAAGACTTTTCAAATATCCTCATTTGTATAAGACGCTGAGATACACTTCACTTTAATGAATTCCTAAATTGCAGGAATGCTCTATAAAAGTGAAAGACAAAATAACAGCATTCTATATCCGTTAAGTACTATTCAAACAGCTTTAATTTCTGTATAGCTCGTAGTGTGGTATTTAGACTTTATGGGTTTCCAGAGAGATCTTCAGCTAGAATTATTGTTGATCTTTACAGTACGTCTCCTGATACTGAAATTGATGTGTACTCATATTTAATTTTAATGGCATTGAAGATGATACTTCTGTTGCTGTAATAAGTATTGTCTTCAGGACTCAAAGAGCTTAAGGTTGGATCAGAGCACCCATTTAAGTATCAGTGCTAATACTGCTAATACCAATCCCATTAAACTGCACATAAACTTCTTTTGACACTTAAAGATACACATTTCTTCAGTAACAGAGTTCAGTATTCATTTGGACTGTTGTGTCCAGGAGTACAGTAATATCTAGGCTGCTCATGGAAAATAATATGTTTGCCCTTACTTTCTCCTGGTTTCTAGGAAAATACTGTAAATTATTATTCTTTATAACAGAGAAGCTTTCAGGAAATGGGATTGCTAGGACTGAAACTTCCAGTTCTAGATAGCTGCAGACACTTGCCTGCCAGTTAGCTAAACCTGTTTCAGACCCTATCAGACTTTCTGAAATGGGGTCGTTAACGTTGTAACATCTAATAAATAGGAAGTATAGATTCATACTAGATTTTATTACACTCACTGCATCTGTAGATGGGAGACAACGATTCTGTAATGCTTCTACCGCAACTTTCATTAGTTTACAGACTGCATGTGCCTTCAAGGACAGCTATTTTCAGCACTTTAAGAGGAAGAATATGCAGTGAAGACGTAGTATGACAAGTTTTTTTGAAAGAAAAAGCAGCTCACCCGTCCTAACATTTCTTCCGGAAAGGACCGCATTGCTAATACCCACAGGAACTTAGTGAGAGCCTCTGTCTCACGCAGAGGCATGATATACCTCATCGCTTTCCACTAAGTGCCAGAATGGCAATATCCTGTTTGGCTGCGAGACAGCAGCTTCAGACTCCCCCCTCCCTCCGAGTGCAGCCCTCGGTGGGAGCCCAGATGTCTGCCTGATGGGGATGCAACAACCAAACCCCGCACCGTGCAATGCGGTGGCTGACAATCTGTGGGGTTTCTGCAGGAGCCCACAGCATCGCCCAGCTCTTCAGCTGGGGCCTTGGCTTTGGAACCAGCAGTTCTACTTTATGATACTCACATACTGGCCAAATTATATGAAACTTTACAGTTTTCCCCCCTTGAGAAGAATATGAACAAATTATTGAGCTGCGAAGGTCAGCTCTAGTCTCCTTTCCTTTTTATCTCATCCACTTTGTGCCATTTCAGGTGTGCAAGAAAATTGTCTGAATTGGGCATGGCCCCACGAGTCCCACCAAAACTGTCAGGTGAAGAACAAAACAGCAGACAGCTATGCTGGCAGCATGGACCATGAGAAACCAGTACCATGGATGGCTCAGACTGTGTTTACTGAGGTCCCAAATCTTTTATGAGGGCAGACTGAGAGTGAACTCTTTCACACTTACTGGGCCTGCTTTGTTGGTCTTCTTAAGGTTACAGACTTCTGAAAGATCCAAATTATAGTCTCTTCTTATTTGTTTCAAAAGCACAGTGAAGGGATAGTGGGTCTGAAAGACACGATGGCATTATAGCAACAAAAAAAGATCACAAGACTGCTTAGCGTTTTTGTTCCCAATTGAGAAAATGTCAGCTGCTCTAATGTCTGAAACTCTAAGTGATCAGAAAAATTAAAGGCATCTGCAGGGGCAGACCAGCATTTCTGACCAGATTATTTTCTGAATGTTTTGCAATGCAGTTAAAAATTCCCTGTATCTGTTATTCCACATTCAATTATTAGAAACCAGTGATAATACTGAAATGCAAAATACCGTATTCAAAGAGCCTTGTTACCTGTCAACAGTGTCTTAGGAGGAATGATGTAAGGGAATTGTAAATGCATGTCACACCAGGAATACTGAGACAACTGCCATCCTCTGCCTATGGGAAAGTAGTTGAACATCATGTGTCAGCACCTTCTGCACCTTTTGAGGATACTGAACAAAACTGAACAAACTGCTAGTCTGGGCATTTCTAATTAGATGTGCAGCACCAAAATATTTCACAGGAGAAAGGGCATCTGAATCTGACTCATAGCAAGCTGCACATGTTATTTAGCAAAACTGCTTGGTACAGTTAGCTATGCAATATAGTTACATAACTTCTTAAAATAATTTGGTTGCAGTGTCTCAGATCTTCAGCAAAGATGCTGGAGTGTAGCAGGGTGAAAGCAATTAAGGATTTAAATCAGAGAAGACCTCAGTATCCAAGACAGAAAGGAGATGTATGAAAATCCTAAGGTGAGGTACAGCCATCTAAACTCTGACAACTCTGAAGTCCAAAACCAGTTCCTTTTTTTTTTTTTTTTTTTTTTTTTTTTTAATTCTGAACTTCCCTGAATACCTAGAGGTGCACATTTGCAGATGCTCAGAATTTGCATCTGGAAGGGATGATCAGAAGGTATTTGGCACATCCTTAAGCTAGTTAGCTGGGAAACAGAAACTGCATGTTCCTCCCCCTAGTCCCTGGAGGGGCTCACACAGGAAAAAACAACCTCTAAGACCCTGATGTAACAGCATAGCAGTCAAGGAACTTAAGTGGAAATGGAAAGACAGTAATGAAATCCTGTTATCACTCCCAAAACTATATAAATTTTTGTGAACTGCGTATATATATATAAAATATTTGTATGTGTTTTTCCTCCTTGTTTTTTAGTATTGAAGTCCAAGATAGCTCTGGGATCAGATATCAGAAAACATACTTCTGTCAAGCCTATATGATAAACTAAGCTGTAACTACAGTTGCAGTGACGTCTCAACATGCATACGTGCATTCCCATCTTGATTTTTTGTTCCTTTCTTCCTCTGTGGCCTGATAACTACAAAGTGAGCATTAAGAATGTTACATTTCTCCCCTATTCCCATAAAATGTCTTATAAAACTGCTGTTTTACAGATTACTTCATTCTAGATCAATGCCATTAGATGGTCCATCATCTGGTGCAACAGATTAGGTGGTGTCCCATCACCAGAACATGGAAACGCCTGTTCTGGGAGGGCTTGGATGGAACCATTGCTCTTACACCCTATCCTGCTTTCACCAGCCATAATTGCAGAGATCAGCAAAAATGACTCAGAATGCAAAGTAGTCTTCTCTGCAGCCCTCAGTCTTTTATCAAGACACTATAAAGATTTGATGATCCTCCTGTAGCTGTGGTTGTTCCTACCCACTAGCTGCCAATGGCTGCATGCTGGCTGTAATAAAATCAGGCAGCTCCCTACTCAGAAAAATGCTTTATGTCACTTTCAGAGGCACATAAATAATCCCATAATTCAATCTCTAGCAGGCAGACAACTGCAGTGTGTTTTTTTGGTGCAAATAGGAGTCTACAAATGAAAATTCTGGGGTACTTACAAGATGTCTCCTGTGCTACGGAGTGTCCCTGTGCTACAGACCTTGCCCTAAACCTCTTTGGTCAGAAATGAGATATTTTCCAAATATTATCACTGAGATAAATAACTTAGAAATGTTATTGCATTGTTATTTTAGAGCAAAAAATTGGGCAAGGCACTATTTTTATAAACGTGTTACTTCTAGGAAGGATACTTTTCATGCCTAAGTAAATACCATTCTGAAAATGTGTTTATGCATTAGACAAGCAACAAGCAATATGTAGCTGCCAATTTGTCCTAAGCTACCAGTTTGAGGCATGAAAATTGCCTTAGAATAGTTTATTTTGAAAAAAAAATTTTTTTGTTTAACATGCGGCAGGCACATAAAATAATCCATCTTTAAAAAGACACATCTCTCAATTTTCAGTTTTACTGCACTTTCATTCAAGTTGGAAGAAATCTGAAGCAAACAGGGATAAAAGATTATATTACTATATTTACATCCTCTATCAAGTCTTTTTACTGTGCCAGAACAGTCCACTGTGATCAGAATCAGGTGTTCCTTTTGCCTACTGGTTTTGTGCTTGCTCTACCATGCAACTTTCTTTTGCTTTTGTGAAGTGCCGGAAGATCTCCTAACTAACAGGCCTGACTCTTTGGTGCTGTGTATTTTCCTGCTGATGCCTTCTCCTACCTTTCAAAATTCTTCATTTATTTATTGTTTAAGGCAAAGTTTGCTTTCTTAGGGCCCGATGAGATACAGCAAGAGAATGAAAGAAGTGTCTTAAAAGGAGGGATAAATTGCTGTCTGAAGGTACCTGTAATTTGTAATTTAGAGCAGAAACCTACTAACAAGGATATATAGTGATAGGACAAAGGGCAATGGATTTAAACTGAAAGAGGGGAGATTTAGATTAGATATAAGGAAGAAATTTTTTACATTGAGGGTGGTGAGGCACTGGAACAGGTTGCCCAGAGACTTTGTGGATGCCCCATCCCTGGAAGTGTTCAAGGCCAGATTGGACAAGGCTTTGAACAACCCGGTGTAGTGGAGGGTGTCCCTGCTCTTGGCAGAGGGGTTGGAACTAGATTATCTTTGAGGTCCCTTCCAACCCTAACCATTCTATGATTCTATAAAGTAGGTCAGACCTGACACCTAAATTTTGGATGGATGAAATTTGGTGAGGTGTGCCCTACTCATGGAATTTCTCTACAACTATTTAGCAATTATAAAAAGAATGAAAATGAACATAAATTTTCACCTATCCCAAGGACTCTAAATATGGTACTCCAAAAACTGTCCTTGGTATCCTCAGCAAAATCAGTCATTGCCCTCAGAGGTAATGCAGTTGTCCCTGCACCGTCTTTGGATCCCTGGAGCCATGTGATAGGCTGAACCAAATGCAAACCTGAAGTCTTCTTGCACTAAAGCAGCTCCTATTTATAAGAAAAAGGAATAGGGATTTAAAATTAGGGAAGGAAAATTCCTCTTCCAGTTAAAGAACAGCAATAATACAAGTATAGTTATGTAAACATCTGAGACTGGAGAATAGACCATAGCATTGGCCAGGGAAGGAGCCAGGTTGTGACTTCAAACCACTGAAGCACAGAGAACTGTTTAGAAGGGAAGATTTCTATTCCTGTCATTAAATTAAATACTCTGCAAGTATGCGAAGGGAAAAAAGACCTCATAAGTAATGTAAATGTTGTAAGTAACTTAAAGTGCAGTGAGAAAATTAGGCCCTTTGTGGTCCAGAACTAAAATTTTGAAAGAAAAAGCAAGTGAGTTTTGCACTGTGACCAATTGATTCATAAATCTCACTCCTAGAAGGCAAAGATGAGGGAACAAGTTCAGGAACTACTGATCTGCCACAAAGATAGTCCCAGAAATTAGCCCTTTCTTCCACTTATTACAAGACATCTCCAGCTAAAGCACTATCCTTGGTTACAATAACAGGCTGAGTGAAAAAAGTAGAAATGAAACTGGATGTCATTTTCTTCATCAGCCTTCTCCAGAATCTGCCTGGGGAAATGCATGCGGCTGCCTATCTGCCTGTGTGTGAAAACTGGCAGGGTAAACAGGCTAATCAGCTCCAACCATGCCTTTTGCAATCAGAATCTCCTGAGAATTGCACACACACTTTTTCCACCCTGTTTCTTTTGAAAATAAGCACTCATATTACACAGACAATCTGCGCTGAATTAGTGACAGCTCTGGGCGAGCACCAACCCACCCAATTTAGGCAAGTCTGCTTGTCAGCTTTGTTTTTTAAATCTGTGCAATAACATGTGTGCCCCTTGCAGTATCGCCCGGGGCTGCTCTCTTACGTTCCTGAGGCTCTTTGGAATAATATGCCCACAACATGGCATATTCAAGCAAGAAGTTGGTTAGCTCAAATTAGTTTTATATCAGCATTCAAATCTTGACCTTTTTCTTCCCCAGGTAGCAGAACCTGATAACTAACAAGATACTGTGGTACCTTGACAGTATTTGTCATTAGAAGAAGCTGTGAGTCTTCATAGCCAAGACCTTTACCTATAGGTGGACAGTTGCCCAGGCCTGTGAGAGATGTGAGGGGCAGAAATATCTCTTGACAGCTGAAGGATTCCCTCTCGGGGACTCCATCCTCTATCCCCACCAACTGCCATCCTGACATGCGGCCACATCCTTTGTGTGCCTCTGCATATGTTGCAAGAAGCTTTGCAGGGCCATCACATAAAAGGGGTGGTCACCCCTGGGGACCTCCATCAAAATAACAGATTTAGTTGTTTTAGCTTTAATCATGGTGTTACAGAATTTTGCCTTTCCTATCAAAAAGTTTGAGGTGATTCTCCTGCAAGTAAACTCTGCCTGGGAAGACATGTAATTTCAGTGATGACTTCTGTGATACAGAGACAAAACCCAGATAATTCTCTCCTTTGGTTTTTTTTCCCTATTTTTTATGTATTTATTGAGTTGCGGTGCCTCTATTCTGTATTCTTAGGTAAGGATGGTAAACATTATCCTGGTAAGATTTAGGTGAATCCACACAAGAGAGCAGGAATTCCTCAGGTGGCTCGCAGAGCCCTGCTCCAAGGGCCTGTGCTCTAACTGTGTGCAAAAGTGTGTTGCATGTTGGATGATTAAGTCTTGGCCTTGACTATTCCCATAAAGGGACATATTGGAGTGCATACAGCCTGCAAACGGTCCACATCTGCTTTTCCAATGGAGGGAAATCCAAGCTCATGAGCTCGGAGCTGGGCTGCAAACAGATGGAGTTAATAGGGTTGAAGGCAAGCCTCAGGGCTGCCTGCTTATATTGCAAACTCGGCCATAATCATAAATGTCTTGCATGCCAGTATAAACCTTGCTCCTTTTCTTCTCCATTCCTGATTAACTCAGGTGCCTTTTCAATCAACTGGGTCATGAAGATCCCCTTCAGCAGCAGCCAGGTTGTACTGAGAGCCTGGACAATTAACTGAAGTGGCAAATGATGGGGTGATTTGGTGAGGGCTGCTGCAATGCCTGATCATCTCTGAGGCTACAGTTCTCAGCATCCAACTGTGTGATTTTTAATTTATTAATCAACTGAGATACACATAAAAGCAAAGTGTATTAAGAATTAGAGAGCCCTGTTTCATCAGAGCTTTTTCCTATATTGTAATTATAATGATTCTGTGTTGCTATTAAATCCTTAAATAGAGTTTGTTTTCAACAATGTTTGACTACCTGTGTAATAATGTTGGTTTTGATTGAGTGCTGTGACTGCAAGTTGACGATGTTGCGGGACCATCACAGTAGTTGGAGTGATGCTTCTGAACCCCACTATGCTAAAAAGGCACCTTTTATTTTTATTTCCATCCTAAATTGTTGTTTTACACACTCTGGTTGAAGGCATATATTGAATAAAATGAACAAGATTGAATGAAGATTTTTCTATTCCATCGTTAACTCCAAAATCTGAGTGTACATACACAAACAAAACGAATCAGCCTGTGAATGGCAAAATGTATCCCTCTCTTACTCACTCTTCTTCCATTGAAGAATCACAGCCCACCTGAGACAGTATCAATGAAAACTTCTACAAGCAACTTTCAGTGAAACACTAAAATCTACAGACATATCCTAGCTGTTTTTATATATTTATCTCGGGTAACAAATTTACTTTAAAATGGCTGCATGGGCTAGCAGTCAGAGAACATGGCTAGCAGGCATCCCATGATTTTTTGACAGGACATAACAGATGCCCCTGCCACCAATTCTTCAGTGTCAGTCACACTAGCAAAACCAAAGCTGTAGAGGGCTTCCTTAGCTGTACTGCTTTAATCTGTTAGGAGGATAAATCCCTTAGAAAAGAATTCAGAAAAGAGCATAATTGAGTCATACTTGTCCCTTCCAAACCAAACCATTCTATGACTCTATGAAGAACTGCTTATCTGTTAAGACTAGGTATGACAGGCGTTCTTCAGCCAAGATGCCACACATATTAAAATGCTTATGCACAGGGGCTGGTGATAGGTACCCATTTGTGAGAGTGAGATAATGTATTACTTTCCCAAAAGTAGGCAGACTGCTTATTACATTTAACTTGCCGTCTGTGTCTTCTGGCAGTGCCAGTAACAAAACAAATTGCCTGGATTTGGGCCATATTGGAACAAGAAATAAGGTAAACAATGACATTAAAAAGTAATTCTCTTGAATCGCTTTTCTTTTTACTAAGTCATTTTAATATACTATTCCGTACATGTAAATTATGTGTGATAGTTATAAAATGCTCTTGCCTTGAAGTACTTAAATTATTTGCTGGTCCTTTCAGGCTGCTAGTATAACTGGTATATAGGCAAACTGGCAAGCCACAGTCATTTAAGTTGATTGATAGATCTGTCAAGTAAAAAACTCTGAGATTTTGAAGCTTCTAGTGTAACCAGGTTCAGAGAACAGTGTATGGTGGACATTCATGCTACTAGAAAAATACATGCTGAGGTAAAATACATACACAATTCATTTTAATGCAACATGAGCTGAAATCCGAGCAAGTCAAGAAAGGTAGCAGCAGCTTTTAGGAAAGCATCATTTTACAACATAAGAACTGGGTCTAAAGTCTTTTGCCCCTGGCGCATTTCAAACAGTATTCAAACACCAGTATTCTGGAAGACTGCTGTAGGAGAGCTCTGGGGACTGTACTCAGTGGTGCAGAACTAACAGATGGACCACATCCAAAAAGTAGGAATTAAGCACCTAAATACAAAATTGGACTTTTGGTATGCAAGTCCAAAATGACATGGTTCTTGAAGACCTACATGCACACCAGGCTTTTCTGCTTTAAATAGAGTAGGTTCTTATAATCAAGTGACAATAATCAAAAGATTTATGATTGCACTTCTCAACTCATTGCTCTGCCTAATCTTAATTGAGAAACTCAGCAGAGAAATGCTGTTGATGAGAACCTTAAAGTGATCATTGTAGCAGCTATTTTTGAAAATACGTCACTGCTAACATGAGATCAAGAATCATCATAAAGTAACACCTGCTGGGTTTTTTTTTAAAAAACAAGATGGACCAGGGTGTAGGTAGTATGTAGTGGCCTAGCTTTTGCTTTATTTCCCTCCTCAGATTGAGTCAAATCTATTATACTGTGTATCTCCATTGCTGGAAAAAAAACCTAGACACAGCTTCTTTTACCTTTCTGTGCTTCTCCCTATTATAATAGCTATGGCAAAACTAGAGAGAACAAAGCCTGACTGCTTGACTACTAACATCAAAGAGAAATTAATAAAGCCACAGTTGAGAAAACGGGAAAATTTTTCTCTCACCTTCCTCTTCTCAAGCCTCTGGTGTAAAAGAAGTGTTAAGGTAGCCTGAGACTTACTGAAGTGATAGTGCATCTGGCAATTCAGCCCAGCATTTGTAATTGGATTCACGACTCTCTCTTCACGCCTGAGAGCAACACACTTTGCCATTTGTGCAGTCATCTACACTAGTCCAAAGGGGTAGATAAATCAATAGTCTGGAAAATAAGGCTTCATGCCTGTTTTATATTCATTTTGCATAGGTACAAATGACTGTACAGGTGCCAAATGATAAAACATTGGATCTACATAGGTGTTAAACAAACAGCAAATAGTCCCCACTTTATTTCCAAGTGTAATTGGTTTGATCAACTAAAATAAACTTCAGTATAGCTCATAGCGATGCAAAATGAACAGCATTTTTATTAAACAGAAAATAAATACATTTCTATAATATCTGAGTTCAATAAGGTCTGGGACTGATATAATTTGTATTAATCATAAAACTTTACAGATATTGAATGTTTTTCTGCAACAGTTAGGATATAGTATTGGTAACTAAAATCAATAGCTAATTGAATTATAACACCATGATTAGATTACATGACAGCCATGTACTTACTTGTCAGTCAGCTGTAACTTGTGCTAATAAGATTCACTGAGCTCATTATCTTTTGTAGACTGCTAATTTCTGCAAAAAGACCTGTGAACAGAAAGGATGTTGTCTTGTTAAGCAAATGCCAGATTGTTATTGAACACTCCACAAGAATAATAAAAAGAAATCATTTCCAGAGAGAACCTGAAATTATTTGATTGACCTTTATGATTTCTGCTTCTTAACACAGACAAAATTGGAAAAGGAAAACCTCCAGATCCAGGTGCTACTAAAAACCTTTCATGCTTTTAATGGGATGAGGAGTAACTAGTCTAGGAAACTGCCTATGACATGTACAGATTTTTGAATTTCTTAATGAATGACATCCACCTTGGTAATAAAGCCATCTCAACTCATGCCCACCCAGTAATGCATGTGAAGTGCTTTAAAAGATATGACTCAAAAAAGCTACCTGAACCATGTAGTTCAGATTGCCATTTTACAAGTCACTGTACAATAAACTTTTATTTTCTGCCCATGCCTCAACAGACAAATAGCATTCACCAAGTTTACAAACTTATGTATTGAAGGACCAAAGTCCAAAAATCTCACAGAATGTTATTGAGGAACAGCAGATATGATTGAACACATGAATTACAGCCCATGGTACTGAGGAAAAAAAAATGGTTCCTAAGACTCTGACCTTGGGAAAATAGCTCCCTGTTCCAGCAATCACCTCAAAGCCGAGCACTGGAAGGACACTCCAGCTAAGTGCAAGTTTCTCAGTATTGTGAGGTGTTTCAGAGCACTCCACCCAGCACATGGTCTTGTGGCTAATCCCCACCGCACCCAAGGAAGGAAACCAAGCTATGGGGAAAAGGAGAAATATTATTTTCTTAATTTTTCTTCACTTACACATGACCTGAAGTATCTAGTTATTTCAACATAAATATATGACTAAAATATACTTTCAGTATAAACATATAGCTAGAAAAGTGTTGATTACCTTCTTTTCAACTCCATTTCAAGAACATCAGAAAGTGTTATCTTTAACCTTTTATTTTGAACACCACCACCTATACCTATCCTTTGTATAGACTTATCAAGCTTCATCTTTGAAACAATTTAGGTCCTCACCACTCTCTTTGAAAGTTTACTAAAAATTGTGGACATGCTATGGTTATGAAATTCCTTTTGATTTCCAGGATCAATTTGCTGAGTAATTTTATGGTCTTTGGTTGGTTGCTTGCTTGCTTTGTTTTATTTGCCTTTTTCTCAACATTAGAAATGGAAGATTTTCTTGTACTCGTTCTGCAAAAATTTGACTTCCCATTTTTCTTCTGTAACATTTCACCACATTTCTATTGCACTGGCCCACAAGGTAGTCAAGCTCTACTTTTTAGGGTGGTCCATCAGATTGCACCAAACACAAATAGCAGGCCATCATTTTGGTCATGATCTCTCCTCCAACCAGTGGGTAGCATTGAGTTAGCAGGATAGCAACCTTGCAGCATTGAGTTAGTCACTAATTGCTATATTAAAAATATTGGCCCCAGAATCTTTCTCTGTAGGATACTTCTGTTTTCTGGTAAATCCTACTCAGTACAATTCACTGAGGCCTACCCTAAACAGCTCTTTGTCATTTTTCTTACATTAAACCTCATCTTCACCTTAGACAGAGTTGCTTAATCTTCATCTTAATCTGAATTGGTCAGGGACAATCCAACACGAAACAAGAAACACTAAGTTTTACTGAGATCTAATGGCACCAAGTTTGCATACACTCCTACTCCTATTTTCCATCAGTAGAAGTTTTGTTACTTTTAAGACTGATGTCTCAACTATAAGTTCATAGAACATTATCCACTGGTCTTTCCCAGTGAAGAATCATCTGCTGTGTTCAAGCACAGTTTTCCAGTGCCTGTCAACATCTAAGATATGCATTACTGCAAAGTGATACAATCCAGTACGGTACTATCACCTAATTCCAAAGTCCGTATTTTTGCCTCAGGAGGTGCAGTTTCACATGCTGATTTTGTGTCATTTAATGAATTATCACTCTGAGCTCCGTATGTCTTTCTGTAGCAGACCTTTTTCCATTAACTTCTCATAGTAGAAAGCCCATGATTGTAAAGCTACTCAAAGAAAACTTCAGTCTGAAATGCTCTAACAAGGCAATTTTTAACTGTGTTTAGCACTGGTAAACTTTGCATCCTCCAATGTGCTTTCCTCAAAGTATTTTGTTTCACATATCAAACATAATGTGATCAAGGCCTCTATAAATTAATAGATCGCAAAGTACACTCTTCAGTTTCATATCATTCATGAATTCTTCTATGTTTTCAACTGTTTTGTGTACCTCTTGCTAAGACATACCTATAAGGTGCTTCGTTTCTGCAGAGAGCGCAGTACCCTCAGACTGCAATACAGTTTCAGAGTTGCCTTCTTATGACTCGATTGGATGAAAACTATGAAAACATCAAGTGCTTCAGAATAAGACATCGTCAGAAACAAGGCTGAGTGTCCTTTTGCTTGCACTTGCTGGTGCAAACAGAAATTCAAACACTGTTGATACAATTGATCTAGGAAACAATGGTTGAATCACTTCAGCTGATATTTCATAGAATCATAGAATCATAGAATCGTAGAATCGTTAGGGCTGGAAGGGACCTTCAAAGGTCATCTAGTCCAACCCCCCTGCAAGGAACAGGGATATCTCCAACTAGATCAGGTTGCTCAGGGCCTCATCCAACCGGGCCTTGAACGTCTCCAGGGATGGAGCATCCACCACCTCTCTGGGCAACCTGTTCCAGTGTTCTACAACTCTCATGGTAAAAAATTTTTTCCTAATATCCAACCTGAATCTACCTCTCTCTATTTTAAAACCATTACCCCTTGTCCTATCACAACAGGCCCTCCTGAACAGCCTCTCCCCATCTTTCTTGTAGGCCCCCTTGAGGTACTGGAAGACTGCTATAAGGTCACCCCGGAGCCTCCTCTTCTCCAGGCTGAACAGCCCCAACTCTTTCAGCCTGTCCTCATAGGAAAGGTGCTCCAGCCCTCTTATCATCTTCGTGGCCCTCCTCTGGACCCTCTCCAACTGGTCCATGTCCTTCTTATGTTGGGGACTCCAGAACTGGACGCAATACTCCAAGTGAGGTCTCACGAGGGCAGAGTAGAGGGGGAGAATCACCTCCCTTGACCTGCTGGCCACGCTCCTCTTGATGCAGCCCAGGACGCGGTTGGCCTTCTGGGCCGCAAGAGCACATTGCCGGCTCATATTGAGCTTCTCGTCCACCAGTACTCCCAAGTCCTTCTCCTCAGGGCTGCTCACGATCCATTCTCCGCCCAGTCTGTATTTGTGGCTGGGATTGCCACGACCCAGATGTAGGACCTTGCACTTGGCCTGGTTGAACTTCATGAGGTTGGTACGGGCCCACCTCTCCAGCCTGTCGAGGTCCCTCTGGATGGCATCCCTCCCTTCCAGCGTGTCGACGGCACCACACAGCTTGGTGTCATCGGCGAACTTGCTGAGGGTGCACTCCATGCCACTGTCCACGTCACCGACAAAGATGTTGAAGAGGGCCGGGCCCAACACGGACCCCTGAGGGACGCCACTCGTGACCGGTCTCCACATGGACATCGAGCCGTTGACCACTACTCTCTGAGTGCGGCCATTGAGCCAATTCCTTATCCACCGAGTGGTCCATCAATCAAACCCATGCCTCTCTAGTTTAGGGAGAAGAATGTCGTGCGGGACAGTGTCAAAAGCTTTGCACAAGTCCAGGTAGATGACATCCGTTGGTCGACCCTTGTCCACCGATGTTGTCACCCCATCATAAAAGGCCACCAAGTTGGTCAGGCACGATCTGCCTTTGGTGAAGCCATGTTGGCTGTCACCCACCACCTCCTTGCTCTCCATGTGCCTTAGCATGGTTCCCAGGAGAATCTGCTCCATGACCTTGCCAGGCATAGAGGTGAGGCTGACCGGCCTGTAGTTGCCCGGGTCCTCCTTGTTCCCCTTTTTAAAAATGGGGGTTATGTTCCCTCTCTTCCAGTCATCGGGGACCTCGCCAGACCGCCACGACTTCTCAAATACAATGGCCAGTGGCTTGGCAACTTCATCCGCCAGTTCCTTCAGGACCCGCGGATGGATCTCATCAGGTCCCATGGACTTGTGCACCTTCAAGTTCCTCAGATGTTCCCGAACCTGCTCTTCAAGTACAGTGGGCGGTGGTTCATCCTCACAGTCCCCTGAATTTCACAGAAATTCACCTGATTTCTCCCAGGATCAGTATGGTTAGTATTTGGCAAAGTTAGAAGGTGATTGAAAGCGGGCTTCAACTATGTTAAAAAAATAATATTAGCAATGTTTTTTATATACTCATTGTAACCAAGTTTAGAATCTCCGTCTGAAAACACAAAACGCTACTTATAGCAAAATGAAGATCAAAATTTGTCAAATAAATCGGCATTTCAATTAGATCTTCTTAGCTTAATCTGCACACATGTCCTACTCAGCCCTCTAAGACACAGTCAGTAGTTGTAACAAAAAATTTACACTAAATTAATTGCATATTTCAATTTTAGTACTTGAAATGGAAACAATGTAAATTTAAAGAGTTTTCAATGCCAAATAGACCATTCTTTCTCTTTTATATAATTATCCACTTTTAATTGGCACAAAGAATATTATTAGCCTTTTATAATAAGAACACCTTATATATATTATTCTTTATAGAGGCAAATGGGAAACATAATATTTTTGCAGAAATAATTCAACTTTGCTGTATTTTCTTTACAAATTCTCAGGTGATTTGGGGGTATTTAGTCTGGTCACTGTAACAATCCATCCCAAGTCAGGTCATCATGTTGCCTGGCAACCACATTCAGGATTGACAAAGGCAAGATACCTTCCCGTTTTTTTACCTCCCCTTTAAAATCAATATGACAAGCTTGATATTGGTGATGTGAGATTAGCTGAGAAAATGCATGAAATTGCCAGAGAAGTGCATTGCTCAAGATATTCAATTTCGAAGGCTAGGTCCAAGCACATCACTCTCTTACAGCTCTGTCATTATGGCTTTCCTCACCAGCAGCATTTGTTAAAGTATTATTTACAGAGACGCTAGTTCATCTAGTACATGTGTTTCATCTCAGCACTGGTCGTCCTTTTTCTTTTTGTCTTGGGGGGCTGTTTCATTCAGAACTGAGCAAGATCAGTCTGTGTTTCATAACAATATCATTACAATGTTTGTACTGAGCAGCTAAGTTTAGTGTCATTAGGAAGAGAAATTGATCATGGAGTGGAGTAGCTCGAATGCCTTACTGTTTACATTCAAGAATATAAGAAACTTTATTTTCTGAACGCAGTAAAATTCAATAGACAGTGTTTCTTCAAGAATCCAAATCCCTTTTTCAGCCACGGAGATTTCTGTTTTCCCCATCACTTTGCAAGGGCCTGTTCAGTGTTTTCATCTAGTGTTCATGTCTTCATCCTCCCTTTAAACTTCCCCAGTCTCTCAACTATTTTCCATAAGAACATACAAGATACCACTAAATGATGGCCAAAAAAAACCCCTAATCCTCTCATTAAATTTAAATTATTCGTGTCTACATTTGAAATCAATATTTCTCTTTGAGTATGCCAGTGTGCATTGTTTTGGGCACCAGAGTTAGAAATATATCAGAGTCTAAGCCAAACGCCTTGCTCTAGATCCAGTTCATCACAGTGTCAGCCACGTACTTCTAATCAAACAACTGGTGTGGCCCTGACAAGCAAGGGCATCCACTGCTACCTTTCTGTATAATGAGACATGACCTTGAATATCTTTACCCTCAAACCAAGGTGGAGCTGTTTTAAATTGGGTTTCTTTCAGGATAATAGCAGGGAATAATGATGTCCATGACTTGTATAAGTGCAAGAAAACTAAAATGTGGCAGGAAGAGATTGCAAAAGTCAGGATTTATTATAAAGATTTAAGTATTACAGGATATTGTAGAAAGCAAAAAGAAGGATAATACAATCTTGATTTTAACAAAAATGAGTTATGATATCTAAGCATTTGCTGAATTTCCCAATGTTGAGCATGTAGGCTGTTTACGTGTGAACTATGGACTGCTTACCACTTGGTTGTGTGATTGGTTATCTTGGTCATTAGACATTTTTTTCAGCTTTATGGTCTGACAAATGAAACTTTTAAAATAGGAGATAAACAAAAGACAAAGGATGAATAGTGAAGTCCTTATTTTTAATACATCATTACCCAAGTTTGCAGGTAAAGATGGATCTAGACTTGCTCTTAATATTTTGTGTGAACAAAATAACTTTTGCGAAAGCTTTTGGCAGTTAGTAAAGAGGCATAAATATAGTTTACATGAGAAGCAATTTATATTTCAGATCAGTGTTCAGAAATGTTTTTTAAGGATTTGAGAAGTTGAGCTGAACCCAAAGCTTCAATATAGGTATTTTTGATAGAAAAGTATATTTGTTTATGCTTCAATAGTAGCTGTGCTTATATCTGGCTGTCATATACTTTCACATTTCACTTACTTTCTGAGAGACATACAGTGTGTTTTCCAAAATTCTGACAGAGTATGGCTGCCCATGCAGAAAAACTGATTTCTAGGCTAGTTTTCTTTTGCAAACCGCATGGAAAAAACAAACAAACAACCAACAACCCCCCTCTAAAAACCTCCAGGAGGTCCTTTTCAGGTCTTGCTGTCTGGTGTCTGTAACCAGAGCTCCCAAGAGAAAGGCATTTTCTCTCCCAAGAAGACTCTCTTCTCTGAATTCTGTCTAATGGAACCCAAATTCTTCTGATAGCACAGATAAACATTCAATAGAGTAAAGAATTAACCAGGTAGAGAGTTAATAAAATAGAGCAAAGAGCCCTGGTTAGGGCTGAGCTTTATAGTGTAACAAAAGCAGGATAATGTCAGCACTATATTTGGACATTTCTGTTCCAGTATATGTATTTTTCGTAGTTACAGAGAAAAAAACAAAAATTAGATTTACAGTAATGGACTATTATTATTTAACTTGTACAAGCAAAAATGAACTGTTTTAGACATCAAATTTTGATGTAGAATTTTTTTGTAAATGTGTTCAAACTCAATAACTTTATACTGTGCAAGGTGTTTATTCTGGTGAGCTTAAGTGGTTTAGTTAGAATTAGTCCCTCCTGTGAAAAGCACAGTTACAGGATATAAAATGCTGGTGAATTTTGAAGACTAGAAGTTACTTATATATCTCTACTTACTAGAAATCCCAAAGGAAATCTATCTTGACAAAAGGAAAAAAAAAAAGAGAAAAGTGAACAAAATGTTATAAACACATTTGTTCTTTCTTTTCATCCTTCTTCTCCTGAATACATCTACTCACATTTTCACATTTTAAACACATTTGTAAGCTAAATTCACCACATTGCATAATTTACTCCAATTTTTGTTTCATAAAACAAAATTAAATTGAAGTATTTCAACTACTCATCTTTATAGAAGCTATGTAACAAAAGAAATAATATGTAGAGTTGCAATTAAAAAGAGGAGAACATTGTCAAACTAAAGAGTCTCATGTAGTTGAATATATAATGGTTGGTGACTGAGATTGAAACCTTTTATCAAAGATGATGGTGAAAACCCTATGAGTTATAATCGTAGCTTTTCCTTTGATCTTTAATCCAAGTGAAAGATTTCTTGAAAGTCTCACAATAACCACTGGAAGTGAGGGCATTCAGTTTCTACTAAGGGCAGAAACTCAGGGATTTTTAGCTTATGTCTAAAATACAAGGGGAAAAATGGTGAACCATACTAGCAGCAAAGTTACATCCATGGAGTCACTCAGTTCTCAAGGATGTAGCCAGCGAACTACATACTGAACTCCCATTTATACAGAACACATTACCCTTGAAACATAATATTCAAGCCTCACATGGCAAACAGAAGTTTTATCAGCTTTCGATTTGCTTCCGCTTTGTATTATTAACTCAAAATGCAGAGATATCAGTGGCATTTCATGGTAAATTAATAGGTATAGGTAAAATCTTCTATAAATATTCATTACACCTCATTATTGCAAATTAATGAGTAAGATTTTGAAATTAAGGGTATTCACTTTTGATATATCATCAAAAAGATAACATCACTTTTCTTACATATAAGACATAAGAAATAAATTATGCTCTAAAGCAAAGTTCCAGTTTACTCCAAGGGTGGCCCTGAAAGCCTGACAGTATATTGTAAATGAGGTAATCTGGATAGAAAGCAAAGAGAGAACTGCTACTTGGCCTTAGGTATGATAAACAACTGTTCAGAACATTCATTTTTAATAGCTGGATCATTTCGTACCTCCTTGTGTTGTATTCTCAAAATATTCTACTGTGGTGTTACGGCTGAATTCCTACCCTTTGCAGGAGTGGCTCAGAGGGCATGGCGGAGGTCACAACTGATACTTGTTCACATTAGTTAGCTTTGAGTGACTCACAGCTCAGTTCTGGGCCGGCTCTGTTAGTGCTTATCAGAAGAAGCCACAAGTCATCAGGTTTTTGAAAGCATATGTTTCTCCATTTTGCTTGTGGGATGAGATATTTCGTGTCTCATCTATCAGCCTCAGTCTACATCTCTGCATTTGCAGTGATGTTAAATGACTTGTTCTGATATTCTCTGACACTATGAAAGAATTTGGAGATGATCAGAATTCAGAATGAATGCTGGTGGTCTGCAAGAACAGAATGGGTTCACAGTGGTATCTTTGCAGCACTACCCAAAGCTGAGATGTTGAGAGAGGTGGAGCACAAATAACTGTGTGGATGCCAATGTCTACACAGCTGCTTAAGAGAGGGCTGTGTTTAGAGAAGATGGAGCCAGACTCATAGATTCATAGATTTCTAGGTTGGAAAAGACCTTAGAGATCATCGAGTCCAACCATCCCTAATCCCCATTAAACCATATCCTCAAGTAGCTCATCCACCCTATTCTTAAACACATCCAGGGATGGGGACTCAACCACTTCCCTGGGCAGCTTATTCCAGTGGCTGACAACCCTTTCAGAGAAGAAATACTTCCTAACATCCAACCTGAATCTCCCCTGACTAAGCTTATGCCCATTTCCTCTTGTTCTATCTCCCATCACTAATGTAAAGAGCCCTTCCCCTACCTCCCCACCATCTTTTCTCAAGTATTTATAGGCCGTAATCAGGTCTCCCCTCAGCCTCCTCTTCTCCAGGCTAAACAGCCCCAACTCCCTCAGCCGCTCCTCATAAGTTTTATTTTCCAGCCCCTTGACCAGTTTAGTTGCCCTTCTTTGGACTCGCTCCAGGAGCTCAATATCTCTCTTAAAGCGAGGGGCCCAAAACTGGACACAATATTCCAGGTGCGGCCTCACCAGTGCCGAGTACAGGGGCAGGATCACTTCCCTGCTCCTGCTGGTCACACTATTCTTGATACATGCCAGTATCCCATTGGCCTTTTTGGCCACCTGGGCACACTGCTGGCTCATATCAAGCCGGTAGTCAACCAACACCCCCAGGTCCTTTTCCGGCAGGCAGCTCTCCAGCCACTCCTCCCCGAGCCTATAGCGATGCTTGGGGTTTTTATACCCCAAGTGAAGGACTCTGCACTTGGCCTTATTAAAGCTCATGCCATTGGCCTCAGCCCAACGATCCAGTCTGTTCAAATCCCTCTGAAGGGCCTCCCTACCCTCGAGCAGATCGACACAGCCTCCCAGCTTGGTGTCGTCCGCAAATTTACTGAGGGTACATTCAATCCCCTCATCCAGGTCATTGATAAAGATGTTAAACAGAACTGGACCCAGCACTGAGCCCTGGGGAACCCCACTGGTGACCGGCCTCCAGCCGGATTTAGCCCCATTTACCACCACTCTTTGGGCCCGGCCATCCAGCCAGTTTTTAACCCAAAGGAGGGTGTGCCTATCCAGGCCAGCAGTTACCAGTTTCACCACCAGAACACTATGAGAAACTGTATCAAAGGCTTTACTGAGGTCGAGGAAAACTACATCCACAGCCCTTCCCTCGTCAACCAGGCGGGTCACCCTGTCATAGAAGGTGATCAGGTTTGACTCCTCAGGTTTGACTCCTCTCAGAGGTGCTCATTGACAGAAGAAGGGGCAACGGATCCAAGTTGCCATAAAAGAAATTAAAATTCTATATTAGGGAAAAAACCTTCGCAACAATTGAGTCAAATGCAGTAACAGGTTGCCGAGAGAGACTGTAGAATCTCTGTCCTCAAAGATATTAAAAACTCAGGTGAAAAAGTACTGAGAAACATGACTAAAATTTTCCCTGTTTGGAGCAGGATGTGGAACCAGATGACACCTAGAGGCTTCTTCCAACCTGAATTATTCCATGACTCTCTGACAGCTTGGCTTTGTGAATCAATGTTAGGGGCAGTCTTCCAAAAGTGGGATGCCTTAAGTGGAAGCCTTTGATTGAGAAACTTCTTAGCTGTTTAGCATTTAAAGACTCTGAAAAAAAAATAGAATTTTTGGTATGAGGAGGAGGGATTTCTAATTCATGTAGAAGGCTATTCTGAAAGAAGATTGTACCATTCTCTCCTAGTCCAACCACTTTTTAGAAAGAAATCATAATGCAGATTCCACCGTAATGTGGAATGGGTATTTGGACCCTCAATAGCAGTTGCATCATGCTCTCTAACTGCAGGACTACTGGACAACCCCAAGTCCAGGCAAAAGAAAGTCCTATGTTTCAGAGTATTAGCACTGAAGTCGGTAAAGGTGCATGCCACTCCTGAAGCAGAGTGCTTCAGTTTCAGGAAACTCAGCAATTAGTGTCACAATGTTCACTGTTCCTTTGGGGCCCCCTGGAAGATACAAAGCTGTTCTCCCCACTTCAGACCTTGCCATGGACTAGCTCTTGTCTGTTTTCTGGTTTTGCCTTCCTCTCTGCCTGTTTGTGTCATTCAGCTGACAGTAGCTTTTCTCTATCTCGTCGTTCCATATCACTGCTTTTGGGTGAACACTTCTGTTGTTTGCAACTTCTGCCATCTGAGGGGAAAAAAACCTCACATTTCTCCATTTTATAGACCCTCACATACATTATTTTTAAAGCTCAGACAGAAAGATTTCTCTTGCCAGCTTGCTTAATACTATCTTTATTTCTTCTATCTGCCTTTCAGTTTTGAGTTCATACTATTTGAGTCCAAAGTGTTCTCACAAATAAGGTCTAAAAATATAAACAAAATTCTGTTTGCCTCAAATGAGTAAAATAAATTTCTAATATTACAAGGACTGATACACATGATAAAATTAATACAGAGGAAATATTTTCATCCATTTATCTGAGATATGTAAATAAAGTATGACACATGTTCTAAGAATGTGGTTTACCTTTGCCATGTTGTAAGAAAGATGAGGGCTTTAAAGAATGAGGTTCATTTGAAAGCGCCCATTTAAACCCTGGAAACCAAATTCTGTGACCTCTGTTGATAGGATTTTTGCCTGATTAATGAAAGAAAAAAAGACTGAAATATTTTGCTCAGATTAATATCAGCATAAGAGGTACATTCATTCTATCCTCTGTTGTCAGTGGATACACAGTCAACCTTTGTTAGACAGTACCCATCCTCCCTTCATATGGGTGACACAAATCATGTCTTTCTCAGGAGAAAAAAATCTTCTGTGCTCTTTCAAAAAGAAAATTCTAATGCATTTTGAAGGGCTTTCTTCCCTTTTTATACATACTGCTGGCCAAGAAAGAAATATAACTTAGGACACAGAGCAGTTTTAGTGTGTAAACTTGTGGTGCCATACAATATGTCTTAATACTGCAGGTTTAATACTAACTGTGCCCCAGTAATTTAATAATTCTGTGGGAAGACTACTGGGTTATAGAGGATATTTGTCTTGTGATTTCTTTGTGGCAAATCAGAAATTACAGCAGTGCTCAAAGGAATAGAAATCTTAGATACTCATGACCTTCACTGAAACCCCTTTCGTCACTTGTCAGTTCTTTAAGGGGCAATTTAATTGTAGCTCTTTGGCGGTGACAAGGTAAGTGCTGGCATTTTGGCACTGTCATTCATTAACCTCATGCAATGTCAGCAGCAGTGCCTCAGACATGTCACCATTTCCCCAGTGATGGCAAGCTGACTTTTAGGGCATATGTTATTCCAGAGATGCCTACTAGACAAGTCTGCATGCTTCACATTCTTGAGTATTGGGCATCATTTGTGCATTGTTTATGCAGTTAAATAGTTTCAAGAGTAAAATCAACTTGTCCAAATCTAGGAAAAGAAAATGTGCCATGTGCCATAAGAAGAAAATTACCTAAATCATTTATGTTGCTCAGAAATTAAAAATAAAATTAAAAAAAAACCCACACAAAAAAAACCCAAGAAAACAAAACAAGAGACAAATGAAAAAAAAAAAACACACAACCAAAAAAACCCCGAAGTATCAACTGATGGGAAACAAAACTCTATTATCATGATACTTGAAGGTTTAATAAAATTCTTTCATGTACAAATTTTTTAAAGCATAATTCAATAAATAAAATGTCAGAATGCAAGGCACACTATACATTATAATTATTATTTATTTTGCACTTCATATTTCTGCATGTTTATGAGAAACTAAACTATTAATAAGTAATAGACTGAAGGAAAGAATTGGTGAAGAGAACTATATGTTTATAACAACAATAATTGCCAATGCCTAGAAAAATGGTATATATTTGATTGCATATTTCTTCTACTTCTTCTTCATTTGGACCTCAGAGTGACTGGGGATTCTGTGCAATACAGTAATATAAATTAATGATGACAATAATAACGTGCACTTGATTCTTACTTTGCAAAATGCACAGTAGGAAAACTAAGGATCACTCAAAAATAAAGTAGTTATTATGCTAATATTACACGTCTCAAGATGCAAACACTAGAATTTAGATTTGAAATCCCAGAGATGTAAATCTTTTAGGTCTATCCATTCTTCAACTTTTTCTAAAATCTGGATCCAGAATGAAGCTGGATCTCAAAGCATTCCCATATTTCTACCCTATATAAAAGCCTATTTTGACTCCTCTAGAGCTTGAACCAGCACCCAGGAATGCCCAGTGCCTGTAATCAGATAGGTGAGAATAGTCAGTTCTGGAGTTCATTGCCTTGTTAGAAAGAGTTTAATGTTCTTTTCTTTAGTCAAAATGAAAGGATTTACTTCTGTCACTGAAAAAACCTCCCAAAATAGAAGGAGCAGCCTAGGAAAAAAAAAAAAAAGATGGAATCAAGTTAACTAGGCATGTCTGAGGAGAAAGTTGAAAGAATTTCTGCTAAACACAATATGTAAAACCTATGAATAGATGAGTATTTAAACAAATTTATTTTTTTTTTCCCTCCCTTGAATAGTTTCCATTTTAGGCTACTTAAAAGTTGTTACATATGAGTATGTATATGAGAACATAGATATAAAGACATGGCAAAAAAAGTAAGATGGGACTACACAAACAAGGGAACTTAAGAAAAAAAGTGACTGAGATGGGTTTCTAAAAATGCTAAAGGAGCTTTTTATAAGAACCCTAAACTTTTCCTTTTGGTAGAGACTACCTAATGAAATAATGTGTATTTCAAATTTAGAGATATCACCATTCAAAAAAAACCCGGTACAGTTCTGGTATTGAGATGAAACTGCAGGGAATACCAATCACCTAGATAATTATTATTGACAGTTTAGAAAATTAAATTTCTATCTTAGGACATTTTTGTAACTTTCATATCTAGCACTTATTCAGATAAGATAGCAAACTTCAAGTAATAAGAAAAAAAAAAGGAAATTTCAGGAAAAATAGCAACATTTTCCTAGGATAAGACTTAAATACTTCATTTTACTGAATTACAAGTGCTTCTTACTGATACTTGCTTTAATATCTTTTGATATTGTAACTAAGACTCGAAATCTATCATTGTTAAAACGTTAAAATATCTTTTTATTTTCAAAATAGTTTCCTTCTATTTTTAATAAATATTTATCATATCAATGTGAACTTATGAAAAAAATATTATTTATTCAAAGCAACAGTTTCCAGAGGAAACTTACAACACATCACATCGGTGATGTATTTCTATCAACTCTACTACTGACTTTAATAGAAACCATGTAGGTGAAAGCAAGGGCATTGCTGAGACTGTAGGAGAGTGGTGTGTAAGCAGAATGACTGAAACTTCAGGCAGGTGAAGTTAAATGAATTGCAATACAGTGCTGAGGGCCAAACCCAGACATTTCAGTGCACTGTTATACTGTACCTGTAAAGATACAATAATAATTTCCAAATCTTTTACTAGATGCAATACATTATATAAGCATTGGCCTGCAAGTAAAATGCTATCCGTGCTAACAAAATGAGAAATGTTTAGAAAATATTAATGGTATCAGTAGGAAAGTAACAAGGATTGTAGCAGGGACTCTTCCAGTGAAAGAAGTGGTGATAGATGTAAAGAGAAAAATGAAAAAAACCCACATTCAATTAGAGAGTCAGGATTCTGTCCCATGAAAGCAATCCCATACTGATACTGCAGGCAGTTTAAGAGTCCTCTATTCCAAGAGCAGCTCTGCACTACAGAGCTGCAGCTCAGACCCACACGGAGAACGGCGTTTTGCCAGGAGGGCCCACTGCACCTCCACTCCAATCACACAAATTGATCCAACAGCATTTGCTACAGCAGTTTAAGAGAATTTAGCTTCTCTCTGATTTTTATTCCCCCTCTTCCCCCCAGGGCTGGCAATACAGATGAGTGATTTCCTTTCGTCATACATAAAGATTTGGAGACACAACATTAATTGCCGTCCTGACAGTTTCCAATTTGATGACCAAAAATTGAACCAAAGGAAAAACGAGTGCAGGAATTATTCGACTGAAAGATTATGATGAATCTCTGAGCAGTTTTTCCCCAGTTTTTCTGACACCTTTCCAGAGCTAAACTACTTCTCACATATTAACCACAGCATTACAGAATTATAACATTTTCTACTGGTAAATTAAAGGCATTTCTTTCACTGTGCAAATAACTAAGACTGAATTTTCAGTGGAAGGAGCAAGTTATAAATATAAGAAATGGGTAGGTAAACCTGATCTTACACTGCCTTGTTTCCTTTTCTTCCAAGTAAAATGTCACATTCCCCTCTACCTTGCATTTATATTGGTCCCCACTGCCACACTATCTCACTTAAGGGGCTTCTCAGATGATTAATCCTCAAGTAACAAAGCATCAGACGGCTTTTATCAAGTCCTTTCCTCCCTTGAAAGGGAAAAATGTGATACTACTGGCCCTGGAAAGCCAAGGAGGTCAATGTGAGGGCAGAACTGACTCATTATCTTTACTTTATACGTGTTTAACCAAAAAGGTGAGAGAAGCTAAATGAGATGGTGTTCTTCCTTAGAGAGCTGGCAGGGTAGGGTAAAAAACAAACAATAAGCCTTGCTCCGTTGGCTCACCCCAAAGAGCAGTACCAATCTTGCTTTGCTTGTTTTCCTGGAAAGATCTTGAAAAATTTAGTAAACATCCAAGTATGTCCACAATAAAATAGAAATTTGTATTAACTCTAGGAAAAGTAGAAACAGGAAATAGATGTGAATTTGGTCGCCTTCATTTAAGCAGAATGAAGTTCAAAGAAATTAAAGCACTTGGTGACAGTCAGAGAAGTGGTGGAATTTCTCTCCAGATTCAAGTGTTCGATTGCTCACATTTAGGTTGCCTGAAAATAGGAGTCTATAACCATTTGACCTGCTATAGGGTATCTCAGAGGGTGTCTACACAGGGTTGACAGATGTAACACAAGACCTGCATAAGAATTGTGCCTTCTGGACCAGCTCCTGAAAGGCCAAACAGGATATCCCATGCTATCACAAAAGGTACCAGACAACTTAGTATAGGCAAATAAACCACATCATTAGACTTAACTGTTCATAATATGATTTTCTATAAGAGCTAGATTTGTAGTCAACAGAGAGGAAAGGGGAATTCAGCTCACCCTAAAGTACTGGCTCATCTGAATTGCTCTCTAGGCTTCAGTGAATGCAGTGATCAGATCTTTATGGATATTTGGAGAGCTCTGAATATATTCTAAACTATTCTTAGTTATCTTATGCATATTCTATTCAGACTTTTTCCCCAGAAAAAGCTTACCCTTTCATTCTATAATATCAAGCCTCATTTTTCACTCACTGAGCAATAAACCAAATATAACAAGAGATAGAGTTTTCCTTTTACAGGAAGTAACAAAATACATGAGATTTGGTTTTGATTATGAAGTTACTTCATCATCACACAAGCCAGTTACTGTCATTGCTATATTTAAGGTCTGGAAGAACAGGGTAATATTTAGCTTCCTAGTATCTCAATTTGATAGGAATACCTTGAACTGGGCTAGGACAATCACTAATTCCAAATTTCTGTTGAAAAATAAAAAGTTAAGAGTGGAAAATACCCAAAGGCTGAACAAAAGAATGATAGTACATATAATTTCGAGAGACTCAAAGAGTGAGTCAGTAAGCTTTAAATGAGAGACAGGAAGCTTAATGTATGTTTTAATAGCAAAATAATCTCTTATAAATGCAGGACCAGCCAAAATCATAGAAAAGTAATCTGCAGCAAAGGGAGGGAGTGAAAGAACATGATTCAGTGGAAAGAAAAACATTTATAGGAAAGAGGAGTCACGGAATCTTGAAAGGATGCTGTCTTTGGCCAAAACTCCTGTGAGTGCTGAGAGGAAACTGTGATAAAGAAACATCTGTAAGTGTGCTTATTATTTGCTAGAGGTCTGTGCACTTCTCATGCTAAAAAGCTACAAAAACCTTTGGAAGGATATATATTTGTCTGCATGTCGTCTTAGCCCAATTTGGAATGAAGAAGTAAAATGGAGTACCTAGAGCTCTGCCTGTGCTAGTAGCATTACTGGACCAAGTCTTGTTCTCTGGCTCCAAAGTCAGCTGGCACAGCACAGCTCACTGCCACGCAGATATGCTCTTCTCAGCCCCAAAGCAAAACGGCCACTGACCTGCTCTGCTGCCTGGCAGCCCAAGGTGGCCCTGTCCAGAACCATGATATTGGTCCAACTCAAGCTGTTGGGCCTGACCTTGCTTTGCTCAGACTACCTAGCATGACTAGATGACCAGGAGAGTCCTGGGAAGATGCTTGCTTAATTACCAGCAAATACTAAGCCTTGGGTGTGGGTGGATGAAGCAAAGATTGATCTGGCACATGGCACCACACATAAGTCCCAGTTGTACATCCCCACGTAGGGCACAGGGACCTCAGCGCTGGCTCCTGCAGAAGGCTGCAAGGGCTCATGTTCAGGGGTTCTGTCAGTTCATGTTAATTTACTCTGCTTATTTTCCCTTTTGTCTTCCGCTTCCCTCCCTCTTAATCTTTTCAACATTTTATATGACATGAAAAAAAACACTTAACAATAATATATGGCACTCTTAATTTCTTCTTTTTCTCTAGTTCACAGTCAAACTCAGCCAAGTTCACATTTTATATACCCAAACAGACATGCAGACACTTTCAAGAACATCTAATGCACTTCTATATATTTTATGACAGGACATTCTTTCTCATAGATATAGAAGTCTGCACTTAATATACAGAAGTATTGCACAAGACAAATAAATTCAACTTAAATGCCAATGACTCTTTGTTCCCAGTTTACAAAACGGGGAGAGAACCCATATTTCTGAATATTTGCAGACATTAATGTATTTTCATAAATTTAGTGACACTGTAGTCCTCTCTAGTTTACCTGTAGTGAGATTATCAATGCAGATTATCCAGGTCATGGAGTGACCCCCAGGCCTGAAAGTATTTCTGCTTGAAGAACAATATCACATAAGCAAAACTATACTGCCTTGAAAGCTGTACTGTTCTCTAGTCCAGGAAACAAGACAGGATGAAACCTACTTGAGTCAAGTTACTTTTGCACAAAGCTACTTTTACACAAAGCTCTTTGTTCCCGGAATAAAAGGGGCAGGCAAACACAGTGCAGTATCATTGCTGACCACACTAACTAAGCTCAGGTCCAATTAGAGGTATGAATTCTACTTTGTATTGGGTTTGCATGGCAAGGTTTTGGTAGTTGGGGGCTACAAGGGTGGCTGTAGAAGCTGCTAGAAGCAGTAGAGCCAGTTCAGCAGAGCCAATGCCAGCTGAGAACTTTTCTCCATTCATCCATGCCCTACCACACCGTATCTAGCAAGCCTTTGCAGAACCACTGTACTGAGGAGTGCTGTACAGGGAACCTCAGTGGTTCTGTTGGTCCTAGTAGAGTTTGCACGGTGGAGCTGAACTGATGCTAGTAAATCCAGCCAGACTAAGGCTGACTGGAGATTTTCTACTGCTTTGTCCAATAAACATTCGTTGTATTTTCTCCATCTCAGATTTCCTGTTCTTGATTGATTTGAGGAATTGATTACACATGGCTTTATATCAAATGAGGATCTAAAGTAACATATGTAGCAGGAATGGAATATCATTGTAAGTAAAATCCCAATCAAAGAGATAGCTAAACATCTCTACTCTATTTGAACAGGTAGATAAAATCATTGTGCTGCTAACTTCTTGGCACAATAGGACAGGTCTTTGCTGTAATCAGAGTCTAGTGGCCTTCAACCGTTTGTTCTATGTAAAACTTCAAGACATACCCTGACCATGCATCTCAAAGAGTACAGTACTTGACATGTTTTTTTGCCATACTAGCATATTTTATTTTTTTAATTAATAGATGTGAACATCTTACCTATCCACCAAGCCACAGAACACTTAATTCTACAAAAGCTACAGGAACCACAGGTATCAATCTTCTTATTGTCATTTATCTCTGCAAATGTGTAGATGGAGATTGCATGGGAAAGCCTGTTGTTGCTCAATCAGTTGGCAGTTTTGAAGAAGAGTGACAGTGGGGTTCTGAGCAAACTCTGTGCACAGTTACAAACACCAGCAAGAGGGAGAATGCAGTAGAAGCAGCAGTAGAAGTAAATTAACTTTTCTAAGATTGCCCAAAGATAGAACTCAGGTGTTCAAATCAAGTTTCCATTATAGCTATAGCAAACCCTAAGTATTTACCAATCTTGCAGTAATTGGTACTTCAGCTGTCCTAGCTGTCTTTGATAACATGAACGCTGTGAGCAAATGAAGAATCAGAAGCAGGGATAGACTTAAACACTTTCATACAATTTTAAACACTGAAGTTAGAATATATAATTTTTTTTTCATCAATTTATATTCATTTCCTTCTTATTTATTCATTGTGCTAGAATAACAAAGAACTCGATACTTTTCATTTAAAGGAAACTGTATTCTAATTTGTTGTGCCTGTATAGGTTCCATGTGCACATGGAATAAAGTGTTTAGAAACCAAAGAAAATAGACCTTTTAAAAATAATCTGTCATCCTGTAATATTCTCTATGGTGTTTTGATTCGAACTCAGTTCTTCCTGATCTCTCTCATTATTCACTGTTGTACTGTTTAATGCCAGAATTGTAGGCCAACTGGCAGGAAGAACATAGGGAAAGTATTATTTCCCTGTAATGTGAAGTTGGATGTCTCACTTTTGCTATTCTCTTTCACACCCAAGACAAATCCTGAGCTCTGTCACAATGGCCCACATCAATGAAAACGCCAAAAAGATACAGAATGACACCAAATGAAAGGCTTCTAGCAAGGGGATTTAAGATAATCAAGGTAAGACTTTTTAGCCTTTTGAAATATTTGCATTATCTCCTCCTTGGTACAGTTGGAGACATTTTTTGAGGAGACAGAGTGAAATCTCAGTTCCATTTAAATAAATGGTGAAATTCTAAATCAAGTTGCCAGGACCAATAGTTCTTGCTGACTACTTTTGCTATCAAACCCTGTAAATTACCTTTTTTCTAATCAAGGCCACTGACTTCAGCAAGTCTAAGAGTTCTCCAGTGAAAGCAGTATTACTTTGTAGAGAACAGAGAAAAAGCATATTCATACTTGGAAGTTTCACACCAATATTAGATAAAATCTGCTGTTGATTAAATAAATAAATAACATCTGCTGGAATCTTAGAAAAGACATGACAAATTCAAGCTGAAACACTTGCATATATTTGATGATTTGAATCAGGCATATGTAAGTATGAGTCTATCGGTAGTTCTGAAAATGAGGGTCAACTTCAGCTGTGTAAGTGAAGACCACAACCAGAAGTAGGAATTATCAGCAGAAGCCCAAAAACTTCTGCTATGTATGTTAGGCCTGGTTTGTATTTTAAAGATGGTTTTGCATGCTAACCAGTGTAGCTTTCATTCCCCAGACTCTTTCTTCTTGCTTTACAATATTTTTTCCAGTTCTTTAGTTCTAGGCTTTTTACATACAAGCAACGCTTGCCTTAATATATTTAGGATGCAACTCAACTTATTCTCTGATTCACCCAGTTCCTTCCTCCCCAGGTAACTGAAAGGTATTACCTTCACAAAAGCCTCCCTTTCTACCCTCCATCCAACACTAATTATCAATTTTCTCCTCTTTCTTACACTAAAAACACCGACTATAATAATCCTGCCTTTCTTGAATCATATCTCACTGGTTTTCAGACTTTTTTGCAGATATGTGAAAGGAGGTGTCTATTTTTCTCTTTTGTTCCCAGTGTCTTAGAACATAAAGATGAGCGGTACTGGCATATTCATCTGGATCTATCAAGTTTCAGTTACTGGTACAAGTCTTCTGTTGTCTATAGGATACTGACATATGCTATAATGATTGTTCCATCACTGCCCTCAAGAGTGAACATCTGCTCCTACCCTATCATCACAGTTTTAATCTTCTTGTAGCTCCTGTTTCCTTGAAAAGCAATCCAAATGAGACAGACCCTGTCTTTTACTTTTCTCCAGTGTTTGAACAGCTTCCAGGCTTTCACCAGAGCGAAGTGAATAATACCTCGAGCTCCCACCAGTATTCATTTAAATGAAAAACTGAATTCCCTTTAGCTGTGCTTGTGCCTGTGAGCAGATGGAGTGAGGTGGGAATCCAACTTGCTCACAGGCATAAACACAGTAACAGCAAATTGATTTTGCTATTCAAGAGGTGGGGGTCATAGAGCTCAGCGAGCAGCCACAGCCACTGTGCAAACTGCATCGAGTGTGGGAGCCACAGGATTTGCGTCAATGCAAAGTGTCCTCCCACCAACTCACAGGCACCATGCTCTCTTGCAGCCTTTCCCAACTGAGATGGAAAGCCCCTGTTGGCCCATTCCACCCCGACTCACTATATAAAGGTTTATATACCTTTAAAAAAATTTTGTCTGTACCCTTGGCCAGGATAAATTTTACTCTTTGAAAGCACCAAAGGCAGGAACAAACATAAAATATTCCCACAGCAGATCTCAATTTGGTAGTTAAGAGTATCCACAGGTACAAGAAATAATGCTTTTGCATTGTGAATAAAATTGTGTGGTGGCAATGCATACCCAAACACTCACACTCATCTTGGCAGTGATACGGTGCCTTTGCCCTTCCAGCATTTATCCCCACCTCATGAACACAGAAGATACTGCACCCATGACACAAAAAAAATCATGGTCTTTAATAGGATGATTTACAACTTCAAACTGTAAAACTGAGTTGAGTCAGAGCCAAAGTGCTGAATGTGAAGACCACATCTCCATCAAGCCCATAAATTTGACAAAAGTTTACTATTTATAGGAATAAACCATAACTTGGACAAAAACACCCTGGCATATTGTGGTATGCTAAATCCAGATCTGAATCTCCCTTTCTGCTTTCTGGTTTGACTCCCCAGAATTTAAAGCTAGATAGACCTGTCTTGTCAAACTGCATTTTCTGCTTTTGCTACTGCTCACTGGCTCCATCTCCACTGCTTTGAAAGATGGTTTTGTAAGCAGTTCCCACAAGAACTAAGTCTCACCATCGCAACTGCAATACCATATATTAATCTTTCTGCTTATTTGAGGAGGACAGCTGGCTGTGCTCGGGAGGTCTTTTCAATGATACTATGCATTTCATCATCCTCTTTGGAAATACTGTTTTTCTCTTACTTTACAGTAAACATTTCATTATAGTTTCAACAATGGAAGAAATAATTCCTCAGAATGTTTTGTAATAATGTTGGTTTTTGCGTTTTGTTTTGTTTTGGTTTGTTTTTTTTTTTCTGATGGTAAAGACCGAATCAAAGGTGCTTGCAATTTTAAATCATAAGGAATAACTCTGATGTTATCTCGATTTTTGCCTTCTTTGGACCTCAGTTACACACAACAACATTTACAGGAGTATCTTCACTACTTTAATCTAAAATGAGCTAAAAAACTAGTTTTGGACAAAATTTTTAAAAATTATTTTAACCTATTTTAAGAAAGAAGGCATATGTGATTACACCTCCCCAAGACAACCTTGTAGTTTGCCTCCAGATTTCCTAGTAAGAGTCTGAACATTTTAAAAGAAGCATATAGAAATGAACCTACTTCTGATGAAAAGCGTTTACAAATCCTGAAGAACATTCATGGAACACAAATAGTCAGAGGACAGGTTGCTGACTAGCAAATCTGAAAGTTTTTGAATTACAAAGCAAATTCACTGCTTAAATATAAAATAATGCATTTCAGCTCCTGTGTGACCTCTGTATTTGCTCTCTCTTTACACCCTTGCAGCATTGGTTTTCAAACTAATAATATATTTCCTTTTACTTAAAAAAAAAAAAGCCTGAAACAAAGAATAATTTGCAGCGTATATAGCTGACTACAATAGCCTTAGCTTGCATAAAGGAGTTAAAACATGTAAAGGATTTGTTGATAACAGGAAAGTTACTGAGTTCTCCTTTCTCCCCCAAGAACAAGAGTCAAGAATGTTCAGAGTGGGGCAAAAGTATCTCTGTAATTCCTTGCAGAAATTTCAAATTCTCTAATCCTCAGGCTCCTTCTCTTGCTTTCAGAGAAAAATGTGTCTTTATAATCCTAAAACAAATAGTTCACAAATATCAGCACACGACATAATTCTGTGCTTGTTCATACTGAGATAGGAAAATGCTGCTGGAAATCCTTACTTTTATGGATTTACACCAGTTGCATTCCTGTTTAACCTGAACATTGATGTCCCAGTGGAACAGAATGTAAGTGATTCAGGAAATTTGTTGGAAATATAGTGATTACACGCATTTTTCATGTATTAAAAGTTTTCATTTTTCATATATTAAGTTCTCATTTTGAACCAGAAGGGAAAATATATTAAAAAAAAATCAAATAGCGCAACGTTGCTTGAAAATTCTGTGATTTTAGCCTGATTAAAACATTGTATTTTGATGAGTTAGTTTCTTGGTTTATTGGTACATAGTTGGTTATTTTATTAATTGTTTAAAAATAAAATATTTTTAAATACCAAAATTAAACTTTTATCAAAGTCTTTTTTTTAAAAAAAAAAAAGATACAGGACATTTAAAAGGTTCTCCATTTTAAGATTAATCAATAAGCCTTGTAGTAGACTTATTGCATTAAGTTGTAGGTCAGTGCTGAATCCATGACCAACAGCACCAGCTTTCAGACAGTATGTGTGCACAGGTGCCAGGAAAAAGGCAGACAAGAGCCACAGGAGCACAGAGCACAGGGGACGTTGTCACCGGTGATACCTACTAACAAATAACACGATATTGCCTACCCACAATTTTGAAGGAGAACTACTCATGGTAGCTTTGACGGTCTTTTTGAAACTGTATGAAACAGATCAAACTTGATCATTCCTCATGTAATGTTGCAAAGTAAGCTAAAATAAAACCATCCAAAAGAACAATACAAAAGCTGCTCATGAAGTATTTTCCAACATGTCAAGGAAAACATTTCTTTTTTCTTTCCCGAATACAAATATATAAATCAGCTTAAATTGACATACCAAGGAATTGGTAAAAGTTTACATATTCATTAATTTTCTACCAAAAGCAATGGAGTTTTTAAAAAAGAAAAAGAAAATCAGTTCAGACACAAAGTCTTATTTTTAGAGAATATTTTAAAAACAATAAGAAAGGGAAGAGAGATTTGGTATAGTGAGATGCTAATGATAGTTCCTGAGGAAAAAATGAAGTAGCTGGAGTCAGTGACATTATAGCTTAAAAAAAAAAAAAAAAAAAGAGAGGAAAAAAAAAAAGAAAATGAGCTGAAAATACAGATTAGATTTGGCAATTCACTTGCCACTCATAATTTTTCACGGTTCACATTGGTAAAATACTTCATGCAAGAAAAAGAAAATTATCCACAATATACTGAAGCCATTTCAGGTTAAACAACCTGGAGATAATTTTCCTACATAAAGAAGCTGGATTGTTCTTTGATGCCACCCAAATTACAAACTACCAAAGATTTACATGCTAAAGTTACTTCTGCAATTGGTGAGCTTTCATGCTGAGTCCTATATAAAATGATTCCTTTATAGTCTGGATGCTTGTTATGGCTATCCTTTAAAAAATTAGTTGTACTGTAAGAACAAATACATATATATCAGAAGATTATATATTGGAGATGAACAGCAAAGATGTGCTAAATTCTTCCAACTAAGGCCGTTTGAACTTCCCATGCACTGTCAGTTGTCCATGAAAACTTTGGAAACTGTATTTCACAGCCTTGATATTTGCAATCAAAAATCTGTTGGATTTTAAAATTATTTCCATTACAGTGGTAGGCTTTTGGGGCAAATTTCCTGGTGGTGTCAATGTCATGATATACTACCTTCTTCCCAGCTAAGGATTAGAATGTCATTCTCCCAGGAAGTCCAAAGGATGGAACTAGAGACAAGTATGACAAATACTTAAGAACAAGAAATAAGTACAATCGCCAGTAGTCAAATATTAAGATGAGAATAATTCTAGAGCTGGGAACTTGAGTTGTATACACACATACACACAAAAGTACTAACACGTGTGAACACAAACACATCTTTCTTTGCAGATGAAAAACTTTTGCAAGAGGCCTTTCTGGATCCTCTGCAACAAAGGGCTTCAAGCATTTTGATGGCAGGACTGTGATGCAGTATAGAACATATGAAAAACATTCCCAGGCAACCTGTTTAAAAAGTTTCATTTTTTTCATACATTTTCTACATGTATAATATTATTCACTTTAATTGCTGCAAGTAACCACTCAAGTTGACTACATGGTAGAAGCAATATTTAAGCAAATGTTTCCTTACCTTAAAACCCGTGATAAAATGTTTATTCTGAAAGCTGAAGGCTCTCACAATTCAGAGATCACCATGCATGCCAATAAGGTGTAAGAGTAGTGAATGTAAACTGCAAAAATTCTCAGGCGCATGAAAAGTGTTAAAACCTTCTCACAGGTCACTGAATTGTCCTGCTCTTCAATTGAAATCTAAAACCCACCACCTGCTTCCTCCTTTCCCTGTCATTTTCTCTATGTGCTGCGATAGGCCCTGTTCTTTTATCTCCAAGAGCATTTCCCTTTTCTGAGTTCTTCCTACACTTCAGAAGAGTAACTCCCTTCCCTCCCACATTCCCTTTTTACAGTGCTAAGGCTTGGTTTACATTAAATAAGAATGAGGAACACAATTAACCCTGTACTTGCTATAGTTCTTGAGCTAACTTGTATCTATTACCTGACTGAGCGAGAATGTCCTCTTGGCTGGAGCAAAAAACTGAACTGAAAGCTTGGAACATGTTACATGTTTGCCTTTAATTTTTTTTTTTTTTTCTTCAGAGTGTTCATCAAAGAGGGACATGTTTGGAGAGGTCGTCTTGCAAACTGAGGAACTTTGGGATTGTAAAAGTCATGACAGATTGAGAGAGACCTGAAAATAATGACAGTTGATGGCTTTTATGGTTTACAGCACCTTTCATCCAGGAAAAGTACCACATATGTTGAGAGCAATCTTTTTATCCATCAGTGAAATGCAGCTATTTCGAGGGAAAGATGTAGTTAGTGTATTTTGTGAGCATTTCTAGCCAAGTCAATAGGTGAATTAGGGACACTGGGAGCCCAGGCATTTGAAGTCGGAAGGGAAGGCCAGGTTACTGTGTATCAGAGTGATCTTCCTTCCCTCATGCTTTTAAAGATTTGATACAAGGTTTCTGTGCTCTGTCCTGGAAGTCAGCCTGGTTTGACTTGTCTAATAACCAGAATAAACACAGAATTATTCTTCCTGCCCCTTCCCCCGCCTCTTTCTTCCCCCCACTTATCTTCAAAGATTAAATCCCATTCCCACTGGAGGTGTGGTGAGCTCCAATTCAAAGGACGAGCCTCATAACCACTGGAGCTGGATTCACTAACTGGTGAGCTCTAACCATAATCTCGCAATGGCATACTTGTAACACACTGATTTACGTGTGACTTAGGCTATCCCTTAGCACAAGAGGTCAGTGGCTAAGAAAAAGAGATCTTGTCTGGAGGCAGAGGACTGTGGTTCCATGTTTTAATGAACATAATTGTATTCACATTTCAAAATGTAGTATAAACATTTGAAAACAGAAATATTTATACTTGTTAAAAGTTACAATGAGGAGCTGTTACAATTATCCCAATGGTTTTGGTTCTCAGCTAGATACACGTCTAAAAAGTACAATAACGAGAAATGCCAAGACTGCTCTTCACTTTAGAAAGAAAAGAATTATGTGTTGTGTAGAGACATGTACCCTAGAACCAGCCAGGAAAACAAGTAACTGAACTGTAATTTCAACGAGAAATCACAGAACCCTTTTTTTTAAAAAAAAAAATAAAGAAAAGAAAAATTCTATTAACAATACACATTTATCGCAAAGTTAGAATCATAGAATCATAGAATGGTTAGGGCTGGAAGGGACCTTCAAAGGTCATCTAGTCCAACCCCCCTGCAAGGAACAGGGATATCTCCAACTAGATCAGGTTGCTCAGGGCCTCATCCAACCTGGCCTTGAACGTCTCCAGGGATGGAGCATCCACCACCTCTCTGGGCAACCTGTTCCAGTGTTCTACCACTCTCATAGTAAAAAATTTTTTCCTAATATCCAACCTGAACCTACCTCCCTCTATTTTAAAACCATTACCCCTTGTCCTATCATAACTGGCCCTCCTGAACAGCCTCTCCCCATCTTTCCTGTAGGCCCCCTTGAGGTACTGGAAGACCGCTATAAGGTCACCCCGGAGCCTCCTCTTCTCCAGGCTGAACAGCCCCAACTCTTTAAGCCTGTCCTCATAGGAAAGGTGCTCCAGCCCTCTTATCATCTTCGTGGCCCTCCTCTGGACCCTCTCCAACTGGTCCATGTCCTTCTTATGTTGGGGACTCCAGAACTGGACGCAGTACTCCAAGTGAGGTCTCACGAGGGCAGAGTAGAGGGGGAGAATCACCTCCCTCGACCTGCTGGCCACGCTCCTCTTGATGCAGCCCAGGACGCGGTTGGCCTTCTGGGCCGCAAGAGCACATTGCCGGCTCATATCGAGCTTCTCGTCCACCAGTACTCCCAAGTCCTTCTCCTCAAGGCTGCTCTCGATCCAATCACCACCCAGTCTGTATTTATGCCTGGGATTGCCACGACCCAGATGTAGGACCTTGCATTTGGCCTGGTTAAACTTCATGAGGTTGGTACGGGCCCACCTCTCCAGCCTGTCGAGGTCCCTCTGGATGGCATCCCTCCCTAAAAAGTTCTTTTAAGTGTCACCCCACCATTTCTTTATTTTCTAATCTCTAATTATACAGATGTGAAAGACAAAGACAACTGCAAAGCTGTGCGAAAACTGTTAGAGAAAAATCTTGCCCATATTAATCATCTGTTGTAGATGCTGCACCACACCAAATGACAGAAACATCAATAAGAATTTCTCTTTGCACCCACAAGTTGCTAAGAATAGCCTTCCATCAAATAATACAAATTATTTGACAATGTTATGTTATGTATGTAATTCAAAAAATAAGCATTTTAAAGGTAGCGGTAACTGCTAACAGAATAATAGATATCTTTCATTATGGTATAATCATAGAATCATAGAATGATAGAATGGTTAGGGTTGGAAGGGACCTTAAAGATCATCTAGTTCCAAGCCCCCTGCCATGGGCAGGGAAATCCTCCACTACACTAGGTTGCCCAAAGCCTCAGTCAACATGGCCTTGAACACTTCCAGGGATGGGGTATCTACAGCTTCTCTGGGCAACCTGTTCCAGTGCCTCACCATCCTCAATGTAAAAAATTTCTTCCTTATATCCAATCCAATCGAAATCTGCCCTCTTTCAGTTTAAAGTCATTGCCCCTTGTCCTATCACTACATGCCCTTGTAAAAAGTCCCTCTCCAGCTTTCCTGTAGGCCCCCTTTTGGTACTGGAAGGCTGCTATAAGATCACCCTGGAGCCTTCTCTTCTTCAGGCTGAACAGCCCCAACTCTCTCAGCCTGTCCTCATAGCAGAGGTGCTCCAGCCTTCGGATCATCTTTGTGGCCCTCCTCTGGACTCTCTCCAGTGGCAACATGTCCTTCTTATGTTGGGGACTCCAGAGCTGAACTCAGTATTCCAAGTGGGGTCTCACGAGAGCTGAGTTGATGGGCAGAATCACTTCCCTCAACCTGCTGGCCACACTTCTTTTGATACAGCCCAGGATACGGTTGGCTTTCTGGGCTGCCAGCGCACATTGCCGGCTCATGTTGAGCTTCTCATGTGACAATACTGTCACAGTTTTAGTAATAGGAAACAAATAATGTTGTAATATAAGTTGCTTCATGAAAATCTTTTAAATGCTAGCCATCATAGGTCAATATGACTTATAGGAGAAGGAGATGACAATCAACGAGCCAGTTCTGCTAATTACCAGTACAATCTTAGTCAACGAACTTGCCATGCTTTCACTGTGTTATCATATACTGCTTTACAGTTTGTTCTTTCTGTCACCAAACATAATACATGGTGAGCAGATGTGAGTTTGAAGAACTCTGCCAAATTTGTATTGTCCTTATGCTACATAAATTATTTTTTCCTGTGATGGAGACAGCCCAAGCTTTTCACTTGAGATCATTAAACTTTCGGCTTTGGGAATTTCTGGATCACAACCGACTTTGTTGTCTATATATTCCACTGGTGAGGGGAGGAGGAGAAGATCCTTGTATCTTCTTTCTTCCTCTGGAAGTTACTTTTCTATTAAAAAAATCATAATACATTTTCTCCCATAACAAGCCCTGAACTCCAGTTGAAAGAAAAACATGTGCCCCTCTTGCCCTATGTATATCCTTTTGGACTTCAAGAGTTGATTGAGTGCCTAGAACGTGGAAGAGCAAGCACTTTAACTCTTCCCATCTTTTCCCTAGAATACTTTACACTGACGAGCTGACCAGTGACACAGAGAAAGCTTCAGAGCATTTGTCTACAATACCAAGTCCTTGCCAAGAAAACTCTCTGAGTTAAACGGCTCAGCCGAAGTATTTTTGTCACCTTGAATGTAACTGCAGTAATCAAGAAACTTTGTGAGCTTATTTAATGCCATTCCTGGAGGTGATAAAGCTTTATCAACTACGACATTTCTTTTCCGATACACAGCATCTCGTGCTAAAGAGTCTTGTTGATCTTTTAACAGCAGCAATGCTTCTCTCGCATGACTAAGCAGCTGCACTGTCTGGGTGACAATGTCAGCATATAAAAGACTCTGTCTTGAGTTTATCTGGAAAAAGAATAGTCTTTGATGGCCTTTACGATGCACTCTTGAATCAGAGTATCTCAGTTTTATCCTTGTAAATCTAGATGAACTTTTATTTTACTCAATTCCAAAAACACATGAGCAAATCTGGAGTAATTTGAGTCAATGACCTGTCCTGGTTATTTAAAACTATGACAGAGAAATAAAGACCAATGACACTGTGCAAGATTGTCAATAGCATGACTGAGATCAGAATCTGGATCTTTGTGTTTTCAATGTTATTCACTTTTTATTTCATAAAGGTTTATAGGCTGGATTCTCAGATGGCATAAATCTGCATCGATTTCTATCTGGCATCAGTTCTAACAGATCCTGCTGTGTGCTCATAGCAGTCTTTTTCTCTCCTGTGGAACGATTATGTCAAGCACGTGTAGTATCCATTTTCTTGAAATGAAGTACGATTTACAGCTAAGATGGAGAGATAACAGATTTGAGGATAACGTATTCTACACAGCAGAGCGTGTCTATTTATGGGGTCGAATCTTGTCATTCTTTTGATCTAAACAGTGCTTAACTATTGCTTTACATTCTGAGAAGAGTTTTATGGTATGCAGCAGAGCATGGGGTAGAAATCTCTGAATTAACTCCAGTGCAGTGCTCAGCATTGATGTGTGGTAGGGAATGTAGGAAATAATTCTGCAGAAAGTTGCACATAATTCTCCATACCAGAGCATGCTACCACCCAGACATGTTCTGTTTATGAATCCACCTGTTCTCTGTTTCACTAGAAACTCCTGGAAACTAAGAGGAAGACCTACTTTATGCAGCCAGCTAATAATTGATGGCAGTTTTTCCCTAAACTTTTCACTTGTCACAAGTCAGCCTATGAAAACCAAAATAAAATATCAACTCTACAAGCTTCAGAATCCAAAAGAATAAATTTTTGATATCTTCTCTTTATCATGTACTGAAGTCCACAAATTCCCACAGATTACTCCAACACACTTAAATATATAATAGACAAGGAATCTGATTCTCTCTACTTCGACTTTTTTCCTGTAAAACCCATATGGAACATAGAATCATAGAATGTTTTGGGTTGGAAGGGACCTCAAAGATCATCTAGTTCCAACCCCACTGCCATGGACAGGGAAACCCTCCACTACACCAGGTTGCCCAAAGCCTCATCCAACATGGCCTTGAACACTTCCAGGGATGGGGCATCCACAACTTCTCTGGGCAACCTGTTCCAGTGCCTCACCACCCTCTGAGTGAAAAATTTCTTCCTTAAAAAGATAGATCTAAATCTATCCTCTTTAAGTTTGAATCCATTGCCCCTTGTCCTATCACTACATGCCCTTGTAAAAAGTCCCTCTCCAGCTTTCCTGTAGGTCCCCTTTAAGTACTGGAAGGCTGCAATAAAATCACCCCAGAGCCTTCTCTTCTCCAGGCTGAACAGCCCCAACTCCCTCAGCCTGTCTTCATAGGAGAGGTGCTCCAGCCCTCGGATCATCTTTGTGGCCCTCCTCTGGGCTCACTTCAGCAGCTCCATGTCCTTCTTGTGTTGGGGACTCCAGAGCTGAATGCAGTATTCCAGGTGGGGTCTCACAAGAGCAGAGTAGAGGGGCAGAATCGTCTCCCTCGACCTGCTGGCCACGCTTCTTCGGATGCAGCCCAGGATACGGTTGGCTTTATTGCCAACATTGCCGGTTCATGTTGAGCTTCTCATCCACCAGCACTCCCAAGTCCTTTTCCTCAGGGCTGTTCTCGATTCATTCTCCACCCAGCCTTTACTTATGCTTGGGATTGCCCCGACCCAAGTGCTGGACCTTGCACTTGTCTTGGATGAACATTCTTCATAATCATAGAATCATAGAATCATTTAGGTTGGAAAAGACTCTTAAGATCATTGAGTCCAACCATAAACCTAACACTACCAAGTCCACCACTAAACCATTTTCCTAAGCACCACATCTACACATCTTTTAAGTACCTCCAGGGATGGTGACTCCATTACATCTCTTGGCAGTCTGTTCCAATGCTTGATAACACTTTTGGTGAGGAAATTTTTCCTAACATTAAATATAAACCCTCCCTCAGCACAATTTGAGGCTGTTTCCCCTTACCCTATTGCTTGTTGCTTGGGAGGAGAGACTGACACCCAACTCGCTACAACCTCCTTTTAGGGAGTTGTACGTAGATAAGGTCTCTCCTGAGCCTCCTTTTCTACAGGCTAGACAACCCCAGTTCCCTCGGCTGCTTTGCATAAGACTTGTGTTCTAGACCCTTCTAGAATAAGACTCAATAATATAAGTTACTGCATATTTTCAAAGAGGTGAGTACAACAAAACCCCACCTCAGAAAGTGTGATACTCGGAATTTGGATTTTGCTACCTGGCTTAGTTCTGGATTCACTATCATTGCGCAGGATGCTCAGTTAGAACAAAGATGGAGGTGATCATCCACAGTCTCATTTACAGAGCATTGGCTCTTTGCAAACGACACATTCCCCTATGGAATAGGTTTCTTTTGGGACCGTATGCCATTTATATTTTAGGGCAGCCTTGAGGCTTTTCTAACTTGCACCAGGCTGCGATCAGTCATAGCTGGGGAAATCTGGAAGCAGCAGAAGTCATTCTGTTAATAGATGGAAAGCAAATAAGCCAACTAAAGGATATTATAGCCTTTTGGTTTCCATAGTGCAACAAAGCTCTTGGGCTGGTGTCCTGTACTTTATACAGGAAAAATGGCTAAACTGTTCTTCATAGACAAAACCTCTTTTAGCATAATTCATCTGTTACTGTGCTTCTAAATTATTCATTTTTTTGATTAATGACATATGCTAATTAAGAAATTGCTGTTAAAAAGGTATAAATATATTTCATTGCCTGAAGTAATTAAAATAAGTAATTACTTAAACATTATGATTTAAAATTAAATAATTTATTTGATAGAAAATTGGAAATATGTCTAATATGCTTGATATAAACTGCTTAGCCTAACGACAGTCCTTTTTATATTGTTTACATAAAATATAGATATACTTCACAAAATCTTAACATCGATACTAGTGTTTGCAACGATCATCTTTTGCTTTGCTGATTCATCTTTTGGCTTGATCTTGTAAGAAATACGGCACACTAAACTTAAGCCAAGCAAGCAATTGGACAGACACCTGAATTCTAGCTGTACAATGATGTATTGACTCCTTCCATGGCTGCATGTACAATTTGTTTCCATGCTTTCCTGGACCATAGCCATATGGTACGGGAAATTCTCTGCTACTCAAAACAATGATTTTTTTCTCATTCCTTCCAGAAATCAGTAAAAACCTTCAGATCTTGTTGGGACCTTTTCCTGCAGATGACAGTACACATCACACTGTGTATCTGTGTCCTTGACAGGTCCAGACGAAGGGTTCAATCTTATCTTCAGCAAGGTGTGGCAACTGCTCTGGTGCTCTGGCTAAAGTCTCTTGTTTCTTTTTCCCTCCTTCATCTACTTCCTAAGAAAACTAATGTCGCTATATAAACACAGACTCCCACACTTTCATCCTCTCTTCTGGTTTAAATGCTTTTATCATCTCTGGCATTCCCTATCACTGATAACATCACTCACAATGGCTATGTCTTTCAAGCTCATAGACTTTGTCTAAGTACTCCCACTGTGGTGAGGATAGAAATTTCCTGCTGTCAGGTCTGTCTGGTGAGCAGATGAGAGACTTCCCGTGAAAATCAAGGGAAGCAGAAATAGAGTGTAGGAGAGCAATGAGCAGGAGATATGGATCATTTCTAGATCAGGTGCGGAAAAAAAATGATTGTAGTAATAGTCAAAACCAAGAAAAGTACTCTTATTAGTTACACTGCTCAGTAATAGCTCCTTTACCGATAGTTCTGCAATTTCCACAAGGCTAGTGTAAGTTTTCTGTCAAACTCATTGTTATGACTTTTCATGCTGGCAGAGTACAATCTCTAGGAACAAAACCTGTTATACAAAAGTCAGAAGGAGCATCACTTCAGGTGCTTGTGTAGTCACCTGCTTGTGTTTTAGAATACGGCTAGTGCCCAGGAATGCATAGTCAAGTACCAGGGTGAAGAGATCTGGGTTACAAAAGTCAGCAAAAGCTTGAGTGAGCTGAACAGCAGCAGAAAACAGGAAGGTTTTTGCAGGAGTTTTCAGTTGTGACCTGTGGCTGTATTGTCCTGCAAGAGGAAGGCTAGGACAGAGGAAGCATAGGGTTTTCCTTAATTCTCAGCAGATGGCTTGTGAAATATAATACTGTAGGGAGCAGAGGGGCCCCTGAAGATCCTGAGTAAAGGAAAAGGCATGATTGATGTTCTGAACTTCTTTTGGAAGAAAAAATCTTGGTGAAAATAGAACATGAATTCTATGATTAGAGTTTTACAGTTAGATACCCACAGTTAACATAGAACTTTATGCTCTTGCACTTCAGGGACTAGCATTCCCCAGGTTTTGGACATCATCAGGACTATTGCCAGGGGTCAAGGAGGAAGGACTGACTAATTCTGGCTATCTAGTATAACTGCCCTGAAGTACTAATTTATGCACCATTAAGCAAGGAGAATAGTGTATGCCTCCAGAGGAACATCCGAATACCCTTACATTAATAGCTTAACCACTGCCTGCTTAGGTATTCTGATTTACATTACGGATGCAATCACCTTCCTTCATTTACTTGAGAAGGAACCGTAGTCCTTATCTTCTATGAACTTAGATGCTGAAAATAGGAGAACTGAAATGCTTAAAATGGTGCAGTGGGCCCTTACAGTCTCCTAAGGTCCTAGACCCAGACCCAAAGCTGGTAGATCTTCAGAGTTTAAACATTCCTGAGAAAATTTTGGACATGAAAGTGTCACGAATATACAATATAAAGGAGAGCTCAGTCTCCCTGGCTGAGGGTGCATCTACATTAATATTCTAGAACAGAGGTAAGCGTCCTGCACTTCTTCAGCCTCCATTCTTTGGCTCACATTGCAGAGCCCACTCAAAGTACATATCCTGGATTCGTCTCAGTTGAAGCTTAGCTGGAAGTTGTATGCCAGGAGTGTGCCTAATGCACTACAGCCTTTAGTTGATAGGACCAAAATACACTTGAAATAAGTAAAATAGATTGAAATAAACCCCCAAAACAAGTATAGTGCCAATGTTAGGTCATTATCAGTTCTTCCAGATCCACTCCTATTGCACAGCACTAGTATCTAGTGTTACAGAGCCTGAGAGTTAAGGTACCTAACCAGCTCAGTCAGTGAGTAAATGAAATGATATATTCATGTCTGAGTATCAGAGGCATTGCAGTAGAATTTTCATGCTCCATCACTGGCTTTGGGCTGTCAGTCAGATCTAGGCGACCCACTGCAAACCATCCATGGCTTGCCTGCTGGCTCTCTATTAGAAAGACCCGTCATCACTTCTTCCATAATTATTCTCTTAAGATTATTTCTGCAGCGCTTGGTGTGAATAACATTCATTATTTTTGCACCTGTTGATTTGTGTTAACAGAGTTTGATTTTCTCAAGTAATTCAATGAAGTTCTGCCAGCACCAGGTTGTCAGAACAAGTGATAAACCTGAATAGATACATTTGTCAATCACATTAGATGTCTAAGATGAAATGAGTGAATAAATGAAAGCCATTTTCCTAGTGAACAACTGCGCTCATTCCTAAAGATCCTGTTAAGATTAAAGCTGTGCTGCCAGCTTCTTTTTTCATTTAAAGAAAGTAAAAGTAAAGTAAAGTTAATACTAACATCATTTAATTTAAAATAAGACAGATGAAAATACTTTATATGAACCAATCTGTTGCTTGACTTGAACTAAAAGGTTTGCCTGAATATGAGAATCCGATACTGAATTTTAAAAAGTAAAATTGGAAAAAAAATCCTAAATAATAATAATGATGTTTTCTTTTAGCAGTCTTCCAGTACCTGAAGGGGACCTACAAGAAAGCTGGAGAGGGACTTTTTACAAGGGTGTATAGTGATAAGACAAGGGGCAATGGCTTTAAACTGAAAGAGGGCAGATTTAGACTAGATCAAAGGAAGAAATTTTTTACGTTGAGGGCGGTGAGGCACTGGAAGAGGTTACCCAGAGAAGTTGTGGCTGCCCCATCCTTGGAAGTGTTCAAGGCCAGGTTGGATGAGGCTTTGAGCAATCTGGTGTAGTGGAAGGTGTCCCTGCCCTGGGAAGGGGGGTTGGAACTAGATGATCTCTGAGGTCCCTTCCAACCCAAACCATTCTATGATTCTATGATTCTATTGCAAAAGCAAAAGGCTATGAATGCATTACACTTTAAAAAAAATTATTTTCAGTTCACATTAAAGCAATTGAGGGAGGTCAAGAAAGCTTTCTGAAATAGCTTGACACTGTCAAAACCAGAGGATTGACTGAAAAAGATGCCAGTCCAGAATGTCACTCAGACACCTCCAGTGCATCTGAGCAAGAAACAGTTCCTGTGAAATGTGCTTGTTTACAAATGGTGGCACCTGCTAAACGTAAAGATTATGTTTAAAGGTAAAATATTAGTATCCTCTAAAAGTGTAAATATTTCTTATTTCCATGAGGAGTCAAATGAGGATGAAATTTAAGAAGTTAGAACAGGACAGACTAATCTAACCAGGTGAAATTTTCAAGGATAACTATAAAGCTAACAACAGCAATACTCATGTAGGTAATGAGGAAATACACCTAAATGATGGATGATACTGCTTTTCCTCACTGACTTGCTATGAACCACACAGACAGTTAACCTTGCTCTATAGAAATGCAAGAAGAAAGAAATATGTTTGTCATCTATTAAATGTAACAATGAGCAAAGAAAATTTCCATTAAATTCATTTCTAATGGTAAACATTAATAAGGGCTAGATTTTTAGCAGAAGTAAATTGGCAGATTACTAATGTTCTGCATAAAACTATTATGATACATGTCTAGTGCTGCACTTTGGGTTGTTACAAATAATGGCTATGCCATGATAAAAGATGATATACATACACTTGCCTCGTTCATCTAAAACACTTTAATCCCAAACACGCCTATTCTCCCTTTCGCACGTCCTCATTCTGCATCTTTTTCACAACTAGACACACTCACTTGCTTGTTTACATTTCAGAAATGTATTAAATTTTAATGTGGCACCAGAAAAGATTATTTTCTGCTTACAGAAAGTGTCAAGACTGTGGTGGTTAAGGACTGGTTTCCTTCACAAAACTCAGCCAAAATTTGTTACCTGCCTGGAAACCCTGGATCATTCTGTGGTCCAAGGCCAGCACTCTTGCAGTGCTAATGACAGCAAGGGACCTGTTAGATCCCCTTATTTAGCTGATAAATCAGTGCCTGCACTAGTCACTGTGCTTTCATTTTCATTTTTCACTCTGAGAAATTTTCATCATCTCTCAGGGCCACCTTTAAACTTGAGCTTCCCCATTCTGCTGTTGGAGGACGAGAAGCCCATTTAAATTAAGTGCAATTGCTTATGAAGCTGTTCAGAAATACTTCACTGTGGAACCTGCTCGGTCTGCTTTCTGCCTCTGTGTGTGGGGTTCCTTTTCATCTTAACAGTCATATTGCAAATTTGTTAAAGCAGAAACCTTTTCTTTCATGTTCCCCTTCTTCAACATTTTCATTGATTTCATAAAATAATTTTTTCTGTGCAGCTGCTGTTATACCATGGTAGGCATGAAAACCTCTGTGGGATTAATGGCTTTGACTAAGAACCAGAGAAAACATTGTAATTTTCCTTAATCTTCCTTTGAATTTAGAGTCTGCTGAAACCTGAAGCTCAGGGCTTCAAGCTGAAAAAGAAATTCATAGTGTGTGGTATTAGAACTACTGGATATCTCTGAAGTCCAGGATACTTTTCCAACATTTTGTGTGTAATTTACCTCTTAATATATGTAATTTAAAAAATGTTAGTGTGTGTCTTCCCACAGACAATATTAAATGGATTCTGGACCCACTAAAATTCTAATTAAAGATTGTTTAATCTAGCTATATCTAGATCTGGATGACTTATAGAAATTATGGAGGCACTGAATTATTAAGACCAGGATTTTTTTTTCTAAATGAAATGCAGATTGTATTTATCATAAATAAAGTACATTTGAAAATGATGGTTTATTTCTATTTAATAACTTATTTTTTATCTCCCTTGGCAAAGTTTCTGTAAGATATTGAAATTAGAATCATAGTGTAATTTAGGTTTGAATGGGTCTCTGGAAGTCCAACCTCCTGTTCAGAACTGGCCAACTTCAATGATAAATGAAGAGAATGTTGTCCTGTCAAGTTTGAAAAAATCTTAAAGGGTGGAGACGGTATCAACTCTGTGATCATCTTGTTCCTTTTTTGTATATATCTAGTTGAAATTTCATGCATTTCAATGTCCCTTTTGTTATGCTCCTCAGATGAGAGTCCATCTCTAGCTAAGAAGAACTGATGTGGATAAAATGATCTCTGCAGTGCTGAGTAAGCTGGAGCTACTCAACCTGTCCTAGAAATAGCTATAAGAGGCATCAAACAGGACCGTATCACAGCATTGAAGCTAGCAGAGTCTTTGCTAGCTGCAGGCTTTGGGGCTGTCATTCCTTCCATAGCTACTGACTCTGTCCAGAGCTGTGAAAGGACTCCGAAGATTTTCTACTGGACTAGCCCTGTGAAAAACATCTGAATAGACACGTAGCCAGTTTAAACAAAAAAGATACTGACCCGAGATGTACACCCTGCTCCTTTTCACCTGTGCCACAGGACCATAAGTTTGATTTTTTTCTGGGAAAAAAAAAAAAAGATGAAAAAAGAGTCATGTAATCCATCAGATTTATTGTAGAGACAGACCAATTTGTCCTTCCTCACTTCTAAAAACAATATATGGCTATATTTATTTTTTTTTTTTTGAACAGAGGAGAGTAAAAAATATACTATATCCATTAGGTCTTGGCTGCTTTTGACTGCAAAAGCAAAATCATGTTCAAATCAAACAAAATTCAGAGCAAGCTACAAACACAAACCATTCTAGCAAGGAAGCTACATTTTCAGACAAATGTTTTGGCTGCCTGCCTCCTCCAGTGTTTTGAATTGCTTTTCCATTTTACTCTTGTTCACATTTATAGCTCAGTGTTTTAAAATAAAAGCTGGCATAATTGTCTTGTTTCTATTACCCTGGTGCCTTTATCTCTCCTTCTCAGGATATTTTTCTTACTCTTTGCACATTCAGAGCCCAGTCCAGGAAACCACTGAGATTCTGTTTCACACAGTCAGATGCAAACATGCTGAACACTGGGCATAGGCTCAAGCACTTTCCTGAATTGCAGGCAATGGTCTTCCCTGGAAACTGCCTTGTTTTCTCTAATGAGACATGCACTGCACAGCTCTCACCTGAGCAGTGTGAGAGATAGGGCTTTGCCTGACCTTCAGCCCTTGATGCTTCAGTGTGCCATGGCTCAGCCTTCAAGACAGAATGAATGCTGACACTACCAGCGTGGAAGTTGCCTCTTTCCTGAAGTGATAGGTGAGCAAGGAATGATATCTCTCTTGCACAAGGTGCACCTGTCCTGCACAGTTCACCACAGAGCAGAAACACCTTAGGTAGCTCTCAGCAAACCTGTCTCAGGACCATTTTCCTCAACATGAGTTCCAAGCAGATTCGTTTGCCTTTTTTATTCCTTTCCTTTTTGTTTAAGGGTTAAAGTGCAATGAAAGCCAAGTCACTTTTAGAAGCCTGACTTAAATCTCACAGAGTCCCTTAGGAGTGTTTAGAATATTAAAAATAAAGATGTTTCTGGTAAGGCTAGAGCTTTGCGAGTTTTAATTTCTCTTTATCCATTGTTGTCAGCAATCTTCTGAGGGCAACTCATCTTTCAGCTACATGACATGAATTCACTCCTTTTTCCAAAGAGATCTATATACCAAGGAGGTGTTTTAGTTTAAATATCAGTGCTCGAATCCATCAATTTTTTATTCTGAGTTAAAAGTCGTAGTAGTGATCTGGAACTTGCTCAAGTGCCATGAGCTGTTACCACAGCCCTTGATCACCCACTGTGCCATGAGATCAGTTTTCTGTAAAAATAAGGCCACGACTATATTAATAAACAACGAAGTCTGTGCAAGGACACAAAAGCATCCACACTCTTAGTGCAGTTCCTCGCAGACTTTTGGATATAAACCAATTAGCACCATCCCAAACAGTCCTGGAACATATTTTGGGAATGGTGTGCTCTAAGGATTGCTCCTAACATGCAGTTTGGATGTAGTTACCTTGTTTTGAGAGTTAAGAGAGTTTAGCTGTATAAATGTGCGTTGTGCCGTATCATTTGTCCTCAGGGACAGAGAACAGTCTCTGGCCCATTTTATTTACTAGTATAGACATAGCTTTTAGAAAAACACCAAACTTGGCAATAATATTTTTATTTATACTGTGGTTCCAATAAATCTCTTTTTCTCTCCACTATATTGTTATTTTTTACTGTAAAGCCATTAAGTTGAACTGTACTTTAATAATGATTATCAAAACCAGGATCGCAAAGGGAATAAAGAGAAGTCAAACATTGAACTTTCTCATAAATTGCCTCTATGACATGCTTAAGGTAATAAAACTCACTAATCCCAAGAGTAGCCATGTACAGATATTTGGTTAAATACCTTTAAAAGGAACATTTCACTAAAAGGATATAAATGTAGTGGATTTACAACAAAAAAATGTCACATGGGTATAATACGTGCATAATAATTAAGAAACTTCCCAGCTTGTACCTAAATATTTATCTTTCGTATTTTCATGTTGCACAAATGGGTTAATTGGACATAGTTATTTCATCTTAAGAAAAGCAAAACAAAATTAAACAAAAAATCAAACCCACATAAAACAGAAGGACAGATAGTTGTAACATGAGGTTTGTGTACTCCCAATATATGTTGTGTTTTACCTCAGGAGGAGGCCTCAAAGCACGACTCCAGTACACTTTTGTTCCAGAGAGGGCTGACAGCCTGAGTAGCAAATTATTTTCTCTCCTGTCCATCCTAGCAGAAAATTATTTCTTCTTCTGTTGTTTTTGTTGGGCAACACAGGATGGAGGGGTTTGAAGAAAGACTACACTTTTCTGGATGAAAACTACACCTATACTAGCAAATAAAAGGAAGGAAGGTGCAAACCGTGAGACGAATGTGGCATTCCTTCATCCTCCAAAGAAAGGGGATTCTGTCCATAAGGCATCCCGGGAGCAGTGTCTTCATGTCAGGTCTGGCCATGACCTAAGAAAATACCAGCTGGCATGGGTCAAAAACCCGCCAGTGAGCATGCTGATAATCAAGCAATATGTACAATCACAGACATGAATCAGGCTCAAATCCTTACTTTCCCTGGCCCTATTTAGTTTATTAATACAGATATAGCCATTGGCTGAATGGCAAGATGAAGACTTGACCCCAAATTTTGGAGCAGTTGTCTTTTCCTGATGTCTTCCCCATGTGCACAGTCTGACCTCAAATGTAGCTGTTGAACTTTGTGGCCTGATTACAGCACACTTACTGCAGGGCGATAACTTCATTTGTAGGCAAAGGTACTGCCTGCGAGGGAATCGTTCATGCAGCCAGGAAGAAGTCAGTACTGATGAGACAGGATACCAACCTAGAGACTGGAATGATAAATTAAAAGAAATGGGAAGGAGGCAGTAGATGGTGGATATATGATATGACAAAGATCATAACATTATAAATTACTTCAGATGAGGATACTGCTTGTTAGCACAGCTTAGGATAACATACAAAGAAATCTCTTCTGAATAAAAAGACATCATTTAGTCTTAGCGTGATTTAGATGGTTAATGTCACCATTCTGTCCTTTGAGCAATTTACATTAGGTTTCCAAAACTCTTTGGATTATCAGTTTAAAACTTATTATAAGTATTGAGGAAAGCGTTACTAAGGAGGTATTTAAAAGCATTTAAAATTTAGTTTCAGGGCTGAAAGAAATCTTCTGAATCACTATTAAAAAGACAAAACTTTCTATCAATTTGCTGGAACAAACCGGTTATTTCTTTTTAGTTCTTAACATTTTTTTTTAATCCAGAAAAAAAACAAAGTGTTTGTGTAAATATTTTTTTTTATTGCATTGATAACTGTTCCAATAAAACATTTCAAATTTCATAGTAGCTCTTTAGCTAAAAGAATAACCTTTTTTGAGATAACACAAGAAACTATCCCAATCTTTTCGGTCTTCAACTGCAGTGTTTAGAAAAAAAACAGAAGTGAGAGCAGTTTGGGCAGTGGCCGGACAGGAAAATTATCACCCTGGTCCCTGCGGGAGGAAGAGCATTAAGAAAGCCACTCTTGAACTGTGTAAAAATCAGTCAGTCCATAGATTTCAGTTATACCTTTAAATACAGCATGGAGGGTGCAGAAGAACATGGCATCCTGACAACAAGTGCATTAGCTTCTCCTTCCTTTAAAACAGAGGTTTTCATTCAAAGATTACACCCACTTCAACAGGGATAGGAGGCCTTTAGCTTTCATAGGGATAGGAGCTACCTCTTATACAGGAGTAAGTTAACATATTTTCATGATAAGTTCTGTCTGTGTTTTGAACTCAGCTGGTCTCAGAGGTGGGAATGAAGAACCTATGCCCTGCATAGAGACAGGAGACAAGAATACCACTTACCCCTATGGCAAATACTACCCTGAAACCTGCAGGACCTGTAGAGCTTGTAGTCACTGTTTCCTTCCCTCCTGCTCTTCCCTCCATGAGGAACGGCCTCTTCTGCACAAGGGAGATGATTTAGCAGAAAAGTTGAAATCTCTGCATTACAAAAATGTAGTTGATAAAGTTAAATACCCAGCACACTTTAGAAATTATCTTATCTAGTCTTGATATAATTAGCTTTACGTGGCTCTATGGAGTCAGTGGAGTTCAGATCTCTTCATCTTATCAAGGACATTAGTCCAGTGAGGTTTGTCATAAGAAGTGAGGGCATATCTGCCTTAGGGAAGGGGCAAGAATAGAGATTGCTATTCAAACTGCCGAACAGGAATACTTAAATTTAGACCTGTAACCTCGTATTAAGGAACCAAATATGAATGGTCTGGTTTTCAGAGGTGGTACGTTCTTCAAGACTTTCTGAGAGAAGGGCTTACTGCTCTCTGCCAACTGTTTCTTAACCCTTCAGAGTGCTCCATATATTCCATAAAACTTCAAAGAGGGATGCAGAAATGACAATGTGTCCTTAATATAATGCTCTGCTTTCCTTACAGAGAGGTTCCCATCGGGCACCTGAATTTCTGGACTTGTATTGACAGTCTTCCTTTAGATGTCACTGGTTCAACCAACAGTAACTGGCAGCAAACACACAGCAGTGAAGTAATAGCTGCCAACACAGTTTAGTTTACCCAAGAGAATCACCCCAGGGTGACACTATCGACCCCAGTTAGCAGAGCTTATTTTAGCTTCTGTGGTTATAACACTCATGACCAGTTTTGTGTTTCACAGGAGTTTACTTCATTATGAGAAAACAACCACTAACTATTATGAGCCAACGCCACAAAGACTAATCTAAAAAAGATTAATTTGATGCCATATGATAGTGAACTTCATCAGAAATGAATGGCAATCTCATTTTTATAAAACCGTTCTGCATATGTCACTTCCAGTAAAATATATGGTTTAGCTTATTATGAACACAGATTTTCCTTCTCCCTGTCAAAAAACAGGAGAGGTATTAATCCTTTTGCATTAGCCTTGGATTAGTTCATTACCATTCTATCTGAACTTTCAAAGTGAGAGTGCAAATTTATGAAACACAGCAATATCTCCAGAGGTATGCATATGTCCATTTATATGAACGTGTTTTATTTGTGCAGAAGCACATCGCAAATCTCCAATTCGTATAACAGCACTGAGCAGAAGAAGTCAGCAAGCTCATTTGAATGTTATAGTTTTTCTCCCAAATAGGGATGTTCCAATTCACTATGGTTAAACATGAAATTATTATTTTTGGAGAACAGTCATCAAAATTAGTAGTCCTTGAGATGTTAGTCATAGGTGCTGAACTCTAGGAATAATTATGTAAATTCAGATTTTTTTGGCAATTCAGAAGGCCCAATTTAAATTATTGTGATTTTCATACATAATATCTTGCTTTTTTTTTTTTTTCCCTTTTAAGAAGGGAAAGTTTTCAACAACAGTATCCATTATGACTCTTCTGACATCAATTAGACAAGCAACATTTAAGAAAGGGAGTGCAAAATGTGAAAAAAAGATGTAGAGGGCTGCTATTTTTTGAAGTCTTCTCTTTGAACAACTCCATACTCTTTGACAGTTTTGGAGAAGGCAGATTAATCTGGTGTAATGGATCATTGCTGGCATTCCACTTTCTACGGTATCAGTCTAGACTGATTTCTACTTTGTTTTTTTGTTGTAGGAGATGAGATCTCATTTCAGATGCAGTGTTTGACAAGGCAAAGAAACATGTTTCAGTAGGGCAGAAATTACAAACAGAAAAATTTCCAGGTAAGCTTCTTCTCTGGTTGGAAGTAACAAAAAATCGTACCTGCCTATTTTAATCCAAAGAAGAGAAAGTAAAGGACGACTGAAAAATAAACTATTGTCTCAGATGAACAACTTTTTGTTCATGATGTCAATACCATGACTCTCACAGAATCCCTGTCTGTTAACGTGGGCTTGCTATCCAGCTCAACTCTACTACTCTGTATGATGCTGAGTAGTTTCTTACTTCACAGGTCATTCATTTGAAACCTGTGAAATTGCAGAGTAAGTTATAACTCACTGTCAGAACATGTATTACAGTGGCAAGCCTGGGCAAAAAAATCTTGTTTTGAAAAGTGCTGTATGCATCCACATCCACCCAAGTCCACACTGTATACCCACACAAACACAGATATATTGAAGGGAAGGTAAATGAAAAAAAGGACTTTATTTTCCTTTGTACACACAGAATTACTGCACCACTCCCAAAGGATGGAGCACATGGAGAAGAGCATCTCTTCTGCCTTCACTGTATAGTCCATTTGCATTTTCAGGAGAGCTTCCAGATAGTTAAAATGGATTCTTCTAACAAGCACATGTATGATCAAGGCTAAATTAATTTAGTCAGAAGTTTTGGCCATGAATTCTCACAAGAGAGATCAGGCATAAACAAAGATACTGATTTTTATCTCCATGACCTCTAAGACATAATTTAAGACAACTGCACTGTCAGATCCACTGACAAAGTGTCCATCTCCCTTGTGCCCTGTCTCAAACAGTAGTGTAACAACATATGCATTAATTCACTGCCTCCCCAATACTTTCCCAACACCTGTTTTTTATCTCAAGGGATTTTTTTGGTCCCATGCAAGCCCCTTGCACCCGCAAGGTCTTTTGGTAACGAGCCCCACAAATCTGTTGTCCATTGCAGGAGGAACCACTTCCTTTCTCTTTGTCTCAAGCCTGGTTCCCCTTAACTACCTACGAAGGTCCATCAGGTAACTTAATGTTGATCAGACTGAGTCTGTTACCTATCAATCACCACACACATCAAAGTTAAGTTACTTCACAGATTAAAAAGAAAAACAGAATTTAAGCAGTGGCTAGGTTTTGGGTTTTTTTGGAGGAGGAGTAGAAAGATGAAGTCACACTTAACTTTGGTTCAGAAATCTCTCTGTATCTATCTTGCTAGTAAAACCTTAGAATAGTACTAGAAAGCAGTATTTCTTCCCTCTGCCAGTAACCTAGCAGATTGCATAAGGAAACATTGCAGCTTCTATAAGGTTTACTGGACTTTCCTCAGGAAGTTGCCCCATTCCTTGCTGAAGACAAGATACTGAGTAGAATGAAGCTCTCATTCATAAGATAAAAAAAATTTACAAGGATTTTTTTTTTTAAGCAAGAAGGTACTACTTGATAACCTCCTGTTGACCTACTAGGTACAAGGCACAGGATTTCTTCCCTTCTTTAAAGAAAATAACTTATTTGATTAAAGCCACTTTCTGATCCTATTCCGCATCAGTCTTCCATGGCATTCCCATTGCCTCTGTGGTGACCTTTACACTTCTAAGGTAATGTTCATATGACAGGACTGTGTTTTAAGACGTCATCCCTACAACTCTCAAGTAACAGTCTAGTGATTACTATAAATGATCTCACCACAAAACACGAATCATTTGCAAATCTGAAATCCACACTTACTACACTAACTAAAAATGTGCATCATAGATTGCCTGCATATTTCCCTGAGCTTGTGGGAATTTTGCCTATAACTGTTGAGCAAATCTTTGAAAAAGTTTTGCTTCCATTACATTTATGGCATATTAATCAAACGCCCGTCATTTCCTGGCTTGAATCCTTGACTCTATTATACATAAGGATGAGGGTATCCTAGAAAATAAAGATGCTTGTCTGAAAGATATTTTCATGTTTTTCAGTGAAGAGACATATTTTTTGGTCAGAAAAGAAGCCATATGGATAGCACACTCCTTAGCTTTGGGTATCTTACAGTTGATTCATTCAGCAGAGTATGATGCTACACAAAGTCACGTTAGCTCTGAGCGTATGAGCGCTGTGCCACTTCTGAATAAGATCCCAGGAACACAGAGCACCTTAGGATTGCACATGCTGGACTCATATTTAGCTATTGTTTCTAGGCAAACCATGGACAAGTTTGATGATTTGCTAAACAAGCCATGGAAGAACACTGTATTAGCTGCCCTGACTTAAATAACAGCTGATCACAAAACTAAAGAGCAACAGTATCTTCAGTACAGTGTTCCTGTCATAATCACATGAAAATCAAAGTCCTTATATGCAATACTGAAATTTGCTGCTCTAGAGAAAAGTCCAATCTTGAAATATATTTGAGCAACATCATCAGAGAAAACAGAACACAATCAGAAATACATCAATCATAACTTGAACTGCCTAAAAATATTTTATTAAATACTCAGCAGAAAAAAGACAACTTCAAAAGACCGGCCTATTTTAGATGAGATTGCTAATAGCTTTAAAATTTAACGAAATGGAAAAAAGAAAAATACTAGCAATAAATATAAAACAGAAAACAGTATTTGTAAAAAATTATTAAAGAAATAGTAACTCCTGGGAAAATCTAAAGTCAACAGGGACAAGGGCAAGAAAATGGAGGGGATTTTTTAGAAACAAAAGAATTTCAAAACTGGCATTAGTTCATTATTAGAGCTGGTAGAATGCTCATAAGTAACGGTAAGACCTTAGGAAAGACAGAAGTGTTCAGTAAATAAATCTTTTGTACTCTTGGGAAAAGTTTAACAAGATTTGAATGGTGTTTTTATTTCAGCTGTTAGTAAGGAAACATGGAACCCTAGTTTAAAAAACATGTGGAGGATCAGTAGGTCTAGAAAACTTGTATAAAAGTACTTTTATGTAAGCATCATAGAAATGAGATATCTGGACCATCAGTCAGATACTGATTTTTAGTACACCTTAGGACACCATGAAAGCTCCAAAAAAGAAGAAAAAAAGAAGAAAAAGTGTGCCACTACTTAAATGGTATAACCAAAGTAACTTTAGGGCTGTGTGACTGAAATAAACAGGTAAAATAATGTAATGAATAATATAGGACTCGATTAATAAAAAATTAAAAATATGGAACACAACTAATGCCAATTAACAAGGGTTTATAAAAGCAACTCTTGTCAAACTAAATTGCTACTTTTGTACAGATTAAAAGTTTAGTTAATAAATGCACCAGTATTGATGCTTCTGCCAGCATCTGACTTGATAATGCAGGACATTCTGATTAAATTAAAGGAATGCAAAATGGACATGGCGAACAAAAAAAAACCCAACAAACCAACAACAAAAACTTACATTCTGTTACATTTCAAGACTTGCTACATAATTCCTATTAAGTATATAGGAATTTTAGTTATATATTAACACTTAAGAGAAATTTTGTAAGTTTTCTGAACTAGAACACTGTTGATAAAAGGTGATAGAGCATGAAAGTAAATAAAACAGAGGATAAACCCCTGATTTTAAGAAGTAGTAAGTAGTTAAGGAAAAATACCGAGAAACAATCAATGTAAGAAGTAATCCCAGGAAGAAATTTCTTTGAATATATCTGGAATCTAAAGTCCAGGAGTGTTCCTGAATTCCCAGACGCAGATGCCGGCCCCTGCCACATCCTTCCTTCCCCTTAGTATCATATCTGGATATGCACCAGCCATTTCCCACTTCCCTGTCTCTATGTAGGTGAAATCTAAGTACATGATCTTGTTATCCAAGGAGCAAGCAGGATCTGGGGTGTCTCCTGGTGTCCCCTTGCAGGTAAGCTTAGATGTGGCCTTTGAAGAGGAATTGCTGATGGTAGAGGCAATTGCAACGGAAGGGTCAAAAAGGTGATCCTTGGGTATATAATTACAGAAGGTGAAGTAGCAGCAGGGAGGTCAAATTGCCTCTGCATTTAGCAATAGTGCAGCCTCTATTGGAATGCTAAGGCCTTTTGTCTGACCACATTTCAGGGATGTTATGGATTGCAAAGGCCTCACAGGAGAGTTTCAAGGCCATTCAAAAAGTGAGAATGCTTCACTGTAAAAGTCGAAAGATGATCAGTCTGACTTAAAGAACTGAAGGACAATGAATTACTTGATCATATTCTGTATACCTTATTAAATTTCTGTTGCCCACGTAGAGCAGAAGTTTAAAAAGAAGTGTCTTGAACCTATAAAACCATCTACAATGAGTTTAATAGGCAGAATTTGAAGCTTTATACATTTGGTTAATTTGTGAAAGACAGTCTTCAGATGGAAGGGAGATATTTCATGGATTCTTTATTATAGAATATGTCATACTAGGTGATCACAGTGGGCCTACACATTAATCTTTGCATATGAAAAAGCTTTAATCCAGGTTTGAAACAAAAATTTACTAGAAGAGCTCCTCCCATTTCCAATCCTTTCACCTGCACATGCCAGGTCATGTGTTGAAAAAATGATCGTTTATTCCTTTCCATCTCCCTCTAGTCCTCATCTACCATATGTTGCATATAGCCTTGTGCTAATAAGCTTACTTAAATTGAACTGATAACTTAGCCAGTATTTGAAAGGAAAGTGTAAAAAAAAAAATAATTAAAAAGAGCACTAGACGAATTCTATCCTCAGTTATACATAGTCATCTTCATTAAGTTTAATATGCCAGCAAGCATAAGGGAGATCAGAATCTGACCCTACAGTTGTCACATATGAACACTACATCTTGGTATCTAACTAGTTAGAGGTAATTTTGCATAAGTATCATAACCTAGCAACACAACTAACAAAATAAGTTGTATATGTAGATAAACTGGATATCAGCACCAGATCTGTGCTGTCAGATAAGAATAAATTCTTCTAATGTCATTTTCTGAAAATTCATGAAGATGCAGACAAAACTATGTACTTCACTGATAATACTATTTTCTTGAGTCTATCTAATCATAACTAAATTCAATTCTATTATCGCTCAGAAAATTTAGAATGTGGATAGCTTGCATACAACATGTATTGTGTGATTAACTCATATTCTACAATTTTGCTGTGTTAACAAAACCAAATGTGACAAGATTGTTTTATGAGAATGACAGACAAACTGGTCATTTGCATGATGTATTCCCTGCAGAGGTTTGAGATTGTTTTTTTCTTAGTTGATGGATCAGTTTTAGAGTAGGATAATCAGATTATGGATAGAATAATAGCACAGTGAAATAACCAAATTGTTTGGGAGAGAAAGAGAAACAAAAAGGTTTTTCAAAACTCTGGAGAAAAATGTTGGTTTAAGTGTCATGCCAAAAAATAGTCAGTATGACACTTAACGTTTTCAGTATATTACCACAAGGAGAATACTGACTCCAGGAGCAAGATACAGAAGTTTGAATAAAATAGGGGATCATGGGGAACAAAAAGGGTGCCAACTCACCTTCACAACAAAGGTGAAGCAATCTTTATAGCCTATCCATAGGACCACTGTTTTCAAGGTTTACATCTATCTTCAGCAGGGACTGTGCTTTATAATTCCAGCTTTTAAGCACCTAGAAAGGGGAATTTACATTCATATTAAATAGCAATAACTAGGAGAGAAGGGTTTTTTGAGTATATTTGTATTCTTAAGTCTTTAACTATAGAAACCAAAGAAATAACTATGCTTTCCTGTAAACTATGCTGCATATGTCAGGCAAGGGTTAAAACACATCCTGAGCAAAAGAGTAGAAATCCATATTTCTGGTGCTCCTCACCATTAATAAGTTAGTTAAGTAAGTCCTGGATTAATTACACAGCAATTTACTTCAAATGAAAATGGAAAAACACCTAAGGAAGAAACCATTTTGAATAGCACCTTTGGGTGAGACATTCGGTGTGCCTCAGTTACTCATTAATATCACGAGTTTTAATAACTTCTCTAAAGCAGCCAAAAATTCAGTGCAAAAGAACACAACAAGATCCTTTAATTTATTAGGAGGTGAATTTTTTTGAAACTATAGTGAGTCTGTCTGTACATCCTTGAGCAATGCTTACGGTTAAATCAACTGTATTAACTTTCAGCAGAGAGCAGATAAGTGTAATCAACTGTGCATAACACTGTGCAGTGACACCTTTGTGATCTGATTGTCCCTGCTAATGAAAAAAGTTGTATGCAGGAACAAAATAATCTGAAATGTACTGCTGAGTCTTGTTAAATAAATACGTATTCTTGTATTACATGAATTGTTTTCTAAATGAAGACTTATAATGGTGTTTATTTATTTATTTTAAAGTAAGTCTTGAGACAGGAATATCCTGCAGGAAGTCAGAGTAGGAAGAATAGGGAAGAACATGGGCTAGGACTAAAACAATATTTTGAGCAAAGTTATTTTCATGGATGAATTTCCTTTTCTTAGCTATTTGATAGCTTCCAAAATTTTGCTGTCATCAGTGGGAAAATAATTTTTTTTCCAACTTAATTAGAGCACATTTTCATAAAGAGAGCTGATCATAAGGAGAAAAAGATGAGTCTAAACAGGCTGTCACTGTTGTTGTATATAAAATACATAATCATCATCGTAATAATATTTAAAATATCTAATTATAGGTGGAAGAGATTACCTAATTCTTTATATTTATACAAGTGTTTAGAAGTAAAGCAAAAACAATTGATAAGGAAAAAATATTCTTATTTGTTTGTTTTAATGTGGATATTTTTTCCCCTAATATCTGTCTCCTCTGTCCTTATCATGAAATCTATAAATACAAAAACATTCAACTTTTCAAAGTTTTCTGCATGTTTTTCCACACATGTTGGGTAAAGATCACAACACTCGATGTTCAGTATTTTATTTTAAAGCTGAAATAATTTCAGAAAATTAGTCAACGCAGCCTGATTTATGGAGACTAATCCATAAATTAGGATTAGTTCTAATCCTAATTCAACTATTGAAAACATATCAGTGCTATCTGTATCAGGGAGAACATTTTACTGCCTAGCTCTTGTGCCAGAACTGCCTTCTGTCCCTGTTGTCTTTATCTTTTTGTTCAGTTTACAGTGGATCTTGGGAACAGAGTCATTTTCAAGCTTGAAGCAATAAAGAAAACAGTGGCCTAGAGTGAAAAACAAACAAAACTGACAGTAGAATAATGAATTGCAAGATCAAAGTGTATATAGGAATCATTTTTCACCAGTAAAAATTCAGTGACTTCCCTGCTGCATTGGGGAAAGTGTGCAATAACATTACAAACCGTTTTTGGAAGAAAAGAGAAGAAAGATACATCCTGTACAGATGCACTTAGGAGCAGCACAAAACCAGTAAGTTCAAGGAACTATCATCTAAGGAAAGAAAATCACTGTGGAGTCCACTGATAGCAAGATACTGCTTTTACTTCTCTATCAGTTCTAGAGCATGTCTCAATATATAATGTTCTCTAATGAACTACTTTAAATATAAGAAACAATCTTACTCTGCATCATGGAACAGTATAGAGAAGATTTGAAATGAAAACGAAAGGAATTAACATTGCATTTTATTCTCATCTTTCCCATAAACATTAAGTAACCACTAAACGTAATCAAACACACTGTATTGCATCTTCAAGTTGCACAATGAAATCACATACCTAGCCAACATTCGAGGCCCCTTAAGCTCTAAAAGACCAATTTGAATGCATATTCCCTCCAGCATAATCCTGCCGTTTATTTTGCCCATCCTAGTTTAAACATGATTCTGGACATTTGCTATTATAGCCAATCATCATCAGGCGTAAGTTACCAGTCTGCTTCTATTGAAAAAATATGCCAACTTCTCTGACAGAAACTACTATATAGTTTGAATTAACCTCAAGATACGTGACCCAAGGTTCATTTCTGCAGTGCAGAATCACTGCAATCAATGAAGCAAGTCACTTAGAAGTGTGCCAAACTAGAGGCAGGAGAGCACTGACAACTGACTTCACAGTTAATGGACCATTTGGATTTGCCACTGGCAGGTCCAGAAACAGAGGCACATTAGTGATGGAAGTCCCTTTACAAAACAGTGAAAGGAGTAAAGAAAAGCAGGTCACTGCCACATGTCAGAAAAAGATGTATCATTGCACATATATGCTAAACCTTGTTAAAAATACTAATTTTGCCACCGTTGGGCTTCTTTTTCCACTTTCTTCATTTATATGAGAATGAAACAAATACGACCAAGTCAAACCAGTAACATTTTATGCTCCCTTTGCATTGATGTAAATAGCTTTGCAGTGGCAACTCACATCCCTGGGATTCAATAGAATAACACATGTGAAAGCAAACTAACCAACAGGAGTTCAATCACTTACAGGAGAAAGGTTGAGACCATGTCTGATAAAAGTGGAAGGGAAAAAGTCAAAAGCAGAATAAAAAGGTAGGTAAGTGGGCACAGTCAATTTTTCTGACTGCAAAAAGCACCTTCAAAGAGCCCTAAATGTCCTGCAATCACTGCTGGTCCCCACAATCTTGCTGCATCAGAGACAGCGGAATTTTGTGCTGTGGCTACAGTTCTTCTAATATTTAAGATGCACTGTAGAAGGTAGTTAGCTTTTCTTTTGTCTAAAGATCTTGTCTTGTATTTTATTATCCTTTTCACCTTAGTGGAATTAAGTAGTTCTGTCATTTAATATATTTTGCACAACAATAATCAATAAGCTCTTTAATGTATAATTTTGAAAAGCGTGTTGTTAAAAAAAATAAGCCCCTGGGTTTTGGTCACAGCTCAGCGACATCTGATCAGGCCAGATAGCAGTCTCTGAATGGCTGTCACATTGCAGATATCTGAGATTTCCGAGCAAAACTGTTATCAGCGTGCAGCTCCATTAATCTAGCCCTTTCCTTTCTTTTCATATGTCATATAATAATGGTAATGAACTAGGAAGTGAGTATTTGTAGACTGCACAACAGACATAAACAATTTATCATTTTCTGTTTAATTAAAGAACAACAATAAAAAGAAAATTATCCATAACGGTCCAGAGTCTGCTGAAGGATTCAAGATTAACATACAGCTAAATGACTGTGAGGCCCACAGTGACCTCCGCAAATGAGCACCAGGAGGCTGAAACAGCCCTAATGCAAGAAAGTAAAAATTCTGTGAGAGATGGTGGTGAAAATTCGAGTTATGATAAAGATGTTGAATAAGTATAATTTACAGTTTGAGAACTAAGAGAAGCAAAGAGGAAAAGGAAATAGCTAAAGGGAAAAAAAAGGATTTTTAGAGCAGGATTTCCTCTGCACACACACAGAAGCACTCACACGTGTGTGCACAGGCTGAACTCTCTGAAACAAATTAAGCACTGGAACAAAAAAATAAAGAAAGAAATCCTACCACATCATTAGCAACCAGTTTAATTGCAGGCACTAATCTGCTCTTTCTGGCAACACCCTCCAGTCATGTTTTTAATTGGGCTTGACTGTGTCTCACAAGCACAGCCGGACACGAGGTGCGGTGCAGGGCACAGCAAGACTCTCTCTGGGAGCATCGTGCTGGTGCCCAGACTCCTTTTTGCAGCTGGCCTGTGCTGCTTGCTGCCACACGTTGGCATGGGATTGTCTCAAAGAGCCAGGGGAATGCTTTCTGTCTTTGTTCTTCCCAGAAACACAACGTTTGATTTTTCCTCAGGAGATGCCACCATAGCGAGAGCAAAGGTTTAAACTTCATTTCTTCCCACACCTATTGGCCAAGCTGTACTGTAATTCATAGCTTCTGCCAAGCAATGAGATTATAAACTCATGCTGCATGTGAACATAGAACACAGCAGTCATGCTTCAAAGGAAAGAAGCCCCAGGAAATTTAACTTCTATGTGAACTACATTTACCTTTTAAAAAAACTGCTTTCTAGCAAGCTAGAAAATGAGGAAAAAGCAATGGAACAAGCTAGAGAAGCCTAGGAAGAGTGTGATACTTCCGTAGACATCCCTCAGCTTGCAGCCTGCCCCTGGCACGCAGGAGCTGGGATGTGCCGCTTCCCAGACCGAGCCAGGGATCTCAGGGCAGCCAGCTTCTCAGCGGCAAGGCTGCTGCTTTTAGTGACTTTGTGCACTCAGTGAATATTCATTCTTAATTCTGCATGAATGGTCTTAAAATTTAAGAGTGGTCTTATAAAGAATATTCTAGAGTGCCAGAATTACTCCATGCCTCAGTCTCCTTGTCTGTAAAATGAGATTCAAAAGACAGAATAGGTTTCTAAGGTCAAATTCTTGAATCTCCACGGCTAAGCTAACAGGGTAGCCTATCATAGACATTCCTTCTCCTCAGCTCTGTGCAATGTACAAATAACCGGTTTTCAAGCATATCAACTTGCAGCCAGCCCTGCAACACTAACTAGTTTCTCCTGCTTTATATATTATTTTACTTTTTAAATCAGGCTTTAACTGAAATCTCATTAAGCGTGTCTATCGCCAACCATTCAGGAGTGTTTCTGAGTTCTGTTGTGTTACATTTGTGTAACCACACAATAATTTTCAGATGGGATTCACCTCACCTAACAACGACTTTGTTTGAAAGTTAGTTGCCTGGTTTAAGTTCATCATCCATCTACAGTCTCATCCAGGTAAGTGGCTTGTTCTAGTAGTTTGTGATACCTACCCTAGAATGGCAGAATCGCCCTCTGCAGAGGTTTTCCTCTCACCAGCGACTATTGAAAGTGTAAATATCAAACTTAGATGGCACGCCTTGCTTACAGCAGCTGAAATTAGTCTGTGATTCATCTCCCCGATGTGTTCAAGTTCTAAAGATTATTTATGGGCTGTTCTCTTCTGTGATTTGTGTCTGTGGTCATCACCTGATCTTCTGAGTTTACACTTAAAGCACACAACAGGAGATCCTTCTACAATCTTTGTATATTTGGGGTTTCTTACTATGAAAACAAAAAAAGAGTATGAGATAGTAGGGCCTATGTTGGTGTACAGTAGAATCTTGTGCAACATTTAATGCAACTGAATCCAAGGTAAAAATCCAGATCTCAAAATGGGAATGGATATAGAGCACATCATATATGGGAAAAGAATTAATATCAGGTAACTTCAGCTAAATAAAGGAAAGCTAAATAACAAAAGATGAATTATAATCTTCTGTTTATGAGCGCTCATATTGATCAGGTCATACATAATTATAATCCTGCGGATCTGTGACTATTTCACACCTCAAACCACTATAATACAAATATCCACAAAAAAACACCAAACGGATAACATGACTCACTATGGAGTGATAAAATGAACTTCCTTCCTTTGTATTATTCAGCCAGTGTTAATAGACTGTTTAAAGAAAAGTAGCATGAGCACATTGTTGTCTAATACTGGATCTTGTAATAAATTTAGTAAAGACTGCAATCATTAATGCAAAATATTACCCATACTAAGGAGTATTTGATCATTATCCATGTCCCTCCTTTACTCTTATCTCTTCATTAATAACATGGTGACTTCATCTAAATGGGGAGAAAGCTCCATAATAATTGCAAGACAGTGGTTGACTGGAAAATACTGGTTCAATAATAGAAGAAGATTTGAGATTGTGTAAATGCAGCTGCATTTGTCAAAGCAGAATGGCTAATGGCAAAATTATGCCTATTTCTTTACCCGATTTTTCTATCAGTGATTATCACCCCCACAGAAGTGGGTATGAAATTGAGCACGAAGCTGCACTCCACCCAAAACAGTTCACAGTCTGTCAGTTTAACCTATAGATGAAGATGGCTTTACACTAAAGACACCAGTCTAAGAACTCCAGCATCTAAAATTTTTGTGACCCTATTCTGGCACAGGACATAAAGGCTTCAAATGGACATTGGACATCTATCGAAGTCCATGTGCCAGACTGCTCAGACGCACTGCTTTTTGGTGTGACTCATTGGCAACATTGACCAGTCAATACCATACCATAGCAAACAAAATTTTTAAAAGGAAAATGTCATTAGAATTAAAAGATTCACCCATTATAGCACTGGACACACCTTTATTGAAAAGGTTCCAACTTAAAAATCTGGATTTTAAGAGAGAATGTTTCTTAAATGTCCCAGTTTTCAATGCTTACACAAATAATTACCAATTCCTTAGCTTGCACTTGACTGATACAACTTGGTATAAGACTTCCCTCTAGCTTTTCAGTATTTACTAGTGTCGTGGTTTTTGGACTGAGGGTCGAGACAAGAACCCAGAGGGAGCACCCACCAACCATGGTCCCAGGCAAAACATGACTTAGGCTTTTTTTTTTTTCTTAAAACAAAACAATTTATTAACAGTTACTTAACAAGAGACACAAGGGAATGAAACTGGTTACTTGAGAACGAGAAAACAAGGCCAGATCTTAAAACAACACCTCCCCATCCCCTATTTCCTTTCGTTCCTGGCTCTACCTCCCCCCCAGCGGCACAGGGGGACAGGGAATGGGGGACTGCAGGTCAGTTCATCCATGTTGTTAACTGCCGCTCCTTTCTTAAAGGAGTCTTTACACCATTTTTTCCCTTGCTTCGGTGGATCCCCTACTCACGAGGAAAAAATCCCCAAACTTTTCCAGCATAAGTCCTGCCCTCAGGATTGCAATCCTTCCCCATGGATTGCACCAGTTCGGGCTTTACCAGTCTCGGCCTCTTAGGGAGCTGCTGCCACTCGCGCCGGCGTAGGTCGTCCCACGGACTCCAGATGCCTCCACGACCTCGTCGTGCATCCCATGCCCATTATTCACAGTACCTCGTCGTGCGTCCCAATGCTCCACGACCTCTCCTGGGCTCAGGCATCTCTTCCCTGACGTGGGTTTCTCCACGGGCCACGAGTGGGTCTCTGCTCAGCCGAGTACACCCTGGCTGCAGGGGGGCCGCCTGCCATCTTCACACCGATTGCAAGGGAAAGCTTCAGCTCCAGCACACCTCCTCCTGCTCCATCTTCACTGACCTGGTAGTTGTGGTTGCTTTCTCTCAGATCTCAATCCTCTCCGGGGGAGCTCGGCCGAGCGGGCACCCCGGGAGCGAGGTGCTTCCCGAACCCCCCATGCGACTTCCCCGGCGCCGCCTTGAGCACATGGCGCCGGCCCGGGCCCGGGCAGCCACCCGGCCGGGAGCCGGGAGCGAGGGCAGCGCCCTCCTGCTCTCTCCTCGTTCCTGGGCAAAAGACCTTTCCCGTCCCTTTGTCCCAACTTAAATAGGGCAATTCGCAGAGGCGCCGATTTGGCGCAACATCCCCCCCGGGGGGGATGGGACTCAGATCTGGTGGCACAGGGAGCAGATCCCCTCCCCTGCCACCAGAACAGCCCCCCCCCACATCAAACTATCACAACTAGTTAGAAGTTGCACATGTCTCTGGAATTATTCTGAAGCCCAAAGTTACCTGAAAACTGTCTTAAAGAAAAAAAAAGGGGGGGGGGGACACACACCCGCACACATGCACACACTTTCAGATAGAGCCCTCAATTACACTGTAGAGGGAATTGCATGGTCTCATCAGACTGGGAAAGAATAAGACATCTTCTCTAAAATGTGGATGCTTAATCTTTATTAGTTCCTGAAGGGAACTCCCTACTTGGAGCAGGTCCCCTAGACCTATGTGCTTTACCACAGTCCTCACCAAGCATTCAGATAATATATTCTGCTTCAGAAAATGAAAAGCTATTAGGAAAGTTTATGCCTGGGTGAAACACTGTGGAAACAGGATGTTCTTACTGCACACAGACTTTTGCTTTCCGCACCTTTACATGGGCAGGAATCTGGTAGTAGGAGCAGAGTAAGGAAATAAATTTCTATCATCAGAAAACCTCCTTTTTAGAGATTTTGTTCTTCAGAGTGGAGAAACAGCAATATGAAATAATACAGTCCTGTTATTACCAGATTTTCCAATTATCTTCCCATTTAAACAAACAAAAAAAAAGAAAACCACCACCACCACCAAACTACAAAAAAACCCCACCAAACAAAAACCCCAAACCACCACCAAAAGAATCCAAAACCCAGCACTAAAGTGCTAGTAAGAAAATGTCACTATATATTTATTTGTAACCCCAGTCTTCAGTATAAACTCCTGTGATTAACATAGTATTCTTTTATAATAACTAACACTCTTCCCTTTTTTCCTCTGTATTCTGTGGATTATTGTCTTCAATTTTTATAAACAGAAACAATGCAAAGCTGTGTGCTTTATATACATGAAAAAAAAAGGTTTCAGTGAAGCATAATTATAGCAGAGAAGCAGAACATGCAAATGAACTGGTATTCAAATACGATATAGTCAATATGCTGCCTTCAGATTTATGCCTTTCGTAGTTTCTAAACTCCAGAAGCACAGTGCAAGCTGAAGCAGTATCTTTCTCCAACATGCTGGTGCTTGTATTACATAAACAGTATTTGGCTGCTTTCTTCCACAGGAGCATCTGCTCAGCTGACAGTCCCTGGCGTACCAGCTTTGTTTTGTCCAAGGCACCAGTGATGAGTAATGGATCTGGTTAATCCTGATAATATATGATGTAATTGTCAGAGGAGTTTAATTATCGGAACGTTCTGTGTGGGATTATTCTGTAGTATGGTTTTTAGTTCACTTACAGACAATTCTAAATTTGCAAGACCTGTGATAAGTTGTAGTTATCCAGTCAGCCATTGTATTAACACACCTCCCCTACCACGTTTAGAAGTACAGAGACAGAGCGCAGAAGCTCAGCTTGTTTCTTACAAAAGTAAATGATCTATATCATTCCATAAAACTATCTTTAGAGCACTTTTGGGTCTAACATAAATCCAACTCTCCTACTAGAAGTTAAAATAAAAATGTTCGTATGATTTCAAAATCACTAGGCAATCAGAGAGGCAGTAAAAGTTTTCTTCTGTAAGTGAAAGTGAGGATTAGTCAATGGTAGCCCTCTACCAGCACTTTTAAGGTCTGATGCTTGAACACCATTTTTCTTTGTCATAGGAGATCCTCAGACCGAGAAAGGTCTGAGAAAGAGAGGTTGCTCTGTCTGCCCTGTAACAGCACAGGAAAGACGCTATACCTTTGTGGGCTGTCGTGGAATGTGGTGATGACTGTCATCCACAAGAGACAGAGGCAAAGGCAACATCAGCTCTTTAGTGAGTGCTCTCACACACAGACCAGTGGGGTGCTAGGTAGGAAGAGTATTAAGTAGGCAAACTGGCAGTGCTGAGCACTCAGAGATCTGATAGGTGACTGGGACCACTAAGAAATGCCAAAAAAAAAATAAAATAAAGGCAGTTAACAGATGTATCTACAGATTCTTTTTGCTCCACTGTCCCCCCAGCCAGCCTGAATATTCCCTAAATTCTTGCTGACAAGAAATGCAGCTTTTTGCCAGCTCTAGCTGTGACAGAGAAACCGTAACTTAGCCCTCAGCAACCCTCTCCGCTCCAATAGGCAGGAGCACAGGATATAGGAGTACATCTGTGATTAAACAGCTGGAGATGCTGGTCAGGGCTTCTAGCTCCCTCAGTGCTAGCCCCAGCTTTGCCACTGACTTTATAAATGAATAACTATATCTCATAGAGGAACCCAGAAATCCCAACTATTAGTGGTGACCTATGACTGTGAATGCTCTTCAAGAGTTATACACGTACATAAAGCATACACAGTAGCTGGTCATTCATGCAAAAAGATCAATTTCTTTTGTCAAAGTTTCTGTCCTGACAAGATCACAAATATCAGTTCTTGCATATATGCTTAGGTCACTTCTGATGACTGGTTAAACTTTGTAACATAAGAGCCGTATTTGACTGAGACAACTCTATACCCTGGGGTATATATAAAAAAGACATAGAGTCTTTTTGCTGATGAGGGACTGCCATCCGTAGATGGAACTGCCAAAGAAAAGGTGCACAATATAATAGTGTTTATTGTTTCTCTAACTGTCTTATGTTGGTGAAATTTCAACCACCTCACTGGTATTTATCTCAATATGTCGCTTCTGCAATAAGTTTGCATAAAGGTGAAGCTTATCTCGCAAAGATAGTAGACAATAGAGTAAGAAGGATGCCATGTTATTTCCTCTTATATTATTTTGTTGTTTATAAACCCATCAGGATAGAGACTGCAGGTAAAATGTTTTTACCACTGAAGTTATCAAAAAAGCTGTCTCTGACTTGGAACTTCTTTTGTGTAGTATATTCATTTATATAAAGCACAGCATAATGATCCCTGAACTCTTCCTCAGATCTTTATGCACTTTTCAGATTTTTGTATTTAAAATATAACTTTTGAAAGTAATTAATTTCATTCTCCTGAATATTATTACACTGCTGAGGAACATTCACTTTTCAGCAATGGGCCACTTTTTTAAAAAAAAGTTTTTGTTATCTGAATGGCCATTTAATTTTCCTTTCTACAAATGGTTACATGAATTGATAATATGAATTCACTCCACAATCAGTATAAAATAAAATATGCTTTTAAAGTAGAAAATTATATTTGGAGGATTTGTGTAGTGCTTTTCTTAATATGAAAACTACACACATAATTAACTAGTGAGGATTTTCTCGTTTTCATAGCAGCAAACAAAGCTGATTTCTTCTAAATGCCTTAGCGAACGAATGCAATCTGATCATTTCCTGTCTTGAATGATGAAAGCCTCCAAGGCAATGGTCTAGTTTGCTCACTTTCATGAAGCAATGTCTTTAAACACTCACAAGCTGTTCATCTTTTGGTCATTTATTCTCACTTTTGCTTATGAAGCTCCTTGATTATAACATTACATGACATTATCTTTCTTGTCAGTCCTTTGAATACACATAGAAATCAGTTTGATCTTTTGGCACGGATTTATAGATCAAGTCATTGTATCACATGGCAATAACTTAAGTCTGTGTGTATGGAATTTTTGTTTTGAAGGTATAATTTTACCATCTTTAATACTGGTATTGTGATTTTCAACTGCCTCAGGGACTGGCAGTCTAATTTAATAGTAACTTGTGAGTCAAAGGTGTTGAGCATTCATCTCTGGAGGCCTGGTCCTGGCATTTTGCTCTCTTTCAGGACTTTGAGTCCAGGTCTCTTCTAGGGCTATTGCTTCTCTACATAAATTCAAAATCCTGAATCTTTTAACATTTTGTTTATGCCTCACTGGAACTTAGACTTCTTACCACAGAAGACTTATGAAAATACTTGAGATATGTGATTTAGATAAAAGTTCTTCCTATCTTTAAAAACAAACTATAAAGCAGAAACAAAGAATTTCAAATATTGTCCAAGAAAAAGAAGTCTATAGAATCCTTTCACACCAGATTTTAGTATCCATATTTTCCTAAAATATTTTAAAGGGAGTTCTGGCACCAAAGAAAGGACACTGAGTCAGATAGACCTTTTATCTATTATGTTACAGCCAACATGTTTCAGAGCAAAGAATAAAAGTTTTTACAGCATTTGAAAACAACCCAGGACATTCAGCTTAAAAATTATAATAAGATTCAGGCACTGAAATCAGACACTGTTAAAGATGCAGTTAATACTGACTAGCATAAGCTTCCCCATCATTTCGTTTCACAGATCTGCCTTCTCACTTGGTGTTGCCTAATGAAGACTTAGAGCTAAATCAGAAAGCAGAGCTAAATTTGCTCGGCTTTTTCAATGGCTGGTGACAATACCGTAACTCAGGTCTATAACATGAACACAGGACTGGAAATGACTTTGATTGAGCTAAGTGCAGTCCCCAGCTCTTGCATGTAGCCCCTTCATAAACTTGTCAAGTTTAGTTAAAGAAATAGGTGGGTTTTTCCTTCTCCCGTGGCAGGAACTGAGGTGTTCCAGTACATCAGTGCTGTAATAGTTAGGGACTTTATTCTAATTTTCAAGTAGATTTTAGATCCGGTTAATTTATACTTATCGTTTCTCTGCCAGCAGCATCCCTTAGCTTCAATAATTTTTCTTCCTTGTCGGTGCTTAGTCTACTATAGCAAAGCTTGGAGATACACCTGGAGTGTATCCATAAATGAATAGGGATAGAGACACAGATAGAGAAAATGAGCACTCACTCAGTCTTATCGGATCACCTGTATGCCTCCCTCAGTATCCTCTTTTGCCTAGGGATCAAACCCAAAGCATATCAACACACATTTGTTCAACATTACATCTAAACCATAGAATCTCTTAGTGAATTCAAACCTTTTCTGTCCGTATGCCCAAGATATTTTGTCAGTGTGTATGTTTTATCCGTGTGTTATTGTCTCGGCATAGTGCACCAATCTAATTTCTTTCACATACCTTTACTGAGAGAAATAGTTACTTGGAGTGGTCTGGTCAGTGCTCTGCCAGAGTGCAACTGCCTCACTTAGATGTGTATAAGGCACAGCTATCTGTAACCGGTACAATGAAGATGATGAAGATAAAAGATAAGCTCCAAAATTTTGATTTGCTCAGAAGAATAAAATTTATTCTGAGTTTAAACTAGATTTTGTCCTGAGGAGTATCTCTTCTTACAGGGACAATATTCCCCTTGTTCTAAGAAGCTCAATATGTACAGTGGAGAACTCAACTTCAGTCCAAGTTTAAGCTTTAGGGTCTGTGAAATGAAGATTTTTAAGCAGAGCTTTTAATCCCACAGCTGTACAGTTTACCAACCAGTCAAATGGGGAGAGTGACATTAACCCACCTTTTAGAATATTTCAATGGGTAAAGTGTTTTTAATTAGCTGCTTATAAAATCGAACTCTCACTTACTCGATTTCACCCATCAGAGTATTTCCCATAGAAGAAAGGAGACTCTTTTCCATGGCTTTGTCCTGAGCTATAATGTGTGTCCTCAATTTTCAGTTAGTTTGGTAGGATATAATAGTGCATATTCTTTGCAACACCTTTAGTAGTTTACACCGGCTCTTCTCTGTTTATGTCTCCTCAGAAGTGTATGTCTGAGAATCCATCCTTCATTATGTCCGCAAAACATGTTCTCTACAAAACTAGACTACAAAATGAAAAATCAAGTCTTGCAGATAGAGCTATCGAAGAAAGTGCAGGATTAAACAAATAATCAAATCCCATAAAATGCCCAAGTCAAATACACTTTTCTCTTCTGCCATCAATTCCCCTTACTCTCACCTTAGTAGTAGAAGAAGTCAGAAGAGAAATAAGTTTAAAGGTTTTTCATCTTCCTAAGCTTTTACAGCAAGCTTTTAAAATAAACTTTATAACTTTCAGCTGACAGCATAGTTCTCTTTATTTACTGTATCCATTGGAATTTAAATAGATTATTGTATAATATCCTGGTAGCTTCCTGAATCAGATTCTGTCCTGTAAAGAACAAGAGGCCTTCTTCAGAACACAGAAAAGTCTAATGCTCTAAGACCACATCAAAATCATACATCGTTACCAGATGTCATCGTTATCATCTTCTATATTTACGGAATAGATGTTTTTAATAAAAGATCTGTATTCTTTTCTAATTCAGAGGTGTCTTTGTCTAGACACTAGATATACCCACATTACCTTGTTATGGCAAGTGGGTGACCACGAGAAGTGAGACTGCTGAGTGTACACCATACACTAAGAAATGAAACTGCTGGACTTTTGATGACTATTCATAGTGAATAGTCATCATAATGTGAGCACATCCCAGGCACTCTGGACAGGCAGCTTGTTGTCTGCTTTGTGTCTATCACTCAGAAAAGGATCGGAACAGATGATTCCTGATAGTACCATAAATCTAATGGAAATCTAATGTAAGCAGAGGTGGGAAAAACTCTTACTGCTAGCTGCCACTTGCTATTGTGTAACACTGCATCCTTTTTTTTGCTGAATATAACGCAGTTTAACATGATGTGATGCAATCAAACATGACATTTCATTTTGAGATCAGCTATCCACTATCACCTTTCTCAGTAGGCATTGAAATTGGTTTTCTGCTGGAAGCAGTTGGCTATTATGAACCAACGGACTTATATAATGGCACAGAGAATGAAAATTCCAGTTTTAAATATTGCTTAATTTTTTCCAGTTATGAAAGTCTTTAAAATCCAAACTTCCTCATTTCACAAGAAGAAAATTTGATATAGTGGATCCTTAGAGGTGACTCTAAAAGCTTGCTTTAAGTTGAAAATATAGCATATTGTATCAACAACACAAAATGTATCCTATGGAAATGAAAAGTCATTAGAAAGAGAATAGTGTTTCAAATGAAAAATTTAAATCTGTTATTTCAAAAAACTCCCATCAAATTGATCAAACTTTGTTTCCCATTATATATACATATATATATGTCTTGAGATCCTGAAGTCTTCTCACATCAGTGAAATTGTCTCCGAAGTGGTTTTATAAACTGTCTTTGCAAAAACTTGTACTATATGTTCTTATAGAGTCAGGTCTGCAAAATTTAACAACATAACTCTATTATTCAAAGTATCAAGCATATTTCTGATATCAAGCATCTAACTTTCAGGTTTAGCATAGTCTTAATTCAAAAGACATATTAAACCATCTTGACCACAGACACTACTTGCAGTTGTTGCAGCACTAACTAAAATATGTCCATTTTGCTTTTGACAAGAATCATAGATTTCAAAACATGTAGACATATATTCTTCATTGGAATAACATAGCTGCATTCATCATACCCTGTAGGGGTATGAACTTGAGGAGAGAAAAATATCATTATCTTTACTATCAACTAGTTAATTGAGGCTCCTAAAATAAGCTCATGCAGTCAAATCTCAAACTAAAACAGGTGTAGCCATTAAAAATAACACCTACCATCATATAACTGGATTTGAACTCAAGTGCTACTAACAAAGTCACAAATCTATTCCACTATGTTCAGCTAATACAGGAGCATACATCTTATTTTGAAAAGTTGATGCAATCTCCAGAGCTCCTGTAGCCCAAAAGCTTTCAGAAAGATTAAAGATATATCTATCAGGTCTTTTTTAGGGAGATACAAATTCATTCTGGCTACACTGGTCAGAAAATTTATAAATGCACTCACTACAGCTCTGACAGCAGGTAAGAGGTACGATTTACTCACTTAGACACAGCATCATAATAGTAGAACCACACTGCTGCTGCTGCTTGATTCAGCAACTGCATGAGTTATTCTGGTTTGTAGGAGAAGGCATAGACATGCTTTTATGCTGCTAAAGCTGCTTAGACACTGACCTTCTATTCAGGAGATTACACAGACATACCTTGGCCTTACACATAAGCTTTCACCCTTTTGCAGGCACAAGAACACCGATTGCTGAACCAGATGTAATATGGGGAGAAATCTCTGCGAGAGAACTTACTGCAGCAGGGTCTCTAAGGGAGGAGAACCTTAGAAAGTAATTCCCAGTACAGCATTTCTTCAGCTGGTCCTGAAACTCCACATTCCTGCAGTGAATGAAGCAATCATTTAGCTAAGAAATCAAAACACGATGCTTGTTTAGTTCTCTGGGTTTTTATCTGTGCCCACGGAGAGAAAGAGAGAGCATGTGTCTCGAAAGGATTAATTATGGAAGGGAATTGGGAGCTATGAAGTTGTGATCGATTTTATTAATGTTTTGGTATTATTTTACAGCAGCATAAGTCTATATATATTCCTCTTTTCCAATCAATTATTGTTGCAAATTGTAAATCTATCAGTTATGGATCTTTGGATTCTTATCCTAGATTCTGTTCTAGAAGTAAATGGAACTTCAAACAGAACAGCTGCAAGAAATAAACTTAATAAGTGTGCCAATGCTATTAGTCTGTCTAATTGTAAGTTTCTGAACTAGACTGCTTTTTAATGGATTAAGTTTTAACCAAGCTGTCTGGAAAAACATTAAAGATTTAGCAGATTAGACACTAAGGAACAATGTGCTTCCAGTTTAATTTTAACTCTCCTAATCTAGCAGTATTCTTTACTGCCATGTGTTGCCTCTTCCTATTCCTAACTTTGAATTTATTATAAGAACCATAGAATTTACTTCATGTTATTCTACAAATGCTACTATATAACAATAAATAATGAATAAAAAAGTCTGAACAGACAAAGGCACCCTGGAATAAAAATAATGTATCAGTAAGTAAAGAAATCCAATAACAAACTACGTAGAATATAATTACGACCAAAACATTGTCATCTAAGTGCAAAAAACCTGAAGTGATTGTGTTTAAGTAACTCATCACACTCAAAGAATACCCAGTGCATCAACGATTTCGAGGAAAGTGAGTAACTTTCTCCTTAATTATGCTAAGGTTTTAAATTGTCGAGGCCAGAAGCATTGCAAACTTTGAATTGCATCCAGTATTTATATAGATAATGAGAGCATTCACGATTCCACTAGATAGAGTCAAATGATTTTTCAGATGAGATATAAACCTGAGGGCTTCAGAGCAAAAGTCAGCCTAAAAGTATATGGGATAGAAAAACTCACAGAGCTAGAAAATGGGAGTATTATACAATTAGGTAAAAGAGATTCTCCCTAGTACAGTTTGAACACACATCAGACCCAAGCATCAAAATTCTCATCACAAATATGCTATTTACTTTAATTTTAGAAGCACTGTGTACGCACAGATTTACACATACACATGTGGATAATAATTTCTACTGTCTCCCTCTAAAAGTACTTATTTCACTACATGCATTAAAACAATTTCCAAATAAATAAGATATTGTAAACACAGGCAATTTTCTATAAAGGAACGAAATAGTAATGCAGACTAAAATAAGAATCTATTTCTTTTCGTGTGGTTAATGTCTACAAGACTAATGAAGTCTCCAGTAGACAAGTTATTTTATACAATTTCCCATGGGAAATCTGGTATCATATACCTTATACCTTTGTTAGGCAACTCTGAAGAATTAAAAAAACTCCCAATCATAGTTATTTATACCACTGATCCACACTTTTAGAGAAGCAAAGTGTTTTGTCGTTCTTTTAGTGCAAATTCTGTATTTGCTGAGTTATCAGCAAAAGAAAAATAGGGAGAGAAAATAATTAACTGATTCCAACAGTTAGTCTTATCACGAGAGCCATGTATTTGTTTCAATGGGATCCCTGGTACTTGAGGCACAGTCAGCCTGCACTAAGTACCACCAACAATATATGAGCCCTGGTAGGTATGTCTCACTTAAATCCCACTCTGATTTCTGAAAACTTCCTTATGAGTCCATGTTCTTGATCCCAAACCCCTAGATGTCCTCTCAGCCATTATCTAGAATTATTATTTAGGAATAAGGCAGTGGAACTGAATTATCTCAAGTCCCACACTTGTACTTGTAATAACATCCTGAGCAACATACATAAATGTATATAACAGATTTTCTTTTTCTTGATTGTGTGTGCAAACATATACCCAATATATCAAATAGGCTAAGGCAATTTGTAAAATTTAAATAACAGGAAAGTGAGATACCTTTAAAGAGATATAGAGAGTATTTTCTGAAGCACAAAGAAAGCTAGAAAAAATTTTGAAATTCTATCTTGTATCAAAATCAATTGGTTGGAAATCACATTTTTGATGCTGAACATAGGATAACAAGCATTATGAAGAAAAGCATGACAGGCCCTGAGAGTGAAAACAAGTATCTTGTGTTTAATTTAGCTAAAATTCACAGCTTTTTAAAGTCTAATCTTCAACAATACTATCTCACTTCAGTGTACTAGTGTACAGTCTTTTAACTGAAATAATTTTTACTATGAAAATGCCAGATAAACATATTTGCTGGAGGAGGAATTTAAAAACAATATTGGATATTTTTTATTTTATTAAATGTCAACAATTTCTATTTCAGCTTTTAGAATAAAAGTCTCCACTTATAACTTGAGATACTATAAGTTCTAAAACACTATAAATATTTTAAATGGAATAAAAATTTCAATTGGTCTCCCATCCCAATTTTTAAAACCATATTTAGTCAAAAATTATTGTATATTTCTTTATAGAGCAAAAATTACTTTCTGCTTCTGCCTGATGTAGCCAGATGTCTCTTAATTACAACTTTATTTCATTTCTGTATGTACCCACATATGATACGAAATGAAGTATATAGTATTACTATCTGCTTAAAGGAGTGAATACGTATTCAAAATACACAATTTATAAAGGTTCATTTGCAATGATCTATTGTTTATGTGTTAGAAGTGCTGATAGTCTTGGAACTAAATATAGCAAATTTCTATTAACCAATATGCAACTTTTTTGCAGGTATTCTTAAAATAAATCTCTTTTACACAGGGCTTTATAAAACAGCTGAGTAGATCTCATATTTGCATTTTCATCTTTAGTGTTTGTCATTTACATTCTTCCAATGGCTTGTGGTTTATCCTCATTTTGTAGTTTCTGTCTTTTTTTTTTCAATCGGTTCAAATGTCTCTATTCCTTGTCTTCTGAATCTCACTTCCCAAGTATCAAATACAACATGACATCAAAACAGCAGGGTTTTCACTGAGTTAAAACATAAGTTTGATCCTAAATCTGCATTATGAAATTATATGAGTTTTAGTCCATAGATGTCTTTAACTGGTTTACTCATAGTTGAAACAAAAGAGCATTTATTTTGCGTATTTTTTTCTCTTATTTATCAGAAGAGTTAAATATAATTCTATGATTCTATGATGATTTAATGTTACTAGACTGCTGGATGCAGCCTGTAGTTAACGAGTTTATGAATTCATCTTGTGTAACAATGATAAAATGACATTTTAAATCCTTAACTACTATAACAAACAACAGCTGCAATGGGAAGCATAGACTCTGGACTTTGCTGCATTTAAGAATAAATTCGAGTTTACCTATACAACTAGATATGAATTTATAGTATTTTAGTTACTCTGTCTTGTTACCTTTCCTTTTCTCTGCCTCCTGTGATTGCCCTTAAGGAACTCTGAGAGTACATCCACAAGGACTGATGCAGATGAAGATTTACTTTTTTGTCCATAATCTGAACTGACTACAAACAATCCAATTCCATTCCAAATGTTAAACAGAGGTGTTAGTGCAGGTTATGGCCAAGCTAAAAAGCTTCCCTTGTAAATGGGTGCACTTTATCTTTAAAACAATTGCATGGTTTCCAGACTGTAGCTCACTCCTGCTGGCTAAGTCTGGTGTATGTTTTCATTCTCATCTTCTAAACTGGTGTAGTGTGATGGATTTTTCTGTGAATTATCTTATCTTTCTTTGAAAGCAGAGATACTTTACATGTTGTACACTGCACGAGTACCCAGGCACAGGTGCAGAGACTAGCTCAGTGTAGCTTCTTTCCAGTAAATTATCACCTGGACTTTCTGAGAACTAATTTCCCATATAGACAAGTCCTGACAGGCTGACGAGGTATCAGTAATTTGTAGAAGTTGTTTTCAGCTACTCTCACTGCAGAAATTAAAAGTAAGAATGACTAGTTAATTCATAAGCTTGTTATATTGTGAAGTCACTGATTAAAGGTTTTAAGACTCTGATGTTGGTGTCATGTTACTGTTAAATTCACTTGACTGTCGTATGTATAACCAAATTTGCATGTACATTGTTTCACATGGAATATAAAGCATATAAGAAGGGGAGGAATCCAGAAATACAGGCAGTTTTTTTTTCCTTCCTGGAGATTTCTCCCACCATCGGAATCTTGTCTAACATTTCTTACTTATGCACTATGAATACTAAGGCCAAACAAAATTTCTTTGCCCAGGTAATGCTACATGCCATAACAAAAGGCCTTTGTGTTTGCCAACGGTATGTGAATGGAAAGTCACCATTCTACTTTGCTGTGAAAAATCACTTACCTTTTATTATTTTATTTTTGGGTCTATTTACTCTTATGTCACCTCTACCGGTTCCTCTATCACCTCCTGAATTGAATTCAAGCTCTTCATTCTTTCTTCCTAAGCCAGCATAATATGACAGTTATGGTATGTTGTATGCACATTGCTTGTTTCCCAAGTTGTTTTTTTTCCTCCTATTATCCTCATTCTACAGTCAGATCTTGCTCAACTGATATTGGTGCAGTAGCATAAAAAAGCTGGATAGGGACATTTCTACACTTGTGGAACATATTCAAAAAACAGTATTACTGTTTAATTCATTTGTATTACAGTGGTGCTCAGAAATCTCACCCGAAATCAGTACCCTATTATGCCAGGCACTGGGAAAAGTGACAGCAGGTTACCATCTTGATGCTGACGAGCTTACAGTAAAAAAGGATAAAAGTTTGGAAAGTTTGTAGAGGCACAAAAAGCTGGAAAGTGACACAACAGATCAGTGCCTTAGACAGGAGCTGTTCCTTGACTCTATGTCTTGAAGCTAGGTAACATTGCCTTTCTGTATTTGTGCAGTAATAACTTGAGACTGGACTGGCTTTTTCAAGTCCTGAAGCTAAAAGCTCCAGAGATTTTAAGACATCTGAGCAGGTGGTGGCAGACATAGTATTTTTGTGACTTCTGTGATCTCTGTTCTTATCTTTGAAAACCTTTTTGTATTTAAAATATATTTCAGGATGTTTTTCCATTCACTGTTTTACCTCCCAGAAGCTACAGCTGAAAATCCTGAGTGTGTTTATCAGTTCCTTTCTAGATTCTGCTGTAACGCAGCTACTCTGAGAATAAGGATTTCAAATAATGAGCAAGCGGTAAAGAAAGTTCAAGGGAACAAGAATCTAATTTCCTGAAAAAGATATTACTGTATTATTGGCATAAAAACAAATGCACTTTTTAATCACCTAAAATTAGCTATATTCTGAGATCCTGTTTATGTAGCATGTCTTGTTATGAAACTTAAAAAAAACCCCAAACTATCTACATTTACTTAAGGAGATATCAACTACATAAACAGAGATCTTCATGTTTGGTGAGTTCAGAAACATATGCAACATAACCAACAGGTGGGTTCATGCTGAAATCATCCTTGAATGATTCCTTCAGGGAGTCATTACTCAGTTGTTTAGAAGCTGAATAAGCATCTCTTCCACTTTAGTTAAAGCCAGGACTTCAATGTTATGTCTCATGACAAAAGCCATTAGGATACATGGGAGAATAATACCATGCCACATGAGCCCAGAAATAATTTTGAGAAAAAGGAAAATTTGCTCAGTTTGTCTATGTAGGAACAACAGGCAGATATTTTTAAACCCCAGAAAGAGAGAAGAAAGAGATTCCTGCTTTGTGTAACACTGTTGTGCTTTATTTTCTTTTGAAATAGGTTTTGTTTCTTTTTCTTGTCCTTCCCAGAGTCAGGGCATGGTTGGGTTTGAAAGAACAGGAAAGACGATTTATGCTATCACTTTAAAACAAAGAGTACCTGTATGAGCTACTTCTTAATAGAGATTTAAGGATATAAAATCCAGAGATGATGCTCCTAAACTATGGTTAGTGCAAGACATTTCTGCATACTAGTATATAAATGTGTATTTTATAGAATCATGGAATCAGAGAACAATTTCTGTTGAAAGGGACCTTTGAACGTCTTCTAGTCCAAACCAGTGCTCAAAGCAGGGCCAGCTTTGAAATCAGACCAGGTTGCTCATGGATTTGCTCGTTTGAGTTCTTCATTTCACTGTTTGAAGTTATAATAATTAACAAATTTTATATCCGCATTCTGTAGAAAGTATTCCTTCTCTGTACTGCTTTTAAGAATACAGAGAACCACACTTACTCTCTTAACATATTCTGAGGATGCTGGTCTTAAAGCTTTTTAATTTTAAATGCTGCAGTTGTTGTGGTCTACAGCAGGGTCATGGGGAAGACAAATATGGTTTTAAGCAAACTTTACAATAGTGTGTTTTGGGTCAACAAGAGCTTGGGCTGTTCATCAGTTTAGGTCACCTGGACACCAAGGGATCCTTCTGCTTGCCCAGGAAATATGTATCAGGAGCGTCTTTCCTTCCAACAAGGAAGGCTGGTAACACAATGATGAAATACAGTTATGCTGGTTCTCTTCCACCTGAGAATTCCCTCTGAAAAAAGGAAAATAAAAGAAATTTTCTCCTTATTCCATTCATTACTTAAGAATTAGATTACAGTTGTGAATCACTTTTTGGGTTTTATTATCCTCCCTTCCTTCCTTCCTTCCTTCCTTCCTTCCTTCCTTCCTTCCTTCCTTCCTTCCTTCCTTTCTTCCTTCCTTCCTTCCTTCCTTCCTTCCTTCCTTCCTTCCTTCCTTCCTTCCTTCCTTCCTTCCTTCCTTCCTTCCTTCCTTCCTTCCTTCCTCCCTTCCTTCCTTCCTCCCTTCCTTCTTCACTTTCTTTTTCTCCCTTTCTCTCTCTTTGTCTTTCCTGGAATAGTACGTAACATCATGGCCTTCTGAAGCATGGAGGTGATTAGTTTTATCTTCAGTCTCTATTTTCCTTTGCAAAGACTAATAGGTACAAAATGCAAGAAAACTTCTTCCTGCCATGAATTGCACGCAGGTGGGACAGAGCCAACCCCTAGAAGGTGGAGAACATACTGCATTACTGCTGCTGTCACTGCTTCTTCCTGGGGACAGGGGGGGGCAGAACCTACATGGTCTAGAGAAGTTGTCGTGGTTTAGCCCAGCCAGCAGCTCAGCTACCATGCAGCCGCTCCCTCACTCCTTCCCCTCGGTGAGGTGGAGAGGAGACAAATGTTACAAAAGGCCTGAGGGTGGAGATAAGAACCGGGAGGGATCACCCACCAACCATGGCCCTGGGCAAAACAGACTCAGCTTGAGAACAATCCAATTTAATTCATTAATGGTTCAGATAACAAGAAAACAAAGCCAGATCTTAAAAATATCTTCCCCTACTCCCTTCTTCCTGGCTCTACCTCTTCACTGCAGTGGTGCAGAGGGACGGGGAACGGAAGTTGCAGGACAGTTCCTCACATGTTGTTTCTGCTACTCTTTCCTTAAAAGGGAAGGACTCCTTACGCTCTTCTCTTGCTCTATGGGGCCCCTCCTCACAGGAAAAATAGTCCACGATCTTCTCCGGTGTGAGTCCTTCCTGCAGGATGCAATCCTTACCCATCAGATTGCTCCAGCACAGGCTTTTCCCATGGAGTCACAGCTTCTTAGGGTACAGCCACCCACTCTGGCGTGGAGTGTTCCACAGACTTCAGATGCATCTCTGCTTTGTTGTCAGTCTCCAGCTGTGTGGGGGGGTCCTTCCCACAAAGACAATCCTCTAAGAACTGCTTCAGGCACAGGCATCTCTGCCCAGTGTGGGGTTCTCCACAGGCTGCATGTTATTAATCTCCATGGGCTGCAGGGGGGCCGCTGCCATCTCACCATGGGCTGCAGGGGAATCTCAGCTCCTCCCGCTCCATCTTCCCTGACCTCAGTGTCTGCGTAGTTGTATTCTCTCACATCTCAGTCCTCTCTTCTCCGCAGCTGCGCCAGGCTCGACCAGCCCAACGGAGCTCCGCAGTCCTGGCAGGACAAACTCAGCCCAGGGGGTGCCCCAGGAGCAGGGAGCTTCAGAGCTCTCCAAGCTGCACCACCGCGGCCATCTCCGGTTGATTGGCAGTGGCCCCCCTCAGGTCCCACCTGGCTTGTATTCCGTTCTTAAATATTTATTAATAGTTATTAATGTGTTATGTATCAATATGTATTTGTTTATTAAATGTTCCTTAATATTCCTTTTCCCTTCTTAAATATGGCATTCACAGAGGTGCTGGATTACTCAGCCCTGGCTAGAGGCGAGGGGGATCTGATCTGGCCAGAGACTGATCCTACTGGTTTTGGAGCTGGGGAAGCTTCTCTCATTTTCTTACAGGGATTATATCTGCAGCCCCTCCTCTGCTACCAAAACCCCACCACATAAACCCGGCACAGAAGTTCTGGGAGAATCCGGCCAGTATTCATAAAAAATGCAAGAAAGTGAAGAGCAGCATTACTACTGATCTCAACTGGTTAGGGCAATGGGAGTGGGAATGAAGAATCTTGAGTGTGGAATCTAAACCTAGAATTTTTGTAGAGGGAAATGAGTGACTAGGATTTTAACAGTATTTTAATGCTTTTAATAAATGTCTGGTTATAAATAAACTGATAATTCAATACCTTCAATAGTTGCTGCAAATATATCTATTGATTAGATTGTTCATTATGGAAGATCAAAAATTATTGATATCGTAGTATGATTACACTGAAATAAACTTAAATTGAGAAGCTGTCTCTTAAGAGGGCAAATGCTTACCAACAAAATGTTGTATACACATAGGATAAACTTAGCTCCAAACATGTAAAAACATTTCATAACTGGTAACTATGATAAGAAGTTAATATCCAAGTTCTTGACTGTGAGCAAAACTATCCATGGGAAAAAGATTTTGAGGAGAAAAAATAACGGATGGTTATATTATGATCTATTTGAAATGGTGGGTAGGGAGTAGTTTTAACAGTTTTACTGCTAAACACTCAAACATCAACAAGACATAAATTTGCAGAAAGTTGAGAGTAAATATTAGAGGTTGGCTTTATAGTATAAAATCGATTTTACTAGAGGTGGAGTGACCATTTTCCAATGTTTATTCATCTACAGCTGCCTTCTAAATTGATACAGCGGTAGAGTAAAGATAGAGCTCAAAAGGTTGTCTGGATCTCCTTCTATTCTCTGTATTTTAAGGAATTTATGGAAGTTATCACCGACAGTACAAAGAAGCTTTTTCTCTGAGTATGTCGGTGGCCTGTTTTGGCTATTTCTAGATGTTATATGGAGCAAAGCAAATCATCAGTACTTTTTAGCAGAAAAAATTATTAAAGTGTAGCCAAAGAAAAAAGAAAGGCTTTGAATAAAGTGAAACATTCCTTAAAGGTAAAGGATTTGGTTGAGTATGAAAGGAAGCAATCTTAGGCTTAAGAGGTTATTAGAAGATCTAAGAAGCCCTGCTGCCAAAATCTCTGTAGCACTATTAATAAACATACTTCAGTGGGTAAAATATGAAATAAGATTATAAGGATAAATGTAAGAGAGTACAGATCCTTTGCAATACCTAGTTTAATTAAAAGTGGCATTACTCTTGATTCTAACACATTGAAGTTGGACATGGAGAAGGTTTCACTTAATGTTATTAAAAGTATGCTGATACGAAGTAGATTTTGTTGCTGTCAGGAATACTTTTTTTAAAGAGATGTTCCATGTTAGATTTTGAAACTGAATTGAGGGAAGCTCTGCAATTCTGTTGCCAGTTAGTGAATTTGAAGAACAGATATTATTTGATTTTGACATATCTCACCTTGACTGGTTTAATAGGACTTAGTGTGTTCAATGACATGAGCAACAAATGCATTTGTTGATATTTTTAAGCATATTTGAAGCAAGAGGAAAATTTCATCTATTTCAAAGTCGTATGGAGTTACAGGAGTTATATGAAAGATCAGACACTAGGAACAGATAGAACAGATGCTAGGAGTATTTTGTTAGATTTTCTGTTTGTTACCAGTAGAAAATTTCATCAAAACTTATGATATTATAAGATTAGTTTGGGTCACATTTTGGCTGAATATGAAGAAATTGAGGGGAATGAGGAATGAGGGAGATTTCCCTCCAAAAAACAACAATGTGATTGTTTATCATGTTTGTTTTGGAAAGGATTTGACTAAGCGTGAATCTATATTTAAAACTGGAAATTCTAAGCAAAACTTCAAGGACATTGAATCCATGTAAAATGAAGTGAGGAACCTCTGACAGTGTGGAAAAAGTCAAAGTGGGAGAAAACAGTTCTGACTTCTGAAGCTGAGGTTTACGTATACTCTGTTCAGTTGTGCTGACAGGAGGCTTGACAGAAGCAGGAGCTGTTATACATAAAAAGGGTAAGTGAGGACTTCCTCTCCATTGCTAAGAGCAGTGTACATATATGCAAGTGTGATAAAAGTAGTTCTTTAAACAGAATTAAGAAGTATGTATCTACATATACAGAGAAATATGCACAGGTGCGTATGTGTCTGTGCGTATATGTGTTTGGAGCAAATAAGGAGCACAGGATTTTAAACCTCTCCTACAGAAGGATGAGCAGATTTGTCCTCTATCCAGCCAACCAGTTGCTCAGGACAGGAAGTCTCAGCTTCTACTTCCTTGAAGCTAATCCTAAAAGTGCAATGTGTTTAGGTGGACACTTGCCATTTGCAAGGGGAATGTGAGGCTTGATGGAACCATTAACAATAATGGAACTTTAGCAATGAGTGGGATTAATTTGATGAACTATGGCTACCGTCATCCAAGCCAGTTGTCTGTGCTCCCTTTATAGTCAATGGAGAGAACTGAACAGCTTTAGAACATGATTAATTTCATCCTAACGTAGATGGCTAAAGCAGAAGCACATCACCAGTGCCATAAGTATTTCGCCCTGCAGCCTAAAAGGAAGTTTAGGAGGACTGTGTTAAGGATGAATATTTACATTAAAAACCACCTAAATTCAGGTAAAATTAAGTTTTTGTCTCCCTGAAGATAAGATTCTAATACATTGGTAGTTCTGCCAATCACTCAGTGATACAAACTAGCCAGACAGCACAAAGTAAGCTATAGTTGTATAGATTTGTGCACACTGTTCTGTCCTTCCACCTGAGTTTTTATGTTCTTGTGTATGTGATCACTTTGTCTCCCCACTGTTTCAAGTATGTATCTCTACATCCATGTGTACAGATCACTCCTTCTATATAGATGTATGTGGCTTGCTACACCTCTTTGTGTGACATCTGTGCGACCGACCTCGTCTCTCCGTCTTTTTCAGAGGTCTTTCCTTTACTCTACAAGAAGTCACACTGAATTAAGGAACAACTTTCTATGGGTAAAAAACAAGGCATATTCAGAATTGACAGAATCTAGGCTTCGGAAATCTGTTCTTTCACTCTCACCCACATTGTGCCTCTAATGCATTATATGAAGCTAAAGTAGAGTGACAATTCAGGGTAAAATGAGGAAAGAACAAATTCACTTCTGTGATAGTTTGATGTGTGGGGGGGTGTTCTGGTGGCAGGGGAGGGGATTTGCTCCCTGTGCCACCAGATCTGAGTCCCATCCCCCCCGGGGGAGGTTGAGCCAAGGCGGCGCCTCTGCGAATTGCCCTATTTAAGTCGAGACAAAGGGGCGGGAAAGGGCTTTTTGCTCAGGAGCGAGGAGAGAGCAGGAGGGCGCTGCCCTCGCTCCCGGCTCCCGGCCGAGCGGCCGCTCGGGCCCGGGCCGGCGCCATGTGCTCAAGATGGCGCCGGGGAGCCGCATGGGGGACTCGGTAAGCGCCCCACTCCCGGGGTGCCCGCCGGGCCGAGCTCCCCCAGAGAGGATTAATATCTAAGAGAAGACAACCACAACGACCGGGTCAGCAAAGATGGAGCAGGAGGAGGTGTACTGGAGCTGAGGCTTCCCTTGCAATCGGTGTGAGATGGCAGGCGGCCCCCCTGCAGCCAGGGTGTACTCGGCGGAGCAGCGGCCCACTCGTGGCCTGTGGAGAAACCCACGTCGGGAAGGAGATGCCTGAGCCCAGGAGAGGTCGTGGAGCAGGGGATGCGCGACCAGGTACTGTTGATAATGGGGCATGGAATGCACGACGAGGTCGTGGAGGCATCTGGAGACCGTGGGACGACCCACGCCGACGCGAGTGGCAGCAGCTCCCTAAGAGGCCGAGACTGGTAAAGCCCGAACTGGTGCGATCCATGGGGAGGATTGCAATCCTGCGGGCAGGACTTACTTTGGAAAAGTTTGGGGACTTTTTCTTTGTGAGTAGGGGATCCACCGAAGCAAGGGAAAAATGGTGTAAAGACTCCTCCTCCTTTAAGAAAGGAGCGGCAGTGAACAACATGGATGAACTGACCTGTACTCCCCCATTCCCTGTCTCCCTGCGCCGCTGGGGGGAAGGCAGAGCCAGGAACGAAAGGAAAATAGGGGGGTGGGGAGGTTGTTGTTTTAAGATCGGGCCTTGTTTTCTCTTTCTCCTCTCAAGTAACCGGTTTCGTTCCCTTTTGTCTTTTGTTTAGTAACTGTTAATAAATTGTTTTGTTTTTATGAAGAAAGCCTGAGTCATGTTTTGCCCGAGACCATGGTTAGTGGATGCTCCCTTTTTCGGTTCTTGTCTCGACCCTCAGTCCAAAAAAAAAAAACCACGACAATTTTGGCGCCCAACGTGGGGCAGAGGAATTCGAGATAGGAATAGTGATTGGGAGAGGTAACGGGCAAAACATGGACTCCAGAGTGGTGAAAACAGAAGGACCTTAGGAAACTTTGATTGTTGTGTTTGGTGAAGGGACTAGGGGTGGATTGTTTGTGAAATGTGTGTTCTTGTTCAATGTTTTAAGTGAAGTTGTGCCTAAATAGGGAATTCGCAGAGGCGAGGGGTGGAATGTGATAGTTTGATGTGTGGGGGGGTGTTCTGGTGGCAGGGGAGGGGATTTGCTCCCTGTGCCACCAGATCTGAGTCCCATCCCCCCCGGGGGAGGTTGAGCCAAGGCGGCGCCTCTGCGAATTGCCCTATTTAAGTCGAGACAAAGGGGCGGGAAAGGGCTTTTTGCTCAGGAGCGAGGAGAGAGCAGGAGGGCGCTGCCCTCGCTCCCGGCTCCCGGCCGAGCGGCCGCTCGGGCCCGGGCCGGCGCCATGTGCTCAAGATGGCGCCGGGGAGCCGCATGGGGGACTCGGTAAGCGCCCCACTCCCGGGGTGCCCGCCGGGCCGAGCTCCCCCAGAGAGGATTAATATCTAAGAGAAGACAACCACAACGACCGGGTCAGCAAAGATGGAGCAGGAGGAGGTGTACTGGAGCTGAGGCTTCCCTTGCAATCGGTGTGAGATGGCAGGCGGCCCCCCTGCAGCCAGGGTGTACTCGGCGGAGCAGCGGCCCACTCGTGGCCTGTGGAGAAACCCACGTCGGGAAGGAGATGCCTGAGCCCAGGAGAGGTCGTGGAGCAGGGGATGCGCGACCAGGTACTGTTGATAATGGGGCATGGAATGCACGACGAGGTCGTGGAGGCATCTGGAGACCGTGGGACGACCCACGCCGACGCGAGTGGCAGCAGCTCCCTAAGAGGCCGAGACTGGTAAAGCCCGAACTGGTGCGATCCATGGGGAGGATTGCAATCCTGCGGGCAGGACTTACTTTGGAAAAGTTTGGGGACTTTTTCTTTGTGAGTAGGGGATCCACCGAAGCAAGGGAAAAATGGTGTAAAGACTCCTCCTCCTTTAAGAAAGGAGCGGCAGTGAACAACATGGATGAACTGACCTGTACTCCCCCATTCCCTGTCTCCCTGCGCCGCTGGGGGGAAGGCAGAGCCAGGAACGAAAGGAAAATAGGGGGGTGGGGAGGTTGTTGTTTTAAGATCGGGCCTTGTTTTCTCTTTCTCCTCTCAAGTAACCGGTTTCGTTCCCTTTTGTCTTTTGTTTAGTAACTGTTAATAAATTGTTTTGTTTTTATGAAGAAAGCCTGAGTCATGTTTTGCCCGAGACCATGGTTAGTGGATGCTCCCTTTTTCGGTTCTTGTCTCGACCCTCAGTCCAAAAAAAAAAAACCACGACAACTTCTTAGATAAACTGAATTGTTTCATAATGAGATCACCTGAGGATATTCATTCTAGTATAGTTAGAGGACTGAAGTAATGTCAGAGCTTTTAGTAATATTTTTTTTTCTGAGAAATTGTGATAGATAAAAGAAATTCCAAAGATTAGTAGGCCAGGAAATTGTGGTCCGGTTATCCTAACTTCAGTTCTTGAAAAAAGTCAGAAACTTTTAATCAGAGAAAAAAAAAAACAAGTTACTAACAGACCACAAGGAGGTGAATAGCATCCAGGGTGGTCTTGTCAAAAGCGTATCATGTCGGAACAAACTGATTTACTTTTATGACAGTGTAGCGAGTCTTGTGAACAGGGGAGAAATAGCAGATGTCATACATTACTGTCTCAGGCTTTACACTGCTTCAGATGGTACACTCATAAGAACAGATGAAACACAGTTTGGAAAAGAATCTACCATAAAGTGAATGCATAGGTGTTGGGAGAACAATACGAGGAGAGTGGTTATCAGTGGCCTGCATTTCCAACCAGACAGATGTGTCAAATGGGGTCTAAGGTAGGTCTGATATCATTCATTATTTTCATTAGATGATTGAGACGAGACTGCAAATATTACATTACATGAAACATGATAAGTCAAATTGGAAAGGGTTGCCAGGTTAAAATTTCATCTACTCCTGAAATATCATAGAAAAGGTGCAAAATCCAGTTTCACTTGTACAAATGAAAATCTTGTGCTTCTGCAAGATTAACTGCACAAATAAGACAGGGAATAGTAGAGCAAGCAGCAATTCTGTAGAAGTAGATCTGTAAGAGGAAGCTGACAACTAAAACTCAGAGGTTGTGACTCAGAGTGTAACAAAAACAAGTTCTTTTTGCCATTATGTGACATTTCCCAGCTGGTAAAATGATAATAAAAAATGCTATATAGAACCATGATTTTTGCGGTGCATTCATAATTGGAAGGAAGAAAATGATGAACAAGAGCCTTCTAAATATATTACTGCTATAATTATCTGTCTTTGAAACCAACATAACAGTGTTTTGGCTAGGTATTTAATTTAGCTTTGTTTTCTTTGCTTTCGAGTGTTTGGTTTTCAGTCTTAAAATAGAACACTAATTATAATTTACTATAAGTTTTCTTACTATGGATCAAATGCAGTTTTCTTCCATCTCAGATCGTTAATTCAGCCACAATAAAATGTACAGAAGAAACTCTGATACTTTTTTACAACTTTATACTGATGTAAATGATTGTACAAAGTGAAAGGTTATGAAGATATGGAGACCATGAGCTTTGTTTACACAGCCAGGTAGGATGTCTAACGTAGCCTCTGAGTTTAAGAACATGAGCAACTGGTAATTGCTGGACTTGACGAAGAGATGTAAGGCAAGTGCTGTCCTCAAACTGTTATAGTAATAATTATAGGTAGATGGGAAGTAATAATAAATAGATCCTGAACGTTTCCTTTCACAACAGAAGTGGTTTGTTGCCTGATAAATAAAACCAAGTAACAAACCAATATATATTACATATAGCACAACTAGCTTCTTGTTCACAATGTCTTTGGCCAGGTTTCCAATTGCAAGGCAAGAGGGATTACTGTAACTTGCACGTTAGTTCTTTATCCTTCAGTCTCCACCTTACACGTGTGTAAACTCCTTTCTTATAGGGTATTTAATTCCATTAATTACAACATTTTAACAAGCAAATAACTGCTTAGATATCCTTGAAAAGGAAAAATACAGGTAAAATTAGTATCTGTTTACTTTTTAATTTATTTCTTGATAATATTCTATCTCTATAACAACTTGTTCATGACACTGTCACTCATACCTTTGTGCCACATTACTCTGATTCACAGTGATCAGGTACCTGACAGTAAACTTCTACTAGTATGGGAAGAGAGTGTTCTTTGTGGGTTTGGTTTGGTTATGTTTGGGGTTTTTTTTCATTTTAAAGGATCTGAAATGCTTTGAAAGCTGTGGACAGCCCATCCAGATGGTGTTTTTATAGCTATTTTGCATGGACAGTTACAAGTGTTTGAAGGTACAATATCTGCTGGTGCTAGAGATCTGTGTCAGAGAAAAGACGACAAATCACTTTTGTCCAGACTGCTGACCCTGAATCATGCCTTGCATCTCCTGCAAGATTGCTTGCTAGAGGCCAAAGCCATGCCAGGGAAGATGTTAAAAAATTTAACTGTAAAGTCTATCACATGCAATTCTAAAAAGCACATCTTACCTGTGGTTTTATTTAGAAGTAGTTCAGGAAACAGAATAAATCTAATCCTTGATTTGAAATTGAAGGTAATACTCCATGTCCACAATGTGGACACATCACAGTGTGTATTGTGGTACATTTTAATACTGTGAATTTATATTATTTATATAAATGTGAATTTATAATATTAATGCACATGTGTGATGGGGTACATTATAGAGAGAAGAAGAGATCTCAACAGAAATAACTAAAATATTTTATTCTGGGTTGTGTTTGTTTGTTTTAATAAATGAAAAGTCTAGACATACTCAAAATTAACTGGGCCATAGTCCAACTAGGTCGAAGATAACTTAAAATTCCATGCTGCAAAGCCACATTCATCCACCTATGACAAACTTTCAGGAACAAACATGCTGATTTTATACACAAATGCTTTGCTACTGATCAGTATTTAAATTATTAAATTTGATTCGGTAAGGAGTCAAACTGAAAGTGAAGGCAGAACTGCCTTAAGCATGTAGCAGAAACAAGGGAAAATTAAAAATCTTATCTTAACATAAATCCTACTGTCTTAAATAGTGCCTAGGTCTTTAATACAAAGGCAGAAGAAAGCCTCTTTTTAGATTCCGTACTGGGATCACTGCCGACTGGTCAGACTTCATGCCTTATGCCAGAGTTTTGTTCAGAGCATTCTCTCCCTGCAACAGTAGAAGAGCTGCATTGTAACTAAACTTTTGCACAATTATTTCAAAGAATGAAGCAGAATTTCAATTACTTGCACACTGTATTTTCAGAGGAGCTAACTGTGTATTCAGTTGGAGGCATTAAATAGATACAACCGCGTCTAAAAAGAATGCTTTTTCCTGTGACCTCAGCCGTCAGAAGAAGAAAAACACAGCTGGGAGCAGTATCACAAAGCAGACGACCTAGAGGAAGAGAAGGCTGCAAGCTGTGCCTCAGTAGGGCATGGACAGCTGCAGAAATGGAGCTGTGAAGCAGCCGGTTGGAGAAAGCCAAGCCAAGCAGTAGCGTCGCTATGATAAAGCTGTGGGAAGCTTTTTGAAGCTTTGACACGACTCCCCAAGCAGCGTGGTCAATTGAAAAAGCACTGCCCAGGGCGCGGTGGCCTGTAGAAGCTCTGGGGAGGAGAGGTAAAGCGTGTGCACGCCAAAGGGCAGGAGACAGCTGGACTGCAACAGGCATTGAGAGAAATCACTAACTGCCTGCTGACCCAAATGGCAAAGAAGCGAAGCCAGGGCTATGCTCAAACTTAGGATAGTAAAGGTTAGTAAGACATTTATGCATCTGGTATGAATGGCATGTGAATGCTATGGGATAACAAGAAAGAAAGTAAATTAAACTCAATTTCTTTTTTTTTTTTTTTTCCCCCTAGGAAGTGTAGACTTTGAAGGAGACTGGATAGGGAGAGCAAATATACTTCTGGGAGGAAACATGTCAAGACTCAGCAGGGCAGTATGTTAAAATGAAACAGCATCTCTCTCAATATCATCAGAAGATGAGCCCTAGCCCTGAGCTGACAGCCAAAATCCAGGCACAATCTGCAAGGCTGGCTTTCCTCTGTGATTTGCTGCAATGGTCCTTCCTATAACTACAACAAAAAAAGGAGAAATGCAGAATGACTTGGTAATGGACACAAGCAGAAAGACCCTCCTTATGACTAGGATGACAAGCATATTTGGACTAACCAATCTTTGTTAGGTGAAGTTATAGAGAGATCCATAGCTGACCTTAGACTCCAACCACAATGGCAGATACATAAAAACATAGCCAAGCTGACCATGAAAAGGGTCAAATCCAATCCTGGGGAGATATTCAGCATTAACACAACAATTCAAACAAGAAGTTGTAGCTATTCATTCTCCTGTAGTACCATCCCTGCTGATTTCTCTGCCTCATTTGCTGTATAAGCTGTTCAAAGCATATCACTTCAGGGTTTTTTTTTTTGCTGTATAGTACAGTGTTGAGAGGACAGTCTGAAAGCAACAAACAATAAAAATAATATCTAAAGGGAAAATATGAACATCTCAAAACAATTTTAGAGGCTTTAAAAGTGTAAAGACTCTTATTATCTTCCTAGCATAAATGAAAAACAAGAGGAATTGAAGTGGTTGGTAATATACCACAGGCGTAGGTTTGAATAAAGCTCAGATATGAAGGGTCTGAAAGTTGCTACAGTACAAAGAATACTTCAAGAGTCTCCACAAAATCACAGCAGTCTTAGTTTAGACCAATTAAACAGATGTGCACATTACAAGAGCTACTGCTAAATATTAACACTAATTTGTGTTCCAAAACACCAAGCAAAAGAGTGGACAGAAAAAACAGACTGTCTTCCTGCCGTAGCTTTTATGTCACTCTTGTGTCACACAGGACACTGTGTATGGATAACATTTGAGTGACCTCTGTCTACTTAGATAACATTTGGAAATCTTTCAGCAAAAGTTTTGGTGGCTTCTTCTTTAACAAAGGGAAGACTGAAGGCTGGATATGCTAGATAGGAGCTTTCCCCTGGATTTCTTTCTTTTCTTTAGGTTTTGTTAGAAAGTATCTGAAAATAAGACATTCGTTGTTATTTTTGCCTTTGATTAGGAAAGCACTTTATCCACCAAATAACTTATAAAAAGACACAAACTTTTTTTACTTATGAATTCATAGGTGAAATACTTGCAACAAAGAAATGAAACCCCCCACATTTAGAATGGAAACTGTATAGATTTAGACTGTGTAGTGGTTTGTTTCTGGTATCTTCTCCTTTTTCAGTAGGAACAAACTAAAATAATCTGCCCTCTTTTCCCCACTCACCTTATTAGCTAATGCCCTGAACATCACTGCAGTTTACAGTATCTGTGAGAAACATTACCTTGAATGTTAGTCATTATGGGTTAGATTAAAAAATAAGGATTTAGAGAATATAGGTAGAAAATCTATTAAGTTCGAGAAATTTCATTTTTATCCTACTATGGCAAACCAACTCAAAAGAGCCAAGGGGACTTGAGCTAAGTTTGCAACAAGTTTTTTTGAGCAACAGGATTACACCAGTAGAACAAAACAGTCGGTGCTGAGTCACCTTTCTTAATTTACACTGTATGTGTCTTGGAGGTTTTACCTAGATGAGATTTAGTGTAGAGACCTGAATCTAACATCTCCATCACATGAGTGATTTGAAACTATCCAGAGAACCAAACAGTGGATCAGATCTTTATGAGGATTTGCAATGTGTTTCGTGTGCACTTCAAGCAGTTTTGATTTAGTTTCCTCTGAAAAGTATTGAGTTACTACATACCAAACACATCCACAGTAAGTAGATACTATTGGGGGATTTGTTTCAAAATTATGCTGTTGATAGGCACCAAAATACTAATGTACATGCCATCTCAAATCATCTGTTTCTGTGGTTCTCAGGTGTGATTCCCCATGCAATCAATAGAGAGAAGTAGTCATAAAGTCTTGAGTTATCCTTTTATAGTGAACTGTTTGAATACAGTCCAGTTTAGGTTTCTTTAGGTTCAAATTTAGAACTTTTACATCCCAACTCAAGCATTGTTTAATTGTTAAACTGTCTGCAGCTCCATTTCTGTCATAAAGGTTCTGAGTAGGGTGAATGTAGACGGCCTCATTCCGTGTTTCTTACTGGTCAGCTCAGGTAATCCCTGGCTGTGCACACTGGCTTCTGTGAATCACATTCATACACACCTTCATTTATCTACAGATTTTTCAGGGACCCAGTGTGATTACCTAAGGTCTGTGGATTTTTCTGTACTGATTTTGCACTTTTGTCAGTTACTGAATCCCAGTCTTAGTCTCTCCTGGAGCACTGGATTTCATTTAAATGCAACCAATCATTCTCCTCATCTTTGGATCATATGGCTTTAATCCTTTGAGTAGTTATGAATTAAATCAGATTCTCAGTGGTTACTGCTTCTGCCATTGGCTTTTTAAGATTTCCATTTTCTATCTTAAAGATATTATCAGTCAAAGTTCAAATATTAAAAAAATCCGTATTTTTATCCGTTGGCTAAAAGTGCAATACCATTAGCTGCTCTTCATATTCCAAGATGCCATCAAGTGAGCAAATGATCTTACCCCATATCCCAGAAAGTTTTAGCAAAGTGAAGCTGAAGCATCGTTTAGGGTTCTTCGTTGATGACTGGTCTTCCACAAAACATGAATCATGGGCTTAACTCAGTGATGAAGGCTTCAATCAAACTCTTTTGAGAAGCAGTTGTTCCACATAAATGGTGCAGTGAGTCAATCTTTTGTACAACTTTGGAAATGGAAGTCTCTTCCATTCCCATGGCAAAAAATAAATGGTAAAACTGATAGGTGTTACAGTTTAAGTCATGTTTAGGGAAAAAAATCCACTCTGGATGATGTAATCTAGTGTTATGTCTAATGAATAATGACAAGGGAAGTCATGCCAAGACCATACTACACCAGCTGAGCAAGGCAGCCAACGTTTCAGCAGTCTATCTTTATTAGCATGTATCTTGTTGAAAAGCATTTCTTCTGTTGTTAAAATATATATATGTATATGAGTATCTTTCTTTTTGTAACCCAAAATAGCTAAATATAAGCAAAGTTAAATTGTGATTTTGCTGGAGAGAGGAGGAAATGTCCAGAGTGTCTGCTATTTAATCACCTTTTCTGTTTATGAATTAAAAAAAATCACAGTAGTTTTTCAGAGGAAAATGTTTTTACAGATTATATATTCTGGGTACAGAAACTACATCAGACTTTTGAAAAGCGGTCTTTATACCATCAGAACTTTTGAAAATAATTAGAATTAGTAAAAATTAGAGTTGCTGATTAACTTGCCTATGAAAGGAATACAGCCAAAGACAGATTTTGCTTAGCAGGGGAGACAGACACACATTTTACAAGTGACAAATAAGGGCTGGAAATGCTCCACAGTGATCTGACGAACATTTACTTGGGTTTATAAACCGCATACAAAACTAGCAACCTTTTCACAGGTTACATGATGGGGTTTCCAAACCTAAACGGACTATCCTTTAGGAGAAATATAGATGGATTTAAATAATCTTATTTCCCAGAATTTTTTGGGGGGAGGGGGACCTTAATGTCAGAAGAAAAAAATGGCAATGCTATTTCATATTTGCAGGTGTACGGAGTGCAGGTGCCCAGGTGCCAGCAGTGGGGGCTGCAGCCAGTTCCAGCTGACCCATCACAGGTCACAGCTGAGACTTCAGACAAGACTGTGGCATCTCTATGAAAATGTAAGAAATAGCAAAACATTGCTTGGCAGATAGTAGTGAGGAAAAAAAAAGGAGAAACAGCCCTGAGAAACCCAAGGTGAGAGAAGAAGGTGGGGGAAGAGGTGCTCCAAGTGCCGGAGCAGAGATTCCCCTCCAGCCTGTGGAGTGACCACAATGGAGCAGATAGCCACGTTGCAGCCCGTGGAGAGGACCATGCTGGATCAGGTGGGCATGCCTTGGAGGAACTGTGGCCCATGGAGAGCCCACTCTGGAGCAGGGAAAACATGTGAGAGGGAAGGAGCAGCAGAGAGGAGTTGTTATGGACTGATCTGAGCAGAAGTAGAGGAGTCAGGAATGAAAGAGTGAAGGTGAGCCTTGAGGAAAAAAAGGAAGGAAGGTGGTGTTTTAATTGTCTTTGTCTTGCACTATCTGAATCTATCTCAACTAGCAATAAATGAAATTAATTTTCCCCAAGTCGAGTCTGTTTTGACCATGATGATAACTGATAAGTGATCTCCCAGTCTTTATCTTGACCCATGAGATTTCCCACCTTATTTTCTCCCCCTGTACTGTTGAGGAGGGAAAGTAAGAGCAGCTGTGTGGGCATCTGGCAACCACCCAAGGTCAACTCACCACAGCAGGTATTTCTTTAACTGAGTAGTCAAAATTTTCAGCATATTTTTAAAAATATCAGCTTGCTTGGAAGAATCTCTTGAGAGAGGATATGCCTTAGACTATATGCCAGGGTACAGAAGTAAAAAGTTGTGTGCAGAAATATATACAAAGCACCTCTTGTCCTGTACATTTTACACTGATAGTAGGTAAAACCTGAAAATGGATGAATGAATAATGTGTCACCGTGCTAAGCTCAGCTAGAGGATAGGGCTTGAAGCAATCTGAAGGTTAGAACAGGCCAGAAGCAAAATACATTAATTGATATATATGCATGTGTACCTGAAATAGCTTATTCGGTAGCTCTTGTTCAGAGATATCCCTAAAATCAAAATCTTTATGACTCGTAATTGAAAACATAGAATCATAGAATCATAGAATGGTTAGGGTTGGAAGGGACCTTAAAGATCATCTAGTTCCAAACCCCCGCCATGGGCAGGAAAACCCTCCACTACATCAGGTTGCCCAAAGCCTCAGCCAACCTGGCCTTGAACACTTCCAGGGATGGGGCATCCACAACTTCTCTGGGCAACCTGTTCCAGTGGCTCACCACCTTTGATCTAATCTAAATCTGCCCTCTTTCAGTTTAAAGTCATTGCCCCTTGTCCTGTCACTACATGCCCTTGTAAAAAGTCCCTCTCCAGCTTTCCTGTAGGCCCCCTTTTGGTACTGGAAGGCTGCAATAAGATCACCCTGGAGCCTTCTCTTCTTCAGGCTGAACAGCCCCAACTCTCTCAGCCTGTCCTCATAGCAGAGGTGCTCCAGCCCTCGGATCATCTTTATGGCCCTCCTCTGGACTCGCTCCAGCAGCTCCATGTCCTTCTTGTGTTGGGGACTCCAGAGCTGAACTCAGTATTCCAGGTAGGGTCTCACGAGAGCAGAGTAGAGGGGCAGAATCATCTCCCTTGACCTGCTGGCCACACTTCTTTTGATGTAGCCCAGGATACGGTTGGCTTTCTGGGCTGCCAGCGCACATTGCTGGCTCATGTTGAGCTTCTCATCCACCAGCACTCCTAAGTCCTTTTCCTCAGGGCTGCTCTCAACCCATTCTCCACCTAGCCTTTACTTATGCTTGGGATTGCTCCGACCCACATGCAGAACCTTGCATTTGGCCTCATTGAACTTCATGGGGTTCTCACAGGCCCACCTCTATGCAGTGAACTCCAGTACTGCTATTGACATTGAATCACACTACAATTCATGAGTACCCACTGTGGGCAAGGTATTGCTCATCCCGAGCAGGAATGGTAAGATTAATCCACATGGCCAACAAGAAAACACAGGTGTATTTTGAAATTCTGCTAGTTTACATAAATCATTTAACACAGTTTCAAAACTGTTTTGACACAATCCAACACATTTGAAGCTGTGCTTTAGCCAAGGCTTTGCACAGCACAATTACTTATTGTAATGTTAGTCTAAATCTTGAGAGAACTTCTCACGTATATTCATCTAACACTATTAGAAGAGAAGTTCTACCATCAAAATGCTGTGTAAAGGACTCACATTTTTACACCTGGCTCTTAAGGTCACAGAAGCACAGAGTTCACTGTGTACCTCAGGGAGAAGAAATAACATAAACATCTAGATGAGACCCAACCAGAAAACAACAAAAAAGGAGCTTTTAAACTGAAATAAAGAAAAAAAAAACCTTGGTAAAATGTTAATGTACTGATGACTGAGGGATATCACTCACTAATAAGCAAATGGAAAGCTTCCAAAAGCAAGGCTATGTTGAGAAGATGATGTTCTCATTTACAAGCATTCTGGCCTCTGTTCCTTTTTAATAGATGCAGCAGTTACAAAAACAAGATTACAGAGGCCCTGCGTAGACCCTGTGGCATCTGGTTAAGTGGTCCACAATCTATTTTTTTTTTTTTATAAGGTCTACATCAAAGATATGTCCTATTTATGTTTGTGTGTTTGTTATGCAAACTGACCAGACTTACAGTTTAAAAACTTGACTGGATATGTGTTAAATTCCACCTGAAGGAATCCTTTCACCTCCTGTAAGGACATGTTAAATGGGTCTTTGGCTTGAAATCTTTTTCTCTAGTTTTTGCAAAACAACTTTGATTTCAAAGAGTTGTAAATGTACTGTAGAAGTCATATGACCGTTGCATTTTTTGGTTCTCTGCCTGTCAGTCATTGCTACATTAAAGGCATACAACAAAACCAAAAATTCACAACTCTATTACATGAAAATACTGTCATCCTAAAGGATTTGGAATTCTAATTTTTTCTTTTTAGGATAACTGAGCCATCTACAGGAGAAAATCTGCTTTCTATTATTCTTATTTCAGACAAAAAGCCCAATCCAGTCGATGGCAAAGGATGCGTTTTACAGCCAACTGGGTAAAAATCAGAGCATTCTGATAGGGTTTACTTGGGAAAAAGAAAAACAATTTAATCTGAAAATGCAGTGTAAGTAGAGTTTAAAATGTATAGTATTAATATAGGTATCGAAGAATATATCTAGATTCCTTTCATTATATGAATTTTCTTGGAAAATGATAGTATAAATGGTTAAGCAATAGGGCTTAGCTGTAGCCTTTCAGCACAGCTACAACAAATAAGTAGTCTACAGTCTCTATTAAAAGGAAATAGATACTGATGTAGGAATACCTGAAGGTAATGAGACTGATCTCAGTGGGAGCTGGAGTAGACCATTTCTATGATTCAGCTGAAATCTTTAATTTATCTCATAAGATGGAAGTTACTGAAAAGTAAGGAATGTATTTGAGTATCACATACCTGCTAATGACATTGAAAGCTGTTACTTTTTTACTGCTCAGTTTAAAAGAGAGCAAACAAAATAGTAAATATGTCATAAAAATATTCAAAGAAACTTAGTCAACCCATAAAATAGATTTAAGGCTTGCTTTTTCTTTGCACAACATTAACTTGTTCTTTCATCAGTAGACACAGGGAATAACTGCTCAATAAGGGCATCTTAAAAGAGAGATAATCCAGGGGAAAGACAGAGACAGCGTTGTGGTGGTTTCACTCATCTCTTTATTATTGCTACTGACAGGTAACTGAATTTCTCCTTTGCCTGAAGCCATACCACCTGAGGTTCTAATCTTGTCAGATTTTATGTGCTAAGCATGGTTGAGAGAGCTCTAAGGAATAACAGGTACTGCAGGAAGTGGTTATTCTTCCTCTTGACTAGTGACACTTGCCAGTGCAACACACTTCCAGTGCAAGTTTCCCTCACGGTGACTTAATACTTTCAACAGTGTTATAGTAATGGTATATAATAGCGTCTGTGATATGATCCGGGAGATAGGCCAGCAGACTCAAACCCGAAAAACATCAACTTATCTCACAGTTTTGCCCATTCTACCTGATTGGAGTTACATCAGGAAAGAACGAATCAGCAGGGTGATCAAGGACAGCCACCCACGGGTCCCATCATGGACTTGCTCAACTCCATGCCAGCCTGCTGCATAACTTTGCGTAACACACCCACTCTGGAAAGGGAAGATTCTGATATTAATCTGTTCTTTTACTTTGTATAACTTTTAATGAATTTACATACAAATATAGATTTCCTGCACCACGATCAAATTAATCAAAATATTGACAAACAAGAGTTCGTAAAGTGAACTTCAGCTTTGGGTAAAAGGAAAGAAGGTAGAATAGCTGCAATATTATTTCCCTTTTTTTGCTGCATTGCTATGATGGATATTAGAAAACAAACTTTTAATAATACCAATGTTTTTCCAGTGTGGCAAACAGTGATGATGTCTGTTTATGTTTTAATGGGGTGATTATGTTTGACAAGTAGACAAGTTCTCAGAAACCTAGGTCTGGAGCTAGGGGAAGGAACATGAGGTATTCCATTTCTTGGACTGGGATTCTTCCTGGCATCTTTAGGTGTGATTTTTCTTTCCTCCATTTTGGATTTTATGTTCCCCAATTTGCTTTCATCATTGTTTTGGCTGCCATACATTTTACCAGGTCCTAGCTTCTTTCAAGAAATACAGCTTTTCCTGAAAACTGTAACAAATTAATTGTAAGACTACCATGAATCCTGCTTTGGATTTCCATTTAACTTCAACACCATGCTTAGTTTTTACCGACGGATTGTAAGGCATCTGAGAAATGCTTGCATGGTTTTTTCCACTAGCTTTGCCTTTAGATCAATAAACTCAGTCAGAGAGGCTGTTATAAACAACTAGAAGGTATTTTAAACACTACACTTCTTCTTGAAACGATTATCTATACTCTGGCATGCCCCACTATCCCAACTTCTAGGCTTTAATAGTGTGGTTGTAAATTTAGAGATCAGTGGAGCCAAACCTCAGTTCTACTAATGAAAATGAAGAGTCATCCTGATCCACTGGCTAACTGTATTTTCTCTGGCTTGAGTAGCCCTCGAATTTTTAGGTCATTTCCTTAAAGCTGATGAATCTCACGTGATCCAGGAAGGGGAACATATTTTACCAACCTAGTTTTATGTCTCTCCTCCATTCCTACATGTTATTAATTTAATCATCATTACCCTGTATCTACCGATGTCTCAGAGACACCTTGTCAGTTAGCTAAGATACCTCCATCCTCCCCTTTTCTGAGCTGTAGTTTTGGTTAACTGGTTGACTCAACTGATGTGTCATGTAATTTGGTTACTTGTATTATTTGACTTCCTATATTAATTATTCTAATATTTCATGAAAAAATGTGAATTGCAAATTCACACGTAAAACTGAAATTTTACAAGGCTTTATTAAAGCATATAAAAAGTAAAAAGTATATGGATATCTGACAGACAAGGTATCTTTTTTACATTTGAAGCATAGAATTCTTGTCATAGTCTAACCAAAGACACAGCTAGTCTTGGCACCCCAAAGTCATTACCAAGTCAAAACCATAAATATTGCCATGTATGATCTCAAGTAGACCCAGTATGTAAAATCCACAGCTGCATAACTTGTGCCAACTTGTAGGTATTGAATGAAAAGCAAAGTTCTGCATGTGAGGAGACTCAGCACAGGATTTGAAATGCTCTGCAGAAGGTTAAAAGAATACTCAACCTTGATGACTTGCTGATAGAGATGGGCAGTTAGGAGTCAAAGGTTGGATGTCAAGGATACTTATGAAACTCATGTCTATTAAGACAAGATAGAAACATAACTGCCTGAAGAGAAAAACAAAAAAGAAAAAAAAAAAAAGGGAAAAAGGAAAAAAGGAACAGTGTATAAAGATAAGCTTACCTTCCCAGACTGGGGTTCTCTCTAAGACTGAAAATTTGCATAAGAACTAAGTCCCTAGCTAGAAAAGCACCTGAAGGGTTTATGAAACAGATAATGGAAAGGCAGAGAAGCTTCTCTTGCTATCCTTGTGGGAGAGATAAATATTGGTAGATATCTATTACTTTGTGCACTGTTTTTTCTAACATTAGGAAAGTTGTTATTTGCCCTGAATTTTTTAAAACATACCTTTCATATGTTTTTACTGACTGAAGCCTGTGTTAAAAGTGATGTGAGTGCAAGTGGCAAAACCAAAGCTGTGACAGTCCTCAGAAATGGGAAGCTGAAAGCACTCAGTGTCGCAGTACCCAGTACCACAAAACACTGTGGTACTTACATGACTCCAAGTGACAGAATTAATCTCATAACCCCATTGTGGCTGGTTCTTTCTATATCTGTATTCCATTTCTTATTTTTCTGTCAAGCGCTACCAAATATGTGGGGCTTTGGGAAAACTGGCTATTAATGTAGAATACTGTGATGAAGTAACTGAGTAAACGCTAAGTAAATCTTGCTTTATTTAGCCATGCATAAGTCCTCGAACAGGGTTAGTAACTTATAAACAGCATACTAGAAATGCTACTTTCTGGAAATCTTGGCTTTCCTTTTATTGCCTGGGGGTAAATCTGCACAATATATTAAGTGAATATGAAAATTGTAATGAAAAAGAAGTGTGAGTACAAAGCAAAATTCTCTGCTGCCTGCCTCAGCTTCTCCCTCCATAAAGCCTAGTACCTGCAGCCTGGTTGAAGTATGTCTTCCCAACACTGGAACCTTGTTCTCCTGCTAAAAAAAAAAAATGTAGATGATTATGTAACAGTGCCACCTGGTGCTACCTGCCAAAACAAAAGCTTTGACATGAAATGAAAAAAATCCCAACCAAATAAACAAAAGAAATCAACCTATTTTATGACATTAAGCATACAATAACATATTTCGGCCCTTGTACTTTGCTAGAGCTTTCTTTTCCATTTTTTTTCACTGCGATTTACAGCTAGATCAGGTTTAATTGTCATTTATTCTGAGAGAGAATTGCTATTAGTTTGTACTGAAAACATACAGGAAAATCTCTGAAACTGTGTATATTATAGACAGCACTATTAAAACAACAATTATGTTTTGTGTTATTGCTAATATCTGAAATATTTTCATTACAGGCTGTTAATATCTAGTCACCAATTCAAAAGCATGTAAGTGTTCATGTGCTACTGAAACAAAGGTACTGGAAAAGTGTTTTAGAGGGAAAGCACAGTGTGAACAAATTCAGCAAAAGTCTTGTATCAGCTGAAAACTGGGGTTTTAGTTAATTATTCTACTACAGTATTTTCACAATAAGTCATCTCAAGCAAGGGAATAGCGAAACAATGTGGCATAATAAAAAGGTTTCTTTATAAAACATTTTTTGATAAATTTCCTTTTGCAAAGGTGATCTCCTTCTCAGCCAAGGTCAGCCAACCCGGAATTATTTTTCACTTAAATATTTATTGTATATATACATACTCATATATGCACAGACACAAAATATATGCAAGAAATGACCACCAGCTATTAAAATGTTATTACAACTCCTATTAGCTCGACAACCCTCTTGACCTCACATGGAAACATCATCTGAACCACAGGAGGTTTTCTTGCTTTCGACCTTGGCTGTAATAACATGAAGCACAGAACTACTTCATTTCAGGCACCAGATGGGCTGGTAAGTTTGTTCTAGTGTCTTGCCACCAGCTTGCAGACACAACAGACTACAGATAACTGTCACTAAAACAAAAATACTTATTGGCTTTCAAATGATTGTACCAAATCTGTTGCTGCAGTATGTTTCCATTTGTCCATAATTGCACTGAACCTTTAGTTCTTGTAATTGCAGAAGCCTGAAAGGATGATATAATGGGATGCTCCGGGGCCATGAGTTTGTGCTCTGCTGTCTTTGTTTGTACAATGTTCGCCTTGCATGGCATCAGTCTGAAATGAGCAATGCTCATTAGAAATGGCAAGCAAGACATACTGACTTTAAAATGAAAGATCTTCACAGAGGTATCCCAGCAGCTTCCAAGTCCTGAAGCCTGGATTTTTTTAACCTCTGAGACAATTTTCCCTTGCACTACCTCTATTTCTTTGCTCTTTTTGAAGACAAACACTCTTCCCCCACCTATGGTGGGGAGTCTCACTTTCGTCCTCATACAGAAGAAGAGTCAAATAAAGGTCTGCTGTGGAAGAAGCATCCACTAGCAGCAGATGGACCTGAGTAGGTTCAGCAGCTGATATAAGTGATAAGAGCCAAATCATCCAGATTTTATCATGCCATGTCTGCTATTCCCCACTCCCAAACTCAAAGCTGATGAAATAGATTAGAAAGCCACTGTTCTTCAAAGAAATCGGTAGCCCATATGTCTAAACTCCCCTTTTTGAGCTCAGGGAGAATAAAGATTACAGCATCTTCCCTGGAGATGAAGAACTGGATTCTCCATTTTTCTTCACTGGGACTCAAAGGCAGAAATTCAGTGTCAGGAGAGCCTGACACTGATTGTGTATTCCTAACTCCCTCTGGATTTACACCAGCTGGGGTGGCCCAACATCCAAGTGTTTTCCTTTCACTTAGAGGTTTTATTCCTATTTTCTATTTTTCTGATGTGTCTCGAGTTTTCATTATTTCTACAAAAGGTTGTTTGCTGTAGGATTTTTTTTCCCTTTTGAATAAATTCTGGAAATTCACACAATTTTAAAACAGCTTTAGGAATTACAAGTCACATTTGGTTTATGTAATTATTAAAATGGACTAGTCCTAAAGCTGAAAATTTAGGGGAAGAAAGAAAAATAACAGACAAGGTTGAAAAATGGGTTATTATTCAGGGATCACAGACCTCTAAGGGCTAATCATTGACTGCTTTTATTATGCAAAACGGCATCTGGTGTTCTGCTTCCACATTTGGAATAAGTGTTGTCTAATGAACCTGCTATTCTACACTTGCTTTCTACTTTTAATATCCTGTTAAGTACACTGATGGGTTATCTGCAGTAAGAATCGGGGTTTTAAAAGGAATTAAATGAATCCATCCAAAGGTACAGAAATGTAAATCCAGTTATTAGTTAGATCATTGACAGAACTAGACTACCATTAGTTTGCTTTTTTTTTTTAGGAAGAGCAAGAGATGCACAGATGTGAAAGGGGAAAAGTGTCACAGTTTTGACTTACTTTCCTTTCAGTCTTTGCAGCATGACCTGTGGTGCTTTGTACACAGAAAGGCAGAGAAATCCAATCCAATGGGGAAAGCTTAATTAAAGAAAAAGACTGTAATGCCATTTTTCTTCAGTGGGAGTTTTTTTTTAGGAGATTTGCCATATCCAGTAGAGCTTTTGCAGAGGAGACAAGTAGTGAGGTTTGTTGTGGATTATGTGATTTGATAACCCCAAGTAAGAGCTAAGATATTTATCCTGGCCTTCTCCTGCCCTTTTCCTGCAGTACAAGGCATTGGAGAGCAGTGGTGACAGCCAGGGAAGTCTCTTATGTTGGACAGTAGGGACATGAGCTGTGTATGAGACAGATGAGCCAGGGCCAAGAATTGAAAGGGATATGCCTGGGAGTTCATGGCTTGCATGTTACGTGTTGCCAAGAACATCCAGAGTGTAGGAAATATGGGTGTGACTCCAGCCTGTACTTGCTTGTCTGTAAATGGGATGGCTCTCAGGAACTATCTCATGGAACAGTAGGGACAGGCTAGGCAAATGCTGTCAGGCTTCCATATGGTCCTGTGAAGACAACAGGCAAACTTATCCTTGGCTCACTCCAGGAACCATTCTATTGAGCATATACCTGGTTACTTATTGGCATGATATAGATTTCAGGCAAACAAAAACAAAAGCCAAAAGGTACAACGTTTGCAAGTCACAGGATGCACAGAAGCAAAATATCTCCTTTTCTCCCATCGACCGATTTATAAAAGCACCTAGATATAGGTCTTGAACTCTCAGTGGGATTCATCTGACCAACCATAGACACCTAAATGTACTCATCTAATCGTGAACTGGTTATTTTAATGGGTGCCCTGATACCAAGGGACTCAAATAGGTCAGCTGAATCCCCCTTTAAAAGTGTTTATATCTCTCCGTTGACTACAAAGTAAGTCTCAAGTGACTAGTTCAAATGTAGATGTCTACACTGCAGATGTCTAAAGTTAATGAGATGAATCTCAACCATAAGTGTCCTACTCACTTGGGAGAGAAAATAGTTTGGAAGCAGGTTACTAAAACACACAAATGAAAACGTTGTTCACTTACAACACTTTAATTCCAAGTATTCCCAGCAGTGAGAATGTAAAGATCTGGCAGAGAAATAGTTTAACCCTTCTTAAAGAACACTGACAAGTTGACAGTACTGTTGCTGGTCTTGTAGCACTTCTGCTACATGCAGAGCACCACTCAGAGACAGGATTCGGCTTGAGGGAAACTGCCATTCTGACAGTCATGGTAATGTCACCTGATGGTTTGAGATCTAATACATTGTAAAAGAGGTTCTCCAATTAGGTAAAATTGTCAGCATGTAATATAAGCTAGCAGAATTCATTTTTCCACTTACTACTTGCTAGTTCCAGTTTGTTCAAAATAGAAGAGCTGAGAAATAGTAACTGCAGTGCTGTCTGAGAACGTAGTTTCATTTTAGATCAGTTGTTAGAGTTTCAAAATTATCTACACATTTATGTTTTGTTTAGTGGCCATCAGCTATTTTATTCTTAATTAGAATTTTTATTTCATTTCATCCATATTTCATTTTTGTAGTAAATCGAGAAGATGGCAGATCCATTATAAATCATTTTGTGCTTTGGGGAAACTGGGCTGAAGTTATATACCTTTCTCTGAAATATATCATAAAAGACAATTCAGTTACTGATGAGGCATGAATGTATCTAATGGCATATTCTGTAGGGTGATTTGTTTTAATTGTCACAGTGGGACCTGTTATTACACAGTGGTAGAATGGGTCACTGCATTATAAAATTAAAGCCAATGCAAGGCATTCATTTCTAGCTTATTTGTAAATTCAAGTATTTTGGATAAAAATATGCCAACTACAGAGACAGAGTATGGCAACATGCACAGCAGTGGCAAATATCTCTTGATAACAAACACCTGAGTGAGGTCAGATGTTAAGGAAATTCAAGGAAGTGGTACACCGGAATTTTGTCACATTTGTGTTAGCCCAAATGAAGTCAAAGGAAAAGTATCTGAGGATAGGAATAATTTCTATTACCGGAGGTTACTTGTCAAGGGCAATTAAATGTGCTGGCTCATATTCATAATGCTGTGCCACAGGATGGGAAAAATAAGCCAAGAAACTGCTTTTGATGGAAAGCATTGCAATAAATTTGCTGAATTTTCAAAGTTTAAGAATTAATAGTTGATTACAGTATCAGTGACAAAAGGATGGCTTTTCTGTTTTGGTTTGTTTTGGTTTGGTTTTTTTTGTGTTGGGTGCTTGTGACTTTCATTTCTGCTCTGTGATAGGATATAACATCCTGCACCCAAATGCACTTCAGAAGCACATAGTTTTTTCGTGTATCCATCTGCTGGTCCTTACCTTGACTGATAGGACTGGACTCTTTTAAACATCTCTGTTCAGTTTCCACAAAAACGATAATAAGAACCTCATAGCTCTGTATTTTATATAGTATTATTAATTCCTGCAAATATCACCCAGGAAGATTGTTCTAGGCAATGTTCAAAATCAGTGAAGACACTGATTAAATTTAAATCTTTCAACTGACCTCAGAGAGCCAAATCCTTAGTCTATTTATCCAAATTCAGCCATTTTTTCAATGAATCATGGCACAAGACATTGGAAAAAGTTACCTTCAGAGTTCATTTGAATTAGTGTCTTCTACAATATCTTGTGTTATCTATGTCCCCACACAAAACATAACTTTTATCGGCAGCTAAAATACTGTACTTCATATGGAACTGACAGTAAACTGAATTCTTGAATAGACTCTCCACTTTCTAGAAGATGAATCTTGATTTTAAGTGGCATCGTTAGTCAGATACTACAAGACAGAGGTTATGCTTTGTTTTCTGTAAGAGCTTACTGCTGTTAAATCCTATATTGGGATTGCTAAAATACCAGGAATCATTCAAGTTCTGATATTGTGAGCTCTAGGAATGAGTAAACAAAAAGAAAGAGGCTTCCACAATTATTTTTTTTCTGTCTGTTTATAACTCTGGGGTAGAAATAAGTGGAGCTGGACTGAGAAATGCATATGTTACTCTAGTCTGTGTTGTGTCATAGATTCTAGTCCACCAGTATCGTTCTGAGACTGGAAGTAACAAGGTGAGGGTAAGACCCACTGTGTACTATTAGATGGTGGTTTTGTACAAGTCACCATGAATTTTCCCCAAACTGGTTACAGAAAATTTAGCAGAGTCATAGCATCTAAACAATAAATTCTATCATTTCTTTATTTTACATAGGTACCGGTGCATTTCAAGTCAGCGTTTAAAACGTGTTGAAAACATGATAAACAAAGATGTAACAAAGGCATACTATTATCCTACTCCTCAGAAGAATGCAAGAATAGGGCTGTAATTCTATAGTCAAATCAAGATGTTGGGAAAAAAAAACAAATTAACAACTTGCCTATTTTTAGAACTGCTTGATCAAATGTACTGTGCAAGTACTAGCGAGAGAATTGTTACTTACTGTGTTGACATTTACCCATTTACATATTACCCTAATTATATTCAGATAATTTAGCTATATATCATCTTGTGTACTGTTTCCTTAAGGCAAAAAATCTGAAGTGTTTATTCACCTGCAAAATATTGCCAAACCTCAGAGGAGATCTGTATGCTTATATAGACATACCCGTAAACATGTGTGTTTATACACAAACATAAGTATCCAAAGAACAACAATACAGGGTTGTTCAGATTTAGGTCAATGTCTTTCTGTTCATGATCCTTGTTTTCTTGTTTTGCTATGTTCCATAGTAATCAGGACTACACTACCCTGATGTGGCTTCATGTCCAAAACTGCTGAAGAACAGTCTCTAGTGCTATGGTTCAGTAGCAACATCTTGTGCAATCCAATGCCCACTATCTCCTAGGGTAAGGAAGTGATTATTTTATGTCAAATTCTTAGAATCGAATTGCTCATTAATGTCAAAGACCAACAAAGTTTTCTTCTTTTATGACATCTGTTAAATAACAATGCTATGTCGGTGGCAACAACCAAAATTCTCATGAAAATAGTTTCATCATTAGCATGCTGCGCTATTGGGTTCGCTCCATGCAGCTGACACTTAACTACTATATTTCTTACTTTTCCTTCTCATTTATCATTACCTCATTATGATAAATCATCAAGTCACACAACTAGAGGTGAGAAAGATCTATATGATCATTAGTATAGCAAATTTTTTCTTCCTTTCTTCCACCTATCTTTAAATAGGCTTGAAAATGAGCTTCTATTCATGTGTTTTGAGAGCTACAAAACATTACCAGCTTCTCAGTTTTGCTCTTTTAATCTTAGCAGGGGTTACGGTTCTTAGTACTACAAATATTTTACAAATTATCTCTCTCCTTCCATATGAGATTTAATGTGTGAGAAGTGAAGTCTATTGTCTTTCTCATGTTTTAATCAGGGGAAACCTGCACAACAGCTGTGATTTCTCTAATCTGAAAATGTATGCAAAAAAAATCCCTTCTTTGCAGTCTTTCACTTAAATTTTTTTCATATGATTTCATTATTAAAATCATAGAAATTTAGGGTTTTTTAAATTCTTGTCTAGTTCGCTTATTGTCCTGCTGATTTTTAGTATCTTTTTTTCTTTGGAAGTTTCTCTGCCTTACCTAATCTTTGAAGGTAGTATCACCTCTTCTAACATTCAGTATCTCACTCTACTTTTTCAGTTCTCTCCAATAGGCTGCAGAAAATTAAAGGAGAGAAGTTACCAGTGATGACAACTATATAGGAGCTGCAGATAGAAACACTTTCCTTTCCCATTTTGAATGAACTACCTATTTCTGCCTATTTTTATAGGTACTTGACAGCTTGTCTGTTTTTTTCCTAAAGCCAGGTCATCTAACAGGTCAATCTATTACTGCCCTGAATTGGGTCTGCTTTGTGGAATTGTTCATTGCACTGACATACGCATTTGCAGTCATTCTCTGCTGCCTCTCCTCAGTTTCACTCACATTTTCTGGGGAAAAAAAAAAAAAAAAGAGGAAAAAAATAAAGATTATTAGGTTTAGACACTCGTATCATTTTCATGCCTAGAGAATGAAAACTGCATTTCATGTTGGAAAGGAGCACGTTTCAGATGTTGTTTTATCAGGAAGGCCTCAAGTAAATCTCTAACTTTTGTTTCAGACTGTTGTGAAAGACAAAATGGATTCAGACTAGAGCACACCAGTGACAATATAATATATGGAGAATTTTTCTTTTAAGGTATCAATAGCTGATCTTTCAGTTATCAAGCCCTGGGCAGTCTACAGAACCTTTTACAAACTTACTTTGGTTACATATATTAAAATGTTAGCTGAAGTATTCAAATATTTTTAATGTGCTTTTCACTGCTAATAAATCAGATACTATATGAAGTATCATTTTCTCAACATGATCCTGCACTCCACAGCAACTGACAGCTGCCCAGACTAAGAAGGCTGCAATTTATATATCTGTACCAGAACTGATTATGTGCTCTGTAGTTAGTGCTAAAAACCAGGCACATGCAAAGTGGGATTCAGGTGAACTGCTCTCTGGAAATGCCTGCAGGTCTCTGTGGACAATAAGGGAAGTTCAAAGTCAGAATGTTACAGAAGAAATATCTCAAGTCGGATTAGATGCTCCTCATTCTAAAAAGCCATGCTTTTCAGGTTAGTGTTGGATTCTCTGCTGCTGGATCATCCTAAATAGAATCATAGAATTATAGAATGGTTTGAGTTGGAAGGGACCTTAAAGATCACCTAGTTCCAACCCCAAGTATTTCTGTAGCAATCTACTCTTCAAAACTGTACAGAAAGATTTTCTCCAGCCTACTGTACTCTGAAGCAGGTGTCATCTTTTGCTTCATTCAATATACACCATTACAAAAGCTCCAAAGCATGAGCATGGAAGGCTTCCCCCTTCCACCTCTTTAACACACAGCTTGTATCACAAAAGCCTTATCATTTTAATGCAATCGAGAGCAAAGTGACATGTTTAGTACAGAAGACTCAAGACTGGCAGCAGTAAGGTAAATCAACACATAGCTTGTTCAAAGCCTTTCCCTGAAATATCCTCTGGAAGGCTTAATGGACAATCACTTTTTTGTCTTAGTAGTGCTCACCTCATTTCCAGTAGCATTCTCTCATCCTATTCAAAAAATAGATTAACTCCATTCAGAAGATCATAAACCATGATTTTTACTGTCAGCAACAATGCAGGTTATTGTTAGTTTTATGCCTCTTTAATAAAACCAGATGATTAACATCTGGCTGCAAAAGATCCATACAAACTAAATGTAGATGAGATATAAGTAATTTTGGGCTGACAAAGTTTTCTAAGGAATTAATCTAAGCCATTACTTCATATTGAATGTAACGGTCATGAGGCGATTGACTGACACAAATGAGTAATTCAGTGAACCTTCTCCCTCACAAGACTGAGTTAGTTATCATTTGCCCTTCCCGGATCACAAGTTCCTTCATCCTTAATCTTTTCTCTCTATCCAGGATCGAAGAAAATTTTTGAATTCCTCCCTTAAGACTTTTTAAAATATAAAATCCTTAAAAGAAGATTGATAGCACGGAGGATTCTTCAGTGCTGTAGTACCCCTGTCTTTTCTTCTTGTCTTACATCTTTGGAGCTTTTCCCTAATGTTATAGGCCCAAAATGTTATGCCATAACCATCGACTCTGTCCTGTGTGGCTTCCGAGGTAGTTTCACAGTCATGTGATTCTTTCCTCAATCAGAGGTTCTGGGCCATTTTTCACAAAAGAAACCTTCCAAGAATACTGTTAAATAGCTAGTGGGGAGTACAACTCTGCAGCACTTCATAACTAACATATCTGCTGTTTACTAGAACTTAATCTGGGGTAAGATTTAGCTTCTTCAAAGGGGGGAAAACAGTTAATAGCTGTGCTAATCATTTCAAATGTATATTGAATATGTCCGTAGAATGAGCATGCATTCTGATACGTTGCAGAACATAAATTATGTGTTCCTTGCTTCAGGCCCTTTCTGGCATTTAAAGTAATTGCAGTAACGGATATGCTAAGTTTATTCCCAGATGTTGCTCCAGTAAAGACAAATGCTAATTAAAAAAAAAAAAAAAAAGATTGCCAGTGGACTTCACACTATTAGAATGAGCAGAATTTAGTCAAAATCAGCAAGCCCCAAATTCAAAGAGACAGGTAGACGTATGCTGAGTATAGTATGACCTGAAAGCTCAGCTTTTAGCTTTTAAAGTGGAATATCTTAATCCTCATTGAGACGTTCAAGCTAGAATTAGACTTTTTCCATTTTCACAGCCTGAATCACTGAAAAGCCAAGACAACAATAGGAAGACAAACCGCAATTGTGCTGCAGTTTGCAGTACTACTCTTCCTGTGCAGAAAGGTAGCCCTGGGTTCTCGTCTGTGTTCCTGCTGCTTTTGCACCTTTTTTCCTTTTCTTACTGAAAAATGCATAAACAGACTCTGGAGCAAATATTCCTCATGCCTCCCTTCTTCTGTAATAGTTAAGTCATTTCTTTGATGTGGTTCATGAATCAAGTTCCTTCTTGCAAGTTCACTCCCTGACTTGCTGGAACAATAAATTTCTAATTCCTTGAGATACTTGTGCCAGCTTCAACAGTAGTGGTGGAGGCTGACTGCCTTATAATCACAGCTAGAGAACATCTGTGTCTGGGTCACCAGCTTCAGGTGAACTTCTGATTACAGAGATCCTTATGGTCAGTGATCCTTTTTAAAGGTTGCGTAGTATTTACAATTTAACTATAAGCATCCTGTATGATACCGGGAAATTGTTTCAGGTCAGCTATTCAAAGATGTTTAGATTCTTACTGAAACCAGAGTTTATGTGAGATTTAGGTAACAAAACTAAGGATATCAGTTTTGTCTTTTCTGTGCTTCCCTTTTTCATGCACAGAGATGGAACATAACATTTCCCTCTCTTGGGTCAAGACGTAAATACATAACAAATTATGGGGCACTAAGGTATCGCAATGATAGAGGTTGCTAAAGAACTCAGCCTGATGAGCTTTCTAATGAGCAAGTCCTGTTTTCATTAGTGACTTAGAAGACAATGTTTAGATTAAGCTGTTGTATCTCAACTATCAAGGGTAAATTGGGAAGTGTAAGTCAGTGCCTTCTCTCATCCCCTTTCATGTTTCTGTCTCTAGACTCATTTTAACAAGTTGTGAAAGCCCTCCTGAAAGGTCATGAGTATTCAGTATGTCTTAGGAACAATCTGGTATTTTGCAAGGTTGGATTCTCATTGGTTTTCTGACAGTGATGAAAAGGTGTCAGCCTGGAAGAAAATGCCAAAAATATATAACTAAGAAATGTTTTTCGTTGTTCAGTACTCTTGACTGTTCTTTGCATGTCATGTTGGAAGAAATGTCAGTTCTGCATGTTTACTGTGAGCAGCTCTCTGTGTTTTATCTACTTTCCATTTCGTGGCTATTATTTTCACTTGTCAGTTGTGGAGATGCACTAAGTTCCCTTCTCCTCTTCTTTACCAGTCATACAGTATTTCAGCCTCTACACATTAGAGCTTACATATTTTCTTTTGTTCTGTGATTTAATGTTTCTGATTTCAAAGCAAACACACTAAAAAACAAGCCCTTTCCTCCCTTCCTGCTTACCACTCCCTCCTCTTAAATCTACGACAAGTAATAAAAAGAAAAGAAATATATATATATATATTTTTTTTTGTGACAGAAGATATCTCAGCGTTGTCAGAACAGTGGGATTTTTTTTTCTATTTAAAACACTATGGCTCTTCATTGCCCTTAATGCAAATTGAATGTTGAATTAATAACAACTTCATACATATCCATTCCTTTCTCTTGAACAGAGCTATGAAATAGTCTCTTATACTGCACTTGAAGCTTAAGCCTAACTGATACTGAACACTTTCTGCTATCAAACACTTTCTGCTGTCACTGCTGGTGGACAGAAAGAGTATGGAAGCAGTTTCCATGAGCAACAGCATGAAACTTTAAAATCAGGATAACTTTGGAATACCAGCCAACCTGTCATTTTAGTACAGTCTACCTGCTTGTTGACAAGTTCTCTGTTCATGTTATCGTGACTGCAGTTTTGGTCAGCTAAGGATCTCATCTGAATATTCCTTAATTTAAGAAGGACAGTGAACTGCTGCAGTAGACTTCTCATTTGAATGGGTTTCTTATAGAGAACAGGTTTCTACTACCAGGTAACAAGACTGTGGCAGAGCTGATCATGATGCAAGATCTGCCTTCTTGAGAGGACTACAAAGAAGGTAAGACTTGAAGGGAGTGACTTTATGAAAGACAGGGGATTACTGAAAAGAATGTCATCTACCACATCTTTTGAGCATAGAGGCTGCAATTTATTTATTTTGGCCGAACGTCTTTTTTTGAAAAACAAAACCAAACAAAACACTGTTTGCAAATTTAATTATAATCTCATGCAGTGGAAAAGTAAATAAATATATAATCCAAAGAGATTTTTTACCTCTTTGATTAGCTTAACTATTATTATTCTTATTATTAATGCAAGTAAAATGGCTGCATATAAAAGCAGTATACCTCTAAGACGAAATAAATAAAAAAAAACAGCACTCCAGAAGCTAGAAATTATAGAAAACTAAAAAGATCAAGCATGTCTTTCCCTGTCCAAATGTCCCGAAAACTAGACAACAGGGTCAGATGCACTTAGTCAGTAGTATCTCCTACAAAAACAGAATCCTGTTGAAGTCATAGTTTGACAGTGTGGCAAATCTGGAGCTATTGCTTGTAGCACCAGGTTAAAAATGTTGTAATCATATGACACCTGTTGCAAGCTCACTCTTGTTCAAGTCGTCATAAGAAATGTTTGACTAACTTCGTACTGTCAGACTTGATGTCAAATCAGATATTTTTCATCTGTAACACTAGTTCTGTGCTAAATCATTTATCATTTGTCTTCTCATACTCTGTAAAACCAGGGTGATAGTATAAATATGGAATAAATTATATACTATGTATTCTAGATAATGCACCACATAATGGCCGTGTCTCCATACCTTCTCCACATCAAACTTTTACATTTGGGTGATCCCAGTAGCTCCCCAATTCAATAACAATGCCTGTGGGACTGTGGTCTTAGCTGGCTGCCTCTTCTGAGGACTGAGGATTGTGAATGGAGATGGCAATGGAAATCCACACCAAATCTGAAAAGCAATGAGATGTCAGAGGGACCCCAGAATCTAATCCTCCCTAGTTTAAGCTCTAGAGAAGCCCATTCTCACTGTGCTGAAATCCTGAATCACCCTTGTTAGGCCGTCAGCACTCTGATTTGCCTAAGCACCCCTCATTTGTCATGCTGAATCATCCTACTAAAACAGATGCCTAATTTTTAAGGCATTTCCATGTCTAAATTGGAGATTGAGCTTTCAGGCAGTTTGACTGCTTCACTTGATCATTTCTTTAGTATTTATCTCATAATCTCAAAGTCCAGTCGATTTTCAGCTTCCCTCTGCCATGATGAGAGGTTCCCTCTCACCTCCCAATTTTCACTCAGGCCACAAACCTCAGGAGGAAATCAAACTTCATGCAAGTATTTGATAGTCACAAAGTAGAGAACTTGGAAGGGAACTAGGTGTGATGTACAAGTTATGAGAGGACTGGTTAAGATAGACTGAGACCCCAGGAAAAGATTGCATAGGAAGAGGGAACACCTGCAAACAGCCAGTGAAGGCAAAGGTATTTGTTTGGAGAAGTTATATCTTTACTTGATTCAAACCAGTTCACCTTGTAGAAAAATCATTTTTTATATGGAATAAGACTAGATGAATATGCTTTCTAACTGTAGAAGCAGCTAGGTCACAACTGTGCAGAGTAGCGAAGGAAAAAGAAATTAGACTGAAATAATCAACAAGGTTAGGAGATAAATCAGAAAGAAAGAACACTGTAGAATAAGAGATGGATTTTTTTATTTTTTGCCCAGGATCACAAAGGAAATGAGGGTGAATTTGAACCTACACCTCCCATGTCTGAAGCTAGAGATCTAGCATTAGTACCTACATTTCATTATTCTTTCTTTCTGCTTTATTTGATACCTAGCAATTACATCATCCCTTTTTCGTAATGAAAAGCTCTTGCATATCTTGGTTGTTAAAAAAACACTGTTTAGTCCCACCAATATCAAAAGCAATTAATTTGGGTGTTTGTTTTCCTTTATTCTGTTTGAATTTCTGAAGGGAAACCGTTACTGTGTTTCGACCCTTCCCAATTTATTTATCATAATACCACATTAAAAATTCAGTTATTAAACTTGGTTGTTTTGTGTGAAGATCTCGCTCGCTCAACTGAAACTATTATCATGTCGGACTCAGATTAGGTTTTTCTTACTCCCACTGATTATTTCAGTTAATTTGTTTAACGGTCTGCCTTTGTAAAGTGACACTTGACAGAGTTATTTGATTTATGGCTCTGGAAATATGTTTAATCTCCTTTTCTCAAATACAGATTGCTTATAATAAATTATGTCAGTTTTTCCAGACTAAATATTTCTTTTACCTTTACAATTGTACAAGGCCTAAGGAAAAATTTCTTCACAGTTGATTAAACACTGGAACAGGTTGTCCAGGATGCGCCACCTCTCCATCCATGGAGTCAGTCAAAACTCACCTGAACAGTGCCATAGGCAACCTGAACTTAAATTAATCCTTCTTTAGGAAAGCGTTAGACCACCAAAGGTTCCTTCCAAACTAACTGTCCATGTTATCAGTGTGAAGAAGTCAATTTGAGATTTTCGACTAAATTTCTTGATCCTGCTTGATGCATATAGGCTAAACTTCTGGAAGCCGAAAAATATAAGCTTCTATGGACAATGACTTTCCCATTTGAGACCTTTACAGATATAAATCCCAGAAATACTGACTATGGTGTAAGGTCACTGTCCATAGCTTCAGAAATACTGAACTGAAGGGCAATGCTTCAGAGAATTGAACATAGACTAAACCTATACAACTAAATGGAATGTACTTAAAAGGTATAGATTTTTCAGCAGAGCTGCAGAGTTTTTCCAAATCAGTCTACAAAGATGCACAGTAGGAATCCTATACTCCATTAAGTTTTACAGACAGACACAGGGGAAAAAAAAAAAAAAGAAAGAAGAAAAAGAAAGAAACCCAAACAAAATTAAAACAAAGTTATCAGATTTTAGTATATTTTCTGCAAGAAAATGGAGGAGTTTCAATTAATCACAAGGGAAAGATATAAGACAGTGTTTCCTTCTTGGTCCATTTTCTCTGTTCAATTCCTTCATCCCTCCCTATAATTTCAGAGTGACTTCTCTTTATAAAACTTCTCAAACACTCTTTGCCAAAGGACTTGGAGTATCAAAATGAGAAAAAGCCTGGGGAGATCACCTGTTCATAAAGGGATAAGACTCAGAAAAATATGCAGCAGGAATGGACTACAATACAGAAGCTGGGCCATTGTAATGGTTCTCATCCTCAGTCTCAGCCTGCAGCATGAATAAAGGAGCTCACCAAGTCCTGTATGCTGCATAAGGTGAGAACATGCATATGGACCAGGACGGGGACTCAGCTGAGGAACGGTCATTCATAATTATGCTACTTAACTATGTGCTTGAGATTTTAAGCTGAAATTTTTATTAAAAATCACAAAGCTTTGCTGACGCATATGAATAAGCCGCTATATTTAAGGTACTTATTTATAACTTTCCCCAACAAAGGGTCTCCTGGCTAGGTACTGGGGAGATATTATGGAGATGTTAAAATAAAACAAACCGAAGAAGCAGCCAGTAAAAATAACCATAAAAATTAACCCAAGTACGCATTGTCTGTTTTTTATTTTCCAGTGAGCTGAAATAACATTGTATAGATGAGAACATTTCTCTGTTTCCATCTCTATACCTTCACTCAGAAACTGTGCCGCTAAGTTTTAATTAGCAAAATCCACATATTCACACCTGTAAACCAGATGTTGCTGAGCAAATAAAAGCCGCCACAGTAATTCACACATTGCTACCACATTATAGGCTAGTAAATCATTACACTTTAATGCTTAAAAAAATAGTAAGATAATAATAGAAAATCTCTCAGCAGCTGTCACTGTGGCAGGAAAAACACACTATTGCTAGACAGCATTAACAATCTACTAAGTCTTAGTGTCTTGAACCACAGCCAAAAAGCTTACATCACCACTTTTAGCTGTTCTTATCTTATAGCTTTGTTACTGTAATAATGCAGTTTACAACTAATCAATATAGGATTTTTTTTTTTAAATAAAAAAGTCTGAGACAGCAGTGTCTGAAATCCTCTATGCACTATGGCATGGAGTCAGTTAATAATGTGACATGCAAATAGACAGAGCTAATCTAAAGGGACTGTTATTAAATTATACTGTATCCCCTGGTAGTGGGAACAGGTAGATCTGAAGTCCCTACTGTGGTGAATTAAGTTTCATTTAATAAAACCTTCATTATTTCCCAACTTTATATGAAAAGAAAACTAAATAGATTGCTTCTGGGCACGTTACTGGAAGTAATCTCTGTTCCCTGAAAGTGACAATGCCCTGAACATGATTAACATTTTCAGATTTGTTAAACAGCTCCCGTAGCAAAGACTGATTTTATTCCCCTGTTATTCTAATATCACTGATGACATTAGTAGCTCACAACTATTTCTGAAAATACTGTCTTTAAGCAACTAGAATAGGTAATAAACATGCTGATTATCAACTAGAAAGGAATGACTACATTTTATGCCCGAAGATAGGTGGAAACCTCGTCAACCTAAGTAGATTATGATAGAGAATTAGGTCAATTTGCAGTGAAAGTGTTATACAGCTCCTTTGTGATACCTGCTATCAGAACGCACCACGAATAATCTTGCTGTTTCATTAAGCTTCTACCTTTTCTTCGCCTAAAGCTTCTTCAAGATTCTATCAATTTTATTCCTTTCCTTGACCAAAATAATCATGACTTAATAATTCTCTCTAATTATAATATGAAAAATTACTATCTATTTATACATAGAAACACACATACAAAGAGAGGGAGATATATAGAAAGATATAGAGAGTTTTGCAGATTTTTCCTGTTTTGCAGATTTCTCCTTTCAATACTGGTATTTAGTTATTGGGGGTGAAATATAAGGATGATTAAGTTACTCACAGCAGTATAATATGAATCTGTGGAACAATGCAGGGAACGTTGATAAATTACAATGTAGATCAGGATTCTAGAAAGGTGCAATATATTTACCTGGTCTGACATTTAGTAAAAACACCACAGCTAATATTCCCTTTTTTTTTTTTTTTCTATAGGAATCAAGTAACTTGACATGAGGTCAAGGTTTGTAACATTTTAAGATAAAAAGAAACCCATAATGATGTATGACCATTATGCATCAAGCTCCCAAGTGGCCTGATACTGCCCACCCAGCTTGCGAAGCAACCTAACTCTTCTTAGTCACACAGTACAGAATAGCATGCACATATAGAGAGATTAAGAGGCTAAATTCACGCATTCCAGGCATCTTTTGGACTTGATGAACATCACTAATGAAATCAACTCCTGGGTACTCTTTTTAAGAAGCATTGGACACTCTTCTGAGACATTACAAAGAGCGTTATTGCAGAAGAACTTGTGTGCCAGAATGATGGTGGTTAGGTCTTGTCTGAGGGAAAAGAACAGCTTTCAACAGCTAAATGAAAGCAATTTCTCCAAGAATACTACAACTGTCATAAATGTTGTGACAGAAGTGATAAATCCACTTAAATAAAACTGGTGCCCACTAGGCTGAAACAAAAGGAAAACAAAAACTATTGAGTTGCATTAATTTTATGACTCACTGATTTCTGAATTGTCTTCCATTGTGCGTTTTCAAAAACAACAAAAAATTACTTTGGCTTTTTACATTAATTTTGTATCTACAAGAAAATTATTTTCCATTAGCAGCATGCAAAGATGAAAGGATCTAATATCTTTAATGTCAAAATAAGGTAGTAGTGAACAATATTAATCTCTCAGCATCAGTAACCAAAACAGAAAAATAACAAATTTAAAGTAGTTAAACTATAAACAACACCCAGCAATGACCTGTCAATGAGCCCTGGCAGCCCAGAAAGCCAACCATATCCTGGGCTGCATCCAAAGAAGCGTGGCTTCCAAAGAAGCGTGGTCAAGGGAGATGATTCTACCTCTCTACTCTGCTCTCGTGAGACCCTACCTGGAATACTGCATTCAGCTCTGGAGTCCCCAACACAAGAAGGACATGAAGCTGCTGGAGCAAGTCCAGAGGAGGGCCACGAAGATGATCCGAGGGCTGGAACACCTCTGCTATGGAGACAGACTGAGAGAGCTGGGGCTGTTTAGCTTGGAGAAGAGAAGACACCAGGGTGATCTTATTGCAGCCTTCCAGTACTCAAAGGGAACCTACACGAAAGCTGGAGAGGGACTTTTTACAAGGGTGTATAGTGATAGGACAAGGGGCAATAGCTTTACACTGAAAAAGGGTAAATTTCACTCTGAGGGTGCTGAGTCACTGGAACAGGTTGCCCAGGGAAGTTGTGGCTGCCCCATCCCTGCAAGTGTTCAAGGCCATGTTGGCTGAGGCTTTGAGCAATCTGGTGTAGTAGAGGGTGTCCCTGCCCATGGCAGGGGGTTTGGAACTAGATGATCTTTAAGGTGCCTTCTAACCCTAACCATTCTGTGATTCTATGATTCTATAAGCAGGGGCCATAGTTCACAATCCAAATTAAATTCTGTTTTGTATAAAGTCTGAATTTAAAACAGTAGTTGTAGTTCTGATTCTTGCTGTATTCTAGAAGACTGTGGAGAGCCATCATAGTTACTTTTTTCTTTTCATTTCTATGAGCTGACTATCTGGCCTGGTGTGACTTCCTAGCTACTCTGCTTTGAAAAAAGATGGCTAGTCTAGGGATCTCCTGAGAAGATGTCCTTCTAGCCTAGATTTTCCTATGGTTGCCTGTCATCTGAGATGCACTATTCAGGACAAATCATACAACTTTGAGTACCAGAAATCAAACATGGGAGTGCATTTTTAGGATCAGGATGGTGATAAAGGTCTTATTCTTCTAAGAGAATATCATGTTTGCCAGGGATTGATGGAAAGATTGAAATACTTAATGCTTCACCAGGTCAATTCTAAGATGTTATAAAAGCTATAAAAGCATTTTCAGCCCATATGTATATGTAAGCATGTTGAATGTGGTTAGTTTTGTTAGAAAATTGCGTATTTTACAATTTTCCATCTGCTTTATTGGTCATATCTAAATAAGTATATTCAGAAAATATTTCAGATATTAGTTCATTAACTGTGTCCCAAAGAGTAGATAAATATCCATTATGTAATGGATAAATTTGCAGTTTAGTGCTGTACCCGTTTTTTTTCTTGTGGAGGTAGCAACATGTCAGCTTGTGGCTGCTTTACAAAATGGCTCCAGATGTAAGGTAGACAATCACAGCTGAAACAGGAAATACTTTGGATCAAATGAAGATGAAGTCTTTTGTTATCATATATGACAGGAGACAGCACTAGACCTTGCTTGGCTTGTTTAGTTGAGATCAGTTCCTTATATTATGAGCCATTAGTCTTATGCCAACTTCTTGCAGAGCCATGAAGCATTTGTTTGGGTGAGAGAGTGTTTACAGAATTTCATCTCCTGCTGAGACACTTTCTGGAGATATTGTCACCCTTTATGTATTAGAAGATTGCAGTTTTCGTACGTCATAAAGCTAGGCGTTTGTTCCTCAGAGCACATCTGCAAAGCATTTTGAAGACTTAGTTTTGGAGTTAGAAGATTTGAAGTATTTTTAGTAGGCATAATCTAACTAAAGATGGAGTTACTATAAGCATATTTCATTTTATTTGGAAAGATTCTTGTCATCAGCTATTGGGAAATACAGGACAGGAAAAGTAGAGAGAAAGATCACAGCAGAGAGGGGAACATCATGAGGTGCAATCAACAGGCAATAGCCAAACACAGACAAAACTAAGCCTCTCTCACATGAACCTGTATCCAACTAAAATCATCAATTCATCTATGTCCTCTTGCTTTTCCCATTTCCAGCTACTATGAACAAAAGCAGAGTGGAATGACCCAGAACTAGACTAGGAAACTGATTGAAACTAGATCTCCTATTTTTTTTTTTTTTCAAGTGTACATGGCTAAATTAAAAAAACCCAAACCTTTTCATTTGAATCGCTCGAGCAAGAACTGATGGTAACACAACACATATTTAGCTGTACAATTAGAAGTTTTGGGGAATACATACATCAGACACATTGCTTTATTATTACATTTAGGTTATGCAATTGAATAAAATTTAATGGATTCCTTTTACATCTGCCTACATCTCATCTGATTTCTATTAAGTAGGCAAGTGGAAACATCTCTGACAAAGGTGAATCATTGTTGTTAGGTTGGTGATGACATTACTTCAATTTAGAACATTGATTTGCATCACTGTCCAATAGTTATTCATAGGATGTTTTGTAACAAGATGGAGAGTAGACAAAAATTCCCGGAGCTGGCCATATTCTGAACAAATGTCTGTGCAATGTTTGTTCCGTTTCTGGTTTGTTCTTACTGTTTCCAGTTTTCTTATGTCAAGTTGACAGGAATCTATGCTATCTTTGATTGCAGACATTGCTGTAAGTATCCCGTAAATATTCTGATGGCAGGATCAACCCAAATGAAATGCAAGACCTGAGTAGCATCACTACGCCCAAAACAAAGCCTAGGTTACTCTCTCCCCTCTTTCTAGGACAAATGCAAATTGCTTCTTGACCTTCTTATCTGTATTTATTTATCCTTTACTGTATATACAAATACCTGCATTGGAAAGTGGAGGAAACATGGATCCATATATTCACCAACACTTTTTGCCCCTTCCCATTTCATCTGCATCAGAAAAAGAGTACATCATAACTCAGAATTCTATCCATAATCCAAATTGCTGTCCACAATCCAAATTTGGGTAAAAAGTCAAATCATAAAAGGTCAAATAATGTTTTCTCACTCCAACATCAAGGTTTTTCCTTTTATGTGGTAGAAAGGTCACACAGTAGGTATGAAGAAGTTTACACAGGCTGTAAATCTCAACTTTTACAAGAAGGAATGGTAATACTCAAAAATCTAAGAATATCGAACAACAAAAAAGCAGAACAGCTTAAGCTGCCAACCTAATTTTGTCTCTGCAACAATGAGAGTAATGTTTAGGAGACCCTGTGTGGAGAAAATGATGACTGCTATCTGATGTGCAGACCTATCTCCAGGTTACGTTTATGACAGCCTGCATAAGCAGTCAGCCAAAGGCAGAGATGGACAGAAAAGTGAACGCTCTGCTGGCTGCCTGCCATTCTCTGTAGAGTGACTGATAATAATACTTAATCAAATTCCTATCTGGAGTCTTTACCTTGCGCCACTGTATGCAGTCACTCACTTGTTATTTGGATCACGTCTCCCTGTTGCTAGTAACAATCTGAAAATGATAACATTTGCTGCTATTTTTATTTATTTTCAAGGAAAAGATTTTTTTTCCTCCTTATCCTCTTCTATCCCTCCCCCAAAATACGTATATTGGATTATTGGCCTTCATTTGAACTCTGTAACACTAAATAAGCATCAATCTTGTCCTTGCAGATTAACAAGGACATTTTTAACAGAAATGCTTCCTGTATTAAAATGGTGAATTCATATACACAGCTGAACTTGGCTACATAAGGCTTTGAATGTTTAAATACTGGTTTACTGTTAATAAATTCTGGACACAGATAGATTTTGACAAGTAAATATCCACACAGTGCTAAAAATGAGGCCTCAGTCAAAAGTATATCAGGTAAAAGTCCTTGGGTAGGAAGCAAAGGTGGATGTTTAGGAGGCACATTTAGCTAGGCACACCAAGATCTATTTAAGACTGTCACATTAACGGTCATTTCTTCTCCTTGGTAGACTAACAGTCCAAGTTCTTCTTAATTGTTTTTAGTCATTCGTGTGACTGCAATAAAGACCTGTCTCAGTTCAGGCACTAGGTAGGAAAAAGAGAGTGAACTATTTAATTAAATATAGTGTAAATGTAACCATACTAAGGTTAAGTATAGGCCTCCGAGCGTGTTTAGAGTGAACTGGATATGCCCAGAAGACTGAAGTTTAAGTGGGCTGCTCAGTATCTTTTGTAGAAGTTTTAGGTCTGACAGCACTAACTTCTGTTTATCACTACTCTGCAGTGGCATGCAGAAACAGATAGCTGAAGGTCAAGTAGTGTAAATATCTCAAAGTCAAGGTTTAATGGAGAAGTAAGGCTGTGGAAACACACACTCTGCCTAGGATGGCAACAGTGAACCATAATTTGCCCCTTTTCCTTCTATTTCAGCGCCCCTCGCTAAACAAAACCAAGGTGGAAAGAAGGAGGCACACAATTTAGCAAAGAAGTTACTGAAAGGCAGAGAGGGTTAATTTCCAGTGGAAACAAGATTCTGGCCTCCCTTTCCAGTAATCAGGTTTTACTGTGGTTTTCAGAGCTCAATCACAAAACAGTCCTTTGAAATTCTAGGAAGATTTGCACTAGGCATTTCTCAAACATTTAAGAGCACTGGATTTGTATCCTATCTCTTTTATGTGAGATAGAGTTGGGAAGGGGATGGTGCTTTGTGTAAGTTCTTATTTGCTTTCATATATTTCACAATCAGTTGAATTTTTGGTGGAAACTGGCCCTGATCCTGAAGTTTTTCATGAAATGAGAGGAGGAGAAAACTGCCTACACCCAGCAACAGCAAGAGGGAAGAGACATATTTTTGGCAGAAGTGGACAAGCTAGCTGGGAAAATCAACAAAGCAGCATGAATATCAGACTTTTGCCTTATGCCAAACATAAAGCTTGTTTAAGATATCAACTGGGGCAAGCTAGATCCAGAGTCAGAGTTTGATATTTTTTTTTCTGAATATAATTCACCATTTAAGGTTCAACAGTCAATGAAACGTCTATTTTGACCTCAGATTACAGTTAAAAAAAAATGACATTTTCCAAAGGATTTAGAAATTTAAAGCAGAAGTCACAAATATCCAAAATATACCGAAGTAAACCAGCTTGTTTAGCATTATTTGCCAAACCAGAATGAGAAACAAAGATTGCAAGACAAAAAAATTAATTATGTTTTAAATTGCTCATTTGAGTAGTCTCAGAAGGGTAAAAAGATGTAAATAAATTTCTATGCTTCATCTTTATATGCTCCATAAAAAAAAAAGAAAATCATTCTAGAAAATAACCCAGCATAAGACAACAAAAATTTACTTTGCCTTTTTGCATTAATTTTGTATCTACAAGAAAATTATTTTCCATTAGCAACATGCAAAGATGAAAGGATCTAATATCTTTAATGTCAAAATAAGGTAGTAGTGAACAATATTAATCTCTCAGCATCAGTAACCAAAACAGAAAAATAACAAATTTAAAGTAGTTAAACTATAAGCAACACTCAGCAATGACCTGTCAATGAGCCCTGGCAGCCCAGAAAGCCAACCATATCCTGGGCTGCATCCAAAGAAGCGTGGCTTCCAAAGAAGCGTGGTCAAGGGAGATGATTCTACCTCTCTACTCTGCTCTCGTGAGACCCTACCTGGAATACTGCATTCAGCTCTGGAGTCCCCAACACAAGAAGGACATGAAGCTGCTGGAGCAAGTCCAGAGGAGGGCCACGAAGATGATCCGAGGGCTGGAACACCTCTGCTATGGAGACAGACTGAGAGAGTTGGGGTTGTTTAGCTTGGAGAAGAGAAGGCACCAGGGTGATCTTATTGCAGCCTTCCAGTACTCAAAGGGAACCTACACGAAAGCTGGAGAGGGACTTTTTACAAGGGTGTATAGCGATAGGACAAGGGGCAATAGCTTTAAACTGAAAGAGGGTCAATTTCAATTAGATCTAAGGAAGAAATTCTTTACTCTGAGGGTGCTGAGTCACTGGAACAGGTTGCCCAGGGAAGTTGTGGATGTGGACCCCTGGAAGTGTTCAAGGCCATGTTGGCTGAGGCTTTGAGCAATCTGGTGTAGTAGAGGGTTTCCCTGCCCATGGCAGGGGAGTTGGAACTAGATGATCTTTGAGGTCCCTTCCAATGCAAACTATTCTATGATTCTATGTTCCATATGGAACTAAATAGTCTTTAAGGTTCTTTCCTACCCAAACCATTCTGTGATTCTGTGATCCACAATTCAAAGACTTCGGGCTCTTTGACTGGATCATGTTAAAAAGGTTCCAGCTAAACAATAGTTATTTTTGAAATACTTTATTTAGCCTACCACAATGGTTTGGTCTCTGAAGTTGTCTCTAATATTCTATAATATACCAAATGTCATTGGCTGCACTGAGATTCATGGATCAGCTGAGAAGAAAACTTATGGAAGCCGATAACAGAAAAAAATAAAAATGGAAGTTTACAGAATTTAGCATAGGAGATGGCTGCCAAGTGCTTTTTAAGGATAAGAATCCAGAGAAGGTCATTCAAAGTCCATTGGTGTGACATGAAACAGATGAGTTGGAGGTTAATTCATAAGGTAGTCAGGAGATTGGAGTCAGAGCTCAGCAAAGGAAATGCTACTAAATATCAATGATAAGAATTGACATTCCCATCAACAGAAGCCAGCTGTCTGAGTTCAACTTGAGAAAGCATATTTGAAGGGAGAGAAACACTCATGTGGGCACAGCCTCAAACTTGCCTTCAAAATTAGGTATTTAAAGTACATAGACATAAAAAACATATAGCAATAACTTGATTACATCCAAATGATTTCTACCTCTAAAATTGAATTAATATTAACATTTCATGCCCATATTTCATAACATTTAGGTGAGACTGAGACTGTATTTATTTTAACATTATTGATCCCATCACTATTTTTCGTCATATGTAGCTACAGTAAGATAAAAAATGACAAAGTACATTAAAAGCTCCTTGCTATTCATCTCTCTGATTTCAAGCAATAATTGTTTTTTTCATGCATTTTAGTAATTTTGCAAAAATTTAATTGTAGAAATTCTCATGTGTATGGACAAGTGTTCATTACCAACTGTATATGAAATGAAGCCGAAATTTCAGACATTCTAAAGTAGCGGTAATCTAAATATTAAACTTACGGCAGCTTCTCATTCACTTAGTCTCTCTAGCAAGCAAAGTTTTGAACACACATTGCCTGAAATTATTAATACATTTAACTGAAAAACGTATATATTTTCTTTATTTGAAATTGCAGTTTATCATTTTTGTGCGTACTATCCTTGTACCTACTTACCCCCCAACTTCTTACTTTGTATCATTTATAGCCAAACTATGTCCCTTTTTTTCTCTATTCTCATTGTCTCCGTATAACTACATAAATTCCACTCTGACCACCCAGATCAATGAGTTAAGCATTCCCTAGAATGCATCTATCTCTTTCTATGGATTCTAGAACAGCTAATGGGAATTCTAATATTTGTATCTTTATAAGATTACTAAAGATTACTAAAGTTAAGTGAGGTGAAACCAAGGTCTAGAGCAATAGCAGCAAGAGATCTATTACATTAGTTGTTTTACTCTATGATCATAGAATTCAGTGGTGCTAGACTAAAGTGAAAGCAACTTGAGTGGATAAAAAAAATAAAGCACCAATTAAAAAAATTGCAATAATTGGTCAATTAAATTGAAAATTAAAATGCAACATAAAAAGAAGAAAGTAAAGCAAGAAATACTATAACTGATGCATGTTAAATAACCATAAACCACTAATCCTGAAAAAACAAACTATGAATTCAAATGCAACCACTGGATCGATACCAATGCCCATCACCACAAATATCCACAGATTTTTAATTCTTCTAAAATATACAGTATTGCAGATGGATTTGATTACTTGTATGCACATTAATCTATCTACATTATTGCTGTGGCTGGCGTCAAATTTTAGTAAAACTATCCCCAAAGTTCATTTTCCGCAAGATGTGTTCCCCTTTACCATGCCATTCCTCTGAAAGTGTCTTTTCATTATCCTTTCATGTGTCTTTGTCACCAGTTTATAAAGCCATATTCTGAAGGTAAAGTAATACAAATGGCAATACAAATGTCTCCTGGGGAGGAGAAATTTTTTAATAAAAATATAAATGGATTATTTGTTCTGCAAACGGTAATTGGTGGATTAGGTTAAGCAATTTAGTCCCTAAGAAATAGATGTCATTTGCCCAGTGTATTCGAGCTGAAACATAAATTTCTTCAGTATGTGGAAACATGTAAATTCATGAATACTATCTAGAGTTAATAGAGAATCATTTATTCAAGATTTGTATTAGACACTATATCTTGAAAAATTTACAGATATTATTAGTAACTCTGCAGTCCATTTAATGCAAAAGAGTTTTATATACTTTAATCAACTTACTATTAAGAAGTCACCTCTGTCATCTTTTGCAGTGTTCTCATTTCCAGTAGAGAAACCGATAGCTGTGTAGGCTGCTCAACGTTGTAGTTTGATACAAATAGGAAAAGTAATAGAATGGGCTGAGACAGAGAGAGAAAAACAACACATCTAATTGGAACAGCAAGAATTAAGCGAGCAGGATGGAATTTATCTCATCTGTGATTAGCCATTTCAGCCAGGCCATTAGTAAGCATGCTTATTCATCCAAGTAGTACTTTGCTCACAAATAACCAAGTCTACAGTTTCATGCCTCGCTGGAAAATACAAGGCCGATCTGATCTGTGATCGCTAGTGTAAATAAAGAATAGCTTCATTGAACCCAGTTGTACTCCAGCAGTGTACAGCCAAGTGAGACCCAAAGATCTCACTGAGATTCTCCAATACAGAACTCTGCTGTGAAAAAGCAGGTACACTAGTGTACCAGTCACTCAAATAGTCATGGTTATTGTAACCACTTCCTGACCTATTCAGAAATTTCATTTTACATTCTTGTCTTCATGCTCATCAGACTCCAGTCTGATTACTTTCAGATGATTAATATGAACCCAGACTAAACACCAGCTTTCGGCTCTAAGTAGTCCTCTAAAAAATCCTTTATTTTCTCACAAACACCCTTTAGTACCTCCTCTGCCACCCATGTCTTACTCCATAAAGTTGTTGTATGACCTTCTTCTTTTTAGATGTGATCTAACAGCTAATAAAATCTGAGGATTCTTGTTGTTAACTGTAACGGGAGGTGCAATGATCTCTCCTGCATCTGGGCCAAAGCTAACGAATGTCAAATGGCCTTTGGATTCACCTCTGAAGGAAGAATGGCACAATTAGTTCAAGATATCAGTCAATCTAGATTCAATACAAATACTATTGTGCAATGGAGTGAGCTTTGTACTAAGCAGCCTAAAATTGCAACTAAATTTTATATAAATTATATAAAATTGTATAAATTTAAAATCATTTTACCTTATAATTTATAAAATAATATAAATTAAAAAAATAAATTATATAAAAATACGTACATTTTATAACGTTATATTTTGTAAGATCCCTTATGTAACAGTTAGCTAGAGACTGGAGAAACGTTATCTGGAAGTAGTGCTACACGTTGTCTAACTTTTATATACTTACAAGGCATTCACACTGACCTACCATAGTAGGCAGGCTCAAGATTTTTACTTTAAGGATCTATATAATTTTACAGTGGAAATTTAGGAATATCTTGTATTATGTACCATTGGAATAGCAGTTTGGGCCTGAAAGGGCAATTTGGCAACTATGTGTACAGAACCAGCCTTTATACTTTTTTCATCTGTAATACTAAGAGGTTAATCCTGAATTACTGTTAGTTCACAAAGCAATGAGAAAATAATCAGGGAGCCTTCATTCAGCCCTTTGAAAATTTAAAAGCTTTATGTAAGTGTAAGGCCTAAAAGGTATTACTGCCAAATACTAGAGTATTTAGGGTTAAGTTTTCAACGCTCTGTGCAATGTAATAGTTTGAGTAGTAGTCACTGATATTTTGAAAAGGAAGTCTCTGTCTATACATGGAATGTATGGCAATGAAGACAAATTTGGTTGTAAGAAATTGTTGTCTATTACCAGTACACAGTATAGAGTATTTATTTAACTCTTGTTAAAAACTCTGACCCTGCCTAAGAGAAGAAAGGATTTTATTTTTTGAAAAAATAAACCTTGACTATAGACTTTTTCAGGTTAGTTTTTTTTCCAATGATGTTCAGGTAGTTAATAAGCTAAACCTGTACTTGCACAAAGAGTGAAATTATGTCTATATTGATGAAGGATTTAATTCAAAGTCTTGTAGATAAAGAAGTATATATCTGTTATCTTTTTCTCTGAAGAATGATGAGTAGGATTATTTCATTTCGTATGTTTTGATCACACAAAGAGGAAAAGGAGGAAATTTGAGATCATTAGGCCAGATTTGTTGCTGGTGTTACTCCACAGATCTCAGGGCAAATACGCTTGGGGAGAATTTGACCCAGAAAATCTGAATCTTTTTGCATATAATGAAACTGATTAAGGTCAACACCTGAAGGCAGGGCTGCTACACCACAAATGAAATTATTCTAAGAGTTTTTCTTTCTTTTTAAAAAAAAAAAAAGTGTTTCCATAAAGGAATCTTCTTAAAGTACTTCCTATTCCTGTTTTCTATTCAACATAAATATATGGAACCTTTAACTCCAAAGAATGTTATTTCATAGACAGCAGAATACAGATTTTAACTTAAAATACCTAAGATCATACAAGTCACTCTTCAGCTCAGATTACACAAAAATTTAAGATGCACAAAGCAGAAACAAGGACATGGCCCAGCAATTTCAGTCAAGCAGCTTTACCTTACTCTCAGCCTACATAGCCCAGATCTTCAGCTAGCGCAGGTTTTCACAGCTGTCTTGAAGCTAAAGGAACCATACAGCTCTAATTCACCTAAAAATCTGGTTATATATGAACACACTGGCACACACATGCTGCAGATAGACTTAAAGTATTTTCTTAACTAATATTCTGTATCTGATGGAAGAAATAATTAAAATTCAGTTCACATTTAACACTAATAGTTTATTAACCACTTTAAGCTGATACTGTTGGGGTTTTTTTTGTCATAGAATCATAGAATCATAGAATCGTTAGGGCTGGAAGGGACCTTCAAAGGTCATCTAGTCCAACCCCCCTGCAACAAACAGGGATATCTCCAACTAGATCAGGTTGCTCAGGGCCTCATCCAACCGGGCCTTGAACGTCTCCAGGGATGGAGCATCCACCACCTCTCTGGGCAACCTGTTCCAGTGTTCTACAACTCTCATGGTAAAAAATTTTTTCCTAATATCCAGCCTGAATCTACCTCCCTCTATTTTAAAACCATTACCCCTTGTCCTATCACAACTGGCCCTCCTGAACAGCCTCTCCCCATCTTTCTTGTAGGCCCCCTTGAGGTACTGGAAGACCGCTATAAGGTCACCCCGGAGCCTCCTCTTCTCCAGGCTGAACAGCCCCAACTCTTTCAGCCTGTCCTCATAGGAAAGGTGCTCCAGCCCTCTTATCATCTTCGTGGCCCTCCTCTGGACCCTCTCCAACTGATCCATGTCCTTCTTATGTTGGGGACTCCAGAACTGGACGCAATACTCCAAGTGAGGTCTCACGAGGGCAGAGTAGAGGGGGAGAATCACCTCCCTCGACCTGCTGTCCATGCTCCTCTTGATGCAGCCCAGGATGCGGTTGGCCTTCTGGGCCGCAAGAGCACATTGCCGGCTCATATTGAGCTTCTCGTCCACCAGTACTCCCAAGTCCTTCTCCTCAGGGCTGCTCACGATCCCTTCTCCGCCCAGTCTGTATTTGTGCCTGGGATTGCCATGACCCAGATGTAGGACCTTGCATTTGGCCGGGTTAAACTTCATGAGGTTGGTACGGGCCCACCTCTCCAGCCTGTCGAGGTCCCTCTGGATGGCATCCCTCCCTTCCAGCGTGTCGACGGCACCACACAGCTTGGTGTCATCGGCGAACTTTGTCCTTCAAAGCTACGAGATAAGATAGACACTAAATAACAGATGCTGTAGATAAGATGGGTTTTCTTTCCTTGTAAATTAAATTTTAAACATTTAAACATTTTTTAATCTAAAATATTTTCTTTAAAGGTGTAACTTAAATTCTCATTATAACTGCCCTTTTGTGATATGGTGCATGGAATACCTACCAGACGGAATGTTGTTGTTTAATTTACACCTGCTATGTGGCAAGGATACAAAAAGATCTATCAAAGGTATTGCTGTATCAGTTTGACAGTGCCACATTTTTAGTGAAATGCTACCAATCAGTTAACAAATTCTATTCCGTGCTTTGTAGCACAAATTATTCGTATATAGATGGCTGTACCAATGTTGAAGAAAGTAACACAAAAATTTATTGTTTCCAATGTTATGAGAATTATTGTAAAGGTCTTTAATGGACATTTTTTTTTTCTCCATACTGAAGTAGTAGTGTTCCCAGAATGATAATAATCTATTTCTCTCTTCACACTACTGAGCTGGGAGTGACCTCACCTGACCCAATTGAAATTGATTTTGTTGTTGAACTCCTTGCTAGTGCAAATTAATCTTAGATCCATACAAAATCAGGGAAGCAAGACACAGAGTACAAAGACCTCAAGTATTGGGGAAAAAAATTAGTTCTGGAAAAAGTATTTTAAGTTTGGAAAGATAAATGGTTACAATGACTTGCTTTGATAGAACATCTGTGGGATAGAAGAAGAGAATGACAAGGGCTCTGTGAAAAAATTGTAACTTAATAGCCTAATTTCCTGCCTGGCTCCAAAGAAATATCTGTCTGTTTCCAACAGTTGATGAAAATGCACCGGGATTTCATTTGCTCACCAGTGTGGGACAAGTTCAGTCCCATCTCTCCCTCAGTTCCCTTGAGCTACGTGGGTACAGTAGACAGGCTCTACTACTGGTTTCCAGCTTTTTTTGTTGTAAAAATACAACTTGCTTTTCTTTTTTTTTGTCTCCTAAAGATATTCCTGCCCCCTTTTTGATATGTTTCAGTATTTGTCTTGTTTCCACTGTAACAGCTGCTCTCCCTTCCCAGCCATTTGAAACAATATGCATTTCAATAAATTCTCAAGTCTCAAGAAATGTCTCAAAGCAAAAAGAAACCTTACCTTTGCAGACATATAATGTCATTCTCGCTTAGAGCATCTGTTCTGTGCTACATGGGTTCTCCTGTAGTGAATGCCAAATATAGCTAGCACACTGACCTTATTTTTACACTCTGCAAAGGATTTGTCTGAACACCATGGGCTTTGACAGAACTCAAAGTTATCTGATATTGTAGGGCCCCTGCAGCCTGTAGTACTATAACAACCAATCACTAATGCCTGATTTATCAAGCTAAATATAGACAAAACTGTGTAACAAATAACTTCGTCTTGAGACTTATATGCTTCTCCTTGAAAAAAATCCGTGATAAATGCTATATCCTGAAATAAAATGTTCCAATATTATATAAATGAATGCTAAATAATTCAAATGGAATAAATTAAAATTCAGCCACTGCACAAAACCATTTATTGTAGCTTTGAAAAAGATCTGAGGCTAAAGAAAGGGGGAGGGGGGAGGGAAAAAGCCAGTAACTTTCCTTATTTCAATGTGTGAGCTGACTATGTCTTGATTTGTTAATTTAGGTATTGTGCTTACAGATATAGTCATGAATCTACTTTTTTCTTTCTTTGCTTTCTTTCAGTGAAAAATTATTTCCACTTTAAAACTAAAACAACATTAAAAGTAATTTTTGATTAACTAGTCAAAAATATGAAACTAGAAATATAATGAGGTGCTTAAGTAAAGAACACAACAGCTGAAAATCCATGCAGCTTTTATCAGACTAGTCTGGAAGGCTACTTGAAAACCCCATGAGCTACAAAGATGAGCTAACCAGTCATAGAAGAACATGTAATGAAATATAAATCAGGACTGAATTAGGCAGAAAGTTCTATGTAGTCCCAATGTCATGATGAGGAAGAAGCTATGATGTGATAGTTTCTAAAGAAACTTTAAATTTGGGTTTATGCAACCGAAATTTATTGAAACACTCATACTGTATTAGATAAAGAGTCCAAAGCTCCACTGGCCAAATGGCCAAATCAGCTCACCTGTGTCCCTCTGTTGCCAGCCTCTGTCAGTCCTAGTTATTTAAATGTACACTCTTACTGGCATGGATCTGTTATTTCTTCCTGTTCTCCTTCTACAACAGGGTCCTGATTTTAGTCACAGGGCACTATGCCTTTTTGTATTGGCCCAAAACCTGGGGTTAAATGAACATGGACTGAAAAGAGTTCCGGATTTCCTTGAGCGTGAAAGATAGGAGGTGTGTAGAAGGACTGCTGCTTTCCCATTATTAGTAGCTGATGTGGTGCATACTTGTAGGGCACAAGATGTGTTCACAGCTATGAGACTTCACAGCTTCCATAAACACAGTGAGCTCAGAGAACCATCTATGCAGCATCACTTCGACGATGATGCTGTAGTTACTCAGTTGGAAGTCCTACTTCTATCTCTCTAGTGAGCTCACAGTAACTTGTAAACTGGTAAACATGGGAAAATGAAAACCGTCCAGGAAAGACAAAGACAGGCCTTCTAGGCCAACATAGTAAACAAACTAACAGGGAAGTCTCTAAGGAACTAAGAAGTTGTGCGGGATGATGCAAAAAGACAAGCCTTCCCACAGAACGGATTTCAGATACAATGGATACTTACAGTCTATTCACATATGATTTTTATTTTTCAATAGCTTAAATAAAATTTTTATTTATGAGAGATTGGGGCATAATTATGTATTTCTATACATAATGATGATATATACAACAAATGCAATATTTTTTTTATATATATATATATATATAAAAAATAATAAGTAGTCTATGTCTTCCTCTTCCCAGAGCTAAGGATAGACTGAAAAACATGGTTGCTTTTCATCATGAAAGAGCAATAATTTTAGAAACTGGATAATATTTCATGACAAAGTGGTCTGTATTAACATTATGGAATGTGAATTATGAAACATTTTCCTTGATATATTTTTTCAAAATTCCACTTATTTCACTGAAAATACGCTACTATGTGTCTAGGCAGAATTATTCTTACAATAAGTGTGTTTGACTTCACAGATTTGAAAATATTACTAGCAATGCACTGTTTATGTGAAGAGTTCTAAAAATATCAGCAATTAGATGTACCTTAAAAAAATACAATGATGCTTAAGAGAGTTTAAAATACTCTATGAAATAGCTGGAAAACGAAAAATGTGCATAGATGCACATCTCTATCCCTTGGCAATGCAGTGCCTATTAAATACTATATTGGTAAACCACAGAGATCTTATCTGTGATGACAAATAAAGTACTGATATTTAATGTAAAATAAATCTAAAAAGAAAATCAGTTGATATGAGCCTCTCAAAGATATTTTCTAATGTTTCACTTTTTTAAGGATTGTATTCACCAGCAGTCAAAACCAAAATGTAATGACTAATCCAGAATTTACTGAATTACATCAGTTGTCTGAAAGGAGATAAAGATTAAAATGAGAAGACAGTACCTATGTATTCATTATGTTTACAGAATCATTAAATGATTTTTGAATAGGTTATTTTCTAATGAATACAAAATACTAAAGAAATCATTAAACACTCTGATTGCTGATTTAACCAGTCCAAATAGGTTATGTTTGCTTAGAAATGGACTAATCATAAAGAGTTTATTAATATTGCAATTACAATAGATAGGAAAGTAAAGAGGAAAAAGAGTCACAGTAAGTTATTGCAAACATGTTTCTGTTTCTCCAGAACATTTCCCCCCCAAATATTATATGTCTTTCAGAAACAATCTACAGTTTTATTGTACAAGACAAAAAAGATGCCCAATAACATCAGAGTAATTAAAAAAAATTATTTCATTTCTTATCATAGAATCATAGAATGGCTTTGGTTGGAAGAGACCTTAAAGATTATCTAGTTTCAACCTCTCTGCCATGGGCAGGGGCACCTTCCTCTAGATTATGTTGCTTAAAACCCTGTCCAACCTGGCCTTGAACACTTCCAAGGATGAGGCATCCACAACTTCTCTGGACAATCTATTCCAGTGCTTCATCACCCTCGGAGAGAAGAATTTCTTCCTTAGATCTAATCGAAGTCTACCCTCTTTCAGTTTAAAGCCATTGCCCCTTGTCTTATCACTACAGGCCCTTTTAAAAGTCCCTCTCCAGCTTTCTTGTATGCCCCCTTTAAGTACTGGAAGGCTGCTTGAAGGTCTCCCTGGATTCTTCTCGTATGTTTTGAAGTATCTCAAAAAAGTTCATGGAAATTCATGATAGTAGTAAAGAAAGCACTGTGGAAAGAAAAAACACTTATGCTCTTAATAAATCTCTAATTTAGTGTTTCCAAGCCTAAAATGTCTATGGCATCTAAGAGGTTATAAAGAAACAATGAGGACTTTTCCAGAATCTAGTTGCCATTTCTGTTTTAAAGGTAGTAGTAAACTCCTAATTTGAGTGTTTCGATATGTATTTGAACCTAGTCCCAGTACACAAAGCTGCACTTTCCCAAAGAGTTTGCCAAGAAAGATTGTTCTGGGTATCAGTAAAATCAATTGGTGCGACCTCCTGGGAGTAGTGAGGTGCCCATATTTCTTTCAGATCTGCCTTTCTGAGTCCAAACAAGGGCCTTGCATATAACCTGTGAGACAGTTGATCTGTCCACATGACCAGCAACACATTGAGCTGTTAATAACATTCTAACAGAGCATCAAGCTGACAGTGTGGTAGGTTCCCACCACACATTTTCAGGCTTGCTCTTTGAATAGTTAAAAAATCTTGTCTTGAAATCCTCCTAGGATCTTGGCTTATTTAGACTATAACTGATCCACTGGCTGGCCATCACAAGGTGAGACTGCATTGGACGACTGGCACCAGAAGTGTCTCTCCAAAGGCAAAGTTAATTCAGTTGTTCAGAAAGTTGTTCAGAAGTTGTTCTGGGGGAAAAAAAAGTTAAAATCCTGTTGTGGGATAACAACATACCAATTGGCCAAGCAAGATATATTAAACTCAGTGATTGGTAACAAACCATAATTACCATAATTACCATAATTAGACTCCTGAAACACATGGAAACAGTTTCTAGAACTGGAACTGTAGTAACACCTGATGCTATAAGTACAAAGTGTTTCTGCTGTTCATTACAAGTCACAAAAAATACAGTCATAAGTATTACATAGAAATGACAGAATTTTTTGTTTCCCTGAAATTCTTCTCCATTTTTACCTTTAACTAGATTTGCTTCTGTGCTTAGGTATCGAGTGACATGCATATTAAAGCCCAATGGGCATAAAAATGTGAAAATCTTCACAGTACTCTTTTAATGAGTCAAAATTGGAAATAGCCTGAGGTCCAAAGACATAGTCCCTTCCTTCCCCTCGTCACTCATGTTGGAAAGGTATTGGATTAATCCTGGGTTCTTTGAAGCAAATCCAGTAGTTCTTCCTCAAAAAGCACCTAAGTACAATTTTCACTGTACCTGATCTGAAGGTCTTTAACAGCACGCAATGTCAATACCGGGTCTGATTCCCTCTGCCGTACTTCAATCAGTATTCCATCAGATTTTTGTGTCCTTAAACTCCTTCACATGCTGTCATGCCACAGGATAAATACCCAGGGTATGCAGCATATACGCATGGTTCTGTAATATATACAAGCCCAGCTGTATACCCTTCAGCCTGCTCCTAGGGTTTGTTGCCAGAAGTGAACATATTTACTAAGAAAGACAAGAGTTTTGTGAATGGTCCTAGCCAAGATGACTTCAAAGTATGAAGTACCACACAATGGCAGAGGCACAGTCATGAAGGAGCTGTGATATTAGGGAGAATGAACTACAGAAGAGTAGCTTTGGGGTAACATCTACCCACCACTGTCACAGAGCAGAATTCTAAACAGCTTAAGTTGGCCGCTAAGAAATGGGGATATCAACCGTTGGAGAATAAAACAGGATGAGATTTTCCCAGCTACTTCTGCAATCCACTGCTTTGTGTCATAGAAACGTAACGATGCTCACAATGTATTTCAGGGGAGTGGGACTTGCTTCAGCTCTCTGGTGGACGGTCATGGAGTCCTTTTCCTTTCATCCATAGGAATCTTCTCATTGCTAAAAGTATTCTGGATTAGACCCTACATCATTGGTCATTTCCAGACACAGGGAGCCCTGCTAGCATTTACCTGTAATTAAGTGTAGTTGTGTTCGCCCTCCTTCCATATAATCACCATATTTCTGTATGTTAGGTCCCAGTGGTACTAGATGCCACCCTTAAAAGGATGTACTCTGGAATAACATAAAACATACATGTTCATTACTGCATAGCATGTAAGTATTTTTTCTTGACAGGGCTTTAGTGTATCAGTGGCTGTTAAACAGTTTTGCCAAGGATCTGCAAGGCATCTAATTTATGGTCATTGCCTAACAGACTGTTTAAATGTTAATGAATCAGGTAGCTGAATTACATGCATGAATAGCTGCATATAGTTATTTTAGACAGGCTGCAAAGGATGGAATTACCAATGCAGCTCACCTGCCACTAATGCTAAAATGTGAAATTTGTTTCTAAGTTACACATACATATATTCCAGCTTCAGCATCAGTAGCGTTTGGTAAACTGTGTGATTGCCAAGTTAATGAATTTTGTCCTGCCTCTGTGTATAAGCCTGTAATCCTATGCTAAGAGGGAATTGCATGCATGGGAAGAAACTGTTTTATCCCTTGCTTTCTAAGATGGAAGCTGTGATCATGTGTACGAGATGTACACTGGAAATTAATCAAATGTTCACTTTTAATAATCTTATTGCACTGTTAGAGTGGGATGTTTCACCTCTACAATTAGGAATTACTCTTTGTTTCCCTATTTCTTCACCTTTTAAAGCAAATCCCTAACTGGAAGGATATTTTCCTTAATCATATGGAAATATAGAATCAATTTGTTGATGAGGGACCTCAAATAAAACTTACGAGTTTTATGGTCGATTGATCATTAAAAATATTCCTGCAGATGACTCAGAGGTCCAGAGCAATTATAAAATTCTGCAGGATTCCAATTTGAATAGCTATTTTGAGAGACAGAGTCTCAAAATACTGTGGATTCATTGAATGCAAACAATTGCATTGCTTTTGTTTAAGCCTGGGAGGAAAAAAGAAAAAAGAAAAAGAAAGAAAAAACATGGAAGTTTACGGATTCTCTTAAAATATTTTTTTTCTAATACTTGATATAAATTCCTGCAAAAACACATAATCACAGATGACAAAAATAATCTGTGCACTTCAGTTGTCTAAGGATATAACACAAAATCCTAGAAGGAAAAGAAGGCAATGCATTCTATATAGGCAACAACAGATTAATAAACCTAACAGAGTTCACTCATACTAATCTTGAGTTTGCACATGCAAATCAGGCATTTTTTGGCATCACTGAAAGGAAACCTCATTATAACTGAAATAAAAAACAAGCCTAAAGAGGAAGCACTTTATTTACTAGAAAGAAAATCATAAGTATTTTGGCCTTGGTCAACAGCCCCATCCATCCATTAAATACCGTCCCTTAAAGAGATGCAAAACAGAGTGAATATAAAACATGCATGCACTGTTTTCCAGTTTTTTTCAGTATTTTGAAGGGTTCTGCTCTAGTAGTTCTTCTTCCGTTCCACTGTCCTCTTCCCTGCATCTACTCCTTTGATATATTTCCATATTAATCTATTTCACTGCATCTCAGACAGTGCTGGCCCTTTTATATTTCCCAGTTGCTCACACATATACATTTATACAACTATGATGCAATCCTCCTCCCATCAGACAATGTTTCACTGCAGTCTCAGTTCTTCTTCACTAATTTTCATGCCTATTTGCTTTAAAAGAAGAAAATATTGATAAAACTTACTTCTTATATTTTTATCACGTAAAGGAAAAAAATTCCAAAACTTATAATAATAATATAATACACTTGTTATATTCCAGGTCCAGCTATATAAATCTATTGGCTAATGGAGTCTTCAATTTCTCTATGTATATGGAAAATAAATATAGCACCATTCTTCAGTTATACAATAAATTATTTATATAGGTTGTGAACACATAAAGTAACAATGCCAGTGACAGTCGCATATAAAATTCCTGAGGAATTAAGTATCAAATTTTCAGGTAGCTTTTGGAATCTGAGGATCACGATAGGCATCAGCGTTTGAAAATGCTTCTTGGTGACAGTCTCTATGTATTTTGAGGGAAGCTAACTATTTAAACCAAGAAAGAACTTTTAAAAATCCTACTATGCTTTAAAAGTCTAGTCTTAAAGTTAGTGTAGACTTTACTATAAAAGCAACACAGACCTTCTGTAAGATGGCTGGAGCAGCATACAGCATGAATTATCTTAAATCTATTAGTGTAATATTCAAATATTGATCTGCAGAGTGATCTGCAGAGATCGTATATAATGAAAGCAAGCAACCACTAAATGTTAAAAGATCCTTCTTTAGAGGCAAAGTCTTAGCAGATTTGCCAGGTTTTCTTCTATGCATGTCGCTGACCCTCATCAAATGCCTAGTACTTTCATATGACTTCCAAGTGAAGATGTACATCATGAAAATGACCCTTCAGCTGTAAAAAGCAAAACACACTGTAGCCCTTGGCTGCCATGCAAAGCAGTTTTCTTTCAGAAGAAAGGAATATGCACAGAATGAGGCAAGAAGAAAAGACATTTATCTCACCACTAGCCATTAGTCAAGGACATTTATAATTGCCTTTATAAATTTGCAGTTTCTCCTTGATGGTGCCTCTTCCTAAGCAGTAGCTCTCTGATTCATGTAGGAATTACTTTTAGGTAACTATAAGCCTCACCAGCTCCCGTGCTGCTAGTTGTGAAAAAATAGTGACAAGCAAAGAAATAACCATATGATTGGTTTTGCTTGCATATTTCAGGATTTATCCTTCACACCAGTCTTAGCCATTCTACTTTCTAGTAGAACTTTTTATAAGTAAGTAGGTGACCACCCACAAAAACCCCTAGTGACAGCACAATGCCCACTCACCTTTCAATCAATACTTCATGCACAATGCTACTGAGAGTGAAAGGGTCTTAATAACAAATATACACGTACTGCCAAAACTGAGAAGTCATTCAATCAAAGCGTTTTCTGCAGAGAAGAGGAAAGGAAAAGGAAAAGGGAAGGAAAAAGGGAAGGGAAGGGAAGGGAAGGGAAGGGAAGGGAAGGGAAGGGAAGGGAAGGGAAGGGAAGGGAAGGGAAGGGAAGGGAAGGGAAGGGAAGGGAAGGGAAGGGAAGGGAAGGGAAGGGAAGGGAAGGGAAGGGAAGGGAAGGGAAGGGAAGGGAAGGGAAGGGAAGGGAAGGGAAGGGAAGGGAAGGGAAGGGAAGGGAAGGGAAGGGAAGGGAAGGGAAGGGAAGGGAAGGGAAGGGAAGGAAGACTAGGTTTATCTAAAGATATAAAAAAGGTAACGAACCTTTACCTTCAAACCTGGAACTAATTTAATGTTAAATAAGGCACAGCTTGTAATGTTGCAAATTTTTCAGCACAAAACTAATTCAGTTCCTCAGGGACACATTTTCTTCTCAGTTTTTGGCACTTTTAGTATAAAGTTGAAAGTGTCAGGACCCTGAGAGCACCAACTGGCCTTCACTGTCCTAACCAGCCCCAACTGGGATACACACACACACCACTGGGATACACACACACACACAAATGATGTGAAGTCCCCTGAAAGGATGGACATGCTACTGCAGGCATGCCAAGGTGCCATGCTGAGCACCCAGGAAGTTTTGGGGCCAGAGCTCACTTGCTTTTGCTGGCTCGCAATGCAGGCAGAATGAATGCGTGCTGGACTGCACCTGACAGTGGAAAATACTCTTGTCACACAAGTTTACAAGTGGAATTAATCTGATTACTTCTTCATGAAAGAAAATGAAGAGAGAAGGTATCTTCTAAGTGTCCCATGAGCAAAGGCTGACTTTTCAATGACAACTGCTTTCTTTATTGTACAAAAACCGCTTTCTTACAAAAATAAAATTGTTTTCAAATCAGCTATACCTCAGTCATAAACTTTCTAATTTTGTGGTTGAATACCTAGTGAAACCTAATGATTTCAACACACACTTTTTTGGCTCTTATTCATGAAAAATCTTATTTCATCAATAAGAAATTTTGGCAAAAGATTTGTGATTAATTGTGGGAAATTCTTTTTTTTTTTTTTTTTTAAAAAACTAAGTAAAAGTTTGTTGGTGTTGGTTTTTTAATGTGTTGGTTTTTTTCAATCCAGAAAGGAATGCCAAAAGCTATGTATCTGACAACCTGGATATAGAATTCCATTGTGTGGGTGGTTATATGCGTGACTATTAAAGGGTCATTATTTTGGAAAACACAGAGTCTTGGCCTTCGTAAGCACTTAGTTTGACATATTGCATAACGCAGGGCAGGGATTTTCCCCATATTAATTTCTGTATGAAATAAACCATCCCATCTTAGAAAGAAATAATGTGTATTTGATTAAAAATAAAATCCAGAACAACCTCCCCAGTAATGGAGAATTCATGGAAATTGATACTGAATATTTTCATCTCTTATTTAACCTCAGAGCGAAACAGCATTATTTCTTTTTGGAATGGGTATGAATTTAATGTGACTCTTAATTCTGATGTGACTCCTTTGAACTCTCTCTAATTTACCATTTTGATAAAGCATTCCAGTGTCATGTTGTGGCAGTAATGACAAACACAGAAGTAGTAGCTCTATTTTTCTATTTTGTGTCCTATTTATACAGCTGATGATTGTGTTAGCTCTCTTGGCTGCAGCATTTTGTGTAGGGATCTCGAGTTGTGCACTTAATCCACGAAGATCCCTAAAACTCTTGCCATACTATCTCAGGATAGTGTCCCTATCCTGTGTGTTTGACCTGCGCACTTTGTGTGACCTCTTTTTTTTGTTTGTAGATAGATAACTTTACACTTGGTAGTAAATATGTCAAATGATAGCTAATCCATCACACCTTTAGGTAAACTGTTTAAATGATTGATTACTATTGATGTTAAAAATGTTTGGTTTATTTCAAATCTGATTTGATCTGCCCTCAGATTCCAGCCTCTACAGATTATGTTAGTTGATAATTCAAAGATGTCGTTAAATTATATCTTTTTCTTCATGAATAACATGTAGTGCATTTGAAAGATGTCTTTTGACATCCCCTTCATTTAAAAGAGTGAGTTATAATGAAGCATTTTTTGTCATAATCTTTTTTTTCCCCCTCTTTTCTACAGACTTTCCTGTTTATCAATTGCCTTTTCAAGTAGCTGATACCAGAGCTAAACACTGCATTCCAGTAACGGTCTTCCCATATACAAGGGTGTCAAATCTCTCTAATCCTGTATATAATTTCTCACTTACACTGAGAGATTGCACTTGATTTTCTGTCTGAACCGCTCCATTGCAAGTTCACATAAAGTTTATTATCTAACATAGCTCTTATATATTTTTGAATCATTGCTTTCAAAAAGGAAAGCTACCAAGTGGGGGGTAACCCATAATCTTTATTTCTACATGATGCATATCACTGTATTAAACCTTATGAAAAAATGAATGAAGGCTGGTCTTTGGAACTGTTATGAGAGACTAATAGGATTAAGACTCTCTACACACAATCACTTTTTGAAGATACATAAATGAGTTTTCAGCTCACTCAATACCTGCTGATTTTTTTCATTTATTTTATATTGTTAAAATACTATGAACTACAAAATTAAAAAAAAAGTCAGTGTATATCAATCATATTCCAGATTTCATTAAAAATATCATATTTCCTGACTAAAATCCAATTACCATAAAATAATTCACCATTTAAATCTATTCTGTGTTCAGCTTGGTATCTGATGGTTTTAGCTTGCAAGTTAAGTTACTTGTTGTACACGTGCATTGATCACTTGTGAACCCATTTAAGAATATCGTCCTGTTGGCATCTCATTGTCTGGTATTCAATGCATTTTCAGCTTTCTGAAAGTCACTTTAACAGCATGGACACTTCTTTTCCTAGTTTGTCCTGAACTCTTGAAACTTATGTCATAAGATACGTTGATTTTGAACTGTACCATTCTTGTCTTTGTTGCAGAATCCCTTTTTTGCCCAAGTCTTAGACTCGGTGCTCTCCTGGCTTGGAGATCTTTCTACTGTTAGTAAGACATGGTAACATCAGAGAGCTCTTTCTGAACTTCCAGTTCAGTATCAGGCTAGTACCTCTGTCAATTAAGAGGTGGACATTTATTTCATACTAATATCATGACTTTTCTTCTATCTGCCATGTATGTGGCCTACTTCGGTTTATTTTCTCCTTACTGTCTGTCAGACCAGAAGTGAAGAATAGAAGTTGAAGTCATCCTCTGAGCAGGCAGTAAATCTTTATAAAATTTCTTTGTTGTCTTTGTAAGGCCAGAGACTGAGTCTTTCAAATGTCCTGACTACAGCGGGTAAATTGTCTGCTTGTATTGCATTTAAAGATTTGCAATTTGACAAGCCTTGTTAGGTATCGACTTGAATGATATAGGACCTTGAAACTCATGTACACAAAATATGCTCATCCCATATTCTTCCAGCAAATATACGGATAGCTCTGAGCAGGCAAACAGAAGTTTAAAACATGTAGTCAAGTGCAAAGAACAAGCACATTTTATTTGCAGAATGAATGATAGAATCATAATAGTGTTAAATGTGAAGATTTGATATGACAATAAAATGAAATTTCTGGTAGTGTTCATTTTCTCAGAATTAATCAGCAGTGTGAAACTGAAGTTGGCTGTCTGCAACCTGTCTGTTCTGCTGATTTTTTTAATTGCCTGTTGGTTAATGTGAGGAATCAAAAGGACATACGGAGATAAAATTGAATAGTCAGGTGAGCAGCTTCCTTTCTGTGATTTACATGACACAGTGGATTGAGTGATGATAAGTGAGAGTGAAGTGACAGTTTAACAATTTTTTTAATGTTAAAACGTCCCCAAGTAGGCTGGATTCATACATTCTGCTGGCTGTTTGGTCTCTTGTGTGAAGAAAATCTGTGGTATGTCTTAAGTAGTGAGAAAGTTGAGTTTAGTGTTGTCTGGCATCACCATTGCGTTGCAGCGTGATTGAAATACAGCAGTGAATCTGGCCCCTAGAGCGCATATTTGCTACAAACAGTTTATGTGGACTGAAATAGTCTTCCAGGAAAGATTTTAATGCATCTTGAACTTTACTGACATCACGTGCAGTTACCTACTCCAAAAATTTCACCAACATCCAAAGTCCACCAAAATGAACTTGCCTCTGGCATTTACAATACTTGTACCTGTTTTATGCAAGTATGACTATTTTAATCATAAATCACTCCCATGCCCCATTTTTTTAATTATTAATATAAAAATTTAGTGTTTGAATGTGGAGTTTAGAAAGGGATCAAAAGAAAGTAGGCATGGATTTGTCACAGAGGTTGTACAAAGAAATGATTGTGCCCCTTTCTAGATGGGAGTGAAATCTCATCAAATTGAGAAGGTGAACTCCCTGTACACATGAAGATCTTGTTACTGCACTACTTCAGCTCTTACCACGGCAGACCACTGGGAAGGGAGCTATGACTCACTGTCCATTGGGCCCTTTGACCTCCCTGCTGACTACAGATGAGTCTGCTTTATACATGGGTGCACGCGTCTTTCTTTAAGTACAAGCATACTAGGAAGTAAATGGAGACTATGATATCCTTTTAGCGTTAAGAAGCATTGAGATGGGAAATATGAGAAACAATTATCTAGAATTAATTTCACACTGTGTTAAGCCTGATTTAAGAAAAGAAATCTGTGTTTAAAAAACTGTGATTTCTATTTGAAAATTACTCTATGGTAGTTCTCGCAATTAGTCATTATATTATCACCGTAAATAGCAAAAATAATTTTGAGACAGAAAGGGTCAAAATGGCAGACTAGAATTTCCTCTGCCTACAAGTCACACTGCCTTGTTGTTTGCAGCATTTTTGTTTTATGCATTACTGTTCTAGCACCTTTTCCTATGTAAAATTACACTTGATATGTGGTAATACAGTAGGAAATTAATTCTTGACAAACCAAAATAATTCAGAAGTATCCCTGGTGAAGACAGGAAAGAAATGTCATTATTGTTGAGCTGAGAATCAGACAGAAAACATGTTCTCCAGAAAGGTGTAATTTATTAGACTGATCTTTTGAATATTTATTATACAAGGAAGATTATTCATATGCATTTGGTTTTAATCTTGCAGCCATGTTCATCTGAATTAAATTAATTGCGTGTGTAGTAAGTGTAGTGAGGATAAAAATGTTAGAATCATGGTGAAATTAGGAAGCATTACTGAAATCGTTGATAACAGACTGAATACAAGTGAGATGCATGATCAAAAGGAAAACGGAGATAGAAACTGAATCAAGAAGAGATTTTAAGGGTTATACACTGCTCATATTTATGTTATTCTTTCTTCATATATTTAGCAATTTCTGCATTAAACGACACTTTGCTGCCAAACTCAACCAACTCTTAGTAAGTGTTTGTAAAAGATTTTCTAGCTTTTGCTCAGTTCTCAAAAAAATGTGCAAGGAAACAATAAGAATACTTTACTTTGCTGAACATACTCTCTTCTCAATTTCTTCAACTTTAGAAAATGATATTGGATGCTATTTCTTTGCATACCACATAGCATTATGGGTGAAATTTGGTCTCTCTGCACCTAGAATTTTCAGTACACATATTTTCATCCCAGAGATGACAAGTGCAATAATATTGACTTGATGTGATCTTCCCGAATTCCTCAGGTGATTATATGAACCTCGGGTACTCATTTTGGGAGACCTTTGCTGGATACCTAACATGCCAGTAGGTAGTAGATCTTAGGTGGGCTGGATTGCTAACACTCTTCTGTTAGGATCTAGAAAGTGCAGATTATAACCACTTGTCTGGGTGTTGCTTGATAAATAATAAAGTCTGTGCCTGCAAGACTCTTTCTCCTCATAGGTTAGGGTTTGAATGGGTTGAAAAGGCAGGAGAATGAGTAGAGATGAGTTTGGAAATGACAGTTCCAGCTTTATGTTTGTCCCTTGTTATGTCTGACTCCATAATGAAAAGTTAGATCAGTTTTACTTGAAATTTACAAGTCAAAAGTGGAAGTTAAAGAAGAAAATTTGATTAATGTATCCCTAATACGTTAGTGCTGACTGAAACAATTGCTAACTCACACATGAGAACTATTTTTTAGACAGCAGTTACCTGTATGAGTTCAAAGCTGCAAACTGGGTAGAATAGTCCCAGTATGAGACAAGCCAAACATTTAAGTGCGAATAGAGTACATGTCCATATAATTACTGTGGCTATGCACTAGTTCATTTGCACTAGCACACAGGAACATTTATTTTATATGACTACCTGGAGTGCTAAATTACCTGTTTATGTGTATTTTTTCTTACCAGTGTGGCAGCAAATGTGAATTTTCTACTTATTTACAAAACAGACAAGCGTTTTTCACTTGCACTCTGTACTTTTCTACCGGAAACTTGCAGATGGACGCTAAGCATTTTTACTTCATTTTAAAAAGCACTATGAAAGAGAAGATTTTATCAGTGCAGCTGGATGTTTAGGAGGACCTTATGCTACATTCAAATTGAAAGGTATTATTTTATCATGACTCTGGAAAAGAAAAGTTCTTGTACGTATAATCCAGCATGAAGGCCTCCAGCACTGTCTAATAACAAAGTCCTCTGGCATTCAGAGCACAGAGCTCTCCATTGTCTGATATCCTGGAGGCAGTTCACTGAGGATGAAGACTCAAGCACCCTTTCATTTCACAAACATTTTTTCTCCTTCCTGCAGATACTTTCCTGCCTTTCACCCTTGAAGGTCCTCTAAGTAGGCATGGAACGGACAACTAAATCTTAGAATACGATCAATGACACTATTCATATGGCTTGAAATCCTCCCATGATGTTTCATATTGTTCTCTTCCTCCACAAATCAATTTATTTTGGTGACAATTTTACTCATTTAAGGGCTAAAAAAGTACTGAATAAGAATCACAATACCTTTCCTTTCCTTTCCTTTCCTTTCCCTTCCTTTCCTTTCCTTTCCTTTCCTTTCCTTTCCTTTCCTTTCCTTTCCTTTCCTTTTCCTTTTCCTTTCCTTTCCTTTCCTTTCCTTTCCTTTCCTTTCCTTTCCTTTCCTTTCCTTTCCTTTCCTTTCCTTTCCTTTCCTTTCCTTTCCTTTCCTTTCCTTTCCTTTCCTTTCCTTTCCTTTCCTTTCCTTTCCTTTCCTTTCCTTTCCTTTCCTTTCCTTTCCTTTCCTTTCCTTTCCTTTCCTTTCCTTTCCTCTCCTCTCCTCTCCTCTCCTCTCCTCTCCTCTCCTCTCCTCTCCTCTCCTCTCCTCTCCTTTCCTTTCCTTTTTTCTTTTCTTTTCTTTTCTTATGAAACAAAGTAATTGAAGTTTGCAGCATTTCAGATTTCCTTGTGAATGTTGTGAAAAGCTCTTGCTGTTATCTAGATCAAGATTGAGATGATTTGCCAATAAATAAGTCTGGGAAAAAGTCAGTTCAGGAGTATTTTAATACAAGGCCCAAATATGACTATGGAAAACCAGAATATTTTCTTTGATATATGGTTAAGGGGAAGCCTGATTAGGTATTTCATTTGAAAGATTACTCTGAGTACACATGAAGTATACAATGAGGCTGAAATTGCTTCTATATCACAACGGAGGATAAGAAAATGTTGATAAAATAGGAACACGTTTATGAAAATTCCTCCTTTCCCCTGGTTATACATAGTCAGAAAAACGGATTGAAACAAATTTCACTATAATGGAGCAGATATTGTTAAAATTGTTTTTTAATGTATTTTGCCACCAGCTTTGTAAAGGCTAATTTAGAAAGAATAAGAAGATAAAGATACTAAAACGGATGAATGAATACATACGTGAAAATAACTCACAAGCTCTCAGAAAATCTTAGTATAACAAATAATAAAGGCTTAGTCCTGTTATTTGCAAGGTGTAAACAAGACTTCACTTTCTAAAGTGTGAGGAGAGTACTGCAGATTACATTTTGAGGTTCTGTTTTAAAAAATGAGAAAAAAAAATCCAGAACTACCAATTTCACTGAGAGGAAATGCTTGAACAGCACCTCTGATTTCTTGATGTCTTAGACAGTAATGGGCATTCCGAATAGGGGTTAATAGCTTTTAATAGATGATGCATTTCATAGTGCAGTCATTTTGCTTAGGTACATATATGAATAGATACAAAAAGTCTGGTTTTAACCACATATATTTCAAATTATAACTTTGACACCTTTGTCATAGATGCATCAATTTCCAGCCAAGTCAAGGATTTTCATGATCGTCTGAATGGCTTATCTGGTCACCAGTGAATCCTAACTAGACAAAACACTTGTAGTTAGTGAAATTGTTTTAAGGCTTGCTTTTTTTTTTTTTTTCCCTGTTGGCTTTTAAGTATACTGCCAATATTTTAAATATTTGGGGACTGCCAAAGCGGTCAGCATTCAATAGGAGAACAAAACCAAAACAATTCATTTGAAGTTTTTAATAAGACTTCTGAAACGACAACAAAAAGACGTCTATAAAAATCATTTAACATAATCTCTGAAACAATTAATTGTTCCAAGTTTCTTTAGAAAATTATGCAAAGAATGAACAAGTACTTGTCAAATCACTTTGTAATTAAATTCATACATTTGTTCCTGTTTTAAAAATGGCCACATATTCCATCTGCCCATGCAAAATGCTTAAGTATTTTCAGCCAACTTCCCCATGTAAAGCTGTGCACCCATCAGATGCAGCACACTTCAGTGTTACAAGGGCCAGAGCTGTAAAGTATCCTACTCAAGGCCAAGTGATTACCTTTCTTTATCTTTTATTTCTTTTGTTAAGAGCATTTCAGAATAAGAAAGGATCAAGGACTCTTTTTACAAAAGGATTATTAGAATTTTCTGGAGCTGGCTGGAACTGGTGCATCTGCTGCTTTGAATGCAATCAAGGAGATTTTTTTTCCTGGCCTTTTTCTAAAAGGAAAGCTGGTCAGGGAAGAAGAAGCAGAGCTGGTGCAAGTTATAATATACTGCAGCATTCTCATGGTTGTGCACACTTGTCCAAGGCTTCAGGAAGTTCTGCCTAAAACTAGAAACCCTGACTAAAAGTCTTTATTGAAGACAACCGCGAATCTTATACCTTTCTTGGATGTTTCTGGCATTTGCAAATGCAGCTTTCCTACACTTGGTGCAGTTGGAAGGACTCCTCAGAAACCATCTTTCTGTAAGAGCCCTCACTTCAGTCACAGATCTTCAGTTGTTGTTGCCACAAAAGCTAGAAAAGCACAGAAACTTCAGCTGGCTGTTAAAACCTTCAGGAAGCACATCTGGCAGAGAAGCAGTAACAGCTGGTCCCAGGCAGAGCTGCTCTGGTCATTTACAGAGTATCCTCTGGAGAAAAACAAAACCCAAAGAACCAAGAAAAATACGAAAAGGAATCTGAAAAAAAAAAAAATCTTAATGTGGTGGCATGAACTCTGATGCTATGATTAAGGATGAAAAACAATTATAGAGAGCCCTGAACACCCAGGTGAATCATTGTGGGCTGTCCTCAGCCAGGCAGTCAGAAACACTGAGCTGAACTGCTTCCAGATGCTGGCCTGGATTCCCAGTGACACCATGGTCCTTCGTCCTGGGTAAAATCCTTTAAAATTGTGCCCCGGATCTGCTTTTTGCTTATCAAACCAGCTGTACTAAAAGTCTAAACTCAGTATTTTTTGGTGGAGGACAGGGAAATTACAAAGTAGATTAGGTTCACAGAATCACAGTATTATTCAGGTTGGAAGATCACCTAGTCCAGTCTCCACTGCTCAAAGCAGAATCAGCCAGAGCAGTCTACCCAGGGCCATGTCCAGTCGGGTTTTGAATATCTCCAAGGATGGAGACTCTGAAATCTCTTGACATCCTGTTCCAGCGTTCAGACACATCCACTGCAAAAGATTCCATCAGCGCTGCTGAAGATACAGTCAAAAGAACCTTAAGAGTGAATCAGCTGAGCAGGTGTCTTCTGATTCACCTTCTCATTCAAGGTGAACTGATTCACTCTCAAAGCTCCAACAGAGCTTAATACATATATGGTCTTGAACTTTCTCTACAAAAATCCCCAACAAAACTATCCAACTGCTTGCTTCATGGCAACACTTAGAGACCTCTACAAGATCTCTTTCTGTTTGTGATTCCAGAAGTATATTGTACAGAAGATGACATCAAGAAGCAGAGGTTTACTACCTTGTAAGATTTAGCTTTCCCAGGTTATAGATTAAAAAGATACAAAGCTGGAAGAACCTGAAGCAATCCAGTACATTCTTCTGTTTCGATACTAAATCACTTATATTGAATTTATTTGAATGCGTTGTATAAAATAACACGTAGCAAAAGCACAGAACTACATGGAGTAAATCCACTCCCACACATGTCTTTTTTCCTAAGCTTCTGCTAATCTAGAACAAATATTTCCAATTATGTTTCATTGGCCAAACATACTGGAAACTCTTATGTTGCTGGGACAACGGTCCTGTGGCTTTCAATACTTGTTGATGGGTCATAAGGCAATTTCTCAGGTACAAACCATTAGGTTGACAAATTGTTGACAAAAAAGACTGTGGGATGTAGGGTGGCAGACTGCACAGGGCACAACAGAATGAGAAACAGACAGGCAGTATAACCTGCCAACTGGCAAGTTTCTGAAGTGTGAAGGTTGGTCTCACACTCATTCTAACACTCAGTGCTGCAAAATCAAATGCTTAGCCCTGGGGTCAACGTTTGCCAGGAGTAGGAGTTAGCCTTCCAATTCAGATTCACAGTAGTAGTAGCAATATAAAGAGGTGGAACAGCCAAAAGAGATGAATGCTTCCAGCACTTTTAGGAGACAAGGAAATAATGAAGGGGCTTCAGAAAAACATAACAAATACTGAAGCAAAAAAAGATGGGAGACATTTGCATCAACCTTAACCCCCAGAATATATTAAGTGAAAGAGTGAAACCAGTGATGACAAATGTACACATTTTTCCTAACAGAATCCTGAAGTGCTACAGAATTCAATGTAACAGAATCTAATGTATCTAATACAAAATTACATGAGATAAATGCAGAATGGGTAAAAAGTACCTGTTTAGTAAAATGGTAGTGATTTAAGAAATCAGCTATTAGTTTTCATGGGCTTATTTTCAAGTTCATTAGAGCTGATGGAAGTTCAGTCATTAGTCCAGCAAGCACTTTTGGATATGGTCCTGAGTTGGGTTCGATTCGTTATGGCATTAGATAAAGATGTTCAGGTGAAATGTGAAATCAATTATGAGCAAATTTATTCCTTTAATCAAACATATATGGCCATAGCCACGAGTATTTTAAAAGAGAAGATCATCAATTAGTATTGGTCAGATATATTTTTTTTAACCCCTAGTAAAATCATGCCAATTTATAACACCATAGGAGTTAGCTCGGAACATTTTTGATGAAACTTGAGAAGTTCTGATGTAAACATCACTGACTATCAGAAATTAGACACTTGTCTGTAGAAGTCTAAGAAGGGAAATAGCAAATGGATACTTCCTAATCCAGGTAAAATTTTACTTCAGGAGTCTGAGATAATTAATTTCTAAGGAATAATGAAAGGACACTGTAACATGAAGTTCTTCTGGAGGTAATGCTGCTTGTTTTGGCTTTAGTTAATGCTTTGCATCATAATGAAACATAGCTTCCTCTCTAATCCTGTCACTTCTGAATTTTGGATATATAGCAAGTTCAATTCTGAGCTCCACAGAAGGAGTTTTCTGCCTGCACTGGGTTTGTGTGACGGGGTTTCTGTAGCAGAGGAGGAGCTGTGAGAAGGTTTCCTGGCTCCAAAACCAGTCAGATCCACCTCTGGCCAAGGCTGAGCCAATTAGCACCTCTGTGAATACCATATTTAAGGAGTGGACAAAGGAATCCAAGCCAGGTGGGACCTGCAGTGATGAGATAGTGAAGGGTGAAAAAGTGAGATGTTGGCCCTCCTGCTGCCCATGGAGATTAACGGTGGAACAGAGATGCCTGAGCCTAAGGGAGTTTGTAGAGGCTAATCTCCATGGGAAGGAGCTCCCACACTGTGAGAGACTGATGGTGGAGCTCAGATACATCTGAAGCTGACAAGAAGGGACTCCATGCTGGAGTGGGTGGCTGCACCCTAAGAAGCTGTGACTCCATGGGAAGAGCCTGCACTGGAGCAATCAGATGGGTAAGGATTGCATCCTGCAGGAAGGACTCATTTTGGAGAAGTTTGTGGAGGACTGTCTCCTGTTGGAGCAGGAGAAGAGTGTGAGCAGTCCTCCCCCTGAGAAGGAAGGAGCTGCAGAAACAATGTGTGATGAACTGACTGCAACCCCCCCATTACCCATCCTCCTTCACAGCTAGGGGAGGAAGAAGGGAGGGGTGGAGGGAAGGTGTTTTTAAGATTTGGCTTTGTTTTTCGCTATCCTCCCTGAATGAACTGGTTGCGAATTAAATTGATTTGTCCCCAAGCTGAGTTTGTTTTATGCAGGGCCATGGTTGGTGGGTGATCCCTCCCTGTTTTTATCTCGACTCTCAGGCCTTTTGTGACATTTTTCTCTTCCCCATCCTACTGGAGGGGTGGGGGGAGGGATGGGGAGGAATGAGTCAGTCCCTGGTAGTGGCTTAGATGTGAGCTGGGCTAAACCACAACATTAGGTCACCAAACTCATTTTCTCAAAAGCTAAATGAATTTTCATAGATGTGATTTTAACATAAACATCACTTAAACACATGGGAATATCAGTTAATAAGATCAAAAATACCATATATTTTCTTTTACCATAACAGAAGTAATTTTTATTCAGGCAAGTCTAAAGAATGACTTCTCTTAATGAAAAGTTGAAAAGGAGAGGCATATGTAAAATAAAGCCAAAGTTCTGTCATCCAAGAATATCGATGGTTACGTTTACAAAGCTATAGATTATTTCAAAGTTCTTCCAGTTTGAGGAGTGCTTGTCAGATTGAAAAAGCTGGGTGTGTTTTATTTTGCATTTCTTGTAATTTGAAACTTCAACTTTTTCTGCTCGGGGAAGTGAAAAAGCCTTTTCAGGCTGATTTTAATCCTACTCAGAAGTAGGATAACAGAAGTTATAGTCCACTAACCCTATTCAAAATTGGCTTATCAGAAGCAGATGCTCCCTGCTATTAATGTGTAACTGCTTCTCTCATCTCTTATGTCTGCACAGCTTTATTCTCATGGTGTAAACCAGAGAATTTAGCAATCCAGTTATTAAAACAACTAAAACTGGAAACAGCAATCCAGTTATTAAAAGATCTCATTTCTAGGAGAATCCCAAGGTGGTGTTAAGATTTGTGTTGTTAAAGTGTAGGTCTGATAGCTAAAGTCAAATGTGAAAGCAAACCCCTCCAGGAATACCAGAGGGGAGGGAAGCTGAAACAAGGATGGATGCTCTGTTGACATCTGGTTGAGTGAAGGAGAAATAAATAGAAGGTATCAGTCACCGGGCCTGAAGCAAACTTGGTTTAGATATGCTGGGCTATTGTGTGATAGGTATTTCTGTTAAGAGGGAGTCGTATTGTAAAGTTTGTAGTTACGTAGTTACATAGTTACATCATGGTCAACCAAGTGCCTAAACGTGACTGAGGTGAACGGTGAACATAATCATCTAAGATGAACAGTAAGGTGCAAAAGTTAGCACCTATAAGATGACGAAAAAAAAAGATTAAGGATTTGTACAAAGGTCTCTTGAAAGATATGAGACAGAAAAGTCTCTTTACAGGAATTCTGTAAAAGGAGAGGCAGGAGAAGAAACTACTTACGAATGTCATTTGAGATGGAAAAATGCTCAGTTTCAGTGTCATCTGTACATTTCCAAGGACTGAAACAGCAAAATCAAGGCTGCAGGGGTTTGCTGGTGTGGCTGACAGAGTGAGGACTGGCAGGAGGCACAACTACTCGGTATGGCCGGCACAGGAGATGCTGTGCTATGTTCCTAACAGGAACAGCTAGCGGAAAAATAGCTCAAAACGAATCAGACTTTGCTGCCCAGGAAACTGTAATAAACTCAAGCAGTGAATGAAGATTAAGCCAGGAAGAGGACAGTAATTTGCCCAGCCGTGTGGTTGCCTCTTCAAGAAACAGATTATTGTAGTAGTTAAAGAGGGCAACAATGAATTCTTCCTAAATTGTATGTATAGAATTTCTATTATGTTTAGTAAAGCAATCCTCTGCTAAGCTATACGGTTTATATTTGTTAGTAGGAGAAAATTACCTTGTTGACTACCAGGCAAGTTAGTCTGGTGGCAGAGACATAAACTGGTGTTTTGCTGTAAATTCTGTTAAACCAAACACAGTCCGTGCATTGCTCCTAATCAAGTTCTGGGAGATGAGAGGCTCCTAAGCCTCAGTTTCCAAAGTGCTTGTCTACCTTTAGTATCCACAACTAGCAGCAAAAAGAGGGTTTTTTTTTACTTTCTTTTGTCATGCTTCTTGATGACTGACCATGCAGTTCAACAAGACAGGCTGAGCTGATTTATCAACTCAAAAGAGCTGCCTTCTCTTCTCTGCCCTTCTCCTGATTGCATGATCCAGCTCTTTTCTCTGGCTGCACTGGCTCTATCTACTTGTACTCAGCAGATTCTTTGCTGATTCAATTTTGTTCATTAAGCCAACAGAAGAATATTCCATTCGTTCTGCTTGGTTTATTTTCTGCCAGCCCGGTGACCTGAATTGGCTTGTCAAAGGGTCAGGCAGTGCCAGAGCAGAATGAAGTGGCAGGAGTACATTGCTTGGAGCAGGAAAAACAACCCTTTTACCAGGAAGAAGCTATTAGATGAGCTCAGCCATCGCCTCACACAGCACCCACACAGATATTAAGCTCCAAAGCATAAGCAGGAACAACCTGAAGTAAACCAGTCCTGATTTTACTTAAAACATGTCAGGTCAGAAACTGCAGCATATCTGGAGCTGATAGCTGCTGCTAAACTGTCCATACAACTGCAGAAGGCAAAATCTTAAGTCGTCTCAGTGTCAGTTACCTTTGTGGATGAGGCAAGAACCTAAGAAGTAAACAGGGAAGAAAAAAAATCCTGTACGTCAGCTGATCTTTGCTGACCATCCATGTGTATCATCTCAAGCTTCAAGAGGTTAATTCAAGTTGGTTTAGTCTTCTTTTACTGAAACAGTATTTGCATTTGCTGGGGCTTAGATCACACACACGGACAGTTACCACAAACCTGCTGACACACAAAAGTTTGTTTGTGTGTTCAAACCCTTTAATTTTGTGGGTTTTTCTCCTATTTGCTCGCCTCCTTTCTCTGCTCTTTTTCTTTTATGGATGCTCCTCTATGGATGCTACCCATCTGCTTCTTTCCTGATTTATTGTATGCAGAATATATATTTAATAATATTATACCTGTCATAGATGTATATTTAAAGGCAGCATGACATAAAATACTCTGAGTAAAGCTGGGCAAATATTTTTGGTTGGAACTTTTTCCTAAAACAAGCCCAGCTCAGTGCTGGGCAATCCAAATATATTCAAGATTACTCTCAGCTGAAGGAAACAGCAATTTAAGCTGTGAGGAGCATATCTAAACGAACATGCAATAGATCCTGAAAAGAAAATGAAAGTTTCCTCCTATGGAGGTATCAGTGCAACAGTGAACTTGACTCTAGACAATGCATCTCTTTTAAGCTTCTATAGCAATACTGAAAAAAATACTAGCTGATATACAGCAAGCTGAAAGAAAAAAAAATTGGGGTAAGCTGTGGCTACTGAACAGGTCATCAGCTGATTTATTTGCTTGGATATTGATCAAATAAGAGAACTTGAACAAGAGGAAAAATATCCTGGACGAGTAATTGAATGTGTTTACAGAAGATTTGACTTACCACTCTGTATTTCTGTATTATTGTAAAAAAAAAAATAAAAATCACTGTTGCTCCAGTAACCAAACTATAAAGGAACGTATGGTGCCATGAAACACAGATTTCAAATTAATATTAGAAGGCTTATGTTACTTTCACTGCTCAGCTGAAATTGAAATCCAGATGTGGGAGTCAGTTATCTGTGGATGGTGATTATGCCATAGAGAATTCATAAATGAAGGTTTTGTCTGGATCAGCCACCTATTGCAAGCAGGTAATAAGAAGATATTTCCGATTTATATTAGATATATAACTTGTAGTTTCCTAGGCCTTATTCAGCTGTAGCATACCATGAAACACCAATGCCTGTGATAGGTGCCAAAGCTAAGGAATGGGAATACTATACCTGTCACAACCAGTGAAATTGTTCTAAAGTGAGATTCTACCCCTTTACTCAGTTACACCCTTCCTCACAAATGAGTGTACTGTTTTCTCTAGGTTAATCATTTTGCATAGTTCTGCAGCACTTGAAAATCTGTCAGATGCTGTACAGAAAATATACAAATGTACAGAAACAAGGTGATGACCCTAGAGCTTGTTACTTGACTACAAAACAGACCCAGGCAAGAGCTACAAATAACAGCACAGGGATTACAAACCGATAACAGCGTGCTTGCTCACAAGTGACACGGAAGCTGATCAAAACCAGGGCTCCAGACATCGTGATGCAAAGCCTAATGGTGCCTGCTACATTTCCTCAAGCTGTAAATTAGAGTGATAGGTTTTCTTTTCCACTAGCTGATCTGCAGCAGGTGCCAACATGCCTAACCTTTGACTAACAGCCAGAGGCTCAGGCTTTTACCTATGCCATCCAGCTCCCTCACTTCCCAGCAATGTCTCCTGCTTGATTTTTTTTTTTTTTCTTTCCTTCTTCTTTTAAGTTTTTTGCCTGCTGCAATAGCCAGATGACTAGAGACAAGCAGCTGAGATGCTTTACTTTTTCCTGGCCAGTCATTTATTCCATTTCACCCTTTTTTTTTTTTTTTTTTTCCAGGAGCTGGACATAGTGAATGCAACCTACAGGAAAATTGCTCTTGCGTGGTATCCCCTCCTAAGCTTCGGCCCTGCCGAATGCAGCTCCTCATCAGTGAGAGAACAGGAGGCATAACACAGCATACCCTGAGCAAAATTGGTGTTTGGGGACAGAAATACATATTAAAACAACAACAAAAAAATCCAGCTCAAAATATCAAGTGTAATTTATTTGCCTTTAATAACAGAGCAACATTAAGCCGAAGACAGGGTGGAGAAGAGGGGAAAAATCACAGCATTTCAGTTTCAGATGATAAGCAGAAATGTGCAGGTGGTGTGCACTAGATGACCTTCCCTATGTGGGTCACCGTACATCAGTACTGTTAGCAACCTTACCGAGGGCAGCTTGATGCCCCTCATTTCTCATGTCTTCATACAGGAATGATTACAAGGACTAAGTATGTATAGGTTGGCTTACAGACTACTGAGCAGGGAAATAAATCTACGGATATTTGAAAGGTGTAAAAGCCATCAAGAGGGGAGAATTATTTATCATAGTGATAGGTCTAATTTAATATTAAAAAATACAGAATGGTAAGTCAAATCTACCTAGCAGTGGTAATAGTTTCTCAGTTAACAGTATCTCCGATCCCTTTGTGATTTTCACAAGGAAAAAAGGATGCAATATGGCTACGTTTGTTCTTCATTCCAGGCACAGCATATAAAGAGGTTATGGTGGCGTGACACTTGTCCTTGTGTATGCACGCCTGTGTGACACAGCTCTCTTTCATCTTGACAACAGAAGCTGTTAAGTGACCTATAACTGATATTGCTGATTTAGAACATCCTTTAGCTCGGGCTTGCTTTTGTAGCTTTTGTATAACTGAGGAACTGGGGTTCTGCTACTGCCTAGAAATCTTTGTGACCTAGACAGCAAGTATCTTTTCTCTGTGATATATGACTACGCACAATATCAAAGAAATATTAACAGCCTGAAAAATATTATTCCCACCTTGAAACTATGTTATATTGCTAGTTAACATTCTTTATGTGAATATGAAATAAAATTCTTGTTTACATTCTACAACCCATAATTTAGAATTTTTATGTGGACAAATCTTGAATTCACTTGGACTTCTATTTTGATTTTTAACGTAGCTCTCTAACATGAAAAGAATCAAAACAATTGCACTTCAGTGTATGTGTTCATGTCTGCTGGATAAGCAAAAAAATAAAATTCTGAATTAGATGTTAATAAAGCTAACCACAGCTGAAATTCTTCACAGAACTTTAATTCATGCAGACATAGTAAAAGCTAAACTTCTAGGCCCCTCTTGCAACAGATGTGACAGAATCAGGACCTGGAGGTGCCCTGGGTATGATATTTCCAACCAAAGGAGTAGGAAGTTGTCTCTTAAACAAATGGCTCTTGGCTTTTACACTGTGCATGTTATGCACATGGCTGTGCAGGACAGAACCATTACATTATAGTACTTATCAGAAAGAATGAAATCAATAGAAACGTATGCAGTCCTGCTTTTTTTACTTTTTCAACCTACCGCAATAACCTAAAGAAAACTTCCAAAATGTATCTGAACTTGGAACACTGCTGCAATTTTAAATGTTACTATGTAGTAGTAGGACGCTTTTATACAAACAAAATCGTGTGAACATTTTTTTTTTTTTTTTTTCACTGCCTGTTCTTCACTCATTTTCTGTGAATACCTCCCTGGTATTTTGTGTTCAGCCTCAGAATGCAATTCTGCAGCAGTATGTCTGCCCCACCCTGAGGGACTTACGAGGCATGACACTGGACTCCCATCTAACAGACTGAAAAGCGCCTTTGTTTGCCTTTAAGTACTCTGCCTGGAAGCACTAAAGTTTTACCACTGATCTCTGTCCTTCTATCCCAGCAAGTGCAGCTGTAATGCTTCCTTCCCATTCCCTGGGAAAAAAAACCAAACCAAAACAAAAGAACAGACAAAAAAAAACCCCACAAACACACACACAAAAAAACCCAAACCAAAAAACCCCACAATACTAATTTACTTCTGAAAGATAAATGATTGAAAACTGATGACTTGTACTATAGAGTCTAAAATATTGTATGATAAATTCAGCAAGCTAGGTACAATCTATAAGAAATCTATTGACTGTGTTTATTTTTGTAAATAGAACTGGCATACTGTTGTGGAGAAAGCTACTAAAAATTAGGCAGAACGTAACTTGCGTCTGAAATTGCTTGCAAAGTTTCTGGACTGGGATCAGTAGAGTTAAGTTTCCAGATCTTGTAGGTGCTTCCTGGATATTTTTAAGCAAGTTATTTATCAGCGTTTACCTTGTTTTCCTGGAGAAAGTTTCAAGACTTTTCCTCACCCCAGTTGGAATTTAGACTCAACTTCAGAGGATGTCTGGGATTAGCCAGCACCTCCAGCGAGTACTCTACTGGTGACAGCAATGATACTGACCATGAAAACCAGACTGATTTCTGTTTAGTGCATTTATGGAATAATTCTACATACAATTAGTAGGTGTTCAGATAACAGATGAACATTCATAAATATGTTTGTGAATCCTGGCACTTCCAGGAATTTGCAATGGATGTCACTGCCTTCCTGTTCGCTACAGTCTGTTTGCCAGTCTTATCTTACTGTCTGCAAAGTTTGACAGCCATCAGACAGAAAAAACAATCAGACATCGCCAGAAGTAAAAAGGTGAGGTGAACAGTTCAGAAACAAATTGCAGTCTGGCCAATTTGCTAAGTCTCAAAGACTTAGCAAATACTTACAAATACCAAATATATTCTCAGCTTATGGAAATGGTTTGGAAATCGTTCCAGAGTAAACAAAAGAAAAGCTGAAATTTCAAACATTTTTTTGGTTTAACAACTACACTTTGAGTGACTCTTACTATAAGTAATCACAGATGTCTCAAGAAAAACAAAAGTCACTCTTGCGTTGAGGTTTCTTTGTTGTTTTTATTCCCTTCTTTTATAACAGAATGAGAAATGTCATTTTGTCTACTGGATAATTACATAACTTGACCTTGGATTCTGATTTTTAATTGATGATCAGTCTTGAATAAGTCATTTAACTCTCTCTGCCTCACTTTAGCTAAATAGCAGAGCCTGTTCCATCGCAAGGTGCTCAAATGGAAGTCTATAGAGGACTTTGAAGTCCTTAAAAGTCAAAACAAGGAGTAAGAGTTACAAGTTGTAACAGTGAAAATTCCAATTACATGTAAGGAAAAAATTATTTACGTGAAAGTGGTTAAGCACTTCATGCCCGGAGAAGTTTTGGAATCTCCATTCTTGGAGATTTTCAATACTTAGTTGAACAACAACCTGAGCAATCCAGTCTAACTTTGAAGCTAGCCCCACTTTGCGCAGGAGGTTCGAGTCGATGGCCTCCAGAGGGTCCCCTCCTACTTAAATTTTCAATGTTTAGAAATGTAGCATTGCAATGAAGTTTCTTGTGTGGTTGATTCTCCAGTGTTATGAAAGCAAACTGAACTAATCAATGTGCAAGGGTTCCGAAGTGCCTTAGCATGTGCACAGGATGACAGTAAAGGAAATACGAACCTGGATGCTTCCTGGATGCCAAAAGAAGCAGTAGGCTTCAATATACACTCAGTTCTCCACATTTTTAGCTAGAGCTATGAATACTCTTTAAGAATCTAGCAAAAACCATGCCTCCTCCAGCCACCATCATGTAATGTCCGTTGACTTCTATCAGCAAGAGCAATTAAAGAGACAAAGAGCTTAAGGAGCATTTTAATTGTTTTTTGAGAGTGGATGAGTTTGTATCAAGAGGTCAGGAAGATATTTATGGCCCAAGTAAGCAGGTATTGCCCAGAAGAAAGAGACTGTAGAATCCGACTCCTATTTCTCACTCCCGCTGTTCACAACAGGTCTTTCTGGCATTCAGTCTCTACCGACTGGTAAAAAGCCTCTCATCAAACAGGACACAGACTAAAATGTATATCTAATTGGCCCTCTAGACTTAACATTGATAAAAAATTTCACAATTGAGGTACAGTGTTACTGTTTTTTCAGCAGTCTTTAGCCAAGGCTGGACTCCTCAACAGCCTACATGTGGCTTTTGCCTGTGATTTGGCTGCTTGGAGAGGAGAGACTATTTCAGTTGGAAGGGACCTACAATGGCTGACCAATTCAGGGCTGACCAAAAGTTAAAGCATGTTATTAAGGGCATGGTCCAAATGCCTCTTAAACACTGACAGGCTTGAGACTTCGACCACCTCTTTAGGAAGCCTGTTCCAGTGTTTGACCACCCTCTCGGTAAAGAAATGCTTCCTAATGTCAAATCTGAACCTCGCCTGATGCAGCTTTGAAACATATCCACGTGTCCCGTCACTGGGTACCAGGGAGAAGAAATCAGTACCTCTCTCTCCATGTCCCCTCCTCAGGAAGCTGTAGAGAGTAATGAAGTAACCCCTCAGTCTCCTTTTCTCCAAACTAGACGTGCCCTAAGTCCTTAACTGCTCCTCATGATCATGTCTGCATCCTGCTCTTTAGTCACGAACACAGCTATGCCAGCAGAAAAGTTGGCTCTGCGCTCTGTGAGGCCGATTGTTTCCCGCTGCCTCTGGGAAGACCAGGGAGCTGGAAGCCGTGACTAGTGACTAGCTCTCCCCTGGTCAGCCTTGCTTGCTAACAGGAATTACCTCATTGTGCGAGCTGCATTCCACAATACACTGGCAAGGTCTCATCTGATTCACGTTCATCTCAGACAGACAGAAAAGAGGTTTAAGGAGGCAGACAGGTCTAAGAACACCTAACTAGAAACAGAATCGTGGAGAGAAAAAAAAAAAAGAGAAGACATCAACCTCCAATTTCACTCTGTTTCACTTCTCTCCTGCAGAACAGTTATTTGAGTAAAGACATCTTTCTCTTCAGTGGGAGAGAAAGACATCCCATTAGGAAATATGGCAGGAGGGACCCCTAATTTCATCCGTCACATAAGTGCTGAGTAAGCACTTTGATACATTGACTGTGAAGAAGTTATTTTCTTTAACATCTCCTATAAATGTCCAATATCAAGCAGGATGAATCTGACAGACACCACCAAAACTCCAACATACTCTCATTCTCTCTCCTTTATCCTTGGAATATTCTTACGTTTTGAGGTCAACCTTATTGGGATGTATCCTCAGTTCTCCTGGTGTTGTAGTCCTTCCTCAATATTGAGAATGGGATGAAATATTCTTTCTGTGTACTCCCTGTAGCTTAGATAGGTGGCCTTCATCCTGTAGGAAATACAACTAACGCAAATGAAACATGTTTCTGCCTCTCAATCAGTCAGCTCACTGGCAGCCTTGAGCTGGACTGTATTTCTACTAAGCTCAGTGGAGCTAGAACTGATTAGCACCAAAGGGAGATATTTTGAAATCAATGACTTTGCAAAGGAGCAAAGGTGGGCAGCTCACCTATTAAATATCTTTACAAGGCAATAGATCTTTCTCCCATTGGGAAGTCACCTTGATGCGCAGCCTGAAATCACAACCTTTTGAGCCTTAGAAGTTCCAGAAGGTTTGTGTATATTTTTATTTAGTTACATCCTATCTACATCCATGAAAGTAACAGGCAAAAACAAAGCTCATTTTCAGCATTGATATCTATCACACAACATGCTTAGTATAGTTTAAACAGAAAATTCCAAGTACTTGCTGTTCTCCTTTACACTCCATATATGTTAACCCAAACATTTCAGTTACAGTTCCTAAAGTACAGTGTAAAATATGATTATGGATAGTGACTTCAAACTGACCTTCGTTCTGAGTGTTAAAAATAGAAGGTTAGAATATGGCTTTGCATTTCAGAAAACTGAATATTACAGCAAAATGAGCGTAGGAAATAACTTAGACTTTTGTGTCAACAGTATTTGCCAGGAGGCTGATGAGAACACGACAAGAGTGTCACTGTTTCAAAGAGCTTTCATTATTAATATTCTCAGATGGTTTTAATGACATCATTTACCAGAAATATTCAAGAGGCACTAAAAACAGAAGAGATGACCGTAATAGTATATGGTACGTATTTCTTTTTAAAGCAGAAAATATTTTCTTTATTAGCGAGTTTCTCTGACTTTGTAAGGTCCCAAGTTCAGCTCACAGGTGTGACAAAATTCCAGTGTGGTCTACAGTGCACACAAAATCTTCAAGGCACTTTTCTAAAAATAATTCCTGTGAAACAAATCTATAGTTATGGAAGAAATTTTTTTAGAAGAAAAAGAAGAGCAACAGTGCATCCGAAGGTCATTATTTTGCTTGAAAACAAAAAAGAACATGAGATGCTATTGCTACAAAAGCATTAGTAAGTAGCTTTCTTCACAAGACTTTTAAAAACTAGTGATTGAAATTAGTACTTGAAAAATTACATTAACATATATATTTTAAAGTACACAAAAATGAGATTTACTGGAAGGCACGACAAATCTGGAGTACTATTTATTTATTAGTTCTGACAGTTGGTTCCCAAGTGAAATGGTTATTCTTAATTAATTAGGGGGAAAAAAAGATGCACAAATTTGCATTCATGAATTGTTTTCAAGTGTTCTTTAGCATCATCAAAGCAAAACCTAGAAAGAAAGAAAAAGAGTCAGAGGCTGTCCGATATTACATACGCGACTAGTTCTGCACAAGTCTAAGATACGATTTGCATGCTTAAAGACAAAAATCTCTTTAAAACATACTTGAATTCACTTAACAGGTTTTAATTGATATATAGTAGTTTGTTTATTGATCTACTCTCAGCTTGCTCAACTATGTCATTTGTATGAAAATCTAAGGTAATCTGATCTGACGCCACCACACAGCGTAACGCATATATGACACTAGTCCTAAAGACTTCAGTGTCACTCCAGAGTGACATCTTCAAAACTGGGAACTGTAAAAGTCAGTGAGTTTTGCCTTCTTAGTCCAAATTTAAAGAGGATTAATGTGTATGCACCTGTTAATGATGAAATCTTTGTCCATACACATCACAGGAAGAAACAAACTATGTCTTAGAATAATAATTTCTATGAAACATGGAAGATTCATTACAAAAAAAAAAAGAGAGATCTTTCAAGATAGAAAGAGGGATCTTTGTGTATGTTAAGGAAGACAAGAATAGGAAATCAAACTACATGCAACAGAAACTAATAAAAAGACAGTGACAACTAATAGCTGTTGTTTCAAACTGTCCATGCTTGTCTTCTAGTGGCCAGTTAAAGCTTTCACAGTGTCTTCAGCAGTAACTCCCTCCCTGTGTCTGAATTGAGCAACAAAAAATAAAACCAATTTTAAAAGCTGAAGAAACAAAGTGAAATGGAAAAGACACTACAATGGATGCTGCAAAGGATTAGGGTGTGGGGTTTTTTTTTGTCTGCACATGTTGAAAAACATTCACTAAAACCAGAAAAAGGTTTTTCTCAATTTTTTTGAAGTGATCCCTCTTTTTTTTTTCCCCTGACTCTCCTGTGCTGTCTGGCGCACTGAAGCTTTGCACAGAAACCACCTGTAGACATCAGCTACCTCTGCCACTCTTCACATGGTTCAAATTTCCTGTTATTCATTATCTGATGCTTTTCTCCTCTCCTACTCAGTCTTCCATGCACACTTCCTCCTCCCTTTTTGTCTTTAAAAAATCCCCAACAAGACAACCTCTTGTCCCTTTCAATTTCCTCTGTACCAAGAGCAAATCTGTAGGATTACAGGGGAAAACTTGAGAAGAAATTAGAGTAAACAAAACCATTGAGGCTATTTATAGAAAAGGAATAAAGAGAGGATGAATCAGACCATGACTACCAAGTTAGTCTCTCTTGCCTTCCTCAGAAGGCAGGAAGCACAATGATTCATGAGCTTTTGGCCTAAGGGAGTCAGAGCAAAGCTCAAATGCAAGCGCCACAGCCTGAAAAACCTACAGTTCTGTAAATTCCTGTGGGAAATATTTGAGAAGAGGTGTGTCAAAAGCCTGTGTAATTGCTTGGACTCCTTAAAGAGGAAATTGTCATCCTTTAAAGGACAGTTCTGAAAGGCTTAAATAATTGTTTTTCAAAACTGCTATCCACATATAAACTAGACTTGTTGTTATCTATTTTCCTTAATCAGTGTGTTCTGGACTTCTCATTTCAGATTTTAAGTGTGAAGGAAACTTGCTGTCATAAGTATTTGTAACTTTTTACCGACAGTTACTAAAAGTTTGCATGCATCCGCGTGGTTTATTTCATCTGTTGAAGCTTCAGTTTAACACATACACAATCTGTGATCTGTACATCAGTGAAATATATTGTGCACCAAATTATCTGGCAAATTGAAACTAAATTAAATGAAAATACAGGCTCATACTAAAAAATCTAAATTAATTCCTTGGTGTAGGGAAGCTTAGAAAGATTCCCAGGCTGGAATCACTCTCTAGAGAAGACCAGACAGAGGAACTGCAAAAGGAACAATGGATTTTTTTTTTTTTTTTTAAATGAAAACTGAAAACTAGAACTAACAAAGAGTCACTAAGAAACTTGCAGAAGAAACCATCAAAATATTAAATTCTTCTGAGCACATTGACACTTAAAACAAGTTTAGTACCCGGTGACTGGAAGGTAATAAATGTGATGACAAATTATAAAGTCATGTCTAAAAAACAAGAAACCAATGAAATAAAACTTGCATACCAAGTAAGTTGCTTGAAATAAAGAATAGACTCAATAGACATAAGATAACTATGATATATTTGGGGAGAAATAACTTGGATTCTGTAGAGGTAAATCACTTCTAGCAGGCGTATTAGAGTTCTTGGAAGAAATAAAAAAGCCAATGAGCAAAAATAACCTCTGATATTCCAGTTGAAGACGCAGTTAAATTTTCAAAAGTATTTTTTTATATCTTGAAATATTAATCGTTTTAATAGTATTTTCAAAAATCAAATCAAAAATTCCAAGTTGAAAGCTAAAACAATAGGTAGGATTCAACGGTTGTTTTCTGTAACAAAGGTTTCAGTTAGGTCCCAGTGGGATCTATACCAGGATCTGTTCTTTGTTATATAGTGCTAGAAAAGGAACACATAGTAATGTGACAAAGTTTGTTGATATATTAAATTATTCAGGACGATAAAACTAAAAGTCATGGGTGGAGATGACAGAAAGTTCTCATACTATTGAGTGCCTGGGCAATAATTTGACAGCCAAGACGAGATGGTAATAAATACAAAGTAATGCAGAAGGAATAAAACAAGCTTTGGCATACATACAGAGTGATGGGCTCTACACTTACTATTCCAATTAAAGAATGAAATTATAATTATACTAAAAATAGTTCTATGAAACCATCAACTTAATAATCATTAGCAATTAAAAATTTTTAATATCAGGAATTATCAGAAAGCCAGTAGAGAAGAAAACAGAAAACATTATTATTATCATTGCTTAAATCTATGGCACAAGTACATATTGCATATAATTCTTTTAGTCTTGTCTCACTAATAAGATACAGGAAAGACTAAAAAGATACAGAAAAAGATCAAAATGATTGTCAAAGCCGATGGGGCTTTCTGCAACACCAGGGAAAGCAAGGCCTGATCTTAAGGTAAGCTACGGTTTGGCTGTAATAAGTGTGGCTGAAAGTCCTGAATCTTGTTCCATTTCAACAAGAGATTGCCAAAGTACTTTAATGGGGTAGATATAGATGCAAATTTTGAGCATTCAGAATAAATAGTAAAATGGAAGACTTAAATTGCAAATTCTGAATGTTATTAGAGATTTGATCCTGCTGCTACTACACTGAAGATTGTAATGGAAAATGAGAAATAAAGCAAGGGAAAAATGATCTCACTAAACAAGATCCTCAAATAACCTTATAATGAGAAGGCCTCCATAAAAACAGAAAGATCTCAAATGAAAGTTAGAGATTTTATATTCGAGACTGCAAATCAATACTGTCTGGCTATGTGGGGTCTGGTTAGATCTTAATCTTGAACTCTTCAGATCTTTCTAACCTGAAAATAAGATCTATTAAACTGTAAAAGATCCCGCAAAAGGATTTGAGACTAAACTGACGGAAGGATAACATGATTAAATCATTGATCAATTTGAATGACTGCAGGCCCTTGAGAAAGAAACTAGTGCTGAATGAAAAGAAGCAAAACCCTTTAATTACTGATCAAAGATAGAAACATGTCACATGATTGAACTTTTCAGCCATGTATCTGCATGGACTTATGTCTTTCAGTTCTTTAAGACTTTAACTGGGAGGACGCCCCATAAATCTGTCTTCATAATTATATCCTTTACAATAAACTTTTCAGCTACGTTGATATCAGCTGTGCCTACGGCTTTCAAACACATACAGGGTTCTCAGAGTTGAAAGTTTTAGAAATATCATGGTTGATCTGCTAGTATTTACACAGTTATTTTAAAATGTCATATCCTCATAGACTGCATTACACTTTTAGTTTTAAGACACTACACTATTTTGTCTTATAAACCCTTAATATCTGAATACTCAGATCATGCGGAATTTCCTAGCTGAATTAGGGAAAAAAAATAAAGTCTTTTTTCTCCGAGTCAATTTATGAACAGCTATGAAGGAGGAAGAAAGAAGCAGAGGCTTAACAAGCGAAAAAATCTGAATTCAAGTATTTATTACTTTCAGAACAATAGAAAATAATTTTCAAGTATACCTGGATATTTTTAAAAATTCAATACCTCATGGATATTTAAACTTCTTTATTTAAAAGAAAAGGACATTTGTACTAGGTGCAAGTGGCAGCCAACCCAATGGAGGGCACAGCTGAACCCAGCCACCTAGATGGTGGTGCCTCTGGAGAAAATATGTAAGAAAAGGTAAACCCACAGAGAGAGGCAGTGGGGAAAAAATGCAAGAAGCAACCTTGGTAACGCCAAGGTTGGAGAAGAAGGAAGGGGAGGAGGTGGCCCAGGTGCTGGAGCAGAGATTGCCGTGCTGCCTGTGGAGATAGAATCATAGAATGATTAGAGTTGGAAGGGACCTCAAAGATCATCTAGTTCCAACCCCACTGCCATGGACAGGGAAACCCTCCACTACACCAGGATGCCCAAAGCCTCATCCAACATGGCCTTGAATACTTCCAGGGATGGGGCATCTATAACTTCTCTGGGCAACCCATTCCGGTGCCTCACCACCCTCTGAACGAAAAATTTCTTCCTTATACCTAATCTAAATCTGCCCTCTTTCAATTTAAAGCCATTGCCCCTTGTCTTGTCACTACATGCCCTTGTAAAAAGTCCCTCTCCAGCTTTCCTGTAGGCCCCCTTTAGGTACTGGAAAGCTGCAATAAGATGACTCCAGAGCCTTCTCTTCTCCAGGCTAAACAGCCCCAACTTTCTCAGCCTGTCTTCCTAGCAGAGGTGTTCCAGCCCTCGGATCATCTTCATGGCCCTCCTCTGGACCTGCTCCAGCAGCTCCATGTCCTTCTTGTGCTGGGGACGCCAGAGCTGAACTCAGTATTCCAGGTGGGGTCTCATGAGAGCAGAGTAGAGGGGCAGAATCACCTCCCTTGACCTGCTGGCCACGCTTCTTTTGATGCAGCCCAGAACACGGATGGCTTTCTGGGCTGCCAAAAAGATACTGTGCTGGAGGAGATATTTCCCTAAAGCCTATGGAAAGACCTGTGCTGGAGCAAAGGAAAAGCGTGAGGAAGAAGGAGCTGCAGAGCAGAGCTGTTATGGACTGACCACAACTCATATTCCACATCCCCCCTGTACCACTTGGGGCAAGGGGGTAGAAGTAGAGGAGCTGGCAATGGAGTGAAGCTGAGTCTTACAGATGAAAATAATGGGAGGTTAGTTTGTCTTTGTTTCTCTTTGTCCAACACTGTTTTAATTGGCAATAAATTAAAGTAATTGTCCCTAAGTTGAGTCTGTTTTGCCTGTGATGGTAATTGCTAAGTTATCTTCCTGTCTTTATCTGAATCCATGAGCTTTGTCATCTTACTTTCCCCTCCTGGTCCTGTCGAGGAGGGGGAAGGAGAGAGTGGCTGGGTGGGGGTCTGACAGCCATCCAAGGTCAACCCACCATAACACTATACTCATATTGACCCTGCAAGCTTCTAATCCAGGCAGAGTTATTACAAAATCTGGTTAGATCTGAAGACATAACAAGAACATAAATCTTGAGATGTCACACATAAAATTAAATCCTTATCTAGGTCTAGATCTAAATGGCATTACATTTCAAGAATATCAGTTTTGGGAATTAAGTTTTGGTGTATAAAATACATGTTGTTGTAATGATACAAACTAAGGAGAACATAAACAATTTTGTTTTGATTATGATACTACATTGAAACACTTAATATTGTTTATTTCAAACTGCTTAATAAAAAACAAAAAAAGAAAAGGGTTATATATGTATCTTATATCCAGGTCACTTGCACTTAAATTTCCCAAGTGACTTTTCAAGTGACTTGGGAAGTCTTTGAGATTTAAAAATCCAAAATATTTCAGTCAGACTATAGCACTGTTAGTTTAACTTCTTGATTAAGTTATACTTCTTTTCACTCTTTAGTAGGTAGAAGAGAAATATAAAGTTATAAAAAATTGTAAAGATTGGAATAACATTGTAAAACATCCAATCAGGCAACAATAACAACCAGCAATCATACTCATTTAGCTAGAAAAAAAATAAATAAATCTGGGATTAAAGTTCTATACATAAAGTAAAGGCTTTTGGTGTCATAATGTGAGGTTCTGCAATATTTCAGTAGTGCAGCATTAACTTTGAAAGCTTCTACATGACTCTAGTTCATGTAGCTGATAGTTATGCTTTGCTGTTGAATCCTTTGGGGAAGCGCATATTAGAGTGGAAAATCATTTTGGTGCCTATTACAAGCCATTACATAGCACAAATATTATTAAAATTGCATCAAACTTACAGCTACAGTTGATGGATCAAAGTATAGAGGATGAAGGATTCCCTCCAGTGTAATTATGTTCATGTAGGGGGAATGTAAGAAAACTTGAGTGGAGGAAAAGCGATTCCATCTTGACTCAAAATATACATGGTGAGAAGTACTTTTTGTTTCGCATGGATTATAACAGTTTTATTTAAATTTATTTCAATCAGAACTCACACTTTCAGTCTAATTTCTTGTTTAAAAAATTATGATACTGACAGGATGAGAAGCTAACATAAATCTTCAAGCCAGATACATTCCCATTTATTTACTGGTATTCTAGCTACTAGTTACTTGCATAACAGTCAGAAAAGCAATCCTAGTATTCATTGTTTTAAAATATGACTTTTTAGCTTTCATTCTTCATTGATAGCAAAAGTCTAGAAATGACGGTTTTAGTTACATCTTTACTTTCTCTTACTGTGAAGTACACACACACGCATAAATTTATCAATAAGCTATTTTAATCTTTGGTTAATTATTTAATGTAGTAACATATGTTCAAACAAAAAGACTATATCATGAAAAAATAGTATTTCCATTTTGTGCTGGTAAAGAAAGCAAGCTGTACAGAAAATAAACATTTCCACATGAAAGGTGGCAAGAAATACAACTGTCGATATTTTTCTTTCTGATTCAGTACTGGGCCAGTGGCCCAGCATACTCAGAGAATGCACCTCTTTCTACTGATTAACCAACACAGTGTCAGTACCTATTCTACCTTCTCAAGATCAAATGGGATCAAACAGTCTCTACTCAACTGTTAAACTCTCCAGAACATCTGATACGATTTTTTGGAAATGGTTCCTGCTCTATGTTAACTCTCAAATTTTGCAAAGAAATTTCTGGGGAGATTGCTTGTTGACTCAGGCCAAAAGTGTATCAACAGTCATTCCAGAAATTTTATAGTACTGACAACAGTAACCGGAAATGTTTCCTAAAACAGTTTAACTTACTAATATAGACATTAGATGTTCTTCTATGGGGTTGTGTCTCATTGGATTCATACTGACTGCTTAAATATACTGACTACTAAATATAAGCTATTGTACTCTAAATTTAGCACAGATAGGTAGCTTGAAGATAACAGATATGGCCTGGGCATTCAACATATGTGGATCCTCACCTCCAGAGGTTCTCACAGATTTTACTTCTACTATGGTGTAGTGGTAAGTGTCCCTGTCTACAGCAGGGGGGTTGGAACCGGATGATCTTGAGGTCCCTTCCAACCCAAATCATTCTATGATTCTATGATTGTATGTGACAGAAACTGTGATTGATGCCTGTCAAATATTTGTTTTCTAGTCCTTATCTGCAAGAAAATAGATTGGTGAAATACGTTTTTGAGGATTTTTTTAATACATGCATGCATTTGCTGAAATGTGTTCATGATCGAATACGCACAAGAAGAAAGATCAGGTTGCTGGGTCAGTAGCAGCCATGCTGTACCTTGCTTTTGGTTGGCTTCAACACTATGAGAAAGTTCTGCTTTTCTCAGAAGCAAGTGATGCTCTCGCTGTTTTATATTCTGGAACTGTATGTGGTGGTGCCCAACAGTCACAGATAATCACCTTGTAACTTTAGTCAATCTTTTGGGATATGTGGGTCTGAGTAGGGGATCACATTGAATACAAGGACCAAGCAATTGTCGACGGTGAATATCTGAAGTGGGCAGTGCTGAGAAGAAAATTAGAATTTTCTAGAGAAGTAGAAGTATTCCTGGTACTGAACAGTCTGTAGCCAGCAATATTCCTTGGTGGAGTACAGTCAGGAGATATAATCCTAAACATTCGCATTCTAGAAATGGTACAGACAAGAACAGGGAAAGGTAACCCAGTCCTGCTGGACCTTGAAGTGACTAGAGTACTGTCACTCTGCAGTTTTGTCAGCTAAAGTGTCGAAAGCTTTTTGCCTTACCTCTTTTTTTCCAGTTTTGTCACAGCTAGTATTTTACATCTTGATATCCCTTGTGCAAAGTACAGGAAAAAAGAAAGTTTAACAAAAATATACTTTGCTGACTTTACACCACTTCTGGATTTTTTTTTTCCAACAACAAGGAATTTTCCCTCATTCCTTTATACCTTTTTTGAAAGTAGTTTTGACACCAGCCTTGATTTGACTTTGCAAGGAAGTTTAGACACTCTCTTAGACAAAAATATTTTTGTCATACTTGAAAAATTTCTTTCTTTACACTGTAACCACATTCATACCACTACCTCCCAAACATCTGTCTGTCGTCTTCTATTTGTTGACTAATTCCCACATCCTGTCAGCTTGTAAGCATGGTCAATATACTGGTTTTTCGATTTTTACTCAAGTCACCAGTCCCTACAGATAATGAGTTTTCTAGCAACGACCCTTTGAACCTCAGGGAGGAACTTCCACTATTCTAGAATAAACTGTCTGCCTGGAAGGAATGCCTTTGAAGTGTTCAGCAGGGAGGTCTTGACACAAGTCTGCAGTCTCAGCATTTACGTAAAAGTGGAACAGCCCCCAGACCCCACAGTTAGAACCGTTCTTCAATTTATTCAAATTACAGTGTGAATACAGCCCCAGATTTAAAAATATTTTCTATTTTCATATTTGCAAACCAAAAAGAATAACCGAACTAATTTCAGACATAATTGAATAGCCCCACAATCAAAATAGATTCTGATAATCATTACAGACTTCAGAGCAGCTTTCTGGCATTGTTGCAGTTTCTTCCCTTGCACATTAGGAGTCACAGAAAGCATCTCAGGACAGTTGGTACAAAAAGGCAGGAAGTATACTGCACATTCCAAGTGTCCACTCCTGCAGAGTGAGATCACTGAGTCCTGGAAAGACATCTAAGAGAATTAAACTAATCTCAAAAACTGACATCATCTGAGAGGAATTAGAGAAAGATGTACAGGAAAAATAGTCATTAGTATTATAGAAAAGCAATATAAAACCAAATAAAAACAAGTATCTAAAAATGCCTGCAGGCAGCTCAAATGATAGGCTGAGTGCTATTTTATAATTATTTATGAGATGTTTTTTGTTCAATTATGACTTCATTTCATCAAGTTGAAAGCTAGCATGAGTATGAAAAGCAGTAGGAAGCCAAATTTAAACATTCAGCAGGGATGCTGAGAAATATTGTCAGAATCATCAGTTTAAGACTGACAAAGTCATGCAAACTGAAGGAATTCAAAATGGGTCATGCACTTCAGATGACCTCCACAGGACCCTGTGTACTATATGTACTATATGGCACAGGGCCAGGTTGGTTCTTGGTTTTGTTTTTTTTCTTAAGCAGTACACTGTGTTTATGACGTTAAAAGAGGAAGCTGCTGAAGGCAAATACATTTGCAAAGTATCCATGTCATTGGGTTTGCCATAAGAAAGGAAACAGAACTTTAATCTCAATTCTGAATAAAGCAGCCATGCCTTCGTTTGTGACTTTGTAGTCTAATACAATCAGAATCACATTACATTGGTCCAGCAAATCCATTTCTTTTATATATGAAACAACTCTCTGGATTATCATTTATAAAGTAAAACTAATCTTAAAGCAAACAAAAAAGATACTGGAATTGTGACAGTGTTGAAAACGGGGAGGTATCCGCACAATATTTGGAACAAATTTCCACCTCTTCTGAAATTTGCATCTTAATTATGACATAGAGAGACATGGAGGAGATCCTTTGTGCATCCTCATAACAGGAGACACAAACCATGATATATTGCTGGATCAATTGGAACTGAATGGTTGACACAGTCAGGACTAAACCCAAACAAGATGGACTGTATGTAGTCCATGCAGTGATACTCATGATTCTTTCTGAACTGCCTGCTGAGATGATCCTTGAGAAGGATATTCTGTAAATGTGATACATGAACATTACTAGAGCAATGTAAAGTATGCATTGGTTTTAAAGATGTTCACAGAGTAACAAAGGTCTTATCTTCCACTTTCCTGATAATTGCATCTTAGTGTCAGCAAGATGGACATAACATAACAGTGATGTCAAAAGCCCTGGCATGAAGAATCATGTTTGGGTAGAAACCATAACCATTGACTCTTGAGGTGAAATTAATGAAATTCATTCTGAAATAAATTAATCATTCTTGAGTGCAGTGTGGCATCCATCACCACAATCGGGGAAGAGCAAAACATCAAACAAGTAGATCTCTAAAATCATGGACTGAGATTAGTCTTTCTCAAACAGCCATGGTCAACAAGGCTGTGCTGCACCTGTAGTCTGCATGCTGCTGATAGATGGATGAGACATGATCTGTGTTCTCTGACATGTTCTCTCATCCTTTGAACTGGTGTTACAGATAGCAGTTGCACCAACTGCTGTACCACTTCCCTGGTGAACTCTGCAGTCTGAGTGGAGACCAGAGTATTGCTCTGCTTGCTAAATTTTACCTTGAAGAAAAGAGGTTAAATCTAATGGATTGAGTTAGTTAACAGCCATTCAGACAAGGATGAGCCTGAGCACTTACATGCAGCCATGTCAGGAATTTTGTAAACACTGAAAAAGTACAAGTAAGGCCCCCTTGTTGATAGTGCTACTTTACTAACAGTCTTGAGAAAGGTTTTTATGAAACGAATAAATGGCAAATAATTTGGAAGAGGAGAACTGAAAACTCATCCACAGCATCCACAGAAAATGTTATGGAAAGTGGAATGAACATATAAATCCTGAAATAATGAACAAATAGCTACATCAGTAAATCATTAATCAAAGCTTTTTCCTTAGAACTGAGGAGAACAAAAAAAGAAAAAAGATAGCATCATAACTTCATACACAGCAATTATTGTGCATCCTGTTGGAAAGAAACATTTCGATAACAGCACATGAACTAATGGATGAGGAAGCCCAACCAAGAACAGCAAATCATATTTAAAATAAATGGGCTGATAATTAACTGCTTCAATTTGAAGGTTTGTGAGACAGGCAGTTTGGGCAAACATATTCAGGTTTTTGGAGTCTTTCTCACTCTATAGTCTTTAGATTTCTTGTGCAGTAAAATTTAATTTGTAAGCTATAAAAAATATTGTAATTCCTTATATTTCTTTGAATCATACACAGGGTTTTTTTACATATTATTAATATCATTGGACATTATTAGTATTATTTACAAAGTATACCTAACCATTAAGACTGTCTTCCACAGTGATTTCTAATATTATATCCAGGATGCCTTCAGTTCCCTTTCTTCAATATTTAATATCACATAAAAGAGAATAATTTTTCAATACTCCTGATATGGACACAGTTTCTCTCTTTCATGAGAGAAAGTAAAGCGTGTATGGGCCCAGGTTAGCTAGACACTTCGTGAGGGAAGGTTTTTGAAAGCCTCTTTCTCCCTTCTTGTGCCAGCTCTGGTTTTTCCACTTTAAGGCAACTGGGCTAGAAGGTGTGGGTGAACTAATAAGAAACTGGTGATCTGTGGAACACGAGGAAAAAAAGTACACGAGCTCCAAGCTACTTATTCAAACGGCCTTTTCAAAGGGACCTGTGTTGGCTGGATCAGATGGAGGCAATGCTGCCTCATGTCTCTGAAACATTTCACTTTGTTTCTAGAAAGGCGTCCTATAATACTGATGGACACTTGTTTCAGAATATTAGACATTAAGTCATCTGGGATGCGATTTAGCTTCAGACTTACACACCTAAATTTCTCAGTGTGGATCTAGCACAGACTAGAAAAGCAATTCTGCTCACCTTAAAATGGTTATCTCATGGCTGGTCGGCTGAATAACTCTTTAGGATCCACTGACCGTGCTGACTAGTTCTCCAATAAGTACAATAAGAGCTTAAGCATCTGGCAGACATGTCAGTTCTTAAATTTAAGAAACTGACTGTGAATCACAGCCCTAAGTCTCTAGTAGCCACCTATACAACAGAGGTTATAACTAGTATTGTAGACAAAAGAGTCTTGTGTTTTGATGAATAGGGAACGTGTCTTTTATTTCTTTTCAATTTTACCTTTTTGCTTCCTTTCAAGATTCCAGAATTAATCTGATCGGGTTTTGTAACTGGCAAAATGCTGAACTAAACCTTTTGTTCTCTTAAACCACTTCAGTAGAAAAAGAGAAGGCAGAAAGCAACTAACTTCTACTGGAACTGTAATCTGCAATTTATGTATGCCAATTCTGTATGGACAGGAATTACGGAGAGCATATGTCTTATATAGTAGGACATATGGCCTCAGTTATCATGGCTATTGAAAATAAAAACAAATTGTCTACTCTCTATTCATATTCATGTAAATGACATAGATTTCCAGTTAAGCCAATAGCTTTTCAGTGGTTTTATTCCATTATAAGATGGAAAAGAAAGAGGTTTCATAGCTTAATTCCTTTGTCTTCTATGGTGGCTTTACAGAATCTCAGCTTTATTAATTTCAGCTGTATTACTTCTGGTTTACATCTATGCAACTGAGTGGAGAAATTGATATGGAGATAATTTTAAAAATAATATATAAGAAGTATTGAGTGTAGGAAAATTACATGAATTGAGTGTTCATTTGCAATAATTAAGAGATGTTTTAGTAATGCAATATATTAATTCAATTTGTCATTTCAAACTAAAAAAATCCAACCTCAAACTGAAACGATATTCTACTTTCCATCTGAAATATTTCTTGGAATGGTTATTGTTTGCTAATTTGGGGGTTTGTCAGTTTGAGATTCATTATACTGAAGCACAAAGCAAATCACTACGGCATAATGTGGTTTTTAGGTTACTCCCTTCATGGAGGAAGTATCAGAACAGTGCCTTACAAGACATTTACAGGAAATCCTATTTTTAATTTACTCATCTTCAATCTTCAGGCTGATTTTGTAATTTCAAATAGGTTCATTTTTGTAAATGCATTCCATTGTAAATTTTCACTTTAATTTTCAGTGTATACAGTGACCATTACTACTGCTGTCATGATTACTGTAATGCTGTAGCACAAGCAGAGTAACCTGCAGAAGTGGGACTACTTTCTAATTCCATTAATTTGGTTTGATTCTATTCACTGACTTACGAAGCACTTAAAACTCCCTTGCATCTCTCTCTTTGCCCTTGTAGACTCTTTCACAAGTCATAGTCTAGATGTATACTTTTTTTACTTGTACTGTGTATCAAATGAGCAGCTCAAATATACACTCCCCACTTGACCGCTGATCATTAGCGTGTGTTCAAGTTCTGCTTTAGCTGTTCATTTAAGAATCTCAAAATACTAGCATGAATAAACCAACTCCTTAGACCCAACAACCTGACTGATTCGTAAAACTTGAGAACTTTCTGACTGAAGGATCCTACATCGTTATTATCAGACCACATACCTGTATAGTTTCCATTTCAAATTATATCTTTTAACATCCAAAATAATCCAAATAATCTAAACTTTAAAATATCAGCCAGTTTAAGACAGAATATTGTAAGTACATACTTGTGGCAGAACATGGAAGATATTTATTGATACCTTTCGTTAATTGATGAGGACCACATTATCACATTGTTCTTTGCACTGCACGGTAAATTACTTCCTGAGTGCTCCTGCGAGGTTCAGAGTGACTGTGGTAAATTACTGAATTGCTGGGACACTTATCTGGAGCTCTGAAGGACTCTGTTCTGTTCCTACTGCTGCCACCATCCTCTTGGACTGGTCTGTACAAACCACATCTCCTTCTTAGGCAATAATTTCACTCCTCTGATGACCAGACAGAATTATTGGAATTAAAGGCTTAAAGAAATACGTTATTAAATGTGACAAGGACATATTCTGTGGCCATAAGTTTTGTTTTTTATTTATTTTTAAAGCAATGGTCATTATTTTTAACTATGTTATATATGCTATTTTATTTAGAGGTTGATATTCCATATAGATTTAAACACCTTTCCTAACTTTCTGGCACACTCTCAAGGGTTGAAATCTCTGGATCTATGTTTCAGACAAATCACAATTTCAAACGACTTAAGTACTATTAAAAACTCTGCACTTGTAGAAAAAAAAAAAAACACCAACAAACTACAACCACTCTTTGTTTAGATATTTAAAAACAAAAATTGAGGGGTGGGTAGTGTGTCTCTGTGAGAATCATTGAATGTCTTAAATGTTGGCCCTGCAACCGAATCAACAGATGGAAATGTCTGTCCTATTTACGAGTTGTTTGGTTACCTTCAGTGTAATTCTAGTTAGACATGTCATCCTGGCAGCTCAGTGGCTCTGGTACTTCTACCCAAGTCCATGATCTGACAAAATAGGCCTGAGAAAACAGAATTTGATCATGAAACAATTTTATAGAGGTTATAATTTCCACTGGGTAAGTCTGCAGAGTGTCCTTGGAAAACTCTGCTTTTTATGCCAGCTGTAACTAAGTGCACATGAATTAAGAATGAGCTGCCAGGTGGCTAGGGATGTAGTTTTTACAAAAACAGAGCCTGCACTGTGCAGAAAAGTACTTGGCACTAAATGCTGTAGCAAAATGTGATTATTTTGAAATTTATTATACAATATGGGTAAAAGTAATTTCAGTCAATTTAGACAAAGAGAAGAGCAACACAATGAAAGTTGACACGTAACACCAAAAAAGACATTTAAACAGTGTAAGTTCTTTGTACATAATTTTAGAGATGCATCATTCCTTTTTATTAAAACTAGGCTATTTGTCTCCTTATTACAAAGTTATGTTACTGATAAGAAAATCAGTTCTGACTTGTAACATCCATTTTAGGATCAAAGTAACAAAAAGAAAGCAGTAGGTGCTCTGCTAAGTCATTGCTTAGTCTTACCCTGGTAAAAAAGAGTAAATTGACGCAGTCTTCCTTGACTTGAGAGGGTGTCACAGGAGAAGCAAGTAGGCTCTACTTACTGCTGTCAATTTTCCTCTTCATTGAAATCAGTGAGACAGTTATGTCAGTTTATTGTTCTTTAGTTCCTAGGAAACTAGGAAGGACAATTTTCTTCCCAGATTACTCTTTGCTTAGGGCAGATTGTGTAGCCACAGCCAGCATTTTGCAATGTATCCATCCATGATATTTTCTCAAGTGCTCATTTCATGCACGCAACAGCCAGATACATCTTAATGAAGCCACCTCAGAACTTTACATACAATCTAATAGCTGCTTCAGGCACACAGCCTGAGAGTCAGATTAATGTCCATTAAGAATGGAATATATTTTTTCAAAAATTTCGCAAACAGCTAAGACTAACACCAAGACGTGTTTGGCAGTTTTAGCTGTGAGTTTTTGAAGTTTGCAGTGATTCCTGATAAGGTCAGGTGATTTTGATGATTACTACAGCAGTATCAAAACAGATTGCATTATCCCTGAGGCAAATACCTGAAGTTGGGAGCTAGACAAATTCAGGGAAAACATACAAGGTCTCTCTTACTGTTATTGCCACTGCACTACAAAGTTGTTATCTTCATGGGCACTGTCCTCCACAAGAGGAAGGTGTTTCTGCAGCCAGCAGCGTCTTGGCTCTCGACCTTGTACAGTTTCTACTGCATCTTAAGTTACTTTGAGCTGACTCAAAATCTGGAGACCCATGGAGTAAAGATTTTGCATTTGGGTGTTGGAGTCATCACACCCAGCAGAACACAGCAGCTACCTTTGCAGGCGATGTTTTCACTTCTCCTGCAACAGGACTCATCATGTTGAGGTGAGCTCAGCAGGGAGGGCAGGTGGCTGTGATCTGGTATTAGCAGTGGACTTGCCTGTTAATTCCAGGGCTGATAACTTGCAGCTGCAAGGCACCACCAAGATGGCCCCAGCTCCTGCCAAACTCAGCTGAAGGTGGAATCAGACCTCTGCTTTGAACACTATAAGCTCACTGAAATTCTTCCTGAAAGCTATTCGTTTTCCTCTGATTGGCATAGATTGCATTGCTATTTCAAGACAGCAGATAGTTCAATATTGCAATTATAATATGTTCTTTAAAGTTACGAGAGACATCCAAAGCAGTGAAGAGTGTAGAGGTCAAAAGCTGTAAAATGTTAAGCTGTGCTTCCAAACACCAGCTAATAAAGGAAATCGAAAAAACAAACAGCAAACTGTTTAAAGTAGTATTTGTGATACGAGCCTGCTGTAGGTCCCCATCACATTGCCTGACTTTTGTACCGAGCCTAGAAATACGAGGGTTTTAACTTCAGAAGCTTCTGTCCAACTCTGAGAAGTAAAGCTGCACCATCATAACGTATTACTGTTGTATAAAATCCTAAATTTCAAAGTGTCCTGCAAAACACATCTCTTTGCTGTCTCTTTGCTACAAAATACCAAAAGAAAAAAAAAAAAGAAAAAGAATAGATTGTTCAATTCCTTTATACATAATTCCTATGCTTTGTAAGAGACTGACATATGGTTTATCCCAGAATAATAAAATAATGACAATTTCTCCAGGTAATAGATAATTCCAACTGTACCTTGTCTTTGTAACTGGACAAAGTCATCAGCTAAGTATGTGATAGAAATATATATTCATTTTGCAACATCTTGATGTTCGTATCTCTTCCCTTGAGCAATAAGCTAAATATTTTAAATAAAACAGGCAAAAAACAGTCTTGGTACTGATTCAGGTTGTAGGCATTTTGTGCAAGATCTTTATACCCCACCATACTGTTATTATAAAAGCTTTGGAAGGAAATACTGTGGCATAATATCCAAGCCCCTCATACCCGCACTTATCAGTACATGGAAAGAAATAGCTATCACACTTAGAACTCACACCTTACTCTAATCCAAAAATTAATTCGCACTAACTTTCAAGTGTAGACAAGCCTCTAGTCTTGCCTAATACATTTTTCACCATACTTATGAGTTGTTGTATAGTGATATGTAAAATGACCTGAATTAATGTGTGGGGCTCCTTATGTTGGGTCACGCGTATGAAAAAAAAAAAGAAAACAAACTTCATATATTTCTGATAAGCTTATTCAAATAGAAGATACATTTAACTTTTGGAGATTGCTGAGATGCCAAAAAGTCTGACAGCTGGAGATATCTACTCAAATTAATCTGAAAATGTTGCCTTGGTATGTTCTTATAAAGCATAAGATATTTTAGGTCTAGACAGAGGTAATGGTCATCAGCCTAGATGTACTGGAATGAATCAGGCCAAAGTGACAAGAAGTTTTTATTTCAGAGTTAAGCATATAATTAAGAGATGTTCTGAGGAAAATGGTTTTGCTTATAATTTCTTACATTTCTTTAAACTTTTCAGGGATATTTATCAGAAAACCAAATGATGAGAGTGAGGAAAGACTGAGAAAAACATTTGATTTTTCATCAATTTCTAGATTAATATACACGTATTTTGTTTTCAATTTGAAAAAAAATATGTTAATAAAAATATTTTTCATTTTTAAAAAATTGAAAAATGACAACCAGTATTTAATAATTATTCATGAATTGCAGTTCCATAGAGTTTGGGGAAAAAAATGGCATACTATAAAAAAATCCTGTTGCTTTAAAAAGAAAAATATAAAAAGGCTACAGGAATAAATACTGGAGCATTCATAAAAGAACTGAAAAGAGCTGTTGTTTTATTTTAGGTCTGTCAGTGCTAAAAAAATAATAAAAATTACATAACAGTAAGATAATTTTACAGTTTTTCTGTGTACAATATGAAATTGCTACAGATAGTTATTTTCAAGAAAATATACCTTCATTGCTTTTTTTTCTTTGGTATTCATAATCATCCTATACTAGTAGCAGAGAAATTACAGAACCAGGCTTTTATATTAAAGTCATTGAAGCAGGAGTATTGTTAAACTGCTCATGTAAATCTTCAAATGGGCAAGAGAAATGCAATCAGCACATATTTCTACTTGACATGCAACAAATAAATATTGGCCAGAGGCTGATAGCCACAGTGTCCGGGAGAAGTAATACGGCTGAAATGGTATAGATAGTGAAGAATTTGGATAAGATATCCAGAAAGTATTTTAGTGACTCGCTGTCCACAGGGTATGTATAGCTGCACTAGGACTCCAGGCAGGTTTGTAGATGAGAGCCCTTATACTTACAATTCTCAAACTTCCTAAACAATGCCAAAAAGCTGCATAGAGATGCTATGATGTCCTTCCAACTGTATTGCCACACACCGTGCACTCTAACTTGTTACACACAGATCAACGCATTAAAAGGGATGCAAAACCTGAAAGCAGAGCTAAACTTAAACTACAATTAAGATGCACATCTTTAAACTTGGAGGGTGATTAAGCACTGGCACAACTTGCCATGGATACAGTGTGTTCTCTCTCGCTTGAGACCTTTCATACCAGATTGGTGGTACCTTTCCCAAAAGATATGCTCTGGATTAGTCAGAAGACGTAAATAAGTTCATGAACTACTTAATGAAATTACGTGGATTGTGTCACACCAGATATGACAGCACAATCATGACAAGTGGCCTTAAGACTTTAGAAACCATGACACCATTTAGAGATCAGTCATATTAGCTCTCCTTTCAAGTTAGGGGATAAAATCTCTCACAAGTACATACAGGTAAAGAAATTATGTGAGGAACAGGTAATCATCCTCAAATGAGAAAAGATATTAAAATATAAAGGTTTTTGTGAGGTTTACTTTCATGTCCTTCCCATGATGAAAATGGCATCTTCATTAATATTCATACATTTCAGATATCACTATTTGTTGTCTGACAGATGTTAACACAGCGCAACTAGTAGGAAAAAAAGCAAATAAGCAAAGTGATCCTACTAGAGCATGTGCAAGCATGCTGTGTAAACAGCTGTTCATTATCTGCATCAAAGCAAAACCTCCTATCTCTTAGCAACTGAACCACTAGAAGACCTTCACAACCACATGTTGGATTTTTCACCATGCAGGAAGGACCTATATGTAAAAAACAACTGTCTGGCAATCACAGTGGGGGAGGTTGTCAGTTTCTGTGTTAAGGTCCATCTGACCATCGACTCTGGAGATAATATGTGACTTAATTATTACTCCTCTGCTGCTATACACTACTTATTAGTACTATCTGTGTGATGCATTAATGGAGATGACTTCATGGGACGATGTGTGGGTGATCGGCAGGCAGTGGCAGGTAACAGTCTGTTAACAGCTAACTGCTTATATGACCTTGTATTTTCAGCTAGTAAATTGAAATTAATAAATTAAATATTTATCACTTTTGTATTTACAATACCGACATTGAAATGTCATTCTTTAACCATCTTCCAAGATTTTACCTAATGATTCTGAATTACTTGTGGTTAACTTAGAACACAGCCTTAAGAGATCATGACTGAGAGTCAATTTTGGTTGAAAAACATTACTTTCCCAGGGTTGACAAACTTGAAGTTATTCCAGTTAGAACTCTTTCTAGCATCAGATAATGAGATGTCAGATTTGACCCTATTACTTTTCTATTTTACAAAGATGTCCTATTGGAAATGGTTTTTCTTCTTAGACACAAACACTTTCAATTTCCTAGGCTGAATACTTACATGGCAAGAAGGCAGAAGATTTCTGATAGTAGGGAAAACACTTGTAGAGCATTGAAAAGTTACTCTTCAAACCCTAGGAGGATAAATTAAATAGACTGGATGTCCTCAGTCTCTCACACTAAAGACAAGTTTTCTGGATGCCAGATAGTCCTTGTAGCTTTTTCTGAATCAGTGTGGAAATATATCTGAAAAATTTTTTTTTCATGTGGATGCCAGACCTGGACCCTGAGTTCTAGAGACATCCCCAGTGATGCCTTTGATTATATCAGTCACAGTAAGAAGATTGGCCTACTTCCACTTCATATTTCTCAGCTCCAATCTGCTATTAGCACAAGCCTCACAGAATTCACTAGAAAAGTGGCTCCTAGTTCCTTGTCTGCCTTCCATAAATCTAACAACATATGGTTTCTCATTCAGTCCTTGGTGTCATTTGTCTCAGAAGAACTGTTCCTAAAATGATTACACCAGCTTGGACACATTTATCTGCAAGACCCCACTCTCTACACTTCATCTTTGATGGATGTGAGCCAGATCAAGTATCAGAAGCTAGGTATCCTAGATTTATGTCACCTAAGGTTTCCCCTATGTTAGTCGAATGGTCTGCTGTCATATTTCGCCATTTACTGATTTTCTATAGGTCTCAGCATCAAGACAGAAGGCCAAGTGGTTTTAATGTAGTACTGAGAAATCGGGGGAAGGGGAGGAAGGTATCACATACCAAACTAGGAAAAACATGAAATAATTTCAGAAGTAATTTGAGAAATAATTTCAGAAATAAAACAAGGCCAGGTGGCTCAACATTCTTGGATTTTGATCGATTAAAGACGCCCACCTCAGTTCATTCGTTCTTGTTCAGAGGATGACCTATGAAAGCTGCTATGTAAGCATATTCCCAGTCACAATCAATGATCCTATCTGGAATATTTATTTGTCAAGTGTTTTGCCACTCTAAAATAAGTGTGCAAGCACCTGAAATGTCTTAACGTGATGAGTAGCAAGTCACAAACTGGAGTATGGGAGTCTAATCTCTGTAAACCAGATGTTTTCAAGACCACAACCTTCCTGAACTAAATGCTATCTCCCTAACAAGTTTCCATCCCTTCTAAGCACAGTGGGCAGGATGAGGAACCTTCATGGCAACACTATCAGGATAAAGACAGGCTTGTTCTGCTGCGTCCACCCTACCTATGCTCCTTTCTTAACACAGCACAGTATGAATATGGCAGAAGGAAGAAAGCTAAGCATGAATAGCAAAGAAGAATTGTCCTGCAGTAGCGATGCTAGAAATGATTTAGTAGTATTCTCAATGCCAAACTGAGATGGCAATATTTATTATTAGATTAAGAATCCCTAAACCTATTAAAAATTAGTTTCTGACACAAACAGAGAAAGAAAAACCAAAAGAAAATGGTAAATAAGGCAAGAAGAAACAAAATGCACGGAGAAAGAAGTGAAAAACAGAGAAAACAGCAGAGACACACAAATAGTATTTCATATAAAAAATTTATTAACTAGTTTCCTCTGTTTCTGTTTCAGGAACTTTCTGAAAAGTTTGAATAAAAGAATCCCTGTGAATCCAGGGCTTCTCAACTTTGTAGCACTAGCCTACAAAACTGCATTTTCTCTTGTTTACTTTCTCTATCTGATGCCAAATAAATCTTATGCAATTTGTAGCAATAATCCCACAATTTCACAAGAAGGAACAAAGAATTATCCATTGCCAGTGTTACCTGTGACTCGGTAACCTGTTACACGGTGTAAGCACTGTGCAGAACAGTGGAAGCTGTAGTGTAGTTGTACTTGGGATGAAAAAGGACAGGAGTCCCCTCTCCCTTGCACGTATTACTAGTTGAGTTTTCTCAGCACTACAATTGCTGAAATTATCTTTATTAATATAAGTTAAGCAAGCTCTGAGTAGATTAGGCTCTTGGAGAGCTTAGCTGCAAGGAGATCTACTTGGAAAATCTCAGACAGCCTTAAGTAGAAGACAAATACTGTCTTTTGACCCTCAGGATCATGGCTCACCTAGGCTTAGACAGTTCTGCTTATGGAAACCAGGTAATGAAAATACAATTGATAAGGATATTGGAAGAATTTTAATGTTTTTTTTCTATTACTGTGAGGTACCTACATTCTTCCTATAATGAAATACAGGCATATAACAGCTTGTAAAATTGGGTCCAAGTGGTCAGCACATAAACCATTCAACACTTAATGGTCATTGACACAACATAAATATTTGTATTAATATTCTGCAGGTGACGAAAATAATAACACTCTTCTTGTAAGGCCCTTTATGCTATCCTGGCATCAAGTGGAATTGTGTTGCATGTTAACATAGGTGTTCAAAGGTCATAGTTACACAGTTAGGAACATATTTATCAGAGGGATAAGCCCCAAGTTTCAATGCAAAGAGCAGCATTGAATAGAGCACGAGGGTCATCATCAGTACATTATCTGTTCTCTGGTGACTTCATTGCGCATTGTCTGTCCTTTACAACCTGTCTAACGAACCACCTGTCTGCCACAGTTCCTGATTAGAACAATAACTGTTCCACTGAGAATGCCCTAATTAGGACTAAAATTCATCCACCGAGACTGTATGTCTTTTTGGTGAACCAGCCTTTAAAAGAAATGTTTATGTTCTATAGTTATCCCCTCCTGCTCCCCCTTATTCTCACTTTCTTTCACTTAATGTCTTACTTTGGGACTATAAAACACCCATCATAACAGAGTCTTAACCCAGTATAGAGCTAAAGTGTCAGTGAAAAGAAAAATTGTAATTAACATTAATAACCGAAATTGTCAAGAACAGATGTAAAACCCACAGCAGAGAAGTCTCCTACAGTGTTTATTCATGTGTTGCAAAATTCCAAAACAGTGTTACATGTTATTGAATGCCATCTTCTGGCACATCACGTGTTTAACCATATAAGTTAAATGTGGAGTCAGTATTGTTTATGCTATCGAAAATTTTTCATTGTAAAATCCTACAATTTGGTTTCGATTTTTTGCACTTGGAGTATTCAAAGTAAGATTTCCCATGGAGCCTCAAAAGCAGTATTATGGAAAGTTTTCAGCAAAAATCTGCCCACTATTTCCAAAACCAAAGTTAGGAAAACAGTGTTCAAAATCCTGTTACGCTGCGAAAATCATATTCTTATTAAACTAATGCTGCCGTGTTTCTGACATATGGATTTAGCATTTGGCAAGCGTGAGATTTATTGCTGTTCCAAGTGTGATTGTTTCTCTGCTCTCAGCAAAGCACTATAAAACCCAATGGCAAAAACTGTGTCATCACCTCCTCGTGGCTGTCAGAAAAACAACCCTTTTAATTAGCTGAAGGGACAAAGGTCTGTGCTACGAAGATGATGGCCTCTCACAAATTACAATTCACTCAAGGGATTCCGTAATATCTGGTCTTAGGCTTTCCTGTTTCAACAGCATAGAAATTGAACACAAGAAGGTTACATTAAATGCCAATATTAAAACGACACAATCATTCTGGCTGAAGATGGGAAGTCAAGAAGAATCATGATTTCTTATGCAAATCAGTGTGAAATTCTGCACTAAGACACAGACATTAACAATATAATTATCATAATATGTCTTTTAGGACAACTGTCCCACTCCCTGAAGAGTACAGAGCAAGCCCAAGGGACTGGGGGAAGCCTGCATTTTGTTCCTTACTTCAGGGACTTAATGCATTAAGGAAGCATTATGCAAAATGCAGCAGTTTATTTTTCAGCAATCTGGAAAGAAGTAGCTGATCCTAGAAGCAGAAACTCAGAGGATAATTCATGTTGGGAGGGACATTATGAGGTCATCTAGTTCAAGTGTCTCCTCAAGGTGAGGTCAGCACCAAATTCAGACTATGCTGCTTAGAATTTTCTTTAGTTGTGTTCTGGAGACCTCTGAGAACAGAGATCCCTGAGCTTCTTGGGTTGCCTGTTCCTTCTGATTATTCTCATAGTGAATGTTTTTCCATAGTTACGCTCAGAACCTCCCCTTATTTTGGTTTATGATGACTGTCTCTTGTTCTCCTGTTTCACGCCTCACTAAATACCCATGTCCCTGATAACCTCTCTGCAGTCACTGGGAGAATGCTGCTGGGTTCCCCTGAAGCCCCCTCTGCTCCCATCTGCACAAGCCCAGCTCCCTCAGCCTCTCCTGACAGGGTGAGTGCTCCAGCATCCTGACCATCATGGCGGTCTCTGTTGAATCCATTTTTCAGTGACCTTTGTGAACTAGGGGCCCAAAGCTATTCCCAGATGTGGTCTAACAGGTGGAAAGTAAAGGAGAGGCAACCTCTACCCTCAATCTACCAGCTGTGCCTCTACTGACACAGCTCTGGATGCTCTTGGCCTTCATTGCTGCCAGTGTGCAGCACTACAATTTAAATTCCATCTGAAGGGAAACTCGAGGAATAGGACCACAAGTCTGAACTTTGGATTACAAAAACACTTATCCCATACGTAGGATGATGAGAGAGAAAACTTTTTGTATTTTATTTTACATTCTGCTTTTTTGATCTTTGTTCCAGCCTTCTGGCTAGTTCCATCAGGTTTTGCTACTGGATAAGATGTTTTTGTAATATCTAGCATGTCTCGTTTTCCTGCTTATATTTTAAGCATTTTAGGCCAGAGTTGTATGTCTGAGATGAGATAATGGCTGGTAATATACTTTTTTGCTAGTATAACAACATAAAAAATTTGAGTAAGTATCAAAAGCTACTTATTTTCTGTAGAAGCAAAGTCTTATTTTAGTGTTTAGTTGTATGTCAATCTACTTGTCTTCAGCCTCTACCATTGTGTCCAACACTACTTTGCATATTTATGGATAGAAGTAGTTTAAAAAATGTGTAATGGCTTTAAATAATTAGTAAAACATATGAGCAGATGTTTTTGAGTTTTTCTGAGCAAATCTGTAGTTTATTTTGAAGTCATGACAAAATTTCAAAAATAAAACAAAGGATACTGTAACTGCTTCTGGTTTTCACTTGTTCAATTTTTATTTATTTTCTTTTATTTAATTTTAAAAAGCCGATTTATTCTTAAAGATACAGTAGGTGCAAACACTGTATCCATATTGTACAACTCTGAAAAGCTCCCCTGATTATAACAAGGTTTGAAGTGTAGAAAGTCTATCAGATCCTAAAATATTTTTTAATGACTACATTAGAATATTATTAGCATTTTATTCTTTAAGCAGTTCAATGGACTAGCATAAGCTATGGAACTCATAAAGATATTTGAATCTTTTCTTTAAATAATTGTTGCCTGGCAGATCCAATATCCAGCAGAACAAGTGATCATGGCAATTTTGTTCCACTAACTTTTTAGTAATTTATTTGTTAAATAATTAGACACGAACTAAATAAGGAATTACATTGTGTGATGCTTTCTTTCTTCCTTTTTCTGCCTTTTTTCGTAGATTTCTAGGTTGGAAAAGACCTTAGAGATCATCGAGTTTTCTTTCAACTCTTCCTAGTCCTGAACTTGAGGATCTGAACTTGCATTTGACTCATTGCCACAGGATAGTGCAAAGGCCAAGGCTTTAACAACATCTAAGGAGACATTAGCGATTTATACTGATAGAAAGAATGGCCCATGTTGTAAAAGTCCAAATTGAAAATACTGATGTTATTTAAAAATCCTAGCAGGAATATAAAGCTTTCTGATTTATTTTGTAATTATTAGTTTGTGAGAAAAAAATAAAATTGTCCCATATTTGTTTGGTGTGAAGGCTTTTGCCCACCTGACAAATCCTGGACCAGTCACCATCAAATGACAGACAGCCATGTATAATAAGCCTGATTCAAAATGCTAGTCTCTAGGTTAACATGTCTGATATATTCTCCCTCTAAGCAGGATCAGCGCAGACTGTACATTTAAAGAGCATGCTGGGGTTTTTTTGAACCAAATTTCATTAGTGGCACAGAGTATCTGGATGCCTGATGGAATGTGTATATTGATTTCTGTCTGTCTCTACTCTTTTTCAGGCCAATAAATTATCAACCAAAGACAACCCATACGAAAAGTACTTTTACAAAGGCATTTCATTCACGGTTGGTTTTGAGGGGGTGAGAGGGGGATTAGAATAATTGAGACTCTGGGTCACTCAGTGAAAGGGCAGTTCGTTGAAGACGTGTGAGCACATACACTCATGTTAGAGCTCTGCTTAAGAGTTACGGTAATTTGTGAAGAGCATCTAGAATTAGAATTTTCCTCACTATTCCCTTTCCTTTTAGGTCATAATTAAGAATTACTGTGGTGGTCACATTGTGCTTCCTCACAGCTGCTGGGGATGCTCCCTTATGAAGGAATGATGAATGTGATGCCTTTTGCAGATGTGTGCTGGTACTGCAAAATGTATTGATCTAACTTCTCTGTGTGGTTTTTAGCACCTCAGATACTTCTTCATCAAAGACACATCTCTTATATAGACCTTTAATTTACCTCTTTAAAACAACAGAAGATAGCGTAATTTTTTAAGTAGGCAATTTCAAGAGACTGTTTTCTTTTATAAATATGAGTCTAAGCAGCTAGTTGACCCATACGAGAAACATGCTTCTCATCTTCTTTTCAGTAATATATCCCTCATATGTATGTAATTCTCAAACAGATACAGGAAATAATCTCTTTTCATTTATACCTTGAGGCTCAGTGAGCTCTGGTTGTGGCAGGCCAGCTGTGAGAAAGAGATTTGAGACTGTGGGCACATCCACTGAAAACTTCCTCACTGGAGTTTTCAATCACTAGATGTCAAATCTGTGTGTATATTTTTGTACTGATACTTAATTTGTCATTGACTTCACTGATTCATTGTGTCAGACTAAATCTAGATTTTTCTGGTACTGTTCGTGTGAGTCTTTAAGGGCTTCTTTTAAGGATCTGTGCCAGAATACCTTTGTGGAGCTATGTTCTAGGCAAGGCCAAGGGATACGGCATATTCCATATTCCACCAGGTATATGGCACTCTTTGAGAAAAAGCTAGTGATGGCACATGACCAAGGAGCTCAATGAGAGGGGCAGCTCCGGGAAGAGATTGGGGCGATGATTTCCACATTATCCTTCAGGGACACAGATTTCTGGAATCATGCCTAAGCACCGTGGGGAAGAGATAGAAAAAGACTGAAGACCTCATAGTGATAGCAAGGACTTCTAGGCCTGCCATCTCACTACCCCCCAACCCAACAATCATCCTCTCCCCCTTTGTGCTTGGATGTCCTTGCCCCAGTGGTGAGGTTAGCTAACAGTAAGGAGAAATACAAGTCAAAAGGGGGAATAGAAAGTGCAAGTTTGAGGCACTGTGTTTCAGAGGCAGAATGAGCAAACAGCTGTCATTTGGATCTACAGCAGAAATCTCCAGCTCTGAGCTCTTCTCACCTGCAACACCTTGGAGAACTTCACCATGAGAATAGATCCAGAGCAGCAAAAGAGCCATTGAGATAAAATCCACCAAACAGAATCACAGAATCACAGAATTACAGAATCACAGAATGTTAGGGATTGGAAGGGACCTCCAAGGGTCATCTAGTCCAATCCCTCTGCCTGAGCAGGACCACCTAGATCAGATCACACAAGAACGCGTCCAGGTGGTTTTTGAACATCTACACAGAAGGAGACTCCACAATCTCTCTGGGAAGCCTGTTCCAGTGTTCTGTTACCCTTACTGGGAAGAAGTTCTTCCTTGTGTTTAAGCAGAACCTCCTATGTTCCAGCTTATATCCATTTCCCCTTGTCCTATCATTGGATGCCAGTGAGAAGAGCCTGGCTCCATCCTCATGACAGTCACCCTTTACATATTTATAAACATTAATGAGGTCCCCCCTCAGTCTCCTCTTCTCCAAGCTAAAGAGACCCAGCTCCCTCAGCCTTTCCTAATAAGGGAGATGCTCCACACCCTTAATCATCTTTGTGGCCCTACGCTGGACTCTCTCAAGCAGTTCCCTGTCCTTCTTGAACTGAACAGGCTTAGTAGAACAAAACTCTCACTTTTATATGGCCTCAGTTATAAATAAGAGTTCAAGAAAACGTGAGGAAGATTGTTATTATAAAAGTGCTCGTTGCGGGTTAACCCCAGTAGGCAGCTAAATCCCGTACAACTGCTTGCTCACTTCCCCCACAATGAGATGAGGGAGAAAATAGGAAAGGTGTGAAAACTCATGGGTTGAGGTAAAAACCATTTAATAGGTAAAGCAAAAGCTGCAGGCACAAGCCAAGCAAAATAAGGAATTAATTCACTACTTCCCATCAGCATTCAGATGTTCAGCCATAAAGCAGAGCTACATTATGTATAAAGGTTATTTGGGAAGATAAATGCCATAATTCCGAGCACCCCCCCTTCCTCCATTTTCCCCATCTTTTATTGCTGAACATAATGTCCTATGATCTGGGACATCCCTTTGATTAGTTGGGGTTACCCGTGCCAGCTTTATTCCCTCCCAGCTTCTTGTGGACCCCCAGCCTACTCACTGGCAGGGCAGCATGAGAAACTGAAAAGGTCTTGATGCTATGCAAGCACTGCTCAGCAAGAGCTAAAATTCCCTGTGTTAGGAACATTGTTTTGGTCAGAAGTCCAACATATAAAACAATACAAGTTACTATGCAGAAAACAAATTCTATCCCAGTCAAAAACAGTATAGTACTTTACCTGACATCTATCTATGCACTTAAAACTTGGAACTGAGTGGTGATCAAGGACATACAGCACTGTTCAGTAATCTGTGCTTCCTTCGTGCAAGGCCCTATACCAGCATGGGAATTAATTTCAGATGTGGAATTACAGCATTAAGGTGTGGGCTCTAGCAGTAAAGGGCAATTTCAGTCTTCTTAGCTGTAGAGCTCCACATATTCAGCAAGCAAGGAGTAAAAAGTGTAACAGCATTCCAGGAACCCTCCACTTACAGCAACCTGTCTGGCTGCAAATTAGCTTTCTGCTTATCTGGCATCCCTTTCTTCACTGCCATAGGCTCAAAACGGCTTGTTTGCAAGAAATCACCATCAAAACCAAAATATTTTTGTAATTGCTATCGTCATTTACAGATTATGACCTGAATACTAGATTGATGAAAGTGATCCAACAATCCAACTGGAAACTTAAATTTTAAGCATAAACTCCATTGTCTTCTAAGCTTGTTTTTTTGTGCCAGCCCCTTTGCAGCTGTGTTGTTGTAAATGGGGTTTCCAGTGCTTAGCAATGTTAGTCACTGATTAGACACAGATTCTGAGTAAATGGAAGCTGAAACTAGACACAGCTCCTGCTGAGTTATTGTTGCTACTGACCTTAAATGTTTACAAATAGTTTATGTATGTGTTTTGGTTTGGTTTGTTTTTTCCCTCTTCCTTTCTGGTCCCATTTATTGCCAATCAGGTTTTAATCTGCTAGGAACTTGCAAACTTCTATTCTACAGCCTGATTCTCCCACTCTGATATTCCTTAGCATACCGTAGTAAACCAGGAAAATCTTTAGAAAGGAAGCTTTCCAAACCTTCAGGACATTCTCTTGAATTTGAAAATGGTTTCTTGGAAAGCAATACTATATTCCTATTAGAGCAATCTATTTTGAAGCTTAGTGAGGGTGAGACTGTGGTTTTCAGCATGGCCTTGAGCAAAGAGCCAAGTGTTACTGCAACATATGGCAGGGGAGAGGATTGATTATACCACGTTAGCCCTTCACAAACTCTCTGACACGGCAGTGTTTTGAGAAACCAGAGCTATCAAGCCACTAAATTCTTCTCCCTTCCCCAGTACTGATCACATATTAGTTCTCAGGTGGATTATGTGATGTAGTCTTGCTTCACCTCCTGAGTTAATATTTATGTAGATCCTCTGGAGCCTCCAAGCAAGCCATAGGGGAGCTCGTTCTCCAGCCCCCTCTTTCCTCCTTTGGCAGACCACTGACCTGCTGCAGATAGATTCAAAGTGTTCCTGCATCACATGGATCTGAAAAGAAGAGGATCACTGCTCCTAACTCTTGAGATCTAAGGCATATTCTGCTGAAAACGAAATTTGCAGCACAGGCTTCTCACATAAAGCAAGGAGTGGTGCCAGAAAGAGTGATGAATTTATGGAAAAAAATAGGAAGGTGTGTATATTTGTTTCCTTCTATTTGGATGAATTGCACTGTCACATAACTAAGTTGTCTTCCTTTTCCCACTGTTCTCCTCAGTTACATGGAGAAAGCAATGGTTCTGGATGCTCCTCTGTTAAATGAAGTCTATATATTATTCTTTTGGTGGAAGAAGTTTCCCAAAACAATTTTTGCTTTTCTGTCTTTTGACTCATACAATCCTTTCTAGTCATGTTGCAGGTAATAAATAACAGCCTCTTCCTCTAGTCAGGCTTCTGCTGTTATATTGTGATGGGCTGGCGAGTGAGAATTGAAGTTGCTAACTCAAGTGCTGAGAACTACTCAGCATATATTAAAAAATATTCAGAAAGCTTTGTCTATGCAAAAGAGAGGTTATTCCTTCAAATGAAAGATCACACAGGCCTTGTAGAAAATGGATAAATAGATAAAATACACAAAATTGAAGTGATACAACCTATACCATGTTGTAACAGAAGCTATAAAATGAAGGCAATCACTTCCTGATTTATATGAAACAACACATATGCTTGAAAACAACACGGAGTCGCAGGATTATAAACTCTGAAGGGATTGCAATTCTAGAAAAAGAGGGCTTTTAAAGTCAAAATTTCTACAGGCATAATTTTATTGGTACGAGAGAGCAAATAAGCTATCAATCTCAATGTCTTGATATTAACATTGAAGAAATTCTGACAAGCACACCAGAGTATGTGCAAAAAATCAGGGTTCTAATTATGCACGGTTTTTTTCAAATTCAGGTAATCCATTTTCTTCCATTCATTTAGTGCACATATACTCCCCAGCGTTGTCTCTGATATGTGCTAGTCAAACTCATCTCTACCACTGGCACATATGCAACACATGATTTTGACTCATCTCCATTATATAGGTAGAAAGCGATCTTTAATAATTAACAACTCAAGAACTGTGCTAAGAAAAGAGATTAAATCAAAGCATTGCTTTATTGGCACAGAAAATATATGAGACACCAACAGAGTCACTTTTCCAGGAACCATACCAACTCTCAGGATCTTTGTGAAATAGATTTTTAGTCATGGAATCAGAATGAATTTTTGTTGCTAATTGCCAGCTACAGTATCATGGCCTGTAAATTCACTGATAGCTGTAATATAATGACGCAAAGAGCAAAACATGCTATGGATATTATTCGTGTATGTACTTTTTCATGCTATACACTGAAATAATAATAAAAAAAATCTATTATACAGCTGTAAAAAAGAAGTAAAAGTATTTCAAGTATTGAAAGCATTACAGTAGGGATGAAGAATGCGATCACATCTGACATGTTTCTTCTAGGAACAATGAAGCATGTAATCGTAACCAAACTGCTATGTCTGCATCCTAGTGAATACATTGTCTTTTACTATGGACCAGATTGCATCTTTGCCACATACTCTGTGTCAGAATGAGCAAGCTGAGAAGTGCTTTGATGGTTACATATGTTGTTATTGTGCAGTTCCAACTAACAGTAATTTCACAAGAATGAACTCTCAGTCTATTTAAATAGGTGCACTGCAGTCAGTGCAACCTCTTTGCTGCTCAGCATATGTCTTATTTTAGGCTTTACGTCTCACCATGATAGTTAAACCTTGTAGTTTTCACTGCAGAGCTTCCTCTATGGAAGCAAACGTACCTATGAAAGCTAGAGCTAGCACTACATATAGAGGAAGCATCATTTTAATTCTGAGGCAGGACAAAGCTTTAACTTCATTTCTTGGCTTGCTCCTGTCAACCATAGATTCAAATACAGTCTTTGTTCAGTGAGAAACCAGGAGCAGCAGCCAGAAGAGTAGATGTGGTTAACAGTTGACATCACTGTTTCTGATCCACGAGTCATTGAACACTCACCAATAGCAGAACTGTGAAATAAGGCTGATAGTGCTCTCATGTGGTGCACAATACTGACAGTTATGCAATGAAAGGCTAAGAACAAGCTATTCTCAACTATCACCATCTGAACTCCAAGGCACTGCAGTCCAGCTAGCTAATAACTGCTAGAAACAGGAAAAAAAAAAGCCAAAACAAAATCAGATAAACAAAGAAAGACTTCTCAATACTTTTATATATACCATCTTGTGTACCGAGTACTGTTAATAATTTTTTTGGGTTATGATATTTCCAAAATTCACAGTCAATAAAAAAGCAATGTTGAGTGAAGAATGTCTTCAGACAATATACACAGCATATCTTATATTCAGTTCTTTTTTGAGTGCATCCTCAGTAAGTTTGCTGACAACACCAAGCTGTGTGGTGGACATTGCTGGAGGGAACGGATGTCATCCAGAGGGATCTGGACAGGCTGGAGAGGTGGGCCTGTGAGAACCTCATGAAGTTCAACAAGGTCAAGTGCAAGGTCCTACACATGAATCAGGGCAACTCGAGGCACAAATACAGGCTGAGTGAAGAATGGATTGATAGCAGCACAGAGGAGAAGGGCTTGGGGTGATGGTTGATGAGAAGCTCAACATGAGCCGGCAATGTGCGCTTGCAGCCCAGAAAGTGAACTGTATCCTGGGCTGTATCAAAAGAGTCATGGCCAGCAAGTTGAGGGAGATGATTCTGTCCCACTACAATGCTCTCCTGAGACCCCACCTGTGTTCAGCTCTGGAGTCCCCAACACAAGAAGGACATGGAGCTGTTGGAGCAAGTCCAGAGGAGTGCCAAGGAGATGATCCGAGGGCTGGAGCACCTCTGCTATGAAGACAGGCTGAGAGAGTTGGGTCTGTTCAGCCTGGAGAAGAGAAGCCTCCAAGGAGATCTTATTGCAGCCTTCCAGTACTTAAAGGGGGCCTACAAGAAAGAAAGCTGGAGAGGGACTTTTTCCAGGGCCATGTAGGCAAGGGCTTTAAACTGAAAGAGGGGAGATTAGATTAGATATAAGGAAGAATTTTTTTACAGGGAGGATGGTGAAACACTGGAATAGGTTTCCCAGTGGAGCTGTGGCTGCCTCATCCCTTGAAGTGTTCAAGGCCAGATTGGATGAGGCTTTGAGCAATCTGGTGTAGTGGAGGGTGTCCCTGTGCGTGGCAGGGGAGGTTGGAACTGAATGATCTTTAAGGTCCTTTCCAACCCAAAATATTCTATGATTCTATGATTTTATGAATATACAGAAGTGTTCTTTATATATATAGAGTAACTGTTTGAAAATATTGATCTGCATTGTTACTTTACTTCAATTTAATGGATTCACCATGCAAGGCTCCTTAAGGGTATTTGGTCAATATTCTTTAAGCTCAATTTTTATTTTTTGTTTTTGCAAAAGAGCTAGTCATTTCCACAACACTAATGCAATGGCACCACTGCCCCAGAGCAAGCTTTCCTGAAGTAACCAGTTCTGGGAAGAGAATTGAGGTTCAGCATGTTCCTCAGATCTGACTCCACTTGTTTGTCACTTTAAGGACAACTTGAATTACCTGAATTCAGGTTTACTTCAAATCCCATTTGCTCTAGGAGTAAGCACATCCTCTTAGGAAGCTTCTGAGCATTTGTTTTTGCCAGAAGTCAAATATGTGAAAGCACCAGGGGGTATATGCAGGACACAGATAGGTGGTCTGGGAAGAAACATATGTATTGAAGCTTAAGAGCAAGGAAAGGTACTCTTTTCCCTTCTCTGAAACCAGTGCTGGTTTCAAGGATAGTCATGGAATTATGTCTCAAAGGTATCTGTAAGGTTGTTTCTCCATCAGAGTAGAAGCTAATGTGTCTAAAGGATTAATGTACTAGCCATCATATTTGAGAGGTCCTGGCAGTCTGGTGAGGTTCCTACAGATTGGAAAAGGGTGAACATAACTCCCATCTTTAAAAAAAGGGACCAAGGACAACCCGCGAAACTACAGACCAGGCAGCCTTACCTCTGTGCCAGGTAAAATCATGGAACAGATTCTCCTGGCAGCTGTACTAAGGCACGTAAAAAATAACCAAGTGGTTGGTGACAGCCAACATGGCTTCACTAGGGGCAAGTCATGGATGACTAATTTAGTGGCCTTCTATGACAGAGCTACAGCGCTGGTTGACATGGGTAAAGCAATGGATGTCATTCTCCTGGACTTGTGCAAGGCGTTTGATACTGTCCCACATGACATCCTTGTCTCTAAAATGGAGAGACATGGATTTGACAGATGGACCACTTGGTGGATAAAGAACTGGCTGGATGGTCGCACTCAAAGAGTTGTGGTCAATGGTGCGGACTACATGGAGACCAGTGTCAAGCGGTGTCCCTCAGGGGTCTGTTCTGGGTCCAGTGCTGTTCAACATCTTTGTCAGAGATATGGATGACAGCATTGAGTGCACCCTCAGTAAGTTTGCCGATGACACCAAGTTGTGTGGTGCTGTGGACTCTCTTGAGGGAAGAGATGTCATCCAGAGGGACCTTGATAGGCTTGAGAAATGGGCCAGTGCAAACTGCATGAGCTTCAACAAGTCAAAATGCAAGATCCTTCACCTGGGTCGGGCCAATCCTAAGCACAAATACAAACTGCGCACAGAGTGGGTTGAGAGTAGCCCTGAAGAGAAGGATTTGGGGGTGTTTATAGATGAGAAGCTCAACATGAGCCAGCAGTGCGCTCATGCAGCCCAGAAGGCCAACCGCATCCTGGGATGTATCAAGAGAAGCGTGGTCGGCAGGTTAAGAGAGGTGATTCTCCCCCTCTACTCTGCTCTTGTGAGACCCCACCTCGAATACTGCATCCAGTTCTGGTGTCCCCACCATAAGAGAGACATAGATCTGTTGGAGCATGTTCAGAGGAGGGCCACAAGGATGATCCAGGGGTTGGAGCACCTCTGCTACAAGGACAGGTTGCGGGAGCTGGGATTGTTCAGCCTTGAAAAGAGAAGACTTTGGAGGGACCTAATAGCTGCCTTCCAATACCTGAAGGGAACCTACAGGAACGTTGGGGAGGGACTTTTTACAAGAGTGTCCCCTGATAGGACAAGGGGAAATGGGTTTAAGTTGAAGGAGAACAGATTTAGATTAGATCTTAGGAAGAAATTCTTCAGTATGAGGGTGGTGAAGAGAAGACAACTTGCCCAGAGAAGTTGTGGATGCCCCCTCCCTGGAGGTGTTCAAGGCCAGGTTGGACGGAGCCTTGAGTAGCCTGGTCTAGTTGAGAGGTGTCCCTGTCCATGACAGGAAGGTTGGATTAGATGATCTCTGAGGTCCCTTCCAGCCTATGCCATTCTATGATCCTATGATTCTATGAATAAATGTTACCTTGTGCTGTATGGTCATATTAAGCATGTATATATGGTAATCTGGAATTCTCTAAAACTGTTAAGATATGGTTTCAACAAATGTTTGTATATGTGAATTTGAAATTTGTTTCTTTAAGTATGTACATCAGTAAACCTTAGATCTCATAACACAGAAGCATCTTGGCTATATTTTTTCAAACCCTCAAGCTAATCTCCAAAAATGTTTTCTCCATCTGTTCATTATTAGTAAAGACTACCATTCCATCGTAATTTTCCAGCAGAGGAGAAATAACATCACATGAGCTACTGGCACTGTGGGATTCAAGAATGTCTGTAACAGCCTTTCAGTCTTTACACAAAAGTGATATCATTCATAGTGCTTAAAAATATACCAGCATCCATTTTGTTTAAGAAGTACTATCTTCTTATTATTTAAATGTCTAAGACACATCTCAGAACCGCACAAAATTTTGCCTAACTTTGCTTTCACATCACATTCAGTAGTAACTAGCAATCTTTCCACTCTTTTCTTTCTTTCTTTTATTTTGGTATTTCATTACCTTAAATACTTATCACTGTCTTTTCTTTAATCTTGGTTACTGTTTTCCTTTTTCTAGTCACACACTATAAATTTTGTTTATTACTTCTGTCTCAATTTTAATAAGAAGGTAAAGGACTGCCAATATTAATTTCCTATCTCAGTAATTCTAGCGCTTGTCTCATTCACACTGTAATAATTTTCTGTAAGACTTGTGAAAGCTGCTACTGTTTTGAGATAATAGTAAGTCAGATTTTGCACATTTTTAGTTTTAGAAGAGGTTAAGCTTAACAAGCATCACTGAAAGCCAGTCTCTCTTAGCACAGTTGCAAATACAAGCATGTGAAACCCAATGCTTACAAACAGAAAGATTCAGAAAAGCTGAGCAACACTTCAAAGACAGCATCACCGGCAAAACTTGAATTGAGGGATTGCCAGTTCCCAGCCCCATGCATAGTCTATTGAGGCTTGCTGCCTACTGCAAATGAACATTGTTTCCCTACCCTGATTAAAGCAACCTCAGTAAGAACAGGCAGGAACAAGCAGACCTTGAAGCTCCCCATGTAGTAAGGAAATCAAACTGGAATATTGAAGATTAAAAAGTAGGTCAGACTTAATAAATGCATTTTTAAGTAATCCACACTTTAAATCCTGATATGAAATGGATGAAATTTCTACTCTGTTCCAGTAACCAGATTCACCCTGGTGCTTTTATTATGCTAAAATTCTTGTGCACATAGAAATGGCTTATGCATATTTGCATCAAAAAAGAAAATGAAAGAAGCTGCAAAATTAAACTCCCAATTCTAAATATGAAAACTGCACAGCAAATGTTGGAGCAGGGCCAGAAGTAGTGAGAACAGACACTTCTACCTAGCACATATTATATGCGGAAAAATCATGACCTTACCTAGGAACAGTGGAATTGTCCAACATACTCCTTACTAACCTTCCTTCCTCAACGGCAAATGAAAAAGGATTTCTTCTATTGCGTGCAGGACAATACCTTTCATTCACTATTAACAGACTATTTTTATGGTTTGTGTTTTATGACTGAAATATAATGTATAATCAGCTGCTCCACAGATCTTGCCTTGCGCTGGAAATGGCTATAAATTGTAGCAGTTCTCAGTGCTGAATCTGCCTCTGGGTGTTGACACTGGAGCTGCTCCACCTTTGCTTCTTATGCCAGATATAATGACAAAATATCCTGCTGCTAATGCCAGATATCAAAGAAGCAGAAGCAGTAGAAGGATGGCAGCACACTCTTACTTGGAAAAGCAAAGGCTTTGAAACATAGCTGTGCTCCATGCTGCAAAAACATGATCTGATGAGTTTCCATTCCTCTTTCACCTGCCCACAATTACAAATTAAATCAGTGCTCAATGTTTTTTTATACTTAAATACAAGTCCTCAGCTCTCTCAATCGACCTCCCAGGTAGTTCATGCAGGTGTTCTACATCATACTTTCGCCTTTTACTTTTATAACCAGACACTGCTTCTAAAGATACCTATAACTTTTAAAACCAGTGATGTCACTAGAGAAATTCATAGTAACAGCAGCCAGAACAAAAAATGGTCTAGTTGTCTGCCTATTATTAGGAGCACGTCAGAAGCTTGTGATGCTTCCACAGGCACAGGAGGGCTGGTACTCCCTAACAAGTAGGAGGGATCCCTCACACATCACACTCAACCAAGACATGCACTGTGTCCTCACCTTCACTGAGCTCTTTTCTTATTTTATGGAAAATATGGATTGCTTTCACCTTCATATAGATATACATCTCTATATACATACACACAAACATATATGAGAAAATTCATTAGTACCAAGATACATAAAAGCACTAAAAGTCAATCATTTGCACACCTAAATGGTTAGACTGGCACTTCAAAGTTTTTTTGAATACTTGCATCCTCTTAGGCAGTTTGTTGGCACATATGGTGAGTTAAGCATGGCTCAAGGACCATTCTTAGCAGGGATATGCAGATGACATATTGTGGAAGGTAAAATAGGATGGACTATGGTAGCAAAGCAATTATTATTGAGGCCAGAGAATAAGTCCAAAGACCATTTGATTTACTAGTACACAAGTCACGTCTGTGCCTCAAAGACAGCCCAACCATTATGAACTTCAGGGAAAAGACACTTAAACAAATGTTTTTCACTTTTGCAGATACTATGAGTAGAACCTTTTCCTATCTCATCCTTCCTATGCTGGAGCTCTAGTCAAGTCTCTACTCTTATCACCAGAATTTTCAACAGTGTTGAACAATGTTTTGGCAGGCACCTAGCTCCCATAGGAATGGATATAGCATATAGCGTGCAGCTCTAGAGACTTTTTTTTTTCATATTTACAGTATTATCCCATTTAAATTAATGGAGTTTGGGGGGCATTAAATATGTATTTATGTATACATATATGAAATCAATCCAAACATCGTTAACAGCCCATACATTTCCATTGACTTTAAGGGTAATCCAGCAGCTCTCCAGTAAGACTCAGTCCCTTGAGGGATAGTTATGCAGAGATCTTCATAATCTACACGAGTTTAGATTTCCCAAATTTTGATCAGTTGATGCCCACATTTTCTCAACAGGGAAATGAGCAATCAGATATTTAGGGTTTCCAAAACCTTCCCTGCCTTTTATAAACACAAGTTTGGGAATTATTAGAACAACTACCCTTTTAGACATAGATAGCTGAACAGGCCTCAGACTAAAATGCTACCATAGAGGGAAGATCTTGAAATAGATCAGACATTACAGCAGCTATACACAAGAGGAAGTAGGTAAAATATTTCCCATGCTAGCAAAGCCTGATGTGAATCCTTAACAATTTGTAATATTTGGTCAATATTTAAGCCTCCTTTCTTCCATCAAGACTATGTTGACTAATATCTTTGATAGAATTTAAGACTATAGATTACTGAAAACATTTGTGAGGGAAGCACGTCACGGTTATCATTTTTCATAAAGAAGCCAGTGTTGAGGTGAAGCTTTTTTCTTTTCTTCCTTTTTGTTCAGTGTGAAATGGTGGAGGCATTGGGAGGGGATCAATGACCCACTGTGGCTATTATACCACGGCAATATGCACAGAAAGCATAGAGTGCTCTGAGTAGGGTCTTGAGCAAACCCTTCTCTTTGTTGCTGTTGTCCCGACGTGGTGGAGTGTCCTTGCTGCAGAAAGCCCAGCAGGGGCCAAGGACAGAGGCAGCTCTGACACTGCAGGTCGCAGCAGGGTGAAGTGTCGTGCCGAGCTCAGAGACCATGGCTGTCACTCAAGGAATCATTAGCAATGAAAGAGGCGGTGAAGCTTGTTGTGTTGTCATCACACTGTAAGAAGGTTGGCTGCAGCCCAAATTAGCTTGCTTAGGGAGTGTGAATCAAAATGACATGTAATCTGAATGTTAATGAAAATTTTCTCTTGCTTTAGACTTCAGATTCTGTCCAGAAAGCTGTCATCTGGAAGACATTATCTTTCTCCCTTCCTCTTGCTCTCTTCTTAGGATATGTATTAGCAAATATATATATGAAAAGTGGAACTATTTATTTCTCATAAAACCTGTGCTGCTTAGATCCCAGTTTCCAGACCACTGTATTGTTTCCAGAAATGGCCCTGTGCCGTTAGGAGTTTTTGAACCCATATTGTAGCAAATGAAAAAGGAAATCAGTACAGAAAATGCCCTGCTTCTCAAGCGAGATAATTGCACGGGTTTCATAGGCAAATAAATGTCATAGTTCTAAGTGCTATTGTACAGTGGTGCAGCTGCACCATCACAGAAGGTTCCCGTTTATGTTACCAGAGGATCAGACTGTTTAGATGTTATTTGTGATATTCATCCATGTTAAACTGCATCAGTGAAAGTCACGTTATTCCACTCAAGACAATAGAGTTACTCCAATGCAAAACCAGCCTACAGTGATGGAAATTAAGGGGAAACCTTTAATGTATACAGTCATCCATTTCCTGACTAACATGCAGTTATATCGCTCACCACTTGGCAAGGAGCATAGTTAATTTTAATTTGTATCCGTTTTTCTAACATCTATTAGAGACCTCGAGGTCTACTGAATTCAGAAGTCCTCTTCTCTCCCTCATGCACTTAAAAGGCAGCTGAAAAATCGGATCTCCTGTCACACAGTGCCCACTGCATACTTGTGTTCTTCACCCTATGTTTCAAGGAAGTTGCTGTGCATGCTACAAAGCAAATAACAAATAATCAATAATTATAAAAGTCTCTTTCTTATCAGAGGCGAGAGAAAATGAATTACTAGTTTGAGAGACTTGAGATCATAAAACGGTAAACACTATTGGTCTAATTCATAATGGAGTCAGTTAACTATCCAAATGCCCTTTCCAAATAAACAGACAGGCAGATTCCGTCTTAAAAGAGAATATGAATGTCTGAACCTAACAAAAGTAGTCTCAGCAAATTCAGACAGACTTTTCAACTCGGAAATGCGAACACAGTGCTATTACTGAGAGACAATTCAACATTTGTAAAAGAATTAGGACAATTTGTTTTTTCTAAACATATTATTAGCCCAAAAGAATTCAGATTTTAATAAATATAAATACTTAAAGAAATCTTGGGGGACTTTGAAGATTCTGCATTTGGGCTTTTTTTCAAGTTACATATTTACCCTTTCAACAAAGTTGGTTGTAGAAATAATTTTTTCTGCATTTGAGACAGTAGCACACACAAGAACGAATGTAAAACAGGCTGAAGTCAATCGGGACTATTCCAGTCTGGAAAGGATGTCTGTATCCGCTTAAAGTTGAATTTCTGATTCCGTGTTATGCTTAGTCAGTATGTACACTGTTATATTTTCAAATATTGAATCAAGAAGTTGGACTGAAATACAAAAGAAGACTTAGGTAGCTACCAAAATTTCAAGCGTGTTAGGTCAAAAATCTAAAACCATAAAGTTTTAAGTCCTCCTGAGAGATGTCTACATTTTTATAGGCAAGTAAGGTTCCCTGGGCTGCCAGACATGCACAGCTGCCCATCTCCTCCACTTTTTACATGGGATACATCATATGTTCTCTGAACAAACCCAACTCTACAGAAACAAGAATTGAATTAGGAGAAAGAGGCATGTACATCACTTAATGAACTGAGTTTGCAAATCTTTGAGCACATAGAACAATTCCTGAGAATAAAATTTCATTACTCTGTGTTCATTTTCTCAATAACAATAAAACTAGCTTAACTGCTTTCCTCACTTCATTGTGATATCTGCTTATCCTGGTGCAATTATTTGCAGGAACACACGATAAACCAGAACAATGAAATGACCCAAATAAAACACAAACATGAACTCTTTGGGGAGCTCTTTTTTAGCCCACATCATTCACTGAGGTTGTCTCCAGGACAATGTACAAACAGCTTCATCAGCATAGCAGTAAACTTTGATACAACCGTGTAGAAAATATCAGACAAACATTTGTGGGACAATCAGTTTATAAAAAGTCTTTAAATATGTTCTTGATACTTCCTGCAAGAGAGAGCACTGTTAAGTGAACCAGACTTTCATAAAATAGTAGTTTCTCCCGAGCACAAACTCATATAACTTCAGCTCTCTCTTCCTCCTCTTCCTTTGAAATACATCATTAGAAGGAAAACACCTTTAATGTCCATGCTGACAATGTATTTCTTAGTAAGCCAGCGTTTATTTGCTTCTGGTCTCTTAGATCAGCAGTTTTGCAAAATCTGATCAGTGACACCGACTGGAAATGCAGAACACTTGACATTGGTTTTAGGACAAACTGCATTCTTGTGGTTTCATACTTAAAAATTTATTTCTTTTTACTGTTAAAATATAGTCAGTAGGTGTTATTTGATCCCTAATACCAAAGCCACATCACTAGCTTGTGAATCACTTTCACACTAACCTGTAAAAACATTTCTGTCCTCTGGTACCTCTTGTGTGTGGGAAAGGGAGGAGTTGTTTCCTCTATTGCTAAGGGCAAACACTGTTGAAACCCCTAGTAGAGTTCATTCTGTTTTGTAGTTCTTGTGCAATGTCTAGATGTAGTGATATGGAGCTTAGATGTCATGATCAGATAAATTTGAAAGGGTGCCAAATTAAGAAGTAATGTATAAGGAACTGTAACTCAGGCTTGCTTCCACTCACTTAGGTCTAATTACAGCCACTTTACTGATGTGAAAGGTAGTCTCATTATAATTTACGTGCTTAGAAGCCGGAAGAAAGTGTAACATAAAAGAGATTGGTTACTTAATTTCCACCTTCCTATAGCTCCTCAGCATGTCATTTAGACTAACTGAGACTCCTTAACACATGGGTAGAGCTGGAGTAAGTGAGTCTTAAATAAGTGAAGAAAACCTAATTTATAACACTTTAAACGTCATTTTTAAAGCGGGACCACTGTATTTAACAGATGTATAAAGACTGTACAGAAAACGCTGTTGTAAAGTTAAACAGTTTGTGATGACTGTTCGCAACTTGAATAATTTCTATGTTAAGGAATGCCAGGGTTGTTTTTCACATAGGCAACCTATATGCCCACGTGTACAGCCATACTGAGCAGAGAAGAGAGGGCTCCTGTGGAAAAGATGATATACAACCACAAAGGGAAATTTAATGTATCCAAGTAAGTGAAGACTTAAAGTTGTACAAAAGCTGGAAACATATCCTAGCCTTCATATGCTTGATTATGGAATATTAGGAAACAGTACATTTTTGTGATTATACATTAATTTCCCTTTTTGTAGTGCTAAGAGGAAACCCTGACTGTGTGAAACCTCATCCCAGTATATGATATCCTATTATTGTAGTGCACTGCCACTCGAAGTAGTTTGCCATTTAAGTGAGAGCCCAGCGTGCATAGCTCTCTTCTCTGCTTATTCTCTTGCTCTGGACAGTCACAACTATTTCCACCCACACACAGAGCAAAAGTGTCATTACACAGGCTTGGAGATGGCGATGGTTCTCTGAAGCAGAAGGTAAAACAAAGAATAAAGTTTACTGTTATCTCCCCTTCCTTTCCTCACCTTCGAAAGAGCTTCAGCCCCTTATGTTGCCCTAGCCTGAAAAAGAGAATGAGCCTTTATGGCAGAGTTTAATGGAAAGAAGTAATCTGCAGTGCATGGAATAGCCCCAAACAAGCCCTGTACCATCTGATATCTTCAGAGGCTGAATCTGTACCAGAAATAAAATGGGTCACAACTTATTCTAATGCCCTGTCACTGCATAGTTTGCATCTCCTCAGCTAATGTATCTTGTCCCCAGAAAGAGGTGGTACCCTTTACACTGCTTGTTGAGAAGAAACCTTGGTGTGTACTCTCCCCCAAAACCACAGCTAAGCTCGGTCTGGAAGGATGATGATTGTCACAAGGCAAAACCTTGTGAGGCAGCATCTCTGTTAAAAGTACAGATAACCAGAAGGCAAGGGTCAATCTTATTGCTTACTGGCTTTTTTATTATTATTATTTAGGATAGGTTTAGTCAAAATGTGACTGGAGAAGAAAGGCATCTGGTCTTCTCCCTTCTGTAGTCTCTCAGCAAATCCTGGGAACTTTTAACATTCTGCTGCTGCTGCTCCTACTGCTGCTAAGGCAGTAATATGACCTCAGCCTTTGAATGTTCCTATATTTAGCCGTTATTTTGAAACATTGCCAAAGCATGCCAAGGAGTGCAAACTAAAGCAATGCTGATATAAAACTCAGCAGCAGCTCACTAGAGATTCATAGCATTAAAAAACCAGCCCCTTACTTCTTCCTTCCTGCTTCCTTAGGCCTAAGGGGATTTCTTTAGGTGGCAAAGCATTGCACCTGTAAGACCTTCAATGAAAAGGTAGCAAGAATCATTTATGAAGGAGAACAGTGGGCAACTTGAAAAATAGCTTCTACTTGTGTAATCTACGTCTGCCTTTGCCAGGTAACGCACAGATCCTTGACCTGTGACAGCTGTCAAAGCATCTTAAAATTACAGAGCAATGCAGGAGAACTGAGAATCAATATCAATGCATCAGCCAGCACTGTGCTGCTGTAAGAGTCATCTCTCGGGAAAAGTATATCATATGTGCATCTGGTCAAATGTTTTGCTTTTAGTTCTCTCCTTAAGCAAATCATTAGGCAGAAGTATGAAGTTTTGACTACCCCTGACTATTTCAGGTTATTTTAACTTAGGTGCACTTTTCCCAAATTCACTGCACCTCCTGGAAATCGTGTACGGTGTAGTAGAAATCCCTGCCACTATCTCAAGCCCACACTCATCGCACATAATCATTAGAAATATGCCTATACAAAATCGTTTCATAGTCTGTGTGGAGATAACGTGTGAGGGAATGGGGGTCACATACCGTCCAGTATGACCTCATGCCATGTCACCTCAGGTTTCAGTGCAGTTAGTCAGAGGCACAAACTGGGAGCTGAAGGTCAGTTTACACTGGAAGGATATGACTCAGTTGTCCGTAATTACCAGGTTTTATGTCATTGCTGAGACTGTCTTGTTTGCAGAAACTGCTGATGCAGATTAATACAACACAAGGAAATTTTGCATTAGTAGAAAAAAATACAGGGTGGAGTTCTTTAGGGCCTCTATTTTATCTGCTGTTTCTGCATGGACACTTGGAGCTGAGCAGGTATATTCAGAAACAAGATGAGATCCAAAACATATGATTTGTTTAAAAGTAGGTGTACAACATTTCCTAGAGGTTAATAAAAGCTTACTGAAACACTCTGATAATTATAAATCTTTTTTTTTTTTTTTTTGCAAAAGATTAAACAAGTTCTAAGGGTTCACTAGAAGAGACTGAACATCCAAACCATTTGCACATGCTGTCTTAACTGCCTCCTTTTGAAAACAAAGAGTATCTCTGAGGCACTTGTGAGTGTCAATAACATTTCCAGTCTGACTTGAAAGAAACACCTTTTATTTGTGAAATACACATTCTTGATATATTATTCTGAAATTAAACAGATCTGCTATCAACGTACTTAAATCAACCTTTGATTTTTAAAATTTAGCCAGTATGTTTTTCCAGTTTTCTTTCCAGAATTCAAAGGAATTTGAATAAATATGACCTGTTATTTGCACTCAGATCCAGAATAAACCTCTCCTGCATCTGAAAAGAAAAGGTTTGGGTCCAGCCTCCCCAAATGATGCATCCAATTAAATCTGAAGTGTGCAGTTCACAAATTATGGAAGAGAGCTTCCTCTGAAAACTACAAAAACACCTAATGTTATAACTGTTCATATGGCACAGTTCATGGTATGCAGTTTCTCTCTAATTTTAGTTTTCTTGATAAACATCACTTTTCCAATTCAAATTGCATTCTTTTATTTAATGTGAATAATCCATCCTTTGCTCAAAATATTGAAAATAAATAAGTAAAAATGTCTCAGTTTTTATCTCCAGCATTAATTTGGAGCAGCAAAATGCCATTAATTATATCAGACAATTCAAGAACCAACAACTTCTTTGATATTTAGGATTAAAAAAAAATCACAACTGGATGGTTTGGTGGTCAAAATACACCCACACACCCTTCTGCCAATTTATTACCAATTGCGTGTCTGTGTGATAGACAAAAAATATACAAGATATCCTGCAACTTTCAAATTTTCTGATTTCCTGTATTGTTAGAGATTACCTTCTTCCTTCTTTACTTGCTATCAAACATACTTCTGGCCTCCATGCACATTTCTCAGCCTTATATATACAGCAGCTTCATTTGATGTCTTCAAATGCCTACTCTGGATGTTTAAAAGAAGAAAACTTCTGAATGTTAAAGAGATATTTGGAGACACTCTCAGAACTGGGAGCCATTCAACATACTATTAATTATTTGGGTGCTTTAAAAGAAAGATTTAATATTGCTCAATATAGTTCCCAAAGCTCACTGGTCACTTATGCTGGGTTAGGCTACATTCTGTCTAAAAGGTTGGGAAAAAGAGCTTAAGGTCAATGAGCTTTTACATCCTTGCAGAGTGATGGAAGCTGTCGCAAGGCAGGGGCTGCTGCACCAAGAATCACTCAGAGTTCTGCAAGTCAGCACAGAGGTAGATGGTCAACGGGCAGCGTGAGTCTGGGAGAAAGAAGTATTCCAGGGGTTGAACAAAGAGAAAAGAGAAACTCACAAGAACCAAATTAGCATCCACACTTGCATTCATCTTCATCAACAGGCGTAGGTTGCATATGCATCTTTTTTCTTAGTTCAACAGGTGAGAATAGCCAAGTAGCCAAATATTTGGACTATTATGTCTGATAAATGTGTCTAGTTACTGTGTTTCTCTCCTGTATACTTATTATGCAACCTTTCTCCTTAGTAAAGAAGGTCAAGGCATGTTTTTGTTGCCTTTGCAAATTTTCAAGACAAATATAGCAAAAAGAGCTTTTATTTTTTTCTCTTAGTTTTCTTTTCTGATGTTTCCAAAAGCCAAAAGGAAGTATCACTGATAGTTGCGGTTGATTGGTTGGGTTTTTTTTTTAGATTTTGAATTTTCTATTGGAAATTTCCATTTAAATAAAAAGTTGCTTTAAAAGAAAACCCAAGCAAAATTATTTTTCGGGGGGGAGGGGGAGGGTAGTTGTACTTCTTTGATGTCAGTTTTAGGACCTCTCAGATTAACTTTGATCATCTTGGTAGCCTCACTTAAATCCAGCACACACAAATATAACCAAATGCAACTTTGATTCACTCTCTCTCAAAACAAAAACAAAAAACCAAATAAACAATAAAAAATGGTCATGTCTTGTAAAACAGAGTCATAAAGCATAATAACTAGAAATGTTAACAGATGAGAAACGAAGGGAACCGTTCTAAGAATCTATTCTCCTTGACAAGTGGTATTTATTTAAACAGTCTTCTTGCTTCAATCTCCTGACTATTACACAAATATTTTATGCTCTAGTCGTTTTACAAGTGCATTAGCTCTGAGGAGAAGTGTAGTACTTTTATTAGTGCTCTATGAGACTGTTATAAAAAAAACCCATCTGGGAGGTTTACATTTTATATCTTCAGCTCTACTAATTATTCTCTAAGGGATTAATTAGAGTAACTTTTTTAGCTTTCCAACAAGTTTACACTCACATTTATACTGAGTTAAGAAACAGCTTGCATTGTGATCACAGAAAAATTGTTTGTTTCTTTAATATATAGACCTGCTGATAAGGGCTTGCAGAAGTTATGTTTAAAATAAATCTACATGCCAACATAACAGTTTTAAAAGGAACACACTCAGGTTTCCACTTGTTTTTGTCCTCTGAGTTCTCTGGGCAAGGATAATTATTTATAAATAATATAAAGAAGCAGTTGAATGTAGTTAGAAGCCATCCATGTTTATGATATGCTCTGTGTAAGAGGATCTGGTTACTCAATCAGTTTGCAAAGGTATCTTGCACTTATCTAACATTCTGTTAAGTGTCTTTGCTAGCGTTCAATCAAATTGTACTTTTCAGACTACCACAGAATAGGCCTAATTAAAAAATAATCTCCTACCTTCACCCCATGACTGAAGTCTTCAGCCAAATTTCAGAAATAATTTGTTGAGATCAGAGTGTTAGGTCTGTATTAGACACTGAAACATCTAACCCATGGTCTGATATTCATACTTCTAGGTACAAATTTGGACTCCTAGCTCAGAGTCCATATTTCCAGAGAAGCTTGCTGAAATCTCTATCTCTAAAAAAAATTCTTGAATGCTATACTCGTTTGAAGCATGATAGGGATTTAAAGAGGGGAAGGTAATATTAACCAAGAAAAAAGATGCTAACATTCAGATATCAACAACAAAACTGTCTGTTGGAAATGGTCCCTGACTGTGCTAGGTCCTAACCTGTGCCCAGCATTAATTTGGGACTGTGCTGGTTGGCCTGGGCCAGGACCATACTTGGGATCATTCAATCAAACAGCATAAATTCTAGAGTTAGTTTTCACTAATATCTGTGTAGACTCTATGAAACACCCTCCAGTCACTGGTCAACCAACTTTATTCATAGTAATATGAATAGTTCTTTTTCAGATGGTAAACTAACTCCACTTTTAAGAGGATTAAAAAGTGAGTTCCCATTCTCGAGTCTTCTCTTATTTTCCATTGTTTATGAGAGAGATGGTAGTCAATGTCTGTCATGAGTGAACCCTCTGCCAAACTGAGGATATCAAGGTACCAACTGACAATCTAACTCTTGCAGCTTTGTTGAGGAAAGGTCTCATTATTCCTGGACTTCCTTGTGATCACGACATCTGACTCTTTGATAACAATCCAGTGCCCTGGAAAAGTCCATCAGTTCTTTGCTTGCCAAACAGGTGTGGCAATAACACACAATTTAATGCTGAAGTAAAATTAAGATGATTCTAAAAAATTGTCAACTGAAAAAAGCTAGATTCAACATTTCAAACCAGGTAAAAGTCAATGACAACAGAAATTTACTTTATGTCTATCCATATTATAATTTAACTTCAGGATTTTCTGTATGTTCATTAGGAAATCTGATAATCCCTTAACCATAACAACTATACATCGGAACAGCTGATGAACCTGGATATAGCCTTCAAGGACGGACCTCATGAGTAAGGGCATCCTTTATCAATCTCTCTAGTCACTGAGGATCTCACTGAGTGTATATGCATCCCAGAGGATTTCCTAAAATCTTTACTCTTGAAAACTGCTTCAGTCAAGCTATGACATCTTAGCTGATGAAATGCTGTCTATCACAGTTAACTTTTGACGAGGATATTGCTTCTGAAACACACCTGGAACTTCTCTAGGCATGTTTAATGTCCAATACATGGAGAAAAAAATAAATACATGCAAGTATATCTCCTCTTGTAAAACTGGTGGTCAGTGTAAATGACTGATTTGTCATGGTCATTTCATTTTCACACAGAGCCTATTATAATATACAGTTTGACAATATTATGTAAATATTTTTAGTGGGAAAAAATCTCTACTCCATTGTTAAGCCCATAAAACATATGACTGCATTGGTAGGATGATGGTGTGTTTAAATTAAGCAGTACCCCTAATGTAATCTACTGGATTTCTGGAGGACCACCTCATGTTCTGACCAGTCATACTACTTGAACATTAAAATGTTTGCAATTTTCCACAGTGAGTGAAAGTCTGCTGAAAGCAAAGTAACTTTTGCTCACAATGTTTTTATTGTCATTTTGAGACCACTGGAACCAAGACACAAGAATAAGTGGGTAGATTTTAAAGCAGGTTTTGTTGATGTTTGATCATAACAGGTAGAGATATCATATGGGTTTTTTAAGTCAAAGATCAAGGATGTAAGCCAGATGTGTAGAAGTAAAGATTCTAGCTGAGGTAAAGTTTACCCTCTAAAGTGGTAAGAAACAAGACTAACATTAGTACCAGCAACTAAGCAGTAAAAATTTTTTAAATTTTAAAAAAATTAAATTTAAAAATTTTAAAAAACAAACAAACAAACAAACAAACAAACAAAAACTGACCGATTGATCTCTATGGCTCTTTGCTGTGTAGGAGCTATTCCAAGGCCAGCCTTCAAATTCACTATCCCTCTACTGCAAGGACAGATGGGAATTATTTGCAGACTATCACCTTGTTCAGGATGGCTACAAGGAAAATATGGCAGGGAGGTACTGATTCTCAGGGCGATTCCGAGCTGCCGGGCATTCAGTTCATATAGATCTAGACACAGCCTATGAAAGCAAGGCCAAGTTTATCTTGCAGACTACCATGTAGCTTGTTCAGAGCTAGTTGACATATTTCTGGTCTTTCTGGTGAGTTAGAGGACAACTCCTCTCTGAAGACTCTTTTTTCTTCACTGAACAATTTTATTTATCTAACACTTTAACTCTTAAGAATTTTTTTTGTTTGTTTGTTTTTTCTAGGAAATCTCAAAGGCTGGTACCTATGGCTTCAACAGCTTTATAGAGGAATTCATGCATTACAGGAAAGTCTCCCTCTGGTGATTCAAACACAGATTTTCACCTTCATGTATTGACAGGTTCTAAAATAGGAGGCAAAACTTGTTTAGGTAAGAGCCTTATTCTGTGGACAAGCATTATATTCTGTGAAGTTTTTCAGTATACTTTTATAGCGTGCCAAAATGCTTATTCTCCTATAAAAACCCAGACACTTCAAATTATTACCTTAGAGTTAGAGGAAACACCAGCTGTCAAACATGAACAAATTGCAACAAGCAATTGCCTAGTCTGGAAAGGCAAGCAAAACACCTCTTTAGATTGTGGGATTCTATTTTTATAAAAGAGATTAGAATCCTCTAAATTTTACCTTACATTTGAATTAGGTAGTGAACACCTAACCACTGGCAAAGCTATGAAAACTTCCCCAAAGTTTAATTGCATGGTATACTTTAGTAAATCCAGTAAACTATTGCAATTAACTCTGCCACTGCATGCAAGAGCCACTGCATGCAAATGCCACTTTTACACTTGACAAATTTGTAAAACCTAAAGATGATGCACTTCATACTTCGCTGTAGAAGAGCTTCCACCCATTAACAGTAAGAGTCATGGTGCTTGAATTTAATTATCTTTAATGTAATCATTTTTCGCCTGCTATAGTTAAGGCAATTTGGATCAATATCCCATGCAAATCATTAAGAGTCCATAGTGTTGCAAACACTGAATCCTCTGAAGAAAAAAACTAATTTGTACCAAATTTTCCACTTTCTCTCACTAGCTGTTTGTAACAGTATTCACTTTGATTTGATTTGATATGAAACTGAAGCACAAAAGGGAAGCCTGCAGAGGGTGGAAGCAGGGACAGATAGTCTGGGAAGAATAAAGAGAAATTGTACAAACAACCAGGGGTAGGTTAGGAAAGCTAAACCCCTGGTAGAATTAAATCTGGCCAGGGACATCAAGGCAACAAGGAAAACTTCCCAAGGTATGTCAGTAATAAAAGGAGGAGTAGGGAAAATATGGGCCCTCTCCACAAGGAAACAGGAGACATGATTACCCAGAATATGGAGGAGGCTGAGGTGCCCAACGACATTTTTTTCAGTCTTCACTGGCAAGTGCTCTAGCCACACTGCCCAAGTCACAGAACGCAAAGGCAGGGACAGGGAGGATGAAGAACCACCCACTGTAGGAGAAAATCAGGTTGGAGAGCATCTAAGGAACCTGAGGATGTAGAAGTCCATGGGACCTGATGAGATGCATCTGTGGGACCTGAGGGACTGGCAGATGATGTTGCTAAGCCACTCTCCATCATATTTGAAAAGTCATGGCAGTCTGATGAAGTTCTCACTAGGTGGAAAAGGGGAAACATAGCCCCCATTTTTAAAAACACCCAGGGAACTACAGGCCAGTCAGTCTCACCTCTGTGCCCAGCAAGATCATGGAGAAGATCCTCTTGGCAACTATACTAAGGCACATGGAGAATAAGGGAGTGATTGATGACAGCCAACATGGCTTCATTACAGGTAAATTGTTCCTGACACATTTGGTGGCCTTCTATGACGAAGTTACAGCATTGGTGGATAAGGGAAGAGCAACAGTCAACATCTACCTGGACTTATGCAAAGCATTTGATACTGTCCCACACGACATCCTTGTCTCTAAGCAGGAGAAACATGGATTTGATGGATGGACTACTCGGTGGATAAGGAATTGGCTGGAGGTTGCACTCAAAGAGTTTCAGTCAACAGTTCAATGTCCAAGTGGAGACCAGTGAGGAGTAGCTTTTCTCAGGGGTCAGTATTGGGGTCCATGCTGTTTAATATCTTTGTTAGTGACATGAACAGTGGGATCGAGTGCACCCTCAGCAAGTTTGCTGACAACGCCAAGCTGTGTGGTGTTGTGGACATGCTGGAGGGAAGGGATGCCATCCAGAGGGACCTGGACAAGCTAGAGATGTGGGCCTGTGAGAACCCCATGAAGTTCAACAAGGCCAAGTACAAGGTCTTGCACATGAGTCGGGGCAATGCCTAGCACAAGTACAGGCTGGGCACAGAATGGATTGAGAGCAGCCCTGAGGAGAAAGACTTGAGAGTGTTGGCTGATGAGATGCTCAACACGAGCTGGCAAAGTGCACTTACAGCCCAGAAAGTCAACTGTATCCTGGGCTGCATCAAAAGAGTCATGGCCAGCAAGTCGAGGGAGGTGACTCTGCCCCACTACAATGCTCTCCTGAGACCCCACCTGGAATACTGTGTTCAGCTCTGGAGTCCCCAACACAAGAAGGACATGGAGCTGCTGGAGTGAGTCCAGAGGAGGGCCACGAAGATGATCCAAGGGCTGGAATACCTCTGCTCTGATGACAGGCTGAGAGAGTTGGGGCTGTTCAGCCTGGAGAAGAGAAGGCTCTGGGGTGATCTTACGGCAGTTTTCCAGTACTTAAAGGGGGCCTACAGGAAAGCTGGAGAGGGACTTTTTGCAAGTGTGTGTAGTGATAGGATAAGAGGTAATAGATTTAAACTGAAAAAGGGTAAATTTTGATTAGAGCTAAGGAAGAAATTCTTCCCTCTGAGGGTGATGAAACACTGGAACAAGTTGCCCAGAGAAGTTGTGGCTGCCCCATCCCTGGAAGTGTTCAAGGCCAGGTTGGCTGAGGCTTTGAGCAAGATGGTGTAGTGAAAGGTGTCCCTGTCAATGGCAGGGGGTTTGAAACTAGATGATCTTTAAGGTCCCTTCCAACCCAAGCTATTTTATGTTTCCCTGATTTTTTAATAAATAACAATATGTTTAATAATATTTGCATAAAGATAGGTGTTTCCTCATCTGATACTGACCCTTGATTAAAAAATAAATTAAATTCTTAATTGAAAGAACAAGTTCTACTCTCTTGTCCTCCTATTGTAAGATACAAGGTAGTAGTTTAATCAGATCTGTCAAGTCTTGCACTTTGCGTTTATCTCAAGGATCCACTCACACAACACTGGCCAGAATACAGCACGTTTCTAATGCAACATCTGTGGCTGTTCTTCCACTGCTTCTAGGCATCTCACAAGGATTTCTACAACATCAGTTGTGTCCAATGAGTGGCTTCTCTAAGAAGGAAACACCACGGTACCGTGAAGCCACCTTGGAGGTCACATACCTTCTAAGAGGACTCTGCAGTCAGAGCAACCCTAGGCCAAGGCACAGATTTAGAGCTGTTTTGTCCAACTGCTTCATGTAAAGCAGCAGAGAAGGTAAAAGGTGCCTTTTCAAAGGAGCCAATACAGGGAAAGATGCACACTCTGTGCACACTCTTCAATGTTATTAGAAGTTAGAGAATATGTCCAAGATATCTTAACCTAAACATATTATTATATTAGTGTTACTATATAAAACTCTTCAACAACAAATACTTATGATAAAGATTTATGACATTTGTACTCTAGATTGAGACTTCCAGTTTTGTTTTGTTTTGGTTTTTTTTATGGAATTCAAAGAAACATTGGATTAATTAGAAAGAAAAATCATATAGCTTTCCACCATTAATATACGTTTTCCTTACATATTTCAGTTCTGATGCGCATATACTTCCTGCAGTCAAAGTCGTAATCTATTATTCAGCGTCCAAAGTGGGGTCATGTTCCTGCCTTGCCTCTCCCAACAGGACAAAGTGTTACACTCACCCTTCAAAGATTGTCTCCAGTCAGAAGCCAGGTGATACCAATCTGGCAGAAGACTAACTGAAGTCTGGTAGATTAATGTCTCCTTCCAGGGAGAAATTTTATCCAAAAATTAGATCCCCAGAGTGTGCTGCTGTGCAAATGAGGCCGCACCTGGAATATTGTGTCCAGTTTTGGGCCCCTCGCTTTAAGAGAGATATTGAGCTCCTGGAGCGAGTCCAAAGAAGGGCGACTAAACTGGTCAAGGGGCTGGAAAATAAAACTTATGAGGAGAGGCTGAGGGAGTTGGGGCTGTTTAGCCTGGAGAAGAGGAGGCTGAGGGGAGACCTGATTACGGCCTATAAATACATGAGAAAAGATGGTGGGGAGGTAGGGGAAGGACTCTTTACATTAGTGATGGGTGATAGAACAAGAGGAAATGGGCATAAGCTTAGTCAGGGGAGATTCAGGTTGGATGTTAGGAAGTATTTCTTCTCTGAAAGGGTTGTCAGCCACTGGAATAGGCTGCCCAGGGAGGTGGTTGAGTCCCCATCCCTGGATGTGTTTAAGAATAGGGTGGATGATCTACTTGGGGATATGGTTTAATGGGGATTAGGGATGGTTGGACTCGATGATCTCTAAGGTCTTTTCCAACCTAGAAATCTATGAAATCTATGAAATCTATGAAATATTGGTAATTCTATGGGTTACCAAGGGAAATAGGTCAAAATGGGACCTGACATTTTATAAAGCAGGAAGATGACTCTTCCCCTTGTATTAGAGACTTGCATATTTTCCTTAAAGGAAGGATGTGCCCTACATTGTTCAATTACAATAACAGTTTTGGCGGTCAGAGGAGCAAAAGGACGCTTCAGTACAGAAGTGGTATTCTGGTAGACTAAATGAGCCAAGTCACCATCGGCCAGAGTGTGAAATCTTGCCATCAGGACAATCTAGAGCATGTTTTTCTGAATGAGTCATTTCAAATTACCTTCCTTTATTTTAAAATTTAGTTTGGAAAATAAATGTTCAAAGAACATTATAGAGTGATACAACCCTCAGGGAGGCAAAAGACACTTCTGCAGTACCAACTTCCACTATGGCACATGAAAAATGTTAACTTAAACCAAGTTGGTTTTCTTCACTCATGACTCAAAATCCTCAGCACCAAGTACATAAGCTACCAAAAATTCAAACGGTTAAAGATACTGTATATATGTGCTTATTCTAACTACCAAATGGATGACTGGGCATAAAAAAAATAAAACCAAATGCTTATGAACTGTCTAAGAGAAAGCGATGCTACCATTTTTATTCCAATTAAAAACCATGTAAAGAAAGAACAAAAGGACCAATGCCCATGCTTTACTGCTTAGACTTCATCAGAAATACGGTTAGAGAGGAACAGACATATCTCCAGCAGACAGGATAGGCCAAAAGAACCTTAGCCAGATGCTTGGAGGAAGCTATATCTACAAGCACTTCAAGAAACTGTTCATCTAAGATCGTATATATGCTGACTTTGTATAGGCCAGTTCAAATTCATTAGTAACTGGGTTAAGGGATAAAAAAAAATCTGTTATGACCCTTTGACAGACATAGTTTAAATCAGTAATATACTTTTTATTTGCTAGCCCTTAATTACAGACATGATATTACTATCCCAATCTTCAAATTCAATATTTTATGAGTCCTTCAAAATAGATCATTTGGTCAGTGAACACAAACACATGCAATTAAAATCACTGAGTATGCAAGGTTTTGTGAAAATGTGTTGAAAATACTGACATGCATTGGAAGACTCTTTAAATTCTTTTTTACTGCTGGGTAGTAATAAAATTGTTGCATACCTTCTGGTATCTCATCTCTTAATCAATATGAATTCCCAGTAACAAGCAATGAATTCCAGCCTAATTGAAACAATTAGCCTAACACTGTTGTCAAGAAAATACACTATTATAAATCATGACATATTAAGTATTAATTTCTTAATCTAATTTGAAGTATGACTGCACACAGCCTCTCCATGATAGTCACTGTTGATAATACAAATGTTGGCTCTAAGCCTGCGAAGCGATCAGTGTGAGTTTATATTGGCACGTAAGGTCTGCACATTTATATTACATTGTAGAATCAAGTGTACAGGGAAAATGGAAATGAAGAAACACTGCAGAGCTTGTTTATAGCTGGCTCTCTCAGTCTGGGAATCTTTTCTGCAGAACTCAAGATCACCTATGTAAAGTTTGGGAAACAAGGCTCAGATGCATGCAGAAATAACTTTTTCAAAGCATCTCTGGGAGCAGAAGCATTGCACCACTGCGAGTCAATGGAAAATGCAATCCTAAGCCATGTAATCACGATAAAAATTGTAGACTGTGTATCACAGAATAACAATCACATAATGATTCATATTGCAAGGGACCTCTGGAAGTCGTTTGGTCCAAACTCCCTGCTCTATCAGGACTACCTAAGGCTGGTTGCCCAGGACTTTTTTTTTAATATCTCCAAGGATGAAGACTCCACAGCCTCCCTGGGCAACCTGTTCTCGATGTTCCATCACCCTCACAGTAAAAAAGTGTTTCCTGATGTTTAGATGGCACCTTCTGTGTTTCAGGTTGTGCCTGTTATCTCTCATCCTGTCACTGGGCACCACTGAAAAGAGCTTGTCTCAGTCTTCTTTGCACCTTCCCTTCAGGTATTTATAGACATTAATAAGATCTCCCCTGAGCCTTCTCTTCTCTAGGCTGAACAGTTCCAGCTCACTCAGCCTTTCCTCATGTGTGAGGTGCTCCAGCCACTTAATCATCCTTGTATCCCTTTGTTGAACTCCCTCCATTATGTCAGTATGTCCATGTCTCTCTCGTATTGAGGAGCCCAGAACTGGACACAATACTCCAAGTATGGTCTCACCAGTGATAAATAAAGGGGAAGGATCACCTCCCTCAACCTACTGGCAGTACTTTGTCTAATGCAGCCCAGGACACCATTTGCCTACCTTGCAGCAAGGGCATATCCCTGGCTCATGTTCAATTTGATGTCCATCAGGATCCCCAGGTCCTTTTCTGCCATGCTGCTTTCCAACTGGGTGGCCTCAGCTTATATTGGTGTATGGAATTGTTCTTCCCCAGCTGCAGGACTTCACATTCCTTGTTGAACTTCACAAGGTTCCCAGCAGCCCATTTTTCCAGCTTGTATCCATTATAAGGAATTTATTACTGTGATAGCCATTTCGATTTTTGTAACTGAAATTAAACTCTTTGTATTTCTTGATCTTTTTTTTTGTGAAAGAAGACAAAAATGCATGGTTTTCTTCTGTTCATGAACAAGAATATTTTCATTTCAATTACTTTCAGTGGGAAATAATTCAAACTGTGAGAAGTGAATAGACTCTTGCCTTTGCAACTTTCATACTATAACAAAGCCTTCTCAGTTTTCAGGAGATGGCAAGCAGGAGTTCTACACACATGCTCAGAGAAAATGATGGAAAGGACAATTATATTTTGTTAACAAACAAATGTTAAGACATAAGGTAAAATTATGCCTGAGTGCACGGAATTTATTTTTTCCAATAAAGATCTAGTAATAAAAAAGATGAAAGACTTATTAGTTGTTCTCAGTGGAAAAGTGATTTGTATTTTTTTATTATACAGTACAGATTGCTCTTCAGTAACATGTAAAGCAAAGTACTCGAACAGAACATAAGTGTCACGTGAATCAAAATCTAAATAGTCTGTTGGGGGTGTATATAATAATTTGCTAGTTGTGTTTTTTTATAGAGCAAATATCCAAATCAAAGTAAGACTACATTAATTTCACTTACTTGAACTGGACTGGGGCTTCAAGAGGGAGCCAAGGGAGAAGAATAAGCTATTGAAGCTGTTGAAGTCAACAAGCATATCTCTTGATAGTTGAGGTTTTAAATTGCTTTCTTCACTCTCACCTCATTGGTGCTTAAGCTATTGTGAGAAATGGCTTCAGCATGTACTCTGGTCTGATTAATTTCCATGGTACTTATAAATTTGATTCCATTATAAATTGCATTGCAAAATTACTGTCTTCGGCTAAGACAAATATCTGTGCATAAACATGCATAAATTCACCAGCACTGACTAGTCCTGGAATGTTTTATTAAAACATGTAGTATTAATTTGTAGGTTCCTAAAGTGGCATGAAAATAGTCTGGATGCTGGCAGATAGGAACGGTCAAAGTCTGCTACAGTAATACAGCTTTTCTCTTGTTGCAGCCAAGACACAGCAACATGAAAACATACGAATGGCCTGATCCTTGAATTTCTGTGTAGGCAAATTAGTGAATTCAAATCACTAACTTATCAGTGCCCCACCTCCTGGTTTTTGATAAGCATTCTGAATTCAACTCAACTAATTTAGGTATCAATGCTAAAGGATAAAGAAAAACTTGCTTAATGGATTGAGAACTCTTTAAATATGAGAGGAATTTCCAAAAATTAAACTCTAATAAAGAGAAAACAATCTCTTTTTAGGCATCTTTTTCACCTCCTCCTCAAATATAAGAAAAAGGGTAAATACAAACTATTGAGTCATAAAAAGACCTCAAATCAGAGGCAAACTACATCAGGAACAATTTAACCTTAAAACATTTCAAAAGGTAAAGTTACAGGATTTTTAAATATAAATCTATGTGAGGTTAGTGAAAATAATGTCATGATACACTTCAGGAGTAAGGAGCTCCATGTCTTTCGTCTTCTCTGAGACGTACACCATCTTTTCCATTTATTTATTGAATTTATCCACAGCTGGCAAAATTAAGGAGATCTTAGAATTTGATTTCTTGGAATCATGTTTTGGCACTCCAAGCTTTGCAGCTGCTAATGTCAGTATTTTATTGCAAGCCTCCCCACATTCCAAGGCTGTTTCTTTTTCTTGTCCCATCACATAAACATTCTCCTAGGATACCACAGAGTATGTTTCATTGCTGGACTTTCCACAGAAAGGAAAATGTAGCATGAAGAACATCCAGAAAGTTTCTCATCAAAAAGAAAGCTCTATTAGACAGGAATATTTTATACTCTTTTTGAGAATCTCTTAAAAAAAGAAAAGCAAAAAATGTGTAGAGAAAAAAGTTTTTTTTCCTACTTATAACATCACTGAACATTTATGTTCAGTGTCAAAGTGTTGGCTCTTGTGGCCAGCAACCAGAAATATTAGCCTTCATGGTAATTTTTTTCAGCGTTTGAACAAGGAGTTTCCTGTCTTTTCTGTTTCTGCTCTTTGTGATTGAGAAATCTCCGTAAATATCTACAATATCACATTGCCATCTTTTGAAAAATCCTTCTCTCAGTTTCTCCTTTTCCAAAATGTGCAGAGAAGTTGTTAACCTGTTATGTTGATTGATCTTACATCCTTACTTTTCTGTCCATAGCTATCTGTTATCTCATTTCTTATATAGACTGTTCAGGACATGAGCCAATTTTTTGTTTTAATGTTTGTACTAAAGAGATTTCTGTGATATTGTCACTATAATTCAAGTAACATTTACAAAATACACTAGTAAAAAGTTATGGAAAAGGTCTTTTAGAAGATTTTTTTTTTAAATTACATATTTAGAAGAAAAAAATTTATATTCTCTGTGGTCTCAACAGACCACTGTATTTCACAATGAGAGAATTCTGGATTTCGAGTGTATCTCTGACATTTGAAATGCTGGGAAAATGCTAATTGTCTAACTGTTAGACAGCATTAATAAAGAATTATTTATAATAAAAAAAAAAGAATCATCTGGGATGAAAATAAGGGATTTGGAGCTAAAGGCTGCATTTTGTGGAGCTATTGTTGGAAGGATTCCCTCACCATTCTAAACTTAGAGTGGTAAACAGTTATTTCTCTTAATCATCTAAAGGAACCTTAAAGTACGAAATAGTAAAATGTATGCCAGGTTGTATTTTAAAAAATAATTTGAATAGATTTGGAGCTGGAGGCAGAAAGTAGATTGAGTTCCTTCTATTTTTAAATCTTTACAACAATCAATAAATAATATCAAAATGAGTTACAGTTAAAACATGCTACTCGATTTGTAAGAAATCTCTAAGTGTTACAAGAGCCATTATTTTTGTTGTAAGTCTGTTAGCAAGCAACAGAATGCTTGAAGTATGCTCAAGATTGGGAAAAAAATAGAAGACAGTAACCCTAGAGTTATGTATGTGTATGCTCAATTAGGGAAAAATATAACTTCTCATTCGACCAGCCAATGTTTGTTCTATTCATTTCTGCAAAGAATAGCTCTCAAGATTTAGAAAAAATAACAGGAATATCCAAGGAATAAGAAGAAAGCATCAGTATATGTACCTGGTTAGATCGGCTCAGTTTAAGTGAGCCATAAGTTAATTCTATCAGATGTGGAAGTGTCTCAAGTTAGTAAATATGTCACATCAAGTTGACCTATTACACTGGATGCACCTAAAATCAAACAAAAGTTTCTAGTTTAAAATGTAATCTCTCATACAGCAGAATAATTCGGAAATGCCAATGTTTACTACTCTGAAATTAATTTTAACAAGTGAGAGAATTAGTATCATTTTAAAGCTACTGATTACACCATATCTAAAGCTTTCAATTCCAGCAATATTTTCAAAGATGTCAGATAAAATAAAAGAATTCATGTTCTCTCATCTAATTGATCTGAATATTCACATTATGTTAATTCTCAAGAGATTTGTAACTGCAGTAATTCGCACTTATGAAACATTCTTTCCTCATGTTTCTGTATCTTGGCCTCTTTTGTGTGACACATGACTGCTTCACATCTTAAAATACAAGAATGAGAGAGACTTCTGGAAGCTGTACAAATGTGAAATTTCATAGGCTACAGCATAACACTGTTTCTAGGCAAGAACTTAAGAAATTAAGCTTAAGAGAAGGACCCTTGTAAAAAGGCCCAATAACCCTGTAAAAGCCTAACTTAAATTTTCAGGAAGACTAAAACCTTTCTGATTAGTTAGACCTTGACTAATTGTTACTGCACAATGATTACTCCGGCAAAAACTGTGGATGTTCCATTGCTTCCCTGAACAGTCATATGAGGAGAAGAAAAACAAATTTGAAAACCTGGTACTAGCCAGCACAAGTTGTTGCCTGACATTAAGGTAGTTGATTAAAAAAGTATCTTAAATTATCTGCAAAAGGTTCTACCCTAAGCTAACTCTGTCTATTGAATGTGTGATTGCTTCTGGTCCTTTTCTTGCTCTTCTAAAATCTAAGTCTGAAATTACTTTTCCTTCATCTCCGAATAAACTTACATGTTTTCCAATGTAAGAGATCTTTCAGTTTGCTGCTGCTCAAGTTCTTACAACGTCAATGTGATCCTGGTTTCCAGCATGATAATGACCAAGACAACATGATATGGATTTATCTGCCATTTACATGATGAGTCTTTTGACTTCTATTAAGACATCCACCATTATCTTTCTGCTTTTTAACATCTTAATGTATGGGAGAGAATTCTTAAATGGTTTATTTAAACCATAAGAAAAATAATACATTTCAATTAAAAATTCAGATTTAGAAAGTCTTAAAAATACATGAATATTTTTTCCTCCATTAAAAAAGAAGTTTTCTTGTCAAACAACCAAACTGGAGGGAAAAAATCGAGATATTTGTTAGTTTGTTAGAACTATTTGACCTACAATTTGTTTTTCTTCAAGTCTGATTCATATCTAAATATTTCTGGCTTGCTTCCAAGAAAAAGTATTTTGCCCACTGTGAGGTTTAATTAGTTACGGCTTGCATAACATTTTGAAGATGTGAAGTATTCTGTTCAGCCTGTTACCTTTATTCTCTCTCATTAACTCCCTGGCTAAACTAAAACGATTAAAATACTGTGTTATTTCTTTCTTTTCTTTTTCTTTTTTTTTTAATGTTATTCTAGAGATATACATCCTAAATACAAAGAAAAATAGTTCCATGTTTTTGCATGTGTTATTTCACAGGTGTACGTCCCTTATGTCCCTTTACTTACCCTTTTCAGTCATCAACAGCAGAAACATCAGGCTTTTCACTGAGTGCCAAGAAAGCCAATATGACATGATTTATTTTTGCTGGTAATACTGAACTCGACTTAAATCACAGCCTTGTACTAAGCATTGCATATATACAATCAGTCCCAATCTGAAAGGCTTGCAGTCTAAATGGACGTAATAAATTGAGAGACGTAGGAGGGGAACTGAGGCAGAAAGGTCAGTCAAACAAGAACACTTGTCCAATGCAGACAGCAAGATTTGTACTAGAACTGAGATTTAACCTAGGTTTCTCAGGGTTCAGATCATGTTGTAACAGCAATACCTGGGGCTGGTACATATTAACAGGTTGAGAAAAGAAGAACCTGAAGGTTCATTGTTAATCTACAACTGAATACTTCAAACAGCAAACAAAAAGTAAGGATGTGTTGAACACAGCAAATCTAATCCTGGAATGTATCTGTAAGAATATGAACGTGCAAATCCCAGAAGTTCATCATCTCTGAGGAGACCTCAGCTGGAGGCAAAAGCTGTATTAAAGTACTTCAGGAAATGCGGATCAGTTAGTGTGGAGTAATAAAAGATGAAAAGATCCGAAAACATCGAAAACATAATCCACAAGAAAATAATGATGGATGTAGGACGCTTTAATCTACGAAAAGAAGGGTGAGGCTGTGGTGGATTAACTTGGTTGGCTACCAGGTGCTCACCCAGCATCTCTCAGCAGGACACAATAGAAAATAAGGTGAAAAAGCTAGTGGGTTGAGATAAGGACAGGGAGATCACTACCAATTACCATCACGGACAAAACAGATTTGACTTGAGGAAGATCGATTTAATATATTGCCAATTAAAAATAGAACAGGATAGTGAGAAACAAATCAAAACTAGAGACACCTTCCACAATCCCCATCCCCTCTTCTTCCCAGACTCAACTTTATTCCTTCACCTCTGTCTCCTCTACCTCCTCCGTCCCCTGAACAGTACACAGAGCATGAATGTTCTGGTTTTGACGGGGGCAGTTAGTTTTTCTTTTTAGCAGCTAGAAAAGCTCTGTGTTTTGGGTTTAGTATGGGATTTGTTGTGAGAAGAATGTTGATAGCGCACTGATGTTTTATAATCGGTGCTGAGACAGCAAGGACCTTTCAGCTCCCCATGTTTTGCCAATGTGCAGGAGCACAACAGCCTGGAGGGGAGCATAGCTGGAATAGAGGGCCCACAACTTCTAGCTCATGATTTGATCTTAGACTTAGAATTGAGGGCCAAATTGGCCAATGAAATATTTCATATCATGCTGTCGTGGGTTAGGCCGATCCGGCAACTAAACCCCAGGCAGCTCTCCCACCCCAGTAAAATGGAGAGGAGAAAAATGTAATAAAAGAGCTGAGGATCGAGACAGGAACAGAGGAGCACCCACCAACCACGGTCCCGGGCAAAAGGGGCTGTTTTCTTAAAGCAAAACTATTAACAGCTACCTACAAAGAGAAAAGTAAACAAAAACGGTTACTTAAGAGGATAACAAGAAAACAAGGCCAGGTCTTAAAAACAACACCACTCCCCCCCCTTTTGCCTCTTCTTCCCGGCTCTACCTCCTCCCCCCAGCGGCGCAGGGGGCAGGGACTGGGGGAGTGCAGGTCAGTTCATTCCATGTTGTTACTGCCGCTTCTCTTAAAGGAGGAGTCCTTACACCATTGTCCCTTGATCCAGCGGATCCCCTACTCACGGTGAAAGCGTGAATCCTGCCCGCTAGGAGGCAAATCCTTACCCCATCGGATTTGCCCCAAGTGCGGGCTTTACCAGTCCTGGACTTTTAAGGAGCTGTAGCCACTCACTGGCGTGGGTCATCATACAGACTTTAAATGCGCTCCGGCGTGGGTCGGCATATTGACCTGAAATGCGCCTCCGTACAGACTTAGATGCGTAAATGCGCCTCGACCTGTGCCCACAATTCACAATAGTCTCAGGCTCAGGCATCTCCTTTAACGAAACTCCTCCCCATCGGCGGGGGTCATCCCACGGACTCCAGATGCGTACCGTACTCTGGCTTTGGTATCTCTTCTTGACGTGGGTCCTCCACGGGCTGCGAGTGGGTCTCTGCTTGCTCCACCGAGGACTGTTTGCAAGGGGGCACTCGCAAGGGGGACTCAGTCGCGGCACTCGTTGTTCCGTCCCATCTTCACTGACCTCTTATCTGTGTGGCCGTTTCTCTCAGATCTCATTCCCTTCTGGGTGAACTCGGCCTGGTGGGTGCCCCGGCAGCGGGGCTCTTCACGAGTTCCCCAAGCAGCTCCGCTGCCGCCATTCTCGACGGGGCGGGCATCGGCCCAGAGCAGGCACCGGCCCGGTCTGGCCCAGGCACCGGCCTGGCCGGGAGCCGGGAGCGGGGGCCGTGCCCCCCTCCCTTCTCCTTGCTCCTGGGCAAAGGCACACCTTTCCAGTTCCTTTGTCCGACGTAAATAGGGCAATTCGCAGAGGCGCCGATTGGCTCAAGCCCCGAGGGGGACGGGAGTCCGGTCTGATGGGCAGCTTCTGCCACCCGGATCTCCCCCCCTCACTTCAAACCATAACACATGCAATGTCATGCCTCGTATATAGATCAGGGTTGACCAGGAAGTTCAGTATTCTCTTCTGAGGGCTCTCTCGGACTCATAGAGTTCTGTCTCTCCCTCACTCTCTTTTTGAGCCTCTTGCTTGTCCAGGATTGAAGTGTTGGGACTTACCTGTTTCGAGATCATTTGCAAACTTCAGTTTGTCACCTGGTGATGAGCAATTATACTGTGCATTACTTATTTGTATTTGTGTATATTCATATAATATTATTATGATTTTGTCATTATTCTTTTTATATAATTATTAAATTGTTCTTATCTCAACCCACGAGTCTCCTTCTCTTTTCCCCTTGAATTCTCTTCCTCATTGCCCTGGGGTGGGGGAGGGTGAGGGAGCAGTTGTGTGACATTTAGTTGCCGGCCGGGTTAAACCATGACAATGAGGAATGGTAGTTGCTGTCAGTTCACAACACAGTGTCTCTACTACTCCTTCCTCACAATTTTTTCCCTATTCCAGAGTGGGGTCAATCCAACATGAGCTGTTTTCATGGACGTATCCATCTTCAGGGTATATCCATCTGCTGCTGTGTGGGGTCCTCCACAAGCTGCAGTGTAGGTGTCTGTTCTGACACTGTTCCCCATGGGCAACAGGGGAACAACTCAGTCTTCTCCATGAGCTGTAAGGAATCCTTGCTCTGGTGCCTGGAGTACCTCTTCCCCTCCTTCTTCACAGACCTTGGTGATATGTTATATATATGTTATGTACTAATAACAGAGGCACCATCAGCATCATTGACGGGCTCAGCTTTCGACAGCAGTGAGTGTGTTTTGGAGCTGGCTGGAACAGGCTCTGCTTGATATGGGGGCAGCTCCTGATGTCCCCTTACAGAAGCCACCCATGAAGTCCCTCCGCTACCAAAACTTTGCCATTTAAACCCAATACAGAGGTGAAATTGTTCATATTTCAACTCCATTAAAATATATGTAACGGAAGTTACTAAAATTATAAATGACACAAATCTCAGGAAATCTCCTGAGCTGAAAATGAATGGAGGCTGGGGAATTATTAGGGATGAATCATGGATGCTTGCCCCATTCTCATTCTCCCATATCCTGTACCTGCCACTTTCTTACTGAAGGACATACATGCTCTTTGGACAGAATACTGGCTAAATGGTGTCCTCTGAACCAGAGCATCTCTTCTTATATCCCCGTATTCAGAATTTTATAAAACCAAAATGACATTTTATTATTTTTCTCTTAAATGTCACAAATAGAATTCAGCAAGACGCTCTCTACCATTAAAATCTGAGGATTTTAAGGCAATCCTCTGTATCAGATTGAAAACTTCAAAGTACACAAAATTGTTGGAAAACGAGGTGCTGCTTACTCAGAATATCCAATAATACCCATTAAAGTAGTGATGCCTCAAGATAAATGCACTAACCTAAGAATCGTTCTATGTTGAAGGATAAATGAAAGTCTTCTTGTTTCAGAAATTCTGTCTTTACTGAAACTGTTAAAATCTCATTGAAATGCCCTGAAAGTTTAGAATGGTCAAAAGTATCACCAAAGTTCCCTTACACTTCTTCAAGTTGAAACTTTTAAGGAATAGAGCATTTCAAATCATGGTGAAAAAACTAAGATAATGAAAATGTCTTGGATTGAGGAGGACATCTGGGCCTTCTTTATTCACATTCTTAAATGGAAACACATGCTTAAAATGTTCCTGAAGTGTGTCCAATGTAAACAGTGGCTAAAACTTCAGCCACTTCCTTGGGTAAGACGAACCATTGTAATGAGCAATCCAAGAACAGAGATAACACAAGACATGCTTGTACTATGATTATGTACATTGTGCCACAGGCTAAACACTGAAGTTTAATTTAAGCTGAAACTTTACTGAAACCAGTAGGGACACATAAGAAAAAAAATATTGTAAGTAGTTTGACGGCCAGGTTTTCCACAGATTACATAAAGGGATCTTTCTAAAAGGTACTAGCTGGATAGGAAGGTAAAACAGTGTCCCTTCCTACTCTTCCCAAGTAACAGAATTATAAAAGAAGAGCAAATCAAGCCTCTTTTACTGCAGTATTTAGTAATAAATGGCACTGGTATATAACCTTTTAGTGCTACTTACCATTTGCTTACTGCTTCTATAAAGTAATTAGTCCATGAAATTCTGTTCAGAGGTACACAGGGCTTAGTAGCTCAATCGCAGACAGAGCAAGCTATCCAAAATGTGTGATTTGCATTAGATGAACACAAAAGGATTTTAAAAATACTTAGCTGGCACTTAGCTTTTTTACTGAAAAAGTAACATAAATACAACAAATATTTGTTGTAACAGAAAAACCCACAATGATTATTTATTGATTATTTAATGGTTATTAAAGAGGCAAACTCAACCCCATAGCAACACACTTTAAAAGATCCTTCTTCCCTCTCTCTTAGTTCGTCCTTTCAAAGTGTAATTGGCACACAGACAGTAAATGTCAGACACCAGAGCCTTAAGTTCAGTCAAATTTGAGTTCCACTTTTACATTCCACACTCTCCAAAAGAAATTGAAAGCTGAGATATACCCACTCTCACAACTTCAAGCTTTACTTATTATGCTTCCAGGAACACTGTTGGAAGTCTTAAATCATGTTAAACTTGGTCTCTAAATAGGATTTTCAAACTTCAGAAGAAATGCATAAGCAGTGTAATGCTCTTTCTTCTTATCTTGCATCACCAGTGCTTACACTAATTTCAACAAAATAATCTCTAAAAGGCACAGATTTCATAAATTAGCAACACGTACTTGTTGGAATCCATCCTTCTGATCATCTATAGGCTTTGCATTAAGAACAGGGAAAAAAGGACTATAAAGCAACAATGTAAAAGTTAAATCTCTGCCTGAAGCATACAGGGTGATGTGAGTATTGATACCAGATTCTGGTTTTACTGAAAAGCAATTTAAGAAAGTTCTTTATAAAAAGTGGATCAGCTAGGCTGCAACTGAAAAATATGATGGGCTTTTACCGCACTATTTGCTCCTGTTGCCATACTCTTGACTAGTGTTTCTTAGGATTTATAGGACTTTCTTGAGGGTCTTTTTCGTCAGAGTTCTGGATTTGGAGGGTTCTTTCGTTTTCTTCCTCCTTCCTTGTAAATTACTGTTGTCATGTCATGGGACCACAATTGTTTATTGTGAAAAGCCACTAATGAACAAATGACCCTGCCACCTGGAGCACTTACAGCCTGATGTTAAACTCCAGCTACATAAAAAAATATCTTCCCAGGCTATTGATTCACTGGCAGTGTTTGATTGTACCCTGGAGGCAGGTGACAGCTAGGCAACTGGGCTCTTACTGTTTTACACTCCCTATTACACAAACCAAATAAATCTTCTCCAAATTAATTCACTTTTTTTCTCACTTCTCTACTATGTGACAGTTCAGTATTGAACAATCTGCATGTTGTCTCCTTCTAGGATATTGCAACAAAAATTCTCATAATCTACATAACAACAGATTTCCAGAGCCTCAATTTCACTTTAAGATAGTGGCAACATTCATTGTGCTCTACAGATTTTTGAAGCTGTCAGGTCAAAAGCATGACTTCTTTAATACTCACCGCAGTCTGTCTTCTTGTGTTACTCTGATTATCTCATTTTGAAAAACATTTCCACTAACTAGAAATGTAGGCAACACCTACAATGTCAGTTGTCTTGTACTGTGACCATGAACGTAGCAAGCTGGCCTTAGGTGAAATGAAATGAGATTTTAGGGATCAAGCTAGTCTAGAATATGAATGTCTTGAAGAAATGCTGCAAGACTTCTTTAAAAAAAGTCTTTACAACTTGACCAAAACTACATTAACCAGCCATCTTTCTCAGGATGAAAAATAACCCCAGACACATACCTAATATCCACTGCAGGAAGAAAAGCAGAGGATCATCAGAGTCTGACTGGATTTGTGTACTGAGGGGTGCTAACACAGAACACGATATTTTGGAGTCTTATTTGAAAATCTCATTCCTTTACTCCCCAATATAATCCATAGTGTGCACCACTGTGGTCTTAAGAGTGTAGTCATCTTAAGAAAAAGGCTGCAGGAACAAATAAACAGTAGTCCCAAAGGACAGGAGTAGCCATAGGAGGGGTCAAATCAGGAGCATATGGACATTCAAGACAGGTTGTCTTGAAAGACTTCTCTTTTGCTTGTTTGTTTTCTCCAGCTTTTTCTCCATTGTCTTTTAACCTCAGTTTCACTTTGTACCTAGCCCTGCGATCTTCTTGTCATCTACCCTCTCTCACACCTTTTCTGTTACCTCGTCATTGTTTATGTCTTCCTAATTCCCTGCCTCCAAATAACTACATATTTAACATGACTTTCTTGGCATCAAGAAGTATCACATTTTTTTATCTTGAAGTCTTCTTTTACCTTGCATCTGTCATCTTTATTTCGATGGCTTAGTATCATCTATGTCTGTCTTGCTGTCTCTCTGCGTGACCAGATGAGTCTGATAATCAAGCACAGGGAATGGCTTCTCTTCAAGGAACGGCTGGGTTCCTTGAAGACTCTTTAAGTTCCTGAAAGGACTCTTCAATCTGCATAGGAAACCGTTTTAAGCAGGCTATGAAAGAGGGTTTCAAAACTGTGACTGATGTGGGTGGGTAGGGGCTGACCAGTCAGACTATTCCAAAACAAGGCGCCACAAAATGAGACTTCTAGGAGCAAGACTGATCGAAAGGCAGCAGTCCTTCCTACAACCGGCAGTAAATCTAGAGAACTCTATCAAGTATACTGTGGAGGAAAAATGCGTACAGTATCTCTTTAGTTCATAGTCACCATTGGAGATAGAATATAGACCTGGACACACCCAAAATAGTTTTTCATGTGTGTAAACAACGCTAACCAGAACTGGATCATTCTCAGAAACCAGCAAAATAAAAACTTCCTAATAGTAATCCTGCCATGTTGCAGTTCTCACAACATAAATGAAACTCAGCTATTAAAATTAATTAAAAAAAATAAAAAGATTAATTGTTCTTTAATTTTCCATAAAAAAAAAGTTAGTTGCAAAATTTTATGGAGTCCCACTCAATGGACTACAGCTAAATAAATTAATTAGGCAATCAAATAATATTTAGCTACATGGAAGAAAACATTCTTTCATCATGTCTTTTGCAATTATTTCCATGCCTAAAAGTCCTTTTTCCATATTGCTCTCACAGTTGAAGCACTAGAACTTGTCACCACATTTGAATTTGAGGTTATTTGGGCTGACTAGAACATTTAGTACACAATGACAGTTTATGACTTTCCATCATCAGTTCTGTCTTAATATTATGTATATATTTTAATTCAGATCTTTGCAGTGCTATTATTTAAAAAGATAATAGAAATGTTTGTAATTTCCCTGTTTATGTACATCTGCCTTTCAGTTATGCTACTATATTATAATAGTTCTCATTTAATATAAAGTAATTTAAATTTGTAGAAGAAAAATATGCTAGCAGGAAAATACACTAGCAGGATATTGTGTTACTAGAAACAGACAGGTTGTTCATATTTTTACCCTTATATTTTGAAAAGGTGTCTGCCACAGGAAGCTGTGTTAAGTCTGAGACTATGGTAACCAGAGAATAGGGAGGATTTCGGTCCCATGTGCTCCATTTGCCTTCTGTGATTATTCGCTCTATCTGCCTAAGGTACAGGGTTAGAGGCAGTTGAAAAAATCAGAATGTCCTGACTGGATTCTCACTGCATTTAATTCTAAATAACAATTGCTACTGAAATCCTAATTTGATGTCAGCAACACATACTTTTAAAATTAGGCTGAGTCCTACCTTTAGTCTATGGATATCATTAACCAATACTTGAAACTCAAATACTGAAGCTTTCTGCCTTGATTTCTAATATACAAGAGGCTAACAGAAATTCACTGATGAATTGATACCAAAGTTTCCAGCATTGAAGTGGAAACCCATAGACTCTGATTAAGTTTTGGCTTGGTTACCGTAGCAAGAAACACTTATATGTTCAAGAGAGGACTTAGAAGGTCTGCTGGAGCCTTTGAAGCAACTCAAAAGCCTGTGACTTTCCCTGAAGGAGAAGGAAGTGTAAAAGGAGATAAATAAAAGTTCTGAAACGAGGACATCCTGTGAAGGGAAGAAAGCAAAATATAGGATTATGTAAAGAAAGACTATATATTGCACTGAAGTGTCAATTTAATGTTGCTAAGACCACTTTACTCTGGATATTCTCTTATTTCTCCTCATCACAAAGAAATTCCAATACAATACATGAAGATTTGTAGTTATCTATGCTTATGATGATACACATATATGTGCATGTGCTCAGAATTGTGTATTTATTTATACAAAAAGACAGATTCCACAACCTTTACTGCTGCAAAGAACTACCTATTCATTTTACTTGAACAGATGAGTTTATTTTGCATCACTACTTTTCAAACAATCGAAGTACCACCTCATTTTGAACTTCCTATAAACTTCTCCTTCCTTGCATGCCACCACTAGTCAAGGAATAGGAACATCCAACAGTTCCTTAGTCCTTTCAGAAAGATAGAACAAAAAACTAGCTATAACTACAAGTGGCAGACTGAAAAGCCCACTCTCCTTACTCGAGGAACTAAGTTCTGTAGACATCTAAAAGCAGTTAGCTCTGCTGACTAAACATCTGCAGTCACTTGTCATTATCCTTCCCTGAGAAACTCAGTTGCTCACAGTTGTAAATCATCATAATTGTTCTGCAATATTTTTTTTTAATTTTAACTGCATCTCTAAGTCAATTTTATAATTAAGCATTTGAAACATAAAGAGTCTTGTTTTCCTCTTTTCACCTTTCCAATCTCTTGTTGACCCTTCCTGTGACCCTTGGGTGTCACAGCCCACAGGGTAAGAAAACTGCCTTGCATCAATAGAAGCCACTCCATGAAGAGCGATGGCTGCACAGACTGTCCTTCACTTTGTAGGAGCTCAAGCTTAAGCTACCTCAATTCAAGCTTGAGAACATTTGTAAATGTTTACCATGCTTCTTTATAAATCTCAGTGCATTACACCTTTCCCATTTGTAAGGTGACACATTACAGAAAAGATCTGAACCTCTCAAACTTGAAAGTAACAAATCAATTAGCCCAAAGGGTGCCTAACGGTGTTAGTAAATAACCTAAGCTTATAGGTGTTCTGCAGAGTCCAAGAAAAGTAGCATACTGCAATCGATCTGTTGTCTAGTAGTACAATTAAAATTATTTGATATAATAGGTTTTATGATACAGATATATAGACAACAGTACAACTGACAGATAAACATTACAGAGGATGTATTGCATAACTACATGGTATTCTAAAATTGTCTTTCTTGGAAGAATAACAATTTAAACTCTTCTCATGTTAAGACTAAAACCACTGAAATGTGAAATGGCTGATATAATGTCAAAAATTACGCACTCTTTCTTCATTCCAAAAAGCAATATTCTATTGGGATTTTTTTAGGGCTGGTTGACAGTCTTTTACGTGACATCTATGCCATTTAACTCTATGTGTGTGTGCATGTCCCTTGTCCTGACCACATAAATGCTTTTTAATTAGAAAAACAGAAGGGAAAACCACATTAGTGATTCATGAACAGTCTACTATTATTAGGTGACTTGAAACTTAAATAAAACTGTCTTAACTTATTCCAGTCAGGAATCTAACCCTAAACCAGAGAACTACCCTAGACTTTTCCATAATGAAATGCTTCCACAATGCCATGTAAGTAGTTATCCTGATTTTTTAAAAAAAATACTTTTTTTAAAGTATTTAAAGAGAGAGAGAGAAAAGGGAGAAAAGATGGAGATTTGCTGTATGAACTAAAACTGTATCTTTATTTCACTGGCAGAGGAAGAACTATCCAGACAGGGCAATTTTTTACTGAGTGATTAGTGGAGTAAAATCTAGCTGCTCATAACTGTGACTAGAAATGAAATGACAGGCAACATGGACAGCATCCCACAAGATGCAACACTTAAACAGATGGCATGCAAAAAGTGAAATTTCCACAGTCTTAAAAGACTGTGTAGACAAAACAGCAATCTAATATGGAATTCAAAAAATCTGTTTTTGTTTATTTATTTAACGGAGCAAACCTCACTTTTAGAACGTATTCCTTTGAGACCACTTTAGTAGGTCAAGGTTAGGAAAATGAAAAACTGCAAAAAGAACGTAAAAGTCTTCTTATAAAATAAAATATCCCCAAACCAATAAAAAACCAACCAAACTAACCAACAAAAAAAAATCCCATTTCTACTACTTTACTGTTTTTCTTGTCTCAAACATTCCAGCCATAATCATACTCAGGCTGACTTTTAATCACATGTCAACAGTAGCTATTTTTCTCCAACAAATTTTTCTCATTCGCTCTACTACTCGAAGGACAAGGTTATTCAACTGTTCATTATTCCTGAATTTCCTCTTTCATTAGGTGACACACCCAGGCTCTGGTGCTCTATACGCTCAGAAGGAGAATCACATTATTATAGTGCCTACCAATCCATGTGGTCATGGTGGCTTTTAATATGGAGTTTGAACTTTAGGAAGCATTTTCACAAAGGCAGACTAGAACCTCTGAATCTCTCACATTAGTTGTATGAGTCTGTTATTAGAAAAAAAAAAAAAAGAAAAAGAAAATAGTATATATCAGTAATAGTGTATATAACTGCATTTACAACTTGTTCACACAGTGATGAACAACCAAGTCACTGAACTTTCTAACAGTGTTAAAGTGATGTAATACTGCAGTGAGTTGACCTTGGCTGAATGTCAGGTGCCCACCAAGCCTCTCTATCACCTTCTCCTCTGTCAACAAGACAAACGGAGAAAATATGACGAAAAGTTCATGGATCGAGATAAGGACAGGGAGTTTACTTCGCAATTACCATCATAGGCAAAACAGACTCCACTTGGGGAAATCAATTTAATTTATTACCAATGAATAACAGAGTAGGATAGTAAGAAATAAGAATAAATCTAAAAAACACCTTCTCCTCACTCTTCTCTTCTTCCCAGGCTCAAATTCACTGATAGTTTTCTACCTCCTCCCCTCAAGCAGCAAAGGGGAATGGACAATGGGAGTTGCAGTCAGTTCATCACATGTTGTCTCTGCCACTCCATCCTCCTCATGCTTTTCCCCTGCTCCGACATGAGGTCTCACCCACAGGAGACAGTCCTTCATGAACTTGTCCAATGTGGGCTTTCCCAAAGGCTGCAGTTCTTCATTAACTGCTCCAGCATGTGTCCTTTCCACACAGTGTGTGTCCCCTGCAGGGCCACAGGTCCTGCCAGCAAACCTGCTCCTGCATCGGCTCCTATCCATTGGGCTTCAGTTCCTACCAGGGGCTTGCTCCTGCATAGTCTCTCCATGAGCTGCAGCTTCCTTCAGTGTACATCTACCTGCCCCAGTGCGGGGTCCTCCATGGGCTGCAGGGTGGATATCTGCTCCGCTGTGGACCACCATGGGCTGCAGCAGGACAACCTGCTTCACTACACTTTTCATCACAAACTTCAGGGGAATCTCTGCTCCAGCGTCTGGAGCACCTCCTACCCTCCCTCTTTACTGACCTTGGTGCTTGCAGAATTGTTTCTCTCACATATTGTCATTCTTCTCTCCAGTTGCAGTTGCAACTTTTCCCCCTTTCTTAAATATGTTATCACAGAGGCACTCCCATCACTGCTGAGTGGCTCAGCTTTGGCCAGACACATCCGGTGGTGGGTCCATCTTGGAGGTGGCTGGCACCGGCTTTGTCCCACATGGGGAAGTTTCTGTACACAGAAGTAGTACACAGAAGCTACCCCTGCAACCCCACCTCCTCTCAAAATTCCCCCCACAACCTTGCCACATAAAGCCAATATAAATGCAATATAGTAAACGTATCTTACTGCTGATGTAATTGGCTGCATTAATATAAGATTTCAAAATCTACCCTAAAATAACACAAAAATTTGTCAAAAACTGGCAAAAGAGAACAAATTCTCAGATATACCTGTCTTTTTTTCCCATAAGAATTGTCAAGGTTTTCTGAAGAGCACTATTTGCATGCATATCATCTCAATTATACCACACTGCAGTACCACACACACGAAGCAAGCAAAGAGCATAAAGCAAACATTTTACCATGGCTTCATTTGGCTTTCATTTAAAATATTTGGGTGCATTGTAGGGGTACAGAATTGCACTGAATCAAAGTGCATCTAAGTTGGTGGAAAGATACCTATTAGTTGCAATGACCTTTGCACAGGATATTGAATGAACTCACCAGTTGCAACTTCACAGAGAGATTAGACTGAAAAAACCCAAAATCATAGAAGTTAAAATTTTTTCCCTTTTTTTGCACATTCTTTGATTAGTAATATTGATTTTAAAAATAGTTTAATGTAATGCATTTTAACATTCAGTAATTATTAGAAAAACAGATGCTTCAAATAATAACATGCACTGAGATCAACAAAGAAAAACATTTTTTTTCATATATACAGTGTAAATTGTCATAATATTCATCCAAAAAGAAAATATTTTAGTGAGTCTTCATTAATGGAAATATTTTGATAACAACAACAAATCTGGGCAAGCAAAGTTAGAAATCTGAACCCTGGAAAAATTGCTAGTCGTATCATGTATGTTGCTATATTAATTAGAAGGGAAGTGGACCTGATGATTCAGACCTTTGGGGTAAATATGGTGACAATCAAATATCCCAAAATGAAAGATCTGGTCTACTGCAGCTGCTAGGTGGTGTTGGTTTGTTGGGTTGTTGCTTTTTTTATTTTATCAAAGAACATGCTCTGCAATACCTCATCGAATAATTGCTAATGACCAAAAGGTAATTACAGTTCAAGCACTAACTTCTAGGGTTTCCATAATATCCACTGCTATTTATATCAAAGTTACTCCACCACAGGAAAAGGATAACGTGGTGGGCTTTCCAGTGTATAAGGCAGCATTAATAAAAATCACATACTCTGAAATAGACGCAGCCTGTACAAATGCTTTCCCACTTCACATCTAAGCAACAACATACTATCAAGCAAAAAATGTTTGGTTTTGTTTATTTTTTTCTTTAATTTTAAAATGTCCAGAGACACCTTAGTGCATTAAAGAGTATTTCTTCTCTTAAAGTTTGCCTGAAGACGAAGTTCTAGCTGACATGAAAATGGATAGATTGAGGCTACAAAGTATAATTCCATTTCAAGGGACATTAATTTATTTCAATCTTCACTTTCACTCTGATCCAAAATAAATCCAAAATGAATCACCAAACACAGTTTTCTACACAGAAGATACATCCCAAAGTGGATTCAGAGACACATTTTCAAAATAAAATAAAATAAAATAAAATAAATAACATTTCCTATTATTTTTTCCAAAATAAAATTTCACTGAAATGGACATATGTCCACAGAAAGTTTTATTTCAGTCTCATTGGAAAAAAATTTCTACCCTGCTTTGAAAGAATATTAGTCTAAATAGACTGATGTTATTCTGTTTTGCTTTTCATAATCTTTTGTTCTATTGCTACTCAGCAGCCCATTTATTTCTATAAAAGTTAATAACATGTTGATTTATTTGATCTGTTTATTTACTTAGTGCTACATTCATGGCCTCCCAAACATGTGCATAAAATTCAAAAAAAACCTCTTAAATCCTAATTTTACTTTTCCATTATTTTCCCGGAAGCCAGATGAAATATAGCTTTTCAGTAGCTACAAGAGGACTCGGGAGATGTTAATATATATTAATCTAAGTTGAAAAACAAAGTCCAAAGACCCAGTGTAAATTAAGGGTTTGATGAACAACTCATCAAAGTTAATTAAACAACAATTAACTGTCACTGACTTCCATAGGGTTTAGATCAGTTCTGTTAATCAAGGTCTTTGATACTTCTAAAGCTGATGGAGGCTTGTTTCCTTTTGTTATTTCTTTGAATTTATACTTTACTAGACTGTATTGAATTTCTAGTACAGCTTCAGATTTTATGAGGTCTTTGGTTGCCCAAGGATCACGGACAAGATTACAGACTCTTAGCAGCATCTCTGACAGAAATATTTTGAATTGTATGCTTTCTAGCAATGAATGTTTTCCATCCAATAAATATATTTTTCATTTTAATAATACCAGAAGTGGCATGTTATTGCTTTCCAGAACTTATTTCATATGTAAACACATGTATATATATGCACATATATGATGTATTTGTGTGCAATATATCTATTTCAAATGTCCACAAATAATATATCTATTATGCTATAAGCAAATTCCCTTATGACAAAAAGAAATTATTTTAATTGTATTTGAACTCAAATCATATGACAATTTTACTTAATGTACTTCATTATTTTATAGAAGATGAGCATTTTCAAATGTCCACTTTTTTCTTTTAACTTACGGTAGATACAATAATAATTTGATTTTATTCTACTAATTGTTACTATATATTACTATATATTGTTATGTTATGATGTTATGTTATGATGTTCTGTTGTTATACAGTCACAGCCCAATCATCTGCAAGTCTTTTAAATTAAACCAAATCATAAGGTTTTTGTTTGTTCTCTAGTAGTTTAAGAATAAAATATTCCTTTTCAAAAATAGTGTGTTAGGTTAATGTGTAGAAAATGCAATTTTTACTTTAGTTCCAAGTTTTAAAATCTAAAGTCTGCACAGATGATTCAAGATAGTCTAAAGAAAGACTTCAGGAGTACTAATAAAATTTGATTATCTGTTTAAGTCTTCCTTAAAAAGCAATCTTTAGTGGGTCCACCTAGCATTAATGAGCTATCTCAAAAATTCCCTATTGACTGAGTAAAATCAATCACTGTGCTCCTTTTGTTCTCCATCTGTGCTAAGTGTATGAAAACTCTGGATTTTAAAAATCAGCAGGACCTACATAATGAGACATTCTTGACAAAGAACAAGCTTATGTTGTGTCAAAGCCACTTCAGTGTAGCTGCTTCTCAGGCAGCAGAGACTGGGAGATGCTGATTCAGAAAGCAGATTTTCTTTTAGCTTTCCCTCTTCCAAAAACAGATCTTGACCTTATCAATACATGCAAACATTTTTGTCTCAAAACTCCTGTTGTCCCCCTTTAGATTTCCCACCTAGGCTAATAGTAGTGGGGGATATCCATTACAACTCCTGTATTAAAACTGTATAGAAAGACAGTTTAAGATGTTTATTTCCTTCTAGTCTCTAGAAAGAAAGAATGTTATCTCAGCATCTCTGCTGACTAAGAGTCTTTTCGGTCACTGCATTGATCACTGCTGCCAGTCTCAAAAGTCTACAGCTGGAGCTAAAAGAATAACCCATGTTCATGTAAGAGATTGATTCTGTGCTAGCAAGGAATTTTGGGCACTTGAGGATCTACTAATTATACAAGAACAATACTTAGAAGAAAACTATATGTTGGCTGCCATTTTATTGTTGCTTGTTTTTTTTTGCGTAACTCGATATCATTCTTGCTTTGAGCCATGTGTGGAAGCTTTGGTGAAGAAGATGAAGGGAGGGAATACAACATGTAATATCATTTGAAAGCAAAGGCTGTATATTCCTCTTTGGTTTTCCAGAGCCAAGTACAAGGGATACCAGCTGAGTTAGTTATATGCAAGAGCTGTAAGAACTACAGTATAAAACAACACATGTCCAAAGTCACATAACGTGATATTGTGAAATACTGGAAATAAATGTATCTGCTCGCTCTTGCTTACAATACTAGAATCTTGTGGGAATTCAAAAGGGAAAAAAAGTTCTCCTGAGACCTGTGCAAGTATCTTACATAGAAGAGAATTTTTATTTCATTCCTTCTTATATAATTTCCTGCTGGTACAACCACCAGTGTCCTTGCAAAACTGTCAGTCTGTGGACATGTAGTTAAAAGGCATTGCCGTTATGCATCCACAAGCAGAAAAGAGCTGTCTGCACCAGTTTTAGAAAGCAGTGGTGGGCACAGCACACACAGTGTGCTTGCATTGCATATAGTTTCCTCTCAGACTACCTATAGACTGTATGTTAAAAAGTGATGCAAGTGGTCGTGATTGTCTATGCAGATACTAGATACACTCAGCTACAAGCAGTCCTATGTTTTCTAATGCGTCTTCTCCAACTGCTTGTGGTTATACAGAGCACAAACACACAGATCATCTGGTCTTAAGCTTAGCCTGGGTATAAATCTCAAGACGAAAAGTACACTTAGCTAGAGAAACTCTGGTTTGCAGAGGCAAGGAGTACAATTCTTCCATTTCCAATAGCCCCTCGGTATCCTTTGGTAATGGATGTAAGCCCTAAAACAAGCAGCTTGATGTCAGAAGAGGGACTTAGAGGAGGAGATAATATCAGGGGATGAAGGAAATCGCTGTAAGCAGAAGGAGAGGATGGCATCAGTCAGAAAAGCCACAGCGACCTCTGGAGCAGTCCAGAAGCTGGAAAGTCTTTAGTCATCTACCCATTCTGACCACATGAAATGTTGCACAAAATTTGACCCCTAATCTGATGGAAACGTCAACAATCTAATTGCAATATAAGCAAAATAGTGTTTGCATGCTTTCCAAAATGGCAAGATGTGGCTGTGCTCTGCAAGCCTTGTGAAACACATACTGTTGAGGAGTGAGGATTACTTAGATTCCTGCCAATGCCTTGAATTGCATCATCTCAGCAGCCAAAGCTTGAATTCTGGGTTCCCAGTAATTTTCGGTTTGTCATGAAAGAATCAACATGCAGTAATAGTGAATAGATTGGGAGAAAACACTTGGACATTTTAGCAGAGAGCCTCACAAATTCAAGTGATACACGTACTAAAATCTTCATATGTAGCAGTAATGTTTTTTTACAGCTTCATCCACTGATACCTTTAAACTCTGGACCTCTGACCTACACTAAGGCCCACATTTCTGCAATTAAATCCAAGGAGGAACTGTAACAATTTTTCTTCCAAAATTTAATTTTCTGAAATGATTACATTAGTGTTCTTCACACACCTGGAACTTCAACCTGATGCATCAGAAGTGCTAAGGTGATGTCAGCTGCAACTGAGACTCCCTTACACAATAAATTTCCATCTCAATAAATGAAACAAGCATTTTCCAAGTTCCATTCCTGAAATTCATGCTTCCTGCCTCCCAAAAAAGGTCTCCCTAGAAAATGAAATTTCTAAATCTTACAAAATTACGATTTTTTTTATCTCTTCCTTCTCACCCCAATTTGGGTCAAAATAAATCAATAGTAGGTGTGGAATGAAAGTTCAAAAGTGTCAAATTGAGTAATTCCACCTTTTTAACATCAAAATTACACATTTAGAAATCATAATTATCACAAGCTGATATTTAGGAAAAATAAACACTGTTAAAATACAAAAATCAACTTTGTTCTCCCTAACATTTTTTTTATTTCATCAGAATGTTAAATTTCATTGAAAAATGCTGGAAACATTTTCATTATATCTATTATTCAGAAATACCTATGCATATATCTATGTGCCTGTTGCCAACCAGGGCACTTTCAGAGAATGTTTCTTACTTAACATGGGCACATGAATGTCCCTATGATTTCCCTCATTACAGTCATACTTCAAATTTAATTTCCAACTAGTTTCAAATAACTTTCTACAACCTGCAGAAACCATGCTCGGTGATAAGAGTTTACACGTATTGCCTCTTCTTCACACAAGTTTGTAAAAAAATAGCAACAAAACTGGTAAGGAATAGCAATTTTACAGGACTCATATACGGCAACATCTTAAGTGCCAGATTATTCACTTACAATAGCACGGTGTTACAGCAGTATACACTCAGGGCAATGCGTGACTACCTGAAATTCTTTTTTTTCCTAGACTTTTGAAGGAACTATTTTCAACAGCAGAGATTCAAGCATTAATTTTCATTTATTTTAATAAAATTATTTTCTCAGTCAGTAAGTTTTTCATCAGTTGACAGAAGAAGCATGTGAAAGTGTGAGTGATTGTGTGTGTGTGAGTTTGCAACACTGATTAATGCAGAGCCTATCTGCAGAGCATGCTTTGGTTACAACGTCTCACAGTAAATTGCAGCAAAAGCACCATAATCCACTGCCCTTAACCACTGGGAAAAGCTCTCAAAAGTAAGGAAGATGCATGCATTAAAAAAAGGCATTCACCATGCATTCACAGAATAAGAATGATATATATACACGCCAAGGTTTGCTAATGAGTGTGGCTTTTATCGAGAGGTTGGTATCAGCTAGATAAATCATCTGCATTCCATTTTATCAGGCTTTCAAATGTAATTGATATCATCCATCCAGACCACACAGGTCTATACTTCAGGTAAAAATCAAAACAAAGCTGTGTGGTCTAGTTTGTCAGCACAGTAAAGACAACTTATTGTTAACCTTAAGATAAGCCACTGCATTTAAATCTATTTATAGCCACCTTCGGTAAGTATGCCTGGATTCTTTTCTGCTTTCCAGGTCAAAGTCACAAAGGCTGTCACAGAAAGGTGTAAATTACACTTCTTTGCATCAGCAAATCCCTTTGCATAAGGATTGGAGTACATTTCAGCTGAAAACAGTGAGCTATTTCACTGCTACCTTCTCTCAGGATTTCCACTACAGAATAGAAGAGTGGGCAATCTAATTTTGATAAAGCTGTCAGTGGAAGTCATTGAAGAATCACAGACCTTGACCACCCCACTTTTATGTCAGAATTGCCTACTTTTAAAAGCTTGTACTAGCCCTTCATGCCGGGTAACAAAGAGAACAATAAAAGGAGATTGCAGCTAGTTTGTGATCTCATTCCCTCCAAGAAAGGCAATTAAAATAGCTTCCATTGGCTTTCCCTGCAAAAGAATCAGTAAAAGGCAAAGAGTACTCTATGAATCCAGCTATTTAACTGCTCTTATGGAACCAAAGCAACTTGCTTGCAAATACAGAATAATAATAATTGTTAAAAAAATCTATCTCTGAAGGCCTATCTAGGTTTAATTCTCTTGGCATCCACAACAATGTAAATTTATCTCTGCCCTGCCACCTTAATTCTTGGCATACTATTCCCTACCCCCACACGCTCACTGTCTGTGGAGCTCTCCCTCATATACTCAATGTAACATCAGAGAGTATCAGGCTTCCTGATGTTTCAAAAAGTTAAAACACCTTAAATTTAACCTATCTTGTTGCAACAGAAAGAGCTTCCTCAAACCACCCAGAGGTACTGAAGACATCTAAAAAGATTGCTTAGGAAGGGAGAAGAAGGGACTCAGCTCTAGATCCATCCCTCAGAGCCTCGTAATAAAACAGAAAATCCCTAGCTGGGTTTCCATGTGCACACTGGCACGTTTCGGAAAGCTTGGACAGAGGCCCAAACGCAGTTTACAATCCTTCTTTTACAATTACAACTGGTCAAGGAGGTTGACTTATGTCTGCTATTTATACCTTATGCCCCATGGCTTCTTGTTAGAGAGAGGGCCGTGCTGTGAGCTGGGTGATTGATAGCGAGTTAATGGTTCCATTGTCTGCAGTAATGCAGAAAGTACAATTCTCATGCATCAAATTGAACAGGAGCTTTATCACCGAGGCTCCGTGCTTTTAAGCGGTGCTGTCACTAATACTCCTGGAAGGAACAGCGACCAGGACTGGAGGTGCTAGGATGAGTCTTTTACTATCCATGTTGTTAATACTTCTGTTGACTCCTCAGGGTACCAAAATTATAGAAGAGAGCTGGTCAGAGTTATTGTTATGATGAACACATTAGGATAGACAGAAGTAGGGCAACTTTTCACCTTGACTACAGTAGCGTCGTAGTTTTTTTGTTCACCACTGCAATTAAGTGCTTACAATCTGTTACTCGAAGTAATTGTTACAACTGTTTTAACTACTTTTATTCAATGCAAGTCTTGCCGTTTTTCCCCTTGCTTTACCTACAACACTGGACTTCCTCCATGATGCACCCCAGTGAAGTGACTGGCAGTGTGCACACCAGTGAGAGTGGCTTAAAATTCACACATGTCTACTGAAGAGAAGAAGCACCCATCACTCTTCCTAGATCAATTTCAGTTCTGTCCTTACTAAGTGGAGAACTTTAATTTCACTGTCATTGTTCTGTATCCCCCTTCAAAACTCTTCACAAATACCAGGTCTTCTGGATTCTATAGTGTGTGTTAGGCACAAATGAGGAGCTGGAAACTGGTTGGTGCATTGGCTTCCACCTGCCTGCAGCGATTTCTTCACATGGTATGACACTACTGCCATCGGAACAATATTACAGCTACTCACATTGAGCCCAATGTGATGCCTCCAAGGGCCTGGAAATGTCAGTAGTTGTAATCTCAGAGGTGTAGAACTACCCATCTGTCCTACCAAGGGTGTAGTTTGGTGAAAAAGGCAAAAAGCCTCAGCACCCTACATTTTATTGCTCTACTCTGAGATCTGGGATTCACAGCATTTCCCCTGTGACCTTAGAAAATTAATAGATTTGTGTAGAAGTATGTTCCATCATTGTATTTTTTTGAATATTTAACTCAGTGAGTAAGACACAAAGCTTACTACAGCCCTATATATGAATAGAAGTTAAGTTTCAAGGCTAGTTTCACACTTTTGACCAAAATAAAGTCAGTAAACTGCTATATATCAGTCTTGCTCAAACTGATCTTCAGTGTTATTACCTTCTCCCTCAGACTTCTTCTCTACAAGACTGTAAGGGCTTTGAAGACCAGGGAATTAATTCACTGGCCAAATAACAATAAAAAAAAATAAAAAGAAGAGTCAACTAAGTTACTCTTGACTTCCACAAAGACATAGCACTTCCAGTTTGGAACCTTCAATGGGAAATGTAATAGCAGAGAACTCCCAGGAAAGACACAGTAAATACATAGAATTTGGATGATGAAGTAGTGTTGCCCTACTTCTGCCAAGAAGTGCTGGAAATATTCTCCCCAGGACTTTTTGGACAGAAATATATGGTCCAGTGTTGGATTTGCACGTGAAATTTCCTGTGTGTGCACTGGCCACATCTGAGCTCAGGCACAGCTCAGGTGTTAGATTCCAACCTGCATTCCCTGCGGAAATAGCCAAAGTTTTCAATTTCTGTCCAGAAACAAGTTTTAGACAGGCAGAGGGGACACGTTCAGGGAAAACTACATGGATGATGTTCCTAGTAAGTATCAGTATCATAGTTTGTATTTCACTTTTATTTGCCCATCAGAATTTTTCGTACAATTTTATTTCCCACTGTGAAGAAAGGCAGTCCTGAAATTATTCTACAGGCAACATAATGTGCAATTGTGTGGGGCACAATAAAAGCTGATCCAAATCCCCAGTGTCAGCATTACTGGCACAGCTGCGTAACAGAAAAAAACTTTTTGGAGCTAACACTGAAATCTTCGTACAAAACTAGATAGAAGTTTTGCCTGAATGAAAACCATAGAATGAGATCCTTTGTTCATAAATCCTAGTGTGCTCAGTGTGCTAATCCTCTTAAAACCATATACTTCTGCAGAAGGTGCTGGTATAGATTCCCTCAAACAGTGCATTTTACAGTGATTCACAACAGAACAAAGTACATGGTAAATGTCAATTAAACATAACGACAATGGTTGTGCTCTTCATAAAGGTATAAATGACAGCTCATCATACAGGAAGAAAAAGAAACTGCCCCAGTGACAATTTTTCAGTCATGACTAGTGGAATAAAAGCAAGCCCTGATTCTATATCCTTGTTTAGCTAATTATTACCACTGTGATGGCAAAAAAAGGAAACCTCAACATCCGACCAGAAGGGAGGTAGCACATATATCAGTCAAAAGAAGAACTTGTAGGGGGTTAAAATAGATGAGAAGGTAGTAAAATAAACACTGCTAATAATTTGTTCTACAAACTTCCTAACTCCTCCCTAAGTATTATTCATCTTTATAACTTGACCTGTAATGTCCAAAATGTTTTCTGTATTTTTCTGCTTTCTAAAGATTTTCACATTAAATTTGTTCACTTTACAGAAAAAGTGTATCTGGAAGTAGTCTGAGATTTACTTGAACTATGCATAATTCAATAAGAGTTCAAAATCTGGAATGGTGTCTTGAAATAAGTACTGATTTTCTTGGTTGAACATCTAACATTTATAAGGTTTTCATTAATAACTCATGCAGACAGAATCAAGGCTGTAGGAAAAATTACAAAAGTTGTCGTTTCAGAAAAGTTTATCCAGATAAAAAAGTTAATTAAAAAGTTTCTTCAACCGTAGTCCACTGTTAAAACATTGGCTAGGAATTTAAGAACATGGAAGATTTTAGCGTTCAGTCATAACATTAAAAATGTTAAATTCCCAGAGCAACAGTATTTCCTTTTACTAACTTGATCATCTGCTACTGCTTTAGGATGATGCACAAATATATGGGTTATTGAGTTGACATTCTGTTTCACTATCCAGCTAACAAGAATTGCGAGGAAGGTAAGACAACCTCAGTTCTGGTCTAGTGTTTCTGTAGCTCCCAAATAAAGCAAATAAAGCAGTGAAAGACTTTCTCTCCCTTCACAGAAGCTTGCTTTTAAAAGTTAGAATAGAGACTTGCCTCTTGGCAGTGCAAGTAATGTCAGGACATCACCTAAGCATAACAACTTTAATTGTACAACCATAACCCTTCACCCCAATTATGTTCGGTCTTCGTTTATTTATTACTGATGCCTGGTGCACTTTCGATAATGGGCTTTTTACTTTTACCTTGCATTTTTTCTAACAAAATATTTTATACTCCACATATATTACCATTAAAGGTCCTTTGATTAAGGTTCTTTCTCTTTGACAAGTCTAAATGCAATTAAAGTGCAAGGAAGTCCTGAGAGGGTTATTTCTTATTTCACTTTTATTTGTCCATCATGGTTTTTCCTTCTCCCTTGGCTTTACAATGTCACCTCCCATCTGTGAGGAAAAGCAGCCCTAAAATGATCTTACGAAGACTTACAACTTGCTGAGTAGCAGTCATTTAATGTGGTATCAAATGACAAACTTAATCCAAGACAGAATAAACTGAATGTATTGTGACCTAAATTAGCACACGTTGATTAGAGATTTCAAACAAAACACCACAACTTTTCTCAAAACATTGTCTTCATCTATTCACTAAGCCTAAACTTGATTTCCCCGTCTCCGGTATTGCACTGACTTACTGCACAGGCTTCAATTATGATGACTTCAGTATGATTGCTGACTGTATTTATTCCTGAGTTATGGGAAGACAATGGATAGCCTCAGAACTAGAGAGCATTTACTCACTCCTTACTCTTCTTTCAAGAATATTTTTCTTACAGCATTTCTAATCCTGTTTGGAGACCTCATTCAATCTCAGAATACAAGGAAGAGAGAACATAACGACTTTCCCATACCATAATCAGAATATGTAAGATCTATCACTGTTTAATGAGGCCTTATTCCTATCATCCTGCAAAGTGCAGGTAAAAGCTGCACCCACGTGGAGCTTGATTTACCTCAGAGGGCTTTTGCACAGGCACAGCAATTCACTGTTGAGCTGTAAGTAAGGATATTCGGTCCCTAGATCCCAGTTATCTAATGTCTGTGCTTACACGCGTCAGACCAAAGGCACAGACAATCCAGCATTTCTAACCAGTGACAGAGAGTCCTTTCACTGGATCATCTAAGATGACTCTATTTTGTGCAAGCACCACTGATTTCAAAGACAGAAAAAGAATACTGCCCTGAAGTTAAGAAATTGCAGATGTAGTTAACATAATTTTTTTGGCACCAAGTTTAATTCAAAAGGATTAAATAAGCGTATTCATAGATTTTTAAACCAATCAAATCTAGAAGCCATTTCCTGCATTAATTTTCCAGCTAACTTAATTATACAGCCCCAGGCTCTGGCTTGTGATCAATTAAGAGAGCTGTAAAAATCTGGAGCCCAAGACTACCACATATTAATCACCACATTTGATGTAAGGAAAACAGCCTTTATTGTGGTTTCTGGATTTGAAATCAAACCAGTAACCACAGCTGATGTAGCTGTACTCCACTTTAAAAAAATAAAGATTTTTTTTAATTAGTATTTCTCATTACTTAGTAATGTGTGGGAATGATAGATTGTCCTATGCGAAGCACATCTGAGGAATATTTAAAGCAGAATAATATGTTCATTGTAAATGACTGAGCAAAACTATGCATATCTGTATATCTGGAGGAAAAGAGCTCCCTAGTGCTGCCCACCACATAGTCTTTATTCTCCAATACTGCAACTACTTAATTGTTTTCCTTTCATGATACAAAAAACTAATTCATGCTCTCCCAGCAAATTAAATCATAAGTGCATGAAAAGCATCTTGGACAAAGCTTACCAATTTGAACACACATTCCCTTTCTGCCCGTAGACATCTTAAGTTCAACAGTGATCTGCTAGGACAGGGGGGCATGCAATTCTCATTTAGATTTTGTTTATCTGTCTTAGCAAGAGGAGAAGCATGCCAATATCAAAACAGAGTCTGTGGTGAATCGTTCACAGCTGAGGCAATCCTGTGAGTTCACTGTAAATTCATGTAGATGAAGGCTTGTCCAGAAGGAAGATGCTACTACTATGGTTCACATGGACTCTTCTACAAATAAACAACAAAAGTATAAATCTCTTCAATAACACTTAGGGGAGAGGGGGGCAATGTGCCTTTGTAGTGGCAGAACTTTTCTGCGGTCAAGCTGATGCGCACTGTGGATGTGCAATAGCTTGACAGCAAGTAACCAAAGAAGGAAATCTATCAAAATGAGAGGGAATTAAATAGCTTCAGATAAAGGTTCCAATTATAAAGATTACTACAATTTCCTCCAGGAGAACATTTTCAAAGTTCTATCTTCAAGGTTCGACTGATGATATAACAGTGCCTGTTTAGCTGCCCTAACCCAAAAGTCCTTTGGAAAGGTTTCCAGGAATGCCTCTAAGTGGATCAGGCTCATCATTTGCATGCATTTAGATGTTGTGTTGAACTGGTGCCACAGACATTCTGTAGAGACCAAAGGTCAACCATTAGATTAGAAAATGCTATCACACAGCTTTTCCTGACTTATTTTGTTAAGGTTGCGTTGAAATGTCTTGTGCCTTTCCAGAAGGTGAAGTAGAGTTATGCTTATATCTGAAAGCCAGGAAACAAAATATTAAGCTACATACTAACTCAATGTTAATGCTAATCTCTCTAGTATCAATCATACATGTTAACAAAAGGCTCACCTCCTTTCCACCTTTGCAGATAATGTCTGTCATTCAGGTAACAGTATCTGTATTAACTGTAGCACAATCAATATATTCTTTTCATCAAAGCAGAGTCATGTTTACATTTTGAGTTTAACAGCAGTTTCCTACCTATGCTCCACTCTCAAAGACAAACACCTATGCCAGGTATCAGAATCCCTTCTCTTCTTTTTGTGACCAAACCATGATAGTGGCACTATCATTATACTGTTCTTTCTACTTATCCACCACCTGCATTAAAACCCATATCCTGCTCCCATATCCCATCTCAATTATAGGGATTTCTAAGGTACACCTATACCAGGAATGCCTCCTTAAGACTTTTGTGATAAAATGGGGACTATCAGACCCTCTTAAACTCCTCAGAACTAGATGTCTTTATATTCAGTTTTCCTTACTCTGTCTTCAGATGTTGTGAAAAAAAGAAGCTAAATCCTATATATTAAGCAATGATAGTATATTAGGGGAATAAGTGGAGCCATGACCTGAAGATAAAAACTGTAAAAAAGATATGATTTGGTTGTTTTCTAAATGACTGTTAGAATGTGTGAACTCCACATGTTCCTGAGATGTCTGGAGTTTTATGTTTGAGACATCCTTTACTCAATTAATGCTAAAATTGCATAGTTAATATACCTTATTATGCTCCAGTAGGGCACAGAGGATTTTAAGAAAACCTCAGTGAACATATACGTTTTAAAATACTCCTATGTTTAAATAGGAATGATTGCTTAGGAATAATAATGCTAGTTTTCCTATGCTGTATGACATTTGAAAGCAATGCCTTTTGATAAATAAAGAACTCAGGCACATCAACTCAAATGTTTGTTGTCGGGTTTTTTTCAGAGGGAGGAAGTATTATGCTATGGATCTGAGATGACTCTGAGAATTGTGACATGACCTCTTCACCTGAGGGAGATATTTATACAGCTTTAAAGCAAAAGCATTTTGACAAAAGTCCCTTTAAATTGTCTAGAAAATCTTAAAGGTACATAGACAATTGAAAATGATGAGGGATCTAAGAAGAAGTCCCAAACCCCTATTTCCAGTGCTGAGAAACGAGATCTAACCATCAGACTTGAAACAACAAGGTGCGAAGACACACTCCACAATTCCAACTGATGCTAGAGGCTATACAAAAAGAATAGAAAACTTATGGGAGTTTTGCCCAATTCATACAAGAAGTGTGCTCTTAGGAGCCCACAGAAGAGACTTTGGATATGGGAGGAAGAGACTCTGGGCTCTGACCCAAGGACTGCTACAAGTCTTGGTTCTGTCTCATAGTTAGGGCAATTTTCTTGGAAGTGCGAGTTTGATCTCTATACATCTCTATACTACTATCCTATACATTGCTCAGAGACTATAAACACCTAACTGGGGTTATGAATTCAATTCCACAAGGCAGACATGCCAAAATTCAGCTGAATTCTTTTGGAAAGGGTAGTTCTTAGTGAATGTTTTCTTCACTCCAATTTACAACTCCTCATCAAGAAAGGTGGGTTTCCCAGATGAGAGCTCAGAAAGAAGTGTCAGAGGTTGACCTGAAATCAGAAATCTTTTCTCTTCCAGCTTCAGAGACCTCTCTGTCATTTCAGTTTATAATATGTAATAGAGGAAGTAAAATAGGACAGCTTTTTTCTGCATTTTGGCAGAGATGTGAGAGGAAAAAGAATTGATGAGGATAAGGATCGCGACTTCATTATCCCACAAATCCACATATTCAACCCATTTTCATGTTTAGTTTCTCTCCCCATGACCCTTTCTCCATCACTTTGTTCTTCCACCTATTTTTCATTATCAACCTTCTCAATGCCATCTTTTCTCCATAACATAGATTAAAATACAAACTTGTTTTTCTAGTCTACATCTCTGTTCCCAAACCACTAAACCCTACGCATCAAACACTTACATATGTAATTAATTTCTTTTTGAAACAATCTGAGCAATTTCTGAATGATTTTTTGTACACAGATTATACCTCTCCCCCAAATTAATCCCAAATTAATCCCTCGTTTACTGTCCAGCAGAAGAAAATTTTAAACTTAAAGAAAACTCAGGTTTCTGCCAAAGAAGACTTTCAACCTAAATTGCTTGGGTGGCACGCATAGTCAGCTGTCACAGAATATCCTTCCAGAGACTCCTCACTTCCCCTGCCTTCAGTTGTACTAACACTAGATGTGAGGACAATCTCTTGGCTGGTGAGTGCAGATGAGTATCACAAGCCATTTCATGTGCGAGTGTTTAACTTCAACCAATCCAGAGACCACACACCTTTTTGTTTTTTCTTTCAATTTTGTCTTTTCTGTGTGTTAGCTGGAGCTATGCACTAGATCAGGTAAAGCATACATGTTAAAACCTGTAAGGGAGGTCTTGACCTGAGACACCATGTCTATGCAAAACATAAAAAATTAGAGTAATCATTAACTTTAAAACATACCAAGAGTATATGATTCAAGATTCCTTGGTTTAAAGAAACCCCAAGGTAAACCATGAAGGCAAGTGAGGAAAGTACTCACGTAGATTTAGCAACACTTAGAAAAATGAATCTTTAAAAAGAAAAAAAGTGAATTTGGCTCTAACTATGAAAAAGTTTGTAATCTTCTATTATGAATAACACTAAAAATAAATGAACAGAGATTTTTCTCATTTTTCGAACACTAAAATGGTACAGACGTTTTTTGAAGGTATTACTATTTGGTAATATTCATCATTCACTAGGCAAAAAAAAAAATAATCCTTTGCTACATATTTTTTTCCTTAGTTATTCAGATGTGGATGGCATTATCCCTATCTTAGTGCCAGTTCAGAAACACAGCAGAAAGACTTTTGTAAGACCTTATAGCTTTAAATCCTATCCGTGCTACTACTAGTACAGGACAATTCTCCTCTATAGATTCTTCACTTCCAAGCAGACATCCCAATATTTAGGTAAAATCCTATTCTCTGTTAAGTCTTAGTGTTCTTTAATGTAATTGAACGTCATCATTTGCAGCAGACTTTTGATAGAAGTACTTTTACTTTATTCCACGTAATTCCACTTAACATTTCATCAATATCTACATTTACAAATTGCTATTTCTACTCTCTTGGTTTGGTTCTTCAGGAAAACATCAGATCCTTGCCACAACAAAATCACAGTCATTCAAGACTAAGAATTGTTGACACCGTGTCAATACAGCAGCAATCCCACGAACACTGCCGACTTTGTCATGTGGATATCCAGGAGTTTCCAAATCTGTGGAGCGAAAATCCATAATGCGAAGAAATATTTTTCTATTTTGGTGTACTCCCAAAGGGGTAGAAATTTGGATGGCTTGTGTGGCTATGAATCTGTCATTGCTAAAATTTAAAGCTACTGGCTTGCTGACCTCTGTAGTATTCTTTTAATGTAGTTGATTGCACAATACATGTGAATTTCACATACCTAAGTGTACCTTAATTTCTTCTCCTATTATCTTTCATAGGAGATCAAAAAGTTGTGAGATTTTAGCAAATGTCTGATGATGATAATGAAGAATGGAGACTAAAGAAATCACCCTGAGTGTATGAAAACTGAGCGTATTCAATATGTGTTGAAAACATAATGCACTTTTTTTTCTTTTTTTTTTTTTTAAGAAAACTAATATGAGCTTGCTGCATTTCATTATCAGGCTTCAATTCGTTGCTCTCAATTGGCAAGACAATATGCTCTCAAGTCTAAATGTTGCAAAATTAATTTGTCTAACCCAAATACATGCTTTGAGATCAAGTAGAATTAGTATGAGTTCAGAGTTGTACATATCTGTTCTCAAAATCTATTAGCTCCTCTTTTTTAAAAAAAGATTATGAAAGCAACAGGTCTAGAACAAGAGTTCAAATGAAAATGTAGTGAGCAATCTTACAAATGAATCCAAGAAGCAGTTTTTTCTTTCTTTGAAAACATAGAACAGCTTATTAATATAAAAGAATGCTATTTCCAGAGATTTCATGCTGGTAAAGTTAGGTTGTTTCGTTTTGTTTTGAACAGTACCTGTGCAAGCTGCACCAACTGCTTTGAACATTGAAAAGTGAAATTATGTTCATAGTATAGTGAATCTGAATAGCTTTTGCACAAAGGTACTATTTTAAAAAAATAGGTTTAAATTAACATCATTCTACAAGTAATATATTTAGTTTTTACATTAATTATCTTTCTTCATACTTGCTCTATTTCACAACAAAAAGCTTTATTTCAGCATAAAAGAAAAGGACTTTCTTTTTGGCTTAGCGGGAATAACTTTCTGTAAAGAATCATTTGAAGGATCTTTAAACAAGGAGTTATTTTTTTCTTCAAAGGTTTTATTTGTTTTTATTACATATATGTATATACATATTTTTATATACACTTATATTCTACAGATTTTCACTGAAGATTTCAACGTGAAGCAAACTGCTCATATGTTGTGTAGTACAAACTGACTATTGCATTGTTAACCATAGATACAAATAAAAAAACACCTTCAGTGTGAAGCAAATGAGAGTCTCAATGACCAATTAGTCAAACTGTGATACATCACTGTCGTGGGTTAGGCCGATCCGGCAACTAAACCCCAGGCAGCTCTCCCACCCCAGTAAAATGGAGAGGAGAAAAATGTAATAAAAGAGCTGAGGATCGAGACAGGAACAGAGGAGCACCCACCAACCACAGTCCCAGGCAAAAGAGGCTGTTTTCTTAAAGCAAAACTATTTATTAACAGCTACCTACAAAGAGAAAAGCAAACAAAAACGGTTACTTGAGAGGATAACAAGAAAACAAGGCCAGACCATAACAACAACACCACTCCCCCCCTTTGCCTCTTCTTCCTGGCTCTACCTCCTCCCCCCAGCGGCACAGGGGGGCAGGGAATGGGGTAGTGCAGGTCAGTTCATTCCAAGTTGTTGCTGCCGCTTCTCTTAAAGGAAAAGGAGTCCTTACACCATTGTCCCTTGCTCCAGTGGATCCCCTACTCATGGCGAAAGCGTGAATACTGCCCGCTAGGAGGCAAATCCTTACCCCATCGGATTTGCCCCAAGTGCGGGCTTTACCAGTCCTGGACCTTTAAGGAGCTGTAGCCACTCGCTCTGGCGTGGGTCATCATACAGACTTTAAATGCGCTCCGGCATGGGTCGTCATATCGACCTTAAATGCGTCTCCGTACAGACTTAGATGCGTAAATGCGTAAATGCGCCTCGACCTGTGCCCATGATTCACAACAGTCTCAGGCTCAGGCATCTCCTTTAACAAAACACCTCCCCATCGGCCGGGGTCATCCCACGGACTCCAGATGCGTACCGTGCTCAGGCTCTGGCATCTCTTCTCGACGTGGATCCTCCACGGGCTGCGAGTGGGTCTCTGCTTGCTCCACCGAGGACTTGTTGCAAAGGGGCTGCTGGCAAGGGGGACTCAGCCTCGGCACACGTTGTTCCATTCCATCTTCACTGACCTCTTATCTGTGTGGCCGTTTCTTTTAGATCTCAGTCCTTTCTGGGTGAACTCAGCCCAGTGGGCGCCCCAGCAGCCGGGCTCTCCCCGAGCTCCCCAAGCGCCTCCGCCGCCGCCATCTTCAATGGGGCGGGCACCAGCCCCGCCCGGGCCGCCGGCCCAGCCGGGAGGGGGGCCCGTGCCCCCCTCCCGTCTCCTTGCTCCTGGGCAAAGGCACACCTTTCCGGTTCCTTTGTCCGACATAAATAGGGCAACTCGCAGAGGCGCCGATTGGCTCGAGCCCCGAGGGGGATGGGAGTCCGATGTGATGGGCAGCTTCTGCCACCCAGACCTCCCCCCGCCACTTCAAACCATAACAATCACAAGGAAATCTGCCTTAAGATTTGTACAATTCTGTTTTTTTCACTTTAAAAACCATTAAAATATTTTTAAGTTTAAGAGCATAATTCTCCTCCAGACTTCTATTTTTCAATTCTTGAACAGTTGCTTGGGCTTTGTTTTGCCTTTTGTACTTAACAGCCTTAAAACTGATAAAACATACTGTTCATGGTAATAATGTTTTACATTGCTCTCAAGGGAATGAAAGACATCTTTAATGGGTCTCCAAGATCCTGCAAGTGGATCAAAGGAAATCCAAGCAATTGAAACAGTCATTTTTGAACACTCTGCTGCCGGTTCCTGCTGAAAAAGCTATATATTTTTTCTATAGTAAACCCTTACATTCTGTCTATCACTCTGCAGGTTACTGTGTTAACAAATAATGTAGCGTGCTTTTGGTGGTGCTCTGATACTATATCAGTACGCCACATGAAAAGAATTTTGTAGTACCGCAGCTGTGCCATATTTGCCCCCAAATTCACCTTTTCGAAATGGATGGCCTTTAACTACAAAGAATTCAGCTGTTAGAGATGGATGTCTAGGGGATCTCCCTAAACAGCAAGCTCATAACTGTTTGTGCCATCACAGTTACCAGGCTGCTGGGTGGTACCTTGCTCAGCCGCAGGATTTAAGAAAGGCATTGAAGAATACCAACAGTGGCAAAGAGAGGCTGGAGGGCCATAAGAGTAGGACGGGAGGGAAGACGGTAAAGTAGAGTAAAAGAACATCTCTGTCCACCAGAAGTAGAGAACTTGTGCAATGCCAGTGCCTAGGAGTGAAGTTAGGGCTGCCTGGGGCTGGTAGACATCAGAAATTAGATGGGTACTGCAACAGCGACAATTCATAGAATCATAGAATCATAGAATCATTTAAGTTGGGAAAGACCTTTAAGATCATTGAATCCAACCATAAACCTAACACTGACAAGTCCACCTGTTACCATTCCAACAGTGGAGAATAGAATCTGATGAAAAATTGAACATCTGTTGAGGTGTCTGGTACAGCTCTCGAAGCACAATGGTGAAGTTTCAACTATTTCTTCCACAACAGGACAACATGGCAGGGAAAGGTTACTCTGGATGCTGTTGGTCTTCAGGTCCCATAGAAACAGACAGTATACTGTCTAATCTTAAATTGTTCTTGTTTCCCAAAATTTCCTGTTTCCCAATCATATCCATATATCCTTCACTTTCTGCTCACTGCTTGTCCGCCCACAGGTCTCACTCTTTAGAGAATCTCTGAAGAAAATACAGGAGCCACATGGATCTCTTTCCTCTTTCAGACCTGCACCATCCTTCATTTTAGCAAAACTCTTCTAAACAATACCTTCGTCTGACCTTTTTCACTTATCTCATAACCTTTTTCTCTCTTTCAAGCTCCTTGCAAACATCCTTTAACTACACTGGTTTTGTCCTTCATTTCTTTAAATCTATCCTTTATTGCCTCCACTCATTTAAATGTCTCAGCGAAGCTGGGAGTCTCCACTGATCGCTTTTTGGCCAACTCCAAAGCATGCAGGGGGAGAGACTTGACACCATTGCTATGCATCTTCTCAGACAGGAAATGGGAAGAAGGACTGTGGGCTTCTCATTTTGAAATTGTTCTCATGGAACAATCTTTGGAAGATGCATCCTGATCTTGAGGAACAGACCCTAGCTTGAGTCTATGCAAGAAATATACATATTATATTATATTATATTATATTATATTATATTATATTATATTATATTATATTATATTATATTACATTACATTACATTACATTACATTACATTACATTACATTACATTATATTATATTATATTATATTATATTATATTATATTATATTAATATATATAATCAGAATATATATACTGGATCCAATCTCTGCTGTTAATATTTTCAACAGAACACAAATGAGTTTTACCAATTCGAGGATGAATTAATTTGGCCCTCTGTTTTTAGAATATGAAACTTTCCCATGCAAATACTTTTATGGACATTAAACAATCATAGACCTTTGCTGCAGAAATAATTGTTTAAGTTTGTGATGTAATCTTTGCTACGCTTGCTAGCCTTTGGCCCTGTGAAAGAGACAGTGAAACAATCACATAAATTATCTAGCTTAGTTTTGCTGGTCCTCACTGGATTTCTGACAGAAAGTTGGGAAAAGCTTTCTATGGTCTATTCCAGTTACTGCAAGCTCATGAAAAGAAAAAAATTCATAACTTACTGAGAGCATTAGGGTCTCATCTCTGTAGCTCCATTAAAAAATCTATTTAAGAATTAAGAATTCTATTTAAAATTGTATGGCATAAAAAATTCTACTTAAAATATATTTTTCTTACTATGTCTCTGGTAAAGCAAAATAAAACAAATATTAAAGAACATATTTAATACATATCTATTGTGATGATTTTTTTAATACTGTCATTACTCATTTTTCAGAAATCTGTATTGATTTATAAATGTAATAGATTCCTCAAGAACTCTGCAATTTCCAGCAATGAAAAATAGTCTTTGTTTACCATATCACTCTCTGTGAGGATTTAATGTTATTTATTAAGTCTTACCTTGTCTCTGAGCAAAGGAGAATGTGAATCAGAGACTTACACTGAGGCAGAATCCCAGTATGATTTCCTCACAAAAGTTAACTTTTAATCTGTTCATTGATCTTTATGCACTTTATGCATTAAAAACTTTAGAAAGGGCACGGAGTGAAATCAGAGTTCTGTTTGGAACACAACCGTCTGTTGAAGTTTCTGGCCACATCTTCAAAAATAATTCATATACGTCTGAAAAATACTTTTTAAATGCATGTTAACATTGAGACTGGAGGATCTTGATTAAAGATCAAATCAGAGCCAAAAGTTCCAGTTTGATGATATCAAAATCTTACCACTTGCTCATGAGAGAGTTGGGTCAAAAATATTTTAAATGCCATAGCATTAATTCCATTTGATTTCTATCATCCTGACATTTGAGAACAGTTCTCCAGATGAACCTTTCACCGTTGTGAGCTGCAAAATTATTAGATTCAGAAAACACGCTCGTCTGATTTTATATCTGATCTGGAACAAATCCTCAAGGGACTAGCAGGATAAAAATGTGAGGATATGATTCATACAGAAGTCTATAAAACCACAACTTGATGAAAGCAGTCTTAAGCAAGATGAAGGGAAACAGCAATTACCAGTATTTTGTGTATTTATGTGATAAAAATTACACATTAGATAGAAAGAAAGAATAAGTTACCCATTCGGATGCACACATGCCACAATTTCAAAGGAAGTAATGAAAGCACAGCAGTATTGGAGACCCAAAATGACATTTTCCCTCTTTCTTATTTTCTTTATAACCACATCACCCTTGGGACCATAATTGTTTCAAGGTGTGAAAACATATGTAGAAATGAATATTTTTCTAGAATGTATATAAAATAAATCACATTATGCATACTCTGTCTTTAAACTTAGGCAGACTAAAACCCCAATTCAATGGGCTGGTGGAGAATGAGGGAGCTGTAAGCCTGGATTTCAATTGAGACCAGAAATAGTTTGCTTACAGGGCTAGTGATTAATTTTTTTCCTGGAGTGTTGCCCATTCTAGGATTTGCACACTTCTCTGGCCCCCACAGAGGATTAGCCAGATGTTCAACAGCACGTTTGTAACACACCTGCTTCATGCTGAAGCATTTGACTTTGTTAGGATCAATGAATGGGAGGAGGTGGGAGGAACAGTGGGAAGGAAACAGGGATTTTAGACATTGATCATTTAAGGCCAGGCATCCTGCTGGGAAATCCAGATGCATCCAAAAACAGGAGGTAGTGGTTACTGGAGAGAAAACTTACTAGCTCCTGACACTGCACAGGGAACCTTTGCTGTGGGACAGTCTGTAGCTGCTAGTTACCCCCAGAGAGGGGAGAGGCAAGGCTGAAGGTTAGTCAACACAGAAGAACAGCAGACAGTCATCAGGCTTGAGCCTATGACTGGGGTAGCTCTTGCAAACAAGAACTCTGGGTTCCGGTACTTCTGGCATTTAGGATGTATTTTTGTGCTTTAACAGCAGATCAGCCAACTGCTGGAGTGAAGGGCTGAGATATTACTGGCTGTGACTATCCCTAGGCTGTTTCCTGAGAGGAAGAAAAAGTACCATTCTTCCTCAGTGATGGAGGGTTGGGATGGAGCGTGCTATATTTGATGGTCATGCGACAGAAATTGGGAATACAGCCTTCAGTAAAGGCTGGGAAAGTATGTGCATAATAGTTGGCTGTAGTTTGGAGGTATGAGTTTAATGCTGGCATGTTTTAGTTAAATACACATAACACCAGAGAGAAACTCTGGATATAAAACAGTAGTTAATCTATTATAGCATTGTTTAGAAAATAGTATTCTTAATATTTATAATGCTAATTGTCTGCAATATTTCCCACCCATACTAAACATTTATTTTACCAAAAAGCATGACTGAATACCCAAGACTCTCATCATGTTGAAGTATGTTCAAACTGGAAAGGCTTGGTAGGGCTGATATTCATCAGCTCCCTTTTGGTACCATGGAAGGATATCTAGAACTTCTTAAGAGCTGAAAACCTGTTGTTTTTCATACTCTTATTACCGGAGTGTTAAACTGAGATTGTAAGAAAAATTACCCTGAACACATCTGAATAAAGTAAGTGTGCTGGAAGCCCTGTCAGTATTGTACGACCTATAAACCAAACACTAAGTTAACACATTTTAATGCTTTTCTTGTTTATATAACTGCAAATACTAATCAGCAACATTTTATAATAAGTAATACATATTCAGTAATATTTTCAGAAACTGTCTTGTTTCTGGGTAGGAATGGAATCAGCTCTAGCCTGAGTCCTCAAACTTTCTTACAAGTGATCAGATTCAGACTGATTAGCTCCCACCTTTACAAGAAGAAAGTATCTCTTCTACGGCACGTTGGGTGGCCTATGATTCCTGGTACCTTCACTGTCTGGCACCCCACACACTGTTACCAGTCAAGTCCCTGGATCAAATATGCTATTTAGAAATATATTTGCATTTTTTTGCCTTTGCTGAGCGAGCACAGGGCACGATTTATAAATAAAATTACTCTGATCAAAGAAAGATCATGTTATGGATGCTCAGAACAGGAATCATGAAGTTACCAGGCTGAGATATTAGCCAAGATATTGGTGCCAAATTCCTTTTCGAAGACTGAACAACCAAGTGCCTCATCAGTGCCAGAAGTTAGCGTTGCAGGATGTTTCATGTGAAAGGAACATGAAAACTTTTTTAACCAAAAGAAAAAAAAAAAAAAGAGCAGGCTTTGAAACACAGTCTCTATCTGGCTTTTTATTTATGTACTTAAGTCTGTAGTGTATATCTTTTGTTTATAGTCTCTAAAAGTAATCCTGTCATTTTGGCAAGATGATTCGTCAAATTAACATTATGCATGAAGCAAGGAAAATTGTCTTGTCCGGCCATTCCTGTTTTTCCTTTTGTGTCTGCCTCCCTAGCTGGGCTCTTTCAGTTCCCAGGAGAGTTGTGGTTTTGTTGAAAAACAGCCAGGTGGGCTGTGCTGGTGACCAGCCTGGGGAAAGGCAGACTGATGGCCCAGAGATCATTAGAAGTGCAGCTGAGGAAAATTGGGAATAGCAGCTATTTGCAAGGCAATGTGTAAAAAGTGGCTTTAGCTTATTGGTTCAGTGTGAAAGGAAGCAAAGGGAAATGGATTGATATTTTGAGGCCCAGAGAAACTACTCATATCAGGCTTTTGGGTGGGGTTTTTTTGGTTTTGTTTTTGTTTTGGGCGTTTGTTTTTGTTTTTGTTTTTACCTGTTTAAAGCTGTTCTTGAAACACAGTCAAATGCTGTTCTTTTGTAGAAAAAAAACCCATAATATTTTAATTAAATTAGACCCACTGCTCATGTCAGTCTGATGACAGGAATGTAAGTATTAAGTAACAAACTAAGACAATCTACTAGTATTAGTGCTTGTACGACAAGCAAACTGTGGGGTTTGGTGAAATGCTGCCATGTTGATCTCCTCCACTTAATACGAAATGAATAGGCTATGAAAACTTAGTGCCTGAAAATCTTAGAGAAGGGTAGGAGAAAAGACCGAAGCCTTCCAATACTTCAAAAAATGTATGTATGCAGTACCTCCAACCTAACCAGTGGCCTTCTACAGGACATAAAAATGAATAGAACATAATTCAATTATTAAAAGTAGAAGGCCTGTACTTTCTTATTAGAAAGACATTTTCTTTTAAAAAAACTAACAATCTAATGTTACAAGTTACAATCTAATGATACAAGTTAAGAATTTCTGTTTCATTAAGTCACCTATTACCTTTGAAGAATAGTCCTTAGCCACTGAGAAAGATACTCGTTAAGTGCACATAGATAGGATGCTCATTCATTTTTATCCCTATCTACAGTTTTCCCAGACTTTACAGATGGAGTCTCTATAATACCTTCTCATCAGGGCTGACTGGAACAGTGCACAATCTGTTAAGCAATTTGTACACCAAATTTATTAGTCTCAAGATAAAGTAAACTTGCCTAAGCACTGTATTACCAGAAAAAAAGTAAGATGTTGCATGTAAGTGAAAAATAGAAACTGGAATTCTAAAGATCATTGGCAGTAGATCCATTTCTATGGGATCCAGTGTATGTATTCCCATATAGCACCATAAAGCTTGAGCCATATAAAGCACTAAAAAGATAATCAGTAATAAAGTATGTAATTCCAAAGTTACTCCCTCTTTAACACTTACTGTATGGGTGGTTCCAGAGTTACCTAACCGGAGACAAAATTAGGCTTTGAAATATTCTTTAAAAAGATAAGGTCAAATTTAGGGACACTCATTAGTTAGGAAATCAGCAGTTAAGAAGTCAGCTGGAAAATGTGTAGGAAAGACCTTGGTGCTTAAGGCAGTCAGCTGAAGCAGGGAAAACAGGGTTTATGACTAACAATATTTTTCTTTAGACCACTTTTATTTTATGCAGCAACAGTGTACTATAAAACATGCAGCCTAGTTCTTCTCCTTTCCAAGTGCAATTAGATTTTCTCTTATTTCCTAAAGACCAGGAAAAACTCTGTGGCTTCTACTGCCATATTCCTTTAAGAAGAGATTCAGCCCTTTTCCACAGGGCTGGTGTGCTCAGCAAGAGGACAGACAGCTTGATCTGTAGTGAAAGTATTATCTTCTGTTTGTTCTCCAGGTATCAACAAGAACAGTCAGGCTTCTATCACTGCAGTAACAGATTCCTCTGTGAGTCTCTCGATGCTGATTTTATAAGGAACATAGGCACTTGTCTCTGTGAAACAGTGTGGAAGATGCGATGACAAACTTCCGTACTTCAGAAGAAAATGTAAGGAATTACTTATGTGCCTGGATTAGGAGTTCTTTAGTAATCAAATCATGTGAGTAACAAAACCAAAGAAAATCTTACTAAAATAAAAATATTACTAAAAACTTTACTAAAACTAAAGACTAAGGAATAGCAAAAGTATATGGAAACAAATAAAGAAAATATAACAAGGAAAATGTATTACAGTTATAAAAAACATGGAAAAAGTTCTATAAAAACATTAGACAAAAGAGAAAAATAGAAGCAAATATAATGAGAAAACTGAGCAATTAATGGACAGTTGAAGGAAATATGAAATATTTAAAGCTTTCTCCGGTTCAGTGTTCACAAAAAGGCTAACTGTGACTAGATGTTTAACTTAATTCTTATTAATGAGGAAATAGGAACACCAGCATGAGAATGGAACAATCAATTAAATAAGTTGAACATATTAAAGTCATTAGGACTTGACAAGCATCACCCCAAAGTACTTTCAGAGTTAGTCGGAGCAATTTGGGACCTTTCGTTGCGAGTGCAGTAGAAATGAAAGAGTTTTGTGGAAGGTGGATGAGTTCTAGAAAGACAGGGGACAAACCTGGGAGGATAAAAGGGACACAGGGAACTACTGAAGAGTCAGCTTTTCCTTGATAGAAAGATAACTGAAGCAAATTATTAAACAATCAATTTGTATGCACCTAAAGACAAACCCAACCAACATGAATTTGTCAAGAATAACTCATGTCAATGTAATTCAATTTCTTTGACAGGATAACAAGATCTGAGAAAGTAATAGATGTCAGATTCACATGACACTCATAAACTAACTGGGAAAATATGGTCTGAGTAAAGATGCTGTAAAAGCTTGCCCACAAAACTTGTTAATAGCTTGTTGGAGAATGGATAGGGTATATTACATAACGCCCTTCACAAGGCTGACCTGATATTATTCAATATTACAACCAAAAATTTAGGTGTGCTTAGAAAGTTTGTGAATTACAATAATTTGTGAGAGATTTCCCTTTGAAAGGCAGGATTGGAATTCAAGCAGATCTTGAGAAAATAAGGAAGCTATACAGACAGATCTGAATACAGAAAGACACATAGGACTAAAGGAAAAGATGGAAAATAATTTATTGGACAGAGATATTTCAGAAAGATGAGATGCTGTGTCAAAAAGGGGGAGATATTCCTTCTATGAACATTAGTGATACATACAGGCATTCATAAGGCTTGAGAGTTGATTATTATGTATTCTGTTATGTTACACTGAAATGGAGCCCACATCTAGTGTTGGGGCACCCAGTATAAAATAGATTCAAGACGTGTGGATGCAGAAGAGAACACCAGACATAGACAAAGAACTGCTAAAAAAATCCAAGATTTGTGCAGAATGATTAAAGGAAAAGGGTCCATAAAAGAGAGAACTGAGGGTAGAATATAGTATTAAAGAGACAAATAATCAGTCTTTTTCACATTTATCAAATTTAGGAGAGGAAATAATAGCTTTCCTTTCAAGCAAGTAAGATTTAAGATTAAGTATAAAAAATTCTGTAATAATAGTTATGCAATGGAACAAGCGACATTGGAGGGTGTTGAAACCAACATTACAGGAGGATTTTGAAAGATGTGTGTATCAAGGACAGTCAAAAATATTTGTTGATTCCCATGCTCTGAGACAGAATGACTGTTAGATGTCACTTCCTCTCCACATTTCTTGGATTTCTTTGACCATATCTGATGCTGCATATAATCCAACTTTCTTTATTAGTGACTTTATTTTCAGTCAGGCAACGTAGCCAGTTAGTCAACTGGAAGTTATTAATAAGCATTCAGGAAACCTCACCTACTTTTCAGACAATAGTCTGTCAATATTGTCCTCCTGTCGAGAAGGGCCACGAAGATGATAAGAGGGCTGGAGCACCTTTCCTAGGAGGACAGGCTGAAAGAGTTGGGGCTGTTCAGCCTGGAGAAGAGGAGGCTCCGGGGTGACCTTATAGCGGTCTTCCAGTACCTCAAGGGGGCCTACAAGAAAGATGGGGAGAGGCTGTTCAGGAGGGCCAGTTGTGATAGGACAAGGGGTAATGGTTTTAAAATAGAGGGAGGTAGATTCAGGTTGGATATTAGGAAAAAATTTTTTACCATGAGAGTTGTAGAACACTGGAACAGGTTGCCCAGAGAGGTGGTGGATGCTCCATCCCTGGAGACGTTCAAGGCCCGGTTGGATGAGGCCCTGAGCAACCTGATCTAGTTGGAGATATCCCTGTTTGTTGCAGGGGGGTTGGACTAGATGACTTTGAAGGTCCCTTCCAGCCCTAACGATTCTATGATTCTATGATTCTAATATATATGGCTAAGAAATGCTCATCTACAATATATATGGCTAAGAAATGCTCATCTACAGGTTAGGTGATACTGTGTTTTAGAATTTATGAAGTGATGTAGACATAGAAGTGACATACACATGGCATTCCTGAAGAGTGTGTGATTTAACAGCTCTGTTGTACAGACAACAAAGATTCTGAAGCCTCATTAAAGTGTATCCTTTGTTTTGAGTTCAACAAGAATTTCTCATTATGTGCATGCAACAGGCCTCTAGTTCACTTGTAGTTGTACAAATTTTTAGGGAACAGTAAAAAACTCTAAATTTAATAAAATAGAATAAAAATCCTAGCATATGACAATAAAAAAGGAAATTAAACGGTCAAAGTCTATTTAAAAAGTACAACCAGGATCAGCCAAAGCCAGTACATATAAATTTAATGCTGAAACACCTTCCACTGGAGTAATGAGTAATAATAGTTTAAAAACATTTGTGTGTGGTTTCATATACTTCATGTTTTTGTCAGATTTATGTGGTCTAAAATGCCTCAGTTCAGGGTGGTCTGTAGATTTCAAGCAAATCAGTGTAGGAATAAGCACTACCCTCCTTATAATTCTCCAAATCTAGATTAAGCTGTTGTTTCCCCAAATGCCACTGGTCACCATGCAAGGAAAGGAAAATATCTCAAAAAGATGAAAGTCATCTCTCAGAAACTTTTTGTCCCAGACCAATATCAACTCCATGAGTGACATCTGTCATGCCTGTAATTCATCTTTACACATCTGACATAAGTCAGACAGAAACTCTCCAAATAAGGATTCTGTAGGGTTTTGCTCTAAAGGCCCTGGGATGCACTTCCAAAGAAAACAAATGAATTTAACCCGGATGAATTCTGAGTGGACAGATGAATTTAATCTGAAACCCTATGAAATGGACAACCTATCTAAAAATACTGCTTTTTCTCCTATTTACCAGTTGTAAACTGTGCCCTAAAAGTCATGTGCAGAGATACAATACAAAATGATGCTGATTCGATGCCATACACAGCACACATACACAGCCATACACAGCTTTCTGGAAAAATGGAATATTTCTGACTGATAAGGAGCTATTTATTCAAGTGCAGATGTGATTTGCATTTTTGCCTGTTGTGTGAGATTGCAAGGCACGATGAAGGGAACAGTGAGTCAAATCCTACTTCTGTAACAGGCAGAATCTATTTATTTCACCAGTTTTCATAGGCAAGATTTCACCCTACAAATTAGTGACTTCAATGACCTGTGTAAATCTACAAGTGCCTTCAGGTCAGTAACCCTGAACTAGCAGACATATGTAAAGCACTGTTCATTCATGCCTAAAACTTGCAGTCTAAACCCGGATCCAATTAGTAATAGCTAAAAGGATTTACTTCTCCAGCTTGTAAAGAAAACGGAACTGAATTAAAAAAATTAAGAGTAACAGAAGTAGTAAAAACACAAAATAAAACTCTCAGTTAATACTGTTCTTCAGGGTGCAAATCTAATAGGCAAAAAAAAATAAATCAGGAAATTAGAAACATTTGGTGCAAATTCAGTTCCCCTTTTACATAAATCATGAATTATATGCTGAGAGATTACTTTGCTCAAAGGATCACTGCCTCAAACAGTGGACTGGATTGGGGATTTTCACTTAACAAGCACGCTTTTAATATTTTGTTTTACTCCAGTTCCGACTTATGGCCTATTATCTTCTTCCTTTGTCCTATCCTGAATATAAAAGTGTTGAAATGTTGTATTTCTTTCCCTATATAGCTCATCTATGTAATAGCAAGTAGCACTCTCTCCAAAAAGCAGAAATAGAGTGGATTCCCTTTTACCAGTATGTACATAAAGCACAGGGATATTACTATGTAAAGGAGCAGCATAATCAGAAAATCTAGCGTGCAGCACCTTGGACTCAAGGTGACCATCAACAGGTTTGAAAACTTGTAGTCTAGAGAAGTAGATTTCTGCGACTTAATTTAACTGTTAACCTGAATATACTAGGAAAATCAGCATGAAATGTCATTCATACTTTGTCTCTTGGTGTAATATGCATTTGGTGGCCACAGAGAAGGAAGCTTAGGAGTTTCAGGGCCTTTTCCAAATTTCTCAAGATCTTGACCTCCAGGTTTCTACAAAGGAAAACTAAAAATCCAGTCCCTTTACTCTAAGGAAATTGTAATCAAAATGGACCAGACTTCACTCCATAGGAAACTCCCTGGCTCTTTTGTCTGAATTTGTTGCTAGTGCTAATAATAATGAGAAAGACTGGCCTGAGGCAGACACCTGGTGTGGAAAAATCGAGTCCAAATTCCAGTTTGAACAATAAATTATAAGCCATGGAAACCAGGATTTTATTGTAGGAAGAATCAGACTTTCTTAATAATTCCACCTTAAAATACAACTAATCGAAAATAAGATATTCAGGGTCCAGCTATTAGTGGACAAAATTTGAACCATTTAGAAAAAAATGCCAGCTGAGTTTTCTGTTTTTCTGTACTAAAGGTTTTTAAACCAACAGGAGTGGATCCTATTTTAAATGCTAATGGGGTAAGAAGTTAGGAAAATATCTTTAGACCAAGGTATCACAAACTGATACAGTTTAAACTGAAGAATAAATACAGTGCATTCTGCAAGTCATTTCTGCACAATGTGAAGCTCAAAAATGTAGTGGGACTTTATTAAGTAATTAGCAATTTTGTTACTAAAATCAGCTAAAGATCATGGGTGGAGACACTGCTGCCTCTCAAAACCCAAGGTGCAAATGATCCCCAAATCATGGTTTCTATGATGATTAAAATTTTGCTGAAGGGCTCCAGGCCTACTTGGATTAATTTTTCTCCTAGTATGTTTTTGGATTAAGAGGAAATTCTAGGACAAATGGTAAAAAGGGGTTAACCAGCAAAGCAAGCTACATCTTGGGAGGCCAGAAAGTGAAGGGATAAAGTGAGAATTGCCAAAAGTCAAGCTGAGTTAGACCTTGCAAAGGAAATGAAAACAAGTAGTAAAAGGTTATTTAGCAGTATAAATAAACAAAAGAAGTTGAGCTAGCAAGTAGTGCAAATGGATTCGAGATTTAAGATTTAATAGATACAGAGCAGAAGCTAAATGAGTATTTGACTTCAGGTTTCAGAGGGGTGACGATGACAAAAACACATGAATAATAGGTAGAAGAATTGGAAAAAGAAATTAACATAATGAATTTAGAAGCAAAAATCAAATCAGAACATCAGATTACTTCTGTCATTGAATATTAAATACTGAATACTGAAAAACCTCGAATATGAAAATGCAAATATGTTAACAAAATTATTGTCTTTGATGGGAACAGAAATTTTACCCTGTCCTATAGGAGATAAACGGAGGCAGTAATTTTCAATTTATTTATTTCAAGTCTCCAAATAACTGTTAAATCATAAGACTTTTTCTTCTAACAAAAAGCAAAAGACTCAGTGTGATAGAAAGATATATTACAAATTTAGATTAGAAATTCTTTGTCTTTTTACACTTTACTGGGCTGTATGATTTTTGAAATATAGCTCTAAGAAGTGGGTTTTTTAAAAAAATTAATCTTATAGAAAGTTGTGCGAATGTTTTTGAATTTTAATAAAATCAGATTTTTGTCTTGTTTCTTATTCATGGGAATTCTATTTTAATGCCTGTGTCACTAATAGTACTTGAAAATAATTATAACAACAAATTATAGCTGTCACATATTAATGTCAAATATTTTATTTGTTGAAATGAGTTGCATTTTCAAAAGACATGAATTTCACAAACCACTTATGTAAGATCCTAATCTTTTGCTGGTAAGCTTGGTACTGTGAGGACATTAGTTAACCTGAGAAATTTGAAAAAAGTGACAGTTAGTGATTACCAATGGGTTTCAAATTTGGAAGTGTAGAGAAGAATTATAATATTTCAGTTCCTATTGGTGTTTACAAAAATTTTGGTGGTGAAAATAAACTAGTGGCAAAATTAATTTTTTACTGGAACCGTAAGATGAGACAGACTCAGAAGTTAGACTATTCATATGACACATCAGGAATACATATATTTTCCGTTTTAACACTGAAATGTAAAGTAGTAAGACTTTTTGTTTGGTCTTTTTTTTTTTTAATATAGGTGATAACCTTATTTCATGGAGATGTAGCTGAACAGCAATAAAGTGAAGTATAAAAACTCAAACAAGAACTCCTTACAGCACAGATCTACAAACAAGCAAAGCGTGAATGATGCTACTAAGGTATTTTGCTTGAGAAATTTTCCCAATTCTCTTTTCTCAAATCTCTTCTCTGCAATCCTCCATCTACAGAAAAAAATATTAAGTAAATTCTATAGCAAAAGAAACAAACAAAAAAGAACCTTCAAAACCCACTATACTAAAGTCAATTAGAGAAAAAGAAAGAAACCAGCAAAATTGCAGCGACAAGGAACTGTCTTTCTGTACAAAGGGATGTGTTTAAAAGACAGTGAAAGGTAAGTTAATCACATATTAACAGAAAAACTAAAAATATAAAACTCCTTCCTGATGGAGACTTAATTGCATGAAAAGTATAGTTAATTCACTGAGTTCTAACATCACACATGATAAATGCTCCCTACTCAGGAATATATATATTTTCCCAGAAAAAAAAAAATACAATCAAAATCTTCTGGGGAGAGGGAGAAGTAGCTAACAAGTTTTCCTTGATGAAATACGTCAAGTTCTTACAATGAGTTGTGAGAAGGATAACACAACTCATTTCCATTCATATTGTTATAAACAGACTGAAGTTACACTAAGGTAGATTTGGAATTAGATTAAATCTATTTAGGATTATATCTCAGCCTTGCTGAAGCCATCCACTTTGCAAAACCAAAAAAAACCCATATGTACACATAAATAAAACTAAATAAAAGAGTTTGATGAAAGAGTTGAAACCTCTATACTGTTCTTGAAGACATTTGAGTCATTTTCAGGATCAGGTTGGAGCCTCCTAGAATCCAAAAATGTATTTTTATCTCAAATGAATCAGATATGACTATGCAAAATGGAGCCCTGAATCTGCTGCTGTTTCAGATTAGAAAGATGTAGCCATGAATTCTGCTGGAGATAAACTTGCTGATTTCAGACTGCCCCAGCTCCTAGAAACAAGATGCATAAATGTTTGTAGGATCAGTGCCTCAAGATAATGAGGTGAAAGATGTACAATCAATACGTTTGCAATTCTTACAATAAACATGAAGCCAGAACTGAACAAGCTCGTATGCTCCTCAATCAAACAATGTACACTAGCTGTGGAGAAGTCCTTTCTTTCAGAAATTATGATCTAAACTCAGTAAAACCTGTTTATTGTTGTTGTTAAACACAGATAAACAGTACATTTAATGCAGAAGTAGTCACTCAGAAGCCAAGTGTCTTTCTTGCACTAAGAAAGTAGTAAACTGAACTGTAAACTAGACTGGCATAACTGTTGCCAGCTAAGGTTGGCTTTGTTGCTGTGTCCATGATGAAAAAGGATCGACAGCCCCATATTTTGGTTTTCTTAAGACTTATCAGTGTGGTGTGAGTTCCAGAGAGAAACAGAGAGACAGTGTTGTGAAGCCTCCCCAGAGAGGACAAGTTTTCAAAGTAAAATCCCAAGGCAAAGCTTTTAGGGTAATGTTATGTAAATAAGCAATGAGACTGACTGAGGTTTCAGCTGTAGTGCTCTGTGATTTCGCTTTGAAAGTTTTTGCTTTTTGGAGTTCACTGTAACCTCATTATGTTTTGCTGGCACTTTTTCTAGGAGAAGCAACAGCTGCATAACACTGATAAACCTTAAGAAGGCCGAAATACGTGACTGTGGTTGGTTCTCCAGTCTAAGTTGACCATAGGTAAAAGCTCTCACCTGGCACCATTTTGCTGTGGTTAAGTCTCAAATTCTATCTTGCAATGTAAAATGTAGTTAAATAAGAATCATCCATAACAGCAAATCTCTAAAGAAAAAAATAATTATTTAAAAATTCAGTGTATTATTCTTCGATTTGTTATACCACTATTATTATCATATACCTCTGTCAATGTTGACTGAATGTGAAATCATTGCAAGGAAGTTGAAAATCAAGCTCAGAAACATCTTTATGCATTAATTATTAGTTTCAGTAGTCAGAAATTAATAGATGACACTTCTAATTCTACATATTCAAAACTCCTTTGAATATGTAACAATACATAAAAATATATTGTGAAATTAAATATTTAATTATTGATAATCTTGATAATGTTCAATACTGAAACATACTATGCTTTTGTCAAATATAACATTCCAGGCCACAATAGTAACCACTCTTACTTGAATGGTTTAAACACAAAAGATGTTTTCTTTCTTGCTGATTCTGCAGATTACAATCATCTTTTGTATACATAATCATCTTTTCTAATTGCTTTGTCTCCCTAAATTTCTATGGAAAGAGAAGAAGTCAAATAGTCCAGTCATGCACTACCATTGTCCTATTAAAAATGCTCAGGTAGGTCCACAATTCTTCCCTGTCTCAAGACAGAAGAAAAACAGAAAAGAATGTGGAACAAAATACAAAATTGAGAGACATAAAGTGATAAAATACTAAGCTTTCCCCACGTGTTTGATCTGTGGAATTATTACACCATGCAACTCACTGGTTCTAAGAATTTAACAAAAGAAGGACTTTTCACATTTAATGACCATGAGGAACTTGGATTTAAGGAAATATACAGGAAGGGACATGAAGCCCTGTGCCACCAAATATAAACCAACCTCTAATTGAAAAAGACCACTTGTTATAGTCCTATCTGTATTTGTGATCCCGCACCCACTATGAGAAGTATCTCTGTCAACAATATCAATAAAAGCAAGTGATCTTCAGAGGCATTCCTCACCTTTGAATAGAATCCATGGCAGTTGGGATCTTTGTACCTTTGCAAGTCAGATTCTGTATAAAAGTTCTGTACAGAAAACCTGGTGCCTGTGTTACTTCAGGTCAGTAAGAAGGTCAGTTCTTAGACAGGACTGCTAAAGCTTCATATAGGTTCATAGGAAGACATGCATGAAGACCAACATTTAAAGATCACTGATCTAGTTAGGATTCTTAAAAATCTTCTGATAAAATCAGCAAAGTTGATAAAAGTCTCAAGAGCAGCTGCAAACTCAAACTGAATGCAGAGCTTGAAGGTCATCTTAACCCAAGGAAATTTGAGTTAGAAAAGGTATTTGACCTATTGTAAAGAAAACTTTCTTTAATTTGAGTTGAATTCAACTGGTCTTTTCTTTAAGTTAATTTCTTTGCAGGGTTGCTGTCAAGTATTTCAGGTTTAGTGAATGCTTAAGCTAAACTCTGGAATAAAAGGTGAATTCCTATGTCATCAAGGTTTTCCTCTATATTAGGCAAGTGTGATACGTAATTCCTTCCCTACTGTGATCTCTTTTCCAGTTGTGTGAATCTTTTTTACCTTGTATTTATGGGCAAGCCTGGGGAAGCACAGTTGCACAGTGTGGGATCCCAACTCCATTGATCAATTCCAGATACTCCAGAGAAGACTTAATTAGGACATGCATGAAGGCTCCCAAATTATGTTTCTTCAATGTCTCTAAAGCTTAAACATCAATCTAGAGCCTGAAAAAAAACACAAAATTTAAATCTTACAAAATGTTGATCAGTTTCATGACCATTCTGAAATCCATACAAAGGCTCTTACTAAATCTTTGATCTAGCTGATAAATTTTCCATTGCAGGGAATTCACCACTTAAATACACATTTTCTAAGAAAAAATAATCATTTCCTTTATCAGTCTTTAATTTCTTACTTCTTTATCTTCCATAAATGTCCCATTACTTTTAGGTTACCAAACACAATTTCCTAAGGTTTATTAGATTTTAATCCCATTAGTCATTGAATTTATTTCTAAAGTGTAACATTCTAACCATTTTATTTTCTTCCTTCTTCTGTGAAACCTGCTTATTCTGCATTGTACTTGCACACACTCTTTAGGATAGCTGTGTCTCAAGTCTTCAGTCTTAGAAAGCCAATGCAGTACAAACTAGCAATAGTTTTATTTTCATAGAAAATATCCATGTGCTCTAATTCTGATAAAATAACAGACTTAAGATATGAACTATTGTCATTCATGGGAACAAAATTTCTAAAACAATAAAGGGGAAGATACTGGCAATTCTGAATCTCATTTCCCTCCAAGAAAATGTCCCTGAGGCATATGACTCTCCCTCAATGTCCTCTACTAGCCACAGAAATGACCTCCCGCATACTTCTGTTGCTTTTGAGACACTGAGGTCAGATATATTATAAAAAACTTAATGGCGCTAAAGTTTTCTGAAGACGTAGTTCTTTTACAAATTGCTAACTTTGAACATGAAAGAAATTGTCTTAAATCCTGCTAGATAGTGCACAATGAGATGTCCACATACAGGATGAAAATCAGTCTCAAGGAAACTGTTTGAGAAGGTTTTTTGAGGTGAATAAAGTACATGAGGTTACTAAAATATGTCGACTTTCAAGTGGATTTGATTCAACAGAAATCTTTTTATTGTTACTAGCATTTTTGAATGTAAAATTCCATAAAAGGGTATACCTTGGGAGACAGACAAAGGTTATGTTTGCTAGACTTTTTACTGTAGTTGTTGAGATATTTTTGCTAGAGAAGTGCATTCATAATGAGTCTGAGGGTGTTTACATGCTGTAATATAACATTGTGCAGGTATCGGTGCTGGCTGTAAGGCTGCAGCCTGTGGAACTGGAAGTAGCGTCCTGCTGTGTCCTGGCTAGTTTTTCGATATTCCTGCATGACACCACATTATGTAGTACAGACTCAGCTAAGTATACAAATAATGACCCTTTTTCCTGTCTTTTCTAGCTTATATTTGAAGATCAAGACAAGACCAGAAGAGGTGATCTAGGGCACTTTTTGGTATTTCTGATCTAATTATAAAAAGCAAGTTCCAGAGCATTTTGTAACTCCGAAATGCAGTACTAGGCACTGCTAAAGTCTGCATGACACCTGTGCTTAAGAGAAAGACCTAACCAGAAAATCAGGGCCTTGATGTATCTACTAGTTTTAACCTGATTTCCACTAAATTTGCTCACAGATGGTATAGGACATAGATTGTCATTTTGTTTAGTAGCAAAAAGGATAAGGAGATGGAGAAACACACAGAGAAAAAGGAATCTATTCTTAATGTGCTAGGTAGAAAGATGTAAACATGGAAATACAATGTGAGACTCTTATAATGATGTTATGTTTTACAATCAGATGCATTTTGACATATATTTAAGGGGAAAAAAAGATAAGAATAGAAAAAATTAGAGTAGGTTCTTCACTTTTTTAAGGGTGGAATGTTTGTAAGAAAGAAAGCAAATGTATTTTCCATAAAGTCTTTAAAGCAAAGATTGTACACTTCAGGCTTGCAAAGGAGATTAATATTTTCCTCATGTGCATCAACTTCCTCAAGTGCATCAACTTAATATAATTGACCCAAGACAGAAAATCATAAACTAAACCCCAAACTATATTAATCCATTGGTGTTCCTTCAGCTTTGAGCTCAGTGAGAGCAGGATTCCATCCTTAGTTTCTGAGCATAGATTGTAGATACACTGGTTACTAGCTTTAATATCAGAATAGTGGTTCCAACACTAATTATGGTTGAAATAATATCACCCGAAGAAACTTTTCAAGGTACAAAAGCTATTGTGATGTTTTTATTTTATCATGGACTTCTCAACAATAAAAAAGTTGCTGCAAAAATGTTGGTTATTCAGAAACAAATTATTCACATAAATAGTCCTGCAAAAAAGTAGCATAATTAATCTCCCGTTTATATGTTGTTCAAATAATATTCTGTGGTCTTACTCCTTTCTGTCCTAAAAAAAACCTTATTTTGTCAAGTTTTAACCTTCTTACAGACATATGTTAGTATTATTTCCTGATACATTTAAGCATCATATGAATACAATAATCAATTGCCTAACAATAGTTGAAAAGATAAGAGCTGGGAAAATGAGAATATTAGCCACAGGTATTCTCTTCATTTTGAAAAGACCAGCAAGTAGCCTTAAATTACCAAAGGCTGCTGCTTTTTGCATTGTAGCTAGACAGGTGCACAGCTGAAAACTAAGAGTAAAAGTAGTAACAAGTGAAAGAAAAACCTTTTCTTTTTCATCAGAGATTTTAAGATCATTATAAATTGGATAAGCTTAGTAAACCTGTGAACAGGTATGGAGAGTAAAAAGTTTTCAAGAAAATTTAGCCTATACATTACAAATTATCTAAACACTGTATCACAAAGAATCACTGTCATTTCCTGGCAAGTGCTTTATATATGAGGTGAGAGGGAGACAAGAAGGAGGTAAGATTAGTTATGTCATGTATTTAAAATATTAAGACTACAATTTAGCATGCAAACTTCTCTAATCTGGAAGAAATACCACAATCTATGGTCTTTTCCCTCTTGAAACAACACAATGGTGCAAAACCAAGTTGGATACCAGTGAGCAGTGGTGTATCCCAGGGTTTGATATTGGGGCCAGTCCTGTTCAACATCGTCATTAACAATCTGGATGATGGGAGAAAGTACACCACGAGCAAGTTCACAAATGATACAGAACTGGGAAGAGCGGCTGATATACCAGATGGTTCTGTCACCATTCAGAGGGACCTTAAGAGGTTGGAGAATTGGGCCAAGAGAAATCTCATGCATGTCAACAAGGGGAAGTGCAAAGTCCTGCACCTGGGGAGGAATAATCCCAGGCATCAGCAAATGCCAGTGGCCAACTGTCTGGAAAGCAGCTCTGCAAACAAGGATCTTAGGATCCTGGTGAACAAAAGGCTGACCATGAGCCAGCAATGTGCTCTTGTAGCAAAGAAGTCCAACAGTATCCTGGGCTGCATGAGGAAAATTGTTGCCAGTAGGTCAGAGAAGGTGATCCCCTCTAGTCACTGATGGGACACTTCTGGAGTAATGTGTCCATTTCTGGGCTTCTCAGTCCAAGAAACCTATGGACATCCTGAAGTGAGTCCAGGGCAGATCCACAAAGGATTAAGTGACTGGGGCATTTTATGAGAAGAACCAGGGCTCTTCAGTCTGGAGAGAAGGCAGCCCAGAGGGTGATCTTACTAATGTGTATAAATGTCTGATGGGAGAGAATGAAGAAGACAGAGTCAGACTCTTCTCAGTAGTAGCCAATGACAGGACAAGAGGCAATGGGCAAAAATTTAAAAATAGGAAATTCACAAGAATCACAAGAAAACACTTGGGCTACATGGCCTCCAGAGGGCCCTTCCAACTAACTTATTTTGCAATTGGGTGATTACAGTAGTGCAGAGTGAAGTAATGCAGAGAATGACAAGAGGATGAGACATACCTGTGAGTTTGTGCATAAGTGCTCTTTTGGTAACTGAAAACCTCACCCCACCTAACATCAAATGTAGTCAGGTTTGTTTAATATGGCCCTGCAGAAATCAGAATTTGATTTCATAGTAGAATGACTGTCAGGAACAAGATTGAATTACCAGATCTCTTAAAGTTCTTTAATAGTGTTGATATGATTGCAGGTGGTCTTAAGGGAATTTAAATGGAACTAGTTGTAGCTATGTAGAGCTGTAGCTACATTATCTCTCTCAAGCCTTCCCTGTATCCAAGCTAACACTACTTTAAGTAATTTTGAAGCCAGTTTATTTAAACCACTGCAATGAAAACAGCCTAAGATAAATCAACATATGCCTCTTCTCCAACTGCTTTAAGAATGTCTACACAAAAGATTAGAATGTCTACACAAAAGATTACTTATGTGCCTGAGACATGTCCACTTTTTACAACTGTATCAGCTAGCTTAATAAGAGATTTTATTTCTCCCTAAAAGCCTTGCAGGTTACTTAGCAGCAGCTTACATATAAGTAGCTCTATGACCAATGTAATCAATGAAGTATGTGTTCTGTACAGTTTGGATTTCAAAGTGATCTCTGATATCTAATAAAAGCTGAATTCAAGCTCTGTTTCTTGTACCCAGCAGTCCACCTTTCTCAAGACTGCTGGAATGTAATATATTTAAGATCTCTACCTCTTTCTCTAAATTTAGCTGCAATCCACAACCAAGTACAGAAGCTGCTGGCATATACACACAGATATGTGTGACAAAAATGCTACTGAAATGATGTATGTATGGAAGGTGTCTGGTTTTAACCTGAGGGCTTCAGCAAGACAAACAGAACACAGCATCCACAGGCAAGCTTTTTGTGATTTTAGTCAGTGCTTCCTCTGTGTATATTTCCCAAAGAATGAGAATCTTTCTGAGTTCATAAGCAAGAATAAATGAAAATAAAAGAAAATGCAGAGTAAGAAGCAAGGATGAAATATCCGGGGTGGAAAGCATTTCTTTGTGCTGGCATCCTCCAGAACGTTTGGTGTCATGGTTTAACCCCAGCTGGCAACCCCAGCCCACACAGCTGCTCGCTTACTCCCCCCTCCATGGGATGGGGGTAGAGAATCACAAAAGTGAGAAAACTCATGGGCTAAAAACAGTTTAATAATCAAAACAAATATAATAATAGTAGTAGTAGTAGTAATGAAAAGGAAAATAACAAGGAGAGAGAAATAAAACCCAAGAAAGACAAGTGATGCAAATGAAAACAGTTTCTCACTGCCGACTGATGCCCAGCCAGCCCCCAAGCAGTGCCCCTTCCCCTCCCTCCCCCCGCCAACCTTGCCCTAGTTTTATTGATGATCATGATGTCATACGGTATGGGACATTCCTTTGGTCAGTTGGGGTCAGCCATCCCAGTTGTGTCCCCTCCCAGCTTCTTGGGCATGCCCAGCCTACTCCCTAGAGAAGTGAGATGCAGAAAAGGTCTTGACAGTGTGTAAGCACTGCTCAGCAGTTAACTAAAGCACGGCTGTACTAGCGACACTGTTTCCAGCACAAATCCAAAACATAGACCCATATCAGCTACTATGAAGAAAATTAACTCTATCCCAGCCAAAATCAGCACATTTGGTTTCTGAAATTCTGTGTTGTTCCCAACAGGCATACAACAGGACTAGATGTTTACCACAGGAGATAATTACTATAAGACAATATGTCCCAGACCTGAATCCTGGATGTTAGGTATTACAGTAACATTTCCATACTTCTGAGCAGTGTCCTGTTACAGAGACTGTATATAATGAAAAATGTGACATTTTTTGTACTTTTGTCAGAAGTTAGCTGATATATTGATTGAGTTTTACTTGTGTAATCCCTATATGCTCTTTCTCTGCTAGGAAGGTGGGATATTAAGTGCCAGAAGACTGTCTGTCACTGACAGATTTGCCTTTCCTCTTTTCCTCTGGTTGGTGAAGAAGGGATGAGATACATGTGGTCTGATTAATGTGTCTAATGTTTCAAATGTTTTTCATTAAGCTGAACTTTCAGCACTGGTGATTTTCTAAAGTGATAACGCAGAAAAATACTCCCAAATTCAGGACAGTGCTGATCTCCAGGGCAGTACCATGGAAGTCTCTATTTGGACACGCACAACAAAACTCTTCAGTTTTACTCAACCCACTGAAGTGCGGTGAGGGCTGACCGGATTGGATCACTGCCCTCCGCTCCCTTTTACACCAGGTGTCTACTTCACACCCACAAGATAGATATATTTTTCTAACAACCTTGAGAGAGGTTGCAGTGGCATTTTCCTTAATCTGTTGCTATTCTCTGGCAATTAATTATTGGTAATTCTTAGTCATAAGGTTCTTGTCAAAATTAAATGTCCACAGCCCAATCTTTTGATGGGCTGAGACCACATGACATTTACTAACTCTGAAAGTTGGTTATTTGAATCTGTGAAGTTACTGCAGCACTTTTACATCACAGCACACTCAAATAATTAAATTTCTGATACATTCATAAATTCAAATCTGTAATTTAACTACAGTGAATATTTTGCAATATTTCCTATTTCAAAGAATCTCCTTCCCAGTAGACTTACATATTAAAGCACTTTGTGAATTCCAAAGGGGCACTGATAAGAAAAGTATTCAATTAAAAGTTCAGATATTTTAAAGAAGTTTTTATACCACTTTATCATATGTTACAGGAGCAGAGGCAGGCAAGGAACTACCTACGCAGCCACATTACAGGCAGTATAAAGTCTCGACAGAAATATGAAATGAGCGCAAAGAATGATAGTCACAGTTGCTGCAGGGAGAGGTGAAAGCAGTGGTGGTGAAGACCAGGGAAAGGTTAACAGATTCCCAGCAAAGAGGTACAAACAACAAACAAGACATTACAGCTATTGATCACTCACACAAATGTCACCTAGATGAGCTTAATTTTCATGGCCTAAAATTTCAAAATTTTTTATTGAAGATATCTTTAACCTTTAATTCAGTTTTCTAAGCTGTTTTCATACTTGCTAACTACTTTTGTTTCTGAATAAACTAATGTTAAGAGGCTATAGTCACATACTCACATATTCTGGATGATACTTTACAATGAAAAAAATCAGATTTTTTTTTCTTCCTATTCTTCTGTTCTTTGTGACTCTTCCCCTCCTCCTGTCTGTTGTTTGGGTTCCACCTTTACTTCTAATTTGTGATAAAGCTATGTATCATAATCATAAAATGCTTTTCAGCAATGTATTTCAAGAAGTACTGAAAACATTCACTCTATATGGTTAAAATGTTAGACAATGTTAAACACGAGCAACCTGGATAGAAGGGACAGATTAGTCCACTTAAATTTGAACTCTAAGTGCCAAAGGCTATGCTTACAGTGCATACTATGCTGAGGTTTGGCCCTAGGCTTTTGCTAGCATCAGCTGTTGACCCTCTGCTGACATGTCTGCATCTAAACTCAGATCGTAGCATCATCACCTTGCTAAGTAAAACCACAGGGCTGTGTTTATTTCTCTCTTCCATTTTTGTGAGGTAGATTGTCTCAGTTTAGCCCAGCCAGCAGCTCAGCTACCATGTAGCCGCTCCCTCACTCCTTCCCCTCGGTGGGGTGGAGAGGAGACAAATGTCACAAAAGGCCTGAGGGTTGAGATAAGAACAGGAAGGGATCACCCACCGACCATGCCCCCCCCCACCCCCCCCACCCCCCTCACCCCCCCCCCCCCCCGTCAAAACAGGCTCGGCTTGGGGACAAATCAATTTAATTCATTAACAGTTCATTCAGAGAGGATAACAAGAAACAAAGTCAGATCTTAAAAACACCACCATCCTCCATCTCTCCCTTCTTCCCAGCTCCACCTCCTCCTCTAGTGGTGCAGGGGGATGGGGAATGGGGGGGGCGGGTTGGGTCGGGGTTACAAGTCAGTTCATCACATGTTGTTTATGCCACTCCTTTCTTAAAGGGGGAAGATTCCTTACACTCTTTCCCCTGCTTGTGGGAAAATAGTCCACAGACTTCTCCAGTGTGAGTCTTTCACGCAGGATGCAATCCTTACCCATCAGTATGCTCCAACATGAGCTTTTCCCATGGAGTCATGGCTTCTTAGGGTTCAGCCACCCACTCTGGCATGACATCTTCCATAGACTTCAGATGCATCTCTGCTTCATTGTCAGTCTCCAGCAGCAAGGGAGGTCCTTTCCACAAAGACAATCCTCTAAGAACTCCTTCAGGCACAGGCATCTCTGCTCCAATGTGGGGTTCTCCAAGGGTTGTGAGTGGGTCTCTGCTCCACTGTTAATCTCCATGGGCGGCAGAGGGGCCATCTGCCATCTCACCACAGGCTGCAGGGGAATCTCAGCTCCAGCACACCTCCTCCCGCTTCATCTTCACTGACCTCAGTGACTGTGTAGCTGTGTTCTCTCAGATCTCAGTCCTCTCTTGTCTGTAGCCATGCCAAGCCCAGGTAGCCTGACAAATCTCAGTAGTCTCAGCAGAAATGGACTGTTCCCAGTGAGCACTCCAGGAGCGGGGTGCTTCAGAGCTCTCCAAGTTGCATCACTGCGGCCATCTCCAGTGAAGTGGCGGTGGCCCAGCATGGGCAGTTGCCAGTCTGGGCAGCTGGGGAGGGGCCAGCCCCCCGCCTCCCCCTCTTTCTTCACTGCAGATCTCACCTGTCTTGGGTTCCTTTGTCTCTTTCTTAAATATGGCATTCACAGAGGTACTAATTGGATCTGAAGTGGATCTGACCCGGCCAGAGACCGGTCCTACCAGTTTCGGAGCTGGTGAAGCTTCTCGCATCTCCTTACCGGGGCTATCTCTGCAGCCCCTCCCCTGCTACCAAAACCCCACCACATAAACCCAGCACATAGGTTGAGCTAGTTAGTGGAGACAAAAGCATCTTCACGTGACAGTTGACAGCCCACCTCAAGCAAACTGTGGGGAAGAGGAGGACTCTGACCAATTTTCCTGCTGGCCAAAAAGCTGGTGGCCATTTCAGATGTGAAGTGTTGCTGTTAATTTTGATCTCTGCTTTGAAATGGCAAGATGCGCTTTAGCACACTTCAGAGAAAGCTTCAAAATATCTCCTCCTAGATGTGACACACTGCACTCAGTGAAAAAAAGCTTGTCAGAAGAGATTGCCCACTGCATGGCCCAGGGTAGGGGACACATTAGCTCAGCATTAGCACTTTCTCAGTTTGAATCTCAGGTGAGTAATGACACAGTCTTGCCACTCACTACAACATGACATGGTAGATGATAGACTTAAAAAATTCAGGCTACCTATTTTCATGCATCACCCTTCCCCTGACAGCCCCTAAAATTGATATATGTGTCCTTAGAAATATTTTGAGAACAGATCCAAAACCAGGAATACCTGTAATTACTTCTGATCTTATTCAGTAGTTATCTGATGAAAAACCAGAAGAGTTACAAAGAGGTAATATTTGAACAGCAGCTCTTAAACCTCCCAGGTAAAGATCATAAGAGGAACGTGATATATTTTGAACCTGTTTCTTCAACTTTTCATATTATCTTGCCATATATACGCTCCTTACTCTCCATGTAGACAGACTTTTTCCTCACACAGCTTTCGCAAGTCACTCTGATTCCTTGTGGAAATGTTTGCCTATTGAGTATATGAAGTATAGGTGGACTACTTGAATAGTCTGAGTTAAACCTGGTGGAGTAGGTACCACATTTTTAAAAGGGCAAAAAAGCAACTGGGACACTGAGACTGGAGGGACCGGAGGTTTGAGTAGCTTGAAAGTGCCTACATAAGTCAAAATCTCAATCAGCCAGCACAAATGACAGAATCAATCACTAGATGGCCTCAAGAAACAAAACTGTATAGACAAGGAAAATAAGTCTCACATTGTGCTTCAGACACATTTCAGAGTGTAGTATGATAGCATCATGATGGACTGCAAACCTTGTTACTGCAGATATTACGTTCGTCACAATTACTTTATGCTTATTTGTAGGTTTTAATCCCTTAGTCCATCTTTAATTCATAAGGGAATAAAATGTTATGAAATTAGTCAATCTATTTTGACACTTATCTGGTGGAATTACTCAATTTCAGGATTCTTTATTAGAATAGTTTCTCACAGGTCTCAATAACATGTGCATGAGTATGCAACTGCAGTTGTCCAGCAGTGAAGGTTTTGAGGTGGCTTTTTCTAATTATTTATTTTTCCCCGGACAATTCTGTTAAAAACTTTCACAGACAAAATATACGTTTGTCACTGTCCTGAAAATATACCGAGTGAACACTGATTGTCCTGCAAGATAATTCTCAACAGCGATTCAGTGAGAAATATCTTAATATAAGACAAAAAGAGTTCTTTGCATCTGTACCCTCTAATGAGAAAAAGATCCAGGAGGGATTTGCTATAGAGGTGTGCTGCCATCAAGCATACAAAAGGTTCTCAGTAAGTTGTAGTGACCTCTCTCCCTGCTCAGTAACATCTGCTCCTTCTTATAGCAACGTTGTGTCAAATTTACTAATAAAAAATAACAGTAGATGGTGGCAGTGAGTGGCCCTTTGAAACAGCTATCAACAAGTGATATCTCTCCCTGGCAAATCTCTATCCAAACTTTTTTCCCAGTTTCACTGATGTTAAAATGGTAAGCTGTAAGATTGATAAGGAAGCCAACCTGTTTTAGAACTGAGAATCTCACTGAGATCTGTTTTGAGGCAGTCGACGGCTTCAAGGAAGTCATTTAAGTATTCCTAAAGTTAAGGACATTTAAATCTGAATGAACCTTTTTGTTCTGTTAGGTACTACCTATGTACAGCCATCCATCCATAAATATATATTCCTATGTACACAATATCCATATACATAGATGTATATGTGTGTGTTTGGGTGTGTATGTAGGCTGATGTGTAATAGGCTGATGGACACTAAAAATGCTCCAGGATAAGTGGAAATTTTCAAGGATAACATCAGTGAATCATTTATCTGAGATCTTTGCAACTATAGGGAATTGTGAGTTCCACGCTAAAATAATGTGGAGAGAAACACTGAAATAAAAAAAAAAGATAGGCAGACAGTCTAATTACAGTTAAAGAAATCAAGATGACTGTACACTGTGTATGCATCTAGAAAATCCTATTTTCTATGTATTAAAAGTACTATGACATGCTTACGTATTTAGGTAGTTGTTATAAATTCAGTAAAAGGAAATTTTGCTTTTTTCAGACTCAGACATATACCCAGAAAGCTTCTCCAAAATTCACAATGAGAAGAACGGTGCTAGACACACTTAGCATGTGTGATAGCCATATGATAAGGACTGTGGTCAGAAATATGATTTATTACAGTGAATTTAGCATTTCAGATAAAAATTTGTGTGGAACTAGCTAGAAACTTTTTTATTTTAAAATAATTAAATTTTGTAGTGTCGTTGGAAATGTAAACTGTAGTTACTCTAATAAAAAGAATTTTAAGAATGAGAAATACTCTATCGTGTATAACACTAGTTTATTTCACTAGAAACGTAGTATTTCAAAGATTTAATGTAAATAAACAAAGATCAGGAAAAATGAGCCTTTGTTTTCTGGTGTTGATTTAGCGTAGTAATCTCTGGTAGCTTTGTACTTCACCAAAATAGGACAACTTCAGTTCTGTTTACTAACCTGGACCTGGATAATAATTTGTGAGCTTTTAGTATATGTATTGTACTATTACTTCAGAGTTCCTGTCACTGATCACTGCCCCATTAAGCAAATTGCTACTTCGGAGTACAACAGCAAAATTAAATAGGGTTCCTGTCAAAAGTCATTTATCTGTCACGCATGTTTCATAACTGGTTTTGCAATTGCTACAGCCATGAAGTCAAGGTTTCTTTTTCAATTCGGTGTGTACCTTTGATGCTGCTGTAATTAGAGTATTGATTTTACACCATTGAGGAATGTACCATGGCTCTTATTGATTTCAATGAGTAAACCAAAAAGACATTTCCTGTTGCAGTAGGTCTCTGAAATGACTAAAAATACAGCAAAATTCTTGATATAAAAACCATGTGGCAGCTATAAACAGCTATAAAATCAGTCTTACTTATTAACTATTAATTGAAAGAGGCTGAAAGATTACCTAGTAGTGTCCAGGAAATATTTTTTTCTCCTTCTCTTTTTCTTTCTTCTAAAATCATGTTTCTTATTTTAAATATAGATAAGCACATATAGAAAAGGTATAATCTAAAGGGGAAAAGTAAGATTAAAAAATCTCTTTCTTTCTTTATAATTCCCATTTAAAAGAAAAGAAAAGAAAAGAAAAGAAAAGAAAAGAAAAGAAAAGAAAAGAAAAGAAAAGAAAAGAAAAGAAAAGAAAAGAAAAGAAAAGAAAAGAAAAGAAAAGAAAAGAAAAGAAAAGAAAAGAAAAAGTACAATACCCTGGAAGAGAAGCAAACAGACCTTAACACTAAAAAGGGAGAGCAATAAAGGTCTCTGAACTTCTGTTATCCTCTAGTAAGCCTCACAAAGCCCACAAAATACACACAGGTCTTTAAATCAGTGCAGGAGCTCAAACTTTTTCCTCTGTAAGAAGTCATACTGGTTATTAATGGAAATAAGGATCTACAGACCTTTGGACCCAAACCAGAAAGAAAGTATAATAAAACTAAATCAACACTAAATACCAGACTTTGTGAAAACACTCTCAGGTAGTAAAACCAGATTTAAACCGACTTCTAACTATTAAACATAAGGCAAAGGCTTTTACTGGGAACATGTCCTACCATAAGGGCCTTTCCTGAATCTTCTTCTGGACTATAAGTTTCATCCAGTATAACAATTCCTATAAATAATGCCACAATACCTGGTTTTAAAAGATATTTCTACATGATCGAGTTGAAGAAGACACACTCAAGCTGATTTTTTTTGTGTATAAGAGTTGGTACTAGTAGTCCAAAACAAAAATCGTGTGCTTTAATGGTTGTACAGGTATCCTCACCATTATAATTCCTTATTTCTTCCCTTTTGTAAAGAATTTCTTTATATTGTGCAAGGTACTAGTACTACTTTCTCTCCAGCAGTGAATACTGGAGAGAGAGAAACTTCACAAACAGGCACTCTGTATTCAGGAGTCTAAATGAATTCAGAAGTCCTAATAAACTAAGGAGTTCTGTATTCAGGAGTCCTGTTCAGGAGCCCTAATGAAATAAATGAACCTCTGTGTGTCTGTGTGCAGGAGCAGAGGGAGCTGTTTATGTGGACATCTTTCATTCTTTCATTCATGCCAGCTGTGTACACACCAAACAATTCCTTTATTCCTCTATTTCCTTTAATAGTCCTAGGAATATTCTAGGTAAAATTGATTTCATAATCAGTTCTTCACTAAAGTGGGCCATCTGTTCCTCATAAACAAACCTCACAAGAACAAATTTCCTCCAAATTTTAATTTACGCCTTTCAAAATGTCAGAATCTTCTAGTTCTGGGAATGAATATAATGTGGTCTCTTTAGGAAGAAAACTACTGCAGAGCCTTTACATGCTTAGGGTAAAAAACTTGAGAACAAGTACTGCTACTGAAGGCAATAGCATGAGTTCTTGTAGGAATAAGAACAAATTTAGGGATTGAATTCATTAATAACACATAAATTCTTCCCTCAAAATAGGCCAAAATGGTGCCCTGGGATCTCTAGTGGCCTCTGTGGCATTCTGCATCAACTTCAGTCTCAGAATGCCATCATGGTATGATTGAATGAAAAGACACCATCATAGACTTATAAGCAAAAGCATATACATATACATATACATATACATATACATATACATATACATATACATATGATTGCATTATGAGATCAGAACTTGCATTGCCTTTGAACTCTGTTGAAAAAATAACAGTATTTAATAATTGAATGTATCACTTATTACTGAATAAATGAAACATTTCAAAACTTTATCATGCATCTTTTGCTACTACTTTTACATTTGCAGAAATACTGGCCTGTTTTCCTTCCCCTGTACGTCTCCCAACTTTTCTCAGTACTCTATCTTCTTGATATATTAGGAGTGAAAAATCCTTTATTTATTTGCTATGCAATCTGGTTGTGAGTGTGATGACTGACAGATTGCCTTAGTAGACTAGGAGACTTTGCTGGGTTGCTGCCTCAAACAATGAATCTCAATCTTTCTCTTCAAATTTTTTTTCCCGTTTCTCATTATACATTACTGCACTCATGTTACTGTTAAAAGGTTTGTATCTTATGCTAATGTGGTAAAAATAAAAAAGCTTGTGATTTCCTGCCTCCAGAACAACTTGATATAATTATAGGCTTATAATTCATGGTTACTGATATATTATCTTTCCATTTTCATGTTGTCTTCATGCATGCAAATTCGTATTTGAGAGATACATACTCACAGTTTCAATAGCCATGGGGAATTTTTGAAGCAGAAGGTGGATATCAGTTTTACATAAATATAATTATTCCTCATATTACTTGCTAAAACAAATTTCCAGCTGTTATCATTATGTGAGTTCTTGGACTCTCTCATGCGATTGTATCATGCTGAATTTCTTTTTGAAAGCATTTCTACTTTAGGATCTTCTTGGTGTAGAAAAAAGACTAACAAGTAATGCTAACAGAAATTTCGCTGTAGTGAAATATTTCCCTATGTTGCAGGTAAAGAATATCATGTAATTTGTAATGATAACCACAGTGATGAATGCCTATAGTAGTCAGCTATTACCAGCAGTAATTGGTGCACCTTTCATCTCCTGTCAAGCAGAGTGGTGCGGATTAGGACCAAAAGGCAGCTATCAGCTCACTCATTTCCGGACTCAACAAAACGAAAAGGGGTGCCTGTCTGAGCTGATAGCTTTTGGCCCTTTGATCAGGCCCTATCAGAAGTCAACCAGACGTAGTAACCTGATTTCTCGTCAATGGGCTACTGTCTTTGATGTAGGTAAAGTCCTATGGCAAATCACATTTATGAAGGGAAAACACCAGGACATAATCAAGGAGTGTAGTTTCCAATTCACATGGAAAGGTTGCTTTGGCATCTACATTGTTTGACGAAGGTAGTAAATAAGTTCTACTAAGATTATTGAAAAGATATTTCTATAAACAACCTGTAACACAGTCCTTTGGAAGGTTGTGTTTTGCCCTCCCCCGTGTAATAGGAACTTAGGCATGGTTCAGTGTTAATGAAAGGTCCAAGTAAAATAACAGAAAATCAAATTTACTCTTGAAGGAGGGGGGAAAATTCCTTGCTTGGAAAGAAAGTGTATTTGGAAATTTTTGGTTTTAAATAGTTAGGCAAACGAAGTGCATTTCAGAACAAGACTTTTCAAGTTTTACATTCTTCCACCGTAAATCTAGGATATCAACTACAGACATTTAAATTGTATATCAATTATTTCTTATTTTATTAAAAGTTTTACTAGGAATTATTCTTCTATGTTGATATTGCTGTTACAATGGGCTACAGAAACAACTTCATCACACATTCAGGAAGATGCTAAACAACATTTTAGATGATGCAAATAACAGTTGGAGTAAATACAATGAAACCATTCATGTACCACTAGTATAAGGAGACTTGTGATATAAACCTTACGAAGTCTTCCCCTCAATTTCACAGACATATGCTATAGATTTAATATAATAGCTGATATTCCCCTCATGACAAACAGATACTCTGTATTTCCTGGAAAAAAATCTTGTTTCAGAGTGGAAGAGTACTGCACTGTGTTTCACGCTGTGCCCAGTGCTTTTTTTCTAATCCAACCTCAAAAGACCTTGGTCTGTGACATCATAAATAGAACCTCTTTTGAAGTGTCTAAATACTTACAGAGGTAAATACTACCCAGCTTAGACTAAACTGTTGAATAAAACATCTTTCACAGTTCAGAAAATGTGATAGAGGTACTTTTGTAGTCTAGCATCCTAAATCTAATTATTATTTGTTTGTTTTCACAGTTACATTAGTGTGATGTATGGCAAGTTGTATAGAGCAGAACAGTCTTTGTAGCATTAAGAAAACATTTCTCTGCTAGGGAAAAAGTTAGCCTGTAAAAAAATCCTAAATTGAATATAATTATATAACTATTTAAATATGAACAATATAAAGTAAAAGAGCAGAACTCCAACTCTGTCAAAGGAAAGCAGAATTTTGAATTGATTTTGAAAGAGCTAAGATTTTAATCATGGTAATAAAAGTGAAATTCACTTTTGGTTGATTTTTAAAATGTCTTAAAAGTTAATCTAAATGTATTGATTAAGGTCTTCATGATTTCATTGAATACTCATGCGTTGTTCAATTTTCCCACTTCAGATATTTATAAAATAAAAAAAGACAAAAAAAAAAGAGTAGATTTTTTTTTTTTTTGCATTAGAGGCATTTTTTTAGTCCTTGCCATTTTTTTCAAATCAGTGAGAATAGAAAAAAATTTACATTTGTGTTATTCAGTTCAAGAGCTGATCATCTATTTGAATATGGTCCTAATTTGTTTGAAGAATTGAAAAGAGTTCACTGCTCAACACCATGTGTGTTTGTGTTCAAGGCTCCTCATCGTACCCTCACGGCAACAGGCAGGAGATACATAGCTGAAGGGGAGAAGCAAAGTTTCCCCAAATGCATCAGCTGTACAGGGGAGATATCGGCAGAAGACACATACAGTGAGCTCAGCGTTTGATATACAGAGCTCCTGGCCCCCGTGAGTGGTGTGACCTCTCAAAAACAAGTTGTATGTGCTGAGGCCTGGAAAGAAGACAGCCTACAGCTGAATACTGCCCTGAGTGATTTTCTTTAATTTGTTCTCACTAAACTAAAAACAAAGGGATGTGAATGTAAATAATAGATGCCGAGGATTCAACTAACAGTGGCAAAAGCAGTGATATTTAAGGTTAAGTATAGGATAATTTTAACAATGTTTGAAACAGTTTTTAAAGGTGTTCATGCATGTATCTAGGTATTTATAAAGGTATTTAAAGATATATAAGGCTAGAAGATTGGCATTCCCTTCTTCCAAAAACACAATTATCTTCAGTACGAGGGTGGTGAGACTTTGGAATAGATTGCCCAGAGAGGTTGTGGATGCCCCCTCCCTGGAGGTGTTCAAGGCCAGGTTGGATGGAGCCTTGAGTAGCCTGATCTAGTTGAGAGGCGTCCCTGCCCATGACAGGGAGGTTGGATTAGATGATCTCTAAGGTCCCTTCCAGCCTATGCCATTCTATGATTCTATGATTCTATGATTCTATGATTCTCCGAATGCAAGTCAAATATTTAATCTATTAAGATATGACATATTTCTTATTTAAAAGACAATAATATTCTATCCATTAAGCTCAGTGGACAAAATTATAATGACTTCAAACTCTTATATAGCTAAAGTAATTTCCAATAAATAGTATGGCTGAGACTTGGCCAGGTTTCTCTCCCTCTCTAAGTAGTTCTCTAACAATGTCCCAGCAGGCCTTTCACCAATTAATACACAGACATGTAATTCATACCTTCAGTTTCATGCTATAAAAACATGTGCTCTGCAACATCATCTTCATGTTGTTTAGGATGTACTAAACTGAAAAATGCTGCAGAAAGTCATATTTTTATCTGGGGGCCAAAAATGTGCAACATGGAGCCCAGTAGAAACTTAGAGGTAGGTGCTGTGCTATGTGGTGTTTGCTTTAGGATAGGCTTTCCCTAAGCAGTGTGGATGGGAATGCTGTGTTGCAAGAGGTGTTCCTTTCATCTGGAGGAATTTTTGGCTCCCAGGATGCCTGTAAGTAAGAAACACCAAAAACATATAGACATATTCTGAATTTTGAAAAGATGCATTCTTTTCTAATAATAAGGAAACCAACATGGTGATGGTTATGATTTTGGGACAACTGGTGTACTATTTACTTATCACAGTGTAAGAAGCGATACGGAAGCAACAGAATGACAGAAAAAATTTAGTTACCCTTTGGAAGATCCCAAACAACCTGTATCCCTATAAAACAAATGACTGTGTTGGGTTTGTGTGGTGGGCTTTTGGTAGTGGGGGAGGGACTGCAGAGATAGCCCCTGTAAGAAGATGCTAGAAGTTTCCCTGGCTCCAAAACCGGTCGGACCAGTCTCTGGCCAGGCCAGATCCACCTCTGGCTAGGGCCAAGCCAATCAGCACCTCTGTGAAAGCCATATTTGAGAAGGAGACTACAGAACCTGAGCCACTTGAGACCTGCAGTGAAGAGGGAAGGGAGGCAAGGGGTTGGCTTCCCCCAGCCTCTCAGGTGGATGGCTGCCCATGCTGGGCCACTGCTGAGGTTCATCGAGCTGATCGGGCCCTGCACTGCTGCAGAGGAGAGAGGACTGAGATGTGAGAGAACATAACTACACAGACACCAAGGTCAGTGAAGATGGAGTGGGAAGAGATGTGCCAGAGCTGAGGTTCCCCTGTAGCCTGTGGTGAGATGTCAGGTGGCCCCCCTGCAGCCCATAAAGATTAACGGTGAAGAAGAGATCCACCCACAGCCCATGGGAGAGGACCCCACACTGGAGCAGAGATGCCTGTGACTAAGGGATTTTGAAGAGGACTGTCTCCTGGCTTTGTTTTTTATTGTCCTCTCTGAAGTAACTGATAAAGAATTAAACTGATTTGTCCCCAGGCCGATCTGTTTTCCCTTGGCCATGGTTGGTGGGTGATCCCTCCCTGTTCTTACCTTGACCCTCAGACTTTTTGTTACATTTGAGGGGAGGAGTGAGAAAGCAGCTGCGTGGTAGCTTAGCTGCCGACTGGGCTAAACCACAACAGTGGTACATAGAATATTTTGTCATACGGTGTCTCACGTTTGTTTTTTTTAAAAAACAGAATTATTTTCCATGTGGAATGGACTGGAGATACCCATCAGTCCTTATCGGACATGCTCAGATCCTGTTAGAGAATACAGGGCTGGAGAATAAAAATAGCACATTTACTTACAGTCCTGCCATTCTGAACATTTAAAGGGCTGGCTTAGATACTTAACTGCTGTTTTGAGTATGGTAGACTACCATTGAACATCTTGCGCATATTTGCAATAGTGATTTAAAAATGTTTGCTGTTTGTTTTAATTCTGATTTAAGAATGCTAATCCATATGATGTATCTACAGCTAGATTAATATGATGAATTCTATTGGGTAATGCTGATTTACTTGTTGAATTAGATATGCAGTCTCAGTATATGCTAGATAATATGCAGAGAGTGCTATTGTTTTGCTGATATAGATTGCTTGCTGATTTTTCTTAAATACTTAAATATAACACTTTAGACATAGGTTCAGCTTCTCATTTCCTTGAGTTTACTGTAAGTTTGTCTTCCCCAAAAGCCAACCAAGGACATTGAGAAGGATAGGATAAAGCATAAGGATGGGATAAGCCCTCACTTTCTGACTTTTTCTACACAGAGATCAAAATGTGTTACTTTTCCATTTCATTTGCCTCTTGCTATCCAGTTGTTCTGAAAGAGGAGGGAATGGGTTCAGGACCTAAAGCACTAGTGTGATTTCTGTATAGAGGGGCCAAGTAGCTGGAGATTATTCTAAACTTCTGGCTTATATTTTCTGTTTGAGGTGTCAACATTGTAGCTGTATCTTGTCCCCTTTCCAGCTATGTAAGCTGATTTTAAAATTCATTTCTGCCACAGCCAAAATCTCCGAACTGGTCTATGCACTTCATTAATTGAGTAACAGTATGCTTTTTTAAACAACTTGCATGATTTCAGGACCCTGAGACTGACAGAGTAAGGACTAACTAAAGAGAAAAAAACACCAAACAAAGCATTATAGCTACTGCCACATATGCAAAATTATTGAGAGATAAAGGGTTAGCATATTGGAGAAAAGCCAGTGCAGAAGTCTGACTTTTTACACGTGTTGGCATACAAATTGTAAATAGACCATACAAAGAAGCAGACACCAACAGAGACATGTACATACCTTATGCATGGACTCTGGTCATTCCGTGTTGTAATCCCCCTGGGAAACAGTGCTGAGGCTTTCAGGAATAGGACATAGTCAGAATGTAGTCTCCTTGGAGTACATCTATCAACTTCAGTGAGCCGAGGCATTTCTCAGCATGTATAAGCGAGATAATTCTGTGGTAAAGGCCCTTGTTTAAATTCTAGGCCACAAAGGAACCATTTATTGTGCAGATCTCATCAATTACCTTCAAAAGTAATGCCAGTCTTTTCCTTGTGTTCTACTAGAGCTATATGAATCTGTCATCCCATATTCCTCTATTTTTCTAATCTAAAACCAAGTTGTCAGTAAAACACAAGCAATTTGAAGTCTAGGCTTTAAAACCAAGAAAAATCACTGCAAGGATATGAGCTATACCCAAATACCCTGCCAACTTTCTGTTTTTTTTCTAAGATGACCTGTTTTAAAGATATTTATTTTCCCAGTTACCAGGAGATGTACAGAATAAGAGAAGGAGCAGTGACTATACTGTTAAACTGTTTCTATCTAGAATACTCACAGACTCTCAAAGTGAACAGACTGAGAGGTTTTTTTAAAAAAAGTAATTAAAAATAGCCTTCTCTAAGTAATAGCAAACTCTAGTAGTGCTTGTAACCCCAGTAGATTTCAAAAACATTCTGCCAGATGTGATTTTGACAGGATGATACTTAGCTTTAACAGAACCCTGGTGGCTTTAACCCTAAATCTCTATGTTAAAGGTATAATGAGACTATGAAAGGCCAGAGGAAGTTAAGAGCCTGTTTCTGATCTCACTTAACACCACTTGTATCTTGCATAACTGTTGACTTTAGTGGAATTGTTCCCAACTTGCAATTGTGTAAACAGAAGTATAATCAGACTCTTAATAGCTGGACTGTGCAGTAGCATACAAGGTGTGTTTTATTTCTCCTCTATTAAAATCTCCTGTGTTAGTTAAGCAACACATTCCCAGGACCATGCCAATCTCACGGATAATACTGGTGCATAAACAAAGTAGTTGTTTTGGTAGAAATATTTAAAAAGTGCAAAAAGAAAATTTTGAGTTCTATCCAGCTAAAAACATCCGTGGTCTTCGAGGTTGTGCCAGGCCTTGAAGACTACAGATGGTGGCTATTCAACAGACCAAAATATTCAAACACAGGTCGGCCTCCAGTGTAAGGTCAAATAAAAGTGTCTCTGTGTGTGGTGGAGAAAGTTTAGTAAATGTGATGGAAAGAAATCTCAGAAAATTTCTATTTGTTGTCTGGTGACCCAGCTGAAATCAGAGACTCTTTGTGCTCATCACTGTAAGACAGAGTATCACCGTATTTTGTGTCATTATACAGTTAACACACATAATAACATAGCCAAGGACTTCAAAACTTTTAAAAGTACTTATTCTCATAGCATTCCCGTGAGGCATAGGAACACAAAAGAAGACTCCAAAGCCCAAACTCATCACACCTAGCTTGAGGCATTTGTCTGGAGTGGTGAAGACAGAAACCTTAACACCCAATAAGGAGTCAGTGGTTCAGACCATCTAAATTTCACTGGCTCTGTGGAGGAGTTATTTTCTCTGTTGACAATCTAGTTTTCCTTTAGGAAGATTATGCTAAGCTTTTAAATTGAGTATATAGCTGAAGTGACTAATTTTAATGGGATAAATCCAGACATTAGTGGCTTTTCCCTGACTTAACAAGCAATAGGAGAGGTTATAGCAGAGCAGGAGTGACAGACAGATCCCTTAGGTCTCAGGCCTTAGTTACTGAAATGTTCTGTCATTCATCTTCCATCTAAACACAACAGGAAGGGTTAAATGAGAACAGAAATACTGAGCAACTATCTTAAGATTACTCAAATCCTATATGTCTCCTATATGTATTCAGTTCTTTTTCGTGTTTCCCAGCAGTGCTCCATATCTGAATTAGTGTTTCTCATATTTTGTCTAATGGTTGAAGCTTACTTATTCTTTTTACTTCTTGTTGCCCAACTAAGGACACATAGTCCAGTAGGAGTCACAGCATCTCTGTCAAGGGGATGCTGGAATCTTCTTTCACAGGTGATTATTTGTGTTCAGAGTTTCCTTCAGGTTCTAAGGAGTCTCTCTGGCTTCTTGAAGCAGTAACACAAACACAAAATATCTCCATGACTGTCTCTGCAGGATGAGAATTTGTTTTGATGTTGTCACGGTTTAGCCCAGCCGACAGCTAAGATACCACACCACCGCTTGCTCACCCTTCTCCCTCAGCGGGATGAGGAGAAAATAGGAAGAAAAAGGGTAAAACTCATGGGTTAGGATAAGGATAGTTTAATAGGATAGCACAAAAAAAAAATCTCAAAAAGATGAGGAGGGATAATGACCACAATAATACTAATAAAAGAACAATACAAAACTAGTGGTACAATTGCTCACCACGCAGAACCCAGAACTCGACCTGCTCCCTACCGGTGTCACTCCTACCCTGGCTAGCTCCCCTAATATATATATTCTGTGCATGACATCATATGGTATCAAATATCCCCCTGGCTAGTCTGAGTCAGCTGCCCTAGCTGTGTTCCCTCCCAGCTTCTTGTGAAAAACTAACTCTATCCCAGCCAAACTCAGGACAGCTGTCTGTAATAAAACATCTTTGAAAGTATTTTTAATATAAGAATGTAACTGCCATGGATAGCAAAGAAACACATTTGGAGTGTAAGAAACATAGAAAAGAGCATGGTGTCAACACTTACTCTCTATGCTCCCAACTCGCATGCTGGTAGCCACCTAGTCATAGCAGAACAGATTTTGCAAAGGAGCATTTATTCTTTCATTCCAGGCTGCTATGAGCTCTCAATTGGTTGTAGAGACAACTTAGATGACTTCCTTGCATTTTTGCAGGTAAATGGTATTTATCCCATCTAACTTAGACTTCTAAAATTCATCTCATTAAGTCTAAACTAGTCACTTTATCTGCTGTACTCACTGGCCTGGAATGGAACATTCTAATCTGGATAACTTAGTTGAGCCACCCCATCCATACCTGCTGAGGACTTAAAGATTGTCTCAAGTGTCTAGCTGAACAAAACTGTTCAGGAACAAAGGCAACACAAGACTGATCAGAGTATATTGTCAGATGTCAGGTATTTTGATATTTCAAATGTACTGAGACATTTTTCTGAGGAAAACTATGATTAGAACACTGAATCTCACACCTCAAAATGGAGGAGTCAGGAAGTAAAGGAAGGATGTCAGTCCTTTTACCAGATTCTTGTCCACTGACTTGAACAAAATGAAGATCTGTGTTGATTCCTAATGCATTTTTAATATGCACATTTCTTTGGAAAGAAAATATGCTGGGCAACTGTGCGTTATGTAAGATACACACATCACAACTAAAGATTTGTTCATCCTGAAAGCAGGATCTGGATCAGCTGAGAACTGAAAATTAACTTATTTATGGGGTTACTGGAGCTCAGAAAAACTACTGGGAATTTGAATAGTGCAGATTTGATCAGGGAAATAAAGTTTCATTGTTTGTATGGCTGTAGTTTTTTACAAAAACTTTTAAAGACACATTTCTCTGTTTCTTCTGAAGCTGCCTATCTTCACAATATTTATAACTAGTTTCATGTCTACCTCTTAATTTCATACTGTACTTCTGATTAGTCAAAACAGAATTCTTAACTATCCTAAAACATCTTACTGTCAGTGAGGGCTCAGTGATTTTTCTAGCAAAGCTTTTTCTTTAAAGCTATGATTACAACAGCTAGAAATGTTAAAAATAGTTACACTTGATAGTCATTTATTTGCTAATATAAAGGGTCACTGTATTTTAAATATTAGTGTCATCAATTTCAAATAAAGTATCTTGAATCAGAAAACTTGAAACATCTTACCTACCACTCTTCATTTATGGTAGACTGTAAACTTATATTCAGCCACAATCAAACCAGTAGTTCTTAGTTTATTATTCAGCTGTAGAAATACAGAGAGGCTGAACAGTTGAGTTATAGGATGGGAACTCACTTCTCTATGCATCCAACCTGTGCCTAAAGTACAGGAGCTTCACGCCAAAACTCAGAAAAAAAGTGGTTTATGTCTACATGCGGATAATTTAAGAGCCCTAACATTCTTCTAAAGCAATGTTATAATGCAGATTGGGTTTCTGAAAGGGATTCAAGTTCTGTACTTCAGTTCTGATGCAACAAAGTAAGTCAGACTGCTTTAATTCAAAACCAAAAAGGAGTGGAAGGTCAGATCTGAATTAATATAATTTTTAACATCATGATTAACATCATAATTATTTATATGAAAAGGAATAAAATATCATTCTTTTTGAGGTCAATAGTTTCTGTAATGTTTTTACTGAAATGATAGCTGTACAACCCAGAAGCTATGAATGTGTATGGTCATACTCACAGTCTCTCAAATCTTCTGCTAAAACACAACTTTGAAGGTCACTGAAGGAAATTGTTCTTTTGATAAGATGGAAAGAAACAGAAAACCTGGATTATGGTCTCTTCTCTTAAAGACTCCTTGAGCGTTTTCTGTCAGCCACTGGTAAGATACATAAACAACTTTAGGAACTGGGACAGAGACTAGAATTCCTCCACCACTTCAATACAGATAGAGGTTTAAACTCGAGTGTGTGGGGAGGGTGTCACCTAAATTTCATAATCTCTTCTCTATAATGGCCCAGATTCAGTAAGAATGATGGAAATATCATAGAGCTTTAATCTTTCGTTTAGAGAAGGTTTTGGGAAATTGGACATCATGTTCACACCAATTTGGGGGAAAAAATGAGGAAAGACTAAAACCCAGATCTTCTCTTTCTCAAGCATTGCTCTAACTTTTTATTTTTGTACTATCATCTCTTTCATGGTTTCTGGGAATATGAATGGATGTTCCGAAACAAATATTTATTACATCTTAGTTCTAGACCTAACAGTTTTCTCTAGTGACGTGTTGCATGTTTTCTCCCCAGGAGCTCTGCAAAAGATACATTATGCTAAGGAAGCTCTCATTTGATCTGGGCCCTCTAGCTTCAGAAACATCTGCTTTTTTTCCATGGATTGCCATTAACCATAAAGACTGATCAGCTAATTCAGGCTGAATGACCAGAACTGGCTTCCTATTTTTAGACAGTGAAATAAGCTATCTCTTAAACACAAATTATCCGAATCAAGCCCAATATCAAGTAACGAAAAGTTGTTTTTGAAGTTTCTCTTGGCCAGAAGACTAGGATGTTTTTCTTCCTAATATGCTTTGCCTTAGCCACTTTGACCCCATGAATTTATCACTTAAAGACTCAACTACAGGAGCTCTGATGTAAGGATGAAGCCACCCAAAGGAAAAGGTTCCAGCTAATGCAAGCTCAGCAACCCACAGATTGAATAGTACAGCATGGACTACTGTACTACTCAAGGCTTATTTTAGCCATGGAAAGCAGGCTTCCCATGGCTCACCTTGGACTCAACAGAGAGTCAGATACAGCCTGAAATCCTTCCTAGTGTGATTCTCTAATTCTCTGTTCATTTTCCAGAATTCGGTTGCTGTTTCACTTCATATCCGAAGTCCTGGAACTTCCATAATATCTGTGCCAGTATGAGTCTTACCAGGTAAATTTGTCCAAAAGCAGGTCAGCTATTATAGGAATGAGTGAATTACCTGTCTGAAATTTCAGAGACCTAAAAACCTGTTGAAAGCAGGATTTGGAGGATATGTCACAGTCTTTACAGTCAGCACTCAACTTTGTGACCCTTTCTATCCTGTTTTCTCTTACTCATGGAAGCTTTCCCTTCAATTCTTTCATCAAGTCTGAAACTGAGGAAAGATGCAGGGAGAGAAATATAGTGAAGTACATTATATTCAATACAGTGAAGGATCATACCTTGTCCATTGAAAAAGCAGCATAGTTAGGGATGGTTTTGATTTTTACATCTCATTCAAAAGGTAGAGTGCAAATCTCAGCAGAAGTCTCAACCAAATTAGAAGTTTCTGTTCAATCAGTCTCACCTCTGTGCCTGGCAAGATCAAGGAGCAGATCCTCCTGGTGACTATGCTAAGGCATATGGAAAATAAGGAGGTGATCGGTGACAGCCAACATGGCTTCACTAAGGGCAAATCCTGCCTGAACTAATTTGGTGACCTTCTATGATGAGGTTACAGCACTGATGGATAAGAGAAGAGCAGTTAACATCATCTACCTGGACTCATCCAAAGCATTTGATACTGTCCCACACAACATCCTTGTCTCTAAACTGGAGAGACATGGATTTGACGGATGGACCACTCGATGGATAAGGAATTGGCTGGATGGTCGCACAAAGAGTTGTGGTCAACAGTTCAATGTCCAAGTGGAGACCAGTGACGAGTGGTGTTCTTCAGGGGTCAGTACTGGGACCAGTGCTATTTAACATCTTTGTTGGAGACATGGACAGTGGAATCGAGTGCACCCTCAGTAAGTTTGTGGATGACACCAAGTTGTGTGGTGGTGTGGACATGCTGGAGGGAAGGGATGCCATCCAGAGGGGTCTTGACGGGCTTGAGAGGTGGGCCTGTGAGAACCTCGTGAAGTTCAACAAGGCCAAGTGCGAGGTCCTGAACGTGGGTCGGGGCAATCCCAAGCACAAGTACAGGCTGGGCGGAGAATGGATTGAGAGCAGCTCTGGAGTCTCCAAGATAAGAAGGACATGGAGCTGCTGGAGTGAGTCCGTAGGACGGCCACGAAGATGATCCGAGGGCTGGAGCACCTCTGCTATGAAGACAGGCTGAGACAGTTGGGGCTATTTATCCTGGAGAAGGGAAGGCTCCAGGGTGATCTTATTGCAGCTTTCCAGTACTTGAAGGAGGCCTACTGGAAAGCTGTAGAGAGACTTTTTACAAGGGTATATAGAAATAGGACAAGGGGCAGTGGCTTTAAACTGAAAGAGGGTAGATTTAGATTAGATATAAGGAAGAAATTTTTCACTCTGAGGATGGTGAGGCATTGGAACAGGTTGCTCAGTGTCCTGGTTTTAGCTGGGACAGAGTTAGCTCTTCTTTTTAACAGCTAGAAGAGCTCCGTGTTTCGGTTTTACTCAGAGACTTGTTCTGAGAAGAATGTTGATAGCAAGCTGATGTTTATAGTTGGCACTGAGGTCTCAAGGACTTTTTCAGGTTGCCGTGTTCTTGCCAGTGTGCAGGAGCAAAACAGGATAAGGGGGAGCATAGCCGGGACAAGGGGTCCACGACTCTCCTTACGATTTGTACTTGGACTTAAGATTGAGGGCCAAACTGGCCAATTAGTATTCCATATCATGCAGCGTCATGCCCAGTATAAAGGCGAGGGACAGCCGGACAGAAGGGCTTTTTGCGCTTTGGCTCTTTAGCTGCTTCTGCTCTTTTGCGCTTGCTGCGCTTTTGCTCTATTGCCTTTTTTTTTCTCTCTCCCAGTACTCCCACTCTCAGAGTACTCTGTCTCTCTCTTTCTGCCCCTCTCCATTTCGGGGCCTCGCGTTCGTCCGGGATTGCAGCTTTGGGATGAGACGGGCTTCACATAAAAGGGGGTGGTGAGCATCTACACTGTGTATTAAATCATCTGTATTAAATTGTTCTTATCTCAACCCACGGGTATCCCATTTATCCTTTAATTCTCTCCCTCATCCCTGGGACTGGGGGAGGGGGAGTGGACGACTTGGGGGGGCGCGATTTGGTTGCTGGAGCGGCCTAACCCACGACACTCAGAGATGTTGTGGATGCCCCATCCCTGGAAGTGTTCAAGACCAGGTTGGATGAGGCTTTGAGTAACCTGCTGTAGTGGAGGGTGCCCCTGCCCATGGCAGGGGGTTGGAACTGAATGATCTTTGAATTCCCTTCCAACTGTTCCCTTAGAACTGTTTATCTTTCAGGTTACTTTTTGTTAATATGCTGTGCTGTGATGAAAGTTAACGTAGAACTCCCTATATCATCGTCTCATGGTAGATTCCACAAATAAAACATGAGAGAAAAGAACGTAAGTGCTTCAAACATAGATTAACAAAATGGGAAAATACCACCAATTAGGATTCAATAATCATGAGATTTTAAAAAAATCAGTTGTTTACCCCTCAAACAAAATTTTTCCAAAAGTGTAGTTTTCTGAAAGGATTCTCTTACTACTTTGATACAGGTGAAGCAGCACTCTCCAAGACTCCTCCGGACATGCACAACAGAGAAACAGGTGACTTGTATGTCAAGGAAGAGCTCGGATCTGTTTAACAGTGGGTCAGATATTATGTTTACAGTGATAATTAAGCCCTTACATATGTGCTGGAAAGCCAGTTTACAGTAGCAGAAAACCCTATCCTGGTAAAATTTTCCAAATCTAGTTGAGAAACAATATATTTCATGGAATGTTTTTACTGCTACTTGGAAACAAAACGTGTAGTTTTCCTTAAGAAGGATGTTAGATATTATCAGACAAAAATTCCCTTATACTAAATGAAGGAGCATCTCTGCAGACATCTGTCTCTGCAGACCTCTAGACATCGCTCTCTCATGTCTTTAATGTACTAAAGGCTCTTGAGTCCTCTATCGGTGATGCTGAAGCTCTGAAGATATCGATAGCTTTTGCAAGAATGTGTTATAATTTAACACAGAGAGAATTCTTGTAACTCTGAGTCTTCAATCCAGAGAACTGACATGTTTTGCCATAGGGTGAATATCCTCCTTGCTTTTTCTGTAGTCCAGCTAGACAATTCCTTGTCTCATTAAAAAAGTAAATAAAAAGAATAATTTTGTTTTCCCCGAGGCTGTTTTGCTTCCATTTTTTCAAATACCTTCCTCAGTGTTGACAGATACTCAGTACAACTTCTGCTTGTGCTGAGAACGTTGTCATTCCTCCCTAAAGCATGAGGATACCTTTCAACAAATTCAGTGGCCCTCTGAAAATTTTCTAGCACTGACAATATCCCATATGGCAATCTACAGTGCTGGCTTCAGTGGCAAAATTCTTAGTTCCTACTCCAGACTCAGTGGTTACTTCTTCTTTAGCTTCCTACAGGTTTACAGCCATCTTGCACATCCTTGCAAAACCTGCTATGCAGAAAAGGGGTAACCAATCTAGAAAACTGAGGTGCAGAAGGTTTGCAGTCTTCTCAGGGGCAGACAGCCATGTCCCAGGAAACCACAGGCACTGGAAACTGTGTTCCGGAAACTGCAGTGATAGTCCAGAGCTCTCTTCTTTCAACTCATTTCTCTCAGCTGCAATTTCTTCTATCATTTCTATCTTAGAGGGCCAAACATAGATCTTTCCCCTGGATGGGTTACACTGTCCTGCCCAAGTAACCAGAGATGCTCTTGGATTCATTAGTGCATTTGCATTGCTGACAATTACAGTCACTAATCGCAGTCATCAAAGGCCAAGCTTTGTGCAACTTTTGACCCTACATTATTACCTGCAAGGTCTCACTTTCCTCCAGATAGAATGTGATATTTCTGTGATCCTCTTTTACATTCTTTCATCTCGAATTAAGAAGCTCTCTTCTTTTTTCCCTTTTCCTACCATTTTTGGTTCATATTCCTACATTGCATACAATCATAGAATATTTTGATTTGGAAGGGACCTTCAACGATCATCTAGTTCAACTACGTTGCCATGAGCAGGGACATCTTCCACTACATCAGGTTGCTCAAAGACCCATCCAACCTGATTTTGAACACTTTCAAAGTTGAGGCATCCACAACTTCGCTGGGCAACCTGTTCCTGTGTCTCAACATCTACATTATAAAATTTTTCTTTATATCAAATTTAAATCTATGGTCTTACAGTTTAAAAACATTGCCCCTTGTGCTTTCATTACAGACCCTGGTAAAAAGTGTCTCTCCCTCTTTCTTGTAAACCCCCTTTACATTTTGAAACGTCACAATAAGATCTCCCTGGAGCCTTCTCTTCTCCAGGCTGAACCCCAGCTCTCTCGGCCTTTCTTTCATGGGACATGTATCTCAGCCCTCCAATCACTTTTGTGGTCCTCCTCTGGACCCTCTTTAACAGGCCCATGGTTCCCTCCAACACTGGGGGGATTACAGTGATGGAAGCAGTACTCCTAGAGGGGTCTCATCAGAGCTGAGTAGGGGGGAAACAATCACCCTCTCTCAAGTTCCTGGCCACGTTTCTTTTGATACAACCCAGAGTACAATTGGCTTTCTGGGCTGCAACCCTCAAAACAAATTTTTCCAAAAGTGTAATTTTCTGAAAGAATTTATAGTAAGCATGAAGGATGTTTAAAATTTTGGTCTGTTATTTCACTTAATCCCTGGTATTTTTGTAATTCTGTTTAAAAAGCTAAACTGCCTCTACCTGCATTTCTGAAAACAGATTAAGTAAAAACGTTTTCTGGCTTTCATATTTCAGAAACCCATGAAAATTCTTTTTTTAAAAGCCTTTTGTTTTACACAAGTGGGAAAGGTTTGTTGGTGCTGCTGCACCTTTTAAAATACTGTTTCAAACTTGTTTGCCATTTATGTGCAGGGTTAACTGTGTGTTGACCTTTTTTATATCAGCGAAGCTGCATTACTCATTAATCAGCAAGCAAAATACATGGAAACAGTCCCTTGAAATCGTGCTCGTAGAACAGTGATACCAAATGCTATCTGTTTTCTTTTGTTCCCATTAGTAACGGGATTTCACTTCTGATTATGCAGAAAAGTTCATTATTCCCAAGGCATCAAAAAAACCCGCAAATAAAACAGCATATGGCCTTTGACCTGTACTGGTTTGCGGAATGAGATGTATGAGCTGCCCTGTGAGGTTTCACAGACCTCATCCCAATTCTCATTCCACAGTGGAGCAAAGAAGTTGCTTCTTACTGTGTCTGAGAATTTGAGCTTGGGAATGAGCCCTGAGGCCCTTTTTCCTGCTGCTAGGCTGGACTGTCCACTTCCCATTTTTCAACACAATGTTAATTTCATAATGAGTGTTTTAACATACATGGTTCACTCCTCCTTTTTTTCTAGCCCGTAGAAGCTCTTTACTCTCTTTCAATTTGTAGTCCTCCTCCCTGACCCTCAGTCAAAATAGCTTATTTTAGCTATTTGCTTTGCTCAACTCTTACCCCTTAGAAAGGCCAACAATGGTTGAAAATGTGACTTTTTTTTTTTCCCTAGCATGTTTTGCTTAAGTCTATGGTTTCCTGAGTGTATTTGGAAACTATCACTCATGAACTAATGCCCTTCTCCTCAACAGAAACCAGGAAATACTTTGAGTTGGGGTATCTAACTCATTTACTGATACATAAAAAGATATCACTGATTTTAATAAACAGAAAATGGATAGAAAATTGAAATATCAGACAACATGTTATAAAGTTTAATAATGAAATTTTCCTGAAACCTTGTTTAAGCTACCGTGAAAAAAAAAAAGTTGTGAATAAAAAAAAACCCAAACCCACAAGAAAATAAACTGGTCCAACACTGGTCATGAAGTTGCAATATTTATCAGATTGTTTGTTACATGAACTGTTTTCTGTCTACTTGGCTAATCTGTTAAATGATATGTGCGAGCTATTTAATATAGCTATCAATAAATGATTCTATATTCTATCTGTAATTAATAGTCCACAGCTTGGAGAAATCTCTGATAAAAATGTATTAACAAGAAATAAATTAAATTAATTAATGATGCAACAACAGAAGAAAACATACATAAAGAATGCTAAAGATGAAGGATATGGGCACTATTTTGGATATCCAGCATTTTGCAGAGGATGTTTTACTAATTAGCAAAACTGTAAATTTCCTTCATTGTGAGTCTTCACAATAGGGCAACACTGTGTTGAAACATTTCAGGTAGACACACACGGGACTGGAAAATAATTTGATTTTTTATAAAATAGACTGGGGTTTGTGGATCATTATTTATGCTCATTATGCAATAAGATTGAGATCTATCCCTTCAAAATCAAAGTTAACCTGAGATTTCTGCATAGATTCTGTCTGCTATAACACGAACTGGGCTCTTTTGCTTTGTTTCACATGGAAGAAGAATTTTTGGGGGCCACATTATCAAACTGTCAGTCAATAAGTTTCACAAAAACAACACAGACTTCGAAGTGCTAAAAAGTGTTCTTGGAGAATATAAGACATAATCCCACCTTTAGTTTTCCTAAAAGTAGTTTCCCTGCTGTGCTTTTCTTCCACAATTCAATTTTCTCCAGATATCTAGATCTAGAATAGTATAGACTCAGAACTGCACAGACCCAGTAATGAGAAGGAAAGAATGTTACTTGAAAGGATATGAAATGCAATCAGTGAGAAGCAGAATGGATAGTAAGCATTTGTTTGAATTAGAACTAAGATGCATCAAAATAAACTAACAGTTGAAAAATTAACAAGAACAAGATCTTCAAACAAAAAAGGATATTTCTTCACATGCATAATAGTCCAACTTCAAGTCGTTGTGGGTTTTGATAATTTACACACACTTACAACTTGATTAGTCAAATTTGTGGATGAAGAGTCGGTTAACGGATGTCACTGGTGGCCAGGAAATCCCAAAGACACAAATGATGAAAGCTGAGACAGCGCACGTGGGAAGTAATGAGATATTCCTGTTAAATTTCGTACTTTTCCCCAAAGATCTGCTTTCAGCCACTGTTGATGACAGAATTTGGGCTGAGTGGAGGCTGGTCATGTCCCAGTCTGACTGTTGAGATCCTTCTGTTCTAATCAGACTTGGCTGACCATCCCTTTAGGCCAGAAGGGCAAAGTCATTCTCACTCCACGATCCCACCGCAGGAGTACACAATGATTAGATACATGTAGAATATTCTAGAGGTAACACAAATACTTCTGCCTTTAATTCCTCTATAGCATATAGTCGTCTTCTTCATCCTGGCTAGTGCAAACAAGTTCTATCCAAAAGTTTCAGTCAAATGATATTCATGGCCTCCTTTTGGACATAAGCCTCAGCTGGCTCACTAAGTCACTTTCCTAACAGAAAGCATTTCTCTATTTTTCTGGAGTATTAATCACATTGTATTTCTTTCATCTCAGTTTATTGCTGGAGGAGCCAGTGTCATGGTTTGATGTGGAGGAGGGGGTGGTTCTGGTGGCAGGAGAGGGGTTTTGGTCCCTGTGACCTCCCCGGTTTTGGAACCGGGTTAGGCTTAGTTCTGGCCACCAGATCAGACTGCCATCCCCCTCGGGGTTGAGCCAATAGGGCGCCTCTGCGAATTGCCCTATTGAAGTCAGGACAAAGGAACCGGAAGAGGTGCTTCTCCCAGGATCGAGCAGAGAAGGGAGGAGGGCACTGCCCCCGCTCCCTGGCTCCCGGCTGGGCAGCTGCCTGCGTCGGGCCGGCGCCGCCCACGGAGGATGGCGGCGGCGGAGCCAGCTGGGGAACTCGGGGGCACCCCACTCCCGGGGTGCCCACTGGGCTGAGTTCATAGAATCATAGAATCATAGAATGGTTAGGGCTGGAAGGGACCCTCAAAGGTCATCTAGTCCAACCCCCCTGCAAGGAACAGGGATATCTCCAACTAGATCAGGTTGCTCAGGGCCTTGTCCAACCTGGCCTTGAACGTCTCCAGGGATGGAGCATCCACCACCTCTCTGGGCAACCTGTTCCAGTGTTCTACCACTCTCATAGTAAAAAATTTTTTCCTAATATCCAACCTGAACCTACCTCCCTCTATTTTAAAACCATTACCCCTTGTCCTATCATAACTGGCCCTCCTGAACAGCCTCTCCCCATCTTTCTTGTAGGCCCCCTTGAGGTACTGGAAGACCGCTATAAGGTCACCCCGGAGCCTCCTCTTCTCCAGGCTGAACAGCCCCAACTCTTTCAGCCTGTCCTCATAGGAAAGGTGCTCCAGCCCTCTTATCATCTTCGTGGCCCTCCTCTGCACCCTCTCCAACTGGTCCATGTCCTTCTTATGTTGGGGACTCCAGAACTGGACGCAGTACTCCAAGTGAGGTCTCACGAGGGCAGAGTAGAGGGGGAGAATCACCTCCCTCGACCTGCTGGCCACGCTCCTCTTGATGCAGCCCAGGACGCGGTTGGCCTTCTGGGCCGCAAGAGCACATTGCCGGCTCATATTGAGCTTCTCGTCCACCAGTACTCCCAAGTCCTTCTCCTCAGGGCTGCTCTCTATCCAATCACCACCCAGTCTGTATTTATGCCTGGGATTGCCATGACCCAGATGTAGGACCTTGCAGTTCACCTGGAGAGGACTGAGATCTGAGAGAAACAGCTGCATCGACAGCAGGTCAGTGAGGATGGAGCGGGAGGAGGTGTGCCGGAGCCGAGTTTCCCCTGCGGCTGATGGTGAGATGGCAGGCGGCCCCCCTGCAACCAGGACGGCCTCGGTGGAGCAGAGACCCACTCGCAGCCCGTGGGGAGAAGATGCCTGAGCCTGAGGATGGTCGTGGTGGGGTGCACGACAAGGCAGAGCGGCATCTGGAGTCTGCGTGACGACCCACGCCAGAGCGAGTGGCTACAGCTCCCTAAGTACCCGAGACTGTGGTAAAGCCCACACCGGAGCAATCTGTGGGGAAGGATTGTTTCCAGTGGGCTGGACTCACACTGGAGAAGTTTGTGGATTTTTCCTCGTGGGTAGGGGATCCATTGGAGCAGGGGAAAAGGGTGTAAGGACTCCTTCTCCTTTAAGAAAGAAGCAGCGGTAACAGCACGGAATGAACTGACCTGCACTCCCCCAGTCCCTGCCCCCTGTGCTGCTGGGGGGAGGAGGTAGAGCCGGGAGGAAAAGGAAAGGCGGGGGGGAAGGTGTCGGTTTTAAGGTCTGGTTTTGTTTCTTTCTGTCCTCTCAAGTAATCGGTTTTTCTGTTTCCCTTTGTCCTTCTAAGTAATCATTAATAAACTCTTTTGCTTTGAGAAAGCCCTGTCTGGTTTGCCCAGGACCATGGTTGGTGGGTGCTCCCTCTGTTCTTGTCTCAACCCTCAGTTCCTTTGGTTTTTTTTTCCCTCTCCTCTCTACTTTACTGGAGAAGGAGAGACTGTGTGAGTTTTAGTTGCTGGATCAGCCTAAAACCACGACAGCCAGAAATATGGTAGCTCGTATTCCATATCCCTTAACCTGATCCCTTAACCAGTCCCCCCAGGCCCTGAAGGCTCACTTGACTGCCCTCGACTTCTTGTTGCAACTTCATTGCTGCCTGCCTGAAAAATCAATAATGGATAATAATCCAATGGCCATACCAGGGTAGGAAGTATTCTCTTCACATCTTTAACCCAGGCCCCGGGGAGGCAGCAGACTTACCTAACAAGTCCGTCTGGTCTGCATATTGGGCATTCTGTTCCCCTCAGGAGAGAGTCTCCGATGACAATGACCCCTCTTTTTTTCTTTATGGAAGCAGTTTGGACACAGGATGTAGGCTGGCTTAACCCCGGCTGCACCTTCAAGCTAGTGAACCATTGGCCTCGTCATTGTTCAGTTCCGCTTGAGGAGCCTCGTACCTGTTATGCGAGGGCACCTGGGAAGGCGGGGTAGACATGGAGGAGTGTATTAATGGGAGAGGTTTGGTGAAATGGTTATATTCCCTGCTACCATCCTTCCCTCAACCATATTCAGGCTCTGAGTGCCAGGGATTTACATCAGTACTTTTACCTACATCAGGTCTTTACTGAGGGACATCAACCAACAACATGTAGCACAAAAATTTCCAAGAGCATGGGCAGGTGATTGAGCAAGGAAACAAAGGGCAAGCAGAGATGTTTTGAGCAGCTCCAGAAGATTTGTTGAAATAAAATGCACCCTGATACAGAATTGTAGTTTGTACTTTTACTGTGAACCTCAAGTAATCCCTATCTATGAGAACATGCTTTCTTGGCCATTCAGTCTGCAAACCTTGTCTTGGTTAGTTTTCATTTCTTTCCAGAAGTATATCATATCCACCTGTGGACGTGAACAGAATGTTTATTTCAGTCTTAATAGAAAGAAAGGTCAGAAGGACCTACATCTCTTGCACACAAATAGGTTGTTAGTCACCAGTGGCTAGAATGTTTTTTGTCTGTCCATGTCATTTACCATAGCTACATTAATATAATACAGACAGGATTCAATGTTATATTTATATACAAGCTCTTCTTCCTCTTTCTTACACCAGTATTGCTAAGTAATTCCTGATGGGTAATAAGCGCTGGAAAAATATCTCTTCTACAGGACACTGTTTCAGTTTTCAAAAAAGGAAAATATAAGAATCTTATTTCTGTGTGCACAGGTGTACTCAGATATACAAGAAAATTGAAAACTAATTTAAAAGGCCATATTGGAAACAATCTGAGCAGATTTCAGATGCTGCTATGGCTTAAATAACTCACAGAATGACTTGGGAGTCTGTCTTTCATTTCTCAATCCAGTCTATATGACTGAAGTCCATCAGGACACATTGAAGTGGAAAGCAGAAATTAAAATCATTGTTTGTATCATTTCAACCATAACATACGTAGAAAATTTTTTCAACAAGGCCATTTAAACAAAGCATCATAGTTTAAAAAGGAAAAATAAAGGAAAAACAAATCTACTTCATAAATACAGCATTAAAAAAGCATAAACATGATCTGTATTGACTGTAACTGCATCAACTTTAATGGAGTTACACAGCCAACAGTGTATTTTTTCACTTGTGTCCTAGTTCTTCCATTGCTAAATGTACAGAGTAGATCTGATTTTCAGTAAGAACAGAAGGGACATCTTATATAATCTGATGTATTTTTATAGAGGTACTTTTTTACTTTAGTATGCATATTTTGCTTAGGTTTGAAGAGAGTACTCGTGTCAGAAAATGAACAGAATACATATAAATGCATAGAACCATAGAAAAGATGTATTTAAGTGGAAACTACTGAATATACTTCATGGCAGAGGAAGAAATGTAATCCAAAACACATGACACTATCTCATGAATACTAACTTTATAGAAAAGGAAAACATTTGGAGTGTTTTTTTGTTATCTTTTTAGTGAGACAGTATAATATATGCATCTATATAGAGTTGCAGCTATTCTGAGTACAAACTTCATCATTCTAATTTCAGTCATATTTGTGCATTATAAAAAAAAACACAAAAGAAACAAACAAAAAACCCCACACCTGCTTACATGAAGCCAAAGATCCGTTATAACTGCTTGTTTCTATAGTAAATTATCTTTTCTCTCCACATAGTAACAGGAAATAGTGACTACTCAAAGTTTTAAAATAAAACTGGATTAGAGCATTCAGCCCAACCAGAGCAGCCCACTAAGAAGTTTAAATAATAGAAATAATTTATTTATACTCATGTGTAATTTTATTTTGAAGAATTCTTCATCTATCTTAGCTGTTATCAGTTGTTAAAAATCTTACTTTTGGTGGTGTTCCTTCTATGGCACTACTAACAGCTTGTTGAAAATGAGAACAGTTCAAATTGCTTATAAAAATGCAAAACACTGTTCTCCTTTTATGTCTTTGTTTCATTGAACTCTATAGGTGAGCTGCCTCAGCTAAACAGGATTCTTTATGCATTAATCAAAAATAATTAATCTGAGTCTAGGCAGACTTTGAGTTTTTTCTTTTCATTGGGATATAAATATTGAAATACTAGGGCTCAGGATAAATTGGAATTTGAACAACCAGCTCCAAGCTGAAAGTTGTTGAGGTGAGGCAGACTATGTCCCAGTTCTACCACTGCAACTTTCCTCATGTTTCATGATTGACTTTCTTTTCAGAGTTCTGGAAAGAAGTTGAACTGGTATCCAGCCAGGAGAGGGAGAGTCTTTGCAGGTAGTCAGTACATACTCCAAAGCTAACCTCTTGCAATGAAAGAGTAGACTTATTCTTCCTGAACTAGGTATTAGGTTATTCAGTAAGCTCTGTTTAATTTAACTTGTTTTTTTATGTATTATTCCTTAGACAAAATTCCCATGACAGAGCAATAAGGTCAGTATGGTAGCCTGGGTCAAAATAAAGGTAATTTTTTCCTGGGTTATACAGCAAAAAAGATTCAATAAGACTTGAAAGCATGGAAAGATGAATAATCAGTGTGATACAAAAGGAACAGGTATATAAAGATAAAATACAGACATCAAATAATTGTTAACTGTTAACTAGTTGTTATGGTTTGAACTGGGGGGGGGAGGTCCGGGTGGCAGAAGCTGCCCATCACACGGACTCCCGTCCCCCTCGGGGCTTGAGCCAATCGGCGCCTCTGCGAATTGCCCTATTTACGTCGGACAAAGGAACCGGAAAGGTGTGCTGGTGCCCAGGAGCAAGGAGACGGGAGGGGGGCACGATGCCTGCCCCGTCGAGGATGGCGGCGGCGGAGCCGCTTGGGGAACTCGGGGAGAGCCTCGCTCCTGGGGCGCCCACCGGGCCGAGTTCACCCAGAAAGGACTGAAATCTAAGAGAAATGGCTACACAGATAAGAGGTCAGTGAAGATGGGACAGAACAACGTGTGCCGCGGCTGAGTCCCCCTTGCGAGCGGCCCCTTTGTAACAGTCCTCGGTGGAGCAAGCAGATTCCCACTCGCAGCACGTGGATGACCCACGTCGAGAAGAGATGCCAGAGCCTGAGCACAGTACGCATCTAGAGTCCGTGGGATGACCCCCACCGATGGGGAGGTGTTTTGTTAAAGGAGATGCCTGAGCCTGAGACTGTTGTGAATCATGGGCACAGGTCGAGGCGCATTTTATGCATTTTACGCATTTACGCATTTAAAGTCTCTATGGAGACGCATTTAAGGTCGACATGACGACCCACGCCGGAGCGCATTTAAAGTTTGTTGATGACCCACGCCAGAGCGAGTGGCTACAGCTCCTTAAAGGTCCAGGACTGGTAAAGCCCGCACTGGGGGCAAATCCGATGGGGTAAGGATTTGCCCCCCAGCGGGTAGGATTCACGCTTTCGCCGTGAGTAGGGGATCCACTGGAGCAAGGGACAATGGTGTAAGGACTCCTTTTCCTTTAAGAGAAGCGGCAGTAACAACTTGGAATGAACTGACCTGCACTCCCCCATTCCCTGCCCCCTGCGCTGCCGGGGGGAGAAGGAGGTAGAGCCGAGAAGAAGAGGCAAAGGCGGGGGGGAGTGGTGTTGTTTTTAAGACCTGGCCTTGTTTTCTTGTTATTCTCTCAAGTAACCGTTTTTGTGTGTTTTTCTCTTTTGTAGGTAGCTGTTAATAAATAGTTTTGCTTTAAGAAAACAGCCTCTTTTGCCCGGGACCGTGGTTGGTGGGTGCTCCTCTGTTCCTGTCTCGATCCTCAGCTCTTTTATTACATTTTTCTCCTCTCCATTTTACTGGGGTGGGAGAGCTGCGTGGGATTTAGTTGCCGAATCGGCCTAACCCACGACACTAGTAATGACAGAAGTTATAGTCATTGTGTAAGGACAGATTTCTGGTATTCTTGAATAGAGTTTTATGAATTAAAGAGTATTAAAAAGTAAAATATCTGCTAGACACTACTGAACATATCTTTTTATTCCTTTTAAATTTGATGTTTGTTCATGGGACAAGTGATTTTGGAGATTTTTAGACAGCTTCTCTTTTCTAATATTAGTGTATAGTTCTCTTTTTATTATTAATAATTTTCAAATTTTCAACTTTGAAAGTTTTGAGATTTCAGAGGGAAAAAAAAAAGTGTGTTTCTGATGCTATCAGTATCTCCACAGTAATTGCTAGCTGTATCTGTAGAGCAGTAGGTCTATAATCTCATCTTCAAAACAACATGTTGTTATTGAATTTGCTTTAGTGACTCTTCACATCTCTTGTTTAAGTCAGGAGCTGTATTTCTCAAAAAGTGGAAGTTAGTCAAAGATTAAAAGATCAAGAGAGATTTAGATCAAGAGAAAAATATATGCTTATTTTGCTGAAAAGTATTTACCTTCCATGTTATTTCAACCAATTTTGCCTACTTACTTCAGAATAGATTACTAGACATTTACCTTTATCTCTTGTTCCTTGTAAAAAAGAGGAATATATTTCCATATGTTACTAAAAGTTGTCTTAATTTGATTTCATTATTTATCAAAATAAAAGTTAGCTATTCCACAGGATGACTTTTCCTATTAATAATGTGATAGAATTTCTCATCATTCATTATGATCCAGCTAAAGAACCTTTGATTATGTGGGAAGTTACCTTACCTTCAGTTAAAGAGAAATACTTTGGCAGTCTATAAAGTCTCTTTAGTAATATGAGTAATATTAATTAAGTATAATTAATAATAAGTCTCTTTTTAAACATTATGTATTGGCAGGCAGCAAGAGTTTCAAATGAACCTTGATGTGGCTCTATCTCCAAAGAAAATTGATCTACGTAAAAAATATTCTTAAAAAAGCACTGAGAAACATGCACATAGCAAATGAAGAGAACACTCTACTCATATTCTTCCATTGTGTCCTTAAACAACACACATAAGTGCTGGTTTCAATACTGTAAGGATAATATTGTGAAAACTTTCATGTAAACAATTGCCCAGGCAACCTGTACAGGTTATCGAACAGAATCCAAAGAATCTGTCCTTGAAACAGAAGCAAATTGGAAACATTTCCTGAGTAAGGACAGCAACATCCAAACCCTTCTTTTCCAGTTCAGCATCATCTTGTGTAGCACCTGGGTACACAGAGAAAGCGAGCAAACGAAAACTTGATGGTCTTAGTATTCAAGAGGAATAAATGTAATTGGAAATGGAATCAAAGGGAGACACATCTCTGTTCTAAACAAAAATATAGCCTCCTTTCTCAGCAAAAGAGACTCAGAATTTCTAAGAGAGTCTGCATGATCCTGGGACAGAACAGGGAGATTACAGAGTCTCGGGTTTGCATTTCTGCTTGATTTACTTGAGCAGGATGAAATCCGCCACTAGCAGAGCAAATTCTGGACATTTTTACTTCCCACCTAAATCCTGTTTGCAAGACTTAAGTGAGGCATAGACCTTTACTGGCTGTAGAAACAAAGATGAATTTCATCGCTTATGAGTAAACCAGCAAGAAATGTGGCAAAAGACATAAATAATTTTTCTAAGGTCTAGTTTCAAGTGCAGGATTCTTTGTACTGATGCAGAAACTATCAGGGGAGACAAGAAGTTCAATTGATCTGACATTTCTTAAAAATTAAAGGATAACAGTTTTTTCATGTCTGATTCTGCTGTGCAAATATTGGTCTCCTTTCATTTTTTCTGCAGACTTTTGAAAACTGATTTGAGTGGCTTACAAATACAAAATAACTGCAATGTGAAAATGGAATAGAGAGTTTTCTTGGAATTAGCTTTTTGACTACCTAGAATAAGGCTGAATGGTAACAGCAGTATCTATACTAACTATATTAGTATAAGATATCATAACTTTTCATAAGCATCCACAGAGCTATCTGTCATTTCATAGAATCAAATGGCAATGCATTCCCTGCCCTAAGAAGTTATAAACTGGTGCCCCAATATTTCAGAAGTAATAAGAGATCTGACGAACAGCATACATAAGTCTAGTGTTGCATGTAAATGCATGCTTTAACATTTTAGTGTTAGCAGCCTGGCACCTGTGTGTGTAACTTACATGCTTACACTGCCACTTCTATTTAGTTCTTATTTGCAGCGCTTTGAGTGCAAAGGAAGGGAGAGAGGTGATATGAGCAGTATAGGAAATATGAATTTCTGTGTAAACTGCAATGTTTATGTATGCAAATACATAAAAAAGAGGGCAAGTGGATTTTTGTAGAAGAGCCCCATAATTTCTACATGTGTAGTAAAGAAGAAAAAAACAAACAAACAAACAAAAGCCAGAAAAAATCTTAATCTAGACCGAGGTTTTCTTCTCTTACCTTGACAACTCACAACAAGCAAAGATCAGCAACACCCACACCCCTACCTCCAACTCTCGATTACAAAATGGGATTTGAAGACAGTCTTGCATATATCTAGTCATACAACAGAAGTTAGGGATGAACACCACATCCCAGTACTTGACATCTCTTTTAGTAAAGGCTACAAGGCTCCACATTTTTATGGAGACTAAAGCTTCATGAAGCTCTTAGGTCAGTGGATGGTACCTCCATCAAGGGCCACTGAAGACACAGCAGAGCGAATCTAATGGCTTAGGCTTCTCCTCAGGGTCAAATACATGTGCACAGACAGAGACTTTGAAGCTGTGTTACCAAAGCTGAGCACTTACCTTGGTGGATTGACCTTGGCCAACAGTCAAACACCCACACAGCCATTAACTCATGCCCCTCTCACACAGGATGGGGAAACAACAGAAAGGAGGTAAAAAAGCTTATGGATCACGATAATGACATTTCAGTAGGAAGGCAAAAACCGCACATACAAGCAAAGAGAAATTTATTCGCTATTTCCTATTAGTCACTTTCTGGAAAGCAGGGTCTCGGTACACTAAACAGCTGCTTGGGAACAGAAATGTCATAATCACAGACTTTCCTCCTTCCTTCTCCTTTCCCACAACAACATGTAGTACAGAACACCTCTTTGGTCGGTTTAGGTCATCTGTCCCCTCCCAACCTCTTGCCCACCCCCTCTCTGAAAGGAAGAAGGCAGCAGAGATGGGAAGAGAGAAAGCCTTGATTTTGTGCAAGCACTATTTAGCAACAGTCAAAACATTGGTGCATTAGCAACACTGTTTTAGCCATCAGTCCAAAGCACAGCACCATATGGGCTGCTGTGAAGAAAGTTAACTCCATTCCAGCCAGACTCAGCACATACTGTATGAAACCAGAGAGTAGTAGGTCCACCCGTGTGTCCTAACATGAAAAAAACTTCAGTGATCTGGTATAATCATGCTGCTATACACGTACAGGCAGAAAGAAGGAAACGATTAAGTGTAAAGAACTCCCAGAGGCCTCTTGCTTCATTGGTTGGTTTTAAAAAGTTATTCAGAAGTGTACCTGATATTACGTGCAAATGTTGTGCTAATGCTCAGTGTCTGCTAATGTAGAAAATAGTACAGTCCTCTGTCCAAGAAACTTATTGGCAGATCTTGTTACTGCCCACATTTGTGATGGATCATGAGGCTCTTAAATATAACATCACAGAGCATTTTTCCTCCAAAAAGTATCAGGTGTAAGATTCTGGTCTTAAAGTTGAGACGCAGAAAATAATGGTTGAGATGGACTTCTTTTTGTGTGCATACGCTCCTGAGAACTGTGATCACCTAGCTGGGCTCCTACCACACTGTAAACCAGCTGCTCGCATTCCCCACATCCACCGCGCAGTCCTGCAAACCATTCTGCTTGTACGTGTCTTCAAACTGAAGAACAGCCTCAATGAATTCAGAAAGCTCAGAGTTATATAGATCACGGCCTAGTGAGATATCAATGAGCGGTAATACAGGAAAGGAATGACACTGGCATAATAGCATGGAAGTAAAAAAGACTGTCAGGGAAAAAAAGAAGGCAAGTTATTTAATCATTATTTGTTACTCGTGCTTAAAGGAATATTCTAACTAGCACTTAAGGCAGACAAGAAACTGCCCGACACAAGGACAAAAATGACTGAAATACCAAGTACACATTCATATGCAACAAAGAGTTCAGTAGTTTCATTTATAATTAGCTCAATGGTGATTGCCATCTTCAAATTAAGCCCTTCACATTTTATACTGTAGTTGCCGGATGCTTATATTTAATTTAGAAAGTGCACTGGTTAACCTCTGATCTTTCCTTCATCAAGGCTTTCTTAAAGCATCCGGATTTTCTTAAAGTTTAGTAATCACTGTGAATTCAAGTTACTTTCTGAAAGCTCTCAAAAGTAGAAACCAGAAAAAAATATTTAAACTAGACTGTCCTCCAGCTGCTCTATATATTTTGATTACAAACTCTGCCTGTATTCTTCCTGTTTTGGAATTCAAGCTTTTTATATTGTAACATTCACATCTTTTCACTGATGTTAATGGCAAGTGTCATTTTAGGCTTTAGGGGGTACACATTTGTTCAGCTAGGATTGGCACGTGCTGTGTGTTCCTAGAGTGTACTTAGTTTTAATATAAATGATTGTTTAAGGTGTGCTCAATCAACTGCTTACAAAATCACTGCTCTTTTCTGTGGAGTAGGGATTTTTACAAAAGGAAATACTTATGTCCTATCAAAGTAAAGACAAATAAGTAATCATATTAAGATCACAGTTTTAGTCATCATCAATTTTTTACTTATAACAGATCACTGTGGAGAGACAGTCTGATCTAATAGCTACAGGACTTTCCAAAATTCAGTCCTGTTTGAAGCAGAGCATATCTTTAAAAAAATCTACCTAATAACATCATAAGAATTTCCCGTGGTGAAAAATCCAAATGCAGCAGCTTTGGTAAATTGTTCCAGAAGGTAATTGTTCTCCAATTGTCAGAAAATTACAGCAATATCTTTATAGTGTGAATTTATCTAATTTCTTCTGATAGGTAGGTGTCGTGGGTTAGGCCGCTCCAGCAACCAAACCCTACACAGTCGCTCACTCACCCTCCCCCACCCCAGGGATGAGGGAGAGAATTAAAGCAGAAACGGGAAACCCGTGGGTTGATACAAGAACAATTTAATACAGATAAGTAACACACAGTGTAGATGCTCACCACCCCTCTTATCCAAAGCCCATCTCGTCCTGAAGCTGCAATCCCGGATGAACGCGAGGCCCCAAAACAAAGAGGGGGAGACAGAGATAGTACTCTGAGAGTGGGAGTACTGGGGGAGAGAGAAAAAAAAAGGCAATAGAGCAAAAGCGCAGCAAGCGCGAAAGAGCAGAAGCAGCGAAAGAGCAAAAGCACAAAAGCCCTTCTGTCCGGCTGACCCTCACTTTTATACTGGGCATGACGCTGCATGATATGGAATACTAATTGGCCAGTTTGGCCCTCAGTCTTAAGTCCAAGTACAAATCGTAAGGAGAGTCGTGGACCCCTTGTCCCGGCTATGCTCCCCCCTTATCCTGTTGTGCTCCTGCACACTGGCAAGAACACGGCAAGCTGAAAAAGTCCTTGAGACCTCAGTGCCAACTATAAACATCAGCTTGCTATCAACATTCTTCTCAGAGCAAGTCTCTGAGTAAAACCGAAACACGGAGCTCTTCTAGCTGCTAAAAAGAAGAGCTAACTCTGTCCCAGCTAAAACCAGGACAGTATCCACCCCCAAGGCCTGTTAAGTTCCATGTTAAAACTGTTTCCTTTGAAAACCTTCACTGGCTGTGACTGTGTCACACTTCAAACTTCTAGGGTTTTTTTTAGCAAAAAGTGAATTTTGAACTACTTAAAAAAAAAAATCCCACTCAGTTTCTCCAAATAAACAAATGCCAGTCTTAATGGTAGAAATGGAGATGAGTGAATGCTTCTGACTGTGCCACACAGAAAAGTAACAACTTATATTGATAGATGCAGATAGTTTTGTTCGTTTCAGCTGTGACTGATCCATACAGGCAGTTCTGCTCAGGAATCTGATAAAAACATTAGAGGTGCACCTTACTTTGAATGAAAATCCCTCACATAGGTCATTTGCTACCACTGTCTTACATCTGGAGAGCTTAGAATATGGACAAAACCAAGCATCTGACAAAGAAGTGACAGTATAATCTATTGAAAGCACAGGAACAAATCAGATAAATATACTAACCGTTTGTTCCACAAGAACTCTATGGATTTAATTCAATGAATGATAAAAAAGAATGTGGGAAAAGATTAATGCAATCATTCTCCCAATTTGAAGGGTGATAGCATCATAAAATACTCAAATCAATGATAAATATCACATACCATTTAAAAAGAGAGACACTTTTATTACTCTCCCCATTCCACAGGTACATAAGCATCATGAAGAGAAACTATGTTTCTTCATATTGCATATTCCCCAGTTTTAAAGTAAATTGTATGGAAACAAGAAGACAATTAAGTCTTGATCTAACCCTGAACTTTGTCCAGGACCATCCAAGTCCTTAAGGCTATAACTAAAAAGAGATTTCCTATAAGACATTTCCTTTAATAGCGATCATAATGTACCCAAATTCTACATTGTCTCTTAGAAATACATGAAGATCAGACCAAAATAAACAAAAAGACAAAACCCTCAGTGTAATGTCTTCTCTCTTGAAAGTGTAAAATAAGATGAAAATGAGAGAGAAATAAAGAAGTTTGTTTGTTGTAGGCCATCTTGAGTACTGTGACCTGTGCTTTTTGAAATATTAATAAAATGTATAGCAAAAATAAGCCAAACATTGAGATGTCGAAATCTTCTGCTAAGGATTTTTCGTAAATGGTTTAAGTTTCAGTGACCAGCATTTCAACATTCCCACCTTCTGTAACTTTTGTGCAGCCTTTTACAGGTTACAACTTTCTCTTAGCCCTCTAAGTAGGCCATGCCACCACACACATCCATCATAGAAAGTGTAACCTGATGAGGCTTAAGGGGAATTTGTTATCAGGAGCCTCAATATCTGAAAACAGCAGCAAAGCAGGAAGATTAAATTCTTCATTGATAAATGCAAATAGGAAGTGACCTGCTGATAAATGACCTTACAACTATGGACCCTAAATTGGTTTTTACCAGTCTGGAGAGGGATTTTGAAGTCACTGTGAGTGGCTTTTTGAAAAAATAGAAACAATACTTAATGGCAATCCACAGGAAAGAATTATGCAAAAGGGAATAGAGTCAGACCAAAAATATGACTGTGCTGCTGCTGAAATATATGATATGGTGCACTCACACCTTGAATGGTGTTTGTAGTTCTGGTCACTTTAGTTAAGATAAGTAAAGGACACAGAGAAGGGCTGAACTGATGACCAGAGATATTAGAAAGGAATTACACTTAGAAGACAAATAACTGAGGAAGAGCGTGTTATACAGATTTATAAAATCACAAATGGAAAAAGTGAACATGGAGTGAATATTTTCTCTTTCAGCTAGGAAACAGCAAGAAAATCATGAGGTAAAAGATATAAAGAAGAAAAAATTCAGCTTTGGGTTGTGGGGTATTTTTAATATAACATTGAAGTTGAGATGCTACGAAAACTAAAACTGCAGAATTAAGTCCTTCAAAAAGACAGAATAGACTCAGTTGTGGAGTACAGATTCATTTGTGGCTATCAAAAATTAGTCATTTTCTATGCCATGGGTTGCTAGATAGACAGAAGGGAAAATTGCTACTCAACATATGCCATGCTTTTAAAGAATACTGCATCTGGCTTTGGAACCCTAAACTAGAAGAATTATTGATGAAGTTCAGGAAATCCAAGAGGTCCGCTAGGATGGTTAGGGGATGGAGCTCTTGGCCTGTGGGGAGAAGTTGAGGGAGCCTGGAGAAGAGATGGCTGTGAGGGGATTTAACAGCAGCCCTCCAGTACTACAAAGAGGGCACGGAGAAGAAAGAACCAGGCTCTTCACAGTGGTGAATGGCAGATGAGAAGAACTGAGCATAAACTGGAATAAAAGATGTTCAGACTGGTGTCGTGGGTTAGGCCGATCTGGCAACTAAATCCCACGCAGCTCTCCCACCCCAGTAAAATGGAGAGGAGAAAAATGTAATAAAAGAGCTGAGGATCGAGACAGGAACAGAGGAGCACCCACCAATCACGGTCCCGGGCAAAAGAGGCTGTTTTCTTAAAGCAAAACTATTTATTAACAGCTACCTACAAAGAGAAAAGCAAACAAAAACGGTTACTTGAGAGGATTACAGGAAAACAAGGCCAGATCTTAAAAACAACACCACTCCCCCGCTCTTTTCCTCTTCTTCCCGGCTCTACCTCCTCCCCCCAGTGGCGCAGGGGGCAGGGAATGGGGGAGTGCAGGTCAGTTCATTCCATGTCGTTACTGCCGCTTCTCTTAAAGGAAAAGGAGTCCTTACACCATTGTCCCTTGCTCCAGTGGATCCCCTACTCACGGCGAAAGCGTGAATACTACCCGCTGGGGGGCAAATCCTTACCCCATTGGATTTGACCCAGTGCGGGCTTTACCAGTCCTGGACTTTTAGGGAGCTGTAGCCACTCGCTCTGGCGTGGGTCATCATAAAGACGGGTCGTCATATCGACCTGAAATGCGCCTCCGTACAAACTTAGATGCGTAAATGCAAAATGCATAAATGCGCCTCGACCTGCGCCCATGATTCACAACAGTCTCAGGCTCAGGCATCTCCTTTAACAAAACACCTCCCCATCGGTGGGGGTCATCCCACGGACTGTAGATGCGTACCGTGCTCAGGCTCTGGCATCTCTTCTCGACGTGGGTCCTCCACGGGCTGCGAGTGGGTCTCTGCTTGCTCCACCGAGGACTGTTTGCAAGGGGCTGCTCGCAAGGGGGACTCAACCACGGCACTCGTTGTTCCGTCCCATCTTCACTGACCTCTTATCTGTGTAGCCGTTTCTCTTAGATTTCAGTCCTTTCTGGGTGAACTTGGCCCGGTGGACGCCCCGGCAGCGGGGCTCTCCCCGAGTTCCCCAAGCGCCTCCGCCGCCGCCATTCTCGACGGGGTGGGCACCAGCACGGAGCGGGCACCAGCCCGGGCCGGGCCGCCGGCCTGGCCGGGAGCGGGGCCTGTGCCCCCCTCCCTTCTCCTCGCTCCTGGGCAAAGGCACACCTTTCCGGTTCCTTTGTCCGACGTAAATAGGGCAATTCGCAGAGGCGCCGATTGGCTCAAGCCCCGAAGGGGATGGGAGTCCGGTGTGATGGGCAGCTTCTGCCACCCGGACCTCCCCCCCCACTTCAAACTATAACAACTGGATATAAGGGGAAACCCTTTCACCATGCGAAGAGCCAAGCAGTGAAGCAAGTTGTTCAAAGAAGTTGTGCAGTCTCCATTCTTGGACATTTTCAAGACCCAAATGAATAAAGCCCTCAGCAACCTGGTCTGATATCACAGCTGACTCTATTTTGAGCAGCAGGTTAGAGTAGAGACCTTTCATATTTGAGTTATCCTTATAATTTATAATTTCTTGATCTTCCTGAGTTTCCAAAGTGTTGACAAAATACTTCCTCTAGTTCATCTTGACAGTTAAATGAGAGAATGATGATTCTGATATGAAGACAGTTAAATCTTTTGAACTAATAGAGAAGAAGTAAAAGCTTGACTTTCCTGAAATAACAGCAAAATGCCCAAGACTTTGTGGTAACAGTATTCTACTAATTTCATTAAGTAGCACTGATCTGTTTATTTCAGTGGTAATTTGTCAGACAATACATTTTTCCAAATGCAGCCCCAAATTAATGAAGCTTATAACTCTTCTTTATTTGAAGAAAATTTAAAATAAGCTATGGAACTCATAATTAGATTCTCCTGGGAGATCATAAATGGGATTGAAGTTGTAAACACAGATCCATGGACTTCTTGCAGAGGCAAAATTTAATCCTTACATAGTTTTTCACTGACATTGCTCATACAAAATAGGTTTTCAGGACTGATAATGAAGCTAATAATGAAGAAAGAGTAAGCATTAGATAATTTAACCTCACAATTACACTGCAAAAACAAGTCCATATATATTATTCCTGTCACAAGAAAGCTGCAATCTTCTGGTTTTCTGTTTAGATTAACATCAACTTGAAGAAGAGTGCTAGTTGATTAAAACACACTTTAGAGAATGAAAACTGAAACCAGAAAACTAGACATGGTAATAATAGTACATGATTAGCTATTGTACTAAGAAGTGTTTAAATCACTTTTAACAAAACTGTAGTAGAATGATCTGCCTGGGTAAAACTATGTGACCTGCCTGGGTTTTCTAATGGACTATGACTCTCTATTTAAAATATATTGTAATTAAAATTTACCCACCTTTATGTCTGTTCTCAAATGTTCCCTGTAAGGTTAGTTAAACTGTGATGGATGATGAAAGAAAATTAATTTGATTTTTAAATATCAGCTGCTCCATCAGTAAGGAGAAAATCCCAAACATAAGAGATTAAATGAGCAATGTGATTAAAATGCTATCCATGTGCTTGAAAAAGTACTAGTGATTTTAGGAATGTTAGAAGTTTTAAGATTGTCTCTATCCTCAGACTAAGGTGGTAAATCCACGATATCTGTCAAAGCAGAATGAGCATCCTCAGACTGCTCAGTGTATAACACCACCGCTAGCATTTTTACAGCACTTTTCAATGAAAGTGCTCTAAGCATGTTAAACAGGAGACTGTGTTTCATCAGCTTTATTTTACAGTTTATGGAACAAACATACTGCAAAAGTGGTAAAAAAAAAAAAAAAAAAGATGAGAACAAGATCACTACTGAGGTTTTACAATTACAAAGTCCTAAACAGCTAACCTTTATTATACTGTTCCTTGGCTACCTTTTAGCTCTCCTAAAGATGTAGACTTTTATGTGCTTCTCTCATGACTTTGAGAAGATGTGTATGCAGTAGGTTCAGTACAAGCGTGCGCATGTACACGGTAATTCATAACAAAATTGCTGCAGTGATGAGAAGTGGACTCGCTGTTAACTGATGTTCTCACCTACTTCTCAGTCTGACCCACTTCCACACTAGCCCTGCAGTTCAGCACCTCGTAGACCACAGCCAGCATACCGCATCCAGCTTTGGGAACCCAGTGTGAGAAGGAAATCAATAAACAGGAGTGAGTTCAGCAGAGGACTAATAGAATGGTCAGGGATAAGAGCACTTGCCCTGTGAGGAGAAGCTAAGGGGGCTGAGATTGTTCAGCTGTGATTTCATAATGAGAAATATTCTAATTTTATTCAGGACGATATTACCATACATGCAGGCTGTGTGGAATGTGAAAAGCTTGTCACCATCATGACACCATTAATTAATAAAAATATACATTTCTTTACCTACTCTGCTCATAATGTGCGAACTACTACGTCAGCAGTTTTATCTACTAATGACTGTGGAGTTATAAAAAGACATTTAATGGCATTTAGAAAATCAGAACCTAGAGCCTGAAGTAGACTGGCTGTTAACAGGAAAGCAGAGGCTTGCATTGCAAGGAAAAAAAAACACCATGAAATTTTTCATATAGTAGAAATTATAAAAGAACGATAAAATACAGGAGTCAAAGTACATAATGAATAAATGAATATCTGTTCCGTGTTCAAGACTATAAATATTTCAGTGCTGTTGAAGCTACAAATTCTAAAACAAAACAAACAAAAATATCTACTTTTAAATGCTTCATTATTACAAATCTATGAGTGATAAATATAATCATTTATATTTATGCGACTGGTGGGGAGCGTGAAGCTCAAGGACAGCATTGGCTGCAGTGACCATGGAAATGCTGGAGTTCAAGATTCTTAGGGAAGTAAGGAGGGTGCTCAGCAAGCTCACTACCCTGGATTTCAGGAGAGCAGAATTCAGCCTCTTCAGAAATCACCTTGGTAGAGTACAATGGGATGAAGCCCTGGAGGGAAGAGGGACCCAAGAAAGCTGGATAATATTCAAGGATCACCTCCTCCAAGCTTAGGAGTGATGCATCCCAACAAAAAGAAAGTCAGGTAGAAACACCAGGAGGCCTGTATGGATGAACAAGGAGCTCCTGGACCAACTCAGACACAAAAAGAAGGCTTACAGAGGGTGGCAGCAAGGACAGGTAGCCTGGGAAGAATACAAAGAAATTGTCCGAGCAACCAGAGATCAGGTTAGGAAAGCTAAAGCCCTGATAAGGTTAAATCTGGCCAGGGACATCAAGGGCAACAAGAAAAACTTCTATAGGTATGTCAGTGATACAAAGAGATCCAGGGAAAATGTAGGTCCTCTCCAGAAGGGAACAGGGGACCAGGCTACCCGGGATATGGAGAAGGTTGAGGTTCTCAATGACTTCTTTGCCTCAGCCTTTACTGGCAAGAGCTCCAGCGGCACAGCCCAAATCACGGAAGGCAAAGGCAGGGACTGGGAGAATGAAGAACCGCCCACTGTAGGAGAAGATCAGGTTCGAGACCATCTTAAGAACCTGAAGATGCACAAGTAAATGGGACCTGATGAGGTGCATCCGCAGGTCCTGAGGGAACTGGTGGATGAAGTTGCTAAGCTGCTATCCATCATACTTGAGAAGTCGTGGCAGTCTGGTGAAGTTCCCACAGACTGGAAAAGGGGAAACATAGCTCCCATCTTTGAAAAGGGAAAAAAAGAAGACCGGACAGGAGCACGTATATTTAACAGCAATCAGAGCATAAAGCAGTGAAATCTTTAGTCTAAACTGACTTAGATACCACATTCCATTAATGTGGTTAAACACTGTGGTTTAGATTCACACCACAATCCTATCGGCACACAATGCTCATGTAAAAAAAATTAAATACATATATGCAGTTTATTAGAGTGTGAAATAGGGTATTGAATAAGAGTTTTTCTTGTTATTGTTTGGATTATATAGGCTTTTAAAACTTATGACTAGTCTTGTACTTAAACAATAGGCAAAGCTTTAAGTAGATAAAGGGGATCAACACACATGTCGTCTAACTGTTGCTGCACAGGGGAGGTAAGCTAACAATCACAGTCTCAGAAACTGTATTTGCATCAGCTGCAAATGAAAGGATCCTGGAATTAACCTGGGAAAGAAAGATGATACACAGGTAAATTTTCATCACCTTTGGGAATAAGCAGAAATTCACTATTTACCAGCTGAGCATGTGCTTCCTGAGATTTTGTGTTAAAAGCATAGCTTAAAGTTGCCCACATATGGTACATTGTCAAAAATTTTGTTATAAAAATGCGTTTTTTGATAGTTTTGCATGTCATTCTCTGACATATGAAACAGGGAAGTGATATTTTTTTGGCAAGAAATACTTTGTAGAACACTTTCACCTGGATTTAGTGGATTTTAAGTTACCTGTAAAAGCAGAGTTATTCTATTTCATGCCTGAAACCAATGTATAACTCAAAGAACTTCAAACCCTGTCAGGAATTCAGAAGTGTGTGGCTCTGATTTTATTGCCAGTATAGAATAGTTGTGGAAACATGAATTAGTTATAGCTTGAAACTTGTATTTCATATGAATAAAACTGCAACTTTTAAATATGATACTGCTGAAGTAAGACTGATTGTCCCAAAAGACTGTCAAAACATGATATGTCAGATTCAGCTTCCTTCCACAAACATATCACAATCTGTTTTGATAGGGAAGGGATATAGTTTAATTATTTAGTTTTAATCTGACTCCAGACCTGACATATGGCACCTCATTAAGTTCTCTTCACTTCTGTTAAAAACAACCATCCACGAAGGATGCCTCTAATTTCTGGCATAAGAGATAAACTCAGAAAACTTTTTGCCATCTTAAAAGGTCAACCAACCTGAACTGAACACCTGACTTCTGGTTTTGAAGGATGACTGTCATTTAGTACCACAGCCTGTTAGCAAAGAAACTTTCATTTATACTTCAGAACTTTTCCTGGTCACAGAGTCCAGTAATCTATCAAAATCAAATAATAAATTCATAATCCACTACCAAAATGCAGGTCAATACTAAAAAATCTGAAATCAAAATAGGAAAAAAAAAGACATGGGTAAGTTGTTTTCCAACTTAGTACCTTATTATCATACAGTGAGGCATCTGAATCCCAGAAAGCCATTCTACAGCATGTAGAAATTCAAGGCAGACAGAGCAGCTGTGACATTATTTGAAACAAAGAGAATATGACAGTACTTTGTCAGCCTCTCTGTAACACAATTAGTCATTCAGCATTTAGGCTAAGATTTTCAGTGGGAATGAAATTCCCCAATAAAGCCCAGTATCCTCTGCAAGAGTGCTAGATAAAGCACAACGTTACCATTAGGTAAATCATGAAGCATTAGGGTAAAATAATAGCATCTTGAACTTGCATAGCGTGTTTCATTTGGGGAACAAAAAGTACTTTACAGGCATGTGTTTTAGGTCCTGCAAAAGTTTTCTACCTATGGTCTCTAAAAAGTATATTTTCTCTTGCTGAGTTTCCTTTTATATTGTTCTTGGTGAACTTCATTCCCCATGGAAACAAGCAAGGTTTCAGTTCCTGAGGTACACAACAATCCATGAAAATAATATTTTATCCCGCAGCCATTCTCCTAATACAACATCTCCCAAGCCTCAGCAAGAACTTGGGTTTTCTAGCAGCCACGTTCCTATAATCTCCAACCCAGACCCATACACAGAAGAGTAATGGAAGAAAAGCGTCCTACTTAAATCACTTTCTGGTGGCAGGAAACCAGAATTTGAGGCATTCTTCAGCTTAAAGAAGGATCTTCCATTTCTCACCCCTTTTATTACTTTGATACAGGTGAAGCAGCACACTCCAGACTCCTCTGGAAATGCACAACAGAGAAACAGGTGACTTGCATGTCAAGGAAGAGCTTGGATCTGTCTTACAGTGGGTCAGATACTGTATTTACAGTGATTATTAAGTCCTTATGTATGTGCTGGAAAGACAGTTTACAGCAGCAGAAAACCCTATCCTGCTACAATATTCCAAATCTAGTTGGGAAAGAATATTTTTAATAGAATGCTTTTGCTTGAGAACAAAACCTGTAGTTTTCCTTAGGAAGGATGTTGGATATTAACAGACAAAAATTACTTTATACTGAATGAAGGAGCATCATAAATACAATTGTCAACTCAAAACATCTAGACATCTCTCTCTCTCATGTCTTTAATATACTAAAGGCTCTCGAGTCCTCTATCAGTGATGCTAAAGCTCTGAAGATACTGACAACTTTGGCAGGAATGTGTTATAATTTAACACAGAGAGAATTCTTGTAACTCTGAGTCTTCTATCCAGAGAACTGACATGTTTTGCCATAGGGTGAATATCCTCCTTGCTTTTTCTGTAGTCCAGCTAGACAATTCCTTGTCTCATTAAAAAAATAAATAAAAAGAATAATTTTGTTTTCCCTGAGGCTGTTTTGCTTCCATTTTTTCAAATACCTTCCCCAGTGTTGACAGATACTCAGTACAACTTCTGCTTGTGCTGAGAACATTGTCATTCCTCCCTAAAGCATGAGGATACCTTTCAACAAATTCTGTGGCCCTCTGAAAATTTTCTAGCACTGACAATATCCCATATGGCAATCTACAGTGCTGGCTTCAGTGGCAAAATTCTTAGTTCCTACTCCAGACTCAGTGGTTATTACTCCTTTAGCTTCCTACAGTTTTACAGCCATCTTGCACATCCTTGCAAAACCTGCTATGCAGAAAAGGGGTAACCAAAAATTCACTCTAGATGAATTTAGCTGAAGACTTTTCTGCATAAAAGTGAATTTGTCAAACGTTGTACATCAAATTTTATAGCTTGTTAATACCACTACCATCAAAAGTATTTCATCGGTTTCTTTTAGGCTCTGAATACACCATTTGAAAACGTACAAAAGGGTTTTCCGAAATATTAGCTGAGAGATAATTGAAATGATCCTAAAAAATATCATTTTCTGCAGTGAATGTTTTTTTTTCCTCCAACTTCCTGTTTAAAATGCCATCCAACATGAGTTAAAAAAAATACTTTCTTCTTGTCTGACTTACAACTTAATGTTATTGAAATGATGGTCAAAACTACCATCAAATTTACATTTTGCATTGTTCATCTATAATAAACATGATTTTCAGGAAAACACTATGTTCTTTAGCAAAGTATAGTCTTTTAGTCATGACCTGGAAAACAATTTTAGTTAAGGAACAGGTAACATATATGAAAAGTTTCACACTGCTGAAAATAAAATTTCAATCAATCAAGATTGTCCCATTTTCTTTAACATTTGAACACCCTTTGAAAGGCAAAGTTAACTGCAACAGTTTTAGCTGAAGGATAAAATTTTGATGACAACTGGAAAAAAAAAGAATCAGAAGGCAAAAAGATTTGCTATGTAAAAAAAAAAATGAGTTGTATGACAAGTTCTAAAATCTTTTAGTAACTCCTAGATAAACCACAGAAATCTAAATTAGGCGAAATAATTTGTAATTCATTTACCACTGTATGATGTTACTTACGTAAGTAGGGTGCAGTTTTGTACCTTCCTGTGTTTACAAAGATGCATTATATACCAAATTGAACAACCAACACACGAGACTGACAGGCAAGAATGGGTTAGAAACCAAAACTACTCTCTGTCATACTCTATGTGCAATTATCGTTTATCTATCTGGTAATGGCAACACCTATGAAGAAACTGAAGAAGAATTTATGACAAAGAGCAACAACCTGATTACTTCAAAATACGACTTTTTTTCATAGTATCTGGAGTTGCAGTTGAGAGATAAGTAGGTATGGTATAGTTTTCCATGGTGTTCAGCTGTGGAAGAAGAAAAATGACTCCTTATGTTGGCTTGTAGACTTCTGCATTAAAACCAAATGTTCATTATATTTTTTTGTAAGCATTGTCATTCAGAAATAGATCTCAGATGCTTTTCTTGAGGAAATGGAGAGGAAAAGCTATTACTTTTTATACAAGAACTTTAAAAAGTGGAAGATTTTAATGAAAACCATCAAGTTGGTCAGAAGTTTTGTTCAATATTTTTGAGTTTTTATAAGTTTATATGTTTTGAAAAACATATGTAATGTGGTCTTTTTTATTTTACCATTTCTACTTTCATTTTACTCAGTATGTAGAATACCAGAAGCAGGATTATGCAGCTTTTCAAATGCCTACAGGAGGAGTTTCTCCTCCTGCCAAGATTTTAGCACAAACCTGAATGACATTACCTAAGCTGACAAACATTCACATCTATCAGCGAACATGTTTCCACACATTAGGCTCTTTCACTGTAGCAAGTTCAACACAGTGTGAAAGTAAGAGAAATTAATTTTTCATTTTTGCCGCTGACAAGCAAAGCTCTATGTAGCCTTTACCTCATCTGGGGAAGTCCAGTGCAGGAAGCTGACCTGCTGCACTGATCATTATTCTTTTGAGCAGACACAGAGAGACCAGGAACCTGGCATCAGAAACTCAATTTTTACTTTTTTTTTTCTGATTTTCATTTTGACAATAAATGATTACAGCATGAAAGTGGTGCCCCCACGCCTATCAATAGGTGCAGAGTTCTTCCTCTGATTGGATTTTCTAGCTCTTAACTAAGGAGGCAGCCAAGCTAAAGTGCTTTATAGTCACTGGCCTGAATATTAGTCAAACTGCACCAAATACCAATACATGATACCTGCAAAGAGGGTGGCCTTTCAGACAACTTGCGGGGTGATGAAGTACTCACGAGCAACAGTTGTGTTTGGGGTGAAAATATGGAACCTCTGAGTGATGAGTTGGTGTCTAACGTTCTTACCTGTGACTTTGCTTTTCCCCACTAGGAAACCACTTCAGCCACCTAAATCAACAGTTACTGACTTGGCAAAGTAAAAGTAGATTAAATGGAGTTTAGTGTTAGATAAATCACCCAAATAAGCAAGCTAGGGCCATGAGACTTGCCGAAATGCTAACTGTAACCATTGTTGCATGATTTTGTGTTGGCATTTTGAAGCAATACAGTGAGTTGAAATCCTGACCTCATGCAAGTAATCATTAGAAGAGCGAATGAAATGGTAATTCCATTGAAGTCAGCAGATATAGTTTGATCCCAAGTGTGCAGTCCTTTGAAAAAAAAATGAGTTGGAAATATTTATTCTTTGAAGTCTATTTTCATTACAACTGTCTTAAGACATGCAAACAGCTACGTATGTCATGAAAAATGCAGTGCAAAGCTATCTGGTTTTGCTGACATTATATTTTGTGTTGAGATTTCTGTTTAAGGCTTGAAATGCACTGAAATATTTCAGATAAAGCATTAAGCAAGATTATTAAGAACAAGCAAGCTTCCTCTCAATGAAAGTCACAAGAACCACAAGCCCATATGACCAGCTTTACCTGGTCCTGTCAGAATCTTAAAAAAAAAAAAGATAAAAAAAGAAAAAAGATTATATATTTGTAATATTTGAAATTGTTATGATGACAGATGAACATAATGAAGAGTGCAATATAGTATTGCTATCATTTTGAAACATGACTCTTTATCCTGATTCTTGTCCATCTGGGTGTTATTACAGTTTTGCACGGATAGCGTTACTATTATCAGTACATACGACACGGAATCACAGATGAGTAGAATCTGGAAGATATCTATGGAGGACGTCTATGCCAAACCCCCTTGGTCAAAGCAGCATCAATGACAGCTGGCTACTCAGGATCATGTCCAGTCAAACACTGAATATCTCCAAGGATGATGACTCCACAGCCTCTTTGGGCAACCTGCGCTAGTGTCTGACCACCTTCACTGTAAAAAAAGTGTTTTCTTATATTTAAGTGGAATTTCCTGTATTTCTGTTTATTCACTCAGAGATCATCTAATCCAACCTCCCTGTCATGGGCAGGGATGCTTCTCAAATAGACCAGGCTACTCAAGGCTCAGTCCAACCTGGCCTTGAACACCTCCAGGGAGGGGGCATCCACAACTTCTCTGGGCAATTTATTCCAAAGTCTTACCACCTCGTACTGAAGAATTTCTTCCTAAGATCTAATCTAAATCTGTTCTCCTTCAACTTAAACCCATTTCCCCTTGTCCTATCAGTGGACACTCTTGTAAAAAGTCCCTCCCCAGCCTTCCTGTAAGTTCCCTTCAGGTATTGGAAGGCAGCTATTAGGTCCCCCCAAAGTCTTCTCTTTTCAAGGCTGAACAATCCCAGTTCCTGCAACCTGTCCTTGTAGCAGAGGTGCTCCAACCCCTGGATCATCTTTGTGGCCCTCCTCTGAACATGCTCCAACAAATCTGTCTCTGTTATGGTGGGGACACCAGAACTGGACGCAGTATTTGAGTTGGGGTCTCACAAGAGCAGAGTAGAGGGGGAGAATCACCTCTCTTGACCTGCTGACCACGCTTCTCTTGATACATCCCAGGATGTGGCTGGCCTTCTGGGCCGCATGAGCGCACTGCCGGCTCATGTTGAGCTTCTCATCTATAAACACCCCCAAATCCTTCTCTTCAGGGCTACTCTCAACCCACTCTGTGCCCAGTTTGTATATGTGCTTAGGATTGGCCCGACCCAGGTGAAGGACCTTGCATTTTGACTTGTTGAAGCTCATGCAGTTTGCACTGGCCCAATTCTCAAGCCTATCAAGGTCCCTCTGTATGGCATCTCTTCCCTCAAGTGAGTCCATGGCATCACACAACTTGGTGTCATCGACAAACTTACTGAGGGTGCACTCAATGCCGTCATCCATGTCGCTGACAAAGATGTTGAACAGCACTGGACCCAGAACAGACCCCTGAGGGACACCGCTTGACACTTGTGGTTATTATCCCATGTCTTTTTTTCCTGCTGTCCTATTAAACTGTACTTATTCCAACCCACAAGTTTTACTCTTTTTGTTCTGATTTTCTCCTCCCCATCTCACCAAGGGGAAGGAGTGGGAGAGCAGCAAAAGGACTTGTGAAAATGATAAATGATAAGCTGATATGCTTATCAGAAAGTTTGGCTCTGCTCTTGCCTGTTAAAACCCAAAGACACTTCAACTTCTTTGCAACTCATTTTAGTTAGGTATTATCTAGTGGGATATTTCCATTCCTTGTTAAAAGAGACAAACACTCCACAGAAGTTTAATAGGTACAAACTTTGCAGCTTGGCTTCTGCTGGGCACCATCCCCTGATTTTGAGCAAGGGCACCATCTCCGGCCACCAATCCCTGGGCCTCAAGGAGACAAGAGATCAAGATGCATGTAGCAAATCAAAGGAGTGTGTATCACAACTGGAGAAATAGTCTGCAGGCTATGAAGAAAATTTTCAATTATTTTTGGAGACATTTAGCGCGACTGTATTGAACTACAGTTTACAAGCTGATGAGCCAATCAGATTACGTCATGTACCTGAAGACGTAAAAGATGGATGTGTTTAAGTAGTAGAAGTAATAAAATAGAAGACTAAAGAAAAGAAAAGAAGCCAAGTAAAGGCAGGATGAAATGAGATGCATTTTCACACATTCTCTCACCTGAAGTCAAGATACTGTGCTCAGCCATCTCTTGTTACAAAGGTGCACCCTGCTACTAGACCTCCACATGTAAGAGGAGCAGGACGCAGCAGAGTAAAAGAGACAAATAATTTACATCACTGTCTGCTCTGGTCAATCAGCATAATCAATCTAGCTCTGCAACTGGCCCTAATGAAGATAAGATACCTAAAATTATTTTGCTGAAGCAAACAGTGGCCTAGAAAATGAAAACAATTTTAATCTAAATCAGAGCCCACTGCAGTACAAAATATATTTGATTATCTTCCAGCAGAAGCCACTAGAACCTCTGGAAGGTGTCAATAGCCACAGGAAAAGTAGGATACCCAGAATCTCAAAGAGCCTAGATGTATAAAAATGTTTTGCAGTAGATACTGAAACTTACATTAACCAGGAGAAAAAAAAATCTTATTCTGTGCTGAAATATGTCTCTGTCTTATTACAATCTTTATCTCCACGAATAAAGTTCTCCAGGAGGCAGAATTCTAGTTTCTAATCTGACTGAGTCAATGACTCAGACTGTGACCTTTGGTTAATCACTTGACCTTCCTCTGAATCAGTCAAGCCAGCTGGAAAATTGGGTGAAAACTTCACATCACTGAAAATCAGATTCTGTACCTAAGATGAGTTTTTCTGTAGAAAAAATATAAACTGCAGAGAAGAAAATAAATTATTATTTATCCCGAACTCTGGGTTAGAAGGCCAAACCTATAATCTCCAGTGTTCACTCTGTAATAACATGATGCTTGCCCCATAAATACCATGACACTGTGTAAGACTATCCATATAAATAAATTATCTACAGTTACTTTGTAAGCAAAGTTTATTCATATACATGCAAGTTTTTGAAAAGTTCTGTCAGTTCTACCTTTCAGCATTTAAAAAATCAATGTTCTCAATGTCTGAAACAACCTCGCAGAAGGAAGGAGAAAAGCTGAAGCTCATTAAAATTTATGTAATTCACAGCAAGGTTCCAAACACATTCCCATTTCAAACAAATGAGGTTCAAATGAGAATAAACAGTTTTTAAAAATTCACTGAAACTAGAAAAAAATTTAACTCAAAAAAAATTCTTTTAATGCGACTATTAAAGACTTGGAAAATAATATGTAATGTATGCAAGATTATCTACCCTTTAGTTGTTATCACTTATTGAACCTCCTGTTTGAAAAAAACAAAACAGAACACAAATTATAATATATTTTATTCTAAATATGCCCTGAAAGTTTACTGTTTTAATTTATGAATGGAAAATGTAATGTAACCTGATTTTGTTATGCATATGTTGTCTGAGTTGACAATAGTTAAAAGGAGTATAAATGTAGTCATAGAAAGCAAATAATTCAAATACTCATAGCAGACTGAAATATGGACTGTTCTAACCAACAATTGTTGTATTGTTTTGAAAATTCAAATACGAAATGTGTCACACCCTCAAAACAAGATGACGTTTTTATATTGTGGCCCTGAAATGAAACATTTTCATTTCTGACACTTTAGTTTCTGATAGTACGGCAGTTAAATGCATTTCTAGTTCCTTTACGCCAGTATACGTGCAGACACTTGGCTAGATTATATTTCTTTTGAACAAGTGCAGTTAGGTCACTTCAGATCTACAATAAAAATATAGGAGGTTTGTCACTGGGGCTGGGGGTGTCGAAAAAAAAATTGCTGCTGAAGAAACGGTCAACATTTTCAATTTGCTCTGGATGTACAAAATAATTGAAAGCAAAACACGTCAAAGTTTTAGAAGATAAACTACTATCAACATCATCCCTGGGAGAAATACTTAAAAATTCCACTTATACCACAGACAGAAATTGTGACCCAGAAGCTGTAGGTAGGTGGTCTAAATGCTGCCTAAGTCAGTCTAAGTCAAATGTTGATAACATCTCTGGCTAAAATACCTGAAAATTTGCATGAAAAGACAGTAAAGGAACTCAGATGTAATTTAAGAGGATCTTAGGTGGGATGTAAATATGGTCATTCATCCACTACATTCATGCCAGCATAAGATGAGAGGACAAATGGTTCAGTGAAGCTTTTTGAACAGACATCCTTATACTCCTGGCTAACTGGTACTGGAGTTCTTTATACCTCCAGAAGTTCACTTTTGCTCTTGTTCAAGAGTGCGATTCTGCCTTCCCTGAAATGAATGCGTTCAATCACTATAATATGAGAAGAAGTATATCCACAGGCAAAAAAAAAATGATGCTCAGGATATGCTCACACAAGCTTCATAGGACAGGATTAGAAGTGCGAATATTCAACAGTCTCTCAGATAATTTGGTTTACAGTTCTAATATTAATCTCATTCCAGAAGAAGTTTGTTGAACTAATGTGTAATTTGAAGTACTGGCCACTCTAACTGAGATTTATTGACCGTAACAGTCTAATATTTACAAAGGCTTTGCTTCCCTCAGTAATAATCACTTACTTTCAGCAATAAATATATATGTTGGTCTCCTAACAAGCCAATATCTAGTTATTAAACACAAATTAAATAGTTTGAATAATATACATTTCTACTACTTTCATTTGCCAGCTAAGCAGCTAATTCTGTCCTGATTATATAAAGTGTTCCTTTGATTTTTTAAAAAGAATTTGGAATACTGTTCTAACTAGTTTTATTTACCTTTATATTGAAAGAAACATAATTCAATTTCTACTTTACTTAAAGGAATATGCTTCATTAAATTGGAGAAGCTACTTCAGTATTTTAAAGAGATGACTTTCATTATAAAGTAGAAATTATTTACAACTTGTCTTGCCCTTAATGCAATGTAAAATAGAGTTGTATTTAACACTGAGAAGCAAAAATTCTTTAATGTGCTCACAGTACTTTAACACTCAGTACTGAGTCTTGCACACTTTAGTACTGAGTTTTATGAGAAAAGTTGATTTTGTACATGTAAAGCCACTGAATATTATTTTCCTCCTTTCCTATACATTAAAAAATATTGATTACATCTTGATTAACCTTTCTAGAATTTTATTCCATCTTTCAGATATATCTACAGAAGTCTAATAAATAGAAAAATGTAGGTCTGACCTCAAGTGACCAAAAATAATTCCAATCACTTATATGCCTCAAGATATCTAAAAGAAGCCATATGCATGACCTTTAAAAATTAAAATGCTCTGTGAGGTTTCTTACCAGTGGTTGCTCTCCCAATATGCACACATTTCTGCATGTCTTATATACTCACCCAGCCCATGCTGTCTGTTGTGATGTTAGGGGGAAAAAAAAAAAAAAAAAGAAAAAGAAAATTTTGGCTTATATGCACTAAAGATAAATCTAAGAAATGTCTCCTTCAAATCACAACTGTGGGAGGAGTAGTGCTCTGGTGTCACTTCTGAGAACTACACTGTCCGACTTGCTCAACAGGTGTTTTCTTGTCCTTCCTCTGCACTTTGGCTCAGGACGTGCTCTCTTCTGGCCTTGATCTGACCTTAGGAAACACGCTATTTGCATGTATCTCAGTTTCTCATACTGCTGCATGTAAGTAAGACTACTATTCCCTGGCTAGGCTGGGCCCCAAGGCAACAGTGTCACTAGAGGACCCATCATTATCTCATTCCTGACACTTTCTTCCAGGTGATATTCACAGAAAGAGAAGTAGCCACTGGTCCCTGTGCTATCTAGTGTACATGACTCACGTTGCTTGGTATTTCTTACAAACTGAAAAGGTTTGATTTAAAAAAAAACCAGAAAAATTAAAAAATTAATATATTCACAACTAATTATGAAAACTGACAGATTAAGCCTTTCATGCTTAGGGAATATGAGCGCAATCATGATTACTGAAAATATATAATTTGATATAATTATTTTGGGGAATATCTTAGCTCTGTAGATCAGTCCCTAAGTTCTCCACAAGCATTTTATATTCTATATCAGTAGTTGGTACTTGTGAGCCATGTTTTGTCCTGTGCTTCAGTAAGGTGTTTAAGTAGGCACATATCTCCAGATAGGTAAGTTATCTCAATAAACTTAAATTAGAATTTGCATGTGTTTTAATTCACTTTTTAGAATCAGATAGCTGTTTAGATATGACTCTTCAGGTAGTCAAGTAGTTCGAGGAACATTTGACAAAAATAAACTGAAATGAAAGAGTGAAATCAATATCATTAATTGAGCTGAATACAGCAGAAAGAATAGTTTATTCTCCAAGTAATAGAACATCTCCATAGATTCTCATTGTTGTTGTATCTGCCATAAATAGTGAACATCAGATAGTTTTTCATTGTTCAAAACTTAGGTCATAGAGCAGCTTTTATTGATGCTACCCTTGTTTATTATTGTAACTTACCTTTCATAACAGAAGACTGTTGCTATCGGCAACTCACTTGGAGATGATCATCTGACTAAGGATATCAATTTAAGCCCTGCTTATCATCATTTGCAGTGGGAAGTATACATCTTCAAATTGTCAGGTCAATCTGTACTCCACAATTGCTCAATTTCTCATTGATGGTAAAGTCTAGGAGACCATCCTTGAGCAATTTTTTTAACACTCCCAAGTCCTGTTGTTTCCACCAGGAAGCAGTGATCTATTGTTCGTCACTTCACTTTTGTCAGAGTTCAACTGAACTAGAGCAAAGCTGCCCACCCAGGCTTGTGGTCTTTGACACATACTAGACTCCAGCCAGTGCCAAATTGGCAGCATGTGTCTTCACTGACCATGGCCCTGTGAACAAACCCTAACTCCTGACCCAGTGCACCCAAAAAAAAAAGTTCCAAAAATGTCATAACCTTTATCTTCAAGATCTTGGTTGTTTACCATATTTAGGGGATCAAAACACTGATTTAAGTCCAGTGAGAAAGACAACACGAAATCACTTTGTTCCTTTGATGCTAATGAGTTTTCTGTATTAAAAAGTTACTAGTGCAAACTTTTGTGAGCGTAGTCTAGTATTGCAGAATGATCTCCCAGGGAAATTAGGGACCATCAGACACCTTACTGCCTTATCCTCAAGATACACTCTGTGCTTTGCTTCCTCGACTGTGCTAGTACAGACACTGTTATTCCTCTGGATATCTTTCAAACTAAACCACACCACTCTGCTCATTTTCCCCCAAGGAGAAGACAACAGGGCAAATGCAAGACAGATGCTAGTCCTTCTGTTTAATTTAGTACACAGCTATGTTAAGAGTGTGGTATAAGAACCTACACAAGCATTACAGACTACATAGTTACTAAAGAGTCTAATTTTATGGTACCTTAAAAAAACTGGTTTAAGAAGTGACCCACAGAATAACAGCATACCTCTTATCTGTTCCTTTCACTTGGTGACTCAAGAAGTCCAGGAAATAAAGTAAATGAAAGTGAGATAACAGAAATTTCATATTCTTTGTACCAATTTAAAAGCTATTGAGAAGTTCATGCATTTTCAGGTTATGTCAGGGTGTCATTTGTCTTTGTTTGGCACCAATTCTCCAGTAAGCTTGTCTTTTCACCATATAAATGGGTCTGATGCTGCATTAGAACAGTGGACTAAACAGAAGCAGCTGTATAGTACTACCCATGCATTTAAAAGCACAACCTATTTCAGTTATGTCAAAAGAGTTTTCCCACTATCAAAACTGAAACAGGATCTGACCATAACAGATAGCTATATTCCACTTGTAGTGAGCAGAAATAAATCTACAAAAATGCCATTATCAATACATTTTGCTCTGAATTTACACTCCTGTCTTTGAAAGCACGGTTTTGTTCTGCTTATCCTCTGTTTTAGTTTATTTGCAGTAGTGAAAAGCATGGTTAAAAGAATTTTCTACAGCTGGGACCACTAAAAGGAAGGTGCATTTCAAACATCTAAATGCTTTCACATACAGGTTTTCTCTCTCAATTTATTGTGATAAGATTTGTTTCCTGAGGTGGAAGATGTAATTAACAATTAAACAATTGACAATTCAGTCACTTGCAGATGACCCTGTAGAAATGGATTTTTTTCTTTATTTGTTTCTTTTTCTGAGCACCTTTTTTCGCTAATCATAATGAAAAGAAGTACACATTAGATTTTTCAAATATGAATGCTGAATTCATCTTTCAACTTTGAGACCTATTCTCATTTAGTGAAAATATGAAAATCCTAGTAACACTCATCTGAGTTCTGCACCTATCTGGACAGCAAGGTAGACTTTTTGCATGATTAAGTACACATAAGACCAGGCCCAGCATAGTTATAAAGAGCTAGAAGCTTCATTAAAAGAAATCTAACATTAAAAGAACAAAATCATAATTTTTGTATTGCAGTTTTCATCAATAAAATTAATGTTTGAACTTATTGAAAAGCTTATTCCCTTCAGCCAACCAGTGTCAGCGTTATTAACAGTAATGTTTGTATGGGATAGACTTACTGTAATGACAAATTATCTCATTTATGGTAGTGTCTAGAAGTTCCCTTATTATAAAAGTTACAAATTATGCTAACTATTTATCACTTCCTTATAATGCCTTCCTCATATACAATATGAATTTTTTCATAAAAAAACTATGTTTCCCTTTCCATCTCACCCCTCCAGATTTCTTTGAGAAGGTGACATGACTGTGGGTAATGGTTATGGGTCCTAGCTTTTGCAACTGCGAAATGTTTATACTATAAGTGAAGCAAGGAATTAGAGCTGTGTCTGGAAAACTATAAAATCTGCATATTAGTATTTCAGCACTGATTAATGCCATTCTGAAAAATGCAGATTTTCCAGAGAGGCCTGTATGCTGAAACTCTTGCTCACAACAGAGTTTTATACTTATATTGGAAAATGAACATATACCCCTGATTAGTGTATGTGTTTCTCATTCCCTGAAAGAGTTCAGTGGTCTAGCTGAACCTCATTGTATCTATCCCAAACAAACTACATGACTTCAACAGTTGTTGCGAGTTGAGTGGAATTCAGGGAGTATCACAGGAGGGTGTTAGTAAGCGGATGTTTCAGCTTTTCTCTGTACCTATGTCTTTCGTAAGGACTAGTAGCTGTCCTAATTTGGGGGCATACATGTTGCAAATAAGTAAGGCTCTTCTAACAGCAACAACGTTTTCACTGAAGCCAAGAGGAGGAACCACGGAGCAAAATACAAGAAAAAGGATGACCACCCGTCACTACACTGTGCACAACCAGACTTTGCCTCAGGCCATATCTGTTATCTACCTAACATAAGCGATTCGGCTAACTGCTGAGATAAACACATACTGCTCATGCACCATGTAAATAAATAGCAGGAGAAGTTCTCCACTACTAAACTGGAATTATGGGATCAGATATGGAATAATATTTTTCACTTATTTTACAAATTTTACTCTGTCATGGCTGCTTTTCCTGATAAACACAGAGGTCTTACTTCCAGTCCCTCAGAAATTCTGTTTAACTGTATTGTAGACGCCTTGCAGGCAACTGTGGTTCACGGATTTCGAAGACAGTCTGTGAAAATACCTCTCAATATTTACTCAAGAAGATCTAAATTCCAGGTTCTAAGGGTGCTGTGGTGCTCTGAAGGTAAAATCTTTAAGATTTTAGTGGTGATGAGGTGTGCTCATTCAATGGATATGTTGTTGAAATACAAACAATGTAAGATAAATATGAAAGCACAAAGCAGCATGCATTTCTAAAACAGCACTAAAGATGTAGAGGTAAGGCCTAAAACATAAGCTATGGAGTACCATTAAGTGTCTGAATAGTTCCATGGCAAGGCCACTTACTGAAAGGTCCCAAATGAATACCCCTTCACCAAAAATCAGAACATACTTCTGTGAAGTATGACTCTGCGACAGCAGTTCTGAGTATGGTTAAATGGAAGCGTGACATGAATGAGTTACCTATCTAGGACATCCAGTAGCAAAAGAATGAAAAAAAAATATAATTAAAACCTATCAAAGCAAAATCAATATGTTTAAAAGTTGTGCCAAACTTTGGATTTTATTTTTAACATTTATTTTACATTTACTTTTTTAATTTAACTTTACATTTACTTTTATTGAGTTACCATGAATTATCGAGATAAACTTGGCACAAATAGATATATTCAAAAGACATTTTTAGAAAAGGAGTTAGTGTATTATGGTCTGATCCAATGACACTGAAGACACTGGCAAATTCTCCTTTCATTTCAGGGATACAGGATCAGATCTCTGGTACGTAAAAGAAAAAAACTATCCATTAAAAATGATGTACTGTAGAGTAATTACATGTTCCTGAAAATGAACCAATAATTATACTAAGTAACTCCAAAAATAGTTTCACTTGTAGTTTCAGATCCCACGATAAAACCCTTGTTCAAAAGCTAGAAGTAATCAAGAATACATCCCATACTTTCATAATACTGATTGTATTGTCCTTAAACTTGCAATATATATTTATGTTGTCACCACAACTGAACAAGTGCTGAAAGAATATTCCCAGGAATTTCTTCACAATTTATTAAAATATATTCTACCATTATTGTATCCCTTTCTATGTTGTATCTTAGATATTTATCTTCCTAAGTAGTAATCTTAATACAAGTAGAACTTTAATTACTAGCTGTTGCCACAACTTCTTGCATTTTTAAATGAATATCCTCCATTGTAATAACAGATATATGTTCTAGAAGTGGGTTGAATTGCAGAATTCTGAGGAAAAAATAAATTTAAATAAATATACTATTTCAAAATGTTTACATGGAAAATAGAATTCAACCAGTTAGTTACCCAAACAGTTGAGGTAATTTTCAAAATTAGCCAGTTTATGGGTTCACAAGAGACAAACAAGCTTAACCTCTACTACTTAACTTTGTTTTCACCTTCAACACAGGATGACCACATCCGAACTATTTTTGGAGAGAGTTCAGAATGAGTTAACTCCAAAAGTGTGCTTGGAATGCATTTGAAGATACATAAGTACTCACATTAAATAATCACATAAAAAATCATATTGGCCACTCTGCACGTGGAAGAAAGGATGATCTCCTAAGAGATCTGAATTCTAGACCACCTAAATGTTGCTTTATTTGGCTGCATAGACATTACCATGGATTTAGAATCTGATATTAGGCTATAGGTTCCCAAATTATACCAGAAAACAAGAAAACCAGAGGGAAAATGCTCTATCCTGTCAAACATCTATCAGTTTCTCCCATCCTTTACTATTGAATGGAAACACAGAGAGCTGATTGCTTTAATTTCCAGAACAGAAGTTATCACAGCTGCCTTTCGTTCCAGCATGAGAAAAGTATGGAAATGAAGGTGTAACATCTGGGTCTATGTGGTTGTATCAAGAACAATGACAACATCTGCAGCAAGTGAAATGCACATGTATGCACTGAACATGCCATCTGAGGGACCGCTGGTGGTTGCCGCTGATCACCGCATCCAGCAGCTTGTGTGCCCTGACCTACTTACCAATACACTGCTGGGCTATACACATGTTAAAAGATTAATCCTTGTCACCACCTGTGTTTCTGAACATTTCAGAGGACAACTGCTCAGGGCTACAGCACACATATACCTTATTAATCACTAAAAAACCTGCATGAGAACTCCTGAAGAAAGGAAAACAACAAGCCCATGAAATGTCAAGACTGATAACTATGTAGGCTGTACAGCCTCTCAGAAATCAAATGATACTAGACCATTATGAGATGACCTACAATGAACCAAAGGTCTGTTGCAAACATCCAGAAGAAATTCTTGACAGGAACACCAATACATTTCTAGGGAGGACAACAATGTGAAAATCCACATCAATATAGGCAAGGAGCTAAAAAATTTGTTGGGTTAATAGTGCTGACAAAAAAATATAAGAGACTTTTTCTTACCAGAGAATTTCATTTTCTCTACAGGGTAAGTAATAGCAGGCAGTGCCTGAATTTTTTATTTATTTTTCTTTTCTGAGCAGTATCTGGTTTCTACTTCAGATTTCTCAAAGTAAAGCAGCAGTTTGAAACTGAATCAGAGATGTGGATAGAATAAGATCTCTTTACAGTGTAAGATACAGAAAGTCTTTGGAAAAGATTTTTGACTTTGGTCTGCAGCCTTTGAAGTTAAGGCCTAAAACTACAGTTTACTTGAGTCATCTTCAGTCTCATGTTTTTTTTTTCTGAGCTAACAGTGAAGCATTATATGCAGTAAAATTCACCTATCTCCTTAGATCCTTCTCCTACTCCTTTACCCTATTTGTAACCACAAATAGCAAACTATATCCATCCAAAGGTTAGTGTATTAATGAGAACAAATCTGAGGTCCATTACTTTTTTCCCAGTTGACTCATTTTTTCTCATGGATCTACTTCCTGAATCTACAGGATAAAAAAGATCCATACAAAGTTCGTCAAAGGGAGGACTTTGGCAGTTGTAATAAGAGTTTTAGGCATTTGTGTCTCTGTAATCTATACTATATTTGTGTGACTGCGTTACTGAATGCTATACACAAGACTTCATCTGAAACTTTTTCATAAATCAGAATTACAGAAGCAAGATTAAGTAGCATGGACCTGCTACACAGACATCAAACTTGCCCTTGGTTAATCGTAATCTTTGAAATGGGTACAAATATATGCAAACTTGGCAATGTGATTACATAAAAGATAGATGCAGACTTTAAGAAAAGTGTTTATTTGTTATCAGTAAAAAAACTGGTGTATGAGATTGTAACAATGAAACTGATTTTAAAACTGATCTAAGACAAACTTGGAAAAAATGAAAGAATAACAGCTACATGATGAACAGACATTTTGTAGGCAGGATTAACTTCATTTTAATTCAGGCGTGTATATCTTAGCTATTTATTTGATGGAGGTAAATATTTTTAGCATGCAATTCTTCCAACACATCTTAAGCATCTACTTTAGGATACATAAATGCATAATCAAATGTAATCCTTCCTCTCCACTGCCCATGAAGACAGTCTAAATTATCTAGGTATCCAAAATTGACTTAATCTGATTAAATGCAGGTAGCTAAAAGAAGTCAGAAAGATACTACTTTACTTTATCTATGGATAAAAACTACTCAAAGAGATTATGAAATACCCGACATTCAAAACATTTCTAGCACTTTGTGTAGTGATTTCAGCATCTGAGTGTATTTTACATGAAGTCTTTTATTGCCTCAGCTTAGAGATCTGTATAAAGAGGTGGATCTTGACTTCCTTTTTCCAGGGAAAGAAAAGTTTTTCTGTTGAGAAAATGTACATTCAATATTTGTTTTCTTTGTTTCCCAAAGAACTGCAAAATCTCTGGCTAACTAGTCATTCACTATTGAAGAAAACACTAATTTATCAACCTGTGAGATCATACTAGTGAACAATCAGAAAAAAAAATAATAGGAAGGTGGATTTAACTGAAAAAGCCCATCAGTTTTGGTATAGACATTTTTTGGTTTGTTTTGTTTTTTTCAAACCTCATTAGTATTCTCATGAGGTACATTTATTCTAACACAGTTGGTGTGATTCCACCTCAAAACAATATTTTACATTAATGGTAATGTACACTGCAATGGCGGCAATACAAGAGTTGATATTATTTTATGATGCCTTCATTAGGTTACCTTATGCATCAGCATCAGTATGGAAATCAAAAGCAGCGAAATAATGTTGATCGGCTGCTTTATATGAATGTCATGCTGCACTTATGCAGAGGAACATTAATGTCAATGCCAAAACCATATTGCATATAATATCAATATTGATGTTTCTTTGAGCCTTGTTTCTTATTCATGTTACAAATGACATGTTCAGAAAAAAAAGAACCACTATTTACAAGGTAGCCATAATGACTAAAAAGAAAATAATAATGATGTGAGGATAAGTAACACAGCTGTAACCATGGTAACATTGCAGAGTGAATAATTCACAGCAAATAACATACTTGATGATGTTAGCCTCCTATTGCTGCAGTGGAATGACTGCTAGCAGATTGCAATTTTCTTTTCAAATGTACTTCTAACTCAAAAGTACCTGGCGCATACATGAATGTTTTGTATGCAAGCCTCAGTATCTTAAAACAAAGTTGCTTCTGTAGCTGTGGCTGGAGACCAAACTCTGTTTTTTTTTGCTGCGTGATCAGATAAGGGTCTATTCTGAGAAATTTACTTCAAGTTCCATTAATTTAGAAGAAAGATACCTATTATATTTAGTTGGAATTGGATCAATAAGGAGGAGAATTTGAATGTATCTATTTATGATGAACGACTTTTGCTTACAGATTGAATAAGCAGCCACAGAACTGTGGGCTCTTTATTCAGGAAATATTACCTTTATTTTTGTCTGTACGTAGACAAGAAAGGTATGTTCTGATTCTTTGATATAGTTAGAAAATATCTTTTCAACACACCTCTGGATCCAAAAGCTAAATGTGAAGTAGATTAAGGATGGTGTGGTCAAAAATCCTCTGGCTGCTGATGGCCTGGGATGTATGATTAAGATGCATAAGTTTCAGTAGTCGATCACACAACAGGAGCAGTAAAGTTAGCATCACATTCAGCTGTCTTGAAGTCCCTACCCTAGGCAGGTGTTCATTTACAGCTGGATTGGCTCAGGTAAATTTATAGCACTAGTTCCATACAAAGTCCTCGTTGACATCTGTAGATCTCAACCAGAAGGCTCAAACACTCTGCTATCATGTTATCCCTCCCCTCCTTAATCTGTCTTTCTGACATCCCTCATGGCCTGCATGCATCCTCGAACTTAGTAATACTAAAGCCAGCTCAGAGGGGCTGAGCCTCTCTACTGCCCAATAAAGGACTGAAGAAGTTTTACCCCGGTTTCACCATCTGTGTCTTTTTGCCCTTCCTTCCTTTCTCCTTTCTCGCCCTCCTATACCTCTGCTGGAAACTTGAGAGGGGATTGTGCTTCACTGGGTACTGGTGGGAGAATATCGCTGACCGTTTCACTCCAGCACATGTCAAAGGCTTTAAAGATACAATGTGATCTAAATAAAAATTAATTTATCATGTGATAAGATTTTGTAAAATTCCTCTGCAATTGCAGATCAACTATTTTCTGGTACTGCATAAAGAGATCTTCAGAAGTGTCTAGGCAGTTTTATCTTAATAGTAATGAAAAAAGTTTGCCTGTTACAAGACTAAAATAGTGGGAAATGTATTCCAATACATGACTTGAAAATTCAGCTGCTACTGGTGTGCTGAAATCACATCTTGCTTGGGTGACAATTTTGATTCAGAGACACATTAATAGAAATAAAAGAGTTGTAGTTTAGATGCATGAAAATTTCAAGAAGTATATTGGGTTTCGGCATTTCTGAGTTACTTGTTTGCTTCCTTGTTTTTAACTTTCATGAACAAATTGCTTTTTTTCTCCTCTGAAAGCAATTTTAAGTTTTTTTTTCTTTAAGATGATTTCCAGTTGGCCATTGAATAATCAATCATTTAATTTCAAATTCCAATTTATGTTCTATAGCCTTATGAATCATTCTGCATGCTCGTTTTAAAAAGTAACATAATTTTAATGAGTCTTATTCTGCACTGAAGTAAGTTCTGAAATGTAACTACATGCGAACAGATTCTTTTTGAAAGCAGAATGACTTTACAGTTGTATATGTCCGCAAAAGATTCTGAGCAACTACAAATTTAGCCCTGGTTATAATCAATGTTTTGTACTTATGGAGTATTTTCAAAACAACCCAAGACACCTACAAGCACAATCCAAATATCCCCTATAGTTTATATCCAGAAAATCGTTTTGGTCACACTTCATTTTAAATACTCAAATGGTAACTCGAGTCACAAAGACAATGAACATATGATTAAGAAGACAGACTCATTTTAGTGGTGTTCAGTGACAGGACAAGAGGCAACAGGCACAATCTGAAAGACAGAAAATTCCATCTGAACAAAATAAAAACCTTTTTTACTGTAAATGTGGTTGAACACTGTGTCAGGTTGCCCAAATAAGTTGTAGAATCTACATCTTCGGAGATATTCAAAACCCACATGGACAAATTCCTAAGCAATCTACCCTAGATGACCTTGCTTTGAGGAGGAGGATTGGACTAGATAATCTCCAAAGACCCCTTCCAACCTCAACTGTTCTTTACTTTCGTGATTCTGTGGCTAAAAGGATGTTTGCTGATGCATAATCAACATTGCTAACTCTTCTAGTTTGTTCTAACAGTTTGGCAGTTCTTAGTACTATTACATAGTGTATTTTTCTCTTATTTCATTTGTAAGATTAACAACACTGGAAGAAATACACCATGCAAGAAGTCTTTTGCAATACTTACTGTCCAAGCAAATGCTTCCTACTTATAGAAGGATTAGCTGTATCTCTCAGGAGAGTTTGTACAATTGAACAGTTAGAGTTCAGAGTTAATAAGCCTATACAAATTCCAGACACAAGTGCATATTCATTAAAGTAGATAAATAAAAACTTAAAAATTCAAACTTTTAAAGGAATTTGTGATTTGTCCCAAGGACTCCTAACTTAGACCATGGTAGACCCAGCAGGAAAAAAAAAGAAAAAAAAAGTAGTTTATTTGTCCTGCATCAATAATATCGTCATCCCTAAAAACCTCCTCTAACTTAGCCTGAATTTTGTTGAAGGCTTACACCAGCTGTCCCACCACTTTTCTTAGGCATGGAGCATGCCAAGAAGCATAGTGATGTGCCTTGCCCATGAAATCATATGACCTTGGGAAGGAGCTCAGCTACCAGCCAATGTACTTTTAAGCTTCTTTGAGAGAAATGGCTCTGTGAGAACCATCAGGGAAAAAAAGTACCTTCACAGATGGCACTAGGTTAGACTGTTGCAGAGTTAAAAGGACCTTTATGCCTATTCCTCCTTTTACAATATAATACATGTGAGCTCTCAAGTTTGTATCTGTTCTGATCAGCAAACTCTTGCATCTACATGGAGGCCAAAGAAAGCTCTGATAGATGAGGGACACCAGCTGGGCTAAATAAATAATAGAATTGAAATCTGAGACGGAGACAGAAGCAATGTTTCTATCTATTTTTGTCTCTGCTTTTAATTAATCTATCATTTTACCTCATAAGGCACTTTGTAAAATTTTGTACTGATCACTGAATATCAACAGATAGATTTAATTTAATCAACACTTGAGATTTTCAATTTATTTTAATAAAGAAAGAGTCTGTTTACTGGTTTCATTAGTGACTAAGCTCTTGGCTATCTTAAGAAAATACTGTAAAAAATTGATTGACCTAAATTCCTTGCAAGATAGATTTTTCATTCTTTCATTTTTGTACGTGCAAGAGGCATCAGAGGATTTTTCATCTGGCAGACTGAATAGTAGCTTATAATTAAATTAAATTTTCTGCAAATATATTATGGTTTCTATTGCTGCACCATGTGAAATGACTGAATCTCATCCACTGTGAGAGAGTCTTCTTTCCTCAAGATAGTCTGGAATTCTGATAACTAGGCAGCTAATTTTTTAGAGATAGATACCTCGGTTAAAGAAAAGCTTACCAGAGTATTCCTTCATGATTTCAAAACGCTATGCAAAAGTCTGTTTGTTTCTTTTGCACTTGGGAACTATATTAACTAGCTTTCATAGTACGCAACTCCAGTTCTCAGGTGTCATTAGTACCAGTGCTACTGCTTCATTTTTATCTTCTTTTACAATAATGATAATAATGCTGAAGCTTACAAACATGGATTTACATTAGACATCAAATGAAAGCCCCCAGTGAGTGCATTAACATATCAGGACAGTTGGTTGATGCATTTTAAGCAACCTCTGAATTATATATGGCCCCCAGTGCCCTTATCATTAGGCAAAAATGTACTTACAGTTCATTGAATGGGACAGGATAAGTGAAATAGGACAGCTTCACTGGGTGATTGGTAGAAGGGTGTTATGCAGCTAGATGAAATGGATTGTTGATGACATTCTGTTTTAAAGTCCAATAAATTCATCCCCAGAGCACAGACTGGTGTTACAAAATAATGGATTAGTCAGTTGGTGGACTGTCATGGTTGTATTTAATATGGTAGAAGCCTTTATAAGATGGTCAATAGTCATAGATTTATACAGAAAGGGAAAATAGCCTTTCACTTAATGGGAAATACTTTTTCTATGCAGTATTTTAAAACAATCACTAACTTTCTTAGCCTGAATAGATTGCTGATTGCTAAAGATGCGGTTTACTAGTCCTCTTACAAAACCAATGGCAGTGTAGATCAATTAAAGCAAAACACTAGGCAGAGTTAAAGAGAATGGGTGAGAAATTTAAAACTCAATATACGGCTGTTTGGTGTCTGCTTATGTTTCCTTAAGTTAGATTGAATTTTTTTTGGTATTCAGTCAGGAATTCAATCTTTTTGTTTTGTATAATGAATACAGACAAACTTATATTTCAGTCTCAACATTCAAACTGTGACACTTATTCTTTACATACGGAAAAGGTTTCCTGAGAACTAACAGGACGAACTTTTCTGAAGTCACTACTTTGAGTTTTTTAGAAGTATTGCAGTAGCTTCTAATAGATGATTTTCTCTCTGAGATTCTGCTTCAGTCATTTTATGTTTTTTTTATATATATAAAGACATACCTAAGCAAGTGGAATTAAAATAATTACACATATTCTCAGCTTTAAGTGTAAAATCCCAATAGTGTTATAATTGTTATGAAACCAAGCATTTTACATCCAGGAAATTCAGTATAATTGCACACAAAAGACATCCAAACATGTATCACTAAGAAATACAGACTTAAGTTTTTCTAGCAGTTTTAACACTGTCTTATGGGACAGGAAGTTAAGTATAGAGGTAAAAAAAAAAAAAAAGTAAGGTAAAAATCTAGAAATAATTTAAGAAGTAATGAGTTATCTTATTTCCTCATGGTGCAGCTACAGAGAAAAGATTGTGTGAGTATCTGTATACCTGAATTATTTTGGGGTTTATATGAACATATTAGATTTTATCGTGTCAAATTTGTGCATAAGTGCAAGATCCTTTTAAGATTCCTAGCCCAAGACTACTGACGTACATTTATGTAGAGGTAAGGTCTGTAAGGAGAGATAATATATTTTGTTAAACAAAACAATACGCCTATAAAAACAAAGAACCACATACAAACCTGGATAGGCTCTTAGCAACACTGGATTATCGGCAAAACTTCTGTGCCCAAACATATGTTTTCCCCAGTAAAATTAATTAGCCTGCTAGAAACTGTTAATCCTTAATAAATCTTACGTCTTTATACTCTTAAACAATAAGTACTTTAGTAATATTATTACTGTATATTAGTTATTTCTGTCTTGAAATAAAAGAATTGCATTTATGAGAATCATTGAACTTCAAAGAGAGTCACACTCAGCAAATCTAAAACTCGTCAAACGTAAAATACTGAGTATTTTGTTAACGTAGGCAAAATCCTGGCTTCTACTAATGAAACTGGGACAACAGAAGATGCAGTCAGTAGTGGTGTCACTGCTGATAATCAAAGGACCTGACCTTTATGTCCTTACAGAAAATGTACAGCACTAGGTGCAACCTCATCTCCAGCTGCATGTTCTGCTGTATTTTCAAAAATGACATACGAGAAATATCAGCAAAATTCTAATGGACACAAACAACTGATTTTGAGTATATTTTTTCCATGTTTGAGCCCAGAGGGAAAGTTAATCTTTATTTTGCATTAATGTTTTTCTTCACTGTTTTTCTTCCTCCTGTTTTCCTTTTGTTGCGAGAGCGAAGAGAAAATGAAGTGCTGAACAGGGGCTTCCACAAGCTACACCAAAGATGTTCGGTCAGCCATTAAGTAGGCTGATAAGCAAGGAGAAGGAAAGGCAATGCTGTTGTCACTGTTTTTTTCTGACAGTTCAAGAAGCGTTTCAATAAAGAGCTTGTGATATTGCTTGTGGTTCATAGAGCCTGCACCTTGTACTTTTGTGTTGCAGCAGACAAAAAGAAAGGAACGAAATGAAGCTCCAAACAGAACCCAAGGCCTTCCAATGTCTCTTGCTTGTAGTAGCTTGATTTTATAATTCCTGAGTATCTGAGAAATCATCATGTAATTAGTTGTTGCTACTTCAAGAAGGGAAGGAACTTGAGATTGCCTGACTCCCTGGACAAAAAAGTGGGTTGTCTCTGCCATCAGAGTTGTTGCGGTAGCGAAATGACCAAGATTTTACTGCCTGCTTCACCTCTGGCATAGCCCTGGGTAGCTCAGTGAGATTCTGTTGCTGCAAACACCAAGAGGATAGTGCAGCTGCAGCGACTGCTAAGGATGGAGAGGAAGGTGCTCCACTGAACCAAGGCAACAGTACTACTCCCCTTTGTCCTTACCTCTGACAGCAGGAACAGCAAGCCCTGTATAAAATGTGCTGCTTCTGGATCTCCTCCTAGTTTTGTCCTTTGTCTCTTCCCATGACAGTTACAGCTAAGTCCTGACCTAGCTCTCAGCCTTGGGGTGACAAAATTAGTATTTGCCTACACTTTTCTCTACCCGATTTAGGTAGACTGCATCATGGGGATGAGTGAGACACGTTGTGCATCTGCCTCTACCTATCAGGTTAATTCTCTGAGTCTCTCCCCTTACCAAAGCCTGTCTTTTATACATTCCTAATAACCTGTGCTCATATACCGAAGCTTCTTGCCTGTGGTGAAGATGTGAGTATTCAGGCTGGATGTTTAGAAAAAAGTTAAAAAAAAATGATACACTGAAAATTTTGGCTGCGTTCTTTCAAGACTGGATGTATAGTCCTGCCTATCTGCATGCCTGGTGCTTGAAGTAAAGTTGGGTTTAATGTGCACATAACCTTTAAGGTTCCAACAAGACATAACTTGCAATTTTATATATTACATTATACACATATATGATAGAGAAAAATTTGTTGGAAACACTTACTGCAATACAAATATAAAATGTTATTTTTATTAACAAGAAAAATAAAAAACCTTATGAAACATCCTCCAAAGTTTTTACATGAATATTTTAGAATGTGACTAATATCTAGAAACAAACTGAAGATGCATAGTCAGGACTGGCCATAAAACAAAATTCCAGTAATTTACCAAACTAATTTTCTGTTTAAAGAAAGCTAATTCTACTACAGACAGACATAATAAAGCAAACGAAAGCATTTCTCATGGATTTTATACAGAAATAAAAGCTGCTAGTGAAGCAATCTTCAGCTCACCGTCACTTACTGAATTTGAAAACTACTGCAGATTTTTAAAACTTGATCAAACAGATGAAAGGATAAATGAACTTCTAACCACTGAAAGATGAAATGGAAAGTGATGATATGATCGGTATGTGCTAATTTTCTTAAGAGATGCATGAATTGTGATGACTTAGTCTGCATTTTCACTACAGGATAATGGTTTCAGGGCATAAAAAGTTGTAGCCACATGACATAAAGTGCCGAAGAGGAAGAATATCAGCCTGACATATTCATCGTTACTAAAAAAACAATTGGGGAGTATATTTCACTTTAAATGAACTTAAGATTCACTTAGTTTTGGCAGGTGGTTAATCTTGTGTCTGATCTGTTCCAAGGGGATCATCTTCAACTTGTAGATTTATTTTCTTCCTTTTCAGTACTGCCTTGTGGGTCAATACTCTCCTTTATATTTCCTCATTGTCAAAAAGCTGTTGGTTTTATTCACATATTCAGGACCTCTCTTTACCTTCTGCAATACCAGTTTGATTCCTGACTCATCCACTTTCAACAGCAAGCCAAAGCTAAATCCTGATCCAGTGACAGGTATCAGGAGCCATCCACACTGAAAGCCACTTCCCTCGCAGTCATGTTCTGCAGACCCTCTTCACTACAGACATACCTGAACCAGAGTGATCTGCTCGGACTGGGAACAGAAACAGCTATGTGAAGAACTATTGTTGGGAAGGCACAGAACAATGGTCACTACAAGGCCATGCAAATATGTCACAGATTTGAAAAAGTGTAGTCTGCAAGAAGGCTAAGGATGGCTCTGGACATTTAGGCTATTTCAATATGAGATAGAAACAGGGCACAGGCTTAGTCACTGTCACAGTCATCTATCCTGTTAATACATTCCCTGACACGCTCTTGGTCCTTTCCTCCTGACTCTTGGTCCTTTCCTCCTGAAAAGGGTCTGGCAAGACAGCACAACAGTTGTGGTTTAACCCCAGTCAAAACTAAACACCATGCAGCTGCTCGCTCACTCCCTACCCCACAATGGGATGGGGGGGGGGGGAGAATTGAGGAAAAAAACATCATAGGTTGAGATAAAAACAGTTTAATAAGACATAATAATGACAACAACAACAACAAAACGACAATAACAATGATATTAAAAGAATATACAAAACAAGTGATGCGCAATAGAATTGCTCGCCCCTACTGACCAATGCCCAGCCCGTTCCCAAGCAGTGATCATGCTTTCAGTGATCAGTCCCTCGCCAACTCCCCCAGTTTATATACTAAGCATGATATTATATTCTATGGAATATCACTTTGGTCACTTTGGGTCAGTTGTCCTGGCTATGATCACTCCCATCTTGTGCACCCATGGTAGAGCATGGGAACCTGAAAGTGCTTGACTGCTCAGCAACAACGAAAAACATCAGTGTAGTATCCATCAGTATGGTTCTCAGCCTAAATCTGAAAACATAGCACTGTACCACTACTAAGAAGAAAACTAATTCTATCCCAGCCTGTGGAGAAATTTTCCAGCTGCTGCAGCATCCTGTGGAAGTTCTTTCTCCATGCAGGCTAGCCGAGAAACACCTGTAGCTTGTTACACTGGGAAAGTTTTTTTGAAACAGGTGTCGTAACATTCAGCCAATCACTCTGAGAGGTGGATGGTCAAGTGACCAATAGCCTTGACCCATCTGGCCAACCACGTGATTTGTAATTAATTAAGGTGGGGCATTTCCTCCTAGAAGATGGGGTGTTTCCTCCTAAAAGCAGAGCATTTCCCTCCTGAGTGCTGGAGGTGCATCGGCCTGCTTTGGAGCTGCAGCCTGAAGCCTTCTCGTTGAGACACCAGCCGAAACCAGGACAAAAACCCAGCAACTGTCCCCAGGAATCAATATGAATAAGACCTCTTTGTTTTTTGGAGCAAAAAGAATTTAATTCTATGGCTGTGAGCCACATTGTGACACCTGCCCTGAGGACCAGATAGTGAGCACTGATTCATTTAATTTGTAAAGAGTATTAGTTGTACTTCAATTTTCCTTAGAACACGTCTACCACCAGAGAAGTTGCTCAGGGTCTTGGAGCACTCAGGAACAACTTTCAGTGCAAAACCAAATTGTTCTCGATATCTCAGCATGGAACTGCAACTGCAAGTCCGGTCGCCACAAAGATTCTGCTGTCTAACCTTGTCCTGGTTTCAGCTGGGAAAGAGTTAGCTCTTCTTTTTAGCAGCTAGAAGAGCTCTGTGTTTTGCTTTTAGTCTGGGATTTGATATGAGAAGAATGTTGATAGTGCACTGGTGTTTATAGTTGGTGCTGAGACACCAAGGATGTTTCAGCTTCTCCTGTTTTGCCAGTGTGCAGGAGCACAACAGGCTGCGGGGGAGCATGGCTGGGACAAAGGGCTCACTACTCCCCTTATGATTTGAAGTTAGACTTAGAATTGAGAGCCAGAATGGTCAATGGAATATTCCATATCATGCAACGTCATGCCCATTATATAGATGAGGGTTATTATTTTTACATTGTTCTTAACCCACGAATCTTCTTCCCTTTTACCTTTTAATTCTCTTCCCTATTCCCTGGGGGTAGGGGAGGGTGAGCTAGCAGCTTCATTTTAATGCTTCAGCGTTTAATTGCTGGCCAGATTAAACCACAATAAACCTCCACTATCCTCATTTCAAATCTCTGCATAATCGAATAAATTCTGCACACTTTTTCCTATAAACTCTATCCTAATTTTCTATTCTATTCTATTCTATTCTAATTTCTTTTTTATTCTATTCTAAAACCTGATGAAGCTACTGAACTGAAACATCCAACAGATTTATATATTGGGATGGACCAAGAATACTGAAGAAATACTTTAAAGAAGTATTCTCTCCCTTAATTTACATCATAATTAGGTGAATACATGTAATCTCAGATTGAGACTTTCAAAGTTGACTTTGCATTTATAAATCAAATTTCCACAGAAGTAAAAGAAAGCTCCTCAATTCCTTGCTGACCCTGAGCGGGCAAGAAGTACATGGTTTCTTCCAGATAGTAATAGCTCTAACATTTTAATAATGCTTCTAAAAGTCATAGGGAATGAACCTCGAATACCAACTTCCTGTGTTGAATGGGCATGTACTGAGTATCTATTATTCTTGACTTGGGAGGAAAAAACTACATATCCCTTAGAATAATTGTTAGCTACCATGTTGTTCTAAGGTTCTCTTGTTAAAGTTAATTGGGATTTTTGGCACTTACTCATCTTCTTTAAAATCAGAGAGACTCATATGTTGGCTAGCTTGACTTCCTGCACAAACAGGCCTATGAGACACCCTTGGTAATCTCTGCACTAAACCTGTAATTTCTATTTGAAATATCACATCTTCCATAGATATATTCCACTATGATGATTTTTTAAAATTTATTATTTCACCTCATGCCTTGAGAAGCTGGTCAGCTTTCACCTACAGGATCTTATACATTCTTTTGTATTCCTTTTGCCAAATAGGATGTCTATGGCCTCAAGACCTGAGTGTTAATTTATTAGACCCTGAATTGTTCTCATGTCTCCTTTGGGAACCACATCTGTTTTTTCAACATTAAATTATGTAAAGCAGTGATATCTTCTCTTAAACCCTGCCTGATATACCCTACTATCTCCCAAGAAAGCCCAAAGAACTCTGATTTCCAGACAGTCTTTTAGGAACTGCATCACAAAGCTCATGAAAGGCAAGGTAACACTATTTGTATTTGGACTTTCGCTACCTTTGCATACCAAAGCACTTTTCAACCCCAAATGAAATCTAAGTCAAATTCAACTCTGTGAGAAACACTGTGTTAATTATTTAGGACTAAAATACAGATGCTGATCTCATTTATTCATTCATACTGTGTAATTTGTCTGTCATTATTATTTATTCCTAACTGGTGAATTTTCATCACTGAGAAAAAGTACTTCTAATAATATTTCTTTTTTCTTACAGATCATTCATGTTGTTAAGAACTAAATACCCGCTTAAGCCGTGTTTCATTTCAAGCAATTTGCTCTGAGGGATATTTTAGTTTAGTTCAGTTTTGCTTTACAGAATTCCAACAATATTATGCCCAATATGCTGAAAGATACTCGTTTTGTATTACAATTAGGCAATGATCACATTACATGAGAGATTATCCTTCTCTATTTACAGTAAATAGCTACAAGTTACAAAAAAATACAAGCTCTATTCATGAATGATTTACATGCTGCTACTTCTCAAGGTTTTGTTTTATTCAAGTTAAAATTTGTGCCTAGAATATTAAAGACGTATTTTAATTTGGTGTATGCAACTAAAGCTGACTGCATGAAGTAGTTCCTTTTGAATTGGTCTTAATCTGGCTATAAATCACACTTCCTCTCTTACTTTGAGGGTCAGATAGAGTAAATCAATAGGATTGTAAGATGCATGAAATCTAAGGTACAATAAGATTAACATTATTCTTGGTAGATGTGAACATACATAATTCATATTTTTTTATAAAAACATTACATCATACATCATAAATCATAATTTTTTTACCATGAGAGTTGTAGAACACTGGAACAGGTTGCCCAGAGAGGTGGTGGATGCTCCATCCCTGGAGACGTTCAAGGCCCGGTTGGATGAGGCCCTGAGCAACCTGATCTAGTTGGAGATATCCCTGTTCCTTGCAGGGGGGTTGGACTAGATGGCCTTTGAAGGTCCCTTCCAGCCCTAACGATTCTATGATTCTATGATACACAGAAGTGTATGTTCCCATGTGACAAACAATTTTTTTGGTAGCTTGGAATGATTTAATTTCCGTATAACTAGAGGAGCAAGTAACTGTCATCATTGTCCTGTTATTACTTCCAACATGACAGTAAACTAACTTTTTGAATGTGCTTAACAAAAACTTAAAAATTTGGGTTTTTACACTACTCTTGTGAGACCCCACCTCAAATACTGCGTCCAGTTCTGGTGTCCCCACCATAAGAGAGACATAGATCTGTTGGAGCATGTTCAGAGGAGGGCCACAAAGATGATCCAGGGGCTGGAGCACCTCTGCTACGAGGACAGGTTGCAGGAACTGGGACTGTTCAGCCTTGAAAAGAGAAGACTTTGGCGGGACCTAATAGCTGCCTTCCAATACCTGAAGGGAACCTGCAGGAAGGCTGGGGAGGGACTTTTGACAAGTGTGTCCACTGATAGGACTAGGGGAAATGGGTTTAAGTTGAAGGAGAACAGATTTAGATTAGATTTTAGATTTTAGGAAGAAATTCTTCAGTACAAGGGTGGTAAGACTTTGGAAAAAATTGTCCAGAGAAGTTGTGGATGTCCCCTCCCTGGAGGTGTTCAAGGCCAAGCTGGACAGAGCCTTGGGTAGCCTGATCTAGTTGAGAAGCATGCCTGCCCATGACAGGGAGGTTGGATTAGGTGATGTCTAAGGTCCCTTCCAGCCTATGCCATTCTATGATTCTATGATTCTATGATTTAACAGAGTCTGGTTTATTGAGGAGTTCACACGAGGAAATCATTGAAGTCACATTTTAGGAAAAAGTAAAAGATTTTGAAAGACACTTTATGAACAGGTTGCCCAGAGAAGCTGTGGATGCCCCATCCCTGGAAATGTTCAAGGCCAGGTTGGATGAGGCTTTGAGCAACCTAATCTAGTGGAAGGTATCTCTGCCCAGGGCAGGGGGTTTGGAACTAGATGATCTTTAAGGTCCCTTCCAACCCGAACCATTCTATGATTCTATGATTTTATGATTCTATGATTCTATGAAACTGTTCAGCTGTAAGAATTATGGGTAATACAGTCTTTTTTTGAAGACTTGGAAACAGAGTCAGAGTACTTATGTTTGATACCTTGGCTGTCCCACTAACTCTGTAATCCATTAATCTGACCATGAATGACATAACTACTTATCGAATAAGAAAACATTATGTCATTTGTTTTTCGCTGTGCCTCCCTTATGTGTGCAAAGGACTGAACTACCTTGGCAGAAAAAGAGAAAGATCTGTGTGATAGTGACTCACCAGTGGCAGTCAAACTGTATTTATTATCTCAGGATATTTTAGCTCTCACCTACATTTTGAGAGAAAAGCTTGCAGAGGGACTTGAAAGCAGAGAAGAGAATGAAACCTGAATTTTTATTCTCATGTCACTACACAAACCAGTCCTTCATGTTTCTTCTCAGTCTAACATGTAACAAGGACTTCACGCACTGCAATGTATTAGCTGTATTACAATATCTTTTCACCTGGTAAGATTTGAAAAGTTAAGGCGAAAAGGATGACTAACTTGTTTCTTCAACAACCCCAGTAGAATATTTGGATTGCATTGATCTGATATTCCATTAGTGTTTTGGAACCGAATACTTAAAAGAAGGAACAATGTGCCAAATCATGGATATTTCTTAGGGATCTTTCTCTCTTTATGGAAATTTTTGAAATTTGAAAATTTTCTGTACAAAATATAACAGCAGGATCACCCCTGATTCAGCTGATCTATACTGTTATTTTTGAGAGGCTGTTACACAGTTACCTTTGCCTAGCTCCCATCTTCACTTAAATGTGTTTTCTGAGCCTCATATATGGTTGATATTGAGCAGGGAAAGTGAATGCAGAGTTAGCATTCGGTTATGCTTCACTGTATGGTCAGAGATTTGCTAAAACCTTGAGCTCTCTAACCAGCAGTGGGAAATGTAAATAAACTTGCTTTCAAATGGCTTACTGATGTATGAAGCAATAATGTAGCATAACAGCACAAAATGATCTTTAAGACTTTTTTTTATATCTTAGTAATAGAGAGGAAGATGTGATCTAGAGAGAAAACCCATCAAAAAAAAAACACACCTTATGTAAAGAACTGGAGCAGGTATAACCCAAGAAAATCAAGTTTTCTCCTGGCCATATACGCCCACTTCTCATTTTTTTTAATCCCAAAGCAGAAAAATAGTTAAATAAATACATAAATAAGAAAGTAGAAGACAATGCTGTAAGTGTTTAGTCTCAGTATTGACGGAACTTATTTATGGCCTCCTCAAAACTCCTTGTAAGACTTTCATCAAATTCAACAGTTCAGGATTAGTCTCTTGAGTTTTGACTGTACTTTTATTCCAGTACTAGACTAACAGAATTTAGCTAAAATGATTTTTAACTAAAGAGAGTGGTGAAGGGTGGGAGGGTGGAGGGGGAGAGAGAGAGAGGAAGGAAGCAAGCAAGCAAGCAAGCAAGTGGCATTAAATGGGCATAAAACAAGAAAGTTATACAAAGGAGTAGAAGTGTAAACTTGGATGTATTGTAAATTCTTCATAAACAGACTGTAAAACGTGATAAAAAAGTATTACAGTGATGAATGAATTACAAATGTATTTTGTTTCCCCATATATCACATATTTAGCCCTCTAAACAAATCTATTTAAAAAATCAAGGATATTTTCAGTAAAACTGGATAAAAATAAATTCAGTCCATCTGGCTTTTAAATAAATTCTGACAAATAAAAAAGAATGCATATGTTTCTTTACTGTTAAGTCTCCAGGGCAGATTTTTGGCCACTTGGAGGTTGCTTTGCACCATAGTGCTAAAATATTCTGGGCACTGATTTGTGTAACTGACCTTAGAAAGATACTGTCAGATTAGGATACCGTCTATAGTCTCAGAGCAGAGACAAGAGCTCTTTTGGATCCTTTGGCAATCAGCGTAATTTGGAGTAGCCTTCTTACTTGATTGTTTTTTAGGCAAAGCAGCAAATATGGTCCCTTCTGAGCCAACTGCCTCAAATCCAAATATAGTACTCTGCAGTCGTATAAGAATAATAAAATCTTCCACAAAAGATGAAAGGGGAATAAAATGTTGTGTTTTGGCTGTGAGTCATGAGACATTTTGAAATTATCTTTCTTAAACCTTTTCATTCTTTCAAGCATACTGTTTCTCTCTCTTCTAAAAATATCTGATTCCCTTTCCCATAAAATACTACCCATTGATCTATTGGCTCAAGAATAAAGAATATTTTCAGTATAAATGTCCCGTGTAAAATAGAATAATTTAATTATAATTTCTTCATAATGATCACCTTAACCAAAAGGAAAGTTACAAAGAATGACTAAGATACAGAACAAGACTGTTCAACTATGGATTACATACAGAATCTCTTTGGCTTAGTGAAATATCAAGAGATTTTTGATATTTATTAAATGTCAAAAGCTTTCTTTTGGAAAGAACCTTATTTATTTTATTATTTCCTGCTGCAAACAATGTAAAAATGAGTTTGCAAATAAAAATGTATTTTATTTAACTAACTATATTGAATTGGGTAACTGTATATAATCTGAATATAAGGCAACAACAGTAACTGGAAAACCTCCGATAAAGAGGAGGAAGTTGAAGCTAGACTTTCATTCATAAAGAAAACACCACAATCTTCCTCCCAGAACTTTATTTGAAATATTCAGCTAAATAAACTGAAACAAAGAAAAGGATAGAATAACCACAACTACATATTGCAGCATTTCTATGCAGTATGTTCTCAAAAACTTCATAAGAACAGTTATTGCTAAAATAGTTGTATGTCTGGCTATGAAGACTGACTAAGAGAATGAGCACTTTTTCTGTATGAAGAATCATGCCTCTATACGCCACATGAGCAAGGAAGTGTCCAACATAATTATTTTGAATAATAATTAAGTTCATAGTGATACTTCATGCAATCAGAAACCCTGATTTATAGAACATCTCTACTGTAACTGAAATTTATAGTCCTCCCTTCCTTCTGAAGCAGTTGCGAAAGTTGAAAGTTGGGAAAAACTGAGGAGGAGGTGTCTAACAGCCAGTATAGCTTTCTCCTTTAACAAAAAAATCAGTAATGTCTGTAGGCATCCCAACTTTATCTAAACCAAACTTCTCTTAATTGTCCGTCTATTCCAAGGTTCTGTTTCATTTGCTAACCTCTCTTTTATATATGCATTTAGTGTATGTTACCACCATTCCCTATACAATGCTTTCCTAAAAGTTATTCAGAAGTAAATCTGTCAACAAATACTGATATATATTTTTTTATTATAAAACAGCGACATAAATTCAATGGAGAGTAGAGTTATACAGTTGTACTTGCGAATATTTTATCTAATGGTTTTCAAAATATTTTTCATTACCAAGAACCATCTGTACAGCTCTTTGTCACAAAGGAGAGTAAACAAATCTCTAAGTACACACAGGGATGACATCTTTGTTTCATTTTCATGCATGGCTGGGAGGGAGTTCAAAGCATTTGTAGGATCTTTAATTTGGGCTAGGCAATATTTTCTTCATTAATTGTGTTTATAAATGATACTTCATGTCTTCATGTTCTTCTCACAAAGAAAATATTATGTTGAAAACAGACTATCCTTAACACTGTACATTTTTTCTTTTAAAGGTGTCTAACACAAACTTGCCACTGTGAATTAGAGATCAGTATGAGTGAAAATTATATTCTTATTCACTGCAGGTTTTTAAAAGCTGCTTTGCTAAAGTGATTGTCTCTTACACATTGTGTAAATATAGAATTACAAATTAATTATGAAACTATAAGGAAATTGAGTTTGAATCATGAAATATTACAAATCCATGGTGTTTGCCACTAAGTTTACAGATTCTTATATACCTGCCAGAGGCTCTAGGTGTATCCTGCAATAATTTTTTTGAAAATAAAGCCTGTTACAGCCAGCAGCAGCAAAGGTCTCAGACGCTGGAACGTAGAATCATTGGTATGCAGTTTCAGTCCTTCACTGGGAATTTGTCCCTGGTCATTATTTCAGTGTTGCACCTCGAATTTTCAGCTGCTGACCATATTACAAGTATAAAATAAAATAAAAATAAAAATTAAAAAAAATAAAATAAAATAAAATAAAATAAAATAAAATAAAATAAAATAAAATAAAATAAAATAAAATAAAATAAAATAAAATAAAATAAAATAAAATAAAAAAGACCACTCTTTCTATGAAGAACTTTCAGTTTAAAAAAACAGATGAATAAACACAGGCTGATGAGCAATTTTTTTTTAAAAAAGAAAAACACCTCAGGTAGCTTGACAGTGTAACAGAAAATTATATCTATATAAAAGATGCTGATTCTCTTCACTCACTTGTACATAACTACCAAGCACGTGTACGTATCTGATCAAATCATTGCAAGTTCTCTTTAAAATCAAGCGAAGGAATATGTGCTCTCAGAGTGCAAGTATCTGACCTGGATTAGATGTCTTTTAAGTGACTTTTGAATTTGAATACCCATTTCTTTATGCTCATTATAAGAAAATCCAGAAAACAAAAAGGCAGCAGCCTAATTGTTGTCAAAATCTTTGGTTTTTTATTTTAATTTTTGTAGTTAGAATAGCAAAGGAGAGTTGTCAGGGTGTTTCAAAGAGGATAAGTTCTTTTTCTGTATACATGCTCACATGAAAAAATGAGCACCAAGAAGCAAATTTTCTATGTAAATGAGAAAAGTATATGGTATAAGTGGGTCCTGAATGATCTGCAAAGACAATGATTTGCATTAAATAAATGCTACTTAAGAAACAACACAGAAAGACACAGATCCACTTTCTAATGGGAATACCCAGAGTTAACAAGTGGTAGGAGAAGTAGGCCAAGGACAGGAATCCAAAATCCTCATTGCTTGCATGTGAAAAGGAGATTGTAACATTTTACAGTTAAATGGATCTAAGTAGAATTGATGCAGTGCAAACCATACAGATCTAGAATTTGTGAATTTTTGAAGAGTATATCATAGAATCGTAGATCATAGAATCATAGAATAGTTTGGGTTGGAAGGGACCTTTAAAGGTCATCTAGTCCAACTCTCCTGCAGTGAGCAGGGACATCTTCAACTAGATCAGGTTGCTCATATCCCTGTCCAACTCGACCTTTAATGTTTCCAGGGATGGGGCATCTACCACCTCTCTGGGCAACCTGTTCCAGTCTTTCATCACCCTCATTGTAAAAAATTTCTTCCATTCACTGGAGTTTTTGTTTAATTTTGGTTTTATCTAATACAGATAAATTTCCATCTCATTGTACGTTTTGGCATCTGCAGGTTGGAAGGACACTAAGTTTTTCCTGTACTATTTTATCCTAAGTTTTATCTTACGACCTATGAGCTCTCTAGTGTCACTATTGTTTGTATAACATACCTTGAACTGGGCTAATCTATTTGTCTGAAAGAATTTCCCACAGTGAGACAGTGTTTGGTTTATTCCCAATGTTTATACTACCAAGAAGTGACCTACACAGAACTGAGGGCTCATACTAGGTATTTTATTTGGCAGTAAAAAAAATTGCATAAAAATACACACTTTTTTACCTGCATATTAATACAGACCTACACAAGGTCTGATAATCACATAGTAGCATATACAACATATTAGTGAACTTAGTTTCATCCTCACCAGTCATATCAAGTTTACATAAGTCTGTTTTCGTAATCTGGCACATTTTCCTCTCTTTTTTCCCCTATGTTTCTGTGAAATTAAAGGTTTATTTTAGGCTTCTGGGGTAAACCTGTTTCTTCTGTCATAATTCTCCCATCAGAGAAGTATCTTCTCAGCTTAAGACACAAAATAGCTCTCAGTAGGTATTGACATGTAAACATATCACATTGATATGATTCAAGGAAATTTAGTTAAAACTATTTAAAAAGCTTTCTTTCAGTAACTGTGTTTGAATTCAACGACTAGGGAAAGCACCTAGATTTAGCAAAATGAGCTGATAGTGTAATGCAGTACCAGGAAAATCAAACGTTGTTGAAAGATTAAGATCACATTTCTCTGCTATGTACAAGCCTGATAATATAAATTACACTTGCTCAAATTCAGGAGTGCTTTAATAAAACTGATAACCTGTTTAGTGGGGTTTTATTGTCTGAAGATTTTTTCTTTTGGCTGTTAATTTCTTGTATATTTTAACCCAAAAATGCTATTAACTTTGACTGAGTTACATGATATTTCTAATAAATATAGGTGAGATAAGAATGAAGACACAGTAGTTGTGCAAGTAGTTTGTGCTCACTATAAATCAAGCACCAATTTTACATAAAAATGCACATTTAAAGATATTATCTGACTTGCAGTTAAAGATTTGCATTGGTAGTGTAGCCTGAAAAAGCTACTAGCTGTATTTATCTTGCTTCACTCAATAACTTATTCATTTAAAATTCATCTGAAGGTTGAACATAATGATTTCTATAGTTTGAAAGAAACAAATGAAAGAATAAAATTCTAAGATTCGTCAGTCGACTTTTATGCTCTCTGGTAGTCTATGTTGTCAGAATTTGAAAATATATATTTATTATTTACTTTTTTTCAGCTCAACTGAGCAAGACAAAATTTGGTCTCAAATTTTCCTAAGAATTTAGTAAATATATCAGTCTTCCAGCAGTTGAGCTCTTATTTTCTTCTTAAAAATAGTTCTTACATGTAAATACGATTCCTTCATAAAGGCTGAAAGCACTGGGGGAGGTGGATTTATTTAGGGGTTTTTTTTAGTTTGCAGCCCTGCATTATAACTTTGGTCCTTTCTTTTTTATCTCATACCTATCCATTCAAAAATAAATGTTTTAGAAATACTGAATATACCCTGAATTCCTTATCTTTTTTATATTTGAGGCTCAAATAAGTTTTATAGTTATCATGAATGTTCAGGTATTTATTTTGAATGATATGTTTCTCGATTTTCATGGCTGTTTTTACTTCTCTCTGGATCAAAATAATTTATAGACTCATTTTCTAAGTGGGTAATATATGTAGGGGGTGGGATGAGAAAGCAACCAAACCCAAAATACTAAGATGGACTTCTAAGCAGAAATATCGGACAACATAAATAAAGAAGTAAAATCAATAATGAATCTAAAACGGCTATCCTACTGTCATATATTTTTAAATTCACTATTGCAGATGATGAATAGAGAAAAGCTCTATAAATAGACAGGAAGTAATTTCTAAGTTTTTCATTAATAAGAAAATATATTGGGAAATGTAACATACATACATAAGAAGACCTGCCCACTTCTCATCACACACTTTTAAGAGATTTACTTAAAATATATTTATTAAACTACTAGCAATTATTTTGGAAAAGTCATGGAGTGCTAAGAAGTTGCCAGGAAAAAAATGCACTACTAATATTTGAATAATGTAAATAAGATACAGGTAATTATTATTCAAAATTTTCAGCTGAAAATCCTACTAAAAGATATTGTCTACTTTTAAGACAGAAAAATGCACTGGTACCAAAGACAGTAATGTAACTTTGATCACAAACAAAAGAATAAATCTTGCCATTCATAACGTCTTTGATCAAATTAAGTAATCAATAAATGAAGTGTAAATTAGTGACTAGGACAGAGGATTATGCCCTAGATGTACAAAGCGCAGCTCACTTCTGTGTGACAGGAGTTATTTAACCTTGTAAGCCAGGGTCTACTCTATCTCCATTCTTACTGTTTTAGAGGTCGTTATGTCCCTACCTTTCAGGTGCTTAGTGAAGATAAAACTCATTAATGATTATAAGACGCCCAGATACAACTGTGATGAGGACCATAAAAGTGCCCAGAAAGGTAATTAGAAGGGAGTGCATTATCATGCATTAAAGTTGTATGTAATATCATACAGATAAATGCAAACATAATACCTAACCATAGCCTAATGTTTAATTTTGTCTCTATCTTGCCCTTTTTAAACTAACTGAAAATTGTCTCGTGCAGCAAACATGAGTAAATACACCTTTGGCCCCTAAAAATTCAAAGTTCTCCACGACAGTGGGTTTGCTGATACATCAGTCTTATTGGGAACAACAGGAAAAAGAGCAGAACTAAAACTTAATTAATCTATTCTCTAGTTCAGAATATATTGCAGTATACTGAAATGCTCCTTTGTATTGAATAATCCCTTTGATTCAGAAAGATTACTTGTGTAAAGTACAAAACATTTGTTTGAGAATAAAACAGAATCAGGGCGATAATTATTGATATCAGGAGAAGTAATGAGTGGCACATTACCTGTACTGACATGCTGCATTCAAATGTTTTCCACGTGTTAAAGGAGATCATGTAAAGCAGAATGGAGCTAAGGAATTTAAAAGCAAGAATAAGCATAAAAAATTCAATTAATTGTAGGCAAATATCACTATATTTCTTTATCCTGCAAATATTACTGTGTATGCTAGGTATCATAAGTGGTATATTTAATTTAATGGGTCACAGAACATGCGTATAAGAATATGGCCTATTTTGTACAATAAAGAAGTATGGTTAAAATTTATTAATAAATGAGCTTCGAAAATTATTATGAAACTAAGATTAATTTTCAGTATCTTTAGGTAAATCTAATGATATTTCAGACCAAATCCATATTCTGTGTTGTTCTTCTTCAAAACAGCACTAAGCCCGTCATCATTAAGAGAAGAGAAGGGAAGATGAACATAAAAGATGTAAATGCATGGACACTGAGCACATTTGTCTTCCTTACATAACATTTTAAACGTATTTGTAGATCACAGACTGGATGCTCATCTGAAATTTCTACCACAGGAAACTGAAGTTCAGACTCAGACAGCATTACCTTTTCCCTGCAGAATAACTGATCTTTTCATATGGTGACTAAGAAACCAGCTATTTAAACAGTAGTGATAGTTCACACTGAATCAACATGTTTCTGTAGGCATTCAAAGAAAAATATTAGTGACTTTGGCAATGATCTTTCCTCATTTGATGTGCTTTCCATAAATATTCTAACATTATTTTGCTGACCAAAAATGTCACAGCAGCAGCAAATTTTCAACAATCGCTAAAAATACCAACAGTAAATAACTTTTGATTTTATAACTGAAATTATTAACAAATACTCTCACTCACCAAATTCTCACTCTCAGGTATATATTGGCAGAGAAAAGAAGAAATAGCTGCATATCCAATGAGAGAGAATACATCCCAGATGATTAATAGTCTCAAGAACTTCATAAACAAGCTATGGGCCATGATCTGTTCTGGAAAACCACAGAATCAATCACAAAATGCTTGAGGCTGGAAGGGACCTCTGGCAGTATCATCACTTGCCACATGGAAGAACAATATGATATAACATTCAATAATGTTGGAGAAACTTTGACGGTATCTCTGCAACATCGCAGATCCAAGCTCCCAGTAAGCAGCAAACTTCTGCAAATGATAGGTCAGGTTGGTGAATAGGTGCCTCTGTCCCACACAGCAGGAAGTCGCCCCTCTGCTATCACCCTCCTCTTCTTCCTAGTGGTCCTGCATGGCTCAAGGTAAGTCAGCCCAGATGCTACATTTGAAAGCACCCCCGGCTCCTCCTCAGCTTTGAGGGCAGTGAGCCTCTGCCATAGTTGCAAGCCTTCAGGTGGAGCAGGAACCTTCCTCAAGGTGCCAGAAGTTACTAGCTTACAGCCTTTGCCTTCCTCACAAAATGTTTGACAGATGCTTTTGAATAGCAAAGGCAATTGAGATCATTATAATATGCTGGAGAATGTGTAAATGAAACCCAGAAATCTCTCAATTCTATAGGATGTTGTCTAAATATTTTCTTCAAGTATGTTGGAATTTCATACATTGATATAGAGAGAAAAACAGAGAAAGAAGGAAGGAGGCATGGACAAAGGAAGAGAGTTTTAGGTAGCACTGGAACATGGGCACCACTCCTAACAAATAGGTCAAAACAGCAACAAGTTCATCTGCCCAAATATCAAGGACTGCTCACAAGTAACTTTCCATACAGAAAGTATGATTTTAAATTTGCACTTGAGTATCTCACATTTTTTTTAAATTTGTCCTCGCAATATCCATGGGATGGAAGTACCAATATTCCTATCTCACCAGTGGGCTTGTGCACCATACAGTAGTGAAGTGGCTAAATTCTGAGGATGGTATGTCAGTGGGTGATATCAATAAAAGCAGTGACTCACCACAAAGTAAAAAATAATAATTTTCTCAGAAGAAAGTTATCAGTAACCTGCTTTAAAAATCTACATAATACTTCGCCACTTCTGAAATCCCCAGGATTAACAGTCTTTCTCATACTCAGATATTTAAAATTAATCTTTCTTATTTTCCTACAGATATCCCAACTAATTTTCTGTTCACTTCTGTCTAATATACAGCATCTGAACACATGGAAAGGGATTGCTTTGGTTGCAGATAAGGGCAAACTGCAGGCATTTGTAAACTAGTGAGTGTATCTACAATAGTCTAATCTAGAGAGGGTAAAATGCTGGAAAACAGCTACTGTCAGCACATAGAGCTGAGGACAGGAAGAATTGGGAAAGACAACTTGTCTCCTTACCCTCCTGTGTAGTGTCTTTCACCCCACTTGCCTAAAGCAGATAATTTTCCAAATGATACAATTACTTGCAGAAACGTGGTGAGTTTACCCTGGCTGTACACCAGGTGCCCACCAAAGTTGCTCTGCCACTCCTCCTCCTCAGCTGGACAGGAGAGAGAAAATATAACAAAAGTCTTATGGGTTGAGATAAGGACAGGGAAATCACTCCCCAGTTACCATTATGGGCAAAACAGACTCAACTTGGGGAAATTAATTTAATTTATTACCAATTATATCAGAGCAGAGTAATGAGAAATAAAACCAAATCTTAAAACATCTTCCCCCTACCCCTCCCTTCTTCCCGGGCTCAACTTCACTCCTGAATTCTCTACCTCCTCTCTCCTGCTGAGTGGCACAGGGGGATGAGGAATGGAGATTACAATCAGTCAATCACATGTTGTCTCTGCTTCTCCTTCTTCCTCACGCTCTTCCACTGCTCCAGCATGGGGTCCCTCCCATGAGAGACAGTCGTCCGTGAACTTCTCCAAGGTAGGTCCTTCCCAAGGGCTACAGTTCTTCACAAACTGCTTCAGTATGGGTCCCTTCTACAGGGTGCAGTCTGCTCCAGCGTGGGTCCCTTGTGGGGTCACAAGTCCTACCATGAGCCTGCTCCAGCACAGGCTTCCCATGGGTTCACAAGTCGCTTTTGGACACATCCACCTGCTCCATTGTGGGGTCTTCCATGAGCTGCAGGTGGATCTTTGCTCCACTGTTAACCTCCACGGGCTGCAGAGGCACAGCCTGACTCATCATGGTCTGCACCAGGGGCTGCAGGGGAGTCTGCTCCAGCACCTGGAGCACCTCCTCCCTCTCCTTCTTCACTGACCTCTGTGTCTGCAGGGCTGTTTCTCTCACCTTCTCACTCCTGGCTGCTGTTGTGCAGTAGTTTTTTCCCCTTTCTTAAGTATATTATTACAGAGACACTACTACTGTCGCTGATGGGTTTGACCTTGGGCAGTGACAGGTCCGTCTTGCAGCCAGCCTCATTGGCTCTGTCAAACATGGAGGAAGCTTCTAGAAGCTTCTCACAGGGAGCTCCCTGTAGCTCCCCCACTACCAAAACCTTGCCACGCAAACCCAATACAAGTAACAGTAGTATACATTAAAGCTGTGCAGCTCTTTCTGAATCTCAGGCTAAACCAGTGCATGTTTTCCTTAGATCAGCTGCCTACTCTGCAACAGGGAGGAATCTTTTCTTCCCTCAAAAAATGTTTCAAACGATTGGTAAATAAAAATGAGTAACAAACCTATTGAAAGAAATGCCTTTAAATCTGTATTCTCAGTTTTGGGGATGTTATTGGATACTTCCTCCGAAGCCAACTCTTTAATATTTTTGAAACTTTAAATAAAAAACAGTAGTAAGTTCAACCTTAGAGCCAAGTGAGTCTTCCGTATTACTGTGGTTGCCTACAAAATGAATCTATCACTTAGTCTGAGATTAAGTGATGTCTGTTATGAAGAAAGGAAAAGCAACAGCGAGGTTGTCTGGGCTTCTTGCTTGTGCTATCAGCTCTCGGTTACTGAGGAGTATTTCTTTAGTTAGAGATTGCCTATGTTATAGGTGAGGCAGCACTTCAGCACCAGCTATTTATAGTCCAGCTGTAGTTCAACAATGGCATTATCAGATGCAAGCTGGTTCTCCACAGCTGGGTGTTCGCATGGCATTTGAGGAATATGTACTACATAAGGGGCAGCACATTGAGTCTGGATGTCAGTGTCCAGGACAGAAACTCTGTCATTCTGAGTTTCTGCACTGAGCAGTATGTTCTTTAATCCTTCTGTTGCCTGTGCTTTTCCACTATCTGTGGCATTCCAGCAGTCTGCTGTCCCTGATGATAGAAAGCTGACAACATTCCTGATTCTGCTACGCAGTTACAATAGCAGTCAGTCATGGAGCTTTATTGCATCTCAGTTTATCTGTTGTATAATTGAAGTAATAATATCATTGCATTTTACTCCCAAGCTGGAGATGAGCTGGAATGACAATTAATGCCTATAAATCCTTTCAGATCCTGGGATGTAACACTCTAAATACTTCAACTGTGAGGTGTTATTACTGCTTTTACCACAGCTAGAGAGTCATCTTTTTGTATTTCTGTGTGTCTTTTTTTTTTTTTTTTTAATTTAGCATCTTCTTAATCAGTCTGGCAAACCTTATCTGTAAAAATATTTTTAAAAGTGGTTGGTCAACCTGAAAAAAAAAAAAAGAAGTCTAGCTGGAGATGTTAAATACGAAAAACTTCTAAAGTTCTTCATAACAAGCTTTTCTAAAAGGACTTGGGAGTCTTGCTGGACTGGAAATTGACCGTGAGCATGCAATGGCTGTCTTGCAGCAAAGGCCAACAGCATTCTGGGCTGCATTAGAGGATTGTTGCCAACAGGTTGAGGGTGTTCACCCTTTCCCTTTACTTAGCAGTGGTAAGTCCACATCTGGTGTGCTGGATCCAGTACTGGGCTCCTCAGCACAAGAGATGCGGACATACTGGGGAGAGTCCAGAGAAGGGCCACAAAGATGATAAAGGGACTGAAGCATCTCTTATTTGAGGGAAGACTGAGAGAGCTTCGACTATTCAGCCTAGAGAAGGGAAGGTTTGGAAGGGATCTTAACAATATGTATAAATTTTTGTTGAGGGGAGTAAAAAGTATAGAATCAACTCGTGATTCTGTAGCATACATACATACATGCTGAAAATAGTGAGGCCGTCTATGCAAAACTGTAATATCACCCATAGTTGATATTTTAATTTGTCATTTGTGTGAATTCTGTAATTCTGTGATATTAGCACAACACAGACAGGCATGGTATCACCTGTTGATAAATCTATTTAGGCTGGAAATCACAAGATCTCCGATCAGAGCAATAATGTTTTAAAAACAGCTCCTTAACAGGAACACTGAAGATTAACAATACCTGCAGATTTCAGGGAAGAAATTGATAAATACATGAAAAGCATTAAATGGGACTATGCCAGTGAATATCCAACTTCAGGGATACAGATACAGAAGGTCCCATCTAGTTTTCCTGGTGCTGTATGGAAGCATTTTATGTATAATATTGTGGGTTTAGGTTTATCATGACCTTTAGGGGTAAGGACACAAAATTATTCTCAGTTTTACTTTAAGATCTCAGATACAAACCTGAGATATACTTCATCTAGTTTTACACGTGCTGAAGGAATAAATCTAGACTATGGAATATGTTTTTATTTGATAATCACTTTATATTTTATAGGTTGTTTCTTCTGTCATTCATTATGTCATTTATCCCAAGTACAGCACTTTAGTGTATGCATAATTTTCAAGATGGGATTAATACAGGTATTGTGCAAGTAAAAATATTATTATTTCAACCTATGTTCCTAGCATTTCTTTTGTAAAACTGAAAAAACTCTTTAAAACCGGTAATCAGTGAGATTAATTGTTTAAATAAACTAAATACGTCCTTTGATGATCAGCATCTGGTATGATCATAATTTGCAGATATTCAAAAGATAAAAGGCATAATTCAAATAGGATATTTTAAAATAATGCAATTTTCATGATAAAAATATAATAGAAACCATTTGGTTTTTAATATTCTCTCTCCGTATGTAGTTGCCTGTCATGGAAATAAATTACCAGGTGTCCCTATAATGACAAAGTGATATATAACAAAACCACATGGCTACTAAAATACATAGCTATCTTATAAATACACACAGTTTTAGCTGTACTTCTGATTTTCTTGGTAAGTTTTCGTCTATATTTTTTTCTGATTTTTACAATATGACCATCAAAACCATATTTACCTTCCTTATCTCTCATATGTTTGATCCAATTCAGGCTGCTTCTCTAGGTTAAGCCAAAGGTTTGTGTGTGGGGAGGGTGATGTTGAGTTTTACAGAGAGGAAAATCACTCGTTCTATTAATTTTTTGACAGATATTGTGTTGGATTGAAATAGCCAGTGTTTCCAGATGCAAGTAGGAGACCTATGAAAATGTACATCTATAGCAGAGTAAATCACTGGGTTCTACTCTGAGCCATAAAATAATTTGGATCCATGACAATACATGAAAGAAATTATAATAAAAGTCAGACAAGCACAACAATTTTGGTGGTGAGGTTATAAGGCTATAGTAAAGCAGAAGATAAATAACATGTTTCTTTTCTCACAGTTAACTGTGTACTTGAGGTACAGACATTCATCCCTTATTCTACTCACTGAACATAAGTTACCGTTCAACGTTTTTCTCTCATCCATAGATGAGTAACTGACTCCTCTGCCAGAAATTGAGTGCTATTTTGACAAGGAAACGGTGGTACCAAAATGCTTGGTACCTCCAACTCCCCCAGCAGCTGTTAAAAGTTCCTTTTTCCTCTCTTGTTATGTCTCTAGGAAAGAACAACAAGCTATTGGCAGCATTCTGCTGTACAATGGGTCTCTTTACACTGGTAATTGTCAAAAAGTCCATATTGGCTGAGGTTAAATAGAAATTTTTCATGTATATTTTTTTTTTTTCACTATGTGTACAGGTGTTAAAAAGAACTGCAATGAATAATGGTCAGTTTACCGGCATGGAAGAATCTGAATTACATACTGGATTTCAGAATGTTTAACTCTAATTGCATCACACACATATCGAGCATCTTCTTGATCCTTGCTAATTTGACCTCTAAACACTCGTCAAGGAAGGGCAGTCATGTCAATGCAAGCAGAGAAAACACAAATACTACATATTGTTTTTGTTTTCTCGTGTTCTGCTGTTCTCAATCTAAAGCAATAGTCACCTACAATTAAAATGTTGATTATTCTTTATACTAGCTTTGTGTTGAAGTTAAAATAACATCAAAAGTTTTTAAAATAAAATTACTCTAATTTAAAACACAGCAGAGAGGGCTTCTGTGTGACAAGTGCTGAGAAACTTTGTGGAAAGCTCAACATATCTTAAGCTAGAATGGCCTGTAACCTGGAGAGAATTGTCATCAGAGAGATCGAGATCAAAAGTGCATCAAGGCACTGAGAACAAAAAACGTTTCTTGTTTGATTCTAACGCTCAGGGTGAGAGGATATTGTATTTCCTTGTAAATAAGTAAGATTGTGTTTGATATATTGCTTAACTATAATTTCTCTTAAAGCCCATCTATAGGAGATGAATTAAGTTAACTTGTGACACCACAAAGAATGATATAGTGGCATATGAATGCAATCATTATGATTTCATATCAATTAATATGGTGTCCATACGTTTACTTCTACAGACACATTCCTGTCATGATTCTTTTTCTGACCTGTTCCATAATTGTTAAAAAAAACCCCATGTTTGTTTAAGTGTGAAATAGTGATAATGATGGCAAAAAAACAGTGAAGTTATTCTAATAAAAGTGACACAGACCCATATTATCCTCAAATATTCACACTCTGTCTGGAAGATAAGCTAATTGGCATTTTTCTGAGAAAGGGAGACTTTTCAAATATATGCTAACAAACACAAGCAGTATCTAGGAAAAATACAATACCAATGGAATATTACTATATTACCCAAAACTGAATGAAAACTAGTTTGAGCAGATTACTGCTTCACTACAGTCTTCTCAGAAAGATTCACTATTTTCGGAGTGCAATATTAACTAAAAGATCTAACTCATGGTGTTCCATAAGGTTGCCTTGACATTTTAGCTCTGAAAGCTTTCATTAAGATTAAGGTCCATTTTTTAGGTGGAGACATTGTCTGTCCTCAGAACTACTTACAAAGAAAATATTTCTAATCAGTACATTAGTTTAATATACTGAATTCTGTTGTTGCAGTACAAAGTATAAGGACACTCACCGAGATGTTTTATTTGCCTCAGATAAACATGAATTAAATAGCAGTTCTCAGAATACAAATAGGATGAATATACTTGGGCATATCTTTAATTAAACACAGAATATCCACAGAATTACTGGTAAAAGCATGAGTATTTGTCAAATTTTGTGTGGCAATCTCCCTTTAGAAGAGAGCTTCATTGAATCTACAGTGTTATCTTCACAATGTCCTCTTCTGAATCGTCAAATGCAAGTAGAATTACCCAAGAGCAACAACTGCAATCTGGCCAAAAATATTGCAGTAGTGAAGAACAGCAGTTCACACCTGGGAGATTTTATTATATTTCAGATCAACTGCTTCAGTTTTATCTAAGATTTTTCACGTGAGAATTAACTGTGTTTCTTGCTTGTGCACTGCTGCTAAACAGGTTCTCAGTCCAACATAGAAACACCAGACCCAGAGAATTAGCAAGTTTTCCCATAGAGAGGGTTTCTAGAAGCTTTTTTAAAGAAGGAAAGCATATGCGCAGCCTATTTGACCATACCACCAGACAGAAAATATTCTTACTTTATCTTGAAGTTCAGTAACGTCTGTACTCAAAAGGAAACTTGAATTTGGGCTTTCTGTATATTCTGTCTGCCTTGGAGATGTCAAGGTCTCAATGGCTGCCTTTTCTACCCGTCACTAGCAATGTGTCAGTGAGATAAGGACAAGTTAGATATCTGGTGGCAAAGTCAGTTAACACATGCATTGCGAGGCCTAAGTGCGTGGACCTCAGTAGAGGGAATCCGAGCAGAGTAGGAACCATGTTTTATCCTTTGGTACAGTGAGGAACTTTCAGCAAGCCCACCCCAGAACACTTTGCCTCCAGGGCAGCAGTCAAAGCACAGTTATATGGTGATGAAGTCAGAATCTCGTAGGAACGTAGAATGATAGAATGGTTTGTATTCAAAGGGATCTTAAAGATCATGTAGTTCCAGCCTCCCTGCCATGGACAGGAATGCCTTCCTCTAGATCGGGTTGCTGAAAGCCCCATCCAACCTCTGCAGATGAATTTCCAAACCCAGTCTTATTTTCTTAAAACCAGATCTGCTTTTATTAGTGTCATATAATTGAGATGGTATTATAAAAGTCTAGATGTTAATTAATCTGCTAAAATTAATGACATTTCCAGGAACGTTTTATTGTAAGCTTTCTTAAAAAGACTTTTTGTTTCTCATTTCAGATGAAAATAATAAGAAAACTGATATTTCTTTTTATCCTTCTCCTGATTTATAATACTCTTGTGAAACGCTCTTCTGAGAACATCTTGTACTAAAAAAATTGTACTCTTGAAACATTATCTCAGAGGGTATAGACATAATAGTGATTAGCATTGAAGTTATTCAGTCCCAAATGCCATGCTTTCTCACCCCATCCAGTCAGGACAGATGTAGAATTGATTTATTCCATCTACTTATGCCATTTCAGAACCAGACTTCTTGTCTTTCTTAATCTGCAGCACCAACTGTCCCATTCCATACAATGACTATCAATGGTATGTTTTATTAAAGGACTACCTTGAAGTTCAGTCCTGCAGAGTGCCTAGACCATTGAAATTTCTTTTTTCATTAAGGTATTGGCATACATTAGGTTAAACATACGTTTAATGCTTTGGAATTGGAGGATCCTGTACCATGCAGGACTGAGTCTCTATGCTAGATTAGGGAGAGAGATGTGAAAAATATCTCTTTGCTATCCTTTCCTTCGTGTAAGAGGGAGACACTGAATTTTTAGGAGAATAGGAGTTTTTAATTTGACGGTTTAGATCTTTCATGCTAACTGAAAGGAAGGAAGACAGAGAAGCAGCAGAGGGAGTGCTTCTAGGATTACAAATTGACGTAGTATCAATGCTTTGCTCGCAGCAATTAAAGTGCAGTGGGCACAGGGAGTGAAGCTTGGAGGGACAGATGCCTGAAAGATGGGGTGGACATAGACGTTACAGAAACATGGTCATAGAGGAAAGTCCCCACTGCCATCAAGAGACAGATTTTTTTTTCTTTGAGAATTTATAGCTATTTTGATCATCAATTTGAATACCTGAATTAAAACAGTTAAATCAGTACAGACAACAGAAAGAAGGAATTATGTAAGGTTATATGAGCATAGTTTATCTTGCTTCCCATCTGGGAATAGTTATACCAGTTTCTGTCTAATCAAATACATGAACATTAACATTAACATTATTATACCTGTTTAACTAAACAGGTTCAAGTCCTTGCGTTTTAAAATGATCTAACTCTTCCAGCTGAATAAATTTAACATAACACACTACTTCACAACCAGGCAGGACAAGGGGCACAGTAAGTCATTTAATATATAATAATTCATTAAGTGGTAGAAAATCTGACCAATTTCACAGATGTCAACATATCTTTAAAGTTACACAACTGTATAATTAGATGGTTGACTTCTGATATATATAGGTACTTACAGTACTCTTTATAAATATCCATATGAAACATTGTGCAACAAACCATAGGTGAAAGAAAATGGTTGACAGTTGTGTGAAAAAGTGCCGGTACATACAGTTTTAGAAATATAAAAGATGACTCCAAATACCCAAGGAACTAAACACTGGTAATGGACAGATGAAATTGCCATTAAAAAACAGAGAAAACAGAGTAGAAGAATCTTTGAAACTGAGAAAAGATAGAGACAAGCAGAAACAAAGAAGACTGCATATTAAGAAGTTAGGTCTCAGTCTACTCTTAGTCAAGCAAAAGGCATAATTCTCAGAGTACACAAGCAAAACAAAATTCAAATTAAGAAAATCTATGATATACTTGCAAAGTTTTCAAAGTGCAAACTGTAAAGCAATATGCTTAAACAAAGCATATATATTTACTATAGTCAAGTCTAAGTATTTTAATTTATTTTGAAAGAAAAACGATATGCATCTTCCTACATGTATGTAAAATCTGTAGAAGTCTGTGAACTTTTCCAGGACATCCTCAAAATCTGTTTTTTCCCAGCTGTAGATAACATTCCTTTTGCATGGCAAGAAATCAATTGCTAGGAACCCAGCAGCTGTGAGAGTTGCCTTATTCAAAGTATTACTTTATAAAAATACTCAAATGTCACCTGGTTCAAATATTTGGCTTATCAAGCACTGAATACCAGGGTTATTTGCTAACAAGGTAGTGACCTGGTGTTAATGTACAATGAGAAGCATTTATGTGAAAGTTGAGGTAACTTGTGGACACTTCTCTGCCTATCAGCTTCAGAAAACATGACGGCTCCTGCCAGAAAATAGTGTGTTGGCCCCCTCCAGTGTCACAGCAAATTAAGTGTGTCAGCTGTGGTACGTCAAGTCATGCCTGCTAGTGACTCACCATTTTGCATTACTCCGATCTTATGGTTCCACCATGCAGATAAAATTATTTTTCAGACTAGACTTAAAGAAATAAGAAATCTATATTAAAAATAGTAATCAATATTCAGAGGTCAATCTACTCTTAAGAAAGGAATGTAACAAATAATTATTATTTAGGGAAAAGATTTAAATGAGAAGCTGGTAAGTTACATGCAAGATCTGGCCATGGTTTGAGTAACTCATTCTTTCTGTGCTATTGTCCTTCTTCCTTGTTTCTATTTTACAGTGAAGCATTTTCTTCTACATCTGAAAATGTAGAAAAAATCTGAAATATTTTTTGTTAAACATAATACAATCCTATATAAACTGTTCTACATACTTCTACTGCCATTTTCCCCTGTACAATGAACAAAGTACTAAATTATGAGGAAAGAAGTGCAAATCTTCGTGAAGAGACAAGACAGTACATTACCAAAACACTTCCCTCTTAATCTCAGTCCCAATAAACTAATTTCACTCAGTGAAAAAGCAGTGGAGGCTATTTTAGAAAATCATGCTGCTTCTTGGACCTTACTGAGACAGGTATCACTGTGAACCTCAAGCAACTGAACCTACCTCAATAAGCTGAAATTACTTCCCTAAGTTTGGTGCACTGAGGCTTTGCAAAGATCTCTTCTGAAAAAGGTAAATATGTGTCCTTTCTCACTCATTTCTCTCTGAAATTCTTGCCACAGACTCAGAACCAGTGTATAAGGGAGACTGTAAACAGTCTTACACTACCCTAAATAAAATACATACATCTCACTCAAGGCTGGGAAAACCAGAGAGCTTTCCCACTGCTTGTAAAAGGGCTGACAGAGATGTGCTGAACACCTTATTACAATATCCTTCTCTAGAGCTGCTGTTGCTGACTCTAGCTACCAGTGGATGAAGCTTGCACCTCTGGAAGTCAAGAATCACTCAAACTCAGCTGGTTGCACATCACAGTTTGACAAATGACCTAGGACCATCTCTATATATCATCACTCTCTATAACCTAGAACATTTCCCAGCACCGGGAAAACCTGGCCAGCATATGCAAAGCAGTAATTGCGGAAAACAGAGTATATCTTCCTGAAGTCCTCCTGGCACATCTGCAGGCTGACAATAGATTTTGGGAGGAGGAATTTCTTTTAAAGGCTCAAATGTCTGGTCAAAATTGGAAAGGATTATTTTCAAGACATGATACACTGGTGCAGCTTCAGTAATAAGTCACCCAATAAACTTTTTCCAGAACAAAGACTATGTAAACTTTCAAAGGATTTTCACTTAAGTTTGCACTCAAGTCTCTTGCCTTGCGATAGGCCACAAAGTCCAGCTGCCAACCTCATTCCAGAGTAAAGAACAAGATGAAGACTTTTTTCACAAAACTCTCCTCACACTTAGCGTTGTTACATTAATGTAAGAACTTAAGCCACTGGCAAGACCCTTAATCTCTTCTGTTCCCTTCCTCTGACATGTTATAATTATGTTTTTTCAGTTGCAAATTCAATACAGGTGTCAGGATTACTTTTTTAATTATTGCTGCATTGTAATGGAATATGAAATAAGGACACTGCAGCTCTGTCGAAGCTGATCGTCTATTACATGGGCACCTGTTATTCCTTCTAGTCCTACAGTCCTAAATGCCGAACAGGTTTTTGCCAGCAAGGAATGAGGGAAGTGAGGATATCTTTAGAGAGTTACAAATCTGTACTGCCTACAGCCGCAGCATTCACCATACCCTGCGCAGCACTGCAGGCTGCTTCCCGCAGCAGCTGCTGCCGGGCCCGGTAGGGGCACCAAGTGAAGTTGCCCAAAGTGCATTACTCTTGTTGGTTTGGTTAGTTGGTTTGCTACCTAGGTTTTAATTCAATAGCAGCGTGAGAGGAGAGGCTAGTAAGCAAAGTAGAAAAACTGAAGCTAAGGCCAAATTTCAAAAAGGATCAGGCATCTCTGGTCACTTGATTTGAGCTATGTTGTTGGATGTCCAAAGGATTATATTGAAGTGCTAAAAATTTGATCCCTCTTCCAATGTTACCCTGAACTATGGTGAAGGATCTCCCCTTAGGCTGATATTTCCTCTAGATTTGAATGGATCTTTCTCCAGATTTTGCAGAAAGGCATAAGGTGTAGAGAACACAAGCATTTTCCTGATACAGAGTTTTGCCTCAAAAGATTTTGAATGAGGAGGAGAGTAAGAAATAACTGCCTAAAAAATGCTACCAAACAATCTGTAGGAAATAGAGATTATACTTTACTAAAACGCTGGCAGCCTTTCATTGACTGAATGATAGTCTAGTTCTGCAGTGCCCTTTGATTGACTACTGCGGCCAGATGGATACCAGCACTAGAGGCAAAAAACTGCTCAGTTCTGAGAAATACTCATAATTGGCTGACATCTGCTGGCTGTAACTGTGCATTGGCGTTGTGATCCCACCACCAACTCCGTCATGTGTCGGAACATACGGTGGGCTTTCATGGTGTCTTTGTATTTATGTATAAGACAGCTATACGTAAGGTACAGAGTTCTTCAGGGACAGGTAAAATGCTATTACAGTTCTAAACAAGTGTTATAAATTTATAAAAAGAAAAAATCCCAGACTAATTCTAGCTTTATAAAATCATATAATTGGCTTTATATTTTCTCATTATCCAGTAACTAGTGATTTTTTAAAAGACACTAACAATTTAAGGGAACTATAAAGCACAGACTGAATATAGAAATAGGTATCTTGGCAGAAATATGCAACTTCTCTAGCACTTGAACTGATTAATTGGCAATAAACTATCTAATAAAACCATGTTATGTCCAATAATATAAAAAATGTTCCACACAGAAATGTAAAAGATAGGGCAAAATTGAGAGTCATACCTGAATGCAAATATGCATTCTAAGAGAGATTTTTTTAACAGTCGGCTTTATTTTGATTGATTTATTGTTATGCTTAAATACTTCAATATTATCTAAGTTCCTGTGGTAAGTAAGAATGTACAGTATGTTACATAACTGATAGAAGTTATTAAAACATTATGGAATAGTACTGTTTTAGTATATTAATTTCAATAGCTTAGTTGTACTAATAGTGCTTCGACTTTGATTTTTTTTTGTCAACGTCTCCCTAACGACCCATTCACAAAATACATTGAGCCATCATCCTAATGAAAAATCCTGCAAACAATAGGAACACATATCTAGTTTAATTCATGAATATTGCAACTATTGCAAAAGATAAAATGAAGACCTTACCTTATGCCTTTAGAATACTTTTATTATATTTATTACTGCTATTACTCACTGATGGGGTACTATTATTCAGTGATAGTTAACATGATTTAAGATAACTTCCATTCTTAATAGCATTTCCTAAAAGAACCATTCTTACTATTAATATCTTAAATAAAACTTAGCTAATGCAGTTCTGTTAAGTGAAGAGCTAACGTAAGTTGGAAAAGGAGCATTTTGAATGTTTTGCAGTTTAAAACAATTTAGGGTAGACATTCATATTGATAACTATCATCAAAACACATTTTAAGAAGCAGCAAAGCTGATAAAATCCTTTGCAAAAACGTAAAAAAATCTTTTGAAGTGCAGAAACTTGTGGTGATTATGCAATACTTACATTATTAAGCATACAGTTAACCTTGGCACATTACAATATGAGTAACTTAATTTTATCTGCCTGAATTTTGCCTGTTATTTCCCAGCCTGTAGTAGTTTAATGATACTATGCTTTAGGCTACTTTCCACCAGTGGGTGACTTCAAGGACATAAGAAACAGCTTCCACAGTGATGATGATAGCATCTGTCCCCAAGCATCAGGAATGTTAATTTGCAAAGTCCGTTTTACAGCACTGAGGCCTTAGTCAATAAAACACATTGGAACCTTTTAGCAGGAAAGATGCACTGCAAGTATAAAAAGGTGTGGTATAATATCAGGATTAACTTCACCTTCTTAATGCATTTATTTAATATCAATGGAGGATAATTATAACAGATATCCAGTGCCATATATTATGGTTTATGATAGTGGACAGACAGCAATCTCAGGCTTCTGCCACTGCCTTTTTACATTTATTCCCATCCAAGATGCAGGGAAAAACTACTATTTTTGCTGTATACAAAGATCTGCCAAGTCTCACATATGCAGTAAGATGCTCTTTCTGTCAGCCCACTCTTTTCACATCCCTGATATATGACTCCTGCATTGGCTGTATGGCACCATGCCTCCTCCTACTCCATTATCCTTTGCACCAGAGGCAACTGACTGGCAACTCCCCAGCTGGTGGCATCACAAAGTCAAAGTCATTCGACGCAAAGTCAAAAAGAGGTAAAAAAGGCATTGAGGCTGTTCTGCATCCCAGGAACCACACACTCCTCAGCAGCAGAGTTGGACCACAGATCCCCCAGCGTGGAAGTCCCTCCTGTCACACAACTGTGCACTGTTGGATCAGCCTCAGCCACTGAGAAGCTGCTAGCTTAGAGTCTCGCAAAACCCACACTGCTGTTATGGCTATTGATTAATTTTCAGATTTTGTCATTCATTGTACGTTCCATGTCTATGTATTTTGATGATATTCAGTGACTACAGAAACCATAGCACAGAACTATCATTCCCTTAGGCATGTAGGCAGAGAGACCTCTCAATCTCAAAGACTAGGACTACAATAATGAAGGAGCCAGCTCAAGCCATGCCTGCACCCATCCATCCTCCTCAGACTTGGCAGGCTGGCCAGCGATCACCCTACCAGACTGCCTGGGCCAGCGACACGCCAAGAACCATTCCCAAAGAATATCTGGCCACAGCCACCCTGAAGAAGGACTGAAAGACTTTAACTGTATGGACATAAGTTGTGCTGTACCTCTTTGTCCCAGGACATGAGTCTTGTCCCTATCCTTTTTATTCACTGGTAGCCACAAGGAGGTGTGTCATGTTTTTTAACCACAAACCTGCTCTTCTACCAGGTAGAGTATGACTAAAGGCCAGTGATTTCTATTAAGATACTTACCCTGCTGTAAAATTCAAGCTGCTTTAGGTTTCTGTTATTCCTCTTAAAGGCGGGCCTTCCATAAGGAGTTGTGTGCTGCTGCCTTTCCCCAAGCAAACCACATCAATGCTGCTTCATCTCAGCCCTGTACTTGCCGAGAGCCACATCTTAGGTACCAGAGGTGAAACTGGGAACCAGCACAAAGAACCAAGATAAAGATGGCTCAGGAACTGATCCTGTTGAGCAGACACTCAACTACTTGCAAAAGGAATCGGTTGAATTAGAGGAAGTGGATTAAGCATAGCTAGAACAAGGCGGAAAACAGGCATAGTGCGTCATCAGTGAGAATATCTCTTTTTACATGCAGTTATTACTGCAAACAAGTTTTATGACAGATACAAAGACAGAAAAATCCACAGTCACCTGAGACAGTAAACCATATGGGTTTAGGTGCAGTCACTTCCAGGACACTTTGAATTCACGAATCTCAAAGGTAAGTAGAATTTTATGTACAAAAACGGTTTGATACTTCAAATGGTGTTTCAAGGCATCTCTGTGTATCAGCTTTTAGAAGACGGCAAATCAAATAATGCTCATTGCAACTCATTTTACTTTCTCTTTTTTGTTTGTTTTTCATGTCATGAAGTCAATATTCATTAGTGATGTGTAACAGGAGTTAAGCTTTCTGCTGCTTCCTCTTTCCAGCACTAACTTGCTTCAAATACAAATTAGGTGCTATTGAGCTAAACTGTGTGTTAAAATTTGCTACAAGGCAATCTGCCATTCTCCCAAATCCAGAACAAAGACAGAAACAAGGTTTGTGTTTCTTGCAGAAAGCTTAAAAAATGTCTATTCCAGGCTGAGAGGCATGTGCTGATCGTTCCTGTGTTTTATAGCAGCTCTTGCCAAATCACAGTAGCATCTCAGAAAAAACCTTCCCACTCTTCCTTAGGAGGGTGTATTTCACATTAATATAGAATAATCTGTAAGAGAATTGCAACACTGCCAAGAGGAAATAGTAGAGACTGACACAGTGGAGCACATATATTATATTTTTGTATTAATATATACTTATTCACTTGCTTTCTTTGCACATGACCTGGCTTCAGACAAATACATTAAAAATAACTCATAATGAACTGATAGAGTCCTCATCTAATCTCTAATTTGTAATTGAAAACATTGATCACTTTCCCTTCATTATGAACATTAGATTTAACTTTTAAAGTCTAGATAAAATTACATTCCAGTTAAAGGTCACACTAGGCGTTCAGCAGAAATCATTTCCTTTTTTATTTACTTTAAAGTTTTACACTTATCAGACTGGAAAAAAATGTTTGATAATTTTTAGTAAGAAAATGTTTGGAATTCTCAATCTGAATTTATTTTCCTGAAATACTGAAGGTCAGATGTTTGGTTTTCTTTCTGGCAAAAAAGAAAATGTTTTCATTTTTTAACTAAGACTGATCACATTTAGGAATGCAGTGTATGTTCAGATAAATAAATAACAGTTACTAGCAATGAATACAGTAAAAATAGTGGAAGAAATTAAACTTGAAGATTATTTTCCCAAACATATTTATTCATAAAATGTGAAAAATAAATTGTCTGATTTGTAATAACCTTCCAAGGACTCTAAACATACTTCTGGCTAGACTTATTAGAACAAGGTCTATTACTATAAACAAGCAGTTCCAGTATTTGGAAATTGAGGGTGTCATTGCTTTCTTCCTAAATTGTTTGTGATTGACTTGAGAGCTGAGGTCACTATCTTGCCATCAACTCATGTCTTCTAGACAGATGGCAAATACAGATATTCTTGGGATGAAACAAGGCACTGATGTAAGGCATAATGAATATGTGACAAGAATGATACTAGGTGCCAAGACAATTCACAAGATACAGTTCTAGAACTGTTTCTCTAAGGAAAATAAATTGTCTAAGTAGTTTGAGAGGAGACTTTGCTTTAAATCTCATCAAAATCCCAGATGGGGTGGTCAAAAGAGTTTGTGCTTCATTTTAGCTTGTGGGGGAGTTTTCTATTCAGGCTGCTTCTGAAACCAGAACAAGCTGTGGATATAACAGATGAGACCACAGTACAATAACATATTCCTCTTTGAAGGTAAAGGCCCCTCATCTTATAATTCACTGGCTTTAGGGGCTGCTTCACCTGTAGCGAACTGTCAGGCTGGGGCCAGGGACTGGGAATACATGAATTTGAGAGCTGCAGTTCAACAGAATGGCTTTGATTTATCTAACAATAAACCTGTAATGGTTAGCTTTTCTTTCTAACCTGTCTTAGTCTTACTTAGTCTGTATGTGTACTGGGGAGTAGCTTCAGTGTTGTAAACACATTTTATCACTGTTATCCCCTGGAGCTTCCCTTAGACTTTTTATATAAAAACACTATTGCTGCTGTAAAGATGAAGTCTAACATGCCCAACTTCAAAGCAACCAGGGGGATGAGCCTTAAGCCTTAAACATTTAAGCACTTAAAATAAAGGTTAATGTAGTGCCAGAGAAAACTAATTCTGACTAATTTATTTTCGTTTAATGCATGCCTGGAGGGTAAGCTCAGAGCTAAGGGTGGCACAACATCTGAGGCTTACCCCTTCCTTGCTCTTGTCTCACTCCAGGGAGTCAGTAAGTTACTACTTGCACTTCAAAGGGCGAAAGTCAGCCTACCCCTTAGGCCAGGGAACAGGGGGGCTATGGATGGAAGCAAGGCTTATCCCATTCTTCTCTGCCTCTTCACAGCCAACTTGAGCATAGTAAGAAATGCCTTGAAAGCATCAAGGTCCAAGAAAAGGTACATATGTTGGCATATGTTGGGTGGAAGGCATACACTTAGTGGCAACAACCTAACACAAACAGCATGGTTGGAAAAAAAAAAAAAAGAACTTGTGGTTCAGCGTATTTGAAGCATTTTCTTTGTTGACCAATTATGAAAGGAAGAATAGTTTACAATGATGAAAGTTTAAATAATTCTAATTGCCCAGATGAGTTTTAAGATTGATGTGAAATCTTAACCAGTATATGTTTATATTTTCAACTATTTAACTTGAATTTAGAGTCTTTGAAGAATTTTTAGGAAATGGAGGGGAAAGGACATAGTGGTACTAAGACCTTACCTTCATCTAATGAATTTCTGTCCTTGCTTTGATTGCTGCTGTTGACCTTCAAACATCTTTTATCACATTATATCCGTAAGTTTGTTTTATTATCTTCACTTGGTCTAATTACCTGGATGATTCTATACTGTTCCCTACAGGGAAATATATTGTTGAAGTTTGGGTTTTTAAATACTAATTAAAAAAATCATTAGTGTGTGAATTAATTTCCACTCTGTATTTTCCTCTCTCTCTTGATAGCCATCAAAATCTGATAGCAACATAGTTGTTGCCATACTTTAATTATGCTGGTAGAATTCCTCTATCCACCTGTGGTATAGGGAAATAAACTTTGTTACACCCAGTGTAGTTCAAAGACATCTAAACTGTAGATCCGATAGGCCTTTATATAAATAAAATTTCTCTGTGTTGTATGAATAGTTCAACTGTATTCCTAACATTTCATTCTGTATTTAGTATGTTAAACAATATTTTAAACATCCTTCTTAAAAGTGTTCTTGGGCAATATATCGAAGGCTGGGTTCATAATTTTTATTTGTTGTGGTAAGTTGTATACAAATATACTGCAAAGAAGTGTCAAATCACTTCCAATTTCTTACTTGAGGCTGGTGTTCATTCAAGTCTTACATGTCTTGTACACACAGTTTCATGAAAGTGAATTTAAATTTGTGGGTACATTATTAGTAGTTTTTTGTTCCTACAACTGATAAGTGCAAGTTAGTGTTCAGTGACTGAACTAATTGGCTAGGTTTCAATGGCATAGGATTCAGATTTGTTGTGGAAAAATACGGGTATGGCACGACTGCTGTAAAAGCAAGATCCAGAGACAGATTATTTTGTAAAATCATATAAAAATACTGTGATAATACAGTAGAAACATCCATGCCTGTTGAGCCTTAGAAACACCAATATGTCCTATTGGTTCCTGAGGGACACCTGTTCATGATATTATTTAAAACACTATTAACTGCAAAAACAAGCATCTAGTCGATTATGCATTCGTCTTCCACTCTGCAACTCAAGTAGCAATGCACAGCTTCATTTAGTTTTGTTTTTTTTTTCCTGTTACAAAGTTGAATGAAAAAGCATCAGAAATGTTCCTTTGTTCTGTAATTCATTAAGATCTTGTCCAGTTGATCTCTATCAGTCTGTATTAAATTTAACAGAAAAAAAATGTACCTTTCTGGATCAGGCCCTCTTTTGTCATGAAAAAGTTAAAAATGGCTGTCGTAATTCTTATTCCACTAAGGCTAAAATAATTTTAAATTGCAGCCTTATAGGAAAGTACTTCAAAATTCACCTAGGATGATAGGATCGTATTGGTGTGACAATAGAGTCTAGCAGTAGTAACTCAGGTCCATATTATGCACACAGATCTGGTATTGTTCCTGAGTTTGACAGGACAAAAGTGTGGAATTGCTACTGCTATTTCTTTTTCTTACTCTGACTCCTGTTTCTTGAATTGCTTTTTGCACATTTATAGAGCCTTAGTAAGAGAGGTTGATTCTGCAGATCCATTGTCACAAGAAGTATAAAGATATGGATCTCTGACTGTGAAGGAGGACTAGAGCTTGGAATTTTACACTCCAGAGGAGACTGCATTTGTCAGGATGTTATAGGCACATAATTACAAGAGACATTTCCAGACTGCAAATCTCAGAACAAATCTCAAAGGAGGATTCCAGTCACATATCTTTTCTCTTGGCACCTCCTCTGGGAAGTTTAGGCATATCTTTGCCACTGCCACTTTTCTCAGATGCTGGCTGAATTCCCTTTGGATGTCCCTAGCTTACTTTATGAGTCATATAAAGAATTTAGAGAAATTTACATTTTAGGTTCAGAGAAATCTGGATGAGGAGCTACCTAGGTGTTTGAACATTATGTGTGACTACTAAATGTCAACATTTCCAAGTTTCTTTTTATAACTGACTCTATACCCCTTTATATTTGTGCTTCAACTCCCCTAAACAGACTACCTTTTTCAGAATTAAGTAGCTCTGAAGTGTCTCTGCTTTTTCAGAATCTGTACTAACACTTTCTGAAGTCTGTCTGTGACAAGGTGATTTCAATTATATGACCACAAATTCAGAAATATCAACATCACTGCTCATTTCTGAAAATCGACAGATATATGTGAATATATATACAGATATATCTGTAAACAAACATCTCCCAGCACTCACAAACATAACTTCGCATACTAAACTCACTCTTCCTAGCGAATAAAACATTCAATGATTTTTAATGCCAGTACATATCATTCAGAAGCTCACAAGGAAATAAAGTGAAGGATCAGCAATCTGATCCTGCACACTGTTATTAACAAGTTATAAAATTACGTTTTCAAACTATCAATGATATTCCTTCTTCTGCAGTTTCTAAAGTACAGAAAAAATTGACTGTAAGAGGACGTTTGCATTCATTCATATCAAGTAGCATTCCCGCTATCCCATACAAGATATACAACCTCCTATTACGCAGAACACAAACCAGTACGGTTCAGTAATGAATGTACACAAGTCAAAAGAGATGATTTCAGCTGGTTGTTATCTGGCTGGTTCAGAGTTTAGATAGGGAGGCACAAAGTCAAAAAAGACAAGCAGCATAGGTGGCCTGTGGATAAAGAGGTTCATCCTTTTGTGCAATCAATCACCTTCAGAGGCAGAGAGTTTGCTTTATGAGCAGAGAAAACAAATACATATATGACTAAGAGGGTGAGGCCAGGTTTGAAGAGACATGATTACATTTGACTGAGTAGTGGCACACTGGTTTCATCTTAAACATCCAGTTTAGATTACACTACATGAATACACACACAAAGGACCAAGTATGTGCTAATTTCCCTTAACTTTACATTGATGCTTTTCCAGTTTCAGTGAAAAATTCTGTTTGCAAGTAATTAATATTCAGGCAAAAGAAAATTGTATTCTCATAACAGGAAATTACTTGATTAAAAGTTACTAAATTAAACAGAAAATATGTGTTGCAGTATTTTATTTGCAGAGAATATTGGGCTGGGTGAAATAAATACAAATTAAATTGATTAACTAATAGCCAAATTTTTACTGGGGCTTGAGCACAATATTCCACTTGAACTTCATGACATTAAAGCATTGAAACATTTTAAAAATCTGACCCTAATGTTAACACTTTCAAATCTGATTATTTAAAGTTAGTACTTGTACTGAGGTCCTACACTTGCACTGACAAATGTGTGAACAAGCAAGCCCATTTATTTCCTGCGAGATTGGAGTCAGAGACATCTATTGTAGAATCACAGCATGGCTGAAGTTGAAAGGAACCCCAGGAGACCATCTGGTCCAACCTCCCCTGCATAAGTAGGGCCACCCAGAGCCGGTTGCCCAGGACCATGTCCAGATGGCTTTTCAATATCTCATAGGATGGACACTCCACAACCTCTCTGGGCAACCTGTGCCCACACTTGGTCACTCTCACAGAGAAAAAGTGTATCCTGATGTTCAGAGGGAATCTTCTGCATTTTAGTTTGTGACCATTGCCTCTGGTCCCATCACTGGGCACCACTTAAAAGAACTTGGGTCCCCAGGTCATTTTTTTTGCAAAGCTGCTTTCTAGCTGGGCAGCTCCCAGCACATGCTGCTGCCAACGGTTGTTTCACCTCAGGTACAGGACTTTGCACTTCCCTTTGATGAACTGCATGAGGTTCCTCTCAGCCCATTTCTCCAAAAAATTATAGGTGAATATGAGGACTAATCCCACTAAAGAAATCCAGGATTGGCCAACCCTTTCATCTGATAAAAGGTGAGGAGAAGTTGACCCTCCAGTAAGGAAAGAATTTAGAAAGAGATTATTTGGGAAGAAGATGCAGAACTAAGAAAGCAGATTTATACTTGAGTAAAGACCGTGGTACTGGTTTTTAATCAGTAAACAAAATTTCAATCCATCATTTCAAAAACAGGAGTCAATCCTGTGCCCAGAAAGAACTGAGAACGAGGAAAGGAAAATTATTCTAATTGGTATTTGAGCATGATTTTCACTGTTGTTTAACATTTATATCTCCAGTTGAACATTTGGCCAAGAGTTTTAAATGCAACATTGCATCACATGCTCCATAGCTGGGGTTGCTCCATTTTGTTCCATTTCAAGTCTGGAACCCTTGAAGAAATAAATAAGTAAAACAGAGAGATGATGTTGTAACTTCAGAAGCTGATTACCAAACTGTACTGCTTGTCAGAAAACTGGTGATATGGTTAAAGTGAAAAAAAAAGTGTTTTATTCTTGTGTTCACTGTGTTCTGTCTGCAAAGATGCATAAAGGTCACATACATCTTTGAACAGGAAATGATTACTCTTGACATATAAGTAAACATAGCTAGTAAAGTGTGAGGAAGTATAACGTGACACAAAGCTCACCCAGCAAGTCTTACTCTCAATTCCTCTCTAATAATGTGAGGTGAATAAAATTTCCTTCTCTTACCCTTATATCCTTTGCCTGTTTGAACGTTAGGCTCTTTTAATTAATTTACCTACCCCAATGGAAAGTGTCGTATTTAGTATCTCTAGAGTTTAAAAAACAACAATAGTGACTAATTGTTCTGAAGTGAAAGCCTTCATCATATTTTTACTTCCCAAAACACAGGTAGATAAAATTTGTAGCCTATCCCAAACATCATACCTGGGCTATTTTGGCTATTTGGGAAAATATATTTGCAGACTCCTAACAAGAAAAATTCTGATGGAGTACCTCTCACATTTATACCAGTGGCAACAGGGATCTTACCTAGAGATGAGTCTTAACTGTATAAAGCTATCTTTTTTGTTAAAACTAGAAAGAAAAGTGAAGGTATCTATCTAACCTAAAAGGGAAGCAGCAGAAAAGTTTCTGTAGGTGTCTGAAGTTTAAAACTTGTGCAAAGGGCTAACTTCATAATACCAAGATTTTCCTTAGTTATTAAGATGAAGACACTTGGAAATGTACTTTTTACCTACTTTGATTTTAAATAACCCAAAAAAATGCAACCAAAATAGAATACTATGTTAAATGTAGCTCAAGTAAAATCTTTGCAGCACGAATGGACAATTTGGCAAGTGAGTCATCGGTTTCCAGACTAGGATCAAATTTCAGACTGACTTAGAGTGTCACCAGTTGTAAAATGCACATAGTCTTCTGAATGCTGAAAAGATGAATTTTATGGTAGTCAAGTTCCGAATAAATCAATGTGCTCTTCTGGCCTACCAGGGACAGAAAAAAAGCCTAATTACTATTTCTTCAAGAACATGTTACAATATGTAACATTACAATATCAGCTAGAAATAATCACCTGTACTTGTATATTGCATAGAAACGCGCTAATAAAAGGAGGCCCAGACATACTATGTTTTCCAGTATTAACATAGTTCCATCTATGCTTAGTTCTTCTCTGTGATCCTAACTGCATATGGCTACAGCATTCATAGCAGTGCCAGGGGAGAGCAGGACAGAAATACCAAAATAAATGTTAGGAATACACCAAAAACAACACCTTAATAGATAAATATTTGAAGAAAAGTTGATGCATAAAGTATCCCATTCAAATTGCAAAATGAGGAAAGTGGTAAGAAAACATAAATGCGGTACATGAAATGGAATTTCTTTCTTAGAGTAAACAGAGTCAAAAATACAAACTTCGGATATCTTCCGATATCTCACTGATCGTATAAACTGTCACATTATGATTTAAGAACCTGGTTCTACTTCAGTTACACAAAATCCTTTCTCATTTTCTAGGATATAAAATCTAAAATGATGTCATAAAGATCTATTGCAGGAGGGTCCTATCAGTCAGTCATTAAAAGGCAGAACATCTGAAGGGTAAACTAAGACCAGGGTTTTTAGCAAAACCAAAAAGCACTGTGAAACAGTCCATGCAGCTATAGAGGGAAACATTTAAATCACTATAAAAGGATTATAATTTGCTTGTTCTGAAAATAGTTAATATTTGATTAGGTAGGTGCTTGCAGTTAATGTCCTTCTTAATTAAACCAGACTCCTCCTTCTCTGCCCCAAGAGGAAAAAAAGATTGATCATGGGTTTTTTTCAAATGCTAATTACTATAAGCAGGGAAAGTCTTAAATCAGAATGCTTTATTCAGTCCTGCTGCTTCATCCATTTGGATCCTACTCACATTTCCTTGGGAGGCCTGCTCTTTTGTATCTGTGAAAATAAGCACAGATGTTGGCTCCACCTTCCTCAAAGCAAGTTTTGCCTAATGATCCTTTTTGAATGTATCCCACTTGCACCTGTTCAGCATTTTAAAGTAAAATAGAGCACTTGATTGACTCCAAATATCTCGTCCAGATTTTCTTAACTTGATTATGTTGCCATAAAAGCCAAGAGATTACTTGAGCAGCAGCCACAGTATCAGCTGAAGTAGGGCCAAGTTCATCATTTCTGGAAGCATTTTTTGTTGCTGTTGAAAGTCTGACTTGGAAGATATTGCAGATTAATTAGAACATTAGATGGCACTACTACTGCACTGAGGTAAAAAGAGAAGCAAAGATAATAATACGTAATTATTTATGGTGCACTAAGTATACAAAAATGCTAATATTAAAATGGCCACATTGATTTCAATATGACATTTCTGCAGAACTGCTCTTTTCTTTGTCAACAGAATACACTAGCTCTCTTATTTTCCACCTCCTCCTGTATCAGAAATCCTCATACCTATTTTCCTCTATTATACCTCCTTCCTCTTCCATTACAAGCATTTGAATTGCATAATTATTCTCTCACAGAGTTCGCTAAATCCTACCATCATTAAATTTCTTGTCAGTTTTCTAAGGTTTTCAGCAGTCTGGAAAAAATACTTTCATTTACACTTTCATAAATATGAATAAACTTTTCCGAAATCTATAGATCTAATGCTAGTTTCACAATACTAAATCAAAGGGAATTTGACCTTTAACACCTAACAATGTGTATTTTCATGTCATTATTATCACTATTTAAATAACACAAAACCATTGTTTCACAGCAAATGAGACATCATTCTATAAGTGATTCTTTTGCTCTAAAATCAAATGAAACCTTGACATTCTGCAGTTCTGCTTGAAAATGAATTCCCTATACGAAGTGATGGAAAAAAATAACACACTACGAAACGGAAAAAAAATCAATTTGATATTTTAAGTATGTATATTAGTATGTGACACAATATTTAAAAAATAGAAGCAGAAAGTCATTCTGCTCCAATGGAAGATGGTTTTGTAAATCGGTGGTGAGGAAACAGAGGATTTGATCATATTAGATTTGATACATCTAATTAGAAGACCTTGATAGTAGTTGCTTAAAATTTCATTTTCACATTTTTTTCCCCACAGCATCTCAAATAAAGGACTCTTACACCTGTTTCTTGATTCTGTAATTCCAGTCATTTTCCTCTAACAGAGCCCTGTCACATGAATTTTATATTTCATAATTCTGCATTTATGTATGCATGTACGTTGCAAGAATTCTTACAGAGTTCCTAACTATTGCATAATTAAGAATGATATCCCAATGCAAACATACAAGAATAACGAAGCCCTTACAGAAAACCTACATTCTAGCGTTTTCTGACCTGGTGTTTTCTTTTTTTTTTTAACATCTTTCCTGAAGTAAATTAAATGCCCAGTGATAATCATTAGTTTTACACAAATTTTCTAGTATTTCATAAAGCATCACATATTTGAATTAACTGCTGACAGCTCATTATAAAAAAAAGAAAAAAAATAAAAGAGAGAGGGAAGAGATCCTGTTGTCCTTTAGGTGACAAATGGGTAATACTGTGATACTAGGACACTTCTGTATGCATCTCTAAATCATGTCACATCTTAATGCAAACTGAAATCAGATGACTTACATCACAAAATGGTGTCATAATGTAAACGATAAAAATTAAAAATTATTGATACCAAATGTCTGTTAACCAACACTGTCACTTATTATAATAAAATATCTGACCATCACAGTGTATATTCCTACTGAAATTCTCACATATGAAGACATAAGATGTGTTGTGAGTTGGTCTTCCTGTGACTGCACGTAATTTAAAATTATATCTGCTGAAAAATAGTAATGATCCCATTAAACACAGAATAAATGAGTTATACTTGCTAAAAATTGTTACAAAGTACACTGATCCAGAAATCAACCTGTCACTGACAAAACATCAAGCTGCACCTTAACCAGTCAGATGAACATAACGTTCAGTAACACAACGGGGTATTTCATACTAGACATTTCTTTAAATTAGATGTGTTGCATCTTCAATCTTCTGTTAGCTGATCTGACAATAAATATGATTAATCGCTCATAGTACATAAACCCAAGATTATTACACAAAAATATTATCCCTGTTTGGCTTATTTCTTGGCTTTATATTTAGGTGAACTTACATGGACACAGACTTTTATAATGAAGATCAAGAACTTGAAATCAAGATTTTCAAGTTACATTTCAAAATTAGTTTTGAGTATGATTTTCTTTTATTCAAAATCAAACTTTAAAAAAGCTGAAACAACAGTGCAACATAAGTCATTGAGAGGTAGAGGTTATTTTAAGGCATTCCTACATTGTTACAGTAACACAACAACTGGCAGCTAGCCATTTAAACCTCAAGGGTCAAGCACATGTCATACCACCTTCCTTACCTACACAGACGAGCACATAGGGCAGCCAGGCTCTTGACTGGAGTGGGCTGGCATAGCTCCATTTTAGTCAACAGGACTAAATAGCTTCACACAAGCTCAAGATCAAAATCCCAGAAAACAGGGGATTACTAAACAAAGCAAAATGTAAAGGTTCCCTTACTTAGCTTGAACAAAGGACAACTTCCAGGGCTGGTGCATCTTTTCTGTTCTTATCTCTCCCCATCCCTCATTTCAGTGTATACACATTATATATTCTGAATACAGTTTCCTCCACACAAATACAAGTTTTCAGAACATCATATTCACAAAAAGACATGTTAGGCAGGATTACCCAGTAAACATACCAGGCTATATTCTCAATCTCTTCTCTGCAAAAGTGAAGTTATTAACATCAGCATTTGTGTTCCAGGACTCTTTGGCACTAATTGATTCCTAGTACTACTCAGTTAAACTATACATCCATTGAAGAAAGTGCTCTTTGGTTGGCTTTTCAGCAAGCTGACATGTTAGGAAATGTCTAAAGATAATGAAGCAAAAGTCGTATGTACATAGTGGCAGTTAGATGTGCAGCTGGCGCAGTCTGAAATTCTGTTAGCTGGCTTGCATACCAAATTGCAATTTTAAGGATCTTGCTTTAGAAACATGTCTTTGTATTTTTATTTTTTTTCTGAGATTGTATTCTGATTATTCGTGGTCCTATATTTAGGATTCCCATATTTAGTTCCATGCAGAGCATCTGAAATTTTCCTAGAAAGCAATCTTCATGTGTACATGACAAAAAAATCTATAACTTTGCCAAGAAGGAATCCCTACATATTTGTAGTCGTCATGTAAATAATTTGTTACTAATTGATATAAATCCATTACTGCAATTATTCATTACAGATGTTTCATATATTAGTAGAAATTTCTAAGAGAAAACTTCAGCTGTGATCTCTGAGTCGAAATGCCTTTGAAACAGCATTAGCAGAAAACCTTTAAAAACAAATCATCCTAGCTGCATTTTCAACTAATTAGATGATATAAAGATAACTGAAAATAGATCATCCTATTCACTGTAAGGTGCTCTTTACAGAAACAGTCAAAAATATGTCTTTCAGATGGTAATGAAATGCCTTATCAAGGTAAGAACACCAGTTGCTGTGACCCAGCTTATCAGCCTTGACCAACTTAAACAAAAATACAGATATTTGATGAATAAATAAATAAATAGATGTAGTTTCTTAAAACTTAATGGACCATTCAGTCATCTAGTCTGTCCCTTTCATATACCGTAAAGACTGAATTACATCCAGTTATCCTTGTATCGAACATACTTTCTGTTTGCAAAAGTATATCTTCCAGTAGAGTATCTGAGTTTAGTCAAATTAAGAAACATAAAATGAAAATATAAGATTTGAACTGTGACATCATATTTTTTGATGTATTTTATTCTGCAATACTTAAAATACGATGTTTGCATTTTGTTGAGTTTTCAAATGTAGTGAAAAATGTACATGTAACTAAATTATGCAAGTATTTTGCACAGATCTTAGAATTTATGTTCTCTGTGACAAAACAGAAAAGTCATATCTGAAAATGGAATGGATAAGGAAGAAGAAAGATGCATTATTGAGCCAAGACAACCTTCCAGCAAAGTCTTAAGCAAAACATAATCTCCACAGCATATCTGGTTAGGTGAGCATAAACAAAGAGAAAAAAAGACCATAATCTCCCAGAAAACATTACTGTCAACTATGTCTTTCTTGTCTCTTAAGAGTTCTTTCCCAGAGATTCCTGAATTATAAATCCTAATTAGATATGTTATTAATCTTATTCACATGAGAAATGTTACATGCGTGCACAAATATTTGCTGGATTAGAGCTATAATATGATTCTGGTGGCTTTTGGGGCATAAGATCCTTTTAATTTTCTAATTCATTGAATACACTCCATTTCAATATTAAAAATCTTGTTCCTAGTTGGTTTTATTATCTTTTTTAAGCATGTTTAGTTTTATCTTGCCCATAATTCAATAAATATTACAGTGTCACCCAATAATAGAAAATAAATTTATGTTGGAACTACAGTAATACCGCCAAAACAGATGCTACATAATAAGTAAGAAAAGGTCTTCAGACATAAGGGCTGAGAAAATTTTGCCTTGTACAAATAGTAATACATCTCCAGGTAAGGGTGGGAGAGGTTCAAAGCTGATCAAATACTAATGAGAAAAGGGTGGGGTTTAATCATAAAACTAAAAGAGACAGCAGTCACAGGATCTGCTCATTTGAGAAAAGTTACGTTTAAACTAGCAAAATGCTGAGACTCTGCACCTGAATCCCAGTGTGCTCACTGGCTTTGTCCTAAACTGTAATAGGACAAAATCTAAAATACACAGCAGCACTCACACAGCCTTCATTACTTTGTGCACTGTTTTCCACAGAAATTAAACATTGGAAAGCTGCCATGGTGAACCCCAATCTCATATCTGATCTGGACAGGCATGAATCAAAACCCAAATGAGAATCTGACACGCTATGAACTCTAGTTGTATTCAGAGACACCTAGAAACAGAAGAGATAGTTATTATGGGACAAAATGGAAATGAAGTATGTGTGATGCAGAAGCAGCTATGTACTTTTTATAAACTTACGGTAGTAAACTGAGTGTTCTTGTACTGGTTCTTAAAATCAGGAAAGTCAGAAATAAACCTTTTCTAAATTACCTTTCCTTATTTATATGACAATCTCGTGTCCTTTAGTACTCAGTTATGTTTTCAGATACTTGTACAGGTCTTCCTTTCACTCTACTAGGAGTAGCATATGACTATGTGAAGATGGAGCTATCATCAACTATGATCAACTATCATACTTTATAATTAAGAACCTTTACACTTACTCATATCTGATTTACGAATTTCAGGAAAAAATATTAAATTTACATGCATTTCAAGGTTGAAATGGAATTTTTTTTTTATAAGAATCTTGAAATCAGCAAGCACAGCCTTTAATGTTCTGAAATAATTACAGCAGACCCCAGGAAAGGACTACTTACAAGAGTTCACAGACAAGAAATTTATTCTAAGCATAAGCAAACTTCAGTAGTCTAACCTATTAAAACAGGAGGGAATGTTTTTCATTATATGTTTAAGAGAAGCCTAATGCTAATGTACATGCAGCAGAAACATTCAACAGGAATGTAGATTTTATGTCAGCAAGCTATCGTCAGCACGTTATTAATGGCATGAGCTTTAATAAGGCCAAGTGCAGAGTCCTTCACTTGGGGTATAAAAACCCCAAGCATCGCTATAGGCTCGGGGAAGAGTGGCTGGAAAGCTGCCTGGTGGAGAAGGACCTGGGGGTCTTGGTTGACTACCGGCTTGATATGAGCCAGCAGTGTGCCCAGGTGGCCAAAAAGGCCAATGGGATACTGGCGTGTATCAAGAATAGTGTGACCAGCAGGAGCAGGGAAGTGATCCTGCCCCTGTACTCGGCACTGGTGAGGCCGCACCTGGAATATTGTGTCCAGTTTTGGGCCCCTCGCTTTAAGAGAGATATTGAGCTCCTGGAGCGAGTCCAAAGAAGGGCGACTAAACTGGTCAAGGGGCTGGAAAATAAAACTTATGAGGAGCGGCTGAGGGAGTTGGGGCTGTTTAGCCTGGAGAAGAGGAGGCTGAGGGGAGACCTGATTACAGCCTACAAATACTTGAGAAGGGATGCTGGGGAGGTAGGGGAAGGGCTCTTTACATTAGTGTTGGGTGACAGAACAAGAGGAAATGGGTATAAGCTTAGTCAGGGGAGATTCAGTTTGGATGTTAGGAAGTATTTCTTCTCTGAAAGGGTTGTCAGCCACTGGAATAGGCTGCCCAGGGAGGTGGTTGAGTCCCCATCCCTGGATGTGTTTAAGAATAGGGTGGATGATCTACTTGGGGATATGGTTTAATGGGGATTAGGGATGGTTGGACTCGATGATCTCTAAGGTCTTTTCCAACCTAGAAATCTATGAATCTATGAATCTATGAATTTTTCTTACTACGCCTTCCTTACTGGGGAAGCCCTGTAGGCATGGCCCAACGAGACTATAATAAGATGGTGGTTGTTCAATAGCTTAAATATCACAAAAAATAGTACCAGATGGACCTTCAAAAATTCCATCCACTCCCCTTATTTTCTTCGTTTTAGATACCACTTGCTTTCTTTCTTCCTACTGCAGTTCCCACAGAAACAACATGGACAGCTTCCCTCATTGTGAGCTCTGTTGACCCTGACATTTGTGCAATAGCTCAACTGTGTCCACCTTTGAAACATAACCTTTCAAGATGCACTTCTGCCATCATTTTCTCAGAATAATTCAGTAAAACCCCTTTTCATATTTAAAATTTTTGCCCCTTCAGGCAACTCTAGAGAAAAAACAGACGTTCTGTGCTGATTATTTTCTTGTTAATGAATACAGCATTTAAACCACGAAGAGTGAAAACCCAAAACATAGAAATCAAATGAATGTTGACCACAGTATCGAAAATGGGATGTAGATGAGTTGTTTTATATTTGTTATGTATATATAGACATTTATACATATGCACATATCTTTCCAATAATGAATATGAAGAAAACTCTTCATATTCAGGATCAAAAGGGTGTTAGCAAGACTGCAGAATCTGGGCTGTAAGAGATTAGACATATATTTGCAAATACTCACACATCATTCCTCATTTTTCTATAAATGCAGCCTTCAAGCATTTTGCAGATTAGAAATTATTTTCCACATGTTTCTGCATATGAAAAAAGGCTCAGGCTTTCTAATCTTGTTAGCATTGTATCATTCCATTTGTTGAAGCTGCATTTTAATTGGTATATTGCTTGTCATTGGTTATTCTAAATATATTCTCAATTTCATTATAACCATGAAAGATTTTCAAAGGTATTATGAAACTTTACGATAAAGGTATTCACATTTCAAAGTAAACCTTAAGACTGTCTGTTTCACGGGACATACAATGTTAGCTGAGAGAAAACTACGTACCATGTGTGATATAGTAAGGCTGATATATAGGGCTTTGCTGTCAGCCTGAATTTTGTCTACCATGCGTTTCTCATTTTAATGTTAACTTTGTGTACAGTCTCTGTTTACCTCCTTATGTCTTTCTCAGCTCTTGCGAAGCCATAATAAGGCACCAGGTAGAACCAAGCTGGGACACCAAATGGGTATTTCTGGTTAGACAGATTTGGCTAGAGATACACTGAGAAGAGCATGGTCAACATGTCCAAGGCATGGTGTATCAGCTGCTGAAACCAGATTTTGAAGCAGTCTTAACTCTCGGACAGAAGACATTGCCAGCATGACAGCAGGCCAACTCTTAGCTGATTTTGCCCTTGACTACCAAAATACTTAAGAGCTGTGTAATATTAAAGGGGAACATCTGATTCAGGAAGAGATACAAGGCCTAGACACACAATTTACATTCAGGTGTCATGATATTTCTCACTACAGTTCTTACTTGTTAGATACCAGTGAAGTTCCCATCACCCAGACCATGCAGGGAGCTGCCTAAGTCAATAGGAAACAATCAAGTGTGGGAGCATGTCTTCAGTTTCACATGTCTCTCCAGATTGTTGTATTAAGCTGAATGACAATTTCTGCCTCTGCTCAAGATACTCTGCTCAAACAATTGGAGGAAGGGTCTATCTTTTCTTTCTCAACATAGCCAGAAACTAAGCTTGCTCTCTTCCTGTCCAATAGCTCAATACCTTTGGAAATTTAGCTCAAATTTCTCGTCATACTCAAGGACTTCCAACTTGAATCATCAATCTTGAAGGAAAGAAATTAAAAGAGATTATAAGGTATATTGAAATGTGCATCAGCAAGTAAGATACTTCTACTGAAGTCATTTTACTTCATGGGGAATAACTAAATATTCATGGAACTCATTTCAAACCTTTTGATTTGCCATACTAGGTTGAACAAAGAGGACTGACATCCACTTAAGACTCTTTCCACAGTCAAGCTTCAGCTGAAGTACTTAGTCAGTGCACTTGGGTACTTTGGATAGAACACAGGGTTCAGAAATCTTCAGAAATGTGAACTTAAGTGAGATGTGAAGGGATATGAATGACCTTCAGCTTCACATCCTTACATATAAGCGATGAAAACACAGGTTAACATCATATTCAGTGGAGCTTAGAGAGAGCTGTTCATCTTAGCTAAAAGTTGACACACATGTCCAGCTGAATCAGTTCCTGGACTCCGCTAAGTATCGACTAGATTTTCACTGAGTATAACAGCAGCTCATATGCTCAGCACACACGCAGATGTCTCCCTTGTATTTACCTAAAGGTATATCTGAAACTCAGGATGAACCCTGCTGTAAGAATAATTCTGTAAGTGAGGATGGTGAAGTTCTGGAATAGATTGCCTGCGCATATTGTCTCAACCAGTAACAGCAGAGAGTGGTTTATACAGAGTTGATCTTTCCTTGGGGCAAAAGCAAAGATGTTCTGTAAAGCAGAATAGTCTAGCTCAATAAATCTTGAAATTAAAGCTTCTGTACTGCTGTTAAACGCTGCCTCCAGCAAGCTTTGCTCACTGCTTCTTCTCTGGAGAGTGACATAGCATGTGGCAGAAATCCAAATTTTCTCCCTGTGCATGTCCAAGCAGGCATAAATGCACATGACACTACATCTCCCATTCCTGGGACTGATTGTATTAACTAGGCAGCAGCTCTCTGGGCAAAGGAAAGAACTAGATGAGACTCCTTCCTGCACTTGTCTTTGAAGGGCAGCAACAGTATCATGTGCTATTCTATTTGAGCAGAGTCTGGTTCCTGAATCAGGAAACCCTTAAATTAACCTCTTGTAGATACGGGTAGTAGAAAGATAAGGTTGTGGATCTTGGTAGGGTTCAGGCACATAGTCAGTAACAAACTACCCAGTACTGTTGGGTTTATTCTTTAATTAATTCATCCACTCTAGTTATATATGTTTTGCAATTTCCCACATCTTCGTATTATTAACTTTAAATTGTCTTTATGCGACCTGCTGTTTATACTATTACACATCCAGTTCCATATTCAAACACAAACTATATGAGTTTCACATTATTAATTCTAAAATTATTTATGTCACCTTGGAGGACTACATTTCAACGCCCAGAGAATAGTGAAATGGCAGACACCACCTTGAAATGTGAATTTCACTTTATCTAACTTGAGGAAATTAGACTATGAAATCCATTTGACTTCACCTGTCAACAGTCAAGAGAGATAGGTCTCTTCGGCATCCATACTGAATGTCTAAGATCAGTAGGATCAATGTTACCAACACTACTTTCTGCAAAAGGAACAGGAGACTTGGCAAACGTTGGGAAAGAATTTTTCACTGAGACTGTTCAAGTGGGTACCTTAAATGCACAATCACAAATTTTAAAATTGCCAGTGGATTTGGTGAAAACATCCTCTTTGATACACTGACTACTGACTGCTAGACAGAAGAGTTCAGATATTTTTACTTTGATAGTGAATGCCAACCTGTGGTAAAATGATTGATGACTGTGGATGGAATTACAGACACACAGATCTGTGTGTTATCTTGTCTTGTTTATGTATGTGAAATCAGTCTTTTAGTATAATTATCATATTACGAACTGCATGCCAAACACAGTGGTGTAACCTCCCATATGAATAGATGTTGAGTTAGAAAAGTGTCTGTACAAACACTGACATTAATACTGTCTTCTGTTCTATAGTGATATACTGTACCACACAATTTAGACAAAAAGTAAAATCATAACAAGTTATTCTTCTGTGCTAACTTCCTTTTCAACTGACTGAATGATTTTTAATTAATCTTTCTAAAAATAATTGCTCTAAAGAGAGCATTTTTTCCTTGGTTAACTCTCATAACATACTCTCAGTTGCATATGGAAACACACCAAATCCTAGTTCATTAACCAATTCTGTGCAGAATATCTGCAGTTCAGCAAAGTATATCTTGTTGTGTTTACTTCTAAGGTGCTTTTTTAAAATCTATAGATAAATATATTAAAATAACGTGTTAAATACTGTAGTTATTTCACAAATAGTAATTTAAACAGTTATCAAAACACAATTTTAAAAAAAGTAGTTTAGAATGAAAAACATTAGGATGTATTTTGCTTATATGCTCTTAATTTGATCAGTGAGAATACCCCTGTTAAAGTTTTCTTTTCTGTTTTTCTTTTTCTTTCATTGTCCTGCAAAGTTAATAAATATAATGAATGAAGAAACAACACATACGGAAACAACTGAATTTTCACAGTAAAATATTGTTAGTAAATATATTTGTGTTACTAGAACTGTGTTGTTTTGATAACTTTAGAGAAAATTGAAGCTAAAACATTCTTTAAAAAAAGAATAAAAGGCTTCAATATGTAGTATATAATTGCTGGTACAATGGGCCCTGAGTCACCAATTAGCACAGCTTTTTTTTTTTTTTTTTAATTATCATAGGCTTAGTCTATCAGCTGGACAGTAAACAAGACTCTAACATCTCTGTCTACTGTCCAATCTAGTTACATCATTTTCTAGAAACAACCTGGCCTGAAGGTCAGGAAGGACACTCATTCTAGGACTCTAAGTGGGCTAATTGAACCTAACTCCGAAGAAGAAAGATCCTCTGTTAATTTGGTGTGTATGGGTGAGTGCACATCAATACCACAAAGGGCTCCATTATTGCTGTATCAAAGTAAATAGCTGAAAAAAAGTAAGTCAGGGAGATGAATGATGAGTTAAGTGTTAAGCAGACACTGAGTGCAAACAGTAAGTAGCACACAGTTGCACTCAGAAGGAATGTGGCATCTATTAACTCCTTAATTTCCCCTGTGCTAGATCTGCTTTTCTGCAGATCTTTTTATCCTGCAAGTTTTTTATTACCCAATTCAAGGAGATTTTGTGAAATCCTTTAATATATTAATGTAGCTTGTGGGGTCTGGAAAAAGCTTTCCTGCATTAAACTCCATCTTAAATACGGAGTATTTTTACATTGCCAGAAGATAACACTACTTTGACCAAAACCAGTCTAGGCTCTTAATCCTGTTTACAGGACAGCATGGGACTGATGAGAATTGTGTCTCCAGGAGTGCTTGGGAAATTTCGGGGTCCTGGAAAAAAAGAATCTCTCACAATTTCAAAAAGAAATCAGAGGGATTTCTCTCAAAAAGAATCTCAGAGGGATTTGAACAGACTGGATCGTTGGGCTGAGGCCAATGGCATGAGCTTTAATAAGGCCAAGTGCAGAGTCCTTCACTTGGGGTATAAAAACCCCAAGCATTGCTATAGGCTCGGGGAAGAGTGGCTGGAGAGCTGCCTGGCGGAGAAGGACCTGGGGGTCTTGGTTGACTACCGGCTTGATATGAGCCAGCAGTGTGCCCAGGTGGCCAAAAAGGCCAATGGGATACTGGTGTGTATCAAGAATAGTGTGACCAGCAGGAGCAGGGAAGTGATCCTGCCTCTGTACTCGGCACTGGTGAGGCCGCACCTGGAATATTGTGTCCAGTTTTGGGCCCCTCGCTTTAAGAGAGATATTGAGCTCCTGGAGCGAGTCCAAAGAAGGGCGACTAAACTGGTCAAGGGGCTGGAAAATAAAACTTATGAAGAGAGGCTGAGGGAGTTGGGGCTGTTTAGCCTGGAGAAGAGGAGGCTGAGGGGAGACCTGATTACAGCCTACAAATACTTGAGAAAAGATGGTGGGGAGGTAGGGGAAGGACTCTTTACATTAGTGATGGGTGATAGAACAAGAGGAAATGGGTATAAGCTTAGTCAGGGGAGATTCAGGTTGGATGTTAGGAAGTATTTCTTCTCTGAAAGGGTTGTCAGCCACTGGAATAGGCTGCCCAGGGAGGTGGTTGAGTCCCCATCCCTGGATGTGTTTAAGAACAGGGTGGATGAACTACTTAGGGATATGGTTTAATGGGGATTAGGGACGGTTGGACTCGATGATCTCTAAGGTCTTTTCCAACCTAGAAATCTATGAAATCTATGAAATTTCCACCTGCACCACCCTCTTGCCCACCAACTTTTTGACGAGGTAAAATATGAAAGAGAATGTTTTTGTTCCTGACATTGCGTTGCTTTTTAACTTTATTACAACGTGCACTGCAATGAAGGGCCAAGAACAATCCAGCCCTTGTGACTTTTCTAGATCAGAAAATTAAGCTAATGAAAGGTGAAGCTAGTATTTGCTAACTCACATTTTCCGAGAGTGTACTATCGCCAAGGTAAAACAGATGTTAGCCTGGTCAAGACAAAGATCTATAAGGTTGATGGAAAATTTTTACATGATGGTTGTCCAGCATTACTGCATGTGCCCTAGCACACTTAAATGCTGTCTAGTTCAGTTGCTAAAGCTAGACATTCCGGAATTCACATGTGAGGGTAATCAACATTAGTAATTCTAAAAGAGCTGACTTCCAAAAAACCAGTAAAATAATACATTACCTTTCAGCAAGTGTATATCTTTCTTTCAGAATATAATTGTTCTTTAAATCACAAAAAGATAGATCTCACCTGTTGTCACGGTTTTAGGCCAATCCGGCAACTAACTCCACACAGCTGCTCTCTCACTCCAGTAAACTGGAGAGCAGAAAAATATAATAAAAGGACTGAGGGTCAAGGCAATAACAGAGGGAGCACCCACCAACCACGGTCCTGGGCAAAACAGACTTGGCTTTCTTAAAGCAAAACAATTTATTAACAGTTACTTAAAAGAATAAAGACAAGCAAAACCAGTTACTTAAAAGGATAAAAAGAAAACAAGGCCAGATCTTAAAAACAACACCTCTCCACCCCCCTTTCCTTTCCTTTTCTTCCCAGCTCTACTTCCTCCCCCCAGCAGCGCAGGGGGACAGGGAATGGGGGGGTGCAGGTCGGTTCATTCCATGTTGTTACTGCCGTTCCTTTCTCAAAGGAGAAGGAGTCCTTACACCCTTTTCCCTTGCTCCAGTGGATCCCCTACTCATGAGGAAAATCCACAAACTTCTCCAGCGTGAGTTTTACCTGCAGGATGCAATCCTTCCCCATTGGATTGCTCCGTTGCGGGCTTTACCACAGTCTCAGATTCTTAGGGAGTTGTTGCCACTCGCTCTGGCGTGGGTCGTCATACAAACTCTAAATGCATCTCTACCTATGCCAGTGCTTCATGACTGTCCTCAGGCTCAGGCATCTCCTCTAAACAAAACACCTCCCTACCAATGTGGGTTGTCCCACGGACTCTAGATGCGTACCATCCTCAGGCCCAGGCATCTCTTCTCCAACGTGGGTTCTCCACAGGCTGTGAGTGGGTCTCTGCTCCACTGAGACGGCCATGGCTGCAAGGGGGCCACCTGCCGTCTCGCCACCGGTTGCAGCTCCAGCACACCTCGTCCCGTTCCATCGTCACTGACCTGGTGTCAGTGTGGCCGTTTCTCTCAGATCTCAGTTCTCTCTGGGTGAGCTCAGCCCAGTGGGCACCCTGGGAATGGGGCTTTCTCCAAGTTCCCCAAGCGGCTCCACCGTGGACATCCTCAGCGGGTGGCACCGGCCGGCGCGGGCTGCTGCCCGGCCAGAAGCCGGGGAGCAGGGGCAGCGCCCTCCTCCCTTCTCCTTGCTCCTGGGCAAAGGCACACCTTTCCAGTTCTTTTGTCCCGACGTAAACAGGGCAATTCGCAGAGGCACCAATTGGCTCAAGCCCCGAGGGGGACGGGAGTCCGATCTGGTGGACAGCTTCTGCCACCAGAACCTTCCCCCCCACATCAAACCATGACATTCCACCCCTCGCCTCTGCGAATTCCCTATTTAGTCACGACTTCAGTTACATAACAAGGACACAGATTTCACAAACAATATTTAACAAGAACACACATTTCACAAACAATCCACCTCTCATACCTTCATGAGTCACAACGATCTAAGTTTCCTAAGGTCCTTCTGTTTTTCACCAGTTTTGCCCATTACCTCTCCCAATCTCTATCCTTATCTCGAATTCCTCAGCCCCACGTTGGGCGCCAATTAAGACTGTCGTGGGTTAGGCCACTCCGGCAACCAAACCCTACACAGTCACTCACTCCCCCACCCCCAGGGATGAGGGAGAGAATCAAAGAAGAAAAAGAAAAGAGACCTGTGGGTGGAGATTAGAACAATTTACTATTACTGCTACCAATATATATATGTACGGATATGTACAAGGATAAATATATACAAATGAGTGATGTACAGTGTAATTGCTCACCACCCCTTGACCAAGGCCCGTCTCATCCTGAACTAATGATCCCGAAACAGATAAATCCCGATACTGTAATCCTGGATGAACGGGAGGCCCTTAAATGGAGAGCAAGAGAGAGAGAAAGCACTCTGAGAGTCCGAAAGTGAGAGTCCCGGAAGGGCAAAAGCCCTTCTTTCCGGCTGACCCTCTCTTTTATACTGGGCATGACGCTGCATGATATGGAATACTAATTGGCCAGTTTGGCCCTCAATCTTAAGTTCAAGTACAAATCGTAAAGAGAGTCGTGGACCCCTTGTCCCAGCTATGCTCCCCCCTTGTCCTGTTGTGCTCCTGCACACTGGCAAGAACACAGCAAGCTGAAAAGTCCTTGAGACCTCAGTGCCAACCACAAACATCAACTTGCTATCAACATTCTTCTCAGACCGAGCCTCTGAGTAAAACCAAAACATGGAGCTCTTCTAGCTGCTAAAAAGAAGAGCTAACTGTCCCAGCTAAAACCAGGACACCTGTTTGGATTTTCATACAACATATGACACTTGAAAATCATTAGTTAAGTACAAAGAATGCAAAAAACATCAATTGAGTGAAGAGTAGGATAAAGAGACTTCTGTGACTACGTAATGTAAAGTGAATGAAGGGTAGGATACAGGGACACTATAAGAACTGAGATGGAACAGTTATCACTGAAAGTCTTAAAGAACTACTTTTAGGACTTAGCATACTTAATTTTATTAGTATTTATCTTTGCAGAAAAAGGAAAATGTACTTATGAAATACATTGATAACCTGCAATGTAATTAGAGAAGACAGTTAAGTATCATCCAGAGAGAAACCTGATGTTGAGAACTAGTATAATAAAAACGTGAGAAATGCACTCATGTGCATTAGGGACTGGAGATGAAACTTCTGTGTTAAATAGGGAATTCAGCCAGTTGCAAAGGCAAAAGGGAAAGTCGATCTGAGTGTATGAATTAATCGCTGAAAGCACTCGAGAAAAAGGCAATTTTTACTACGATGCATCAGGCGAAGTATTTCTAGTTGTACCAAGAAAGTAATAGTGCCATTTTACAAGGGATAGATAAAAAATAATCTAGAAAGTGTCGTTGTACACATTTGATCACAAATATTGAAGAAATTTGTAAAAATAAAAGTAATAAAAAAAAAGGCTACTGAGATAAAACACAGAATGGAATGTCTGTCATACAGGAAGGACTAAAAGAGCTTGGCTTCCTGAGGCCAGGCAGATAAGGGAGCTGTGACTATCTTCTTCAAGCAGTCAGGATGTGCAATGTACGTTAACACAGGAAAAGAGTGGAAGAGAATATTGCACAAGTCAGTAAGTTTAAAGAAATAAGCAATATAGTTTATACAAGCAATACAAGATGATTGTTATATAGTTTTAAAGCTCTAAATTGCATAATAATTAATAAATATCTGAAAATATTTCTTAGGGAATACAAAAACAGTCCAAAAAAACTCCAAGCTGGTCCTTTTAAAACAATTCAGAATTGTGCTGTATGGATGCACAATTGCTGTCTTTAAATCTTGCACTTCAGATAAAGTAAAGGGTTATCAAAAGTGTCTGTTCATAGAAAAAGCAGTCTCAGAGGCACGGTATCCCTTAGGGGACAGATGCCGAAACCGAAGGAGAGACAGATCATAACAAGTAATACCCTACATACCTTAAGAAGAGATCTACAAATTACAGCTGGATGCACTGATAGACAGTATTAACATTTCCAAGCAGCTTACAGATGCATCAGAGCTCTGTTCACATAGTTTTTAGTAAGTCTCTTCAATAGTTTCCTTCCAATATCTGCTTCAAAATCAGAAAGTGAATCTATGACAGTTGCTTTGTATTAGATGAATCACTGAATCACAGTATAATTCTGTTTGGAAGGGACCTAAGAAAGTCTCTAGTCCAGCCTCATGTTCAAAGCAAAGTTAGCTCTGCGATCAAACTCGGTTGCTCAGAGCTTTATCCAAGTTTGTCTTGGAAAATCTCCAAGGATGGAAACTGCACGACCTCTTTGGGCAACCTGCCCACTGCTTGGCTGTTCTCATGATGAAAAAGTTTCTCCTTATCTCTAGTCTGAAGCTCTCTTGTTTCAACTTACACTCAATGCCTCTTGTCTCCTGCCATGCACTGCTGTGTGAACAGTCTGCCTCCACCTGCTCAGTCATCTCCCTGTAGGCACTGTGGCTGCTACTGGGCTCCCCTAAAGCCATCTCTGCTCCAGGCTGTCTAAGCCCAGCTCCCTCATCATCTTCTCATAGGGCAAGTGCTCCAGTTCCCCTGACCACCCTGACGGCTCTTCACTGAACTTTCTCCAGTTTATCAAGGACTTTCTTGAATTGGGAGCCCAAAATTTGACGTAGCTTTCCAAATACTATTTAACAAGTGCTGGGCACAGGGGATAATCACTTGCTCCTGATCTCCTGGTTGTGCTCCTGCTAGCACAGCCCAGGATACTTTTGGCTTCTTTGCTGCTAGGTCTCACTGCTGGCTCAGGCTCAGTTCACTGCCCGCCAGGACCCCCAGGGCCTTTTCAACAGAGCTTCTCCCTGGGCAGGCACACTCCAACCTGTATCCTTGTCAGGGACTCTTCCTTCCAAGGTGCACAACTTGGTTTTTGTCCTTATTGAATTTTGCGAGATTCCTGTCAGTCCATTCCCCTAGTCCCTCTACCTCTCTCTGAAAGGCATTCTTGCCCTTCAGTGCATCAGCTGTCCCACTACTATTTGATCTCGCCTCCAAACCTGAGGAGCAAGCACTCCATCAGCTCCTCTAAGTCATGGATAAAGATATTTAATAAGGCAAGTTTCAGCACACACCGCTGTAGACTCCACTTTTTTACCAGTCTCCTGACAGAGTACAATCCATTAACCAATAGATTTTATTGATTTTGTTTTTAATATTTCATTTATTTTTCTGGAAACAAAATACATCTCTGAAGCAAATTAAGTATTTCCAATGAGGAAAAATTGCATCCGATCTGCCACTAAATTACGGACTTCAGATGTATACTTGCTCCTGAAAAAAAGTCTGGCTGTGAAGAGCTTCCAATCTACGTCCAAAATTTTAGTCTATTTCAAATTCAAGTTAAATTTGCAATAGTGCTAGACTATTGCCACAGAAGTAAGCTGATTTAAAAATGTGGGTCTGACTCTTTCACTGAAGTACAAACATGGCAATAAAGGATAAGAAAGGAAGATTGTTTTATTTAGATTAAAAAGAAGTATGAAAGAAGAGGAAAAATTTAGGAACTCCCTAGTCTTCATTATGAATAAAGATAGCAACATCTGAACAAGGTGACATCTGAATAAGGTTGGCTATGCCATATTCAGCAGATGTTAAATTAAAAGATATTCTGAGAGAAAAGGGCAGGTTGGAGACCTGCTCATAAAGGTCAAGCTGGTGTAATCACTGACAATTTGATCTATGGCTAAGTATAACTGTGAAAGCTGGATCCTCAAGGCAGCAAATGTGAAGTCATCAGAGTCCTTTGAGATTCTGTGTGGCTGATATACGTTGAAGACATCAGAGCAGGAAAGAAGACGAATGTATACTGCAGCAGTGCAGAAAGAACCATTTACTGCTCCCAGAGCATCAAGGAGAGCAAGCTGAAACATTTCAGGGACATACCAAGGAGAGATGGAGGTCGATCAACAAAAACAACAGTACAAGGCAGAACTGGAAGCACAGATTGGGTCAGCAACATAACAGAAGGGAAATTTCCGCAAGCAAAGGGGATGTTAGGTCTTGTGAATCATGATGCAAAGAGCCACTGACCTCCAAATTTAAGGTAGAGCTTGATAATGATGGATATAGGTAATTCATTAAACAATAATGTCAGCTGGTAAGCAGCCTACTTAAAAGACACATGAAATGTAGCCTCATGTTTCTGCCTCCTCAAGCACCATGCAAATAAGATGATGCTCTTTTCTAATAGAAGTTGTAGATTTCATATATCAAAATTCTGTTTCATGTGAATTCATGAAATATATCTAGAAACTTCTTATATATAAACAGACATCATAACCATTCTTATACTATGACAAATACAAAAATATATAGATTGGTTATAAAGTTTTTATAAATTCAGTTTAAATAGTCTTGTAATGAATAATTTTTCTGGTATTTAATGTTACACCGTTATTGCAATAAACACATCTAGCACAGCAAACTATCGTTAGTTGTTTTATAAGGTTTTCCTCGGGATTGATAAAATATGCCATTATTTGTGAAATCCTCATGCACTTTTCAAAAGAGATTTTTCACAAACTTTTTTTTTTCTTACTTGAGAAGCACAGCAATGATGAGACATGCTGTAAGAATCCCTGTTGATATCAAGAAAAGTATAATGATAAAAAAAAGGGAAGAAAACAAGAAAATCTTACACGTGTAGACATGGATTTTGCTACAGATCTATGTGTCCCTATATCAGGAGTATAATCATACAATATCTCTGGAAAAAAACCCATGCATCACCAGCGCTTTGCAAACCACAGCTATCCTCAGTGTAAAGGAGACTGTGAGAAGTACTTGAGGAAGTGTATCCCAATGAAAAATACCAATGGTAGAACACAAGTCTGTTTAACTGAAATTGATACTCTCTGAATGAGAACCAACCCACCCAGCTGGAATCTTAGGTGCTTATACTAGAATAGCTTCATTGAGCACCCAAAATGTCAATGCAGGATAAACACCCAAATTGAACAGAATGAATACCACATACTGCTTTTACAAATCCGGGGTGCGGGGGAGGGTAGAAAAAAGAAAAAAACAAGAGTTAAAAAGCATTAATGAGTGCTAATTTATCAATAAAATTGAGTTTGGTTGGTGAAGTATTAGAGGAAAGCAAAATGGCAAATCTTTTTGTGTACATTGCAACTTCTAGTAGTCTGAAGCTCTTTCAAGGTTTCTGTACAGGCATTTTTACTTCATTCTGCCTATTACTACATTTGAAAACATGTTACTTTGCCCCAGGTTGGCCTTTTTTCAGCTTAGCATTTCAGTGTCTATCTGAACCATATTCATTCTCTTCGCACCATTCCAGTGCCTCTGGAGCTCAGTGTTTCCCTGCGTGACCGAAAATGGGTTTCTTCACATTATCAAAGTAGCTTAATAGCTTTACATGGAATTCCATCCACTAAAAAGCCTCGTTAAGGTAAACTTTAGCTAACAACAAACTTCTTTCCCACACTATGTTATTTTTACTTCTTTCTGCACCACAGATAATCAAGAGGATATATTCTTGTTCTATATCTGTGGAATATCTCTTTGCCTAGAAGCATAACTTTTCTACCAAATCTACGCTTACTCTCTTCTCGGCGTTCTGAATCATTATCATATCCAGCATGAGAGAAGATCTAAAACAATAAATTGTGTTATATATGCACAATGCTCACACTGAAATAATCTTCTCCTATGATCAGATTTCTTACAGAAAGGTTATGCAGAGCAAAACATAATGAATTACATTAGGAAAAAATGTAATTGATTACTTCCAGAAAATAAAAATAATGTTTTCTTATCAGGCTTCATAAACTATGAAAAAGACTTTTATATGTGGCTAGTATTTCTTCACTCACAACCTGGCATAACAGCTCTGTAAAGAAGGATCAGGTTTATGAAGAAAATAAACTTTTTCCATCTGATGTGCCTACTGCAGTGTCTTAAATAGGAAAATCTCCTGGGGATGTGCTAGTTTCTCTTTTCACCTAACAGTGACAAATTACAGATGCGAAAACTGCTGATGCTCCCAAATATTGTAAATCTGTAGCTATGAGTTACTGCTATATATGCCCTTAGTTAAAAGCAGCCTGAATGGCAGAGGATAACATTCAGTTCAATGCATTAGCTGCATCAAGCTAATTTCTCTCTGTACTTTGCACTTGATAAATTACAGCTTCTAAATCTGAATGAACCGCTTAAGCTACCTCTGACTACATGTCACGACTCCTTGACACTCAAGATATATTACTTCAAAGATTTTTCTGTGGTTATAGATCAAAAATAAATAACTCTATCTCATTTAGTTAAATAAAGTGAGTATCTATATAAATCAAGAGTCCTCTCATGCTTTCAGGACACAAGCTGGCAAGGCATATATAGCCCTTTATGATCAGAGTTTGTTAAGTTCATACACTCAAAACAAGCATGTCTTGGGAAATACATAAATATGTATTCTATTTGGAAAATATTCGATATCACACAAACCTGTCAATAAGCAGCAAATCAAGTTTGTGAACAGGTGAAACAATGTGCTTAAGCCATGATTAGTGTTGATGGCAACAAGACAATCACTGACATTTTCTGTGCTCAGTGCTAGGCAGCAAACTCTAACTCTCTCAGCTCTCAGTACATAAGACAGCTTTAGCCTTGAGAGAGAGCACTTCTAGCCCATTCATTCCCAACAGCATATTTCTAAATCACATTGAAAATGAATCATAAGGGACTTTGGTTTTCTTTAAGGAGGAATTGGAAACTAACAGAATTCTTGGGAGACACATGGCTGCATTGTCTCGCCTTGCATCACTTCACTGCCATCTTCAATGAACAGGTAAAAAAAGAGTAAAGCAAAAGTAGTCCTAGGTTCTGTAACAGTTGGGAAACAGAACAAAGGTGTGGATAAGGTGGAGCAATGTTAGTTTGTATGAGTGAATGGCTTGCGATAACCTTTGACATGCATTTCCATATTTTTCATTTCCACATCTCTAATTTTCTTTTTGTTCTTTGCATCGAATGACATTGTTTTTAACGTAATTTTAACTCATAATTGGCTATGCAAATACATAATTACTGTCACCTAATCACATAATTAGTGCATATATATTTACATAATTGCAATACTTTATTAGAAAGTGTAGTTACAGTGTTAATGGAATTATACTTAATGACACCCTAAAAGTCTCCATGAAATTCTGTGGGAAAGAGACAGACAAAGCCCACAATAAACAGCGTTCAAAGTCTTATGCCTTAACTCTCAGTGTTATATCACCAAGTAGACATTAATTTCAGTATTATAAATAGAGATTGGCCAAGCTTGATATCAGTTTTAGAAGTCCAGACCTGAACTGTAAAAGTTTGAGATAAAAATAACTTAATTTCATCTATTTATTTTACTAGGGCTTACACTTTCAAGGTGGAAGAACAGTAATCACTCTTTACATATAGCTCTAGGAGATTCTGCCCTTAGTATCTCAACACAACCCAATAAGACAAATTGAACTCTGCAAAGACCTCCTAAGTAGAAGAATCTAATAAACTGAGGACTGCTCTGATGGATTATATTGATTGCATTTTATTTCAGAGAGGAACGTAAAATCCTATTGGAAGCCTTGTAATCAGCCCCATCTTTCTTTCACTGTTAATAAATGTTTGACTTCTCAACTCCGGATACTTTCATAGTAGTTTCTTTCCTCCATTGACTTTCAAGCCAAATAAAACAACCTTTGACTTTTACCATTGATTGCTTAAACAGTTACTGAATGAAGTCACACTACAGTTGTCTTTCTGTCTCCTCCTATTTTTTTTCCTGAAAACATAATTGTATGAAATGTGCAACTGTCCTGATTTTCAAAGAATACACTTAGAGAGAAGATGCTCTAAGATTGAAAACAATGTGTGTTCGGGTCATGGGTATTTTTGTGGAAACTGAATTAAGTTTAAGCGTAGCAAGTCATATGACAAACATTATTTTTCCTATTCAAGTATACATGTACAAATATCAATTATATTCAAGCAGAATTTTGTGGTTTATTCCTAAATTTAAAACATTAATTTAAAAACGGTATAATTATACAGAGTATTTAGATGCAGTCAAAATTCTTAGAAGAGCAGGTCGGGCTGAATGTACATAAAATATTGCCCATATGACAGTACTTTCTTTGTTTACATGCCCGTTACAAATATATTAAAGATTATAAAGCAGCATAACTCCTGTGACCTGTTCACTGAAGTGACTATCTGTGCATATCCAAGAATAGTTTATAATGATGGGCTTTGTCTTCAAGGAACCCTATAATTTGGCCACTCCTTTTCTGAAGGATTCTCATCTTACCCTGTGACAAGAAAGATAATCCATCACAGCATTCCTTACTTTCTTACGCAACAGATGGAAGTGCTTGAGTCATGTGTCAGAGACGGAGCAGTTAAAAAGGCATTTCCTGAGAATAACATCCCGACAGCAGGATGTGCTTTCCTCCACTTCTTGAAGAGAGACAACTGATTTTTTGTGTTTGTAGAGATGAAAATCTACAGCTTTATATTCCCTGAGACACATAAAAAGGGAACAGAGTAAAAGTTGGAGAAGATTATACTGTAGTATCTGTACACACTATAAATGGATGCTGAAACTCCAAGTGTATAAGCAGTGGGAGACTGGCAGATGTGCATATATGAGATCAGTGTTTGAATTGGTTTTTTTACGTCATGCAGAGCATGGGACAGGACACTTAACAATGCAAATATTTATTTAGCAGATGAAATGATAAGATTCAGGCTTCAGCAATATGAGTCTTTTTGACTACTTATGCACACCTGCACACCAATCACCCAACGTGTGATTTGAACTGTGCCTCTGGCAGGGTGCAGTATTACACCTGTAGCACAAAAACTGAGAAGATCTGAGGAGAGCCAATGACTCCAGTGACTACTTTGCAAGTGGTGACACCACTGAGAGTATGACTGTACTTTTCCTTCTTCAAATTTGGTACCCTGCATTCTAAAGGCTGCAACATTCATCTGAAAAACAGATCTTTACAGCAGACGGCGTCTCTTCTGACTCTTTCAGCGCGTATAAATGGATTAGCTTTGAAGGAAATAAATATTCTAGATACTAAACTCTCAGTCAAGGATCAGCATAGTGGAGTTGCTCCTGAGAAAAAAAAAGAGGCGGGAGCAGAGGGTGACCACTCACAGACCGTGCAGTGCCCTCCCTGAGGTGGCAGTGGAAGATCCTATCAAAAGTCCCAGACAAGTAGAGGTGGTGAGGCAGGCCCAGGGTCCAGTTTTGGGAGCCCAGGCAGTAACAGCAGGAAGCAGGACAGGAGATGGGACTGGAAGTAAAACTGCCCATAACACCAGTCTGAGGTCCACCCGGTACCCAAGGCCAGACTGGAGATAAGCCTGGAGACAAGGCTACCTCCAGCACCAACCTGCAGACCCTGCAGGGAGGCCAGTCGGAAGGTCAGGATGGAGGGATGGAGCAGGGTGTGGGCTGCCCACAGCAGTGCTCAGATCACGGTGGAACTGGAGATGTGGGGGTCACAGGGAGGGGATTTGTGGGGGGATCCCAGATGTGACTCCTGGGGGAAATCAAGTCTCTTGATGCACTCTGAGGCTTGATTAACTTTTTTTTTAAATCAATGGCATGAATTAAATTTAAACATGCTTTTACTATAGTTTTTGTATTATAATTACTCACCCTTTTTAAAAGTAGTCTATTTATGACATAATACAATCCATGACCTAAATTAAGAACTACATTTACCATAATCAATATTATTTATTTAAGGCTACCATTCAAGCAGCATTTTTTTAAAAAGTAAATGACTGCACTTGAAGCTGTTACCGGTTAAGTACTTGAAGCACAAGTGTGCTGAGATGATAATTCAGCTGAAAACAGCAGCAGCAACCTCTCTTGCCAGACAGAAGGAACGTCTGTTCCACGTGCCCTCCAACTACTCCCGCAGCACTCCTGGGTTACTTCCATAGGATTCCATCATCTCACTGAAGAATATTGGCCAAAAACTTCTTTAATTTGGCCTCAAAAGGCAGTCATAGGCAAAATACTATGCCTCTGGTACCCTCAGAGCTCCTCGAAAAATATCTTGGCACATAATTGCAGCTCTAGGGAAGCATTTCTTGCACCGTGTCTGACAGCATTTTTTGGCTTGTTCAGAAGAAGCACACAGCCTGTGCTCACTAGATGGCAAACCAGACAAGACTAGGAAAGTGGAGGATATTCATAGATTCCAGTGAACACTGGTTCAGCTATCTGAGATCCTAATCACTGGGTGTAGTCCAGTTGATGAAGTTTAAGTCAGGCAACATTGGGTAGCATTTCTTTGAACAAATGTGACATAGTAGGCAGAGATAGAAGAGTGTTACATCAAAAGTAGACCTGGATAATAAGAACCGACCAGCTTTAGGATATACATCTGCATAGTCACTGCAGCTATGGCATTATCATTATGCAGACAGCCAGAAAAAAAATACAAGTATCTTGTTCAACCAGAACCATTTAAGAGATAAATATATCTCTGATTATATTTTTTCTTTGATACCTTACCTTGCTTAATTGCTTAACTCCATGTCAAAAACAAACTCGTATATCGAAAGTGTCAGTATTGCAATTTTTAGTCACGTGCTAAAAATGACTTGCCATTGTTTTACTATTTATTGGTCACAGTGCTACAAATTCAAATTCATGTTATTATTTGAATGTAACAGATTTTACTTTAATGTATACTATATCATTCAAGGAGTCAATGAGGCAGAAGCCATTTACATAATGATTGCATAATTGCACTGACTTTTTTGTGCCATAAGAAAGAATGTTCAACTTAACTATTCACGTCACAAGTAGAATATGAATGCTTCTCAAAAACTGTTTTAACTCACTCAGCATATGTGTATTATGTTGCAGAGGAGAGGACCTGCTCACCTAGGAGAAATAATACCAAGATATATTGTCAGAATATTAAGCAGAAAAGATTATCTTATGGCACGATTTCAAGTGATCACAAAATTTTTCTGGACACAAACAAAATGTAGATGTCTAAGACACAGAGAGATAAGATTAAGAATTATTCCCTTCTGATGTTCTCTAAAGCTGGAGGTAACTGGATCCCACTTTGAACCAAAATTATCTCTACTTGGCCACGCTTGCACAGAAACATATAGACTATTTAGCTTGTGCTTAAGTTTTGCGGCCATTAAGAATGGGAAAATTTCTTGAACTACAACTCCAAACCACATGTAATGCAGATATTTGACATAGCAAAAAACTGCATACCCCTGTAGCAAACACTAACGATGTCGTCATTTCAGGAACATTGCTCTAGGAAAAGGATAGTGTGAGTACCTTTCTCTCAACAGCCTAGTGCCTAGAACAGCTTTTGAGGAAGTGGGAACATGGCTTGCGGTTCTCTTCAGTCTAAAAGACTCATATCTGCAGGTGCTTCAACAAAAATAATCTGAGCAGGTTGGCATAAGGGAAGTGTTTAGCCACATTCTAACTATGGCATTTAAGCTGAGCACTGTAAAAAGGCCAGTCTGACTGCAGCTTTGTGAGAAGGGCAGATTGGCCTCACTGTAGAAAGCGAAAAACTGCAAGTCATGGAAAGGTAACAAAGTCACTTATTTCAATAACATGCAGCTTTTTACAAGCTAACTAGTCACCAGAAATGGCCTAACACTAGCATCAATGATGTGGCTTTTCTAATCATCTAATTTCTATACTGCTGGCTAACCATAACTAAGGAGGTAAGAATTCTTCCAAATTACAGCACTGTCCAACCCAAGAGGAGATCTGCAAAGCAGCATCAGCCAGCCAGCATAGCATTCCAACCGAAATAGTGAACTGAGTCATTGGGTCAGCAGTAGCTAAGAGGACAAAGATGCAATTTCAGCTTCTAATGGCTTGTATCTCCATATGTTCCCTGGTTTGTCAATGCTTTTGTTGTCTTTTGCCAGTGCCCTTGTACAAATACTCTGGAAAATATATTAGGCATAAATGTTTACCACCAGGTGTAGTACATATTTGTCGTATCATACATCATGTATTTTATCTATATCAGATATTTTCTCCTAGGTCTAAATTTGTTCTATTTGGACTTCTAACAGAGCACAGTGCAGTATAACTGTACAATGCAAGCTGTCGTTGCTATTTGCAACCTGCTTTTGTAAGATCAATACTGCTTTTCAACCTCTAGGTATCGGACATGTAAGTCAACTTTGGCCCACACACACATAGGGGAAAATGTTATTCAACCTATAAAATACACAAATAAAACTCAAAAGCAAGCATTCACTTAATTCAATTGACTTTTATTCATAGATCTGAGTGATTCAAGGAGATCTTGGTGACTTTTGAAAATCTCTTGCCTCAGTGTTGTTTCAAAAGTAGATTTAGGAAAAAATCTAAATATTGCCAGAGACAAACAGATAATTTCTTCACCAACATGTGAAAGTCACAATGGAGTAGTTAGGGTGACCTGAGGCAAATGAAAGACAAACAAAAATTTAACAAATATTGAAAAAGCATAAAAGTGTCAGCTTACCAACACCATGACCATGAGATTAGCAGCATATTCTTCTTATTATGCTGACTCGAGTATGTGATTTACTCGAGTATTTGATTTGTCACAATTCTCTTTTGGCGAAAGAGTAAAGTTATTTCAACATAGTACAAGTTTGGCACGTCTCATGTTTTGAGCAGCCAGAACTTGAAGTGTTGGATGTCAATTGACTGTGTATTCATCAAAGATTTGTAAACAAGTTCTAAATCTGCACATTTTACATCTAGCCATGCACAGGAAAAATAACGAGAGCATATGTTTTCGTGTCACAGTGCTCCAGGTCAGAATTTGTAGCAGTATTATTGCATCAGAAAGAATTGTGCCACCAGAGCCGATGGGCACAGATTTAAATATTTCAGAAAGTCTTAGGCTAACACATGCTGCCACCATTATAGTATATCCTGAAAGAACTGTTTCCTCTACTTCTCAAGTCTTCTCTGAGGGATGTTAGAAAAATGCTAACATGGTAAATAGATTCAAGTAATTATTTTCATTCTAACAGAAAACTTCTGCAGATAGCTTAAACAGCTGACTGGCTATCGATGACTGATTTGGCTTTGTTGTTTCTCTGGGTGTAATATATAGAGGATTCATCAGAGGATCTGCCTTAAACTGAAGTTTCAGTTGAAGAGCAGAGTAGGAAAAAAAAAAGACAAAATTAATTGTAAATGCCTCCAGAGGTATGAACTTGAGGTTGAAATTCTTAATCATGTGCAACCTCTCCTCTAAAACTTCCTTGGCACCAGATTCCTGGGCAGTCACTAATTCATTTGATCTTTAAAAAGAGTTTCAGGGCAACCTGAAGCAGGTAAGCTTGTTTCATCTCTGTCCACATTAGGTGAAACTGTAATAAAGAATAGAATTAGCAGGATTATGGAGGATATGACTGAAGTAAGAAAAAATTAAACTTCTTTTCTACATGAAGGTTACACCTCAGAGACCTACTTGAATTCTTTGAAAGAGTTAATGGCATAGAAACAAAAGGTGTCTGGATTCCATATATTCCAAGAGTCTCCATCCTTCTCAGTTTTTTGAAGAAAGTAACCTCTATAGAGTAACAAAGAAAGTCCACACTTTACTAAATATTTAGTTAAATGATAAGAAGCACAGAGCAATCAGTTTTTGCAGTAGAATAGCATTATCAGGGATGTGTGACAATGTTAATTGGCATTTTGTTGATGTTACTCTACAAATAGAGTACCTAATAGAGTTAAATCCAGCCAGGGACATCAAGGGCAACAAGAAAAACTTCTATAGGTATGTCAGTGATAAAAAGAGATCTAGGGAAAATGTAGGCCCTCTCTGGAAGGAAACGGGGGACCTGGCTACCCGGGAATGCTGAGGTTCTCAATGACTTCTTTGCCTCAGTCTTCACTGGCAAGACCTCCAGCTGCACAGCCCAAGTCACAGAAGGCAAAGGCAGGGAACGGGAGAATGAAGAACCGCCCACTGTAGGAGAAGATCAGGTTGGAGACCATCTTAAGAACCTGAAGATAGACAAGTCCATGGGACCTGATGAGGTGCATCTGCAGGTCCTGAGGGAACTGGCAGATGAAGTTGCTAAGCCACTATCCATCATATTTGAGAAGTTGTGACAGTCTGGTGAAGTTCCCACTGACTGGAAAAGGGGAAACATAGCCCCCATCTTTAAAAAGGGAAAAAAAGAAGACCCAGGGAACTACAGACCAGTCAGTCTCACCTCTGTGCCCAGCAAGATCATGGAACAGATCCTCCTGGTGACTATGCTAAGGCACATAGAAAATAAGGAGGTGATTGGTGACAGCCAACATGGCTTCACTAAGGGAAAATCCTGCCTGAACTAATTTGGTGGCCTTCTATGATGAGGTTACAGCACTGATGGATAGGCGAAGAGCAACTGACATTGTCTACCTGGACTCATCGAAAGCATTTGATACTGTCCCACACGACATCCTTGTCTCTAAACTGGAGAGACATGGATTTGACGGATGGACCACTCGGTGGATAAGGAATTGGCTGGATGGTCTCACTCAGAGAGCTGTGGTCAATGGTTCAATGTCCAAGTGGAGGCCAGTGACGAGTGGTGTTCTTAAGGGGTTGGTACTTGGACCAGTGTTATTTAACATCTTTGTTGTTGACGTAGACAGTCAGATCGAGTGCACCCTCAGCAAGTTTGCAGATGACACCAAGTTGTGTGGTGTTGTGGACATGCTGAAGGGAAGGGATGCCATCCAGAGGGACCTTGACAGGCTGGAGAGGTGGGCCTGTGAGAACCTCATGAAGTTCAACAAGGCCAAGTGCAAGGTCCTGCACATGGGTCAGGGCAATCCCAAGCACAAGTACAGGCTGGGTGGAGAATGGATTAAGAGCAGCCCTGAGGAAAAGGACTTGGGAGTGCTGGTGGATGAGAAGTTCAACATGAGCTGGCAATGTGTGCTGGGAGCCCAGAGAGCCAACTGTATCCTGGGCTGCATCCAAAGAAGCGTGGCCAGCAGGTCGAGGAAGGTGATTCTGCCCCTCTACTCAGCTCTCGTGAGACCCCACCTGGAATACTGTGTTCACCTCTGGAGTCCCCAACACAAGAAGGACATGGAGCTGCTGGATCAAGTCCAGAGGAGGGCCACGAAGATGATTCGAGGGCTGGAGCACCTCTGCTATGAAGACAGACTGAGAGAGTTGAGGCTGTTCAGCCTGGAGAAGAGAATGTTCCGGGGTCATATTATAGCAGCTTTCCAGTACTTAAAGGGGGCCTACAGGAAAGCTGGAGAAGGACTTTTTACAAGGGCGTGTAGTGATAGGACAAGGGGCAATGGATTTAAACTGAAGGAGGGAGATTTAGATTAGATATAAGGAAGAATTTTTTTTCATTGAGAGTGGTGAGGCAGTGGAATAGGTTGCTCAGGGAAGTTGTGGATGCCCCATCCCTGGAAGTGTTCAAGGTCAGGTTGGATGAGGCTTTGGGCAACCTGGTGTAGTGGAGGGTTTCCCTGCCCATGGCAGGGGGGTTGGATCTTTGAGGTCCCTTCCATCCCTAATCATTCTGTGATTATATGATTCTATGATTCTAAATCCATGAATGATCAAAAAAAGAGCAACCAGTGTCAAAGTTTTCCAATTAAACACAAAAAAGGCAAGATCCAATGGTGAAAAATGGTAGAAAGACCTAATGTGAGTGACTGGATGACAAAATGGCAAATTTAATTCAAAATTCCTTGATATAAAGTACATGAAGGAATAGATCTTAACTTTGCATATAAAAGGAGCTGACTATTGCCAGTCACGAACGAGATCTTGGGACTAAGATGCATAAAAATGTCAACAAAACATCTGTCAAAGAATCAAGTCAAATGTTGTACATATTTAAAAAAAAAAAAACACAAAAACAAAAAGACAGAGAAAGCCAGAGATCATTATTATAACAGTATACAAATAGATGTTGTGTCTACATCTAGACTACAGAAAATTCTAGTTCTTCGCACCAAAAAAGGCACAAGGATGGTCACAGACATGGAACAGCTTCCATATGAGGAATAGACAGGTTTCTTCAGGCTGAGAGAGACTGTGATAGCAGTCCATAAAACACAGAACAACGCGTGGAAATAGAGTAAGAAGCAATTTTTTCCTGTTTTGTCCAATAAAATACTAGGAAACTTCAAATGGAACGAAGAGGACACAAGCTCAAAAACCAGAAAGGGCATTTCACACAATGCTGCATTAACCCATGGCACTCTAACATATTTTTGTAGATACTAAATATTTTTGTCAACAAAGAAATATCTGGGGGCTATTAAAGAAGTATCACATAAGACTTCTGAAGTCCCAGGGCCATAAACCGAAAGACTGATTTTTTAAGTGTTGCAATATGTTGTATGTTTGCTAATCTTCCTTAGAAATACGTATAAAACTATGAGAACCACAACAATGCCTAGAAGGACATTTGGTCTAATCTAGTATTGTTGTATTATGCTCAAATCAGTTTTACATTTAAAGAATCTTTACTAATATGTCAAACACCTGAAATAAAAAGTAAAAGAATAATAATTAAAAAAAGTTATTCATCTCCAAAATGATGTTTTTTTCATTTTTGTCCTCACCACGTTAAACACTGATTCTTAGAATCATAGAATGGTTAGAGTTGGAAGGGACCTCAAAGATCATCTAGTTCCAACCCCCCTGCCATGGGCAGGGAAACCCTCCACTACACCAGGTTGCCCAAAGCCTCAGCCAACCTGGCCTTGAACACTTCCAGGGATGGGGCATCCACAACTTCTCTGGGCAACCTGTTCCACTGCCTCACCACCCTCAATGAAAAAAATTTCTTCCTTATATCTTATCTAAATCTCCCTCCTTCAGTTTAAATCCATTGCCCCTTGTCCTATCACTACATGCCCTTGTAAAAAGTCCCTCTCCATCTTTCCTGTAGGCTCCCTTTAGGCACTGAAAAGCTGCTATAATATGACCCCGGAGCCTTCTCTTCTCCAGGCTGAACAGCCTCAACTCTCTCAGTCTGTCTTCATAGCAGAGGTGCTCCAGCCCTCGAATTATCTTCGTGGCCCTCCTCTGGACTCGCTCCAGTAGCTCCATGTCCTTCTTGTGTTGGGGACTCCAGAGCTGAACACAGTATTCTAGGTGGGGTCTCACGAGAGCAGAGTAGAGGGGCAGAATCACTTCCCTCGACCTGCTGGCCACACCTCACTTGTGTTGCGAGAACATCTGCTGAAAGCATATCTAACTCCAGATTTTTCATAGTGGTAAATTTTAAAATCTCCTGAGAATTCCTTAATCATGTGACGTCCAGCCAAATTTGAGGAATTTGAAGCTACCTATGCTTATTTACCAACTAAATGCTATTCCCATCATAATCAATACCACAAACATGTACAGATAAAAAGTAGAGGACAAAATCCACCAGACTGCACCGTGTCAACTGTAGCCAGGGATTGTCCTGGTCCTCCGAAGAAATTCTATTCTTTATTGAATCCTAAGATTGTCAGTAATACTGTGAACTAGAACAAAATTGAGTGTTTTTTTAATAGGCTATGTCAAATAGAATTAATTCATCATAAACTTATTTCACATTGACAACAAAACATCCCTTCAATCATTTTCAGACTTTCTGCTGTTTGGAGTAAAACAGAGAGAAAAGACTGCAAACACTAAGTATGTAAGCCATCTAAATCTTCCAGTTATGAGAAATCTGAGGATCTTGTCTTGCCATAATAAAAATCCTTTTACCTATCACTAGCATGTGCATTGATCATCCTGCTTTCCTCATTAATCATAATAAATTTCAATGACCAATGAGTCATGACGCACAGCATATTTCTATTCATCTTCCATGCCAAGGCATGGTTTGAGTTTTGGGCATGAAGTACATGGCTCCTTTTATCACTTTATTTAGTCATATCTTCCAAGTCTCTCCTATGAGTTTTTATTTTTACTATCATATAGTAGCAACTAGATAAAAAGACAAAACTATTTTCTTTGTTTTTCTGCTTTGTCTTTCTTGAGCATTAAAACTGACTTTCAATACAGCTTACATCTTCAAAATTAGTAGAGCTGGAACCATAAAGCCAAGGTTCTCCCAGTTCTCCAATAGCAGTTATAACACTTTAATGTGTGCAAGACCTGGAAACCGGAAGTGACAGCTGTGTAGTTAAAGCATCTTGACCAATAAAGACTAAAGTTCATAAAGGAATGAATACTTCATATCTCCTGGCTGTAGCTCCAGTACTGCAGTAGCTTTAGAATAAATTTTAAAATGAAACATTTTACAATCTGAATATAAAAATATCCAAGGTGATTTGCTTTTCCTCTACAGATGTACCTGTAGGAGATACATCTCCTGCAGCTGTTAATGCCAGGCTTCTTGGTGTTGCAGGCAAACCTTTGTTCTCAAAAAGATGAGAAGCTGGCACTGTGCCCTCCAGCCACAGGCTGGGGAGAAGGAGAGGAAGGACAAACTGTTCGGGACAGACTATTCCATCTGTCAAGGGAGCCAGGAGCCGGGGTGACAGCAAGGTTGGATGGGCATGACCCACACCCTGTCCCACAGCCCCCAAACGAGATGAGCAGAGCATGTCAGCTATGGTCACCAATGTCAACCAAGATCCCAATGATCTCCATAGAAGTTGATGGTGACAAGGAAGGTCTGAGGTCCAGTCAAGGAGTCATGGTCAGAATCAGCAAGGTCAGTGGACACTGTCACAGGCATTTGCGCCAGCAAGAACCATGGACACAAGCATGGTGCATGGGCACTGTATCTTAGGCAAGGACCAAGGATGAGGGTCTGAGCTGATACACAGCTCACAGTTGAAAGAGGAGCCCCCATGTGCCTCCAGGTCAAGCTGCCTTTCTCTGCAGGAATCTGCCCTTCCTCCAGTTGTCTTTAAAAGCAAAATATACATAGTCAGGGCTCAACTGTGAATGTGACTCACGGTTTTCCCTGCTGCTAAATTCCTAGAGCCATTCCTGGGCATGATTTCGGCTCAGGTCATACAGCATTGGTGTGTCCCAGTCAATGGCCACACAGAGTTTAGGGGCTAGTTTAGGGTCACGTAGGCCAATGACCGTTCCCCACAGCCTCTAACTTAGGTGGTTTACTGGTTTGGGGAGGAGGAAAGGAAAGAGGATATAGTTGCACAGACAGAAGCTAAGCTGTGCCTGTCAGATCCATGGCCAAAAAAACAGATCCTGGCCCTGTTTTCCCTTCAGCATAAACATCTACAATTTTCTTATTTTTTTTTGTAAAGTGTCAAGAAGCGACATTTCAGGGTACGAAAATAACATCAATACGAGGTTTTGGATAGCAGCCTTACAGGCAATGGTTTGGGATTGTTGTTTTTTTTCTGACATGCTTTTTCTAGCAATGAGGGCATAAATCCTACAAATTCTTATCTCAGCTGCATTAGGGAGGGCTTACAATGAGAGCTAATGGATGCAGTCCCAGGAATCTAGGTCTGCAAGCAGTCCGTATGTAGTCCACCCGCGTATAGCAGCCCACCTTCTGGCTTGCTCTTCATCAGGAGTCAAACTGGTTTTGTGGGACTCAGAGCCCTCAATAACATAGAATCATGGTTAGCTTCTTATTCCATCTGTTATATGAGGCCTCGAAGTTTTCTATCCTTTGAGCCTTACAGAGAGCTGCAGAGACTGTCAAACAGAAATTTTACTGTAGCATAAGCATTTGAAGATCATTTTAGATATCTCTGAGAGGGTAAATTCTGCCAGATTTGCACTGTATTAGTTTACAAGAAAAAATAAGTAGAATTTTGATAGGCAGTGCATTAGTAGACACCTATATTTCTGTTTAATATTACCGTGCTTTTAAATAAGAGCATTTATAGGGCTCAGATTGTGAGCATTTAGATGTATACAATTGGATATGAATTAATAGAAATCATAGACCTGGTCATTTTTTTTTTTGCTTGAAAGCTACCAATGCAATCTGTTCACTATCTCTCAGAGTGAAAATAGATGTGGAAAATATAGCTTTTAACAATTTTTGTTCTTTTAATTGAAAACTCAAATACATTAAGTTTCCTGTATGTGGCAATATGTTGAAAAATATTGATGCTTATAATCAGTGTCTTGCAATCTGGAATTTTTTTCTAACAAAAAAAAATTAAAACTGCAGAGTAAAATCAGGTTTACTGCCCAGTAAGAAACAAGATACTTAAATCAGGTAGATTTATGATCAGTTAGGAGACAACATGAATTTCAAGGATACTGAAAGATTTATTCCAGTGAAATATACACTTTACCATTATTACCATCACAGGAAAATCATTAGAATGCTCAATATATCAGATGCTAAAAAGAACAAAATCGTAGACCAAGTGAGCATGCGATCTACAACAAAAGCAAAATATATAAAATTTGGAAAATGGGAAAACAGAAGTAAAGCCTAGAAATTCAACAGTGTGATAGTTTGATGTGTGGGGGGGTGTTCTGGTGGCAGGGGAGGGGATTTGCTCCCTGTGCCACCAGATCTGAGTCCCATCCCCCCCCCGGGGGAGTTGAGCCAAATCGGCGCCTCTGCGAATTGCCCTATTTAAGTTGAGACAAAGGGGCGGGAAGGGGCTTTTTGCTCAGGAGCGAGGAGAGAGCAGGAGGGCGCTGCCCTCGCTCCCGGCTCCCGGCCGGGCGACTGCCCGGGCCCGGGCCGGCGCCATGTGCTCAAGATGGCGCCGGGGGAGCCGCATGGGGGGCTCGGGAAGCGCCCCACTCCCGGGGTGCCCGCCGGGCCGAGCTCCTCTAGAGGAGATTAAGATCTAAGAGAAAACAACCACAACGACCAGGTCAGTTAAGGATGGAGCAGGAGGAGGTGTGCTGGAGCTGAGGCTTCCCTTGCAAATCGGTGTGAGACGGCAGGCAGCCCCCCTGCAACCAGGGTGTACTCGGCGGAGCAGAGACCCACTCGCGGCCCGTGGAGAAACCCACATCGGGAAGGAGATGCCTGAGCCCAGGAGAGGTCGTGGAGCAGGGGATGCGCGACCAGGTACTGTTAATAATGGGGCATGGAAATGCATGACGAGGTCGTGGAGGCATCTGGAATCTGTGGGGACAGCCCACGTCGACGCGAGTGGCAGCAGCTCCCTAAGAGGCCGAGACTGGTAAAGCCCGAACTGGTACAATCCATGGGGAAGGATTGCAATCCTGCGGGCGGGACTTACGCTGGAAAAGTTTGGGGACTTTTTTCTTCATGAGTAGGGGATCCACCGAAGCAAGGGAAAAATGGTGTAAAGACTCCTCCTCCTTTAAGAAAGGAGTGGCAGTTAACAACATGGATGAACTGACCTGCACTCCCCATTCCCTGTCCCCCTGCGCCGCTGGGGGGGGAGGTTGAGCCAGGAACGAAAGGAAACGGGGTGGGGAGGTGTTGTTTTAAGATCTGGCCTTGTTTTTCTCTTTTCTCCTCTCAAGTAACCGGTTTTGTTCCCTTGTGTCTCTTGTTTAGTAACTGTTAATAAATTGTTTTGTTTTATGAAGAAAGCCTGAGTCATGTTTTGCCCGGGACCATGTTTGGTGGGTGCTCCCTTTCGGTTCTTGTCTCGACCCTCAGTCCAAAAACCACGACAAACAGTATCATATTAATTTACATACACCATTTGACGTATTTTGTAATAAATATATGTTTGTATATTGGGTCGGGACAAACCCAAGCACAAATACAGGGTGGATGGAGAATAGATTGAGAGTAGCCTGGAGGAGAAGGACTTGGGAGTGCTGGTTGATGAGAAGCTCAACATGAGCCAGAAATGTGCACTGACAGCCCAGAAAGCCAACTGTATCCTGGACTGCATCCAAAGAAGTGTGGCCAGCAGGTTGAGGGAAATGATTCTGCCCCTCTACTCTTCTCTTGTGAGACCCCACCTGGAGTACTGTGTTCAGCTCTGAGGCCTCCAACATAAGAAGGACATGGAGCTGTTGGAGCGGGTCCAGGGCCAGAGAGAGGGCCACGAAGATGATCAGATGATGGGAGCACCTCTCCTACGAAGACAGGCTGAGAGAGTTGGGATTGTTAAGCCTAGAAGAAGAGAGACCAGGGAGACCTTCTAGCAGCCTTCCAGTACCTAAAGGCGGCCTCCAAGAAAGCTGGAGAGAGACTTTCTACAAGGATGTGTAGTGATAGGACAAGTGATAATGGCTTTAAACTGAAAGAGGGTAAATTTAGATTAGAGATCAAGAAGAAACTTTTTACAATGAGGGTGGTGAGGCAGTAGAACATGTTGCCCAGAGAAGTTGTGGATGCTCCATCCCTGGTAGCGTTCAAGGCCAGCTTGGCTGAGGCTTTGGGCAACCTGGTGTAGTGGAGGGTATCCCTGCCCATGGCAGGGGGGTTGGAACTAGATGATCTTTGAGGTCCCTTCTAACACAAACCATCCTATGATTCTATGATTCTATGATTCTATGATTCTATGATTCTATGCACAAACAGCATAGGATCCTTCTCTGAATTAATTGCCAACCAGTTTTCAAAATCTAAATAGCTTTACACTATTTGGGTGTTTTCTAGTAAATATCTCATCAAAATCTCAACCTATTTGATAAAATTGAACCCTAATATTTCATTCCTATTTTTCAGTCCTAAGATAAGATGTACTGAAACACATAGAAGGTCTATCCCAGTCCAGTAAATTTCCAACAGTAGATGCTTAAAGAAAGCCTAGAAAAACAGTGTAGGTACATTTTTTCTTCCCTTGCATCCTTTCTGCATCATTATACACTAGTAGCTTTTAGACTACAGTTATCAATGGATAGAGCACCTAGAACATCAGCTTCAGAGATCCCTCTTAGAAGACTATTCACGCTATATGGAAGAGTAATCAAGTATATTTTTGCTTATTTTGTCATTATATAAACTCAATTCAGTTTTTAAATTCTTTTTATTAACTAATTAAAAAAAATAAAACTAGAGCATTACTGACAGTAATAAAACCTTAGATTCACTAAAACGCATGTATTACTGTCATGGTTTGAAGTGGGGGGGGAGGTCTGGGTGGCAGAAGCTGCCCATCACACCGGACTCCCATCCCCCTCGGGGCTTGAGCCAATCGGTGCCTCTGCGAATTGCCCTATTTACGTCGGATAAAGGAACTGGAAAGCTGTGCCTTTGCCCAGGGGCGAGGAGAAGGGAGAGGGGGGCACGGCCCCCGCTCCCGGCTCCTGGCCGGGCCGGGCCCAGCCGGTGCCCGCTCCGTGCCGGTGCCCGCCCCGTCGAGGATGGCGGCGGCAGAGGCACTGGGGGAACTCGGGGAGAGCCCCGCTGCCGGGGTGCCCACCGGGCCGAGTTCACCCAGAAAGGACTGAAATCTAAGAGAAACGGCCACACAGATAAGAGGTCAGCGAAGATGGGACGGAACAACGTGTGCCGCGGCTGAGTCCCCCTTGCCAGCAGCCCCTTTGCAAACAGTCCTCGGTGGAGCAAGCAGGGACCCACTCGCAGCCCGTGGAGGACCCACGTCAAGAAGAGATGCCAGAGCCTGAGCACGGTTCGCATCTAGAGTCAGTGGGATGACCCCCGCCGATGGGGAGGTGTTTCGTTAAACATGCCTGATGCCTGAGCCTGAGACTGTTGTGAATCATGGGCGCAGGTTGAGGCGCATTTACGCATTTTGCATTTACGCATCTAAGTCTGTACGGAGGCGCATTTAAGGTCGATATGACGACCCACGCCGGAGCGCATTTAAAGTTTGTTGATGACCCACGTCAGAGCGAGTGGCTACAGCTCCTTAAAGGTCCAGGACTGGTAAAGCCCGCACTTGGGCAAATCCGGTGGGGTAAGGATTTGCCCCCCAGCGGGTAGGATTCACGCTTTCGCCGTGAGTAGGGGATCCACTGGATCAAGGGACAATGGTGTAAGGACTCCTTTTCCTTTAAGAGAAGCGGCAGTAACAACTTGGAATGAACTGAGCTGCACTCCCCCATTCCCTGCCCCCTGCGCCGCTGGGGGGAGGAGGTAGAGCCGGGAAGAAGAGGCAAAGGGGGGAGTGGTGTTGTTTTTAAGACCTGGCCTTGTTTTCTTGTTATCCTCTTAAGTAACAGTTTTTGTTTGCTTTTCTCTTTGTAGGTAGCTGTTAATAAATAGTTTTGCATTAAGAAAAAAGCCTCTTTTGCCCGGGACCGTGGTTGGTGGGTGCTCCTCTGTTCCTGTCTCAATCCTCAGCTCTTTTATTACATTTTTCTCCTCTCCATTTTACTGGAGTGGGAGAGCTGCGTGGGGTTTAGTTGCTGGATCGGCCTAACCCACGACAATTACCGAACATTTTGTTAACACTTCTGTGCACGCATATATATTTTGCTACATAGTCAACTATTAAAGTTTTCCTCACAGGAACAGATGATTTAAATAGAATTAATAACAAGTCCTGAGTTATTTGCATACTTCTTAGATAACTTTAATTATTCTTCAAGCAGAATAAAGGTCCATAGAATGGGATGCATATTCTCCTTCATTAAAAACATTGAAAACAAAAATCCCATCGCAACAACAGGCAAATAGCAATTCCTGAACTTACTGTAAACCAATATCTCTTTGTGTTTCAATAATCAGGCATACATTTGGTGTAACTTCTGTACTGTGGATTTTGTTATACAGCAACAGTAGACAAAAAACAAATCCTCTTGATCGTCCACTAAGATTGTTGCCAGAAAATAAGTTGTGTGATAGATAAATTAAGACTGAAACGTAAGTGCAAAGATGAAAGGACGGTTCTATGCTTAAGACGTGTATGTTATGTAGGACTTCGAAACTTTACATTTAAAACCTAGCTCAGCAGCAAGGCTCCTGTGTGACCTTGAGCAACTAACTTTGAGCCTAATTCTATGAAAAACACTGGAGTCATTATCAGAGCCACAATGCTTTGTGAGAGAACTGACTGAAAAGTGTATCAAATGTTGTGCTTTTCTGAAATTAAGGGCAGTGAGGACCAAAACGGAAAATGGTGAGTGAACACGACACCATACTCAAGAGACCTCCTGGATCATTAGCTCTAGTCATCTGCTAATGAAAGCAACCGACAACACAACCTTTTTTATAAACTGCCACAGTTCCACTGAAACAAATCAAGATTTTGCCTTCTTTCTTGTAGAAGGCTGTTCCACAGCATTCATCATTCATGAAAATTTCAAGTTTCTTCTAACTTCCCATTTAAATTAATTTATGTCTTTATGCCAACACTAATTGAGCTCAAATACATCTGTTCCCTTCCCCCCACTAGTGATTAATTACCTTTTTCAATCTCCATTTTGCAAGACTCAGTGAGAGTGCCTCCTTTCCCAGCCTCTCCTCAAATAGTTTCCAGACATTCAACAATCTTTCTTTCCACCTGTTCCAATTTCATAAATGTACGTTTCTCAGTTCTGAGCACCAACGCTCAGAGGCCTTACGAGAGAAGTACCTCTCTACCTCCACTAGAAATACTTCCCTCAAAATTTGGTCAGGTGGCATTTGCTCTTTTCATGACCACATATGTGCACGTTTTATTCTGTCTTGTATTGATAAAGAGCCATTACCTTAACAAATTTCAATCCCTAATTCATGACCACATTTCCCATGCTACTAATACTCTTTCCTGATAAAACTATTACTCTCAGTTCTCATGGTCATTCAGTTTTCCTACCAAATTATATTCTGATTCTCCTTTCTGTTAAGGTCATTTTCTGACCTTAGTCATTTTTACTAGCGTGTGTCTATTTCTGCCCATTTTATTTATGACAATGTTAAACAAAATGGTCTGAAGACAGATCTTTGGGAAATTTCTATGTAATGACTTCCTTCCAACCCAACAGTTCCCCTTTCAGCTTCACCCAACATAGCCTTTTTTTATCCAGATCTTCACACAAATAATAGTATTTATATTAATCCTCAGCTTCTGCTGTTGAGCTAATAACCTCTCATGAAGCACTATATTCAAAGACTGCATTGTATTCTAGATAGATGAGATCTGCTGCAGTTCACTTGTCTGGAAAATCAGTTATCTTCTCTTAGGAAAGTATCACATTAGCCTTGCACATTCTGTATTTGGTAAAACCATGTTGTACCTTACCTCATTTTTATTTACTTCCACATCTCAAGCTCTTCTGCACTACTGTAACTGTTCCAAAATGTTGTGTATTGTGAGGGCTATATTAACAAGTCTGTCACTGGTAAATCACTCTTTTGTTTTCTTAAATGTACACACATATATTTCTTATTTTCTAGTCATGCTGATCGCTTCCCATTCCACAGATACTACAATATTCTTGAGAGTAAATGAACAATTTTACATGCAAACTTCTTCCATTCTCCAGCCTAGAGACCATCCAGTCCCAAACACAGAAGAATGACTCTAAATCAGGTATGTAAAATAGATCTTCTACTGAAAATTTGTTCTTGACTATTGATGGTGAGTACTGTACTTATCCTCAAAATAGGTATACTTTCTCTGCAAAAGATTTAATCTATCTATAAACAAGAAAATAGATGATAAAATAAGTCATTTTATGTCTGAATACATCTCTGAAGTTTCCAAATTCTCATGTATAAAGGATGTCAGAAATGTTTCTCAAATGGCTTGAATAATTATTTGAGCTTTGAAGAAAATACTTCACAAAAACTGAATAAGCTCAGTCTATGCATTATTTAAAAAAAAAACAAACAACACAAAACAAAACCAAAACAAACAAACAAAATCAACAAAACAAAAACACCAACAAAAAACAAACCACTTAGAGGAAATTTGATAACAGCATCGAAGTACAGGAAGAACTTCAGACATTGAAATATTTAAGTAAAGTAAAAAATGGCAGTGACTAAAAGTCAAAGCAGATTAATTTAAATTAGAAACAAGATGCGTATTTTCAACAATGAAGGTGGTTAGCAAATGGAACAAAGCCTCAAGAGAGGCAATGAATTTTCTGTCTCTTAACGTCATCAAATCAGAGGCCTCTTGGTATGACAGAGCATAGGAGCCCTGGCTTTATCAGCATGCTAAAATGAGTATACAGCTCTGGAGTCTCTAATCATGATAGCACATTCCTAGCACCAGGGCTGGTGAGTTCTGTCACACGTTTGGAGAGCTGGCAAGGACAGCTGTAGTGACCAGCACTCTCCAAGAGATGCACCTATCTAAAAATGCTGCAGATGATACTAAAGAAAATTGCTCAAGAAAATCAAGGTAGAAGAAATTTCAGTCCAGGTGGCATAGGAGCATTTCTCCTTAAAATTTCTAGATAAACTTCTGAAAACATATGGCAAAACAGCACTTGTCTTGAATTAAATATACAATAACACACTTATTAAATATACGAAAAGCTGAAAGGTCGGAGATTGCCAGCACTGATGGAAGAAAACAAAACAAACAATGCAATCTCAGCTAAGTGTTTCAGGAACAAAAAATCCAGTGAAGTATGGGTATCTCAGAAACAGCATTATAACAAATTAAATGTGCTTGGAGAGAGACTTTTTACACGGGTATATAGTGATAAGACAAGGAGTAATGGTTTTAAACTGAAAGAGAGTAGATTTAGATTAGATATAAGGAAGAAATTTTTCACTCAGAGGGTGGTGAGGCACTGGAATAGGTTGCCCAGAGAAGTTGTAGATGCCCCATCCCTGGAAGTGTTCAAGGCCAGGTTGGATAAGGCTTTGGGCAACCTGGTGTAGTGGAGGGTGTCCCTGCCCATGGCAGTGGGATTGGAACTAGATGATCTTTGAGGTCCCTTCTAACCCAAACTATTCTATGATTCTATGATTCTATGCTTGAAATAAAGCACCAGAGAGCATGAAGGAAATCAAAACTGAGATCTTTATGAAATACAGGTCCTTCATGTATCAGAAACTACATACAGTTTTTTAAAAGGCTTTAAAAATCACAGTGCATATCACCAATGTCACTAAAGAAGAGTGACGTTCTGTTGTCAACCTGAGCGGTACTCCAGACCACAGAGATGTGATAGAAAAAGAACTCCATCTACAGATACATTTCAGTCCATATGACTACCTGTGTGCACTTAAGAAGCCACACCTTTTCTGTTGTATAAGGAAGCAGAGGATTACCTATCATAACTTTAACTCATGCACCCACCCGAACAATTCTTGGGCATAGTTCAGTAGTGTGAGACAGAGATTATTTCTAGCCGGGGATCATTCTCAATTGATAGTCTGGAGGCAGACAACCTGCTTTGGACCAACAGATTCTGGCAGTTGGACACAGACTTTTCCATGCCAGTTTGTCCTGGTATCTTTTCCTTAGTGTTCAAGGGACACCTTCATTTCACTGCAGACAACTAAAGACTTTGCTAATTGCTTCTAGTTCCTTTTCTGCTAAAAGATAATAAATAAGATTCAGCCAGTCTCAGATATAAACATCTTTAAAACACAAAGAGAGTTCAGAGTAACATCTGAACTGCACAGAAATAGCTGTTCTCTGAAGCAAAAAGCAGTATAAATATAAAGACACAAGTAACAGAGAACTCAGAAAACAGACTAAACAAGAAATTGCTACATTTTAATATAAATCAATCTAATAAATGCAAGTAAATTTTCTGTACTATTACAAGAAATACTGATGAGAATGCAAGATCTAAGATATGTAGGAGGTGTGTACATTTATGTGAAATAATAAAAGATTACCAAACTATTATTTGCACTTTATTATGCTAAGGGAATGTCAAATATCTGATATGCTTAATACCTGAATCAACATCTTGAACACTCAGAGGGATATACTGAAAGCAGTAACAGATTTAGTGATCATTTTGATGTTGTGGTTTAGGTTCCATCTGTTGATTTTCTTCCCTGATTGCTCTTTTAGTTATTTGAAAAATATTCTGAAGTTCAAGTTAGATACTTCTAAAATATGTTCAAATATTCTAATTAGAAGTTAATCACTTTAATCACATACAAAAATATCTCCTCTATTAAAGCGGCGCTGTATCAGTGGCAATACCTTTATTGTTTTTCAGTTCTTTACTCTGTCATGCACCGCAGTTTTTACTCAACACACAGAGGTTTTCCAATGGTGGAGTTTAGTGTTTGGGACAAAGAAGGCAACACACTGTTGCTAAGACTTTACCCGAAAGTGGTAAGACTCCATTAGACAGTCAGCAGAACGTGATCTCCCCGTTTTTTTACCCCTGCAAAGTACATTGCTGTGGCTGCTGCCCAGCTCTGATGGGATAATGCACAGCTCGGTGAGCAGCAAACACTAGAGCAGGGCCCTTCCTGGCAGGAGTCTATCAGCAGTTCCATCTCTCTAATTCAAGAGAACTTGACATTGAATGTGTCTAGCTCATCCATAGTATAGTAAACAGTGCCAAGTCATAGATTTGAGCCTTATTTTGCAGTCATCCATACTGTTTAATTTTTAGCAGGCTTCCTCATGTAGATACGGCACATGCCATGCCAGGCACTGGGGAATATCTTCTGAAACAGCAGGGGCCAAAGGTTAATCAAGGGGCTGGAAAATAAAACTTATGAGGAGCGGCTGAGGGAGTTGGGGCTGTTTAGCCTGGAGAAGAGGAGGCTGAGGGGAGACCTGATTACAGCCTACAAATACTTGAGAACAGATGGTGGGAAGGTAGGGGAAGGGCTCTTTACATTAGTGTTGGGTGATAGAACAAGAGGAAATGGGTATAAGCTTAGTCAGGGGAGATTCAGGTTGGATGTTAGGAAGTATTTCTTCTCTGAAAGGGTTGTCAGCCACTGGAATAGGCTGCCCAGGGAGGTGGTTGAGTCCCCATCCCTGGATGTGTTTAAGAATAGGGTGGATGATCTACTTGGGGATATGGTTTAATGGGGATTAGGGATGGTTGGACTCGATGATCTCTAAGGTCTTTTCCAACCTAGAAATCTATGAAATCTATGAAATCTATGAATCTTTCACAAGAGACAGAACAGATGAACTCACCCTGTTTTGGGAGGAAAAGGTTTTAGCCATAGAGGTGTAAGCTTGACCACAACGCTTAGTCTTAGGGGTAGAGAACAATCCCTGCCACACTCTATCCACTAGTTTAAGTGCAGTCGTACTGTTTATAGCAGTAGCAGGTCGACAAGAGGGAAGATGTAGCCTCACAGCAACAAGGAAAAGTTCTCTGCATGTTTCCTGTATGACTGCCACATTGCAGCTCCATTCATCAGTTTGCTGCTGCTGTCCTTCAACCCATCACACCTTCTTCGTGCCAAGGTCTCTGGCAGCCGGTCTAAGCATAACCACTATTCACCAGGACATGCTGGCAATATATGCAGAAAAGTAATCAGAGGGCCAAACAGCTGTAAATTTATGTGTAGGTGTAACATAACAGGAGAGAACAGGTGCTTCCATTGCTTCAGACCACTGTTTTAGCATAGTGCTACACTGGATGATCTGGTCAGACACAGCACTACCACAATCATCATTCTTCATCAAGTGTTTTCAATATAACACTCGTGATGGTGGTTGATGCATCCCTCTATCTAAAAGCATTAAGCTGACGCAAGAATAATACAAGAGGAGTGGACCATCCAAGACTGCTGAGGAGAGCAGGTAAACAGTCACACATGTCAAGACACCTTTGTTATAAAAATCTCTGTTGAAAGAAAAATAAAGAAAGAGAGAGAACTGGCCGCTAGGTTCTTACATCTCCCACAGCAGAAGACAGCACCAGGCCAAGGGTGAGTTCTGATGTGGTTGATGGAGTGAGCAGGAGTATTCAGTACCAACATAAAACTTAAAGCTCACTATATTTTCTAAATCTGGGCAATAATTGTATATTTATTAAAGTCTTACAGTGTCAACCTCTGCAGCTGTTCCTCTGCAGCTGTTCTTCAACTCTGCAGTTCAGTGACTTCTACTGTAGCTTACTTAACTGCAAAAGTTAAAAGAAAGGAGGTTGTTAACAGTGCAAGTCAGGCGGATGCTGCTGCTTCACTCACTAATAAAGTAGACCATTCTCATCCCTGAGTCTAGTAACAAAAAGATCAAGAAAAAACAACAACAACAACAAAATCCAAAACTTATGAAGTGAGTCTGAAGACGAAAGCAGTTTACATACAGCTTCAGCAGTAACTGGAGATGAGCTTTTGACAGAGGCACAGAATTATAACGAGCAGACTGTTTTCCTTAGCCAAGGATGCAGCTGACAGAGCTCACTCAAATTAACAAAACCTTGTAGGGAGGTGGAAAAAAAAAAAAAAGAAAAAAAAAAGAAAAAAGAGACTTTCATAAAGGTAAGCCCCGTGTGAATTGGTCTGTTTTTGTTTTATCCTTTTGCTCCCTGTTACAGAAGTTCTTGGATGAATAAATAATATCTTGTTTTGAAGATTTTAGCTTGGAATCACTTTAATCAAGCACTGTTGTGGTCTAGAAGAAAAGGACTTGCAAGAGACGAGGCACCTAGGCCTTGCGGGATAACAGGCGAGACGGGCTGCAAGAGCAAAGCTCCGTGTACTTTGCAGGCAAGCACAATGTCACTTTGCATATACGCTGAGCAGATGCACGCTCTCGTTGTCCTTGCCCTGAGCTGTGTAACTGTTTCTGTGCAGGCCTGAGCTCCAGCTCTTTTCTCAGGCTCATTTCCTCAGCCGTGACACCGCACCAACCCAGCAAGTCTGGCAAAACAAGCTGATATCTGCCTGCAGAATAGCGCATCGACATACCTCAGCAGTGACCAGGCCACGTGCTTTAGCTCAAAGGGGAGAAAAGATAGCAAAACCTGCCCTGAAAGAGGTGCACTTAGGAGCAACCAAGAGGAGTTTAAAGTGTAGCTGCTGTTTCTGCTATGACATGTGAACTTTGAGTCACTATAAAGAATGGAGTTACAAGGTAAATAACTCAGTGGACTTTTTAGAAAGAAGATTGTAGAATATAACATTCTGATTCAAAATTTATAATGATGAGGTATGAAAGTCTCTTCACTATAACTACTCACAAATTCAACCCTTAAAAAGACAAGAGAACAAAGTGCAACTACGTCCCAAATCTACAGTGTACAACAGCTCGTCAAATCAATCATATTTTCCTCTGCTTCGTGTGATAGAAGTTAATAAGAAACCTGACTTTATCTTGAGAAACCATCATGGAGATTACGTCATTGGCCATTGGAAGGGGGCTGTTCTAGTTTTTCATACAATCTGTAATTACGCTGAAATGCAGTATCTGTCATCAGGAAGCCATCTGCAGTATATCCTGCTTACAGGTGTCCTGTGGCAGTCAGCACTTCGTTGTCTTAGTGATGATGTGCTGACTGGCAGCACTCAGAAGCATGGCTGTTCTGTCCCACTCCTTCCTCTTCTCACTTCATATATTTCACTCTAAGTCTGATTTCTGAATGCAGGGACATGGTTCATTCTGCAGAATTTCCAGAGCCCACGAGAATATCAGTTTGCTCTCTCCAGATGTGCATTGTAAACACTGTGTTGATGTCTTCAAGCTCTAGCACCAGACTCAAATAACATATTTGGGAAGACAAAGAGTAATTGTGCTCCAGACTGTGCTCCAGTCCAATCCAGGAGCACAAGGAGGATAAGGAAGAATGTTCTCCAGCAAATTTATTCACCCCATGGAAAAGCAATGTTCTCTGGAAAGAGGTGGGGGGAAGAAGGAGGAAGGAAAAGGACAAGTTGAGAGTATTCTTTCCCCAAAAGGCTAAGATTTCCTTGAGAGCTAAAGAATATGCTTATACATTAGTGTAGAACATAAGGGGAGGGCTTTGCTTAAGATCTACAATTCATCTTTTGAATAAAACTCCATCTTTATGTTTTTCATCTATACTTCTGCCAGGCCTGAATAAAGATGATTTGTTCGAAGATGAGGCCATATTGGTGATTAAAGCTACCTGTGAAACAAATAAAACCTTTATGAATAAGATAGAGACTTTGACCAGGACTTCACAATCTTCTGGTTATTCTGCTGAGAAATATTGAACCTTTTCCTCCTGGAACTCACATATGGTTTAGAAAAGTTTAAACATAATCACTTGTAGACAGTGCTGCCAAAAATTATCTATCAATTAAGGCTGGAAAAGGGAGAAGGGGTTAGAAATTAACTTGACACTTAAGCTATGACCAGGAGTCATTCTTGGGAGATAGCTGTCACTTTCATTATACCTATTTGTAATATCAGAATACACTTCAGCTCTCATTATACCGTTATTTTAATAAAACGATTACTTTTAATGTATAAATATAACATACTGACATACACTTTGCAATATCTTACTATTTTGTTATAAGATGAAAGGTACTTCCTGGCTCATCTTTATTTAGACTATCCACAGCCATTTATCTGCAATTTTCTTCAAAACCATGAGACAATAAACAAGTCTTTAGATAGCTTTTACGTATTTATATCATGTGCACTCCCTTGAAAGTACATTAACTGAAACAGCCAACTTAGATTGCAGTTTTTGAAAGTATCACATAAGAATTCAAGCTACTTGTTAATTAAATGGATAAGAGAATCTGCATCTTTTCTGAGCTGCTGAAGCAGTCTGCTACTAAATAAAATAGGCCAGGGCCCATTTCCTGGCCCTTAGGCAAAGGGCACAGCATGGCTTGAGCTCTGACACTACATTCTTCCTTCCTCACTTGCAGAGAGGGTGGCTGAGTCCTGCACCAGATCTGTGTTAACAGCATGCTAATAGATAAACCATATGGTCAATCATGTGCCAGTTCTCAAAATTGTGCCCTGACCTTGTTTACTTCTCTAGTCCAGATGTAGGTCATATAAAAGTATAACCTTTCTTAGTGGAAAAAAAAAAAAAAAAAAAAAGGCAGATTACAAACGGTTTTGGCCGTGAGGCAATTTTTTAGCCAAATAAGTAGCTAGTCTTCCTACAGCTTTATGCTTATCTTAACAAGTACAATCTAATCTTTTTGAAACTGAAAAGGATATTAAAAGTCTGTCTCTAGAATACCTTGTTTTGAATAGTATCTTTCCACTCTAAGAGCATTTCACTAGACCTCACACTTAAAAAGCAGCAGAGACAGAAAAATAAGCAAACTATAGAGCTATAAAGTGGTAATAAAAGCAATACAGCTAGTTTCTGACATGATCATGTCTCTTCAGTATCACAGTTGATTGGAATTTCACCAGATCTCCACTTTGAAGTTGATAGCTGTCACTGGAAGCTTCCAGAAATCAAAACGTTGGCAAAATATTACATCATCTCCCACTCAACTAAGAATGGGATTCAGTGCACTATCACTTTATGTTTCATTGATTTAAAACAAAAAAAAAAAAAAAAAAGAAAAAAAGGAATAGTAAAACCACAAAAATACATGAATAATTGTAATTGCTTCCCTATCTTAGTCGTCTTCTTGCTATTCTTGTATAACTTGAATGTTGAAACTCCTTATTTCGGATAGAACCCGGAGATGGTAGCCTGGCACAAATTGCTACCTATGGGGCCATCAGTCATGTTAGTTCACATGAAAAGGCAAACAGCATGGGGCCAAATTAAGTGTGGAACTTCATACACTGACTGCACATGTCTAATGTCACCACTGATTTACTTATATGCGTTGTCAGTCTATACTGGCAATATATAAGAAGTAGGAAAACTTTTGAAGGCAGCTTAATTTGTAAGTTCAGTGGTACTCCGTTTACTTAGACACAAATAAACAGTAATAGGATAAGCATGTGCATATTTCCCGTACTGATTAGCTTCCCATGGGCTTGATCCAATTTCAACTCAAGTCAGTAGGAATCTTTCCACTTTCTTCAACGGCAGTTGGCCCACATCCTCAAAAGAAGGCGTACTGCATGGAGCAGCAGTTTCTCTCTTAAAAAAAAAAAATAAAAATTAAAGGATTAGAGTCCACAAGGAATGAAATGGACATAAAGATGTCCTGTAAGCACACTGATGAGATAATCACAATGAGAAATGAGCAATTTCATAAACTGCAAGCCACATTCAGTAATTTGGAGACGTAGGGATTCAAATTTACAAAGTAAAACACACTACTTGTTGCACTGAAAAATTAATTACTCTGTTCGCAAATTTAATCCTTTGGGTTAGATGAACCTTGCCTGTTCGATCTTAATAGTATCTTCACATTATTGATTAGGTAATTTCAGCAGGATGTTTGTTCACATAGGAGATTTAATAGTGAAATTGAGCTTGTCCAACTAGAAGGGAGTGAGGGTGCACTTTGAATTGAGCTAAATTGCAACAATAGGAGCTTTTCATCACTGAAACAATGAACAGTAACAACAATCGTGGCTGGAAGTGGAAGATTGATTTTCATGTGCCTTTAGTTCCCAAATGTCACTTTGACAAGAAATAATTTGTGCTCCGAAAAATGCTGACAAAATATCTTTTATTTACATTTTTAGTCAATATAATTCACAATATTGAAGCTGTATGTTTTTCACCAACTTAATATTCTAGAAAATAATTCCTATCTAGCCGCAAGAGATTAATCACTAATATTTGTTCTATTGCACTGTTTTAAAATTAAAAGAGAAAGACCTACCAATAAATGACTACCACAGAAGACAACCAGAAAGACGATGCAATGTAGTTCTATGGTGTATAGAAAAATAATTTAGAAGAGTTATGTTCCCAAGCATAACTATTAAGGAGCAGAGTGCAGGTCACCAGGTAATACCCTAAGTCTAAAGTTTGGGTATACCACACTACTCTGTATATTACGGTATAGAACAGCAGCAAAAAAAAAATATTTGGAAGGCCATCTAGTGTCATTGAAGTGAACTGCAAGATATTTAATTGCTTCAAATGTATGCACCTGTTCTCTCATAGAACTAAAAAAATCACAAATATTCGCTTTTGTTTCAAAATAAACTGATCATCACCACCTCCAGAACATCATTGACATTTTTCAAGGAAATCGTATTCAATTTAGCTGTCACAAATATATGAGACTTTATATCAGAAAATGATGGAAAACAATATTACTGACAGGAAAATACACACAGAAAGCAAAACAAGTTAAATTGCTGTCATTGTAAGACTTTGGCAACTTACGTTAAAATGTCAAGATGTAATGAAATATAACTTTGTAAAATAGGAAATCGGGAAGATGGTGTGATTCCGAATCAGAGTGGGGAAAGACAAATTCATCCAGTCACAGTGTAGCAGCATAGCAATGTAAATGTGTTCTGAGCCTGAAAGAATGTTCACTTTATAGCTATTACAAATATGAGTGAATGGAGAAGTAAATAATGGTATCTATTATACTTATCTTAGTTTCTTTCCACTAAGCACGCAAATACAAGTACCCTTACTCACTGCAAGGCGAGAAGGAACAGCTCTCATTACCTACTCTTTATGAAACAATACAGGCTGCAGAACCTCAGTGTACTCATCATACATACAGCACGTATAAGAAAATGACTTTCACACACATCTTCATCATTGTTTTTTCTTCACATAAAAAGATTTTCATACACGTGATAATTTAATTTTCTGTTTTTCAGATAAACCATTTCATCCTAGTAAGAAAATAAATGGAAAGAGTCATTGTAAAGCAATAATAATGGTGTTTCCTTTACAGCATACTGCTCACTTTTGCTGTAATATTATACACTCTTTACTTCAGAAATGCTGGGAGGCAAATAAATTACTTTAGTATTTATCTGAAATTATACACCAGGCTAATGGTTATAGGAGCCTTATATTTAAATTAAGAATTTAAAGTTTACAGCTCCAGGCCTATGATGGTATATAAAAATTCCTATTAAAAAGTACAACTGCTTTCTGATTTGACTAATGAACTCACAGTGGGATTTACAGTGTTTATAAAACTTCTTTTTTCTTGCACATTTCATCATAAGTTATAGCGAGAAAAAAACAAATACAGCTTCATTAATCAGGGCCACAATTTACTGTGATGTCATTTACTTCATTTAACCTTTTTCTGTTAAAAATAAACAAATTCACACTGCTTTATCACTGGCATTGCTCAAGTATAACAAAATCCGAAGATGGGAAGAAGAGTTCTCTGATTAAGATGTCATGGTAAGGAGGTTTTTCTATTAGATTGTATCTTTAGAGATCCTTTCCAGACATACTTTTGTTACAGGACAGACATAGATCAAAACAATGAACCCACATCTGAAACTATGACATTTCCCTATCAGATTCAAAACTAATTAACTCAGTTTCCTGGTTTCAGTCAGATAAGATGAAAATTACTTTTTACTATTAAGATACCAAAAATTTCACAAGAGCAGGTAACAAGTTTTGTACCAGATCTGAATTTTAGCCCTGATTTCACCTTGAATTCAAATCCCCATTTCATATTTAGATCCACACACTACTGAAGTCCTAAAACATTTCCTTTTTTTTTTTTTTGGTGAAACTACATCCAAAGCAACAAAAAGGTCAGAGGTCTTCCTTCTGAAACAGCCACAGTAATGACATAAGGCCCCATTCCCTGCGTATTCCCTGCCACCACACCACCGAAGAATTCCCAGCATGACTCCTCCTTTGGAAGACCTAAGACTTTCATTGGCAAGAAGGACTGTCATGCTTGTGCAATAGCCACCCAGATCATCAACAGATACAGCATCTACCTCCCACCCACCCTTTGGCTTAGAGGAACAACTTGTATTCCCAGGAAGGGTCCCCACTGCCATTAAGGCCAGTAAGCTAAAAGCACGGTGCAACAATCAGTTCTGCATATCATGGTGAGCCCAGAGCAACACCAACTGGTTGCACCAGGTGCTCATCCTAGTGACACATGCCTAAATTCCCATCACCTTGGCTGTAACCTGCTTTCAAACACCAGCAGGTTCTCTGCCTGCTCAGACCTCTTTGCCTGAGATCTCCCACCAGCTGTAAAGATCAGATCCACCAGTGTCACAACTCTGCTACATAGGAAAGTAGTCACCTACTTTTAGAGTAGAAACTGAACACCAACAGGAGTGGTTCTATCCAAGTACAAAATGCTGTCTCCCCATCCATTTTCTCTCCTGTCTTTCTCTCCACTTTTACCTATGTAATTCTCAGCATCATTCTTCATTCTCACCAAGTGCTTGTCACCTCAGAGGACGCTGGCTGTTTGCCATAATCAATACAAAGTCCATTCCCAATGAACAATGAGGTAGGGAGATAAAAAATTTGCTATGCTAGAGAGTGCCCTCAGGGGTTCAGGAATGAAAAGCCTCCAGAAGACTTGGCAAAGCAGCTACAGAACTGGCTTAGGACAGGTCTCGCAGGAGGACATCTGCTTTTGTGCTGTATAAACAATGCTACATGCCAAGGTACAAGTGTACACCAAAGTGTCATTTTCAGCAGCTTCCCTAGCGCTTCTGAGCAGCAGAGTCCTGCTGGAAGAGAGTTTCAGCCCTCTCTGGGTGTCAGCTTAGCAAATGCGGCATTTATCAGACTTATTTAACCCAACCACACCAGGGAGGGACACAATACTCTGGCAACCAGCCTACTACACCAAACCCTGAGAGAGCTGGAACTGCTCAGAGGTCAACATCTCTTCCTAGAATATGGCTCATTGCTAGCTAGGTTAAGTCTCAGATGAGGGAACCTGGGAATTGCTTAGACGTCCTCCCCAGGAGACAAGGACTATTATTACAGAAACAGGGGTTCCTGAACCTCTAGTCTCCTTCATTGAGGGTTTCCTAGTCCTGCCTTTTCTTTACCTGCATCTTACAGACTAGTCTTTCACTCTTCCTCTTCCCACAGAGGCAACCACACAGCCTCCAGGCTTAATGTTTCCGGTTTTGATTGTAGTATTCCTTATCCTCTGTCCTTGCAACATACGAACGTCTGTCCCACCAAACTATAGAAAGGTCTGCAATTCCAAGCTTATTTCAAGCCCCTGGAGAAAGAATGACCTTCTGTGGAAAGCAGTGAGCCGGGATGCAAGGAGCAGGCATAGCCATTCTGAGGTGAAGTTTTGGACATGAACTTTATAGACTGCTTTCCACAGAGCAAAAGAAAATGATGCAGTCAAATCAGTGCTGGGTAGTCAGCCAATCTGAGCTATCCTGAAGGACGGAACAGGTAACATCTGTGGGGTTTTTTCTTGTTCTGAGTCAAAAGTATGGCTTCAAAAACACGCTTAAAATCTGGCCTTATTTTAAAACCTACTGATAGTTTAATATCAAAAGAATCTTGTCTTTCCCTAAAATGTCTGAGTTTGGACTAGCCACTCTGAGTTGTGTTCCACAATGATTGACTATTTTCAGTTTATTTCTCATGTGAAATTTTTCACATACAGCATCTCAGATATTTTAATATACTTAGCATAAATAATGTTTCTTGCATCTGATATGTGTCTTATCATCTTCTGTTGGAGAAAGCCCTTGTCTCCAGAATTTCTAGTGGTATCATGTCTGGGCTGTGAGTGGAGCATGGAATCTGTGTTCTCTCTTACAGTGAAACATACAATCAGGCAACTTCTGAGGACCACACAAGGATGTATTGTTTAAGTGAACTTTAGACATAGGTAAGTTCTCCAAAAGTAGATCTCCAAATATCTTCTTGGCAAATCGTGGGTGTGAATGTGGTACTCTGTAGGCTCAAAAGGGTCTACACAGACAGGAGTACCAAGATTGGGACCACACTTACTATTGCCTTAGTGTTGCACTGCTAATACACAATGTCTTTGCCTTGTAGGATTTTAAGGTAAGACCAGGAACCAAACCACCCATGATGTTCTAAGCAACACAGACAGATCCAAGCTGTGTAGCTTTCTAAATTCATAGTGCATAGTGTATCATTATATGCAATAAAAGCAAATGGACGTATAATTAGTTTAACAATATATGTACCATAAACATACTCCGTAACGATAGCCTATATTTCTTTCAAAGTTGCCCTGGGATTTTATTTCTAACAATAGCTAATAAGAAGAGGTTTGCAGGCCTGTAAATGTGTGCCTTCTACCACCATAAAACATTATTTAATTCAGGAGACAAGTAAATGCATTGTTCATGTGACAAATATGCACCACAGTCATTTAAACATGCTTTTGGACATTTATGTAGTACTAGCAGCAACACAAGCAGTAGCTGCCCATGCAAATGAGCAGACATCTCTGTCTCTAATACCCACCCGTGCAAGACAGGCTTGTGGTAATACCTAGCAAGTCTCTTAACAACCCTTCAAGTGCCAGTCCAGGGCTGCAAACAACGGAATCATGGGGTCTCCCGTAATGCAGCGGGCAGCCGTGATCCCAGCTAATACTTTCCCTACCACCAGACTTCTTTGAAGCAAGCAAATAACTGAATCCAACTGTTGGCACAGCTTCTGAAGTTGTGCTATCGCTTTCTCTGAGCTATTTATATATCATGACATTCTTGAGTACTAATGTCTCGGTGTTCCGTGCTTCCCTTTGATCATGTTATAATGAAGTAGATCCTGGTTTGACATAACTACTTCATCATCGCTTCATCAGAGAGTGTGGAAAAAGCGAAAATTCCAAAGATTTTACTAGTCAGGCTGTCATGGTTTGACGTGTGCAGGGGTGGGGGTTCTGGTGGCAGGAGACGGGCTTTGCTCCCTGTGACCTCCTTGGTTTTGGAACCGGGTTGGGCTTGGTTCTGGCCACCAGATCAGACTGCCATCCTCCTCAGGGTTGAGCCAATCAGCGCCTCTATGAATTGCCCTATTTAAGTCGAGACAAAGGAACTGGAAAAAGTGCTTTGCCCAGGAGCGAGGAGAGAAGGGAGGAAGGCACTGCCCCCGCTCCCTGGCTCCCGGCTGGGCAGCTGCCTGCGTCGGGCCGGCGCCGCCCACGGAGGATGGCGACGGCGGAGCCAGCTGGGGAACTCAGGGAGCACCCCACTCCCGGGGTGCCCACTGGGCTGAGTTCACCCAGAGAGGACTGAGATCTGAGAGGAACAGCTGCATCGACACCAGGTCAGTGAGGACGGATCGGGAGGAGGTGTGCCAGAGCTGAGTTTCCCCTGCATCTGGTGGTGAGATGGCAGGCGGCCCCCTGCAACCAGGACGGCCTCGGTGGAGTAGAGACCCACTCGCAGCCCATGGGGAGAAGATGCCTGAGCCTGAGGATGGTCGTGTTGCGACGCACGACAAGGCAGAGAGGCATCTGGAGTCTGCGTGACAACCCATGCCGGAGCGAGTGGCTACAGCTCCCTAAGAATCCGAGACTGTGGTAAAGCCCACACTGGGGCAATCCGTGGGGAAGGATTGTTTCCTGTGGGCTGGACTCACACTGGAGAAGTTTGTGGATTTTTCCCCGTGAGTAGGGGATCCACTGGAACAGGGGAAAAGGGTGTAAGGACTCCTTCTCCTTTAAGAAAGAAGCAGCAGTAACAGCACGGAATGAACTGACCTGCACTCCCCCAGTCCCTGCCCCCTGTGCCGCTGGGGGGAGGAGGTACAGCCGGGAGGAAAAGGGAAGGTGGGGGGGAGAGGAAGGTGTCAGTTTTAAGATTTGGCTTTGTTTCTTTTTATCCTCTCAAGTAACCGGTTTTGTTTCCCTTTGTCCTTTTAAGTAACCGTTAATAAATTGTTTTGCTTTTACGAAAGCCAAGTCTGTTTTACCCGGGACCTTGGTTGGTGGGTGCTCCCTCTGTTCTTGTCTTGACCCTCAGTCCCTTTATTATATTTTTCTCCTCTCCACTTTACTGGAGAAGGAGAGACTGTGTGAGTTTTAGTTGCTGGATCGGCCTAAAACCACGACACAGGCACATCTCAATGTGCATATATACACAACAAAACGGATTAAGTCAAAAGCTATGTTTGCATTATTTGCAAAATAGGAAGTTATTATTAGGAATTATCGTATTGTAGTCTGTTTCATTTCATCCTTCATTTTGAAGGATGTCTTAGAAATTTTATTTTAAATGTATACACAGTATATATCTTTATACTTATGTAAATTACTTGTTTATATATAATATATATTTATATATTTTTCCTATAATTACATTATATAAATTATTTGTTTAAATATAATGTACATTTTTATATTTTTTCCTATATATTCCATATGAAAAACCACAGCTACACCAGGTCAAACACTAATGTATTCATATACTTATATAAGAACTAAATCCTGTGGTAAATATTTTCTTAGCACTTCCAGAAGCAGGAAGATATTTGTATTTAACTGCACAGAAGACCAGAAAGGAGGAACATTTTGTGTGCTCCACTGATCTTTTTGAGAAAATTCAGAGTTTTATAATATTACTACTTATTTTGTATCTCTTTTTCCATAACTTCCCAGGATTAAGATTGTTTAGATGTTACTATTCACTGAAAATTAAAATAGGGTAGAAGACCAATTGCTACATGATTTATGGTCTCTTATAAAAAGAGATATATAAGTAAAAATTCATTAACAAAATGGTTTTGATTCCTTTTGCATCTTGGTGAAAAATCAGAAACATTATTTTCAGAAATTCCAATATTTAAGTTCAGTTTTTCTTCCAGATAGGACAAAAAAAAAGTTAAAAATACCAGCATTTGTCATGGAATGATGATTACTGCAATATTTCAATTTAGACATGATAGAACAGATTCTCAGAGTTTTAATGGAAATAAACCATTTCAATAATCATTAATCAATTTTTATTCAGTGCATTAAATAGAATTGAAATGTTGTCTTTCAAGCTCATTAAAGTGAACATTAAGCTTTATTTGCTATAGTGTAGTGATGCTTCTCAGGACTGGTAATTTGAGGTTTCATGCTTTTACTGTTCTTCCATGTAGAATGTGGTCTTTGGTCACGCTTTTAAAAAAAAATCACTGATCCCACTCAAAAAATAGAAAGCGCTCTCTCTTCATTCCTTGAGCTGTTTTTTAAACCCACTGAGAGAGCAACATCTCTTTGAGTTGATGTTTATTATGGGTCTGTCTTCTTTACACCCTTCCCTCAGGCATTTATACACATTGATAAGCTGCCCTGAGTCTTCTCCTCTCCAGGCTGAACAGGCACAGCTCTCTCAGCCTCTCCTCACGTGTGAGATGTTCTAGCCTTTTCACCACCTTTGTGGCCCCTTTCTGAACTTGATCCAGTATATCCATGACTCTCTTATACTGAGAGTAAAACGTTGCTTTCAGGACATTAGACCCCCAGTTGCCCAGACTGGTGCATGAGGTCATTCCTCCAAAGGAGCAGGACTTGGCATTTCCCTTTGTTGAACTTCATGAGGCTGTTCTCTGCCCACTTCTTCAGTCTTTCAAGGGCCCTCTTAATGGCATCTGGTGCATCAATCACTCCTCCCTGTTTTGTATTTTCTGCAGACTTAATGAGGGTCTTAATTATTCTGTCCCATCATTCAGGTTATTAATGAAGATTTAAAACAGCATTGGCCTCAGTATCAGCCCCTGGGTTCTATCTCTAGTGACCAGCATCCAGCTGGTCTTTGTGTCACTGATCACAATCCTTGAGCCCAGCAGCTCAGTTTTTAGCCTACCTTGTTGTCCCCTTATCTGGTCTACACTTCATCAGTTTGTCTATGAGGATGTTATGGAGGACAGTGTTCAAAGTCTTGTTGAAATCAAGATAAATTATATTCTCTACTTTCCCCCTTGTCCAGTGAACAGGTGATTTTGTCATGGAAGGCTATCAGGTTGATTCGGCATGACTTCTCTTTCATAAACCCCTGCTGACTATTCCCAGTCATTATCTTTTCCGTTATGTGTTTGGAAAATTTCCAACATTAATTGCTCCATCACCTTCCCAAGAATCAAGGTAAAGCTGAGAAGCCTGAAGTTCCCCAGATCCATCTTATTGAAGCCAGAAATGACACTTCTCCCAGTCCTTAGGAATTTTCCCCAGTGGCTCTGAGCATTTGTATTAAAATCAACTGCTGCTGTGTTTTTTACATTTTTAACGTTGACCTTAAAAATATCTTGTATTGTAATGCTTTGTTTGAAACACCATGAATATTAAAAACACCCAAGAAGATGATTGCAGTTACATACTTAGTAAAATCGATTTTAAGCAAGCAGTAGCATAGAGGCCAAAATAGGGAAAGAACAAGTTGTTTAAGAGAGAGATATTCAAATTTACAAGGTATGAGAAAACTTACCCCACAGTACTTAAGAAAGTAGCCAAATACCTCAATTCTCAGTAGTTTTGCTGAGGATCTTGTGGAGGACACAATTGATCCTACTGGAGTAGAGAAGAAAAAAAAAAAATAGCATAGTTTTTATTTGACAGAGTGGCTTAGTTGGTGAATAAGGGGAAAAGAGTGGTTGTGACATATCTTGACTTTTATGGAGTTTCTGACACCTCATCTCATGACATTATCACAAGTGAGCTAAAGAGATATGATCTAGTTTTAATCATTCATGAAAGCATGAAAACTGGAAAATTCTTGCAACAGTCCACAGTCTGTATGTGACTGCTCCGGAATGTTCTCAATACCTCGAGACCCTAACCTGACCCAAATGCCATTTTTCTGCAAGGTCACGTTGCAAGAGGGAAACTAGTACCCTTATGAGGATGGCTTTGTGCAGAACTCTAGATATAGAGGACAACTTAGGACAGATATTCCAAATTTAAGGCCAATTTTATTCCTAGTCCTTTCAGCACAACACTTCCTGCTTTGACTGTTTCTGCAGTTCCTCCTACTGGCTGAAATCTCTAGCTCCCTCCATAATATGGCAGAAAAGATTTATGCATAAATATTTTCAGAATTAGGCATTTGTGCACCTCACCAATGTAGCAGGATTCTAAGATGATTCATACTGAAATAGAATTTTTTTTTTAGTAGGAAGTTAAATTATTTAGATATTGGAAATGAATCACTGTTGTCTTTTTCAAATTTGCATTACAACACATCACTGTATCACCCAAACTGCTCATCCCTGCTAAACGTCATCTACACTCAGACTTTCAAAATACCAGTATCTTCCCTTCCTCAAACTTTTGTCCATTCTTGGATCACAGCACGAAGCAATGGCACAGGTCAACAACAGATCATGAGCCATCTCTCTCCTGAACCCAGCTCAACAGACAAGCATCAGCGAACTTGCAGGTTAGAAGTATTTGCTCAAAGCAGTTGTTAGTAAGTGCACAGCTGGCTGCAGCTCTAGGAATTACCTCCAGGACATCTGGCTTCATGCCCAACCTCTCCATGTGAACTTTCCTGAAAATAAAACACCAGAAAGTTTAAAAATATATTGACTTGTCTGCAGAAAAGATTTGCAGGCTGTTTGCTTTGTTGTAAAGTAAAAAATAACAAGGTTGATGTGAGCAAACAGAAAGATGTAAAGAAGCTAAGACCTGTCGATGAAAAGACAAAGTATTATTCAGCTGAAAGTCATTCCACTGGGTATTATCTCTAAAAGCAAGCTTTGTTTCTGACATCACGTTTTAAAAAGTCGCCTGAAGTTTTCTTGAAAAAATGTGATTATTTATAAGACTTCATGAAAGAGGGGATCAGAGAGCATCTCACAGCAATTATTTCATTATTTGAAAAATCCTCCAGTAGTTGTGCATGTGTGAAGAGCAGAACTTCATGTCTATGGTGCTTACATCACCAAGAAGCCTGGACTTGAATTGCCCAAGTAACTACTAATTCATGTTTTCTTACAGTTCGTGTGTTGGGGAACCAAGTTTACTCTTGCAAAGAAAACCAGTGTTTCTGCATTGGAGTCATTCTGCTCTATATTCAGTGCTTCCTTGGACAAAGATTTTAATCCCAGACAATAGCTCATACCACTTAACTGTAAACCGGTGAATGGAAGTCAATACAGCTCCACTTCATTGCCTTTGGTTAAATTGGGTTCGCCTATGTTAAGAGGATATTACTAACAACTTGAAGTAGACAAAGCCATATCTCTAATTGTATATAATAACACTCTTTCAGGTGTGATACATATTTCATATAGTATCCCATCTTACTTTGCCTTATGGAAGTAGAAAAAATCAAAATTATTTAAGAATCTGAATTAAAAAAAAATGGAGATATGCTTGACACTTGCCAATATGTGTTTGAGTACATATATATAACCACAAAGATACTGCTGGGTTTCAGGAGTTATCAGGAAAACACATACTTGATAAAACATCTAACCTACTCTGTACAAATCAGCAACCGAAACCTATGAAACTCAAAACAAACATCTGAATGATGGAGTTATAGTTCTCAGAGTTTCCATAGATATTTAAAAAAAAAAAAAAAAAAACAAAAACTAATCCTTTGCCTTAGGATTTCTAGACCACTGTAAACATGCTGAGCTTACTTACCATGAGGAGGAGGTTCTTCAAAAAGACTGCTGAGAATCTTTTCTTTCTAACCAAAGTTCTAATCTGTTAACTTAGTTATTTTTCATAAAATGTGGCAAAAAATAATAATGCAGTGGGGAATGTTCCAGGAAGTTCTGTATGACCTTCATAGCTGCATCTGCCCCTTGGCAGGTATTATCTGCAACATCTTGACGGCATTCAGCATCATACCTTTCCTGTGAAAGAGAAAAACTAAAGCTAGGAACAGCTGTAGAACTGGCAGATGCCAAGTTACTGGTACTTTTCATGACAAATATCCAAACCAACAAAAAATAAATTGGTCCAACTGACAAGAAAACAACCTTGAAAATTCTCTTTCATTTTAACTGGATATTTTGTGGTTCAAGAAAGGTCAGTTCTCTGGTGTTTGCTTTCAATTTTCAGTAACTATTCTGTTTTCTGATTTTGCCTTTATCAAAAACAAAAATACAGAGAAACTGTAACTAAAGACTGTTTTTGCCATCTTCTACATCAGCTATTGACTAGAAGGCAGCAGAGATCTTATGAGGCAGTAACACCTGTTTCAATTCTAGTCTTGCTGGTAATAAAGCATGACTTGGTAAAATGGAATACAGGAGATTGCCTTAACAATAAACCACTATTTGAGAATAAACATCTTTTAAAAACACGCCCTTATTCCATAATCATTAAAAGGATAATCAGTATTTTTGTCTTCAAATATTATAAATAAAGTATTTGCTGTTATATGTGCACTGGCAGCCCGGAAAGCAAATCATATCCTGGGCTGTATCAAAAGAAGTGTGATCAGCAGGTCGAGGGAGGTGATTCTGCCCCTCTACTCAGGTCTTGTGAGACCCCTCCTGGAATACTGTGTTCAGCTCTGGAATCCCCAACACAAGAAGGACATGGAGCTACTGGAGCGGGTCCAGAGGAGGGCCACGAAGATGATTCGAGGGCTGGAGCATCTCTGCTATGAAGACAGGCTGGGAGAGTTGGGGCTGTTCAGCCTGGAGAAGAGAAGGCTCCAGGGTGATCTTATAGCAGCTTTCCAGTATCTAAAGGGGGCCTACGGGAAAGCTGGAGAGGGACTTTTTCCAACGGCATGTAGTGACAGGACAAGGGGCAATGGATTCAAACTGAAAGAGGGGAGATTTCGATTAGATCTAAGGAAGAAATTTTTTACATTGAGGGTGATGAGGCACTGGAACAGGTTGCCCAGAGAAGTTGTGGATGCCCCATCCCTGGAAGTGTTTAAGGCCAGGTTGGATGAGGCTTTGGGCAACCTGGTGTAGTGGAGGCTTTCCCTGTCCATGGCAGGGGAGTTGGAACTAGATGATCTTTAAGGTCCCTTCCAACCCTAACTATTCTATGATTCTATGATTCTATAATTAGTTAATGATTTGGATCAAGATTTTACAAAGAATTTGATCACTATTGCAGGTCTTTCTATTAAGGTCAACTGACTTACAAGCATGCATGTAACAGTATATTCAGTAAATGTATGTTATAGTTTGTTATCAAGACATTTAGAAAAGATATTAATCATCTGTTAGAATAGACTATTTTGCATGTCATTAAAAAAGTAATTAGGAGTAATCTGTGATTGGGTGTAATTAGTATTATCAAGAAACTATTAACAACATTAAAAATGGCGTTCTACTATGAAATCAAGATTTCTATTCTTTTTAAAGTAGAAAGCCTAGAAGATATGATATTTTATTCAAAGTAATTATGTTTATATTAGAGCATATCTTCTCATTGTAAGGACAATTCAAAATGAAGAGACCTCCAAACTCAAATTAAGTAAAAAAAATATTGCTACTTTCAGGTAATTTCAAGCCATTCTGCACTGCCCGGAAAGTATTAGCCTGATGAGATTCTAAAGTTGTACATCACTTTTCAGGAAAACCATTCCTCCTTTTGCACTCCAGGACACTACACATTTGTTTCCTTAGCAATCAAGTTAATGTCCAGTAGAAGCTGACTGCTATTGATGTTTTGAGCTAATCTGTGCCCATTGTTATTATGACCACAGTCAATGTTTAATTTATGGTCTAATAATATTTACAGGGTACAAACAGATGGGAGCCCATAGTCTTTGATGCATATACTTCTAGACAGACAGTCCATCCGCTTAAGGTCATACAAAAATGAGCTCCTTATTCATAAGGTGATCTTAGAAGGAAGGTTGCAGTGCTTCATAATGCCTCATTAAAGCCCGTGAAGGTTTATCTGCATACAGCCCACCATGGCTCTTTGACAGTAGAAGAAAAGTGGGGTGAAAGCAACCATACATATTTTACTGTGACAAGCAACAGAGTCTATTGTCCAGGTCACCTGGCACTCCTCAGCATAAAGCATTAATTTCTGCTTGTGTATAATTTTACCACATTTTAATAATATTTTCCATCTCACATTGAAATCTGCTGGGAAAAAAAAAAATCAGTTTAAATGAATTCATCCAACTCTGAAGACAAAGAATGGAGAATCTAAACTGCTATATTTATTCCTAGATCTTTTTCTTTTTTAGAGATCTGCCCACTCCATAATTTGAGGCAGGGATTCAAATTTCAGTAGGGTCGGATTTTCAGCCTGTGGTGTACATTTAACTATCTCTGTAAAAATACCAATTAAAAATGCCAATACCAAAAATAACCAATAGAGTAGGTAATGAAACCTGTATTCCTGTAAATTGTAGGATCCTTTCCAGAGACTTCAGCATAAGAGTGAGCAAGACTTTTTCTGACTGAAAATACAGAAAGAAAATCAGTCAGCCGTGAAGATGCATGGAGAGCATTAGAAAAAGGAAACTGGCTGAGGAAGAGAGATACTGGAAACCAGAGGGGTAAAAGGAAAGTGACAGTGATAGAAACAACAATCAGTAAGCTTCAAAACGGGGCCAGAGTCTGAGGGATAAAACCGGCATTGGGAGTAGGTGAAGAAGGCACGGAAAGTGGATGGGGGTGGGGAGGGATCAGATAAAAAATGAGAAATAACTGTGATAGCTCAAACAAGAAAAACACTAAAGAGGCTTGCAAACAAAGAGACTGGAAAGAATTGAATAGGCAAGCTGGGAGCAGGACTCTTCTGGGACTTAGGATCAGGACAGTAACTGGGAAGGAAACGGTAGAACAGGTTTGTGAGAGCATGAGGTGCAGGATGTTTAGGGCTCTTTCTAGGATGAGAGATGACAAGTTCCTCCTATCTCTTTGTAAAAAGCCAGGGGCTTCTACAGGGAACCAGAAGCACTTTGTCCCCTAAGGCTTGGTAATTAAAAGATACAGATCTTCATACCACATCATCTTTGAAATGCCAATACCAGCTGTTACCAGGAATCCCGATGTGCTGTTTGCAGGGGAAATGTTAGGTTTTGAAACTTTCTCAGGCAAACAGCAATCAATATCCTTTCTGGAAGGGGGATGAAGGAGATATGAACCTGTCTTTCTAGAGTCACAATCTCTTAAGACTCTGAGACAGACCTGTGTGACCTGCTTACAACAGTGGCTTTGTCTCCCAGAAATTAACTGCTTTCATTTTTAAAAAGTAGCAGTTGTTCGTGAGCCCAAAATTAAATGTTGTTTATATATAACTTTACCCATTTGTCATCAGTTTCATTTGTGGCAGGGCATTGTCAAAATCCTTCATTCTAGTCTTTTTTAAAGATTGAGTATTTTTCTTTGAACATACAGAAATACCTATTTTTGCTGGGTTCGTGAGTATTTACATGTGTATTCAGAGGCCTTGCCATCATTCCATTCTGGTGTGTTATTATCCACATAGACAAGCAAATTATTCTGTGGACACCGGAAACTAATGAATCCTGGTTTCTGGTGAACTATTTTGTTGATTAACTGACTTTTAAATTTATGAATGTGTAAGCCTGACTCATAGCTGGGATACTAATGAGGACTCTTGCTAATTACATGTGAATTCACTTTTTCCATGGTCCAGGAAATATTCGCCTCTTTACCTTGCTGCCTATTTTCATAAAACATTCAGAATCTTAATGATCTTCTCCTTGCCAGGTCTGAGTAAAGTAGCTCTAAATTTACTAAGAAGGACTGGTATAGAAGAGAACAGCTGGATTTCCTGAGCCTTTTTCCATAGAAAAACAGGCTGAGAAGCCATGACTTGTATTCAAAGGCTGTGACAGAAATTGAGATGATGCCCAGGACGGTTTTGCTCTTGAATCAGATCATTGAGATTTTACAATATAAATGCCAAAGTCTGATTTTGTGTGGAGCTATTGGTAAAACAAGAAAAAAAAAAATTCACTAAAAGTACATCATAACAATTTCTGTTTGCTGAAAGTTTCAGGAATGACACTACATATATTCAGTCAGTGACTTCAGCTTTGGCTGCTGTCTACCTGCAATACTGGTTCTAAGAAAGAGCACAAAAAAGTGGAAACAGTCTAGTAACCTCAGGTTCTTTTTTTGCAGTCCCTTATTATAGTCTCAGAAAGATGTATGAACCATATGGAGCTGCTTAAAAAACATAAATCTACCAGGTTTCCCATGAGGGTATGATAAGACATCAGGTAAGAGACATGCATGCATATTGTTGTTTACAAATGTCTTTTCTCTAAGAGCTTTAGTTTCATTCTTTAAAAAAAAAAAAAAGAATTAATTTATAATGCTGCTTAATCATTATACATTGCTTGCCTCTCAGAAATAGGAACAACAGGTGTCAGTATTCAAAACCAGAATATAAATAACCACTATTCAAAGAAAGACAAACTCCTTGAAGGAAAAAAACTCAACATTTCTAAACCTAAATAAAGAATAAATCCAGAAAATCAAAAAGATATAGTCAGAGATTAGGAAGATGATAAGGTTATAAGCATCCCTATTGCCATCTTCAAAAAGATGATGTAAAAAAACAAATTACATCTAATATTTGTCATTTTTAAAATCTCACAGTGCCATAACATCTTGAGATTCAGTAATGTCAAGTCTTTCCAAAGCAAATCAATCATATTTAAATGGTTATTAAATGAAATTGCAAGGGAAAGCTCTACAATCCAGAGAGATTTGTTATTGGGATGTTGGTCTGTTTCTACAAATAGATGAAGAACTCTATAGCAGGAAAGTTTACTTATGTCTACTTACATGCACTATTAAAAATTAATCCTTTGATACTCATTGTTGTTGATAGCATCAAAAAATTAAGAGAAGCTAATAGCCAGGGTTTTGTTCTGAAGAGCAGTCTATCACTGAAAACAAACTCAAAGACAGGTTTAAACTCATAATATGCCTTAAGGTATTTGTCAAAGTAAATAGCAGAGACTGACATATTTAGCTAATTCCTGATTAGAAAATAATAGCTTAAAGAGAAAGTAGTAAGGAATAAGTAATGAGAACAGTCAGATTTTTGCAGCAGACTGTTTAGTAAAGACTGCCTGGTTGAAATGTTGGGAAGTAGCCCTGGAAGTAAAATTTGAAAAGAATGTGTGAAGCTCTCAAACATGCATAAACCGTAGACACAGCTGTAGATAAAACTTATGAAACATTACAAATATAGTATGGTATCAACTTATGAATCTTTGCCCAGATCATGTGACCTCTGTCTCCTTGTTTGATTATTATAAACCATGATTTATACTAGGACAACAGTTATGAACAAAGGCTGCTAGTAAGGGCTGAACAATAGTAAACATGGTTCAAAAAATTGTAAGCTAAATTGAGTAACTGGCTTCCTTGAAGTTCACTCCCCGTAAGCACATAGTGCTAATCACCATTTCAGAAGTGATCTACCAGGAGAAAAACATTTGTCCATAACAACAGAAACATTAAGGTAGTAACTGAAACATTCAATAGGATTAGGAATCTACAGCAAAAGTGCTGTTTCTGCCATCTTCAGTTTTCTATTTAAATGTTTGTCTCTAGATTTGAACACAAACTAATTGGACAAGTGTTAGCAAAACAAACCCCACCTCCTAAAGCTATAATAATAGTCCAAGTTATTCTAAGATTTTTTATTTCAGAAAATTTCTCTTTCCCAGAACAAATTTTCCAATGATACACACAACCACACAGAGATTTTAGCCCTAATGCCACAACAGGAAGAACAGACGGGTTGCTAATGCAGAATCCCCAGATTTAGCAGGATACATGGGTAGTTCAAACTTGAGATCTTGAATCTAGATCTCAGGCCTAATGAGAAATCTCTTATTAGCCCAATTTCATTTTATGAGATATCAGGTTATTACAAACTAGTTCTGTAGTCTGTTATTTTTTTCTTCACATTCCAAATTGTGCAGATTCTATATACTTTTTTTTCCTAGACACTGGATTCTAGACAAAAAGATGCTGTATGATTGGCTTTGTCTCAATAATTCACTCTGTGATAGCAACTACCAGTAAAGAAAGTGAGAACTTTCTGTGTGTATTGGCTAAGGTAAGGACCTGTGATATGACAGACAGCCTACATTTTATTCAAGGTACTGTATTGTACTATATGATAAGCTCTAAAAGAAATTTCATATTCTGATTGTCCAGTGAAGCTAACCAAGGCACAAAACCATCCTGTGCTTACCACTGCACACCAGTTAAGAAATCTCTAAAAACCGAGACCACCAGGGAACACTTCACAGGTCCTCAGTGGCTTTGTACAGAGCCAGCTCAGGTTCTAAACATGAGTCCTCAGGTGAGCTCAACTGAGAGTAGAAAAATTGTGTTCACATGACACTGCACCTAATGTTAAACGTTGCCAAAGCACTGCTGCAAGGCACTGGTAGTGGCTGTGGTACTTCTGCAGCCAGAGCTCAACTCATCTGAAATCCAGACGCTTTGCTTACAGGAAATTAATCTGGCTGTGTGTGAAGTACAAGAGTGTAAAACTTCACCATTCCTTGACCAGTTTATTTCTCAAATGTGTCCTCTTCCTACTGTATGTAACCCTCACTCTCAAGTTTTTGATGACAAAACACAGAGCAGAGCTTCCCAGCTTTTACAAACTACTATTACACTCACTTTCATTTCATTTTCCTTTTCCACGTTCTTTTACTTCCCTTTCTTTTGTTGACTGGTGTCTGCTTGCTCTCTCCTCTGCTGTTCCCCTTTTGCTTTGCCTTAAAGGGATACTATTACACCAGTAGAAAAGTTTTTGTACATATTATCACCCTGCCTACAGGAATATGTATCCGAATAAAATCTGTTTTATCAGCACGTTTGCATCTGTACTAAGTAAAAATGTTGCCCAATCAATATTCTTCTCCCTGTCCCTTGCTTCTCTTCACTTTCCTTGATTTTAAACTCCTCCCTGCCTCTCTCCTTTCCAATACCAATCAAAATACCTGGAAAACTCTGTGTTTGGCAGTTTTGTTCTGCATAGCAGAGGTCAGATTAAATTGCTTACTCAGTGTAGAAACTTCATGTTACCCATCATTAGTCCAGGATGAAAGAGGGGGCAGGACCTATCCAATGGACCTTTATGAAGGGAACAGACTTGTATGCCAATTATGACCTGTGTTATTCCCATTCTTATTCTGTTTCTCAGCTTGCACAGATCATATTAACTCTGGCTGACCTTCCACATTTTTTCTAGGTTTAATGTCCTCTGGAAATTCGCAAGAACAGTTAATTTTTTGCATCCAGATGCAGGACCGACAAAAGTAACACTGTGGCTATAAGGAGGATTTGGAAATGACAAAGGTTAAGTAAAAACCTGAAAAGAAGCAAAGTCCAGAAAAAAGTATGTGCAGAATTTATGTTTTATTAGCCTCTTATTTTTTAATACTAAAACAACATAGATATATATGTTATGTGCAGTCTTATCACGACCCAAACTTTTTTCTGAACCGAGACAGGAATTGTATCCAATAAAAACAAGGATTTATGTATTAATTACACCAAAATATGTAAATTAGAAGAACTTTGTTAAGGTTGCAGACTGGAGTACTATCCAAAAGATACTATAACTGAGGACTGGGGTTAACTAGCAGTTTTATTTTAACTTTCTTGAGGCTTTATAACAGAGCTTCGATTCACTTGACCACTTGCTCTGTTTTCCCCAGGATCCACTCCAGGCTACAACTGTGCATGAAATAGGACTCTACACAACTAACTTTATTCACTGAACAAGAGCCTGGGCATGACCTGAGAGGTTGGAGGTTAAGGGCAATCAAAAGAAAAATTTAGAATTTGTTTCTTAATCCTACTATTATTTCAAGTTCTTCATAGAAATTGGAAGAGCTTCAATAGGACAGATTGAAACACACTGAGACTTAAATACGCTCTTTTCTCTTGGGGATGGAAAAGCTGTTTCAAAAGGATTTCAATTCAAACTCTAGCCACTTCAACTAAGCATTTTACTCATTGGGTTTTTTGGGAAAAAAAAAACCATGGAAGGATTATCTTTTTCACGTTCTAAAAAACATCAGCCTTTTCTTATTTTTTTTTTTTTTAAAAAAAGAAAATTTTTCCAAAATATATAGGGATATATATGTTTCATTTCAGGAAGACTAAAATGTACTGTGTACTAAATATGACCTGAAATTACAGTTTTGATTAATCTCATCCTGAACAGTTTACAATTAAATAGCTTGTGGAAAACTGTTTTTCAGGAAAGTATATGTTTAAAATCTGTCAGTTATTCACAGAAGGTAATCTCTGTTTTAGTCAACAGTATCTGGTAAAAAGCAGCAGAAATTTACTATCATAGAATCTTAATCTGGATAACTTAATCTCGATTTTGTAGAATAGTATGCCTCAGACCTCATGCTACCACTTTAACCCATAGTGTACTAAGAAAAAAAAAAAATCAAAACTATTTCAAATTAACTAAAAAAAAAAAAGACAATAATATTTACTTATTTTGGAATGGTCAGCCCTGCAGGTGGTTTCTAACAATGTCTTTCACCTAATGTCTGACCTGCCTATTTGTAAGCCCCACTGTGCACTCTGTGCTTGCACAGACTAATATAAGACCAGGAATCCTCAGGAATTTCTGGTCACTACCTTAATTAACATAATTAACCATAATAGATCCATGAAATCCTGAAGAATTAGTCTCTCTCACTCTGAATAATGGTAGTTAGCTCATCTTACTCTAATGAATATATTTTAGCTTTATTTTTAGGCTCAAGATACGAAATTTTACTCACTAAGATTTTAAAGAAATAATCAGGTATGCAAAATCAAGGAGTTCCAGGCTTCTGGTCCTCTAAGAATTGCCTGTCTCTGTAAAAGAAAATTAGCAATTGGAGAAGAACCCTTCACTCTTCTTCGTATTTACTTGAAATGAATATTTAGAAATTTTAATTGATTTCTGCCATACTGGAATAATTCAGGAGACTAAGGAATTAAGCATGTAGCTGATTTAATTAAAACACACAAATTACACAGTATTGCAAGCAAATGAATAGAAAGTGTACTGTATAATTTGTGAGTTACACATATGCATATGTCAAATCAAATAAACCTCAGTGGGAGAACACAAAAGCATATCACACTGTGGATTTTTTCCCATTCAAATGTTATCTTACAACCATCAGCTGTTTTGTTATTAAAGCTACTAAAATACACAATTTTGGAAAAAAAAAACATCCACTCGTTAAAAACGTTTTCATAATATTTCTTAAAGCCTGCAAAGGAAACAATTCCCTCCCTGCCCCTTTCTCTGGTTTCATCTTTCTGGATGAAAACAAACAGAAAATCTAAACTGAAAGTTTAAAAACACAAGGATCTAAAATAAAGGGACCTTTATGCAACCCAGTAAGACAATCTTAAGAACAAGAATCTGAACAACACTCCACTACAATGCAGATAATGTGATAATGTCTCCTATGGTTGTCATCACAGTTCCAGTTTGTTTTTTTCTTAATGACAGAAAAATAAACCAAAGGTGGCCAGGAAATCAGACACACCAATCGGGCAGGGTTTTTAGTGTTTTGTTGAGTTGTTTTTTTAATTTAGCAATTTTATTTCTTTTCATTTAAATAAGTCCTGCTGTATATTAAAGAAAGGTCAGGCCATCCTCTGTTTAGTTTTTGGTGTGGAGTACATGATAACTTGCCTCTTCCATCAAAATTGTCAGTCTACAGGAAAACATGACAGTAAGGAAACCTTTATGGTGGGGTGCCTCACCTAATCCCCTTTTTTGCAGGCAGGTGTAAGTGAGACTACGCAGCTGCTTCAAGCTTAAAACAGATCCCATCGTTCTGCATGGAATTTCCCAGCAGCTTCCATGTCCTTATCAGTACTCACCCTTGGAGTCAGGCCCTTCAGCCAGGGGATGACAGATACTAAAAACAAAGAGATGATATTGTCATACCAGTAATGACCCTGTGAACGAAGTACGAAATGGCTCTGGGTTTCATTTTGAAGGGTGGGTGGGAACCAGTTAGTGCAATTTTCTTCTGGTTTCTAGGAGGGCAGAGGTGTGGGTTTGGGGGGTTTTTGGCCTCCTCTGTTCCTTTACTTAGCCTAGCCATTATGTGGTGGGCAAGAACATATACTCTGCACCAGCACTGCACAGAGCTGCCCTTACAGGTGCCAGGTATTACTGTGGTCTCTGGGAAGTCCATCTCTAACCGTTCTAATAGCCAACAGGTAATCACCAGGTAAGGTGCTACTCAATTTACACACTAGTGGTAGATTTTTACCATGCAGAAGGATAATAGGATGGAGAAAAGCAGAAGATGTGAAACAAGAATTGTAATCATTGGAACACTCTGGCTGCAAGTCCTCCTTAAAAAGCAAGAACCAATATTCGATATATTGGTTTGAAGAAAGTCTCAATACACTTTTTTTTTTTAAAATGTGATGTTATAGCTAAATAGTGATCTTATCATGGTTCTTTAAGAACTTAGATGGAAACACAGTGCTATCACTGACTAACTAGACAATGACATTACATATCTTACTCCTTCTTATCAGATTCTGTCAAGTGCTAATAACCACACAGGGAATTTACCAGTGACTTTTTTTAATTTGTCACATGATCAGATGGAGTTGGTTTTGCAAAATCATGTGTTATTTATCTTACATATTTATTAGATAGCATTTTAGATACATATTATACAGATTTACATTGTATTATCATTTTTCCACTTGCAGTTTGGAATGTTTCCTTTAAATCAGAAGGGTTTTCATTGATTAGCAAAGACAGGAAACGTTAAACTGCAGCAAAAATACCTGAGGCTTAATTCAGTAGTAAATGAAAGCCATTATGTAAAAATAACAGGCTCTTAGGTTGTATACCTGGAGAGCTTTTAGGTTATTACAATTTTTACTTATTACTAGGAAAAACGACAGATCAGAAACAACCAAGTATAGTATTGAAGACTAAAAGTGACTTCACAAATTACAAGGAAATAATACTTGGAAGATTTTTTTTCAAATAAGTCCTAAAATCTCCTGTAGGTATGTAAACATCTAAACATTCAACAATGTCTTTTGGGTTTTGGTTTTTGTGTGGGGTTTTTTCTCCATGAAAAAACATTTGAGTGTTCTGTTTGATAAAAAGATTTATAGTGAAAACAACAGAAACTGACGCTAGTAAAAAGCCATTCTTCTAACTATGTCTCACTAAGATTACTTAACATTTGGAAGTCTGGCTAAGGCTTTTAGTTCCTCTTCCTCATTATAATATATTTCAACTAGAAAATGTTTTTACTATAAGGTTTTAATCTCAAGTTTCTCTAATTTTAGTGGGTTTGGATTCAAACCAGCGGGAACTGTATTTCAGCAGTCAATATTTATACTACATATACAAAAGTTGTTACACTGATCATTTAAATGTTTCACAAATTTACCATAATCAATCTCTTTGCAAGATAACTATTAAAAATAGTACTTCAATTATTTTTTTCTTGTGAATGGATTTTGTTTACATTATTTTACTATATAATAAAAAACATGATGATAAAGCAATTGTGTTTCTTTTTATACATGTGTACTTTATATAACATTAAAGTCTAATTTCAAAGACATAAAAATTATCTTTTTTAAGGTAAGAAACAAGCACGGAGGTACAGATAAAAGTGGTAGAAGAGATGGAGTCTCTGTATAGATTGTTTCAAGGAAATGTTACACTTACTGAGCCATACCATATCTCTAATAGTAAGGGCCCATGCAAATCAGATTTCACATGATTTTTTGAAATCAATATAATACAGATATTCAGAGCAAACCACTTAACTGCTGGTGGAGACACAGAAGACGTACCACAATCTTGCAGTTTCTTATACTCTGACTTCTGTGTGCTAAGCAAAGAAAATAACAAATTTCAGCTCTGTATGAGATCCACATTCTTAATTATCAAACTTCAGTTATCCAAGTATCTTTCTTTTCCTTATGTATCAAGAACAGCAATTTTAAAACTGTATAAATTTCTTTCCCCAACCCGTCTCTTTAAGTGTGAAGTGTCCAATTTAAAAAATTGAAAGACATCCAACGTCAGCAGTTTATTTTATCAGATTGTAGTTTATAACTCCAGCACAAACGTGTGCCAATTGACAGTATACAAAGTCACATTATCTATTATCCACTTCAGCATGGCAAACCATCTCCTATGAAATGAATTATTTCTCGTAGGTAGTCATAGTTTGTACACAGGTGTTTTGATCAAGGGCAGAGATTAGAGTATTGCTGACTCCACACAGCAGCAGGAGGTAGAATCTGCCCTTCTTTCTGCCCAAGCAGTACTTCGAGAACAGCTAAAAAGGCATCAACCATTACACTTTCTTGTGATATACAGCATTATCTGCCTACTAGTCTTATGGTGTGTCAGGGTATGGTGAAATGACCTTGATCTCTTTCTACCATTCACTGAAGAAAAAAAGGATTGTGAGCATTATTACCAGAAGGATGAAAATCTCAATATTTGTGAATAAAGGATTGATGCTTAAAAGGAAAGCTTCTCTATTGATCACAAGCTTCTTTCTGTGACTGCAACAGGTATAGAAGGAAAATAGTGGAATGAACTTCTCATTAAACATGAGAACACATCATTAGGGGTAATGTTAATATTCAAGGTGGTTAAACAGTGGACCAAAACAGTATTTCAATATTGAAACAACAGGGTTTTGTGCAGACAACGTTGTTCAGATCCTATTATCTCACTTGGGAGAGCCGTCCCACTGACCTGACAGTCCTTACAGAAACTTTTCATATCTGGAACATTTCATATAACTGAGATGGAGCCAAAACTCACCTGTTTATCCCCTAGAATTGGTATAACCTACTAATAAAAAAACTGCAACACAACAAGCCCTCTAACTCTACTGAAACTCATTATCATGTTTTTCTCTTCTGAACAGACATCTAACAATGGCATGCAAATCATATGGCTCCAAAGAACATCTTTACAGAGAATAAAAAATGTTTATAATATTTCTACATCAAAACAACTTCTGCATTTTAAGCATTAATATGCTATTTTAATTGAAAATATATCACCTACAACATTAAAGATAAGAAAGATAAAAGGCCAGTGAAGAAATAATAAGGGAGAAGTACCTGATACAGGGGTGTCCTGGCTGGCTAGAGCTTCAGGGAATATTCAGTAGGAAGTATTACCATTTACATAAATTAATGTCTACATAGATTATGTTCACATAAAATTGAATATTTTATTTTTACATTTTTTTTAAAAGAATAGAAGTGATTCCATTTATTATGCATTATAAAAAGAACTGTAAAGTCACTTAAAATATATGATCACTATCAGCAAAACTAAAACAAGATTGGTATGACTCAACAGATAACTCGTTTATATATTAACATTCTGGTTAAAGTATCCAACAGACAACTGTTTATTTACAATATATATTCTGTTCTCCTCAAGACCTCAAAATACCATATATTTTGCTTTGAAAATTTCAGTGGAGTTAGACTAATATAAATTAATCAAGTATCAACCCAGCATTCTTTAATGATTCAAGGTTGGAGATAATGACCACTTCTGTCCAACTGGAAACACACAAGTACAATCTTTCAGTACGGAAGAAAGAGAGGAGTGAATAAAGTGTAGGAGGATTCAGCCGAGGTGTCCTCTCCATTACCTTGCCCAAGGAAGAGATATTTTGTGTTGACTACAGAAGTAGTACAAGAATTGGGAGGGTAATAATTCATCGTGTGAATCAACAAGATTCATCTGTGCTTGCAAGCCAGCAATCTATTTGCCTGAAAAGCCATTCAATACACATGTAATGCTTTATAAATAAACACAGTAATAATATTAATGTACAAGTTAAAGAGTACTACAGATTGAACTGAATATCCTGGTTCTCCCTCCTTGACATATATCCCTGATTTTGCATCCCATTTACTAATACAAAAAAGAAAATTACTTCAGTCAGGACTGTTTCTAAGTGTTGATCATATTCCTTATGCTCCACATTTAACCTGCTTCATTTTAAGCTAGGCACGCTGTTTCAGCCATATTTACTTACCAAATGCAGGGTTTTTTTTATAGTGAAAAATGATAGTATAATGCATGAAAGTGGCTACATCAGATTGAACAAAAATTTCAGGCTGTATTAACAAAATTGTGGGTTTGATGGTTCATTTCTCACTTGGTAATCACTGTTTTGGATGACCACCTGCTTTCATGAGCAAGTCCCTAGTTCAAATCACTCCTCCAGCGAACAAAAAGTAAGTTACGGAGTATTATAACTACCATCACAATCTATAAACATAGCACCAGTGTAGTCCTGAGAAGTAGTAAAATTTTTATTGTAAATTGATATTTTCTTATAAACTTCAGGGTTCTATTAATTTGTTGCCTCTACAATGAGGCAACATTGTAACTCCTACTGAATAGACCTGAAAGGATTAGCAAACTTAGTCAAATTAAAACATGTTGGTTCAAATTTTATCATGAATGTATATACATAGACAACATTAAACATCATTACTTAAGCTGGTCTAATCCAGACACAAAATACAAAAAAGCTGTCTGCTGAAATGGCATCAATATGTGTCATCTCTGATGGCAAAATAATTATTAAGCCACTTAACTCATCAATATACCTGACAAGAGATTAGTATAGAACAAGGTCACTGTAGACATGCTTTGACATTTTCTACAATTTTTCTGGTTTAGAAATTCACAGCTATTTTCTACAAAAGGGGTAAATACTTGCAAAGCTTATTTAGAAGCCTTCAACCTTCTACTGTTTCCCATAAGCCTTCTCTGACATTTGACCTACCTCTCACAGGTCAGGACATTTTATCTGAGTTGGGCATAATTACAACTGACAGCAGCTCATAGCTTTTTTTTCCTTAGTCTTAGTTATAGAGAAAGAAGAACAGAGACAACAGATTAGAGGATTGTTCAGCAATCCAATTTGTGGCCTATTAGAGTCTTGAGCAATCTTTTACTCTTGCTGGATGGGCTCATTTATAAGTTTATCTCATGGAAACTTTGGTCACAAGGAAAATCATGTGATAAGAAACTTCATAAACAATTCTTAATGAATTACATTCAGAAACCACTTCCATGGAATCTGATTCATTATCAGAGAACTCAGTATCAAGGAATAATGCTGGTACTTTTGCAAGGAGGCATTTTTTTAATGTAATTCTAAAAACAGATATTGAACACTTTTGAAGACTTTCATTATACCTTTTTGCTGCACAACGGTTTCATCTCATCTTCAGATGGTCTACTAGAGATGGGTCCCATCATTGGTAATTTAAAATGATGATATAATACAAGTTCTCTGACTTCATTGTCCAATTATCTCTTGCAGCCAGAGCTAAGCTTTAGGATTTACTATGGCCCAAATCAAAATATATTCATAAGACCTAGGCATTAAATTAGGAAAATGAGCTGTAACAAAAGTTCCTGGTAGTGCTTTATTCCAGGTTAAATTTCCCCTTTCTTGGGAGAAATTTTTTTAAGTTGTTTCTTATTTCGATACTTCTATTTCTCTTTAGAAATAGTATTAAGCATCTTAGTACTTCAGCATCTTCTAATCCTTAGTAGTTTTGTTCTAATAGAATCCCTGCAAGACAAAAAAGTATTAGATGAAGGTGTTTAAATAACAGCATGGTCCACCTCCCAACAGCAATCCTGCAAAAATCCCAGATATTTCATTTTCATGAAGAGGAAACACTCAGACGTCTATTGTAGAAGATTCTGTTTTATACACTATACAAATGACCTATAAATTGAACTATACAAATACGTAATAGCACAAGGGCCTTTCCAGCAGCGTCCTCCAGCCTCTCACAGAACTGGTGTAGTCACTATTGGGTAGCCACCTCACTTTTTCCCTCCCCACCTCAGTTTTAATAACATCGTGTGTCCCACTCAGCCCAGAGAGAAGGCAGGTTCCAGTCCTTTCATAAACTTCCTGCATCTGGAGAAGCCTCGTTATCTGGCAAACCTGCAGCTGCTTCTGTCCTATGAATTAAAAGGAAAAACATAAAAAAATACTTTTATTAAGAAAGTCACACTGTGTGAAAACCACCTAAATGGTGCATAGATGATGAACACTTACTACTACAGCTATTGTCATGCAAGGGTTTGTGCCGCCGTTACTCAAATAGTTGGAAAAAGCTGTGCTTTGTGCCGTTAACACCATTACCAGACTCAATCATCAGGGTACAGTGACAACATTAAGTAGGAGCAGAGCCTAGAAAGTCACAACAAACTTAATTATGAGTATGTCTTCAGCCTGAAGCCTGCTCACGAATTCCCACTGCTGTGAAATCACTACACATGTACCTATGCCTTCCATCTCATTGCACCCACCCCATGTATGTGTGTGTTTTATGCAGCCTTTCATGCTCTCAGATTCGATCACAGTCCAGGACGAGGTAGACAAGGGTAGGACAGTATGTTTCTGGTTTTGTCAACATAATCATTGATGACTGAAGAACAGACAGGTTTGAGCCTGTGTGAAAGAAGTAGCTAGTTTTGATTCCCCTTGTCAAGTCAATAATGTAGCCCTTGTTCAGACAGTGGCAGGTGTAAGTTTTGTTTTGGTTTTCAGTTATTACTCTTTTTTGGCTCTACTTTAGGTAAAGCCCAGGCTAACTATGCAATTACTTTACAGCTCCTATTTGAACATTAAGATTATTCATTTCACCCACAAATAATGATTAAAATGACCCCATTTTTTAGTGACAGCAGGGTTTTTTAACTGAAAATCTCTCTTAAATAAGCAACACAATTACTGACAAATGACATAGTGCAACTAGAATAAGAATACTTTGTAATGTTTTTATTAGGAGGAAATGATTTAGCTATGGTCTGAGTTAAAAAAAGTTTATCACATTGCATGAGGCAATAGTAATAACTTTTTCTATTACTATTGCACTACTATTTGGTACAATCTTATCTTTCACAGGTACACAGTTTTTGTCTGAAGTGTACAGAATAAAATACTATCATAACAATAGCATTGTAAGAGCAGGTCTAATAATAGCATTGTAAAAGAGGTCTAAATAAAAAAAAAAGAATTTGACACTAAAATGTTTTCTTGTCGTAAAAACTCTAACATCATAGAGAAAATGTTTTTAATACTGATTACTGATTGTATTTTATAGTATCTTTAATATTAGAACTGTAATTTTAATGGTATGTGCAGTTTTATATTGCTTAATATGTTTACTGTATAATCTCACCAAAGTCTTGACTAAATTTGCTTCATAAGAAATATAGCTTGTTAAGAAAAGCAGAAATGTTCACTAAATAGCAGCAAAATAATTGTGACTGAAGATGTAATGAAGAATCATAAGGAAAAAAGCATCTCACAAAACCAGAACAACTCATAAATCCGTAGGGCATGTTCTGTTTATTGAATTCTACTTATTCATACTATTAAGTGAGTCTTTCCACACTCACTTTCCACACTTTCCACACTTACTTTCCAAGTATCTACTGGGAGGAAGGTTTAATATCACTATTAGCACTGTAGGATACTAATACCCTAATAATTTTAGAAGAAACACATATGTTCTTTCACTATTTCACCAGGTGGGAAATTACTTGGGGGTTTTTTTTGTATCTGTTGCACTACTAAAGTAGATTTTCTTGGGAGTATTGCAGCTTGTTGCTGCTTTGATAAAGTGTGGAAGTGAATTCAACACTGAAATCCACCTCTATCTCCATTTTCTGGGTAGCACCCACTGGGGCCAGTAATTCCTCTTCTCCAGGGGATGATAGGTGTTGATGATCATCACAGCCAAGACAGGTGTACTAGCTTAGGTAGCTGAAGCTGTTTCCATGGAGACCTTTGAAAATCAGTTAAAGCTTTAAGCATGGGCATATCGAATGCAGAGGAAAAACTAAGGGAGCCATCTAAACTGGGCAGTAGGAACAGCTAAGGATACTTGAGAAAGTGCTTAGATTTTGCTCTTCTAGCACACTTAGGTAGCTAACTCTAAGGCAGAAAGGAGCACCTAACTCCTCTGAGGATTCATAGTTTTGCATCCTCCTTCTCAGACAGACAACTGAACAAGGCTGTTTCAGGTATTTGCTACAGCCATGCTGCTCTTTTCCCTTCCCAGAAGCCAGCAGACAGAGTAATTACAGCACATGTGCAAGGCACAGGTCCCTGCCTTCTCCTCTGCCAGATGCAGAACACAAAATTAAAGCAGAAGTCACCCCTCCTTAAATACTGCATTAGTAGCTTGAAGTATTTTTAGGTTCTTCTTGTGAATGTGCTCTTGTTTAGAGAAACTGGAGGCTTCCCAGAGGACCATCTACAACACCAGGCTAGATTTACTTTTCCTTTCTCAAACCCGGAGAAGTATAGGAGAAAGTTTTTGGAGCTGTGAATCAAATTCCCTACTAGTTCAATCACCAAATCTTTTATTAATGTGCCAATTTCTATCTTAACAGTGCTTAAAATTTTACTTTTTCCTATTGAGAAGCAGAACTTTTTCTCTCTAATGAGTTAGAAACCTTCAGGTTTCCAGCCTGTGTTTATTCCTCTCTGTTATTTCCACTTAGTTGTTCATGTGCCAATAGCGTCTCTCACTTTAAGTACTACTTTTCCCTCTCCAGCATACACTGCCCAGAATATTTATACTTGGCAACCCTATGCCTTCTCAGCCCCCATTCTGTTAGGTTAAACAAAGTAGTCTTGTAGGTGAGAACAGGTAGGGTTAAAACAAATTGCAGTTTTTCCTCTTCCTCTTTTATTAAAAGCAAAGTAATAATTCCTTTTCTTTTTTCTGTTCCCACAGCTCCCCCTCCCGTTTCCATCTATTCAGGTCATTGGGAAAAAGCAGTAGCACCTGAAGCAAATTCCCTTTCCCTGTCACAGTATGGAAGTCAGTGTGACATGCAATCTGTCAATACGTGGTGAGTTTAATTATGCTAATATTCAATTAGGCTCATAAACAATTGAGGAGTAGAGACACTAGGCCAAATCCAGCCGTTTTGTCCACCTGTGAAACCACCAGGCCAGATTCTGTTTTCCAACATATGTAAATATTACCCTCGGTGAGTTTGCGTTGGTACGAGAGCAGAATTCACCCCCTGACCCAGCTATGGCGGCTCTCGCACCTCTCGCAATTATCTCACATCTGTTCAAAAGAGAACTGACCTATATCTTGGCGAAGGTCTCCTCAAGCCGACGTATTCCCCCAGGAGAATGTCATGTCATGTCATGTCATGTCGTGTCATGCTGGTGTGAGACACAGACGCAGGGATGCTTTTATTGTAAGATTTGATGAGAACTGCTTCCTTTAAATTTAGCCTTTTCTGTAAACCTAAAAATTCCAAGAACTCACAAAATATTTTCAGGGTTTCAATGTTTAATGCCATAATTTTCAAAGCCATGTCTGCTGTTTCAATGTCTGTTTTCAAGTAAAAGTAGAAAGAATTAGAAGGTCAAAACAAATTCGAAAAATCTCAAGCTAATATGTGTTTTAAATGTTATGTTTTTAATACTGTAAATGTGTGGGTTTGAACTGATGGATATAAAGAAATTAATTTACATTTGCCTCCAATGTTTATAAGTGAACTTTTGTACCTGTAAGTAAGTATGAAGTGACGTCATAGCCTGTGGGTTTTGTGCTTTTTACATGCACTCGTATACCACATCGATTTCCAACTGATACAAAAAATTCTAGAAATAATCTGTATCAGTACATATATGCAGCTATAAGCAAGAAATAGCATTTCCCAGCTATGGTTATTTTACAAATCGGGATCTAAGTATCTGTCACCTTGAAAATTCAAACCTGATTCAAACCTGATTAATGGATACATTATTTCAGGACCCTGATGTTCTACAGAATAAATAAAAAAAAAAGAGACAGAAAGGAAATGAATACATAAGAGAAGAGTCTAACTCAGCTGCAGACCTTCTCCATTTAACATACCTCCCTTTCTAAAATTAAGAACACTTCCTTGCTGCAATATTTCTGGAGCCAGACTGATTTCTGATGAGCTGTAGAGGATACTGGGAGAACTAACATCCAATTCAATAATGAGCATATTAGAATGTATGATATATTTCCTTTTGAAAATACCACAAGTCCAGACTATCCATTAAGTGACATGCATCCCTACACACATAATTGTACCAGTTTTCTGCTTTGAGTCTGTATGTTAAAAGCAAAAATGCATTGTTATGAGCAAAAATTGTTCATTTGAATCCATAACACATGTATGACGATAAGCCAATGATCAGGAATACAACTTCCAATGTTCTCCACTCCTATAGTTCCACTCCCTCATCCACATCTCACAGATGCATTCTGCAACCTACTAATGCCACACATCCCCAACATGGTCCCAGCATCATCCATCGTAACATCTACACTAAGCTACCCAGCGCAACTGCCACTCATTTCCCTTTATTCACTACTAGGTCCTCACACATCTCATAAAGTCTCAACAACATATTTCTTCTAGCCCACCCCACCTACTACAGCAAACATTCTTTGTTTTAGGATGCACTGCTGGCCAACACTCTGCTTATCAGCAGATAAATTTGCAGTTTGTAAATCTTGTTAAACAGCAGCTTATCTTCCTACAGTAATCTGTAGGATTTCTGTAGCCTTTTTCTTACATCAAATGCATTTGCCAGTTCCCCTAATGAAATGATGGCAATAATGGTAGGCAGGTTCTTGATGTTGTAGAGGTTACTATACAACATGGCCTCTGGTCCATGTTTGCTGCCACTGGTTTGGCACCAGAAGAACCTGGAGAAAACATTAGTTGAGGCCCAGAAAAAGTATCTCTGAGGAGACAGTTCAGAAAAGCGCCATAGAAAGGCAGGTCAGGAAGAGGAGTAAGGATAGCAAAAGATGTTGGGCAAACACAAAGTAGGAAAGGTAAGCCTAAAACAGTCTCACATTTAGTGGCCTGAAGTAATCATATAGCTTCACATATACTGCTCTTAATATCTAGATGACTCTCAGATTCTTCACATTCACAGTATTCACAGATACTACCTAGTAAGTTAATCTAAAAGCTTTTAGAAGCCTAAAAATGACTTACACAAAAGGAGTGGGATTCATCTCACTTGCAAGTAGAGAGCCTACTAAGAAATTATTCTGTTCTGGTTTTCTAGGTCCTATTGTAGTCAAGAGGGAGAGACGAGAACATCCACAGCCCAATTCAACCCATCTAGCTAAGACAGATGTCTAATTGCCTTAGACAGGGAGAATCTGGGTCCACTGTCTATAAGAAACAACCTCCCTAGGGTAGGTGCACTGCTTGTGGTGACTGGCATTATCAAGACATGCATGCTATGCTATGGCACAAAAGTTTCCTCAAGGCATTGTGAGTCCCAATGTAATTAACTCTTACAGAAATCAGTGGGAAATAGGCACCTCAGTAGCTGAGAACCTCAAACAGTAAATGTACATTTAGCTAAAATAAAACAGAAGTTATAAAATTATAACACCAAATATTGGGAAAAGTAGCTCCAGTACTACTACACAGTTTCAATGAAAACATTGCTTTACTTGCTAATACATTCAGTGCATCCTATTTGGGAATAACCAAGTACAGAAAAATAAAAGACCCTAAATGTATTGTGCAGAAATGCAGACTTCAGATTATGTTTTTTTTTTTTCCATCTGAGCCATTTAATAAACATATATCATAAACAAAAGACATTAAAAAATTGCCAACCTTCCAGATGTTCTCAGCTTCCTTTGTGAGCTATGCTATTTGCTGAAATAGAGTTCTTTTTCAGGAAAAGTCTTTGGCCTACTTAATTGAGAATTCAGCACAGTTTAAAGGATATAATCCCTGTCTAATGGATACTAAGTAAAAATTAATGAATTAATCTTTTTTCATAAATAAATAGAACATGCAAGCAGCAATGATAGATCTAAATGTTAAAACACAGAAAGCTTTTTGCGGTCACAGTGCAACGCTTCTAGGTTAAGGCCTGACTTATTAAATCACCATCAAAGTTTACTGTTTCAGGCACATCATCTGTCAATAAAGAGCAAATAAATAATATTTTACTTCCCAGGTTAAGTAGAATTTATTAAGCTGAAATAATACTGATGCTTGTTCTCTCAAAAAGAAGCTTTTGCAAAGAAAAGGAATGGAAAGCGAATGGAAAGGAACTCGTGATAATTATCTGTCACTAATTACACATTCTATTTCTAAAAAATAGTAGGTTAATGATGGCAACCTACATAATGACGCTGCTGAAGACTTCCTCCTACGCACTTGTACACTCTAAGAAACCTTTTAACTCCAGCCTCCACCTCAACATGGGAGCACATCTCACTGCCTTGCACATGGCCAGGGAACAGTTCTGAGGCAGGAGAAGAAACAGTTTTCAACCTGGTAAAAGCCATTTAACTTCATGTCATTCCAAGCAAAATTTGGACAGCCAGAAGGAAAGATTTGTTTCGGAGAGCCAAGAAAACAGACAGCCTCATCAGGGGAGCAGCATATCAATGCTGCTGGCATTTATATGATCTCAGATTGCTTGCACTGCCAGACTAAGAAACTGATGATTTAAAACTATCATCTCTGTAGTCTCTATCCAACATAGGAAGGATTCAGCAACACCCAGGGTTTGGTGGTTGCCAGTTGACCAGTGGCATGCATAATGCACAGCAATCCAGAAGCTTGGAGGAGTGGGAAGTAGTCTTGATATCATCAATAAGAAATAAAAAAATACGGGTAGAGAAAAGTGAAGAAATATTGAGAATTATTTGTATTTTCCTCCTCGTAGAGTGCCCAAGTGAGGAATAGCAACTGAAAATCATGAGAGAGAAATCACTGGCAACTTTTCTGATAGTGGCATATGTACAGTTCGGCAATCTGTTACTCTCAGAGAAACAGACATGGGATTGACAAGTGACTGGCACAAGTATCTCTGGAATAATTGTGGCAGAGTAATATAACAGGCATCAAGGGAGGATTTATTGCAGGGCGCTATTTGAAAAACCAGGAAGGCTCCAGCATGGAAAAACAGTGTCCAGTAACCTTTACCGAGCAGTGTAGAGAATGGAATCTGAGGCAGGTCAGCAGTTTTAGCAGCTTCCAAAATGAGCAATACTTACAGATCCTAGACTTGGAGACTCTGAGGCCTAAATGGACTATTCCAATCTTCTCTCTTTGCCCACACGACACAAGCTATAGCATTCCACCTAATGACAACTTGTAGAATTAAAACATATGTAACTATTATATCTTATTTCACGCTTGACTTGACATGCTGTAGGTGTTTGGAAAGCAATGTGCAACAAGACAAACAGGAAGTGAAGACATAGTCTCTACCAAAGCCTATAGCAGCCATGATGCCAAGACTTCCACATAACATGGGTAGTTTGGCTGCTGACTTCTTCCATGTGGTTTTAATGCATATTATAAAAGTAATGAAAAAAGGTACAATGCTTGAGTGCTCACAGTACCTGTCGTTGAGTCTCTATATAAGATGTAGGGCCTTATCTGAAAATCCCTAAAGGGAGCGGGACACTTTTCTTGCTTTCCAGAGGGATTTTTATCTGGGGGATAAATCCAGAGGGATTTATATTTATTTAACATAATTATATGTATATTACATACATATAATGTTGCACATAGGCACAGATCTTATATCCATATTCTCTTATAAGTTAATATTTTCATGAAGAAATAATTTAGGTACTGCTCTAGTAGTAGTACTACTACTCTGTACCATCTAGACTTTCTTCTGTGAACATGAGAGACCTCAGAATCTACCAAGTGAAGGAGCATAAAAATTAATCTTCCATAATGATGACTAGATAAAATGCAGGCCTAAAATCAACTGCCTTCCTTTATGGCAAGTAACTATTTTATGACTTCAGAATAACAACATTCACATGAAAAACTCCATTTTGAGTTACTACACATTGCACAGTAATAGTCTTCACATCATTCACCCAGGAAATACACCACTTATAGCCCACAGTAGAAGTGGTATTCTGTCCCCACAACCTCTCCAGTGAAAAACTCTGTTATTGGTTTCCACGCTGCGGGTGGTTTTTTCTCCTATTTTTCATTGTCTTTTGCTAGTTTAAATAAAACAATGGACTTGCACATGTTAACACATCTGAATTGATACATGTTTAAGATCTAAAAGCACAGATGGTATTGGAGGTAAGCCAACTTTGAGGCTTATTTTGTAGCTTGAAGCTTTTTGCACAGCTGAGCTGCATTCAGAAGCCACCATTGGTCCCAAGAAGCAAAAGACCCAGAGTATTCACAGGCATAGGGAAAGATTTTTGTCTCTATGTAGGCTGACTTAAGATGTATGCAGATTTCCAGCATGTGGTTGATATACAAGGACACATCTGCTCTGACTGAACGGAAAGGAGGGTAATGCGTGAAATGGCTACTATTTTAGTTGTTGCCTCACAAAATTCTTTCAACATTATGCTTTTCTGGGGCAGCAACAGAAACTGGCTGGAACAAGAGATACGGAATTTAGAGGAAGGAGATCAAAGTCACTGAAGGTAAAAATAAACATGCAAAATGGCTTTACTATTTGACATTCATTGAACTTGGATATGTCAAACATGAAACACTTCAGGAGATGAAATGATTTCTCCCTCAGAAGGACTCTTCTTTTGTTCTCTTTCATTTAATTTTCTGACATCTTTACAATGACAAGCCCTTAGCCAGCATCCTCAGCACATATCTGCTGTAGGTTCAACCTTTCCTCAGAGGACACGTAGCACAACCATTAAAAAGATGTGCAAAAGAACTAGAAAAGCTCCATCTCTGTTCTGATACTACCACCAATTTTCTGACAAACTAAATCTATATAAAATAGACTTTCTGTGCTCTCCTTATGCTTCTGTAAAATGGATATAATTTTACTTTCATTTTTAGTCCCTGGATGTTTAACTAAGATTCTTCCAGATAAAAGACAGAAATGAAGAAACAGGCCATCTCTGTTCTAAATTGATCACAATATAACTGATGAAGTACTAAAATGGCGGGGAGAGGAGTGTAAAAAAACCCCAGCATTTCCCAGGGTGCAGGAAGTTATGTAATTTGGCCAAGGTAATATAGGAAGTCTATGAAAACCTAGGAACTGGATCCAGATTGATCACCTGAATGCCAGCTGGGTGCCTGTGTCTTATCCACTAATAAAAACCCCTGATTCACTAACAGGGATATTGTGATATTAAATGAATCCAGGTAACCAAGAGAGATAAAAGGAGGTTTAGAAATTCTGCAAAGTATGTTAAATTCAGCCTTAAGCAAAGACCTGGCATATAAATCTCTGTGTCACAGAATCCTCATGAATTCCACATAAGGGACCCTGGTGTTCCAATACCATTCTCCATATGGGAGAAACTTGACGCTCCAATTGTTCCTTTAGGCAGAACAGCCTTACTAGTGAAAAAAGGCCCCAACACAGAACAGAAACTCTTGTCTTCACTTTGTGCATCGACATATCTTCTCCTTTCAGGTAAAGTCCATTATAGTTACATGGTGCCCTAATTCCAGTTTTCTGAATGTCTTGCATCAGATATCTTCACAGCTTTTAAGCATTAATTAATGGACAAGGAATATCCCTCACTGCGTAAAGAAAAATGAGGCTCTTATTAATGCTCTAAATACTGAAGCTAATGGAAATTTATGTGAGCCTAGAAAACAAACTTCAAATCAGGTTTTTATTTCAAATTAGTCAGTTTTACCCACCTAAATGCACAGGATATTTGTGAAAAAAAATCAAGGGGTGACGATTTTTGCTCACAACTCACAGACCTCCAATTTTGTAAAATATTATTACAAAGGTACTAAAACAAATTTACTCTTCTCTTCACATTGACTTTGCTCGTCTCATAGCATCCTCTTTCTCTGTCAGTTTGCACTGTCACTGCTGCTTTTATCTAAGAAATAGCTGACTAGTATCTCTTTGCATTTCATCAACTCTCTACAGATTCTTAAATGTTAATTACATGTGTTTTCAGCCTCACCTGTATTTTTCAGCTTCTCCATCAGTCTCATATTTTTTTCATTCTATAAGAATTTAATTTTGGAAGAAATTTTCACGTATAATACTTGTATATAAAATGCAATTATTGCATTTCAGAGATATTTAAGAAATATAATTTTCGTACTGAAATATGCTACAAATCTTCTGTAGCTAACTTATAGCTGCTCAGTTAACCATATGTCAAATCATACATTTCTATCTCAACTTGGTAAATTCAGTATAATAAAGCTGTTGAAATGTATGTTCTTATATCAACTCTATACCAAATAACTTGTAGATCAAATGTACAACGACAAGGGAATTCAAAGGATGCATTTGTTATGTCACTACAGATCAGTTAATAATGCAGATGTCTAATTATGTAATCAGATTTAGCATTCAGATGCCACACAGGATTAACTTAATTACAAAATGGATTTAAAAATCCATCCTGCAAAAGGTAAACTTTTATTATGGGGCTGTTCAATATATTTTTCAAATATTGTAAATGAAGATATAAAGTATTTAAGATGTCACTAAACGCAAATTAATTAAGAAATACTTCATGTGTGTGTTTCTTCTTAACAAAAACATACATCAAAATCATAGTCCATTACTTTGTCTAGTAGATAACTGTAATAATGAAACTAATGCAAAATTCTAATTGTATCTGGAATAGGATATAAAGAAAAGCAAACAATGTTATACTAAATAAATGTAGCCTGCTCTAAAGAAAAGCAAAAATCCCAGTTGGACAAGAAAATGCACTACATCTTTGTGATAATGACCCAGAGAATATGCATGGTAAAGCTGATTAAAACAAGAAAGAGCTATTTCAAGTCATGTAATTCAGTCATAAACTGAAATCATAATTTTGTTAAATTCTAATAATCAGCAAGAACGAATTAAGCTGGGTTGACTGATTTCATTCCAGTATTTAAAAATGATCAGGGTAATCTTCAAACTCTGATCAGAATTTGAACCCAACCCGTTACAAAACCAGACTGGTGAAATCAAGAGTTTGATTGACTCTACATTTTATTACCAGATACTGAAAAAAATAGGTCCAAAAGAGTGAAAATGTGCTTCACTCAGTGAGAAATCAAGTGGCTCTCTAAACACATGACACATCAAATCCAAAACCTGTTAGAAATTAGAAGGAAAACTCACACTGATCTCTGTGTGCTTCAGATCAAGTACTATCAGGATCCATCAACAATCATAAAACTATTATTTTTTTCTGTTAGCTTAGAGTAAAAGCACTGGAGTGGATAGTGCATGGCTTCAGCTTCAGTCTGGGCTTATGTGGAACCAGGATGTTGCTTGAGACACTTTGAAATGGCTCCATAGACCTAGCTATTAAAACCACAACTGATTCCTAGACGCATTTCAACTGTAGCCAAAGACTTTCTTTCTGTCCTTGATGGTCTCAGATGGAGGAATACAAAAAGCATATCGCCTGGGACAGGCCCAACAAGTGATTCTTCTTTCTTCTTTTTTTCCCACTTGCTTAAGCCCCTAAGAAGTCCTAATCATTCATAAGGTTCACAGCTTAAGGTACATAAAAGCAGAAAATAGCTTTTTTAATTCATGTACAAAATTCACTGACATTTGAAGGTCTGATCAAATGATAGTTAAAGATTTCCAGTGATTTTGCTGGGCACTGGAAAGGCACTAAAAGAAATACCTAAACTGGAAGAAAAATGAGGAAAGTGGATGGCAGATTTATGACTTTTCCCACATTTATAATATCACATCTACCCCAAGGAAATTTCAGAACTGCAGAAACGATAGTTGGAAGTCTTGTAGCCCAACCTTTTGCCTGAAATGAAACTAATGACAACTCTAGGTCAGTTCAACTACAGCTTTGACTGAGTTCTCTAAACTAGACATTCCCAGCCTCTCTGGATAACTGTCCCAGTGCTGCATTTCCTCATTTGTGAATTTTTTTTCCTAATGTTCAGTCCGAACCTTCTAAGAGCAATTTATGCTCATTCCTCTAACCAGCAGCACACTGACCAAAGATGAATGTTGCAGAGTGTTGCCTTAAAAGAGAGTGGTATTTGAGGTATCTTTCTGTACAACGTTTATTCTTCCTTCCAACTATTCTGCCCGTGGCAATGAAGACTGCTAAACGCGGCAATAACAGTTCAGCAGAACCAAATCTTAAAACTATTTTTACCAATTCACTTTGCTGACCAACACAAGGGGGAGAAAGTTCATCTGCTTCTTCCTGTCCCATCCTTGCTGTTAATAGATGCAATCTGGATTGTGGAGGAAGTAGATCTGCAATTCAGATTCATTTAGGTTCACTTCTGAGTGACCTATAGAAGATAGGGGATATTTATGTCTCTGCAAGGGTGTAAAACGTAAGCTCCAATCCAGTTTACAGCAAATTTCAATCCGTTTCGGTGTCCCAGTACAAAAAGACTGTTTAATAATAACCTCTTCATGTTCCAGTTGTGGATGTCTCCTTGCTAGAGGAGATTGCCTTCATTCTTTATATACGTTATGTACCTTTTTTTAAAATAGCTTTTATACTTTTCTCTTAAAAAATACAGTCTAAATAAACAAAGGGTATTCAGACAGATAATTGTTGCTGACTGCAAAATCTCTCAGCAGTACAATTTCCTACCAAAACTTCAGTTCATGACATTTTAATCAAATTTTAATTTTTGAAAGAACACAGTGACTTGATAAAATTTTCAAAGAAAAGCTTGGAAACAAAATGTGACTGTCATTCCTTTTTTGTGGCTATTAAAGTGGTTCATTGCAATCTTTATATTAACTTTATGTGTACTGTATAGACATTTCTGTAAAGAGTAAAAATTAATCAAAATAATACATTTGAAATATCTCTCAGCTGCTTTCATTCAAAAAGTAACACAGTCGAAGAACATGCTGCGAGATCACAAAGCTGAGAGTTGAAATTCCTGCTTCCCTTTGATTCATAATGCAATTAATTTTTAAAATGTCAGAATTTCTTTCCAAACAGAAATGCCAGGTCCTGACCAGCTGGGCTGATTAGGGCAACAATATTTATTTCTGTAGTTTACTGTGTGTTTTTAATATCTTTTGAGTGTCAGAGCGAAACATCAGAATAAATGATCAGTAAAGGTCATTTCAAATGAATTAAGGTTTAAAATAATCTTCCTAGTTATAGCTGAGAATCTGCTGCTTCTATAGTTACATCAGTTGCATGTTTACCTTGACTTCTGTTCATACATACACACCACTCCCACCAATATGGAGCTGGCCACCTGCCAAAACAAGAAATACGTAAGAGCACAAAAAGACCTGTTACCATTAGGTACACGATAAGTACTGCCAGATGTGCACATGCTGTAAATTTAATTCAGTATGTAGCTTTTTGAAAAATTTATGATTTAAAAAATTTAAAAAGCTTTTATTTTTTTTTGTGGAATTTAACAGCTGAAATGCTGATGGCCAGGACTAATGCTGTCTGGGGCGTTAGTTGATTTTAACTTCCCGTGAAGACATATTCAGAGTGGTAGAAAATGCCAACGCAGTTAAGATGCAAAAAGAAACCTGTGCTGTTTACGATCAGCAAAAATATGGCCCCTTTAGGACAGATACCCCATCCCTGCAGCTGAGTACTGGCACTTTCAGTGTGAGGACACTGATACATCTTACCACCACTCTGCAAAGATGAGATGGAGCTTAAGACCTGCCCAGCTGCCTCTGTGACACCGTTTAGGTGGTGAAATTAAAACCAGCTGTGAGCTGCTTCCTGCAGTTCTTTGTGGAGCACCTCTTTGGACTGCCCAGGCACAACCAGTCTTGCTGCCACAGAAAACTGGGACCAGGGGACAATTTCAGACAGAGATTTGTGAGGAGACTAAGCCAAACAATTTAAGCAGAAAATTAGATTAACATAGAAAATGAATAAATATTGTGTGGATGGCTGTTTAATGAGCCCATGACCAGGTACCATTCATTTTAGTCTCACTTGCAGACCAGCGTCATCCCGGTACTTCTTCTTTCTGACTACTAACAATAATCACTTTCCTTGATCAGCTCCACTTAACGAAGTTTTATTATTCCAAACAGAATCTTTAAATTCCTCAAACTATAAATCTCCTTCAGCACGTCAGGATTGCCATGCAACCTAGCACATCCTATCAGCATGTTAAGCTTAAACTACCATGTTGGGAAGCAAGTCACAAATTCCTACCTCCTTTTCCTCTCCCACTGTTTTGCTGCTCCTGCTTCCTCTCTTGCCTGGGTACAAATCATCTCAATCCTCCAGCTCTGAGTCACTCATGAGTGCTATCTGGTTCACTCTTACTGCCGTAGAAATGCTACCCTAGGCAGACCCCAAGACAGTAGCTGCATGTTCAGCTGTCCCAAGGGAATTTAGAACCCCTGGCAGAAGCCTGGACAGTTATTAGTACCTGGTACAAAACAGAGTAACTGCCAAAGCGCACTGTGAACTTTTTGTCAGAAATAATCCTGAAACCATAGCACAGGGAGGACCAGACACTCTCTCTGTTGATACAGACTTACTGGATATTTTGCAATAAGGAGTCAAACCATCTTAACTGGTACCCTTGGCCTTGCTGCCAAAAAAGGTCTACCATTCTAACCAGAGAGATACTTAAAATTGTCATAGGAAAACATAGCCTTAGAGGTGCTTCAAAGCACCTATCTGTTTCTGGAGGTGTCCTAACCCAGTGATGTGAAATCTAGCATTTTCTTAGGATTAGCAATTCACTGAGCCATGGCCACACTTCTTTATGGAGGTGAAAAATTACATATGCTCGCTATAGGAATGTTCAATGGCAAAAACATTTCCCTAAGGTGACAAATTCAGTCTTCCTCAGCTTCGAACGGTTTAGAGCTCATCCTCCCACTCCCCTAATTGCACACTCAAGGAAACGTCCCTTGAACTCCAGGCTCCACGTTATCCTTGGTAAGAATGCTCTTCACGTCCTATATTCAAACAAGGTCAATTTGCAGCCATGAATACAAGAAACTCCAAACAGAGAAAGAGGACACAAGTAGGTGATATCAGTATAGCATGATGGAGAGGAAACCTGTGTTCTGGCCCTTAATTTCAGAAGTGCTTTAATACTCCATCCAGCCAGAAGCCAAGCCTAACTCCCCCTGCTGTTACACCGTAGGAGTGTTCTTCTCAGAAGAAGTGGTGGTTAGGACTTCCTAACAGGAAACAGCATGACAGAGTTGAAATCTCTTCAGACCGACATAGTTTCTGAAGTTTCCCTTTTCCAGAGTAAATGCTGTGATTACTCAACAACTATGTAAATGATAGGCACCACACATTACATTCCTCTGAATTAATTCAGATCTGTCAGCACTTGTTAGAGAAGCTCAGCTAACAGTTACCAGATCAAACTCCTGGGGGACACTCGGGCAAAGAGGGGTCTTGCACTAAAGCCAGGTGCCTCACTCTCCTGCCTAAGATTCATCTGAATACGAATGGTAGCCTAAATATATGTGCTTAGGGTGTTTTTAGGTTGGCTGGCAAAGCATCTACCTTGTGTATTAATAATGAGGAGCCCAAAAGACCCTCATGACTCCTCTGTAAAGACTGGGGAAGACTACACATGGCAGCCAAGTATTAGCAGCTGGCCTGTTCTCTGAGCCAGTGGAAAACAGTCCAGGTGGGACTCAAAGGTGGGAGAGTCATAGCACAGAGCACTCTCCATCATATCCTGCACCTCGGCAGAGCTCAGCACTGCGCTTCCCCAGTCGTATCACTTCCACATTAGCATTGCCGCGCATCCTAACAACCTGGGGCAGTTTGCTCACACCTGTCTGCAGTCTACCTAACATTCAAACTAGCTGTTTAACAGTGTATAATAGTTTGCAAGCGGTAGTGAAAGAGAATCCATTCCATGGCCCAAAGACACTATTTCACAGCCATTTTCCTTGCTTTATATATAAACGACCTCGGTACAGAAATAAAAGAATATCTCCTCTTTTCAAAAAGCCTGGTACGGAGCTTAGATCTGTTCAAGGGCAGCATTAACTTTTGCACTGTTATTTACATGAATTTATGGTCTTTTAATTACTGTGGGTTCACCTACAGAAAAAGCTGCCCTCTTCTTTTTAAGTAATGAGTGGGTACAGGAATTATTTGTGGGTTACTGAACACATCTCTAGTCATTAGTCTAATGTTCATTTGAGAAGAGGTTGATTACATTAACAATCCAACCATCACAAAAGGCTGAGAGATGTAGTAGTACTTTTTTAAAATAAAAAACTCATGCCACAAAACAAAGCGAATATAAAAGCATGCATTCTGGTTTTGTGCAGAAGTATTATCTTGAAGGATAGCTGAAGAAGAAAAATGTTTTCTTAATATCAACTTGTGTAAATGAAAAACTGCAAACAATTTTATGTACTTCTATATCCAATCCGTAAACAAAAAAAATGAAAGCAAAATCATAGTGACAGTGCAAAGAAACATATTAAGTGGAATTTGAGACCAGTTCATTGATTTGTTTCATATACACCTTTCTTCTTTATTCATTGCTCTTTAGCATCTTGCATACAAAGATGGAAATGCTCGTCTGCAGCATGTCACAAGTTCCACTTGAAAATACAGTTTATTCACCAACCTATATTCACATAAAGCACACTTATTGATTTCTTATATTAAAGACATAGACGACATCAACAATTCTGTACCATGAATCACTTGGGATAATCTTGTACTCCTGTGCAGCCTTCTATTCAAGAGCTTCACCTCTATCGCACTGGGGTTAACACAAGAGGTTGTTTTCAACCCTGTATATCACTAACTTCATTCTGCTGTCTCCATGTTGAAATAAATGAAAAACAAGTCCTGTGAAAGCAATAACAAATTGGTAAGATAACTGATAAACTGCAGAAATCCATCCTTTTCTTACAAGCTTCCTCATACTCCACAGTTTGTTCTCAGCATGAATTGGATCATTTGCAGCACATGCAGATTACATTTTCCCAGATGTGCCTGCCTATGTACTACCTTTTCATTACCTTATGTAATTTTTTACTACAGCTAATGAACCTATTTATTCCAATAACAAATCTGGTTGAATTTGGCACTTTCTCCATTAATGACTGACTCACAAACCAAAAGCGACCTCTACGGATTTATTTGTAACATATGATTTTCACTCTAAATAGCATGATTCTTCAAATTTTCTTTTAATGTTCTTCATTATCTCATGAGGTTTTTTTCAACATTAGAAACCCTACATAAGATCATACTTTTTCTAAAAGCTGAATCATGACTGTTTTGGTTTAGCCCAGCTGGCAGATAATCTACCACATGGCTGCTCACTCACTCAGTTAATTCACAGATGATAACGAGAAACAAGGCCAGATCTTAAAAACACCTTCCTCCCTCCCCTCCCTTGTTATCTGCTCTACCTCCTTCCCCCAGTGGCACAGGAGGATGGGGAATGGGGGGATTGCAGGTCAGTTCATCACACTCTGTTTCTGCCACTTCCTTCCTCTTTACACTCTTTGCCTGCTCCAACGCTTTCTCAAGTACTTCTCCAATGTGAGTCCTTCCCACACAATCCAATCCTTACCCATTAGACTGCTCCAAAGCAGACGTTTCCCACAGAGTCATGGCTTCTTAAGGTGCAGTCACCCGCTCGGGTGTGGAGTCCCTTCTCACGAACTGCAGATGCATCTCTTCTATACCATCAGTCTCCTGCTATGTGAGGGGTCCATTCCACAGAAGACAATCCTCTATGAACTTCTTTGGGTGCAGACATCTCTACTCCAGCGTGGGGTTCTCCACAGACTGCGGTCGGATCTCTGCTCCACCATTAATCTCCATAAGCTGCAGAGAGGCTGCTGCTGTCTCACTACGGGCTGCAGGAGAATCTCAGCTTCGGCACACCTCCTCCTGCTCCATCTTCGCTGACCTGGTGTCTGCATAGCTGTTTCTCTCACATCTAACTCCTCTCTCCTCTGCAACCGCGCCAGACCCGACCAGCCTGTCGAACCTCCGCAGTCCCAGCAGGATGAACTCCGCCCAGCAGGCGACCTGGGAGCGGGGTGCTTCGGAGCTCTCCAAACTGTGCTGCTGTGGCCATCTCCAGATGAGTGGCGATGGCCCAGCATGAGCAGTCGCCTGCCTGGGAGAACTCGGGGGGAGGCAGCCCCCCTGCCTCTTCCCTCTCTTCATTACTGCTCCCTCCTGGTTTGGGCTCCTTTGTCCTCGTCTTAAACGTGACATTCGCAGAGGTGCTGACTGGCTCAGCCCTGGTCTGAGAGGAGGGAAGTCCAACCAGGCCAGAGATCGGTCCCACTGGTTTTGGGGCCAGGAAATCTTTTCCCATGTCCTTACAGGGGCTATCTCTGCAGATTCTCAGCTGCTACCAAAACCCCACCACATAAACCCAGCACAATGACCAAATGCAAATGAATCTCTAACTTAAAATACCCATTTAAATTACTTTCTTTAGGAAATATTTGCTATAAGTATTGTATAAACAATGAGTTTCCTTGATGCTTAAGTTTTTAGCTCTCTGAGATTTGAGAGCAAAGAACAAGCTCACTACATAAGTTACAGGAAACTGAAATAACTGTAATCTAAAATAAACAGTTTAGTAAAAAAAGGACATTTTCTTAATTGCCCTTTATAATCACAGTCAAAATATTTTAGAAGATTACTCAGGACTTTTACAGATAGAACCACTTATAAATTTAACCCTTTAATAAGGAAACGAAATACTATATGCCACAGATACGAAGAACATGTGGTCTCTGTTTTGTTATATGCTGTGAATGAAAGTAACAGCACAGCCATGTTCTCAGAAGGTTTGGAAGTGTAGGAAAAGGCTGTCCTGGGGCAGGAGGGCATAAGGCAGGCAAAAGGGTTATCATGGACCATTGTCTTTCCCTCCAACTTATGTGTAATACATTTCTAAAAGGAATAGCTATTTGTTAGATTGAATATGTTGTAAGAGTGACCATCAATTAAATATTTAAAATGGTGATACATGGTGATTCACCATAGTAATATAGTTAAACGCTTTTCCATCATTTAACTTGTAGCCTTACAGATGTAAGAGTCTTTCAAACCCATTTTTCCCCAGAAGAATCATAAAGAGTCTGCATTGATACCGCAATCAACTGCACACTGAAGACTTTTTTTTTAAAAAGAACAAAATCATGAGAATTTAACACTAACACAAGAAATTTTACGTATTAGTCGTTCAAACATTGCAATCAGTAATTAATCAGTAAATTCATTAATCAGTAAAATCCTTCATGTTGACATGGGGAACTTTAGTTTGCCTCTCTGTGGGCCTTGTCACCAACTCAAAAGCAAAATGTCCACAGATGTTAGCTCTGTGTGAGTTAAAGCACACATATTGAATAAACATTTCACTACCACATTAACCTTGTTGTGACTGTGAAAGAGAATATGCTTATTTCGTGAAGAAGAAATTGGATCAAAATGCACAGGCGTTTTGATATAGCATTTTCCTGAGTACCGCAGTTTGAATTCAGCATTACTTTAGCCTGTACGTAGCGAGATGCAGAGGTTTTGCTATCTCCTTCTGTACTGTGCCAGCTAGACTGATCTTTAGGCAACTTTCAATGGCCATCCTCTGATTTGAAGAGAATATTTTCACAGTTTTTACTTCCAGGTTGCTTTACTATTTGTTTTACTTAATTGCAGCAGATTCTATTGTTGTTGTTGCTGCTCTGGCCAAGGTGAGCTTCAGAATCCAAGGCCTCTGAGCATGACATTTTTCAAAAGAATGCACTCAGAACAGTCATTAGGAGGAATTTTATCCACAGCTTCACTGTGTCTAAACTGCCTTTGAGAAAAATGAACTGTAGGTTTAAATTCTTGGCCCCTAGACAGCAGCAACGTCTGACTCTTGACATTGCTGTATGAGAAACAAGAGGTCATTCAACTTACAAAGCCTATAAATTCAAAGCTCCAATTAAGAAAACACAATGCAAGAGACTGTTTAAAATGAAGGAGAAATAAATAAAATTTAATATTAAGAGCACTGTGAAACTCAGCAGGGAAAGTGATCAGGAAGACTTACTTTTCAAAAATCCTAGTATATAATGGAGAACATCTTAAGATACCGGAGTGCAGAAGCAGCATGCTGCAAAGTGGTATAGTATCACCTCATGAAACGTAAAAAAAAAGGTGAGACTATAAGCAGACAACAGAAGACAATGTTCATCATACCTGTTAGCAGAAGCCAAACTGCCTTAAGAAATAATGTATTGGCAATTAAGGGCTGAATAGTGTAGTGTCTCTTTCCCACGACGTGTGGATAAAGATACACAGGACTTAAAATATACTTTTCAAAAATTAAGGTTGCTAAGTGACAACATGCTTTATCACCTCATTTACCATGTCTGAAGGCTCATTTTGAAGTAGGCAGATAACATTGGTGCCCCTATTGATTTCTGAGCAGACAAAACTTATTCTTTGCTGGTGAGACAATTTAATTTTAAAACAACTAATGTCTGTGTTTATCTGGCAACAGAAGTGTGATTGTTCATTTCCATGCTATAAGGTGTATGAACAGGTAAATGCATTGTTAGAGAGTTTCTCAGTAATGAGTTTTGTTCTCTGGATATTTTAAAAAACAGACTTCACCTTTTCCAATTTTTTTTAAATTGTCATTACCGTACCAACAGTATAGGCCATTGTACTCTTAAAATGCAGATATCTGCATAGATTTGAACACTCTATTTCTTTAGTCTTGTTGGAAGACTTCTAAGTCATAGCTTCTGGAAACAATGCACCTGCCTTGGATCTGATCGATCCTTACACAGTCACCCAAAGTCATTAATGGCGCAAGAGCATTATCTCAGAATATTCCAGCTTGGACAAGAGTTTGCAGTTCACACTTCAGCAACATGTGACATCTTCTTACATCTTCCTAAACTGAAGCACGATTGCCTTAGCACATTAATTTCATTTAAAGTAAAACAAAAATTAAAAGCCGCATATGCATTTCCTTGTTCCGGATTCCTCTCTCTTGTGAGCACACTATAAAATCAAGTTCAGAATCCCCTGAATAAAGTGCAACACACAGTTTCATCTCTGAATCTTTGCATTTCTTTCCGTCTTTTCAACACCCAGGGTTATATTTCCTGAACTTTTAAAATGTCTGTCCTTTTCGATACAAAAGGATGCCCTTCTCTCTGGCTTAAGTCCCAGGTGTCTTGAGAACTCTTCCTCAATTTCTGCGCTCTTACATTTCCAAAGAGCAATTCAAACACTTATGTTTGTTTGTGATGCCTCTAGGAAGTTTTCTTCTCTAGATTCCAACACAAGCACAAAAGTAGGAGAAAATTTGTTTCCCTAGGCTTTAGCATGCCAAGAGGTTTCCAGCTCAATATGATCTTCTGGATATAATAATTAACCATTGTCCCTAGGGATTTCATCAGTACACCCTCACACATACTTACATCTATCCCACACTTCCAGGAAATATTTCTGGAACAAAGTTAGTCCCTTTAATTCATATATCGAGTAGCACAAAATTGAACAATTATGTTGAAACAGTCATAATACTTAATCAAAATAATGTTGAAATCTCCAAAGTTTGTCTCACAGACAAAAGCAGCAGGGCAGACCTTGAGGTCTTATAAATAAAAGTCCTACTGTTGTAGCCCACAGAGCTTCTTTTATCTATGCCAACTGAAGATTTTGTCCATAGTTAAACAGTTAAAAGAATGAGATGGAACAGATCACCATATTGTTAAATTAAAGAAATGAGCCAACTAATGTCAGAAAACAAAAATCCATATTCTTCTTGTAGCTTTGAAACTGAAGAAGGAAAAAAAAAATCTGTCAGTGGAAGTGTACTGTCTGGTAGCAATGCGTCACCCCAATATGTTAGTATAGCTCACAGAAGGCACTCATCAATGAAAGCCCATTGTCTGTCTCTGATACATCACCTCAGTATCTCTCCAACTGAATGCATATGTTCCTGACAACACCAAGTATTTTTGACTGGTTTTAGTCAAAAAGTCAACTGTCTTTTGCCTTGCATTCCGCGCAGCCTTCAGGACAGGACTGGCAGCTTTCAGGACAATCAAATAGTGTAAGACAAACAGATACAAAAATGGGGTTTGAGGGGTAGTTGATTCCAGGATACTGATTCTAATTTTAACTCATTTACAGAGACATATCTATGCAAAGGACAGCAACAAAAGATTTGTGCCACTAAGTGGCAATGAAGAGTTTGTATCAGTGCCGAATTGCACAGCATTATTACACAGCCACTTTGTCCATGTCTTTACAGAAGAAGAGGTTGGTGATGAACCAAATCGGGAATCAATATTCCTCGGGTCATTAGAGCAGAAGCATACGTAGAAAAGAATTGGCTATAGAAGTATTAGATGTACTTAAAGTAGACAAAGCTGAAGAACCACATAATATGCATCAACAGATATTATCAGACGTTTGCAAGGAAACTGGTGAACCTTTAAATTATATTTATGCAAGTTCAGTAGATTCAAGAGAGATTGAAAAGGAACCCAATTCCCTTGTTTTCGAAAGGCAGAGACAATGTAAGAATCTAAATAAGGTGATTTAATATAAGAACTGTTACGGAGAAAGAATATCTTAAGAAATAGCTTAAAGAATAAGAAGCCATATTACAAAGCATAAGAAAATGTTTTAAGGGGATTGAGGAAGAGATATTCTTTATTAACTCATGAGTTTGGAATCTGGAGTTGTTTCTTTATTTTTTGGTTTTATGATACACAGAGGGAAAAATATACCTGCATTTTCAATAAACACTAAAATGTTTCTCCACTAGATTAATTGCTGTGATAAAAAGTGATGAAGCAGTCAGGGATAGGTAAACAGCAATTACTCAGATAAAGTTTGTAATCAAAGACAGTGAGATGAGAGTTATATGGTTTATATCCCTCTGGGGCATCTTAGTCTCAGCATATTGAAGAGAAACTGCAAGGAGTCTTGGACTTCAGATGTCCGGAGTTGATGGATTCATTTTGGAGAAGAAAAAAGGCAAAATAGCAAGATAGTTCTAATTTTGAGGATGAATTTTGAGGTTCAGAGCCAGGGATTCAGACCACAAGTCTTCCTCTCACTATCAAATGAGAAGCTCAACAAGGATGCATGATGAATTTCCTTCTTCCTGAATCCATTCAGGCTCTTAGAGGTGAGCCTTATGGTGCTATGGGAAGAGCTCTGATTCACCTAGTAGAAAACCACAAAGAGAAGACTGTTCAGTCTTCCATTTTGATAGATGGTGTCAGAACTGATGGGATCTGGCAGACTTGATGTACTGCCACCAACAGCCAAATTTGCAGAAAGAAAGAACTACTGAGTTGAGCACCAGAGTGCTCTTTATTTGGATAGTAGTTACTTCTACTTCCATGTGCTTCCTCTGGAAAGTTAATCGAGTCATTACAGCTTGGCTTAGATGAGGAAAAACTTAAATATACGCAAATGAGATTTAGTTCATTTTGAGGATATAACCAGTTTTAGGAAGACTGTGTTGGGAGAAGCAGTAGAAGGAAGGATGAAAAATGCTATCAAAACAAAAGGAGAGGACTACAACCTGAACATAGATTTTCACATGTGATGCAGCAAAGACCTGATGACTCTGATGACTAACGTTTTGACAAATGAGACAACTAAGTATAGAGCAAACTTTAGGCATAATTTATTTCAGATATTAGTACAAAGCACAGCATTAACTCATATTAGTAGAATGGCTGGTGATTGGGAGAAAAAACAGAAGTAAAAGTGTGAGATCAAAAGCATTTCTCATAAGTTTAGAGGCACATAACCTGTCTCTCTCTATTTTGTCTTCTACACAATATTTGTGAAAAAGAAATTAAAGCAAAATGGAAAATTTGTGCATCATAATCAAAACTTCTGACACTAGATTCAGCTTTTGTATAGGTACTTGAAAAATTCTATTCCAACAAACTCATGTGATGAGTTTTCTCATGTTTTGTCGTAGTGACATTCACTCATCATGAGTTTTCTCTCATAGTTTTATTGGAAGCAATGCTCATTTCCAGATACCTTTTTTTCCAACATATTCTTTCATGCATTGTAAGATAGAGCATACTAAAACTTCTTCTGAGTACAGACATTTCAAGCTTATAAATCACCAACTACTGTATCTATATAGTAAGATAAGAAGTTAAAATGAAAGTATTTGTCAGTATTTTACATTATGTTAAGCTCAGTATTTTTAGTACACAATCCCTATGCCTACCTACAAACTTAAGTATCTTATTTCTATATACTATGTATGGAAAAGTCATCATTTCAGAATGCATGACTGATCCACCTATTGCACAGTGAAATGGTAACTATGGGTTTCTACACCATGCATTTAAATAACATACATGCCACCAGCAGTATCAGAGGTTAAATATTGACGTCTTTGTTAATATTCAATGGTTCCCTGGACAAAAGCTAGTGACATCAAGCCATGTCATACTAAAAGGAGCATTTAACAAAAATACTATTAATATATGATGTTTTAACATGCAAAAAACTTTTGTTTATAAAACATGGAGTATATTCACATTAACAAGGTTATAAGAGGTATAGCTTCATTTAGAACTTCTTTGTGCTTTTGATGTTGCAGAATCACCAACTGCTCCTTTGAAATGCAGCAGCAGCTGAAACAAATCGCTCCCAATCGACATTAGTGGTAACCCATTCAATCTCCTGTCCCACGGCTGACCTCAGTCTGGTTTTGATCAGAACTACTTCGGGTAAAAGAGCATTCACCTTCACAGGCGGACAAGGAGAGTCAGGTAAATTGAAAGCTATTTATGTCAGCATTTCAATATTGTATAACTATTACAAATATCTGTATAATCAGCATTATATAAAGTAGATCGTATGCTATCTGAACTTTCAGTTGATAAGCAGTTGATCAGAGATTAATATTTTAATATATAGCTAAACGAATTTATCGACATATACAAACTTAGTTTTTTTCATATCCTGGGTTATAAATTGACAGCAGATTTCATGCCAATTGTATCAAATATATGATCAATGCCTGTGGGAAATTCAAAGTGACTTTAGATAACAATGTCCTAAATAAACTACTTTACTCTGCTGACTATTAGAAGATTGCTGATTCGGATACGCATTTTAACCTGACCTTTTACAGACGCATTACGCTTTCACCAATGGTTTTCATCTTTCCTGTATGTGCTGGGTTTATGTGGTGGAGTTTTGGTAGCAGGGGAGATGTTACAGGGACAGCCCTTGTAAGGAGCTCCATGAAGTTTCCCTGTCTGGAAACCTGCCGCTGGCCAGGACTGAGCCAATTGGAGCCTCTATGAATGCTATATTTAAGAAGAGGCAAAGGAACCTGCACCATGTGGCACCTGCAGTGAAGAGAGGGACCGCCACTCGGCTGGTGATAGCTGGGGTGTCACAGCTTGCAAATCTCTGAAGCGTCCTGCTCCTGGGGCGCCTGCTGGACAGAGCTTGTCCTGCTGGGACAGACAAGGTTTGTCGGGCTGGTTAGGGCCAACAAGGCTGCAGCACAGAGAGGAGTGAGATGTGAGAGGAACAACTACGCAGACATCAAGGCCATTGAAAATGGAGCGAGAGGAGATGTGCCGAAGCTGAGATTCCCCTGCAGCCTGTGGTGAGATGGCAGGTGGTCCCCCTGCAGCCCATGGAGATTGATAGTGGGGCAGAGATCCACCTGTAGCCTGTGGAGGACCTCATGCTGGAGTAGGTGGCTGCATCCAAAGGAGTTCATAGAGGACTGTCTCCTGTGGGAAGGGACCCCACACTGCTGAAGATTAGTGGTGAAGAAGAGATGCATCTTCTGCCTGTGGAGTACTTCACACCACAGAGGGTGGCTGTGCCCTAAGAAGCCATGACTCTGTGGGAAAAGCCCATTCTTGAACAGTCTGATGGGTAAGGACCAGATTCTGTGGGAAGGACTCATTTTGGAGAGGTTCACACAGAACTGTCTCCAGTGGGAAGGGACCTCAAGCAGGAAAAGAGGAAATGTGCAAGGAGTCCTCCTCCTGAGGAGGAAAGGGCATCAGAAATAATGGGTAACTGACTGACGACAACCCCCATTTCTCATCCCCCTGTGCAGGGAGAAGGTAGAGCTGGGAAGAAGGGAGGTGTGGGGGGAAGGTGTTTTGAAAATCTGGCTTTGTTTCTCATCCTCTCTGAACGTGTTTGGTAACAAATTAAATTGATTTGTCTCCATGTCAAGTCTGTTTTGCCCCTGGCCACAGTTGGTGGGTGATCCTTCCCTGTTCTTATTTCAACCTTCAGTTCTTTTGTTACATTTTTCTCCTCTCCACCCCACTGGGGTGGTGGGGGAGTCAGTGAGTGGCTGCGTGGTGCTTAGTTGCCTCCTGGGACTAAACCACAACACTGTGCTTGCTCTGGATTCTGAAATAACCCTGTCTAAACATAGAAGTTGGAATTATCCAAATTCACCACTATTTCCCAGGTGCTAAATGTTTCTTTGGGGGAAGTTTAATCAAAATATGTGAATATATGGCAAAAGAAACAATTATGTTACAAACAAACTTGTCTGGGAAAGGCTGAAGAACCCCAGTTCCAGTAGATCGATGCTGAAAATAGTATTTTTCTGTGCAAAGGTGGGGCATTCTATCCATGTTGCAAATACACACAATTTGTTCTATGAAATGTTGACATAAATAGCTTTCAATTTACCTGACTCTTTGGAAGAATATATTCCAGTTTCAAAGGTCTAAAACTTAGCACATGAAAACAATGTGTTTTCAGAAGCACACCATGTAGAGCATTTAGTTTTCAATACATCAGTTTTGTCCTATGGGATGTGGCATTATACTAGCACTAAATTTTTTCCCTCTGTGCCATCCACCAATAGAAACTATATTTCAAAGACAAAGAGAGCAAATTTCAGCCATCAGTTATGGCCATGTATCCCTACTGCCTTTAAATGGAGTTGCACAGCTGTAATGAATGGCAGAATTTTGCTAATTTAGGCAGACAGCTACACTGACTTGGTGATTACAGGAAGTTTTTCTGCAATTACAGATTTCAGTTTACATAATTTATTTAGAAGCTGTCACAGTCAGCTATGACTGATGAATGCAGTATATGTTTGGTTGCATATGAATACTGTAACCAGGAACGATACGAAGGGAAAAAAAAGCAAAACATTCAGAAATTAAAACATCAGAAGTAACATCTAAAAAAACCCGTAACAGGTCACTAATGACCTGTCCCAAGGCCAAATCAACTCTGTTTATCTCATATCTGGGGGACTTTTGTGTAGCCTTTTCTTAAAGAGCTCCAGTGACGAATACTTCATAGTTTCTTCAGAGCAATACATTGCAGCATTTACCTAATCCTATTGTCAAAAGATTGATTCTAATATCTAATCTAAATCTTCCTTGCTTTAGCTTAAGCCCTCTACTTCTCATCTTTTCCACTTCTGGTTAACCACTGGACAGCTCTTGACTGACAATGCTGGTCGCACAAGTAGGAGAGAATTGGGCCCAGCAGATGATGCTAGTTTAGAACCAGACCAGTTACAGGAGCAGGAGGCAGGAATAGTTTGTCTTTGAGGCAGAAGGCAACCTTCGTTCTATCAGTTCTGTTAAAGATAAAACAGTCTTGTGGCATGTAAATTTGTTGAATGTGTGTTTAGAGGGTGGAGTATGTCTTTCGCAGTAGGACATTTGTGAATTTGTGCTCTTCCTCCCTGAAGACTTTTGAGTAGATCTCTATATGCCCACTTCTATCCCAATGACATGAAAAACACAGAAATAAGTATAAATAGATTGAGGTTTAACCAAAACTAGGAATATACATACAAATGTTTTAAATAGATGATTTGGTTTTTAAAATTCATATAACAGCCATGTCAGTTAGTACCAGAAGCCTTACAGAAGTTAACTCATAAAATTCGCTCCTTGTTCTTTGAGTGCAATGAGTGCTATACCGCTGTAAAAGGACAGGTTATGGGCTTAATACACAAATTAAGGCTTAATTGGCCTTACACAAATTCTTGCTGCTCCTAACTCTCATTGATTATGTATGACAGTGGGAGTTAAAGTAGTTGAGCTATTAATTTCCCAGCTCCTCCCTGCCTTCTTTCCTTTTTGTTGACAGAGGTCGCATTTGCCATTTCCTAGCTTTCCAATACCTTCGCTGTCTTATATATATCCAAGACAACTTCTGATTTTTATGAGATTTCTTCAGTCTTCAATACCCTAGGAAGAAGTCCTTTAGGCCCAATGATTTGAAAATATACAACTTATTCAACTTCTTTCTAACAACTATGGAAGAGGCAAAAACAGAGGTAGGCTTGAGAAAGCACTAGACTAAAGGTAAACTGGAGCACAGTATCTTCCTTGGATTACAAACCAGGAAACAGTTGGCCATCAGGAACTTTCTGCTTCTCACAATATCTTGTCTGTACTCTATCACTGAGATTTCTTTAGAAGCTTCTCAGAAGAATCTAAATTGCTTAGACTTGCAAATATTTAAGCCTACATAAATTCACATCTACCATTTATGTTCTGGCATTTCTTACATATGATGCTGAAGTACCCCTGGCAAAGACATCTTAACTGAGGCTAGAAACAAATATTAAGGAGGCTGGCAGGTCTTACAGGAAAGTGAAGAAGCTGAAATCAGACAGCAGAGGAGCAGGTATTTCTGAAAGTTCTAATATGCAGAGGAGTTTATGATTCTTCCTCCACAAACTGTTGTAAGAAAGATCTACCAGGCATTATGATGGTTACAAGGAACAGAAAGCAATCTAATAGATATCATAGAAACATAGAATAGTTTGGATTGGAAAGGACCTTCAAAATCATCTAGTTCTGGCCCCTCTGCCATGGGCAGGAACACCTTCCACTAGATCAGGTTGCTCAAAGCCTCATCCAACCTGGCCTTGAACATCCTTCCAGGGATGAGGCATTTACAATTTCTCTGGGCAACCTGTTCCAGTGCCTCCTCACCCTCACAGTGAAGAATTTATTCCTTATAACTAATCTAAATCTACCCTCCTTCATTACCCCTTGTCCTATCACTACACATCCTTGTAGAAAGTCTCTCTCCAGCTTTCTTGTAGGCCCTCTTTAGGTACTGGAAGACTGCTCTAAGGTCTCCCCAGAGCCTTCACTTGTCCAGGCTGAACAACCCCAGCTCTCTCAGCCTGTCTTCATAGGAGAGGTGCTCCAGACCTTGGATCATCTTTGTGGCCCTCCTCTGGATCTGGACCCTCTCCAACAGGTCCATGTCCTTCTTATGTTGGGAGCCCCAGAGCTGAACACAGTACTCTAGATACGGTCTCACGAGAGCAGTTATAACTTCCTTCTCCCTAATTTTTATAAATTCTCATACTGATTAATGTTGTGTGACAGCAATAAGCCCTCAGAGAAATAGGATAGCCAGCAGTCTTTAAAAGAAAGCATTCAGATCACAGTGTATTGGCCTAAAAAATAAAAAAGCAGATATTCAAAGATCTTTTACCATCTAAAATTATCAGAATTTTTATTTCAAAAAACTTACAGAGTCCCCATTTTTCTTTTGAGTTCTTAGCTTAACGTTCAATAAGCAGAGGGACTGGGAAAGCCAACTCAAACAGAAGTGATCCTGGTAGATGCAATGAAATTCAGTGTCTCAGAAAGAAGCAGTTTCCCAGACATCAGTGAGAAAAATATTCAGGAAATTGTTTAAAATTCCTCACTCCTCTCTCAAGTATCAATAACCAAATGAATAAAGCATTTCATTTCTGCTTGGCTACAACTCCTGGATATTCTGAGAGGCTGTTAAGCAGATAGCTTTAGCACATGAAAAATGCATGCTAGTCATTCTGTTCTTATGTCAGTTATTTAACACGTTGTATATAAATCAGCTTGCAAGATATAGAGTTTAATCTTTTTTGGTTTTATTGCTTTACCATTTCACTGTATTTATCTTGCATTCCGTGAAGATGGAACTTTGATTTAAAATTTCACGTTTGTAGGCCTGAGTATTAATACTGCACACACAACTCAGACAATCACTCCAATGGGAATCACATCATTAGGTTTTACAGATATCATTCCCTCTATGGATCAGTGTAATTGGTAGTCCCCGATGAATTCGCATGGACTGTGCATACAGGACAGTAACATCCTTTGCATGAGGGCTACTTCTCATTGTGCAATATCAAGCACAGTGTAGCCTCTATGAGGTTCAGAGCCTCTAGGTGTTATTATGTAATTCTCGTTCACTTGTTTTCTCTAGTGATAAGAAATAGTAGTTTATTCATCAAGTATACAGTTAAGTTTTACCCCTATTATCTTCACTTTTCTTTAAATACAACGTAGAAACTTAAAGACAGAAAAGCCTTCTTGGGGCATGGGGATCACTGTCCTCCCATTACAAGCAATGAGTCCTAGAACCCCCTTCAGAAAACAATCAAACAGAAAAACTCCTTATGATTCACCTTACTAGTAAGCAGTGACATTTACTCTCACCATGCTCATTTCTGTGCTGGTTTTCTTCTGTCTTCCATATTCACACCTCCTTTCCTTTTTATTACTACATAGAATCATAGAACGATTTGGATTGGAAGGGACCTCAAAAATCATCTAGTTCCAACCCCCCTGCCATGGGCAGGGACATCTTCCACTATACCAGGTTGCTTAAAGCCTCATCCAACCTGGCCGTGAACACTTCCAGGGATGGGACATCCGCAGCTCCTTTGGGCAACCTGCTCCAATGGATTTCCTCCTCATGGAACAGTCAAAAGACTTCTCCAACGTGAGTTCTTCCCACAGGATGCAATCCTTTCCCATCAGATTGCTCCAGTGTGGGCTTCTTCCCCACAGAGACACAGCTTCTTAGGGAGCAGCCATCCACTCCAGTGTGGGGTTCTCCATGGGCTTCAGATGCCTCTCCACCTTTTCGTCAGCCTCCAGCAGCTCACAGAAACCATTCTCTAGGACCTCCTTCAGGCACAGGAATCTCTGCTCCAGCATGGGGTTCTCCACGGCCTATGGGTGGATTTCTGCTACATCATTAATCTCCATGGGCTGCAGGGGGGCCGCTGCCATCTCACCACGGGCTGCAGGGATGTCTCACTCTAGCACAGCTCCTCCCGCTGCATCTTCATTGTCCTTGGTGTCTGTGTGGTGATTTCTCTCAGGTCTCAGTCCTCTCTCTGCTGCAGCCATGCCAGACCCGGTGAACCTCAGTAGCAGCAGCCCAGCGTGGGCAGCTGCCCACCCAGGAGGGCAGGGAGCCAGCCCCCGCCTCCTCTCTCTTCAGTGTAGGTCCAGCCTCAGTTTGGGCTCCTTTGTCTCCATCTTAAATAGGACATTCGCAGAGGCGCTGATTGGCTCAGCCCTGGCCTGAGATGATGGGGGGTCTGACCTGGCCAGAGGTCGGTCCAATCGGTTTTGGAGCTGAGGAAGCTTCCAACGGTTATTTACAGGGGCCGTTTCCACAGTCCTTCCTGTAAACCCAGCACAATGTCCTTGCAAAAAGTCCCTCTCCAGCTTTCCTGTAGGCCCTCTTTAAGCACTGGAAGGCTGCAATAAGATCACCGTGGAGCCTTCTCTTCTCCAGGCTGAACAGCCCCAACTCTCTCAGCCTGTCTTCATAGGAGAAGTGCTCCAAACCTTGGGTCATCATCATGGCCCTCCTCTGGATCTGCTCCAAAAGCTCCATGTCCTTCTTGTGTTGGGGACTCCAGAGCTGAACGCAGTATTCCAGATGGAGTCTTACGAGAGCAGAGTAGAGGGGCAGAATCACCTCTCTTGACCTGTTGGCCACACTCCTTTTGTTGCAGCCCAGGATACGGTTGGCTTTCTGGGCTGCCAGCGCACATTGCCGGCTCATGTTGAGCTTCTCATCAACCAACATCCCCAAGTGCTTCTCTTCCAGTCTGCTCTTAATCCATTCTCCATGCAGCCTGTACTTTTGCTTGGGGATGTGCACACGTGCACACCTTGCACTTGGCTTTGTTGAACTTCATGAGGTTTGCACAGACTCACCTCTTCAGCCTGTCAAGGTCCCTCTGGATGGCATCCCTTCCCTCAGCATGTCCACCACACCACATAGCTTGATGTTGTCAGCAAACCTGCTGAGGGTGCACTCAATCTCACCGCCCGTGTCACCGACAAAGGTGTTAAACAGCACTGGCACCAGTACTGACCCCTGAGGAATGCCACTCGTCACTGGCCTCCACTTGGACATCGAGCCATTGACATACAGATGTCCCATCTCAAATTCTTCTTGATTTCTTTCTTATTCCCAGCCTTCATTCTAGTTTCCCACTCTTAGGTCTCAAAATTTCTTATCTTCTGCTCTCCAACTCTCCAAGCACTATCGCCTCTTTAATACACAATGTTTTGTGTTCTTATGCTACAGATGCAGTAATCAGGGTTGAAAGATCATATCTCTTAGGAAAACTTGCAAACTTAATTTTAAAAACTCCTGCAACAGAGAATCCTCCACTGTTAAAGCTTTCAGCTATTCTCTTTTGTGTTTTTATAACCATCGGTTTCTTCATCTACATTTTTATCATACCCCAAAATCAATTCTCTCTTCCAACATGAACTTTGCATTTCCTGATTTATGAATGTATAACCTTATACTTTTGGTTTTGTCATAATAAAAATAATTTTCAGTATTATCAGCTGTTATGCACAAACACGCACAGTAATTAATTTACAGATTCTGAATCCCATTTGGCAGAGCAGCTCAGCAGCCCAGAACTGTGACCTCAATTTCAGACAGATCTCTCTCTCCTGTATTTGCCCCCTGCTGTCGGAAGCATCCTGCTGCCCAGGGAGCTGGATGTTGTGAATACTCCCCACACAAGTGTAAGGAATTTATATGCCTAACAGCACCATGAATTCAACACAACTCTCAGGCATTACGTTGCAGAGCATTCTTCCGCCCAACCCTCCTTTACATTTGGCCTTAAGTGTTTTTTCATAGAGATGTATTTAGTACAGATGGCAAGTCATAAAACTGTTAGAGAGATTATTTATTTTAAAATGTTTCATCAAGAAAATCTCACCAAGATGCATCAGTTCATTTCCAACGCTATCCCAAGGTGAAAAATGTTGGTAAAAAAGTCAACCAAACAATACATATAAAACACAATTACAAAAAGATTTGATTTTTGTAGAGAATCAAGTTTTAAAAGCTGTAAAACTAGGAGCTAGTCTTTTTGCATTAAGGGTTTTTTACATATTCCCATCCAGGGCAGATGTTTCCCATGCAATGCCTATTACATTTCATAATCCTTAGCCCTCTACATTGAAACATATTTTGCCAATCCAATCAGGGACTAGATTACCCTTTTTTAGTTACGTGTTGAGCTAGTGAAAGTACAGTCCCAAATTCTACTAAGACGTGCATGGCTCTCAGAGCTATATAGGAAGGCTACATTGGCTGCATATAGAAAAGATATGTCAAGTAGATGATGCATGATCCTTGTTTAGACTATGCTAGTAATTATTGAATGTTCTTCCTCTGTTCCTGCAGTTTACATTTTTTGTGTCTTGTACCATGTCATATGAGAACAGTTTCTTGGTGAAAGGCACCATACAAGATGTATCTGGAAAGAAACAAAAAGTGGTTTACAGGAGATGGGGTGGGCTTGGAGTTGCCAGCCCCAATCCCCAGATATTCCTATCCTCATCTTCAGTAACTTCTCCTCAGTTATACCATTTGCTTTGCCCCTTGAGATTCCCTAAAAATTATCTTGCCATTATGTATGTAGATAAGTGAGAATTCCTTCCATGGACATAGTACTACCTCCAGGGTAGACAGTACAACTACTCTGAGATTGTTATTTGTACAGAGGGGTACAGAGAAGGCTTAAGACGTCACTTTACTTCTTAAAACCTTTTCTATGCCAAGTAAATTTGTGTTTATTGCTTCATGATGAGCAATTTGAGACCATGGAACAAGACACCAGAAGCACCAATGCTGTAAGTCAAGAGAAGCATTCAGAAAAGCTGGAATCAAGCAGGGAAGGAGAGCAATTAATTTCAGGTTAGGAACTGAGATAACAACTGTATATAGATGAACCTGGAAAGAGTGAGCAGTCTGCCCAAAGTATCAATGCAGCAAAGAGGAGCGATGATACACAGAGCACTAACATATGATTATTGTCACAGAAATAAAAATACCTGGGCTGATGCGGGGAGCCTCATTCCTCCTGGCATGCTGTTGGGTACCCACCAGAGTGCCCAATAACAGCAGGTTACTTGTACCAAATACCTGAGGTTTATTTGGAGACAAGCAACATCCCTGTCTCCCTTTATGGTCATTTGAAAGTAATAAGCACCTTTAAATCATGATTTATCTAGCCTATTTTAGGTGTCTATTTCAGAATTATTTGAATCATGATCTACAACTGTCTATTTCTGCATTCTCTATAAAGGGAAACTGTGATGACTAGCTAAGAGCTGAATATTTACACTGGAGACATCCACATTTGGTGAGATGAATTCAAGCCTCAGAGTTTAAACAGACAAGACAAAGAATAAAGTCTTCTAATAGCTTCAACAAAGCATGTCTTGCATCAGCATCTTGCCATATATCCTGAGATTTTTATCTTTGCAGAAAGAGGGGTTACCAAGGGGACTTGGCCTTTTAAAAATGTTATTGAATATGTGTTTGCTAAGTAGAGAGTAAACAGGAAAAGAAAGGAAAGGAAACAGAGGTGAGTGACTAATGAATATAGGACAAGGAAAACAATAGGAGAACATGCATGATTGACATGAGGTCGCCAGTGTGTGGGGAGTGTGGTGAGGCATGAAAAGTCAAAACCAACAACCAGGAAGCTTAGGTTTTACAGTATCCAGCCAGAACTTCAGAGAGCAGCCTGATAATATAATCACTGCTTAATGAGTCCAAAATTGCTATTCCTGTATTTTCACAGATTGTGAATCCAAGAAGACAACGACATGGACTTGAAAGGCAATATGTAAATGTTCTGACATTTAACAGCAATAAAAACCACTATATATCCATATTTTTGTGCATTTTTGACACACAAAACCAAGAGAAGGAATTAAACTCACTGTTAGGAAAAAAAACAGTATCTCTGACATTCTTTATACAATAACTGAACTCCTAACATAAATATTAAAATTTGTTAGATTTGTGTTAAAAATTTTAAGAATTAACAAAAGATCTGTTCTTTCAAACCATCTTCCACGTCTGTCCTTATTTATTCACATTCATAGGATCTCAGGTTAGGACCTCTCTGCAACTTCTTAACTACGCAAGTCTGCATGATTTAGGTGATTTGAAGATGTCATATGGTCTCTTTTCCTATGACAACTGGCAATTAATCTTGACATAAATATCTCCAGCTTAGTTCTTAACCGTGAATCACCTGAATAGAAAGGAAATAATGTTTCTGGTATTCTCTCATAGTAGCAACAAAAGATCAGCATTGTCTGAACATAGACAAGCAGTAGATAACTTGCACAACTACTTCCTTCAGTATGGTTGGTGCCTTTGAATCTTTCCCTTAATTGAACTGCAGGCTACCTCTACTATGCATCTGGGAATGAGGTCTCGTGTAATATGAAGATTCAAGTGCCTCATGACTACTTTTCCTGTGCAGGCAACCCATACCTATCCTGAGTCTGGAGTCACTACAAATCCTGTCTTCTCTTGTGGTTAGCAAAAAATCACTCCTAGGTACCTGACCATGCTCTATGATTGTACTTCAGAGAAAAATGGGATAAATAGAGGCTTCTGGGATTGCTTGAAAATGCCTATGGCGGATAAGAGGATACCCAGAAGCACAAGACGAACCTGGGTTTTGCCACCAGGGGTACTAAAAAAGCCACCTAGGATGCTTCAAAAGGAAAGAAGAAATAGTGAACGAATCAGGCCTCCAGCCAAGTCTTCTGCCCAGAGTGCAAATCTCATCACCAAGTTCACAGAATTGAATAAGACAAGATACAGCCACAACTACAGACATAGCTTTGGATTTTGTTAAAAGATGGAAAAGTGTCTTATTTTGCTGTTCAAACCCACAGAGTACATGACTGCTTGTCAATGACTCTCCCACCTGAGTTAAGAATTCCTTGAACAGCAATAGCCTGAGAACAAAAAGGCATTTTAAATCCTTAGGGCTTAGTTACAAGTACCACAAATATGAAAATGCTTCTTCGTGGCAGATTATTTACATGTTATAAATTTATACTATACAAACATTTTCTTATATCATCTTATGTATTATAAATAAATAAATTGCTTCATTTGGCATTAAAATTTGTTAGTTTCAAAAGGAATAAAACCTTAAGAATGATTCATTCTTTGTGATTTGGAAAATAATTCTAAGGAAATATTTAATTTTAATTTTAAAAATTTATGAAGGATTCACTCAAATATGATTTACATCCCTTGGTGAGTTGGCTTTTGTTCCTTATTTTTTGTACAAAATACAGATCAAAGCTTTTTATGTTCTCTTGGATAACAACACAGCTTGCATGTAAACACACATCTTATGTATCTTATTTTTTCATACATACTGGGTTAAGTCCTAAGGGAAATAAATGCCACAAAGTTAAACTGGTTTGCATTGGCTAATACAGCAACTTACACCATTGTGTAATGTGATTCGGCCTGCTTTAATTATCTTAAATCGTTTCAATTTATACTGCACATCCATGGGAAAAAAAAAAAAATACGGGAAATGCCACTTCCACTTACAGCCTCTTTTCACTCTTCTGTAGTTTCTTGGTTTGCCTGTAGCAAAGAAGATTGTATCAGATAGGCTAAAGATGGATCAATACAGGCAGACTGACAAATACCTGAATGTTTCATTCCCATGATGTTTGACACAGTTCTGAGTCACATCTTATACTTTTGCCATGCCTCCTGCAAGGAAACATAAAAGATAACACTTTGAAACATCAGAAGTGAATACAGCAGGGCTTTTTTCTCAAGAGTTTCAATATTAAAAAGTGGAATGAAATAAGAATATATTGGTTAGCCACTTGTGTGGTGTAGATCAGTCAGCCTCCTTTAGTTTTAGTGCTGCCTTTCCAATCTGCATCAGCAAATGATTTAGCAGTAGAAAGCCTGTACTGCTCTGAATTTATTACATTTTGCTATGGAAAGTTACATCATTGATCATCAGCTACATCATTAGACTTTCTGGAAAATAGCTGGAATAAGAAAGATATTGTTGCCAATTTGCTGAAAAGAAAGCCTTAGTTTCCCTCTACAGTGATGTAACAGCCTTTGGAAGAGAAGGCAGCCAACAGCCATTTTAGGTATTTCACCTCAGTTGTTTCATAAGCAGCAGTACAACATCAACAACAAGCTCATTTCTGAGACTAGAGGAGACCTTATTGTAAAAGTTTTCCAACTCCAAGTAGCTTGTGTATTATAATATCATTTTGTAACCTGTCTTTGAATCTCTCTCCAAGGTTTCAAACCCAAAAATCTCAGAAATGAGTAGCCACTTAGTCTCCATTAGCTTGAATTAGTTTTAAATAAGCCTGAGATCACCGTGAAGTAGAAGTCTTTTCCAATAGAAATATTTCACATTATAGAAAAAAATTCTCAGAATCTCAGAAGTGGAGGTTTTGCTTTGTTCAGCTTTCATTTCTTTCTCAGAGAGCATGAAAGAAACAGAACTTTACCCAGGATTCATATATGTTCCTGAATATTTGGGATGCTATCTTCCCTCTTCCAAGTGCTACTGGGATGATATGTGTGGGTGTTTCTAGTACAAGAATTTGCATGGGCTCCCCTTCTTCTCAGAAGCTGAAAGATCATACACAATCAATATCCTGCATGTAGCTTTTCCTTTCAGGTACATTATCTAAACAATTTGCCTATCTAATGGATTTGATCTATTTTGCTCTCATGAGAAATTGCAAACATGACTTCAAAGCCATTTCCCGAATAATGTTCTCAAAAGTAGCACCTCTCTGAAAAAATTTGCAGTTTTGACAAGAATTTTCCAGTGAAGAAACATTCTTTCAAAAATTCCTCCAAAAGTTTATCAACAACTTAATGAATCTTCCCTTTGCCTTCGTTCCTTGAAGGTAACTGAGCATTTCTGAGGTCTTAATTAAGGTTTTCAAAAAGAGGGTTTGCTGCGAGAACGACAGCCTTTGTCTACAACAAACTGACCTTGACCACACTGAGGGACACTTCTCACCTACTAATTTCCCCATCACGCTTGCAAGCAAATTTGTTATACTCTATGAAAACATTGAACTATTTTCATTGCTCCAATTCTTCTTGTAATCTTGGCCTATGCATTCAGGCAAGATGAAAGCACACAGACAGATGGAGGTGGACATGTTCATTAGGAAAAGAATCGAACTAACTCCCTTACTCTCCAAAGCACTCAATGCAGCGTGCTATCTGCAGATATACCCTTAAAAAGGAACACGAATTCAGCACAAGAGAATGAGTTTGTTTTTTCTGTGCCAATGTGAAACTAGTTTACATGATACAATGTTCCTGTGAGAGAATAATTGTGTTGGGATGGTGTTAATGCCATTTACTTATTCATTTGGAACCTCTAATGAAAACTGTTTAGGAAACAAATGGCTAATTACATTCTACATGCAAAATAATTAAACATTCAGAACATGATATTTAGCAAGGCTGGATATTAGTATTAAATATGATATTCAATTTTATTCAAAAGGACAGATTAGGCCAATTCAGGGAAAAAAGAAAAAAAGAAAAAAAGAAAATGTAGATCACCCATGAGCTAAAAAGCTGCTGGGGATGGAATTTACTAGGAAAAATATTATGTTTGGAATAGGTCCAGAGATTCATGGTACTCGTATTTCCTGACATATACTACCAGATATTTATCAAGCATGGATAGTAATGTAGCAGATGAATATTCCTTTAATATTCTGAGTTCATAATCTTCGTAGCCATAATGTACTGACTTTAGCCCACCTCTCCTGAATGAAGCAAATTATGCCAGAGGGAAAAGACCCTCCCTTATCTCCTTTAGGGCACACTTACACTACATAATGCAGTGAGTGCAACACAGAGATATACCAACCAGCTGCAGAGCATATCGCGAGCAGCGTAGTTGCACTGTGACATTACTCCAGCTGAGCTGAGCAGCTCGGCTAATACCTCAGTGCTCTTCTGGGACTGGAACCTTCTCTTTCAGCCTGCACTCAGATTTCCAAAGAGAGTACAGCAGGAACAATCTAGCAGCCTGTACAGCAGATAACATCTGTTATTAGTAGTGTCAGAAGCATTTCTGAATATAAACTGAATATTGGAGTATTGGACTACATACTACTGAATATGTAGTCCCTGCCTATTAGTTCCTACAATTCTGAAGTTATTCTTAGATAGCTCCTAAACCCTTCACAGGGCTTTCAGAGGTGCAGACTAACCTTGGGATCTGCTGGTACTTCATGTACATTTGAGCTAAACAACTAACGAAACCAGTAAGCAATGTTGCTGCAAGATTATTGACTCTCATGTGATGAGACCTAACCTTCACAGATGGAGAAAACATGTCACACCAAAAGGACATAGTTTATGCTTAATTTGAAAGCTCAAAAAGAGCCTAAGCATTTTGTCCAAATTCCTCATTTCCAAGTGCTTAGAAGAAAATATGCTTGTATTCTGTGGGGAGAGAGGTTTGGGTTTTTGGCCTGCACATGTACTAGAGACTAAGGTTTCCTCAGTATTTCAATTCTTCTTAGCTGTCATGATGTGACTAATAAGCATATGAGTATAAATATTCCCAAAGAACGATAAGCAAAAGGAAACAGTTGTGGACAACCTTCAGCAGGAAACAACGACTGGGCCAGCAGCACGCTCTGAATTCTGTTGCAGCAGAAGGATGCTGTTAATCATCATTGTTCCCCTCTGCACCTTCTACCATTTCTTTGCAGAACAAACAGCAAAGGAGTTAAGATCAGAATGGTAAATAATGGGTTTAGCACTAATGGTGGTTAAATAAATAGGACCCTCTGTGACACACAGTAATAATTATTTTCTCCCCTCTCTTTTTCTTGATTTATCTTCCAAATATTTTTATAAATTGTGGACTTAGCAGGTGGCTCCTTAAATGTGGTTTCTGTTTTCTTCTGTAAATTTCTCAAAAGAATATTTTCTGATATTTTTGCTTTCCCAGGCTAGCTGGAACAAACAGGGATATTTTGTATTAAGTTAAAATTGAAATACAGTAAAAGTACTTTATGCTTTATAATTCTAAATGTTACTACTGGAAGAAGCCTTCATTATATCATCTGTGTCAATGATCTGCTAATGTAGAACTGAATACTGGTAAGAAGATAGGATATTTTTTATAAATACAGTAACAAACCCAAAATGTGTCCCAATTAAACAATGATGTTACAAGTCTAGACAATACTTGGCCATCTTCATATAAAACCCAGACAAAAGGTTTTGCTGAAGAGTTAAGGGAGTAGTGGTTTAAGGAAAGAGTAGCTCATAAGCAGTATTGTGTTAGATACCACAAAGCAGCAGGGCCCAGCTGGCAGGCTCCAACAGGTATCTTCCATTTGGTCTTCTACCTTTTTCTAAAAGGCAACCACACTTAAGGCCAGGAATGTCCAGGCTCGGAGAATCTGAATCAGTGATACTGCAGATAGTTAGTAAGGAGAGATTAGGGTTGGCCGCCGCCTTGAACAAACAAGATCTCAGCACAGAGTTAAGAACTGTCATTGAACTTTAATCCAAATCTCCCAGGTTCACTGTCCTGATGAGGATGACTCTTCGTAATTGCAGTCAACTATATCCCTGCGATCTTCATACATCTGCCTGAAAGACACCTGCAGGCAGGTTTCAGAACCGGAGCTTGGTACTCAGTGGAAAACCTGAGAAGTCTTTTTGAATGGATTCTATGCTTTTAGTGTCACACATGCAAGAAAATCTGCACTTCTGTTACATACACTTCCTCTGAAATATGAAACTGCATGTTAGCTGCAAAATGTGGGAACTAAGGGACTGTTCACTAGCTTTGGTAGGCTACAGAAAAAGACATTCCTGAAAAAAGGATGCCACAGTATTTTGGTCCCTAATCCCTAATCTCCATAATGTATTTATGTCTGTAATTAAAAGTGTTGCTTCATTCCTTTAAGGTACTTTAAACTTTTGATATATTTTTCAGGATAAGAGGATGGGGGAAACAAAGGAAAAATAATCCTGTCCTCTAACCACAAATGAAACTTAGAAGCTAGGAAAACAAATAGTTGCTTTCCTTTCCAGATCGAGTGAAAGCACACAAAAAGCAAAAAAGTGGCAATTCTGGGCCTCCATCTGCTGTCTGACTGAATATTCTCCTTCCATTGTTGTCTATAAAGGGTGGGTATTAATAGAGGTGGCAAAGGCAAGGCCTGAATTAGTTATTTCAAATAATTCTGTTTTCATTTATCAATCTGGCTACTAGCAATCAGGGAATTTTGTTAAAAACTCCAATGATTTTTATCTTGTCAGTGCCTCTTTAATAACTAAATGGAATCCATATTAATTATTTATCTCCTTTAAAGTGCACTGAATAGCTTTGCTGAAAATTACCACGTTTATATTTATAGAACACTAGCACATGTATAGATAGGTTCAAAATTCATTATTTATACAATGTTGGCTTTATTTATAGGAATCAAGTTCAGTAATTAGCATCATGTACAAGATGCCACCCATTCAGCTATAGTGGAGTGGGCACAGAGTGAAAAAAAAATGCTAAACAGAAAGCTCTACTCGGTTCAGGAGTCAAAACAACAACTCTCTAGACTATTAGTTAGAAAACAAATGTCTCTAACAGTGATGGCAAAATTGATGGAAATACCATTTGTTCTACTTTGTCATTCCTGGATTTTTAGCGACTGTTTTAGTTCTTTAGTCTCTAAGTGCTCTACTTGATGTAGTTACTTAGGCTTATCTTGTTCTTTTAAAAGAGGTGCTGAAGAGCTCAAAATGAAAAAGCGCATAAAATACAGTGGGCCAAATCCTGTATTCAAAACTCCTTACTTCTAAGAGTGCATAAGGACAGCAGTATGAAAACAACATGTGAAGCAATTTCTTCTAGCCATAGAAAATACAAATACAACACTTCTCTATGTCAGTGACATGAATGACCTTTCTGTTACATAGGATTTTTTATGTCGTTAAGGTTCTGAAAAACTCCAGACAACCTTCGCCCTATTTTTACAGGTTATATTGAAATTAGCCTGCAAAACACAAACCTGAAACATTCAGAGGTTTACAGAAGAGAGAAAATGCTTAAGGCTGTAATCCTATGGCCTTCTACCTAGCGAGACTGAGTGCAGTCCACTTTTATCACCATCATGGAACTAATGCACCATCAATATTTCATGCATGTAATTTCAAATGAGTAAATAGCTTTCCGCAAGTTGCATAATTTGCTCGTAATCTCAGTGCGTCTTGTTCCATTTAAGGCTAAGTGCCACCATTTTAAAAATGCCCCAGCAGGAGTGATTCAGTGTAGGCAAGAATGATTATGTCTTACAAAGCCCCCAACCTCACTCCTGCTGCCACCCATCTTTACTACCAGGGTGAACCATTTATCCCAATGCGAACACCAAAACAAAGCCAGGCAACAGACCCTACCAAATATTTAGCGTTGTGACTATTTAATCACTAAGGGAAAGACAAGAGAACAAGCAAAAAGCTAAGCTGTGACATATGAAGTGTGCTACGTTTAGGGAAGCTAATGAAACCAAGGGCTCAGTCATTAACCTTCAAGGAAGAAAAGCCAGGCCTACTGCTTTAAAAATTGCTGGGACCAATCTTTCACCATGACAAGCATTAGTAATGAATAATTAAGCATTTAATATAATGTTGCTTTGGTGAAAAATGAAAATTTTACAATTGATGGCCCCTAAACCTATTCAGTGTTATTATGGTGCAGTAAAAGCAGGAAGAGAGCTTTAATGAAATGCATGTTTTTCAGTGGAGGGCTTTTTTTTCCTTATGGTTTTTTTTTCCTGATGGTTGAACTGAAGCAGTTACAGTTATTAGGCCCAAAATCTTTTCAGAGATGAACAGTGGCCCTGCTGAGAGAATTTCATGAAAAATTTAAAAAGGAAAATTCAACCTGAAACAGTCTCACATCTCATGCCAGCTCACCCGAGGTCGAACTGTGTTTTCTTCCAAAATATTCAGCTAATGTCAGGGAAATAAATCATTCAGCAGATGCAAATGCTGAAACTCTCCAAAATAAAACTTTAACAGCTCAATTGAGAACCTATTTTGATTAAATTATATAGTTATTTAAAACAATTTAACAGAGGCTATCTTAGTTAGTTCCTCAAAATAAAATGTTTATTGCAAAAAAAAAATTTCAGTAGTAAATGATTTGAACTGTACTCTAAGATCTCTCTTTGAAGCTAAGAAAACTGAAGAGCTAAGCTGCATCGCCTCACAGTTATTTCTCTCTTCCTCAGAGCCTACTGCTGTTAGCAAGAATTTTGGCTGTGGATTATCACAAAATACAAGTTTTGGTGGGTCTCAGGAGGAGACAGTGCATTTTGTCATCATATATCAGACCAAATTATATTAGTCTGGTTTAAGTTGGTTCAAATATAACTGCTTTAGAATCCACTTTCTAATACAGCATGGAGGGGTTAAATAAATAATGACAGCTTTTATACCACAGCTAAGAGATAATAGGAAGTCTTTGCTCTTTACAGTCTTTACACTTAGGTATGACATTTGCCAATGACATTCAGTGTACAGTTGGTTCAACTCCCCCTTAACTGTCTCAGGCACTGTGAGTTTTCAGTGTATCATGAATTATCCTTGAGAAACAGAAGACTAAAAAAAGAGTATCTAATCCTTCAATAACAGGATTTAGGCTATATTTTCCTCTCAGTGGAGCTGATTATTCTCCTAACCTCACAAAGATTGAATTACCTCACATCTATGGTAAATCTCTCCTTATGACTTTAAAAACCACTGTGGATTGTGAGGAGTGTGCATATGTGTGCACACACACATGTGTTTAGAGGTAACAATCTCTCAGAAATAAATATAAATCAAGTAAGAACATACAGTTATAGTATTCTCCACATAAATTGCAGTCTATAGGAGTTGTGAAGAAATAACCACTAGCTGGTTACAACAGCTTCTTTTCGTAAGGTTTAAAAATGCATCAGCTACAGGAAAATCTACTAAGCAGATTATTGCTGAAAGTCTGACCTTGAATAGTTCATAAATGAATGATTAATACCAGTCTCCTAGAAAGAGATGAACTACAGCTTTTTCTAAATACCTAGAAAGCTTTCTAGAAGACTGTCTGCAGCAACCAGATATGGAGCATTATGAATCTCTGAAGTATAACTGTTTTTCCTTTCTCCTCATAGTACATTTTTCAAATTTAAAAATAAAAAACCAACCTGGAGTGAGTTTTTCCTCTCAAGATTTGTTCTTGAAAAGCAGACACACTGACTTCATTGTGATTTTAAGTAGATCTTAACTATCACTGTTCCACTTTGTAAATAGAGAAACAGAAATAGAGTTTGGGGTGAAGCTATCAACAAAGGAACAGCTTGTGCTGCTACCTCATCTCCACTTAGTATCAGTGTTTCTGCTTCTTTTGTTGTCTGACATCATCTGTGCCCTATCCTCAGTTTATCACCATCATGACACCCCATTCCACCTACACGCTTTGAAAAGGGACATCTTAGGAGTGCCTCCGAGTGCATCAATGCAAAGCCTAACAATTTATCTTCTTAATTTAAGAGAATTGCTATAACTTTTAACCTCACATCAGTCAAAAAATTATTTGTCAGTCACTGCTACAAGTCGTGACCAAGTTCCTCTCTCCCAAACAACAAAATCAAATGAAATAAAACAGAGTGGAGCTGATAGCTGGAGTTTATTTTCTGCGTGTTTCTCTTCCTGTTTGTTTTTCCATAAGTGTTTTTTATCATATATAATATCTTTACTGACAGAAGTCCATAGCTTTGGATACACTAAAGTGGAAAACCTGCCTTTTTCTCTTAAACTGATTACAGGTAACCAGACTGAAACCATCCAATCCACATATCATGTATTTTTTTGCACTTTCACTAGTTTAAAACCATATTCTGATGTTATTTTCCACTTCTTTTGATAAAAGAGGAAGAAGCAATATTTTAGGGATATTTACTGAACATTATTGCAGGAAAGTACCCGTCAAATCTATTTTTTTTAAAAAAAAAGTTTATTTATTGTGTTTCTACATTCCTTAAAAAAATGGACGAAAATATGTAACCATAGCTAAAGGATAGTGTTGATAATAAGAGATTGTTTCCAAAACAGTACTTTATTCCTTGATCCTGATCATTTCTTTATATAATTAGGATTAATTCTTGACTCCATAGACATTGGTCAATATCTAGGACTCAGATTTCACAGACGCGGTTACCTTGTGTAAGTATATTTAAGGTGTTCATACATGGGTGAGAAGCATATTGCAGCTCATTCTTTCTGTTTTCTAGATTGTTCAGATACAAGCCAGATCTGCAGTCACATTGGAACAGCACTGAATCCAAGCCAATACACTCTACTAAGACATAGTATATCAGCTTAGACAGAATCATAAGATGCTTCTGACTGGCTCTGGTCACGAGCTAGGCAAGATGGCACAAAAGACCAGAGATGTGGCATTAGAAACTTCAAGCCCTGCATCTCTCCAGATTCTGATTCCACCACTGTTTCTTTAAAAGGTGATATTCAGGAACACATGAATATCATATTTTGTCAGGGTGCGAACAGTATGCTTAGTGTGATTCTGTACTCTGGACCTCAGTTTAAAACGCCCATTGAGCCTTTCACGTGAATTAACCAACATCTTAACAGGCAGGCTTAGAGTACACCACAATTCAGGATGAGATTAATTGCAGGAAGCTGTCTGTCTCCCATCAGGAACAAACTCTGGCAATAACATGTTCTGTGTTTTCATCTTCTCACTGAAAATGCCTCATGGTAAATGACCAAAGTTTGAAAATCTCACATAAGAAGGGAGCTCAAAACTGAAGTCATTAAAGAGTATTTTCTCTATTAGTAAATAACACTGAAAAGTACAGAAAACTCCAGGAAGAGAAGGTGAAAGTCAATTGTGTATAGAAAGAGAGATTAACTTGCTCTTTATATCAGAAACAGAACTCCATAACGCACAATAAATCTACAAAAATACCTCCAGTTCACTTCTAACATGAGTTCTCAGGCTTGGATTGTGACTGACCAGGAATTTGGGGGCAACATTCAGTTAGGGCCAGCTAGAATTACATATTTTGTTATAGACACCAAAATAATGCTCAGAGCCCAAGACCTAAATATGATCATCTACTGACTGTACTGACACCTGAAACGTAGAAACACAAAGATTGTTTGCAGAAGTTTTCTCTTCAGCAACATCTTCTGAAGATCCAACAAAGAAATGAAGCTCAGCACTCCTTCTTATTAACCCAACATGTATATCCACAGAAGATAAACACAGAAAAAGAAATCTTTTAGAGTACTTTCTCCACATCTCCCATATGTATGCATCACCAACGATTTCAAAGAACAAAACCAGCAACAATCCCCCAGAGAAGCTCACCTGGGTGTCGCGGACTGCCTGTGTCTTCTTCCAATGGGTCGCAACCAAACGGCTGTTGCGACCACAACGTATTCCACAATCAGAAGGCTCTTCTAAACTCACTGCTATCTTAGTCCAACAGAGAGCTCCAACTCTCACTCTCTAGGGGGCTCCTGCCACTCCAAACTCCAGGAGGGAAATGCCCCACTCCCTCTTGGGAGTGCCCCACCTTAAGCCTCCATGGGTCACGTGATCTCCAGCCAATCAACGTGACTCAGCACCTGTCTTGATGAGGCACAGGTGCTTCTCATGTAGCAGCCAGGAAACTTCCCCAACAATTCCCCCTTTTCTTTTTTTAAAAAAAAAAAATGCCTCGCAGCCTTTAGGGGTTTCCAACATTTCAATTCCATTTTCTGTCGCCGTTTGTAAGTCATTCTCATTTTTTGTCGTAACGTGACGGCGGGTATATCCATTGATCCGGCGACGACGGATACATCCACCTTGGCTGCTGTGGCTGCTTTTTCTGTTGATCAACCTGTGGCTGCCATAACGCTCCCGCAAAAGTTTTGTCCAAACCATTATGCATCTGCATAGACTTTCTCATTCTTTTATTTCTCAGCCAGCCGTTAGTGTAAACCTCTGAATTGCATTGCCTAGCAATATGGCCTATTTTCCCGCACCTGTAACATCTCTGTTTTCCATATTTATGGCAATTAACCAAGCCATTAACTTTTCCGGCATTTATTGTCCGCCTTTGACCTCTTCGTCCTGGGCATTCCGATTTTATATGTCCCAGGTTTCCACATCTATAACACTTCTGCTTCCTAACACGCAGGGAACCCGGAAGGGCCAGTGCCACGGGGAACGCACTAGGCCCTCCCCTCATTTCTGTTATAGATGATTCTTTATTGTTAACTGGTACCCCCAGAGCTTTAGCCAGGTCCCAGTCCCTGGCCTCTATTGCTTTTGTTCTAACCTCGTCCCAGAAGCGAACTGGGTCATGAGGCTGAACTGTTACTGTAGTCGCTCCCAAGGGGTCTGATTCCAATAAACAGGCGGATTCTGGCAACTTTCTCCTTGGTCTAGGTGCGGTTGGTAACTTCCCAGCAGAACTATCACTTGCTTCAAAGGTTTCTCCTGCAGTCTCTCTTGCTGCAGGGTGGGTCATGGCCTGCTGAGAGGTTTCTCCTGCAGTCTCTCTTGCTGCAGGATGGGTCATGGCCTGCTGCAGCGTTTCCACTACAGCTGCTAACTGCTGGGATATACCTTGCAGTATTGTCATAACTTGCTGTAGTATTATTGGCTTCACCAAACGTACCTGGGCCGGATAACCAGATACCGCGGGATATGAAGTTGCCAAGGGTGGGGCCAATTGCTCAAATGGCGGAGCCGTAGGCATAATAATGGGGGAAGGGGGGGCTGTTGGGGCAAAGGGTGGGGGACATTTTAACACCTCCTGCAGGGTGGGGCAAAGTCCCTGCACAGTCCCCGCAACTTCCTTGATCTCCTTGAACAGTGAAGATAAACCCAATTCACTGTCCGTGCTGTCTGAGGCCAGTCCTCCCTCAGACAGTTCATCGTCTTCCTCAAAACCTTTGCCAATTGATACATAATCTGTTGCTTGAATTATATTATCCAAGGCCCCCCATGTACGCAACAGGTCAGTTTTGGTCAAGTCCTTATTCTCAAAGACTACTTCATAAAGCAACTTATCCCCCAACTTCTTCCATAGCTCTAGGTTAAAGGAGGCACTGAGACTCACTAGGTCTTCACGCTCCACTGCCCAGTTGAGTAAATTATATAGATCCTTGCTTCTTATATTGGCCCCCGCAGCCATTATCGCAGATTCAAGAAATGCAAAAGTCTGGCCTTCCTTTACAGAGTTCTGTCTCATGTCCATTCCCAGCGGCTCACCTTGTTCCAGGTGTCTAGGTCAAAACTGGTCAATCCGCAGCTCCTGCTGCTCTCAAGCTTCGCTGGGTTTTATCTCCACCGCAGTTCACCCTGCGGTCCAGGCAGTTCACGTTTCACCGAATCACGTCGGGGTCACCAGATGTCGCGGACTGCCTGTGTCTTCTTCCAATGGGTCGCAACCAAACGGCTGTTGCGACCACAACGTATTCCACAATCAGAAGGCTCTTCTAAACTCACTGCTATCTTAGTCCAACAGAGAGCTCCAACTCTCACTCTCTAGGGGGCTCCTGCCACTCCAAACTCCAGGAGGGAAATGCCCCACTCCCTCTTGGGAGTGCCCCACCTTAAGCCTCCATGGGTCACGTGATCTCCAGCCAATCAACATGACTCAGCACCTGTCTTGATGAGGCACAGGTGCTTCTCATGTAGCAGCCAGGAAACTTCCCCGACACCTGGGAACAGAGAGGGAGCAGCAGGCTGAGGCAACAGTTAGCCTTCCTATACCTGTATTCCTCAGGATTTTTCATCGACTTCTACCCAGTCATTGGGTAGAATGAACAGATTCAACTGAGAAAGCTATTTCTGCACAAGACAAGGGCTTCACATGTCATAAACTTTATGGTGAGAATTCAAACAGCATGTCTCCACAGACATGAATACCATTTCACTGAACACCCTTTCACCCAAAACCAGGTCAACATTTTCAAAATGTGTATCTGCATCATTGCTGGAAGAGAGAAGCCCAATGTTCTCAATGCACAACACACTAAGAAGAACACATCTATTTATAACATTGTTTCCCATTATGCATCTCCCTGTCTTTTTACAGAAAGATCTACACTGTCACACAAGGCAGTTTGCGTTTTGTCTGAATCCAACACCAGATTATAAATATAAGGTGCAGTTTGACTCTCTTCCTTCCACGGTTTTAGTAGTTTCCACTAAAGATTTGCCTTTTTCCAATAACAATTTACTTTCAGAAATGCTAATGTACAAAATATAATTTATCTCAGACAATAGCAGATTAGATTACTGGATAGAGCTTCAGAACTCAAAGACTTGCATTTTGGTCTTCGTCAAACCACACTGTTATTGTTTTACCTTACCAATTACTTTAATCAGTTCCCTGTCAGTAATATTGGCTAAGATATTGCTACCTAAATTGTTACATATGTTCTGGGGGATCAAAGCCAGTATCATAGATGGATCACTTTGACGAATACAAGCAAAAAGGTATCGAAACAGAGAAAAAGAACTGCGAGTAAAATTAGGATCTATATAGCATAGGCAATTTGGGACATGCTGTTCTATGAACATGCTGTTCATGAATAAACAGTATGACACAGCAGCTTCTACTACACACAACTCTAATGCAAATTACAATCCTTTCCAATCACAACCTTTTCCAATTGATTTCCTTTGTTAAGTTGACCATAATAGATCCAACACATAAAGGAAAGGATCCAAGGAACAGCTACTGAGGATACACCCAGTCTGCATAATTCACTGTGTTCATTGAAGCAAACCAGCAGTATTTTGAGTGTCTTTCATTTCACCCGTATAATTTTCACTATTCGTTTTATGATGACTGCAATATCTTTGGTAATAGAATCTCCTGGAATTTGCAGGAGGTTTTTTGAAAAATTGTTCCTTCCACCCTTACCCCCAGAATATAAAAAAGCCCAACTTTGGTGGTCTAAGCATATGTGAAACTGGGTGCATTGTAGAACGTGCTTAGATTTCACAGGACAAAAGATTTCTGCCTCAATACAGGGACCATCCAACCCTGAGATTCCTGTGGATGAATCAATACCTTGAAGTGTAGCCATGACAACCATAGAGATCAAATAGGCTCAGCACACACAGTATTCGCAGTATTGATTTTTCAGCACAGGACAATACAGTGCTCTCAGTGCCTGAATATGGATGAGGAGTAGCTGGCTGAGACAGACTCCTCTTGCAGAGTCTGAAGTGATGCTGCTGAGGAGAGAGCAGCACTTCAAGGAATTTCAGACCACTATAGCGAAGGTGTCCATTCTCCAATCATTAAGACAGACTGCAGCCTTTGTGTCTGCAGCTCACAGCCTTAGGTTTCTGAACAGCTGGTTATCCATGACCATGAAAAAAACCCTATAGTATTCCCTTTTGTTGGAAATAAATATCACTGACATGCTGCATACGCTTATGACCAGGGCTTTAGATTTATAACTCTCAACATTTAAAGTATGAAGCTACTGCCCTTTAAATAAATAATTTTTTTTATATCTATATATACTCCCACATATATAAAAAATAAAATGTCACCAGCAGTTCAGACCAGCAGTCCATCTGCTCAACAGATGCAACAGCAGTGCATTGTTGCAGTGTTGGGCTTTATTCTGCTCACATTCTGAAAGGGCTAGATTCAAAGATTTGATGTTTGCAATGTTCTCCAAAACCATGACTACGACTATGATCTTGAGTGGTCTGGAATGCTATGTTAATGGAATTAATGGCAACCACACTCAATGATCATGACCTCAGATAGTTAAATTTAAATGGAAAAACAAAACAGTCAGTTGAAACATGTCAAAAAAAAAAGCACTCAAGAATATAGAACATGTTCATGGAGCCATAATCACAGTTAACACAAAAACTTACTCAGAAAATGGCATTTTCCTGAATTATCAATTAAACATCTACAGATAAAAACCAGGATAAAATCCATTTTTCCACAAAATGTCATGTAGTCTTTGTTGCATGTGGTGTCTGGAGCTCGTAGTTGGTGTATCTGGCCGCTGTCTGCAGGTTGAAGATGTTGATCTCAAAGAAGTTGCTGAGTGTCTGGAATCAGTTCTGGTTTGGTCAAAGTTCATTCTTCATTAATCTGGATGATTCTTAATATAATGGCATTAGTATAATGTGACAACTATAGCAGTGGTGGTATGCAGGGACAGGGTTATTCTATTCAGCAATTAATATCACACAATTCAATTCATTTATTGCCTGTTTTCACCCAACATCAAATCCCCTTGAGGTACACATCGGACTTCCCCGTCCTTCTGCATCACCCACCAAGTGCACCCAGGTCCCTGAGCAAAAGCAATCCCACGAATGGGTTTACCTTTACCCGAGGCAGGAATAACCCAGACTGTCTTCCCCAGCATATTCCTCATGTGCACTACAGGGACTTTAGCTCCTTCTACAATACCTAAAAGTTCTAATTGGGCAGGACCAGCTCGATTGGCGGATCCTCTAGTGTTGACTAACCAGGTGGCTTTTCCTAGATGCGTATCCCAATGTTTGAAGGTTCCACCACCCATTGCTTTCAGCGTGGTTTTTAGCAGTCCGTTATATCGTTCAATCTTCCCAGAAGCTGGTGCATGATAGGGGATGTGATATACCCACTCGATGCCATGCTCTTTGGCCCAAGTGTACTCTCCAGATGAACCCAGCCCAGTGGGCACCCCAGGAGTGGGGCGCTTCCCGAGTTCCCCATCTGGCTCCACCGCCGCCATCCTCAGTGGGTGGCGCCCAGCCCGACGCAGGCAGCCACCTGGCCGGGAGCCAGGGAGCGGGGGCAGCGCCCTCCTCCCTTCTCTCCTCGCTCCTGGACAAAGCACCTTTTCTGATTCCTTTGTCCCGACTTAAATAGGGCAATGCGCAGAGGCGCCAATTGGCTCAACCCCGAGGCGGATGGCAGTCCGATCTGGTGGACAGAACCAGGTCTAACCCAGTTCCAAAACTAGGGAGGTCATAGGGAGCAAAGCCCCTCTCCTGCCACCAGAAACCCCTCCCCACATCAAACCATGACATTTATCTGCTTCCATTAAAAAAAAACTCAATACGGATTTTAAAATAAAAGTCAAAAAATCAAATGAGTTTCAACCAGGGTGCAATAATTTCCAGCTGTCTGACTGTGACACGTCACAAAAGCGCTTGCTCACGTCACCTCCCTCACATACTTGCTTAATGGCCTGAAATTCCTACCTAAGCCTGTGCCAATATCTACCAGAGAAGGGTTTCTAAAGTGCCATGCTGAAGGCACAAGCTGCCTGACCTAAGGCTGACAATGAAAGTGGTTGTGGGTCTTTCAGAACACAAAGCTCACCGAGATAGAGCCATGGGGCTGTGCAGGAATGGAAGCCCAGTTCAGGCTTTTCCATGCTGCTGCATGGCAGCAGTGCCCGGAATGGACAATCTCCAGAAGCACACTTGAGTTTCTCTGAAAAAAATCGGTTGATTTAGATCAAGAGATCTCAGAAATGAACCACCATAGAATCATAGAAACATAGAATGGTTCGGGCTGGAAGGGACCTCAAAGATCATCTAGTTCCAACCCCCCTGCCATGGGCTGGGAAACCCTCCACTAAACCAGGTTGCCCAAAGCCTCATCCAACCTGGCCTTGAACACTTCCAGGGATGGGGCATCTACAACTTCTCTGGGCAACCTGTTCCAGTGCCTCATCACCCTCAGAGAGAAAAATTTCTTCCTTATATCTAATCTAAATCTACTCTCTTTCAGTTTAAAACCATTACTCCTTGTCCTATCACTACATGTCCTTGTAAAAAGTCCCTCTCCAGCTTTCCTGTAGGCCCCAATCAGAGTACCGGAAGGCTGCAATAAGATCACCCCGGAGCCTTCTCTTCTCCAGGCTGAACAGTCCCAACTTTCTCAGCCTGTCTTCATAGCAGAGGTGCTCCAGCCCTCAGATCATCTTCGTGGCCCTCCTCTGGACTCGCTCCAGCAGCTCCATGTCCTTCTTGTGCTGGGGACAAGCACTGTGGACCATAACCACAGTGCAGACAATGTCAGGAAAAGAAGTTGGGCCAAGAGCCAAGAATGGAACTAATATATTGGATAGCACAAATACCTCTTGTTAAAGAAAGTTTTCAGCTGAACATATCTGACTAAAAATGTTCTAGCTTTGCTTTGTCATTAATTTGACTTTTTGTCAGAATTTTTTTTTCTTTGGAGTGGAATGGAATGTATTTACATGTTTACTCCTTCACTTTAGGGCTACACAATCACTATGGCTAGACATCGTGTGAAAAAAAAAATATTCTAAGAAATTCCACCACTCTTACTGTATTGCTCCTCAAGCAAGACTGTATTTCAAAATTGCAGTTTTAGACATCCACAAAACTTGTTATCCTTAGCTTGATTTTCTTCATCATTTCATAGATTCATAGATTTCTAGGTTGGAAAAGACCTTAGAGATCATCGAGTCCAACCATCCCTAATCCCCATTAAACCATATCCTCTAGTAGATCATCCACCCTATTCTTAAACACATCCAGGGATGGGGACTCAACCACCTCCCTGGGCAGCCTATTCCAGTGGCTGACAACCCTTTCAGAGAAGAAATACTTCCTAACATCCAACTTGAATCTCCCCTGACTAAGCTTATACCCATTTCCTCTTGTTCTATCACCCATCACTAATGTAAAGAGTCCTTCCCCTACCTCCCCACCGTCTTTTCTCAAGTATTTATAGGCCGTAATCAGGCCTCCCCTCAGCCTCCTCCAGGCTAAACAGCCCCAACTCCCTCAGCCGCTCCTCATAAGTTTTATTTTCCAGCCCCTTGACCAGTTTAGTTGCCCTTCTTTGGACTCGCTCCAGGAGCTCAATATCTCTCTTAAAGCGAGGGGCCCAAAACTGGACACAATATTCCAGGTGCGGCCTCACCAGTGCCGAGTACAGGGGCAGGATCACTTCCCTGCTCCTGCTGGTCACACTATTCTTGATACACGCCAGTATCCCATTGGCCTTTTTGGCCACCTGGGCACACTGCTGGCTCATATCAAGCCGGTAGTCAACCAACACCCCCAGGTCCTTCTCCGCCAGGCAGCTCTCCAGCCACTCTTCCCCGAGCCTATAGTGATGCTTGGGGTTTTTATACCCCAAGTGAAGGACTCTGCACTTGACCTTATTAAAGCTCATGCCATTGGCCTCAGCCCAATTTGTTCTTTTTTTTCTTGAAAGTAACTCTTTCCTATTTCTGCCAGTGTATCTTTAAAAAAGTTGGCATCTAGAGGAGATGGCAGATATCCCAGAGCATGTTCATACTCATTGCTGCTTGTATTAATCATCAATTTCTCCTTTATGTCAAAAATTACAGTAATGATAGTCACTATGAAGTAATTGTGAATACACAAATGAACTTTTAGTGAGCCAACGGTAGTTTAAAAAAATGCAAATTGTCTAATTATATTAAAGATATTTGCACTGGCTATTTCCTTTCCAGACTTGTGTTGTGTTGTACCGCTGCAAATTTGCAGCTGATCTTCTTTGCTGCTAATGTTGATACAGCTCTTTGTTGCCTATGAAATTATGCTAATTTGAAGAAAGAAGGAATGAGGCCAAGCTGTTTTGTAGAAAAAGAGCTCAAAATACTAATGGCCAGAATTCCTAGAGTCACATTTAAACAAAACTGTAAATTGCATTTTACGAAGTGCTTCTACTGTAACACCTTATATCTATATGGTTACTCAAAGAGAAGCAAGAATATGTATGTTTGCTCTGACAACTAATAAAACATCTGCTGTATCTGCTGGCTTTCATTTTGCAGGCCATAGAGGAGATATGCATCTTTTTCTCTTTCTTGTCAGTCATTGCCAAACAAGGGGCTGACATTTCCCATTCTACTTTATGAACCAAACTGAGACGCTGGGAAACTATCCATTAACATCCAAAAGAGCTGGAAGAATTACATCTAACAGTCAGTTAACATATAGGAAGCTATGGCTGGGTTCAGAGATACATCTCTGAAGATAAGTAAGACCTGTTGATTAGATATTAACTGATATCTCATAGTCTCAAGCTATATAGATAGTACATGTTATTATAGAACATAATCTGTGTAAAAAACGCTCATCAGATCGAAATATTAGTGTTATTAAGGAGAAAAATTTGTGCATATCCAGAAGGAAAAGTATTACTTGAGGCAAAGCTATTTTGCAGAAGTATTGCTATATTCCATACTATATAATAACAAACTGATTGCAGTGTTTGGTGAATTAACTTGACCTGCTTCTCCACGTGCTTCATAATGCACCTGTGATAAGTTTTAATGGTCCATGGCATTTATGCACCTGTTCCATTGCTGTTGATTTGCATTCTTTTATTGAAAATAATGTGGTCTTGTTTCTAATTGCATGCATCTGTCCACAGTTCGAAGACTCCAATTCTTCCTAATTAACAGATAACTGATTATTTAGAGAACTTGTCTGTATAATTCATGAATTCTCTCTAGAGTATGATCTCTGAATATGCCTATGTCAGAATGCAAAGTTTTATTTGATGACTTGCCTTTGCCTGTATATTTCTATTTTCCATGTTACACACTATTCAAGAGCAGTAGATAAGAACTAATAGAAGATGATTGTTTACTTAAGCATGCTACCACTGAAAAATATTTAGTATAGGCAACAAGCCAATTACCACTAAAAGCAGATCTCTGAAGGATGTGGTTATGAACACAACCATGTTACCTGGCTACTTCAGTTGTGACCTTAGGGAAACTGATCCAAGTAATACCTGATAAAGACTGTGGAGAACACAAAGGCAAAATCAGCTCACAACAAGTCCTTCACTTGTTTTCAGTCACTAAAACCATAGGGGAGTGAGCTGTCTGCACTAAGAACCTGGTGAAGTGGAGAAAACACTGATATTCTAACAGACAGACTTCCCACAACTTCCAATGAAAGGATGATACAGAACAAGGAAGTTCATTGCTTTTTTTTTTTTTTTTCCTAAAGCAGTATCAACTCTTGTATTTTTTCTTTGAGAAAGTAAAAATATGATCAAAAACTTCTGAAACCCTCATTTTCTTCTTCATGTGTTTCTTCATACCCCATGCTCAAAAATACACTTATGAAACACCACAAAGAGATTCAAATACCTATAGAGAATGCGAAAAAAGGGTGCTTAAGATGTCTTCTCAATTGCAAGGTCAGACACTAGAGAAAAAATTACAAGCCTATTGAATTTCACTTTCTTTATACCTAGTCGTATTGTCAGGGTTTTTCTGCAACTGTAATTGCCTTGAGTTCAATCTTGTGAATCACTAACCTTTTCTAGAAACCTTACTACTTTTTCTAGCCTGTATTTGTCCGTTTGATAAACCTTTCCTATAAATAGGATCTGGTTCTGATTAAGCAGCATTTTTCCTCAAATACGTACATTTCAGTTAAGATAATTCTGAATGTCAATTTTAGACTTCAAATTGCTGAAAAATATTTCACTGAAAAGTTTCTAATAAATTCATAAGTAAGTATATGTAAAGTCCTGCAGATTATTTACTGTATACATATGTCTTGTATAAAATATATACCAGTAGTTTTAAGGAGTCAGATACCAAGTAAGTGTACACAAAATAGCATAGTAAACTAGAACTCAAAGTAACAATTATAAATAATGCATTTTCCAGGATACTGTGATAGCAGCAGAACTCAATCTGCTTAACAGGTTACTCTGCCTGTGATGGTCAGTGAAGGCTTTTAAGTCCTTTTAGCAGTGAAACTTGATAAATCTATTAGTTTAGCTACTAAATACTGATGCAAGATAGAACTGGTAATAAAAATGTGAAATACAGCTGCTGTGAGGCTGTCTTGTGGCACATTTTTTTCTAACTGAAAAAGGAAAAAAGGAACAGTTTCTTAAAATGTTTCTAAATCATGTTTGTCTCCTGGGAGACAGCAACCATTAGTCTAGAAAATTAGTGGCTTGCAAACTGACCTGTTTAACTCTATTTGCCTGCAAGAGGACTACCAAGGGCTAAATGCTATGTAGTGGTTATGAAAGGACTTCTGTGTGCAAGAACAATTAGTTGGCAACAATGAGGGAAAGGTTTTCAAGGATTTATAGGCAAAACTCTGCATTTGTTTTGCTGACCAGCAAGATGCCTTGAGGGTACCTTCCTATCATCCAGCCGTGGAGATTCCCACAGCAATGGAAGTGCTTATTACAAATGACAAAACATATAGAACTTAGTATAAAAAAGACTTCTTTAAGTAATTAATTTATTCCCTCCATTTTAAAGTTCTTTGCCCCCTTTAGTGGCCCTGAGGAAGGATGAATTCATTTACAAAAACAACTCACATGTTCTAACAAATTCAAAATGAGAATTCAACTTTCTCATTTTGCTAATATGCATTACAGTCCATTTGAAAACTTAGATCAGAAACATTTTTTTTAGTTTTAATCTGGTAAAACCTCGCTATGGTTTGTATTGGTTTGATACTCTGTATACACACCTTTCAAGTGTCTGATCAGAGAATTTTTGTGCAGAGGAAAACTGGAAGTGTTAAAATAAACAAAGAGAATCTTTGTGCCAGGGAGCAGGTGTCCCAGCTGTTTGATAAGATTTGCAGGCTCAAAAGATATTATATGCTGTTACCCCAAATGTCAGATGCATGGTTACAGTAGACATATATTTAGTAGAGGAGCTTAATCCTTCCTGCTCCATCAACACTGAAGCTGCAAACACTTCTGGCTTATGCCAGTGCAAAGTCAATTTAAAGGATACCAAATACTGATAAACCAACTACAGGAGATGGAGAGCAGCAGTAAACCATCTGTAACAGCTTCAGACAAACTGCTGAGCCTTGGAAAATTATGAAATTTAAGTCTGAGTTTTTTAATATTTTCAGTGTCACAAATCACTGTTGGCTAGAACTCTAATCACAGCACTGGAAAGTTATAATAGCATGGCAGACTGTGAGAAAGAAAAAGAAATCTTAAAAATGTTTAGGAAATTACTTGGAATTTTATATATAAGTATACGTAGACAAAAGGCATTTCTGCCAGCGGCCTTTGCACATCTTTGCTTACATAAACCCTGCAAAATCGTCCAGGAACAGCAAGGTCTGGCTGAAGTGCCCTGGGGGCACTAATAATCCTTAATGGCCTTAGTGCTCACAGGGCTGTGCCTGACCCTGGTTGTCCTCACCGGGCCTGATCCAGACCTGTAGTCTGATCTCCCATTTGACTTATTTCATCACCATGAACCTGCCTGCTGATCTGGGCTCTTGGCTGAATATGGCCATGGTCTCTGGGTCTGCTCTGTTGGCCTTGCTTGTATGGGTCTGGGTCCTGGCTGCAGGACCCCTGCCCTGCCAGCTGTGTTATCCCCCAACTCTGCTCCTGCATCCCACCCCCCAGGGTAAGCTGGCCCTTGCTGCTCCCCTTCAGTTAATCAGTTAAACCATGCTCAAGTGGAGAAAACAGAAATAATCTAAGTCTCTTTGTACCCATTATTCCACATTTAAATTTCATATAACAGCAAGCATTTTAAAGACCTGTCAGAACGTCTCCATTGCGCTTTACAATGGAGGAAAGGATTTAAAATTATTTTCCATTCTCTTGCAATTTTATTTAAATGTTTTTGAAAAGTTCTTTAATTTACAGCCCTCACCTGGTGGCTGGCTAGAATGTATACTAACACATAAATTTGGTTTTAAAACTCCATTTTCTGTAACCTTTGAAGGGAGCTCAGATCAATGAGACATCATGAAAAATGGCACTGTAATGAAGAAAGGAATTTTCAGTGGTTGAGAAGTCAGGCAGTTGACAGTCATGACTAGTGTGACCAGCCCAACTTTTCAGCTTGTCTTGTTGCACAAAATCCCTATTCAGTCCCAGGTGACAATCTGAGGAGTAACAGTCCACAAGGTCTGTTATTCTGCTACAAAAGGAAACTAAGATAGGTTGGTTCAAACCATTTTTGAAAAGAGTAGATTGCTATTCATTTTCTTATTATCTTCCTAGTGCTTACAAAAGCTTGTTTGGTTATTTGTTCCAAAGTTTTTTTTCTGGAAACTGAAGTTTAGCTAGCTGATCTATGATGTCTTGACTCTCCTTTTTGCTTTTCAAAAGATAACATGCTACACCTGTTCAGTTTTCTGCCAGGTATCCTTCACAAAATAACCAATAAGAACCATTATTCTTTTTGTAACTAGCCTATGATGAACCTTGTCAAAGAGTTGATAGAAAATATCTACCTCATCTATCCACACTGTACTGTGCTCTTGCCTGAGTTCTTTCAACTCTTTGCGGTAATAATTGTACTAAACAGCTCCCCATAACTGAACTTTTCATGTCTTTTTGTGAAAAATGCATACAAAAAGCAACCATTAAACACTACTTTTTCTTCAGCATCATCGGTCACCAGTGAAAAGGAACGTATTTTCTTCAGTATTCCTTTTGCTGAGAATATAGTTACATAACTATTTCCTTTGCTCTTGATGTCTCCAGCTAGTTGTCCTATACATTTTTTACAGTCTTTTATATTTCCTTATACACATCTTTAATAATTTGACTTAGTTTATACTTTTCACATACTTTTCATCCTTTGACATCAGTAATGATTTTGCCAAGTCAGTCTCTTCTCACTCTTCTTACTTCCTTTTCCGTAACTAGTACCATACTTCTGATAAGTTAAAAAATTTTCGTCATATTTTTATATAAGATTTCCCTCCAAGATCTCACCTAATTTTCTCAATTTAATTACACCAGACTGTTTTTCGTTTTCCTGATTTTTTCCCTTTAATAAAGATCACAAACTTTAACATATCTTAGTTTCTTTAACCAGACTCCTTGCCTCTTTCAATCAATTTCTTCTTTTTGAGTAAGAACTGTAGATCTTGCTTTTTGAACTAAAGAAAATGGAGTGAAGGTCTCAACCCATTCTTCATCAGTTACTTATGCGTCTGCTGATATACTTCTGTTTCAAATTTTCAGAGAAAGGGTATGCAACAAGGAGTCTTGAGCATCAGCCCTTGGAATCAGTAAAGAAGTTGCATACAAACCCACAATATTCTTCATTTTAAAATATTCTCGGTAGTGTATTGTGTTGTATTCAGACTGTGAAACCAGTGAAAACATCCATCAATATATATACTGCCATCTACGTCTAGCGTACACTATGTATTACCAAAATTTTAAATTTACATTTACAGTAGTGAATAACAATGGTGTTGGATGTTGGCTCAGATTTTGGTCCAGGAGCTATGAATCAAACACAAGCAGCATAGCTCACCACACAATCAGCAAGAACAAAGGGAGTTGCCAGGCAAAACATGACAGATGGCAAAACCAGCAAATGGCTGAATACCTGTACAAAGAGAATGGACTGACAAAATATCCCTAGGCCTGGCATCTGCCATGACATCTCCTAAGTCTGTTGTACCTGGACTTCAATCAACTGAACAGCACTCCACTGATTTAGGTAGAGGATGAGGCAGGAAATGAGGCCCTGAGGTCAGACACAGATATTCTTCCAGCCCGGTAATATACAGGGCAAGTATTAGTCCGGTGAAGAAGTGCACAAGGATCACAGAAATGTTCCTTATTTTTAAAAGCACATTTTGGAAGTGATTTTGTCCTCTGATATAAGAAATAAAAAACACAACATAAGGTAAAAAGCTGGTTTCCATCCAAACTGAAATGGTAAAAATGTGTAACAGCTTGGCTTTAAAAGGATGTCCATCTGTTAGTAAACTAGTGATCATACCATATCCATAATGGTCTAACAAATTAACAGCCAAAAAAATTACTGCCCACACCCATGGCTCAATAAATATTTAGGGCTGTGTTTTTGTTCACGGCAGGACTACTTTAAGTGGTTAAGTTTTCCCATTTTAAAATGTCTTTAAAATTCTGAAATCTTACGGAAATACGTAACTGAAAAATGTTCCGATAGACAAAACTCCTCTCCTCACAGGTTCTAGTGGGAATACAGTAAGCCAATCCTTTTGCCTTGGTAAGAGAATTCTGATCACAGTATTTAAAAGTCAATGAATGAGCTTGTGGAGGTAACAGTCTTCCATAAAAGCATACTTGGCTAGAAATGGTGTTCTTGACTAACTGATTGGATCATGAATGAAATAGCTGCACTATCAGTTTCAGTAGATTGAAGATAACATGCCAAGGCAGCTTCATTACTTGCCATACCTAAGCCAGCTAGATCTAAAGCTAACCTGTACATAGTATCTAAGCTGATACCATGTTCCTAATATACACAAGCTCTTCGAGGTTTTATTCTTCATGTGGCTTACAAAATTTTACACCATTAAAGACAAATGGTCAGAGACTGGGGGTACTTCAATTTTCTTAAGTTTTAGCATCTCCTGCTGGTTCCACTGGAGCTGTGTTTGAAAATGAACAAATCTGAAGTCTCAGAAAAAGAGGTGCTTGCATTTGCTATACTTTATGCAGCACAGTCCCTGCACCGATGCACCATACAAGGAGATGTGTGCAACATGTGTACAGATGTTCAGCTGAAATGTCACAATAAGAATCTGTTCCTACTGCTTCATGTTATGAACCTAAATTTCACAAGGCTGGAAATGGGGCAGCATCTTTTAACTAGCAGTGCAAACAACAACAATTATCAAAATTACATTACTTGATATATTTTTGCTTGACTATCCATTTATCAATGTTTTTTAAAAACACATGAAGAATGTAATAGTATAAGCCTTGTATCACAACATACACACAGTCCTCCTCTTAGAATGGTTATAATGACTTACTATTTTAAGTTTAGTGCAGTAATAGTCCATTTGGATCAGCAGAACTATAATTCTTCTGTCACTGGCTCCTTGGCAAATAAAATCCCTTACAAATTAAAACCTCTTAGGTGCCTGGTCCATGAATGTGAATGAACACACCGGAAAACAAAAAAGTTTATTCCACAATACCAATCCAGAATGACCTGCTAACAACATAACCTTTGACCTTTGAAAACACATGAACAGTTTTCACTTCAAACACTGAAAAATAAAAAAAAAAAAAAACCAGAAATATTAATTCATACATATCTATAGCCTATCAATCTTCCTTGTGAGAGTCATTTCAGAGTCCTTCAGCTAAGCCAGGTGTAGAACACTGCATCTTGCATACAAAGCTAGTTATACGCAGCATAGTTTACATGCAACAAGTTTTTTCATTTTAGTATATAAACACACAGTGTTCTACTCAGAGAAGTGCAACTGATTATTCTGTGGTTTTCATATATGTTAAAATGGAATGCTACACTACTTTCTACTGTCCTCATTTTCGACGTCTAATCTTGGCTACTGACACCAACCCTGTGCTCTGCAGGAGCCTGCCTGCAAGGACAGGTTCAGATAGAGACTCCTCAGCTAGAGCTCTGAGCTGGGCAAACGTGCTCGTACAAACCACGTTAGCATGGCACACAGCGAATAAATGTCCCAGCAGGACTCAGAAAGCCCCAATGTAAGGCTGCATTAACATGACTGAAAATCAACAGGAATTGGGACAGACCACTTCTTCCCAGCTCAGAGCATGAACTTCCACTCTCCTGCCTGGGTAACCATGCCCACTGGCTCTTCCCCATAGAGCCTGCCCTGCCCTCTCCCTTCTTTCTGTCAGTTCCCTGTAGAAGTAGTCCAAGTCATTCTGAACAAAAACTTGTCACTAAAATGAGTTTCACTAGTCATCACCCTGCTTTCCCCTGAGTGCATGCTTCCAGGCACAAGGACTGCCTATGGTGGCTCCTTGGAGAGGCCCAGGCTTTAGACTCTCAATGTGATGGGCAAAATAGTCCAGAAAAAATACTTTAGCACTTCATTTTCCCCTACTCTGAGGCAGGACAGGACAGCTGGGATTCCGAGTGTCAAGCAGGCCTGCAGAGGTTAAAGCTCAGCCTAAAGTTCAGCCTTCCTTTGGTTGGCTTTGCCACTTTACATTGAGCTTTCTAACAGCAGCTGAAGAAAGCCCACTTGGAAGATGGAAGGCAGAGTCCTTGAATATTTCTCAATGCACTTTGCAACAAAACTGGTGCTGTTTTAAATATTATATAGTGATCTTTCAAATTGTGCCTATTTTTAGGGAAATGTTTTATGGTATTAGTTTAATTTATAGAAACATGAGGCTAGAAGGAACCTGCGTCATTGTGTCCAATCCGCTTCAATTACAAATAATCACGTCATATAATCCTTTTAATAAACTTAAGTGCGTTTGGATACCATGGTGATGAGCACTTCATAAATATGTATATTTGCAGCCGTGCAGAAAATAAAATGATAAAAATGTGCAGTGGATGAACAGGAGGATTATCAGTGACAAAGGTGAGTACAGCACAGTTCTGAGGGCACTATTTTTTTTATTTTTTTTCCAAGAGACTAATGAAAACCTTACTGAAACATTCACAACACTTCAAGTAAGAATTATGGCAACTATGGAAGGGGTCCATTTCAAACACAGGACTTATGAGAAGCACAATAGTGGAAGAAAGACAATAAGGGTAGTAAAAAACAAAAAAGACCACTGACAATGTAGAAAAATTACTCCATTCTTCACAGTGCATGATGCAATGGCAGTAGCTCAAGAGAACAAGCTCACAAGCATTTACAGATTTAGCCTTAAGTTATTTAGTCAAGAAAGTTTATAGGAGAAAAAATGTACCTTTTTTCAATAATTTCCTTACCTTCATACCTAGCAGAATACTAGGCATCCAAACCAGGCCTGATTTAACATTCTTAATCACAATAGTTCATTTTATTCACTGTGCTCCCTTAGCTTATTTTCCTACACTTCGCTTTCCCACATTTGCAGCTTAGTTCTAGAAGTAACTCCTTTTTTTAGTCAAGGAATTTTGGTGTATTTTATCACATTTGTGATTTTTATTTCAGTAAGGTTTATTACTTTCAGCATGAAACTCAAGTCTTCTCCTATATACCCTCAATTCAATCTCCTTCTGTTTAGGAGATACCCTCATTTAGTAGCCACACCTTTATCACACAAACTGCCAGAAAAAGGAATTAAATTTAATAAGAGACACTTTCTATTTACAACCACAGGGAGAAGTAATTAAATTTAATGGAAACTGCAGCTCTAAATGAAGGCACAGAGAACCTCTACTCCTATCCTGCTGAAAATGAGGTTACAGGTTACACACAATGAGTAACATTCACACCCTTCGCAACTCCATTATCTCCAATGGACTTACAGCAGAGATATATTTGGCACACTTTTCATTCCAGACAGAGGAATGGGGAGCAAAGTAGGAACTAATCATTTTCATTCTTGCAAGTGCACAAAAGGAAGAATGGGAGCAAATGTTATAACAGGTATGATTACAACAGAGAAAAAATAAATGCATTTCTTCTCCATTTGTGTTTTTTTCACAATATGAGATGCATGGTTAGGTAAAAAAGTGAAAGACTACATTATTTGCAGATTTCCTAGGGAATCCCTATGAGGAAAAATGAAAACATGTACTATGGGGAAAAAAATTATCTCCTAATTTTTTAGCCAGTGCAAAATTTCTGTTGCAAACAAAGGAAGCAAAATAAATTTAAGCTCTATCAGATAGGACACCTTCTTCATTGTGCTACAAAGGGCAGCTATATATTTCCTTGAGAAATTAAGCAGATCATTTTGGTGAATCTCCAATGGAAGATGCAGTTATAATGTTTGGTTGATTGTGGCTTTTTTTTTCCTACACTTTCTTTAGTTGGCTGGCTTCTGAAAGACAGCTTTGAAGGTGGAGAAGCCTTTGCAAGGGAATTCTCAGCATGGTCATACATCAATTAATAATTTCAAAAAATTCACCTGTATGAAATAGAGTGATTTGAGTAGAGCAGGACAAATATTTTCTGTTCAAACTGTGTGGGTTTTTCAACCAGAGAAGCAAAAATTGCTTCCTATTATGTCAGAAAAATCAGTTTAATTCAGTGAAGGAGTCTTCTGAAAACAAGAGAAGATTAACCAAAAAACTGAAATGGCTTAGTCTTGCTATGATGTCTTGCTGCTTGCACATCTGTTGCTTGCCCATATGCACTTCCCTCTTTCGACCAAGCCCACAGCCAGGGTACAGCCTCTGCTGCATCAGGAAACAAGAGACTTTTGTGAGGCAGAACATTCTCTGTCAAGAGCTCAGACACATAGTTGTAGCAGAGAAGCCTTTACTTTTTGTCAAGAATGACCAATAAAAGAAAGAAAACATCCAATAGGTTGTAAATATCAGATTGTTTGCACTTGCCAGGCTCTGTGTGGCAAAAACCAACAGTCTGGCAAGAGTATTGAGGCCTCACTAACAGGCAGCATTTATGGAAGTATAATGTGATGGCCATGAACAGTCTCATCACAAAATTGGACCCAACTCAAGAGTACTCGATCTTAAAGCATGTTTTTAACTAAAGAATTGGGACTAGTTCATCAAATGAAATGGCTATAGCTATTCTGAAAAACCCAGAGGGACAAGTTAGGTCCGTTCTTAGTTGTCTTTGGTGAATGGAACTGAACAGCTTGTGTCCATGTGACAAAATCTTCTGTTCCTGACCCCAGAACAGGGTAGTTTCATTCATACTGTCTTTGGAAATAATGCCTGACCTGCACTGTCCCCTGATATGTACCCAAGCATTGCCTGGGAATATGCTATTTGATACAAGTTAAAACTGTGCCAGAGAACAGGCTAGCTGTTAGTTCTGCAGTCTGGGCAGTCACAGCAGTGCTCAAGACTGTGTACTGCTTAGATTAGTGGTTTGAGGTACCTATAATCTATAATTCCTGCCACCAACAGGAAACTGGAGCCCGAGGGAACTAAGGCATAGATTAAGTAAATAAATGCATAGAGACTACATAGCCTGGAAGATCAACACATACATACTTAATACATATGAGCCAGTGCACCAAAATTTAATCACCGTGGAATTTCAATATCAGGCCCAAAGTTGCAAACAAACTCACAATCCAATGTCTGAAGATGATTACCAAGAACTCCTGAGAGCACTCAGCACTCTCAGTTTAAGAAAAATAGGAGTCCTCAAACAGTCCTAATAATCACTGGACAGGATCAGTCCAGTGCTGCATGTTCCTCTGCACAGGTTTGTGACAGAAAAAGCATTTCTTGCATTTTAATTCAAATCTTCTCTATTCTTTCAGGCCATTTTTATGCCATTGTCATGTATTTATAAAATTAGATCTAATTTATACAATTAGATCTAATTACTTAATTGTTGTAGCATGCATGATGAAATAATGAGAATGTGTAATTAAGATGTGCAATTACATAATTACAATGTGGAATGACATTAGGTGTAAATAGTCTAAAATGTTATGGGGAAAAAATATGCTGTTGAAATAGAACACTTTCTATTAGGTTATGTTTCAGATTTAAAAAAGCAGACCAAATTATTAAATCATTGCTCAAAGACGAGGAATTTTTTTGTTGTTAACTCCCCATACTGAAGCTCTGCCCATTTAGAGCAGGGAAAATTAGGTCTAATACAATCAGAAAGGAAAAGAAACTGTAGAAAAAAAAAAAATATATATATATACTGGGATAATTGAGGTTATTTTTATTCTGCTATATTTTTAGAACACGAGGCTCCAATTTCCATGTGTCTTTTTTTGTAAGCTGGAGCAAAACTGCAAATTTAACTGATGCATAAAAACCTATTTGAGACTACATATCAAATAACACAACTTTAGAATTTAGTGTGACTGTACAACATAGAGCCAATGAACTACCAAAGTAACAAAGTAACTAATTCCAGCATTGCTCTGAAACCTGGTATCAACTCATCTCAAAAATTCATGAACAGAAAGTATCACACCCTCAGGAAGTTCCTAAAATATCTGTTTGATCTGCCCAAGGTTTAGGATGTCCCCATTGCCAACCCCTGCCCTCCAAGAGCTCCCATAGATCCCCACCAAGATGTTATGATGCATTCTCAAGGGCGTTTCTCAAAAAGTGCTGGGGTAGAAACAGACCTGTCTCACTTAAAGGCTGTTTACTAATTAAAATTAGATTTAGTTCCTGTAAGGATTTAAAACTCACGGAGATACAGAAGAGCGAGTTGGGTTCCATTGTAGTTGTGACACCTTCATTGCTCTGGGTAACACACAAGCATCCCAGGCTGACTTTGAGCTCCTTGCAGAGCTGGGAAGTAGAGCAGCAATAATTGTACAAGTACAATGAGCAATAGTGATTAGAATTTTTCTCTTCTTCAGGAAAAAAAAAAAAAAAGATATTTGCAAAAGATTTGACTAGCTAAATTTGAACTTCCCTAATACTTATTGTGGCAATATTTCCACTCTGAAAATTTAAAGCCAAAAAATTATTTTCACCTACCAGTTCAATATGACACTTAATGTTTATTTAGAACGTCTTTCATTGTAATGTTATTGGCAATGAAATCTTTTCCTTTTCTGTTTTGAGAAGTTTTCTTTTCAAGCACCTTCCCATTACCTGTTAATTTCTTTGGAAGAAGGAAGGAGAGGGAAAAGAATAGCAAAAATAAAAGTTTTCATAGCCAAAACACTGATGTGAAAACTGACTAAAAGCTGTACGTCGGTTTTGACCATCAGTAACTGAAGTATAATATCTGAAGAGTGTTGAAGTGACAGAAAGGTAGAAATTATTTCTCTATAAGAAATACAAAGAAGAATCCCAAGCAGCTTTGAGTGAGTGGGAAGGTAGGGATAACAGGATCGATGGAAGTAGATGACTGGGGGATGCCTGGAGTCCTAAGCTCTAGACCTGCAGCCCCAAGACATGGGGAAGTTGTATCAAACTGGGAGGAGAGCTGCCAGAGTTACAGACATGCATTTCACTCCTTCCCAGCTGGGTGGTCTCTGTGGAGGAGATGGTGCACAGGTAATTAGGTTGGTAATTTGGACCTCGGATCATCTGTCAGTTGCAGTTGTTCCTGAGGCAATAAAGCTTCCCATGACATACCAATATATGCAGCACCTACATGGAAGTGAAATCCCATCTGACCATATGCCTTGAAGCTTAAGATTTGTAGGCTTTGAAATTTTATTCTGAGGGAAATGACTTCAGATGCAGTTCTTACCAATCTTTCACAACGTACATTTCTTTTAAAAAAAGTAATTCTATTTCAAAGCAACTTATGCAGTAGCATAGTTTTCCCTTAGTAGAGTTCTCAGATAATAGCACACTATACTTAGGCTTCCTAAAATGTTCTTCTTCCTTTCTGAGTTATTCAATTCCAACAACTCTCCAATGTCACACCTGTAGGTCTGTCTGAAATCCGAAGATAGTTCTATAACAAGAGTGTATCTCAGGTTTAAAAGATGTTTTGCCTTATGCTACTAGTCGAAACTTGACTTGTCTGATGCTTCTTCTCCATTCTATGTATGGCTGCACTTCTCAGAATCAGACACAAAGAAATATAATCCCCCCCAACCCCTTAAATGTAGATCTAACCAGTTTTCATGATTGAGATTATGCTGGCAGAATAGTTATGTAAATGGGATCCTGACAAGAAATGTAGGGCTGCCAAATTTTCTTTTTTTTTTTTTTCATTTCCTGACAGACAAATCCTTATAAAACAAGAGCATGAGGAAGAAATATTTATCTTGTGTTAATAATTCCCTTGCAAATCCTAGAAACACTAGCAATAACAAAGACATTTTGGCTCTTGACATTTAAAGAAAGACTAACTTTTTATATCTGTCGACCTTGTCAAATGATAAAGGGACTTTGTGTGTCATCTGATCAGAAATTTTCTCATGGGGGAGGTTTGCATTTTATGTTAGATTAGATTATCCTGATAAGTCTCTCACTTTTTACTTTTTTGCCATTTACGATAACACTTGTTACAAAATGAAAATTAAAGTGAAAAATGGTCCTTGGCTGAGAAATTTATTGGCAAACATAATTACTACCTCAAATGTGATAAAGTCATATGAATCGCCTGCTCATAAATCCTGCACCATAATCCTCTAAAATCTATCACAGGTCTTTATTACAACCTTCTTATTGTACAGTGTTCCACCTGATAGGAAGTTTGTGGAATTTTAAAAAATATATCAATAGCAAAACACAGTTCATGAAAGGTGGCAGGGTATGTAAGAGTTAACTGCACTGTGTATTTCACCCTGTAGTTGGTTTACAACAAAGCCAATCATGCTCTGAATACTGCGGTGGAAAAGAATGCATCTTTCATCCGATTAGCTATTATACCGATGCTTGGGACCACATGGACTGTGCCCTGGAAAGCAATCATACTGCTCTCAAGGAGATAAGATAATGTTGGAGGGTTTAGCTGGTCTCATGTTTATACTGTGAGTTCATGTAGCCTGAGTTCTCAGGGCTGCTCTCTCCTGGTTTTCACCCCTGAGCAGAGCCAGCTGTCAAAAGCTAGCAGGTCGTTCTGTTTTACGTGCTTTCCTGTTAAGCACCTTTGAAGGCAAGTCTGACAACAGAGCTAAATATCTGTTCTTAGAGTGGGTTTGGTGAGGTGGAGTTACGACACAAGTATCCCACCTGAGCTTTTAAACGACATCTAAAACGCTCATCAGGAGAATTCACTGTTCAGGAAAAAAGGCAAAAGACGAAAATGTATTTTCTTGCTTGTTTTTAAAGACACATGACAAAAATATAAACAAAATTTACCTATTGAACATCAGCCTTGCTTGATGTGGATTTTTTACATTGCTGTTCTACATTCTAAACTGTGTATATCTCTGCCATTACAAGACGATCCAGCTGCTGGCTACAGCCACAAGGAAACCATGAGTGTGCGCCTTCCACCCCCTCTGGGGCTGTACGCTCACATATGCAGCCCAGCTTAAACCATGCTAAATCAAGAATGCTGTAGCACTGCTTTCCCTGCTGATAGCAGGCACGCCTTACTAAATGCTTCATCTCATCAAAATTAATCAAGAAGTCAGCTGGTCTGAGGAGCTGATCCCGTCAAAAAGTAATCCAGCCTAAGAAAGTTCTTTCCATCCCCTGAAGCTAGATGAAGGTAGAGCCAACAGAGGGAGGCTGGGGATACAGGACCAACGCATTCATCTTAAGCTGTTTGTGAAACAGCGGGGTAAGGTAAAAAGACTGTAAGGGCTAAAGAAATATGTGCAACATTTGGACCTCTGATGGCAGGGAGTTTTCTTTTAAATGCAGATCAGCATTTGACAGTACCAGCAGTCTGTGGAAATACTGCAGGCTTGGACTTTTACTTAACATTTACAGATTAATATTGCACTCAAGAAAATGAATGGCTTGAGCATACATGCTTTCGCACACCACCTGTCCATTCCCCTCTCACTTCTGTTATTTCTTCTCACTCTGAAGACAGATTGCTAATTGCTATGCTGGTATGTAATACGACATGGCCACAGGCAACGAAGAGATGGGAGGGGGAGAGAGAGCTTGTGATTTGAGTAACTACTTCATCTTGTCTCTGGTGGTAAGAGTTTATTGTTCTAACCTCTTGGTCACCTCTTAAAATATACGAAAGGGCAATGGCAACACTTTGTAGACACTGGTGTGGCAGACTTGCGATGTATCACTGCATACCACCTCCAGTCTGGTCCAGTCAACTGCTCCCTTTGGCGGCATTCACAACTGAAACAACTAAATGTGTCTATTAGCACTCATCAGACTACCACTTAGGCAGTAACCTGTGAGACCCACGTGTTACAGAGCAGGATGACAGCTTTGAATAACTTCTTTCTTAAGCTACTATCATCAGAAAGAAGAAATGATGTAAAACCAGGAAGGCTTTTGTGATAAAACGCAGCAGCCAGATGGAAGATAATGTGGCACCGGTAGGGAATTTCAAAATAACCAGAGTGATTCTTGGAAAGCTGAAAATTTTCGGGGGGAATTGATAAGTATGCACTTTCTAAAGGTGCAAATTCTAAATGGTAGAATGCTGTATGTGAAATTTATTTCCAAAAGGAAGCACATTCATGTTCCTGCTTCATTGGTGGTAATGATGACAAACTCTTCTGCTACTTTCAGAATAAAAACTTTTTCATTAAAATACTGCCATTTCCATGATCTGATGCTTTTCTTCCAATCTTAACAATGAATAACTATTCAACATAAAGAATATTAAGTCATTTTTAAGCTATTTGATCAGGAAGAGTATTTGTTTTGAAATAATGTTCTGTTAAGAATACACTTCAATCTGTGTCACAACAAGATATTTCCATTTCAAAACATCTGCTTTACAAAAAGAAACAGCAAAGACAAAAATCAAATTAGCTAATTTGCATCAAAGATAAGTTTATATAACTCAGTATTTTTTCAGTTGGGACCTAAGCATTCTTCCAACCGCATTGAACAAGAATATTTTCACAGGCAGCGTCAAAAAGAAAAAGGTACCCTGAGCACACACTGTAAGTTAACCATTACATGACTACCATATTAAATGGATGATACTTCTACTTATTGCCCAAAGTGTTCCCTATACAGCCTTAACTGAGTACTCCAGTGCACTCCCTTACCCACACTGTCCATAATAAGAGAGGATACAATTCAACATGTCTCGGGAATACCTAACAACATGTGCACTTAGTCCTCACTTGCACACTAAAACCCACACTGTCTGGCCCTGAGCCACAATGGCTACAACTTTTATTTATGTGTATATAAACTGAAATATATGCTTTCTGTATATGTTGTACAGGCATTATACGCGTAAGTTATAACTAGCAAAAACAATAGAAAAATACTAAGTGTTTCTGTGTGAGCACTTTATTTTTTCTTCCAAGCTGGCTTTGATTTAATATGGGTACTAAAAAGCAAATCCTGCTGAGGCTACTAAAATCAGGTAATTTTTTGGTGTGTATCTGTAACACATTAATTACAGATTTGGAATCTGATTTTTTATTGCATAGAGTTATTGTTTCTCTCCTGCAATAAAATTGACAGTTAGTAGAGTTTTCCCTTTTTGTCTCCCTGCAAATGTCTGCTAGCACTCCAAAACTATTAATGCAGCAGCATATTTCCTGTACTTTTATAGAAGACTGGAGACCTGAATAATCAGTATTACAATTTTATACTGCTGTTTGTTTTACCACTTGTGTGCTAACCCGATTAAGACCATAAATGTCAATTTGTTCTTCAGATATAGTATGCCCATGTTCTTTAGGAAAATTTTTCATAGAGCTGTTCAATTTTTATGTTCACAGTTCTTAAAGGTTTGAGATGCTACTTTCTACAAACTGTATAAGAAGTGGTAACAAACAGAAAACCTCATCCTTGCCACTTTTATTTATGTTTTTGTGTGACACTTTCTCACTCCAATAAATGAATGAATTTATCTTCATAATACCCTTGTGAGTTCAGCACTGCCATTTCCATTTTTCTCTGTAACTACACACAGGTTAGAAGATTTTCTTCTTGGCTTGAGAGAGCAAAGGAAGGTATTCCTTTTCTGAATAGATTTCAGTTTCTACACAAAGCAGTCGGAGACAAACCTGTATTTTAAAGCAAAGGAAAACCCAGGAAAATGTACCATACTGAAATTGCAGTATATCAAAGCTGACAGTAAGCATGCTCCTTTCACTCTCTACCACCTCTTTGTTCTGCCCCACCCCCATCTTATATACCCTTTAGCTTTAATTATTTTCATTACTTACTATTTATGCTGCTCAAAATATACTAGGTATTTTTTGGAGACAACCCTTGCCCTGAACAGCATAATACAATAATAACTGTGTAGTACCAGAATGCCATTTCTTCATCTTTTATAGCCCTATTACTGTTCTATCTGGGCAGCTCTGAATTTAATGCATTTCTCCTCATCTCTCTATGCCTAAGGGAAAGATCACCGTCTTGTACAAACGGGAAACCAAATACATCTGTAGTGTACAATGAGTAGAGGTGTCAAGCCAGTTTTACTATGCTCTAGTCTCACTCCAGTGTGGTCCAGTTGAAAACAGTCTGCCAAGCCTTGCCACTGCCATGTATTCCACCTGCCTTAGCAGCAATATGTGTCATCCTCAGATAATTTTCAGAAGGGTCCTGGTGCCACCTCTCTAAAGGACACGATTGTTTATAGAAAAGTTGATTTGTGGTTGCTCTCTTAAATAATCAGATTAGGCCACAAGCATCCTGCAGCTGCTTAGACTCCATGCAAGGTAATAGAGAGGGTCAGATTTAAACTCCCACAGACAGTGCGCCTGTCCCCAGAGGTTAATGGACAGATTCTTAACAGCCATGGTGCCTAATTTCCACTGATTTAAAGGGAAATCAGATAGATATCTATCTATCTCCCTGGAAGGCTGAGCTTAAATGATTTGGACAGTCACTGGACGAGTAGTAGCAGGCAGATTTCAAAGCTTGTCTTCCAAGACCTAAGTAAACTAAAAGAAGTCAATGAAGCATCCTCATCTCAAGTCTGTAGGACACCCAAACAAGGGGGATATACTAGAGTTTTAATAGTAGAGCTTTAATACTCAAAGAGGTAGAGTTTTAATACTCAAATCTATTTGCACAGGCCACTTTCCTTTCTTTCCCCATTCTCCCCTAGACAGTAACACGTTTGGTCATGCACTGCACAGCCACAAAACTAAGGCATTCACAGTCTTCAGAACAGCTACCTTTTGAATTTATCTTCCCTAAATATGTTCCTCTGTCACTAGAATCTGAAAGCGTTGCTTTTGATTTTAAACACCTCCTACATCACTGCTGCGCAGATTGCCATTCTCTCTCCCAGACTACCTCTGCAAATACACTAGGAAAATTGCCAGTATATAGAGCTCCCCTCCCTCCTTCATTGAGGAAATCCTATCCTGAGAGTATCATACAGATGCAGCATTCATACAAAACAGCCCCCACAGCCAATCAAAAATACTCAAGTCAGGATAAATTGGAGACCTCTTGGGGATTTTCCCTTATTTTCTGAAACCTTGGTAACTGTACACAAATAAAGTTCCAATCATTCTGTCTGTGATAAACTTACAAATCAAACATATAATAAATCTGAACAAAAAACATTTCTATCAAAAGGAGTTTGATAGAGAACATCTTACATGACAATATTATGAAAGAAATTTTCCCTCTTTTCCATACCATTTCCTTTTTACTGAATAGTGGGAAAAGAAGAAGAGAAGAATGGAAAAGATAAATAAATTACACAAAAAACATATTGGCAATTTCCTGAGATTTTTTTTATTTTCCAAATATCTTCAAATTCATCATTAAAAATGCTATTTTCCAAAAAGACAGACCTGTGTGGTCACATTCTTGGAAACTCAGTTCTCACGTACTTTATTCTCTCATTTGTCTGACATTCATCTGGATTCATACTGCCAAGTCTCATGCAATGAACATGATAATAAAACCTATTCCCTCCTATGATCCAGCTTAGCTGGTGATGCCTTCCATACGTGTGCGACACCAGTGTCTCCCACACAAATGTAAAAACAATTGTTTTTCTGCTCCACAGCCATCTCCCCCAGCCAGTGCATTTAGCAGGGCAATGGACACACAGGACCCGCTGACCAGGTGTATCCAGGGTGGAGGGAGGTTACAGAATAAGGACAGGACTGTGACGCTGCTCTGCAGCCAAGAACATTTCATCAAGCAAGATAGCAAACACAACAAGCTCAGCTGGACAATATAATGCCCAGGAGGAACCTTCACATCCGAGATACAAACCTCTTCCGACAGCCTCTGCAGTATATGCAGCTGATATTCCTGTATGAAACTGTAGTCCATGCTGCAGTCCAACAATATGGTCCTTCCACAGGCAAGTGGTCTAATGTTCGAGACAGCTCTAGAATAAAATACAACAGCAGGTGATATAAAATCAGAAGTGTTGATGTTGGCTAGAAGTTGAACATAATACAAACAAAACCACTATCAGCAACTGGTGCCAGCCTTCTGGACTTAAAGAATTGCTATCAGCTCCTGGAACCACCTCTTGCAGCCATTTTTTTCCATCTGTTGTGGCAATGTGCTCCCGTTCATGTTATGGCACCATCTCTCACACAATAAAACTGTCCCGTTTCTCTTCACTTCCTCAATATAAATATGTATCCTATTGTATAGCATAGTCAGTTACTACATAGTGCAATGTAGCACATGTAACCGTGTTGCAGGCAGAACAGCCTCAGCTCAGGGAATTTCACTTAATTTACTGCCAATTTTTAACATAAAGTTTTAATTACTCATTCAAGTACTGAGAAAAACAAGAAAACAAACAATTAAGCAAACACTTAGGGAAACACCTTGCCTCCCCCTTCTCCGGGCTCAACTTCAGTCCATACCTCTTCCCACCTTCCTAGTCTCACGTTCCCTTGTTTGGCCGAACCCTTCAGAGCAGTGTTGGGTGGTGCAGGATGTCAGGGCAAGTGCATGGAGGGTTATTTCTGTAGCCCATTTCTTCTTGCTGGTTTTTCTCCACTGCTCCTTGCTTCTTACTGCTCCTCTGCCCTGGTGTGGGACCCTCCATGGGCCCCCATCACTTCACGAGTGTCCCTGACTCCATGAGTATCTCCAGAAGCCATCCCAGCAATGTCGCCTTCCACACAGCTTCTTCACTTCTCTTCCTTTTTCTCCAAGTAGGTCTTGAGGCTCTGGTGGGCGATCCAGAGCTGTTGAGAATCAGCTGCGGCTGGCATAGGGCAGCTCATGGCCTCCTCCCACACAGGGCAACCTGCTACCAAACCCTGCTGCTGGTGCCGAATAAATAGTGTTATGTGACTAAATAGCCTCATTACTGGTACCATTTGTTATAATATCTTCTAAATATTTCCCATTCTAAGAATGTTCAATAGCAGTCAACAGTCCTGCTAAAGTCAACAGACTATTAACATGTTGAAATTCTCTGCTCCATATTTCCAAAGGCTATTTTATCTATTTCCACTATTCAGAAAAAGAGGCAGTAAATTTTTTTCAGGAATTTTACATTTGTTAACCAAACAATTAACTACCTTAGTCTACTCTGAATTTATGCATTTCATACCAAAACATGTATTATATCCAAAAGATATGTAATTTCAGGGACAACTAGACAATCCATCCTAGTAAAAGGTCTGCTGAAACCACATTAATGTTATGGATATTAAGACCAAATATACACAATGCCTGGCTTTGTCTGGGGAATTTTTGAGGCTGACACTCCAGGACCAGTGACCATCTTCTTCTCCCAGTTACTGCAGTTACAGCAGGAAAGGCTACAAGCTCCTGAAAAGACAGATCTCAAGCATCAGCTGTCCGAATTATGGCTGATGGCTAGGAGTTTGGACACAATTAATATTTTTCTTTGATCCTGGATTGTAACCCTTCTGCAAAATGAAAGATTCTTTTTTCAGAAAGCAAAGAGTTTGTCTTTTTCATCACTGGAAAAAAAAAAAAGTTTGTCTCTGTCTGAAAGGCATTTTTCATTTCTCGGGACTAATTAGATGACTTGCACAAAAAATATGGCAACAAATTGAAAGAGATCTCTGTTTACTTTAAATCTTTCAGAAATGAATTTGAACAAGGTCAAATTACATGCTGTGAGGAGAGACTGTAATATTCCTTCTGAAATAAATATCCCTGAACTGTGTTCTGCACCTAAGAGCTACTTTTAAGCATCGCTTACTAATAATGTGTGTGTTCAAATGAGGAACTTTGTACAAAGCACGAACATGATCTTATTAGTGTTAGTAACTACCATTACATTTGTGATACTAATAATGAATGGAAAGCATAAGATCAGGCAAAAAAATAAAGAAAAATCAGCTATTACATCTTAGACTATGGTTTTCAGAAGCCAAAACCTTTGACAGTTATTTTTAATGAAGCTTTTATTTTGCCAGTTAATACCAGAGTGAAATAATAGATTCATTTCTACATTAAATTTAATTGCATCCAAACATTTGAAGGGCAAACTGTAGAAATTAGTCAAATTTGTGAAGGTAGGAAAGGAAAATATGATGAGAACTAGAGGAATACAGTTAGAGAAAAGAAAAAAATAAGTATTGGGCATAAAAATAAATATAAAATATCAAGTCCCATCAGATGACAGAAGGAATCAGCAAAGTTCTGTCCCAAGACTCAGCTGAAACAGGACTAACCAAAAACCTGATACCTCATTTCGTAAAACAATCTTGAATTAGCAACAGAAAGATCAAGAGGTTCTAAAAAGTCCTTTCCATCCATTAGAGATAACAATTCTCTTGAACTGGAAGACCGGTATGGTATTCATAACTCCTCCAGTTGAACATAGTTCAACAAATCTTCTGACAGGCTGAAAAAGTGTGAACTGAACATCTGTTGTGTTTAAGTACACATATGCTGTAGCTATAACAGTTTGCTAAACAGGACCAGAGCACAGGCTCAACTGCGGCTTGTTCCCACCTATAAGAGCACATATCAGCTGTCATGCTCCCAAACGTCTAGCCACGGACTCGTGAACAGCATAGGCCAAAGACAGCTTCAAATAGGTATCCTGCCTTGTGTAGGAAGAAAGTTTAGGTATAAGAATAGAAGCTGTCCCAGCTAGTTACCTTCAGAGTCAAAATATTGTTCCTAGTCCATTTTATTTACTAGCATGAATGTAGCCATAGAGTTATTTTCAGAGCAATAAGACAAAAGAAGTAAATCAGTGCCTTTCTATTCAAATCCATTGCAAATCAGGTTTGAAAACCATGAGACTTTTCTGATTTGCTAGAGAGACATGAGGACAAAGCATCCTGAAGAGTAATGACATGAAAAAACAGTCAAAAGCAAAGAAAAAGAGTGCATATTTTTTTACTAGAAAGCTTAATGTTTGCTAACTCTTACTAAGAAATTTACTAAGAATGTGTGGTATGTCTCTCAGGAATCACTTAGCTGATTTTTCATTCACTTATGCTGGTGTTTAATTCTGTGTAATGCTTTCTGGGAAGGCACAATTTTATTTAGCTTGTGCTTTAGTGAGGAAGTTAAGTTAGTGGAAGAATGGGATTTTAATAGTCCTCAATTAACTTTGTATAGAAAGCAGTGTTAAAATATCTTAAAAACGTAAAGCAGCTTCAGGAGAGATACAGACAATGGAGAGCTGTTGGTTCATTTGGACTGCAAAAACAGATTCGAATGAGTCATTTTCAGACTAGTCGGACACAAAATTGACTCTGGATTTACCTACAAAATTCCCTGAGCAACTCCACTGACACAATACAACCTTTGAGCCAGTAATAGTTTAACATAGCTCACGAAGTGGTCCACAGGACAATCTGAATATCCCAGCTAAACAGTAGGAATGGCAGTTTCTATAGAGCGAATAGGGCTTTGTATCATGAGACCTAAATGTTATTTCCAGCTCTGCCTCTGACTGACTGTTTAACCCTGGACAAAACAATTAATCTTCCTGCACTGATCCATTGCTCAAATGGGATTTTAGTTCTTACCTACCTGAAAGCTATGCATAAAAGTATATATAATATCTAAATATTACTGACACTAAAAGAAAACACACACACAAAAAAACTTTTACATGTTAATTTTAGGCCAGATTAGGATATTGTCATATAAACACATGAAATGAGCTTCTGTGACTAAAGATTGTGTTTACTTTAGAATAAATCAGCATCATAGCTCTCAATACTCCAGAATCTTGAGGAAGAGTTTGGACCAGTTTGACCAGATCTGAGCTTTGCTGGTCCCTATTTACATTAAATATGGGACTCAGCTGACCAATAACATGAAATTGCAGCCCCTTCTCTAATATGTATTAACCTAAAGCTAAATGGCTACCAACATGAGCTCTGTAAAGCTTCCTCCCATTCCCTGCTAAGTCTTCATTTAGTCACTTTATAGTATTTGTAGATCAAAAACAGCTCTCCAGCTCCGCCTTAAGCACTGGATAAAGCAATCTTCTTTAAGAGTTTTAGGGTATTAGACCCCAGTGTATTTCTGAAAAGTCTCAAGTGGACCAGATAAAAGGGCAAGCAATGGATATAAAAGAAATAATCTCAACTTGATACCTGGCAAAAGGGGGTGATTTTTGTGGCTGTTGATTTCACAAATCATTAAACATAACAGCAAACATAAAATGAATGTTTCCTGCCCATTTTTTAAATGTAGACGCATAGGGGGAGCTTGTAATGTTCCCCTATGTGAGTGGTCATTAGATTGAGCATTACATGGAGGGCAACTGCATAAGTGCTCTTGCAGTTTCATCCTCAAATAGCAGATGCAGCTGGTTATAGCCCCAGGGGCAGAAACCACAAGTACTTACTGTGATTGCAGTCAAAGGTCTTATTTGCGTCCAGGTCATTCTTTTCTTCTCCAGGAGAAAACATTAGTGATTCAGCTTCAATAAAACTATACAATGCTGATATGGAAGGAGACATCCCTTACTTTTTCTACATTTATGACAGAAAATCTCTCTTTAACCTGCTCCTCCATTTGAATTGCTGGGCCACTCCTCAGGCCCAGCTGCCTGAGGGTGGACAAGCAGCTGCCACACAGGGTGGACCTTGAGCTGATTTTTTGAGCTGTTACTTCAGCTAGCTTGTTACACTACCTGACAAGGAGCTAGTTTTACAGTTGTTTATCCAACTACATTTTTTTCTTTGTGTGTAGCATTCACCAATAGTGTAGTACAGCCATTTCAGTACGGACTTTCTTTAGACTGTGCTTCAATAAGGCAGATGGAGTAATGAAGAGCTGGTCCTGGACTCAACAGCCCACACTTAAGAATTCCCTACCATACCATGACAGTGCATCATATTATTGCAGTGAAATTTAAGTCCAATGCATAAAACTGGCCTTAGCATCTTGCCCTCTAGTTATCTGCTATGAAGACGGTAGGTTTCTCATATTTATAGCTTCAGATGTTCATGATGTTGATCCAGTCAACAATCTTGATGCATTAAGGAGGAACACTATAGTTTCTAAAAGCATCAGCTCCAATACTTCAACAAAAAAATAGTGCAACTGAAACAGAAACTATAAATATATCAGAAGAGAAAAACACAGGATATAAAAGTTTGGACTCCTCTTTAGAAACACATTTTAAACTTTAACACATTTAAGTTTAAAGTTGAGCCCCACCTTTGGCACTTTTGGTTAGTACACAATAATTTCCTCACGTGCTTGACTAAACAAGGGTAGGAGAGATTTGGACCATCATGCTGGTTCTGACAGAGAAGCTTCTTTTTTCCCGAGGAACAGATAGGAGTGTCACACACTGTCAAGAAATTCATTTCTTCAACACCTTTTGCTTATACCAGATCAATCAGTAATGCAAAAAAAAAAACCCTAAATCCAAAATCTCTTCACCCTTCATAGTTTTGTTTTTCTTGGCAGTCTTCCAGATTTATATTTCCTGACCTTCTATCAATGATCTTCCTACAAGAATAGTTTCGATAGACTGAATAATAAGAAACAGTGTACACTGACAATCAGACTTGAAATAATGGACAAGTATCAATATTTAAAGCTTGCTTTTAATACTAGCTCAGACTTGCATTACAGCACTGAAATCCAAAACCATTGCAGACAGGAATAGAAAGCATTGATTCTATCACATCATTTCATAAGCTCTAACACTTCTATTACTTTGCTCTTTTAAGAAATAGCAAGATCCACTGTGTTATATTCCAGGAATTAAGGAAATGTTTTACAGAAAAATTCCCAGCTATTATGATGATCGTACCAGATTAAGTACTTTTGTATTTCATTTATACTTAAAAAATAAAAAATAAAAAAGCACAGCAAGTGCTGAAAAGTATTGACTGCCTTGAGTTGGTTACTGTAAGACCATATCCTGAAAGCACTGAGTACTCTTTAAGCTTGAATCACAGTAGTGAAAGGAAGCAGATATACTCATGAACTTTTGATTCCGAATTTGTAATTCAGCTTTTGCTCAAAGCTTGGTTGGGAAAAACTGCTCCTGAGACTGATCAGAGAAAGGCTGAGTTTTACAGAGAGCCGCATAACTCACATTGACATTTGTATTAATGTCAGTGACAATTTATGGTGTGAGCTCCTCTCAGGATCATATTTAATATGAAATATCAATTCTTACTGGAAGCCCCAAATGCCAGTGCCCTTTCACCATACAGTCCACTGATTTCCCAGGATTTGACCTATTAAAAACAGACTAAGAAATTATCAAGGTTTATCTCAAAGTGAACGTTTTCCTTTTCTACTTCCATGAAGTTGTTTGATGACATGAGAGAGAGAGACCATAAAATCAATACTGCCTCAAGTAGCAGTAGTGCACACAAGGAGTAGCAGATACTGCAGGCTGTTACACATCTTCTCACAACTAGGCAAAACACAGTAAGGAATAAGCAGTCCCTTGAATCTGGCAAGCTATGCGAGCATCTGAAAGGCATCACAAACTCTTTTCTTCCTGCAGCAGCAGACAGGCCAGTGCCCCTAACTCCAGGCAGATTACAAACTGACAAGTTATGCACTACTGACTAACCTCCGTAACTAATTCAGTCGGCGATGGGTTTGGTTGATTTGCACTCATAATCATGCAGGCTGTTATACAGCACTAGTAATAGGAGAGCTAATGAAGCAGCAGTTGCTTTGCTCAAATTATTCCCCATATTTTCCCTTCCGGTGGCTGCCTGGCTTAAAAAGAGAGGCCCTGAAGGCACAGAACATGCTGGATTCCCAAGGCCCACATATCAGGGCAGTCCCTTATGCAGCTTTCATCCCTCTCTAACTGTTGCTGCAACATCCAGTAAAATGCACAGCTATTTCTAAAATTTTTTGGCATAGCAGTACCTTAAAAATACAGCTCACATTTCAGGCAGTTTTTAAGCTTAAATTGATTTATAAGCATACAGGCATATGTTTTTTTCCACCAAGTAGGAAACAACTTGATTCCTTTGTTAATCAGTTAGTTTTTCCAAAGGAGTGGTTGAGATGTAACTAAATAATTCATTACTGTATCAGGGCATAAGAGAATCACTGGAGGCCTCTTGTCTAAAAGAAAACTGCAACTAGATCCTGCACAATTGGACATAAAATAAATATATATATTGATAACTTGAAGGCAAATTGGGTTTCCTTCGCAAATATTGTCTCACCAAATAGGCATGCAAATTCCCTAGGGTAAACACTCAGTACCGCACATGGAAAATATGATATATGATTATACCCTCCACTATGAAATAGAAAGGGGTACGCGTGTATCTCTGGTGTGTTCATTGGAAGAGTGAGCCTTCTGTCTGCAGACATGTAGCCACATGGACATTTTCAATGTGTGCTTAGACCATTGGAAAAGCACAGAGGGAAAGAAAGAATGGCAAGTGAGTGCACAAGGATAAGACAAACGATGCTATGAGCAATACCCATGGCCATCAGGAAAAATGCTTCTAGCCTGAAGGAGGTACAGGTTGGCATAATTTCCAGACCAAAGCAGAGGATGTACCACACAAAGCAATGAGTGAAAAGCAGAGCAGCAAAGCCAGGCATCGATCTGTTATGTTCTATCTCACAAAGAATCATCTGTATATGTCTTGCACCATCATCTGTTTCACATCTGAATTTGGCCCTCTACATCTGTGACCATGGAACACCATCGAACAGAGGAGGATTCTTAGACTGAAAGACCAGGAAGAGCACTTCTCTCTGTAAACCATACAATAGCCCCTTATTTAGTAATTCCCTCCTCAGCTCCACTAACTTTAAAATAAACTTGACTTAAATATTTTTGACTGACACAAACCTTACCAGCCAAAATCTCACTTAAGTCCCTTAAAAGTCGGTTATCCTAGAGGTAGTACCTGTATAAGTCCTTTAATCACCTAGCTAGCAAAGACTTCCCACACTTATACGTCAACCCGTTTCAACAAGTTTATGAATGCATGCAAAACCTCACTCTAGGCTTGATCCTAATAATCCCTTACCATACTGATGAGCCTTCCTATCTCATTACCAAATCTTTGAGGTTAGCTCTTTAACGGTAGCTTTGTGTTACTGTTATGAAGTTGTGCCTGAAAAAAAACAGTATAAAATACCAAAACTGGCACTTCAGTAAGCATTCAATTCAGTGCCACACAGGATATCCTGAAAGATTCACAAGGAAATGGTTTAAGCTGTGCCTGGTAATGGTCCATAAACGCAAAATGGTTATAATGGCACTGTATCAAGCAGAGGCAAAGAGTCTAGTGAGAATCATTCTTCCTTTACTGTTTTCAAAATGGATCTGAAGTACAAAGTAACAGGAATATAAGCTAGACACTATTAAGGTAAAAAAAAATAAATACAGAAAGAGAACAGAAGAGATGAATCTCTAAAGTAGGATAAAGTAATATGAAGATCAGTTATTACTCCAAGTATTACCTGGAATAAAACAAAGGAGAGAATGTTGAATGAAAATAACTTTAAAAAAAGAAGTTGGATTTTAGGTGAGAAAGCAGTAAAGAAAGTCAGCATGACTTGGGAACTTACCTACAGCCATAGACTGTCAAAGGTTTGTAGGCAGTGGGTCCTTTTATACGTAGAAAGATTATACCAATCTCATGTGCTATTTTCTTACTGCATAAATACATGTAGTGAGTGTAGTGTGACAACATACTGGATAAAATATTTTTCAGTATTCAGATCAGATCCAAAACATTCCAATGATCATATCTGGAATAATCCATGATAGGAAAGAAACAAATCGCAAAGGACACCGGAGTGGGAGAGAGAAGGACAATAGTAGGCTTAAAATAATTTCAATGGCAAAAATGTTGCCCATTAATGTTTAAATAAAAGGTACACAACATGTACATGTTATCTATATTACAAAGAGTAAAAATATCTTTAAATGTTTGAGAAGTATCATTTGAATGATATGACATGAATTAGTCATATGAAGTAAAGAAAAATGAAGATGACATTCTTGAAAAGTGAAAATTCCATTCCTCAAGAGTTTTCATTCTTGAAGAGCTTCCAGGTGCTTCTCAACATCACCAACCATCCTCCAATGTCATGCAATTTTGTGGCTTCTGTTTTGGTGGGTTTTTTAACTTTCCTGAGGAAAATTATACAAGACACTTCAGAATATAATGAAATGCAGAAAAGAAGAAGAGGAAGCCTACATAACAGCTCTATCCTAGTAGTGAAACAGTAGAAATTTCACATTTTTAGCATCTTCACGTTGGTTAGCATCTGTGTAGTGTTAGTATTCATGTTGTTAGCACATTCTTGAAAATTCTGGGTAATGACACCTGTGGTTCCCAGGGAATTATCTACCCCAGGGCTCAATACTGGGTCCAGTCCTATTTAACATCTTCATTAATGTTCTGGATGATGAGGCAAAGTGTACCCTCAGCAAGTTTCCAGATGATGCAAAATTGGGAGAAGTGGCTGATACACCAGAGGGTCATGCTACCATTCAGAGAGATCTCAACAGGCTGGAGAAATGGGCTGACTCGAACCTTATTCAGTTCAACGAGGGGAAGTACAAACTCCTTTACGTGGAGAGGAAAAAAATAAAATACGCTGGGTGATGACCAGCTGGAAAGTAGCTTTACAGAAAAGGACCTGGGGGTCCTAGTGAACACCAAGTTGAACACGAGCCATGTTGTGGCAAAGAAGGCTAATAGTATCCTGGGCTGCGTTCGACAAAGTATTGCAGCGGGTCAAGGGAGGTGATCCTTCCCCTCTATTCAGCACTAGGGAAGCCACACCTGGAATACCGTGTCCAGTTCTGTGTGCATATATATGTACACACACACGAAGGGAGTGTGCAAAGAAGATGGAGCCAGGGTCTTTCCAGTGACGCCCAGTGGCAGGAACAGAGGCAATGGGCACAAACTGAAATGTGGGAGGTGTCTTCTGAACATCAGGAAACACTTTGCTACTGTGAGGGTGACGGAGCACCAGCATAGGTTGCCCAGAGAATTTGTGGAGTCTCCACCTAGGACATATTCAAAAGCCATCTGGACACGGTCCTGGACAATCAGCTCTGGGTGGCCTTGCTTGGGATGTTGGACAAGCTGACCGCCAGAGGTCACTTCCAGTCTCAACCTTTCTGTGGTTCTGTGGCTCTGTGATTGATTTGTTTGTTAAATAGTGACATAACGAAAGGCAGGACATTATAAATATAATGAGGGGAGTATCTGGAGAGAAAACAGTTTTATAAAAAAATGCAGAGATAAATGAGCTTTCAAAATTCAGGTTAGGAAATTCCTTAACACATATTAGTTTAAAATACATATAATTGTGTCAGCTTTATGCAATACACAATCTGAAAATGAGCAGAGAACTGTCACATATATGCACCGGCCTTTCTAGATTTTAACAGAATATACTAGTGACAAAAGACCAGTATTACCTGAAGAAAACTAGAAAAAAAAACAGTGCAATATTAATTTTAAAAATGAAATCTACACGGACAACTGCTGTCCCTTAAATATAAAATAGCAGAAAAACTAGCAAAAGTAAGATGATATTTCTAAAACAAGTGGAGAGAAATCTACCCCGTGAAAATAAGGATAGAGTTAAGGGCAGTGAAGCCTATCCCTTCCACAGCCATAGATGAACTGCAGGAGTAAATGCTTTTTGATATATTTTAATAACTTATCATGAGGTTTCAAGTCCTTTGTTTTAAAGTATTTGCTTCTTCCTATGATTTATGTTGGCTGCAATGTTTCTGTGAGGTTTTGACACTTGTTTATAACTTTATATCTGATTTTAAAGCTTTAGAGCTTTTGCCTCCAAATATTTATTTTAAAGCATTTATGAACTGATCAGTAATGCACTCTGTCGAACATTCTAGGAACATGTAATTAATATAAAAGCTTGACTCTAATGTAAAAGCTTGATACTTCTGAGGCACACTTCCATTGCCCTTTCTTCTACTCAGGTAGCTGAGATTCATTCCCTCTGTCTTCACATCTGAAATGTGTTCTTAGATTGGGTAATCTTGTCCATGTTTCCTTATGCCATTCCTGATGACTTAGTGGTATTTCTAGGCTACATTATGTTTATAATGTTTTCCACTGATGCTTTCTTGGACTGGGCTGACTAGTGCGAACAACGTCAGATTATTATTATTGACAGAGCATCTGTTGTCCATGGTGACTACTAACACCCTAATAGGAACCCGCAGAAATCATCTGCAAAATGATTTAACCTTGGCTCCCCTAGTCCTTCCATTTCTACAGGTCCATGCCCTGAACCCTAGCCCCTCCTGCCTCCTCTGTTCAGGACTTACAGGTTACCTGGCTGATGCAGGTGGACCTCTGCCCTCTCTTGGCAAAGCTCCACTGCCTTTACCCTCTACCCTCACTGTCCTGTTCTGCAGGAGAGTGACCAGTGTGACATGCAGGCAGCTGCGTGTGCCACAATCCTATGATGCCAGTACAAAATATATACCGTGAACTATGCAGAGGCTCCTGGTAGGGTTGGTGTGTTTGTTTTGCCAGGTGAGGAACATTTGCGGCGTTAATCGAACATTGGGAGGCAGCAACCTTAACCTTCTGGGAAATCATGCAAGAAGGAGCGCTTTTTTTTCATCTTGAACTTTGCGTTGTAATAATGTTTTTCTCATTTACCACAGAAACTTTAGAACCAACTGGGAGAAGATTTAAGATGTTTGTCTTGTCAGAGTAAATTTCTTCAGTGAGTTTATAACCAGCTCTGAGCTGGACTATTATAAGCAATATAAGCTTACCTTTGACTGGCACCTGAAATTTGATGCAAGTTTTTTTTAATCAAGATCTTTTACACTTACGGATTTGCTATAAACAGCATCTTATTTCTCTCTTTTTCAGGGTTAAAAAAAAATAAAGTTAAACAAACATTTGTAAAACGGATACCAAATTTACCTTTGTATTATAGAAAATAAAATATACACAAGGTCCATCCTCTCTGAGATGCTTTACAGTTCAAGGCAAAAAAATAAAAATTATTCCTGTTTCAGATTTAAATTGTGGTGGTGCTGTCCAGTCAGAAACCTAAACCTTCTTCTCCTCAGTTTAAAAAAAACAAACAAACAAACAAAAAAAACCAACAATGTAGCTGTTTTTGAAGATAGTAAGTTAGCATATTTAGTCTTTTTCCCATTAGCTCATTGATGAAAGGCCTTGCTTGATAGGAGACAGACATACCGTGACTCCTTCCAAGTGCCGTATTTCTGCCCAATATTATCTCTATGGAGAAACAGTGGCACCTAGCTGTCAGACAGGCTTAACGCTCAAAATGCTTCTGGCCAAGACATGCTACACATCCTCCAAGAATCACCCAAAATTAAATGCTGACATAATTTAACAGTTCCCAGTTAGTCACAAACCAAAAAATAATATACTAAAACCTCTACCTGACAAAGACCAGTTTTCAAAAACACCTCATTTTGATTCTCCATTCTGATCTCTGAGAAAGCTTCACGTTAGTCTCAAAACTTGGCATGTGAATTTGGTGTCTAGTTTGAGAAAGCACATTAAGAGTAAGAGGAACTCTGGAAATTTAAGCCTATGTTTGTGAGAGGGCACAGAAAAGGAATTCTTTGTGCACATACAATAGAGCTGGTAATAGCTCTGTTTACCCAGTCATTATTAATATCTTAAATAATAAATAATTTAAGCATGAGCTTTAATAAGGCCAAGTGCAGAGTCCTTCACTTGGGGTATAAAAACCCCAAGCATCGCTATAGGCTCGGGGAAGAGTGGCTGGAGAGCTGCCTGGCGGAAAAGGACCTGGGGGTGTTGATTGACTACCGGCTTGATATGAGCCAGCAGTGTGCCCAGGTGGCCAAAAAGGCCAATGGGATACTGGCGTGTATCAAGAATAGTGTAACCAGCAGGAATAGGGAAGTGATCCTGCCCCCGTACTCGGCACTGGTGAGGCCGCACCTGGAATATTGTGTTCAGTTTTGGGCCCCTCGCTTTAAGAGAGATATTGAGCTCCTGGAGCGAGTCCAAAGAAGGGCGACTAAACTGGTCAAGGGGCTGGAAAATAAAACTTATGAGGAGCGGCTGAGGGAGTTGGGGCTGTTTAGCCTGGAGAAGAGGAGGCTGAGGGGAGACCTGATTACAGCCTACAAATACTTGAGAAGGGATGGTGGGGAGGTAGGGGAAGGGCTCTTTACATTAGTGTTGGGTGACAGAACAAGAGGAAATGGGTATAAGCTTAGTCAGGGGAGATTCAGGTTGGATGTTAGGAAGTATTTCTTCTCTGAAAGGGTTGTCAGCCACTGGAATAGGCTGCCCAGGGAGGTGGTTGAGTCCCCATCCCTGGATGTGTTTAAGAATAAGGTGGATGATCTACTTAGCGATATGGTTTAATGGGGATTAGGGATGGTTGGACTCGATGATCTCTAAGGTCTTTTCCAACCTAGAAATCTATGAATCTATGAATCTATGAATCTTTGTTTTGATAGGGCTTGTATTCCCTACTATGGCACACCGCTCCCAGGGTTTAACAGGATAAGGGTAAGTATTCTGTACCTCTTTGTAGTTTTTCTTAGAAACACTACTAATTTCCCACTGCTCAGTTCTTCTCTTGTCCCACTTCTCTGTTCAGTGAGGTCTCAGAATTTGTTCATGGAAGCTGAATTCCTCTTTGACTAATTGCATTTCTTGACAGAACCAAGTTTGCCAGGCTGTCAACCAGAGGTAGCTGGGATGAGAGATGTTTCAAAACATTTAGGAATGATACACAATATGTGTCATGAAATAACATCCTGTTGATGCATAGCGTTACGATATATAAATTCCCATGACAGTTCAACAGTGCAAACACTCTTACCTGAGAACAGTCTTGAAAATTTTAAATCTACCTCAGACTGGAAACTAAACAAATTTGACCCTACTCTAGTTTTAGCTTCTGTTGTATTCTGAATGCTACTATGGAAAATCACAGAGAAAATGCCTGGATTCCTATAAAACACAGCTTTATATAACATATAAAAGGTCTTTTATACTCTTTCTCATGCTTAGCAATCACACTTAGCAGTCACACAGCAGAATTCACTGAAGGAGCTTTTTACAATCCCTCATAAACAGAGAAGGAAATTAAATATTTTAATGTTGTTGTACGAATTGATTGTCCTCTATCACCTGGAAAAATGCTCTCAGTTCTCATCATCTAATTTCATTAGATACAGCAAAATTTTATTGGAGCTACACTGACAATAGAAGTCTTTATAGAATTTGAGACAGTCAGAGAAATCAGCCTTACAAAACAGTAAAATATTTCACAAATCCATGTGAAAACTAAACATTAAATATCACCACATCAGGTAACAACATTCTAAAACCTGCTTGGCATAGTTAGAACTCATACAAGGCAGAAACTACAAACATAAATTTTTAGAGAGGAGCTGATATAGGTCGGGGAGCATAGAGAAATAACTAATAATGACCTCTTCAGACAGACAGATCTGGGGCTCAATTCTCATCATACAACATTAAAGGGAAATCAGTGAAATCAAAATGCAAGAAATGGACAAAGGGATTGTTTCATCTGAAGTAATAGCACTCTGAGGGCTATAGCTTAGAATATAGTGCATATATAGTTCACAGTGACTGGGTGGAAACCATTTTGCTTCAAAGCATCAACCAACCACTAGCTAACAGGATTTAGGAAGAAATTTCCCCATGAGCAAGTATTGGAGAATTCTAGCACTTTCAGCTGCACTCTCTGGTACTAGACAGTGCTGAAATAGCACACCACATCTCAGGATTGACACAGTATAGCAGTTCCTACATTCCTAAAATTCCTGTTTAATCAGTGCAAGTTAGACCTAACTGAATGCTCCTGCTGGCCTTACCAAAATAAGGATAAAGATTACAGTCTAAATTAGGTGGAACATTACTATAGTAGTTTGGCTGTAGTGTATGTATTTAAAGATGAGCTATGTGTAAGCTCAAAGCAAAATTCTGCAAGCCAGTGGTGCTTCTTCTGTCTTGGAAGAACATATATAATTCCAATGGTCACTGTAGGCACCATTGCAGAACTCTGCGAAATTGTTTATAGGTGCAGCTTCAACTAAAATCATCTTACCAATGACTCTATAATGTTCCATGTAGTGTTCAAAATGAAAGTCAGTAGGTATTTGTACTATCTACAACTTTATCTATGTATACAGAATTTAAAAGTTTCCTCTACAAACTAGTCCATCACTTCAAGCCACTAGAAATCAGATTCATAAATGAATAAATGATATATTACCATATAACAAATGATTATACCAAGAAGACAAACTTAAGTCATGTCAATATCTGTATCTTCTATCTATGTCACTCATAGAATGAGGAAATGCTTGAAATACAAATCCAAAAAAAATAATTACATGGAGCACAAATCTCTTTCAATTTTTTGTCAAGCTTAAAGAATTTCAGATGTGAATGAAATCTTAGGGTATACAGACTGTATCTATAGTATATAGAGAACTAGACTGGCTGTGTTACAGTTCCCACCCTTGGATCCAGGCGAATAGTCTTCCAGGCTAGTACTACATTCATATATTTTCTTGGTTTTTTTTCAGTTATTCAGCTGGTGAATAAGTCAGTCATGCAAGGGATATATTCTGCATTACCTCCTTGTAGAAAGGCTGGCTACTATAATAATACCTGTTAACACAAATATAAACATAGCATGGTCAGGGAATTCTCCCTGTGTTACTTAATACTCGTTATTGGAATAGTAGTTAGTGATTCTTACTTATTATTTGTACTATGATATATCTACAAGACTTACTATTGGTCATTATATCAGGTACTGTACAATTGGGGAATTACAAGGCAACTTCTGCCCCAAAACGTTTACTGTTGAAGACTGAAATGAAAAAAACACGTAAAGGTTAACCTCATTATGTATCTCCAAAGCACCTTTAGACCATATACAAGAAGAAGAAACAAAACCAAATGAATTTGTTTGGTAACTATCAAAGAAATAAATATTTGTATACATTTAACAAATGTAAAAGAGGAGCCTGCAACACAGTTTTGAAATGACTGTGACATATTCTTTCTTCTCTGTTTATATCGGTTTAGTTTCTTTACCTCTAAAGTGGGGAAGCTGTGACTTCTACTTTCTTTATCAAAAGCGGGACAACCATCTTTGACTCATATTATTTTTTGAAGCATTTTGATAAATTTGTGCAAATACCAGTGTGAGCAAAAGCTAAACATTCATAGTTTTCTTCATTTTTTTTAATGCAAATTTTGTGTGAATACTTTCACTTAAATGCATGTGAAGGTACGAGATTTTCCACAAAAAAACCCCAGATGATAAAGACAGAGAGAATTAATAAATAAATCATTCTCAAATGTCTTAGTGTCTACTTATACATATATAGGTCTGGAAGTTAAAGCTAATGAAAACAAATACTCTAATTAAAAACCAATAACATATATACTGAAATAATTTCTCCAACCTATTAACATAAACATGGCAAAAGCTTGTTATCGATATGTATGTGCAACAGCTGTTACAGGTATGTGATTTTCCACTACAGACTATTTTGCATGTCTAGGAGAGCAGACTGCTGCCATGTTTCCATTTTCTCCTAGTGCTCTTTTATCAACTGTTGCAGGTAATTTTTTTCATGTTCCCCAGACAACATTCTTTTTTACCTAGTTAGAGAACCAACTTTAAACCCGAAAACATTAAAGCACTGGAAGGAAAAGAAAATGGTGTGAAAATGTCTTCTGAAATCCTTTTAAATTTCAATTCCAAGCTTAGATGTAACTTTTCCATGTTTAATCAAAAGCATTCAGGTGTCTGCTCTCAAAGAATTTAGCAGAGAACTTCATGCCTACTATCAGCAAGTTGCAGTCCTTCAAAGTGCTTTGTGCATTAACCTTAACAAATCAGAGTGCTGAAGAATTGAGGATTCTGATTGAAGCAGTTTCTGGCTTCTTGAAGCATGGTCTGAATTCTCAAAGTATTTAAGATCAGCTCTTGCTAACTGCAAGTTAGTGAGCTCCATTACTCCCCATTATTTCTGAAATTAATTACTTTTTTTTCCTCTTTTCAACTATAGTTGAATATAATCATTTGAAAAGATACTACTAAAGGAGGCATGACAGAGTAACATTTGTAAATAAACAACATTATCTTGCCATAACTTGGTGAGTGTTAGTAAAAAGTCAATAGGCTATTATAGTGTAGCAAATAGAGAGGAAATATGAGGTAGATATTGAGAGGAGATATGTTGGAATAGTTTATTTTGAAACAATAAGGGGAAACAATATTCAGAAGATCATAATCAGAAAATAATGTCAGTTACAACATCATCCAGCTCTTTAGTTTGTATGACTCATTACAAAGTGCAACATGCAAGCCTTGGCAGAAAAATAGCCTCCGATTAAAATGTTCATAGGTGTAATTCCGTTTATCTGAAAGCATGCCTGTATACTGTAAGGACTCAGTTCAGGTGCCAAAAATAGGCATCTAGTGCCATTTGAAATGGCTCATGACTTTTAAGACATCCACATAGATCTAGCAGATATGACACATGTTTTTCTGGGACAACAGTTGGAGGCCAGATAGGATAACACTTCAAAAACTTGGGGCCACGCATCTTAAATGTCATTACTCATCCATATTTGGTCAATTCATTCAAGGCTTAAGTCACATATCAAATAATTGAGAATAATTACCCACTGAAGTTTCTCAATCAGGCAACAAGGAAGCAATTCTATGTACGTAAATTAATAACCAGTCATTATAAAGAGGGTTATAATTAAAGATGCTACTGCATCAAGTTTGAAATTCTAATTAGGAGTCTAAAATTATTTCCTGATATATGTGTGAGTTCCATTTCATGACCAATTAGTCTAAAATTTTCAGTCAAACCACTTCTGTTGATTTGTAAACCTGTAGCTGAAGACTCCCATCAGCAAATTTCCAGCTTCAAGCAGTAAGAAGCAGCAACTCTTCACTTTTGCATTCAAGGGCTTGAGGATAATCCTCCATAGGAAGACAGGTGCAACCCAATGTGTCGTACAGTCTGTCAAAAACTCTGTAACAGGCACCTGAATGAGACTAAGGTGCTTGGATGATAACAGACAATGTTACGTAAGGTAAATGAAAGTTACAGATCACAGAAGTAATGGCACATCCCTGAAGACCTCTAGATCAAGTTCTAGAGAGAGAACTATTTTTAATTACATATTTTCTCTGCAATCCAGTGCCAAACCTAATGGAATTTCATGGAATAGAATTTAAAAAGTGTTGTACGTAAAACGTAAACTCTATGTAAAACTCTATGTTCTGAGCAATGGAGTGAATCATTATTGACTTCCGTCACCAGGTAAACTTTATTGTACTGCATGAAGTCAGAAATTAATTCAAGCAAAAACAATGCAGGTAATTATAAGCCTGTTAAATTTCCCCCAAGTTACTTGAGGAGTTTCGTCCATGAATTCAAATGTACAGCTTCCAAGCAGTTGCAGTTGAATGTTTGTTTCTTCCAAGTTGTGGGATATTGTCTTCTTTTCACAGTTAGCTTTACAGAAGCAAGTCCTTCCACATAGGCCAGTGAGCTGCATAGCCAGTCCTTATTTTGTTGAAGGAAATATGGCATCACATACCTTGGTTTCTAAAGGCAAAGAGAAAAACAAGCAGTAGATTTGAGATGAAATCTCACAGTAGCTTCGCAGGGTTCCACTCTTCTGCTGTAGGACAGGCCTGGAATCGACATGGAAAGCCAGGGTTGCCCAATGACCAAGTCTCTGTTCGCTTTTTACCTCCCAGAGCCAGAGTTTTCATTTACTAAAAGTTTTAGCACCAGCACAGCATTCTTGTGAGACATGTACTACAGCTGCTGCACGCACTCCACTCTATTAAGAATGATCTGATGTCTTCTGTTGTTCTAGAGCTCGAACAAGATGATCATAATGCTCTCTTTTGGACCTTAACTTTTCAATTTGCTTCAGACGCAACAAGTATTTTTACTTATTCTGACCATTTTTTGTTCTGTTCTACTATACATAAAACAAGAGATACACAGAAGATATACGATTTATCCCAGTCTTATTTCAGAAAGTTGTCCAATGCTAGGAATCTTAGTCACATCAAAACACCACTCTTACATAAGACAGGGAGAAAGCGCAGCAGACCACACAATGTAGACTCTCACGTCACTGGAAAGTAAGCTATAGAAAGACAATTCAATTGAGGAGTTTGATAAATACCAGGAATAAGCATATCTAATTATATATTTCAAGAGAAAAAAATAGAAATGGGAAAGTGTATGAAGACATACATGACAGTAGAGAGTACTTGCCTAAAGCAAAACCTCATAGCTTGGTATAAGAAAAGTATAAGCAAACACTTAAATATCAGTACTTTTTGGATATTGACAAAAATAATAAATTCTGGCAGTTCAGATTACGTTATCAAATTATTTTTACTGTATCAAATGTAGGCAAGGTGTATCTTACTAAGATTTTGTAGCTTTACTACACTACTTGAACAGTATGATCTTATATATCTGCTAGCTGGAATCCAACCAGGCCCAAAGTAATTTTGCAGAAGGGTAATCCAACTAAGAAATGAAATAAATAAAGGTAAAACACGGCCCAGGAATGTCTGTGTGAAAAAAGTTGAACTGCAGAATGAGTCCAAGGTAAATATAATCCAATTAAGATTAAAATATAATTTTACAAACATTAATGTTACATTCATGCTTTGAATTGACTCATATTCAATAAAGCCTAAGTGCCTCCTGAAGAATAGGAAATCTTTCCACGAACCATGAATCAAGCTTGTGCCTATAATGTCTTGTTAGCTGGAGTTTACACACCATCCCACTCAGTTACCCGTGCTGCCTACCTATTGTACCCACACATCAGCTTGAATCAGCACACAAAGACTTTACCAGAAAGGGCAATTTGATTGTGCAGAAAAGGAAAGAGATGTTGGCTTGAATACTATCTTAATCCTCAAAGTCAAGTGAGATAGTAGCCTCACCCATATACACATGCCTTCATGCACAGCCTGTATGAACCAGCCACACCATTCACCTTTGGAGTTCCACCAGAAAACTGGGCTGTGTGTGCTATGGGCACTGTGGGCAAGAAAGATCCATCTCAGCCATAAACATGGGGTGAAGAGTATCTGAAAAGTCAAAAATTGTCACTGTCATAAAGAGTGGATTAAAAGCAAGCAAGACACAACTAAGCTGAGGCCAGCTTTGTGAATGTAAGTACAGCTAACCAGGTAGCACAGATACCCAGTGGTTTTATATACACTGACAAACTAAATACTGTCAGGGCACAGGCTCAAGCATTGACCTGTAATGGTCCATCCTGTCTAATCTTAAGGTCCACAGCATGATGGTCCATTATAGCCAGTTGGGATGAAGTTAGCAGCTTGGTGGGCACATAGCAGCCAGCCAAGGTCACCGCACCACACCAGCACAGCCTCAGGTAACAGGACACAGTTCAGGGAGTAGCGCAGTGCCTCTGTTCACATAGTACCTTGACAGGATTATTCTTACCTCTGTTTCAGACAATACTGTATAAGGAAAACACAACTTTTTAGACGTAAGCTTTTGTCTCCAGATGATCAACCATTCTGCCTCCCACTGACGCAGGCTTAACACATGTACTATTCCAGTTGCATTCTCCAGGCATTGGTAAGTATACACAAAACATGAGGTTACCTGGGATGGGCTTCACCATAACTAAATTTTGTTATCTACAGTTTTGGAGCTGCTTGTAATGGTAATCCCACTTATCATCAGCGGAAAGAAACAGACATTTTTAGGACATACTACATCTGATCTGTCATATACATCGGTTTAGAAGAATCACATCTTCAGTTACTTTTCCTTCAATAGACTATAAGGGGAATGCAGACAGCAGCTCTCATGTAGACAACCGAGTTACAAATCGCACCATTTACTCAAATGAATCCTACCTCTGCTACCAAAGACATGTTTTAATCTGTTACAGTGAAAACATTACTGTTGATAGGTTCCTGGTTGCAACTCTAAAGCAGCTGAATGTTGATTTACAAGGATGAATAAAACAAACAGCAACACCTCTGAAGCAGCTGCTGCTTTCCCTTCAGCTACAGGATATATTATTTTTCTGTGGTGTTTTAAGTACCTTAACTGTATCTATAAATGATACACTGAAGTAGAACCCTTTGGAGTTATTACATTCCATCAGGTAGCTAATATGTCTTAAAAATACTCTAAATGTATTTACAGGCTAGAGAGTAACAATCTCTTCAGTAATTCATATTTCTGAAATCTTTAATATGGTACACACATTTGGTAGGAATTGTTTTTCCCCAGGGAAAAAGCAGTAGCACTCCTGATTACATCACACTAGAAAAACTGCCTCTCCAGCTTCTTGGCTGCATTAAACAAATGAAACTACTGTACATTGTGTAAACACTTGTAAAAATGTCACTGGAAATTAAACAAGTTTTGTCAACCTCTTGAGAAAGATTCCTGCAGGTATTTCCTAACATAAAGTATTGGGCTGGCTAGAGATCACAACTCACAATTCGCAAAGTCTGATTTCTTCCTGCACTGGAATGAGCTGAATAAAATGAAATTATATAGAAAAAAATCATGTAGGGGGCAAGTATCTGCTCAGCTCTCTCCCTCTCCAACAGTCTTCCACTCCCTGCAAGGGCCAACCACAGTACCTCAAAATCATCCTTTGCCAGAATGTGACACAAAGTGAAAGGCTTTGACATACCAGCAAATTGCATCAACAAGGATTATCTGAGCCAGTCCAATATAGCATTTCTCTTGAAAATAACAGAGCATTCAATACAGATCCAGAAGTCAGAAATTCCTGTACCTTCAGTCCATAACTTTACAATCAGGTTATGTATCCATGTTTCTTTCTCAAGCAGCAAAGCTATTTACAATATCATCACCATCCTCATGAATCACTCTCACTTCTGCTGATGTAACTAGACACCAGACAAAACTAACAATTTTTATTTCTTTCAGAGTTGTGGATGTTGGAGGTGAGGGAGAAGGTAAGATATTTTGTGGTGGTGTTTTTACAGACCCGCGTTATTATAATGAACATATATGCAGTGCAGGCATTAGCAGAGGGTAGAAAATCCTCATGTCAGCTTTGCCATGGAGAAAATATAATGTAGAACAAAGTCCCCTACTGCAACAGCGATTTGGACCATGTAACTTAGTCCTTGTACCTGTGTTTTCCTACATGTGACGTACAGCTAATAATCCTTATCTATTTTGAACTAATGGTGGATCTGGGTATTAATGATCCCTAAATAATCAGGAAACTCTGTTAAGCATATCTTTTAAAAGATTTTTTTTTTAAGTAGCTTTAGCTATTCTTAGTATAATTGTTTTTTAAATTGAAGTTGCTATCTCTTTGGAATTTCATAATATCACCCCTAAACCAAGCATCCAGACATTCAGAGCACTCCAAAGACCTATGAATTCTCTCCATACAAACTACTGCTGCTGTCCAGGCTAATTTAAATTATGCCTTTTTCCTCTTAGGAAAACTTCTGAAATTAGAATCTTGTCAGTTGATTGGCAATTGGCATTAAGCCAGGATATAATTCACTGGTATGCACCATTAAACCTCACAGTGAGGATTAATTAGTACTGGAAAAGCACTTTGAAAATGAAATGTGCTGTATACTAAATAATTATTATTTTTATTATTATAACATTGTAAGAAAATTAGCAAGTGACTAAGAGACAGTTTACAAGACCTCCCACCGAAAATTACATTAAGTGGCCTATTTCTAGAGAGATCATCCAAATAAAAATTACCCACCTCTATATACATCTAAATCTATTTCTGTAAGGTGTCATAATGGATCAGTACTGGTAATACAGATGGGTTCAGATGTGTGATCAGTGAAGAAAAAGGAATTCGCAAATTCATGAGGCATTGCTATGAAAGATTATTTGCTTGTTATCTGCTGTAGCCATATATAGGCATATATAGGCAAACATAATTTGTGGATAGCCATGAAGAATAAGCTGTAGAATCCTCTTTGCTTAGTCACTCATCTTTAATAACTAAATTAGGAACTGATTCCAAATACATCTTTTACAACATCTAGTACAACATGTACCCAGGTCTCACAGCTTTTATGCAAGAAACAGATTTTTCTTCACACTGATGAGAAGCATAGATTTCCCATGCTTCTGGACAATACCTCTCTCCTCAAAGGCTAAATGACTTGCATTAGATTGTCCCAAATAATCTGGACTGATTTATAACCATCTTCATTATCCAGAATAGTACTTAAGATGTTCTTAGAATGTACAAAGCTTGCTGACAGCCATACAAGCATTAAAATAAAACTTAAAAAAAAAAAAAAAGAAAGAAAAGGAATTTTCCTCTTTTCCTTCAATGTAAACTGAAACTTGGCTAGATTAATTATATATTTTAAAAGAATCATAGAGGCCATCGACTGACTATCCAACAACCCTTCCGGGACAGGGATGACCTGTCTTTCTTGAAACTGCAAACTGACTATGCACATTAAACACCTTGGTTAAGCACCTACAATTAGGTGAGGTGACATATACATTCCTAACATCGGTGAAAATACATCTGTAAAAGTGCAATCATTTACAAATTAGAGCTATGGCATCAGCCTCTCTACAAAGCAGAAATTTGTGATTTCATAATTCATGCTCAGCTAACACCTTATTGCTTCATAATTGCGGAAGCTAGAGACCAGCTTTTCTGGGAGTGAAAACTGAGACTTTGGATGAGAATCATCAGAAGACTTTTGCCTACATTCCTTCAGCTAAACCTTTCCTTGTTTCCTTGCTCAGCAAAAGGAGAGGTAGGAGACTATGCATTTGCAAATTCAAGTGTCATAAATGGCAGTGAGCCATGAATAAATCCACCCAGTGGGACACTGTGGAATCTCGCACATGATCTGCATGAATAATGCAGTTTTGAGGCTCTGATTCAGACTGATATTGTCCCATAATTTTTTTCTTTGTATTCTTCCAGTTGTGTAGCTATGCTCAAAAAGAGATGCAGAAAGGCCTAATTTCTTTTCCCAATGCATAATCTAAGCCTTAGCTCCAGCAAGGACTGGTGTTTACTCATTAAATGAGTTTTCATAAAGATATGTTCTGCTTAGGCTTTTGAGTTGGCTTCTGGTTTTTAACAGACAGGATGCTTTCTAAGGTGTATAGTGTGAATTAATGGGAGCAGCAATGCAGCTATTTTTAGACACCATTAGTCAGTTCCCTGGTTAAACAGCAGGAGTTGCATGTGCAACAGAGAAAGTCTGTAGTGAAAGACAGATGGGAAGCACATTCAGCACATTCTGTGGAAGAGAGTACGGGACACTATCTATCAAAAGTCACAGAAAATGCAGCTCTGGACCTATGACAGTACATGAAATTTGTTAGTGGTAACGTATAGTCACAGAGCACAGAAAAGATTAAATGGAATGTCATTTATACATTATTTACTTGAGTTTTGAGGACTAGCAGGCAGACTGCTGCTCTTCAGAGACTCATGCTGTTAGTCCAGGTTAAATCTTGGTGAAAAATGCACACAACCTCTGGCTCATACCTTTCCTGCCCTTGAAAGCTTCTTGAGAAATGAAAAGATTACTCATCACTGACTTTATTTTGAGCTCAACAGAGAGAAGTTCATGCACACTTGCTATAGCCACAAGAGAATTTCTAGAATAATTTGGACTAGAATAAACCTTTAGTTGGTCATTAATGTGTTCATTTCCTCCATACTGTCAGTGATAATTAAACCATTCCAAAAAGAAGATTCCTAACCTTGCCCATCTCCTCCCTCCTCATTGAATTGCTTGTTACAGTTAATTTCTATCAATGCTTTACATAATATTTAGCCTACATATTTCCTCTATAGTTTTAAAACATTTCTTCTTCAACCCTCATTTGCTAATGGGAATAATTGATCTTCATCCTCTTCTGAGCATTCTTTCATGCATTTTTGACAGCTGTGTTTCTTCCTTGGTTATTTATTTAATTTAAGATTTAAAGAGCATAACTAGTAGAATATCCTGACAGGGAACATTAAGTCAAACATTATGGAAATCCTGATTAAAAACTCAGTCCTGCAAGGTGCTGCACAACTTCTACAGTGGGAAAAGTGTTCTCAGCTCTCTTTCTAGGAGTCTGGAAAGATTTAGAAATGTTCTGCATCAAAGATATTTTTCTTACATTTAGATGTTTTTGATATATCTGTTCTGCATCAGGGAGGATTTTCTTAGGTTAGGCCCAAATACAGGTCTAGAAAATATCAGGGCATCTTACAAAATCAAAGTAATGGATTCAGATAGATGAATGACACCTGTAGTGATCAATATTAGTAATAATGAAATAAAAATAAGACTCTCTTGGCCTTTATTAAAGGTAATTATTTTGTTTATGAAGTTTTTCAGGAAAAATGTTTTCACATAACATGATTGGGATAATATTAATTCTGGAAAAAATCATTGTCATGGCAAGTTGTGCAACAAGCATTTTCATTCTTAAACAATCTCGATTTTAAGAAATTCAAAATAAAACTTTCATTTCAGAAAGTAGGCAAAAAATTCTAGTCATAAAAAGCATAATACATATAATCCCTAAAAAGCATAATACATATAATCCCTATGTCATATAGACAACTTCACAAACCAGTCTCCAAGCCTCTACTTAAAAACTACCTAACTTGTGACATTATTTATATTTTAGCTCATGTTCTAAAACCACTGAATCATTCTGCATCTATATTAAATTTTACAATAGTTACCAAATTGTTGGAGTACAGTAACTCAGTCCTGTCACATGTTCTTGTACATGTGCTGTGACTGTGGTAATTTGTAACTGTTTATTAACACCAGCAATTCAATTCTTCAGTGCTGGGTTGAATGATCCCAGTCTACATTGTGTCACAACATACAAGAGAGACTGCATCAGCTGTTGTGTGAATTAACCACAGAGAGGAAGTTAGCATGCTAACACGATCACAAGCAATGACCACACTCAGATAAAAAACACACCGTTTCTTGAAATCTGTCTCAAAAAGCAGAAAACTATATAATTATTTCTGTTGCAAGGGCGCTCCGAAGGCCCTCTAGTCCAACCCCTGCTCAAAGAAGTACTAACTTTGAGAATTTTCCCCCAAAAAAGGCATGAGAAAAGACAGAGAAATTTGTAAAATGAGTCAACCCGTTGTATTTTATCCCAAGTACACAAAACAGGGTAAGAACCTAAAAAGTTCTATCACTCTACTTGTCGACAGTGTATAGGCAGAAAAGAAGTGGTGGGATCAAGCCAGTCTACCCAAAGGGGCACATTCCCTTCTATGGAACTTTCTTCACCATGAAACTCATCCAGGACAACTGGTCCTTCAGCTGATAAAACAGACAGGCTGAAAGACTACTTTCTACAAACTAGTCTCACAATATTACATTCAATACGTTTCCCTCCATACAGGAACCTGAAAAATAAATTGTGTAAAATACTTGAAATTTGTAAAATAATTTTGAAAAGTTGTGTTAAATATTACCAGTACTTTAAAGAATCGCAATACTCTCTTTACTCTTGTATTATAATGCCTCTATACCTTGAAGCCTGTTACCAGAGTCCTGGCATACACTTAGGACCTAGAAGCTAACACAATGGTTCCAGTCAAGAAAATAAGATGAGAGTTTATGATGTAAAAGAGTCACAAGCAAGTTTCTAAAAAATAAACCAAAAAAAAGAGCTTTGGTGTGGCTCTTCTCTCCTAATATCAGGTGAATAAATGAGATGCACAACATGGCAACCCAGTTATTGAAGGTCTCTCTACAATCTTCAGAAATAAGATTGAGACCTCCAGAGAACGGTTTAAACAACCTAAAGTCTGAATTTCTCTTTGTCTCTCCACAGACATGGTATTTCTGCCCCTTATTTAACTGAGACACCTAAGAAGGCAGAATTAGATGATATCACAAGATAAGGACTGGATGTCTTTCCCTCAATTGTTATGACTTTTGACTCCAAATTGTTATTGTTATTATAAGACAAGTTAAATCACAATGCTGATAATGTAACAGGCATTAACTTTAAGATTTCCCAAAAAGATGTAAGAAAATCATTATGAATTTAAAATATCCTCCAGAAGAGTATGTACTTCCTTCAGAATTTCACAAATGTTTTCTCATTTTCCAAACATTTCAGCTTTGCTAGGATTGAATGTATCTTTTTTTTTTTAGTGTACAAAGCTTATGTAGTACTTCTCCAGCAGCCTCCAGGATCATCACTGCATCGTGACAGTAATCCTGAAACTGATTGTCATTGCTTTGACTGCAGGCTTCCAGACTGTGACTACAGAATCATATTTACCTTCTCCCTTTCACCCTATACCCCTACCAAGCTTCACTGGGTAAACCTGTTTCAGCTGCAGCTGACAGTACAAATTTCCTAATGGCTTTATGTAGCTAAATTACTGGAGAGAAAAAGAGAGAAAATTAAAATCTTCCATAGCACCTTCACATTTCTGCCTGAATTTTCCTACCTCAACAAAGTAAGTGGTATGTCTGCAGTATCTAGCATCAGGAAACAATGCAGTTGCAAGCCAGTGCAAAGAAATTCGATTTGAATCCTTATATACTGTAAGGAATCACAGAGCTCATCATGTACCCCAAGCTTCCCCTACATATCTAGCTTTTGCTGTTAGATACTGTATTCCAAATGCATCCCAGATGCTGACTAAAAACCTGGGCTTGATCGTTAGTGGGGGGGAATCAAGACAGCTGGATTGATTTACATCGGGTAAAAAAATGTTATTTTTCCTTTTTAAGTAATCTGGGATGTACTCTATGTACTGCAATGGTACCTTGGTATGTATGCTTTAGTGTTGAGTACTGTCATGAATAACTACCAGAGTAATTTCATAAGATATAAATTATTACTAACCCCAGGCTACAATAATTCATGAATTCCAAAGCTTTTTAATTTAATATGCATATTTTATGTATTTGAGGATGAAAAGCGCCCTTTTTAAGCTGACTCTGTTTTGATTTACACCCTTAGGACCATGACTGAGAAATGTTATTTCACACACAGAGGGAGGGAGATCATCACTGAATAACATAAATATTTTATATATTGACGAGCAGAAAATAGATTGTTTCTTTTCACATATTATGAATGCTTCTCAGTGCACAACATTAGATATTTGAGATAAAAAGGAACATTACTAATTGAAAAAATGTAAGACGCTATGGTTATGGAAGTTTAAGATACAATGTACAAAATGATTATGACTAAGTGGAAAAGGTACATAATTGCCTTCATTATTTTACTGTATGCTACTGCTAAAATATGCCTAAAAATAATGTCTTCAAATCAGACTGTGATTGTATATGATACAGATGTTGAGAAGAATGTCCCATTTACATCAGATAAATTAATCAGTGGTCATTCAGATCACAAAAAAAATATTGGCTATAATCACTCTTTGAGAGGATATAGAGCTTTCTGCCATGAGAAAACTTCTACTCCAAGCTAGTATTTAGTAAGTATTTTTTAAAGTATTTAGAAATAATTTTTTAAAAATCTGTAGAATTTGCAGGGTTTTATTTAAACCAACACAAAAATCAGCACTTCCACAATAAATGTCACCCAAGTTCTTTAAATCAAAGACCTGAAAAAAAATGGCAGTTTTATCAAGACAGGATGCAAATTGTCATTTCATTTTTAAATGTCAATTTACAGTGAAAATTTTGTAAAATTTTCACTCCAGGTTTCCTTCTCTATACATTAGCATTTTCTGATGCAGGCTTCCTATCAATTTCTATGACACTAAGAAGGAAATGTAGTTTGACAATCTTCCCTGAAGGACAGGTACGTACTGCCTCACACCAGACAGTGGTAACAGAACAAACTGAGGACGCCAAACTACGATGGTTGGCAGGTTTAGCTTCAGTCAGAGGTTGCTAGCCCCAACTCGCCTTTTAGCTACTATCCAGCTATACAGTTAAATGAAACAGAGATTGTGAATCAAAGCTTGTAACTGCCAGTTCAGAACACAAGTGGAAAGATGGTATCTACGGACTGCAGTGCTGGGAACAACAGATTGCTTATTTCTCAATCAATGGAATAGCAATAGCAACCCCTACTAAATGGTGGAGAAAACCTCTTGGGACACTCACCTCTTGACTGTCAAGAGCAGCAACAAGAGTGAGCAGCATCAACAGGAACCATCCAAGTACAGACTAGAAACACCTGCAGGGAGAATACATTATTATATTCCTTCTCAATAGAGAATTTATTCTCTTGTACCTTTATCCAACTACATTCATCGGATAGCAAGGGACAGAATCAGGAAATCTCCCTCTCCATGATCCATTTGCCAGCAGGAAAAAAGCATGTTTTCTTTTTGCTGTTGTCAGAGACAACCACAGCAGGTTCAAGCAAGCTCTTGCTTGATCAGGCAGGAAAGCACCAACCTCACAGCTTGAATTGTCAACAATCCTTACGTACGTACACCAGTGATCACTTTCACCATTATTGTGCTTTACAAGGAGGATGGGAACCTATTTAAGGGCAGAATTCTCCTAAATAGTATGGCAACCAGTCATTATTAGCCTGCTGGATTGAGTTGAGATAATGAACTAATTACTAATCAACTCAAGGTACCGACCCTGCCTACAAGAGGCAGGCCATTTCCTTCTGGCTGTGGAAGATGCAACAGCGTCCTTGGTGCCGCAGCCCAGGCTGGCGAGCAACAAAATAGCTGTAACTTTGTGTCTCGGTGTGAAAAAAACAGAGGTCTGCTAAGGAAGGCAGGAGCCTCCCTCGAAATGGAAAATGTAAACCCCCTCCCTCCGAATTACTAAAATTTTGAAATTAAGGGGCTCTCAGGCAAAGATATGGGAGTAGGAATAACAGTTCTTTACTAGGAAGATTAAAGAGAAGGGAAAACAACAATAACAACAACAACAACCACCCAAATGCAATAGTACACAAAAAGGAAAAAAAAACCAAAACAAAAACAAACCAACCACTGACAGAGTTAGAATACAACCTGGCACCCTGCTGGTCAGGGCGCTGGCAGCAGTCTGATCAAACGGTGGCTGCGGTCCTCCTGCAACGGCAGCCGTGGCTCCGCAGAAGCGGTGATCCTGCCGAAGGGCGCGGGCCCCCTCCGAAGGGCCGGCGGTGCCGCAGATGGCCCGGTCTTCCTTCGGGAACCCGGCGGAGAAGAAGGAAAAAAAACCGCTCCTCTGGGGTGTCAACGCCGGCTGGCCCAGGCCTCCCAGGTCTGGGAGGAAGGCACGCAGCAAACCTCGAGTGGCTGCTCTGTCCCAACTAGTCCAGCAGCAGCGAGAAGTGCCCGTCTGTCTCCTCCGGTGACTGCCAGAGCCCGACCCCCGCCGCCGCCGCCGCTTTCCCGCGCGCGGGTGCCATCGTGAGGCGCCCCTCCCCTCCCGGCTGGAGCATCTCACATGGGGCCGATGTTGTTCTGGGAGCCTGGCAGATCCTTGATTGCCCATCAAACAGAGATGGCTCCTGGAGAGAGTGATCCATGAGTCCTGGGCAAGGCATTGATGGCCCATTAACAGAAGACAGTCTGGGAGGAGGAGGCAAGGGAAACATTGCCCCACCTGGTATCAACAGCTCATGAAGATGCTGATAGAATACATACTTTTGGGCACATCTTACATCGTAACCTAGGACACTTTGGCATTCTTAGTGTCAGATGAACATTGTGTTAGCTCATATATAGCTACACAAGCAACTTGATAAGTCTTGCTGTTGTAAATCTGAATGTCACAATGGAAAGGCAGCAGAAACCAGAGCTGAATCTAGGTCTTTTCCTTGAAAGAGATTACACAGCACAGACTTACCAAAAATACTGTAGAAAGCCTGTAAAAAGACAGGCTGAGAGAGTTGGGGCTGTTCAGCCTGGAGAAGAGAAGGCTCTGGGGTGATCTTATTGCAGCTTTCCAGTACCTTAAAGAGGCCTACAAGAAAGCTGGAGAGGGACTTTTTACAAGGGCGTGTAGTGATAAGACAAGGGGTAATGGCTTTAAACTGAAAGAGGGTGGATTTAGATTAGATACAAGGAAGAAATTGTTCACTCTGAGGGTGGTGAGGCACTGGAACAGATTTGAACTTCCCAGAGAAGTTGTGGCTGCCCCATTCCTGGAAATATTCAAGGCCAGGTTGGATGAGACTTTGAGCAATGTGATGTAGCAGAAGGTGTCCCTGCCCATGGCAGGGGGTTTGGAACTAGGTGATCTTTAAGGTCCCTTCCAACACAAACCATTCTATGATTCAGATGTAACAAGGATTTTCTGTTTCCACTGTGCAGGGCTGCATTTTCATAACAGATTTTCACCAGGATTTATGACTTCTGTGAGAGCAATAAAAGTATCTTTCCTCACAGAATGAGACATGCATGCGTTTCTTGTCAAATGGATTAACAACTTGGTTTATGGATACTATTTTTAAGCACTACAGTCACAAATACACTATTTTCATAATTTCTTCCCTCCACCTATAGATAATAATAAGTTTAGACATCACATCTAGTCATCAGAAAGAAAAAGGAAAAAAAGTACATTATCTGTCATGTTTTGACATTTTTTACAAAAGAACCTTCAATAATTTTGTTCTTTATCTCAATAATGTCCATGTGCTACATTCTGCTAAATTAACAATGGATGATACAAGCCGTAAAGTGGAAAAAGAAACATTCAGGAGTTTCTGTGTTTAAATCTGGGTAAAATTAATTCAGACATAAGCATGCATAAAAATGTCCTGGTATTCTGCAGTTTCACAAATCATTAGCTCTCTGGTATAAGGACTGTGTCTTTGCTGTGTTTTTCACAAAGCATAATGGCACACTGACACTGACTAAGACCCCCAGACACTCCCACAATGTAAATACAAATCACAATTTAAATTACGATGGTGATACCTTTCACTTTTTGAGTAAACAGCTGAAATGAGCTCTATTCTTTACTTGACAAAGGAATACAAGGTTTCACGTGATGCAACATCATGTATGATCAGTGTCCCTGATCCTGATGTTTCTGGCAGTAGGAAGAAAGTCTTTATTGTTTAAACAATATCAAATATCATAAATAGAACAGAAGCAGAAGTCACAAGAGGAAAGGAGGTGAGGATGGTCTCTTGAATTAAGCAAAAAATTAAGATATATACTTGCAAAGGTAGTTAGATGCCTAAATTCCATTGTAAGAAATGGAAACTATGTGCCTAAGTATCTTCAGAAACCTGGGCTTAACCTGAAAGCCTTGTGACTCTGCTACCAGCTGTCACCATTTCTACTGAAATCACTGGGGCTTGTTCAGTACAGTCCAAAAGTTCCAGTTCAACTAATGTTCCTGCCAGGTTACTGTAGTACATGGCAAGCCCAGGATTAGTACTAGAAACCCCTGGATCTTGTCATTAAATACTTTAATGGAAGGAAAAGCACAAATGCAGTGCTCTGCGTAGTGTCATACCATTCTCTAGCAGGGAACCAGCCATAGCTGGATAAACAGCTGGATACAGCCCTGGCTTGCCAACAGCCCAAGCAGCAGACTCAACTAACACAAAGGACAACCACGACAAGTGTTAACAAGGGCCTAGACAAGCTCATTGTAGGTTGAAGATCTACCCACAAAACAATCAGTGCAATGTACTGCCTTGTACCATAGTATTGTACAAGAGAAAAATGCTTCCTGCAAGCACTAGACTTCCCAAGTCCTAGTCTGCAATGCAACTGTGTCTCAAGATCAGCTGGCTTTTCAATGGAAGCACACAAAATCTGAGGCACGAACCTATTATACTACAAAAAATCTGCGCTGGCTACAAACTTTGGTGGAGTGGATTTGTTGACACGTAACAAAAGAGTAGAGTCCAGCTGAAGCTTTTCCCTGTGTGAGATTTCTAACATCTCTTTCTGATGTCCAATAAATTTACGATCCTGCTGCATTCTTTCACTCAATATTAGAGTCTCTCTGACTCTAATTTAGTGTCGTTGAACCATACTCTCTAATTTGCTTGAAATTAACCATTGAGTAAGGAAGCAGAGGCAGAGGGACAGATGTGGAGACAGGACAATCACATACACTTTGTTTCCATAGAAAATGAGGCTAACAAGCATAATAATCCTTATGAAGTTGCTTTTTTGTATAAATAATTGCATTTTACTGGTGTATATATTTCCATTTTTATTGTTTAATGTAAATCACTATCTATCTATATAGCATGAGTTATTGCCAGGATATTTAAAAGGGAAGAGTAAAAAGCTGATCTGGTATGCAATAGATAAAAAAATATTTCAAATGTTTTTAAGTATATTGATTTTGCCTTTGAAATGGAAAAACATAATTTAGAATGGTGTCTATTAATTTGAATTTGGAAATGAGAAAAATGTCTCATGATTCCCTTCCCCTATAAACTAAATTATAACCATGAATTTCTGAGATGTATTGTTTTATACGATGAATTCTTCTACCAGCCATCTACTTAAGAAATCTTATGAAAGTCTCCTAACAAAAGCTAACCTACAGATTTAATAAGGTAGTAAACTTTACAGGGCAAAACCATTAAAAAATTACAAGACAGATATAATTTGATATTATATCTCTATAACACAGTTAACCACATAACATCTATCTTGGCAGCCTAGTTAACAGTCTCCACTCATTTCACTACATATAATAAAACTAAACGTGTGAAAAGCAGTCTAATTAAAAAGCTTATGCTCTTTTTAAGCTAGCTGAGTTCTTAGTTTTCAGTACTGATTGATTTCCTACAAACTCCCAGAATTGAGAGGAAAGCGAAGTTATGTAAATTAGCTAAAAGGTCATTACTTTTGAGGGTAGATTAACATAAATTATAAATTTCAACAATATTAAGACAAAAGATAAAGAATTCCCCTTACCTCAAATCATATACATCTTTCGAAAGCAAATGGTGTGTATCATAAACATATAACTACTCACAGTAATAATGCTGCCCAGAAATCTTATCCAAAAAGTTCAATGAAAATGTATCTACATCTAACCAAATTAACAAGCAGCTGAGTAAAACACAGAAAATTCTCTTTTGCATTTGTGGTAAGAGAATGATGAAAAGCACTTTAACCCAGGGGCTTTTTTATTTATGCAAAGTAAATGAGCAATGATAGATCAGATAATAAACTAATTTAATCAAACACTGCTATTCTCAGCAGTGCTTTCCTGCAACTGCAATAAAGCAGCATCAGACTTTGCTCAGTGCTGCTGTCCAAAAGAGTCAGGTCTTCTTGGTCTTTATTCTGTGATTATTTTGTTTCAAATGCCACTGTCTGTGCTACTGTCACTGTAGCATCTAAATACTATCTAGGGAGACATTTAAACAACGCTAATGCTCCCTCTAACATGCAGTTCATCCTTTTTCATACCCTTTCCCTGGGATAAGAATTGTGTTCACATTATAGCGTTTGGGTTGAGATGTGGTTTTGTTGTGTTTGCTGTCATGCTACACTGCTAAGTGTTCATATTGAAGAGGGCGTCAGCTTCTACTTTGAATAGAAAGGTATGCGTGTTGGATCATTACTTACATGATTTCAACACTCCCTTCTTTAATTTTACCAAAAATTATTGTTTTCATAATTAAAACAAAGCATCTCTTTACAGTTGTATCTAGACAGCCATCAGTCACAAGGGTCTAACTGCATATATGCCAAATTCAAAAGAATTACTTTCTTATTTTCAAATGGTATGGACTGTCCATTTTTATTTACAGTTCTGTTGTGTGATGGGAGAGAATTTTTCCCATCAAAACACATTTTCATTTATATTCTGAATTTATCATAGTTCCAGTTCTAAACACTATACGACAAAAGGAGAGGGTTTTGTTCCCAGCCAAAAGGTTAAAGAAAAATTCATCTGGTCACACACTAATTGTTTGACATCTTTCTTATATTGAGGTGCCCAAAATGGCACACAGTACTTCAGGTGGGGCTGCACTATTGCACCAGTGGGACAACCACCTCCCTTAACTGGCTAACTATGTGCTTGATGCACCCCAGGACATGATTGGCCCTTTTGGCTGCCAGGGCACACTATTGACTCATATTTAACTTGCCATCAACCCAAATGCCCAGATCTCTTTCCACAAGGCTGTTCTCCAGTCTCTCAGCTCCCAGTTTGTAAGTATAACCAAGATTACCCTGTCCCAGGTGAAGAATTCAGCACTTGCTCTTATTAAATTTCATAAGGTTGGCAATGGGCCAGCTCTCTAGCCTATCTGGATCTCTCTGTAAGGCCTCTACCCTCAAGGGAGTCTATAGCTCATCTTAATTTAGTATCATCAGCAAACTTACTTAACATACATTCGATTCCTGCATCCAGATCATTTATAAAAACATAAAAGAACAGTGGCCCTAAAACTGAGCCCTTATAGTTAAAGCCAATCTGATACTTTTCTTATCTTGTCCTGTGGAACGGCAGGCTTTTGATTCCATTAATGTTTTCTTCCTTTTGGGCATTTTTAGCAGGTGAAGCCGTGACAGCCACAGTAATCCACAAGGCACTTTGCCAGCACCTATTCCAATACATGTTCAAGAGTTTATGGAATAGTTCAAACCAAGAGCGAACCATTTTGCTAGACTGTTTGAATGCCTATCAGATCACAAGTGTAAGAAAGGGAGAAGTACCTTGGCTCTGGGACTGGATGGGATTTAATGGGAATGGCTCTGCCAGGAGCAGATACCCAGATGCCTGTGCAATTTTATGGCTAGAAGCTTTGGTACCTATAGCAGCTGAGAGGTACTCATAAGCTAAACTTCTAATTTTGAACCTATGTGACTACAGTGCCAACATGATTTGGTTAGAGTCTCATGTGAAGCAGGTAACTGACCCAAAGTCTTTCAAGACTGAAGTTAATGCCCCTGCTATCAGATTATTTAATCTCTCTTCACTTCGACTGCATGTAGAGTCATTAAATGCTCTTTGCTGCAATGACATGACCGCTGGCTTACTCTGAAGACAGCATTAACTTTTCTCAAAAAAATCGACAATGCATACTAGACACAGGAAATATGAAAGAACCGGGATTCGTCTAAATACACGTTTCTATTGTTCCTTGACAGACCATCTGTTAGGCCAGATGCAAGCTTCCACTGCTGTTTCTCACATGACAAATCACATGGCCATATATATTGTAAACTAGTAGGTATTTTTAACTCACTCTACAGACAAAACTCATAAATGTTGTGCACACAAAATTGAAGGTATGACTTTGCAGATTACGCAGATACTGCATACTTTTATATATAGGCACAAACTATTTTGCTTATAAATAACTTTCTGGTTATTCATTCAGATAACTAACATTAATTTGAGGAGAGGAATTTCACATCTGGTGTCTGAAACTAAAATAACCACTATATGAAACATTTGAACCAGAAAAGACTCAGTCCAATCTAGTTCGATATCTAAGCACCTAAATAATATTTGCCTCTTTCATGACAGAAAGCTGAATATTTTTGATATTTCAACACTGACTTTTCCTATCAATTTTCAGTGTTATTATCTCATGTTCCTTGAAAGATATTTGGCATTGATGATCCAGAAGTCTGAATTACCTTTATAGATTTGAGTGAGGCAGCAGGATTGCAAACTCATTTGTTCTACTTTATAAATTCATTGGAGTGCAAATCAAAAGAAAAGTCATTTCTCAGAGGTTCAGCTGAATATTGGCAGTAAATTGGTTACCCTCGCACTTCAAGATTTACCAGAAAAGCAAAAAAAATTGTTGAAGATGCTGACAGGTTTGGCAATTGTTGGGGTTTTGTCTTTTTTTCTTCAGCAGCATTTTGGTCAGCCCTAATCTATACTGTTTGTTTTGCCTATTACTGAGCTAGATATCTTGTTACAAGTATGCAATGATATATCTGTCCCTCATGGCAAACTGACAGGGTTATCAGTCACAAAGTAGCCCGTATTTGAACTGAGTTGAAATGAAATATACATCACTGAGCAAGACCTCTTGTGTGTTCCACTTTAGTGGTTTTATCATTCTTGAGATTAACTGACCGTTTATTAAAGTCAATGTAATAAATGAAAATATCTCTGGTTTCCCTACTTTTTCTGTTTACCAGTAGCTTCTTTTTAGTTTAACTAGGTAATTGGTGACTTATATGCTGATTTTCTCCCTTCACTAATTTAATATTATTAGAATGTGACCTTCTTGATGGCTCTGAGGAATACATCCATTTATTACATGTACTGTGAAGAAAGTTCCAGTTTTCTATCCCTACCTTTTGCTAACAGGTCTCCAAGTTAATATGAAATTGCAGTCCAATATGTTTCCTGACAATGGCAAACTATCAAATGAGAAACTTTCTCACTGAACTTTGTGAGAATAAAGAAGACAATTACCTCTAATCTAGTCTGTCCAGCTTCTGCTTAGAAATATCTTCAGCCTCTGAAGACTGTTTCCTATTAATGCTTTAAATCAACTGGGCACATCTCTTTAATTCAGTCTCTACAATGCATTAGACTTTCAAAGGAAGCTGCAGGTTCAGTTCTAACCCATTCTTAACTGCAATAATAACCACATGCCAGCATTTCAAGTACAATGAATATAATGGGAAAGATGAGACTATATTAAAAAACTTGACCTGAACTACAGTCCAAAGATTCAGATTAAAAACTATAAACATTGAGAAAGCATAGCAGTAAGGACCCTCAGAAGCACTCATATTCCTCAAATACAAAAAGAGGATTTTTGCATATTTTTTCTAAAGGAAGACCTAGTAGTTGCAATACTTGAAATACAGAACACAGGTGGTTCTGGGAATGAAGAATGCTCACTATAATTGTGGACCTTATCTTTCTCTACTTGAGTACATGCACATGAAATAACTTACTATGATACTGAATGCAAAGTAAAATGCAAAGTAATTACCTACTGTTACTGATTTTCTCTTTAAACTAAGTTGTGATGAACTTAGCCGGCAATGTGCACTGGCAGCCCAGGAAGCCAACTGCATCCTGGGCTACATCAAAAGAAGCATGGTCAGCAGGTCAAGGGAGATGGTTCTGCCCCTCTACTCTGCTCTCGTGAGACCTCACCTGGAATACTACGTTCAGCAATGGAGTCCCCAACACAAGAAGGACATGGAGCTGCTGTAGCGGGTCCAGAGGAGGGCCACAAAGATGATCCAAGGGCTGGAGCACCTCTCCTATGAAGACAGGCTGAGAGAGTTGGGACTGTTCAGCCTGGAGAAGAGAAGGCTCTGGGGTGATCTTATTGCAGCCTTCCAGTACTTGAAGAGGGCCTACAGGAAAGCTGGGGAGGGACTTTTTACAAGGGTGTGTAGTGATAGGACAAGGGGTACTGGCTTTAAACTGAAAGAGGGTAGATTTAGATTGGATATAAGGAAGAAATTTTTCACTCAGAGGGTGGTGAAGCACTGGAACAGGTTGCCCAGAGAAGTTGTAGATGCCCCATCCCTGGAGGTGTTCAAGGCCAGGTTGGATGAGGCTTTGGGCAACCTGGTGTAGTGGAGGGTTTCCCTGCCCATGGCAGGGGGGTTGGAACTAGATGATCTTTGAGGTCCCTTCCAACCCAAACTATTCTATGATTCTATGAGTCTATGATGGGGGAGAGGTTTCAGGTCTTAAACTAATCTTATCTTACAAGAAGAGTCCAGAGAAAGTGATGAGTTTTAACACCTATTCACTTCAAAGTTGATGCTAGAGTTAGACTTAGACTGTGGATAAAAATACAAATTTGTGAAGTCTAATGAGACAAAAATCTAAAACACCCTGTAATTTACAAGATTAACAACATACCCTAAAAACCTGGGAAAAATAAATGCCACCACCAAGCGCTGAATCATTCTGTCCATAGAAACTGCGAGAATTGATGAAAACAAGAAAATTTGTAGTACTTAAAACAGTATTAAAATAGCTGAAAAATCAGGGAAATGCTGCAATAAAGAACATAATATCCTGTCTTACAATATCTTAGCAGCAGTCTATCTTACTTTGCAGCAGTTTCTCTTAATTTCTTCCCAGGCAACAATATCCTAATCACAACACCTTGCTAGGTTCATTCATTAACTACCAATAAGATGGTAAATCAGCAAATAATATGCTAGTTCTTTACTTTTATGGCTCCTAGCAGTCTGCTTATTTAGTGCCATGAAGAGATAGCTGCTCATAGATTAAGTGGTTTAGCTTTATTAAAAGGGTTGACTATCTTCTAGAAGAACTATCTTTTACATAATCCTTCCACCTTCCCCCCCAAAAAAAGTCTTAAGCTACAGCATCAATAGCTGCAAATTCTACTGGAGAAAACCTACATGGACTTCAACATTTTGCATAGTCTATTTGCCTTACCACAAGAGCTTTCCTTCGTTAAACTTCTACAGTACAGATATTTCCAGAATGTGCCTTGCTTCACCCTAAATGGAATCCATAAAATGAAGCCTTTATCCTAAAGCAAAACAGAAAAAAAAGGTTTGGAGAACTGTGAGCTAAAGCATGCCTTGTAGACTACAAAGGAAACCTGATGTTACTCTACTTCTACTACCTTACATGGAGATGTTTAGGACCAAAGGAGACAAATTCCAACCCAGCTGTTGCCAGAGGGCCCACTCTCCAGCAGCCTACACAAATCAGAATCTTTGTTGCAGGTGTTTCTGCCTTCTCACTAACAAAATAAGCTCATTTACCACTAGAATTTCTGCTTGAGGGGGTTCCATTTCCTCCCCATGAACACTGTGAGAGAGCTTGCAAACACTGATAACCCCAAGCACACACTAGAAATGGATTTCATTTCTCTGCATATTCATGGGTATGAATAGGAACAGACTCACCTCTTGCAAAATTAAGTCACTTCTGTATTAAGAGAGCTCTTCGAAGAGGTACTGCTTCAGCTGGATTTGAGTTATGCACACACAGGAAAAGCTTCTTATGCCCTTCTGCTGTTTTTCCTTTAAAGACCTATTCTGCTTTCAAAAGTTAATTTTTCACTAAGGCCTGGGTTCTTTTAAAGGTTGTCCTGGTTTTAGCTGGGACAGTTAGCTCTTCTTTTTAGCAGCTAGAAGAGCTCCGTATTTTGGTTTTACTCAGAGGCTCGCTCTGAGAAGAATGTTGATAGCAAGTTGATGTTTGAGACTCCAAGGACTTTTCAGTGTGCCGGAGTGCAGAAGTACAACGGGATAAGGGGGGAGCATAGCTGGGACAAGGGGGACACGATTCCCCTTGTGATTTGTGGTGGAACTTAAGATTGAGGGCCAAACTGGCCAATTAGTATTCCATATCATGCAGCGTCATGCCCAGTATAAAAGTGAGGGTCAGCCAGACAGAAGGGCTTTTGCGCTTTGGCTCTTTCGCTGCTTTTGCTCTTTTTGTGCTTGCTGCACTTTTGCTCTTTCTTTTTTTTTTCCCCCCTCTTTCTTCCAGTACTCCCACTCTCAGAGTACTATCTCTCTCTGCCCCTCTCTATTTCGGGGCCTCGCGTTCATCCGGGATTGCAGCTTCGGGACGAGATGGGCTGCAGATAAGAGGGAGTGGTGAGCATCTGCACTGTGTATTACTTATCTGTATTAAATTGTTCTTATCTCAACCAGCGGGCTTCCCATTTCTCCTTTAATTCTCTCCCTCATTCCTGGGAGCGTGGGAGGGTGAGTGACCAGCTGTGTGTTGGGGGGTCCAGTTGCTGGAGCGGCCTAACCCACGACAAAGGTCTTCCCGCATATTCATTATAGTAGAATGCATATTTTTCAAACCCAACATATCATTTCCCTCAACGCCACTGTCCTTCTGTGTCCTCTTCCCTGAATATTTTTTCATTCAATCAGCATGCAATAGTTAGCAGGACAGTCTTTGTTACAAGCATTATCAAGAACAGGCACAGGGGACTTTAGAAAAAAAAAAAAACAAACAACAAAACACAATCAACAAACCAACCAACAAAACCAGAGTAAAGAGCTTTGATTTAACTAGTTTCAGAAATATTCCAATCTAGCGAAAGAAAAGAATTAATTTACAGTTCTTCAGCTCCTTGTGACAGCAGTTCTAAGTATACTGCTTTGCTAATTGCTAAGAACTAGACTTTGGATAGACCAAAGGCTATCAACATTTCCAGTACCTTTCAAATCTACATTATGTGAGCAAATAATAGGTACTGCATATTGCATTGGGTAGAGATTAATTTCAGCATAAAGTCTGCTTTTTTGTTCAGACCATACTTATTAGAAGAGGATGAGGAGGGTTTTACTGATTAGATGCATACATATGACTTCACATCTATTCAGGAAATTCTAACTCTTTCACAGATTACCTGCAGAACTTGTTGGTAAACAGGAATATACCAGCAGTTCTTTACTATATAGATACAACTGCTATTGTTGTATCTTTAAAACATAGAGTACAAGTTCTCTCAGCTCCCACACCTATTTTAACTCTATACATGTGAAATTAATGAAACCTACAGACATCAGTTAAACTGTCTATATCGTAATTGTAGTTATTAGATGTATAATCCCAATCTAAAAGTTCGACAGTGGATGCCAATCTATAAATGAAACATTGAGTATATATAAGTATGTAATTTGAAAGTGTACTTTATGAGATTAGAAACAACCATTTGTGAGTGCCAGGGAAAAACCATTGTTAATGCATATGTCAAAAGAAGAAAATTCATCATAATCAATATCTCAATTTCTAGAAACTTCTGCTGTGCTCCAGGATCATACTAGACAAATGAAGCTGTAATTGTGAACAACCGTGTTTTTGAATGAAACGTGTCAATAATTGGCAGAAAATAATACTGCTAAGGAGGTTTTTTTCTGCCTTTCATCCTTTTTCGCACACGCATCAAGCCTGATCTTTCACGCACATCAAGTCAGGCAACAGTCAAGCATTGAAGCAAAGATAAAGTGTACAAGCTTTACTCACAATTAATTTTTTTCATTTACTGAAAGAGTTATGTAAAATGAGGATCTACTATCACAGGAAGTAGGAGTTTGAAGTTGACTGTAATAATTTCTACAGAAAAAAGAAAGGCACTCAAACAAGCCCTAAATAAATTCTGCAACATACCTTAAAGCTGAAATGATAATATGCACTGTTTTGTTTTTGTAAGACACTTTATTTCTGTGGCAAATGCAAAGGAAATGTCACGTATTTGAACTTCAAACATGAGGTCACTCACAGCTGGGAAACTTACCACTTTCACTTCCCTTTGACCTATACTTCTACAATATGGTAATAAATATGATAATAAATATGATAATAACTGTGATAATCTTATTTCTTAGAAAAGATAAAAACATAGGTATGTTTATATTTGCATTGTTTGGAATTCACACATAGTCTTCTGGATTTATGGAGCTTAAACTCAAGGAGTACCCAACGATATTCTCATCTAATCACCTGCATACCACAGACTTTGAAAGTTTTGTCCAATTTTCTTTCTTTGAATTCAGAAAAGCAAAGAAAAGAAATTCTAATTTGTAAGGAAACCGATTGCTCTGAATGAAGTATGAAATACAGACCTGGTTCCTGGTTTTATTTCACATATACACAAACATATAAATTACATATAAACTGACAATGTGCTGTTATCTTCAGTGACTTACGCTGGCTAAACATCTGGCTATTCACATTTGATTCTGTATTAAAATATGACTGGAGAATCATTCATTTGAAAAAAGTTGCACTGCACTCAACATGCTAATTCTACCCATTTATTCAGGGTTTTTATTTTCCTTTGCGTCCCACAGCATTGATTGAAAATACATAAAATCCACTTCTGAGACTGAGCATCAAAGTCCACTAGTCAGAGAAAGATCCAAGTCCAAATTCCATTTTTAAAGTTATAGAGAATTGTTCTAATAGATTATTTATTTTAGTAAGGAAGTTTTTTCTGAACTTTTTCTACCAAGGTGCTGGCAATCACTGCACTAAGGTAAAAATGACTATTTTGACCAGAAGGATTTGCTACCATCTTGATCACAATCCATACCATAAGCAATTTTTGATAAAATTCTCATGAGATGTCAGCCATGCATGCCAAAGGCTGACATTTCTTTTTTGTGATTTGTGGCTCATATTTGCATGATTTTGCACTTAATCTATAGTGTTGGCTGTCAAATGGAAGATATAACTCAGAATTAGCACTCTGAGGAGTTAAGATTCATTGGAAAAGCTGAGAAATCAATTTAAGGTGCCACTCTCATGAAAGTTGAAGTTTACCTTTCAAAATGGGCTCTGTCAAGCTCAGCAAAATATAATTTTACATTTTTTCATAACAATGTCTCTTGATGTATACCTAGGCAACTATTTGGCCTACGTGTTCTCAAGTATCTTATAAAGCAAATATAAGTCTCCCTTGTCTTAAAAATGTTTCATTTCAAATTCATCACGGCTTCAAAAGACGTAAAAGGCTACCTATAGCTCAAGAGGTAACATGGCAAATACTTTCTCCCTTCTAAAACTAAATTTTCCTAAGGAGAGACAGGCACCTCACATAGTCAGTGGATACCAAGTGCTTGAGTGCATCGTGGCAGTAAGCATCACCTTTTATATAACAGCTACACAGTCAGAGCACTTGCTATCCTCTACTTGCAGCATTCCAGCTCAGTCTTCCCTTTGTACACAGTTTCTAAAATGAAGTCTAGATGAGGAGATAGATAGACATATACTCATAGATACTCATGATACACTACTACTAAATATTGAAATGATAAGGCCCAAAAAACAGCATAGATACAATAGTATAAATTAAAACAATAAATTTTAAATTACAATAACTGAAGTGTTAATTGTCAGCAGTAATGAAACAGCAAAGCTAAATTATTGTAAAATTAATTATTTGTGTCTTTAAAGAGCTATTCTCTGTTAATGTATGGAAAGCAGTACAGGAAGATTAAATAAAAGGCAGCAAACCCGTATTTTTTCATCTGGGCAGCTAATCTTGAAGAGAGGAGGTCTGAATTCTAATCACTACTCCCAGGATTGTTTCTGGTTTTAATATTCAAATGTTATCAGAAAAACATACCTACATATAGTATCTTAACCATCGTATCTACAGCCAACAGTCTGAAAATATCATGTTAATATTATCACAGCTTTATACATGATGCTACTCGCAAGCATCAATGAGGCTGTAATGATGGGCTTTGGCTGTAGAAAGCCTTCTAGCTTCCCACAGCAGCACCAAAATCACAAACATTCGGTGACACCCATAGCCAGCAAGGCACGGGCAAAACCTTCACAATGGTCCAGTCCGTTTTTCTTGTCCCATGATTAATATGTCCTTGGAGAAAGAGGAATGTCTTTGTTTTTCAGATAGGCAAATGTCAGTGGAGATACAATTCCATTTGTTATTAAAAAAAATATTTGACAAAAACTTCATACTGCTGTATAGACTTATTTTTAAACTTAGCCAAGGTGTTTCCAAAGAAACAGCAGAGATCACACTTGGAGCATCTGCCTTCGTGAAGAAACATCATAAAGAAGCTCATAAATTATTCATTTCATCAGTGATTACCAATTTCTCCACAGAATGCTTAATGCCTCCAGAGCCGACATTTCTCTTCTGCTTTCCTCCTCTCTTTCTTCATCTTTTCTTCCTTCTGTCACTTTCCCTTTCTGTATGCATGCTGAACATCTCAGTTACCTTATCAGATCATGCAATAAGGACACGACATGAATCATATAAAGTTAATGTCAGGGAACTGAGTGCACCAAGTTCTCCCTTCCCAGGTCTTTGTCCTCTGCATCCCGCACTACTGTTTCTCTGTTTGTGTGGAGATAGGCTTTTTCTCATCTGAACTAACAATTGCTATTCAGAAATTATGTAGAATTAATAATTTTCACTCTCCTCCAGCTATACTGTCTATGCTATTTTTTTTCTCAATTATTTTGTTCAGGGCCATGAACACGATGAAGTGGTCAGAGTCCCTGAACTACAAGGAGAGGCTGAGAGAGATGGAACTGTTCAACATGGAGAACGGAAGGCTCAGGGGGATCTTATCAATGTACATAAATACCTGATGGAGAGAGTAAAAAAGACAGATCCAGACTGCTCTCTGTGGCACTGAGTAGCAAGACAAGAGGCAATGGGTACAAACTGAAATACAGGAAATTCCACTTAAATGTAAGAAGTAACTTTTTTCTGTGAGGGTGGTCAAGCAGTGGAGTGGGGTATCCAGAGAGGCTGTAGAGTCTCCATGCTCAGAGATCTTAAAAACTCAACTGGAGAAGAGCCTGAGCAATCTGCTCTGAGCAAAGAGGTTGGCCTAGAGACCTCCAGAGGACCCTTCCAACTTCAATCATGCTGTGATTCTGTAATTAGTATCACTTGTGTTACTTCTTTTCTTAAGCATGAGATGACCTTCTTAATATATTTGACTAGAGCATAGAAATTTGACTAGACCATAGACTACCATCTTCAGCCATTCATCTGAATTTACCATTCATTCATCTGAATTTATCAATAGATAAATATCGGTAGATCAAATATGGTAAAAGATCAAAATGAAAATTTTCATTTCCAGTATGGACTGTCCTGTACTTTACGCATAGAGATACAAGCTCTGACAGATACTTGAAAAGACTACACAATTCTGACTTGTACATTTCAGAGGTATTTTTTTAATCACTATAAAGAGACACAAGCATAATGAGACTAGTGTCTATATACTACATTACATGGTATATCCAAAGTATTGATTTTTAACATTCAAATTAAATCCTCTCTTGCCATGAAAAAAAATGATTTCTGGTAATAATTCTTCTATAGATAACATCACACGTTATTTGTGGTTCCAACATGATATCTGAGCGTTCCTCTTAAAGTTTTGGCCTTTAGTACATGCTGACAGTGCATCCCACAGGTTTCTTTTCCAATTCTATGTTTAGGATCTCCTTAGAATCACACGCAGTTCCTGAACCTGTAAGAATCAGAAACTCTCCAGAAGTCTGCAACTGAAACAAATGAATTCTCATCTTTTCTACTGAGAACACAAGGGGATGACATCCCAATAAAAATTATTCTTTTCCAATGCAAAACCAAAATAAAACTCCATTTTATTTGTTCTTTACTTTAAAGTTAATAGGGTAACTCTGGTTTATTCATTTGTCCTTTCAGTCACTCACTGCTGATTTGTATCTCCTGACTACAGTAAAGAAGACTTTAAGAAAGGGAAAAAAAATAGTTAATATATGCTCCACTATAATTATCTTCCATGGGAGTTTTCCAGAGAAAAAATCTTCTTCCTTTCTTTTCCTGTAGAAAAAGGATGGATAGACTCAAGCGAACAAAATTATGTTTCTGCTTTCTTCACCTCTGTACATAGACATAGCAACAATTCTGTATAGAGTATGAAAGAAGTTATTTCTATCAGATTTCCTGTATCTAAGACCAGCTGAGCACAATGTTGAAACATATCATTACCCTAAAATCAGTACCCCACAAAGGCTTTTTTCCAGCCTTTGCCTTTCTTTTGGGAAAAGCACGATTCAACACTGCAAACATTATTCTACAGCTGGAACTACCCTTTTGACTCAAAGGCCCCAGAAGTTCGCAACTCTTTACACATAGATCAATATGTTCTCCAAAACATTAATTTTAGGGTTGAGAAGCCATGAATCTATTTCCTTTGGAATACAAAACACAAGACTTAGAATAATATGCAAATATTAAATACAGAGGCCTGCTTTTGATGAACTTCTCCTTTTAGATCTGTGCATAAATACTTAAGTATACAATCAGGGCCTTTGTCACAAACAATCATGCAATAATACTGCATTTTTTTTTCCAAGTCTTCAGTCTCATGCACATTAATTCTCAATCAGAATAGGACTAGTCCCAAATAAAATGTTTCTATGTCAAGAAAGAATAGCTTACGATTCATGAATACTGCATTATATTAAGATACTGCTAAAAACTGGGGCTTAACAGTACAGAAAATGTTGTAAGAAAGGATTTGTTTTGTTGTGTATGAAACAATAGATATTTCATACTGTTTGTACAGAAGTCTGTCTCCTGCTGATATGAATACCAGGCTGCAAAGCTGTTTCTGATCAAGTTTAGTAATTTACTTTAGTATCAAGTATGATTTTTAACAGTTTTAAGAGCTTTTTCCAATCTCTGTGATTTACATTATGTTGAACCTAGATCAGGACTTATATTTTTAATTTTAAAAATGAAATTCTTGTATTTTCCATGAAACCACACTTATTTAAGATTTTTCAGATTTTTTTTTTTATAGTCTGAATTAAAATACATAGAATTGTTTCTAAAAAGACTATCTGTTTTCATAAAGGTCATCAAACCACAACAAAGGATGAGTATGTCATCTTGGTTGGGTATGTGAATGTTACTGCTTTATTCTACGTAATTTAATCATCAAACATTCATCTCATGAGATGGTAATTTTCCTTCAAGTGCAATTGTACTTCACAGTATGCCTGTTTATTAGGCAGAAACAGAAATAATTAATCAGAAAATTACAAAAAGAGTTAATCATCACCAACATGTAAAGTAAAAATTATTACATTCAGCAGCCACTAAATAATTAAATCCCTTCATTTCCAAATGTATCCACCAAAGCTTAATAGGAAGCATGTACATATGTGCCAATAAAGAATAAAGATCATATTACCACCCATTCAGGGTTTACATTTTCAATTGTGCAAGATGAGTAATTTATTGCTTGTTTCTTTACAAAATATTGTTTTAATAGATGATGCAGAAGACACCCTCTTGTAGTATAAATAGGTATTTTATTGCAAATTTTGTCTCAGCCTGCAAAATTAAAATCCTAAAATGGAAAAATCAAAAGACAGTATTAAAATACAGATGACTATTCTTACATCCTGCATGACAGTTCCATAGAACACCAAAGTCCCAAACGATTCTTTAGAAAATGAAAGCCTGATCTTGCGAGTATATGTACATATGCACGTCTGTTAGTTTCTGTTAGACTACTCAATGTGTTGCATTAAACATGAACAGAAATCTTTGCAGAACTCAAGTCTAAAGCTCTGTTCCTCCAAGTCTTTATATCACTTAGATGCAGAAATATTTTCACTCATGGCAAAGGATTTATAAATTAAGGAAGTCCAAGAGTATGTTCAAAGTCCACATTAGAGAAGGCAAACAAAAAGCTATCACTGCAAGACACTGAAGAGTTCATTTAGATTACAAACTGAAATGTCAGATTTCTAACAGTTTGTCTTTGAGAACAATATTCATTTCAACATATGTAAATTGAGATGTCTTCAGGCGTCCTGAGCCCCACCACAGTCTTGATTCAGTTGCTCAAGACTAAGTCAGATAACTGGCAGATACGACGTAGAAGTAAAGGACAACATATCCTCAGAAAAAATGCATGATGCAAAATTCAGTTTATAATCTTGTAAATGGAAGCTAACAATGCTGGAAATCCTAAGCATGCAAATACTGTTGAACTGAGTGCCTGTTCAGATCCTACAGGAGAAAATAGCAATGGAGACAACATATTGATAATAGAGCTCCCCATCACAGGTTGCCAATGCTTGACTATAAATGAAAGGTACAAATGAACAATGTCAAGTAGCTAAAAATACTAAGGAGAAGTACATAAAAATGACCGAAATAGTAGCTCAGCAGTAGTAACAGGTTTCTGACAAAGACACACAATATTTTTCATTGGATTCTAGAAACTAAATAAAGCCGAACTCCATGAGGAATAAAATGCAATGAACGTGACAGCACATCATGGAGATGGAGTAAGATTTTATCAACACCAGCAAACATGTATATTATACATATTTTTCTCATATGTATAACCTTTTTCCATGAGATATATCCATTAACCTCTGCATGGTTAATAAATGTTTATATACATATCATAAGTCTCCATTTCCCCATAAATAGATATGGTTACATGTCTTCCTTGACAAAGAAGTTCTTAAAAGCTCTGAGGAACAAAAACAGTAATTCTCAAGGAAGACTAAAGTAGTACAGCGGTATAGGCTCATCTTAAACTGATTAGATAATATAGCTAAAATTAATCACAGGATCGGAAAAAATCACACAGTAAGTAAAAAAATAGACAAAGTTTATTATGCCACAAAAGAAGTAAAATAGTATTTTCACTTATGAAGTAAATTGAAACTCTTTACATTGCAAATAAATGTATTCCATGATAATCATCAAATGTTATAAGCTATCATTTCCAGTGTAAAAATATGTGACACATCCAGGCTTCTCTATCATAAAAAGTTATAGAACAGTTTTGAAACAAAAGTGTTTTCTTTTTACAGGTATACCTGCACACAACATCTGTGTACAAAGTTTGTGTATTTAGACATGGTATAATCAAATTAAGTGAATGCAAGACTGGATCAGGCATTTCAGATAACAAGAGATGTTTTTACTAGAAATATACATTATATTTATGAAAATGCAACACAACATTTTCAAAAACAATCCTTGTTTTCATACTTCATTTTAATGCTTCATTAGTATTTTTAAAAATAAAAGATCAAAATTAGGCTATAAATTTACACATTTTAAAAAAAGAAACAAGCAGTGTCCACTGCTACAGTGTGAATTACAAAGAATATATACAAAGTGTTAAAAGGCTGATATAACAGCAGTGTGATGTGGCTGCAGGTACTTGGAAGCCCATATAAACCAGGCTATAATCCAGAAATTCCCTTCAAATATATTTATTTCAACCACCGCCACAGAGTCATAGAATCATAGAATCATAGAATGGTTAGGGCTGGAAGGGACCTTCAAAGGTCATCTAGTCCAACTCCCCTGCAACAAACAGGGATATCTCCAACTAGATCAGGTTGCTCAGGGCCTTGTCCAACCTGGCCTTGAACGTCTCCAGGGATGGAGCATCCACCACCTCTCTGGGCAACCTGTTCCAGTGTTCTACCACTCTCATAGTAAAAAATTTTTTCCTAATATCCAACCTGAACCTACCTCCCTCTATTTTAAAACCATTACCCCTTGTCCTATCATAACTGGCCCTCCTGAACAGCCTCTCCCCATCTTTCCTGTAGGCCCCCTTGAGGTACTGGAAGACCGCTATAAGGTCACCCCGGAGCCTCCTCTTCTCCAGGCTGAACAGCCCCAACTCTTTCAGCCTGTCCTCATAGGAAAGGTGCTCCAGCCCTCTTATCATCTTCGTGGCCCTCCTCTGGACCCTCTCCAACTGGTTCATGTCCTTCTTATGTTGGGGACTCCAGAACTGGACGCAGTACTCCAAGTGAGGTCTCACGAGGGCAGAGTAGAGGGCACAAGTTTTGCACTGTTAAACAAAGGTCCACAATATCAGTGATATTGGTTAGAGTAATAGAATTGGATCTTACCCAATGAAAAGGTCAGAAAAGATTAAGCCACATCCTGCAGTTAAAAAAAAATGTACTCAGAATCTATAGATTCAGAATAATTTGTAAGCAGTGAAAAAAATATCTCTTCCAAAATCTTTCAACAAGTAAAAAGTATGCAGAGCTAATACCTATTAAATAAAAAACATCAGGTTCTGCCACATATAGTACTACAAACGATACTATTTAGTTCATATGATCTGCAGCAGCTATCCAAAATAAAAAAAAAAATGATGCTATATTTCATAGATTTCATAGATTTCATAGATTTCGAGGTTGGAAAAGACCTTAGAGATCATCGAGTTCAACCGTCCCTAATCCCCATTAAACCATATCCCTTAGTAGATCATCCACCCTATTCTTAAACACATCCAGGGATGGGGACTCAGCCACCTCCCTGGGCAGCCTATTCCAGTGGCTGACAACCCTTTCAGAGAATACTTTCTACATCCAATATGTAGCTCTCACAACCCATATCCTAAAACTGAAACATGGAGCAGTTCTACATTATATAGTAAATGTGTATAATATCCAGTTACGAAAGAATTAGTGCACCACACCCAAATTCTTTCTTCATTTAACCCTTTAGAAATTAAGGAAGAGTAATTCTGCTATCTAAACTGGTCCTTCTGAAAGCTAGCCAAAGCAAATTGGCCTAGCTGCACCTATACACAAAGGAGGCAGATGGGAATTTCTCAGATTGAGTCATACTCATGAGAGATTTATCTCTTTTTATCTTTAACAAAGATGTTCATAATAGAAATGTGGTTTCTGCTATGGAAATAACAGAAGTTTCATCCAAAAATTAAATTTTCTGGAGGACATTAAACCTTTCACTAGTGATTTTTGTGTTTAAAAAAGAAAATGAAAATCATGTGAAGTATGTTGACATTGGAAAAAGAAACACTAGGTCTGATTCTGATCTCATTAACAACTCCTATAGATACAGTCTGAATTCTAAATAAGATTAAAACTTCTTGAATTATGTCTTATAAAAAGTTGCACAATTCTTTAATGATAGATTTGGGATTATTTAGCAGTCTTGATTTGCCAGCCTCCTGTTAATTTCTCTACACAACAAAGCCTCTTAGAAAAGACTAAAAGCATTGCTTCTGCATCCAGAACACTTCATAGCTACACTGCACAATAACAGAGGTACGTTCCTGCTATTAATCTGCCTTATACTATCTAGAAAGAAGCAAGATGAAAAGTAGAACCACAGTACATTTCAGGTGTGTAACAAGAAGGAAGGAGAAAATAAGGAAGAATGCAATTTATTTCAAGTGGTTTTTTTCTTCACCATGGCAGTGGCTATCAAATTAGGCAGGACTTAAATAGCATCAGAGCTAATTCAAACTTTCAAAACATAAAAAATCAATCAAAATGCAGTGTAATCAGTTCTTTCACGAGCTTCACTGATCATGTAGCTATTTTTTCTATATCTGTTGCATACAAGTACCTATCTGGTTTACTAAAATAATCATCAGCAATTAGGAAGATAACCTATATTAAATCTGAAAATGCATTCAAAACAAAATGCATTTTTCACTGTGATCTATATGATACCTTTGTCAGTTTGTAAAATAATATGTGTGACTTGTAGTTAGTTTTTTATACTGACAAAAGCTTTAGTGTAACTAATTTAAATCAGCACACTACCTTTTGTTACTATAACTTACTTCATTTGTGAAATCTATAAATTGTATCTGAAAAAGCTCATACTCTTTCGCTAGTATAAGCCTTGCTACAGTTAAGAGATGCATCTAATGCAAATATTCTGACAAAGAGGTATAACATCAAACTCTTTCTAGAACAGATAACACAAACTTGTTCAGAGCTGTTAATTTTAAAACCCTCAACACTTTGAATTATCCGCTTGCTAAATGTGATCATAAAATGGAGACAAGATTGGACACATTTTCAAAAATACTCATCTGCAAGTGTAAAGGGGAAAAAAGGGCACTTCTGGCCTGTCTGCACTTACTATTATTGTACACAAAATAACTGACAAGAGCACTCATAGACAAAATTCCCAATGTATTTAATTTTCATTATTGACAGATTTGAATAAAATCTGCTCCATATATCAGTGCAGACATCACAGAAATTACATTTATACCAGAACTTATATTGAACATACAGTACTACACATTTCTGTAGGAAAGGAAGTATAAATTGAAGAAGTAGAACCCAAAACACTTCTCTTTTTCCTATGTCATGTAATCAGTCCCCAAGTTATACCACCCATTGTGTTACTTCCTTATACAAAAATAATTAGAATTACAGTGCTACAACTTTGACTAATTGCATTAATATGCAACAGCCTGAACCAGAGTCTCAAGCCACACCTATACTTTAAGAAGGGCAAGCAGGAGGACTCACAGAACTACAGGCTGTTCAGTCCAAGTCCCTGGGATGGTTATGCAGCAAATCCTCCTAGAAGCTATTTTAAAAGACATGAAAGGCAAAACGATGACTAGAAACAGCTCACATGGATTTGCCAAGTGTAAATCATGGCTGACCAATGCAATTGCCTTCTACAATGTAGACAAGGGGAAAGGAACAAATGTTTGCTTTCATTTTAAACAAGGCATTTTTGATACTACCTCCCTCAGTGCCCTTGTAGCCAAACTGGTGAGATATATACTGTGTAAGTGTACAGTATGGTGTAAGGAAAATTATCTGGATCGTCATGTTTAGAGGTCAGCTGCACAAAATCCAACCAGCTGCTCCAAACTAGTAGCATCCCTCGGAGATCAGTTCTGGGGCCAGTACTATTTAATGTCTTTATGAACAACCTGAGTGGGACAGAGTGCACTCTCAGCAAGTTTGCAGATAGTATTTAATAGAGGGGAAGTGACTGATACACTGACATGCAAGCGTTGCTACTCAGAGAAACCTTGACAGACTAGAAAAATAGACAGTCTGACAGAAACCTCATAAACTTAAAAAATAAAAAAAAAAAAATAAAAAAAAGAAAGGAAATGCAAAGATCTGTACCTGTGATGGAATAACCCTATGCAACAATACAGGCTGCAGATCTACTGCCTGGGAAGCAGCCTTGCAAGGAGAGAACCTGGTTGTCCTCGTGAACAAGAAGCTGAACATCAATCATCAGCGTACTCTGGTAGCACAGATGGCCAACAGCATTCTAGTCTGCTTTAATAAGAGAGTACCCAGCAGGTCAAAGGAAGCAATTCACTCTTTCTGCATGGCACTTGTGATATTGCATCTGGAGAACTGTGTAAAGGTTTGAACTTACCAGCACAAGAAAGACACGGACATACTGTAGCAAGTCCACCATAATGATTACGAACCCGGAGAAAATTATTTATAATAAAAGGCTAGAAGAATTAGATTTGTTCAGCCTTATGAAGAGAGCCTGAAGCAAGACTTTCTTCCTGGCTAAAACTACCTTATAGGAGATATATAGAAAAGATGGAGACAGGCTGTTCTCAAAGGTGTACAGTGAAAGGACAAGAGGCAGTAGACATAAAAGCTGCAACATAGGAAACTGGGTATAAAGGAAAACATTATCACCATGAAGATATTCAAATATTGGAGCAGATTTCCCAGAGAGGTTGTGGAATCTCCACCCTTGGAGATATTAAAAGCCCAATTGAATATAGCCCTGAGCACCTTATCTAGCTAAACATACTTTGAGATCTGACCTCCAGACGTCCCTTCCAACCTTAATTATTCTGACTCTCTGAATTCTACTAATACAATAAACAAGACAATTTCACAGGATCAAGCAATAATCTGCAACCATCCACCGCATTTTCTTGCTAACATGTTCTCTGCTGAAACCCATGCCAGCTACCACTCTTTCAGACTACATCTAGGTATGATTTGGAACAAAGCATAAGCCAGAAACTCTCTCGGCAGTATGGATGGGGCCAAACTTTTCTGAACAAAAAAGAGAAGGCATAATAGCCATGTATCAAGCTAGGCTGTGCCACTTTACCCTGGGACCAGAGAAAGGTCCCTGGTTTGTTTTATTTAGCTGTACGGATGTAGTCCCAGAGACAGATAAGGAAACAAGCTAAAGAACTAATAAACCATAAAATATTGTAGAATCATAGCAGAATCATGTAGTTGGCAAGAATAAGAAACAATGTCAATGAATGATTTAAACAGTATAATCATTAATAGAACAGAGATATCGAAAGTCTCACAGTTTAGAAATAGATCATGGTGCTTTTAGACTAAGTAATAGCTTGTATATCAAAACATGAAAAAGCTTGGGCTTTTCCCAAATAGATCATTACCTGCTCAGCAGTTTTGAGGTTTTTTAAAATACAGATGAGGTCTGGGGAAGTCCCGAGGAATGAAAACAAAAGGTCCAAAAGATGCTCATTCTCAGTGCAAATCAGTCTGTCAGCGCACAGCAGTTTATCTGTCCATCCAAACAGTAAGTCAAAATATTCAGTTATACTCCATACACCTGAACTTAATTAAAGATGATTCTGAAATTTCTTGGACAGACTCTATGATAAGTATTTACCAAAGCTAACTAACAAACTGTACATTATTACAACTGCTTTGTGTAAGCTCTACACCCATCACCAATAACCATACTCAATGGGAGAATGCTTGAACAAAATCTTTATATGCCAAGAGATGTTAGAAATGTAGGATTAAATTAAGAAAGATTTCTGAATCATTTTAGTAATCTAAAGTCACAAAATAGCCACTTTCAAGTTAACAGTATACAAGAAATGCAAAGAGAATCTTCTGTAAATTGTAGCTAACAAGCTTCAATAGGAATTCATCACTCTAAGATAAAGCATCTAGGATAATTCAGTTCCATCATAAATCTGATTAATTTCATCTGCAGGTGCGTTCAGTCTAAATCAGTACACAAAGGCACTGGAACTTTCAATAATTATATTGTTCTGCTTTCTGGTGCAGCATCTACAGTTTCATCAACTTTAAATCAGTTGAATACCTAAGATGTACATTTTATGAGTGCTTCTTTAGTCACACTTTTTTTCATATAACATTTTCATAGCAAGAAATTTAGTTTAATAAAACTGAAAAACAATTTCAAAGTGTAACTATTTCTGAATAGATTTCTAGTTATCTTTTTAATGCAATAGAAGTTCAGCAAAACCTTAAATAAACTCTTATTTGATTGCTATTAGTACTATGAGTTATGGGACTTCAAAAGAAGCCAGCAATAATTCTAGTGTAAACAATATATCATGTATTTTATACAAAGTGACTGAAGTCCATTTTAGATAAAGCGAAATCCTAGGAATTAAGTATAAGTCTGGTATCAAAGTGGATCATTTTGTTTCATACTAAATGGTATTCTTGCCCTATATATCCATATAAATGAATAAAAAATTATATTCTTACTAATACAACTTACAGCCGCCTTGATTTCAACATATATTTAACATGTTTAATAGAAATTACTTGATCAGTTGAATTTAAAGCATAGACAGGTTTGTATAAGAATCTGTAGTCTTTATTCTTTGTTAGCTGAGGCATTACAGGCTGAAAGAGTTGGGGCTGTTCAGCCTGGAGAAGAGGAGGCTCCGGGGTGACCTTATAGCAGTCTTCCAGTACCTCAAGGGGGCCTACAAGAAAGATGGGGAGAGGCTGTTCAGGAGGGCCAGTTGTGATAGGACAAGGGGTAATGGTTTTAAAATAGAGGGAGGTAGATTCAGGTTGGATATTAGGAAAAAATTTTTTACCATGAGAGTTGTAGAACACTGGAACAGGTTGCCCAGAGAGGTGGTGGATGCTCCATCCCTGGAGACGTTCAAGGCCCGGTTGGATGAGGCCCTGAGCAACCTGATCTAGTTGGAGATATCCCTGTTTGTTGCAGGGGGGTTGGACTAGATGACCTTTGAAGGTCCCTTCCAGCCCTAACCATTCTATGATTCTATGATTCTATGATTTCACTTAGGTGTAATTCAAGAGGACCAAAATAGGGAGTCTAGTCTATTTACATTATTTACAGAGACTCTCAGAAGTATGATTCAGAGCATATAAAGCACACCCATAAAGTGATCAATATGAATAAATCTTTGAAACAAAGATTATATAGAGTCTATTTATCTGAGTCTATTCAGGTCTTACTCTATTTAATAGAGAAGTCAACCAAGACTTTTGGAGAAGATCCAAAACAAGATAACAAGAGCTTCTGATAATCATACCTAGCTCTCCCTTACTCAAATGCAAAGTAGCATGATAAAAACCCATGAAGATTAGTTTAACTGAATTCCTTGCTTCCTATGATCATTATGCAATGACTAATCTTTGGGACAACTTGATTTTGTTTGCAATAGTTTGAGTCTTGAGAAATTGGTATGTTCTATAATAATTTGGACATTTACTTTGGCATCTGTTCATATTATCTGTAACAAAAAACAGTTTATCGCATCATGTCCTAGGCATGCAAATACAAATATTAACATATTTTAAAAGTTAATTGTTTTTCTTTAAATCATACCTTCAATTTATGAGTCTAATGCACTCTACCTGTAATAGCTTATATTACATTATGAGCGATATGTTAATGAATATTTTGAAAGTCTAAAAGACTGGAAAAAAATCATTAATATTTAGTTTTAATGTTATTTGTCTGTTTCTCCTAATCATTATTATCAATGACTTATCTTTAAATAATGTAGCTTCTACACCTATCAGGATTGAGCTTTTTTACTTAGGAACTAAAAGATTTAACTGCAACTTTAGGACAGTTTCAAGTAAATGGATTGACAAAACAGGCTAGAGACCATGTAGCAAAACAACATAGAAAATCAGGCTTGAATTTTAATCACAACATGTCACTGTGAAGGACAAATAATCTGAGTGGTTTTAGCAGTTCTGTCTATATTAAAAAGAAATCCAATTCCAGAAAATTGACAAAGCACCCAATAACATTAAATATTTGTTACACATTTTTACAGTTGAATCCTATGACCTACTCAAGCCAATAGAATGGGCATACTGCTAATGTGTTTATTCAACATTCAGTCTATGAATTTTAGTATGAAGAAGAAATAATATTTTCCTTGTTATAATCATTACTTTTATCTTGTGCTGCTAAATACTTCACCACAGTTAATTTTTTTTCTGGTGTTATGGTTTAGCCCAGCTGGCATCTCAGCTACCACAAGATCACTTACTCACTCCTTCCCCTCCGCGGGGAGGAGAGGAGAGGAAAAAAGTGTAACAAGCGGCTTGAGGGTTGAGATAAGAACAGAGAGGGATCACCCACCAACCACTGCCTCAGGCGAAACAAACTCGGGTTGGGGACAGACCTATTTAATTCGTTAACAGTTGCTTGATATGATAACAAGAAACAAAGTATGATCTTAAAAAAAACCCCACCTTCCCCAGCAGTGCAGGGGAATGGGGAATGGGAAGCGGTTGCAGGTCAGTTTGTCACACACTGTTTCTGCTGCTCCTTTCTTAAAGGAGGAGGACTGCTTACACTCTTTCACCTGCTGCAGTGAATCCCCTCCTCAATGGAAATAGTCCACAGACTTCTCCAATGTGAGTCCTTCCCACAGGATGCAATCCTTACCCATCAGAGTGCTCCAGTGTGGGCTTCTTCCCCACACACTCATGGCTTCTTAGGGTGCAGACACCCGCTCCTGTGTGGGGTCCTCCATGGACTGCAGATGCATCTCTGTTTCGTCATCAATCTCTAGCAGCATGGGGGTTCCTTCCCATGGACACAATCTACGAACTCCTTTGGGCACAGGCATCTGTGCTTCAGCGTAGGGTTCTCCACAGGCTGCGGGTGGGCCCCTGCCTCCCTCTCTCTCTTCACTGCAGGTCCAGCCCTGATTCGGGTTCCTTTGTCCTCTTCTTAAATAGGGTATTCGCAGAGACGCTGATTGGCTCAGCCCTGGCCAGAGGGGAGGAGGGTCCGACCTGGCCAGAAACCAGTCCAACTAGTTTCAGAGCTGGAGAAACTTCTCTGCAGCCCCTCTCATGTTACCAAAACCCTATCAGATAAACTCAGCACATCTGGTAAACAAAACTTTGGGAAAAATGTTGACTTGTTGAATTCAATGTCTTTTAAGTGAAAAAAATTAAACTGAAGCATTGAAACAACTTCATTTCGATGCCTCCAACAAAGTAATGCACAGATTTATTCACTGGATTCCTGATGGGCCTCTGTTAATTAAAAAATTATAAGGAAAACAAATAGAACTCTTTAAAATTAGCAACAGGTATAAATTTTAAAAGATACTGAATAACTGAAATAATTTGTCCATGTAAATGGAAACTACGCACTGGTATCAATCTAAACTAATATGCAAAAAAACCTAAAGATTACTTTTGTTAATAAAATTAAACAGGATTGCATTTGCTAGATGTCTGAAAAATGAATTTTATATGGTCTATGCAATGTGAAGTATTATTGTATGTAGTCAGAAATAACCCTGCTGAAAAGTAGAATCGTAGGATTTGATCTAGTGCTCAAAAATCGAGTGCTTAAAGTGAACCTGACTGTATGTTTCAAAATAATGTTATATGAGATGTTTGCATGCTGATTGTTTCTTGAGTTTCTAATACAGTATGTTCCTGAAGTCTAATAGAAGTTTCCTTTCTGCTCTCTGTATGTAAACAGTTGTGTATATACCAGCAGTAAAAAGTAGAGAAACATCCACTCTCTCTTCCTCCAAAATAAAGGTGCCATCCTGACTTTCACTTACAGCTGTAGAGGGAATACACACCAATTAAAATGGGTCTAACATCTACTAGCAAAACTGACCTGCCATAGTCTTCTGCAATAGATTTGCTCCCTATTTTATCTGAGTCATGTTTGCTCATTACCTGCGAAAAGTGAGATGGTATTATATTTTTATTTTAATTAGAATCATAGAATCGTAGAATGGCCCTCTTGTCCTACCACTATACGCCCTTATAAAAAGTAATCAGTAATGCAGACATAGTACAACTATAAAAAACGACCCATGTTTGATTATTGCTCATAAAGCAGCAAAAGAATCTCTCATTAAGGGCCTCTTCCCACCAACATTACCTATCTCATACGAGGTAAAATGAGAAAATCTATCTCTGAATTCAGTCAGTTATGATAAAAACAGAACTAAAGGACACCGTATTTTCAAATTGACTTTGAAACACAGCAGTTCTCCTAACATAGAATTATTTTAGCTTCTAATTGCTCAATTTAATTAGGAAATGAATTTTTGTCTCAATCCTAATTTCAGTAATTTTAATTTAGTTCATGTTCTGATTGAAAAAGGAAAATCAAATTATTGGGAAAATTCATAGAGCTATAAAAAGATTTGAATCTAAAATGACCCAATTCCTGACTGAAAAATAGTCAATTGAAATTCACCTTCTCCACTGGAAAACTGTGATTTTTAGTCATATTACATTTTCTCATAGTTTAAGTTTTCACATAAAATATTACCATTAAACCTACTTATTGCTCTGCATATTACTGTTCATGCATACGACATTGTCACCATACGCAGTTTTCAAAATCTTTCTAGAGTAATTTTTTGCAGGCTTTCATACTAACACACAGGTTGGGAGCTGTACAAATTCCAAATATGTGAGTACCCCTTCATACAGCTTGCAATGTAATAAAGAACTACATTCTATAGCCACTACTTACTACATATATGCTCAGAAGAGTAGTCCAGGTTTACTCACGCTACAAATGTGATAGCACCTTCTGTACTACTGTTTTCTAGCTGAACTTATGCTTACATTGAAATACACATTTATTTCCCTCAAATTTACAGTACTTCTTTTAGCATGCTGCTCAGGATTCCTCTGTTCAGAAAACAGTAGCTGTTTTTTTAACAGAATCTTTTCCTGAATATTCTCAGAGGCAGAGTATTCTCTTCAACCTGTGGCAAAAGTGTACAGCAGTAAATCTACTGAATATTTAACTGCAATTGCATTATCAACACTTTCAGCATTGCTTTCATTTGGAATTTTACACACTGAAAATGCATAAATAAATAATATTTACTTTCATGTATGCAACTGCTGAAATTGCAAATTCTTTCAAGTGACATATTTTTTAAAGGTTATTTCTACAGTATTCCTACACTTTTTTTAAGAGTTACAGAAATACACAAACTGAAGAGCTTTTTTTCTGTGAGTGATCTAATAATGTATCTCTTGCTATTCTGAATCAATATCTCAATTTTTTTGCCATAAATATGTGTGGTTATACCTGCATTTGTGCATGCGTATGCACACTTACGCAAAACAAATTCAGTTCGTATTTTTAACATGTCATCATCACAACTTTGTTTTGACTAGCAGAGGACAATGAACAGTAGTCTTTCGTCCACTGTTCAAACGCTTAATTTCCTTTTCAGTATTGTAATAAACACTTATCTGTAAAAACACAGAAGTTTTACTTTTCAAAAACACATGCCAGTGTGTAGGATTTGATAAAAAGGGTTTGCACACAAATGTTCATCAAACACACTGAGCAAAAACGATAAGAGGCAGAGAAATAAAAATTAAGTAGAAGGCTTTGTTTGAAAAGAGTCCTGCAATACTTACAGAAAATTACAGCAATGTTATTAATTAAATTAATAAAATGGAAACTCAACTAAATACATTCGAAGGAAAGTATCATTCAAAGTAAAGATGTAACATTCTAGCAATGCAAAATAATTTTTCTGATTGATCTCATACATATTGGTTCTCCAAGCAAAGAAAAATATGGATATAGCCCCACAGCTGTTTAGCTTATGATGAAGAAAAATAAACATCATAATTTTGTGTAAAAAATATACACTAAAAATGAATACGTTTTTAGATATTTATCATGCCCTCTAATTCATACTTAACATTCTTTATTTTTTATTTCACTTGTTTCTATTTTTTCCTCTTTGTCTATGGTTTTTGTTTCCATCTCTGAATTCTGTTAATCTCTTCAGCTCTTTTTTTTTCTGTTTGTATCTTCTATATCTGTCTATCCCATGCTTTCCTGAACGTTTGGTTTGCTATACTTTCCTCCTTCCTTATTCTCTCTCTCCTTTTAGGTTCTTTCCATTTCCTGGTAACTCAATCACATCTTTTCCAACTATACTGTCAAGTGTAATATACTGCTGTCTAGCCTTGCAGTTATTTCAGTATAGATTACTGTAGTAAAGATCATCTCAAAAAGAACCAGTGGCAAACTAGGTGTATATAAAATGGCAATGCAGAATCTCAACTGACCTTACACAATGGGTAGTCAAATGGAAGAAGTAAGCAGGTTGATGACAGCTTAATACACACAAAAGGCTAAAGTAGGAATCTAAACTGTAAAAGATGATAACGCTCATGCTGTTGTTCATAAAAGTAGGCAACTATCTTATAGATGTTGCTATGGTTTTTACATTTATCACCTGCAGTTAATTATGGAGCACTTGTACTTTAATGCTAAAGCCTGCGTGAACTTTCTAGTAAAATCTTTACTGCTACTTCATGAGCAGTATCTGTTCCGTGAATAAACAGATGACTTCACCTTTCTGTGCTGTCAATCTGGCACCTTTCACAAGCTTTGAATTCCCTTTAAAATACAAAAATAAAAGTTTCACTGTCAAAACAGGTTTGACCTGACAGATGAACTGAGTGAGAGATTTCAGAGATGGTGATAGTTCATTGCCCTTCAGCAATCTCTCTCTCATCTGTGCTGGAACTGAGAGACACTAGCATATTTAATCAGATGGTTTTACAAAAAAAAAAAAAAAGAAACTTAAAAGCCATCTCTTATCTCAATCTCTTCCAAATATAAATAAAGATAAGATAAAATAAAATACAATACTACATTATCCTGATTAGTACCTTTTCCTCTTTTTTCCCTATTTTTAAAGTATCTGCTACTCCATTTCTGACTTATGTGCTTGGGCACATATCAAGTATGGTATCACTAAGGAGATACTCAAAGCACAAAATAGCTTTTTTAAAGATTTTTTAGACAATACGAATATAATGTGATAGAATCATAAAACCTTGTTTTATTATTGTAACTATTATAAAAATTACTAAGATGTGAAAATGTACATGCATATAAAAGCCCTATTAATTAACCTAAATATCACATTAAATTAATGTAATAAATTAATTTAATGAATTTATGATTTAATGACTTAACATAATGATCATGAGTTAACACTAGATGAAATAAAAATTTTTCATATATGATCTTCTCTATTGGCTTTTTGAACTACACATGTGAAATGTTGTTTATTATTATTTTTAATGAGGAAATCTATATACTTTTAACGATCACTAATGTAATTTCTGATTTGCCTGAATAGTTTAGAATCAGTTCAGCTTTTTTCCAATGATAGGGCTTAAGGGTCAATAGAAAATGTATATACATCCAAAAATTTAGCACAACACGTTTTAACTCTGCCAGAAAAGAAGCACAAGAAAACCTGGGTGTTCTCTTGAGTTCACACTGAGCCACAGCCTGGTATTCGCCAGTCTGCTCTTTCTCTGCCATGATATTACCAGTCAAAACCAGAACAAACCAAACAAAAATTTGTATAATCTTACAGATGAGGGTTTCTGTTTTGACTCCACTGATTTGTCAGAGTATAAAGGAGTAGCAGAATCATAAACCCCTCTGGTAGAAATTCAATAACTATGAGAAAACTTCTTAAACTTTTTATTTAATCTTTCTTACCATGGAGTCACAAGGTCAGTTTAAAATATCTAGCTTATTTTACTTATATTCTAGCAAAACAACTTTAAAGACTTACTTCAAGAAAAAGCAGGAAGCAGTTTCATCCCAAGGGCTCTGCTCAACTCGTGTTCACATCACAGAGAGCAATAAATTTGACTTGACTTTACCTGATCAATAGGCATCTCTACTAGCACATATTTGCCATCTCATACTTCTACTCCTTGAATGTCTTCTCTTGGTTCACTCGCTTTAAAGATACTTGATGCTGAAATGTATAAAAAAAATTTGCTTTGAAATTCCATGTTTATCAATTTTTTAATAAAACTCAGTGTCTTCCTTTATTCTGAACTTTCAATTTTACAATATGAAATAGCATTTGAAAAATACCTTGTAACAAAGTAGTTCAATATCTTAGAATTGAGTGAATCATTTTCTCTGAATAACCTCCTCACCAAAAAACGAAGCTGAATTGAAAATATGCATTGAGTTTTACAAAAAAAAAACTTCAAAATTAGACATTGTTTATAAGCTTAAATGGAAGGTGGGGCACTCTCTCTGATTATATATAGAGATATATTTAAATATACATATATTTGTGGCAGGTTGACCTTGGCTGGCTGCCAAGACTGGCGTGGTTTCGGTCATCACCGCAATTATCTGGTTCCTTGTGAAACTCATTCTTCATCAGTTCAGGCAGGTCCTGCTGCGTTAGTCCCTACAACATACAATTTAAAGAATGAATTATTTACCTCCAAGCTTAAATATCCAGATCTTTCCATTATTTCACATTAGCCAACAAGTCTACTTGGGTGCTGTAGCACAGGAAAGACAAGAAATAGGCTTTCATCTTCCCAAGGGAGGAGCAACTGGCATTGCCTTTCCCAGCAACTTTCCAATGTACGTTACAGGAACCTTATCTCCTCCCACAGTACATAGAGGCTTTGCTTGAGCATGATGAGCACAGTTAGCCAATCCTCTGCTGTTAATCAGCTAAGTGGCTTCAACTAAATTTGCCTACCAGTATTTCCATGTCACAGCACCCAACACTCTCAGCAGTCTTTAGCAGTGTTCAATCTTTTCAGAGGTTTGCGGGTGATAGAGGATATTGTATTGTACATATTAAAAATTTCTATACATTCTGAAAACACATTAAAAACTGGAAGGAGGAAAAGAAACACTTCAAGAAAAATGGAAATCTGGGAAAATTAAGAATGACGAAATTATTATTGAAAGTATTTATGGAACATAAAATTTATGTTCTCTACCTTATAGTAACATCAGATGCTTCTGATGTTTGAATCATAGCTGTGCCATACAGTGTTATACTAGGTGTATTCCTTTCATTAAGGTATATTTAGAAAAAGGAGGTTATGTGTACTACTTCTGAGATCTATGGAGATCCAGCTGTATACCATATACAAAAAAATTATTTCTAGATTAAAAGCTTAGCATTAGAAGAAATTATCCCTGTATCTAAACATTATTTCTTATACAGGTTCATTAAACTGCAGTTAACGTTGTCCTAAAAAGAATTCACAGTTCTCCCTTATTCTGCCATCCCAAATACTTGGGTATTTGTATTAGGCAGAGAGTAGACTGAATAATAATCATTTCATAACACTTTATCTCAGAATTTATGTTGTCTTAAGTCATCACTTATATGTTATCTCGTGTTACCTTTAACAAATGCTGGATGTGAAGTCCTCTCAGGATTTGCCTTCTTGCTTTTTCCGTAAAAATCTATGTTGGATTTTTCATCTACTGTTTTCCTACTTTTAATGGATTTTCCTGGAGGTCTACTGGAGGGTTCCTTGGTGGTTGGCTTTGCTGACTAACGAAACATAAACAGAGAATGTCAAAATGGCGACGAAATAATTTTGATATATTTATAATTATGCCAAAAAAATTGTTTCCAATTGTGTTTAGTGTAATCGATACTTATGTTCAGATTTATTACATCTATAATCTCTTTTACTTTAGTTTCTTATTTTGATTTTGCAAAAGTGAGAAAGTAACTGCAGCTCTTCTGCACATATATATATATACATGTTACAGTGTAACATCAGCAACTGCAGCTAGAATGCACAGATTTCATTAGTAAATGTTGACCTATTTTAGTACTTTTAAAAATTTTAAGGGATCTTTATACAAAACTATTGTGCATGATGTGATCACAGTTGTTCTTATAATTTCAAAGAGCAAGCCATTAACAACCTGTCATTACTCCTCTTAAAATGCAGGTAATATACTGATTACATAATAGTTTTACATGCCATTCAGTTGAAAGTGATCTAGTTTAAAAGGACATCATAGCCAGTATGTTCCCAAACTCTCATTGTGGCCCTACTTCCCTCACCAGCAAGGGGTTATTCCCCTTCTTGGTTCCAGTTCCCACTTCTTGAACAATTTCAGGCCTTGCACAATAGTATATATCATGTAAACAATCCTGAATCCTTACAGCTTCCGTTTACTGTAAGGCTTGCTGTGACTGGACTTTGATTTATTTGTTGTTAAGAATTAAAGAGTTTTATCAGGCCAAGATTTCTATATCTAGTGTCTCAATGGACTACAAGTAGTCAAAGCTTGTGTGACATCATGGCAGTGTTATTTCTAGTATTATGGAACTGTCATATATAACAATATATCTGTCATATTACTAGCAGAAAACAAGAGAGAAAGAAAAAATTAAGAAAATGTCAATCACACAACATAAAAATCGATGGACATAAAAATCCCACTGAAGGTAAAATATAAACTAATTTTAGTCATGAAAAAATATTTTTATTTTTGTAATATGAGCTTTCACATGAAAAGAGATTTTTAAAAATGTAACTGTGAATTTAGGCAAGATTTAAAAAAAGAAGGTTTATAATAAAAGCCTATAAAATCATAAGTGGAACATAGATGGCATTCATCTTAATTCAAGAACAGCAGAATAGCCAATAAAATTACAACATTGATAGAAAGAAATGTGAATTTTATTACTTGACAGATACTCTCCATGTAGTTCTTACTGTCGAAACAACAAACATAATATCTCAGTAACATTTAGACAACAGTTACATTTATGCACAGTTACATTAACCTATAAACTATAAAATTTCTGAGATAAATCCAGCATAGAAATCAAACTTTGACTGACAACCTTAAAGGAAAAATTCCTTTATCAGTAGTATTGAGCTCCCTTCGCAATTGCTCAGCTCTGTGAGGGGAAGAGGCTCTCAGGCAGAAATACTCTATGGCCTCGTCACTGAACACTGAAGTGCACGCTGTGAGTTTAAACCCATCGAGCTAAGAAAAGATTATGCATTCAGAACTTCCATTCTCGAGGTAAGTCCTTAGAAAACTAAGTAGTTTATGAAACTTCTCTCTTCCATCTGTACCCCTTTCCCTGTGTTTTCTAAAAGAGGAGCATGGTCCAGTTCCCTATACCCAGACAGTAACGAGGACACAAACTCTGAAGGAAGTGTTAGACCATGGACCTCCATTTCTCAAAGGTGGCTGTTTCAAGGTTTTATGACAGCAGCTAACTCCAGGGAAGTAACAAGATTTCCAATATACTGTTTTATTGGCATTCTCTGCTAGCTGGTTTATGCAATACTCCATGATGTGTCAGCTATTGTAAGTTCGATTATGCAATGCCCAAAAACTTCCTTACATGTCCTTCTACAGGAATAGCTGCACTGATTACAATGGATAGTCTTTCACTCAAAAAAGGCAATTCTAATTAAACTGTAACAAAAACTGTCTAAGTTATTTGAGTCCACTCTGAATGAAATAAACCTTGGACAATAGTGCTAAGATGTTAACTTGTTCAGGAGTGCAAATCAGCAGCAGGAGTTGGCTGGAGGTAGTAGCCTCTTCAGTGGCGTTGCTACAGACAGAGAATGACTAATGCACTGACCTAGGTGTGTGTTTCGGCTTCAAAGTCAGGTCCAGATGTGTTCCCTGGCTGTTTCCCAGCTCCATGTCACCAGATGATCCAGACACAAGTAATCTCAAATATACATGTAGAATCATAGAATTGTGGAATGGCTTGGGTTAGAAGAGACCTTAAAGATCATCTAGTTCCAACTTCCCCTGCCACAGGCAGGGACACCTTACACTAGACCAGGTTGCTCAAAGCCTCATCCAACCTGGCCCTGAATACCGACAGGGATGGGGCATCCACAACTTCTCTGGGCAAGCTGTTCCAGTGTTTCACCACCGTCATTGTAAAAAATTTCTTCCTTATACCTAATCTAAACCTACCCTCTTTCGGTTTAGAGCCATTGTCCCAAGTTCCCTACAACTATCACTACAAAATAGTCACCTTATGAAAGGGGACTGCACACACTCAATTTAGAGGACAACCAAGTGATCAAGACATACAATGGATCACATGTATCCACTATTCAGATGCAGCATCTCAAGTCTAGCTCTTTTCAGTGAGCAAAGAAACTATAAGGAACAATTTTAGATTTAATTCCAACATACAGGCTCTCGAATTTGTTTCCTTTCTTGATTTGCATCTCAGTGTCTAAATGTCTTTCTAAGTTTGTGCCAGAAGTCTTTTCTATAAACTTCATGATATCCGTAGGAAAGCAGGAGACCAGGAATCTACAAACTTCATAATCAATGTTTTACCCATGACTTGCTCACCAATCTAACAAGAAATTTAAAAGTGGAAGAATCATCTTTGTCCCTAGCCTGAAACACTCTCTATGAATGGAATAAAAACATCTTTCTATCTTCTAAAAATTTATACTAAATCACATACTCTTCTAGTGCACATCAGAGAAGTAATAAATTCAACATGAGGAAACTAAGCACTGTGAGGAATTGGGCATAAGGATAAATGTGAAAATAATATGAAAAAAAAACAGTAAGATATTTTCAGGTTTAAAGCATATACATTTATTCTCATAAATATTTATATCCACACAATCTGAATTCAAGCATAAATTACAATAGATCCATTATCTTGCCAGTTATTATTGTAATGCTATAATATTTCACAGTTCTGAAAATATCTGAAACATACCCTAGTCACATCTTTAAAATGTATATTCAAAATTCAATTTTTAACTTCTCCTTGCATTTTTTTGCCTTAAATCTTTTGGAAGGTACTTATAATAATACTAAAAGGGAAATAATAAGTATTTTGTCAATTTTGAATGAAAAGTATTACGATGAAGGTCTATGCTATTTCTATTATTTTTAAACAAAAGTAACACTGCTAATAAAGTCTTCCTTCCACCCACTGAGCAGTTTCAGCAAGGAGAAAGTATTTATAACATAATAAGAGATTGTATTTAAATGGCAATTCTTTTATATGCTCTTTAATGGTTTACCTTCTGTATGAACCATTATCCCCTACAGATGGCACATACTAAGGAGCTACTAAGTGGTTGGTTTAATAAGTTAAGAAACAGATATATCAATTATATCAGAAAGATGTTAACCAATAGCCAGCCTGAAAGCAGTATGTCTTCATAGACTTCCTGCAAGAGTAAATCCCATTAGCTAGTATTTTCTGATTTCCTTAGGACTCAAAGCAGAAGAGGATATATTCAGATCATTCATTTGCAAGTTTGATGCTTTTAATCTTAACTATACGATACAAGACAAAATAATGAATTTTGATCTTCAGTGATAACATTAAATCCTGCTCATCACAATCTGAATTATTGCTGAACATTATAAAGTTGATGCAGTTATAAAATTATTATGTGCAGCTGTACAAGATTTGCTTCATTTCTTTCTCAATACCGTAATTTTTTGAGTAAAAGTCCTCCCACAAAACAGCCAGCATAATTTTACCCAAGTAGTGGCAGTAAAATACATGTCAACATGATGAAACTGTTGCCTTTTACAGTAAAGTTTTGAAGAAATCAAAGAAATTTCAATTAAATCAGCAGGGTGTCTTGTGAAGTACCTAGACACTGCTGTGAAGCATTTTCATAAAGTATTTAGACTCCGGTAAATGATGCAAAATCATCAAGTCACTTGATTTAGATCTCCGAAAGACTTCCAAATGGTAGTCACTTCTGGCTGATATAAGTCTTGTCCAAATTTACATTCCTTATGTACAAGTAAGAGGCTGAAGTGTTACAGTGCAAATCACCTTAAATTATCAATATTCAATAATTATGTAAATTAATTTCATAGACTCATAAACTAGATATCAGTTTTAAAAGAGATTCAACTGATACTTTCAGCAGTCCAATATAAATACTGTTACAATAAAAATCAGATTATTTATGCACTAGTCCTAAAACCAGAGGAATAAAATTATCTTACAAATAGTTTTAAATCCAACTCTAAGCACTACAAATCATAATTTATTTTATAGTTGTTCAATTCAAGCAAACACAAACAAATAGGTGCAGTCTACTTTTTATACTACAGGTATCTGTGTTTCATTTCATTAGTAATCACATTTTTTGTGGAACTAATTCTTCAGGAAGCTGTTTTTGGAATCAGAAGAACACGGTATTGTAATGGTATCATGAGTTGCTCATGCAGATACATTAAGACTGGGAAGATACATAAACAAAAGAATATATAAAATATGTTATGTTTGTCCTTTTTCCAGTAGTTTAAGCAGTTCACAAATTTGGAAATATATTTGTTATGTGATTCATTATTTGCAATATGACCAATTACAACATCTATAAAAGAGTGCTGTAAAAACAAACTTGACTTTCCAAAGAAAAAATATTAGGAGAGCTAGCAAGAATTATTACTAACAAATGGAAAATTTAGCAGTCTGAGCAAAAATGCCAAATATATCAAAATAAAAATGCAATCAAACTATAAAGGAAAAACATATGCCAACCACAAAGATGTCTGCTCTCAATAATTGTGAAAGCAGTAACAATATTACACCAAATCATACTACAGAGGGAATGCAACACCATCGAGGTAATAAAAAAAATACTGCAAAAGGCAAAAGCATGTTACCCTGCATAAAATAAAATATTACCTGCTGTGATTTAACCCAGCAGGCAGCTGAACACCACACAGCCACTCTCTCACTCCTCTCTGGTGGGATGGGGGAGAGAATTGGAAGGGTAAAAGTAAGGGTTGAGATGAAGACAGTTTAATAGGACAGGAAATGAAAGGAAAAGAAGAAGAAGAAGAAGAAGAAGAAGAAGAAGAAGAAGAAGAAGAAGAAGAAGGAAAAGAATATACAAAATAAGTGATGCACGATGCAATTACTCACCACCCGTTGACTGATGCCCAGCCAGTTCCTGAGCAGTGGCTCCCTGGCTACCTTTCCCCTTAGTTTACATACTGAGCATGATGTCATATGGTACTGAATATCCCTTTGTCCAGTTTGCATCAGCTGTCCTGGCCGTGCCCCCTCCCAGTTTCTTCTGTACCCTCAGCCCCCTCACTGGCAGGGCAGTATGAGAAGCTGACAAGTCCTCGACTTAGTGTAAACACTGCTCAGCAACAACTAAAACATCAGTATGTTATCGACGTTATTCTCATCCTAAATCCAAAACACAGTACTATACCAACGACTAGGTTCCACTCAATTCCAGGTGTCCGGGAGGTCCACCGAAGTGAAAGCAAACTGTGGCCTGTAGTCTGTGGCCAGAGTGATTGAGAAAAATGCATTAGCGATATCAATTGTGGCATACCACTTGGCTGCCTTTGAATCAGGCCGGTATTGAAGTTCTGGCATGTCCAGCACAGCAGCACTCAGCAACAGCATAGAGTGATTGATCATTCAGGCCATGATAGTCTACTGTTAGTCTCCACTCTCCATGAGACTTGTGCACTGGCCATATGGGACTGTTAAAGGATGAGGGAGACTTGATGATCATTCCTTGGCTCTCCAGTTGATGAATCAGCTTATGGATGGGAATCAGGGAGTCTCGGTGTGATATTGCTGCCAGTGCACTGTTGTGGTAGCGATTGGCACCTGTTGTTCTTTGACCTTCAGTAACCCTATAACAGAAGGGTCCTCTGAGAGACTGGGCAAGGTAGACAGCTGTTTAATTTCCTCTGTCTCCAAGGCAGCTATACCAAAAGCCCACCAATAGTCTTTCGGGTCCCTGAAGTACTTTCTCCTGAGGTAGTCTATACCAAGGATGTATAGGAACTCTGAATTAGTCACAGTGGGATGCTTTTGCCACTCATTCCCAGTTAGGCTCACTTCGGCCTCCAATATAGTTAGCTACTGGGACGCCCCTATCATTCCAGAAATACAGATAGGTTCTGCCCCTCTATAGTTCAATGGCAATTAGGTACACTGTACACCAGTGTCCACTAGAACCTTATACTCCTGTGGGTCTGATGTGTCAGGCCATTGAATCCAAACGGTACTAAAATCCCAGCTGCCCACTTCCTCCATGTGGCTGGCAGAAAGGTAGTGGCACATTGGAATGCGATTTCCTCAATATATCATAACCATAAGCCTTAATAGTTTAGAAAAATATCATAATAAAAGACCTCAATAGGAAATACAACAGGCAAACCAAGTACTTTTGAAGAACCAGCAGCCAGCCTGCTCTGAAGGCTGCTCTGTAATGATCTGTCAAAAACACAATTAAGTGCAGTCAAGTCTGATCCAAGAAATCTGTTATGTTTATTAGATTTATTCCTGTTTGACTGGTATCACATATTTTTCTTTATTTGGATTCCTTTTGCTTTATTTTATTTGAAGTCACAGAAACTCTAAACTGGATTTATCAGTGCTGGCAGTCCAATGTATGGGTTATGGAAGAAGATCCTCCAGTCTGTCTCCCAATTTGTTTTAGCTCCTACAACAAGTGTAGGGTCACCTACCTACTAGATATCCAGTATGGATACGTAATATGACAGTGAAGGCAGACACTAGGTAAGTCAGTGTCTTTCTGTTCCTTTGGACTATCTTTTAAACTCAAGCTATTCTCCCAAAAATTTTTGTTCACCTTCTTTCATGCTATCTCCCAGAAGTAAATTTTGCAATAGCCAGTGCTAGTTTGGTTCCTCTTGAAGGAAGAGTGACAGTGGTTTGTAATTGTCAGGTGCTGCAGTTAGTTAAGGTTGTTTGCAAATCCTAGTTAATGTAAACAAGTAATTACAGTCACTTCTCAATCTCTCATCCTTGAGAAACTAACAATTTCTGAACAATCTGAACCCTTTTGTGTAGCTTAAAAAGTTAATGCTTTAGGAAAAAAAATTAATTATTTAGTGTTTTGACAGTTGCACCACAAGTGAATAAGGATAACTTTCTCAACAAGTATAAGCCACGGTTGTCCTCTCTCATGTCACATTAACAAGCTTTCAAAGGCTAACTAGTGAGTGTTCCTGTTCCTGTTCCAGACCTACTCCCACCCTGATACTTACAAAAAGGACACATGCCAGGCTAATGGAAACACCAATACTGGACCTCTCCATTCACTGTCTCAAAGATGACTTCATTCATGAAGAATCTACAGCAGATAGATCCTGATGAGGCATTATAGTTCATTTTACAAGGATAAGACGCCTCTTCACTCAAACTACATTCTTGCAAAAGGAGATCTCTGCTTTTGCCTTTAGAATGCATCTCTTCAAGCAAAAGATGCTGCATTCTCTAGATGGTGAAACAAAACTAGGTCGTCCTTTATTATTTTCTATTATTTTGTAAATGAGAAATTAATAATAGTAATCATTCCATTTTCATTCCAAGTTTGCAAGAGGATTATTCTTTAAACATTCTCCTGTTACAAAATCACTACTCTTACAATACAAAGGGAATCTAGAACAGATAGCTGTTACAGTGGCCTCCATTACACTTATCAAAGATACCTGCTTTGGAAAATACAGAAAGACTCATTTGTTCAGAAAATTAATCCCTCTATTCTCTTTCAATATCACATGCTCCACTTGGAATATTAGACTTTTATTCTAATTATCAAAAGCCAAGAAGCCTCAGCAGTTGTTTTTGAACACACAAAATAGTGATCTCATGTGAATCATCGACGAATAAAAAAGGGTCACATAACAAGTTAAACTATGTTTTTAGGAAGACTGTTTGCCTACAAGATTTTCACTACTTGACCTCTCTTTCCATCAAGTAAAATGACTAGTGAAAAGGAAGGTGCAATGCCTGTCATATCTGTAATGTCTGAGGCATCACAAAGATCACAGATATGTACATATTTAATTGTAGCAAAAGTCACTTTCCAGATTTGCATATAAGCAGCAGCCATAAACAACATGCAAACAGTTCTGCAAAGCAACCATAATTGCTATTGTATACAAACGTCTTTATTAGACAAGGAGTGAAAAGTTTTACTGGAAGTATCTATCAAGTCAGAAATCCTGAATGAATGTCTGGGCAGATCTTCAAGCATTCATCTCACTACTGTCATTGAATCATAGAATAATTTGCCAGAACCTCTGGCGTTCATCTAGTCCAATTCCCTCCTCAAAGAAGAGTCAAAACACAGCAGGTGCTCAGGACCCTGTCCAACTGAGTTTTTAATATCTCCAAGGATGAAAATGCCACAGCCTTTCAGGGAATCTACTCCAGTGTTTGGCCACAATTAAGGTAAAAAAAATTCCCAACATCTAATCAGAATTTTTTATGTTGCGATTTGTGTCTGTTACTTCTTCACTGCGAACCTCTGTTAACAATCAGGATCCATCTTCTCTCTTATTAAGTAATTAAATAGCAATGATGTCACCTCTAAGCTTTCTTTTTTTAAGGATGAACAAACCCACTTGTCACAGCCTCTTTTTGGCTGTGACATCATGAACTCCAACCCCCAAATCATAATGTGGTAATAAACTGAGCTCTCTCTCCAGTCCTCAGAAAAGGTAATCTGGGCAAGATATATTTACTTACTCATTCTTAGAAAGCACTATTTGATAATCATGTGCTATTGACTTTAACTCAAGAACCCAAATGGGAACAAGAGGATTTGTGAAAATCCTGCTTCCTGTCAGTGTAGCAGAAAAAAAAGCTCATTTATTACCTATCTTATGACAAATATTCACCCTAAGACTAAAGAATGAACACTAGCAGCGAAAACAAAATTTTCAAATTAAAATAATGTATCAGTTTATGTAGTAAATTATGACGTTGATACAGCAATTGAACTAAAAGCTTTAAGAACAGTGAGCTAGTTATCAAGTACTTAATAACCGTCTTGTCCACCAGAAGAAATATATAAGGGTCCCTTCTTTACAAAAGACCTAGCATTTGGTTCTCCATCTTACTAGTGTAACTCCCTCCAAAAATAATATGAATTGCAAATGAAATACATTCATTGGCTGCACAGTGAGACACTGTAAACTGTGGAGGATTGCTTTAGATTTAAATTATGTCAAGGAACTTTTAAGAAAGTGCCTAAGAACAAAAGTGATCTCAGTAGTTACATTATCAATTGTAAACAATATTTGGTATATTTTGATTAATTAATTTTCCAGTTTGACAGTACTACTAAATTTGACCCATCAAAACCAAAAAAGAGGTAAGAATCAAACCCTGAAAGAAAAAGAAGAAATGCTGTTAAAACTAAAGACAGTATTGTTACCAGAAAAAATGGGGACAAGAACACCCATTAATAAATTTAGGCTGGAAATCATTTTTTTAACCACTAGATTAATGAATTTCTGGAATGAAAGGAGCAGAACAAAAAGCAATACATTTTTCTTAAAATTAAGCTTGATCATTTCACAGGAAGGATTCCTATGAATTGGTTTTATATGACAGTAGAGAACTGGTAACACTTGTCAGCATCAGTCAGCAGCTGAACATCTTCCCGCTTGCTTTGGCTCAGATGAGAAGCCCATTCCTGAAAGTTTTGTTGAACACAGAGAAAAAGTAGTATCTCATCAGGCTTCTGCTCATGCACCCTATTCCATCTTACCAATATAACAAATACTTAATTAAAGACTTAAATAAAGTAATTATTTTGTTAATAAAACATTTTTAATAATAGATATGGAAAGTTAGTACACTGCAATGTTCCTTCCAACAGTATTTTCATAAGAGTTTCCGCTTTAGAAAAGATACTCCATAACTGAAGAACTTCATATGCTTGGTTCAATTAAATGTAAGTTTTAGAAGTAGTGGTTTGAACCACTAAAATAGTCACATGTCCTTTTGAAGAAAGCCTAGCAGGCCTACATCCGTGCAGGACCTTACTAAAGAGTGTCAGATGGTTCATAAATTTTGGAGGCACAAAAAAGTTTTACTCAATAGATGTGTCTGCTCAATATACAGGGATCATAGAATCATAGAATCATAGAATGGTTAGGGCTGGAAGGGACCTTCAAAGGTCATCTAGTCCAACCCCCCTGCAAGGAACAGGGATAAAAAAACAGAAAAGATACAAGACAGCAACCATAGAAAACTCTGAAATACTATGGTGTACAGCATTGGAATTTGCAGATCTGAAGGCGAGTTTCATCAGACTGGGACACAACTATCTCTCTCTGTTCATAGTATCATATTGAAAGAATCATGTGACTGAAATTAGATTTAGCACAGGTAAGAAAAATAGGCATTTTGACAGAGGTAAATTGCTTCACTATGGCTTCACTTTCTGCCAAATGCCCTGCCCACAAATTTTCAGAACTATTTCCAAATTCAGGATTCTAAAGGAAGCACTATTTGTGTAGCAGTGAACAGAAATATTTCACTTTACCTTCAACTGGGCAAAAGATTTAGTATTTTCATTTAAAATCTCGTATTTAAACAATTATCCAAGTATCTGGCTAGATCAGTATAATATCTATATACAGTAGTTTTTCCACAATCATTCAGAAACCTTGACTAGAACAGAACATACCAGCTTATCTTTCGTTAAACAAACATATTATATCTGTGACTCCCTATTCTGTGATGCATGGCAATTCAATTCCAGACAATTCAAGATGATAAGCACTTTCACATAGGATAAATTTAACATTACTACTACCCAATTACAGGATTTGTATAAAAAACAAGCAGCTTCAGGAATTGCTAATGGAATTTCACAAACAGCAGAAAGCAGATTATTCATTTATCAGCTACACTGAAGTCCAACATTACATACAGATACATGAATTAATCAGCGTATTTTTTTCATATCAGACATTGTCTATATGCTAGTTTTACAAGAGGTTGAAAGACAGTTCCATCTCCTAAGTTACCAAATATATGAATATGGGGAATTTCCTGTTTGGCGATATTGGAATTACTCATCATTAAGAATTGGATAATTTATAAATAGAATGCATTCTGATTGTATATTTCTTGTTTTAAATAGCTGAAGTTATCACTTAACTGATTTCACTACAGCTAGAAACATGCTCACAGTATTGACTACATAATTTCCCTCTGAGGAAATAACCAAGGCCTTCATCAACAAACAAAATACATGCATATTACTCATAAGTCCAATATCAAAACCGAATGACTTAGTTCTTTTTACAAGTTCCAGTACAGTAACACAACTCAAAAATTCTAAAGAAAAACATTAAACTAATGAAGACCTAAAGAAAGAATGTCATATGGTGACATAATGATGTCTCAAACAATTGCCAAAATATAAACCATTACAAAGGTAAGCTACAAAGAAAAAACATGCATGAGGACAAACAGAAATAGCCTAAATATTTCTCAATGAAGCATCAACTGACTACCATGATATGAGAGCATTACAACAGACAAAAGAATTAAATTTGGTGTTTAACATCCAAACTACACAGTCATTCCCAAAGGTGGCTGCTCTAGGATGTACCTAACCATCCAAATAAATTCTGCAGCAAGTAGACTCTTTTGCTGTTCCTGTCAACAACTAATGCATTTTGATTGCAGACAGTAAAAAAAAATAATATTCATTGGTCTGTCATCTGTATTGGATCTGTGCTTCTTTCTTTGTATAACAAAATTGCATACCCTAAGATCAATTCTTCTGCACTTAAATTTAAATAAAAAATAAAAAATGAATCAGTCACTTATGCATTACTGAGAAGAAGTTTTATAAGAATATACCAACTGAAAATATCTTTTATTGCATCAAACCTACATCAAGTCTTTCACGCTCATTAGTTAATTTAAACGAGCAATCAGAAGTCATGCACTGTCAGTTAATTAGCCATTAAAAATAATAATCGAGGAACTGTGTGTGAAGTAAAAAAATTAAAATGAAGCTGCAAAAATAAGAGAGGTTAAAAGGAAAAGCGACATTCTGGCCAATATAATTTAAACAGTTCTGCAATAAGGGTAAAAATTATTGGTCCTTTTGTTTTCTTCATACCATGACCAAAACTCAATACAAAAATAGCAATAGTAAAGGCCTTTTGAAAACGCACAAGTAGTAGCAATCCAATACTTCAGATATATTTTCATAATCGGTTCAGTCTAGTCAACAACACACAGTAGCAGTATCTCATCATAAGTGCTAATTACAGTAACTTTTAAGACTCTAAAACAGTCATTCACCACAAATTAGAAATAATAATGCTTAAAATGATAACAAAGAAAGAACAGCATGTACATCAAAAGTTAAATTATAACCAAAGATGGGAACTTTTCAATAAAATTAATGTCACTGTTGTAGTATGTAAGAAATAGAAGACAGACAGAGGAAAACAGTAAAAATCCTAAATTTCATATCTTCTAAGTGTTTTCACTCTGAACCTGTGCATTCTAAGAAAATACCAACAAAGTTACCAGTGAACTATGTGTTTAAATGTTTTAATTTGCAGCAGAAGCCGACATTCGTCTCTCATGATTTTATATGCCTCTTCCATGCTCAGCAATAAAATTTGGAAAGGAGAATTTCCAGTGTAGCAGTTGCTTGGGGACTGGTTGGGCATAGATTTGCTGGTGGCAAGTGAACGATTTTGTGTCACTTGGGGATTTTTTTGTTGTTTAGAGTGGATGCATATTAAACTGTCTTTATCTCAACCCACAAGTTGTGGGGTTTTTTACTCACTTTTGCCCATCTGGCTGTCCAAAGCAGACATATTGGAAATGGCAGAGGAAAAACACTCAGTGGCTTTAGAGGTAACCTGGTAGGAGCAACATCCCACACACCACACCCCTCACACCCCAATTTTATACCTTAGGGTAGGATTTGTTCCTCCTTCCATCAATATTCTCACAGGAGGGTAGGAAAATAGTTTGTACCTACATATATCCTCACTGAAACGATGCCCCACAACATTGACCTATGCAGAGAGGCAAGCATCTGATGTGCAGGCTCCAAGGCCATAGTTTAATAAAGATGGACTCTCTCTGAAAAGCAACACAAACATTCAGCAAGATCACATTTCTTACAGGAACTCTGTAGATGTCAACTAACGGTATATCTCTCTGATTGTCTTGAGTTATGATTGGATGAGCCCTAATCAAAAGAGGGTGGTCTTAGCTATCCAAAAACACATCTCACAGCCAATTATTCAGCAACAAAAAATCCTTTTGGTCCTTTGACAACAGATATGTACAAACGATCTCTTTAAAAGAACTTCTGTCAATATAAAAGGATAAAGCAGGTCCAACAATCAGGATGCACTAAGCAAGTTTAACTGTCAATCTAATTTGTATGACTTTTGGAAAAATACTGTTGAGTTAGTTTTTCAATTTAAGTGAAACTGATACTACCTGCATGAAAACTTAGCACAAGTTCTAAGAGTAACAGTTTTTTTAAATAAGAAAAAAAAAAAAAGAGAGAGAGAGAATAACAGTTCAGATGTCAGAATTTGAACCTTCCTTGGTCTCCTAGCTAAAGTAAATGCTATCAAACAATAGAAAGAACACATTTTCTAGGGTTTCCCCATTAAGAAAATTACCACTCAATTTAAATCCTATTATGGTACCAGATATTTAACTAGGAGAAAGAGTCTTGTAATATTTGTCATAAGCCTATCGGTTGCAGAATACAAGACTACACAAAAACTTATACAATGAGGAAGCTGAATAAAATTACCATTGGATTAATTCTGTCTAAACTAAGAAAAATCTTCAGATCCAATAAACAAGGTAGCATGACAAGGAGACAAGTTAATCACTGTGCATCCTAAGTGTCATATCCGTACATATATATATTGGTAGCAGTAGTAGTAAGTTGTTCTTATCTCAACCCACAGGTCTCTTTTCTTTTTCTTCTTTAATTCCTTTCATCATCCCCAGGGAGTGGGGGAGGGTCAGAGAGTGGCTGTGAGGAGTTTAGTTACCGGATCGGCCTAAACCACGACACTAAGAAAAACTATGAACCTTGACTATCTAGACTGAATGCTGTCATTTGTAAGGATCTATCTAATCACAGAAGATCCATCTTCTTTTAACTTTCAGAGCCATCCAACAGTGAAGCCACAATATGGAAAGAACAGAGATTTCAGTTCTGAAACTGGCTCACAAGTATTGTCTAGCTTCTATAAAATCAACTGCCTTCAAAGTTAAGGCAAGCCACTGTTGATTCTAATGGCTTCTGTGTGGACCAACATGGGATTAAATTGCTCTGGCATCCTTTTGTAAGGGTGGTCAGTGTTTACCTCAACTCCCAAGTCCTCTTGCAGCATAGACAGTTAAATGGAAGGATCTGGCAGAAACATCATGACAAGAAGCCTCTTGAAAGTCCACAGATGTAAATTAGTTTCTCTTATGAAGCCATGTTATTTTGAAAAGCATGCACATTTCTAAAATCAAGAATTGGACTCCAAGTTTGATGCTTCTATATCCAGAAAGTAACTGTTGTACAACCTGCTTCCTGTAAAATCAGTTATGGAAACTTCCTCTGGAATAAGGTCTTTTTGATCTATTCATCTGGAGGTGGACTTGCAGGAGTCTAGAGTCCATGTGTGGGAGTCAAAAGTACCGTAATAACAGGCAAGGGGAATTTTAAGGGTAATGAAAGTAGACAATGACTGTAACAGGCTGTGTTGGCTTTGAAGGTCTCAGAAGAAACTCCAGAATTTACCTACAATCACACATACAAGTTTCAAGCTGCCTAAACACTGGCATCTTTCAGATGCCTATGGAGTCTGAGACACACAGCAAAGGGGTACAGGACTTCTGGAGCCTCGTGTCATTCTGGAACAGGAGCTGGAGGACAGGTAGGATACACTATAGGATTTCAAACAGCAGTAAATGTCTATAAGAATCTTATCTCAGCAGCCTATACTGGCAGCAATAACAAACTGTTCTGATAAAATATTCAAGATGTGAAAAGATGTCTCAGTAGCAAAGAAATAAAGATGAAAGTTTTACACAACGGAAAACACAGAAAAGCAGCTTGATTCAGGCGGCTGACTGAGGGGAACTGAAAGGGAAGTATATGCCATGCTTCTTTTATAGCAGCATAAACCCCAGGAGCAGGACGAATGTTTGGAGGATGTTCAAACTGTACTCGCCACTGCCTGTGTATAAGGAAATCATGGCAAGAAACACAGATGGACTAAAACTGCTTGCACCTAAGAGGGAATGGTGGATGACTGAGACAAGGCACTTTGAGGAGGTGCCAGGGCTTGAGCACAAACTCAACATGAGCCACAGAAAAAAATCGTTGTGATCCAGCTGTGATGTTGAGAATAAAAGATGGGAGCTGGACTGCATATACTTATTTTTTACACTATATGTGTAAACATATGGAGGAGATGGAGAAGAAATGCATTTCCACAGTGGCTACTGTGGTTGAAAGTGCCAACAATTACACTTATGTAGATTATCTCAAAAGAGAAATACATTTTCTGAGGCCAATAGAAGATAATGTACTATAAACTTTGGTGGTTTTTTAATGTTTTACAAAACTGTGATTCAAAAAGCAAAAGGAATATGTTAACATGGTTGTAAAAATCAGGTTCCAAACTACAGAAATAGTTTAACAGGAAAGCCTACTCAGTCTGTAAGGCCTTGAACAGCAGGTTCTATGTAAAGCAAGAGAGGGAGCACAATATTTAAAGAATAAAACATGCTGAATTTATGAAATAGTTTCTACAAATAGGAAAGTGAAATATTCTGTGGTAAATAATGTGCTGTTTTGCAGTCTGCAGTTCTGAACTCTTGAAATATTGTTATCAATATGGAAGTAGAAAACATATCAATTTCTAAATAAGCATAGACCCTGAGAGATATATGGGAAAACAACTTCACAAAGTTCAGTGCAACGTTATTTTTTATATGTAGCTTTCAGGAACATTCCTGCTGCCAGATAAACACTTTCAACATATGGATAGATCTGGATGGAACAGTTGCTTAGAGAGACTGAATAATGAGTCATTCTGAAGTTAAGACAAGTGAGAAGGACTTTTCTAATCCTTGTAAGATTTTTGTATTGCATTGGCTTTCCCAAAGAGGAATCTCTGAAGTGTAAATATTCTGATCCTTCAATAATTAGAGAAAGGATCCTAAACATAAAGGAAAATATATTTTATAATCTCTGACTTAGATGGAAGATTCCTAAGCACAAGAGAAATAAACTCCGATTAACGTCCTAGGAAATAAAAAGCTTTATCAAAATAGGTAGAACTTGTTTCTTTTGTTATACTTTATTTCTCTGCCAATAAACTACAAGCTTACCATGTGACACCCTATTTTTTGTTTACAAATTGAACATGACCAAAACTGAATAATAATTAGTAGAAACAGTTGATTCAAGAAGAATGCTGGCTGAACTCATATCATCTGGCTATTCAAATATACTTTTAAGTCCTGTTTCACACTTGAAACATCAGCTAATCTTGTCTTTACTAATTAACACTTGCCAATTTTATTTTGTTGATCTATCCTCTGCATCTGTGACAACCTCTTCATTGATTTCTATAGCCTTGTTCATTAATTGTTGCATTAAAGGTGTAGTTTACTAGGACATCCATTTCTTAAAGTCAAACATGGCCTACAACAATGTTCTGGAAAATCAGACCAACTAATAGTAGTTAGCATCAAGGTTTAACAGTAACTTAAATACTGTTAAACCTTGATACACAAGGTCATGTCCTCTTGCTCAGCACGATACGATCGCATATTAGTTGAACTCATGGTTCCAGCTGACTGAAAACATGAACTTAGTTAATGTGTGATTGACTACAGTGAGGCCACATGCATAGGAGAATATTAAATATACATTTTAAGGAGTGTTAACTTAGAAGCTTGAAAAAATCCTGTTTTTGATAATGGGTCATTCTTCATATGTTCCATATATAATCAAACAGCGGAACATTGTCATCTGATGTGAGCTATGCAAATGATCTATTAATAGAGTGATGAACTGCCAGATGGAGCAATTTTAGTGGCCATATTAAATTGTTGATATTTTCTCTTACCTGTGAAGAACTCCTAAATGAAGAAAAATTCTTTCATTAGGTAGGACAAGCTTTTTGGAGCAAACCTCAACATGAGAAATTTTATAGGTGACTTCATGATCTCTGAATTGGGGAAAACACTGCCAAGAGGCAAAGACGGTATTTTTCTTTAGTAAAGAAAGTAATAAAAATCAAAAAGACAAAACATATTAATTTGACAAAATTATATAACCTGGATTATTAGTAGTACTGGCACTTAGATTTCAATAGTTCATTTTTAATGTTAGTCTATTTCATTAAACTTTAAAACTCATCCATAAAAATCCAGGATTATATCCTTAATATGCCTGTCTGACAGGACAGATGAGTCAACAGTGAAATACATTGTCCCTCAGACTTCAGCTATATTCTCTTCATGTTGTCCAAAGAAGTTCTCATGATTCCTAGCAGAAATAAGGTATAGTTCATTAAAAAAGTCGGCAAATAAACTGTTTTCTTCATTGCAGTCCATATTAGATGTGTCCAGTTCTTCACTACTCAGTACAACAGAGACATGGGCATACTGGAGCAAGGCTAGCAAAGGGCCACAAAGATGAGGAAGTCATTGGAGTATATATATGATTGGGATGAGAAGCCAAAGTAACTGTTCAGTGTGGAGAAATGAAGGCTCAGGGAGATCTTACCTGTATAAATTCCTGATGGAAGGAGTGAAATAAACAAACTCTTTGCACTGGTATCTAGTCACAGGACAATGGGTACAAACTGAAAGACAGGAAATTCTACTCAAGCATAAGAAAAAATTATTTTCACAGTGAGAGTGGTCAGATACTGGAACTGGTTGCACAAACAGATTACAGTCTCCATCCTTGGAGATATTCAGAACCTGACTGGGTATGGTGCTGAGCAACCTGCTCTACTTGATCCATTTGTAAGTAGGGGTTTGGACTGGATGACCTCTGGAGGTTCCCTCTAATCTCAACAATTCTGTGATTCTATGTGATTTTATATCAATGGTAGATTCTCTAAACCCATGTTTTATTTTCCAATTTTTCTTTTTCCATATTCATTATTTTTCTCTTCTTTCTTCTACTCTTTCTTTCCCTTTCAACATAAACTTTTCTCCCAAATCCAGATTCCACTAAATCAACAGAAAAATACTTGGATTGTTTTCATCTTCTAGAATACTACGATCTCCTTTCCAACAATTGCGTTTTCTCATTAAAAAAAAAAAAAAAAAAAAAAAAAAACAACAAACCACAAACCACAAAAACAAAGCTGGGAAAGCCACATTCCTCATCCCTAGCATTACACATCCTTTCTCTTTGAAACTCCTCACTTCCCATTACTCCACAAGTTTAGGTTTCCTTTATACTTTTTGAAGAATATCCATAACTCACAATCCATTCAAACATTAAAATACTTCCCTTTCCTACATCACTAATGACACCAATCTCAATAGTTAATTTTCATTCATTTTTCATTAATTTACACTCATTAAATGTTTTCACTTTTTTGATATTGCAGTTCAGCTGAAAATTCCTTGCAGTTTCACCTATTACATTCTTACTTATAACTTCCTAATAATCTTTTCTATTTTAGCAAACTTACACAATAAACCTACGTATTTACGTCACATGTAAACATTTTCCGCTATTTTGTACTATTTATAATTATTATCAAGAGTTCAGCCTTATATCCAACCTCTCACCCAAAACAATGATGAAGCTTAGAAACTAATCTGACCAGTAAGAAAGTTCATTGAAGTATCTTATCTTATACTATGAGTCCAGCATTTTGAGAGCAGGTTGCCTTGTTTTGTAACATAAAAAAGGAATTGCACAGAAGGCAGCTATTACAAATTTATAGAATGGTTAGGGCTGGAAGGGACCTTCAAAGGTCATCTAGTCCAACCCCCCTGCAACAAACAGGGATATCTCCAACTAGATCAGGTTGCTCAGGGCCTTGTCCAACCTGGCCTTGAACATCTCCAGGGATGGAGCATCCACCACCTCTCTGGGCAACCTGTTCCAGTGTTCTACCACTCTCATAGTAAAAAATTTTTTCCTAATATCCAACCTGAACCTACCTCCCTCTATTTTAAAACCATTACCCCTTGTCCTATCATAACTGGCCCTCCTGAACAGCCTCTCCCCATCTTTCCTGTAGGCCCCCTTGAGGTACTGGAAGACCGCTATAAGGTCACCCCGGAGCCTCCTCTTCTCCAGGCTGAACAGCCCCAACTCTTTCAGCCTGTCCTCCTAGGAAAGGTGCTCCAGCCCTCTTATCATCTTCGTGGCCCTCCTCTGGACCCTCTCCAACTGGTCCATGTCCTTCTTATGTTGGGGGCTCCAGAACTGGACGCAGTACTCCAAGTGAGGTCTCACAAGGGCAGAGTAGAGGGGGAGAATCACCTCCCTCGACCTGCTGGCCACACTCCTCTTGATGCAGCCCAGGACGCGGTTGGCCTTCTGGGCCGCAAGAGCACATTGCCGGCTCATATTGAGCTTCTCGTCCACCAGTACTCCCAAGTCCTTCTCCTCAGGGCTGCTCTCGATCCAATCACCACCCAGTCTGTATTTATGCCTGGGATTGCCACGACCCAGATGTAGGACCTTGCATTTGGCCTGGTTAAACTTCATGAGGTTGGTACGGGCCCACCTCTCCAGCCTGTCAAGGTCCCTCTGGATGGCATCCCTCCCTTCCAGCGTGTCAACGGCACCACACAGCTTGGTGTCATCGGCGAACTTGCTGAGGGTGCACTCCATGCCACTGTCCACGTCACCGACAAAGATGTTGAAGAGGGTCGGGCCCAACACGGACCCCTGAGGGACGCCACTCGTGACTGGTCTCCACTTGGACATTGAGCCGTTGACCACTACTCTCTGAGTGCGGCCATTGAGCCAATTCCTTATCCACCGAGTGGTCCATCCATCAAACCCATGACTCTCTAATTTAGAGAGAAGAATGTCGTGCGGGACAGTGTCAAAAGCTTTGCACAAGTCCAGGTAGATGACATCCATTGGTCGACCCTTGTCCACCTATGCTGTCACCCCATCGTAAAAGGCCACCAAGTTGGTCAGGCACGATCTGCCTTTGGTGAAGCCATGTTGGCTGTCACCCACCACCTCCTTGCTCTCCATGTGCCTTAGCATGGTTCCCAGGAGAATCTGCTCCATGACCTTGCCAGGCACAGAGGTGAGGCTGACCGGTCTGTAGTTGCCCGGGTCCTCCTTGTTCCCCTTTTTAAAAATGGGGGTTATGTTCCCTCTCTTCCAGTCATCGGGGACCTCGCCAGACCGCCACGACTTCTCGAATACAATAGCCAGTGGCTTGGCAACTTCATCCGCCAGTTCCTTCAGGACCCGCGGATGGATCTCATCAGGTCCCATGGACTTGTGCACCTTCAAGTTCCTCAGATGTTCTCGAACCTGAGAAAAAAAAAAAAAACAAAACTGGTTTAAAAGAGATTTTACAATCTAAGCTTAAATCAGCCATTCCACACTGACAGTGTTGCAAATCTTCTCTAAAATGCTTTAGAAGGTATCTTCTGTGTCTTCGTCCACAACATAGTAGCTTTTAATAAATTGTCTATGCATGTCAAACAGAAATCTGAAGCTGCTTCTGAGTAATATAAGGGATCAAACATAATTTAGACAGCTTAAAAAATAATTTATTATTAATTTAACAATTCTATGTGCAGCTAGGATTTAAATGCACAACATTGAACACCTTTCTTCCTTACTTTATTTTATGTGTAATATAAAAATACACTTTGTTGTTTCAAGACCAAGGGAACATATTTTAATCACCTGTTTTGCTTGTAACTGCCATAATACAACTTTCTGTATAGGTAAGAATGCTGTGGCAAACAAAATGCTTTCTAGGAACATGTATTCATTTTTTTAAGCTTGAGGGGAAAAAAAAAAAAGAGCCTGAGGCAAGTCCTAGCACGGTGTGTCAAGTTTCAGCCAAGAGCAAATATTTATGTCTGCATGCCACTTTAAAACAACATCTTGAATTAATAAAAGTTGCATTCAGAAGAAGTTTGGGGCCATCTAGTGGAACGTTCAATAAAATCATGTAAATCCTGGGGATCATACACGTGAAACAAAGCATTCAGTTTGCCAGAAAAGGGGGATTCATTTTCTTTTTTAGCAGTTTTTTCCTCAAATATACTATGTAAGTTGACACAATTTTTGTTGGTTAAGTTTAAGAAAAAAAATAGCTACCCAAAGAGCTTACTGTTAATGCAAAACACAGAACTGCAGAATGATCCTTAGAGGGTTCATTTAGAAACTTCATCCCTAGAAACATAAATCCAGGGCAGACAAGGAAAATATATAGTGTAAGGCACGGCAGCCATGGGAATTAACTACATGACCTAAAGAATCTTCTTTATCTCTGAATTCTGTTATTTTAGTTTGCCAATGGAAGATATACAGTGTTCAAGAATTATTAAATCAAATAAACACACACTTCCTTTCCTTGAAGAAGCAATTCAGCTCATATGTCAGGGATACTCTTCAATTTCTATCTTTTTAACTTAGCTCTTGATTTTGACACTGGAATCATGTGTGATTGCTTCATTACAGAAAAATTAAATCTTTCAACATTAACCTGATGGCAAATATTTCCTACATTGCATCTGCACTCTGAGAATTACCTTAGCTTTGTATTTATTTCTGGGTGCAATTTAAGCGTTATTGGCTTTAATGTGCAAACCTTTCTACAGAATTTATCAGGATTATTTCAAAAATCTCCATAATACAGTTCCAGATAGGATCATACAAAGCTTTGGGGTTAATGGTCTACTTACATACAGAGAGAATACACACCATCAGCAGCATTGTCTTCAAGCATAGAAATAATTCTACAGCTGTCAGAGTTCAAGTCTACTGATTTTCAGTTAATGAGAACACATTTATTTTTCCTGAGCTTCTTTTGTAATAGACAAGTTTTTAGGTGAAGATAACAGAAAAGGCCATACAAAAATAGTTTAATTAAAGAATGACCCTGCAAAATCTGCAGAGCCTTTTGATACCTGTTTTTGTAACTTGTTTGAATTACCTATGTGTACACACTGTCACAACAATGGCTTGAATTATTAGGAGTTAAGTTGAAATCAAATTGAAACTTAGATTATCAGCTTTTATAAACTTCTACTAGCAGTCGTTTCTCTAGTTATAGCACTTTGAATACTCGCCACTTTAAATAATGGCTTCTCCTTTAAATAAGTCTTAATATGAAGCATGGAGAAACAAAGCATTATTATCTTTTCTGCTTCATATCCAACACTTTACTCTCCCATTCTTGCACAGTTGAACTGTTATGGTCTTGCTGTGTGGCAAGCATCACAACTCCAAAGAAGGTGACTTCTTGAATTTTGTTATACGCATTACTCAGGTAATGGAACTTGTTGGTAAGGACTGTAACCATAGTATATCGCTTCGTATGCCCAGGCAGGGTGACCAAAAGCACATGGAAGATAAATGTGAATTATTATTCTCTTTTATTGTTCGGATTTAATATAGAAAGTTTATGGAATATAGGACAGAAATCTATAGGAAAAGAGGCATCATTAGCAGTTCACAGAATTAATTTCTCAAATTCTCCATTTATAACACTCCACTGTTTTAGAAATCTCTGTGATGATCTGTTACTGAGATTTTTTTCTAAGTAACCATTAGACTAAGTGTCATTTTACCACATTATCTATGATGTATACACATTGTATCATATAACTTTTCCAAAGATTATATAACGTTTTTTCTTTATATTTCACCAGCATAAAAACATTTGTGCATTGCAATACATTGTCATTCTCAACTTACTTACTTCCTTAAGAATACTCTGGAAATATTAAGCCTACTGTCATATCCTCCAAATTTAATTTGAATTCATAGTATCTAAATCAAGATAGAAATTGACCATTCCAAATCACACCTGGTTAACCAGAGTTTCACTGCAAACATTCAGCTTTTAACTAAACATAGACATTTGGGAGTTTGTATATACTGTTAGAGTAGAAAACTTAAAATCCAAAGTAAATGTCTGATTTATAACATACTTACTTGATATTACATGGCTCATTATATATAAATCGCCATCTGGAAGGCACACAGACAGTACTATGAATTATTGGTTTAATCTGCAGAAAAAATAAATCATACATCATTAGCTGATGCAAGATGTTTAAAATATTTTGTTCTTAGCGGCATTCCTTATATATAAACACTAGTCCTAGTTTCAAATACTATCTTTGTTCAGTGCAATATGTTACTTGTCTGCATTTTGGAAAATCTGTCATACTTGAGGAATCCCAAGGTTTTCACTGTTTCATGTCTTCTATCCTCTAAAACCTTTATCATGTTCATTCACCATTTCTCCAAAAGACTTTTCTGTTCTGAAGCAGCTGACATCATTTAATCAACCAGAGAAGTTGCTGTCAAATGGCCTGATAAGCTCTCTCCCCTGAGAAAATAAGCTGCCACCACAGCATTTCCAATACTCGCTAAGCCAAGAAGTGAAAAATTGAGACTTGGAATCAAAAAGAGTTTCCCACATAGGAGTCCAAACCAGAATAAAGAGCGAAATATTTATAGCAAGTAGGTCAGTAAGTCTAAAATCTGCTTTCCCTATGTACTGAAAAAGACATTGCCGGCAACATTTTGCTTTAGTTATGCTATATAAAGTCCTGTTATCATTAATGATACTACAGTGATTGTAAACTTTTCTGTAACTTCAATATAGTCATCCAAATGAATTCATGTTTGGTGATGAGGAGCCAGCAGGAACAAAGATTTGCTGCTAGTGTAGTGGCAAAGGTAGGAGAGCATAAATCTTCTCTCCAAAATAAAACCTGTCCTTAGATGCAAAAGCTGCAAGTGCTACATTAGCGGGGGAAAAAAAAAAAAAAAAAAAAAAAAAGGTGTGAAAAATCAGTGAGACAGGAATCTTCACTGATGGGATTCTATCAGCAAATGTGTAAGGCAAGGAATTGGTTAGACATAAAAATCTACAATCTCTCTTTCAACATTCATGTTGTATTTAGAGTTGAATGAGCCTCACTATCTGTATCTATACTGATAAGCTAAAAAGGTCCATGGACTGGACAGCACAAAGCACAGAATGGCTCATATACATACCTAAACACTCTTTACAGGATATTCTATCCTCCTCATAGGGAATGTTAACCTCAAAACAAGGACATCGTTTGAAAGAGTACAACTGACATATGCCAAAAACGTGTTAAGGACTACACTAACAAATAAGAAATTTTATTCTATCACTTGTCAGTCCTCAGGACCATGTCCTGGCCCTGTCTGTGCTAGCATGATGGTGGTCACTGAGTGCTGTTACAGTTCTAGATGGAGCGTATGTGAACTACTACGATGCAATTTTGGTTTTCATTTCAGTCCTCTAATTTCCATTATAGCTACCATTTTTCTAGCTTCAAAGAATATTTGCGGAGTACAACAAAGCTCTTAAACTGGTTAAATATTGCAGGACAATTTATCACAAAATCCTTGTTCCACACGCATCCACACAGGGACTTGCTACATTTACACTAGTGAATAAAACAGTGACAATACTTACTCCCAAGCCGCAAAACCACATCAGTCTACTCCGTAACATTGAGCTTACTTAGTCTCTAAAATAGAATTCATGCCTATTGAATGGTCTCTGGTCCATCCTGACTTCCAGACTGTGACTGGGAATTGGACTATGAGCCAAAAACATGTCACAGTACAGATAATTGAGTTCCAGTATCCAAATATATTCTAGGAGACTGTTTAATGTATTAAGGAAGATGAAGCCAGAGGAAAGCATGGTCTGGAACTGTGTAGTATGCCTATTGCCTAGAGAGCTCTTTCTGCCCATGTTCCTGGTATCATTTCAATGGAAGAGAAGGTAGAAGAAGAGGAGGATAATAAACACCTAGGTGACATCCAGACAGGACACAACTGGAGTGACCAACCCAGCCCATAAACTGGTGTTCCCAGATACCTAAGTCATCCACTTTATAATCACTAGATCTGGTCTCTGCCTTTCATTCTATCTGCATGAACAAACAGAATTTGGCTCTAAATAAGATTTGATATAGAGAAAAAAAATATAACAAAAGTGTCACTTCCATATTGCTATTTTGTAAATCGTCTATATTGCCAAAGCATTCTTATAAGGTATGTCACAAACAGCTGTATGAAGAGAAATGCTACTGTTCAAATTAGACCCAGATGTCTGTTTCATTAAAATAGCTTTGATAATGCAGATCCGAGAATATAACTTTACTGGTAGTTTTTTATTCACAGTAGTTAAAATGTTAATTTAAATAGGTTTTACTATGGCATTATACAAACTTGCAATTTAGTAATTTGCATCAAGTATATATCAAGGCAATAACCAAAACTTTGAGAAATATATTTCTTATATAAAAGTTCCTTGGGATTAACTTGTGTATTTATTTATTTATTCTCAGTAACAATGGCACAGATTCAGTGAAGCCAGCGGCCCAGCCCAGTTCATTTTCACTATATTTTACTAGGAAAACAATGTCAGAGGCAGAAAATAACTATTATAAATCTCTATTTTAAACCAAAATCCAATTATAATTCAAAATATATAAATTTATCAAAGGCTTTTCCCATTTAACTGTTACAAACCCAATCCTGTTTGCCTTCGGTGCTATATGAGAGAATGCAAAGATCCCATTCAGAATGATAATGACAAGATCTGACTGGCTAAGCATGCCGAAAGGAACTCTGTATGTTATGCAATCTATATTACATTGGGTGAGACTACACTATACAACACATGTGCAGCAAGCCTGGACTCAAAATCAAATATCAGTGAGACAGGGCATATATCCTGTCATTTGGATTCTGCCTTCTCTGCAGAGGGAGAAGACTGGAAAAAGTACAATTTGGACTCATTACATATATGAAACAGACCTACTCTGCATATTCACACAGTATTCAGGGCTTCCTGCAGTCTTAAAATAGCCCACCATTTGCCTTGCTTAAATTCCAACAAAAGTCATTTGAACCACTCGGGACCTATTTGGAGGATTCAAATGGGACTTCAGTAGGGCACAGCCTTCCATTTTGTCTGTTGGGTTTCAGACAATAATGGGCTATCATAATGACAAATACAGCAGAGATGTGGCAATGCAAACTTACAAGTTGCAGGTCCAACTGCCAGAAATGAAAGGATATACAGTTTAGCATCTCTTTACCTGTACGAATACTACCTCAAAAACTCACTATGGCAGATGGATTACATGCAACTAAAACTCATTCTGCTGGCAAAATAAGCAGTTAGAGAAGTAGTTTGTATGTATTCTGTGTGACCAAGCCCTACTGGATGTAGGTTTACCTTACATTCTAATTTGAATGTTTCTTATCCTCTGTAGCAATTCAAATCCGAATAAACTAACTTAACACCTGTGTGGTCTAAGTCAGTCTCTTTGACTTCACATAATAATGGGAAGGCCTTTACTTACCTGGCATCAGCTGAGAGATGAAAACCATCCAGGATCAGATAAGAAAGAAAAAATCTTTTCTGCAGTGAGGTTGGTCAAGTACTGGAAGTGGTAGCCCAGACAGATTGCAGAGTCTCCATCCTTGGAGACGTTAAGAACCTGACTGGAGATGGCACCCTGCAACCTGCTCTAGCTTACCCCACTGTGAGTAGGGTTTGGACTGATTGACCTCCAGAGTTCCCTTCCAATGTCAACAATTTTGTGACTTTGTGATTAATCACTAAATGTCATCTATGGCCTACACTGCCTGAACTTCTACTTGTACAGTCTACAGCAAAGAATGCATGAGAGTAATAATTACTCTTCATTCCTAACAATATGGAAAATAATTTATTTATTGCCAGTCAAGTGATGCTTAAATAGTCACACAGTAGTGGCAAATTTATTTATTGCCAGTCAAGTGATGCTTAAATAGTCACACAGTAGTGGCAAAGGATAGTTAAGACACACTTTAAGACTAACATTATCTTTGTATCCAAATTTTTACATTATGAATCTCAGGTAAATTGATATTATTATCACATCATATTCTACCCTGGAATAGCATATTTTAACTGTTAAACATAAATTATGCAAGCATAATGTAATGAATGGGTATTATTTCATAGTAATTTAAACAGGCAGTATTCATAATTAAACACTTACTGTCATTTCTTTCCTTTTCCCTCAGGCTTTTTAATTCCTATTTTAATGTAATTGTAGAGAAAAAAAAAGACACAGCAGATAAAACTTGTTCATTTGTATCCACGTGGAATAGACAATCTAAAAATACTTTGGACTCACTGTGAAATCCTTAACTAAGGATGAAGAGAAACCAAAAACGGACATGAGTACTATCACTTCGACTTACCAGAACTGGAAACTAAATGTTGTGTGCTGCTACCACTGCAGAATCCAAAATCACATCAGGCATAAGGTTCCCTATGCTTGGAGGCTTTAAGAAACTTTAAAAGGGCTACTCAGATCCCACTCTTTGGCCAGGAATTGCCTGCAGACAGCCAGCAAGAGATACCAGCCATACATAACTTCATGAAACACAGTTACACAAAACAGTTTACTGAGACAAGGAGAATGCCCTCAATCAGCTCTGAGTCCAAAACTCTCTCTGAAGACTGCGACACATCTTCTCATGACTGTAGCTGGTGATAACACCACCCATCTCCAACATAACAGCTTAATGACAAAGATATCTTTACAGAATCACCGTGGTTTAAGTTCTGGTCTGCAAGTTATTTTTGTAATGCCTGCTCTGATATGTTGTATTTGTATGTATATGTCAGTACATAGAGGAGGAGTTTTGTGGCTGGATTTACTCCATGGTTCAGTACAGATTTCTGTAAGTGGTCAATTAAAATCTGACTTTTTGAAATGGTTTTATCTATCAAAACAGGCTGATCCATGGAGATATTATATGTATCACAGTAGATAGGCAACATTATGTACCTGCCAGTGACACTTTTAAATCCACAGTTCAGAGATCGACAAGCTCTCTGCCAAAAAAAAAAAATAAAAAAATAGTCATACTGTATTTCTGCAGTCTTCTTTTTCAATTAAATCTGACCAGAATTGATGTGCAAGGTTCAGAGTCACAGCACAGCTAAGCAGCTGTTCACGCTGAGTATCTAAACTAGCAGAGAGATCTGCAAACTAGCTAATCTTGTTCATGCAAACAAGGAATTTCTTAATTTCACAGGGAAGCAACTGATTCCTCAACACAGCTTAACTGCAGGTTAAATTTTTGCAACTTTCGGATCCAGTAGAAATGCCAAAATCTAGAACAGCACTGCCAAAAATTGTGCCAGCAAAAATATGACAAAAATAGATACAAGAGAGTAATAGCTTTCAACTATCTCCCCTCAGCCATTTTGATACAATCACACAAAATTTCTCATTCCTGAGGGTACTCATACAAAAATCATCTCTTTTCCAAATACTTTATAAACTGTGGAAGTAAAAAAAAAGAAAGAAAAAAGAAATTTGCTCACGAATGTTGATAAAAAAATACACAATGGAAAGTCCAAATGCGGTTTATCAGTCATTCAAGATTTGAATTCAAATGATTGAATTCTATTTTGCAGCAGTCCATTAGGTTTAGCACTGTCCAAAAAAACAGGAGAAAAAAAAAAAAAAAAAACACAGCACTGGGTGTTTTTGTTGCTCCAGTTTCCCTGAAGGGTAGTAACAGCAACGCATGCATGAAGCTGATGAGGCTTTTGACTATTTCTACTGTACTCCAAGGTTCTTCAGAGCAACAGTAAAACTGAATAAATCCTACTGGTTTTGACTACCTTTTCTCTTGACAAAACAGAAACAATCGAGTTATCTGTACGTTTGGGAAGACTACTCATTACTTGCACAGAATTTCAAGATAAAACACATAACATCCCAAAAAGCTCAATGATCTCTCCTTGATAAAATTTACTGTCCACTGTGAGCACCGCCACTCTCACTGGTAAAGAACAAAAATTTTATTTTGCTGCTACTGACAGTCCCAACGTTGTCTTCTCAGAGCAGGAACAGCTAAACGTTGTTGCAGCGCTACATATGAAAGGAGACAATTTTAAGATCAGCATTGAAAATCTTTGCAAGGTTACAAATTAATTGCAGTATTAAAGAAAGAAAAAAACCTTTGATGGGCCCTGTTTCCCAGAGGAGCAATTTGGTTGAACAAAGTTTGGGTGTTGTCTTTGGTAACCAGTTTGCCTTTTCTCTGTAAAGTGTGGTAGGAAAGTGTATTTTCATATCTCCTTCTCTTCACTCTCTCTTTTGAATTTTCAAGCACATTTTGGCTGATACACAGTGATTCACAATGATAAAATCCTGGTAATGCCAAGGCACTTTATAGCCACACAGGCAGCAAGCAACATGGGCCAGGGCAGCCCTTTCCTTTTCCCTCTGCAGGCGACATTTAAGCCCCGTCGCCTGAGACTGTTTAACCTGCAGAGGAAGCTCTTTGCACCAAGAACAAAGGTCTGGAAAGTGCAGTCACGTGTATGTGGGCTCTGCCAGGGTGAGATTTACAAGGGTGGTGGGAGTGTTAAAACTTCCTGAAGTTAAACGTTGAATGCCCTGAGTCACACCAACAAGGGGAGATCGTGGTTCTGGGGTGGATGTTACAGATTGCTTCCCAGCCTACAGAAAATAAGCTTTTAAAATCGGTAGGACCTACCTGAAACACGAGGCTTTTGTTTCTTTGCATGAGTCATTCCTTTCTCCTGTTTCACGTTTTTGTTTCGTATTTTTTCTCTAAGGGATGCTGAAGTGTTTGTCGAGCGCTGAGGAGGGCAGCGGCTTCCTGAAGCAGCAAAGAACGGAGGAGCTCAGCTGGGGCTGGTGCAGAGAAGTCTTTCCCTTCTCTGACATTTGCCACAAATTTAGAATGTCAGTCTTGATGGGCTCCTTTTTTTATCTAGGTTTTCTCCACAATTTTACTCTTTTGCAGCTGGAAAGACATCACAGAAAGGGGTGTTAAGAACTAAAAGTCCTTACATGAAAGATAATCTCTAAACAAGGTCACTTGGATTAGTAAAACAGTGACATGCAGTTTCTCCTCACACTGTCAAAAAAACGGATTCTTACTTTATAATCAGTGTAGCAGTGTCTGTTAAATAGAAATACAGAAAATAGAAATGCAGATAAGCTAAAAAACACCTTTTTGTGAAAACATTACACAACACATCATAGTCACAGATTGTAGCGTGAACCAGAAAGCAACAGAAGACCAGCTATGAAGATCAGGTCATTTCTAGCATGAGATACTAGATATATCTGATTATTGGTATGGAAGAAAATCCTGGTTAAAATGCTAACCTTGCTTTGGAGATAGGGCCACAAAGATGATCTGAGAGCTAGAGCACCTCTCCTGCGAAGACAGGCTGAGAGAGTTGGGGCTGTTCAGCCTGGAGAAGAGAAGGCTCCAAGGTCATCTTATTGCAGCCTTCCAGAACTTAAAGGGGGCCTACAGGAAAGCTGGAGAGGGACTTTTTACAAGGGCGTGGAGTGATAGGACAAGGGGTAATGGCTTTAAATTGAAAGACGGGAGATTTCAATTAGATATAAGGAAGAAATTTTTTACATTGAGGGTGGTGAGGCAGTGGAACAGGTAGCCCAGAGAAGTTATAGATGCCCCATCCCTGGAAGTGTTCAAGGCCAGGTTGGATGAGGCTTTGGGCAACCTGGTGTAGTGGAGGGTTTCCCTGCCCATGGCAGGGGGGTTGGAACTAGGTGATCTTTGAGGTTCCTTCCAACCCTAACCATTCTATGATTCTATGATTCTCTGTGGAATCAAATCTCATAATTTTTACAGACTTCTTGTTTACCTGCTATAAATCACCTAATTTCTGCCTATGTCTCTGGACAAAATAGATATCCTAGCACTTGCTTGTCACATAACGTAATCTGAGCAGAAATATATGAAAGATGAGGGTCATTTCACTACTTTAATATTATATAGTTTTTAGTTACACAGTTACATTATTATTTCTGAAGTTAGTATTTTTATATAAACTTTCACATGTATTAAAAAAAAACAAACCATAGGAGTCATACTTCATGTCACAATTTATGTTGCCATTTATGTGCACGGAATAAATCAAACTAGGAAATAGAACAGTATGTATAAAATGGTCAAATCTTCAATGATAATTATTTTTCTAAAAATTCTCCACATAATAGACAATTTGCTATACACTCAGTGGTTACAATCTTCATAGCCTAGGCCTATTTAAAATGCAGTTTGGAAAATACAGTGTTGTATGTTATGTTGCATTTTACAGCAAAGTGAGAAAGCATCATTTTTAAAAGAGGTGCTGGTTTAAAATAGTGTAAACACAATAAAGATCTTGCATTCCATAGTTATCACAAGACTAAAGAAGTGACACTCCATTGCATTTGAATGGTCAAAATTGAAAATTACATAGCAACATTTCATATGAAGGTCCGTCTGAGGTATTACCTCTTTTAGAAAAAAAAAAATATTTATCTTAGCTTATTCTTTTAAAGCAGCTTAGTTCTTTGGGTTTTATCTTTGCTGACTGTGCTGGTTTTGGCTGGGTTAGATAAATCCAGTTCCCTTCTCCAGGCACAAAATAGTCCTTGGCAGTGAAGCCAGAGTAGATCTGGCAGGCAAAAGGAAGATGTCAGAGGGAAATGTGGAAAAAAGCGTTGAAGGAAAACCACAGTGATACATGACATCTACATCTCAAGGACTTTGTTCAAGCTGTTAGCATCTCAGCTATCACAGAAGAAAAGGGATGGAGGCAGATAGACGGATTTGCCCTACACTAATTCCCCAGTCATCTTCTGAGAGTGATATTTCATTTGTCCTTATGGAAGCAGCTCAGGAATTCTGTAAGGAAAATGGTTCTCTGGATGATTGCTGGTTGCTGGCCTTGTAACCTATATGAAAGATTTTTCTTTGTATAGCCAAAAGGTATGATCATTTTTAAAACACTTATTAATGTCAAACACTGCATAGAAGATTCGTGTATGTGGTAAAAAGCAATGAAATCAACAGCTGTTTCTTCCCTCACTCGTTCCCACTGCCGACTTGTCCTTGATATGATGCAGCTATTGCAGCAATACTGTTTTCCCAATGTCATGTTTTAAGGAATTACTTACAATCTCTGAAACCAACTTCCTCCTAAAATAACATACCTGTAGCCTTAACTACACAATGTCATGATCCAATAGCTCTTTCTCTAAGAAATCTATAAAATTTTCAGAAATTAATCTTTTACCTTGTTTCAAAATTACTCTTTTATATTGCTTCAAACATGCTGCTTGAATTGACATATAAGGAACACAGTTTCCAGTGAAGAAAGGTTTACCTCACATCAACCGATAACGCCAGGTGCTCACAGCTGGAGAAAGGACTGATCATGCCTGTTGAAAAAAAAAAAAAAAAGAGACATATAGAGACTATAACTTTTCTTTTGTTTGTAACTAAGATAAAGAGACATGCACAATCTGTAAACTTCAAATGCAAATACTATTTTTAGCACATGAAAGTGTGGCAACATTGAGAGCCATGTACAAATGCGGGTTGTGAAATAAAAATCAATCTATGGATGCAAAGCAATCAAAAAACCCATAACACATCTCAATTAAATTTCAAAGAATTTGAATGGAATCAAAATTTTGTGAAATTATTTACATTAGATGTATTTGATCATTAAGGGTAGCATTCATTTACTAATTCACCTTCCAGAAAACCACTAGACTAGGGAAGGGAGGAATGGGAGAATTTTCTCTACCTTTAGATGTGAAGGGAAAAGTTTGATGGAAAAAGTCTTGAGAAAAAGTGTATGACTAGCTTAAAACATGGATAAATATGGCTTAAAACATAGCTAAGTATTCATAGTAAGCATTAAAAATGAGAAATGTGTTCATTGGGATCCTGAGCTGAGAAGGAAGGACTTAAAAGATTCAGTTGGTTTTATGTGGACTTTTGGCCCAGTCCATTTTATTAAAAGGACTACTTTGACCATTCACACCAAAATCTAAATTTGGCTAATAAAATAATTCAGTTGCATACTTCAGCCTGGATGCATCTGTATTTTGAGATAACTGCTATCAAGTTCAGGAGCGTTTTCAGAATTAATAAAATTCAGTGCAAAGTAGGAAAAAATGAATTATTTCCTACCTATAAGGGCCATTGTAGAATAGACTCGTGCAAAAGTACTCAGATACGCATGAAACTCTTCACAGCCGACCACAGATTAATTTAACCTGTTGGTTAAACAGGAGAGTTGTATAAAAGCTAAAGATTTGCATCCTCAGTGAACAAAAACAAATCAGTAGTTTCAGGAGTGCTTCATATTATAAAGCAGTTATTTCAAGCGTAAGGTAAATTATTACAATCATCATGAAAGAATTGGAAAACATCACAATAAAATTACTCAATTTTATTACTTCTTTCTCTCTCTTTTGAGTGTCATTTAAAAACTACTGGTATTTATAATCTGAATGGTATTCAGTGTATTACCTGAAGTCCTTCTCTTTGTCTCCTATCTGTCTGTTTTCCACAGTGAGCAAACTGATCTGGTTTAATTTCTGGACTGTGCTTCTATGTTCCGTTCTCAGTTCAATGCAGGAAGCTATTTATACTGTAATAAACAGAACAATTTTTTCCCCAACATTTAATGCCATAGCTAAACTGTAAGTTGTATCAAGCAAAGGATTTATGTTGGTCTACATTAAAAGAAGCTGAAGATGTTCATTTCAATATGTTAAACTTTGCTTTCAATTCCAAAGTATTATAAATTCACCATAACTGTGCTGACTTCAGTGAGAATTTTATGCATCTAAATGTTATAGGAATAGTCTACTTAAATAATGAAGCCTATCAGACGTAAGGTGAGATTTTCAACTGCTTCTTAAAGACAGGACATCAGAAGAAGGATGTGTCCAAAGGAGGTTTTGCACCACTATTTACCCTACAACGAAAGAAAATGATAATTGAGGGACAAAACATCTCATTTGATTCACAGAAATAATTTTAACCATATTGTTATGCCTGAGATCTGATTACATATTAGTACCTTTCAGAACTTGTTATCATGGCAGTAATGAGCCAGCAATTGAATTAAATCTGTAACCAAAAATCAGAAAGTTGTGTAATCATAATCAGGCTTGTACAAAATCTTTCTCCACTGGAAGAACAGCCATAGGCCAGAGGAAACATGTCTCAGAAGGTATCTGAGCATTTTCATTAGTGCATTCACTGTACAACCTACATTACAGTCACTTTCACAAGTGTAAATGAGAGAAAAGACATTGCAAAATAAGTTCCTTTGTTTTCAAATCTATATTACATGTTACTGTACTTGGTGTAACGTGAAGCCTACATATCTTATCTCTTCTTTACATAAAAAGCAAAAACATAAGTGCAAAGATTTCTACTTGTACTTTAGATTTGGAGCTTATCAGAAATTTCCCAGCAGCAGTCAGAAAATACTGGATTTGACGGGATCAAAGCATTCTGCAAGGATATGTCAATTCTGTTGCAACCTCTGAGGACAATCTACTCCTTTTTGGTCACCTGCCCCCTCCCATCTCCTGAGTGCTTGGCTGCTAAAGCTCTTTATCTAGCCAACTCCTGCGTTGCTTAATGTCTTGAGCTCTTTGGGGTTTTTACAAGCAGTCTGGTTGGCAGAGTTCTCAGCCACCATCCAAGCTCATGAAGGAGCTGGTAATGCTTATCTGTTCCCTGAGGTGCTGGAAATTAAGATTGTATAACAACAAAGATGAACTGTCTAGAGCTACTGCCTCACTCTGCAGTCCGCTAGGTATTAGAAGTTGGAAATACACATAATACACACAAACGCATGGGTTTGATGGATGGACCACTCGGTGGATAAGGAGTTGGCTCAATGGCCACACTCAGAGAGTGGTGGTCAACGGCTCGATGTCCAAGTGGAGACCAGTCACGAGTGGCGTCCCTCAGGGATCCGTGTTGGGCCCGGCCCTCTTCAACATCTTTGTTGGTGACGTGGACAGTGGCATGGAGTGCACCCTTAGCAAGTTCACCGATGACACCAAGCTGTGTGGTGCCTTCGACACGCTGGAAGGGAGGGATGCCATCCAGAGGGACCTCGACAGGCTGGAGAGGTGGGCCCGTGCCAACCTCATGAAGTTCAACCAGGCCAAGTGCAAGGTCCTACATCTGGGTCATGGCAATCCCAGGCACGAATACAGACTGGGCGGAGAATGGATCGAGAGCAGCCCTGAGGAGAAGGACTTGGGAGTACTGGTGGACGAGAAGCTCAATATGAGCCGGCAATGTGCTCTTGCGGCCCAGAAGGCCAACCGCGTCCTGGGCTGCATCAAGAGGAGCGTGGCCAGCAGGTCGAGAGAGGTGATTCTCCCCCTCTACTCTGCCCTTGTGAGACCTCACTTGGAGTACTGCGTCCAGTGCTGGAGTCCCCAACATAAGAAGGACATGGACCAGTTGGAGAGGGTCCAGAGGAGGGCCACGAAGATGATAAGAGGGCTGGAGCACCTTTCCTATGAGGACAGGCTGAAAGAGTTGGGGCTGTTCAGCCTGGAGAAGAGGAGGCTCCGGGGTGACCTTATAGTGGTCTTCCAGTACCTCAAGGGGGCCTACAAGAAAGATGGGGAGAGGCTGTTCAGGAGGGCCTGTTGTGATAGGACAAGGGGTAATGGTTTTAAAATAGAGGGAGGTAGATTCAGGTTGGATATTAAGAAAAAATTTTTTACCATGAGAGTTGTAGAACACTGGAACAGATTGCCCAGAGAGGTAGTGGATGCTCCATCCCTGGAGACGTTCAAGGCCAGGTTGGACGAGGCCCTGAGCAACCTGATCTAGTTGGAGATATCCCTGTTCCTTGCAGGGGGTTTGGACTAGATGACCTTTGAAGGTCCCTTCCAGCCCTAACCATTCTATGATTCTATGATTCTATAAAGAAGTTGATGACCATGAGAAAATATGCACGTGGCTTTGGGACCTCAGGCCAGAAATTACTCTTCCTATCTATATTCAAAAACCTGTGAAACGGCTCTGACAGATTTAGATGCAGCAATTTCCAATGTTACTTCTTCTGCCTGTCCTACTTTTCTGACAGAGGTTACCACCATTGAGCAGAAGAGGCAAAACGGGACAAGTTGCTGCAGTTCACCGAGTCCTGGTCACACCTTGCGTATTAACGCAATTATTTCTTCACTGTGGATGGGGTTAATATACTGAAATAGGGTAACAGAAGTGTGGACATGCATCTGGCTCTCTTGCTGCTGGGATAATGACGGCAGTTTCTATCAGAGAAATGAGGTGAAGGGCCTGACTGGTAATGTTCTTACCAGCTCATCATTCAGTCTGGAGATCAGAGGCCGTTTAACCCCGCTGTTCCTGCAGTGGCCCCATTACACAAGCTATCAGGCAGGCTGTTTTTGTGATGGGAGACATGCTATGCACTGACCTTTGGAAGCCACCCAGTCCAAGCCCCTGCTCACAGCAAGGCTAACTTCACACATGGCTATGCACGTGCACTGGCAGACACTTCTGCCTACAACGGCAGCCACCTGCCTTTTCTCTGGCAGATACCAGCCAGTTTGAGTTCTCCCTCTTTCGATTTATAAATGATTCAGTAATACATCATTAAAACAATCTTTTAATTATGACTGATTTCAAAAAACAGTGTCTCTCTTCTTTCATGCAAATGGATGTGAGTGTGAGGTTTCATAACACAAAGCAATTCAGCAGGATATATTTTTGTCTTTTCATTAATAATCTCTCTCACTTATAGTACATAACTCCACTTACTCCAAAGGCACACAAAAACTAGATTATGCTACTGACCTATAGCAATTTATGGTGAAGCATAAGGAGGAAAGGAGAGGGTTTTGCCAAACAAAAAGTGACCTCCTTTTTATGAGCTCTGCTGTAGATCATCCGTGCCCATCGAAGACGATAACCTCGTTTCCCAGCTTTCGAAAGATGCAGTGTATATTTCAATGACTTATATTATCAGAATTTCAACCTGTATATCTGCTAAAACTCCTGAGAACCACAGCTCTTAGGAAAGAACTTTAATTAAAGCAAAAGACTATGCTGAAGAGTTTCAGGTTTTATTCTGATCTTTATCACAGGCTTGCAATGATATGGTTCATAAATCTGATTATTTCTTTGTGCCTTAGTTTCTCCCACATGTAAAATTAGATCATTACCTAATGCATAGGGATGTTGAAAATCTTAATTTTTAAAGTCTATAAAATACTTTTTGATCTTCACCTAGGAACAGAAGGTTACTTTTTTTCCTATTTCTTTACATGCTAAGTCATTCAGGTATAAAAAAATAAGATAAGTATTGAGGTTTTTCTGCTTTGAGATAAGCAGGTAGTTAAAGATGATTTGCTTATCATGTCTATCATTTTTTCTCTGCCTTTTCAGCAGCCAAGAAAACTAAAATGTCTGCGATCAGTTATTGACCTTTGAAGGTCCCTTCCAGCCCTAACGATTCTATGATTCTATGATTAGTTTCAAAAAAAGAATTTACATATGTACACTCTTACTATCTACACCCTTTACAATATGCACATACTGAAAAACATAAAAGGCATGTATTGGGTGACACACAACTGTAGAATTTAATTTTTTAAAGTTATAGTTACCTCAAGGATGTAAGACTAATATATACTTATGTTTCTATTGCTGAGTCATAGTATCAAACTACACTCTTACCACAATCATAATTTTTACTAGTGAGAGTGATTCCCGGAGGCCTTGACAGGATAAGAAGCACTGAGCTAGGGCTGCAGGGCAAACAGGAGGCCTTGATCCATGTTCTGCATCATTTAGACTCTAAGGGGGCCCAGGTTTGCTCCGGATTACTCCCAATCCCTAGGGGTGGGGGAGGGTGAGCAAGCAGCTGCATGGTATTTGGTTGCAGGTGAGGTTAAACGACAACCATCAAGTCTTCAAATCTTTTGCAGTTTAGGACTGATGTTAAGCCTGAAACCTTCCAGTCTTTTCTGTCTTTCACATATTTTAGGGCATTTGGTCACTTTTTCTTAGGTACAATACTTCTCTCCCTTTGTTATTGTATGCCATTGGTTGCTATCAGGCATTTTTCCACTGAGTAAAAATCAATTTTAAACATGATCTTGTCAACCACAGTTCTTGAATTCCTCCTTACTCTTTCATTATGTCATTCAAAACATCAGTATAAATACTGAGTAGAATTGTGTTCAGGATAAACCTCATAGAACTCTGACTTGAAATGCCCTCTAATTTTTATCCCAAAGCACTGATAATGTTTCTTTGACAGCAGTTTTTTAAGTGGTGCAATCATTTTCTGGAAATTAATCAAAACTATTCCTCTTTGGCATGTGAGCACCAAGAAATACTGTATCTTAATTGTTTTCTGCATCTGCCAGATCAGCAAAGTCAAAAATATAAAGGTGGATTTGACATGATTTGTTCTTGACAAATCCACAATTACTGTCTCCATCACTTTATTATCTACTTGGTGCCTTTACTTAATTGCTTAACCATGTACTCTGCTGTCGTGGTTCAGCCCAGCCGGCAGCTCAGCTAACACGCAGCTGCTCACTCGCTCCTCTCCCTTGGTGGGGTGGAGAGGAGAAAAGTGTTACAAAAGGCTGAGAGTCGAGATAAAAACAGGGAGGGATCACCCACCAACCATGGCCCCAGGCAAAATAGACTCCGCGTGGGGACAGATCAATTTAATTTGTTAGCAATTCATTCAAAGAGGACCACAAGAAACAAAGCCAGATCTTAAAAGCCCCCTTCCCCTCACCCCTCCCTCCTTTCCAGCTCTACCTTCTCCCCCAGCAGTGCAGGGGAACAGGGAATGGTCAGTTCCTCACAGGTTGTTTCTGCCACTCCTTCCTTGAAGGAGGAGGACTACCTACACTCTTTCACCTGCTCCAATGGATCCCCTCCTCACAGGAAATAGTCCACAGACTTCTCCAACGTGAGTCCTTCCCACAGGATGCAATCCTTACCCATCAGATTTCTCCAGCGTGATTTTTTCCTACAGTCACGGCTTCTTAGGGTGTAATCACCCACTCCAGCATGAGATCCTCCATGGACTGCAGATGTATCTCTGTTTTGTCATCAGTCTCCAGCAGCATGAGGGGTCTTTCCCACAGAGACAATCTACAACCTCCCTTAGGCACAGGCATCTCTGGTCCAGTGTGGGGCTCTCCACAGGTTGTGAGTGGATCTCTGCTCCGTGGGCTGCAGGGGGACCACCTGCCATCTCACTACGGGCTGCAGGAGAATCTCAGCTCTGGCACACCTCCTCCCGCTCCATCTTTGCTGCCCTTGGTGTCTGTGTGGTTGTTTCTCTCAGGTCTCAGTCCTTTCTCTGCTGCAGCCGCACTGGGCCCGACTGGCAACTTTCTTAAGTATTCTGCACCAAATTTCACCTGATCCTGCTGACTAGAACATTTCTAACTCATCTAAATATTCTTTAACCTGCCCTTCCTCTCTTCTGGTCTATGACTCTTTTCCCCTGTTAAAATTAATTGCACCAAAGATCTGATTGCAATTAACCTTGAGACAGTAAATCTTTCAGCCTTTCCTATTTTATCATAGCAGACAAAAGCTTTTTCCATCAGATTAAAAAGAAATATGCTGTCTATATAGTAAAGTATTCTAATGATGCACCAGCAGACATTTGTTCTCTGGGCAGTCTGAATGCAGCTGTGGTCTCCAACAATGCTGCTGGATTTGCAGACCTGACCCGTCTCTCTGCTGATTAGCACTGACTGTTTTCCCAGGACCACACGATGCCTCCACATCCCTCCGCAATGGCATTTTTCCCCAGTGGACACTTAAAAAGGCAGAGACACCACACACACAGTGTATTGTAGGAGATTCTTCGCAGCATGTGCCACACCTGGCAGCCTAAACACTTTCAGAGAGGCCACCAAACCCAGATTTAGTTCCATACAAAAAAAAAAAAAAAAGACAGGGTTTTTTGTTTCTTTTGCATTAAAAAGTTGTTTATGTTACAAACACGTTTATGCTCTGAACGAACCTTTCACTAAAGAAAGGCTCCTTGGGGTCCTCCTGTCTGAAAGAGAAAGAGCACTATGCTGGCAAGACCTTCCCTTGGAGAAGAACTTTTTACAAGGGCCTGTAGCGATAAGACAAGGGGCAATGGCTTTAAACTGAAAGAGGGTAGATTTACATTAGATATAAGGAAGGAATTCTTCACTCTGAGGGTAGTGAGGCACTGGAACAGGTTGCACAGAGAAGTTGTGGATGCCCCATCCCTGGAAGTGTTCAAGGCCAGGTCAGATGTGGCTTTGAGCAACCTCATCTAGTGGAAGATGTCCCTGCCTGTGTCGGGGGGTAAAAACTAGATGATCTTTGAGGTCCCTTCCAACCCAAATCATTCTATGGTTCTACGATTTTGCCATGAGCACATCATAACTCTTCCACAGACCTTTTGGGCAGTGATCTCCTTTTCTTTTCACCTCCGTCAGCCATCTTGTCCTGAGGGCTTCAGGCTTGCCCTCAGATCTTCCCATCTCCCCATCAGAGTTCTTCTTGAACTCTCCATGCAAAAGGAACCTTTTTCTTTTACCTCTGTCTCCTAGTTCACAGATTTAGATGAAGTGTCGAGAGTCAGCTTATAGAAACGCAGTACAGTCCTAGTCAGAGCTGGAAGATGTTTGATTTTACACTTACAAGCAGGAAGTCTGCAACCTTCTGAACACTTCCAATGTGGTATATTCCCATCTGGGTTACAGAGCACACCCAAAGTGTTTCTCCGTCGAGCTCTTGCTGCTGAAACTAGTCAAGCAAGACACTGTGCATGGAAGTCACTGAAATGGTCTCTGCTGTGACTGTGTTTGTGGTTTCTTCTTTCTGCTGCCCATTGTCTCTCCTGGAGATGTGATTTATTGCTTTGCAGCACAAACTAAGAAAGGCAGACATTGCAGGTGGCAGGGAAGGAAGAAGAAACAATGCCAAGCAACAACTACTCTCTCTGTCTCACGCAAAGAAAGAGAGGTAAGAAGAAATTCAGCTTACTTGTGCACTAACATAGTGATCATAACTGCCAGTTTGGGAAGGGGAGAAAAGAGACTTATTTTCTGCAGGCAGAGCACTGATTTTTTTCCTGAGTGTGACTCATGAGTCAGTACCACACTGGGCTGCGTGATAGAAAGGGCATCTGGATCCACCATGTGACAATAAGCCACCCGTGGCAGGTCATGCTCTTCTAATGGAGGTCACACCTCCTTCACACCCTCGTATAGCCTCTCTTCACAACCTTACAGGACAAGCACAGCTGGTCAACAAAGGAAACAGCTGAGCGGCAGCTCTATATAACAGGGATTTTGGGGCGGAGGCTCCTGAGATTTGAAGGGTGGGATTCATCTATCAGAAAAAAAGGTCTGCATTTTAGCTTGTCATCTTGGTCTCACCTCAGAGCAATGGAAAGAAAGAAGTCAGAACAAGGAACATTCCCATCCCAATTTAGGCATCTAAAATAGGACAGATGAATCATACCCTGAATGCACTTATTTCTCCCCATAGGCTATAAAGAGAGACAGTGTGACTAGCTCAGATGCAGGTATCTGCAGTGCTGATGTTTAAAACTAGAGGAGACAACCCCCAGGAGCAGTCGGGGGAGTACAAGGATCTGGACACTTCCATTTAAGTTTCCATTTAGGTACTGGCCTCTGTGCGTTGAGGTCACACAGCCAGCAGAAATCTCCTGTCAACGCTGTTGGTGGTAATTAGCAGGAGGCTAAACTGATCATCATGATGGGCTCAATTCAGCTGCCTCACATGGAGGCACCTAGTGCCCTTTGAGGCACCCCAAGACATCCCAGATGTTCAGCAAATGTATCCACTGTCCTGTGGATACAAAAATGGGATGCAAAAATTTTACCTTAGCTAGGCAAAACATCTACCAGGCCAGGTTGTCTACTGTAGTGGTGCTCCCAGCACAGTAAACCCTACACCCTGTCACTTACAGCAGGAGAACCATCCTCTATTAGGAGATTGGCAATGGAGTCAGGGGTTGAGCAGATGCAAAGCAATCTGTAAGAATAAGCTAAAACCCAGTACTTAATTTGAATAAAGCTTTTTTAAAATCAGTTCAGGGTAATTAAGGGTAAAACAGGCTCATCTGAAGCCACAAAAGTAAGGAACTGCCCAGTTAATTATGCCCCATGATTGCTTTCACTCAATCCTTTTCACATGAAATATTACTTTTTCTTTTCTAGACTAATTTCGTACATAATACCTTAGTTAATATTGATTTCCGCTGCGTGTTCGCCTTTGATTCTTTTCATTTGCTTTATATACCTAGCAATAAACCTAGTCTGCATAATCATTATCATACTCCTTAAGATCTTTAAAAATTTCCTAACTGGTTTAAATATTCCATTTTATTCCTTTCTGTAATCTTATGACAAATTATTTTTTCGCTGTCTGCTCAGTATTAAAAATGGATTTCTGTGAAGGCACTTATCTGTAGCCCACAATCACACATATACACTGCTTGTTTAAAGAGCAGAGAAGGCATTTTTTTTTGCCTATATCCCATCTGAGCATAAACAAGGCAAAGAACAAGAGAAGCAAAATACAGCCAGGGGGAAAGGCATAAAACGTTGTGTAAATGCAAACATAAAGCATTCTGCATGTATCCAAAATGTGGGATGCACAGAACTCTATATTGCCTGGCTTTGACAATGACCATTCTTGCTCCCAGGAGAGCCAGGACAATGTTGGCTGGTTTTGAAAATTCTGTCTTCATCCCTGGTTAGTGATCTCAACGAGGTGGCGAAAAGATACGGAATCAATGTGGGATTAAGTAAAAAAATGATCAAATGTCATTTACACACAAACCACAGCAAAGCTGATTCAAAGAGACATGTATGGAAAACATTCTCTTCTAGGATAAGAGAGGATATAATGGCCTCTTTTCACTACAGTCAGCATACCATCAACCGGGCATCATAGGAGAGATGAGTTGTTCTGTGAGCAATGGGCCTGACTGGTTTCCTATAGCATCCGCCACTATTATCTCAAGTCTTCAGTGCCTAACAAGGACAAGTTCTAATCAAATCTCTTCCTGTGGTTAGGATTTTGTATAGCCTGTCTCCAAGATGACTCTTTGGTGTTTAACAACAGGTAAGTTCACGCTGCAGCCATTTCCTCAGGAGAGACTGAGGGAAATCTTTGTTCATTACCCACTTACATCTTCACACAAAATGTTTAAAAACTTCAGATCCCTGAGACCTTCTGTCACATCTGGTTGAAAACAGCTAAAAGGTTCAAAAGTTATTAGAAGGAAATACAGCATGCAATCTCATTAGCCTTGTTCTTCGGAAACCGGGCTAACACTGATGACAGAAGGAGCAGCCAACGCCTGAGGCAGGCACTGCTAGACGGTGATCAGCAAGCGGCACCAGAAAAAGAGATTTGGGCCCATGTAAAATTGGCCAAATGTAAGGACCAAAAAGCACCAGGGCAGGTGTCATCCCTGGTGTCAGCTAATAGTGGACATGTCTGGTGTCTGCAAACTCAAGTCCTGCATCATCCGAACTATAAGGTTAATGGACACTGATTTCTCATCTGTTAGTAACCAGCCCATTTCAGTTTAATTTAAAGCCATGAAGCAGATTTGTCTCATGGGTTAGATTTGTTGATCTTCTATTTACTCTAAAGCAAAAAATGTCTATACTCAAAGGAGATTCCTCTTAGTTAATAGCATAAACCATATTTTCAAAGAATCCATTTTAAATTGCTTATGATTCAAAACAACTGCACAGGCAAATTAATTTCCAAGATAATACAGTACGGAATATATAATAAAAGCATACTATTTACTTCCCTTGTGGGTCTGACTAGATGCAAAAAGAAGAGAAGCTTGAAGAAGAAAACTGAGACACTGCGGAGACCAGGACAATATTCTCAAAGAGTATTTTTTTGAAAAAACATGTTATCACTAACCGGTAGGAATGGCACCAACACAGCAGCTGTAATGCATTTATGCTTTTGCAGTACAAGGTTAAGGGATCTAGAATTTATCTTCCACTTTCTGAAGGTTCTGAATTGTAAAATGTAGCCAAAAATCAGCACAAATTGCCTACATCAAGGTCGATTATAAACTTTTCTGCTAATCCAGCTGGGGATATTTAGAAGAGATATTGAACTTTATCTTAAAAAGTCACAAGTTACTTTATTAGATTTTTTTATCTAGAGGAGAAGCGAGGTGATGCTGGAGAAGAAGCAGGGAATGGAATTAAACAAGTTAATATGCCTATATATAGGGCACTTTGTTATTAGGAAGTTAGTATTTGGCGGTTTTATACCTTCTTTTATTTCAGTGTGTTCTAAAAACACACTGAACTGAACATATCACCTAATTTCCCTCTTCCAGAATCTTTGTCTGTCCTTACTATTCCGATCCTACTCAAGAATGAAGAGGGAACAAATTTGGATTTGTGGCTCTTTGGAGATGCAATAAATCTTTTCTTCACCAGATGGCACCCGCCTACTCCTAGGAATCAATGTTGAGTGGGGTAAAAAGCAAAGGTTTCATTTTCATGGAAGAATATAAAATGGTAGAGGACTTATTCTTTACATTGAATGCTTTTACTGCTTCTTTGTGTTCTTCATCATACCCCTTGCATACTTGCAAGCGTAAAGTTTCACAGCATACATCTATTTCAACTATTTTACGTTCAATATTTGTGTCACAACTGATTATTGCCCGTAAATTTGAATGACAGATGTATCTCTTACACCAGATCAGACTTTGAATAACAGTTGTCAGAATAAATCATAAACATCAAAATACCTCTCTCTCATTTCTTTCTGAAAAAAGCATAATTTTAGACTTCATTAAGATACTGCACCAAATCCTCAGCAGGTATAAATCAATTTGGCTTCCCTGAAATTGATTGATGCCAGGTGAAGATCTGCACCTGCAATTTTGATGCTGGCCTGCAGAGCACAGCTTGACTTATTTTCTTTTTCTTAACTCCAAGGCATGATAATTGAACTCATTTGGGCACACTTCTCACTTCTTAGTCAAAACTCCCACTCGGGCATTGAACTTAAAATCAGTGCATGTCTCTGTGTTATAAATCAAAATAATCTTTTCACAAAGAAGAGAAGAAAGCTGACCAAAGACTTCAGAACTGGGAAATCAGTTGTTCAATACCACATCAGTGACTGCACTCAATATCATGGTAATTCTGATGCAAGCAGAAGCAAACCACTGCTCAGCTCCATCGTTTTGCCTCTTGCTGCCACTAGATGATAGTATGGTAACGCACGTCTCGTTCAGCTGCACACCAGACCTTCCGTTGCTGAATTCTTGGCAGCGTTCACACTTTTGTAAGTAAAGAATATACAGAAAGGCATCAGTACTACATAGCTTGGTTTTGAATAGCAATGCTTAATTATAACCCCAGTGATTTCATACATTAATATACCCAAAGAGTAGTGGATGCTATTATTTGGCCATAGACCAAAACTGGGCTTTATTTAGACACAGACATTATGCTAAATTGGTCACCTCCCTCTATTTTTGTAGCTACCCATCCAGAGCTGTAGTGAGACGTTTTGACGGAAAGGGCAGGATAATTATATTTCCCTAGCAGGAAGCAGGAGAATGACTGGAGGTAACATTTACATTCCGCCTCCTGGGCATCCCACTCGCAGCCGGTTCTGCACATCCACTCACCGCTTCTCCCACCTTTTCCTTTTCATGGTCACCCTCTTGAGACGGCTGCCCTCCTCATCCAATCGAAAGGCGCCTGGCTAGGAGGAGACACACATCCAGAAAAACATCTTGAGCACACAGCCATCGTCCTCTCCGCGAAACCTTTCTCTCCCAATTTACATAGTTTGTACTCTCCTAACACAGCAAAATTAAAAACAAACTGTTCTTTCTCTCAGCTACTCTGTAAAGTAAATAGTCAAAACCCTCCACTGCACAATGTTTTCCCTAAGTAAATCTTAAGACTCTGGTTTCTTCTTATCCACGATAACAAGGTCAGTCGCCTCAGTAGGCTGGACTGCCTGTCCCCAACCAGGAATATGCACCCCATGGAACAAGTAAGAGGCTAGCTCCAGTCCTGCATGATACCTCTCACATCACAGGGCAGGTTCATGGACATACTTCCATTTTACAGAGCATTTCAGCTCCCCCTATGGACAAAAAACCCACCTCTTGGTCCGTAACCTGTGACAGACAGGCTGAGTGATGTGGACCTGGTGGCACCACAGGGCAGATGAAAAATTGAAACCCAGAATCTCTGTGTAAAGAGACTGACCCTTGGGGTAAATGCATGCACACACTTATATACAGAGCTGAGTGAGCAGAGTGCTTGAAAATAAAGGTTAAGGGGAAGCAGTCCAGAAAGTGCAAGGGATAGAGTCGTATATAATCAGTGCTTGCCTTGCAGGCTAATTTTCTACTCTAGGATTTGATTCAGCTCTCAGCATCACAAGTCACTGAGTTTCTGTCCTAGTTTTGACTGGGACAGAGTTAGTTCTTCTTTTTAGCAGCGAGAAGAGCTCTGTGTTTTGGTTTTAGTATGGAATTTGTAATGAGAAAAATGGTGATGTTTATAGTTGGTGCTGAGACATCAAGGACCTTTCAGCTTTCTGTGTTTTTGCCCGTGTGCAGGAGCACAACAGACCTGGGGTGGAGCATGGCCGGGACAAAAGGCTCACAACTCCCCTTGTGATTTGAACTTAGACTTAGCATTGAGGGCCAAATTGGCCAAGGGAGTATTCCATATCATGCAGCGTCATGCCCAGTATATAGATGAGGGTTGACCCGGAAAAAACTCTCTGGCTCTTCTGAGGTCTCTTGGACTCTCGGTCTCTCAGAGTTCTCTCTTTTCAGGTCTCTTGGACTCTCGGTCTCTCTCTTTTCAGGCCTCTTACTCATCCGAGATTGCAGTGTTGGGACTTATCTGTTTTGGGACCGTCTGCCAGGACAGGACAGGCGTTGATCACTGGGTGGTGAGCAATTACACTGTCCATCACTTCTTTTTATATATCATTATATATTTATTCATATATCATTATTACTACTTTTAATTTTACATTATTGTTATTATTAAATTGTTCTTATCTCAACCTATGGGTCTCCTTCCTTTTCCCCTTTCATTCCCTTCCCCATTTCCTGGGGGAAGGGGATGGTGAGTGAGTGGCTGGGCTAAACCACAACAGTTTTCTATAAAAACTTAATGTGGATATAGACCTAGGGGAAACCTTGATCTTCCACCTTACTGGAAATTTCATTACTTTGACATCTTTTTTTTTAAATTCAGGATGCAAGTATATTTGTAAGATTTTCATATTTAAAAATGTTTGTATTTGTTTTATCTTATTTAATGATTGGGCACTTATTATAGTGCATAAACTGCTAGTTATATGGCACAATACTTAAATGTATCATTTTCACAATCAGGAAGAATATCTTCTACTTAAAGTCAGTTGAACTATCTATTGCTTTGTATTCAGAGTGTTTACAGTGTCATAGCAGTCCCAGAAGGAGAAATAGATTCAAGTGTCAAACTCTTTCACTACGGCAAATGAGAACTCTCAAAAAAATAAGTTTTTCCCATTGGAAATTAAGATATAAAATAAAGTATTTCAAGCATGACACTGAACACTGTTAGGGACATGGTGTAAAACACATTAACAATAATATAAAACTCAAATCCCTTTATGGGTCAAAATGAAGCTCCAGAATTCAGAAATGAAATTCTGAAAAATTCCAAAAAGGAAACATCTTGAAAAAAAGTCTACTTCAAAACTCCTCTGTCCGTTCTGAACCTTCATCATATTTTACAATAAAAATTGGTTTAATTTCATCTCATTTCACTTTTCATCAAAAACTGTAACAAAAGAAATTTGACCAGCTGCTATTTTGCAATGCATATTTGAACTGGCATTTCCTGAGCTTACGAAAAATGAAGCACTCCATTTTACTTATATGAATAAGGATGCTCTATATCCCATGTATAAATATTATTTTTTTACAGCTCTTCTCTGTGACTTAAGACAGTTTAAAACTCACAGCCAGAGAGAAGTTCTGCTGCTAACCTGCAACCTGTCACAAAACTATGTTTTCAGGGATAATCATGTCAGCTGTCAGGGCACAGCAGAGACCAGCTGGTCCACAAGGGATGGCAAACCAGGAGCTGAGCAGGGTAACAAAGCAGGTGGGAGCAGCACCTTCCAACAAGGAGCCAGGATGCGGAGTGGCAAATCCAGGTGGCCATCAGGGTCATACATAGTCCATTGCTCTCCCGGCATGTTCACAGCAATGCAGGGTTCTCACCAGCAAAGGAGCTCCCCTTGGACTCAGTCAGCTAAATGCTTTACATTTGCCAAGTCTTCTCCTAGAAGGGGGATGCATATCTGGCCCTGACATCAGTAATACAACAATACAGCCTTAACAGCTAAAGGTGTGGAATAAAGTTCAATGAAATATGCATTTTATGTGAAGAAGTCATTCAAGAGCATGAATGGGTGACTATACAAAAAAAAAAAACAAACCTTGTTATTGTTGGCTCCTAACATGCCCCTTCCTAATTCTTGTTATTGTTGCACCAACATACCCCTTAATTAAGAACAAAATAAACAAGGGCTATGGGGAAATATTTATGAGGAAAAATCATCCATCAAAAGTAAAGCATATAAGAACAGTCTGGGAATCCTCAGACCATGCTTGCCAGACAGACATGTTCCAAAGACTTCCATAGAGCCACACAAAACGAGTAATGATATTACAAGGCAGGTTTTAACGCACGTGGAAAATACTTCAAATAAAACTACCTTATCATTTGATTTTTTCCTAAAACAGTAGCTCTAAATTCCACTGAGAGTAATGGAAATCTTACCATGCATGTCAGCAAGCTTCATGCAGGCTGAACGCTACATGCAACATTGATTCCTGCCTCCAGCAAGAGTCCACCTACCGGGGTCAGCAACTGGAGGGTAAAGGAAATGATGAAGGGCTCATTCATTTCCAACCCCTCCATCATTTCTTGCCCAGTTTCTCGCAGCGGTGAATACCAGATGGGCAGTCTTCACTCCTTGTCGACGACTAGAGAGACCTTACACAGTAGCCTTGTTCCCCTTGCCCAAATGGCGAAATAAGGACTGTTGCAGTCGACGTACAGGTCTCTGACAATACAATGAATTTCCTTTCTATCTCGTACATCAAAAGCTGCAAAAAATGTATCCTGAAGAACACAAAAACTAGGGGAAATAAATGTTTTTTCCATGGCCTTTATTTTTCATCTTAAATTTTAATAGAAATTGAGACGGCTTAAATGCTCTACACATCAAGGCAATCTTTATAAATGTGGTGTGACTTCCAGCCAAAATAGGAGCATCTGGCATCTGAAAAAGCTTCCCACCTCCTCAAAAGCCTCTTTTCATGCTTCTGAGGAAACTGAACATTACAACAGAGACTTTCAAAACCTGGGTGAAAAATAAACAGTTAGCAACTTCAGCACATACATAATGAGGGAGCTCCAGATATCTGTAACTCATGTTTGGACTGTTTTAATACAGTTACAATGATTCGACAGAAGTATGCTGGAGATTTAAACAGTTTCTGAGGATTTCTATAGCAGGCAGGAAACTATCGTGATATTCAAAAGGCACTATTCTAAACACACAAATTGCTCCACTGGAATTGTTATCTCTCTGCAAATTCTGTAAAGAGTCTTTGAATATTAGTGTCGAACCATACTCACATTATTTAATAGATTTCAATATACAGTTGGAAGAAAGCGTAACATATAGGAATCATACTTACCTTTATTAGAGAGAAAGTAAAGCAATCAAAGGACCGTCCATTTCTTAGAGTATTCTGGAGTTGGGCCGATATTCAGATACTACAGAAATTTGCTACTGATCTTCAAAATTAATAGCAAACATATATATGTATTAAAAGGATTGAAATTCACAGACTAAATATAGAAAGCAAAATGGTTTGTTTTCTTCTGTATATAATACTAGCATCACATCGAATATTGTCAGACTCTGTGGATATGAGCACAACTGTACAGTCACTGATCGTTTATATACCACGGCACTGTACAGTTGATATGAGTTGGTCTTGCCTTGCTGTAGAGAAATCTCTGGGACCACATGCCACACCCACTGTGGATATGCTATAGACCAATCTCCCATAATGATCAGATACATATTTTGATTACTATGTTATACAAAAGATCATTTCTCCTTAAAAATCACCTTAAAACATTGTGCAAGGTATTCTTGGCAAAACACAGTCAGAGATTTTGCAGTCATCTTTCTATGCCTAACAGCAAAATGAGATGTCATGTGACTGGCTCCTAGGAAGATCCAAAGTAATTCATAATTTCCTTTGTGAAATTATGTTGTTGGTTTTTTTTAAATATACATCACATTTTCCATCACATGCAATTGTAAATTGGGTATATAAATTATTTGTGCAAAACTACTTTCACTGCTATATACATAATCAGGAAAATTTTGGAAAATTTTGTTGCTTTTCAGGGAGTCACTCTTACAATCTGAGTAAACATGTAAACTGTTTTCCTACCAAAAGGAACTACTATCTAAACTGTCTTTAAGAGATTCATTGTCTATTTATGAAGTCTGCCTGAAATAGTGGAGAGCTGGTATTTTGTTTGTTTTGTAACAAGATGCACCAAGATCATATTACACAAATGTGAAATGTGTTTGCTTTAAGAAATTATTTGGGGCCTGAAATAGTTCATGCACTGAATCATTCTCTAACTAAAGAATGCCGAAAACCGAAATCTTACATTTACTTTTAGTCAACCCTAAAACACTCATCTGGCTGGGATCTCTTTTGCGGTACTAAATTATAAGAACTTTGTCCTTCCTCAGCACTAAAACTCAGTTTACTTAAGTGCCTCCTTATCATACATCTGTGAACAGCTCAATAAAGAAACATTGCAAAATTGATAGGAGTCCTGATTTGTTGGCTTGCTTTGGCTATTTTTTAAAAAAAAAAGTTGTAACACCATCACATCCAAAAAATTTACAGTAATATTTGTACTTATTAACTGGAGTATACAAAATATTTGCCTTGTTGCTGAAATATCCCTGAAGCACTACAAGCAACTAACATTTATAACTACAAATTTTGCTAAGATAAAAGAGTATCAGGAATCTACTTCTTCAGAAATAATCATCTAACAACTAGAGGCCAAATTCTGCCTTCTCTTACAGTCATGCAATCGCATTTGTTAACTATTGTGAAGGCAGAACTTAGCCCCAAATCACATTTGTATCTAAATACATATATTTTCCTACAGAAATAACAAGCTATGTCTTATCACTGCTCTTCCCTTCTGAAGGGTAAATACTGATATTTGAAATACCTAAATTGTATTTACAGCTGTACAACACTGATGCCACATACTTGCAAAATATCACTTGTACTCTATAAACAAGGGATAACTTGTACAATCAGCTTAAAAACTTTTCTTAAAATAAAGAAAGAGCAGACAAGCTTAGACATTTTCTTTGTCAAATTCACACACAAAATACATGGTAATATGACACGCAACATCATTCCACCCTCCCGATGCCACCATCTCCACACAGTCCTCCTCGTCATAAGCATTGTTGGGTTCCCCACTGCGCCATTTGTTGAAGGTCTGCATGGGCGATCGGTCAGAATAGACAAAATTTCCCTCTTTCTCTAGGTCGTTTATCCCAATGAAAACTCTGGTGAGCCCGGCTTGGTTGATGTACGAAGCGATCACATTGTTGGCAGTCTCATCCTTGGGCATGCTCAGTGTCCCTCCTCTTCCGTGGCAGTAGAGCTGGGCTTCCTTGTATCTCTTCTCTTCTTTCACCAGCAGATATATCTTATTATCTGTCTCACGCACACCAGCAACAGCTGCGGGGGAGGGCAGTGCTGAAAAGTGAGCACTCGCATTTCTATAAACCAACTTACTGTACACCCCAAAATAGCTTCACAAATCAGATGCGGGATGGTGACACTCTCTATGAGCAATTCCACCAGTAAAATGTGGCAATGAGAAAGGAAAATATTTATATAAAATCAACCTACCATTTTTTATGAATTTTAATTCTGTTGTCAGCTGGGCCACTTGGATATCCATTTCACCAATAGCCTTCCTTAGCTGGCTGCACTCACAAGGGATGCCTGTGAAATAATACAGATACATCAAAATCAAAAAGCTATCTCATTTCAATAATGATCTAAACAATTTTATGAAAAAGTCCAGCCTGGCAGCCCCAGAGAGGGCTGTCTCACAAATAACGGCCAAAAACCTATAGCCTTCGCTACCATGCACCATCATATGGTTCTCATGGGTGTCTGAGCCTACGTAGAATAGCTCAGTTCCCTTCACATGAAGCTTCAGTCCTGCATGATTACCACTAACCTAAATACTGACACATACTCCCTGTAAAAAAAACCACCTTTTTTTTTAAGCCTTTGTAAAAAATTTTTCATTTTGAGTAAAATTTTTCTCTTCGGTCTTCTCCAAAGAGCACTTATTCCGTAGCAAAAATCTGCACAGCATATTGTTCGCCTTTTCCTCACGAGAATGCATAAAACAGCAGATCCAAAAGGCTAATGTTCCAACCATGTAAGGCACATAATTACCTGCAAAATGTAGTTCTGTACTTTTGAAAGTACAGAATTTACTGTACTTCTTCCAATAAAATAAGACAATAGAAAACTATCTATTAACCCAAATTGATATTGGTCTAACAAAGATAATGTGAATGAGAATATTAAAAGGATAATTGTTACATCTATGAGCTCAAATCTCAAAATGAGGATCAATTATAGTTTCCAGTTCTTTGCGTAATTATTCAAATCTGCATTTGACTACCCAATTACTCAGCTTAGATGTCTAAGTCAGTCTAAGCACAGGGTACCTACACTGCAAAACTCTGCTTGATGACAAGGTTTATGGTACTCTGGCTCAAGAATTAGAGCGACAAATTATGTTCTCATGAGAAAACTAATTTGTGTACCTTTAATGCACCCTGCCAGGAAGGGATGAATTGGGTAAAATCTGAATCTGTCACTTTTGTAAGGCTTACACTTCTTATGCCAGGCTTTCATCTTTTTCTCTAGTGGATCTGTATTCCTGGTAATCAGTTGCTCCTATAATGATAACCCTTGGAGGGGCAGGAGCTTCCAGCCTGCTGCTTTCTGTTGGCGAGAAGCCAGAGTGGGATATGCAGAGATGTCCCTTTGCACCGGTGATGAATGACATAGACAGTTGCACTTCAGTTCCTGCTAGTGTCCTGAAGTGATCAAAGCTCTGAGCAGCTCTGAGATGTTGTTTTGACAAATACACCACAAGCCCAGCAACTGTAGTAGCTTCAATAATTTTAAGTAATCTGAAAATATTACAGTGTCTATACAAATATTTAATTGTTCATTATTTCCCCCAGTATGTAAACAGGCATGTATTTTCGGTGATGATGCATGCATCTTGCAAAATCCTTCTCATACACAAGGTGTGTCATGGTTTACCTGGGTCACCATTAGGACCTGGTGGTCCTATGTCACCATTATCTCCTTTTTCACCTAAAAACATGAACAAGAATAGAAATTTAAGGCAGTTTTTTTGATCAAGAGTTCATTTAACACTTGTGGTTTTTTCGTCAGTAACATTCAAATGTGGAAAGTAGAAATATGCCCAAGCAAAAATAAATACTTTTCTGTCCTAGTCACTCCACAAAAAAGGCCAGCCAAACTATGAAACTTGAACACAAAGAATATGTACCAATATCCATTTTTTGACCTTCATGAACTTCACAGAACCAACAAGTTCAGGTGCTGTAGAGGGAAAAGGGCTGGATAAACTATGCTGGAGCCTAAATCTAGATTCATTATCTAGATGCTTAAGCCAACATTGGTCCAAATGACTTAACAAAAGTCATATAGGAAGGCAAGATTAGAATTTCAGTCTTCTGGCTCTTAGAAGTCTGATAAAATACAGTGCATCTTCCCATCTGCTTCTCTTAATTGTTCACACTTGTGTGATGGTGCACAAAGGTCTGTATTAGCCTTAAACTAGGATTCTCACCCTTCTATAAGGCTAAATATACCGCTGTCAGAGCGAAAGGTAACTGGCTGAGAGATCTCAGTCATCTGGCTGGCTACTGTGTGAGAAACTTCCTGTTATGGTAAACTCTCAAGACTTGTTGACCAACCATTTTTCAAGCCAGTAAACTTTTCTCAAACATAAATGATCATAGATTTTTCATCTGAAACACAAATGGAGGAACAATTGAACTAAGCATACCTTTTGAACCAATAGGACCAATTTTTCCATGCCGTCCCATGCTGCCTTTCTGTCCTTTGTCCCCCATTTCTCCTATACATAACAGAAAGACAAAAGACACAAGGTAGCCATGTAGTCTGATTCATTCAGATTCCAGCATGTTTGAAATACATGAGCAAAAACACGCTATATGCCCAATATTAATTGAACTCCAGAGGTTCAGCTCACTCCTTATGAAGAACTTAGATATAACAGCCTAAACAGTGATATAATCTTCGCAAAGCAATTGACATTAGCAAGGCACATAGGTGTAAACGAAAACGGATCTTGGCTGAGAGCCACTGGAAAATCTTTTGCAAACTTCTCTCAGATGATCATGTCAGAATTATGTTGAAAATGAAGGGGGATTCCATTCAAACATGGATCAGTGGAATAAAACTATCATGGAGTTGAGAAGACCTAAAAGATCCAAGCACAACTGACAGATTCACCTAATGCTGTAGCTCCACTGTAACTGAGGGCTGGATTTGGGCTTAATGGCTTATTTATACGATATAAACGCGGAAGCAGTCACGACCTCATTCTTTGCTCTTACATTTGAAGATTGTATTAATGAAAAAGTAAAAGTAATGGAAATCTTACCTAGACATACACACACAGACACATGCACATGTTCATACAAAGTCCGACTCAAACCACCAACGTTGAATGTTACTAATTCTGAAGACGGTTCGACAGAATACTTCAAAGTGCTGTTGTAGCAAAGGAGCTGCTAAAAAATAATTTTCCTCAGCTGTGTTCTTATAAATAAAAGCCAACTATCCACCTCTTAAGGTCAACTGAAATTGTCAACAGATCTGCATGAACCAGCCATGGTCACCTAGCTGTGTCTGTCCCTGAGGCATAGCCAGAAATCTAATGTAAGACAGCCTGATTCACTTTATCTGACTGACCTCTTTTCTATTAGTTGTACTTTGTTATAAAGTGAATGTTAGAATGGCTTCAGGGGAAATAGAATTTGCACCAAAACAGGCAATCTTTGCCATCACCGTCTTCAAAAACCAAGCTGAAGCACTGTTACTAATAAAATGTGTGCCACAGTCCCAGTATTGATGTCATTGACCTGAGCTCCTCCAAAGCTCATATAATAAAATACATGAAACATGTCTGTTACATCATATGTTTTTTCTGGGTAGCATTTCTCAAACATTATGAAAAATAATTATCTTAATGGTGTGAATCTGAGAGAAGAACTTTAGCCTGTAATAGCAGAGCCTTATTCAACCCCATATCTACAGCGCTCATCTACAAGTTTAGAGGATCAGCAGTTGACAGAAATTAGTAAGCACTAGTCACCTAACAGAGTAAGTACAGCAGGCTTACACATGACTGATGGTTTTGGCTTAAACCAGGCCATTTATAATCAATAAAATCTACGTAGTCCAAGCTTGTTTCAGCTGCAATTATTTTTTTATAGAGATTATTGTTTCTAAATGATACTTTGGTTCTGGCATTGGTTTAGAGAGGATTCCCTGATTTGGTTTAGGTAGACTTTCTGAGATCTATGAAATGAGACCTGGCATTTTGTTACACTCACTATGTAGTGAAGGTGGCAGAGTTCGCCTGATGCTGCTGCTCCTATGGCCCAAGGAGCCTCAGGAAATAATACTGCATCTCAGTGTACGTTGGTGATACTCTTTCCTGGGTGCAACACCTGAAGAAATCAATGCCCTGCCATCAGATTTAGACCTCTTTGTATCATGATTTCAAGGAGGAACATAGTCTGGAGATGGCACAGTTGTACAGCTATGTCATATGAGATAGGTTTCCTACTGTACCACACAGTATTAATGGAGAGCAGGTACAGAGGGACTAGAGGAGCCTTCTGTGGGTCCCATCCTGCAGAAACCCAAGACTGAATCAAAATACCGATTCAGTTTTTGTCCCAGCCAAGATTGCTTCTTTGCTGAAAGCAACATCTGATATGCACTGTTCTGCTATACAAGAATAAGGAATCAATGAGGTAAACTGGAAGGAAAATCCACCATAAGGATCCAGTAACTGAACCTGTGAAAACTGTCACAACTCAGTCTCAATTGCAAATCTACAACAACTGAAGATCTGTTGTCATCTGTTGTTACTGCAACTGGACAGACAGTGACACATCTCCTCTATGCATTTTTAAAAGCTGGAGAATTTTATGACTGATTTCATCATTACCTTTACCTTAAAAGTGCAATCAATTACAAGTTTCAGAACATAAAGTGATAACCACTGGGCTAAGAGATATACTCTGTATTACTCCATGAAGTCTCATTCAACTGTCACTTGATGGCGTGAATCAGGAAGAAATCATTTCCTCTGAACTGAGAGAAGCCAAGTGTGTATGGCTTGTTGGTCTAATTAATTACTGGCAAGTCCTACAATCAATAATTTTCCTTTGTTTCCAACAAGGATCAGATTCAGTCACTACTGGACATGGACTCAATCAGGAAATTTTACCAGAAACAAAAAATATTTTTCTCTTATGCTATACATTCCTACTGGAAGAATGGAAGTAATCCACTCAGCCAGTTGAAGATCTGCTTTATGGAATATAGCTTAACCTTCAGAACAGATTCATGGATTGCCTCAAGGATGCAATTCATCAGGTTGTGCAGGTTGTAAAGATACTGACACTACCATTGAATATTTATCCAATACACATAGTATATTGAGAGAGTATTTCCTTGAAAATCTCTGAAGTATCAGCTTGTAACAATTTTATCAGGTTGCTCTGAAAATGACCATTCTTGCTTTGGATATTTATGAATTGAGAGTACCGTAACAGATTGCCAGATGTTTGAATGCTTTCTGATGTATAAAAACTCTTTTCAGGCTGCTACACCTAAAATTAAATAAATGTATAGATATAATGCATAAATAACATTATATTCTATAAAATTACTTCACTTACTTTCTCTCAAATACTGCCCAGAAAATGAACTACTTCTCAGTAATAGCCAGTAAAAGCTACATGATCTGCTCAGAAGTAAAAGTGTGTTATCTCAAACAATGAAGACATACATTAAGTCTCCTGTGCTCATTAAAAGGACTGTTTGGTTTTGGTTTTTTCTTCCAGTGACTAACCCCTGCTTCTACTCCAGGGGCTTGCTTATTCTGCTTCTTCTGCAGAATAAATCACAAGGTTTCAAGAGAGACCCATCTGCCTTGAGGGCTTCAAAAGTTTTAATACCTTTTGTAAAGTCCTTTTTAGTGGCCCTATGATTGCCAAAAATGCAGTCTAAAGAGTCTTAATGAAATCAGGAAGTGAGAGCTGGAAAGAAATGAGGACGATGAAAGAAATTAAGTCTCCATAGACCAAAAGTAGGAAATTTAATAGAAAGTTGGAATGGAATATATGAAGCAAGACATCTATCACCTTTCAGATGAAGGTGATATACACTGGAATCAATTACAGAAGACTTAGAGGATTTTGGAAGGAACTGAAGAGAAGGAAACTCTGAATGATCTTCTTGGTGGTCTTTTCAGGCGCACAAAGAGAAGAAATAAAACACCAGATACTAATGGTGGACTGCACAATGTCTTGGTTTTGGCTGGGATAGAGTTAATTTTCCTCACAGTAGCCAGTATGGTGCTATATTTTGGATTTGTGACCAAAACAGTGCTGATAGCACAGGGATGTTTTAGTTTTGTTCAGCAGTGCTTGCACACAGTCAAAGGCTTTTCTGCATCTCACCCCACCCCACCAGCAAGTAGGCTGGGGGTGCACAAGGAGTTGGGAGGGGACACAGCTGGGACAGCTGACTCCAACTGACCAAAGGGATGTTCCACACCATATGACGTCATGATCAGCACATAAAGCTGGGGGAAGAAGAAGGAGAGGGGAGACATTTGGAGTGACAGGGTTTGTCTTCCTGAGTAACTGTTGGAGCTTTCCTGGAGACGGCTGAACACCTGCCTGCCGACAGGAAGCAGTGAACGAATTTCTTGTTTTGCTTTGCTTGCATGTGCAGGTTTTGCTTTACCTATTAAACTGTCTTTACCTCAACCTATGAGTTTTCTCACTTCTAGTCTTTCAATTTTCTTCCCCATTCCACTGCTGGGGAGTGAGCTAGTGGGTGCATGGGGCTTAGTTGTCAGCTGGGGTTAAACTAGGACACACACTGTCTGAAAATGAGGGCTTTGGCTCTGTGTAATACTATAAATGGGGATCTTCATACAGTATGGCCAATCTCTTCAGAACGGATTAACTGGAACACATAAGAAAGAATAAAACTACTTAAAAAAAGAAAAAGGTGTCAAAAAGACAAATCCAGCAGAAACACAAACTCACAACATCACAGATAAATTGAATCGTGTCAAAAGGGAAGAGAGCAGTAGTTTACTTCCCAAATTTAAGGATTTGAAGACACATCAGACAGAAATTCTTCATGATTTGACACAGCAGACATCACAGACACCAAACCAGACCAAAAGCCTCTTGACTATAGTGCCATCTTTGACAGCAATCTGCAGAGGATACTTAGAAAAAGAATGTAAGATCTAGATCAAGCTTACAATGTCTTTCCCCCAGTGTACGTCCTTAGTCTTGCAGCAGTCAGTATTCCCCATGGAAATATTTAGCCTGACTTGAATGAGAACAGTATTTTTAAAAGATATAATGATGTTATGGTATAGTAGTAATCTACATTCAGAATACTTAACTTTTTAAAACTATTAGCAACTGGAAATCAGAAAATTCTGAATACCTGCATAGAGTACGGTACTGCTTTACGCTAAATAATCTGAGTTACCCACATCACTGAAGGTTGGTGATTGATTAGGGAACAGTGATTACAACACAGTTACATTTTACAAGAGCAAAGAGTAGATAATCCCAGGTGGTGTTTTATGTAGTTGGGGCAAATTAATTTCACCCAGCATTAGCCACCTGAAAGTTAGGGTTTCAGTCTAAGCTATTTATCTAACCTTCCTTGGTTGGCAATAGAGAAATAAACACCTGCCAGCAGTGATCCATCCCACTCATGTTAGGCAGATATCTTAATGACAAAGTGAAATTTTAAAAGCTTTGCATAACAGGGGAAAAAAAAATGTAGTCCCTCTAGCCCAAGACTATGATTCCCACAGTGGCAGCAGAAGGTGCGATACAGGGAGATCATGCAGCCCCAGCTCCAGCCCCTTGCAGATGGAGTTGCTGAATCAGTCAGCAGTTTCAGCGAGTGCCTCCTAGTTCAGGTATGACGGGGTCTGGCGATCCTGTGACCTTAATCATATCCTCCTCAGACTACTCTGTACCAATGCAAGAGTCTCAACCTGTCCAGTTTCTCCTTATGAAGCAGCTCCTCCATCTTCTTCACGTTTCTAGTGCCCTTTTCTAACCTCTCATGTCCTTCTTGAAAGAAAGAGGCCAGAACCACACTCGTTACTTGCGACAGTGCATGTCAGGCCTTTATACAGAACAAAATGAGCCACAAAAATGAGCTTCCTGGTTTGTCCTTGGTATCTTTTTGGATGATGGGCAGTGTTTTGTTGGCTTTGGGGCTGCTGCTAATGACTTCAGAGCAGTTCTTGAATTTTAAGTGACAGTTCTGGTCTTTGGCATCATGTAAGTATGGATTAAATTATGCATCCCTAATGTCCCTAGGCAATACATTTATTAACACTGAAGCCCATCTGCCATCTTTTTGTCCACTCAGTTTAGCACGGATTTTCTTAAAATCCTATTGACTTCAGGTGGAACTGAAAGACAGTTTTGAACCAGATACTCACTTTGTGAATCAACAACTGTCAATGTCAGGACTTTGATATGGAATCCTGCCTGCAGCACTCCTTAGCGAGCCATAAATTCATGCAAAAGTTGACTTAAAAATGAAAGGGATTGATTGATTACATATTAATGAGCAATCAGTGATACTAAAATATAAATTAAGATATTATTACCTCTCTTTAGAATTTGATTATACAAATGACTGAGCACTCTGGCTCTAATCCAGTTAAATTAATGAGTCTTCTCTCCTACTTAAGAGGCTATGCCTGTACTAGTAAACTAAATGCCTGGGACTGTTCCCTGGCAGTGGCGACCAGGTGGCCAAGAATGGTACACTCCATGATATTAAATTGTCTTACTCTTCAAGCCAGGATAATCACTTGCAATCTGCTCATTGTTTTAGCTCCCAAAATGTGCCCAAGAATTGCCTGGGAAAGTGTTCACTGGCAAAAGTCAAAATCACTGTGCTAACAATCCAAAGGTAGAGACAGTTGAGCTCCAAGTCTAAGAATAGTATGTGACTCTGCTTCACATACCATTATAAATAAGTATAAATTCAGTACCATGTGGAAAGGCTGAAATTAAAATTCTACAATAATATATTTTCCAATGGTTATGGCTCTAAGAAAATAAAAATGTCTTGAAGAACACATTTTTAATGTACTGTTCCTTTGATTATGCATTCCAATAGTAAATTCACCCTGTCCTCCTTATTCTGATTGCCATAAGCAGAATCCATGCTACTCTGGGAATATTCACAGTATTGTATCGTTATTGAAACACCCGTGTGGATTTGTACACATGGAAGTTAACGGCCTCACACATTGGATCATGACTCAGTTAAACAATTGAGTTCACTCCCACCAGGGGAGCGCACAATACAGCAATCAGTACAAGTGGGGAAAGTTACATCTATTAACTTCACACCCCAAAACTTGCTCTGCAGTACATGCTACTTTCATCTCAATCAGCCATTGTACTTGATCCAGTGCTCTAGGCTTTACATAAGGCCAACATAGTTTTATATTCTGCTGACATATTATGCATCATAATTGACCTATACAATTAATTAAAAGTAATGAGCAAAGTAAGTGGAATTGAACCTTAATCAGTGCTCAAAGACATCAGGATGTCTGATGTCACCCGGAAACATCAGGACACTCAGAACCAGATTTATTTCATGTAAAGACCAGAAAGTTTTAATGTTTATCAGTTTCTGAACTACATACATCTGAAAATATCATGAGGAAAGGATATGACAAAAACATTTGCAGCACTTTCTAATCTCAAGGTGTTCATTTTAGGTCAGATATACTAGAAAACCACTTCTTTTGTAAGTTATTTATTCACTGATTATTATAGAGTTATAGAGTTACTACAGAGTTCAAAGAAACTAAGCACATTTTCTTAGGATGATCTTGTTTGAGAAATTAAAGCAAAGAAAGGGGAAAGAAAAAAAAAGATTACTATAATTCTGATAATGTAATCTAACACCACGTTAACACATGTGCTAACACAGTGACCGCAGTTTAACAAGCTACTGCACAGAAACAGGGCCGCTGTGATCAAACATGTGGTCTTAGAAAGGGGCAAATGCAAAGTGAGGCAACAATTTTATCCATCTTTCATTATCCACTAAGTTATGTGTTAAGTACCTGAATCACAGGTCTGAGCTTTACACCAACTGAGATTTTAAAATGCCTGGCCAGCATTTTAAAGGACATCAGTGGTGATTGCTCATCAGGAGATCGAAAACAGAGCAAAGAAGCAAAGCCAAAAGCAGGTCATGAATGGATATTAGATAATCTGCCCTGGAAAAAGGTGATGAACTGGTTATTTCTGAGAAAAAAATTGTGAACAAATTATCAACCTCCAAACGATGCCCTGTTCTTACCCCTCCATAAGTAAGACAAACCACCAAATATGAAAAAGTCAGTGTGTTGGGATGTCAGTGTTAGCAGTTCACATGAGTTTTCCCAATAATTTTGTTACATTTTATTTTTGCCTCAAAGTTCCAGCTTCTGGATAACAAATAGGAAAACCCTGGGACTGCTGGAAGAGAATATACAGTCGAGTTACTCTCATTTGGCTTGAGAGTCTAGAAATCTATTTATGTGTGAGCTTAACTTCAGGTCTGAGCACTACACACAGTCGGTGGAGGTTAACCAGAGACTGAAATGTCAGCAGACTGAAAGGTTTTTCTCAGTCAAGGCTGAATATCCTTCTGTATCCTTTCCATATGGTAGAAATTATATCCGTGAAGTCTGTTTGCTTATCTTGTCAACACTGTGACACTCAGAAAATACACTGGACATAGTGCCATGATGAAATCTGGCACCATATAGTCCAAAGAGTTTTTAAGGTAACAATTTATTTTTCTTTGAAGAAGCATCTGTGGAAAGGAGTTGATAAAGACAAATATCTACAAAATGTACAGCATTCATGAAAAGATTAGTTAATTAGAATTCATTTTAAACAGGAGGTTGTTTGTAGAAATTTCTTACTGTGCTAAAATGAAGCTGTTTACCAAATATTCCAAGAACATACATGCATCAAGTCAAATCTGGATGCATAACAGAAAGTGGAAAAAATATGTTGCTACAGAAGCAGTAAGAAATTTTGCCTGTTTAACCTGAAAGCACGGCCTGGAAAAATACCGATATAGTACACATTAATATTCAATTTTCTTTCATCTCTTTTCTGTTTCAAGTATGTTTTCTTGCAGTGAATTTTCATTTCAGTGTTTTTTCTTTCACTCTCATCAGAGTTTTGGACTTTTAGAGGAATGGAAAACAAGAAAATTATCATTAATATTAGAGTTAATCAAGCACGCCTTATGAGAATGATTTTACAAATAAATGTAATTTTGTAGTGTAAAATATATAAATTAAATGTTACATCATGGATTGGCCTGACCGAAAAAGAGTACTTCCACATCTCAGATGGCCCAAAACATTTTGAATTCATTTGACAAAATGCCAAGCTACAGAAGCATGCTAGACAGCGCGATGGGAGAGGCTCTCAAGCTCCCCATGAGAAAGCTGTATGACCAGGAGCCCATCTCAAACACTTGTAGAAAAATGACCACAGCCTGAGAAACAAACAGGAGGAACTGAGAGTCCATTTAATGACATCAGTCATCCAGGTATGATGGGACAGCCAGAACAACAGGAGTGCTGCAGTGGATAGGAAGCTCTTTAGGAAGCACAGGCAGGGAAGGCAAGGCGAGGGTTATGTTCTGCACAGTGGGCACCTTGAATGCATGGAGCATTGCTTCCCAACAGGCAACTGGTCTGTTGAAAGCATTTAAGTCAGATTTAGAGGAGAGGCCAGCAAGGGGAACATCATGGTGGGTATTCATTATGGATTCTTGTCAAATAGTGGGACTGGAAGTGAAGAGTTCTTTTAACAACTGTAAGAAGCTCCATAATTGGAGACTAGCTACTCCAGCATCTTCTGGGAGAGCAGCACCATAAGGAGCAATCAATCCAGAAAGTGCATCAGGGACAATTATCTAATGCAAGTGCTAGGTTTCCAGCTAGAGATGGTAGTCTCCTAGATCTTATTCACATATTCTCCAGTTGCAGACATGATAGCCAACAGCAGCCTTGGCTGCAGTGACCAGGACTGCCTTCATGAGATGACAGCTTTTAAGATTCTGAGGGAAGTGAGGAAGCAGCAGGATAAAAGCCCCGGACTTCTGGACTTTGGCTTGTTCTGGGAACTGGTAGGCAGGATCCTACTAGAGGCTGCTATGAAGTGCAAAGGGGCCCAGAAAGAGCTTCTCATTCTTAAGGAACAATTTCCTTAGAGCATAAGAACTATTCATTGCAATGTGCAGGAACATGAGCAGATATGGCAGAAGGCCAGCTTGGCTGAACAGACAACTGCTGACTGAGACCAAATGCAGAAAGGAAGCATGCAGGAGGTGGATACTGGGATAGGCTACCAAAGGCTAATATAGAAGTATTCCCTGGGCATGCAGGGACAAAGTGAAGAAGGTCAAAGGTCAGCTGGAGTTGAACTCGGTCAGGTGCATGAAGGACAACATGAAAGACAGTACAGGAAAGGCAGTATCAAAAAAGAGACCAAGGATGACACGGGTACTCTGCAGGAGTGCAGAAGGAAGGCAATCTAGTGCCAAAGGACACAGGAAAGCATATGGTACTTAGTGCTTTCTTTGCCTTGGTCTCCACTGGCAAGGTCTGCTCTCTGGCCTCCCAGTTCTTCATGTCCAGTGGCAAAGATTTGGGGAGGACATACTACTCACGGTAGAGGATGACTGAGTTAGGGGCTCCTTCACCTGGATGTACCTAGATCCATGGCACTGGCCAGAAGGCATTCAAGGGTGCTGGGAGGGCTGGCTGATGCTGTTGCAAGGCTGCCAAAGTCTAATCAGCAGCTGATAATGAGTGCCATTCCTCAGGAACCAGTCCTTCATCAGTGACAGGCTGGAAGAAGTGGAAGGATCCTCTGTGAGTCTGCAAGAAACCCCATGTCGGTAGGAGTCGTTGGTGTGCCGGAGGGCAGCGCTGCCAGTCAAGAGGAGCTCGACAAGCTCAGGAATGTATTGACAGGAAAATCATGAGTTCAGCCAGATGCTAAATTCCCCACCTGCGACGCATTGATGAAGGCTGGCCAATGACTGGCTAAAAAACTCCTTTGTGTAAAAGGACCCAGAGATTTTTGGGCCCTCATACAAGAGAAGCAAACTGGAGCCCAGCTGAGGAAGATGGTTTTATTTAACTTGGAGTAGAGAAAGGTAAGGGAGGACCTAATTGCAGTCTTCAAGTGGTTTGTAGAGAAGATGCAGCCTTCTCTTCTCAAAGACACACAGCAAAAGGACAAGAGGCAACAATTACAAGCTACAACAAGAAGAAATTCAGTTGGCCCTAAGGAAAAGGTCTTTCACAATGACACCGATGAACAGACCAATCACAAAGGATGTGGAATCTCTATCCTTGGAGATTTTCAGAAGTCTACTGGACAAGACCCTGAGCAACCTGATGTAAATTTGAAGTCTGCCCTGTTTTAAGACTTTTAGTTTTAGGAGATTGGACTAGATGAGATCTTTATGACCTTCTAACCTGAATTATTCTGTGGTACTTTAACTTCTCTTCATGCTGCATTACCTTGCAAGAGTTGAAATTTTAGTTTCCAATATTTTTTATAAGAGTCATCCTTGAAGGGTACATCTTCATAAGGGAAATACACTGACTGAACACACACATACCTCATGGGAGCTATAAATTTTTCAATGCATTGTAGAGGGAAGAGCTCTAGCTATGGATTTTGGTCCGAGGGAAAACTGCAGGTATCAGACTCCGTAATGGCCCAAAAGAACTGCATAATGGATCATGCATCATCACAAGGAAGTATAAACTACCACTGCAATTGCTTTAAAAGGAAGTTTGTAAATTCAGTTCGGTAAAAACTAACTCCATCGTTCTGATGACAGGATTGTCAAATGTTTAATTTCAATATTGAAATAAAAGGGTTTGACTACTCCTAATGTGAATTTTTCAGAATGTGCATCTCCTGGAAAACTATGAAGGTCAAATTTCCTCCTTGCTTCAGGAGAAAAACAAATGCAAAAAGACAGAATTTCCTGCAAGACAGAAATGCCACATTTCTCTCAGCTGTATAACTAAATACTATTGAGCACCATTCCTCTCAAGAGCTCCAAATATTTTTGAACTACAATACAAACAGCGTTACAATCATCTCTCCAAAAATACTACTGAGCTGCGATCTAAAAAATGTTGAATCACTCATGGCCATCTCTGCCTATTATGGCTTACTGCTTTCCCTCAATGGTTTTAATTAAGTATTATGAGTGTTCACATTTGCAAACAAAAAGAAACAAGAAAATTGAGCCTCATGATTTTTTTCCCTCTGATCTAATATGAGGTTTTCATTTGCAGAAGGCAAATTATGAAGAAGACCACATGATGCCTTTCTTCACAGAGATTTTTCTAAAAAATCAAGATTTTTTTTTTTCCAGAATGAATCTTCTTCAGCAGAAAGCAGTAGTCCATAAATAAGTGCATACAGCTGTATTGGTTTTGGCTAAGATAGAGTTAATCATAGTAGCTGGTATGGTGCTATATTTTGGATTTGTGACCAAAACAGTGTTGATAGAACAGGGGTGTTTTTGCTATTGCTGAACAGTGCTTACACAGGATTAAGACCTTTTCTGCTTCTCTCCCTATCCCACCAGCGAGTAGGCTGGGGGTGCACAAGGAGTTGGGAGGGGACACAGCTGGGACAGCTGACCCCAACTGACCAAAGGGATATTCCATACCATGGGATGTCACGATGAGCATATCAGGTTGGGGGAAGAAGAAGGAGGCGGGAGACATTTGAAGTTATGGTATTAGTCATCCCACGTAACTGTTACATGTGATGGAGCCCTGCTTTCCTGGAGATGGCTGAACACCTGCCTGCCAATGGGAAGTAGTGAATTAATTCCTTATGTTGCTTTGTTCGTGAGCACAGCTTTTGCTTTACGTATTAAACTGTCTTTATCTCAACTCATGAGTTTTCTTGCTTTTACTATTCTGATTCTCTGCCCCATCCCACTGGGGTGGGAATGAGCGAGCGGCTGGGTAGGGCTGAACTGCCTACTGGGGTTAAGACTCAACAATGTTACACGGAAATGACCAAGGATAATTTAGTCACCCAGCAAAGGGAGAGAAGATCCTCAGCATCATTGCCTCACAAGAAAAGGCAGCATTTGGTCAGGAATGACTTTCAAAACATCTTCTTTAACAAAGTTACCTTTTTCTCCCGGAGGCCCAACTCTGCCTGGACGACCTGGAGCACCTTTCTCCCCCTTTTCTCCAGCCTCCCCTGTTGATACAAAAGGGAACAAAAAGAAGAATCATATTAAACCAGGACTATTTTCTGTTGGTGGCAGTGACAAGAGTGTCCATTCTCCCCCATGAAAATGAAAGTAAAAACCTACTGTAACAAGAGGGGAAAAAAATAAAATCAGATATGATCTGACTTAACAGCTTTACTTGACACATGGAGAACAGAGTTTCCTGCAATTGGCATGGACACTGACAAAACCAAAGACAACACATTATTAAGTCTCATACGATGGGTCCAGTTTTGTGGCTGTTACTCATATCATCATCAATCTCCAAAAACCCAACAACACAATTCACTTTAGTAGAAGATTCAGAATTAGGCCCCAACTTAGCACATAAACTTCTGGGTCTGTGTTCACCAAACACTTCTTGAACATCTGCTAAGGACATGCTTAAGCTTCAAGTGAAAATGGCTTAACTATAACCTCAAATTAAAAAAAAAAAAAAGAAAAAAAATTATGCCGTTTAGAGAGTTAGGATGGATCAGGCCTATAGGAAGGCATTACTATATCCATCATTTAGAGGATCCATTCAGAGGATCACATGAAAGAGTATCTCCTAATCCATATTCTCAGTTAAATACTGTGCATCTTAATCTCTGTGGTACTTATATGCACGTGGCTCATGGCGTGTTATTATATTCAGTGTATTTAAACATCAGTTTCTGGAAATGCTTGCCTCTCCAGTGCCTTTCATTGGAAATTTGGGGATGCTTAGCTTGTTTCTCCCCCTACTGTTATAGAACTATTGTAGCTTGTCATCGACACAAAATTAAAATCTCTTAAACAAATAGAAGTTTAAAGAATGATCTACATAGCCACCTGTGTAAAAAAAAAAAAATAATATGAAGGAGAAGAATGTTCTACAGCTTCCACAGAAAAGAAAATGCCAGGATCTAAAAGCCAGAGCTCCCACAACCCACCTGATGCCCCAACGTTGTATTTGTACAGGAGAGCAAGCATTAGCTGCTCTCCAGGAAGGTGATGGGAGCACCACAGCAGGAAAGTCAGCGGTGAAAGTCATGCACCCCTTCAGCTCTGCTCTCTGGCATAGCTGACAGCTCTGGGTCAGAGAGGGACCACAGAGCTGACATGTAAAAACAAGTCACAACATGGCACATTTCAAATATGCAGCCTCCAGCTCTCTCTCTCTCTACTTATTGTAGGCATAGGTGGCTGTGAGCTGAACTCGGCCCTGTTCCATCTGTTATATTTTTCTTCTTCAGGCTGCCAGCAGGCTCCAGACCATCTTCCCTGCCTTTAGACATGCAAAAATAGGCCGTTCTCTGACCTTAATGAGGACAAACTTCACATAATCCCCAGTGAATAATATTGTTAGTATGAAACAGGCTATTATTTGGCACACTTGGGAACGCCACCTTTTTTATTATCAGGTAACCAATAGTCTTTGTATGATTGCCTTCCCCCCCTCAGGGCTGGTTATGAGTTCTTTGCTTCCCAAAGATAAATCCTGACGATGACTTTTCCCTGCTCTCCGGAGGCTGAGAGCAGGCTATTACAGCCTATTGCTCTACACGTTCTTCAGAGTGAAAGCTGTGCATTAGGGATCAATAAAATAGATCACTCTTGCTTCAGGCCATTACACTTGCCTGCATTTATTCCTATAATAAGATGACACTGCATTCCTTTCCGTGGGTGTTTAAGAAGCTTTCCCTGGGAGGAGATTACCCCATTACAGGCCCAGCTACAGACCACTCTGTGCTTTTTGTTATCAGCCATTCTAAGCAGCAAGACCTTGGCCAAGAGGGACTGATCAGTGGTCTATTCCTGCTTTGCCGTGTTGAAATCCCTATTTTTGCTCTACGTACCCTGAGCACTGTGCAAGCTGAGGAAGCAAAGCCTGTGCAAGTGTCACAGGCAACGAAACAGTTTTCCATCAAGAAATTTCAATCAATTTATCACCAATTAACATTAACTTTTAAATTTTCATTCCAGAATTAGGGAAAAAAAACCCAAATGAATTAACTTAGAGAAAGAGGCCTCTGTGTCCCTGTTCTGGTCTCCAATCCCTGTGCCGCACATTACACCCAGTCCCTTCAGAGCAGGAGGTTGGGATCGGCACGTCATGGTCCCCATCCAAATGCTCTGGCGGGGCCTCCTCTGTCAGCCCCAATCCCTTTGCAGTCGTACCTCCTGCTCAGTCTCCTCTCCATCCCTTCCCAGGTGGCTCTGCGCTCCAGCCCTCCTGCATGAAGAAGGACCTTCTTCCTCAGCACAATGCAGCTCCTGCCTGCACCGCCGTGACGGGGCCAGATGTGCCCAGCGGTGCTCCACAGTGCTGTGATGGCTTACGCTCCCAAAAGAACTTTAGCCTGGGAAGCAAACTGAGCTGCAGCAGGATCACAGGTATCAGGCACAAGCCTGACGCTACTACAAGCTTCTTGTCCTGTCATCTCAGAGCAAGATCTTTCATTATTCAAACCGTGTATCTTAACGTTGCTGTCGATTAGCCTCCTTTTGAGAATTCTTTGGATTATGTTCGCATCCTGCCTACCTTGACCTGTACCATCTACTGTAATGAAAATAGCACAGCAAATATTAATTAAGTGAGCTATTAAGCATTTTTTGGCTGGTGATAACTGTCTTCCATTACTCATATTCCCTCTGTGAGTAAATGCATCAAGTGTGAGCATAAAAAAAAATGTTTTATTTTATTTACGTAGCATCAGCTTTTTTATGTATTGTATGCCATTGAGACTATTAAGACAATTGCTGCTTTAGGTTCTAGAAAGGAGAAAAAACAAGGCGGTAAAATGAGAATTTAAGCTTTGAAGGATTGTTCTATGTTGTGTTTTTTTTCCACAATAGTAGTAACTTCAATCTCATGGGCCTATAAAAAGGAACATGACTTCAGGAAGAATATGAGTGAGCAGTGCAGTGAGGCTTCATCAGCCATCCCTTCTTCACACACAACACACTTTTACCATTATTAATATTGTTGGTTTTCTAAACCACTGATCAGTCTGCTGTCTGGATTCTTAGAGCCACAGTATTTTTCCCTTCCACATTTCATCTTACTCCTTTATTCTGTTGAGGTTACGGGAAAAAAAAAAAAAATCAGTCCCTAAGACCTAAGCTGCTGACCTTAAACTCATTTGTGCCTTTTTCTATTCTTGGTGTCTTTACTGGCTTTCTTCATGTTTCATTTCTACCTCCATTCTCATCTCATCCCCCTTCCGATTCCCCCTTTTATTCTGTGGGGTCCTAATTGGCTTTGTGGCATTTTCTTATTTCTTCCTTTTTTTTTTTATTTTTTTAAGTTTCCACCAGTCTCTCCACTCAGTTTCATTCTCCATGACCTTCTTTTCTGTTTTCCCTTTAGCTCTTCCCATTCTTCTAAAATTTCTCCATTACACCGCCCCACTTTGGGTACTTTTCCCTAGTATCTTTCTCCTTCACCATCCCACTTGGGCTCTACTTTCTGTACCACCTCTTGGTTTTAACCCTCTTCTCTTTTTTCCCCCCTTCACCCATTCCATGGTCTTTCTCATTTCTTCCACTTCTTCTCTGTACCTATTTTTCCCAAATTGCAGCAGGCTCATGCCTGGCAGCAGAGCCGGGCTCTGTTTCCCCATCACTGGAGATGTTGCCACAGCCCAGCAGTGGAGGAGATGGGGCAGATCTAAAAGCTGCAGTGAGCAAATCCCGCTGCGTGGGAGCTGAAATCTGGGCACGTGGCCACATATATGCTCAGTTTAAAGGAAGCCTTGGCCACCGAAATCTGTTGGAGTTGTGCCAGCGGAGGACAGCAGTATCTCATTACCAATCCTCTGAGCCAGTCCCGCTGACAGCATAGCTGGAGCATTGATAGCTTTTTAGGGATTTCGCATTAACTAGGGCTGTATCAGGCCATTTTGCGCTTCACTGAATTTGTACATCAATCTCTCTCACTTTTGCAAGGCTTACATCTCATGAAGCGGAGCGAAATCATTAACACATGATGGTTTTCAGGCCTCTCTGTTTCCTGGCTCAGGATTGCTTTCTGACAAAGGGCCAAGGTCCTGCATTTTTTATACATTTTAAAAAACTCTGTTGCATATAATAATAGTAACAGTCCTTTCATAAAAACAGTAATCGCAGATGTTAATTTTACTGATTACACGAATAAGGAAACTAAGGCAAAGAAGTTACAAAACTTGTCAACGCCTGTCGACTTCTTTGAAATGAAAAATCATTTCAAAGCTTCAGTCCCCATTGCTGTGGGGTCTGACCCTTTCACTGATCTTCTGTGCAACTTTAGACAACATACATTTAACTTGATTGTGTGCTTCTCTATAAGTCACATCAACAGCACTATCTTATGCCTATTTCATAGCAAATATATCAAAAAAATGAAACAATTTTACTCCAGGCTTAGTCAAACCTTGGAAGACTTAGATGTAGTGTTGTTTCTTCTAACTAGAACATCTGCAGAAGGTATAAATATTATTAAGACTTCAAAGGCCACTTATAGAAATAAAATAAAAAAATACAGATTTTGGTTCAGTTCAGGCATCCAAAGCTGCATCTATAATAATAATAAACAAAACAAGAGAGTTTTTTTTCGGCCTGAAGCCAACTGGCCAAACACAACTCACATCCCTACAGGCCAATTCTCTTGCTTCCAGGACAGGGCAGCCACGTCCAAACTGGGCAACGTCTGGAGAGGGCAGTTTACACCACAGCCAAACCTGCGGCCAGGCTGCATTCGTAATTTAACTGTATGAACAATTGCAGGACAGAACTGAGCCTTGCCCTCACCACTCAATTAACCAGCACAGACAGAGCCTGCAGTCCCTGCTACAGTCCTCAGGCCATAGGTTTGCACTAGATAACTTCAGTGGCATCAATACTGTTAAGTGAGTTTTGTGATACTACAATGCAAAACTACCAGAATAATTGGAAGGTTCTTAAACAATGTGAGTTTTTATCATTAATGATAAACTGGTGGTTTTCATGGGGTTTTTTGTCCTTAGTTAACAGGTATTTCACCATGCTCACAGGTTTATGATACTAATTCTTCCTAGCAGTTCATTTCCTATTTAAGGTACTTTAATGCATTTTTTTGCTATGAAAAGATCAATAATTTATTATGTCATCTTTTTTCAACAATAGTTCAGGGGCATATTTTGTAAAAATGTTGCTTTTGTTGACAGAAACTATAGAAATGCCAAAAATTTAAGTAATTTTTTATTTCTTCTAAAAGGCACTTAAGCATTTAAAAATAAAGGGAAGACAGACAGAAGACTAGAAAATACAAGATAGTTCCCATTCGTACATCACAAAACAGCAATGAAAACCTCTCCAGATGTAAAGGAGGGCCTGACTTTACAGTCTTTGGGTATGTGCACCATCCATGAGTATAAACAGACAAAGGCAGCATATTAGAGTCACAACCACTACTGAACAGGAGCAAGTCTGGGAAACTTTGGCGTGTATTCTCTGAACCGTATTCATTTTAACAGACTTAAGTTCATCTCACAAACTTTAAAACTCCATTTTAAAGGAGGCTAAAAACTGGACAAGTAAGAGGACAACTGAAAGGCATCTTCTTTGTCTCTGTTAGAAACAGTCCGTGGTGCAAATGAGCCTGCTAGAAAGAAAGGATTAGTATCTGAATGATGGAGGAGACTTCCACATTACCTTTGAGGCCTGGAACAAGAATTTGAACAGAGCAGGACTCCTCTGCAATGTGTTGAGGATATCCAGACCTTAGCAGTGACAGGAAGGCAAGGCTAATTAGAGTCACCAAGAAAACCAGATCTCTCTTCATAATGAGCACTTACAGGTCACTGACTCCTAAACAAAAGAATGAATAAACAGTTATAAGAATTCCAAAGACTTTCAACAGTTTCTGAACACATACAGCATCCTACTATGAATACAATATATTTTTGCATGCCATATCCCACACAGTATGAGAAGGACGTGTGCAGGTCCTCCGAGCAGGTCGTATGTTCCAGAGGCATACACGAAACACACAGCAGCACACATTTAGCAGTTTGTCTCGGTGTTAGACTGGGTAAGATAAAGCTCGGAAGAAATTTCATTAAGGAGGAGGAGATTAAGTGATGCTAATCTCTTAATTAGGCAATACTGTACTCATGATTTCTCATTGGAGGCAGGGATCTGGAAAGGTCAAAGGAGAAAATCTAATACATAGGCTTGCATTAAAAAATGTTAGTACTAAGTTGCCACTTAGAAAGACTGCACGCTGCTCTAAAGAGGCAATTCAGTAGACAAAGAGACCAGTCTAAAGGCCCGAAATTTCACCTCCCATCTACCTGGGCACTGAAATTGAGCCTAGCAAATTGTCTGATACAATAGCCCTCACGTAACTCACCAAGGGTAGAAGGAAGATAATATTTCACTATATCATGCAATGAAGTTACATCAGACCCTTCAATAAATCCTGAAAAGATTCACTTCTGAAACTACCCTTGTCTAAGCCTACGAGCGAAACGGCATGTCTGATATCAGGCTCTGAAGAGACCTCTCAGAAAACAACAGTACCGAAATGGAGTTTGTGTGAAAGGACCATGAAAAGCCGCTATTTAGAGGGTCTGTAGAAATACTCTTTGACAAAAGTGTTATTTATGTACTTCTGATATGTTTTTCCAGTCCTTCGTTCACTGAGGCTCTATACTACACAAACAAGCTGAAAGTCTTATCAGGGTTTCGAGAGAAAGTAGCTGTATATCATCTTTCATAGCCACAACACCGACATGTGCATTTTACATCTAGAGCAAGAAGATTGCGCTACATTACTCTCCACTACCTGATTTCCTTCAAAAGTAAGCCAAGTACGATTTGGCAGAGGTGTGGGGCCAGTACGTGGGTCTGTGTCTCTCAATATGGTGGGGGTCTAGGAGGGTGAGTCTATTATTTTGGTGGTGGACTGAAGAAATAAGCGTGCTTCAGCAGGGACAGGAGAACAAGGGGCTTCAGGGTGAGAATGAGCTGGTGAAGTAGATACCAAAACATAAGGGATGGAGCAAGATGGGCAGGCTGCCCTCTGTGCACAACAAAATTCAGTTTTGCCAGCACTATTAAAAAAACCACCTTTGCTCTAATTTTAAAATTCCACCATCAACTCCGGTGTGTTTAATAAATGTCTTAGCAGCCAGACTAAGCAGATGACTTTGGAGTTGCGGGAATAAATTATCCTTCTGAAATGTTGTCCAGCGTGCACTTCCATTACCTTCTAGGAGATAAAATTAGTAGACTGCAGCAGGGGGGTCTGATGGGAGCAGATTGTGTCCCCCTCCTCATGCGAGAAGGGTACGACATGAGTTATGGAGTAAATCGCTGCTCTGCCTCACGACACCCTTCCTACACCATCTATACTGCAGGGCAAGGGTGCTCCACACCACACTTCCCAGTTCTCACTGATCAACCGGATTTGGGGCACAGACTGGAGCATGCTGTGAGCCCCTTTCAACTCAGATCTCTTCTCCAGCTTTCCTTCCAAAGAAGAGCGAGGTGCAGCAGGAGGACCATGCCTGAAAAAGGTGGGGTGTATGTTTGAATGCGGGAAGAGCTCCTGAGTTAAGGGATGACTTGATATAGTCATAGTCTAATGGGCTACACTGAGGCAGAAAATCCTTGGGAAAAATCATCGGTGCTGGGTAATCCTCTCACAGAGCAAGGGAGGAACAAGGACTCTCTGGGCATTTTCACAGCCATAACATGCCACATTCCTGGAACGGGACAGCCCTGAACTACTTCATACACAAGCTTTGCCAACCAGAAAGAAGACTCAGGACAGTCTGGACGAAAAAAAGGAAGTTTCCACTAAGCTGTAACGTAACAATTTTATTTTCAAGGCCTCTGTCTCAATTTCCTATTACCTTTTAATCTAGCAGATCACAATATAGACAATCTTACTAGAGATGCATTCTGTACCCTTCCTGTCAGACTGCTAAGCACTAACGTCATTTACAAAAGTCTCCTCTCACAGCTTAGGGTGCAGGTTCTGGAGAGGCAACACTCACTCATATACAGATGCTTATGGTATTTTTTTTTTTCTCCCTTCAAGAGTGCTCAGTTCCCAGGATTTTGCTTCTGCTGCCACAGCTAAGACGACTGCAGCTCATATATACGCGTCAGCTTTAAAACATCTAGCTCAGGTATTTCTAGGAGCACACAAACCTGCAAAAGTACAAATCTCAGCATGGGCTGCTCAAATATTTAGGCCATATTAAGTTTTGTCACAATTGCAACAGCAGCACTCAATATTTACAAGAATGCAGGCAAAACTGAATTTTGCCACCCTGAGTATGAGAAACCAGAGCTGGAGGAGAAGGCACATCACAAAGGTGGATCTAGAGAACAGCAATAGTTGGGGGGAAAGGGAAGAGTAATGGAAATTTGTATGTAAAGCTTCTACTGCCATGGAAAAGCAGCAACCAGCCCAGCTCCCCAGGGCTCTGACAAACAAAACCGACAGGAAAACATTTGCTGTGTTACTGTCCTCTGCTTTCTCCAGCCACAGCCTCCTTTGCCTGTGCACAGAGCCAGCCCTGACTGCAAGGAACCAGTCAGGCCCCTGGCCACCTTATAGCTATTTTCTAAGGTTATGCAAACTACTTGATCACAGTCTTGATACAGTTTTGAAGTATCAGATCTTGCCTTCATATCCTCATGTGCATACCAAACAAATTACTTCCCACACATTAAGCTTGAATCTGGCCACACCTCCCCAAAAGGAGATCATAGAATCATAGAATGGTTAAGGGTTGGAAGGGACCTCAAAGATTATCTGGTTCCAACCCCCTTTGGGCAGGGAAACCCTCCACTACACCAGATTGCCCAAAGCCTCATCCAACCTGGAGATGCCTAGCGCCAGGGTACAAGGCACTCATCTTGGTCTACTTTGTGGAGTAGAGCAGCTCATGGGATCCACAGTAGATGGTCATGGCTCTTGTTGCCAAGTCCATGATCCGCAACAGACAGGGAGCAAAAGATGGAGCAATGAAAACTATCCAAGAAGAAAGGTTGAAAAGAAGGGCATTTCTCCAGATCTTCCCTTCAAAGGCTTCTAGGATCAGACTTGGCACTTGAAGAGTCAGTGCTGGTAGGCTGGAAAGTGAGGGGGTCCATGGTGAGAACAAGTTTCGCAATGCCACGTCAGGGAAAGCAGTGAGTTGTTGTTGCCTCAGCCAGCCAGGAGGACATGGCAGAGACTCGTGCCTGAAGTCTCTTCCAGACACGTGAACATAGGTGTTTAACTCTCAGCAGCAGCCACTTTCGAGGGCCAGAGAGTAGGGCCATCCTGGAGGACAGCCACACTGACGCTCTACAGGTTGAGTAAATTAGAGGATGTGGGTCCTGCCTGCCTTAGCCTGCAGCTCCCCCCTGGCAACCCAGGAGAGCACCTGGCCCCCCAGCCTGCAGGATACCCTAGGCAGGGCATCCCACCTTTTCTTTGTAGTGGAGGCACTTCAGGATCCAGATCAGACAAAGAGGCTTTTTCAAACCAAGTGGTTGAGACAGACAGCTGAAAGCCTGGCAATTAGGCAGTTTCAGCATGAGCACCCAGCAGGCTGGTGATAAGGATTCTTGACAGAGTTGGGAGAGGAGAGTGAAATGGCCTGAGACGGAAGAAGGAATTGAAATTAGGAGAGTGCTCCAGTCTCTGCATTAGTGAATAAAAAGGCAGCATCACCTCCTCTGGTTGAATTTTATGAGGTTTTAGATGTATCCAGACTACAACTGAAAGATCAAAGCCTCCAAGTATGTTAAATATTCATCTGCCTTTGCAAACTCCTACACAGCTCAGAGACGAGACAGGCATCAAGCAGCAGAGATCTGTCAGGGCTGCTCGGTGGCTCTGCTCAGCAGTCAGATCAGAAGGATTTTCTTGGGGAAACAGAAGCTCCAATGAAGCTTCATTGCCTTCCCTACTGCCGGGCTTACAAGCCTCAGAGACATGGGGGATACACCTCACGCGACGTCGGGACAGCTCAACTCACAGCAAAAACAGACTCGTTCTCGAAAACAGAGCTTCTGAGCATCAGGTCACAACACCCCGACCCACATGAATGCTCGGGAAAATTATCTTGGTCTGAGAAGAGCTACTAACAGAGGAAATCTCTGAAGAGGTTGCAGATTAAATACTTAATAGAGTCAACAGCTGCAGGAAAGGGACACATTAGTAGTAAAAAAATCAAACCAAAAGCACTTTGGATATCACTTTCTCCACCTTTTCCTGTTTTAAAAAGAAACCTTCTCTTCTGCAGCTGAAATTGCCTTACATGATTGAAGTAAGAGTTTGATCTCCAGGTATGTGCTACAGCAGTACCTTTCATTTTAAAATCCTGGAAAATTCCTTGCCTTTCTGACCTACCTTCAAGCCCTTTCAGACCCAGATTCATAAAGGCATTTAGCAAACTAAATCTCACTGAAATTCATCCTCAGCAAAAGGTGCCAGTCTGTTTTTTCAAACACTATCTTAGCCTTACTATTTGGAGTATCTTCAGCATTGGCAAAATCAACGCCAGAGAGAAACCTGGAGATGTTCAGCACTTGTAAAAATATTAATATTTTCTCACTGTCTACACAGGGGTCAGGAGTCAAATTTGCAGCACTTATAATGGTGGCTATTAAATCAGCATAACCTGAAAGCTTTGAAAAAAAAATGAGAGGAGGAGGAAAAGGCAGCATTTACACAGCCTTTCCTTTAAAAAAAAAAAAATTGCAAAATGAGTCTATTCCCACTAGTAATGGCAATGTACCAATGCAACCAGCACAATAACTTCACAACAACTTTTGAGACTTGTCAGCTTTAGGGAATCTGCCTCAGTTGCCAGGAAAGAAGAGGTTTATTAAGCCAGGCTTCAAGTGACAAGTCCTTGAGAGGTCATCAGAGAATCCCCGAGGCACCACAGGCTGTGGATGGAAAGCTGGGAGATGACTTCAGCCAGCAAACACCTCATGCATGAAGACCCTGTATCTGCCAGCAGCTGCTCCACAAGGGCCAGTGGCTTATTGCATGCCGTTATTTTGGACCTATAAGCAACAACACAGACGATCTGCCAAGTTGAATCCAAATGGCTGAGAAATGCAGAAGGAAAACGATGCTCACTGGCGTTAACGCTCAGCCAGCCAACAGCTACGGAGTGGCTGTAATCCTCTGTATAATCCTCTGTGACTCCTCTTTGAGCTGTTTTTATTTCACTATTAATGACTTGTTTTCATTCTTATTATGATTTTTTATTATTATTTTTAAAACTGTACTTCATTCTCTGGGATCTGAGCTGAATTATCCATATTCTGAACTGAGTATGTTCCTGGTAGAGGGAGACACACAAATCTGCATTTGGTGGGTGATTTTCCTGAGCAGGTTTGAGTCAGCACTACAGACACATCAACAAGCTTTCAACAGTTTTCACTCCCCTGACTTTTCAAGTCCTCCTCATCCACATGCCGACACCTCCAGAACAATCCAGCAGCCCGCGTATCCTCAAACGCCCTGGCAGACCCTGAGCCACATCCTCACAGATGCGACACATGCCCACAGAATCACGCCAGTGAAACGCCAGGCTGTCAGGCTGTGACACAGACCTCACACTATTTCAAACGTTTTGAAAGCAAAAGGAAAAAAAAAAAAGAAGAAAAAAGTCCCAGGGCTACACGGGTAACACCAGGTCCCAGCGCAGATCAGGGATACACTTCTGGGGAAGTGGGAAGCTGCTCTTCACCCCTTGGCCTGAAGGCTGCAGATAATTCCCTGGAAGATGTCTTTCACACTGGAGATGAAACCTGTGTCACTGACCTCTTCTGTCTCCATTGCAGCCTTGCTGATCATCCTAACCTACAGATGTTTTGTGTAGCTGTGTTTTCACTTTATCTAAATGTTTCCTTATTTGTTCTTCCAGCTCTCTCACGTGTTACCTTGAGTAATTCAGAGCTCACCATTTAGCTGGAATAGAAAAATCAGAATCAATGATAAAGCTGCCTAAACAACAGGTGATGCTTCTTCTATCATTGCAACGCTATGAACTTAAAACTCCACATGTTGATTTAAAGGTTAAAGCAACGGGCTTGAAAGCTTAAAAAAAAAAAAAATCACTAAATGTTAAGTATTGTAGAATTGCAAAAACATCTACAATGTCTCTGTGAAATCTAAGGAACATGGAGCCATGGAGCAGCATAAAGCAGAGAAATAACACATTTCAGGTCCTGATGATGCTGAAGAACAGCAAGGTTTGCTGCAGAGGAAGAAAGAGCGAGGCTAAGCTTACAGGAAGCTAACATTACCTAAAAACCTAACTGATAGGAAGTCATTGGTTACTCCCCAAAGAACACTTAATTCTGGCTCAATAGAGCTATTACCTCAGCCGATGTTTGTGAAGTGTAAGGGACTATTAGTTCTGACTGTACAATGTAGGCGCCCTTGTCATATGTAGGAATAGTAGCCTCACTTCTCATCAAGAAGAATGTTTTTAAAAATTGAGACAAATTTCTGCCTGATGTAGTTCTGCTGAAGTCAAGGAGTTTATGCCAAAATTATCTTACTGTCGTGTGCTGAAAATATAAAATCAGGGTTTCAGCAAGGTTGAGATGAAAATAGTGCCAGAAGGGGGCAAATATGTTTTCAAAACCTATAAATAGAGGAAGATGGGACCCAAGTGCCAAATCTCTCATGACATCTCTGCATGGTTTTTCAGATGGTAGAAAATAATACTTAAGTAAAATTCTATCTTTGTGTAAAAATGTTGGGTCAGAAATAACTAGAAATGCTAAACAAAAATCTCTCCCACAATGTTTTAATTGAAGTCTCTACTAGATGACAAGATGTCTGCTACAGACTCATGTGCAGCTGTAATTTTCAGAAATAGTTTGTGATTTTGGCTGCCATCCTTGATGTACATCAGATCAAACTTTCAGCATTCTTAACCACCTCAAAATCCCCCCAAAATACAGGGTTCAAATATAGGTGTCAATTTGTGTCTAAATTGTCTTGGTTCAGCCCTGCTCCTGTACAGCATCCACATAAGAACCTGATGCTATCCTCACACACCTATTTGTAGGAACTAAAACACCCAGGACTCACCAAGAATCAGAGAACAATTTGAAGAATGCTGCAGGTACATTTCTTTACATGAACAAATACACGTTATTTACATATGCATTTGTTGTCTTATTTCTGAAGCTTTAGGGCACCACTTTTCAGCCCTCTACATCCACAGAGGCTTAGGACTGGCTGCAGAAATTGGGATGTTTGTGCAATAATTAAGTGCTTAATGCCCATTCAACCAACTTACGCTTTCCAACACGTTTTTGCCCTCCAAAAGTTTTCCAAGTGAGCCTGACAGTTGTCTTCTTGTGAGCACTGCACAGGCTTAAAAGGCAAACTTGATGTGGGGAGAGCAGTCCCAGACAAGAGAAGAGACATAGGATGTAGACTATTAGTGGGAGAAACACAAAGCAAAAGTGAAAAAACAGGGAGACCTGACCAGGGGAGAGTCACAGAGAGAGGACAGAGGGAGAGATGGCATCATCCCAGAGTGCAAGTGGATGGGAGAAAGGTTCGCTGTTGTTTGCCTCAGCATCCTTCTCACTGAGAAGCAGAACAAACAACGGAGCAGAAACAGCTTTTGTCCTCATTTTCTCACGCATTAGGTACACAACAGCTACATTTAAAGGAGGTTCAAAGAATAAAGGGAAGTCACTTGACTGCTGCCCAGTCCTTCCCAATGCTGCAAGTATGACACCTCAAAAAGTGAACCACAAGACAGACCACAGCTGGCATTGGGAGATGCCTATTTATCAGGGCAACTTTGGTTAGATCCAGATCTCGAGCTAGCAGAAGTGAAAAGCAAACCCTTGAGTGGGATTCAACCATTCTGGCTTAGGTGCTCAGTTTGAGAAAATCAACCTGAGCTCCTCGTATCATCAAGTCAGAGAAAGGCACCTTGGCATGGGGATTCATTTCATCCTAAAACAGGACAGATAATTGACTCTGGAGGGACCTATTCATTGCCCGGTATGACTAGCTCAGCCTTGTAGGTATGTAAAGTTAGCTGAGGGGAGTCCCACCATCCCTAATTAGCTAAGCCAATCTATGGGAGGGCTAAGAGCAGCCTGGCTCCCCCACTGCAGTCACACGTTACCCCCCCGCCTTCTCTGTACTGTCACCAGCTGCCAGCTGATCCCATCATGAGCTAGCACAGGCTGCTGCGCCAGCAGAAAGCTATTCTTCTTTTTGTAATGTTATTTTTCAGTTGATTTAGTTCCTTGGTTCCTGGTGAGGGTAAAACGGCCATCACTCCTGTGAAAAATGTTGCCAGCCAGGGAAAGAAATGCCCTTGGCAGCAGCTGAGGTGGCCTTCAGTGTGTTACAAAACTGTGCCCTCACATACCAGCGGCATACAGAAAACAGAAAGATGCATAAGTGAAAGAATTAAAGGTACTAAATCCACTAGAGGGAGAAAAAAAAAAAGGACATAATTAGAGTTGGAACATTTCAAAAGGAGGAAAGATATGGCAAAATACCAGGCTGCAATGGAAAATAATATCCAGCAAAAGATACACAGCATAGGAGATACAACAACATGAGGCATTTTGCAATTGCATGCAAGCCACCAAGAGTCATGGAAATGATCCAAGAGTGTTATCCTCAAATGACAAGGACATACTTCTCGGAATGATATCCTCAATATAAAAACACCACGGTACATAAGTGTGCATGATCAAAATCCTGCACTTGAACTGGGGCAATGTCAATGCAATTTCAATGCAATTTCAACAAAAGCTTATTTTTAGTCTCAGGCTGGGGATCTGCAGAGACCAAATAACACTCTACGTGTGATCCTATGCTGAACCTTTCCTATCAGCTCCATGGAGCACAGGACAAGGAGGGAAATAAGTTATAGTGGTGACAAAAAAACACAGTATCTTCAGCAAAACAGTCAAATCTCAATGTCAGAGAAAAATTAAGGGCATCAGAGCAAAAAGCTATCCTCACTGGAAATACAGCCACATATCTTCATTGGACAAGTGAAGGGTCAACTTGATAGCAACAGCACTATTCAACCTTTCACTCTTAGAGCCCTGAAACACCTTTCCAAGTGCAGATAAGGGAAAGAAGACAAAAGGAAGGGAAGTTCTACCAAAGCAGCTTCCCAGATTAAGAGAAAAACATATGGTCGATACATAGAAATGGCTGTAGAAGCAAAATGCAGTGGAAAAAACACAGGTTTCTACAGGTCTGACGTGACTTAGTCAAAGCACATGCAAAGATACGTGATTCCTGCAGATGACTAGAGATTAATAAAGTCCTCAGAAGTCAAAGTATTCTTACACGATACAGCAGACTTTCACTAATCAGTCTATATCATTTACAATAGTCATAATCCCATTTACAAGGCATGCTAAATGGAAGCCAGTTGAAAGAATACCTTTCAGTGGCACCGCATTTCCCAGGGCTGCTCTTAAATATACCACATGTGCATTCAAAATCCTTTGCCATGTACAACACACTGGTCTACAAAGATTTAAAAAAAACTGAGAAAGACTACAAGTGATTGCATGCAGATTTGAGATGCGTTTGACGATCTCATCTTATTCTGAAAAAGAAATGTGAATTCAGAAAGAAACAGAATGCCTAGAACACAATTTGCAAACAAGGGTGTTTATCTGAATTCATATAAACTGAAGGTTTTACTTCCCTATCTGTATGCCATGATGCTTCTGCTATCAAAAGATTCTTGAGGATGACAATTGCCTTTGGGAATTTTTCACTAAAGTCCTTCCATCTAACCAATTGCCCTGAGAGATTTCTTTATTTTAATAACATACATTCCTAGGGAAGAACGTAAGAAGCTATGTTAAGTAAGTGATAACTACTGACATCTTCACCTGCTTTGGTATTCAGCAAATTCTCTAACAATCGCAGCAGATGCGTCTTTCGCACAGCTAGAACATGACTTCAGGCCAGTTGCATACAAATTAAGAAGCTGCACATCGCTAAGCAGTGATCACTTGAACCTTGGCATGTATCTGTTCAGCATTTACAGGGCACTTACAGGAACAAAAACTAATGCTACTGCTCTGATTATGCAGCTAAAAAAAAAAAGGCTCCAGAGGTGTTAAAGACTACACTGACCTTGCCCTGGCTGAAATCCCAGCATCTGCCAGTTGACTTAAGCAAAGGAAGAACAAACAACAACAAAAGAGAGACTTGTCACAGTTACTGTGTGCTGTCAAAAGGTATGGGGGAATCAACTCTAAACATATCAGAAACTCCATGTATCCATCACAGAAGTTGTGATATTTAACATCACATTCCCTAAAATCAAGGAACAACATGAACACAATCATATGTGAACTAAGTCTAAATGGTCAAATACACGTTTAAACAGAGTTGGTTAGAGGACAAAGTAAAAACTATTATGACCAGAACTATTAACAAAGCGCCTGACAGACCCTGGCATCAAGTGCCAACAGATTTGTTTCACATGAAAGGATGCACACACGTCGCTGTAGCTGATATAACAACTTCTCTGGGTGGATCAAGTTGGCGTTGCTTACACAAGCTCGACACACGCCATCCAGAATCTAAACTCAGGATTTGCAAGGCACGAGATGCCCAACTGGTCCCTCTTCAGATGGGAGGGTTTCAAGTTGGCAGTAAAACTGCCCCAGCATCTATAAAGAGCGCCCTTTTTCAGCAGTGTACTAAACTCCTGTTATAGCACTGTGGAAGCCGACGTCTGCACATCGGCATGGTCTGTGTAAAAACCAATGGTCATTTAAAGAACTTCTGGTATATAATTTATTTACCTATCGCCACAAAACTTGTGAAGGTAATACAGTTGCCTCCACGTATGACACACAGACAGGTTAAACTTAAATAATCAAGGACTTCTTTAGACAAATCAGGTTTCTCTTTGTTATTTCCTCAACAAAACAAGCAAAGATTATCTGTGAATGCTCTGAAGAAACATGCCTTGTCCTTTCAAGGACTGTCCTTGAAAATTCAAAATACAGTACTGAAAAATCTATAATTCTCCCTTGAAAACTTAAGATTTAGGATTATGTTCAGAATTATTTAAATGGAGCAGACATAAGGAAATAGCTATGTATGTTGTCTAAGGATTTTAAACTAATTTTGAACTATTTAATTATAAATTACTGTTACATGTTCATGCATTCATGAAGGTTTTATATAACAGTCATAAAAAAGAAGGGCAAGTAGAGAGTGACTGTAGAGTTTTTGGCACTCCACAATTACATGAAAGGCAATTCTGACACGAAGGTATTAAACAGCAAAGGAAGAAAACCTCCAATAAAGAGGTTTTTCAGCTGCAGCTCATAACACGGCTCTCGTTATGTCATCTCACCTCAAAGCCTGCAAGTTCGTTGCACAACTGGAGAGAAACATTGCAAATGCATCTGTGGATGCTGTTGACAGATCCACCACCCTGGAGCCTCCGCAACACACGAGCAGTGCTTCTCTTGCTCTGCCACATCTTCTCAGTATCTGTTTCCTTAACATTTCTTGTACACAATTCCACTAACCAGCCAGCCATCAGAGACCTGTTTTCTCATTAACACCATTCTGATGAGAGAGCTCATTGAAAGACATTTTTATTTTCCTATGTAATAAGATGTTTTTTGCTGGTTCCCGCACTAGGCCTTCATTACATTCTTGTCATAGAATAATCACAGAATACCAGGTTGGAAAGAACCTCAAGGATTATCTAGTCCAACCTTTCCTGGCAAACGCATGGTTTAGACAAAATGGCCCAGCATCCTGTCCAGCTGGTGCTGACGTTTTTATTTTTATCGGCTGTAATTACCATGCCATCTAATATTGCCGGTTCTTTCACATACTACTTTTTTTTTTAAAAGCTCTTTGTTTAAATTCCCCCAAATTAGATGATCTCTTATAAATCCTTCTCTGATGATAATTATAAAATTCTACTAAAATTAAATAATGTCCTCACAAAAACTTCTATCCTTTCTTGTCTCCCTTTAACTCTGATACAATCAACAGCCTTTGGTGTACAAGATTCATTTAATGAAATTCATTTAAAGAAGTAAGTGCTTATGAAGCCTGCTAAAATGGATGTGAGTTATTTTGGTGCCTTCGTTAGTGAAGGTGAACAATTTATGAACCCTTCAGTCTCTGTGCAGCATGTTCTTTAGCCAGACAAGCACTACTTCATGTAAGCTTCATTGTCCAGCCCTTGCAGCACGGAAATGAGCAGACTGCTCAACCCCTGGCCCATGGTCTCTTGGAGGCCCATAGACTATTTCTAAAGAGTCCACTAGAGATGAATACCCATTATCAGCAAGGTTCAGTATCTATTAAAACCATCAGCACCATCACAGGAGAATTTGGAGGGTTCCACTAAGCCTGAACATCACTCAACTGAAACTGAAAATCTGAGAGTCCTAACTGTAGGATTTCTTGTTATTATTTATGCTCATTCCACAGTTAGTGAATCATACTAACAGGACCAAAAAAAAAAAATAATCACAGAGTGAGTCATGCTTAAGACCAGACAAAGACAGGCACCAGGAACCTGAGCACAGCTATGGACATAGCTTCATTCTTCAAGGTCCCCAGTCAAAAACCAGCCAGAGTTGAAGCAGTTTCTCTTTCCGCTCTCCATCCTTTGCCCCCATTCTTCACCATTAAACTTCCCAATGAGAGCTGTTTAAGTCAACACTGGCAACACTATCGCTGAATCTGTATCTGTGACCTATTCCCAAGTCCAAACAAAGCATCCAAAACCCTCTCATAACAATTCAGCCACCTTAAGAGGCAGGAGGTGCTTGTACTTACTTAGGTGCCTAAGATTTTCTTATTGCACAGACCAGAGATGGTCAACACTTTGCCTGAAGAGAGTAACACGACACTATTCTCCCACCAAGCCCCTTTATACCCATCAAGGAAACACTTTCAAACTCCTTCGGTCTCCTCTAAGCACACTCTAAGTGGGAAGGTTAAGAGAAAATACTGCCATTCCCTTCCAAAACATCGTGGGGAGATTCCTCTCTCTTGCAGATGAGCTTCTTTTGGGAATGCTCACGGCAAAGGAATAGACTTCCCTGGACTGTTTAGGCTTTCTCTTTTTTCTTTTCTAAAATCAAAGCAGAATCAGCAGCAGAAACTGTTTTGGGAGCTGTGGACACAATCTTGGATGTTCAGTGGTCCCACTTCCAAGTTGCTTTGTCGGTTAGTGACAAGGGCACCTTTCCAGCAGATGGGAAGGTGAGGTTTGAAGTAATGCAATGAGCTGCATGCAGATCTCCTGCTTTCCAGGTAAGCACTCCCAGTCAGTAGATTATTACATGACAGTTGAGTAGCAGCAGTTCGTTTTTCAAAGAGAACTGTAGAAAACTGTTTTTTTCAGAGCCAGTTTTGAAAGTCTCCATGCCTGAAGGGCAACTGGGCACATACATTCAAGGTGGGGTTCCATCTTCTGGAACTCAAGTTCCTGCAGGCACGTGGCACTAAAGGTGGTGAATTTATCCAATCCCACATACAGCAGAGAGAATCCCAGATTCCCTGTGGGCAATCTCACAAGCATTTTCCAGACCACTGCTGTGGCTATCACACACTTTGCTGGCTGTGATGAGTCACTTTCTTCAGCAGGTAGCTCTTCTCCATTTACTCCATATAGCACGTAAACATTGCAGATTCTTGGTCTGGAACCAGGTATCTAACTTGCAGCACTGTGAAATTATTTATTTATGTCCATGTTTCATTCAAGTGCTTTATTGTTGGACTAGATTGTATTTAATGGTTCCTTCCAACCCCAATCGTTCTATGGTTCAGTGTAGGAGGAAACCAGTGTAAACTCTAAAACTCCTCACCGTCTTACTGCCCTGTTCTGGCCTCCAGGACACCCTATGGACCTCCTAACCAATCTTCTGATACAGTTTTGAGGAAGCAGCATCCAAACGGTCACAGCACCTAAGGATCCCTGAATCCTAATAAACAAGTAAGACTGATCCAGTGATGAAGAACGCGAGTAGACCAGGTTTCATTCTCTTCTTGCCTACAGACATCTTATACAACCATAGGCAAATCATCCAGGACTAGATATTTCTGAAGAGGCACTTAGATGAGTGAGGCGAGACCTTGTTGGGTTTTCAAAACCATCTTTTTCTAAAGCTTCAGGCTCCTAGCAGGTTGTTTTCCTCTTGACTGAAGAGTTTACCTAACTCTTAAAACCTAGTCATACTCCCTTGCAGCTTTCTGTTCCAAAGATATAAAATGGAGCACTTTGAGTATGAAAGTTGGCAGAAGCACTAACGAAGCCTTAGAAACATTTTTAAATGTTCTCTTCCTTCTCTCTCTTGTTCAGGAGTTTGCGTGGCTAAAAATATGAAAAGGCTTTAGTCATCCTATTGACATACCAAACCCTCTTGAAGGGTCCTATTCTCACAGCCCACAAACAGGATGGTCTGTGGCTCATGTGCAAACCAGAAGGAAGCGCTCAGATTTGAAGAAGCTGCCAGCTTAGTTATCAACCAGTAATCTGAGGGGCTTTGCCTACAGTTGATGCCACACGAACCCTTTCCCAAAATACATTTTAACGCTCCTCTCATCAAGGGAAATGAAGAGACCCTGACCACACGGCCTTATGGGAAACGTGGTTCAGCTGTGAAGTCCAGCCAGTAGTGAAATGCAATGCAAAGCATGAGCTACACTTCCCAGGAGACACCATGAGAATATTTTTGGCTAAACTCTTCTGGTTTTCAGCCAAAATACTTTGACAAAAGAACTAAACTACCCCAGAAAACTGACACTTTTCTTTAAAAAACTGCTTTGCCAAAAGCCTTTCTACTTCAAAAAGATTCTGGTTCAAGAGGACAGACCTAAAGATGACTAAATAAGAGCTTCAGAAACAGTGTAAAATCATTCAAAAGTAATCAGAAAAAAATGCTTTCAACATAATGTACAATTTATAAATTACACAGTAGATTTCTGCTGCTTCCACAGTACAACTCTGCTGACTCTAGGACTATGCCATGTTTAAAATGCCATTTTGACTATGAATTTAAGTTACATATTCTCTTTCATGTATTAATTAAAACAATAATTTTGTTTTAACAGATACATCTTAGAATTTTCTGAAAGACAGTCCAAACATTCCTAAAAGGAATACTCAACTTGGAAGCATTACTTTTTGTCTACAACATCTGCATACCTTATTTATGCTGCATCAGTAGCATAATAAAGTTTTAGAGATATGTCTAACAAGTTGTTACATTAAAAGATCCTAACATCATTGTTGTGAGACCTTTAAATCAGGGCTTTAAATTCTCTGATCACTATAATGCCTTAAACGTTCATGATCATGTAAACAATCACACAGATATGAAACACAAAATCTCAGCTACAGAGAGGGAAATGTAGGACAATAGTTTTTACATTTGCTCTATTATTAAAATCTTTCAATACCCAAGAATCAAAGTTGTTGTATTTCCAGTCCAGAGGCTCCTTCTGTTTCACTGTACAGCAAGTCAAGTTGGGTATTTCAGTTCTCCACAGTGATTTGATTTTGCTAGAAAATAATCCCCCTCCTAAATCTAACTGCCTGTGTTGAGCACATATGTATGTATGCACAGAGGTCAGATTGGAAACTCCCAAATCCCTTTATGAATCCTATTTTTCATACCTCACAACTGAAAAGCAGGCATGTGGTCTTCTGGTTACTGCAGTATGGCTTACTCTCATATTCTAGCTCATTTAGACCAAGATTTTATATCTGTACACATCCTTAAACTTCATTAAGCATGCCTGTATACTACCACTTCCAACTTGATTTGGTTTTCACTGAGTTTGCTCTTAATTATCCAGTGGTGTAATTCCAGCCCTTACTGGATATTCTGTCATCTGTTTCACTTCTGCAATGTCAGTCTTCATTCCCTGCTCTGCAGCTGTATTAAAAGCTCACTTTTCGAAGTAGAAAACAGCCAGACGCTTAGCAATAAAAGGATGGAGAAAAGCACTTAGCATTTCCAAATTTAAACCACTATTCATCATCTGTTACAGGCAATCACAATCCACTAATGAACTGCAGTAAGTTTCAATTGTAGGGAAAGTTAAAATTCATATACTGTTTTGTCCTTCCCTGCTCCAAGGAAAGTGAGCTCTTCCAATGGCATTTTACACTCTAAATACAAAGCCCCCACTAACTAGGAATTCAGTGATCTAACCCACATGGGTGCTTCTCAACAGAAAGGTCCAACATTATCTGATACAACCGAGTGAGCTCTTATTTCCCTTACCTTCCCCTACTATATAGGGATCGTCAATCATGTTCTGCCACTTCCAAGGCAGCCCCCTAACAAACACCCAGGCGTTTTCCTCTACGTGCTTCTAAATAGTGAAAGTATAAAAGTTTCTTACCTTATGGTCGCTGAGAAAATGGGAACTGCAGAACGCTCTGTGCCTGCAGGGACACTGCACAGATGAACCTCATTGCTGCTGTTTACAGAAGTCTGACAGTTTTTAATTTGAAAAGAGGTTGTCTTTTGCTTTTCCACAGTTCAACAAATCAGACAAAACAGTTGGAAGTGTTATCTGTAAACAGCTTCCTGTTTGAAATAGATCAGCTGTCCTGCAGGACAATAATTAGGAAAGAAGTGTGGGAAAGCTGAAGAGGTCCATGATGTAAGCTTTTTATTTTGGGAATGTACTTTTTTGGGAATGCACTCTTACTCTCCCCTCCTCCTCTCTAGCAGAGAACCCCTTTTTAACCATTTACATCTATCCGGCTCTAAGCCATGCATGCACACTGCCCCAGCACAGCGCTTTCTTGCTTTGCTTCAGCGGATGTGAAAACACAGGAAATGCAGCACCGAATGTGAGCATCTTATGTGGATAATTAACACACTCTCCCCTCAGTGAAATTCTCTCCATTCTTGCAATTGGCTGTAGCATTCTTGACTTAAGTAAAACACACATCTATTTCAGAGCTGAGTCTCTATGCTCCACAATAACGTAGACGCTAAATTATCCACATGGCAGGCTTCTTCGTGAAATTTTGGGGTTTGTTTTTTTATTGTTTGGGTTTTTTTTTTTTTAATATCTTTTCATATCACTTTCTGTGTCAATGGGAAGGGAAAAAAAAGAGACAGAAATCCTTTACTATAGCTTCCAAATAGTTGTACAATTCTGGCTTTCATCTTAAACAACTAGACTAGCTTGAGCCCTGGGTAAAGCACGGTACTCCACATACATTTGGGCAGGAAAACACCGGGGCCAGCTGATTGTGGGAAGTGGGATCTTGAGAACACCTCCCTCTGTTATTGCAGTTTATACTTCAACAGATACTACTGGCTATGCTCTCAACTTCCAGGGCAAATAGAGAGTACCACTTATGACTACACCAATTAATGCCCTCTAACGAATAGCTGCTGTATTCGTAAGGCTGCAGCTCCGATAAGCCGCTTCAACAAAAAAGGCTTCGCACCATCTGCCCCCACCCCTGCTCATGCCACTGTTCCCCACTCTCTCCAGCTCAGTTTGGAGGGGTTGCACTGTAAGGACAGGAGCCTGGGTAACTCCCAGCACATGAGCCCTTACTGGAAGACCAGGATGGTAGCTAGGGCAGTAGCAGGAGGTTCCCTTTCCATCTGCCACAGTCCCAAGACCAGAAACGTATCACAACACCAAAAAGCTTTTAGACTGGGGGACTAGAGAAAGCTGTAATAAAATCACGTGTGTGTGTGTGTTCACTTCTTTACCACCTTCTGATCTGCTCTCAGGGGAGGTGCAGGTCCATGCCATTGAGGATTTCATGCTGTGGTGGGTGAGGGTTGCAATACAAGTTGACGACACGCAGTATTGATGCACTCTTCCTGCTCTGCTCACAACATGTCCTGTCCTCTCTCTCAGCAAACCTCCCCCTTGCCCTGGAATGTGCAACCTCCTTCCCCACCACAGCTCCCACTCACCCAACATATAGCACCACACACGCTGAGCAGCTTTGCTGGTGAAGAAGACAAAACCAGGTACTATAGATGCCCCAGCACTGCAGAGGCAGTGATGCCCCATACTCAGGACTTACTGTGGGCTACCCTCATAAAGGTGGACCTCTCCTAAACTACCCTGTTTCCATGTTGGGCTGGAACCCAGATACCCTCCTCCACTGCTATCAATGTCTGTATTTTACCATATGCTAAACAGTCATGAAAACAACTGATGATCACTTCCAGATTACATCAGTAAAGAAAGGACAAAATGGCAGAACATGAACTTAACTGTATTAGGGCCACATAACTCTAATTTGAAAGTTCTGTTTTATGCGTACAAACCCTGTTACTTCAGTGGGAGCAGAAGGCAACTAGCAGGACTGGGTCCTTGCAGCACTGTCAGCAGGAACTTGCCAAGAGAAATGTTTGATGTAAAGAATGCAGCAAAGTGACTGCAGTCCAAGCCTTTGAAGATCGTATTACAATGGCAAAGGCAACATCCATTTACATACATATCTACTCTCCCTGTAAACACAGGCAAATAACTTTGAGGCCAGAAACAGAATTCAAGGGAGAAATAGATCAATTTCAGGGAAAGCTAGTAGAAAAGGTAGGATGAAACATTGGGGAAACAGAAGTGAAAAATAAACATAAATGACCAGAGTTCTAAAGGAAAGAGGAAACACTACAAACACAGTGAAAGTGTTTTCTCTAGGAAAGGGGAGAGTAAAGAAGGGCATGATTTTCTTTCACTTGAGAGAGAAAAGGGCAACAGTCCCCTTACAGAAAGGCATAAGCATCCTTCGCTCACCCAGAAAGCCAACTGGAAGCTGTGTAGCCACATCGGTGCATCATCAAAATCGGGCTACCATGCACAAACTGGGGTACTGACACATGGACTACACAGAAACACCTTAAATCATCACCAGGTCACAATAGCTGTTGGCTATTAAGCTAAAGTTTTTCATTATATTTATATGCCTATCTGAGAAACTGTAGCACTTCAAGAGCTGATTCACAAGTCTTTCAGCCACCCTTGCCAAATGAAGAGGTACAGCATTCAGAGGATAAGGTATACAGCAAGACACACCAGCTAAACCCAGCTACCTTGGCTTGACCTAAACCCCAACAATTACCCAGCCTTTAAGCTCAGGTTAAACACCATGTGGACACAACAGTAAGTGGAAGTCTTGGATTGAAAGCAATCAAAACAACATAGACAAAAGCAAATCAGTTGTAAAAGGACAAGAACAAGTCTTCTGTTAGAAAACCAGAAAAAATATGTTTATACATTTTAGGAGCCTTCAGGCAAATTTTTCTACTCTTTCCATAGTCAGTCGACATTATTTTAGTGTCTGTATGAGGATTAAACATAATAGCTATTTAAAACCACAATCACTATTTAAAAATGTTATCATTATGAGAAGATAAGGCTGCAATTCTCCCCTTGGTTCAGCAGAAGAGTCAATGGTATCAGCAACATTCCCAATCAGACTTTCCCAGGGGATGAAAATTGCGAATAGAATCATCATAGAATCATCATCATAGGATCGCTCAGGTTGAAAAGACCTTTAAGATCATCAAGTCCAACCATTAACCTAACACTGCCAAGTCCACCACAAAACCATGTCCCTAAGCACCATATCTATACATCTTTTAAATGCCTCCAGGGATGGTGACTCAACCACTTCCCTGGGCAGCCTGTTCCATTGCTTGACAACCCTTTCAGTGAATAATTTTTTCCTAATATCCAATCTAAGCCTCCCCTGGTGCAACTTGAGGTCATTTCCTCTTGTCCTATCACTTGTTACTTGGGAGAAGAGCCCGACACTCACCTCACTACAGCCTCCTTTCAGATAGTTGTAGTGAGCAACAAGGTCTCTCCTGAGCCTCCTTTTCTCCAGGCTAAACAACCCCAGTTCCCCCAGCTGCTCCTCATAAGACTTGTTCTCTAGACCCTTCACCAGCTTCATTTGCCTTTCTTTGGACCACACTCCAGCACCTCAATGTCATCCTTGTAGCAAGGGGCCCAAAACTGAACACAGTATTCGAGGTGCAGCCTCACCAGTACTGAGTGCAGGGGGACAATCACTTCCCTAGTCCTGCTGGCCACACTATTTCTGATACAAGCCAGGATGCTGTTGGCCTTCTTGGCCACCTGGGCACACTGCTGGCTCATATTCAGGCAGCTGTCGATCAACAGCCCCAGGTCCTTTTCCACTGGACAGCTTTCCAGCCACTTCTCCTTAAGTCTGCAGAGGTTGCTGTGACCCAAGGGCAGTACCTGGCATTCAGCCTTGTTGAATCTCATACAACTGGCCTCAGCCCATCGCTCCAGCCTGTCCAGATCCCTCTGTAGAGCCTTCCTACCCTCAAGCAGATCAACGCTTCTGCTCAAACTCCTTAATATATCAGTATCTGAGCTCAATTGCTGGAGCTCAGCTTATTATAGGCTGTCACATATGCTGTTCCAGTTCTTGAAAGTGGGAGCTGTCTTGCTAACCAGCCCTTAGTAAGCCTCCCAGGGCAAACTCCTGAAAGAGGCAAGAGATATAGCAGATGCACGACCCCTTCATGGTACAGATTTGCACACCAGCATGCTAAGCGCGTCCCCTCCTCTGCTCCTGAGACAATGTAATGATGTGTCCCATTCCCTTTGGCTTCACCTAACAGTAATTGTTTAGCCAAAAGAACAGGAAACAACTTTATTAAACGTCAAGATACACCTGGGAAAAGAGTTTGCACAGCTGTTCCTATGAAGATACCTCATTCCCTTAGCGCAGCTTCACAGGGCAGACAGCACCACTGTACCTCTCTGGGCAAGGAGACACCAGAAGCTATCCATATCATCTCTTCTGAGCAATATATGAGACGTATGGTGGAAAGGGTCAGTGCAAAAAGAGCAAGCTGGGTTTAATTTTGTTTGCAGCTGTGTAAAATCTGGCCTTCATCAGAGGTGTTGCACTCTTTGCACAGCATTTCTGAGCAGCGTTCACTGCAGCAGTGTAACAGAAACTGCTTTTTCTGTTAATTTCCATCTCTAAAACCAGAATAATCTCTTCAGTGCCCAGCTTTAATTCTATCTTTGCTGCTCCAAGGGCAGATCAAAACTAAGCCAGACATGTCAGCACAATATCCAATAACGAAAAACATTAGCTATTAATTATTTAGCAACACCTAGCAGCAACTGCTCACTGCTAAGCTTAAGAATCACTTTCCTGAAAAAAAAGAGAGTAACAGTAACTGGGGGGTAGAGGAGGGGATACCTGAACTTGCAGACTGCAACAAATCCAACAAACTTTCTCCTCTTGATCATAAGGCATAAATAAGATCCTTTACATGTAGCTTTCTGTAGGGAACAGAGCACAAGTACAAAGAGATGTTCGTGTCACTTCTTTCTCTTCTTCTCAGCAGAAGGCAGGTTTTTTCACACGAGCACTCTCAAAGTAGGCAGGAAGAGGTACAGCAAAGGCACTTCATTATAAAGAGGGTCAACCATTTGCACTGATGAATGCTGCAGTCAGGCTTGTATGGAGGACAGGAAAACTCATGCTCCCTCAGTCTAACCACAAGACTTCTTTTTATGAGACTTCATGACTTTCTGTAATCAGTATGGGGTTTCTTTTTCTGTTAATCTGACACACCTCTAGAGACCTAGAAAGAACTTTCCACAAGGAAGAAAAGGTCTAGCTTTTCAGCATTGTTCTGGCTCTTAGATATAACAGAGAATCAAACTTGGGCCTCCCACTTAGAAAATTTAGGAAAGACGACAAAAGCATAGGAAATAGGTTATTTCAGTCCATAATGCAAGAGTGATAGGATTTCCTTTTAACACTGCTTGGTGTGAGGATCACTACATTGAAACTTGCCAGACGCTCCCACTTACACTCAAGACAGGCTATCGGACATGGTGTTATCATGCATCAAATTATCATCGTAATACAAGACAGGTCAAGCACTTACCACTCAAAACTTCAAGCAAGTTCTGCCACACTAGAACTGTGACACATCTACACACCTTTTCAAAGAGAAATCAGAAGGGAGCAGCCTTCCTCACAGACAAAAATATCTGAAGACATTTGCGAAAGGATTCATATGGAATAAACAATGAAAGCTCTAATATCAGGTGCAAGTCTCAAGAGCACGTAACAGACATAGAGCCTTTGCATCTCATTTTGAGCTACTACAGGAAGGAATGTCTTTTTATACTCTTCAGTATGTGACTGCCTCTTCACATTGACAGCACCCATGTACTACTGCTGCACAGGGTCTCGGTACAGAATGCCCCATCACTTTTTCACCCAGACCAGCTGATAAACTCCTGAGGAATCACGTGTTCAGAGTTCAACCGTGCCAGCACATGAAAGGTATAGGAAAAGTCTAGCATCATCTCACATGGAGTCTGTTTAGGTTAAAGCAACATTTGACACCAGTATTCCCGCAGCCTCATTAGCACCTGACCAGATGGCATCAACTGACTTTCCAGATTGCAGGCATTCACTTGACACGCTTGTCAAGGGACAGAGGGAGTTGTCTGCCTGTAACACTGACACTAAACACACAAGGGAGCCTGTGAATAAAGGTAAACTAGGACTAAAGTCTTTTGCAAAGCACACGGCCTGGTATTTTTATGTCACAAAAATCCACCTTTACTTGCAGCTAAGTTGATGCAAGAACCATAAATGGCTTTGACAGCCTTACTCTTTCATTCAAAGAATTTGCTTATGGGGCCATCACAGGCCTTTGCGTTTCATAAAGTTCAAAGGGCTTGCAACAAGAGTCAAGAAAAATCTATAGCCAGCTGGCAATGCCTGGGAACATTTGCAATCTTTACACTCAGTTTACTACACTTCTCCCCCATCTACCCCCTCCCAGTGCTTCAAAACTAGAAACACTATTGACATTTTTATTACTATGAAGAGATCAAACCTGAGTTCACATTTCACCATGAAACAGAAAATGCTCTATACTGAAGCTTGCTGAGCATCACCTCTTCTTGCAGATGTTATGCAGCCCCAGCAGACTCACCAACATCTGACTAAAGGTAGTTAACATCTGGTAAGTCTCCAAACGCTCCCCAGACTGCTTCTTCCAACCCACACCAGCAAATATTTATTTGCACAGGTTACCATCTGTGATTGTTGTAGTGGGAAGCTTAGTAACATGTCTCACTTGAGACTAAATTATTTTGGGGGACACTGAGAAGGCAACATTTCTGACCTGAGCAATACTCATTTTAACAACGAAAACTTGAATTCTAAAGTTCTGGCACTCCTGCTACAAGATCTTTCGTGATTACTCTCCATAGCCAGGATTAAGGGTTATAATATACCTCTAACTCCCCTCATTTAAAGCTAAGGGAAGTTGATGAGTTCACTTCTGCTGAATCATCCAAGATGAACAATAAAAAGTTGGGAAATAAATAAAGTTATACTCCAGAGACAGAAGTTTGAAAAGGAAAGAGAAGGCCTTAAGGTAAGCCAACTTCTTCAAAGATACAGCCTGCTTTTTTTGTGCAAATATCCAAGCCTCATCAGTAAGAAGCAGGAAATAAACTACTAATTGCAACAGCATATGTGTGCTTTCATTATTCTTTTTGCACCGTCTGCACCAAAACAGCTTACTGCTACACGTCCTGCCCTACTAAACAGAAGTTACGGCATGACTTAAAAGCTTCACTTTTTCAATGCAAAAGCAACGTGGAATTTGTTTTAACCTTTCAGTTGTGAAGAACTGAAGCATGGGAAGCAAACAAAACCACAGTAAATAAGAAAAGGAATTAAAGGTACAGACTCTCCATAAACAGCACTTGTCCTCCGTCTACTCTCAGGTAGGAAGATGCAAGTTATCACGGGCTCCTGGTATACAGGCTGGGCTGTTACCTACTTAACTCTCCATCTCATATGCTGTCTCCATAATTAGGTGTCTTTTACTGTATTAAGCAATTACTTCTAACTAACAGAATAGGCTGTTCAGTATAGTGAAGTACTAAATTCATATAAATTGCCTACATGGACAAAAAAAAAGTTAATTGCTGAAAATGTTTCTAAACATAGATACCAAAGTCAATAACGTATTGTTTTCAAGACACTATCATGTAGCCTTCAGCCACTGTGATATAGCTAGTCCTTCCCCACCTCTCCCCAGATCACCAAGCATGTACCGAACTATATTAAAACACCATATTAAAAAAAACTCAAACATTCTGGCAGTTATTGCTTCACCCTGGTTTATCTATCCTTGCCTTCAGTTATTAACCATGAGGAAGGTTACCTCAACACTGATACGCAGACATACATACTGCTAATATATGGAGATACAAAAATCCATTATTTCTGAAAGCAAAATCAAAGCCTAAAACACTGTAGTTTGTGTCCGGCAAGGTAGTCAAGCACTCGAAGTGAAAATGTCTCCCCATTTCATGCTGATAAAGGTGAGAAACTGCAGGGTCTGCCTTTAGGTAAGAACTGGTATGTAATTTTGCCACTTAAAGAGCAAGAAAGTGACTTCAAATTCAAACTATACCTTCTCCAACATGTTTACCAAAAATTCAAACCCTTTTTTCAGATGTCATTGCTCCGTGTTTCAGAGGTCGCACCATCTGCTATGTAGACTTCCTCCAGTGTCAGGAACATGTAGGTCTCCAAGTGGTATTCTTGTGTGCAAAACTCAGGAGAATTACTGTAGAGCAGTGGAACTTCATATTCTCACCAAAAGGTGAGTCTGAACACATTTCAGTTTGTTTTTCTATGCCGATTTTTTTTGCAGACTCTACACTCTTTTGTCTAGAGTTGTGCTGCGACAGTGCCAAGAACAACCTAAGAGGGCTACTGTTAAAACACTGGTGACTTAATACTTTGATACACAAACATCACTCATCCAGAGAGTAGAGAAGTCCCATAAACCAGTTAATCCCTACCTATGTTTATGGAATTTGAAATTTAAATGAAATTACTCTGTTATATGAACAGTTGTTTATTCAGCCATTTTTTGCACTTTACAGCTGGAATTCTGGAAATTCAAACACCACATCTTTGCCTGTGAGCTTCTTGTAGACACCAGAAAATGTTTCCACCTGTGAAGACAAACAATCTTGTTTACACACACTGTATAAGGAAGTTAAAATCTGTGTTAACATACTTCAAGTATTACATTATTTCCCACTGAGTCTTCATTCTGAAGTGAACTCTCAGGCTGATTATTTTCTTCTAGATTAAGGTAGCTGAGCATTTACAGAGAAGACAAGTTTTCTGGAGGATATTTGGGACCTCTTTTATTGGCAACCATAGGAGACCCAGAGAACTGAGCTGTCCCTACAGAAAAAAAAACTAAGCAAAGCAAAGGGGGATTTCAGGCTGTACCAACCACATCTGTTTAAGGTCAAAACTAAGTACTTCACTTAAAACAAATAAAAACCCAAACAAACAAAAAACCCAACAAAACACTGTCTGTTCCCATGAGGGAACCAATATAGCAATTTCACAACCCAGGGGTTTTGGCAAGTTCAATTAGAGCTTTAGTTCAAAATTGTCTTGCCTCATCTTCAGCATCTTACTCCAAATACAAACAGAATCACCTCCATCGCCACAAGCCAAAAGGCAGTCTTTTGCTGTCTCACATTAAGTGGCCTCTTAGCTATGTCAGAATGACACCCCATCCTGCATGAGAAAGTACAGTTTTCCCATTTACCTTGTGTTCAACATTGTTCTGTTGTGCTTTGTCCAAATGGACTTTTATGAGCCTGCTGCCGTCCAGTTTTACGCGGATTCTCTTGCCCACAATTTCACTTGGGAAGACCAGGTCTTCAAGAATGGCATCGTGCACTGCAGTAAGTGTGCGGCTGAAAGGCCACATTTGCATCATTAGAACATGTCCTCTTGCCAAATTTTCCAGTTTGCCAAGGCTTAAACCTTCCACAGCATGCTTTAGCTGAAAAGTCAGTGGTGTTTTGGTTTTGGGAGGGGGGTTCAGGTTTGTTGTTTTTTTTTTTAATGCTGCAGTGTGACAATATCACACCTTTTCACAGGTCATGCAAAAAGAAAAGCTAAATTCTACACTGAGTGCAGAAACTTCATGACTGCATAAGAGGGGAAAAAAAAAAGTCAGCAGCCAGGTTTCTGACCTTTTAGATCACGTGTTGCTTTGCAGCACTGGCCCTGAAACATTCTTTTATTTCTATGTATTTAAGGAAGATTTTATTTAAATCAGAACCGAGTTGTCCCATCTGCAATTCTGCTAGCAACACTCACTGGAGGACTTTAAGTGTGCAAGTAAAGACACTTGCACACTTAAACTAAACAGAGTTCATAGAAGACTCAGTTTTGAAAACACTGGTTTCTTCATCTGCCTAAACACCAATGTATTATAAAGGTCTAGCTGGTAAACTTAGTCCTTGCTTAGAAGACTGATGTTTACATTTGTGTTCCTGAACTGTCCAGAAGTGAGCCAAACTGAAAAAAATTAATCCAGGTTATTTTGTGTATGAGTCTAAATGACTAGTAAGATTTCCAGCTTCCCTGTCTGCAGTTTCAAGGCAGTATCACTAGTAACTAAGATCTGTGTCTACAGTAGCATTTCAAACTTGCGAAAACTGGGATAGCTAAGGGAGACAAACATCAGTCACATTTCTATGCTTTGCAATATACATATCACAGTTTTACACTATTAGTCTGAGAGTCTCAGGCTGAAGTCCTGCACACTCTCCTTCCCTCCTGTTGAAAGTGGCAGCATGCTAATCACATACACAGACGCCAACTCCTCTAGCCACTGTGCAATACTAGCTTTGATATAACAGACAGAATCCTCCAAAGGCAGGATGGCAGCTAGATGAGTACTACAAAACTGCACTTTTCAAATCCATGCCTCAAGATTTCAAAATACAGTAACAGATATCACAGGTGTAATACTGGGGCTGGGAGAAGTTACAGGAACATGCCACATGTCATGAAGAGGACGAACTTTTAAGACAGACTACATAACGACAGAGTAAGAGAGCAGTACAGAAGAGGCACCGACATCCACATAGACATAGCAGTGTTGCATGCCTAGCAATAAAGAGACTAGATGAGAGCAAGGAGGCTGTTTAACACAAATGACTACACTACTGATGTTAAATTCATATCCAGTGAGACTACTTATAGCTATACCCCTCCACAGCCACTCTCTCCCTCACTGCATCCCTTCAGTGTGCCAGCCCTGCTTTCTGTACAGTCTAACATGTCGTGTGGCTCTTCCTACAGCTTAAAAAAGTTCTTGTCAGTGCATTGTAGTAACAGAGACAGTAGGTTTAGGTTTCTTAAGCTAGTATTGCTGGCTAAAAATTGGCTACAGCTGTAGCTGGAAACACAGATGCAGTTCTAAAAAATGCAACGCAGTGCCTGAAGACAAGCTTTTTACTGCACCCTTTAGCAGTCAAACGGCAGATACTATTTCAAGCAGTAAGAGAAAGGACAAGACCACCCAACCACTTGAATGACTTCTCAAAAACTCAACTAAACATTACTTGACTAAACTACCAAGTTACAAGAGAAGGCTGTTGTATTGAATCAGTATTACTTACCTCCTGGGACGCTTTTGCTTGTTTTTTGTGCGGCTTTTTCTTGTTGGCTTGGGCAGAATTCTTCTCTGTTAAGGGAAGGAAAAAAAAAAAAAACACAAAAATTTCTCAGTATCTAGTGTCTACTATCAACTAAAAAAATCCTAACCCAAACACATGCACTTTTTTTTTTACTAGAAACACACGAAACACCAAAAAGGGATTCTTAAGTATGCCCAAAACTACACCAGCATTAGAACCAGACATTACTTGCAGAAGCTGAAGTATTGGTATCATTTTATTTCTCATCCACTGAGTTCACTGCACTGAAATAACAGATTTGTATTCCTCCTCCATGAATACAACCAGAGTAGTTTACTCTGCTGTATTAGCAATCTGAATGCACTTCTTTGGGAAGAGAAATCTCAAAGAATTTTACAATTTCTGTTGGATTGAGCTTACCACTCTGCTTTGCAGAGGGTACCTCAGTCCCACAGACAGCAAGATGACATTTGAGATCGAAACATTAGTTTGAATAATGAGATGTATTACACAATCCAGATCAAATCCTGGCTTAAATGTAACGTGTTCCAAAAGTAGCATCTACAGGTATCTATACCGGCCTGGATCAGTAAAACTTATTTTCCGCTTCCCTATCTGCAAGGGTAGGTGTTTCAAAACGTTGAGTTTTAGATGCATTTTTAGCCACCTACAGTATTTTCTACCAACACATCACAGCTTCTCCATGACTGCATTCACAATGGGGTTACTGTACTGCAAACCAGGTTGCATAATATCCAAAAGCAACGTTTCACCTACAGAAGAACTGCACATGTTCCCTCCTAAAATATGGATTACTAAACTGACAGGGTATTCTCAACCACTTAAACTAAGTAAGCCAGAGGCATATCATTAAAAAGAGTCTTCTTGGCCACATAATAAGTCAGGGTAAGGTGCTCTCACTCTTAAAATTTATGTTACAAAGAATCTTTGCTAAAACGAACTTCAGTCAAACAACTAACTGTCCACCCTCCAGACTGACCTCTACAGTTCGTCCACCCCTTAGTACTGCCCAGAAAGCCCTCTATCACCTTTTCATAGCTTAGCTCTCCCCACAAATTCAGATCTTGAGTCAGTTTTTTTCTTCCTCTCCTATTAACTTGGATTTTAAATACTTAGATTATGTAAGTGTAGAAAAGTTCCTATTAATATTTGCTCCCTTTTACTTCCAAGCTTTGCTTCTCAAACTTCTGAAGGACAGACCAGAACAACAAAGTTACATCCTCCTCCAAAAACTTTCACATCTCACCTAGATCACACGGCCTTTGCTGCTAGCTGAAGTAATTTTAGCTTACATCTACAGAAGGACATTCATTTTATTTGCTGCTGATACAAAAATACGCATTCTATCATTATTACCTTGAACGGACAATACAAGAAGGGTAGTAGCAGTGGAACGGGTTATCCAGAGAGGCTGTGGAATCTCCATTCTTGGATGTTTTCAAGACTCAGGCTGACCTAATCTAATGTTGGCAATAGTCCACTTCATGCACAAGGCTAGACTAGATAATCTCCACGGATGCCTTCAAATCAACGTTTTTATTATTTTAAGTGTCTTACCTGAGCAATGAACACCACATGCTTTCCACTGAATTTCTTCTCCAGCTCACGAACTAGCCGCACCTGAATCTTCTGGAAGGATTTCAGCTGAGGAACTGGTACGAAGATAATGATGGCTTTTCTGCCACCACCCACTTCAATTTCCTGAAACACAAGTAGAAAGTAAACATTATCTAGGGGTCGAGAAGCAATGTTTGGTTTGATCATGAGTGGTCTGAACACAGATTTTGATAGTCTTGCTTATAACTTCGCCGGGGGTGGAGAGGGGGCATGGAGAGCAGAAAGTATCTGTTTTAATGCATTTAAGTGCAAGCATTAAACAGAAAAACCTCTGTTAGAGCACTTGTTCTGCTGTAATGGAGCAATTGGCAATTAATCCCAGCGTTCCTTTCAGAGTCACATCCCCTGAATAGCAAAGCTAATTCTTTCTGCAGGGTGGGACTCAGATGCTAGAATACCAACTACACTGAATGCTTATCATCACATCTGCAGTGGTACCTACATGCTGACAGAAAGTCTCAAAAATTTCTAATGCAGACTCTAGACAAAGTTTACAGTAATAAACCTCTTATTTTTGAGCTACTACTTCAGTCCACCACTTGCCAAGGCCTGCATCACTACTCAAAACATTTCCTTCCCGTCCAGATGCCAGCAGGCTTACATCACACCAACACGGATTACTGTTCCTCTGGTTTGTCTCTCCAACAGCTGATCAATACCAAAGAACTGTGTATAGGTTAATTGGTGAAGCACCTTGTAAGCCTAACTGCAGAGACATCCTCATTCTCCTACAGGACAGAAAGCTGAACTGCTTTTCACCAGCTACGTTCTCACATAAGGTAACTCAGATGTTCACAGGAGATTTCTCACAAATAAAAACAAGTAGTTAAATAAACAACAAAGACATTTTTAAAAACTCCTTGTTGAGGACAGTACGAACTGCTGTACTTCAGCAGCAAAGCAGTTCTTCTGAAGGCTCCTGAACTCATACATCAAGTTGACTTCTGCATTACCAAATCCTTTGACTTAAGTCTAAGCAGTCATGCATCTGTGTCTGTATTAGTGGGCCTGAGCAAGAACCAAAAAGCAATCTACTTAAGTTTTTGGTTACAGCAAGTCCCCATCTGTTCCATCCAGTCCCCAAGGCTGACAAATGCTAACACTAATTTTCTTCTGCCTTTTCGTTCTTAAAGTTTCAGTTGTCTTTATAAACTAAAACTAAAGTTTACAAACAGGCTAATCCACATGATCAGGTCAGTCTATCACCTTGATATACCTCCTATCTATTACTCGGTACATAAAAGAATTTACAAGAAACTGACTTTACAACAAGTACTATGGTTTACATTCCTGACAGAGATTCTGCAATGCCTACATTGCCAGCCAATATCCACACACACATAGTCAGCTTCAGCTCTGAAGCTGTTTGCAGAGACAGAAAGTAGAACTACCATTTTTAAACATGTTTATTTAAAACACCAAGTTTTTACAGTGATTTTTCTGACTAGTTCCTAAAAAAAAAAACCCAAACAACTACGTGTTAACAGCTAATACCAGAAGACAAACCACAACAGTATACAGTAAAACAAACACAGGCCATAAGAAACAGCTAAAGACATCATTCACCTAGTACATTAACATTCACAGAAGTTAAAGACACACAGAGCAAGTCACCAAGCAATTTTTTGTGGAGAAGGTCTAGCCTACCTTAGCTGCTGTGATGTTTAACTCCCGCAGCTGAGCCTTTAAGTCAGAGTTCATTTCCAACTCCAGCAGTGCCTAAAAAAGTGAAGTTACAGAATAATCCATTATTATGATCCAGTTCAATTCATAAGAACCCTTGAGATCAAAGTTTGTCCGCTTTGAGACAGAGAGCACACTTTTCACCACAGTCAATATCAAAGATTTAACTTCCTATAAGTCACACTGACAGATGCAACAAGTTCAATCAGTGGGAACACAGGCTGACTGCCCCAGTTCCTAAGTAAAACTAGGAAAAAGTACACGTTTACACAGCATCACCCTCGAAGTTTAAGCTCTAGTCAACTGTCAAAACACTGTCTCCGTAACTTTCAGTCAGCTACCAAAGAGCAGAAGGAAAAGACACATACCTGGGATATACCAGACTCAAACTCATCTGGCTTTTCGCCATTAGGCTTCACAATCTTCGCGCTAGAGCTGAACATGGCCTTTCTGCAAAGCAAGGGAACACCTCAGTTTTCACCAGGAATGTGTCTTCTGCTACGAACACAGCAAGACTCTGCTATCCGGCTCCTCAGCCACACGCTTCAAAGCGAAGCCAGAGCGAGCCCCAGGCAAGTCCCAGCAGGTCGCTCCAGCTGATGCCCACCATAACACGGGGAAGCCGTCCTGGGGAAGGAGGGGCCTGCCCACCGCGGAGCCCGCCGTGTGCAGCGGGGAAACTGCCCGGCCGCTCGCGAAGCCCCACGTGCCGCCGGGCGGGCAGCCCCTTCCCGGCTGGCGGGGCTCCGCGCCCGGCCTCGGCCCCCTGCTCCCGCCCGGCGGCCTCCATCGGGGCACCTCCAGGGGAGGGCGGAGGAAAACCCGGCCGGCTCCCCTCCCCCAGCACCGGGCGCCCCAGCGACCATCCGGGCTCGGGCGGGCGGTAATCGGGGGCATCCCTGCCCCGCGGCTGCCGCGGGGAGCGCCGCTCGGCGCCCGGCTCCGTATCGCGGTGGCGGCGGGGGAAAAGGCGGCGCCGCCGCCGAGGCCCGCGCAGCGCCCGGGCACCCACCTCTCTCAGCGCCGGCCTGGGAAAAGGGAGAGCTCTCGCGAGCGCGGCTCGGATCGCGGCGCGCGAAGTCGCTGGCCCCGCCCACACCCGGGTGAAGCCAGACCAGGAAGAAGGGCGGAACGGGTACCCGCGCGCGCCGCGAGCCGGCAGCGGCTTCCGCCAGAGCGAAGCCCCACAGGGCGCCGACAGTGCTGGCGCGGCGCGCGCGGATGAAGTCATCACCAGCTGCCGCGCGGTGGGGAGGGGAGGGGGCGAAAGCCGTGGTTCAGCGCATGCGCCGCGCTGGCGGCAGCGGGACGAGAGGCGTCTTCACATGCTGCCTGCGGGAGGGGGAATGCATTCCCGCTTCTGTCCCTTTCCCAAGCGTCTTCTCCCTGTGACAGCGAGCGAAGAAGGGAGATAAAGCCTCTCCGCCTGTCTCTCGCCGTCGTGCCAAGTCCTCGCTGCCGCTTGCTTCCCCGTGGGCCTGGCCAGTGTGAGGCGGCCCCCGCGTGCCTCAGGGCCTCCCGGCCGCTTCCCTCATAGCCTCAAGTTTTCGGCCTCCAGTGTCGAAACGCTTCTTCTGTAAATGGTCGCCGGGATCTCGGCATTGGCAGTGCGGTGCAGCTGGGTTTGCCCCAGCAATGGCAGGGCCCATAGATGGAGCGTGTGTCTGCCTCTCTTGCGGAGCTCCCTCACCCCTGTCGAGTGCTGTGCAAAACAGCAGCAGCCACCAGCTCTAAAAACAGAGTAGGGTGGCAGATGGTCTCTTTTCCTCCCTTCGGTGTTCCATCTCGCCACATTCCATTTAGGGGGCTGAGAGTTCACCTGTGATGTTCAGCCTTTTCAAGGAAGAAGACCTGCTGGAGTGGTCTCTGGCACGCAGTCACCCCTGACCAATGGCAAGGCGTTGTTGCTGGAGAGACATGGCCTAAACCGTGCCTGGTAGCATGCTGACAGCCAGAGAGGATGGGCAATTGCGTGCCAGCTCAGATCAGAGTCTGGGCTTTGTTTTGTGTACTACTATAAACATGACCTCTCAGTTGCTTCTGCTGAGACAACGTCACAGCAATCAAGAGTTACTAAACGGTCATTAGACTGGAAAGAACACAGGAGTCTTCAGCTTATTCATCTGTGTTTGGGTACTAACTCAAGTTATGAGAGCCCTCGCTCCATGTATTCTCTCATCACTGGAAACACTTTTTATTATATATTGTGTGATTATCTAACGAAGAATGCACTATTAACGCTTCAGTTGCACACTGATAAAAAGAACAAGCTGTACTCTAGTTTCTAAAGAAGTGACTTGCACATTGATTCAGGTGAAAGTGCCTGGCTGCATCTAAAGTGGAGCTAAAACCTTGCCTTGACAAAAAATCCTCACCTTGACATTTCCCTGTTGGCTAATTTAGGGAGGTCCCCTGCTCAAAGGAAAGTCCCGCTCCAAGGCAGGTGTGCAGCTCTTGGCACACGCTGTCCAGAGAGGTTAAATACAGGAATGTGGTTCAGAGCACTGGTTCTGTGATCTGATTCCCTGAATAACCCTAAGAGCAGCCAAGTTTAGCTTGTAATACTACATTCACTATTACTATGTAATAGTGTGTGTAAAGTCTATTACTTAAAAAAATCCAGTAGCGGAGTAATAAGCTTGTGTTGTAAACAAAAATTAACAAGGACACCACTCCACTCCAACCTAAACTTTAGCATCTGCAGAAGGCAGCTCATCGTGTTTTCTAACACTTGTGGGCTTTTTACTAAATTTATGATAGCCAGAAAAGCAAATTGTTCAGCTCCCATTTTTCTCTCAAGTCACTCTTCTTTCCTTGCACGAATTCAAGGAATAGGAAAAACTGCCCAGCTCATACTGATGTCCAGAATTAGTATTCATAGAGATTTGAAATTACCTAAACAGCAGTGATGAGGATCTGATTGAAGAGTAAGAAAAGGAAGATAACAAGTAATCATCTCAGCAGTCCAGTAGACCACATTCAGTTTACACTGTGAAATCCTTTATGAAAGGGAGAAAGAATAGATGGTGTGCAGATGGATCAAAATTGGACTGTTCAGAGCGCTAATGAAGAAATAAAGATGCAATGTGACTATCTGTATCTTCCTGTCCCCATGCTATTAGTGCCACTGAATAGACCAGGATGCGACATAAGAGAAATGAGAGAAGGTGTCGAGAGATGTTTCCTTCCTGACACTGACTGTGCGTTCAGGGAAGGATGCAGAGTGTTGAGATCTGTGTGGGCTTTACTCAGACAATAATGTCTGGTATCCAAAGCACCTGACAGGTTTTCACAGGTTTTCAAGAATCATTGCAGATATGCGATCTTTAAAAGAAGTTATGTCATTACAAAGTAATGTGATTAATGAGGTTCTTACGCTGGCAGAATCAGAACAGGCAGGGTGAAGAAGTGGAAAGAGTAAGTCAGGTGTGTTACAAAAGTATCCCAACAGTAAAAGGACAAGGTTTCATGATGCTATGAACAACATGATTTAACATAATAAGTGGAAGAAACAGAGACAGGCGACAAGACCTGTCCATGTTATAGCTAACTCTAGAATCAGAAGCAAAACTGAGTCTATTGCTAGTTCACTTCTCTGAAAGAGGCTTGTATAACCACACCAAAGTTTCAAAGCTCATGGGCAGGCTGTTCCTCTAAGGGTTGACTGAAGACTGCGATGGTGCCAGGGGACTACTACTTTGCAATTTCACTGACACATAGTTTTACACTGAAGTGCGGGCAAGTTTTTTGCTCTGCAAGATCTCTGTTCTGAGAAGGAAGATACAACACCTCCTTTTCCTGTCTTATATGTTTAATCAAGGTAATGAGATGGCATTTTAACTTACCCTTGCAGGATATGCTAGATAAAGTGACTAGCTAGTAACCTACTTACCTAAAAGCGCAGTTTTCAATGGGAAATGCTTGACTCAGGTCACATTAAATTTTGCTTTAAAAGCTTATGTGGGGAACCATGTTATGGTTAAACATGTTTCAAGCTAAAATATTTATCAAAGAAGACTAAAACGTTAGCTAATGTGTACATGACATGCATTAATGTGGGGCAAGGTAATCAGCTGACATTTACAGTGAGTTTAAGTAACAATGTCCTGCAGACAAATGCCCTTACTTAAGTGATGAGAGTATTTTTGTATATATATACATATATATATATATATAAAGTCCTATTTTTTTTCTGCAGACTGTATAAATACAGAAATGGCTGCCAAGAAAATATGTTAATAAACTAATAAACAAGTTTTAGTTCTAGAGCAGGGGAGGGAAACACGGGACTCCTTATAAGCTGAATAAGGAAGGCCGTAAAACACAGCTGAATTTATAGTACAATGTGTAGGGAGGAACATTCACTATCAGGGCATGGCTCACCGACCACTCTCATTCAACTTGGTACCACCATGTTTCCACCAAAACAGAAGGGCTTGCTCTCCTCTCTTTTCCCCTAGCTGCTCATTACCAGTTCCTCAGCTTTGGTAGTACAAGCGCTCATGCAAGCTTTGATTTGCCAAGAATTGGCTAGTTTTGTATTATCTGATCAACTTGTTCTATGGTGGCTACACAGCGTTACCGTGTGTAACTGCGACACTGATTACAAGTGGTAAATAATTTATGAAACCCACTTAAAGTCCTACCCATGTATACATGGATATACGTTATTCTGTATTCAGATGAGGAGAGCTTTTGTGATTGGACCCTTCAGCTTTGCAGGTGGGGCCTAAATGGTTCACTTCTTGGTGAGTCTTTGCATTCCCTCCACAAAACTGTGAGTTACAGAGCTCAAAATGTCCTCTCTGCCCTGGGCTGACTGAAAAACCCCACAAATCCACTGGTGCTATAGCAACCAGAGGAGGGCAAGTACCATGAAGCAAGCACAGGTATCGCTTAGCCTAGTGGTGCTAATTGCCAGAGTAGCAAAAATGCCAGCTGTCACATGAGGAAAGGGATCTGTCCGTCCTGCCACTGCAGCACAACAGCAAGGAAAAAACAGGAGCAGAGATGCAGCAGTAAAGATAGGGCTGGCTGATCATATGCAGCTTCAGTTTTACCAACTGGGAGAAGAAGCAATGAAGGTAATGTATATGGTACTCGGTGGACTTCAAAAGTAATTTTTTTTTCCGAGCTCTGCATCTTGGTCATGACAGCAGAAGAATTACTGCTCAGACCTTGCATGTAAATTGGATGTATGAAGCTATCTGTACAAACAGAGAATTAATGAGCATAACAGAAGGTCTTTTCTTTCCCCATCACTTACTGCTCATTGCTCTTCTATTATGTCTTGCCCCAAGAAGACTACAAGTAATATAAATGTGTAAACCTGTAAGGAATAAGAAATCCATCTGCTATAGAAAACTATAATTAAAAGAAAAGCTAACCGAGAGCAATAAAATAAAAATATCACAGGCAGGAAGTAGCGAAAAGCCCGAGAGTCTCAGTGGAAACCTTTACTGAGATAATTAATGTAAATAATCTTGATCTGAGAAAATCAGACGTAAGCATTTTGTAAGCAAGAATAACATGAAGTCTCATGAATATGTTGGAAGAAGCAAGAAAAATGCAGTAATTATATTCTGATATGACCCTGACCAAATTGTTTCTGTATTCCACCAAGGCTTGTCAAATGCATAAGCAGTTTGTGTTTTTTTTTTTAAAGAAGGGTGTCATCTAACTGACAAACACAGTAATATTCATCTTATCGCTGCTTTTGCAGTGGAAGGCAAAATTAACATCAGCGTTTCACATTCTTGGCGTTTTACTAGACCACCCTTGTAAATGTGACTACAACGCTCTACGGCTCTGTCATCTCGAGGTTGGCTTTGTCATAGTAGTTCCGTATTGGAGCTACAAGGGAAACCCAGCAGCTGAAGGCGCAGCAGCATCTATACATTTGGCTGTTTCTGGAGGCAGTCATACCCGTGCCCCCATCTTCTGTACTTTGACCTTATGAGAAGCTGAGTTGAGGCGCTGAATTTGGCACATACCCAGACCTCCCAGCTTCGGTCTCCCAGTGCATGACACTCCCGATGTGGGTATGTGACAGCAGGTTGCGGCTGGCAACAATTTGGACTGTAACCAGCTTGGGCCACGTGGTCCTCATTACTTCAGAAGCCATCACGGTATGGGGCTCAGCTGGAGCACTGGTATCAGCAGCCCTTGATTTGAACAGGAGGATGACAACCAGTTTGACAACCTTCTTCAGCTCTGGACTTTTGGATGTACTAAACACGTTGATGCTTGAGCCATCTTTCAGTGACAGTCCTTGCTCGGGTGCTCGTTAAGCCGCGAAGAGGAAGCGGGAACCGTGCAGCAGGTTGCAGGGCGTGTTCACTCCTGGGTGGTGCTCCATGAGTTTTAATGACTCGTTGGGGACCAAAAGGTGGCCGGAGCTGATTGCAGGACCAGGACCGTTATTTGGGCTGGCAGGAGAGAACGTCAGCCGGAGGGTAACGGTCCGATTTCACTTGTCTTTTAATAACTGGGGCTTTCAGGATGAGGAGTTTGTGTAAACTGCCGTGACCTCCTGTGCCCCCCAAAGCAAAAGCTGACTTAGATGGCTTTTAGAGTACAATTATTGTAGGGAAAAACAAACAAACAAAGAAGAAAAACAAACAAAAGATCCCCTAAACAAAACTCCAAACACAAAAACTGCCCAAACCGCAGGCTTTTCCAGTAATTTTGGCCTCTCTCGCGGCTCGTAGGGAAGCACTCGGCGCGCCCGCCCTTCCGTCACCTCGCTGGCCGCCGCGCATGCGCAGGACGGGGCCGCGGCGAGTCGCGGGGGCCGGGGCGCATGCGCGCCGGCGAGCGGCGGCGGCGCTGCGGCTGCGGCTGCGGCGGCGGCGGGGTGTGGCGGCCGGGGGGGCGGGGGGGGGCCGAGCCGCGGGGCGGGGGCGCGGGCGGATGGCGGCGGGGCTGCGCCATGTTGCGGTGGCTCGTGGCGGTGCTCAGTCACTCCTGTTTTGTCTCCAGAGGCGACAGCATGTTTTACGCGGTGCGCAGGGGCCGGCGGACGGGCGTCTACCGCACCTGGTAAGGGCCCCGGCCGGGGTAGCGCCGGGAGCCGCCGCCGGCGGGCCGGCCCCGCGCCGGCCTCACCCCCGCTGCCTGTGTTGCAGGGCGGAGTGTCAGGAGCAGGTGAACAAGTTCCCCTCCGCCAGCTTCAAGAAGTTCGCCGCCGAGAAGGACGCCTGGGCCTTCGTGCGCGCTGGCCTCCCGGGGCAGCAGCAGCCGGAGCCGGCAGGTAGCTCCTCCGCCCCTCGCTCCTGCCCGGGCCGCAGGGGAGGGCGGCCGCGGGGGTGGGGAGGGAGGGAGGGAGGGAGGGAGGACGGACTGGCACAGCCCCGTCTGCACTGCGTAAACAGGGCGGCTTCTGGCTGAACGCGGGTCGCGGCCTGTGTTCGTCCCCCGGCGGGCGTCTCGTAGCTGGCGGAAGGCTGTCGTAGTTAAGTGCAGTGGTGGCCCTGTCCTCCGGTCACGGTGACGGGCGCGTCCATGCAATGAAAGCGATTCTGTAGGTGCTTGGAGGACGTTGCGTGTACCATCTGTGTGTTAAGGGCCGTTCGTTTCTACTTCAGCTTGGTGTGGGTCAAGAATGGCAGGTGTATATACAGTCGTGTTTTTCGTGTAGTGAGTAGCCTGGGGTGGTGTCTAACAGACTAGCATTGCTAATAGGTGATAACTGGTGTCTTTAGAAGTAGTCATTTCAAATGAAATTTGATCTTTCTCTCGCTTTTTTTTTTTTATTTTGGAAGAGGCACACGGTCTTCCAGCTGTAACGCAAGAAACTGGTAGCCAGAGAGAAGAACCAGAAATAGACTTCTTGTGTTGTAATACGTGCAAGAGGCCATATGAACAGTCTACAAATGAAGAACACATAGCAAAGCGTGTAAAACATGATGAAGTATACTCAGCACCAACAGTCAGTGAAGATAAATTTTCATATATGGGTAAGGTCTTTTGTTAATCTTGTAATTCTTTTGAGTTCTTTGCACTCTTTCATAAGTAACAAGCATAATTGTTAGAAAGCTTTTAGGGAAGTTTGTGTATGGCAGCAATAGGCGCAGTGTAACATTGTTTCTTTTTAAAATGGAAATGTGAGCCATGACACTTATTCACATTGTTTTTCGGTGTAATATTAATTGACTTTAATTGGTATCAACATATAGCTTAATCTGGTCGTTACAGATGTGATTTTGTATGTCTAGATTACAGACTGTATTTAAATACAGATGTAGCTGGGAAGTTTTAATGTTGACTGACAAAGACAGGAACTGTAGTGAGAATACAGAACATGGGGCAGAGATGCTTCTTGAGACTGACTGTTTTGGGAGCAGTAGGGGTGTGAAGCTGCAGAGGGAGTTCTGGTGTTCTGCGTTACTCGTTTACATGGCTTCTGTAGTTAACACTTTAAAAGGCTCTCTGGGGAGGGAAGTTTTGGGGATTAATCTGCTGACAGACACTTCTTTTTGCTTAAAGAGCTTATGTCCTTTAAGGAGTGCTTGAATTTCTGCTTTTGGTAATTCTTTCGTAGGTGACTTTGCAGTCGTTTATACAGATGGTTGTTGCTCAGGTAATGGACGTAATAGGGCACGTGCTGGAATAGGTGTCTACTGGGGACCAGGCCACCCTTTGTAAGTAGCTGGATGGATTCATTGATTTATTTTTTTGATGTATACTATTGTCTGTTCTGTGTGTGATTTACAATGCCCGCCTCCTTTGGAATATGAAAACCCTGCTATTGAGAGTCACAGTGACAGTGCTATGAGACTACTGAATTAATGAGGGGAAAAGAGAAATCAGCTTCTCTAGGAGGTAAGAATGTAGGAAAATCAACTTTAGGGGCTGAAGCTGTAACTCAGGTGATGCAGAAGGCTTTAAAATAGTTGTAGGCAGGCACAGAAGACAACAAATGTAATTGCACATCAATGGTAGGTCCAAATATGCAGATTGCACTACACAGGTGGAAGTTGGAGCTAGAATATCTATTCATCCTCCTCTATAAAAAGAGAAGTATCTGTCTTGTATATATTTTTCCAATGTGTACTCATTGTACACCATGCTAAATATCTGGGATAACTAATCTACTATTCATTCCTTGGACACAGAAATACCAGTGAAAGACTTCCTGGACGACAGACTAATCAAAGAGCGGAAATACATGTAAGTATTAAACGTCCTAAAATGCTTGTGCGTGTAGACCGTAGTAGCACACTCTTGACTATTTCAAGTCCGGCCTTCAGAAACCACTTACAGAGCTGTGGGGGAAATACACAAAATATCAGGAGTTATGACTTGAAACAAATAATTCTCTTCATATTTTATTAATTTTTGTTGGTTTTGAACAAGGAGTAATTCACCTTGAGAATTCCCAACCACAGCTATTTAAAACCGCCTTTTCATCGGGAAGTCCTGGTTCTCAAATCTGTATAGTATCCTTTGTATTTCTAATGTGTATATCTCAGACCTTGAGATCAGGGCTTTTGAGTAGCGGCTAAGAAGAGAATCGGCTTCTTCTTATGGTAGGATCAGAGTATCATATTCCTTAGAGAAATATAACAAACAATTCTAGGCTCTCGCGAGTAGTTTCTGTTACTTTTGGAGTAAACTTTTGTTGGCAACAGCAGATTTAGTCTTCCCTTCTCACCTCATCTTAATTCTGGTACTGCTGCTGTCCTGCACTGTGTGTTTGGAGATAAACTGAAAAGGAATTGATCCGCTTAAAAACTACAGGAAGTTCATTTTAAAGAGGGACAAGCAGAGGCGATGGTTGTGTGCCAGAGTCACTACTTGTCAGTAAAGAGCTTTTCAGCTGTACATCCACACCCAGCCACTTCTCCCTTCTTACATTTCATGGCACTAAAAAAATTAAATAAATAAATAAATAAAAAATTTTAGAGATTCCAGACTGTTGGAACTGCATGAATCCATCCTTCCTCAAAGTTATGGAGAAAATGCCAAAAACTGGGTGTGCAGTTAATAGAGTCTTTGATAGTTAGGAAATCGGGCAGAGCTGTTCCTGCGGTACAGATTTGGGCTTCAGAATGTTTGTGGGTTTTTTTGCCAGAGAAACTTAAGTGGCTCCATGTTCGCAGACCACCACTTAATGCATCAGGCATGCATAGTTTTGGGAACCTCTGCTCTCAAGCACGTTGGTACTCATTGATGGAGAAATTACAGTAATGCTCTTCGTAGTTCTGCATTAGCAGCAGGTGCTCTGCTGATATTTTAATTGCATGTGTTCAAAATCCTGTTCTGAATTGTAACTCTATTGAAATGTTTTTAAGGCAGCCTGCAAAGCAATAGAGCAAGCAAAGAGTCAAAACATCAAGAAACTAATTATCTACACTGATAGCAAGTTCACTATTAATGGTAAGTTAATGATTTTGGTTTTCCCGATTCTTAAGGACACGCTGCGCACAGTTTCATTGCATACGGCCCACAGAACGTACTGAGGCCTGGGGAGGGGGATATAAGGATGAGAGTACGTAGCTTATTTCAATGCTCGTGACTGCTTGGGGGAAAAACTTCGGAATGTTGCAAGGATGACGTGCCAACCATATGAAATACAAGTAGAGACAAAGCGCCCGTTACAGTAAAGAGTGACAGAAGTAACTACAGAATTTTTGTCTTAAGGCATTCGGTATGACACACAGTCCAGGAAAAAATGCTGTTGGTGTATACTCTGTGAAGGATGTATGCAGGAAAGTACTCAGAAGTTGGCATAGTGACCCTGTAGGGTTCTTTTTTGTTTTGTTTGGATTGGAAAGGCTGTCTTAATACACAAATGTGGAATATATTCAAGTTTTCTTACTTTTTACGTGTAGACTACACTTCTAAACATTCAGGCTAGACTAAAAGACTGGCCAGAGATGATATATGCTCAGAGTATGTATTTAGGGTTTCACCTTCATCTGATGATTTGGCAAATTTTATTTTATTTTCTAGAAATACCACATGAAGCAGCCAGTAAGACTTAATTTCTGAATACTTCTTCCCCTTTTCCCCAGATCTTCATATCTTACTCCTGTAATTCTGAGCTGCATGAGTATTCTTTGTTTCAGACTTCTATGAAGGGAGTACATGTGTCAGCTGTTTCCAGATCACTTTGGAGGGTTGGGGTTTTTTTTTGAAATAACATTAAACAAACTTACTGTAACTTTGGGTTGAAAATTAAATCAATTATTTTTTTGGGGAGGGAGTGGTCAGGGGAGGTGCGAGTATCTTGTTCTTAGGATAACTTCCTATGATTGAGTGTTAACATTTAAAGTAATTATTTGTTTCTTTGCTTGTTTTTAATAAACCAAATAAATGGCTATAAATGGCTTGTATGTTAAAAACTCGTATATCTTTTCCTCCAAGTAAGTCATTCTGCTTTCCAGAAGTTCCCCCTGATTTCTGAAAGTGGAGGAGTATGAAGGAAGGGCATCAAGTTTTTTTCCTTTTTCAAGTGGCTCGTATTTAGCAGTAAAACAAAACTTACCTTGAAAAAACTGTTTCCTTAAGTAGCAATATCCTAGAAAGGACAGAAAGCTACTGAGTAGTAACAAATGACTGCTAGTCAAAGAAGAAGTTGCTGGAGCTGTTACTTGCTGTTTGTTTCAAATTCTGTTAGCTTGCATGTGCATGGAAGAGGTTCTGTCCAGAAGTGAAAAGTGTCAAGGACTTGTGCTCTGTCCTCCTGATTCTAGTTCATGAGGAAAGGACACTAAATGTTAAGAAACAAGTTAAAGGAATTTTCTGTCACTTCTCCCTAAGGATTGTCTCATAAATCTCTCATTTGAGTGGCTTATTTTACCCGAAAGATTTAGGTATAGCATTTTCTATAGGAGCAGAATGTGCGTTTTGGTTTGTTTTCTTTTTTATTTTTTTTCTTTGTTGTTGGTGAGTTTTTTTTAATCTCTGCCAGAAGCATTCTGAAACAGTAGAAGAAAGAGTGTACTTTTCAAGACTGGGTATTGCATGCTGATCAGTAGAATCCAGTGCATAATTTATTGCAAGAAGCAAGTCATTACAAGCATTAAGGAGCGAAGAAACATCTCTGTAATTCTTTGCTTTGTTCAAGAAAAGTCTATACCATCTTGTCTGCGAAACTGGTGTTATGAAGGAGGAAAAGTTGCTGTGTGGGATAAAATTCCTGTTAAACTCAGAAGACTTAAGTGTGAGGGATAAAAAGAAGAATTTTTAGGTGTAATGTCTTAGACTCGTTGGTTTTGCTTGCAGTTTGCTCTTGGCATTTTAGGTCACTGAGGTGCAGGTTCCACTCTTGTTTAATTGAAGTTATTTTGTAAATGTGTCTAGGAGATTTTTTTTTAAATACTAGGGAAGGAAACTTGCAGTAAAGTACAATTAGATGTGGTTTGGTTTGGTTTTTAGGAGGTTTTGTTTCCAAGGTTGGTGATTCTCTGTTTGGTTCCAGTCTGTTTGTTGTAAAAGCAGTAAGGATGTCTTAAATTTGTCAAGACCAGCAAAGATATTTAAAAAAAAAATAAAAAATCTTTAAATAAAGATGAATGCAGTAAACTTTTTGGCCAGCAAGGAATGACCAGAATGTTAAATCTTGTTCTGTAGAAATCTGTGTACGTGGTCCTTCTCTGAAGAATTATAGTTAGTATGCAGAAGCCATAAGACAGGTGGCCATCTGTTCTTCCTCTATGCGTCTTCTCAATTTCTCAAAACAGATAAAGCTGTAGATTTGTTCTAACTTACTGTACCATTGAGCAAATCCTTAGTGTCAGTTTATTGAAATTGATGTTGTAATTTTGTGTGTAATGCTTATATAAGATACTAGTCTTTAATATTTGTTGAGGAAAACATGATTAGGTAATTCAACTAATAATGGAAAAATACAATCCTGAAAGACAGTATTAGAGAACCAAACAAGGATATCTTCTATCTCCAGTGTCTTTGCCTGAGACTTTGTATGGAGTTAATGTCTTGTTAAAAGGCTGTTTGTTCCATCTTGATCCTTGCTGGTTTCTTTCATAGCATTTTTATGGTGATGCTCCCTTTGCATAGGTATTACGAGCTGGGTTGACAACTGGAAAACAAATGGCTGGAGAACAAGTTCAGGAGGAAGTGTAATAAATAAAGAAGATTTTGAAAGACTTGATAATCTGTCAAAAGGCATAGAAATTCAGTGGGTGAGCACCTCGTTTCTTATTCTTAATGACATCTTAAACACGCCTCTTGTAAAAACTTAAAAGTATGACCGTAACCAAGAATTTTATGAAGCATAATATTATTCTACATCCATAAGTAAAGCCATAAAAACAGAGAAGCTAGTTGTTTTATTTAAGGCAAATAAGCAACGTAACCTAGGCTCTGGAAACCAGTATTTAATTTATTGAAATGCATATTCATATTTGTTTGCTGTCTCTTCTTACTACTTAAACACCTGCAATGATTACTTTTAGTTTGTTAGTACTGTTAGTAGATGAAATTTCCGCTTCTGGAAATCTAATCTTAAAAAATAGCTGTCTTTTTGAGTAATAGCACAATTTCTGGATTTGCTTTTCAGAACTCTTAAGATGCTGATTTGTTGGTGTAACTCAATCACATGAGTGTCTTTAAACTCACAAAACTAAGAGAATATAATCTCAAATAAAATGACTCTAGTTTTCTGTACCTTAACTGTGTTTTTTACAGGAAAGCTAGGCACAGAAAGGTCTTTAAAATCCCCATTTTTAAATTCTAAATTGTTTAGCTCTCCAGTAAAGAAGCAAAGCAACTTCTATACAGGTATTCCTGGTAGAATGTATTTTTCTGTAGCCTGTAACATCAGTGCTAATCATTGTAGGGGATATCTCCCCCCCCCCCCCCCCCTTCTAGATTTTACTCTAATTGTGGTATAAGACTACTGATTCTAGACATAATCTCGGTACCATTGACTTTGTGGCTGCTAATGGCATGTTTATTGGGATTGTATCTTTACTCTGTAGAAAACAGGATGGCGTAAATCTTTAATGTGCACTTTTTCTATGGGAAATCTATTGCAGATATTCTTCCGTTCGTGTTGTTCTGTGTTCCAGAGTTGACAACTTCAATTTAAAGGCTGACTGGGTTTTATATAACTATTCCTGTTGTCTATTGGGAAGAAGAAAGTGTAAAATGTAAAACTGAGACTGAAGTTCAGCTAGACTATTTTACATAACTAAAAAAAATGTAGTGCTTTATGCACACTTACTACATCTGAATCTCTTAAACTTGGGAAGATGTTTTATTTCAGGAGGAGCAATGTATGCAGGCACTTTATTACAGTAATCTGCCTGCTGAGACGTGGGGTCCTCCACGGGCTGCAGTGTAGATATCTCCTCCAGCATGGTCCTCCGTGGGTTACAGGAGGACAACCTGCTTCACCATGGTCTTCACCACAGGCTGCAGGGGAATCTGTGCCAGGGCGTGGAGTATCTCCTCCCTGTCCTTCTTCACTGACCTTGGTGTCTGCAGGGCAGTTTCTCTCGCATTTTTCTCATTCCTCTCTCACAGCTGCTGTGCAGCATTTTTGATGCTTTCTTAAATACATTATCACAGAGGAGCCACCAGCTTTGCTGATGGCCTCAGCTGTGCGCTGTGGTGGGTCTGTTTTGGAGCTGGCTGGAGTTGACTCTTTCTAGTGTGGGGGCAGCCCCTGGCCCTCACAGAGGCCACCCCTGGCAGCCCCTGACCCAGTACCAACACCTTGCCATGTAAGCCTGATACCATCTCGCACACACTTCATGCTTGTCCCTTCTCAGATCTTGTCAAATAGCAAGCTTGATTTTCCTCCTCTCCTTCCTCCCCCACACTTCTCCACCCTCATTTCTTACAAGGATGGGCTTAGAGTTGAAAGTGTTTTCAGTTCCTAATTGTTGAAGGATCAACAGTTAAGACATCTGAAAATTAAGAGATTCTTTTCATACCCTGTCTCTATATCCAAAGTGAGTGCTATAACTTACCAAGGCTGTTAGTGGCATAGAGGTCTTTGGCTTTCTGGGAAAAGATGAACTTGATTTAAGCACTGAATGGAGAGAGGTTTTTCTCGTCCTCTCAAAGTGGGAATTTTGAGTTGGAGCTGTTCTCTGCATTTCTTAAAGACTAGGTTAGGTGGTCCTTATCCAGTTCATTACGTATTGTAAAGATGATTTTCACAATTTGGCAAGACTTTCCTGGAGAAAGGGAGACTATGAACATTCCTGGGAAGAACATGTAAGGACTAAACGTGAGGAGAGCACCTCTAAGGAGGTGTTACTACGCTATGAATGAAAGGGTGTTGCATAATCAAATTTCATGTATGTACTTTTTTCTTGATTTCTTGCATATCTAACGCTCCTATACTTTTGTCTTAACAGATGCATATTCCTGGTCATGCTGGCTTCCAAGGAAATGAAGAAGCTGATAGACTAGCAAGAGAAGGAGCTAGTAAACAGAAGTCCTGACGTACTGGGACTAGAGACTGTTGCAGTGGGAGGAAAAGGACTAACATCAGAGTGACAACTTGAACTGCTGTAATTGTTTCGAAGTTGTGCTTTGAACTGTACTTCTTTCTGGCCTGAAGTGTTAAACACATACCAACTTCTGGGGAGAAAAAACCCACGTTTTCTTCTATAGCATTTGTTTTGCAATCAAGTCAATATTTAGTTGATGATGCAGAGTGTTTGCTTTTTCTCCATCCTACTGAAGGGCCGCGGTCAGTGTTTTTAGCTGTCTTCTAGACTTCTGAATTCACCGTAAAGACAAGCTTTTGAAGAGTAACATTAAATCTTTATCCTAAGTGTTCTGTATTTTTCTCTTAGTGAAATAAATTAATTTTTTGTACAGAGGTGTATATTAACAGCCCGAAGTAGTTGGGGGTGGGCGGGCTTTGTGGTTCATTGGTTTGGTAAGAGGTCAGTGACCTAACAGGGGGATATCGGTTATTAATATGCTCTGGCATTCTGGCAGTAGCAGAAACCTCTCTACAGATGAGCTTGTGACACTCACGTGTGCCTCACAGTATCATCAGTTGCAGCATCTGTAGGTTTCTTCGTAATGTTACTATTGCAAGGTAGCGTGAACAAACTAAAAAGCCAGGTCACAAGAAAACTTGAACGATGAATTTTTACTGTTCTCTCTTAACTGCCTGATGTCTTTGTTTCTGGCTTCCCGTTTCCATTAAGTAATTGTTGATGCGTACTTGTTCTCATTAGCATTGTTAGTTCCTCTTTGGTGTTGTTCCAAAGGTAGTAATTGGCCATTTTATCTGAAACGGAACTAGAAGATGATCAGCTTCTTCAGGTCTTCTGATGTCAAGTGTTTGACTTAATTTTTTTTTTTTCATTTAATGATGAGATTAATGGAATGGCTAATGTGCACTTGAATTAGGGAGTAATTGCCAGTAATCAACATAGTTTTGTTTTCTTTGCATACAGGTTTGGTATATTCATCAACTTCTTTGTAAGGTACCTTCGTACCATTGAAGGCTTAAGCTAGAAGTCACTGTTTTTTATATTTTTTTGTAGCTTGATTTCTTCATAGTTCTTAGGCATTATAATATCTTTACAGGGGCCAAGTATGAGGTCTTATGTATTTAGAGTCACATGAATTGTGATAGAATGAGGAAACTGGCTAGCTAGAAGTTAATGGATGAGTGAGGGTTTTTTAATTTGTTTTCTCTTACCCAAAACTGCACAGTAAATCTCATCTAGGGGTAATGTTGTCCGCTGAGTAGATGATTCTCCCCCTTTCTCCCCCGCTTCTTTTGTATATATGTACACAATTATCCATCTGTTTGATTATTTTATAAGTTTGGCTTAAAGGAAGACACCCCATCGTCCCTGATCAGCTCTCTAGTTGAGGCAGAACAGTGTGACAACGTACTGAAGAGGTGGCATCTAATAATCTGTCTATTGTACATCTCCAGTTAAACATGTAGATCCTATGTACTGTATGGAAATTATTTTTTTTTTTAAGCAGCAGCTTTGGAAAAAAGCATAGAAAGCGTAGATAATGGTAGGTAAGTCATAACATCAGTGTAATACAGAATTTAAGCAACTTTACTACCTGAATCTCAATAGGTAGGTATAATAGGAAATCTAATAGGAGAGAGTTTTATGTTCATTTGATATCAATGTTCATCATTCTTACTCTGGAAATTCAGGACAAAAGAAAGCTGAGAGGAAAGTTACAAGATTAAGGCTGATTAAAGGGTGGAAAGCAAATAGTTAATTCTCAACGGGAGCTTGGGGACCCGCAGAGGATGTTGGGAATTGAAACTTCAGGAGAATATTGGCATTTAGCAGCCATGAGATTCAGTGGATAGGCATTGAACTTGTGGCTGGGTTTGTGTGTGCTTCTAAAACTAAATGTGGACAATACCAGCATTAGACCAGCTTACCTGTAATGTTATGGGACTTGCAATTAAATTTCATTCAGAATCAGTAACTGGTAGTGCTTATACGTGAATACTGTACATTAAAAGGATCTGGTAGCATTTTTAGGAATCTAAGAAATAGTGGTTAAGGTGAGACATTTTGGTAAGTAGACAACTCTCCTTTTAGGAAGAAAAATGTTTAAGGAGGGATTGTTTTGCAGTTGTTTCTTAGTCCTTATGTTGTGTTTAGCTAGCTGTTGGTGTATTTACCCTATAGAATCATAGAACCATATAGAATTGCAGAACCATGGAGGCTGGAGCAGACCACTGAGGTGTGTTTTGTCCACCTCAGCTCAAGCAGGTCACCCAGAGCGGGTCGCTCAGGATGTGAGTTATCTCCATGGATGGAGACAACACAAGCTTTCTGGGCAGCATGTTTTTACCCATCTTATTTCCTGTTTTTTTTTTTCTTTTTCAAATTTATTTTTATTTCTCCACATTGCGGGGTTGCAGCGCAGGTCTTCAAGGCGGAGACGACCTGTGAATTCGTCAGAGCGTTACTGCCGGGGCAGGCTGGATGTAAACACAACTGCTGCTGGAAGTTCGGCGCGATGTGCGCTACAACCAGCATCTCACCGCAGCGGGCTAGCGCGGGCGAGAAGCCCCTTCCCGGGCAGCTCTTTCACGGAGACCTGCTACTCGGGTTTTGCTCTGATCGCCTGTGCCGTACGCGCAAACAACGGCACGCTTTCCGGTGCAAATGGCGCCCGTTTCGGGCTCTCGCCATAGGCTGCTGTGCGGGGCCGTTCCCGGTCCCTGCCCCGGCCCTTCCACCCCCGCCGGGGCGGGCCGCTCCCGCCCAGCCCGGCCCAGCGGAGCCGAGGGCCGGCGGCGGGATGGTGGAGGCCTGGTACATGGACGAGTCGCAGGAGGACCAGCGGGCGCCCCACCGCCTGCGGCCCAACCGCGCCGTCAGCCTGGAGCAGCTGCGCCGCCTCGGCGTCGTCTACCGCAAAGTGAGCGGGGCCGGGAACGGGGCGGGGGGGGAGCCGCCGCGGGCGGCCGGGCGCGCACCGGGGCCGCGCGGGGCCTCAGGCGGCCGCGGCGCCGCCTCAGCCCCGCCGGGGCGGCGAGAGCCCCGCGGGGAGGGGAGCAGCCCAAGGGCAGCGCTCGGTGGCAGGTACCGGCCGTGTCCGCGCCCGCCGGCGCTACCGAGCCCGGGAAAGGGGGAGGCGGCAGTAGGGGCCCGGGCAGCCCGGGCGCAGGTGAACCCGCCGAAGCTGGCGCACCTCGTGTGCCTGTGGCAGCCAACTTGGCTGCCCCCGGAGCGGCCCGGCACTCCTGGCAACTCCGGTTTTCCCATGTTAATGTCCTTAGTTGCATCTTAACCGATTGTGTCTGAATACGTTTTGGTTTTGTGTTTTTTTTTTTTCCCTGCCTAACTTCTAGTTGGATGCTGATAACTATGAGACTGATCCATGTCTGAAAGAGATTCGGAGAGCAGAAAATTATTCGTGGATGGATATAATAACCATACATAAAGACAAGCTTCCAAATTACGAGGAAAAGGTATGTGAGTCTTTGCTTTAACTGAGGATCTGCACGCTGAAGTCTACCGCTAGAGTGTGCAGCTGGCTTCTCAACACCTCCGCACCCTGCAGGGGCACAAAGATGAGATTTCCATGTGTAAAATACATCCTGTACTGAAGTCCTTCACATTAAAGAACCAGGTTTGATATTGTTTTAAAAATAGAAGAGGCCTTTTGCTTCTGTAGATTGCCTTCAAAGGTTTTAAGGGTGCTTCCCATCAGTGTGTCATTTCAAAACTAAGATTCCTACCAGCGGAGCCCCACCAATGCTGACCTGTCCTTGGAAAGCTTCCCTGGGAGGAAGGCAGGTGGTTGCCAGCTGGGCATGGGCTTCGAAGGCTGGAACATCCTAATGGCTGTTTGCAAAATACATCTTTTCAAAGTGAACGTTAACCTTGTGGAATCGGAGGCACACATTCCCTGAACAAGAAGATTATTTACCTTGGGAAGCTGGTACCTTGGATGTTTCATAAGAGCTGAATGCGAATGGTGCCAGACTCTCAGATGAGCCTCCTAAAAGGAGCTTTCTCCTTCCACCCTCCGGGTGCTGGCATGCTGCTCTGACCTGAGGACAGCAACCCGGTGGCACTGGCATGTTTTCAGTCACATGTCCGTTTACCAGTTTGTTTTAAGCCCATTGTGTTATACTGGTTGTAAATTGATGACAAGGTGAATTAGGTAGTAACTCGGGTTGCCTGGGTGGACTGTACCTGACACAAAGACAGACTATTATTGACAAGGCATATGGACTCCTGCTCGTCTTGCTGTGCTGGATCAGCACTGACTCAGGGACACCTGCACCAGTGTGGCGGAACAGCATCCAGGCCTGAGCACGTGATAGTACCTGGCATTACACTGCTCTGTGTGCACTAACCCATTCAGGTCTCTGTTAATTGAACCTTTAAAGCACGTTTTGTTCTGTGCTGTGAAATGTACAAAGAATTCACCATTCCAGAAAAAAGAGAATGTTGTTGCTGCTGCCTGGAAGGACAGCCTGGTGCTGGGATTCGCTGTGTGGGGGCAGGCGTGACATGCTGCTTACATCAGATTGCTGTAGATGGGCCACGTTTGGCAATAACTGCATTTCCACATAGAGTTGTAGTAGCATGTGAGGCTAATTCAACCCTACACCAGTGTAAAAGAGGTGAGATTATCTGTAGCTGTTTTATTTTTGCATGTCAGGAAAAAAAAGGCACAACATTGATCAAACTGAACAACTGCAAGGACCAAATCCTGCAGTGGGAAGCTTTACCTGCTTCTCAAACGGATGTAAGCATTACTGTTATTCAGAAACAGGTTATGTGCAGCTATAGCTGCTGTTTCTTGTCAGAGAAATTCCTGTCTTCTGAAGGAAATGTAGCAGCCTACTTAGAAGTGTCCTGAGACAGGGTCTGGCTGGCTGGTTTGGCCGTTTTAACTGTGTTGGTCTCATCTGTTAGTTAAATCACTGCACAGTTACCCTTTGAAAGCCTTTGTCTGCTTTGCCACATATTTCTGCCAGATTTTTTTGTGTTTTTTTCTGTGTTCAGTAGTTCTAAGAAATACTTGCTATTCCTAGATAAAAACATTTTATGAAGAACACTTACACCTAGACGATGAAATTCGCTACATCTTAGATGGATCTGGCTATTTTGATGTTCGAGACAAGGATGACAAATGGATCCGGATTTCCATGGAAAAAGGAGACATGATAACCCTCCCTGCCGGCATATATCACCGATTTACACTGGATGAGAACGTATGTTGTTATAGATTACTGTAAATTTTTATAACAAATCCGTGTGAGTGTGTATCACATTAGTAACTACATGCCCTGAGACTTGCAGTTCATTAGCAAAACATATTAAATATGAAGTAGCGATATGAAAAATACTAAATAATTCACAGCATCTGAACCTTTCATCTCCAGGTCACAAATCCAGTTTCCTCTTGTCAGCTGTAACTGCAAGTCATTGCCACGTGATATCCGTAGCATATCTTATGTGACAGCAGCATGAGAGCCAAGCCCTGCGGCTATCCCTCCCACAATTGCCCTTGCTGTTGGTTCAGGTGGAGATAGCGTGGATGGATCCTTCTGTGTTGCCTTGTTGTGTACTTTTGTGAAGATAGAGCATATCTGTGTCCAGCAGTGGCGTTTTTCATGAGTGCTAAATTCACCTTCAGAGAAAGAAGGATTTAACGGTCCAGAGCCATGACTTGCAGCTAGCCTGTGGTAGACTGGATGCTGACTTCACAGGAGGTGACCTGCTTTCGGAGAGTGTTTTTGGCGGGCGATGAGATTGTGAGCTTGGCAGATGTAGTCCTGATCTGTGTGTCTGTCCTTGTGGGCTTTTATAAATATGTTTGTAACCTCAGCGTTACCCCTGGAAAATAGGGAAATGCGTGCTGTCTGGAGAATGGTGTCTGGATAGCAGTTACTGTATATGTAAAAAAGGGGGATGCTGCTTTGGTGAAAAACCTGACTTTTCACATCTGCATTTCCAGATCCACAGTGAATCAGCTCCAGTTACTAGTTTAAGGCTTTTTCTTTAGGCAGACAAAATGTCAGGGGCTATGGGTTGAATCCACCAGAAGTTTTAAATGTTTGTCCACTTCAGGAACTTTAGTTCAAAAGTGCTATCTTGAAAGGAAATTCTTCAGGTACTTTTGGAACCTTGCATTTTGCAGCTAAGTTCTTTAGGTACCTAACTTGTTTCTTGATGTTGCTGAGCACTTGGGTGCAAGATTAGCACTTGGCAGTGTTTACAAAATAGGTAGGGTCTAAACCCGTAGCGTAGTGGACAGGAGAGGAGAGTTCCCCATAACTCGGTGGCTGGAGCACTTCTGCAGGTTGTAAGATCCCATTTTCTGCTCTCACAGCTGTACCTCACACCTGGCATACTTTTGGTTAGCTGGTGGCAGGGGCTGTTGCTTTTCCTGTTGGCATCTGGAGACTTTTCACTTTCTGTAGCATTATTTTTTGGCTAGTTTATGCAATCCCCATTCAGCTGTTATGGCTCTTGCTTTGAAGCTTGTGGTATTCCTCAAAAGCGTTGTGTAGCCATCTTGGGTATTCTGATTGCTCTTGTTTAACTAAGCAAGTAGGAATTAGATGGTGCATTGCTCCGTATTGTGGATCCAGTGCAAAAGACTTGCATAAGACAGGATTTTTTTGGTTTCTTTGAAACAGGGAGAAGTACTGTCTCTGTCTAACCTGAAGGCACTGTTTGTGACAAAATATATCTCTGCATAGGTGCAAAATCTCCCACTGCAGTAGGTGGGAGCAGGAACAGCAGGGTAGGGCTATAATTTTCTGGAACACTGTGAAGCTTTCAGTCCATCTTGAAACAGTTTCAGAAACTTCTGTAGAAGTGCAAAGGAAACATCAACTTCAGAATGAAGATCCCATGGAAAGGAGCTCTTAAATTACATGTCACTTCTTGTTCTTTGACAGAATTACGTGAAGGCAATGAGGCTATTCGTTGGAGAACCCGTCTGGACAGCATACAACAGGCCAGCTGATGATTTTCCTGCTCGGAAACAGTATATGAAGTTTTTGACTGAAGAAGCACAGTAATGGTCTCTGAGACCAGACAGGTGGAACAGCCTGAAGCCCTGTCAGAATAAATGTGATTGATGGCTTTTCACTGATCAGATCGTCTATTTACATACACTGTTGGAATCACAGAATCATAGAAATATTTAGGTTGAAAGGTTGTTCGGAAGTCATCTAGTTCAACACTCTGCAAAGTATCAGGCCAACTTTAAAGCTAGACCAAGTTGCTCAAGACCTTGAGGTTTGGAAACCTCTGGTGGTGGAGGTTCCACAGTCTGTCTGGGTGCGTGTTCCAGCACTTAGCTGCTCTCACGGGCAAGCATTTGTTCTTCATGGCCAACTCTGTGGTCACAGCTTGCAATTGTTGTCTCTTGCCCTTTCATTGAATGCCTGAGAAGAGCCTGGCTCTGTCTGCTCTGCAGCCCCTTCTCTAGTGGGAAACTAGTTAGGTCTCCTGTCAGCCACCTTTTCTCCAGGCTAGACAAATCAGTGTCCTTAGCTGGGCTCTCTTCTGTTAGGGAAGATGTTCAACATGGTTTACCCTAGTTTTGACTACTGAGGAGTGTCACTTGTAACCACCTGACAGTTAGACTTGAACCACTGACTGTTCTGAGCTTGATGGTCCAGAAGTTTTTGACCCACCTTGTAGTTCATATCCTCAGTCCAGCTACAAGGCTGCTGCGGTACACGCTGTTGAAAGCCTTGCTGTGGTCAAGGTGAAGGACATCTGCTGCTTCCCATCCACTACAGAGCCAGTCGTTATCTCCTAGATGCCAGTCGTGATGGTCAGGCAGGATACACCCTTGGTAAATGGGCAGACTGGTTTTTTTTCCACATCACCTGGTGTTTCATGTGCCTGGAATGGCTTCCATAATGGCTTATTCCTTAATTTTCCTGGGGATGGAAGTGAGGCTGACCAGCCTGTAGTTCCCCAGATCTTCTTTCTCTCTTTTTGAAGGTGGCAGTATCACTTGCCTTTTGCCGGTCAAAAAAATTTCCCTGATCACTGTGACCTTTCAAAGATGCCAGCAGCCTTGCAGTGACTGTAGCCAGTTGCATTTAAAATTGCTCAGGAATGCATTTTCTAACCTTTTTTTCCTTGATATTTCTGGCAGGTGGAATTGGGAAAGGTGGGCTACATTAATATTCATTCTGTTCTGAATCCATGCTAATGAACTATGTAGGATTCTGGTTTTAATTAAAGAAAATAAAGCCTGCTTCATTCTTGTCTAAAAATGTTCATAAGATAAATTTGCATAATCGGCATTTTAGTATGCAGCTTCCCTAGTTCTGCCCTGGTACATAAAGCTGTGGTTTTCTCTCAGTAAAATGTAGCAATTTGCTCTGTGAGTTATTAATAAAATTACTTTGACTTGGGTGTGGGCTGTTTTTTTTCCCCTTGCACTGACATGAAGGACACATTGAACAACAGTGTTACTGTAATTGTTCATCAGCTGCTGACTCGTTCTGTAACGGGACAGATGATTAACTGTGTGGCTCAGTTTCTTCAGCTGCGAGATGGAGAAGAGCGGGCTTAGACAGGCTAGTCCGGTTTTCAGTCAATGCTTTGTGGTGACGTAGGACATGCAGCTCCCCAGCAGTGGGCACAGAAGCATTTTGGTATGAATTTCCTCTTTACCATGACGAATTACGTCAGCTGGGCAGATGTACTGCTTGCTCCAGCTCTTGATGGATGACGAGAGCACGAGCTCTGCACTGGCTGCAGCCTGTGTCCCGATTTCAAGCAGATACAAGCTCCTGCCTTGCAGTTTCCTGGGTAAATGTGACTCTAGAAAGAGGCTGAAACTTGGGCTTACGTGAATTTTCCTAATGTAGCAGACTGTAGATAATTAAACTTTTGTGCTGTTCTTCCCTATGGGTGTGCACACAGCCTTCTTCAGCAGGCAACAAGTTTTCCTCGTTTTGTAGCAGAAATGAGGAAATCATTGTAATCATTTCTAGGTGCTTTATTTCTTTTAAGTGTTTCTGAAAACAGAGTTAAAGTGAAATTGTACTAGCTTTTATCTTAGAAGTTGGAAAGGGTAGTAAAAAAAAACGAGGAAGGTGCGTGTTTCCTACCGTAGGGTCTTGGGTTGCAAGCTGGATGAGAGGCCGGTGGAGGCTTGTTGGTGGGAGAGGGTGTAGGCACAACCCACCCTGGCAGAACACGAGCCCACCCAGCGCTCTCCTCGGCCTGTGCTGGTTTCTGTGCAGGGGTTTGTGTGCCTGGCTGAAAAATCAGTGTCACCAGCAAATCTACAGTCAGAGGCACGTCCGGTACCTTGCACGGGCGCTTTGCTGTGCCCTGTCATGTGCCTCATCGGTTCAGGGATTTGCGTGCCACTTGCCTGGAAGCAGCACTCGAGTGTCCTCTTATAGAGCGCACTGGGGTATCCTGGTCCCAGAACAAACTCTGGGGATTTTTCAAACTACAGCTACAGAAATAAATGACAATTACTGCCTGCGGCAAGTTTTATTTCTTTGACTTATATGCCACAGAAAATTGCGTTTCCGAATGTAAAGTAAATGACTGCTTTCTCCTGGTGCTGGTGTCTGTCCCTGGTATCCAATCTCATCCATCGTCCTTCTGCTTTTGTTTTCTTTTTTCCAACACAAGTCAACGTGACACTCTTCGTTCCTCCCATGGGCCTTTCTGTTTTGATCTCTCTCTCTCTCTCTCTCTCTGCAAAAGGAGGAGCGGAGGCAGCAGCGTGGGCTCTCAGGAACCTCATTTACAGCTCAGCCATCCCCTAACAGACTGGGGGAGCGACTGCGAAGAGAGAGCCAGTAACACGCTCTCTTCGGGAGAGATTTACAGTTCGGAGGCAGCGATGAGGGATGGACAGTAAAGCGGCTGCCCGCAGCGCTTGCTTTCAGCAGCTCGCTGATGTAGGATGTGACCTGGGAAGCAGGACTGAGCCACCTTGTTTTGTTGCCTCTCTGGAGGAATATATACACCCGGTACAGCTCCCATCTCCTGGCTGTCAAGAATAACACACGACCGCCCCGCTGACGATCGTTCATCATTTTCATAGCCCAATGCATCCTGCCGCTGAGAGGTGGTGGGGGCTGCGGGGGTCTTACTGTCAACGCTTTTCAGTCCATGCCCTTTCGTGCTATCGGTGTCTTTGGAAGGGTGAAAGCTTTGCTCTCCAAAAGTGTGTTTTGTCAGCCAGGAGAAAAGCAATTTGGGGCTGGTGTAAAGATTCTACACCTATGAAGAGATTACATAGGAGATTACGCTGGGAGGAAACAGCTGGGCAGAAAAAAAATGTTTATATTAATAGAAAACACTCTGAAGAATGGGGAGGAGGGAGGGAGAACATACCATTCCTTCAAATGAAAAATGCAGCTTATTTTCATGGTGATGTTTTGTATTTGTTTTATTTTCTTTTTTTTTTTCCCCCCACATACCACATACCTAAAAGTGCAAAAAGAAAACAATTTTTGGTCCAAAAATGTGAGTCTGCTTTACTGTAGCTAGTGGAAAATCTCAGTGCATTGATGTAGTATGAAAATTTATGTAAGTGGTTCCAGCAACATCACATTGGCAGTATTAACTCAGGCAAGGGGAATATTTCAACTCCTCCAGGATTAGAGTTTAAAAAAAAAAAAAAAAAGTTAGGAGAAATGGTACTGAGTTGAAGGGTTTGAAGATAGCTTTTTTGGTACTTATGTGTTATTTTCCACTTTAATCTAAACTTTTCCCAAGTGGTATATACCTTATTTTCTCATGTCTAGCTTGAGAGCTGCCCTCCCTCGTTACGTGTCCTGGGCCAAGTGTCTTTGGCTGGATATCTTAATGCAAAAACATTTCACAGCCAGTTGACGAGTAACGTCCACACCAGGCGCTTAGGGGTGCCTACAAATGGGTGAGGGGAGATGCTGGTGGCGAGGGGTGTCTCGCCCTGGGCTACCAAGAGCAGGGGCTGTGCTGCTTCCCAGCAGCTGCAGGAGCTTCCTGGTAGCTGCCTGTGCTGGTTGCTGAGCTTGACAAGTATAAAATCTTCATGCACTCAGAGCATCAGGTCCTGCTGGCAACACAGGCAGTCTCCTGCCTGGTTTCTGACTCCAGGATTTAGCCTGAACTAGGAACTTAGGAGAAGGGACAGTTTCCTGACAAAGGCAATCATCTAATATTGGCTGGCAGACGCCACTGCACATAAAGACCGAGGTGGCAGCTGAGCAGCATTTTGAAGAATACCCCTAGTAGCTAAATCACAGATTTAGATATTTGGCCAGGCAGAGGCTGTGGACCTGACCTATGCTATGCTCAAAAATTACATCACCTGTTTGGGTGTCTTCCCTGTGAAAATGATAAAAATTCTCAGGTTCCCTTCCCTCTCCCTGATACAGGGTTACTGCCACTTGTCTTTTATTTCCCAAAGCCTAATAAACATATCAGCTCATTGGGGGATGAATTAGTGTTGCAATTTAAATATTCCTGGCTCAAAGATCCAGATTTGATCTGATTTGCTGCACTTACTGAGACTTTACAGCTCAATTCCCAAAACATTTTCTGTGTGCAAACAGGTATTCTGCTATACCTGCAATTTGAAAAACCTACTTTTTATGCGTCTGAGTCACTATCTCTCAGTTTTTATTAACTGTATAAATACCTGGATAAGACAAGAAGCAAAATTTCAAAATCCAGAATGCTTGGGGAAAGATTCAGCAGTTAAAGGGCTATGGATCTCTTTCAGTGCTGGCTCCCCCACTGCAGTTCTCTCTGGAATACCTGCACTAATTTTGAAAAGTGCCCCTCTGTTTCATTGCCTTCTATGCTGCTTCTCAGAGCACCGATTAATAACTGTTGTGCCTGTCAATGAGCCACATCGGCTGCTGGAAAACTGGGCTGAGTGTGCGCGGTGCCTCGGTGGTGCTCCAGGATTGCTTTTGCACCCCAGCACGGCCCTGAGCAGCCAAGCCGAGCTTGAGGCTGCGGTTTCCGCTGTGATCACAAGCATTTGAGCCTGGAGAATTTGATTTGGGTCCACCCTCAGGCTTATTTTTCTTCCCAAATGATTCAAGCAACTTAAAGCTGACCCGCTGTTGGTGGGAAGGAGGGAAGCTGTTCTTGGTGATGCTGTAGGACGGGGACACGAAGCAGTGGCCGGGTTATGCACAGGCTGGGACTCAGTCCTGCTGCCTGCCTCTGAAGCGTGTGCCAACAGCTGAAGCACTTGCTCACACCCTGTGCTGCAAATAGTGTTTTGTTTTGTTTTGTTTTGTTTTTCAATAAACAGCTCGAGTAATTCTGTTTTGCAGCTTTTAACTTCAGTATTTTCAATTTAGAACTGGCAGTTTTGACAATTTTTCAAAGCCAGAGGAACCTTCTCCCGTCTTCCTTCTCTGCCTCAAGCAAGTAACATCCCTTTTTTTCCCTCTTTGTGGGCAGATTACAAGCCATTGTTGCTGGCTTTCAGATGGATTCATTTTAATGACTCTCATACATAATAAACATCTGCAAATGACTGCCCAAAGCTAGGGCAGGATCAGGTGTTTCACAGAATTTCATAGAATTTCTAGGTTGGAAAAGACCTTAGAGATCATCCAGTCCAACCGTCCCTAATCCCCCATTAAACCATATCCCGCATCCAGGGATGGGGACTCAACCGCCTCCCTGGGCAGCCTATTCCAGTGGCTGACAACCCTTTCAGAGAAGAAGTTCTTCTGTGTTGATCCAGAACAGCTTGGATAAGGTGGCACCTGGGTCCTCCTCACCTGCACCTTTCTGTTCCTCCCTAACACCAGGATTGTGACCATCTCACACACCTCTTGAAGATGACAATCTCTAAATATTTACTTCCCAAGCTGACTAGGAGAACTAAGCAGGAAAGCAGCTTTCCACTATGAGTGTCTGAAAGTGCTGGACCTTGTTTGCATTCAGCGCTACTGAGCTGCTGTTCATATGCTCAAAATTCTGTGCAGGTTCCTACAATGTACAATACCTCACTGATAAAACACATTTTTTCCCTGATATTTTATTAAGTGGGCAGAAAGCACGCTGGAAGGGCGTATGGCGTGTTTCTTTGAGTTTGTATTATAGGTATGAGCTAATGGATAAAATCCACCTTGTTCTACCATCTTTAGTTTCCCTGGCCCTCGCTCAGGACAGCAGCAATCTAGGTTGCTACCTGAACAACCTCAGGGAGGTTGACTCTGGCTGCTGTGGTTCTACCTACATGCAATAAATTTAAATCTGTATTTGATGCCTCAGTCCTGTTTTCACTCATTTCTTGATTGCAAGTTGAAGCGGAGAGGGAATGTATGTTTCCCACTACAGCTAAATACGACTGGAGATGGGGGTACCACCCATCTTGCAATCTTCTTTTGGACGCTGCAATGCATGTGGTTGATGAAGCGCATCAGCTGATGCACAAGTAATACAGACATAACTTCGCTGTGCATGCAGACTATATCCCACTTATTCCCCTCTCCAATTCGATTTGCAAGACACGTGCAGCAATGCCTTTAGAAAAGGATTGTCTGTCTACCACTTCTTAGACCACTGTAGTGCAGAAAACCTGGCAGCCTACCCAGGCGGGGTGGCTATTCCCAGCATATCCTTGCGCCTCGGGATGAAGACGAATCTGAAGAGGGTGTTTGCTGGCTTGGTGAGTTTTTCCACCAGGTCGGTGAGCTCATCCAGCTTGTGCACAGCTGCACGAGTGTTCTTGCTGACATTAAGGATGGGGTAGGTGGAGGAATGACCATCCTTTCCAGTACATTGGCTGAAGTCCATATGGAGGCTCAGGCATGTCTGCACATGCCTTTTGGGGAACGTTGAATGGGTCCAGTCCAAAAATTGAGGCACCAGGAAAATAAATGACCAGCTGGTTAGGGGATGCCAGTACTACCTGAACTGCTGTTAGGTACTAGAATGGCAGATAGATGCTGAAGTCCTTTTGAGGATCAGGGTCTCTGTGCATAATGTAATTATCTGAATGTCTGAAGTACAGCTTCTTTGCTCCTCCGTTAATAAAAAAAAGAAATTTAAATGCAAAACTTCTGTTAAGGCACATTAAGCTTTAAGACCTGAATACACCAATCAGCTTGTTCAGGCTATACTTTCCACAGCTTTTCTCACTTAGCCAGATGACACATGCATGCTGTGTTTTAGAACTGAGCTCTGCCCTCATTTACACCAGGAACCCTCATTAAATCCAGCTGAATCCATTGAATTTAACAGGATTGCCTGGTGTAATTAATGTTTTGAGGACAAATTTTGTCCTTTGCTTTAATGCTTTAACACCGTATACAGCATTCAGACGTGTAACTGGCTGAATATAGGAAATGCAAACACTTAATCTGTATATATGTTAAATCCAAACCTCCACGCTCTTTCTTGCATTTTATAAACAGTTAACAATTTGCATACATCCAACAGTGATAATATGCCTTTGCATTTAAATTTTAATTATTCTGCAAGTCTACCAGGATGTCACTTGTTTAATGGCTCACTGAGCTTAGAGGTCACCCAGTCCAAGTCTCCTCTACTGGTGTTTTTATCCAAGTAAAAGCTTCTACTAATAAGAACACAGAAAACATACTGAAGTGAGACCTGTGTAGTAATACATATGGATTAGAATCTAGAGAAACTTGGAGAACAGGGCATTATGTTTTCAGACTGTTTCTTTTTTAATGCTTATCTGAATCTGACTGGGTTCATAAATTTTTATTCTCTGCTGATCAGAACACGTGCAGTGAGCGTAAGGTACTACTGAATTGCAAAAGGAAGCATTTTGCTGTAAAGAGGCAAGTGGCTTCAGCATGCTGGATGATGGTGCATCATGCTACTTTCATTTAGAATTGGAAAAGACAAATCAAGCTTTCTGAAAGCATAGACAATGGTCTAACAATATAACATGACACCTGACCTTCAGCTAAATGCATGGGAATCTCTGCTATAAGATACTAATTTACATATCATTGTAAATTTTTTTAACTGGAGTAACAGAATCACAGAATGGTTTGGATTGGGGGCGAGTTTTGAAGGTCATCTAGTCCACTCTCCCTGCAGGGACACCTTCAACTACACCAGGTTTCTCAAAGCCTCATCCAACCTGGCCTTGAACACGTCTAGGGATGGGGCATCCACAACTTCTCCAGGCAACCTGTTCCAGTGTTTCACTACCCTCAAAGTGAAGAATTTCTTTCTTATATCTAATCTAAATCTGCCCTCTTTCAGTTTAAAGCCATTGCCCCTTGTCCTGTCACTATGTGCCCTGGTAAATTGTTCAGTTTTCTCAAAGTCTTTGAGAACAACGGTGGTTACATACCAGAATTTCTTTCTATCTCCTAAGAGACCCCATGCCCAAGAAAATGACCTATGCTGGAGAAAACCTACTACTAAGATTTCTTATTGAGTATGGTGAGTAACACACTGAATCAGATTAATAGTTGTGAAACTGAAAACTACACTGATTTCAACTCAGTTATGACAGCGTAAACTGAGAATTTGTCCAATTACTATTAAACCTTGTCTAAAATCATAGAAATATTTAAAACAAATGTAAAACCTCATAAAGAGTAATGCAAAAGTAACTGCTTTTATTTCACTATATTTTAATACTCACTAAAGATATGTAAATGGTGTTTAAACCTAACTGAAGCAGGTGGTACTGAATCTTTCATTTTTGAGTTTAGTAGTGGTCCCTTAGGACATGTCTACCCAGGTGCTGCACAGTTTAATTCAGATCCAGCTGTGGAACCCAGAGGCCAAGCCAGAAACAGAAACACCAGCTGATTTTTTTCAGTTGATTGGTACATCACTGGCTATTGTTTCAGTGTACAATTACGACCCGTAAATATATTCTGTAAAAATGGAACAAATTCTGTCTCTGTGTAAGCTGTAGGCTTATGCCTTTTGAGGTGACTGCTGATTTTTAGGCATCCTCATTTTTTTGCATGTCCAGCTCGGAGCAGTTTTCAAACAACCTGATTTTTGAGGATGTTTGGCCCCTGTACAGTATCTCCAGTTGGACAAGCATAAAAATGACTTATTAGTTACTTAAAAATACAGGTGAGAGTATTTAAAGACCGTGAGCATTAATTTATGGATGTGGTATAAAAAATGTATCAAATACAGTTACAGAACTGTCCCATGGCAGTGATTTATGACAAGAAGCTACTCCAATTGCTAGACATTAAATATCAAAACAATAAAAACCCCAATGAACAGATGTATATATTGTATTCATGTACAAGGAATGGGAGTATTTGGATTCAGTCTTTACAATACAGATGGAGAAATGTGGGCAGAGGTGTGAAATACACTGATACCACAGTGGTACTGCGATTCCGAAAATCTGTGTTCCGAGGGATGCCAAAAATCACTGTATGCTGATACTGTCACATCAGTGATGACTGCCTTGTGTCCTGCTCTGCATCACCCCATTCGCTTCCACTCTGCGTGGCCTAACCCTTCGATACCTCTGCCTCGGTCTCTCCATCCCTCTGCCTGGGTAATACTTTCTGCACGGTGTTCTCACTCGGCAACAGGAAAGGAGAGCTGAAATGTGTTGCGGTTCTGCTCTGCCTAACTGGCAGCGCTCCTTTCTCTACCCAGCAGAACGCCAGGGTGGAGCAGCTATGCCTGTCCACACCGAGACGAAACCACAGGCTCTACAGTAGGCATGAGGAAGGCAGTCTGTAGCATAGTAAGGGCTGAAATACACACGTGCAAGTTAAGGGGTTCCTAGAACAACCCTGAGGCATCTGCTGGTGACATCCGAGTAGACATGTTGGACAGAGAGTGGGAGAGGAAAAAAGTATTGATGCAAGCATTAGTCTGGGGTAAGAGAAATCCTCCATTCCCATTTGGTATCATTCAGATGACACAGTCCCTCATACTGTGTGGAGACTCTGTAGGACTCCCTCAGACGCCGTCTGGACGTGGTCCTGGGCAACCTGCTTTCGGTGGCCCTGCTTGATTAGGGGGTTGGATCAGATGACCTCCAGCAGTCCCTTCCAACCTCAGTCATGCTATGATTCTGCACTGTGGTTATCAAGCAACCTCCTTTGAGAGCAGCGGGCGTACAAAGGTATAATATTCAATAGTTTCATGGGGGCAAAATGAGACACGCACAGTAGAGAAGCAAGTGAAGAGAAGTGCATTCAGAATTTCATTTCTGTAATACACATACTGATTTTCTGTCAATAACTCTTAGCTGATGAAGTTAGCTCATGTGATTTGCTCATTAATTACTGAAAAACTAACAATCATGAAGACAATATAAGGTCACATGCAGTTTTTCTTATAAAAAGAATCTGAGTTAATTGACTGTGTGTATATATATAGTACACTGTAACGAAGACTAACTGAACAGTGATAGACTTGTAGGGATGATGCTGGCTACAGGTCAGCATAGAGTCTTCACGATGACAGGACTGTTAGAGACAGCAGATTCTGTAGCCATGCCACTGAATATTTATAATTGAATATATTTTATTTCACATTTACACATTAGCAAGAGTATATACAATTTAAAAAAATCAGCCTTGCTGGAAAAAATTACTTGGAAATGATCTATCCTAACTTGAGACACTGAGTATTAAAGCTGTCGCCTTCTTTGATAGCTACAGCTTCTAAAAGTGCCTGCTTCTTCTGCATACTGCGAGATGACTCCAGTTCATACATAGTTGTCAAGTTGAAGAGAACACTCTCATGTAGGTAGTGTTTAGGGTCCTGCTGAACCATTCCTTCCAACTGCCGGAGAGAATCCTTCAGTTTTCCCAGATAAAGAAGACAAACAGCAGCATTGTTATTAGCCTAGAGAAAAAGATATAGTAAATAAACAAGTAAGTATACTTTTATATATATATGTGTGTATGTATTCATAAGTGATGAGAGAGAAGAAAAAAAAGAAGTCTAGGATCTGGAGGTACAACAGATTTACTATGTGCTAAGAATTACTATTTCGTGTACGTATGTGTGAAAGTAACTAAACTCCATTATCAATCATACAATCCAATCCTCTTCTTGTTAGCCTCAAGATTTATCCTTTTCTTCTTGTTAGCCTCAAGATCAAGAATGTCCTGTGCCAGCAGGACCTGCTGACTTCTTAGAAGTGAAACACTAAACGACAGAGTCTAAAACAAAATAAAAATTGTATAGGACATTAGTCAGTTAATTTTGAAAGCCAACTGAAACAGATTTCAGAAACTACATGAGCCTCTGCATGCTGTCACTTCCATAGTTATTTTTTTAATGACTTCACTATATCTTCCCAAGTCTTTTTCTCTCTGGCTTACATATAGAAGATCCACATAAGCAACGGGAAGAAATTATCTTATCACAAAGGCATCTACAACTGACTTCAAGTAGATTCAGCAGACAGGGCAGTTTAATTACATTATAAATGATCAAGTCAGGTTCCATTTTCTTTTCTACACAAAACAGGCTTTATGAGTTACCAAAAGAGTCCAACAGTACAAAGTCATACAACATGTTTAGCAGCAGAAACTTTCACACTTTCTGAAAGCTGCAGATAAAGGAAGAACACAGCCTTTTTTAACAGATTCTTTTGCTTTCCCTTCAGGAAACCTCAGTGATCTTGTGCGATTTATAATCCGTGCGATTTCACAGCCTGCAAAACGATGCGATTCATGTGCTGCTTAAACTCGGCCCCCCAGTCTTTAAATGGCTTTGAATCAGGCTACTGGGGGTAAGCTGTCTCGGTTCTTAGGAATGCTCCTACATGACCATGCACTGAAAGCTGCCAAATGTAGAAAACCCAAAAGTAAACAAGCAGCTCTTCTTCAACATCTCCTCTCGTGATGGGAATCCAAGGCGCTCTGATATGCAACGTGTTAAAAACGTCATGTTTAAAATTACAATATCCCTTTGATGTTGTGTGAAATCAAGTTAATCTTATATACATTGTCAGCTGCCAATTCTTTTTCTGACATGCATGTCTACACTAAAAACAGTGAATGCAAAAAAAAAAAGTGCTTTTGCAAAGATCCCGTAAAACATAATGTTTTGGAATTTCTATGTGCATGCCTAAGTATTCATGCCCTTCATATAGACTGGTTCTTCACTTCCCAACCCACTTTGTATCTTATCCTTATGTATACTAAAAACCCTTTGGCACACATGCCACATCCAATTTTTCTCTAAAGCTCTGAGCATACTCTGGGTACTAATTAAATCCACACATGAAGCATTACGAGAATAATTTAGGTGTTCATTATAAATGTAGCAATTTGGAGATTTACCACAGCATTTGACGAGTCGATCCTTAAAATTTCTGTGAAAAATCGATGAGCTTCTGCAAAATTATTCTGACCGAGATGAAGAAATGCTCTAGAAAGTAAGTGACATATGAATGAGTTCTCCTCAAAAACCCAAGGTGATAATATATTTTAAAAAGAATGGACACCATTTTTTATTTTTCCTGTTATAGATGTGAGAGTTTCTGACATTTGCTCTTCACGGTGTAATTACAACCAGCAAGGAGACACTGATTTACTTCATATATTCTGCCTACCAAAGCAACAGTCTTCACTGTGTTTTTATTAATTTAAATGTAGATACTCTCTTCCTAGAATTATTTCTCGTCATGAAATTAGCCATGCTACATAATTTTCAGAGCACTTTTGAATAGTATTTTCTAAATATATTAGGCCAATGTGCTAACCGTTACAAACTGAGCCCCCATCATACAGCTCGATTTACTACAATGTATTCCAGCATTCCTTGAAACTACCAGGCAGTAACTTTACTAGCAGATCTGATTGTAGGATAAGGGCTCAAAATAGCTTCTCCTCTCCTTATTTATGCAAATGTATATTGAAAAAGCAAAGTGAAAACATGCAACACCTGGAAGAATGAGAAAAAGCTTTGTAAAATCAACTGAAGGATCACAATTACAATCCAGGATAATATGACTGTACCGAGCAATACAGATCTCCTGGGTCTATATGCCATTCAGTTCCACTTATGACAGATGTAGTTACATAAAAGAGAGAAAGAGAATGGGATTGTCTCAAGGGTAGTTTAATGCTCATAAAGCGTACTTTTCAAAACTATATTTTAAAGTTTCATTTAGCTATTAAATTATCTACCTGTTCATTAAAACCATAATTTGGCTCTGTGGTCCATCCAATTTGTGAGTCACTTTTTCAACGTCTTGAAAATATTTTTCTGCAGTTTTTATGTCTCCAATCTAGACAGTAAAATCATAAGAAAGTTACCACAATAAGAAGAAAAGAGATCCAACTTGATTAGATCTATTACAAAGGATAAGACCATGAAAACATATCAAAGTTCATTGTCTAATTGTTTGGTACCAAGCTGACTGGGTAATGTCTGTTATCAAACAAAGTATTTGACGAACCATGTTAAGATCATGAAAAGAACTCCAAAAGCATGCACAGTTTTATCTAAGGTAGTGTTTCTCAGCTGTGGGTTGTGACCCAAACTGGTCACTGCCAGTATCAGGGAGACAGTCCATTTGCAGATTGAAAAATACTGGGGAGTGGATCATGTAGTCTGAAGAAATGAGGGATATGAAAGCTGGCATAAAGAGGAATAGATTTCACGGGAGGAGGAGGTGGGGAAGGGGATACCTAGAAAGAAGGGGTATTTCACCTAAGGGTATGTCACATACATCGCTATTTGAAATGAAAAAAAAAAATCTTTGAAAAAGGCCTGTTTGGTAAATACGTTAGCAATGTATGTTTCACAGAAGGATATACTCATACTTTCGGTAAGGTTTCACAATACAGTATCTGATTTTGGGCTGCAGAGATGGAAGGAGAAGAAAACTTAGTACTGGCTAAAACAAATCTTAGTTTTAGTGTAAAACTAAACTAGTTCAGGAGCACAAAGCCATGGAAATGAGGCAGCCCTCAGGTGAGGAGACTCAGGGGGCCCTCAAGAGATCACCTGTTTGTTCAAGAACAAGACCAATGTTACCAAAATTCTTGTGACAACTGTGCTGAAGTCTCTTAAAGCTCTCAAATATGTGAATATTACATAGCCTCCCTAGGAAACTTATTCCAGAATTCTTAAATAGCTCTAGTATTAGAAAATACACTCTAAATCTAGCTTGGTGCTGCACCTCAACTTTTTGTCCTATCCATAGTGGTCAGGAAGAATAGTACAACTCCTCTTATTTAACAGCTTTTTATATACTTGCAAATTTTTATTACACTTTCTCCTATGTTTCTTCTTCTAGAATGAGAATCAATTTTCAAGCAAATCAGCGTTCACCCCTTTCTCATAGATAATGCTTTCTGGATTTCTCTGATCATTCCTGCTGTTCTTTAACTCTCTCCCGTTACTTCACATCCTCCCTGAGTGCCTGCTGATCTCCAGCTCATCTCTCACCAGCAGTGAGAATAGAAGAATTACTTTATGTTCCACATGTGAATATGAAGTTTGCTTTTATGCTGCAGTATTTTGGAAGTCCAATTTGTTCACCCATGTGTAATTCGCTCACCCTTAGCCTAATTACTTTCTACAGAACAGTGTCTCGTTAGTTGTTTCCCATTTTGTATTTGCGTATTACTCCCAGTCTTTGGTAGAGTTTTGCCTTTGCTGTTTGAATCACAGCCAATTTAACATTTCAGTTTCTCAACTTGTCAAGATTATTTTGCATTCTGATCCTGCCCTTCATAGCATCTGTACCACTCCCATCTTGGTATCATCTGTACATTTTACAAGCACGCTTCTAATTTCATCCTACAAGCACCTAAACAAAAAAACTGCAAACCCTAGAGATCCTTGTGGAAAAGATCATCTAGCAAGTCTTTCTAGTCTAGCAGTGACTGACTTTCCAAGTACACTTTTGAGACACAGCAAACATCCATCTTAAGGTTTAATCTATATTTCTTCCCAGTTTGCTTATGGGAGTATCAGAGAGGCAGTATCCAAAGCCCTACTAACATCACGAATGTAACAGACACTGCTTTACCTCTAACTGCAAAACCTCTCCCTTGACAACACCAAGAAATTACTCCTTACATTTAGAGGATGATCCAATTGAACATTGCACTCAAAGACGCAACTGTCCATCTACCAAAGCATTTATGGACTCTATCTAATGAAGCAGATGCATTTCTCCCAGAAGTGACGTAACTGGACTCAAACAAAACAAACATTATTCATTCTAAAAACTTATACATTCAGTTATCATGACAAAAGATACAATTTCTCTCTGTAAATACCACTAAAGATGTAAACGACCAAGAAAATAATTACATTTAACTAAAGGATAATGCTGGCACAAGTGTAAATTAATCTGTCCTTGAATATTTTTAGCCTGGAAATTAGAAGGAATCCCCTAACCATGAGAATAATCAATTTCTAAAGCAAACTACCAGTTTGCTCCACTGGGAGCTTGATGAGTCCAAATATAATATGCTTTGAGACTAATCACACCATATTTGAAGTGTTCTAATTTCTTAGCAGCATCTTATATCTTCTCAGCAAACATGCCAAACTTTTAATTCTCATTTTTTCCACAAAACAGTTGGGAAAACAGGGGAAACAATTTTTTTTTTTTTTTGGCAGAACATTTAAAGGAAAAAAATAGTTTTAATTAGTAATTAAAATGTTAAATATTTAAAGTGGTCTTCATCACTTCATTTTATTTAACTTAGTTCAGAAAACATGACATCATTATCTAATAATAACTAGCACTTTGAATAAAAATGAAAATTCCTCTGTTAATTTCAAATAATCTTATCCTTTAAAAAGCCTGCAATATAATATGTGCTTAAGTTTGTTGTCTGTATGGAAACCAAGCTCCCTGTCTTCTCAGGGATATAACCTGGACAAAATAAGGAAACTCTCAATTTTTTTCTAGATGGAGGTGGCAGTTAGAATCATAGAATCATAGAATGGTTAGGGCTGGAAGGGACCTTCAAAGGTCATCTAGTCCAACCCCCCTGCAAGGAACAGGGATATCTCCAACTAGATCAGGTTGCTCAGGGCCTTGTCCAACCTGGCCTTGAACGTCTCCAGGGATGGAGCATCCACCACCTCTCTGGGCAACCTGTTCCAGTGTTCTACCACTCTCATGGTAAAAAATTTTTTCCTAATATCCAACCTGAACCTACCTCCCTCTATTTTAAAACCGTTACCCCTTGTCCTATCATAACTGGCCCTCCTGAACAGCCTCTCCCCATCTTTCCTGTAGGCCCCCTTGAGGTACTGGAAGACCGCTATAAGGTCACCCCGGAGCCTCCTCTTCTCCAGGCTGAACAGCCCCAACTCTTTCAGCCTGTCCTCATAGGAAAGGTGCTCCAGCCCTCTTATCATCTTCGTGGCCCTCCTCTGGACCCTCTCCAACTGGTCCATGTCCTTCTTATGTTGGGGACTCCAGAACTGGACGCAGTACTCCAAGTGAGGTCTCACGAGGGCAGAGTAGAGGGGGAGAATCACCTCCCTCGACCTGCTGGCCACGCTCCTCTTGATGCAGCCCAGGACGCGGTTGGCCTTCTGGGCCGCAAGAGCACATTGCCGGCTCATATTGAGCTTCTCGTCCACCAGTACTCCCAAGTCCTTCTCCTCAGGGCTGCTGTCGATCCATTCACCACCCAGTCTGTATTTATGCCTGGGATTGCCACGACCCAGATGTAGGACCTTGCATTTGGCCTGGTTAAACTTCATGAGGTTGGTACGGGCCCACCTCTCCAGCCTGTCAAGGTCCCTCTGGATGGCATCCCTCCCTTCCAGCGTGTCGACGGCACCACACAGCTTGGTGTCATCGGCGAACTTGCTGAGGGTGCACTCCATGCCACTGTCCACGTCACCGACAAAGATGTTGAAGAGGGCCGGGCCCAACACAGACCCCTGAGGGACGCCACTCGTGACCGGTCTCCACTTGGACATTGAGCCGTTGACCACTACTCTCTGAGTGCGGCCATTGAGCCAATTCCTTATCCACCGAGTGGTCCATCCATCAAACCCATGCCTCTCTAGTTTAGAGAGAAGAATGTCGTGCGGGACAGTGTCAAAAGCTTTGCACAAGTCCAAGTAGATGACATCCGTTGGTCGACCCTTGTCCACCGATGTTGTCACCCCATCGTAAAAGGCCACCAAGTTGGTCAGGCACGATCTGCCTTTGGTGAAGCCATGTTGGCTGTCACCCACCACCTCCTTGCTCTCCATGTGCCTTAGCATGGTTCCCAGGAGAATCTGCTCCATGACCTTGCCAGGCACAGAGGTGAGGCTGACCGGTCTGTAGTTGCCCGGGTCCTCCTTGTTCCCCTTTTTAAAAATGGGGGTTATGTTCCCTCTCTTCCAGTCATCGGGGACCTCGCCAGACCGCCACGACTTCTCGAATACAATAGCCAGTGGCTTGGCAACTTCATCCGCCAGTTCCTTCAGGACCCGCGGATGGATCTCATCAGGTCCCATGGACTTGTGCACCTTCAAGTTCCTCAGATGTTCTCGAACCTGGTCTTCAAGTACAGTGGGCGGTGGTTCATCCTCACAGTCCCTGCTAGTTCTTTCCACAGCTTGGGTGGTAAGACAAGAGGCTTTACCAGTGAAGACTGAGGCAAAAAATTCATTGAGTACCTCAGCCTTCTCTATGTCCCGGGTAACCAGAGCACCAGTATCCTTAGTAACCAGAGCACCAGTATCCTTAAAGTATCCTATCCTATCCAGTTAGACAGTTTGACTGAGAGCTGCATGCAGTGTGAAGCAGTGAGAAATGAGATTTTTAGTGAAATTCTGGCTCACTGAAGTCAACAGGAACTATACCATTAGTTTTGGGGAAAGCAGACTGTTTGTCTTCAATTAGATTATCACCATAATTTTCTACAGCATGTTCTTTGTTCACTAATGTACATGTGTACACTTTTAATATTTTAGGTGCCTTATATGTCCCAACCTTATCTAATATCACATGGTAGACTTTTTTTGTTTTGACCACTGCCTCTACAATTTGTTACATGCCCTATAAAAACAGCTATAGTTTTAAATGCAACAATTATGCAGTACGTAGCTGTCAACAGCAATATTACCTAGCAGATTTAGAATAAAATGCATACCTGAAGGAAAATCCTTCCGATTCCACTCAACAGCTGAGGCTCTTGCTGTGGGTAGTATTTGATGACGGTGTGATAAGCATCTACAGCAAGCACATAGTCCTAAGAGGTGAAAAGCACATAACCAGATATTTAATTTCAGCATTCTTCAGTCTTTATGTTGCCTTCTTTTTAAAGACATATTAACACAGAATTGAAGTAATTGCAACTTGTCAGCGAGACAGAATTTCTATTACAGTAGGCACTAGTAGTTGACTATATTGTCTTTTCTCAGTTATACTGGAACTGCATACACAGGGGATCTTCCCTGTTTTTTTTTGCAACTGGATCATATTCTGTTTGTAGCTAAATGCCAAGTACAAAAATTCTGAACATTTACTCTTCAGCTTAGATTATAATTTAGGATGAAAGTCAAAAGCCTTCTGTGTGACTGGGGTATACATACTTGAGAAGTGTCTCATGTTTCAAATATGTATATATAATTTACATGGTTTAACAAACTATGTTCTGAAGCTTTGCGAACTGCTTTTAGCACACGCTCTTGTGAAAATTATTATGTGACAGAAGCTGCAATTCATGCACATTTTCAGATGGCAAACTAGCACTGCTGCCAAGGGAAAAAGACCTTTTCTATCCTTCCCCCCAAACCCTCATTCCCTTCTACCATACCGTGTAAAACAAAAATGAGCAGGTAATCTAAATAGAAAACCAACTTGAGCTAAAACTAAGTGAGAGGTGAGCTGGTTCCAAACTCCAGGAAGCTTTACAAGTGACCCCCCCGCCACATGCCTGCACAAAGGCCATACTGATAAGTGGCAGCTCTGAGATGTGCCTGCTCAAGATGCAGTGCAACTGTACCCTCCAGGTAACGACCAGTGACAGAGGATTAAACAAAACCATGGTCTCATTTCCCACAAGAAACACACTCCCCTGTGACTGGTTTCTGCAGTCCAGCTGTTTCATGGTTAAACCGCAGTAATTCAATGATCTGGTCAGTAAATGACTTTTAGAGAAACATGCTCTACGCTGTCTGGAAGACACGTAGTACATATATTCACAGGGCTGCACTGGCCTCAGCTATAGCTTCTTGGAGCAATTCAGAGCAGAGGCAGAGAAAACTTGCGTTTGCTTATAAAAAACAGGTGTATGCAAAGACAGAAGACTCTCTGTGCTGTACTAATTTGGTGCTTCCTGGCAGTCCTGCCCTTCAACTTAATACAAGAATTTGTAGTGAGTGTTAGGAAGCAAAAGACATCAAAGAATAATCTTTCTAAACTGCACAGACATCTTGGGATACTCTCTACCCTACCATTTTTCTTGGTGAAATTATAGTGCTCATTTAACTTGTCCCTAATGTGATCACAGGTAATGGTAGAGGTACTTTTTCTTCGTCTGCTGCTTATTCTGAAGAGGCAATGTGCCTCAGGTGTAATGAATTTCTTTTCCTGAGGTCACACTTAAAACGATTGAACCCTACTTAACCCGTGCACCAGGCCACCATTTGGAACACAGTAATTGTTTCATACACACAAAAAATCAAGAGAAGTCTTTGGAGTCTGATCTGTATATGAGAGAAATTACATGTCCTATAATAGTAGAGGCTACCTCAAACAGCCTAGGAGGCATTCTGCAGGACCTTTCTTTCGCAAACAATTTGTATATTGTGGGTATAATGATTAATTCTGAACAGTTAATTATTAACATGTGGAGTTTATTCCAGTTCTAGTGTGCCATGCCACGTTCAGGCTTATTGGCAACGGAAAGAGTTCAGAGCAAAGACAAAAGGCCATATACACAATAATATGTTTATTTAAATTCTGATTTATTTAGCATTCAGAACTCAAATGTGCTGAAATTTGCGCTACCAAATTTTCTCATAAATTTATGACTTAGGAAAACGTCAATTTTCACATTTAACAGCTCTCACTAAAGGACTTCATTGATCATGGAGTCCCATTGTGTCAGGTAGGCATAAAAAACTCGCAATAGGGACCCTCTGAACTGGCTCCTTAGAGAAACTCCAGCCATGCTTGTATTAGCTATTAATACCTGCAGGAGCATCATTTATAAAATCTGAAGGACTGTCTATGACTGTGAATTTTATCCCTTTAAGCATAAAATGTGCTCACTGGACAAGTAATTTTATTATATCAAATTCTAGCTTTTGTGCTCCATGTCTTCCATTCTGTGCTCTAAAGCTGCCCCTTGCTCAGTGCTCACTTTCATGCACTCTGTAAGGCTTAGGCTACACACCAAAGATGCACAGCACAACCACGAGGGATGTGGGCTTCACAGTCACCTCCCCAAACTGATGTAGAAACGAGTCCCAGGAGATCATGCAGCTAAGCTGAAAGAAAAGTGCTTCTGTCAGCATAAGTTTACAGCGTAGCACGAAATGACTGCAGAAACGTCTCGGCCAGAAGCGGCTGCGCAAGGGGCACTGTTTGCCCAGTGATAACACCACGGGCTCCCCCGCATAGGCAGCAGCCAGCTCTGGTAGGAACAAGCAGCCAAGGAACGTCTGGGAGGCCCATGCTGCAGGGGCTTCATGGGTGTGGCCTGGTCAGGCAAACAAACCCTCCTCTCCTTTCGCATTCCCTATCAAGTGATGACGGTACATCACCACATGCGTTATAACTAGGAGTATGTAAACATTCACACCTCCTAAAATGTGACAGTAGAGGTGAAGCATTAAGAATTTATGCCCTTTGTTTGTGAATATGGCTCCCTGTTTCCATACGACGGCACAGCACATAGCAGCTGTGCTTATCTACCCCATGCCCTGCAGGACCTGTCACAGTAATGGGACACATTTCTTCAAGAAGATGACAAGAGGCTAAGTTATATATGTCCAAAGCCAGTCCTAAACATAGGCAAGGATGGCTCCAGGATGAAACTGTAAAATGTTATCACAGTACCCAGGCTTGTTGCTAAATACAATCTCATTCTGTAGTTACTTCAGCATCCCACAGTGAGTTTTATATGCATTTACTCTTCCCCTCACAGTATCATGGAAGCAGCAGTAGATTTTCTACAGTGCCCTACATGGAAAAATACCATTCTGTATCACATGTTAAGTTACAAAACCATCTTATCTGACAGTTCCTTCTGAAGCAGTATATTGTAAAGTAGGTGAGATTTACTCTCATTTACTACAGACTTTGTTTTCATTCCCAGCTTTGCTAATGTGACATGGTATAAGAAAAATTGTCTGTGAGAATGATAAATAGACACCCTCCCAGAGGAGCGGAGTCTTGGTTGATACAAATTATGGTTGTGAGGAGTAAGACACATTAGGTACTGCCAGTAAAAGCCCCAGTGATTACAGCTTGTGATCTTAAGATTTAAGGGTGGGGCTGATGTATTGTCATGGTATTTAATTTCTAAAAACTGCAAGCCTTCAGATTTTCCACACCTTCATAAAAAAATCTTGAAAGAAGGACTGAAGTTACAGAATTCAGGATATGAATGAGAGCTGGCCTATTGTTTTATAATTCAGTATCTCTTTTGTTATGAAAATGTGGAGCTAACATTAAATATACTCATCCAAAATAGTTCTAGTAAGCCATTGGATCTACTTGCGCAAAAATGGCAAGTGAGGCTTGTTTTTCCTTTGATGCACTGCAGTGTAACTGTATTTCCCTTCATCATCACTGCATTATACATTTTCATGTTTCCCTCACCACCACCTTAAGTCCTTAAAATATTAATTATGAGATATTTAGAAATCAGCATAAATGACCATGACGTGTAGAATGCTGAGAGTAGGTTCAATAAACCCTAGACTAAAAATCAGCTTTAATTATACATAGTGTATAGTTCATAAATACTACATTTTGGGAAGAGAGGACAGGGACAACTTATCCTTTCTCTCTATCTAGTGCACTTGTGGAAGGGTTATGAAAGCAGAGATTCACAGTGTTATGAATCTGAAGAGCAGTACTGCAGCGCAGTTAGGCAAAAGACATGATGATTCCTGCAGTCTTTCTCCTTTAAATCGTGGAGGAAACAAAGTCCTTAGGCATCAGTCCCTTGTGTCATTAGTACAAGCTGTTACCTCCTCCTTTGTACGGTTCTAATTGCATTAGACCAAAATTAAAATCAATTCTAATGCTTTTGTTTTTACGAAGGGCAAGCTCTACAAAAGCTAAGACAACACTGAAAAAATCTAAAAAGTGCAAAATGTGCCTTTAATTAGAGTGCTTTTATAATATATATGGAAAGTACTTACGTGTTTATTCCTCAGAGAGGTAAAAGTCTGGTAAGACGACGTCAAAAGTGATTTTAGCTCAGACAAAAAGAACTTAAAAAGTTTTCAAGACACTTCCATGGTGATTTAGTAAAATGACAGACGTTTTGCAATTAGATTGTTGAAATGAAGCAATGCACATCATCAGTTGCATTTTAAATGAATATTCCCTCATGCTGCTACATTCAGGGTATGGTAAATTTCTGGTTCTTGTAATGGATGTCTACAGTGACATTTTATGTGGTCTCCCCTTGCCTTCCTGCTATTTCCACCTCCTCCCTTAAGCTGCCCGTTGTTTACGTGAAACGGGAAAAGCTGATTCAGTTGATATGACTGAGATCCATCATTTCTTTGTTTTTGTCACTCAGTTAAGTCCAACAGCAGTGCACAGAAGGGAGCTAGAACATATTTAAGAAAGGTTGAACAAAGAAAAGGCGATGAACAGGAAAAGACCATATATTAAGACTGCCTTAAACTGCTACCGAAGTCACACAGATAAAGGGACACAGCAGGTGGAATTCAGTACCTAGGAAAGATGGCCCCAGGGTAAAGGAGACGTGTGAGTAATTTCCTGTTTCACTATAGATTTCCTGCACAAGTCTGGGTGAATCACTTCTTTGCATCTCACTCACTACCTCCAATACAATATACCCCTCCATCTCAATAATTTAATGAGATGTTTAGCTACGAAAGTAATGAGGCCACATTTAAAAAGACGAAAATCATTGTGCTACATAAACAGAATTCCTTGAGTCAGATAAGTAATGCAGAAGAGAGAGGACAATAAACCTAATTAGAGTTGAGAATAACTGAAGTAGATTCGAATAGTTATAGGTCCAAAATCTAATCAAAGTCTTTTTTTTTCATTTTCAAGAGTAAATCCTGACAGGATTGCTCCTTATTAAATATTACCAAATTTTTTTGGCCAAAGAAAGAGCTTAGTAAAAATAAGGTAAGTTTTTCTTTTTTTTATACCAATGTCACATAGTTTTACTTTAATAAATGGTTACTATTAATCTACTAATAGCATAAACTATTCTATTCACCTAATAGTACTTGGAGATCAAATAAGACCATATTGCAATATTATAAATGTTCACTAGATGGCAATAGAAGGCACTGACTTGGAAAAAGGTTTGTGTTTTTTTTTAAATTACATACACTTGAAATACTTGAATAAAAACAAATGTAGTTTTTAAAGTGTACTACATAACAGCAAAAAAATGTGGAACTGTTCAATTAATATAATTGTTCATGGGAGAATTAACCAAAGTGTGTTTAAAAATTATTTGAAGAAATAGTTTCGTACTCAATACTCTATAAGGTGGAGAAGACAATTATAGCATTGCTGCATGTTAGAATGGCCTTTAAAATTACTAAACTTCTAAACAGCCAATATAATTCTCTCACAGAGGACCTGTCACCTAAGTGAAAAAATTAACTTCACGTACTACTCTCATTTTAACTGCCATATGACTAGGTTTGAAAAATCTTTCTTAAAAACTCTCTATTCCTCCACATAGGGATATTTCTGAAAACAGAGAAACTCACAACTACTCCATAGCCAATGCAAATTTTAGATGGAAGTAATTATGCATTAACATGCAGTTGTGGGTAACCTGGAAGTTACTGTGGAGCCATAAATTTCTAATGTAACAGCTGTGAGGTAGGGCCTAAATACAACTGGTCTTAAGTATCTGAGCTGCAGTATTTCTGAAGTACCATTTTCAAAAAGCTGATTATTGGTATTTACAAATATATTTTTATTACTAGAAGAATATAGCACTAGCAGGACCAAACCAGAAGAAAGGTGAGAACTGTGCATGCACATGGATTTGTGTGTACACGAAAAGAAAAACACTGAAAGTGTTAAAAACAATTCACAGTCAAAAGTGAAGTGAACTTACTGGAAAAAATATATTACCAGCATTTTCTTATTTATACATTCTATTTTGTTTGGGAGAGCAACTTGTGCTTTTCTCCACTCGCTTTTTGCAAAAGAAAGTTCCTTAAAAACTGAACTTACGTCAAGTACCTACTTCAAAACACAAATGCTTATTAATTCTTAAAATTCTTAAAAACACCTCATGGTTTAATGGAAAATTATTTCTATCAAAGACAGAAATGTTCTGATTGCAGTATCGGTATTAATACAAATTTCTGTTTTCCCTGATTGTCATAAAAAGGATATTCCATTTCATGTAAAGCAGTATTTAGATAACTGGATCTTATCTGAAAAATCCATGCTTTTTGAGATACTGTAACATTAAGAATGGAGCCCCATTTGGGAAGTAGCTTAGGAAACATCAGAAGGTCAGGTTTGTCATGACCTTGGGCAATCAAAGAACAGGGAGCAAAGAGTGCAAATCTTGGCCTGAGAAGATTACACTGCCAACAGCTCTGCTCTGAGGCTGCTGCTGCTAATTGATTTGTGAAGTACAGCTAAGCTCAGGATAACAGCAGTTTGTTGCAAGCTCAGAATGGCAATATACCTATTTCCCTGACCATGAGTTGAGTGCCAAAAGTTTTATTTCTACTTCCTGAATGCAAGGAGAAGCTAAGAGCCTTGCACCAAATGGAGCAGGATTGCCTAAAGAAGTAAGGAGGAATCAAGGGAAAAAAACTCACCAGTGGAAGCTAGTTACTTTTATTCCTTTCTCTTCTGCCCCTACCCACCAGTGGGGATTTAAACTTGAAAGATTATCTTACAGTTGAGATAGGTTGAAAAGGGAGGATGTATTTACATGTTCTGGATCTTCATCATATAAAAAGGCTACAGTATTATTAACCCTCACAAACAGAGCAACATTCCTAGTCCATAGTTTGAAAAAGAGCACGTAATTGCTTTTAATTACAGCATTAAGTGTTTGAAATATTTAATTTAAAAATGCAAATTCTGTATTGTTATTGCATGTTCTCCAGGATGATTTGGGGAGAAATAAGTACAGATATGTTCCCAGAGAACATTACTGTAAATGGTTATCTATTAAATAAGACATTATTAACTCTAATTAATTCTTCACTGAGCAAAACCTCCATGCAGATTCAGGTAGTCTTCCCTTACCTATGCACCAGTAATTCTCTTGCACTTTCTCTGACATTCTATTCTGGAATATACGGTACCTCTGCAGTTGCTGCCACCCACGTACCTTCATCATTAGCAGACAGTTTGCGATGGAGTACATCACCCGGCCCAGACGTGACCTCCACAGCTGAACAGAGGCTGCAAAACAAGAGCAGCTTGTGAATTTGCACAAATAAATTAGAGGTTCTTTCTTGCCATCAATTATTGGTCCTATGAATTACGATTTTGAAAGATCCCCCTCGTTAACACCACTGGGTTTTAGCCTAGAATTTTTAATTCTCAGCCATGCTGCACCATCAGACAGAAAATCCTGCTTCTCTCCAAGGGAATTGCTCAAGCAGCTCTGGGGACCGTACAGGATTCAGCAACGAGAGCAATAGACAGCCGCTCAGCTTTGAGCTCAGACCAAATTTTAAACACCAAAAGAAGCCACGCATTTTCCAGTATCAGAACAAAAGGTACATAAAAAGATGCAAGTGATAACGAGTATCAGTTTAAAAACATGTAATCTACAGCATTAAATGTGATAAACTGAAAAATCAAACATAGCTCAAATGTCATTTCAGAGCCAAAACATGTAGGGTGAGAAGTGTCTGAGTCTGGGACTGTTTGTGCTTGCCTCTGGCTTAGAGATATGCTGGAAAAATCTGCCAAGCCTGTCTGCCTTCCCCATGCTCCTGGAGCTTGCAGGCATTAAAAGCTGCAGCAGCAGATTTCTCTCTCTTGCTTTGCAGACAGACTCCTGATGTAAGAGAATGGTTCATATAGATCCTTATTTTCCCTTGTGTTACAGTACCATAGATCAATGCTAGAAATATTTCTCTAATCCTCGAAAATAAACATTAGGAGTATTAATTTAGAACATTTGGAAAATAAACGTATCTCAGTCAATCTGCTGTCAAGGTCACTGTAATGATTTGAAAGGGGGGGAGGAAACGGAGAAGAGGCTATTTCAATGAGATTGTGATCACTGAGATCAGTCATTTGTATCAATAATGTAGTCTCTGATGAAAGCATGGCAGCTTACATAGATAATTCTTTCCGCACACATAAATGCCATTACAAATAAGAAGAGAGCTTGGTGAAAATGTCTACACCTCTTTCTAAAAAGAAACACTCCTTCAATTGTCTCCAATAGCAATACAAAAAAAACCAACCCACGAATATTCCCAATTTATCTTTGTCAAAAGAGGGGCATAATGTGGGGCTCAAGACTCAACCCAGTACTTCATCCACCGTACCTTGAAATCATTCACTACTCCTAGCTTTTGTTTTAGAAACTCCCCCTTGACCACATATCCCTACTGCTATTAATGGAGAGGATGCTGTAAACCATGGGCAAACATTTTATGATACATTTCTCTTTCTTTCCTTGTGAGTGTCTCTAAAACCTGGACAAAATTAAATAACCCTCCTTTATTATTTAACTTAAATTAATCTCTCCTTTTTGCATGTCCTCATAGTTTGGTAACCACATTCAGCTTTTTAGGACTTAAGTGATAACTAATGAGATGTTGATTCCTGCAGTAGAGATACCTAGGTTTCCTGTTAATGGAATAGCACGAGCTATGTTCTCAGAAAGAACTCCCAAGCAGACAGACCAGATGTCTTCTGTGCTATAAACTGAACAGGAATCTGATCTGGAAAGTCTGTAGCCTTGTGGGATGAGGCATTTTAGCACTGGCAGAAAGGGGTTAAAGAAAATCTGCAAAGCAGTAAAAAAAATCCAGCACCCAACAGCAGACCATCCGATGTTACTCAGATGCCTGAAACTCTCTCTGCAGGTCCAGGCAGCCATGCTTCCACTCCGAGTATTTGTTTTCCCTTGTTATTTATCAAGGACTCTGTACTCCACACTGCCATTCATTTCAATAGGAGCTCGTGCACTGAGAAGTTGCAAAATTGGCATCTTATAGAACATGTTCCCAGACATGTGGTGCAATGCTAAGTCTCTCTGCCTGTTGAAAAACTGGCAAATGAGGTGCTCTGTTCCAGACTAGAGGAGATGAACGTAAATTCACTGGTGTGGCACCTTCTTACACCAGCAATAAGGAAATTACATGCGAAGCATAATCCCCATAATGAATTAAGGCTGTCTTCACATAAAGTTAATAAGGTTTGCTTCAGCTAGTCTCACATTAAAAAAAAAAAACAAAAAAAAACCCATTATCAGCCTCCTGGAGCTCCAAATGCAGTGAAGAAGCAGACAGGGAGCAGACCTGGCTGACCTCCACAGACAACAGCAGTCTGCAAAGGTCCCATGGGCTTTTTGGCAGTCTTAAACCTACAGGCAGCTGCACAGTAGACATACGAAGATCTCTCCAAATTTTCAGCAGCCTTGTCCCTTGGTAACTACTAGCTGCTGCTTTTCTAACTATGCCTCCTCCTGAGCTCATCTCATCTCTAAAGCAGCAGCAGCAAAGAAAAAGCAAGGAGCCAGAAACTCACGAGTGAGGCAAGACTGCAGGATGCAGGATTATGTCACAGCTAGGAAAAAGTCCTTATACCTTAAAGGGGGATCAGTGCCTCAGTTTTAAAGGGGTAAAAAGGAAAAGAATGTGGGGATAATAAGGACAAAAATGACGGTAGAAAGAGGATGACAGGGAAAAGTAAGTAGGAAAACAGAGTCAAGAAGAATAGTAGATACTAGGAAAGAAGAACAGAAACTCCTGAAGTGTGGTGGATAAACCTTCACTATCAGATTATTTCTCTTTTTCCTAAACTTTTGAGAAGAGTAGTAAATGTATTCATTTAACTATATTTCCAAACGCCTTCATGACGTATGCTGCTCACATGTGCGTCCACTTTTTTAGGACATAATCTAGATGGTGTATGAAGTCAAGTACAATAACACATTAAAGCTGCTTTACATCCAGTCAATTTGAAGATAAGGCATAAGAGTTCAGACAGGTCTGCACCCTTCCATATAGGCATTGTTTCAGGGAACTGTTTATAATAATTTTTCAACTCTGCTAACAAAGCAACTTGGCCTCTTCCTGTCTCAGAGGCAGACTTTTACTTCCTACAGGCTCTTAGTGAATGTTATCCTAGAAAGAAGTCAGTAAGGTTCCTTAGACTGTTAGCTGAAGATGAAAGGTTTTTGTTTTCTTCGTATGATGTTTTTAACTTGCTAGGCACCATGAGTGGTTCCTATAATCCATAACAATGCCTAAAATGTCACCTCTTGTCCAATTCTTAAGTGTAATCAAATGACTTCATTAGTATAAATTCTGTTTAAAAAACAAAAAATATGCTTGGACAACTAATTTGTCCTGATGACCCTTCTTTATGGAGTAATGTATCCTATACTGTGGAATTTAACCAACTAAGATAGAAGGAATAGGAAAAAAACATAATTGCATATAAAACCATGAAAATTACAGTGTAGATTAATATCATTTAAATTTTATTCTAAAAAGTGACTTAGGTATTTCAGGAGTCTAAGTATCATGCAACTACAGTGAGACTCAGCCATCTGTGTGGCAACATCCTAGGCCAGTGTAGCCCTTGTATGATGGCAGTTTGATCTAAAGAAGTTTAGTGGATTTCAGACATGAGCACCAAGAGGAGCCAGTAAGCCAAGGCTTAAGATGAAACATCCATCTAGCTGCAACAGCAATACACTTATATATTCATCACTAACAGATAGCAGTCATGTTCTTTGTTTCTTCTAAGTAGGAAAAAAAATTGATTTAGTACATCACTTTCATCAAGGGCAAAACTGTGAAATTAATTCCAGCAAATAGAAGTACAAAGTGTATCATTTCAGAGGCTGAGTAGTCTATGAGATTACAGAAAGACTGTTTTAACAACTCTGGGGCAGTCTTGTGAAAACTTCTGGGATACTTAGGCAAGCGATAAAAACACACTGCCTGTGAAAAAAATGTTTAAAGAATACCTACCTTGTCTGTTCTCCTGTGTAATGTTAGTCATACTTCCATCTTCAGCTAAGCCTTGTTCCAAATTTTCTAATATCTGTAGTAAATTTTTTAAAGTAACCAATGTGAGTTTAAAAAGCACTATATATTTAATGCAAATTATCTAAAATTGACAGTCTATATGTAAACCCATTCAAGCAGGAATGCTTCACCTAGGTACAGTTCAAAATTACTGATTATTACCATAGCTAGATCAATTGCACGAAGTAGGAAAGCCATTGTACAGTAGAAGGATGTTAGAGTTCAGGTTTATGATACTTACAGAACATTAAATGTCAGCACACTCTAGGGACAGACACGTTTTGTTAAGCAAAACATGAAATATGCTACACCACAGAACGAATGTTAACGACCACAAAGAAAGTCAAACTGATTTTTCATAGAAAGCCACTGCCTCTTGACTCCCCCACCCTAAGTATGGGCTCTGGTTTCATCCTTTTGTTCTTAATGAAGGACTCCTCTTAGTTCTTATTGCAATTTCCTTCTCAAAGTCTGGGGTTTATTGCTTCTTTTTGTTTATTATAGATTTTATATCATGTAAATTGCTGAGTGAATGAAACATTTCTTGTATTACTGGAAGAATGTATACTTAATGAAGCTTGTGTCTTAAGCACTTTCAAAATAAGTATGCAAGGTTCCATTTGAAATGCAAGTCAATTTTCCTTTTTCTGAAGGTAATCCCATTTTGAAATCCCATTACTGTTTCTCCAAATTTGTTTTCTGATTCCCACAGATCACCCCATTTTTCCTGTTACAGATTTATAACTTTGGTTGTAGAACAATGCTTGAGATTTCCTTCAAACACCATTAGGGCCACGTGCTCTTTAATCAGCCGCTGTGGTTAGCCGATTAGGGAAATACAAGGTGCTTCCTCTTCCGAGGACTGGGTGCACCTCCGGACACAGAGCTCTCGGCTTCTTTCAGTATAAGAATTTTTTTTTTTTCCCTACACCAGTAAAGCATTCCAATTGTGCTCAGTGCTTTGTATGCAAACACTTAAAAACAACACAGGAAATCCTCCAAAGTGAAGACAGAATTAATCTGGCCTCAGACAGCGTGTTGGTGCCTTCTACCAATGAAGGGCATTCGGTACCTCCAGGAAGCCAGTTCATGCCACGTATTTTAGACATGTTAAGGTGGAAGGAATTGCCCTATGAGATACCAAGCTCTTTTCACAGACTAGAGCGAAAGCGTGACGTTAGGTGCCATAAATTTAGCTACAAGGAACTTAAGAGCAAGGAGAGACATACAGTGAAATGACAGCAGTTACCACATGCCAGCTGAGCCAGGGTAATTTTCCCGATAGGAATTGTTAGCCCATGACAAATACAAGGTAATATGATTTAGTGTAAACCTTGTTCACAGAGGGCGAGGCTAAGTTGCCTTACTGCAGATTTTGAGAGGCTACAAGCACACACCAGTAGATAGTGCAGCTTAGTTGACAGGTGGCAATTTGTGAGATCGCAGTGGCACACCTGCGAGGCTGAATCCCAGCCCCATTTTCAAAAGCAGTGCAGCCACTTAGAAATCACTTAGAAACCAAAGCACCACATTTCAGTGTTAAATGCCTTGTGTATAACGAGGCACTTTGTCAGAGAAAAAAAAATACTCTTCTCTCCCACAAACCAAAACCACCTCATTGTCTGTTTTCTGTCCAGTCTAAAAAACAGGACCTTTCTCTTCTCCTGGAATATACCTACTGATCACTTCTCAATCTCAATAATGCTCCAAGTTCTTGCTCTTGAAATGGTCTAAATATAACAAGCTGCCTTTGTCAATGAGACACACTGTCTTGTTTAAAAAGACAATGGGTTTCTCTGAAAACGTGCTAACATCATCAAAAAAGAAAGAATTAGATATTAGCATACAATTAGACTATCACATTAACCATTCTGTGACATTACTTGGGGATATCTAGCCGTCACCTCAAGCTCAACGTAATTAAAACAGAACTTGGTGCTGATTTGAGGCTAATTGTTTTATTCCCTAGGTTTATTTCCCTTTGCCATTCTTAAGTATAGGAACATCATCTGCAGTTTTTCAGTATTTGGGCATTTCCCCAGTTTTCCAAGAATTGTTTAATAAAAACATTAATGATTCGGATAGTGCGTCAGTGGAAGCTATCTGGGTTAGCTGACACGAAATGTTTAATTTTAGCAAATCCCCTTATCCCACTCTTCTACAGATGCTAAACTTTCATTCTAGCAACATCACATGGGATAGCCCTAAACATCCTTGTTTCTATTGTAACGAGAAATGTGGCTGAACACTTCTACCATTTACTTTAAACATCAGGTTTACGTGTAACATATGCTTTTTCTTGTTTTGAGTATTTATAAATGCACACTCAGTTTCACTGGCTGGTATTACTTCACTGTTTAATTCTCTATCACTTGCCTGCCTGTATACTGTAATTACTAACCTATGCACATCACCATTTGCATTCCTGGTTTCCTAGCCTTACATCTCTTTTTTTAATACTCTATATTTCTTCTTCCACAACTTTTCACCAGCATTAACTTCTTACTCAAAATAAACTTTTTTGGTGCTTCTGGAATTGTGGCTTTTTGGGTACCCAGACAGGTGCAGCATCATCATTATTTCTACAAACTCATCAAACAAAGTGTCAAGGCAAATACCTCCTAAACTGAAGTGACGTATGAGAAACAGAATATTTGTGTGACCTTAGGAACTGAGCCAGGACTGGAAGTTGAATGAAAATAAAGATCAAAAACAATCAGTAGCTATTAGGCTGAAAAGTTCATAAATTTGGAAATAAAACAGAAGAACGGGAGCATGAAGAGCGTGTACAGAAGGGACAGGGAGGAACACAACGACAGAGGGAGGAACACAATGACAGACAGTATGGCTGATGGACAAAGTCTTTTTGAAAAGTTTTGCAGTGGTAACACTTGCAGAGGCTTTTCAGGAAGCAAGATTTAACTCACTTGCCACTGCTCCACCCACTGGGTGGAAGAGCCCAGTACAGCTCTGCCACTTGAAGGATTAGGGTTAAAAAGTGAAATACGCTGCACTGAGATGTGTGCGTTTCCAGGAGCTCTCCCTTGATCAGCTAGGATGCTTAAGCACAAACAAGGGAGGAGTTTAGTTTAAGCCAGAGTGTTGTTCTTTTAGCATTTTGGTCTCCAGATAAGCATTTATTAGCATGTCCTCAGCATTATTAGCACTAAAGTGATCACACCTATGGTTTTAAATGAATACTTGAAAAAAAACAAACCCTTTTGTGATATAAATTACTATTGTTACTCTTACTGCTTGCCTGTTTGGAGATCATTTATTCAAGGTGGACTTATAAGGGCAGCAACTCACTGAGGCAATTCATGTTGGGAAGATCATCAAAAACACAGAGACAGGAACAATTTCACTGGATTCCTCCCCCAAGCTATAATAAGCATTTGGCACTACAGATTATTTCTTTCCCAAATGTTGTACCTACAGACAGATATGTAAACCATTCAATCAGATCTTGGTTACAAATTTGCAGGAATACTGGAAAAGGTAAAAATATTATTGCCTGTAGAGGGAAAATAAAAATTATTTTTTGCACTCAACCTCCAATCCTGCTTCAGGTACCAGAAATATGTAAGTAGATGGGGCTAAAGAGACCGAGTTACCAAAACAGTGACAAAGTAAATATGGTTTGATCTCTAAGTTGAACAGCTGATCCAAAGTTGACAAGCGTCTGTAGAATGCGTACAACAAAAAGCAAGAGGGAATTTAGCAGGTTAAAATTATCATATAGGAAAAAAAACCCCACAATTACATTAAGGAAGAGAAACAAAATAGAAAGGCAAATTTTCTTATGATAAGAATGCATTAGCATTAGCCTGGAATAGCCTCCCAGGGGATGTGGCCTCAGTCCCATAGGCTGGCTCATTAAAGAGTAGGAAACAAGCTTGCATTGCAGAGACAGACTAAGTGAGCTAATAGGTCTTTTCTCTCTTCTGGCTTTTATGACTCCAAGATCGTCTCATTTACATAATGACTATTCGTACACCCTTCTGTAAATACGGATGACCAAAGATTATTTTTCCACTTTTTTAAACAGGGAAGTAAAACACTACAGGCTTTTGCTTGAAAGCTTCCCAATTAATTGCATCCCTGCCCATGACAGGGAGGTTGGATTAGATGATCTCTGAGGTCCCTTCCAGCCTATGCCATTCTATGATTCTATGATAATTCTGTTATAACCCAAATGGTTCCCAAGTGTCATATACAAATATTAAGACTAATGAGTGTACATCCTTTATGTTATTTTCTTGGTTACGCCACCGTTTTTTTTAAGTGTTATGCACTTTATTCTTGAACACTCCAGGTGAGATCGAGATTATTAGACTAATAACATTCTATACAAAAATCAAAACATATATCTAAACAATGTTTTTTGTCAGCCAACTCTAACTTCAAATGGTTAAATTATGACCAATTTACAACTGTCTTCTAAACACGTATTTATCTTTACAAGCTGTCCTTTTTCACACTCTTGTTTCTAGAGTTGTCTTTGAATTGCTCCACAAGACAAGGTATTTAATTGAATTAAAAAAATGAAGGAATCTGCAATGAGGTGTCTAGAATAACTGATCAGAAATATTCCCTTGAGAAGGATGATACGTTTTATTTGTTCGTTTGTAGTTTTCTGTGTACTGTACTTGAAAAAGGAGCACCCATCAGCACAGACAATGGCTTGACCTCGCTACTGTATTGTGGCTCTAGTGGAAGCTGTCAGAAGCAGAGGGAGATCATTCTCTTTCTGACTGCAATTGAACACACTAACCCGGGAGAAACTCTGCAAACTCAGACACAGGAAGGCAGAGAAAAAGAGATGGCAGTCTGCGAACCAACAGCAAGTGCAGAGAACAGGGGCCTCCTCAGAAGGGCTAGTGGAAGATGTATAGCCAGCCTCATAGAAGCTTTCCCCAGGGGCACAAGGGATCACACAGAATTGGCAGTGACCTAGGCCACTAGCAGTTGATGGAGTGAGAACATGAGTAAATAGACCTGTTCTTGAAGAACTTAGCGGGCAGAGAAATATGTATATTTTATTTTGTAAATATCCTATATTTCTATCTCATCTTCTTCAGCACATCCAGTTTCCATTATTTAAACAAATAATCACCCTAGTTCATGTTCAAACAAAATCTTGTATTACAGTTTAAAAGCTTCCTTGGCACACTGGGTATGCTCTAAGGATACGCGCTTTAAGGAAAAGAGAGTGCAGGCAGAGCCACCTCAAGGCTGTAGGTGACTTAAAGGTCTTGTAAAGAAGAGGAAGGGGAGTCAATTTCCTTTTCTTTCATTCCTCTTTTGACCGATGATCTTTGATCTGCAGAGAATCATGGCTAATCGCACTGTAACTGAGATATGGCCATTTCAATAAAGGGCGCCAGATGGCTGATGAACGCCCTGCTCAGCAGTCACTTCCTTGTTCACATTCATACAATCTTCTCTCTCTGTTACAAGATAAAAGAACTTAGAAACCAGTTAAGTTTTTGGAATCTAGCGGCATCTTCATGACTGAGGGGAGACAATGCAGCGCTTAATACCATATCGCATAAAACCAAGATACGAAACAGCTGATCTGCTGCAGACTAGGGGCAGGCAAACGTCAGCAGAAGCACTGTGAATCCTGCAACAGAGAATGACGTTTCCTAGCAGAACAAAATTACTTCAAATTGAGGACAACTGTTTATGAATGTAAAGGCTGGAGAGAACAGTCTGCTAGTAATATTATTAGATGAGATGGTCATGAACAGGTAACAGCATTCATGAAGTGCTAAAAAGTAGCACTTATTGGCCAAATTAGATGTATCTTTCAACTGTTTCCAAGTCAATTCTTTCCAACTCTGTAACAAATGCCACATTCATCTCTTATTACCTAAACCTTTCATCTTTTTCCCTCTCATAATACAAATAACTGTTTGGGTTTTTTTTTTTTTCTGTAAACATTTGGTTATCCTAGTCACACTACTGTGCTAGAAGCAAGTTGATTTTATATACATAAGGTCATTATAGCTATACAATTGGCAATTATTAAATCCCTTCACTTCTGCTACCCAAGTTAATTTCAGCAGTGAGTATAGGAAACTTCCAAGGAATACTGAAAATAAAAATTAATCACATGTATTTATCTTATATACATTTTTTAACTTTCAAGTGCCACAGATAAAGCAATAAAGCTGCATTTCTTCTAGAGTTTATCATATTGTAACATTCTTAGTCACTACTGCATTAGACTACTTGGCAAAGACTTCTGTAAAAAACGTTTAAGGATGAATGCTTAACAGTAAGGGTGTTGGGTTTAGTGGATAAGGTTAGTGCTCACACCACCATCGCTCCAGTTTCAGCACCGAAAATCCCATGTTATAATTTAAGCCATAATTTTGTATTATAGCACTTGACAAAACAAAACAAAAACCCCATAACAAACTCAGCAGGTTGCATTTATATTCCCAAATGACTGTCGTTTCCAAAACCAGTTATTCAGGCTAGTTCTGAAAGATCAATACTATTTTTGAAGGACCAAGATCATTAATAACTGTGTTTTGAGCTAGCTGGACACAGCTGAGTGAGGAAAGCAAGCTCTCCTACTTGCCCTTAAACACATCTGCTTATTGTCCTCCATGTCTGGTCTGGCAAAAGCAGGAAAGCAAGGGAACTGTATTATCCACTGTTCTACCCATTTTGGTCAGAGCTACCACAGTGGAGAGAAGGATCCATATCCTAAAATGGAAGAGGTACTTAACAACTTCTGTTAGCTGGATCCTTATTTGTATCAAGATGGAGTAAAAAACATCATAATTGAAACTTCATGTTCTTTATAAGGACAATAAAATATGTAACATTAAGAAATGTCAGTGAATAGAGAAGCTGTTACCTTGGTGCAGATTATCTTCATACTGTGCAGTCTGTCAAGTGATTCCTGAGGATTACCTAGGTACTGAGGAAGTTCGGCATGTAAAATCCGCATGGAGAAAGGAACCATGGAACCTACAAAAATAATTAATTTTATGAAATGTGTTTGTGATAATGATCAGTTTGTGATTTGCCTGCATTACACAAGGTACTTCTCACTACTGTATATGACACAAAGCCCATTTTACGTTCATATCTTTTTCTTCTCCTGATGAAAGATGTGAAAGATGAGAAAATAGCAAACTTCTTCTCAGCTATAACATGTAATGTATTGTAAATAAGTTTTAAATAGGTAAAAACATACGTAACCATAATCTAGACAGCAAGAAAAAGGTGTACCTAATTCAAATTTTCAAAAACAAGTTGTGCCTGGATGTACAATGTTCCATTAAAGATTTTTATAAACAAATAAAAATGAAGGTTTAAAATAATGAAAGTTTACTCAAGTTGCAGCTACAACGTTACTCCTAACATTTAATAAATATGCATATTTTACAGTCAATGTATATTCATATTTTACAGAAAAAATAAGATTAAATTATTGGCTTTAAAAGCATGCTTGCGAAGAAGATATATAACCAGGGCATGCAAAACCACTTTTATGTAATCCTTTTCCAAATAAAGCTGATATGAAAAGACCCTATATTACAGAAAAAATAAAAAAAAAAACAGAAAACCAACATGAGTCAGAAGAAATAAAAACCACAAACAGTATAATGAAGAACAGAAATAATAATACTATAATAGACATATTAAACTAAAAAATATATCAAGTATGGGAAAATAAAATATATTAAAAAAGTTTGTTTCTTTTTTCTATTAATATCCATACATTTGTGTAAAGGCCTGAGTCCATTATGCTGAGCAGAGACCATTCCATTGCTTTAAAGATGACTTTTGAGTTTTACTTCATTAATGTTAGCTCTTCTAACAAAGAGTTAGTAAATGACTCTATACTGTGAGACTGACTCTTCATAAAGATGGTGTACTTTGTGTATTTTCTAGTTTATTGAAAACATGAAATAGGGAAAGAATTTTAAGCAATATTTGAGGAGAAAAAGAAATTTCTTCCCTTTCACATTACTTTTACCTTTATTATCATAATAATAATATGATAATTATCAAAGACCAAATCCTCTCAGTTTATGAGCATCCTGGCTGGCTTCAAGGGCAGTTTCAGGAACTTTAGGGAATCCTAGTGTGTGCAATATCTTGCTTTCAGATAACTGCATATCCTGATACACAGACAATACTACTGAACATAAACTAAACACTACTATTAAAAACAAGTCAGAGCTAGCATAATGGGGAAACAGGCCTTGCAAAATACCGTGCTACAGTTCTAATATTTTAATATAACATCTTTGCTTACTTTAGACCTATTCTGTGGGGATTTCCCTCTCAAGTCACCTCTTGCCTCATCTTTTCTCAAAAATAGGACTCAGGAGCTTTTTAGAAAGATTTTTGCACCTGTTCTTAATGGGTTTGTATGTCAAAGAGGTAAATGCTATATACAATGAGTCACTGCCTCTAGACACTTTTTTAAAGGTTGACAAAATTTTAATCACAAAACTCACTAATTACGACCTTCAGAGTAAGCCACTTAGATCTACATCAATTCTCTTTTGCCAATGCTAACTATTCCCCATGGCTTCCGTGACTGCTGTGTTCCCGTAACGGATGTACACACGAGTTTCATGCGTTGTCATATGTGGAACAGAGATTAAGAAAACAAAACTGCCTTTGAAATGTTATTCAGAGAAGTGTAAAAGGTTATTAAACCAGTTAAAAAAGATGTGAAATATTTTATGTACATATCCTGACTAGTACCTAGCATGACACAAGCGAAGATACACAGTCAGAGTGTGGGGCGTAAACACCAATGAAAAGGAAGAGACAATAATTTAAGACTAAATTCCATACTGGAATACCACAGAAAAATTGCTTTGTAGACACACTGCAAACTTAAGAAGCTGAACTGCAAATCTATGGAAGCAAATGTGACCTCTACCACTTCTCTGGTGACAAAGTTCTAACTCCACCATCCAATGGTAATCCTGCCAAAAAAAGCAGTATCTAAAATCAGCTAGTTTGGTACCGTTCTTTTGGAGGAAGTAGACTTAATTTACTGCTAAGACATGAATCATGCACCTACTGCTGCACTCAACAGGAAAAGTTTTGTAAAGCTTTAGAAAATTTGAGATATAAGACAAAAGGAATCTAAATCTTTAGCAACGTTTTGGTTAATGACTGTGTTCTAGCATTTTCAGCTCTGAACAAGTTTGTGTCATTACATTCTCTTGTAAAATGCGGCAAAAGGTCAACTCAATAAACGGTCATACAGAAAATCTGAACTGGTAACAGAACAGCTCAACATTTAGATATACAGGTATTTAATAGAGCACAGATGAAACGCCTCACGTTATCCATTTTTACAAAACTTACACAATGTTTTGTAAAACACTTTTTGGGAGTGCATATTTTGTAATGCATGGATCTTGCATATTGCTGAACGAAGCCACACTATTATGCTCCACGCGAGGGGAAGGATTACCAATCTACATCATCAGAAGTGGTGTCAGAGGATGTCTGAATGATGAATGCGACTCCAGGCCAAGTTAGACTCTGTAAAAGTTTGGGTTTTTTTCCTATCACAGCTAAGACCTCAGTTGTAATAGGCATTCAGAGATATATTACTTTGAAATGTACTTTATTAATGTATAATTTCTCAACCACTTAGTATTTCCTTCAGAGCATGTGACCAAAAAGCATTCCAGTGTGATCCTCAGTAGGTACATCAAGTGTGATGACAGGTCACTCAAACAAAACCAGAAGCAAGCTGGCCCACGGTGTAAGGGTAGTCAGTGTAATAACTTTTCAAAACAGAATTTATCTTACTATTTCATGCAGGAGGAGCTAAAACTAGCATTTGTTTCTTCTCTTTCTTTTGGAAACACATGACGTAACTAGTATCCTGCAAGAAATTTTACTGTAAGCATCGAGCAAATCCATCCAGTGAATTTGTTAGTTACTGCTTATTTTACAGACTGCTAACTTTATTTAAAAATTTCAGAAACACCAACCGTTTCTGTCCTCTTCCTCAGTTTCCTTGTAATCCTTCTGAACAGCAGAAGACTTTTTTTTTTTTTGAAGAAAGCACAAAATTGTACACGTGCTCTCACACAAGTGTGGTAAACTGGGAAAAACTGAAGAGAAAAGAAACGAGGTTTTACTGCTGGTAAGGCTGTCTTACCACCCAATGTAAACAGTATTTTGTAATTTCAAGTCAAATCAGATGAGCAAATTGCTCATAAAAAACCCACAGAACTTATCCAAGCCACTAATCCAAACATATTCCTTAAAAACTCTGTTCATAAAAAAGAAACTCTTGAGATTTTTGATTAAGTACGTTTTCCCAGATATGTTCCTGTCTCCAAGTAAGCTTCTTTTTAGTTAAATGATACAAGGTATTGATAATATAGCTAATTCAGTTCCTACATTAATAAACTAATTTTCTGGTTAAAAAAAAAGACAATAAATTTACTTTAGATTTGGTAAAGCTTTCGATGAGTGCTACTTATATAAAGTGCTAAAACAATTTACATAAATTTCTATGCTGGATTTATGTTATGGGGTTTTGGTAGCACAGGAGGGGCTGCAGAGATGGCCCCTGTAAGTAGCTGTAAAAACCTTCCCCGATTCCAAAACCAGTCAGATCAGCCTCTGGCCAGGTCAGATCCCCCCTCCCCTCAGGCCAGGGCCGAGCAAACGAGCACCTCTGTGAATGCCCTATTTAAGAAGGAGACAAAGGAGCCCGAACCAGGCTGGACCTGCAGTGAAGAGAGTGGGAGGCGGCGAGGTGGCTTCACCCACCTCTCCTTGACTGGAGATGGCCGCGGCGGCACAGCTTGGCTGAGCTCCGAAGAGCTCCACTCCCAGGGCACCCGCTGGACAGAGTTTATCCTGTTGGGACTACCGACGTTTGTCGGATCCAGCACAGCTGCAGTGGAGAGAGGACTGAGACCTGAGAGAAACAGCTACGCAGACACCGAGGTCAGCAAAGATGGAGTGGGAGGAGCTGTGCCAAAGCTGAGGTTCCCCTGCAGCCCGTGGTGAGATGGCAGTGGACCCCCTGCTGCCCATGGACGTTAATGGTGGAGCAGAGATCCACCCGCAGCCTGTGGAGAACCCCACGCTGGAGCAAAGATAGTGTGCCTGAAGGAGGTCATAAAGAATGGTCTCTGTAGGCTGCTGGAGACTGATGAGGCAAAGGCAAACCATAATAGAACTCTTGTGAATCTCATCAAAGCCACATCAGTTCACTGACAAAAAGGTAAAAAGCAACAAATAAGAGAATCACAGAAAGTGCTGACTTGGAACAGTTACCTCTGAGCCCACTAAGAATTTTGGTCTAAACAACAGGACACGGATTTGTTGTTCTAGGGTGTCACCATATCATGTTGCATCAAAGGCTTTTCATTCAGCCTTTTTCTCCTGAAAGAGCAAAAGTGCAGAGGAGCCCATTCCTATTGTTAAAAAATACGACAGAAAAAGAAACTGCACACAAATCTACAAAAACAGTGTCCGCTCTGTCTTGCAAGACATAGAAGTTGAGCCTTCTGATAAGTATTCCCTAACATTTTAATATAAAGATGGTGACAAATGAAAAAGAGTTGAGATCTCTGTGTCCAAGATTTCAGAAGACATTGTAATTTTCATTTTATGTTGTCTATGTGAACAAAAAAACAATTGAGAAGAGGTATATGACATTTGTTGATGGCTTTAGTAGATCAAGAATAATAAGTGTTATGAAGGTCTGAAAGGCAGGTTGTTGAATTCAGAGTACAAAATTTAATTAAAAAGCATATTAACAGCAGGGAAAATAACTATACTTGCCTCAATAAACACTGTTACATTAGGGAAAAACAAAACAAGAAAGTAAGATTGACTACATTAACGCTAAACTAACAGAAATACACACACTTGTTAGATTAAGAATGACATTGTATTTTCTGAAAGGTTTCACCTACTTGCTTACTGTGAGGTCACATATTTTAAGACACACAGCGTAACAGATATTTCTTTTTAATAGGTTACTATACAAGTGAGTATATATATTCCTGTGATATCTCACTAGGGTTAAGAGAATTTTATATAAACACTGGATTTTGGCATGTGCTGCCTTTTGCAAAACTATCTGGAATCAAACCCATGTCCTCTATTACATGTCACTCAATACTGACTTTAACAAGGCAACATTTCAAGGAAATATTTAAAACATGCAGCATATTCTGTAATTAAAACATTTACTTAAGAGCACAGGAGAATGGATTTTGTTCTCTGCCTCATGCTTCGGATTTCTAAAGAAGTAATGCCCTCTTCCGCAGCAAAACCATGTCAACTAAGCTTAGATGATTTCAACAAAAGGCAATACCCTTCAAGTAGTGCTTGTGGTGGGTTGACCCTGGCTGGACACCAGGTGCCCACCAAAGCTGCTCTATCACTCCCTCTCCTCAACCGGACAGAGGAGAGAAAATATAATAAAAGGCTGGTGGGTCGAGATAAGGACAGGGAGATCACTCACCAATTGCCCTCGTGAGACCTCACTTGGAGTACTGCGTCCAGTTCTGGAGTCCCCAACATAAGAAGGACATGGACCAGTTGGAGAGGGTCCAGAGGAGGGCCACGAAGATGATAAGAGGGCTGGAGCACCTTTCCTATGAGGACAGGCTGAAAGAGTTGGGGCTGTTCAGCCTGGAGAAGAGGAGGCTCCGGGGTGACCTTATAGCGGTCTTCCAGTACCTCAAGGGGGCCTACAGGAAAGATGGGGAGAGGCTGTTCAGGAGGGCCAGTTATGATAGGACAAGGGGTAATGGTTTTAAAATAGAGGGAGGTAGGTTCAGGTTGGATATTAGGAAAAAATTTTTTACTATGAGAGTGGTAGAACACTGGAACAGGTTGCCCAGAGAGGTGGTGGATGCTCCATCCCTGGAGACGTTCAAGGCCAGGTTGGACAAGGCCCTGAGCAACCTGATCTAGTTGGAGATATCCCTGTTCCTTGCAGGGGGGTTGGACTAGATGACCTTTGAAGGTCCCTTCCAGCCCTAACCATTCTATGATTCTATGATTCTATGATTCTATGATTCCGTCACAGGCAAAACAGACTCTGGTTAGGGAAATTAGTTTAATTTACTACCAATCAAATTAAGAGTTGGATAAGAAGAAACAAAAATAAATCTTAAAACACCTTCCCCCTGCCTCTCCCTTCTTCCTGGGCTTAACTTCACTCTTGATTTCTCTACCTCCTCCCTGCAGCAGTGCAGGGGCACAGGGCATGGGGGTTGCGGTCAGTTTGTCACAGTTGTTTCTGCTGCTCCTGCCTCCTCAGGGGGAGGACTCCTCACAGTCTTCCCCTGCCCGAGCGTGGGGTTCTCTCCCACGAGAAACGGTCCTCCACAAACCTCTCCAATTTCTGCAGTCCTTCCCATGGGCTGCAGTTCTTCACGAACTGCTCCAGCACGGGTCCCCCACGGAGTCACAAGTCCTGCCAGCAAATCTGCTCCACGTGGACTCCTCTCTCTCTCCATGGGTACAGAGGTCCTGCCAGAAGACCTGCTCTAGCGTGAGTTTCCTATAGGGTCACAGCCTCCTTCAGGCATCTACCTTCTCCGGCGTGGGATCCTCCATGGGCTGCAGGTGCATCTCTGCTCCACTGTTAATCTCCACGGGCTGCAGGGGCACAGGCTGACTCACCATGGTCTTCACCAGGGACTGCAGAGGAATCTCTGCTCTGGTGCCTGGAGCACCTCCTCCCCCTCCTCCTTCACTGACCTCGGTGTCTGCAGGGCTGTTTCTCTCACATATTCTCATTCCTCTCTCCAGCTGCAATTGTGCAGTTTTGGTTTTTTTTTTTTTTTCCTCCGATATCTTAAATATGTTATCCCAGACGCACTACCACTGTTGCTGATGGGCTCGGCCTTGGCCAGTGGCGGGTCCATCTTGCAGCTAGTTGGCATGGGCTCTGTCGGACGTGGGGAAGGCTTCTGGCAGCTTCTCACAGAAGCCACCCTTGTAGCACTGTTCCCCTGCTATCAAAACCTTGCCACGCAAACCCAATACACTGCTGTGTACTGAAATTTTATTTTTAAGTTAAATAATTTTTATTCTAGCTTTTTACAGTTGACCTCTGTTGCTCCTCTTTAGGGGTTTCATAATAATTTTATCTATAAAAATTCATAATGGAAAAATGGTTTAATTTTAAGACAATTCATTTCTTAGCTATCACTTAAATGCAGTAGTTTTTTTCAAAGAATAGGATTTTTGATTGTCACTTTGGCATTAATTAATCTCATTCATATATATATTATCAGTATACAAAAGACAAAACTAAAAAGTGAAAAAAGGTCTGCTAAAAGGAAAATGGATACTCCAAAAGCATGGGAACAGATGGATGAATAGTAAGATCAAGTAAAATTTTCTAAGACCACAGATTTCAATTTCTGTTTCTTTATGAACAGGTGCACATTTTCATAACTGTCATAACACAAATATCACCTCATGTGCATCACTTTAAACTGCAGTCCTCATCTGCAGCCCTTTCAGAGTAGAAAAAAAGAGGATTCCACTGTCTAGCCATTATATCTTTGCATTTTCTTGTTGCAAAATCAGTAACCATAAATGCTTTCTGATCTGCCTTCTACAGCTTATTCAACAAATCTTAAATACCAAAAAGCAGCAGTAGGGCAAATTATCATTTACTGAGAGTATAAAGTGAGATCTTATGACAGTAAAAAAATCAAACCAAACCGAAGAAATCAAACTCTTCCTTCATTGGGTAAAAGAGAAATAGAGAAAATCCAGTTTCAGATAGATATGCTGCTTTATACAGAGATGTATATCCTTGCATTTATATGCACACACACTTGTACATACTTCTACAACAGTATATTTGTATAATTTACAAGGAGATTTTTAAGAGTGATAATGTAGTAACTTTGAATTTTAGTCTCACTGACTATCAATTAAAAATGTACTTAAAAATCCAGATTCAACAGACTAGTTTCCAAGCTTTTGTTTATTACTTTCATTCCAGAGAGATTGTAGGAGGGATAGGAGCCTAAATGTTTGTAACCACTGAAATAAAATATTTTAAAAATTTTATCTGAAATTGCATGTTTCCATATACTTCACAATTTAATTGCATGTGACCTAAGAACACAAATATTCTGAATTAAGATCTCGTTTTGAAAGGTTTCAAAAATACTTTTTCAGTAATCCAGAGTTATTTGCACTGAAGGAAGGAAAGTATAAGAGAAAGAATGCAGAAAACCTCTGCAACAATTGCCTTACCATAAAGAGATTATCATAAATCTTACCTACTGATAACTATATTAAGGCAGAATTTAGAAATGAGTTACTTGGTCACTTTTAAGAAATACTGTATAGAGCTGGTACTGTTTACAATGAGACTACATCACCCTGGAAAAGAAAGCACAATTAAATATTTTAGCAGCACTCTACCCCCTTAAAATTATACATACATTTCTTATCTGTATTATTTCAGAAAAATTTGTATTTGCAAATCTGACTACTCTGAATAGCCAACTGGACCCACAGCAATTGAGTGGAATTTATTCAAGTCGTATTAGCTGATTTCACAGGTAGAAGGCAGCTCTGAAGCCACAGAACAGATGGCAAATTTAAAGAGACAATAGAGAGACATACATAGTACTGTAAATAAAATAATTGGCAAAGCAGTTTCTCCAGAGGCTTTAATAAGTTTTTTTTTACTGTCATCGTGAGCTTGAATGAAGAACTCTTCTGAGCAACTGCCAAGGCTGAAGCAGTTTGACAGGGAAGTGCAAGTTCAAGCACAACAGTATTTGTGGTAACATATGAGAAAACCAATACCACATAATTAGAGCCTTTTTTCCCCTCTGTTTTCCTGCAAAATTTATTAACAGATAGGAGCACTCTATACACTACAGTTTCTTTAGTCTGTGAATTTCTTCTCTTATCTCTGTTTTTACCTTGATTACTCCCCCTTTTGCTTCCCCACCCACTACAATTATTTCACTTTTTCCCCACGCCACTTCCCATTCTGCTGCAGTCCTCCCACTAACCAAAAGTTGATGGGGATGAAAATAGAAAAAGGCATTTCATTCATAGCATCATCCAAAGCCACGCTGAGAAAAAAGCAAAGGAAGATTCAGCAGGGCTGCCTCTACTAGCATAGACAAGTAGGAGAGAAGAGAGGAAGAAAGGAAGACAGTAAACTCAAAATGGCCAAACGTCACTGGAGAGGCGCTACTACGTTTACTGTGAAAGCACATAGGAGATAATTTCCCCAATCCATGTCTGCCCTTCCTTATGGCATAGACTGACACTCAAAAGCAGAACCAAGCAGTGGATATTAGTAAAGTCATAAAAGTAATATAGATCTAGTGAAACGTGCTAAAACAATCGTTGTGATGTCTAGACTCACATTACTGTAAGAGAAATATATATTTTTTATATATAATATACATACTGTTTTTTTAAAACTGTCGCTATCCATCTGAAAGAGTCAGTCTATTGCAGCACACACTAGTGTATCCCTATGGTCGCAACACAGTCACACTTTAAAAAACACTTGTGCTAGAATTAGTAACAGAGCTCATGAGAAGGTGTACAGTATAAAATCAGTTTCTAGAGCACATGCAACTAAATATTTAACAATATGTTCCTTATTTAGGCATTTTCCACTAGACAACAGAAGACTGATTTCACGTTAGAGCAATATAGATGATGCTGTATCATCACAAGGAGAATGAAAAGGGGAAAGGAAAAAAACACACCCCTATACATACAAACCTCTGGTCAGGGGAATAAAAGTCCTATTTTCACTTACGCATAGATTTTCTTTTTCCTTTCTAATTCCAAATAAATTATTCTCGATTATTGTAGCTTTAGAACACTAATTTTGGTAGCATTAACTTTTCTGCAACTTACTGGTCTATTAACCAGAAACAAGACCAAATTATCTCATAAAAGAATGAAATAGCATTTTAATGTTCCATTCTAATTGTTGGCTCTAACTCTTGAAGAAACACATGGGCATTACCAATGGAAAGGGTATCTCAGGTTAGCTGATCTATAATACTAGAGAGTTTATGAAATATCATGAGAAGCACATAAACAAACATTATGAATAGGTCAGACTGTGTAAATATAAAGACAAAACTGTAAAAAAACCCTATCTTGAAATCCATTAGTCATGAGACTGATGACAAAAATTCAGCCTTATATATCCCCCAGAGTACAATGGAGATGTGCAGGAAGCAATGTGGAACACAGTTCCTGACCTAAATACCTACCTATTACAAAACAAAAAAAATTATATATAAAATTGGACTTTTTGGCTTCTCTCTGCAGATGAATTTAGAAGAAATCAATCTATAATTGAGTAATTTTAAGATTATACTAGAAAACGAGAATGGTTTGCTCTCTGCCCCCTATCAAGCAGGAATGATCAAAGTGTGACAACTAATTTCACTGGCTGACACAGGATCCCAGCAGATTCCATCCCCCCAGACAGTGCATACCTACAGGCAATGGAGATGACCAAAGAAAGAGACTGTAGAAACCAGGAAAGGAAGATTTCAGAAAGATTAGATCTTACAGCCGTGATGAAGACAACAGTAATGGGATCTATGCACAGCATGGCTGCCAATGCCATACAAAACCTCAGGATGAAACAGAGGTAAGTAGTGCTGCTGAACACGAAAAAAGCCTTGGGAGAGCTTGGCCATGTTAAGTTAAATGAATGGAAAAAACACCTTCCACTCCTCATACATTTACTTGGAATTTGAATTCTTTGAGGTGTATTTCTCAGGGATTAATGGATAAGAGCCTATCCTCACTGCTGTAAGAAGCTAAGGTATATAGACTTTCTTTATTTCAAGCATCGAAAACACAGAAAACTTTCTAATTTATTACATTTCTTATTATAAGTATTATGAATACAAAGAAATGATGCAAAATATTATATATATTACAATTAATGCGTACATTATTTATATCTATACTCATTTCTTAAATTGATTTTTAAGTGCTTACTCCATTTATATACCATGAATCAAAATTAAAATGTTGAAACAAAACTCTTCCTTTTATGCTTGTTACACTACAAAATGGTATGTAAAATTACCAAACAGCAGTGGATAGGGGATTCATTCTAATACATTCCAACCAAAATATATGAATGATTTATATCTGTTTTATTATTTAAATTAGCTGGTTAACAATGCATGTATACTAAATTCCTTTATCCATAATCCAACACCATGTAATTTAATGCTAGCCAGAAGAGATTGCTTGCTCTCTTCCACATCCCTGCAAATAGCATCTCTCTCTCTCTCCTCAAAACTACGTAAGGAAGGTTTGATAGCTGTTTTCTCATCTTAATCACATTGTATTTATATAAGATATCTACAACCAGCAGGTCAGCTCCATCCAACCTTGATCTTACTCTCCTTACAGATGATCAGATTACGGTCCCAGTTGGTATGTTCAACTGTTAAAAATGAACTGAGGCATATAATAGAAGATCTTCCTTATGCTCACCTTTTTACCATAGGTACCTTTGCAATTTGTTGAAATAGCTGCAGTGGTTGAGTAGTTGCTGCAAAGACAGTTTGGATCCAAAGTTCAGTCCCAGGACAGGTGCCTGCAACAGCTGGCCACGCTGTCCAGAACTGTTGCTACCTGTATGCTCTCTGGCATGAGGACTGAAATGCCTCAAATATTGACACGTCCAGCAAGGATTCTTTTCTCAGGCAAAATAACTGAAATGGACGTGGAAACATACATACGGTTTGGGGAAGACTATTTCTCTTGTGCAGCACTGCATTATGTGCAAATCTGCCAAAATATAACCATATCCAAAGAGCTGTCCAACCTGATGACCAAAACCTCTCCCTCTCTTAAAAATAACACAGCTCCTTCTCAGTGGATTGAATATATTCAAGGCAAAACAGGTAATTTTTCCCTGTGATTGCCTGAAAGACAATGAGTAAGGTCAAAGGGACTTGTGCTAGGCAGTTCACATTGGCCTTGCTGGGCTACAACTGATCCTCTGCATCACTAAACAGATGAAACAATCTTCTGCAAAAGATCCCAAACTTTCTTGACACCAACTTCCCTTCCTCAGCAACCTCAAAATCTCTGCACCTTTCTATGTTTCCTCACCGAGACTACCAACATCTTATGTAAAATGGACTATACTTTTTCACAGTGGTGCTGCCTACTACAACTGTTACTTACAAGAGTTTTATTATACACTGTGGTTCAAACGTGAAAGCACAGTAAGATCACTTAACAGTGTACTTGCATTAGAGAGTTATTTATTTCTAAATGACAGATTTAGAAAAAATAAAATTTCAAAATAGCCTGAACAGGAGTGAAATTGCTCTTAAAAACAGCAATTTTTCAAATCCACACTCCTGGACGACTAGAATATCCTGGGTATTGGAACCGTTTGGTTAACCTATGGGCTATTGAGAGCAGTTGGAAGGAGTGCATTTATAACTCGAGATAAAACGCTTATAAAGAATTGAGGCTGGCGATGTAATACTTTTTCCATAAAAAGTATTTTTTTATACTTTTTCCAAACCATACTTTTTCCTCTTCAACAATGGGATACATAGTAAATTACTGATTTTTATTTAGCTTCAATTACTAAGCAAATAATATTACATTTAATAATTTTTTTTTTATTAAGGAAAATGATCATGGAATCATAGAATGGTTAGGGTTGGAAGGGACCTTAAAGATCATCTAGTTCCAACCCCCCTGCCATGGGCAGGGAAACCCTCCACTACACCAGGTTGCCCAAAGCCTCATCCAGCCTGGCCTTGAACACTTCCAGGGATGGGGCATCCACAGGTTCTCTGGGCAATCTGTTCATTAGCTTTAAATTTTTTTTTTTTTTTAATCCTAGAAACCAGGAAACCTAAGAAAATAATACCTGTGTTAGCACATGTGCACGGACATGTGAGTGTTAAAAACAGCATATTGAGAGTACCTGGATGATTTTAAGAGGAAAAGCTTAAGGCTTTCACAGCCTGTTTCTGGCTAAAATGAACCATTAGTTTGTTTGGGTTTTTTTTGTTAATTTTAATACCCTAGAACGAAACTACTTTATTACATTTACTTGTTAAAAACATTCCTCTTTCAAATCAATGCTGTATCAGCATCACAAAATACACTGCCTACCTATATTATGATCGAATAGTTTTAGCCCTTCTTGTTACTCCTTATTGTTAACTCTATATACAAACCATACTTTAACATAGTAGTTAATCAGGTTCTTCTTGACAAAAAAAAAAAAAAAAGAAACAATCCAAAGTTCACCAATGCTTTAGAATTAAAAAAAAACTGAATCCATTATTTTTATAATGACTGGTAAAAATGGCAAAAAAAGCACAGCATTTTATAAATCAAGTATCTTACCTTTTCGTCCGGGGTATACATGAGGGTAATATTCATAATAAAGATCAGGTTGGTCTAAATTTCCAAATGGTTCAAATTCCATTTCTGCATTTTGGAATAGATTCAGTTTTATCAGCAGTGCTAGTCTCACAAACCACAGCTAAAAATTAATACATACAAAGAAATGGAAAAGACAAAGATTAGCTTCAATCACAAGCCACATCCAAATACAATTTCAACTTTCTAAGTTTTTCTGATACAGTTGAGTAAAGAGTTTCTATGTTACTTACTGATAAGAATTAGGATTTATATTCACATGCTCTTTCACAGAACACTTTTCATAAGATCAATAAAACAAAACACAGAGGACTGATGTTTTAATTGTTTGTAATGGTATTGAGATTTTGAAGATAAAGTTTAAAAACTAGCCTGCCTCAAAATTATAATATCTCTCTTTAAATTGAGTTAGCATGTAAGAATTATCAATCTGATATTTAATTGTTTTTCCAAGGTTATGCAATTCTTAAAATCTGTTAAGGTTTTGGTGAAATTCCATGAGCTTTACAGTTACTAGGGCCAGAACCATGCATTGTCATCTGCACACGTTTTGTTCAGTAAAACAGTAATGTTTCATGAATCTTTATTAATTTGGATTCTTATTTTCTTATCATCATGAAACATACTTTAGCATTTGAAATCTTACTACAAAGTTCACAAACCAGACAGTTTCCATGAACTCTAGGACAGTGAGTTTTCCAAGATAGCAAAACGTACTCCTTTTTATTAGTGTGATTACCTTTAAAAACATATGATCAAGATAGAATTTTACATTAAAAAAAAATTTTGTTTACATAAAACCCCAGAAAATGTAACTTGCTACAATGCTTTAATAAGCTTAGGTTTTAGGTAACAACTAGGAAGAGAAGTTTGATCATGTTAAAACAAAGCCACTGTGAATATTGTTGGAAAAAAGTGACAAGGGTGTATCTTTAAACGTACCTGTAAAGAATCTGTTGTATGGTTAGTAGGTAGTCCGCTTTTCTTATAGCCTTGACCATGTGCAGTTAGAAGTCGCCCACACAAGTCAACTGCTGCCCTCCAGTTTTTACTGCTCTGGGAAGAAGAAAAGAGTAAGTAGCAAAATCGCGAGTCCCTAAAATGCACAACTGCTTATTTGGCCTGAAGCAGGTATGTGTACCCATCAGTAACAATGACAAGGTCAGGAGAGCTGGCTGGTGAGCAGCAGAATGTCATTTGTCAAAGCTGCATGTCTAATTAGAGGCAAAAAGTGAAATCAAGCATTAATATTAACAGATCACTAAAACAAAAGAACATACACCACCATATGGGATTCTAATCTTAAAGCTATATCATGTTTGCTAATATACTTGAATATAGTGTAAATCCACAATTTCATTTTCTCCTCCAAAGGAGAAAAAAATTGCCAGCCATACTTCAATAATCACATCCAACTTACTCTACAGTTATAAAGCACCTATTCTTACCTCAATGACTACAGTATTTCAGATTATGACCCCTAGTCAGTTCATTTAATGAAAATATTTTTAACATTGCCCAGAACACACAATTCCTATCAATTAAGAACAAAGGGCAAGAAACAATACAATGCATAAAATGATAAATTCAGAACAATAACAATTGTTTCACCTATAAAATGTAAACATCTGAATTTCCATTGCATGGCTAACTTCAAAATATTCTTAAAGACATTTTTCTATTCGTAAATCAAAACCATTCCTAGTTAGACAAGTCAAATTGTCTTGTCACCCTGTCATCCTGTTAATGCTTCTGCCTTGTATATGCTAATGCAGTCATGTAAAGAGCTAACACTACCAAAATCTTAAAACACAGACTAACGCTTCACAGGCTTTAAGCTATCATACTTTTCCACCATACAGAAGAGTTTTTCAAGAGACATGTATCCAGCAGGTCATTATAAACCAAATACGTATCGTTCCTGTAAATAATCTTTTTTTCAAATAGTTTCTTAAATACATAAAAGGATAAACATAATAGAAAACTGGCATGTTGTCTGATGAAATGTAAAGGAATAGAATATATTTATACTGATGCTTGCAAAGTTCAGGTACTTACCTTGAATTGGTATTTTATTAAATTCTCTCCAGTGTTCAGAAAACATGTCAATACAGCAAACAGTTACACAGAAAAACTAGTAGAAACAGCTGAAGAGTTTTCATACTCTCTGGCCCCCATTTTGCAGCCATATAGTTCAAAGGGCCACCACAGAAATCACCATGCACTGACCACTGCATCTCCCTTCCCTGCATTGTCAAATCTCAAATGAAAATTTGAGTTCCACTGGAACCGCAGAAGTCAGCTGACAGCAAGACCATGAAGCAGCACAGCAGCTTCTGAGACATCTATGCTCTTACTGGTATTGGTAATACACCTACAACATCCTTCAATAGCGTCCTGGTTTCTGCTGGAATAGAGCTAAGTTTCTTCTTAGTAGCTGGTATAGTGCTGTTTTCAGATTTAGCATGAGAACAATACTGATGCTACACGGTTGTTTTTAGTTGTTGCTGAGCAGCCAAGGACTTTCAGCTTTCCCTGCTCTACCAGGTGCGCAAGAAGCTGGGAGGGAGCATTGCCAGGACAGCTGACCCAAACTGACCAGAGATACTCCATACTGTAGAATGTTATGCTCAGTATATAAACTGTGGGAGCTGGCCAGGGGCGGCGCGATCGCTGCTTGGGAACGGGCCAGGCATCAGTCAGCGGGTGGTGAGCAACTGTATTGTGCATCACTTGTTTTGCATATTCTTGTATTATCATTGCTATTATTATTCTCTTTTTTTCTTGTCCTATTAAACCGTCTATATCTCAACCTACAAGGTGTTTTTTTCCCAATTCTCTTCCCCATCCCATTGGGCGGGGGGGGGGGGGGGAGTGAGTGAACAGCTGCGTGGTGCTTAGTTTTGGCTGGGGTTAAACCACAACAAACATATTACCTGTATCAGCTTAGAAAAGCAGAAAGACACTGACATGGATTACCTGAAATTTATTCCTCTTCTGTAGAGACAAGTTAACTTCTTATTATCCTTAAAACCAAAGTAGACACAGACTTTAAAACCACTCAACTTTTCTTCCCAAGTGAGGGTTAGGATCCAAATATAATAATGAAACATTTATAACAAATTAGGTGCTACAATTTTTAAAATTTTATTTCAGGCATGGACAAAAAATACTTTATAGAACAAGACAGCCAAGAGGAGCAAGTCTGACAATCATCGTAAAAATAATCTTTGCTGGAAAATGAAACATAATATTCATCATGATTTCAAAATTAGAGCTGCCTGCTGGTCACGGAGCATAATTCCTTGGAAGCTTAATAGAAGGCTGCTGGCACTATGACTTAATTTGAAATCAGCAGGACACATTATTGTCTCTGGCAAATTGTACCAGACTTAAAGAGTTGCCAGTCCACCAGAAATCTTTATCCAGTTATTTCAAACACCCCTCAAAATCTTGCAGGTCAGTCACTTTCACATTACCTGTGGTCTACAGCCACAGAGTCCTTATAACCTGAGTCCTCTGTTCCTGAAAGTAATAGGGATGAATTTTCTTTGTAAGTCAAAAGTAGAGACTCTGAGCAAATACGGAAACTACAGCTTCAGATACAGCATCAAAAATACTAAAGAATATTCTCAGAGAATAAAATAATTACTCCATGATGATCAAGACATCGTCCTCCAGCAGCAATTGTATGAAAACATCATTTTCTCCTAGAGAAAATACTGTCAACCAAACATTATTGCCAAATAGTTCACTAACACAGTATCAGCCTGGCAGAAGAGGACTTGTCTCCATATATGACATTAGCAAATCTTTTTGTTACAAAAAAATAGGAAACTGTTGTTTTAATGAAAGCTAATAGCTTGTATAATTTCTGTGCTTTTTACACAATACTAGTCCAGATTTTTAACTTGTGAAGGGATTTTTTTCATTCATGTAACATAACAAAAAATTAAAAAAGGGAAACGAAACAAAACATTTCAGTACTGACTGCTGTACACACACCAAAGCTAGGACAAGCAGATTAGCCACCCAATGGAGAATGTGATTGCATTATTCCTTGCAGAACTTCTCTGTTCTTTGCAAAACCAGAAGAGGGAGGTTTAAATCAAAAAAGTAGACAGTAGCTCCAGGATTTTGTCAGGCTATTACCCTGTAGAGGTAGGGTAACTTAAGGCAATAGACTTGTGTTTTACAGAGCCTTCCTCGCCCACCCTTTTGGGTTCTTTTCCTTCTTTTCAATAAGAGCTTACCTTAGACAGAAATCTGACATGCCTTTTTTGGAACAAATACAGTATGTTTATTATTTTACTGCTTCTTTTCATCGCATCTCCAACCTAACCAAATACTGTATGTGCAGCTTTAAGAGACAAAAACGACAGCTTAAGGTGATAAGCTCTCAACTCACCATTTCACTGACTTATATTCCACCATTTTCAAAACAAGTATCATAGAATCATAGAATGGTTAGGGCTGGAAGGGATCCTCAAAGGTCATCTAGTCCAACCCCCCTGCAAGGAACAGGGACATCTCCAACTAGATCAGGTTGCTCAGGGCCTCATCCAACCGGGCCTTGAACGTCTCCAGGGATGGAGCATCCACCACCTCTCTGGGCAACCTGTTCCAGTGTTCTACAACTCTCATGGTAAAAAATTTTTTCCTAATATCCAACCTGAATCTACCTCCCTCGATTTTAAAACCATTACCCCTTGTCCTATCACAACAGGCCCTCCTGAACAGCCTCTCCCCATCTTTCCTGTAGGCCCCCTTGAGGTACTGGAAGACCGCTATAAGGTCACCCCGGAGCCTCCTCTTCTCCAGGCTGAACAGCCCCAACTCTTTCAGCCTGTCCTCATAGGAAAGGTGCTCCAGCCCTCTTATCATCTTCGTGGCCCTCCTCTGGACCCTATCCAACTGGTCCATGTCCTTCTTATGTTGGGGGCTCCAGAACTGGACGCAGTACTCCAGGTGAGGTCTCACGAGGGCAGAGTAGAGGGGAAGAATCACCTCTCTCGACCTGCTGTCCACGCTCCTCTTGATGCAGCCCAGGATGCGGTTGGCCTTCTGGGCCGCAAGAGCACACTGCCGGCTCATATTGAGCTTCTCGTCCACCAGTACTCCCAAGTCCTTCTCCTCAGGGCTGCTCTCGATCCATTCACCTCGCAGTCTGTATTTGTGCCTGGCATTGCCACGACCCAGATGTAGGACCTTGCATTTGGCCTGGTTGAACTTCATGAGGTTGAACCCAAATAAGGCTATCATGATCCCCTTTTATTAAAGGCAATAAAAGGAAACAGCCTAAAAACCATCTGAAATGGAGTCAACAATATGAATATTCTCAAAGAATAAAATATTTATTCTTTAATTTTTTCTTATTAGTTAAGAAATATTATTTATCAGAGTTCATAACTCTGATAAATCCACATCTAAAGGTCTCGTAATGCTTCTAGTGGATTTGGTCAAAGTTAAAAGTAACGGAGATACTCTCTACATCTCAGCATCTTCAATAAGCTTATTTTCTGCAAAGAGGGATGAAGGAATGGGATGTAGGGTAGAAAAGAATTCCAGCGACAACACTAGAACGTTGTCAGTTCAAATACAAGAATAGCACCGAAGATGTCTTTTTTTTTTAGGTTCAGAAATGAAGAAAACTTCCAGCTGAGTAAAATGACCCAATACAAGCCAAAACTGTGGTCTGTCTGGAAAAACATTTTTTTTACATTTCTTCCTTTTCTAATAAAGTGTCGTAAGAACTTTAATTATCAGAGTTTTCAATATATCTGAAAGACTGTGTTTTCATTCTATTATGAAGCTATTCACTGATTTTGACTGAAAAAAATACTACCAAATAGCAGAATACCACTGTCTCACATACATAACTGTTCCTTGGAAGTCTCCTTGTGCAGGTCAATTTTGCTTGATTTTTAAATTATGGTTGGACAATCTCAGACGTATGACTGCAGAATTGTTCATATTTCTCCTTTGTCTATAATAGTGTACATCATTTTCCGGAATGAAAGCAGTGAAGCTCAGGTGATGCAACAAATACAGCTAATGCCCAGGTGGAATTTTTCTGTCAAGCAAAGAGAGTTGTGTGGACTGGACATCTACAGAAAACGTATTTGGTGAGAAGGGAATTCATCTGACACACGAAGAGAATTTACAACATTATTCAGTCTCTCAGGAAAACAATTTTGACTCAGAAATAAGATGCTGAAATTTTATCCAATAAATTGATGCTTGCCTTTTAGTGTAGAAATGTAACCTCCCCCACAAGTCCACAATTTCTGTTTGTGCTACTTGTGTCTCCCATTTTCTCTCAAATCAGCTATAAAAATGCTGGAAATTGCTCACTGATTTAGAAATAAACGAACGCAACCCCCCATGTTTTTAAGGACAATTTCTAACTTATTAAAGTGACTATATATGCCATACCACTGTAGCCAAGTTTGTTATATTTGAAAATATATGCAAGAGCACAACATTAATCATGTGCAAAAGTAACAGTATATGATTTTTTTTTTAAATAGACTCAAAGGGAGTCATTAACTCTACATGTAACACCATTAAAGTGATTAAAATGTCCTCCTCCACTAGCTATGACATTCTTCTCCCCTGTAAATTACATTGGTAGAGCACTTTCACATCAGTTAAGAAAATGTAGTTAGTAACCCTTTCCTGGTCTAGTACCTTGAAGAAATGATTGCATACTTAGAGCAAATATTGCTTATTTATAGTGGCAAGATACAGTAGTCTGTTTTTTAGGTATGACAACTACCAAAGACATAATATTCCTACAGCTGCAAACACCTTACAACTCAAAACACCAGAAAGGTCTCTAGTAAGAAATACTGTGCTATTTGTTCAAATAAGAGTAAACAATTAATCTAAAATATGGAATAACAGGAACTAACATAATTGCAGCTTGCACCTTGTATGTATAATTTTTATTTGCTGCTATAAAACAAAGCAACGCGCTGTGAAGAGAAGCTCTGCTTACATTTATTTGCTTTAGAGGTAACTGCATCTTCCTATACCAGATTAATAAAACTTTTCAGAAACTAAATACGCAGATTTTCAGTTTTCAGTTGAAATATAAAAACACTTAGCCTCTCCAGATGTGTAATGCTATTTACAAGTTATCACCTCAATGTTAAGCACGCAGATTTATGGAATTACTTTGCTGGACAGCTCCAGCACTCCTATGGCTCTTAAAAGTCTCTAAGTCGTAAAACTAGTTTAACTGCACAACCTCCTCATCATTAACTTACCAGTAAAGCATTTCCAGTTCTCTGTTATCCATTCCATAGCAGAAATTTAAATTGCGAAAGTGCAGTTTTTCAATAAACCAACCATTCGTCTTTGGGTTACTGGTACAAATCTCACTCAAATCAACTAGGGACCAAATTCATGCTGAACAAATAATCTTGTTAGCTGAGTTTACTGACCTGAGTTCAGTTGCTGGTGAAAAACTATTTGTCTTAGAAATGACGTTGCTGTTGGCGCAGTTTTGGAAGTTCAGCCTACTACCTTATTGATAACATTTGTTTTCTGACAATTAATTGCACTTGAGGAAACTTTTGCAGGCTCTTTGCACTATGACGCCCGACAAAGGACCTGCAATCTCCAGAATTCTTTGTTGCAAGCACTAACTTCATCTTACCCACAGAATGGTCTTTTAACTTGTACAAGTGTTTTTTACTGGAACTTTTATAAGGAAGATGAGAAGTTACTACTCAAGGATGTACACTGGAATTAATCCAATTTAAGATATTCTTTTGTGACCTTGGTGAACAGAGCTGGTATCTGCATTTGCAGATGTAATCTCGGAAGTATTGTCAATATAGGTAAGGACGACATCACTAAACAAGGATCAGATGATTTACAATACTGGAATAATAGAAAAGGTCAAACAGGATCATTAACATGGAAAGTTAGATAACTCACGATATATGTCTGTTGACTTCTAGACAGCCATAATAAAAAGATGTCAGCTTCAACTGGAAAACATTCTGAGAAGAGCTACTAGGATGATTATGAAGACATCCATGGAGAGAAGATCAGAAGAGTTATTTTTGCCTTTAAAAAGAAAATCTGAGACGTGGAAATATCACCGGTGCCTACCTGTACAAAGTAGCACGGGAGAGGAAACAAATATTGAGAAGAGAAAATGACTTAAAAAGCAACACGAGATCGAAACATTTAAACTGTTGTAAACACCTTTATCTTTGATTAGAAGAAAGATTTTGAGAAAGGATTGATTAGCATTCCTTTGATTAACCACCAAAAGAATGAAGTTCTGGAATAGCATTTGAAAGTAGTAGCAATATAGCCGATTTGTTAAAACAGCCAAATAAGCTAACAGAACGTAGAGTAGAGGAGCTCCAGACTTACAGCTGAAGACCTGTAGTATGAAGATACTGATTATCCATTTAGCTTGCTTTTCCCATCCACACAGGATTAAAACCATAATGAAGCATCTTCCTCTGGAGCAGATAGGCTTGGAATACTGCTTTTTTTTTTTTTTCCCCCTCCTCCTTCCTTCCCATAATAAGATGGAGTTCACCCAAGATCATCTGAGAATTTTAACCGAAGAAATTTCTTCATAACAGGACTTAACATTCACTTTTGGTTTCAGCTGCCACTGGTGCCTTCCTACAGCATGTGACAGTTCTTGAGATTTTTAGATGGGATCCCAGATTTACACATCTAAATTCAGATGTGATCAATAACTGTACTGATTAGATCTCTTTTGACTTGAGAGTTCAGACATCAGCTCACATGTAAACACCTAAATAACAGGTATCAGTCTGAAGCTGAAGTCTAATTCTATGTATTTCTCTTCTGTATTCCTGACCTCTTTGAAATAGACTCTCTTAAGTGGCTGTCCATTGTTGCAAGGGATTGAAACGGGTGACTGAAATGGTTTCAATAATTCTCACGTTCATGAGTAGTTCACATGGATACCAAACAAACAGCTAAGGAAAAATCTCAACATTATGGAAACTGCATAGCAATAGTCCCAAATTTCAACAGTTTTTATCCAAATGTTAATGAAAACATTCCCTGTAAGCGGCCCTTTGCATGAAAAGATATGTATGCTGAACATGCTTGGTCAGGCATTCATTCATAAAGAACGTAGAATGAGTGGCTGATAACAGATCACTTATTATATGTCATTCTGGTCTACTGTGTATGTAAAAAGCACACATCTTTTTAATTAATATCATCCAGCATGGGATTTTAATGTTTCTAAGTCTGAAGTATCTTTTACCTTTAAGACTGCTGCCATCAGAAAGAAATTTTCCACATTAAGAGTTCAGAAAAAAACCCAATATTTGCAAGGAAAAAATCAAAACGACAAACTAATTCTTATCATAAAAAGAAACAGAGTTTTGCAAACAAAACTGAGAAACATTTATATTGTATACTCAAGAACAACCAACAGCTAATGATTGAAAGCCTTGAAAACGGAAGAATATCCTGACTTCTGGCTGAATGGCTGAAATTCAACCAAAAAAACCCTTCTAATAAGAACAAGTTTTTAAAAAAAATCTGCTATGTGTAGCAAAAAAAAAATCTGATGGCTGCAGATTGCCTCCCATTTTCTCTGCTTTGATCCTAAAAGCTTTAACACTGCTCTTCTGGAGCTTAAGAGCACACTCAAACCTAAAACAGTAGCAGTGGCAGCACTGTATCTAAGGCACAAGATGGTCTGCGGCACAGAAGAACATTTTGCATGGACACAGCTACCAGATCAAATAGAAAAAGATTTCTCATACATGAAAACTACTCTTCTGGAAGAGGGAAAGGAAGTGTGGAAAAAGGTCTTTCCTACTTAGACACCCATGGGGACAAGATTTTTTTAGTAATATTTTTTTTTCCTCCCTTTCAAACTCCCTAATTAAGCAAAACATTGAGATGAATAGAAAAATACCTATCTCCAGGATGGAGATCACAATGTTTTTTCGGGTTTAGTTTCAAAAATTATCTCTGAATTCCTCTAACAATGCTTGAGGAGACCACCCGGAGTTTTCCTAACATGACAAAAAGTCTCTTTTGGAGGTTTACATGTAATGTAACACAATTCAATTAAAAGATGTTAGATACTAAATACAGACTGTCCTAACACTTATAAATCCTCACTGGTTTTCCTCAGTAATTTTTCACCCATTTTTCCAAAAATAAAATAACTCTAAACTATTTTCTGACATTTCAATACATTAAGTTAAGCCTCAGTCATGTAACAGTAATGAGTTTCATATAGGAACGCAATGGTTCAAAGAACAAGGCAAGGTTCACAAGGCTGCTAGATGCAACTATTTCCAGGTCCAAAATATTTACATTAAGGAAAGTACATAAGGAAGAAATTCTTCATTCTGAGGGTGATGAGTCACTGGAAGAGGTTGCCCAGAGAAGTTGTAGATACCCCATCCCTGGAAGTGTTCAAGTCTAGGTTGGACGAGGCTTTGATCAAGCTGATGTAGTGCAAAGTGTCCCTGCCCAGGGCAGGGCAGTTGGAACTAGATGATCTTTGAGATCCCTTCCAACTCAAACTATTCTATGATTTTGACTTAGAGAAAATTAAGCTTTCCTTTGGAAGTAATTTAGTTTCTCTTTCCTGCACTAAAACGAAAAATTAAAAGCTGTTAAAATTAGTGCATCAGCTTTGTTTACCATTTACAACAACTGGTATGTCTTACCTTTTGTAAAACACTGAGGTGAAAATATAAATAATACATATGCAGATAAATAAAAAAGCAATTAAAATCTGGTTTGTAACCATTTATATTACATAAAAATTAACAGCTAATAAAATTCACAGTAACTCAAAAGTACCTTTTTTCTAACTTTTGCATATTAAAAAAAATGTTTACCACATCATTTAAACCCCAATATTTGAAACTCAGTGTCCCTCCAAAAACTACTGTACTTCAGCTAATACTTTTGCAGGATCACAGTCAGCAGCTCCCAATTATCTTGAGAGAAGCATGATATTTAATATATATTGAATTACAAAGATCATTACTTACAATTAGCTGCTTCAAGCCTACAAATGACTGTTCTACAGAGTTGGCGTTCAAAACTTGTCTCTTCACTGCAGCTTGCTCCCCCAAGAAGCGAAGCATTAAGTCTTTTACTGCATCTCCCTTGGTGTGCACAGAACAGAAAAAGAAGAAACATAACAAGAAACTTTTAAACATCATTTTAGCAAAATAAAATATTGAATTAAAGCTGAGCGACACAGTTTTTTTTTCCCTTGAGAAAAACTTCTTTTCCAGTACTTTTTGTGTGAAATGAGTACAAATGCATACATATTTACAGCATTTTAATGGAAACGTCTAGATTTACTCTACATTATTTGCTATATTCTTTTTTCAATGTTTAGGTTTCAGTTAGCATAGAAACATTCAAGACTTATTTGCTTCTTTTCTTTTATTACTACCCTTCAAAGATCTTACAAAACAGTTAAATTTTACAAGTTTTTATAATGGATCTTAATGTTGAAAGGTGCAACCTACTGATTGAAGATAAACATGCACATTATCAGCTAACCTTAAGTACTTACAGAAAATAAACTTTGAGAGATCATAAAACCAAGTAAACAGCAATCCTTCAACAAGTACTCTTAATTTCAAATTAATTAACTGCAGTAATCAGTCAGAGAAATTGGGTTACCTGAGCTCTGTAAATTGAAGACTTGGGACCAGTTGAGACAGAGACATTTGAAACAGATTCCTAGAGTTAGACAAGATGAATCCTACATTTTACGACACGGAGCAGCTAAGAGGAAGAGTGTCCAAATCCAGGTTCTATTTGCAGCTTTGCTAGCAAGAGACTAAATAACTCTGTATATGGCACCACCTGTGCCTCACTCTCTCCTTCTAATCTTTGTTCAACTATCGATTTCTGTGTTTTTCTGTCTGTTGGCCGATACCCTCGCAGCTCTACATACTAGAGGTTTTCAAAAAGTAATCAAGAAATTCAAGCTTAACATCAAGCAGCTACCGAAAAACTGTGGACGACACATTGACAGATTTTGAAAACCACGCTACGAATGTCTGCACACTCTTCGGGTACCACGTCTGCCAATATAGTGTAGGTCAGGGTCCTAGTCTTGTTGGGACTCTCCACATTACTGTGCACAGAGAATCCCCTATGGTGTCAGAAGTCACCATGTGCCAAAAGCAGGTAACAGAAATGATTTCTGTAACATTTTTGCCAATCTTACATTTTTATGCAAACACCTGATAATAAGGAAAATCCTCAGCAATATATTAACAATATATTTTTGTTTTTAAACAGAAAGCAATTTATAACCCACACTCAGCCAGAGTGAAGACCTGTCTGGTTCACCATCCTGACGGTGAACAGCACATGTTCACAGAAACAGCAAAAGAAACAGAATAAGCTCATAGTGGTCTTTCCCAATTTAAAGCAGCCAGAACTTTATGGTATACCTGTGCCAGGGGACATATTTGTGTATCACTTTTAAACACCCACTGATAGACATACCTCCCATGACCCTTCCTCGCTCATTTTTCAGTTGTGTTTTTTTTTTTTAACAGAAGTACATCCAAGGACAATGACTTCTACAGCTTAAGAACAGTTACATGGGCTGCAGAACAGTAACTCCTTTTGTTATGCTTATTTCTCAACAGTTCCTTTGAGATAAAAACGAACAAATCATAATCCTCTATTTACCTTAAATCTTTTATGAATTTTAGATCGTTATTGCTCGTGTAAACCAAAAGGTCCTCTTCCTTTTAGCTACAACTCACAAAAGAACCTCTGCACTCCTCATCATTTCCCCTCTCTGCAATTTGTTTTAATTCCATTGTATCTTCTCAGATGTGTGGTAACTAGAACAGCATGCAATATTTAAGATGGTAAAACAGAGAGTGACTATGCAAAAATGTAAGCATACAAAGGGATATTTGCAAAAATCCCTCTAAAGGAACATGAAAACATTCACTTGAAGAACAGAGGTAGGAAGCTGTTAGCGCAGAGGGCAGGAAGCAAGTCACAAAGCCTTTTGCCTAAAAAAAGGTGAGCTGCATAAAATACAGTAAAGCTTAGCTATGATGAAGATAATTGATAGTAAATGTTTGCACTTTCCCCATGGACAGTGATGAGAAATACGTTCACATTTTCTGTCTGGTTTCTTGAGGAATGAGATTGCAACTACTGTTTCACTACATGGCCAATTTTTACCTCTAAAGCTGTCACCTATCCTATGAATAAACAAGATTTCCATCTTTCGGACAGAAGAGTCTGAAAGATAAGAAGAGACAGGTGTGCAAAATGACATAAATACAAAAGAGTTTTTAATCCCTCTCTCAACAGTACTTTGGAAGAGGAAGTATTCCAAATGAATATAACGAAACAAAAGACATAATGACAGCAGACAGTAACTTATGAAGAAAGGCATAATGGAAAGAGCATAAAAGGCAGTACTCCAACTTGTTCCCACACCCAAAGAGAGCACAGGGACAGATAATCTGTACCACAAGCAATTCAAGATAGTTTAAAAATAATATTTCTTGAATGATCAGCAAAAAGTAGCACACAGCTGAAATCAAGAACATGGAGTATTTTTCATGGTGTGATTTATTCACTGAACTTTTAAAACCACACGCTTGAAATAACAACAAACACTTTCTGAGTGAGCAGGGGAAAAAAGCACCGAGCTCTTCAATACCTGTCATAGAAAATTTAATTCCTTCCCTGAAGTACACTTACAGTTCACTGTAAATGCATTTTCCAACTAACTTCTTTGTCAGCTGCATGCAGCCTGGTTTAACATCTTGCATTCACGTTCAGCATTAGCAAACCCTTCATACCAAAGCTTCAAGGAACATTGTCGGAAGCAGATTTAACATTGAAAACATGCCTCCCACAATGTTTCAGTTGACATTTCAAGTAGTTTACAATTACAATTTCTGTTAAACGCACAATTTGCAGTATTAGAAGCATATGAAACAATTATAGCAAACTAGGGGATGCCAGGTCAGTCAAGGCACTCAGGCCAGTGAAAAGCAGTAACTGGAAGTGAGGAAAGTCATATAAACATAAAGCACTTCAAAACTTGTCCCTGCTGATATGCCTATGTGACCGCTTATTAATTACAGCCAACGAAGAAAGCAGCAGGGATCCTCTTCAATTCCATTGAAGATTTTACATAAGGTCTTAGTGCAAAAATACATCACATGGACATTGCCATAATGTAAAGTTCTTTTCAATTATGTACTAAACAGTAGATCTGCATATATGCACATGCCCAGATTCAGGCAATCATCAGCACAAAATGGCCTTTAATCCTTGACCGGACTGAGGAAGGTGAGACAACTGCAAAAAAGGGGGCCTCGCGATAAGGAGGACCTCATCCTTGAGGCCTGCGGAAGGGATCATTCTAGCTGTCCATCCCATTTGCTGTCAAAAGAGAAATACTACGCACTCTTAAATTACTCATCAAGGTCTAAGGAATTCTTTGGGGAAGGTGGGAAGGACCCTTCAATTTTTTTTGGAAGGTGTACAGGAGGAGTAGCTTCCTATTACAGTGTTTTCTTTCACACTAATTAATGGACTCTGTGACAACAAATGTTTTAAGATAAAGCTAAGTAGTAGCAACAGCACAGGATACGTCTAAAACTGGTATCATCTGTTGCTTGTGATGGAAAAATTAAGGTTTGTAAGACAATTCAGCTACAAATCTGGACCTGATTCACTCCAGAAACTTTTCTGATAGTTCCTGTAGATTAGGAAGTTACTGCAGACTGCACTCTGCTTGTATTTGACTATTAACTGATAATCTCTGTTACGCTATAATTAAGAATTAAAGTATGCAAAACCTCAACACCATCTCTCTAGACAACAATTCTATTATCCAAAGACGCAGATATGAAAGAATAGGATTAGCCTATTTCAAGAAAAAAATTCCATTACGATATCCTAAGCAGCCAGGATAAAATTGCTTCACAAGAAATAGTGTCCAAGCGAAATTTCTCAAATTCTGAAAAAACGCTTTATGTCTTCTCGCTAGTTGGGAGGTCTTATAGAAGAGAAGGAAATGGGTTTCCACTACTATGTTTTTCCCTTCATGACCTCCTCTGCAATGTTACCTTTAATTTTGGGGTTATCATAAAATCATAACAGAGTGGTTTGGGTTGGAAGAGACCTCAAAGATCATCTAGTTCCAATCCCCCTGCCATGGGCAGGGACATCTTCCACCACACCAGATTGCTCAAAGCCTCATCCAACCTGGCCTTGAAGACTTAGGACTATCCCTTCCCAGTAGCTTGCTCCAGCATTCCATCTTTCCTACAGGTTATATCTTTCCACTGCTTAGGGAAGATAAAAACGATGCGATTTCAATCAGTGTTAACATTATGAAGAACACTGTGAACATCAGTGAAAAATTTTATTTCCTACTTGGTTGCAACAGCAAATTCTACAGGCAAAGCAAGCTGCCTGCTTTCACACTTTGTAGTACAGCATGCTGATTTTGCACACATTCCAAATGCAAGTGTTATCATACTAACTAGGAGGACCAAAACCTAACTGAAACTACTTAAAAATACAACCAGCTTTAGATTCTATGGAAACTGTCAACACTGGTGTTCAACATACCCAACAAATTTCACTATGAATAAATCAGATCTGGTTTTAGCCTCTTCATGTATGAGTAGGCAGTGACATTATATTTTCTAATAAGGACTGAGGTAATATATATAAGACAACCATAAGCAACAATATAAAGTACTATGACACACAGATTACTCGACAGCTCTTACACAATATTTCTAAAATATAACCATGCACTCAGATACAATAATAGACTCTTACCTGGATATTATCAAATTTTAACCCAGGCATGGTGAGATTCTCTTTATCTATGAACACGGTGCTGTATTGTTGTGTGGCAACTGAAATTAGAACATTTCTGGTTTCCTCGCTAGGAAGCCAAGCATCATTTCTTCTATCCAGTTCACTCATATTTAAGGCTGTAGCAAATGGGTCATCACTCCCAGCAAAAACAGCTTGAATTTGTGAGAATGGCTTGGGGGATTGAGTTATTTCTAGAGACGATGGAGGACTGGTTGAATCAGGTCTCCCATTTCCCACAGAGAAAGTAGGGTTAGATGAAGCACGAGAACTGTCTCCGCCATTAGAAAGAGAGGACATTTGTTCTGGAACTGAAGAGCTTGCATTGGGGTTACTAACAGAAATAAAATTAGATGTGGTAAACGAATCAAAAAAATCAGAAGCTAAAGTATTAGTGTTAACAGTATCGCCAAAGAACTTGCTTAGACTAGGACTTGGTTGAACCACCTGTGGATTAGACTTCACTGGAGTCTCAATTATGCTACTAAAACTGGGAGATTTTACCATCTGAGGCTCAAAACCATCAGGTAGAAACAACTGTGGCTGGGTATTAACATTGTTTGCTTGGCTGAAGATGGTACACACAGGAATAGGCTCAGTCTCAGGAGATGGTTTGCTAGTACTGGGTGAAGATATCTGGTCCCCAGGTTTGCTTTCATCATTATTCGGTTTTGTTTCAACGGGAACATTGTTTCCCAACTTTGGTTCCTCCTTCATGGCTTCATGAATGGGTTCTTCCTTTAAAGATACCTGATCATCAGTTCCAATCTCAGAAATGTCTTTGGGTGTTTCTTCATGTTCAGTTTCACTCTCATTACTTAAAAACTCCTTATCTACTTCTGCTTGTCTTTTTTGGTTATCTTTAGCTTCCATTTGTTCTACAATCTCTTGCAAACAACCAAGTTCACCTGTGTCATCTTCACTGTTGTTTGGAGAATCTGAAATAATGACACTCTCCATCATTTGTTCATTAAGTTTATCTACAAAATTACTTGAATCTTCTGACACAGTTTCATTCCCTTCAGACTCAAATTCATCTCCACCAAGATCAATGGTTTCCTCATGAAAGAGAATTTCTTCCTGAGTTTTCTGTTGAATTGTGCCTCCGCTGTCATCTTCATCTGAGGTGCTCTTTGCATCCTTAGAATCGCTTTCATTATTCTCCATGGTAGCTGAAGAGGGAAAAATCCCCACCAAAACTAGTATTAGTTTTATTACTCAGATATTGCTCAGGTGCCACCTCGAAACTCCTATGTGTCATACAAATATTGAAATTTTCCCTTTAAAAATAGTCTTTTCGCTATTTGATATAGAATCATAGAATGGTTCGGGTTGGAAGGGACCTCAAAGATCATCTAGTTCCAACCCCCCTGCCATGGGCAGGGAAACCTTCCACTACACCAGGTTGCCCAAAGCCTCATCCAACCTGGCCTTGAACACTTCCAGGGATGGGGCATCCACAACCTCTCTGGGCAACCTGTTCCAGTGCCTCACCACCCTCCAAGTGAAAAATTTCTTCCTTGTATCTAATCTAAATCTGCCCTCTTTCAATTTAAAGCCCTTGCCCACAGAATAAATTAATCCTGACAAAGGCTTTCGCTGCACTCTTTCTGTAAGTGGCCAAAACCACTGGGATTAAAGAGCAAACGCCTCCCATTAAACACAGACAAAGTGGTATTTGCTCTTCCGCTCGCAGAGGCTGGCTCGGTCGCCGTTGAAGAAAAGGGTGGGTTCCACCGCTGTCACCAGTGCCGGCTGCTGAGTCCGGGGCCGGCCGCGCAGGAGAAGCGCCCGGCAACCGCCGCGCAGAGTAGGCAGCGGCAAAGTTCCCCCGGCCCCCCAGCGGCGGCCCCGGCCCGCCACGGACCGGCCCTGCCCCCGGCGCCACCGCGGGGCCCCCCGACCTCGACCGGCCCGCGGCGGGGGTGGGCGCGGCCTCCTCCACCGCCTCCGCCTGGCACAGCCCGGCAGCAGGAGGGGACCCCGCGCTCCCCACGGCCACCTCAGCACCCACCCGCTCGGGCGCCCCTCAGCCGGCGGACGAACCGCCCCCGCCTCCCCTCACCTCGGCGCCGCGCCGGCGACACCCCCCACTCCACCACCGCCGCCGCCGTACCGAGCGCCGCTCCCCACCGCGCCTGCGCAGCGCGGCCGGGCGGGCAGGGCTGCGCATGCGCGAACGCACCTCCCGGAAGCGGCGTGCGACGGGCAGTGCCGAGGGCCAGAAAGGGCGGCGGGCAGCGGGGTGCGCTGCGCTGCGGGGCCGCGATGGAGGACGATGCGCCGGTGATTTACGGGCTGGAGTTCCAGGTGGGCGCGGGGCGAGGCTGAAGGAGGGCTGGCAGGTGTCGGCTCTGCCTCTGGGGAGGCGGTGGCTGTGGGTGTGTGTAGCGGGGCAGGGGAGCGGCGGGGCGGGCTGTGGGACGCGCTCAGGGGGAGGCTGGCGGCCCCCACCGCTCCCTGAGGGGGTGCCGATGGCACCGCTGGCGCTGGGTGCTTCTCGGCACCTGCCCGTCGCGTCGGGGTTTTTAGAGGTGGCTCAGCAGGAGGCGGGAGTTGGTTCTGCTCCAAAACTTGATGTCCAGGGCGGGCGAGGCGCAGGGGCTGTTTCCTTCACGGCTGTGCGCAGCCTGGCTGGTGGAGCTCCTGCTCCGCCACCGGTCCCTGGCCCACCTCTGGAGAAGTCTTTGGCTCTGGGGTGGTAGGAAAACACCGGTAGTCTCAAAGAGATCCTTGTAGTTGTCTCTTCTTTTCCAGATTTTTTTTTTTTTTTTTTTTTTTAATGTGAGGAGAGGACATGAAACTGTTTCTGATACGTTGTAAATTTGGGCTGTATACTCAACTGTAAACCTGCTACTTTTTGTGTTTGTGGGGCGTCTTGTGCGTTCTGCGTCTGTGCGTTTGTTCCATAGGACAAATCAATCCATTGTATTAGTGCTTATGGCTATAAGGAAATGGGACTAACTTGGGAACTTATTGGTCATCTTCATAGAGGAGCACAGGTTTTGTGTTTAATGAAGTTTCTATAAGTTCTGGGAAAATAAACAGCTAGGTAGCTGGATGGGTGATGGGGACCCTAATTTATGATTCTTTCTTACAATAAGGGTTTTACTCAGCTGTTGTCTTTGGCAACAGCTGGCTTATTATCGTTGCCATTATAGCAGGAATGGGAGGTGCTGTGTTTCTTGTGAAGCTCACACAGCAATGTTTTCATTCTGCAGTAGATGTAGTAATTTAAATATGTACAAATGCACTTTTTTTTTTAGGCCCCTTTACTGAAGTGCTCATGGAAAGCAATATATGAAGGTTCTTTATAAAAGTTTTGAGTGTCCTGGCTACTGAGTTGTGTGCTTTGTAAACCCCCATGTAGCAATAGATCTCCTTAGCCAAATGAGTATTTGTTTGGTTTTCCTCTTTTACAGGAGCTAATGTGTAATATTCATAACATGATGTTAAATCTACGGAAGTCTGCTAATATTGATAATGTGTTATCATTTTGTGATTTGCTAGAGATGGCTGTAACTTGCACTTCAAAATTAATAAAACTTATACCTAAATGTCTTTGGCAGAATAGAATATCCTGTACTTAGTAATATTCATAGCTTCTTTCTAGTAAGTCATATATAATAAGTATTCCAGAAATTTTGGCAACCTAGCTTCTGTGTTGTTTGAGACTTCTATGGACCTGTGCCCCATACCACCCCAAATCATACATCTCATACAGACCTCTTCTCTTCTTCTGAGAAATATGTAACAGGGCTGTCTGGCAGGAGGATAAAACAAAAGAACTAAGTGGCTATAATCAAAGGGAATTACAGTTAATACAGGTAATTTCGAGAGCAGGTAGAGAAAGAAAAGATGGTTTATGGCTAAGTCAGAAAAGGAGCATAGAGGTGAAGGTTCTGTTTCTGATCTCCATTAACTACCAATGTGGCTTTAATACAAATTGCATCATTGTGCGTCCTGAAAAAGGCTCTGATGGAGAGACTTAAACCTAAAACTGGTCTAGTTTTTCCAACTTGCATCTCTAGGTCTAATAAGAAAGCCTGATTTCTTCTATGTTGCTAGACGACAATGGCTAGCTGCATCATCACAATTACAGCTTCTTTCCAGTGTGTGTCAGAAGCACTGTGACTGAAAGCATCTCTTCAGATGATTTTTTCAGCCCAGTTTGAAGAATTGTTTTGTTCTTTCTTATGTGTGGGTTGTGTTTTTTTTGTTACTTATAATCTTTACTTCAGCTTTATGAGAAGCTTATTCAAAGTTGAGTTTTGAAATTACAACATATTTAAAAAGAAGGAGGGATCTCCTTAGTATTGTTATAAATAAAAATTGTATGTCACAGTACCATGACATCTAGAAGCTACACAAGAGATTACATACTGAGAAGCAACGTGTCTCTCCAGCAGTCAATAAGAATCATAGAATGATTTGAGTTGAAAGGGACCTTAAAGATCATCTAGTTCCAACCTGGCAGGGACACCTTCCACTAGAGTGGCTTGCTCAAAGGCTCATCCAGCCTGGCTTTGAACACTTCCAGGAATGGGGCTTCCACAACTTCTCTGGGCAACCTGTTCCACTGCCTCACCACCCTCAGAGTGAAGAATTTCTTCCTTATATCTAATCTAAATCTCCCCTCTTTCAGTTTAAAGCCATTGCCGCTTGTCCTGTCACTACACGCCCTTGTAAAAAGTCCCTCTCCAGCTTTCCTGTAGGCCCCTCTTCAAGTACTGGAAGGCTGCTAGAAGGTCTCTCTGGAGCCTTCTCTTTTCCAGACTGAACAGCCCCAGCTCTCTCAGCCTGTCTTCATAGCAGAGGTGTTCCAGCCCTCGGATCATCTTTGTGGCCCTCTCCTGGACCTGCTCCAACACCTCCTCATCCTTCTTGTGTTGAGGACTCCAGAGCTGAATGCAGTATTCCAGGTGGGGTCTCAAGAGAGCAGAGTAGAAGGGGAGGATCACCTCCATCAACCTGTTTGCCACACTTCTTCAGATGCAGCCTAGGATACGGTTGGCTTTCTGGGCTGTCAGCACGCATTGCCGGCTTATGTTGAGCTTCTCATCCACCGGCACTTCCAAGTCCTTTTCCGCAGGGCTGCTCTCAATCCATTCTCCGCCCAGCCTGTACTTGTGCTTGGGATTGCCCCGACCCACGTGCAGGACCTTGCACTTGGCCTTGTTGAACTTCATGAGATTCTCACAGGCCCACCTCTCAAGCCTGTCAAGGTCCCTCTGGATGGCATCCCTTCCCTCCAGCGTGACCACAACACCACACAACTTGGCGTCATCTGCAAACTTGCTGAGGGTGCACTCGATTCCACTGTCCATGTCTCCAACAATGATGTTAAATAGCACTGGTCCCAGTACCTACCCCTGAGGAACACCACTTGTCACTGGTCTCCACTTGCACATCGAGCTGTTGCCCGCAACTCCTTGAGTGCAACCATCCAGCCAATTCCTTATCCACCAAGTGGTCTGTCCATCAAATCCGTGTCTCTCCAGTTTGGAGACAAGGATGTCATGCACTACAGTGTCAAATGCTTTGGACAAGTCCAGGCAGATGATGTCAGTTGCTCTTCCCTTTTCCACCAAAGCTGTAACCCTGTTGCAGAAGGCCGCCAAATTTGTCAGGCACCATTTGCTCATTGCGAAGCCGTGTGCCTTAGCGTAGTCGCCAGGAGGATCTGCTCCATGATCTTAGTGGGCAAAAGGTGAGACTGACTGGCCTGTAGTTCCCTGTGTCTTTCTTTTTTCCCTTTGTAAAAATGGAGGCTATGTTTCCCATTTTCCAGTTGGTGGTAACTTCACTGGACTGCAAAACTCTTTCTATTTTATGAGATGGCTGCAACTCTTTAAGCTGTTTATAACATTCATATGACCACAAAAATGTAGTTTCCTAGGGTGGGTTTTTTTGTCTCTTCTGTGTGTCTGTGAACTATATAAACGTTGTAGAGGCATTAAGAAATGTGATTTGCATGATCACACATGATGTGTATGATTCTTTTTGTGACTTTTTTTTTAAAAAAGACAATATTCCCACTATAGTTGCTCTGATCATCCAACTGTAGTGAAAATGAGAAAATTGCAGAGTGGGTGGTGACTGAAAATGTGAGATGCTGCTTGAGTTAATGACTGAGTTATGTGACTGTGGCTCATGATGATGAGTATAGGGCAACAGCATTGGCTGCTCAATATTTTAATATTGAAAGGTTGTTCTTGTAAAAGAAAATTTGTTAGGCTTTGCCTGTATCCTGAATTACGAGAATGTGGTAAATGGGTACCCAGGATGTCCCAAAGTGCCGTTTTTTTTCAGTGAAATATGTCTTTCTTGCTTGTCCAGTGTAGAGTTGACCTGTGTTCACTGTCTAACCTGGTGTACCTGGTATGTTTGCCCTTTGTTGAATACGCTTTCATTTTCAGGAATTCACAATTTTCCCCATTGCATTCTTGGAGCATTTGAACAATGATGTTTTGAGTAAGTGTATAAGCACTACTGAATGTCTTGAAATACTATATTTGCCTTAGTTTAAGGTTTCCTGGATGATGGTTATACCTCTGGAAATGAGCTAGATGGAGGGGTGCTTTCCAGGATAGGTGTTTGGCTCAGTTGCAATGCCAACTGTGACCCTTGTGGGGACAGCCTACATCACAGCCTACATCTCGCTTGTTTAAAAGTGTGCGGACACAGGCCAGCATCATGTAGGGAGCGAGGAGGAATGTTGTTTGTGTCAGAGTGCGATAATTATGGAGCATGTGTTTGGCACATCTAAGGGATTTTGGGGATTCCACAGCACTGAGCTCAACTTCAGCATGCCACATACTCCTACTACATGTTATATGTCAAAAGTAACTTACAAGGGAGAAGCATAACGAGCAGGAGCGAAGGACAGTAGAAAGCCTGCTGGGTGACCTACACAAGGGCAGCTCCATCTGCACCCTGAGATGGGGCCTGGCTGAAGCGGGGTTAAAAACGTGCATTAATGCTTTGTCAGAATTTGTGTGCTGTGTTGTGGTCCTTTTGTGCTTCTTGAATGAGCAGGATTTGACTCATATTATATCGATAGTTAGTGGTTAACAGGTTTTGTGAATCTAAACAGAGACTATTGATTTTTAGGACTTTGTTGACTGTTTACAAGAGTGAGGTGAAAATTTCCCCAAAGCCAAATGTGACTTCTTGGAATAGGACTCTTAAAGCAGTTGAAAACACCAATGGAAGTAGATTGGTCACAGGTCTCATACCATGTGTGTATATGTACAATATCAGGATGTGTAAGAACAGCTCAGTTGACCTACCTCTGATGGAGTAGAAGGCAAGTGGAGATTTATTGGAAGTGGATGGAAAGGGAGGCATTTTAGGAAGATGTGTGTCACTTGTGCAGTACCCAGGGAAACCTGTGCTGCCTTTCAGGCTCAGCTGTGTTCCCAGTCTGGGAGTGGAGCAGGTGTGCAGCCTATAGCTCTTATTGGCAGTGGTGTCCTCTTCCCTGGGAGAGCTTTTCTGGTCTGTTGTGGGATGAGAGAGAATGCCCTAAGCTGAATGTAGATAATAATTTTGATACAGCTTTAGAGATGTCTTTGGAGGATTTATTTTGAAAATTGCATGATAATGTCTTAGTGAAATTCCTGGGTTTTGTCTCAGACCTCTTTCTTTTCTAAGATTATTTGCCTCATGAGTGCCCATCCTGTATATTTTAATCCAGGCTGAGTATCTGTTCTCTCACTTGTTTTCCTATCTGCCTCCCTCTCTTTTCTTGAGGGTAGCATTTCAGTTGGGAGGACTTCTTGTGGAACTTCAATCTAACATAATGTTAGGTTTAAAGTTTTAGTGGGGGGGTGGGGGGGAAGTAGATAAGTGGCAAAACTCCCTTAACTAATCCCCCGAAGATCTTTATAATGCATGAAGTAGATCAGGTGGAAACTATTTCTTTTAGAACCCTCAAGCAATTAGCAGGATCTTGCTGATATTGAGTATGATACAGACAATATAAAGATGTATTTATGTGAGCTTGAAGGAACTATTAAAAGATGATTTTTGCCATTATGGTTCATGATAAATGAATGGGATTTCTAAGGATGATTGTGCTATGCAAGGCTTTGTGTAAGGGTTGCTTTTGTTGCTGTGAGGGCTTGCAGAATCTGTCAATCTTTGGAATACGGTCAGTGCACTAAATACATCAGTGGTGGGAATTCTTGTGCTGTGAAAGATTTGGAGAAAGCAGCTGTTTGAGAGCCCTGAAGGTCACCTGAACATGTGTGCTGCCAGCCTCTTCACTGATAGAGTCACTGCAGCTTATTACAGTCAATGATGGAGGGTCTCCTACTGTGGTGGGAGAAACAGGGCTGTCCTTCCTAAGTAAAAATCAAAGTGTACCTACTTGAAAATTAAAAATATGCCAGAAGGCAAAAATAATATTCATGACATTAGCAATGACATTAGCAGCCTGGGGCTTCTCTAGCGGGGGAAGAGGGGGAAGCTTGTGTTTTGTCTCCAGAATGAGGCATCAGCAAAGCCAGCTCTTTCCCCCTTCTCTTCCTTACCCCGCTCCAAGTAGCAGTATACTACTTCTGGCTTTCAGTATAAGCAGATGGTCAAATAACTTTAAATTCAGACTTGGGGACTGCAAGCCAAATGCTGTCCTTTACATTTTGTACTGCAAGTTCACTGCTTGTTAGTACAGATTGATTGTATGCATTTCAAATGATACACGGGTTGCAGAAATTCATTTGATCATATTAAATGTAATACAAATATTCAGATGTTGGGCTCAGTGTATGTTTTCTTGTTTGCTGATACCAAACCAATGCAATGCATCAGCAAGAGAAAATAGGTATTGGAGACGTACTGGTTCTTTTTTTCTTTGCCTATTAATGCTCTAAATAGTAACTGCCTAATTAAAATGCAATTTTGTGTGTTTGGCTGGTATTTCAAAAGATGTAGAGAAGGGTAAGTTTCAGGAGAACTTACAAACAGAGTATAGAGATTCAGTGCATTACAGTTCCATAACGCACTTACTTTAAACTAACCTTCTATATCCTTTTGAGGTTTGTCATTGTGTTCCTCTGGATCATTTATTTCTTACTGTTGTCGAGGGCCTTTCTCTCTGCAGGCTCGGTCCTGTTTCATTCTCACAGAGGCTTTGATTATTCTGCAGATGATCTAAATTGTCAGGGTAAGGGAGAAGGTGAACTTTGCCCAACATCACACTGAGCTTGATGTAGACATGGACACGATGCCCAGTCTCCAGTTAGTCTTTCCTGCATTCTGGCACAATGATTGCTCTTTCTTCTGCCTTATCTTTATATTTCTGTTTGTCACGCTTGTATTCTAGATTTTTGCGTGCCCTTTGCATTGCATAAATAAATGTCTGTTTTTGCAGTTAAGTCTTTGTCCTTTTCCTTTCCATGTGATGCATTTCAGGACCTGTTTCTAAGCCAAGGGAGCGGAGCAGCTGGCTTATGTGTATCAGAGCTGTGTCTTTAATTCAGTGTCAGCCTGTTATTCTTTTGACCATAATTACTATGTACGCAGTAGGATATGTTAAGCATGTGTGCCTGACAGGAGTAACTTTGAGGGATTTGGTTTCTCCTGATGAGTACATTAGGATGTGTTTTTTTTTTTTTGGGTACGAGTTTGATCCAGCCTGCCTTTGCTTCTTTACAGTTTGTGGTTTTTTTTTTTTTGTTTGTTTGTTTTTGTGGGTTTGGTTTTTTTTTTTCTTTTTATTAACTTGTCCCTGATGTGTACCTGCACCTGTTTCCCCATCACTGAGTAAAAAGTTTGGTCATGTTCCTTGTTATTTTTTCTTTCTTGTCTCATGGAAGCCAGACTACATAGTTGGTTACCTAACTTGTGAACTTCTGGGGGCATCCTACCAGCCTCCTGTGAGTCAGGATATGTTTGGTGGTGTTTGTTTGGTTTTTTTCCTTTGCCTACACTTTGAGGATACTATGTAATGTTAATGTAGAATTTAAACTTTTTCCCCACAGTTTAGGACAACATTTTTTTTTCCTCATTTGCCTTATTCTCTTCCTTAAGATTGATATTAAATGTTCTTGTTGGGATTGGATTTCCCTAGCCTTAGGCCGAATGGCTTTCGCTGTAAGTTCAAGCTTGCTCTAGGAAACAGTTTGAATTCTTTTCCATTAATATCTCAGCTTTTTGATTTCCCTCTCAAGCATGTTTTGCTATATCTTCATCAGGCAATTTGATGGCCTACTGCATATTAACAGGATCACTGTCCCTTGCCCACAGTGTGCTCAGCAAAATCTGATTCACAAAGATGCATGACTGGTTCCAAACTTTCAATCCTTTCTTCTGAAAATCGTTTTCACAAGTGTTTTTACCAACTGATAGCCAGTTCATGATAGGTGATATGCTTATTCCTTTCATTTTCATTTGCCCACAAATAAGCAATATTAATGTGGTCTTCAGATGGATGTAGCAAGACTTTCTTCATATTGTTATAAGTTTGATCTCCTGAAAATATATTGGAATAAGTCACTGGAGCCTTCATGTGAACTCTTTCACACTCTTCAGTAATTCTTTATTGATGTCAATATTCAGCCCTTTCTAATTTTTTTAAACTCGCGTTATATTCCTTTTTCTCTTCCCAGATGAATATCCTTTCTACATCTGGTCAGGGAGTTGTGCCTACACCTTTGTCTTTGATGAGGGCAATGCAGCCTAGTGTGAGTCTATTTATTGCCAGTTTTGTAGACTTGACAGATATTGGAATCTCTCGTATTCTAGGATCTGGTACTCGCTTTTCTGTTGTGGATTAGCAAATTACTTAATTCTGTGGCAACTAAGAGCCTGAAGGGAGAGTAAGCTTTCAGTAGTGGAATCACCTCTCTGAAGTAAGCAACATCAAGGCTGCATCAGCACCATGTTTCTGCTCAAAGCACTATATTCAAACAGATGCACTGTAGAAGTAGGGTATTCATCCAGTGAGTGCGTAACTGACTGTGTCGAAGATTTGGATGGAAATCTGTTATTTCAGCTCCTGCAGAAGGACCTGTCACGACAATATGTACAGCTCTGCTGATGACAATAATTGTGCAAATTGCGTGACAAGGTCAGTTTACTTTGCAAGAGTTTCATAGGATCACAAGCTAATGTAGGTTTGAAGGGACCTTTGGAGATCCTCTATTCCAACACCCTTCTCAAAGTAGATTTGATAGATGAGGTGGTTTAGGGGCCTTGTCCAACTGAGTTTTGAGTATTTTCAAGATTGATCAATTCCACAACATACGTGAGCATCCTGCTCCAGTGTTTGACTACTCTCATTGTGATTTTTTTTTCTTAATGTCTGCTCTGAATTTTCCCATGTTGCAACGTGTTCACTGCCTCTCATCATGTTGCTGTGCACCTCAAAGAAGAGTCTATCTTTTCTATACCATCCCTTTAACTAGTTTAAAATAATCCACTGATTTATTTTTTTGTTTGTTTGTTCTTGTTTCTTTTTTCTAGTGAAATAAGAGCGCTCCATGTTTCACTTTAATGGTGGAGTTAGAATGATAGCAAATTGGGAAAGGTCAGTAACTGCTGCTGCTGAAGCAGTTAAGGTAGTCTGACTGCAAAGATGCAACTCCGAGGCAAAAATAAATACCCTTATGTTTCAGGTCAGTGAAAGAAACTTAAGCTGAGAATGTCTAACCAAAAAAGCAATGCAGTCTGAGTGTGGACACCTGTGCAGCAGTGCACAGTCATGTTTCCATACCTCTAATTAATCCCTCAGTGCACATAGTAAAGGGAGGACTTGTCTTCTCATAATGGGGTAGGCAGTGTTTGCTTACTAGTTGCAGTTTCCATGGTAGGAACAGTAGCAGGATAAAAAGTTTTCTGTATCATTCATTACTTATATATTTGCATATGAGGAGGTGGTGTGAAATCTTAAATCTGAGATGTTCCATATCCAGTGGGTAATGCTAATACAGGATTTTGGTCATGTGTAAAACTAATAAATAATTTTAAGTTTTTGTTTTCTTTTCCAGTGAAACTTTCTACACTCAGCTTTAAGTGACTCTTTACCACCCCCACCCCTCTCTTTTTGATCTCTGTTCCTCCAATGTAGTGATAGTCTTCACTATGGAATTTGTTTTGCTTTCTTTCTCTGCTGTGGTAGAAGTATAGCATGTTCAGAGTTCATGCAGAATTTGTGGTTCTACTAGTAAAAGCATGGCAGCTGTACTATCTTGGGAATAGATGATGCATTGTAAACCCTTTTTTAATTTTTATTTTTTGCATGCATATGGTTATTCTTCTCTACATATGTAATTTGTGGTTCTATAAAGCTTCAGGATGCAGTAAATGAAAATGCCAGTTTGTTATGTTTACTTGAGTAGATTCTGTCTTCCTGATCTGTACTGAACTTCAATGTGACCATTGCTATAGGCTATTCAGTTTTGTGTTTCTGTTTAAGTATGAATTCATACCTTGTTGTGGGAAGTTTAGAAGAAAGAGTATTTGGGTTTTAACTGTACTATAGCATACTACCATACTTTTTTTATAAAAAAAAAAATAGTCATGCAGAAGACGTAGAACCTGGTATTTGTCACTAAAACATTGAATGTATTTAAGTATTTGAGTACACACAATATTCCTTACACTGGAATCCTAAGATATTTTTTTTTCCTCTCCTGTCTGCTTCAGCCTTAACTTTTCTCCAAATTGATTTTGTCACCTCGAAAGATTCAGTGTGAGTAGGAGTGTCTAGCCCTATAATATGCAGAGTCCTTGTCTGGAATGCCTTTGGAGCGTGGGGATGCTGTTTCCTGCATCTCTGCAACAGTTACTCAGCATATCCCCTCCCTCGAAAACACAGGAATGAATTGATAATTGTTGCATCCCTTTGGTTTTTCTGTGTTGTGCTTGTGTGCAGCCTCTAATTTAGTGGAATAAATGAGATCTGGGGCAACTCCAGACTGTTGTGCAGAATAAATATGTAGACTTCGAAAAACCTCTGAGGAAGGCTGGTTGTTCAGATTTCTTGACAGGCTTGTATGGCATTGGGAAGTCTTTGCGGTTTGCTTTCCAAAGGCAGGATTTTCTTTATGTTAGTTAGCTGAGTGGAATTTTGACTGCATATTTATAAACTTCCTTCTAGACTGTTAAAATATTTGGTTAGAGCATCAATCACAATCAAGTTGCCTCCATATCAGCCCTGTTTTATAAAACTACTTGCTTTAAACCATGCACACGTCCTCATAGTGCTGTTGGTGAATATGAAATTTGGACATGTAACCAAAAGGTTATTTGTGGTTCATGATGTTTTAATCTTTGCTTGCTAGTAATTATTTCCTAGTCTTAGACCTTCTTTAAAGCTGAAATGATCTAATAACGTATGTTGTTGCATTGCCTAGGAGCATCAGTTAGGTGAGGCTTTGCTGTGACAGTGGGTAAAGACAACTTGTTTTCTCACTGTTCACATCTCTCAGATATGTGTACTGAGTATTTTCTATGAATCACAACAATTTTCTTAGTAAATAATACTTTAATATCTTAGGTAGTAAACTTTGGGGCTATATGCTGTTTAGTGTTCTGTGGATACTGACTTTGAAAAAAATAATAAGCTCTATTGGTTTAGATTGATATTAATTACACTATGTTTTTGTTTATTTTCTATCTAGTAGCTACAGTCATGAGGCAGGATGCTTTTGTGAAAGATGTTATTTACAACCTTCTCTGACAGGTTTCAGTACAAGATGGCAAACTTAAGGCATTCTTCTTGATCTTGATGGCACTCCAATTCAGTTATGTTGTTCATAGAATGGTTTGCGTTGGAAGGGACCTCAAAGATCATCTAGTTCCAAACCCCCTGCTATGGACAGGGGCACCTTCCATTACACCAGGTTGCTCAAAGCCTCATCTAACCTGGCCTTGAACACTTCCAGGGATAGGGCAGCCACAACTTCTCTGGGCAACCTGTTCCAGTGCCTCACCACCCTCAGAGTGAAAAATTTCTTCCTTATCTCTAATATAAATCTACTCTCTTTCAGTTTAAAGCCATTGCCCCTTGTCTTATCACTACATACCCTTGTAAAAAGTCCCTCTCCAGCTTTCCTGCTGGCCTCCTCTAGGTACTGGAAGTCTGCTATAAGATCACCCCGGAGCCTTCTCTTCTCCAGGCTGAACAGCCCCAACTTTCTTGGCCTGTCTTCATAGCAGAGGTGCTCCAGCCCTCGAATCATCTTTGTGGCCCTCCTTGGTTACTCAGTGTCTTCATCATCTGTTGATGATAGCTTCTGTTTCTCTAAAAGTAACTCAAAATAGATAAAATTAGACATATCTGTGCAGGAGACAACTGAAAGTCCATTGTACTGTTATTTATATTATGAATCAGGTTTTCCTGATTTATGAATGCTTGATGAGTTTGAGCCTTATGTTCTATGGATGTCATAGGCTTTTATGACAGGGAATAAACAATAATGTGTTTCTTGTTGTGAAATGTGTTTAAATATTTTTCTTAGGCCTTTGATTCTGCCCCCCCTCTGCCCTGCAAAATGGGAAGTAATTTTAAAATATTTTAAAGAAGAGATAGAGAAGCTGATGACATGTATGTTACTATGTATTGACATAATTTTATTTTGAGCACTTTGTGTCTAACCTGATGCATTTTTGAAAGCAGCATGGTAAGACCTACTTGAAAGGCTTTAGAGGAGTTGAAAAGCCCCTGTATTTCTTTATTTTATTGAAGATCCTGTAGGTCACTTCTTCAATTTGACTTATAGAAACAACAGAAGCTTGCTTGATTGAAAGAGATACATAGCTGTTGGCTTATTTCTAGTGTTTTGGGGTTTTTTTTCAAAATAACTGAAACCAGATCTGAGATGAAAAGGAGCCTAAGATCTGCAAATGTAAATTCTGTTCAAGACAAAATAAAAGCTTGGTGAACTTTAGTTGTTTCTGTCAATCAGAAATGCTGTCTAGGCTTGTTGTAGGTAAGTGCTGTATAAATAGGAGAGTACAAACAAATAGGTATGGATTCACACTGATCTCTGATCTGCATTTGAGTATGTTTTGAACACAAGTTACTCACTGAATCGTGTTCTCTAGTGCTTTTTTCTATATAGATGTTAGCGCTACTAACCTATACTTACTAAGCTCATTGCATTTTTTAACTTTTTGTTCTCAGTCTTAAACAAAATATTACATTGTCTAAATCGCATATTTCAGATGCAAGATAAGTATCTGCTCTGTAGGAGTTCAGAGCTTATTCTGAAAAATGAGCTGGTTCTTAACTGTACTGCCAGTCAAGGGCTTGGATTGCTTTGCCTTATTGAAGAAAAATCAAATCTCTTCAAGTTGCTCTTCTAGAATTAAATTGTTCTAAATTTATGTATTGTGATATTGTGCGTTTCAAATATTCTCTTCCAAGCTTCTAGCCATCTTTCTGATATGAATTTAAAAACAAGTTTCAAACAGGACTATGTTGAAGCTAAATGTTCCTGAATACAGAGTATAATCATTAGCTAGCTGCACAATGGGATGGCAGTAAAAACAACTGTTCAACAGTTCCCTGAATCCTTCTGAAGTATTTGCTTGCAATACAGGCTTTAGTCTGAAGAGATCTGAACAATTTTATACCAAATAGATATGAATTGCAAAGGTTTGTTCTTTCTGTTTTGACAAAAAAACAATATTGAACAATATGATTAGGATATCTTTTGCATGGGAAAGTAGTGGATATTCCTCACAGTTTACTTGTGGTTCGTAAAAGTGCCTTTGAGTGTCAGTTTACCTCCCATTTACTCAAAATTAGCTAAGAGAATCTCTGCTGATGGCTAGTGCAAACTAGCAATTGTGCTTTTAGATCAAGCTATGCTTTTTCTCAATGTCTCCCGTGATCCTTAACTGTTTTGTTTTGCTTCTTCCAAGGCTGTGGTTGGTGCAAGTTGAAGCAAGGCAGAGAGCCTAGCATTCTCATTAATACAACAAAATAACATGATTATGACAGAATTTTCATAGGTAAATAACAAATTATTTCTCCTATCATTCGGACAATTCTTCTGTCTAGTGGCCCGGAGTAGAAGAGAAGGGGTTTATTTTTTAACTGTCTTCTAAATGTGGTGGTTAATGGTGAGGAAAAATTCATTTTTATGCAGGCATCTTCAGTCTGAATGATTTGAAACCTTCTGCTAGAACAGTCTATTTCTTGGATACTGTAGCTAACGTATTTAAGAATTGTCCACTGTTCTATGGATTTTTTTTTTTTCAGTCAATAAAGGAGAATTGCTTTGGAAGAACTGCTGTAATATTCACTGTGATAATGGAGGCTGGATAATGTATTTAACACCTGTATGTTCCCATGCACCTCACAAATGTGAGAAACTGCTCAAAAATGTGTTAACCGAAATAGACATAAAGAATTGAAAAGTCTGCAGATCGTAAGAATATAATGCTTAAAACAATAACTGATACGTAAGCATCAAGATTTTTTGCTGAAATGAGTGGGTTGTATTAATTAGACTTTTCTAATGGCTTTCTTCTTCCATAGGCACGAGCTTTAACACCTCAGACAGCAGAAACGGATGCAATAAGATTTTTGGTTGGAACACAGTCTCTTAGATATGATAATCAGGTAATTTTTCTGTCAAATGTCAGTCGTATTTTTTTTCCCTCTTTTTAAAAGAATATAGATCCAATATCATTCCTCCTTGTCTCTCCTCTCTGTTGAATTTGAACATTGATAGTCAAGTTGGCTTCTGTGAGAAGAACGTAAAGATATTGGTAAGAAATGTAGGCGAGTGAAAGCTGTGTGTATTTTCTGAAGATTAAATTACTCTTCTAAATTGCATGACTAAATCAGATTGGTTTAGTAAAGGAACTGCCGTATTTTTGTGAACTTAAATCTATAGATTCTCTGGAGCGATCTTTAAACTACAGTAGAGGTGCAAAGTAAAACAGACATTTTTAATCCTTGATTGCATGTGCCAGGAGTTCCATTAGAGGCACAGTTCTGTCTATGTGAAGCTTCATAATCTAGATTTTTCATTATTAGTTATTGGCAATCTGCTATGCCCTTTCTGATCATAAGTTTAACAACAATTTAAACTAAAATTTGAGTGACATCTGTAGCTTAATTTCTATTGGACTGTTTCTTCTGCAGTTAAGAATTGTAGAGTTCTTCTGTACAATACCTCTAATTGTACAGCAATTTAAATTTTTGTGACTTTAAATGCCTTCATATTGAAAGAAGTTCTTGAGGCCAGAGGAATTAGAAAGCTGTACTGAGTGCAGCTGGCAAGGCTTTGGTAGCAGGGGAGCTGCAATGGTGGCCTCTGTGGGAAGAGGCCAGGGGTTGCCTGTGCCAAACTTGGCTGGTTCCAGTGAACCTGCAGCAGGACACAGCTGAGCCAGTCAGCATGGTGGCACCTCTATGAAAACATTTAAGAAAAGGGAGAAAACGCTGGATGGAAAGAAAAGGATGGAACAAAGACTAAGACACCGTGTTGGAAATGACAGAGGTAAGACCAACGTCAGAGGAACAGAAGGTGCTCCATGGTGGAGCAGGTATCCACTGCAGCCTGTGGAGCACCTGCACTGGAGCAGGTGGATGTTCCTGAAGGAGCTGTGGCCCATGAAGATGCCATGCTGCAGCAGAGGAAAAGTGTGAGATTGAAAGAGAGTCACAGAAAACACTATGTACTGACCATAACCACCACTGCCCTATCCCTCCCTTCTCTACTTGAAGAGGCTTAGAGGAGTCTGGAGTGAAGTTAAGCCTGGAAAAGCAGGGAGAGAAGGTGCTGTTTTAAGGTTTATCTTTTTCTTTCCCACTGCTCAAATTAGCAATCACATTTTTATTTTGATTGGCAACAAATTAATTTATTTGCCCAAGTCACGTCTGTTTTGCCTGCAACAATCATTGGTAAACAATCTCCCTCTCTTTATCTTGACCCATGAGCTTTCTCATTTCTGTGCTTCCTATTTTCTCCCCCTGTCCTGCTTGGGGGAAACAAGTGTCTGGGTGGGAGTCTGGCTGTTGGCGAGGCTAACACCCACCACAGAAGCCCCTAGAATGTTTATAGTCACTGGCTCTTCTGAAACTGGTCTGTAATGGACTGCACGAAATGAACTTGCAACAATAGCTCTGGGAGATGTGAGCTGTCAATTCTCAGTGAGTTGGTGAGTTTGTTACTCAAGGATAATACTGGATGAGGCTCAAGAAAAAAATATTTAAAGGCATAAGGGGATTGGAGCATTTAGTTTCTTTACATTTCGGGTAATAACTGTGAGATCTGTAACAAAAGAACTGGCAGACAAACTTAGTTAAAAATAAATACACACAATTATATTTTTGATTGTGCTGTTTCAAATGTTCTTCAGACATTTTGTTATAATCTGGTTTTCTACTGTGATTTCTATGTGGTTCTTTGACTTCTTGGTTCAACTAATTAAATTCTGATACAAAATTGTAGTTGGAGAATGATTCTCACTTACCAGTTGATATCCGGCAGATCTTAATAATTTAAATGTTCTGATTTAGGTAAGTTGATTAGGCATATACTACATATTTTAGAAATATTTACACATATTTCAATGTTATTGGCTATGCTTTTCTTTTTCTAATGAATAACATTAATAATAGAAATGCAGGACGCTTCCCAGGGTATTAACAAATGTTTGGGGGTTATTGGCCTTTAGCTGTGCCTCAGGCCATCAGCTCCTCTCAGCTAGTTGCTAATCCCCAAGAAGTGCCCTAGGCCTCAAGTCATTATTGCTTAATTCAGCACTAGGTTCTCCAGATTTGCTTAAAAACTTTTTTAGTTACCTAACCTAACTTACGAGCTGGCTTGCAGCCTCTAGTACTTGACGAAGTATTGCACAGTGAGAAGTTTCTTACACAGTGCTGTCATGTGCAGAATATTTCTTCCCTTCTGGTCATTGATGGGTTTAGTGCAAGTATCAGAGCAGCAGTTGTACAGCTGGCATGGGAACTTGTGCCTCATTGAGGTTTATTGCTGTATGATGCAATTTAGGCATTCATAGGAGATCTGGAGAAAATATTTTCCTGTTAACACTGATATTTCAAAACAAAGGAAAATGTTTGTAAGTTTTTATATTCTGTCAATATTTGTGGTATTAGCAATGTGTAGTACTTGGCATTTGGTCCTCCGAACTTGCTGGAAATTGCTGAAGGAGTTTCTCTTTGCACTGTGTTCTACACAGTGTAGTTTCAGAACTCTTGTCCTCAGTACTTTCATTGTTGCTAAACTGTGTCTTTTTATACTGTTAGTATGACACATTTGGTGTATGCTTTGTAAACGTGCGAAGGAAGTATATGTCACTTATTCTTTTCTCGTCTCTCTCATTCTCAGAACTCTCTAAGTTATTTTCTGTCTCCAAAGTACATATTTTCATGGTTTGCCTTAATGCATGTCATTATATGGGCACAAAGCAAGGCATTGGCCAAACTAAAACAATTCTCTAGTCTCTGCTGCCCATGAGTGCCTGATGAAAGAAAACCAGTTATAGGGATTGCATAATTGAAGAAAAAGAGATATTTTGTGTTGAAATTAGTTTTAGTCTCCGTTCCTTAGTAATTTCTTTAGCAATTAGTGATTCCTACAGATTCTGAGGAGAACTGAATAGTTATTTGTTCTCATTCAAATCTCACTACTATTTTCTCAATACTCAGACTTGCGTTCAGTGGGAATTTTTCCCAGTGTGATTAGAGCAGATTAGTAACTCATTTTTTTAGTTACTGGTGATAGAACCAGTCACTTCTAAGAGGTGTTTTCCACAAGGATCATGTTCCACAAGAGTTATGATTACACGTATCGTTAACTGTTACACTATAGTCATGTTGAGAAATTCTCTGTGTGGACTTGGCTTACCTACACTTACTGATTTCTGTGTGCTCGTCTGTGGTGTTCGTATGCTGCACTAACTAATCCGTGGTAAAGCTCATTTCTACACTCCTTCAGGAAAAGTTAGATCATGATTCAAGAACTGAAGGATAACACCTTGCAGAACTTAAGTTTGTCCGGTTCTGTCAGACAGTTATAGGTGAGTATTTCTTTCAGCAAACATTTGTCTTCATGGCATCACACTGGTGTGCAGTATTTGGTACTAGTATGTTTTCTACGAAAACTCTTTTGTCCTTAGTGTTTAGCAAAGTCACTATTCTATATGATAAATACAGTTTATCATGTATTCAAATTAACATGGTTAAAAAGATCCTTAGCAGAAAAACATGGGGGGAACTTTTGCAGTTCTTTCTGTAAAGCTGATCAACTTCTTGTGATAGTCTGTGTTGTGTTGGGCACAGCTGTGAAAGATGTCGCTTTTCAACTCAAAAAATGATTCCCTTGCCTAAGAATGAAATTTCATATTTCCTGAAAGTCTCAGTCTGGACTTTTGATCGGTTAAGTGTGCATTCCAGGAGTTTCCTGCCATCCATGACATCAGCTGAGGCAGAAGCCTAACAGCAGAGGATAAATTGGTTATCTGTGCCTTCAAAGGGCTTCAAATGGGGTAGAGAGCACACCCGTAGCTTCTGTGCTGAGTGACCCTCTTAACCTGGGTAGAGTGAGTAGAGAATGTGTTTGACTGTAGTAAATGAGATTTAGACTTGTGGTTCACCTTCAGGGACTTGGATTGAGCTTCCAAAGAAGCCTCTAGTGATTGCAATGGAAGATTGCTTTTTTTTTTTTTTTGAGATAGCTGAAAACAAACGCATTTAGCAGATCTGATTGTGCCTTACATGGGAAACTAAAATAACTTATTTTTTTAAACTATGACAGATCTTCATATATTCACACTGTTTTTCTGTTAAAAACATGATTCAGTAAATTGAGAGATGCCTTTCTCTCTGTTATGCTAAAGCCAAATATCAATATTTTGCTGTGTAAAAATAACAGGAGTTACTCTTCTTGCCATGAATCTGTTGAAAATATTTTGCTTCACAGTTGTGACTCTATTGCCATTCTTTACCTTCTAGTTCTCTGCTTGTAAAGTAGCCATTTGACTTATCAACAATTTGAGTTGGAATTTTATTCGAAACATCAAAATCTATCTGATAAGAGCAGCATAAAGGCTGAATAGATGATATCTTTCAATTCATATTTAAAAAAAACCCCACCAACAAAAAACAAGGAGTGAGATTAAGTTGATCTTTAACAATGAAATGGGTGAAAGCTTTGTGTATTGGGATACAGGGAATAGATTAGACAGGGGATATACAGAAAAGCCAAAATCAAGTGAATCAATAGATAAGTATGATATTACTCTGGAGAGTTTTGAAAGGAAGGATTGTCACTCTCTTAAGTTGGACGGGAAAATGGATATGCAGTTGTTGGGGTAGATGGACAGTGTCCTGATTCCTGGGTAAATTTCTAGGTTAAGGGCAGTAAATGAAGTCTGAAGAGACAACTTGCTAATCAGCTACGGAGGTGCTTGTATGCCTTGGATGACAGAATGAAAAAACAATATAGGTGAGGAAGGTCCACTGTTATATCTGAAGGGGCAGTTGCTGATGAAAGTGTTTGAATGAGAAAGAAAAGGTAACGTAAACTCAACCCTTTTAAAAAGAAAAGTGTAATATTACCAATTTAGGCTAAGTTGAGACCTGTTTAGCAGCTTCTGTATTTTAAGAAAATTTTCTGTAATACTGTATAGCTAAGATTTTTACAGTGATTAAGTAGTTAACTCAGTAGACTTAGTCATTATGATAGACTGTCTTGTGACTTTTTTTTTCCTCTTCATTGTTCACCCAACTTTGCTAATGAATTTTTAATGAGGATGCAGTTCTCTAAAAATTGTGAGTTTTCTAGAATTTATTTGTTCACTGTTGAGCTTAGTGGAATTAGTCCCATGAGTAAAGTTACTTGTGTATGTTCTGCCAGGCTAGAATCTTTCTCAAAATCTTCTATTTCTGAAGCAACTATAGAAAAACAACTAGCTAAAAATATGAAGGAAAAATGAGAGTAACATAGACCTATTTAAATAAAAAACAACACAACTACCAAACCAAGAACTTGCAACAAAGAAAAATCAAAATCACAAAAAGCAAACCTATCTGTATGTCTTTTAAAAATCTTATCTGTATATTTGAAACTTATTATTATTTTTCTTCATCTTTCAGTTCAACATGGAATTTTTACACTATAAAGAAAAAAGTGTTACAGATTTGTATATTGGTACAGATATGTGATTGCTGAAGTAAACTCAAGAGTCCTTTCCCTCTCTCCCTTTTATTCTTTGCAGGATATTTGAATTCGATGATTTGGATACAGAATTGGTGCAGACCTTTAGACTAAGGATTGTAATGTTGTTATTTCTGCTTATTGCTATAGGAAGTGTTGAATTGCAATACAAGTGGCTTATTTACTATTGGCCATAAAATGAAAAAATCACCTTCAAACTTTACGTTTCAAAATTGAGAAGAATAAATGCGGTATTTCCTCAAAACAGGGAAATTGCTGTGCTTTTATGGAAAAGTATATTCTGCATGAAATCAGTGATATCCTAAATTGTTAGTGTAACAATTAATTAAAGTAGATATGGGTTCTAAAATCTCATTAAATTGTTCTGTGCAGCCATCGTGTATAATTAAGACCCACAGGAAAACATTTGAAACTCTAATGTTCTCTTTTATTGTGTTTGCAGATTCACATCATAGATTTTGATGATGAAAATAACATTATAAACAAAAATGTTCTCCTTCATCAAGTGGGTGAAATTTGGCACATTAGTACCAGTCCTGCAGATAAAGGTGTACTAGCAACCTGCTACAATAAAAGTAAGTCCTTTCTAACCACGTTAAACTGTTTAAGTGTTTTGATGTATTTAAATGTGCAAAGATTGAGCATCTAGATATGTGTAAGCACTTTAAATTGGAATTATCAACACGGGCATTTTTCAAGAAGTCTACTGTAGCTTTACCTATACCTCATTCGTCTCATATCCTTAAGTCATCTTGATTAGAAGTCTACTTTCACATTCATGTCAAGGAAAGCAGCAAAATAAAAGTAGTACTTGCCTGATTAATGCAAAGCATGGCAAATCAAATATATTCCTGTTATTTTAGATGTCATTCTTTTTATTGATCTATATCTTTGCTCTTGAAAGTGGAAGTAAATGTCTTTCAAAACATCATCACACCAGCATCAAGCTCTCTTTAAAATTGCAGGTGAAGTTTTGTAGATAATGTTATTTGTCATATGTTAAATGCAGATATACCCGCAGAGAGCTATAAATTCTTATCTAAATATCTCATCAGAAGCAGTAGGAATGCTCCTTGTGTAATATAACACTAAGTGCACAGATGTTGAGATTAAGGATCTCTGTGCATTCCTTAGGTGAGGCAGGTGTAAAGATTTTCTTCCATGAGGCTTGAAAATCCACTTGCATCACTTGGGGAAGAGAGTACTCTTTCTCTCTGACAAGCAAATCTGTGCTGTCAATTGGAATAAATATTATTTCTTCTAGTAAATATTATTCCATTCTTTCATGGAAATACAGTGTAAGAATAAGGTAGTGAGTATCAGGCTTTGTGCATCCTTGGACAGCTGTAGAGATGTGAATTCCTGCTGCTTAACCTTGTGGCTATGTTAGCAAGAAAGTTCCAGGATTGCTGATTGCTCGGTTCTCCTTGTTCTTTTGGATTGAAATAAAAGTGGTAAAATTTCAATTTCTTTCACAAATTTTATGTGAATCTCTTAAAGACAATTATAGAATATAAGTATGATAAAAAAGCTTTTTCTGTTTTCTTAACTGAAAACAGTTGTGGGCATTTTAACTGAGAGCGAGCACTGAAATGGTATTGGCCTGTTTTTTTGATTAGTTTGTACTGTCTGGTTGACTTACTGGACATAACTTCCTCACCTTGTCAGTGATCCATGGAGAGAATGAGAAAAGCAGTAATCGGGCCTGAAATTCTAAAGTTGTCTTAGTTGTTTTCTGACTAGTTTCAGAGGAGGATCTGAGAAAGTTCTCTGAAATCTCCTTTAAAGAAAACGAGAACAAGTTTCTAAGTTTCTTTCTCTAGACTTTCTGAGTTGATTGCATTCTTTTTTTTCTTAAAGAATAGTTTTAAAGAAACGTTTTAAAGAATTTATATACCTTTTTGTTGTGGTTTAACCTCAGTCAGCAGCTAAGCTCCACACAGCTGCTCGCTTGCTCCCCCTGGGTGGGATGGGGAAGTAGAATTGGAAGAGTAAAAGTGAGAAGACTTGTGGGTTGAGATGAAGGCAGTTTAAGCAAAACAGAAAACGTGTGCACAAGCAAAGGAAAACAAGGAATTCATTCACTGCTTCCCCTTGGCTGGCAGAAGTTCAGCCATCTCCAGGAAAGCAGGGCTCCATCACGCGTAACAGTTATTTGGGAAGACAAACTCCATCACTCCAAATGTCTACCCCTTCCTTCTTCCCCCAGCTTTGTATGCTGAGCATGACGTCATATGGTGTGGGATATCCCTTTGATCAGTTGAGGTCAGCTGTTCCACCTGTGTCCCCTCACAGATCCTTGTGCACCTCCTCACTAGCAGAGCATGGGAAGCTGAAAAGTACTTGGTTTGGCACAAGCACTATTTAGCAATAACTAAGACATCAGTGTGTTATCAATGTTATTCGTGTATTAAATCCAAAACACAGCACTGTACCAGCTACTATGAAGAAGATAAACTCTATCCTAGCTGAAACCAGGATGCTCTTTTTCCCTACAGAACTGAACAAGATGATACACAAGATAGCTTATTGAGTCCAGTGTTTCATGTATATAACGTACTGTTAATGTTAACCAGTCTTAATTTATTCAATTTATGTCAACTTCTGAGCTCAACTATTGTTCTAGAAAGTATGATGAAGACAATTTTCTACTCTTTTCTCAAGAAGGCCTACATTTAAGTTTTATGTTCTATTTAGCGTGTTGTAGCAATTCCTGATAGCAATAAGCGTTTTAATTGAAAATCTGCTTTGGGAGAGAGAGCTTACTGACATTTCTAGAATTGAGCTTCTACCCAAACACTTTAAATTTCTGTGAGATTTCTGATTTCTGTTATTAGCTTTATTAGTTCATATGCATGTTTTCTATTCTAGCTTCTTTGTGTTCTAGATTTAGTTTAGTTTACCTAGTTTCTGAACATTAAGCTTTATTGTTTGTACTTCATGCATCTTCATTTAGAATCATCAGCCATAAGCTTTCTGCAGAACACAAGATCTCATTCTTAAATGATTATTGATGACTCTAAATAGCAACACATAGAACAGAAAGCACACGGCATGGGGTTTGAATAATAAGGGATACTGAGTTTAGCAGCCAACTTATTTCAAGTAATAATGCAACCAAATTAAGTAATCGAAGCCTTTAAAATGCTTTTATGTATTGCTTTTGTTTTTTTATTTTAAAAAGACTCTTAACTATTTTCCTCATTGAAGTACCAGTCAAATGAGATGATGCTGTTAGGAACAGCCGTAGGTATTGTGACCATGCTCTTGTGTCTGAGCCCAGTACCTCTGGCAAATGTTGACTGTTGTTGAAACTGGGAGACTGAAGAAGTGTGATATGTGCCCATTATTAACAGCTATTTTATGAAGTTGCTTAAATAAGTAGTGAAATGTGGCATTGAACAAAAGTGGAATCAGATGCATTTTGCATTTCACAGCTCATTGAAGTAAGCCAATGGAATAGGGTAAGCACTCATGAAAAAGCTTTGACATTTCCTTTTTTATATTGGGAGAGATACTGAGTTTTCTTTCTCACACTTATCGATAGTTAGCATAACCAAGGTATGAATAAGGTATTATGTTACTTCATGAGAAAAAAATGTAGTAGATGGAAACAGAAAAGCACTTTCTTCACAGATTTCCTGATCTTTGTTGAAGTGTGCCTTTCCTATAGGAAGTTTGGGAATATAATAGTGGTTGAACTGAAAGAATAATATTGTGTACCTGCTTTGAAGAGATAGGCGATGTTACAGCAGGGGTCTGTTACAGGCCACCTGGCCAGGAGGACAGAGCAGATGAGGCGCTTTATAGCCAGATAGAAGCAGCCTCGCGGTCACAAGCCCTGGTCCTCATGGGGGACTTCAACCACCCTGACATCTGTTGGAGAGACAATACGGCAGGGCACAGGCAGTCCAGGAGGTTCCTGGAATCTGTGGATGACAACTTCCTCCTGCAGGTGATAGAGGAGCCGACAAGGAGGGGTGCCATGCTCGACCTTGTGCTCACCAACAGAGAGGGACTGGTGGGCGATGTGACACTTAAGGATAGCCTTGGCTGCAGTGACCACGACACGGTGGAGTTCAAGATCCATGGGGCAGCAAGGAAACTATACAGCAAGCTCTGTGCCCTAGACTTCAGGAAGGCGGACTTCGGCCTCTTCAAGGACCTGATGGGCAAAGTGCCGTGGGAGGTGGCCCTGGAGGGACGAGGGGCCCAGGAAAGTTGGTCCACATTCAAGGAGCACCTCCTCCAAGCTCAGCAGAGGTGCATCCCGATGAAGAACAAGTCGGGCAAAAAGACCAGGAAGCCCGCGTGGATGAGCAAGGAGCTCCTGGACCAACTGAAAATGAAGAGGTTAGCCTATAGAGGGTGGAAGCGGAGACAGATAGCCTGGGAGGAATACAGAGAAGCTGTACGAGTGACCAGGGATCAAGTGAGGAAGGCTGAAGCCCTGAAGGAATTAAATTTGGCAAGGGATATAAAAAGCAATAAGAAAAGCTTCTATAGGTATGTAGGGGACAAAAGGAAGTCCAAGGAGAACGTAGGCCCCCTCCGGAAGGATACTGGTGCTCTGGTTACCCGGGACATAGAGAACGCTGAGTTACTCAATGACTTTTTCGCCTCAGTTTTCACTGATAAAGCCTCTTGTCTTACTGCCCAAGCTGTGGAAAGAACTAGCAGGGACTGTGAGGATGAACCACCGCCCACTGTACTTGAAGAGCAGGTTCGGGAACATCTGAGGAACTTGAAGGTGCACAAGTCCATGGGACCTGATGAGATCCATCCGCGGGTCCTGAAGGAACTGGCGGATGAAGTTGCCAAGCCATTGGCTATTGTATTCGAGAAGTCGTGGCGGTCTGGCGAGGTCCCCGATGACTGGAAGAGAGGGAACATAACCCCCATTTTTAAAAAGGGGAACAAGGAGGACCCGGGCAACTACAGGCCGGTCAGCCTCACCTCTGTGCCTGGCAAGGTCATGGAGCAGATTCTCCTGGGAACCATGCTAAGGCACATGGAGAGCAAGGAGGTGGTGGGTGACAGCCAACATGGCTTCACCAAAGGCAGATCGTGCCTGACCAACTTGGTGGCCTTTTATGATGGGGTGACAGCATCGGTAGACAAGGGTCGACCAATGGATATCATCTACCTGGACTTGTGCAAAGCTTTTGACACTGTCCCGCACGACATTCTTCTCTCTAAACTAGAGAGGCATGGGTTTGATGGATGGACCACTCGGTGGATAAGGAATTGGCTCAATGGCCGCACTCAGAGAGTAGTGGTCAACGGCTCGATGTCCAAGTGGAGACCGGTCACAAGTGGCGTCCCTCAGGGGTCCGTGTTGGGCCCGGCCCTCTTCAACATCTTTGTCGGTGACGTGGACAGTGGCATGGAGTGAACCCTCAGCAAGTTCGCCGATGACACCAAGCTGTGTGGTGCCGTCGACACGCTGGAAGGGAGGGATGCCATCCAGAGGGACCTCGACAGGCTGAAGAGGTGGGCCCGTACCAACCTCATGAAGTTCAACCAGGCCAAATGCAAGGTCCTACATCTGGGTCGTGGCAATCTCAGGCACAAATACAGACTGGGTGGAGAATGGATCGAGAGCAGCCCTGAGGAGAAGGACTTGGGAGTACTAGTGGACGAGAAGCTCAATATGAGCCGGCAATGTGCTCTTGCGGCCCAGAAGGCCAACCGCATCCTGGGCTGCATCAAGAGGAGCGTGGCCAGCAGGTCGAGAGAGGTGATTCTTCCCCTCTACTCTGCCCTTGTGAGACCTCACCTGGAGTACTGCGTCCAGTTCTGGAGCCCCCAACATAAGAAGGACATGGACCAGTTGGAGAGGGTCCAGAGGAGGGCCACGAAGATGATAAGAGGGCTGGAGCACCTTTCCTATGAGGACAGGCTGAAAGAGTTGGGGCTGTTCAGCCTGGAGAAGAGGAGGCTCCGGGGTGACCTTATAGTGGTCTTCCAGTACCTCAAGGGGGCCTACAGGAAAGATGGGGAGAGGCTGTTCAGGAGGGCCTGTTGTGATAGGACAAGGGGTAATGGTTTTAAAATAGAGGGAGGTAGATTCAGGTTGGATATTAGGAAAAAATTTTTTACCATGAGAGTTGTAGAACACTGGTACAGGTTGCCCAGAGAGGTGGTGGATGCTCCATCCCTGGAGATGTTCAAGGCCAGGTTGGACGAGGCCCTGAGCAACCTGATCTAGTTGGAGATATCCCTGTTCCTTGCAGGGGGGTTGGACTAGATGACCTTTGAAGGTCCCTTCCAGCCCTAACCATTCTATGATTCTATGATTTTGAGTCTTAATTAACATTTTAGAAGCATTTTGCAGCTAGTGATATGGAAAAATATTGATTCCTGAATGATTTGTTTGTTTGTTTTAGTGTTTCAGTCATCTGGACTTGCTGTTCTTCAGATTGGAGATCAATTCTTTTTCTAGAGTTGACTTAATGCAAGATAAAAGATTTCTTTTTAAACAGACTTTCCCCAGATTTTAGCTACGCTTTTTTTTAATCATACCATATTTTTAAAATGCAGTGAAAAATCTTTCCACAGTATCCAGTTGTTATTATCCCCTGTAATATTATTGAGACATTCAAACTCTTTTTTTTTTAATTAACTACCTGACAGTTAATACTACTGCCTCAAGTCTAAGATGATGCTAGTGGTCTTGCTGTATGTTTTGAAATACAAGTGATCTGATGTTATTTGCTTCTCTTTCCTCTTGTAGGGATAAAACTTAGCAAAATAATGTAATATTTTGTTAATAATGTAATATTTTGTTAATTTCTACTGATTGCAGAGAACTGGATGAGGGAAACTGATACTGGTATTCAGCTGGTAACAGTAGGTTATTTGTAGGGCTAAGAATTGAAGGGAAAGTTGGAAGCCACTGTGTGTGTTTGAGAAGGATGCCGATGTAGTTTTTACTGTTCTGGTTGAGATAGGCTTTGAATTGATGTAATGGGGCTCTTAGTTAAAAGTTGAAAGATTCTCTTGGATGAGGAAGTTCCTATGTTTGGAAAACCTGACCAAAGCCCTAGAGCCTGTTGGAATACAATCCGTATACAGTCTCAATATTGCTGAAGTTTCAGGCTACATGAGAGGAAACAGGAAAGCCATTTGAATGTACTTTTAATAGTGTTCTGAGGCAGGGAGGAACACCAACAGACTCGAGTGTCTATAATATCATTTTTGTATGCAAAGTAGGTGATGGAGGCCTCAGCTGTAGGGTTGGCTAAAAAAAGTGGGATCCCTGGGTTAAGATGAAGTTGGGGAATACTTGGAAATATGTTGATTTCTGAATGATGCTGTCTGTCAGTCCAGTTTATAATACACTGTTATTGGGTGTTTGAAAGATTTACCCGTTAGGTGGGTGCGCAGTGGTAGGTAGAGGTTGTATGTGTGTTTTGTGAGAGGATGCGTGTCTTGCTTATGCTTCGTTTCATCTAGAACTTCATTTTAATCTGCTCTCCTGTTCATACGTCCCTCTCCTTCTCTCACCTGCCATTTTAGGATACTGTTAAAACGGAGGCGGACTATTTCCTAAGGACTTTGAAAGTAAATTTCGGCTACATCATTAAAGGAATAGGGAATGCAGAGAGATTTTTCTCTAGGTCGTTTGAAGACTTTTGCAGCTGTGCCAGTTTGCCAGCAATAGATGGCTTCTTCCCGAATGACTTGAGTCACAGCAGAATATTCAGTAAAGAGGGTGAATGCTCGTGATGTAGTTGGGGAAAACTGTAATTCTAACGTAATTTTTTTTATAGATACAAAGGGAACTCTTAGTCTACTAAGAGTAGTTTCTACTTTATTCTTTGCAGAACCTGAGTATAGCTTTCATTATATCATATAAGCTAGAATAAAAACATCAGATTTATGCATTGCTCTGAGATACCAATGAATCTATTTAAAGTGTCAGTGAGAAACTAGTGGTTTGTTTAAATTTTGATAGTATGTGATAGCTAGCTACTTGAGTAATTATTACATTCTGGTAGATGTTCTACAGATGCTTAGAAGAGATGGTAAAATTGTTTGAGAAGTCAAGGGGTAAGGCAAACTGGTGGGTTTACATGAAGTGATACAGGGGAGGAAGTAGAGAAATGTTCCAGACTGAAAATTCTGCACTGATGGAAAATACGGTTTGCCTGCTGAACCTTTAATTGGGTCTGGGTAGCTGTCTCCCTTACTGGAACAGTGAGTTTTCAGGAAGTGATTGTGAGCAACTACTTCAGCCGATCTGTTCTGTGCAGATGAAGGATATGCTTGTGGGGGTGAACGTAAATGACCGCATCTCAAGAGCGTAATCACAGGCAATGCCAATGTACTGTTAAGTGTCATAGATCTGATAGGGGAAGAGCTTACTTAAAGGCCAAGTGAAGAAATGAAGGAAACAGTATAATTGGAGAAATAAGAAGATTCTGAAAGAAGGAGATCTCAAAACAAATAAGGGATATGTCGCTTACAGGACAGCATATGGCTGCAACTACTTGTGAGAAAGCAAGAAGGTACAAGGTGGTGTGTAGCCTTTGGGTAACCAGTTTTGTGGAAGGCTGCAGAAATGTTAAAGTGCTGAGATATGGCCCTTAGATGTTAGCATTTTGTAAGTATTTTCTGTACCATTTAGTGTCTGTTAGTAGAAAAATCTATTACTGTGACTAAATGGCTGCCTGCACCATTTTTTGATTAGTGTTTCTATATTGCAATTTGTTTCTTCTTTATTTGTGCAACTCTCCTTATTTTCCTGAGACCTTATGTTCTTCTACCGTTCCATGCCATTTACTGAAATGATCAGTGAAATAATTTGTTGATTCTTAAGTTTTTGAGTCCGTCTGATGCTGCTATAAGATGAATGGCGGTCTGGAGGCTTCAACTTCTCTTTTTACTGTTTCAAACTGTGCTGGCAAACTAAACAAGATATTTGTGCTGATTGTTTATGCAATTGTGAATTGGGTTGCAAGGGTATTTTCACAGCCACAAGAGTACCTTTATGTAATTGAAAACTTGAAAATTAGGATGTGACATACTGGGCCACAAAAAATAACAGCATTCAAGTCTGATGTTTGGAATGATTTACTTTAAAGATGCCAAGCAGGGTGGGAGCAGGTGTGGAAAGCATGTGTATGAGCTATCAACACTGCAAATGATTTAAGAAGAAAACAACCCTTACCTGCTAGCTTGTGAGGGATAAAACCTGCTGACTGTAAAAATCTTAACATTGAATAATCAGTTTTTGGTATCAGACAGCTGGCTGCTTTTGTGTGTGTTTTGATGGGTTTTTTTTGGTGTGGGGTTTTTTTTTTTTCGTCAGTATTGCTATAATAATAATTTTTGCTAGAAATTGTAACCTGTAGAGTAAAATAAATAGTCTCAGGATATTAGACTAATATTTTAAGGTTATATTTGTATTCCAGTAACTTGAACAGGGCCGTGGCATTGACCTAAGGACTGACTTGCAGTAATGCCTACTGTTAAACTGTCAGGATGTCCCTTGAGTAATTTTGGTATGAGCCATCTAGCACTTTCAGGCCATGATGCCCTCAGGTAGCTTAAGAACATCATGAGTGGTTGGAGTGTAGCCTCCTTCTTTCAGCTTATCCTGTAAAAACATTTGAGCTTAACTGTGCTGGCTGGCCTCAGGACTGGAGAACTGTACCTGACTTTAAGTTATCAAAAAAAACCCTGTCATAATTTCCATTGCAGACTTACAAAATACACAGATTGTTTGCTATGGAGAATGTATTGCAGGAAAACATGCAAGTACTTCAGAAATTGGACAAAAGACATGGTAAAGATAAATATGAAATAAATTAAGGTATGAAGATATGGTAAAGAATTTCTGTTCTGCTGATCTCAATTGTATGATGGTTCTGTTGTGCAACTTTTTCCACAAAATTGGGAGAAATAATTTTAAAGAGAATTTGGTCCTTTTAGAGAAGAGGATATTTTGGAACAGTTACCCTTTTTGTATAGCATTTATACAGTGTCCAGTGCTACAGGGTGCTCGTGTTGTGGTTAGGATTGGTAGGTATTGTGCAGACATACCTTGAAGAATGCTGATGAATTAAAGAGAAAGCTTCACACTTCTTGAAGTGAATGTTTAATTACTGGGTATTAGGAGCACACAGTCATTGAGGCAAAATATGTGTCTAACGATGATGATTGTCTTATTTGTCCTAACTCCTGCTTCTGAAGAGGGTGCTTTTTTTTTTTCTAGCTACTTTCAGAAACTAATTCCTGAATTAGATCGTGGATCAGAGCTCTTTGCCAGCATGGTAATTTCTGAGTTTATAGGAAGACTCCGAGTAATCTGAAGTTTACCAAATGTTCATGCCTTGACTCATTAAAAGGGGATAATTTAAACTCTAAAGTAATGACCATAAATTATATAGAATGTACTGAAGAACTTTTTTAGAAATTGCTCATGATTCTTTCACCCATACTTTCCATCATTGAATGATCTTTAGCAAACTTTGAATTTATTTTTTTTTTAAAAAAAAAAAACCAAAATAAAAACAAAACACAAAAACAGCTATTATCTGCTCTTGGAAATGGAGACCACGGAAAGATGCTGGTGTCACATGCTGTCTGGTACTTCTGCCATCTTTGAAACGTGTGAATTCAGTCTCGTCAAGTACAATTAAAAAACAAAAGCTGTTTTGAAGGAAGGCAGTTTTTCACAGAATGCTTTATCCTGTGCTGCTTGGAGAAGAACATTGGTTATTTCTCTTAGAGTTTTCTCCTTAAAAATTCCTGTGGGAACCAAGGATGAAAGATGTTATGTACAACTACACATGGAAATGCAAGGCCAAAAAGCACCATCAGGTGAAGGTAAAATGGACATTTAAATAGCTTAACTTGTATGTTTTACCTGAAACTACACTTACTGCTATAGTAACATAACTGTCTGGTGGCAGTGTGCTGTCATATGTTAACAAGCATTTAACTTGAGACTCTTATTCCTAGCTTTCCCCACCTTGCATTTATAATATGTGTTCTATGTATTTCTTACATTTTACTGATAAAATGTAGTATATTTGAAACATTTTTATTTCTGAATTTGCATAAGTTTAATCTTGTGAAGCTCTAGAAATGCATTAAAAATTTTATTTTTTAAATTTTTACGACTAACATTAGCAGTTCAGACAACCAAAAAACATTAGTGATTTTAAATTTCATTTTCTGACTTGTGAAATAAAATTACTTACAACAAAGAAAATGTTTCTCCAAGAGGGCATAAGCTCTGATGCTCTAAGGCCCGAGGCTTTGTTGAATTCAACACTGCAAATAGGAGTTCCTTCAAACTTGGTGCATCTTTATTATATCCTAGTTTCATGTAGGTGAAGCAAATCACTTCAGCTGTTTGAATTTTTTTAAAAATATGAAGTAGGCAGGCCATATGATCAGTTTAAATTCACTTGTACTTTCAGCGGTATACTTGCATGCTTATGGAAATGAAAATTTATTACGTACTATTGCAGTTTCTTAGGCAGACTTGTTAGATTAATAAGCATCTATTGTTCTGATGGCCTCAGTATATGCTATTGTCTATGTTCTGATTCGTATGTGTTGCTAATGAAACCAGAGATTTCTTTCAAAGGAGGGAAGTGTGATTGCAGTCTATCAATTGCAGAGCTGTTTAAAATCTAAAGCAGCTATCAGCGAAGGTCTCTCTTGTATATTTATAAATGCAAAAAAATTGAAAATCAGTTGTGAAAGGAAAAACAGGGTGGTCATTTTTTTTTTCCATTCCCTTCGTAAAAGCAAGGAAACCAGATCCTACTTTTTGCTCATCTCCTTCCAACATTTTCCCCCTTCAAAACAGATCATCATGTCCTGATGTCCAGTGAAACTGTCATCCTAGGATATGTGTGCTGATAAAGGAAGGGCTATTGATCAGTCTGTTTTCAGACTTCTGTTTTATTGAGCAGCTACTTATCGCCAATGGCTAAGAAAAACTTGAAGGAATTCTAAATACAGTACCCTTTTCCATAAAAATTTGTGTTTTACAGTGCACAGTCTATATTCTCTATCTCATGCTTCTCCATAATAACAGGATTATTTGCAGTTCACTTTAATGTACTCATACTGTTGGGGAAAAATAAGAATGTCTTCAGTGATGCAAATTCATCTGTGTGTGTTTCATTCCCTGTCTGTGCCCTCTTTTTGTTTTGAAATATGGTTTGTTTAAGAATTGGTTATCACCAAGCCTAGTACAACTTCCCATCCATTTCTGCTTTGAGGATTGAGGGGAACAGAGGAGGAGCTGCTGAGATATCATTCATATTTCTCTCCAAATTAGATCAGGAAGAAAGGGAACCTAGTTGTCTTTATTATCAACGTAACCTTTGCTTGTATAGAATTAAAAATTTTCTTGGACATAACTATCAGTTCCAGTGGAAAACCAACAGGAGTGGGGCAAACAAAAGGAATGACAGCCGTCTTTTGTTTGTTAGTGTGAACTATTTTTGGTGTAGAGCAGATGGGTGAGATGCAGAAAGGTATTTTACTTTTGTGCTGCCGTTTCTGTAGGATTAACCTTAAGCGTGTAAGAACTACTTTTACCTTTTCCTGCCAAATGGGATAATACCACCCTGTTGATCAGACCAATGATTGGTTTATCTGTGCCAGTATCATGACTCCTGCAGCAGCAACAGGAGATCCTAAATAGTACAGTGTAGGCAGGTTTATAGACAGGTCTCTAATCCCTTTTTGAACCAGTTGGGACTGCCTTCTGCCACAAACTTTTGTAACGTCAGTTTTCAGTTTGAGACTCACCGGCCAAACTCTCACCCTTTCTTTTGAAACTTGCCTTGTACTGTTACAGTGAGTGCCACTTAATTCTAAGATTGCAAGATTTGGCCTGTAATAGCAGTTCATTCACCTTGCCACTGCTTTTCTGTTTCTGTAAACTTAGGTCATGTTCTTCCCAAGGTGTTTTCCTTCCAAATGAAATAGTCCTAACCTGTTGCAGATCTAGGACGACAGTTGTTCTATCATCTTCATTTATGTTGCCCTTCTCCAATTCTGCTATGTCCTTCTTTAGATGCAAACCCTAGAATTGCACTCTCCATTTGAGATATGGGCATATAGTTTTTATGGGGCTGTGAAACAATCCTTTCTATTTTATTATCAGTGCCCTTGTAAGGATGCTCAATATTTTGCTGGCTTCTGTAGCTACTGCTGCACTTTAGATTTAGAGAACTGTCAGTGTTGACACAAAAAGCTTTTTTCTGAGTTGTAACTACCAGTTCTGAGTGCAGCATCATGTTGGGATGGCTTAAATTATTTTTCTCTTCATGCATAACTAACTTTTGTATACGGAGAAGCTCATCTGCTTTTTTGACCACCAGGTTTTCTGGAGTCCTTCAGTTGTTCTTGCCTTTGGCGTGGTGTGGAATTACCTGAAAACGTCAGCTCCTGTGAGACTAGGAGTTGACGCTGTGACACAAGCAATGCTACTTGGGGAGCTCACGGTGGAATGCCTCTTCCATTTTTAACTTTAGCCTTTCAGATAAATTCTTGTGTTAAATCCATAGGATAAAGCTAGATTAATTCCTCATACTAAGAAGAGAAAAAATGAAATTTAAAAGCAAAATCTCTATCAAGTGTAACTATATTGAGGTTTTGGAGTTTTTTTGAAGCCAGGTTGTTACCATTGCGACAAAAATATTCTATCGGTGAAGTGAGTGACTAAGGAAAGCAGCACGCTGAAAGTTGATTAAACACCTTTCCCAGACCATTTTGAAATTAAATACTTCAAAAATAATTTTATATGTTGCTTGTCTTCCATATTTGTGCTTGCCCCTGCTTCTCTTAAGAATTGAATTTCTTATTCAAATCCATTGAAACACGTCGAAACCGATTTATCTCCCTAGCGCAAATGTGTTTTTCAACTCCTACAAAACCGGGTTCTGCACTTCCATTACGTGTAGGGACATAGGAAGCCACCAGAGGGCAAACACAGGGTGAAGAGAGAAGGCTACTCTGCACCTCCACATGCTCAGACAGGTGCGTTGAAACATGCATCTTGTTTTTTTGTTTTCTTTTTTCCCAACAAGATAGTGCCACTGTGCAGCAGTTACGAAGGCTCAATATAAATAGCTTGGGTTTGTAGATCCAGAGCACAGAGACATACAAATACAAAACAGCTGTGTAAATTTTGATGAACAGGAAAATAAAGTTTGCATTTTAAATCCATTAATTTAAAACATCAAATCTGCTGTGAGTTATGACTATCTGGTGCAGTGCACTTATCACACAGTAAACTTATGTGTTAAAAAAACTACCTGCAGAGAAAATTCATCAGTAAGGGTATTGGAAATAATGCTACTGGTGATTCCTTTCAACTCCTTAGCATTGAAGACAGCAGGTGACACTGACTTCACTGGTTTCACTTTCCTTTGCTGTAGTGAAAATACTCCATGTAGGGAAATCGTTGGTACAGCCATGTGATATGCTGCAGTTATTAAAATGGAGAGAGAAGTCGAATGCATCTCTCTAATTATCCCCCAATGCTCTTCTCAGCAGTAGTGGCAGGATGTACAGAAGAAAGTTTATTCCTGTAGTTGGAAGGAAGAAATAAATGGGCTTGGTATTCTCTGAATGTTTTTTGTAGTGTGTACCTGTTGTTGTTCTAGGAATTCTAAGTATTTTATGTAATTTGTAGTGTTCCTTTACAAATACTCTTCAATAAGGTTTTAACTGAAATTATTGACTATCTGGTCCGTATGATGGAAAACTACTACAGAAATGGTGAATGGCTTGAGAAATTGTCCTGTGTTAATTGCTGTTCAGATTTGAAGGCCTCTGTGCATAGATGTATATTGAGATCAGTCCGAATGACAGGTAACACAGCTGTATTATTTTAGTCTCTGTTATAATCTTATTCATATGTAAGCCCGCTGTAGGAGTCAAGCTCCGTAGTGTCTCAGCCAGTGTGTAAGAGCAGGTACATAAGGAAAAGTGTAAGAACTGGGGGAGCTTATATAACATAAATAACTTGAAACACAGATGCTTGTTATCCCTTGATTTAGGATTTCATCTTTATTTGACAACCATTATCAGGATAATTGTAACATTCATGCTACGCAGCAAAATAGAACTAATGTCAGAAAGAAGAGGGAGGAGAGAAAATAACTGAAATCGGAAGTATTAAAGCATGGGCATGATATTGAAAAGAGTGCTTCTAAAATACAGAAAGTGGATAAAATGCTTCTGAATTAGGACTGTCACAGGAAGAGAGTCTGTTGAGTTGTCAGGCTACTCTATCCTTCAGTATTAGAAGGTTTCATTGTCGTCCCCCCCCCCCCCTTTTTTTTTTTTTTTTAAAGCTTAGAAGAAGAAAAACAGTTTTCCAATTTGAAATAGCTTTTTAACTCAAAATTTTCAAATATTTAACTGAACTGGTATAATAAACTGAAAGAAAACGTGTTCTTTCTCCATCTCCAGTCAATGCTATTGTTGCAGTAAATAACATTTCACAGATGCACGTTAGGTCTTACAGTATGTGTTTAGGCCTTCTTGTCCAACTAACATGTTAAATAAGTGAAATTTAGAAGCTTGCTTTTCTCTGATTTGTTTTAGACTTCAGAATTATTCCCAAATCATGCAAGTGAAACCACGTATACTGTGCAAGTTCCTTCCAGTATATGTTAAGATGTTTTGTGATTTCACCTTTTTTGCATTCCATTTTCTGTGGCCTTCTTTCTACCATGGGAAGATAGCCTGCTTTAGCTTCCCCATATCCCATCTTTCTTGGAAAACTGGAGAGGCTGAAGGAGAGTCTCTTGCTTGATAGACTCTTAAAAGAATGATAATTTTTTTTTCCTTTTTCTCCTCCTGCTGATTTTCATGAACACAATTCAAGTTTCAGCCATATTTTAAATATTTAGCTAAGCGATAATACTTCGATAAGGTAGCAAATCTAGAGTTCCATTTACTTATCTGATGACACTAAATCTGTAGTGTATTCTATCCTCTACAGTGCTTATGTGAAAACGTGTTAAAATGTTTCGAAGGCTGTTCTAATTCGAGCTTTTCTCCATAATTTTTAGATAGATAGTTTGCAACCTTAATTCTCTTAACTTGAGTGTTTTTTTAAAAGGAAACTGTGATTATATTAACTTCATGTGTCATCAAGCAAGCATCAACATTTCGGACCATTAGACATAAAACTTAAGAACCATTGCAGACATTTTTGCTACTGTAGCTACTGGAGTGACAGATAGCTACAGGGAATATGGTAATTTGAGGTTAATGTCTATGTGCTTTTTCTGGCATTGCAAAGACTATTTTGCAGCTCAACATTGTTTTATGATGTCCATTGTTGAGTGTATGTGCCAACTAGTAGACTAACGGCACTCCTCTACTGTTTAAGAATTATGGGATAATTCAGGTTGCAAGGAATGTCAGAGGGTTTTAAGGGATGTTGAACTAGAGTTCAGCCTCCTACCCTGAAGCAGAATCAGCAGTGACATCAGACCAGGTTTCTCAGGGCCTTGCATGATTTTTTTTCTTACGCTTAAGTGGAATTTTCCTTTATTTCAATTTGTGCCCGTTGCCTCTTACCCTGTTATTGGGTGCTACTGAGAGAGTTTAACTCAGTCTTCTTGAGTTCCTTATCATTATTTATTCACATGAATAAGACTCACCTTGTGCTTTCTCTTTTTGAGTCTCCAATCCTATCATCATCTCTGTGGCCCATATCTGCACTTGCTCCAGTATGTCCATGTTTCTTTTGTACTGAGGAGCCCAGAACTGAATGCAGTACTCTGTATGTGGTCTGCCCAGGACTGAGTAGAGGGGAAGGATCATATCCCTTGACCTGCTGCTGATAATCTGTTTAGTGCAGCACAGGAGACTGTTTGCTTTCTTTGGCATAAGTGCGCAGCTGGCTCATGTTCAGATTGTCACCAAGACCTGCAGGGCCTTTTCTGCAGAGCTGTTCTCCAGCTGATCAGCCCACAATGTGTACTGGAGCATGGGGTTATTCTTCCCCAGGTGCAAGGTCTTGTGCTTCACTTTGTTGAACTCCATGAGGTTCCTATTGGTCCATTTCTCTAGCCTTTGGGTTCCCTGAGGTCATCAGTGAAGATGACAAACAGTATTGGCCCCACTGTCAGCCTCCGGGATACACCAGTAGTGACTGGCCTCCAGACGGATTTCATGCCAGTGATCACAACCCCTTAAGAATGGCAGTTCAGCCACTTTTCAACTCACATCATCCACTTGTACTTCATCAGCTTTTCTGTGAGGATGTTATTGGGGACTGTAATAAAGGCTTGTTAAAGTAAAGAAAAACAACATCAACTACTCTCCCTATGTTTACCAAGCCTCTATTTTGAATTTAATTTTCATTGCAGAACGCAATCATATTTTTCAGGCATGATGTCTGCTTAAATCTGTACTGAGTACTCCCAGTCACCTTATGTTTGGAAATGTTTTCCAGGTTCACTTAATCTGTCACCTTCCTAGGTACTGAGGGGAGGCTGATTAGCATGTAGATCCTCCTTCTTGCCCATCTTAAAGATAGGAATGATATTTACTCAGGAACCTCTCCCCATCACCATGACCTTTTAAAGATAATTGAAAGTGGCCTTGTAATTATATTAGCCAACTTCCTCTGCTCTTGTGGATGCATCCACTCAGGTTCCATTTGTTAAGTATTCCTTAACCTGTTGCTTCTCCACGAAGAGTCCTTATTGCTCCAGACTTTCCCACTAGTCTTGGGCACCTGGGATCCCTGGATCCTGAGGATAGTAAAAACCAGGGTGAAGAAAACATTCAGTACTTTAGACTTTCCTGTGTTCTCTGTCATCAGGTTCCCTGCCCCATTCAGCAGTGGGCCCACATTTTCTCAAGTCTTCCTTTTGCTACTGATACATCCGTAGAAGCCCTTCTTGTTGACTTTTGTCTCTTGCCAGATTCAACTCTAGATGAGCTTTGTCTTCCTCACCACATTCTTGGGAGGGATACAGAAACAATATCTCACTACACAAGTCACCTATCCCTCTTTTCATCTCTTGTATGCTTTCTTATGTTTGGATTTAGTTAGGAACTCCTTGTTCACCTATGCAAGCCTCCTGATGCTTCTGTTTCGCTTCCTACTCATCTAATTGTTTGTAATTTTCTTCCATGAATTACTTGTGCTTGATGTGTGAGCACATCTCAAAGTTAGCTACCCAAATTGGTCGGATAGTGGGAAGGTATAAGCAGATTATGGCTCTGAGATCTAAGCTCTGAATGACAAGTTACTGCTAGAAGGTTTGTGTGTGTCAATAGTGGCCACACATCTGAGTTTCTATTGAGGGAAAGTACCAAGTGGAGACTATGAAAGCTTGGTATAAGGGGTAGTGAGCATACCTTTTCAAGTCAAGCTAGTGGTTAGAACTTGGTCTAGCAAGCTTGAAGCAGCCACATAAACTGCTCATGTTGGATGTAATGACGTTCATCCTGTTTGAAGTAGATTTCCATGAACTGTCAAGTCATTATATTTGTCTTTGAAACTCCTGTGGAGTAGAATGGGAATACTAAAGGTTGTTTAGATAGACTATTGAATAGACAACTGTCTAGTAAGGGGAAATAAGTGGTTTGCAGTTACCATTAACTTGTTAAGGAGTATAGTGTTTTAATACCTCATGAAACATCCAGTGCTGCTGAGCAGCTTTTATGGTGTTGCAGCCAAATTCTGCCTGAAGAGCAAAGTTCAACTCATCAATGTAGCGATGGTTGCAGTTCTTCACTTGGGCTGTCCCTATACAGCAAAGTTCCAAAAATTCAGTCAGTAAATTTTGGCCTCCCTCAAACGGATGTATATCTGCAGAGCATATCCCCAAAAAAGGTATGTACTGGAACAGTGTCTCAAATCGCCTTTGGATGATAGCATAAGAAACGTGAGACTAGAAAGTGCAATTTGTGCCTTCTCCAGTTTTTCAGCCTGCTGACTGCCTGTTTTCCATGAGTTTGATCTTCTATTTCCGTACAACATGGTGGGTTTCCCCGTCTCTCCGTGTCATACCCCATGCCTTCGCACACTCTTAGGTCGTTCTCTCTGTGTTACTGTCCAGCATGTGAGATTTTTTAAACCCTCCTTGGACATCTGTATATACAGTGCAAACAGAAGTGCCTGTTGTCTGGAGATCTAAGCGGTATCTGTGTTGTATTGGTATGCAGTAAATGTGAATTTGTGATCACCTGTGATCTGCCTGCTAACAAGACGGCTGCTCTTTATGCAGAATGTTCCACAGATTGGAGTAATGAGACAACAGCTAAGTATGGAAGATGTCCTGTGTGTGAATGTCTGGACTGTTGCATGTCACTGTTTTTCTACTAATCATTTCTACTTTCTGCTCCACTTGAAAGCGTGCTTTTATTAGGATACAGAGTAAGCTGCTGTGTTATGTTTCTGCCCAGTTTCCATGTATTTTTCAAAAATCAAAGGCTGTCTTTCGGTAGCTAAAAAGTGCATCTAGATGATGGAAGGAAAAATTAAACTGCCTACAACTCTTTATTCCTATAGATATCTCACCCCATGTATTTCAGAAAGATGTAAAATGAAAGACTACAAAGGCTTTTAGCACAAAAGATGAAGTTCTTAACCCAGAAATAGAATAGTGTGTTGGTTTTTTTGCTCCTCTTTTTCCTGTTAAACCATATTCTATTTATTCAATGTGTCCTTATCTTTCTATGAATTGACTAAAAAAGCTGCAAGGTTGTTCTTTTAAAAAAAGATGCACACTTGAATCATCTGGGTTTTATTTTTTCATTTTATTAAACTAGGAGAGTGATATTTACATTGATTAATAAGGAAGAGTGATAACTCTGTCTGTCAATGGAAAGGAGGCGGCTCTGAACACTATCTGCCTGTTCCTGTCGTACCGAGAGCATTAATGGGCACCAGCTGGGCTGTAGCTATAGCAGCTTCACCACTTCAGCCTTGCACAGCAAGAGCTGCTGTGGCAACGCTGCAGAAGGGCCTCCTGCGCAGATTTAGGAAGCGTACACTTCAGTTGTTGTTCCCTGGGCAACAGAATAACTGCAGCCAGCTGGCTTTGCACCACCTGAGCTGATCAAAGAGCAAACCCTGTCAGGCACTGATACTTGAGCTCCTCCAGCTTCAGTGTGTTTGTCTGCAGGCAGTGATGTAGGAATCATTGTCATTCGGGTTTCAAGGTTAAACACAGGGGAATGAAGCAGAATGACAGCAGAAAGTAAAATGGAAACATCATTCCTGTAGGTACTACCATCTGATGTGTATAGCTATTGATTATAGAAAATTAACTTTAAAATACTGAATTACTAATGTACATATAAAATGTGTTTTGAAATGATTCAAAAAAGGGAACAGGAAACTAGCAATAACTAGCTTGAATACATCCTTTTAGGAGAAGGAAAAACAATCAAAGGCGACTTACCGTGTGTGTTTAGTTAAGAAAGACCGTAAACAGTGATTGAACATAAAGATTTGAATGCTTTGTAAAATGATATAATTGGTAAGACTGAGCAGGGCTGGAGCTGGTCTGCTTTCGGTGACTGCTGTAAGCTGCTGACAGGTGAAGACTGTAGTTGTTATACATGTCAGAGCATGCTTCAGTGGCATGGTGGGTTTTGTTCGACAAGTGACACCAGAAGAATGAAGGTAGATGATTGAACAGCAGTGAACTGTAGTGTTGACTGATGCAGACCTCTATAATTGGGATCAAAATCCACTTCAGTCTGTTGGGTAGGGGGGTGGGAGGAGCGAGTGGTAGTATTTCTTGTATCTCCATTTCACTATTCTTACACTTTTCCCTTTACATTATGGCAACACCTACTTAATGCTTTGTTGAAGAGTTGTTGTGTTGGAGATTTTTCTTTTTTTGGGGGGGGGGGGGGTGTCAGCTTCTTAAAATCCTGTTTTAAACTTTGTTGTCAAGTAGTAAAGATGGATACTGGTTTTAATCAATCCTCTTAAAATAAGCTGCTTCTCTATTTTCCGTGATGTCTCTATTTACTGCCTGTAAAAGATACCAGCTTCACTTTTGAAAAAAATACTCCAGTGGGTGAACTGGTGGCAGGCAGAACATGGATAAGTGATAGTACTTATTGATTTTTATCAAGTTTTGGGTGTGCCTCAAGCCACACCTGAAAGAGGAAGGCAAACGGAACTGGTGGTTTTACGCACTGAAACCTCTTCTTGGCTGAAACTGTAGAGTATTGATTAGTATCCCCACTTCTGATGAGGATTTGTTTTTATATTCAATATATTTTTTTCCTATTTCATATTTGTTTTAGTAATATTTCATAGAATCATAGAATGGTTAGGGTTGGAAGGGACCTCAAAGATCATCTAGTTCCAGCCCCCCTGCCATGGGCAGGGAAATCCTCCACTACACCAGGTTGCCTGAATATTTACCTGCTGAAAGTGTCTCCAAAGTAGTTTCAGGTGTTTTTTTTCTTTTTTTTTTGTTAGAACTCAAACCATCAAGCTTTTAAGTAGGATAGTTTTTTTTCCAGCTTTTTTACAAAAAATGTATTTGAGGAGGGAGAGTTTCAGTAAAGGGATTCAGTGTGAGAAAACAATGAAATTACTGGATTGTTTTCAACTGGAAATTCACTTACAGCTCCAGCATAACAAGTGTGGCTTTTTGTTCTCAATAATATAAAAACTAACAGAGGTCTAAGTGAGAGAACTTACTCTCTACAGTGACAAACAAGACTGTATCTCTTTCTTGCACTTCTATTCTGATTTATTGCATCAGTCACACAGATATCAATTGATTTCTTAGTATGTTTACTGGGATTACGTGTTATGTCCTTTTTAAAGCTGTTATTTATTAAAGAGAATAAACTGTATCTTTCAAGAAGTCTCTATAAACAGATTTTTATGACACCTGATATTCAGTTGAATTCTTTGTATTTTTGCAGTCCATGGCATTTTCTGAAAGAATCTTTATAATAATTCTGAATGACTTAAAATTTTAGGTTCTCTCTAAATCTGGAGACATGACAAAGCTCACTTCTTTCATTATGTAAGTCTTCAACTGTAGGAATTGCTGAAGCAAAACCAAGGTTTGTGTGAAGCGCGTAGACAATCCCTTCTAGCTTAAAAATCTGTGAATTCATAAAAAACTGTAATTTTCCACGAGGGCAGGAATTACTTTGTGTCTTGAGCAAATGCATTGCATCTGGAATCAGCAGTCTGTTCTTATATCCACATTTTTCCTTTTGCATCTTGGCCAGAAATGTTTGTGTAGTTGTTAAGCAATGTCTGCTGGCTACTGTGTTCTGGCAGCAACGGTACAGTTAGTTCATTTGTTGTGTGTGATATATGTCTGTAAAGGAGTAATGAGGACTTGTAGTTAACGTTACATATGTGTGTGTTTTCAAACTCTCATTAATAACTTCCAGTTATGTTTACCTTTCAGACAGATCTCTTTTTTTCTCTAGGCTTATTTCTTTCTCAAAGGTTATTACTTTAAGTTGGACCAACCCTCTAAGGGGAACAGTGTTTGGAGGAAAATAGAAGATAAACAGGATGCTTCACCTGTCTACAAATTTCACTTTTTTTTTTTCCTGTGTTGAAACAGCTGGTAGTGGGAAAGCTGAAAATTGTCATGGAAATAGCCCTCATTGAGAAGTCCTTTTGAGTGCTGCAGTGAAAATTGGTATCGATTTGACCAATTTGTGACCCTTTGCAAATTGCACGCTCTGCATGCAGAGAGTTTTCTCACTTGCTCAACTTGTAAAGGAGGCATCTGAAGGTGGTCTTCTGCTCTGTAGCTGTGGTTATCTCTCTTAGGCTTTAGCTGAACTCACCAAGGTTTGTTTCCTGCGATTGGTTACTGTGCCCTCAGAGCTGCAATCATCACATGTAGCTAATTCCTAACTCACTGCTGGCAAGATGTGGGATTATGCACTTATTCCTTGAATTCTCGTTTTCTTGTTTTTAAGCTTGAATCATTTCAACAGAAACAAGTAGAAGAAACTGTATGTATAGGCAGTCTGACGGATCTGTGAGTATGGTATCCTCTGCCCAGAAGATAGTACTGATGAACTTAGGGAAACAGTGCTTAACAGGGGGTTTTTGCAGTTGGAACAGTAAATCTAACTCTGTTTCCACATATGTAAACAGCTTTAGGAAAGGTGCAGGGACATTACTTAGACACTATGTGTTTTGCTTGTTGTTCTTTCTGTAAGTGATGATGCAAATTATTGTGTAAAATATTACACTCGTATTGGTCTCTTCGCAGTTTTAAGAAATAACAGGAGAAGTGATAGAAAAGAACATTGTCATTTTGTATGTATATGTGCAGTAGGGTCACATGAATCTAGTAAAAGAAGGAAAAACCTGAAGTTTCTGTTTGGCTTTAAGTATTCTAGGTAAGCAATGACGCTACAGAGGCAGTAGTGAAATTATTAAGTAATAGTAGGCTTGTAAATTTTAAATGATCGCTTGGGAAATAAGGCTGCTTGGGTAGCTCCACAAATGCTATGTTCAGCTAGCAAGCTTGTCATACAGCCATGAGAAGCTTCTTGTGGGCCTTGGATTTCTGTGCAATGGCAGTTGTCTGATGTCTATGGCTTCCTGTAGGTTTGTTGCTAGCACTTATTTGATTAAGAGGAATCACAACCCACAAAAAAGTTCCACTTCATCTGTTGTGACACTTTCACTCAGCATTAGCATTTGCCCTCTCTTTTAGCAGGGAGAAATGGTATCTCTTAAAAAAAATTCCTTACGTAAAGAGAAATTAAGCCTTGCTTAAGACCAGCCATATCTAAAACTACTTTTACAGGAGGCTGTGACAATTCCATTTTGGTTTCACTCATCTGGGAACTAATAAAGTGTCAGAACTGTAGATGAGTACATAAAAAGCTTAAGGAGAAATTAATAGCGCTCTGAATCAAGTCTCTCTGCTCTACGTGTTTCAGCTATGTATCTAATTCTAGAATTTGTCCGAGTTTAAAGTCCAGAATCTGAAGATTTCTGATGAACATACAGTTACTCATGGTGTCTGGTCGTTCAACAGCCTAAAAGCTGTCTGTCATTTTCCGTGAGGATCTTCCAACCTGGCTGAAGAGGATAATGTCTGTGCTGAGTGTTGAGGGGTTTTGTGTGTGTTGGCTTTTAGTATTGTCTCTTTCTGATGCACAATGAATTTTATCCTTCACCACCAGTCCTGATGAAGCAGAACAGGCATGGAACGGCACAGAATTCTCCATGTGAAATTCTGCGCCAGCCTGTACTTCAGAGCCTTTTACTGTTATGGTTGGTTGCAGGAATATCTGTTATAAGAGATAATGGAGGTAATCAGCTTGTTTTATACATGTATGATGGTAATGTGAGAAGAAACTTTTACTAAATACCAAAGTGTAATTAATGTAGCCATGAGAACGAAGTAAAATTTTTCTATTTATAGCAAAGAGAAGTGACAACCTTTTTTAATGTTAATTAAAAATATCTGGTTTTAATTTATATTTCTGTGAACATGGACAGAAGAAAATAAAAAATTTGGTATATAAATGGAATTAGTTGTTATTTGAGAAAGAACAAATTACTACTATGCAGTTGGGATCCCTAGTAAGTTTAATAGGTATCCTTAATTTAAGAATTGCATTTTAAAGATATGTGCTAATATACAAGACTTAAAAGTGATTATTTTTATGATCCAAATTGAATATTAAAAGTAATTATTGCTTAATACACTACATAAAACCTGCCATTAATACAGAAATCTACTGTGGATAAATTAGACTTCAAAAAGATGAACTTCTCTTGTGTTCTGGAAGAGCAAATGGCATTTGATATATGTCTTATCAGAACAGCCATACTTCTTTCCAGAGAGAACACTATACTCTGGGCTTCAAGGGATGACACAAATAGGTCTGCAAAATGTGGAAATCTGACAAACTTGTTTTCACTAATCAAACAAATCTCTTCTGCCTGGAGTGTCAAGGTACACTTCTGTCATGCTCCTTAACAGCATCTGTAATAATAATTTGAAAACAAACATAAAATCTTTGTAGAATTGCAGCACATATTAAAAAATTCAAGCAGACTCATTTCAGTCATGGCTTTTGACAATTTTCAAAGCACCAAAGTGTTATAGGAACCTGAGTCATATCAAGTGGGCTGCATCAAAAGAAGCGTGACCAGCAGGTTGGGGAAGTGATTCCGCCCCTCTACTCAGCTCTCCTGAGACCTTTCTGGAGTACTGTGTTCAGCTCTGGGGCCCCCAACAGAAGAACATGGACCTGTTAGAGTGGGTCCAGAGGAGGGCCACGAAGGTGATCCGAGGGCTGGAGCCTCCTCTCCTATGAAGACAGACTGAGAGTTGGGTCTGTTCAGCCTGGAGAAGAGAAGGCTCTGGGGAGACCTTCTAGCAGCTTCCCAGTATCTTAAGGGGGCCTACAGGAAAGCTGGGGAGGGACTTTTTACAAAGACGTGTAGTGATAGGACAAGGGGCAATGGATTTAAACTGAAAGAGGGTAGATTTAGATGAGATGTAAGGAAGCTCTTCGCTCTGAGGGTGGTGAGGCACTGGAACAGGCTGTCCAGAGGAGCTGTGGATGCCCCATCCCTGGAAGTGTTCAAGGCCAGGTTGGCTGAGACTTTGAGAAACCTGGTGTAGTGGAAGGTGTCCCTGCCCATGGCAGGGGGGTTGAAACTAGATGATCTTTGAGGTACCTTCCAACCTAAACCGTTCTATGATTCTATTATAATTATAATCCACCAGAAACTTTTTTGTGGTGTTCTTTGTACTGAGTATTGAGGCGAAACATTTGATACATCTCATCTTTTCAAACTGTATTGCTCCTTCAGTTTAGATTATTTATTATTTCTATGGCATGTAATGCACATTGTGCATTGATTTGATCTTTGCTAAAGAAAGGTAGCTATCTGCTGTTGCTTCCTCCTCTTCGTTCGGTGCCACATGGATTTAGAGTAAAGGGTTTGCTCAAATGATTTAGAATCATAGAATCATTTGGAAATAGCTGTTTAGTTAGCATGCACTACAGTTAGTAAAGGCTTAATTAAGTGTTAATAAATAACAGATTATACATTGCCTTAGCTGTATGAACTCTTCATACTGTATTCAGCTTGTATACAGATGTCAGATTACTGAGTGGAACACTTACATGCATCATACGTATATTTTATATTTAATAAGCCCTATGAAATAGCCAGTGCTTTGTGTTCTGAATTCTGTGTTTGAATTCACAGCCCTCCTCCTTCCTCTCTTTTCTTCTCACAGAAATGGCCGTTTTCTCTTACTGGTTTGACATAACTACTGATGTTTGTCATGTGCCTACTTCTAAAACATGTCTGCATTCTTGCATTTTGGGTTTATTTAGTATGTATCACTACGTATCAATTGCTTTTTGTCCTATTAGCTGTTGTTTGGGTGCCCTTTTTTGTATATAGAGTATCCAAATTGGTGACCTTTATAATGGAGACTTTTTTTCTCCCGTTTACTTTCCCCTGTTACTTTAGCCTAGAAGGCCTTTTTCAGATTTACCATCCTTCCTCTTGAAAACATTCTCATTACAATTTTTCCTGTTTTCCTTCCCACTGATACAAGCTGATCATGTCTGCTCATGGCTCTAATCAGGCACTCTGCACTAAAATCAACAAAACTGTACTTGGAGGCAGAACTGTGAGAAAGAAGCATGCAAAATGACCTCAGAACAGAAAACATGTCATTCATTGCTTCTTGTCCCCTGGACTTCTCATTTAACGCATCCTCCAGCAGGTAGTTGCTCCACCTGCTTTTGCCTAATGTCACTGTGGCTGACTTCTCTGTTCCTCCTGTAGTGGATCATACTGACTTACTCATCTTCTGTGAACCCTGGACCAGTGGCTGGAACAACATGAACATATGCAGTGCTGCTCTGGTCTTCTCCCAGTCTGCACTGCTACAAATTGCTATATTGGGCGATGAGCAAAGCCATATGCGTATAGACCATATGGTATTTTCTCCTCAGTCTACAGTTGGCTTGTTCATCATACGTTGTAATATTTTGCTATGTGCATGTAGGTTCAGTTTGTCTTTTTAAACCTGTCTTTATTTCCTAGAATTAGAGGAGTGGAAAACTTAATTTTGCAATAAGCAGTTATTGATAGTAAAAGATAGGACAGAATGCTATACATTAAACTTAAGATAGCCCTTGAAAGGGAAATGTTAAAATGATTGCTCAATTCCTTAACAGTAAGAATTTAGACATGTAACTTGTGGGTCATTTTCATTAACATCAGTATGGGACTGAAGCTTGGAAAACTTGCCTCCCAAAGAGTTATGTTTTCCTGAGCCCTGAATTTTGCCTCTAAACAGAGAGAAGCGCATTAAATGTGTGCTAATTATGAGTTTTGCAGCAACTTGACTGTTAACTTGAGGTCTGTGTCTGTATTCATCTTGGTATAATATTTTTAAATATTTTAAACAGCAGATGCGCATTGCTTATAGATTTATGTAAATGTTGATGCACTGTATACAAAATATGTCTCCCATACAATGATCTGTTGACATTATTCTCTGTTGCTTAGCTTCAGACAGTAAAGTCATGACATGTGCTGCTGTTTGGAGGATGCCGAAGGAATTGGAATCAGGCAGTCATGAATCCCCTGATGATTCATCAAGCAACGCTCAAACCCTGGAGCTACTCTGTCACCTTGACAACACAGCCCATGGCAATATGGCCTGGTAGGATTCTGCATATTTTATACTCCTAGAAAAAGCCTAAAGGATAGACCTGTGCTGTTAGTTTTGTGCAGATTTATATTGTAGAAGCTATGCTATACGCTTTAAAACTATTCCATCTTTAAAAAAAAAAAAACAGGTCCAAATTGGATTTTTAGTCCCAGATGTTTCGTAGATTAAAAACATTTATTATAGTCCTGCAAACACATATGGAGTAACAGCCTGTGTACTGTTTTAATGTCTTTCTCCCCACCTGCCCCCATCTAAAACCTTTGTTGCACAAAGGTATAATGCTTAGCATTTCAATCTTTTTATGGAATGTAAATTCAATACTGCACTTCAGTCTTTGTTTTTCAGTCTTCAGTCAACCGATTTGACATAAGTGCAAGTAATTTATTGTTTGTTAAGGATAAGGATTCATTATATTATATGCTGCCTGTTTAACTACTCTCTTGTGTTGCCTGAGAAAAGACAAGGAGAGCTGCAGTACCGCAGAGGTATTACAAAGGCTTTTTTTCCCTTTCCTTTCTGTTACTTAAAAGAATGTTAAATTTATCCATTGTGTATTTGCAAGTCTTTTGCTTTATGGGTCTGCGTATGACGTGTTCCCACTGCTTCTTGAACAGATGCAAGGCAAAGAAATGTTGATACACTTAGTTCATATTTTACCAATGACAGTAGTGTTTGACATAATTTTGGGACCATCTAGCCATCTTCCACTGGTGGGAAAAGTTGAAACCGTAAGAATATGATCGGCTGTAGTCCTAGGAATGTCTGTCTGTCAGAGCGAATACAGAGTAGGTGGTGATGATGCAACTTGCGTGGTCTCTTTCAAAATTCAGAGAATTTTAAGAAAAAAAATGTGGAATAACACAGCAGATCTTTGTAAATGAAATGTGACATCTTTGAACTGAAACCAAACAAGAATAATGCAACATCAATGTCAGATATTGCTGTAAGAGTCTTACATAAGAGTGGAAAGATCATCTTCAGTTTCTATATTCAGACACCTGCTGTGTAAGGTATCCATCATAATCTCATTATACTTAAGTGTGTTTTAGTAGGAGTAATTTTAAATTATATCAAAAGAGAACAATACTTAAAATCAGTCTCAGTTCCTTTTTAAAATCTGACTGCATAAGAATTTCTATTCATTAGCTATCTAGTAAAAAGTAGAGTTTAGAAGTGATAGTTAATTCAGTTGATTTTAAATCATGTAATACACTGTATCGTGTTAAGCATCTATTTCTAGCACTGATTTCTAGTTTGAGCCTTGTGATTAAATTTCAACTGAAAAAAAATGTAAATAGAAGGTAATATTTATTAGTCATTCGTGGACAAGATTGGGTATATAATTGTATTGAAAAGTGTGTTGTCTAGGCTACTCTTTTCTAAAATGTTAGCTCCCTGAATGTTAAATTTCTTTATGGTAGCATCTTTTAATTCTTTGCTACTCATTTTCATATAAATACTTCCCTTTAACTCCTTGATGATGTTAAGCAATTCCCTTTTTATTGTTGAAACTTTTTGATATTTAGTTTCCAATATAGTTGAGAATATTTTTTGTTTATGTTAACCTTCACCTTTTACCTCTTAAGATTTCTACTTTTTGTCTTTGAATTTTCCATAATCTCTTTCTAGCTGATGCTGGGATGCCAGAACTCTGTGTGGTAGCCAGATCACCAGAGGAGGAATAGGGGGCATATCATTGCTTTATATCAGAATGTGAATGCCAAAAATCATTTTTTTTCCTCTAATATAGCTTGTAACAAGTTCACGTGCAATTTTCTGTCTCCCGTTGTCTGACTTCATTCAGTACTAGTGTTCACATATATCTGCTACCATTTAATACCCATTATCTATGTATATGTGTGTATATATATGCATAAAGATTTGAAAATGTCCTGTGTTACAGAGAGATAAGAGATGTAAATGGAATACTAGGCATTAGTACCCTTCACATCATCTCAGGCAAGCATAGCTGAGTTAGAGAGTCTTGTTCTAGAACAGGCTCTTCTATTCCTGCCTCAATCATAGTGGAAACAGCTCACATAAATGAGTAAAACGTTTTGTGCCAAATGTGTGTCACTTAACAGGCTGTGTCCCACTGAGTGGTGTGTTGACTACAAATAGCAACTTAAATATTCTTTTCTATTATATGTTTCAGATGTTTACAAAAATATGAAACTACTTTAGACACTGGTGGTACGATTGTTAGAACCAACCATAAATCAGAAAAGCAATTTTCCTCAATGCAAAGTGTAAATTCTTTTCAAACTTCAATGTAAGATCGACGTTCTGGTGTACACAATTGCTTTGTATGAGATCAGTGGCGATCTGGCATTGTACACTCACAGTAAGAAGGGCAACGCTTATACCGGCTATGTCATTTGCCTTGCCATTAGAGCATGCTCTTGTACATTTCACTTACAAAACACAGGCTGGACACTGAACCCGGGAGTAATTTTAAATTATTGTCCTGGTTTTAGCTGGGACCGGGTTAGCTCTTCTTTTTAGCAGCTAGAAGAGCTCTGTGTTTTGGTTTTACTCAGAGGCTCGCTCTGACAAGAATGCTGATAGCAAGTTGATGTTTGTGGTTGGAAGTGAAACTCCAGGGACTTTTCAGTGTGCCAGAGTGCAGAAGCATGGCAGGATAAGGGGGAAGCATAGCTGGGACAAGGGGGACGCGATTCCCGTTGTGATTTGTGGTGGAACTTAAGATTGAGGGCCAAACTGGCCAATTAGTATTCCATATCATGCAGCGTCATGCCCAGTATAAAAATGAGGGTCAGCCGGACAGAAGGGCTTTTGCGCTTTGGCTCTTTCGCCTCTTTTGCGCTTGCTGCGCTTTTGCTCTATTGTTTTTCTTTTTCTCTCTCTCCCAGTACTCCCACTCTCGGAGTACTATCTCTCTCCCTCTCTGCCCCTCTCTATTTCGGGGCCTCGCGTTCGTCCGGGTTTGCAGCTTCGGGACGAGACGGGCTTCGCATACAAGGGGGTGGTGAGCATCTACACTGTGTATTAAATCATCTGTATTAAATTGTTCTTATCTCAACCCACGGGTTTCCCGTTTCTCCTTTAATTCTCTCCCTCATTCCTGGGGGTGGGGGAGGGGGAGTGACCGGCTGTGTGGGGGGGTTCAGCCTAACCCACGACAATTATATCAGAAGAGAACAATACCCAGGGGTTCAGCGTGACCACATACACTTTAAGGAGGCTCTTTAATCCACAGACCATGCAGAGTAGAGCAATGTACCACAAGCACTATCCTTGTTAAGGGTGAAAAAGTTTTTAAGTCATGATAGCTTGTGAAATTATACATTTTAGATTTGATAGAGACTTGATTTTTTTGAAGTTAATCTTGAAAATCATTAGTCAGAATGCATGTTTAAAAAAAGAAAAAAGAAAGTAAAAATATAAACTGGACTTTCATCACGTCTTCATGTGCTGGGAAAAGAGTGCCTAGGCAGTACACTTTAGAGATACCAGTTGTAGTGTTGATTTCAGCCTTTGTGACACTTAGTGTGAACTTCTGTGATTCCAAATAATAGCTCATGGGAAGATACTTTGTGTGTCTCAGCATCCATAGCACAGATGCTGCACAACATTCATGGATCTGGGTTGCAGTTTGTACGTAATTGAAACTCGACTGTAATTAAGAGGAAAGAAAAGCAAAACTATCTGCAAAATGCAACTGGTTATGTGCTCTGGCATCACTACCTGCCTCAGGGCTGTACTTGCTCATATTTTTGTTCATGTTTTCCCTGCTCTATTTCTTAACTTCTTTTTATTAAGCTTGATCTTCTTGCGTTATTTTTCTCTTCCATTAAGAACACCTTATAGTTGTAAAATCACCTCACAGATTTTTCTGATTTTAGTATGATGTACTAGAGGGGGGATTTTTTTTTGTTTGTTTCCAGATGTGATGTGTCAGGTATTGATTTTGCTCAATTGATTACTGGCGTTGAGAAGAACTAATCCTGTGTTTCCTTACCTTTATCTCGTCTCCTTTATGGAATTCTGTGGTCAAATGTCTCTGAAGTTTCTTATTAACCACTAGCAGGGACATATTTAATACCAGTTCTCTTCTGTGAACCAAGGCCAAAAGAGCATTTCCAATGGATTGTGACTAAAATCCTAAACTTTACTTATGTGTGTCTGAACAGTGTGCCCATCCTGCCCAAGATCTTTTGAAATTATTTTCAAGTCCTGACAAAACCTTTAACAAAAATCTGATCTCTAAGACAGAAATGTACTTTTCTACTGTTCTATTTTATGTGGATTGTGTGACTTTACTGTGTTTAAAAATTAAGCATAACTATTCGCTTTCAGTTACTGAGATCATTTACTGACACTAAGCTTTGAATCTGAGATCCGTCAGAATTTTTACTCCAAACTCTTGTGTGGCATAGAGAGAGTTCAGAAAATTAAGTAGATGCTTAAATGAGGCAAACAAATAGACCTAATAATAATTGCTGTGTTTGATTCAAGCCTAAGACTTTTTTTTCATCCTCTACATACTGTTCCTCATGTTCCTTTTTAAAGCACCAATCTTTAAAAAGGGGAAAAAAAGAAGACCCAGGGAGCTACAGGCCAGTCAGTCTCACCTCTGTGCCCAGCAAGATCATGGAGCAGATCCTCGTGGAAAACATGCTAAGGCACATAGAAAATAAGGAGATGACTGGTGACAGCCAACATGGCTTCACTAGGGGCAAATCCTGCCTGACTAATTTGGTGGCCTTCTATGATGAGGTTACAGCGTTGGTGGATAAGGAAGGAGCAACTGACATCATCTACCTGGACTTGTCCAAAGCATTTGACACTGTCCTGCATGACATCCTTGTCTCTAAACTGGAGAGACATGGATTTGACGGATGGACCACTCGGTGGTTAAGGAATTGACTGGATGGTCGCACTCAAATAATTGCAGTCAACGGCTTGATGCCCAAGTAGAGGCCAATGACGAGTGATGTTCCTCAGGGGTTAGTATTGGGGCCGGTGCTGTTTGTCCATGTTGCTGACAAAGATGTTAGTGGGATCGAGTGCACCCTCAGCAAGTTTGCTGATGACACCAAGCTGTGTGGTGTTGTGGACACGCTGGAGGGAAGGGATGCCATCCAGAGGGACCTTGACAGGCTGGAGAGGTGGGCCTGTGAGAACCTCATGAAGTTCAACAAGACCCAGTGCAAGGTCCTGCGTGTGAGTCGGGGCAATCCCAAGCACAAGTACAGGCTGGGCAGAGAAAGAATTGAGAGCAGCCCTGAGGAAAAGGACTTTGGGGTGTTGGTTGATGAGAAGCTCAATGTGAGCTGGCAATGTGCGCTTGTGGCCCAGAAAGCCAATGGTATCCTGGGCTGCATCCAAAGAAGTGTGGCCAGCAGGTTAAGGGAGGTGATTGAGGCTTTGGGCAACCTGGTGTAGTAGAAAGTTTCCCTGCCCATGGCAGAGACGTTGGAACTAGATGATCTTTGAGGTCCCTTCCAACCCAAACCATTCTATGATTCTGCCCCTCTGCTTTCATGAGACCGCACCTGGAGTACTGTGTTCAGCTCTGGGATCCTCAACACAAGAAGGACATGGAGCTGTTGGAGCTGCTGGATCCTACACTTGGATCACAACAACCCTATGCAAAGCTACAGGCTTGGGGAAGAGTGGCTGGAAAGCTGCCTGGTGGAAAAAGACCCAGGGCTGTTAGTCTACAGCTGGCTAAATACGAGCCAGCAGTGTGCCCAGGTGGCCAAAAAGCCAATACATCCTGGCTTGTATTAGAAATAGTGTGGCCAGCAGGACTAGGGAAGTGATTGTCCCCCTGTACTCAGCACTGGTGAGGCTGCACCTCGAATACTGTGTGTGGTTTTCGGTCCCCCACTACAAGAAAGACGTTGAGGTGCTGGAACATGTCCAAAGAAGAGCAGCAAAGCTGTTGAAGGGTCTAGAGAACAAGTCTTATGAGTAGCGGATGAGGGAACTGGGGTTTGTTTAGCCTGGAAAAACGGAGGCTCAGGAGAGACCCGACTGTTCTCTACAGCTACCTGAAAGGAGGTTGTAGCGATGTGGATGTCAATCTCTTCTCCCAAGTAACAAGCGATAGGACAAGAGCAGATGGCCTCAAGTTGCACCAGGGGAGGTTTAAATTGCTTATTAGGAAGAATTTATTCGCTGAAAGGGTTGTCAAGTATTGGAAGAGGCTGCTGAGGGAAGTGGTGGAACCTCCATCCCTGGAGGTATTTAAAAGATATGTAGATGTGGTGCATAGGTGCTGTAACAATTTAGTGAGGACTTGACAGTGCTAGGGTAATGGCTAGACACTTGATAATCTTAAAGGTCTTTTTCAACTTAAACAATTCTATGATCAAAGGGCTCCAAATAGAGTACTGAGAAGTACCATCTCTTCTTAGGCTGTGTGATTACACAGTATGGAGCGACCTCATTAAGGTCTGCTTTCTACAAGAGTACAAATTTGCTGTAACAGTCCTTTCAACTTGAATGGAAGTTTATTTTATGTAAGATGCATAAGATGCTATATATAACATTATGGCTTAAATTTTGTCATGTTCATTCCATTGATGAACACAGTCACCTGATGAAAGTCAAGCACATTTGTAATTGATGCCCTGAAGACAGGAGAGTAAGTGAGGTCCAGAAGTGTTTTACTTATTCGTTCTGGCCTTCAAAATAACATTAAAAAAACAAAAACAAAACCAAAAAAAACCCACCACACCCCAAAACACTTTTTTCCTTTTGTTTCAAGGAAAAAAGCCAAGAAGTAAGAGAATCTGAAACTCAAAAGAAAAGTAAAAATGGTGGGTTTAATAGCTCTGAGACTTTCACGTTGCATTCAGGTAACGCTTTCTTTCCCTGACATGATGTTGGTAACCTTAATTCTTCTATAGTACCCCTCTGTTAGGCATCAGGATATACATGTTAGATTTCTGCCTTAGTGTTGCATTAAAAAAAAAAAAAAGTCCAAACCAATTTCATGGCCTATATCTAGAAAGTAACACTTCTTTTAGGAGGATCATATGGTCTTGAATATATGGTATATTAACTGTTATATATGCTTTATAGTGAAGGCATGTAATAAAGGCAATCATAGCTTTTTTGGTATGAAAACTTCATCTTATTTTAGCACTTCAAATATCCCAGTACCAGAAATATAATTGTGAGAAAGGAGATCCCTCTTGTTTGTATAGAGTTTCCTTTGAGGGCATGAACCCAATTGCATGGGCTGGGGTATAAAATGAACTCCAGGGGTCTTTATGGTTATTTTTGCAACAGCTGCCCTACTGATACTGTTTGTGTTGTAGGCTTTTCAGTTTCTTCACATAATGCACAAAATTTCAGAGCTTTCAGGAGACACATACTGTTTAAGCTGATTAATTACAGACAGATTCAAAAATTGTCATCATTTAAGAATAATTTTTTCATGTGTGGTTCATTCCATGCATTTACATGCTTCATCAGCCACCTCTGATATTACAAAGATGAAGTATAAAAAAAGTTTTTTGAAAAAAACTTACTATATGACAAGTGTTTTCACTGGGAATGTAATTTATAGCTACTTTTCAGTACCATCACTTTCTCCTTTGTATTCTGATCCTTTCTAAAATAGTAAATAAATTAACGTTATTTTACGTTCTGCTTCTTTCCCTTCTCCCTTCATCCTTAATTCTGTGTGATATCCTGAGTTCTTTACAGGATTTTGCTCTATTGAATCTTTGATTATCCTTTATTGTAAATAAATCCATGTACTATATATAAATCCAAATGTCAACTATTTGTTGTCTTTTTTTTCCCACATTTTCTCTCTTTTTTTCCCCTTTTATCGTCATGTTAGATTTGTCTGGAACTGGTAGAGAAATTTATAACACTCATGTCTCTTTCATTCCCTTGAATATTTTTGGTATTTTTGAGTGGTTAGTATTGTGCAAGTTTAAAACTTTTAAGCTATTCAGTGTAATCACATATACTGAGGAATAATTATGATTCATTAATTGGATAGTGAAATAATAAAACATTGTGTTATGTGTCAAGTTTATGTTAATGTTCAATCAGAATTTATTTGAATTTATTCTTGTAAAGCTGAGGGGAAACTTAATAAGAGTAAAGTCTGGCATTGAAGCAAACGCTAAAGGAAAAATGCGCTGTATTTCTTGTACCTGAACTTGCTCTATGTATTCAGTTAACTTATGACCACTTCTGATAGTTTCAATAGATTTCATATGCTTAAAATGAAAAGTAGTTTTGTTGAAGTCTTTTCAGTAGTTGTGTTTACCTTGGGTTTGTAAAAAATGATACAGAATGTAGTACAGAAATTGTGTTACTCTACAAGTAAAAAATGATGGGTTTCTAGATTACTATTTCACTTTTCCTTCTCACCTTGAAAGTAGGTTTTTTGCTTTGTTTCTCACCGTGCTGTCATATTGCCTAGTTTTTCCTGCCAAATTAGTTGAGATTTTTTTTATAAACTTTTTTGAAAAGGTTTTTTTCCTATGTATAGTGCCACTTTAGCAATTCTTAGCATTAAAAAAAAATTAGAGTTGCAGTCTGCCTCAAATGATTTTGCAGGTTATATAGATACCAGCTGTTTTTATTTTCAGTATTTATTGAGTTGCGTAAAAGATTGGTGGGAAATGTTAAAAAAAAAAAGATGTTGTGGAACTGTGGAGAAAAATTAATTACGCAGGAGAATTTTAAATGTTCATCAGGAACTAGCTTTGAATGAGTGTCCCTGCTTTCTTGATCTCGGACTCCACTTTGCTCTCCGAAAGCCCATTAAGCATTTACTATTTAGAATATTTGTTCCTCAGAGTAGAATTCTTTCCTACCACAATATTCTGGGATGATTATAGATGAAGTAATATTGCTGACACTTGCTTACACGGTAGTTAAAAATTCAAGCCTTTGAAATGTCATTTGGATGTCTATTGGATGAGAAAAATTGGTCCTTGTACATTTGTAATTAAGTGCATCCATTTGGTAGAATGTATGTGGGAACTTAAGGGGTGCCCTGCAGCCTCAAACAGTCTGTTGAGTCCAGTGTTCAGTCTCAGGCAGTGGTGATGGAGAGGTTTAGCGAGGACACACTAACTAGAGTACTTTTTGCAGTCTATTCACCTCAAATTCCCCCAGTATCCATAGTCATTGGATTAAGATTGTGAGAGGGTTCCAGATCCATATAAACCTTTATCGTTCTTGGTTTTGCTGTTGTTTTCAACAGAGGGAGTAGTGATTTTACCTCAACTATCAATGGAGATCCTAGGCAACCATAATTTTCTTCTTCGGCACACGTTTCAAATCACTGGAGAAATGTACTCGGATGAGTATCTGTTCTGTTGGGTTCCCCTCCCACCCTTCAACCATGCAGATGGCCTGTTTGTTACAAACAGCAATAAATCAGCAAGGATATGCTGTACCCATGTTGCCATCTTTTGAAAAATCTCAAATGAAAAATCTCAAATGAAAACACTCAAATTCTTTTGTCCCCGCACAAAAGTAGATGTGTGTTTCCCCTCATGTAAATCTGCACAGATTGCTTTTGCCCACTCCAGCTGATTCACAAATAAGGTTGTTTCAGCCCTTAATCTTTACATTAGTACATGGAAAAAACTATTGTGTGGCCTCCTGGGCAGGACTTTTACCTGACAGCTCCCTATGTGCTTTCCTGCCAGGCATTTATACTATTAAAAAGTTTTTCCTAGCTTGACCACCTTACTGATCTTTGACAGACAAGCCAGTTATATGTTACTTTCATGGCATTTCACATATCCATAATATTAATTTGGAGAAATTTTTAAGCCCTGTTCAAGCAAGTGTCCATGGCAGCACAAGCAGTGTTTTGTAGAATGATAGAAGTTATGTGACTTCTGTCCATCTGCTTTGGAAATGAATCCAAGCTTTACACACAGATTCCCTGTGCCCCTCTCAGTTTCATTAAGACACTCCTGTAGTCGCTGGGGGGTTCTGTTCTTCCACATGTGCTGTTCATTGTATATAGCAGTTAACTCTGGGTGACAGTAATCTGTCATCAGTGTCTGCTTATGTGAAATGTGTTACTGCTCCTTACTTAGAAGCTTTTTTCCTATTGGTGTTAAGAAAGAAGGTGAAAACAACTTTTAATACTTATGTAGATCTTTTAAACTGTACGTACTTTTTCAATTTTTTTTTTTTTGAATCTTTGGCCATGTTTCTTGTCCAAAACATGTTGTCAATCGATTCTTTTCTGTATTAACAAATAGATTTCAGCTCCTCAGTGAGTTATTCCCAAAACTGTTGAAACAGATTTGTCTGTGTAATAGTATCTGCAAAGCCTCCAAGCAGGTACGCAGCTTTATGCTTAGTCAAGTGTTTTTTTTTTTTCTGGCATGGAGTATAGAGTTCAACAGGTACCATAAACTATGCTTCCAAACCACTGCATTGCTACAGTAATTTAACTGTGTATACTCTAGACCTTTTGTTATTACAGATATGTGACCAAAAAAAACCTACAGCTATAACGCGTTCTGCTCTCTCAGCACATGTATCTCCCATGGACTTGTTCTAAAACACTTGCAAAAAGAAAAAGAAACTTACAAAATGTTTTAAAATAGCTATTGAGTCCTCAGATATTTCAGCTGTCACTAACAGTAGGATGATTAAAATACTAACATCTAATATTCATCATGGTAATGTGACAGAAACTTAACAAAGCAAGAGCTGTCCTGTATGTAGACATGTATTTAGCATTTGAGCAATATGGGAATAAGTAGATGAAAGATAATGAAGTTGAAAGGGTTTTGCGTATTTGCCTTAGAGTATTATTTGTGAGTGTTTCTGCCAAAATATTTAAGTATCTTCTTGTAAATAATCCGATATTGATTCATTTGAGGAAATACTAACTTTCTTAATCGATTGTGTTCTTTAGACTGAATTTAATTTTTCTTAGAATATCAGAAACAATGCATAACCTCTTTAATTATACCCACCCCTAGAAAAGCTCTTCTCTCCCCCAACAGAGAGTAAAGGAAAATAAAAGTCACCGAGGTTTCATATAAAAAACACCCAGAAACAAACAACCAAAAGTACTGAGAGATCTCTTGGTAAACTGTCTTTTATGTAGTAGAGATGTTACGGAAATATCCTGTGACAGTGCGTTTTTGATCTTAATAAACTGAAGACACATTAGTCTTTATCAGTAATACTCTGGTCAAACCAAACCAGTGCTATGACTTCCAGCCTAATGAAAATCACCAGAACAGGAGAAGCCAGGAGTCTTGTACTCTGATACTGCTATGGTTCTATTTAACAGCACTTAAAAGACTAGTAAATGTGTTGTCTCTTTGCGATGATTTGTCAGTTACTCAGGTTGGATAAACAAAATAGCTGCAGAGAAGAATACCCAGGCTTTTTTAGGAAGGACAGGCTGGGATGATGATGAGGAGAGTTGTCCTCTCTGTGAGTAAGCTGATGGGGTTCGTGGAGCTCTGCCTGGGGATGGATGATGGCCCAAATGAGAGCTTGTGAGTACGGATTACAGAGCAGACCACTACAGGCGACACAGTAATGGATGTCTGCTGTAGGCCACCTCATCAGGAAGAACAACTAGATGAGACCTTCTACTACTTAGGCAGCTAAAAGTAGCCATATATTTGCAGGGCCTGGCCCTTGTGGGGGACTTAAGTTGCACCGATGTCTCCTGGAGGGACGGTACAGTAGGGCATAAGCAATCCAGGGAGTTCCTGGAGAGCATCGATAACAGCTTCTCGACCTGAGCGACAGAGGAACCAATGAGGAAGAGGGACTCTGCTGGACCTCATACTTAGAAAGAAGGAAGACCTGGTTGTGAATGGGATGGAAGGTCAAAGGCAGTCTTAGCTGCAATGAACAGGAGATGGTGGAGTTCAGGATCCTGAGAGAAGGGAGCAGAGCAAAACCCAAACTCACACCCCTTGACTTCATGAGAGTAGACTTTGGCCTCTTCAGGGATCTGCTTGTGTAAGTCTTATGTGATAGGCCCTAGAGGGAAGAGGAGTCTAAGGAAGCTGTTTAATATTCAAGGATTGCCTCCTCCAAGCTCAAGAACAGTCTATCCCAACAAGCATGAAATTGAGCAAAAATCCAGGATATCTACTGATATGCTGGATATACTAGTAAGAGGCAGACCTTAGAGGAGAAGGCAGTGTCTTAAAAATTCTAGTATACTTTTTGTATCTTTGAAAGCAGAACCTGTTCTGGAAAGATGAATTAATATTCCTCATCTGTCTGCAATAAATACATGAGACAACAAACAGGCAAAATTAGCCTCGTATCGTTAATCAACTGTAAGAACTTGTCTCTAATACCAAATGGAGAACCCCCATGACCTCGATAAGAATATGCTACAAAACTACTTTGTAGCATGGATTCCTGTTAGTGCTACCCATGGGTTTTCTTTGTGGGATTGTCACATGGACTATCTGAACATAGAAGAAAGAGTCATCTTCAGCTGCAAGTTGATAGGAAAGAATTTAAGATTTCTTAGGTTACTGCAGTCTGAAGAAATGTAGGTTACACTTGTAAGAACTCTCACCACATGCTCTACAAGAACTGTGTGTGTATAGAACTTGTGTATTTTGTACCTTAAAAAAAAAAAAAAAACCACAATAAAGCATCGCTGACTGATGTCTTAAGTCTGAAGAAGGTTACTCACAGCTTCCTTTCTATAAAGTAGCTCTTGCTATTTACCATTTCAGCCATTGGTTGCATAGCTTGTTTGCACTTTGCATCCACCAGTGATTTACTCTTATTGTACAGCAGGTAGATACAGAATCTAAATAAGTTGGTTAAACTACAGACTAGAGATGTTACTTCCCATCTATAATGATTCTTAACTTGAAATGTTACCAATGACAGCTTTTATCACTTTAATTCACATGTGGAGTCTGTATAATCAATTTACGTGACTTTGCTTTGCTGTTTTAAGCATTACTGATATGTAAACCCATGGCCAACCAGACAGAAGCCTGAGACTGTTAATGAACTATGGAGGTGTTCGCCTGTTAGTCATCACTTTAAATCATGAATAGCTCAACAGGAATTTAATAGTTGCTTCTGCAAAATGGATATTTACGAGCTCCTACTTAAAATCAATGAGTCCTATATCTTGCTTTCATGTAACAAATTTTTTACCGTGCTTTCTGTTAGATTGTGAACTCCTAGGATTCTGACTCTCTTTATTATGTTTACATGTACATAAATACCTTTTTAAATGCTGAAATTGATTGGGCCCATAAAGCAAGAATCACAATTCTTTTTCTCACTATAAACGTGTTTAATCACAGCTGCAGTAGACAAGGAGATACAGTGAAGTAAACACAAATATTGAGGATGATGCTATATTATTTTGCTTTCTGCTTTATGATTTTTTCAGAAAGACTTTATGAGGTTGCCAACACTGTAGTGTGATAATTTAAGAAAAAAGAAATTAAAGACCTTTTAGAGGCAGGTACTTTTTCTGTCACCTCCTTGTTGTGATACTCTTGTATTTATTTGTACAGCAGTCTTATTCTTCTGAATGTAAAAATAATTTAAGAGCCAGAATAAAGCCCAGGTGTCTTTCAGGTTCTTGTCCAAAATAATCTTTAACTTAATTTCTCATTCTTCTCAGCAGCCTCTTAGCCAAAAAGGCATCTAAAATAAATTCATCCTATCTTTCAGTTTTTTATGAAGCTATGGTTTTTGTTTTACTGTGCCTTGAGGGGTTGGACCGCAAAATATATCTCAGTGGCCGAGAACTTTGTGACATAGCATAACTTACGTGTGCTTCCCACAGCATGGACTTCAATACACTACAGAATAGTCAGAACTCTGTTTTCATTCAGAAATGTAGCTACTCTGTAGAGCACTTGGATAAGGAGTAAGAATGGTGAGTTCCAGGCTGTCCTCAGTCTGAGCTCCTTCTTCTTGGAATAATGTCCTAATCACCTGATTGTCAGTCGCCTGTAAATTTGAATCCTTGTACTGCAAAGAAGTAAGGATATTTGAGTCTATAACATGAATTTTTCTGATGGGCTACATTGAGGCTGGAGGATGTTCTGCCGAGTTACTGAATGTTTGCGTATATTTTTCCATTTTGCAGTGTGTGAGAATTTTCAGTCTAGCAAAATTTTTCCACTTACAAAAATAAATGGTTGTCACTTCTGTAATTATGGTTAAGCAGCAGTTAATGCTTACTTTGTCCAACACATTGTGGCTGACTGCAGTTCACATCTATGAAAGCGTTTGCATGTTGCTTTATTCTTCTTTAGTCTATAATGGAGAACTTTGAATTGTTCATTTGTAAAAGCTCAGTACGTTAATAAATGGCAGTGTTAACTATCTTTTCAGCATGAAACACAGATAATAGAGTCCTTTCATGTGTGCATTTGAGTGAATATTTTAAATTCTCTTTTTTCTTTACTAGGAAAACATTCTCTGTAGGATTTTTTTTTTTTTTTTTACTGAAAACTACTAGCTAGAAGCTAATATGAAGCATCAGGAGTCAGATGATAACAAAATAGGGTAAAAGGCAACAAATATAATTGCTTGTCTGCTGTTTATAGATTATCTAAAGAGCAGCCGTGAAGCTGACACTCAGTTTCCTGAGTGGCAGCTGTGAATTTCTCAATTATCTTGTCCATTTCTGAAAACTGTAAGCATCAGCAACTTGACACACTCAGGAAAATGGTATTGCCTGGTTTATCTGTTTGCTTTTTTTTAAAGATTGTCACCACCTCTGCTGTGTCTGAAAATTGTTCTAAACGAAAACTTCAGTTTTTTGAAAATTTATATCTTGCTTCAAAAGCCATGTTTTTTCCACTTGTCAGTATCCCCCCCGCCCCTTCTCCGTGATATTTCATGTTTGACATTCAGTCATGACTACAGAATACAGCTGAATATGTTACAAAGAGCGATTTGAGCAACCTTCACTTAGATTATAAAATTTGAATGATTTCTGCAACCACACCCATAAAAGAATGAACTTTCATAAAAGACAAATTGAATAGAAGGAAAATGGGCATCTCACAAGGACAGAGTGAATGGGGAGAGACCTTTTAATTCCAAGGTATGTCAGCTGGGTTATAATTGGCTCTAATTAGCACACTGTATTCAGCTATAAAAATTCTTTACCTTGAAGCTCAGTGACACTCAAAGATGTGAAATTTTTTCCTACCTTTGAAAACATCAAAGAAAGTGCTTCCAGTCTAACTTTTACAACTGAAAGTGCAGGAAAGGGGCAAATACATCAACAGGGATAAAGAATATTGATCTCTGGCTGGCTGAAGTCTTAAAAACTTAAATTGGTCAAACCAAATTTCATTGTCTATAATTAAAAATATATCTACAAATATCTACATCAAATGCCACGTACAGTTTCAGCAATATGTAAGAAAAATGATGGACTTAAAATAAATAAATGTGATCAGAATCAAGTTGAAGATTTCTTAGTTACTCGTGCAGTTGTGTGATGATCCTCATGTCTTTTAATTTCACTTTGGAAAACGGGATTGTAGAGGGTTAGCTGTGATCACATGCAGATTATAGTGCTTTTTTTTTTTTTCTCTGTTATGTGTTTGTAAAACCTTTTCATCTCTTTGAAGGATCTAATTGATATATCTGTGCAGCAGAACTATATGGAATTCTGAAATACCCATGTCAGTGCCAGTTGGTTACTTCTCATTATTATGGGCAAAATGATGGTAGAACGTGTAATTGAAACTGCTTCATCATTTTTTGTTATCAGTGCTCTTTTCAGTTGCTTATAAGTTTTTCCAAGTTGTACCATACAACTTTAACAAGAAACACTTTTCAAAATAAGATTGGCAATGCTACAGGTGAAACAGCCGAATTTAAAGCAAATTGTAGAATCATTCTAGTTCCATGTCCTTGTTAAAACACATTTAAAAACGTGGTGGTAACTTAATGTACTAAATGAAGCGAAATGTCCTAATGCAAGAGAGCTCATTACAAATGAACTTTTATGAGTAGTTAATTTCCATGGATTGACAACATGGGGACGCAGGTTATGGTTCCAGCAGAAGATATATGCAGAAGCTAGTCCTTTCTTTGATCTGCTTTGTTGCCTTAGGAAAAAGTTCAGTGAGGAGTCAGCCAACACCCTCTTTTAGTTACAGTTCGGCTTTTTCATCTACTTGGTGTTAATTTTCTTTCTTGGCATAGTTCTATTTTCTCTGCTTAGTCTGGCTTCTCTATAATAGCAAACAGGTGCAGTCATCTGCCTGTATATCTAAAAGTGCAGATTAAAAAGCAGTGAAACTGTTCAAGGAAAAACAAGAGGATTTTGAGAGGAAGGTATCAGCTGAGAATAACCGAGATGTATTTCACTTATGGTTTGGAAAAATGACACTGTGCCACTTCTTTGTGTTACCTACAACTTCCTATTTTCTTTTCTTTCTGTTTTATACCATAAGATTAGATGGGGTTCCATGGCTTAGATCTGGGGCCAGCCAGGTCATACCCGCTGTCTTAGGAAGGTAGGAGTAGCACAAAATTGGATATAAACGAGGAGCATGCATAGCATGGAGCACCAAGTTAGGAAGGTAATTAGCGGCTGCCTAATGTTTGGCTCGCTTACCCAAGGCTGCATCTACTCATGCAACCTTCTTTCATGTCTTTAATCCAGATACTGAATTGATTCATGCAAAAAGCTAAACAGACTAGAAAACTTATATCTAGTGATGTACTTTTGACAAACACCTCAAGAGGTACTTCTTCATATATGCATGGAGGATGAGAATAGCTTATCCAAATGCCTTTAAATAACTTTTTAGTAATAAATTTTTGTCTAGGAGGAAGTTTCTCTATCTAGCTATTGATATTAAAGTTGTGATCTCTGCCTTCAGCTATATTGTATCACTAAAAGATGATATGGAGGTTGCACAACTTTGTTTTAAAAGATGTTCTGGGTACGGAAGCCTATTCTTATCAAATGACAAGTATTTTTCTTTTAACCTAACTGTCATCTTCAGCAAACTTATTAGGGTTTTAGTACATACACTCAGCTGTGCTGCCAATGCTGACTGACTTGAATGTGCTCCTTCTCTTAGGCAGAACTAGCGATGAGGAATGATTTCTTGCATTCCTTCGTGTATAGCCCAAAAACTGGTGAAACGCAGGTAAAAAGTATATGTTGATTGTCATGATGACAGCTGCTAACTGGAAGAGGTTGGCATCAAAGCTCTGAGGCTTATGATTTTTGGTGTGGCTTCAAAAAGCATGCACAGCGTTACTTATGAAGAACTTTGAGATTTCAAGCTAAAGCACTCAAAAGTGAGTGTGTGTCAAGGTCTCTGGGGTTTTTTCTGTGTATGCAGAATGACCACTACAATGATGTAATCACTGTTTTGCATAATCACTGTATGATGTAATATGCAGAATGGATGGCAAATGGAGTAAAGATTTTGAGAAGATACCTTTCTACAGTTAAGCTAGCATCTAGGGACGCTGAATGGCATTCCTTTTTCTGACAGATTTGGATGGAATGTCAAAGGACACTCAAAAGAAAAAGAAAAGGATGTGTACATTAGCACTGACTAAAAGATTCCGTAAGCAAGCCTAGATTTGGTATCACATTGCTTTTAAGTAACTGATGCTGCAATAATGTTCATCCAGTATGTGTAAAAATTACCAGATTGCTAGTTAATGGCATATTTTGCACTTAAAATATGAGATGGATTTCAGCTGAAGGAAACTATAAGGAATATGGTTTAATATGTTTTGGAAAAGATCAGGTTCATGGAGTTAAAATGACTTTCTAGTGCAAATTCTTATTGGATTTAATGTTGGGGTTTTTTTCTTTTCATTTTCTCTTTTACAGTGTTATGTGGGAACCAATGGGAGATGGTAAAAAGATTATTTCACTGGCTGATAATAACGTATTATTGTGGGATTTGCAGGAAAGTTCAGCCAAAGCTGTGGTAAGAAATTTATTTTTTAAGAAATCATTATATACTTGTATATAGTACAAACAATAATGTTCACTACCCTATAATCTGCTAATCTTTTAACTACTGCTTCAGAAATATCTTGTTGTCTTTAATGTGAGTGGAGGAAATCAATACTCTATCAGTTGTCTTGAATACAACTGTTTAAGAGTAGACAGGTTAGTATTTTGTATCTGTTCCTAGTGATTAAATATTTTCCTTTTTCTAGAGTTACCCTTACTTTGCTACTGGTTTTACAGTGAATAATGTGAAATAAAGTGATTGCTAGCTTGTTAAACATGTATGAGGGACAATTAGTGATGGGTAAAACCAAAAGTTATTGAATTCAAGTAATAGTATATTAAATCATGTTGGTTAATACCATGCAGCCCTCTGTTTAATTTACAAACTTTGTTGTATGTATAAGCATAATATAAATTTCTCTACTTTCTGTGCACTGCTTTGAGTTCTCAGAATGAGAATTTTCTAATGAATTCCAAATTATTTTTTTTTCCTTCTCATTTTATTTTGCTTGGGATTTATTTACTAAAGTTTTGCGTGTTGTGTCTTCCTTTTACTATTCCTTTCCTCAAAACTAACCTCCTCACTCTGTCACACAAATGTTTGTGAATGTGACTATGATTTCCATTTTCTTTTTCTTCCATTGCTAGAATTGGAATCTGCATAATTTTGGAGAGGACTAGACTTTTCACCAAACTATGTAATTTCAGCATGATTTTGGAAATCAGTATTTCTGTCCTCAAATCAGTATTCAACTTACTGATCTCGTCTGTTTCAATTGGTGTTCCTTACCTAGAATATCTTTTATTTTGTTACTTTTAAAATATACCTGTACTGCATCAAATATTGATGGCAAAATAAGGACTCCCGAAGGCAAAGTAAGTGACAGAGGAACTAAGGGGATTTAATCTGTGACATTTGTTATATGCTTATATTTGATAAAAGAAAACAAGAAAAACCAGAAGTTAAATTCTGCATCAAAAAACCTGCTTCATCTAATGAAGCTGAGACTATGAAAGTAGATATATCAACCCTTGAATGACATCTTCAGATAGAAGCATTTTGAAATGTCTGTTAAAAACCTTAGTTTGCTGGTCAGACTCTTGGGAGACCTGATTTAGAATTTGACAGATTCTCTATATTTCTGTCTAAAACCATCCAGTATCTTATGTGAGTGCACTGTAAATTAGAATTGTTTATGATTAAATTTTTACCTGGAAATAACTGTTTACCTTTATCAATCTCCTACCCCAGCAATTTTTAATTACTCTTAGATGATATTGCTTCATCTTTGAGTCAGTTACCACTTTTAAAGTGAAGTTGAATAGTGAAAGTCCTTGAAAATTTGACTCTCAGAAACATATTTCCAGAAATCTAAATCTTAAGCCAGGTGAATATCTTCAAAGATGGCTGGTATTGTTGGATTTCTGTTGAAGTTTTGTCTGCAACAAATTTGTCTGAAACATGTCTGTGGGCTCCTGAGTTAGAGAGTGTCCAGCTGAACAAGACTCCAAGGAGTGCATGAGCATCTCTTTAAAATGCCTACTGTAGACTTTCTAGTAATTACAGTGGACTTTAAGTTGTCATCATTTTCATAGACTTTTTCAGGCCTAGAATCAACTGCTGTGTATTTCTGAATTCTTTGATTATCTTCTTCCTAAGAAGTTAACTCCCTGTTAGAATCCCTAGAAGACTGAAAAACAATAACTGTTATTCTGTAGCAATTTTATATTTACAAAAATTATGTAAGACAGGGAACAATGAGAAAACCAAGAAATGTTTCATTACTGAGATGGTTTTCTGTTTAAAAAACAAACAAAACCGAAAAAATTAACACACCGCCTCATCCTTTACTGTTAAGGGATTTAGAATGCGAGATACAAATCAATGAGAACAGGTTGGTTAGAAGACAGATAGCGTTGGTAGAAGTAAGCAATAAATATGTTTTGGATTTGATTGTCACCATGTACAAGGACTGTTTGTAGGCCAATAAGCTGTTGGTGAAATAGTGATTTCTTTTTGTGTATATCCCGTTTATAAGAGATTGCTGAATGCAAAAGATATTGTAACCCTAAAAAGCACGACTTGTATTTTAATGCCTTTTGGTCAGAGTGTAAAAACACTCTTTTCTGGGAAATTAATAAAAAGAGGTTTTTTGGCTTTGAAAATAGATACAGGACAGCCTACGGAAAAAAAAAAAATCACCTCTCACCAGCATTAAAAAGGGGGCATGTATTCTAAAAAAGAAAAGCAAAAAAAGGTTTTCTGAAGAGAGACCATGGAAACTGTTCACAGTTTCTTTGGAGGTTAAAGCTGATTATACAGTTAGTGCCATGTAGAAAATTCTTGCCAGGAAGTGCACAATTGGATAAATGATTATCCATTTTTGGCATGTCTTAGCCACCTGATGTCTTATCACCTAACATGCTGTTTGATTCTAGCAGATGGTAACAAAGCAGTAAGTAGCTATTAAACTTACGTATTCTGTAAGGACCGTTAAGGGGAAAAAGTCTTTACAAAATATTCCCATTGCTATAGACTCAGAAGTGAAATAACCCTGTGTGTGTATATATATTATTTTGACTGAATAAATCAGCAGCCTAGGATCAACATAATAAACCTGTCAGTGTAATTGATTTTTTTTCCCTTTTTTTCAAACACATGATGGTGTTCAAGTTGAATGACTTCATCATCATTAACTAAAAGTAGGATCTGGTCCACTGTATCTGTACCAGGTAACAAAAGTAAGGACATATTCATTACACTGGTGCAGCACTGGTATTCCTATTCTAAGAATGCATTTCAATTGCTTCCTTTTTTGATAGGTATGCATTATAGACAATATTAATTTTAATGGCAAGAAGTAAACCCAATGCTACTCTTTATGGACTTTTCGTGTTTATGAAAAAGTTAATCTAAAATTCAGGTGTAGCATTGTAGCTTGCCTACACTGATTAAAACTTTAGAGTCTTTTATTGGGTGCATCTCCTCTATCTCCCTAGCAGTTGCAAGTTACATTTAATTAGAATCAGCCTGAAGAATTCTAGGGGTTCCTCATATTTTCAGAGCTTCTTTGCAATAAAATTACTGGTGTGTTCATTCTCTGAATTATCTGGTCAACCTGCCATAGGATAGAATTACTAACCATAATTTACTATACAGTTCTGTGGGCTTTTTTTTTTTTCCCCTTTCAACATTTTTTAGCTAACTTGTTTCTTTGTTACATAATTTAATACAGGAATATTTGCCTGTAATTGCATTAAGACAAACTTTTCCTGTTCTTTTGATCACTCACTTTATTAGTGTTTTGAGGACATTACCTTCTGGGGTGAAACTAATCTTATGCTCACTGCATCATTACCTTTTGCAATTAAATTAGCTATTCTTTGCCATTTATAATCATTAGCTGAACCCAAGAGAAGCCCAACCAATCCACAAGGTCTGGGTAGATTCTGCTGAAAAGATGACAGTTAATAGTTCTATATACAGCCTTTAGGTCAGATGTCACCAAATCACTAGAACTCTTCCTTGGGTAAACACAGTATGTTTGGAATGGCAAATGAGTGCAACAGAGTGAAAGGAAGATGTTAGAAGGCGAAGAGAAAAATACCTATATTTTGTTTTCACAAAGGTGAGGTGTGATTTTGATAATTTTTATCCAAATTATTAATAAGATTCTTTTTAGATTTCTTGTCCCTTCTGGATTCTTTAAAAGCATCTAATGTATAGATGGTGTTAATTCAGAACAATAGAAACGTTTGGCAGTGGCGTTCCAGGTAGAGAAGGAAGATCTTGTGGGGGAGATTTCACAGTCTATCTGAATAGAAGTAATGTATCCAAATATAGGAGGATGTTAGCAATAAGCATGAGATGCTTTCTTGACAAGATGCCTGCTGTTCCTCAAAGCAGGAAATACACTGTGGACTTTAGTGGAGAACTTTTAGAGTGCTCCATAGTTACTGCAACTAGAGTAAACATAGATTAATTAAAGGAGGGCAAAAAAATGAAAAAAAGGGAAAGAGAAATTACTGGATCAGAAAGAGGACAGAAGACCAGTTCTGAAAGAGCTGGTGTTGAGATCAATTTTGTTTAATGGTCTCCTTAACAGTAGCATAGGAGTAAGGGTGAAATAATGAAAATTGCTGTTGGCAGAAACTTGGAATGCATCATCAGTATAAAGGAGTTAACAACATATTTCAGAGGACAAACTAGCTGCTCTTGTTTAATTTTTGTAGTATAAAGCAGAAAGCTTCTGTTTAAGGAGTAAAAATATTTTCTCACCGTGAGGTAGAAACACAGCACTTAAAAATATGTAGATTCCGTTACTTAGCTATTCTGAGAATGACTCTGAGCTGCTGGTATGGTGAGGCTGTTTGAAAAGGCAAGTAATAGTAAGATGGTTCAGGAGAAGAGAACAGTTATGAAAGGACTACGTGATGTGGTTGTCTGCAGCAGGAGGGATTGAACTCAATGATTTTAAAATCCTCATCAATATTTCTATTTCTGTCAATAACAAACCAGAACAACACACATCTCCTCCTACTGCGGATCTCCAAAATAGCCTTTCAGTGGCTTTGTTACTGTGGTTATTACAAGGACATCTCCTTGAGGCTGTCTTGAGATCTCCACACAATGTCCAGTATGCACAGAATTGTGGCCCGTGTCCAGTTGATGAGGGTATGGGTAAAAAGCAAAAAAATGTATAATATATCTCTGTGTTTTTTAATCACTACCATGAGTTAACTTCTTTCAGTTGATACTTTTTAGAAATTCTAAATATTTATGAACTTGTTTAAGATGTCTTCACTACCCCATCTTCACTGAGGAGGCAGTCGAGATTGAATAAGCGTAATCCTATGAATATTTCATAACTGGAATAATGACTTCTTTAGTGGTCTTGTCTAGAATGCACTTGAACATCCATCAGATTTTTAGTCTTACAACCGCTTGAGTGAGATGTAATAGTTCCTTAGTGTTCACTTTTTTCTGTTTTTTTTTTTGTTTGTTTTTGTTATTTATTCTGCTTAAAACACAGCTGCTGCTGTATGGGTAAGAAAACTAAAGTTATTAAATAAACATTTATTTAAAAAAAGAAGCCATTCAGAAGTCAAAAGGCATTTTTCTCATTTATCAAGTAAAAGATTTCTGGTTTTTTATCTTTCAAATAATTTCTAAGTGTTTATAAAAAACTCACAAACACTTGATACGTTTTTACATACTTCGAATTGTAAAGGCCACCTTTGTCAAGAAAGGAGAACAAAGTAATTTCCTTAAAGAAAAGACGGTGTATCAATGTATTGATAAATATTTAGTAGCTTGCTACAGTTGTTAAGCCTTTTCCTAGAAGGAAAGTTGATAAATCAAAGTTGATAAATCCTACCATCCATCTGCTTCATGCTGCCCAGTTTTAAGAGTAGTTACACTGGTCCATACCTGAGTCTGTACAGCAGAAGTATTCTGCTTGAAACATTGGCCATAGGAGGCTCCAAGGAAAAGTTCAGTGGAGCAAACGTAACGAGTGCTTTGCCCTTAACGCTCAGAGAGAGTTCTGCTCTTCTCAGTTCAAGGATTTTTGTGAGCCTGGTTGGGTTTGTGTACTTACTGTAGATCTTTCTTCCAAGTACTTTCCTATTCTTTTATTTGACGTAAGTAAGCTTTATGCGTTCAAGTGTCTTTTGTCAAGGAGTCCATTGGGTGGAGAACCACTTTCTTTTGTTTACTGCTGAATCGGACTTCAACAGGCTTCTTTTGATGTCCTATAGCTCTTGTTCCGGAAGAGCGCATGAAAAATTTCTTCACTGTCTTTGTGCTGCTTGTGATTTTTCTAGATAATTTCTGTGTCCTCTAGAGGTTAATATAAGTTGATTTGGGTTTTTTTTTAAGGATACTACCTATCCTTTCCTCTTTCCAAATCAGTCCTTATTAAGGAATTCAAAGTTTGAAGCAGAAAGAGGCACCTCAGTCCTTACTTGATGTTTTGATAAAAATAAGTTGGAGTAATTGATGTTTTCATTTGAATACACAGAAATTGGTCCTTCAAAGTAGGGTAGACTTTTCCATATTCAGATACTTTGCTTTAGTAAAACCTCTTCCTTCATTGAAGATGACAACAGTTCTATTCCACTCATATTGCATTCCTTAATTTTTTTCAGAACCCTTTATTTTCATTTCAAATCATTGCCCTCGTGTAATTGTGGTATAGTATCATACTGCCCTGTTGTTCTTACGTCACCAGCTTTAGGCACTGATCCACTTAAGCACTTATGAGCAGTGTTAAACCCATCCATATTCTGGTAACCATTTTACATTGTTCAAGATTTCATTTTGTCCAGACTTTTTTCTAAAGTCAATGTGTGATCCTTGCACAATACAAGAACAATTGCTAATTCTTTTGTCTAAAAGTAGACATCGGATCTTACCTCCTCTATTTTTTTCTTTCTGTAAGTCACATTTTGTGTTTTTTTATAAAATATTACCATTATATATAAAATATTACCAGCATCTAGTGAGGCCCTCAGAGCTGTCTTCGTCTTCTGAGCAACAGAAATCCAAATCCTTCTGTGAGGCCTAAAATAGGCCTTTGTCATGTTTTCCTTTCCTTCTGCAGTTAACTCTTCTGTCTTTAAAGAAGTCGAATGAAGAGCGTTAAGATAAAAAGAAAGCTTATCTACCTTTCTGTATACTTAGATTTCAAAGCTAGGGTTTGGTTTTTTTTGAACCTGCGTTCGTGATTCCAGACTACCAGCTTTGTTTTCTCGAATTTCATTTCTGGGATTTCCAGGAAGGAGACTTGCAGACTTCCTTCTGTTACATCATGATTCCTTCTTCTATATGAACATTTATCTCCCTTACCTCTTAGCTGCCCTTTGAATCCGTGCAGTTCCCTTCTGGCTCATAGAAGACATGAAAAAGAACATTGAACAAAACCTTATTCAGTAACTTCTGGGATATCATTTTATTAACAGAAGTCTACCATGAGTTGATTGGGAACTTGGCAGTAGTTGGACATCCATATGAGGAAAGATGTCATTTAATTTCTGCAAATACCTAAGGATTGCTTGAGAAGGGAAGGATAGCTTGACCAATTAAGTGTATGTGGTTTTTTCATATGTGTTATTAAGAAATAGTGCAGGATATGCATGCTGGCCTCACCTCTAAACTTTTGGCTGAAAAGAAAAAAATCTTGATTTTTTTTTTTTTTTTAATAACAGCTGAAATGATAAAAGTTGAGATAAAGACTTGAAAAAAAGATTAATGGCTGGAATGCTGGAGAAAGTGTTATCTACTGCTGACAAAGACCACCTACCCTGATTCATGTTTTGGATATGTGATGCTTTCTGTCTCAAGAACAGATTTTGGAAATACCCAATAAGAGAGACTCTTTTTGTTGGTACTCCTTAGTGTTAGTGTTAACATTTGCTTCTCTCCTCTTCCTGCAATCTGAGCTTTGTTTGGCCAAGACTGCTTACTGAAGAAACTTAGTTTAATTTTTCGAAATGACCCACTCGAACTCTGCATGTTCTCATGTGCCTGGAATCTAGTAATGTGTCAAAAAATAAGCACTGCAGTTTATTTTATTATCCTGCGTCCAGTGTAGTATTTTTCTTAATAATCTGCAAGTTGTAGAAAGGCTTTCAGACAGTATTTGTACTTGAGGAAGAATGATACTAGCAATGTTGTTTCTCAAAAAATCTCAAAAATTTTTGGAAGACAGCACATCTTAGGTAGCCTAGACTTCAGTGATGGAAGAGTTGTAAATTCCAGGTTGTTAATCTGAATGCTAGATAAATATTATATTCATGGTAGAACTGTAATAGTAAAAAAAGGTAGCAAAATACAGAAATGGTTGTTGATATCTTATACAAATAGGTTTAAGTAGTCTTGTATTCACAGCATATTTTTCTGTTGATGTCTTACTATATAAGTAGTGTGTATGTTTTAGACTTTTTCATCAAAGTGTAATATTTCTGCTAAGAAATCTTCTGTTTAATCGAACATTTTATGATGTGTTAGGACTTAAGGAGAAAAGTGATCCAATGAGATCCAGCGCAGTAATCTGCTTTTATGAAATCCCTCTTAATGAAATATTTTGAATATGAACATCATGTGCAAGATGACCAAATAAGTCTGCTGTCTGCCTAGCTGCTTGAAATTTGTATAAATTTTATATCTGATTACAATGCAAGTATTTTGGCATTTTCACTCCCTCCCTACATAGTAAACAATCAGTTTCAGTAAGTGATTAGAAGTAAAAGTAATTTATAGTGTCTGCAGCTTCATTTTTTTTCTCCATATTCACGTGGAATTGGAGGACAACTTTCTGTACAACTTCAAAGAGAGAGTTGACTACTTTGTCCCTTCTTCTCATTAACTACGGAGATGCAGAGCTGTCTGCTCAATGACATGCAAGCCTGGTTTTGGAACCAAAACCTTTAATTCTCACAGATTGTAGATTAGTGATCTAGAACCTGCTATTATTTTAATAGGCATTTATGTAATTACATGGGCACCTGGGCCTTGATTTTTTTGGTTTTTAAAAGCTGCTCTATGTTTATCAAAGAGTTTTTGACACTATAATTCTGTTCCTGCAGATAAAATTTGGCTTTTTGACATGGAGAAACAACAGTCTTGTAAGACTGTTCATGAAACTGAATGGATATGTTTCTTTGTCCGTTTGAGGCAGCTACAAATTTGTGCAATGTACGCATATTGTCTATCTACGGTTTCAACAAATGATCTGAAACTATTGTATTTTATAAAGTAGTACAGTACTTCTAATATTTCTGAATACATTGAACTGCAAAAGTCATCTAAAAAATGCTTTGTGAGATACAAAATCAGCTCTAGCTTTTAATTTTTTTTCCATTTTTTTATCCTAGGATTTTGGTAGTCTGTTACACTTGGAACAATAATATGCTATTGTGCATTTTTTTGTCTTCAGTGGAACTAATTTCATTTTAGCTTTACATTTAGAAACATTGCCAGCTATATTTCATTATTTTAGCTCTCTAGTTCTGCAGCCTTGGAAGGGAAAGGACAATTAAAATTTACTTCTGGAAGATGGAGTCCACACCACAGTTGTACACAGATTGCAACAGCCAATGATACCAGTGTTCGAGGATGGGATACACGAAGCATGAGGTAATGAGAAATTTCTATCCTGTTCTCTAAAAAAGACAATCTTCTTTGGAGATGGATTTTTCATTGCTCCTAATGTAATTTATTTTTTTTCGTTTAAAGATTAGAAATGTGGCAAAGCTATCAATTATAAAAGGAATGATTGGGCTTGCATTTCTGATGTATCCAAGGGTTTTCCCTGTTTTTTCCCCTCAGTTTCAATTCTAACTTATATATTGAGTTTTCCTGAACTATGTGCTAGTCTCGAGATCGTTTGTTCAATACATAGGCATTACCTGAATGAAGCTGTTCTGTAATTCAACCTGAAAATGATTTAACATCAGTCCTTACTATGCCATGAACTATCTTCATAGCATACTATTTAAAGGTAGCTTTAATCTCTGAAGGTAATTCACAGGCTAAGTTCACTCTTCACTTTTCTGATTTTAACAAATAGTATAATATACTATATTAAAGTTTGTAGCATGCCAGTTATATGAAACTACTAAATCTATCAAAATAATTTCCAAATCAATTAAGGCTTTGAATATACCTAATAAGGTGTTTTCCCCCTGCTCAGTTGTGATTTTGATAAGCAGAGGAGTAATGTTGTGCGCATCTGTTGCCATGACTACTAAAGCCTGTGCAAGCTTTTTTAAGATACGCTTTATCCCCTTAGCACATAGTAATTTATCACTAAACCGAGAAGACTGATGTCTTGTAATAACTTTTGTTGCCTTAAAGGAGGATGACTTTAAATTTAGTTCTATGGTTCCTGCCAGCTCAGGGGTGTAGCAATAAATCCCCATGTTTGCCAACCTTGTGTGTTTTTACCAAAAAGGTTTATTTAATTTAATAAACAAAAGCTAAAAATACAAACATAATAATTAAAAGTCACTTCCTGTATGCTTGTCATCAGGTTTGAAAGCCCTATTCTTTGCCCTGTAAAAGGATATATAAAAAATCTAACTTCAGATACATATATATACTTTCATTTATTAAGACTTGTTTAAATGGAGCATGCAAGACAGGAAAGAAAGGTCAAAGGAGAAAAGGCATTTTTTAAGTTGCGTTTTTGTAATCATCCTATTTTTAACATATAGTATGAAGACCTTAAGATTATAGCCTGTGTTTCTAAATAGAAAATGTTAAATATTGTGAAGTCTGCTTCATACTGTCTTATTAGAAACATCTCTATCTTGCATTAAATGGGTATCCTGACTAACTTTTATGAAAGATAGATAGTCCAGATATTAACAAGATCTTCAATGAAAGAGTAACTTGGTTGACAAAAGCAAATCCCACAATGCTAATTACTTAAAGTGAAGCCCAGTCCATGAACTAGTTGGGCTTCATCCAAAGAAGTGTGGCCAGCAGGTCGAGGGAGGTGATTCTGCCCCTCTACTCTGCTCTCGTGAGACCCCACCTGGAATACTGTGCTCAGCTCTGGAGTCCCCAACACAAGAAGGACATGGAGCTGCTGGAGCGAGTCCAGAAGAAGGCCACGAAGATGATCCGAGGGCTGGAGCACCTCTGCTATGAAGACAGGCTGAGAGAGTTGGGGCTGTTCAGCCTGGAGAAGAGAAGGCTCCAGGGTGATCTTATAGCAGCTTTCCAGTACTTAAAGGGGGCCTACAGGAAAGCTGGAGAGGGGCTTTTTACAAGGGCATGTAGTGATAAGACAAGGGGCAATGGATTTAAACTGAAAGAGGTAGATTTCGATTAGATATAAGGAAGAAATTTTTTACATTGAGGGTGGTGAGGCACTGGAACAGGTTGCCCAGAGAAGTTGTGGATGCCCCGTTCCTGGAAGTGTTCAAGGCCAGGTTGGCTGAGGCTTTGGGCAACCTGGTGTAGTGGAGGGTTTCCCTGCCCATGGCAGTGGGGTTGGAACTAGATGATCTTTGAGGTCCCTCCCAACCCAAACCGTTCTGTGTTTCTAATTTATGAGTACTAGGCTATGCCAAAGAGCTGTTTGCAATGTACTTGAAAAATATGTGCAAGAATAAGTCTCATCTGCAATTGCACTGTGATATGTCTAGAATGATGCGAATATTTGATAATGACTAGTTAGACTAGAAGTAGGAGTTTAAAGTCAGGGCAGTATAAACTGTGGCAGTATAAGAAGCAAAAATTGAGGGGAGAAGAAAAATCAAGGACAGAAAACTGCGGTACCGACAAAGAAGAAGAGAGGAGAGATACTAAAGAAGTTGCTAGAAAAGCTACTTCTGCAAAGCACGATTATGATAGCTGTAAGATAAAGGAGGTGAATGATTTTGGACACAGCAAACAAAGAAGGGGGAGGGGGGTAGGAGGTTGGTGGGAAGATCCCTAGACTAGACTAGGAACCAGTCTTAATCAGAGAAGAGCTTGTGAATCAGAGGAGACAGACACTAGGCTGAAGTGGATTTAGAGAGATAATCGTTTCAGGAAGACTCAAACTTCAAGAATGAATTCTAAAAAATATGGAAGAAAAAGAGTATGAGAAGGTGAAGTCAGTAGCTGGAGAATATGTTCATGTGGTCTGGTGTCAATCTATGATGTAAGTGGGAAATTCAATGTGGGTAATATTACTGTAGGTAGAATGATAGAGTGAAAGAAAAGAATATTCGTATTTGGGAAGGAAAGGCATCAAGTGGTCACAGTAATAGTTAAGCTGGAATAAAGGCTTTAATAGTAAGCACTACTGAATATACAGTGGACAGTGTGGTATTTCTTTTTAAGCCCTTACACGCATCTCTATGAGCAAGGCAAAAATTGCAAGAAAGAAGTGAAAGGTGCAATAAAGGAGAAGTGTTTTATTGCTGGAAGCATGCTTGAGATTTAAAAATTTTCCCATAAAGTTGTTTCAAGAAACTAAGAGGAAACATTGAATTTGGATCCCAGAATACCTGGTAGAAAGGCATACTTAAGTGATATCCTTAATCTCTCAAAGTGTGAGAAGAGTGTTGACGTTGGATATCTAAGTAATATCCTTAGACATCCAAGTGACTGTCAGGATAGGGCTTAGTATTCACCTGGTATACTTTGAACCTTTCCTTATGGAGCTACTTTGCTTTATATTAGTAGTTAGGTATTAACAGCAAGAGACTTCTCTATCTGGTCTTGACAGGAACACATATATGCAGCACAGGAAATACCAAGTTTTGGTCAGCCTGTGTTTTCTGAGGAGAAACATTTTTCATTTAAAAAAGAAAAAAGCTCACAAAGCGTTGACAAGTTCTAGTGAAAATTGTAGGAAACTCAAATCTAAGCAGAACTTTGTAGAGGGTGGCTTTGAGAATGGACATGGGAACAGATACAGTCTTTCCATAAAACTGGTAATGCAATAGCAAAAACAAACAAAAATCCCAAGTCTAAGAGGCAAAGTAAGGAGACAAACCGATGGAACATGATGTTTTCAGTAAGGATGCTAGATTGCTAGTAGTACTACAGTTGTTTTCTGAAGTGGTCCGGATGGGTGAATATGCGCATGGCTGAGTAGTTTAAGGGCCACAGGTAAACTGATGATAAGTGCCAGAGCTCAAACAAGGTAAGTTCAAAACTGAACAATAATAAAAAGCTGTGGTTCATATCTGTGGCCTCCCTTGCATGTCAGCTTTTCATATAGGGAGAACTAGATGTCATAAATGCAGAATTGGTATAACTACTTAGGGTGGAGAAGAGGAGCTCTAATCTGAAAATATTGTGGTTTAGTAGCAAACATTTCATAACAGTTGTTAGAGCACTGTGCTAGAATCATCTGGAATTACTGTTTCCTTTTAGTTCCAGATGATCCTAATGAAAACGGGGAAAGAGCAAAGCTTCAGAGCAAGCTGAGAAATCTATAGAAGTCTCTGTTGTTAACAGCTGGGATTTCCCTAAACTATGCGCTAGCAATGGGAACTCTAAGTCTGCGGATGTTAAGGGGATTATGCAAGTTTCCAGGGAAACAGATTCCTGTCAGTGGAGTGCAGTTAGCTTTTTATAGACCATTTAATTTTTTTAATGTGTTTTACAGACAGATATATTGCATAGAAAACGCACATGGACAACTGGTACGAGACCTAGACTTTAATCCCAATAAACAGTACTACCTGGCTAGCTGTGGAGATGACTGCAAGGTGAAATTCTGGGACACAAGAAATGTCACTGAACCAGTGAAGACACTGGAGGAGCATTCCCACTGGTAGAACAAATTATCTTCATGCTCTTTTGTGGGTGGATGGCTTATATAATTTATTCAGCTAATTATTTTACTGTTTAGGAACAATGCAAACCACGTTTGTGCTATTGTGAATAATCGTTTTTCTGCACGGAGGAAAGCTTTCAACGTGTGAATGTTCCTTGTATGGTTGTGAATTAAGAGTTTAGGCAATGTTGGTCTAATTGGCAAGAAACTGTCATTAACATTGTTGGGAGATAGGGTACATCTTTGAGAAGCAGGACACAGAAGCTGGCTTGTGGGGGAAAGCTGGTACACAGGTGTGCTGTCCCAAATTGAGCCCAATTTGCTACACCTTCATTTTGCAGAAAAGCCCTTAAGCTGTTTTGGTTACAGCAGCTGCCATCTGTCCTCTGTTGTTGAATGGTGGAATTGCTCGATAATTCAGCCCTACTTTTTTCATGCTTTTCACAGCCCTTAAGCCAGAATATACAAGTGAGTCATTTTATTCTATGAGATAATATTTAGAGGCTGTATCTACAGCTCTGGCCTGTGGCTGGAGCAAGCAGAGAATCTTGTCTGACGTTTGCAGACTTCAGTGGTTAAGAACAGATGAGTGGTTCATGTTTTATAAAATTTGAGTTGGAGTAATTCTTGCAAAATAAATCTGGACCCTGAAGCTACTTTGAGGGGAATGAAGATGTGAATTAACAGAAAAAGCTTTTACACTTTTTTCCAGAAGATTAAAAGAAAAAGAATAAAACAAGAACCATAAGATATTTGGTATTAACTTGATATGTAAAATGTAAAAATAGAAATATAATCCTACTTTTGTTTTGGAGTCTATTTTAAACTTAACTGTAAGAATGTTGTGAGATTTTTGTGTAACAGGTTATTTCTAATCCGTATTTTGCTTTGATGAAATTTTTATATTTAGAAGTTAAATATTTATCTTACTTACCGAACAATGAATTGGCATGTACCCTCAAGGAATGACACCACTGAATGGTTTGTTTTGTTCTTTGGAATTTTTTTTTCAAAACTTATTTGTTGAATTTTAAAGACACCTCATAAAAAACAGATGACATGGAAGCTTAAAGCCAAATGAAGGTAGCAAAAACAGTCTTTGGAATGAGGCATGTCACTTCTATGCGTACTTACAGCATATAAGTCAAAGATCAATTTTTAGTGCTGTTTTAAAAAAAAAAAATAAAAAATCATTGAACATTGATGCACTACTTGCCAAGAATAACCTCTTGTTCTTTCTAATTTCGTTTTTTAGGGTCTGGAATGTCAGATACAATCATTCTCATGATCAGCTGATCCTTACAGGAAGCAGTGATAGCAGAGTTATCCTGTCTAATATGGTATCAATTTCTTCTGAACCGTTTGGACATATGGTAGATGATGATGAACTAAGTGACCAAGAGGACCAGCACCAAGAAGAGAAGTATGAAGTTTCCTGAGTTTTATGCAGATGCTTATAGTTTATCTTTTCATTGTAATGGTTAACATGCTATTTTTTTGATGATTAGGATTTTTGTATACATGCCTTTCAGGTAAGTAGTTCTAATTCCTACTTCATTCTTCTCTGCTTAGAGCCTTGGGTGGAATACACTCTTTAAATCTGCTTGGCACAGTCACTGTATGTTCACTGGTGGAAAGGGGATGGTGATGCTAAGAACCAGTCCTGAAGTCCACTGGATCATTGAAAAGATTCATTTTAAGGGAGCTCTGGATCAAGTCAAGCACATACAATAATCTGGGTTAAATGAAAATTGAAAATCTGCTTTTTGCATTTTCTGTGTATGTGTTCTGACCTTTAGGAGATGTTACCAGTGTAATGATGAGCTTCTGTACAAGTGGAAGAAAGGAAGTATAAATACATTAATTTCTGTAAATTTAGTGCTTAATGTTGATGGCTGCTCTGGAAACTAGTAACTCATTAGACCTACTTTAAGTGAAACAGAAGTATGGTTTCGACTCTCTTAGTAGAGAATAATGCATGTTATTGCAAACATTTGTAAACACCATTCCACTTGGGTGTGTGAAGAATCACATACTTTGCATGTGAATTTTGGGATGGATTTCTTAGTAGAGAGTTGACTGAAATGCTGAAATAATTTTTCATCCTCTGTTTTTGTCTGCCTTCAATATTTTCATTGTACAATATATTATGCTTATTTTCCTCTCTGTACTTCTTTATGAATGTACAAGTGTATATAAGCACTTTTGTAGATTTGGTGTGGGCTGAGGCTTTCTAATTTTGTGACTACTTCACAAGGTGATCTTCAGCAAACTCTTCCTTTAAAAATGAAGATAATGATACTGAAACTCATGTAAGATGTTTTGAGATGACAGGCTTTAGTCTATATTTTTCTGTTCTTTACAACTGTGAATATCCATGTTCTACATATCTATACTAAGCAGTTGTTTTGTTACGTTTGTTATTTTATTTTAATATGCAAAGCTGTCTGCGATGAAATAGGCAGATTACGTCCTGAACTATCTTTTTAGATTTCATAGATTTCATAGATTTCTAGGTTGGAAAAGACCTTAGAGATCATCGAGTCCAACCATCCCTAATCCCCATTAAACCATATCCTCAAGTAGCTCATCCACCCTATTCTTAAACACATCCAGGGATGGGGACTCAACCACTTCCCTGGGCAGCTTATTCCAATGGCTGACAACCCTTCAGAGAAGAAATACTTCCTAACATCCAACCTGAATCTCCCCTGACTAAGCTTATGCCCATTTCCTCTTGTTCTATCTCCCATCACTAATGTAAAGAGCCCTTCCCCTACCTCCCCACCATCTTTTCTCAAGTATTTATAGGCCGTAATCAGGTCTCCCCTCAGCCTCCTCTTCTCCAGGCTAAACAGCCCCAACTCCCTCAGCCGCTCCTCATAAGTTTTATTTTCCAGCCCCTTGACCAGTTTAGTTGCCCTTCTTTGGACTCGCTCCAGGAGCTCAATATCTCTCTTAAAGCGAGGGGCCCAAAACTGGACACAATATTCCAGGTGCGGCCTCACCAGTGCCGAGTACAGGGGCAGGATCACTTCCCTGCTCCTGCTGGTCACACTATTCTTGATACATGCCAGTATCCCATTGGCCTTTTTGGCCACCTGGGCACACTGCTGGCTCATATCAAGCTGGTAGTCAACCAACACCCCCAGGTCCTTTTCCGCCAGGCAGCTCTCCAGCCACTCCTCCCCGAGCCTATAGCGATGCTTGGGGTTTTTATACCCCAAGTGAAGGACTCTGCACTTGGCCTTATTAAAGCTCATGCCATTGGCCTCAGCCCAACGATCCAGTCTGTTCAGATCCCTCTGAAGGGCCTCCCTACCCTCGAGCAGATCGACACAGCCTCCCAGCTTGGTGTCGTCCGCAAATTTACTGAGGGTACATTCTATCCCCTCATCCAGGTCATTGATAAAGATGTTAAACAGAACTGGACCCAGCACTGAGCCCTGGGGAACCCCACTGGTGACCGGCCTCCAGCCGGATTTAGCCCCATTTACCACCACTGATGAAGAATAGTCAGGTGGAATATGGAACAAGGCAACTTCAAAAAACATCCCTCAGTTACTCAGCTGCGTTTGCTAGATGTTTTAGTTAAAATTCTAAATAAAATTTAGGTTACTTCTCTAGTTGTATTTTAAAGGCTGCTCTTGCACCTTTATTTTATTAATAAAGGCATAGTTTTACCCCAAATAGTTTTTACATTTTGGCTTGACATAAAGGACTTGGAAACCATTTTTAAAATATTAAATAAGGAAGCTATCCCATATACAGAAATGATTAACTTTAAATGTAGAAAATGTCTCTAGAAGCAATAGGTGATGTAAGTGCCTGGAAAATCAAGGTGTCAAATTAAGTACCTAAAAGTTACTCACATCAACAGTACATACTTAATTTTTAGAACATAACTGAAATACAGCATTTTAAATATGAGGTACCTTTTGGCTCCTTACCTTCGGCTGGGCATTGCATTTTAATCTGTTCTGGATGGAAGATAAATAGAATTAATGGAAGTAAGAAAATGACTACAGCTTCCTGTGTGTTTATGGTGGGAATGTATTAACATAAATAACGTTGCAAGTAAATAGTGTTCTGAAAGATGTTGTATAGTAGGTTATCTGGAGTTCTGAATTTCAGTTGATTGTAGACAGTGTAGGTTGCCTCGTTAAAACACAAGTGATTGTTTCTAGAATAGGAATTTTAGAAACTAAGAACATGCAAAGCACTACAACAAATGCAATGAATCTTTTCGTTTGGCTATGGGATGGATGTAAACCACATCGTGAATGACTTGTATAGTAGTAATGTAGAGCCCTTTGCCTGTTCCCGGAGACTACAAGAGCATCAATACTGCCTTTGCTTTTTAACTATATGCTTTTCAGCTGCAAATCTGTTCTCCATGAAACCTGGGAAAGCACATTAGCTTTTGTAATGTTTGCTTGGTACTGTGAGAGTGTTGTTTTGTTTTGAGGTAAGATGGGAGGATGTTTGCAAGGTGCTCACCAGCCTTGAATTGTTGCCAGATGAATGTCTGTTTAGCTCTGAGCATGCTAATGAAGCAGGGCATAACGGCTGTTGGGAATACTTCTTGTTAGTCAACCACTAGCGCCAAGTATTTAGGCTTTAGTACCCATTTCCCTCTTGGAGACCTCTTTGAAGAATCTGTTGCACTATTCCATGGATACTGTCTCTTCTGTAAAACACAGGGGTTTATTGTATGGTTTGGTGGGGTGTGGGATGTGTGTGTATTTTGTTTTTTGCTTGAGTATGTTCTAGACTTTCAGGAAAGCATTATATTCTCATGGGGCTCATTTTAATCCTGCTTTGGAGAACATCGGACTTACTATTAAAAAGCTCACAAATCTTGAAAATATCTTTTTTGGATTGTGCCTTGAAATACACCAGGAAGTGCAAGTGTCTGTAGAACTAGTTTCTCCAGTCAGTCATCTTCGGACTGAGTGACCAAATCTCTCAAAAAAAGGTTAAATATCAAGTGGAAAGAAGAAAAAGGCTCTTTCCTCATGGGCTACCTATGTTTCATGTTCTGAGTAAAATAACTTGTAAAAATACTCCTTGGATTAAATATAAAAATGAAGAGTATGTACCAGTTGTGTCTTCAAAGTATTTTTTTTCCTACTTGGCAAGAATCACCATATTTTAAAAATGTTGACTTGTAATACTATTCTACACAGCTAAGACTTCTGAAGTCTATAAAATTTGTGTTAATTTTTAATATATTTTGGAGTAAACTTCCTAAATTTTCATTGTGTTTCTGGACTGGAGATAAAAAACAAGTAATATGTCAGTTTAACCTTGCATTGTTCAACCATGTAGAAGTATGCATGAGTCTACCCACTCATGTATTCTTGCCAGATTTTCTTTAGTAAATGCCTACTTTTTAAGCTTTGCAACTGAAAAATTATTATTTGGAGGTTTTTTTTTTAAGAATACAAGTTTACTGAGTAATGAATAGACAACAAAACGTAAGTTGCTGTTTTCTATTATTACTCTGGAATTATTCTTCGAGGTTTCTCCTTTGAATGTTTGTCCGTGTATGTGTTGACATCTTGGGGGAGTGTATGTGCTCACATCTTGAAGAACAGAAGACACTTGCATAAGCAATATAACTAGGACTATTGCACGATGATCTGTCTCTGGTCACAAATGAGTGACCTCCAGCTCCTCTTAACTGCTGATTCAGATCAGAGCAACTAGTTTGCTGTCTCTTCCCTACTTTTTAACTGCTATTGTTGTTGTTTTCTCTCATCAGTCATAAAAATGTAAGAGCAGCCTCCCTGTATCATATCAAAGGTCTCCCTAGCCTTTATAATGTCTCTGATAGTAGCCAAGAGGAAAGATTATAAAAGCAGGAAAAGAAGATGATGCTTCCCCTGGGTGTGGTTCTAGCCCCTGACTGTTTGCAGCTCGGGGACCTTTACTGCCTTCTGAATCATCTTTGGAGTCTTATGATTCTTCCCTTTAGGATTTTCTTCTGCCATCAGCCTTATTCTTGAGTTTATCTCTTCTTGCGAACTGTGTTTTTGTTTGTTCCAAAATGTGCTAGCTGTGCATGCACTGCCTTTGTGAAATGTGTCTAGGAGAAATATGCGAACTGTGTTTTTCTTGCACTGAATAAGGAAAGGCTTCAGTGTTTTTGTTTGGGAAGCCCAAAGCCTCTGTCAAAAGTAGGTAGTCTCGAAAGAGGATTGAGATCTTCACAGAGAGGAGGTATAGGCATGTGGCCAGAGGAGAGCTATGGTGTATAGTCCTAGTCTGGATAATTCAATGCACAGTTCAAATATGGCAAAAAAATTAGCTGCGAAATGGAGGATGATGAAATGCTGTACTCCTAGGTTAGTTTCTAGCACCTCGATCCAGAGGTAGGAAAAAAGTACACAAAACAAAAATAGAACAGATGAGGTGATTATTTGGGGTGCATCTAGCTTTCATCCCCAAAACAAAGCTGAGGTGCCTAGCTAGATAAGAACATAGGAAGTGCTTTTTGATGCCTCAGTTTGAACAAAACATTTAAACATGGGATCGTTCCACATCTATGGATGCAACCCATTAAGGCAGGCTTCTCCTTTGCCTCTCTTTCTTTAATGGTTTTGCACTGTGGTGTTGCAAGGACTTTCTCCTTGTGACACTGAACTTGCCTTAATTCCAAAGCTCCTGAAGGCGTCTGTCAGTTCCCTTTAGACTTCTGCAGAACACCAAGAACTCTCTTCTTCTGAAGGGAGGTGGTGACTGTCTTATATCCTTTCTTCTGTCTTTGGTCATCCAAAATCCTTAAGTTAGTGAATGAGTCTATATTTGGTTGTATTAAGCTAGTTTGACAGTCGTTTTAATTCTACATTGCTATTTCTAACAATAAACAAAAATTACCAGGTTCCTGCAATTTACTATGACCATCTTTACTCACCCATCAGGATTCCTTTTCTTTAGTTATTGCAATAAATTTATTTGCCTTATAGATTTGAATTTTAAACTCTATAGGTCTCTGGTATGCTGATGACACACAGCATGACAAGACCATTCAGTACCTTAGGAGCACCAACAGCAAGGTACATGCTGCATCTACAGCAGTGTTTTCATTCTTCATGGCTTCTATGGCCAGAACTTCGTCACGAGTCTCAATTGATGATGGAGGACTTGCTTTTTAAGGGCAAAGCCTTTTCTTTATCCATAACAATGAAAAGATTTATATGGTCAATAGCATTTTGAGCTTATACATAGTCCTGAAAAGGAAGCCATCCTTAAACTTCAATTTTGCAGAATGAGCTACCAGCTCCCGTAGCTCTCTTTGGGGTTCACAGGCTTAAGATGTCTGCTGTTTTCACTGGCAGAACTGATTACTAAGGTGAATATGCTGCCTTCTCCCTTATGCTACGTTTATTGGCAATATGTTGTAAGCTTATCCTTATCTTTGTTATCTATTGAAGATTGTACCAGAAATTCACATTACAAAATAGTGTTTTTCTGATGTCTTATGTTTCCATCTTTTTCACCATAGACGTTAGCCACACTGTCCTTTCATGCGAGCAGAACAAGATCTAACACAAGCACTTCTCACCATTTTGCATTTAAAGATGAGACATGTAAAGATTGGTCCTCCCAGTATAGAGTATCTCATCGAGATAGTGAGGTTTTTAATGAGATTTTAAGTGTAGGAACATCTTCAGCAGTCTGGATGGACCAGAGAGAAAATGGTGGCCGGCCTCTCTGTTAAAAGAGATTTCCTTCAAAATCTCATCTAAAGGAGGGTGATGGTTTCTACTTTTTGTGTTAGAAATGTGATTTGGAGCCTTTTGAATAGTAAATCATGTGGTTTCAAGATAGTATGTATGAACCGTGTGATCTAACGTAACACCTTTGTATACATATCTGTGACTTCAGGAGAGTGAATTGTCAGCGTTGGTATTTTGAAAAGTTTTTGCCAAATATTCATTATAAGACAGGCTTTCAGAGTATTTTCACACAGCTGCCAGTAGTGTTAATTTTGATGATATTTTGCTTGTGGTATTTATGTCTCTCAGAAATCTAGAAATCACAGGATTATGCTGTGGAATCAACCAAGAGACTCAGTTAATTAAACCAGCTTAAATAGATTCTGGTTTGAGGAATGCCAGTATTCAGGACTTTACTTGATTGAATGTGTAAGAAGCTGGGCCAAATCTTGTGCAGCAGCACTTTCCAATTCCTAGACTATTCTGCTTTAAAAATGTATGTTTTTTCCTTACTATTTCTTTTAACTCTCATCAGCAGATATGCCCTCCTTAATTTATATTGCATATTAGGACAACTATGAAACCTGCTACATGAAAATATGCATTTCGTAATTTTTGAAGATGACATTTTCCTGTAGAAGCATTTCAGAAGGCTGTTTTTTGAGTAAAAAAATGATAATCCTTAATTACAGTAGTATGGATGGGCAATTACTATCTATAAAAATTGTGTTCCAGTATAAACATCCTTGAATTCTGTTTTCCTTAAAAGAGTGAAAAAGTAAGTAGTGTGTTGTCTAGGCTTACCAGAAACAAAACTTACACTTACTAAGTTTTCTCCTACAGTTAAAGGGAAAGGGCATCCACAGGGCTTATTTTGGAACCCAATGACAGCTTTTCAGGATTCATTTTGGATGCTGCAGTACATGTTGCTGCTCTAGTAAATCACATCTATTTCATAATAATTTTTAGATTAAAGAGGATTTAATTTTGACTGTTATAAGGAATTAATGATTTTTGGTGACTCTGAGAAACATATTTTGTTGAACATTGAGGTGACTAAACAGAATTGCAAACACTGCAAACTTAAGTGGTTGTTAGCATGAGAAGTAATTGGAAGTAACAGCTCTCTACATGAAAACAATTATCCAAGGCTTAACAGGCTTCTCTCTCAAGTCTGTAACATAATTAACCTCAAAGTTATCTAGTAAAATGAAAGCTCTCCTGCTTTCACAGGAGACACTGATAGGGGTTGTGCTATGTGAATAAGACTGCAAAGAGAAAGCAGTCCAGTTTCAGCTGTGTGGAACAGGTCTTAAATTTATGTAGGATGTAGGTAGAGATTACACTTTTCTTTCTATGAGTTCTTGGTGACATAAGAGTTCGATGCCTTGACAGTTGATTCAATGCAAGAACATATATAAGGACAGGAAAAAGGTATTTTAGTCTGGCTAGAAAAAGTCTTTAAAATAGTACAGGAAAACAAGAAACTAAAGGAACTTTTTAAGAGGCAGAGAGATTTAGGACAAGGAAGAAAATCACTTACTAAGCTTGCCAGGCATAAGAAGTGATTACCTGTATGCTTATCAAATGCAGTCTAGTCAGACTGCTCTATCAAGGGATCAATAGGCCAAGTACCTATACCTGTGGTACACTAAACTAACTATAACATAGCAACTAGGCTTTTACACCTATAACCTGCAGCTTTTTGTTAAAACAGAAATCTCTGTGTTTTGACAACAACTTGAATTATACGTATTAAAGTACCATAGAAGAAAGTTTACTTCATATCCACCTCTGTACAGGTACTCTTCCTGTTTCTGAACTTCTCTAACTCAAAAGAAATTTAAGGTCCTGAACTCTCCTCCCTGTTCCAAAACCTGCCAAAGATCTGCTGACTATCCTAGTATCCAGTCCACTTTGAATGCTTTCCTCTTCTGTGTCCGGTGTTATGCATCTGACATAAGAAGGCGAATAACCTGGGCATTGTCATCAGGAGTTGGTGACTATGAAATGGAAAGCTTCTGAGCTAAGAATAATGCACGTGAAAGTACAGCAGTATTCATTTAATCATTGCTACAGTATGAATAGAATATTATAAAAAAATATTCATCAGTGCTATGACATGTTAGGCTCTGAAATCACCTACTTTATATTATGGAAAAATAAAATTTTAGCAACTGATAAAAACAGAAGGGTAATTAAAATATCTAAATCAACGAAAACATCTTAAATACAAGTTGTTTTGTATATGTTCCACTAGTACGTGCTGTGACCAGAATCATCTCTTTTAGTAGACTGTTTATTTATATATATATCTATCTATCTATATATATATATATAAAAAAAAAGGTTTTTCTTACCTTGCTTAAATAAATGTCAGTGTCATAGCTGTTAAGTCTGTAACTTAAACCAAATTATATTTAATATCTGGGGAATTAGAATCAGCTCAGACTCTCCTTTAACAAATAAAAATGTGTAAAAGCTGTGTAAAATTTCATTGTGAGTAAATAGTTTGTTGTGAGACTCAAACTAGACAATTTTAAGTATCCTAGATTGGTATAGATTCGAAAATAGTATCCTCAGCCTATGCTTGGATCACAAAAAAAAGCACACCTATAGCCAAAATGTGTTTTCTTGGGAGTCTCATAGCATGTGGTTAAATGATCTGTCTCCAAGAGATTCCTCTTCTAAGGAAAAAAAACCCACCACAAACAACCTTGCTCCTTCTGTTTTTTTCACTTATTTTGAACAATCTTTCACATACATGAACTAGCAGAATCCTTCTGGACTCATTATCCATTACATAATTTAAAGACTAATCTGTTGTCATTCATAGTGTTTGTAAAGGATGCTCATGGACATTTTCTTTCTTTTAGATGTTCTTTATTGTTCCTGAGACACGTCATTCTGAGATGCTTTTTTTCCATCCTGATTATCTTGTATAGTATCTAGATCTTTTACACCAAGTGATCGGTTTCATAAGAATTTTCTCCGTTTCTCAGTAACTGTCTCAAGGCTATGTCATTTTTATGCACAGATAGTCTATACATGATGTTACCGTAGATCTATGCTATTTAAAACAAACAAACAAAAAAAAAGCAAAGGAAAACCAAACTCATGTGGCCTGAAGAACCATGCTCTCTTTTTCTGAGAAGGCACAAAATACTTCCGTGGCCAAGAAGAACTTCATTATATAGACAATAATAAACAGTTAAAAATTGTAGTTATAAATGGAAATGCCAAACAGAAGTTCATCTACAGGCTTTTTTCCTGAGCACTCATTCCCCTATGGCCTCTGTAAATTAATGTAGATGAACTGTGTTATTTAAATGAAACACTGAAACAACTCTGAACGTACAGAAAATAGTCTCATCTAGGAGCTTATTTGTCCTTGTTTATCCAACCTTTGGTTAACTGAGTCTCCTGGTTAACTGAAAGTCGGTCGTGTCCCCTGACAGCCATGTGCACCGTGCATTACTCCCCTGCTTATCCAGAGAGACATTTGAAACCTTCAGAATAATGGAGTTGTGGGTAAGTGGGTGAGCACCGCGTGAAGCGCATTGCTGTCTGGGGACGTGACCAACTTTCACTTAACCAGGCATGTCAGTTAACGGGACATTAGAAAAACCTATTGCAGGAGGTGAAGCGTCTGTGTGTTTGCGTTTATTAGCTCTCTGCTGTTAGATGGTTTGTATCAAAGTACATATTCAGGACAACTGTAAAACAAGCCTGCTCTTTGCAATTAACCAGGGGCTCTGTGTTTGTGCCATGACCTTTTTTTTGTTAGTTGACCTTGAACGTAGCTTAAGTAAATGATAAAGGTCCTGAAAACAAGTATCTGAAGCTATTCTGCAGTATCAGACTGCTATTGGTTTATTTATTTGACTAACTTCGATTGAATTCTAATTGTGGTGCTGGACTCCCAGCTGGTTAGGCTGGCTAGGTGGAGCAGCGATGTCCTGCAAGCGATTCAGACGTGACACCGTATACGCGTTGTGATCGTAGAGGCGCGTGCTTTCCGAGAGCAGCGGTGAAGGGCAAAGACGGCCGATAACAGCGCTTCGTTTCTGTAGCAGCAGCAGCTGTTTAAATGATTGAGTGGCATTCACAGGGCTCTTCGGCTTTGCTTTCCGTTTGGAGGATTGCAGCTGTAGTACAAGGCTGTTTCTGGGAGGCAGGGGGATGCTTGTGAAAGGCTGACTGACTCCTGTGAGACAGAGGTGATCATCTGTGGGTGAAGGAGCTCTAAGGTCATCCTCTGAAAACTCACCTACCCTGTAGCTACAGAATAATGTGCTGTGGTGGTGTTCCAAGAGGAGAGACTGGCTCTGTGAGGGGAGGGAAGAAGGGCTGTTCTCGGCTAGCAGAGCACAATCGATGACTTTTGGGTGGTTTGGACTTCAGAGAATAGCCTGAATCTGTTCTTATATATTTGCAATGCAAAAAAGCATCTGTCCGTCTCTCATGATGTAGGTGACTAGGACTCTTGAGTGTTGCAGTGAGAGGTGAGGTATACAATAATAGACGAGAATCCAGTGTTGGCATAGCTCTAGGAATGGAAGATAAAGTGTTCAGAGTGGTGCCTCCATCTCCTTTCCATTACTCTGGAGAGAATGGGTCCAGGATGGCAGCACAAGAGATACTGTGATGTTAAGGTCTGCAACTTCTTACCTACACATCTCTATGATTATGTATTATTTTAAGAATTCAGTTAACAACAAAGGGGGAAAGGAAGGTATGGAGCATGGTGGGAGAAAAGGTGTTGATAAAAACGTGTGTTTAAGTGCATTTAGATCATACCTTGTAGTTTAACTTGCTTTAGAGAGAGAGAGATGCTTCGTGTAGGTTCTAAGTGTCATGGTTTAGCCCAGCTGCCAACTAAATGCCACACAGCTGCTCACTCACCCTCCCCCACCCCCAGAGAAATGGGGAAGAGAGTTAAAGGGGAAAAGGGAAAGAGATGCGTGGGTTGAGATAAGAACAATTTAATAATTAAAATAAATTTAAAAGTAATAATGATAATATATCATAATATATAAACCAATAATAGTATATACAAACAAGTGATGCACACTGTAATTGCTCACCACCTAGTGACCAACGACCATCTCATCCCAGCAAGCGATCCCGAAACAGATAAGTCCTGAAACTGCAATCCCGGAAGAGCAAGAGGCCCAAAAAGAGAGCAAGAGAACAATAGAACACTGAGAGTCTGAGTGAGAAATCCAACTTCCTCGCCAGCTTCTGTATACTGGCCATGACATTGCATGATATGGAATATTCCGTTAGCCAGTTTGGCCCTCAATCCTAAATCTAAGTTCAGATCATAAGGTAGGGGTTGTGGGTCCTTTGTTCCCTCCCCCTCAGCCTATTGTGCTCCTGCACACTGGCAAGACATGGAAAGCTGAAAGAGACTTGGAAATGCACTGAAGTTGAGAGGAAGAGGTACTTTGTCCCTGCAAATGCGGTCTTTAACATTGACTCGACTCTGCTGTGTTATCTAAAACATAAGTAGATGCAGATATCTGATATAAAATATTTCCTTAGAGCCTACTATAGCATTCTTATACTTGAAATGGCAGGTTGCATACCTAGATGTTAGTGACACTTACTGTTGCCTTTTAAATCAAGTGTGTTCACAGATCCTTACCATTTTTTTTTCTTTTTTTTTTCTTCAACTGTAGGATTAAAGAGCCTGCTCAGGACAGTGTAATAGCTACATATGAAGAACATGAAGATAGCGTATATGCAGTTGAATGGTCCTCAGCCGACCCGTGGCTATTTGCCTCTTTAAGTTATGATGGGAGACTTGTTATTAACAGGGTTCCCAGAGCTCTTAAATATCACATACTGCTATAATTTGTTTGGATTATGGTGGAGTTGTTATCTTGATGTACACAATTGGTAGGTATTGTTTAGGTTTTTTTTCAGGATCTATTTTTATTAAGTATAAATGTTAAAATTTTATTAAGAATATCTGTACTAATATAAACACTTCAAATTTGTCTTTTGTATTTGCCTTGGAAAATTATGATGCATTTTCTGAAGGCTGTGCTAGTTAGATTTGGGTTTGGGGAGGGTTTTTTTGTTGGTGGTGGGTTTTTTTAGTTGGTTGGTTTTGTTTATTTGGGGTTTTTTTTTCGAGGGGCTAATCACTTTGTGAATTACAAAAGTTCTGGAGATATTGGATGTTTCCCATACTATTGCTTTATTACTTCAGCTTTATGCAAATACAGTGGATTACAGAGGTGGTGTTATGCTGATATAAAACTACGATAATGTAGGGTGCATGTACCAGAAGTGACCTACTTGTTTACAAGAATAATATTTTATCTTTCTGATATAAGCAGCCTTCTGCTCTTAGCTAGGACTGTTTTCTGCTAGCTGTTCTGATCACTCTTCAGTGTTTATAGATACAGTTGGGAATGGTCTTAAAAGGCATTCTTCATTCAGTCTAATATTTTAAAGACTTTTTCTTCCATTTTGCTTATCCTAAGAAGAAGTGTTAATTGTGAAGGTGAAACCTTCAAAATATATTTTCCATTTAAGCCTTATGGTAGTATGAACAAAGTACCATCCTATAATTTGCAAACTAAATGCAATTTTGAGCTAAGCGTTATTATTGGAAACAATATTAGTCTTCACCAAGATCTCCTATATTCTCATGTAATGTATTATCCCATGTTTATAGAACTTAGTTGTGCTATAGTGTATTTTGAGGGACTCTGCAGCTATGCCAATGTTAACCTGAAAAATCTCTTTAATATTTGTGAGTAGTCTCTCTTTCTTATCCTTTTGGCTCTGTGCAATTCTGCAGTATGCTGACATGATGTAGCAGGCTTCCAACTAAGCACAAAACATCCTTTGCTATATCCTACTCTTTGCAATACCTGACCTAGGCATTGGTGACTCTCTTGTTACAAATCCTGAGAACAGGCAGGTGCTGCCCTGCAGGAGAGAATGCACAGAAAAATTGAAATGTAGATGGAAGGCATGGTGAAACATGCCTTGTATGTACTGACACCTCCCTTCCCCTTGCATAGCTCGCATTAAGATGAAAATTCTGCTGCCTGTTCTTTGTGCGCTGAGACTAACGGCAGCAGTAATTATTCCCTGTTGCCTTTTCATCGCTATTATTTCCCATCAACTTCGGAACCTGGATATATGCGATGGCACTGGTTGTGGTAGCATTGTATAGGACCAAGCTGAAGAAATGGCAATAACACGGGATGGAAAGATCAATATCAGCCTCTTCCCGTCATTCCTCCCGTTGCTATGGCAACCGTTGGTGTTAGTGTTGAGGGACAGCCTGCTGCTCACCTCTGCTTGTCCTTACCCACTCTTGGATCGAAACATGTCCAAATGTGATTTGTTGTGTATACACAGCTGCTTCTGTGAGAACACGCTTTGAGAGTGTGACTGCTATAAGCCAAAACATCCAGGAAAGATGAAAGTTGAATTCTATTTCTGGCTTTCTTAAAGAGCTTGTTTGGAAGAATTCATAGGAGTGAAGTAATCCTATTAAGTCATCTGTACTGTTGTTTGTATTTGTGTTACGGTGCTGCCTGTCTGCTCGAGTGAATGCTTCATTGGCAATTCTGATGATCTGATTTTCTGCATTAAGATTTTCAACTTGTGCTATTTCAAATTGTCTCAAGCTGTAATCAGGCATGAGCTATTCACCTGTGTACTGTAAGAAAAATTACATTTCCAAATCAGTAGTGCTTCAATTGTCTAAATATCAAAATATTTTGTTGGGCTGCAGTTTTATACGTGGAGCTTTCAATCTTCAGACACAAAACCTTGTTGGCTGTTGTGTCTGTGTCATACCCCACACCCACCCTCCACCCCCTAAAAAAAACGCCAACAACCCCAAAACCCTGCAGTAGATCTTTAATATGCAGCAGAACTATTTAAAACTGTCTTCACATTAGCAATAAAGGTCTAATGAAACTTTCTTTTCTGTTAATGTATATGGCTTGAAGTGCGAAGGTGACGGGAAATTACGTAACTGTGTAGAATTTAGTTTGATTTTTAACATGTAATAAATATGGGACAGATTTCAGACTAATTTTTATGTTGCTGTATTTCCTTTAATACTGTAGTCTTATACAAGCTGGAAAAGTTTTGTAAGCAAATAATATGAAGAAATATTTTCTTTTGCTTTAGTTTTGTTAAATGTGTATATCACTCTATAGGGAAGAAGAGAGAGGATGAACACCAGGAAGAGAGTAGCAGGTCAAATTTGAATGAAGCACATTACAGTAGAACCAAGAAAGCAGGAATGGTCAAGTTTTAATCATTTTCAGCTATCTGTAAAGCAGGATCTGAGCTACATGTACAATGTGGAAATGACCTTCAGAAAGGGAAGGCTTTTGACAAGGTTTCATCTCAGGCTGTTAGGGAAAGCAAGCTGCTGTCAGATAAGAGGAAGGGTTCGAAGATGGTTAAATAGCTGGTTAAAAGGTAGGAAATAGAAAGCAGGAATGAATCATCACATTTCACAGCAAAAATAAATTACCAGTGAAGTCTTGCAAGGATCTGTGCCTAGGCCTGTGCTTTACAGTATACTCCTGACCTTTTTGGGAAAAGTGTTACGTAGGAATACATCAAAGTTTGCAGGTGCTGTTCAGAGTGGTAAAGATGACTGAGTGAAGAATTTTGGAAGGGCCTTACGTCACGGAGTGGCTGGATGATAAAATGGTAGGTGAAATTCAGTGCAGGAAATGCGAAGTAACGGACAAGGGAGAAGACAGTCATTTTACATAACTACGGGAGACCACCTGTGTGTGGCTATTACTACTTGGAAGTAACATCTTAAGGTTTTCACAGATCTTTAAAAATATCAGCTTAATATAGGTTAAAATTTTAATTAAAACGTTGGGAATTACTAGAAAGCAAATAGAGAAGAAAATAAATCATTGTTAATTCATTAAATAATAGGTGTTTAAATCTGTGGTGTGTATGTGCATCTTGAATACTGTGTGGTGTTCCGATTTCTTCTGTCTCAAACCCAATGTAATAAAACTGGGAAAGATTTTAGAGGAGGGTGACAGGAATGATGAATAGCATGCAACACCTGTATCAGGACAACTAAATAGACTGAAAGGCAGATGGTTGAGGAGGAATGATAAAAGTCCATAAAATCACAAGTGGCAGAGGGAGAGGATGAATAGGGAGTGATTGTTCACCGTCTCTCCTGATACCAGAACTAGAGGTTATTAAGTGGAATCTGCAGGTGGTGGCTCAAAGCATACCAAATGAGGTGGTCTCCACAGGCGTGCAGGTGAGCTATGGTACTCCTCTTTAACAACCCTTTCCCCCTGCCAAAAAAGCCAGCACCCAAAGAAACAACAAAAAAATCTCATTAATGTTAGTGTTTACGTGACTTGAAAGTAACTGAACCAGTACTTGAAAGATGAATCCATTAAAGGCTGCTAAATATAAAGGCAGCATCTCTGGCTTAGAAAATCCTTTTGAAACATGAATCGACAGACACTACAAAGAGTACTGGCAGGGAATTCCTGTGTGCTTGTCCAGTCTTTACTTACCTCCCTGGACATGTGCTATTTGCCAGCAAAGGTAGAAAACAGAAGGTAAAAATAATAACTTATTCTCTAAAGCTTTGTCTCTAGTGCTGAGACAGCATGTTGCTCCTGCATGTTCTTCTCTCACAACTGTTTCCTTTGGTCGTAAGTTGTATTTTAGGGGATTTCAGAAAACACGCATATCTCACATCAATTTCTTACAGAATCTTAGTATTATTTCTGGAAACTACCTTGTTGCAAAACACTCCTTGGCAGTAAGACTGTGGAGGTAAGCTGATTTCTGTACAGCATGGAGTGCATCACTGCTTCGGAAATTCAAATCATGGTCTAACAGGTCTCACAGCACTGGGTTGTTTCAATGTCTCATAGACAATGCTGTTTGCACAGTCGCATATCCGCATTGGTAAGCATGTAATTGTGTTTTCAAACAAAAACCTCTTAAATGATTTTTCTTTCTTTGCAGATTGTGTCCAGGTAAGAAGCTTTAATAGGTTTTGGTTCTGAAAAAGTGAATTATAGTTTCCTTAAAAATGTCAGATTGTTGATGTTGCCATCTAAAAACTTGTTTTATTCCAGGTTTGGTGCTGAAAATCTTTTCTTTGTCACCAGTCTAATATATGTGTCTGGTATGGAATTACAAAAAGGCTTTAGATGTGGTATTTTTTTTCTGCAGAAAGGGAATTATTGAAGGAGAAAGAAATTGATAATAATTTTTAAAAATTCATTTGTGCATGAATTAAATGAAGGTGACCAAAGTCAATACAAGTCTTGGCCATATAATAAGAAACTTGAAATAACAATCTGTTTCACGTGATCTGGAAAATGGTGCTAACTTCAAAATAATAAAAAAAAAAAACCACCGCAAAACACCTCAGTACTGACCTGAGCTTTGCCTGTGGTGTCAGTGCTAAAATTAGCCTGACCTGTACTGAAGCCCATGATGTTAATGAACTGCTTGTCAACGTTAGAACTAATTAAGAACATGTGGTGGATGGCTTGGGTAGACTTGATATTTGCTTTAGACCGATTCTCCTTGTCTCGTACCTTTTCATTTCACAAAGGTGAGTGGAAATAGGAAACCATATGATATGCATTATGCTCAACACTTAAATTAGTTGAGAACGGTGCTTTGTAAAGAATTAAGCTGCCTGACCATTGTATTTTCCAACTAACAATAGAAAGCATGAGTTCTGTATTTGCCTCTTCGTTTGTAATTCCCAAATCTTACAGCCTCATGCCTCTTGTAGTATTTGAGACTGAAATTCTGTAGCTTGTTTAAGATGGCCTTCAAACAGTATCATCTGACTATAGTCTGACATGGTAAGACACCACAAGGTAGATAATCCTTTGACATAACTGAAGCAATGAAAAGTAGGTGGTGATAACTGAGTGTTAAGATCAATATTTGGATACAAACTCATAATGTTATGGAGCTGCTCTTTGGCTTCATGGAGGATCTAGAAGGTTGGGGTTTTTTTTTGCTTTTCCTAGGAGATATGAAGAAAGTGCTTAAAACTTTGTTGTGGAGCATGCAATATGAATGCCATTCTGAGGCTGCAGAAAGCCTATGATTTCTGGAATAGAAAGTGAAGTGACTGAGAGAAAAGTGCAAATCATTTTTTAGAGAAGCCTGTCCTTCCCATAAAAGAGCTGCTGGGTGTGAAGCCATGGATGCTCTCCAGAACAATTTGCACATTGCTCCTGTTCATTCCACCTGCCACTTTGGTCAGTGAGGAACTACTGAAGTGAGAAGAAAAATGACACACAGAAATTTGGAGAAAAAGACAAAAGAAAAGAAAAAATAAAAGGAAGACTGACAAATACAGAGTGAAAAGTCAATTGAAAAAGACAAGATCAGGGAAAGATCAGTTTGGAAAACAGAAATAGGAAAGATGGAAGAAATTGACAGTAAATGAAGCAAAGAGAAAGATACGGGGGTAAGAAGTAAAAAAAATGAGAAGAATTTTTGTTTACTTGTTTTAGCTATGATACTAAAGGTCCTTAAAGTCTTCCATGTTCTGCCTGTGTTAACTGATTTAAGTGCTAGAGAATTGCTGGTTTACATTGCAGCATTTTAGTTCTGATATTGGAAATGGTTCGTGCAGGATAGTTGCTGTTAATTTTGGCATAAAGAAACATGTTCTTGTTGATCCGTAAGTTATTAGTCCTAACTCATAGGTTTTAAGCGGTTAGGATTTTCAGCTGGTCGTTATTGGTTTTGGAGATCAGGTTGCAACTGCTCCTGTAAGCAGTTGTCCATTTCAGTGCCAAGTTATCAAATTGGATAGTCAACCTGAGGGAATGGTACCCTGAGAGGAAGAAAATTTCAAGTGGGCTGTTTCTTGAGTCACACTAGTTAGATCTGCAAAAGCATCTGTTTATGACACACTGTTTATCCCCCTGTTTATGACTTCAGCGGAGTGTCCTAGTGAGAACAACTCAAGATAAAGTATCTGAGGCACATCCTTCCTTCCACACGGATTTACCTTACAGCAAAATAATTTTGAGCTATTCTTGAGAAAGTCCCCCCTGTTTTGATGCTGCAGCTTTTGGTGCTACAGCAGCCTCAAGTTCATAAAGGGGTTTTAGTACTCCAGCGCAGAACATAGCCTTGGGGAGAAAGAGATGAATGAGTCTTACTAAATCCAGGAGCCAGGCTCCCCATGTGGAGACACATGGCAAATATGTGGGTTGCTGTTGCCCTGGAGCTGTATCAACAGCTGCCAAGCAGCTGGGCTGAGCAGAGAGGACCTCCAATGTACCTTCTCAGCAAATTGTCCATTTATTCTGACGCTGCCCTTAGTTCAGGATTTTGGCAGGAGAAACTGTGGAAAAAGCTTTTAAATAGAATGAATTTAGAAGAGTACGGGAAACCTTGGAAAACCTGAAGATACCACAGACTAATCGGCAAGTCTAGATGAACTGAGTCCTGGAGTGGTAATAGACTTGGCAGACAAATTCTCTGAACCACTGCCAGTTTCTGAAAATTTGCAGAGGACTGAGAAGACAAGGAAGACTGGAAAATAGCAGAAATGGTATTGATATTTGGAGATATGTGGAACAGCAGTGCATGGAGTTGGATAAAGAAATGTATTTCAGAGTGAGGAAATTTTAGTCAAATTATGAATGTTTTATTTGATTTTTTTTTTTTTAGATTTTTTTTTTTGTAAACAACAGTCAAAATAGTAGCCAATATCAGAAATGATCACATCCATGCAACAAAGCAGGGATTATCCATTGTGTTACACAGAATTGTCAGAATTATAATCTAAATGTTTTATGATTTCTTTTGCAGCTTTCTGTTTTCCAAAGAGGATGGGTGGAACGTAGTATATAATGGTAAATTTAACTTGTCTTCAAACACACACGAGAAAAAAACAAACATATATATTCTCTTAGTTTCTTATAATGGGAAAGAGTTTCTGCTAAAGAAAGCAATGAACCATCCTTTGACTCTGTGCCTGGAAATTGGGACGGTGGTGGGCTAGGGTAGAGAATACCTGGAACTTGACTCTGCAGAGACTGTGAACAAGAATGACCTGTTTTCTAGCATGCAACTGGTGGGGTAAAACACTCACTTGAGTACATTCAGCCGTGTTTCAGTATACACGTATCAGTATTTTAGGCAGAAGGTACCTGTCTAAAACCACTTCCAATTATGCTACTCAGGATAATGACATACCAACACAAGCAGGAAAGTGTCTTCTTACGAAAATTAAGAATATTTCCTTATCACCAGGAGGGTTGCTCTGTAACATGTTTATTTGCAACTACAAAAGAGTTAGGCTTGGGTGTATGCATGTCTGCTGACAGCAGCTGGTAGGTAGATGGAGCCATAGATACTTTGATGCTGTTGCTTTTTTCTGCAAGTCAATCTGGGTAAAATGAGAGAAATCTGGTAGATATATTATTATTGGAAAATCTGTTAGGAAAAGCACAAATGAAAGCTTCATCACAATGGGAGCTGTTTAATCCTTCGCAAAGCAAATACCAGAAAGCTTCAACAACTGTTCTGACCATCCTGTCAGATGCGAGTGACAGTTACTTGGATTCGGTTTCCTAGATAGATGCATGTTTCTGATCTGTGTTTTAATCATCTATTTTCAGTGTTAATGCCATTTGAATGTCTTCAATCTATTGTTTGAATGACTTGGATAAATGCTGTACAATTTTATGTTGCAGTTCACAGGCACTTCTTGTAAGACAGAGGAGAAAGCTGTTTTGTTTTTAAGTCCTCGTGCTGCTGTATCGGGAGGTATTCTGGTTTCGATTCCTGTGACCTGTACCTCAAGGCTCAAATCACAATTTAAATTCTACAGATTTTGGACTGGTCATTGCTGAGGGCTGAGAAGAGCTACGGATGAAGGCTGAGCATGACTGATGTATTCGTATTCATCAGAAAACAGAGTCAGCTGGAGAGAACGAGGGAGTAATTGTTGGAGTTCTCCCTCCCTCACTGCTTGTGCAGAAAGACATAGGCTGCGGGGAGGAAGCTACCTGAGGTTATTAAGATTAATACTGCTGGAAATTCCAATCAACTCACACAAGGCTGCTTCTCAAGGCTGTCAGATGCCTACTGCCTCCTCTGATTCAGGCGGGGCCACATCAATTTCGAATTTCCCAACAGAGATTGCTATGATTTATGAGTTTAGGAGGCTGATAAATGTGGTTAGTTGAAGTGTTCATGAAATAATTGAATCAGAATAATTTCAGTCAGCTGTGCTCAATTTATTTTCTCTGATAACCACAGGAGGGGGCAGTTTTGGATTGGGAGCTTCATCTCAAGGATTCCTATCACAGGAAAGACATTGTGGAACCTGGAATAAGAGCAACTTAATTTTGCTGCCAGGCTTGTATGACAGCCTTGTAAGCTGACTTAAGACCCATCAGAACTGGAGAGTAAGTACCTTGAGCTCTTCTGGTTTTGCCCATGACAGAGGCTGATTCAGTTCTGCTTTATGTATTGTGAGATAATGTCTGCTGGGAAGGATAAGAGTTTTACTGTTTAGTGTTTGAAAACCACTTTGCTATTCAGTTGGGAGGGTGTTCTTTACACTTGTTTGTAGCAAATTATTTTCAGATTACAAGTTTTATGAATATTTCACTTCTGGATTTTGTGAATTTTTCTGCAGTGCTGATCAGTATAATTTCTGTCGTTACAGCAAAGGGAGCACCCATGTGTCCCTAAAGAGTGTTATATGAAACTTTTAAAAATAAATTTGTCCCTGTGAGTTTATCATTTGTCTGCTGTAACTTTCCCACATAGCCATAAAAGAATGACGTTTTGGGTGGATTGTCCTAGAAAGAGTACTGAATGCAAAGGGCGCGGTAGAACAGGAGGGTGAGCAGGATACAGTGTTGTGATGACTGGCTGAGACTGACGGAGATTGGGAAAGCCTAGCAAGCAGAGCTAGGCAGCAAGTGTGTTGCAGACAAATATCTTCGTGTTATCATGAACAAGATGTTTACAATTGGGAGCTGCAAGCAGGGAAAGGTATGCGGGAAAAGGCAGTGGCTTGTGCCTGTCTGTGTTAGTTCAGGTATCTTTTGAAATGTGCAAAGAGACTCTATACAAGCAGGATACAGGTGAAAATTTAACAGGCTACTGGGTCTAGCACTAGTGTATTGCCCGTGTCTAGTTAGACACCGGAAGTGAATTTTACTGGCCAGAAAGGTGTCTGTAGGCTGGAGAAGGGTTGTCTTCTGTGCTGCTTGGAACAGTTGTAGAGTTGCCATCTTTCAGCTCCATTTATCACATTAGGATTTTATACCTTTGCATTTTGGTGTCTTTTCCCTATTGAATCCTTGAGCTGCTAATGTTTCCCACTGCAACAGTATTACCTCTGTCTGCAATTTTATGTTTATCGTGTGTGGCTTTTCCCCGTAGACTTTCATACAGCCTTTTCTCACAACTCATCAGCCTTCTCAGAAGTCGTTACCAAAGCTGGGCAGCATGCCATAGATGACAAAGGGTTGCCGAGAGAGCAGCTTTCCCAAGAGTCCTAATCTGTGCAAGATAAAAACAGACAGGTTTATTCTATGGTAATTCCAGGACTGTAGGCTGCCACTGGAGATTTGTGTTACCCCAGATGGTTTGTATCAGCATGGATATCCTGATTATCATATGACATAACCTGGCCTGCATATGAACTATTCTCTGGAATACAGTATATGATGGTAAATTTAACTTGTCTTCAAACATACATGAAAAAAAAAAAACCCCAAACATATTCTCTTAGTTTCTTATAATGGGAGTTTCTGCTAAAGAAAGCAATGAACCATCCTTTGAGCCTAGAAATTGAGGTGGGGGGCAGGAGGAGGGGTAGAGAATACCTGGAACTTGACTCTACAGAGATTGTGAACAAGAATGATCTGTTTTCCAGCACAGCTGAAGAGCTGTGGGTAGGTCCTTTCACCATGTAGGGAACAGCCCTACGCTTGCACAGGAGGAAATAAATCTCTCTGAGCTGTTATTCTCAAAGTTCCCTTGCCTTGGAATTCAAATATTTTAGGATTTTTCATAAACATAAAGTTTATGTTATTTTATGTTTTTTCTTTTTTTTTCTTTTTTCTGTCCGTGACCTTCATTTTGTGGGGAGGCGTGAGTCATAATATGGGGGAACCAGCAGGATTTGGAGGTAAAGTATTCCAACTGCACAGAAAGATTTGTGACTCTGATGTAAAGTGGTACATGCTTTAGAGCCCGTTATGGCAATCTGTCGTGAGGTAGATCAGACTTAGGTGTTTCAGACACATTGAGCAGCTGTGTTGAAGAATCTGGTGCACTCAGCTTGTATTGGAAAATAAGTGATATTCTGAATAACAAAGTCCTGCCAAAATTCAGCTACCCAAGTTTGGTGACTTTTCTGTGAGTACATGTTAATTTCTGGTAGTTCTTTGTCTCTAATGGTGGTTCCTTTTGTCTCCAGATAATTTGATACCATCCCTACCTGCTGTAACTTATTTCTCTAGATTGTATAAATGCCTGTTTTGTATAGTTTAAAGAATGTCCTATGAGGTGCATATCTCTTGGCGACGTGCTCAGTATTGTGGCAGCACTATCCTATCCAGGACTACAGTAGAAGTAAGTTAACTTAAGATAAAAGCATTTACTAGGGTTTTACCTACCTTCTTTTTTCACTGCTCAGCAGTTAGGAAGCTGCTTCCATGAAAAACTCTTGCTGAATCTCCTTGCTGAGATCTCTTTGCTGTGAAGTGCGGGCTGTATCAGAGAATGGTGGGGAGGACATTGTGAAAAATCTGCCGTTTTAGTTGCAATGTGGATATAAACCACAGAACATTTTCCAAATCAAATTTAGATTTGGGGCTTAGTGTAAAACCAGGGCAGAAAATAACTACGTTCTATGCAGAAAATGTTAATAGAAAAAGTCAGGATTACAGTAATGCATTCTGTGTGGTCTTTGAGTAGAGAACAGCAGAAGGGCATGTGGCTGGACTGTCTCACTTGTGGTTTTGCTTCTGCTGCTGTGAAAAGCATTTTCAATACTTGCATAATTTAGAGCATGACATTATGATTTTCAAAGCTTCAAATTGGAGTAAAGCATTTACATAATCTAATTAAATCATGTAAATGTTTTATGATAATATTCAAGTAAGTGCAAAACTTGTTCTGCAGATGCGTCCCATTCTTAGGCCATTGGGGAAACCCGATGTATGCATGCAGATGTATATTTCTAACCCTGCATGCTCGGGGAGGTCAACAGGGTACTTACCGAATGCTCTGTTCTTAGTATAATCTCCAAAGCCTGCTTTGCAGAGCATCATCTTTCCAAGAAGCTTGAAGGTAGACGGGTACCAGAGGGAAAGGCAAAGCAGATTTAAAAGGCTACTTGCAGGCTCTTATAATTTGAATGAAAGCGATGCTACTGCAGTATGTAATAAATTGCTTCCATTTCAGTGAACATTAAAATAATCCCATGGTGACCCTCTTAGCAGCAGCCCTGCCACATGTAGTATCAGATCTCACAAAGCATGCGTTGTACTTGGATGGGAAGCTACCAGGGGAAGCCCCACAAATCTTCCTGGTGACTGTTGGGTTTGTTTTTGCCTCTGGCTGCACTAACTCAAAATATTGGAAGCACTTGGCCAGCATCCATGATGAGGGATGCTGTCTTGTAGTGAGATTATTTAAATAATATTTTTTTTATCAGCACGTTCTCACTAAGCTGTCTTCAGCAGTAGTTCTTAGTGAATCCTGTCTTTGCTTGGCCATACGACTGCAATAAGCAAGTGAATCGAATCCTAGTTTTCTACATGTAGCCAAGCTAATGCTAAGCTAGTACTAATGAGACTTTTTTAGAAAGTACAGCACTGCTTTGCTAAAATGAATTCTTGTAATTGGCAGAGGTAGGTTCTTCAAGAACAGATCCCTGTCTGCTTTAAATAAGCTCATTGCCACTGACTTTTTATCAGTGCCATGCTGATACTTATGACAGAAATGTGTGTGTACACATTGCCAGGTGTTCTGTGCTTTCACAGTAATTATAATAGTTAGGAAGCACTTGGACATTATCTGTGCCAGGCTGTTGATGAAGCACATGTGCTGTTAGAAACGCAGGACTGACTGCACACACGGTGTTGACCTGGTTTGTGCATACACCGTGACTGTGGTGAGCCCAGCAGCTCTGATTTTTATCTGAAAACGTGACTGGTTTAGGGGAAGCCTGGTTCTAACATACCTCTAAATCTGGGAATTCTATTATTTACTGTCACAGTGCATAATAATATCCAAAGTTTGTAAATTAGTTTGGAGCTCAGTGGTATGGAAAGCTCTGAATATGTGAAAGTCATTGCTAAAGTAGCTCACAGAAAGGTGAAATATATCAGTAGTGAATTAAGTCTTCGCTAATTAGACATAGAAATCTAATTACTTTGCAAATTTTTCATCTAATTTTTAAGGGAGTGAAGCTAGTGTAAATTTAAAATGGAAGCTGAGATGTTCAGCACATAGTGTTAACTGCCAAGGAGAACAACACGGTGACCTTATTTGCAGCTGCACATGCATCATGTGTAGGAATGCCTGTCATAGCCATAATGATTTAACATCAGGACAGGCCAATATTTCTTGGTTCTTCCTCCGCAATGTAGGCAGTTTCCTTTATAGGTGGAATGGGAAGCTGTAGGTGTTTCTGGTGAAAAATGGTAGTGCTAGAGAGGTGCCCTTTACTACAAATCCAGCACTGTTCGGTTTAGTTCACCTCCTGAAAAAGAATTTGCAAAGTCACAGCCTGGGGAATGAAGTCACAGCTGGGTGAAGTTTAAGTTTTGGCATGGTTGGATTCCACTTTTTTGGATTACTCAGCTATTGATTATACAGTGTTTAAGCGTAGAAGGTGACACTGTGAAAGTTTAATGCTGATGTTTTGGTTTTTTTGTTGTTTTTTTTTTTTAAGGTGCCAAGACTATTTCACTGCAGAAAAGAATGGGTTTCATTTAAAACCTGCAATATTTTGGTCATAGTCAATATTTTACATTTAGACATGAAAGTTCGTAGAGCTAAGTTTAACTCCAAACACTAAGACATTGACCTTAGTACAGCTATTCATACTTAAGGCATTTTGTAAGAGTACAAGTGTTAACTGACACTAAATATGCTGTGTGAATTGCTGTTAATAGATCCATAATAAAATCGCTTTCAGTATTTTGTTGACTTTAAGCCTGATATATCACCTATTTAAACTCTACTAAAGGATCTCAGGTGGCATCTTTAAAAATGTGTGGGCGTTTACTCGTCAGGCTTTTTAAGCAACTGATCGGCAAGCATCCATGGTCACTGGATCACCTCTGAGGTCCACAGCTGCTTTGTTAAACTCTTCATGGTTTGTATTCCTATCATTGCTCACCTGAGGCATCCACAGTTCAACAGGAGGCAGAGCATTTAAGTCAGTCTTTTTTAATTGCTAAGAATTGTAATTCAGATTGCAGATAGGTGGTGTTTGTAAATTCTTGTTTCCGTGTTACTGTAATTTTTGAGAAGAATTTGAAAAGTCTAGGAGAAGGTAGAATAAATGGAAGAACAGCTAACGCAAATTTTTAATCCTCTCTACACACATACAGAAAACTTTTTCAACCTTAGCAATATTCCCAGATGTATGTTAACTATCTCTGCAACTATGAGATGCAGCTCATAATATAGAATTATTTTAAGAAAAATAAATGCTGAGGAGTAAAATGAACAGTGAGGAGTCTTTCTCTGTTTCGCACAATGCCTTCGGTGAAAATATAAGGAAGCAAGTTTAAAAGAAAAAAATACTTTTTCAGAAAGCAGATAATTTTCATGATGGAACTCACCACTGATGGAGTGAAAACTGAAGGAAGAAAGGAATTTAAAAAGTCTTAGGTGTGTTCATAGACAATAGTTTCAAGGGTGGCTATCATAGCAATTAGTCCTCACACAGCTTTTGCCTCCAAAGTCTTTATTCTGGATTGCTGGTGACTGAACAGGTGATGGTGCTGAACTGGCCGTGTTCTTTCATACTGTTGAAGCATTTCTACTGGCCTGTCGTGGAGGTCGGGTGTGGGTTAGATGTCCTTGATACCATGTAGTGCAGCAATTCTCTGTCTTCCCTAGGAGTGCAATCTGACCTTCATAAATAACCACTTCCTTACTTAGAGCCATGCACTTCTCCACATTTAAGGTAATTTTTGAGAGACTTACTCTAGTAATGTGTGTGCACGTGTGTATTTGGATCATGAAAAACTCTATCTGGGGCATGTATGAAAACTACCATTACCATATGGGTACAACCAGGGGAGGGTAAGCCTGATACAAAGCTCATTGACAACAATGAAACTTTTGCTGTGGCTGTAGTAGTTATGTTAGTTACAGTATTTGTAAAATAGTTATATCTCTTCTACCAAGATGTACTACCTGAAGTTTGCACTTGTAGAGTTGACGAGTCCATGAAACTAGATAGGATTGTGTTTAAGTCTTTGAAGAATCATCATTAACGTTATCTGTTTAAATAGAAAAGAATACCTAACTAAATATTAATAGCAAGAGAGAGTTTACTTTTTTTTTTTCCTGTATTTATGCATGTTTCATAACAAAAATCTTAACATTGCATCTTGCCAAATTTAGAAAGTGATTCTTAAATATCCTACACGCCAGAAGGCAGTCTTTCTCAGTATTCAATTTCTTTGTTGACTTCAGTTTAAAAAAAAAAAAAATCTGAACTTGGTTTAAGATTTTTTTTTAATTACTTTTCAAATTTTTTAGTGTAAAGCAAAAACTTCTACAGCATATGGGGCCTAGAAATTCTCCTTTTGGTGCAGAGCCATGAAATTCCATTAGTCTGAATTTAAAACCAGCTCAGCCAAGGTTGTTCATGCTTTGGGTGGGCATGGGGAAAGAAGGAAGAAGTTTCTTTTACTAAGCAGCAACAGCATTATTAGTGTTGTTATTTTCTAGTCTAAAGTGGGAGAAACTTTTATTACAGGGTCACATTATTGATCCCGTTCTTTTCTGGATTGTGGGGGCTATCATTGAAGCTTTTGAGCATTGAACGCTTTCTGTGTTCGAACTGGAAGGACTCTGACGATCAAGTATAAAATATAAAAGGTCTGACAGTTTTAAGATCAACTTTAAAAGGATAATAAATTGATTTTAAGAAAAGACATGCTAACCCAGACTTATGGCCCCATCTGATGTAAATCTATAGAGATTCAATGACTTTGAACAAGTTGGCCTGTTTCTTTAGTTCTTTCTCTTGCTTTCCTCCTCATCTGCTCTAGTCCGCCACTGCAGAGAACACATTTACTTCTCTTAAGAATACGGTCTCTGTTACAAGGGAACAAACTTCAAGTTTAATTTAATTTCCTAGTCTTTGTCTTTAATTTTTTTTTAATGCATAATCTTGCAAATGAGACCAACATTTCTATGGGACAAGAAGAATTCAGTTGAGTCGTAACCCAAAAATGATAGTGAACCCAGCTCTAGTGTCTTTGGCTATGTACCTGTAACTGCTTGAGAGAGGGAAGAAGCCATGTAGAAATATTGCAAGAAAGTTGAGTATCATAGCAGTACATGATAACTCTCAAAAATTTCTGGAGGAGAGCATAAATTGATTTGTATTAAAAAAGTTCTGTGATTCTTCAGCTCTGGTTTGTTGCTACCAATCGATTTTAACCATGACAATTCCAAAATGGAAAAAGAACTAAGGAGATCACATTATTGGCTTAGTTTGTATTTGCCTTTGTACATCGTTCCCAGCATAAGAGAGCCTGGTTACAAAACAAAAAGCAGTTCTGTCTTGCTAGAGACTGACGTGTTCATTCAATATTTTTTCTGAAGTTTTTGATTTGCATTTGTTAATGCAACCTTAGCATGTTCACCCCAGCTTTTCCTTTGCTGCTATCTTTTAAGATGGTTTTACAAATGCCACAGTTAGTGTCACTGACAGCATACTTAACACGAATAAAACAAGAGGCCATGGTCTAATCTTCAACAAACCCTGGGTCTAACATGACTCTTCTCTTGTCGTTGATCAAACTGATTGGCATGTTATTCTAGTTGGCCGTAGCTTAAAGTGATAACTGTAGATTTTTCTTGTATCTTGGGAATGTTCTGGGTCCTGTTAACCTTGATATTCTGAATATAGAATCCATTTTGTCCTCTGTAACTATAGGGTCTGTACTCATAACACGATTAATTTTATTTGCATAATATACAACTAACAGAGAGAAAGAAGGATCTCCATTGTAATATCAGGAGACAAAGGCACAAAGTGATTTAAGTGATTTGCTCGGGTAAAATGAACAGAAGTCGTCTGTGGATGTGCCTGAAAATGTAGCTCAGGGTATTGAGAGTCTGTCCAGAAACTCAGTTTTTAGGTCTTCCTTTTTAGCATTATAGAAACATTCTATTCTGTTGATATTTATTAGTAGCGTCATGATTCAGGGAAACACCTGTTGGTGCGGTTTTATGTTAGATAAATGTGTAATTGGAAGAGAGTAGTTATATGGTTAATGCCTAGATGTTACCTTTAAATGTCTGGATCAGTTCAGCAGCCAGGATCATGTCTGCAGGAACATCCTTACCAAAGCACAATGTCCGTTAGAGATGGAAACAAGCTGTCTTGTGTGCTCCATAGCTGGTTGTAGGTTGTGGAGCTGTTTACCATGCTTTATGATCACAGTCCCATCAGTTTTTCTTTCACTGAACACAAAGATCATCTGACATGAACAGAACGGTGGCAATACATTATAAGAATAAAACTTCTGCACTGCAATTCAGAATTAAATAGTCTTTCATGATCTACTCTTGCAAAGTATGGTCAGTTGCTGCTCTACTATGATGACATGTGATCTTAAGTGTTGGGAAGGGAGTTTAATTAAAAAAAAGAGACTTCAGTGCATCTGGCAATGGAAAAAAATTAATTTTGTTTAATTTTTAATCAGACAGCCTGAGACAACCACTGAGCACTACTTGACAATTAGAATACTAATGAACTGCAGACTGGGTTAGCCTGTTTTTAAAGGACAGCAAACGATGCACTCAGAGTTGAGGAATTCTATTTCGTTCCAGTCAAGTCTTCACATATTTACCTTCTCACTTGGTAAGAATTCAGGAAATGTTTGCCTTTTTGTCTTCTTTAACAATCCCACCCCATGGTTAATTATTTTTCAAATGCACAAAGCACAGAAAGTGCTAAGTGGCTTTCTTGAAAGCATTCTTCAAAATATATAAACAATGTAAAACATTAATCTTCACTGTTTGGCACACCTTCAGTGCCTTAAGCATTTTTGTGTTTGTTTTCTTTCTTCCTCTAGCGTATTTGCAACACTCTACCATTCCGCAACAGTTTGAAGTCTTTAGTTTTCATGCTTTCTATAGATGTTGTAGTTACTGCTCTATAGCACACAATTTCACAAAAGACAGTCAGGTTGAAGGAAGAAATAAATTGCCCGTATCTAAAGTGTTTATTTCTTATAACCTTTATAAGCAGCTATCTATAACAAGGCTGAATATAGTAGGAAATGCTTAACGAATTCAGATGAGTTCTGAAACATAAATTAAGTAGCCTAACCATCCATAGTAGCCATGTCATACCAGCCTCACTGCAAAATGGATATTTTATTGCCCCCTCTATGTCACATTGTCAAGCAGAATGATATAATTATACCCTAGCTGGAATGAAGGATTTGCAGTAGCTCACATTAGTCTCTTTTCCAATTCCAGCTTTTTAAAAGTTTGTGGAGGCTATAGCTGACTGTTCTGGGGTGTAATCCTATTGCATCTAATCCTGTTGTTTGCTCTTCCAGCATGCAGCTGCTGAAGTCTGAGCTCTGGCACTTCCCTGAGGCCCTGACCCAGGGCTTGGCTCCAGGCACGTAAGGTGTTGAGGCAATATCTGGGGCAGATGTTTGCAAAACAGCTCAGGGGGGCTGACAGCTTTGGGTAATCCAAGGCCCCAGAACGCCAGCCTTGCTGCATCTCTTCTTAGTAGCAGAGGCTGAGTTGAGACAAGGCTGTTGTCTCCAAGAGGAGAGAAGCCAACATTACCCAAAGTAGAGTCATTGGCCTGCACCCCTCATGCTTCCAGTGGGGAGAAGAGCAACAAGCCTGACTCTTTAGGGCTTTTGGTCCTCTTTTCAGTTAGGTATTCATTCTCCCCTCCTTCTCTCCTCACAGCAGGAGCTGTCGGTAACCAGCACCTCAGTCTTGTGAGGCAAAACTCAGGTCTTCTTCCGCTGCTGAGTTCTGCAGATTCCTGGTTTACCCTGACCCATGTATTCGGTGCCCTGCATTTGCAACGTCAGTTTGGTTCCACTCCAGCTCTGAAGGTGTTGCTGTGGGAGACAGAGCCAGGTCTCCAGCAGGGAATACCCTAACTGGTTCAAGAGGACACCAACTAGGGATGGAAATACAAAACAAGCTCACCGGTTGTGAATTTGCTTACAAGACAATTTATAGGGAAGTTTTCTGTTAAAAAAGGGCTGGTTAAATTTGATTTCTTTGTAAGATTGTTTCAATCTTGCTTCTACTTTGCAAAGAGAGTGTCTGGGGAAAATTCTGATCTATATCCTCAATTAAATTTCATATTTCTCAAATATTTTTTCCATAATACTGTACTGAACTAAAAAAAAATAATTAGTAAATCAAAGCAAGAGTCTTGATTTTTAGGGTTTTCTGTAAAACCTAAAATTTAGAACTTTAAAAATTGAACAAAAGAGTAGAAATCAAACCTCAAAAATAAATTTGTTAAAACAACACAGGTCAATTTCTATCATGACAGTAGGTAAAAACAATCTGGCTTGTATCTTTCTGCATGTTGTTTCTCCATTAAAAAAATAAAACCTTCATTTAAGAACTACATTGTCTTACATATGCGTTCCTCATGTCAAGGGGTTGAATTTCTGTTAGGATTTCTCCTTGTATGATTCCTGATTCTGGGGGATATCGTTGCTTTTCCTTTTTCTTTGGAAGGCACAAAAATATTCGTCTCTGTGGACTGAAGGAGAATTGACAGGGGTACTTTTGCTGTAGATAGTGGGTTTATATTTCAAGAGAAGACGCATTCTTTACAGTTGGTTCAGTGTGGAGTTGGTTGCGTGGTAAAATATGTATGTATCAGTAGAAACCCTTATTCTCTGAATGCTTATAAAAACTCTCTGACTTCGATTAGATAAATAAAGTTACCCATGTATTTTCATATTCTTTCTTTTTTTTTTTTTAGCCTGAGATGACATTACTTCAGGAATAGAAAGTTATGTGAGCAGTCATTGTATAGCAACAGTGTTACGTGCAGCTAGGTAAATTCTCATGCAATGAGGAATAGCTGTTTTTTTTTCTTTTAGTTGCATATACTAAGCAATTAAAAAAAACCTAACTGTTAACACAGGAGAGACAGAATAGTACCTAAATATGATCAAGCACTCTTTTGGAATATAGAAGCAGCTGGCCATGTGTTGGAAATAAAACTCTGCCTCACTTAAACTACCAGCACCAGTAAATGAGGACCACTGTGTTTGAAGAATTCCCAAGTAGACCTTGTCTGGAATATGACTGATTTTATCCAAGAGTAAATGAACAAAATGAGATGGAGACTTTTATAACCAGGTCTCTCTAATACCTATTTTAAGGCGTCACTCAGATTATCTTCTAAACTGAATAAACAAGCTTGCACTACTGAGCAGCACAGTATACTCAAAAGTTCATTCACATACATCTAAGTAAAAATGAGAGATAAATTATACCATATAAATATGATATAAATAACATAAACATAACATCACATCTTCTAATCACATCCCTAAATGTTATTTGGTGATGCTGAGTGAGATTATGGACAGCAGTTTGAAGACTGAACCAGTATTCTTTTGATACCGGGTTGTTTTAAGTTACTTTGTTTATTCCACAAATATGTTTTAACATACAGATTAGGAGAATGATGAGTAACTAACATCTGGAAAATGGACTTAGATGCTACTGTCATAAAAATAACTGGCTAGACATAAAAGGCCTGATTAGCAAACTCAAAACATGTACCAGCTTCTTTTGAGAAAAGCTCCATGATGCTATCAGGAAATGAGAGAGGGTGATTCTTCATTGTTTGGAAAAATGAGGCAAGTCCATTCATTGAGGAGAGTGAAACTGCAAGTTTCAGGCACGTCGAGCACATTTTCAATGCAATCAGGTCTTGCATCCACAGATACATGCACAGAAACGTAGCTGCTATCTTTCCAGTGACTGAGGCAGCAACGTTAATAGGTTCCAAGCACAGACAAGCACTATCTGTTTCCAGAAAAAAAGCATAGTAATTGGAAACAATTAGGAGAGTACACACTGAATACAAAATAAGTTGAATAGTTAGACGGCTCGTGCTGTCTGATCAGTTTAATATTGCTGTGAGACCTGGAGAGAGCATATTCAGCCCAGCAAAATTCTCCTCAGGTGCTTGGGAGTGAAAGCTACATCACTTGACATCTTTAGGTTGCCTCCTCCTTCTGACCCTAAATGCAGCCAGGGATATTAGGAGGAGTAAATGTGAGGAAATTTGTAAGCTGGCTCCTTTCCTGTTACCTTAGTGGGAATAAATAACATCTTTCCCTCTTGGCTCTGTATTTCACCGGACACAGGATGGTTGAGGAACTGACGTTACCTCTGTCCTATGATCAAAATCCAGTAAATCACCTGAACGTAGACATCCATTTCTTGGTCTCAGAGGGGAACTCGGAGAAGGCCTCCATTGATTTCAATGTCAGGAATTTCAATTAACAGTGTTTAAGTCCAAAAATAGATTTAAATAGGAGACAGATTTAAAAGAAAATCTCTGGTTCTGCAAACAGGCATACTTAATAGACAAAATTATGGAAAAGCTGTGTAGCTACATTTTGAAATTACTCAGTGTTTTAGAGTACAGCTTTTGTTCAAAAAGGCCTCATACAGTAACGTTTTTAGACTTATTCCTTTAGTTTGTTGTGTATTTAGGCTTGCGCTTGTTTAGCTCAAAAGTTGGAGGGGTTTTTTTGCCATTTTCAATTGTGCTGGATTTATATAGCTGTGGGAAGGAGCTGGACTCTTTCTAGCGTATGTTTTTGTTTCGTTACAATTCTGGTAGCAGTTAAATGGCAATTTTACTCTGAAAAATGACTAGGAGAAATAGTTTCCTGGTCATTTATGAACTACTCTATGATCACATTGTCTCTGTTACTCCTGACACATCTGTATCAGAGGCTGATTTCCAGATTACTTTGTGGGGCTATTGAAAAAGAAACCCTGCAGTAGGAAAATGTAGCCTGTTGGATGAGGTTTTGGGGTCTTTTTTGTAGTTGTTTGCTGGTGAGAAACTGTATCTTAAGTTTTCAAGATTCACAATAATACTTAACGTTCACTGAAGTTGGCAGCTATTGTGGATGAAAAGTTTTTTGAGACCAAAGGTTGTGTTATAACCACTTCTCTATTTAAATAAGTTGAAGAAGAGATTCTTTAATTGGCACATGTTTTTTGACTACATATGAAAGCCCAGCTTATTCTATTTTAAATCAAAATAGAGAATAACCAGAGAGAACTCTGTTGTCATTAGCAAAACATAAAGCAAAAACCTTGGTCCTTGATGATATGTTTTTCGGATGGCAGCCTGGTACCCAGACCAGTGTTGGGAGGGAAAACTAGTATGAGAATATCTGTGCATTTTCAGCAGAGCGTGTTCATGTCTGATACATAAAGAAACTGCTGATTAGCAATTCTTTTACCTTGGGACTGTCATGCTCTTCAGCAGGTGCTTTTGGTGATCAGTAAATAATTGAATGTAATTATTTTGGGAATCTCTGTCTGGAGGTTAGATTCTACCTGTCATGTCTTCTCTGTAACTCATTTTTCCCTTTCTTTCTATTCTTCTCTCACATTATTTTGAGCTGCCATGCTTGCTTGTGACGTACTCAGTATGGATGCCACAATACAGAATGGTGTACTAAACTTCAACCAAATTCATTGGACATCACCACGAACTTTTGGGGAGAGAAGTCTTGCGGCTTAACAAGGAATGGCATTGTATCTCCCTGATACTTGGAAATTATTTCAGAACAATTTTAATGAATCTTATCTTTGTTTACAAACTACTTTGCCTTTGATATATTCCAAGGATTGAAGTTAACAGTTTTTCTGTTGAGTCTGTTCAGTTTTTATTTTGTGTTTTTACTTGTAAAGCATCTATGTATTTATAAGCTACACTACCATGGCCTTCAGCAAACATTGCAGTTGATGAAAACACTGGGCAGAGCAGATTTAGCTGACTCCAATTCATCAGCATCCAGAGGTTATGAACCTCAGCTTATTAGGGCTGTATTAATGATGTGATTAATGGTATAGTATTCTTCCTTTCAGTTTTACTCTGGAAGTTGACTTCTATAGCAACAGGTTATCATCAGGGAAAATTGTGGTGTAAAGTCTATTAACGATTCTTGTCTTAAGGCTGGAAACTCTGAATCGTATTGGAAATTCACACTTAGTAGTCAGAACTGAACCCTAACTAGAAAACACATAACTAGAAAGGGGAAAATGGATGGGGCATAAGTTTCATTCTGCTAAAAGAGCAAGGCTGAAACGTGTCTCTCTCCTCTGTTGTTTTGGGGTAGGTTTTTTTTTTTTCCTTCTTTTGCTTTCAAAGATACAAACAGTGTTTGCCAGAATTTGGGACTACTACATGCATAAACTCATTCTTGAATGAAAAATGTTGAATCAGTGACCATTGTACAACAGATTGTTTTTATACAGAGGAAATGTGTGACAGGATGCCCATAAGAGGGGAGACAGTAGTTTATTGTCTTGGAAAACTGTCTTGGAAGAAACTTGGAGAAGGCATCCTTGTACCCCAAGTAGGATCAGATTGTCATTTCTATTTTGTAGATCATCAGGGATGGAAACCCGTAGCTTCCCTCGACAGTCTGTTCCAATGCTTCATTATTATTCTCAGTAGAGTGGTTTTCCTAAAGTCTATCCTGGATCTTTCTGATTGGCATTTGAACCCATTACTACTTTTTCCATCCATCACTGGTATGATTCATAGGTTGGAAATACCCCCCTCAGGTGACACCTCTTTCCCCACCCCCCCACCCCCCTTTTTTTTTTAACAGAACTGTTACTAACTAGCTCTTCCTTGTCTTATATTTGTGGTAGAGTAATCACTGTTCCTCTAGCTTGCCAAAACGTATTTGAATCTTTCTCCAGTCCTCCAACATACTTGCAATTCTTCTTACTGTCAGGATTATTTTTTTCTATCATCTAGGTTGTTAAGAGAAATACTGAAAAGGACTGGAACTTGGATGGACCCTTTGAAGCACCACTCGATACATCTTTGTATTTGACAGTGAAACATTGGTCCTCCATGGGTACAGTTATCTAATTTCTGTTTCCAAATTTCATCACGACTTACTGAAGTCAAGTTGTATGACAATTACTCCTACTAAAAAGGCCTATTAGCCACACACAGGAAGAAATTAGATTGTTCTGTTAGTTTGTTCTTAACAAATCTATACTGATTGCTACTTGTGTCTGTGTTATCATATAGCTGTACACAATGGTTTGCTTTATCCAGAAATGTTCTTGAATCTGAAGTTCAGCTTGAGTTGTCTGGTTTCCCAGCTCCTCTTTCCTCCTGTTCTAAGCACAAGCAATGCGCTTGCCTTTTCAGTCCTCTTCCATGAGACATCACAGAGCTGCTATCAGTTCTCATGTCTGTTCCGCTATGTTTTTTTATATATATCAGCTGGTGTTTGTCAGGCCGACTAAATTGGAAAAATATAATTAATCTAATAATCTCTGTTCTCAGCTGAGCTCTGACTGTTGTTCCTATTAATTCTGCTTGACACCAAAAGATCTCCTTCATGAAGACTCATGCAAAAAGTCATTAAACCCTCTAGGTTTCTCTGCATCATCTCTACATTCTCTCTGAATAGTTGGCTAATGCCATCTTTCTAGTTGTGAAGGCTGATATCTGCTTTATTTATTTGTTTACGGCTTACTGCATAGATACTTTATGTTGTGTTGAATAGCTTGTATGCTTCCCTTCTTGGCTGCTTATATTTGGAATCGTATAGAAATCTATGGAGAGGGAGATGTTCCTTTGCCATGTGCATGCTCGGGAGACACACATTTCTGGAAGGCAGCTAGATTTTGAAACAGCAAATAAGGAGAGTGAGAGACTTATGAGACAGGCAGGTACCAGATGGGGACCAGGAGGAGGCTGAAGTATCTATACACGTAGAAATGGCATAGTAGCTGCTGGATTAGAACAAGACAAGAGGAAAAACAGTCTGTAAGGACATGGTACGGAGAAAGAAACTTCATTTACAAACCTTTTTACATCTTTCTTACTTGACCAGCCTGGGACTTTTTGCTATTTAAAAAATTACATTGTTCTACTTCATGTTTAAAGATTGCAAGCACTTTGATGTTTTGGAGCGTAATAACCTTTAAGGTTATTACCTGCCCATAACCTTTAAGGGCAGGTTATGGTCAGATCCACTTCAGAAGTGTGTCTGACCTGGTCTCTGCTCAGCTGTGATCATAAGGTTCCTTTGTTTCTTATGGTCATGTTTTGTGTCTTGACCTTTTTGCTTGTGCTCCAGCTGCTTGTGCCATTCTTTTACACTCTTCTCTAGTGATCTGGCCTAGTTGTTAAGCTGCTTTCCTGCATTTGAGGGCAATGAGGAAGTCATGATTTAGCAAGGCTAGTCTGTTACAACACTTTTGTCCTTTTACATGGAGATGGGCAGAATTTGTGTTCTCAATATTAGCTCTCTCCCTTGCTGCCAAGTCTTTTTTTACTGGTGGATTTTTGTTTTTGTTTATTTTTTTTTGTACACCAAGAACAGCAATAATGCCTGATTTCAAGAATGAAAGGTCAGATGCTTCCACAGGATTCCATCCCAACTTTCTCCAGGATAGAGTACTTGCTCTTAATCTCATGGCTTCCAATTGTGATGATGTCTGGCCTTCAGATGATACTAGCACCCAGCTTCTTCCTAGCGCGATTGCCCGATTATTCTTTACTATTGGCTCACGTTCTGTATAGCTGTCCACGTTGTTTGTTATAATGGCCTTTGTATCCTTTGGCATCCTCATGATCACAAACGTATCTCTCACCATATCCCTTAACTCTCCTTCTTGCTTCTTAAAAGCGTGAAATGACAGTCTGCATATTTTGGTTGATATTTTCACAAATGTGTACAGGAATTGGAAATTACAGAAGTTTTATCCCCATCTAAAATTTTAAACAAATTTAGTTTTCTAACTTTTTTTTTTTCATAAAAGATAGATACTCATATGAAATCCAAAGAAGAAAATTAGCAGGAGTGAAGAGAAGCTGGCAAAGCTGAACATTTTCATGGTAAATTTTTATGTGGCTATGAAAATGATGGATTTCATAGATTATTTTCTTTAGTGTAGGAACAGTACTAATCGTAGTTTGCCACCAGTGTTAAACTAGGATTTTGAATTTAGCCTGTGGCAGTATAACAAGAACTTATGCCTACTTGCAGCACTGTGCAGCTGCTGAAAACCCCCACTCTAGGAAAAGCCTTGAAAATGTATGAATGCAGAGCTTCAGCTCTGTTGATCTTCTTTGAAAAACGTTGGAGCAGATTGTACTCTAATGTGTGCCAGCGTAAACCTAGAATTACTTCCGTGATGACTGTTGAACAGTTTTCATCAATGCAAGTGAAATAGTGGGTTTGTTCATTGAAACAGGCATGGATTTATGGGGAAGGGAAGGACTAAGGCGACTAAGCTGTCCAATTAGCATCAGACAGCCTGGCATGCTCCCTTTAAATCGGGGCTGTATTTGTCCCTGAGTGGCAGTAACCAGTGTAGCAAGACTGTAGTAAAGCATAGGGTATAAGTATGCCAAAATAAGGAGGTCTTCACTTACGTTGGTAGATGCAGACATTTGTGCAACACCTGCACTGCCTTTGTTGTTTTTTCAAAAGCTCCAAAGTAAATCAAGAAACAAGCCTAACTAATTTTTTTTTTTTTTTTTCCCCTGTGGCTCTTACCCTATAAATAGCTCTGGAACGTTTTAAAAATCCATTCCAAGTCACTATCTTTCAGTTTTCCATTAAACTGTTAACATGGAAGATTTCAGTGGTAATACAGTTGATAAGCATAATGCACCAAACTTATCCCTGCTGTAATTCCACTGAGGAAAACGGAAATTAAGTAAAAACAAGGAGTAATAGTCTAAGGAGATTTTAAGGTTGCGCTTGGAGTTGCCTCTACTTGTTTCATTGGTGAATTTAACCCTGAAAATTATTTTCAGAGTGGACAAGGAATATTTGCATATTGTAGTTACGAATAGCTTGGCCTTATAATGTACTCATTGTTAACGCTTCAGGAACTAAAGTCACAACAGCCATGTTTCTTCCTTCTACTTCTGCACAATGAAGAGACTACATATGACTCTTAGATAGGGTTTATGTTTTTCTGCCACCTTCAGAGCTGTGTAAATGGGAGGGATGGAGAACCTCATTCCAGTGAGAAGTTACTGGTTCCCCCCCGGGCCAGTAACTGTAATAGGATTCCTGTCATTATATTTAGCCTGTCTAAAAGCCAGGCTTCTAGACTGAAGTAGCATTTCTACCTTCTGTAGTCATCAGAAAGTAAAGGACAATTGAAAAAAGCAAGTTATCCCATCTGTCTTAGGGTGTTGATGGATTGTCCTGTGAAAGTCCTTGTTTCTCTCCAGTGATAATAGAAGAAACTTAGGCAACGATCTCAACCTATTAAAAATAGGTGAAAATAATCTTATTGTAATGGAAATCTGTTAGTAATCAGGAAGTTAGTCCCACCTGCTTATGTGCAGGAGCATACTGATCCCAGTATTGCTTTGCATATTTCTCTTAAATGATTCAAAAGGATGTTTGACTCTAGATCTAAAAGCAGTGCTTTGATAAGGCTTAGGTATTACTGTAACCAGAATGACTTCCCTGTTTGGAAACCTGCATCTTTGGTACCTGTTGTGAAATGGTCTCCAGAAGGGAGCTCTAGAAATCATCTAGCCTAACCCCCTGCCCGAAGGAGGACTGATTTCAAAGTTAGATGAGATGCTCAGTGGAGTGTTGAATGTCTCCAAAATTACCCGGAAGAGTTCTCATGTGGGATGTAGAAGTCAGCAATTCCAGTTTTAATTTTTTTCTTATCTTTTTTTTTTCTTTCTGGCCTGTGACATTAAATCAGCTTCTGTTGAGTTCCTGTATTGTAATTACTCTCTGAGCTGGTTGCAAACTCCCAAAGGATACAATTCGAGTAGTTGAATCCAGTTCACCTTTGAGGTTCATGTCATTTGAGCTTTAGTCAGTTCCAAAGTCAGACTTTAGATTTTTTTGATAGTAGGAGAATTCCTGACTTTCAACCTGTTTTTGAGAACTGCTGATTCTCAGGCATTCTTACCGACTCTCCTGAGAGTCCTGATTACTCTGTTTTTCAGGTTTAAATTTTGCAAATGCATCTACTGTGACTTTTTTGGGGGTTTTTTCCTTGATATTAAGGCCACCCTGTCCTGCCTCTGCTTCAGGACATTATAAATTGCTTTCATATAACCTATGTTTCCCACTGAGGTGCAGATGCTTTGGGTTCAAGAACAGCCCTGTGCAGATGAAGATTTCCTAAGAATTTTTATTTCTATTAAAGCTTACAAAGTTATTATTTTTAGTAAGGCTCTTTTGACTTATGTTACGGAAGGTGTGTGCTTTCCTGAGTAGATGAGGTGTGTTTTCTCTCTGCGGGAATCCTTCTGGTGTCATAGCCAAAAATGGCAGTTTAAAATCTTCTCTTTGGACTTCATTACATTAGGCAGAACCTTGCAATGCGAAAACCCAGATGTTTCAATGCATAAAAAAATACTCTGTTGCATACACCTAGCCAAATTAATTATTTGGTAAAATGTTTGTGGTGAAGCAGCAGTTAATAGAAGAGTGGCAGATGTCAGACGCAGAAGTGTCCATTTCACTATGGTGCTTTATGGTCTGTTGTGACAGCTAAATGAAGCAGCTCAACAGCTGTCAGCGTGTTAATGTTTTGGATTAAATAAACACACTTGGAAGAACTTTCCTCTGATTTTTAAGACGTAATGACTTTGAAGGCAGCTGTGCTTCTTTGCAGATGAAGTTTGAAGTGTTTCGTAAGTGATGCCCAGACGAAATAACATTGGACTGTAAGGGAGACCAGCATGTTTTACTTTCTTTGGAGCTGTGTAACTCTGAACCTCGGTGGGGCTTAGAAATTCTTACTCAGCCAAAACACCAGATTTAAAGAAGGATTGCAGTGAGGTAGATACTCTTTTTCCTTTGCTTTATAGTCTTTAAGAAACATAGAGAAATAAGCATAAGAAAAGAGAAGCTTTTAATTTGTGAAAAGTGAGGACACAAATCAATCAAAAAAGCTGGGCACATAAAAGCAATTCAGCTTCTGTCCTTTTCTGTTAAATTAAATCCAGAAGATTCAGGGTTGAATGCATGATCATTTTAAAATATTTCTGGTTTGGTTCGTTTTGTTGTGTTTTTTTCTTTTTTTTGGTAGTTGATGATTGCTTTATAACATAGGCAGCTGATTCTCCAAGTAATCTTCTTGTTTGCCTGAGGGTTTTCTTGATTGCCTTCCTGACCTCAACTGTTTTGGAGTTGCAATGCCTGATGTAGGTGTAATATATGGACAGATTCTGCGGTGTGTAGCTGGCCAGTCCTCGATCATTTTCAAGGAGCTTATCCAGTTCATGGGACCCGAGAGGTCATCCTTTATTGTTATGAAAAATACAGCTAGTGGGTTTCTCTTTGGCATGTTACTTTTCATGCTTGGCTGTCAAATTGAGTAGGGGCATATCTTTTAGCACCAAGACTGCTGGAGAACGATGAGAGAAATTATCATCATCCTCTCCACCTTGAGTTTCTTCTGCTTTTTTCTGAGTGTCTGCTTCTGACTCTGGCTGGCTGGCTTGTGTCACAAAACAAGAAATACACAGGACACCCAGGGTCTAGATCATTTACCCAGGCTTGCAGGCGTGAGTGAGGATTTACCATCATCAGAGCATCTTGAAAGTTGGAAAGATGCGTTTGTGATGGCATCTGAGGAATTGTAGGGGAGCTGCATCTTTAACTGTATCCACGGATGGACAAAGACCACTTATTCCCTGACACTCCCTGCCATTCCTAGTATCTGATGATACAATTACTGAACGTCTTATCCTCCTGCTCTGTCCTCATTTGTTCAGCACAGAGAGTGGAAGCTTAGTGAGCTGCTTTGAGAAATGCATCAGGACCATGGAAGACTTTTTGTAACTTCTACATGAACCCTGGGAGCTTTATTACATAGCTTTCTTACATAGCTTTCTTTAGGAAAGGTAAAACCAGCAACAGATAGATGAACTCACTCTTTTAATCTTCCTTTAAAAAAAAAAAAAAGAGTGCAAATGCATGAATATTATAAACATTTGTTTGAAATAAGTGGAAATAAAGTGTAATGCTGTTGGAAGATGAGGATTGCTGCAACTTAAGCATAGAAGCTTGAAGACTTTTGTTGCCTGTTTGTTTTTCTTTTTATTTGGTCACTATTTCAGGAATATTGGGGGTGAAATTGTGTGGCAACCACCCCACATTCAGTCTGTAGAGATCAGAGGTGGGCTGTTAATAGCCACTGCTTCAGAGCCTCATGGTAACAAGTCTGGCAGACTTGTTTTCTGAAGTCTGCCGAGGCCATTGGGTGGTGATAGTATGCCAATGATGGGAAAACGTCTTTGTATTTCTCTTTATTCACTTCTTTTCTCTCCTGAATGATTGCAGCGCTGTCATCAGTTAGCAGGCAGGCCATGATGCCTTGCTCAGTGAGCTTTCAGTGTGCCCCTCTCTTCTTTCCGGTTTCTCAGACCAGAGGTGCCCCTTTCAGTTCTCACACACCCGTCCTTCCTGCTTTGATCTGATCAGGTGTGGCTGTTCTTAAATAATAAAATGTACTTTTGAATAGGATGGAGGAGATGGAAAAGAAGCTGATCAAAACCCAAGGTGGACATCCTGATTGCAGGTAAGTCAAATATGTAGCTTTCAGAACAGCACAGCGTCAACAAGACTGGAAGACTATCTGTATAGGTTCACTGTAGGGTATTCTTGGTTCTCTGGTGCGCTGCTCATTTCAGTAGAGTGTAAGGCAGCCTGGTCAGCCCTTGTCATCTACAAGCAGTTGAAATGTCAACTGGAGTTACATGGTAAAGGTATGTTAGCGTGAACTTTAGTAATCTAGCACTCAGGGATGTCATTATGCTTCCTAAAAGGAATTCAAAGTATGTTGCCTCCTTCTGTTTCATTAAGAGTAGAGTCAGATCAACATAGGGCACTTCAACTAAATAGCTAGGTAAGAGGTAGTTTGGGGTTTTGTTTTGGTTTTGTTTTTTTTTTGGGGGGGAGGGGTGGAGAGGGGCAGGGGAGAAGAGTGTTTTTTGGTGGGGTTTGGTTTGTGGGTTTTTTTACATTTTCTTAGCAAGTTTGGACATTCACAGCCATAAGTGAAGTTGGTAAAATATGTGGAGGACTAGAACATCTGAAAAATCAGATCCTTAATCTGTTGTCATGACTGTTAAGACTTCTTGAACTGGTTTTCATGCTGCAATAGAGTGACAAGTACATGGCCATTAGTTACTTTTGGACTTGCAGGTGGCTCTGATCACAATAATTTTTCACTAGCTTCTCTTTCATGCTCATCCTTAAATTCTTGTTTAAGCAAGAGCCTAGCATGTAGATATTTTATTTTATATTTTTGAAACCTCCAAAAATGTGTTGCTTACAGCTGCTTTTTTCAACTCAATAAGCAGATTTCCTCTGGAAAATACTTTGTTGCCCTTACTTTTCACTGTGTGACAAATAAATGAGCTTTAATTACTGTTTTTGTAGAGTCTGAGTCTCTTTCAGGTTTTGATTTCTAATTTGAAATTGGGTAAATAAAATAAATGGGATCTCTATGTCAACAGAAGGCAAAGGAAGATTAAAAAATAAGACTCTTCTGTAGCTTTGCAACAATAGAATAAAAAGTGGAATAATGAACTGTAAATGTATCTAATTACATACATAATGCATTTGTGTAATTGTCTAGTAGGGATGTGCTAATGAATCAATTATTTTTAATCGTAGAATGCTTGATTGTTTCAGAAATATAATTGATTCTAATCAAGTATAAATTAAATATTGGTAGCAGTCGTATTTATAAAATTTAATATATTATTTTAGTTTAGAAATGTTTCCAAAAAATGAAGTATTAAAGGACTATAATAGTGTTGTGTGTTTGTACCATTGGGCTGATGAGGTGGCGTTTACTGTAGTAGCGTATGATAAAAAAGAAACATTTATTTTCTTCTCATCTTTGTTTCTGATCTCATTTGATCTATGAGGATAAACAGGGGTTTAGACTTGCTCAGTATTCATAACTCTTAGCTTGCTGCATGAAGTAGGCTTTGATAGAAACCAAGTGCCCCCCCCCGTGTGAGACTCTTTCAAAGGTATGAAACTTGCAGTCCTGACCACGTTGTAAAAATAGTGCTGTGCACAGCAGGGTGATGTTGTATGAGGAATTCATACCGGCTTGCCTTCCCCTGGCAAGCAGTCAGCCCTAGATACGCTTTCTCTTCTGAACTAGTTTTGGGTTGTAGCTTGCCGTGTGAAACTGTTAGCTTTCACCCCAAACTAGTGGTTGTTCTTCTTGCAAATAAAACTTCAACTAATAATTTTAATTCGAAGGAACTTCATGTGCATAATGTGCGCAGAAGAGGTGTTCAGTCTCTGCTGGCTATACAAATACAAAGGACGAACAACTAAATGAAGTTATATGACTCTAAGTGGATAGTGAGCTGACCAGGTAAATGAAGAGGGCCCTGTTTTAATGTAGAGCTCTTTTTTTTTCCCCCTTTTTATATATATATATATATATCATATGCAGATGTTTTGTTAATGCTGAATCTTTTTAAGCCCTTGTAGAATGGGCCAGTTTTGAGGCTTCTTACACTAGGGTTTGGAGAGTGGATTATTTATTAAATGCATAAAGTACAGACCATATGTACAGTTCATGTTTCCATGGGTTTACGGGACCTGATCAACATACTTGACCAGCTTGTGTGCCTGGGGAAAACTGAAATCTGCAGTAAAAAGTAGGTAAAGCACAGAGCTCCCTGCTAAGGGAAGCTCTTTAAGAACCTGGGATCTACTACTACAGTTCCATGAGAAGAAGCATTTTTTTGGCAAGTGTGCAAAATATGTAGATAGTAAATATAGAGAGTGCCATCTACTGACGTGTAAGGGGAGAATATATATGTAGCATTGTCTAGAAATGTGCCGAGTCAATAAAGTTGTTGTTATGCTCCAAATGGCTTCCTGACTGTAGATGCAAGCATGTGTCCAATATGGGCTTGTCTTTCTGCCATAGCATCATAAAGGGTTCAGTCAAGCTGCCTGATGTAATCTTGATATTTCTAAAAACTTGTCCTTGTAACTAAAAGCCCAAGATTGATGTGCAAAATTTCAATGGGAAGGAGATTTTTTTTTATTATTATTATTTTTGAATCAGATTGGGAAGAATCTAAACTGCAGCTAAGAATCTTTTCTGCAGCTTTTTGGCCTGATGTCACTGGAAACCTGGTTTAACCTGTGCTTTGTCCTTGGGTCTTTTGCTGGATGGGCTGTGGAGGAGCTGCAAAAGAAGTAGGAAGCTGGGTCATACCTCCCCCTTGTTTTTTTTCCTCAGGAAATTGAGTGTTGAGTTCTCATTTTATTACAAAAAAGTGCTCCATCAGAAAATATCTGACTATCACTATAAATTGTTCCTTACTTTGCCTGTGGGGGCTAATTACTTGAGTAGTGAGTTTCTGAACTTAAGGATGAAGAGAATAATTGACCTTTTTCTTTTTCTCCTTTTTTTTTTTCTTTCTAGCACTGTTTTCTGAATGTAAAGGGTTTATGTGGAAAAGAAAACACAGTAAAGAAAAAATAAATTTTAGGCTTCCACCTCTCCCCCTCTGAGAACACCAGCTTATTGCTCAGAAAAGGTTAAAAAGACAAATCAAATGTTAGGAAATACTAGGCTAGGAGTGAAGAGCAAAACAAAGAACCTCATTATTCCACTGTATAAATCTGTGGTGCATCATATCTGAAATGCTGCACACAGCTTTGGCCCACCTGCTTCAAAAGAAATGTTGCACAAACTAGAGGAGGATAACAAAGATCATCAGGACTTAAGGAGCTGCTACTGCACTTGAGAGGGTCCTACAAAAAACACAGAAGGGAAGAAATGGTTATTCACCACTACTCACACTAGAAGAATTGAGAAGCAACCAAATTTTAAAAAATATTACTGTGCATACAGGAAATTGTGGACCTTCATGCCATAGAACGATCTGAAAGCCAAAATAATGGGATTCATGAAGAATTCATGAAGAGCACTTTGGCTGTTAAAATTTGCCGCAGTTGCAACCTTTGACTTGGAAAGCCCTTTCTTTTCTAACTTGGGGCAATCAGCACTGCATGTCCAGGAAGGATCACTTTGTTCTCATCCTATTTCTTATATTTTCCTCTAATTACAGCCTACTGGACCTAGCAGGAAATAGATTATTAAACCAGGTGGGTTTTTAGTCTAACCCAAAGCAGCAGGAGCCAGAAGATAGGACCTCGCCTCCTACCCTGTGTGGTGGAGTCACGCCCTATTTTCTGTGTGCTCTGTTTGTGGCCCAAAGAGCTGCATAATTTTTGCACAGGTGTCACTGGGTGTCATTTGGTGTGACTGGCAGGGTCTACTAAGGGTGTCCTTCAGGAAGGGAGGGAGGTGTGCCCCAAACAAGATTCCTGACTCTACTTTGTAACACAGGTGCCTGAAATAACTAAGGACTGCAGTGCCAATCTTTCAGATTCCCAAGGCATTTATTGGCTCTATCCCCTAATTACGAACCAAAGACAATATTCTTCAGTTCATCTGTAAATATCTCTTGAGGCTACATGTCAAGAGAATTTCTTCTGGCTTTTCAAACTCAAGTGAACTATTTTGATTATCAGATAATATAACATAAACATGTCACTAATCATGTGAACATGTTTGTATGTAAGCATGCTGCTTCCATTAAGTGAGTATTCAATTTCCATTAGATATTTTAAGTGGAAAATAATATACAAAATTTGCAGACTTCTGCAGTTGGAACTCCTCTAGGTGTCCTCAGTTTCTTCCCAGGTACCTGCCTACCTTTCAGACATGGTATGCTGACTCCCACATTTCCATAAAAAAATTGGTCATCAAAGTAATTTTCCTTAAAATTTATCATTTTAACCATATAATTTGACTCACATTGAATGTTACCATTGGCCCATTTCAACTAATAACCTTCAAAAGATTAAGTAACTCTCCTTCCATCTCCTTTGTTGCTTGCTTTCCTTCAGTAATTCTTTACCATTGAGGTGATGCCGAAGGGCCCTGATTGAGGAACAGTATATATGCCGTCTTCAAGTACACGAAGAAAGAAAAAAAAAGACGACAAAACCAGAGAAAGGTCTTTGTTCCAGTCGGTTAAGAAACCCAGCAATCATTCCTAAATCGGTTGCCGGTTACATTCTGTGATCTCTTTGCTTCTTATGATATAAAAATGCTTGTCGCTAACCTTGTAAGTAGGGTTCCTCCTGTGGTCTTTACACTCACATCTAATTCCTGGGATCATTCTTTTGAATTTTTATCCTGCTTGCGTGCCAGCTAGTGTCAGAATGTCTGTTGAGGATGGTTTCACTGAAGAAGGCTGTCTGGAAGGGCATTAATGTCCTGATACAGCTGAATCTTGTAAGCTTGGAGATGGGAATGTTGCACTTTTCCCACCTGGAGATGGAAATGTTGCACCAATATCCTTTCAGGCTTTTTTTGTTTGTTAAGTGACGGTGCATGTCTGGTGTGAAGAAATTCGTTAATTCTGTGCGATCGAAATCATTTGCTTGAGAATGGCAGTTGGATTAGAAATCTCAGTCCTTGCAGTGCTGCAGTGATACACCGCTACTCCAGGAGGTCACACTTTGGCAAACACAGAGCTCATGCATTTCTTTCAGTGATAATACTGTCAACTCCAATTTACAGCAGTCTGGTTTAACGCAGAGCTTACCAATAATTTGTAGTGATCAGAAGATCAATGAGATTTAGTGTTCGCGTTCTGAATGAACAAGTAAGGGTTAGGTGGCCTCCTGGGGGCTCCTTTCTTGTCTTTGGCTGTGACAGCTCAGAGTCCTCAAAGTTGAAGCTGTAATCCAGTGATGTAATTTTAATTTTAGGATGTAAAAACCCAAACACTTGGTGTTTTTAAAGTCAGCAGCTCATGAAAGTTAAATCAGGGTGCTGTGTCAGTGATGGAATTTTATCCCCTTGTTTTTTAGCCATACAAATGTAAGCAAACCCTGGCTAACGGCCTCTGTTGTTAGCAGCAGCGTGCTCTGGCACAGCGGTGCGGCTGGGTAGCAATTTTTCTTAAGGGCTTTCTTTCCCCCATGGGGTGACCTCTTTCCTGGCTCATTGAGATAAATTCTCCAAGATTCTTGACCTGATCTGATGGAGGTGGAAACTGAACGGCAGTTTTAAAATAGGTAGTCTCCACATGAGCACTGTGTCTAGCACATATTTTTGCCTTTAAAAATGAAATAAGTAAGTGCCCTCCCTGCACCCAAAACCCAGCCACAGCTTTAGCATCTTCTGGCATAGAGGCATATCATGCAACCTGTTGAATTAAACAGATTATTTTTCCCTCCCTATATCTAATTTTTATGTATACAACACTGAACTTGTCCAAAAAATCTTACTCAAAGAATCAAGGCATTAAGAATAAATTACTGAGAGCTCCAGTGAGATACATGTCATACAAAATCATGGCTGAAAAAGAGCCAGCAGCTGTTACTGTGTTAGTAGGAGAAAAACCCTTTCGCAATGAAACACAAGGATAAGACAGAGGAAAACTTATTTTAGCTCTCCTAAGCTCTAGAGTTCCCTTTTTTCTTTTTTTTTTTTTTTTAATAAACCTGAAATCTATTCTCTTATGTTGTCATCTACTGCAGCTCTCTCAAAAGGAAATCATTGAGATCCAAGGCTGCATGCTTGATATAAAACCACTTCTGATTTAGAGGGGGGGCAGAAAGAAGGGTATTAGAGAGAAAATAAGTTTATCTGACACGCAAATTGCCTGTAATACTTGTTGCAAGATGCAGTCTTGTAGATTGGCCAGTGTATCTAAAATTCCTCTGCTAAATTACAAGATTAATCTGGATTTTGGCATATTTGCAAATATCTGTGATGTCTGTCTTTAATGCACAACAAATACATGTGTGATAATATATGTGGTTTTAAAAGAAATCATACATCAACTGCAATTTGTGGTGTAAGTGTGATATAAAGACATTCTTATCCTTCAACACCTTTAGTAAAGAGTCATTAAGAAAGCCAAAACAACTTCACACTTAAAAAGAGCAAATTTCTAAGATTTAGGAGTTTGTCAAGAATTGACAAGTTATTTTTGCCCCACACAAATGACACTAGGTACTGAATAGTTCAGGTAAATTTGGGAGTTTATTGCTCAGAATCTAGTATCTCCTAAACTCTAATGAGTACAGGCTCGGGATATGTGGATTTTATTAATATTCCTGAACTGAGTCATATAGGCATGAGTTATTTGAGGTGGCATTTCAATTTTTCCCTAGCTGCTTAATACCTGCTCCAGAAAAACTATTCAGTTTCTGCTCTCATTGCTGCTTGAAGCTGGCACGTTAATCCACTTTGCTTACTTTGCAGTTATTAAGTTTGTTATTTTGGGAAGGATTTTTTTCAGAACCTTGGCCTCAAATTGCTGAAAGCATGCTTCTGGAGGAGCTTTTCTCGTTGTTTCATCCATATAGGAAGTGATATATAAAGGATTCTTCTGCTTCCACTTTGCATTTGAAGATTCAGATAGCAAATGGCCTGAGCAGAGCAGGATTGTCTGAGGTAAGGTGGCCAGGACACACCACTTGCCTATGGAGGGCTCTCTGCGTTCAGTATTTCTGAGTCTGTTCCTGTCCTTGCCATTTGTTGTGCTGACAGTTTTCAAGTGCATAACTGCTCCCAGTAGCCTGTAATTGCAAGGTCAGTCTAAGGTGAAGCTGTGCCTTGTTTAGGGAAAGACATGAACAGTCTGTTTAGGCCGTATGTTGTTGCCTTGTCCTTTTCTTGAAACCTTTGGGTAGCTCAGCGTGTTACGTACAATGATTAGGAGCACCAAAATCTTTCAGAGTACATGACTGGGACCAGCTTAGCTTCGGTGTAATTGGCAGCTTTGTGGATTCTGTGCTTGAGTCTTAGTTGGGCATAGTAGGAAAGCTATTCTGATCTGATGTTTGATTTTGAGGGTGAACTACTCCATATTCTCTGATTTTTTTCTCTTGTTATCTTCTGCATTTTATTGCAGAGAATGAAACTCACCAGGTATTTTTCCCATTTGTTTACAAAAGCATTATTTTTCCCAGATCCATGGACGTGACTGCTCTGCATCAGCCAGCAGCTAGTGTCTGGAGGAAACTTTTTTTAAAAAAATTTTTTTTTTTTTTAGGAATTGAGATTTTCTTTGCCATGAATGCAAAAATAAGGAAAGGATCAAACTATGTAACAATGCCGCTTTGACAAGCAGCTTGCTTACGGCCTTCCATTGATGTTCAGTCTAGACATTTGCTCTAGCTATTAATCTGGTTAGAAACACTTAAGGACAGGGAACTATTATTTCCTTGCTGAAAAAAAGCACAGGCTAAAGCTTTGTTTTAAAACTGATTATGGTTGCTAAGTAACAGTCTTTCCCTAAATTGAGTGTCTTCCTCAACAACTGATCCCAAAGTCTTAAAAAGTGAGAAATTAAAGACATGATAAATCTTCCTCTGTCCATGTGATTAACAGACATTTTGATTTAAACTGTGGTCCCACTGTTGTTGGTGGAAAAATCTTCCACTGGCTCACTGATGTGAGTGTTTCTCCACTGATTCTCATCCAGAGTAGAGAAATTTGTAGCGTAACATAGCTATTTGGCAATTTCTTTTCTTTTTAGTGAACTAATTACTAGAATTTTCCACATTTCCTACACCTTCTCACATCTGCAGTGTTGGGTGTGGGTTTTTTTGTTTGTTTGTTTTTTGAGGCAGATAAAGAAATACTTAAATATAGGAATGAAATTGGATATCATCTTTAAATCAAGAGGAGAATATTTCAGGCTCAGCTAATGATGGCCGTTTCCATCTGCATACGTTCTGTTGCCCAGTGGGTTATGTTAGTTACATGAGTGTAACGCAGCTCTGCTTTCTTTCGCAATGCTCGCAAAAGGACAGGAAAGCAGGTTTAGGTTTTAGGTTGAGGACTAGGAGAACATCCTTCTGCTTCACAGCTGGTGCTTAATACTGTAAGTCACCGCACCTCTTGGCCAAGTCCATAAATCTCTTGCAGTGCAGAGACGGCCAGGATAATGACGTCTGAGTTAGTACCAGAAGTGGAAGTGGAATAGGCATGTCAGCGTGGCTCTGCGCCTGAGCTACCGAGGTCTGCCGGAGGAGGTTTATTAGCTCCAGGGAAGTGCTGCACTAACGCTTTTGGACCAGAATTAGTTCACCTGTGTGATGCTGTGCTGAACAGGGTAGGTAAATGAACATGGTCAGGCTTGGTTGTTCAAGCACTACCCACCTACATCGTAGACATTCCTTCCAGTAATTTTGTTGGTGAACTTCTTGGTTATGCCATATGGTTTCTATCTACTTCTTTCTCATTTAAAGGTCTCAAAGCTGTTGACAGCTTACAGAAGTTGGTAAGTATTAATGCAGTTGAAACTACTTTTATGATTCTCTGGAAAAGTTTGAGGAAATTATTAGACCATACAAACTAGACAATACAGCAATGTTACTATTTTGAGCATAGTGCTGGTGGATGAGAAGCTCAACATGAGCCGGCAATGTGCACTGGCAGCCCAGAAAGCCAACCGTATCCTGGGCTGCATCAAAAGGAGTGTAGCCAGCAGGTCAAGGCAAGTGATTCTGCCCCTCTACTCTGCTCTCGTGAGACACCACCTGGAATACTGCGCTCAGCTCTGGAGTCCCCAGCACAAGAAGGACATGGAGCTGCTGGAGCAGGTCCAGAGGAGGGCCACGAAGATGATCCGAGGGCTGGAACACCTCTCCTGTGAAGACAGGCTGAGAGAGTTGGGGCTGTTCAGCCTGGAGAAGAGAAGGCTCTGGGGTGATCTTATAGCAGCTTTCCAGTACTTAAAGGGGGCCTACAGGAAAGCTGGAGAGGGACTTTTTACAAGGCCGTGTAGTGATAGGACAAGGGGCAATGGATTTAAACTGAAAGAGGGCAGATTTAGATTAGATATAAGAAAGAAATTTTTCACTCAGAGGGTGGTGACGCACTGGAACAGGTTGGCAAGAGAAGTTGTAGATGCCCCATCCCTGGCAGTGTTCAAGGCCCGGTTGGATGAGGCTTTGGGCAACCTGGTGTAGTGGAGGGTTTCCCTGCCCATGGCAGGGGGGTTGGAACTAGATGATCTTTGAGGTCCCTTCCAACTCTAACCATTCTATGATTCTATGATATCGTTTCCAAGCCATTCGGTACTTCAGGCATCTGTGCCTAGTGTACTGAGGGATTTGTTTGCCTTTGACATTGAGCTTTTGTGTTTGGCCTCCATACGTTGTCCATCCTGTTCTCACTATGCCGTGCTTTTAGAGGTGCTTGGCTCTTGCACGCATGCTTGAACTGCTATGAGCTCCCGTCTCAGGCTGGAGACTGGCCATTTATAGCAAGTGTCGTTGAACGGGAAGTCTGTGCAGAGCTGCACTCTCAGCTGCAGAACTCCGGGTTCTTCTGCGGTTGCTGCGGTTGCCAAAAATACGAGAATAGGTAACCTGTGTTTTAGTGGAAGGCTCCAAGTGAGGGAATCCCCCTCCACTCTCCTTTCAAAAAAGACATAGTGCTCAGAACATCACCAGACTCAGGAAAAAGGGAAGCTCATGCAGCTGCATTGTAAAAAAGGTTCCATTAAGTTATTTTCCTCTCCCTTCAGATTTAAGTCACTGAAGGTTGTTTTGCCCTTGTTTGTCTAAACATAAACTCAACACCGGCAGCTTTTTTTTTTTTTCTTAAATGAGGGAAAAAAAAACTGTAAAACTAGATTCTCTCTGTCTTCTGCTTAGTAAAAGTAGTGAACTGAGAAATTCCTGGCTGGTAAGTGTAGTCTGTGATGTTTCTTCACAAAGGTTTATTTTTTTTGTATTAGGATCTATTTAAAGCATTTTTGTGCATTGTGAACATTTAGCCAAGTGATTCAGATTGTTTGTAGCAGTAACCAGCTCCCTTATTATTCACTGCTGCATGAATCATTGTCAACTAAAACACTTAACCGCCAAAGATTTTTCTATTCTCATTCATCAAAAATATCCTCAGATCATCAATTAAATATATTGATGAGAATTAGACCAATTCATTAATATTTTCCCAGTCACTATATTTTTAGATGTGCTGGTAAAGTAGTTTTTAATACCTTTAGTGAGTGTTAGTACTTCCTGTGCTGATTTTGGCTGAGGTAGAGTTAATTTTCTTCATCGTAGCTTGCCCAAGACTGTGTTGTAGATTTGTGCTGAAAACAGTGTTGATAACTCAGGGATGCTTCATTATTGCTGAGCGGTGCTTGCACAGAGTCAAAGCCTTTTCTGCTTCTCTCCCCACCCCACCAGCGAGTAGGCTGGGGGGGCACAAGGAGTTGGGAGGGACACAGCTGGGACAGCTGACTCCAAATGACCAAAGGGATGTTCCATACCCTATGACATCATGCTGAGCATATCAAGCTGGGGGAAGAAGAAGGAAGTGGGGGACGTTCAGAATGCTGAAGTTTGTCTTTCCAATTCAGTGTTATGCATGATGGAGCCCTGCTTCCCTGGAGATGGCTGAACACCTGCCTGCCGACGGGAAGTAGTGAATGAATTCCTTGTTTTGCTTTGCTTGTGTGCGCGGCTTTTGCTTTCCCTATTAAATTGTCTTTATCTCAACCCACGAGTTTTCTCACTTCTACCGTTCTGATTCTCTCCCCCAACCCACTGGGGAGGAGCGAGAAAGTGGCCATGTGGTGCTTAGTTGCCAGCTGAGGTTCAACCATGAAGCTTCTGAATACTGCCATTTTTAAAATGGTAAAGATTTAAAATCAAGATGTCACGTAGTATTAAGATTTTTTTTGTTTGTTTGTTTGTTTTTTTAAATCTGGGTACTTTATCAACAGAAATGTTTTTAACATCCAAACTTGTATTCTGTTTAAAAAGGTTAGTGATTCATTTGACAAAACCTAGTTACCATGGAACTTATTGACTGAAACGGTTTTATTTTTTTAGCATCTATTTCTTTGTTGATAGTCTCTTTCTTTGAATGATCTATTTAGATATCCTAAAAGACATTATCAGGTTGCTTAGACTCTAAATCCTTATCAATGCCATGCCCTTCTCTGTTTTACTTTTTAAGAAACTCCTAACTATGTAATGAAATTTACATTTCTGTAATTGTGTAGAAATACTCTGTTTTTTCAAAAGATTTATCAATAATTATCAAAACTTGGGAAAGTTCTGAATCTTTTAAAAAATGATAAATTGTACTGTCATTTTTTCCTTCTCATTATTTGTATATACGTGGCATTTATGTTTCATCACTCCTTTTGGGGTGTCTAGTAATGCATTCGTAATTTCCCAGTTTTTACTAGTACTTCTCTAACACTTCTGTGCTCCCAAAATACTGGTATGGTTATAGCTGCTTAAAGTTTTGGGAGGCTGGCCTTTTTTAAAGTTCATACTGTGTTCTTTAGTGTTTGGTGTACCACACGCTGCTTGTGGGAAGTAAATGCAACGTAATTGTGTTTTCAGGTCATTCACTAACTTCTAAAGTCAGTTTTTTAACTTTGTCAGTGAAGCTCAGTTTTACATTACTTCTGGGCCTTTTGCATGCTCACAAATGAAATAGTGTACTGTTTTAAAAAATCTATAAATATCAGATGTTTTCCATTTTTCTAATGTTCTTATATTAATGTTCAATGTAAGAATACTTTTTTCACTTCTTGTGCATCATGGATAGGTATTAAAGGAAAATTTTGCCTATTTTCTAGTGATATTTGCTATTTGGGAGAAGTGGAATGAATGGCCTCCAGTATCCCATCTTTGGTTTTGTGAATCAGAGTCTAAATTATCTGCTGGAAGGACGATGTAAACACAGTGATGCACCATGTTGCTGGTAAACTTTGATTTCAGTGTCTTAGTATTACAATCCGTGCTACTGGTTTCAGTAATATTTCCAGTACTTTGTTTTTTCCTCTATATAGGAATATTTTCAGTTCCTCTTGCCAGTTACTTAGGCAGATGCTATTCATTGGTGGGCACTTTTTTATTTTTTTGAAGTGTGTTCTTTGAAAGGTTCAGTGTGTTTGGATTTATGTTGTGAGACTAACTTACATAACAGAGTGTTTGTTCCATAATTATTCTGTTGAATGAAAAGCCTTTCTGGTTACCCAATCATGTTTATTGTTTTGGAGAGTGAGATTTTACAAAGATGGGGCCAACTGAAGCATAAAACTCCCTCTATCACTATAGACATTTCAGTACTTCACAAACCAAAGCTACCTCTCAGTCCCCCACCAACATTTTAGCTCACTCAGAGCTAGCTGTTGAGATTTAGCGGATTCCTTGTTCTTGAGGAAAAAGGATATTTACAACATAACTTTCCAGATATACCCCTCCTTCAACAACCTAAGATCTTCCAGGATCAGTACAACGCAGGTTGGTAAGGCGTCAGAGGTACCAAAGGAGGTTACTGCCAGAGGAATTACTCTATCATCTTTACTCTTTCACTTCTGGAAGGAAGAAAACTGTCCTGCTTGTAAAATATCCTGATTGCTCAGGTGCTCTGTGAATGTTACCTCCACAAGAAGGCTTTCATAACCTTGTGGTAAGTCTGTGCGTTTTGAGCTAGATGTTAGTTCTTTCCTCCAGCTGCATTTTCCTTCTCTTCAGATGCCTCATTCAGCACGCTGATGTACCTTAGTTGCATGTGTGAATATATGATTTCCGTCAGCGAGCTTGCAAATTGTCATTGCAATTCGATATGTTGATGAAATACATAACTTTAAGATGCATATTCGGTCTTTTGCAGACTACAGTTGCAATATTGTCTACCAGTTTACGTTGTCCCCAACAATACGAACATTAGAAGACCTCAACCAATTCTAAAAATTATGGAAGTAATAAATACCTTCATTAGTTTTTCCGAACTCATTTCTCACAAATGAATGATTTGTCTTGAGAAGTAAAATGGCACTTATTTCTGCATGATTTCCAGAATTATCCTGAGAACGTATAATGTTATAAGATAGACAAGAAGATAAAAACTTTACAAGAATGAAATAGTCCATCAGATATCAATTATATTGTGTTTTGTTACCTTAAACTTGCTACCTAGGTAACTGGTGAATTTAAAACAAACTGCTAAGTAATTTCAGTAGGGGTTTTCCCATTATTTTCTGGGATTCAGGCTTTCCTTTCTTTTCTACTGTCACTTACCTTTAAACTCACTTCTTGTGTTTTGATCAAAGCCAGAAAGATCGTTGTTTTTATTTGAAAAGAACAGGACAACATCAATCTCTCTTCCCTTTTACAATATGCTCATTTGTGATCTGCTGTAATAATTTACAAAGATGCTTATGAGAACCTATACTCATGGGCGTAAAACTGGCTAAACAGAAAATCCAGGTACTGTGAGGAAAGAACTTTCTTCCTCTTAATTTCAGTGCAATATTGAAATGAAACATTAGTACAAAGAGATTTAAAGGAAATGTATTTTAGAGATCGAGTTATTGTGATATTATGATAATAATAAAAAATTTTCATAGATCATCAAGCTTGTAAAGAAAAGGATTGATTAAGTTAGGGAACCTGTACAGAAAATTAAGGCTATTTAAATATTCATGACACAGACCCCTGGCAATAACAAATGTCTTATTAAGAAGAAGTTCTGTTGCTAGGAGACAGTAACCACTATGTCAGAATAACATGTTTTTATTTCATGTAAGAACTGCTGGTTAATGCACATAGTTAGATAATGAGCAAGAATAACTACTTGATGTAAAAGATTGGGTGAAATGCTTAATTTGTGAGATGGGAAGCCAATAAAAAGTGCAGGTCTTTAAAGTTTACTGTAGTGTAGTGTGCCACAAGAACAGACTGGTGACCAAGATCTTTTGAAGCTTGACTAGAAGTAGGTAGATACCCTGGTCCAAAGTACTCAGATGAAGTAATTCCAGTTCATTAATCAAATATGAATAAATAACTTTATAATAAGATAATAAACAACTTTAAAAAAATTAGGTGTTTATGCAGCTCTTTAATCTTGCTGATAGAGAATCAAGTTTAGTGTGGGAAAGAATGGCATGGTTCATAATGCAATATTATAAACTAAACTGTCTAAGAGCAAAGTTTCTAAACACAGCAGAACTTTGGAGAGACAAGAAGGAGGATCTGTGTCATCAGGAGAAACGCAGTACTGTATTCTAGGAGGTGCCAGCAAAGCTACCACAGCTAAAGAAATATCAAAATATCAGATTCTTTGTAGAAACAATTTCTTGACTAATATCCGCTAGTTGCCTTAACTAGGGAAATTCTGAAATAAGTATCCAAATATATGGATTGAAAGAACTCGATCTGGAATACACAATCCACATTGCAAATGTGTGGTTATAAAAGCGTGGCAGAGGTGCTGTCGTGTTGAACTCCAACAAGGCACATCATAAAGTTCATGCCACGCTTTAGTTGTGTACGTATTCTCCACAGTGGTCCAGCTTTCCCAGTTTTGCTAGCTTTAGAGACTCCTTTAAAGCCTCGCTGGCTGCTCTCAGCTGGACTCCAGGTAGCTACAGAAGACTTGTGCCTCTGTCTCCACTCCCCCAGCTCTGCTTGGTATCAGTGCTTTCAGCTGGTAAGTATATAGGCTTTGGTATCTAGGTTGTATATGCAGGAGGAGGTATTAACAGCAGCATCCTGTCATTCTTCCAAACATCTTTTCTACATCTTTTTTTGAATGGAAGCAGCCTGCAAGCTGGATGTAGTCCCTAGGGTGCTGGTCGAGCCACACTGAACTGCTCTTTAATTGTTCTTTCTTTGTTTCTTTCCAACTTTACTTCGCTTAAAATAAAACATTTTAAAATATGAAGTCACATTTTAAGAAACATGGCCTTGCTAAGTCATTACTTAGTTCTTTAACTAGTGCTGATTTCATATTTTATCAAAATTTACCAGGACATCCGGGAGAAGTTGTGCTTGATTGCTATCAGTGTTTGACGCTGTGGCTTCTTCCCTTACAAATAAGGGAATGTGGGTGAACAGCATAAAAATGCTTTCAGATATTTACTTGCATCCAAAGTTTGTACGTCCTCCTCCCTCCACCTACTTTGGATGCCCTTCTGGAAAATGTTTTTGTGAAAGGCTTTGCTGGCAGAAATAGCATATGTTAAAATATACGTAAGCAAGTATTTGTGGAAATCAGGTTTTTATCTCTTTCAAATATAAAATTATCTGATTATGTTTAACTGTTCAGGCAATCGAAAAAAAAAACAAACTGAGAATTGCAGCCAATGAAAAGTAATAAAAGTGCACATTTTGAATGTAAACATTTTTTTTCAACTTGCTTAGGATCAGACTATATATGGCCAGGTCTGATTTACGGAAATTACTCAAAGAATAATGAATACATTTGTGATTTATATGAAAACATAAAAATTGTAGGCTGCTCCTGTTTAATTCACAGAGAGGGGAAAACAAGAAAATACAAAGCTTAATTAATTCGAATAATTTACTCCCCTATCAAGTCAGCCATTCAACTTGAAATACATTTTCATCCCACTCCCCAGAAGCTATATGCCCAAATTAAGGAGTAGCCAGAGGGGATACACACATTTTGCACATGATCACAACATCTCTAGAAACTAGACTTGGGACAAATTTTAGTTTGACTGAATTCCCACCTGAGGACTATGCTGAGCATGTCCTGCACTTTCTCTCTGGACACTGCTAGTAGCAAAATCTGAGGAACTCCTCTGTTTTTCAGTGAAGCCTTTGGAAACCTTTCTTACAACTTCAGTATGTTTCAGATGATGCCTCAGAATGGGTTCTTCCCACAAGATTTTTTTTTTTAAGAAAAAGAAATCCAGCTTTTGGCCGAAGCTCAATTAATCTCTAGAGCTGTTTATATGTCTAGCAGTAGCAGATAACTGTAACAGATAAGAAAAATGCTCCTCACTTTTATACATGTTCTTAGAGAAGCTCTTGTCCATCTAGAACCCAATCATGGATTTCCCAATCCTTCATGAAATTCGGATGCAATTATTTCCTTGCTTCAGTATGAATTATATATGTAAGTTGTAAATTCGGATGTTTTCTTACATGGGTCTGAAATCATGCCACGATACTATTGCCTTGGTCTGTTCACATTAAGAGTTATCTCATGTACAAAGTTGTCTGTGTCTTTTCAGTTCACTTTGCAAAGAATACATAGTTTCCTGCGCAGAGCAGGAAAATAGAGGCAGCAGTTTCCTATCTGAGTCTGCTTTGCTGCAGTCCTGTGCTCATGTGCTTTCTTCTCTTCTTTTCAAATGCTCCCTTGTTATCTCCATGTTTTCTTCTTCTGTGCTCAAACTGCTGTAATGTGAGGAAGATCTCAGGCTCTCCATTTGCAGACTGTTTTCATGGTTGCATAGCATATCTTCTGCTCAGACCTCGCCATACCTGTTTGTACCTAAAGCCATCAGTTCAGGTTCACGTTCCTCTCCAGGCTCTTGCAAAACTAGACGGGAAGATTTATTCTTTCCATTGTTTCAGATATCATTAAATACGGGGGAGCGTCGTTGCGACCCTTTGCTGGTACTCTTGCTGACTGAATTCAGAGTGGTTAGAGGTGTTTCAGAAATGTCCGTACAACATTAGCTATTCCAGGACAAGAATGGCATGGAGGGGGCATCTGTCTTCTCTAACATGCATATAGGAATTTCAATCATTGTTCACACTATATTGTACTGACAGAGCAGTTATACTTGGCAAATAGTTTAATTCATTAATATTTTAATTTATTTGGGAATAATTTTTTTGATGAGTCAAACACTGTATTTTTATTTCACTAGGGTTTTAAAAAAAAAATCTGTGTGTTGGCTGTGCTCTTCGCCAAAAACCTAGGTGCATAATGCAAGACACAAGAATAGACAAATTACAAGACCAGAAGACATTATATCTAAGTGGAACAGATAAGCAATTAAAATGTATTTTGAAAAGAAGCAACTAACTAAAAAAGCAAATGTATAGGCGCTGCTGGCTTTTTTTGAAGATGATTTCTTTATTATAAATTAACAATTTTTATAGAATTTTTGTATTTGCCATTGCTTCATCTACACGTATGGTTAAGAAAAATAAAAAATAACGACGTAAATGTGTTGTCTTATATTTCTCTTTCCTGCTGAGGTCAAGTTCATTTTGTAGCATGGCGCCTGTTCTTTCATAGTGCCACTGTCAAATGACATTAACATTACAAATACAGAACTAGATTAAAAGAACATGATTAAGATTGCAAAGTCAGGAAAAATCATAATTGAGGTTGCCTGTGCAGTTTTAACTCAGTTCCTGTGTGTACGTCCATCGTGATAACAGTGTTTATTCCATTGTCATGGCCCTTTTTTTTTCCACAGGGCACTTTCCCAGACAGTGAGCAACACCAGTCCTGTATGCGTGTAAAGTAGCCATTCAAAACTCTTTTTATCCGTGTTAACGCATTTCCAGGCCTCACTCATTGCTGGCTAGCCAAATCTTGTTATGGAGAGAGAATTATTAATTCATAGAATCATAGAATGGTTAGGGCTGGAAGGGACCTTCAAAGGTCATCTAGTCCAACCCCCCTGCAAGGAACAGGGATATCTTCAACTAGATCAGGTTGCTCAGGGCCTCGTCCAACCTGGCCTTGAACGTCTCCAGGGATGGAGCATCCACCACCTCTCTGGGCAACCTGTTCCAGTGTTCTACAACTCTCATGGTAAAAAATTTTTTCCTAATATCCAATCTGAATCTACCTCCCTCTATTTTAAAACCATTAGCCCTTGTCCTATCACAACAGGCCCTCCTGAACAGCCTCTCCCCATCTTTCTTGTAGGCCCCCTTGAAGTACTGGAAGACCGCTATAAGGTCACCCCGGAGCCTCCTCTTCTCCAGGCTGAACAGCCCCAACTCTTTCAGCCTGTCCTAATAGGAAAGGTGCTCCAGCCCTCTTATCATCTTCGTGGCCCTCCTCTGGACCCTCTCCAACTGGTCCATGTCCTTCTTATGTTGGGGGCTCCAGAACTGGACTCAATACTCCAGGTGAGGTCGCACGTGTTGTTTATCACTGTTGTATTTCATGTGTCTTTCAAGTAAGAATGAATGTACTTTCATGTGAAAAGTTGATACTGTTATCTCTCTCCATAAAGGGGAATAGAGTTAAATTGTTGTCATTGAAGGTTGCTAATTTTGAGCATCCAATATGAGATATCTAGAACTCGGTGTCTGAGTCAACTATAATATTACTAAAGCCCACTGATCTCTGTGCAGCTCTTCCTTTGGACAGCTTCTCCTTGTTGTATGGGATCAGCAATGAGGACACAAAGAGACAATGTCTCTTCTCTCTGACCTGGACTTGAGATGTCTCATGCTGCGATTACTGGGAAAACCTAAATCCAAAATAAACTTTTGATATTCTAAGCCTTGAATTCTCTCCTGAAAATGTAGGTAGTGTATACACTCTCCAAGAGTGACAGATACCATTTTTCAAACAGGAGAGGAATAGTTGCATCTCTATTTTTATCCTGTGTGCTGTCGGTTACAGTTCCCACCTGGACTGAGACATAGGCTCCTATTTTTCTTCTTCCTGAGGTTTGCAAACTTATCAAACTTATCAGATATCTCAGAGGTTATCTCTACCTTATCAGCAGATTATTTTGGAGATGGAACATTTTACCAACTCCTATTAAAATGGTTATATTTTCAAGGATATGTATTTTTGGTTGGGTTTTGGTTTTGGTGTTTTGTTTGTTTTTTTTTTTTTTTTTAAAAAACTGGATTAGAGGGTGGAAGAGAAGAGGGAGTATGATTCTTTAACTGAAAGATCAGAACATTCATACACTGACAGTAGTATTTCACTGTATTGTAGCTCCTGTAAGTTGGAAGGTCCTCAACTGGAACAAAGTGTCTGGCCAATACTCTCGACTGAACCACCCCTATGCCCTGTCTTTTGCAACCTCACAGAAGAACTCAACTTCAAGCCCAAATACCCAAGCATGGACAGATAAAAGCAGCATGAAGCAGAAATAAAGCAATGGAATTTCAGATAGTTTTACTAAAGCCACAAACCTCTGAAAATATAATTTTATGATAGAACTTTTGGTGATAGTTTGATTGTTTCCTATTTTAAGTTATCCTTATCTAAAATGCTACTGCCTGAGTGAGAAGTGAAGTGAAATGCTGCTGCGCAACTGAGAAGTGAAGGGAAAGTTTCTGAACATTTATTTTCCTTATGGGAGCTGTTTAATTCATCACAAGAACCATGATATTTTTAGTATTACTTTTCTTTGTGTACAGTGAGTTGAGTCCCACTCATTTCTCTCCTTAAACAACAGGAATCTTAACATAAGTTCACAACAGCTGTGAACAAGTTTGCAAATAAGGAATTTATTTTATTTTAAATGTAATTTTGGAATAATAGGAGTTTGAGTCCCATTTTAAAGTATTCTTTTATATTTTGAAAAATTAGGAAATTGTAATCTAAAATGATTTTTAAAACTGTAAGAGTGGATAACATTAGAAAGGACTTAAGCAGAAGGAAGAAAAAAAAAATTCACCAATTATAGTTTCTATGGAACTTTCATTGACTTTATCGATGGGAACCTTCTGAAGTTTAATCAGGACAAATGCAAAGCCTTGTACCTGGAAAGGAAGAACCTCTTATAATAGTAAGTCCCCAGAGGCTGGGGACTGCCTGTCTGGAGAACAGCTCTGATGAAGAGATCTGAGGGTCTTGGTGGTCCACAAGCTGAAACAAGCTTGAACAAAAGCATACTTGCAGGATCGATTCTCTTGGTATTGCTGTACCAGTGAATGTGTGTATCTGACAGCATTTAAGACTTAGAGTTCTATAGTGAAAGAAACATGCAAAGAAAGTCTTAGCTGATGACAATTTTTTAAAAACATGGCCTGTGAGCTTTGAGTAAAGCCTTCTGCAGCTTTGGTGATTGTAAACCTTAGGCTGGGCTGACAGGCAGTTCCGTGAACTGAATTGTCAAATGAACAGATTCCCATGGGGTAGCCAGTAAGTTTGATTATCTTTTTCTATGTATCACATCTGTGAGCCTGTCTGTTAAGGAAAACAAACGCACGCACGCTTTTTATACTGCAGAACTCCTAAAATGTCTGAATCAGAAGCAAGTCATTAAAAGTATTTCAGAGTGGTAATTCTAGGGTTTTGTGTAATTTAATCCAATATCTGACTGTCACGTTTTGGTAAAATAGTAGCTAAGTGTTCAATTTCTCTAGCCTCAGTCACATATGCTTTATTCTTCAAAAGGATGGTTCAGAAGACATGACCACTGGAAAAAGCAAGATTTACTATACAAGGTTTACTGTTCTGGGCATAATTTGGTGCAGGCAATTAGCCTCACAGTTTCTGTACTCATGCTGGTTTGTGTCCACCAAGGTTGCTTCTACCAGTCTGTAGCTATCTGCAGAGCTGTGCCTGCAATTACCATGTCCCACAAAGAATAAGCTGTGATTATAATATGTGACATGTGAGGTCTTGAAATCAGCTTTCTTATTGGTGATTGGCAGGAGAGGCTGAGTGGCTTTAGCATAGAGCACTGAAGTGTATTTCTGATCTAGTTTCACCTTTATTTCAGAGAAACCAGAAGGGTAATAATTTCATAAAAGTTTTACCAATATCTAGAGAACAATGTTGTTCATTTGAATTGGGAAAAGAATCCAAGTGACTGCTTTGCATCAGTAAACTTCAGAGTGCTCTAGTAATTTGTCATGCTCAACAGGAAGAAAACCAAATTGAAGGAAGCGGGTCTATAGTGCTCTTACCACAGTTTTGGATTTAGCTGAACTTTACTCTTCAGTTCACTGGCTTGCGTGACATTAAGAAGACAGGAAAGGTCAGTCAAATGGCAACATCAAAAAGGTTCTTAAATTTCAAGGATGGCTCTTGACTTTGGCCAGTCTGGTGAATCCGTAGCTAATTATCACAGTGTGCCAGTAGACAAGCACTCTACTCTAGGTGTAAAATTATATTCTTTTGATTTTCAAATAATGTGCAGTGGTTTAGCAACATTCCCAAATTCCCACCACAACCAAACAGAAAATAGATTTTGTAAATGTGTTACTGAACAGTTTTGACAGATTCGAAAAGATGGAGGCTTTGATTTGCGTAAAGCTGTTTAGGGTATTATTTAAGATTTGACCTCTACCTTGATGCTATGATAAGTGGGAATATAATTAATATTTCTTCCTGGCACTAGGGCCAGCAGGTGAGTAGTTGCTCAGGAAAGGAAAAACGTTATACCTATGCCAAGTAGGAGCTCTGCTTTTTGAAGTTCTGCTCATACCAAGTGGAGTTTCAGTTTGGTAGATAAGGGAGCTGTAATCAAAAGCTTGAAAGTGCAGAAATGAACGAGTGTTAGAATTACATTCGACTTAGAAGGCTTTTTTTTTTTTTTTTTTTCATCTCAGTGGACCTCCTACATAGACTTGTAGCCGGTTTGGCATGCATTTATTCACTATACCCAACTCTTCTTCACATGAACGGTGTTGAAAATTGTAGTAAGGCTGGCAAGCTTCCAGAGTTAGCAAACCGTTGTAGAAACACCTTCACTCTTTGAAGAGCAAACAGTGAAGAATAAATGAGTCTTTCTCAAATGTCCACAGAAGGAAATTAGCCCTGATCGTTTATGGATGGATGTTAGCAGAACAGTGGCATAAATTAAAAATACCAATAAAATACTATTCAAGTGATTTAATCGAAGGCATCAAGGCCAGCTAGTTCAAGAAAGAAAATGAAAAGGCATAATTCCAGAGATGACTGCTGATTTAACCTGTTGCAATTAATACACTTCAGTGACCTTGATATGCCTCTGATTGATGAATGCAATGGTAATGACTACTGAATCCATCAAAAATAAACCTATTCATTGTGGCTGACTTTTGAATTTAGAACAACCAGAACAGAAAGTTAAACCATTGGGCTAATTTGGGGCGCCTCACCACTGCAGTAGATAACATGCTCATTTCTTGCGTAATGTGTACCTGTATGCACTTAGCAAGAAGAAGCTGGACTGGAGGGAAAAGACCTACAATGGTGATGAAAACCATCACTTAACGGTTTTCCCTAAGTTCATAAGAGATATTTATACATCAGTTCATTTTCCAGGCTGAACATATTTTGCAACTGTGGGTGTGTTTGACCACTGAGATAAACTTTGCTGTGCATCTGTACAGACTGATTGTTTCTGGATAGTGCACTATGAGCATTGTATTTGTTCCCTCAAGATGAAAAGCCAAGTTACTCCTTGCAACTACTTTTTGGATTCTGTTAAACAGCAGTTTCCTCTGCATTGTAGCAATTCAAACAGCTGCATGGACAGATCCTGACAAGACTAGTTAGTGCCCTTTAAAAATTTTATGTGAACGCTAGGCTTAATTTTTGTTATGCAGTAGACTGATGAGTTTCAATGCCTGTAGAACACCTGTGAACAGATGCCACTGTGGATGCAAACCACATCTTAAAGCTGATATCCCAGAACTCCAGATATTGAATCAAGAATAGTTTTGCTGCTGGCATCAACTGCAGTATAAATACATAATGATAGTAACATCATTAAAATAACTGTTCTCACAAAAACTATAAAAATTTGAAAGAAATCTGGATATAGAATAGAACAGAATATTTCAGTTGGAAGGGGCCGACAACGATCATCTGGTGCAACTGCCTGACCACTTCAGAGTTGACTAAACGTTAAAAGCATGTTGTTAAGGGCGTTGTCCAAATGCCTCTTAAACATTAACAGGCTTGGGGCATTGACCACCTCTCCGGGGTCGATATGCCATACAGAATCCATAAGAATATCTTATAGATGACTGCACCAAGGAGTTGTACCTCAATCACATGGTTCCATTTCCAAGGAAAGACTCTGTAAAACATAACTTTAGCTACTTTGCTGTAGTCAGTATTTGTAACATAGTATCTGTTTTTTTATTTGCTGTGAAAGAGACTTATGTAGTTATTTTTCGGACTAAGAAGCCCCCTTTTTGTCTATGTCATTCAAACCATCTTAATTTTAAGTTATAATGGGCAAATTCCCAACTTTCCAGTATTCTCTGTTAGAAGCCAATCCCAAGCTTGTCATCACAATGGTAAGGAACAGAGTCTTTGGAGAGGCAGCATCTCATTTGCAGTGAATTCCTGGATGGTTTTTCTTAAATTGGCTCTTCCCCAGGAGTGGCTTAAATGTGGTTATTCATTTAAATAGTTTACTACTGGGAAAACAAAGCTTTATAAAGTACAAGATCTCATTTGCAAAGGGGGTCCTGGGGACTGAAAGTGGATATACACGTGCCATGTGTTGCAGTCTCCATCTTATGCTTTTCCTGCTGTTAAGAAATAATTTGAAAATTACCTAAAATAGGAACAATATACTCAATGACTGAATAAAAGCTCAGATGTGTCTCCACAGCAGAACCCACAGTGGTAGCCTTCAGTAATAGTTCCCATAGTCCACAGGAAAAAAGAAGCAAGTGGTTATTGGTAGGAACAGCCCAGCTTCCTGCCAGGAGGGATGTCACTGACCCAAGGGAGGTCTTGGCTGTGGTGTACAGTAGCTTCTGGCCACGACTGTACTAGTAAAAGGGACGTGCCTAGGACCATTCTTTGGTCATGAGAGTATCTGGTACATAATAGCTCATGTCCATGCTGATTTAAAAAACCAAAAACAGTGTTCTCTTGTGCTCTGAAACAGAGATGCTGCCTCAAAAATGTCTTTGGAAATTATTTCTGGCTGATGCCAAGTCTTGAGTGATGCCTATGCCTCAAATATGTCAAGGATCACTTTGACAACAACAAAAGTTGTTGATTTTCAGTGCAACTTCTCTTTTCAGCGATCCCTTGGATTTGTACAGTGAAAGGTGTTTTCACCAAATTTAGGGGCAGAATAAACTAAATCCTTGGGTCATTTCATGCTTATCAAAGAACCCAAAGCACGGGTGATAGAAGCTCTAGGAAAGCAGTGCTTTTTTCATACATTTAAAATGTCTTCCCTTGGAATAGTTTATTAGATGACAGTACAAGAATATATTTCAGGAAATACACTTTAAAACCATCACAAGCACAATGAGTTGCCCTGAAAATAATGGCCATCTCACTAATGATACTCCAGCACTGACCCTTTTTATCTTACGCTTCTTTGAAACATAAGAAAATGTTTTAAACACTATCAGAAAGTCCCACAAAATGATATTTGTTGGAATGTAATCTGGTACCATCTGTAATTTTAGTTTTGTTGTCCAACAGAATAATAAAAAAAAATTCTCAGAAACAATTGCCCACTTTTTTGAGGTTGTTTTTTTAGATTTTGCCCAATGCTTCATTCAGGCCCTTGTGCAGTCCATGCTTGGCTGAACTCTTTTTGGAGAATCTAAAAGACTTCAGAAACAGTTCTAAAAGTGTTTACATTAACTACAGAGTGTAGAAAAGAAAAAGGAGGATCTTTGAATTTGATTCTCGTCTGTACTGTAGTGTCTATAGATTGGAATCTGTCTTTAACAGTTAATGGTACACGCTTTTTTTGGCATACTATTAGAGTTAAAATTTAATATCATGTAGGAGGTAATCTGTGCTATTATACATGAATGAATCATAGAGTCATAGAATCATTTGGGTTGGAAAAGACCTTTAAGATCATCGAGTCCAACTGTTAACCTAACACTGCCAAGTCCACCACTAAACCACGTCCCTAAGCACCACATCTGCCCGTTTTTTAAATACCTCCAGGGGTGGTTACTCCACCACTTCCCTGGGCAGCCTGTTCCAATGCTTGACAACCCTTTTGGGGAAGAAATTTTTCTTCATATCCAATCTAGACCTCCCCTGGCACTACTTGAGGCCATTTCCTCTCGTCCTATCTCTTGTTACATGGGAAAAGAGATGGACACCAATCTCTTTACAACTTCCTTTGAAATGAAGAAGGCACAACTCTTTCTCAGGTAAAATATGTAACTTCCAAAAATGTGTATTGCTCCTATATATTCCTCATTTTTTCTGCCATTTATTTTATCATAAACACAGAAACTAGTTACAGTCGCCAAAGGAATTACGTTTAAGAATGCAGATACCACTCTTATTTTTTTCGAATTTTCTGAAAACTGTGATTTAAATTTTGTAAATGGAATCAAAGTTATTACATTCAAGGCATGATTTTTATTTGTTTTTAAGGGGGTAACTAGGAGAAGTGAGCTGAAGTTTCATATGCTTTATAAAACCAGTATTTTATCGTGTTGATGTTTATTTCTTCCCTGAACAATGGTTTCTATTAGCGTCTTGTACAATTATGTCTATTTGATTATTAACAGTTTCATAAAAATCTATTTTTTTACCCTCTTCCTATTTTGTTATTCATTCTGCCTAGACAGGAGATTTTTCTCTAAAAAGACAAAGAGCTCAGTTGCCTGACTGTGATTGTATTCTCAGCTTACTTTAAGCAGAGATTTTAGTTGATCTAAAGTAAAAAAATGTTGGTTTTTTGTAGTAGGCTGGGTGAACAAAAGCTGTGCTTTCCCATTTTTTTCCTGACTTTATTACCTAATTATTATTCCTTATTACAAGGTGTCTGCCATTATTTTATTTAATTATTTTGCAGCAGGCTCCTTTTCCCTTGCACTTGTTCTAACTGGTAGTAAACCCTTAATGCCACAGTGACCAATGGAAAACCACCGTGTCTGACACCAGGAGACAAAAGAAGCAGGAGGGATCTATGAAAAACGCCTGCAAGAAGCGAAGCGCGGTGTGGATGGAGATGATTCACGTCTCTGCAGTGATTCTTCAGTAAAAGGTAGCAGAGCAGAACCAAAGACCATTTTCATTCGTCTTAAATTCATTTCACCTGATCTCTAAAGTATTTCTCTGCTACCCACTGGAGCTTTGAAATGGGCTGCATGTCTGAGTACTGCTGCTTGGTTTTGTTTTTTTTATTTTTAATTTCCAAAATAGCGAAAAGAGGCAGCTGACAGAAGGAGAAGCTGCAGGCAAGGAATGCAGAAAAGAAACCCATTCGGCCATCTGCCTGTCCATCCCTTGAAACTTTCACAGATTTTTGTGCAATCTGATTTAGAATAAAAAGTTTTCAAAAACATGTAATGATCTTAGGTTCCTGAGTCACTTAAATGCTTTTGAAAATGTTGCTAGACTTTGATGCACCTGTGTTTAAACAAAGAAATGTTTTATATTTAACAAAGCTGCTGGTGATTTTTAATATATTTTTATGGCTATTTCATTTGCTTCCTTGAAATATGCTTTTTTTTTTCTCTCTTTTGCAAGTATTTTAATGACTGTTTGATTTAGTAACTCAGGGCTATCTTATTCCTGTTCAAGTCTATGTAAATCTACTGGTTGCTTTTAATAGAACAGAATCAAACCTGTTGCCCTTCATCCTATAAAGCTACAGGCACATGCTATGTGAGTCACTCACAGGCTCAAAGTAAGTAAATTGAAGCTTGCACGGATAAAATGACATTGGGCTGGAAGTGACCTCATGGATCACTGTGTTCCCTTCTAGCACAGGCTACCACAACCATCCTATGAGCTGATTTTCCTTGGGTTTAAACCAGTGATAGGGCTTGCCCTGTTAGTATTACAGTAAAGATACTCTGAATTTCCCTGCCTTCACAGTTGTAACCTTTTCTGGCATTCCAGTTCATGTCTGCAGAGACCTGAGACTGAAGTCTGAGTTCTCTCTGACTAACTTCAGCTGAAGCTGGAAAAAATCAGTAAAGATTTTGCCCCTATTGAAGTATTGAACCAGGATTCCTCACACATGCAAGTTTAAATTTAATTTCACTGGGGAGTGGCTTACCTTGTTAAATTCTTTGGGGATGTGCCTGCATTTTTCCTAGCTGCTTGAGCTCCATATGTGTTACCCAGAATGTCGCAGCTGAGACTTTCAAGAGTTCATCACCCCCATCCTCTGTGGTCCTTATGGGAAACATTTGCTGCTGCTGCTCACTTTTGTGACTGAATTGTGAATCCTTCTGAAAAAAATGACTTTTGCTAAAACTTCTGGCCATGTAGAAGTAATACCATTGTTACTTGTGCACTGCCACACTATGTGATCTTTATTATACAATTTAGGCTAATTACGCTGTTGAAAGTTTAAAAGGGAGCTGCTAAGCCCAATGGATCTGAATCTTTGCTAAAGAAACAGTGATTTACTACCCAGAAAGTGATAGACAATTAGGGCTGGCAATTGTAATGCCATAGGAAAGTAAAGAATGGCCCATTTCCTCTTGCACAAACAGGGCGTAATCTTTTTATGCTAAGCACTCTGCTTTGCAGACATGCACAAGAGCCCCCATGCTTGCATCTTCAAAGAATAAGCCTACTGATATATGTCATGCTCGTTGGTGCTATATATTGTAAGGTTTTTACTTGTAGAAGTGCTTTTGCTTTTGCAGGGTTAGACAAATATCACATCAACCTTTTTATTTTGCTGCCATGGCTGATGTTCCAGGCCCTAATAGCTAGAGGTAGGTTTCTCTACATGTCAGGGTAATTGCAGAGAATACAGAGCTCAGCCTGCCCTGTCTCAGATCTGCAACTGCAGCTCAGGGCGTGAGACAAAGGAAAAAGAGAGAAAACGTGTGTGCGTGTGTGTGCACGTGTAGGCAGTTTTCACAGAAGGCAATTAGCTAGCTCAGAGGTTTGGTTATCAAATACAGAGAATTTCAGCTCTGGTCTCTTGTCTGAATCAGTCAGATCCAGGATATCCAGAAGTGGTTATCAGCTCATGGTTGTTTGATTGCCTGTGAAGTAATTAGTTCAAACTGGGCTCCCCCAGTGAGACTTAGGTGGAGTTTGTATACCCTTTCCATGTGCACTGGGGCCAGCTGAAGAGGTCGGTGCCTCCAGCCCACCCCCAGCTCCTTGTCGTCATTCCTTTATTGAAGTGAGGGCTACTTCTCCCACAGGCCTGCTGCCCAGTTGCTGGTGTGGTTGCTTCCACACCCATCTCAGTCTAAATGAGCCAAATAACCTTAAGAAGATGAAATAATTAGTTAACTTGGCTCATTCACCGGGGAAGGCTCAGAGATGCCCGTATGAGCCCTTCTGCCAGAAGGTTGGAAGAGCCAGTGAGCTGCAGCAGCAGGACAGGCGGATGGGCTGGGATCAGTAACCTGTACGGCCAGCATGGCTGCTCAGGGAAGGGGATCGAAGGGGATCTGCAAATACTAAGCTGCTTTCTACCCTTTTGTGATAGCTGCAAACCCATTCTCAGTGACTAAATCATCCACTTGGCCTTACTCATCCTTCGATTTCCCTGTTATGGATACCAGTCAGTTAACGATTGTGGCTTAACCTATTAAGGCTAAACCTTGGTCTCATTACAAGGACAACCAAATAATCATTGCTTTCTGTGAAATCAGAGGTTAGTTCTTAAATTACAAGGGAGTTCGCAATTCTTCAATCTACATCAATGCAGAAGTGCTCAGTGCAGTGAATATAAATAAACAACTGCTCCTGTGGCCATTCCTTACGCTTCATCGAAGTGGGTGGGATGGGGTGTGAGAACTGCTGGTTGCTGCCAGTGCTGCAGCCAGGATGCTGACACCCTGACCTGGATGTAAAAGTGCTGTGATTCCAGTCATTCTGACAAGCACTGAATCTACTGTTAAATATTTTAAAAGAAAGAGAAGCAGAGATTTTCTCTTGGTGCCAGCAACGTTTCTCGTGTTGTAGTTTTTCACTGTTGTTGTACTATAAATCATTTACAGTAATAATGGGATGAGCTTAAATTTCTGTAGGAGGGAGCAGCAGCTCACGGAGGGACAGATGTGAGGTGTGGCCCTGAGGTTTTAATTTCTGGAGCCACTTTCTCAGCATGAGCTGAGGATAATAACCACGTGATGGAAGTTGTCACCTTTTGGCCTCTGCACCTCTAACCCTCAAATAATGGCCAAAAAAGTGAAGTCAATGGAATTAAAAGTTTTACATCTGTCAAGCTACAAATACATAGAAAAGCAGATCTGTTATTCAGTCATGTTAAAAAGAAGCTGAAAAGCCTCTGAACTGGAGCGTGGTCACCATTATATAAGAATATATTTTTTAAGAGCATGCTCTTATTTTATTAAAATCCTCAGTTTAACCTTCATTTTTCCCTTTCTGTTATTATTTGAAAAGCAGCATATGTTAACTCAACTAAAACCAACCCATTCTTACAATGCTTTTACGCATATCTCCTCCAGTCTTACCACTTGTCGACAAGCTGGTTACCTCTAATGATTTGTTTAGTTGTCTGATTCCCATTATTTCAGGGTTGAATTTCTTTTTCTGACACTAACTGGCAATGTGAGCATGAAATGCTTCCTACTGGGTGTCTCTCCTCCGCGACAGTGTTGGGCTGGAGCTGGCCCAGCTTGGGAGCTGCAGGAGCGCGGGTAGCTGCCTGAGGGTGCGTCGAGATATTGACCGCACTTCTGGAAGGATCATCAAACCCAGGATGATGCTGGTGTTAAGCTAATGAGTCCTATGACCAGTGATGTACCTTTGCTGCATCAGATACCCCATACAGGTCTGAAAAAGTGAACTAGGGTATTTCTGCATAGCATTTTGTTGGGTAATCGGAGCAATTTATGCACAAGATGAAGTGACTGATTTACTGATGTTTGTTTTAATGGAAACTGTTGTGCTCTGAAAGCATTACTTGGCACAGGTTCAGCAACCCCAGCCCAACTGGTCTGACTAGTTTACGTTTTAAATGTTGCATAAAGGCATGGCCAGACACGGCTGTTTTGGCTGCAGCAGAGCTGGACCAAGCAGTTCCTACCTAGCCCACCCTTTGCTGCTCATTTCTTCTCCCGATACCAAAGGGTAGCTGTCATAGTTCTGTGGGCTTTACTGTTTGCCTGAGAGCTTTCCAAGCAGGATGAGAGATGATCCTACTTAGAAAACCCTTAATCTCGGGACCGTGGACAGAAGTCAGGAAAGGAGCAAAATCTGAGTTATAGCTGGAGCTGACGATTCTGCTAGGACGAGCATTTGTCAAAATTCGGAGATGTTGCTGTGTCAGTGCACTGTCCGAAGAAGTGTTATAGGACAATACCATCTGTCCAGGATCTGTGAAGTTCTTGGTTGATTTACTAAAGTCAGTATTATTGAGGATTTGTTTTCAAGTATTTACATTTGTTTAAAGATGTATCTACTTGTGAGCATTTGCAACGCTGTATCCTTATTTATTTATTTATTTATTTCTGATTACTATGACTAAATAAAAGCATGGACTAACACTTACCGGGGCTGATATATAATATAGTGTTATTTTAACACAAATGCTTACTGTTCAGCACCTGCATAAGATCAGCCATGACAGCTGATGGTTTAAAATTTATGATGCATCGTGTTGCCAATATGATTTCAGCTCCAAAAACATTCAAACTCTATTTTAGTCTCCTTGTCTTTGCACATATATAATTTTAAGTAAAGAACGAAGAACTCTAGGCTCTTCTGACAATTTTATATCTTATTGCATCATATAATGTGGATTATATACAGCAGAGACAGCTGAAAAGTACAGTTTCCCTGCAGACTCGGCCCTGACAGATTTGCAGTCTGCTGAATCCTGCAGAGAATTGAGGATATGCATTACAATGCGTTGTCTCCTGCAGGATGCGGTGAACTTTCAAGTTGTTTTCACTGTGTAATTGCTACAGTTTTTAAAGTCAGGTAATAGCGGCGGAAGACTAAGTGATAGATACAAAAAAATGCAATTTATGAGCAATGTTTTCACATTTAGAGTAACACGCATAGTAAATCAGATCATTGTCTAGTTTGCTAATACATGGCACATTGTACTGCGATGTAAAACTAAAGCAGAGCACTTATCACATCTGGAGTGCTATTACTTAATTGAATGCATATCACGTGCCGAAAAAAGCAGACATAATATATATAAGGACAAAAGTGGAATAGGATGACGTTATGGAGAAAGGCACAATGCTTTTTGCTTTGACACCAGATGATGAAGTGGCCACAATCCATATATTTCAACCCTTGTCGTTCACCTATTTCATGCCAGCAATAGTATTTATTAATTTATCTTCTGCATTAAAAAGATTAATATTATAACTTGCAAATAACATAGCTGGATGCAGAATTATATATTCAAAATCAGTGGTAGGTTTATCACAACACAACACGAAAGAAATCATGGCCTTGAAGTTTAAAACCAAAATTAGTAATGAAGTAAAGATATTGTTAGTTAGTGTGCTGGTGTCAGATTTGTCAGGAGGAAGCTGAGCAATCTTGTAAATTTAACCCCTCTCCAACAAACATTACCTAAGTTATTAGTAATTTGATATTTACTATTTAATGAGCTCGGATTTAAGCAAATGCAAGGCTTGCCACAGACATTTATTTCCCTGTTTATGTTTATCCTGAGGAAAGTATAAACTGATGTATTATGCAAATGGCATCATCTTTGGTAAGCCCACCAGCTTTCTTCATCCACACTGACTTGTCTGTGCGTTCCCATGTTGACACCTTCATTTTGAATATCCCTCTAATCCTTTATTTATTGATTTAGAGCCGCCTCATCAAGAAAACACTTCCTTAGAGCTTATTTCTTTTCTGTTGGCTACAAGATGTTGGTAAAATGCAACCCCTTCCCAAGGCAGCTTTGAACTTGCTGCATTTGGGTTCACAGCTGGCTCTTGGCATGAATAAAGGACTTGCTCTTGCACGCTCTCTGTGCTGTGAGAGAAAATCGGGTTTTAAACAACCTCACTTTCAGGAGAATCTGAGCCAAACCGCCCCTGACCAAGCCAAGCAAATTTCCATACGATGCAAAGAAGCAAGTGTGGTAAAGGGGCAAAAGCCGTAGTGATGACTAGAGCACATTCCTAGAAAATAAATACATATAAACTGAATGTGAAGAAGGAAGAACATTTGAGATCCTTCGGAGTCACAGGGCACGATTGCTGTAAGCCATTAGCTTGACTTCCCACCTCCCATTCCTTGTTGTCTGTTCGTACCGCTCTGTGAAATCCAGGCAAGAGCTTTTCATGTGTGTACCTCTTTGTAAACTCCCTAATGTAATCTTAGGAAGTGGGAAAAGTAGTACAGTAGTATTAAGACAGTATAAAGAGTAGTGCATGCATCGTTTTTCTCTCTTTAAAAGCAAACTCTGATTTGTCCTTATGCTCATTTTCTTATCTGATGAAGCTAATAAGACAATAAAAATAATAACAAAATGGTAAAAAATCAGGGCTTCTTACTTAAGCAGTCCTTAATCCAGAAGCTTCTGGAAAGTAGATGCAAATGTCCATTAACCATATACAGAGAACCATATACACAACAGAAAGGGCTGGACCTAAATTATCAATGTGGTGTGATCAGTGGGAGGGGGATAAGCAAAGCACAATGGTTGTTGCTGTAGGATGGTGCCAAGCTTGTCACCAGCCCTGGTGTGAAGAAATACTACACAGAGGGGTTGCAGGCGAGCCCATGCATGAGGGTTGAGGACGATGTATTTATTGTGAATGTTTATAATTTCTCTGATAATAGATTGTCATGTTCAGTGCCGAGAACAAAGAGCAACTCTCACCTCTCCTTCCCTTGAATATCAAGTCACCTTATCCTGTGATGTACAAGGCAAAGTAATTGCATCTCAAATGTGTGGTGCGTTTTTGTGTAGAAGGTTAGTGTGAAATTGATTTATGAAACAATTTTCCCTGTTTATGTCAGGGAGGCCATTTTCTGGTGAATAATTAGATGTGGGTTTCTCCTGTGTGGTGACATACACTCCTGTGAAGCTAGGTACAGTTGCTGCTTTTCATTACCTAAAACTCAGAGGAAATCCTGTCTAGTCGCTCATGAGAAATTTTTTTCCTGTGACATGATTTTAAAGATTGATTCTAGTTGATTTTAGAAGAGTAATTTTTTGAATTGTGTTTACCTGTGCTCACCGTGATGTGCAGTAAACAATGATCTTGCACTGCTCTGGAGGTTATTTCCCCCCTTTCGTCTCAAAATCAATTACTTGTTAATCTGAGATCAACGCATATAGGAATACCTGTACTGCATAATTGCACTTGACATGGAAAAAAATTGTCCTCCTGGTCCTCAAACTACCACCTGGGTTTTCGATTTAGTAGTGGACAGCTCAGGGCAAAAATATTCTCCTGACCTAGTGCCTTTATTTTACCACAGTCATCTATCAGAGGTAGCCAAGGTTTGTGTCTGTTGTTTAGGGGTTTTTTCATCCTTTTACGTGGATTTTTAGGTCATTTTTCAAACTTTGGTACTTAAAGTTATGTACATAAATTATTATTGTTTTTTTTTCTGAGTATCCATTTTAATCATGTAAATACTGGATTAGATTCAGATATCCAGTAGATTTAATCTCCTAAATTTGAAATAGTGCTCTGCTTTTTATTAGACATTGAATTGAACTGATTTTTTTTAGGAAAGCTATAGGGTTTCCAATGAATTTCCTTAAAGCATAAGTCAAATCTCATCAAGTTTATACAAGAAAATCTGAGCATTAAATGAGCTATTTACTTTTTATAGCCTTATATTTAATCTGAGAATACAGCAGGCAAAACCTTATAGAATATATTTGGTATGCTATTTGCATATTAACACCAAAATGTTAAAAAATAGTATATTTATGAATTTGTTAGGTTAACTGGATCTCCTTTAAATGTACTATACAAGAAGAGAGTTATAATTCATTGAATAAACTGATGCTGAGAAAAATCAGCCCCAAGAAACTGTTATTTATACAAATCCAAAATCATTGCTTCATACAGGTTTATTTTTATTTTGTAGATATTTTGACTTTACTTCCTCCTTTCCTTAGTGTGGACTGAAAACATACGTTTTATTTTCAGGGAAAATGATACTCAATTCCTGATTCAGTTTAAACTCTTAATTTTGGAATTTTGCTTTCATGTTTTTGGACATAATTTTGACAGTACTTTAACACAACTGAAACTCATTTTACCTATTATGATTTGTTAACTGTTTGTTGGGACACCAATGAAAGCACTTTTTTCTTCCTACTTAAATATTCTAGGACACGGTCTTTCTTTTTTTTTTTTTTTTTTTTTAATGCTGGTAAATAAATTACGTGTCTTTAACACTTGGAGAACTTTTGGGTTTTTTTGGCAAGCTTTGTTCTACGATTGTTTGGAGGAGAGGAAGAGGAGATTTTGTTACAGAACATTTTGAGTAGTAACAGCATGGATTCTTTTCAGCTGTTTTTATAGTATGTAATTGCTCTGATAAAAACAACGTACATATTGGGATCACTGCCTAGAAGCAAACTTTTCAATTGGGGTTGTCTTCTAAACAGAATCTTGTATTGGAGTTATAAAATATGGTGCTTTTCCAAATGTGCAGTGAGGAGGGAAGTATGTCGAGCCTGATAAGTATGTGGAGTATCAACAGAAAATTCTGCTGTCAATATGAGGGCTTCTGTAAACCCAGAACACACCCAGAGCAATGCAGAGTCAGTTCTGTAATAGGATGGGCAGTTTAAAACTCTTCAGTCAGATGATTTCTGACAAGGTGGTCCAGAATTTAAACTGCCGTGACCTTCTCCCAAACCTTAGATAACAAAGGCAGATTAGAAATAGTACTAACTGCGGTCGTAAAAATCATCCACCCAGACTGAAATCTTCCTTAAAATAGAAGTTAGAGCCTTCTTGGGAGGATAATTCCTAAAGATTAACAGAGCATTCACTACTTGTGGGAGAAAAATGGGCCTAAAATTGGAAGGCGTCGTTTTATAAAGCAGACATGGCAGGACAGAGACAGTGAGTCCTGGCGAAGGGAGGCAAGGCCACTCTCAGAGGAAGTAATTAAGATTAACTTAGTGTGAGGGAAAAAATCACCCTCTTGACATGAACATTACTAAGAGGCTGGCAGGTCCCCACACTGGCTGGCTCTGGTGAGTGGAGGCTAGACAGATGCAGAACTCTGATTGTATTGATCTGGGTAATAAAAAATTTAAAAAGAAGAAGAAAAAGGTTGGTTTTTTTTCTTTTTTTTGTTTTTTTGGCAGGAGCAGAAGTGAGCTAAGAAACTGATTGCAGCATAGACTGGTAACTTATTGATCACTGTTCAGGGTAGCTGGAAGTGGAATAAAGGGTATAGGAGGTGAAGGTCAGCAGCCACCCCACAAATAAATAGATGAACTCTGACTAGCATATGGGAAAACCAGGATCCAGATGCATAACCTCTTAATCCTGCTATGTGGCAGAAATTTAAAAGAGAAGCAGAAACAGGAGACTTACCGGTTTGTGAAGCTTATAGTTATTCAAATTCTGGGACAATCTTTGATTGCAAGTTTTTCCTCACTCTGTCTTAAGTGGTTGGCCAGCCATTGTCCACTGCAATTTTTGACATGCATGTTGACATAGAAAACCATGTTGATAAGTACATGGTCGAGACAAATAGATTTGTGCTGCCATTAACAGACATATTATAGCATGCAGAGAATTGATTATTTCTTCATACATAGAATAGTTCTCAAAGGTCTAGACATTTTACAACCTACATGAAAAATAGGCTCAGTGAGATCAAAACATAAATGTTATAACTCATGTGGGAAGATCTGAAGCGGGAAGAAGGTGTAACTTTCTCATATATTTGCTCATTAAAAAGTATATTTACTTAACAAATGGAAACCATGCTGTCCTCAGTTTCAGTGCTATTAACAAACTGATATGCATAGCAGCAGACTGACTTTAGTAAAGAGTATTGGAGGAGCCTTGTGGATTGCTCTGGAGGATGGTCTAGATGCTGTTGTGTCCTGGCTTACTCTGCTGGAGGACACTGAGTAGAATATGTACTCCACCCCATTACACCACTTGACACTGCGTGCTACAACCAGCATGCATTTCCCATGTTTAGAAATTGGCATTGAATATGGCCCTAATTTGCTAACCTGCAGTATTGTTCACAAACCAGGAACATCTTACATGTTACTTAGCTAAATTGCTGCTTCTGGCTTTTCATTCCAAAATAACAGCAGTCCGGTGAATGACAACTCGTACAACCAATGTGTAAGTGACTCGACTTAATATTCTTAAAATGTAATACCACTTCATATACAATTTAAAATACAGTGAAAAGATTGTTATGTTTTCATCTACAAGAAAACAAATTTCAACTTCCTAAGTACTCTGGGCCTGCTGTAGAAACACTATCATAAAGGAGATGACCACCTCTTAATGATTTTAGACTGATGATGACATATAATACTCCAAAATAAGAGTAATCCATATTTTAAGAATCTGAACAAGAATTATTTCCAGTTGTTTGCAACTACATAAATATATGAGAAAACTCTTGATGTATTCAAAGTTGGTGAAAAGTAATAATCTGTCTTTATCTTTAATGCAGTACCTTTAGTAGTATCAGCTCTTCATGTGTTCTGTAAAGCATACAGGTTCAACTTCTGGTGTTTTCAATCCCTCTAGTTTCAATAAACCTAGCCTGATGATTTTTGTACAAGGGTTTGGACTGAGATATATTCATGTTCCTTACATATGTCCTGCAGCATTCATTTGCCAGATTTGTAGTCTGCAGGGGATTCTGCTGCACCCTGAATGAGAGAAAGAACTGTCCCAACACTATCAGACATAGTGGTTTAATATACTCTAGATTTTTATGAGGACTATAAGAAGATTTTGAGGAAATTTCAAAAATGTTCCTCATCCTTCTATCAAATGACAAGAAACAATTCTGGAGTTGTGGTATTAAATTCCCTGTTTCATCCCTGGAAATGCTCAAAAGCCATCTAGACAGTGTTCTGGGCAACTAGCTCTAGGTGACCCTTCATGAGCGGAGACATTGGACCACATGACCTCCAGAGGTCCTTCCTAGCCTCAACCATTCTATGATGCTATAATTACTTTGATGAAAGAAATTAAGATGTGTGTAGATATACATTTCTTAAGAACACTGTCTTATTTTCATTCACCAAATATGGTTATTTGAGATTCTCATCACTATAGGGTACAATCAACGAGAGAAACATGAATTTTCTTCTAACATGCATAACAGACTGAGCTTTTCTGAGCTTTCAGGGGTAACTACATGTCAAAGGTGTGCATTTTATTAGAGCTGGTGTTCTTAGGGATTTCTGTGCTCACATGATACCGTTTTTTGATCTCTTTTTCTGCAGTTTGAATTCTTGGATTTCTCATACGTCACTCCATTCTTTATTAAAGATTTCTATTTCTGAACCATAGTTCAGTTGTTGCTGCCCTTTTTATAGCTTCCATCTCAGTTCAGCCATCTCTAGCCTTGAATATTCAAATGTTTGTGACCCTTTCCTGTTACGCTTTGAGTAGTATCTGAATTCCTTGAAGAGAGGCAGAATTTTGTCATGGACTTCCCGTGAAACTGGCGTTTTTCTCCCTCTCCCCATGATACTCAGTTACTCTAAGACTGTAAGTGCAACATACTACTAATAAAGCAAAACTGTTCTGCAGAGCAACTTTAAGGCGTCCAGTTCAAAGATTGACATCTCTTTCATGCTGTGACCGTTGCTTTTTGATTAAAACAGTGATGTCATGACTCATTACAACACCTCCCCTACACACAGGTTTGCTTAAAAATATTATATCTGCTAGGAACACCTAAAATTGCTATATTTAGAAAATAAAACTTCCTATCTCTTTGAGTGTAGAACATCATTCTTTGCTTAACTCGCTGCTTGTTTCCACATTTGTATACAGCTGGACCAGAGTTACCACTAATACCTGACTGTAGTGATGAAAGTTGTCCATATACCGGAGTAAGTTTATAAGCTGAGTTAAGTGTTTCTTTTTGATTTTTCCTGCAGGGAATAGAATTCTTAACATAGGTCAGAGAACAGTTTACAAAAGATTTTATACAAAGTTTTATATATGAAACAGTTAATGAAGGATAGCACTTGTGTTTTTTTCCCCCTCAAATCTTCTCACTTAAATCTAGATTTATATGCATACAAATATATAGAACATTTTCAGTAATTGCTCTCCTAGCACAGGAGATGAGTTGTCAGTAGATAATAATATACTTAACACTTAAATAATTCTTTCATACATGCTATTAGAAAGCATTTTACAAATACAGTCCCAGTAATGACCATTTTACAGATAGAGAGAGAAGAGAAATATTAATCGATTTGTTAAGAGCCAAGCCATGGACAAAAGCAGGATCATACCTAGGACATTAGGATAAAATTCTTATGTGCTTTATGTTAAAAAGAAGTTTGCTGTTCATTTTTATGGAGCAACGATTTTATTCCAAGTGTCCTACCTTCTTATCTATTGGACAGCACAGCTTAACAGTCATTGCATTTACCTGCACTTGAGATAATTGACCTGACATAGGGTGTTAACTCTTAATATAATGCTTAGATTTAAATTTCTATCCTAGTATGGACTGCTGTGCTCATGGATGAGATCCCTCTCAATTCAACCTCTGCAATTAGAAATTTAAGCTTAAGCTAGTTTTCTAAGCTTCCTTTGCTGTCAGCGAAGAAAAGGGATGTAACTCCAGAATATGCTTCGTTCCAGTTATTTGAAGTCAAAGATGAATTATCAGTTTAAGCTGGCACTGCTGCCAGCAGAAGCAGCCCTGGAGTCTTCATGCATTCATCGCAAGGTGTAAGACGAACTGTGTGGTGAGTGGATCTGAGTTAAAACTAACCCAGAGGAAAAACAGCTACTTTTCAGCCAGATCAGCTCCCTGAAACAATTTGCCACACGGTTGTACAAATCTGGGTATCGGCGCAAGAGACACATCTGTGCAGGACTGGGAATAAGGGGGTGTGAGTAAGAGTAGTGCAGAACTGTTTTCTTTCACTGGTAGCACCAAGTTGAAGGATCTATTGAACTCTAGTCTTAGCCACCTACCATATTAAGCAAGATTAATCTCACCTGGAGTTTATGTGCAATCAACACTACCTGGTGTCAAGCTTATCAGCTGAAGTTTAGTGTGATATCAGTACAATAATGAGGCTTTTTTAAACTCTACCTTCATGAAGGAATCTGACATGGTTAAATTACAATTAGAGAAATACTGTTACTGGAAGTGGAAATGCTGAGTTCTCTGTTTATTTGTTACATCTTGCACATGAAGAGGTTGTATGCTTCCAGACATTCTAATTATTAAAATTTTAAGAAATATAAAATTGAAAAAGACCGAGCAGGTTCACCTCATCCACTGATTTTATGTTTGATCTAGTTACAATTCTCTTAGATACTTATTTATTTTAGTGAGAAGGCAAGCCCAAAAGGATTAAACCTTGCCTGCAGCTTTGTTTTTGTGCAAAAGTCAATTATGACTGGCTAAATATCCCTGAGGTAAACATGTGTGAGGTTGATAATGTGGTTAGAATAGCAACAGCAGTTGTAAAGGAGACACTGGTGTTCACAGAGTTAACACATTCCATATTGCTATCGTGCAAAAAATTACAGACACTTCCAGTCAGGGAGCATCAATCAATTTTTGTTAACTTTCAGGATTTTTTCTTCCTGATGGAGCTAATATTACATCTAAATATTATGCGTGCTGCATCTGTAAATTTCACTCCATTTGATTAAGGAATCCTTCTGCATGAAAGATATGATTTAAAAAACTATGTTATTTACATGGTGCCGCTGGGTTGATTGTAGAATGGGTCAAATTCTGCCATCCTTAATGAGGAAAATGTTGACTAATGGCTTAAGTAAATATTATCTGAATTCGATGAATGTTTAAGTCTCTTGTATTAAGTATTCAGAGGAGTAGAAACTGGTTCATAGCTTTTCCTCCTATGAGTGCACTTAACTAGTCATGCTCACTCTTAGTATTTCCTTTTGTATTTTGCCAATTAAAACAATGCAGCTTCAACAGACATTGCTACAATTGATGTATATCATGACATTATGCAAACCATAGTAGAATAATTCGTCTGGGAACTACAAGTTCCTTGCAATTAGAGAAAGGAACTGGAAGTACGTTCCCACAGGCTAGCTGAGCTTTTTAACCACTGACATTGGATAAAGAAAGGCAGGAGCTACAGTACAACTGTCTTCCAATTGTATTTTGGAGAAAAGGCTGATTTTACTTCAGAAGAAGGTAAAAGGACTATGACATGCAGTCAGAGATGGAAAAAATAGCATTACTTCATCCCTAGAGAGTGGTGGGGCTTAGCACACCTCTGCAGCATCAGCCAGCTTGAAGTGACTCCTGACTGGGATATTGACCCGTCAAATCCCAGCGAAGGATCTCAGGCTCTTTCCATGCATTGTTTAGGAGCCTAATGCCAAGCTTTGGTCTATGACTTTCCATGAGTGGCAGGGCACCTAGCACCTTTGCCCCTCTAGTCTTCTCAATGTATTTTGTTGCCCAATCTATAAATGAAAATGATTTTATCTTTTGGGATGTTGGGAATAGAAGATTGCAAGACACTCAACTGTTGACGTAAGCCATGGTTAAAATAACCAAACATTGACAGAGAGAAAAAGGTGAAGAAGAAACTTGAATTTTAAAATATTTGTGGATCTTGAATTTTAAAATATTTGTGGATGTATTATACTCATTCTGTTGAAATGTCTAGCCAGGAAAAGAACCAGTAAAAGTAACAGGGATAGATAATTTTACAACAGATACTATTTTTATATCTTGGTAATCTATGAAATGTGATCCTTCAAGAAATAACCTGATTGCTGCAGGGTAGGAGAGGATTAATTCCCTCCATCTTCTTATGGTATTTTGCATTCATTTACCAGACTGTTGTGTGTTCTAGGCAGTCATTTTCCTGGATCTTCAATTTCTTTCGTCTTCTCTCTGCCCTTCCAGAAAGGTAGTGGTAAACAAAAAAGAAATTGGTGACTGATTGTCCTGGTTTCAGCTGGGACAGAGTTAGCTCTTCTTTTTTTTAGCACGGAAGAGCTCCGTGTTTTGATTTTAGTCTGAGACTTTCTCTGAGAAGAATGTTGATAGCGCACTGATGTTTATAGTTGGCACTGAGGTCTCAGGGACTTTTCCGCTGCCGTGTTCTTGCCAGTGAGCAGGAGCACAACAGGATAGGGGAGAGCATGGTCGGGACAGAGGGTCCATGACTCTCCTTATGATTTGTGCTTAGGCTTAGGATTGAGGGCCAAATTGGCCAATTAGTATTCCACGTCATGCAGCGTCATGCCCAGTATAAAAGTGAAGGTCAGCTGGAAAGAAGGGCTTTTGCTCTTCCAGGACTCTCACTTTTGGTCTCTCAGAGTGCTCTCTCTGTCTCTCTCTATTTTTCTGGGGGGGCTTCTTGCTCTTCTGGGATTGTAGTATCGGGACTTATCTGTTTCGGGATTGCAGCTTCGTAACGAGACGGGCCTCGGTCAAGGGGTGGTGAGCAATTACACCGTACATCACTCATTCGTATATCATTGTACATATATGTATATATTTATATATTAGTAGCATTAGTAGTAAATTGTTCTTGTCTCAACCCACGGGTCCCTTTTCCTTTTCTTCTTTAATTCTCTTCCTCATCAACTGGAACAGGTTGCCTGGAGAAGTTGTGGATGCCCCATCCCTGGAAGTGTTCAAGGTCAGGTTGGATGTGGCTTTGAGCAGCCTGGTGTAGTGGAAGGTTTCCCTGCCCATGGCAGAGGAGTTCGAACTAGATGATCTTTGAGGTCCCTTCCAACCCTAACCATTCTATGATTCTGTGATTCTATATGACCCCTTTCAATGTATGTAATGCAAAAGTGTCTTAAATTACAAGATCTCATGTAATTTTTGTCACAGTCCCTGTCTAATTTAACACCCTGAATAGCTGGTATCCACAAAATGAGTAGATATTTGATATTTACTTTAGTTTTCTTTGTTTGAGATGTGGCCCTCCCTTTTGCTTCCTTTGCAAGATTCAAACCTAATCCTAAACGCAGGAATACTAACATTGTCAGTGCAGAAGTTCTTTCTATGGTACTGTTGCCTAGTGTCCTAGTGCTTCTTAGCTGTTTCTTAATTTGACTTCAGTGTGTTCCTGTGTTAAAGATGTCATTATCCCTGTTTTACAGATGGAAGAACTGAAGTAAAGAAAGACTATTGTCAAGATTCTCAAACATGCTTAAAACAAGGTGAGAGGTGTTTTTTCCTAATTTGTATTCATAATTTGTATTCATAATACAAATTCATAATTTGTTTTCATCATTCGTGTGAGCTGGTAGCAAAGATCCCATGGACTGTGAAGAGTAACTCTGAGTACTTACCTTATCTATAAAACAGCTTTGATGGACCCCGCGGAGGCCATAAAACGAGGAGCACGCAATCACAGGAGAAGTCTGATTTAAGGGACCTCTGTAATCGTACACTGAGCGTGTAACACAGAAAGTCTGTAGCAGAAGCAAGGGTAAAATTTAACTCTTCAAGGTAATGCATACAGAATTGTATTTCTTTCTTTGCACTCCCTTGTCACAGTCATTACACAGATTTTGGCTTCTGCAGTGTGTGGTGTGAGTGGGAATCTAATGCACTTCACAGCCCTCTGAACCGGTGGAGGGCTGGCATTGAATGAAGTGGAGGTTCCATTGGTGGGGAAAACAGTGTTAAATTTTTCTTCATATGAAATTCTTTATAATTCTGCATAATATAACAATGTAATATTATGTGTTTTTTAAAAATGTCTGCAAAAAAGCGTAGTTCGTGATGGAATTGTTTTATCCGAAGCAGGCAACAATGAGCAGTTTCACAGCAAGAAAACAGCACGCAGATGGCAGTAACAGACTCTTGCCGCGTCACTGGGGCTGCTAGGAGATGATCTTCAGTGGGCTTCACAGATAATTGTTAACAGTAGGACAATGCTTGTAACTCTCCTAACTTGGTTGTTTCAGGCTGCCCTTGTCTTTCTTTGGCCGTTCTGTCTCCAACGTTAAAATGAAAAGCCAGGTGTTATCCCACACCAGCTCTGCCTAAAGTATCACATATCAGCCTTGATAATTCCTTTCTTTCATGTATTTATATTTTTGTGATGTGGTATGAAATACAATGCACTAAAAAGATCGTACCTGGATTGCTGCATATAAATACTCTCAATATGAATCTCTAAATGAAAATGTCCACAAACTGAAAAGAATTCCAGTATCTTGTCTTTTCCTTTGTTTAATATAGTTATGTAGAATACAAAACTGAACTTTCTTCTGTAAAAATCCTATCTTGTCAGTGAAAATACTGCACCTTTTCCATTTTGGCAAATGTTCATTCAGGGTGTTCAAAGTGATTTTATTTAAAGGGGGCCTGCAAGAAAGCTGGAGAGGGACTTTTTACAAGGGTGTGTAGGTCTCTAAGACAAGGGGCAATGGCTTTAAACTGAAAGAGGGGAGATTTAGATTAGACATAAAGAAGAAATTTTTTACAATGAGGGTGCTGAGGCACTGGAACAGGTTGCCCAGAGAAACTGTGAATGCCCAATCCTTGGAGGTGTTCAAGGCTGGGCTGAACACCTGGCTGATGAGGCTTTAAGCAACCTGGTGTAGAGGAAGGTGTCCCTGCCTGCGGCAGAGGGGTTGGAACCAGATGATCTTTAAGGTCCCTTCAAACTCAAACTATTCTATGATTCTATGATCTATGCTTAGTTAACTCCTTTTGAGAAGTTAATGCAGAGCTACGCTCCTAAGAGGTGTTCTAGCTCTCTCATGTTATTCGATATGGATATAAAAACATATTGCATCTTCTGCCCTTACATGCTAAGAGAATTGATGACCACTGATAAATATGCACATATTAAACCTTTATTTGAATTAAGACATTTCTGTTAGAAGCACAAAGGAAAGACTTGTGTTTGTCATGCAAGTAAGCGTAATAAGGGTATCTTCCTTTCTTCTTCCCCGAAGTGTCTATGCCTCTAACATAACATAAGGGATGAACTGCTGTTTTAACAACCTAGCGGGTTGCTTCTAGTAGTGGTTGCCCTTGTTGAAGAATATATTAGTGAAGGATCTGAACGACCTTGTACTTTTGAGCCAGACTAGTGCTATTAGTATGTGATTTTGCAGAGAAACTCCTAAAGAGGCAGTTGTATTGTCTTTCGCTGCAAGTAAACAGCACTATAGCAATATCGAAAGATGGACATGGCACAAAAATAAAACGAGTGGTACTTGCAATGTCATTGCATCAAAACTGCAGAGATTTTTACACTTCTTTTGATACCATAAGGTTTCAAACATGCAAGAAGGTTTTTTATGCTCTCTTTCATTCAACATAGCAGCACATGTGTGAACGGTGAGCTGCACTTGCAGCAGGTGTTCCAGGTCTCCTTGAAAACACAAAGTGCTGGTGTCCCACCTTTTTCAGTTTGTGATCCCCTTAAATCACTGGCTTATTAGCTATGGAAAATTAACAGGAAAAATAACAATCTTAATTTCATCCCTAAAATGTGGAACATTGAAATCCTGAAGTTGTCAAGGGGCAGAGCATGTAATTTCTCGCCCAAATATACTAACGGTAAGATCCTGATGACTCATTACATGTCATGCATTAGAAGCAGCAGTGATCTAAAGAATGAAAGCTTTCAGAAAAACAGGGAAGCTGGGTAATGCACTTCTCAGAGGAAAGTTTTCGGCACAACAAAACCGGAGCTGGAGTTTTATTACTATTTACTTCTACATTAAAAAAAAAAAAAAAATTAAAAAACCCACTAAATTCAAAATAATCAGAAAGACTTGAATATAATGGGTGTGAATTTTGTTAAGGACCAGGCTATGAAAGGCATAAACTCACATGAGATTTTATTCTATAAAATAATAATTTGGGATTACCTCCCTTTCTGTGATGCGTCTGTTACTGACAGGAACAGGAGCCCAGAGTAGAAGGGATCATTCCCTGATTAAACAGGAGAAGTTTGTAATCATTCAAGTGATCATTGGTGTTATAAGGTAGTGATCTTCAACTAATTTGGATATATCTCATCAAAAAAAACCAACTACCAAACCTAAAAAATCCATGTATCCAAGTTAAAGAAAAAAACCTCTGCACAGCTGTCTTCAAGTTTCAGTTCTATTCAGTTCAATTTCCTTTCAGATTTGAGGTTCATTCTGCCTACTCTCGGGACCGAGCTCTCACACTGGCTAAATTCCTGTTTCAGCTAATGTGTATGAGTGCCTGTGCAGAAGGTCTAACCTTGTGCCCATCCAAACAGTCTTTGAATGCCCTTCTGAGGTTGCGATGGGAATTTCTCCTTCCCAAATCGTGCTTTTTACAACAGCCGAAGCAAAAGACTTTTTTTTTTTTTTTTTTATTATTAAAGTCTTTTGCACAAAAGCATTTACTGTTTTGTGTGGAGAAAGACATAAACCAAAAAAGCTAGAAGAAACAGTTGCCTCACCTTTTAAAGATATATAAGCTGAACTTTCTGTTTGCTTTCTATTTGCAGATGTGAACGTATTTAAGCTGCTATGCGAGTGTAAAAGTACTTTTGGAAAATCAGTAAAGACATTTCCTGTTATCAATTGCATCCTGGCCTTCCAGGATTCCTGCATTATTAAAGCCCACAGAATGTGATCCTACAGGGTGCCGCTACTTTGGCCTTGATCTACCGATGCACTTAGGCATATTGGTGGGATATATTCACCAATAGCACTTATATGCCAACACACTGGGCTTTCTAAAATTATGAGCTGCAATTGACAGAGCGACAGAGCAATGTGAAGAAGCAATCAGAACCCAGGATCGCCCAGCAGTAGGGAAGAGAAACTGTCAGGGTTTTTTTGAAAACAGTCTGAGAGTTGTTTTGAAGGTTGCACTACAATACAGTCCAAAATCTGAAAGGATGCAGAATAGCTCTCATGAAAGAAAATTAATATTTAAGTGGAATTTGCTTATTTATTTTTCAATGTTAATGGCTTTCAATTTTCTATTATTGTAGACTGCTCTGCTGGTTGGATCATGTGGTTTGCATAGGAAGGTAAGTTTCATTTTCCTCCTATTGCATTGGCACAGAGAGTTGAGATGACTTGACCAAGCTCACTTAACAGATCATGGCATAGCCAGGCTTTGAATCCTAAGGAAAGGCAAGCGAGTAGTAGTTCTTTTGTGACAAACATGCTATGAAACAAAGAAGTGTTTGGTGATGCATGCTATAGGGGACCCAAACTAATGAGGGTTTGTTGAATGATACCACAGATATGATGGTTCTTGAGCAGAGCATAGGTACCTGGGTAAATGTAATGTTTTAGAAAACATATAGGTTATAAATAGACATAGTTATATATTACCATACTATATATATACACTAATGTGTACAATATATACTAACAAATATGTTATTATCTATTTGCAATCATATAAATATGTTTAGATTCTGTGGAAATCCTCAATGAGGCAGTCTGGGTAGGATTTCACAAGATGTCTATGCCTACTTCTGATTTGAAGAACTTAAATTTTTTTGAGGAACTTGATTTTGGTTAATTATGTTGGAAAAGTTTACTAACTGCTTGTAAAGCAATCATTTAAATTTAGCTAAGTAATTCTGATATCAAAAACAGTGTGATAGAATATTGCTTGAAGACTGCTTTAACACTCTATATTTGGCAGATGTTCTTAATTCTTCAGCACATCAGCCAATTTCAGAGGATTTTTAGGATAAAAAATGTTGGAGTTGCAATATGTATACTAATAATTTCTGTAATGGACAAGAATCTTAAAAGCAGTAGTTAATTTACCTTTCTTTTCCTCCTGTGAATAGAGCTGACCATTCATGTTGAAATTTCTTCTAAAAATGGAAATGTTTTTTATCTAAATCAAAATTAAAAATATTTCAACGTGTTAGCAAGGAAAGAAGTGGTAAGTGGGACTGACTTGGTCTCTGGGTTGACTTAGTGATGCACATCAGGTAAAAAAAGTGCCCTAATCACAGTTTGCTATTGCAGACTATGCTTCCCTCACTATCTTCTGTCGAAGGCAGAGAAAGGATGTAAGTAAGTTGTAGTTCTATGTGAATGCCTTCCACTTGGGCTGAACACTCAAAACCCCAAGCCCCAAACTCAACCCCCTTTTTTAAATACTCAAAAATGAAAGAAGAAAAACACGTGCTCCTAGCCTCAGGGAGCAGAATTTGTCAGGCTGTGTATTGTGGCAGTGGCAAAAAAACGGGATGGAGAGAGGAAATAAGAATGGCACGAGGAAAAGGCAGACAACTGCTCACAAAGACAAAACAAACTGGCAGCCCAGAAAGCCAACCATATCCTGGGCTGTATCAAAAGAAGCGTGGCCAGCAGGTCGAGGGAAGTGATTCTGCCTCTCTACTCAGCTCTCATGAGACCCCATCTGGAATACTGTGTTCAGCTCTGGAGTCCCCAACACAAGAAGGACATAGAGCTACTGGAACGAGTCCAGGGCCATAAAGATGATCAGAGGGCTGGAGCACCTCTCCTGTGAAGACAGGCTGAGAGAGTTGGGGCTGTTCAGCCAGGAGAAGAGAAGGCTCTGGGGTGATCTTATAGCAGCTTTCCAGTACCTAAAGGGGGCCTACAGGAAAGCTGGAGAGGGACTTTTTACAAGGGCGTGTAGTGATAGGACAAGGGGCAATGGATTTAAACTGAAAGAGGGGAGATTTCCATTAGATATGAGAAAGAAATTCTTTACATTGAGGGTGGTGAGGTACTGGAAAGGGTTGCCCAGAGAAGTTGTGGATGCCCCATCCCTGGCAGTGTTCAAGGCCAGGTTGGATGAGGCTTTGGGCAACCTGGTGTAGTGGAGGATTTCCCTGCCCATGGCAGGGGGGTTGGAACTAAATGATCTTTAAGGTCGCTTCCAACCCTAACCATTCTATGATTCTATGACACCAAGCTGTGTGGTATTGTGGACATGAAGGGATGCCATCCAGAGGGACCTTGACAGGCTGGAGAGGTGGACCTCTGCAAACCTCAAGGAGTTCAACAAGGCCAAGAGCAAGGTCCTGCATGTGGGTCGGGGCAATCCCAAGCACAAATCCAGGCTGGAAAAAGAATGGATTGAGAGCAGCCTGGAGGAGAAGGACTTAAGGATATTGATGAGGAGCTCAACATGAACCGGCAATGTGCGCTGGCAGCCCAGAAAGCCAACCGTATCCTGGGCTGCATCCAAGAAGCGTGGCCAGCAAGTCGAGGGAGGTGATTCTGCCCCTCTGCTCTCGTGAGACCCCACCTGGAGTTCAGCTCCCCAGCATAAGAGGGACATGGAGCTGTTGGAGTGGGTCCAGAGGAGGGCCACAAAAATGATCCAAGGACTGAAGCACCTCTCCTCTGAAGAGAGGCTGAGAGAGCTGGGTTTTTTCAGCCTGGAGAAGAGAAGGCTCTGGGGAGACCTTCTAGCAGCCTTCCAGTACCTGAAGGGGGGGCCTACAAGAAAGCTGGAGAGGGACTTTTTACTAGGGTGTGGAGTGATAGGACAAGGGATAATGACTTTAAACTGAAAGAGGGTAGATTTAGATTAGCTATAAGGAAAAAAAGAATACCTTGAGGGTGGTGAAACCCTGGCACGTGTTGCCCAGAGAAGTTGTGGATGCCCCATCCCTGAAAGTGTTCAAGGCCAGGTTGGATGAAGCTTTGCAAAACATGATCTAGTAGAAGGTGTCCCTGCCCATGGCAGTGGGGTTGAACCTAGAGGATCTGTAAGATCTCTGCCGACCCAAAACATTCTATGATTCTGTCATAAGTACTCATATATCTTCTTCTGCTTAACTTGATAAATCAGTTAGTGCTTGTTCAGTTGTACTAAACTCCATGCTTGTTGGTTTGTGATTATATACTCTAAGACTCTAGCATCTGATAGAATGCAAGGATGCGGACTGAAGCAACTTTATTTCTGAGCTATCTGTCATTTGTGGGTTCTACTCTTAACATTTATATTCCATTAATATTGTAGTTTCTGGACTGAATGAATATGAAATCTAATCTGTGGTCTCCAGAGGAAATCACTGTAACACTTGAACATGTTACTGTTGAAGGGATTTGGGTCAAATATTGATTTTTTCCAGTATGCCAGTATCAATCAGTGTATTTTAATTTAATTCAAAATACAAGAAACCAAGAGTTCACAGAAACTAGACTTATATCGAGATGGACTCATTTTCTCAGGGCTGCTATCTCTCAGTCTGCTGACACAGTGAACAACAGAGATAATTCCTTACTTTAAGGAACAGCTAGGCTGCTGGGTTGAGATAGTCTGTACTTACTCTGATAAAACTGAGAAGCAATCTGTTAAGTGAAGTCTCTCCTGAGGAGCCTGAGCAAGGTGGCCTTCAAGGAGCAGTGTTAAAGCCCGAGGGACTGGCTTGGGGTGGTAGAACTGGTGGAGAGAACTGATTTAGTAGTGTATTATTGTGGTGCACAGATGCCTAATCTAGCGTATCTCTAGCAGTGAACCTTAGAAAATAGACCGGCCATGGAAATCTCCAGTTGTAAGTAGGGAATGAAAGCAAGCGATGCTACTGAATGTGTAACTCCTACCCAGACATATAATACTCCAGTAGAACTACAGGATTCACAGAAGTGATGGATTCCTCTGGACATGGAGCTGAATTTGAGATGATTTCTGTGTATTTACTATTGAGATTTCTGGATAAGACAGGGAGAAGGTTAGAGAGATGTGAGAATAGATTTCATTGATTATCTTACAAGGGAGAAATTGAGAAATATGCCCCAAAATTGTAGATATATAAGTTTGAAAGTTTTAAGCCGTTGTCTAGGATGCAATGGTTTGGTCTGAAAGAGGTGAAAGGAAACTGTGTTGGTTCACATATCTACTGTGAACTTGTGTATTTGTTGTTTCTGTAACTGAAACAGTTTTTCAAGGGTCCGATGTTGTGCTATACCCTCAGCACATGGATTCTAGTAATCCTGGCAGCAGATTGATTTTCAATAAGTAGAGTTCAGATTATAAAATCCCTTTTCTTGCTAACAAACACCTGCTCCTGCAGACAGATTCACTGAGACTTGTGAAATCACTTGAGAGAGTGCTGACTAATTTCAGTGAGACTTCCACAGCCTTGGCCCACTTTGGGTAATTAGATTTAATTGTGTTTGAAAAGAAATGGAGCCAAAACAAAGTATAGAGGGGAAGAAATCTCAGTGGTTCCTACAAATATGCCTTCATAGTAGGTGAAATCCACATTCTTATCTGAAGTTTACTCCAAATCCCTCCCTGCTATTGACATTGTCTTAAACCCTTGCCTGCTTGTCCATTGAATTTTGACATATTTGCTCAGATGGAGCTATAGGATAAAGTCTGTGCCGTGCTTTAAGAACAGTTCTAGCCCATCTACTTTGCAGTGAGCATGTGAGTGAAACTTACTTAATTTCCCCAGTTCTTTTCTATATCTAAGAATTTCTGACCATTTTCCTTCCTTCTGCACCAGAAACTATGTGCATATGTGTATGGTTACTATTTAAATCCTCATTTCAGATGGTCTGCTTTGTATCTGACGACCAAAATCTGTCTCAGCCCATAAATAAATAAATAAATAAAAACCCAAACAAAAGCCAAAAAAAAACAACTAATCTGTTTGAGGTTGGTGATTGGTGACCAGAACACTGTTAAGTCAGTCATGATGATACTCGATAGGTAGAGCATGTGAATGACTCTGCTCACCTCTGAAGGAAAGACAAAAATTGGTCTGTGCACTAGATGCACATAAGCACATCTTGAAGTATCTCATCTGTGCCATCTAATGTAGAAAGCTGAGTTGGAAGCCTGAGTTCCCAAGTGGAACATCCGGAAGGACATGGGCAGCAAATGAACCAGAGTTCTAGGGGGAAAGGAGTGAAAGGGAGGATATGAGAAAAACACTTCAGGGTTAAAGGTAATTGTTGCCATTTAGTCCCACACAGTATTTCATAACAAAATGTTTTTGAGTTGTCCTCTGGGCCCTCTACTGGGTCTTGTACAGGAGACCAAGATTCCTGATTCAGTAATGTAGGGACCTGGGCAAAATTTGTCACTGTGCATCCTGCCAAAGGCTTCAAGACACCTCCGAAAAGGCCAGCACATTTTTCAGTAGCAACCCCTTATCTGTTGAGTCATGACCCTGATGTGGTTCTTGCAGCAAAAATTAATCTGCCACTCCAAGGAGATTTCTTTCCTCCCCACTGACTTTCTACTGGTCACTGACTCTTTGTGGTTCTGCTGTCTTGTAATAATGAAAACTAGAGCAAAGTGTCCTTTCAGTGCACGCACTCATCTCTGGAGTCATTGCTTTATTCACTGCAACTTCACATAGATCTGTCCTGCTCTTTTATCCTGATAGTTTCGTATTCTCTCTCTGTACTCTCAATGCAAAGCCTAGTGCCATGCTAATGCCAGTATTTAGTGAAAGCACATAAATGTATGTGGGTGGTAAAGGGGCTTCAATTTATTTCAGGACAGAAGAAAGTGGACTTGGTGTAAATTCCGAATACCGTAGCAATGATCAAGTCTGGCAACTGACCATCCACCAAGAGTCTGCACAATCTTTCCTTACTGTTCTATGCACCCTCATCCACAAACTTCGGGGCTGCTCTCTCTTTCAGATGAAGATCTGGGGTCAAGACTGACAAGTCCCATAGCAGGAGGAGAAAGGAAGAAGAAACAGACCTGATATGACCTGATGGCCTGAAAGTTATGCTAGCAAATATTGAGGACCTACTGGAAATGAATCTGTGAGAGAAAGAAGCAGCAGAGTGAAAGTCACAGATCAGTAAAGGGCTGCTGCTGTCTTTGAGACTATTACTGAAGAAACAGCAGCAAGAATGGAGACATTTCCCACATAGTAATCAATATAATAATAGAAAAAACTATTGTAGTGTTATATTCTGGGTCACCTCAGATGGATTTGCAGGGAGATACTAGGGGCTTTCCCTTTGACTCCAATTCATCTGCTGCCGTGTATGATCCAAGACAGACTTAAACGTGAAAAATTTAAGAGTGGAAGTAAAAGTTTACTCCAGCTACACCTGAACTGGTTGTGAAGCCCGTGATCCTTTCCCTTGCATTTTTCTGTTCATAAATCTATTATTTGAGCATAATCCTATGCTGTTATTCTTACAGCACTTCCCAGACAATGCAAAAATCCCAAATACTGTACTAAATGAAAATGTCTCTTGATGTTTGTCGTGCTTCAGATCCTTCTATTTTCCAGCTATATGGCTGAGAGAAGATCTATTCTGTCACTTGTAATTTCCTTAATTCGGCACCCTATTCATCTATGTGCAAATTTTCCCCTATTTATTTGGCTGTTGGTGCTCAACAATCTTTTGTTTTATTTTATTTAGAAGGGCCTGAAAACAAACAACAAGATTCTTGGTTGAAAGAAGTTTCCAACAACTCTGATAGCTACTAGTCTTGCTCACTTGGTGGCAAGCTGCTGAGGGAGTGAGTCATGAAATACCTCTCTTTTATGTAGATAACCAGTATTCTAACAGGAGTTTGTAAAAATCACCCTTACTCCAGACCTGATCTCATTTCCCTGCAGCACCAACTTTTTCTCCTTCTTCAACTCAGCCCCAATCTTTTCTTCCTTGGAGTTTTATTCCATCAGCTTTCTGAGATGTGGGCCAGTAACAGAGTCTTTCAATGTACCTTTTCCACCTGTCAAATGGTCTTATATGTTTTAACTAGCTGGTCCTTATTTGCAGAATACTTAAGACAATCCATAGGTAAGATCTGGTAAGTTTCCTGCACTGTTGCTCTATGGCTTTACCTTAACTGGTTAGTCAAACTGCATCCGCACAGTTCAAGGACAGATAAGTCAATTTTTTTATTTCTAGTCATTTGATCTTGCCTACTACTAAAAAACATAGGTCTCTCTACTTTAGGTTCATATGAGCACACATTTGGGCATAGGTGCTATACAATTTAGTTCCTAAGGAATCTAGGCTCCTGAAGAGTCATCAGATCCTCCAGAACAGCCAAAGATCAGGAAGAAGGAGAATGTGAAGGATAAATGAGCTGGGAAAATAGGAGGCAGGGGGAGGAGGTTGGGTGGTTACCACATACACCTAAACAGTGCTCCATACCAAAGAGTCTGAATCACCTTCAGAAGGCTTGACTGACTTTTCAGTGAAAGTAAGTTCCCACATTGGCACTCAGTTTAGATGCATAAGGTTGGTGCGAATACCTGCTCACTTCCCCTCTGCCCCTCGTGCCTCTTTAATAAGGAGAAAATTGATTCCCTGTTTCTGAACAAAGGCCTGTAGCTAGGAGAGATCATGGTCTCCCTGGCTGAGTAACAGCTGGGAACGAATGAATAGACCATATGCTGGAGAGCAGCCGCCAGAACATTGGGACAAAACTGCGCACCACTGCCAAGCCTCGCAGCTAAAGCCATGGCAGCCAAGGCGAGGGGTGGAGGGAGACCGCTCAGAAACACACTGTCAGGGAGACCCTGTGCTGGTCTACTTTTAGGGATTGCAATGTAAAAATCCTGAACGAAATAAGGAAAAATTGCTTGTTTTCAGAAAGCTGCTTGGAAAATAATTTACCCAAGTGGCCCTGAACATCCTTGTCAAAACTTGCCTAGTTCCCTTATGCTTTCCTTTTTTCACCTGCCTGGTGAATCTCAGGAAAGCCTAGACTGTTCAGAATTTTATCTGAGGGAGCCAGTGACTCCTGATTTCTTTATTTCATCTTTCCCACCCTTACTCCTCTTTCTCTGGAAGCCAGTTCATTACAGTTTCTCCCATGACCCACGCTCAATGGCAGGATGGAGGCTGCTGAGGTGAACATTGTGAACAGCTATAACTATTCTGCAGCCTCTGGCAGAGGAGCTTAGTTTGTGAAGACTTTTGTGCAACAGAAATTGATCTGCAATATGTTCACTCTGAAACTTTTTTACCTCCTACCTGTAAACTGCTTATATATGCCAATCTGTTCCAGGCCCACAGAGGACACCCTTGATGTTGATGTATAATTTTATTACAGGTGGACTGGAGAGCTGAAGCTAATGAATTTATTGAGTCTAGGAGAGAAATTAGGAAGGAGCAGCAGCACCCTTCAGGCCAAAAAAAATGAAGCTCAGAACTGGACTTGAACTGTAATCCCGGGAGCTGTGGGACACAGCCAGTTTTTACATATGAAATATCACTGTGAGCTGGGATGGTTGGGAGCTAATGGCCCATTCTATACTTTGTGGTACGTCTATCTGAATGCTGCACACCTGATCAGTCTTAATCTGGGCATATGTAAGTCAATGACTAACCTTGTAAGTGGGGGAACAAAATAGAATCTTGGCTAAGTTTCTGTTAAAAAAAAAAAAAAGTTTGAAAGTAGGGCACTCCTTTACAGAAAGAATATATGGATGTTATTAAAAACCACACTTCAAGATTCTAGTAAGAATCACATTCATCATAGTCCTAATTACATTTCTTTAAATAGACAGGTCTCTTCTGAAACTTTATACTTTAAAACAAAGTATCTGCTTAGACACTTAAGGAAAAACAGTGAAACAGTTCACATTAATTGATTCTGACTGATTTAAGTGAAACCTAATTGCCTACATTGTTGATACTTATTTGTCTAACAAATCTAAATTAAAGCAATTGGAAAAAAAAAAAAACCTTATGCAATGTTTTACACCTTGTTGGTTATTCCTCTATAATTAGTCATTTTAGATTCTAGATATCCAGTCCACTGTAACTTGTCTTATATTGGCTTATAATGTTTAAAGGGAAAAATAAATGAGAATATGCTTCTGGAATGGCAGAGATATCTACCAAATTTCCTTTTAAATATGCACAACAAAATGGATTGTCAAAAATAATCCCCTGAGGATGGTGCCTCTTTTGTCAGCTTTCTACCAGAGTGCACCCTGCAGTCTGACAGAAAATAGCTCATTAATCTCCAAGGAATGACCAGTTTTTCAAAATAGTCACTCAACTATGCTGTCACTGTTAATTTTTTAAGCATTATAGGTGCCATTAATTGCTTGATGTGGTTGGTAACAACAATAATCCTTTTCAAATGGGACATTAACTCCCAAACAAGTCATTAGCTTTTGTCAACATATTGTAATTTAACACCTACCTTCCAGGAGGTAAGCATCATGTCTTCACAGAAATTGCAAAGGCCATCACACCGCTGAAGACTCTCCCATACTTATATTTAGCCTCAAGATATTATGGTGGAGTGATTTTTAGGGTGAGCCCTGTTTTACTAGCAACCACTTGCATTTAGATTGGTAGACGTAGTCAAGGTAAGGGATCTGATCTGCAGTTTCAGCCTGGGGAGAGTTTTCCCTTCTTTTTTCCTTCCAACTGTTTGCTTCTTAAAATATGGAAAAGATATGGATGCCTCACATTGCTTCTTCTCAGATGTGTGAGATAGCTCCATGTTTGGTCACTTGACAGGGATGCATTGTGCCATCTTTGGAGCAGAGCAGAGGTTGTTATTGAGCACCTGTAAAATCATAGAATCATAGAATGGTTAGGGTTGGAAGGGAATTCAAAGATGATCTAGTTCCAACCCCACTGCCACAGGCAGGGAAATCCTCCACTACACCAGGTTGCCCAAAGCCTCATCCAACCTGGCCTTGAACACCTCCAGGGATGGGGCATCCGCAACTTCTCTGGGCAACCTGTTCCAGTACCTCACCACCCTCAATGTAAAGAATTTCTTTCTTATATCTAACCTAAATCTGCCCTCTTTCAGTTTAAATCTGTTGCCCCTTGTCCTATCACTACACACCCTTGTAAAAAGTCCCTCTCCAGCTTTCCTGTAGGCCCCCTTTAGGTACTGGAAAGCTGCTATAAGATCACCCCAGAGCCTTCTCTTCTCCAGGTTGAACAGTCCCAACTCTCTCAGCCTGTCTTCATAGCAGAGGTGCTCCAGCCCTCTGATCATCTTCGTGGCCCTCCTCTGGACTCGTTCCAGTAGCTCTATGTCCTTCTTGTGTTGGAGACTCCAGAGCTGAACACAGTATTCCAGGCGGGGTCTCACGAGAGCTGAGTAGATGGGCAGAATCACTTCCCTCGACCTGCTGGCCACGCTTCTTTTGATACAGCCCAGGATACGGTTGGCTTTCTGGGCTGCCAGTGCACATTGCCGGCTCATGTTGAGCTTCTCATCCACCAGCACTCCCAAGTCCTTTTCCTCAGGGCTGCTCTCAATCCATTCTCCGCCCAGCCTGTACTTGTGCATGGGATTGCCCCGACCCACATGCAGGACCTTGCTCTTGGCCTTGTTGAACTCCTTGAGATTCTCACAGGCCCACCTCTCCAGCCTGTCAAGGTCCCTCTGGATGGCATCCCTTCACGTCCACAATACCACACAGCTTGGTGCCATCAGCAAACTTGCTGAGGGTGCACTCAGTCACACTGTCCATGTCTCCAACAAAGATGTTAAATAGCACTGGTCCCAGTACCGACCCCTGAGGAACACCACTCGTCACTGGCCTCCACGTGAACATTGAACCGTTGACCACAACTCTTTTGAGTGCGACCATCCAGCCAATTCCTTATCCACCGAGTGGTCCATCCATCAAAACCATGTCTTTCCAGTTTAGAGACAAGGATGTTGTGTGGGACAGTATCAAATGCTTTGGATAAGTCCAGGCAGATGATGTCAGTTGCTCTTCCCCTATCCATCAATGTTGGAGGTTGAGGATTGCTTGAGATGGAAAAGACAAGAGAGAATATATATCTCATACACAGCATACTTTGCCTTTGCAGCCTCTGCTCACGTCCACTATATCTCATCCCAATGCGTGTTGGAATCAGAGGTGAAGAAAGAGGGAACAGTTGAACGTCGTGGAGTGGAAGAACCTGCCAGAACTGGAGCTACTTTGAGTCAATTTTGCCAAGAAAACTCCTGTCTCTGTTTTAGTTCTAAGGGAGGAACGGAGGGATTGATTTTCAATGACTGTTCCTCACTTTGATACTTTTCATGGTAAAAGGTGTAGAATTAAGGGGTGGTTGTGCATGTATGTGATGTGAACCTCAAAATCTGTGTCAGTTTTTTCCCCAAGCTAATTTTATATGGCTCTGTTGTCACTTCTAATTGGTTATGGTATAACTTTAGACTCAGTTTATTTGATTTTGCAGTCTGGGACCAAACCCAGTGTGTTGAAGTGCACACACATGGGCAGAAATGTGGGAGGGCATAAGATATATTTGTTTTTATATGTAAGAGAACAGTTTGTTCTTTGGTCTATGCTTCAAAAAAAAGAACAACAAATCTAACCTGCAAAATAAACCTCTAGTAAGTGTATTTAGTTGAGATTTTTAAAAGCCCTACATGATTTAAGATATATGGTCTCCCTGAAATCCTAAGAAGTTTGTGCTTCTAGGCTGCTAAAACATATTTGATATGCCTGTTTATATTGGATTCTTTATATTGAATTCACTGCTAGCTTAGCTCAGATTGGAGCAGAGCTTTGGTATATCATTCCTCCAGGACTAAAATGTCAGCTGCTGACACAGTCTCAAATATTTTCCGTTTCTGGAATGTGCGTTTTCAGAGCATTACTTGGTGGTATCAAAGGGCACTTCCCAGTGGCAGCTTCTGCTGGTTGAGAAATTAGTAACCTGGAGATGTTCATAAGTCTTGCCTGCTTTGCTCAGAGATAGTAAACACTCAAGCAAAATTACACGCAAGTAATACTCCCTGTAGACACTCCAAGGAAGGCACTGGAATTTCCTAACCCTGCAGCAAATAGGCAGCTTACTTCAACACATCTAGCTTATCTAACTATTCTTTATCTAGTTATTCACACACTCTGGCTACGGGTCTTCTCCCCGCCTCCCCCTCCATTTGCTTAATGTAAGTGTGTAGAAAAGGCTGGTATTAAATCTCACTACAGGTGCTTTAGCCATAAGGTCGTTTGTGTAATATTCTTTGGGTGATGCTGTTATCTAGCAGTGCTTTGTAATCTCTCTACATTTGGAAATATTACAGAATTTCCACTACGCTTTTTAAAATGCATTTTACTTCTTCCAGGTTTTGAGTATCTTGCATTATTTTGACCCTTAGTTTTCCAGGCTTTTTTTCAGCTGGGGCTATATTCATTTTTGTTGTTTAAAAATATATTGAATCACAAAAATGGTAGATGTGAAGAATGTTGACACCTGAGTCAATACAACTGCATACAGTTAAAAAGAGAAAGTGTTTTCACTTAGATCAGAAGGATTTTGGACTTCAGACTTCATTTATCCAATTTTTTAGGGATTTTGATTGCTGATACCATTTTCTGTAATAGCCATTCTGAGTCTATATGTGCCATGCACTATAAATTTTAGTGGAAAAGATTTAAACCATATATATTTAAAGCTATGCCACCGAATATAACAGGGTTTGGTAAGAGCTTCCTGGCCCCCCAGGAAGTCCATTTTCACATGACAATAATGAGTATTGACTATTATTGTTGAATATTAGAGCAGGGTTAAGGTTGTTGTCTATAAAGTCAATATAAATATTAAAACTGTGTAGATACACCTTTGAAACGAAAAGTCATTTGTCTGCATCAGTGTGTGTTTTCTCAGGGAAGTGCTCAACTCTCTAAATAAAAACTTCATGGGATTATTATCAGATTATTCAACTGGAGCTCATGAAAAGAGGCTTTGTTTATTTTATGGATTTACATACAATTTCTTTAAAATAATCTTTTTATAAGTGGGCCAGTAGATCATATTAAACCACAGGAGAAATATTTGTTTTCTTGCTGCTTCTTTTATTCAGGAAGAGACGTTAAGTGTGACTTACTGTCCTTGGTAAATAAATTTATGTTTTTTTTCAGGAAGTTTGCAGCTTGCAGAAGGGACAAAGAGGTATTTGGTAAGATACCCACTTTATCTTTTTTTACAAATGTGTTGGGAAAGCATTTGAAGAATAAAAAAGGAAAAAATTGGCCTTGAAGTTGGGAAAACCTGAGTGGACTTAGTCAAACTGGCTAGACAGCATTTTCTTTGAAGGTGATGGAAGGTATAAAACCAAGCTTTTCTCATCCAGTGGCTGCTGAGCAATTGGGCAAATAAATGGAAGATGAGAATATAGTTTTTTTTAAAGCTGTCCCTTGAATAAATTTTATAATTTTTTGCAGGTGTCTGCAAAGAAAGCATTTCATTTTTATTTCAAAAAGACATTTTGTGTTGGATGAAACAACATTAAAAAAATCTTTTTTAGATTAAATAATTGAAATAATTGAAAAATATTCTGTTCAAGTTGATCTGAGTCTGTTCTATTTTTCAGTTTGGCAGCTAACTAAAAAAGTTCCTTATTCACAATGTATTATGCGCGCTATCACTTTCTTGGTGGATGTCAGTTGTAAAGGCCTCCACAGGTTTGCGAAGTTATTCTGGACATATTTGCATATCCATACTCACCCCTGGAAAGATACCATTTGAGATGATTGCAACAGTAAAAGAAAAAAAAAACAGCTAGAGATTATCTACCATTACCACTTCCATTAATAATACTCTTTGTGTCAAATTGGAGACAATGGCAAGTGGCTGTGCCCACGCTTGCCCTCGTTGCCTGGCTCCCCTGACATCAGTTTTAGAGAAGCTGAGGAGATGTTAAGACAATGATACCGTTTTAATTTTCCTTCTTAGCTCTAAGGATCTTTCATACGCAGCAGCACCCCTAGGGTACTTTATTATTCTCTGAGGGAGCAGATAACAGAGGTAACTTGTGGCTTGACTTGGGAATTGGCTTTCCTCCTCTTCAAGAGTAGTCAGCATTAGCAAGTGATGTGAAAGTAGGAGTTTTTTAGTGCAACAGCAGTGGCAGATAAGGAACATCAGTCTGTGTGGAACTTGTGATGGGACGAATGCAGAATCATTGTAATTCCAGATTTCAGTAGCCTAAAGTGCAAGTCTGTTGAGACCATACTATTCCAAGTCTATAAGGAAGAGAAAATGGGACAGCAAGGATTTTAGGAGTTTGGCAGAATGTAGCCTGCGGTGAGAGGCTAGAGAGAATAATCTGCTTCATTAGGTCAGCTTGATTAAATAAGTTGTATCAGGAGTATTTGTGCTGCCTTAGAAAAGCTGGATAAACAGAGTAGATACGATTTTCTGTAGAAGTGGAGAGCTGTGGGATCAGAGGGCTGTGGATCTGACAGGAGAGCTGAGGTTGTTGCAGAGTACTGCCTGTAAATCCGTATCTGTAGGGTTTGATAGTTCCACTGAACCTGGCAGGAGTTCAGAACCTGCATCACTTTTCAGGATTTATTTTACACCAACTAGGTTGAGATGTCTGACATGTGAGAACACGACCTCAGTGCTGCAGACAGTGTTCCTGAGTCTGCCTTGATACAAGAAAACACCTTCCCATGTGTTTAGATCTCTCTGGAGTTAAGGAGATTTGAGTTCAGGTTTAAAATTAAACACGTACTTGGACTTGTTGCTGAAGGGGAATGAACTTAAGTGTTTGCTGAATTGAGGCCCAGAAGCAGTAAAGAAGCTCTTTTAGGTTTTTTGTTCTTCTTTTAAAATTCCCTATTCCTGTGTAGCCACGAGTCACTTTCATTTCAAGAGAAGGGGTGGTAGTTCAGTAGCCATACTGCACACCTTCAGCCCCCTGAATCAATCGCTGAACTGAAACGCTGAAATAAGCAGGGCGATGGCTTACTCCTTCCTAACCCCTGACTATATCGTTACGGTTATAATATTATTTAAGCCTGATGTATCACAAGGAAATCGTTTCATTGTTATCCAGTGGAGCCCTCATAACAATGCTTCGGTGACTGAGGCTATAACGAGGAACCGTAAGATTTCAATGGCAAATGGGATTCATTGCTAGTCCGTGACCTCATGATGAAATCATTACAATGCAGCCAGAGATATGAAGTTATTATGGGAAAACTATTTCACGGCAAGTCTATAAGGACCTTTTTGACAGTGCCTTTATGAAACCATTACAATGTAAGGTTATGATGGCAAAATGGTTTCAATGAAACCCTATTATGGTTTAAAAACAGACTAAATGGTATCAGTGGAAGTTATTCCTCCTCCTAAAATCCAAAAGAATTAAACAGACCTTGATCTCTAAACAAAAACAAGGACAAATTAGATCTATGACTTACACTTGATCAGGAGAGAAATTTTGATCTGTTGTGAACAGTCAACCACAATTTCTGCTGGAGTTATCTGGGAGGAAAATAATGGCTACTGAGTTTCTAGAACCTTCTTTAACTAAGTAAATCTAAATGAAATATCATCCTCACATAACAGTTTACATTAAATAACATTCTTCTGAATCCTCCTTGCCCTATTACAAATTAGTGTATTACAGTTTCTTGTTTCTCTTGTGGTTGTAGTGTTTCTGACTTTTATGTGCTCTGATAAGGATAGCTGTGGCATACTGCAAACATAAATTAAAATTCCACTGCCACTCCCCATCTAGGATTTTGAATGACATCTGAAACTAACTGTCAAAGTAAGTAGTGTATTTCAATACTGAGTTAAAATTCCCCTATCTAAGACTGACATCTCATCAGTAAGATGGTTACTATTTATCTAGTTTAAAATCTAGCCTAATCTAACCACGAATAACTGGTGCTGGACGGGAATAAAATGCACATTTCATAATTGTTTTGGGTAATACCGCCTCACTATGGGATAATTAGAACAGTATTTCCATAAAGAGGAACACGCCTCTAAAGTATCTCTCGGTTTTCCGGATGGAATATCCAAATCTTCCTTGTCAGTGTTGTTTCATTTCATATTTGTTGTTCAGAAAGTTCAGTTAGAGACAATTTGACAGCACAGGGTCTTGGATGTGGGAATCCCTGGCGGTTGTGGCATTTGAGTGCCCCCTGGGCATTCAGGAGAGGATATCCTGGGCCATAAGGACAGAAAGTCTATCCCAAGGCCAAGAACTCTTTTATTGCAATGGAAAATTGTTGCAAAATGCTCCAGGTTTTACAAATCTGCTTTTTCCCCCCTTCTACTTAAAAAAACAAACAAACAAAAAAGTTGGAAAAAGTTTCCATGACCTTTAGTTAATGGTGCTGGAGTATAGTTATGGGTTATGAAATCTACAACCTTAAAGGGGAGTTTGAAAACCAGTTATTTAGATGGAGGCTCCTTTACCCTTCTCACTCAATATACATGTAAAATGATCTGGCAGACTGTCATAGAGACCCATTCATTTTATTACCAAACCGTAGTGTCAGGTGTGAAACCTTGTGAATAGTAGTCGGTATGTCCTTGTTAATCTGGCATCCATATGTTCTAAGACAGCTTGAAATATAATTACTATTTTTTAATGCATCTTTGTTTCTGAAGACTGCCACCTCAGGACACAATTTTGGATAGAATCATAGAATCATAGAATGGTTAGGATTGGAAGGGACCTCAAAGATCATCTAGTTCCAACGTCCCTGCCATGAGCAGGGACACTCTCCACTACACCAGGTTGCCCGAGGCCTCATCCAACCTGGCCTTGAACACTTCCAGGGATGGGGCATCCACAACTTCTCCAGGCAACCTGTTCCAGTGCCTCACCACCCCCATCGCTTTGCAAAAACTGGGGTAGAAAGCAAAGCCTTGAACAAGAGGCTCTTGAAAAGCAATCTTAGTGGTTTACACTAGTTTGAATTACACCTTTTGCATCTCCTTTGCAGAGACTTTAAGTGGATGCTCACTATTCTTTTTTGGAACACGTGTCGTTTCTCTACAGTGACAGCAACAGAAAGTTAGATTAGCAAATGACAAATGAGCTCTGTATTTCCCATTTAAGATAAAGTAGAAATTATAGATTTTTAAAATGATTTTGGTATTAAAAACTATGACCCAGCTATCAGTTCATCAATCAAATAAATATCATCAAATACGGTAAAGGATGTATTTTGTCTTCTGATATGTTGTATACCAGGAATAAACAAGCTTTCCCACATTTGGTAAGGAAAGCCTCTGTGCAATGCTGTAGAAACATGTAATATCCTGACATCAAGTGTCTCAAGTTCTGCCATCCTTATTCTTTTCAACTTCTTAATAAGTTTAGAAGTTGTTTGACACCCTTGGAACAATACCATCAATCTCTGTTATCTCTGGTAATGAGGAGGTTATCCTGGAAAATGGTGTGAATTGGATACCACAGGTACTGTGGAGCATATGGCAGGGAATGATCTCTGAATAAGTCTATGTACTGCCAGCTTAGGTCTGCCATTGATAGAATTGAGCTTGAGATGATAATTCTTCCTGGTCTCAGTGAGTCCTGATTGATTGGATACTCGTGTAACATTCCCACCGAGGTAGATGCTGGGAGGGTGTACTCTCAGGCACAGATTCTGCTTGTATGCATTCACGTCACGCAACGTCCAAGATAATGTGAAAGGTGGAGTGCAGAAAAACATAGGATGGACAGACCAGGTCACATCTCCAGGTCATGCTACTGTTAGCAGGTCACAGTCCTTGCCTGAGAAGAGACATCTACGAAGACACTTCGCATACTTTGTCCTCCTCACCCTCTATGAGCAGAAGCCTTATAGTTGCGGCACTTGCCAGGGGAGTGAAGTCTTAGTTTCAGTTTTAACTTGAATGAGAGTTCATATCCCATACATCTCTCTGCCTCTGAAGAGTGCCGTGTAGCACAGTGCCATGCCTGTGCAGTCTTCTCCATGCACTTCCACTGGGCTGCTGCAGTCGATTTGCGGCTGGCAGGGCTTGAGAGCTGTCAAACGGGGGACGAGAGGGACCGTGGTCATCAAGCCTTAGACATCATCTGCCTGTAGACTGCCAATGATGGAGACACATTGTCTGATGGTTCATACTTCTGTGATCAGTCAATATATCACTGCTCTGCTCTTTCTTCACTGCACCCAGCTGATGGGCTAATGGCAAAAATTACTGTCGTTAGTCTTTTACATTTTGTTCTGCTTTTTTATTATTCCAGGGTTATCCATCACTCCTTGTCCTCTTCTGCTTCAATAGTGACTGTTATCTTTCTTTAATCAGCAAATTTCATGACCACCATCCTCCTTTTTCCCCCCTCTAAAAGTCATTAATGAAGATATTAAATAGGATCTGTCTTATTAAATAAATTTACCCTTAGCAGATTCTGCTCTCTCTTTCTCCCTCTTTGACTTGGTAATACCCCTTTAAAATAAACCTGGAAGAAAATGCAGATGAAATGAAACCACTGTGTTGACCAACTTTACAGACTTCACAGCAATCCATACATATCTCAATTTGAATAACAATTTCCCACAATACTGAAATCCATATATGTTAGATGACTGCCTCTTCTTTCCTTGAAAACAAGAACATTGTAATTATGTTGAAAAATAGTAAGCTCCGTTCTGGTCATCATTGCTTTTCTATCTATTTCTTTGTTGGTAACTTAATGGAATATTGTCTTGATACCCAGTTTAACCATTGTAATTCAACTAGTGTTTTTGTATGACAAGTAGGATAAATACAACTAGTGATTTCTTTAGAAAGAAAAAGGTTGCCTAGAGTAGCGGGGGAGAGAGAAACAGAGATTACTATATAATGTGAGAAATCACTAACAAAAGTTTCAGGACATACTAATCCCTCTACTATATGGATCACTTCCTAAAATGTTTGATATAATTTCATACAATTTACAGCAATATCTGTTCTGATGCTAAGCACCATAGGCATAAACTACTATCTGATGGAACTTCAGACTTTCCAGGTTTCCAAAGTCTGGACTCTTTGGTATCTTTTCATCATTATTGTTACTTAGAGATAACTTCAGGGAGCTGGTTATCTCTGTCTCTCTCTAAAATATAGGCAGAATACACTTTCCTTTCCTTGGTGGACCACAGATTGCTTCCAAGTTAGACACTTGAGTTTCTGTCGAGGCATGCAGTGGGGTGGTGACCATCCCCATCCTGTTGTAACACACACAATCAGGATGAAGTAGTACACTGATGGGTTAGGAGGCAGGCTGAGTCACCACAGTTTAAGACATGCTTTAACCATACGTACAGAAGCCTTAAAGACTTAGTCAATGGAGGTTGGGCATTATGAATTGTATTTGTCCTCTTCTTACCTGCTTTGCTATTATGTTAGCACCCACATAACTTGCTCAATGACAGCCAGTGTTCAAAGCTGCCATTTGGGACTCATCTGCAGTAGATTTATTTTTTCTTTCAGTTCCTAAGTAACAGCAAGTAAAGGAAATTTAAAAGTGAAACAAAAAAAATACGTTGTAGCTCGCAACAAACACATAGGGAGCATCTAATCTTTACAGACATGGAAAGGACCTTCACCCAATTGGCAGTTGGTTAATGAAAAGTTAAACTCTTTGGTGAACACAAATCTTTATCCTTTTGAGAAGCATCATGAGACTGGAGTAAGGAACACCATTGTGTTAATGTTATCAGGAGCCTTTGGAGAAGAGAAATAGCATACACTGGATTGTTAGAGTCACAATCATCCATCACTCACATGATACACATCACATATGATACGCAACATTCATGTTATACACATCTTCTTAGAGTCACATCCCAGTCTGACATGAATCAAATGTTCCCTTACAAATTTTCCTGACCATATTGCACTCTTTTAAAAGAAGGATTCTAAATACATTTGCAATTTAAATTAGCAAGGACAACAAAGAACCTTGTGGTTGTACACTCCTCCCCAGTGCTTTGTACTTTCACTATGGCTATGATTCAAACCCACACCTCTTTAATACCAAATTTACATTGAAAAAAGTGCCTTTAAATACATAAACATTTCCTCTTACTACATCACGATAATGCTACAGTTTACTTTAGCTAATTCTTCTCTGAATATATGCTTGTGTAGAGGACAGCTAGATTATATAGAGATGTTTCAGAAAGTCCTTAATTCATAGAACAGTTGTATATGAGTATTTCTTTTTTCAATTTCCCAACCTCTTTTCTCTTCCCAAAGGATCAAGAGGGTATCCTCTAGGAAACCAGGTCAGTTGGAGAACTGAGCTCTGTACACAGTCTTTGAAAGAATCTGTCACACGGAAAATGCGGGATCCATGATGGCATAACACATTCAGAAGAACTTGATTTAGTCTACAAAAATGAGAAATGCGAACTAGGTGTTTTAAAATACATACTGAACAAAGCTGAGACCAGATAAACTAATGAAACATTTTCAAAAGGTGCCTATCAGAAGTGTAGAGGTATAAATGAATGGAGTTCTCTTATTTTTTTTTCTCATTATTACTACAGCTGCTGCTGCTGCTGCTACTGCAGCTACTATTATCAGTCGCCGTTCTAGGCAGTGCTTTATCTGTCCAGCACACACAAAGATAAGCTCTGTTCTGAAGCACTTGTGCTTTGAATTACTCTCTGGAAGAACATAGAGAAAAATCTAGATTTTTGCAATACTTCTTCATGTAGATCTAAAGTTACTGTTTATATTAATTGTGGCAGAAATAAGCTTTCTAAGAGGGGAAGTGACAGTAAGGGCATGAGAGAGGGAAGGTGTTCCATGGCCAGGCAGCGTGGAAAACTGCAGTTGAAAGTGAAGACAGGTGATAGGCTCTAAAAAGTGATGTTGCGCAGGATGGTCTGTGTGCACATGTACAAATGTGAAGCTCTATCGTGTGAGCAGGGGCAGAATTACAAAGGAACATAACAGAAATTTTAGAGTGTGACCTTTTGGAGGAGGAAAATATGTCAGTATTTATAGGAGGAAAGACTGCTAATGTTCTATTCGGGCTGGCAGGGATGATGAGGATGTCCTAAATATCAAAGGTGGAGACAGTTCTAAGCACCATTGACCATGGACTGGGGTCAAATCTGACTAGGAAGAGAAGGATTAATATGTTTTGGATGTTGCTTGCCTGTGACAGGTCCAGAAGAAAGCAGCACAAAATTGCAATTGGACTAGATAATCATTTTAGGTCCCTTCTAACTGAACTAAACTAGTCTAGTCTAAAGAACAAGGTCTTATCAGAGAGAGGGAACTAGGGAAGAGGAAATGTACAGGAAAGATGGACGAGCTCCAGGTTAAACTATTAAGTGTCAGCTGTTAGCAAGTATCCATGGAAAACTATGAGAGAAAGAAGCTGCAGTGCAAAACAGGGAACAGGATGCAGAAGTGAACTGTGACTCAGCAGCACTGAGTGACCAGAGCAATATGTGCGAAGGGATGAAATGGCCAGTAGAAATCAGTGCTCCAAGGACATACAGACCACTGTCAACAGAGTGGGGTTAATGGACTTGCACGTGTTTACAAGGGATAAAGCACAGGTTTATCAATACAGATATCAATGCCGAGTATCATTACATCATTTTGGCAGGACCCTGGCAGGACCCAAAGGATAGGATTTGCTTTACTTTTTAAATTGTGGGCCTTACAATTAGAAGTCTTTTTTATTAAAAGAGGATAAGATACTTACATATTCCTTTTTTTGTCCCTGCACATTCACCAAAATCCACAGTTGTGAAGCTCTTTCTCAGTGCTTTTATCCCTAAATGATAAAGGCTCAAATGTTCATTTTTTATGAAAAACCTGTCTGTGATTTCTATCATGTCTGTTCATCATATTTGCTATATATTAGTATATATAACTTCTGATGGTATTATTTCTACCATGTAGTGCAAATGCACTTAATCCTCAGAAGAATTTTAGATTAGCCAGATAATTTACTTTGTTCAAGAAAAATCAAAATGATGTTTGTATAAAAGTTTATGAACAGGACGAATGCCGTATTTCTGAACGCAGAAAGTGGGTATTTCATAAGGATTTCAGCAAATAGTTTCTCTTCAGTTCTTTCAGCCATATAGTGATTCTTGCGTTGCATAAATGACAGAATTATTGGCTTCCCTGCCATGCCTTAGCCGGTGTCCTGTGGTTTGTCTGGTTTGATTCATACTAGGAATCTCCAAATATAATCACAGTACCCAAGTTTCAAGAAAAAGAGGTAATTTTTTTTCTTGTTAAAGCACTTTGCTTGGCTATTACGAAATGAAAAAATATAATGAAAAAGCAAAACACTTGTATACACTGCTGATTTAGAAATACTGTGAGGCTGTTGCTATGTGGGACAAGAACTTTCAAATCAGAAGGCACATTCCCTTAGTGAGGCATGGAGGTTTGTTAAATGAAACATGTTGATATTAAAATATCTTTAAAATTCATGTTAATTAAACCCTTTGTTTCACTGTGAGCTTTCTGGAATAGCAGAAACTACAGCTAGGATTTCTTTCCACTTTTCCCAAGTTCTGCAGTAAAACCTGAAGTGTCAGAGGCAATTACTTGCAGCTTTGTCCTCCTCTTATTCCAGCTTTTCTTGAAAAAATCTAAAAAAAAAAATAAAATCCAATCTCTATGGATGTTATCTAGGAGAAGTGAAAACTGAAGAACTATGGAAACAGAAGAGATGTTTCTCACTCTTACATTTTAATTCTTCCCTTTCAAACTATTTTGATGTATTCCTATCACATCGTTCCTTCCTCATCTCTCTTATAAACTGAAGGATCTTATTTTATTTAAAATGTCCTCCTGTGAAAGACTTCTCATACGATAATCTTTCTGTTGCCCTACACTCTTCTTTTACAGAGTCCACTTTATCTTTATTGGGATGACCAGTACTGAGTCCAGTGATCACAACATGGGCATGCCATGCATCAGCACAGTGGCTTTATGATGTGTCCTGTTTTACTTGCTACATCTTTCCATTTAATTCCCTTTTTTTAATAGCAGTTTCTTCATTTGATGACTGCTGACCACTGAGATGTCATTTTCAGAGAACTGTCCTAATTTCTTCTCATAAAATGTACTATTTAGCTGAGGAACTTGTTACTATAGCATATACAGATACCAAAAATTTACATTGATTAAAAAAATAAACAAATTAATGAAAAATGGTTTCCCTGCCCATGGCAGGGGTGTTAGAACTAGATGATCTTTGAGATCCCTTCCAACCCAAACCATTCTATGATTCTATGAATGTTGGTGGTTCGGGGTTTCATGCATCACAGATTGTTAGGAGCTGGGAGACTATGCTGGGAAAGGACCATTAACTGTGTTTTCCTACTTCTCTCTAAACTTTTGCTATTGGCCTCAGTCAGGCAGAACATTTGTCTAGATGGATCTGACTTAGAAAGGTCATTCTTATGCCATGTTCCTGAGCAACAGTAGTTCAGTTAATATACAGACCATCAATATATTAGTACTGTTTTTCCCATGCTGATGATTTTTCATTTGTCAGTGTTGCAGTTAAGCTAACAACCCACTTTCGAAAGCCTCTGCTTCAGGGTTAGTGAACATATCATCATCCTGAAACTTTGCCACTATCCATGGAGGTTTACAGGGCATTTACACTTATATTGAGCAGTGCAGTCTCTATCGTAGCTCCCTGGGAAAACTACCTTAGTAAAATTCCTCCAATGTGTAACTGACCTTTTATTTCTGATTGTTTTGCCCTTTTATTTCAAAATTAATTTATGCATGCAAGGACTTTCCCTTGTAACGTGTGGCAGTTTATTTTCTCTAAGAGTCTCCGCAAATGGTCGTCTTCAGGTCCTTTAGTATCATCTTGCTCCACCTGCGTGTTGCTTCTTGAAAGGACTTTAATCAATTTGTGAGACATGGCTCCTAGTACAAAAGTCAATTAGACACTTACCCGTTGTATTGTATTTGAACACGTTCTAATTCTGTGCTTTCTTCTCGGTGTAACCACTTTACCCAGCATGCAAATTGGTATGTGCAGTTTCCAGTTCTTCAAAGATCTCTAAAAAAATTGACATCATGTTTTGGTGCCAAAGCTAAGGTAAATATTAAATTGCAACTCACAATACCCAGAATTTTAAGGAGGCGTGAATGAATACTGTCTGGGCTGGTGTGTTCTGGGACTCTCTCAGCTGACCCTCAGCCTTGAAGCAGTTCTTTAGCATATTCCCCCTGCGAAGAAGGGCTGCAAGATGAGAACCCTTTGTGTAATGAACAGTAAAACAAACCGTTTGTTTAACTAGTCTATTATGGTCTTGACACTTTGATCACCACTGGGTAACCGTTGACAAGCTTTCTACTTCTGTGTTGGGAAAGAGGTGTTTTTTCATACTTTGTGTGCCTTTAACAGGTTGCGTCTTTAATCTTTTTGGCTTTCCTTATGACTGTTCTACGTTAACATTTCTAGTTTATTCTATTTCCTATTTTCCTTATTTGGTAAAGCTTCTATTTTCAGCAGGATTATCACCACCCTTCTGTAATATGTACGTGTGTGGGGCTGAGGGAAAAAGACTTTTAACATTTTTCTGCTACATAGTGTGCTTTCACTGTGATGTCTTAAAACAGCCTCCTTTGTTGCTTACAAGCATTTATCCCTTAGCTGCTTTTTTTTTTTTTTTTTTTTTTGCCTTCAGTGGCCTTCTTTATTTCTACGCAACTCCTTATTTCTTATCTCAGTTGTGTTAGACTAAGGGTGGTTCTTTTTTCTTTTTCACTCTTACAAGGATGCTGAAGTTCACCCTGGTATCATAGCACAATTCTTTGGAAATTACTTCCTAAACTGAGTTGCTTTCCTTGTCCAGGACCACACCAAGCTTTGTGTCTTCTTTGTAGCAAGTAGTGGCCAGAATTTCAGTCAATGTCAGTTTGGTGAGGTGGCTGGTACAAAGTCTGCTTCAGAAAGCGAGGAGAGCAAATGACTTCTGGGATGGTTCATTGCCTGAAACAGTGGCTACACAAGGAACAACTCTCTTGTGATGTATGCTTGGCCTGGTCATATGAAAACAAGTTGGAGGATGCTCCAGTGATGGTTGTCTTAGCAGCTGCAACTGACTTACTTCCTCCTGCAGCTGTGGACAGATATTCTTCAGCAGTCTCCATGCCAGCTCTGCATGTGATGTAGCACATGAATAAGATACATATGATGAATACTGAAACTACATTTACAAGCTGCATTTACTTCAAGAGGTATAAGCTATTCATCCTTGCTGTAGAGGTAAATGTTTTCGTCCTTGGAGTCTGCAAACTTGGTGCTTCTGGCTGTGGCCATTGATGAAATATAGTTCATTACCACTACAGAACAGTAGCAGTTTTTAACCTTTTGAAATGTAGAGAATATTGTGATTCTTTTACTCAGAAATCTGTTCTTGGATTGTCCCCTGGCTTGCATTATTCCCTGGTAAACAAAAAGTATGACTTTTTATGAGACTGTGAGTTTCCTGTGGCAGGGAACATCTTTTATGAGTAATTGGACATCTCTTAATAAACATAATCACAAATACATTAATATCCTAACACCTTCTACTCCATCCTTTTGACCTCACCTACATCATGCATATTTATTTGTTCAGCTGATACAAACATTAATGTCCTATCTTGCATTAGATTCACATATTCATTCATTACTCGAGAAAACAGAGAGGGAGGAATGGAGAGATGCATGGAGAGAGGGAAGGAGGCAATGATGGAGGAAGAGAGGGGCTTTTAGCATTCTGGAGCTGAGCTGTCTGATGCAATGTGGTAAAGGATATAGGTGCCAGTAATGTGCAAAGAGCTTGAAAAATGACCAGACAGTGCCAAGCCCACAGTGCATGTTGTCAGGAGGGCTAACAGTATAATAAATCAACCTGTCTACTGTCAAGGGTCAGGCAATTTGATGTTCAAAGCTGTTTGGCCAGCCTGATCCAGCCAAGCATATGCTATTCGTTTCCGAGCCGTTAGCACTATTACGATACTAGAATCACCCTAAAGCAGTGCCTGTCCTGTAGTGCTTTGGGCTTTAAGTTAAGATCCCAAAGGGGAAAGTATCTGGGAGAAAGGTGTGAAGTGCTGCTTAGTTTCTGGTCTTTCTTATGCTTATTCCATAATTATTTTTACTAAGCAGTACTGAGGAGAGCATGGAAAACTGCTTGTCATATGGGGCTTTCCTATGCTTTCTGTGTAGGACAGCGATGCTCAACTCTTCCAGCCGAGTGAGCCATACGGGCTCATAGTGGCAGGTGGGGACAACAGACTCTGCCCTCTTCTGTTCACATGACCGTAGACATATTTAGACAAAACATGTCTCATTTTGAGTAGGTGGAAGGTACAAAGCAAAATACAACTAAATGATGCACTCCAATCACAGCTATTGTACATTTTGGCAGTTGGATCACTTCCTTGTAGGTCTCATTCCTGCTGTGCTTTTACCTCCATTCTGTGATGTTTAGATGGGTTGGAGGGAGGAGAACCTGCCGCTGGCCCTGCCCATCTAGGGGGAGGATCTTCCCATACCTGTCTTTTCTTACAACAGTGTTTCTAGGGCTGAATGGGTGCACGGAAGCTGCAGTAGGCATTGCAGGCCAGTCTGAAGCTTCCTGTGTTCAGGAGCTTTAATTAGCCTCGCTAGTTGGGAATACGCAGGGAGAAAGGTTAAGGCAGCAAATTAGGCTAATTACAGGCTGGAGGTCCCAGGAGTTCAGATCAAGCGATCTTCTCTGGCCCTAATCTCTGGGAAAGACGCTGTTACCGCCGTGCTGTCCCTGCCAGTGCTGCAGGGCTGCTGGTTTTCAAGCCAGGCACATGGTGACTTCCCAAAGGGCCGTTCTGCCCTGGGTACCTGCGAGGCAGGACACAAATCAGAACTTCCCCTCAGTGCTTTTGGGTAGTCATAGCGGTAGGTCCTGGCTCTAAATATACATACAGCTGCATCGGAGGCTCTCTTGAGCTCCTACACTGCACCCTAACTTCTCTCTCAGCAACTTCATATGCAATTGCCTCTTCACTGCTCTTTCCCATTGCTGTGAAAGTTCTCTGGCAGTTTCCCCCAATCCTCAGCTGCCGTTTGTGGCAGGCTATATTGTCAGCATACTGATATTTCTGGTGTTGTATAAATTAATGTCCAAAATATTAGAATTAAGATGTCGCGGGTGAAGTTGTGCTAAAACAGGCAGCTGTGGTACCGAAACATCCGACTGTCCGAAGCAAATTGATGTGGGTGCAAATAATGTGGACCGAAAAGGCTGGCACAGATTTTACATAGCAAGTAATGCTGAAGCCTAAAACAAATAGTAGAAGATCAGCTGGGTGAAAGGCTTAAAGGACCTCACCAGATACAGTGTGGAGACAGTTTCAGTGAGAATCTGGCTTGATCATGTTGGTCCAAGCAGAAGAACAAAACCCCAAATGACAACCCAAAAGCAAAACAGAACTGCAACTCTAAGCCCAAAGAACACTCCCCCAAATCTATAAAACAATTAGGTTTAAACATGTGTAGAAGGAAGATTCAGCAGGAGAGGCTTGACTAGTAGTAGACTGGGAATTTGATTAGTTTATTTACCAAATTTTTCTCAGAGATTTGTAAATTCCCATGTTTGAGAGTTTATTTTGTTCAGAGGAACAGCTATGGTTATAATGTAAGTCGTAGTTTTATGTGGGTTTTTTAATAATTTCATACATCCTACGTGGATTTTATTTCCACTGGGCATTTCAGTTGATGAGTTTTTTCCCAGAGAATTAATTCCCTCATCTAACCCCATGAATTTGCTGCTTATGTTTTTCTCAAACTGAATTTCTGTTTTTCTTGGCATACTCAAATCCCGTAAATGACTTTTAAAAATTAAGATCAAAAGTTGTTGAAAGTACTGAACTGTCACTATCACTGGAGTCCCCAACTCAGGCACTGTGCAACAAAGTCAGCTCTTACAAGTGACTTTCCACATCTGCAGAGACCATCATAGTGCTTGACACCTATGTAAGTGGCTTTGAGAAATGTGTAAGAAGTCATTTGTATAAATAAGCAAGTCAAGTCATTATCAGCAGAGTGCCTAACTGGAGTATTAAAATGCAAAACAAAAGACAAAAAACAGATTTGATCAATTCATGCCTATAAGTACATAGCTAAGATTTAAATATATTTTTTTTTCAAATTATGATGCCAAAGATACTGTCAATAATAAATGCTTCTGAAAAATCCCATCTACATATTCCAATAGGAAACTTTGTAAATATGAGACATTAGAACAGTGAATATTGCTCGTTCTGCAGTAGTTTTAGGCAGTACAATAATAAAAAATAGAACAACAGAGTGTAAAACCAGAGCAAGGCAACAAACAGCAAAGACAGAGGGCAGAAAGGACCACTTGATGTAAAAATAAAATATATTCTTTCGCTGTAGCAGTTAAATCAGTACTCTTGATAGCAGTGTTGGGCTGTGTGTTCTCAAACTAGACTTAGCCAGTGAGCAAGAGTATCGTCTCAGAGACTGAAGGGGAAAACTATGAATCAGAATCGGGGAAAGAAAATGTCCAGAATGTGACATACTGTTTCTGCCAGTGAGCTAACCGAGGAGATGTTTTGTAAGGTTTTTGCCCTTCCGATGCTTTCACGGTTTGAAATGTGAGGGTGTCACTATGTGATAAGTTGCCTTTGGCAGCAGTGCTGGCTTGAAAGTTCCTGAGATCCATAACCAATTTACTGTCCCCCTCAGATGTCTTAGTAAACGCTTATGATTCTGTGCACCAAACTGGGTAACTGGCATGGTCTGGAGTCAAAATAACAATTCAGATCTACCCAGTACTACAAATCAAACCATTTTGGAAGATGAGGTAACATGGGACACAACATGAGCTTCCCTGCTGAAACACAATATCGTATGCAGCAACAAGAGAGTCATGCAATCTTCCACTTGGACAGTTCCACTTGTGCAACTGTGTTCCTAGTCTTTGACAGGACTAACCCTGTGCATCCTGATACGAATGGACTTATTCCCATCATGGAGTAAGAGTAAGATTTGTATATAGGGAAGATATATTTACTATAACCAATTTGTACTTGGTGGGTAAGGAACTACCTCCAATAAAAGGTTTCTTCCTGTTGATTCATCTCATGTCAGGTTGCTGTTAATTTCATAGAATGAAAATGATTTGCTGTTTATTTCTACATACACATAGCAAAAAAAAAGAAAAATCATCCAGTAGATGCTTGCTCTTTCACTAACTTAGATTTTAAGTCCTTTGGTTTTATACAAAAGAACGTGCATGTTCAACCTGGTACAGAATGATGTTTAAATGTTGTGGGAGAAGGGAGCTTTCAATTTTCAAATATTTCCAAATATTTCCAAAATATTCTGGACTATTACTACAGCTAGTCTAATAATCCACTATTTAGAATAAACCTAATATAACTGTCCCTCGATACAGTTTGTGTTTGTTTAAGCTATACTTAACTTAAATTCTTGTAAAGTAGAATATGAGAGATATTGAGCTCCTGGAGCGAGTCCAACAAAGGGTGACTAAACTGGTCAAGGGGCTGGAAAATAAAACTTATGAGGAGCGGCTGAGGGAGTTGGGGCTGTTTAGCCTGGAGAAGAGGAGGCTGAGGGGAGACCTGATGTCGTGGGTTAGGCCGATCCGGCAACTAAACCCCACGCAGCTCTCCTAGTCCAGTAAAATGGAGAGGAAAGAAAAATGTAATAAAAGAGCTGAGGATCGAGACAGGAACAGAGGAGCACCCACCAACCACGGTCCCGGGCAAAAGAGGCTTTTTCTTAATGCAAAACTATTTATTAACAGCTACCTACAAAAGAGAAAAGCACACAAAAACGGTTACTTGAGAGAATAACAAGAAAACAAGGCCAGGTCTTAAAAACAACACCACTCCCCTCCTCTTTGCCTCTTCTTCCCGGCTCTACCTCCTCCCCCCAGCGGCGCAGGGGGGCAGGGAATGGGGGAGTGCAGCTCAGTTCATTCCAAGTTGTTACTGCCGCTTCTCTTAAAGGAAAAGGAGTCCTTACACCATTGTCCCTTGCTCCAGTGGATCCCCTACTCACGGCGAAAGCGTGAATCCTACCCGCTGGGGGGCAAATCCTTACCCCATCGGATTTGCCCCAAGTGCGGGCTTTACCAGTCCTGGACTTTTAAGGAGCTGTAGCCACTCGCTCTGGCGTGGGTCATCAACAAACTTTAAATGTGCTCCGGCGTGGGTCGTCATACCGACCTTAAATGCGTCTCTGTACAGACTTTCAATGCATAAATGCGTAAATGTGAAATGCGTAAATGTGTCTCTACCTGTGCCCATGATTCACAATAGTCTCAGGCTCAGGCATCTCTTCCCGACGTGGGTCATCCACTGGTTGCGAGTGGGTCTCTGCTTGCTCCACCGAGGACTGTTACAAAGGGGCCGCTCGCAAGGGGGACTCAGGCGCGGCACACGTTGTTCCGTTCCATCTTCACTGACCTCTTATCTGTGTGGCCGTTTCTCTTAGATTTCAGTCCTGTCTGGGTGAACTCGGCCCGGTGGGAACTCTCCCCGAGTTCCCCAAGCGGCTCCGCCGCCGCCATCCTCGACGGGGCGGGCATTGGGCCCGGCCCGGGCCGCCGGCCCGGCCGGGAGCCGGGAGCGGGGCCGTGCCCCCCTCCCGTCTCCTTGCTCCTGGGCACAGGCACACCTTTCCGGTTCCTTTGTCCGACGTAAATAGGGCAATTCGCAGAGGCGCCGATTGGCTCAAGCCCCGAGGGGGATGGGAGTCTGGTGTGATGGGCAGCTTCTGCCACCCGGACCTCCCCCCCACTTCAAACCATAACACCTGATTACAGCCTACAAATACTTGAGAAGGGATGGTGGGGAGGTAGGGGAAGGGCTCTTTACATTAGTGTTGGGTGATAGAACAAGAGGAAATGGGTATAAGCTTAGTCAGGGGAGGTACAGGTTGGATGTTAGGAAGTATTTCTTCTCTGAAAGGGTTGTCAGCCACTGGAATAGGCTGCCCAGGGAAGTGGTTGAGTCCCCATCCCTGGATGTGTTTAAGAATAGGGTGGATGATCTACTTAGGGATATGGTTTAATGGGGATTAGGGACGGTTGGACTGGATGATCTCTAAGGTCTTTTCCATCCTAGAAATCTATGAATCTATGAATGCTTGTTAATTAAGTGTAGCACATTACCACTGGCACTTGTGACATTTCATAGTGTTGACCCTGTAGACTATGGCTAATGCAAAGCAGAACTGTGCATTTTGTGGGCATCAGCAGCTATGTGGGGGTGGTGTTTTACCTGCTGTATGTAAAGATAGATAAAATATTTTCCATTCCTCTGCAATCTTTACCAAATTTTTCAGAAAGCTGTTTGCCTGAGCAGCCTGTTGCTGTGCGTTGTGTGACACGCTCCAAATGATAATTATTTAGGTGATTTAATCCGATATACGGAAATTTTTGTTGCTGAGCAGTTTGCAACAAAGCAAAACACCTGCACACTTTCTACCCAGCCTGGGGAAGGGGCAGGATGGGGATAAAGGGGTTTTCTTGCCCTTCTCCCAACATGCCCTTGTGTCTCACAGGGAAATGCCTCAGTTTCCCACAGGGAACTGACTCCACGTGGAGGCATAAAGGACATCTGTATGTCTGTGCCTCAAGAGCGCGCGCAGGTCTAGGGGAGTGATCAGCTCTGCCATTCAAACTGCGGTTGTGTCCACCCTTGTCTCCTGCTCAGGTCTCTTATTCACTGGCTGATCTTGAAGTGGCCTTGCTAAAAGCACTCCCTGCCATTTCCAAAGGAGATAAATCTACCTGAAACACTGGGAAGCAGACACACTCCTCTGCTTGAAGGTGAGCACTTGACCTGAAGATCTCAGAGGTCTATTGAAACAGATGGTGCTGAGTTTCTGGAGGTACTGCAGGGCTTTGCAGTGCCTAGCCCTGGCACACGGATCCGCAAGGTCCGTGTCTGGGGCTGTAGGATTCAGGGAGGGTGGTGTGCCTGGCAGGGTCATCACCAGTGGCTTACTGGGACAGGCTCCATGAAGAACAGAAGAAACAGAAATGTGTCTGAAGAGTCCCATTTGTCCAGACCTTGGGCAAATGAGTCATGGTGAGACCCCTCTCCTGGAGACAAGTGTCTATTACTTTGCTTCGACAGAAGTCAGCTGGGTTTACCCTTGAGATTAGGAAACAGAAAAACCTATAAGAATAAATGTTAAAGGATGGCAAATTGTAAAGATTGGTAGGGATGTTGAGAGATTGAGCATTTTCATATGCTAATTTTTCTCAAAAAAGTTTGTAACAATAAGTTTTAAAACTTTAATTAAGCAGTTAAAAACCCTGGAATATCAAAAACATATTTAAAATTTATAAGTACTAGTGCATGCTGATTGACCACATAATTTTCCTCCAAATCTTAATTTCCAAAAAGTATTAGATTTTGAATTTTTATCTTTTCTCTGACGAGGAATTATTTTTTTCTGGACGGAAAGTGATTTTCCCCGAATCTCTTATCACAAAGCAGATGTTCCTGTTGCTTACCATTTCCCAGGCAGTGAAAGACCACCGGCAAACTGCCAATTCCCACGTCAGAGCCCCTCGTCATTCCAGCCCTCCAGCTTCTGAGCTTGCCGTAACCTACACGAGGTGCTCTGTGGAGGAGGATGGCACAGCTGATGTGATGATGCAGGTACAGCTTTTCTGAGCACCCCTTTCAGAGGACAGTAATTCTGTTTCATGGCTGCTTTAGTGGTGTCAACATTGTTTTCAGTCAGCATGGGAACAAAACCAGAATCTCTTGAATGTTTTTCTGAAATTATTGGTTTGAGATGAAAAATCTTGGGTTTTCAAACTGGACTGCTTGCTTTTTCTGTCTCTGCCATCAGAAATGACCAATAGCCTGGAATCTTGAATACCTCCCTGATTAAACCTTCACCTGAAGAGGCATATTTTCTGCAAAATGTTTTGGCTCTGACAAAGCAGCATATTTTGATGAGATTTCATTTAATGGAAATGTTCTGACCAGCTCCAGATACATGCTTTAGATATGCATAGATAGCTTCGATTGCCTAGAAAGAACCACCTAGTAGACAGAGAGAATTTGCCAAAAGCAATTATATTTTATCTCAGTTCGATTTCAAACCGTTTGTGACCATTCAAGATCATGCTTTGGTAAAACAAGCAGACGTGGTCCAAACTGCAACAAGAAGCTAAACTGTAAAAGGCAAATACATCTATATGTTGTTTGTGTTGCAGTGAAAATTAATATGGTGCTGCTAGAGAATTCTGTCCACATCTGTAGCAAATAAAAAGGAGAGAGAATTATAGGATATTATATTCTGAGGAGCAATGTGACCAGCGAGGCAGAACTTGATCCACAATTGCCAAGTTACAACCTGATAATACACCATAAATTCTGAATGATACCGATCCAGGATGGTGCTTCATAATCTAAGCAAATGCTTCAGACGATTCAGTGAAGTTCCAAGATCTACTGTATGGAAAGCAGCAGAAAGATCCATCAGCAGGAGTGGTGTAATTTAACTTGAATCAGCAGCTGGCGATAAATCATTTGTGACCTTAAGTAAAGCAATCCCAGGACTGTGGTACTCCCTGAAGCCAGACTGAAACCTTTCATATAATCCATTCCCAGATAAAATTGCGGGTAGTAAAAGGGCAACCACTTGCTTCATCTTTCTCTTCCTCACATCCCAAAAAAAAGCGCTAGCCCAGTTATCACTAGGTAGGAGAGAAATCTGCACTGTAAGAGAGGGAAAGCTTTCACCGCTTCTGCTAACAAAGAACAGCTGCAGATTTCAGCAGATCAGGAGACTTGCAGAAAGCGAAGAGTCATTAACCATGTTAGCTATAAATGGAGTAAAGCGCCGAAAGACTGTCCGCGAGCAGCCATATGGGCCAAGAGTCAAAACCAGGAGTAATGGAGCATGGTTGCTTTCCCAACTGTGTGATCTCAGCAAGAAGCAAATACAAATGCGTAACACTTGCAGACACAGGCGCTGGCAGCGTAATTACCAGCCGTAGCACCCAACAGTCGCAGCTGATTAGAAATTCACTCTGTACTCGCTGAATTCCTCACAGGATGCAGCTGAAGGATTGTGCACGAGAAGTGATTTGTGGTGCAAAATGTGATCAATAGCACAAAATAAGGCTTCAGGTCTGGTTTTCCTCATTAATAACAGGACAAGAAAAAGCAGATCTGGCTAGATCAAAAGCAATGTGCTAAGACTGAAGCAGCTTGGTGCTTCAGGAGACTAATTTCTGGACTAAACAGTCTTTGAAATAATTCCACATCATGAGTTGCTGTCTTTACCTTAGTCAAGTCCTGTGATCACCAAGGCAGATAAAGTAAAGCACAGAAAACTGAGGATGAATCAGGAGCTTCACAGACTGATTTGTCTTTTAAATGGAAGGAAACAAGAAGAGGAAAAAAAATCATGATTTGTACAAGATGATGAGGCGGTTAAATTTTATGAGATTAATAAAATAAACGTTAGTTCTCTCATTTAGTCTGGTTGTCTTGGAAGACTTTGGTGGGTTGATCAGAACACTGCATAATCCTCATAGAAGTAAATATGAGATATACAAGACAAACTATAAATTTTGATCCCTATCAGGCAAGTACACATATCAACACAGGACCAACTCAACTCTGCCTTTAATGCAGGTCATCTTCTAGAAGACTCATTATAATACACTTTTTCTAGTTGCTTGCCCAAATAGTTTCAGTAGTTCACTGTCACACTTAGACTAGTGTTGAAGCAAAAAACCACTCACTTCTCATGTTAAATATAGTGGAAACACAGCAAAGAAACAGAGAATAAAAGAAAATGCCACTATTCCTAAAGAATCACTGATTTTATACTGACTGGATCTCAACCGTAACTTTTAATGATCTGGGTCTGGGACTCCATTAGTGTTTAATAAATAATGATGGTGGTACCCTACCTGCACAATGCACGCGAAGCTCCGATTGATGTCAATGTGAGTTCTCAACGCAGACTGATGGCAGGATACTCCTGTGACAGAGATGAATTTTCCATTAGAACAAAATGAGTAAGACCTGTCTCAGTCAGCAGAATTCACAGCAACAATAGACTTTCCTCGGGGGCTCAGGAAAAGATGCCCATCCTGGGTGGTTAAAAGCAAATTGGGTGCTAAGCAGTGATGCGGACTTGGACAGCCACAAAACCAATTTGGACTGAGGTAAAATTGCCCTGATATAAAAAAACTCCATGCAATTATATCCATATTTAATTTGTATCATCTGGAATATGTGACTTCCTTTCTCATCACACCATAGAGGAAATTGTTATACTTTTCTATGAAGGCAAAGGATGAAGTTAGTATCAGAAGAGGAGGAGAGAGGATGTGGATGCATTGAACTACCTTTTTAAAACCACCTTTTATTTAGAGTAGATAAAGGAAAAATAAAATGCTGTTTTGGTAAACGACACAAAACCATGACCTACACAGAAATTTAGACATTAAGCCAGACCATTCAGTTGGATGTTTTTCTTCAAAGATCTTGTAAAAAATACAGAGACAAGGAACGGATGTGAATCCAGCTTTGTGCGAGACAGAGACAACTAAGCACAACAGGGGTGCAGAGAGAAAGCTCTGATAGTGTGGGCTTCAGAAAAAAATGAGAAAGTAAAGCTTTTGGCAAGGGATTGACTGAAAAGGTCTGAACCTGTAAGCCAAGAAAAAGTCTCTCTGCTATTTTGGCATGTATTTTGTTGTGGAAAAGGGACGTATTTTCTGTAAATAAAGAATACTGCCCAATTTTGTTATCAGCTTCTTCTTTTGTAAAACTGCATATTTTGCTTGACCATTTGGTCAAAAAAAAGTGTCATTTTCTACCATTTTCTGAAGTAATCATTGAAGAAAAAAGGAAAAAGAGAAAAGATAAGAAAACACAAGTGATTTAATTACCTATTTGATAGATGTTTAATAATAGTAGACTGTTGCTAAGTAGGCAAGTAAATTTTCAGGAGCAAAAACATAATTATTAGAACACATGCCTTAGAAAAACAGGTTGAAAGGGTGATTTTGGTTAGGGGAATACCTTTTCTCCAGTCTTTACATTATATTAATAATCTCAACCAAAAATCACATCTTAGAATAGGTGATTAAAAGGGTGCAGGAAACTGTCATCTACTTAAGTGAAAAATCAAAGCAGAAAATAGTTATAAGCAAGAGGAATGACAAATTTCACCTATCAATGATATAAACAAAATACACCAGAAAACTTGTTATTGTTGGTTGGGGTTTTTTTCCATATTAGAGTATTAGATATGGGTAATGCAGGGTATGGGATCAGGATCATTGGCAGTTCTCATTGTTTTCTAATAACCATTTTTGGATGTGCAGAGTGGAGGCATCTATCTAGTAAGTGTGCATTTTCAAAAGGCAAGACCGACAGTTCATGTGTCTCTACAATTGTGAAAATTTGGCACCCCAAAGCCAAAGTGACGTTTCAAAATTTTGGTCTGGATTTCTATACATGCTACAGGAAAACTGTACTTTTTATTTAGTAATATTGTCACTTTTATTGCTCTAAAAATTGATAGCAACAATTTGTTTTACTCTCATTACAGCTTTTACATGGCACAGTGCAAAGAACGTAAATATTGCGTGAGCTACTTATTGGTGCAAATGGAAATGTGAAAATATTTATTGCTGAAACAAAAGTACAATCTATATTGCTTAATTATGATAATCCAGGGAAATTATTCTAGCATGATGCCATATAAAGTAGCAAGATAAAAAATAGTTAGCTGTTCTCTTCTGTTGCTTGCCTCAAATTGGTCCAGGTAAGACCATTGAATACTTTGGGTTGTAAGGGACCTTTAAAGGTCATCAAGTCCAAGATGTTTGTAAACTTGTAATTTCATGTTGAATTTCTTATTTAAGCTGTATTTTGGAAAAGTATAACACTTTAAAATACAGTCACTATTGCTTGTGCTGGGAGAAGCACTGCTGAAGTGCAGGGAGAAGTTACAGATTGTGGTGTAATGTCATTTAAAATAATCTCTGAAACTGTAGGCTTTTTATTTATGTATTTGTACTTATTTAACCCTTTTTGACTCCAGAGTCATGAAGCTGTTTTCTAGAGGTTAGAAAGTTTTAAACAGAACCTAAGTTATTTCTGACTGTGAAGATATCTTTTTAATATAAATAATTACTGCAACTAAGTTTATAGACTATGTAACCCTTGGGGCTGTAGAATTCATTCCATTTTGTGTAAATATATATAGATTAGGCGTGCCAAATGCAAAACTTTTGAAATGTGGGCATTTAATGTCAATCCCTGATTTGGAACAACCAACTGGGAAAATAAATTATTATGGTTTATAGAATTTGCAAGGTGTTTCATCAGTTTTACATGGCAGGGAGGATTGCCAGCTCTAAGGCTTCAAAATGCTTTCTTAGGGAAAAAAAACGCACTTTAGCAACAGCAAAAAATATGCGCTGTGATTTTCCGTTTGTGCTCTTCATTTTTGTCTTGTTGGATATCTATTAGGAGACACAAGTGCTGGAATTTCCTATGGCTGGAGCATTCCTAAGAGCTTTGTCTCTTTGGCTGCTTTGGTTGTCCAAATGACACTGAGAGCTGATACCTGAGCTCCTGCCAGTCCCTGTTGTGGGGACTCTGACTTGAGTCTCTCTCCTCCACCTCGCTGTGTGCTTCTGTGATGCTTCCAGTAACTTTGTCTCCTTGATATCTCTAACACTGCATGAGAGGTAGGTTAAGCAGGCAAAATGATTCACAAGTTACAGAGGGGAGGTGGAAGTCAGACATGCAAACCAGGTAAACTTTGTTTCCTTAGGAGACCAGCTGAAACCACGTACTTTTTCAATTCCAGACAGAAAGTGGTGATGCTTCCTAAGGCTGTGTATGAGCTCCCTAAGGAAAACTGACACCTCCTCTTTCCAGCTTAGACTCTGTCCTGGTGCTGTCTCACAGTCACTTCAAGCTGAACTGAAGCGAGGCCGCTTTGGAAAGTCCTTTCTTCCCCCTCATGCTTTCCTTGCACTGGGTCTGCAGATGCTTCTTTTGGTGTGTGTTCTCAGTTAGAGCTGCCAATCATCCCACTGCAGAGTGAGAATGAGCCGATGATGGCTTCCTGCTCTGCAAGTTATTTTGCTTTGTTTTGAAAACGTTTGGGTGTAGGGATTATTTGGAAGACAGCTATTTTGTGGGACTTTTTTTTTCAGGTTTCAGATCTTCAGTTTGGCACTAGGAAGAAGTCAGCTGAGCGAGTTGACTTCTCTGTGGTTTCAGAAAGAGCTGCAGACCTTGTTTAGAACTTCCTCTGAACACTGTGGAAGTGCCCATGAGACTGCTGTATTGGAAGACCATTGATTTCAATGGAAGCTGGATTGTGCTCTAAATTATCATAATTGGCAAAGTTTGGGCAAAATTTTGATCTGTGTTGAACAGCCATAAATTTGAGAACATCCCCTTTTATCTCAGTAATTACTCTGCTGGTGGAAGTGAGAGGCTGGATCAAGATGAGCCAATTTCCAGCACTGTGTATCTCACCGACCACTGAAATCACTGCTGCTGACACCTGATGGTGCCTCTGCCCAGGTCCTCGCTCTCCCTCCCTCAGAGTGAGCAAGTGGCATCAGCGTGAATTTCAGTGCATTCAACACAGAATACAACCTAAATACAGCCCTTCTTCCATTCCTCGAGTAATGCATTTTATCCCTGTGTAGCTTTAAGGCAACGTCTGAGGAAGATCTCACAGTCCATTTAGTTCAACCATGTCTCTGTGTGTGTGATTTGGATATAGTTTGTGTTTAAAACTCCAGTACTGTACCATCGTTATGGATTTACTTCAGGACACCTAGTGTGCGTTCATTACAGGAGATAAAACCCAGAGCTTTTTCGGTGAAGACATGTCCAGAGCTGTGTGACCTTTCATGTATTGTTTGTGCAGAAAGTTAGTGTCATCCCAGCACAGTCCGGTTTCCCACCTGATTTTCTGCCTGTGACTGCTGGACAGAAGAGAAAGGTGATTCCACTTTGCTCTTGTTCTTTTATGCCAAACAAAAGGACCAGGCTCTCTTTTCTGGCCTTAGCTTTCATTTTACTGACTTTGACTCCTGCTCTTTTACCCCATCCTTTCATTTCTTCTCTCTCTCCTTCTTTCCAGATACTCTCTCCGTTCCTCCGGTGAGGGTTCCCTGGTGCAGGAGGCAGGCAGCCGCAGCTCTCCTGCACGCCTCTGCCTGTACTCCGGGGTTCAGACGTGTGCCAGGTGCAGCGCAGGGGTGGCAGGAACACTTTGGGGGGTGTCACAACTACAGAGCCACAGCTGGTTTTGCTGCCTCTGGGCTGGAGCTCGTGGCAACTCCATCCTGCCTTTCCCTGGGCTTCACCCACCTCCCGAGGGATCTGCGAGCAGAGGCCTCACCCAAAATTGTGAGATAAATGATATTTCTCTGAAAGGAAACAGAGTCACCGTCTTTCATTTGGACCATCTGATTTCAGTCGCATGGCTTGCAATGGAAACGTAAGAGCTGAGGCATGAAACTACAAATAACATTTATAATTTCTTTTTCTTCGTTTGTACTTAAGAAACATATTTATTACATAAACTCTTGCTACTTTCTAGCAGTAATTCTACAGCTATGTTTGCAGTAGCAGCTCCCCTGTTACATTACTGCAATTATAAGAAATTATTGAAGCATAAGCCTAAATATATACCTAGACTACTCTTTCAATTTTAATTCCCATTTAAATATTTTATATAGTTTTCCTATAGATTCTTCATTGAAGGCTAGTAATTGCACCATCACAGAAAATATAGTTTTGTTTTGAAAGATGCTTTTGGAAGTTGTACCAGGGCTGTTAATTATTCAAGGTAAAGAAACAAGTTAGGATTGTCTGCCTTCGATACGTCAACAAGATAAAAGAGAAACAGTGTTTGTATCAAGAATGGTATGCTAAACCCAGTCATAAATTTGATACTGTAAAGAGGGAACATCTAGAGGCGTGCCTGAGACACATTATGAGTATCTGGTCTTCAACGTACAGATGGACGTGTGCAGTTAGAGCTATTTTATTGACTGTCTGAATTCTCAATTGGAATAGCAATAGAAAAATAATGGATGTCATGCATATTCCCAGCCCTACTCCCTACCTTTCCCAGTTTTCTGATCAAACCATATTTCCACTTTCCTTTGATATGCCATGTCTTTTACAGTGATTTTTAATGACATTAGTCATAGTTATAATTTACTAATCGTATGGTGAAGGGCAGCAATAGTGATGTACCAGCAAACTATGTAAATCAAAGAGAAGTTATTTTTGTGTCAATATGGTGATGTGTTTTTTTTTCCTTTTTTTTCTTGATTTTTTTTTTTTAATTTGTTTAGGGTTTTCTTTTAAGAACATATACCTGCTGAGTAATACATTTTGTTAGCAGTTATCCAGCATGGGGAGTCAGTTTCCATTGTAGGCTTCAGATGCAAAATGGCAGGTCTCTGCTTGCCTCTTCTTCCCCAGCTTCTTTTGTTCTACTAGCAGAAAACTCCCAGCAAGTGTGAAAAAGAAAAATGGTGGGTTTTTTTGTATTACCTTTTACTGAACTACAGAATTAAGCTTTATATGAAAATAATAATTAAAACATGTAATGGGAAACACAATTTCTATGAAGACATGAATTCTGAAAGTTGTCATGAATTTTCTAGACACAGCCTAATGGAGAAAAAGAATAATTTTGCTTAAATTCTGATATCTGTCACAGGAATGATACATCTTAATAATACGAGTTCTCTTTTTAAATAGCTAATGTTTGGTGTATAAATTAATGTTGGGCAACCAACAAACATAAGAATTTTAATTCCTGTTTTCATGGAAAACTGGGTACCACAGTTATGTGTCTACTGAAGTATATATCGCTATGATACGTCATTATCTGACAACTAAATTGCTATTTTAAGAAGTGGTTACTTAACTTCATACATGAAACTATTTTTAGTTGAATTCCTTTTTGATCTCGAGACTCTTCATTTTATAAAGCTTTCTTTACAAAATTATAAGGAAGCAATAGGATAATGCAGGAAACAACTTTGCAGTTTGGTGAAACTTCAAAACTTTCCTTATTCCACAAGATAAAATCACAACTTTTTGAAGGTGAGAGAGGGGATACGGGATCAGAGTGCTCCAGTGGGGAACCTGGGCTGTGAGAGAACCAGATCCCTCACTTAGGTCTTTTTAAGGGACTTGGATTTCCATGGCTCTTATAACCACTAAGCTATTCTCTTTCCTGTCTCTCATTTTGATCAGAAATTCTGTCCTGGAGCAAAGAAACCTTTCTCAATGAAAGTTTTATCTGAACTAGTACGCTTCTGTAAAAAGTTGCAATTTCAAAACATTGGCATTTTTGGCAGAGTAGACTAGCGCTACCAATGATTACATATATATAAAATCAAATATCCAGTGCAGTAAGTAGCTGAGTAATCACATAGTTATTAGCTAAGACTTTATTTTATTATATTTTGATGTATTACTTCTTAATAAATTGGAACTTATATGTGATGTATTGCCTAATAAAACTCAAACCTGAAATTCCACACACTTATGGGAAACAGGCTGTGGGTAATCCTCAAGCTAAAGCTACTTAAGCGTGTGCTATGCTTTATTTTCCCACAGAAAGTTACTCCCCCTGCCTGAGTTGTATTGGGGGGTGAGTTAAAGAAGAAAAAAATCTGTGACCAATGCAGCTAGCAACACTGTGATAGCAATGTAAGTTTTGTTCCTTTCCTGTTAACGCTCTGTATACACTGATCCTTTAACATTTAGTTCCAAAATCGGATAGTACATTTCCCAGGAGGATTCTTATGCTCATTAATCATAATGTTGACCTTAACAACTGAAGGTGTCCAGTCATTTGTTTATAGACAAACTCACAAAGGTATTACAAAGCTTAACTGTGAAAGCTAGATCTCAGCTAGAGTGATTTGTAAAACCCAAGATAAAGTGGTTAATATGACACTAAGAAAAGGCTTTGATGGAATCAAAGGGAAGTGTTTTCACCTCATTTGGGTACGTATTTCTGTTGAAATGATGATGGCAGAATCAAACCGTATCTTTTGTTCGTTAATACTGTTATTTGTAATAAACCCTTTAATCCTGGTAAATAGCTTTTTAAATTATTTTGACGAGGGATGGTATGAAAACTAAGCAGATGCTGCTCTTTCTCTACATGTTGTACATATCCTAGTTCAGAGGACGTTCAGGCCAATACTGCAGGAGGCTTTTTGAAAAATAGATGCTCAGAGACTCAATCTGGCTGCAGTCGTATGCCAAAAAGGAATGTAATGCACTCCATTTTTGTTTTAACCCTTCTCTTTGTCTTTTATTTTCCCTATATTTACACAAGCAAATTACACAGGGAACTCCCCTACCAATACCGTCTGCTTAAGGATGTACTGCATGTTACTTTAAAAAGTACATGCAAATGGAGTCAACTTTTTGAAAGAAAGAGCTTTTCCTCTCATTGCATGTTGCTTTCAGCATTACTGTGATTCTTGTGCAAGGACTGGACCTTCAAGAGAACTGTATCTTTACATAAATATATTTTTTTCAGTTCATCATCAAGAGGAACAGACATTCGTGTAAAAATAAGTGAATGTTTAGTGGGGTTACATTTCAGCATTCATGGATCCTAAAAGTCATCCCCAGTGCAATGACCTTTGCCACCTAATTGTAAGGCCATATCGTTTTCTTAATCTTCTAAGTGCATTATAATAAACAGGTGCATATACTGCAACCACAAGCATAGTAAGCATCAACAGCAAAGACATATTTCTCACAGCTTTTCCTAAAGTACGATTCACCTTTTTCCTCCAGACCCCAAAAAAGCACTCACCTGTCTCCGCTAATTCCTTCAAACACGGAAGCTGTCAACTGAGAGCCCTGGCTGTCAGCTCTGCCAAAAGTTTCCTGGTGCCCAGTTGCAATGGATGATAGTCTTTCACAGGCTTCCAAGTGAAATGTGATCATTTCTTGCCCATGCTTGTATTCTCAGCACCATCCAACTAATGGTGGACCCCGACCAGCAAGGACATCCAGCAGTGAATATTATTGCTAACCCAACTGAGCTCCTGCTGGTATGGTTTCCTTGTTTCCCTCTGTGCTCTAAATGCTCTCATTGTTTATTCATAGAGTCAAAGACTAAAGCCAGAAAGGACCACTATGATCATCTAACCTCTAATCAGAAACTTTTCCAGTTTTTCAACATTGTCATTTGCTTGCCAACATTAGATGTGGATGCAGAACACAGTTTACAGAGACTCATTTGATTTTCCACCATCCTTCGGTCTTCTGGCCTTGTTCAGGTAATCTGGTTTCTTGTTCAGCTGTCTCTGTAGCAGATTTTGCAGGATTGGTCTCTGCCGTCCAGTCCAGTATTGAGTTCTGTCTTGGAGTGCTGCCTCAGCTCTATTGCGAAGTTCCCAATGTGACAGCTCAGCTGATTAAGAGATGTAAAGATCCTGGTACCAGAACTCAGAATCAACCAGCTCTACTGACGTTTGGGTAAATTGTTCAGGCTTACGTCTAAAGTCTTACAAAAACTGGCAATCTTGAGTTTTTCGGACAGCTTTTGTCCTCTCTTTCCTCCTTTCCTTTTTAGCTGTGTTTTTTTCCAGTAGAACAATGTCACCGTCAGTGTCAAAAGTGAAATGTATTTCCAAGGAGTCTGGATTTTCCTAGAGGTAGGTGTCCAGAGTGGGTCCAGAGACAAACCTTAAGGAGGAGACCAGTGAAGAACAAATACATGGGTTCAAAATATTCCTAGAAACACAAGAACTCTACAGATCCCAGGCTGGCATATCCTTGTTCTTAGCTTGGCTAATTAGAGTTGAAACAATGTTCTTTTAACACACATCTGGTTCCTTGATGTGAACTGGATTGTACCTGGATGATTCTGAAACTGAACAGAGTGGAAATGTGACCATTGGGAGCCCTTTGTGTAGACATATCCTCAACTGCTTTATTGTATACTTAATTCTGGTAGGTCAAAGCCTATCTTGAATAATTCTGAATACCTATATAGACAGACAGGTGTTCCTGATGTGAGTATGGCATCTTAAATAAAAAATATAGAGTATCTTTTGTACCTGATTTTTAATTGTGGGTCAAGGTAACTGAATGATAGAGAGTCCACACTGGAGCAGATGGATGTGCCCTGAAGGAAGCTGCAGCCCATGGAGAGAAGCTCACACAGGAGCAGGTTTTCTGGCAGGACCTGTGGCCTGTGGGGGACCCTTGCTGGAGCAGTCCATTCCTGAGGAAAGGATCCATGCTGGAGCTGTTCTTGAAGAACTGCAGGCCATGGGGAGGGCTCGTGGAGAAATTCATGAAGGACTGTCTCTTGTGGAAGGGACCCCACACTGGAGCAAGGAAAGAGCACAAGGAGAAAGGAGCATCAGAGGCAACAGCATGAGCTGACCACAACCCCAGCTCCCTATTCTTCTGCACTACTTGGTGAGAGGACGCAGAAGAGTTATGAGTGAAGTTGAGCCTGTTGAGTGGGGGAGTGATAGAGTGGCTTGGTGGGTACCTGGAGGCCAGCCAAGGTTAACTCACCACAATCAAAACGGTGGTTTAGAGCTACATTAGAAAAGTTGTGTTTGGTACCAAAGTGACAAAGCTATCTTCCTTTAACAAAACATACCAATAGTCTAGTTTCACTGTTCTCTTTAAGGCTACAGGTCCAGGTGGTATAGGTTCAAGGATGCAGCTCTGACTGATACAGCAACATGACAGAAGTCAGGCCTTAGTAACCAACAGTGTCTGCTAAACTCAAGGCTCTCACGGATTCTCTGAATCTCCTGGCAGAAGTTTGTCTAGCAATTAGCATATATAACTGGGAGTCATATTACCTAGACCCTTTATTTCTAGGTAAAGCACTGGCTTGCTGGGTGACCTTTAGTGAGACATCTCAGGTTGTTCTGCCTCTTTTCTCTGCTGTACAATAGAAAAATATATTTCAGTAGGGATGTGAAACAATTCATTAGTATTTGTAAAGCATTTGCTGATCTGTAGAATAAAAGCATCTAGCTATGAATAATTCTTATCCTTGCCGTATATTAAAAGTGCCTTATTCTTGCCCTTATAACAGAAATGGAGATAAAATATAGTACTATAACGGTTAGTGAAAGAGAGGAAAGGGATAAAACCAGGCTCACGAGAGATAAGCCTGGGGGCGGCACACCAATGTTTGAGAGACAGTGTACTAGCAAGGTCCTTCAGTCTGCTGTCTCAGTAGAGACAAGGGATGGAGATCCATGCAGAAGCAAAAACGCAAGGGTTATCTATGTATTAGAAACCATGGAAGCACATGAAAGTGTTCATGCAGGAATTAAGGTTTATGCTCCTGAAAAACATTCTGGAATCAATAGCCCAACTGAAGCATATCCATACCAATGCGTGCAGCATGGGCAACAAACAGGAGGAGCTGGAAGCCGTTGTGCAGCAGGACAACTATGATACAGCTGCCATCACAGAAACATGGTGGGATGACTCGCGCAACTGGAGAGCTGCAATGGATGGCTATAAACTCTTCAGAAGGGATAGGTAAGGAAGGAGGGTAGCCTTGTACATTAGGGAGTGTTTTGATTATCTAGAGCTTAATGATGGTTGTCATGGTTTGATGTGGAGGGGGAGGTTCTGGTGGCAGTAGCTGGCCACCGGATTGGAATCCCATCCCCCTCAGGGCTTGAGCCAACCGACGCCTCTGCGAATTGCCCTATTTCCGTCAGGACAAAGGAACTGGAAAGGTGTGCTTTTGCCCAGGAGCAAGGAGAAGGGAGGGGGGCGCTGCCCCTGCTCCCCAGCAGCCGGCCGGGCGGTGGCCTGGGCCGAGCTGGTGCCACCCGCTGAGGATGGCGGCGGCAGAGCCGCTTGGGGAACTCGGGGAGCGCCCCGCTCCTGGGGAGCCCACCAGGCCGAGCTCACCTAGAGAGGACTGAGATCCAAGAGAAACGACACCGACACCAGGTCAGTGAAGATGAAACGGGACGAGGTGTCCCGGAGCTAAGTTTCCCTTGCCAGCGGTGGCGAGACGGCAAGCAGCCCCCTTGCAGCCAGGCGGTCCCAGGGGAGCAGAGACCCACTCGCAGCCGGTGGAAAACCCACGTCGAGAAGAGATGCCTGAGCCTGAGTATGGTACACATCTAGAGTCCGTGGGACGACCCATGTCGGAGAAGAGATGCCAGAGCCTGAGTACGGTACGCATCTAAAGTCCGTGGGACAACCCCCGTCGATGGGGAGGTGCTTTGTTTAAAGGAGATGCCTGAGCCTGAGACTATTGTGAATCATGGGCACAGGTCGAGACGCATTTACGCGTTTACGCATTTAAAGTCTGTATGCCGACCCACACCAGAGCGAGTGGCAACAACTCCCTAAGAATCCGAGACTGTGGTAAAGCCCGCACTGGAGCAATCCGATAGGGTAAGGATTGCATCCTGCGGGTAGGACTCATGCTGGAGAAGTTTGTGGATTTTCCTCGTGAGTAGGGGATCCACTGATCCACTGGAGTAAGGGACAATGGTGTAAGGACTCCTTCTCCTTTAAGAGAAGCAGCAGTAACAGCATGGAATGAACTGACCTGCATTTCCCCATTCCCTGCCCCCCTGCGCCACTAGGGGGAGGAGGTTGAGCCGGGAAGAAAAGGCAAAGGGAGGGAGTGGTGTTGTTTTTAAGATCTGGCCTTGTTTTCTTGTTATCCTTTTAAGTAACTGGTTTTGCTTGTCTTTATTCTTTAAGTAACTGTTAATAAGTAGTTTTGCTTTCAGAAAGCCGAGTCTGTTTTGCCCGGGACCGTGGTTGGTGGGTGCTCCTCTGTTCTTGTCTCGACCCTCAGTCCTTTTATTATATTTTTCTCCTCTCCACTTTACTGGAGTGGGAGACCGGCTGCGTGGAGTTTAGTTGCTGGATCAGCCTAACCCACGACAATGGTGACGATAGGGTTGAGTGTTTATGGGTAAGAATATGAAGGAAGACCAACAAGGCAGATATCATGGTAGGAGCCTGTTACAGACCACCGAGCCAGGATGAAGAGGCAGAAAAATCATTCTATAAGCAGCTGGGCGAAGTCTCACAATCGCTAGCCCTTTTTCTCATGGGGCAGATCTCTGCTGCAGTAGAGAGGAAACAGTCTAGGAGGTTCCTAGAGTGTGTGGAAGATAACTTTCCGACATAGCTGCTGAGGGAACCAACTATTGAAGGCACCCACTGGACCTCTCGTTTGTAAACAGAGAAGGACTTGTGGATGATGTGATGGTTGGAGGCTGTCTTGGGCATAGCGATCACGAAATGATAGAGTTTTTGATTCTTGGGGACGTAAGGAGGAGATCAACAGAACTGCTAGCTTGGACTCCCAGAGGGCAGACTTTGGCCTGTTTAGGAGCCTTTTTGACAGAGTTCCCTGGGAGGCAGTCCTTAAGGGCAAAGGGGTCCAGAAAAGCTGGACATTCTTCAAGAAAGAAATTTTAAAGGCACAGGAGCAGGCCATCCCCATATGCCAAAAGACAAACCAGCAGGGAAGCAGACCCGCCTGGCTGAACAGAGAGCTTTGGCTAGAACTCAGGAAAAAAAGGAAGTTTATGACCTTTGGAAGAAGAGTCAGACCACTCAGGAAGACTACAAGGATGTGTTGAGGTTATGCAGGGAGAAAATTAGAAGGGCCAAAGCTCAACTAGAACTTAATCTGGCTACTGCCATAAAAAGCAATAAAAAATATATCTATAAATATATTAGCAACAAAAGGAGAGCTGAGGAGAATCTCCATCCTTTATTGGATGCGGGAGGAAGCATCATGACAAAGGATGAGGAAAAGGTTGAGGTACTTAGTACCTTCTATGTCTCAGTTATTAATAGTAAGACCAGTTGTTCTCTGGGTACCCAGCGCGCTGAGCAGGAACACAGGGACAGAGAGCAGAATGAATCCCCATAATCCAAGGGGAAATGGTTAGCGATCTGCTACGCCACTTAGACATACATGAATCTATGAGGCCGGATGAGACCCACCCAAGGGTACTGAGGGAGCTGAGATCCACCCAAGGGTACTGAGGGAGCTGACGGAAGTGCTCACCAAGCCACTTTCAATCATTTATCAGCAGTCTGGGCTAACTGGGGAAGTGCCAGTTGATTGGAGGTTAGCAAATGTGATTCCCACCTACAAGAAGGGCCAGAAGGAGGATCCGGAGAACTACAGGCCTGTCAGTTTGACCTCAGTGCTGGAGAAGGTTATGGAGTAGATCATCTTGAGTGCCATCATGTGGCATGTGCAGAACAACCAGCTGATCATGCCCATTCAGCGTGGGTTTCTGAAAGGCAAGTCCTGCTTGACTAATCTGATCTCCTATGACAAGGTGACCTGCTTAGTGGATGAAGGAAAGGCTGTGGGTGTTGTCTGCCTAGACTTTAGTGAAGCCTTTGACATTGTTTCCCACAGCATTCTTCCGGAAATACTGGCTGCTCATGGCTTGAACAAGTGTATGCTTCATTGGGTAAAAAAAAATGGCTGGACGGCAGGGTCCAAACAGTTGTGGTGAATGGAGTTAAATCCAGTTGGTGGCTGGTCACAAGTGATGTTCCCCAGGGCTCAGGATTGGGGTCAGTTCTGTTTAATGTCTTTATCAATGATCTGGATGAGGGGATCGAGCGCACTGTCAGTAAGTTTGCAGACGACACCAAGTTGGGTGGGAGTGTTGATCTGCTTGAGGGTAGGAAGGCTCTACAGAGGAATCTGGACAGGCTGGAGTGATGGGCCGAGGCCAGTTGTATGAGATTCAACAAGGCTGAGTGCTGTGTCCTGCACTTGTATCACCACAGCCCCATGCAACCCTAATGGCTTGGGGAAGAGTGGCGGAAAGCTGCCTGGCGGAAAAGGACCTGCGGCTGTTGGTCCACAGCTGGCTAAATATGAGCCAGCAGTGTGCCCAGGTGGCCAAGAAGGCCAATAGCATCCTGGCGTGTATCAGAAATAGTGTAGCCAGCAGGACTAGGGAAGTGATCATCCCCCTGCACTCAGCGCTGGTGAGGCCGCATCTCAAATACTGTGTTCAGTTTTGGACCTGTCTCTACAAGAAAGATATTGAGGTGCTGGAGTGTGTCCAAAGAAAGGCAATGAAGCTGGTGAAGGGTCTACAGCACAAGTCTTATGAGAAGTGGCTGAGGGAACTGGGGTTGTTTAGCCTGGAGAAAAGGAGGCTCAGAGAAGACCTTGTAGCTCCCTACAGTTACCTGAAAGGAGGTTGTAGTGAGGTGAGGGTCAATCTCTTCTCCAGAGTAACAAGTGATAGGACAAGGGGAAACAGCCTCAAGTTGCATCAGGGGAGTCTAGATTGGATATTAGGAAAACGTTCTCCACCGAAAAGAGTTGTCAAGCATTGGAAGAATCTTCCCAGGGAAGTGATTGAGTTTCCATCCCTGGAGGTATTTGAAAGATGTGTAGATGTGGTGCTTAAGGACATGGTGGACTTGGCAGTGTTAGGTTAAAGGTTGAACTCGATGATCTTCAAGGCCTCTTCCAACCTAAACAATTCTGTAGTTCTATGAATCTATGATAGTGAAAAATACCTTGGTTCTTGCCCAATGCTATATATGCAGTTTGTATGTGTGTACTAAAACAATGAGAAACCTTAAGAAGAGGAGGATGCTACTTTTCTCACTCTCTTGATTTTTGAAATATGTTTTAAAGCTGTAATATACAGGAATTCTATTTCATATCCTACTGTATCTTACCAGAGAAATAAACATAATAAGGCTAATGGAAACATATTAGTGATCTATGAAAGCATCAAATATGAGGCTTCTCTATATCAACTGCTCTCAGAATATTTAAGCAGAATTTTTATTTCAGCAGCTATCTAATAAGATATGTTTTTTCTTTTCCACTGTATCCCAGCGTATTGATATTTCATTTGGTGTCTTGTCGGTTTCACCAGGACTGTATGTTATGCTTTCAAATATTGTTAAAAACAAGGTCTGAACAGGAAGCAGGTAAACATTCTAATGACATCCTATTTGCCAAGACATCCTTAAATCCTTTCTCACACTAAAATATTTTTTGCTCTTTATGAGCAGGCACTTGATGTGTAACCCAATGTTATTACCCTTCTGCCACCTGAGAGTCAGAGGCTGAATCCGTCTGAGTCTGGGGTTGCTTCTTTCCTTCAGCAAGTCCTGAAGAATGACTTGTCTGCAAAAATGTTTTCCTTCTGCCATCATTTATTCTAGCTACACTGCTATTTCTATATCTACAGATCTCACCTTGCTTGGTATGTAGCAGATCTTTTCATCATCAGCAGATGGATGGTGAACGAACTGAGAAAGACAGCTGCCATGGATAGTATTTGCAGAATTAAGCAGATGAGTATCAAGTACCTCTCATTAGCCACAAAGAGAACTTACAAATGGTAAAGGGGTAAATCAAGACATTTATTTCCTACTTCTTGTTGCTGTTTCCTGGAACAATGAATAGAAAAAATAGTGTATTAGCATTTGAGCTATTTTGTAAGTCAGACACATTAAAAAGCTTATTCTTACATACTCATGAATAACGTGTGTGGTGCACTATGGCATTACTGTGGAGAACTCAAGAGGGAGAATGTAGGACCTTGGACAAATGTTACGAGATTCTTTTACGTAAGATGGAAATTCACATGCTTTATTTAAAATTTTTGTAGTAAAATATGCAGGTACATGTTCATCTGTTAGGCAAAACCCTCTGACCGCCAAGCAGCATCAGTATTTAATTTTAAGCTGTCATTGTGACACTAGTAAAAGAATTGACCAGTTTAAAGATGAGACTTCAGTAAATATACTGCCTTTCTCTCTGTGCTTTTCTAGTCTGAGTTTCTTGTGGTGCATTTATATTCATATGTCTACCACATTGTTAATGAGTTTTCTTCTATAAATTGACCCTGACTGCTACTGTAAAATATAGCTTAAATGGAGTGTGGCTTTGAGACCAGGCAGATTATTAAAATATTAAAGTATATACATTGAATCATATGAAGATCTTTCTTGTTGATATTTCCAGACTAAATCATTTTTTTTGAAAGATGACCTTTAATGAACAAACTTATGGTCCAAGATGTCCTCATGCAAAGCTCCCTCTGGGTCTTATTTTTTACTGTCTTGCATCTTTTAGTCATTTACACATCTGCAAAATGGATTTAAAATAACACCACTTAACCTGGTAGCCCTTGACACTTTTTTTACTTAAATACAGATGAGTGTTTAAGGTGCAAAACAGAGGAAAACTGCATGTATTGTCTTCGTGAAATATAATCATGAGATGGTGGCAGGAAGGAGTGTATTCTGGGTGTAACCAGAAAGCTCAATTATTGGTGGAAAGTTTATAAAAACAAAACAGACTCCTTGTATAATTGCAAAAAAGAATGTATCTGGCTAAGTGTTTATGTACTCAAAACAAATACACAGATATAGCACTGGAAATTCTTGCAAAAATACCCTTATGCCTGACTGTAGTTGGTCACAATGCCTTTATTAGGATTTTATCCAAGGTCTTTTTGTTTTTTCCTGCTGATTTTCACCCCAGTACAAAAACTGTAAATTAATTATTTAATTGCACACTAGTCTGTATAAGTGAACAGAAAATCAGTGTCAGTCATAAGTATTTCTGTTGATGAGAGAAAATTCTTAATTACATTTAAAGGCATACAAGCACACATGCACACACATACACACATTCTGTTTTTTTAACCTACAAGTCTCAGTAAACTACTTAGCTACTAAGTACCACATAAGTTACTTGAGATATTGTGACCAGATGGTTCACAGGGCTAGTAATGGATTATAGTGCTTTCTAGCTCTAGATTGCCAGTTCAAATCTGGGTCAGGTTGACACTGTCTGAAAATTATTACTGTTTGGTGGCTTATGTGAAATGAGTTGGAGACCTCAATATAGTTCCTAAAGGCTGGGTTAATATAACACAAATGTCATCAGATGATTGTCAGTTTCAGGGCTCGGGCTGAAGCACACTGAAGTCAGTGGAAAAACTTCCATTGATTTCAGAGGGTATTGAATTAGGTCTTAATTATGGAGAATGAATCCTCTGTGCTCTCGGAAGTGGTTATTTACAAGGGGGTGAAGGATGCCCATGAACTGCTCCTGAGAGACGTGTACCGCTGCCAGCTAGGATAAAGTAGAAGGAGATGCTTATTTGTCCTTGTACTTCACAGAGTGTGGATATCAGGACGGGTCAATTCTTGACTAAAACGCACTAATCTTCCTGAATTTAGGCAAGAGTGGGCTTATTCAGAGAGTGATAGGGAGTCAAAATCTCTCTGAAAGTTCACGACAGCATTTTCTTGTTAGGCTCAGTTCTGGTCAACAGGTCAGGTGAATGGCTCCTAAGTTTATCAGAGATCACCTGCTCTCAACTATGGATAATTTTAAATTTATTTGAACAGCAGACCTCCTTTGAACTCCACAGATGATGACCTGGCTTCTGAGGTGCATTTTGTCACCATCCAGGCTCCATTAGTGCAGCAATGAGTGAGAAGTGACTTGATCCTTGGGGATAAGTGCCATCATAGAGAAGAAATATAAGATATTAAAGACTCTGTAGTTTAACTGACTGGAAATTTAAACCAGATAGGTTAAAGTGGGAAATGAGGCACAGTATTATCACAGTAGTTGATTAACCAGTGGAGCAAACCAGTAGGAGAAATGGAGGAATTGCCATTTCTATCTTCACATCAAGTTCAGATACATATCTGGAAGATATGCATTAATCAGATGTGCCGCTGGTCTGTGTCCAATAACACTGTTTGCACTGTGGTAGTGATGTAGTATTATTGCCAAGGGAGCCAAAAAACCACAGATGAAACCAAGCTGCTAGTCTGGTGGACTACATGTATTTACCTCTGCTCTCTTTCAAGCTTTATTTCTAGCCCTGCTACAGTGGCACTCAGGTATGACTGTGATCACATACTTTCTGTACCCCTTAAATTAAATGAATTCAAATTTCAAAACCAGCTCTTGGCTATATACCTAAGAACTGCATGTCTAACTAATTTGATATCCTTCTATGGTAAGGTCACCTGCCTAGTGGATGAAGGGAAGGCGGTGGATGTAGTTTTTCTGGGTTTTAGTAAGGCTTTTGATACTGTCCCTCACAGCATCCTTCTGCACAAATTGTCCAACTTGGAGATAAGCAGGTACATGGTGCAGTGGGTGAAGAACTGGCTGAAAGGCAGGGCTCAAAGCATTGTAGTGAATGAGGCTATGACTATGGCAGTGTTCCTCAGGGCTCAATTCTAGGGCTAGTTCTATTGATATTTTTATCAATGATGTCAACACAGGACTTGAATGCACCATTAGCAAGTTTGCTGAAGATACCAAGCTGGGAAGTGCTGTTGACTCTCTCAAGGGATGAGAGGTTTTGTAGAGGGATCTACAGAGATTGGACCATTGAGCAATCATCAGTGACACAAAATTTAACAAGAACAAATGCCATATTGCGCATCTGGGATGGAGTAATTCCATCACACTAGTATAAACTGGGAGAGGAGTGTCTGAAGAGCAGCCCTGCAGAAAGGAATCTGAGAGTGCTGGTCAACAGCAGGCTCAATGTGAGTCAGCAGTGTGCCCTGGCAGCCCAGAGGACAAACCACATCCTGGGGTGCATCAAACACAGCGTAACCAGCCTGTCAAGAGGTAATTATCCCAACTGCTTTGGTGCGGCCTCTCCTTGAGTACTGTGTGCAGTTCTGGGACCCATAATTTAAGAAGGATGTGAAGGTACCCAAATATGTCCAGAGGAAGGGAACAAAGCTGGTGAATAGCCTGAAAGGAATGTCCTATGAGGATCAGCTAAAGACTTTGAGTCCGTTTAGTTTGGAGATAAAGAGGCTGGGAGATGACCTCATTGCTCTCTACAGCTTCCTGAGGAGAGGACATGGAGAGAGAGGTGCTGAGCTCTTCTCCCTGGTATCCAGTGACAGGACACGTGGGAATGGTTCAAAGCTGCAACAGAGGAGGTTCAGACTTGGCATTAGGAAGCATTTCTTTACTGAGAGGGTGGTCAGACACTGGAACAAGCTTTCTAGAGAAGTCATCGATGCCCCAAGCCTGTCAGTGTTTAAGAGGCATTTGGACCATGCCCTTAATAGCATGCTTTAATTTTTGGTCAACCCTGACGTGGTCAGGCAGTTGGACTACATGATTGTTGTAGGTGCCTTCCAACTGGAACTATCCTATCCTATCCTATCCTATCCTATCCTATCCTATCCTATCCTATCCATCATAGTCAATAAAACTATTAGTTGTTAGCTGTGATATAAACATAGTTGTGGTTTAAAACCAGCTTGCCTTTTTAATTTTATTTGTATTTATTTAGCCATGGATTACTGCTGATGCAGTATTAATTATCTTTAATGATAAGATTGTTATGTCTTTTATGTTAAACATAACTAGGTTTTAATGAAGGCATAAGTTAGATTCAAGAAGTTTAGGATGACTGAAACATATATAAAAGGAATCTGTAAGAAATGTTTAGATTTACACATGAGCTTAGGGAAGTCTGTTGTTCAGATTCCTAAAGTGTTTCAGTGTCTTGTATTTAACTCCAGATTTAGATGTATTATGTTTGTGGGTACATATATAAAACATTCAATATGAAATGCCATTTTCTTTGGGAAGCAATTACCTCCTCATTTAGTCATACAATTTAGAATAGATTTACATAAGAAAATAATATAATGTGATATTGTTTTCTGAAATCTCACAATCTCTTTGCACTAATTATCTTCCCCGCACTACTTCCCCCCTCCTGCCTTCAACTGTCTCAGTAACTTTTAAGTTCATTTAATTGACAGGTGTCATGAGTGAAAACATAGAATCTATATTGAATGATCACAAATCCTGGATACTTCACTCGAAGATATACCTTTTTCCATATGCCTGTCTCATTTGTGATTACATAATCAAAAGTTGCCAAAGATTTAATTGCTCAGTGAGAGACACTAACATTCTTGGTGGCTGCATGGATTTATACTCTTTTTTTTTGAATATGCATGACCTGAAAAGGAGCGGGAGAAGAGACATTCGTAATGTCATCTTCTCAAAGGTGAACCAATGTACCGACCAGGAATGATTGCCAATACAAAGCTATGTAACAGATTAGTTTGTGTCAGGAAAGCACTGTAGCTGGGTGGTAAAGACAACGTTACACTGCAAGAGAAGTTTTTGTTTATATCATGAGAAATACAGAATAGCTCAATAGTTTACAGGCATATATTGGCATGGTGGGGGGTTAATTTTTTTTTTTATTTATTTACTGAGGCTTGTTTCTAATTATTGATTCACTTTATCTTGCCATATGTCTTCTTTACCTACCTGTCTGTCCAATTATTTTCTCTATTTTTTTCCTTTGCTTTTTATAATGTAGCTCTAAATATGGAATTATGGTTACATCTATGCTAAATAAGTATGTGTGTGGGTAATTTAAAACCAGGAGCTCGTGTGAATTAAAGAATAATCTCTCTTGGCCATATATTTTAGCTATGTTCATGTATATTCATGCAGATCCTTAAAATCTGATCATATAAAAGCTTCTATCAAAGTGAAACCTCTTTGAGCATCAGGTAAGCACAAGTAAAATGAGAAGATAACGTGACACAGTAACAGTAGGACATAGGATCAGTACCCTGGATGATAATGAAATGAGACCTTGCTCCTCGTTCTGTCTAGTAGCTGTCCGTCTTCTTCACGCAAAGTGTGCAGAGAACAAAAGAAGAGCAGCTCAAAATTCTTTTTTTTCCTTCATAGAAGGACAAATAAAAAGTCAGTGCCTCACAGACATCTCCATGAAGACAGGACAACTTCTGCAAATGTTTTTTTACAATCATTACATTTTGTCTGGGCTTTCTGCTTCAGTTTTAGACACCAGGGTATATTCAAAGAGGAAGAGACATAAACAAATATGCAGGTGGCAGCCTGGTGATGACTATGAGAAAGGCTAACAGAAAGTATCATGGGACTTTCTCTCTGAAAGCTCCAGTTTTTCAGAAGAATCAGAGATTGTGTTTAGACTACAGTAATATCATGACTTTTCAATAAGATGGAATTATTATTTTTATTCATATTTACTTTGTGCGCTCCCTCCTCCTGGTACCACATCAAACATAGTTGCTGAACAACTCCTTATCACCTTTGGTTTAAATAAATCTTTTTTCTTCTCTTGTAAACAAGAAGGCTTTGAGGTGAGTGTGTATGAAACGAATTAGGTTGAGATATCTTAACTGTTCACTTGTGCAATACATCCAGGACAAAACGGCTTAGGACAGCTCTAGAAATGACCATTTGTGCTTGAATATTTGCCTGTATTGTTAGGATAGGACTTGAAAGGCAGTAATAGGATGCCCTGCTTTGCACCAGAACCCTGGGATTATTTTAGACAAATGCTGTCTTCTCAGTACCTCTATCCCATCTCTATAAAAAAAGAATGGAAATATCAATCTGACCCATGTAGGGTTGCACAAAGTCTCAAAGAATCTCTGATCCTAGGATAACAGGAGAGGAAACATGAGTGGTCTTGGAAATGCCCATAAAAGAGAAGGTAGTTATAGTTTCTATATGAGAGCTCCACACTACCTGATGTCAGCAACATTATTTCGATACCTGAAGCAGATGCTGGAGCCCCTAGATGCTCTATCTAGCTAATGGAGAAGAAAGCTGACTCCAAAGGGTAGTTCAGAACATAACATGAGTGAAGCTCACACCCTGAATTGCCAGCAGGAGTTGTTGTTAATTATACATAAACACTATTAAAATAACCTCCTAAGTCGTGGGTGCTTTGCATTATATACCTTAATCTGCTACAAGTTGACAATATATACAATGGGTATAAGCTTAGTCAGGGGAGATTCAGGTTGGATGTTAGGAAGTATTTCTTCTCTGAAAAGGTTGTCAGCCACTGGAATAGGCTGCCCAGGGAGGTGGTTGAGTCCCCATCCCTGGATGTGTTTAAGCATAGGGTGGACGAACTTAGGGATATGGTTTAATGGGGATTAGGGATGGTTGCACTGGATGATCTCTAAGGTCTTTTCCAACCTAGAAAATCTAGGAAATCTATGACATCTACCTCAGTGTTTTCCTACAACACGTCTGCTACGCTAGTCTTCCCTCTTCCCCAAAGACTGCCTTGTATTTGACACCAATAAAAGATTCGTAAGGCTTTGCAAAAAACAGGCACATGTTTAACTACAGAGTTTTCCCCAGCTATTTGGATTGGTCACGAAATTTTGCATTGCTTCAGTGGATAACAAGAAAAATATTTAAACTAACCTAAACAAGATAAATAGGAGGAAAGCACAAGGAACCAGATAAAATGTTTTTAGCACAGGAGCATTTTGGGGCTCCCTGAGTTCTATTATGTATTTTCTGAAGTATGGTATCTGAATTTCTTGCACTTGTTCAGTGCTTTCAGGAGGCTCTTGGTGACACATGAGGGATTTCTGTGTGTAGCTAACATGAACATTGAAGGAAGAATAGAGCCCTTTAGTTCCCTCCTGTCTATATAAATCTTCAGATGTTCTGAGCTGCCTTTTGATACTCTTCAGAAGTGTAGCTGGAGTATGGTTGAGAATTTAGGTGTGATAATCCCATGTTGCTAGTAATATTATAAGTAATATTAAATGTCAAAAGATAACAAAAGAAAGACTGTCTTTTTTTTTTTTTTTTCCAGCCAAAGAAGTAGAAAGTTATTCAAGTTATTCAAAGCAGTAGCATATTTCACAGGTTGCGGTAGAAATCTGACTAACATCAGTGCTTTTCTTTTTCTTTTTTTTTAGATGCAGTCAGACCTAGCTGGTTTGTACTTATTTTATACATATGTCTGGGCAACCAAAGGAAGTAAGTGCTAACCAATCTCGCAACATGTGCCTTGACAGAAAATATTATAGGTCACAGAATCCAAAGCTACTGACCACCCACTGTGTTGCATTTATTATTAGGAAAACTCATAGGAAAGCTGCCACTCTCACCAAGCCTGTGCACAGAGACCCAGTAGTAGCTGTCACTCTTGGAGAAATCGATTTGTATTGAAATTACAGAAAATGCAAATAACAAATAAGTTTCTGGACTGCCAAATAATGGCCTATTTAGGGCACTTTATAAACTGTTCTTACCCACACTGAGTTTGAGTGAAATTCTGTGATGTGACAAATGTTTATGAGCCATGTGGGGCTTTTATCTTTTCTTTTTTTTAAATGAATTCGGTTTTATTTGCAATGGTAGTGGGTGAGAAGGTTGGAACAAGAGTTAATGCCAACCAGCAAGGTATCAGCAAGGCGGCTGAGCAATGATGGCTGGAGTTATGGCTGGGTTGAGCTTTGCACTTTTGGAAGGCATTCAACCTCCTTCTGAATTAAACATGTAGTAAAATGTAGCCAGAGAATAGACAGGAGCTGGGTAAGAGACAAAGCTGATGAAATGAAGATCAGACCTTATTTATGTTATGTCTAGAACTGAGTTCTCAGTTCAGTGTTTTCTTATTTTCTGGTCTACTTTGATATGTAATAAAACCCACATCTTTTCAGAATGTTGCTAAAAGAATCCTGGCATGGCTTCCTGGGAGATGTTTTTTCAGGGCTCTGCAAGCCTTCAATTTGGATACAAATGCAGAAGGCCTGTCAAGTGCTAGGATCTAAAGTGGAACCAAGCATCTCTCTTCCATCAAAAATCTTATTGACCAGAAAATGATTTCAGGCTGACCAAAAATATTTATGAATTCTGTTGGATTTGGAAAACTGTTTTGGATAAACAAAAAACTAAAAAAAAGGAAGATTTCTCTTCAGAAAAATCTGCTTTGTTTCCGTCTCTTCAAAATAAAATATTTTAGTATTGCCAAATGGCAGATTTGAAAATTGCCTTTAGAATCAGATTTTTAGGAAGAGTTTTATAAAACCTCACAAAAACCAAAATGTTTTGGTTGACCCACAGTGATTATTCTTTCTTCCATTCTCTGGTCTATTGAGCAAATTAACAATGTTTGTTTCAAGGAGATCTGATTTTCTTTTTTCTTTTTTTTTTTCAACTTTTCAGTTTTGAGTAGTGTTAAATCAACTTAGATATATGTAGCTCTGCACTAAAGTATCTCATAAACACTTCCTGTGCTCAGTGTTTTATAATGGCTTTCCTGTTTTAGTGCTGGCACTGCTGACCCCTTGCAGCTTGCAGTAACGGGGTTAATTTTTTAGTTCAGGGCAAGAGGGAATTGTGTGACATGGCTCAAGCTGTAATCACACCTACTGATGAGGCTTCCAGGTCTGCAGCATCACATTTCTCTAGGGCTGACTACATGTAAGCTGCAAATATCTAGAGCACAAATATACTGTTACTATTAAGACCCTAACCCAAACCCCAAAGCAGTGCACTTTTCTTCACTAACGCACCACTTTTTGCTATTTGACTGCAATATTCTCTAGGCGCTTCTCTCTTGTTTTCAACTGCTGTATCTCATCACCTCGAGTGGTTGCAGAGATTCATTCTTCCATTTCAGACAAAGGCCTGGTCTTGTCAACAAAGTTGGTACGTGCTTTTAGGGCTAATGAAGCATAATGACCACTGTTGGCTTTGCTTGCTGAGCATGTGGGTGTCAGGACTGTGGAAACAGGCTGGCTAGCAAGTGTTTTGGGACCAGGAGTGACAGGGATGCTGGTGAAGTATTCACGCTTGGGGCTGCTGTCAGGAGCTGATCAGAGCTGCCCAGGGACTGGAAGGGCAAAAACGGGATCAAAGTAATGAATCAATACAGCAGCAATATAAATCATTCCAGAATCTGACTGCCTAGCCCACCTGAGCCAGAGAAACTCTTACTTTGTGTTTGACTATATCTCTTTATCATACTGGGAGGGGTTTGAACTTCTTGGTCGCCTTACATGAATCTCCCTTATAAATTATTAGACTAGCTGGTAAATCCTTGCAGGGAAACTGAGGCACAGTAACTGAGCATTGTGTCCTGCTAATAGAGGTTACCTTGCAAGTAGCAAAATGTTGTACTTTTACATGGTTGAGCTGGTATCAATCATGGGTTCCTTTTTGCTAGAGGCTTCCAACAACGCAACAAATATGTTTAATCCAGCATACGCACTATCCGTTCACTTGATAGGGACTAAACTCTTTGTACATCTATCTCTCAAACCACAATGATCTAAATATAATAGATGTTCAACACTTATCTTCCTTATGTAAGAAGAGCATTTCAAAACACCACTATCTATAGTGGTGAGACAGGACATAACAGACTTTACTGAGATATAAGGCCGAATTTCTGAATTGTATCACTGGGGTCTTAGTGCCAACGTCATTAGGAATTTGCCTGTTCCCTCACACCGAAGGGAGCTGAAGCACAAAGGTGCAGTACTTTGTGTTAAATTTAAATGTGTGATTAACATGCCAAACAATAAGAACAATAAAAACTTTATTTGAGTCCATACAAGAACGGATAGGAATCCTAAATTCTGTAGTTATATTCCAGATGCCACTTGATCCGTCCAACTGAACTCCTCTGTAAGACTCTTCCCTGAGTTCATGAGATTCCACCTTTTCTGACTCCTTCCTCTCCTCGTGCTGCATATCAGGGAGGTCATGGTTGCAGCAAATTCTGCTGTAATGCAGGGATGCTGAGAGACCTCCTGGCCTGGGAATACTGTTGAGAGGAAGCTCTGTGCTACCATCGATAGATTTCTGTATGTGGAAAGTCTTCTGATATAGAGCTAGCGTAGGTGTCTTTGCACTGTGTTGACCACTGCTAGGCACAACTGTGAACTGGGGATCAAGGTTTAGTACTCCCACCACATTGCTCGACACTACTGAATCTGAGTGCCTGAACATATTTACCCCTTTTGATATAGTCACAACTGTGAGCAGGATGTCTCTTGAGAATATAAAATACACAGTGATAGTAACTCAAAAAAGATGGCTTATGCTATAACCCTCCCCTCAATTAATGGTGCACATCTCATATAATGAATCTCCTTTTCTGCTTTTCTCTGCAACTAAGCTATGAATACCTTGAATTTCTAGAAGAAAATCCCTGGTCAACCCTGCAGTGTCTTTTGTTTACTAAGAAAATCTTTCTTTATCCTTTAAGCTATCAAGTTCCAGCTGTTCCCAGAGTTCACTGTTGTGTCAGGAAGGAATTACTTTAACACTTCCACAAAGAAATATTTGCTCATACAGACTGTTTAGTTTTGACTGTCGTTCAAGGGACATTGCCTCTCTGCTGCCACTGGCTGTTTCTCTGCCTCTTAAGCGGTCCACTTTGCTGCCCACCATGAGCCATCCTCTCCCAGCCAACGTGATTGTGCATGATTTTCACATTCAGTACCCTGACTGACGGAGTTAGATCATACCCTCGTGACCCGTATAAAATCTGTTATCAATTTTCTCTTGCTATGAAATATAAATTATTAACAGACCTTAAGCCTCTGTTACACTAACTATTCAAAGTTATGGTTTTTTTTCTTTAAACAGTAGAGGCAAAGACGTTACAGCAATTATTTTTATTCTGCAACATAAGTAGATTAGATTTATCACTGTTGGTTCAGGTCCCGCAGTAAAGTAGGTTTATTTATTGTTAGCTTGGGTTGACAAAGGGAAGGAGGTGTCCAAAATCCTTCCACATACATCTGTTAGATTTGAACATGGGAGCTCTGGTGCTTGCTTTCAGTCGTTTGCCTGCTTCATTGCTCTCAGCCTGGAGAGTCACAACAGCGCTAGTGGGAGAGTACAACTGCTCCTCACAGAGAGAAACATGTCGGGCAAGCGCACAACTGAATATGTAGTTGTGTCCCAACATAAAATTGAATGTGGGTATAGATGCTACAGAGACACTTGCCAAAGCCTTTTTTTTTACGGAGATCTGCAAATATGTGTGTCCTGTTCCTCCTAAGAATTAACAAATGTGTTAGGCTCTTCAACAGTTTAACCAAAACGTACTTTTCTACTTTTAGGATGATGGGTTGGGCTTGGGTGTCTGCTGCCACGAGAATAGGAGAGGTGGGGGTACAGGACTAAGCAGGGATGCTGGGGGAAGACACTGCAGAATCAGACTTGCTGTCCCTGCTGCTGGCAAACAACTCAGGGTAATACTTGCTGTAGTTTCTGTTCCTTCTTCTCCCCCTTGTAGCAAGTACCCTGACCTCTCCTCAGGAGCATCAGTCTGGCTGCCCAGGGATCGGGCTGGGGCTGCAGAGGGAGGAGAGCCCTGGGCTGCCCTGCTGCCCCAGCAGCTCCCCATGCCTTGAGCTACTAGATGGTGAATTATTCAGCTAGCTTCAGAGGGTTCCAATGAGGGATCGCAGCTTCAGAAAGGCTGAGGAGATAGCAACTGGCAGCAGTCAGACATGCTGTTTCTACCTCTGTGCTACAGTAGGCTCTCCTGACAGAGATCAGCATGAGCCGGCAATGTGCGCTGGCAGCCCAGAAAGCCAACCGTATCCTGGGCTGCATCGAAAGAAGCGTGGCCAGCAGGTCAGGGTAGGTGATTCTGCCCCTCTACTCTGCTCTTGTGAGACCCTACCTGGAGTACTGCATTCAGCAATGGAGTCCGCAACACAAGAAGGACATGGAGCTGTTGGAGTGAGTCCAGAGGAGGGCCACAAAGATAATCCAAGGGCTGGAACACCTCTGCTATGAAGACAGGCTGAGAGAGTGGGGGCTGTTCAGCCAGGAGAAGAGAAGGCTCCGCGGTGATCTTATTGCAGCCTTCCAGTACCTAAGGGGGGCCTACAGGAAAGCTGGAGAGGGACTTTTTACAAGGATGTGTAGTGATAGGACAAGGGGTAATGACTTTAAACTGAAAGAGGGCAGATTTAGATTAGATATAAGGAAGAAATTTTTCACTCAGAGGGTGGTGAGGCAGTGGAACGGGTTGCCCAGAGAAGTTGTAGATGCCCCATCCCTGGAAGTGTTCAAGGCCAGGTTGGATGAGGCTTTGGGCAACCTGGTGTAGTGGAGGGTTTCCCTGCCCATGGCAGGGGGCTTGGAACTAGATGATCTTTGAGGTCCCTTCCAACTCTAACCATTCTATGATTCTACGATTCTATCCCACACGCGATGCAGGTCTCAGTGACTCTTAGCGGCACGGATCCTGAAGGAGCTGAGTGGATGAACTAAAATCGGGTGTCTGCATTTTAGTTTGTCAATCAAGCACTTTTTTTTTGCAAAAGAAACAGGCTTTTCTCTGGAAGCCAGACAAAAAGCCTGTTTGAATAGTGCATTTATATTGTATTTAATTAGTTAGCCTTAGCAGTCTCATAGGATATGTTTTTAATTTCCTGCCCAAAATGTCTGTGTGTTGTTGTGGCATGTTTTTAAGCAGCAAATATTTTCACAGAAGATTCATTGGTGCTTCTGCAATGAGCACACCTCTGATTTGAAAAGTACCTTGAGATCCTCCATGCTCCTCGTGGGAAATATTGTGTCTGACTTGTATTTCTCTAAGGTTGGTGGATTCATTAAAAATTCTGGGAAGTTCTACGTAATGATTTTGTAGCAATGACTGCTGATTTTCATAACTTTTCAATATGTCAGTTAATTCTTGCCTCATGACAGGTCAGTTCTTTCACAACAGAGTTCTCCATCATTGGTTTGACATCCAAGCATCGACAGTCTGCTATTTAAAGCAAACAGTGTCTAAGACACCATACATAATTATTTTTGAAGTCAAACGGTCATTTGTGTGCAATCAAGAGATCTCACAATTTTTGCCTATTATAGGCACAAGAAATAATTACCAGGAAAAAATTTCCAAGTTTTTGTATAATGTTGTGTACTTAATTTTTTGTAACCAGAAAAAAAACCCACAAAAACCAAAGCTCTAGTCATCAGGCTAATATCAGTTAACGAACAATCCACTTTCAACTATGGACTATAATTCATGGATCAACAGGAACATAATGTGATGGTGAATAATTGAAAAGCGTTGTGTATGATCTGCTGGCTGTATTTAACACTAAAGCTTAAATTTTTAAATTTAAAAGAAGAGCTTAACATTTTATAACTATTTTCTATGGACAAGGATTTGTCCTTTCTGTATGAAGTACTTTAATCTTAAGTGGAGCAAACCCTTTACAAACCAGCTAGGGTAACCTGCAATTTTACTGGGTTTACACTGATGCACATCCAAATTGAAACCTGGATATGAAAGAGACTCTGATGGAGCTCAGAACAGAGTCCTGGACTTCTCATTCTCCATAGACAACATAAAATACTGGAATACAGTCAATTTTGCTGCCTTTAGTATGCATTCCACGTCCACAGGCTGGCATGGCATCTCTGATGCAAAAGCTTAAATCTTCCAAGCAAATATTTATGTAAGAAACATTAGCAATTTAACTGTGATACTGAGAGGAATAGTAGTTTGGATTTCTGTTTTCTTACAAAAAGACCAAGGACCAAACTCTTACCACATGAAATAAAAACTCACTTTCTTCTTTGGATTTATGCTGTTGTCTGGGAAGAACTCATAGAGAGATTTGGCCTGTTTTCTAAATCATGAGCTTCTTTGAGGTTTACACGTTGCTCCTATTCCACCCTCCTCTCAGCTAAGTGGAGACTTGATTTCCATGATGCCTTTCATCTTCCTGAACAAATAGCAGTCTCTTCTGTTGTCCTCTGTAGTTTTCCCACCTGATTTCTTTCTGTTTTGAGCAGTTGAGAAAACTAGATATGCCATTTCTGATTCAGCAGGGGTCTCATTTGGACTGCGTTCATCCATTTCCCTTGGTTGTTTCATAAACAAAAACTTCCTTTGGCCTATCTTCATTTCTGGCTATCTGCATTAAAAACTTTCATTCTTCTTTCATTTACAATAGCACATGCTTGTTATCCTTCACAGGACAATATTGTCTCTTAATCTGAAAGAGCTCATATGCTTCGTATCTGCAGTAGTTTCAGACTTTCCACAATGCCTGGAGACATCTTCAATGCAAACTTTGTAGCTGGCTGTAGCTGTATCCCTTTGCTGTGCTGCTCTTTAAGTTCCCGTTGTCTGCTGGGACACACAGAGGCCTGTTTCTGCTGTCACCCTGTTTTCACATCCTTCTTTCTGTGGCTTCGCAGGAAGAATTCCATTTATTCTGCTGGAAGAGAAGAGTCATGGCCACAATGGAGATTGAAAAGGTTGCTCTTTCAGCCCCAAACTCCACACAGACCCAGGAGAAAATTATTTGGTTTATGCCTATGCCAAACAAATACCGCGCTTGAAGATGCAACTAATGAAACATGGTGTCCAAGCGCATAAGGGCTTTCAGAGGTGGATGTTGGCTAGCACTGGAGGCTGGCCAGCCTTGGCTGCAGGTTTGCTTCTGACAGTGTTTCATTCTTCATGCACCACGTGCTCTGCACTGAAGCTGAATGTACTAGAAGGAACAGCACTAGTGCAAACACAGTGAAACTGAGACTTCGCATTAGTTTAGCCTCTCTTAACTAAGCCTAACCTCCAGAATCACAAACCAAATGTATTGGAAAACTAAGAGACTAGTTGCTCCATTTGTGATACTCGCTTTGGCCCGTGGGTTCTGCTCTCTCCTCCACTCGCTGAACACTGCCAGGATTTAGAAGGTAAACTCCCCAGGAGAGAGTATCCAGGTGTCCAGAATAGTGGCAAGAGGAGAAGAAAAGGTTCCTAATCCCATCTGTTCCTTTGACACCACCAAACAACTATGTAATAATAGTTTTTATGTCACTCCTTGGCCATTAAAGACTAAAACTTTTTGAGATAAATGTTATCCTGAGATTAAATGCAATCATAGAATCATAGAATCATAGAACAGTTTGGATTGGAAAGGAACTTAAAGATCACCTAGTTCCAAACCGCCTGCCACAGACAGGGACACCTTCCACTAGATCAGGTTGCTTAAAGCTTCATCCAACCTGGCCTTGAACACCTCCAATAGAAAAAGAATCCATTGTTTTCTGTTTCAAGATCTTATTGTTGTCAAAATGATTGCAAATTTGATTTCTCTGTTGGCTTCTTGGGATTGTTAATAGAATAAAATTTTAATAGTATAACTTCTTTCACCTTTTAGGGGTCCCAAAAACTCTACAGACAACATACAGGAATTGCTTCACTTTGTGCAGAGTTGCAATCATCTCCAGACTGAAATACAGCAATGATTTAGCATTGCTATATAAATTGGTATAGAGAACATTATGAGAAATGTCATTTGTAGTAGAACTGCAAGGGGGACTTTGGTCTGCAGGATGTAAATTTCCAGTTGGAGTCTGATGAGGATAGCTGAGCACAGTCTCTTAAAACAGCAGTGTGGGACTGTCAGTGTTCGTGATCTCATTGTGTCTTGTCCAGCAGCAATGTCCTCCAGCGTCGTGCTGCCGTGCCTGCTCCACTCTGACTCAGAAAGCAGAATGTCACCCACTGAGTCACCAATGTCCTCTGTCATCTTGGGTTTCACTGGAAATTTTTAAGGCGTGCGGAGAGACCAGAGTCCATCCCGATTGCTTTGTGAATGAGCCTAACGCAAGATTGACTAGGCAGAAGCAGGACTGGATTGCGTCTGTGAGGCTCTCCTTCCAAAACAAACCTCTGCAGCTGGAGCCAGTCTCCTCTCACCCTCCAGCTACCTTTTCTCTCAAGGATCTGTTTTGTCTGACCTGCACCGCCTGCTTTAATCCAGGCAGCGTGGAACACTTTGCTGCTCAGCAACTCGCTGAAGGCTGTGATCCACTGTCATTATTTCATTTCAGTGCCTCATCAGCTCCTGATGTGCTGGTTGATACATTAGTAATGTTTTTCGCATGCATTTTTCACTCCCAGGTGTCATGCAAATGTTGCGGGGACTGCAGCTGGTTTGCAAACTGGGCGTCAGGGCTGAGGCTAGACTTCCCAAGCGGAGACGACTGCGAAGCGGGATTTAATCAGTCACAGACTGCCACCATGGCTATTAGGTCAGATATCAAAAAGGTCAGTACTTTTGAGGCCGCAGCTGTGGCCAAATGGCAGGTCAGGGAATATGTGCAGTGAAGGATCCTAGGGAACTCAGGGACTTGTCTATATTGGCTACTTCAACCCAAGGCCACTATTGATTGCTAATGTAAATTCATTTGTATTATAGCTTTGCACAGGAAGTGTTATTTTTTAAAATACTAAACTCCAGTCATTTGGCCTAAAATCTCTCTCACTGTCAATGAATGCTAGATTCAGTGGATAATTACGCTAATTTATTTTCAATAAATTTCAAATTAAAATGATATACTGTGGAGAGACCTGATTGAAAATCTTGCTGTTCTGTTCCTCATTTGAAAACTTGTTTGCAATTAGTCAAGCTGTCAGATACCCAGGGAATGTGTTTATTTATTTTTACTGAAGAGGGGTGGGGGGGAAAGCTATTTCTGTAACTATGTGGGAAAGCCTCTGGTAATCCTTTTTGTGCAGGCAAGATTTCAGAATATAGGGATCATAGTTTGCCATGAGATACCTCTTATATTTTGCTTTCCTATGTTCCTTTCCAGTGGTACTAGCGTCAATCACAGGTTATTTAGTAGGTGCAAGTCCTAAAAAAAAAAAAAAGATGCCTGAAATTAGACGTAAGGTGTAATCTTTAAATCCTTCCCTCCTTCCTTCCCTCCCTCCAAGCCATGAGCGTGGATTTTACTTCACCTTCACCTCTCAGGGCTCTGAGCTCCGGCTGACATGGGGCAGGGGCTTTGTGTTGTACCACTGCCAGGGCAGCAGTGCAAGGTGCCGTGCTGCTCTCCTCGCCTCATAGCCTATTGGCCAGAAAGTTAGAAACCGAATTCACCTTTTTTTTTTTTTCCCAGGAAAGTGCTCCATCTGCCTGGTGGGTGTTTCCTCCAGAAAGCAAGCGATCTTCCTGCTCATTAGGGCTGCACTGGAGACAACAACTGGAGAGGCAACGTTGCAAGGGTGAGCAAGACTTCTCCACCTCGTTGGCAAGAATCTCACTTGGCAGGCAGAAAGGGTCGTGCTGCCTTTCATTGCCTGTTGATACATAACTTTTTTCATGCAAAAACACAAGCATAGTTCTGGGAAGGGCACGGCATTTCCTCTCTCCCACCAGTGACTTAACCACAGAGGTACTGAACTGTTTTTCTCTCCCCCCTCCCCTTCCTTTTAACCTAATTGTTTTTTTTTTTTCCTTTTTTCACTCTATTCCTCCTCACACAATATCTTTGCACCTGGTCTTGCTGAGGGTTCACTTTATAGAAAGCTTTTGCACAGCAGTTTTGAGTAAAATTTAAGCTAGAATTTTTCAAAAGCGGAAAAAGCAGAGGTCTGTTTTAGGCCAGAGTCAGATAAACACTGCCTGTGTTGGTTGAAATATTAATTCCCTGTGCTATCTGCTGCTGCCCCTAAAAGTCAGAAAAGACAGTGTATAGTTTGAGGCAGTTTCCAACTCATTTGAAACCAGTAGGGTTAACTCAGACCAGCAATGTGAACTGTTCAAGCATGTAGAACCCTCCTTGGGTCAGGGCTGCCTTATGGACCACCAGATCCTGTATGCAATTATGATAAGGGATGTCACTTGGTACAAGAAGCTTCTGTTCTGGAAATGAGATGAAAACATATAAATAAACCAACTTATAAATGAAAAGAAGAGAGAGAGAAGATGGACTGACGAGCTAGAGAATTCTTATATGCAACAATCTAGGAAGCAGCAAAGAGTAGAAGTCATGGGCTTTCACTGTTCTGGTGACATTAATGAGAAAATGCTGAGATAGCAATTTAAATTATTTTAAATTTGTGGCAATGTGGCAGACATTATCTAATACCTAAGAAGTGGGCTATGTAAGCTTGCTTAGTCTTAGTGCTAGAAATGATTTTTTCCTGCTTCATACCAACAGAAAAGCAACTATAGATATATTCCCTGCAAAATCACCCCTCTGAAGGCAAGATATCTTTCTGAATTGCAGAATGAGCTCCTTAAAGTAAATGGGCCATTAGTGATTGAATTCAATCATCCAAGCGATAGCTCTAGCTGGCATCGGGCCGAGAGCAGAATGACAGATTCTACTCAGCGTCGTGGGCAGTCATCAAGAGCTCTCCAGAGACAGAGTAAAAAGAGGAAGGTACTTGCTGGGTCAATCTGAGGGATGGCTGCATCACGCATAGGTACGTGCTAGACAGCTTGGATGCTAACGGGTGTGAAGCAGCAGCAAGCGTGCTGGCTTTCCTGCACGCCACGGCGGCCGCATGGGACCTGTACACAAACTGACAGCAGCGAGGAGGGAAAGCTGCAGTCTCCCATGTTATTGCATTTTTGCTGTGGTCTCAGCCCTCTTGGAGCCAGTCAGTCACCTCTGCATGGGAAGTGACTGCACCGCTGATGCTGGGATCACGGTGACCTGAGCTCTTCCCTCACATCCTTGGTGCTCGGTCAATGTGTGCCTACAGCATCGCCTACAGCAGACCCACCCCTCTGCCCCGTGACCTTTCTCTTGAAGACAACTGCCCTCTTATTTCCATCGATTTGTTTGTCTGCACAGTCTTGATTCATTGACACAGGTGAAAAAAAACAAACCCACCTTTTCATAGTATGGTTATTTCGGTTTTAAGCCAGACTTCCTCACTTATCTCACTTATCAGCCAGTGCAGGCAGGCAGGACTGGAAGGACAGGAGGTACTGAGCGAGCAGCAGCAACCAAGGGGATCCATGGGGAAACAAAGCAGCTTCAGGCAGTGCCCTCCTACCTCCAGGTTATTTCATCGGCCCCAGATTAGCAGCAGACAGATTGTTTCATCTGCCTGGAGACACGGATTGATGTGCCTTTGGGGGAATGTGCTGCAGGAGGGGAGAAGTCCAAGATTACTTACCTCTTGGACTGTTTCTGTGATAACGTGCTGCAGAATCAGGGCGGTGGCTGATTAAAAAACATAATTCAAGAGATCTGCTGGATGTCTGCAAAAATTCACATATTTATCCGTGTCTGAAGAGGGGCAGCTAACTTTACAAGGAGAGCATCAAAACAAAACTGCTAGGAACCAAATCCACCTGCTACCTACATGGCAGACATACAGACACACACAGACACTTGTTCTGCCTAAAGGGTAAACATGAGGCTCTCGTCTGTCGAAGGTGGGAATCTTAAAAGTGGTAACTTAGTGGAGGAGGTGCTGGGAAACCGACATGTAACTAGTGCTGGCGGCATCCTAAATTCACAATTTATAGCTATGATGCTAACACTGACATAGGTGGGCTATAAACATATTCAGAGCCTAGCTTATTGTGTTGGTAACAGTTTCGTACTACCTGTTTTCTTCAATTGGAATGCACAAACCAGCTGGCCTTCCCAGTCCACTCCCATGTCTTTTCTAATTGGACAGGGAAGTGGTGCAATTAATTAAAAAATATGATTTTATGTAAAACATTCTTTTATCTTTGTTGCTTAACAAGGTCCATTTAAATCACCATAGGCATTTGTGTCCAATAGATTTGCATAGAAAGCTCATGCGGAAGCGGGATTTGAAGACTCCAGAGACGACTCAATATGAGTTAGCTGCAGGAATCTCGTTTATTGCGCAGTTCTTATTGCTTGTATAGACAACTTTTGTCAGTCATCCTGAGACCACACCTTTTCTACACCATTATTGGATGATGCATATGCTTGTCGTGTTTAACAGACTATTTCAAAAAACACCCGCCTAGCGAAGCTCTGCCCTAAGCAAACACTACTCACTTATCATACAGCATAGTTTTCTTATCCTTTACTTCAAGGGCATTCGGCCCTGGAGGCCTAACTTCCCAGCTCCCGTCTTTATTCACACAGGGTTTTCTTCGTGCAGTCTCTTCAAAGATCCACACTCCAACAAGCTCATGTAGGAAAAAGAATGAGCTGACCATAAAAAGCTACCATTTCACCTCAAAACCCTTCAGGTTTTCTTTGCAGGCAACAAGTTGCCCTGTGTGGGCAATAACTGCTCCACAGAGGTAACTCTGCATTGTCATCCATAGGCAACGTCTCTTTGTAAGTGTGATTCTAGGACAACCTGTTGCAATAAAGACTGGCTTGGCCTCCACATCTTTGATTAGAAGGAACTTGAAGGATTGAGTTGGATCAATAGAGTCAGTTTTAATTAGGATGTAATAGTGAGTGTCAAAAGCTGCCAGACTCTGGCTCAAGCAGAATAAGAAAGGATCAGGAGCCAACCTCAAAGGTAAGCGAAACCGCAAGTCTATAGAAGACAAGGATTTTGAGGGAAGTGAGATAATCACTGATAAGGTTTAGGAAAAGCCAAACAGCAGGAAAGTAGGTAGCACACAAACCGGGAACATGGCACAAAAATGACAATAAGAATTTTTCCCAAGTTATTCTGTAGATGCTGAGTATATTATCCGTGCAATCAGTTGCACCTCAACCTGGATCCTTTTCTTGGTGTAGAGTGACTGCCTTCAGGTTATATTCATCTAAGAAGACAGAAACATTAGATGGTGCCAAAACATGAACTGAATTTTGATAAGCGTTTGCTTTTAAAAGGTTATACAGAATTTGATTGCAATCAGCAACTCAGGATATGCTAGCCATTTTCAGACACCTTCCATATGTTTTGGTATTTGACTGTAGCTACATGCACAGTCAAAATTTCAGTAGGTAATTTTGATGTGCTTACACAACTTTTCAGACCCTGATTTCAGCCTATCTCCTTGATTAAAGCCCATGTATTTCACTATTCATTAACTCACTTCTACAGTAATGCTAAAACTTTGCCTTTTGACATATTTCTCTGGCTATCATGTGGCTTTTCTGATAGAAAATTCGTCCAACCCTTTGTAAAATATATGTTGAAATATTAACTCATGTTTCATTTTGTCATGTTGAATCAGAATCTGTCACATGTGGACTTGGAATACTATTTCTTTTAACAAATAGTTTCATTTCTTTTAATGATAAAGCTATTATTCTACATGGCAGCATTGGGACATTATTTACTTAATATTCTATATCCCTTAAAATTCTGTCAGAAAAAAAATACACCTTTATTTGCTATTATAACTAAGTGTTTGAAAACTAGATCAGAGTTTGGGTGCTTACCTCTGATAAGAAAATAAATAGGTGATTATTATAATTAAGCAAAAGGCAAATGCCTTCAAAGGGTTGGGAATTTTGTTATCTTACTTTACAAAACGTTAAGAGAAATCAAGCAGCTCAATGGGCTCTCAGCCAAATGGTTATCATATTATAACCACATGGGTCAAATTGTTTGCCTAATCACTTTATATTCAAACATACACACACAGAATAAAAATTTTCCAGTTGAGAGGAAAATGTAATATCTCAAATGTCTCAGAATAGTCTATATAGTCTATATTTATCCCTTTCACTGTAGCGGGTGTTTCATGATATATTGTGATATTTGATTGTGGACATGTATCTTTTCACAGCTGCAGATGTGCTGCCTTGAAGTTCTTGCCCTTTAGCTTTTTCTCAAGCACTTATCACTGCCACTCTTTTGGAGACGGCAACTTCAAGTCTACTGGTAGAGCTACTTGTGAAACTCTACCCATTTCAGTTAAGATAGCTAGGTTAACAAAGACCTAATATTTAAACTGAGACAAGCCTAATGATTAGCCTGAAGGAAAGAAGCAAGGCAATCATATTGCAAATATCCATCTGTCTGTGTCTTGCCAAAAATTTCTGTATTCCTCAACCAGACCTGACAGAGAGCCTGAAGAGTCAAGCTTTGTGAAATTTTGTGGCTAGATATTAATTAATTTATACTCTCCCCTTTTTCTCTGCTGATTTGTAAGAAAAAGAAATGTTTAATATTATGTTTAAGTGAAACAGGAAGAACCTCTTAGGAACACTTTTTCACATTTAAGGCATGGGGGGGGAAGGTAGTGAGCCAAGTAATGGAAGAACAGCAAATGGAAAAGGCTCATCATAAACTTAATTCAGTCAGCTCATTCTCTGGTGTCAACAATGAGCCAGAGACAGCAGTAACAGGTATAAGAACAAAGTTATCTCAGGAACCTCAGAATCCGAGTAACAGGAGGGGGATAAGGGGAATTATCAACCATTCTTGCAAAAAATGATAGGTTTTCTTCTAAGAAAAAAATAAATATAGTAAGGGAAAAGTCAATAGAAGGAAAAGTAGCATCAGCACAAATGCTTGAAGCAAGAGCTATATCCAGGAAGTTAACAATGTGCAATGCCTGATATTGTCTGCTTAAACTTTACAGAGAGGCTGCAGAAGCCTGCCTATGGGAGCTCACCACTGCGCAAGGCCCTGGGGTTCTTTCCAGCAATAATATGTTCCGAGTTTTTCCTCTAATTTTTCAAACAATAAGCATAGAGTGCAAAAGGCAGCAAACAGCTGTTGTAGCATGGCAGATGATATTTATGGGTTTTTGATTCTGAACGATAATGGCAAAGGGCTAAATCCTGCCCTTTTTTACATCAGTGTCTAGATCCCATCAGAGTCATCTCGGCACTATGAATAAAACTTAATTCTCCTCTTCCAAGTTAGCAAAATGTGTTTTGTGGTGTTAGCAAAAGGGACCAGAGGCCAGCAGTGTTTAGAAGAATAAGGGAAGTGGAAGCTGGGAAACCACAGGTCAGGGACTGGCTGAATTTCATAGGGGGAGGTAAGAAGGAGGAATTGAAGTTTGGAGTCTTTATCCTCTCTTACTCCCTCCTTGCTGCACACACACACTTTCAAGATTCACAGATCTGCAGCATACCCTACACTGCATCTGCTTATAGCCGTACTTAATTCTGTCTCTTGGAAAAACCTTCGTGTGCCATCTACCCTGCCTCCATTCTCACTGACCAGCTGCCTCCAGTTCTCACCAATGTCTGGAAAAGTGACAGACCTAGGTTCACTCAAGCTGTAGAACAGAAAAAGGGTGGGCTGCACTTGACAAACCTGGCTGAGCAATTGCTACTCCTGCAGAATTTCCTTGAAGGGTGATGAGTGTGACTTCCCACACTCCACCTGTAAGGGCAGCAGCAGCAGCCAGTCTAAGTTTGGGACTGGTCATTCAGGAGACTGATGGTGAAGGCAAAATAGAGCTTGCTGAAGTAAATAGGGAATGGGATCACAAAGATGAAACGATGTTTTTTCTTGTGCTTTTAAGTCAAGAATGTAGATTCATTTCTTAGATTAATATGTAGGCTGTTCATCCTCGTCACATATCCCTGAAGGGAGGAATGGTGGCACAGTCCACATGGATGCTTGGAAATCTCAGTGAGACTTTAGGATATGGAGTATGAGAAGAGACAGGCAGCTAGACCATTATTGCCAGCTTCCAGGAGAGCGATGCAGACCAAAGATCCGCACCTACAAGTATGCTTATATGGTCCCAGCCAGAAGCAGTGCCTTGGCTTTGGAAATGTAAAGGGGGCAAGCAAATCAAATTAGGACCAACAGTAACCTCAGTACTATTTGAACTGGGGAAACCTAGCACTAACAAAATGGGTGATGCACAAGACATCTAGTGTTCTGTGACAGGCCACTTAAATCATTACTTATGTACGCTTTTAGGTTAGTTCCTTGCAATTTTAATTATTATATCATTATGCATAACTGTAATTTTGATGTTGCATTAAGTGTTTTGTATAATGTTATATTGTTATTGCAATGTGCATATGCTTTATAAAGATTTACACATTCATCAAGATCTCACACATGCGAGAGGTCAGATGGGAGGCATGGGCTGTTTATGCATGCATTTCCTCTTCTTGATAGTTTCCCTGTGCTTATGGTTCTTGCAGTACCATTATTGCCTCCACCAGCAAGGCCAGGTTTCACCCTCCTGTTGTTTCTTCTCTATTGCCAGGCTCAACAGCTCCTGCCTTGGCTACAAATCCTGGCCTCGTTCAGTGCCTGACCCACACTCCTCCATTAATAAGCTTTGTTTAAATAATTTCATTCTTTCAGAATTATTTTGAATTTATAATTAGTAGGAAGACATTGATAACAGAACAGCTCAGGTCCTTGGCAAGAACAGGTAGAAAACAGATGTTTCAACTGAGAACCATTTTTTGTCACTTACACCTTCCTTTTTTAATTAGAAGTTTTGCAGGAATAAAAGCAACTAATCTTGGAGTATTAGACAGTTTGTTTCAAGAGATTATTGAAATTTTCTCTGCTTTTCCTTTTGTCTGAGCTAAGAATTTTGATAGCCAAGGTTATATCAAAACATAGCTGTCTTAAGTACTAGTGTATGCCTGTAATGCCATGATTGCCTGTAAGACCCCCCACATTTTTGTCTTATTTGTCTGACAAATCTATCTCCTAACGCAGGAAACAGAAAATTATGCGAAATCTTAACCGTCACTTAAATCTAAATTTCTCATTTTTGTGGTTACTAACGGGAACAGAATGTTATGTTGTTTGAACAAATCCCTAGAGACTGAGATAAAATACTTCCAAAAGGATATGAATTGTTCCTATTAATCTCAATATCTTACTGATATAAAGTAAATTGGGTACTGCTGTTTAGCCTTTCTTACATAAGAACAAAGTTTAAAAGTGTCTATCAACTGAATTGATAGACATAAAATGGAAAATGAACAAACGAAGGTCACTACCTGTGGAACTCGCCTACACATGGCTTCAGCATACAAGAGGAGAGTAAAGAGCAAAAGAGGATTAAAAAGTGAGGTACACTTATACAAAAATAAAGAGGAAACTCACCACTGACACAAACTTAAGACAGAAAAAGTATCATGTAATTATCCAGTAGAAAGACTTTGCATTTGTTTTTCAAGTTGTTCTGATTCTTGAAGTATTAGTTAGGACAAATACAAGTTCCATAGATGACAACACCTGTACATGAAAATTCAAACTGTATTTTTAAAGAGTAAAAGGTCTAAAGGAAATGGAGATTAACCTATCCCAGAAATTCTGATGACAGCCTCTAACTACTAAAATTGCTCAACTGAAGGATGAACGAGTATCTTCACAGAACCAAAGAAGCTCCTCTGTCCTTAAGATGGAATTTGCTTTGCAAGCTTGACTACATAATGGTTGTCCAGAATGATTTCTGACTTTTAACATTTGTCAAAAATTTTTGGGGAAAAGTTTGTTGTCTTCATCAGCAAGAGAAAATCATATCAACTTTTGCAATACTGTAAAGTTATAAAATTTTCATGGAAACTAATGTGAAAACTTTCCATGTTAAAAAAGGGATCTTCTTAATCTGCATAAATTATTCATTCAAACTTAATGAAATAACAAACTTGTCAAGTCAATGACGTCTTCCTACAATGGGGAACTCAAGATTTGAATCCAGAATCTCTGTTTGGCACTGCTACTTAGGTAACAATCTATTAAATAAAACTTATAAAAAATAGCCAACTACATAGTGAAGTAATTTATTGAAATATTCTCCCTCCTCCCACCCTTGAAGGGCTACACTCACAAATAAGTCTTTTTAGATGATGTACCTATTTGCGTCACATAAAAACATTTAACAAGGTGAATTAAAACAGTCCTGAGACTACAGGAAGCCTGTGATATCTCTGGCTTTCCAGAGAACATGGAAGTTATAACCCTTTGTCCTTTACCTCTAGCCTTTTGATTGATATTTCATTAATGCAATAGGACTTGTATAGCAGTGTATTTTGTGTTACAAGAGTGTCATTTTGCATAATTTTAAATGACAGGATAACATTACGTCTTTGTGTCACGTGTATTGAAATTTAGAGGACTTCATTTTGTAAAGACTTCAGAGATAACGTAAAAGCAGGGAGATGGATGACAACATTCAGCTTGCTCAGAGATAACTTTTGAGCACCCACCTCTAATCATGAAATTCCACATGCCCAACTTCCCAAGGTTAAGCAAATTCAGTTCTCTGTGAGGGGATATACAATACAGCTGAATATAAAGAGCTCCTTCAAGTGAATGAGAATCACCTCTACAATCAATGAGAGCGGCAAAGAGAGGAACTTCTGAATCTGGTTCCCGAACAGGTATCTTAAATTAGGTTTTGGATGTGAGCATCCATGTTGGACCATGGATGTCTTGTTTGTCTCGTGTTCTGGTGACCACAAGTCTGAAAGCAGAGACTCCAGTTATGTTTTGTTACGTTGTTGCACATGATTTGAAAAACAGTCTCAGAACCCACAGGATTCAAGGTGACTATATAAGCCTGAAACCATTTTTAAAGAAAGAAACAATTGTTTTTGAAGATCTGTCGCAGAACTGAAATGTTTCACTCCACAGATCTATATCCTGCATACAGTACCTCATGTTTCATGTTGATCATTTCTCCAGATGCTTTAACAACCCCCAGGATGTTAATAATAATTCCACCCTAGGATTCAAAGAATTGGGACGAGATTTAATATTCCACCTTGCTCCTTTGAAACTGTTACTCTGCTGTTCCCTAGATTTGGTTGCATATTTTTTCCCTCATTAACCCTTGATATATACTGAAGTATATTACTGATACTGGCAATTCAGTGCCAGAAGATTCCCCATTGGCAAAACCACTCATCTAAAGCAAATGGAAGACATTCCCCTCATAGAGAATGTTTTTAAATAGTAGAGATATTGATTATCATGCTTTCAAGATAGATAGAATAAGACAAAAGAGCAGGGACTGACAGAAAATACTTGGAAAATAGGCACTTAGTGCTCTCCGCATTTGTTTTCAAAATATTCTGATCACCCCAGATAGGTCAGTAATTTTGATAAATTGATTTCATTGCTTATGAATTTCCTGTTGTAAGCCCTTCAGTGGATAGAATGTAGAGCTCTAGAAACTAATGTGTTTTTCAAGGCAATCACAGTATGAAACCAGCATTCCTTTGTTTGCAGATTAGATCCTCTTCCCCCTCCCCAGATAATTACAACACTTATGAGGTTAATGGAGTCTTCGATGGACTGTTAGGAGTTCTCCAGGCTTCAAAGCATCCTGCCTATAATAGCAACTAACACACCTTCTTTTTGGGAGATCAAGCACTTGTATCTATTTTCATGGCTTTGGGAGAATACAATCCATGTGTTAGGGCCACAGAGATGAAGCATATTTACATGTTCTTTCCTCCTCTCCTTATATTATCTCTTATATTGCTAGAAATTAGCTTCTTTTGAAGAAAAGATTTTCTTACACTAAATGAGTAATTTCTGTCCATCTTTGGACTTGCCTTATCCATCTGGAGATGTGGATAATTCCAAATGGCTTAGGTGTCTTCACCTAAAGAAAAAAAAATCTCTCCACATCTTTTAGATGACATGCATCAAAAATAACTCACTTGTTGAGGACTCAAAACCTTCACAGAACGTCCAGTCTTCAACTGTTTTGAAACTGGAAAAACTCCTCCCCAGATCAGCAGTGCTGAGTACCTCCTCATACTCGCTGCCACACAGCAATCCTGCTGGTTAGACTGGAGCAGAGCACAGGAAATGTGGTGCTGATCTTTTCTACAGGGGTGAGATTATGACAATACAACTGATTTGGGTGAAGATTTTAGCTTTAGGCCTTCCCCGTTGATCAGAACCCCAGCACAGAAGGAGTATCTGATAGTCTGATCCTTCTTTTGCGGTTTTGTGCCACAGTCCTATAGATGAACATACTTCAGCCCTAGCAATTTAACTACTAATCGTTGAAACTTGATACTCTCTCAAGAAAGGGAGATCCCAGACTGCAACTGGAGAGGGAAGCTGATGACCATGCACTATGAGATTGATTGCTCTATCTTTGCTCTTATCCATCCTTTTTTTTTTTTTTTATCTTCTGTGACCATATGCTCCAGGCAGCCATGGCACCTTACTCTTCTAGGAGTGTTAACTGTCCAGTCTTCTCTTTGTGAGGGTTAACAGCCTCCTTGCTAGCAGTTTTTGCTCTTTCACAGGTGCTAACTACCCTTTACTTCCCAAGTTGCTCAGCTGATCAACGATTTTGCAAGACCCAATGAAGGTGCTGCATGCCTGAGAGAGCTCCTGCATTTTTCCTAGCTGGTTTGAAATTAAATTAAATTAAAATAAATAATAAAAGAGAATATAATGAAAAAATATAGCAAAATAAAATATAATGAAATATAATATAATAAAATAGATAGAAAATAAAATAAAATAATAAAATAAAATAAAATAAAATAAAATAAAATAAAATAAAATAAAATAAAATAATAAAATAAAATATATGTATTTCCGTTTTCTTTTCCCCTCAACTCTCAAATGGACAGGGTGTCAAGAAGCGCAGGGACAGTCGTGGAGTGGGTGCTGGGGTGGGTGGGGATGCACCGGAGGGATGCAGGTCCAGCTGCGAGGCACCGGGGTGGGGCTCAGCCCTCCAGCATCAGGGTACCTGTCACTTCTAATGACTTCTTCTTCAGCTGTTTGTGTTTCTGGGCAGGATGGCCTGCAGGGGCCCCAGTCGCTCGCTGTCTCCCAAGCTGCCGGGGAGCTGCCTGTGTGTGTGACCGGAATGGCAGCGCCCGGGCTGTGGGCTCTGCTTTACATGCAGCCTGCGTAAGCGAGAGGCACAGAGCAGCCCTGCTGATATGGCTGTTGTATAGCAGTTATTGCTTCAACACATTTAGACACAGCACCTCTGTAATTTGTCTCGACGTGATATCATCTTTTGTCTCAGCAAACTGACCCTTTTATCTGTCTTGGTTCTGCTTTCTCCAGCGCTTCCCGTTTCATGCCAGCGGTGACAACGGGCAACAGCACAGGAGGGAAAAATAGAATATTCAGATGGCGATAGCAGAAATAATAACTGACTTCAGAGTTATTCACTGTTTTGAGGAGTTTGTGGATTTCTTCTTGTGTTGTGGTTGTTTTTCTTTTTAATTGAAGCATGTGCCTGCGTGTGAGAAATGCTGCCTGTATTATATGATTCTTCTTATTCAGCTATTTGAAAACTACAGTGAAGCTCACTTATGAAATGACGTGCAAAGGCTAGAATACAGCTCCTTTTTTAAAGCAGCACTTTGCATAATAGTTGCACTTTAAAATATTTAGGTTTATCCTTACAAGTATGTATTTCTATAGAGGCATGTTAAGTGGGATATTACATTAGATACTGTTTTTTAATTGTCCTAATTGTCTTTGTGAGCTAATTGTTCCTTTGCACTTGTAGCTAAAATGCTAGGACTGATGTCAGTGGTGTCTTCCTGAAAGGGGTTTTCTCTCCCCTTCTGCTCATGCCCTGCTCAAGTACGTCCTGCTCTTCCCCAGCAGAGTCATCATTGGAGAGCAACAGAGACCGACTCTCACGCTGAGGAATTTCCCCTTTGCAGTACAGACAGTTTATTGTGGCAGTGACAATGCAAACATTGCAAAATGAGGTAACTTAAGTCGCCTCTGCTTCCCTCTCCTGTTGACCCTGAGACATTATGTGGAAACAAGAGGAGCTCAAGAAACCAAAAGAGAGTAGGCTTTCACGACAACAATTGAAAAGAGTATTATTATAACAACTAAATCCCGTAACACAGTAAGTAAATAAAAAGTAATGCAATATATGTGGAAAATTAGTATGCAACAGTGATACAAAATATGTACCAACAATGATAATGTGAATATGGAAGAGAAGAAAAAGCAAAAAACAGAGAGGAAAATATTGAAGATCAAAATTAAGATTATTTCAAAGAAACTAAGAAAGGAATTGCTCAGTTGCATTTTCATCTAGTTTGTGTCGTCAACTAAATTTCAAGTAAAGAGTGAGCATGGAATGCTGAACTTCTTTGCAGTTTTCTTGGTCAATAAGCAAAACTTTTCAATCTATACAAATTAATTGGATATAATCAATCCACGTTATCTCAGTCAAGAAAAGGCAAAAATTATCTTTGTTGGCTGCTTGCCAACCAAGCTGCTTCTTTTTATCCGAAGAAAGTCCCACTTCATCTCTGTCTTGCACCTTTGACATTTCCTAATCCTATAACTTTCACTTAGCCTAATGCTAAATTGACCTAAACTGCCTGTAATAGTAACTCACATATGTTAAACTACTATTCATATTCTTACCCTGTTATATTTCTCATGTTTATCATATGTGATGTCCTATATTATCATAAATTAAATACTATATCTAGACCAAATAAAAGAGTTAGGATTAAATGATAGGTCTATGCTGTTCCACGAATATTTTAGGATTTAGGTTGGAGAGTATCTCAGAATAATAGTAATAATAGTATCACAGGTCTTACCACTTTTTTGTTTTGGTTTTTTTTTTTTCCCTTCTCAATGTAAATTGGTAGATTGCAGGTAGAATTTTAAAAGTGGTATCATGGACTCCTGTGGCACATTCTTCCTCCTTTTTTATTGAGGGTTTATGAGACATGTCAGAGCAGTTATCAGGAGGCTACAAGAGCGTCAAGGGGATTGTCGAGAACAGTTTCCATGGACCTTTTTTCTTTCAATCGTTCTCCTATAAAGTAGGGGCTGAAAATAATATGAAAATGGCTCAAATAAACAGGATTACTGTGATAAAAAGGGTTATGAATATTATATCACATATGAAACTGTTAAGGGTGAATGTTTCCAAATATTCATTTTAAAGGCTTGTAGAGGGAGCCTTTTTTATTTTTTCCCCTCTCTCCTCTCACTCTCTCTCTGTCTCTATTTATTTCCATTGTATCAGAGGAATTTGAATTTCTGTAGTTAAGGTTAAGGAGTGTTTTCAACCCATTTTCCAATCAGGGGATGAAATTCTGATTGCCTATCAACAATGTCATTCTGGGGCATGTGATTATCATAGTTTAAAGATAAACTATTGTGCAAAACATGGAAAAATACGCTACAAAAAAACTCTTAATTCATATACCCAAAAAGGGGGATATATTTTCTGCATAGCCACAGAAAAAAAAATATTTACGGTTGCAGGTTTAAATTTGACTTAATTTTATTTATTAATCTTATTAATTAATTTTAAATATTGTATGCATCTGGGAAGCTGAAGCTGGTGAAGAAAAATACCGTGCCAGTGCTTTGGGATGAGAAAGCCTGTCTGAGCAGCAGAAGCAAGTGGGTCACGGGCAGGCAGAGTTCAATAAACAAAAGCATATGTGCCCTGCAGTGCCTCTTGCCTTTCCCTCAAGCGGAGTCTGGGTAGCGAACCTTAGCAGCGCAGCGCTGGGCCCGGGAGCCAGCACTTCTGACCTTTATCAGAGCAAAAAGCTGCTGACATCGGGGGACCTCGGAGGCTGCGAGGTGCCCTCTTGCACCTACTCCTGGCGCTGCTGGAAGGGGGAGGCGGTGGGGACCACGCGTGTCACCGCGCACAGCCCGTGCTCTGCGGGACGATGGGGAAGGAGAGGTGGTTTTCCCCGTCTCTGCAGGTCTGCTTCTGCTGTTCGGTGCCTTTTAGAAGGATTTGGCTGAATTTGTTTAAATAGCATCTCTCTCAAGGGAACTCCAGCTGGGGAGGAGCGAATGTGCCGACATCACCCATCTTCAGGCTCCTGTCCTGGCTGTGACAAGCATTTCTATTCCGCTCCCGTGGCTACATTGCTGAAAGCTTTAAGACTGATGTATAAAACTGGATTCTGCCACTACATGTTATAGCATGTATACACATACAGATTTGGAATGTGCACAGAATCGTAGTGGAGACGATTTTGTGAACAAAATACCATAGGTAAGGTAGACGATAAATGGAATTTCTTCTGTAACTGCAATTTTTCAGAAAACTATGTGAGTGTATTCATGCATATACATTTAGTTAAACCAGTACTGACCCTTTATAGGCATATTTAAATGAATTTATGACCACCTCATTTTTTCGTAATTCAATTATGAACAAAAGTGGATTTTTGGAAGCAAAGAAACCCCTGGATCCTCTACTTTTCCACACAGCACAAGCCTGGGGATTTCAGCCAAAAAATCCCATACCCAGCCTAAAACTGGAGCATATCTTTGTGGAAGATAGCTTATTCAAAAATTTCAAGCCGTATAGATCCACTGTGTCCCTTGCTTACCTTCACTGTTACTGGAGGAGTCACAAATCCATTCTGGCATTGTCCAGTTTGCCTTTAGATGCTCTTGTTATACCAAGCAGAGCAGAAAATTCTTTACCTCCCCACTCTCTCACAAGTTTCAATGAAATCTCTGAAAGCCGGGTATAAACCAGTTTAATTTAATTGGCGTAGATGTTTTAGTCAAAATTGGACTAATGGGTCTAGCTAATCATAGAATGGTTTGGGTTGGAAGGGACTTTAAAGATGATTTAGTTCCAAACCCCCTGCTATGGGCAGGGACACCCTCCACTACACCAGGTTGCTCATTGCCTCATCCAACCTGGCCTTGAACATCTCCAGGGATGGGGCAGCCACAACTCCTCTGGGCAACCTGTCCCAGTGTTTAACCACCCTCATTGTACAAAATTTCTTCCGTCTATCTAATGGAAATCTCCCTTCTTTCAGTTCAAAGCCGTTGCCCCTTGTCCTATCACTACGTACTCTTGTAAAAAGCCCCTCTCCAGCTTTCCTTTTAGGCCCCCTTTAGGTACTGGAAGGCTGCAATAAGATCACCCTGGTTGATCAATGGGTGCAGCTTAGTCCAAACAGTCTAGATTATCAGGTTTGCGGTGGCGATGTTGTTTCAGTCGACTGGTGGAAGCCACGAGAGCTGACCTGCGTGTGGCTGGTTCAACGAGGCACAGAGGAGGCAGAGCTCAGCCCCGCGCACAGCCGGTGCCGAATGCCCTGGTGGGCTGCCTGCCCCAGCCTGCCCCAGCTGCACAGGGGCTTCGCCAGGGGCTGAGCGGAGGCACATGTCCTTCCCTGGGTGCGGGCAGAGGGTAAGAAGAGAAAGAGTTACCGGAGCTGAAGCGCTGCAACTCATTAGCTGCCATAATTCGATTTGCTATCCGAAAGCCTCCCCCGGGAAAAGGTGTGTTCTTAACCATGTTACCGTCCTTTTGTAGACATGCAAATTGTAATTTAATACTTGTCAATTGCCTGGTGTTAGGTTCTTCACTTACAATTACTTAGACTGGATGAAATGTGTCCAAATGAATAGTGCCTCGTCTATATTGAGATTGTAATGCATTAAAAACATCTTTTATCTTGGCAAGGTGAAGGTTAACTTCAATTTATAAATATTTTTCTTTAACAAAGTGTGTTTATAGAAAAGACCTGTGCAGAGGAGTTCCTTGCTTATGCCGACAGAAGAGTGTTTTCATCAAATCTGCAGACTGCAAGAGTGAAACGTTACTACTAGAGCGGTGTGAGTGGTTTTTTATTCATAAAAAATAACACCTAAAATGAAACAAAACCTACAAATGAGTGAACAAACAAGTGCTAAGAACAAATCCCCATGAACTGCAGATTTTTTTACAGCTCGATCTCCAAATATTTTTCATTTTGTCCCTGCTGGAGACCATATCCCCCTAAGAGGGCTGGCAGAAGGGTCTGCATGTCTACACTTCTGCTGCCATGGGCAAAGCCGGGTGTGGTAGCCGAGATCCCTCTTCCCTCCCACACAAGCCAGGCTGCTTGCACTGTGCCAGCCGCGGCTCTGACACGTCCTTCTCTCCTGCTCGCTCTGCTGCATGAAAGGCAACCTCTGCAAAAAGTGGGACACACAGCTGGGGTGAGAGCTGCAGGAGCCGATGGAGTTCATCTACAGGACCCTTTCTTTCCTGCATGCTGAAAAGGGTTTTCTGCAAGGAAAGGATATTTTTTTCCACAATGTATTTACTTTTGGTATTGTCCTGACATATAAAGCTGGTGAAATTACTAAATTAATTAACAAAGTTTGGGGTACTAACAAGGGGAACTATTTTAGTTCCTAAACTCAAAACACTTAAAAACTATTTAGTCAATATTTACATTTCAGCCGATCTTTAGTTGACAGGGATCCTTGTTAAGGTTCAGTTAAGGCACAGCGCTAAAAATACACCTCTCAGAGATGGGATAAGTCCTCCCTGCTTCTACCACAAGTCAAATATGCTCTTCACAATTTTAACTCAATTAAACTCAGTTGTCTTATATATCACGACTAATGGCCAGGGATCAAGCCTCTTCTGCATTCTTAGAAGCGGCAGATGGCCATCATTTAATTATTGTTTTTTTTCTGGCATTTTTCTTCAAACTTTATCTAATGCTTCATTTTAATACTGTGTATAAAACCTCAGTCTCACCTCAGAGCACTATTATTCTGGCCATGATATTTGGACTACGGCAGAAGCTCATTTTATCCTCCCTGTTTCCCTCTGATACTCTCTTCCTCCCTCCTCCCCCTTAGCCGAGTCACTTCAACCCTCTGCCCTGCTCCAGATCCTCGGGCTTTTCTAGTCTTGCTGGTAGCATTTCTCCCACACTTTTGAATCTTTTCAACACGTGGTCCTTAAAATCGAACTCATCCCTCATTCAGCGTCTCCCACCTCAGAACGAACCCTACCCCTCTCCCGCAGAGAGGGTCTGGGGAGGAGACGAGCACGACCTAACAAGGCACCATTTTTAATTTCTACTTCTCAGCTGTCCTGGCCTGTGTCAACCTGCCCATCACACCCCCAGCAGCATCGTGCTGCGTCAGCTCGCTGCCACGCGGCGCCCAGCCTTGCTGCCTGCTCACCGGAGCTACCTGCGGTGGTGGAAAAGGGGAAAAGGCCGGGGAAAAGACAGAGGCATGAGGGTGCGCAGTGGGGAGGGAGGGGGGCAGTTTGCTCTCCGATAGGTGTGCTCTGCTTTCCTAATATTTATAAGCTTTGTTTGGGGCTTTCTTTTGTTATTTTGATAACAACTGAACATGTGGGTATTATTTTTTGTTTTCCAATTCATATGCAGATGTACGTACAGCAGAGAGGTTGAACGATGATACAATCCCCAAACCTGAAGCACTTGAGTTTGGCCGTTTCATTCGTTGTAACCTCAAGATATTTGTTAATGGCGTCAGCGCTTCGACATTTTTCTCTTTCCAGGGTGTTGATTCACATTTTAATGTATAAGTAGGGACGCAGCAGGTGATGGAGGGATGGAGGAGGTTTCCCACCTCGGGGGGTGCAGGCTGCCTTCTGTGGGGCTGGATTTTTTCAAAGGCGCTGAGCGCTCCTCTTCTAAAAATTATAACCCTTTTCAGATGCCTAAAAATCAAAAGGCCACTGAAGGAACTATAGGCTATTAATTTGTCTCAGTTTTTAATTAGGTGAAATTGCACTTTAGCCTTTTCCAGTCTGTGAGACTTTTGACTGTTTCCTTTGCATGTCTCTCAGTCTAAATGGCAAGTGTCTGATGTTGCTGCTGCCAACTGGAATGAGAATGACTCTGGCAGCAATTTGCAGGTCCCTGAGGACTTGCGACATTTCTGTGTCATCCTCCTCATCAGAGGAGTATGGCGTTAATGGCATAGATCTTCCCTCTGAGTCAGCGCAGTGGCTGGCACTAGTTAACACAGAAGAAGGTATCAAAGTCACCTGGTGGAATAAGTTGTTTAAAAAGAAAATTTCTTCTTAACTCCCATCAGTAAGCCTGAAGCAATGACACCTGTACCCCTCTGTGACTGAGGGTCATGGAAGGGTGGCCCATGCACCTGCTCTGCAGCAGGGGAAGCCCTCTTTCTCCCTCCAGTTTTCTGCTTCCTGTCTTCTTCCATGGAAAGCCCACTTACCAGGGACAAGGTGGCCTCCAGGTGCCCACAGGGACTCACAGCAACGAGGGCTGCTGTGATTCCCCTTCTTGAGACAGCTGTAAATAACATTTGACGTGTTCTGGGACAGTGGGTTCCACAAGTTCATCTGCAATGACTGGGAACAGCGAGAGTAAATGTTGTTTGTTACCAGTTTTAACTTTTCAGCTCTAGACAGTCTGTTCTCCTGTTCCTGACCACTGTCAGGGTCACCTAGATCTCTTGATTTGCCACTCTTCTCAAGGTGTTTTCTGTTTATGCTAAATGTTTTCCATGTTGCACAAATGATAGCGCTATACTTTTACCTACCTATTTATACAGGTCATTTTTAACATCTCCCAACACTACTCTCCTAATCGCAAGGAAAGCTAGAGTTATCTATGTGCCTTGTATTAACCTCTGAAGTCCTGTTTTCACCCAGCCATTGGTGGACCTTTTACATCAGGAGATTGAGCTATTCCAGTGTGTTACTGGGCTCTCAATCTATTCCCAACGATCAGTATACTTCCCAGTTTGTAGCGCCAGCTTTTGTCAGTGATAGATTTTATCTGCCTCTGTGCTTCCCATTTGTCTACTGGTGGGATTCTTTACAGGCACTTCCAGCCTCTATTATCCTCAGAGCTTTGTGTCAAATGCAAATATTGTTGTTAATTGCTATTTGCATTACAAGAGCGATTACATCTTGCTGTTCTTTAATTCCTGATTTATTTATGAATATTTTCAACACTGACTTAGCATAGAGGCTTTTGCCAAGGTGAAAATTGACTATTTGCTTTGTTACTTTGCCAGTGTCTAATCCGTAGCAGTTCTTTGTCACTTGCCCAATGACTACCCAATTTTCTTATTAGTCTCTAGGAGGGATTTGTTGAAGACTTGAAATTCCCAGTACAAGGGAAGAAACTACATTACCTCATTCAGTCTCCTGTTGACATGTACAAGAATTGAATCTATGGAGACATGGTTTATCTTATTTTAGCTAGCCTAATTCATTTCATCATAAATCATTCGTCGAGGTGTGCACTTGTTAAATTATGTTTGCTCAGCATCTCCTCCTTGGAACTGCAATCCTCAACATGCTGCCTTCATTAGGTGTGAAAAGAGTAAAGTATCTGCATGTGTCCGTATGTATCTGCACTTGCATGTTGACTGCAATTGCTATTCTGGGCTAAATCCTCACTTGGACACTCTTAGTATTTAAGAATAATTATACTGAAGTAAGTATTATGGAATAGACTTTAAAGCATTTTTGTCCCAGAGGTTTTTCTACATGAGAAAGTCATATAGATAGGACAAGAGTTTAAAAATAGTTTATTCTATGGGCACAGGGCTGCCTCCAATCACTTTGGTTTGCCACTTGGGAAGCAATTTTCAAGCTATCTGAAAAGGTTTAAAATACTCATACTCCAGGTAACTGTGCCCACATGAGAAAGTTAGACCCAAAGAGCTAACAGTTAACTGTATAAGTATAATTAAATATATTGGCACTGAAACAAACTTCCTGTAAGAATAAAACCTAAATTTTAGGCTGCCAGAAAAATACTCAAGACATCTATGTGTCTAGGCTTGTATTGTTAACTGGTACTTAAGATAATCTGATAAGGTAAGAGACATTTTGACAGTAAAATCTACAAATATTTTAAAGGTAGTGTTCTGCCGATAAAAGCTTGCTTTCATGTTTGGACGAAGGCTGATATCCACTTTTGGCTCCTAACAGTATTATTTCCTCAATCCGGTAAAGGCTACTGAAATGGGAACTTTGTGCATCTGTCCTTTTCCTAGTATTAAGCAATTCTTATGACATTTGTAGTTTGCTGATAAACTGCAGAGACGCCAGATGCTTTATGGCTTTTCTACATTGCTTTTGTCAGATTCTTACAACTGAGTGAATACAGCGTGAGAGCATAAAAATGAAAGTCTGTGTTATGCATTTGCCTGTGCTAAATTAGATCCTGGGTCTCCAGAAAGAGACAGAAATTCTAGATGTTGCATGTCTGGGCTGAGACCATGTGTTTCATTCAAAATTCACTGACAGAAATAGTAATGACGTGCTTTGAATGTGTTAGGGGTTTTTCCACATTTTCTATGATATTTTCAGACAGAGTGCCATGACGAGGCCATTTATACCATCCTCTTCCATAAAGATGCAGTGCTACAGAAACTGTAAGCTTTCTGTGCTTCGCAAAGGAGAAGCCAACAGCAGAAGACAGGGATCTGCTTTGCAACGGCTTTTGTGGTTGTGAAACTGAAGGAACTTGAATTTAAACCTTCTGTGAATGACTTACCCAGAGATGCCATATTCCAGTAAAATCTACTGCCCTATCTTTTCAAAGGATATGTCATGAAACATAATGAGATCTATAATAATTTAAAAGTTCTTATGTGCTTGAAAGGGAGGAGGAAGCATATTGGAGCTCCTGAACATGTCAATGAGTGACTCCACCACTGAACAGCTGCTATTTGATGATGGGCTGTGGAGAAGTCAGGTAGTTTATGTCCTTTCTACCCTACACTGTTATGCTGCTTTACACACCTTCTATGTCACTCTTGAGTCTCCCAATGACATACACAGCCCACAGAAGTTAGGGTAAAATTCACCACGCATCCAACAGTTCCAGGGGAAGGAATTTACTAGCTTGGTTTTGTTCCTTTTTTCTTCTTTTTTTTTTTCTCTCTCAGTAGAGGAACAATTCTTGTCAATGCCCTGTGGTAGAGTCATCCCACTGTAGTGAAGACCTGTGATATCCTGCTTATCCTCATTCTTCTTAACCCTTATGTTGAATTTCTACTGCACCTCATGTAACTGTAAACATGAGGGAGAAGATAGGCTACAGGATTTACCTCCTTCCTAATGCTCTTCCTCAGTTTTCCACTCTTATTTCTCCCTCAAGGGTCTAATGATATCACGTTTTTGCTATACACTAAGTCCTTTAGAAGACCAGCTTCTCTGTCCCGATGTGTACTTCTATTATTGCATAGGCCTTCAGCTGCCTGATATTCCTGGAAATTACACATTCTGCTACTCTATAAAAGAAAATAATAATTGGTGTTCTGGTGGTTCACCTGTCATTATAACTTTGATGAAGAAAACTGCAAATCAAGTAGATTTTACTACTTGGGTTGGCTATATTAGGGATTAAGAATGAATTGGGGCATCGTATTCAGGAAGTTATTTGGACTCATCACTATTTATTAAAAGTAGAGCAAAGGAAAAGCATGAAACTCTTTACTATTGCCCACTTGATGTCCACCTGCACGGCATACACCTGCCAAAGCAGGGCAGAATGCTACCATCCACTTTTTCACCTGTTAAGGTGTGAGTGAAGTGTGGGGCTACAGCTAATTAAGAAATTCTTGCAGAGCAGCTTTTCTGACAGATAATGCTGATTCAACAAAGTTGGAAGGTTTCACAAGCGATATTTATATATATAGATCTAATCCAGTCTCACAGGAAGTTATTAAAATGTTTGGTTTCAAAAGGTCAGTGCATTCTATGTTTGATAGAATTTATAATGCAGAAATTGAAATAGTAAAGCCGAAGGAAATATATTTTATGACAACTCTTTTTGAACTTTTTTTTACAAAGTATTGCCTTTTTCTCCTTATTTTCCAAACTCAGGATATCCAGGATTTCTTCAAGCCTAGACAGTTCAGTTTCAACAAGCTCTTTTGCTTATGGGTCAGTATTACAGGAAGGGCAGGGACAGGTGACACTATAGCGGGGGTCTGCTACATACTACTCAACCAGGAAGACCAAGCAGAGGAGAAAAGAAGGCTTCAGGGTGATTTTATTGCAGCCTTCCAGTACTTAAAGGGGGCCTACAGGAAAGCTGGAGAGGGACTTTTTACAAGGGTATATAGTGAAAAGACAAGGGATAATGGCTTTAAACTGGAACAAGGTAGGTTTCCATTAGATATAAGGAAGAAATTTTTCCCTCTGAGGCTGGTGAGGCACTTGAACAGGTTGCCCAGAAAAGTTATGGCTGCCCCATCCCTGGAAGTGTTCAAGGCCAGGGTGGATGAGGATTCGTATAAGCTAGTGTAGTGGAAGGTGTCTCTGCCCATGGCAGGGAGATTGGAACTAGATGATCTTTAAGGTCCCTTCCAATCCAAACCATTCTATGATTCTTTTGGTGGCACTATCCAACCATTCAAATTCTGCACAAGTTTCTATGCCTTTGTGAGAATAATGGAAAGATAAGATATCAATAATTTTTATTGTAAGTGTACAAGTATTTATTTGTATAGCTATATACCCTTATGCACACGAAGACATTATTTGTGTCATTAACTCTACTCCTGGAGTGATTATTCTAATTTAATTTATGAAACCTTATTTTACAATTTTCTTTACCTCCATGAGTACATTCCTTCCTTGGAAATTGTGTTTTTCTTATCATAGAATCATAGAATGGTTTGGGTTGGAAGGGACCTTAAAGATCTTTCCATTCTTTATTTTTCAAGTGTCTTCAAGATGTTAAATGTGTGACGCTAATATTTGTCACGAAAAGTTGAAACCCAAACAGTTCTGAAGTATTAAAATACACTAAAACCTGACAAGACTTCCATCACAACTTGTGAGACTGAGCGACTACGCAGAAAATTCTCAAATTATAACATTTTATTCCAAGCAAATTGTATTTTCTATACAAAAAAAAATGGTCTTGTAAACATACAGTTAACAGAAAAATGGAATAGATTACACTAATTGCCTCTGACAAAAGCACTCAAGGAAATGGAATTTATTGAAATTGTTGACACTAAGAAAAGAACTTTTACAATGATTATTTCTTTAATGCTTCCTTTGAAGCCACTTGCAGAATATAGTGAGTGCAGACACACATTTATGGCTGGTTTCATCCAAGTCATTGTTATTACTGAAGTGGGAGCTATTTTCTAAATAAAGTCTGTATTATCCGTGTATCACAGGTCCTTCCGGAGGTTCAGAGCCAGAAGGAACCAATAAGATCAGTGTTATCCAAGTCCTACAATGTCACAGATTAACTTCTGCATCTGTGTGGCACACCAGGACCGCTCCTCTGCTCCATTACTCACTTTCACTAAGGGGAGTTTAGGTGAAAACTAGGAATGAGGCCAGACCACATTGCTAATTTAGAAGATTTGCTTCCCAACAGCCTTCTCCCAAGAGAGCATTGCTTGCTTTCCCGTGCCACGGGGAGACACGTGTCTGCGCCCTGAGCAGGTGCCTGCACTGGTGGGTAGGGGCTGGTGTGCGACCCGTGCGTCCCTGTGCATTAGGTGCACGGGAGGACGTGGCTGGGGCTGGCATCCATCCCTCTTTTATACGGCAGGACTGACTTGACAAAGAGGCAGTTAAAAAGGAGTTTGCGAATCTTGGCGTTGGTAAATCATCCAAATTTGGCCATTCATCTTTTAACAGATATGTATTTTATTGTTGAGTAGGAAAGCTCTGTCAGGCAACTGAAAGATTTTCACCAAAGAAAAGCAACCCACTGTATATTTTCTTTTACTTTATCCTTGGAATTCAGCTGGCATTAAATAACAATATATTTATATTTTTCTGCTTTTATTTCTTTGTTTCCAGTTCTGGAAAATGTCGTTACACAGCAAACTACTTAGAAGAGGCCTCTTACAGGCCTTTATTAGGACAAAGATGCCGGTATATTTGTACAGTTGTAGTGAGATTTGGATGCCTGTACCTTGTACAATTAGCAAAGTCACATCCTCAAAAAGAAATTAGTTATACTAGTAGAAAGGAGGGATAATTATGTCAATTCTAGGAGCAACTGCCAGCATTGCTGTTTCAGCCAAATATCTCAGCTCTGCTAGCACGGGTTTGTCAATGGATATCTGCAGCAGGCACTTCTCGCTGACCACCGTCAGTCACAGAAGGCGCGTGGTGAATGGCCTTCCCACTTTCCCAGGAGAAATGTTCTTAAGAATATGTATGGTGCTTTTCTGAATTATAGTCTCTGCTTTTAAATATATATAAACGATCAGTTTAACAAGGAAATTTGCATTCTGCAGCCCTCAGCTGCAGCCCTGTCTTTAAATTCAAGGTGCTATCCCTAAAACAGCAACATTTTTCTTCCTTGATGGCACCTACCTGATGTTCCTGCAGGCACATTTCTGAATACCAGACATTGCAATTTGCATATCTATTTTAACTCTTTTATATTGTGTCTTTACAACAATATGATGACAGAATTTGTCATCCCAAATGACATTCTGTTTCTGGGGGGTCAGTGCTTTGTGGTTTTTGTTTGAAACAGCACAAGAGTCACAGCTAAGGGCAGGGGATGAAAAATGACTGGGTATCTTACAATCAGCATCAGGAGCCTCCACAAAGGCACAACAGCAGTAATAGCAAATGCTTTCATCTGTGAACTCTGTAGGATATCATTTAACACTGCTTTCCTATGTCTTTAAATAAATAATATTCTCTTTTCAATTAAGCAAAACCAACATTCAGGAATCACCATGTTAGAATGGATCGATATAAGTTTATCTAATAGATTATTATGTCCCTGGCAGCAGCCTATACTGGCTGTTTCAGAAGAAGGTACAAGAAACACGTTGATGATCAATTATGGGAGAATCTGCCTTTTGGGCAGCAATTCACAATTTTTATATGCTAGTCACTTTTAGCAAAAATGATACTGGTTGTACCATAGCACTACGTGCAGATATGAATAATGGGATTACTGCCTTCCCTTACCAAAGTTCTTCGAAGCCTAATGGTTTAAAAGTCAACATTGTCCCTGATTAAATAAACTATGATCAGTTGGGGTTTTTTGTACTTTTCTAGGGGTGGTAAGGTGAAGGGGGGTTTCATGACTATTGAGTAAATGATACCTCAGAGTTCCCTTCCTCTAACTAGAGACAGCTTGAAACAATCATTCTGGCATTATGCTATTTAGGACCCTGAAGAACAACTCAGAGATATGTGTCTTGCTCCCTTCTTCGCTAGCCTCTGTTCACTTTTGTGGCCTTTGCAGAAGGCTGGGCTCCTTGCTTTGAGAAATCTTGCAGGATGAGATGCTTCTTCCAGACCCTGAGTTCCACGTTTTGTAGGTTTGCGTCCCTGCATTGTACATGATTACACAGAAATCTTGTCATTGCACAAGAGTGGGTTAATGGTCCTTGACAAATTCTATTTGGAACAATGGGTGTTTGTCCAAACCTAACAAACCTTTTTATCATCCTTGACTTCTTGATCATGCTAAGATTAGGGGTTTTTTTTACATACTGAATAAGAGTCTATGTCTAGTTTTATTTTGCAGGGGTTTTTTAAGTCTATTATTTCAGATTTTTGAGCTGACTCAGATTGATTTTGTGGGAATGGTAAAGAGATCATATAGTGAATTTTTCAGATTTAAACGAATTTTAAGATGGAAAGAATGTACAAGAAATAGGGTTTTTCAATGACTTTCATATGTCCCTTGCTGGAGTCTCTCGCTGAGAAATGACTAGGAGCTCAGTTGCTCTGAGGGGTTTTGCACATCTGAAAAATCTTGAGCTCTGACAGGGAAGGGAGAGAAGAGGAATAGCGAGATTGGTATTACATCCTAGTGACTTTCTGTCCTCTAGGGGTAGTGTCTGACATGAGTTAGACCTACTTAAGTTTCAGATCAAATAACCTTTACCAATTTCCTTCTGGTTTTGGGCCATTTTTATCATCATATGGTCTTAGTGCTGCACTTCTGTGTTAAAAAAGCTGTTCTGAGTCTTTGCATCCCCCATTGGAAGTTGAAGTCAAAAAAGGTCCCATTCAAGTACTAAATTCAGCAGGGTTTGCTGAGAAACACAGTTGGCCGGGTAGCCCGCTGCAGCTGGGGATGGGGCTGTGAGTCAGGGATCTGCAGGATTTAGCTTCAGAGGGGATGGAGGAACTCAGCTGCCACTCAGAAAGGCACATGTGAGACAGGGAGGGACTGAGGAGGGATCTGATGTGGAGCTAACCCAGTAACGGTGACAGCACTGAAAAAGCGAATCTGATTATTATAATCTTTGTGTCTCTTCTCAATACTATCTGAGTTGCTAGTCTACATATAAGAAAGCGAAATGCCATGCAAGTCCCCTGTGTATTGTTCTTTTCCCAATTGTGCTTAATGACTGATCAGTTATATAAAATAGGTACAACTCTTTGATAATGCTTATGTAAGTACCTGTTTAGTAATCCTTCTCTGAACACCATATTTTAACTGGTGGAATTTATTAACATTTCTATTACTGTAGAGCTGAGAAACATCAGCTAGGTTATAGCTGTGTTGCGCTAGGTACTGTAAAAAGAGAGACTATCAGCCTGCCACATGAATCCTTGCTCCATATATTTATTTTATGAAATATATCTTCTATATTTGCATTAATAGGAGGTGGCAGAATATTGCAAAATTGACCAGCAATTTACAGCCTCTTTATTTTTTAATTAAAAACATAAATATGCTTCTATGTAGCAAAAGAGAAGTTTGCTAAAATGAGTTCAGAATTACTTAACAAGCTTCCTTCCTTCCACCCACAGCTATAGAGGAATTTTCCATAAAGATATAGAAATAATTTCGCTTTTTAAAAATATCAAGGAATGAATGAAGAAAGAATCACAAGCTTTTATCATTTTAGGCTAATATAGCTGTAGGTGAAAGATTAGCATTCAATGATACATAAATAATGACTCAAAACTCACAAATAATGCCTTTGTCAGTTATCAAGGAATAAAATATCATTTTAACAACCAAATGTAGTTTGAATCATCTGCTCACTATCCTATGTGAATAGAAATAAAATTGGGCTTATTTTGTCCTACTTAGCAGGACTAGCATTATAGCACTCTAGTACTTTGTATTTGCAGATGGTGTGTCTAAGTACTTTCATTTTAACCTATCCTTAACCCAAGATGGGCACATGAATAACCTAGAGTGGTTGGCAAGACTACAGAAGGAATAAAGTAAACATTTCTAATAATTATATTCATTTTTTAATGTTAGACCAGTTTTCTGGGAGTTCTTGGCAACATAGACTTTAAAGCTAGATTAAATCTTATGAACAGTTAAGTATTAGAGTATGATATATACTAATATATGTGTGAAACATATTAATAAATATATGATATATATTAAGTATAGTTTGATATAGTTTTGACATAAATAAGAGAATTCTTCTCACCAGCTAGAATGTTTTACAAAATTTAGCATTTCCTTTGTCCTTTCCATGAGATAATGACCCTAATGTTTGATCAGACATGTATGCAAGATATAGATCTTGAATTTTTGTCTTTAATTGTAAACTTTTAAAGACTAAACCTTCCAGATATTCCAGGTTATAATTCTAGGGTTTATAAGCTTCAGCCTTTTCAACAAGTCTACCATTTCAGTGCTAATACTGATGAAACACAAGTAGTTTGTCTGTAATCTGAAAAAGAAACATTCTTGTAATGATAGAAGGGATTCCCGGTGATAGCAGTCAAAACTCAATTCTACATTTACAAAAAAAACCCTTAATGTTGAAGTCTCTAAGTCCTATGCCTCATCCCAGCCCTCTGTGAGACAGCTTTTGAATCCAACTGATTTCAGCCACATTTGGAAGGAGAATAGAACTGTCAAAGATAATAGATGACTGGATAAAATTGAAGAGCCCTATTATGGGTCCCAATCTGCAACATGAGTTCAGCACCTATTAGATATCAGAAAATGGTCATGAGATCTTAACATTGGGCTCCACAAAGTGATAGGAGACCAGGATTCAGTAGTTCTGCTGATCTTAGAACTAGTTATCAATAAGGATGAAATTGAAGTTACTATATGTGTGATGGGAGCAAAATTCAAAGAGCTGAGTTTCCTCGGTGTTCTGAAAGAGCTGATGCACAGTCAGAAGCGGGATTGTTCGTGATCCAGCCTGTAAAAGGTTTTTAAGCAGGGAACGATTGTATGAGGGGTTTGAAGAATAACAAACGTAGCCCTTACATTTAGGCAGACAGAAAAAGTCATCTAACAGAGACAGGCACTTTTGTCTGAGTTCAAGGAAGGAAAAATTGAAGACATGGAGGTAAGTGGAAGGTAAAGAGTCAAAAAGGTTTACTAAAGATAAACTTGGCCAGACCAGTCTGCTATCTATCCCTGGCAAAGCAGCTTATTTTTAGACGCAGAAAACACAGTTGATCTAATCTACTACACTTCACCTGAAGGACTCCTTGATACAGGATGTTGTTGATTTCTTGAAGTTTACGTAAATTCATAAAGCAATCTGAAAAATCCATTGAAGAAAAGTCTCTCCAAGGCTATTAAATATATACACCTATTCAGAAGGCTCTGAGCCATACATTTATGGAGCTAAGGAGACACTTTGGGGGAAGTAAAGCTGTATACTCACCCTATTTTCTTTCTCTTTCACAGGCATTTGCTATTGACAGATGGACTTTTAGTCTCATCAGTATAACCATCCTCATACTTCTGTGTTCTTACCTGAAATGCACTGAATTATGTGACAGAAAGTTATTAATTAAGCTGGAAAAGATGTGGAAATAATTCCAGACTTTTAAGATGGATAAAGCAAATGCTGTATAAGCACAGTGGTGATCCTTCCCCTCTACTCAGCACTGGTGAGGCCATACCTGGAGTACAGTGCCCCGTTCTGGGCTCCCTGGTACAAAGGAGGTACAGAGCTCTTGCAGAGATTCCATTGAAGGACCACAAAGATGATTAAGGAACTGGAGCACCTCACATATGAGGAAAGGTTGAGAGGGCTAGGACTGTTTAGTTCCAAGAAGAGAAGACTCAGGGATATCTTATTAATGTCTATAAATTCCTGAAGAGAGCGTGCAAAGAGGACAAAGCCAGGCTCTTTTCAGTGGTGCCCAGTGACAGGACTACAGGGACACAAACCAATAAGGACAACCTTGTCGGAGTGCAGATCCTTGAAGAGACTGCACGAAGAAAATCCTGAGTAAATAAAGACTGGAGCTCTAAAGTTAGGTCTCAAGGGCAGAATGCCCTTGAAGTTAAGGATAAGAAAACTATGCAGTATGATAAGGGAGTAGTGTTTGCTTAGAGCAGAGCTTCGCTAGGCGGGTGTCTGTTTGAAATAAGCTGTTAAATATGACAAGCATATGTATCATCCAATAATGGTGTAGAAAAGGTGTGGTCTCAGGATTATTGGCAAATACTGTCTATATAAGCAATAAGAACTGCGCAATAAACGAGACTTCCTGCAGCTAACTCATATTGAGTCGTCTCAGTACTTCTCCAAATCCCTTCTCCGCACAACCTGAAACACAGGAGTTGCCATCTGAACATCAGGAAACACTTTTTTACTGTGAGAGTGACTGAGCAGTGATAGAGGTTGCCCAGAGAGGCTGTGGAGTCTCTATCCTTGGAGATATTCAACAGCTGTCTGGACATGGTCAAGGGCAACTGGCTCTAGGTGACCCTGCTTGAGCAGAGGGGTTGGACTAGATGACCTCCAGACATCCCTTCCAACCTCAGCCATGCTGTGATTCTCTGACTGCAGAGAATGGAGGCATATGATAGAACTCCTCAAAGGCAGCTTCTAGATCACATCTTATTTTCCTGGTACCCTGTAATACCTCAAAATATAAAGTTGGGAAAAACATTAAATTTGCTGACTAAATAAAGCTGGATATCACTGTAGTGAAAGGGATGACTGGAGTAAGGTACAGACGGAATTAGAGGAAAAATAAAAATAGAAAACAATTAGCACAAAGTACCAGGTTCTCCATATCAATTGGAAGAACAGATGAAAAAGACTTGGAGTGCTAACCAGTTAAGGGCTTAAGATCAAAGCTGTATGATTTTGGGTCCCTTCCAGTAGCTTTACTTTGCTTTAACATATTTCCAACCTTAGCAGTAAATCACAGTTCACCTAAATGAGATGGCATGAATTTCCCCACAAAGAAAGTACTCAGCATTACCTGGCAGGTTTTCTGGATCCCAGGCTGTGCAGAGAGTTGCACAGACCTAGCTTGTAGAGTCAGCGCTTCTGCAGAGCCCAAAACCCTGCACCCCTGTCCGCTTGGGACCCAGACCCCTCTGTTTGTTCTGTTTTCCCCTTGTCATGCAATCATATTTGCACAAACTTGTATTAACCAGCAGTTTATTATGTTTAGAGGAGAAGAAACTATCTTCCTGCTTCCTGAGCAAGTTGTGTCACAGTGGAAGCAAGACTGCAGGAGTCAGGGGCCTAGACCATGGTCAGATGTGGAGCAGGGCTCAGAAGCCAAGGGATGAGCACATCCAGAGGGAGGGGGCAGAGATCCGCTTTCTTCCGCTGAGATTCTTTTACTTTGTGTGTGTTTTTTAATTTATTTTGTTTTATTTTGTTATTTTATTTTATTTTATTTTGTTTTGTTTTGGTTTATTTTCTTTTATTTTAAATATAGGAATAATATAATACAAAATGAATAAATTGTCCCTTGGGACTTCTTCTAAAGCATTGTCAGGATGGTGTGCATATAGTCCTTGTCAGAAATCATAGCCTATAACCAGGTGAGAAGTGGTACACTTGGCTCTCCTTGGGGTCCTTGAGAAAGGTGCACATCTGCTCCCCATCAGGGCATGTCACCCCTACGCCAGTGGCAGTGCTGCTGGGGATGCTTCCCACTGGGAGATGGTAAGTCCAGGCAGAAAAAACTGTCATGGACCCCTATCTCAGTGTTGAATCAGTGTTCCAACAAGCATTTTGGGTGGATTTGAACTTTGGCAGTACCTAAATGAAGTAGTTATTTTGATTGACTTGCTAGTCTTAAATCCTGGGGCTGGCTACCTCTGAAATTAGTAGTCCAATAAAATAATTTCCTGGAAAGCTGAGTGTTTATTACCTTTCTCTAGAGTGAAAAATAATTAAACATAACTTGTATTTTAAGTGGGAAGGTTAGGACAAATTCATCCATTTAGAGTCTTTGACTTGTTGAGAATGTTCTTCCCAAATCTAACGGAAGCACTGAAAGTATTGTGGCTAAATTTGATTCTTCACTGAGTACAGTTAAACATCTTTTTGAATGGGTGAAGTATATGGCTAAGCCTTTCCAAGGAAAATATTTAGTGCGAAGATTTTTCTCTGGTCCATTTCTGAACCATTTCACAAAAGCATACACCAATATTTTCATAGGAATTAGGATCTTCTTAGCTCTATTCCACAGGGGTGGAAAATAGTTTTTAGTTGACAGGCAATATGTTATTTATCATGTTCAGATAAGCTGTCCTCTGGTTGTTTAAGCTTTAAGATCTTGTCACCTTAATAGTCATTCTTGTCAAAGAAGATACATGAGCAGTTGAAGTCTATATTTATAGGGACCAATGCTGAATCCTAGTATTATATCTAGGGTAAGGTGAATCTCGTAAGCTGTCCCAAGGTACAAAATTTGCCACTGGAGCAAATACAAATGGATTTTAAAAGAAGACTGTCAACCCAGAGACTGGTCTTGAGGACTAGCAGTCTCAGTATGATTATACTGAGGTTCCTTTACGGGATACTGTTCAACATAAGACCCGTAGACATCTCCAGGAGAAGAAGGAAGATATGGGAAGAGGCTGGTTAAGCTTGGTTTAGCAGGCTGCAAGGACCAACATGGAGCAGTAGCAGCTGAAATGTTCTCAAGGCAAGGAGGAAAAAGAGGAAGGAGCTACTGAAGGTCCTGATGGTGGCTGTAGGAGAGCAGGGAGCAGCCTGGCACAGCCAGGACTGGGACAGGGGCAACGGTGCCCTGCTCCAAAGTGTGGATGGGTGTTGAGGTGCTGAACCCCGAGGTGTCACTGGAAGTGGATGAATGAGTTTAAAACTTGCACTGCCCATGCAAGTGGGACCTGCAAAGTCTGTGAACTAATGTCTGGTGTGCTGCGGTAGAAGCTGATGGTACATTCTTTCACATGGCACTTAAAGCAATTGTGCCCATGACAGTTTCACTGCCTGAGTGTGGAGAGCATCAGGTGTTATTCCTCAGGATACGGCTATTTATAGGAGCCCACAGAGGGCTCAAACTGGGAGAGGCTGGCGTTCAGGGACACATCTTGCCCCGTCCTCTGACTTGGCGTCGTCTTTGTACATGTCTATAGATCAGCGTGCCACACGTTCACACTCACAGCCCAAAGAGGGATCAGTTGCATTATTATCTAAATCCCAACAGTGTGCTTGGGTCTGATGATGACGCTAATATACCCTATTTCTGTACAAAGAAAACCGCACTGAGAAAAGCAAGGAGGATGGCAGATGGGAGCTGCAGCTTACCAGGTGTGGGGGTTTATAGGAACTACTCGTCTGGAGTTTTTACTCATTATCTTTTCATATGGTACTTTCTCAAAAAAGCCAATGTAGTTCTGGTCTCTCAATTATCTGTCTGTGTGCTTGTACACATGTACATTCCTATCTGTAATCTTTCCCTGTAATATTGCCAGCATGATTTTTTTTAATCAGAACAGTTGCCAGTAGCTCTGTCTCTGCCTGTTTCCTATTCCGACGAAGATGCAATTTCACAGAGCGCATCTAACTGTTCTTATTTCCCAGAATGTCCCAAAGTTTGATCTTTTTAAAAGGAAAGATAGAAAAGGCACCTTGAGTGTTATTGCTACTGCTGCTTCCCTTTAATGGTTATATGGTGACACCGTTTCGCACAGGATTACTGTCACTGGCGCGGAGGGGATGGGAGATTGGCTGCCTTGAGGAATGAGATGAGACGATAAAGGAAAGAGGATGTTGCCTCTGCAGCATCTGGCTCTGTCTCTTGATTTTCATTCCGTGCGTTCTGTGTTGAGCCAAGGTGGGGTTTGAAGCAGACTCTTGCCTTTGCGCACCTGTCGTTCAGCAACAGTAAAGAGAGTGAGAGAATTGTGACAAATATATTTTACTTAAAATAACTGAACTGTGTAATTGTTTGAGAGGACTTAGCAGCCAAATACAATAAAGGCAAAAGTTATACAGATCACCAAAGGTAGAGGATATAGCGATAGAGTGATGCAGAAAATTGACTCGTGCTGTATTATTCTTTGGTAAGCATTGCATAATTATATTATTTAAGTGTTAATATTGCAGTGAAAATGGTTTTCAGAGCGCTGCACTTCTGCTTGAATGGAATGAAAACCCTAAATACCTTAACTACATTTTGCTTTGTGCAGCAAAGGCTGAAGTTTTCTCCACAGAAATCAAGTTCCAGTATACTAACGCCTTTGGAGTGTAGCAGTTGGATAATTTGGGCCATTTTTGCTTGATATGCATCAAAAGTGTCACAATTAAGACTGTTTGTCATGGTAGAAGAGAAAAATCATAAAAGGAGTGAAGAGTGAGAAAAAGAAACATTTTAGCTGACCTGCACTTGTTAGTGACCGAGTTTTCTTCTGAAGGCAGGGACATGTGGGTGACTCTCGAGCTCGCGCCTGTCATCAAACAGGCAGCTGCTCTGCCAGTGGTTTTACCTTTACACTCTACAAAATTGTGTCTATCCCAGACAATATAAGCAAAAATGTTGTCCTTTAAAAATCTCAGTAATGAGAGATTTCAGATTTCTATTGGAAGTCTCCTGTAATAGTCTTTCTATCATTTGATGTCTGTTCCTTTCAGGGAGGGGTAATTAAGAGACACAAGAGAAAGAAGAAAAAAAAAAAATCTCACATTTATGGCTTATTTTCAAAGGATTCAATTAAGGAACACAAAACAAAATTCCTTTAAAAATATGATTGATGTGAGAGCTTTAACTAGGTGCTGTCATTTGATACGGGGGGGATTTATTATTGCATATTATACAATAGAAATGTGTTGGACAGGATGCCAGGCTGTTGACAGTGTTTGTGTGTGGTATGTGTGTTACACGAATAGATGGGCTGTGTATAGGTGCATTTTATTTCTTCTTTCAGTTGTTCATTTCTTTAATCTGAACTGAAACTGAAGGATCTTACTGTGAGGCACGGAGTTTTGAGTGAAAAGGGCTGTTAAGAAAACCTACCTTGAAGGGGAATATTTTATATACAGAATGTTATTTTCTCTAGAATGGAAATGTTTAAAAGCTGGTGGTTGTACCCTATATTATGCATATCACAGAGGGCTGGGAAACCATTCATGACCATTTGATGCTGCAGATTTTCTGCATATATATGCATATATATACATGTATATGCACATATTTTGTATACACACATTCATCTATACTCATATACATCTAGAGGATATGTCTATATGTATATACAATATATGCTATATGTATATGACAGCACAATCACTGAGAGTTGTAAAATGCTGTTAGCACTGCCTATCAATAGCCTTTAGAGTTAGAAGCTACTTCTGATGGAGGGGAGGCCCTTTGTCTCATCTAGAGAAGGACAATAAACTGTGAAACACTTATTATTTTTGAAAATGCAGTTCAGTAAGTGAGTAGTCATTATTTTTGTTACAGATGTTTAATTTGCTGAAAATACACTAACTTATATTCTATTTTCCTCGTTTTTAAAAATTTGATAGTGATGAGTTGCCTGTCCATAATGCAACCCTGATGAAATGAAAAATTTGATGTCTTCTATAGAGCGATTATAGCTGATCATCTCGCATATAGATACCAGTAGTCCTGAGGAAACCTAAGGTGGTCTTGCATAGTGCTGGAAGAAGTTAAAATGTAGGTACTGGTCAACAGTTTAAAATGTATTCTGGAAATATATACAATGACATTTTTCACCAGCTTTCTAAAGAAGCATTAGGCAGTAGTTTAAGGGTTACAAAGAGTATGCCTTAAAACCCAAAAATTTTGTTCATGAAGCACCTAAGAAAATAGTTTGCTGGTAATTCAATGGTAATTTGTTTTAAGCCAAAGAGAAGTTTGTGTATTTTTTCCTTTTTTTATTAAGATCTCTGATAGTTTTACCTAGGACTATGGATAAGCATGGTAAATACGTTCACCAAGAATGGGACTTGGAACTTTAAACGCTTATGTACATGAATAACTTCAGTGAGATTTGTGCTTGACCAAGTAGGTACATGTGATTTGCCCTGCACCACTACTCGATCTTTTGCTCATACCAGAGAGCTGAGAGCTGGCCCTGGCTGGACTCCAGCATTATTTAAAATGGTTTCCTGCAGACCTTATCTTGGATACCTTTCTTTAGGATGCTTTGCAAACAGTGTTGAACATAGTGTGAGGCGCAAGTCCATTCACAAAAAATTGCACCTAGACAATAAATCTTTCAAAACTGCTGGTGAGATTGCTTTGCTACAGCAGTAGCTACTTAAAGCGCTGAAGAATTGTCTGGTAAATAAAAGGTACTGTTAGAAACTGCTAATAAAGTTTAGAGAACCACTCGGTGACAAATTTCAAAAAAGCAGTCCTTCGATAGAAATGACACTACTTTAGCACAAGTAGGAAAATTATCCAAGTGGTAGAAGATGAAAGGTTCAGAAAATCTAACTTTTTATATAGTGGCACACTCAGATCCATTTCCTGTAGGTCAAAAATGAAAATTGCCGTTTAAGAATAGAGATTTTGAACAAATGGCAGAGCTGGCAGAAAGAACTGCAGGACCTTGGATTTTGGAGAAAATACGTTAACATGAACATACTGTGTATATATTGCCAGGAGTAAGGAGAAAAGGGCAATAAGGTAAAACATTTGTCTGAATATATGTCTTAAGACCTGCACTCAGACAATGGAGTCTTTCCATCCATTATATCAGAGCCATTAGATGAGCTCAGTAAATTTACTGTTTGAAGACACTAAGGTAAAATATAACAATTTTTTTTTTTCAATGGAATAGCTGTTCAGATTAGAGCCATTGTAGTGGATGAAAAAAAATGTTCAAGACAAAATATCTAAAAACGAAGAGACTGGGCAACACTGTTAGGAAACAACAAATTTTCTGTTGAAGAATCTCCTTAAATTGGCCAAATGCCTTTGCAGCAGATAATGAGCTATATTTCCTGAATACTGAGTCTGAGAAACTCTTAATTGCTCATAAATCCATGTACTGGAAAGTTTGAAACATTTAATGAGTTGGCAACAGACTTCAAAGAAAAGGATTTCATACAGGCCGAATTAGTAGAAACTAACAGACAATGGATAAATAAGGACTGCAGCTGAAGTTTTGGGGACATAGGACAAAGCAACACGTGCATTTTGGAGATTAAATCTTTCCTTCATGGTCAAGGATATCCATCCTCTACAATGATGAAGACTGCTATATACAGTTTGAGGCACGAAGTTCAAACAATAATGCAAACCTTACTGTGAAATGATCTTGGACTGTTCATTTTCCGTACAGGTGTCTTTAGTTGCTTGAAACAGGAAATCACATGAAGGACAATGATGCCATATACCTTATTGCTGTAAGGTGGTTTTGCTTCTCTGTTCTTTGAGTAATAGTTTGATAAGGCCTGATTTGTCTATGAGGATACTTACACATAGAAAAATCTGTCTTTGAGGGACTTGTGTCTTGCATCTGTGCTTTTGAAACTGATGTTTTGATTGGAATCCCCATTGCACATCTCAGCACCTTATACATTTTTGAATACAATGTACAGTCTGTTAGAACGGCGTTCACGAACTCCTTCTTCCCTGCTGAGCTAATATTTATGAAGCTTATGTTTCAAACCTACCATAAAAGTTAAGACATTGCAGAAAAAACTTACAAGAATCAGACAAATAAGAGTAGTAGTAGAAGTATGAACAAAACCACATATTGTGGCATCCCATATTCACTTTGATAATAATCTTGAAAAAATATTTCCACAGACAGACTATAGTATATGTAATGACTCCGCTAAACCAAGTAAATAAAGTTGTCCGATTCAAATTTTTCTGTCTCAGAAGTTATTGAATAACATCTTGACTAATGGACTGTGAGAAGTCCTTAAGAGTCCAGTTATACCTTAACTGAAATAAACCCAGATGTTTATGAACTACTACATAAACACAGTAAGATGGATTATACCTCGTGCAATTTTCATTTTCTGTAGATGTTTAGAAAATAGAAAGCCATTCTAGAAAACTCAAAAGTGTCAAGATAGTTTGCTTAGAATGATTATAAGCTGTACACAGTAAAAATGCAAAGTCCTAAAAATCCGTTTGCCTAGGTTTTTAAAAATAGATATTAATAAAGCAGTTAATTTTTGGCTTTGCTAGAAAGTAAGAATTCTGTCCTGAGGGATGGAAGGTATTTTTGAGACTGTAACAGCAGAACAGGTGTCTGATTGTGGTTCAGTACTTCTTTTCAATTTCTCAATGCTTAAAGGATACCCTACACCAGAGCTGGTTTTAGAACAGATTATTTCCCCTTTTGTGGAGGCACAGGTCTGCCTAAGGGGACGAAAAACTAGAACCAAAGCTTTCCCAGCTTTTCATGTTTATTCTCTCCCCTCTTTCACAGAGGAAGATGCAGTGGCCTTCAATCAAGTTTCTACTTGACTCATGGTGCCATGGAACAAAAGTGCAGGGTGCGTAAGGTTTTCCTCCTTGGAACAAAAGGGCTCACTAGTTAGGCAGGATCCCTGAAGAAACTTTACTCTTTTTAACACTTGGACCACGACTGAAAAAGTCATGAAAAAATAAAGCCTTTTCCAAACCATCTACCCACAACCCTATTCAACGCCCTCCATCAGACTAGAAGTTTTGTCTCCCTTCTTGGGGGACTCTGACACGATGCATTTACAAAGTAAAAGGTGACACCTGCTGTGAAAGCAATGAAGATTATTAGTGTGTCCAACTTCAAATACTTTTCAATCTTTCAGTGATTATGGATGCTTCCTATCAAAATTGTCCAAGATGCTGTGACTTTTATATGGGTTTCTGCAAAAAGATAAACCTTGGAAGTTACTGGACTGTAAAATAGCAGTACACTATGACACTGGCAAACCTTTAAAAGATAAATCTTGGCAGCCACTGGACTGTACATTATTAGCACACTCTGACACCATTGGATCTCTGAAACTCCAGAGAAGCATCCTAGAAGTGATTTTTCTCATTTAATTTAATTTACAACTGTCCTGTGTAAGTGCATATATCCTTAGTGAGCTTCCTTTAGAAAGACAACAATGACAATTACTTGTTTGGTTTATATTGGTTTATACACCGTAACGATAGCTCTGAAACAAAGCCTGGCAATTCCAGTTCTTAGAGCAATGTCTTATCTGTAAAAAATAAGCTTCCAAAAGAGTCAACAACTTTAAGGACAACGTAGTTTTGCCATATCCAAGCTTTTGAAAATCAGCTTGAGCCCCCGTATTTGTGTCTGCTTAAAATCACAACTTCAAAATTCTAAATTTCAAATTTCTAAATCAAATTTCCTTTTTTCTCTTTTTATCTCCTTTTTAGAATTAGTGAGAAACTCCCATTTCCTTCTTTCTCCCATCTTCCCTTCCCTGTCTGTGACATTTTTGCAAGTTTTAAGCTTATCCTTAAAAACCCCTGCAGAAATGCAACCTCTCAGCTCACTGATCCAAGAGACTCCATCTGCTAGGAACCCGTGAGACTCAGATTTCTCTATCCCTGCTGTGGAAGCAGCTACCTGCTTGCATTTTCTTTGCATGTTTTCACATCACTCCCATGCCACAGCATTTGCTTGACCTCCATACTTCCTCCTCTTCTCACAATTTCCTACTTGGTGTTTTCCTCCGCTCTGTTACAGCACATTCGCCTGCACTCTGACTCCGTGTCCTCATCTTCATGCTTGTCTGCCTCTCCTCTGCATCCCTCCTGGTCCCTACATTAGTCTCACTCAATTTGCCATCCCGTTTCCGTGTGCATTTTTCCTCTCTGGCATGTCCATATTCTCTTGTCCCTGCCTGGCCCTCACAGAGTAGCTAACGGACCATTAGCTTCCCTGATGGCATCCTGTCTTCTGCCCGATTGCAAATAACAAGAACTGGCATCCATCTTCACTGGTTTACCCTCACTTTCACTCAGAAACTTTAAACAGATCTGGCAACTAACCTTCTGGAATCAGGCTTGGCCCAGTCCTGCTGTTGGTAATGAGAGGTGGAAGGCATTTTACTTATAGATCAAATTTCACAATCTTATAAAATCATAGAATCACGGAATGGTTAGGGTTGGAAGCAACCTCAAAGATCATCTAGTTCCAATCCCCCTGCCATGGGCAGAGAAACCCTCCACTACACCAGGTTGCTCAAAGCCTCATCCAACCTGGCCTTGAATACTTCCAGGGATGGGGCATCCACAACTTCTCTGGGCAACCTGTTCCAGTGCCTCACCATCCTCAGAGTGAAAATTTTTTTTCTTATATCCAATCTAAATCTCCCCTCTTTCAGTTTAAATCCATTGCCCGTTGTACTATCACTATATGCCCTTGTAAAAAGTCCCTCTCCAGCTTTCCTGTAGGTCCCGTTTAAGTACTTGTAAATAAAAAATATTATTGACAATTGTCATATCCTAAAACTAATTAAGAATATGTTAACGAAGACTATCTAATCTGTTGTATGATTTGAGCAAAAACATGAATGCTGATGAGGCTGTTGACAGAGGTCCTATACAGCAGTTGCAGAGGTGTGAGATCAGGGAGGACTGAGAATGAGACTTTTCCTCTGGTGTTGGTCGGACTGTGCTCCAGTGAAACCCTTACAAAATGTTAACGTCGCTTGCTGAGCTCAAATCCTAGATAAATGAACCTTGTTTGCCTCACTGGCTTTCACCTCACAGTGGAAAGTTGTCCCATGCTTTGGAACAATTCCTGCCATTTCTGTGACAGCCGTCTGTAAAATCTAGAAACGATGGCAACTTCATTATGGTATTTCTTTCTGCGCGCTGAAGAAAACTAATCATGACCTAAAACTAATCACTGGACCTAATAAAACACCTTGTCTTTGATGACTTCAGAAGCTATATTTTATTTCTAAAGTTAATCTACCCTTAATATGTGGGAAGGGAGGACAATAGACCATGTCGTCTCAGCACAAGCTGAGAATCTCAGGCGCAGCGTGGTTTTGACAGCTTTGAATAGCAATCCATCACTTAACAGACAAATAGAGGCTACGGTCTTTTTGCAGCAGCTCTTTTTCAACCCTAGGATGACATCTGTGCCCTCTGCAAAGGACTGCACGATGTCAGCCTGAGAGAGGGATAGGTTTCAAACGCAGCTGGGCTTGAGCAGGCTGTTCGCAAGGTGGTTTGAGTGTTATTTCTTCTTCAAGAACTGGTTCTCCAATGGCAATACAATATTTATGTCACTCAAAATTTTGAGCAGGAGCATACCAAAATAGAGCAGCTAGATAGCTAGTGGATAACAGCAAATGGAGGACCACAGCTGTATTGCTGTATGTCACAGGCAAAATATGAAGTTATACTGGCATATGCAAAAGTGTGTACATCAGAGGATTACCTAATGATATCTTCTGATGTTGCTCTCTTGAGATGAAAGGTTTGAAAATAGGGGTAAATATTTGTAAAGATTTAACTAGGGCAAACTGCATTAAATATATATATTATAAAGTGAATTTGCAAGTGAATTCTTACAAGATTGGGAGACAATGCAGCAACAATAATTGTAAGTTGGTTATCCAGTTCAACATCTTGACCCGATATAGTCCTTTAAAGTAGATGAGTTGTGTTCTTTGTAAAGACTTTATTCTAAAATATAGTATACATTTAATGATCAATGCCATGTTCTCATAAAGAAAGATCAAAAGTAAAAATGCTAATCTATATTTTCTTAACTATTTCATTCTCTTATTATACAGCGATTTTCTTTCTCATGGTGACCTTGTTAGAGGTCTGACATTGTCAGAACATCTGACTCTCCAGGACGCTAAGGACCATGCTTCCACATAAAATTATTTAAGATATTTTACTCTTAGAGAGTACTGAAGAGCTTTGTTTTCACTTACATGTGCAAATAAACCAGTGAGATTATACTTCCAGGTATTTACTTCATTATTTCCTATGTTGGACATGTGTTCTTTGAGTGAAGTTGAAATGGTTTTAATCCATCATGGAGTGGATTTAGCAAAATTTTAGATAACAGCTAGACTTGTTTGTTAACTAAAATGCCCCCGGAAATAGCATATCATAATCAAAAAGTAGTATAATAATCCAAGAGCTCTTTCCTAGTAAATTATTTCCTGCTGTATTTTTTGTATTTATACTGATCAAGCAGAACATAGTAATTGTATAATTGTTTCCTATTGATAAGTATAATTCAGTAGCTCTCAAGTCGCTAACCTTGTGGCCTTGCAGAAGTCATTTGGCAGTTCCATAGATTTTTAAGCCATCAGGGACCATTAGATCATCTTGTCTGATCTTTCTGCATAAAACAGGTCAGAGAATTTCATTTAGTTACTCCTGTATTGAGTGGAGCAATTGGTATTTGACCAAAGCTTGTCTTTATGTCACACAGTTTACTTATTTTTTTTAAATTAGGAGTATTGCTTCCTATTTAGTACCTAAGCTGTGAAGATTCATTAACGTTTCTGAATACTCTGAATTACTGGGATTTAACGTGCTATAAAAGTGAACAGCAGAAATATTTCCAATGATGATCTAAACAGGATTTTTTAATCAATGTGATGAATTGGAAACTGGGTCAAATTAATCAGTGGTGTCTCCAGCAGGAAGGAGTTTTGCCAATTCAGTCCAAGATTTTTTGTTATAATAGTTGCTGATAATTTGAAGAAGAAAAGATACACAGTACAAAAAAGACATGCTAAAAAAAGCATTAAAAATAAAATGTTAAACAGAAATTAACTTTAAATATTTAATGTCATTAAATCTAATTAATGAAATTTTCTTTTGGTTTCAGATTAAAAATTCACAGAGATTTTCATTCCTTTTATCTTCATTAGCCCATGTACGTGTTATTAATTATTTGTTAGGTATTTCCATACACATTTGATGATATTGGTGGTGTGAATGTAAAACCAAAATTCTTTTACAGTAATGTCACTGGGACAATATAGTGATACTTGCCCTGCTTTACATGCATGCCAAAGAGTCGCCCTTTGAAGGCGTCCAATTACTAGGAGCTATTTCCCAGCCTGTTTCAGTCTGCAAAGTGCCTGCCACCTGCATGCCTGCTCCATTGTCTTTGCCTTTACATCAGGTAAAAATAATTTATACAAGAAGTGTGAGAACCCTCTCTGATCATCTGTAATGAGAGAACAGGAGTAGGCAGTCAAAGATGTGTTTTCCATCTTCATTGAATGTGAGTTTAGTACGACTTAACCAGGCTTTCAGGATACATACAGCGGTAGCAAAGTTTTAGAAAAATGCTTTCATGGATTTATATTTGTCTTTGCCTTTTTAGTAGCATTGTCTTTCATAGACTCATTTAAGTTGGAAGAAACCTTTAAGATCATTGAGTCCAACTGTTAACCTAACACTGCCAAGTCCACCACAAAACCATGTCCCTAAGCACCACATCTCCATGTCTTTTAAATACCTCCAGGAATGGTGACTCAATCACTTCCCTGGGCAGCCTGTTCCAATGTTTGACAACCCTTTCAGTGAAGAAATTCTTCCTAATATCCAGTCTAAACCTCCTCTGTCACAACTTGAGGCCATTTCCTCTCGTCTTATTGTTACCTGGGAGAAAAGACTGACACCCACCTCTCTACAACCTCCTTTCTGGTAGTTGAGAGCGATAAGGTCTCCCCTCAGCCTCCTTTTCTCCAGTCTAAACAACCTGAGTTCCCTCAGCTGCTCCTCATAAGACTTGTGCTCCACACCCTTCACCAGCTTCATCGCCCTTCTTTGGACACGCTCCAGCACCTCAATGTCTGTCTTGTAGTGAGGGTCCCAAAACTGAACACAGTATTCAAGGTGCAGCCTCACCAGTGCAGAGTAGAGGAGAACCATCACTTCCCTAGTCCTGCTGGCTACACTATTTCTGATACAAGCCAGGATACTATTGGCTCACCTGGGCACACTGCTGGCTCATATTCAGCGGGCTGTTGACGAACATCCCCAGATTCTTTTCTGCCAAACAGCTTTCCCGCCACTCTTCTCCAGGTCTGTTGCGTTGCATGCAGTTGTTGCGACTCAAGTGGAGGACACAGCACTCAGCCGTGTTGAACCTCATACAGTTGGCCTTGGGCCATCAATCCAACCTGTCCAGATCCCTCTGTAGAGCCTTCCTACTCTCAAGCAGACCAACACTCCCATCCAACTTGGTGTTGTGTGCAAATTTACTGAGGGTGCACTTGACCCCTTGTCTAGATCATTGATAAAGATATTAGACAGAACTGGCTCCAGTACTGAGTCCTGGGGAACGCCACTTGTTTCCATTTGCTGCACTGAGCAATAATGCCCTTGCTGCTGTGAGTCTCCTCAGGATCCTCCTGGTTGTTTAAGACGTTCTTCTTCAAGCAGCTTTTGGGAAGTTTCTTGATAGTTGAAATTTCAATTTACAACAAATCTCCTTCAGAAGAGGATGTAGTCAAGGCCATTCTGGTCTATTATGTATACTGGCTATTTATATTTACCCATAGTCTATGTATATTTAGTCTGTTAGAAAAATACACACAGATGTATTTGCTGAACAAACAGTAACTGCTATCCCAAAGTTACATTTAGAGTGGGCAGAGTAAAACTTTTAAGAACAGTAGCACCTGCATGGAGTGCACTACTACATAAGGGATACTAAAAGTGATTATAATGATTTTAAATTTCTCTGCCCCATCCAAACCTTCTTTAACATACTTTTGTTTAGAGACATTAAAACTTCAGGTTTGTTGTTTTACCTCTGAACAGTTAATATGGACTATAGGAATAAACGCTTGTAAAATTTTTAGAATTAAGAAGTTGATTCAATCCACCCAAGATTTACAGATGCTGTGATTTAAGCTTTTGAAGACCAGTAAAATCACTAGCACTTTTAAAAGCATCATCTGCATGATCTTTCAGGATCTGCTCCCCTGACTAGTTTGGCTCTGATTTCTTCTGTAAACAGCAATTATTAACTTACTATGGTCAGGTTATTTCTTCATTTGTTCCTTGGTATTTGAAAATTTGCAGGCTTCCTTCATTGTTTACTGAAAAGTAGAGAGGAGGAGGCAACCAGCAGGGCTGTTGGGACCCACAGAGACAATCCTGTTGGAAGAGTCTCAGGAAGGAGACAGCCAGAACAGGGAAGGGACCTCAACACTTGAAGCAGAGAGTTGTGTAGCACCTAGCTAACGTTGCTGGACAAGTCATCTTTCACACAAAAATTTTGAGGCTGACGGAAGAGAGACCTTCAAGTCTACTTACAATAGAAGAATAATGACTTTTTTGAAATGTACTGTTTTGAAAGAAAATGCAGATACCATAATCGCCACCATGCCTTGAAAGATGCAACTGTATTTAATCTCACTGGTAAGTAATCCAAGAGGCACTGCTATTCTTACCTCAGGACTTGTAACTGCTTCCACACACATAACAAGCACTTGATGCTTTCTTAAAAAACACATGAAAAGACTCTAAAAAAACTTCAGTGATAAACAATACAGTTACTTATTTACTCACTTCGAACCAGCAGAAATGAAAGCAAAAAAATTCATAGTTTAGGATCCTTGCAAATCTTGACGTTTCCAGACACGCAAAACCCCTACATTCTTCTTACTAAGAACAAGCAAATACATTTCACAACAACTGTCTTAGCTCTGACCTGTGCATTGTGGCTTTTATATATTATTTGTATTATATTGATTTAAAGTAGAATTCATCTTCACTACATTTAGCCATCTAAAGTTAGGGGTTTTATCTGAGCTATTCGTCCAGGTTCCCCTTATAGTAAATGGAGAACGATAGGTTCCTCCAAAAGGCAATTCATCCCATTTTAAGATCGGTGTCTGAGATAGACTGGATGAATTGCTCTATACCACAGTCACTCTCCATTGCTTGTAGAGGAACTTAAGTGACTAACTTAGGCTAAGCGCCCAACTTTCAGATGGCTAAGAATTAGGTGAGATGAATTTCTCCCAAATGTTTTATTTTAAGGGATGCATTTAACTGAGAAATATCTTGCCTTGTCAATTTGCCGTGTGTTATTTCATTAAAATTAGATAAGTGATATTTCTTTGGAATCATATACCTGGAGTTTAATGAATAAGCATAATTTCAAATAATAGTAAAATTACATACGACTAGGCAGTTGATCAATACATGACATTAATGTTAACATAAATCATTCTCACATTCTCTTTCAAAGACGTGAATTCATTTAGAGTGCTGGTAGAAAACAAAGCTTGTTTTTCTCTGAAGCGCCAATCATGAAGAATTCCTTTTGAAATATTACAGACCTTCAAGAACTAAGTACCTCTGAAAAATCGGGCTGATAATATTGATTTAGGGTCAGAGTAGAGGAGGAGTTGTAGTATGTTTGTTTATATTTGCTATCAATCGTATGTTCAGATTTTATTATGTGGGAATATGAGATTTTTAATACCTTCAACTACTAATTTCTTTGAGTTTAAGTGTCTGGTTTTGGAAATGATGCAATAAATAACAATACTATTGCCGCTTAACAACATCAGTAAGTATTTGAAACAAAGCGGGGTTTGTGAGCTTGGACTTTTTCCCATGTTTTTACATAATCTTGTTCATTTGAGTATGTGAACATGTTTGTGAATGAATCAGTTATTAACGGTTTTTAAAATGGGGGAGACAGGCCATCAGCTTATTAAATTATGGGAACGAGTGGTGCAGGGCAAGCAAAAAATGCCTCTTGTGGAGTCCTGCCTCTTTCACTGAGCACCTGACAAGATATGCACATCCCCTAGGTAGCTAAGTTAGCCATGCATGCGTGCACATCACAGCATGCCTTCCTTCCAAATGCTGGTAGAAAGGGCTAAAAAGCCACTGCAAATTACTTGTCAGACCCAGCAGCAGCGTAGGCAGCAAGTTACTACCAGACCTCCTATTCCTTTCATGTCAACAAATCGCCCTCTGACCTGGAAGAACATGTCTGGAGTGGGAATTATTTGCCCTAGATCCAAACTGGTTCTATGACCTGTTCAATTAAACCCAGATTTCAATAGATTCAGGTACCTTCAGCTCAGTGTTTGCACTGGTTTCATTAACCAGCTGCTCCCCAAATTGCAATATTTTCAATGCCTCAGCCTGTCCATGGAGCTTATGGAAATACAAGGTTCCTACTGACCGATAGGAAGATTTCAACAATAAAAAATTCTTTTTGGTTTCTTTTATTTTCCCTCACTAATTATAGCTATATCCTCTGACCATATTTTGTGTAATATCTCTTCTGTCTCTAAAGTTTGGCACTTGCATATTCAAAAATAAATCACATTCTTTCTTCACAAGAGCTTGGTATGAATAAGTTTGCATTTGGAATGAGTTGGTGAAGACAGAAGCGTGAGTCTGGCATTGTAATGACAGGACTATATTACTTATACTCGTGTCATGACACTTCATGTTGTTATAACCACATGAAGCCTTGATACCACCCAGTTTACAACAACCATGGAAGATGATGCAGATTCTCTGTCATTCCTTGCCTTGCCTTGCCTTTTCCCTCCCATGCCTTTTGCTGAACTAACACTTTTTGAGAAAAACGTAGAAAAACCTGTAGCTGTGTCACCATGGTCAATCTCTGACATTCGGCTTTTTACACGTGTCTCACATTCCTGCTGCAGAGCAAACAAGCAGAAGATGCATCCAAGGTGGACATCTAGAAAAGCCCATGGCTAATACTATGCTATAATACCATAGTTTCCTAGGATTGAGATGCCCAGAGCAATAGGATGCCAGTAGGCCTCTTGCTGCATTTATGGTGTTGCCTTTTGCTATTTGAATCCTTCCAGTTCAAAAGGCAGAAGTAGCAGTTTCTATCTAATAACAAACAACTGACCTAAGATATTTTTTCCTGTAAACCTAAGCGAAAACTCCTTCGAGAGCAAAAGCCTAAAGCTGACCATTACTTGCTCTGAAGCCCCAGTAAAGAAGCCTGCTGTTCTAATAAATGAGGATCCACAAATCCTTAGATTGATTACATATTCAAATTCTGTATACTCACAGTTTAATTCCTGCAGGGAACCTGTAGGAAATAAGAACTTTAAAAAATCCCTAAAAATAAATAATTTAATCCTCAAACTCGCACATATTTATCACTAGTGCATTGAAAAGAGCAAAATAATGATAAATTACCACAGGAATATGCACTTCTATGTTAATATTTATACATTATTTTCTTTGAAGTGAATACAGCAAATATACAGCCATAACATCCTAGTGGAAATACACAATAGCTATAGATAGATAGGTAGATATTCCAAAACTTGATATCACAAAGGCCAGGCACAGGAGTAAAAAAAATTGCCAAAGAGAAGAACCAAATGATTTGCCAAGAGTGCTACAGCCATGACAATCTTTAAGATCCAGATCTGTCATAAATGTAACAGAAATATTGTTTGTTCTTAAGCTGATCCACAGTAGGATGTCTGGTGAGCTGCAAATGCCTCTCCATGTTTTGCCTTCTCAAGTGATGTCTTTTGTCCCTGGGCTGGTTAGAGGCACCCATAGGGAACACGGGTGAGGGTTGTCTTCACGGTAGTGGGACTGACCTGCCGCTGGTGGAACTGAAAAGCTGACCGTGACAATGGAAATCCAAGTTACATCTCAACACAGTCTAACTCCCCTCAGGTTCTTCAGAGCCCAGCTATGCTAAGGCTAAGGCTTGTGAAAGCCGAGCACACTGAGAGACAGACCACCTTGGAAGAGCCACATGGTTGCTCACATATGGCTTCAGTCCCTATAGACACACTTCAGCAGGAACGAGAGGCCTCCCATCATCTGTCCTGTGAGGGAGATGATAAGCCTCAAGTCTCGTGCGAGCCCCAGCTGCTAATTGCACGCTTGCTGCTGTGACACAGGACTGGGAAGAGGGAAGAGCCTTCCAGTGCTGCCCCTTGCCCCATCCAACAGCCCGTGTCTGATGCCAGCAGTCGTGCGTGCCCAATTTGGGTCTCTGCAAGCCATGCCTGTTCACACAGTGTTTCTGGGAGCTCGGTGCCTGGAAATCTGGGACGGCATCACCCAAGTCAAGGAGGTGGAAGAGCTGGCAGTTCCCATACTAAACAAAAACATCAGATAAACAGGTTTATGAGAGGGCAGACCTCAGTGTCTTATGACATGAGACCCAGCTTTGTGCATGGTCATCAACCTGGAAATCTCTGCGAATGAACTATCACACCCAGTCCACAGGGCCAATGACAAGTGGGGAGAGGAAGGACAAGGGGACATTAAAGGGAAGGAGTTTTATCCAGTAGGCCCTGACACGATATGCTTAGTCTTTTTCAAACCTCACAGCTCTCTGAAATCAACAGCAGCTGGGTAAGAGCTTTCGTATTTGGGTCTGAAGATTTAAGTGCTGTGAAGTTTTAAGTTGTCTGTAGTTACTTTGGTGATTTCCTTTATTTTTTCTTTCCTTTGGCAAATATGAATGTCATTAGACTGCTGAAAAGTTTCCCTCTGGATCTGATGCAAGCTCTGTTTACTGGAGCCGTTCAAATAAATTTTTAAATAAACCGAAGGAAATAATTCAGTGTTTGAAGGCAGATGCCTATGATGACCTAATGGACTTCTTTTTTTCCTTTTTGTTTGCATCACTAACTTCTTCTGTGATTCTGTCAACGTTTCAAATGAGATTTCCAAGTGCCAGTGAAATAGCTTCATGTTAGGGGGTTATTTTTATAATTTAGTGCATCCAAACTTCATGAAAAATATGCAAATCACCTTCATTATAACCATATCTTGTCGCAACATGCAGCATGCGTAGTGCCAAAAATGAATGCATTCATGGCATCTTTTAGGTCCTAAGATCCAATTATGTCTTTTGTTGTTCCTTTTTGGCTTTCTGTGTCAGCTGCATGCTCTGTAAAGTTACTGATTACTGACCTGTTGGCAACTTTACAAATCAGCTTTGAAATGCAAGCTGTCAGTAGCTCTTGAGTACCCCAGTCCCAGGTTACCAAGGCCATGAAATGCTGCATTGAATTTTTAATCTGTTTTCCCTCTGCTTCTGCCTAGCTTTTTCCAGGTTAAGGTCAATTTTGAAACCAGCTGAATTCTTTAATAATCACTGTCTTTGCAGTCCTCACTGGGTTCAAAAGGAAGAACAATTTTTTCGTTGCATTAATATTAATTTTTTTACTGTGGGGGCTTATTACGGTGGCATGTTTTCTATTTAAGTATTCATTGCTAGATCACAAAGTGCACTACAGTCTAGCCGAAGTATTGCCTCATGAAGATACAAGTGAACTGGCGCTAACCCGAAATTTCACTGCCCCCACTTTTAAAATGAAGGAAGGCTGCGATTGCAACCCATTCTACATTTCTTCCCTGCAGCCGTGCTACTCAGAGGAGAAAGCTTGCCACCTCAGATACACGTCCTTTGCTTCGCCTTTCTAAATGTGACAACTGCTGTTTATTTAGTAATTCTACCATCAAGCTTTGATCCGTGTTTTAAAAAGTTGTGGCTTTTTGTCTAAGTAAGCAAGACTAGAATAAGTCTTAGTTAGAGTGCTGAAATTCAGATCTAAATGTGAAACAAAATAGTCATCTTTATCTCCTTTTCAATTTTCTCCCACAAGCATTAATCATTTTAGAATTTGTTTTGATTTGGTGAGTAGGTGCTTGTTTGGTTGCAGTAGAGAATAATCCAGGAATGCTTTGTTTTCAGAGACCCTAGTATTGCTTTATTCTACTAGATATCCTAGAAGTTGTGTTTATTTACAGGTTCCTATGCCATGATGACACACCTCATCGGATAGTTATCACCTTTTTTTTTCACCACAACTTTTTGCATACTCTTACAGAATCTCATAATAGCATGATTTTTCACCCTGGAGTGAAAAGACAGTCGTAATTACCCTTCACTACCATGGAAAGCGGGTCAATAAAAAGTATTGTGGTAGTATTTCTGGTTCAATAATCAATAACTCATCCTAAAAAGATGCAGATATTTGGTGGTCTCTTGAGCATGTTTGTTCTCTTTGAAGCTGTAGTCAGAGTGACTGGGATTTCCAGGCACTGGTAGCAGTGCTACTATGTAAGTGAATACTTGGGGTTGTTTTTAAAGTTTTTTGCCCACATACGGGTTAGTGACAGAATAGTTGCCCAGGGACAATCCAAGCCGTTTGCACTCTGAAGTTCACTGAAGCTGGATTTACTTGTGTCTGTGAGCAATGCTTTATACTGAGTAATCAGAGGCACCTTATAGCAAGATTTGATGAAGGTGTTACTCTACACTCATCTCAAAACAGCCAGAAAACTGGAGGTAGCTGGGGCAAAAACTTACTAATGATGCACACTGAATATTGAAAAATAATGGATAATTCATGGATAACCTGCAAATGTAGGACCTGAACAATCAGCCACAAAGTCAAACAAACAGTTCTGTGATTTGTAAAGCCTGTTTTCTGGTGGCTTTTTGTAAGGTAAGTTCTTGTTTCTTTCAAAGCTCTAGTCAAACTTCTCCTGTGGCTGGGGTTTAATGAGCAGTCCTTCCTCACACTAGTTCTCATACAAGTTGATCATTTTGCTGCTTCCTCCTTATTGGTGAGGGAGAAGAATAAATAAGCTGGTCAGTCTCTTCTATCTGGTGACAAGTTTATTTTCTTAGTCATGTGGGAGCTTAGTAATAATTAAGAAGTTTCCTCTTCTGTCCATTTCAGTGGAGATTAGTCAATAGTCAAACTGTTTTGAGGTGGCAGGATGACCGGTGCACGGAAAGACACACATGGTGAACAGTTACAGAAAGCTTATTCCCTCATGAAGCCAGATGTAAAAATTACACTCCCAGTAGCATTCACTTACAAAATTTTAAAGGAATAAAATATACTAATTATATCTAAAAATTGTATCATGTTAACAACAACAAAAAAATAAGATAAAACAAATGAGCTGTTAAAGAAAAACCTTGAAAAACTAAAGAAAATAACAGATTTTCTGTTAGGTTGGTCTTGCATTCAGTCAATTATGGACATTTTGTGGTGCTGTGGGAGATCTCCTGCCTTCTGGGAGATTCTTACTGCTGGGCCTGGAGCTGCTCATGTTCCAGTTTTAACAAAGAGGATTTCAACCATCTCCACAGAGAAAATGAAGATCATCTGAGCAGATGCCAAACTGTTCAGAGTTTTATGGATACAGGAGTCCATGCTGCTAAGCCTTTCTTAATTCGAAACATTGGAGCTGATGAATCCTCTATATATAGATTTCCTTTGACCAGTCTGCTATTACTACATGGTTACTGGTCTCACAGATTGCTTGGGACTTACTTTATTGTGCAGGAGAAAAGCTTTCAATGGGTACTCAATAGTTCAGTGTTATTTGCATTTATTTTATTGTACCTATTTTAATGACTACAGCCCAGCACACTTAATTGACAGAGTTGAGAACATTTTTTACACACGTGGCTAGAAAAACAGGACAGCATTAGAGAAAGCAGTTATTCAAGGATTTATGGAAGGAAAGAAGAGATTGTAAGATTGAGATGAGCACTGATAAAGGACAAAGAGGGTTAAAATTGAGACTGAACAAGAGCAGTAAATAGGCAATTTGAGGCAACTTCATTTTGCTAAATAACTCTTGAACCAAAGACAGCTGCTGATGACTAAAAATAAAAGTTATTGCAGTTTGGTAGCACTCATAATGTGATAATTGATGGGCAGGCATTTCTCACTGGAGGTTGTCCTATCATGCAAGATAGGACAATTTATATTTTAACTTGGGTTTTTTGGCCATCACTTTGGGTTAATCATAGGAGAAACTAGTCAGACTGTAATGGTTTTCATTGACGAGACTGATAAGTGACCTGTAAAGCTGAACGATACCCTGGGAGCTTACATTTTAGTACAGCCCACATCTCTACCCTCACAGCACATAAGTGCATATAGAAAGCATGTGACAGTAATTATATTTTCCAAACACAAACTAAAGGTCTCTATCTTGGTAATGCAAATAGAAAAAGCAGTGCATGAAGAAGTCTTTGGAAACTTTGCTGACTGTTACTCTGACATGTTTTAGCTGAAAGCCATAACAGTTGGGAGAAAGTGACACAAACTGAAGTGTGATATTAGGGCACTGCAAGGACTGGTATTTCTCATGGGTAATGACATCCCTCATTACATACCAATACAATTCAAGACTGCCATAACATTTAGTGGAATACCTTCAGAAGCAAATCAGCCACCTTATAGCCCTATGAACTCTAGACACAACCTTTCTAGTCAACCCCAGAAAGAGGAACACCACAGGAAAGGACTGAGACAATTGGTCTACAGACCTGCTGAGAGACAAGGTACTACCACATCTTCTTGCTGTCTGTGCAGCATAGACGGGATGAGTTTAGAGAAGAAAATATGTAGAAGGAAATTTTTGGGGCACATTAATCTTCTTATTTTACTCTCTGATACTGCAAGACCAAACTGGGAACACTTGTCTCTAGCATGGCAGCGATCAAGGATAAAAAGCAGAGTTTGAAGCCCCCCACTGCATATCATACCCTGCACTCCGGAGTCTGGGTATAAACAAAATCTCAGCCTATTTTTTGTTTCCTGGCCTTTTTTTTTTTTTTTCAGTCATGCATGAAGCAATGAAAAGAGATCACAGGAAAACCCGTCTCTTTGCTCATTATGCTTCCTGCTGTTTGGTGTGCAGTACTCGCATGAGGTATGTATTTGCAAGCGGCTTTTTCCTTGCTTTGCCTGTGACTAACCGGAGAGGGAGGAACTCCAAAGAGACTCGTTAAACCTATGAAAGCTGCCACAGTTTGTCACATGTGGCTCTGCACACGCAGGCGAGCATTGCTTTTATAGTATACTGCAAGTCTCTCCTTCTGCAACAATAGTAACTCATGTCTCTGCTTCAGTCTCAAGAGAAGCCGCTATTAAATGGTAGATGTTAGTTTAATATTAATAATTGTCTTAACTTCATACATCTACAGGTTTTCATCTAGTAAAAGGGAGCTATTCATTTTTCCTCATAAAAACAACATTTCTCTGAAGGGAATTTAACAGATGTAACGGGGTTGACGGCAGGTGCAGCATAATGAAAGCAAGACACTTTGAACTGTCAGTGGCTCTCTAACTGCTCTTTGTATTACCCTGGCAGAGGTGTGCCTGCTCCAGTTCAAAACAGCTGCTCGCTCACAAGTGTACTCCTGGCTCCCATTCACCGCCCTGCAAGGAAAAGCAGGGTTGCAGAAGGAGAAAAAATGTAGAAAAAAATATCTGGACCAGGTGAAAAACATCTGCCTGCACATCAGTATAGTTTAGAGCAGTCAAGAGAGCCCATAATGTTTTATAGGACTTGCATATTGTCATTTTTAAGGGGGAAGACTCGGAAAATGAAGATTCATTAAAGCTGTAGCAGTGGATGTCGGGCGAACACCTCTTTCATCATCCAGCACACCACGGTGGGGAGTGCTGCTCTTCTGCAGAGTGTTTGCTGGTTTTCTCCTGTTAGTTTTAAATTGGTGCTAGGGCTTCTGCCACTTCTCCAGGAAAAGATATTAATAGGTCTTAGCAGTAAGAGATGTTTCTTGATAGCTAAACTACAGATAGCCTTTCTTCCATTTTACCTCCTTATAATTATGTTGCTAGTTTGTAATGAGTTAAGATTTTCTCTTTGTTCTTGTTTTTCACATTCTTCACCTTCTTGTCATCTGTATGACAGAGTTGACTATTTTCATCTTTCTCCACATATTAGTCTTTCGACCATTTAATCAATTTTGTGCCTTCTTTTTTTTTCTTCATAATTCCCTCATCTCTGCCCATATCTTTCTGGCTGAGACTCTCAGAACTGTCTGCAGTATTAATAAAGAATGCATGATGCTGTAGTAAAAAGATTTCTTGGCATGGGTTTGGGGTGACCTGTAAAACCCTCATGGTAAAGTCATAAAGTAAGCTATGCAGCTCACCTGAAATTATTATTAAACCTTCATGCAAAGATTGCAAGATATATAATTTTAAGACCAGTGCAGAGGTGTTTTTTCTAATAGTACTGCTTCAAGTTTATTTTCTTTTCATTTCTAGTTTCTCTTAGTCACTCAGCAGTTTTTTCCAGGGGGATTTGGTATCTTTTGACACACATATAGAAGCCCTTCTGTTCTGCCATGTTCTTTTTTATACATGTGACTACACAATGAATGGGAAAGCAATGCCTTTCCTGAGGCAGTCGCTGGGACTTCTGGACTATAGTCAGGAGAAACAGGAACTGTTGAAGACAAAACTAGAACCACTGTATGCAGTTCTGTACGCAGTAGTCTAAAGTTGTCTCCTTCTAGATGGTGTGAGAATACCTGGGAAGATGCAATTGCTATTGCATTTTACTATAGATTAAGATTTGAAGACAAAACAAAATGTTCTCAGTGACTACAAGGTTGTCCCAATTCCTATTGTAAAATTTATATTGATTAGAATAGGAGTAATGCTAGGACCACCGAACTTTGGGAGATACACTGTATCTTTAAATAATTAATTGAAAAAATATCACCAACATAGATTATACTCAAATTATCAGTATATAATCAGAGATCTGTTTCTCAATTATCTGTCTTTCAATTGCGGATGTAATGCAGTCCTGTGAGATCTTAATTGAGAAAGAAATGCCATTGAGCATGCTGTTTTTAATCAATTACTGATTTTGGATATCTTGCAAAATAGTGTTTTACCCTACTAATTTAACTTTTGCATTGTATGTATTTGGAAATACATATTTGACTACCTTTGGTATGAAGTAATAGGCCATACAAAATAGGCTTACTGATATGCTCCATTCAAGACATGGTGGCCCCAACTCAATAAAGCTCTTAAGCATGTGCTTAGAATTAAATATATGCTTGAGTGTATTACTGAAAATCCACCTGCAGAAGGGCTTTCCTGAATAAAGGTGGCTTTAGGCATATGTCTGAGTACTCTGCTGAATCGCAGCTTGTGAGTCCTATTATATTAAGAATTGAATTGAGTCACTCAAAGTGTATAAAATTAAGCTCATTTATGACATGTTTCTGATTTTGCGGGACCAGTACTTAATTTGTGTCTTGAAGCACATATTCACATGAGAAGCTCTCTATTAATGAAGGGATTCAGAACTGGTCTTTTTTAAGCGGCAGTTTTAATAAGAAAACATTAATAAAAAGTGTAAACTACAGAGTAATGATGTTAGTTTAGTTCCCTAAGGCAAGCCTTACATCATCGTGTTTGTATACAGTAAATAAGCCTACAGAGAAAAAAAACCAGGCCGACAAATGGATTATATAAACGAGTTTGGGAATTGTTGTGGTTTAGCCCAGCCGACAACCAAGCACCACGCAGTCGCTTGCTCGCTTCTTCCCCCCTGCCCCCAGAGGGATGGAGAGGAGAAAATACAACAAAAGGCTCAAGGGTCAAGACAAGGACAGGGAGGGATCACTCACCAATTATGGTGACGGGCAAAACAGACTGAGCTTGGGTACAAATCAATTTAATTCATTAACAGTTACTTGAGAGGAAAATGAGAAACAAAGCCAAATCTTAAAAACCCCTTCCCCCCAGCCGTCCTTTCTTCCTGGCTCTGCCTCCTCCCCACAGTGGTGCAGGGGGACTGGGAATGGGCGTTGGAGGTCAGTTTGTCGCATGTTGTTTCTGCTGCTCCTTCCTTAAAGTGAGAGAGCTCCTTACACTCTTCCCCTGCTCCAGCATGGAATACCTTCCCATAGGAGACAGTTCTCCGTGAACTTCTCTGACAGGAGTCCCTCCCACTGGCTGCAGTTCTTCACGAACTGCTCCAGTATGGGTTCCTCCTGTGGGGTGCAATCGGTCACCAACAGACTGCTCCAGCACAGGCTTCCCATGGAGTCACAGCCTTCTTTGGACGCAGCCACCTGCTCTGGTGTGGGGTCCTCCACGGCCACAGATCTTCACAGACCGCTCCACAGTTAATCTCCATGGGCTGAAGCAGCCCAGACTGCCATCTCACAACGGGCTGCAGGAAAATATCTGCTCTTGCACCTGGATCACCTCTTCCCCTTCCTTCTTCATTGACCTTGGTATCTGCAGGGCTGTTTCTCTCACATGTTCTCACTCCTTTCTCCACTGCAACCACGCCAGGCCTGACTGGCCTTACAAACTCCAATGGTTCTGGCAGGACAAGTTCCATCCAGTGGGTGCCCTGGGACTAGGGAGCTTTGGAGTGCTCCAAGTTGTTCTAAGCCAGGGCTACCAGGCGAGGTGGGCAGAGGGCAGGAGGGTCAGCACAGACAGCTGCCCACGCCTTCCTCCTCTCCCCGTTGCAGATCCCACATGGTGCAGATTGCTTTATCTCTTCTTAATACGTTATTCACAGAGGCACTGATTGGCTTGGCCCTGGCCAGAGGCAGGTCCCACCTGGCCAGAGACTGGTCCAACTTGGAGTCGGGGAAGTTTCTAGCAGCTTCTCATAGGAGCTTACACGAACCCAACACAGTAATGAAACTTTACAAATCAACACGTTTGCCAGTGAAGGCAAAAACCTGTGTGGCTGAAACACTGTTAAAAATAAAGGTCCTTCTGGCTGCCTAATATTTAATTGGCCTTTGAAATGTTCGTTTACATAAATATGTTTTCCTATGGCTCCCTTGAAAGAGAGATATATTACTTGCATGATGAAGATGCACATTGGCTGTCTTCTTAAAAAAAATCTTTTCCACAACATGGGGGTGTCATGGTTTGATGGGGGGGGGGGGGGGGGGGGGGTTCTGGTGGCAGGAGAGGGGCTTTGCTCCCTGTGACCTCCCTGGTTTTGGAACCGGGTTAGGCTTAGTTCTGGCCACCAGATCGGACTCCCATCCCCCCCGGGGTTGAGCCAATCAGCGCCTCTGTGAATTGCCCTATTTAAGTCGGGACAAAGTAACAGGAAAAGGTGCTTTGCTCAGGAGCAAGGAGAGAAGGGAGTAGGGCACTGTCCTCTCTCCCTGGCTCGCGGCTGGGTGGCTGCCTGCGTCAGGCCAGTGCCACCCACTGAGGATGGTGTCGGCGGAGTCGGCTGGGGAACTTGGGGAGCACCCCACTCCCGGGGTGCCCACTGGGCTGAGTTCACCTGGAGAGGACTGAGATCTGAGAGAAACAGCTGCATCGACACCAGGTCAGTGAGGATGGAGCGGGAGGAGGTGTGCCGGAGCTGAGTTTCCCCTGCAGCTGGTGGCGAGATGGCAGGTGGCCCCCCTGCAACCAGGACGGCCTCAGTGGAGTAGAGACCCACTCACAGCCCGTGGAGAGGAGATGCCTGAGCCTGAGGATGGTCGTGTTGGGGTGCACGGCAAGGCAGAGAGGCATCTGGAGTCTGTGTGACGACCCACTCTGGAGCGAGTGGCTACAACTCCCTAAGAATCCGAGACTGTGGTAAAGCCCACACTGGGGCAATCCATGGGGAAGGATTGTTTCCTGTGGGCTGGACTCACACTGGAGAAGTTTGTGGATTTTTCCTCGTGAGTAGGGGATCCACTGGAGCAGGGAAAAAGGATGTAAGGACTCCTCCTCCTTTAAGAAAGAAGCAGCAGTAACAGCACAGAATGAACTGACCTGCACTCCCCCAGTCCCTGCCCCCTGTGCTGCTGGGGGGAGGAGGTAGAGCCAGGAGGAAAAGGAAGGGGCGAGGCGGGGGGGAAGGTGTTGGTTTTAAGATCTGGCTTTGTTTCTTTTTATACTCTCACGTAAGCAGTTTTGTTTCCCTTTGCCCCTTTAAGTAATCGTCAATAAATTGTTTTGCTTTTAAGAAAGCCAAGTCTGTTTTGCCCGGGACCTTGGTTGGTGGGTGCTCCCTCTGTTCTTGTCTTAACCCTCAGCCCCTTTATTATATTTTTCTCCTCTCCACTTTACTGGGGAAGGAGAGACTATGTGAGTTTTAGTTGCTGGATCAGCCTAAAACCACAACAGGGGGGAAACTCAGGAACTTAAGTCACCAGCAAAACAATAAGGCAGGTCAGAGTGAACTGAGCATTCATACTTTGTCTTAAGGCATGAAAAGGCTGAGAGCTCTCAAATTTTAAGTTTTTATATTAAAAATCTTGAGGTCTCAATCATGCAATGACACACTCATATGAAGCATGTTGCAGGACCGGGGTCTGAACTAACACAGTGCACCTTTAGATCAATCATCTGCTTTTATCAATCTTCTTCTCTTTGTTTAACGGCAGAGTGAATTTAAGCTGTTCTTGCCTGATACAAAATTCAGTGCATTTAGCAGAGCAGGGGAAATTTAGATAAAACCTCTTTTTTTTATGGACAACTTACGTACTGAATGCAGCTATTCCCATCACCAGCTCCATGCTTTGACTCGAATACTTGTATTGCCCTGACTGTTTTCTAAGCAGTCAGTGTTCTTCAGTGAAGAAGAGCAAGTACCAAAAAGTGGCAAAGGTGAAGACTCAAGCAGCTGCTATATGAGCCAAAAAACTACTCAGCCAGGCTTTTAGGAAACATCCACATAGACCAGGAAACTATGCTGCAGACTTCAGGCCTGAGGTCAAAGATGCATCATTAGAGACATCATTTCCTGATATTAGAGGCTCCAAATCATTAGTCTTTTAATACATAATATCAATAGCTGTAATGAAAAATGCAGGTAGGATGTAGAGAATCCCCTGAATATTAATGTACTCTCTGCCGTAGGAAGCATAATGCAGTATGCATGTCAGCTGAGCTGGAGAAAAACAATAGGTCAAATGGAGAAAATGAAGAGGAAAGCAGCGGTTAAACCTCTGATTCTTGTGTGTGAATGCAAATCGCCTCTGTTCCCGGGGTCGGCACAAGCTGTGCCTCTGGAAACGTACCGAAATGGAGCATGAGTGGGATTTCTGCAGAATGCATGACTGTTCTGGCTCCTGCACAGCGAGACGTTTCACACTGTGCACAGCAGATGGGAGCTGGGAAGTTCGGCCCAAGCACCGAAGTTGCGATACATATGCATAAAAATATATATATATATATATAGGGTGTATGTGTGTCTCTAGACCCTGGCAGAGCTGCTGCCGGTAGCCTCTCACTGGGCTGTGTCCAGTTCCATGTGCACTTAAGCATCCACACATGCCCCTGGCACGTTGCCTGGGCACGGCTGCTCCACCGGCAAATGGATGCTCACGGCCAAACGACATTAAACCTTTGGGAAAGTTGCTGGGCCCTTTCTTTACAGACTCTCCAGCAGCCCAAATCCACCTTTTCCCAGGGCATGGATATTGTGGGCACACTGAATTTAAAAGTCATTTACTAAGGAGCCCCAGTCATTGAAAGCAGGTGGAAATACAGACTTTATCTGGGTTCAAAAAATCAGTTGCCTTTTAAAATTTTGTCAGCAGAGGTAGCTCTGAGTAACAACAGTGTAATAAACCCACACACACTTTTTTCTGCTTCAGTTTCTTCTCTGCTTTATAAGTTCTCAACAGGGTACGCGGATGAGTCTTCAAGCAAGATGGGGATCCTTTTCCTGTCTCCGCTTTTCTGAAACACAAATCCATCACGTCCAAAGACACAGCATTAACACCATATTAGTTTCTTCACCCTTTTGAGCTTTTATATTGTCCTGTCCAAAGGCTTGGGAAAGCTGATTATGCACAGGATAATGCTGTCCCGATTAAACCCAACAAAGCTTTACCCCTCTCCATTATCCACAGTCAAGAACAGTGTTTCCTTAACAGTTTTTAACTGCAAGGTGTGCTTTACCTTTTTTGAAAAAATTCCACTGATTGTTGTGCAGCATTGCCGCAGAGATTTCCATTTAAAAAAAAAAAATAAAAGGCCAAATTAAATTTCATTTATTACTTTTATTTCCTCCTCTCCTCACTTCTGTTTGTTTGCTCATGTGTTGAATATGTGTAAATTTTTTAAGGTAAATGTATTTTTGCAGATTTTTACAGGCAACATTTAATCTTTACAGCATTGGTATGAGCGATTAATAACTTGGTTTTGACTGCATATGGCTGACTACATACATGAAGACGTTTCTTGATGCAGTGATTTCACTAGGTTAGTCAGAATCTCTAAGTAGTAAACGAATATAAATCTCAAATATGTACCTATGGACAAAAAAAATTGTTAACTTTCATTAAGACTCTGGTTTCTGGAAAGTTAGCCATGAATGCACAGATAAAAAGTGCTTTTAGAACCAATGTCTCTAAAAGTTATTTCTACTCAAATGCCCGTGAAAATCTGAAATATGCTAACACATATATGTTTTCTTCAGCTCTTACTTCTCCACAAGGCTAGTGTGAGAAATGTTGCAATTCCAGGGATAAGGCTTTAAATATTGCTATTTTTCACTGTAAGATGCATTACTACAGATCCATTGCATGAGCTGAGATTTCCCAACTCATTTCCAGCCCAATTCAGCAGTCACACAACGTTTAGATAATTGGGGCAAGTTCTGGACTCCTTTCTGAAAGAAACCAGAAACTCCCTGAGCCATGAGAAGTGTCTCCCTCACCACAGCCATTATCTCAGCCTCGGCCCCAGGTAGGAAACTGCATCCCAACATTTGAGCGTTGCTCTCAGGTTTGTGAAGCATAATGGATCTTTAGGCCTTTGAGGGAAGAGTGAGGAGGGCTTGGAGGAGAAGGTCAGAGATTCCTTAATTAAGGCTTTTAATTTTCCTCTTGAGAAATGAAGAGCAAGAGACACCACTAGAAGGCAATTCAGACCTCAAGAGGTTAGAAGCATCCCCTGGAGGTGCTTCTCCCATTCTTCATTCACTGTAGGAGTCCAAGGTGACGAGGCTCCTGTTTGGATGCCTGAGGTAAGTGCTTAAAATTAGGTAGGCTCATTCCTCTTCTTGTTGCCGTAACAAATTCCCTGCTTTGCCCTTTGGTACAGCTTGCACAGGGCTGTACGTTAATGCAATATTGATGTGACAAGTTAAAAGGCCAATAAGAGTAGTGCTCAATGTGAATTATTTCACCTGTTTGATACCTGCTTTTTCCTCAACTCTCTCAATGGCACAGTGTGTTTTCCTACCCCGGTGACATTCAGTTGCATGTATTGTTAATTTTTGCTCTGTAGCTTGCATCTAGATTACAGTTTGTGTGTCCCCAAAGTGGTATCAGTTGCCTGAAATCTTGATTCCTCGGTGTTGTGTGGCTTGCATAAATGTCAGCTGGTCCAAGGGAGCGGTTTTAAAAGAAGCAGAGCTGATCTGACATTCTTCAAAGAGAAGCCTAGGAGACTCATCTCTGCACCTGGGTTTGTTATATACACTGAGCAACGGGAAGAGCGCTGTGAATGCTGTCACTCGAGCAGTGAAGAGGGACAGGCAGCCATGTCAAAAATGACAACGTTTCTTTTACTAGTCTTGCAAAAGATGTCTGCAATGATGTGACTGCAGATGACATCAAACAACATAAGTGGCTGGTTTCTGCAGTAGACTGAAATTCATCCAGTTCCCTGTGTTCACTGTGATGACTTTCAATGCTAATTCTCAGTGAGTGAGGCATGAAATATATTCACAGGCTATACACAGTTAGGATACTTTTAAGTTATTTGAGGTACCTGTGATGTAAACATCTGTGCTTTCATGCATTTTTTTCCTGGGTATCAATTATGCAGTTGAAGCAACACTGGAAAAGGGGAGAACAAGTTTGCTGATCTAGTTCTTTTTCCTTTTTGAAAGGAATGAGTGCCTCATTGTCTGAGCAGAGGGAAGCACGCTTTCATCTTCTCCAACAAGGAAGAGATCGGCTGAGTTGATGCAAATGAGGTGTTTTTGAAAGCGATCCCCAAAGCTCGCTATATTCGCTGAGCAAAACTGTGGGTCGCTTAAACTTTCATTTGGAAATCTAAAGAATGTGAAATGGTGTAAAAGATGAAAAAGTTTTAGCTTGAGTATTACTGCATGACCGTAATGCTCTTTGAAGCTGCAGCTAAATCTAGCATTCAGCACACACGGTGTCCTGCAGCTGCAGCAGTGCATCTGCTTCACTGTATTTCCAGAGGATGCTTCTCAGTCCTGACTTCAGATGACACCCTGTGCTCTTCTTAGGATTACCTGGAAGAAAGAGGCTGCAAAATTCAGGGGGAAAGGAGAGAAAAGCTTCTTGTGCGTGTGTGGAAGATCATGGGAATATGGTGACAGAACTACTCCCTGGGATCTGCAGAATAGGAGAACTGGGAGAATGTCAGTGCATCAGGTCTAACTAACCCAAGGTAAGTGGGGTTATGGTCGTATAAATGAGAAAGAGATTGCTTGTCCAGTGTAAACTGATACTAAATCTTTTTTTCACCACAGATAACTTCTTGCTTTTTCATATGTGACTATCAGTATCTGCGTTTTGTGTTAACTCCTTTGCTATATACTGTCTGCTTTTACAGTCAGCTAGGAAGAGAGGGAGACATATTCCTGTCATGGCTTTTGGATTCCAGCCTCTCTTCTGATGGCTTTTTCACATAAAAGACATAAATAGCAGTGGGACCAAGTAGCTGGCACTCCCCACCTTTCCCAAGGAGAAGGCCACAGAGTAATGCACAGCCTGTTTTCCTGACCGCTCGCCTTGAATTCTGTTTTTTGTGCAATGGAACAGCTTTTATAGGATAGGGTGAGAATGTCTTCACCCTAGAATAGATTACCAGATGGCTGTAAAGATGAGAAAAAACAATTTAAATCAAGAAGAGAGAAGTAAACCCGGGACCCTCGGGAGCTGGCTGTGCCTTCTGGACACCAAGCAACCTGACTCAGGAGCTTTAGTGGTTCCCGCTGGAGCAATTCCAGAGATTAGCACTGCCAATGGTTTGCCCTGTCCTTCCAGCAGTGGCTGTGGATGGGTTGACGTGTCAGCTCCTTGGCTCCTTGGCGAGGTGATCTGTCAGACTGTCGGCGTTTCAGCCTCGCACCCCCGTCTGCGACCTGCTGCACCCGGGCAGCAAACACCCAGCTGGTGCCTCCAGGCTCAGTGGGGAGCACCCCAGAGACCTGCCAAGGCTGGTGAAGTGGTGTTAGACTGCCAAACCCCCCGCAGGCTCAGGCTCCTCCACTGTATTAGTCCCACAAGGGGATGCGGGTTGAGGTTTTGCAGAGAAGCCAGTATCCTGGGAGGGCTCCAACAAAACCTGCTAGACGGAGCCTCTCAGGGAAGAGCAACAAGTTGTTAGTTTCTCGATCCTCCCCAGGTGCAAGCACGCAAGAGATGTTTTCCTCCATCAAGGCTGAGATACCTCCAGGTGTAGAAGGAAGCAGAATTAAAGACTCTTGGTTTGAGATCCATCTCATCCACCTTTAGACATCTGTCCTGCGAGTGTTCATATAGGAGCTGGTTACACCAGCTCCCGCTGATGAAAAACAGGCCCTGTTGGGATGTGATTCGTCAGACTGATGATTTCAGCATCTTATGAGCTCTTTAAAATTTTACTACCAGGCTTCTCTGCGTTGGTATGTTTATTGGTGATACCTAATTATTGTCGTCTTCCGATAAAGCTGCAGTAAGAACACTGTCCTCCCTTTTAAAAAATTAATTTCTCCAGACATCTGTTTCATAAAAGAGTCGTAAGGGGAAAAAAGATTTAGGGTTTCTCTTTTATGAAATGACAGGAAATAAGGAAGGGAAGTAGAGCTGAATTTAGATGGATCCATAGGCTCTATATATTTGTGACCTGACACACTAGCCATTTGCTCATTATACCTCTTCAGCATTTAATAAAGCAGAATAAAGGCTTTTATTTTATTAAATATTAATTCACTTTTTCATATTTTCAGGGAAGGCTATAGGAATAAAGCACTGATGGAGGAAGATAACTGAAGGGATAACAGTAAATGAGACACAATTTCCCTGATTTCTAGCAAAAGCTCTCCTGGCTTTATGCTACCACTTTATATAATTATATCTGATTTTTTCAACAACAAAACATATAGAGAAAGAAAAAGAGAAGAAAGCACAAACAGCTTGGCTCTTTGGAAAAAAAAAATTGTCGCTCAAAGCAATTTTTTCCCCCTCTTTGTTTACTGGTGAAGGTGAAGCAGTAACTCAACATGCAGGTACAGACGTGATAATTTACTTGTCAGTTATGTGGTGGAAAAATCACTCCTAATGATAATTGTTGTATTAAGGTTTTGGGTTTTTTTGAATCATGAAGGCAGCTGACTATTCTTTTTCAACAGTGCACTCTACTGTTTTTTATTCCCGGCCCCTATCATCCTACATGTACTTTTTCACCAGCCGGAGTTAGAGAGGGATCTACTGTGTTTTATCATTCAGCACAAAGGCTTTTTGTGGTCCAGAGTCTGGTCTTCTCTACCCACTTGGCAATGTTGTTCACTATTATTAAGGATGTGCAGACAGAAGATGTACCTATGTTTGGAATGATTCACTTCTTGACATAATCAACCCTTACATTTCTTTAGATGTCCGTTTCTCAAGTACAGTAGATTGCAATCTTAAGCAGTGACTTTATATTCATTTTTGACACACCTGTTGAACTAGTATACATAGTGCATTTCAGTGATTTAATAATGCAATTTAAGCATTCAAAATGAAAGGGAAAGGGTGCTACTTCTTTTGAAAGATGGTGGTTGTTTAGTTCAACCGGTTAGAGGAAAAATTAATTTTCTTTTTTGTTTGTTTTCTGGTTTCCAGTGATATACCATGGGGATGGGGATGGTGTGTAGCTGACATAAATGAGAATCATGCAAATTAATTTGTTTTGAAAACCTTCACCTTGAAAAGACAGTTGATGCAGCATCAATGGGTGAGGTACAAAGTAGCCATCCCAGGCAAGAACAGAAAGAAGGATTCTATAAAATGGACAGGAATGCAGGCAAAGATTGTAGCTGTCATAACTAGCAGTAACTGTATATATTAAAACTATATTTTCATCAGGAGAAGTACATGCAGTTACTTCAAGGATGAATTTCTCTTCACTTCTAATTAAGCAAATAAACTAAAACTGAAAGGAGCATTCTGTTACCTCTCAGTGTATGCAGAAGGCGAGGTGAACAAGATCCTGGCCTCCTGGCTTGGCTTCTTCACATAAATTTGACCAATAAAGCATATGAACATGAAGAGTTCAAGACCCAAACAATCGTTTTCAGTAAAAGATCTGGAAAGAACAGGACTTGGTGTTAAGGCCATTAGCAAGGGAGATGCTTACTTGTCAGGCACACGCAAGTGCCCATCATGTCCGCAACCTGCCTGGCAATTCTCAGTGGTTTTAACTGTTGATGTTCTGGCTAGCTGTCTAGGTACTCATATCTTTGCCAACTCCTTGTCCTGGTTTCGGATGGATAGATCTAGTTTTCTTCTTGGTGACTGGTATAGTGCTATGTTTCCAGATTTAGTGTGAGAACAGTGCTGATATTACACCAATGTTTTTAGTGGTTGCTAAGCAATCAAGGACTTTCAGCTTCCCATGCTCTACCATGTGCACAAGAAGACGGAAGGGAGCATTGTCAGGACAGCTGACCCAAACTGACCAATGGGATATTCCATATCATATAATGTCATGCTCAGTATATAAACTGGGGGAGCTGGCCGAGAGGGATCACTGTTCTGTTCGGGAATGGAATGGGCATTGGTTGGGGCGTGGGGTGAGCGATTGTATTGTGCATCACTTGTTTTTTATATTCTTTTTTTTTTCCTTTTCTCTGCCGTTCTATTAAACTGTCTTTGTCTCAGCCTACAAAGTTTTTTTCCGATTCTCCTCTCCATCCCATTGGTGAGGTGAGGAGTGAGGAAGTACCTGTGTAGTGCTTAGTCTCAGCTGAGGTTAAACTACAAATCCCCTCTACCACCCATCACCTGAATACACATCAAGTTACAGTCCAACTACCTACCTCCATCTGCTGCACTCCCAGTGCAGAAGCAGCATGCAGGCTAACTATTATAATGTGAGTACAAGCAGCAAGATTTACATCAGTAGATAAAAATGAAAGGAAAATATCTGCTGCAGGGAAGGAGAGGTGAGAGATAGAGATCAGAGTATCCTGCTCCTACTGCTTGCTACCAGTGAGATGGGCAGCACGAGGGCTGAGCTTGCTGCTCTCCAAGGGAATTTATCCCGTTCTTCACTCCTACAGCAACAGCTGCCACCCCAGAAACACTGATGCTTCCCTGAAAAACAGCAAGAAACTTGGTTCTTCATGGTTGTGGTGTATCTCGCTAGATATGGGAAGGTCATGCAGAGGGTCACCCTCAGCAATTCACTGTCTTATTTAACCAGACCCCTTGGTCTTAGCCACGACCACACTGTAGGCTGCTCCTTCCCAGAATGAGCAATTTGTTTGATCTTGCTTTGGGATGTCACTATCTAGGCAAATTTTAATGATGCAGCTTTAATAAGGTTGGATTTTCCTTTTTGCCCTTGTCTCCTTTCTGACATAGCAGAGCCCTTCAGAATGTATTAGCTCTCACAGTAAGACGCTCACATAAAGAAAGACAAAAATAATTTCCAAAATTTGGCAGTACTTGAAATAATTTATTTATTAAATAAATGGCAAGAATTCTTTTTCCTTTTAACAGCTCCCTTTTGCCATCCCTGTATGTTTTGCCATTCCCAAATCCACTTCATATAAAGTTTTGTCATGAAAAAAAATTACAGATAAAGCAGTCTCCATGGATTCACAAGTGTTTAGTATCATTTTTCCTTTTCCACCGACAGAGGGAGTAAAGTTATCTTTCCCCTCCAGAGCTTTTGGCCACAAGACTTAGTTATGTGAGACTAGTAACTTTGCTGTGGGGTTTGCACGTTTTAGGGCAGCTAGGTCTCAATTTGCAATCTTTAGGAAATTATGGCGCAGTATAAAGTAGCACAGACTGTGTGAAATTAAATCAGAATAGCTGATGTATTGTGGGCTGAAAGGATGTTGCGCCAGTTATAAGACGTGTATCGAAATACAGCCATGTGGTGCGCTCCCTTAAGGACTAGTGATGAGATCTGTTAATTGCATTATATTATCTGCTGGTAACTGCACCATTAATGCATGTCAGCACCACTCCTGACAGGGCTGGCTTGAGGGGTTTTTACTGCCGTAGGCAAGGTGGAAAGTGTGTGCCGCTCTTAGCCACATTTGCTTCCGCAGTAAACAGTCAAAACAGTCAGTTGTATCTAGGTCTCAATTTTGAATAATACACCAGTGACTTATTTAAGTAATTAGGGCCATATTATCTACCCCAACAGCTGAAAAATGAAGAGGAGTCTTCAGAAGGGAATCATGTTTCTTTCCTGATCCCTCCTAAACCATGAAGTGGTAGTGAGTTTGCACTGCTTGGCAAGGACTTGGCAACTGCAAAAAGATGGAAGCTGGAGAGGACAGATATTTGTTGTCCAAGGCCACGCGTTTCTTGTGGCATCAAACCCTGGCTGACATGCAGGGAAATTCCTGAAGTAGTTGACACTGGGTATGTCAGTGCGCTCTACCCTAAATTCTTCTCTGTGTCATTTTGTGTCTTGCATTACTCCCAAATTATTATTAGACCTCCCTAGATTCCTTACTTTTAATCAAAATTATATTTCCATTGTACTATTATCCTTCATCACAAATTTGCAAAGCCTTTGCTATTGTTTTGATTGGAAACTATAATGTCCCCTGAAGAACCAGCCTCTCCTTTCTTACACAAAGCTCTCTCATGATGCTAACTCTCCAGTACACATGAGGACAATACACTTGTGTTGGCTGGGCAGCTTGACTTCGTAGTCTTGCTCTCATACTTACAGTCCCTGCTGCATAGGATATATCCTCTGAAAATCCCTATGAGCTGAAGCTGACCATAAGGTTCTTTTGGTTACTATGCATAAAGAAATGCAGATTTGTTGGTTCCATGCATGTAAGCATTATGTCCTCCTGAGTTTCCCTCTGGATGTCAAGCTGTGTGTGAGAGGAGGTGGATGTCTCCTCCTGTTCTGTTCTGCCTTCAGTACATAGTGGGTGTGGGGGAGATACAGGGAGAGGAAATGTCCTACGGTAGGTTGTCGTGGTTAAAAATCCACATACCTAGAGTGATAATTTGTTTAATACAATCTTCTGATCAGGAGTATTCTGTGTTATATCTGAGTAGGAATTAGATTGTTTAATACAGCTAAACCCCCCTAAGGAATTTCTAGCCTGTTTCTCCCCTCTGCAGTCAAAATACCTAAATTTATTGTGAATCGGAAAGCTGAAACAATCAGTTTGTAAATAATGCAACACTTTCTATAGTATTTTAATTGAAATTAATTATTTCTGCAGTCCCAGGTTGAAATATTTCATTTCAGTGCACTGAATCAAGCTGAAATGTTTGATGTTCAGCTGATGCATAATAACTCTTCAGTTTCCAAAGAAAAGCTTTATGGACATTGTATGTCGCTTGTCTTATTTTACCCTGCCTTACAGGAAGGGCTAATTGGCTGTAGTATATTTACCATCAGCCTTGCAAACCATGTGACTCAGAGTATCTTGCATGACTTGGTCATAGGGGAAGAAATAGAGCATCACTGAATATATTGCCAGCTCAGGAAGTCCATGAGAAATTACGAAGTTATGTGGCATCTGCATCACAGTTCCAGTGGGAATCCCACGAGATGCTGAGCAGATGCAACTTGACATCAGTATGATTCAAATGAAACATTTCTGCTCAATAAACCAAAGCATTTTGATTTGGTGGGATCACCCTGGAACAAATAACTTTGTTTTTATTTTCTCAGTTTTGGCAGAATCATTTTTCCCTACTCAGCACAAAAATTTCCCGAAAATTTTAATATTTGCATTTCAAAAGTGTGTGTGCATATGTGTGTGTGCGCATATATTAATACATATGCATGTGTATATATACACATATAAATTGAACAAAGCTTGCATATTTTCCTCCTCAGTTTCATTTACCTGGGAGGCTTAGCTATGTTTTAGAGGGAAGGGAAAGATGTGACCCCAGATATTTTAAACCAAAACTTTCTTCATTAGACAAAAGGGTTACTGTAGTTATGAGCATAGACAGCTTTTTTTTTTCTTCTTTTTTAAAACTGTGACTGTGTCACCTTGAAAAGTGAGTTGATTATGTGGTGCAAAATATGTATTAGAAAGTGTTTGGACTGAAGGACTGTCTGGCTCGAGGGATCAGTAATCTCATGACCCCTTCATCACCAGCCTGACTCGGGCATAGGTGAGTGATAAAACCACAAATGTCTCTGCATCTGATGGCCACTTGGATGAATAAATAAATTAAAGTGATAATATCAATATAATTTGGTGGAAAAAAATCCCACATCTGTGCAGTAATTAGTGTGCTTTCTGGGTATCTCAGCAGAGCAAAAACCTGAAAGAGCAGGGGGATTCAAAATAACAGTGGGTTGTGGTTTTGTAATATTTCCCATCCTGAATTATCCCAAAGCGTTTTATAATTTATTAACTTAAATCATATTCCAGTGTATATCTCCCTGCAAATGCCAGAAACCAGTGTCTGCTTAAATCCGATCAACCACTCTACTTGATAAGGACACCATGAAGACTGAATTTGTTTGTATTTAAAATCTCCTAAAGAGGGAGTTCTGGGGCTCGGCTTGAAAAACAGGTATGCCGGGGAAGGAAGCGCTGAACTGGCTCCAGGACTCTCTTCCCACAGTTACTTGGCAACATGGCCCTGGCTCTCCCTCCTCGCCACAGTCCCCAGGACCTGCTTTGGGTAGGGGTTAATTAGATGTTGCTCAGTGCATTCCCTGGCTAACGCTAAAGTCTTCTGGGAGCTTTCTTGTGGCCTAAGGCTGAACTCACAATAACTATGCTAATGAATTAATGGGAACAAGCAGGAAAAGGGTGAGTTATGGAAAACTATTTGTCTTTTTAACCCCTGTGTGAGCCAGTGTTAACATAGGGCTGGCAAACTCCAAAGCCTTGCTGGACATGAGCTGGCTTCCTGCGAAGCCACTTGGATGTATCTGCATTGCACTCCTCGGCACGCTGGTTCCAGCAACATGACGCGGAGGCACCTGAGCGCTGGCTCTGGAAGCCGAACAGAAATATTTATGCAGAGCCTAAGCTAATAAGCTCTGCCAGACCTGGACTGGCCTGCACAGAGCCAGCATGGATGTCTCGGCAACTGTGGCACCATTTATCAGCAAACTGGATAATCTGCCAGGGGGATAATGGAGAGCTGACTGTATATTGAATGTTTGCAAGGAAAATTACGTGTTAGGGTTTTGACTCTAAAGCATCGGCGGATTAAAGTCAGACAGCTGACAAGATTTCTGCTCCTGTCTGTCTGCTGGCCTCCTTCTCAGAGGTTGCTGCCCCTGTGACAGGGATGGCTTTAAAGCTCAAGAAGCAGCTTCTGAGTAGTTTATAACATGTTGTGGTGGGCTTTTTATTTCTGGAATGATGGAAGTGATAAATAATATTCATGGTAGAAATTTCAATAAACCAGGAGACTGATTCAGACAGCTTGGACTCTTTCTATTCTGTTTTCTGCAGGTATGTTTTTGATCTAGCTTCTAGAGAGGGAAATGTCATCTTGCTTCTGGCTGCATTCACTCTTTAAATGCCTAACTGTGGTTGCAGAAAGGATGATGAGCATCCTCCTACATTCAACCCAAACCTTGGCTGTTTCGGAGCTCTCTGGATGAACGCTTCTCAGGCTTGACATTTGTGATCCAGTGCACTGAGAGAAGTAACCATCAAAATATGATACATGGGTAGAGCTTTGGGAGTCATAATCCAGACACAGCAAAGATATAATAGCTGCAAGGATAAGAGAGGGAACTAGGAAGACCAGCCTCAAATGTTCTGTCTTTGGTGTTTTAAAGTAACAGACACATCTGAGAGCAAGGGCACATGTTCGTAGACATGCGGCTGTGTAAGTGGCTCTAGAAGGGCAAGAAAAAGTAACATTTAAACTCAGTAATAAAAGAAAAATGCTGGGTTTACAATATATCCTGAAATTCCCTATTGGTATGATATGGCAATCAGGAAAGATCACATATTTGATAGTCCCATATGACATCCTTGTCTCTAAACTGGAAAGACATGTTTTTGATGGATGGACCACTCGGTGGATAAGGAATTGGCTGGATGGTCGCACTCAAAAAGCTGCAGGCAACAGCTCGATGTGCAAGTGGAAACCAGTGACGAGTGGTGTTCCTCAGGGGTCAGTACTGGGACCAGTGCTATTTAACATCTTTGTTGGTGACATGGACAGTGGGATCGAGTGCACCCTCAGCAAGTTTGCAGATGACACTGAGTTGTGTGGTGTTGTGGACACGCTGGAGGGAAGGGATACCATCCAGAGGGGCCTTGACAGGCTTGAGTGATGGGCCTGTGAGAACCTCATGAAGTTCAACAAGGTCAAGTACAAGGTCCTGCACGTGGGTCGGGGCAATGCCAAGCACAAGTACAGGCTGGGTGGAGAATGGATTGAGAGCAGCCCTGAGGAAAAGGACTTGGGAGTGCTGGTGGATGAGAAGCTCAACATGAGCCGGCAATGTGTGCTGGCAGCCCAGAAAGCCAACCGTATCCTGGGCTGCATCAAAAGGAGCGTGGCCAGCAGGTCAAGGGAAGTGATTCTGCCCCTCTACTCTGCTCTTGTGAGACCCCACCTGGAATACTGTGTTCAGCTCTGGAATCCCCAAAACAAGAAGGACATGGAGCTGTTGGAGCGAGTCCAGAGGAGGGCCACAAAGATGATCCGAGGGCTGGAGCACCTCTGCTATGAAGACAGGCTGAGAGAGTTGGGGCTGTTCAGCCTGGAGAAGAGAAGACTCCGGGGTGATCTTATAGCAGCCTTCCAATACTTAAAGGGGGCCTACAGGAAAGCTGGAGAGGGACTTTTTAAAAGGGTGTGTAGTGATAGGACAAGGGGCAATGGCTTTAAGCTGAAAGAGGGCAGATTTAGATTAGATATAAGGAAGAAATTATTCACTCAGAGGGTGGTGAGGCATTGGAACAGGTTGCCCAGAGAAGTTATGGCTGCCCCATCCCTGGAAGTGTTCAAGGCCAGGTTGGATGAGGCTTTGGGCAACCTGGTGTAGTGGAGGATTTCTCTGCTTATGGCAGGGGGGTTGGAACTAGATGATCTTTGAGGTCCCGTCCAACTCTAACCGTTCTATGATTCTATGATTTAAATGTGGGAGAACAAATTACTGGACAGCCAGTACAAAAATTAATCAGTTGTAATTTTGTTCTATTTACATTTATATATGTATGGAGTTAGTTTCTCACAGCAAAACCAAAACAAGTACACCAAAAGTTCGTCACATCAATTCTCAGGCCCTTTGTGCTTCTAAGAATCAGGTGGAATAATCTTTGCATAGTCTTTGCTGGGCGATACCTCTTTGTCTGTGACTACCAGTCATGCACATAAAGGCTAAGTACCAATTTTTGTGGCAGAAGATTTTGTGATACAGTCTGTCTCCCAGCCAAGTTTTTGCACCTATTTTTCAGTGGAGATGCACATTAAGCTGTACCGTTTTATTTCTTCATGTATTGAAGGGAATGCAGATTTTCCCCATAACTTTAAGGTAGCAGATATCAATGCTTACTGTAGGGTCCAAGATGCTACTGTGGTCTGTTTGTCCTGCCCCAGCTTCCTGAACTAAGCAGGAATCCTTGCACCCTTGCTGTTAAAGTCATGGTGTCTTTCTGCCTCTGCCTGTGTTACACCACACAATTAACTTTGTATCTTCAACTGTGAAAGATCTGGTTCTAAGTATGTATTTTCCATTTCCCTTTTTAATAACACAATCTGTGAAAGAAGACACCAGAATGGAAATTGTCTTTAGAAAATGTTCTAGTATATATGTCATGTATATCATGTGACTGAAGATTTTATCTGTTTGCAGCTTTCACACTTATAAGAAATTTCAACATTAAGGACCCAATTCTTGCATACACCAATGCCCTTTTGGAGCACTCTCATGCCCACCCATTTTACCATGCCTTCACAGTGAGGAAAGTTTAAGTAGTGTCATAATAAATGAAAATACAGCTCATACACTGATATCTTCTCAAGTCATTGAAGAAAAGACACAGAATTGGTTTAATAGTCACCTTTTCTTCAAGGTAGCAAGAAAGGACATATAAAATCTTGTTGATAACTGAGAGCGCAGTTCATGTTATTTGCTTTTGACTGATGTTCCAAACCTGGCAGGTGTTCAATGGGCTGTCACAGACAAGATTTTCTTATTACTTGCTTTAATTCCAGACTTGGTTAAAGTATGGATACACTCGCAACGCAGAAGTATTTGTCAGGCTCAAGGCCCCATTGTGCCATGCTGTGTACAAACCTGAAGCAGTTCTATGTGTTATTCCTGAGTTGTCTAGTGGGTGATGCTTCCTGAAATTAATGGTCGGGATGCTGGATCTCAAACATCTCCCTTTGGCAGATACTGTTTTTCACAGTTATGAGCCTGTTAAGGCCTTTACAACCAAAACATTAAGGAAGGTGCTTTCCATATGCAAAACTGTTTTAATAATTATATTTACAGTACACCCTATGTAAACATTTTCAGGATGCAGAGATACCATCTCTAGAAAAATCTTCATTAATTATGGACATGACATTCTTAACAAAATTACACAAATTCTTATAAAGTGCTGGAATTGACGGAGCTGGAATTAATGTAATTTTCTCCATTATGGCAGCCACAGCAAAAATCTGGTACCTAAAACTCTTCTCTACAGCAGTCTGGGCTCATCCACACTACAGAAGTATCCTCTTAGAAGGCGCCCTAAGGGATCACCTTAAGCTTCTACACAAGAACAAGCTTTGTCTTGGTCTTAGGCCAACTCCAAGGACAGTCTTGCTGGCATTTAACACAGATAGAAAACTTCTTCGGACTCCAGGGCTCCCTGCCTGGTAATATAGATAAAGTCAATATGTTATACAGGATCTGGGCATTTATTAAGTGCTGCTGTGGCCCAAATATGGTTCTAATGCAACAGTTAAACAAAACAAATCAATGGAAAAAGTACCATTGGCTTCAGTGAAGATTGTTTCAGTCTCCTGAGGTTTTATTGTAAATGCAGATGTGTTCAAGCCTATTGCTATGAGATGAAAGTCTGTGCATTGCTTGGCTGAAGCAATCTATTATTACTCTGATATCATTGCTCTGCAAATCTTGTCTCTAAAGCCAGATACGAGGACAGTTGTGCAAGTTTTCTGCATTTCAGAGCCACTGAACTCATCGCTTAACAAATGGAATAGTCTGACATGTCTACATAGGGATTTTTCTTTTATTTTCCTACAAAAATTACAAAATGGAGAGTCTGTCATTTTGGCGTGATATAATAACCAACTCTGTGCTCTGATTTTCAAAAGGCATGGTGTTTGCTCAAAGGAAGAACCATGAGTTCTGCACAGGAAAAAGGTGTACAAAGTGAGGAGATCCCATGTCAGAGCTAAGGAGCAAACAAAAACCCTCCAGTTCCAATGTCTTTGATATGTGAAAAACAAACTCTGAGATTCAGGTGCAAAGTTATTAATTTTAAAAAGTGAAACTGTTTTGAAATACTTGGATTTTTCTGTAAATTTGTAATTTAATATTCTGGAATACGAAAGGCACATTGCAGGAATATTCGAGCCTACCAGGTTCATCTTCTTAGAGAGTCTACATTGGCTAATTACTTTTCTATTTTAAGCAAGTGCTTTGACCCATATTTTGATCAATCCTTTAGTGGGTTTTTTTGAGGTCCAAATGTTCAAAGATGCCAAGCACCAGACTGTCCTCCAGAATTCATTCTGGTTGTTCTAGGGCTGGATGAACACAAAATCTAGAGCCATGAGGCTGAAGGCGAGATGTTTAAAACCAGTCAGAAAAAATATTGTCCAGTCCTGTCTATACTTTAATTTTACTGCATTATGGAACAGGAATATTAGGAGAAAATTCCTTGTCTGCATTCAGCTGTCAGGTGGAAATTTTACATTGTAGTCACAACCACGTGGTTGTTCTAGGGCTGGATGAACACAAAATCTAGAGCCATGAGGCTGAAGGCGAGATGTTTAAAACCAGTCAGAAAAAATATTGTCCAGTCCTGTCTATACTTTAATTTTACTGCATTATGGAACAGGAATATTAGGAGAAAATTCCTTGTCTGCATTCAGCTGTCAGGTGGAAATTTTACATTGTAGTCACAACCACGTGGTTATTCACAAAAGGAGATTTCATACTTAGATAAGAAAATATTAAGCACTTACTGTGAGATATGAGTGAACAACATGGAGAAGCATTCCTTCCTTTTTTCTTTTAAAGTTATTTCTTAATATTTTAAAACTATTTTAGGCTGTGGTTAATGAAGAAAACTTGAAATAGAAAGAAAGAATGCTCAACTGCAGTTCTGTTGCAATGCAATTTAAACTTAAATCTGTGTTTACAATAGTTTGTCCATTCATTTATTCAAATATATGAAAATGTATGCAAATTGTCGTTCCATTGTTTTGTGGTTAGGTATACTACAAGGGATGTTTCAGGCTATGTAGCCTCTCTAGTTAACTCTCACTGACTTCTGTTGCAATAGGATTCAAACAATACACTTTGCAATTGATCTTGAAACCTGAAACTAAATAGAGCAAGCAAAGGTGAAGTATTATCCAGGAACTCCAAAGAAAATGGAAGAACAATCCGTTCTTACAGGTACTTTATATAAGCAAAAAATCCCTTTACTCATTTTTTAGTTTTTCATGACCATGCAGTTAGGCATGTAATTACCTGTTTACCAGGTAACAGCCTAGACACTCAGCACTCAATAAATTGGTGATTGCATTCAGATGAAATTCAAGAGAATTATTACCACCCTAAATAATACTTACATTTATTGCAAATCTTAAATGACCCTTTTTAAAAATTGTCAGTCTCTAAAGTACATCTTTTCCTCTAAAGGACACAATAAATCACTTAAGCACCCCTCCAGTTCTAGTGAAGAGGCATCTGATTAACAGCCTTTTTCTAATAGAAGTAAGAACCTGGGAGGGTCAGAAACAAAATCTAAATGTCTCTTTTCACAGCTATTTGGGGAAGAAATCTGTGTAGTAGTTTGATCTGTATCTGCACTTGGATTGAGCAATTGTGTTCAGGCAGAGAATTGCCTGGCATTATCTTATGACTCACTTGACAGAGCTTACCCTTACTTTTCATTACCTGAGAAGAGATCATTACAAAACATACAAGTAGTATAATTTTATAGCAATCTATTTTGAACTAGCAAATTAAATGGGAAGAAGAGAGGAAATGGAATGCAGCGAGTATAATGCTTTTAAAATGTTTTTAAAGAAATAGAAGCCTAGCAGAAGTGTGGGAGAAGGTCCAGGTTAGGGAGCAAGAGCCCCTTCACTGTCTTGTGACATGGCAGGACTAACTGCACAAACCTGATTCATGCTAGAGAACCCTCTCACTGAAAAAGGGTAACTATGTGTGGGTGTCATAGGTGAAAAAAATCTTAAATTGTGAAGGGTAATAGGTGGCAGACAATTGGGTGTACGCATGTGTACGTGTGTGTGTGTTTCGGTGAATATCCAAAATTGTGCTTTTGAAGTCTCAGGTTGAAGCCTGGTGCAACCAATACAGGTTGGTTGTAACTTTTCATAACACTTGGACTAAATAGCAGTGAAAGGTCCTGAGTCCTCTCATGACTAAAAAGACACATGACAGAACCAACAATTAGGATGCTCATCATGCTTCTGCATATAAACTAGATTGGGAAAACTCTGATTTGGGGAGGCTTGTAAAGGAAATGAGGCCAAAACAGAAGGGTTTCTAAAAACAAAGAGTGGTCTTGGAGAGAAGAGGACCAGGAAAGAAGGTGGTAACCATCCTGACTGGGGAAAGGATGCTGTTGCTTGCGAGATTCACGGAGACAAACACGAGGGGATGTCCATTGACCTTCACCAGTGACGGTCCAGAAGGGTAACTGGGAGCAGCAGTGCAGCAGGAACCAACAGGACTTTCTACTCAACTTTCCCAGACCAGCAGCGACCTCCCTGCCGGAGTGGAAGGTGAGGACTACAGAGTGTAGTGCTGGTGTGAGAGAGAGAGGGAGTGTGAAACAATCAAGTAGGCCAAAAGCTCTAATGCTGGTTGTTATGTAGAGCCCAGTATCCAACTTCACTATTAGTTACTGTTTATTCTGTTTCTCCTATGACTGTGGGAGGAGGATAAAGTGACCAGCAGAAAGGCTTGGAAGTCAGGCCTGGGGAGTTTGGAGGACTGCATTGTTATGAAAGTGTGTGAGGAAACGCAAAACCAAATAGTATCACTCTCCTTTAAATTCACATCTAAAGTAAGTCCCTAGTAACATTTATTGGGAGAGAATTAATTAGAGGGAGAAGAATTTTGCAGTCAAGGTCTTCACATTCAGTAGGTTTGGAGAACTAACATTAATGAAGCCCAAGGTTGGACCTGAAAGCAGGATCTCCCTGCTCTCCCATGCTTCTTGCAAGATCATCTCACCTCTTCGCCCCTTTGCTTGCTTCAAACAGTGTCAACATAACTGCAAGTCCTGAATGTGAAACACAGCCAATTTTATGGAATGCTCCTGAAATGTGTTTAATAGTCAACCTGGATGAAGCATCTCCAAGATACAGAAAAAACTATAATTAATAGAGGAATAGTAACAGAAGATGCTGCAGAGACAGGCACCAAACTTAAGGTTTTAATGCCAAGACTCTTAAACTGACTTATCAGCGTGACAGTCAAAGCTGCCTGGAAGAAACTCATCCACAAGGTTTCAGGCACTTTTCTTGCTCAGGGGTGCAGAAGGCATTTTTACAGATAAGGAAGTCTTTAGGCAAAAACATAAGATGCCTCAGAATGCCTTAAAGACGAGGAGGATTTTTTTTGGCACTTTGGTAGCTCTTAGCTCAAAGCTAGCTGAATGCCCTTGAATGAAATATAATGTCTTTCAGAGGTGTAGCAACCTTCCCAACAGCCTCTTTGCTCCGTAGGAAATTTTTCTTCCTTCATTCCCGTGACCTGCCTGTCTGCTCCTGCTACTGCCAGCATCCTCTCCGCTGGAGCCGCGGGCTGCCAGCTCCTTGCTGCGGCTGTAATGCAGGATTGCTGTGAGGGCAGGAGCTACCTCCTGAGCTTCTCGGAAAGCTTCATCTGACATGGTCAATCCTCATCAGCGAATACAGCCTGCAAGCCAAGAGCACGCAGTGCAGCAAACACCGTCTGCCATATCGACACTGAACTGAAACAGAAACCACACCACCACAGGGACCAGAATGTGGGATTTCCACCTCTTTTATTGTAGAGTCTTAAACACAACTGTATTTTCGTTCTTCTGTGTCTCCTTTCCCTGTGCTTTCTCTTTCACATATCCACATAGCTTCAGTAGGAGGGTTTCTACCACCCCTTTCCCCTCAAGCCTTCTCTACAGCCGGGCGGGCGCCTTCCTCCTGCGGGTTTGGAGATGTGAATTTAAATTAAGTGAAACGAATGGTGAGGCCAGGTGTGACCACAGCTGTCTCATCTGTTTAAATTCATGTTGTCATCCTCTCAGAAGCAGCAGTTGGATGGTTTTCCTGGAGCTCAGGGAGGAATGGGAAGACAATGAGCCTGCTTGGAGAGGGAGAGGGTGGCGGAGGTGGTGGGACGCAGGAGCAGAGAGTCACAGCAGGGATCCGGGAGCTGCAGGGAGGAGACGGGTTGCATAGGGACAAGCGGCACTCACTTGACTTTGCAGAGATAACCAGAGGCAAGGACACTGTGAGGCAGGGGAAGAATTGCGCAGAACCTTTCCACTTTCTTCTGTTTACACCTCGCCAATTGGAGTTTTCTGTCATTAAAGCTAATGATCCTAGCTGTTATTCTGAGAAAAAATTGCTTTCCTGAAATTGTTTTGGGGAGCTTTCTATAAGAAACCTAAGCAGATCCATCACAGACCTCCAGCTTGCTCAGGGTCTCAATGCACTTGATGCCAAGATAAGGGCTCCAAGCACAAGATACTGACCTCAAGGTTTAAAGAGATCACAGCTCTTTCTTGTAATACTGGTATATAAGACAGGAACTCAGATGTGTCTCAGGTCCTGTCTACCTCTTAGCATGGCATTTGCAGGAGCCTAGTGCCAATCTGCTAGAACTGAAGAAGTTTAGTTTTTGTGGGTAACAAATATGAAGCTTCTCGAGAGCTTTCAGGTCAAACATGGGGACATTGAATTGGTTTAATGTTCCCTGGGTTAAGCCAGAGAATTGATATATCGTGTCCATCCATGTCCTGTTTAAAATGTGTTATCTTGCTCATCTGTCCACAGTAAATTCCTCTAAAGCACAAAAGGAGAGCATTGAATCCACGGAAGTGAACATTTGTTTTGGAAACATTTTGTTTTCATTTTACTCAAAATATGTTCCTGATCTAGAGAAGATGGACTTGGAGACGCACGGAACTGAAAATTGCTCCTACTGGTAAGCTTGGTGTAATCTTGGACAAGCACTTAACCTCTCTGACCTTCAGATTTCCCCTCTAAAAAACATGCATTAGTACTGTTAGCTGTGAGTAACAGGGTCTTAAACTTGAGGCACTTTTAATTGATCTGAGTTCCCAAGATTGGAGATGCTAAAGATAACTGAGCATATATCTCAGTTAGATGTCTCTTGTTCATTTCAGCTAGCAATACCAATAACATTCTTTTCAGTTCTTTTCATCATGCTTTGTCTATTCTTTTTTATTAAAGGCAATTAGAAAATTTTCTAACTGCAATGTATTATCTCTGATATAATTACTAGTAAGTCATGAATACCAGTCATATGAGTGCTAATGAAAAGCTGCTCTGTTTCTTAAATTAGCTATCTTAATATTTTCTGCAGTAAATTTTCTTTTTTATTTTCCACATCAAGTTTATAAAAGTGCAATAGAACAGTAATGGGACAGGGGTGCTATAAAAAAAATCTTAGTGAATGGAGTAATTGTAGCACTTACAACAAATGAGATGTTTGCAATTAATTTTACAGTTACCCCTCAAGACTGTATTTTGGGAAATAAAATATTTTACCAACTTAAATTAACACTGTAGACATTTCATGTTGGAAAATACTGGGTCAAAATTCACTCTTCTGTTTTCCTTAGATGACTAAAAGATGCATGTTACTGCCACCTCACTACACTGATTTCAGCTCTGTGATTTTACCTCCAATGTTTTCTTAAACCTTTTTTTATATTTTTAATAAAGTTTGAAGTTAAGGTAAGGGAACCAAACGATAACCGAGATGAAAGTTTTATCTCTACGGATGTACCAAAATATCACAAATGGTGATGCTTTTAGGATGAGAATACCTGCCAAGCTTCATGTTTTTATATACCCGTAGTAAAAAAAGAAAGGGTATGATGCAGCCACTGACACTGGAAGTTATTTTCTGGTGTAGTGACGCTTCTCTTGGATTTTAAAACTTTGCCACCTGATGGGCAGACAAAAAGGCTCTGCGCACTTGGACATGGTTATACCACAAGGACTGCAGTGGGGAGGCTCATGTTGTGTCTAAGATCTAGAGAGCGAAGGAGATGAGGGGTCTCCTCTACATGATATGATACACATGCCGAAAAAGCATGCTCGTTGAAGTTACTTGCCCAGAAATAGAACCGTCCCATGAACTTGAATATTTTCCACAGTTTGTAGACCCAGCCCATGTCCTCCAGGATCCTGCAGCCCCTAGGCCGCAGCTATTTATCTTTATTTTGGAAAGAATTATAGAATGGTTAGGGCTGGAAGGGACCTCAAAGATCATCTAGTTCCAACCCCCCTGCCATGGGCAGGGACACCCTCCAATACACCAGGTTGCTCAAAGCCTCATCCAACCTGGCCTTGAACACTTCCAGGGATGGAGCATCTACAACTTCTCTGGGCAACCCCTTCCAGTGCCTCACCACCTTTAGAGGGGAGAATCTCCTCCTTAAATCTGATCAAAATCCACTCTCTTTCAGTTTAAAGCTGTTACCCCTTCTCTTATCACTGTATACCCTTGTAAAAAGTCCCTCTCCAGCTTTCCTGTAGGCCCCTTTGACTATTGGAAGGCTGTGATAAGATCGCCCTGGAGCCTTCTCTTCTCCAGGCTGAACAGCTCCAACTCTCTCAGCCCATCTTCATAGCAGAGGTGCTCCAGCGCTCGGATCATCTTTGTGGCCCTCCTCTGGACTCGCTCCAACAGCTCCATGTCCTCTTGTGTTGGGGACTCCTGAGCTGAATGCAGTAGGTGGGGTCTCATGAGAGCAGAGTAGAGGGGCAGAATCACCTCCCTCCACCTGCTGGCCACACTTCTTTGGATGCAGCCCAGGGTACGGTCGACTTTCTGGGCTGCCAGTGCACATTGCCGGCTCATGTTGATCTTCTCATCAACCAGCACTCCCAAGTCCTTTTCCTCAGGGCTGCTCTCAATCCATTCTCCACCCAGCCTGTACTTGTGCTTGGCATTGCCCCGACCCACGTGCAGGACCTTGTACTTGGCCTTGTTGAACTTCACGAGATTCTCACAGGCCCACCTCTCCAGCCTGTCAAGGTCCTTCTGGATGGCATCCCTTCCCTCCAGCGTGTCCACAACACCACACAACTCAGTGTCATCTGCAAACTTGCTGAGGGTGCACTTGATCCCACTGTCCATGTCACCAACAAAGATGTTAAACAGCACTGGTCCCAGTATTGGCCCCTGAGTAACACCACTCATAACTGGCCTCCACTTGGACATTGAACCGTTGACCACAACTCTTTGAGTGCGACCATCCAGCCAATTCCTTATCCACTGAGTGGTTCATCCATCAAAACCCTGTCTTTCCAGTTTAGAGACAAGGATGTCATGTGGGACAGTATCAATTGCTTTGGATAAGTCCAGACGGACGATGTCAGTTGCTCTTCCCCTATCCATCAATGCTGTAACCTCATCATAGAAGGCCACCAAATTAGTCAGGCAGGATTTGCCCTTAATGAATCCATGTTGGCTGTCACCAATCACCTCCTTATTTTCTATGTGCCTTAGCATAGTCGCCAGGACGATCTGCTCCATGATCTTGCTGGGCACAGAGGTGAGACTGACTGGCCTGTAGTTCCCTGGGTCTTCTTTTTTTCCCTTTTTAAAGATGGGGCCTATGTTTCTCCTTTTCCAGTCATTGGGAACTTCACCAGACTGCCACGATTTCTGAAATATGATGGATAGTGGCTTAGCAACTTCATCTGCCAGTTCTCTCAGGACCCGTGGATGTACCTCATCAGGTCCCATGGACTTGTGCACCTTCAAATATTAGAGGACTCCCAGTTTTATGAAGAATCAAGGGACTAGAACAGTTCGATTAACGTTGTCTGAGACAATGAACTGGACAAATCAGGCAGATTTGCTAGGGTTTTATTTTTGTCCTAAAAAGACGATTTCCGAAGTAAACTCATCATACTGTGATATTACCAGGTATGATTTTAAATCTTGTTCCTTTCTACCAAAAGTTAGTGGTGCTGAAAGCCAACCTTCACTACCTAAGTATTACATATGAGGACTGCAGCCCTATTAAGATAAAAGTTCCAAGGAGTGAAGCTGGTTGAGGCTATTGCCTAAAGCAATCCCATCAGGCCTTCCGCTAAAGGTATATCTTCTACTTAAGAAAAACTACTATATGTGTTTTCTGCTTTGTAGCAATGCTTTTCATTTTAATCTAGCTGTATCTGTTTCTGTACTTTTATTCCAGGCAAACAAAAATGAATTCTTAGCAATCTGGGAATATATTTCCTAATGCCCTGTAGCAAATACACTTTTTTGAGCAATACAGGATACTGCAGAGGGAAAGCGAACCCTTTATGCAGTAAGGAAAGACAAGTCAAAACAGGAAAAGTGCAAGAGAGGTTTTCTGACCAAGAATAATTACAGGTAACCCTAACTCCCCTCTTCTTCAGGTTTGATCTAAAGCAAGAGCTGCAGCATGTGGTCTCCATGGAACCGAAGTGTGAGAAGGTCACTTGCTGACCTGGTCTTAAGAAGAAGAAACAAGCCTTTGAAACTTGTTTATTGACCCACTCTCTGTGTGGGACATATATATTTCTTAATGGCTCCATGTGGAAATGTGCATTAGCAGAATATATAGTACAGCTGTAGAAGGAGCAAGAAAATCTTCATCAAAACATTGTAGTTTGTAGCACTAGCAGAAGTCTGCAAGGCCGGTCATTAATGTGAAAGCCTACGTTAACAATAAAGGAGTTTTATTGCTCTAAGAAGGTGATGTACACAACTGGCATGAGGTTATTTTTGTTGTTCTACTTCATGGTCTAATGCACTGAATATAAAACACAAAATGCCGTGGGGCTGGGGGGTGAAAACAAGGAATATGCTGCCTTGATTAGCCATTTGTGTTACTCACTTACTGCCAAGTTGATGCTCCTCCCCAGGCCACACCGCTCTGACTAGCTGTCAAGTGTGACTGTGGGCAGACCCCTATATCCAGTAACGGATTTACTGGATATAAATGCTTCAGGATAGACACTGCAACACCTTTTGGACACTGCTGCAGTGTTCAGATTAGGCTGCCTATAGATAGGCATATGGCCTCATCACATACACTAAATCAGTTACACCGTGCTACTTTTGCAGGATCTTTGCCTTTGAGGAGCAATGCAGAGTGCCCCTAGCAAGCTTTAGATAAGTGAAGAATGCAATCCTCGTTTCTCATATTACAGTTCAGGGGCTAGAACATCTGCCCAGGAGGTGGAAAACCCCTTTGGACCCCAATGCCATCGAGCTGAAATGGCTGAAATCCATTTCCCTGCCCTAACCACAGCAGCCTGCAGCACAGGAAGAGGAGATGAGGACCTTCCTCCATGCCTCTCACTGTGGTTATGTCACTGCAGAAGAGAAAGAAGTCACAGGACCTCAGAAACTCAGAGCAGAAAAAAGAAAGGGGCCTCAAGGCTTGGCGTTAAGTCCGACAGCAAGAGTAGGACGTCTTGGCTCTTCCATTCTGCTTCGTTCCCAACCCACAGGCAAAGTACATTAGTCAGTTCGGTGGACTCCATAAGATGAAGTAATCTGTTTAAAGCTTGGTCACAACCTACTGTACATGTTAAAGGATAAGAATTGCTGAGTTTGCTTACATTAGGTTCACCAGGGTTTGCAGCACAGGGTGGAAAACAGCCTGGGGGCAGTTGCTCCCATCCCTTGCTGGTAAGTAGATGGCTTGACCCTGTCTGACTGTATGGTCTCTACACCACAGCCACCCCCACTGATCATATTCCTTACAATAAATGCTTCTTTTGGACATAATGCCTTATCTGACTGTTCCCGGGGTGCTGGGGGAAATTGTAAGCTGCTACAAACCAGAATAATTCCTTGTATATTTATTTAAAATAAAAGAGGAAAAAAAATCCCTGTTTTCTTTTGCTTAAAGGTGGTATAAAAGCCCTTGTAGTTTATAAATAACGAAATTCTGAAAATTATCTAGACCTCTGCTGTTGTTACTTTATCTCTGTACTGTTCTTGAATTTGACTAAGTAACTACACAGCCATAGAGGATTATTGCATTCTCTTGCTATGAGAAATTCTGTATTCTCTGATGATGGACAGTTATTTAACAAAAGGTAATGCTGATCTGCCCATGTGTCAGATGTATATATACAACTGTGTGCTACTGGAGCCTGGTACTATTTATAGTGTTTGATTGAAACAAATAGATCTATTTTACCACCTGATGATAAATATATACTACTCTCGTATTACCGTAAGGATACTGGTTGTTTTCACAAAGTTTGGGCAGAAAAGGTATTCATTTAGAGAAAGTTCATGTTGCTGTTAACAAGGCTTTGCTTTCCTTCCACTGATGTTTTTCATTTTTATTTTTATGTTTATTTTTATTGAAGGTTTATATTGATATTTTCATTTCTGTAATGACAGTCGCTCTAAATAAAGAGGAAATAAAATGTGATAAAACACCAGTCAGTCATTTTCTGATAATTTCTTTGAATGCTAGAGAACCTGACCTACATTATTTAGGTGCAAGGTAAGATGCAGTAAAATGTAACTGCTCTCCAGGATGCTGGAGACTACTGTGACAGTTATGCTACTGAGCATCTTTCTTTGTACAATTCTTTACATGCTCAGACATATGGTTCTTTTTTCCATTTCTCACTTGAACTGGTCATAAGTAAGTGTGGATTATTTTTGCTCTTTCATATAAATCTAGCAAAGCTTCACTGGCAAGTGGGTTTAAATAATTTAGATTGAAGTTCTACTTTAGGAAGATCTGTGACATTTGGTTTCTAGGGGAGGATTGGCATTGTGTCCAGCCTGTTGCAGTGTGCATTGACATAGAATCATAGAATGGTTAGGGCTGGAAGGGATCTCAAAGATCATCTAGTTCCAAACCCCCTGCCATGGGCAGGGACACCCTTCACTACACCGGATTGCCCAAAGCCTCATCCAACCTGGCCTTGAACACTTCCAGGGATGGGGCATCTACAACTTCTCTGGGCAACCTGTTCCAGTACCTCACCACTCTTAGAGGGGAGAATTTCCTCCTTAAATCTGATCAAAATCCACTCTCTTTCAGTTTAAATCCATTGCCCCTTGTCCTATCACTACACACCCTTATAAAAAGTCCCTCTCCAGCTTTCCTGTAGGCCCCCTTTAGGTACTGGAAGGCTGCTATAAGATCACCCCGGAGTCTTCTCTTCTCCAGGCTGAACAGCCCCAACTCTCTCAGCCTGTCTTCATAACAGAGGTGCTCCAGCCCTCGGATCATCTTCGTGGCCCTCCTCTGGTCTCGCTCCAGTTGTCCTTTTGTTGGGGACTCCAGAGCTGAATGCAGTATTCCAGGTTGAATCTCATGAAAGCAGAGGGGCAGAATCATCTCCCTCAACATGTCTTTCCACTGTTCCATCATCTCCCTGAGATATGTTTTTTAAGGGATTTTATAATATTTGTGTTTCAAGTTGCACGTTCTGAAGCTGTACAAAGATGCTCTTGCAACCGAAAAGTTTGATTGTTTTGTAAATTGCTGTCTGCTCAAAATTCTGGCTGAAGCAGAACCATCTCTTGTCTTTCATGGATGGCACAGCTATTCAAATATTTTTTATTCTGCAACTATTCCATTTTCACTGAAATTACCAGTTATATCTGCAGCATAACAAATAAGAACTATCATCTTAAAAACACTCTTAATTACCTCGCTATGGTGTTTTCTCTGACTTGATAAATATTAAGCATTTTAACCAAAAATCTACATTTACATTGCCCTTCAAATTCACAATCGAGTTGAATTTGTACAAGGAACTTTCAGTACTTTAGTTGTCAATGTGCTGTGGTTTTGGCTATCACACATATGTTTGAAGGATTTTGTCTTTGTGGAGTTTCCTGTGGACTATATATACTGTTCTTTGTCACTGATTAATATCGTGTTTGTTGTTGACCATGAACTCTGGAGATATGCTCTGACAGTTGTACCATTGATTATACCATATACATCAGATTTTTACTGAGTCAAAGAATACTTTAATCAAACTGTTCTACTTAAAAGGATAACAATTATTGAAGGAGTTGAAAATTAGCTTATATACCACAGGCTCTGGAAATTGGTTTAAAATATCAGCTTTGAATGGTGGCATTGTTTCGATGTAAATAAACATTTATGAGGTTGTTATTCTTACAGTCCGACTGGGAGAAAATCCAAGATTTTAATTTGCAGTAATATATATTTATACTAGTAAACTTTGTGTAAGAGCTGTAGTCCATGCATTACTCCTGAGTCCCTAAGAAATCACATTTTTCTGAGACAGGAGTAAAGGACTGTCTCTGAGTCCTAGCAGCCTCTTGATTTTCTGGCATGAAATAAAAATGCGAGGATCTCAGTGGTCCCAGTCTACAGAAACCATAGGGTAGGCCATCTACATTATGGTATAATATTGTAGCATGTATCAGTGTGAAAGGGAAAACCAGCCAATCCCTTCTCACCTCATCACTAGTGTAATGCTACAGTTGAATTTTTTCAGTGAAGAAAATGCAGTAAACTCAAAATTATATCAACTCATTTGAAGCATACATACAGTGTTTGCGAGTACAAAATAACTCTGCAACGCTGCAGTTGCTGGTGTAAGCAGGATTAGACTCAAATCTACTACATGTGGTTATTAATGCATACTAAATGCCTGTCAGGTACCTAGGATGCATGGCTGAACTTTACTAGCTTTGGGACGCAGCTGAGAGAGCAGCCCAGGGGCAGGTATGAGGTAGGACCCCAGGCAGGAGCTGGTGCTGGCAGGGGAGAGGGATGACACCTTGTGCGACTGTCCCAGCAGAGAGATGGCAAAGGTGGGACTGCTGGAGGCTGCTCTGAAAAGCCAGTTTGGGAATCCCCTGTGATTTTACCAGGTGGCTTTGCTGAAAGTGATTCTACAGCCTTTACCATACTCCTGCATAAAACCTCAGTGATGATATTGTACAGGCCATTTTTCATGTTTGTTTTCTTAAATTATAAAAAATTCCACATACACAAGGGGTTCCAAGTGACTGTGCCTTCAACAGTAACTGTGCTGCAGTCTGAAACACTATTCTGACAGCACAGTCATGCAGCTCGTGTTATTTCAATACAAAGAGGACTAGGTATGATTCGGTAATTACAACAGAACATCCTGACATCTTGCTGTCATCAAGCTTTGCTGGATTCATACCTGCAGTAGAAATGAAATGCATTCCTGTTTTAAATACAACCTCATGCTGGATACATGAGCAACGACAACAATTTGCTATAAATCTCTAGCAAACACGAGTTACCTAGGTGAAAAGTTTAGGCTGCATGCGATTGTGATCTTGTCTGAGTGTCTTCCACACAATCAACAGCCAGTGACATCCCCTGGACCCCATGGAGGCTCTGGCACTTCTCGGTGCCAGTCATGATGTTACAGCTCTTGAACTCCACAGCAGTTCCTGATGCCCGCTGTCCTCCTCGCAACACACAAAGTGAGAAATGAAACTGCTGGCCATTTACTATCATTTCCAATTTTGACTGAGTGTTTTCTGCCAAATACCTGCTGGATTTTTATGCTGGTGGTGTGTCAGAGTCGGCTTCCTGAAAGTGAAATATGACGCAGGTGCTGGGCTATCGATTACATACCTTTTCTCAAGTAGTACAGTCTTCTGCTAGGCAACAATTAAAGCGTTCTCAAATGTGCTGCTGCTGTGGTTAACTCTACATTTTCTTTAAGGCAAGTATTTAGACCATTTCTGTTTGGATTGAGTCAGTCCCCTCCAGAGTTACATATCCCTGCCAAGGGCATGCACAACACATAAGGTTTAGTGATACAGATCTCCTGACGTCTCTGGTTTGGCTTTAGGGTGAAGAAAAGGGAGTGCACGAGGCACAGAGTTTGGCTCAAATTTAACTTTGCTTTTGCCTCTGGAGAATAAGACCACGGCAGATGATACAAACACAACCAAACATGCACTGAAACAGCTGAAACCAGCTCCATGCCTAAACCTTCAAAACAGAAGAGTAAGTGCTGCACTGAAGACGTCCCACAGGATGCTCTCCACTGTAGCAAACATCGTCTGCAACCTCCTATTGATTCCTTCCCAGAGGAGCTGCATACATACACAGTTCCCAGCACAAAAGGAAAGGTCAGATGCAGGATCCCTGGAGAGCAGTAAGCTGGCACTGAAATGAGGAACCATCCTAAAGATACAGAACGGTTCCAGACTATTACAATGATTTCAAGCAGTACATATCCTTTATTTCTGTGCAATGTCCTTAATGCTGTGTTGAGCTTACTTGTTAGCTTCGACTAGGAACCGCGGGCTACAAAAACTCATGCATGTAGTCCTGTGTTAATAGCAAGATCTGTTCTAGCACATTATCAAACTTCTTCAGACAGTCAGGGAGTCTCAGGTAAAGCTAAAGAGATCTGATAAAAAAGTAAATTTTTTTGGTATATTTTATTTGAAAAGGAGTTTTTTGAGACATCGACTGTACACACACAAGCACATACATCTGTGTGTAAATATATATATATGTAGTATGTACTTATGAAGTAGGTTCCATGTTGGTTTAGTAAAAAACATTCAATTGGTGAAATCACTTTTGTGTAGTTGAATAGCGTCTCTGAGAATATAAAAATCTTTCAGAGGCAAGGCAGAGTCCTTGTGGTGTGATGTACAGAGTGTGCTGGGGTCTGTTGAAATGTCAAAGTGCTGTCTCTTGTCATTCTCATGCTCTCTGAGTAGTACTATACACAGTATGGAGCATCCACGCATTAGATGCCTTGGTGCCCTATACTTACCAGAGACTGAAGTAATTTTATCTTGATTGTAAAGCACAGCTCTGCAGTGTACGTTATAGACCTGATCTCAGGTCCTAATCTTCTGGAGGTGAGGAGTCCTGGTACAAGCACAGTGCTCCTGCCTTTGTGGCTCCTCACACATCCCAAGGAAACACAGATGTAGGGCAGACTCTGTGTACGCAGGTCTATCTCCGAGTCTGGATGTTACCAGGGTACATGTGGTGACCAGGACTGCACAATGTACTGTAGAACGCAGCCCCAGCGAACTGTAAAAGCAGTTACTGAACAGAGGGGAGGTGCCTCTAAGGACACTCTTGATTCAGGGCATCACTACAGGAGTTAATTCCTAGCTTATGTGAACTTAGTATTCACTGAAATGTTTTACTTTTTAATTATGTAAGAACCTACATTGCTAACCTAGGCTTTCTTTATTTAGATAACCAACCTTCCCTTCTCCATCCAGTGAGGAAGGAAAGCAGGATCTGGTTAAAAATCACTGTTCTGTGGGATGAGGTCAGTGTTAGCAACATTAGAACAGAAAAAAATCTCAAGCATTTCTCTTGTTGGCATTTATATCGAAGTTTGTTTGCCATTTGCATTTCTTTGTATTTCACTGTGAGTCTAGGATTAAAATGCACACTGAAACTCAGCTGAATCCATAAAGCATCAACTATAAAAATTCATGCTCAGCCAGAAACTTTGCAAAATTTTAATGAAGCCATAACTAAATTCAAAGTTGAGTTAGCTGCGCTTTGTTATTTCATAATGAAAGTTCTGCACAGCACTTCTCAAATGGAGAGGGCTGCTACTGCTCCCGTGATTAGTAAACATGGGAGACACAAGGAGCCAAATGCCTCCCTGTGGCATTTTCACTGAAGTCAAAGTCACCTTAAGGATGAATTTGACCTGTTGAACTCTGTTCTTAGAACTAATAGCATACTTTCTTCAACGTACAGCTAGAAGGAAAAGAACTTGTGACTTGAAGGCTGAGTTGTATGAATTCAGTTCAGCAGTGGGAAGAAAAATTGTGGAAGACAAACCTACCCTAAACCGGATTCAGTTTTAATCTTCTGAAACATCGGCTGAAAAAACCTCCACATGGCATCTCCCTAATCTGAGATAGGTTCAGAAGAAAAGGCAAGGAGATTAGTGTATATATATATATGGACCTGCAGGTTATCCATCAAAACTTCCATGAATCCTATCCTGAATTTTCACTTGCTTTTCCTTCTGTTACAAGGTCCCAAAATCAAATGGTTTTGAGCCTATGAAACATTCTTCTTACAGAAAATTATTTCAGTTTTGATTTGATCACAAAAAAAAATATTTCCATGTTTTAAAATCAGTTTAATTGGAGCCAGTTATTCTTCTCTAAACCTCAATTTTTCAGTTTAACGGCTAAACCAACATAATTAATAATTTATACAAGAGATAGACTATACAGCATGGGTTGTTTTTTTCAATGCAAATGACTGTATTTTGAACTCCATCCCACTTTGAACTACTATCATTAGGATTTTTTATTTTATATCATCTGTAGTTTTCCTGTGGGTTTCCTCCCACAGCAGAACATTGGGATTTGTAGTCCTGACACTTGCAAGTCTTTAAGTACATGTATGGCAAAGGAACTTGGAGGCTTTTCTTTTGAAGTAAAGTTTCACTAAATCCAAATGGAATGTGCATTTGAAATATCTGGCAGCAATGGAGCTGAATTCTTTGAAATGCTATCCCTGAAATACAACCAATCCCTTGAAAAAAGATTAGTTGTTGAAAAAATTTAATTTTAAAAGCAACAAAACAAGCAAAAAGCTAGGAAAGTCTCAAACAAGATCCTTTGTCCTGGTTTCGGCTAGGATAGAGTTAATTTTATTCTTAGTAACTAGAATAGTGTTGTCATTCGAATTTGATATAGGATTCAGTATTAGAACAGTGTTGATAATATACTGATGTTTTTAGTTGTTGCTAAGAAATCAAGGGCTTTTCAACTTCCCATGCTTTGCGAGTGTGCAGGTGCACAAGCTGGGAGGGAGCATAGCCAGAGATGGACCTGCAATCCCCGGTTTAGAATGTGGGCGTAGGTCCAAATTGGCCAACGGAATATCCCATGTCATGCAATGTCATACTCAGGATATAGATGAGAGTCGGCTGGGAAGATCCCTCTCTTTTGGGGAATTGCAGTTTGGGATGGGTATTGGTCAGCGGGTGGTAAGCAATTGCACTGTTGATCACTCATCTGTATATTCTATTATTATTTGTATTATTATTATTAGTGTCATTATTACTTTTCATTTTATTTTATTTGAATTATTAAATTGTTCTTATGTCAACCAATGAGTCTCCTTCCCTTTACCTCTTCAATTATCTCCCCCATTGCCTGGGGTCAGGGGAGCGTGAGCGAGCAACTGCCTGGTATTTGATTGCAGTGGGGTTAAAAATGCGGCACCCAGAAAGACTACATTTCTATATTTTTTGGATATTCACCTCTCCCATCAAAGCAACCTAAAGGTCATGCACCAACAGTTTCTGATTTTCATGGTTTGAGTGATATAACTAACAAACAAATGGCCTGATTTTTCAGAGGTGTTAACACCACAAGTAGTCACAGAAAATAGGGTTTTTTCTCAAATTGCCAGTCATGAAAGAGTAAAACCTGAGAAGACTGGAAATAGTATACAAAGATGTCTATTTTAGGCTCATACTACAGTGTATAGATTCTTCAAAACTATTTCTGAACAACCTTCCAGGAACATAGGAATGGCAGGACTTTGAAATATTAGTGCTGAGTAAGGAAACCTGACCAGAATAAAGGAAAGCTTCAGGACAAAGTAGATAAAGCTGTTCAGTAAATGCTTGTGTCTGAAGACAAAGAGAATCAAGAGCAATTAAAACAGGCATGACTGAGCAAGCATCCTTGAAAGGATGACCTTGAATTTCCTTTTCGTATTCACTGGAAATTATTGGCCAGGCAGAGTGAAAGAACAAAACAGTGTGTGTTATTTTCCTGGATTCCATGGCATCCTGGAGAAAAAGCAGATGTGATCCACCATAAACATCTGGCAAGAATAGATCGACCAGACGTTGTTAACGTGTAGGATGGTCAAACGAGATAAAGAGCCCTTGTCTATTTACAGAAGTTAACCCTTTACAATATATGAGATAATTGTATCAATATCTTCCTTCTCAGTCCCATCAATCGTTTGTATAACATCTGTTCTGGAGATGAACTCCATTGATCTGCATGTATCCATCAGGTCACATGAGTGCTATATTCCAGTTCTTGTATTCGACAGACCACTGTGCCTGGGTGTTGAAGAAGACATCGAATGCAGCCTGGCTCTCAAGATTATTTCAAGCATAACATGTCCTTTCTATAAAGTATAATCCATGGCTAAATAGATAGTATGAGACTTGTGTATGATAAAATGGAAATAAAATATAACATGCATGTGGTTTCTATGTATATAGTCAAAATAGTTTAGAAAATATAATACATTCACTTTCAGAAGCAAATTAATGAGGGTGGCCGATTGGGATTTTTTAAAGATCTTTCTAGCATATTTGCATTGCTTTTAAAAACACAAAAATGAAGAACTTCTGCAGAAAAGAAAGAACAATGCGATTTTACAAAGGGACACGTAATCATAGTGTTATTTCATGAAACTATATTACATTGTGATCAACTGGAAGAGCTAGCAGGTTTTAAGGCTGAGTGTGTTTTCATATGATAAACACTTGTCAATATAACACTATCTTGTGCCTGGTATATCTTGTTTCCACCATGACCTTTCAAACCACATGCATGTTCTTTTCTCTCCCTCCGAGAAAACCTTAACAACATTCTAATCATCATGAAGAGCAATTAACTGTCTTCAACCAGCTGTGCTACTCAGCTCATCTGGGAATGGGATAAAACCTGCTCCTTAGTGCGGATCCGCCTACCCAGGCATGGCAAACAAGGCTAGCGCAGAACGGCTTTTAAATATGAAAAATTGGCACTTTCACAAAGTTTGGAAGCTTTAGGTGAAGTGCAATGGTATCTCTTCTAGTAAAGAGAAGCCTCGTTCCTGCTTGCTCTACAGTCTCTGTAAGATAATGTATTAGTCTTAATAATGCTTTTTTTAAAGGTCAGCATTTGAAGAACAGCACTTATTTGTTGACATCAGTGCAGAAGACAGCCTTGCCCTCACTGAGCAAAACTTTGTGGCAGTGGTATTCTCTGATTGCTCAAGGAAGAGAAATAGCTTCTTGAACATGTAGCTGCTGAAAGGGCACTGCAGAGACTTTCGGAAACGGTAGCTGGAAATTAATCGTGTGAAGTAGCATTTGGTTTCTTTGTTTTTACAAATCTGTGGCTAAACTGCATTATGCCTCAATTCACTTAACAAAGCTCTTGCAGTTTTTTGTCTGTTAGCAAATGAAACACAGAGCAAGCAAAACTAATCTGTATCCAGGATGTTTTAATAAATAAGAAGATGGAGGCAAAAATAGTATAGAGTAGTTAACACTTCAGAAATGTTCTTTGAGTTGAAAAAAAAAAAATCAAGCTGATGGTATGCTGTTAGCTTCCTGAAATCATCAGGATTTTTTGCTATGTATGACTGGAAGTACGCATAAAAGAGCCGTACCTTCATTTTTAACCTATGTGTACTTTGAACAACAGAAGTATTTTTTGTTTTGGTTCTACACGGTCATTTTATTAGTTACTCTGAACTACATTTGTAGATTGTTCAGAAATGTAATCTAGCTAAACAAAATGTCTACGATACTCATAGTAAAAATGTAAATACATTCAACTTATAGTGAGGCTGATCCTACAAAAAGTTTTTTGGGTGCTCTGGAAAAAATAATGTTATTTAGATGTTTGTCTATAAGCTGCTTGGAAAAAAAATGTTGTGATTAATATAATTTTCACAAATATGTGAATTATGATTTTTTGAACTGAAATTAAGCAGTTGATCAGAAGTGTGGACTTCTTTTTGTCTAGTTTGAGCCATAGTCAAATTGCAAAAGATTGAATGTCTTTCCCCAGATCTCTAGGTGGCCTCATACTATACGTTTTCTAAACATTGCAAATGTACACTTACATTTTCTGAGGAATAAACTACACATTATGACCCATGCTAATGTGCAAGCTTTGGTGCCTGCAATTTAGTCCTTGGAACCCTCAAGTCACTTTTCTTTAGCAGCCTAAAGGGTTTAAACACAGATGTATCAAGTGGTTCTGAGTTCACCCAACCCTTTGTGTGCATGCATTACAGTAGGAAGTCAGGTGCAAAGCATTCTTCAGGTGTCAGAAGTATTCCTCTTCACACAATCCACCTTCCATTAACTACTGAAGCTCAAACTGTATGTGAACTAAGTTAAGGATAAGATTAGCACTAAGTAAGATAAAAAAAAAAAAAATCCCAGTGAAATCGCACTTGAGGAGATCTCCAAAGAAACAGTTTAAAAGGAATGGGGAAAAAAACGGAGTAGAAAAATGAGTGAGGCATATTTTAATATGAAGGAGCAAGAAGATCCACAGCATATTATACTTCATGCAGAGAGAAGATCTGTTTTTATTACACAGGGAGCTGAGAGTAACAGTTATTATTGAAGCCAGTTAAAAAGCAGGGGTGGTGGTCGGTCAGTTGCTTAAAATTTTGCCAAATTCAAATAAGTGCTGCTGAATATTTTTTTAATATTTGGCTGGATTTTGTTGGGGATTTTTTAGTGAAAACAGTAGAACTGCTTCTGAGGCAAATCAGTTTGCTGCAGGATCTGCTAGGATGCTTGAATCATATAGAGTCAACAGAATGAAGGATCCACTGACAGCCAGAGGACGAGCACTCTGTCTCCTTGAACAAATGGAACATATTCCGCTTAGCAAGATTTAGGAGGCTTGAGCAGAAAATGGCATATCCTCTGCATGCTGTGGGGAACAGCTCTACATCTCAGTGAATAAAGTGTAACAGCCATCTGCTTGGCCAACCGAGCTGATGGCCTGTAGAGAAAATTGCTCAAGTTAGAGAGTCGTAGTTCTATGCCTGTGAGCTATAACAACTCATATCCTGTGTGGGGCGAGGACATGCTCACCGCTGAGTTATATGAGGATAGCTGGAGATGAAATGAAGCCCATGGACTGTCAGCTGCACAAAATCCACAGGCTGTTGCTTTACATTTCTGTAAGGTGCTGCTACAAATGAAGGGCTTCTTGGATGTACGTATCTAACATACGCACTCCAAGAGAGTGGCAGATAAAAACCTGAGTTTCCTTTATTTTTTTAAATCTTTGTGTGTAAGAGACCGTATCTTTATTTGCCTCATGGATAGGCAAATCTCACTCCGCTTTTCAGGTTGCTGAGGAAATGAGATTTGATGGCATGAATGAGGCTACACTAGATCACCTGGGTGTGAGTGGAAACATGCCTTCTTGATGCTTCTGGAATCCCTTATCACACTTCAGTAAGTTATTCTAAATATCAGTCCATCACATTAAGAGAAAGCCAAACAGTGACCGATTTCTCTGCAGCTCTGTGTACTTAGCTGCTTCTTTTACCACAGAAGTGCGCCTTTGTGATCTGAAACAGTAACAGGTCTGCAAAATCCAAAACTGAGACAGGCAATACATTTTGACAGAAGTATCGATGCCAGTGCTTGTCAACTGGCAGTGTGCTTCTGCCCTTGCAGAGCTTGGGTAATTACAGGCTTTGGCTATGAGCTCGCGATTCAGGATAACAGAGGAATCCTTAAGTCAAAGGTGAAATAAATGGTTTCCCTGTTGATTCAGAAAAGTGAATGTTGTGTCTTTGGAAAAGTTGTGAAAGGATCAATTCCATGGTGTGCTGGTTTTGGCTGCAACAGAGTTAGTTTTCTTCTTAGTAGCTAGAATAGCACTGTGTTTTTGATTTAGTATGGGATTGGTATGAGAAAAATGTTGATAATATACTGATACGTCACAATGAGATACAACGTTGTGTCGATAGAGGACAGAGACGGGGGCTACCTCGAACTCTTTTCAATTTGACCAGCCTGCCAGTTTCCCAAGAAAGACGAGACCCTTGTATCCGACCAGGCTGCCACACTCTGTTTAAGGAGAAAGGGAGTTTCCTTCACTATTTGACCAGCCTACCAGGCTGACACTGTCAGCATCACTGGGACAAATCCCTCTGGACAGCCTGTGAGGTCAGAGGGTGGTCATCTAACCTATTCAGGGACTCTCACGGGCAGCGACATTGAGACAAACCCCTTATATCCACTGTGTCAATTATCGAAGTTTCTGGAATCTTGTATTTATAAACAAATTTTATTATATATGTTCGTGACAGGATAAAGTTTCAAAGATAGCCAGTGATAAGATACTGACTGTGAAAACGGATTTGGAACAATATATAAACAGAACTGATCAGTGAAAATTTTAAGTAGCTAGCAAGATGTTAGTAACTAAGCGTGCATAACACAGAGCTCTTACCCGGAGCCTGAGTGACTCTAGTCATACATACCTTTGTTAGGACTGGTGTAAATTTTCCTTGCTTTGTTTTAAAGGTGTAGATTAGAAGAATTTCAGAACATATGCTCAGTGAGGAGTGGTTGCAACCCAGAGGTGAGTAGCTTTTGAGATGAGGTGTGTTTTGTTATTATAATATATTTTTGCCAGTCACTCTCTATCCTCGATAACAGGGATGAGCCATGGTACCTTCATACCACTCCACTCACCATTTCAAAGATATTGTACGTTCTCTTCAGCCAGGGCAGGCCTTGTCCATGTCAACCACATTCTGTTCCTGAAAGCAGCAACCATGTCTTGCCTCAAAGCTGGTTTAATATTACAGCTTATGCTAAGATGTAAGCTGAACTTTGGGGAATACTGTTCTTCCATTCCCCTCATTTCCCGTTATTTTTCCACACGATGTTTTTAGTTGTTGCTAAGAAATCAACGACTTTCCAACGTCCCACGCTTTGCCAGTGTGCAGGCGCATGAGAAGCTGAGAGGGAGCACAGCCGGAGCAACTGACCCGAACTGTCCAGTGGGATATTGAACACTAAATTACATCATGCTCAGAATATAAAGCTGGGGGAAGAAGAAGGAAGGGGGAGACATTTGGAGTAATGGTATTTCTCTTCCCAAATAACCATTACGCATGATTTTCAGCCATCTCCTGTTTTCCTGGAGACAGCTGAACACCTGCCTGCTGATGGGAACTAGTGAATGAATTCCCTGGTTTGCTTTGCTTTCCCTATTAAACTGTCTTTGTCTCAACCCACAAGTTTTCTCACTTTTACTCTTCTGATTCTCTCCCCCATCCCACCAGGGGGGAGTGAGGGAGCTACTGGATGGGTCTTAGTTACCATCTGGGGTTAAACCACGATACATAGTTACATGATGCCTCACAAAGGATTGTGAAGTCCCTGGATAAAGACCTTTCTCACTTCCAAAAGACACTTTTTGGGCCTGGATGGTCATCTTTCAGGAATTTATGGATTGCATTCTGGCTCAGGGTACTAGTCCATGAACAGCCGCCTTCTTAGACAAGGATGCAATCTATACCCAAAATGACGAGTACCACTTGTAAGGGCAGTAAGCATAGAACTGCTATCTACGAAGCACAGCTCTCACTGTCAACATGATTAATGTGCTGCCCTTCTTTGTGAGATAGCCCTTTTCTGATTCAGTTGCTGACATCCCATTGTGCAATTCTGAGAACAAAAAGGCAGGTAGTTTTCTTTCCGAACATTGTGAGACTAATTTAGACAGATTATTTGAAATGTTTCCACCCTAGCTACCTTGCCAATAAACTTCATTAGGATCTTGAAGACGATGATAGTTTAGAGAGTGACCTGAGCATAAACTTTGAGGCTGCTCAAAGAGAAACTATGCCCACCTCTACACATTGAGGCGTTCAAAAGGCCATACCCAAAAGACAAGTGTCAGAAATATCAACAAGCAGCGCTCTTGCTGCTAGAAAGAGTACTTAACCCACAATTGTTCCAGCATGAGGAGAAAATATTCAGTCATTGAGAAAGTCTAGCAAGAAAATGGCCTATTTAGTCACTGAAATGCAAGTAGCACCTACTAGATGATTACTTTGTTCATTCATCATGGAATTTAGTGAATTTATTCAGCAAAGAGCACAAACGGCAGATTTTTGGAAAGCAACCCATTGTCTTTAAGTCATGTCTCAGCATGGCCTGCAAAGCACCTTCTATGGCAGACTGACAAACTGTATGTAGAGATACATGGGACCATGCTGATGGGTCCGGAAGTCTCACATCCTCAGGCAGATTTGGGTATAGGATGCAGCGCACATCATTTGGAAGATATGACCAAAAGATGTCCACGGGGAAGTGGTAACTGCCTGTAAGAAGTCTCACTGAAGTTTGAGCAGGCACTTGGCCTGGATGAAATCTCAGCCTGTGGCTCCCCAGGCCACATTATAAAGCTTAGTCCAACTGAAAACAAACAGAATGACAAAACTCTCTCTTTTGGACTGCATCATTCTATGGTCATTTTTTAGTCCGTCTAGGGTGGACAAATATCTGTAAGCAGGAATGAGAAGAAACATATCCTTGAGGCAAAGCTGAATGTGTATGAGAGCAAATTCTAACACTTTGAAATAAAACATGTCTATGGGGTACTTTGTATGGATTAGCTTGTGTTTGAGAAATGTAGGATGAAGATTTATTTTATTTATTTTTACAAGGTATCTGGTTTGTATCACCTTGGGGTTTTGCTCATTGATTGGTGAGATTTGCTTAAGGGAAACAAAAAACTAGAATAAAAAGTGATTGCAAGCACAAAAATGTAGACTGTTCACAGCATGCAAAAAAATGCTAAAGCAAAAGAACAGTGTGGCTAAGTGAAGACAACAGAAAAGGGATAGGAAAAAAGAAATTGGCTGAGGATGGTGTTATGTGGTGGTAGCTAAGAGAGTAAGGGTTGAGCAGTTGAGGTAAGACCATGGGTACGACCCATGAGATAGGACCACATGTACGTAAATGTACAGAGATGATTTGTAATAGAATCTATGTATGCAAAAGCATGTTGGGGCTTTGTTGCAGTAGAGGTCTAACAAAAGCTTTCTATGAGATAATTTAACCAATGTTTCCTTTAAGCTGACAGCTGGTTCACTTTCCCTTGAGGCTATGATACACTGATTTTTTTTTGGTTCTCTTGAGTCTTGCCAAAAAAAACAAAACCTAAAACCTAAGTTGCTTGTATTATCACTGAAGTAAGTCCTTTCCTTTTCATTCTTTCCTTGTCTCCAGTGGGAAATTACAAGCTACAACACCCTTCCATAGAAATAAAAACAAGATTATGAATCACTAAAATCTTTTAAAGAAACCAATTTCTTACTTCGACAGTAACTTACCTTTAGAAGCTCTGCTGACATCATTTTTAAAAGTCTCCAAGAAAGATACAGCTGACCTGTTTCTGAAGCAGTATCAATCCAGGGACATCTGTGCTCCTGTACAGGAGGCAAAGCTGAAACTAGGTTTACTTTATCGTCAACTTTATCAACAGTGAGGGCTAGATGGGCACAATCAGTGGGTTCCTCAAAATAAGCACATTTTCTGAGCATTGAAAAACAATAAATAACAAACGAATGCAGCTCATTTCGTAGTGCATTTATGTAATAAGTAGTTCTTGCACAGATTCTTGAGACTACCCGCAAGCGTCTTATAAAACCATAGAATCACAGAATGGTTTGGGTTGGAAGGGACCTCAAAGATCATCTAGTTCCAACCCCCCTGCCATGGGCAGGGATACTCTACACTACACCAGGTTGCTCAAAGCCTCATCCAACCTGGCCTTGAACACTTCCAGGGATGGGGCATCTACAACTTCTCTGGGCAACCTATTCCAGTGCCTCACCACCCTCAAAGGGGAGAATTTCCTCCTTAAATCTGATCAAAATCCACTCTCTTTCAGTTTAAAGCCGTTACCACTTGTCTTATCACTGTATACCCTTGTAAAAAGTCTCTCTCCAGCTTTCCTGTAGGCCCCCTTTAAGTACTGCAAGGCTGCAATAAGATCACCTCAGAGCCTTCTCTTCTCCAGGCTGAACAGCCCCAGCTCTCTCAGCCTGTCTTCATAGCAGAGGTGCTCCAGCTCTTGGATCATCTTCGTGGCCCTCCTCTGGACCCGCTCCACTGTTCTTCTTGTGCTGGGAACTCCAGAGCTGAACACAGTACTCCAGGTGGGGTCTCACGAGAGCAGAGTAAAAATACCAGATGAATGAATTCATACAGTGCTTGTCAGAGAGAAGTACTCCAACTTTTTTTCATTCCTGGCCTTAAAAAACATTAAAATATAGTCTAAGTACCTAGAAAGGAAAAAAAAATCAACAAAAAACAGCAAAAAAACAATAACCACATCATTTCTAAATATGTAAAACAAGAAAAGTATAATTGCTAATGAGGTCTTTGGCATTTGTCTCTCTTTTTTTCTTTAAATAATTTAAAACATTTTGTTTGGAATGTCTTCTATTTAAATGAATTCTTTTTTTTTTTTTTTTTAGTCTGTCTAATGAAGTTCTCCAGTCCTAGTTCTGCAAAAGTAGTAATTCCATTAATATTTCTATTTTCTATATAATTTATCTTGGTTCTAACAGGTTTATTTTTCTTATCCAGTGCTTACCTTATCCAATGCTTCCTCTCTCTTCTTTTTGCTTCCAGCCACCTTCCAAAAGGTAATCTTCTCCTACCAATTTGAAATATTCATGTCTATGGTGTTAATAAACCTTACATTTCATTTCTGAAGTTTCCCTTTTCTTCTGTTGACGGTCCTACCATCTTATTAGTACCAACTGAGCAAAACGTTCATTTTAGCACCAGTTTTCAAGTTGACATCTCTTGTCTTGCAGGAAACACTAAATCCATTTCAATTGGAAAAGTCGAAAAAGGCCTCAATTCAGAGTATTAAAACACGAAATCCATAAGCATTGTTTTATACATGAACACCTAGGTTTTCTTTTATAATCACCATCATTGGGCTATCTTTTATGAGATTTTGCAGTCAACTTTACAATTTAAACACTTTTTATGAGGAGTTTATGAGTAGAAATGTAAGCAAAGTATATGGCATTATTTGTGGACGTTCAGCACTTCATTGCCGATAGTCCTTTGTGATGGTGGTTGCTCTACTCAGATATTGTTATTTAACAAATCTGGACTTAAATTAAGTTTTTCTTAACTTTCATGAGATGGTGAAATGATTCTATGATTGTTTTTTTAAATAACACTTTGCAAGGCATTATGAGAAATTTCTTTACCAAACAGGAAGTATTTAAACGTATTTCAGAGTTTTAAAGGTTGCTCAGAAAACAGTTACATATGATTTGTAATTATATATTATAAATTCATTGAGAAACAGTTGTATAGTTGTCCCTATTGTTCCAAATCAGTTCATAGAATCATAGAATCAGAATCATAGAATCATAGAATCATAGAATCACAGAATGGTTTTGGTTGGAAGGGACATCAAAGATCATCTAGTTCCGACCCCCCTGCCATGGGCAGGGACACCTTCCACTACACCAGGTTACTCAAAGCCCCATCCAACCTGGCCTTTAATGCTTCCAGGGACGGGGCATCCAAAACTTCTCTGGAGATTCTGGAAGTCTGCTTTGTCTGTGGTTCAAGAAATAACTTCATACTGGTCAAACTATACTTGACTGTAAAGGATACTTACGAGTATGGCCTAAAATAAAGTAAAGATCTGAGGGGCAGGATTACCAGTTAGTCTGTTCCAAAGTCTTGGTTCTACCAAGGGCATACTTTGGAGTTTGTAGCTATGTTGAATATGGCTGTTCCTTGAGATTTTCGGTTATGTGTTTCAACTGAGAATGAACCACGTTAATTTTTATTCTTTTCGTTTCAGTGCAAGCTCAATTAGATCTATTAAACCAGAGACTAGAATCACAGTCAGTTACCATGGCAGAGCTGGGAGCTCAGATATCGAAGATCCCTCTTTTGTTGAGTACTTATTAACCTATTTCCATTCAAAATAATGAAACAAGTTAATTAATCCATCATTGAAAGTGTTTGACCTAACTTGTCCAACTTTGCTCTGTGAGCATATAGGACCATTTAAGGAGTCAGATACATCCGGAAAATGGTTTTAAAAGTTATGCGCTGTCTCTCCGCTGCTAATACTCAGTTTTCAGTACTAAATTCCTGTGTGGTTAATGTCTTTCCAAGAGGTATCATACAAAAAAGTATTATTTATCTGTTGGCCCTTGGCTGTGAAAGCCACAACCAAAAGCTACAATTGTAAGGGCAAGAAAGCTTGACTGTACGAACAGAAAGCAAAGTAAGGCTCAGACTCAGGCTCAGACTCAAACACCCACTTTGGTATATGCAGAACAGCATGCACTCAAGCACCCCACTCTGTTTAGCTTTGCAAACCAAGCACGACTTTGGGTATTTCACCTTGAGTCAGGCAGAGCCTTGAGGAGGGAGGGAGAGTTTGCTTCTTGCATGAGAGTACATGAGCATTGGAAGGATAGAGAGGCAGAGAGTATGGGAAGCCAGGACATTCACAAGAACTGAAGATGGACCCACAGACAGGTTTAGATATGGTAGCTAAATCAGATGAAGCTCTACAGTGAAGATGTTGAAAGTCCATTAAGGCAAATGCCATCACTAGTGTTAATCATTAACAATGGAAGCAATTAGCCACTGCTGAGCAGAAATGTCAGCAGACTGTGAAGCCCATCATTTAAGCAGGTGTAGGTGTTTTGGGTTTGATAGAGGAATTTCGCTTTCACTACAAGCAGGGTCAGCCTAAACTATTGTAAAAGCCTCCTCTGTATTTGAAGCATGTTGGTTAATGTAGTCTCCACTGAAGAAATTTCTAGCCTATTTTATCTAGGGCCAGATTTTCATCCTAGAAGTCTATGACTTGTTGTTTCTGCACTTGATATCTACTGCTTAGCATGGTGTTATTCAGAATGTTACGCTAAGCCCTACGTGAGGAAAAACAGTTTCTTCACAGATGTTCACAGAATGTGATCCTGATGGAAATCTTTAGCTTTCACAGCAGTTCCAATAATCTATCAATAATAGACATTAATCTGCCCTTTGTACTGCCATCTTAATACACTAATGTCTCTTGAACCACTGCTTTATTCCACTGAAATGTAACCCTTTTATTTTACCACCAAATTTATTTATTTTTTAAAGGTTAAATTTATCTGGCAGATGTCTTTAAATGCACATTCAATTTCTGTTCAAATTCCTTAAGATATCGTAAGACCAAATCTTTAATGAGCATACAGACCTTTTCAGGGTGTATGACTTGGGAATTCTTAAAATATCATCATAAAATTGAGTTACATAGCCAATAAGGTTTCTGTAAAAACAAAACGCATTATACTCCTGGTCTGGATTGAATGTGACACTAATTGCAGACACTATTGCTTCTGGCCCATTGCCTCAGGGTGCCGTTGTTTTAAAAGTGATCTCAAAAGACAATAGCGTCTTCAGACTAGGGAAACTGGGATTTGAAATCCTAGTAGAAGAGTGACTATCCTTTGGCTTTTTTATTCTAAAGAGGAACAGAAGATGTCTCTAAGTAATCCTAAAAGCAGACCACAGTTATTAGTGTCTCAACAATCTCAAAAGAAATTGAAAAAATTAGTCGCAAAAATGTCAGAAATTCTCAGAGTTATCACAAAAAAAGTAAAACTGTCAATGATAGATTTGTTATAGAAACCTGAAACTAGATTTTAGTGTAAAACTTGACAGTTTCATATTAAAAAAACTCTATCATCTTTTCAAACTTTATAATAATCCTTTTGACTTATACTGAGCTTCCAGTTGCAGCTTTCCAATTTCTTCACAGATATCACTCATTGTTATGTATATCACTGTGTGTTATATGACTATGTACATACGTATATGTATGAACATGCATGTATATAGACACATATATGTACAGCTATATGCATATGTGTAAAAACTCACACATACAGAGTTTCCAACCACTGTGGGCCTATAAGCCACTGTTAACCCTCAGAATTACCAGGCACCATTTGTACCTATATTTTACACTTTTAATCACACACTTCGCAAATATTACTGCTTAATAAGGAACTATGGACAAACTGTAAACTGCTAATGCCTGCCTTAAGAGAGAGTCCTGTGGTCTGGGTTTGACAGCATTGCAATATTACTGGGTCAGAATTAAGGATTTATTCATAATTACAAGAAAATTCAGAAAGTTGGTGTCATTCAGCGGCTTGACTGGTGGACTAAATTTAGGAGATATGTGCTCTATTCTGTGCAAAAACACAGAGTTTGGACAAATCACTTCCTTGTCTTTTCTTTGATAATGATTTTGATCTCTTTTGCAAAGTGTTTTGAAATCTACTGAACACTGAATAAGCATTATTTAGCGATAAATTGGGACACAGATGGTTTTAAAAATCATAGAGAGGCTGCATTGCATAACGAAGAAGATAACTATGCCTCCTTTTATTCTCTGCAAGACTTCCTTTTTAAGCATGTCTGTGGTTTCCCCTCAAAGGCTTAGAAGAGTCTTAATTTGCCAGATCAAGTTTTATGAGGTGCAAACGTTTAAAATTAAATAGATTAAGTATGTTCTAAAAAGTTTTTTTAGTACCAGCATTCAAATGAATTGCTGAACTTCCCCTTCTAATGTTGACTGTAGCTGAATAAGAATCTTTGAGAACTACGAAGGCATGAATAACTTGGGAGACTAAGCCTCACTGAAATCTCAAAAAAACACATATTTTCAATTAAAATTTGATGTTATAAAATAACTTTGAAATAGAATTATTTCAAAATTATTTCTTTGAAAAACATTTGTCAATGACATCTTATCCTTCTTCTCCCAGGCCAGAAGTTTTTACAGAAGGTGAGATTCAATTCTCAAAAGTTTATCCAAATGCATTTTTACAACAGTTTATTTAAATTTCTTTCAACTAAAAACAATGTATAGAAACATTTCAGGCAGCTCAATATGAGCATGTTGGGTTTTGTATAGTAATTGTTGCCCATTGTGGACTTTCTTGTTGCTCACTCTTCCAGCAAATTATAGATACTCATCTCAAAAAATGAAAGGGTCAATAAATGGACAATAATTATAACGCCAAGCCTAATGACCAAATTGCTATTAGTCAAAAATTTGTTCTAATTTTGCATCTCTGAGATTACGTTTATTTACAAGCAATACTACTATAAAAAAAAAAAAAAAACAAACAAAATTTTATTTTGTTTTGGTAATTTTAAGTTGCACAAGCAGCAACCATAACAACTTGAATTTAATAATAATTTTTTATCAATAAAAACTAACCAAAAAAGTTCAAAGGTGCAGAAGGCAGTATGACTGGCAGTCACTGAGATCTGAACACCTATTTCCATCCTTCACTTGAGAAATTCTCCCCAGAACAAAAGTACACAAAAGGCAGGATAAATGCACAAAATAAAAGACTAGTTAACATAAAACAGCTGTACTGGGTGAGAGCAAAGGTCCATCTTGAACAGTTTCTGACAGTGACTGCTAATGGAAGCTTAGAGATCCACCGTAAGAGAGCAGGTATAGTTCCACTAACATCTTCCCACTTTCCAAGAATAAGTCACTTGGGAATACTAAAGACTGTATACACAGTCTTCCCTTTAACAACCTTTTATGCAACCTTCATCCAAATGGGTCTGATTACTCTGATATTTTTGGCACACAGTAGCCAATAAGTTATAACAATAAGTTCCAGATCTTAGACACACCCTCAGTGAACATGTAGTCTCTTCTTATTCTACAAGCTTTGGCTGGTATTTTTATTGTCTACTCCTAGTCCTTGTTATAAGTACCGGCCAATAACCATTTCACCAGTTGCATGAAGAAGGTGAACAGGAACACACAGAACTTCACCATATCCCTCCTTAGTAATCTTTTTGCAAATGTGGAGTCCAAAGCTGTTTCACTGAGCTTAGGCTGGAGGAACGTGCAATCACATGGTGAAACACACAGGAACAGCACCAGTATGTTCTATGAAAGGTTATGTGTCTTTCTCAGTTATGTGCTACTTGTCTTTTCCTGCTTGGAATCCTAAAGCAGTGCTCAATGAATAAGTACATCATCTTCCACTCTTGTTTAAGAAAGCCTTTGAGAGTCATTTTGATATAAAAGGAATTGCAATTTTGTGCCTCTTGTCTCTCGTGACCTCATTTGCTCTGTATCTTTGACAATATATGAAAATTGTAATAATAATAAACCTGTTCTCTTCAAAAGGCTCCCACATTGCATTTTCATCCTGGTCTCAGTATTTGACTTCTTCCGGTTGACACCTCAGGGTTCTCTTCTCTAAAGTATAACCTTTTTTTATTCCTTCTCCTTCCACCTTGCCAAGTCCTTAATACCTGGAATGTAAAGGTTTTAATGTAATCTAATTTGTATTCAGAGTTCAGATATTTAGCTACATCCATTTTTTAAAAGCTTGGGGCTCCATGGACACAATAAGAGACAGTGCTTTCTGTAAACTGCTTCTGATACAAGAGGAATCAGGGCCAGTGTGCTCTTATTTTTCTTCTGTAATGTTTCATTACTGTTGTGGCTCATCACCATTCTCACTGAGTTCTGCTGAACAATTTCATTAACTCTTACAACTTGACTTTCTTCCAAAACATTTAAAGTTAAAGTAAAAGAAAGCATATGATTCTGAGCTTGGGTGATTTGTGTCTGAAATTCTCATCTACCGGTGTAGCCCCCAGTGATCCTGCATTTTCCGCTGACGAACAGTGATAGGAGAAAATTATTCAATCTTTTCCTTTTTTTTTTTTCCTAAGAAAAGCTGAAATGAGTATCTTCCTCCCAAGTATAAATTTACAGCTGGTCTGCTGCTGAACTGCTTATACCTCTTCTTTTTGTGTGGAGTTACACATCTGAATCATAAATTAACCTGTTTGTGCATAGGTTGCTGGCTGGAGCGATTTGAATTTGATCCTCCAGAGGAACAATATTGAAAGTTTAGGTGAAGACACATTAACATCAATTTTCACTCAGTTTTGCTGAGACATACACTGGTAATTAACATTCATTTATCAACTCTGGCCCCTATCATAGAAGCATGGAAGCAAAATAAAAGAAAAAAATACACATTTTCATTTCTGTCAGATAAGGTCGACATGAAAGTGTGTTGGTTTTTGTCTACACATCTTTCTTTTTCCTGTAAGGATATAAGATTTAAGTGTTTTTAATAACTGGTCAAGCGCCTCAAAGCTAGATGAGCAGAAGGCCTTACAAAAATATTACAAAACCTCGAATCTTGTATGTGAATATCATACAGTGAAACAGAAAGAGTTTTAAAATAATATTCATAATGTTGGAGAAAAACATGTAAATATAAACCAAGAATATGTTTTTGCATATTACAGTGTTAAGTTTGCCATCTTTTAGGTAGCGGCCCTCTGGCATTTCAGCAGGAAGCATGACCTTCTTGTAACTTGCCAAGAATTTGATTCCTCCACATGTCGTAAGAGACTTCGTAAATGCTGGCTTATATCTTCCCTAGGGAATTGCAAAGGAGCTATGACATACTTTGCTGGAGTCTGAGAACAGCCCAATATCTGAGGGACTTGGATGTAAAATGAAGACTGAAAACACTCTTTCCTAGGTGGTTCTATTTAAATATGTAGGGAAAGTCAAATGTAATACGTATTTTTTTATTCTTATACTAATTGTTGATAACTTCAATATAAACATGAGACATATATGAACTTTATGTGGCAGAACAATTTTAAGTTGTGGGTGGAACTTCTTTTCCAAGTTTGTTCCTAAACTGGTGGTAAGGGACAAAAAAACTCTTTCTAGTTGTCATGTCATAAATATTATATCTAAGAGCCAAGTAAATGAACAAAAAGCTCAGAGCAACTGAAGCATTTTATTTCCATTTAAATCCTCAAACTTTAAACTCTAAAATAGTAGTAGATTTAGTTTTAGATGTGATATGTTCCTTTAAAATATAAAATATATTTTTCAAAAATGTAAGAAAATGAAACATTAAACAAATGTTTCACTGAAAAAAAAACACAATCAACTGATCTGATCTAATAAGAAAATCTAAAACCAGTGCTGCAGATGATAGAGTGAAACTGTGGTTTTAACATTTACAGGGTGAAGGGATCTTTAGAGGAAGCGTCTCCTTTGGATGTTATTTTTTAGGTAAGGGATCAGTAAAAAGTTCGAAAGCCTCTATACAAGTTGATCAACTAGAGAGAGGTATGTAGGAAACCAGGATCAAGAAAAAAGATCTAGAGTAATGGTTCATCTGTCTCTAAGGTCGATGTGAAAAATAAGTGATGGCAGTTGGACTACCACACAACTTTGAACAGTGGGCTCCTATGGATAGGGGTTTTAGGGGTGTCACAGTACCAGGACACCATTCATATGTTTCAATTTTTATATAGCTATCTAAAGTATTAAAAATAAGTTTCTTCCTGATGAGAAAGAATGTAAGCATTGTGGCTGCCTGGAAAAGTCTGGTTTGCTGACACTCCACAGGCTTGGTGTAGACCCTTGGTCAGCTTTAACAAGTGAGTTTTCACCTATCTGTCTTTCTTTACAAACACACATATGTTTATGTTAATCCACTATTACTTTATCATACGTGGCACTAGAACACAAACTGTGACCAAATACAGGATGCATAGAACTAATGCAATGCAAACAGCGTTAAAATTACACACAAAAGAATTGATTTTTAATGATTATCAAACTCATGTTAACTAAACTGGAGAGCATACAAGAAATTGCAAACAAGGATAGGAACAAGAGAGAAACATTACTCGGAGTACAACAGGAAGGCCGAAGCCCAACTGGAGTTAAAATTGCCTAGTGACATGAGGAGTAACAAAAAGATATTCTGTCAGTTTGCTCACAGAATGAGCAAAGTTCAGAGAAAACGTGAGACTGTTGATGAAAGAGAGGAGACAGCCCGGTGATGAATGACATGGATAAAGCTGAAGTACTGGATGCCTTCCCTGCCTTCCTACCTCAGTCCCTACAGGAAAAGCCTGAGACCAGATCACCGAACAAGTCAGTGAAGCTTGGGAAGGAGAGGAGCAGTCAAGAGTGGAATTGTTGCAGGCTAGGGGCTACTTGGAAGATCCTGATGTATTCAAATCCCTAGAGCCTGGATGAGATTCATCTGAAAGCATTGAAACACACAACTGAGGTGTGTGTGTTGCGAAGCTGCTACTTATTTGTGGTCAAAATTTGAGGCAATATGGAAAAGTCTCTTACAAATGAAAAAAAGAAAATATTATGCCTAGCTTTATAAATGACAGGAAGAACCACCTGGGAGTTACAGGCTAGTCAGATTCATCTCAGTCCCTGGAAACAGATTCTAAGAGGATTTTTCTAAACATTGAAGGACAAGTAAGTAGCAAAGTTTTATCGAGGACTGATCATGATTATTAACTTGATTGAATTCAGTGATGAAGTGACGAGCAATGTGGATGAAGTGACAGTAGTGGATGTAATATACCTTAATATACCTTAAGGCTCTGGCAGCCTCAGAGCACTCGAGCCTGTAAGCTGAAGGAGGATGGGTCTTCTGAATGCACTTTCAGGTAGGCTTAATATTGGCTGGACTTCTGTGCTCAGAGATAGTAATCAGTGATGTGTTGGCCAGTGGAAGCTGGTAATGAGCACAAGAGGTTGTTTGGTGTCTTTGCCAATAGCCTCTATGATGAGACAAGAATTCTTAGTAAATCTGTGGAATACATTAAATCGACGTAAGCAGCTGACAATATTAGAGTTTCAGTCCTGAGAGATCTTAAGATTCTGGAGGACTGGGCCAAAAGAAAGCCCATACAGCTTACCTATGAGAAGTTCAAATTTCTCTTTCCGGCATGGAATAACTCAATGCAGCTGTGAGCTGACTGGCTGAGTGGCCATGGGGGTATAGCAAGACACCAAGCTGAATCTGAGGCCCCAGTGTGCTCTCACCACATAGGAGGCAAAGTGCATAAACTCTTCTGTTAGGAGAATTTTCCCTAACAGATCAAAGAAACTTATTATTCACTTCCACTGTGTGAGGCCACACCTGAACTGTGGTATCCAGCTTTTGGTCCCCCTATTCAAGGGTGATGTGGAAAAACTGGATAGTATCTGGCAGAGGACAATCAAGATGATCATCAGTCTACAGTATATAGTTTGTCAGGAGAAGCTGAGGTACCTGGACTTGCTGACAGGCAACAGCCACAAGCTACAGTTCAGGCAGGGCACTATGAATATCTTTTTTCAGCGCCAGAATGCTGGAAAATGGTAGTTCAGCACTAAGATTACACAGAGGGGTTGTGGAGTCTCCGCTCATGGAGGTTTTCAAGACATAATAAACCTGATCTGACTTAGTGTTGGCAATAATCCTGCTTTGATTAGGAGGCTGGATCAAATAATCCAAAGGCCCTTCCAAACATTCCCTCATTCTGATTCTAATTTCCTGCTTCTTAATGCACTGGGGTTTTATACTGTTTCCATGTTCTTAAGCATGAAGAAAATGTACTTTGATTTGTATTTATGTAGACACTGTTGTTGGCTAGGATGGTGGAAGTCTATATTTATTTCGAAGAAACAGGAAAAAGTGATGCAGAAGTTAGAGCTGATTTGCTATTTATCTAAGGTGTTGTCTATTAATGCTAGTAAGAATCTGACACAAGAATTTGGATAAGAAACTAGTTTTTTGAGGTTTTGCTTCTTTCAGTAAAAGGATCAGGATCACCTTGGCACAATTACCTAGTAACTTTAAGAGCTATGGATGTTCTCATCAGTAAGATCTCAGTAAGTAGAAGCTGTCAAATAGTAGACTGCAGAGAAGTGTTCTATATTACCAGCTACTACTTGAACACTTTGAGTTATAAATATCCATAAGCTTTAATGGAGAAGAGAACTGTGCCTGTCAGCAGAAAAAAAATACTATCAACCTGTGATGCCCTACACAAATAATGTCAAACCTGGGGCACGATGCAGATTAAGGTGCACTTTAAGCCATCTACTAAATGGAGTATTAGCTGGAAACTGGAGCTTGCCATCAATGAAACATAATTTAATATATCTGAAGGCCAGTTATTGGTTCACCTATCTAAGCTGCAGTTGCAGTGAAGGCAAAAAAGTCTTTTTGACTGTAAGAAAGTACTCTCTTTTCTATTACTGAGTTCAACAGTGAGTTTTGTTCCTGATTGTGTTCCATGGCAGCATCTTGAAAGGAAAATATTTTCAGCCTCGAACACAAGAATACTCCCTGCTTCTCGGAGTATAATATCACTGTACCTCAGTGGAGCATGAACAACACTTTCGTAACTTGCTATGAAAGAAGAAAAGAAGAAAGAATATATTAAGTTTGACATGAGCAGCTGATAGGAAATATTAATCTAGGATTGTCTACCCAGGTAGACAATCTAGGTTTACGATATTACTCTCTATTCTAACCTAATTTCTGCTATTAATTTGTCCCTCAACCTTTAGCAAGATACGGGATCTTGCTTTAGCTTACCATTAACTTATGTTAGGTTTACCTTACCTTAGCACTGTAAAAATTAGGCTAACAATGCCTGCTCACCTTTCATAACACCTTGAGAACTTTAGGAAACAAAATGCTAAGTATTTTAACCGGGCAGAAAAGAAAAAATAGAGTCTGGAGACAATCTTCAAAATTTGTTCTCAAAGTTAGACAGGTTTCCATGACTGCTCATGATAGAGAAGTTTCTTTGATTGCAAGCACTTTCACTCTTGGCTTGTGTTTTCACCCTTGACTCAGACATCCAAAGACTCCAAAATTTGAGGCCTAAAAACAGGAATGAAAGAAGAAACTGAAGGGCACATGACTTAGAGGAGAGAAGGACAGAGTTGAGAATCTGCAGAGAAAATTGCTAATAACAAGAGTGGAGTTATGCAGAGTTTGGAAGTCAGGAATGAAGATAATGAAGATAATGAGAGGTTAATGAATAGATCATAATAGAGGCTGTCCATAATGTAGATGATTACTAGACCAGCATTTTGGATTAAATTAATAAAGAAAAAGCAAGAAAGGCCAGTGATGAAGCACACAACTGAAGCAACTGAAGACCAAGTTTAGATAATTTTTTGCATCGATACCAAAGAGAAACAGCTAATTTAAAAGAGAGAGATTAAAGGAATAAAAGGAATTAGAGATAATTTTACAAAGAAAAAGATATAAGGAGAGAAAGAGAGAGAACATTTGCATTGTGTAAGCTCACAAAAATCAAAGAAGAAAAATGAAAAGAGAGTTCGGGAGAACTGGTAAAGTCAGATTATAGTTCAAGTAGCAAAGTGGAAGGTCTTATTGTCACGATGCTCTTATTGTCTAATCAAGTAGGTTCTGCCTACTGATTGCATTCTGAAGGACTTTTATGCTTACACAACAAAACCTGGTTCATTATTTGGAGAATATTTACAGAAAAGCTGCAAATGGCATTCCAGCCCCATGTCTGCAGATTAGCTTCCCAGTTGTCCCACTAAACTCTTACCCCGATTATATTATATATAACATATTTTAAAAACATAAAATAGATATATATTAAACATTCTATATTTTTATATATACTATCATATTGAATAATATATAATCTATTATTTTTATTTTTTTTTTATTTTAAATGTCATTTAGTTCATTCACAGACTTATTTGATTATTCCATCTGAAGTGAAAGCTCTCCTGTTCAATTGAAGAAATATACATACAACTAAGCAAAAAGTATATATATATATAAAAAAATACACATATATCTATTACTGAATATACGCTACATTTTATATAAATTATATTATACATACATAAATTATATTATCTATACATTATTTTTTAATGTGAAAAATAAATTTATTGCTTTTCACAGTGTATGAACATACATCAGTCATATAGAACATGAAATTCTCTGTCAATCTAAGTTGGACTACATCTATAAAATATATTTAAATTAAATATGGAATCTCCCCTTATACTTGTGATTTTAACTGATTGTCTTTGGCTTGAAGACCCCAGGTGAGGCTTATCAGGTCCATTGAGGCCTAGCAGTTCTAGCAAGGAATGTGGTACTTTAAGAATCCTTTTGAGGAACATGAGCTCCATGACTGCAATCACAGTTCTAGGCACTCCATATGAAAACAATTCCTTTCAACTCCCTCAAGGACCAAGAAAAATCTCAAAGAAATGCTTGACATGTTAAACTTATTTTGGAAATTATGCAGCTAGAGCAGCCTTCAAACCATGGATAAGCTGATTCAGGAACAAGAGATTATAGCTGTTCTTGAAATGGAAGAATTCAGAAAATAAGAATTGGCAATGTGACTTTCAACAAAGTATAAGAAATGTCTAAAAATAAGAAACCAAAGAGGCAACAGAAGATCTGCTTTCAGGGAGAAATTAAGGGCAACAGGAAGGTAATATTGTGCTTCGTTTTATATCGTTACTGTGACTCCTGATAATTTCCATAGACATACTTGAAGTTCTCTTTTTCTTCTTTCTTCATCTAATGAGAAATTTTGGTATGATCCCTCTAGCTTCAAGAGAGATCAGGCAAGAGTTCATCTCCCGAGGCAGAACTTTATTCAACAAAATATGCATGAGATCTTGGCAACTAGTACCATAATTATTCACGTGATTACCCTATCAATCAGCAGTCCTGTTATTCAGTTGACCCCTCTGTCACTGAGGGATCAAGGGTTGTGGTACTTCTTTCTTATAGGCTCCTTTTAACTGCAATTTAAGCAAATTCAGATATTTTGTCTTGTCTTTATTCATAACCCCTTATGAAGCTAGAGCCATGCACTGGTTTTTTTTAGCTATCTAATAGCTAAATTTATTCAGTAATTTTGATAGATAAACATATGATTTGGGATAATCTATAGCAACCTAAACAATTTAAAAAAATAAAAAAACTCAAACAATTTAAAAAAATAAAATAGTTACTCTATCCCTTATCTTACACATAAATAGACAAAAGTAACTTTAACACAACTAAGAAAAATATTTATGCCGGTAAGACTAACAGTGTAAACTAAAAATACTTGTTCAATACACAGAGTTATGTTATTCCTGGATTAATATTACATAGATGGAGAAAAAGTATGTTGGCAAGTTCTTTCCAGCATATCAGGATGAAAATGTATCAAATGAAGCCTTTGGAATCTTTTGTGCAACAGTTGAGGTGTTGTCAGTTATATAGGGAATACGGCAGTTCAAACAGCATGGTTTTAATAGGAAAGGATGAGGACATGAAAAGATCTGGGGATACCTGAGATACAGTATTGGCTTTATATGACAAGGTTTTGGTAGCGGAGAGGCTACAGGGGTGAGTTCTGTGACAAGATGTCAGAAGCTCCCCTCGTGTCCAATAGAGCCAAGGCCAGCTGCCTCCAAGACAGACTCGTCAAGGCTGAGCCAGTCAGTGATGGTGGTAGCGTCTCTGTGATAACTATGTTTAAGAAGGGGGGGAAAAAATGCTGTGCAACAGCCAGGAGAAAGGAGTGAGAATGTGTGAGAGAAACAGCCCTGCAGACACCGAGGTCAGTGAAGAAGGAAGGGGAGGAGGTACTCCAGGTGCTGGACCAGATTCCCCTGCAGCCCCTGGTGAAGACCATGGTGAGGCAGGCTGTGCCCCTGCAGCCCGTTAACAGTGGAACAGATATTCACCCTGCAGCCTGTGGAGGACCCTCTCCTGGAGCAGGTGAATGTATCTGAAGGAGGCTGTGACCTCACGCAGAGCCTGTACTGGAGCAGGGTCCTGGCAGGTCGTGTGGCCCTGTGGGAAGAGCATGAGGTGGAAGGAGCAGCAGAGACAACGTGTAATGAACTGACCACAACCCCCATTCCCTGTCCCCCTGTACTGCTTGTGGGAAGGAGGTAGAGAAATAGGGAGTGAAGCTGAGCCTGGAAAGAAGGCAGAGGTGGGAGGAAGGTGTTTTTAGATTTCTTCTTGTTTCTTACTGTCGCAGAGTCATAGAATGGTTAGGGTTGGAAGCGACCTTAAAGATCATTTAGTTCCAACTCCTCTGCCATGGGCAGGGACACCTTCCACTAGATCAGGTTGCTCAAAGCCTCATCCAACCTGGCCTTGAACATCTCCAGGGATGGGGTATCCTACTCCATCATTAATTTTAACACTAAATTAATTTCCCCAAGTGAAGTCTGTTTTGCCTGTGATGGCAATTGCTGAGTGATTTCCCTGTTCTTACCTTGACCCACAAGACTTTTGTCATGCTTTCTTCTCCCCTGTCCAGTTGAGGAGGACGACTAATAAAGCAGTTTAGTGGGCACCTGGTGGCTAGCCAAGCTCAAACCACCACAGATACCAAGCAGTTTTCTTATCTATTGTGGTTGAAAAAAAGGATATGGCTATTGGGTTCATTGTAAGGTATCCCTTGAGTTGTTTTAATCCTTTGCATCCCATCCCATAGACTATAAAAGAAGAATGCTTCAGCTCCAGGCTTACAATGCTCTCCCCTCATCCCAGCACATCTGTCAACTTCCTAGGGGAGAAAGTAGTGTGCACAAGGGTAGATAATGGCAGACACCATTAATGCCACCCTCTCTGAGTTTTAAATAAGAACACAAGAATCATCAGAGTCTGAGGGCTAGCAACTAGCTTCCCATAGGAAGATGTGGGAAGCAAACTATGGGAAAAGTGCTTCATTGAATGACTCATTCCTTTCCTTAAGTTTGTGATTTGCTTAAGGCCTGAAATGTGAATTCTGATCTCCCTTCCAAACACCCTATTGCTGTTAGTAAATATTCTGATATTAGATTTTTTTTTTTCTACTAGGCATACAAACATCTAATTACTCTCTAAAATTTGCTCAACTATAACCTTCAACAGCATTCTGGTGAAAATTAAAACCTTGTTACAGAGTGAAAGAATATTTCGTTTATCAGTATGAATTTGCCACCTTTTGAATTCATCAAATATTTCTATCCTTGTGCTAGGAAACAAAAAATTAAGTCACAAAAGGCTTCACAGATACTGGGCAGAATTCCTGCATTTGGAGCTGACGTAGAGATGAATGGGAGTAAAAAAAAAAATACTTACAGGCTTTTCTACAGTTATCTATTTTCCCATTTAACTTCCAGTAGCAAAAAGAAAAGCAGTACAAATCATACTGTACCACAACAGAATGATCAGTGACAAACGTCTGTCAGTAAGATTACCACTGCAGATAGAATATGTAAACATACGTTTCAAAACCAATTTTTTCTTATGCATTCTGTCTCATCACAAGGATGCCAAACTGGGTAGACTAACTTTGCAAATAAGACGAGCATATTTAATAAAATGAGAGTGATGGAATTATATTATTTTTAGAACACTTTCTTAGTTTAATTTTTCTGTAGAAAAAGATTAAGCACACTTAATCAAGATCTGTCACTGGATTCCAGTGGTGACTTTGTACACTGTAATATGAAAATCACAAAAGCAGCACAGAAGAAAGGAACGTATGGAGTTGTTTGGAGTTTCTTATAGACTTCAAGCAACGAACATATGTTTACAGATTTTTAATGCAGGGAAACTTAAAATCACACTGTTTTGTCTTTTCAGTTGTTCTCAAAAGCAAGTAAAAATATTGCTGTGCACATGTGTGGCAAGTCCTTCAGCAAGGAAGAACTTCATATCACAAGAATCAGTACCATGGCATTACTTGGAAGAGATTATATTTTCCTGTTTTTCTAATATCTTTAATCCATTGAAGTACCGTAGAACTAATTTAAGTTCATAATTTCCTTCATGTTCAATTACCAGAGCACGCCTATTAGTTTGCACATTGCCTATGCAAAGGTGTACCAGCACCATGAATAAACCTCACTGCAATGAGACAGTCATCAATCTGAGTCCAGAAGACTGTTAGTGACAGAAATTCAACTTTTCTTCTACCTCAGAGGTTTAGCATATTTATTATTTACCTGGAAATCCATCACATGCTATAGATGTGCAACCTCACAAGGCTGCGTCTGTAGAAAGACTTTTAGATAAAGCTGTCCTTTAGTAGTGGTATAGGTATCTCTGTTAAGCTAATTTTCTAGACTTCCTCATAGGCAATGGAAAGACCTAAGATGGGACAAATTGATCTTTAGAGATGTCTAAGAAAGGAGTTTGAGAAAAGGGGATGTACTACCCTCTGGAAGTGTCAATTTATGTCTACTGATGAAAGAGGGAATCTACTCTGGATTAGCCTATTGGCCAAACTTTTTAAAAAATGAAATAAAAAGGTTTTTAGCCTGAATCCACCTCTAGTTGATTAACTGAAAAGACTTATTTGCAGAATAATAAACAGAACATAGAAGTCCTTATGCACTAAATGGTGGACATCTTCTAGGAAAAATGTATTTTATACTTTCCAGTGAAGATTCTTTAATTATAAAATATTTCAGATATTTTCTCCCTTCTAAAATGCTGTTCCTCTCTCTTTTTGGGACATCACATTTTTTCTTATTCTCCAAATTGCTCTTTTCTCCACTATATTTCAGCAATACATTTTTCTACAACAGATTGCAGAACAGGAAAACATAGGATTTTCTGACTGGTCTCATCTAATCTGTTTCTTTAGAATATTTTCCTTGAATCTGATATTTTACTTTGTCTTAATCTACTTTTCTGGTTTAGATTTGAGTTACTACAATACTCTGAATCTTGATGTCTCTGAAGAGTTTAACTGAAGTTAATTGGAGTGCTCAAATTCCTACTGCCAAGTTCATACTTAGACATTCACAAGCTGGCATCTTTATCATCATTCTTTGTGTAACTAATTGTGTTGGCCCTTTTTCTGAATTTCCTGATTTTCTTCTAGTATAAATTCACTGAGTGTAACAGAGGTACAAGTTCACTGCTGTTAATGGAGGTCTGTCTGACTTATTCTGCTGTTCATAAAAACGGGATGAACAACATGTAAGTTCTGGAAGTTCTATAGTATGCAGCATTATATTAAACATCTGATTTCAATATGCCAGGATTTATTTCATAATGCCCTAAATCTAAGTGATTATTTTTCATTATTAACAAGTTGAAAATTCTTTTCTATTTAGACTTTTAAAAGAGTTGTCTTATTACTCTTCCTTTGGTGGCAATCTGTTTCAGTGAAACATATTAAAAGTTAAAATTAAATAAATCTGCATTCGAACAACAGGAGGTTATCTACAGGATAGCAAGGATAGATGGAGAGGGGCTTCTTTATGTTCTAGTAGAAGGTGAAGAACTCACTGTGCTTAACTGACCTGGAAGGAGCTTATGCATTTCCATTCAATTTGATATGGATGGTTAATTTTTTTTTTTTCCTTAGAAAAGCCTCCCTATCGCTAAAAGGGCAGACGATTCCTATAGATTACAGTGTTATCTATTGGTGAGGAAGAAGCTTGCCTCCCTGCTGCTGACTTCAGCTGAGAAGTCTATCATGACTGCTACAGCTGAATCTTGAGGAAAACTAAGACGTATTTACTGACTGAGAAATGGAAACAGGAGGAAAAGGATTATGTCTTACTCGGAGCCAGGAAGAAAGTAGTAGTGAATCTTTATTTAGGAAATGTCCAGTTTCCTAATATTTCATTACTTGGCACAATCTATTTGAATTCTAGCTTTCACATGCAATATACCGGGTGTCAGTACATGCACTGTTCAGAGATGGGGCCAACAGATGTACAAAAAACCAGCACTACCATAAATAAGTAATATGCTTCAGTTGTACACAGACTTTCTGTATGATTTACTAACTTCAAGCTCGTCACTTACTGGTGTCTAAAGACTAGTCAATGAACCTTAATGACTCATAAAAAATGAGATGAAACTGCTTAAGAAAAGGCAGGTCAAGCATGAACACAGCTGGATGAATTTGAATCACTGCCCGCTATCCAGGTATTTGTTATCAAGTTGTAGTTTTCTCGAGCACAATGGCAGGCATAAGTAAAAAGGAGAAACATAAGAGGTCAAAGAATCACTTGAAAGATTAATTCAGTGCACTCATTACAGTTTTCAGGTTTTAATGAGTCTCATGTTTGATTTGAATATTTCACAAACATCTGAATGAGATGTAATTCCATTTGAAACACATTAAAGACTGTTACTCTTTGAATCAGACTTTGAATAATAGAATCACAGGCCTAGAAGGGACCTCAAGAGGCCATTTCTTCCATCTACCAGCTCTAATGTAAACTCAGCTATACTTTCATCATTCTGACTGATGTTTGTTCTAAAAAACCTCCAGTGAGGGAGCCTTTACAGTCTCCCATGCCGTTATCTGCCAGGGTGTCCCTATCCTTAGCACTGGAATTTATTTCTTAATGCCTAACTTTGCTGTAAGTTAAGTCCATTACTTCCCAGCCTAATCTACTGATGATACAGAGAAGAAATTGCTCCTTTCCTCTTTTGTCAGCTTTTCATGTATTTTAAGTCTATTATCATACTTCAACTTTAATTATGTACTGAACCTTTTGGCTTCGAGAGAGACAACATAACTGACCAGCTGTAAAGGCAGAGAATTTATGTAAAAAAACGACACTGCGATCTAGAAAACAAGAGTCTTGGTTAAGTGGTTACACTGATTAGTCATTCCACTGGTTACACAGCCAGTCTGTCCTTGGAAGATCCAGGATCATGAACACCTTTTTGTAGTTCCCTTCTTCCTGCAATATTAGTGAATCTGAATTCTTTAGCCAATTATTCTTTATTTATAATCCCTACCATTTGGGAGAGAGGCCGTGTTAATTGCAAAATACTTCTCTGTTAGGCAATATTTGTCACCGTAGCTAAACATGGCTATGCATAAGCTACACTAACCTACTCACAGAATCTAAATGAAAATGAAACAAGAGTACATACTCATTTTCCCATTTACATCCTACCTTACACGAATAGCCTCTACACTACTTTGTCAATTAATTTTACTGCAAATCTGTTAAATATCTGAGACTCCACTGGCTAAGTCAGGAGCTTATGATAGTTAGTCTAAGGTTTAGGCCTGTAATCCCCTTCTTACTGGCTGTGTGACCTTCTTGCAAGCTGGTACACTAAGCTGGCACATTTCAGTATCTCTTATGTATTCATTTTCATAATCAAGTAAAAAGAGCTTCTCACTGCCTTTTTTTGAACTGTTTTACAATGAAGTCACTACAGCACCTACTTGGTGTATTTTAGAGAATGTTCTTTGGTTTTTGTCCTTCTTTATCATGTTTTATTGCTTGTCAAAAATGCTATGGGCAAAGTATTTAAGACAGTACTTTCCTTTGGATATAGAGTTTTCTATATCCCGCCCCCCCACACTCGCTCGTCCATGGTAACAGTACTGACTAACCTGTCTTTGGACAGTCTTGAAATAATCTTGTTGCTTGGTCTTGCAAGACCAAGCGGACTTGGTGGTCTAGGCACCTTGTGCAGAGCCTGTTCCTGTAGTCTCCAATAATTTTTACAAAATACTTAAACAGCATGCCAGTTGTCATATAAATATTTCAAACAATCTGATGATAGCAGGACTTTACATTAGGTTTAATACTTTTGTGGCTATAGACATTATTTCAACATAATTTTACTAGCAAATGTACTTTTAAAATTGCTTGGAATTTTTTAAAATATTTTCTACTTAATGAACCATCTGGAGGAGATGTTTTACTTTTTTATTAAAACTTGCAGAAGTCTCTGCTGATTGCTACCACTCTGATTTACTTATTTTATATACAACTGCTTGTTTACTAGTAGGGTATTTAGTCTGCACAAATGAACAACAAGCTCCTGGACAAACTCAAACTCAGAAAAAAAAAGCCTACAGAGGGTGGATGCAAAGACAGGTAGTCTGGGAGGAATACAGGGAAATTGTCCATGCAACCAGGGATCAAGTTAGGAAAGATAAAGCCCTGACAGAATTAAATCTGGCCAGGGACATCAAGGGCAACGAGCAAAGCCTCTATAGGTATGGTGTGATAAAAGGAGGACTAGGGAAAATGTGGACCCTCCCCAGAAGGAAACGAAAGACGAGGTTACCAGGGATATGGAGAAGGCTGAGGTACTCAATGACTTTTTTGCCTCAGTCTTCACTGGCAAGTGATCTAACTGCTCCGCCCAAGTCACAGAAGGCAAAGGCAGAGACTGGGAGAATGAAGAACTGCCCACTGTAGGGGATCAGGTTTGAAACCATCATGAAGCAGATCCTCCTGTCAACTATGCTAAGGCACATAGAAAATAAGGAGGTGATTGATGACAGTCAACATGACTACACTAAGGGCAAATCCTGCCTGACTAATTTGATGGCCGTCTATGATGAGGTTACAGCATTGATGGATAGGCGAAGAGCAATGGACATCGTCTACCTGGACTTATCCAAAGCATTTGACACTGTCCTGCATGATATCCTTGTCACTAAACTGGAGAGACATGGATTTGACACATGGACCATTCGGTGGGTAAGGAATTGGCTGGATGGTTGCACTCAAAGAGTTGCGGTCAACAGCTCGATACGCAAGTGGAGGTCTGTGACGAGTGTTGTTCCTCAGGTGTTGGTATTGGAACTGGTGCTGTTTAACATCTTTGTCAGCAACATAGACTCTGGGCCTGAGTACACCCTCAGCAGGTTTCATCACGACATCAAGCTGCGTGGTGCAGTCAACATGCTGGAAGGAAGGCATGCCATCCAGAGGGATCTTGACAGGCTTGAGAGGTGGGCTCATGCAAACCTCATGAAGTTCAACAAGGCCATGTGCAAGGTCCTACAATTGGATCAGGGCAATCCCAAGAACAAGTATAGGCTGGATAGAGAATGGACTGAGAGCAGCACGGAGGAGAAATACTTGGGGGTGCTGGTTGATGAGGAGCTCAACATGAGTCGGCAATGTGCGCTTGCAGCCCAGAAAGACAACTGTATCCTGGCTTACAATTGGCCAGCAGGTTGAGGGAGGTGATTCTGCCCCTCTACTCTGCTCTCGTGAAACCTCTCTTGGAGTATTGTGTTCAGCTCTGGGGACCCCAACACAAGAAGGACATGGAGCTGTTGGAGCGGGTCCAGACGAGGGTCTTGAAGATGACCAGAGGGCTGGAGCACCTCTCCTCTGAAGAGAGGCTGAGAGAGTTGGGGCTGTTCAGTCTGGAGAAGAGAAGGCTCCGGGATGATCTTATAGCAGTCTTCCAGTACCTGAAGGGGTTCTACAAGAAAGCTGGAGAGGGACTTTTTACAAGGGTGTGTAGTGATAAGACATGGGGCAATGGCTTTAAACTGAAAGAGGGTAGATTTAGATTAGATATAAGGAAGAAATTTTTTACATTGAGGGTGGTGAGGCAGTGGAACAGGTTGCCCAGAGAAGTCGTGCCTGCCCCATCCCCGGAAGTGTTCAAGGCCAGGTTGGATGAGGTGTTTAGCAACCTGCTGTAGTGCAGGGTGTCCCTGCCCATGGCAGAGAGGTTGGAACTAGATGATTTTTAAGGTCTCTTCCAATCCTAACCGTTCTATGATTCTATGATGTCACCCTCACTGGCCTCTCTGAGATCCACAAGCTCTCACCCAGCTCCATACATGTGAGCCCTTCACATGCAACAATATACATATAATACATATATGCAACAATATACATATACACAACAATACTCCTTGCCTTCACTGCCTTTCTTGAAGATCTTGCATCAATCTATTCTAACGCTCCAGTCACCGGAGCTATCCTGTCATTCCTCATTGCATTGATCACAGATCCTACCACATTATTTACTTAAGACTAAAGCCACTTTATAAATGGAATATCATGCAGAAATCAGAACAAAACCACTTTTACATGAAGACTAAAGCTACATGATTCAATAAGTTAAATTACTAGCGCAGTTCTTAATTAGACTAGAAGTCATAGAATCATAGAATGGATTGGGTTGGAAGGGACTCTAAAGATCATCTGGTACTAACCCTCCTGCCACAGGCAGGGACAGCTTCCACTAGATAAGGTTCCTCAAAGCCTCATCCAACCTGGCGTTGAACACTTCCAGGGATGGGACATCCACAACTTCTATGGGCAACCTCTCCCAGTGCTTCACCACTGGTGAAGGAGGAAGAATATCCTACTTAAATCTGATCAAAATCTACCCTCTCTCAGTTTAAAGCCATTGCCCCTTGTCCTATCACTACACGCCCTTGTAAAAATCCCTCTCCAGCTTTCTTGTAGGCCTCCTTTAGGTACTGGAAGGTCTCTACTTAGCCTTCTCTTCTCCAGACTGAACAACCTCAAATCTCTCAGCCTGTTTTCATAGCAGAGGTGCTCCAGCCCTTGGATCATCTTTGTGGCCCTCCTCTGAACTCACTCCAACAGCTCCATGTCCTTCTTATGTTGGGGGCCCCAGAGCTGAACACAATACTCCAAGAGAGGTCTCACGAGAGCATAGCAGAGAGGCAGAATCACCTCCCTCGACCTGCTGCCACGCTTCTTTGGATGCAGCCCAGGACACGGTTGGCTTTCTGGGCTGCAAGAGCACATTGCCAACTCATGTTGAACTTCTCATCAACCAGCACCCCCAAGCCCTTTTCCTCAGGGCTGCTCTCAATCCATTCTCCACCCAGCCTGTACTTGTGCTTGGCATTGTCCCGACCCACGTGCAGGACCTTGCACTTGGCCTTGTTGAACTTCATGAGGTTCTCACAGGTCCATCTCTCCAGCCTGTCGAGGTCCCTCTGGATGGCATCCCTTCCTTCCAACGTGTCCACAACACCACACAACTTGGTGTCATCTGCAAACTTGCTGAGGGTGCACTTGATCCCACTGTCCATGTCACCAACAAAGATGTTAAACAGCACTGGTCCCCAGTACTGACCCCTGAGGAACACCACTCGTCACTGGCCTCCACTTGCACATCGAACCATTGACTGCAACTCTTTGAGTGCGACCATCCTGCCAATTCCTTATCCATCAAGAGATCCATCTGTTAAATGCGTGTCTCTCCAGTTTAGAGACAAGGTTGTCGTGCAGGACAGTGTCAAATGCTTTGGACAAGTCCAGGTAGACAATGTCAGTTGCTCTTCTCCTATCCATCAATGCTGTAACCTCATCATAGACGGCCACCAAATTAGTCAGGTAGTCAGGTAGGATTTGCCCTTAGTGCAGTCATGTGGACTGTCACCAATCACCTCCTTATTTTCCATGTGCCTTGACATAGTTGCCAGGAGGATCTGCTCCATGATCTTGCCGGGCACAGAGGTGAGACTGACTGGCCTGTAGTTCCCTGGATCTTCCCTGAATCTTATCATGCTGGTTATTATAAGGACTTTAACATTTGTTGGAAGGGCACTATGGTGAGAAGCAAACTATTCAGGAGGCTTCTGGATGGTATCAGGGATAAATTCTTGATACAGGCACTGGAGGGGCCAACCAGGGTGACACAATCAAGTGAATGGTTCACCCTGATGCTCCGGAAGCCAAGTACATTTACCAGTAGACCAGGTCATGACAGAGCCCACCGTCAAAGGCAGCATAAGGGAGACGGGACCAAGGACAAGCTACAAAGGAGGAATTCTGAAACATCGCATTAACTTGTAGCAATGGTGTTAGGGAAACCAAAACTCAGCTGGAGTTGAGACTTGCTGGGGACACCAAGACAACAGGAAGAGCTTGTACATTACTAGTGAAAGGCTGAACAAGGAAAAGTTGGAATGATTGCTGAAAGGAAAGGGTGATTCAGCAACAGTGGACACTAATAAGGCTGAAATGCTCAATGCCTTGTTCTTTCAGGCCTCTGCTCTTAATGAGAGAGAAGAGAGGAACTACCAGCAGTGGATAAAGATCAAGACAGGGATTACTTACAAGAACTCAGATCCTAAAAGCTCATGGACCAGACAAGCTGCATCAAAACTTAAAAAAAGTTCCAAAAGGACAACCCAGGGAATTACAGGATGCTCAGCCTTACTTCAATCCCTGGGGAAAACATGGAGCGAGTCCTCTAGGAACATATTTCTGGGAACATGAAGCAGAGAAAGGAGGTGATGGAAAGTACTCTCATCAAGTTGGCAGATGAAACCCATATGGACGTTGCAATTGATGGGCTTGAGGGACAGGCTGCCATTTAGAGGGACCTATGGCATGAATGGCCCAGTAGGGTCAGGGGATGAAAGCCCTGTAAGGAGAGATGGAATGAAACAGAACTGTCCAGTCCGAAGAAGAGACAGCTTTCAGGGGACCTAACAGCGGTCTTCCAATACCAACAAGGATATTATGAGAAGGCAGAGGCAGGTTTTCCAGTGATGCATGTCAGGACAACTAGAAACAATGGACATGAATCAGAAAAAGACTGTGTCCAACTGTTTATAAGGTAAAACTTTTTCACTATGAGGACAGCCAAGAAGTGAAGTAGATTGCTCAGAGAGGCTATATAGTTTCTATCCTCAGGTTTTCAAAACCAGGCTGTGTAAAGGCCGTTCTACAAGAAAGGTAAGAGGGAAGACCCAGGGAACTACAGGCCTGTCAGTCTGACCTCAGTGCCAGGTAAACTCATGGAACAGATCGTCCTTAGTGTTATATCATGCATCATGTACAAGACAGTCAGATGATGAGGCCCAGTCAACATGGATTTATGAAGGGCAGATCTTGTTTGACCAACCTGGTCTCCTTCTATGATAAAATGACCCATTTAGTGGATGAGGGTAGAACTGTGGATGTTGTTTACCTTGATTTTAGCAAAGCCTTTGACACAGTTTCCCATTACATTCTTCTGCAGAAGCTGGCTGCCTATGGCTTGGACGGGTGTACGCTTTGCTGGATCAAAAATTGGCTGGACGGCCAGGCCCAGAGAGTGGTGGTGAATGGAGTTAAATCCAGCTGGCGGCCAGTCACCAGTGGTGTTCCGCAGGGCTCAGTGTTGGGGCCTGTTCTCTTTAACATCTTTATGAATGATCTGGATGAGGGGATCAAGAGCACCCTCAGCAAGTTTGCAGATGACACTAAATTGGGAGGTAGTGTTGATCTGCCTGAGGGTGGGAAGACTCTACAGAAGGACCTGGACAGACTGGATCAATGGGCCAAGGCCAACTGTTTGAAATTCAACAAGACCAAGTGCCAGGTCCTGCACTTGGGCCACAACAACCCCCTGCAGCGTTACAGGCTTGGGGAAGTGTGTCTGGAAAGCTGCACAACAGAGAAGGACCTGGGGGTGCTGGTCGACAGCTGATTGAACATGAGCCAGCAGTGTGCCCAAGCAGTCAAGAAAGCCAACGGAATCCTGGCATGTATCAGAAACAGTGTGGCCAGCAGGAGCAGGAAAGTGTTTGTCCCCCTATACTCAGCACTGGTGAGGCCACACCTTGAGTACTGTGTCCAGTTTTGGGCCACTCACTTCAAGAAGGACGTTGAGGTGCTGGAGCGGGTTCAGAGAAGGGCAACAAAACTAGTGAAGGGTTTAGAGAACTTGTCCTGTGAGGAGCGGCTGAGGGAGCTGGGACTGTTTAGTCTGGAGAAGAGGAGGCTCAGGGGGGACCTTATTGCTCTCTACAATTACCTGACAGGAAGTTGTAGGGAGATGGGGGTTGGTCTCTTCTCCCACTTTATGAATGACAGGACGAGAGGGAATGGCCTCAAGTTGCGCCAGGGGAAATTTAGGTTAGATATCAGGAAGAAGAATTTCTTTACAGAGAGGGTTGTGAAGTATTGGAACAGGCTGCCCAGGGAAGTGGTGGAGTCCCATCCCTGGAGGTGTTTAAAAACCGTGTAGATTTGGTGTTGAGCAATATGGTTTAGGGACCCTGACAGTGCAGGGTGAATAGTTGGACTCGATGATCTTGAAGATGTCTTCCAACCAGATGATTCTATGATTCTATGATTCTATATAACTCTGCTTTGAGCAAGAGTTTATACCAAATATTTCTTGAAGTCCCTTCCAACTTGAATTATCCTAGGACTCTATTAAAAAAATCCTTTTATTTCTGAAACAAGTGGAAATATACTCTTTTCAGGTAAAACAGTGTTTCATTGGTGTTAATTTTTTCTTAAAGTGTATAGTGCCCTCATGTTTCCAACTATATTTAACACACTGGAACCATCTAGATTGTGCGAATGGAAGTTTAAACTTCCTAGACTTGACGATGGAGTCTTTGACTATTATCTGTGGGTTTACCTATAAGAAGCACTTTTTAACCTCTATGGTTGTGAGTTACAGAGTTGGTGGAACTAGAGCACAAATGTTATACTTGTCTTAACTACATGAAGAGCTCACCATGCTACTTTTAGCTGTCCCATGAACACTGGTTGCAGCTTTATTTACGAACAGTCTGGATTATGCCCTAAATTGATTTGTTACGACAGTTTTCTACAATGCTATTTAATACTATTTGCCCTTAAGATCGTATTAATACCCATGACACATTTTGTCTTTTGGCCATCATCTAACACTTTTTAAACACTGTGTCTACATCAGTCATCACCAGCACAACATTTGCTGAATGGAATTAGCTAAATCCTTGCTAGGCTTCCAGTCTTGATAGTTTAACTTGATGGGCTGCTAGCTTCCTATTGGACAACTTCATTTCTTTTACAACCCATAAACGCAACCACTGTAGCGTTGCTTGTCACATGTATCCTGAGTCAGCAGAAATTTTATTCTTATGTAGAATTTCTAGACCTGTATGAATTCCCGGTGTTTCCCTGTTGGTGCAAAATGCAGCTCACATCCTCTGGTTGAGACTAAACCTGGCTAAGAATTTCTGTATCTCATATAATGTGGACTGTTGACATCACCAACGTTCTTATAGCTGCATCTATTTAAATATAATGACTGAATCCCAGCTTTCTGTGAGATGAGTTTTAAGGTTGTGGGGTGTTTTTGATTGTTTTCTTTCTCCTGTTTGAACATAAGCCTTATCTCCAGCATGGAAAGAGGGAACTTGTGTAGTATCATCCAACAACATAAACTGCAAAGGAAGGTCTTTTTTCTGGCTCTGTGACTACCCTTTTGTTCATCTACTTGAATATTCACCTAGACAACTGAGCATTAGCTGCCTGCTTGTGATTTCTCTGGAGATTAAGCATTTTGCTGTGGTGTGACAAGTCTGTAGAAAAGCTCAGTTGATCCCACTGAGATATTTCGGTGGGATCAACTGTGCTCTAAGGCACGAAGGGAAACAAACATTTGTCTCTCATATGGTCTGTACCTTTTTTTTAACCTTGCTGGCAAATACATGAGACATATGCCATTTGTCTTAGTTTTCCTTCTTTCTCCTGGCTCAACACTGCACTCATTCAGTGTTCCCCAACTTTAACTCAGAAGATCTTGTAGTCTATATACGGAACTAAATAAAATAGGGCTAGGGGCTGTTTGCTGGCCCTGAGGCTAAATGGCACAGAGTGGCTGTAGGCTCCCTACGTAACACTTGGCCTTGAAGTGCTGTCCCCTCAAGAGGACACTGTCTGATATAACATGAGGGTCATATTGCAGCTTTCTAGCACGGGGGCTTTCCTTGTGTGAAATGAAGAGAAAGCACAGCATGCTCTGGTGTGTGGCATGAGGATTTGGAGGGGTGTGGTTTGGAGAAACCAGCAGCAAGGGTGACACTGGGTATTGGGAATGATTCCTGACAAATGCTGTCCCTATGCCTGGACATCGTCTTGCAGGGTACTAGTTAGCACCAGCCAAACCGAGCAGAATGAAGTCTGTTAGCAGTAAAACAGTGGAAAAAAACAGTCGTCAAGTGCTGGAATTCATGCTCTGTTTAATTAGCATTATAAGCTATGTGGGCTTAATGCAAATGCGCACACGGACATAGTGTCTTTGTTATGTGTACAGCTACTTGCACGCTGAAGCCTTTTGTGTAACCTCTGCCCCGTCTCATTGCTTGCTAGGTTTGGTCGTTCTGAAGGAAGCTGTCATGTAGTCACCTTTTCTGCACAGATTTCAATGGGATGCTGTCTGAATCTTGTCCCAAAAAGATCTCAAAAATTGTGACATTTGTAGGCAGTGTAAACCTCAATGGACCAGAGATAAGGGAAAATAACTCTACAGATACTGTTTTCTAGATCAAAAATGACATCTAACTGTGATGACACACATATTGACTCAAGAAACGTTGAAGTTTCATTTCACATGTAAAAAGTGTGCATAAATTTATCTATTGGATAAGAGTACTTTACAGAAAGGACTCCATGTGAATAGTTCAGATACTATGGATTTCATTAGGAGTGCAGAAAGCTACGTCCTGTACTAAAAGTAGACGACAGAGCTACGAACAATTTCTGTAGGCTGTTAGGCTTTAAGCTCATTCTGTGTAAGCCTTTCTGTTGATCAGTTCTATGCTTCTTTAAACAACAGCAAACAATTGTATGGTAGCAAGGGAGCAGACTGAGTTCCTCGATGCCATGGGACTTCTGCTAATGTTTCTTCAATCTGGGTAAACATAGTGTTCCTAGTACATTAGAAAGGATATAGTTAGTGTTACAGATTAAATAGCTGTCAGTTAGCATATCAACACGCCACTGGGACAAGAATCTGTTATGTCAGCACGTTTGCAGGCTCCATCAACCAAAACTACCAATGGATCAGCTGTAGAAGTGGGAGGACAAAGGTCCTGGTAATCAGGAGGAGCAAAAGAAAGTATTGTACTGAAAATACTTGATATGAGTAGAGCTCAAGAATGATGCAACGACAGTGATTCTGGGTGGACGTACTAACTTTTGAGGAAAACCAGAGGAAGTATTTCAGGCCTCAGTGAATAATGAAAGCAGGTCTTCTTGATTATGTTTCTCTAAATAAAAAGTAAGCACGCCTTGGACCTCCCACCGCTGAAAACCAAGAGGCAGTGAATACAGTGAACACTCTTCTGGAGTTCATTGACCCATGTGAAGAGAAGTTCTAAGGCAAATCCTGAGCAACATGTTTAGATATGCTCTTTATGGGATGATGAGGGAAAACAGGTTAGAAGAAGGAAACACAACTCATTGTCATCTAGTGCATGTATTTGAGTCAGAAGAATTAGATACAGGTTCTTCCTGCCCTGACCTGCTGTGTTTTACTTCTTAGTGCAACTGTTTCTATTCCAAATTTTTTTATCAAGGCTTTAGATTTTCAGACTGTGGGTTCCTCTGCAGATGGAAACTGTCACTAATAGCAAACCCAGACACTGACATGGGTTAGCCTTTTTAGGGATTTTCTGACATCAGATAATTCAACTTTGTGCATTTATTTTTGGGCAACAGGGAGGCTAAGAGGTGAAATGCTAAAAGGAAGTCTTTTTTAATTTTACATTCCTGCTACTGAATGGGAAAAGAGATATCCCAAGAAATTGTCCTTTGTCAAATTTTGATAGAGATTTTCCATAGGCCTAGGGAAGTTTATAAGCTTTTGGGCTTCTCTGACTCTGACGCTTTATCCATCATTAATTATAATACATGCCACTAATCAGGGAAGTAAGAAGCAGGCGACCGAGAGCTTAAAACAAAGGGATGTAGTGCTATTAAGTTCACTATTTCCCACTTATAGTTTTTCCTTTGATTTCATTTAATTTAATAAACCCGGCAAGTTGCTGCCAAGTGGATCTCCTACACAAGTCTGCCTGGAGATTTCATTATCCTTTTTATTTCTAGCGTCATCATTCAGTCATCTCTGTTTTCTCTAGCTAATTAGCCTGCTGTTTACAAGGTGCACATTTCTTAACATATGGTACAGTTGCATCGCATGTGTTGTATTTTCATTTTCTAGTTTGAATCTTATATTTCTGATACAGCACGTCAGAAATATCAGATGCCCATCTTACAGAACAGGACTCACAGCTTCACATCGAAATGTGCCCTAATTATACTTTCGAATTCCTTACTTCCCCATGTTTTCAATTAAGACATCACAGCCATTACAGCACTGTGACAACAGATTGTGATTTAAAGATGCTAGTATTCGGAGGTCAGAATTTAGCAGGCGATAAAAGTCACAGGAATTAAGTGTTTGAAATAATTAAGATTTTTAAAATGTACCTTTCCATTTCAGTGGAGCAAAGTTAAACCCCATATGAAAATCCTCCACACGGCGTGATACTGTCTCTTTGAGACACTGGCATTGGATGCAGCTATTATAAATCTTCTTCCTGTGTAAGACTGCAAAGGGAGGACCTGACTGGCAACACAAAGGAAGAAGCGGCTCTGTTTGCCTGTCTGAGAGAGACAGAGGGAGAGGAGCGGGCGGAGGGGGGGCGAGACGCGCACACACAAACGCGCAGCTGAATACAGAAAGATTCACTCCTTCTGTACAGCCCACAGACCATCTACGCCTAAATGATTCTGGTCCACCATTTGCATGATGTATTAGCCTTTCAAGCTGTCTTTTGGTATAAACTGAGAGACTGTAGCTCTCGCTTTTAGCTAAGCTCATCTGCAATTGGTTTCACTGCTGTTTATCTTCAGCAAGTCTCCATTTCTAGCTAGTATTAACCTTACTGCAAGGAAAACAGTACACTCAGAACTGTGCATATGCTGGAAATACACAAGGACACTGTAAGGGCTGAATCAAACAGCTTTAGTTACATAAAACTAAATTTCTATGGGGTTTATTGTACTGACACGAATGCTGCTTTTTTTTCTTTCTTTCTTTTTTTAAAGCTCAGTTCAGCTTTACACCATATTTAAGCTAAACTGGAAAAAAGGAGAAGCATTAATTCTGGAATAAGAGTGTTCACATGAGTTGTTAACACTAGCATAACTGTATCAGCTTCACCGTGCTGGCATAACCGATAAAGTCTGCCGTGCTGACTGGCTCTCAGGCTCCTTGAGTTGCAGAGAGGTGCAGCAGTAACCTTAAATTCTCTTTAAAGCAAATCCCTCAGATGCTTTCTACCTCCCTCGTCCTCCCACAAAAAAGCCTTCAACTCCCTCTATAGGATTAGCTCTTTTTCTGTACCTACCCCCTCCACGCCGCGTCTAGCCTGAATCACTGTCAGTCATCTGGTTACTTCCCAGCTCCTCCAGACATTCCCTCCAGCCAACGCACACAGCCCTGCGAGCTCCTGCCTGAATCATGAACTGACAGCTGGGAGACAAGTAGTATGAGGATCATATCCGAGAGATGAACGAACATTTTCAGCAGAAGCAGAGCACATATCCACTACTATGCTATTTCCCTAACAAAGGAAAAAAACATGATGTTTTTCCTCTTTTTGCACAGCCAGTTTTTTATCATACGATGAACACAGCAGAATTATAAGATTTCAAGCAGTTTTGTGACAGCAAGAGTAACCACAAAATAAGCAAATGCCTGTGAAATGTATAGTTATCTTCTAACATTTGGGTCAGCCATGAATGCTGCAGTCTTCTTATGCCAAAGGTACAGCGTGACAGCAGAATTTTATTTAATGTAAAGAGTATAGTGCACAGTGAAGATAAGAATTATACCAAAATGGCTGTGACTACGTTCCAGCTTGTGGGTAGAGTACTGGGCATCTAAAAAGCTGGGCTGTTTTTCAGTAGTGGTAGTGAAAGGCCACAACCGCTATTGACTTAATGCTTGGCTCATTAAAAACGCAAGCCTTATTTAGATGCTTAATATAGATTTAGGCACCTGACTGTAAACACCTGATTAAAAATATTGGCCTAGCTTTACAAATAAAGGTCAAAAGAAACATACATTACTGAGCACTGGAAAGTAAAAGAAGAGTGAGACAAGGAATTGAGACAAAGGGAGTTCCAAGGATTTGTGGCGGACAAAGGGCAGAAGGCAGGCATTTTGATGCTGTTTATTGTTTTTATAATTAGTTAAATTCCACTTCAATTATTGAGTTTATATAGAATTTATATAGCTATTTCTACTCTCCCTCTTGTTTTTATCATACTTTACTGTTCTCTGCTCCTATTCAGCCTGAGTGAGAGCAGAAAATACTGTATAGAAATCCTGAGAGAGCCTGTTCACATGAAACTTTCATCCAAATTTTAGTAGGTACCAAAGGGTGAATCTTTAATTGAGCAAGAAAGAAACTTATGGACACCTTACAGTTAAAGCTGTAAATTTTCAGATATTCACTTATCGTAATGATGTCCTGCTGCCATGTTTTCTATATTTTAGCCATCCAGCATGAAAATAATAAGACAGAGCCACCAGCAACCACCAAAAGAACAAATGCTTTTATTTATTATTCACCTGGATGTAGGATTTCAGTCAGACTTCTGAAGCATGCATGTGTAAATGCTGTCTGTGTAGCAGATATTCAAGCTTCCTTTGAATTCCGTCCATCCATTTAGTCATCCCTGCCAGGTCAGTCTCTATTACCCATATCTACTACACATGGTATTTGTATAACGTTCCAGTAGTATTTGTTCACAACTCTGACTTCAAAAAGATGTGTTTTAATCGTGAAAGTAAAAGGTTGACTTAATAAAAATGCTGGCCGTGACACCAAGGAATGCTGGGACTTTACTAATCTGAAAAATAACAACCTAAGGGAAGCTTTGTTCTTCCTTCTCATGGGTCCTTGCTAGAAACAGCTAAATAATTATAAAAAGGAGCCAACTCAATAAACACAGTGGGAAGTACTGTGGATGTTATTATATAAATGAATTATGGATATTTTTCAACTCTGATTTTTTGAGTATGAATTTACTGAAATTTTTCATGCTGTTTTTTGTTGGGTTTTTTTTGTGTTGCGTGGTTTTTTTTAAATTTTTGTATTACTACTTCACTTTGTATTATCAAAGATTTTTAATAAACCCAAGCAAACAATAAAACAACCCCCACTTGAATCTTACAGGCCAAATCGTGTATGACTAGTACTTGCACTTTGAGCTACACAGAAAACAAACTTCAGATACACTTTAATATCCAATTCCAGACATATAGACATTTACAGGGTAGATTTATCTTCCTTACACTAGGGACAGCCTAGTCTAAGCAAAGGCCAGATTCAGATTTATGTGGCTTCTAGGAACAGTGGAGGCCACAGTTCCCATAGTGGGACTATAGCTGCGCTCCTGTGAATTGAGGGCAAACATGGATGCCCAACTGAAAGAGTTGGATGGGTCAGGTGTAATAGTGTGTAAACGTGGCATTTGTATAACATTCCAGGAGTATTTGTTCACAACTCTGACTTCAAATAGAAATGGTTCATGAAATGTTCCCAAAATTGATACATCTTCTTGACTTTGATGGAAAGCCATTTTCCTAACAGCACATGTCCACACAGTCATTTACCTTGCTCCCAGAAGAGCACTGTGCCTACGGTGCAACAAATGTTGCCAGAAAAAGCATGTTCTCTGTTATCTGTTCAGTGAAATGGCATACATGGTAGATGTATAGAGGAGGCAGGGCTTGGACATGAAGGATTTTGCCCCATTAAGCCCATCATAGCAAACAAAACAGAATATAGGTACTCTTCCATCCTGACTATACATTTGGTTGACAGCTTCTCTTCTGTCTCACAGCAGCATACCTGTCACAGATATCAGCAGTCTCAGCTAAGTCAGTCAAAACAGAAAGCTCCTTGCCATCTAAATAAACCAGATCTTCAATAAAGTACCGGTAAAAAAAAAGTAATACACTTAGATACAAAATGTAGTTCTCCCAGGATCTGGCTTATTTACATAAAGGTGAATTTTCATCCAGTGGCCAATTCCCCAAGAAGTCTTTGTCACAGCCTCTAGCTGCTCTTTAGAAATGTTTTCACCTGAAAAGTAGGTTACAGGAAAAAAAGGGAGCCATGATAATTATCAGACTTTTGAAATCAGTGTCAACAGGAACAAGCTGAGTTTACTATGGAGATGAGAGCTGACTGTGATTAACCCCACAGTTTCCACAGCATTTAATCTCAACTGGCTGCCTCATGCTATGTGTGTATAAACCTCCTCCATCTATACTGATTACTCAGTTAGGATTAACACTGTGCTAGCTGAAAAGAGGACTCAGGAACCTGTTCTAACAATACACAATATTCTAGTAAACCAAGGCACTGGAAACCCAGCCTGGCTACCACACGTTCAGAGGGAAAGCGATGTGCTCAAAACAGTAGCATGAAGTTCAGAAGCAGCTCTGAAGCAAGGTTCAAGGTTGAACATGACATTTTGTCATTGTATGTCACTAAGGGTAGTACTTCAGGAGCCAAGTCTACAGGAATCAGAGAACAAGCTACTTTAGAGTGAAATTAACAGTTCTTTTATCTTCTATATGAAGGCATTCAAAAGACCTATGCATGCTCCGGGGCATCTCAACTACCTTTGTGATGGTATGTCAGAACCAGTATCACGAAAGAAGATACTTTATTTTCTGGAAGCATTCCTGTTTCCTGAAATTGTTTTTGTGATGGGCATGATGCCTTTTACTGATTATATTGGTGAGCCTACAAGATGTGGGCAAAGCAGGGAGTGACCTGGAGAGGCTGCTGAAACACCTGAGGTGATGGAACAGTTTCACAGCGTGCTTTGCTTAATGTACAAAGCGTGTGTGATTTGTCCACAAAAACTCTTAAAGCTTCCATATAACGTATTCCTTGGCCATGAGAAGGTGAGGTTAAAAAGGCTACAGAAGAAGAAAAGAAAAAAAAAGAGCAAAAAAAGCCCCAAAATATTAACTATGTATAAGCAATCTTGATAAAACTATGTAATACAAATTCAAGATATTTTCAATCTCTAACTTTAATTAACATAGAGAAAAATACTGTAGAAAAGAGAGGTACTGTATTGGGTTTACATGTCCAGGCGCCAGCAGTGGGGCTGCAGGGCGACCCTTGTGAGGAGCAACCGGGGCTGCCCCACGCTGGACACGGTTCCAGCAGGCTCCAGTCGGCCCACTGCAGGGCATGACTGAGCCCCGCAGCTGAGGTGGGGGCACCTCTGGCGAAAGATATTTAAGAAAGGTTAAAAAATGCTGCACAGCGTGAGAGATAGAGGAGTGAGGAGTAAGAAAGTGAGAGAGAAACAGCCCTGCAGACACCACGGTCAGTGGAGGAGGGGGAGGAGGTGCTCCAGGTGCTGGGGTAGCAGTTCCCCAGCCACCGCGGAGAATCATAGAACAGTTAGAGTTGGAAGGGACCTTAGAGATCATCCAGTTCCAATCCCCTGCCATGGGCAGGGAAACCCTCCACTACACCAGGTTGCCCAAAGCCTCATTCAACCTGGCCTTGAACACTTCCAGGGATGGGGCATCCACAACTCCTCTAGGCAACCTGTTCCACTGCCTCACCACCCTCTGAGTGAAAAATTTCTTCCTTATATCTAATCGAAATCTGCCCTCTTTCAGTTTAAAGCCATTGCCCCTTGTCCTATCACTACATACCCTTGTAAAAAGTCCCTCCCCAGCTTTCCTGTAGGCCCCCTTTAAGTACTGGAAGGCTGCTATAGGATCACCCTGGAGCCTTCTCTTCTCCAGGCTGAACAGCCCCAACTCCCTCAGCCTGTCTTCATAGCAGAGGTGCTCCAGCCCTTGGATCATCTTCGTGGCCCTCCTCTGGAGTCGCTCCAGTAGCTGCATGTCCTTCTTGTGTTGGAGACTCCAGAGCTGAATGCAGTACTCCAGCAGAAGATCATGGTGAAGCAGACTGTACCCCTGCAGCCCATGGAGGACCAAAGTAGAGCCAATATCCGCCCTGTAGCCTGAGGAGCATTCCATGCTGGAGCAGGTGGATGTGCTCAGAAGGAAGCTGCAGCACAAGGAGACCCTGTGCAGCAGCAGGCTCCTGGCAGGAACTGTGCCTTGTGGAGGGAGCCCACACAGGAGCAGGTTTTCTGGCACAACCTGCCTGCAGGGAATCCATGCTGGAGCAGTCTGACCTGCTGGACTGTACCCCATGGGAAGGACCCACACTGGAGCAAGGGAAAAGTGTGAGGAGGAAGCAGTAGCACAGAATAGGTGCTATGGATTGACCACAACTCCCTTTCCTCACCCCGCTGCGTCACATGAGGCAGGGGTGGGGGGAGGTAGAGGAGTTGGCAATGAAGGAGTGAAGATGAGCATTGGGAAAGAAAGGGGAGGTGGGAGGAAATTGTTGGTTTAGTTTGTCTTTGTTTCTTATTATGCACATCTATTTTAATCGGCAATAAATTCAACTACTTTTCCTGACTTAGAGTCTGTTTTGCCCATGAAGGTAATTGGTAAGTGATCTCCCTGTCTTTATCTTGACCCATGAGCCCTTCCCTCTTATTTTCTCCTCCTGTCCTGTTCAGCAGAGGTGTGAAAGCAGCTGGGTGGGTGTCTGGCAGCCAGCTGCTCAAGCCACCGCAAGTACACCAATAAGTAAGGTGGAATATTCAACTGTATTAAGATATAATTGTAAACCGCTTGCCTTTAGTGAGCAATACCAAGCTGAAAAGTATTGTGTATAGATGTTTAGTATGATTAGGATAAGATTCCATTCCAATTCCATAAAAATCTTTGCTGATTTAAGCTTTCTAAACACATAATACATGTTAAGATTTTGCAGTTAAAAATCATGTTACTCTGTCTTGATCTTCTCTCCTCCTTAGCATTCTCCAATACTGATATTCTTTGTAATGCACTGTCCAGCTCACATGTCGGGGCTCCTGCAAGACACAACCACAGGAAACCTTTGTAAAGAACAATAATAGAGGGAAGTACAATTAAAAGCAAGGAAGATTTTTGCTACTATAGCTGTTGATAAAAAGATGAGAAAGACTCTTTGGATTAACCAAAACCAAAACATCAAGAATCAATGCAATACATTAATTTTTGTAAGAAGAGGCCTGGCAAAATAATTCATCAAGTCATAGAAAACAGTGAAAATATTAGAGGAATCAGAGAAGCAAACATGGTGTTGCTCTTCAGTGAAATTAAAAGTGACTCAACTGTCATATTGCAAGACTACTTTCCCATTAAAATAACGAACCATATGTGTTAAAAATAAAACAAACAAAACAAAACAAAAAATCCCATAAGCTACAGGATGAAAAATTAAGAACAATTCATCCCAGAAAATCTTTGCTCCCACAAAACTCTAAATAAAGTAAATAGATCAAGTATCTGCACTAGCCTATTTGCAGGATATATCTGTCATTGATCAGTAAAAATAATATAGTTTATTTCTACCCCAATCTTGTTCCTGAGGTCTTTTCAATAGAATCCTTCTGCCCATGACCTTAATTTCAAAGAGATTGTAACACATCTCCTAGCCTGATTGGAGCAAATTGAATCCACCTGACACTATCATTCAGGAATAATAATATTGTTCTTTCACTGAGACTTGAAGCTCCTGAGATCAGAATAATTCAGGGATTCACGTTCTTACGGTCAGTTGCTGCACTAGAATAAACTGTCATGGCTCTATTACAGGCAATGAAGCTGTCACTATTTACATCAGCTAAGATATTTTCCCTCTTACCTGGCACATCTGGCCTCTGGCAGCAGCTTTTCAACAGAATTGACAAAACAGTGACAACCAATGATGAAACATATATACCCTGCATATTGAAGTGCTGTACCAACTCAGAATTTAGAACTTATATTGTAATGTAAGACAAAATGGCTGGGTAGCAGAAAATTCAAATGGAATGAGGCAGTGTTAGTGATATTGTCTTATTAATTCTTGTGATCTGAATCCATAGAATCATAGAATGGTTTAGATTGGAAGGGACCTCAAAGATCATCTAGTTCCACACACACACACACCCCCCCGCCATGGGCAGGGATACCTTCCACTAGATCAGGTTGCTCAAAGCCTCATCCACCCTAGCCGTCACACTTCCAGGGATAGGGCATCTACAACTTCGCTGGACAACCTCTTCCAGTGCCATACCACCCTCAGAGGGAAGAATTTCTTCCTAATATGCAATGTAAATCTACCCTCTCTTCGTTTAAAGCCATTATCCCTTGTCCTATCACTACACACCCTTGTAAAAAGTCCCTAGCTAGCTTTCTTGTAGGACCACTTTAGATACTGGAAGACTGCAATAAGATCTCCCCAGAACCTTCTCTCCCCGAGGCTGAAAAACCCCAACTCTCTCAGCCTCTCTTCAGAGGAGAGGTGCTCCAGCCCTCGAATCATCTTTGTGGCCCTCCTCTGGACCCGCTCCAGCAGCTCCATGTCCTTCTTATATTGGGGGCCCCAGAGCTGAACACAGTATTCCAGGTGGGGTCTCACGAGAGCAGAGTAGAGGGGCAGAATCACCTCCCTCCACCTGCTGCCACGCTTCTTTGGATGCAGCCCAGGATACGGTTGGCTTTTTGGGCTGCCAGTGCACGTTGCCGGCTCATGTTGAGCTTCTCATCCACCAGCACTCCCAAGTCCTTTTCCTCAGGGCTGCTCTCAATCCATTCTCCGCCCAGCCTGCACTTGTGCTTGAGATTGCTCTGACCCACGTGCAGGACCTTGCACTTGGCATTGTTGAACTTCATGAGGTTCTCACAGGCCCACCTCTCCAGCCTGTCAAGGTCCCTTTGGATGGCATCTCTTCCTTCCAGTGTGTTGACCACACAGCTTGGTGTCATCAGTGAACTTGCTGAGGGTGCACTCAATCCCACTGTCCATGTCACCAACAAAGATGTTAAATAGCACTGGCCTCAATACTGACCCCTGAGGAACACCTCTCATCACTGGACTCCACTTGCACATTGAGCCATTGACTTTCTGAGCATGACCATCCAGCCAATTCCTTATCCACCAAGTGGTCCATCCATCAAATCCATGCCTCTCCAATTTAGAGACAAGGATGTCGTGCGGGACAGTGTCAAATCCTTTGGACAAGTCCAGGTGGATTGTCTTGGATAGGAATGACATCACATTAAAGACTAACTCTTCAAAAGATCTTGTGTGAATAAAAGGCAACAATAAATAGGAGTCTATAACAAATTTCAGTAGAAAGCCCCATTGATTTATTGTAGCTAATGGCGGTTCAGCAGTGAATGTGTACTTATTCAGAACAAAAACTTGAACTGCTTACTTTTTGCTTAAAAAAAATGTTCACAACAGTGGGAAAGTGAATGAAAAACAGAGCAAAAAATGATCAGAAGTCTGAGGATGATCCTTTACATTTGGTCTTGAAGAGCTCCACAGATTTAGCTTACCAATAAATATTTTTCTGAGTTTACTATATACAAAGGGTTTTTTTTAATGAGCAGAGGAAATCATGACAAGACCCAATGGCTTAAAATTGAGCAAGGGAAATCCAAATAAAATAAATTTCAAAAGGAGTGTGATTAACTTTTGTAAAGATACTAAGGCAAATGTCGAATTCCCCATGTCTTCATGCCCCATATCAATATAGATTTTAGAAGAAATACATCTGAGCTTAGGTGCAATTTAGGGCTTCAGTCAGGGTAGCTGAGTAAAGCGTAATGTCCTGTGTGGTACAGGAGGTCAGACTAGACGACTCAGTAGTCCCCTTTGGCCTTTGTATCTGAGAATCAGATCTACTAAAGATTGCCAGCGGGTTAATTTCTGAGACTTGTCCAATTATAACCAGAAGATTATTTTATGAAAGTTCTACTCATAATAGCAGAACATAAATTTGCAGATGTTACTAAAAGGGATAAGTTAGTTGCAACATGTGAGATCTAGGGAAGAAAAAAGTTATAAAATAAAGAGCCTAGTTCAGCTAATCAAATTTAAATAAATGAGAAGAGTCGAAAGTCATCTTCACAGAAGTGATATCAAAAACCAAAATGAAATTTTGGTTTGAAAATGAGAGATATTTACTGTGCTTTTGCTAAAAGTCAGTATTTTTGTCTTTTACCACAGTAAGGTGTACAAGTATATATCACAAATGTAAACTTTTGAGAATAGGAAAGTATATACTAAAATACAAATATTACTTTCCAAGTGGATGTCTCTCTTGAATTGACCAGCTGTAGCTAGAAAACAATAATATTGAACGAAATATAAGGACAGTCACACATAAATTTGACACAATGATAACAGGGGTTTCGGACTACATACATAGCATCATATCATAAGCTGATATTCTCTTTCTATAAATGGTAAGTGGGATCACTGAGGTGAGTTCTGAGACAATGGGCACCAAGAAATGCCAGAAATCTATAAAAAGTTTAGAGAGCACTGGTCAAGGCAGTGGAGAAACTAAGGTGTAGGGCAATAAATATGAAAACAAGCAGATTGCTGTGTCCTGAAAAAGAAATGGCCAAGAGAAACGTTCCTACTTCTAACCTGAACAGTTAGTCAGTACTTTAATCTTACAGGACAGTTTTATAAGGAGAAGCTGCAGAGTCACATTATTTGTCTCATGACACTAAAGGCAATGGGAATTAAACTGAGAGAAAGTTCTTTTTCCAGAGTTCTCAAGCATTTTTTTGCTGCATTCTAATAAAAATGGTCCTTGTGGGTTTTGTCTGTGTCCCACTCCCATGTTGTTCAGGTCCTCTGCATATCTTTGTGAAACCAAACCAAATAAGACTAACCCCCTGCCTTTGCCAGGAACATCAGTACAGCATGACACAGATCTGCTTCTGATCAAACTCCTGTTTGGGTGATGGTTTATTTTGCTGCAATATCTTACTACAAACCCCACCATAACTATTTCTCACATTTATCCTCAGGAAAAGGTTTTGCCAACTTTCTTCAACAACGTTTCAATCAATCACTGACCAAGGGGTATAACAAAAAAATCCTAAGATTTTGAAAAGAAGACAGGAAGGAGGAATCTTGAATACAATCTACAAAGTACAACGAAAAGTTGAGATTGAATTAAGTGTTAAAAAGAGAGTGACTATCAGAAAATGCATGTCTTTTAAACCATAAAATATCGACTTTTGAGAAGAAGGTTGTAAGAGTTGTTGAAATGTAGATGAGAAAAAGTAGTAGAGATGATACAGCAGGGATTAACAGAGGGAGCCAATTATTTCAAAATATTTATTGTCACCATCTACTTCTTTGTTTCCTATCCTTTTCACTTTCTGACATTATAAGGTCACATTCCTATAATCTCAGTTTGAGTACTGGATAGTTTGTGAACCACTGAACAGCGGCTATGCTCATCTAAACAGAAGAAAGAAAGAAGTTTTCTTCCTCTCTTTCCTCCATAATGTTACAGCTTCTTAACTATGTTTTCAGAAATTTGTACTTTATTGTATCTTCCCAACATTTCTTAACATCTCCAGGTTTTCCCAAAACTGTATCACAATCTTGTATAATTTTGCCCTTTTCATCATTGTTCTTCATTCTGGAACCCTTTCCTGCTCCGAATTTCTTTATTGTATTTTAACAACCCTACAATTTCTCTGCTGTGAGTTCTGCTGAGATGCCCTATGCAACTTCTATTTTTCCTGAAATTTGCAAATGTTTTTTGAAGTGTGAAAATATGAAGAAGAATGGTTAATTTTACCTGTTAAAAATGTTTAGGTTACATCTTTTGACTGTTCTAGCATCCTAGCTTCCTAGTCATCTTAGACTTAGAAATTCCTTACTTACATTTATAGTACATCTGTTTTATTTTTCTAATTTATTTTTCTCAATATTTACTTCGCATGCATTAGTTTCTTGTCTTAATATCCTTTTAAAAGTTCCAGCTAAGTAGACAGGACACTCACCATGCTGAAGAGAACAGAAAATTGCTTTATTTGCCTTCTCTCAGGTACAGTTCCCTCCATAATATATTTAACATATATTGTAATCTTTCAACCACTTCCAATCAGCCAGAGTAAAACAAATGAAAAATCTAAGATTCAAAGCCATCCTTCAGGAAAAATAAAGATTCCGGCAGTGTGACCCAAAGAAGCTACTATCAATACAGAATAAAAAGCCTTGTATAGATGACTACTAGCCGCATAAGCTAATGTGGTTGGAAAACGGTGGGCGGGAAACCACCCTAATCAAGATTTTGATAAAAACTCAAACATTTGCTTTTGGATGATGCAAACTCCTCATTAGATCTTTATGGTCCTATTCTTTCTATTCATGCTAGTCTCTCCTCTTCTATGGTTCACTGTAGTCTCTTGTTTTTACTGGTCCGTCTCTGAAGATGCATTCTAGCTTGGGAACGTAGTTCATAAAAGACCATACATTTCACATTAGATAGCCTACAGTATTTGCAACATCTATTTTCTTCTTCGCAACATTTATTTTTCTTTTCTCATAAACAAATAGGTATGTTTTAAAAAATATTAAAAAAAATATTTCTTTCACAAAAGGAGTTTTTTAGCTTTTGAGAAATCAAAATTTTCCATAAAAGACAGGCAATTTAAAATGATGGCAGTGATGACGATGATGACAATGACGATGATCAGAAGAAGAGGAAAATGATGACTACTCAGTACAAAGTATTCAACTAGCCCTAAAAGGAGTTAAAAGCTGACTTTTGTTAGTTTCTGAAATTATGTTGACTGAGGCCCCATTGAAGTACTATTTTTTTTTCAGAGAGTGTATCTAAAAATGAAGCGTTACATATATTATAAGAGTAACTAATCCATCTGACTACACTGTATGCAGTTTATCAGCAGAGATTAACTACTGAAAAAAACTGTGACGAGAGACGGAGATGGAAAAGACTCATTTTGTTCAGGTAATTCTCATGATCAAAAAAGATACTTTGACTTTTTTTTTTTTAATTCTATGCATTTACAAAAATAAAGTTAATTAACAAAACGCATTAATTTTTCTGAAGTGAACCCACTCAAACTTCAACTTCCAATACTCTTGTGATGGAGGCAGGGACTTGTTATATCCATGTCTTCATTGCACAGCTTCAGAATATGAGATGCAGGGAGAAGTTCTGACCGTACTAAAGAAAGTATGGAATCTACTCCAAGCCACACAACAAAACAATGGCAGAGGTGCGATTTTTGTACATAGACACATATACGTAAGCCTTTTGTCCCAAATAGGACATATCAAGGTTGAGAACACAGAAAGATATAAGATGTAACTCTTTTTTTTGTCCCAAAAGTTCAATATTTGTTTGTTTGAATGGTTTGATGATAGCATTATGGCTCGTTTATTCAGGAGTCAAACGGATGTGGTTACATAGGGACTATATCAGCAGCTAAAGTTTCATGTCAGAAACAGAGGATAGCAACATACACAGGTAGAGTTTCCTTCTCTGTATAACATCTGAAACGCACGTGAGGAAGATTACTTTTGCCTATAGACAATTTTCTCTACATCCTGGGGTGTATTAGAAGGGGTGTGGTTAGTAGGTCGAGAGAGGTTCTCCTCCCCCTCTACTCTGCCCTGGTGAGGCCGCATCTGGAATATTGTGTCCAGTTCTGGGTGGGTCCCTCAGTTCAAGAAGGACAAGGAACTGCTGGAAAGAGTCCAGCGCAGGGCCACAAAGATGATTAAGGGAGTGGAGCATCTCCCTTATGAGGAAAGGCTGAAGGAGCTGAGTCTCTTTAGCTTGGAGAAGAGGAGACTGAGGGGGGACCTCATTAATGTTTATAAATATGTAAAGGTGACTGTCATGAGGATGGAGCCAGGCTCTTCTCACTGGCATCCAATGATAGGACAAGGGGAAATGGCTATAAGCTGGAACATAGGAGGTTCCGCTTAAACATGAGGAAGAACTTCTTCCCAGTAAGGGTACCAGAACACTGGAACAGGCTGCCCGGAAAGGTTGTGGAGTCTCCTTCTCTGGAGATGTTCAAAACCCGCCTGGACATGTTCTTGTGTGATCTAATCTAGGTGGTCCTACTCAGGCAGGGGTTTGGACTAGATGATTCTTTGAGGTCCCTTCCAATCCTTAACATTCCGTGATTCTGTGTGATTCTGTGACTGTTATTGATTCTACATCTACAACTATCTCACCTTTAAAACTGCAAATCTTTCTATGACTGGAAAAGTCAGTCTCAGTGCAAGAGAAACACTATTTGCAGTCATTCAGGGGCTTGTTTGCTGTATTGCAGCAGGCTGAAAAAAAAGGAAGCAGCTCTTTTGTGTCTACTTTGCATTGTGTAGTACGGAGCTGCAAGCTTCCTCTTTGCTGTTACAGTGATTCAAGTTGCTTATTTCAGCTTCCACACTTCTTATCTTGACTGAGTGGTTACAGTGACTATTGCCTTTTACGGATTGCTAAACACATCTCTGTATGTGGTGTAGTGCACGGAGAATGTGTCTACCAGAATCTGTAGCAGTCCTTTGTATGTAAGCAATGTCACACAGTTTTCTATTCAGGCACTGATAAAATGCAATACTGTGCCTTTATATGGGAATTCATATTTAGTGGTCAACTAGTGATTACCTGGTGGGACTAGTGATAAAATTATAAACCAAACACTTTAGAAACCAGTATACTATACAATATTTTTTACTTTTGAGAACAGGTTCGAGTCCTATGAACAGCATGCTGTCTCTTGAGAAAAGGCTACTGCCTTAGTGCAGCCTGCTATTTCCAATTTCACGTCAGAACGGAAAGGAATTTTGAGGAGATCAACATTTTTCCTGTTCTCTAGACAATATGGGCGATTGAGATCTGAAATTGCAGCTTTCTTTGAAGGTCTGAGGGTGAAAAGAGGGAGGGAGGGAGAGAGGAAGGGAGGGAGGAAAGAAGGGAGGAAGGGAGGGAGGGAGGGAAGAAGAGAAAGAAGTAGTTTTTCTGCATCTAAATAACAGTTTTATTATTCAGAATCTATATTTTCAGTCTGGAACACACAAAAAAAATAAAGTATGAACCTGAACATGGAATGTATACGTAAACATTTAGACTTACAGATTTGGTCTAAGAAAAATTGCAGTACCCCAGCAATTTGCAGTCACAGCACCTTTCCAAAGGTTAGAAGTGTGCGGAAGTCCCATTCTTGACCTGTTTCAACTCTTCTGCTGGTCCTCAGAGGTTCCCTATTTCACAGAGACGTGTGCTATCTGAACTGTTCTCTCCGAGAGGGCACTGGGCAGCTGCAGCCTGAGCTGGCCCTGGTAATACAAAAGGTTCCTGAAGTTTCCGTGCAGGCTTGTGGCATGTGCATCTGTCTGGGTTTTAAGACCACTTACCATCTGACTACCTGGCTCCTTTTGTGACCACCCCACCTGATGTATCTTCATTATTTTCTCATTATTTAAATAATAAGGTACAAAATCTTGAAGTAAGCAGTAGAAGCATCCACTGGTAAGACTATGACAAGATAAAGCATAGGCGCTTGGAAGAAAAATCCTGCTTTGCTTTACTGAACATTTCCAGTCTCTAGTTTACCAGCTGTTGCATGTTAGTATGAGTGAAATAACAACCAGCCTCTTCCTTCCATTTTGTCTGATCATAACTACATTTTCCAAAAAGTATAGGTTTTTCAAAATCTTGCATCATTGATGTGGACCTTGCAAGATGCTTGTTTTAAACAAAGAAAAGGATCTTCAGGAAAGTTTGCAACCTTTTTCTGGAGAAGTCTAGGGTGTTGTCATTTGGTTTAAGTGGTACAAAAGTGGAGGACACTCCCTATTAGATTATTATTTACCAACCACAAAAATATCTATCCTGATGCTGGTTACACAAGAGACAGCCAACTACTCACCACCAAGTTTTCAATAGCACTTTAGCTTGTGATGAAGCAGGCTTGATTCGTAACTACACAGACACACTAGTGTTACTGAAAACTTTCCCTGCTGTGGCACTTCACCAGCTACTTTTAGCTTTTGGTAATTTCTTTCAGATGCAATTTTTCTATTCTTCATTTAGTGGTCAGAGAGGTAAAGATGTGTGGAAGGTGAGATCGTCTGTTTCACTAAGGTAATCCAGCCAAGCGCTTTTTCCATGCAAAAGGGGATAACAAGTAAAGGGGAAGTGACAAACAAAAACACACAAAGACACAAACTTGGTAAAGAAGGAATAACGGAGACAATACCAAAGACCAAAAGTCTCCAGCCAATTAATACATGGCCCATTAACAAACTTCATGCACTGCTTTTGAGAGCTGGGAGTGCAGGTCCATCTAGACTTTATAGGCGATAAGAAGGGGGAAACAAGATGAATATAACGATTTCAGATACCAGAGGGGGGACTGTGGGAATATAAAAAAAAAATATGAAGGAATGTGTAAGGGAAGGGGACTGGGGAGGAACAAGGAGAGGAATAAGCCAAAAGGGATAATAGGAGCTGGTTTTGTATAACCTGGGACTGGCCAGTACATTTGTCAGACTGAGTCCTGCATCTGACCCCATAGTCTGCCCTATCTTCTTATTAAATAATTTCTTCATATCTCATTGTGTAATCTTACTCTCTGTCCTTTGTGTGAGTGCTTTAAGGACTAGGTGTCAGCAGCTGGGGGAAGTGAGAGAGTATAGGGCTAGCAACTGGAGTCAAACTGGGGTGTTGGTGCCCCAAGGTGTGTGATGCCAGCAATTGGAGCAAGAGGTCTCAGGTCAGAGGGGTCTTGCAGACATACAGACCTCAGCAAGAGGTCTGTAGTCAGAGGGGTCACGCCTCCTAGGTGCTCCTCAACAGCATTTGGACACCTGAGTGTTTGCATCTTCCCTGAACCTGGTGTGTGTGCATGTAATTTGTTTGCAAACTTCAGCTGGAGTAAGAGGTCCAGAGGTATCTGATGGGTGGAGCATCTCTGCTGATATTAGGGGAGACACAAAAGTGTGGCGTGTCTTTGAGACAAATGTGTGAATGCATGTGTTTGTTTGCTAGTGAGGATTGAGCTGGACTAGCCAGCAAGTAGCAGACCTGTAGAGCACACAATGGGTGAGACCCCACCTGAAGTACAGGTTTCAGCTCTGCGGACTCCAACATAAGAAGGACATGGACCTGTTGGAGAGGTCCAGAGGAGGGCCACAAAGATGATCCGAGGGCTGGAGCACCTCTCCTATGAAGACAGGCTGAGAGAGCTGGGGTTGTTCAGCCTGGAGAAGAGAAGGCTCCAGGGTGATCTTATTGCAGCCTTCCAGTACTTAAAGGGGGCCTACAGGAAAGCTGGAGAGGGACTTTATACAAGGGTGTGTAGTGATAGGACAAGGGGCAATGGCTTTAAACTGAAAGAGCGTACATTTAGATTAGATATAAGGAAGAAATTCTTCACTCTGAGGGTGTTGAAGCTCTGGAACAGGTTGCCCAGAGAATGTGAATACCTCATCTCTGGAAGTGTTCAAGGCCATGTTGGATGAGGCTTTGAGGAACCTGATCTAGTGGAAGGTGTCCCTACCCATGGCAGGGAGATTGGAACTGGATGATCTTTAAGGTCCCTTCCAACCCTAACCATTCTATGATTCTATGATCAGCTTAGGTTCAACTCTTCAACATACTTCTGTCCAGTTAGTGGTCTACTAAATTGCAGGCTGCACATGACTTCAGAGTTGAAAGACCCAGCAAAACTAGAGGCATTCTTTTCCTACTCTTTATCTTTCTCTGCTCCAGTTTTTTTACTTTCCTGCTATTTTCAAACTATATTTTTTCACCATTGTGCGGAGAGCTGAGACACTGACCTCCTAGCACTGTTACTTCCTGACAGAAGAAGACATGAATACCCTATGCCATGTTATGTGTCAATGCCAGCTTTTGTATCATTAGAACAAGGTGAAAACATTAACCATCTTCTTGTTTGATTTGCTACAAAGCTGGTTAGCCACACTGAACCGTCAAAAGGAATGTACAGTAGTTTGTACCAATGATGTTTATCTTGCAAAGCAAGAAGGCAAACATATGTTGTTTAATCAAGGTAATTGTTACTGTATCAATTAGCATTATTATATTAAATATTATTAGATTAGTGTCACCATCATAGTTAAGGACAGTTTCCTAAGCAGCCCTACAAAGACTGGAAATACGTATTAAGCAATATAACTGTAAAAATTCTGTGGTGCACTTATACAGTTAGGCAAAAACATGTTCACCAAATTGCGAGATCATGTGCAGAATATTAATCTGTCATTTGCTTGGCTGTATCTGTCCATTTTTGTTTCATTTTATCTTGCAAGTCAGTTGCTCTAAAATTAGAATGCAAAAGAATTCTAGTCATGGATGAGGGTAGTGTTGAACTGGGTATGATGCAAACATGGAACAGAAAGGTTACAGATTTAAACACAGACAGGTAGGGTGCTCAGTTAATCAGATGGTTTGGGTAAGAAATAGAGAGCTTATATCTCATCACACCTGCTTTCTAACAGTTATGAAGGCTTTTCTGGCAGGATTCAGAGCAGAAAAGAGTTTGCTGTAGATCAGCAAGTTTCTTGTGAAGGACTTCCCAAGTGCTCTTCTGAATGCGAAACAGTGTGATCTTAATGATGACATCATCTGCTGACTGAAGGCAGGAATCAATATCCCAGTTCCATGTACTGTTTGAAGCAAGCTAACTTGGTATCTTAAAGTTCTCTCCAGAGTGAAAATATTACTTGAATCCTGATTTCATAACTGAGTCATTTCATGCACAGTGAATGAATGAAAAAACTGAAAAAACTCATTTTAATAAAATCCCCAGTCAGCCATCTATATGTAAGAGGTTGAGCCACCCCTATATTCACGTGCACAACCTATATATTACCACAACATATATGAATAAATTTTCATGCAGGTAGTGTCATTCAAAAACTCATAACTCTTGGAAGTACATGCCTGACCAAGTGTTTGAATGTGTTCTGAGTTTGTTGTTAGTAGATGCAAGTACTTCAAACCAAGGTAACATAATTGTAGCTACATAATTGTGATGGACACTACTGCTTTATCGTCAAAAGCTTCCTGACGAAGTACTCTCAGCTAATAAACATACCTTCCCGTGTGGCAAGGTCTTATCCAGCAAGGCATTGTTACGTGTCCTCTTGCTTTATTTTGAAGCTTTTCCTAGGCGAGGTAGCCCTACAAATTTAGAATAATTACATTATTTTCATATTTTTCCTTTCTTATATGGGGTCCCCATAGATCTGTTTGTGAGTCCAAGAAACTCCTACTCGATAGCTTTTAGTGAATGGTGTCAGCGGAAAGGTTACGATCAGGAAGTGGCATTTACTGGTTGCTATCAGGACCAGTGCAATTGCATGGCAGATAGCAAGCAAATCCTGCTGCTCTGCTGCAGCCTCTGCTGAAAAACGAAGGAGACTGACGTGGAACGCACAAAGATCCGAGACCCAATATTACTGTCTGTCAGACGTGCATAGGACTTGCAGGGGGTGGGAAATGGCTGTTTCCAAGAGTAAATCTTACTCTATCTGTTATCAATTTGTGAAAACTTAGTAAAACTCTTCATAAATAATGTGACCTAAAAAGAGTTATTCTGAATCATAGTCTGAATGCTTACAAGGTTTTCCATTTATTCACCGAAGACTAAGCTTACGCTGGAGATGTCTAACTTGTTTTTTTCCAGGGGAGACAGTCAATGGAGAGAGAAAGGCTCCTTCAGTAAACTAATTCAAAGCATGTGAATTAGGCTCTGAACTGCCCTTCGGAAGAATCATTTGTCAATAGAGCCTTGGGAGAAGAGCTAGCTAAAATTAGCCTGTAAGATTACATTCCTTAATGCAATAAGGAAATTCTTTACAACAAAGAACTCATGAGAAACAAGGTGCTAAACCTATCGTGGGTATCAAAAGAAAAGAAACTTTTCTCACACTGGTTATGCGTACTATTACCTTTTAAAATCTTCTGTGATACATTCATTCCATTTGTTTTCAATGTCTCTGCTTCTCATGATGGTCATTTAAAGCTTTATCATGTCCTGTCGATCTCAGTCTGCTCTACAGCTTCTTCTTCCACTCTGTATTATTTCACACAAACACACAGACTTGCAAATTCCATAGGTATGTACAGAATCCATAAAGGATATCTAATAAGTGGTTCATATAACACACATCACCTCATGCCTATATAAGCTTTTGCATGAGTATGATAAAATAAATTTTAAAATATCGAATCATAGAATCACAGAATCATAGATTGGTTAGGGTTGGAAGGGACTTCAAAGATCATCTAGTACCAACCCCTCAACCATGGGCAGGGGAACCCTCCACTACAACAGGTTGCTCAACACCTCATCCAGCCTGGCCTTGAATGCTTCCAGGGATGGGGCAGCCACAACTTCTCTGGGCAACCTGTTCCACGGCCTCACCACCCTCTGAGTGAAAAATGTCTTCCTTATATCTAAAGGAAATCCACCCTCTTTCAGTTTAAAGCCATTGTCCCTTGTCCTATCACTACATGCCCTTATAAAAAGTCCCTCTCCAGCTTTCCTGTAGGCCCCCTTTAAGTACTGGAAGGCTGCTACAAGATTACCCCGGAGCCCTCTCTTCTCCAGGCTGAACAACCCCAACTCTCTCAGTCTGTCTTCACAGGAGAGGTGCTCCAGCCTTCGGATCATCTTTGTGGCCCTCCTCTGGACCCGCTCCAGCAGCTCCATGTCCTTCTTACAGAATCATAGAATCATCTGGTTGGAAGAGACCCTCAAGATCATCTAGTCCAACCATTCACCCTGCATTGTCAGAGTCCTTAAACCATAATCTTTTGTGTTGGGGACTCCAGAGCTGAACACAGTATTCCAGGTGGGGTCTCACAAGAGCAGAGTAGAGGGGCAGAATCACCTCCCTCCACCTGCTGGCCACACTTCTTTGGAGGCAGCCCAGGGTACGGTTTGCTTTCTGGGCTGCAAGTGCACGTTGCCGGCTCATGTTGAGCTTCTCATCAACCAGCACTCCGAAGTCCTTTTCCTCAGGACTGCTCTCAATCCATTCTCCGCCCAGCCTGTACTTGTGCTTGGGATTGCCCCAACCCATGTGCAGGACCTTGCACTTCGCCTTGTTGAACTTCATGAGGTTCTCACAGGTCCATCTCTCCAGCCTGTCAAGGTCCCTCTGGATGGCATCCTTCCCTCCAGCATGTCCACAACACCACACAAGTTGGTGTCATCTGCAAACTTGCTGAGGGTGCACTCGATCCCACTGTCCATGTCACCAACAAAGATGTTAAATAGCACTGGCCCCAGTACTGACCCCTGAGGAACACCACTTATCAGTGGCCTCCAGCTGGACACTGATCTGTTGATCGCAACCCTTTGAGTGCGACCATCCAGCCAATTTCTTATCCACTGAGTGGTCCATCCATCAAAACCATGTCTTTCCAGTTTAGAGACAAGGATGTCGTGTGGGACAGTATCAAATGATTTGGATGAGTCCAGGTAGATGATGTCAGTTGCTCTTCCCCTATCCATCAATGCTGTAACCCCATCATAGAAGGCCACCAAATTAGTCAGGCAGGATTTGCCCTTAGTGAAGCCATGTTGGCTGTCACCAATCACCTCCTTGTTTTCCATGTGCCTTAGCACAGTTGTCAGGAGGATCTGCTCCATGATCTTGCCGGGTGCAGAGGTGAGACTGACTGGCCTGTAGTTCCCTGGGTCTTCTTTTTTTCCCTTTTTAAAGATGGGGGCTATATTTCCCCTTTTCCAGTCAGTGAGAACTTCACCAGACTGCCACGATTTCTGAAATATGATGGATAGCGGCTTAGCAACTTCATCCGCCAGTTCCCTCAGGACCCACGGATGCACCTCATCGGGTCCCATGGTCCACATTCAGGTTCTTAAGATGGTCTCGAACCTGATCTTCTACGGTGGGCTGTCTCCTTCATTCTCCCAGTCTCTGCCTTTGCCTTCTGCGACTTGGTCTGTGCAACTGGAGCTCTTGCCAGTGAAGACCAAGGCAAAGAAGTCATTGAGTACCTCAGCCTTCTGCGTATCCCAGGTAGCCAGGTCCCCTGTATCCTTCTGGAGAGGACCTACGTTTTCCCTAGATCTCTTTTTATCACTGACATATCTATAGAAGTTTTTCTTGTTGCCCTTGATGTCTCTGGCCAGATTTAACTCTATCAGGGCTTTAGCTTTCCTAACCTGATCTCTGGTTGCTCAGACAATTTCTCTGTATTCTTCCCAGGCTACCTGTCCTTGCTTCCACCCTCTGTAGGCTTGTCTTTTGTGTCCTAGTGGTTTTTAACTTCAAAATTATCCTACAGATGTAAAATAACATGAAGTCCTAATTGTGCCATGCATTAAAGAAACATAGTGGAATGCATCTGCCCCAAAGTGCTTGAAACATTGGACAACAGAAGGAAGTGAAACAAGGAAGTTTACTGCAGCAAGTCCACAACAGAACCCAAGTGGAAAACATCTCTCCAGCTAGTGCACTGTCTTCTGGACCACATGATTCCTGAGATTTGAAACAAAAGGCAAGGTAAAACATCACTAGCTCCATTATTTTTGTTAAACTGATTTATACAGAAGTAACCTTAAGAGAACCTATGTAGTAAAGAGATTTCTAAATAATAAAATGAATTATTTTCAATACTTAATGAAGATGCAAGATACTAACAAAACCACCGTATCTCCTCTTAACATATGATAAATATATGACCTTTGAATACCATTATGCTGATAAATCATTAGCACAGTTCTATTTCTTCCAAAAGAAATCAGAGTTATTTGGTCAATGCCATTAGAACTCAAAAGGTAGAAAAAATCTTTTGACCATAAAAAACTATTAGAATTAAAACGTAACTGTTACTCTTGCTAAAACCACTCACATTGGTCTTTATTGAGCTCACAGAGTTTCTACAAAGCATCTTTTCTCTTGAAATTGTTTTAATTTCTTTGAAGTCTAAAACGTTCTGTTCACAGAATTTCACATGTGGATTTACTCTTACAACATAATACAAGCATTCACTGAACTGAAATCTAATTCACCATTCATAAATTAACTATTTAGACTGGGATATTTTTTGTTATTCTGACTCCTTAGATGCTTTTTTCTTGGTATTGAATGTGTCAAGAGAAGGCTGTATTTAATGTGTTACTTGTATATTTAAATTTCTTTGTGTAATCTCATTCGATTCCACTGTTAGCTTCCTTAAGAATATTTTCTTCTTTACAGTAAATATTATCCTTTGTTTTTATCAATATTTAATAGAGATGTTGTATTTGTTGCTCTATTTCTTCTCTTGGGAAATGAAAATGTTTCATGTAGTAAGTCATTCTACATGATTGACATACTTATGGTAGATACAAAAATGTTAATATACATGTTTCTGTTTCATAAGAGAGACATTTGAAGCAAGCGAAATATTGCCTTTTCCTATGTAAAGGCATGGGAAACGATGTAAAACACAAAGTCTTTGATTGAGACTGTCCTCCTCTCTCTCTTCTCTATAGGTAGCATCATAAAAATTTTCCTTCTTTTCCCATAGTACAGCAAGACAACACCGTTGTGTGAAGCCCTTGCCAGCAAAAAAAGAAGTTTTGAAAAAATGCCATTTCTGTATTTCAGAAGGAAGAAGTTTCACATTAATGTTTTGAGGTTTTTAACATTTCTATGTGACATGATGTACAAAATGTCCATTGCTCATAAATCAATCTAGAAAAGAGAGTTGGAAAAAATAGAATTGAAGTGGTTCACTTAGCAGGGAAGGAAGACTAAGACAGAAGGATAGAAGTCTACACAGTTTTAACGTCAATAATTTTACAGAAAGAGGGAAGGAGCACAGAAGGTGAAGTGTTTTTCCCAAGCATCAAAACCTGAAGGATTACCTGGCCTTTGAGTGTGTAGCAATCACAACTGTGACTTCATAGCATTCTGTAATACACAAGAAGATGGAGGCTTTATCCTCTAAATTTCTCTACTTTATTACAGTTTACCACAAAACCACAAAAATAATCACTAGCTAGTATATGCATAATTAATAAAGTGAATATGAATGTACATATATAGCAAGGTATTAAAAATTACTATCAGCAATCAATAATATAGTATCACTTAATAGTATGTTATCAATCAATAATAGCATTATTAGCATTGCAGTACAACCAGTAACAGCAACAACCAAATACTACATACTAACAGAGGTAAGTACAACTTGCCATTAGTGAAGCAAATGTATCAACAATATAACAGCAGATATGATTATTACTTATATGAATAAAGATAATATCAATATGAAGCAAATTAGATTTCAGAAGGGCCCACACTATCCAAAAAGAGGGAGGAAGGGAGGTATCCCAGAGAGGAGGACCTAGCCACCCTCAAAACAGTCATCCTTTACATATTTAGCTTGGAGGAGACTGAGGGGGGACCTCATTAATGTTTATAAATATGTAACGGGTGACTGTCATGAGAATGGAGCCAGGCTCTTCTCACTGGCATCCAATGATAGGACAAGGGGAAATGGCTATAAGCTGGAACATAGGAGGTTCTGCTTAAACATGAGGAAGAACTTCTTCCCAGTAAGGGTACCAGAACACTGGAACAGGCTGTCCAGAGAAGTTGTGGAGTCTCCTTCTCTGGAGATGTTCAAAACCCGCCTGGACATGATCTTGTGTGATCTGATCTAGGTGGTCCTACTCAGGCGGGGGGATTGGACTAGATGATCCTTTGAGGTCCCTTCTAATCCCTAACATTCTGTGATTCTGTGATTCTGTGATTTATAAACATTAATGAGGTTCCCCCTCAGTCTCCTCTTCTCCAAGCTAAAGAGACCCAGCTCCCTCAGCCTTTCCTCATAAGGGAGATGCTTCACATCCTTAATCATCTTTGTGGCCCTGCACTGGACTCTCTCAAGCAGTTCCTTGTCCTTCTTGAACTGAGGGGCCCAGAGCTGGACACAATATTCCAGATGCAGCCTCACCAGGGCAGAGTAGAGGGGAAGGAGAACCTCTCTGACCTACTAATCAACCCCTTCTAGTACACCCCAGGACGCCATTGGCCTTCTTGGCCACAAGGGCACATAGCAATGTGGCTCATGGTCATCCTGCTGTCCACCAGGACCCCCAGGTCCCTTTCCCCTGTGCTGTTCCCCAACTTGTACTGGTACATGGGGTTGTTCTTACCCAGATGCAAGACTCTACACTTGCCCTTGTTGTATTTCATTAAATTTCTCCCCGCTCAACTCTCCAGCCTGTCCAGGTCTCTCTGAATGGCAGCACAGCCTTCAGGTTTCATTTCATAGATTTCATAGATTTCTAGGTTGGAAAAGACCTTAGAGATCATCCAGTCCAACCGTCCCTAATCCCCATTAAACCATATCCCTAAGCAGATCATCCACCCTATTCTTAAACACATCCAGGGATGGGGACTCAACCACCTCCCTGGGCAGCCTATTCCAGTGGCTGACAACCCTTTCAGAGAAGAAATACTTTCTAACATCCAACCTGAATCTCCCCTGACTAAGCTTATACCCATTTCCTCTTGTTCTATCACCCATCACTAATGTAAAGAGCCCTTCCCCCACCTCCCCACCATCCCTTCTCAAGTATTTGTAGGCTGTAATCAGGTCTCCCCTCAGCCTCATCTTCTCCAGGCTAAAAGGTGTGTCAGCCACTCCTCCCAGTTTAGTGTTATCAGCAAACTTGCTGACTGTTCACTCTATTCCCTCATCCAAGTCATTGATGAATATGTTGAACAATACTGGTCCCAGTACTGACCCTTGAGGGACTCCACTGGATACAGGCCTCCAACTGGACTCTGTCCCATTGACCACTACTCTCTGGCTTCTGTCCTTCAGCCAGTTCACAATCCACCTCACTACCCAATCATCCAGACCACAAGATCATCCAGATCATCCAGAACACAAACGGCCTTTATACATCCTGCAGCTACAATTGTCACTTTCCCTTTTTTTTGAGTGCGTTGGTCTCGTACATCCTGCCCAGACATAATAACCCTCAGTTTTTGCTGCAAGATACAGTTACTCCTCTTCTTTTTTTTCTCCCTCCTAATATTGATTAATATTGTTCATTTTACAAGAGATGACTATGATTCATTGAATATAAGGGGTCAGAAAAGTGGCAAAGATTTCTTAATCTGATACTTGCTAATCTTTGCAACTGGAAATCTAAAGGAAAAACGAAAGAAAATTACCAGTCATTTGATATATCAAAAGCAAGATATTAAGGGTAGAAAGGTTCTTACTAATTTTCAAAAAGTTACCGACTTCAAAAAGGACCGTTTCATTTCACTCATTGCTTTTGCAACTGCTATTTTGTGACAGTGGTCCACTGTGGATAAATCTAATTTTCCTCTATGTTTTGTGATTCAAATTTTGGTAGTTTTTTTTCCACACGGTGAAAAAAGCAGCTGGAGCTAAGGACATGTTAAACAATTAAGCCAAAGAGTTACGTGTGAGTAGAGCTGCATACTTCAGTAATTCTGGCTATATGTTACCTGAGATTGGTATTTGACTTGCATTCTGAGAAAGCAAACCCCGGTAAACCTCCAACCATATGAATATTCAAAGACAGACAAAACAGCATGGCTAAGACTGATTTGTTTGTATTCGTTGTTTAGGCATCTTGTGGACATAGGAACTTCATTGCGTCAGCTTCATATGTGCTCTCTGAATCACTGTTAGCACAGTATTATAAAAGTAACGAAATCACATGGGTTTGTAAGTGTGCTTAATAATATACACGTATTTAAAGTTTATCAGACTAATAAAAATAATTTTGTGTATTTCTTCATTTACTTATAATCTAAGAATCAGTTTCTCGTTGGCCTTCCTCTGTACAAAGGTAAAAGAATGACGTTCCTTACCACATACGAAGGCAAAGGGATAAGTGGAGCCAAAAGGAGAGGTAACATCCCTCAAATAATGTAAAATACATGACCTACGCCATGGCTCTCTCCCCTTCCCTTTTTCATCAATCAGTGTACAACATGATGGAGAATGATGCAAGAAGGCCAAGCATCTCATTCCAAGCTACAGTCTGAGAGCACCCTTTTAGGATTTTGATTCATTGATCCAAAATCATTTCAGCTACTTATTGTTGTTGTATCCCTCCTTTTCCATCCTCAAAATACACAACAGTCCAATTCTCTCAGTGTTTTAAAACTTATACCTGATATTAAGTGTCACGTTATGGCACAAGGTCAGGTCAATAGCTGTCAGGGAGCAATTTGACCAGCCTACCATCTTCCCAAGAAAGATGAGACCCTTGTACCTGACCCACCTGCCAGCCCTGGGCAGCCCACTAAGTCGGAGGGTGTTTGCCTAACCTATGCAGGGACCCTGCGAGCAGTACAGTGGGACAAATCCCTTATACTCTCTGTATCAATTATGAAGTTTCTGGAAACTTATATTTATATATATATATGTAATAAATTTTATTACATATGCTCGTGACAGGATACAGATTTGAAGATGGCTGGTGATAGGGACTGACTGCGAAAACAGATTTGATTAGAATAATATAAAACTATTACTGATTATTGAGTGATAATACTCAATAGCTAGCAAGATGTTAGCAAATAAGTGCGCGTAACACGGAGCTCTTACCCAATAGGCCGTCCCTGTAGGGGGGAGAAGAGAGGTCCGCTCCATCAACTGATCCCAGATGTTTCGATGGAGGTCTTCTCCCTAACATCCCCCTTCTCTTTTGCCATTTTATACTATTTCTTTACTTTTAGGTGGAGCTTGAGTGACTTTAGCCATACACACCTTTGTTAGGATTAGTGTCAATTTTCGCAGCCCGGAGGCGGGTAGCTTTTGAGGTGGAGGTGTGTTTTAGCATTACAATGATATTATAATGAGTAAAGATCAGCCTCCAGACACGATTTCACCATCATTGCTGAGGCAGCAGTTGTGATCCATCTTCCTTGATGGTAACTATGCAGTTATCTTCGACGGACGTTCTTTATCCATGATAACAGGGAAGAGCCGCGGTACCTCTGTACCACTCTGTTCCCCATGTCAAGGATATTGCACATTCCATTTGACTAAGTGCAGGCCTTGTCCATTCCAAGTGTATTCTGTTCCTGGGAGCAGCAACTATGTCTTATCTCAAGCCTACTCTGACATTACATCTTATGTTAAGACGTAAGGTGAACTTTGGGGGACAATATTCTCCCATCCCCCCCAACTTCTATTATTTTTCCACATTAAGTTTGACATAATTCAGTGAGAAATTATAACAAGGATCTGCAGGGAAAAGGCCAGGAAGGGCATTTTGTTAGATGTTTTTCCAAGAATAAATAAATAACCAATTATTGCAAATTAAAAACTTGTGCTTCAGTGCAATACCCCAACTTAATGATCCACAGCTAAAGATTCCTGCTTCTGAAAGCAACAAGGTAACTAAATCCAACAAGAAAGTTGAAGTTAAATAGGTGAAATCACTGAAGTCCAGGATAAATGTGTACCACATGACTGAAGAGATATGAATCCTCTGAGGTAAATCTTAAAACAGGAATGTCTAACTCCTGACTGCTGGAAGTATTCACAAATGAAAGGATTAACTAGGGAAAGTGGAAGTCAGAACTAAATTGAATCTGTGACCTGACATCAGGACGGTTGGTGAGCTAAATTAAGAGCTGAATTGATCCTGTGCCTGCTAGAAAAAAGATTGTCATGAACTTCACAAAGCTTTGAATCAGGCTTTTATACTGGAAAACGAAATCTAAGGCACTGTAAAACACAGAGCTGCCAATGGATCCCTTTGAATATTTATGGAACGAAGGAAGATTTTTCTAGTGTGTTGAAGCAACGTTCAAATGATGTACTATGAAGTACCTTGGATTCCCTGTGCTATAACACAGGAGGCAGTAGGATACATGGTCAGACAAAAGGGATGCTTTTATGCCTTGGGGCTCATGGGCAGGTATAGGGTATACAGCATTAGGCTGCAGCAAGGTTATGAAGGCCTTATGTTATGAAGGCTTCTTTAAAACAGAGCCTCTTGTAGGAAATACATCCGTGCCTTGTTCTAGTGTTACAGAAGCCATAGCCTCTCACATAATACATAATCCAACATGTAAGGTACAGTCGCAGCAAATTAAAATATGCACTGACCAGCTGCTACTGGCACACGGCATCAGAGACATCAGGAAGGCTGCACAGCTTCACTGTGGATGCATGAAACGTAGCCTTGACTGCGGGAGAACTTGAAGCAGGAATCGCCTGTGTAAACTGTGCGTACGCTGTGAACCTGCAGCCAGCCACATTGCCAATTCCACGTGCTAAGAAATACCATTCAGATTTCCAAGAACTTCTCAGGGATGTCACATGTCTCTGACTTTTTAGATCTTTCTTTATATTTCACATCTTTGGCAGACCGGTCCTGCCTTCGAGGAATGTTGAAGATTCTAACACACAGCAAGGAGCTGCCTGAGGTGGGACCCTCACAGGGAAGGGCTGCCGGTCAGCTCTTCCACCCGCTCCCACGTATGGCAGCCCCTCACCGTGCCTCTGGTCCCTGACACATGCTCCCCTGTGGCGCCTCCCGTGCTCACCACTAGCACCACTCAGAGAGGCACCAGGAGCCGGAGCTCAGGTGCAAGTTGGAAAGCTGCTTCTCACAGCCGTGGTCTTGCTTTCTGCCTTACAGCTGCTTGAGGTGAAGCTGTGTTGAAGGGAAGTTATGCATTAAAGCAGGAGGGACTGGGATCCCAGAGGATGGCCACTGCCTTCCAGAACGTTCTGAGCTTCTTAAGGAGCCGGGCACCTTCGCTCTGACCGCGCAGGAGGCGGCTCTGCAGCTGACCCTGTGAACAGCCCCAGGCCCCTTCTGCTCAAACCCCAGCTCCAGGTGTCGCTCTCCCCTGATGCCAATGCCCGCTCTAGCCAAGACCGGCGCAGCAGGTGCCCTGTCCCTTAATTTTTTTCCCCTTTGGTAAAAGTGACTGCACTGACATGGAGGGGTTGGGCCTGAAGCCAGTTTACTCCAAGGAAGCTGAAAGACTCTGTTTAGATGCTGCTGTGTCGGAGAGGGTTAAATTACTTTTTTTCCTGGTCTGTCTGGGTGGCTAAAATCATACAAGAAACCTGACCTATTCATACGAGAAAAAGAGTAGTCAAGCACCAATTAGCAGGAGACTGAGCACTCCTGTTATCAGTCAAGTAAGTTAATTGGCAAGTGCTCACCTGTCATTCTAAAGCATCTGCCTATTCCTCCCATTCTTTTTTTTTTTCCATGTGAAGCAGTTGGTAGCACACAAGCTAAGGAGGCATTCTGTATGGCTTTTCAAACTGATTTAGATATTTGGTTCCCTAAGTTTTGCCTTTTCACTGGGTTTGAATAAGACTTGAAAACCTCATTATTTGTTCTGTAAATAAACTGATCTGAGGGCTGAAAGTAATCCATCAGCTCCTTCAGCGCAGTTAGCCTTTGAAAGGTGAATCTTTAGGTGATTCTTCCTCTCTATTAGGTGATTCTTCCCCTCTACTCTGCCCTCGTGAGACCTCACCTGGAGTACTGCGTCCAGTTCTGGAGCCCCCAACATAAGAAGGACATGGACCAGTTGGAGAGGGTCCAGAGAAGGGCCACGAAGATGATAAGAGGGCTGGAGCACCTTTCCTATGAGGACAGGCTGAAAGAGTTGGGGCTGTTCAGCCTGGAGAAGAGGAGGCTCCGGGGTGACCTTATAGCGGTCTTCCAGTACCTCAAGGGGGCCTACAGGAAAGATGGGGAGAGGCTGTTCAGGAGGGCCTGTTGTGATAGGACAAGGGGTAATGGTTTTAAAATAGAGGGAGGTAGATTCAGATTGGATATTAGGAAAAAATTTTTTACCATGAGAGTTGTAGAACACTGGAACAGGTTGCCCAGAGAGGTGGTGGATGCTCCATCCCTGGAGACGTTCAAGGCCAGGTTGGACGAGGCCCTGAGCAACCTGATCTAGTTGGAGATATCCCTGTTCCTTGCAGGGGGGTTGGACTAGATGACCTTTGAAGGTCCCTTCCAGCCCTAACCATTCTATGATTCTATGATTCTATGATTCTATGATTCTATGATTCTATACCTGCTTGCTGCCCCCTTCAATTCAGTTCCTGGTGGGCTGCTCTGGGATTCTTTGTTTTCCTCATCTTTTTCTCAGGACAACTGATGTCTTCGGCTGCTGAAATCTGACTTGTGCAAGCCACTCGGTAATATTTCTCAGGGGTCTGTACAAACATCTGGGGAACCCTGCCTACATGCACGCCAATTTGAACGCAGAGTTGGCCATCTGCTAGTGTCAGCTAGGAAAAAATGTGGGCACCTCCCTGGCCTGCTCCCACAGGCTGCCAGGTTTCTGTTGTGTGTATAGGTAAAGCAACATATGGGGTCCTGGTGAATGTACTGTTTTCTGCAGAACCTTGGTAAAACATTGCTTGGAGGTACATACATGAGCCTGTTTTTTTCTTTCTCTGCTGCTAACATTCAACAGAGCTTGTATTTAGATGGGAAACAGCTACATATGCTAGCAATTCTCATTTCTACAGATTACAAAACCCCTAAAGAAACATGGTTCCTTACACAGAGAATCTTTTTCATCCTAGCTGAAAATGGTGATTTTATCAGGGGATTCTTTTAAATAGTTGGAAAAAAAACACTTCTTTATTTCTTCAGCACACGTGTGTGAGTAGAAGCAGTGCCTAGAAGCAGTGATAATTACCCTCACGGCTATTATTCTTTAAGTACTCAGAAACTGTAAGAGTTTTAAAGAAAATATAAAATTCCCACAGTGATTTAAGCATTCTTTATACTTAAATTTCTTTTGTTTCTTCTCTCACATTTCCTAAAAGTTTAACCTTCTAGTAAGCTGGAATGGCATTGCGGTTGTTTTTAACAGTTGTGAGTTGGAGGTGGGGGTAAAGTAAGTAAAGGATGAAGCATAGTTTTAGTGGGAGTTTTGGAAAGATTTTAAAGTGATCTTTTGGATGAACTGCATATAGAACCGGTGTTAGAGATCCTGATGCTCCACCAGTCCATATTTTCAAAGTATTTCAACGGAAAATTGATTTCTTTAAATTTAAACACGAGACTTCTCATTGTCTGTAAAGTTTAGCTTTTAAAGTAAAATATCAGATATTCTGAGGTTTTCAACGTGATTAAAGCTGGCAAAACACATCGGTATTCTAGTTAACGTAACCACACAGGTTAACTGTACTGGTAGAAATGAAGTCTACATTTAAAATGGTCTTGGCTTCTACCTCAGTACAATGCACATGCAGAGATGTTCTCTCCTAAAGTTCAAATACTTTTTTTTTTTTCCAATTTTACTCCTTGATTTGGAATAGTTTCTTAAAAAGCTAGGAGAAAAATAGCCCAACAAGTTTATATTGTGAACTAAGAGATTTCATACGCAACTTAAAATACAGCTAAAACTTTTTCCACAGAAAGACATTAAATTTCCTTTAAAAAATGAGAACATAACTAAGAAAACCCCGCTGATCTCAAATACGGACTTTATGTGCAATGGATTTTATTTAAAAAAGTAAACGCCTCTGATTTTAGCACATATGAGTAAGTCTAAAAGGAGACTGCACAGTGCTGTATTTTATGCCAGTCTCTCCCACTCAAGAATGTAACACCACATACAGCTGAAGCTGGCTGCCTGGGTGAGCCTGAAGGGCATGTTTAGAACATGAGGAAGGCTCCAACTTAGAGGATCTATCTTGAGGCTTCATTGCTGCCCCTTTCCTGCCACCTAATCTGCTGCAATGGTGCCTCATGTTGTTGCAGGACTTCAGTATGTTTTTTCACAGCAAACCAGAAGAAAGCTGAATCCCACTAAAAAGCTGCACAATTTTAAACTCCTGTTAAGACACCTGAATTTGGTTTTGTATCTGGAGTTCGCATTCTTGCAGAAAATGTGAATTTTGCCTGCATTTGCAGAATACATTTGTAAACACATGACACTTTCGAGTAGGCATAAATTTATTTGTGGAAAATACAGCTTATCATTGAGTAATATGAGTAAGGGTTGCAAGCTTTCATGCCTGCTTCCTTTTTAACTTAAAACCTCTACCAAGTAGCTGATTTGTTACATTGCATCTGAGCAAGTGTGTGCATGCATGGGCAGAGTCATAGGCCAGCCAGAAGGAAAGGAGCTGCTAGACTTAGTGCTCAGTCCATTACAGTGTGTGATGTCAGTGAAGATCTCACTCTTCCTGCATATGGCACCCTTATTCAAGTATGTTATAATTTTGAAAATAAGATCTTGCAATTCAACCTTTTCTGCATATTTCTATTCCACAAATGAAGAAATCCGTTTGTAGTTTGAGACTGAGCCAATACAGAAGTGCATTTCTTTTCCTTGCATATCCCTAATTAATCTGCTACATCATACTCACCTTCTCTGTATGTCACTTATCTTTCTTTTATATGCTTCTCTTTCTTTGAAATAGGTTTTAAATCCCTGACCTGCTCCTCCTTTGCACGCCTATATAAAACAAAGGCAATGTATCTTTTAATTCAGATTTTATGTACGCATAGATCTGCAATGACATTCAGCAGTCAGCAAAGGTCTCTTAATATCTGAACTCTGCAGTCTTACATTTGACAACATTCGAACAAACCCCTACCAGGAAAAAGGAGCACAGCAGAGACATTCTGAGAGAAAATTCAGGTGGCTATAACGGAAAGTTTCCCTGTTGAGAAATTACTTTGTAGGAGACATGGCCTGAAACGGCAAACATATCTCCACTCAGTGCTGAAGCTGCTATTTTAAAAAAATTGCCCCCAGAAAGGATGTTTCTAAGCAGTAAGTTTCAAACTGCAATTAGAAGTGATAAGTACAGTTCAGGAAGTGATTAACCCTATGTAGAGAAGGAATTGTCCGTCTGCCACAGAATCACAGAATGTTTGAGGTTGGAAGGGACCTCTGGAGGTCATCTGGTCCAACCCTCCTGCTCAAGCAGGGTCCCCTAATGCCAGTTTCCCAGGACTGTGTCCAGACAGTTTTTAAATACCTCCTAGGATGGAAACTCCACAACCTCTCTGGACAACCTGTGCCAGCGCTTGGTCACTCTCACAGTAACAAAACGTTTCCTGATGTTCAGACAGCACCTCCTGCATTTCAGTTTGTGCCCATTGCCTCCAGTCCTGTCGCTAGGCACCACTGAAAAGAGCCTGGCTCTGTTATCTTTGTACCCTCCCTTCGGTATTTATAGACTTTGATGAGATCCCCTGAGCCTTCTTTTCTCCAGGATGAACAGTCCCAGCTCTCTCAGCCTTTTCTTGTAGGAGATATGCTCCCATCCCTTTATCATTGTGTGCCCTTGCTGGACTTTCTCCAGTATGTCCATGCCTCCCTTGCACTGAGGAGCCCAGAACTGGACCCAGCACTCCAGGAGTGGCCTCACCAGCGCTGAGCAGAGGGGGAGGATTATGTGCCTCCACCTGCTGGCAGCACTCCTTCCGATGCAGCCCAGGACTCCATTAGCTGCCTTTGCCACAAAGGCACATTGCTGGCTCCTGTTCAGCTTGATGTGCACCGGGACCCCCCAGGTTCGATGTTTTGTGGAGTTTGTTTTTTTTAAAAGTGAAAACTAGCTTTAAAAATGGAAATTTATGGCCTGAAGATGAAGAATATTTTAAATGTAAACATACAGCCAGACCAGCCAGTCACACTGGTTTACAGCATCTCTTTTCTGAAAGTACACGTGTTTTCTGTCCTCCTTAGGGATAATGAAATAGCTGCAGCCATCCAAACAGCAGTGCATGTTTTCTGGTAAAACTGTTTTGGGGATTGACTCTGAATCCTTTATCTATTAGATAGTATTATGAAGCATGGAGAAGAATAGAAATACTGAAGAATGAAGCCTGTCTGTTATGCAACACTGACATATAACATTTTCTAATGGTACATCCATGTAAGGTGGGCACTCCTGCTATGTGGTTAGGAGCCCCATCTTATAGTTTTAAAATACCAAACTTATTTCGTTCTTATGCATGTTTTTGCACAGTGTTTTGCATATAGAAGCTAACAATCCAAAGGTCTAATTTCTAGCCATATTGATTAACAAGATATCTAACCTTGTGACAGGCTCATGTCAAAGTTTCATCTGACTGTTGCTTTGGGAGCATGCTAAATTGGGAAACCTGCCTGTGACAGCAAAAAAAAAAAAGGGTTTTAATAACATTATTCTTTATTCTTTCCACTTTGTTAAAATGTGAAATAGTAGGATAAACTGCACAGTTTTCACATCTTATCGTGAAATACCATGCCATTACTAATAAGGCTGATAACCTCCTGAGCAATGTAAATGCTCAACACCCAGCACGTTTTCTCATTCTGACTGGGACTCTTGAGTTGGTTGGTACTCTGGTATTATTCTGCGGGTTCCCAGCCTTAAAATGCGTATACAAAAAAGATCTTAAAAACCTACTTCTTATTCTAATTAAAACCTATTTTTAGAACAAGGTAAGTAAAGCAGAGAGAATTGCATCAGCTGGGTGAAACAGAACACAGCACATCTTCCTCTCACCAACTGTGTCTTTGCAGGTCTTACTTTCAGTCTTGGTCTTATCTCAGCAACTCTCAGAGGCTCCCTGGGTTGCAGCAAATTATAGATTATCCTGTCTGATCCCTGGGAAAATATCTTTCTTTTCATCATCTCTGAAGCCTGATTGCTTTTGTGCATCTTGCCCTGCTCTCTTATTCCTCTGTTGTGGACATATTGGTCTTCTCCCCAGGTATGTCAGAAGCTTATTTGTACAGAGTATTCTTGGGTTTTGTTGGGGAAGGAGATATCCCCCATTCACTCCAGAGGGTTCCATGTTCTAGGACAAAGTAAACAGCTGCATTTTTCTCAGCTGCCCAGTTGCTTTCTTTGAAAGGAACATACATACTCTATTCAAGATATTGCTAGCAGCTGAATGAAAGCAAATATCTTCTTTCAGAGCCCTACTTTGTCATTTCCTTTGTCTGTAGATGTACTTAGATAAATAATATATTGCATATCCTACTTCATAGCCCACATTAAAGTCCTTCCAACTTCATGTTGCAGCAACCAACTATTACTGACTGCAGATTTGTGTGCTAGTTACCGGCGTATTTACCCATGTAAGTAAGTAAATAAAATTAAATAAGTTTAAAAAAAAAGTCTTTTCCATTGTATGGCACCAATCATTCTTACCCAGCTGGATTGAGTTGAGATAATGAACTAATTAACTAATTACTAATCAACTCAAGGTACCTATCCTGCCTACAAGAGGCAGGCCATTTCCTCCTGGCTGCAGAGGATGCAACAGTGTCCTTGGTGCTGCAGCCCAGGCTGGTGAGTGACAACTGGTGACCCTGACGTGATACATCTGTGAGACCCTGGGAAGCCCTGACTCCCTTGCCGAGCCGAGAGCCTGAGCCAAAAGAGCCAGAGCCGGAGCTGGGAGCTCGAGTGAGAGTCCTTCGGAGAAGAAGGTAAAGCCGCAAGCCCTGACGTGGTATTCGCGGGAGGGAAGCGTGCTGGAGTTGGATGAATGGGCTGGGTCTCTGCTCACCCATAAAGCCTTTGTGAAAACAAAAATGGTAAAACAAAAAGGGGGAATTATGGCACCAATCATTCTTACCCAGCTGGATTGAGTTGAGATAATGAACTAATTAACTAATTACTAATCAACTCAAGGTACCTATCCTGCCTACAAGAGGCAGGCCATTTCCTCCTGGCTGCAGAGGATGCAACAGCGTCTTTGGTGCCGCAGCCCAGGCTGGTGAGCAACACCATTGTATCCTCAGTTTTACTCCTGAAACTAGACTATATATCACCTACGTAAATGATGTCAAGATGTAGTTTTTGCCTTTATCTGTGGAAGCCAGTAACTGATACAGTATGGGAGGATGTAGGCCTTAGAAATGCCAGGAGTCATTGTGAGAAGGAGAGGCAGCAACAGAAACAATAATTAAAATGTGAGAGACTTGGGAAGCAAGAAGTATCATCAGGCCTGTGTGATGAGGTGTGTTTCAGCCATTGATATTGCATGTGTTAGTTACAGTTCCAGCCATAAAACTGCCTTCGTTTGTTCATGGACATCATTTACTCTAGCCAAGTTGTACACTGGATTGTGGTGTAATTATTTCAAAATGGGATATTTCAGATTTTTATACTGTGGTAAATGGATCTGGGACAAGAATTATCTTCATTTTTGCATAGTTTTTCTCAATTCTTCGAAGACAATGCCTTCTCTTCTCTGATATTATTCTTTATTTTTTTGTTTCCTCATTCACATTGTACCCTATACTGTGTATATTTGCCTGAAATGAGATTTCCTCTTTGAAATAGACTTCCCACTTGTCCTTCACTTCCACTTCTATCCCTGAATAAGCATTTAGTCATCATAAAGAAGGAAGGATAGAACTAACAGGAAAAGATGAGTCGAAAGTCTTCTCTTTGGGTGTACTAATAGATTTCTAGACCCTATCTAGAAAAATGATCGCAAAGAAGGTGAAGAAAATAGTTCTGCAACAAACTGCAGAAAAAAAAGAACTTGTTATTTCGTACTGCATTTCCTACTTGTCTTTCCTTTCCTCCTTGCCCTGGCGAAATCACACTACTTCATTGCTAACTTCAATATTTTTGGTATAAACTATGTAAATGAAAAATGTTGCATTTCTATATTCAATTTCTGTTTTTCTTAAAAAAGAAATGAGGATATTATTTTAAAGGAGATACCATATATAGTCAATTCATCACAGTCAGCTGATTCTTGTGAATGAAGTACTGATACAGTCTTCTTTCAGAAGAGCAGCAAGGTCCTTGTAGTTGAAGGTTTTGTGTGTAATAGATCTTGGTGAGCTTAAAGAAAGACCTAGACATTAATAGGAAAGAGAAGAGGAAAATAGAAAAATACCAATACCTAGAAAATGAAGGAGAAAATTAGAATAGCAGTTTCTGTTGAGAAATAAATACTCTGTGCTCTGAAGAACTAGAGGAAAGAGGGAAGAGCCATCAGGACTTAAGTGTGTGAGGAGGGCAGAGGAAAAGAACGTAAGGTCAGAAATGTGTTTGAAAGAAGAAGGGAAGTAGATGGGTAGTGGGGTTTTTCTTTATCTTCAGTGTTTCTGGGGTTTGTATGGTTTATTGTTTCTTTTCTCTTAATAGAAGACTGGCATAAATTTGTTGGTTTTCAGAACTAACTGTGTACAAGCTATTACTTGTATAGAGAAAGAGAAGTTAAACTGTTTATGAATAGTTGCTTAGTAGAACCCCAGAAAATTAAACATTGATCTCAGAGTAGCTTCTCTGTAACAACAATGTTAACAATACATATTTTCAGTTTGGATCCTTTATACCTGTCTGTTTTATTTTTCTACATCCTACCTGACCGATTAATTTGAGCACTTAGTTCTGTACCAGGTCTTTTAGGACAAGAACAGTTGCGTCCCATCCTGTTTACATGCTTCTTGTCTTCCCTGTGGCTGACTTCCCTCCCAGTAATACTTTGCCTCCAGGAAAAATCGAGATTAAATTCCTATTGATAATTTTATTTTAGATTATGTCAGCATTCAGCTGCATGGAGATATAAATCAGTTTCATATGTCAGACATTACAATGCATACTCTAAATACTGGTTTACATGATCATTATGTGGTTGAGGGTACGGTCTTCCCAGTAGAAACCTCTTTCTTCATCTGCGTTTTGTCATTATAGGGTATGTCATGTAGACCATACTTTATAAACAGGCAGATTTTCAGACTGATTACTTCTCTTTTCCTCATGGGTCATTCTGTATTGGATAAGTTGTATTTGGCTTAGCTCTGGGATTTTTTTTTTTCCTGGAAGCTGGAATTTGCTTAGAAGAGATTGTAAAAACTCAAATCAATTTATACCAATTCCCCAAATGTAATAAACTTTTGTAACTTTTCATAACAAAAGCTCCAATCACCTTGCTATTGTCTATGCTTTTTTATGTACAAGACCATTACTTGCAAACGAACCACAAAACTGAATGTAGCAATGGGATGAAGTGGAATATTTTCGTATCTGGATTGACTCTGTACCAGAATATGAAGTGACTTGCGTCTGCTGAGTAGTTCCTCATCGACTTACGTGTTTTCAGTGTGCAGTGGGGTTGACTTAAAATGTGACTTTACAGAAGTCAATGGAGAATGTATATCTTTTTTTTCTGTAAATAGACCACTGCTGAAATTAATAGCTGTGTGTATCCAACATCCACGAGCTTGATTCACGTGTTCCCACCTGCATGGTCACCTAGAGACAAGATATATAGCATACCCTGAAGGTAAAAAGGAAATACAGGCTCTGTTTAACTCACAAAAAAAGACTGAAGTATTTATATAGAAGAGCCTTCCTGCCAACCTGTCCCCAGAATGAGAATGTTAGCTTAATTGAAAGAGCTGTACATTTTTCCCTGTATTGCCTTGCAAAAATTATTTATACAGAATGGATTTTCAAGAAACAAATAGCAATTATATTTATTAAAAAAAATAATACTTTTAATTCTTCACAATGGAGACAACTAGCAAATGTTTGCTTGAATAGTTTGTATTTTTATCAGTCTAACTATTGAAGATTTATACTGAAACAGAAAATAACATACGATTGAGAATGGGTGAACATCTCAACTGCTTTCAACCTTTTTATGCATTTCTATAATATTAACATTAAATTGCACTTGGAGGTAACTAAAAGAGAAAATCTGTAGTCTATGCTGATACTTTCTGTTCTAGAAATATCTTTAAAGTGAATACTGGTAGCAGTTTGCTTCAAAGTTTATTGTAGTTGCATTTTTCTAACCGTACGTTGTTTATCTGAATTGTATTTGGCTTGCAAGTCACATGAAATTGCCAGTGAGTTGTGAAGACCTGCAGGCAGAGAATACTTCTTTAAGATGGGGCTGTATCGGTCTTTATTTTCAAAATATTGTCTCTAAATTGGAGAGACATGGATATGACAGATGGACAACTTGGTGGATAAGGAATTGGGTGGACGGTCACACTCAGAGTGACAAGTGGTGTTCTCCAGGGATTGGTATTGGGACTGGTGCAGTTTAATGTCTTTGTTAGTGACATGGACAGTGGGATCGAGTGCACCCTTAGCAAATTTGCTGATGGCACCAAGCTGTGTGGTGTGGTGGACACGCTGGAGGGAAGCAATGCCATCCAGAGGGACCTTGACAGGCTGGAGAAGTGGGTCCATGCAAACCTCATGGAGTTCAACTAGGCAAAGTCCACAGTCTTGCAAGGTCAGGGCAATCCCAAGCACAAGTACAGGCTGGGCAGAGAACGGATTGAGAGCAGATCTCAGGAGAAAAACTTGGGGGTGTTGCTTGATGAGAAGCTCAACATGAGCCGGCAATGTGCGCTGGCAGCCCAGAAAGCCAACCCTATTCTGGGCTGCATCCAAAGAGTCATGGCAGCAGGTCAAGGGAGGTGATTCTGCCCCTCTACTTTGCTCTTGTGAGACCTCACCTGGAGTACTACATTCAGCTTTGAGGTCCCCAACATAAGTACATGGACCTGTTGGAGCAGGTCCAGAGGAGGGCCACAAAGATGATCCAAGGGCTGGAGCACCTCTCTGCTAAGAAGACAGGCTGAGAGAGTTGGGGTTGTTCAGTCTGGAGAAGAGAAGGCTCCACAAAGACCTTCTAGCAGTCTTCCAGTACCTGAACGGGGCCTACAGGAAAGCTGGAAAGGGACTTTTTACAAGGGTGTGTAGTGATAGGACACGGGATAATGGCTTTAAACCAAGAAAGGGTAGTTTTAGATTGGATATTAGGAAGAAATTTTTCACTCTGAGGTGTTGAGGCACTGGAACATGTTGCCTAGAGAAGTTGTGGATGTCTCATCCCTGGAAGTATTCAAGGCCAGGTTGGATTGAGCTTTGAGCAAGGTGGTGTAGGGGATGATGTCCCTGCCCGTGGCAGGGGAATTGGAACTAGATGATCTTTAAGGCCCCTTCCAACCCAAACCATTCTATGATTCCGCAATTTTAATATGTACATTTTAAAAATAAAGAAGCTCAATTGACTCTGTAAATTCCTACAATAGCTTTAGCAAATATTTTATTTTCTTGTGTTTTTTATTTTGATGCTTTTTATAAACTTGTGTATGATACACAGACTTTGGACAGGACAGGTTTTTCGTTTTCCTTCAGAGAGCTCTGAGCACTGAAAGATACAGTGCTATGTATAAGCAAAAATACTGTGTCCTGCCTACAAGAGATGGATAAATAAAGACAATATATCTAGAAAAGAAAAAACAGTTGAATACAATGTAGAAGCATTCTAATCTCTCTAGTGCTTTTGAAAATCCATTCCTACTCCTTCAAGTGAGCTGAGAAAATGCTGAATTGTCATCCTGGTTCGTTGCGGGATTCCCGCTTATATGATCACTTCTAACCATCGTACAACCCTTCTTTGGTACAGAAATCAGAGCTGCTGTGCAGATGGACTTTGCTAAAGATGAAGTGATGAGCAACAACAGAGAGTTTTGTTTCTAACTTGTTAGTGCATCTTCTGTTTGGGTTCCCTCTGAGTTCAGCTCTTTTATCTGTTTTTCAGTTCATTCACAAAAGAGCCCTTATTTTGAAACACTCCAGTTTTTGCTTAAGAAAAACAATGCCCTATAAACTGTCAACAATTGTAATTCTTTTCTGAGAAAATAATCTTTCTAATATATGTGGGTAGGGGAGTATTAATTTTTGCTTTCTGTCTATTTTAATGCAGAGAACTTTCTTTTCTATTTAGAATACTCAAGCATTTGTCCCCTTTCCATGTGTTGTATGTCCTTTCATTTCATGCTTCTCTTTTGTATCAGATCAACTTTCATCCATTTTCCTTTCTCCCTGTGTTCAGCAGCATACATATGCATGCTTTTCTTTTAACCCAGCTGAGAGCCACATGCTGAGCACCTGTCTCGGAGGGAATGTGCCTCCTGAGCCTGTTCTGTACAAGACAGGTGCGTGAATAGTAACCACTGTATTTATGTAATAAAAGGAAGAGAATTTAACGATAAGGACATTACACAAGGTATTCACATAACAGTGTGTTTGCTTGACCTTATTCGTTGTTGTACAAACACGTCCTGTTTGGCAATACTTCCACAGCAAACTCAGGGTGGTGTTCGTGACATTAAGCTGCTTCGGCTTTTGTTCATCTCCATCTTCAGCTTGATACAAACTTGTGACTTGGTGGCAGTCTAGATCTTATAAGCTTCAGTGAAAACATGCCCTATATATTTTGAGCTAGCAGCAACTGATTACTTTTCTCCTGAAAGATTTAAAAAAAACGTGGGGAGTTCAGAAATCCAGTTTGGGTGTTAGTTCATTCCTGCATGCTATTAAATTCAAGAAAGGGGTATACCATGGTTTTTCTTTTACAATGCCAACATGGTGGTAGATTGAGAACAGCTGGGACAACAAAAAGAAGCCAGTTTTATTGGCACCTTTGCCACTATCAATACTTATTAATTGAATGATACTAGTAAAGAATTTTTATACACCATTTTACAGACAGTTGATAATAAAGCAGAGCTTGGAAATAAACTCCTTATTCGTAGGCAGATAAAAGTTAGGTTATAACCCAGAGACTGGATTATAGCCTGATCTGTTCACTTTCAATTTATACCAGGTTCAAACCTGAACTCTAGAAAATTTTGTCTTTCATTAGAAAATTTGCCTTCTTAAAATATTCTATTTTTTTTCAGCTATTTATCTAGTTACTGAAACTAAACCTTTGTGGTCCCATTATACCACCTGGAAAAATGGTGTAAGCTTTTATTATTTTTACTTCAGTTTCTTTGACGTGGGGAACAGTGCAGTGTGAAATAAATTGAACTGCTTCAGCTTTGCAGAAAACAACTAAGTATTCTTCTGGTATGTCACATTCCTGATCAAACGAATGTTGTTTTTATTTAATAAATAATTATATAGCTACACTGGATACTTGAGTTAATTACAGAAAATACACGACTTCAGAAATTTATGAAAATTGCAAATAGTGAAAATATTTCAGGCATAAGGAGGAGAAGAAACGACAACTACTTGCTGTAGATCGTTTGCACAGCCTTAGGGTACAAGTTAAGTAACAAATCTTTTTCCCAGAGCTGTTGACAAAGTTAGCACTGCACTGACAGTCCAGGAAAGAAGAGGGCAGGACCAGCTTTTACTCCTGGGCAGAAAAGCAGAGACTTGCAAACATACAGAAAACTGAAATTCAGTGAATGGAGGAAAGAGTACAAAGCAGAAAGTGTGGCTTGTAAGCCTCTTTGTGGCATCAAATTTTTAAAAACCCTGTAAAAGCAGGCAAGATCTTCTTTTAGTGCATATTGCCACAACTGGAGTGATTTAGAATATCTATACTATTTTCACTTGAGCTGAGGATTTAGCCCATTTTGACAGTCTCGGTGACAAAATATATTACAGATATTTGCTTGACAGAATTTGTACAATTTAGAGTTGGCTTGCTTGATTAATTCTTTGTGCTTGTGCCTGCCCCTCCGCCCACCATGCTGAGGGCCCTGTCATTTAGCACGACTCCATTATATTCAATTGAGCAGTGGCTGCAGGAGGCCAGACGGCATATGTCCTAGGGCCATACAAGTGCTCTTTAGCTGGATGTGCTCTGCAAAGCCAGAGGCACTCAAGGGACAACAGAAAGAGTCACATTAGTGACATAATACTAAGTGCCTGCACCGTGTTATGTAAATGCTCATTGTGGCGAAGCGTGTGGTGTTTGTTCTCAGCTGGTTGTGCTGTTGTATGCGTATAGTAGGTTGCTGCTGTTTGCCATAAATAATGTGCAGCTAATATTGTTGGCAGTGTTCTTGATGAAGTTTAAAAAACCTGACTGCTGCCGTTCTCTTACCATGCTTTTTACTTTAGAGGACAACTATCTTAACTTTCTGTATGCCACTAGAAAGGAGAAAGGAAAGAGTTGTTTGAGGTATACAGAATTAAGGGATGGGCACACATCCAGGGAATCTCAGAGGGAAATATGGGCTGCATGCCATACTCTGAACTTGCTACATATGTGCACATCTGATCTAGCACGCACGCCCTACGCAGATGGTTCGCAATTGCACAGATCAACTGCACAAGGCATGCCCAGATCCCACTTATCCTGGGTGTCTGGAAGTCCTGGTCATATGGCCAGTCTGTGATTTCGCTCCTCTTTCTTCTTCCCAATCTTGAAATTCTGTCTAAGGAGGGAAGAGGAGGAGGAGGAGGAGAAGAAAAAGAGGACACGTCAAGGAAGAAACACATACCAGGATCATGATAACATTAAACATGTTGAAAACAGTTAAGTTACCATAAAGTAATGAGCTTTAGGACCTCAGCTGAGCTATAATCTACTGTGTGTGTTATTTTTAGTTTGCTGTTGCGGTGTAAAATGTATTCACTTCACTTAAGCTATGTCATAATAACTTACTCTGAATATTGAAATAAAATGCTAATTAGGTACAGTTGGAAGAGAGCACATGGCAAATTACTGTAATACCGCTGGTGGCTGGTAACTCATTTGCCTACGGTGGCATGATCAGTTTTGATCAAATGCTTTTTCTCTTAATCTACCCAGTCTTTAATAATGAGCCATCTCTAACTAAAATCTGCACCGATTTTAAGTTCAATTAATTTAACTTTATAAGTTAGAATGTTTTTCTTAACCAATTAAACCATAATTAACCATAACTAAAAGTAGATATTTCTTAAATCTTTAAGTCCTCTTCATTAAATCAGAAAAACTCATTTTTCTTCACAAGACACTGGCTAATTTTAATTTTTCTAAATAAAAATATAGTTCATGTTCCCAAATCACTTCTGCCTAAACAATCTACTTCATACTGTTTTAAAGTATTAGTCTAATTTTAGGTGGTCTAACTATTCTCCCATTGGTAGGCAGAATTTTTTGCGAGTATTTTGCATTGAAAATCATGATGGATCAAATCAGGACTTTGAACTTTGTGAAGGTGATGCCACACATATATCGCAAGACAACGTTAGGGATTTTTTGTGTGTGATGCATTTAAAAATCCAGCTTTTTCCATGATCTCAGGATTTCTGCAACAGACGTAGTCTCACTGATACCTGTGACAGTCTCCTCTTTTGACAGTACAGTTTTATTCTTTTCTTAAGAGTTATATGTGTGAATTATTTATGCATTTCAAAATCCCAGAGTATTAGGTACCCAACTCTGATTGACTACCAAAATTCTTAGGCCTTACCTGTATAAATAGTTATCTCCGTGATTAACTTCAATTCTGTTAAAAGTAAGACTATTTTTTTATCGGCTAAAAGTTTTGATCTGATATATACTGAAATACAATCAGAGCACCAATTCTTATGGTGCTGTCAGTCTCTGTTCAATTATCATTCGTGCTTTTCAGAAAATACAAGGATAATATCCAAGGAACAGAAACCCATCTAATCCTCTGCTACTGCAAATGTACCGTTTATTTTGTTAGAATCATATTGGGTTTTTTAGCAGTTGGACTTTGAATGAATTACCTAAAGGTCACCTATAGGTGTCTTAGTAGAATTTCTTTGCTCCCTTTCTGTGATAGTTTGAAAAAATAATGTTAAATTGTGTTTAGATGAGAAAAAAGCAACTATTCCTCCAGGAACTGGGACTTTCTCTTTATAAGGAAAAATAGTGTCAGACTTGGATGCCTTTCTCCCGTAATATTATCTTGCCAATAGAAGACACTAAATGAATTCAAGAATTATTGTATTAATATTTAGGGAGTTGGATCTTTCCTCCATTACATTCTGCTTCTATTTAATTCTAAAGTAAGACAGAGTTCCTTGACACTATCACTACTCATGTGTGGGCTTGAATTGTATTCATGTGTTGCGTAGATCTGGAAAAAAAAAAACACATTTTCAGTGTTTGGAGAAAGCAGTCCTCTTCGGGTCCTCATTTTTGCAAGGTAGCCAGTGAAGAATAAATGGCCCTGTCAAAGCGAGGATGGGTTTAAAAGAGGGAGTTCAACCAGTAGAATTAATAATACCTTATACAAATGTGATACCTGCTGTAGTTTTCTTCTGTTTTTCAAATGCTGCCGTTGTCAACCACAGAAAACAGTTTGAAAATACTTCTCACTTTACCTAAAGCTTTTACATTTGGATTGCGTGCTTGTATTGGAATCTTTCTCCTTACCTCAGAGCGTAATGTGATTATTTCTTAAAAATGTTATCTATTTGTTTCGCTTTTGTCTTCTTACTTCCTTTAAGCTTCTCTTTCACTTTCGATGCTGAAGATCTTTTTTTCCTTTAAAGTTCACAGATTTTTATCTCTGATTCATTTCAGACAACACGCTTTGCTTTGTAGATCTATGTTGCCTGTGAGTCTTGACTCTGAAAATTGCTTTTCATTGCCTTTAATCATGTCATCGTTTACAGATTGCATAAACGATATATTCTTGTACTAATTCACTTTTCACTAACAAGTTATCATTTGGGGCATTCTGAGTACAAACATGTAAGTTCAGATGTGTGCTATATAGTATGTACACATATAAAAACTTGGTAAAGTTACAGCAGACCCACGCCTTCTTTTTTCTGACTGTGCTCTATGTGCTTAAATTGGGATTGCCCAGCCATGCTGTGCTTTTTTTCTCATATCACATACATTATTACTACTAGTCTGTAATCTAGCAAGTGCATTACAGTAGAAATGATTGTACATCTTTCTGAAGCTTAACATGAAGACTTTTGAACTGGAAATTGAACCTTAACTTTGAAAATGCCCTTGTACTTTAATTTTAAATATGTGATTTGAATCACCAAACGATTTAGGTTGGAAGAGATCCCTGGAGGCTATCTGGTTCCACCCCTTGCTCAAAGTTGGCCTAGCTGCAGAGTTAGAGCAACATGCTCAGGGCTTGCAGTCAATTTCTGAATATCTCCAAAGCTGGAAATCCCACAACCTTTTCAGGAAATCTTTCCAAGGCTGTTGGATCTCCTGATGAAGAATGTTTTCCTTATGGTCCATAGGAACTTCCCTTGTTGCAACTTCTGACCATTGCCTCTTGTGCTATTTTTGTACATCTGAGCAGAGTCCGAGTCTGTCTTCTGCATAACCACCTATAATATTGTTCAAGACAGCAGCTGAATACCTCCTCAGCCTTCTGAGCAGACATGCTTCTCTCAGCCTCTGCCCGTACATTATGTGTTCCAGCTCTGTAATTCAGTAGCCCTCCTCTGCAGTTTATTGATGTACTTCTTGCAGTAGGGACCCCAAAACCAGGCTGCTCCAAATAAAGTCTCAGACACCCAATTGGAAGGGAATAATAATTTCTGTCATCTTGCTGGTTACGTTCTATCATCTAGTACAGCCCAGTATGCAGATAACCCTCATTGCCTCAAGGACATGCTGCTGACTGATTCTCAACTTGCTGTTCACCAAGACTCCAAGTCTTTTTATGCCAAACTTCTTCTGTCAGCCCTCAGTCTGTGTTGTTGCATGGAGTTATTTCTTCCCAGGTGCAGGACCTTGCAGGATCTTGCATTCATCTTCATTTGAGGAGAGGACAGGGGAGTGGAGAGGAGGAGAAGGGAAGGGAGGGGACGGGACGGGAGGAGAGGAACTGTATGGCTAGTTCTTGTGAAGCAATTCATTAAAAACCTGAGATTATAGTCAGCCTGCTATCCAGGTTCAGCACAAAGGCTGACAAACTGATACCAAAGAAAGGAACAGGAGGTGGGAACAGGACTGGTAAAGATGTGGATTAGAAGGTGGATCAAGCGACAGATTTTCACTGATGCCACTTGCATGACTGCTTTCTATTTCAACCTCTTTATAATGCTTCTTGTGGAGTTATTAACATACTTCAGGTTTGTGGTTTCTTTTTTCAAATATATGTGCATAAGCAAACTTCTTAACAACAACAACGAATAATATAGTTAAATTCAGTCTCTGATGGTTATTAGTTTTGGAATCAGCACCAGCGAACTGTTGGGTGTCCCGGAACGCATCTGTTCTCATGGTTCTGCTTGCTGTTTCCATACACGGCTTCATACAACCCGAGTTTAAAACACTCTTGGTACCCAGTTAGGAGTGAGGCAGACTGCCTATTTTAGAGCACCACTTATTCCCAGTGGTTCCTCAACTCGACAGCACTTCTGTTTGGAGGTCTGGGATTTGCAGTCTTGCTCTCTGACATTCAAATCTTAGAACAACACCCTTAGCCCCCTTAGTCCCTGAGCAAATATCCTTGTTAATAAGTTGCCATGTAAGGATGAGCACCACTTCCTCCTAGTGTAGCTTCTTCTTTTTAAAAATATGGTTACAGTCACATATTGGGAGGATAAGGAGGGAAGACAGAGGATTTCTTGAATATATTTGGCTCTTACCATCTGGACCAGATCCTTACAGTCCTAACTCGTTTCTGAAGCCCACTGTGGTTTCACTTGGAATAAGGCATTTAGCTACTCTAATCTGACAATTCCACGTGTGATCAAAATGCTGTTGTTAAAGAGAGAAATTTTCTTAACAAACAGTAAGTGTCTAAAAACGATGAGATTTTATTAGGATGAGATGATGGCTAATGAGATGGTTTAGGGATGGCAGTTTTTGTCTTGTGTAATCTAATGGGATTAAATCCCATTGTAAATAGGGTGTGACCTTTTGTGTGCTTGTGTGTACTGCTGTGCCCAGAACTGCCCCCACAAAATATCTAAATTTTACAGTAAGGAATTCAATAAAAAGAAAAATATTCTGCCACTGTAGGAATATCTGTGTATGCATGTGCAATGTGTATTTAATGTATGTGTGTCTATCTCTCTCTCATATATACGTTTAACTAAAAATTACCATATCTGTATCTTGACTTTTGCATACATGTTCAGTGATCTTAGCTTAAAATACATAAAGTAAATTGGAAAAAAAATCAACAGTGAGGTTCAGAGGTGAGCGATAGCTTCTGTGCAAAAACTTTCACAGCCAGAACTACTCTGCTTGGCATAGAGATAATCATGGAAGGGGAGGTACGTGACTGATGATCTATGAAAGCATGAAGGTTGTGGAGAATGGGCTTAGGAATGATTGGCCTTGCAGTAAATGAAGGGAAAGATTCCCAATGAAATTATCAGACATCAGGTACAAAAGAACAAAAAAGACATTGTGAAATACATAGTGAATATATTTCACTATGCAGTCACATGCACAGTTCTTTGGCATTAAAAGCATATGTTAGGAAAAGAATGCATTGGTTCAAACAGAAATTGATTAGACTTATGGAAGAATATCAACTGAGGTGTTACACACAATGGCGTCAATGCAAACTTTGGCTTAGGACATAGAATCATAGAATAGTTAGGGCTGGAAGGGACCTTCAAAGGTCATCTAGTCCAACCCCCTGCAAGGAACAGGGATATCTCCAACTAGATCAGGTTGCTCAGGGCCTCATCCAACCTGGCCTTGAACGTCTCCAGGGATGGAGCATCCACCACCTCTCTGGGCAACCTGTTCTAGTGTTCTACAACTCTCATGGTAAAAAATTTTTTCCTAATATCCAACCTGAATCTACCTTCCTCTATTTTAAAACCATTACCCCTTGTCCTATCACAACAGGCCCTCCTGAACAGCCTCTCCCCATCTTTCTTGTAGGTCTGCTTGAGGTACTGGAAGACCGCTATAAGGTCACCCCGGAGCCTCCTCTTCTCCAGGCTGAACAGCCCCAACTCTTTCAGCCTGTCCTCATAGGAAAGGTGCTCCAGCCCTCTTATCTTCGTGGCCCTCCTCTGGACCCTCTCTGATAACATAAGAGGACATCCTGATAACATAAGCTTCCAGGCCTTGGGGAATATGCCAGGGGAATGATCAATATCTGTCCTGTTTTATGTTTGCCTAATTGTGTATTAAAGTGTTGACTGTCCTGGATCAAATAATTCTTATTCTTATAAATGTAATGGAGTTATATTGTGTCCTGATTAAATTTTCCAGAATATTTTTCCTCTGAGTATTTTTTGCAATGTTAAATAGTTTTGAAACTTATCTAAGCTTAGTAACTAAACAGTAAATTCATAGATTCATAGATTTCTAGGTTGGAAAAGACCTTAGAGATCATCGAGTCCAACCGTCCGTAATCCCCATTAAACCATATTCTCAAGTAGATCATCCACCCTATTCTTAAACACATCCAGGGATGGGGACTCAACCACCTCCCTGGGCAGCCTATTCCAGTGGCTGACAACCCTTTCAGAGAAGAAATACTTCCTAACATCCAACCTGAATCTCCCCTGACTAAGCTTATGCCCATTTCCTCTTGTTCTATCACCCATCACTAATGTAAAGAGCCCTTCCCCCACCTCCCCACCATCTTTTCTCAAGTATTTGTAGGCTGTAATCAGGTCTCCCCTCAGCCTCCTCTTCTCCAGGCTAAACAGCCCCAACTCTCTCAGCCTCTCCTCATAAGTTTTATTTTCCAGCCCCTTGACCAGTTTAGTCGCCCTTCTTTGGACTCGCTCCAGGAGCTCAATATCTCTCTTAAAGCGAGGGGCCCAAAACTGGACACAATATTCCAGGTGCGGCCTCACCAGTGCCGAGTACAGGGGCAGGATCACTTCCCTGCTCCTGCTGGTCACACTATTCTTGATACACGCCAGTATCCCATTGGCCTTTTTGGCCACCTGGGCACACTGCTGGCTCATATCAAGCCGGTAGTCAACCAACACCCCCAGGTCCTTCTCCGCCAGGCAGCTTTCCAGCCACTCTTCCCCGAGCCTATAGCGATGCTTGGGGTTTTTGTACCCCAAGTGAAGGACTCTGCACTTGGCCTTATTAAAGCTCATGCCATTGGCCTCAGCCCAACGATCCAGTCTGTTCAAATCCCTCTGAAGGGCCTCCCTACCCTTGAGCAGATCGACACAGCCTCCCAGCTTGGTGTCGTCCACAAATTTACTGAGGGTACATTCAATCCCCTCATCCAGGTCATTGATAAAGATGTTAAACAGAACTGGACCCAGCACTGAGCCCTGGGGAACCCCACTGGTGACCGGGGTTATAAAAAAATGTTATAAAAAAACATTATAAATGTTATAAAAAAAAAAAGGTAGCGTATGAACTAAGCAGTTTTTTTAATGAAAATGTGTCTGGCAGAAAACCATTGATATTTCAGATAGGCGAAAAAGAAACAAAGTGAAAGAAAAATGCAAAACATGGTAGAACTTTTCAACTTTTGGGTTTTTATTCCTTATTAAGAAGTACAAAAATGCCTTGAAAAAGAGTCATTAGGGTCTGTGACCTAATTCAGTCTCAAAATGACATCTTTGTCAGATAATTGCACAAGGCTGGCAGAAGTTTCCAGGAAGACCTACGGGGAAACCTGTGCCCTCTGAAGCAGCAGCTGGAAGTTGGGGTGTGTCAGAGAGCAGTAGATGCCTCTGTTCAGGGAAGTCAATCAGCTTAAAAAAGTAATATTCATAATGAGATTAAAATATCTACATGGAGTTCTCTGGCTCTGTAGCAGAATCTTTCTCCTAATTTAGGTGTCCTGAACATATACTCGGCATTTTAGTTCCTCTTACAGCAAAATGAGATTGGAGAAGCACATGTGATGGAGTCTGGGGAGCTATTCATCTCTCTCTGAGGGAGACACATCCTATCTGACCACCTTATTTCCTTCAAGCAATGATGTTGACTGTCTTGACTAGATCTCCACTGACTCTAATGGGACTTAAACCACCTGCATGTATGTATCTTAACCTTGAAGTGAATCCTGCTTTCAACTGCAGCTCTTACAAACAATTCATTGACTTTTTCCTGCTTTATGCATTCCTCTGCAACCTTTTTGCTGTGATGCCTCTTCTATGCCCCATCGTGTTCTAGACTGCTATTTCTCCCTTAATATCTTCCATTCCCTTAGAAGATGCACTTATTGCAGGAGATCTGTTCTCCTGAGTCATGTCATGGAAAAAACATGTTATAAACAACTGCGGGAAGTATAGCGGAAACAATGAAATATGTTCTAATCTCAGTGCTGAGTCTATGAATTGTCACAAACTTTTCTTTAGCTATACTTTAATTGATCATCTTCTTTAAGATGTTTAGAATTTCATAACACATTTTTTGCCTGTGTGCCTATCAAGCCTTTGATTAAGCTTTGAACTGCTGCATTAATGCAAATATTTTTTGTAGAGATATATACACACACACGAGTAGGCGGTAGGACTTTTCATCAGTATAGAATTACTCCTTTGCTGAAGTATTAGTAGAAATAGGAGTTTAGGTCTTGATTCAGCAAAGAATTTAAGCATGTTTCTATACTCAAGTCATGACTGGGAAAAGCAAAGCACACAGGTCTGACAAGAACATAACAGGTTTTTCAAAATAAAACTGCATGTCTGTTTTGTACATGCCTGTGAAATGGTCTCCTCTGTATTTAACTCACAGCTTGGACTGTAGTCTTTTCAAGAACTGCAAAAGTCTTAAACCTGTTAATCTTGTAAAATAATGAAAAAAAATTACTTTCTGTTAAGTTTATGTATATTTATTTTCTTTTTTATTTTCACTTTTAAGCCGGAAAAATTCAAAACATTCTATAAGGGGTTTCGTTTATCTCATTTTTTTCTCCATTTGAGATTTCTAAATCCCTTTATGGGTTTTTATTTAGCCAAAAGTGTTTACAGTGGGGACTTTCACTTAAATAGGGATACCAGCTAATAATAACTAGGAATCATGGAAATCAGAAGCTGAAAAGACCTATTACACTGTTTAAACCCCTCCCCTGTCATTTTAAAATTGTTCCCTATAGTATAATTTCCAGTGCTTTGCTTGGTCCAGTTGTGAATGATTTTTACTTCCTTGCACTATTCTCCTTAAAACACTACCGCAATATTCAATGCCTCCTTGCCATCTCCCTGTCCTGGAATTCAACTGTGACAATTTTAGCTTACCCTGACTTCTCACATATGTGTATGAGATAACCCTTTCGGATACCTTTAACTTCCCCTTTTTGCAGTTTTGGATCTTCCGTCATCCTTGAGGTAGCTGTTCTTCTTTCAGTTTGTATTTGCATTCCATGAGTTTAGTTTTCAATCTTTTCCCAAAAGCTGTTCTCTCCATTTCCTCAATTGTTTTTACTGGGTTTTTTTACTGAATTCTCCAATTTGTTAACTTCTCTGTGGACCTGCTCCTCCTTCTTGCTGAAGTCAATGGGGAAAAATGAAGACATGTTACTGCTTAGAACTCTTTCCTCCAATTTTTATCCTATTTCCATAAGTGAGTTTTTTTCTTCAGCTGGCTCAAATGTATAAGTATTTTGCAGTTTCCATATGTAATGTGACTAGAACTATGTCTATCCTGAGTGCACGTGGTCATCACATAGCTCAACCCATTCTTCTAGCTGGTAGGCCATTTACTAACTTGACTGTGTCTGACTGACTTCCAGACCAGATACGGTTTGCGTTCTGCCAGCTTGAACATGGGCAAAATTTACTTGCAACTCTGTGCGCCTGCATGGAAACACATGGAGGACATGATCAGTAATTAAATCATAGTCACAGAATGGTTTGGGTTGGAAGGGACCTCAAAGATCATCTAGTTCCAACCTCCCTGCCACGGGCAGGGAAACCCTCCACTACACCAAGTTGCCCAAAGCCTCATCCAACCTGGCCTTGAACACTTCTAGGGATGGGGCATCTACAACTTCTCTGGGCAACCTGTTCCACTGCCTCACCACCCTCAGAGTGAAAAATTTCTTCCTTATATCTAATCTAAATCTCCCGTCTTTCAGTTTAAAGCCTTTGTCCTATCACTACACGCCCTTGTAAAAAGTTCCTCTTCAGCTTTCCTGTAGGCCCCCTTTAAGTACTGGAAGGCTGCAATAAGATCACCCCGGAGCCTTCTCTTTCCAGGCTGAACAGCTCCAACTCTCTCAGCCTGTCTTCACAGGAGAGATGCTCCAGCCCTTGGATCATTTTCATGGCCCTCCTCTGGACCTGCTCCAACAGCTCCATGTCCTTCTTGTGTTGAGGACTCCTGAGCTGAACACAGTATTACAGGTGGAGTCTCACGAGAGCAGAGCAGAGGTGCAGAACCACCTTCCTCCACCTGCTGGCCACGCTTCTTTGGATGCAGCCCAGGATACGGTTGGCTTTTTGGGCTGCCAGTGCACGTTGCCGGCTCATGTTGAGCTTCTCATCCACCAGCACTCCCAAGTCCTTTTCCTCAGGGCTGCTCTCAATCCATTCTCCGCCCAGCCTGTACTTGTGCTTGGGATTGCCCCGACCCACGTGCAGGACCTTGCACTTGGCCTTGTTGAACTTCATGAGGTTCTCACAGGTCCATCTCTCCAGCCTGTCAAGGTCCCTCTGGATGGCATCCCTTCCCTCCAGCATGTCCACAACACCACACAGCTTGGTGTCATCTGTAAACTTGCTGAGGGTGCACTTGATCCCACTGTCCATGTCACCAACAAAGATATTAAATAGCACTGGTCCCAGTACTGACCCCTGAGGAACACCACTCGTCACTGGCCTCCACTTGGGCATTGAACCATTGACCACAACTCTTTGAGTGCGACCATCCAGCCAATTCCTTATCCACCAAGTGGTCCATCCATCAAAACCGTGTCTTTCCAGTTTAGAGATGTGGAGGTCGTGGGGGACAGCATCAAATGATTTGGATGAGTCCAGGTAGACAATGTCAGTTGCTCTTCCCCTATCCATCAATGCTGTAACCTCATTATAGGAGGCCACCAGATTAGTCAGACAGGATTTGTCCTTAGTGAATCCATGTTGGCTGTCACCAATCACCTCCTTGTTTTCTATGTGCCTTAGCATAGTTTCCAGGAGGATTCCATGATCTTGCCGGGTGCAGAGGTGAGACTGACTGGCCTGTAGTTCCCTGGGTCTTCTTTTTTTCCCTTTTTAAAGATGGGGCCTATGTTTCCCCTTTTCCAGTCAGTGAGAACTTCACCAGACTGCCACGACTTCTGAAATATGATGGATAGTGGCTTAGCAACTTCATCCGCCAGTTCCCTCAGGACCCACAGATGCACCTCATCAGGTCCCATGGACTTGTGCACCTTCAGGTTCTTGAGATCTGAGGCCAACACCACTGATGAAAATACTATTTAGTCAGAGTCCTTTGCTCAATATCAGAAGTACTGCTTACATATTCAGATGAAAGCTGCAATGTGAATATTCTGGAGCTGTCATCCTTGAAATACCTGCTGTTTTAGGTACTTTCTCTCCAAAATAATTCTAAGTGCTCATACCGCTCTGGACAGTGAAATGGCTCCCTCATATGTATGGCTCTGAATGGAGAATGCTCAGGCTAAGTGTTTATATGGAGCCACCAGGACTTTGTCTGGGGCTGGGTGTTTGATACCTGTGATTTCTTTCCCATTTGTAATGTTTTTTGACATTTTGGACAGTGTATTTGAGGAAAAGAGATGCTTGGGGACTTACAGCAAGCAGTTATTCAATATTCTAGGGGATTTCTGCACATATGGATGTACCCATATACACGTTTTTTTGCTCGGTGGTTCATGGGGAGCAGACACTAGGCAGTTTCAGTATAAAAATTTTATAGCTGCAAGAACAAAGTAGTGCACCACCACTTTACAGATACTGAAGAACATTTATGCCCCACTTGCACATAAATTACTAGTTTGGGTACAGGATGAGCAATATTTTGTATATAACCTTATGACTGAGACGAGGTCTTCTTGAAATGAAATAATTAATTTTCCTTTGAGCCTTATGTGGATTATGTTTTGTCTGCGTTGTCTGGGTGAAGCCCACTTATTCTTATTAAGATGTACTTTCCACCATCTCCCCGTGCTGTGCTGGAGCAGTATTCGCAAGATGTTCTTCTGAGTCTCATGACTTTACACCCCCTTATGGAATATGGTATGATCAATACTAACCTGCTACCTTAACGAAAGTGAATAAATTGGGAGAACATCAGAGGTTATCAGTAAATTGGCAAGACCTTTAAGGACTGGGAAGAACTGCTTTTAAGATACTGTCATGGATGTGGAGGTGGGGACTGAGCTACTGGAATGGCCAGTATCTGCTAGACACTTCGGTAGCACCAGCTTTTCTGGTTAATCCTTGCAAAGAACTTAGCCAAGCAGCCCATGGTGTGCCTTCCCAACTGGAGATTTCGTAGGAACCAGCCATTGATGACCAGAGGGTTGTTCAATTTCAGATTGAAAAAGTGGTTACACGATGCACATTCGCGCAGTAAATGCTCGGGCTTAGCTGCTCTGGTAATGCCCTGGGCTGGTGTTTCTGGGCATGCCGAATGCCAGTGTTAGGAAAAGATAGGGAAGACTAAGGAATATAAGGATTAGTGGCACTGTAAGGGCTTCTGTCCCTGGGCAATTGCTACTGTTCATTTTCACTGATATTAATAAACACAGCGTGAGCCAAGCAGTAGCACCCTAATAGCTTCATTATGTGGAAATCTGCTTGTTTCCTAAAAAAAAATACAAAAGCAACATATTTTAGCATATAGGTTAGGATTCAGACTCTAATTCTGTATTCCAGGACAATAGTTGCACTGTATGTAAGCTTTAACTCTTGCCCGTGATGCTGTGTTTACCAGTCCGGTAAACAGTCTGCTGCTAGGCCAGGGAATGTATCTGGTAACTCTTGAAAACACAGACGTTTTAAAAGGCCAGCAATTACAGTACTCACATAGCCTGAGCTTTATGTCCAGCATAAAAGGGGTTAAAACTGAATAAGGATTGGGCAGGAGGAAGGGAAAAAACTCTAGGCAGAATGTCTCCACACAGAGAAACAGAGAACAGTTAATTTGTGCTCCAAACTGCCAAGGACAGCAGAAAAAAGCAACTAGTATAAATAATTAAAGCGGAGATTAGATAAATATTTGGGGAGGGGGTACCGTCAGGGTGTAATTGCTAATGTGGAGAAGAGGTGGACTTCTGTGCTTCCCGGCCCCTTTTTTTCTAAGATTTCCTACAGCCCGTTACTTAGTAGCCTGCCACATGCCATCATTTTTAGGGTTTAAACCACTTTTTTTTTTTCAAAGCTTGCATAAGAATGAACGGTAGAACACAGGCTGGGATGTGCCTCTGTCGTGCAATATGGCTTTATGATTCATTCATTTTCCCAGACTTTATTTCTCCAGAGCGGGTCCTGGGTTGGCATCCTGAGCCCTGCAAAGATCCACAGGGTTGAGTGGAAGGAATATAAATGCTTCACTGGAGCCAGACTCCGGCTGGGGCAGTTGCTGTCAATACACTGAGGCTGAAATACATTGACAGGGCGGTGGGGGAGGTGTTCTGCAGTGCTGCAGATCCCAGGAATACCTTGTTGTGGAAGGAGAGAATTCGATTTTTTTTATATGTTCACCAACACGGTTGTTTCTTGTTTCAGAGATAAACAGCTACGATATCAGGTAACCAACAGAGCCTGGGTTTTATTGTTTGAAAGGGGAAAAACGCAAACATGTTTTAGTAACAAGGAGTAGCTTTACACATGTATATTTATATATATATAAAAATCCTCAAGGACTACAAGAAATGAAACTCGAAGCTAATCTTCAACAAATTAAGTATTTTTCAATTGAAGGAAGGGGAAGCAACTTACATCGACACATTAAATGTTCAGTGCATGATTTCTAACAAAGCCCTTGAAATAAAGCTTTCATTAAAATACCATCCGGAGCTCAGAAATACTTGCAAACACATCAAAGGGCACAAGAGCTCTACTAATCTATCAATTAAACCGCTTGGATAAAAATCTATTTTCCTGCGTTCGCATCCTTGTCCTTCACAATACGAATCGGCAACCTTACAAAAACATCCCAGACGAACCGCGGGGTTCTGTACCCCGCCAGCCCCTGTGCCAATCTCGGGGTGCCACCCGCTCCCCCGCGCCGGCTGCGCACACCCCGAGCGGTGCCCTCGCTTGCGCACTGCATCCAGCCGGCACGGCCAGCCCAGCCTGGCGCTCCTGGAGACAGGGAAATGCAAGGTACCGGGATTTTTTTTTTTTTTAATTTTTTTTAGCAGACTGTAAATGATTCCTATTCTTTGCTCCACAGAACATCCGATGTGGTGCCCAATCGGCGGGGAAAGCTGCACAGACGTCAGTGTCTGTGCGTGTGTGTGTGTGTGTCTGCGTGTGTGTGCGTGTGTCCGCACAGCCAACTGCAGCTGGAACCTCCATTAGAGCAGCCCTATTGATTTCTGGTTCACACTGCAGTAACAGGGCGAGAGTGCAGGGCGGGGGGGGGGGGGGGGGGGGGGGGGGGGAGGCGGGGAGCAAAAGGCAGAGGAAACAAAAAATAACCCCAGAGGCTTAAATCCAGGAATTAACCATCGCGGTGTACGTGCGTATGTACAGCACATCCTCGCCGGTTTCCAGCGATATGCCGCTGAGCTGTTTGCTTCAAAAGACCCCCACCAAACCCAACACCAAAAATCCCCAAGCAGAGCAATCCCCCCACCTCACGCAACGACAGCCTGCCCAGGTTTCAGATCCTGTGCGCGCACGGGTCGACGTTTTCTCGGTGCTGTTTTCGCACACCGAGGCTGTCTGCAAAATGCTCTGTTTCACCGAAGGACTGCGGGAGATGCGCGCTTTAAATGGCTCTTCCTCCGTGCACGCACTTGTCTGCTCGGGGCAGGTGGGGGGGTGGAAGTACAGCTCGGAGCCTGTCAAACACGGAGCACGGAGAGCGCCGGGAAGTCGCTCCGCGTTTACTGGCAGTCATTTTCTCGTGATGCACAGTGCACAAGGTGCCATTGCAGGCTGAGGTGTAAAAACGGGGGGTGGGTGGGGGGGAAATGATGTTTCTGGTAGTGACTGAGCTTTCTTCTTCCTCCTCTGAGATTGCTTTCCCAGCTAATATCTAGGAATAATTTATAGCTGCATGCTAATATTTTGCCTTGGTATTTCAGCTCATCTGCGAAGAAAATCCCCGCAAAGTGAGCGTGTCTTTTCACCATCACTGCGTGTCGGTCTGGCAAACTCTAGCTTGAGCGGTATACAGCGAAGGGGGGGGGGGGAACCCCCCAGCACCGTGATCCGTTTAGGGGGTGGGGGAAGGGGCGACGGTAATACCTTTAAAAAACCGAAAGGCAGCAAGCCATTATTAGCAAAAGCTATATTGAGCATGCTTGCCAGACAGGCAGCGCAGCTCAGCTCTAGTTCCGCCCAGACATGTGCCTTGCCATTTTCATTTTAATCAGTCTGCTCAGGATGGCTGCTGATTCATTTTGCGGGATGGCCCCCTGGGAGCCAAGGTGGAAGCCTGAGGCGAGCTGCTATTGCATCAATGCAGCACTCCACATCAGACACAGGGAGGGGAGGCAAGGCTTCAGCAGCAGATCGAGTTCAAAATACCAGCCTCGCTATTAAAAAACAAACCAGCACCCCCCTCCAACAAATAAAATCCCTGTGGAAATAATATATAAAAAAAAAAAAAAAGAGGAAAAACCCAACAACCCCTACCCGAATCATTAAATAAAACACAATTAGCAGAGAAAAATCTCTTCTGCTCCTTCCTTCCCCGTGTACCCAGGAATCGCTGGAACTACCATTTCTTTTCACAGCTCCTCGTTTAAAAAGAAAAAGGACGCTCTCTATTTCTCTATTTACCTGATAACTAGCTGGGGGTGGGATACCTGATTTAGCTGGAGACTTTGATTTGTGGGATTGACAACCTTATTATGCAGTGAGCTTATTATTGATATTATTCTGCTCTCGGTTGCCATGACCACCTTGTGAGAGACATTCAATTTTCTCTCTTCCATCATCATTATCTATGAGGCCATCTGTTGTGGAAAATGAATTCAGCCTCATTTGCATGACTGATAAGCAAATTTTTTTTTATCTATTTAACAGAAGGTCATATGCCGGGGATTTGGAGCTGGTGAAAAAAAAAAAAAAAGTGGAGGAAAAAAAAAAAGGCATCTCGAGAGGATGAGTGGGAGTGCGTGCATTAGAGGATGTATGTGGAAGTAAAACAGATCCCTCAGGCCTGCTAGCCTATCCTACTGCATTTGTCATTCCTGCCAGGGCGACATTTTTTTCCCCCTAAGCTTCTGCACACTAAAGAGAGTGAGAGCTTTTTCCCTGCAGTCTTCTTGAAGCCCCCCTGTTTTTTTTTTTAACTCAGTGTTGGTGGGTGTATTTTAATATATATATATTATTTTTTTTTTAATTCCCTGGAACATGGGGTATCTTTTCAGTGTTCAGTGAAGAAAAAAGCAGCCTTTTCTGGGTCTCTGTGGTATGCTTCTTACTCCTCATCCTTTCAAAGTTGTAGTAAGCTAGGGTGTTTCTTAACCATACTGAAATGTCTTGCTTGTGTTTAACTTGTAAACGGTTAATGGTGCAGGTGTGGGCTGTGTTTTGTGCAGGGTGGGGGTTGATTCTGGTAGCTAACTGGAAAAATTATTGTGATTTTTTGCAGTCGTTCTGTAGCTTGTACTTAAATGTCCATTGTTTGCTCTTTTCAAGTTCTTCTGGCAATACTGCTGTGCTGCCGAAATGATATTGGGCTGTAGAATAGCTGATAAAAAAATCCTAAAGTGTGTGTTTACGATATGAACGCGTAATGTTGCATGCATTAAGCATGTTGTTGTTTATATAAACTTGCTGCATGTTGGACCGTACTTGTTTGATACGGAGAACCCGAGACAAAAACTTCACAGATTGGAAAGCTCAAGTCTCCTGACAGCCGAGTACAATTAAATAAAAGATTATAAGATACTACGTTTTTACACTTAAAACGACGTTTGAAAAAGTGGATTTGTACTTTAAAGGGGAACACTAGTATAAGAGTAGTATTTTAAATGTTTTGAATCTATAACAGTTTTTCTTTAAAGAGAAAAAGCTTTGCAAATAAGCTTTGTTAATTCAGTTAACTCCCTGAAAATGTCATAGTCCGTACTTTAATTTTAAAATAGTTCAGATAAGTCTGACTGTAGTGCAGGTACATTTAGTGCAAATTTGTTAATCTTATTAATTTGGTGCTAAAAGTAGCTGAAGAGTATAAAAGAAACGACTTCTATTAGTAAAAAATAAACGACTTAGTCTCTTATGGAAGAGGCGTTACACAGGTTTGCTGCTTTTATTTGTCACTAACAAAGATTAAACTTAGTGGAACAGCAGCATGCCATTTTCCTCTGAGTACTGAACAACGTGCACAGCCTTGTCCAGGCAAAGAGGAGATTTTTTAAAACGTTTATTTGTTTTCTGCAGAAGTAGTGCGTGCCTGAAAGTAGAGTTTTTAGATGGTAAATGCTTTGCATGGTTGGCGATACTCTTTTCACAGACAGAAAATGAGATATGCAGTCCTCTCTTGCAAATAAATACGTTTGGATTTTATTTGTAATCTACGGGGAATCTCTTTTTATACTGCGTACTTGCAGTGGAGAAATGGTCGTGGGTGCTGAATTTCAGGTGGAGAGAAGTTTCACTTTTATTGAGGTCACCTAGAGACCAGATCTCTCTGACTTGTCTGCATTAAGTAACTTACTCTAAATTACTTGATAAAAATTCCTCTTTGCTTTTTTTTTTTTTGTTTTGTTTTTTGTTTGGTTTGTCTGTTTTAGAAAACACTCTGCAACAGATCTAGCATTAACTTGTCGTGATAATTGATTGCTGATAGTCGTTTAAAGGGTACTCCTACCCCTCTGATTTCAGGAAGTGTCTTTCTTGGAGATTTTTAAAAAGGGGTAAGATGTAACACTCCTTTGGCATCGGCCATGTTTATCATGCCTATTGGACTTTGCGGTGGAAGTTAGATCACAGAACTAGTTCCACACTCCGAGTTCAGTACAGCGCGGCTCTGGCGCTTGGGGTGGGTTGTTTGGAGCGGTACTAGTTTCCTCAACGGACTTCAGCTGGAAGTAATAGGATTCTGTGTGTTAGCAGGCTGTCTTATAGCGTGCAAAGGTTGAGGTCTCCGTCTTGCTCCCTCCTCCTCCCACCCCACTTGAATTGTCAGCATCTCCCTTCCAAAGACTCGTGAATAAAACCTGGAAAACTTCGGGCAAAGACAGTCGGTTCCCTTCCCCTGCCCCCCAAAAGTTAATTCCCCAGCTGGGTTAGATCCCTCCCCGCCACCCTGACATTTGACTGCTGCTAATTCACTGATTAATCTCATTAACGTGATTGTAGCAGGATTTGGAGCTGGCTGCCATTGTTCCGCAGGCAGCTCTATCCCGCCCCGGCGCTTTGTCGGCGCTTTGCCGGGGGCCGGCCCGCGCGCGCCTTCCAGCACCGGGAGCTGTCCGCCCGCCGCGCCCGGTGCGCGTCCCGCCCGCCGGCGCCGGGCAGCCTCCCGTCGCCACTCTGCTCCGAGGGGCAAAGGCGGGAGAGGCTTTGACGCCCTTCTGAGGAGGCGACGTGAAGATGGCCGTGGTAAAGCGTCGCGCCTCTGCGCTGAAACGCGCCCGCCTTCCTTTCCAGAGCCGTCTGCTCCTGCAGTTCGTTTTCCCGGAGAGGTCCGCGGGGCAGCGTGGTTTAAACGGTTGCTTCCGTGCAGGCGTGCAGTTTGACTCTCAGAACGTGAGCGACATTACAGGCGTTGCCATACCGAGCCGGACTTTTCCAATCCGAGTGAAAGAGAGCTTCGTTGAGCTAGATGCTTTCCTTTATCTGCTTTTCGTGCGAATAAACGACGTATCCAGCTCACCGCCTCAAAACTGCGTTTGCCCTCACCAGCACTATTGTGCCTAGGGTCTTTCCCGCGTCTGCCCTGCAAATCCCCGTTTTCCGGAGTTTGACGATAGAAAGCACTTTATTGATTGAAACTTGATCCCGAAAACCTTTTTAGAGTTTCATTTTATATATGGACGACTGTTGCAGTCTTCAGCTGCAGCACTATTTTGTATTCAAGTTTGCAGGTTAGACGGTTTAAAATCAGACTAGGAACAACTTCTTTAAAGTAAGGCACTTAACATAGCACTAGGGCATGATCTGCTCTGCCCTATGTAGTATTTTGACTTTTATTATCTAGAAGTTACACTGTTATCCTTTAATAACTGTCATCTGCACATGCGCAGTAACTTTTTTTTTTTTTTTTTTAAATAATCTCCCCTTTCATTTGTATTCTTTATGAACATGACCCTGTACTGGAAACTGAAGCCACACATTAAACTCTATTGTGTGAAGGATTTGCCAGGACGAGCAGTGAACTCCTGCAAATCACTAAATTAAAAATATTTTTAAGACAAAGTGTCTTGCTGAGCAAAAGGTGGGATCTATTAAAGAACACACTACATTTTAAATATTTGGGTATAGTACATGTCAGTGAAACCTCTGCAGCTCTTGCAGTCTATGGATAAATAATAATTTACAGTCAAAACTGACAAAGTGCACTGAAACTGAAAAAGTCTCTTGCTTTTTTTACTATACATTTGAATTTCATATAGTTTTTCTGTCACTGATACCATATTATTCTTAATAGGCTTTCCTATTTTCTTTTCATTTCCTTTTCTTCTCGTTTCTTTCCCACCCAAAAATCAAAAGCCCAGTGAGTAAAGTATTGTCTCCTTAACTGCTTTAGAGAACTATACGTTTAAAGGATGTATAAAATAGGACTGTATAGGAACAGGTTTTAACAGTGACAGCCACAATATGCAGGCCAATTAAGGCTGCTCGTTAGCGGGTATATTCTTGTAATACTCTTGTCAAGCTGAAATCGTACTCCCTTATTGACAGTAGTGGTGGGTTTGTCTGATGCTTGAATTCTGCTTTCTGTGTTTGTCTTAACGTTTCAAGTCTCCTTAGAAACTGCTGCCAGAGAGAAAGTCAAAGAAACGGAAGGTTTTCGAGCAGACTTTACCTGAGATTTGCTAACCTGGCTAACTTAACCTTCAGGAAAAATCCTGTGCTCTCATTAATGCTGCTTAAACATGACCTGCATCTCCTTTTCCCCATGGGTAAGGCGCGTTGACGAGACATAGGCTGGGGGAGGGAGAATCCATCCCACAACATTAAACCCATACCCTAGCGTCTTATGGAAGATAATTAGACCAATGAATCACCAGTCTCCCAAATTTTTTTTCACACTGGTCTTTTTGTTTCTAATTTATGCCCCCCCCCCCCCCCCCCCCCCCCAACTCCATCAATGCAGGATTTATATATCTTTCTGCCCCGATTAAAACAAGGATTGGTTTTGTCTTCAGTGGGAGAAGCACCCAGCCCTTTCTTTGTGTCATCCCAAAGGCTGGACAAGATGATGAGGGTTTTTTTTCCCAGCTAAATCGCCTTCAAAAAGTTTGAACACACCTGCCATGATACGTGTGCCACACTGTCGCCTTCACTATCTTCCCAAGGCTAGCCAGGATCTAACATAAGGAGCTTAGCTTTAGCAGAGGGAAAAGACAAACCTCGATTTTTGAAGCGCGAACAGAGTTACCCAAAGATTCTGCGTCTGAACCTTTCGTTAGGAAACGCTGCGATTCCTCTGTAGGGGCGTGGGCATCCCTATACGCTTCCAGAGGGGCCCTGTGATCACCAGGGATGCGCGTGCTTCTCAGGCTACGCCGATTTGGGTGGAAAAAACCCAACCTGACATGCCCTCGCTACGACACAAACACGGTAGCGCTTCTGCCCCGCTCCGAGGAGGCTTTTCTCCCCGCGGACCCGCTCCCCCGCCCCGCCCGGCGCCCTCCGCGCTCCCCGCCCGCACCTGCGGCCCGGCTGCGCCGCCGCTCCCGAGGGCTCCGCGCCTCGGCCTCGGGGGAGCCCTGCGAGTGCGGCGAGATGTAATCAGAGATGACAGAGAAAAATTAAGGGGGGAAAAAAACCCAAACAACCCCAAAAAACAACAAACCACGAGCGAGGTGGAGATGGGGGGCGGGGGAAGAGACACGTAAGTCCTTTTTTTTGCTTTCTGAGGGAAACACTGCGTTTTCCACCAAAAGCGTGGAAGTCGTGAGGGCTCTGCTATTGTTAGTTCCTTCCCCAGCAGGCTGGCTCTCCTCTGAATCCCTGTGACAACCTTCTCCCCCTAAAAGCCCTTCTCCTGCCATCGGAGCGCGGCTGTGGAGCTGCTGTGATGGCTGGGGAGGCGAAGGGCTCCTACGCGGAGACCCTCCTCCGCTCCAGCCCGCAGCGTGATTCCTGGCAAGGCTGGATAGGGCGGGAATGGTAACCTCGACAGTAACCGACATGTCGGGTCTCCACACGTCAGGCAGCGGGCTCGGGCTCGGGAGGGATTACCTCCGAGGGCTGGAGGAGGATGTTCCTTGTGACTTTCGGGTCAGTCTCCCCCGCCTCAGCCGCGGCCGGCAGGGTCTGCCCGCGATGCCCTGCCAGCCGCGGGGCTGCCCGCACCGAGCATCACCGCGCAGGGCCAGCCGCGGCGGGGAGGGAGGGAGGGAGGGAGGGAGGGCGAGAGGGAGGGAGGGATGCGGGGAGGAGGGGGGTGCTGCAGCAGCACAATGGCAATAAGGAGGGCAACGAAAGCGGCAGGCGCACGCGTGTGGCTGGGGAGGGCACATCGGCTCTGTGTGTGCGCCAGCCAGCGTCCTTCCCATCCCAAACGCAGCCCGCCCGCGGGAGCGGACGCTGAGGGCGGGCTTCTGCGGGGCAGCGCCGGGGAGCCGGCGGGAGGAGCGGCGGTGCCCGGGCAGGAGCCGGGGCACAGCGGGGCTGAGTCCGCGGGGGCGTGCGGAGCCGTGCCAATGCAGGGGGGTGCCGCCGCCCCCGCGTACAGATCACAGCCTGTCACGCTGCTGCCGAACTGACATTTCAGGGACGGGTTTAAACGAAGCGACTCCCCGCTGGCAAGCCGCTCCCGTCGCAGGGGCATCCGGCTGCCCGGGGGCGAGCCCCGCAGGGAGGCTGCCCGGGGGCGGGCGCACGGCGGCAGAAAGCCTCTGCGGCAACAGCGTTGCGAGGCGGTGAGGTGCCTCTTCCCAGTTACTGCCTGTGTGACAACGTTTGGTAACGCGGTCCCTGGCTAAGCGGAGGCAGCAAGAGCCACAAAATCCACGTCAAGTTGCTGGGGAAAACGCTGTCAAGTGGCACATGCAAATCTGGCCCTTTTCCTGTGCGAGCCCTTGTTTACGTTTGGGCTCCTGATCACACAAGCTTGAGCCGCGCAAGCTGCTGACGGTGGAAGGCTGCTAATCTTTCCCTCTGGAAACAGGTCATTTCTATTGTTTCAAAGGGAGGGAGATGGTGTGAGCAGGTAAAATAAGCGAGGCTCCAGCTATCCGGCTGAATTAACTCTATAAACCCCGGAGTGGTACCCCAGCGGCAAAACAATGGTGGTTTTCAGTCATTATTTTTCATTTAAAGTTACATTTAGAGGCCTAATTCTTGTTTTTGTCCTTTTTTTTTTTTTATTGGGCGGGGGAGGGGGGTGTTCCATAACGGAGACACCATTTACACGCTAGCAGGAGCGGCGGGGCAGCACTTTTAGCCGTCTCGCCTGCCCTCCCGGGCGGCTGCGGCGTTTCAGGTTTCCCCTCTATTCGGTGGAATACGGCGCCGCCGCGGCGCCCCGCGCCGCCGGGGAGCCCGGCCCGGGGTGCCGGGGAGGGCCCCGCGCGCGGCCCCCGCCCTGCCCGCCTCCTGCCGCGCGGCGGGGGCTGGGCGCGCGCGGCCGCGGCGGGCAGCGGCACCCACCCGCGCGGCGGGGCCGGGAACATGGATGCGCGTCGCGCTGCTGAAGGGACGCGGGCTGAGGCGGGGTAAGTCGGCGGTTCTGCGGCGGCTGCTGTTGTGCTGCAGCGACGTGGTGGTCTCTGAGGGAGCCGGGGCTCGGCTCGGCGCGTGCGACGCTGCCGGGGCTGCCTGCCGCCCGTCGCCGCGCTGCTGCTCTTAAATGGAGGTTGCCGCTGGTCCGCCAGCCACAGAGCTGCACGCATGCCCGCCTTGTCAGCGTTCAGGGGTGGCAACTTATTAATTTCTGCCTTCGACTCCGGGCCCGCCGGTTTCCTGTCTGGAAGCGTTATTACTTTTGTCCATGTGGCAAAATAATTAGCATACAGATGAGGAGGGCTCCTGCCTCTGAGCCTCGGTCGCGGGCGATGATGTGCGGTGGAAAGTTGATTGGATGAATGGAGAACAAATGGTGGGCGTTTTAAAGCATTAGGAGAGTTTTGTTGTCGTGGAGCAGGTTTGTCAGCTTTCTGGGTGAACCTGGTAAGATGGAAGGCAGGGTGGCTGGTGCCGAGACGACTGCTTGACAGACTGTGGCCTACGCGAAGGTGCACCTTTGGACTGCAGGCATAGATCATTCAGTTGGACTACTTTGTTTTGCAATTCTACGGCTTTCCCTTTGCCATTCCCTCAAGGTAAATATGTCCTTTTATCACCGTTGCTGTTTGCAGGGCACTTTGCTGGTGTTCAGAAAGTGATGGAAAGTTCAACTCTTTGGGCAGTTAACAAAGGAATAGCTGGGATTTGTACTTCTTCTCCCAACCCGGCTCCTCCACACGTCCTCCGGTGTGTAGAGCTGGAGGAGGCTGAGGAGCTCAGGGGCCCGATCCTGCTCTCCTGCTGAAGTCAACAGGGAGTTTGACATTGCTTCCAGTGAGAACGGGATCGAGCTCTTAGTGGTTGTTGTTTCAGTAACGACTGCTGGAAATGTCAGATTTCTGCTTCCTATTTTCGAGAACGATGTGGACAGACCTGTAAAATTAGCAACTGCTGTTCCAATGAAAGCCCAGATGTGATTAGTTTTGATTGGTGTGGTATGCATTTTCTTGGCTGAAAGGAAAAAAAATGCTTATTTAACACAAACTCACTAGTAATGCTAAAACCCGAAGTTATCGATTGACAAATTACTAGTGATTCTCTCAGCTCCGAATATCTTTGGTACGTAATGTGTCCTTACAAAGGCTTCTTTATTGAAAGGGGAAAACAAAAGAAGAAAATAAACAAGCTGTCTTTGAATTACATATTTTTTTTCTCCAGATAATACTGAGTCAGACTGGAATCCCACTTCTCGAACACAGCATCCACTGATAGGCATTTCTTATATAATTCTGATGCTATGTATAAAATACAGGGGGCTTTAACATTTAGTTACATTTGCTTTTTTTGTGTGTGTAGTCATTTAGGAATATTTTTATCCGATTTTAATTAGTCTTAATCTTAAAAATGGTGATTTTCATTTTAACTGACCTAATTTTGAAACTGCAGTTAAGGTTGGGGTTAAGTAGAAACTATTATCCTTTTAATTGTCTTTACATAGTTCTTTTGACTATTGTTCAAGAGTTTAATGAATGATTTGCTTTAATTTGAGAAGTGTGGGGTTTTCGTTACCTTTAATTATGTTCTTTTGGAGAACAACAGCATACAGTTCTGTACGGTATTATTTAGTTTTTACTTCTCTCTTTTTTTTTTATTGATATTTCAATTTTGTGTGATAGTTTATTTTCAAAAATTATCAAACGAATAAAAGTCTTCGTCATCTCACTTTGCAAACAAAACAAAAAAATATTGCAACAAACTGTTAACCCTTAGTAGGCAGTTAGCAGGTACTCCTCATGATTTATCAAGGTTCTTCAAGTTTGGAATGATAAGGTTAAACTTGGTTGCTCTGGTGTACTCTGGTGAATATACATGTTTATACTTACTTGCAATATGACACATTTAAAAACAAAGGAGATGGCAACATAACACTTAACATTAGAAATATGGAGTGCTGTGAGACTATATGCGATAAACCAGGGTTTTTCACTAGGAAAAAAAGTAATGATTATATTTTTTTCTCAAAACTACATTGATTTGTCAAGTGGAACAAAGAGAAAATGGTTACAATGAGTACATGCAGAGTTCGGTACGTTTTAGACTAATCTAACAGTAGGTTCAATTTTGTATCTATTTTACAGTCTGAACTTTCTGGAGAGTGGATGTTCTCTCCCCCCCCCCCATTATTTCAACCAACGAGGGCGATAGTTAAATACTAAACATTGGCAATGGTTTCTTTGTTTAGATTCAAATACCCAGTTATATGCCCACATTTTCAAGAAGGTCATCAGTTTTATCGTGGTAGTTCTTAGTTCATAGTATGACTTTGTTGTTTTACTCTGCAGTCTTGTGTCTTACATATTATAGAATTGAGCAACTGTGTGTTTGGAGACAAAGACAATTAAGAAGGAAGAGGAGCTACTTCAGTGTATTTAGAGGTGTATTATTTCTCCAGATTTGTTAAGGGCCATTTTTGAGGGTCTTTTTTTTTTTATGTTCTTTTCTATTGTGTTTAATTCTTGTGTTGAGGAGATAAATAAGATGTGCAAAGGGCTGTTTTGGTAACATACACGTCCATGCACACACATACGTGGCAATTTACTAGCTAGGTATAGAAACTTTGCCATATGATGGCAAAAAGATACTGTCTTGAAAACTGTTCTTCTGTGCCAGTCAGGCTTTTATGTGGATATCCAAAAGAATGAAAATACAATTCCCATCCATTTGCATTTCCACGGGAAGTCAGCATGGGCATTTCTTTTTAAGTGCATTGCACAAGCACGTTTATAAAACAAAGTTCTCTGTGTTAGAACCTATTTCTTGATCAACTCTGAGCACAGTCATTGTTTTGTTGAGAGATTCAGTGGTGGAAAAGTACTTTGATATTAAATACATGTATCACACTGAATATCCTTATGGAAATACTGAATTTAATATCAATTTACCTGAACTTGATAAATGTTTGCATCATGTTGATCAACTTTCAATAAAGATGTGAAGTTCTTGATAGTATAGTACAAGAAAACTTTATGGCTGTAGATTACTTACTGACCTTTTCTTTCTCATAATAGGAGTGATGAGAAATCCTAATAAGATGATGTTTTAAACAGAAATGCAGCCAGATTTCTATGGAATGAAAATGGTGCAGACCAAATAGCATCATCTTCTCCACATATCCTAGATTAAAAAGCCACAAGGAGAGCAAATCAAAGCTTTTGTAGGACGCCGACAAAGATTATCTCTCTAGAATCCTTCACAGTATTTTGCTTTGATTAGAGCCACTCTGCCCGTTTTAGCCATAAATGAAAAAGCAGCAAAATAATGAAACTGAAATGAAGGGGGAACGTCTTGTGTTGGGAGGGGGAGTGGGATGTGGAGACAGACAGACAAAAAACACAATAGGATTTTTGATCCCTTGAAGGGGATCATACTTTTAGTCAGGAAAACAGCAAACATTATTATTAGATCAGATTTTAAATCTGTTCCCAGATCAGATTTGCAGCGTGTATACTACTTCGATATGTTGACACTGAAGCTGCAGATGTGGAACACAGTCACCAAGTAAGGAAACAGCCAACTTGGTTGTGGAAATAACCAAGGCAGCAGGGCGCCCCATAGAGATCCATCAAATCCGGTCTGGTATAGAACTGTCTGCTAGGTTGTAAACATTAAGAAATCAATGTCGTGTCTGCCAGTGGGCCCTTTGGTTTGCTGAAACTCCCACCTGCCTAATGCATCTGGGCGATTGGTTTCGGAAACCAGTGTCCCTCAGGATAAATTCTATGTATCTTGAGAGTCCATGATGACCAAATTGATTATAGCTCTGCAGCAGGCAAACTGATAAACATATGTAAGATCACAGGTTTTCAACCAAACCACCGCCAGGCTCTATTATTTTGTGAAGTATTAACAGTCTACATCTCTCATACCTTATGTCAGCATGGCATTTTTTAATCAGGAAGTTGATTAAAAAGGGCATCGTATACTACGGATGTATGTTCACTTGGCATAACTTCAGCTGTTTCAGTCGGAATCCAGCAAGTGCTGTCCATCACTAGGTGCAGTGGTGAAGAGAATCAGTGCAAAGCAGCAATTTTTAAAAAATTGTTTTCATGATAGGTTTTAAGAAGGCTGTTGTTTCGTTCCTACTTTGCATGAGCCTGCTCCTGACTCCAAAGGAAGACAATGGTGATCTTTGGCTCAGGCCTGTAATATCTTTTTATAGAGTGATAGGCCAACCATCTTTCTCATGTGGATCCAGTAAAATCAAAAGAAAGCATCTCCTCACTTTCTCATGTTTTTGTAATTAATAAGATTGTTTACAGACAGAATGTAAGGGAGTGCACAGTGACCATTCGAAAGAGCCTTTAGACAACTCACCGAATGGCTGTTTTTTGCAGTCTCTCTAGTGATGTTTCACCTCCCCCTCCCTGATAGAAATGGTCATGCTTACTTCAAAGATGTAATGCCACAATATTTGTATTACATCTCAATAGCTTGCTTTATTTTTCCAAGGGAAATTCCCTTTCCTCCTCCTGTCTCTAGCCAATACCAGAGGATATTACCAAGGGAATAAAATTTTATGCCTAATTTTAGTGTTCCTCTGCCTAATGTGGTGTGAATAAGTATGATGTTACAGCATTTAACCTAGTCCATCTTTGTCACTTCCTGAACAGTTCCTCAGTTCAAGTAAGATAGCCAAAATGCAGAACGAGAAGATATCCAAGGTTTGTTACGAGGATGAACTGTAGGGACTGCTTGTTCTTTCTCTTGGAGTAGATGCTCTGGCATCCCTTCCAGTGCTGCAGCAGGCCATTCTCTAATGTATAGAGTACCCTTGAGAGGGGTTCCCCAGGCCTCTCGTGACACTGTGAGTCAGTGGCTCATCTCTTTTTATTTCTTATCTCCTTGCCCAGAATTAGTTGTTGAATCAAATGTCTTAATTTTCAGCACTGGCTATTTGTTTTGGTAACATTTTCAGAGATCCTAGCAATTCCTCTGTTATCTGAAGAGGAAGAGGCCCATGTTGAAATATGAAACTATGTTTATAACTAATTTGCATACATTGTGGCTGTCATATCCCATGCATAAATATTCGGGATTGTTTTTTGGGTATGTGCATATTTAGGAAGAAATAAAACTGTTTTGTCATAGAAAATGTTAAGGTTGAGTGCAGGGCTTTCTATTGTCTGTGTATCTTTATAGGTGCTCTTGGTATGTCTGAGAGAAGTTGTTGTGAATTCAGAATGGTATTTCTGCAGTGTCTTGGTTATGCAGCATAGTTTAATTTCAAAATCCACAAAACCAAACTCCTTGGGCTTGGAGTTGATGCTACGAAGTAATGCTTGTGTTTTTTCAGCACCTGCACACACAAAGTCCGTTCCGGGTCTTGCTAGGAAACACCCAGAGTTTACGCAGGTGAGGTTAAACTATCTTCACACAGAGAAAAAGTTGTCTGCTCTAGCAGTGGTAAGATGCCTGCACAGGTGGTATGTTACTTATTTACTAAGATAAACCAATTTACAAAGTTTCATAATCCTCTGACCCTTTGGCTGTGGCCAGTCTGCTGCCAATCTCAAACTCCAGTTTTCATCAAACTCCAGATTTCATCACTTCCAGTGATGAAAATACATTTTTCTCAACCTTTAAAAATACTGTACGTGTTTGGATCTACCTGAGCTTATGGGCGTTACTCTGTGTGGAGTTACTGAACCTCCATATTCCAGGAAGGTAGCATACTTCAGTCCTCAGGGGTAGTAGGCACAGGCCAGGCTGCAGCATTCTCACAGGAACTAAGGTGATTTTTGGACATTGCAAGTGAAAGATCCAGAAGCTGTGATGAGAGGAATGAGTAACATTGCCATGGCAGGGAAAAAGGATCAAACGTTCAATTAAAAGGAAACTGCCAGTGGAAAAACTGAGGTACTATTGACCAGTATACAGAATTTGGTGATAAAGAAAATTAGAACTCCATGACCATTGGACATATGACCTCAAAACAGAGAAGAGAAAGGACCTCAGAAATGGATGTGGTCAACAAGCTTGTTGAGAAGGGGTACACAGAGGAGACAGGAGGCATACTTGGATGGAAGTCAGGAGTACTTCATGAACCCAAAGACCGGCTGGAAAAGTAAAGGAAGCTCAGGTAGGTTTATTTGCATATGCTACTTCTGCTAGTCTGTTTTTTCTTTCTTCTTTTTTTTTTTTTTTTTAACTTTCTTTCACAACCTTATGAACTCATTCCTTCTCTTCAGTTCTTCCATCCCTCTTTTAGAATAGTGTGTACTTATAAAGGGACAGGGAACAAAGAAAATGCCTTTCGAATAGCCAGTTTATTTTACTAACACTCCTGTATTCATCGTCAATCGTAAGTTAAGAAAAATAGGATAGAATAGACCACACTCAGTATTCATAAATGTGTGCTAAATACCCATAAATGTTATTTGGGCATGTAGAATTTCTGTGACTTCGCATGCAGGGCAAAACCAGTGGCATTGAAACAGATACCTTAGTATACCTTATGTTAAAACAGATGAAAAACGGTAAGGCTTTGCAAGCAGTCTTGTAACTAGTCCTCAAAACTCTGTTTTTTGTAGACATGTAGTATGAACCTTCACACATGCAGTCCCTTGCTTTCTGAGAGGAAACCAAATTCAAAACATTTATTTTTTTATCCAGGGAAAGAAAGTAGAGACGTTTTGTTGTTTGTTCAGAGAACCTACTCACTGAATTAATAGCAGCTATCCATTTCCATTCAAGGATTTTCAGATTGATCTTTGCATGAACATCTCCTTTTACCTTCAGGACACTGTCAGCATTTTTCAGCATGTATTCTTTAAACTTTGAGGGTGAGTGTCTAGGAAGGCGTGTTTTACATCTCCTTTTTACAGTGTGTTACTGCCTCACTTTTATCAGCTCTGGAGAAGCGCTTGTTGCAAAAAGGCTGGTAACGTGTCTGGGTGAACTCCAGCTGCTCTGAAGAACCGTCTCGGGGATCTTCACATTATGAGCAGATCATTGCCTGTTCAGTCATAGTTACTGCCATGTTTTTACAGCTGGTGTATGTGGGAGTCCATACTCTATAAGCCAGGTCTTCAAAAGGTGATAAAGTAGCCATAATTGATGGACTTTCTGAACTGCCCACCATGAGTCTGGCCCATTTCATATTTTATGAGAAAAAATATTATGTGGGAAAAGGATGGAGATTTTTATCTATGACCTTTCCAATCTAACAATGCCTTTTTTGTTTTGTTGTTGCTTATCAGTGACCTTGGCTGAGAAGGAGCAGATGATGATTAGAAGAAAGAAAAGAAAGAAAAGGGTAGATGTTTTACATAAGTCTGTTTGGCCTTTGTGACACAACACACTGGAGAAAAAGCACACTTGAATAGTTTACCTTGAAGACGGAGCATCCTGATTTAGCAAATGTGGGCACTGCAAAGCAGTATGGAACAAAACACCCAGTCATTTCACTGCAGCAGCCACTGTGCTTCATAGGCAGCTCTGCGGAGCAGGTCTCATCCCGTATACCTTCTTTCTTTACCTTCTACCTGCCCAAGAGATGGCACAGATTGCCACAGTGTTAATTCCAGCCAACTCCAGTGGAAAACAGGGGCATATGACAAGAGTGCACATATGTTAATGACTCATGCACCCTGCACTTCTTATTTGTCATTTTATATGTTGTTTGTTATGGTTAATAAATTTTTATTTTGTGAAAACTGTGATGTATTTTTTCTGTTTAAAAAACTGATATGGAACACCCTATTCCTATACCTGCACTTCTTGCCAAATTCAGTAGAATGTGGTTAACTTGAAATCCAGTTTTTTAGCAGTCATAAGTATAGCTTACTCAAAGAGCAGAACAAGCAGATTCAAAGCAGTACTGCCAATAACACATATCAGAGTATGCTTCTGAGGCTTCCAGAAATTGTGTTCAGATTGACTCCTGTAATTGCTCTTTTGTGTTCAGAATCACCAGTCTTTCTACTCTCACTGAAAGCATCTTCATTTTTGTTTTTAGAGGCGTTTTTAATTTACCAAACATACATGAGAGGCCACTGAGCAATTCCTGTATCTTTGATTCCAGATGCCATGTAAATCACTTCAGGAACTAGGAAAGCAAAGATAGAGCAGCTTTTTGAGAATTACATATATTATTGTGGTCTATAATTACAAATATTGTGGTCTAGAAAACTGTCTCTATGTTACTGTATTGCAAAAGGATTCCTAAAAATGTGAGCTCAACATAGATTTCATAATTGCACAGAAGTTAGTGAGCCATTACCACTTCATGCAACTACTGAAAAGTCTCACTTGTGTTTATGTACTTGGAAGTGAAGAGAAGCAGAAATGGGATACCTTCCTTAGTAGTTTTCTTACTTACCTGTACTTTGCAAGAGTCACAGTTCTTACACCTTTATAATAATCATGTTCGCTACAGATTTGTCAGCACTAAGTTGCTAACTACTGGTAGCATCAGGGTTTACAGATTCCCAGAGCCAGTAGTAGTTTCTCAGGGTATAAATGCTTTTGATTTTGAGGCATTTCTATTGCAAGGTTGATATAAACTCAGCAGACAATTACAGGAATTGGAATTACAATTTCCTATATCTAAATTTGCTTCTGCTACTGACCATGCTAGCTTTGCACCATGATTGTTCCAAGGGCTAAATAATCATGAGTCTTACTGTTTTTAACCTGTTGGGGAGTACTTGTACTTCATGGCAAGTTTTATTTTCTGCCTCCATCATCTACTTCTCCGCCTTCTTTCTTTCTTGAAAGATCTGCTGATAAAATTGAAACTGCACCTGCAGGGAAAACAGGTAGCATATGAAAGAGACAGAAGAACTCCACTGATTTGTTCCATATATGTTTCTAATGTTGTTACGGACTGAGTATGGAAAACTGGAAACATGAAAATGGGGAAATGAAGAAAGAACCAGGGGCTCTCAGAAAAAAAGCACGAACAAAACAGAAATCAGGGGAAGCAGAGTCTAAAATCTTAAAATTCCTTAGGCAGAGTTCTGGGATCCAACAGTGCATTGCCAAGTATTTCCCCCTAAAATGTCTGCAAATTGCGTTAACTCTTCTGAATTCCAAAATGCTTTTGTCTAGTTGAGTCGTTTGTGGAGAACACTGTGTTTGGATGTTTGGACCTTCGTAAGTGCCTCTGTAGAGTTCAAGGGGTGTCTGAACGATGCCATTAGTCATAGGATTTATATTCAGGTAGTCCCGTGAGGAGCAGGGAGTTGGACTCAGTGATCCTTATGTGTCACTTCCAACTTGAGATATTCTGTGATTCTGTGATTCAAGACAGCATGAGTCCTAGACAAACTGCATTCCCAAGAGCTGTTGAGTGGCTCAGCTGCTACTGGGAAAGGTTTCTGCTGTAGGCTGGACTTTAAAATAATTGGCTAGAGGAGAAATAGAGGCCTTTTCTTACTCATCTGTGGTGTTTTGATGTAAGGATGCAAGTAAGTCAGGAGATTGCACCTGTCCCTCGTTTTGGCCAGCTGAGGAATGAAGAGAAAAAAACCTGAGGACTGGAAAATGAGAAAGCAAAATCAGTAGCTTTCCTGTCAAATTTGTTGTTGATACATTTTATTACTTCTCATATATGAGAATTACAGATTTCAGATCATAGCTTAACGTTTTTAAAGAAGAAATCTTGACCTCACTGTTAACTGTAACCCTAAAATGACTAAAAATGTCTCAGCTAGTCTTCACGCGTACACTTAACTGTTATTTTTCTGCTGAAACATCAAAATGTTAGAGCCATGGTAACAGCAAAAAGAATTTGCCAGACAGCTATATTAGTACAAGGAGACAATACATTTGCATGGCTACGTTTACAGAGCCAGTGGCCTAATCCTGTTCCACTGAAGTCACTGAGAATTTCTTCAGGGGAAGAATACATTTTGTATTAGTTTTTCAGCTGTTAACTTACTTTTCCAGTACAGCTTTCAAAGCAATTCAATTTAGAATATAGTTATTAACCCGTGCTTTATCAATTGGATTCTTGATTGCTTTATCATTTTGCCCAAAGGTCTGAATACCAAATTTGAGTTTGGCGTGTCGTTGCTGTAAGTAGTTTCTTGATCAACTATTACTATTACCTTGGTGGTGGTGAGTTTAAAAACAATCTTCCCCAAGAGATATCACTGCAGTGACATAAGCCAAGAAGTACTTTACTGTCCTCTCCAGAGGCAGGTTGCTGCGCCTGTTTACAGGTAACCTGAAACACTAATAATCAAAACAGTATCAAATTGAAAGGCATAGGATATCTGTATTAATGAACTTTTCTCTTTACTAAGCAGTATATGACTGCTTAGTCTAAGTCATATACTTAGTATATTCATAATCGTTTGGGGTAAGATCCTGACTGGTTCTGGAAAATAATCTTTTAAATATATTCAGCTGTTGCTTCTTTTCCTTCATCTTCCTTGAAGCTTTTTTGCCTGCCTTGAACTGCGCACAGAGATTTTACTCACATAATTAAAAAAATCTGCATGCAAATGAAGAGCATACAACTACTTTGAGTACATAAACTCTTGTATGCACCGTACAAGACAATAGATAAGTTTGAATACATTGCTGCAAATCTTGAGAACCAACTACATTATATACTAATAATTGCAGATGTCTGCCAGGAACATTGGGAGGAATCTTATGCTTTAGAAAACAAAGCATGCTTTAGAAAACAAGATGTCTGTTTACAGACAGAACATAGCAGAATAAAATCCTGACTCTTGCATGACATACTCACCTGGGTGCTCATATTGAACTTCATAGATCTATTCGCCTGCTGCTCATAGTTTAAACTTAAATGTTTACAGAAATAGGGCCTAAGCATTTGAGCCAGAGATCAAGTTCACACTTAAATGAAGTTTTGAGACAAAATAAACTGCATATTCACTAAAACTGGAGAACTTTTTGAGTTCTTGTTACAAAAAACTCTAAGTAGGACAATAGTGGAAAAACAAAAAATCACATATCTCCTTCCAGAATGAAATAGTTTGATTTTCTATTAGAAATGGCTTTTTTTAGTACTTCCTTAATTTATGTAACAAAGTAAACTACAATTAAATCAAAAATATTTTTGATTAAATCAAATGATTCAGTTGAACTCATATGCCTTTGCTACTGTTTGATTTGCCAAACATCTCATTTTAAATTAACAAGAATGAGTAAGTTAGCCTCGTATTTCAAAATTTTTCTGGAGCTGAAATTGGAAAGATTGATGTGGTACCGTCTCCTACAAGTTTACTCAGTTCAGTGGCACTGAGATCCACACATCCTTAAATTCTGCCTAAGTGGCTTTTTTTTTTCCAAGCGCTCAGCAGGCACTGCTTGAAAGCCTCCTGTCTCTGCTTAGGAGACATGAGAGGAAGGGATTTCTCTCAATATTAGGCATCTGCATTTGAGCCTGCCTGGTGAAAAAATTGTTTTCATAACCGTAATCACTTGAGGTTCATTCACAGTTGTAGAGATTCTTGATTTGTCACTGGATGGCAGAGATACAGAAAACAGATTTGGATATGCCTCATTGGTTGTGTAACATTGTGCAACTTCTTTTGTCTTGTGAAATGCTTTTGCGAATTATAGATAGCTTTGCTCAGAAATTATCTGCAGACTGCTTTGCAGTACACTGTTATCCTGATCCTTTTGCCCTTTTTGCCCTTTTTTAGATCTTAGTAACAGTCATTGCATCCTTTCTAATACAAAGGACATTTTGCAGATTGGCAATGTGAATGAGACCAGATCTGCCAGTGTGACCACTAGCATCTCTAACCCAGGCTACTCACTAATTGTAGAGGCTTTTTTTTTTTTTTTTTAAACTGTTACTATGGGCCAGCAAGGAAAAGAAAGTGAGGATGGAAAATAAGAACAGGCTCCCCTTGATGGTGGTAAATAGTATGATGTTGTTTTTTAGATCTGTGATAGATGCTTCTGCTTGAAGATACTTTGGTTTGATGGTACCACCTGAGAAGTAATCTGAAAAAGAATAGTTGTTAGATGAGTCTGTACTAGCCTCTGCCTGGTGAACTGGGTGGAGAGGTGCGAGTCCGTTCGTGTTCCATACAATGAGTTTTCTCTCTTTTCGATCATCTACTTCCTTGTCAATCAGCCAGTAAGAGTATGTCTCCATGAAAGTGCTCAACTATGGGTGCAAATATACCTAAGCTGGCGTTAGTCAGTCACTTTGTGCAGGAATAGCTATAGAAGGTGCAAGGTGGTTGAGAAGATCCTCAGTTTTTGGTTTTTTTTTTTTTTCTTTTTTCTTTTCTTAAAAAACTGGTAAGAGTCTGAAGCATGAAATGTTACGAGGGTGACAGACTTACCAAGATAAGCAGTTCGGTTGGTTGAATAAAGTATAATTCGTGTTTCCCTCCTGTTGTGTGTTTTGCAAGTAGGCTTTTTTGAGAGCAAGTTGATTATTAAGCGTGTTATGATGAAGTGACATAAAACATTTGTACCTAATATACCTTAATGAAATGTTAAAACTGTGTACGCTCATCTAAGAATTAAAGTGTGGAAATAACAGTGTTCTATTTGATGACAAAAATAAAACAATATTTGTGACAGCTAGTTGTTGTAGTTAACAGCTCATCCAAGAGCTTATTTTGATCTAGAAACCATATTGTATATAGTATACAGGATCGTAGAAAAATTGGATTGGAAAGGATATCTGGAGGTTCAGTCCAATCCTCTTATCAAAGGAGTTGAAACCAGGATAGAGCCATAATAAATTCCAGAATTCAGCCTACACAATAGCATGCCAGTATTGTGGAAGCACTTGAAAGGCCGTGAGAAAAAAAGAAGTGTATTTAAATCAGGTTCTCCAACTCTATTTAAATGCGATGGTAGAGTGTGCTGCTGCAGCTATACTGACTTCAACCAATATTGCCATGTGCAGGTAATTTTATTTCTGGCATCTCCACATGTCATTGGGAATAGAAACATCCCTAGAGCCAAGAGCTGACTCTTCTGTTGGATCAGGTGGTGAAAGGGAATCCACAACATCTGCAGAGGTCAGAAGGGTGGGAGGAGAATGCAAGCTGAAGGCCAGTGTCACTGAAAAATGTCTTCAAAAAAACTCTGCCTACTTTCTGTGTTCTGAAAAATCATTTGGGAAAGGAAGTTCTATTTTTAATCATAGGAACACATTTCTGTTGCAAGTTAGAAAAGATACAGTAGGAATCAGTTCAACACCAATGGGGAGGTACCATGGTTGGCCTAGTAGGTCCTTCCCATTTCAAGTTCTTTTATAGAATCACAGAAATTAAAGTGAAAAGTGTGAAAAAAGACATGTCCAGAGGAGCGGGATGAAACAGGGAGCTGTGCACTTCAGTAAATACAACTTGGAAACAAAACTGGGTTAGGACAGTTCAGATTGTTTGGTTGTTTAGTAAATCTTTGTTTCCTACTAAGGAATACATTGGTTTTAATATGAGTAGTGACACTGTGGGATAATGAAAGCAAGTAATTTTTGTGTTTCCATAACGAAACATCATGCTGCTCTGTCTCCTGCTTGCCTTTATGCTAGTCAGTGTTGACCCTTAGCATTCTTGGATTCGTGGATCAGAGATGACATTGAGCTGCCTGATGCAAAAATAAAATGGAAAAAAAAGATTCTGTTTCCCCTGGTGTGCATAGGACATAAATAGGTTCATTTCACTTTAGAGAGACAAAAATGCCCACCATGGACACAGCTAGGACATTAAGGATCAAACTCTTCTCTTTGTAGCACTAGTGTAAATTCAGCGTGGCTCTTTTGAAAGTATCCAGCAATTGCTGCAAGAAGAACTTGAATAACTTGGAAAAGACTGCAGGCCTGGCAGAGCCAGGTGTGAACACCGACTAGAGCTACAAATTTTAATTACAAACAAGAAAATGTAATTCATAGTTTACATTCAAAATCAAAATTTGGGAGGCCCTTTTAAAGATACAGAGCTGCTTTCACAAAAAGCTCTACTTTTTTTTTATAGCAGGCCTTCAGGCACATTTCTGACTTCAAAATACTCTTAGGTTTGACGTGATTTAGCAGTTTATAGTATCTTCACTCACCTTTAAGGTTTTGGTATTTTTTCACATGGTATCACACATGCAGTGACATCTGTTTTGCATTCATAGTCAAAATGAGATTGTTCTCAGCTGTGTCAAGAAAAGATAAAGGCAGAGTCAGAGGGGACAGTGAGATGTGGAATCACGTGAAACTGGGTTTTAAGGCTCTATGACTGACAAAGCAGGTGTGCTTTTTCTACAGGGACCATCTTTTTCTTGTGTGTTTTTACAGCACTTAGCACAAGGTGTTCAGTTTTATGACTTGCGCTACTAGCAGGAATAACATATGCACGTTAGACATCCTGTAGAGACAAGACCGCTATTTTGCTGTGAATCAAGGTCAGATGTGGGTGAAGAACGTGGTGCAGATTTATCTGGCTAACTGGGAAATACAACTTAAACGTTGTTTCTCACTGTGGATTTCAGAGTGAAACAATTACGGGGCAGTGTTTTAAAAAAGCGAACAACATAATTACTCTTTGTTTTCTCCACATCAGTAACTACAAAGCCAAAACCAGGCAGAAGTTAGTTTGTTTATAGTTATAGATGTTGTATAGCCATCTTGTATATTGATGTCATGCCGCTGAACTCTCCGTCATCAGTATGTCCAAGAGAAGAATCGGGCCCACTGTTGGTAAGATAAGATACGCTACTATAATTGTACTTGAGGCACAGTTCCCATTTGCCTCAAATGCAGGTATAGAAGTGATCCTGTGCAGGGGATTGCTGAAGATAAGCTGTTCCAAACCAGGACATCTTTTTGATGTAGTGTACTGTGTGCTGAGGACTCAGTGTACTTTCATCATTCCAGACAATTTCAGTGGTAATCATCTTTGATTTTTGTAATGTATGGATGTGCATCTCTGTGGCAAGCTGAAAATTCAGCAGAAGTGTTAGTTAATTATAAAATTTCTGAATATATGATTTTGCTAAAAATATGCTTGAAATGAAAGTGTAGGAATATGTCAGTCACTGCAGTTCCGAGCTACAGTTGTTATTCATTCTTGGCATGAGTGACCTGTTTGTTTCTTGTACCCAAAGAAAAACTATGTGGTTACTCAGTTTTATAGATAGATGGTAGGAAAAGAAAAAGATTTTCTCTTAAAAAGAAAAAATACTTCTGGTAACAAGGTAATACAATCTGATACATTTGATCTTGCTTTGGGACAAAGGGATGGTCTAGGTGACCTTTGGAGGTCCTGTTTCCTGCGACTGCAGAACTGCAAAAGAAAACCAGAGAAATATAAAAAGAAAAAGCAATGCAAGGAAGTGAAACGAAAGGATTTGGCTGCTGAACAGGGCTGATCCTGCCTTTCAATAAACGTGGAGCAGGTGGAGACTAGCTGGGTGCTGCAGATATTGGTAATGATCTGGTCACAGGAGCGTGGAACTTTGTGCTGGTTAATTTATCAAGGTGCAAACGGAAAAAAGTCTAAGCTCTGATTATAATCTTTGGCTTGGGTCACTCTCTTAGGAAAGTGAACACTTTTGAGAACTAAGGGGTCTCAAATTTAAGGGTAAATAATGCCCCGAGACTACAAGTCAAATTCTAGTAAAAATATATGCAAACTTGTACACATCTGGCAGAATAACTTGCATCGTGGTACCTGTGATGGTCTAGGACTATCATAATGGACAATTTTAGAGAGAAGGACAACTATCTTTCATTATTTGTTTACTCTAGCGAATATATTTGGAAAATAGACAAATCTTTGAAAACTGAAGCTCCTCTTTGATTCCGAATTGGAAGGTTCTCTTCTCTCTCACAAGTTAAAGGAAGCAGCTGTGGTATGAAAGCATGAGAATTGTAAGCATGGTGCAATGGTCCCCCAGAGTCAATCTCCACATAAATACTAGAGCTACTTGCAGTCATTGGGATCTGTTGGCTGTTTAATGTTTGTATTTTGGTAGTGCCTGGGGTATCAACCAATTTAGGACTTATGGGGAGGTTCGTCAAATAGGGTAAGCAAATAACCTCTTTCCTAGTTTGCACTCCAGGGATGTGGGCTGAAACTGTGAGTCTATGGGGACTGATCTTTAAGCAGGCTGCTGCTTTCAATTGCAGCAAAGGATGGGGATTTTCTTACCCCCAATATTTGTGATGGGAATTTAGAGATCCACAAGTGAAACAAACCTCAGCGCCTATACACATTTGCAGTAGTGGCATAGCTCTTTGCCTCCTAGCCTGTTTTGATTACTGGCTGGGCCTCCACTGTACGTGTCCAAAGAGATTGGCAAATTCTACGCACAATAGTCAGTATTTAAAGATTGATCCTTTATTCTTTAGACAAATAGAGCAGGCAAATAATTTGAGCTGGTGAGGAGAGACAGAACACAACATGGTAGTTGACCCTGTTGAATATGTGAAAGAAAGAAGGGTTTCTGCAACAGGCAGGAAGAGCTTCAGGACAAGTGAAGCAATTGCTGCATGACATAGTGGATCCTGTGGTCAAACTTTGACAGCAGATACACGTGCCTGTTTACATTGGGGAGTTAGCATAGTGGTCTGTTAGTGATGAGAACTTTCCTGCACAGGGTTGTTGTGCTGACTACAAGCAATTCTACGTCAAAATTGTGCCAAAACTGAGTTGCCTCAGACAATCAAACTGCTGTCATGCTGCATATGTAAATACTGCATAACTCTTCTTCCCTGTGCAATTTTTTGCATTTTGATCGGTTTCAGGAGGCTGATTGTCATTTTAAGACTGCAGCTGTTGCTGGGTAACAATGCAGGAAAAGGAAATCCTTGCATTTTTATCCCAATCAGAGTACAGGTATTTGCATATTCATATTTAAATATTTCAGATGATTGCATCAGAAATAGAGAAATCCATGTATCTTATTGGCTTATAAACCTCCTCCAATGACTGGTTCCTTTACTCAGACATCCAAAGCTGTGCCACTCAGAAAGCCCACCTATGCTTCTGGTGCTCTTCAACTGCTTCTGGCTTTAGCAATGTGGCAGGCATGGCCTGGGCAGGTAAACTCTAGGTGAAACTCGGGAAGTCACGGGCAGTTTTGCTATTGACTTTAATTCTACCAGGATTTCACCACCGGAGTCCACGTCTTTTAAAGGTTTTACTGACCAATTTATGATGATTACTCTAAAAAGAATATGCCCACCAGTTCACGTTAGGATCTCTAGGCAAGTTGTTCAGCTTCTGCAGCGTTGGTATCAGATCCAAAGAATGTTGAAGACAGTGGAAGGACTCCCATTGCCATCTGTGAATTTCACTAAATAAAGTATAGAGGCCCCAATAAATCTTAGGCATTAGAATTTTATTTACTTAATGGACCAAGGTGCTCACAGAGCTAAATTAATTTTCTAACACTTTAATTAATGCTTTGAGATCTTTTATAAAATTTGGCAATATGAATCACAGAGGGCTCAATAACATACAGTACAGAAAAGTTTGTTTGATACACTAAACAAGCTTGTGGACTTTGTTAGACGTTTTTTCTTGCATATGCTCTTTTCCTTTCACGTATGCATGCACTCACATCCTCCCTTCCCTGTATTCTCCTGTTCCATTCTTCTTCTGATGGCATTGCATTTTTCCATTTTACAGAGTGGCTTAAAGGTGACTGTAATCCCATTTTTTGTTCTTTGGGCCTGATCCAGGGGCCATTGGCTATTGAGAAGACCTCCAAGACCTATAGATCAGGTCTTTCACACAGATATGTTGGAAATATGTTATTATTTTCCATGTATCTATTTTCCTTCCTCAGAATTACCATTTGCAAGTATCAATTGTGTTTCTGTTATGCAATGATGCTTGTTTAAAAACTGAAAATAACTGAATAAAAGACCCCATGAAGCTATAAAACCCAGGTCCTTTCTGCCCTGTATAATGCAATAGCTGTTACTGAGCTGACATAAGGATAACTGAGGGCAAACTCTGGCCCTTCGAGCTTGTGCGATTACCTTCCCATCAGCACTTTCTGCAGCGTGGGAGACAGACTGATCAGCAGAATCAGGGCTTCGTCTTCTGAGCAGCACATTGTCCTTGAACCTCCTGGGGCTGGAGAAGATTCCAGGACAGCAGTCAGGTCGTACCGCAGCTGAGAGTGATGATCACTCTGCCCCAGCCCACGCAAGGAGAGTTTTGGCATCTGCTTCCGATGAAGCCCTTCACCTTCTCCCCTGCTATGAGCAGAGGTGTTGCTGTGACAGATGCCTGTGGTCAAGGGGCACTGAAAATGAGTGAGAAAGGGCTCCAGAAGAGAAAGCAGCTTTAAACAGTGAATGATTTGTTTGGCTCCCGTGAAAAAACAATTTAAAAAAAAAGCCCACACCAGGAAGTCCAGTGCTTTGCTTTAGCACAACAATAAGGATAACAACTGTAATTGGAACAAATGTCTGTGCTTTTTTTGTTAATTAATCGTTAATTGCAGTGAACATTTTATAGGTCACAATTTCCTTGAAGTTAAATTCTTCTATTACAAGAAGCAGGTATATTCAAGTCATATAGCCTATCAGTTTGCTGTATTGATATTCACCATTAGTCAGTATTTTAAGAGGAAATGCACTTTAGTGGATGTCTCTTGGAAATGATTAGTGTTGGCTAGAACTAAGTATAGTGCAGGTGGGAGTGTGCAATCTCTCAACCAGTACTGCTCATGCACTGTAGTGCTGGCAAGGCAGTTCCCCTACTCTGCCACTGTTGAATAGCAGCTGTAATTTTGCTGCAAACTGAGTAATGCTTCTGTGACACAGATAAAGCCAAGGACTAGAAGTAAGATCTCTACATTCATTTATGTCTTTTATCCTAAACTGGACAGGGACCAAATGCTTAGAGGTGAAAGTCCAATCCATTAAACGCTGCACCACATAGATTTCAGAGCCTGGAAGAACATGCTCTTGCACCTCAATATAAGGTTTTCTGTCTTCAGATATGCTGAACTAAAGCTTGATTTTTAAAAAAAGTGAAGAGGAAGGTAACAGTCAGTTCTGGTAGCAAAGGATGCCTCTGAATGCAAAGTAATTTTATATCTGAAAGCACTGTTACTAGTAGGACTACTTTGGGAACTACAAATTCTAAATCTTTGCACAGACCTGTATTCTCACAGAAATCTTCCCATAAGTAAGAGGGAGGGCGGTAAGGATATAGTCCAGAGCAGACTTCTTGAATGTAGCTTTCTAGCATGTCTCTGAGGATTCTGGTTCTTGTGTGTTTTCCGCCAAGGGCCCAGCAAAGGCTGTTAGACTTGGCTGGAGGCCACAATAGGCTCAGTGAATATTTTATTCAGTGTAATCCTCTACTGGGTCAGTCTTGTAGTGAGAGGCTGATGGCCCCAGTTGTCTTGCAAAGTCTCTTCTTGTCTCATTGGCTCCCTTCTTTCCCTGAGTGTAAAAACTGTGTTTTTGTACTGTCTGATGGTGACAGAATTCCCTTAATTATCTCCAAGACCGTCATTCAGCCAAAGAGATTAATTCTTCATTTGTGTGGGATGGTGAAATCTATGCCTTGTTCATCATTATCCCCCAGTGAGCCCCATCTGACACAGTAAGTCTGAAAACAAATGCCCCCGTTTTCAAGAGGAAGAGGAAGGGTTATGGCTGATTATCCAAAGGATATGCTATCTCCGAACTTTGTTTCCAGGAATGCGCAATTCAAAGTGCAGAACTTCACCTGCATTCTTTACACCGATATAGAAATTACCCACAAGTCTTCAACCATTTGCTATAGTTCAGAGATTTTAAGGCAAAAAGGGGACTGTGAGGTCCTAGGACTGGAGACTATGTAGATTTTAAACCCATAATCTTTCAAGAGCTTGTAATGGTTAATAATCAAAGACTTTCTCAAACATCCTCTATGATCTGTGACCTGTATCTGAGACCTACATTGAAGATAGGGGATTCTAGATATAGGACTGATAAAATTATCTTTTCATATCTTTCTGTAGACTAAAGAAAAAAAACATTGTGTTTTCATGGCGATTTAATTTAGAGGACAGTTTCTGGACATGGCAAAGTTTTTAAGAGCATTTGAAAAATATTAGCAGATACTTTATATTAGATACCCTATAGCCAAAATGGTGCACCTCACTCTTGGATCTCATTTAAGATACACTGATATGAAATTAGTGATTTCCTAAGTATTTCTGGTCAAGGCCTCGTTACGTTTCTTTATTACAGACTAAATACAACACCAGGAATGATACTCAAACTATTGAAGGGAAGAGGAGGTGAGATACATGCTTGATCTGGTATATTTTAATGTTTATACTAGCTTCTTACATGGCTGTAAATAACCATGGTTGTAAGTAACCATTTTCTTGATAAAAAGTTCAGAGCAGTTTAGTAGTTAATGCGGAGAAGATGTTACTACTGCAGAAAGAACAGAATCACCAGGTGTCACAGTGACTGTAAAGCAAAATGCACTTGAATCTAATCAAATGCAGGTAAACCCAACTACATAGAAAGACTATTCCTACAGGACTGGAAACTGCCTAGGAGAGGAGCAGCTGAGAAAAGTCTTTAGATAATAATTTCAGAATATGTTCTTTGGCTTGTGCGTATAAACATATATGCTGTGGCTTGTGTGAAATGCGAAAAGTAATGGACTAGTGTGTAGAATAGGGAACCTAGATTTTTTTTGTTCATGTTCTTCTTGGATCAGACTTGGATGTCAGCATTACATCTCATGTGGTCAAGTTATTGTAACTCTGCAGTATCACGCTTCATTTAGTGCAATTAGGTAGCCCTTTGTATGTTATTGTTGTTTACTGTTGTGTTTTTTTTTAAATTGATCGAGACAAATGTTTTCTGAAATGTCCCTGAGGTATCCGTGATTTGGCACAGTTGAAGACAAGATGCTGAACAGAACAGAGCAGTGTTCTAAAGCAAAAGAGTGTTGTTTCTTTCTGAGAGGCCAGGCCATTGTATCTGACTCACAGTCTCAAGGTCGAACTGATTGACAAGTAAGTGATCAGACAGGAATTTTCCCAGTGTCATTAATAGTCTTCTGTGGTGGAGGTTTGGAGGATTTCTCTGGAGTATGGGGCTTGTTTCAGCTGCTGAATCATCTTGGTGTTTTGTGGCTGAACAGCTTCTGGCCATTTCTGTAGGCATTGCTTCTCTGTGGCAAAGGTATACCCTTTGTGTTTTCCTGTGGCTCAAAGTAGTTTATTTAGGAGGTTGAAATACCATCATCTATCTGATATCATCATCTACCTGATATCATTGAGGGCACAACGATAAGCCTGACCTTAGACTACATGATATAACAGTTATTTTGGTTTATAATGTTGTTGAACCTTTTGGCAGCTCACATGCTAATAATGTGCAATTCCTTGCTTGGCCCAGTGTTTTTGTTTTGGTTCATCGGGAGTACTGGAAAGACCTTTTAATTAGCTTTAGTTCTTTTTCACAAAAACATTGAACTTCACATTCATACATACAAACATGTAGTCAATAAAAGCAGAAATGCCTTTGTAGATGTCGAAGAAGGTACCTCTGATGAACAGAAAATTTATGTTTGCTTGATTATTTCGTAATGTTGTTATAAATAAGATTGTCATAAAAAGAAGAGTTTATGTTAAGCTTACTAAAGATAAGCAGTATTGGTAGAAAACAAGAATCTGCAGTGAATGTAAATGTTTACATGCATTTTGGTGTCTGGCAGCAGGTCACTGGGGTGGTCACATAGTAGGAGACTCAGGGACTACCGAGTTCTAAGGGAACTGGAAGGGAGGAACGTTCCTGGGCCGTGTGTAGGGTGCACCCAGGGAAGGTATTCGGCCTCTTGGGTGCGGATGACAGGGCAGACAGTGGCCTCTAGAGGACGTTTTTGGGTACAAAAGATCGTTCTCCCTGGTCCTGAGAGGCCAGAGAGCCAATACACCTGTGCTCTGTCATACCTTCTCGTATGTGACCTGATTAGATTTGGCAAAGCCGTTGAGGAGGAGGAGTGAGTTTAGAGACTGGCAGACAGGCAGTAGAGGACATGACTGCAAGTGAGCAGTAATCATTTGGAGGAGCACTGATTCGTGATTTACTTGGCAGACTGCAAAGGGAATAGTAACTGACCGTAAGATTGGGGTTCAGGCAGTGTAAAGCAGCAGTGAGTTAACCTACACTATGTCAAATAACACATATGCCATTAGATTAAATTAATTTTCAAGACACACACTCAAAGTTTAACCTCTGGTAGCTGATGCCTTCACAAGCATCCACTCACATAACGTATCTACTGTGTACAGAAATTGGATTTGTCAAGTAATTAAAAGAAGGAAAAAAAATCTTTAAATATTGTTTGAAAGGTAACCTCATTTGCATTCAGTGTGATTTTCTTTATTATTTGGGATTGAGTCTTTAAAACGTATTTATTACTGCTTTTCTGTTTACCTTTATTTGACATTTGAGAGGCTTAAAGATGTAGTGCCAAAGGAAGAAAAAAAACATCTAATGTCCTGGTATAGCATTTTAGCGTGTTCTTAACCTGAAAAATATTAATAGTCGCATTGAACAGAGAGAGGGTATTAATGATCTGCAAGATGAGTATTTCAGTCTTTGAAAGATTTAAGACTCTCTGTCTTTACCTTAATAGACTTAGACTGGCTGTCCACTAAATTCTGTCGTGTGCTCTAAGTAAGAAATCTGAAAAAAAGTAAAAGAAATATTTTGTCAGATTTTTTTTTTATAGTCACAGTAGTTTTATGGGCTCCTTGTAATGTAGTGATTACAAAATTTTCTAACAGAAGTGTAATTTTCAAGCTGTTGGTACCCATTTAATATGCAAAATGTTTATCCCTCTCTTAAGAAACTGAGCAGCTAAGATTTAGTAGGTGATTTCTTTTCTCCTCCAGCCCTGTGCTATTAATCTGGAGCAATGCTGTTTGCTCCTGTTTCACCAGGGGCTGTTCGATGCATTCCGAGGTGGTCCAGAGGGCTTGTTTACAAGTTGCACAGGCACTTTGCTCTACGCGTTTGTGCCCGAACGTTTCTGTAACAATGAAGCTGACTGGCTGCGGAAAAAGAGCAAGGTTGGAACCGATGCAGCTAAATTGCACGTAAAGGTCGCTTGAAAGCACTTAGTATTCATACGCTGAGAATTAGTGGAGCCCTGTGTTCTGGCTCTAGTGTTTGCAGCGATTCCAGTCCCAGCGGGGCGAACCGCCTGCGTGATCTGTCTCTGCTGACTTCTCTCCCCTGCTGCTCCCCTGTTTTGACATTGTCTGGCTCTCATGCACTGTTGCTGTTTCCCCCTTTTCAAAATGTAATTGTATCAGAACCATATCAATACTAGAAAGAAGCAGAAAAAAAGCCGCATGGTTATATATAACGTGGGTGTCGGAATGAATCCATATGAAGTTTGAACAGTACGCCTGACTGTTGGTCAGTTATGTTGCTTACTCCATGGGGCAGATGCCTCCAAGTGGGACTAACGTCCTGATTTTCCAGCATAACTCGACTTCTCTTACCAAAATGTAAAGGATGCCAGAGTGTCAATTTTCGAAGCGTTCCCTTTCTCACCTTTCATTTAGCCTGTGTGCACATCCATGCACATATGCCTCCTCACATGTGATCTAATTATATTCAACGTAAACCCTATTACTATGGCTCTTATGCATCTGGCAGTCTTTAATGTGTTTATCTTCATGACAATCCTTCCAGACAGGCATGTATTTTTATCCTACATTATGGAGAGGAACCTATGGGCCTTTTTCTGAAGCCACGCAGGAAGACTGTGGCAGAGTTGGCATAGGTGTTGACATGGCACTCACTTGTCTATCATTCTTAACTTTTAGCAGCAGTATTGTAATCTGGCAGGAGATTTGGGTACCTTTAGTTTCTGTGCTTTTAAAATTCAAATCACTGTATCTGTCTGCAGAGGAAGCAGCCATTTTACTGGCACTTGTTACTTAATATCACACACTCAATGAGATTTCTGTGAGCTTTTATTATATGTTTAACAGTTTTGTGATTTCATTCCAAACTATCTGAAAGAAAAAAAGAACTAAAATTAGTGTTAGTGGAAGAATAAGTTTTTCAGACAGAGATGTGACCATGGCTTTGAGAAAACGTGTCATGATAAAGGAAGGGATGACATTGGGTAAACCAGGAAAGAAGGTAGGAGTGCAAGGGAGATTTAAACAGGATAAATAAGATAATGAGGACAGCTGGGATATCTATGCATAGCAAACAATTTGCTTGGCAAATTTGTCCTTGTTCCCTCTTCGTGAGTTGTGTATGAACAGATTTTCCTCAATTTTTTAGCTATTCAGAACTATTCGACAAATGTAGCTTGTGAACAGATTTAACATATGCATTGCTGGTGGACTTTCTTTGTACCGTGTTCTCATTACTATTGTCAGATGGCTGGTGGCCATACCCATATAGTATCGGTTCTGTTCCTTCTCTGGCCAGGCCACTGAGCTGCTGCTGTGTGACCTAAGTGACCGCTCTCAGCTGCTTGCTCCTTGCAGTGTACATTTCAAGAGCAATCCGGGGATAAAATTGTTGTTAAGAATCTGATAGGTTTTAGGAATACTGAACACTGTTGGTAGGGTCAAGGTCAGTTTACATGGCAGAAAAAAAAGGGCTATTTTCCACACAGAGTATATTTGCAGTGAATAACTTAGCTGACTGTAGACACTGTAAATCCACTTTGGCAGATGGTTAAGTCTATGCCGTGACCCCCTTTTCCACCCCAGGGATTGTTTCCTGAGTGTGGCCTCATCTGAGTTGATGTTTTAATGTGAAAATATTTATTAGGATGTTACAAAGCTGTCTAGATGAAGTTGCAAAATTCAGTAAGTAAGAAATGTAATAATTACCAGAAACTTAACATAAACCTCACTTTTTTTAATTTCTCCTACCCCTCTCAACCTGCATAACAATGCGTACTAAAGTAGTAAGCATTGTTTACTTGTTTACTAGTAGTTTTTATAGGGAACTTATTAGTTTTATGTGATTATCCATCTGATCTATGGTTAAAAGACTAACAAACAAGTGTGTGAACTAACAAGTTCAACACGTGTCTAATTCCAATAAAATAACATTAAGCAGGAGTAAATTTTTTTCAGAAGCGTAGAACACTTTACATGTCACAGCAAACGTTGTTTTTATTATTTAAGAAAGGCAAATAGAGTGTTAGAAGCTCCACTGGAGTACTACTAGTCTCTGTGATTCTAACATGTCTTTTTTGCTTACAGAATGTATTCTGTTAAGAAGGTCAGAATACAATGTTTAATCTTTTTTGCCCTGAGCTCACAGATGCTACTGTAGGAGTATTGCAGAGGCTGACGTAGTTTTTAGCTGTTATGTTGGTGTAACTTTGTTTCGGTATAAAAGACACAGTGAGGAAGAGCTGTTAAAATACAACGAGTGAGAAGGAGAAAAATTGAATACCGTATAGATTTCATTAGTTTTATTGTTATTGAGGTCTTTTGTATCAAAAAAGGAACAATGCTTTTAAGTAAAAACCATAATGTTACTCAGCTGGGTTTTATTTTGATGGTGGTAGAGACTCACGTTTGTCTCGGGCAATTATGCTGAGTGTTATGGTCTTTACTGGGAGGTAAATATGACTTAGGTCTTTCTCAACTGAAGGAGAGGCTGCATAATGGAGTCAATGTCAAGAATGTCTCAGTGAAGCCTGTAAAAGAGACAGTCAACATCTTTAGCAATGTGTATTGGGTGTAGGTGGCAAGGTGTTGGTGGGGGGGCTTCATGGGTGGCCTCTATGGAAGGTGTTCAGGGTCTGTTGTGCCAGACCACAGCAAGTTCCTGCTGGCTCCATAATGGACGTGCTGTGGGTCACAGCTGAGCCCATCAGCCCAGATGGTGGCACCTCTGTGATACCGTAAGAAAGGGCAAAAGTGCTGCATAGGCAGAAAGGAGTTAGAGAAAAAAAGTGTGAGAAACAACCTTGTTGTCGTGGGTTTAGGCCGATTCGGCAACTAAACTCCACGTGGTCGGTCTCTCACTCCAGTAAAATGGAGAGGAGAAAAATATAATAAAAGGACTGAGAGTTGAGACAAGAACAGAGGAGCACCCACCAACCACGATCCTGGGCAAAAGAGACTCAGTTTCCTTAAAGCAAAACAGTTTATTAACAGCTACCTAAAAATACAAAAGCAAACAAAAATGGTTATTTGGGAGGCTAACAAGAAAACAAGGCCAGATCTTAAAAACAACACCACTCCCTCCCTTTGCCTTTTCTTCCCGGCTCTACCTCCTGCCCCCAGCGGTGCAGGGGCAGGGAATGGGGAGTGCAGGTCAGTTCATTCCATGTTGTTACTGCCGCTTCTTTTAAAGGAGAAGGAGTCCTTACACCATTGTCCCTTGCTCCAATGGATCCCCTACTCATGAGGAAAATCCACAAACTTCTCCAGCGTGAGTCCTACCCTCAGGATGCAATCTTTACCCCATCGGATTGCTCCAGGTGAGGGCTTTACCACAGTCTCGGATTCTTAGGGAGTTGTTGCCACTCGCTCTGACATGAGTCGTCATATCGACCTTAAATGCGTCTTCGTACAGACTTTAAATGCGTAAATGCGCCTCGACCTGTGCCCATGATTCACAATAGTCTCAGGCTCAGGCATCTCCTTTAAACAAAACACTTCCCCATCGACAGGGGTTGTCCAATAGACTCTAGATGGCATACCATACTCAGGCTCTGGCATCTCTTCTCGACATGGTTTTCCCACGGGCTGCGAGTGGGTCTCTGCTTGCTACACTGAGGACCGCCTTTAGCTGCAAGGGGGAGAGCTTGCCATCTCACCACTGGTCTGCAAGGGGGACTCAGCTGCGGCACACGTTGTCCCGTTCCATCTTCACTGACCTGGTGTCAGTGTGGCTGTTTCTCTCACATCTCAGTCCTTTCTGGGTGAACTTGGCCCGGTGGGCACCCTGGGAGCGAGGCTCTCCCCGAGTTCCCCAAGCAGCTGCGCCGCTGCCATCCTCAGCGGGTGGTGCCGGCCTGGCCCGGGCCACCGCCCAGCCGGGCGCCAGGGAGCGGGGGCAGCACCCCCCTCCCTTCTCCTCGCTCCTGGGCAAAGGCACACCTTTCCAGTTCCTTTGTCCCGACGTAAATAGGGCAATTCACAGAGGCACCGATTGGCTCAAGCCCTGAGGTGGATGGGAGTCTGGTGTGATGGGCAGCTTCTGCCACCCGGACCTCCTCCGCTACATCAAACCATGACACTTGTGAACATCAAGGGCAGAGGAGGAGGAGAAGGAGGAAGTGCTTCCAGGGCAGATATTCCTCTGCAGCCCATAGAGGAAATGACAGTAGAGCAGGTACTTCACTGCGGCCCGTGGAGAGGACCACGCTGGAGCAGGTATCCACCCTGCAGCCCATGGAGGACTCCACGCCAGAGCAGATGGATATCTCCTGAAAGTTTTGTGGTCTGTGGAGAGTCCACGCAGGAGAAGGTTTATCCAGAAGGACTGCAGCCCATGGAAGGACCCATGCTGGGGCAGGGCAGAAGTGTAAGGAGGAAGGAGTGGCAGAGAGGAGCTGTCATGGGCTGACGCCAACCCACCATTCCCCATGCCGCTGTGCTGCTTGGAGTGTGGAAGGCAGGAGGTATAGGAGTAGGAAATGAAGAGGTGAAGTTGAGCCTGGGAAGAAGGGGGAGGTGAAGGGAAGGTATTTTATTTTTTGTCTTTGTTTCTCACCATCTAATTCTATCTTCAATTGGCAATAAATAAAATTAATTTTCCCAAAATCAAATCTGTTTTGCCCTTGACAGTAATTGATAAGTGATCTCAATGTCCTTATCTCTACCCATGAGACTTTTCATCTCACTCCTCCATTGTTTTGAGGAGGCGGAGTCAGAGAGCGACTGGGTGGATGTCTGGCAACTGGCCAAGGTCAACCCACCACACAATCGTATTACCAAAGCTTGTGATTTCACATTTCTGAAAGGAGTGTATCAGAAAGAGTGGATCAGTTATTTGTGCTGAAGAGCAGTGTTATCAAAATGTACACATTTACAAAATAGAAGAACTGACGTTGTGGATGGGTGTAGTGCAGATTGCAGGCAATCGGAAATACAAGTTGAGTTTTCAGAACGAAAGTTCAGGGATACATTCTGTGCTTTAACTTACACAGTAATTTTGCCCTTTGGGTTGAGAACGACAAGAAGCAGCAAGTTTGCCTAGGGGAAATTTGTTACAGGAAAGAGAAAGAAATATAGCACAGAAGACGTGATTCAAATTGAAAATGAGCTATGTTTATGAGTTAGTTTTGTCCCCATTCGGTTTGACTGTATTGAAGCCTAGTTCTTACAGGTTGAATGAGGTTAAGAAGTAACAAGTTTGGGTCGCTGCAGTTAATTAGAGATGCTACCCCCTTTATCACATAAATCAAATTAGAGCCCAATTGTTGAAATGTGCATTCACAAACATCTTAGACTTTCCAGAGGGTGGATGGATGGATAGATAGATAGACACATAATGTATGTAAAAACGTATTTTGAAAACTTTTATTTCCCTACGTTTGTTATTTGAAAAAGAAATGAAGCATCAAAGTCTGAACACATGCATACACGCACGGGGCCTGCCTTCCCCTTGATGCATCTTGTCCAATCGTGAGAGAAAAGAAGTTTACCTTGTGCAGTTTCTTGCATAAATTTGCTGACCAAGAGGCTTGACTATTTCACTCACATGGAAAACATCTATTTAATTCAGTGAGGAAAAAACTACTGTAATTCTATAGGTACTACTTTCAAAATAGATGTGATTGGTACAAGTTTGTGTATTTTCTGTAGCTTTCTATAACTGTAGTTTTATGAAAAGCATTTTACAAAACTGTTGCACAATACAGCATTCCATAGGCAGCTCTTTCAAATCTTCCACTTTTTTACATAAAGGCAGATATCTTTGTTACAAAATCGCATTTCATAAGCTGAAGCCACACTACAGCCCTTCGGAAGGTGTCTGTCTGTGCCTAAATCAAATCCAGGCTTTCTCTGTGTTAGAGTGCCACATCATTTGACAGCTGTTTCATGCCTTTTGTGAAAAGAGCGGATGATGTCAGTCCAGTTTTTAGTAAAAGCTTCCATATCAGAAAATCCACTACCTTAATTAGTGCTAATTGGCATCCTTGTTGGAAGTATCAGTAGAAAGGCCAAGGACTGAATAAGCATGAAGAATGAATTAGCCTCTCACTCCTGGAGGTGTACCCTCCAGAACACACATGAGGCATCCAGGCTTAATAGAATGTGGGCTGAATATTGAGTTGAAAGCGCTGCCAATCTTGTACTTTTCAGGGGAAGTACATTTATTTATGAAAATAAAATGAATAGAAAGGTTATAAAAAGAGAATTAAAGTGATTGTTAAGTAACAAAAGAATATTCTAATCATTAAAATATATAAAAAAATAGCATGAGGCTCTAATGGCCAGATAGGGCCTGTCTTCCCAACAGGAAGGGGAAATAAAACTGTGTGATTAATCTGGATAAGTAAAACATGTAATGCAAATAGCCACACAGATGAAGGACTTGTTTTTAAAAAGAGAAGGACTTATGTGCATGACCACTGTCTGTGCAGTTGTGTACACACAAAAAAAGTGGTTTCACACGCATTCTCTTGATTATTTCTGCTATTATTTAGTCCCTAACTTCTATTGAATTTATGCGCATGTTAGTATTTGGCCTGGTTTTGACTCTGTGAAAACAAGTCGAAGTGTATTTTTCTCATCTGAACGATGTCCTTATTAGTTTTATTTTTCTTTCTATAAAAGGACCCTGTCAGGTTGTGTTGTGGCACCGATGGATGATAAACTATAGTAGTGGATACACCCTAAAGTGGGAGATCCTGAGAAGATAAAACAGATCTGTGTGCAATATGTGCAGGAGTGTCAGTGCTGTGTTTCCTGGTACTGCACCTACCCTCTAAGATGTTTCTGAGATCTTCCTGTGTTTATTATGCTTCACTGTTTTTTGAGCTGTAGAATTTCAACATCTGGGATTTGATCTTTCATTGATGCTGTGTTCAATGGCTGTACTGGCTTTGAGTGAGCTCTTTGCTACATCAAAAGATCCTTAAAAAATGAGCTAACAGCATACATTGCAAAGTGGGATAAAATACATTTCTTCTAACAACAGCTGATTTTAAAGCCTTGCCAATTGAATATTTGTGGGGTGCAGCTTTGTGGACACTTTCTTGTGCATTTGATGGACTGCCTGACAACATGTGCTGGGTTCCATTCCTGTCATTGACTTGGTCTCATTAAGGAGGTTTATTTCTTGTGTTTAATTAAGAAGTCTCCTTCCAGAGCTCTGACTGCATGAGTGATAGCAGTAAATGCCATTACAAATCAGAAGGAAAGTCTGCCCAGATCCTCTTTGAAACTTAAATATCTCTTTCAATCTCCTATTCATTCATCTTTCACTCAAGAGAAAGTGAGGAAGAACAAAAGGGTTTTGTGGTATGACTTAGAGGTTAATGAACTAAGCTAGCAAAGTAATTCTAAATTAACAACACCTTCTCACTGAAAGTGTCCTGCCTTCTACTATTTCATGTTGTATATCAGAGAAACTATTAACTTGAGTGTATCAGCTCCTGGGGAACGGATCAGCTTTCAGACATGGTCTCAAAGGCCTTGGTTTCTCACGCCTTTGAAACTGTGTGCCATGGCCCCCCTTACCGACACACTTAACTGGAAGAAGAAAAAATGGTTGTCATGGTTCTGATATCCCTAGCTGGAACCCGAGAAGACCCATGCTTGCACAACAGCTGGTACTTAGCAGTGTATTTGCTTCTGTGAATACATTGGAATATGGATACCCACATGCAGCAGGAAGAAGAGCTATTTAAGCTAAAGGGCAGTACTGGCACAAGAATTCATTGGATGTGAGAAGAGGATTTCAGACTAGCAGATTTGTGAGGCTCTGGATCAGCTTCTCAGAAGAAGTATTACGGGCTACTTGTGAGTGAGTTTGTGTGTATAAGCTGTATTCATAATAGGAAAGGCCTCTAATTTAAATCTATCCATAAAAGTAGCCAAAAACCAAGAATGCTGTCTCCCAGTTGACCACAAGAACCTCACACTGAAGAGAGTTTGAAGGTTTCTACATTGAGCTCTAAAACAATGTGTATCTTTTGGCTGCTTCTATCTGATGAAAAGCTCATTATTAATTCAGCTGCCTACTTGAACACTGTCTAGGTTTTCAGACTGCTATGGCAAGACTATTGTCTTGTTCCAGGAGACAAGACCATATCATAGCATCCTGAGTCACCTTCACTGGCTAATTCACCTGATCTCTCCCAAATCCAGCTCTGCCTCTGTTCTTTCCCAGTCTGTGTCTGCTTATTTTTCTGTTCCTCCCTGACTTTCTCTCCATCTTTTTTCCTGAGAGTTTGCTTGGTGTGTTTTTTTTTTTTTTCCTGGAATATTGTCCCTTTCCTCTTTTAATGACAGCTAGGGATAAGTCATAGGTGCTGTCTTTTACACCTAAATATTTCCCCAGCTCCAGTCACACATCTTCTAATTTCTACATCAAACCTTCCTATTTATCACTTTAGCTTGTGATGAACTTGAAAGTTATTCTTTTAACTTCATCACTGGAGCCCTCTGATCTCCTACAGTTCATATTCAGAGTGCTCTACTGCTTTTTATTTCAGCTTTTTTCTCCTCATTCTTGCTACTATATTTTCCCAAATCTATTATATTTTTTAGTCTCATAGCATTGTTAAATGTGGGATCTGTTTGACTGTCTTTGAAAGCTTTACCTTTTTTACCTTGTTTGAAGGAGCCTGCACAAGGTGCCTGTGCACAAGAAATATATACATTAGAGAGATACTATGTTACATGTTTTATCATTCTTCTGTGTGCAGATGAGAAAAACAGAAATTGGTAGGCACTATATGCAGACATGTACCTGCATGTGATTGAACTCTGGGGCAGATTAATGATCTCATTCATGTTTGGACTCTCATAAATGCTAACCGCGCTTCAGTAAAAAAATCTAAATATGGGAATTGCATAAGCAGCCTAATTTTCATCCTCCAAATGAGGGGGTGGTCTGATTAGGGACTTGGTTACAGGGAGAAATAGCCATTCTGTGTCTCTACCGGAGGATTTGGAAATGGTGCAAAGATTATGAAGTACTTCAGTGATAAGGAAGATGTAGTTTTGAGGCTTTGAAGAGCTGCACAAACCCAGTTGCTGCCAGTATCACTTAATAAGTGAAGAGTCCTAACACACTTTTTTGCTCCACACTCACATTAAATCAGTTCCTTGATGAGCAGCCTTAGACTTAATAAGGGTTTGCACCGTGTAGCTACGCTAGCTGCTTCAGTTTAGTTGTTCCTGATTTCTGCTATTGCACAGATGTGCATAGAGAAATGGCAAGGAATGTATTTGAAATGCGTATGTATAAATCTTTTTCACCCTGTTTACATAAATATGTGTTTGATATCCAACTGATAACCACTATGAGTAGTTTCCTTACTCGGTGGCCTTAAGGACTACAGTTCAAACAGGTGCTACCCTGAAAGCTCAACCCCAAAGACTGGACACTCTTAGGCCCGTATGCAGGAATTTCTGATAGCCATTTCATATTCTCCCCACCAGAAGATGAATTACTCCCTGAAGGAAACTGAAGCAACATCTGGGCTGCTTAGTTTTGTGGCTTTATTTCACAGCTGCAATGGTGTGTTCTGCAGTAACTATAAATGGAGTGATGAGGAAGGAAGGCCTGTGGCACAGACAACACTCAGGTGGCCGTGTTCGGCCATCCCGATGCCTACGTTCAGATCGCATAACACTGTTTTGAAAACTGGAATATTTGAGTTCTTAATAGACCATGCATAATTATTTTTTTTTGTTCTTGTCCATTATGCGCTGTACATAACTTTTCATAAAAGCCAAATATCGTTGGCTGAATGGTGCTTGAATCAGCAGCTCTACTGACTTTGGAACTGCAAAAGAAATGTAATAAAGGCAGACTGGTAGAAAGAGTACTGTTTCTCGTATAAAACCAGAGTAACTGGTTAGTACATAAATGAGAAATAGAGATAAGACAATAAAATCAAGTTAAAGGAAAGGAATTATTTAGCAGAGAGTAGTTGAAACAGGAAAAAATAAGAAAAGAGCTGTGTGTTGCAGTAATTACACCTTTCATACTCATTGTTTCATCTCGCATTCCTCGTGTCTCTCCTATTAGACCTTTACTTTCTCTAACACCTTCCTTCTTGCCACTTGCATTGGTGGGAAAGAAAGCAATTAATAGTTTTCCAAATAATGCAATATAGAAAATAAAAAAAAGACTTTCTGGACTTAGAAGCACATGTGTTTGCTTGGGGGTCGTTAGCGCTGCTGGCCAATACCACTGAAACCAACCTGGAGAATGCAAAGTCCTGTTACATTCCCCACTGCTTTCGTTCAAAAGAAAAGGAACTTTCTCTTGGCTAGATGTAAGAGAAATATATTACAATTATGAGATTGGAAGTAATAACAATTTTATTCTTGGAAATGAATTTCAGTTATTCGTATTGGAGATCTGGTTCCTCACGGACCTACAAAAGTTGCATAAACAAGTCTTCAATAAAATGCGTTCAGGAAGATTCCTTCGGTCACATTGCAATATATTTAATCCGCAGAACATACAGGAAAAATGTTGTGTGCTCTAAGCAAAAATAAAATATAGAAAGGAGAGCAAAATGTTGCTTTGAAACATTTGGAGTTGTGTTCAGAGGTGTGAAGTTAATTAGAATCAGAATGTTGCTAATATGTAGAAGAGTGTCACTTGGCAACTGAGCGCAACTCGCTCTTTGTCTTTTAACAGGATATAGGTTCATAACTCCTTTGTCCAGCTTTAAAACAGCGCCCTGTGTGCAGCTTTGCAGTTTTAGTCTGGAGAGCTGCTCCCTCCACCTCAGCATAATCTCTCTGAAGAGCAGCACCTTTTATCTGGAACAACAGACTCCCCAAACTGGCTGCGAGACAGAGGCTGGAAATCACGCCGTGGCGCGAGCAGGGTTCATGTGTTAATATGCCGATCCGCTCTGTCAGGCACCAGCTTAGACTTGTATCCTGCGAAAAGCACAGGTGAAATACGCTCGGTGAGCTGAGTGCTGCCCTGGGTGGATAGAAACTCAGAGCTCAAAACAAGTTAATGCCAGCTGGGAAGAATAGTCAGGAGCAAGTTGAGGATGTAGGGGGAAAACACAGGAGAAAAAAAATTGTTACTTGTGCTTACAAAGGGTGCTGTGAGAACGTCACGTAGGCAAGGAATTACGTAAGACAGTTCGCTTTTATCTACCCACACAGAATTTTGCCTGTGGGTGCACATGAGGATTAAGGCTCTGTGCAGTGTTCAGAACACTTTACCCCTCCAAATTAAATGTAATGCAAGTCTTGTACCAGGTCTCTGTAATGCCATGGCTCCCTGATCTGAGAAATAGGACACAGTCTTAAGTCAGGCTTTTACTCTTCAGTCCCTAGTTTCATTCTAAAGCAATACTTAAACATGCATGGGAAAAGAAGTAGTTCAGGAACAAAGGGCTTGGAGTGCCTAGCTGGATCCTTTGGAAGTTCAGATAATTCAGATGATTACCCACATAACGAGTAATTTGTTAGTCGATAATTAGATTTCATCTGTAGTTTGATTATGTTGAGGCTACCTTACAGATTAATTTACGTGCAGCTTATGTCTGTTGGGGCTGATACACATAAAGTCCAGCTGTCTTAATGCATATATATGCTACATTTTATTCCCCATAGTTTAAAGCTATGAATACCTTATGATGCCATGCTAAGAAAAGGGCTGACGTATGTGCTAACACATCATAAGGATGGTAATATTAAGCCTTAGATTTTCACCCTGTGCCCTGGCTGCCCAAACTTGCTCTTTCTTTAAAGGTACATCCTTAGCCATATCATTTCTTGGGAGCCCAGCAAGCTAGAAGAAAAAAGAATAAAAATAGCGTGACCAACACGAGAAAATACTAGTGGTCCTGCGAAAGAGGCCTTTCCTCAGCCTTCCAGGAGGTATTGTGTCAACAGGTGTGAGGGGGCACTGAAAACTTTTGATAGTCTAGGGTCAGACAGTGCCTGACAAGAGCGAAGAGAACAGTCTTCTGCTATACTGCTCGCATCCACACATTTCCTGCCACAGCCATTTGTCTGCCAAGCCTGTCTCCAAGATCTTTGTTTTGGACTCGGGACCTACTCCAAATCCTTACACCACTCTGCACAATTCGATACTAAATGTATATGTTGTTATCCAGCAACTTCTGTGGGTGGGATTTGAGTGGAGAGACCTGCCTTGCCACCCCTTCCCCCTCTCCTCTGGAGCCAAAGCTTCCAAAGGCTGTGCCCATTGTGTGTGGGAATAGCTCTGAGCCTGGGGGCTTTCCTTCAGCTTTCCACTATACTAGTGTCAGAAAATTATGCGTGTGTATATATATTTGTGTGTGTGTAGTTTCTTCAAAGTACTATACATGTTTTAGGTCTCAGAAACCCACACGATAAGTAGATTTTTTTAGGTAACTTTGCTGTTTGTTTTCCTTCCTCTTCAAGGTACTGGTTTTAAAAGTTGATGTGTGCTGACAGAGTCTGTCTAGATTAGGAGTCCCTGAAACTCACGGAACTGGAAAGTTACTGCCCAAAGACTTAGATCCCAAACTGGACCAGTGACTTCAATATAAAGATATTGAATATTCAGAGAGATAAATGGATTCAAGCTTTTTTTTTTTTTTTACTATTTAATAACATACCAATTTTTCATACAGTCGTTGCTCAATTGATACCTGTATTGCATGGTAGCTTGATTAAATTATGACATGGTAATAAAAATTTTTCAGTTTCTCACCATAAATTTATATTTTTGAATGTTTATTTACTGAAAATATGCTACTTACCTTACAGCATGATTACTTAACTTCTAACAATTCTGAAATCTCTACTTGAGGTTAATTCTAAAGAACTTGCATTCTGCTAAGGGTAACATTGCAGGAAGTTCGACATTGAGATGAAACTGCAGGGATAGAGTATAAGCCTGGTGGAGTGGTTTTAAGGGAGGTGCTGGAGAAATAATATTCCTGATAAGAATTTGATAACAGTCTAGTGGTAGCTTTATAATAGATATTTTAGTCTAACTATGTGTTTTTGTTTAAATAGAGTGTTTTTATGTCCATAGCTATTGGTATGTCTTAACTACTGGATCACAGCCACAATATACATGCTAGTAAAAATCCTAATTTTTAAAAAATAGTTCAAAATATATATTGCAGAACCAAGCAACAAGGTCATGTAGCCCAGACACGTGTGCTATTCACAAGCATATAGCAGTGTATGGAATGCCCATGTAATAGAAAAGCTTATCAGTATGTGTGTATGTGTGCAGTGTACTCGTCTCCCAGATTGGAAGAATTAAGCTCTGTACATTAGTTATTCAAACGGTTTTTGCGAACCATTGGAGCTGTTCCACATTTTGTGATTACAACTGTTTCATGCATTTGTGGAATAAACAATATGCCTTCTCAGGGGCACAGACAATAGGGAGCTTCTGCCTACTCATGATTTTATGTATCTTTCAGCTAAGTCAGAGAGCTGAATATAAAATTTAGTATTTGGGGACACTGCGTAGATTTGTGACAACAGAGAATGTGTTTAAAGCGGCTAGATTATATACCCTTTATCTGTCTTTTTTTTTTTTTTTCAAAATGCAGTGCTGACAGTATTAGAGTAAATCAGACCGTGGTGATTCAAAGTGGGTCATCAATATAAGTTGTAATTATTAGTCAGTTCAGATGACTGGTATGGAATATGTTTTTAGAGATCAAAACTGAACAAGAATAACTTATTTGTGCAGGACAATAATTTACAGTAAATAATTTATTCAGTGAATTGTTTCTTATTATGTTTGTGAACTGTCTGAGGCCAGCTGAGTGTTTGCCTTCAAAATTTTTATTGTTTGATGTTGGCAAACAATTCTTGGCTGGTAGCTCTTATGCAAGTAAGATATACCATTTATTCATTGGAGTATCTGACTGCCTGCAGGTTTTTTTCAGTATTAGCTGTTTATAAAATCAGGCAAAGAAGGATAAAATACATCCTGTGTTTGGGGAATCCCTTGTAGATGCATAATTGGCATAGCGTGTATATCTTAACGGATGCGGCAAAGTGTAGCTGTCCTAATTGCAAACGCTCAAGTTTATTAATTCAGAACGCATTTTGCGTGCTGACTCGTATTCATGGTAAGGAACATGTGCTAGAGTTCTTGTGGTAGACATGCCCAGAAGAAGAACGAACACATGAACAGAAAACAGATTTAGAAATGGTAATGGAAAGGAACAATTTCTTACTATATGATCAGCATTATACCTTAATAAAATATGTGGGAGGAATGAAATGTTGTAATTACAATATTGGAAGAGTCCTTGGGAGGTGAATGGGCACGTCACCTTTTGAATTGTCTACTGATGCATGGTGCTGCCGAAATAATCTACTTCCATTATAAGTTCAGTTTCACTCAGAATCAAAGCACACCCTACAAAATGTGCTAAACCAGATCCAAACTTTTGAGTACATTGTGTTGCTCAGCTATGAGCAATTTGGGGTGAGCAGAGTTCACAAACGCGTGAGAAGAAGTGGTTTCAGTTTGAAGAAACTTTTGCTAAGTGGAACCTGCAGTGTCGGTCACTGGTTTCTTTGTCGTACAACAGTAATCTCGGTATGTTGTGCCAGGGGAAAAGAAAAGGATGTGTATCCTATTTTTGACAGGCAAAATGTGGAACACGGGTCAGATTCCGAGTTTTTCAGTGCTTTTGTAAGATTCATAAAATGCCTGAGTTCACAAGAAAACACATACATTGTGTCATATATTGTGTCTGTATAGGATACCGCAATGATCTTGGGTGATTTAGGGTGAGGAAGAGTGTTCCTGCGCATGACTTCATGGGCTACAGGCAGAGGAAGCCAAGTTAAATCTATACCATGACTGGAGTTGTACAAACGGCCAGATACTACTGCTCTCATCTTCTGTACCCGTACGCTCGGTTACCATTTTCAGTGCTCTGTTTTGATGAATTGGTAGAAATGCCTCTAAAGGCCTATTTTCCTCCATATCAGGGGGAACTACATAATTTACTGAGAACATAAGGTGAACGATGTCCTCTCACTTCCAGCAAATTTAAAAGCCTTTATGGGCTGTACCTTCCAGAACGTGTACTCGCTTTTTCATTGTACCCAGTCATGACCGATAACGAGTTGAAGTGCTTCTTAGGCTGTATCAGGGAGGATTTGGTCATAAGAACATAAACTGAGATTATGTGCCGAAGAGTAGGCTAAATATGACATTATGTAGAGTTAGAGATGCCAAAATGTACAACTGCTTGTAAAGAATGGTATATAATCAGAAAAGCAAAACTCCTATTCCCCGAACTAAGTTCTCCCATTGAAATATTTAGTAGAAGTTTAAGAACTGGGATTAGGAGTTCACCTCAACTAAAAGACTATTAGCCTGTTAACTGTGGATGTCTGTGGGTGTAAATAGCATTTGGGCATTTTTTCTCTCTCTCCTCTGCCCTCAGATTTTCTGTCTTCCCATCATTTTCCTCCCTGGCTTACTTTTGACTTGGAAGTCCTTTGTCCCTATCTTTTTTACTGATCTTTCCTCCCTCTTTTCTCTCAAGTAGGTGTATAGCTTAGAAGTTGCTTCTTCTCTGCACCTGTTCTCACAGAACCCACAGTAACACCAGAAAAGAAGGGAATGATGGCAACAGCTTTGACCTTGTATTTTGGTAAATGTACAGTGCCAGGGTGGAAGGGAAGAATCCATTCCAGCATGCCTCTTTGGTGGTGAGAAGTGGAAGGAGGCTGGAGAAGAGGGTTTTTACACCCTTTAGCTTCAGAAGGTTGTTGTGAATACTCTATGGGGACAGAAAAAGAGGGGGGAAATCTGTAATCCCAGTTTTTGCTCTTTTCAGCCTTTTGGAGTTGCAAATGAAGTGTGGATCCTTTTGTAAATTGCAGGGGGACTCTGGTACCCTGGTCCTTTCAGTAAAACCACTTTATTTAAAACAGAGGTGTCAAGCTTGTTCTTTTAGGAGAGCAAGGGAGTCCATCCATTTGACACTACTTGCCTTATGTGTTTTTAAGTGTTAATGGAGTACAAAAAGTAGAAACAAAAGGCTTGAGTCTGGGAAAAAATATTCCAGGCAAACCCATGTTCTGGCTTTGTCACAGTGCGCTTTCAATGTTGCTTTTAAATTTGAAATGAATGTACATGGATTGCCTTTATGGATTGATGCTGAGCAGCCTTGTATAAGGATTGTGTTTTTAAAGCTGTAGGTAAGGAAACGTTGATTACAGTTTCTGCTTTCTAACATCCTTGGGGTCAAATTCTGCCCTAATTTATCCACTACTTAACCCTTATAACTCTCCTGGTATAGCCCAGAATGAAAATGAGAGCACAGTGTCTGTTCCCGTTTCACTACCTGCCCTACTTACCAAATATCAACGATGCATTCAGAGATATTCTCTGTCTTACACACATACATGTATCAACAACTTGAGTAAATGCTGACATTCTGACAAATGGCATGAACCATTTGTTTACCATGTACATAAACACATTTGCTTTGTTTATAGCTTTCTTTTCCATATTGACTGAAAGAGTAAGGAAATTGTTAAGGATAGAACAAGTCAAAAGTGGGAGAGCTGAGCTAAATCTAAAAGAATCCAGCACATCGAATCTACTGAGCTTTTGTTGGCCAATAATTTCTTTATATCTTAAGAAGGAAAGTCAGGTTTGTCCATACTTGTTATGTGACTCATAGGTAGCTGAATTCAATTCTAGCTATTGACCTTTCAGGGACATTAAAGGTTCAGTATTAAAGACCAAATTTACTAAATCACGGATGCCTGCCACTCACACTGACTCTCTGAAGCATATCATCCATTCTGGAAATACGATATGGAATCTGCACAGAAAAAAAAAAAAAATCAATGCTCTTTTCCCTCTTTTTTAACATATCTTCCATTTAAATTTTATTTGTAGATGTCTTGCAAGTTTGGCAATTTAAACCTTCAGGGATCAAATGAAGTCTTGAGTATGAAAATTGCTAATTCATTGTTAGAAAACATGAATCATGCAGTATTGACTAGAATTAATAAGGAGATAGAGATCTGTATCCCTCAGGTACTAAAACTGAGTGTTTGCCTCCTTGGGTGCTCTATAGAATGTTTCACTGTATTTATAAATACAACTTCAACATTTATGAACAATAATATTTTGAAAATCTGATATTTCAGTGAGAACGAGATAAATTCTTTACTTCTCATATTCAAAAGGCATCATAGCTTTACATATTAGCAACAAAAAGTAAAATCATACAGGTACTTAATTTTACACATTATTTACTTGCATAACTCTTATAAATATTTTCAGCACTTAGGCAGTGGTAAATAATAGAAGCACTGTGCATATCCTTCTGTTGAAAAACTTTGTTGCTTTGAATGCCTTGTGGGAATTTCATTGCAGCGTTAGGCAGTTCTTGCTCTGGACTTCTTTCTTCTTATTTCTGAACTGGGTTTCCCGGAGAATTTTTTGGTACTAGCAGGTAGTTCCAATATTATAGTTGTCTTGACATGGCAGAGAGAATGTACTTTTCCTATGATAACATCTTGAAGCGTTTAAAAGGAAAATGACTTCATGGTATACCAAAGAGCTGGGTTTTCTTACAGGTCTTGTGCTTAATGGAAGTGTCTAATCTCTTTTCTCAAAGACATGGCATGTATCACTGGCTACAAAGTGCAATAATATTCTGTGGGAGTTAGTTAATCTAAGGGTTAGTTGCATTTACTTCCTTTTAAATAGAACCCTGTGTAAAAAGTGTGAAATAAGGTAAATTCTGTTTGTACGTTTATTTACTGGCCTTAAATATTGTCCTTAGCAATATTTGTTATGTTTAGACCAGTGTTTTTCCCTCAGTGCTGCAGCAGACTGGAAGTGAAACTTATTCAAACTGCCTAATTACAATATTATACCAAATAGCGTCACTTCTGGTAATAGTAACAGCATTTACTAACAAATTAACTCCTTAGTTCAGGGACAATCTGTACTTGAGTAGCTCTCTGAAGGTCGTTAGTGAAGAAAGTGTGTCTGAATGGCTAGAAACAAAAATGAGATTTAATATAGAGAAGTATTTATTGAAAAATCGTTCATACAGAATGATAAATAAATGAAGTTTACTTAGAATGTAGGTCACTAAAGAATAAATGGAGAGAGAGAGGAATGGTAACTACTTTTAAAAAAGATCTTTCCAGACTTCAAGTGCCAAGTGAAAGAAAATGCTGGAGAAAGAGGGAAGGAGACATGCACACACATACACACGCTTACAATCTAGAGAGGGGAAAGGAATTGTGTCTTTGTTATAAGGAAATGTCTGCTCCTATGATCTATTCTAAACTCAAGTAGTCATATATTAGTTCAGTCAGCATCATACTTTCCCATCTGTGTAGAAGGAAGTCTTCATTATACAAATGCCAGAATACGAGATTTATCCTTGAGCTCACCTTTGAAATGCCTGCCACCATATCCCAGCTGAAGGGAATACCCTCGGAGGAGATCAGCTAAAATGTTGACAAGCTTATAGCTGGACCGGGACATCCGGAAAGGAGCTCGATCTAGGCTGCACGCTGTGCTCCTCAGTGAGGTGACATGGACATACTTTTGTTGACAGGCAAGCACATGGTCTCAGCATTTATTTTATTTATTTTTATTTCTTATTGCTTCTAAGGAAACAATTTTTCTGCAGGAAATGGCAAGATTTCAGTACAGTACAGCAAATTAGTAAGGAGTTAGGTCCTGAGAACTATCACATGGCAATCACAAACAGACATTAGTGAGAGATGTGTGTGTTTGAGTTTGTGTGTATACAAATTCATCATACAGTGCTTTTGTAACTAAGCTGTATTACCATTTTATTCCCTAAGGAAATACAGAGAATATTTAAATGTCTTAGATGGATTATCTAATTAAAGGCAAAAAGTGAAGTATTCACTTGTGAATGTGTGAAGTATTCACTGTGAAGTGTTCAAAGATGACCACTCTTTTGCACGTGCACATATATCTCCCTCATGTTTAGAGAAGAGCCTGGCTTTTGTTTTCGTAGGAGCATTAGCTCAAACCGAGTATCAATTAAAACTAACCTATTGCGTTAAAGCTTAGAGATCTCTGTGCTCCTGTAGAGGAGCTGTGCCCCTGGGTTACGATAGTTCTTTCCCAAGCAGGATCCTGAAGTCCTTAGGGTTATCCGTGCTGCAGATGTCTCTTCTCTTTGGTACTTGTCTTAATGAGTCTCTCTGGACTTCATTTCCCCATTATTCAGTCTCCTGAACTTCAGGGCTGCCAGAACAGCATCTTACCCAGTCTATCTGCTAAGACTTCCCTCCTTGGCATTCTGCCACTTTCACCTTCATCTGAATGGATGCACCCTATGAAAGCCTCTTTTATGGTCTTTCTTTCCCAGACTTGAATTTGGAAGTGTCACTTTTTTACTGTGTTACGCTGCTTCTTCTTTCTACATGGGCAAGTTGATGTCTTCCTAATTTTACTCTAAGAAATGAGACTAAGAGGGTTCAGATGAGCTTCAGAAATTTCTTTGACCACTGCAGCTTCAGTTAATTGTCACCTGCCTCTTTGCTTTTGTCTTCTAGCCTTCTCTCTACCACATCAACACACATCCCTCAACTTAAAAAGCTTTTCATAGGATATTCTCTTCTTCCCTGTCATCACATGTTTATTAGTGAGCTGATTCTTTCCTCCAAACCCACTATAAGGCTGACTTCTAGCTGGAAACATCTAGGCACTTTCTTCTGTGCTTCCTAGTAGTTTTGAGAGGACCATTCTCATATTATCTCAGTGTTTTTCTGCTATTCTCCTTCAAATCCCTCTTCAGAAGTCTCCTTTGCTGTGATGCCTACAGATTCTTCTCCCATTTCAGCCTCCTGAGCTAGACAGATGCTATTCACTTTTTGTTTTCTTTGCTAGAGTGCTTCAAAATCAATCCTAAGGTATTTCTGGAGAGCTTCTGATTCTTGTTTGGAAACTTGAGATATCTTATAATTAAGTGGTTTATGCTCCGAGGTGAAAATCAGCCCCACACAGAGAGCAGGCTAAATGTGCATCATTTAAATCCCAGAAATGCATTTAAATAGGCCGAATGACCCACGCTAGAACAAACTTAGAATTCTTATGTTTTAAATGCATGTAAGTGGAATAGGCTAGCTTTGGCTACCTACCCAAGAGATTTTGACCACGGATATCTAATATCAGGAATGTAGATGGATTTTAGGAAACTCTTGGGTTTAGTTACTTTAAAATTATCAGCCCCTTTGAATACACAAGTGGTAATAGAAGCCTCAATTTTTTTTTGGTGGGAATCTCTCCATTTCATGGGTTTGCATCTAGCTGAGATGCAGAGACTAAGGATTCGTTCCACACTGAAGCAGCAGAAACCTTGCTGGATGCAGTGAACAATGTCTGGACCCTGCTCCAATGCAACAGTTTCATAAACTGCTGCTGTTTTAAATAAATGTAAACAAAGACTACTGTAATATTGTATTTTAAACTGGACTCTTTGTTTTTTGTTTGTTTATTTGTTTGTGAATTTCTTTAAAATTTTTCTAAGTTTAATTTGAATTAAAGCCTGCCACAGGAACCCTGCTCGGGTGTGTTAATGCTGCCTTTTGCTGTGTGAATACCTATGTCCCTGCAGGGCCCTCTGCTTTCCCATCTACTCCTGCATCCCACCAGGCTCCCAGTACTGCTGTGGGGGCACCTGGGGATACTCATTGCTGCTTGCCTGTTACCTCCAAATTACCTGGATTTATAGTAGAAAGGTGACACTTGTACAAATTATCCTCTCTGTGTCTCACTAGGTCCAAAGGGCTCTGTTAAATGAAGCCTCATCAAGGTGTATCATCTTCTCATTTATTTTTCATCAATTAGACTGTGGACTTTTTGTCTGAATAACGCTTAAAATTAGCAGAACTAGTAATGATAGTTACAGGATACTTTAATGACAGCTTTTCATGCTTGCAGAATTATTTTTTTTTTTTTTTAAATAATACTGTAACTTCTTGGCATTCTGCTGTAGATTTTGAAAACTGCCATGTTCTGTAGGAAAGTCAGTGTTAGTTTTGCGATCTTCCAACTTAGCCCTGGAAAATTTGGCTTTGATTTGGGTATTGGGCATTGTATTATACATTGTAGCTTACAGTTTGTGTTGTGTTACTTGTTTGTGTTATTTGAAGCTGTGCTTTTTCAATTCACAACTAAAAGTAGCAGTTAAATGTGAAACAACACAATTATTAATTGATATTAATTAATTAATTAACATTATAAGGTAGATGGACCCTACTGGTCACCACCTACATAGGAGATGTTAAAAGAGGTAATATACTGAGTGTAAGAAAAAAGCAATGCGTGCGACGGTTCATATTCCCCCATCAGTTCCGAAGGAGGCTTCGTGCTTTCCTGGTGCTTCACTGAAAGAACTGGATTGTGTGATTTTTCTTATGTGGTGACAAATGTTTAGCATGTACAAAAATTATGTTGAAGAGGTTTTAAATGGAGTTGTAAAGAAGCATTTCTGTACCCTAAGAAAGTAGTAAAATAGACCCCAACTGCAAAATTCACCTATATTGAAGCCCGGCAGTTTGGTTTGGGCCCGCCCTTAAAAAGAATGGTTTTGGATGTGAAAAGAGATATAACTTTGCCAACGTAGTAGCGTATGGAGGGTGCATGAGGGAGTGAGGCATTACATTGTCTGTATCTGTTGGTTTCTGACCTTCTCTAAGGGGTTGGGGTAGCTCTGGCAGAGGTGAGCAGGCACGGTTTTACGTATGTGTCGTTTATTCAGTCACAGCGCAGACTCTGAAATGGATCCTCGCCAAACTGGCAAGGTACAAAGCGGTGAATGCCCGTATTTTCCAGAGTAAGGCTGAGACCCAAGGTTGTAAAATAAACCACAAACATACACCCAAGTTAAAACAACAAAAAGGAGACATTTTGCGTACCCTAGGCACAGTTGGGATTTATGGCAGTTTGAAGATGAAGTTGAAAGCAGGTACAAGGAATGTTAATATTTTAAATTGGCCATTTAAGTTTTCACACTATTTTTATTCCTTTAATTTTTATTTCTCTGTAGACTTGCAAGCCAAGGCAAAGCCCTTCACTTTTCTCTTCAAACTGCTCTGAAGAGAAAAAAAAAAATAATCAGATTTTTGACCACGGATGTTTCAATACAATGTATTGTTCACATACCAGTTATGAGAATTATTAAAGAAGTATTTTTAGAGGTCAAGTCCAAATATATACACTGGTGAAAATATTGTGCCACTGACTTTGACTTCCAGCTGAGTGTGGGCATGTTTAATGTGGCTCAATTTCTGTACTGAATTAGCTGTAACTTGAGTGAGTTTGCTGTGCAGTGTGGTGCTATCCCTTTAGCTTTATTGTGTGAATTGGCTCAAAGTGATTCTTTTTTAAGAAAAAATCATATTTTGCAACTCTTACTCAAGTTTTCACTTAATGTTAAGTGTGTAAAGTTTTAGACCTCTATGTTAAGGATGGAGATAAACAGCCCTGTAATGGTGTCTGTCTCTCTCCAGTCGCTGTCAAGAAAGCTTTGAGGTGACTTTTCTGGCTGAGCTCACCGCAGCGCTGGCTTTGTGACATGTGTGGTCTGAGGGCATAAATGAGCCAAGCTTAGTCTGAAGCAGAACTATCTTGTATTAGACATCCATTGCTTTGTTAGGAGCCATGAACAGTGCTGCAAAGTCTACACTGAAAATGGCAGAGGAAGGAAATAGTATCCTGGAAATTAAAACGTGTTAAGTGTCCCTGAAAATATGAAAAGTCTTGATCGGATTTAATCCAAATGTATATTAGATTGGCTTGGGATAGGGTTTAATCTTTTCTTGCAGTTTTACTGAGTAGAAGATTAAATAGCTGCTGGATGCTGCAGACAGGTGTTTGCAGAAAGTCTGCTTTTGCACATTATCACATACCAATTAACACTCGGATGTGGTAGCACTTTCCATCCTCCCAGTTTCTAAGCGATCCCCACAAAATTCAGTTATGCAAGCAAGACTTCCTCTACTCTGTCTTTTTAGAGGCAGAGGATTGAAAGAAGCTGAAGGAGATGACTGCATATAAGAAGACATTCCGCAGGCTGAATTAAAATGCAGGCAGGGTGGCCCCTGATAAAGGAAATATTTGTACAGAATAGGAATGTGACTGCAATTTAAGACACTTCTGCAACTATTTGTTTATGTCACCTTCTCACCTAGTCAGGAAAACACGTAGCAAAACTTGAGAGGTGTGTTTTACCCCTCGCCTTTGACCAAAGGCACAGATAGTCTTTGTGGAAGAAAGCAAAGACCATTTATGCACGGATGTATTCTCTGCCGTAAGCCGAAAAAGACTGACTGCTCTTTTTAGTTTCAGTCAGCTAAAGTGAAATTAGGCTTCCTTTTGGTTTTGTTTGTCTTTGAGCAGCATCCAGGATTGGAGATGAAATCCCTGCAACAAATGTGGGCAGACGCCAGGTCATTTTTCTTTAAAAACGAGTGTTTGGAGGATCTTACAATCGTAGTATTTAAGAATTGGATTTAATCTTTACAATATTTTTGATTAATTAATCCTGAAGATAATTATCAGCAACCAGGTTAATTAATAAATAAATATAGAATAATATAGGTATATGCATCTACATCTTCCAAAGATCAGTATCGGTATATCCTGAATTTCTCTGCAGTCCACGTTTAATGCATCTTTCTTGCACCATTTCCTCTGCCTTCTAATATAATTCTGTGTGCAATGTATTTGAAAGCCTATGGTCTTCAGATTTTTAGCAGGTAGGTGTTTGTGTGCATACTTGTACTCCCAAAGCTTCCATTTTAATTGCAGTCCCTTTTCCCCTGCAGTGCTCCGCTGCTGACAGCAGGATCAGTTGATGCTGGGCAGTGCTATTATGGCAGGACTCCTGGCTGTGTAACTCCTGCATGGAGTCTTGTATGCTGACTCTGCCAAACAGGCAGAATTTTTTAAAAGCTATATTAATACCCTCCGAGGTTCTGCAAAGGCATTTGTAGAGGATGTATAGGGTTATATCTATGGCAGGGCTCACTAGCCAAGGAGAGAATCCAACAGTTTTGTCTTGGAAGTGGTCTTGCATACAGATTTTCTGATGGCCTCCTACCAGAGAGTACTGTTTGCACCTACACATGTCCTTCATGCAGAGCACCACATAACGTTTCACAACAAGCATCGATTAAAATTGAAGATAAGGAACGTTTTTAAGGAAGGATTTACGAAAGGGAGTTGACTCAAAGAGTTGAGGGAGGAAAGAAACTAATAGTTATGTGGAGCATCAGAAATAAAAGCGGAACTTCAAACTGCAAAAGAGGTTTTCATCCCTAGAGGGGTGGACGAGATCCCTGTTCAAAAATAATAAATAAATTGCTTTTGGGAAAAAATGTGATTTACAGATGTCAGGGGCTCTTACACCCTGCTGTTAATGTGGCATCACATTTTGCACAAAGCATAGACACAAATAGATGTTTCTGTTATGAATATAATATGTGCTCTTGCATATTATATTCATAACAGAAGGTGACTCATAGTCATTAGACATCAGAAAACCTCAAAAACATTTATTTGTGAATTTATTTACTTAGAAAATAAGTCAGTGTTCCCTGTGTTACATCACCACTCTGCACATGCGTATCTTGAGCTTCCTGACAGTTATTAACCACGACAAAAGAGTTGCTAAGTGCAGAGGCAACCCACCTAAGATTTTCCCAGCATGTTTATAGCATCACTTCAGGATATGAAATCTCTCTTTGTCTTCTACCTTACCTATATGCATGGAAAATGTTTCTCCTGCATGAGGAAGCAAAAGCATTGAAAGATGAGTGCATGCACACACACGCAAGTGGTTTCTTAAAGATTCTAATCAATCATTGTTGCTGTATTTCCTGTGCTCCTCCGTCGTAGTAAGAGTTACCACGTCGCTTTGGTCATGCTAGCTCAGTGCATTTAGACATTGAAATGCATCATTCTTTTGTAAAATATGAATAAGCAGAAGTACATCTCAGATAATAGCACTGGAAATATGGGTAGGAATTTTTCACCTCCTGTGCAGATTTTTTTGCTGGATGCCATACTGATGCTTTGCTGACATCAAAATTTGTTCCACTGCTTCATCACGCAAAGTTCAGAGCTTGCTTTTTAGCTTCCTGTCTTTATGTGAGTCTGTCTCCTAATCATTCAGATCACAGATAATTGTTGTTCCCACCACCTCTGTCTGTGGCATCTTGGAAAATATTATCTTCTCTCTCTTCTATGTGGGGTTAAAGACCACATATGAGTAAAAGCGAAACAGAAAAATAAAATATTTGATTTAATAAGTAAATGATTGATGGTTTAAGTAGTGTAAAAGCATAAAGGAAAGTTAGTGTCTTCTAACAAGCTTTGTTATAATCCATAAGAAACCCACCAGTTTCAGAAGAGATTGCACAAATGTCAGAACCTCCCACAAGCAGAAAAGCATGAAAGTACCGTACGAATAAATACGTTTGTTAACTTTGTTGAAAAGGTTGTTTCCAAGTGTCATCACTTCTGTGAAAGTTCCTGTGATGACAGAGCCATGAATGAAAATTCTTTTGTTGTCAGTTGGACAAGCGCAATAAAATAAACGCTATGAGGTGAGGGGGGCTTTGTTTTATTTTTGTGTGTGTTCAAATCCACCTGAACCTGCAAAGACTGCTGCTTGCCCAGTTTGTTGAATACCAGTATGTGTGTTCAATGTAAATAAAAATGTAAGATCGCCTAATGTAAATGTTCCGAGTGATGACCCCTCTTGCAGTGGTTAACATGGAAAAGAAAAAAAGCAGAGATCAGTAGTCAAGCTCCGAGAGAAATACTTCAGTTCCTTCGCTTCACCATCCTAAAAGGGATAGATCTTTCAAGAAGGTTTCTGTAACCACTGTGTAACTTTGCAGAGATTATTCTGACTGCTGCAGAATCTTCCCTGTCATTCCCTTTGAACTGGAGCATCTGTACGCAGTTGACAATACAGAGTTACATATGTAATATGTACAAATTTCTAGACTTGATAGAAGAAGCGGTAAATTCTTTAGGTACAATATGCGACCATGGTTGGGAGTTGAGTAATCCAGTTGCGCACAGAATACTAGGTGCTGTGTCAAAGTATTTCCATCACACTGCAAGACACAGTTAAATTCTGACGTCAGCTAGGACTTCAGTGAGATGGTGACCACTTCTGCCATGTCAGAGTTTGATTTTACAGAGATAAAAATGTTGTCAACCAAGAAGCCAGAATTTCTTTAAGAAATTGGGCTACTGTTGTCATGCAGGGTGAATTTAGAGCTAAATGTTAATAAGGTTTCTTTGTGATGCAGATTTTTAGCAATGTATGCAGAGACAGAAAACATCAAATTATTTTCCTTGTAGGAAGCCCTTGAGTATGCTGTCAGCATGAAACGCTAACAACATTTAGTCATTAGTGACCTGCTCAGTGCTTGAATCGGTGACCTGAAGGAGATAGACTTATTACCAATCCACTGCAATAATCTTGTCTGCACTTAGAGTAAATTTTCAGCTCTGGTGCATTAAGAAAAATCACTGCTGCGTGGTCATCAAACTCGTACTTCCGCTCGCACGATGCTCCATGATGGCTGTGTCTCAGCTTGTAAAATGAAGTATGGGTGAGTTCGCACCAGCTATCGAGAATTCATTTCCTCAGGCTGCCTCGCCGGCGCGCGTAGCGGTGCGCCCATCGATTCCGCTGCCAGACAGACCTGTTCACATCTGATCAATTTTGCAGTTGTCTCCCCCTCTAGTGGCTTGTCTGGGAAACGAGATGTAAATGATGCTTAAATTTCAGTGCTGGTACTTAAATTCCAGGGTGCTGTTCCCTGTACTTTCAGCTGACAACTACAGTGTGGAGGTACTTGCAAACTGCAGCGTAGTGAGTAACTAGTTTCAGTCTGCCTAAAATTCACATGCTGTCCACTACTGCAAAGATGCTGATTCCAGGGGATGTCAGGTAGAACAGGCTTTTCCACAGGCTTTTCCACAGGCTTTTCCAATATTTTTCACCATTTATATAAGCTGGCTGCATCAGTGTGTATGGCAGTTTGAACGGGTGGTGGTTTTATGTTATTCGCATATAACATAAAATCTTTTTTAGTATGTGTCTGAGTCCCGTGTTGTTGAAATCAGGCCACAAATTTTATTCTTAGAGAAGCATATACACTATGTGGTTAAGTGACACATTGTCGGTGCGAAGCAGTGCACTTAGTTTGTTACAGCTTCTTTACTTTATTTGAGTTTTGTCTCTTCATGCTGATAGAAAAATACTCTTCTTTAAAAGCTTTCGAGGTCCTGTTTATTTATTTGTGAGATCTGTGTAGACACCTGAATAGCGATACCTGCACGAAAGAGTAAATGACAGCATGTGTGTAGACAGGGTATTGACTCTTCACTGCTGCAGACTCTCTCTTGGCATTCAAAGTTATGTGCCGCAGGCTTTTGTACCTCGAATGGATGAAGATGTAGCATTTAATACCTGGTGGCAGGTGAAAATCAAGTTGTCGATGGAGTTACAGAGATTTGGAAGTGCAGGTCTATTTTATGCTAATAGTTGGTTTTGCCAGAAACATAGGCGTTGTGACGACTTGGCTGAAAATATGCCCTTCGTGGTACAAGAGAAATTGAGGCTACTGTAATATAATATAGTAATTAATTAATGATATATTGTTTGTTTTAGCTCCGTTCCACTACTGCTCTTGCATATCTATTTAGGTAGTGGTTTTGCAGGGTATCAGGAGTGGGTCAACTGAACAAATGTCATGAGTTAAACCTCTGTCCTGCACACAAGAAAATCTCAGATTGAGTAGATTTTGTCAGCAGATTCTTCACTATGAGCAGAATGTTATCAGATTTCAGACTATTGGAGTCATTGCAGTACTGCTTTCCCCAAAATACTGTAACTGATATTCTTTATCTGTTTTCATCACTGCTTTTGGACAATCTGGGACGTGTTTGTTGTTGGTTGCTCCTTACCTGTAACAGTACAGGTATTTAAGAAAGTAAACACACAGACCTCCAAGTCCAGACACAAAATGTGGCAAAGTTGTAAAGTTGGGCAATCTTTCCAGATAAAAACCGTTGTGCGTATTTCTAGCTTCTGTACGCTTTTTTCAGCTCTCCCTCTTCTCGCAGATAGTGCAGGGATAGTCTTTTGCACTAATCATAAACAAGTGTTTTAACTTTCTGCAGGAACTGTTGGTGGAAGCCAGAAGTTTGTTCTACTTCTGTTGGGAATTACTGCAAGGAAGCAGTGGAGAAATGCTTATTAAAATGAGCAACTACCTGTAGCGACGTAAAGCATAGGCAAAAGTTGCTGCGTATTGCAGAGGGCAGTGATGTTTGGAATCAGCGTTCAGCATTCAACGCTTCTGTGTACTGCTGCGTAAAAGGTCTGAGCCGTAGCAGTAAGGAGGTCTAAGGTGTATGAATCAGCCAGTATGGAATTATTTGCTTTTTGATTCGTTTTACGTAGAGATCTCTCTTTTGAAGGATTTTGGATAGAACTAGCACAAATTAGGTTGTGAAATGAGTTGCCATGTGTTCTTTTATGGCAGATCATGATAGTTGTAAATGAGATGTGAATTTTCAAAACTGGTAAGTGATGCTAGAAGAGAAGCAGGGGAGGAAATGTCTTCATCTGAGAGGATTGCTATTTAGAATAAGGTCACTGGCTTCTGGCTCTGGCATGAATTTAAGACCGTGAGTGCCTTAAAAGTGAAATCTGTGTTCAGGGTTTTGTTGTTGTTGTTGTTGTTGTTGTTGTTTATTTCTTAATAATGCGTGTGTGGTAACCAGAGCTTCCCTGAATGATTCAGGTGCTTTCCCAAGCTCTAATGATATACTGTGTCTATTTGCATCACAAATTCAAATGCAGAACAAATGGAGTAATTATTCTGTCTCTAAAGAACTCGATTAATCTTCCTGTCTGGACACAGCAAACAAACTGCTCCAGCTCAGCTTTGTTTATATTGCACTAGAAGACATATATTCAGCTCTAGGGCACCCAACATAACAGGGACATGGAGCTGTTGGAGCAGGTCCAGAGGAGGGCCATGAAGATGATCAGAGGGCCGGAGCACCTCTGCTATGGAGACATGCTGAGAGAGTTGGGGCTGTTCAGCCTGGAGAAGAGAAAGCTCCAGGGAGATCTTCTAGCAGCCTTCCAGTACTTAAAAGGGGCCTCCAAGAAAGCTGGGGAGGGACTTTTTGCAAGGGCGTGTAGTGATAGGACAAGGGGCAATGGATTTGAACTGAAAGAGGGGAGATTTAGATTAGATCTAAGGAAGGAATTCTTCTCTTTGAGGGTGGTGAGGCACTGGAACAGGTTGCCCAGAGAAGTTGTGGCTGCCCCATCCCTGGAAGTGTTCAAGGCCAGGTTGGCTGAGGCTTTGGGCAACCTGGTGTAGTGGAGGGTTTCCCTGCCCATGTCAGGGGGATTGGAAGTAGATGATCTTTGAGGTCCCTTTCAACCCTAACCATTCTATGATTCTATGATTCTATTTTATTTGGGCATAGGGAAGACTCCATTATAGAAAACGTACAAGTCACTGGAATTGGTGGGTCACAGATTTCAGATGGAAGTAAGTTATTCACAGCTAAGATTCCTTGGAAATGCTGTCTTGTTATGGGTGGCTTTTGTGTGAAAGGGTGTTGACTGACAAATCTCATTCACTCCAGCCAGTCTAACTACATCTGACAGGGAAGAGGAAAAGAAAAAAAAAAAAAAACCAAAACCCAGAAGAGTAAGGATCTGGTAAGGGGATCTTGCTCTGGGCAGCAAAACTGTAGTGACAGAGCTGGTTCTGTGACTACCAGAGTGACACAAGAATTTGCAGGTTCAGGAGGAGGGAACTCGGAGGAGATGAGGAAACCTATGGTAGTTAGTATAGATTCCTCGGAGCAAAAATGGGACCTAAATCAGACAAATCTGCCTGAAAGGATGTGAGAAGACAGGCAGGCAGAGAGTAAGTGAATTCACTGGGAGAAAGGTGGAGAGGGCAAAGGCTTAAAGGAGACGAAAGGAAAGAAAGGAGAGAAAAGAAGAATGGAGGGAGGAAAGAAAGAAGGAGGATAGAAGTAAGGAAAGAGGGAAGAGAAGAAGGGAGAGAGAGAGAGAGGAAGGAAGGAGCAAGAGAGCTTGGGAGGGAGGGAGGGAAAAAACAGCTACCGAAAAGAAGGAAGAAAACATTTTGCAGCCAACTTGGGAAAAAGGGTATTGTAGGGTAAAGAGAAAGGTTGAAAGGCACTTCGTTTGATGACATAGTAGATTTGAGCGATGTATTTGAGATTTTATTCAACATTGTCTGATTCAACAACACTGAAAAAACTATCAACACTTGCAAAACATCTCAAATATTTTTTAAGATTGTTTTTTTAGCACTGATTTCAATACTGTACCTTAGGACACTGACACTTTGTGATGCGAAGTTCTGTTACATCATATGGCTGTGGAATCTTGCATTTTGTGATTTCTTTTCACCTGTGTGAAATGTTCTAATTGTAACTTGCTGTTCATTAACCTTCCATTGTAATCGTCTCATCACGGAACCCCCTGTTTTCTCTCGTGGCGCAAAAAGCGTAATAACACAAAAACAAGGTGAGATTTTCAGAAGAGCTTGTGTCTCGATGACTGTTAGGCACATTGACCCATATGCTCTTTTGAAAATTTAGTGTATTATGCCGAATCAGACCTGAAGGCATTAGAAGCTGGAATCTTGCTTTCCTTGGATTTTCCAAGAAGGCCATAGAAAATTTGAGTATTACTTGAAAGCGATTACAACTGTCTTTTTAAATGTAATTCTGATTCGCGAAGATGGGAAATGCCACATTGTTGGGTAACACCATTGTATTAGATTTTGTTACTGTTAATCTAAAGATTTTTCTAAGTAGCTACTAAATTAATGAGACATTCTGTATTCAGGGAAATGAATTGCTACTGAAAATACTAATATATGCTGATGTAAGTTCTTTACTTAATAAGCCAGATACTGCTTACACTTGCAGAGGAATTTGTAGCTCAGATAGTTTATGATGTGCTTGATTTTTTTTATTTTGTAGGCTGGATTTTTGAAAGTGGCTTAACGGTTTCACAGGTGAACGTGTAACCAGCATTTACTTGCTTACAAAGTCGGTTTGAATGTGACCTGTGTTGTAAGCCCAAAGTTCAGAGCTTAATTTCAGCTACACAGAAAATGTAGCTCTGAGTACTTAATACCAAAAAATGAAGTGAACACGTACATGACATGAAATCATGAATTGGTGTCACTTATTCTACTGATTCAAGCTTGATCACATAGTTTTGAATGGTTTACTTTGTCCAAAGTAGACTTTATGCTGAATCAGATTATTCTCATCTAACTTTGTTTGATCAGATTATGTTCATTTCTTTGCAGCTGTCAGAAAGTCAGAAAAACAAAAAAGCCCATGAAGCTAACACAAACAAAGTACTGTGTGTATTAGTTAATTAAACAGAAATGCAATTATAAGTTCATATCTGATCTGGAAGCATTATACTGCTAAGTGATCCAGCAGTAAGGCCTGCAGTTCGGTTTTCTGGGCTAAACAGGGTTGGATTACAAAATGAAACGTCACTTTTGAAAATTGCCCTTGATATTTAACATGTATTAAGAGCTGTAAAATTTCAGCTATTGTATAAAAGATATAGGAAGAGACTTTTACTCTCTTTTACGAGGGGCACATATTTTACAGTAAAACCTGGTATAATAAGCCATGTGTAATTTAAGGACCGTGAATGGTTGGGGTTTTCTTAAAACCATTTTTTTGTAGCTTCAGTGCCATGCAGAGGTAGCAGTCCTTTTGGCTGTGGGATACTTGAGAAAAAACAGCTAAGGTTTACAGATTGCTGAACTTTTTTTTTTTTTTTTAAATACTTTAAACTATACATAAAATTGTCAGTCTCAGAAGTTTCAGCTGCAGCATGTGAAGATTTTCAGTCGCACCTTGTAGCATGCAATTAAAGCAATCCTGAGTTGATTTAGCCAGGCACTAAGCAATTGTTGACATAAATATGTTAGAGCCAGAAATCTAAGCAGGTCGGTCATTCCATAAAATGACTCCCAAATCATGATAAAATGAAAAGAGTCTCCAAAGATTTGTCTCAAATTTTTCACTCTGGACAATTAATATTTAGTCCAAATAAGGAAGCAAGTCAGTCACTGTTATTCCATGCTTCACACCATATGTATGAGCATGAATTTTTACTACACGTTACGTTCCAGCATCCCAACCAGACTCAAAACAGGCAAAGCTTATAAAGGCTACAGGAACGAGAGGCTCCTGCTTTCCTTTGGCTCGGGCTCGTGGCAGAAGAGCTAGAGTACAGCACCTGTAAATGCTGGAGTAGTTGTTCACTCAGGGTTTTGGCAGCTTGTACATGGTGAACTCTGCAATTTCCAGTTTCTCGTCTGTCTTCCAATAGAAATCTGTGTGTTTACACACACGACAGGATTTATTTTGAAACAGGTGCAGTTTGTCATCTATATAGGGCCAGGTTCAGCGAATCACCCCAGCATTTTCTTTAGAGTCACTAGAAGGGAGGCACTTTGTGGCTTGCAATTAGTTATTGGACAAACCGTAGCTATAGTTGTTTGCAGTCCATTTTGTTAGGTCTGTCCTGGGGCTAACTTCGGTACTGGTGAATAGAAGAATCTAGAAGAGTTCTCATTTTGAACATATTCTAGAATTTGTAATGGAGCTTGTAATAGTTTATATGCCAAAACAGTTAAAAATCAAACCACCTTTGTCTTTTAGGGGTAATTACTTCCAGATTTAACAAGAATTGAATTTGATTTTCTGAGTGAATTAATATGTTACATCTTCTGGCATTAAAAAATGAAAGGGAACCTCACAGTAAAAACCGCTATAGAGCCTGATAACATTTGGAAGTTATGAATAGGTATATTCAGGGAAGAAAAAGATGGTCATTGTTTTATTGTCACAAAATGCATTATAATAGGAGATGCTTAGAGGCAAGTTACTTCCAAGAAAGAAGCGAGGAGTCAAGGAATAATCCACATTTTTCTTTAAGGTAATAGGAGCTGCCCCCTACCTAGGAATGAATGGTTTGTGGAGCCTGGATGAATTCTTAAGAGCTGGTCTTGTCAATAATGCTCCTTGAACTTGATTCATCATCATTTGGTCTCTGCTGTTTTTTCCCCAGTCCCTGTTCCTGCTGTGCTGGCTAACTTGCATCCTTTCTCTTATTTGCTCTCGTGCTCTCCTTCCAGCCTCCCAGGGTGCCAGCTCTCTGCTTGCTTGGGATTCGGCTGGGCTGTAGACCTTTGCTAATGGGTATGGTAATCAGGGTAGAAAGGAAAAGTAAAATCAGCCTTTTTAAGGGGCTCACACATCAGTACATTAATGTGCAGCTTGAAAGGTACCTACAGTCATGTCTTATGTCATTTATAGGGCTGCTACTAGATCTTGCCTGATTTCCCGGGATATCGCGTATCAATTTGTATTAACCGTAGGATGTGTTATGTAAGCGATGACATGCGAGGTTATCTCGTGACAACATCACAAGTAATGCGCATCATGACTCTGTGTTTGTGCGATACCACCTCTTCCTTTAAGAATGCACAAACACAGAGGGCTCGTAAGAGATTTACAGGGGAACTTTTTCTCAAGCACATAACGATATGCAAATATGTCAGGATCAAAGGTAAGTCAAAGAAAAATGGCACTGAGTAGAATAAGTCAGCTCAGCTAGCAGCCTAGCTACATGACAGACCCACAGGCAACTTCAGAGCTGTCAGCTTCGCTGCCTGTGGAGCCCACCAAGGGGCCAGATGCTGCTGCTGGATGAATATTTTCAGCAGCTTGGCATCTGGGCTCCGTGATGGCCTGTGTGTCATGTCGGAGTGGGAGCTTTCACCATGCTGCCGGGGACGGACACAAAGGAAAAGAGATTTGCTGAGGTTAATGGTAATTAAAAATAAATTGTCACGACTGTTTTTAAGCCAAGTTCTGCCTGCCAGCCAGTTATTAAAGAGCAAAAACACCTCAAAAAACAAACCCAAAGCTTTGCTTTATTTAAAAGCACACACTTAAATTATACATGCTTCCTATTTATTTCTAGATTCTTTCAGCGTTGTAGTGAGCAAAAGTGGGAAGCATCTCCATATACATGTACACACATATATAAAATGCACATGAAATAGGAAGTTACATGCACGGTATCCATTTGTTCAGCCCTGTACCATATTAAGTCTGGGCACAAAATTTACTTTCTCTACCCTGAGGATTGATGATAATGAAACTAATGAAAAAATACTCCTCAGATTTACTTAATCTGGCTAGTGATTCCCAGCGCATCACAAGTAAAAGCTACCCTTGTTTACTGAGATGATAGTGGTATGCAAGATGCTCTAATGCTGCTGTGGCTAGAAGGACAGTTTTAGCCCTCAGCCCTGTTAATTAGCAAAAATCACTAGAAACAGGGATTTAATTTTTCTCTTTTTTTTTTTGACAATGGAAGTACTTTTTTGGATTTCTAACAATTATAAAAACAATGATCAAGCATTATTTATATGAGATGTTGAAGTCTTCAGATGTCCTCTTGACTGGCTGGCCTGAAATTGAAGACATGCTTTAAAGACAAAGCTTTATTTTTGCTGGGCTTGGAGATAGGGGGGGTAAAAAAAAAAAAAAAGACATTGTTGAGGGGAGCTTTCTTCATATGTTTTTTTTGTTGCTGTTGTTCTAAACACAATATCTCAGCTGATAGAATCAATTAAGAATAAATCATGCCAGTGTCTGGTGTAGCGTCCTCAGAAGTCACTATAATCCACAGTCCAAGGAAAGATGCCAAGTTTTTACCCTGTATGAGTATGGTCAACTGCGGGTGCAGATTAGAGCTGCATTGGATGGACTTTGCTTAGGATTGAGCATGTTTCTTCATGAGTGATCAGTGACACTATTTTGACGGAATGTGTGCTCCACAGCTGGTTGAAGTTCAGCCCTGAGCAGGGGACTAACATATAACCAGTAAATCACTTGGATCCTGTTTAATCCTAAAATTTGCACATGCACATGCCATTTGAACAAGAAAGCCTGTAATTTGGGCAAGAGAATTTACTACCTGCAATCACAAAAGACTTGTGGAGAGGTGTTTCCTCAAACGTAAGGATCTTATTTTTCAATTTGAATCGTCTAGTTCAGGTGTTTTGGTTTTTTTTTTCTAAATATGGCTTTGTATTTTTTTTCTATGAAAATGAGGTAGGATTATTTTTGTTGACTCCTGAATGGTTGGAGAAGCACTTCACAACATTTTAGAATGCATTCAGAAGCTACTTGAGATGCACAAAACCAGAACGCCTATAAAAGCTTTTAAATGCAGGCCAACTGTTTGCTGTAACCTTCCTCCAGCCCAACAGCCCTGTGCCCCAGTGAATTATTCTAAAGCACATTCTAGACAGGAGACATAGTGTCAAAAAAGGGAAACATAAGAGACTTCTCAGAATGTATATGACTGCTCCACAGCAACCACTTTCCATTTTTACACAAGTTAGTTTTTATAGATTGACTGAAAACAGCTGAAAACTTAAAGCTACCTCAGGTTTACCCGTGCAGGGATTGTCCAGTGAAAGAAAAAAACATGAAAACACACTAAAGCATTTGATAGGGATTGAGGTGGAGTTAGTACACTGAAGTAGTTACATTTATTTAGCAGACAATAAAAAAAAAAATAGCCTGAAAAACGGTATTTTGCGTGAAATCCTAGCTCTGCTGTGATGGTCTTCTTCCAGTTTGCAGTCTGGCGTAAGATTCTCTCCTACATTAGTGTCTGAAATGTTTGATCTGCTATAGTTTCTGAGTCATCTTTCATGATACCTTTTCATTGACTCTAAATGAAGCTGATTCAGACTAATGAGCTGACCCTTTTTTCATTTCTGAACAAATGATTCCGTTGCTAAATATATAATATGATAGATTTAATCAGTTTTGATAGTGCAGGCAGTAAAGTAGTATTAAAGCCTGTCAAGAGACCTTTTGAAATTCTAATAATAATAATAATAATAATAATAATAATCAGATAATTAGAGCCAGTTCAGTGTTTTTCCAGTATTAGTGTATGCTTTCCTTCTATTAAATCAAGTCAGAAGTAAACAAAAAGTTTAATAGAACTGCAATAAATTAAGTTACTTCATTCCCTTACTCTGGAATTTGTTGCTTAACTGGTTCAAGATATTCCAGTTACTTGTATTCCTCAAAATATCCCAACAAACAAAGGTAATATATTGTGACAGTTCTGTGTATCACAACTATGTTGTCTTTGTATTATCATGAAATCTTGATTCTGATGGAAAAATAATTGCTTAGATAATTTTCTAGATATTAAAAAAACCTGAACCTGAAGTGTTTATTGAAGTGGGCAGACAAATTCTTGATCACTGGCTGGGAATCTGATGCATGTCTCAAGTTTGTGTGCATAAATGTTAGAAGGATGAAAGGGGAAAAGCGGCACTGGAACAGGTTGCCCAGAGAAGCTGTAGATGTGCATTCCTGAAGATCTTCAAGACTCAGCTGAGCAAAACTCTGAGCAATCTGATCTGGATTCAGTATTGACCCTGCATAGAACAGGGTGGACTACAGTCCTTTGGAGGTCCCTTTCAGCCTGAATGACTCTGTGATGTTCCAATCCTGTAAAAAAGTGAGCTTGTGAAAAGAAATAACTGTTAAAGGAAATGTTGGGATTAGAGAATTCCATAAAGATTAAATGACAACCTGTGTCTGCTTTAAAAAAAAAAAAGATACCAGAGCTTCCCTGTGCCCTGCAGGGAGCCACAGTGGTTTTGAGATTGTTCCCAGAGGTTTCACCTCTCTGTAGGGAGTGATGTTACTACATCAAAGATGACTCTGACACATCATCCCCAGCAGGTAGCCCCATCCAAGGTTGGTAGTGTGCTGATGATGTCATATCACAGTAGGCAAAGAAGAACTAAGTTATCACTTCTGATTTAGCCAGAAGAACACTTAATTGATGAAATTATTGAATAGGGACTTCAGAAGAAGTAAACGAACAAGACATTTTTTCTACGGTTTGGTCGGTGACTGTGGTAACTCTTGACATAAGCTAAAAATGTTAGGTGCATAGGTGATGTTCCTAGCTAAAACATCCATTGCTGTCATTCCAGAGGGTTCACAGCTGCTTCAGTTTTCCTTGTTTTATTTTGCTTATCTATCAGTGTCTTCAGAAGGCTTCTTGGACTAATATCCACTGTCAAAAAGGATGCACATATCTCATTTTTGCATAGATACTACTTACTGCCACTGAGATGACTTCCAAGTAGAAGTGCTCTGGAAGCTTCTATCTAAATTTTATGACAGAAAAATTACTGTTTATGTTGACCAAGTCAAGGAAAAAATGATTTGTCAAATCAAAATATTTACTTAGAGTTGGTCAGAGGCTAATATGCCTCAGCTAGCAAGCTGTTCCATAGAAATTCATAGTTCAGAAGTTTATGTCCTTGCTGTTCATCATATACCAAACTACTATACCAGTCTTCTTAGGAAGAACACATTTGTGATAATTGGTGGTACCTTATCTGGCAAGAGCCATCAGATTGTCTCCAGGAAACCCGCTGATCAGTGTACATGATGGGAGACTTTCTCATTCTTCTGTCAGTTCTTCTAGCAAGAGTTCAGAAATTGGATGAAGAACAACAAAATTAAGTTTAACGTGGTAAGGTGAAAGAGAGAATTCCTCTGTGCAGACAGAAGTACTCGTAATTCCTTTGTACTGAAGACACTTGCTTCCTTTCCGTCAAAACAAGCTGGTTGTATTCTGTTTTCAGAGGATTTTGGTTTTTGAGTAAAGAAAATGCGTTTCTCTGCTTCCTGCTGATTAGAAAATGTTTGCCCTTTTGCCTTTTCTTTTTGTATAGAGATTACGTGCATCATCCTGATAATGGATTACCAAAATTTCTGTCTTTTGAGGATTATGGTATGAGTAATTTAAAGACTATACTGTACGCAGAGAGTAGCAGCTTTCTCCTAAGGCCTACTATAAGGACACTTCTAGTGTCCCATTGCTTTGTACTCTCTGAAAGTCCACTTGTGCTGCTAGTTCCTGACTGGACTGCTAATGTGCAATTTGATCTCTGTGTTGTCTCTCCAGTCTCCAGTCATGTGCTGTCAAAACTGCCACTGTTGTGGAAGAGTGTAACTTGACAGACACAGGAATCAAACAGGAAAGATCAAGGAAGAAGAAGCTTTCAGAGTTAAGAGGCCCAGAAATTCCTTGGCCCATTGGATTTATCCCAAGTTTGGCTTTTTTTAATATAGACTGTGGAAATTTCTTACTCAAGAAATTACGCCGTAATCATAATGATGTCAAACCGAAATACTATCTTTTAATTACTTTTTCCAGTCTCATCTTTTTGTAGCTTGTAAAGGGTGAAGAATAAAAGATTGACCAATAGTACGGATGGACTCTGTTGGTAAGAAGTAGTTTACACTGAAAATGCTTTTACACCTGTGATCATGTCACTTTCTATAGAAAAAAGGATACAAGAATTGGTATTCCTGAAAAAAAACAATGGCAACAGAAGTTGGCATTTTTCCAAGCAGTACAAAGGTGAAAATATATGTGTCTAGCTGGAATTAATACAAAATTATATGCCTTAGGTTAGCATAAAAGGATTCTACTTCCAATAATGTGAATTGGAAGTCTGAGAAAGACATTCCCTTCAGAAACAAAGCCTGAAACTTGCCTATGTTCTGCTGTTTGATAATGTACATAAATGTGAACCTATATGTTCACTTTACGTGAACTCATATGCTTTTTTTCTGTGCAGCTCTGTTTGTGCAGATCTCTGAGTCAAGAGGATGATTTAATAAAGAAGAAAGATATATATAACATCAATAGATGATTGTAACCTATGAAGTAATAGATTTGGAAAGCTGGGAAATTGGCCAATATTGATTTCAGACAACATGAGGGAAAATGCTTACCTTATGTTCATATAAAGTTATGGCTAAGTATTCAGTTTGCTTTATCTTCCACTATTAAAGGGCACAAACAGTGATCTTTGAAGAGTTTTTCAGTCTTTGCAGGTTTTCAAATTCTTTCCTGTTGTCTAGCTGTAAAAATATGAAAACAAAAATGGCATGAGATGAGACAAAAGACTGCACAGTCTGTCCTATGAGACATTAGTTTATTTAGTCCCACTGAACCTATCAAAGTTCAGCTAGTACCACCTGCTCAAAAGGTGCATCACTGTGTCTTTCTTATTATTTTATTATTATCATCAGTTTTTAAATATCTTAAATTACTATACACTTTGTTGTGATACTCAAATCAAAGAAAGATCTAAAATGTTGTCTTATTTTAAGATGTGATGGATGCTCCATCTTTAATTTGCAGCATTTAGGAGTGAGAGTAGAGAAGAAGATGCAAGTGTGTTTTGCTTCACGTTTCAGGCTTTTTATAAAGAGAAATCTAGGTCTTGTATGTACTGAAATAAATGATAAAGGTTTCTTTAACTACTTTGAAATAAGAAATTGGTCCACAAAAAAATGGGAAAAAATAACCTTGACCAGTCCAAAACTTATATAAAAACCTCTATGATAGACACCTTTCTGGTCCATGCAGTAATTACACACTGAAATTTTGACCTTTGGAATGAGAACTCCTTTTGAGCTCTGTCATGTAAAATTGTAATTGGGCCATAAAATCCTTATAAAAAATTATGAAAGAAATTTTACTGAATTAGTCTGGTGGATAATTTAGGAACCTGAGTATCTCAGTCACTTTGCTGAGTTTATACCTTAAAATTTCTCTGAAGTAATAGCATTGCTCCATCTAGTTATTGCCATTCACTAAGTGATGGCATCAGGATCTTTTGCTGAAGATCCTATTTAGATGAATCTCCACTGTGCATTTGTTTCTAATGACTAGAGAGTTCAGAATGACCAAGACCATCCAAAGTGATGGGTAACCTTTGGTGTCCACAATAAGAAATCATAAAAGTATATGTCTTTTAAGTGTCAGCAGCCCATAGCCATCTTAGAAACTCAATAACGTCTTTGGCTGAATACGCAAAACTGAGTCACTCAGAGTCACAAGCCACATACAAAAATCATGAGCTTTTAGAATTAAATCTGCATCAAGGCCTTTAAATAACTGAAAGTAACACGTTTGTAGTTTTGTCCGTTTCCTTCTTTCATCCTTAGTCCATCTTCTTTGCGGACTCAAAAAATCTTATAGACTCTTCTGGAAACTTTGAGAAACAAGAGTAAAAGTTAATACTCCTTTTTTTCCCTCCCCCCCCCCCTTTTTTTTTTTTCATTTTCAAGTGACTTGCTATGTAAATTTTTTAAAAAAGAAAATTTTTCCTTCCTTCAGATGCATGATACATGATAAAACTCAAATTTAGGAAAGTCAATAGCTCACTCAACTTGATGCAGCCATTTGCTCAGGAGGGGTGTTGGCTTGCGGTTCCTCTGTATTCGGTATGATTTCCTGCTGCCTGCCAAATGGATGTTGGTGCAGTCGTAGCTGTAGGAATACACTGTTGCAATAATTATAAACAACACTTTCACAAAATTATTTTTAGAACAGCAACTGTCCTTTTCAATGTAAACATGTTTTTTTCCTGCTATAGTGGCAATTTTAATGTGGGCAAGCAGTATTCCATTTGATTTTTTGTAGGTGGTATCCTCAAATTGCACAGAAAAGATTTCCCTTTCCCTTCCCACCCCAGCTATGCCTGGTTGTGTCCAAGTTTAAAAATATGTTGATTCATATGAAAGGTACTAGATTTTTTTTTAAATAAGATTGGATTTATTTGTTTTGTTTACTGTTCTTTCACTATACGCTACAGCTGGAGAACTACTTCTGTTTACTTTCTTTCAAAAGGTGGTGATTCCATTTTACCAAGCAGTACTTAGGTAATGTTATCTGAGAGAATCTCTTGTATGTTGGATGTCACAGATAACTAGTACTGTATTGGCAGAGTTCAGAAGGTAGTGGTTGGGGTCTTGCACTTGTTCTTTTAATTCAACAAGGTTCTTAGGCATATGCTTAACTGTAAATATATGAAGAGTCCCCAGAATTGCAGGGAAAATAAATACATTTATAAATAAGCTTGAAGAAAGCAGTTGTCTCATGTAGTTCCCTCAATATATGCATAGAGCAAAAGTCTATTGCTGCTGGTGAAAATGCTACTCTTGTTTGTTGAGGATAAAGAGGGAGAAAATAGGAGCTCTGAAATGAGGGGAGACATCATTAGAGAAAAGAAAGGCATATCATTAATATTAAATATAAGAGAATGTTAGTTACACTGTTATATTAACTTTTTATGTTACTTCTTTATTTTCTTATTGTTCTGTCATATTAGTCCCTCAAAACAGGAATATTTCTGAAATCACAGCAGTTCAGAGTATGGATGTATTCTACCCTGCTCTTCGTAAGACCTTGAGTAATTTGAAGAAAAAAATGTAGGCTCCTAAATCACGTAGCTACATCTGAAAATTTCAGTTTACTTTCTTAAAGAAGAGTTTACTTTAGAGAAATATTGACTTATTCCTATAATTAATCTGCATTATTATGAATATTGTTTCCTTCAAATCATAGAATCATAGAATGGTTTGAGTTGGAAGGGACCTTAAAGATCATCTAATTCCAACCCCCCTGACACGGGCAGGGACACCTTCCACTGCACCAGGTTGCTCAAAGCCTCGTTCAACCTGAAACCTTGAACACTTCCAGGGATGGGACATCCACAACTCCTCTGGGCAACCTGTTCCAGTGTTTAACCACCATCACTGTAAAAAATTTCTTCACTATATCTAATCTAAATCTGCCCTCTTTCAGTTTAAAGCCATTGCCCCTTGTCCTATCACTACATGCCCTTGTAAAAAGTCCCTCTCCAGCTTTCTTGTAGGCCTCCTTTAGGTATTGGAAGAGTAGAGTGGCAGAATCACCTCCCTTGACCTGCTGACCAGGACTTTTTTGATGTAGCCCAGGATACAGTTGGCTTCTGGGCGGCAAACACACGTTGCCTACTCATGTTGAGCTTCTCATCAACCAGCACCCCCAAGTCCTTTTCCTCAGGACTGCTCTCAGTCCATTCTCTGCCCAGTCTGGACTTGCGCTTGAGGTTGCCCAAAGGCAACCTCAAGGTTGTGCAGGACCTTGACCTTGTTAAACTTCATGAGGTACACATAGACCCACCTCTCAAGCCTGTCAGGGTCCCTCTGAATGGCATTGCTTCCCTCCAGCGTGTCCACAACACCACACAACTTGGTGTCATCAGCAAACTTACTGAGGGTGCACTTGATCCCACTGTCCATGTCACCGACAAAAATGTTAAACAGCACCAGCCCCAGTACTGACCTCTGAGGAACACCACTCGTCACTGGCCTCCAGTGATGGTCTAGGGTCAGACGGCGCCTGACAAGAGCAAAGACAACAGGCTCCTGATACACTGCCCGCATCCACACATTTCCTGTCACAACCGTTTTTCTGCCAAGCCTGTCTCCAAGATCCTTGTTTTGGGCTCGAGACCTACTCCAAATCCTTACACCACTCTGCACAATTCAGTATTAAATGTATATGTTGTTATCCAGCAACTTCTGTGGGTGGGATTTGAGTGGAGAGACCTGTCTTGCCACCTCTTCCCCCTCTTCTCTGTAGCCAAAGCTTCCAAAGGTTGTGCCCATTGTGTGTGGGAATAGCTCTGAGCCTGGGGGCTTTCCTTCAGCTTTCCACTATACTAGTGTCAGAAAATTATGCATGTGTATATATGTGTGTGTGTGTATAGTTTCTTCAAAGTACGCTGAAGTAGTACTTTGCGCCAAAGTACTACGTTGTGCCATTGACTCTTTGAGTGTGACAATCCAGCCAATTCCTTATCCACCAAATGGTCCATCAGTCAAATCCATGTCTCTCCAATTCAGAGACAAGGATGTCGTGCGGGACAGTGTCAAATGCTTTGGACAAGTCCAGGTAGATGACATCAGTTGCTCTTCCCTTATCCACCAAGGCCGTAACCCCATCATAGAAGGCCACCAAATTATCAGGCAGGATTTGCCCTTAGTGAAGCCATGTTGGCTGTCACCAATCACCTCCTTATTTTCCATGTGCCTTAGCATAGTCGCCAGGAGGATCTGTTCCATGATCTTGCCGGGCACAGAGGTGAGACTGACTGGCCTGTAGTTCCCTGGGTCTTCCTTTTTTCCCTTTTTAAAGATGGGGGCTATGTTCCCCCTTTTCCAGTCAGTGGAAACTTCACCAGACTGTCATGACTTCTCAAGTATGATTAATGGTTTAGCAACTTCATCTGCCAGTTCCCTCTGGACCTGTGGATGCATCTAATCAGGTACCATGGGCTTGTGCACCTTCAGGTTGCTTAGACAGTCTTGAACCTGATCTTCTTCTACAGTGGGTGATTCTTCATTCTCCCAGTCCCTGGTTTTGCCTTCCATGACTTGAGCAGTACGGCTGGAGCTCTTGCCAGTGAAGACTGAGACAAAAAAAAGTCATTGAATACCTCATCTGTCTTCATATCCTGGGTAACAAGGTGTCCTGTTTCATTCTGGAGAGGTCCCACGTTTTCCCTAGTCCTCCTTTTATCACTGACATACCTATAGAAGTTTTTCTTGTTGCCCTTGATGTCCCTGGCCAGATTTAACTCTGTCAGGGCTTTAGCTTTCCTAACCTGATCTCTGGTTGCTTGGAGAATTTCTCTGTATTCTTCCCAGGTTACCTGTCCTTGCTTCCACCCTTTGTAGGCTTCTCTTTTTTTGAGTTTGTCCAGGAACTCTTTGTTCATCCATTGAAAGGATGTTCAGAGAATGGTTCCACATAAGGATCTGTCGCCTGTATGCGTTTTACTTCTCATTTTTTTCATAGAATCTATTTGATTTTGTCATAAGGTATCTGGGTGTCTGAGTATACAGAGCACATCACACAACTCTTTTCCAGACAATGTCTTCTATGTCTTTTTGCTGAAGTGCCTTCTTTCTGCCCTTGCCAAACCAAGGATTTAAGCTACTGCAGTCTAACCAAATCAAGAACATCACACTATGCCAATAGACATCTGATAAGCCACTGGTACCAGTTCCGTTTATCTTTGTCTTTAGCCACCTCAGTGTTCTTCACACACCTACCAACGCTACCCCTAACAATTGTTTAGACATTTTTATCTTTCACTTTTAGGTTTCAGATGTAATGCAGCAGTCTTCTGGTCTGGATACCCAAGCATGGGGTTTTAAACAATATATGGGAATGACATTTTTCAGTAATCTTTCAATTTAGGTACATTTCATAATGCTTTCAGCGTATTGTCTTACATATACAATCCATGTTACTTGGTTATTCTCTTTATTAAGGTTCACTCAGCAGAATACAGGTTTAAAAGTTTGTTCCTTAGTTTTTTGACCCTGAGGAACTAATACATTGTTCTTCTGATTATTTCTTTAAAAAAAACTAAGAAGAAAGTGTTATTTATATGCATATTTGTGGTACTATAATATATCTTATGATTTAGGACTCTCAAATTTAGAGTACAAGGAGGGAGAAACCTCTTTCTAAATGAAAGGGATGGCACATGATTGGAATCAATCAGGTGGACTTTTAAAATTCCTTGGAAGGAAGGAGTTATATAAGTACAAATAATAAAAATAACTGTGGAAAATTGAAACTAATACAGTTTTTATAAGAGTTTTCTACACTATTCCTATATCTAGAGTATTTCAATGGCAAAACGGGAATTAGTAATTCAATTCTTTGTCTTTCAATGGAAACTGAAAAAAAAAAGTTAAAAAATAATTAAGTGTCTAAACATACAAGTAGAAACAGATGCAGTAAAATTGCCTAACCTCCATTGACATTACCCAAGTATGTTTCAAACACATGGCTTAGAAGCCTGGCTACCTTTTTTTCCCCTTAAAAACAAAAATCTCCATCAATTTTTAATCGGGATATTTTTTAAATTTCTTTTTTTCCTCAGTAAAATATATTGGATATTTTTCAGCAGATACCATCTTTGTGTTATTTCCTAACTTTTGAGTATTTATTTTTTGTAGTATTGTATATAACATCTATATATCCCGTGGAAATAAATCCAGCTTATAACTAGTGAAAGTGAATGACGAAATAGAGATGTGACTGTTGCTGTCATGTCCCCTCATCTTTTTTGTGTTAATGTTTATTTTCTCATGCCATTCATTTCAAATTCTTTAATATCCTGCTAAAGCATGAGCCACTGAAATTTTCAGGATGTGTTGTGTTGCAAGACGAAAAATGTGATTGTGTTGTATATCTCCTGGGTGCAGCAATGGGTAAAGAGAGATCTATGGACTGTCGCCATTTTAGGTAAAATGCATAAAAATGATGATAAAATGTTCATAGACCTAAATGGTTTCCTACCTGCGATGCATGTGCCTGTTCATCTTAGATACCAGAAAGGCAGACCGATGAGCTAAGCACGTGTTTCTCTGCTCACCCAAGACATGCCAAGGTTAAGTCAGAATATGGGTTTAAATAACCAAAAGGCAAAACAAGATTTAACACTTACAGTAACAGCAATCATAGAATCATAGAATGGTTTGGGTTGGAAGGGACCTCAGAGATCATCTAGTTCCAACCCCCCTGCCATGGGCAGGGAATGTTGCATCAAAAGCCAGTTCCAAATTCAGGCCGTTCTAACAATTCGTTCATGATTTGTCGTGTTTAAGAGTCTTATACAGAAAGTGATACAAGAGAGAACGTTTGGCTTCTAGTCATACTAAGGTACTTACTGATGATTCAATTGATTCGACATAAATAAATCCTGTTGCTTACTACGTGATGATTTCTCATCTGCTGTTCAATATGAAGACAACTAATCTAATGTGAATACATAATTGTTGGGCAAGGGAATGTATATGCAGTTCACTTAATATCTCTGTGTTCAAGGTATAGACGTGCAATTAGATATGTGGGCAATGAGAACACTCACAGACATGCATTACTGTCTGAAAAACAGAATACATGACCTAAAGAGAGTCTTTTTGCCATGTCCTTTGTGGATACTACAATGATCTCAACTAAAGAGAGTCCTTTGAATTATCAAACCACCCAGATTTGCTATTGAGATAGAAAATATATTTAGAGAAAGGTTTTAGGTGTGCTGTTCACTAATTCTTGTACTGCCTAAAAATGTATTTTTAAAAGTCCTTGTTTTTTCCTGCCAATCACATAATTAGTTAGTCCCTGTTTCTTTTCTTGTGGGGCTAAGCTGGCTTCCTCATTTTTGCAGTTCATCAATACAAAACTGATTTGAAGCTGAGCTGTATAATAATAAGCCTTTCAGCAGCCAGGCTTGACACTTGCCTTGTAATTAAGGCCTTGATGGTTGTGTTGATGGCAAATGAAAGAAAATGGCTTTGTTCTCAATTCCAGAGGCTTGATTGCCGGTTCTCGTTCTCACCTGAATTCGACCCATTCTGCATTGTGCACATGATTGCTGGAGTGTGAGTAATTGCAGCGCTGGCAGATGACATTTTCATGAAGCACACTCTGCACTGCTCCAGAGGGAATTTACAGAATTTATAGCTGGAGAAGCTCATCAAACATGGATTTAGGAAATGCCTATGTGAAAAGTGGGAGCCCACAACCAAATATCAGAGCTTTTCTTTTGACATTTGCTTTTACATAAAGGACTACGGTCTGCGGCCTGTCTTACCTTATGGTAGCAGCCTATTTCTGACTAGATTTTGTGATTAAGTACAGTTATTGAAGTTCATTAACATGATTTTTTTTTTTTTTGGCATGTTTTCCTGTAATTTTTTGTTTGTTTGAATAGCGGTCTCAGCAAAAGAGATGGAAATTTGTTTTGTCATTTTCGTTCATATTTTTACATTTCCCTAACCTTTAACTATTTGAAAATTGTCAGCTGTTTCATGATACTTATTGATGAAAATGAATGCTTAGTTTTTATTTAAATCCTCTTAGTTACTCAACCTTTTTGCATTACAGCATATTTTTTTTTATTTTGAATGAAAATGAATGTACGTTTAAAATAGCCACAAAGGCTTCTACAATGGTAATATACTTCAGCAATTATAAATTGTAAATGTAAATAAGAATTGCATACTGAAATTTTGCATTACAGGTAACCTATGGCATGATAGGCATGGTCTTTCCTTCCCTCTGCCTAAATATTCCTCTCCATCGGACAGTCGTGGTGCCTGTCTCGTATTCGCTGTGTTCACGTCTGAGCCCCTGGTGCTTCTCTTCGCTTTCGTAACGCAATAGCGCTTGGATGACTACCTGAAGGTTGTTGCACTGGTGGTATCTTTCCCAGCACCTGAACCAACAGAAACATTTACGGAATCCTGCTGACCTTTTTCAATCACAGCTGTTTAGGCTGTCACCGACTTTGCACGTGAACATTCATAGCTGCTGTGACTCAGACGTATTTTTACGCACGCTGTCTGTCTTGCAAGCCAAAATATCCACACTTAGCTTTTAATATTTCTTGAAGCTTCCTAATCATGGCAAGTAGGGAGCCTTTCCTGCTTGCATTTGGTATTACTGAAAGTCCTGAGCAATTGAATGATTGAAGGTTGCGGGTTTTTTTAATCAGGCTTATTGATTAACCTCTAGGAAAAGTTAGGTGAGAAGTCCTTGGGAGTTTCTGCAATAAATACTTGATTCAGAGTAATGCTGATTATTTAAAATGCACAGAAAAAAATCTGAGGTCTCAGCTGATGATGTTAAACTGCCTGTTGTTTTAGGGGCTAACTTATCCTCATTTCAGTAATAGATCTCTATATCAATACTAATAAATGGCAACAAGAGGAAAATCAATCTAAACTGCTGACAGTTGTTTTAATTTATACTATAGTCCTCAGATAATTGGGTAGCACAGGGGGAGACTTTCAAAGTGTCTTACCTAAATTTATGGATGTATGCTGCTGCCATTTACAAAAAGTAGGATTTTTTTGTTGTTGTTGACTTGAATGGGATCAAGATGGAACCTGTTGTACATGCATCTTGGTTTTAGTCATACAAAGCACATCTCCTAATATACTTCCAATACCAGTGTCAAATTCTACTCTTAAAGTATTCCTTGGGGACTCACTTAACACATTCAGGTTCAGATCCTCAAAAGTTCGTAGGCAATTAAAAATTTTTGAGAATTTGGGTCTCAGAGAGTGACTTGTCTTTTGAAGCCACAAAATTAATCACACTCAAGGTCTAAGGCTCAAGAATTGGAGACGAAAGTCTGTAATTCTTCACTGCATCTTTTAGAGTTATTACTGGAAAGCTGAGGAGCAGCCTGATACTCCTCTTGCAGAAATTTTAGGGATCCATGTGCATTCTGGCAGCCTTTTGAGGTGCATTCCTGCTCTCATGTGTTCCTCTTGCAGGAATCCCTCTCTTACATTGAGATTTGGGTGACAACTCAGCCCCAAGAGGGGAACCCGCTGTTATCTTTCACAATGCCTATAACAACACAACCCATACCTGTCCAGGGCTTGGAGTAGAACAAGGGAAGGTTGTCATCCTCTGTGTCATTAGTCAGAATCTTTGACATGCCAGATTCCTTCCATTGCAGGAACAAGACTTGCATCAAAGCAGAACATGCTGAGAAAACCCTGAAAAATTTTAACTATTTTGCATCTCCCTTGCAAAATAGTAGACTATGAGGAAAGGGATGAAAGCAATAGCCACCAAAATAGACTAGTGAAATGCGACAGGGAATAGAAGCTTTTGAAACTTGCTGAGGTGAAGAGAAGCAGCTGCCTGATACCATTACCTTAATTATGGTGATGGTCTGAGACATACCGATATGGTGATCAAATATTATGTTATATAGGCCATTTTTTGGATAGTATTAGCATCTAACACAGCTCTAATGTTGAGAATCATCTTAATGCTTTATTGTAAAAGTTAAAATATTGCAAGTCATGAAAAATGTTCAACTGGCATTCCTGTGACCTCTTGCCACTACCTCTGGTAACTATTTGAAAGCTTCAGCTCACTTTAACAATCCTTCTCTTACCCTGTTTGTAACCTTCACCTTTTATACACACATCTCATTAACTTTCTCAACAAGAACGTTAATAAGATCTGCTTTACTTCTCTCTAACATCCATTCATGCTTGCTTTTCTGTCATCTTTTTCTCAGACTTCTCCCATTTGCCTCAGTGACTCAACACTCAGACATCTTGTTCTCTTCCCTCATCTCTCCCTTGCTTGTCTCCTTAGCTTTGTTTTATGTCTTTTGCTTGACAATACAAACGTGGTCTTCAACATCGCACCACTGGCTCTTGATTTCATCTGTTTTTTCTATTCCTTTCTACCTTTCATATCCAGGGGAAAGAGGATACCCGTCTCATGCTGCATTTTCAGACTCGTCGTGAGATGACTTTTTGTCATGTGGCAGGGAGCTGCCTGTGTATCACACAGAGCTCAGGGTGTTGCATGAGACCATTGACTATTTTGAAATAATTTCCTTTCTCTCTCTCTCTTTTTTAAAGTCTTGACCAATTTTACAGTAAAGGGAAGAGTGTGTTACCTGGCTCCTGTGCTTCTCCTGTGCCCATTGTAAAGGCCATTATATTTTCTGGCATCACACAGCACGTTACGTTATTTCCTCCTGTATTATGATTTTCCAGCCAGTGTAGTCAGTCATCAACAATTACTTGATTAGATTGAGAAACCCAAAGTTCTTGGACACTACTATGAGTGTATGTGAGTAGCTCTTCTATTATTCAAGCGAGATGGTGAAAGGACAGAAGTTTCCTCCTTTCATTTATAGATGGGTATATTCCTGTATTTTTTGTTACATACACCTTCTTGTAAGCCAGCATCTCTACTTGTTATGGCCTTACTACAAATCATTTTTAATCTAAATAGAACTTCAGCTTGTCTTACTTCGCAGTATCTGTTGATCATAAGTTTATTCAACACTTGTTTTACCTACTAGTCAAGCATTTTCACTTTCTCTTTTCATACAAATTATAGAGCAGAGGGGTGAAGCAAGCTGTAGTGTATTAGATAATGGTTTCTAAACATACCTCATTTTATTGATGATATATTTTGTGTACCTTTGGGGACAAGTTGTACACCTGTTTGTGTATCTCCATCTGCAGATTATTATTCCATTCAAAAATGCTCTACATTTGCTCTACAGATCTGCCAGTGCAGCTTTTTGATATGTAGCTCGCATCGTAGCCAATACATCAGCCCACCTTAGTTGTCTACTTTTGACACTATTAGAAATCAATCTGTTGTAGGAACTTGCCCTACAAATATCCCATAACCCATTTGAGGTGTCCCATATCTACATCAGAGGACACCAAGGCTTTGTCCTCCCAACACATACATACGTAAGCATATTTTGCTTTCCTGTTTGTTTGCCATTAGAGGTTTTGTAGCAGTTGTCTGTCTCCAGCTAACTGGTATAGACCCCATCTTTGCGTTTTGGGTACTACTTTAAGCAGTGAAAACCAATTATTGTTCTCTTACCTGACAGTACTAGCGAAATATGGGGAGGAAAGACATGTGGGCTTCTGAGCTAACGTCACTTGACAAATAGTCTGAAACCATAAAATGCTTTGACATAAGAAAGCAACAGCCATGGCTACGTTTTTACTATAAATGCAATTTGGGATTAATTTAGTTCTCTAATCTGTTCACAAATCATTTGCAAAGAAATCCGATCAGTAGGACCATACTCATTCTCCTCAAGTATTTTCCAATTGTTGATGCAAACAAACATTGGCCTTGGAGGAGGATTACGCTTTCTGTTTGCGCTTACACACAGTTATTCTTAGTGTGTGAATGATCACATTTTGTCCTCGTTTTTGATTTGGCTGTCTTTTAAATTACAAAATAATCGAAGCACAATGAATAACTAGTAATGAATGTTAGTCTTCGTTTTGGGATTTATCTTCCTCTAAATATAATTGTAAATACAGTCCAGTTTGTAAACATTGTTTACACTTTTCTTTTTTGTCCACATTAAATTTTTTGAAATCAGCATTGCACTAACATAGACTTTCTTTTGCATTTAGTTGTTACACATAGTTTGTCTGTTGGTTCTGAGAATCTTAACAAGTATCTTCACATAAATTATTATTTTAAAGAGGAACCAATTAGAATATATCAATTTGTCCTGGCCAAGGGACATAAAAACTTACAGCTTCAGAGTGACAGCTGTTGGGGTGACAGGGTATGACAATGAAGGAGGATCTCCCCATACCTGTCTGTTTTCTGTTCCCACAGCAGTAAAGCAGATTTCAGCGGAGTAACGTATGAAGAAAATCACTGTTCAGTCAAGCTTGTTTGCATGTGGCAAAATAGTAGCAAGGCTTCCATGTGCCCTCCCTCTTATTTCATGTATAAGTAAGTGGATGAAAAATACAGATCAGTAACTATCTACCTGTCTGCTCTCTCTAATGTATATACATCTTTGCTCATTAGACTTTAAAGACTAGTGTAAATTTTTTTTAAACATGACTCAGGTGTATCATAGAATTTTTTAGGTCACCATCAAACTCAAACACACAAAATGGATCTGATGTGCAAATGTAGTGCGTTCCCTGGACCAGGCTCTGTGGCTTTCTTTTTTTTTCATACTGAGAAGACTACTTCTATACTTCTTTATTTTATAATACACTGGGCATTGCACTTTTGCTTTCATTTTATTCAAAGGATGGTCTTACTGTTAAATAACTTCAATTAAGAGTTAAAGGAGAGAGAATAAAAAATCCAACTGGTGATAATGGATGGCAAAATTGGGTCTTAGTCCACAGAGGAGTCAGTAGGTGCTTGGCACTTTCATCTGTAGTCCTTAGATAGTTCTGACCTTGGTGCATGATAGACTGTGTAAACAGCCCTGCTCCAAATCTGGCATTGTAGGCACATCAGTAACACATGCCACTTTGCCACATTCACTTACAATAATGTTCCTCTGCAATGGTTGTCAGTGTAGGAGGGTGAAACTAAATCCGCTAATAACTCTTGCTGTATATAGTTCACAGTCTGCAGTGTATGGGTCTATAATCTGTGGGGTAATGCTATTCATTTTAAACATCCATTTGTTTAGTTACTATTTGTCTTACTTCTTAAGATGCCATCACTACCTCTGGTTTGCTTCAGAAAACAGCAGGAAGGATCCAGAAAGGCAAATCAGTTGCTCTGCCCTACACTTAGTTTAATCATTGACAAGTTGCTTTGATTACCTGCCTGATTTTCTTCTGCTCTGCCTCTCTGGGTAACACTGTATTGAGGAGGTGAATCTGGACACAAAAAGTTATTTGTTGACTTTTGAAATGCCTCCAAATCAACAACTTTTAGTGTAACAGCTTTTCCCCTAACATAATTTACTTTGCAGTAGGATTTTAAGATGCGGGATAAAGGTCAACACTCTTGGCTCATCCAGTCCTGTTGGGGTGCCATCCTCCTGCTTAAGGCAATTTTCAGATTCTATATTGTCCTGACACTGGACACACTGCTCACTGTGGAAGAGTCACAAGCAATGCTGCAAAGACTTTCCTTGTGTTTTCACCATCCTCATTGCCTTCTGCAGTCAGGAAAGTCCACAGGTTTTTCACTCAGGTATTAGTGCACTGCTTCCCACGTTCTCCAGTGTCCCTCACAGTCAGGAGATAACTGTTTAGCCACCATTTGAGGAATGCATGCAGCCTTTCCAAAACCTCCCCTCACTGCCAGTTGTGTATTTTCCTCTTTAGTTTTAAATCCTTTTTTGGCAGTGACTTATTCTTTGACCCATTAATCCTTCGTAAGTTACACTTGACATCAGAAAACGTGACATCCAGTAGTAAAAAGGATGCTCATGGACTGTCTGCTTTCAACACTGGTGTTCTTAAATTTTCCGAGAGCACTAAATGCCAGCTTTGGGTATGTTCCTCCTCTTATGAAGGGTATTTACTTGATTGTAGTTTTATATTTCAGACTACTTTTTTTTGTAATCATCCTTTTTTTATTTATAGATAATAGCGTTTTGTAAGTCTAGGAAACATTTAGCTCAAAGCAGGATTTGCACTAGGACTCTGTTGATGGATTTACATAAAAGTTAATGTAAAGACTCAGAAATGTTTACACTTCTTTGTAGTTTTAAATGCACTGTTGATGGAAAAAGGTAGTGCACTACATATGTAATGTCAGGGAAAACATTTTTTTGACCTTACATTAAGTTCTTTGTTTTCACAGTCGGATTCAGAATTTCGTATTCTGATTGAAAAAATATTTTGTTATTCAGCTAATGTTTTTTAACTTATTTTTTTGTCTTTGCATTTCTTGACCTTTGACTTACTGTTTGTTTCTAGGGGTTGGGTTTATGATACTCTTTCCTTGAAAAAATGTGGCAGAAGTCTGTCTAATGCCAGCAGAAACAGGACTAGGCCCACTGTATTTTTATTTATACATTATTCTGAATAATCAGAAGCATGACTTCAGTGTCTGTAAATTTACATAAACTGTCATCCGCTAAATCTGTCCATAATCACAAATATCTCATAGATATTAAATCAATTCTTTAAATACTTTTTTTAAAACTAACCAGCTATTGGAAATAGTTGTAATTATTTCCTCTTTCCTTGAAAAAACAATAAAGCAAATTAAGTTACTGCAAGAAACAACTCAACTGACCACTGCTGTTGAAATACTCGGTTAGACTAGAGGAAGAACACAACCTCTTGAAGACAGATGGTGTTTACATGAGACTGAGGTATAGCTGGACGTTTCCGTGTGGTTTTATTTCAGTGATTCAGTTTTTCTTCTGTACCTTCAGGGATAATGAGAACTGGGAGCTCTTTGTGACCTTTGTGAGAATTGCTGGTTCTCAGCATCAGTCAGAATTTAACCTTTTTGTGAGAATTTTCTTTGCTGCTGTTAAAATATCTCCTGCTCGTAAGGAAAAAATATCCATTCTAGGTGTTTTTGCCATTCTCATGTTAAATACATCACTTAGGGCATCCTAGAGGCCATGTCATTTAATTTGTCTTATAAATAAACTTTTCCTAGGTGGTAAGCAGTAGGGAGAGTCTCTACTTTAGCCTCTTTTCAAGTGCCCTTTATTTCTACTTCTACAGGGGTAATTGATTTTTTTTTTGTTGTTTGGGTTCCTGAAACAAAGCACTTTTATCATTAGCAGAGTTTTAGTGGAAAACTGTGGGGACTTTATTTCCCCAGTATTCTCAGGGGCAAGCAAGTTGCCTATGGCTTCGCCAGGCTGATATGGAGGCAGATCTCTGAGTAGGTACTGCACGTGCAGAGAGTTGGTTTGCACATGCAGAGCAGTGTTCCCCATAAACACAGGAGTGCTGTTGGAGGTCAGACTTTTGGATTTGAAATGGAGGGTCAAGAGCGCGTAGTGGAAGCCAGCATTGCCAGCCCCTTAGCTCGGTCTTCCTGGATTTTAATGTTTTCATATCTGTTCATGTTCATTTTTTGTAACAATCAACAGTTGTAATTAGACCTCAAAACCATGTCATTGGGAGAAAAAAGGAAAACTCCACCATTGTTTTCATTTTTAAACATACTTTAGATTCAGCAGTGAATGAGGATACCCAGAGCACGTCCACTGGTTCACGCTGTTGCGGGGCGGGGCCGGGCGCGGGCGCTGGCCGTGGTGCTGACACCGGGCGTGGGCGCTGGCCGTGGTGCTGACACCGGACGCCGCTGCCGCCCCGTGCGGTCCGCAGCGCTGGCCCAGACTCCCACGTGGTAAACATCATACCCTGTTTGAACAAAAGCAGGAAAATAGACCATGTGAAGCGTTTCACAGCGGTTTTTTTTTTTTTTTTGCACCTTTATTATGTAAATAATTATTTCTTACCTGCAGCTGAGTTTATAAGTTACACAGTGTGTTACAGCCGTTTTCTCCTTAACAATAAATCCGTCTGTCCTTACGTAGGAAAAGTTTTTTTTCTAAGATCGAAGAGAAAAGACGCGTTAAGGTCACCGTGAACATACATGCAGAACTGTATATATTTCCGTTTAAGCAGTGAATTATTGTAATGAATGGTTTATGTATATCTCCCAAGATTAATTTACTCCCTCAGAATGCCATGTTGGAATAAAAAATACCAAAGTAGAAATCAAGAATTTTGGACTCATATGAAAAGTTATTGGGTTTATGTGTAATTGTGTTTTACCAGTTGAACTATGTATGTGAGAAATTGATGTTGAAACCTGATCCTTAAATTAGAAAAGAATTTTATGAAGGAAATGATGATTCTTTTGTTAAAAGGCTCTGTTCCTGTGTATAATTTCAGAAATTTTCACTTAGGTTCACACATTCTTTCAAAGAATAAAACACTTTCTCTTTGTTTTTATAAAATTTTAAGAAAGTAGTATTAGAATACTGCTTGGTGTATTTACATGCAAACAGTTTGTTCAATAGAAAATAGTTTTTAATCTTACTTTTGTTTCCATGTTCTAATCTTGTAGAGTATTTCCTTGCCTGAAAAGTATAAGAAATCGAGTACAGTATCTTTTAGAGGATTTATGGTAATGCTGCTGAATTTAGCTGAGCATAAACAGCATGGTGAGCCCCTCAGGGTCTCTTCATTTTCCTGACACACTCCACTGCTGCCCCATTAACACTTCGTCTGTTATTGCCATCTACTCAGTTTAATGAGTATCTTTGAATTTGAAGTTCTACACAAGAAACAACAGCTAAAATAACTGATGCACCTACTGCAGCTTTCAGCAGAGTATCTTATTCCCTTTGTAATTTTTTTAGAAATAAAAAGTACATTTCTATTCTTCAGCAGTGTAGTTACATCATGACATTTTCTTTAATTATGGTAGACACTAATCACAAGCACTGAGTAATGACTACAAATATGATGCTGTATCATCTGTCTGTGTAGAAGGTAAACACATGCTGAATAGCTGTTAGATGAGGCCTTTCCTTCCTTTAAAATTCATCCTATTAATACTGACTCTTTAATGTGAAGAAGGAACAGTACTGCTGGAGACTTTGTGCTATCAAAGCAGAATATTATATTTCTCCTAAGAAATCAGAAGACAGAAGGACTTGGTGCTGTTTTCTGATACCTGTATGAATCCGACTAACTGTGGTAAAGGGTCAGTATGTGGCTCATTAGATTGGATTCCTAAAACTGGATTTATCACATTCCTCCGAATACATGCATAAAACATCTTAAATTATTAAACAATAATCTGTATTATCAGACAAGGACTCAACTCGAATTAAAGCCTGAATAATGCTTCACTGGGATGCATCACAGAATTTAAGAGCAATTCTAATTTTGAATTGATTATTAACTAATCAGCAAAAGCAAAAGATCGCTCTAAATCACCTTAGATATTTAACAGATGTGGAAAGTCTTTGCTGGGCCAAATAAAAAGTCTGAATAATTCAATAAATTTCTATTCTAGAAAACTGAGGAAATCAGTTAGATATTGGAACAATTTTTTGTGTTAAATGCATTTATTGAAAGCCTATTTTTAAAAGCTAAAATAACACGCGAGTGATTTTCTCTGTTCCTGGTAAGCTTGTTATCCTTTAGTAAAGGTGGTGTTTTTTTTGTTTTGTTTTTTTTTTTCTTTTAGAAAATGAATCTGGAAGAAAATTGGTGAATCCAATCCAGTGGACCTACAAGCACTCTGACAGGCTCAGAGAGCAGAGTCTGGACCAAAGAGCAATTACCCCACCAAACGATTTCAGGTACAATTGACCTAAATATAGCACTCTCTCGAGATTATTGACAAGAGTTCATTTCCTGTAGTGCTTTTCCCATTTGCTACTCCTGGTAACCACTGTGATCTTATCTGCCTGGTGCTGCATGACTTCTGGGATGCAGCTAAGAGTTCTGTTGAGCATTATCTTTAAACAGACAATTCATGCTAAAAGAGTCATTTGCAGTTAAATTAGATGATGCATATATTATTCTTGCTGCTGAAGTTACACAGAACAGGAAGGAGTGCCTGAATCCTTTTGGACCTGGATGCACTGGAATTCTTTTTACTGTGAAATCAAAAAGATAGTACTAGTTAATGGTAAATAAATGGGAAATTTAATTTCATTAAACTGTAACAGTAGAGTCAGCTGTGCAGGATGAATAGATTGGAAAACTTCATATTTGTTTCTTTATATATATATATCTCCATAAAGTGTGGCTTCCCCTAGTGTCATCCTACCTCCAGGCAATCACTGTAGATGTCGTGTGCTGACATGAAAAACAAATGAGGGTATACACTGAGTGTGTAATTGTACAAAATGTGGATGAACTGGATTCAGAGGCTGGTAATGATAAAATACACTTCAGTTTTGAGGAAGGCATTTTTCTTAAGCATCGCTTGCAAACTTGTGCACAATGCTGGGTATGTTTGCATTTCATGTATGGGGAATATAGAGAAAATAGATGGCATTCTCTTAGTGTTCGTCACAGAGATTTTTATTTTTTTTGCATCCTGTTTCTTTTACTGAATTCTTATTTGGAAAACCTATGCATTGCATTGGCTAGTATCAGATTCCACGCTGAGCAGCTGTTGGGGAGCCATTTTTTGCAGACCTTTAATAACTAAATATGTAGCAGGGCAATATTTGTGCCATTATTTTCCTGCATATTCCCTATGTTTTCCGAAAAGAACATAAGAATATGTATTTTATTAGGGGAATAAACTCCACTAATAGCCATAGGTCCCACTCCTCAAAGGAAACTCAGGAACAAGTTCAATTAAAAGCTGAATAATTTATAAGATAGAGACACATATACAATACATTGGTCTACTGACTTTGTTCTGATGATGATGATAGACAGCAGTTATAAATGTCATTAGACTCAGAAATTCTATGCTAAAATAAGATGAAGCATGAATTAGTTAATTCCATTATGTTGCAATTAAGTTATTGTAGGGAAAATTTAGATTAAATATAGGAGAAAACTTACCTCTGATTTATTTTTTCCCAATCTGCTGTAATGAGTTGAGACACAGCATATCACAGTGGAAAGCAATAGTAATTTGAAATACAAGAATAATAAGAAGAAAGCAGTAAAATAATCTGTGGAGGTGGAATAAGAATATGCAAGGCATGAATAAATGGATTCTCAGCTGGACAGGTTGAGGTCATAGAACTTCTTGCTCTGTGCTTTAGAATCCTGAGAAATCTGTGTAGTCCTTTCTGGTGGGCTGCTAAATAGAATAGTTTTAAAGTTTGAGGAATGAGGGAATGTTCATGAGAAAATTAAATGGATTCACGAGAGGATCCTTTTGTTGTAGAGTCTTCCACAGAACAAGACAATTAAGGAACCACTGGCCTGGAAAAAATAAAATCAATCCTGCCCCAACACAAAAAGAGAGAGATAACTCCTAAGTAGTTACCAGCCCTCCAGAGTCTGAATTGAAATATTTACCTTCTTTACATTTGATATTTTAGAAATAGAACTTTTTGTAGTCTTATTGAGTCCTGCAGTTCTGTAAGGGCTTGCAGGCTAAACCCTGCTGATGCGATTTTTGTTATTTTATTTTTATCTGCAAAAAACATATCTAAAACTTCATCTTGTGTCTGCAGAGGAATACCAGTTACATACATTTTGTTTATTACCTTTACATTCCAGATGCCTGACATGGCTGACATACAAAAGGTTGTACATACTATAGATGAGTAAATCACTGTGAAACTTAGGAACTAACCCCTGAAAACCTCGTGTAAGCTCCCTTCTCTATGTGATTGATCTTTCTGGGGGTTGCTCTCTTCAGCTGATGACAGATAGAAACATCATTCTGGGCCTTATATTAGCTCCATCTTGTAAATTACGGACCCAATGAAAGGTACAGCATCTTAAGCATTTTTTAACAGAGTTATTTGACATGTTGGAAGGATGCTCTGGTTCCCTACAGGATACAGACCCCTAGAAGATAATATCAGATTAGGGATTTTAAGACATTTTATCTCTGCTACTTTATTCAGTTTGCCCCACCACCATGGTGAAAAGACATAGTAAAGCAACCCTAATTAGGCAACGTAGGAATCCTTGGTATGCGACATTCTTCTTAACCAGCTTTATATTCTTCCTGCTTGTTCTACAGTGCCTCAGGGAATGAGAAAAATCTGGTCCATTAATCAGAGAATTAGCTTAGAGTTGGGGAAGATGAATTCAGGTTTTGTCTATGCCGCAAACATCCTGCAAGACACTTAGCTAGTATTGAGCAAAATTCAGCAAGACCTAAGGATCCAGGATTGTGACTGTATTTTCTCTGCTGTTGAAGCAGAATCAGGTGTCCTTCCATGTTTCTGGTGTCTTAGTTACCCAACTTAGATAACTGCCTAGTCACAAATCTTAGCTTCTCTCATTAGCTGTAGTGAATTCTCTGTACCTCTCTATGGTATGTTCTTATGTAAGGATGTTGACGGAATGGCAGGGATGCAGAAAGCAAAATAATGCCTTGTGTTAGTTCAGACAGAGTATTACAAATATACTGTCGTGATGACAAGTTCATGTTAGCTCTTGGCAGTGTAAGTTGTCCTAATATGACCTTCTAAAAAAGCAAAGTTCATCAATCAAAATGTCACACGTTGCTAAATTTACAGTTTATAAATTACCACTGTAAATTTAGGTGGTAGAAATCATCCCATAAAATTGTGCTGCTTTCTCTTTGTCTCTCTCCAGACTTAAGTGCTTTAAAAAAACGAGGAAGCAGGCTCTTTAAATTGCAGTTTCTAGGCAGCGTCTCTGCTCCTGGGAACGGGCATGGTTGTTTACATTGCACGGGCCAGCCAACTGCGACTGATCGCAGGCTGCTGCCGATGTTAGCACTCGAAAGAGAACAGTTATGTTAAAGCTTAAAACATCAGAGCAGGGTCATATTACCAATAAGAATTAGGAAAAAAAAAAAGATTCTGTGTTTTATTGGATATATAGTTCAGCCTGCCAGAATACCTAATCCCTAAATCATCCTGAAAATTGTATGGGATATAAAAGCAAATGAAACCCACTGTCAAAGGGCATGGTCTCTCCTCACTGCTCTAGCAGCTGCATGTGTAAATTCCAATCCCGCACCAAGGGGGATAAACAACGTAAGTAAAAATGTTTTTTAAGAGGAATCTCATTATGACAGAGCTGATAATTTTTGTAGCAAATGGTTAGGGAGTATTGGAGTAATTGGATTAGAAGAGGTAAAAACTAATTGTGCTAGATCATTACAGCTTCTTAAGGCTGACTCCCTCCTTTTCTACTGTAGCATTTGATGAAGAAGGGTTATCACGTAGCTTTATTTTGACCAATTTCCAGTTTTTAGCTTTGTTATGTGATGTTAAAGGATTCTTTTGTCTTTTTGAATGTTGGGTTATAAATTTTGGTCGGCAAAAAAAACCTTAGCACATAAGCACATTTTGCTTTTTTCCGCTTCAGCTGAGTGACTATGTGTGGCTCAGTGCTGTATCTAACTGAAATATTTCTTCTGAAGCCAAGGAAGACAAAGAAGCCTAATTTGAAAGCCAAGTGGAATTAAGAGAAAGACTTCCTTGATCAAATAGGGCTTGGATCAGGATTGACTTAGGTCAGGACTAGGCTTTTCATACAGCAGAAATAAAGCTTTTTGATAAAAGCCTACATCTAAAAAAAAAGATTTTCATACATTAGAGGCAAAAGAGATACGGAAGTGTGTTTCTGCAGTAATACATTCATCTTTGGTGCACTGAAGAATGCCAAGGAAAGGACTATGCTTGATAAAAACTATAAAGAATCTTATCCACTAAGTAGCTAAAGTCAACAGAAGGTACATATTTTTTAGTTAAACAAAGCTATAATGAGAAACTGTTTCAAAAAAGATTTTTAAAAGCATGGTGGGAGGACAAAGCGTGTGCAGATTCTTAGAAGCTCAATAGTCCTTTCTATGTAGAAATACAAATGCAGTTTATGACTCTAACATGTTATAGAATCAGAGAATCACAGAATGGTTAGAGTTGGAAGGGACCTCAAAGATCATCTAGTTCCAACCCCCCTGCCACGGGCAGGGAAACACTCAACTACACCAGGTTGCCCAAAGCCTCATCCAACCCGGCCTTCAACACTTCCAGGGATGGGGCATCTACAACTTCTCTGGGCAACCTGTTCCACTGCCTCATCACCCTCAGAGTGAAAAATTTCTTCCTTAGATCTAATCTAAATCTCCCCTCTTTCAGTTTAAATCCATTGCCCCTTGTCTTATCACTACATGCCCTTGTAAAAAGTCCCTCTCCAGCTTTCCTGTAGGCCCCCTTTAGGTACTGGAAGGCTGCAATAAGATCACCCTGGAGCTTTCTCTTCTCCAGGCTGAACAGCCCCAACTCTCTCAGCCTGTCTTCATAGCAGAGGTGTTCCAGCTCTCGGATAAATGTTGTTGCAAACAAACTTTAAAGAAAGAAGAGTGCTCTAAAAGTTTCCACTCTTTTTTCCAAATACATTTTTGGGAAGGTGCAGAGGGAGTAGACACTACGACTTCATCATGATCTTGCACCTTACAAGAGGGAGCTGCTCCACTGCGGTTTGGGAGAGAGCAGAACGTTGCTGCTCAGCAGCTATCAGTAGTATTGTCCCCAGATGACCTTGTGGATGGATTTCTATTTAAAAATCATACAGAAGTTAAATATTGCTGAAAGTAACATTCTCTCTTGTTGTGCTCCCTTTCCTGGCTTCTAGGGTGATATTTATCTGCCCCAGTGTATATGTCTTTTATATCTAAATTGTCTTTGGCTAGGCTGCCTTTATAGTCAATGGAGAGAAACAGACACTTTTAGGGCATGATTCATCTCTTCGGAAGGTAGACATCTAAATAGGTCAGATGAATCAGACTGTAGAATAGCACATTCCTTGCTAGTGAGAATAAAGGAAACCTGGGGATTGTCTTAGATGTTGATGCCTGTATTGCAGATGTCTAAAGTTAAATGAACTGAACTCTGTGTCTATAGGAACTAAGTCAGCACTCAAAGTTGGAGGAAAATATCCTAGTCTTCAGGAAGCACCTTTTCCTTCAGAGCTCCTGGTTTCACTGCACTGGGGTGCGTGGTCATAGTCATGAGATGATAAATTTAGAAGAAACATGACTCCCCCACCTTCTTCCACTTAATATTTTAAGACGTGAAAACTGAGTAGGCTTTATTGTGTGAATAGGTAATTTATAGACATTTATCATCGGTTATTCCACCAGTTCCGCAGTGTCATCATTTTTTCGTTAGTCTCTGCTAATAATCTGTATGTACAGGATCTCACCATGGTTTTGGTCGATCCTTGTTATCCATTTCAGAACCAGATGCTTTTTTCTCAACCCAAAATCTCTGCAAGTCGACAGAGAAGTGAAGTTAAGCAATTAATTTAGGCTAGTAGACTAATTTAAATTGTTTCCCCATCATATTCATCACTGTTAGTGCCAGAGTTTCACTAAACTGCCCAGTAGATGAGGTGGTTAGTGCAATATACCTGAAAGTCTCAAGATGAATATTTTCAAGTACTAACAAATGAGTTGTGCAGAAAGGATCTCTGCTTCATTTTGGTTGTGTTTGCTCTAAGTATCAACCATAAGCAATAAAATGGAACATACAGGAACAAACAACATTATTTATTATATATTTAAAATACAAAATCAACAAATAAAGACCTGTCTAAACCACTTGAACATCAATGCAGCGTTTTCATATGCCACTCTTCTCCCATTGTTTGCAAAACTCCAGATCTCAGCAAACCTGCAAGACTTTTGTCAGATGCATACCCAGGAGTAGCACGAGGATGACAGCCTGGAGTAGGCAGATTGCTAGTGAGGCTAGCAGGTGCCAAAACATGCTGTTTCATGACCCAGTGTAAAGATGCCAAAAATAATCCCAAATGTACTTCAGTAAATAAATGCAAAAAACCCTCAGGCTTCAGAAATACAGTCTGTAGAACTGTCTGAGATTAAGTAAGAAACTGAAAGTTAGAAGGCCAGTGTTCTAATTTCTGCTCTGCAACAGATTAGCTGTGTTCAGGTAGTGATGCCTTTCGGCCAAAATCTATATTTTGACACTTAAATAGATGGCATGTTTTTCAAAAGTATCTGAGAGCAGAACTATGATGGATTCCACAGACGAAAACATGAAATTAAGTTGAATTGCTTGCAAATGTTGACTAAGTATCTCTGACTAAGAGACTAAGTATCTCTGTCTCATTTGCTCTGTCTTTCAGAGTTATAGTATTTAGCTGTCTTAGTTTATAGTAGTTTCAAATGTGTAAACAGCAATAAAAATTGCTTTCTAAGTGCAAGTGTTGTAAAATCAATTCATCTTACTATGAAAGGTAAAAGTAGTTTCATAGCTATAGAACATGTTTGTTTGATCAGCCTGAAAACAATTTGCTATAGGTAGAGACCCAGATGACTGTGTTAAGCAATTGCATTGAACTTTAAAGGTAGCAATACCAGGGCTGTGCAGAGTGAGCTCGAACTTGCAAAATGCACTGTGAAATTGTCAGAATCATCGAAATAGTCAGTGCTGTCTGTTTAGTGTGTAAAATGAGATCAATGCAATAAAATGTATGGCTGAAATTGAAATACAAAGGCAGGGGTGAAAAGGAGTTAAAAAAGCAGGTATGAAATTTTATTTGCATTTTAAGTGTTGTGTTTAAATTTGAAATCTTTCTGCCGCGGTAGCCCTTTAGAAATCTGCTAACTAATGTGTATTGTGTAAGATATCTACAAGTTGCTAGGAAATAAGGGGTAGTAATTATGATGGAGGAGTGATGATTACTGTAGTTTGTAGATACCCAAAGAAATGCCCATGTGATAAAATTTTCAGGGTGAAAAAATATTTCCTTAGTAACAAGCACTGTATCTTAAAATTTGATTATAAATGCAAAGCCAAGGAATCCAAAGTCCATTGGTAACATGGAATCCACGAATCCAAGGTAACGTGTAGTAGGTGATGCAGGAACTTAACCATATGAAGTTTGTGAACGTGTGCATACAGTGCATGTTCTGAAGTAGCCACTGAGCTGGCTCTGCACAAAACAACAGTGTTCTTTACAGAAGAGATTAGAAAAGCAAAATCTTGTGTGTACTCTGTCTATTAATCAGCAAGGCACATAATTCCTTTGTGCCATGGTAAGCACACTGAAAAAAACCCAAAGAAATAATCTTTTAAAACTGAGATTTTACCTTAAATATGTAGCCGTGTATTACAGATGTGATAGGTCATGGGTCTTATCTTTGAATGCAAATGAAAGCAAGGAATGAACTCCTAGAACAAGATGTTATCTCTAATTCAATATGCTGATGTAAGAGACAGAGTCGTTCTTATGACAGTATATTTCAAATGGAAGCCACTTAATTACACAGATACATCTACCTATATGTACACAAAGGAGCCTGTGGTTTTCACAAACAAAACCTCTCATTCATATGAAAAAGAGGAGGTGAAGGTTTGACTTGGCTTAGTTTTGTATGTATTTGAACAGGGCTGGTAAAAATATGTCTGTTTTGGCTCCACATCCCTTAGGGTCCTACTGGCTATTTGTCTCAGCATCTTTTTCCCAGTGGTCTGTGTAGCAAAACCTAAAAGTGATGGCTTGGTTTCAAATTTGGTGTGGTATTTTCTCCAAGGTTAAGATGTCAAAATGCAGGTGCAGGTGTCTACATGCAGGTGTCTTGCTCCTTCCTTAGTCGATGGAGCTGAGACAGTAGGTGACGGGTCTGCTGAATCTCTTTCTAGACTGCACTGACTTTACTGAGTAGATATCCACTGACTACACTGGAAGTTTTAACGGTGCTAGCATGTACATATCTAAATAGAATCTTCAGCTTCTCTTCTTGTAACATCACCTTTTTACAGTCTCTGAATTGTCTGGAGTGGTGTAAGCTATGTATACATCAAAGTAATGTATCCAATCTATCTTGTCTCATACATTTTTTAAATATTTTCTTAATAGTTTCTTTTGTTAGAACTTCTTCTAGATTCTATAGAATACTGATCTTCAAAAATATTTGAATTAAAGTTCAGATTTTAGAAGGTGTTAGGTAAAGGTGGACGTATAAGTGTAGAAGTTCTACATGTGTAGAAGTTACTATGGCAATTATGTGTTCAACCTGTCTGAAAATTGACATGAGTTAAGTAAATAATTTGTTGAAGTATTGTCGTGGGTTAGGCTGAGTTCGGCAACCAAACCCACGCAGCTCTCCCAGTCCAGTAAAATGGAGAGGAGAGAAAAATGTAATAAAAGAGCTGAGGATCGAGACAGGAACAGAGGAGCACCCACCAACCACGGTCCCGGGCAAAAGAGGCTTTTTCTTAATGCAAAACTATTTATTAACAGCTACCTAGAAAGAGAAAAAGCACACAAAAACGGTTACTTAAGAGAATAACGAGAAAACAAGGCCAGGTCTTAAAAACAACACCACTCCCCCCTCTTTGCCTTCTTCTTCCCGGCTCTACCTCCTCCCCCCAGCGGCGCAGGGAGGCAGGGAATGGGGGAGTGCAGGTCAGTTCATTCCAAGTTGTTACTGCCGCTTCTCTTAAAGGAAAAGGAGTCCTTACACCATTGTCCCTTGCTCCAGTGGATCCCCTACTCACGGCGAAAGCGTGAATCCTGCCCGCTGGGGGGCAAATCCTTACCCCATCGGATTTGCCCCAAGTGCGGGCTTTACCAGTCCTGGGCTTTTAAGGAGCCGCAGCCACTCGCTCTGGCGTGGGTCATCAACAAACTTTAAATGTGCTCCGGCGTGGGTCGTCATGTCGACCTTAAATGCATCTCCGTACAGACTCTGAATGCGTAAAATGCGTAAAATGTGTCTCTACCTGTGCCCATGATTCACAATAGTCTCAGGCTCAGGCATCTCTTCCCGACGTGGGTCATCCACTGGTTGCGAGTGGGTCTCTGCTTGCTCCACCGAGGACTGTTACAAAGGGGTCGCTGCTGGCAAGGGGGACTCAGGCGCGGCACACGTTGTTCCGTTCCATCTTCACTGACCTCTTATCTGTGTGGCTGTTTCTCGTAGATTTCAGTCCTGTCTGGGTGAACTCGGCCCGGTGGGCGCCCCGGCAGCGGGGCTCTCCCCGAGTTCCCCAAGCGGCTCCGCCGCCGCCATCCTCGACGGAGCGGGCCCGGCCCGGCCCAGGCCGCCGGCCCGGCCGGGAGCCGGGAGCGGGGGCCGTGCCCCCCTCCCGTCTCCTTGCTCCTGGGCACAGGCACACCTTTCCGGTTCCTTTGTCCGACGTAAATAGGGCAATTCGCAGAGGCGCCGATTGGCTCAAGCCCCGAGGGGGATGGGAGTCCGGTCTGATGGGCAGCTTCTGCCACCCGGACCTCCCCCCTCACTTCAAACCATAACAAGTATTTAACGAAATTTGTTAAATGTGAGTTTGCATTTCTGGGTGTTTCTTTCTACCTCTATGAATATTTATAAATATCCTAACATTTAAATCCATTTTACTAAGTTGAAAGAAGCTGTGCTTTCTTAAAGAGTGGTTGATGAGTTGCAAAAAGTCAATGGCTAATTCTTATGGGAAAACAATTTCGGATCAGATGGAGTCTACATGATTTTCTTAAATTCTTTTATAGACATTAATTAATTGATTCTTTTCAGGGAATATTACTGCATAAAACTTATGCTCAGTGTAAACAATAAAGTTTTATAATAAAGGAATGGCCACCAGAAAGGGTCTGCACTTGCTTTTGAAAACAAGAACAACAAAATACTGGCTTGATAAATGGGACACTGATTTTTTTCCTGTTCCTATTTACAGACTTACAAAGCTGCAGACAGTCTGTGTAAATTGTGGTCCCAGTAACACACACAGTAATGAAGACCCAGTGAAGTAGCCTTTGGTGAGAAGGCTCGGAGAACTTGTAGGAAGGGACAAATGTCTCACTTAAGATGATTTCCTGTGTCCTGTACAGACCCCTTCAGAGGAACTTCCTTGCGATGTGATGATGGGTGTTCACTGAAGCGGACTCTTCTTCACCTCCTTTTAATACATTTGTTAGCAGTCTGACTTTCCAGGGTCCTGAGAAACACATTAAAGTTAATGGAAGCTGAGTGTACTCTTTACTTGCAAGAATCAGTCATAAATTTCTTGTTGAACGCGTGTAATTTAATTAATTCAAGTGACAGTGGTAGGCAGCAGGAACCATTGTGCTATAGCGTGTTATATAGAGGATGGTCTCTGTACTTTAACCTGCCTCTTTTGCTGTTTATGATGCTAAAAGAAAAATTTGATGAAAATCTGGATCCAAACTTTCTGTAGAAAATAGGAATAATTGGTAATGAAATAGTCATTCCAATATTCCAGTTGTTATAACTCCTTCTGGTACTGCATTTCCAATAGTCAAAAGTAAATTCTGTTTTGAACTAGATAAATAAAATACAGATGGTTAATATGTGTCTTTTAATCAGATCTCAGCAGGATCTTCAGTTATTTCATATTATATGTTGAAAATCTACATTAAATAGTCCAAACACTCAAAAGCTAATACAAGACAGAATTAACTTTGTTAGGGCAAGTTAATTTAATCTCCCCCATGCATATGTATTATGAAGACTTCTTTAATTACATGATCACATATTATTTTTCTTAGAAGACCTCTTTTCCTCATTCAGTTCACAGAATATATGATAGTCACTTAATGAGCAGCTGTTCCATATTTTGTTTTCTTGACATTGTTCAGTGTGTGGCCCCATACCTTGTTTACTACAGAGTATTTAAGCCCTGCTCTGAAGACAGAATTATTAATTACTATTAATTTACTTTGGGGATTTTCCTGGTGATCATCACTATGGCTTCTAAGTGATGAAAAAACCATTAAATTAGCTTTACTGCAGGCCTCTGAGATGAGAAGACAACGTGATTTCCATTTTATGGCTGGGGAACTGTGGCCCAGAAAAACTGTTTTCAAAAGACGCCGCTAGTCTACAAAACCAGACTGAGGTGCTTATGTCCAAAAGCCTCGACTCCCTTCTGTTACATAGAACTTTTCCAACTCAGGTCTTCCTGTTTCCAGCTGTGTCTCTGAGCGTTCATTGCTTCTGCAAATTCTGATGTGTCATCTCAGTGAGTTACATAGAAAATGAAGAACATACTTCTGGTGACCACCTGTAAAACACCTGATTTGAATGACTACCATGGGAACTTTATGTCAAGAAAAGACAGAATCCTACTTTCTAGGCTGACATCCTAGTCTGACAACCTTAACCATTCTTCCTCCTCTTGCAATGCTGTGCAATTTTTAGTGCATTTCTTCAAACTTTCTTCAGTACAGAGTTCTGATTCATCCTTACAACAAGGTCATCTCGTACACTGTATGAGGCAGGTGTATTCTGGGAAAAATGGTATATGAGTCATGCCATTAGTCTCCATCATGATGCCCGTTCACAAGATGGGGTAAAAATAGGTTATATAGGCAACCTGGCACTTCAGACATCTTTGTCCTTGATTTGGTCATGTTGAAAAAGTTATTTTAAAAAAATGTGTCTGTATGAGAAAGAGAGAGAGACAGAGATAGATGGGGAGACAGAGGGAAAGATAAAGAATATATACTTAACATTTTAAATGAGAATATCTTAATGCCCATCTGAATTATGAGATGCTTGGAACCCTAAATCCCCCAAACCTTGTTGCACCATTCCTCTGTTAAAGGAGATAAAACTACTGCTGGAGCAATAAGATATGAGATACTTTTTTCATTACCATCAAACTCCACAGATATTTGCTGATGACACAGGAATCGTGAGAAACTGAAATTTAGTTCCCAGAAGTCCCAAAAGGGTTTTTTAGTCATTATTGATTCTCTGGTCAATTCTCAATGACCTTTTCTACCCCTTTTCTCTCCATCTGTTATAACTCCAAGTATAACCCAATCCTATGTCCTTACCTGAACAGTTCTAGTTCTCACTGCCCCACTGGCTTCTTGTTCTTTTATTATACCTCGAGCATAACCCAAGTACGTGTTCTTTACCTCCTTGTCTTCGGTGCCTTTCTACAGTCAGTGTCTGTACATCTTCATCTCTCATTCCTCCAGGGCTGGATTCCCAGGCTTTTGCCTGTCCTTCTTATTCCCACTGGCTCACCAGCCAGAACTCCATCATTAAGCTCTTTTTTCAGTTTCAGTGACTCCAACCATCCATGACTTGCCTCTTTGCATGCCTTCCAAATACTACCATTAGATGTTGGCTCTTTCTCTGTCTTTCCTCTCTGCCACTTTGTTTTCCTTTGGACAGTAGAGAACTGATCAGAACTCTCTTCATGCAAATGTCATTGTAAATTTGAGAGCAGAGCCTTTGTTCACTCTAGGACGATGTTGCATGGGTTCCATTTTCTTTGCTCAAAATTTGGACTGAAATCTAAACGTAGGAAACGGAAGAGATGTACCCATGACTGGTACTCAAAACCTGACCCTATTCCAAGCAAACTTTTCCAGTCTTTCTAGATACTTACCATGTCTGCTCCTGTTTAGGCATTTCTGCTTTTTCTCTTCATTGCTGATTACACTTCATCTGATCATCAGTCTTGAATCCAGACAGATTCTGGTAGGTGAAACCAAACTTTTGGGTTGTTATATGGATGCAACTCCAGAATTCAGCACTGAAATGAGACCTATTGGTTATTTGAGTTACAGATGCACCTGTCTACACATCCCAGTAACAGCGGGGCAGGTTCATCCCTTCATCACTCAAGAGGATGTTAATGTAATGTCATAACTTGGACAGAGCCTATGCAGAAAAATGCTGCAATACCAATCCATGGAAATTGTACAGTGCCAGATACTGTAGTATCAGAACTACAGTGTAGTTCTGTTTACTTATTGCACACTCGTATGAGGTTTGAATCCAGAAGGGATCACTTATTTGTCTAGTATCATATTTTGCTTTATACAGGCTGGATAATTTTGTTTGCATACGCTTGTATTGTTACATAGCTGAAGGTGGCCTAGTTGTGATTTGATCTTGAACTTCAAATATCAGAAGGAGGTGAATTTACTTCTGTCCTCCCTAAGTTGTAAAGCTTTGCATCACTTCTGAAACATTTCCAGAAATTGTAGCCAGCTCCAAGAGGGACTGAGCTAACATATTCTTGTGAAAGTGGTCTTCCATGTGAAAGGAAACTAGGTAGCACTGGGAAATATTCACTTTGCATTGGATAATTATTGTATTTAATTTCCATGCTTTCAAACTACACAGTTTCTTGAAAGCTTCATAATACTGCTCTCTTCTTCCACTGCTTCTGGCTCTTTCGCTCCATTGCACTTTGCTTTGTCATCTTGGTGCCTCATTCTTTTCCTGGCAAGGAACTTGGAAGAGCACATGATCAATAAAACATTTGGGAAAAAGATGCCAGGACGGCCTAAGCTTTATAACAGAGTCTATGGGGAATATTTTAAATGAGGGAAAGAGAATTGGATTTGGAGCAACACAATAATGATGGTTAGATTTATTATAATAAATATGGGAGATTTGTGCTCAGTTCCCTGCCACACTCACATCTCCTGGCTTCTCTTGTCTTTCTGTGACACAGTTGCGTATCAATAAAATGGGAATAATACTGTCCCACAGATATTAAAATAGCTACTTCACAGATACCATAGAAAGAAGAAAAACATTGATTACACTCAACTAGTGTAGTATTAACAGCTTGTATGAGTACTATCATTGCTGGATTGGGAAGTTTTAAACCTAAGACAACTGAATTTTTCCAAACCTTCCTTCGTTTGCGCAGTTCTGACCATTGTTTTATTATCTCCCTCTCCCCTCAAGTGATACTCATGCTTTCATGGTTTGCATTACCTTTGAGCTTCTCACAGCTACTTGCTACTGCTCATATTTCACCACTGCTCCTATTCCTCCAGAATTCCCTCTATCTTGCCCTTCTACTTTAAATCTGGTTTCCCGCAGCCCATTACTTTGTGCACAGCAGCTTCCTTCTCCTTTGACCTATGTGCCCCAAGTCAGTGTAGAGGGGCCTTTGGGCTGCATGACGGTGGTGAGGCATTGAGAGCACGTGTATCAATGAGAAGATGAAGGGAAATAACAGTCAAATATAGTATAAATACAGAACTACTCTATGGAGAAGAAGGTATATACATCTGTTTTCATAGCAGTAGTCTATCAGTTGTGTGAAGTAGCTCTTTGATCTGAATGACATGTTCTTAACTCAGGAAGAATTATTTGTGGACTTAAGAACAGCCTAGTTGTAAGAGAGAGGAACTGACCATGTCTGTACTCATTATGCTAATGCTGTCCTGTTTGTCTTCATAGTTGGGGTAGCTCAAGACTGTTGATACTACTGTGTCCTCACTACTTTGTCACTCAGGTGTGTGTATTTAGGAACATATTCCATAGTTGTCTATGCTGTTCTAAAATGTTTTCCAATTTACTTCTATTATGAGAAGACCCATCTGTCTTCTGGGGATGAGTTGTTTAAACAGCAGAATTCAACCACTGTGGGAGCAAGTGGAGTCTCTTTTCTTGTTACAACAAGACCTACATAAAAGCATGGCCAGATTCTAGCTCACACAAAGGATATTGACTTAGGTTTATGTGCTGTTGAAGTTCACAGATTTTGCTATGAAGGGTTAAGACTGGAAGTGTGTAAAGCCTAGATCAGTTACAGCCTCGACAGCCACCGCTACCTCACTCAGCTTTGAGAACATTGTGCAGTTCCCAGTTCGCACTGGTCTTAAATATTGGCTAACATGGCATGATGAATAGCTCAGAGCGTTTTGTAAAGGTAGCTCAGAACAATTTTGTAGAGCTAAGGACCTATCCATGCTAGGTCATGTTGGACAGCAAAGAAAAACAGCATCGATCCCTTCCTTCTCCAGGAGGTACGAATTTTGTACATCCCAGCTGATGTGAGCTGATGGTCAAGAAAATTGACCCTCAGAAAAACAGCAACCAAGAATCAACTGTTTTCTCTAAACAAAGTAGACACAGGCATGCAAAATCAGTCTACTTCCATGCAGTTTAGGAAAATGGAACACAGTCTCGTACTGGCTGTATTTCTTGCCAAATTATGGCTTAAAATGTAGATGTGAATCAGGAATTACGATCAGCACAGAAATGTAATGAATTTTCATGGAACTAGAAAATGCTGTCCTCCCAGTAGGTTTCTACAAACTTGTGTATTAAATGCAGGGGCAAAAAAGGACCTTTTGTGGCTGCTGGATTTCACACATGGCACCATGATGACATTGTCCGATTCCTTGAAACAGAGTCTAACTACCAGAGAAAGAGATTTTATTGCATTTAAATAGAAATATTCCTTTACAGAATATTTTTTGTTCTGACAAGCATGTTCTAGTTCATACTTCTAAATTTTTAATAAGAAACATAGCACATTTTCTGCTCATTTGTTCTGAGCCTGGAAAGTGATGTTTTTACATTAAGAATGATGATAAATACTACCTTATTTATGTGAGTAGTCCCACAATGACTGCTGTGTTTATCAGTGCCAAGGATATCTAAGATCAGAAAACTCTTTCCTTTCATTTTCTGAAAATTAAAAGACAGAAATCTATTTCCAATTTGCAGTGAAGCTTTAGGATGCGTGGGGCTTTGTCCACCGTAACTGAGTTTACACTTCCTAATGATGTGTAACATTCTTATCAGTTTTGTTTCTGTTTGAGAGATGCATAATGAGTACTTGAGCTCAAACCAAGCTAAAATTGCGGAAAGTAAGATGAAATACACATTGATACAAATGGGGTATTATCTTCAGTCAGAAGACCTGTGTTCTGCTAAAAATATTTTTCATGCAATACCTGCCTTCCTCCTTTCTCTTACATGTACTTAGGTATTGCAAATACTTTTTTTTTAACATGATTTGATGAGAATTAATTCCTTTTACAACTGAGTCATGCACTGATTCTTGAGTTGCTAAAGGCAGAAGACGTTAACATCAGAAAATCAGCCTTTTGTTACCTAAATAAGCAGCTTTGATTATGTTTTTGATACAGAACGTGTAAGAGAGCATTTTACTACTCCTATGCATGCAATTTGTTTAAGATCATGTGCCGCTTAGTTTTCATTGTATTATTATTACTCAGACCTTTTTCTTTTACAACATACCTCCGAGGAATATATATTTTTGAATATTCAGCAGTAAAACTTGCTAACACTCTACCTGTAGTTGCTAAACACTGTAAGTGGTGCTTTTATTTTGATTTTTTTAATGTTTCAAAAGAACTTGACATTTCAGTTCACAAAAGGAGCAGATTATATTCCAACCAGATACTCATTGGAATGCACAAAGTCACTGCCAAACACCAATCACCTGGTGTTAGTAATTGGTAGGGAATGTACTGATTATTGGATGGATGCCCCATCCCTGGAAGTGTTCAAGGCCACGTTAGATGAGGCTTTGGGCAACCTGGTGTAGTGGAGGATTTCTCTGCCCATGGCAGGGGGGTTGGAACTAGATGATCTTTAAGTTCCCTTCCAACCCTAACCATTCTATGATTCTATGAGTTTATAATTCTATGATTATTGTATGACCAAGTAACAATAGTCCTGTGACAGCTGTGAGCAGCTGTAAAAGATGAGAGCAACTCCTAAACTGCTCTTACTGTATGAATGCTGCTGGAGAAAAGATCCTACACTGAAAATGTGATCCTTACTCTCTTCTTCTGCATAATCAGGAATCTGGGCCTCTGTTTTATACTTTTAGCCATTTGATGTTGAAACTTCAGAACATGTATTTTGGTTGGGAGCACAGATAAGTAAGATACAATTTACCAGCAAAAAATGCCTTTAGAAATTCAGGTCTTCTCCTGCATCTGCTCTTTCCTTGGAAGAAGAATAGTGTTAACTAACCTGGAAATCTGACATTCTGTTATAGCACACTCCTGGCACCACTGACACAGTTCCTTTCTCTTAATCTTCCAAAATCCTGATAGAATCTGGGATTTTGATCTACTCACATGGGCCATTGTACATCTCTCTGATGTCAAATATAAAGTGAATCTAATCTTGATGAAAGATTTGCCTAGATCCCATATTGTTAGCCTATTTACTCTTTGTCAGAGAGGCAAAGACTCTGAAATTTTGGTGTGGTCAGTAGCATAAGAACTTCATGTTCATAAAAAAATTTCTCTTACACTTTAAAGAGCAGAGACTTCCAGAAATATATTGCTTACAGCTATGCTTAAAGGATTCCAACCTATTTATACTTCTCTTACTAATTATTAACCATTAAAGCATGAATAGGGTGAGTTTTTATACGAAATACAACTTGTAAATTGTTATTTATAGAATCATAGAATCATAGAATGGTTTGTGTTGGAAGGGACCTTCATGTTTAGTTTTCCCTTCAGTTTCCTTTGGTTTTCAGTTTGGATCCACTTGTTTTGGTATCTTGTGGTCCAATTTCAAAGGTGATTCACGTTCTTTAAGACATGTACAGTACTTGCTGCGATTTTATAAAGAGCCTGGACTGCCAAGCTGCTTATATAGAAAATCTCATCTCCATTGCTGAAACTTAGACATAAGCACTCCTAGAAATACCACTAGTTACTGCACTTTAAAGTACTGTTGAAAATCTGTTCCTAAGGGCCCATGTTGTACATCAAGCTATATTAAAATCCTGATGTTTTCTTCACACACACACAAACTGATAAACTGTGAAATTATTATTCCATCTCACCAGTTTATCTACCTCTCCTCTGTCCTTCTTACACAGAATCACACAGTAATTGAGGTTGGAACACATCTCTGAAGGTCATCTACTCCATCCTCTTGCTCAAAACAGAGCCGCCTTCAAAGGTAGATCAGGGTTCTTGGAGGCCCGTGCTGCTTTGAATATCTGCAAAAACGGAGGCTCCAGATTCCACAAGACTCTATCTTTTTGTGTACTCTGTTGCACCTTCATTGTGATTTTTTTCTTCTTGTTTTTATACAGCTAGCTAGATATGCTACTGTTCTACTGGTCTTCTGATACAAATGTAGATGATTCTCATCTGTTCCTCTTTTCTAACTCTTCTCTTTTCCCCGGTGATCCCTTTTACCCTATTTCCTGAGCTCTCTTACACTTGCTGTCAGTTTCTCCCAATTTTCTCTTGACCATGCCTCTATATCTCCTTCCTTTTGTAATTCAAGTCTGTGTTAGTCTTTACCAACATTCCAAATCCTTAGAAAACCATCCTGACTCTGTTTCCCTCTCTGTTGCTTCCCACTGTCTTCAAGATCACTGAATATGCTATTTATGCATTCACATTGTTGTGTTAAAAGCACCTGATCTTCAGTGCTGCTGTAAACCCTTTGGAATTGGCTTCTGACCTTGTTAGCTGAAACTACTCGTAGCAAATTACCTAATGATTCTCCTAGCCAATTCTTCATTCTCTTCTCACACTATCAGTTTTGATCTTACTGAATCTCATCATAACCTGTATGTTCAGCTCCATTCTGCACTTGTTTTCCTCCTAAATCCTTAATCATTCCTTTTGTTATCCTTTGAAGCATACTGATCTGACTTCTGCCAAAATCCTAAGGAGTTTTAGTTTTGATCTGTTTCTTCTCACCTTTTACGTATCACCTCTAGAGTCCTATCCACAAATAAATACAATTGGCATCTCTGTGCTGCTGACTCAGATTTATATCTGTACTCCAGATATTATAATAGGAGCTCAAGATGGGCATGATTAAAAATGGGCTTCCCTCTTAGACTCTCCTTGCTGCTTGTTTTCTTAGTCACCATCTTGTCTGTCAGGCCAATAATACAGATGTTACCTTTGACTTACGCCTCTTCAGATCCTGATATCAAGACTATGTCTAAATGCTTCATATTCCTTTATTTATAACACATCTAAGCTGTGATTCTTAATCCCATACCACTAAATCTGTTGAAGTTCTCTTATGGTCTATATACACAGTGTATTACAGCGTGCATTCTAAGGACCTGTCATGATGTCCATGCAGTTGTTAGCTAGAAACCGTTGGCAATAAAACAAAAAAAAAATTCATATATGAAAATAACATATATGAGTGGGCAAATTGTGCATTGTTTAAGTATATGTGAATATGGTGCAATTTAAATAGACTTTAGGGTAAAAGGTGGAAAAGTTGCAGTAGGCGAACTGATCTCAGGAAGTCCAGTTCACAGGAAGTCTTAGATTTCACTGTTAAGTATAGTTTTATTTATAGTTTCAATTCATATATGAAAATAACATATATGAGTGGGCAAATTGTGCATTGTTTAAGTATATGTGAATATGGTGCAATTTAAATAGACTTTGCGGTAAAAGGTGGAAAAGTTGCAGTAAGGTGAACTGATCTGAGGAAGTCCAATTCATAGGAAGTCTTAGATTTCACTGTTAAGTATAGTTTTATTTATAGTTTTATTTTTTAACTTCATCCTTGTCTTTCTGCTGCACTCAGTGTGTAAAATGTACATTCCTGCTATATTGTGTATTCACCATTTCTGCTATCTCTGAATTTAGCTTGGTGTTACCGTGTGTAGTTGCACAACAGAGAAGACTAAGGATGGCTCCTTTGCTTTGGGTTTCTATATTTTGACAGATATTAATCAGTGCTGTAACTCTGAATGTGTGCTGCCACATGAAATCTGCAGTAAAAATTCACTCTTCCTGTAAGGCAAACAGGATCCTGAAAATTTGCACGTCATTCACCTGATGTGCTTGCTCTTCATCACAGATTAAATATGCTTCTGAGGCTGAAAAATAAGCTTAGCAAAGTCAACATTTATGCTGGTAATATAGTAGAAAATGTAAAATGTTTCCAAGCTCAGAAGTCAACAAAGCTGCTGAAACACACGCAAATGCTCAGAACAAATTTAATTGTATCAGGATCTAAGCATATGTGTATCGATTCCTGGGACAGACGGTTGGCTGGGTGAAAGACAGGAGAGAGCAAGGGTAACGAGGATGGCCATCAGTTCAGGTTCCAAACTGTTTTTATTTTGAAAAGCTTTTTCATTTCAAAAAACATCTGAGCATTTGAGTGACAGTGAGTATAGAGAGACTGCCTATGAATTAAATTCCCCTAACATAATTTACAAGTCTTTTACTGTTATTTTTTTCATCAAAAATTCTCAAAAACATATAAGCAATTAGAAGAGCAGCATGAGTTGAGTGATAAAACTATCACAAAGCAAACCAAGAATGTTAAATTAATGGATGTTTCTTTTGCTTTAAGTTTTATAAGCCTCCAAATTACTTTTTTTTTTTGTATTTTACTTTTATCCACTGACTTTAATTAAAACTCATCAGAGGTATTTGTGTTTATATGGGATTTTTTCTTGTAGCTGTACTGTATGTGACCTTTAGTAGCCTTTGTTTCTTCAGAAATGTTCTCTGGGCCTTCCTCTGACTTGAGTGTTGTTGCCTCATCTGACATTGAGATTTTACAGCTTTATCTGTCTCAGAGTAAAGGTGGTCAGATGCGGCTGTGCTGATCTGCAGGTTATCTGGTACGGTACTACAAAGCAGCGAAACCACAGTCCCATTGCGCTCTTAATAGAGACAGGAGTTGAAGCTTACCATGAGTACAGTCTGTTTTCAAGACCTTAAATAGTCTTGAGGAACTATTTCAAAACTCCGTAGTAGAATTTATTACCAGCGATGTACTGGTGCACGTTACTACAACAAGGATAGGAGAAAATCCTTGCTTTATGTATATGCTTTTAAAACCACTTGCTGATATATTTGGTCTGAGCATAAAGTGGTGTTTCGAAACTGTCGTGCTGGGAAGAGTGGCACGCTGAAAGCCTTCTTCGGTCTAGTATGACCGGGGCAGAGGATTGCCGTTAAACGTAAATACAGTCCATAGAGCTGATTCTGTCCCTCTCTCCTTTCTCATATGCATATTATCTTTCTTTTTGAAGGGGGAGTCATCTTCTTTTGTATGCTTATGGCTCATACTGATAGCAGTCAAGGTCCACTGGTGCTAATGCAATATAAGCTGCTGTGTGGTAATAATAAGTGTAAATGGCCTAAGCTTATGGTATTTACTGCTTGCAGAGAGGGTGGACTGTTAAGATGCTATTCCCAGGGCTTTTTTTTTACCCTCTTTGTTAAAGGCTAAAGAGTCACCCTAAAAAACAGGCAGGAGGAAGAGCTGTGAATTGACTGCTAGTCCACAGGGAACTGGTCGAAGATCATTGCATCCATTTCGCATGGGCCACTGAAGAGCTCTCAGACCTGAACAACTTTTAGCCGCTGCCTTACCTAGGTTGCCTTTGAACTAGTAATTTACAGGTGAAAGACTCTATGGACCATTATCAGTCCCTGGTCACATGGACCTCTTTTGCCTGTCTTCTTAAATTTGTGCTCCATCAACAAATGTGATTTTAGCACAAAGCATCCAGAACTTTTGGTATGGACTACACAGAGATTGTAAAGCACCTGGGGAAAATAGGGGGAGTTTCTCTTAATAATTCAGGCTGACTTTAATGAGCCACGTAAACTAGATCGTTTATGCATTTAGTCCTTAAAAGTTACATTATTTTTCCCCTTATCCCTTCACCTCTCTTTCTTTACTTAGCAATAGTATTTTCTGCACTGTTGGAAATTTTATGAGATCTTCTGTAGAATTTTTATTTTTAATTTATCTCACTTTTTTCCATAACAAAGAATAATAAGGTGAAAAACAATGGGAAGAGAAAGGAAATTATTTCTACTCTGCCTCTTTCATTCACCTCATCTCTGCTTGTGTGTGTAAGTGTGTGCTTGTGTGTGTGTGTGTCCACATCCTTATTATCTCTGCTTGGGATAAACTTCTGGGATGTATTACAAACTCTCCACAGCAGCACTGAGAGGAAGGACTAACCTTGCTTTAGTATGACTTAAGTAACAGCGTGGGACCATGTGTACACTCAGTATGTAATTACCGGTATCGTTTTGTGTAACCACACTGGTACTGTCATACAGTAACTGCCATAAAACCCAAATGACATCTTTTGATCTGCATATGGCCTTTTAAATACTTACTGAGTATAAATTAGGGAAAACCAGTTAGCTATTTGTATCTTTCTAAGCCCTAGACAATAGTGACTATTCAAAATCTCTTCTTCAACAACAAAAAAAAGCCTGACAATGAAAAAAAAGGTCAAAATTATAAATATTATTACTAAATTGTGAAGAAGGAGGTTTCAAGCTTACAGATCATATCTATTCCTATTTCTTAGCAAGGAGGGTGTATTCTTTCCACATTTATGAGCACAATTAAGTATTTAATTCAATTAAAGGATAGTTTGTAGCTCTGCAGCGTGGAAAGCCATGTAAAACCCTGGAAGCTGTGAAAATTGGCTCTACACCCGGCCAGCTCATGCAGCAAAGAATTAGCTGAAATGGGAAAGCAATTAGCAGCAAAACTTTTATATGCAGCACTAAGCTGTAGGCATAGAGTTAGCCAACCAGGAGTTGTTCAGGCTACACAATGAACCCTTTCTTTGCTGAGACACATCAGTTTTAGGAAACCTTGTAAATCTACCTGCTGTTCCCACCTTGCTACTTAGAAGTCTGGTGTAACAGTGCGAAAACCAGCCTCTTTTCGGAAGAGAGCTGTCTCTGTAGCTCTCTTAAGGATAAAAAAATGAGCCTGGAGTTCAGGTGGTTATTAATCATTAGACTGTGGTGATCATTATTAGCAAATATCCACCCTCAGAGCAGGTTTCATATATTGGATTCTATGCTCAGATCTGTCACTGTCAGCACTGGGTTTTCTTTTAACATCTATGGTTCTGTTTTTTTTTCTAATCTACATAATAAGCGTATCATTTCTACGCAGTACTAAGATGGTGCATCGCATCTTGCACATCGAGCGCAAGTACCAGCCTGTTGTGGTCAGGCTGATCCAGGCTGACTGGATATCAGCCAGATCTGGCCCACCACTCTTATTGCTGTGTTAGCACAATCTTCTGCCTGAGCCAATTAATCCCTGACCGAATCTGCTTTGTGTCTGGCCAGGTTGGAGCATGGGCAGAAGAGGTGGGATCTGTTATAGTCCTGGTTGTGCATAGACAAGCCCAGAAGGAGGGCTGGGTGGCAAATCAAATAATTTTCGTAAAAAAAGGTTGGCAGCTCTTATTCCACAGATGCAAAATTGCATGAACTCCCACAGCTTCTGTTTTATTGGCAGAAGTTCCTGTTTTCCACCTCATTGTGCAGGGTCACGCCGAGCGCCTCACTCCACAGATTAGTGCCCTCTTTACTCGGCGTGTTAGGAGATGTTCAGCTGGGGAGGCTCTCTAACTACTGCAGAGAGAACAGGATGTGTCCCTGGATGTTTATAACACCCTTTTGAATTCTTCAGACGAAACGTGGAATATGCATGCGAAATGTTATTATTGTAGAGATATTCAGAAGGACTACTGAGTGCCTGCAGGAAAATGAATTTAAGCTGCAATCATGTCATTGATTCGACAACAATCAGGGTATAGGATCAGGACCATAATAAGAATCTATATTTGAAAAAGAAGTTTAAAAGCAGCTTTTTAAAAGATCTGAAAATGTGTTTTTTCTCTCCCCTGGTCTGAATTTGGCAGCAGCATAATCCCCAGGGGCTGCCATCTCAGTGAGAGTTCTGACAGGAGACCCAGCCTAATGACCTGTATCAGAGCGAGAACAGTGCTGCAGCCAGACATGCAGAGAGCTCCTGCTGCCAGGAGACACTGAGAACTGGGGATGGTTTCTAGAGCCGCTCAGATGTGGGATTTACTGTCAGCTCTGGGTTGTATTCTGAGCAGGATGTTTGTGTTCTTTGAATACAAGAATCAAGGAAAAAAGCACAAGAAGAGTTCTAGAACTTGCAGAGAGCTGTGAAAAGTGATGCTGCTTCATGTCTTTTGGCTGCAGCTTTGATTTACTTGATCTACCTTTTCATTTTCATATTCCATGTTAAAACGTGTTAGTTATAGGTCATTTAAAAAGAAATAATTGTCAGAGACTCAGCCTTTGGTTATTAAAAAATAAAGTGAGTTTCATCTCTAAAGTAATTAGGGCAGTATTTTCAATGTTCAGCTATCTGGATTTTTACTCTCTAAGCTTTAAGGCATTTTGGACTTTCCTCTTAAAAGTGCTTTCCTGGGTGACCAGTGCCATATATTTGTCTTAGCTGTAAGCCTTAGAGGAGAGGGGCACGTCCTTGTTATTCATATTAGTGTTGAAAGAGATCAGAAGCTGATTCATCTGGCAGTCAGGGAATTCATCTGGGAATTCCCCAAGCATGGCACTCAGTCTGAGTAGAGTTGCGGATATCTGCTGTGCTAACCTGGAGTACATATACTTTTCTCTTAATGTGTTACACACAGTTCGTAAAGTCTGATATGTTGGATATAATCAATGACATTGATTATTCTCAGGTAAGGCAGAAGTGTCTATGGCTATGTGATCATAGCAGTGGAGAACAGGAGGTATTTATACAATTGTAATGGTTGTTAAAATAGATAATTTCTAATGTTGGACATGTCTTGCTATTTTTATAGGACATTTGCCATACTTATGTTGTTATAGTGGATTCAGAAAGAGCAGAAACTTTCTCCACTTTTTAGTTTCCTAATTATCATTGGTTTAATACAATATTTGTTTTGTATAATACAAATCTACCATACAGTAGTTATAATTTTATTCCAAAGTATCAAAGAGGACTGCCACATGAAATCTAATCAGATCAAAGACAAGTTTTTCAGTAGTTTTCTTTGTACTTTGGTAGCCTGTCTGGTGTTTGTTTTAGACAAACAAAGAATAATATTTTTTTATTTTTTTTAAATGTTACTTTCTCCATTAGAAGACCACCACAAAAAGTAAACACATCTGGCTACACATGGAGAAACTGTACGAAACTATACAGAAAAACATGTTGTTTCCATTTTTGATAAGTGGTTGGAGAAGGGTTTGTAATCTGCAGTGCCATAAGATGTGATCTGAAGTAGGTCTCTGGATCACACTGAGATCTTCATGCAAAGGATTACTGCTAAGTTTTGCCCCACCTCCCTCCCAGCAATGTCTATAGGACAAAACCATAGCCTTTTGTCCGTCCATGTGATGTGACATTCCAGATGTGGTCCTGCTGCATGGCTTGTGCACACAGATCACTGCCATGTATTCCAAAAGAAGTTAGGAATTAGGTTTTCCTGTTATGGTCTAAAGGAAGAGATTCATCCAGTAGGTCAAACAGCATGTGATCTAATATTGATCAGCTTATTCTTAATATTGTGTTTCACATTTCTTTCTTAAACATTTTGAACTTCAGCCACTTCCTTGGCTGTGGTTAAAAGTATTAGAAACTGGTTAGTTGTCAGTTCACTTCTGCATGCTCATACCTTCTCTGATCCTAAATCCCTCCATCAGACCCACAGTGTGGATTTCAGATAAGCAGCTTAAATGAAGTATTAACTTGGCTGTAATGTGTCAGAGGGCGTTCCTAGGATGCTTCCCCACCGCACTGCTTGCCACTGGACCTAAACCACTTAGTCCAGAGCTAATGGGTCTTCATAACTGGACATGTCATCATAGGGGAACACTTTGATAACTGTTTCTGGATCTGAATCAAAATAGTCATAGGCATGTTAGTTGACAATCCTTTTAATGCTTCCTGTCCAAACTTCTCCAGGCCTCTGTTACATACAGATGAACAGAAACAGACCAACAAAGAGAAGGGACAATCACCAGCTGGGCTTGTGTTTGCTGTTTCATTGTTCAAGCTACTTGCAATTTAAATAAAATTTAAGCCTGTGAAGTTGGCCTGTCTACTGAGACTACTATGAAGGAAACCAAAATACCTTTTTTATGCTGATGACTTAATATACTACTTGCAGGAACTCAGGCTATTAGAGTTATTGAATGCAAATTCCCTCATTCTATGCATAAGTGGTTTGCTTCGAGTATAATACGCTGATGAAAAAACCATACAGTGTTTTACTATATGCAGCGGTCAGAGTGCTGTTGGTGTAAAGGAGGAATATGAATAGAAGATAAGATTTAATGAGTCATATTGGAAGATGAAGATGGTATAGAATAAATAAAGTGCTACATTTAACATCTGCCAGACACAGGGATAGGCTTTGCAGATTCCTTGGTCGTTTGTAAAACTTTGTTTTGACCTTGCAAAACAAACCCCGACTGGTAGGAGACATTACAAATGTCCAGATTAATGTGCAAACCAGTCTTGAACACTGGCCTCTTGCCATTTAATCTTAGAGAATAAAATGTTTACACACCTAAAAAAGCCTGTATTTTTAAAGTATATTGAACTATCTCCCTCACACTTCTATCCTGCAGCATTTTTGAATTATTAAAAAATAACACAAAGACAACTGTTAGTGCTAGTTATTATCACCCAACATGATATTTTTCCTCCTCACATTAAACCATAGTACTTTTACCTGTTAAAATCCCTTTGTCTAGCTGCAGTAAACTGCAGAGTTCAACTGGGGGAGTATAAGCCGTGTACAGGCTTTACACGCTGAACAGAAGGCAGGGTGTGCTGCCGTGGGATGGTTGCCTCTGCCCTGGTGCTGCCTGCACCCAGCAGCCTGCCTGGGAGACGACTGTACCATGGGGATGCTGGGACGCAGGTGGTGCCCCCTAAACCAATGCCCTCCCTAAACTGACCGTGGGGAGGGCCGAGAAGAGGCAGAGACCTCCGGCAGTAGAAGCAGCTGCAAAGCAGCCAAAGCAGTGACCTTCACGTAGTTATTGCTGGGCGTTCGCTGCCTGGAGCTGAATGACTCTTGTGTCTATTCCCTCTTTCCCTCCCGCACAGACTCTTTTCATCAGCTTCGCTCCATGCTTGTGCCTACTTTTTTCCTGCCCTGCCTGGTCCTCCTTTCATCTCTTTCAGCGTCAGGTCTTGCTACCCCTTTTCCCACTTAGTTCATTCGTCCGTACCAAGCCACCCCTACATGGACCCAGATGGTAATCGCACTTAGTCTGCGTGTGTGCTTGCTCCCTCGGCTGCCTTTTGTCTGCTCTCTCTCTCCAGACTCTCCGTTTTCCTGGCAAGTGCTGTGTGATGCTCTCCACTCGTGTAGTGCGTGCACGGTAATGCCACCGTCTTGACTGCTCCATTCATCTGTGCTAATTAATAAGATTATTATGGATATATTATTTTCAAAGTTGCTAGTAATTTTTCGTAAAACTATTTCAACATTATGAAGTATACTCTTTTCCTTGAACTGAGTGTGAAGTTATGCAGATGTTTTTTAATTTACTGCCATTATTCACTACTTTTAATAATGTACCACTCACAGTCTGTCTTTCCATCTCCTTTCTTAAACGAATGCGCCTATTACTCCCACAATCTAATAAGAATATAAACAGGCTTCTCGTAATATATTGCCCTTTCTGGGGCTGTGTGTTTCTCCACTGTACTCTTCTTTAGATGAGAAGGCCAAAATTAAGCACAGTGTTCAGGTATGCAGTGTACATCAATTAGTGTTGCATACTTGCTGTCTGTTTTTAATGTTGTTCAATATCCTGTTTGAATTGTTCTTTGCTCTACTGTGCAGAGGGCAGGTGTTTCTCTGAGAATACATGGTTCACATGATATCCATTTAAGCTGGGATTGGATGAATATTTGAGTCTATAACTCCTAAAATATGAAAAGAATTGGTAAAATACACCTGGGTACTGGGAAAGAGCACAAGAAACAGGGAAGGATTCTAAAAAAGACTAAAGAATTCTCAGCAGATTCTTGCCTGCAAGTGGGAATACACAAGCAGAATGGCTTTAGAAAGTAAGCAAATACTGTAAAATATGTAAAGAAGCATATTTGTTTCTGAAGAAAAGGAACATTGAGATAAATGCTGAAAAAAAGAAAATGACAGAATCAAGAGAAATCAAAAAAGACAGGTGTGTTTGGCCTAGTAGCCTTTTATTCTTACTAAAGTGTCTAATGTTCTCACGTTCACAACATCTGCAATTCCCAGTGTCACACCAACCTCACTTCCAAGAAGGCTGGTCATCCCTAAGGCTTTCGTGACCTCTCCATCGGGGGTGACAGAGAGTGCTGCAGTCTGCAAGCAGCCCCGTGTTCCCTTTGCTCCTGAGGCTGTAGCCCTGACTTCAGCAACGCTTCTGCTTTCAGAGCTGTGAAGCCGCCAGTATCAACACGGTCGTGACAACGGCCTTTAAAACATGTCACCAGGAAACTAAATGGAAGAGAAAACAAGAATGAATTGCAGAGGAAATGTTAGACTAAATGGTTTCTTGGTGTGAAGCTTATATAAAATATTTTCTCTGCATAGCCTTTTTCATGTCATTTATCTATCATCATTATTAGAGGAAAAGTCTGTGTGAGGTAGAAGTAAATTGATATCAGAAAAATATTTGTCATATGTGCACCGAATTTTTTCTTTATTTAGTGTGCCAAACCTTCCTTCTTCCCCTTAGTTCCATCTCACCTGACATCCCTTTTAAGGCATTTTTTCTAATGAATGTCTCTTGGTTTTCCTGAACTCCTTATTCTCTCAGATTTTTTTAGTAGTTTAATACCTATTTATTTGTTTTTATACCTGTGAACAAATTAATAGTGTTGCAGTTCTAACGTGACTTGCTTTCACTTGGTTTTAGTTGAATACATTTGTCGTTCCTCCTCTAACCTGTGAATTGTGAGTTCTTTTGGAGCAGGTATTTTTTTCACTGAATATATGACATATACTTAAGACTTCTAGTAATCCATAGCGTTATATATGCTTAGAGCAGTGGGATTCTCATCCCTAATAAAATTCATAGATGTTACAACAACAACAGCAGCAGCAATGTAATAAATAAAACCTAGAACTACTATCATTCTTTTCTCTCTTTTTCCTGTTCATGAAATACAGCCGTGAAATCTGGCAAACTTTGTCACAGACATTTGTCTTCGGAACTAAATGGCTGGCTCCCTAAGGCAGGCCTTTGTGTAGTTGCAGTGGTGAGAACATTCCAAACACATGTTGATTTTAGCTTTAATGATGTATTCTTCTGTATTATTTATTCAACAGTAGCACAAGACTTGATTATCAGGAAGCAGTTCTTTCATCAGACAGTTTACAACTTAAACATCTAGAGCAAGGAAGTCTTACCCTCGGCGGAGAAGGGAGTTAGGGAACACTTAAACAAACTGGACATACATAAGTCCATGGGGCCTGGCAGGATGCACCTGTGGGTGCTCAGGGAGCTGGCTGGTGTCTCTGTGGAGCCGCTCTCAATGGCTGGGTCACAGTCAATGGGAGAGGTTCCTGAAGACTGGAAGAAACCCAGTGTCACTCCTATCTTCAAGACAGACAGGAAGGAAGATCCAGGAAATTACAGTTCTTCCAATCTTCCATTGAAGACAAAATACCAAAATTTCCTGGTATTTTCTCTCTGTTGCTTGCTGCTGTTATACCTGAGCACTTACAGTAGCTAGATAAGGTAAAATGTGGCATTAGCTGCATTTCTGATGGAAAACTGTGGCGCAAAAAAAATAAGATTCACTAATTTTGGCTCGTTAGTTTATAATCCCAGATTTTTCAGAACACTTAGTGTTATGTGGAACTTGTTACGTTCAAGACAGAGTTTCCGTTGCCTTTAGTATCAGTATCTGATCTTGTTATTTCTGGCAATCGGGCTGTGTGATGCCAAGCTTGGAACCAAAGGTAAGGAGCACAGCTGGCATCACCTCCTCAGTGTCTGGTTGAAATGACCCGACTGCCATGACATGGGATCTCTGTAGCAGAGGCAGAGGCAGCTGCAGAGTCTTCAGGCAGGATTCGGCTGCCTTATCCTTTCTGTTCTGCCCCATTCTGCTCTAGTTCTGACAGACCTAGAGGATGATAACCTACTGCTGCCGTCAGTTGCTTCAGATGCTTGCATGGTAGTAATTAGTGCAGTGGAACAAATGATTCCACTGTGGCAGATAACCGGTCTTGGCAATGTGAGGCCATAGGATCAAATTCTAGGGATTTTTATTTGCTCAGAAAGCCGGAAAATATTTATTTTTTTAACTACAAAAAAAACCCCCAACTTTTAAAAGAACAATCTGAGCTCTGTCATTTCCCAATCTCTGTGTGATTGAAATTTTAAACTTAATGGGAACTTAGTTTTTGCATTCTGGTTGTGGAAAAACAAATCTGCATATTAAGTAAGTAATGATGGTAATCCCAAAAATCTCCATTCTTTAGAAACTGTAACTGCGTTTTTGTAAACCTTACTGGAGTACATTAGACTGTAAGAGTACCAGTGTTTTTCTCATTAATTTTTTAATAATTACTCTTCAAACAAATGTGAGTTTCATCTATAAATATGTTTAATTTTGTGATAAATTATGACATTTGGAGAAAGTATCAAATTGACATACCAAAACCAACACAAAATCACAAGTCGCTTACCACTTCCACTGGAAACTTACTTATATATCAAAGAAAGATCAGACCTTATTCAACTTTAGCTTAAAAGCTTTTTTCATGAGATTAAAAAATTTTACCTTGTTTATATTATACGTTGCTCGCAAGTTGGGCCAATGTTTTTACATTATTGTGCCATCCAACTTTTTCAGAGTTTTATATGTTGGTCATGTTACTGACTAGAGTAAAACCAAATGGTACAGAATCATGAAAGCAAAGTAGTTCCTGAGTGTTTCTACTCCTGTTTCTTCCAGTATTTGTGCAACACACTTCAAGCAGGGTTTGAGTGTATATAGATAAATCTCAGAAGGTGAGGAAAATTGTTTGGCGTGAATTGGTGTTTTTTAGATCTGTTACTACATTTTTCTCTCTTTCCATCTTTCTCTCCCCCTTTCGTGCCTTTCTTTTTTATTTATCCAGTATCAATGGTGAAAAAGAAGGGAAGAGTGAACACTGCCCTTCAGAGAAGGACCATCAGGTGTAGCTGGGGAAGAGAGAGGTGAAGAAATAGGTTAGATGGGTGGGAGCTCCTTCTGCCTTTAAGAATCCGCTGGGTCTGGGAGAAGCATATATTGAGCATCGTGATTCAATATGGGATAGTCCTGGAGAGTCTGTATAGCGCTGTGTGGAGACATGTTGTGTTCATGAGTTGTGCTGGAAAGAGCCAAGGCAGGCAGAGAGAGGGAGTAATTACCTCCTGAAATTTCATATATATATATGTGTGTGTGTGTGTGTGTGTATAGATATATATGTCTTTGACCAAAGGGACTGTTTGGAACAGGTGGGGTCTGTGGAGTAGTACTAGAAGAGGGTAACACAAAGCACCCTGAAGGCCTGAGTACTTGCTGGAATCAGCAAATAGAAGGCGAAAAGACAGCAGAAATTCTTCGTGCTTGAAGGGCTGTATTAATTAGTTGGTTGGGTTTATTTAAGGAGCCTTAACTGTGTGCAGTTGTGTGTGTGTGCCTGTGACGGAGAGTGAGTGAATGAAAGGTCATTTTGGGATGGGATTTTTTATGAGGAAGAGAGTATGTAATTCCTGGCTCTATTATGTTTATTGTAAACTTGCTGTATCATGTTAGCAGCAGGGCTTCTGTGTCTGAAAAGGAGCCAGGTAGTTCAAATAATATGAATGGAAAGCCAAATAAACCATCGAAGCATAAAAATGTACAAATTGGGATGAGAGCATGACAGCTACATACCAATAACATGGAGAAGAAAATCTCAGGAAGCCTAAATGGGCAGCATGTAACTCAGGCACACGTAACTAGAGGGAGAAATCCTTTACGTAGAAGATATCTTTTCATTTTTGCTGGGTTATGAAGTTAACAATATATGACACACTACCAACAGTAAAGGTGGAAGGCTAATTCTTGTTCCACTGTATCTGTTCTGTTTTGATTTTGTCTTGACATTACAGAAAGGTGGGGTTTTTTTGTTTTGGTTTTTATTTTTCTTATCTTACAGTGTAATTTTGCTAACCAAGGGAGCTACCCCTTTGTGTTCGTATAGTAGAGTGGGGAATTGTCCCTCATGGCAACAGTTTTTTTCCAGAGAGAAAACATCAAAGATACTCAAAAGTTCAGGTTCAGCATAAGGCTGCCTACTGTGCATCCTGGGGTGATGAGGTGTTTGCTTTCTGATACATGTGTGGGAATGCCAAACAAACAGACACTGCTCACTTTTAAGTGATCCGAGCAGAATGTATGACAGGCAAAGGAATAATCATAGAAAATGCCCTATTCGTTGCACATAAAGCAAGCAGGCTGTTGGGTGCAAGTTTGTCTGTGAGCAGACTGTAATACCTGGCTTGTGCCATGCTGTTAATGACCAAAGCTAGTGAATATGAATGAAATTGGTACAAAAAACCTTGATATCCTGAAGCAGCAAATTAAAAGGAAAGGGCAACTTTGGGCTTCTGATGGCCTGTTTTATGATGTTAGTGCTAAGCAATCAAAATCACGATCCTAAGACTGAATCTTTACATTTTAAACTGCATCAGTTTACCTACAGGTGTTTAAAAAAGGACAGACAAGAAATCAGAATATATCAGATGCTGTTATTAGTGGGCAAATGTAAAGTAGGTCTAACCCCATTTAAGTTGCTTTTAAAAGAAGGTAGTTGCCACATCTCCTATATGCTCCCTCACTCCCCATTATACACACCAAATAGGTACGGTGATTCTCTGACTTTTACACATCTGCTATAAATCTTTGGCAAGAGTAGAGTGGAAAAAAAAATGGTGTCAATGTCTATGTTTATACAAAGAAAATAAAAAAACGCCCTGGCTCCTTGTCTGGCCCTGAGGGCAAGTGACAGAGCATGGCTTACATCCATATGGCTAAACTTTCTTCTTCACTAAAACATGTCAGCCTTGTCTGTGTTGCGTACTGGGAACCATCCCAGGCTTGCCTTGCCCTTCAAACTGTGCCCAGGTGTTGCCTGGAAGAGTGCTAGTTCCCATGAGTGAACTCTATGCCAAGGACTGTACTAGCAATTAAATAATATGGACAGCTGCATGCCACAGTGCCCTGGCCCTATTTAGTTTACTCGCATAATGGTTTATTAGACGATGTCTGCAAAGGAAGCTGCTGGCACAATAAAACCAACAAGAGCGGTAACTGTTAAACTGTTTGGATACCAATTAACTGGATCTTTATAGGACCAACCGTAGAGTGAAGGGAATTGAGGGTAATCTTTTCAGTATGAATGTCATAATAGTGTTCTGGAATAAATACCTCAAATACTGTAATGTTCAACTATGCCATATCCCCATCCTGTATGAGAAAAGTACACATTCAATGGCAATTTCGTATCTTTATTATTCTCACTTCCTCACTTCCTCTGGACAGTTCTCTTCCATAGAATTGCATCTACTATTTATTAGCCAATATTTTCCATGTGTGCATGAAATAAGTTTAACCAGTTTCTCTAGAAACAAAGCAATGACTGCTCAGTAGCTCCTTTTTATTCTTTTAATCCTCCCTTGCTGCCAGAACAGACATCTCTAGGCTTACATTGCAAACATCCATAAGAAGGACTTTTAAACTACTTTTGTCCTTCTTCAAAAGCTATGAGACGCTTGGCAGCTCTAGCTAAGTAGAAGCTTTCCACTTCAGGAGTCCAATCAGTCAAATGAAGTTGTAGTGAGCAAATGATTCAAATCTATTCTTCATCAGAAAAAAAAGGCATTTGGAATCTGTGACCTCATGGTTTAGAAGAAAATTTTCCAGCCTGAATGTTCAGTACCTTTACTTTGCCTCTGAGAATCCCTATGTGTTAGTGTAGCGAGGCATACTTATGTTCAGGCTGCGCCACTGCAACGATCACATGGAGAGGACCTGCAGATATGAGATTAAATAAGAGCCCACAGGACACCAGTGCTGCATTAAAACTTTACGCCAGAAAACAAAGGTATGACCAAAGCAGAACCTGGAAGACAAGATGCTTTTTTATTCTCATTTTTGTTTTGGAAGCTAAACGGAAATTACTTTGGTTTGTATTAGGGTAGGGACGAGAAGAGGGTGAAAACTGGTTATTACATGATCGCTTTATTTTAAAACTCTTAATAAGCAAGCTAATTACGTATGCTGATTCAGCATTCACTGAGGTGAGGACAAATTTATCTGGATTCTGATGCCAATGAAGCATGTATTTGTGTGTCATACATCACAGTCACAGCCATGTCAAATTGAAGGTTTATCTGCCACTGGTGCTAAGAGGGAGGCTTTATATGGCGTCTGCAAGCTACCTGTTACAACAGCTGTAGATACTGGCTTTCCATGGCATTATAATTTCAAAAAATGGTTGGAATCTATTGCTGCTAATAGAAAGCTTACGGGAAAACTTAAAAAGCAGGACATGGAGATTTTGGTACCCCACAGATACAAAGTAAGATAATTTAGTGTTGGTGTTCTTTTCACTGCATGATTTTTAATAATTAAGCTTTGAAAATGAAGTTGATATTAATGTGTCTGTAAAATCGTCTTCCTTGTAGGATCTTAACTTGACCTGTATGGAATCAAATGTCTGTGACTTAGTAAGAGGAAAATGAGATGAATTGCTGGTCCTCAATAATAAGCAAAAAGTCTGTAGGGCCCTCTGTTCCCACTGGATATCTATCCTGAGCATGCTCACTAGAAATACTAGTAGTGGTTAGTAACTGACAATCTATTTAGAACAATGCTTTAAAACCCACCACATTAGTTTCAGGCTTGAAATTCTTAAAATAGAAAGATTTCTGGAGTAATGTGTTCTCAGATCAAACACCTGCCTTTTATAGGACAGAAGGAGCCTTGCTGAAAATTGAAAGATGCAAGAAGACTCTTAATCAATGATACAATATTGCTTCTGGTAGTGGAAACTGGTCCCTGAACACCTTTATAACAGGAATAAGAAATAATGGATAATTTTGTTACAAACACCTTTTTAGTAATGGCAGTAACAGATGGATTTCAATAAAGTCTGTTTTAGTTCTAAGTCTATTTCTGCTAATGTTCGCGTAATATTACCTACAAAATGGGTTTGTCCAGTTTTCCTCTCTCTGAGGAAGTTATTTTAAAGTGTAAATGAAAATCATTACACTGTTAATGTTTAGGTTTCATTTGAAAATCTGTTGGGTATTTGGCCATTTGAATGACTCTTCAAGAAATTAGGGACTGGTCTTTGAGACTGCATTCATTCTCTGAGGTGGGAGTGGATCCACTTTTTACATAGAAAATAGCTTAATTTGCTTTTTTGTTACCATACCTACAGCTTCCTATCTTTACTATGGTCTTCAGGCAGATTATCTCCCTGAAAAAGCTGTAAGCTTTCCAATTGCACCACCAAAAGATATTCAAATATAAAAAGAAAAAAAAAAGAGTATTCTTTGAAACTTCACATTGTCTGTCAGTGAAGTTTTTTAGCATTTCTCATTTTTAAGAGACATGCGTGATGTACCTGTCCATTAAAATTATAAATCAAATATCTCCTGAGGTTTGATCGCTCTTAATTTGCTCCAGTCCCGTGAAGTGGTTACTGAATGATCTGATCTGGAGGGAGTGAAGGAAAAACGTCACATCAAGTGCCAGAAGTGCATTGATCCTCACTGCTTGGCAAGCCAACCTGTTGAGATAACAGATTGGTCTATCTTAGAAGACCATACCTGTGCAAGAGTTGGAAACAAACACTTCCATTACTGCTAGTTTCTGAGATGATGAGGACATGAAGAGTTCTTGAGTGGAAGCAGTCCCTTTTATGTATACTGGTCTCCAGTCTCGTAAAAAATGTCTGACTGTGTGACTATTTGTGGAAATATTTTTAAAATAGCTTCTCTGTCTCATGTGATGGCAGAAGATGAGTGGGAAAGAGAGAGACCACAAAATCTTAGTTCTAAATCAGAAATGCAGATGAAAATAATCGAGGGGAGAGGAGTGTTACTTAACCCTCTTTTTTTAGTCCTTTGTTTTACTGTACATTTTGATTCTTTGCCTTTATTTATCGATAACTTCTTCTAGCTTTCTATTGCTTATGATAAGCATTACCCTCTCTTGTTCTCCCAGTAACAACTAACAATAAGGACGAGAAGCCAGGAATACACCTGCATTCACAGCTGGAGAACTCAACAGCAAACAATAATCATGGCCATTTTAAAACTGTCTGCAACTCGTCGTAACCTCAAGTCAAATGGAGAGAATTTATCCTCATGAGAAAAGCATTTTATCCCAGGATCTTTCTCATCAATTTTGGCCTATTTTTTAAAAGTGCTGAGCAGCTGCCACTCTCATCATCTTTGACTGATTTTAAAAAAACAAAACCCATCAACTGTAGCTGGTAGCTTTTGACCTCTTAATTTACTTATTAGATGGGAGCCAAGTTGTTTTGAAAATCTGACATCAAGATTATAATAAGAGCTTATAAAAAATAAATTCTTAAGTTACAGTTGCCTAAGGATCTCTGGTTTCTGACTTGGAGGGTTATCTGTTAGTGTTTGGGACTGACTTTTGTATCAGAGGACAGAAAGCTGGGAATGGCCTTATATGTAGAGGAATTTCTGCTGAATAAATCAAAACTAGTATCAATAGAAAGAGCAACATGTGAATTGTTGTTTTACCTTTTCCTGTCACTAGAACATTTCCCCAAAAAGGCAGTTCTTTTAAACAGGGCTTCACTTTACTACTCCCACACACCAAAAGAAACATCTTTGAAATCTTTCCAGAAAAAGCAGGTGTACAAATTATTCTTGCTAAGGGCTTCATAGCATCAGCTTTCAGCATGTAAACTGTGTTCTCTCAATGAGACCAATCACATGATACCGGGCATAATAGTGATACTGGGACCCGCTTGGGCTGGCAAAACTGAATAGAAATCAGACCGATCACTTAACTGGGACCTGTTCCAGTTGTGCTTTGGATTCAAATCAACTTTCTCCGAACCCTTCCCATCCGTTCTCTATCTATCCCCTCCAATCCTCTTCCTCCTGAAAAAAAGAGAGTAACAATTGAATCACGTATTTCATTACTCTTTTAGGCATCCAAAAGAGATTGTTTGTAACCTACTTTTTTTTTTTTTTTCTTTTGGAGTACCTCTGTGACAGTACTTTTAATGGAAATGCTGGTTCATCTCCATGCAGGACTGATTTCTGTCATCCATTTTTTAAAAAGGAAACTAAGTTTGTAGGCTTCAGGACTTCTGATGTTATAAAAAAAAAAATTAATCTGCTCTGTGTGGACTCCAGAATACTATGCTGATGGCTTAAGTCTAGGGGTTGGCTATACTGTCCCAAGCCCTAAAGTTCCTCTCTCTTCTGCTATTGTCCACTTCATGCCTGCCACTGAGATGTCTGCATCTGTGAGCTGTGGTGTGCATGTAATTGGAAGCATTCTGCAATCTAGCAGGATGAAAGCTGCAATATAAATGTAAATTATATTATTCAGCCTATTAACCCAATATTAAAATACAGGGAGTTGCATTTTCAAAATATAACATGGGAGAGAGACTTATACAACCTCTTTCCAGTCCGTGTCATTTGTTAATGGGATTGTGTGTTTAGACGTAACAGACGACTTTACCAATTACCTCACAATATCTGTGCATTCTGCAAGTACATGGAAGTGACTTATGATGTATGAAGCCTAGTGAGCTTGGAAGAGAGGTATCCATGGACTTACCTTCACACCTCCCACCCCAAATCCTGCTTCTTTGACATTTTCTGCTGTCAAGAAAGTAATTCAAGAATAAGAACACATCAGAGGTTGAAAGAGACTGGTAACTCAGACCCACAACAAAGTTTGCAGTGGGAAGTAGAGGTGCAGACTTTATCTGTTCATTTGACAAATTTGTGGGCAACAATGAATAAAGGAGTAAAATGCACTTATTCTCGTGACAGCCTGAAGATGTTATTCACAGAACTTCTCAGATGCCATAATGCTGGTAACAGCAGCTTATGATGTGGAAAACACTTTTTCATCCTCATGCTTTCTGACTTCTCTCTGTAGCAATTTGCCATTAGCAGATCCTAAACAGGGAGTAAACAGATTCAGCTGTCAACAAATATCAGTTTCTGATCGCCAGTGTCTTCAGGAGATTTTTGCTGTTTGGAATTATCAGAGGAACAGCAGCTTTGCTTTATGAACTGATAAAAACCTGTTTGAATATGTTTAGTCTTTGATGAAGAGTACTGCTATGCTCTCATCCAGGCCCTAAGGGTCGCGTCAGCCCTGCCAGCCCTGCGTGGCCTCCTCCCGGGCCTCCCCCACCCTGCCCATGGGCCCACCACCATGGAACCTGACCCCTGGCCAGTGTAGGACCTTGCTCCCATGGTGGATGTGCCATGAGACCTGCCCTTTCCATGACACTGGACCTTGCCCAAGGAGTCCTTCACAACTCCACGATAACCTCCAAGCCCTGCAGGACACTACAGCCAACCTCCAGGGGTGGGTCATAGCCCTGCAGGCTTCTCTGACACCCCCTGCACCCACAGCAACCTCTATGCCCTGAACCCTTCAGAGGTGACTGAGTAGGGTATGGGGGCCTTTTACTCAGATGTGGTTAATCTTTGCTGTGTCTTAGCCCCTCCTGGTTCTTGGTGCTAGCTGTAGACTGGGTCATCCCTGAAAAGGGTGACCCTGTCCTCCAGAACACTGTCAGCACTGTGTTGAAACATGGAATAGATGAGGACTAGCATCTAATAAATTCTTAAATAAAGCAAGAAAATACAAATCAAAAACAGACATCATCCAAAAGCACTGCTATAACGATGGTGGCTGTACATATTGACTTACAACAATATTAAGCTGATTGTGCGTTTAAGTCACCAAACAGGTCTGAGTCTACTAAGAGTCAAGGATGAGTGACAGATACTGTGTTCCAAAAAGATGCAAAACCTCGAGACTAACCTTTGGGGCTTGCTTACATGCATTAGCACCTTGTGGCACTGGAGTTCTGTTTCTAGGATTAGGTGGTGTGGATCGTGTTCGAGGTGGACAGCCTCACTGATGTCTACGTGCTTCAGCCTTTCACAGACATGCAGTGGTAATGGGCATGTTGCGCTGCCTCTGTTCAGGATGTTGCGTGCAGATCCAGATGTGTAGCTAAGCATGAATGCTATTTAGCACATGACAGAAAGAAGCGTGCGTGATAGGGATTGAGTCCCTGCCCTTACCTGATAGCTGGTGTAGGAGAGATAAAGCTGTAACACATGGACTGCAGTAATCGCTAGCTTCTCACTGTTCACGCAGGAGGGAAGGCATCTTCCATGTATTATGGTCAGTTTTATATGGCCCTAAGGTAGCATGACATGTAATTGGGCAAATCTATGCCTCCCACTACAGAAGGACCCAAACTGGCCTGAGCTACCAGAACCATGAGGCAAAGCATAAGACTTGTTTCAGCACGAGTGACTACTAGAAGTAGAAATGATGTGACTGGCATGACACTGTAGTGAGTAAGTCTTGCTGAGGGGCCATCCCAGCACAGCGATCAAGCTTCCACATTGCAGCTGATACATTTGGATGATGCTGTGCACCTTTTATGTACCAGGTGTAGGCAATGATAACTGGAGTGTGTGCCGAGTTCAATGTACAAGAGAGTACCAAGAGGCATGCTGTACTGGTTTTGGCTGGAATGGGGTTAATTTTCTTCATAGCTGCTTGTATGGTGCTGTGTTTTGGATTTGTGACCAAAACAGTGTTGGTAACACGCTGATGTTTTAGCTGTTGCTGAGCAGTGCTTGCAACAGCATCGCGGCCCTTTCTGTTTCTCACGCTGCCCCACCAGCGGGTAGGCTGGGAGTGTACGAGGAGTTGGGAGGGGACGCAGCTGGGACAGCTGACCCCAACTGACTTAAGGGATATCCCATACCGTAGAATGTTGTGCTCAGCAATAAAAGTTGGGGGGAAGTTTTCCAGGGCTGCTGTTGCTGGGGACCAGCTGGTCATCAGTCAACTGGTAGTGAGCAATTGGATTTTTTACATCACCTGTTTTTCTTGGTTTTGTTTTTCTTTGTTTTTTATTTATTTGTTAAACTACCTTTAAGTCAACCTACAAGTTTTCTAACTTTTGCCCTTTCAATTCTCTCCCCATCCCACTGGGAGAAGTGAGCAAGTGGCTATGTGGGACTTGGCTCCCTATCAGGGTTAACCTACAACAGGTGACCAATCTGCTCTCTACACCACTGTATTTTTAAACATCGAGAGATTACTACACACATTTCTGAAGCATGATTCTACATGTTCTCTTCTTAAGAAGAAAACCTACTCCCTAAGGAGATGGCCGATGTTTACATATGTAGCTACAAAGACTGTGTACTCAAAATACTGAGAACTAAGGTTTACTATAGCCATGTGTATTAATCCATAATTAATCCATGCTGCCAGATTGTTAATTTTTCATGGTTGGGAAGAGGCTTTTCTGACCAATATAACTTCGTAGTTGTGAATATTTGAATTTTGTCTTCATCCATACCACAGAAATACCTTCCCCCCCTGCCCCCAAAAAAGCTCTTTCCCTTTTCCTGTCATGGCAAGAGGAGATAGTAATTCCCATCTGGTGAGAACAATTTTTATGCAATAGTTGTATGTTTTTTGAGGGAGTAAAATAGAAATAAGTAGTAAGGTAGAAATGCAGTTATAACTGCTTATAACTTTGTTGTCTGTTTTCATTTGAATCCTTTAGAGGCATTATTACTTGTATTCTCTAGAACAAGTTGAAAGATTCCAAAATTCTAGCTTAAATTTATGACACAAAAAAAATTAAACCTTAGTTTTTAATATCTGCTCTATGACTTACCTAAATACTCTGAGAACTCTGTTACTAACTCTGAAGTGCTCCTGTGTTATAAAGGAACAAGAAATTTCCCAGATTTCTGCAGTTAGAGGCTCCTCAGAGTACGAGCTGAAAGAAGTCTAGTCAGGTCATCCAGCATGTCCCTGAAGCTGCCAGGACAGGGAAAAGAAGGCTGAAGTTACATTGCAATTGATCTGGGGCTGCAGCCAGCCTGATACAGTTTTCAATAGCTTTGAGGCTGCTTTAAACGACGTCTGAGACCAAGCTACGCTCCCATGTCAGGGAGACATAAATAACTTCCTGCTTTCTCAGCCGAATATTGAGGATTTTTATTAAAGGAGAGCGGAAAAAGTACAGCTTTATGAAAAAAGTATAATTACTGCTCTTCAAAATATAGAGCATATATATTCAATTCTTTATTAGATGTACAGTATTAACACATCGATGCCCTAACTGATATTGGTATCCTATTGTGTTGTATGGGCACAGAGTGAAAAATGGTACCTGCACAAATAAATTGCTACCTGAAGAGACAAGATAGGAGGAAAACCAGGATAAAGGAAGTATTAGTATTCCCTTACTACGAAGGCAGATGAAATGGAGTCCTGTGTTGTGCTGAAAGTATGCGTAAGGCCTGAGGATGGCACTTGGGGGTCCTAGATCTGCCTGCTGGCCTCACCACCACGCGCCTTCTCCTCTGCTGGGCTACAGTGAGTGAGGACTCCAGCTCCCTGCCCATGTCACTTTTCCTTGGCACACCATGTGTGTCCTGTGACGTAACGGCCACGGCAATTCTGAACAATGTAAAACATGGTCCACAATAGGAAAGAGTAAGGTCTTCTATTTCTAGTGCACCCGTTACTTCAGCTTGGTGACCACTATTGAGCAATAAAAGGAATTTCTGCATTTGTTGTTGAATACCGTAAACTTTTCCTGGAGTGAGATTGTTAAATGAAGATTAAACTGGTAAAAGAAGTTGTGATGACACTGTGTATTCTCATCTCTAAGATCCAACTATGGGTAGCAGAAACTGAATTTTCTCTTCCAAAAGTGCTGACAGAGGTAACTTTCAACTATTAACCAGGTGTGACTGAAGTGGTGCTGGCTGAGTTTTGGAGAGGGGCTTTCAACAGTAGCCCAGTAAGTGGGTTCTATCATATTCAGCTCAGTTCAAATAAGCATAATTTACATTTCAGTGATGTTAGCTATTTCAAAGCTGATTGATGTTCGTTAGAAAAATGCTCCATGCTGTGGAGACCATGACAGTCTACTGTGTGAGACGTGTCCCTGTAAGGTCCAAGGAGGCAAGTTGAATCTAGACCATAAGCCTTGTCAGAAGCTGGAGTGACATGGAGGAAGAGCCTGGTGGTCCTGGGCAGGAAGATGGGGATATCATTTCAGCATCTGTATAATTTTTATGAATTTCACTGTTGCTCCATGATAGCTGAGCTCTCAGCCTTTTCTGGTGTCCCCAAGTGCACCAACTGTGTTGAGACAGTCTTATCCTCTCCGGCCTCATTTCATATCAGCCTATTTTGGATTAAACTAATATATTAATCTACTATATATCACAGTTACTGAACAGACAGAATATTAATCAGAAGCCAAGCGAGAATTACAGAAAATGGCTGCCTGTTTGGCACTGCCTCCCCTCAGTGAGCCAGCCCTCTGTTCCAGCTAAGCCTACCAGCCCAATGTCATCCAGGGGTCTAAGTGGTGGTCAGGGGACACTTCCAAACCCACTAGAGCCAACTTGTGACATTTTGAGTAACACTGGGCATGCAGATGGAGCTGAGACATTCTGCTGCTCCCCAAAACGTGGCGTGTTTTGTGGTGTTTTTTGTGAATTCAATATGGAGACCTCACTTCTGAGTTTTTAAATGTTCGATTATTTTTTTTCCTAGAAAATCAGATAAGTTCAGGGTTAAAATTAATTCAGGTTGTTTATTTGGCATAGGAAACTTACATGAAATGGTAGATAAGGCAATGAAAGATCACATATGCACTCACATCATTTCAGTATTTGACTTCCCATATTTATAGAATCATAGAATCACAGAATGGTTTGGGTTGGAAGGGACCTCAAAGATCATCTAGTTCCAAAACCCCTGCCACAGGCAGAGAAATCCCCCACTACACCAGATTGCTCAAAGCCTCATCCAACCCGGCCTTGAACACTTCCAGGGATGGGGCATCCACAACTCCTCTGGGCAGCCTGTTCCAGTGCCTCATCACCCTCAGAGTGAAGAATTTCTTCCTTATATCCAATCTAAATCTGCCCTTGTTCAGTTTAAATCCATTGCCCCTTGTCCTATCACTACATGCCGTTGTAAAAAGTCCCTCTCCAGCTTTCTTGTAGGCCCTCTTTAAGTACTGGAAGGCTGCTATAAGATCACCCCGGAGCCTTCTCTTCTCCAGGCTGAACAACCCTAAGTCTCTCATAGGAGAGGTGTTCCAGCCCTCGGATCATCTTCGTGGCCCTCCTCTGGACCCACTCCAGCAGCTCCATGTCCTTCTTGTGTTGGGGACTCCAGAGCTGAATGCAGTATTCCAGGTGGGGTTTCATGAGAGCAGAGCAGAGGGGCAGAATCACTTCCCTCGACCTGCTGGCCACGCTTCTTTTGATACGGCCCAGGATACTATTTGCTTTCTGGGCTGCCAGCGCACATTGCCGGCTCTTGTTGAGCTTCTCATCCACCAGCACTCCCAAGTCCTTTTCCTCAGGGCTGCTCCCAATCCATTCTCCGCCCAGCCTGTACTTGTGCATGGGATTGCCCCGACCCACGTGCAGGACCTTGCACTTGGCCTTGTTGAACTTCATGAGGTTCTCACAGGCCCACCTTTCCACCCTGTCAAGGTCCTTCGGGATCACATCCCTTCCCTCCAGCATGTCCACAACACCACACAGCTTGGTGTCATCTGCAAACTTGCTGAGGGTGCACTCGATCCCACTGTCCGTGTCACCAACAAAGATATGAAACAGCACCAGCCCCGGCACTCACCCCTGAGGAACACCGCTCGTCACTGGCCTCCACTTGGGCATTGAACCGTTGACCACAACTCTTTGAGTGTGACCATCCAGCCAATTCCTTATCCACTGAGGGGTCCATCCATCAAAACCATGTCTTTCCGGTTTAGAGACAAGGATGTCATGTGGGACAGTATCAAATGCTTTGGATAAGTCCAGGTAGACGATGTCAGTTGTTCTTCCCTTACCCATCAATACTGTAACCTCATCATAGAAGGTCACCAAATTAGTCAGGCAGGATTTGCCCTTAGTGAAGCCATGTTGGCTGTCACCAGTCACCTTATTTTCCATGTTCCTTAGCATAGTCGCCAGGTGGATCTGCTCCATGATCTTGCTGGGCACAGAGGTGAGACTGACTGGCCTGTAGTTCTCCGAGTCTTCTTTTTTTCCCTTTTTAAAAATGGGGGCTATGTTTCCCCTTTTCCAGTCATTGGGAACTTCACCAGACTGCCACGACTTCTGAAATATGATGGATAGTGGCTTAGCAACTTCATCTGCCAGTTCCCTCAGGACCTGCAGATGTACCTCATCAGGTCCCATGGACTTGTGCACCTTCAGGTTCTTTAGGTGGTATGTGGTTTTAGTTCTTTTTTTAGATGGTTTCTTTGCCCTTAACAAGGATTGAGTTGGTTTGAAGTCTGAATTACTTTCTCAAATCAATAGGACATTCTTCAAGAACTTAGCACACTGCTGACATAATTTGGGAAAGACTTCCTAATGTTGCCTACCTAAATCTTTCTGAGCAAACCTGGGTTCATTCTTTAGTACTGTCCACTCAGGACATCAAAACTGGTGTCCAGGATGAAAGTTCAAAATCCTTTTTATCACTAGTTGTGAAAAAACAGGCTTTACATTGATGGAAGCAAGGTGACTAAGAAGTTTCTGAGTTTGAATGTGAACAGCATTTTGCAGCAGTGTTTTAGACCACAGTGAGTGATCGTTTGAACCAAAGGAATCTTGTCGCTGGCATAAAAGCCCAAGTTAAAGTTTGAAAGCACAGGAGTAAAACCAAGGCCTTGCTATACTCAGGAGTATTTTCTTTGTCCCTCACGTTGCTGACACTTCATCCAGTGCCACAGCGATCTGACGTGCCTGCGGTTTTCCCTGGCAAAGCAAAGTTTGTCTTAGCCTCCGCTCTTACCTGTTAGGGGCCTCATCTTGCGTCTTCCTTCGTATTTGTCACCTGTACATTCCTGGTAAGATTGTCCAGCTGTACGCTGAAGTGTTTATCTCCAAGAATATTGTATTGTGTCTGCAATGTGCTCAGATTTGCTTGGATATGAGACACAACCCTGCATTTGTGACATGTGCTCAACATAACGACACATCAAGTCAGTATCATCTGCATTGTAAATGCCTAATTTTCTGTATTTTTTGGGTTAATAAAACATATTCAAATTAGAGACTTTACATTCACTAGAGAAATGTTAACACCTAAGCACATTAATATGTTATACAACATACTTAATTTATGTTTGTTTTGTTTAATTATAGGGGAAACAGCCCAAGGAATGTAGCGTAGCAGCTGTCCTGAACTTTGTCAGATGATTACATGTAGAGAAGACAGAATTTTAAGCACTTTAATGTTAGAGTCTTATGGACCAGAAGTTGTCTTGGAATTGTATTCTTTGCTGTGCTTGCATGTTGAGATGACACAAAAAGCCTCAGCAGTGTGAAAAGTGGAATTTGCCTTAGTGTTCCTTCAAGATGGGTGCTAAAGGACACCTGTGGGTTGATTTGCCTCTTCTACAATTTAGATATCTACGTTTGAGCTCAGTGCCTTAGGCCTCCTTTATAGTTAGCAGCGTTTAGGGTGATAAACTTAGATAGGGTGTTCTGTATTATCAATATCTTCATTTGGTCAATGAATGCTAGTAGCCTCAAAAAACTTAGATTAATAGGCTGTTGAACACTTGGGTCTATGTATCAGCAGTACAGTTTATAAAACATTCTCTTCAGCCTTTTTAAAGCTACTGCTACATGTTTATACTTAGAGGAACCATTTTCATGAAATATCAGCAGCTATAACAGGCATTACTTTTGACAATATCAGGAGAAAGATGGAGAATTGAAAGCAGTTGCAATATAATTTAGAGGTTATATTATTCAAAGTTAAGTGAGAAAATTTTTTTTGTATGGTCTTTGCTTTACATGTTCTGTGGAGAGAGACTAGTGGATTGTTTACTTGCTACCTTACCATTTTAATGTATATTTACACTCATTAAAAGACTAAACATCACAGCCATCTTTATTTCAGTGTTCTAATCACATGGATGTAGGTGTTTGGACCACTCCTTCTCATGCACATACATAAACGTATAAGGAGTAACTTTAATTACAACATGACAAAGAAAAGCTGTGTTCCAGTGGCATCTCTACTTCAATTAGAAAGCAGAAGCTTCTGCTGATGATTGCTTCTATTAAGATCTGTGTGTTTTTTCTTGTTTAAGGCACCAAGAACTACTCAGGGAAGGAAGCATGCCTTTTAAAGAGTTTGTAAACTGTTTGTTCTGTTGCTTAAATTGACTTCTAACACTGTTAGTTCATGAGGAGCTAGGGGTTAGTTTTTTGGATTGTTTTGGTTCTCAGGTTCTTAAAGCTTGGTTAAGATTTCTGTAGTAAACAAATTATATTTTGTGCCACGTAAACAAAGTTGTAAAGAGTCGTGCATTACACATAGATCTGGTGTTAGCAGCATAAAGCTAATATCAGCAAATGAGAGAATGGGAAACCGGTTGCCTCCTCTTTCTAGTGTGCAATCAGTGTAAGAGCCTCTACGATGGGCAATTACCTTAACTGCCTGCCTAAAGCAACAACGAGTTGCATGATCAGTCCAGTGCACAAGATCATACACTCCCCACTACTTGATGAAGAAATTCAGTCTGCGCTGATAGCTATCCTATAATCCCAGTGTACTGCTTTTAAACTTAAAAAGCAAAAAAGGTACTAAGATAACCCAGTTACAAAGCAATGGAAAAAATGTTACAGTCATCATCAAACTGCTGAGGTTAGAAGGAACCTCAAATGATCATCTGGTCCAACTTTTTGTGGGAAAGGGAGACTCAATGAGATTATGTAGCACCCTGTCCAACTGCATCTTGAAAAAAAGCATCAAGAACTCAAATAGCAAATTCCTATTGCGGTTAGCGTAGCACAGAGTGATATGGTGGTTGCTTGGAATCAGATTGTGAAAGCTTTCTCTTTCTGCTGAAAAATCCCAGACATTTTCATTTATTTGCTGTAATTTTATTTAACTGATTCAACTTTGAAATAGGTAGAAAAAATAAAATGCCGTGCTTAAAATTATTTATTACAGGATATTCCCTTCTAGTGGTGGTATTTCTAGCAAAATCAAATCATGAGCATTCCTAATCCTTTGTTTCAGTCTGTGCTGTTTAGTAATCTGCGAGGGAAGCAAGCCAAATAAACAGCTGGCATGTTTTAGCGGTTACTACTAGCTTCTCTTGGCTGTCTCTCCTGAATAGGAGGGATTGCCTGGTGAATTTAAACGCAGGGCTGGGTGCCACACATTCTCATCTTACACTGCGACTCTGCTGTTACATTGAGCAGTTCTGGCACAAAGGAACTCTGCAAGCGATGTGGTTGCTCCTTGGTAGGAGAGAGCAAGCCATCTCCAGGGCCGACCTCAAAACGTGAAGCCAACTCCTTAATGAAGAGTGTCACAAACCTTTGTAATTTGGTTTGTAGTGTAGGACCTGTTTCCCTCGCCATATTCACTGAAATAAATATACACCAACATGTGTACATAAAAAGAAGAGAAGTAACATCCCTTTACGCTTCAAAAAGGTGGAGGCATTGTGCACTTCTTGGGTGACGCTGAAAGAAGTGAGGATATTGGTCATGGTAGTGAACAACTGGTGGTGGGGGTGCAATCTCAGGTGTGGTAGTGAAGAAGTTTGTGAAGAATGACTTTCACCACAAAAAAATTAAGACTTAGTTAATATTCATGAATTAATATGCATTGTCATTGCAGTCAACAGACCATTTTTTTGTGCACAGTGTAGCAATATGCAGACTGTTATTGATTATTTCATTCTATCTTCCATAATCTCTATTTTATAGTTACCAGTTTCGGTCTGTAGAAATTGAGACAATCAGTATTACTGTATTACCTCAGTGTAGTTTTAAAAACCATCAGCAATGTTGAGTCAATTAACACCAATGAATTTCACATGAATCGTTTTCATAATCCTATTCCTATGTGAGAGTAGTTTGTCTCTCTTTATCCCTATTCTTCTGTCATAGTATCTCAACTTGTTGTATCTCCACTTGTTGCATCTTCACTCAACGAGTAGACACTATTGAGTTATACAATGCTGTGAAATGAACTGTACGATTTGAGAAGCAAAAGTGCTACTCTGAATTTGTAATGATTTGTGTTTATTAGTGAGTACAAATTTACACAAATGTTTAATTGACTGCAGTAAGAAGTAAATTTGTTCGGTGGATGCTTACAGGTTTGTATCATGGTTGGCATGAGGAGGTTCCACATCTCACTGTGGCTTCTGATTGGTACAGTAAATATGTGCATTGAGCTATGAGGTTTAACAAAGCCTGAGTGTGACCTATGGAGTCTGTCTCATATCAGAGCTACCCGTTCTTTGTACCCTAATCCACACTGTTCTAAAGTTTTACCCTGAAATCGCTTTACCCATCCCTCAACCCCTCATGAACTCTGGTCAGTGTGGTAAGTCAATCGTCTCCCTTTTCTATTGATGGTAATAAATGTAGTTCCCAACTTAGTTAAAATGTATAAATACAGTATCTTTCTGAAAGCGGCGTACAGACCATCCAGTACTAGAATTGTACATTTCTTTTCACTGACTGATTCCTTTTTACTTATTCTGGTGTCAGTCTTCATTTCATTAATTTTTCATTTTCTGCCTCCAGGAAACTTCTCTCTGATTCTGGCATGTTTCCCTCTTTCTCCCTAGTGAACATACTTGAGACAAAGAAATCTTTTAGCTTTGCAGCACTCTGTGCCTCATCTGTCATCAACTCGCCTCCATCCATCACGCCAAGAGACTACAGTCTCCCTCAAAATCCTCCTGATCCTTATCTATTTGTAAAACCTTTTGTTTGTCCTTCTACCATTGACTGGAATTGTTTTAAAATTTTCCTTTCTACTGTGGTGCTTTTTGTTTTTACTGTTCTAACAGGTACACGTGTCTCAATTATAGCAATAATAGTATTTGATTATCGCTTGTAAGCACAATCTTGGGAGGAGAAAGAAAACGTATAGTTAACAGCTGCAAAATGCTTTAGGACTATATCCTCCTGTAGATTTTACACAAAACATTCATTGACTTTTCTGCAGTAGCGGAAGACTTGCCTTTTTTTAGACAAAGAAGCTGGAGTATACATAATGCACAGTTCACTGTAATGGCAGAGACAGAAGCTCAACCTCTCTGAATTGCCTTAGCTATGCTGAAGAGCACAGTTTAACACAGTTTCCACTGGTTTGCATCAGGTGAGCTCATTGTTTGCCATGATCTTTTATGCAACCGGTGAAACCAAAAATGTGTGTTAAGTGACCAGAGTTGAATGAGGCTCAGATTCCCAGCTGTGAATGTTAGCTACTAAAGATAACAAAAGAAAGGGATGGTTTGAATGTATCCTGACTGTGAACAGTAGCCAGTTATGTTAAATTGCCTACCTCTGCAAAAGTGTTCAATGCTCTCTTAAACATGAGTAGTTTTTGAATTTCAGATGAAGAGACAAGACCCACCAATGGATATCAGGCTTGTTCAAAAACTTATTTAATATCAACCAGCTCAGTTCCGCTACTACAGTCTGATGTAGTGTACCAGATAGTGCATGGATGTGAGGGACAGGGCAGGTGCTCGTGTACTTTGTTTAATGGATGAGCAGTTTAGGATTAATGTGTAAATTGTTAGTATGAAACTAAAAGCGTGGCCCTTATTTTCGAAAGATTTTCATGAGTCACATGAAAGGGCTTCAGCTGCCCCTATAAGATGAGAGTTAGCAGTCTCTTCTCTGTAAAGAATCCCTGGGCTGAGCACTTCTAGAGGAGACAACCTTTAATTAATATTAAATTGGTTACATCCAACTGTTTAATAAATGTTATTATTTTTGTTGATTTTACTGTCGCGTTGACATCTTTATCTCTTCTTGTGAACAAAGTGCCTACCATCAGCTAGGGTAGACAAATACAGATCAAAATACAGCCTTTACTGTGAAGAACTAGGACTGTAGGTGCCGTATAACAGGTGGACAGCACATTGCTGGTGAAGTGCAAGCAAACTGGAGGACATTCGATGTCAGCATTGCAAGCAGTGATCACAGTGTACCTGCTGCCTAATCCTTGTCAGGGTTTTGCGTGGGCATCACCGCAAGTGAAAGACTCAAGGAGCAATCCGAGATGTACAGTTAGGCAGCTTTACAGGTGTTAATGGGAAACAATAACTTACAAAAGACAACCTAGAGGAAATGTCAGAGGGTGTTAGACAACTGAGCAGTTGCGTCTTCACTTCAGAATTGTTCTTTCCAGGCAAGAATACTCTATATATGACACTGGCTTCCAATTTCTTGTTATCTTCTAGATCTCACACATCTGAATGCTCGTTATCACTGTTACGTAATACCGTTTTGATTAACTGATATGTCATCAGCTTAGACTTGAATTTTTGCAATTCTAATCTGAGATTTTTGCTCAAATCTCTATACAACCAACTGAGTTATATTCTCAGACAATCCATTCTTTTGTTTAAGAATATATGGAGTTATATTGGAATATTTTTCTAATGCATACTAATATATATATTGTAATGCATATATGTAATACGTATAGTTAACCTGCACCCTCAAACCATCCTGACAGTTTCTAAGCCTACCTAATGTCATATTCAGAACTCATCTACTGTCTTCAGAATGGACATTTTCCTAAAGGCTTTCTATCTCCATATGTAGAATTACAGAATCAAAGAATACTTATAGCTGGAAGGGACTTTTGGAGATCTAGTCTGATCTACCTGCTCAAAGCAGGGTAAACTAGAGTAGGTTTCTCAGGGCTGTGGCCAGCTGGGCTTTGAATGTCTCCGTAGATGGAGACTCCACAATTCTCTGGCCAACCTCTTCTGGTGTTTGGTCCCCCTCACAGTAAAAAAACCCAACAATTCTAATGTTTAAATGGAATTTCCTGTGGTCTGCCCATTGTTTGTTCCTATTGCCTCTTTTCATGTTACTGGCTATCACTGAAAAGAGTCTGGCTCCCTCTTCCTTGCTTGTCCCCATCTTGCAGTTAGACACACTGATAAGATACCCCTATGCCCTCTCTTCCCCAGGCTAAAGCATCCAGCTCTCGCAGCCTCTCCTTGTATGAAAGATGCTTCAGTCCCTTTGTCAACTTTGTGGACCTTTGCAGGACTCACTTTAGTATGTCTATGTCTCTCTTGTACTGAGGAGCCCAGAACTGGACACAGCGCTCCAGGTGTGGCCTCACCAGTGCTGAGTAGAGGGGAAGGGTCGCCTCCAATAACCTGCTGGCAATGTGTTCATAATACAGCCAGGATGTTGTTGGCCTTTTTTGCTGCAAGCGTGCATTGCTGACTCATAGTCAACTTGTCCTCCAGGAGCCTTGGGTCCTTCTCTGCAAATTTGCTTTCCAAGCCAGTCAGCTCCCTGCCTTTTGGTGCCTGCGTGCAGGAATTCGCATTTCCCAGGTGACCATGTCCTGCTTGGTCACTTGCTAACCTCATTTCAATAGTTTAAGTCTCTTTTACTTTCCCTTCACGAGATTCCTGTTTCATATACAAAATCTCAAGTTTGGGATTTTACATTATATACTTTTTGAAGACTTGTCATGTGTGAATCAGATTCAGTGATGAGCTAACCCAAATTCTAGGGGTATTCAGATACAGATTTGGTTTCTTACCTCAGATTACTTTGGTTTCAGATTGTATAATTAAACAATGATAAAGTGTTTCCTGATTCGTAGTTTCAGCCGAAAATTCTGCAATCTTAGCCTATATCAGTGTTTATGGAAGACTGAGAACAGAATAGAGTTGCACATACCCATTCCTGACAGAGCACTCCTCAAGATAAATACCCTGGCCATTATCACTGTCTAGCTCTTTGCATTGCCCTCTTACACTTTCTGACTTTGTTGTTGATTTTCCACAAAAATATACTGGGAACCAAACCTTCTGTACCTTTCAGAGGACTTAAGAGCACCTTGAGTTTCCCAGCACAAGACCAGAGGGCATGACATACACTACCGTGTTATCGTGACATTTGATGTTCTCATGCATGGTATCCTTCTTCAAAAATCCCATGGTCTAGGCAGAAAATTAAGGCCTGTCCTTTATAGCACTGTGATATTGCTGTCAGGTCTGCTACTGCAGCAGTTGGTAACCTGGAGCATGTGGTGCCTGGAGGAAGTATGTTCTTTCTATGGCTGGAGAACTGCGAGTGCCACAACTGTGGCCCAGTAGGGTTGATGGTTGAGAATCAACTAATGTGGGATTAGAAAATTAATAGAAACACAGAAGGTCAGGAAGGGCAACTTTTGCAGGGAGGCATTCAGCATTCCTGGAAGTCCTCAGCAGGCTGACATTAATCCTGTAGGTGGCAAAATGGGGTATACACCCACAAACAAACCTTTCCCCAACTTCACATTGCAAGAATTACCCCTTTCCCTTTCTCACTTCTGAAGGCAAATGCCATCATAGTATACCCTTACTGTGGGTCAAACTCTTAGCTTCTAATATGTAAAAAAGCATCCTCAGATGACACTTAAAGAGTGATTGGACCAAGAGTATACTTGCAAGATAGAGCAGAGGCATCTGGCATCAGAGCTAGGGAGCATGTGGATGGAGGAGAAATGCTGGAGTGTGGCTGGGTGACATCCTCCAGTGAGGCACTCAGAGTTGGCAGGTGCTTGGGGCAACTGTCTCTTGCTCCATGCTAGGTGGTGAGCACAGCAGTGGTGCCTACTCACTGCTTTCGCAGGTTCAGTCATACTTTTAGCATGACTACTGGAGGAAGGCCAAACAGAAACAGATGGGTAGGGAAAGATGTGTGTGAATATAGATGGTGGAGATGGCATAAGCCTTCATGCAGAGGAGCCTAGAGTACAGCTAAATAGTGTTTTATAAAACTTACTTTTTTAGCAGTTATATGGGCTGGGAATCTGTCCATTTCCACTGTGAAGTGTGTCCTAACCCTTGCAGACAGATAAGAAAGGAGAGAAGAAGAGGTTTAACTGTTCAAGGTTGAGTCTTATTAATGAAAGTGCAGGGAATTTCAGCATGGCTTGGATGGGCTTGTCCTGCTTTTTATGGTAAAACCTGGAAGAGTTTATTAAGCTCAGAGGACAATAAGTGGAGAAAAGTGGGATATAATTGTTGAGAGAAGGTGAGGACAGATTTGGAAGGAAAATGGGAGAGAAATGAGTTGAGAACAGAAGAGATTTTCAGCTTTGAAGTAGGTAAGTTAGCAGTCGTGATACCAGGTGTGGATGTAGAGGAATGATCTCTCCAATGTACTTATAGTTAGGGTTTGCATCACTTTTGTTTTTGAAACTATGTCCATCCCTATTGTACTCAAATTCATCACTAAATAGGAGAGCACCTTCCAAAGACTATAGTGAGGCAGAGGGTAAATGCACACACGGACTGTGAGTTGCACAGTGGGCCGCTGTAAATGTGATGGGTTCTGATGCTGAGTCAGCCTTGTGGGGAGAACTAGCCAGTCATTGCCAGTGCATTGGCTCCGCAGTGCTCTGGGAGGAGCGGGGTGATGGGTTTGTCATGCTCAAATTGCTTTGCTGCAGGCCGTCTTCCAGGGGTTGAGACAACCTGCGTCCCTACTGGGATGGGGCCCAGAGGTAGGTAGACTGTCTCTTTAGCACCACTAAATTTAGCATAGAGCCAGGAAGGTGATCTTTCCTGTTCTGGTTAGTGACTTATTTAAAGGACATGGTGAACTTGCAATGCTCTTCAGACACAGTGCCCCTAACTTTGGGGGTGGTAAGTCTGTTCCTGCCTAGGCTTCAGTGGAGCCTTTGCCTCTTCACATCACAAACATCTGATTGTCACACAGGTAAAGTCACAGGCAGCTGAAGGAGAGGAGCAGATGGGGCTCTTTATGCAGGGTGCAGTAGTGGTTCAGGGCTTTGATGTGCAACATACAAGAGGGATATGCATCAAGTGCTACAAAGCCCTTACTAAAAGATACAAGAGAGCTTTTGGCATAGATACCATTGCTGGTGTTGCCTCATTCCTAGTCCTCAGGTGCCCTAAAAATGCCTGTGATGTAGACACATATGGGATGTTCCCATCTGGGAAGCAGTCTTCGTGCTGATGGAACCAAGGAGGTCTCCCAGCTGAATATATGAGCCAGAAGCAGGAAGAGTTCTTATAATTGAGGTATTGCAAAGCTTCTTATCTCTTGTACCATGAAAAAGTAAGCCCCACCAAAATGCTAGTACAGAATGTAAGGTAACTGCCTGCACACAAGGATTTCCAGTTGAAAGGAGTGGAGTGAGAAGGGAAGCCAAGAAGTCGTAAAGCAGCAGGTGCATTCTTCTCTTGTGCTGAGATGGCCAGGTGTCTCTTGTAACAGATCAGTTTTGCACATAGGTCAGGATGTTTAAGAAACAGACATTGCTTTTTTTCTTATAAGGCTTTAAAAGTTTGAATGGTAGAAGACTAATATATTTTCCACACTAGGACTTTCCAAATTGAGATCTGCTTTTCTGTAAAGTATGTTGATCAATGCTGTAAAATACTGTAGATAGCCTGGCTTTTAAAGCTGTTCTTTGGTGTATTATAATGTTGGAGGGTTTTTGTAACAAAGAAAAAAAAGAAAATACCTCTGGCCTGAACCTGGGATTAATTATATGTGAGTGCACTTTATTTCAACATGCAAGTTCACTTACATACTTCCTTGTGATTCAAGATAAGCTGGAAGGCGGTCTGTTTTGTTGCCCAAATTAAGATTTCTGGTTTAAATTTAGCTTCCTAGCTATATAACAATACATACATTTGTTTTTGTAGACAGTGAGAACAAAGGAATGTGTTTTCACAGTGACACCAAAACAGTGTAATAAGGGCAATAAAGCTGTCTGTTCCATCCTGTGTGTCTCTGTGGCACGTTGCTGCTTGAAACATCATGGAAGGAAACTTGTAGTTGTGAAGTGAGTAAACAATACCAGCATCTTACTATCAGAAAGAAGACATAACCTTAAATATGTTCTCATCATTACGCTTTGTGTTAGCGGACTACTACAGACACACCAGTTATTTTGATTCCTAGTTTCCTTTGCTAAATGTTAATTAAAAACCTTTTCCTAAAATAAGTGTGGAATCTAGTAGCTAACTTCATTTCACATATTTTCTTCTTTCTTGGTGCTGATGAGCAGTCGAAGTTTGTGTAATTCATGTATTTATAACTGAATGCTCCTAATAGACTATGTTTAATAAACTAGTCCACAGAGTAAACACTGCACAAACTTATGTCTTAGGGACACAATTTACATCGTCTTTCAGAGCTACTGACAGACACACTGGGCTATTTGCATTTTTGTTTAGTGCCCAATTTATTTTTGGCATGTTGGCAATATTTAATAACAGTATATAAGGTGGCACAATTCATATAAATGTTACAAACAGCAAGAATGCAAGCCACAGTTTTATTAGTGATAATAATAAAGGAAATGGCCCACATGAAATGAGTACAAAGACCCAAAATAATAAGGCAGTGTATGATTCCTAAAACATACTATCGTGGATCAATTAAACAACCAACATCTCCCTCAAAGAAAATAAAAGCATCAGACGCAGAAAGGCAGAGCAGGAGCATTAGAATTTAACAATGTGATGGTCAGGGGTTTATTCCCTGAAGAAGATGATTAAACTTTCAGAACATACCCAAATTAAACTCTGGAGTAATGCCAATACTGCAGAGTCCTTAAGAGAGTTCAAAGATGTAGCCTAGCAGCCTTCACCTTTGCTGTGCTGTGTCTCCTCTTTAGATCTTGCTCTGGTGATGTTAACTGCTTCATTTCCAAGTGAAACACTGGGATCTAACCCACAGGAATCATTTATAATGCATATTATCTATCCCATATGGATTATCTGATATTATGGACTAGAAGGGTTTTATCTTACATCCTGGAATACCCTGGCAGTAGGCATATGAGATGTCAGTATCTAGTCAGAGAAAAGCGGTTTTGCTCACTGATTTGGTCTCTTCAGAAAGATGTACTTGCAAGCTCCCCATTCAAAAATAATTTCCAAAAGTTCTGGTGTAAGCTTTAAAAAATTCACCACTGCAGCTGGACCTGAGAGAGGCTGGTCTCAGTGAGATATGAGCAGGTTTGTTAAGGAAGAGAAGTTCACGTGAATAAAGTAAGAAAAAGTGAGCTATTTTGCAGTCTTTCCTACTTGAATGCATGTTGGCTACACAGTATTGTTTGTTTATAAGACACACTGAGTATCGGTGAACTAAGTTTTATACCTCTTAACATAGCACGCTATGCTAAAACGTCCTTGAAGCACATACGTTTAGGACAATACAAGTAGATATAATGATAGGTAATTTCTTCCTCCCTGATCCTCCAAGGTTATTGTAAGCAACTGATTTGTAAATGGAAGATGGTGCAGATCACCCCAGTACATACTGTATACCTCCCTGATGCTTAGAGCACTTGCTTTTGAAATACTGGTAAGCTTGTCAATATTAGTCTTCAGAAAAGTTGTAACTTGCTATGTAGATTGTATCTTAGAACTCGGTTTTATGGATAGCTGGGGTTGTTTAGCATTTAGAAGATCAGCTTAGAATGATTAATCTTAAATTATGCACATCTCCTGTTAAATTATGCAAGTCTTGACCTATAATAGAGTTTAAGATGACAGGGGGTTTGAGCAGATTAAATTTTCTTGCAGGGATAGATATTTGTGCACAGCTGAATCCAGCTACTCAACAGCAAAGGTCTTGCGGTCCAATGCTGGAACAGCTTGACATATATAACTTCCACTGAAATCAATGGAACTAATAGGTGCTGAATAAGGGCTATTGTCTTGTAATTGGTACAAGACTGGAAAACAGAAATATAAATCTTTGCAGATCAATTCTTTTTATTATGTTTTTAACCCTTGTTGCTACTTTTTTCAAGTTTTGGCAAATGCGCACATGCTAAATTTACTACCATAAGCATTTATCTTTAACGGTCACATTAAAGTTGATTTGTAGGTAACTGCAGATTGGAGCTTTAGAGTGTATTTCAGTGCTGTAAAGTGGCAGATAGTCACAAGATTGAGTCCACTATGTTGTTGTACAAATTGTTATGGTAATTGCCATTTCTGCTTCTTGTTACAATACATGTCAGAAGGAATGGATTAAATTTATGACATTTTCTCACTGTTGTCCTGGTTTTTGTCACTGCAGCCAGAATGTATTATCAGAGACAGACAGAACTGCCAACTATAAAAAAGTGAACGTAATTAATTTTTTTTTGTCACAAATTTTTATAAGAAGAAAACCTGGCATATGGTTAACTCCCAATTACAGAATAAAGTAACCTAATATTGCCTAAAAATAATGATGATTAATGAAAACATAATCACCCTTGTTCATTTTTTGGTAGCACATATTCTAATATTGCTCTATAATATGTTAAGGTAAATTGATGTATTTTAAAAACACATTTGCAAACACTAAACAGAAGTGGTATTTTGGAGTACATCTGGTACATGTTTGAGGTAGAATTTAAAATATATATATAAATTGTGTAACATTATGGCTGGTAGGAAATTGGACTGATTTTAAATTTAGTTTGCCTTTGAATGCCAGTCATATTAAGAAAAAAAAAAAGATGCTGTGCAATGATAGTCATCTTTATTGTCACCAGGGATTGAGTTAGAGACCTAAAAGAAAAAAGGTGAGAGTGAGCATTTAGAATTTGAAATAAAAAAAGGTAAGACTGCAATCTAGCACCCTTCAAAAATCAGTGGAAAAGTTCCTTCTGACTTTGGTGAGAACTGGATCATGAGAGCAAACAGGCATCAGCTGTGGCAAACTCATTTTCATAGAGCAGTCATGAAGAGTGAGGCAGCTGCCATGTTGCAAAGAGGATTCCAACAGTATAATAATGAGTGGTTAATCAGATGAAGGAAGGAGAAATGGGAAGACTTAGAAGAACATAAAGTGTACTTAAAAGGAAACAAAGATGTACTGAGAAGGAAGAAGGAAAAAGAGTTAAGAGCTTAAAGTGAGAAAATGTTGTAAAACGTGCAAAAGGAAGAGGGATAAAAAGGATGGTAAAAAGTGATGCGCAGTGTGAAAAAGGATACTGGAAAGGGAGATAGCTAGTAGGAATAAAACAAAGGACTGTAGAAAGTTGAAAACCATCAATGATGATGTCCTTTCCTGCCAGTAACAACACCTCGAGAACCTTGGTTTCCAGAATAGATGAGTGAAATCACAAGCTCTGGCAAGGGATACATAAATCAAGGTAGGAGAGGAAATCTGGGACGTGTTGCCTTGTGGAGGTAGGTAGGGAATTGAAAGGAGGATTTCATACAGTACCAAAAAATGACTGTTGGTGTATTTTTAAATGTGTGATTTTTTTTTTTTTTCTGACAAACCAGCAAACTGTGCTCATCTCCAGTTGCTCAGCTTGTTAAAAAACTAGAGAGAACATTGACCAGAAGCACTCTGTAGGCTAACTTCCTGAACTTCAACCTTACTTGTATCTCCACGAACTCGTCAAGGCGTTGCATGTTACATCTCTGTGCACTTACGAACAAAGAATGCTAACTGCTGCTGACACAAAAGCCAAAATTTGTCCTTGGTGTATCTACAATGATACCAGAGACAAATTTCCCCTTGTATTCTTAACTCAGGCATTCAGTGTGAAATTCAGTTTTTCCTGACATTATTAGCTCTGCTGGGCTGCTGGGACTGGTTGATACCACAGTGGTTATTTCTACGACTGTTCAAGTCTGTGTCAAAATTGTGGACAATTTAAGGATTAAATCTAAACTGTTCAGTACATTATTTCAAGTTTCATAACTACAGAAATATTGAAAAAATAGGAAAGATTTGACAATGTTAATTAAGAGCAGCTAGGAGGTAGGACCACCACCACCCGAGTTGTCCCGGGAACTGCTAACTAGCCCCAGTGCAAAGCAGAGCATTAGCTCCAAATGGCACCACCTTTTCAAACTGCATGAGATGCACAGGAGTGATGTGCGGTGCAAGAAAAGGCAGAAATGGCTGAATTTAGTTTCAACTTACAAATGACAATTAAAAATTGTTAAAAAAAAACAACAATGTATTTCCTTGGAAAAGTCTTAATGATGAAGCCTACTTTTGTGCCACTGAAACTACCTCCTATAATCTGAATGCTAGGACCTGGAGAGAGTCTATTAGCTGCAGGCTGTTTTATCTTTCACTATCTATTTAAAATATAATACAAATTTTCCAGCTTGGTCTTCAAAGTCCACACGGTGTATGGTTAAAACAAGGTCCTTAGTCAAGAACTCCTGAAAGTCATCTGGAGCTGCCTCTGTTCTCTTATCAGGTTTTCTCATAGTGAGGTTCAGACATGTGTACAAATACAAATCTGTGATGTGATATGTCATATCACAGCATAGGCAGGTAGTTATAAGGCGTATCCGGTCTTATTAACTTCACCAAAACTGGTGCTACCATCATGTGCCTTTCTTGGGCCCGATAACAGTGATCAGAATGACTCAAACTTGAGTAGAAATTGGCTGATGAGTAAAGCTGATGGAAAAACAAGATATGTATCTTACTGGAAATACCTCTGTATCATGATCACTTTTCTCAAAAAAAGTATGTAAAAGAAATTTCTGACAAATGAAATATCAGTATTATATTATTTTCCATTTAAAAGAGAATATTTATGTCTCAAGGCATTTTTTTTTCAGAAAAAGTACTGCAATGTGTCCATGCGCACCACCACTGTCTCTCAGAGAAGTCAGAATTCAGGAATTTCATGATACCTTTTCCTCTAGGGAACAGTGTCCTTGTCTGGACTGTATCTTCCCTTGTGCTTTGCAGTGATGGTAGTGCTGTGATGCCTCAAAGCTGTTAATCTAGATGACAGAATAATATGGGTGGGTTTTGGTTTACTAAACCCAAACCAAAGTAAACGATGTCGATATCCTGAGCATTGGTAAATGTTAAGAAGATCACAGTATTTTACTTTTGAGATTCTTCTGTGTCTTCCTATGAAATACTGTTTCAAGTCATACTTCTGGTCAACTAGAGTCTCATGCTGATTTTAGAACCTGTGGCTTAAGCTTCTCTTACTATGTGGCTTGCTGTCCCACAAACCCTCCCCTCTAAATGCTGAGATACATTGTGGTTTCTTTTGAAAGTTAAGGTGTATTTCATAATTGCTACTACATTAGCTACGTTCTTCTGGACTATAGCAAGTTCTGGTGTTAAGGAATCCGAGAGTAAGTAAACAAGTGAATATTAATTGATGAAAAGAGTCAGTAAAGGTTTTGCCTGACAAGATCATGCGGAAAGATAAACTCCTAGAATGGTTAAAGGGGAATTTCTTGTTATGGAAACTATTTGTATCATTGATACAGGTAGAGAAGAACAAAGAGATCCCTAAAATCTGAATTTAAACTGATAAAAGAAAACGTAAAATTAGTCTTGTAGTTCTTTCTGAAGAGATTCAGCCAAATGGGGACAAACTTAAGGTCTCTAAGTGCAGTTCAGAAGATGATGGTTAAAGAAAAAGGCCTAAATAAGCAATAGAATCATAGAATCATAGAATGGTTAGGGTTGGAAGGAACCTCAAAGGTCATCTAGTTCCAACCCCCTGCCATGGGGGTTGCCAATAGAGGTGTTTCAGAAAAGAAAAACCTTACAAAAATATTGTTTTCTCTGAATTAAAGTGTAACTATACTTTTAACATGTCATTTTAATAAGATTTCAACTTAGTCTAGCAGTTGAGGAAAAAGTGATAGTTGAAGATATTTGGGGGTTGGAACTAGATGATCTTTGAGGTCCCTTCCAACCCAAACCATTCTATGATTCTAAGAGCACATACACAAAAAACACCTCTCAAGTATGTTGTGGTGGGTTTGACCTTGGCTACATGCCAGGTGCCCACCAAAGCCGCTCTATCGCTCTCGCTCCTCAGCAGGACAGGGGAGAGAAAATATAGCAAAAGGCTGGTGGGTCAAGATAAGGACAGGGAGATCACTCACCAATTTCCGTCACAGGCAAAACAGATTCAGCTCCCGGAAATTAATTTAATTTATTGCCAATCAAATCAGAGTAGGGTAGCGAGAAATAAAATCTAAATCTTAAAACACCTTCCTCCTACCCCTTTCTTCTTCCCAGCTCAACTTCACTCCTATTTTTCTCTACCTCCTCCCCCTGAAGCAGCATAGGGGGATGGGACTGCAGGTTGCAATCAGTTCGTCACACGTTGTTTCTGCTGCTCCTTCCTCCTCAGGGGGAGGACTCGTCACTCTTCCCCTGCTCCAGCGTGGGATCCCTCCCCCAGGAGACAGTCCTCCACAAACTTCTCCAACGCGAGTCCTTCCCACAGGCTGCAGTTCTTCACGAACTGCTCCAGCGTGGGTCTCTCCTACGGGATACAGTCCTTCAGGAGCAGACTGCTCCAGCTGGGTCCCCATGGGGTCGCAAGTCCTGACAGCGAACCTGCTCCAGTGTGGGCTCCTCTCCTCATGAGTTCACAGGTCCTGCTGGGAGCCTTCTCCAGTGTGGGCTTCCCATGGGGTCACAGCTTCCTTTGGGTGTATCCACCTGTTCCAGCATGGGATTCCACAGGCTGCAGGGGGATCTCTGCACCACCGTTAACCTCCATGGGCTGCAGGGGCACAGCCTGCCTCACCATGGTCTTCGCCACAGGCTGCAGGGGAATCTCCTCCCCTCCTTCTTCACTGACCTCGGTGTCTGCAGGGCTGTTTCTCTCACTCCTCTCTTTGGCTGCAGTTGCTGTTCCACAGCAGGTTTTTTCCCCTCCTTTTAAATACATTATCTCAGAGGCACTACCACTGTTGCAGATGGGCTTGGCCTTGGCCAATGAAGGGTCCGTCTTGGAGCCAGTTGGCATTGGCTGTATCGGACATCGGAGAAGCTTCTGGCATCTTCTCATAGAAGCCACCCCTGTAGCCCCTCTGCTACCCAAACCTTGCCATATGCAAACCCAATTCATATGTCATAAGATAATGGTTTCAATCTATGCATTGTATTTCTATGTAAATACAAATGAATTAGTGAAAGAATGACGGAAGAACTCAGAGGAGACTTCTGGTAAACCTGCAAGTATCATACGGCAGAATCTTGGTGAAAACCAAAAGCTATAGCTATATGAATATGGAGGAGGAAAAAAAATAGCTGAAAACTTTTATGAAATAGATCTAATTCAAACAGGAAATGCAAAAAAAAAAAAAAGGAGCGATAACCAGAGCACTTGCCTATGAGGTATGTTATACTTATCTGAAATAGTTTTGCCAGAAGAAGTGGGAACATACATAGTAAAAGGGTAAAGAGGACTTGCCTTGATAAAGAAATTTGAGTACACAATGTTGAAATATATCTGTTTGTTATCAGTTCAAGAGTAGCATTTCCAGTCATAACTTTCTGATCTTAAATCACTGTAAATTTTCAATTCCTAACCTGTATTTGACATTACCTGAGAGTCACAAGTCTCCTTGCTTTGCACAAGGAAGCAAATTCTGGAATTGGTAGACCCTGGCTACCCTGTATAAGAGCCTATTTTAATGTGGGGGTTCTTTTTTAATAATGACTTCTGCCTATATAAGGTGCTGCAATTTATGCTGTGTGTATACGAAGATGCTTTTTTGTACTTTAGTTGTGTATACAAAAATATACAGTTTGAAGAATCTGTTCAGGTATCTCTTAGGTTCATAGACTATATTAAAAATATATGAATGAAAAATTAATGAATGAAAAAATAATGATTACATAGATGTAAACATATGCAGTGATAGATGTTTATATATAAGTTAAATACACCAAAAAAGTAACAAATGTAAATGAGATTTTCTCTTCTGACACAAGGAGACATCCAAGCACTGACACGTGGAATTCTATCAATCATCAATATTTTCTTGAGCACATGAATTTTTCTTCACCTCACAGAAGAGGTAGTGTTTTCAAATGCAAACATATAAAATAAAACATATAATTGAATACAGTAAGGTTGAATCTATTTAGCAGTTATAACTGATGAGACAGGTTAAAGACTATAAAAAATGCCACTGTGAGATTAATTTGTGCAGAAGAATACATGTCAAGTTTTGAAGCCGTAGCAATGATTGTAGTTGGAGGCAGTGTTAGTGGCAAAAGTACGTATGCTGAAGACCTAGGTGTCAGTAGATGTGTTTCAGTACAAGGGTGGTAAGACTTTGGAATAAATTGCCCAGAGAAGTTGTGGATGCCCCCTCCCTGGAGGTGTTCAAGGCCAAGTTGGACGGAGCCTTGAGTAGCCTGATCTAGTTGAGAGGTGTCCCTGCCCATGACAGGGAGGTTGGATTAGATGATCTCTGAGGTCCCTTCCAGCCTATGCCATTCTATGATTCTATGTACTTCATCATAATAAATCATTAAGTTTGTATAGAGTATGTCTGAAATGGTTGGAAAAAGTACTGCAAATTCTAAGAAAGGAGTATCTCACTGTTTCCTTTTGATGTAGAATTTGTCCCAGAAGTTTGAAAGCAGATAAACGATCTCTTGTTCTTGAGGACAATCTCTTGAGGACAACAGACCATGCCTAAATCTTGTTTTACTAGCTGCTCTTCTATTTTATAGCCATATTTACCTGGAAGATAAGGCTTTATTGTACTGTACATGGTTTACTACTAAGACCACTGGAAAGACTTGATTGCTTCTGAGAAGGTGAAACACAGTGAACATGTATCTCAATGGGATCCGTTCACAGTTGGGACATTTCAAAACCTTATTGGAAACTATCTGTAGCACATAGCATAGGGAGCCTTCCATTTCATGCTCCCTTTGTTCAGGGTATCCGGTAATCACTGCTTATGCTAATTATGTGATGTTATCCTTATCTTAGACCTGGCAGTAATGAGACCCATGCAAACCCTTCCCCAGTGGGATAGGGTGGAGAAAGCATGCGCCCAACTGTGCTTCGAATTGGACAATTTACAGCTCTGCTGGGTACTTACAAAGTGCATGGAGGGAACAGCCTCTCTCCTTGGTTCATAGTCAGAAACTCCAGACTGTAATTATACACCTCAGCAAGACAGATGAACTTGGCAGCAGGAACGACTGTTTGCCTTTTCATTATGGCTAAGCAGACTGGATGAAACTGATGCGATTGTTACCTTGATCTGTCTTACTATGATCTGACCTCTATCCACACTGGGGCTGATGGAAGAGCAACAGTATGGCTGTGAGAGGTCAGTTCGGATAACATTCGTTGGGGCATGATGAGATTGTCAGCCCATCTCAGACGTATCTTCCTGAGAAGTACGGATTACTTCCAGTGAGGCAAATTCTGTTTTGTGAAAGAATTTGAAAGTTTTTTGGCTTTTCTTCTAGTTAAGATGGATGTAAATTTGAAATATCAAAATCTATCTGGAAAAAATATCATCCTTTGAGCAAATAGATTTTGATATTTGTATAATACTTTAATCTGTGGTTACTAAAAGCGTTTTAACATTACAGTTGCAAGACATCTGCATTGTTTGTGTGGTGGTTAAAAATCGCACTAGCAAATAGCCCATTTTCTCAGTAACCACTCAAGAAACTTTCAAATACTGTTGAGTTTCGTAATATAGAAAAAGGTCTTATTAAGTATTTCCAAAAAGATTTCTAGATTAGACTGCGTATCAAGGCAAATCATCAGAGTATCCATATATATGACCTTTTACTCAGACGTACTTTGCAAGACACTATGAAGCAATTTGAATTTGCATATTCAGGAGAGAGTGTCTGGAGTTGCTGAAAAATTTAGTTATGAAATAAGTATTTTTTAATCTCTAAGATGATGCAGTTTTGTTGGGAGTAACAATCTTTATTATACTAACCTGTAGTTCCTGGCTTTAAATAAAATGGAGATTTCAGTCCTAATTATGAGAGAACAATTGCTATTAACTGAAAACAATGAAATAGGTATTAAAGACTGAAAGGTCTACTTTCACACCTAAATAAGCCTCTGTATCAAGTCTTTTCAGTGTCATCTGTTTCCTTTGTATCTGTCCTGGTTTCAACTGGGACAGAGTTTTTGTTTTTAGAAAAGGAAACCAGGAGGTGGGGGAGAGTGAGTGAGTGGCTGCACGGTGTTTAGTTGCCGGCTGGATTGAACCATGACAGTATCTAGACTTTCACTACCTGAGGACTTTGTTCTCCAGGGCTGCTGCAGATTCAGGTTTAACTGGTGGAATTTATGCACATGCTTCATCTGTGAAACCAGGGCTTGAAGATAAATGTAAAAAAAAAATCAGGTATCTAGACACTTGGACATAGTGTATTTCTGGATGTACTTTTGAATCTATATTGAATTGTCCTCAGTAAGGCTGAGGCCACACTTCGGGAGGCCCGGTTGTATGCCAGTCAAAATCACTGGATGTCTGGCTGGAGTATCTACAGTGTCTTAAGCTTTAATGATTTGAATGATTAATTAAATGTTCTTATATTAATTATGTATTAAAGACATTTATTCATTGTTTAGTAGAGTTCTTGGGCTGTATATGCAAACATATGTAAAATATATCTTAAAAGGGAAAGAACTGCATGAAAGTCCTGAGTAAGCACGGACTGTACTGGGATAGTGAAGTGGTAAATGGGTTTTCTTAGTAAAGGCTACCTGGTAGTAACCACATTAGAGTCATAGAATCGTAGAATGGTTTGGGTTGGAAGGAACCTCTAAGATCATCTAGTTCCAACCCCCCATTGACACAGCTACATTGAGTAGCTGTATCAGAATGTTACATATAGTTTGTGGAAATCCTCTGAATTTCACAATGGGAGCACAGTGAACAGTGCTATCATTTTCTGAAAGTGAAGATGTTAATTATTTATTATGTGATAACACCGATATCACCCTACTAGTGTTGATACTGTGTTATTCATTGTGCAAGTGTTCAATCTGCACAATATATATCAATATCAAACATAAAAAAGGAGTCTCTAATACGGTGTCCAGACTTAGCCTTCAGTACTACAGGGATTTAGAGGTATAATATAATATGATTACTTAATCGTCTCATTCAATATCACATTCTCTTGATGGCCTCAGTGAATGACTATTTCTTTGGTCATCATATACATAAAGGTTTGCAACATTATTTGCATATCAGTTTGTAGTGGCAAATAGCTTGTAAAAGTTTTAAGTTTTATTTTTTTGGTTAGCCATACATTTTGGCAAATGATGAAACAAGATAGACCAAATATTGGAGTTCTTTCATCACAGTTCAGCTGTGAGCAAGGCCTGTGTGTTAGCTACAAGCGGTCCCGATGTCCTTCTTCAAGTTTGATTCACCTCTTCTGAGTCATATTTAACAATGGTCACATCTGGGTATTTAAGAGAGAAAAAGGAAGATGAAGCCAATGTTGTGGGTTGACCCCTGTAGGCACACAGCCACTTACTCCTCCCATAGTGGGATGGGAGGAGAGAATCAGGAGGGTGAAAGTGAGAAAACTTGTGGGTTGAGACAAAGACAATTTAACAGGTAAAGCAAAAGCTGCACACACAAGCAAAGCAAAACAAGGAATTCATTCACTACTTCCCATTGCAGGCAGGTGTTCAGCCATCTCCAGGAAAGGAGGGCTCCATCACACATAACAGTTACTTGGGAAGATACATGCCATAACTCTGAATGCTCCTCCCTTCCTCCATCTTTCCCCCAGTTTTTATTGCTGAGCATCACGTCATGTGGTGTGAAGTATCCCTGTGGTCAGTTGGAGTCAGCTGTCCCAGCTATGTCCCCTCCCAACAATTTGCCTGCCCCCAGCCTACTCGCTGGCAGGAACAGAGAAGGCTGTGATGCTGTGTAAGCACTGATGAGCAGAAACTAAAACATCCCTGTGTTATCAACAGTGTTTTGGTCCCAAATCCAGAAGATAGCTGTGAAGAAAATCAACACCATCTCAGCCAAAACCAGTAAAACCAAGAAAATCTGGGTATAGATCTGACTTCTGTATAGGTGCTGATTCTACTTCTTTTCCTAAATTAAAATATCTTTGTAGCTGGGCTTTTGAAACAAGATAAGTCTAACTCTAACATGATAAAGCAAAATACTCATTAATGGTCTTTTGGAGAGTCTTATTTCTACATTTCTCAGAGGACAAGTACAAGAGGACAGCCAATGCGTTTGAAAACTGATAATCCTAATGAAGAAAAAAAAAGATAAAGGAAAAGCAAAGAATAGAATTAATTTTCTTAAAACCTCTCCTTGGCAAGCCAGATATTCTGCTGGCAGATGGCAATTGAACTTTCCTCATCTGACCCCATTTTTCCATTTAAAAAAAAATAAATAATACTTCCTTTGGTTGTAGCGCTGTTTGACTTGTTAAAATGTGACTTGCTTGCATATGGACTTAATCTTACGGACACAAATTTCCTGAAGTCTGAGACGAATACCATTTAACAAGTTAAATTATCTGTGTTGATGCTAATGGATCCACTGGTCAAATTAGTTATGTTTTTTTATAGCATCGCCTGCTTGTCAACTCTTCTTTGGTAGCTGGCTGACCAAAGTGAGCTGTATTTAATACTGCATTTGTGGACCAACTTTATCAACAGGACTTCCAGAGCATTGAATGAGTAGCATTGTTTCAGTTGGAACTAAGATACAGTCTAGGTGAAGTCAAGGGACAATGGTAAATACCCAGCACTATTAAGACACTTATTAAGGTATATAATTATTTGGTTTAGAGTACATAAATGCAGTTATTGTACTTTTAAAATGTCATGGTTACTATCCCTTAGTCACCCTGATTCCTTTACCAATCTATGGCACTGTTGCCTTAAATAATGTTTCTCTTCTTTAAATAGGTACAGGCTTTTAACTGCTTGTTGCCTTTTAGTGTTCTATCTGGGAAGTTGTCATCCTAGGCATATGCAATAAAGGCCAGCAGTTGTCATGGCAGGTCTTTAGTGTCCATGTAAGACAGTTTATAGTAAATGGTAAAGACGGCCTTTGGAAGGAAGGGTATGCTGTATGACTTTACATACTAAGTTCAGCAACTGAGCCTGGATATATTTGGCAATCAAATTACTATTACATTCTGTGGGCATTAAAGTACGAGCATTTGTGGAAGACTTTCTGCTAGAGCCTGGGCGCTCCAAGTTCCTGCTGGGAGCAGTTCAACCAGGTACATTATGCACAACAACTAGCTCCAGTGGCCATGATAAAGGAAAATTTGCTTTGAGCAGGTTCTGAGTAGAAACTTTTATCAGAGGGTAAGACACCTAAAAATGAGCATGGTAAACATTTTAGAGTCTTAAAAAAACTGTGAAGAGTCATGTAGATTCACTCAAAACTAAATGCCCGTCATCTCCAGAGAAAAGCAAAGAAAGAGATCTGGAGAAAGTAAGCAGAAGAGCTTCCTACAGGATTTGGTTTTTGCAGGTGAACTGGTGTTTGAATGGGTGGTAGGCAAGATACAAGCCTCTGAGCATCAACATAGGAACATGAAGTTTTGTCTTTCTATACTTTGATGACCTATGAGGAATCATTTTGTAAAGCTTATCTGATGACTTTAGAGATGTGCTGAGGAAGTACGTTTTACAAAACTTCTCAGCAATGAACACATTAACGTCTTTTGTGCTAAATAGTAAACCTGTATGTTAGGTGTTTAATTTCTGTAAAATCTTGTTCCTATTTTGAAATGAAGTTTAATATTACCCTCCCCCTTTGTGATATGCTGTAAGTTTACAGTAGATAAAAACTCCAATTGACTTGTAATAGGGATAAAACCAAAGAAACAAAACAGAGAATCCTAATATAGACATTGATCTCATACCATACTGTAGGTAACATTCGTCTTGCTCATCTCTTGCTACCCTTGCATTCGCTTTGTTGTAGGAAGTCAGAATACTAAATAAAAGCAATGCAAACTGACCTTTTAAATAAAGTTCTTTATTAATATAGATCAAAACACTTCACAGAAAAAGTGAGCATTGTTATTCCCATTATATAGATGGGGAAACTGAAGCATATAAAGTCATTTGTCAAAAGTCACCCAAGAACCCACCTGCAAAAGTAAGACCAGAACTTCCACCACCTGAATCCCTGTGATCTGTTCACTGGATCACATTGCTCTGCTGCTTTCTTCAGCAATATTGTGCCACTTAATTCTGATTATTCTCTTTCATTGACCCTTTCTCATGTAGGAGATGATAACTAGAAGCTCACTCAAGCTAGTGAGTCTTTCCAGTGAGGTTGTATGATTTTGGATAAATCATGTGATGGTCAGTAATAATTTACATATTTTATGAAGAAAAATTTGTCATGCCTCTGAAATCATATGGCCAAATACTGTAGGTCAGCATATTTATGAATAATAAACAAGTGTATACAGTTGCAATCCATCCAGAGGTTTCCTCCTTGTAATTCACATGGTGGATATTATTGAATTCATAAAGTTTGAGGACTAGATCAAAAATTAAGTAAAAGCAATATGAAACCCTAGATCTTAAGTTTGGACTTCTATTGAGACTTTTACGTGGAAGCATTTTTGCTTTGCTTTGAGTTCATTCAAATTTTATAAAATAGGATCATTGAAAAAAAAGGAAGGGTGGAGGAAAGGATAGAAATTAAAGACTATACAGCCCAAGAGGCTGGCATATCACACAGTGTAAGTAGGATGCAATGTTAAATTCACCCTCTTCCCTGCCTCTATTTAGCTCTTCATTTCCAATACTTAATATTTTAAGCTAGTTTCACAAGGAAATGAGTCCTGTGAAATCTCACTTTCTCTGTTTCATTCCTCTCCACAGCAACAACTCTTGAAACTTCACATGAATTAAACAGTAGACTAGAAGTCTTGAACTTAGAAGAAGTTGGTCATACAAATTGGTCATGAAAACTGGTTAGTCAGTGAAGAAAAGACCCACAGAGGTAAAAAGTCAGGCAGAACTCAGATCTCATGTGTTCTGAGGGTCTGGCAGGCCAAAATCACGCACATGCCCAATGGCTCGTCAGCGTGCCAGAAAGGTAATAGATTTGGAAAGTTGGTCTGAAACAACTTAGTTCCTGCTGTAATAATGACTCTACGAAACCTACATCAAACCTGAATTTTACTCAAACTCATTTAGAAAGGATTCAGTAGCTCTTTGAAGTAGTTGCTAAGTAAGTAGTTGTAATACATGTGGTTTGGGCTTGATAGTAGCAGAGACTTCCCCATGAGTAGCCAAACTGAACTAACAGATGATGTCTCAAAAGCAATAAACATGTTTGCAGAAGAGATGGAGTAAGCGATGAGACAGGCTGTTCCAAGAAAGGCACATCAATGAACTCAAAGAGACAAACAAAGCGGTTGCCATACAAAGATAACAGAGAAATACAACTCGAAGCTAACAAAACTAGGACAGAATGCAAAGTATAAAAGTATTGGCCTTTTACTTTAAATACCTTCCAGTAACTAACAGTGAAAGCACGACCGAGTCAGTTTAGACATCATCTGTAGAAACTGGGAAATAAGCTAGGCAAACATAGGGCTCCATAGCCATTCCTGTGTCTACTCTTGTTCCACGTTATGTGTTGGGTTTTTAAATAATTTACCTTAGCCTCCTTTGAAACAGGATTAGGTTTAGCTACAAGAAACAAACAAAACCCTTTCAAAATGCAGAACACCTATTCTTGGCCATTTTCTTATTGCTGTCGGTTAAACCCCGTGGACAGCTAAGCCCCACACAAATGCTCACTCGCTTTCTCCCTGCTACCCGCAGTGGGGTGGGGAAAGAAGAAAGGAAGAGTAAAAGCAAGAGAACTTGAAGATCAATTTAAAAAAATAATAAGTTTAGGAGAAGTGGAAGGAGAGGGAAAGAAAACAAAAGAAGTGATGCGAAGGCAATCACTCACCACCTCCCACAGGTAGACTGATGCCCAGCCAGTTCCCAAGCGGAAGATGACTAACCTCCCTAAATGCTCTCTTTTCCCTTTTATTGCTGAGCATGATGTGATATGCTGTGGAATATCTCTTTGGTTAGTTTGGGTCATCTACCTGGTTGTGTCCCCTCCAAAATTATTGCGCACTCTCCAGTCTGATCACTGCGGGGGGGCAGACTGAGAAACCGAGAAAGCCTGGGCACTGTGCAAACACTGTTCAGCAAAAGCTAGAGCATTAGTGTGTTATCAGCAGTATTTTGGTCAAAAATCTAAACCACAGGCCCATGTGAAGAAAATTGATCCTATCCTAGCCAGGGCCAGTATGCTTATGTAGAAGATTCTTAATACCAAGCAGGTGTGCTTTTAAATATATACTCTGACCTTTCTCAGTAAAGTGTTCATTTTAAAAGATACCCTATTGCCATTCTTAAAGAAAGAAAGAAAGAAAAAAATCTTCATTTTAAGGATTCCGTTAAGACTTTGGTGGATACGGAGACCTCAGGATTCTTGTGGGAGGAAGGCTGGGATCTGTCTGTCGGTTTAAATGCATATTTTAGGATGACTTTTTACATTTTGTTCTATCAGTAAATGGTCTTTCCTTCTCCCCCTACTGTCTTCCTACCAATACATCCATGCATGGGTGCTGCTCATTTCTCAATTCCGAGGCTGTCACTTTTCTTTCTAACCAGCCTTCTGTGCTGGTGACTGCTGCTATAGCACTTCTGCTTTGGCTGGGCAGGCAAAGTGAATCCCAGTGAAGCAATACATCAGTTATGAAACTCCCACCAGAAATTTTAATATCAGCACCTGTGATAGATGAAGCCAGTCTTCCAATCAGTGTATGGAGAATTTTAACGCATAATTTTCACAGTGTTAAAGTGAACTTCTCACATAAATCCTCTACACAGTATATCTATGTGGGGAGCCCGGCTGCCTGGAAGAAAAGCTTCATATAATATCTATTTTTTTCAGCATTAGCATCCTTTTTTCCCATCTTTCAGGGTTCCTCTCTTGTGTCACTGCCCTGTCCTATACATATGTAATGTAGTGCCCTAATTTGCTCACGACTCTTCCCATTTCATATGTACCCATGCACATTTATGTACATGTCAGTGTAATACATGCCCAAGCCATCTGGTATCTTTCCTTGCAAATGTTCACACAGAAAATTGACTGTGAGTAAGGTTCTGAACCTGCCTGTCCAAATGGTCCATATTTGTTTGATTTCTCTAGCAAATGCATAGATCCTATTAATGAGACTGATCCAACATATTTCCATGTGTCAGCTGTACCTGCTGCAAGTGTCATTCTGTTCAGTGATAACAGGACTTGCATCCTAAAATAGAGAGAAAACAAGAACATCAGGTCCTTTTGAGGATCTGAATCGCTTTTTCTACCATCTGCTGACCATTGCTTTGAAAGAAAGAAAGTCTGTGTCTGGATTGACACCTTTCTTCTTTTTAAGCCAATAAACGAGCGGCCTGTGTAAGAGCCTAGACATGCTGTGTTTGCAAGAGAAGCTTATTAGAACATAAAATGTGAGTGGTATCATGCATTTGCAACTCATTACAGTATACAGGAGCTGATAGAGGTATTCTGTTAGTGTGTTAGTTATATTTAATTATCCTTTGAAACCGATTTATTTAACTATGCGATAAAACGTGGTTTTATTGTTACTCTAGATAGTGTGATGTAGAAATTACACAAGAAATTACACAAGAAGAGAAACAGATGTGAAGAAAGTGACGTTTGAATCACTTATTTCATTCTTACATTATTAAGAAATAAAGTTCAGAAAGATTTTTTAGATATTCTTATGTGAATAATTGTTTCATTAGTAGGTACACAGCCAAAGTTAAAAAAGTTTGGAGTTAGAAGTAACACTGCAGGACTCAGTTTAATCATCATTGAGTGTAGCCAGTAGAAATGTTTGCATGGTTGGAAGGAGTGTTTGGGACAAAGGAGTCCCTTCCTCTGAAGCATCTGATGTTAGCCAAAGAATAGTACTATTTTAGATGGACCAATGATATATTCTAGCAGTAAGTATAAAATAAGGAAAATAAAAACAGTTTCTCTGGTGTTCAGATGCAGATATTCTACGTTTCGTATATGTATCTATACATCCTCACTTCATCCATCCATTTTTCGTGTGAAGTTAATTGCGTGTGAAATCAACCATTATTAAATCCCTTTTAGATGTTATCCAATAAGGCACAGTCAACCACCCAAAGAAAGGTAATCTTATATTTTAGTCCAATAAGATATCTTTCTTGCATAACATATTAATTTGAATTATAAACATTTTATTAAAACAAAATTTACTCGGTAGTAATTCTCCTGTATTCAGTTTAATATTGACACAACGAGCTCTTTTATTCTTGATTTTGAAATAGTGCGTAACTGGATGAAAATTCTGCTGCAATCTAACATTAAAAACATTGAGTTGTATTAAATTATAGTGGAATTGTGCCTGGAGCCTGTAGTCTTTGCAACCATAACCTCACAGACAGGGGTCTAGTGCCAATTCAACTCACCTTTATGCTCTGACAGTCCTGATATACACCTGATACTGGGACAGGCCACAGCTGTTCTTTACTTCTGCTGGTATGTGGGACATTTTATTGCTTTGACTTGAGCACAGCCACAGTGCTGTCGCCATCTGAAATTTTACTGTCCCTCTCATACAGTCCAATTTTGGAGGCAGTCACACAGTCACCACTGAAAAATCTTCCTTCAGGGGCTTTGGGGGTTTCTTATTTCCTAGACAGGCTGGAGCTCAGGAAGAAATAGCTTCACTGATCTTCAGGCTGAACGTGCTAAGAGGTGAGCTAAGCAGCCATCTCTGCCTCTGCCATCTATACCATACATGTATGTTCTTTGCTGTTTGTCACACAAAATGCCTGATGCTTGGTCTGCGAAGAGCAGTCTTAGCTGAGCCACCATGTATGTACTCATTGGCAGGGACAGCTGCAGCAAAATTAATGGAAGAGGTTTGTCTTTACACCTCTTATTGACAAGCTACTTGAATTCACTTCCATTTCTTCCCTTGTACCTTGGATATCATCTGCATAGAATTTGCAATTTCCCTGTAACTGTTTGCATTGTACACAAGAAGGAAGTAGTTGTTTGCATTTGCTGCTCTTGTAGGACGGGCACTAGACCTTGCGTGGTGTGCTTATGTGGCATGGTGCTGCGATGCTGTGCAGGCTCATGACCCAGAAAAATCGTAACTGTGTTAGCATGACTGAACAAAAGCTAATAATCCCTTCCTTTGATTACTCTAAGTAGTCTGAGCACCCTACAGAGCCTGCTAGTAGTATCCTGCCTTTGGTGCCAGAACTAGCTCATCTGGTCTTATCTAGGAGGAGGGAGTTGGGGACTTCTTGCAGCAATATATTGCACAGTGTAGGCATGTCATAGAATCCCAGGTTGGAAGGGACCTCAAGGATCATCTGATCCAACCTTTCTTGGCAAAAGCACAGTGGCCCAGCACGCTGTCCAGCTGCATCTTGGAAGTGTTCGATGTTGGGGAATCCACCACTCTCCTGGAGAGATTATTCCAATTGCTGATGGTTCTTACTGTGAGAAATTTTCCTCGTGTCCAGTCAGAATCTCCCCAGGAGTAACTTTTACCTATTATCCCTCATCTTTTCCGTACGCTCGAAGTCTTCACATGCACTTTATTCTCTTTCACTAGGGGCAAAGGTATCCCAAAAAATGTTCCGAACTGTTTCCCCTCATATTTATGAACTGCTTAGGGACATGGTTTAATGGGGGATTAGGGACGATTGGACCAGATGATCTCTAAGGTCTTTTCCAACCTAGAAAATTCTATGATTCTATGATATTCTTATCTCTCAGCCATATCCATCTCCCTTTATCTGTCAGCCTCCCCCTACTTAGTATTATTGTTCACACCTGCCTCAGAGGCATTTTGTCCCACTTCTGCCATGCTCCTGAGCTGGTACTTCGTGGCTGCTGGTACTGGCCCCCTTCTTCAGTTGCATTGTTGGCTGTGCCTGGCTTTAGCTTTTCTCCTTCATGCTCATATGTCTCTGGAGAAGGTGTCTTCTAAGTGTTTTAACAGCACGTCCCTATTTCTTCCTGCCATGCAGCCATCAGCTTTGTGTCCTCATCTGGTTTATGTTTCATTTCTTCTGCTAAAGGCACAAGAGGAAAGGTGATAAGCAGCGAGGGCATGAGGGGAAGTGTCACAGCACTGACCTCCCACCTGTTCCACAGCCATGAGAGAGGTGAGAATGAAGAGAGAAAATAATTTGGGCTGATGGCCAACAAAAGCAGGCGACGCCAGCTGCATTACTAGGGAGCCAGAGAACAGGGCAGAAAGCCAGAGCCTAAGGCCAAACGCTAGAGGTTAGGCAGGCCTGGGCTCCACTCAAACCTTTTTACATGGACTCGTCAAAACCCCAATCAAATTAGCATAAAATGTGTATATATTTGTATGTAATAAGAATCTCATACTGTATAATTTCCCTCATCATTAAATAAAAACCCTCTAGTTCCTCTTCCTCCATCCTCCCTGTCCTCCGACCTATTCTCACCTGCCTCTTGCACCTAAAGGCTTTTCTTCTGCTGTTTCACTGGCCTGTGTGCTGTATAGGTCCTTCTAGCCTGTTCGGAAACTCACAAGAAATGGGCTCAAAATTACTATATGACTATCCCATACCCAGTCAGGAGGAAGAAATGTGACTTTTTACCAAATCTTAACAATCTTAACACTTAAAAATCAGGTCTTGGGTTGTTGGAACAGCTATTCATTGAGCATGTCTTAACTAACAAGTGGTGATTTTTTCATGTAGATTCTACAAAGAAATATACAAAAAATGTTGAATACAGTAATTAATGCTTCACCCGCTGATGTCTAAATAATCTGACATGATTACTGTTATAGTTGCCATTTGCTATTCTTTGTTATCATCATTTTTTGTAGCATAGAAAGGTTATGGGCACATGATTGGTGAAGACAGATATAGAAACATACTAACAATCAAATATTTTATACACTAAAAAAAGGCATGTTTAACTTTTCATTAAGACAGAACTAGAACTGAAAGCATGGTTTGAGTATTAAAAGGAATTTTCAGAAATATATTTCCCAAAAAGCTGGAGATGCAATGAAGATGTGTCTGCCTTCTGCACGGTTCATTGCTTTTTCTCCCGGGGAGATTTCATATCACCCTTGGCCAGTGACTGCACAGGTGCGTCTTACAGTGAATAAATTTTGTGTGCTAGTGAACTGAGGACAAATGGTAGTGATACAAAAGACCAGAATATTGACAGCAGTGAGGTCAGCTTGTACCACCAGAGAAGCAGAGCATCACTCCTTCCACTCCATCCAGTCTTATCTCAGCTCTGAAGTGACTAGATCTTATGCTACTGTGGTGGATTGACTCTGGAGGGACACCAGGTGCCCACCAAAGCTGCTCTATCGCTCCCTCTCCTCAGCAGTGCAGGGGAGTGAAAATGTGAAAGGCTCATGGGTCGAGATAAGGACGGGGAGATCACTCACCAGTTACCGTCACAGGCACAGCAGGCTCAACTTGGGGAAAATTAATTTAATTTATTACCAATCAAATCAGAGTAGGGTAATGAGAAATGAAAACTAAATGTTAAAACATCTTCCCCCCACCTCTCCCTCAACTTTACTCCCAAATTCTCTACCTCCTCCCTTGAGCAGCATGGGGGGACAGGGAATGGAGGTTGCAGTCAGTTCATCACACATTTCTGCCACTCCTTCCTCCTCAGATGGAGGACTCCTCACGCTCTTCCCCTGCTCCAGCATGGGGTCCCTCCCACAGGAGACAGTTCTGCACAAACTTCTCCAACATGAGTCCTTTCCATGGGCTGCAGTTTTTCAGGAACGGACTGCTCCAGTGTGGGTCCCCCGTGGGTTCACAAGTCCTGCCAGCAAACCTGCTCCAGCGTGGGCTCCTCTCTCCACGGGTCCACAGGTCCTGCCAGGAGCCTGCTACAGTGCAGGCGTCCCACAAGGTCACAGTGTTGCTTTCTTCCCCAGGGGAAGTTGTGTCTCACAAAGCCTGATGAGCCCACTTACAGCTTGGGCTCGAGTTTGGTCATTTTTGTGATAGAGAAGTTAGATACTTGCCTAGGCCCTATGGTCAATCACTGTCATACCTTTCCTCACCGAGAATGTCTTGGAGGGGTTTTGTCCTTCTCTTGCTGGCAATTCCATAATCTCCATCTCTTTTTCTTTCTCTTGTCTCAGTTTGAAAGATCTTGTTTGCCTCGTGATTTGTTGTTTCCTACCATGTGGCTGATGAAGCTAATAAGGAGCAGGAGATACCATTACAAGGTCTGGCAGTCTCTGCTGGGCTCAGCACATTGTTCTGGATGCTCCAAGGCTTCCTGCTAAAAAGTACTTGGAATACATTGTAAACATCTCAAACATTGTGCACGTCTGATTGAAAAAAGAGTGTGCTAGGTCCAGCAGCGAGCCTGGAACAATTCCAGTGAAACCAACAAAAGTGATGGCATGCACTCATTGCCAGGTAGGAGAGAAAACTTAAACTGGCTAAAACTCTTTTTTTATTCCCTGATCTAAGGAATTTTGAGGACTGTGCTGATTCTGTTTTTCAACAGTTCATTAACACTAAAAGCGTTTATGTGTCCTTACCAATAATTCTGTGAATCTTAGATAAGAATAGCAAATAGGAAGAAATCACATGACTCTGCAGCTTCTATGCAAAAAGGCAAAAGAACTGGCAGGAATCCTCAAAACCCAAATAGGGCCATTGTGTCGCTACAGTGGGAGTTTTGTGTAAATGGTCTATCCATTCTTGAAACCGAGGCTTGCACAGCGGTTGATGGGTCTTTGGACATTAGTATTAGTAGAACTTTAATACCACACATAATTTAAATTGCAATTTAAAAGGTAGATGCTTTTTAATTCGCCATCTGTGTAGTGAAGTCAATAATAGGACAATTAGGCTCTGCTTTAATTGGCTATAACTTGCTCAATTAATTAGTTTCAGAACATTATACAGTACCTGTATTCTTACCTTGGGCAGCTTCAGAACTGTGTAAAGCCTTATTCTTTCAGAGTTTGTGTATCTACTAAGACAGTAGTTTACATGTGTCCCTTTGAGGCACAGTCGTAGCTGTTTTCTTTGGCTCCAGCATTATGTGTAGTATTGTATTATGTGTATTTTTATTCTTGTGACGACTGCCTCATGTATCAGCTGTTCAGAGATGCAGCACCATGGTGTGAGATGGATAGCCTGTTATTTTTCCCTTATGTTGGGATTCCCACTCATTTCCATGGAAACCTGAAAACCTAGAGGAATAAAGCACAGAAGCTATTGCTGTATTACAGTACTGTGTAGCTTGAAAAAGCAGACATCACCATGGTGAGTGTGAAAGCCAGTATAGTTGTAGGTCTGGCTGGGTTTCCACTCTAAAACCTGTATTTTAAGGTATTTAGTTTTTAGATCTATTTCTTGTTCAAACCTAATTTTACTTTCGTCATAAAGAGAAACATATATATACATATATATATTCTTATATACATAAATTCATTACCGTAATGAAAGGTGCACACATGCATGAAGGTGCACACATAATTATATAAATATATATGCATACATTCACACACATACAGATACACAAACACACGTGTCTCAGACAAAAACATGTTAAAAATAAAGCTATTAAGTCTGTAAGAAGCGTGTAACTGGTTCATGCAGTAATTGTAATGGCTTTTGTCACATTGAAGGCTTTTCTTAATCAAAAGCAAGCAAAAACCTGCAGCACTGTAGTGGATCAATAATAAAACATATATGAATATGACTAAGTACACTTTTTAGTGAAATAACCAAAAATATGTACATCTCCCTCCACAAAAATGTCAGAAATTTAACCATTTAATTATCCTCCCATGCAGCTGGTGCACAACAAATGCTGTGAGTAGAGAAACATCCAGCAGAGGTAATGAAATCAAAGGTGAAAAATAGTTTAGAAAATAAATGAAGAAACAGATCAGAAGAAGACAGAACTGATCAGGGCAACCATTTTGAGTATTACTTTCTCTGTGCTTTTTGTGTGCTAATTTTCAAATCCCACTGATAACCCTAGGTAGCATGTGGTGATAATGCACTGATTCTGGGGCATTCTGCAACCTCTGCTACTGGCTTTTGCGCCTTCATTTTATATTATAGCAGGAATATCTGACTGCATTTTTAAATGATCTGTCCTATAGTACTCTGTTATTTTTTTCAAGCATAAAGACACAGAGATTGGGACACTATGACTGAAGGAATGTGAAAATTTAATTTGGAGATACCCAGTGTGATTAAAAGACTGTTCTCCCTTCAGATTGGTTATGCTCCAATTCACAAGAGAGTACGATGCATGAACTCAAGAAAGAAGGGAGAACAACAGATACAGTAGTTGCAAAACTGCTATTATATAAACTATCTATAGATGTCCTCAGTGATTTCAAATAAGTATGAGCAAAACTTCTGAAAAGATGGATTAAATAAAAAAAGCTTAAGCTACATCTAAATTCTTGTACCTTTAGTTTCTTACTGTCTGACTTTCAGCTCTATGAGCTGCCTCACCAATAGCAAACACAAGGTTCCAGGTCTTAGGTGTAATTTAAGATTTGTGTCTGCATCCTGTAGCTACGTAATGTCAGCTAATCCTGTAAGCACGCTATTGTGGATCAACTTTGGAGAGCTTTGAAAAAGGGAACTGAGCTTTTATAGGAAGAATCTTCATCTGTGGCTTAAACATGAAAAAGAGCCTGACAGAAAAATGGTAGCTAATCATATTAGATGATTTTCCGAATGATGCTATTTGTAGCATCAGGTACACAAAAAATCTAAGTTTTCAGTTAAAACAATAATCTTTGTAGGTCTTGTGGTTGCAAAGAGAAGCTGGAGTATTTTAACATAAAGTGCTGATAGCCAGAAAGCAAAACAGAGGAGTAAAAATTTAATGTATTCGAAATGTTTTGATGCTGAAGCCAGTCTGTTCACTGCAGGAGGCTGAAACATGCTTTCTGAAGGATTGGGAGTGGCAATGATGGAAGTGGAAATTCATGTAAGATCCTAGAGATATTCACTAGTAGATCTCAGTCCTTTTCACTGTTCAGGAATCCTAATTGTGAGCATCTCACAATCTTTGGTAGCTTCTCAAATATTATTGTATACCACACTATGAGATGCCTACATAGTGCTTCAACGAGGCATTTAGAATTATCTAAAATTTCAGAGAATATCTAGTAACCTGCTTAGACATACTGATACGCCTAAGGTAGTACGTGGAAACTCTGGGTTAGACATTGAGGACAAAATCCTGGCCTCGCACAAGTCAATGGATTTTCAGTTGACTTCTACAGACATAGCTTTTTGCTTTCAGCTCCTGGTCCAATGCAGTAATGGAATTGTCCTCAACTTGATCTTTATGAATGCTGGTAATTTACAGCCTTGTTTCATTATACCTGTAACAGGGGGAATAAATTAAAAACAGAGCAAAAGGGAGAAAGTTCTGGGTAAGACCTAATACAGGGTGAAGATGTAACTACAAGGACTCACCTGTTGACTCAGTTTCTAGAACTGCTGTGATATAGCTTTATTTGTAAATAAAACAAAGCAGGGATTATTCTCTGTCTTTGAGACCACCTGGCACAGTACGGCTCACTCCTCTATGGTAAAAGCTCTACCATCCCAAAAGTAGGGTGGCTCCATCTGAACAGTCCATTGTGAATAGTCTCTCTACTGTGATTAGAGTCCTGCTTTGACATGTGCCAAAATCATGGTGAGCTCATGCTAATAATTTACAGGTATGATAATCCAATGCTTGTGTTTGAGGTTAGGTCCTCATTCTATTAATTTCACTAGCCACTTCCCAAAATTTCCATAGAGATAAGGCCAATAGTGGGTTTTTTTGGAAAGAAGCTACAGAGATCTCTGGATAGATTGCATAAATCTGTATGAATCTCTGCACATAATTTGTATGTATGAGGAAAGCCTGGAGCAGCCTAAGAGTTCTCTTGAAATGGAGATCACTAAAAACATCCAGTGAAAACATTCTGAGGTTTTCTTTTTTGACTGTTCTACTAGTTTATGGTTTATTTTACTATTTCAGAGAGGAATACCAAAGAGAATGAGAAACCATGTACAAAGTAATATGCTATGGGTCTGCATCCAGCTGGTATGAATTTGTAATTATGTAATTAATTAAGGTTTAGGTCCTTCCTACAAAAGGTGGGCCATTTTCTCCTGGTTGTGGGAGATGCAATGATCTGTTGTGGATTTGCAGCCTATGTTGGTGAGCAATGTCATGCTCTTAGTTGCCTCTTGTGTTGCTGGATTCCCTATCTAGTATGTTTGTCTAGTCTGGGTTCCTAGTGATCTCATGTAACAGTTCCCTAAACTGAGTGTTGAGTTTGCAGCTTTTAAAAATGTGAAGTGATAGGTATTGTACAAGATAAATTTCAAACACATGTGGAAGTACTATGTTCTGCTGAGGCTATGATTTAGCCTCCAAGATAATTCTACTAAATCTAGTGGCTGTCAAAAATTTGTAGTGTTTTTCTGATCTGCAGTTCCCATTCTGCTCACAATTAGTAAGGAAAAAGAGAAATCTGTAATTCCATAGCTTGTTATGAAGATGCAATTCCTGCCTTTGTTTCTACTAATATGAAATTTTTCCTTGCAGTTTGACTAATACCACCTTCAGTTAAATGAAAAGACTGGTTTTGAGAAATCTATTTGTATTGCTATGTCTTCTGCATCTCTGTTTCTCCATGGTGTTTTTGTCCTTATATATCTTGAGCCAGTTATAACATCAAGCTCTAGTGTTTGTATTTAGCCATTGTCCAGCTGGATTTGTGCTTCTTGTGGCTTTCTTCTCTGTTTGCATGAAAATAGTAGGATGCTTTCATGTAAAGTACTTCTGATGTGTATTTTACCTGCCTTTTTTTTTTTTGTTGGTGTTAGGGAGCTGTTAAATCTCTGCTCAGCTTTGAAAATGTGTGTGTATGTGTACATGCTATTGCTTGTATTACTTGTAGTACTATAATACATATGGGCTGAAATCACATTCCAGAACTTTATTTTGCCAAATGCTGCACAAACATATGCCCTGCCCCGGAAGACTTACAGTCTAAACAAATAAATATGTTTCAGTTTTTACCTCAGTGGGACATGTCATGAGTTCAAGAATCTGCATATTAGGTTGCATTATAGGTCAGTACGGTCTAATACAACAGAGTGTACCCACGTGTGACTTTCATAGACTCATAGATTTCTAGGTTGGAAAAGACCTTAGAGATCATCGAGTCCAACCGTCCCTAATCCCCATTAAACCATATCGCTAAGTAGATCATCCACCCTATTCTTAAACACATCCAGGGATGGGGACTCAACCACCTCCCTGGGCAGCCTATTCCAGTGGCTGACAACCCTTTCAGAGAAGAAATACTTCCTAACATCCAACCTGAATCTCCCTGACTAAGCTTATACCCATTTCCTCTTGTTCTATCACCCATCACTAATGTAAAGAGCCCTTCCCCCACCTCCCCACCATCTTTTCTCAAGTATTTGTAGGCTGTAATCAGGTCTCCCCTCAGCCTCCTCTTCTCCAGGCTAAACAGCCCCAACTCCCTCAGCCTCTCCTCATAAGTTTTATTTTCCAGCCCCTTGACCAGTTTAGTCGTCCTTCTTTGGACTCGCTCCAGGAGCTCAATATCTGTCTTAAAGCGAGGGGTCCAAAACTGGACACAATATTCCAGGTGCGGCCTCACCAGTGCCGAGTACAGGGGCAGGATCACTTCCCTATTCCTGCTGGTCACACTATTCTTGATACACGCCAGTATCCCATTGGCCTTTTTGGCCACCTGGGCACACTGCTGGCTCATATCAAGCCGGTAGTCAACCAAGACCCCCAGGTCCTTCTCCGCCAGGCAGCTCTCCAGCCACTCTTCCCCAAGCCTATGGCGATGCTTGGGGTTTTTATACCCCAAGTGAAGGACACTGCACTTGGCCTTATTAAAGCTCATGCCATTGGCCTCAGCCCAATGATCCAGTCTGTTCAAATCCCTCTGAAGGGCCTCCCTACCCTCAAGCAGATGACACAGCCTCTCAGCTTGGTGTCGTCTGCAAATTTACTGAGGGTAAATTTGCATCACAGCACGTTGATGTGGTGTATCTTTGTGATCTATTAGGTAGATGAAACAGCTAAAAATATCCAAAAATGTCATTTGTGGATCTACATCTGTGTATACACAGTTACAACATGTGAGTTTGAATGGAAGCTTAATTTTAGTTTTCTGTGTATGTAACACTGTTATGTGATACCTGCACCATGTATCAACTGTTAGGGATGTGCAGCTCAGAGAAATGGTTTTGCGTTATACCTTTGTAATATGTGGGGTTTGTTGCGGTGTTTTGATAAATCTTTCAACAACGTTTGACCTTTTTTATCCTGAAGTTCTTCTGCAGAGAGACCAGCCACTGTTTATGCGAAAGGTTGTCTACAACCTCATAATATCACAGAAATTAGAAGCACTAAGCCTTTTTGCTGTTGTAAGTTTTATGAAGGTGGATTCCCCTCCCGTTGCTGGCGCTGTTCCTTTCCCATAGGTGGAAAGAACAGACAGATCTTCGGACATCCTATTTCAATGTCTTTGGGAGTCAGAATGCCTTTTCTTCATAAACAACTTCCTTTGCATTTGCCAAGAAACGTTGTCTCACCTAGATAGCATAGTGACTGTATTGAAAGTATATTGTCTCCTCAGAGATGCTGCCTCAGATCCTAAATTTCATGTTAAGGATGAACGTGAATTTTAACATGAAATTTAACATTTAATTTCATGTTAAGGATTTAACATGGAGTTTGGGAAGAAAAGAAGCCCAGAAAACAGGGAAGTGCTCTCCAACCCTGACTTTCAGATTAGCTCTTTCAGAGTGTATGTAAAATAATGCACATAAATACTTCAGTAAAATCTTCTTAGGTTTATCTCTGTTATTGAGGGATGAAAAGGGAACTCTTTTTATGCAGAAGTCACTTCAGTCCTTTCACCTAGTTGTCAAAACAAATCTAATGATGCAGTGTCCCATCTTTACAACATGAATCAAGGAGATAAAATCCTTACACCATTGGTCCTGCGTGGCTGGTGGTATAATAGGAGAGTATGTCACAAAACTGACATTAAGGATGCAGAGACATAATTTTGAAAGTTTCAGTTTTCATTCTTTTATCCTGATACCATACAAACATGAACAGTTAATCAGGTTCTTTCTCACTGAGATCTGGGTAACTGTATTAAGTCAGAAGACTGAGGGCAGAATATGGGCAGTTTTGCGAACTTGGTCTTGTTTGACCACTTTGAATTATTTAACGACATCAGCAAAATTCTTCCTAGATCTTAAAACTGCTTCAGATAGCATAAGCTTCTGAAGCAGGAAGTCTCCTTTATGCCTTCTTGAGAATAAATGTACTTTTCAATTTGCTTAAAAATACCTATTTATAATAATAAAATTTACAAGTCTTCCGATGTCGTAATGATGGCAAGAAATAAAAGAAGATGGAAAAATATAATAAGTATCTACTAAGAAGTTAAAATAAAATCACTTCCTGGCTGTCCTTTTGTTTCAGAAGTTAAAGGGACACTGTTTATGCCAGTTTAGTTGTATTCCAAAACTCATGCAAACACTGAAATTGCTAACTATACCGGTAATACCGGGCCTGCCTTAATGTAGCAGCACTTCTACAGGTCTTCTATAGGCTACTAGGTCACTATGCAATAGTTATCACTACACCTGCTGTCGTCTCTATCCTGGGAAGATATTTGAGTTTTTGCTGCAAATGTTAAGCTACAAATTCTTACCCATTTTTTTTGGTTCATTAGGTTTTTTTTTTGTTTTTGTTTTTTCTTGTGTTTTTTTTAGCTCAGAAAATGCTATAAACAAGTCTTGGACAGAGAATTACTGATGGATATTCATTATTGTTCTATGGTGGTCTCCTTTTTTATCTTTTGAGCGTTGAGTAGCATATTTTTAAGGTTAGAAGTATGTGAGTTATTGAACAGCTGAAGTAGGTGTTCTTGCTTTATGCAACAGCTGCAGTAATGGGTGATCCTGTTTAATTTATGCTAACTATGTTAGCAGTGCCATGATTGATATTTTGGCTGTCTGTCATTAATTTATCAGCTAATCGTTGCATTTCTAATAGCTATAAGCTATTTATAACATACTCTTTGATAAGCATAATGGTCTGCACACTAATAGCAACAAACATTTCTGATGCTGTGTAGTTCTGAAATAGTACCATCGCCAGCTCTGTGATTAGGCAAAACCTAGAAACAGAAATGAGCTTTCATTGTTGTGCAGTAGTGAATGGGAAAGAAGGGATGTTAGTCTGTTTACTTAATAGCAACAGCAATTAGCTAGTTTTAACTAGAGATTTTTTTTTTACTGTCCTGCTTTCAATGTGAAGACTGGTAATTTACTAAACTGCAAGGCCTATGTGTTTTTTTTTTTACAATTAAAAAGAAGATATAATTAATACATCTTTCCTCTCTCTTTATGTGAAATACTTGTCTTTTGTGTGGTACATATCCACTAGAGTTAGCTTGTGTTTAATCATATTTAATCAAACCCTTAAACATGACTCTCGTCTTTTTAATAACTCTTTCATTTCATATGGTGCTTTGGTCTGCTTTGTTCTGAAATAATTATCAGTCTGATTTAGGGCCGGTGAAGGTATTACTGTTGTCTACAGTGGATGCTGTACTGGGTCAGCAAACTTTAGCATGTGAATTACTTGTGGTATATTTTTGAGTTTTGGCTACTAGAAACCAGATATTAAAATCTGTATCCTAGTGTTTATGAGCGCATAAATTGCATGTGTGTGTCCTGTGGCATACTTCCACTCACTAGTATCTGTTTGTGGATGTGGTGACTTGGCTTATACAAAAGCCTATTGTGAGCATCTTAGGTCATACAGAATACATGACGGTACTAAATATCTTTAAATTGCATGTTCGAAGCTGATACATTTTCTCCTCGGATTCAGGAAAATATGTGGTTTTATACATTTCCTATTTAAAGGGTGAATCAGTCCAAGATAAACTAACAAACTACTCAATTTAATTACGGGCTCAAATAACGTAGATGAGTTCTGGGGGGTAAACCCCAACACAGTTTAAAAAAGTGCACAAGGTATGCAGACAAACATCATATTTTTCCTTCAGAAATCCCATTCCCTCTTGAAGGGAGGGCAGGGTGAGTGTGCCCCTTGCTGTGGCAGGACTGGAAGGGAAATTTGCTGAGTAAAGTGGGACAGTTTAAGTCGGTTGGTTGTTTGTTTTTTTTCCCCTCTCATTTTCCGTAATGATCTTTTGGTTTACAGCTCTTAAGAGCAGTAAGTCGTACAACTCTGCTTCTGGCTGAGCAAGTCAGTGACTTTATGTTTCTGCAGAGCTGTGAGCTCTTTTCCAAGCAGTTTGCCAGGCACAGCTCTGGGAGGTTTTTCCCCATCAAAGGGCCTCTAGGCCTGACTTGAATGTGGGTGATTCAAGCTAACAAAGAGGTTGAAACGCAGCGTGATTGTGATTACAGTCATTAGGGCATTCGAAGTTACAGCCCAAACTCTAAAGTTGTGACTGCCGTGACCTGAATTTCCATGAATGTGCTGTGGCTTTTTATTGTGTGGTACTAAACTACATATTCTTCAATATTGGTGCAGGTTATTCAAGTGTCCCACATTTGGCTTGTTCCTTATTCCCCTAGGATTTTAAAGATAATTTAAAAATGTGTAGTGCTAATATATTGTATAAGAGTTACAGAAAAGACCGGGTTATGGCCCTTTGAATGTGCTTACATTTCAGCTAATAAAATCCGTGCTTATAGAAACATACATGCAAAATACTAGACAAATAGAAATATGGAAACTTTCATTAGGTGTGCTGTACCAAAAAGACCATTGTATATATTTGTAAGATTTATGTTAAGGTGTATTTAGGTATTGGTGCTTGTTCAGAATATAGACTTCTGTGAAATTAGTCTTTAATGTTAAATCCTATGAGTTAAATGTAAATCTGTCTTCTGGAGCATATTACAGCTCAGGATATGGACATAGGCAGTTGGTGTCTGGACAAGTTACACGTGGCTATCGAGGGCGGAACTAGACTGTCTTTATAGAGACTGTACACCTACCTTGCATGCCTTCCCCAAACCTCATGGGTTTTAAGCCTAACAGGGAAAGTATAGAATGTTTTGCATTACTTGTGAGCCCCATGATAACCCATGTTGATTTTTTTGTGATTGATGGGTTATGAAAAGCAAAATTTAACTCTTTTATGGAACATGACCTAGATTCTTTGAGTCACAGCCATTGATCACTACAAACCAAGATCAGTTCCCTGGGGATCTGGTAATGAAAGAGGACATTTAAGCCCCTCAGAGATATCTCAGAACACCTCAGAAGTATTTCTGTCACGCAAAACATTTAATTTTCATATCTGTTGATCCAGAAAGAAAATGCCAGACCAGTTCAAGTAGTGTTACTGTCATTGGAAAGTTAAACACAGCTAAATTGTCATTGGATCTAGTTTAAATGGACTTAACTTGATCCATTCTAAAATGGACTTGAAGTTGTGCATTTATTTGCCTTCTATGAGGTATTAGATACTGCCTAGTTGCATAGAAGAAAAAGCCATGAATTGCAGGACTGGAAGATAACAAATACAGAAGTGAACGCGCTTGCATTGCTCTGTAACTTGAACTCAAATTTAGCTTAGTTCCCCTTTGCCAAGATTGTTTCCCATAGCATCGTGCTCCATTTTAGAGGAGTCTGGACCTTTACCATTGGCATGTAGCGGGTGTAAGGAGTGGAAATGATTTAATAATCTTTTGTGAAATTCCTTCTGGTTTCTTCATGTCAGTGAAATTTAACTCTTTATATTTCGGTAACTCTTACTGGCTTCTTAATTTCTAACAAAATTTTCTGACACGCTTTCTATTTTAAAGCACTCATCGCCAGTTTCCTTCCATAATAGATAAATTTAGGTCTGCCATGAACTAAATTATTTTTCTGCCTTTTTTCCTGTACAAAATATAACAAATTGCCACACTTGAACTTCAGAATTAGAAAAGTAACCTTTCTGATGCCATATACCTGTCATTTTTCAACACACTGTATTTGTGAACAGGAATTTTAGAGGAAAATAAGTCATGCCAGATCCAATAGCTCAAAGACAGTGAGGCTGCTGCTGCTCTGTGTTCCGAAGTCCAATCAGTAGCAAGGCTGAAGATGCATTCCCAGCAGGCACTTAGTTATACATAAATACATACACACATGGCTGGTCACACAGATCCCGGACAGACACTCAGAGCACTTATGTGGACACAGACATCATCAACAGCCTCATCCCATCCTCTCTGGCTGAGCAGACTGGAGGGCCACTAGTGAGAAAAAATATATATCCATACATACACAGTGGATCCCTCCAGCAGCTGATCTCACTCTGTCCAGTAGCTACTCCTGGATCCCAGTCTCACCAGTTACTGGCATCTGGCCATATGAATGCCCAGGCCTGCAACCCTGCTCCAGCTGCTGGTGCAGACCATCACCCACATGTGCACACACACAGACACATGGAGAGCTGGCTGGGACTCCCCTGATCCCATAGCCTACCTCTGTGCTCTCGCCCACAGGCACTCTCCCACCCAGAGCTGACCCTTGGGGACCCACTCAATACTCTGGTCTCAAGACACTTCATCTACTTACTGGTTCATCAAGCTTGATCTCCACTAGTGATCACACTCGCTTGCGCACCTGCGCTCGCTCTGGTTCCTGGCACCATGACACATGGATACTCTGACCCGCGGTCTGACCCCCATTGCTGCACTCACACCCCTGCATACACAAGTGCACACACAGAATGGAGAGCCTTCACCCAGGAAGGAGTTAAAGAAATTTAATATGAAGATAGGACAGACTGTTTCTCATGGACAGAGAAGTGTACTGACCAGCCAACTATTTATGTGCCCTCTGTTTTAAGACAAGATATCCCACAAGCTGTTGCTGTCAGGCCTCTTCCTCCAGTTCTGTGTGACCTTTTCCATCCTCATATCCAAGTTTAGTCTTGGGTCAGCTTTGAGATGTTGGAACTAAAAAGATCGTATTTTTGATATTGATGTGTCAACAAAACATTGTTTTTACAGTTCAGTAGCAAAAAAAACCTGAGCAAAGTTTAGTTTGACCCGAAATAAAACTTCGAAAGATTTTGTCTTAAATTGAAACAGATCTTTTTATTTGACCTAGAACATTGCATCATCAAACGTCTACAATGAAAGCAAAAGAAAGATACAATCCTTGTATCTCAAGGAGAAGTGAGAAAGATGATCCATTTTAAAGCCAAATCTCAGACACAGATCTCTTGTCCCTTAGAACAATTCTGTAGCCAGCAGGCTACAAGGTATTTTGGGGCGTATCTCTCTTCCAAAGTCTTAATCTGAAGCATTTAAATATTCACTGAGATAAGCAGATTGACTCAATAATTTAATGACTAAGTGATTTGTAAAACCAAGAAACTAGATTAATATTTAAACCTTATTCTGTAAAAGAGACAATCATAGAATCATAGACTCATAGAATCATAGAATGGTTAGGGTTGGAAGGCACCTCAAAGATCATCTAGTTCCAACCCTCCTGCCATCGGCAGGGAAACCCTCCACTACACCAGGTTGCTCAAAGCCTCATCCAACCTGGCCTTGAACACTTCCAGGGATGAGGCAGCCACAACTTCTCTGGACAACCTGTTCCAGTACCTCACCACTCTCATAGTGAAAAATTTCTTCCTTATATCTGGACTCGCTCCAGCAGCATCATGTCCTTCTTGTGTTGGGGACTCCAGAGCTGAATGCAGTATTCCAGGCGGGGTCTCTCATCATCATCTGCTGAGGCTGGTGACAGTTTGCCCCAAACTACCTTTAACTATGGTGAATGAGAAATTCTTCACATGGTTTTGACTAATTTCAGAAGATGGAAGGATTGGGAAGCTGCGTCTTTTATATCATGCTAAGTGTAATCAAGAACTGCTAGTTTATTGGATGAGAAAATATCATAATGTTTTGATTTTTATGGATGTAGCCCTGTGCCACCAGAATTTCTACCAAAAAAAATTAGTGAATTTGGTGCAAATTTAGTTCAGAATCACCAACAATATAGAAAATAATCTTCAAGAAATATTTCTTCAAGTTCCTAAAGGTTTAAGTTGCTTATCCCCTCACTTGAAAGTAGCATGAAATGCTTCTATTCATGACAACAAGGAAATTATAGTTCTCTTATGTCCAAAATATTTCTCTGTATTTATTTTCTGATTCTTACCATAAATTTGAAATTCAGCTTTAGTCTGTGCTGCTTTTGACTGCTTTGCTGGCTGGTATATAGACCTATATAGACCTATTGTCTCTTCTGTTTTATTTAATTTCCTATTATAAGGTCTTTGAATCAGAGACTGCTTTCTTTAAATGTCTATATCTAATGCAAGGAAGCATGAATCCTTGTTTGAACCTATCTATATGAGCAAAATAGGAATTGTAGTAGGAACAGTATGACTTTTAAAACATTTTTTTCTTCTCCTGCAAAGAATAAATACTTCTTCACTCAGAAATGCTTATAAATAGGGAGAAAGAAAATCAATATGACAGACTTTGAAGTTCTTGAATATTGCATTCTTCAATATTGCATGTTCCTGTTAGCATGGACTGGCACTCGGCATCCTGACCATTCACAGCGCAGGCAGCCTGCTATTTCTTCTTACCTCTTATTTCCGTGCTACTGTCTCATTCCTCATATCTAAGAATGTAAAAAAAAAAATAATGAGAATGATGCTCAAATGAGCTGTGTGCACTTTGGGTCCTTTCCACTCTAACTAATATGAAGCCAGTGAGAAATACTTAAAAGTATTTCCTGCCTTCCCTCTAGAATAATACAATGAATCCCAAATTTATTTCCTCACAAAAAGAATATATGGTGAACTTGTGAGTTTACCCAAATTTCTGCTTTTTCTGGCCTGCATTTACAGGTTTGTCTGCAGCCTGCACTGTTCTTCTGAAAATGGAAGGATTGGATTCCCTCTGTGCATTACAGCAGGAGAATGACTCTTACTCACAGTTTGAGAAGAAGTCCCGAGGATATATTCTCCTATTGTTCTGCAAGAAGGACTCTCCTTGATTTTAATAAAAGCTTTGTGTGTTCATCAGAAGTGGAAAAGGACAAAGGAGTAATTTATATTCTAGTCATTAATTTCCCCACGTGCCTATTCGATCGCTTTGTAATATGTACCCTCAACTTCTAACTTTCATCTAGGAAGACTTGGTTGTATGCTGATGTTTTCCTGAGCAGAAGATTCAAATATGATAATTCTTTTATAAAGTTTGCCATTTTATGAAAAGTGTGCTATAAAATACTTGAACTAAATTTCAGATGTCCATGCCAAGAAGGCAGCTGAGTTTATGGGGGAAAGGGTCTGAAAAGACAGGGAAATTGCTTTCCTTTCTGCCTGACCTTTCCTTAAGCACTCCGATAGCTTCTTAGAATAACTTCCTACCCTGCAGTTTTGTCTCTCTTTTGTCTTGTAAATCTTATAATCAGAAATAAGTGCATTGAATATATCTGGGAGAATCGTACAGATCTTCTGTCAAAACCAAGATCCTGAAAGTTTTTCTGCTCTGTTAAGAGGATTGAAATATTAAGAACTGATTTTTAAAGAACTGACTATGCACATACAGTCATAATGGGACAGAAGAACACTGTGTCAAAAGTCTTGTTAAATTTGAGGTAAATGACATCTACTGCCCTCCCTTCATCCACATATTTTAATTCCCCAGAATCTTCACCTCATTTTCCCCTTCTGCTTGATGGTAGCATTTTCAGATGAAATTATACATCTGTGGCCATGCCATGTTTTGTTCAAATAGCTTAAATTTAAACTTACTAAAAATAAAAACTATAGTGCCTGAATCCTGGGTCGTTCTAGGTTGAGGAGCAATGTAAGGACACATACAGTATTAGCTTAATGTCCCTCTGGAATAGTGCCGTAATTTGTAGTTTAACTACCGTGACAGAGATCACATGCTAAGCATAGATATTTTCAGGTGTCCAAAATAAATAAATTTAAATTAATTTAGTCCAGATTTTCAGTTAACTTGTAATAATCTATGTTCTGCATCTTCTTTCTTCTTAATCTTTAGAATTGCCTTTTCTTATGGTTCATGTTGCATGAGTTCAAATTAACACAGAACTTGTAAAAATGTTGTAAAGAACATTGTAAAAAAATTATTTCCTGTACTTTCAATTTAAATCTAGGATATTATTTCCATATTTATTTTATGCAGTGGTGTTTCCAATTGTGATTTGCTTGTCTTTTGTTGTGTGAGAGTGCAGGTCAGGATGCTGAAACAGTATAGTTATTGACTTTGATATAGGGAAAAGTATGTAATAAAGCACAGAGAGATTTGGGGACCCATTGAAGTCATTGGTAAATGTCCCATTTACCAAATAGGTTCAATAGTATTTCACAAAACCTATCCAGCTTTTAAAAACTTTTTCAGATTATCAGGAGACATACTTGACAAATATAATTATTAGAAAATTAATTGCTTTTGGAATACAGACATGCTGAACAAAGTATGTTAGAATTTGGATTTGCCTGCTATTTTCTGAGGAGAGCAGTAGAAGGTCTGTTTACCATTTTACCATTTAGGAAGATGTTGTGGTTTAGGCCAATCCAGCAACTAAACTCCACACAGCCGCTCTCTCACTCCTTCTCCAGTGAAATGAAGAGGAGAAAAATATAATAAAAGGACTGAGAGTCGAGACAAGAACAGAGGGAGCACCCACCGACCCTGGTCCTGGGCAAAACAGACTTGGCTTTCTTAAAACAATTTATTAACAGTTACTTAAAAAGAACAAAGGGAAACAAAACCGGTTACTTGAGAGGATAAAGAGAAAACAAGGCCAGATCTTAAAAACAACACACCCCCCTGCCTCCCTTTTCTTTTCTTCCCGGCTCTACCTCCTCCCTGCAGCGGCGCAGGGGGGCAGGGAATGGGGGAGTGCAGGTCAGTTCATCCCATGTTGTTACTGCCGCTCCTTTCTTAAAGGAGGAGGAGTCCTTACACCATTTTCCCTTGCTGTGTGAGTGTTCAAGGAAAATCCACAAACTTCTCCAGCGTGAGTCCTACCCGCAGGATGCAATCCTTCCCTATCGGATTCCTCCGGTGCGGGCTTTACCACAGTCTCAGATTCTTAGGGAGTTGTTGCCGCTTGCTCCGGTGTGGGTTGTCCCACAGACTCTAGATGCGTCTCTACCTCGTCGTGCATCCCATGCTTCATGACTATCCTCTTCTCTGATGTGGCATCTCTTCTCCGACGTGGGCTTCTCCACGGCCTGCGAGTGGGTCTCTGCTCCACCGAGTCCATTCCTGGCTGCAGGGGGGCCACCTGCCGTCTTGCCACTGGTTGCAGGGGGAACTCAGCTCTGGCACACCTCGTCCCGTTCCATCTTCACTGACCTGGTGTCAGTGTGGCCATTTCTCTCAGATCTCAGTCCTCTCTGGATGAACTCGGCCCAGTGGGCACCCCGGGAGGGGGGTGCTCCCCGAGTTCCCCAAGCGGCTCTGCTGCCGCCATCCTCAGTGGGTGGTGCTGGCCCAACGCAGGCAGCAGCCTGGCCGGAAGCCAGGAAGTGGGGGCAGCGCCCTCCTCCCCTCTCCTCGCTCCTGGGCAAAGCACCTTTTCCGGTTCGTCCCAACTTAAATAGGGCAATTCGCAGAGGTGCCAATTGGCTCAACATCGAGGGGGATGGGAGTCCGATCTGGTGGCCAGAACCGGGTCTGACGCAGTTCCAAAAGCAGGGAAGCCACAGAGAGCAAATCCCCTCTCCTGCCACTAGAACTGACTCCACACCCCACCCCCCTCAACCCATCACATAAGACTGCATGAAGTAGGGCCAGATTCGTCCCCCACCCTAGCTTCCTAGCAGCTCCTGCCACCAGAACCTGCCCCCCCCCCCCCCCCCCCCCCCATCAAACCATGGCAGAGTACTAACATGATACGGGATGCACTGCTCACATAATCTATGATGTATCGCTTTCTGGGTCGTGTTTCTTTGATTATGAGAATATAGAAGTATTTTAACTATGGGAAATAAATTTCACGTATTTTATCTCATTCGCCAAGATACTAGATATAAAATTTTTTCTTTCAATTGTTTCATTTTAACTTCCACACAGAAGAAAGAACATTTTTGAAATTATAAAAATAAATGCTGAGCAAACGTTGGCTATAAAGTAGGACAGAAGTTTTACCTGTAGAAGTCTGAATCTTGCATCCTGGCTGGCTAAAAGTCTGCCTTTACTGAGTAACTTCACAGTCACAAGGAGATAAATTTTAAACTGCAAACTTTTTATACAATCAACTCATTACCTTTTCGGGAAACCAGAATTTTTGTCTCTAAATATTTTACTTTTATCACATTCTAAGTATATCTAATACTACTGATTAGGGAAAAACAAGGTTTTCAATAATATTAGCAACATACTTGATTGGTAATAACAGTTATGCAGTATTTCTGGTATTTACCAGTACTTACCATAGATTTTTAAGGTCAGAAATGATCATAGAATCATAGAATGGCTAGGGTTGGAAGAGACCTCAAAGATCATCTAGTTCCAATGCCCCTGCCATGGGCAGGGACACCCTCCACTACACCAGGTTGCTCAACGCCTCATCCAGCCTGGCCTTGAACAGTTCCAGGGATGAGGCATCTACAACTTCTCTGGGCAACCTGTTCCAGTGCCTCACCACCCTCTGAGTGAAGAATTTCTTCCTTATATCTAATCTAAATCTCCCCTCTTTAGATCATCTTCTGCCTTTGTGTAGTATAGACAGTGAATGCTCTGCCTGAGTAATCATTGAAAAATTTTTGAGAGTATTTGAGAGTCCAGTTTTTGGATTTGAAGGAAAAGGTTGGGAAGGAAAAAATTTGGAAGTCCAGATCAAAGACTCTTAGCTCAGTCATGTCTTTCTAGACTTTTTGTACATCACAGCTAGAGGGAAACCAGAATAGTTCACTAAGGAAGTGTTGACTCAGCTGGAAGGTTTGGAACTCGAGACTGAACCTTACAGTCTCCATGCCTCCATCAAGAAGTTCAGATACCCTGACAATTTTAACAAGAATGATCATTTACAGGACTACCCGCCTGCAAGGGAAGAAAATACCGAACTACCTTTCCACGAGGGAGCAAAAATCACCATTTGCCTGGAAAGGAGCCTAAAGCTCTGGATCTCTCACAGTTGTCAGCCCTGAGGAAACCCATATGGTAGATATGTGAACATACCTAGAGACAGGGAGAGCAGTGCTGATAGTGAAACTTTTGCAAGCTTAGTCTCAGCTAAGTCTATGATGAGACTCACAGCCTTAAGTCTATGTACTGTAAAACCCTGAAGTCTCCAACAGGGTTTCAGGCAAGGCAACAAAAAAATAGATAAAGTCCTGATGAAAACTTGCTCTCTATTGTTAGAAGTTACTGACCATATCCAAATAGCTCAGTGGTTTTCTGGAAAATTAATACAGCCTTAAAGGTTGTGCAGCTGTGGATCACATTCTGCCCTTCAGCTACAGCAGCGCAGAAATTGGTCATGCCCATCTGGCTGTCCAGATCCTCTTCACAGTTACTGCCTTACAGATTATGATCTTTGGTCTTTCAAGCATGGCCCATATCCTTTGATCATAGGTACAAGACCTTGGAACTGGCATGTTCTTCAGAGGAGTCAAATCTGCCAGACGACTCAAGCCGGTATATGTAACTGGCCTGTCTCCAACACAGTTTATTACTCCATTAATTTCTGTTATCTGCATATTTCGGCAACATATAATCTTCCAGAGTACTGGTGAAGATACTGAATATTACAGGAGTAAAACATAATGCTGTGGGATTATAGTAGAAGGGCTCTTATTAAATACGTATTTTTTAATTTTTACAATTATTTTTGTAAAGAAAATAATTTATATACAAAATATTTTTTCTGGAGAAATAATTGTTAACTGATAAATATACTGATTTTATGAAGTGCTTATTTTATTGTCTGAATGTTCAGCAAGAAAAAACAAAATGTTTAGAAGATGTCTAAGTATACAATATCCTAACATAGCAACCTTTATTGACGAATTTTAAAGTATCATCAAAGAGCAGCTTCAAGTGTGTTTGAATACAAATTTTCCATGATAAAGTGTTGACTGGTGCTAATTACGTCATCATCTTGTATCTCATATCAGCTTTTGTATGATGTTACTAAAGGTCAATGTCAGGAAGATTAGCTTAGTGAGACACACCATCCTCTCAGCACTTAGTAAAGATTAGTTTAAACAGTTACAAGCACAATTTTTTTTCAGATTTTTTTTTTCAGTTCGCCAACATTTCCCAAGGATTGTTACATATCAACAGCAATGTCTTGGAGAACTATCAGGCTATGTTAATTTTGGAGGGTAAACGTTGTCTGGGACTTTGTTTTTAAAATAAGAAAAAGCTACTTTTTTACTTTTGAAAAAAATCTTGAATACTAGCTATTAATTATCTCCAAATAATGGAAATAAAAAAATCTTCCAAATATATTTAAGTAATTTCTTATTATTACCATGTTTTCCATTCAATATTTGGTTTGCACTGATATTTTTAGTTCTCCTTATCAATAGTTTTATGTTTGCTAGTAAACTGGTCTGCATATGTATACATGATATGGATTATTTGTTAGTCCTTGTGAGCTACAAGTTGGTTTTTTAAGTTTTGGGTTGTTGAGGAGGGGTTATTACCTTTCTCTTTTTTTGTTCTTTTCGTACTTATTAGTGAATCCTTCTGATGTTGTTATGCATTTTTTTTTAACATTTGATGAAGTATTTTTCAACTGTTCCTAATCATAGTCATTTTATGTTAAAAGATCTTCTTCTACTCCATTTGCCTCACGCTTATTTCCAGCTTTTGTATACTGACACTATTCAAGCACCTTGTGTTTATGTATACATGTGTGTATCAGTTATTGGGATCTGATTCTGTGCATTAAGACAAGTCTTAATTGCCTGCACGCAGGTGACAGCACAGAGTTGATTTTTTTTTTATATATTTTTACCCAGAAAAGTGAGATTTAGTATAGAACTTCCTTCAGCTGGTTAAATAATTTCTTACATGAGAAATTTGTCAGATACAATTTTTTGAAACTTCCAAGGATACTTGTGTGGTTATAACATGCATCTTTCACCCCATAAGAATTCTCCACCACAACACAGTTTTTTTTCCTTTCCATTTTTTTCAAATACTGAAGAAACTGCTCAACCTGTTTCATGTCGTATTTGGTTGCCTTCAACATACCTTCCAATATAACAGACCTTCTCTTGTACCTCATCTTGTAATTTATTAGTTAAAGCTCAGATCTATAACTATTGAGTTTCTCTAAATCTTCAATAACACTAACGCACATACAGTGGTACAGGGTTGCTAGCTCTACCTCTCTCTGCCCATCATCCCTAAGTAAGGCATATCCAATAATTTGATTAGTTATGACTTACCAGGTTGAATTTCTACCAAGACTTTTTTTTTTTTGTCTGAGAATTAAGAATTTAGACCTCTCCATTTTGATGTCTAGAGCTTCTCTCTGTAGCCAGGTTAAGAATTTCTTCTCTTCCTGCTCCTGATGCTTTGCTCATTGCTTTCATACATAATCTTTCAGGTGTCGCCTCTTAGATGTCAGGCTAAAACTAACTCTAGCCAGCCTGTCATCAATGTCCACACATTCTCTTCTGGAACGGTGGCTCAGCATTCTGCAGAACTGTGATGTAAAGGTCATGAATAAAGTAGGACTACTGAGGTGAACTCCTTGTGAGTCACTAAGGTCCACGTTTCCTTTTTCTGCATGTGAAAATGGTGAGGAAGTCCATGTTTGTGTGAGATTAATGGCCTTGGGAGCAGAACTCTGTTCCTGGCCAGGGAATGCCAGGGGTGCGTCGGGGCACTGCTATGGTAGGCTAGCAGGTAACTGTCCTTTCACACAACCGATACGCGTCTCGTGTAGAATTTCAGGAAATTGCTTGCTCCCAGAATCCAACATTGAGTATGTGGATGGATGAAGGCTGAAGTTCGACATGACAAAGTCTTAAAGATCTGTGAGTGAGCATATAAATAAAGTCAAAGCAAGAGTCCTTTAGCTAAATGTAGGCACCTACCATTGTTTGATATGTCATAGAGCATCCAAGATACACATTGCCATATATGACAGGGCGTCGAGGTCACAGATAAAGGCGGGTAGATTTCTCCCTTTCTGGAGAAGCAGCAGACTGTATAGGATACACAACAAAATTTAAAATAACACTGCATGCATGCAACTTTTAAAATCTTTTTTCACTTCTTTAACCTGCTTCTGGATCTGGATTGTGTGGATCCTTTAGGGGCTTTTCCACCTTAGTGATTTCTGCTTTGACTGTCAGTATAGTTAAAAATGTACTCGCAGCATTCTTGAATTGAAGTACTTACTTTGTTTGAGAAAGACAGGCAAATCTGTTTTGTAGTTTGTCCCTTCTAAATTTATACAGACTATCCTAACAACTGGGGCAGCATTTCCAGGTTAAGATCATACTAGTTCTTTCAGCAGATTTCTCAGGGGTGACAAATGATGCTGGATAATGTTTTTCAGACTTTTTAAAAAACATATTAGGCTGAAGATCAAGTAACTCCACTTCTGATATCCTGTCAAGTGCTCACACATTGCAGGAGTTACTTTTCTTATTAGTGAAATGAAAATAATATCATCATCTAGCGGGTAATTTTTATGTTCCAGATATGCTGTTCTGTGCTTTGATATGGCAGCTTGAAAAGCTTCAGCTGCGTATCAAATCTCAGAAGCTGAGAAGCCAGCCAAGTTGTGAACCCAAGGTGTAGGATAGACAGTGTGGATGGGTTAAAGACTCAGTTTAGGTGCCTGTAGTAGGTATCTACAGATATGCCGAGTATCTCAGTGGAGAGATTGACAGAATGGGCAAAGGTGCCTAGGGACTGAGTCTGTCCAGCCTGAAGTAACACCTAATAGCTGATCAGAGGAATTGTTTCTCAAGCTCCAGTGGCTATGTTAACTAGGGATAAGTTCAATTGCCCAAGCATAGGCTGCTGGTGCCATTTCTTGTGCCAGAGGATATCAGAAACATCTGTACAGGTTTAGCAGATATAACAGAGGACCTACCTGTACTGTTTTGTACCTTCTTGGTCTGTCAATTGAAGACTTGATGGGATACCTTACAGTATCTCAGGTAGCACTATTGATTGAAGATGGTGGTAGTTTATGCTCCTAATATATATGCACACAGCAATATGTAGGTGTCTTAATTTAAAAACAAAACCCACTCAAAGTGATGCAAAGGTCCCTATCAGAGGAGTGCACTGAAGCACCCTAATAGAGGCTGGACCTATATTAGCTTTTGTGGTACCTGTGTTTTAGAAGATGATCCCTTCAGTTTGGTATACAGCACACTACCAGGAACCTCATGGCGACTACCAAGAAGCAGAATTACATCAGTAGCACATAGCCTTGTGAGAGTGGCCCTTTCTTTCCACCAGATCTGTCACCCACAAATTTTGTTGTGCTGACTCTTTCCTCCTGATGTAATGAGTTGAGGGAGCTCTGTAAAAGCACCCCTTGATTTCTTCCTTGTTAGTTCCTTCCCACATGATTTGTGTCACGGTACTGACCAAAGAAAGCTAGGTGATCAAAGGGTTAACTTTAAGCAAGTCACTTGGACCTGTTTCCATGTTTTTGCATGAGATATGCGACGTTCTTACCAGTTATCAATCCAAGGATACTGCTGTAAACCAGTGATTGATGTTTTTTCTGAGGAAACTGGAGCCCTGTGGTCGATTTCTGTGCTTCCTGATCTTTACAATATCATCTCTATGTATGAAGCACTGCAGATCCATCTTGCCATCCCCTTCTCCCACATCCAAAAGAGCTGATGATACACATACTGCATATATTTTCCCTGACACAGTCTCTCAACATAGTTTAGTGCAATCTGCTTATGCTGTAGAAAATCATAAACTCTAGCTAGCCTAGGCAGTTTACCTTTGAAAGTTTGGTGACAATAGTACATGGAAGATCAGAAGAAATCACATGGCCATGTGGTAACTACTACAGATCAATGTCTGTGATACTTTATGGGGTCTAATCTGCAGCCCTGCCTCAGTCTGGTAAATATTTAAGATTACTGTGTATTTATTACTACATAGAAAGCTACATTGGATAGGCATGGTGTTTATAAGATGAAGGTAAAGGTTTTGCCGTATATAGCACGTGAGCCTATTCCTGGAACTTGAGAAACACATCTAAACAATGGAACACATTGGCAAAGGTCATGATGCCATATTAAATAACATGAAATCTTTGGAGTTCTAATGATGATTCTTTATCTCCTTTTCAGTCATTATTTCTTCCTCTTTCCCACTGCAAAGCGTTTGGTTAGAAAGTGACCTATGGTGTGCGACCCTTTGACTTTAGTTTTAAATTGTATAGAAATCTATCGAATCCTTGTTTCAAAATATATGGGAGTAACAGGGGTTTATATCAGAAATATCTCTTCGAAGGAAGGAACCAGCACTTAGTCGCACACAGTTTGCTGTGAAAGCAGGGCATGCAAACGGATTGATTAAAGCAGAAATTACCGCATTTTCTGGTTTTAAATAAACATAAAGATCCTAAAAATCCCCTGTAAGGTAGACTTTCCCTTACAGGATAAAATGGAATTAAAATAGTGTCAATAAATTGTGTGAGAGACTGTATCAGTCTGTGCATTGATAGTCTGTGCATGCAGGATAAGAGCATTGACTGCCTGCTAATCTATTCCCAGATGGAGGTGGATGCAGACGAGAAGCGCCATCGCACACGCTCCAAAGGTGTTCGAGGTACGTCTCTTGCTTCAGTAAATCACTCAAGGCCCCCGCTCAGGGTGACCTTCATCCTCCAGAATCTCTTTGCACGATTCATTCTGACCCTTGCTTTTACACAACCTTTCTGGTAATTTTCTGTAGAAGAGGGGTACTTGTAATAGATGATAAATTTTTATATATTTTCCATCTCTCTGCAGTTCCCGTGGAACCAGCCATACAAGAGCTGTTCAGGTTAGTGCTCTGAGTGTAAAATGTATCCCCATTAGCAATTTAGAAAATTCATGCCTTTTAATGGGTATAATGCACTTTCAAGTTCATTGGTGATTTGCTCATGCCCTGCTGCACTGATGAAATTAATTCCCTCGAGACTTGCTAATAAAAAGCATCCCTTCTTTTTTTTTTTTCCCTTCAGTTATTTGATTTCTCTTTCTGTCTTTGTTGCCCTCCATCTCTGTAATACCTACTGCCTGCTTTTAGTATAATCTCTCTGCAGCACACCAGCACCTATATAATTAATTCTCTCTCTTTTGCAGCTGTCCCACGCCTGGCTGTGATGGCAGTGGTCATGTTAGTGGCAAATATGCGAGGCACAGAAGGTAATATCTGTAATTTTTCATAATTTAGTGAAGAGATTTGGTAAACAAGTTAGCTGGCATGACCTTGATAAACCAAACAATGATAAAAATTAGTAATTAGACGTTCTAGAAGCCATTCAGAGTCACTTTTTTTTTCTTCCTGAATGTCACACAAGATCTAGCTCACGTTTTTGCTAAGAAAACTTGTTCTCATTGTCAATCTTCTCTCTCAATTTTTGCGTACGGTTCTCTTGCTCATGTGTTGCAAATTCAAATTTGTCTGTTGGTGCCAGTGTGACTTCTGTTATTTAATGTATTTTATAACTGAATGAAAACAAGCTTCTGAACATTTTACCTTCAATGATCAGGTTAGATTCAAAGGTCAAAGCCTAAGATAAATCAATGATAATAAGGCTTCAGGGTTCAAATGTTGTATTATAGTTCTAAACACCTTTACTTCAGTTTCTAAACCGTGGGATGTGGAGACATCTCCTTTAAAAATATATTATTTTTAGCTGCTTATTGTTAATAATATATCAAGTTAGCATATGTTACACATACTACATGTGCTTGAAAGTGATTTAGAGCTCAATCTTTAGCTTTCTGTCTGCAATGTCAATGTTCAATAGTGTTGTGCATCTGTATAAACAGCATTCCTTTCCGGAGTCATTTGTCCATGAATTTCATGTGCAATATATTGCAAATTTAACAGCTCTAGAATACATGAATTTTTCTCATGTGCTGTGCATTTCATTTAACATATTTTATACAGCAGCCCGTTGTAGGAGATAGAATGGCTGATGTTTTGGCCATCTCTGTTTTGAATAGAGGGAGGTGTTCGAACCAGTGTGAAATTCTCCTGAAACTGTCAAGATTTTTTTCATTCTTGACTTTTTCAAGTTTTAAAGCACTTGTGGTGTTAATAAGAAGGCATATTTCACACCAAATCTGATAACTGCTTTGTAGTGAGGACATATGGTTTTTATGAATTAAATTGAAATTATATGCCTGTGGTTAAGGCATTTATTTGAAACAGGGAAAGATATGTGACATGTCAGTCCACTCCGTGCCTCTCAGTCCACTTCTGAGCCTGTTTTCTTAATAGTGAATGAAGCTTAGGGACAAGTCCAGAAAATACTTAGAACAAGAAAAGTGATATGACTGATGAGAAAATTCTTTTGAATTACATTTAAACAATATAAACCATAAAATAATTACAATAAAATTTCTTCTTGTAATATTTTTATCATTCATAAGAGTAGTAACATTCTTCTGGTTATTTGAAGAGTTTGATTAGTTTGGAACACTGATTTAGGAAAAGTAACCAAAATCATTCTTCTTAAATTCTTTTTAAATAATCATTCTCAAATTCACTTGTGAATGCTCATTTCAAACCATGGTTTTCTTTTGACCATTTTCTTCATGTAAATACAAGCCTCATCAGTAATTAATGAATGGCACCAAATCCTTCTTTTCCCTCAGAAATTTCACGAGCAGTCAACAGTTAAATGACATGATTATAATGTCCTTTCTAGTTGCAAGATTGCAACTAGGTACATTTCTTTACACTTCATGGGATTTGCGTGCGGATTTCAAACCCAGAAATCCAGAAACACGCAGAATGAAACTCGTCAGCTTAAAAAAATATCTGACTTTTTCTTCTGAATTGCTTTAACTTTGGTCTACGTGTGTGTGTTTGTGTAAAATCACCCTTTTTGGGGAGGGGGAAGGAATAGATGTGAGATTTGGAAAGATTACACGCAGTTTTGAAACGTTAATTCCATATTTTGCTTACTTGACATGATTCTGGTATGTCAGTACACGAACAGACTGAATCTCAGAGCTGTTAATTAAATGAAATTTTGGGCGGGTGAGCAAAGAGTAAAAATTGGAAATACATCAAAAATTCCTTTTTTTTTTTCTACTGGCCAAAGAATTTGAGGAGTTTTTATGTTTTCTTGTCAACCTGATTGCCAATCCACTAATCAAAATATATTTAATCTATATGCGCCTTTTTTAGTGCAAAAGCATAACGTTCCTTGTTGAGGATTACAATGTACATATCTATTTTCTAAAAGAGCAGTAATTTTTTTGTCTAGTCCAACCAACACCTATTAAATTTAAGTTTTTGAAAGAACCTGAAGGAATTTTATCTTTTTCTATTTTGCTACAGTGGTGGGAAAGACCCTCAAATTTCTTCCAAGGAAATCAGACTGTCTTAAAAATTTGATGTGTTCAGGGAATTGCATATCTCAGCTGATGCCTAACTCAATTCTGTTTAGACCTACAGAGCATTTTAATGAGGTTAAGACCTTTCCATTCACAATACCAGACTGGCTCATTATTAGCAATGAAATGTATTTGCTTCCACTAGATGTAGTCAGAGCTCTCCAGAATTCTGTTTCTTCTATAATTTCTTGAAGTTTCTGGAATTTGGGCATTTTTTTTCATTGTAACTTTATCCTTGTAATACCAACGTGACAGTGAAAACTGTGTTCAGGTACTACATTAAACTTGAACTGAAATAAACAGATCCTTTCAAATTTTCAGGCAGATCCAAGGGATGAAATGTTGTTCTGGTGATAAATATTAGATAGAAGTTAAAGGTTTTATCATAGGTTTTGTACCCCAATTGTATCTTTAATTATGAAAAAGCTGCAATGTTAGGGTTAGCTAGGGAAACAAGCAGGCCTTCTATGTCAGTGACATTTCCTTTGAGGTGTATGAAAACACAAGACTGGCACTAGTTAGCGTAACAGTCCTAACAGCTTGTTGTATCATTTCCATGTTTTTGTTTTTTTTTCTCTATGTCAAATCTTAGTTTGAAGCAAAACCTTTTGTGAATTAGTTGGTACTTTGCTCTCAGCTCTGAAATTTGGTGCTTCATTTTAGCTTTAGTTGGGTGTCCTAATAGACAGCTAAGATGGACAAGCTTCTCTGCAGGGCCCTTTAGAGCAAGATGCTAGGGTCTCTGAAATTGAGCGAAAGCACCTGTCTCCAGTGACTGCATGGAAAGTTCAGAAAGACTGGCATCCCAGTTTGGGCACTGAAGGTAAGTGCCCAAAGTTAGGTGATGTGCCTACCCTCTTCAGAGCAGACTCATTTCAATTTTTTTTTTTGGTATTTTAGTGATACCTATAAGCCCAAAGCTATCATGGACCCTCTAGCACTGTCTATGATACACAGCATGAGGCTGTGCCTAGATGTTAGAGTTTACAGATAGGACTTCAGTAGCTGTTGTTTATTTTTGCAGGCACCAGAGGCCAACTCACAGATCTACTACTCACAGATCATGCAGTCAAAGAAATGCTGTACCTTTGCAGTATCAGGTCCTAAAAAATAAAAACAAAGGTTGTGAAAGATATGGAAACAAAAATAAAACTAAAAGTAAGCTGTAGACACATTCAGATAGTGGTGGAGGCAAGAAAAGAATTCACATCTTAGGATCTTCACTATGGGGGTGGTGAAGCACTGGAACAAGTTGCCCAGAGAAGTTGTGGGTGCCCCATCCCTGGAAGAGTTCAAGGCCAGGCTGGTGAGGCTTTGAGCCACCTGGTGTAGTGGAGGGTGTCCCTGCCCATGGCAGGGGGTTTGGAACTAGGTGATCTTGAAGGTCTCTTCCAACCCAAACCATTCTGTGAGGGAAAACCAGAGCCTCTCCCTCAGCCATGTCTCTGATACTGTTTATTTTATTCACTTGGTGGCTCTTCAGGTCCATTGTATGTAGCAGCATAATAATGAACAGTACTCTTATATGTTTGGAGCTGTGAATTAATTTTGACCAATAAGCTTGGTCCAGATCCTTGAATACTTTTAGTTGTAAACAGTCCGTCTGGATATACAGCAGTTACTCAAACCACACCAGGGGAGTGTTCCCAGCACAGTCGTTTCAGAACGACTGTTGGCTAAGCGTCTGAAGAAAAATGTGGATTCGAGTGCTCTTTCATTGCAATTAGTAGGAACTTTGCCAGTTTCGTTAATCAACTTTAAAGACAACAGGATTCACGTTCTATGTATACAAATATAAAGGTAAAAGTGAGTCCAGTTTCTGGTCTAAGTTTTGCAAGTGCAAATCCGGTAGTTACTCTAGAGTAACGTCGCTAACTGGTCTGACTAAGCAGATGTGAATGACAGTTTTAGAAATATTGCACCCTACTGTGTTGCAATGCATTTAGCTTTTTTTTTTTTTTAAATCGTATACCAAATAGATGCCTGTGGTTTGGCATGTAAATAGATATGTATACACATCATAAAAATCCTAGCTAGATTCCATTAAAAAAATACTGATTTCTTGCAATGACCTATTTTAAAAGGTTCTTAACGTCTTAGTTTATTTTTTTTCTCAAGTAACAAAAGCAATTAGATTCTGTAATGGGTTAATCACTTGCCAAATACCTCATGCTTCAGAATGAAACACATTCTAACAAATAAGAGCCCTAAAAAGAATCTTAAGCTTGTAGCTTGGCACTATGTATACTAATTTAGGATTCTTTGAATGCATATATCAGCGCACATTTGAAAGCAGATAAAGCTATTGTGTAGAAATATAAGCAAAACACATATCTTAGTCTGAAACAATATGCATCAAATTTCAGTGAAGGATGAATCATTAAGGCCAAATCATAAACCCTTCACATTTAAAATGGAAGTACCAATAGAGCTCTCGCTATATCATGAATTTCAATTTGATTGCTGAAAATAAGAATTCAGATAAAATAAACCAACTTAAACATTTCATCTACCAAAGAATTTTGCATGCCTTTTCTTCAGTTCATATTGCATTTCTAAGGGATTTTATTTTCATTAATCACTGATACAATGTCTTACAAAAAGAAGCGAGTCTTAAAAATGAAGAGGGATAATAAATAATAATAAATACCTTAATGTTTAGCATTGCTGTTTTGATTAGGAAAAGCCCCACATACCCTTGCATTGCCTTGGCATTATATCCTGTAGTTTAGTCGTCTGTATTTTAGAACAGAGTGAAATAATTCAGGCTCTCAAACTTCGAAATTAAAAGACTCAAATGTCTCTCTCTTATTAGAAAATTATTGAATTTCTGTGGCTTGTTGTGCCATATTTCTTATTCAAATTTTTTCATTTCATATACCTTTTCACCCACCAGTTTGATTGCCATGGCTGCAGCCGTGGGTGAATAATTGCCTGTCTTCACAGGAGCATGTTCTGGAGCTAAAGTCGAGTGCTTGCTTCCTGATGTATGCCTCATTTGGATTCTGCCGACAGCCTAGGGGCTGTATTATTCATGCCTTGACAGATAGCACTCACTAAAAGCATTGGAACAGGGCCAGGTACTGGCAGAGAGATAGTGGAGCATTGCAACTTGCAACTGAGAGGAGCATCTATAATACAAAAAAGAGAAATCCTCATACCTCCCTTTTTACTGGTCTCACTTTGATGGAGAATTCATTTGCATCAAAATAAAATACCCTAAAAATAAATACATTTTTTCTAAACCACGCTTGAAAGTTTAACACAATTTTCCACGTTTAATTGCAAAGCTGATTTTAATTAGTAAGGCCCTGCATGTGAAAAATGAAGATTCACTTGGGTGAGTGTAACACATTGCAGTGTCTGCTGAATGCTCTAATTAATGTATGGCTGCTGTACAACAGGGTGCACTGTGGGATATTTATGAAAAATTCTGTGCACGCAGTCAGTCTATCTGTATTTTAGTTCTTGAATCCACAAGAATAAATAACTTTTCCCCTTTATTCTTTATGAGACATCATTGTGCATGCCATCACTCCATCCATAAACTTTATGGCATGCCTGTCCTTTTTACTATTTGTCAACGATATTATAAATCAGAAGCCAGGACATACATATTTTAACATTAATTTGATAGCAGAACATGGTTGCACGCTGTGCAGAACCTGAGGTCCACTGATGCGTTTGTGTTAAAGCCTAACCACAGAACAGTGAGGTTCTTATTGTCGCTTGCTTTTATGATACTGTGAAAAATGCCACTGAACGCTCAAAGTATAGACAAATGTATATTCATTTCTCTGTAAGCTGATGGTTAGCCTTTATTATAATATTAAATAGTGATAAAATGATTCGCTGGATATTTACCTGAGGAAAAACAGTACTCCGACACTGCCTATGCAATTTAATTCTATTTTGTTTAATGGTGTTTTTGCTAAAGATTTTGGCAAGTTTTGGTAAATGCCAAGAATAATATTGTAAATGTATTTTATATAAAAGTAATCCACCACTCAAGGCTTTTTAAAAATGTTAATAAATGAAGCTTCACTGCTTTGTTAAATCCAGCTAAAGAGAAATAAGTAAATAAATAAATTAAATAAGTGAAAGAGCATAGGGATTTTTGAACAGAACACAGCAAACAATGAATAAATGTGCTGACAGAGAATCCATAATGTATTAGAGGTCGGTATTGACTGCTGTCTGGATTCAGCAATATATCCGTTGTCTGATTGTTGATTAATGATTAGAAAGGTGCTAAGTTGGGTCTGAAACGTCAACCAAATATACACCAGCAATTGGCATGTGGCTCTGCATGCTAGTGGCCATTGTCTAGAGGTGACTACACAAAGGAACCGCAGTTCAATTCCTCCTACCACCATCTGGACTGGGAATAGCAATTTCAGTGACAGCAAGCTTTAGGATCTGCGTGTGCCAGGCGTACTAGTCTAGTAAAGAGAGGGAAAAAAAGTAGAATCAGAGGCATGAGCGTAGAGAGTGCTGACCCAACTGTGCAGCAACAGCAAACAGGAGATCTGGGATGTGCTTTCTGCAGTAGGTCCCCAGGATTGTATATTGCTGAAATGATATGCCCGTTCTCTTTCAAATGGCAGGTCCTGGGCATATGTCTCATGCAGCAGTCCGCTTACAGCCACAGTGTTTTCTGTGGAAGGATCTGTCTGGAGACGTTGCCATCAGTCACAAAAGAAATGAAGACTATGCAGAAAGTATGGGAAAGAAAACTAACAACAAAACAAAAAAAAAGGGAAGAAAGAAAAGAACATCCATTAATAGTGGGGAGATCATTTCCCCAGCAAGATCCTGAAAGTAGCTATACATGTTTTTCCTTTGCCTATGGGAAATTTATTTGGTTGGCCTGGTAGCTTTACTGAGAAGATTGTGTTTTTTTAGGAGAGAAATAAATCATTTGAGGTTGAATGATTTGTGCTTTTCATAGTGGAAAAGAGGATCTACAGACTTGGTTAGCACATGGTGGGCAAGACATTTCATCTCGCATGCCTCTGTTTCTCCATTTGTAAATAGAAAGAGAAATTCAGGCTTCTTAAGGCGTAAAGATAGAAGCTTATATGGGAGATTATTACAAACCTGGGGGCCAAAACTCTGATATTTATCTGGTATTTAAATAAAGATCTGTTAAATAACCATTGATGTCAGAGGAAGCCTAACTTTACCTTTCAGTGCTTTTTGGATCAAATCGTTTTTCATGAGGATAGAGCAAAATTAACTGATTTGTAATGATAAGACAATTTAACATTTAGAGTTGTGCTGATTTTGGCTGGAGTAGAGTTAATTTTTTTATAGTAGCTAGTACAGGGCTATGTTTTGGATTTGTACTGGAAACAGCGTTGACAACAAAGGGCTGTTTTCATTGTTGCTGAGCAGTGCTTACACAGACTCAAGGCCTTTTCTGCTTCTTACACCACCAGCAAGTAGGCGAGGGGCACACAAAAAGTTGGGAGGGGACACAGCTGGGACAGCTGACCCCAACTGACCAAAGGAATGTCCCACACCGTATGACATTGTGCTCAGCAATAAGACTAGGAGGAAAGTTAGTGTGGGGGCTGCTGCTGAGAAACTGGCTGGGCATTGGTCAGTTGGTGGTGAGCAATTGTTTTCGTTTGTATCGCTTGTCTTTCTTTGGTTTTATTTCTCTCTCTATGTTATTTTCCTTTCCATTACATTTTTTTAAACTATTTTTATTATTATTTTATTTCAAATATTAAACTGTTCTTATCCCGACCCACTGCTGACGGGGTAGTGATTAAGCGGCTGTGTGGTGCTTAGTTGCTAGCTGAGGTTACCATGACAGTCCTTTTTGGCACCCAACGTGGGGCTTGAAGGGTTTAAGATAATAACAGATTGACCAGAGTGTATTACAAGGGATTTATATCTATTAGCAGTTGCAGGTCACAACACAGTATCTGTTCTTGATATTAGTTTATCTGATTTGCACCATGCTCTTTTTTTGTTGTACGTGTTAAAGATTGGTGTTGGCTTTTGCAGTTTGTTGTGCTCTGTAGTGATTAGTGATGTTTTACCTGGGAGATTTGTTATTGTAACACTGACCTTGAACTTAATCTGATATCTGGGCTTTGTACAGAAGCCATTGCTGTACTTCGGGTACCATCTCATGAGACGGTTAGAAATCATACTTCTTCCTCTGAGAGTTTTTTTGTGGAAGAAATACAGAATGGCACTTTTACTACCTTCTTCTGTGATGTTTTCTCCCTCATTACAATGACGTCTTAGTGTCTCGAACATCCTTGAGTAGTTAAAATACTTCTACTGGTGTTTCTTAGGAATATGGCTTTGGTTTTGTCTGAGGTTAACAAGTAATTTAGTAATATGACTCAGGCTCTGCAAGAGTGTGGTCATGGGTGGCATGGCATGTGGGAGAATATGGGCATGTATCTAGAGAACTTCTCACCTCCGATGGTCTGGAACTTCACTCCCAAACAACATCAGGATCCTTATGAAGTGATAGAATGCTTGGAAAAAAAATGCTGTGGCTATTGCAAAGAGGCACAACTTACCGTACTGTGCTGGGCCCTGGCCAGCATCTACCAAACACTGCTTGATATTATGCAGCAACCTCATGGAAAAGAGAGGGAAAACATACCAACAGACGTTATGGCTAAACCAGACACTATATCAGTCACCCCTATAACTAAAAAGAAACAATGAAAGGGAAAGACAGCTTGTTTAGTAAGGGATGAAGAAGCTTCTCCTAAGAGAGAGCAGGAGAAACAATCAGAAGAGGCAGCCTGTTCTGCAGCAGAGCAGTCACAAGAACAGGAAGAGGAAAAGACTGAAATCATAGATGAGACAGAAACCGCCAGATCCCCATCCCTAAGTGAGCTGCAAGGTATGCAAAAAGATTTTAGCTGTCAACCAGGTGAGCTAATTCTCAGCTGATTACTCCAATGCTGGGATATTGGGACCAGTAGTCAGGAATTAGATGGCAAGAAAGCCCAGCAGCTAGGATCCCTTGGTAAGGGTAAGACCATTGACAAAGGAATCGGAAAAAAGGCAGGAGTTCTCAGTCTTTGGGTGGCCATAATGAGCTGGACAGACACAGAGGCACCAACTATAGATGAACTGGACAGACAACTCCAAGAATACGAAGATAATGTCACTGCGTCTGTGTGGGCCTGTGTCTTAGCTATGGACAGACTGTGTCTAAAAAATGTTCGAGCAAGCCAAGAAGGATAGGTCTTCCTCAGGCACTCCAACCAAGGCCTCAACTGTTAAGAGTCAGCCTTTTTATCTTCAAGGGAAAGGGTACCAGTGACGCACACCACGTGCAACCTTGTGGTTCTTCCTGTGTGACCAGGGGGAGAACATGAGGAAGTGGGATGGTGAAGCTCCCTGGAGACAAGAAGCTCAGGGGCAAGAAATAAAAAATAAAGCTCTAGTGGACACTGGTGCATGGTGTACTCTAATACCATCAGATTACAAAGGGGCAGAATCCATCTATTTCTGGAGTGATGGGAGAATCATAAGAAACCATCTGTATTGGAGGCTAGGGAAAGCCTAACTGGGAAAGACTTGCAAAAGCATCCTATTGTGACTAGTCTGGAGGCTCCATGTATCCTTGGCATAGAGTACCTGTGGAGAGGGTACTTCAAAGACCCAACATGGTACCAATGGGCTTTTGGTATAGGTACCTTGAGTATGGAAAAGATTAAATACTGTCCAGCTTGCCTGTTTTCTCAGATTTTCTGTCTGTTGTGGGATTGCTGTAGGTTAAAGAATAGCAGGTGCCAGTTGCTACTATGACAGTGCACTGGCAACAATATCGCACAAGACTCCCTGGTTCCCATCCATAAATTGAACCAGTAACTGGAGATTCAAGGAGTGATCAGTAAGACTCATTCACCCTTTAATAGTCCCATATGGCCAGTACAAAAATCTAACAGAGACTGAAGGCTAACAGGGGACTATCATGGCCTGAACGAATCATAGAATCATAGAATGGTTTGGGTTGGAAGTGACCTCAAAGATCATCTAGCTTCAACCCCTCTGCCATGAGCAGGGACACCCTCCACTACACCAGGTTGCTCAAAGCTTCATCCAACCTGGCCTTGAACACTTCCAGGGATGGGGCATCCACAGCTGCTCTGGGCAACCTGTCACACTGCTGCTGTGAGTGGTGCTGTATTGGATATGCTAGAACTCCAATATGGAGTCAAAGGCTGCCAAATGGTATGCAACCATTGATATCACTAACGAGTTTTTCTGAATCCCTCTGGCAGCAGAATGCAGGCCACAGTTTGCTTTCACATGGAGGAGTATCCAGTACACCTGGAATTGACTGCCCCAGGGGTGGAAACAGTCCTGCCATTTGTCATAGGTTGATCCAGACTGCACTGAAACAAGGTGAAGCTCCTGAACACGTGCAGTATATTGATGACATCATTGTATGGGGCAACACAGCAGAGGAAGTATTTGAGAAGGGGAGAAGAATAATCCAGATTCTTTTGAAAACTGATTTTGCTATAAAATGAAGTAAGGTCAAAGGAGCTGCACAGGAAATCCAGTTTTTAGGAATAAAATGACAAGATGGATGTCATCACAGCCCAATGGATGTGATCCATAAAATAACAGCTGTGTCTCCACCAACCAAAAAGAAACAAGCTTTCTTAGGCCTTGTGGGTTTTTGGAGAATGTGTGTTCCAGGTTATAGTGTGATCGTAAGCCCTCTCTATCAAGTGACCTGGAAGAAGAATGACTTTGAATGGGACCTTGAGCAGCAGCAAGCCTTTGAACAAATTAAACAGGAGATAGTTTGTGCAGTAGCTCTTGAGCCAGTCTAGACAGGACAAGATATAAAAAATGTGCTTTACACCTCAGCCAAGGAGAACAGCCCCACCTGGAGCAGTTGGCAGAAAGTGTCAGTAAGAGACTCAAGGTCGACTCCTAGGCTTTTGGAGCCATGGATATAGAGCGTCTGAAGCCCATTACACTCCAACTGAAAAAGAAATGTTAGCAGCATATGAAGGTGTCTGAACCGCTTCAGAAGTAGTTGATACTGAAGCCCAGCTCCTTTTGGCGCCTCAATTGCCTGTGCTCAGCTGGATGTTCATAGGGGGTGTCCCCTCTACACACCACGCAACTGATGCTACATGGAGTAAGTGGGTTGCACTGATCACGCAACGAGCTTGAATGGGAAACCTCGACCGTCTGGGAATCCTGGAAGTGATCATGGACTGGCCAGAGGGCTGAAACTTCGGAGTGTTGCCAGAAGAGGTGACTCATGCTGAAGAGGCCTGTCTGTATAATAAATTACCAGAAAATGAAAAGCAATATGCCCTGTTTACAGATGGGACCTGTCTTATTGCGGGGAAGCATCATAGAATCATAGAATGGTTAGGATTGGAAGGGACCTCAAAGATCATCTATTTCCAACCCCTCTGCCATGGGCAGGGAAACCCTCCACTACACCAGGTTGCCCAAAGCCTCGTCCAACCTGGCCTTGAACACTTCCAGGGATGGGGCATCTACCCCTTCTCTGGGCAACCTGTTCCAGTGCCTCACCACCTTCTGAGTGAAAAATTTCTTCCTTATATTCAATCTGAATCTCCCCTCTTTCAGTTTAAAGCCATTGCCGCTTGTCCTATCACTACATGCCCTTGTAAAAAGTCCCTCTCCAGCTTTCCTGTAGGCCCCCTTTAAGTACTGGAAGGCTGCAATAAGATCACCCCAGAGCCTTCTCTTCTCCAGGCTGAACAGCCCCAACTCTGTCAGGCTCTCTTCATAGCAGAGGTGTTCCAGCCCTCGGATCATCTTCGTGGCCGTCCTCTGGACCTGCTCCAGCATCTCCATGTCCTTCTTGTGCTGGGGACTCCAGAGCTGAGCACAGTATTCCAGGTGGGGTCTCACGAGAGCAGAGTAGATCGAAGGTGGAAAGCTGCTGTGTGGAGTCCTACGTGACAAGTCACAGAAAATGCTAAAGAACAAGGTGAATTGAGTCAGTTTGCAGAGGCGAAAGGCATCCAGCTGGCTTTAGATACTGCTGAATGAGAAAAATGGCCAGTGCTTTATACTGACTCATGGATGGTGGCAAATGCTCTGTGGGGGTGGCTACAGCAGTGGAAGCAGAGCAACTGGCAGCGCAGAGGTAAAGCCATCTGGGCTGCTGAATTATGGCAGGATATTGCTGCTTGGGTAGAGAACCTGGTTGTAAAAGTATGTCACGTAGATGCTCACATACCCAAGAGTAAGGCTGCTGAGGAACATTGAAATAATGAGCAGGTGAATCAGACTACTATAATTGAAGTGGCTCAGGTGGATCTGGATTGAGAACATAAGGGTGAGCTATTTGTAGCTCGATGGCCTCCTGACACATTTAGGAAGGGATGCAATATGCAAATGGGCTCATGACTGAGGAGTGGACTTGACTATTGATGCCACTGCACAGGTTATCCGTGAATGTCAAACATGCATCATAATCAAACAAGCTAAGTGGTTAAAGCCTCTCTGGTATGAAGGACGATGGCCGAAGTATCAATATAAGGAAGCCTGGCAGATCGATTATGTCACACTGCCACGAACCCACCATGGCAAACACCATGTGCTTACAATGGTGGAAGCAACTGCTGGATGGTTGGAAACATATCCCGTGCCCCATGTCACCACCTGGAATACTATCTTGGGCCTTGATCTGCAAGTTTTATAGTGACATGGCACCCCAGAAAGAATTGAGTCAGACAATGGGACTCATTTCTGAAACACGCTCAAAAACACCTGGGCCAAGGAGCATGACATTGACTGAGTGTATCGCATCTGCTATCATGTGCCAGCCTCTGGGAAATCTGGATGTTACAATGGACTCTTAAAAACTACACTGAGAGCAATGAGTGCTGGGACATTCAAGCTTTGGGATACACGTTTAGCAGAAGCCGCTTGGCTAGTTAACGCTAGAGGATCTCCCAGCCAACCTGGCCCTGCCTGGTCAAAACCCCTGTGCACTGTGGAAGGAGATAAGATCCCTGCAGTACATGTAAGGAACTTGTTGGGAAAAATCTGGGTTATTCCTTCCTTGGGAAAGAGTAGAACCTGTTTGTGGGGTTGTTTTTGCCCAAGGACTTGAGCGCACTTGGTGGGTAATGCAGAAGGATGGAGGAGTCCAATGTGTACCCCAAGGTGATTTAATCTGGGTGAAAATAATCCAGGATTTGAGTTGTATGTTATAGGAATTACTATAGCAGGAACATGTTGTTGCTAGCTAGGCTAGGAGCAAGAGGAGGAGTTCACTGCAATGTTAAAACGTATAACCTGGCCCAGAGGGACAAGGGGTGGAGATTGCAATGGATATACCTTTAAATTGTAACTCGTGATTTGAGTTGCATGTTATAGGAGTTACTGTAGCAGGAACCACCTGAACCAGTGGAGGACAAGCTTTACAAGAAGCAGTGCAAGTGCAGCAGTGACCTGATCTGAGCTGGCTTTGATGCCCAACTCTAGTTTCCCTATTTCATATGTTGTGAATTATTTCTACAGCATTTCTGTAAAAACGTTGATTCTGAGGTTTAAAAAGGTGGGAATATTTAAGAAATCTGTTTATTAATGTGTATTTTAGTGATAATGGAGTCATGGTTATTAGCCTTACACTAAACTAGAAAAGCCACGAGCAACATTGTGCACTGGGTTGAGGGTATTACAGAGCTTCTTGCATCTTCCTACCTTTTCTGAGCAGCAGTGTAGCTACTGTGTGTGCAGTTGAAAAATGGCCTGTGGATTGGAGCATCCCAAATCAGGGCTTAGGAGACAAGCGAATTTACTGGTGAATACTGGCAGGTGGATAGAGAGGGAACTCCATCTTATTCCTTGCTCCAGTGGCCACATCAACACGAAAAACACAGATGATTTTGGAAAGGTTTTATCCATAAGTGGCACCCATGCTATCAGAGAAGAGTGTTGCCCTGCACTTTACTTTTCACCTCAGTGAAAATGATCTGAACTCTGCTAGAAGCATCAAAAAGAGAGGCAGGGGAAATCATATAAATAAAAAAAAAATAAATTCACCTTGTCCTTCCAAATATTCATATTTTATGAGATCAGGCACCCTAAGTGTTATCTGGACTAGCAAAAGAATATGAAGAAGACAAGAAACCAACTTAAATTTGAAGGAGCCAGGACATGTTTCTCCTGTCTTTTGAGAACTTGCATTAACCAACTGCCTTCTGCGTGTTGTAAATCACTAGACCACACTAGCAGAAAAATCCACATATGTGTTGAAATAGGAGAGAAATGAGGCACAAAAAAGTAAAGTAGTAAGAAAACAAAAACAAGGTTATAGGAAAAAGAGAAAAAAGAATAGTTCGGTATGTTTTTTTTTCCCCTAAAATACACTATGATGTGTCTTTAAAGACTTATATTGAAGTTTTTCAATAAGTTGAGACAGCCCTTTCAAAGACATCACTTCTTATTAGTGGTTGATATGAAGTACTGCTTCTAGTGGTGTCAGCTCAGGACAGGGAAAGGAGAGGTGCTCCTGAGCCATCTTAGATGACAATAATAAATCTAAATAAATGCATCCACAGTACAGAATCAAATGCCCAGAGGACAGATAGGTCCTGAAGATATATATAGGTCCTCAGCACTATACGGTGAAGAAGGACACTGTAAGCGGTAACAACTTGAACCAGATGAGTGGACCTACCAAGTTAGTTTCCTGGCTGCGCACATGGATCACCTTCCCAAGGAAATCTTGAAGCTTATTGATTATGTTAGAAGGGTTTGCAGAACCTAATGTCCTTCCGTTATTTACAAGAACCAGAAGTGTCACATTGTACGTATGCATGGAAGAGTGGAGACAGGGTATAATGCCTAAGAGAAAATATTCCTGTGATTGAAATTAGGCCTGTGTCTTAAATCTATGATTTATGATAAAATTTGTGATACTATAAAGCTAAATGAGACAGGACAGGATATGATTCCCTTTAAATGCCAATACCAGTCATTTAAAACAGGTTTTTTAGGTTCATTTCCCTGAGGCTGGGACAGATTTCTCTGCTGTCAATTTTATTTTTTTTTATTTAAAGTAACGAGTAGGCCACTAAAGTGGATGAAGAAGTAGTGAAGGAATGCTTTCTGTCTAACTGATACTCGTGAAAGAAATTCACCAATGATATGCACCTGCTACTGTTTTTCACCTGCATAATGTCTCCATGAGAAAATCTTATCTATACTTTGTGAATGGGGAATAGGTGTTCAAAATAAAGGCTAGAGTGAAAATTGGCATGAGTTCAACTTCTACTTTAAGTCACCCAGTCCAGACCCTCATCATCCTTCCCTTATTTTGTGTCTGACTCTGAAGTCAAAGTAGAACTGTACTTTTAACATCAAGCTTGTCCAAATTTCTGGTGTTCTTTGAGGAAACATTTATTTGAGCACCTTGATACCTATATCATACTAAGTACATAGCATAGTTAGTACATCTCTAATCTCTTACCTGCTTGTTTCAGTGTAGCAAGTGTTTTTAAAGCCCTCCAATTTGTGATCTATGCAAATATGACACTCACCCACTGTTTTATTCTTTGTCCATAGAAGTTAGGACACATTTCTCCCATCTTTTGGGAACTTGCATTAACTATAAAGAAGTTAAGATGTCAGGATGCTTATATTTTCTTTTCTTGATCTCTTCTTATTTTATGGACAGTAATATATCCAAAAAGAAGAGGGAAGGATACAGTTTTGTAGCTTTGAGCGGTCACTTGGAGAGAGAAGAACCTTATTCCCAATCCCAGCATTAGCACTTCATATAGAAGACAAACACTCATTTTAGTGAGGAATGGAATGAATCCTTCACCGGTAGCAAAGAACATGTAAATGTTTTCTTTTGCATGAAGTATTAGAGAAGTGGGCACTCTCAACCCAGATTACTTTGAAACCTCATGAGCAAACAGTCTTCTGAGAGGTGTAAAATGAAGCTTCTGTTACTGCTGGCAAAAGAGGATATGAACCACAAATTTCTTACACGTTTCTGTATGTTCTAGATTAGCTAATGGCTAAGGCTGGGATTGTGATTCCTCCTCTGACCATCTCCTAGTCAAAACACTGGGTTATTTTCTGTTTCTGTAAGAACAAAGAAGGCTTAAGGTGATTAATTCCAGGAGCAAAAGTCCCCCCCCTACAGAAAATACCTTCCTCCAGTCCGAATTGCAGTGTCTAAATTCTGCTGTGAATTAAGTGCCTACATATCCCTAGGTATTAGAAGAGGAGCAGACATACCTTGCTCGACTGTTAGAATTTCACTGTGCAGCTATGCATGGAAACAGAGGTGTAATTCATTTGCTCCCTTGGTGAACTAGCAGTTCGTGACTCTCTGCTGCCACACAAGGAATTTGCGTCACAGCCAGAAGTTGAGTCATGCCTCTGAATTCTACTCCAGTGGCGTTTGCTTTAGACCATCCTTCTTGTGTTAAAAGTTCGCTTATACAAAGATTAGCAAATGGATTCCTTGTTATTGAGTATTTGCAGGAACAATAAGAACAATGTGCTAGAACTACTGATGCACTGTTCAATGTAGGTCTTGCTTGGGCATGGTTTCTTCTAGGGTGATCTGTGAGGATTAACGGTTGGTTAGTTCTTAGTAGCCATAAGGACGACTTCAGGAGAAGGGGACAAGTAAACAGTCATCTCAAAAAAGAAGATATGTCATGTATCATGACATATATGATAAATATTCTTTGACATGAGTCTTATAGATGCTTCATGTTGCTAGCCACCGACCAAAAAAACTAGTTTTGAAAGCTGTTTCTCAGACAATTCTCTGGATATCCCATACTTTGTGAAAGGAAGTGGAAGATGCAAAGTACCGACTAGATAGACAGCTGCTCTGCAGTCAATTTACTACAGTAACTGTATTTTATGCTCATAAAGCTTTTTGAACTGTTAATGTTAAAACATTTCACAAATGTTCACACAGTAGCCTCAGTGCATTTTGTGATGTTAAGTATTTGATTCCAAATGACACCAGAGGTCATGTTGTTTATGATGTTGTAATACATTCGCAATAGCACATTGACTCACAAGACTGGTCATAGAAACATTTTACCAGGGCACATCTATAGAGCATAGGAGTTTGGGATGGAAAGTGATGAAAATAAAAGATTGTTTATCTGTCTGAAAATGTAGGAACAATTCTAACAGAATTTAATTGCATGACTTTATTTTGAGCAGGACTTGGAATTAACATTTCTAGTTCTTAAAATATAGACTTTTAGCTCTTCTTTTTAATTCCATGTGACATAAGGTCTTACCAGCTTTACAGTCTTCTATCCTTTCCACAATGGTAAATTTGTTTCAGTGCTACTGGCAAGGAAAGTGTACTCTTTTCTGAGTCATAGTACTGTCTCTGCAGCACCTAGGTGTTCCTTGGAAATACTGACATACTCAGAACTGACGTGGCCTGGCCTTGCTTAGCCTGTGAGACCTAAAGAGAGCACAGAGAAAGACGGACTCCAAAACTGAGTCAGAGTTATAAAACAAACATCATTTTAGAAAGAACGCAAATAAATTCTGACTACTGTGTTAACTTCATATCTTAGCAGTCAAGCTTGCTGCTTCTGTTATGTTATTAAAAGGATGTAGGAGGAAGGACTGAGCAGTTGAAATGGCATTGACTAAAAGTGGAACCACTTATTTGAAACGTCAGCATTTAAGCAAAACTATAAAACAGAGAAAACATTTAGCTTTTTCTATCTACTATAATTTCGATTGTTCGTTGAAAATTGTAGCAGTCAGTCAGGTTTAGAAATCACAGTCTAGTGCACAGCTCGGGTAGAACCACAGCAATCACTATCATGATTAGTTTGGATTTGCTAGTAGCAATTATTTTATTTTTTTTTACTTTTTATGTATACTGTGGATTAAACTGATCTCTTATGTAAGCAGGAATAGAATTTAATTCCTCTTACACCAGAGCAGTTTCTAATTATGTTGCTCTAGAACTCTGTGGAAAAAAAAAAACCCTCCCCAGGAAGACAAAAATTTATTGACTTGTCTGAAAAACAGAGATGATACCAAACTCCCTGTTTTTCAGACCATAAGGAAATTTAGAATCATCTGGTGAAGAGAGAGGAAAGATTTACCTACTGCCTATGTTACAATATAGCTTTGCATGATATCAGGTAATTTGAAATGACATCATACCTATGCAGCTTATCATCCCTACCTTCAAAACCTTCTAGGTATTTTGGACACTTAAAATATCTTCTTATACTTGGCCCACCTTCCATTTAGTACATTTACCTGTTAATTAGAGCTGAGATAAAAGGTTTGCGCCATTGAATTTCTACATCTGTGATTTTCACAAAAAACATTTCAACATATAAACCGGAATATAAGCACAAACTTCTAGAGCACAACTTAAGTAGACCTTAGGTACTGAAACTGAAGAGAAGGATCCACAAAAATCCCAAGTCTGTAGTTAATCAAACTTGTAATAGAAAACCTATTTATGTATGCCCAGAGGTGCTGCCAGCTTAGCTAAGATGTGCTGCTCTGTGCTTACTACATGCCAGAACGTTGTGATTTGCAGACCACAGGTTCTTATACAGCATCCTGTCATCCAGTAGGCACAGCAGACATTCTCTTCTCACGCTAACATGCAGGGACAGCACTGATTTCTATAGACAGCAGAGCAGTCACATGTCCTTTCACTGATAAATTTCGTGATAGTGGTGCATCCTGGACCAGCAATGAGGATACTACCTCAGATAGTAATATACTGCTTTGGCTTCTCCATCAGCCTGAGTGGGCCCAAACACATTTTTAATTCCTAAGCCAGAGCCATACCAAAAGGATGACAGGCAAAGACTGACAAGGATGAGGCTTCCTTCTATCCTGGCTGTTGAAGCCAGGCCTGTGGAGAGAAAGAGGTGTGAGGTTTTCTACAGAGAACAGAGAAGGAGAGAGAAAAGCTAGTTTGATGATTGAAGGACTCCTGCAGAGGAAACAGATTTGGAGCCATAACAGGTTGATTTGGTTAAAAAAACAAACAAACAAACAAAAAAAAACTAAAATAAAAGAAAGGGTCTAAACAATTGTTTCAACCTGAGTTGTTAAAAAAAAAAAAAGGCAGAGAACAGTATCACACTGCCTCTGTCAAAACAGAGAGCAAGTAGCCAGCCATACTACAGGTGTGATTTTTGTACCTGTATTGGAAAGCGTCTTTTTGGATTATGAGTCATATTTTCAAGATGATGCCTAAGTCAGAGTTGCAAGTAGATACAGACATCAACGAGAAAGAGAGAAGTGATTCTGGAAACATTCCTTTCATGGTACCTCATACTTACAGCATAGATATACCACAGTCAACGTGCTTGCTAGAGTGACTCCCAGGCTTACACACCTATATATTGCCATTGGGGAGTTTACTCACTAAGGAACTTAGTCATGTAAACGTTAAGCACTGTGAAGTTAAGTGTGATGACATTTAATGTTGCCACAATTATTCCCATTATAGGTCTGTGCCCCACATATATAGGGACCATTTCTAAAAGTGATTGACACATTGCTAACCAACTTTCAATGAGACATGTGTTAAGCATTCAATGCTTAACTATTGAAAAAATTAAAAGCGGTCTTTGAAGTAGCATACACTTTCTAAAAAGTTACCTTTCATCTTTTAAAACTAAAGAATCTACTCTTCTTCTTGCCATCTTCCTGTTACACACTTGTACTTCGATCCATTTCCCAGTTTTGCTCTTTGGTCCTTGGACACTGCATCATTCTGGACCGTTTGCTGATGAGTTGTTGACCATTACTACCTTTCCTGTCTGTGCATCTTTCAAACCGAGCAGCTGAACTTCAGAGTGAGATAACTGCCACATTTCCCTGTGAAATCTAGCCATAGGAGGTATACTGGCAGCAGATTTTCAATGGAAACCGCCATTTCCACCCACAACCCAGCTGCCGCATTTAAATCATGCTGTGTGGGGCTTCCACTCCCTTGGGAGGCTATTTTCATGTTCCTTCAGAGACTCTTCTACAGTCTAAGAGAACTCACTGTCAGCTATAAAAAGCAACATTATATGCTGTAGTATTTTTTTTTTTTCCAATCGTGATATGAGTCAAGTTGAAGCCTCACTATTCTGGACTAGAATGTGATGGCATTCAGTTAGATTTTTTTTTTTTTTTTTTTACCTGGACAGACATGCTTCCTTTCATCAGATACATCAAAAAAAGACCTGATTAAGGCAAAGCCATTTAGGCCCATATCTAGACATCTGGCTTTTGGAGTCATGTGATTAAGTCAGTAGGTAAGCTGTCATTTAGTCTAGAGTATTTTTAATTCTTCTAATCATGAAAAAAAAAGGTGAAAAAAAATCAACTGAACATAAAAGATACAGTTTTGTCCTTTGAGCCTGCCAACAGCTTGAACCAATTTCTTTATGATAGATGAGCTTATATCTTAGTAGAAATACTGCCCACAAGACCCCATAGTATTACAACAAAGCAAGTTCTCTGTGCTGCAGAAGGAGACTAGTTCGGTAGATTATTAGCACAAGCAAACATTCACCTTTCGGGCTGTAAGTCGGGGCAGGGGCCAGGGGGTGCGCAGCACCATTTTCTTAGAGGGGAGAATAATGATCCACAATACTTGCCTTGTACTTGCATAGGGTGAAAAACCATATGCCATTATATTTGTGTCTCTTGAAGGACGTGCCTCTTTACTGTCACACTGAGCCAAAGTTAGAGCAGGAGAAATATGCGGGTCTAGAACCTCAGGTTGCTTTAATGCTTTTCTGATAGCAGCTGCTAGTAAGGACTAATGGCTGTTGAAAATTGCATAATACTAAAAGAGCTGTGTCCATCTAAAGCAAAGAACATAAAGTCTTGGTTATAGGTGTGAGCCTATAACTTTGTATGTAAACTGGTAGGCACAGCAGCTAGTATGAAAATTTTGTCCTAGAAATCAGGCTCAGGGATATATAACGATAAAGATATTTTAGAAATTCTCTTTACATTAAACATTTTTATGGTAACTTTTTTGGTGCGGAGTCCACTAAGAAAGAAAGCACTCTTAAAAATTAATATGAAGGATAAACTTTCAGTTCCTTCATAATAATGCTGAATGCATGTTAATAATGGTTACAATTTTTACCAAGAGACCCATTCTAGCTGCAGCTCCATAATGCAATAAAGCAGAGAGAATGCTGCCATTGCTATTCTGCTTTAGAATAATCATGTTTTCTCTGTGTTACGAAAGGCACAATCTTTTTGCTTTTTTCCAAAATAGGAAGATTTAAACATCTCAATCCTCTAACAACCAGAATTTAGAATATTTCACACTTCAATGACTCCTAACCAACCGTGCAAGACAAAGAACGGTATGCTGTAGCTTATGCTGGAGGTGAGAATCCAGTACATAAGCTCTGAAGTGGTTGCGGCTTGTATCACTTTGTTTTTGCCATTTTTTTCTGTAATTTCAGATGTTTACTGATGACAGTCACATTCTTGTGTTAGAAGGCCACTCCACAGTATTATTCCTTTCCATTGGTTATATTCTATAGCTGCTAGCTTTTTGGATCAAGTAAGATATTTATTACTATAGTTACAGGAAAATTGTTGTGTCGTATTTCTTAATTCTGTGCCATATGTCTTTCTTAGTTAAAATTAAATTGTGAGCCAGTGCTATTGTGTATCTATGTAGAGATGATTGGAAGAGTATTGGTGACAGGAATCAGTAGCTGGTAGTCTCATTACAGTAGCCCTACATTACAGATGAGACAAAATGACAGCGTACTCTATTACTCAATGCTTAAGTACATACTAGAATGATAGTTTGACCTGCTGTGTTGTTGTTAAATATGATCTATCGAGTCTGTGTCTAAGGGTGTTGATTCTACTAATACGTATCTAGCCATGTTGTTAAGTGATTGACAGTATAACTACATGAATCGCCTTTGATTTCCAGCAGTTTATTTCTCTTGCTTTTTGAATGCTTGAACTTAACATGCTGAATTGCTTAAAAGCAATTACGTTCAAAATACTGGAATAGAAAGATTTCACATCATGTCCAAGGCTCAAACATTGTGACTGCGCAAAGATCTTTTGTAACTGATAGATGTGGTCTTGTAGCATATTCTAACCCTTTCAAATTGGTGAATGATCAATTACGAACTTTTCCCATTTTATGATATCATGTTATCATGAAAAATAAATAAATTAGGACCTGCCCTGCCCTGTACCTGTAAACAGAGTTGTCATTACCACTGAGGCTGAAAACACAGGATACACACAAATCTGGACATCTTGGCAGCTCTAGAAATTGCTTTGATGTAGTTCAGTGTAGCCAACCTCATTTTTGTCTGTACGTAGAAAAATAGAGGGTTTTCTTTCCCAATGTTTTTCTTCCAGTTTAGATTTCTGAAATAAATGTGGACTTCAGGATTTCGAGTTAGCACAGAAGTCAGTGTTCTTTGAGTTAGTGCAGAAGGGGTCACTGGCTTTGTGTGTTCCCATTTTTACGTGTCCGGGTTACATCTAACATCAAAGTGTGCAGAATCAATAGTCATTTAGCAAAACTTGATTATATGCATTTCGTCTAATGAATCAATAGGAGTCATTAAAACCTCTGCTCTTTACACTATCCTAGTTTCTTTGATCAGCCCTTGTATTCAAGGGTGAGGCAACAAGACATAATCCATTGTGGCTTCTGGCTCTGGAACATACCGTTAAGTTGTGTATTTGCCATTCTAAGGTTAGTGTGCAACTACAGCATTTGTCTGACATTGGATCATTCAGGTAGTCTTGAAAAGATAGCTAAGCTGTAGGAAGGAGAATTATTCATGGTAAGTGATACAGCAGCTGTGGAAAGGAAAGAGGCAGAGTTTTGATTTCTTCTTTACAAAAGTATTATGGTGAGTGGTTTTAAAATCTGCTAAGTCCTGTCTTTGTTGGGGATGGACGTGCAACGTAAAAAAAAAAAAAAAAAAAGAGAGTGAAAAAGGCTTGGATTTCTCTCACTTTTATCAGATACTTGAGTGGTAAAAATATAAGTGAAACACCATTAACTCTATTGTCAGTGGAGAGATAGGCAAGTATCTAAGAAAGGTGAGATGAATTGCTTCCCAGGAGGCTCCAGTTTCTCTGCATTGACTTACGAAGGGAGCTTAACGTGACACGTATAGACTTAGTTTTTAGAAGCCTAGGGGTAGGTGAGAGATGAGCCTCATCCATGACATCATAAGTCATGGGGCAATCAGATATTTTATTGATTTATTTATATAAATACTATTGAATAATCTACAACTGCAGGGCATGTACTTTGCTAACCTGTGCTGCCACAGAAGTTTTTAGTCTCATGATTTGTTACATTTATTTTTTACATCTTGCTTTAAATGAGCTCTCCAGGGCTGAGATTTTTCCTGTGGATTCATACAGCACCTAAAAATACATTGCTGTGCCTCATTTTTCTTCACTGAACAGCTATTGGATTCAACCAATGAAACAAACTTATTGTTTAAATAGGTTAATTGTCGCAAAACTGAAAGTTTCCTTTCAGCTGTCATGTGCCAAGAGCAGAGACTTTGGTCATGGGTGAAATGATCTCACCGTCCAGAGGGCAGATTAGCCAGTAAATTTGCCACTGTTCATCACAGTTACACCAGTTCGGAGTCTCAGTGAATTGGGGTGGGGCAGTGCTTCACGCTGGACATGTGTAGGATCCAATTAAATAAAAGATCTCACTTTGACTTAGGTTACTGTGACTGTTTTGACTACATCAAAGCCAGTCTGCTTTTTTTTTTGTTTAAAAACACGTATTTCAATATTTGAATTTCTAATAAAAAAACCCAAACCACCAAACCTTAAGTTTTGAGCTCCATCATTTACTTCCAACACATCATCGTATTCTCATGTTATTTGTAACTCCTTTTTGCAATGCTGTGTTTTAAAGATACTGATTTTTCTTTAGGGCTTATTTAGATAAATAATGCTGTACACATGAGGAGATCGGTGGTGTGTTTGTGGCTATTCATGTGTATAAAAAGGCTCTGAAGTGCAAAAGGATCGAGTTGGCTTTTAAAGCTCTGTTAAGAAAATATCACATCTTCTACCATTACCTTTTGAGATCCAGAATACTTCTGGGCACTTTTGTAATTTTTCTTACTGTTCCATAATGCAGTATACAAATAGTTGAAACTGCAGAAGGAAAAAAGGGATAGAATGCTCTGCATTTCAGTCATTCCTACAAGTCAAGTGTGCACCTGTTTGGGTAAATTAATAGTTTTCACTGAACTGAAATACTATTGTGTACATACCTAATCTGAAAAGTCAACAAACTATTCGGTACAAATAAATGAAGTAAAGATGATGTGTTTTGACACTGCACATATAAAAGCACTTCCTGCTTATAATAATCTGATTTACTGAACCAGAAGCTTGTGGGAAGGTCTGAAATACAGCAGAACTGTAGAGATTAGTTTATTGTATTTTAACAGGTATTTATTACTTTTAATTTTAGTTTAAATGGATAAAAACGTAGTAATTTGGGCCTGCTTCCTACAAAAATATTTCAGCATGTAAAACGTGGATAGGAACACAGATTTTCCAAAGCACTGGCTCTGGATTAGGGCCTAACTCCAACTGAGAAGATAGGAGTGAGGGCAGTCATTCCGTAAGGCCGTAAATGGCCTTACATACTATGGTGCTTGGCAGTGCAATGATTGCAAGAAGCATGTCTAATTCTGGGACAGTATTCAGGGCTCCGGCTCAATTGCTAGCAGGCTCCTGGAAAGCAGATTCAAGTAAATCCGTCTTCTAGATTGGGATTGATAGCAGCAGAATGTTAGCACAGAGAATTTAAATCCAGTTGATTGGAAGCACCAAACCCAATGTGTCGTAGCTCTATCTTCTAGGCTGCAGTTAGCCATCTCTGTGAAACAAAAGCTCAAAAATCTCCATGTCCTTCTTGAGGTTGTTGCTCTTCCTGTTTTCTCTTCTATAGTTTGGTGATTAGAATACTCAGCAAAGTTCTTTACCTTTCACAGCCTAGGAAGGTTCAACTTAGTATCTCCCATGTTCCAGGACAGTACGCAGACATTACATGAGACTTCTGTAGGGTAGAAAAGGCTCCTGACCAGTGTGGCTTAGTGAGCAAAAATAATTTCCCACAAAGAAGTTTGACTCCACTGCCTTACAGTTAATACTGTCCGCTGGGTTTGCTGCTCATTTCTGTAGTGACTTGGCATACTTTAAGCAATCATTTAAATATGAAGAGAAAATCATCCTCAGCTGAAGCTCAGCTGAATTTGAGTACGCAAACTTCTAGACTGGAGTCAATCTCTTTTTCTGATTTTATTATGATTCTTTCATTTCTATCAATTCAACAGTCCAGCTTCAACAAGAGCACTACCAGCTCTTCCTCGTCATAGTGCATAGTCTGCTGGGAGGGGCATCCTCCTGGAGTGCAGGGAGTTCAAGCTGTAGGGTTTGATGGAATCCAAATATGTATTTTCTGGTCAAGTGCGATCAGTTGATAGTATCAGCCCTTTAAAGCTAAAAGTAGTCACTGCTTTCAGAGTGATTTATTAAGATGCAGTGTTCTGCAAATTAATTAGGTTTGCACATTCTTCGAAGATTGGATTTGTTACAGGACTTATCTGCAAAATGCCTGTTTTCTCAATACCGTAAAAGTCTTCATCTAGAGATACGGACTTGGAAGTTATCTAATCCAAAGCAAAAATAATATTTATGGGTATCCAGTGGGACAAGTGCAAATGCCTTGGGAACTTTCTGCCTGAAGCCTCAAGCAGAAGTTTGCTTCCAAGCGGACTCTTCCTAATTTGCTATCCTCAACTGTATATGATAAAATTCTACCTCTGTACCACTTCAGATACTTAAGTGGTTCAGTAAGTGTTTCTGATAACCTCAGTAGATATCTATATAGTAAATTTTTAGATTCTATTACCTACCAAATGTTTTGTTTCACGTTACTCGCATAAAAAAAGAAAAACTGAGAGCACTGTTGCTAGGGACACTTTTTAGATTGAAAAAACCCCCACATTACAAGGTTTTTCAAAGTACTAATGAGAAAATAAAAAAGATAACAATCTTCGAAGAAAAAATATTCAGATTTAGGGCATAATACTGCCATCATCTTATTTTTCTTGACTTGGATCTTATAGCATGAGTCTTCTGAAATAATAGATTCAATAGAAAGGAGATACAAATGAAAAAGGAAGGTTGGAAAACATGGCAGATAGGAATTGCTTTATCAAAATTAGCTATTTAAAGTTGACTGAACCTTTATTAGTCACATAAGCTCCCTTTATAATTCATGTAGGGAAATAAGACACTCTGAGAGGAAAGTGTCCTACAGACATAGGTGTAATGTCCCACCTTTGATGTGTGAGTTGCATATCATGGAGGGGAGAATATTAATCAGTAACCTCATATAGAAAATCCCTTGTAATTCTCTGGTTCTATGCTCTATGTATTTCAAGAGATATGTTTAATTGATATAGCTTAGAAATAATAACCATACTAATTCTGCTGAAAATTTTATTAAATTAGTAATAAATATACAAAAATCAAGAAGTTCAACTCTGGTAAAGTAATTCCTGAGGAAAGGTCTTACTGAATGTGTCAGTGAGTGGCATTGTATGTTTTTTAATGACGAAAAATTGCATGAGAGTTAAAAAACCCCCATAAATTATCATCTAACTAAGGAGTAAACATTCATATATTATTTCTTCAATTTCTTCAATTATTAATGTCTATATGTCCTCTCGGAGCTTATTGCTGTAAAATTCAACAACATTCTTTCCACAAGAATTATTCATGACGGATTCCGAAAACTGGAGATGCCTGAGCCACACAGCAAAGCGGTGTGGAATATTCAAAAGTGTGTTTTAGGAAGACCAGATATATATTCTGCTGAAAGCCAAGAGAGCTGAAGCGTGAGGGGAAAATAAGACAAACACAGCTGACCAGGGAAATATAGTGAGCAATAAAAGAAAGGATAAAGGCATACAAGACAGATACATCAATGGGGTCATTGCTTTGAGCAGGGATAAACAAGTCTAAAAAAATAAGCAAATAAGGGGATGATCACAAAAGCCAAAATTGGAAATGGAGAGAAAATTGCAGCAGCTAGAAGGACAAACAATAACAGATTTCACAAATGTACGAGGAGCAAGAGGTCAATGGGAGAAACTGTCATCTCTGTATGTAGTTGGGAGGGGAAGTTGGTGGCAGAATCTGCTGGGAAGCCGGCGCTGCTTTCCTCTCGATGTGCTCGCCAGAGAGACTGCAGAGAACGTGCCAGAATCAGAGAGAGGTGTCCTGGAGGCAGAATCTGAAAAATTAATGAAACAAAGGATGAGAGCAGAACAGGTTAGGAAAGAAAAAGAAGAAAATAGGGCAGCTAAGCAGTAGGCTCTGGGTCTGGTGGCCCGTTTCCCAGGTTTCTGAAAGACAAGATGGTTTTCCTTTAATTCTCTCAGACTTTGGAGTCTGTAGTACATGAGGTATATATGAGCTATATGAGGTGCATAGTTGAAGAGTGTAAGGAAGCCAGTGCAAGACAGTATTTTAAAGGTTTTATAAGAAAAATCCATGCAATAGCAGCTTTATAATCTCTAAATCCAAGCACAGGCAAAACCAAATTCAGGGTTGTAGAGAAAATGGACAGCACACTGGTACACACTAATCAGGAAAGACTTTACAAAAGCCGAGTCGGAGTTAACTAACATAACTGATTTTGTTGGAAAAGTGACATACTCCCAAGTTCATAGTGCTGGACCCGACCCTTAAAATGTACAGATGTTTGTTTCTTATAGTTACTGATGTGTCCTCAATTTTAATTCTATGAGCAAAGGCACTGAGAACAGATAAATAAAGTGAAAAACTAAAGTCAAATTCACAACTTTACTTGAATAGCTGGGTTGCAAATAGTTGTTTAATGAGATTTATAAAAGCATGAAAGCCTATCAGACAGGTAACCAGCATTGATTTCCATTGCCAGTTACGCACTTTTCAGAGGGGTCTGAATCCCGAGTAATGTCTTAGATTCTCACAAACTTTATAAAATGTTGTGTAGAAGAGCATAAAGCCATGAAAAAAAAGATTAAAGATGACCAAAAATGGTAAAGACAACAATTTCTTTCTACCTTTGACCAACAATTTGTATCTAAAAAGTCATGCAATTATATTTAGATGCCAAATAGAAAAATTAAACTACAATTCAAAACAAGAAAGATGTATTTGTTATTCTACTGTGTTCTTCCCCAGTTCCTAGACTATTGTGAATTCCAAATGCAACTATTTGGGGGCATTACTAGACGAAAACTTTTGCAAGCATTTAGCATTCTTAACTGAGCAAAGATTGGGGCAGGGTGGGGTTAATATTCTGGCTTTAATGTGACAAAATTCAAGTTTGCATCACCTCCAGTGGCCAAAAATTTTTTCAGTTTCTTATCTACTGGTGCCATTTAGCCTTGATGGTTTTAACTCAGAGCTGCCTCAAGTGTCATCTTTACCTCTTACAATGTTCTAAGAAGGTTATAATAAGAGGAAGATATGAAATTCTGGGGATTGCTGGGGCTGAGCCTGCTCACATCTTTGAAAAGAAAGATCAGGATTTTGAGAAAATATCATTTAATGATAATGGCACTGAAGAAGCTATAGTGAGGGTGATGTGCATCACAAAGAGAAGGAACAGAAATCAGTCAAGCAAGACACAATCACTCAATAAATGTTATCCTGTCTGCTTAAATCCCTTCGAACTGATACGCAAATTTCTAAAACCTGCCTGAGCCCCAGGCGGTGACCCACTCCTGTTTGCAGGATGCGACCTCTGTCAGGCACCTAGCTGAAACAGATTCTTCCCTAATTGTCCAGTCGTTTCCCTGGGCACTACATACACTCTGAAATTCCGGCTCTGCGGAAAAATTAATCTGTCTTCTCTCAGAGCTCTGTATGGAGAATTTAAATAGACAGCTCCTGCACCCCCATAGCACCAGGGGAAGCGCCAAAATAAACCTGCTGAGGTCAGAGCTACAACAAACAGTGCTCCTCTTTTGCCTCAAGTTTTACACACTGCCAGACTGATGGAGATTGAACTCGTCTTTCTGCCCTGGCTGTGATGTTGTGGGATATTTTCCATGACAATATGTCCTGCTTTTCCTCTTGATTCTGATCACCTGGATCCTGACCAAGAGGAGAACTTTCAAGGCAAGAGGCAGGACAGTCATTTGGCAGTGAGTGATAGTGTTGACTTAGAGACAGGGATTTCCACCATATTTATAGGTTTTACATTGAAACATCTCTGGATAGAAAGAAATATAGTCCAAAGAGAAAACACCAGAAGCTTAGACCTCCTCTCTTCCCAGGTTTAGGGGTCTTAAAATTGGTGAAGGTTAGGGCTCTTGCTTGCCTGCTGTGTATCAGACTGAGTTTCTTGCAGCCAGCTGCACTGGGGCTCACCTTCTAGAAAAGGATGCTCTTCCCCGGGATATATCATGCTACCTGCTGGATGGAGTGTGGTCCTGAGATGTGTAGGATGTGGGTCTATTATCCCTCTAGCCTGCATCAATAGGCCTCAACTTTGGTGTCGGCATCTGGAAATTATCTCATTAGGGCTACTACCCCTAATTGAAAGACATCTATAGTCCCTACACAGAGAGAGAGGTGCCTGTGTTATGCAGAGAAGGTCTCCCTTAGCATATGACTGTGTATGTTCCTTAGATACATGTGTGCCAGGCAGACTGAGCCAGCTCTCCTGTGAACAAGTGCTTTAAAATTTAGGTAAGACACTTAAATAAAATGTAGCTTGAGTAGCATTTATAATCATGCAATAAGAAAGTTCAAAGAGGAAATTCCTTAAACAAAAATTAATTTCTGTGTGCAGTCACTCCGTGTAGGAGGTTACAGGGCTTACACAAGGCTGATCACATTCAACAAACACAGATTATATGACCTTTGAGAAACAAGTGGCTACTCTGGTAGAAGACCAGAACTCTGAAATGCTGTTTGTGTTACAGTGCATTAAAATGATCGACGAGGAAGTGGTACTCAACTTTGAAAAGTTTAACTTCTTTCTCTGACAAAGGATTTTGTTTATATTTTCTCCAATGTGAGAAGACTGGCCATGAAAACTGTTGGTTTTGGTTGTGTTAGGGAGCGTGCTTTTCCATTTACCCAGCCTTGTGGCATATAATGGAGCATGGCAGTGGGGAATTTAAGAGCAATTCATCGTTTATAATAATAACAACAAACAACAGCATTAAGAATGTGATCGTGTTCTCATTATTTAAACAGCACTTAAACATATCTTAATTGTACACAATCAAAACCTTTCTGAAAGTTGCAAGATTAGGAACCATTGCTTTATTCCTGTTTGTTGTACTGATAACTAACAGGTAAGATAGTTTTAACTGCATTCATCTGCCTTAAAATAGAGTGTAACATGCAGAAAAGAATGAGAAGGAAAACCACACATTTGTGTCAGTTCTGTAACTGTTACGCTGGCATGTACGTGTGACTTTTTCAGGCAAATAATAGTTGTTTGCAACTTCGCAGGTTTTGGAAGTGTGCCCGCCCTTGGTCATTATTGCCTAAGTAGCATTTCAGTTTGAAAACATGCATTTTGAGAACAGCAACTAATCATGGTGTAGAATTAGAATATATGACTGAATGACGTGAGTTATTCAATCTGATCCACAGAAATCTGCAGGGTAGTGTAATAATTTGCATCTTTTATTTTTGCACAGTGTGTATGGCTGTCCTTTGGCGAAAAAACGAAAAACACAAGATAAGCAACCCCAAGAACCAGCCCCCAAAAGAAAGCCCTTTGTGGTTAAAGCAGACAACTCTTCGGTAGATGAGTGCTATGAAACTGATGGAACAGAGGAGATGGATGAAAAGGAGGAGGAAGAAGAGGAAGAGGATGAAGAAGAGGAGGAATATTCTGATGATAATGAGGAGCAAGGTGATGAGGAGGAGGATGATGAGGAGATAGATCGAGAAGAAGAAGAGGAGATTGAAGAGGAAGAAGAGGAGGATGAAGAGGAAGGCGAAGATGTGGAGGATGAAGAGGAGGAGGAAGAAGAGGAGGAGGAAGAAGAGGAGGAGGAGGAAGAACGTGGTAATAATCAGAGTATTAGTAAAAAGTAAACAATGTGTGTTTTCTGGGTTAATCTTCTAGTGTGGTATACGAAGATTTAGCTGTGCGATTCTCATTAAAGCTAATGGAAGTCATGCAGTTAAATCTCTCTGCTCCACACTGAAAATATACCCCACTGTGTTCTCTTAACATTTATTTGAATAAGTCTGTCTTCCAAATATTTTTTAATACACCAGCACTCACATTTCAAACAAGGAGGGTGGAGGTGTGTTTGTGCTAAAAACGCTTGCCTAAAATGTAATCCTAGTAGTGGATTAATGCATGCAGTTACCAGGAGAATATTCACTGAGGTACAAGCAAAGCATCAGCTACAGCTGGGTGCCTGTACTGATCATTTGCAAGTGTATTTTCTGGATCTGCTTATATAATGTCAATGGTTGCCCACATAAATGCTGTCACAAGTTTGCAGATCATTTTTGTGAGCAAAAATGGGCCTCTTCCCTTTGAAAATTTTGCCCCATACTTCCCTCTACCCCCAGAAACTCTTCAGAATTAACTGTTATAATATACTTTGGTTCTTTGAAACTTGAATACTATGCACTTTAGTTGATTCTATTAGAAATATAGAGAGTGAGAGGTTTACGTAGATAAAGTCCTTCTAAAATTCCTATATTTTAGTTATCATACTGTGGCATAAATGCCATTTAGACATAAAAGTCACTGATAGTAACCAAATTAATGTAGTAGCAATGTGATTAACCTATTCACCTTTCTCTTTTTTGGGATATTGGACTCTATATGACCAGTATTTTCAAAATATGTAATCAGTATCCATTTACTCAAGAGTCCATATGCTGATGACAGATATCATAATGCACTGGGGTGAAATGAAAGAATCGTGCAAAAATTAATGAGCTATCTAAAAAGTATTTTGTTCCCATTTCCAGGGAACACGTTTTTGGTTGGGTAGATTCACCTTTCTAACCAATAAAAATATAAGAAAAGCTTTCAGCACTCCTCAGTTGGATTCCTCTTAGGAACCAGGTATGAAAGTTGTATGACTTTTGTTTCAGCATTCTGTAAGGTCAGATCTTAAATCTTATAGAAAGACTTTGGAAGTATTCTTTCCATTTGGTCAAGGTGGTGGCCAGCTGGGTGGCTATAGCATTTTATCAGATATCTGAATCCGTAGCATTTCCTCAATTGCTTAAATTTGCCAACAAAATTGGTAGAGCATAAATGGCCAGTCTTCAAAGTTACATGAGTTTGATGCAGCAGGGAAACCATTTCCTTTTGCAGGGAACTCTGCTGTTTCAGAACCTGGAAGAGAAGCTGTATTAGGTCAGGCTGATGTGCAACTGCTGTTGCTATCCTGATGGGCAAGTGCAGGATGTCTAGCAGTTTCTTTAAGATAATGGTGACTGAGCTTGTTGATGCTTAGGTTATGGTGCAACTGCTGCTGTGATTTCAGCAGACGTGAAAAACTTTGAATCTACACTATCAAAAATGATAAAAGGAAAAAAAAACATTAAGCAAAACTCAAGAGCTCAAGAAAATTTCTTCTGGCAAGCCAGCAGGCTTGATACTTAGTTTACTTTTACTATTGTAATGAAACACAGTGATTTACGTATTCCAACACAGTTACACATGCAGTTAGCGGTCCTAATCGATCTACAGAGGCTAACATTGCTTCTTGACTGCTTTCCTTCCATATATAGTAGGCTGTGGTTAAGAACTGCAAAAATTCTACAGAAGTACCTGTATTAGCTACTCGGCATACTACACGGAATTAAAACTTACACAGGTCAAGTTTTTCATAGGATCCCGTGTTATTCCAGTAATAATACATAGGTACATTCATAAATATATGTATGATCTATGCCAAATATTAGTCAATAAGAAAAAATCCTCACAAAATGAAAAAAGTGATAAACCAATTTTATAAGAAAAATATTTCATGATCTTTTGAGAATCAACGTAGTAATCACTATGCAACAATCCCAGTTAGAGCACAACTGATTTACAAGAAAGAGGTACTAGCAATTAATGGGGAAGGTAGTATGGAGTTCCTTATCTCTATGCCAAGGAGTGGAGAGTGATAACAGTTTGTTCTTGGTAAGGTCTAGAAGCTAATCAATGAATCAGACTTTTTTAGATAGTATGTTTCGTATTGATTTTGATAGGGATCCTGCTGTTTCACTTTCTTCCACTCATAACACAAGCAGCTCCGGTGGAATTTGGACTGTTGATTTTCCAGGGAAACACAGTGCAATCAAAGTTAGGGATTCTAAAACTACATGGTCTGAATATGGCATTTGCCTTTATCTGTTGACTATATGGGAAAATTAGGTCTGTCATCTCTGAATTTAGTTGTCTGTCACTCACTGCTCACTACAATGTAGATGCTGTAGTAAATCACCGTACGCCTTTTAAGGCACCTTGGCAGCAACTCTGAATGCGTCTTAGGGTTCTTATCCCTAGAAACAAACTGCAGAATTAGCCACTGGATAGCAGGATGCCTGCACAGTTCTCCTGATAGTTTCTACCACTTGGTGCTGTAGATTATAGCAGTTCAGAAAATTTCTGTAAGTAACTATAGTCTAGGTGGACAGAACAGTTAAAATCATAAGTATCAGTGATACTAGCATTCCATCAGCAAGTATAGTACTACAGAGGCAGCAATTAGGGGGTGAGGGGAAGGGAAGAGAGGAAGAAGGTAAGATATTTTACCGTTTCTTAGACCAAATTCAGTTTTCTGTTAGAAAAGGGTAAATCCTGGGAAAGACAAATCCCTCACTGGCATTTCATTGCCCATACTTCTTGTTAAAAGCAAGTGAATTTTGGATGAGATTCTCAGAGGATATAGATAATATACAGGTAATACAGGTATACAGTTCTTGCTGAAAGTACTTGGACTTTCACCAAACCATCTCGGCCTTTATGAAAATCACATCTTTCTAGCCTCATCATTGATAAACTAAAGGACTTGGAAAATACCGATGTATCCTAAAGAAATACTCTTACAAATCTCAAAATAAGAATTTAAAATAAAAAAATCAAATCCCATGGTTTTTTAGATGAGTCCCAAATTCTATGCTCGTATTTATGTATACAGTCTGTTGAACAAAAATTAATGCTTAAAATTCCCAGCAATGGCCAGCATTTCCTCTTTAAATTTCCATTAAATGTTCTGACTCTCTTTGAAGAACAGGTATCTACCCATCTATCTATGAATAGACTTGAGAAGCCCTTATGTTCAGCACCACCACTAAAAGAAAGATGAATCTTTCCAATTTCCCTTATATCCCACGCAGAAAGGGCAGAGAGATGACCTAACATTTCTTTAAATTGTAGGATTGTTTTTAAAAATCCGGTAATGTGTTTTGTTTTTTTCTTTCACTTACATGGACTTGACATGGACACGTAGGTCCTCATTATTTGAAATCCACATATCAACTTCATTAAAATTGCTAGTGCAATTTTAATGCTGTTTTAGCGCTGTCTTCCTGAACCCCTCATCAGATTGCTTCTGAAGTGTTTGTGTCCTTTAAGCAGGAGGAGACACAAACACCAGTCTAAAGATGAAAGAAGCTGAGGAAACTGTGGTGCCACACAGCTTTTTAACTGTGCTTGCCTCTGAAGACAATCTACACCTTGATAAAATAAAGATGACAGATCTTTATTAGCAAGGTCGCCTGTCCAGCCTGCTGACCACTGATCATTTGTTTGAACTATTAGCAGGAAAGTGGTCATCTATTTGGTGAACACAGTAGGTGTTCAGTATGAGTCAGAGCAGAGAGATAGACTTACAAGTACCTTACAGGCAAAACACCTAATAGAAAAGAAATACAGCTTTAAATTAAGAGGCCAGAAAGCATAATGTCACTGCTTGAGACAATGTAGAAGGAAAAAGTGCATTTTCCAGGTCCAAAGAAGACTAAATAAATACCTGACAGTCACAAGGCAAAGCAGATCTTAACTCTTTGCTAATAAATTCTACTGCCATATTGTTTCACCTCCTTCATAAAAGAAGATACCCTGTGCTTAGAGTATCTCATCAATAACAGTAGGAAGAATGGAAAAAAATGAATAGAGTTGCAGCTGGAAGATGCTTATCCTGGCCATTGTACTGGTTTCCTCTGGATAAGAAGTTGAAGTAGCCTTTCTGGTCTAGTTACAAAGTGCTCAAGCCTGGAAGAGCTTTTATTGATACCTTCTTTCTGCATTGAAGATACAAACATGGATTGCAGTATGTTCTGCTGTTTAACTTTTGATATTATTTCGTATAGAGACATTCAGACTAAACATTTTCTCTGAAATTTTTTGTTGGAAATAATGCAACAAAAAGGTTTGGAACAGATAGTTCAGAGCTGGAAACGTCGAGGTTATGGAGTAGGATGGCGAAACAGCTAGCCAGTAAATACCTTATGGATACCTCTAGTTCTTGTGGAAAAAGTTCAGATCTGTTTATTACAGTTGTTACATGTTTGTGGTTGGTTGGTTGGTTGGTTGGTTGGTTGGTTGGTGGATTGCTTAAACATGGCTGCAGTGTTAGTTTAGTAAACTTTTACTTGCTGCTGCGTTCCATACTCAAGGTGTTTACTCTTTGCTGCTCTTAGACAGTGTGATTTGTTAAGAGTATTATTTAAACATTGTTTTTGAATCCTCTGAAGTGAGATTGGGCCTGATACTGAGCTCATTTAAATCAGGACAAATCAAGGATAACTTTGTGCCGATAGAGTTACATTTACGTGAGGTTGCACATGTCATACCTAACTTTTCCTCCCCTTGAGCAACTCTTTTAACAGACTTCCTTCTGTCGGAATGTTTAACTCAGAAGCTCAGTAAACCTTCCAGACTGCATCTAGAAACTTACATGTAATTTTAAGCAGTTAGTAGCCCTCTTCACTTTAACTTCCATGTTTAAAGTTAGGAATGTACTTAAGTATCCTTCTGATGTAGAGGTTTGTATATTTAGCTCTTTTCCTACAAATAAAAGGCCTTAACTGATAAAATGAAATATCTGATCCTTCAAGAGCAAATGATTCAATTATAGCTTTATGCAGTGTAAAGAAATTATTCACCTTTGATGAGATAAATTATAGATCTCTGCCATACACAACTTCTGTTGATGTAAGCAGATATTCTGTAGAGGACAACATTGAGATGCTTAAGGAGTTCAGGGTCTGAACTGGAGGCCTTAGTAAGAGCATCACAGAACACATTCAGCACGTCTGATTTTAATGCTCCTTCATCCTGAATCTATTTTACATGGCATAGGATTGCTTGCTTGTGTTTTTAATTCACTAACCCTTTCCTTCAGTGACAGCTGAATACGAGATGTTGGGCCTATTGTAATGTCAAATTGTTTCAGGGCTTATATGTGACTGAACCTTTCTCTAGCCTTGCCAGAGCAGTAGGTCTGGAAAGGAACCATATATCTCAGGAGCGCTGCTTTGGATTCTTGCAGATTGCAGTCCTCCAGCAAGGCTCCATAGAGGTTGACTTTTCTGTATTTCCATTGCATCCTTCTGTCTGCAGATAAATGCTGAGTGGATTCTTGATTTTGCCTCTTTCATTTGTTGTCTGGCAAGATCATATAGTAAAATTAATTATTTCTGGAATAAGGTAGATTGGAGAAGAAATTCAGAGTGAAAGTGCTGTAGCCGTAGAACTGCATTGCCATTCTCACTCAAACTCTCTGTAACCAGTTTGTTACCAACGATCTCCTGTTTTTGGCACAACTATGCCAAGAAGCTGGTTGTTTGTGTGTTATAGTGCCTTAAAGAAGCAATAGTGAACTCAGTTATAGAGCAGATCATTGCATACATAATGACCTGATGTTGTTGTAGAAACTCTCACATCTGGGATATGGCACGTTTGGAAACATATTCACAGGTTGTGCAAAACTGAATTCTTCATGTTTTCTCTTTGAATTTCCTTGCCTTTCACAGTGCTACTTCAAAGATTATGTTGTCCACACTGTACTGCAGCTTACACAGAGACCACAGACTCTCTACGAATCCTTCCTGACACTACAGACGTAATGACTCTTAAAATTTTGCATGGTCAGTGTTAGAGGTTCCTATTTTTCCTCTTGTGTTTAGAGTGCAGCTCTAAGGACAAATTTTCATCACCCTAGTCATTCACAGTTCCCACTGGGCTTACAATATTTGTCTTAAAAGAGCAAACACAAATGGCAGCTTTTTACCCTGAAAAGCAGAGAACCTTATTTGGTAGCTGTAGGAGTTAATTTTCTGCTATTACAAATCCTCCAGGAGATAATAAAATGAAATAAAATCCCAGACTGGATTGATCATTTCTTCTGATCCATGTCTGTTCTCATGAATAAAATTTGCAGTCCTGGCAAATGCCTGAAGTCACCGAAATTTTGTTTAGCTGAAGTATATCAACACCACCACTAACAAACTATTCTTTGAAACAAAGACATTGATGTATAACGAATATATATATATGTGTTCCTGAATACTTTTTATTATGAAAGCATTTCCTTATCATTTTACAGGCTTCAGAACAATTCAGTTTTGTTCTTTGTCACCGGTACCACATATGAATACCTGTGAATATTTTATATCATACGAGATACTTTCCCTTCTGTGAATTAATGTATTCTGCAGATATTTTTTGAGAGCAGACTGTGGGAGCTACAATTAGCAAGCTGGACAGCGAGGAAGGCCGAGTCATTTAGCAGAAGGCAAGGAGGACTAATGCTAGGAAAGAAACCACCTGAAGAAGTTTGTTAAAGGTTGTTAAGTAGTAATTAGGAAAGACTACTCATGTGGTTATGAACTCAAGTTGATTTTGGTCACTGTTGTTGAAATCCTCAGAAAAATTTGGCGCATAAAGGCTTCATGCAGAAAGTGCTGAAAATAGTCACTAACACTAAGCATGTCAAGTATCCATAACACCACAGTTGGTTTCTTTAATGTTTTTTTTCCAAGGAATCCATGGCAAATATTATATGCTCTGTGCAGTAAATATTACTGTTTTAGCAAAACTTTCAGTGGCTCTGCAGGAGAAAGTTTTACCAGTTAACAGGATTGACAGCTGAAGACTTAATGGGGATTTATTAGGTGAACTCATCAATCTGATAGTTCTGTCATCCCAAAAGCTTAATTTTACAGACTATACTATTAATAGGAAGAGTAACAGTATTGCTGTGACACTAAAGGAACTGCACAGAAGAGCTGAGTTTACAATTACAAAAACAAACAAAGCAAGCAGGCGTTTTCTTCCTTGTACTCTGTAGACATGGATTACTGACGGTAGCAAGGGAAAGGTCTATGTGGCGTGAATGCTTCCAGTCACCTGATACACAAGTGCTTGGAAAGCTGCCCAGCTCCACGCCAGGCTAGTACTATGTCTGTACATTTTCCAAAGCATATGTGGTGGGATTCTTTACTTATCATATACACTTTTAAGGCATGCTATGCGACTATTTTCCTTCTGGTTTCTATTGTATCAAATCTATTGTTTCACAAACTGCCTCAATTTATTATAGAAGTTCTATATAAACAAGATGTATCTGCTAAACAGTTTCTTGGACACTCTGTAAAGCACTGGACTGAAGTCTTTACAGAAGGCTGTCTTTTTATCATCTGAAATAATTAAAACATCAACTTTAAAGACTTGCATCCAATGGAAAGTTAAAAATTGGTTTTCTTTGCTGTTTTTCTACTGCAATATGTTGAATAAAACTTTACCCTGAGATCATTAAGTGCAAAATAGATTTTGAAAAGTAACAGTGGAAATACAGAATAACAGATAATTATTACCAGACTGTTAGGAATAGGGCTGGAGTTGGATTTACAAAAACGATACTAATGTTTATATTTGAGTTTTTTTATTATGTGGATGTCCTTCTCTGAAAATACATGCAGAAAGGGCAACTTCTAAGTAAATAGAAACTGAAATCCTTTATTGGGAGCCAAGGATCTTCCTACAGTTGATGGAGTGAGATAAATGTTTCAGAATAGAATGAAATGGAAATTCTGCCCCTATCTGTAACTCAGGTACCTGAGTTGAGTGTGAGGTGATGCAGGAGTTTGATGCCACATTTCCTTCTTTCCTAACACACGCGGCTAAGGTTAGCAGCTAGGCTGGAGGCTGCTTTGCATAAGCAATGCTCTTATGCATTCTGCTGAAGCTCTGTCACACCCTAAAAAAAAAATAATCCAAGAACCGCAGTAGACCATAGCAGGTCATTCTTCTGGGAAAGTGGGACATGCTGAGTTCCTGTCTTTGCTCCAAGGACACTCTAAGCATCTTATGAATTGACTGCTTAATATTATGTTGCAAAATAAGTCCTGGGAGCAGGGATCAGACACTAAATTTCTCTCTCCTAGGCAAGTCCCTTGTATAACATGTACAATAAAGACAGTAAATTTTTGATGACACAAATGCCATGGGAAAAAAAAAAAGTATAGGCCATAGTCTGTTCTCGTCTTTTCTGCTTCCTAGTGAGGCTTGTGTCCAGTCTAGCTTTCATTGTGATGACCAGCAAACTTTTTTTAGGAGGTGCAGTATTGAATCCACTTGAACTGGGACAGCTTTTACTCTCAGTCTTCCAGTTCTTTAGCAAGTGACCCACTAAGCAATGTATTTTACCTGGGAGATGGGCTGGCAGCGGTGAGCAGGGAAAATGAAGGGGAAAACAGGCAGTTCTTCCCTTGGCTGTGAATTAAAGCAAGGCAGTCAAAGCAACAGTTTATGGGAAGCCTTTTTCTTTCAGGTGTGTATTAGAGCATACCTGTTGGATTTGGTCTCTCTGGGAAGTATGTATGAAATCACCCAATATCTAGAATCCTTCAAGACTTAAATGGCAGGTGGGTGGAGAGCTTCTTAAGGCTGGAGCTGTTTCAGTACACTTAAAAGCAGAGCCTTGAACAGTTGATCAGTGTTAGAGTTTAGATGTCTCCCAGGTTTAAGCCACAAATGAGCATAGGTGTGGCTGTATCACCAAGAGAAATAGAAATGTGACTGTTCCTTTCTATACAGCATGCCACATGAGAAGTCTAATCTGAAAGTGATGTAGAAATTGCTGCTGCTATTTGTAAGATTTTTTTTTTAAAAATGCTTTGTATTGAAATGCCCATGTGGGATAGGTATGAGTTTATATACAAATTTGATTCAATGACTGGAAGATTTTCTGACATAGAAATGGAAAGAGTAAGTTCCAAGTGTAAAAGAGAGTACAGGACTTATGCAGGCAAAAAAAAAAAGGTTGCAGAAGGACATAAAGAAATGATTAGGAGGTCAGCATGGGAGTACTGCAGAGAGGAAGTGAAATATGCTGTTAGGATTCCATCTTAGGAACAGTGGTTAAGCCACTGCACTGACACAGCAGGAGATGACAAAGATGTGAAAGCTGCAGTCTAGAATCTGCATTATGCAGAATCTTTAAAATAACAATAAAAAGGCTTTAAGAAAGAAGGGTAATTTTACATCATAGCAGATCAGGATCAGAGCTAGGCAAAATATCCACACACAAAAGTGATGCAGCACAGTACAGTTCTTTTCTGTTGTTTTATTTTCCCCTCCGAAATATGTGAGCGTTTTCCTACAGTTCAGGGATGTATCTTACTGTGTCTTTATACCAGACTGATGGAATTTTATCTCATTGTCATTAGTAGAATCAGAACTAGACAGATGGAGAGAACTTTTAAAAAACCAACCAAGTAGTGTTGACTCTCTGAGACTTTTTATAATATGGAAAACCTGGATTATTAAATTCGACTTGATCTGCAGAGAAGATACAAACAGTGATGAGCCAAAATTACTAACGATTTAGAAATGCATAACTAAAAGTAAGAGCAATGTATTTATAAAGGAAAGAATAGCTGTCCTTTGGCAAATATTTTTCACTGTTTGCTGTTTCGCTTTTCACTGTTTAACATCTTTGTTGGCAACATGGACAGTAGGATCGAGTGCACCCTCAGCAAGTTTGCAGATGACACCAAGCTGTGTGGTGTTGTGGACACGCTGGAAGGAAGGGATGCCGTCCAGATGGACCTTGACAGGCTGGAGAGATGGGCCTGTGAGAACCTCATGAAGTTCAACAAGGCCAAGTGCAAGGTCCTGCACGTGGGTTGGGGCAATCCCATGCACAAGTACAGGCTGGGTGGAGAATGGATTAAGAGCAGCCCTGAGGAAAAGGACTTGGGAGTGCTGGTGGATGAGAAGCTCAACATGAGCTGGCAATGTGCGCTGGCAGCCCAGAAAGCCGACCGTATCCTGGGCTGCATCCAAAGAAGCGTGGCCAGCAGGTCAAGGGAAGTGATTCTGCCCCTCTGCTCTGCTCTTGTGAGACCCCACCTGGAATACTGCATTCAGCTCTGGAGTCCCCAGCATAAGAAGGACATGGAGCTGCTAGAGCGAGTCCAGAGGAGGGCCACGAAGATGATCGAGGGCTGGAACACCTCTGCTATGAAGACAGGCTGAGAGAGTTGGGGCTGTTCAGCCTGGAGAAGTGAAGGCTCTGGGGAGACCTTCTAGCAGCCTTCCAGTACGTAAAGGGGGCCTACAGGAAAGCTGGAGAGGGATTTTTTCCAAGGGCATATAGTGATAGGACAAGGGGCAATGGCTTTAAACTGAAAGAGGGTAGATTTAGATTAGATCAAAGAAAGAAATTCTTCCTCCAGGGGTGGTGAGGCACTGGAACAGGTTGCCCAGAGAAGTTGTGGCTGCCCCATCCCTGGAAGTGTTCAAGGCCAGGTTGAATGAGGCTTTGAGTAAGCTGATGTAGTGGAAGGTGCCCCTGCCTATGGCAGGGGGTTTGTAACTAGGTGCACATCACTGAGAATATAGGCAGTGTGGAAATAATGTACACACTTTATCTGAGTTTTAGAAAAGGATTTGATACAGTTCCATTTAATAAATTCATTTTGAAGTCATAGAACATAATACAGCACCACATAAAAAGGGACATAGGGGAAAAGTTCATTTTGGATAGGTTAATTCCATTGGCTCCTAAGTAGCTCGGATACTTCAGTGTGCAGAAATGCCAGTTAATGAGACTAGAGCTTAAAAATAATCATACTAAATGCAATTGAAAGTGAACAGTATGTTAGGGTGAATTCAGTATGAATCACCTGATGAATACTTTAAGAAAAAAAATAAAAACAAAAATAATTTCAGGCAGAAATAGAAGTATTGACTTTGTCTCATGTACATTACTTTCACCAGTGAACTCTAGCAAAACAAGTTCTGAGCTGAACCATAGAATCATAGAATCATAGAATGGTTCGGGTTGGAAGGGACCTCAAAGATCATCTAGTTCCAAACCCCCTGCCATGGGCAGGGAAACCCTACACTACACCAGGTTGCCCAAAGCCTCATCCAACCTGGCCTTGAACAATTCCAGGGATGGGGCATCCACAACTTCTCTGGGCAACCTATTCCAGTACCTCACCACCCTCTGAGTGAAAAATTTCTTCCTTAGATCTAATCTAAATCTCCCCTCTTTCAGTTTAAATCTATTGTCCATTGTCCTGTCACTACAAGCCCTTGTAAAAAGTCCCTCTCCAGCTTTCCTGTAGGCCCCCTTTAAGTACTGGAAGGCTGCAATAAGATCACCCTGGAGCCTTCTCTTCTCCAGGCTGAACAACCCCAGCTCTCTCAGCCTGTCTTCATAGCAGAGGTGTTCCAGCCCTCGGATCATCTTCGTGGCCCTCCTCTGGACCCGCTCCAGCAGCTCCATGTCCTTCTTGTGTTGGGGACTCCAGAGCTGAACGCAGTATTCTAGGTGGGGTCTCACAAGAGCAGAGCAGAGGGGCAGAATCACCTCCCTCAACCTGCTGGCCACGCTTCTTTTGATGCAGCCCAGAAAACAGTTGGCTTTCTGGGGAACCTTCTTGAGACTAGACGCAGATTCGGGTTTTAGTTTTATATTGTGTAAGATTATCTCTGTATCTATGTGTGTGTGTACGCATGTATCTTGGAAAACTGGCTATTGGGGTTATTTGTTTGATTGGTCCACTTTTTAGTTTGTTGTTTCTGTAAGTCAGTTGGAGCAAGAGTTTCAGCAGAGATGTCATGGACTGATGTGCTGCTTTAGTCAATTTAGGCATGGTAGTAGGTGGTTACATTTGTCCAGCAAAAGTTTTCCTTTTATGAGATAATAGATAATCCCAGTGCAGATCTTAACGGTGGGAAATCCCTCACAGAAAGGAAGAGCTGACAGTTTCTAAAATGGTAGCACTGTGTGTTCTTTAGGTGGACAGGTAGCTGGAACAGCCTCACTGGAAATATCTTTGCAGATGCAGTAGCAACAGAAAAGGGTTTTTTACATCTGTTACCATAGATTCATAGATTCATAGATTTCTAGGTTGGAAAAGACCTCAGAGATCATCGAGTCCAACCGTCCCTAATCCCCATTAAACCATATCCCTAAGTAGATCATCCACCCTATTCTTAAACACATCCAGGGATGGGGACTCAACCATCTCCCTGGGCAGCCTATTCCAGTGGCTGACAACCCTTTCAGAGAAGAAATACTTCCTAACATCCAACCTGAATCTCCCCTGACTAAGCTTATACCCATTTCCTCTTGTTCTGTCACCCATCACTAATGTAAAGGGCCCTTCCCCTACATCCCCACCATCCCTTCTCAAGTATTTGTAGGCGGTAATCAGGTCTCCCCTCAGCCTCCTCTTCTCCAGGCTAAACAGCCCCAACTCCCTCAGCCGCTCCTCATAAGTTTTATTTTCCAGCCCCTTGACCAGTTTAGTCGCCCTTCTTTGGACTCGCTCCAGGAGCTCAATATCTCTTTTAAAGTGAGGGGCCCAAAACTGGACACAATATTCCAGGTGCGGCCTCACCAGTGCCGAGTACAGGGGCAGGATCACTTTCCTGTTCCTGCTGGTTACACTATTCTTGATACACGCCAGTATCCCATTGGCCTTTTTGGCCACCTGGGCACACTGCTGGCTCATATCAAGCCGGTAGTCAACCAAGACCCCCCAGGTCCTTCTCCGCCAGGCAGCTCTCCAGCCACTCTTCCCCGAGCCTATAGCGATGCTTGGGGTTTTTATACCCCAAGTGAAGGACTCGGCACTTGGCCTTATTAAAGCTCATGCCATTGGCCTCAGCCCAACGATCCAGTCTGTTCAAATCCCTCTGAAGGGCCTCCCTACCCTCGAGCAGATCGACACAGCCTCCCAGCTTGGTGTCGTCCGCACATTTACTGAGGGTACATTCTATCCCCTCATCCAGGTCATTGATAAAGATGTTAAACAGAACTGGACCCAGCACTGAGCCCTGGGGAACCCCACTGGTGACCGGCCTCCAGCCGGATTTAGCCCCATTTACCACCACTCTTTGGGCCCGGCCATCCAGCCAGTTTTTAACCCAAAGGAGGGTGTGCCTATCCAGGCCAGCAGTTATCAGTTTCTTAACCAGAATATTATGAGAAACTGTATCAAAGGCTTTACTGAGGTCAAGGAAAACTACATCCACAGCCCTTCCCTCGTCAACCAGGCGGGTCACCCTGTCATAGAAGGTGATCAGGTTTGATTGGCAAGACCTGCCTTTCATAAACCCATGTTGACTGGGCCTGATCACCCGTTTAACCTGTATGTGCTCATTAATAGCACTCAAGATAACCTGTTCCATGACTTTGCCTGTCACCGAGGTCAAACTGACAGGCCTGTAGTTCTCCGGATCCTCCTTCCGCCCTTTTTTGTAAATGGGGGTAACATCCGCCAGCCTCCAGTCCAGCGGAACTTCCCCAGTGAGCCAAGACTGTCCAAAGATAATGGACAGGGGTTTGGCAATGACATCCGCCAGCTCTCTCAGGACTCTCGGGTGGATACCATCAGGCCCCATAGACTTGTGGGCATCCAGCCAAAGGAGCAGATCCTTGACCCATTCCTCTTGGATCACAGGAGCTTCGATTTGCTCTCCCTCCCTGCACTCAGACACCATAGCATACATTTCCTGCATTTGACGAGTGTCTGGTACTCTAATCTCCATTTTAGACATTACCAATCTCATAGGCCATCTGTACACGTAGTGTAGATGGTAGATAAACAGGAGTTAAGAAAGACTCTGTAGCTAGCTAAGATTCACCACTGGTCATCACTTGCTGTTTTTTTTGAGGTCCACTCTATACATGTTCTTGAGTGACTGGAGTAGCACGGTTAAAAGAATAAGTTCCCATTTGCCTTACTTTTTTCTTCTGAAGCTACGGTTAACAGTGTGCTTTCCATCAATCCCAACTTACAGGCTCTCCTGCCTTGTTCCCCATCTCTTCAATTACAGTAATCAAAGACTATATCTATGTGAGTGAATAAACCAGGCCATAATCCACTCATTTAATGCTGAGTCCATAGTTCATTCATCTAACACTGAGTTCAACAGTTGTGTGATTTGAGTCCGTACAGCTGAGCTTTTACCTTCCAAATAGGATCACCACATTCAGACTCCTTCTTGGGAATGATCCCTAACCAGCACCTCAGCCTGGACACTGCTGGAAAGATGCCAAGTTACTCAAGTCAAAATCATGCCAGGTGTTAACTAGGAGTTTCACAGTATCAATAACCACATGCCACTGCTTGGTCTGGTGTTCTGTCTCTAATTAGTTTATACTAGAATGGCTATATCCAAAGAGGCAAAACATGCATTGTATTTACTTTCTTCTTGTTCTATGGAGTATTACTTAGCCTTCCCTGTCACGAAAAGATAGGAAATGAGAGAAATGTAGATGAAGAAGCTGGATGACGGGATAAGGAAAAAAGGAACAAACTCCCTAATGAAAAGCTTTACATTTCAAACGAAGTCTGGCAATTGTGCACATAGTAGTTTTTGTCCTTCCATATCCCTTGGCACTAAACTCATTCAGGGGATAGAAATGACAAGAAATTTCAAGGATATTATATTTAGCAGTTCTCTCATCCTCTAGAACGGTAGTGATGTGTGGCTCTGTCCCCTCTGCTGGTCAGGTCAGATTATTATCAAAGCATAAACAGACTTCCTTTGATAATCAAACAGAACTAAAAATAAGTAATTAAAATTATAATGGAGAGCAGACTCATCCAGTAAGATACAACTCACTTCATGTAACTCATGGAATCACAAGCATCTGTCCCATCCAAAGAATCCATACTACCCCGTCCATGCCAACCTTTCCCTATATAACTTTGTCCACAACCTAAAGATAGCTCCTTTGGGGTCCTTTCATTCCTTCCTCCCTGCAAGTCTTACTGTGTCATACTAAAGTTATTGTTGAATTTCTGCAAGGAGCACTTTGGAAGTTCTGAGCAAAAGCAATTGGGATAGGATTCATCCCATCAATTTCATTTGTAATCGATCAAGAGAAACAGTCACTTTTAGGGAATAATTCAGCCAATCTACTTTAGATAACTAGCTTAGGGTGAAATAAATCACATCCCAGGATGCATGTTGTTGCCCATTGCCTATAAATGGAGTCTAGATATCTAGCTCATACGGAGACATGTTCATTATGGACATTTGCATTGAGTCAGAGACCTGAACTGAAACAAAACCAGTGAAAAGAGATTATGTATCCCTTATAGTAACAGTTTCCAACATGTCTTTCTCAGAGAGTTGTATGCGAGAAAGAAAATGTTACTTCATGAACTGAAAGTGTGTTCTTCAGGCTGCATCCTTTGCAAAGCAATGATCATGGAGAGGCGTATAGGCAGAGGTCACTGTCTCCTAAACAGCTTTTGGAGTAGCCCCATGAGAAGCTCAGTATCAGGAGCTGAGTGGGTGTTCTCCCATCGGTGCAGCTGCTCCTCTGCTCCCCTGCTGTCTCCCTGCTGTATCTCAGTGTCTGGAGAATAGATTTGGCTTCCTCATTGCCTGCTGCCCTGCTGAGCTGTGGAAACCTGAGAGAAAGGAAGAAACTGCCATACTCAACTGAGTCTTTATAAGGCTATGAGACAGAATATCTGCCCTCCCTCATATAGATTTCCTGGGGAGAAAAAGTGGGATGAAATGAATACCAGTCATCATCTAAAGCCATCTCATTATCTGCCCAGACAGAAGTCAGGTTAAAACAGTTAAAGGCTGGCTGAACCTGATTCTCAAAGAAGCATGGACCAGATGGGGATGACTGACTGAATTGTACTGCCCTTGCAAACCCAGCATATCCACTTCTGATCACAGATATTCTCAGCAAGTTCCTTCTCGAACCTAAACATATGCCTTCATACCAAATATTGCAGATACTGCAAACGAAACATCAAGCTTCATACCAACCAGGACCTTATCTACTTGAAAGGATGCCTGTAGGTAACTGAGAAGTATTTTCTGCTCTCTATCTAGCAGGGAAAAAAAAAAAAAATCCCCAGCTTATTCATTGCCTTTTGAATTTTCGGAAATGATGTTTGGCTGTCAGGATGAAAAGATTAGAGATTGTAACCAGAAGGCTGCGGGAAGTGATTATTCCTCTTTATTCAGCACTTACACTGTTGTATGTGAAGCACTAGATCCAGTTTTGGGCTCATCAGTTACAAGAAAGCTTTGAAATACTGGAGTCCAGTGGTGAACAACCAAAATGATTAAAGAGCTGGAGCACTTGATGTATGAAGAGAAACTGAGAAAAAAGGGTTTGTTCACTGTGAGGAGGAGAAGGCTAAGGGGAGATCTTATTCCTGTCTTCAGCTACTTTTGTGGAGGGTAGAGAGAAAATGGAGGTGTGCAGTGACAGTATGAGAGGCAACAGACACAAGTTGTAACAAAAGAAATTTCATTTAGAAATAAGGAAGGAATTTTTCCCATGAGGGTGGTCAAACACTGGAACAGATTTCCCTGAGATGCTGTGGCATCTTGATCCTGGAAGATATTCAAAAGTGGACTGACAGGACAGAGCCCTGAGAATCTCTAAGCTGAGCCTTTTTTTGAGCAAGGCTTGGACTAGATAGCCTCCAGAGGTCCCTTCCAACCTCAGCTACTCCGTGATTCCATGGCAGCAGTGCAATGTAAGATGGCATGTGAGATGTTCTAATATCAAAGAAAGGCAAGCAGAACCTTGTGGTGAAAAGACAAAATCTTAAACAGAGCGTATTGGCTAGAGTCAGAACCTAGATAATTTTTAAGAAGCTGTTGTGGTCTGTCACTTCAAGCAAAATCACCACAGTCATGATCTTGCCAGAGGAGCTCTCAGATATCTTCAGATCCTTTCCAAAACTGTACCGATACGGGTAGCTCGTAGGGACTTAGTGTGCAAAAACATGGATAAATAACAAATGACCTCATTTAAAAAAATATGTTTCATTGCCATTCTTCTGGATTATATGATGCTCTCTCTATCTAAATTCCTGCCTCATTCTATGATATTAATAGGAATAATCCAAGCAAGAACATCTATATCCTAACAATACTTTATGTGAATATTTGTAGATTAGGATGCTATTCATGCAGGTCTGACATAGCCAGAGGCATACTAACAGGTCTTGAGGATGGCATAAGCAAAGAAAAAAGAGTATTTCAGAGCGTTGATTATATTCAAACACCTGTGCATTTAGATGAGAATACACTGAATTGTACACAAAACTAAATCTTAAAAAATGCTGCTATGCCAAAATAATTTATTAATATTCATTGTTTCTATTTAAAATGTACTTTAATAGCAAAAAAGGGGAAAAAAAGAAAAACAGGGGATGTTTTGATGTGTCAGTAGTCACTCCACAACAGGAAAGAAGTTCAGACCTGTGAGAGTCCCATTTAGTCCTTCGAAGGGGGACACAAAAAAAGCAGTAGTACTTAATTTTCCGGTGAGCAAAACCAGATAAAAAGTGGAATCCATAGAAAATTAAATATCAAAATGTAATAGGAAAAAAAAAAACCTACAAACCCAAGAAGAAAAGACACAGTAAGCCAGCAAATTATGTGCAATATTTAAAAGTCTGTATGGGCTTGCTCTGTGGTCCTCACTCCTACTTTATAATATTGAATCCTACTGTGATGTGCTGTGTTCTTTAGCTCAGACCTTCCTCGCCATGCCTAATGGCTTTTACTCTTCTTTTATTTTGAGCATTGGTTATTAGTTGAATCCTATAATTATTGTAGGAGAGTCTAAACAGTAAATCCTAGTATTATAACTATAAGTCGGTGTAGCAGGCTGAGGAGGAGTAGTAAAAAAAAATTACATGTAATGGAATAATTAAAGTGCATCAAGTAAATAAGGGAACAGTTATCTTTTTCTTTTGACTTTCATTAGGTAATGTAAGGCCCATCAAAGAATCAACTACTGTAAAAACAAATTGTTTGGGTCTTTACCTAAAGTATTTACAGTGTAGAAGAACTTCAGGAACTTTTGCAGAGATGAAGGAAGAATCGCCCACAGTGAACGTGAGTGTTCAGTGTGTCCCTGAAATGGGCATATTCAAAGACTTGGGCTGTGATCCAAATCTCATGTCAATAGGAGCGTTCGGACTTTTAGACACCTTGCTTAGGCCCTCGGAGAGTTACACGTGTGCTCTATTTCTTCAGTGTGGAGTGGAGAAGTTGTTGAGAGCTCACTAAAGTTTTTCACCTCTTCACATTCTTTACTCGTAAGATTTTCCTAGAGGAGATGACAACATACAGACAACCTCCTGCCCCATACGCTGCTGTAACGGTCTAAGATTTGGGATTCATTTGTGCCAACATTGTCATGTAAATGTTTCTCATAGGCCAGCTCTCATAGATTGCAATGTGGAGATGTATGCGTGCACCTCACTTTACAGCTTACAGGGAGAAAAATAGCATCATATGCTGAGCACTTAGGAACTGACAAGTGACAGTAGCAAGAGCAGTAAAGTGTTTTGAAACAGGCAGTACTGCCTGGATAATGAAACCATCCATCTGGGCAGGAAGCCTGTGTGACCACATACAGGTTCGTCTTGTTAGCCATCATGTTTTCCCGTGCTTGGGAGAATTCGATACATGGACAACAGATCTGGAAAGTCTTGGCCTTTGGTAGGAATGTAGCTGCTATTACTGAAGTATCATTGCCTCTCTCTGCAGAATCTCTCAAACTAAATGCTGCATATTTTCCTTTTCAAAATGAAGGTGCTGTTTTGCATGACTCCCTATACTAAAAACAGCAAGCCATTTCTTCTGCCAAAATTGTTTAAATATGAATGTGATAGGAACAGAGGGAGGAAACAATGAAGGACGTAGAGGCTGTAGTCCTTATTCTCCAGTGACTCCTGGTATGACATGGAAAGAGTCACTCAACTTCTCTGTGTCTCAATTTCCCATCTGTAAAATGGGGTTATAATACCTACCTCACAGGGGTGTTGTGAGGCTTTTTAAGATAATGTTTGTAAAGTGCTTTGAGATCCTTGGATGAAAGGTGCAATAAGAAATCAAATTATTCACTTTTTTAGTGCAATACAAGAATGCACTTCTGTTGAGATGGCTAAAGGCTTCCAGCTCTTTATAGCTATTCCACATACTCTTCACTGTAATTTCCCTCCTATCATTTGTTATATCTGCTGGGAGTGAAAAAGAACAAATTTTGCCATCAAAAATACGTGAATTGTCATAATATTATGCGGATGAGGGCTAAAGTAATCTGATATTCTTTTTTAATTGTGTTGCATATTCCTTGTCCCTGCTGCCCCGAAGCTAACAAAGAAAAGGACGCATGGTAATATTGTCCACTCTTCAGCTAAACTGGCTAACTTGTTTCTTTTTGAGACAAACTCAGCCTCTTCGCCAAATAAAAAACCTGCAATTTGGGTCAGTGGTTAAAAAACTTACGTAAGGGATAGAGTAGGTGTTTTAGTTCTATACACTTTGCAGTCGTTTAGCAAATAGCCATGAAACAGCACAGTGTACAGGTAGTTACCAAGTTAAAGGTTAAATCTTAGGAAGCGTAGAAATGTGAAATGAAAGCAAGGTTAGATTTTACAGAGCTGAATCAAAGAAAAGGCACCTAGATTCACGTAGAGCTGCTAGGCTAGCACACTTTCCAGAAAACCCTTAACTAGTACACAAACTATCAATAAACAGGCAACACAGGTACTTCACTAGAGCAGGCTCAGCATCCAACAAACTGTCATTGAGGAGATGGCATAGTTTACATAAATATCCTTTTCATTAAAACTAACTGCTGGATGGAGATAAGAAACATGAGCAAAATAGTTGTTAAAGAAAGTAGATGCAAGAAAAAGCCAAAAATTAAAAGAGGAGGAATTAAACTTGATTAAAATATTTTGTTTTCCTGCCTCACTTCTGGGATTCGTGCTTTGCACTTTCTTCTCCTCCACTACCTTTTTTTCTTCTTCTTTTTAGGATTGAACAGGCAGGAGAACGAAAAAGGATATAGTCAAACAAACAGAATAAAAAATATTATAGTTACAGCTTTCACCCAGCTTCACCTACTCAAAAGGAATTTACATATCTTCACTCATACAGCACATGATTCATATTTTAACTTTTCACTGTTGTGGAGGCAAAGTCTAACATACATCTTCCTCCCATTAGTGACTCTCATTCATGTAAAAAACACAAACCCCCTTTTTTAAAAACACAAACCCTGAAACTCTTTACATTTTAAAAGTTAGCCTAGATTTGTTTGTACATTTCTCTTTAGAAAATTATTATTAGTGTATTCAAACATTTACTTTTCAAATAGCACAAACTATCCAGTAATCCTTATCTGCCTACTTCTATGCAGTTGTTCAAGATGGAAGTTTTTCAAATAGGAAGTGTAAGTGGCATTCCTTGCTTTTACACTGAAAATCTGATGCTTAAGTTTTGAGGGCCTGAAGTGTAAATATCCATTATGATTATCTTCAGAACAACAGCAACTAAAATAAAACCACCTTTGATAATAAATAGGTAACCCACTATTGACTTGGAATATCCTGTCATGTAAAAATACCATCCATCCTTCCCTATAATTATCTTCCCACTTTATCCAAGTAGATAATATATATTATATAATATTTTACCATTAAAGCATTTTTTCCCTAGATGTAGCCTAGTCATCTACCAGTTCTGCTGCTTAACTACAGCCTACTATCATCCCAGGATCCCTAACCACTGTGTAGAAGGAATACTATCTTTTGGCTGAAATATTACTTATTGTGCGGTTGAGCTTTGTATTTAAAACTCTGATTTATTATCTTGTCCACTGACATAAAGATTCTTTTTATCAAAAATTATTTCCTATCATGAAAATGTTAGTGTACGAGCCACCTACTACCTGAAGTTTACCACTTTGGTTTGTTTAACCCTAAACATAAAAGTCACACTTTTGAAAATCCTGCATGTTTAGGTGTAGCAGTGTTGAAAATACATCTGAGCTGAAAAGATGCTATCAGAAGTTGATGGACTAGCTCTTGAGCAGGTGTTAATTGTCCTAGCTCTACTGGTTTCTTTCAATTTGCACCAGCTGAAAAACTGGCCCAGCATGTCAATGTAACGACAGATTTAGGAACTTCCTTTTCCAGTCATGATGCAAAATTGCTTGAGTAGCTGGTTATCAAAATCTGATTTATGAGACGTTCATTAGTAAATAGTGATGACTGTATATCTGTTTTAAGAATGGATCTAAGAATGACATATCTTCTGAGTGAACATGAGATATCAGAAAATGCTCTCTGGATGATATTCATCTGACCAAATATGGATATCTTTAAGGTAGGCATCTACTCCGAGCCTCTTTGTTGTCAATGAAGAGAAACGGGCACTTCTAGTCATTAGCAATTTTATTCACGAGAAGATATCTTAACCAGATCAGGTGGACTGTATCCTTAAAGTGTCTGCTTCTCTCACTGACTAAGGATGGGTACATTGAATGGCTTACTTGGATGTAGATGCCTGCCTTGATCATATCTAAAGTTCGGTGAGATGAATCTCACCCTCAGGGCCTCACATTGGCTCCATCTTATTAAGTTGCTCTTCTATTATTCAACAGCTACTAAAACAAAGCTAAGTGAAATGTGGTAACTCTGCACCATAATGTTACATTACACAGGACAGTAGATAACAGCCCTATCATATGTGTGTGACCACATAATCTGGGCTAACATATCTTAAAATTATATTGTGCATATAATTGCTTCTGTCGTTCCTTTCATGTAACAACTCTTTTTAAATTTTTACTTCTCCACAGTTTGCATAGTTAAACTGAGAGATTTTGATTGCTACTGATGGATCCACTAAGTAAAATGCTATTTTGATCTTTGCGTATAGTTATTGGTTATCTAGTGTTAATGGTGTGTATGGTGTTAAAAAAGTGACAATTTCCTGCTTGGTGTATACTCTTTCTCTTGTGGTGAATGGTGTTCATCAGTAAGAGAATAAATCCAGTAGTACTCACTCCTTTGCCTTCTACCGTATTTACAGGAAACACAGGAGTGAAAAAAGTTGGAAACCTAGGCAATTATGTCATATTAGTAATATGAGAGTAATAAACCCCATAAAACTGTAAATATGCAAGTGAAAGGAGAAACATAAGTATTTATGCCATAATATTTAGCAGTAGTACTAATTAGCATTTTGATTGCCTTTTACTTATCCGTTCTGTGAAAGAAATTCATGTGAATAGCAAATAAACAAAAATAGCCTTATGGACTATAGAGAAATTCACTTCACATGGGCCATAGTGTTATAGAATTGCTGTGTGATTAACAATATTTGACATGCAGTTTGTTTTCTGTCCGTGCGATTGCAACAACAGTTCCAATTGTAGCCACTTTTTTCTTTTCTTTTCCTTTTTTCTTTCTTTCTTTGTTTCTTTCTTTGTTTCTGTTTTTTATGCAGAAGACCATCAAATGAATTGTCACAATACTCGAATAATGCAAGACACAGAAAAAGACGATAACAATAATGATGAGTATGATAATTACGATGAACTGGTGGCCAAGTCATTGTTAAATCTTGGCAAAATTGCAGAGGATGCAGCATACAGAGCCAGGACAGAATCAGAAATGAACAGCAATACATCTAATAGTCTGGAAGATGATAGTGACAAAAATGAAAATATTGGTCGGAAAAGTGAGCTGAGTTTAGATTTAGACAGTGACGTTGTTAGGGAAACAGTGGACTCCCTTAAATTATTAGCACAAGGACATGGTGTAGTGCTTTCAGAAAACATTAATGACAGAAATTATGCAGACAATACTTCACAGCAAGATAATAGGAATATGAACTTTGTAATGCTAGGGAAGCCTGTGAACAATGGACTTACGGAAAAAATGGTGGAGGAGAGTGATGAAGAGGTGTGTCTCAGCAGTTTGGAGTGCTTAAGGAACCAGTGTTTTGATCTGGCTAGGAAACTCAGTGAGACAAACCCACAGGAAAGAAATCAGCAGCAAAACATGAACACTCGTCAGCATGTCAGGCAAGAAGATGACTTCCAAGGAAGAACACCAGACCGGAATTACTCTGATATGATGAACCTAATGAGGCTTGAAGAACAGTTGAGCCCCAGATCTAGGACTTTTTCTAGCTGTGCAAAGGAGGATGGTTGTCATGAAAGAGACGATGATACCACCTCCATTACTTCAGATAGGTCTGAAGAAGTATTTGATATGACAAAAGGTAACTTAACTCTGCTTGAGAAAGCAATTGCTTTGGAAACTGAGAGAGCAAAAGCCATGAGAGAAAAAATGGCAGTGGAAGCTGGAAGGAGGGATAATATGAGATCATTTGAGGAACAGTCTCCAAGACACCTTTCTGGAGATGACAGGAAGCCTAAACCCAGTGACGGCCATGTCAAAAAGCCATATTATGGTAAAGGTAATATTTCTATATACCGTATGTTATGTCATGAGAAAGTGTGAGCTAACGTGTTAAGTTTTGCATAGATGTTTGAAATGAGGTTATTAATTTCACAAAACGGGAACTCTATTTAAATTGTAGTAGTATGGCATGATTGTAAAATAGCATCATGCTGTGATTATAAAATAAAAGATCACATTCTGCAGTGTTAGAAATATGTACAGTATTGCAGTGAATATCATTTGGCTAAATTAAAAAAATAACTTTTCAGGGAAACAAAACAAATAAGAGATCATGTTGAAAGAGGCAAAGATTTTTCTCAAGTTTTTAATATATTTCATAGTAATAATTAAAAAACAATGAAGATAATTACATTGCAAACTATATTGGAGAGTGGGGTTTTATGTAGCAGGTAGTCAATCAGCTATGAAGTGCATATTTTACGGATTGGATTGGGTAGGTGGCATCGTGATATATAAAATTATCATCAAATGACAGTTATTGATGAAGCCTCTCCCATCTAAAATGTAGAATTGCCTGATAGAAATTGAACAGTATCAGAATGACCGATAACATAAGATAGGGGCAGTGACTGCACATTAATTATCTTAAGATAGTAAGGTAATGGAAACCATTTGCTATGCAAGGCATGGTGTGGCCTGGGCTGAGATCAATAGCAATTTCTTTCTTATGTGCATTCCACTTCACTGGTTTCATTCCATTGTGGAAACAGTTAAGGTGCTGCCTTGACCGTAATTCAATACAAAAAAAAAAGAAAAAAAAAAAAGAAAAAAAAAGAAAAAAAAAGAACAGACTAAAGGTTACCTTTAGAATGCCTTTTAATTTATGGGATTATCATGGTGATGGTGTGTTTATATTATCACACCCCTCTTGAACGTGTCTACATCTGTACATATAGGGCTGTGTCGTATAAAGTGTTCAATACCTCTGAAACTCATTGAACACCCCTGATTCCCATTGACTTTAGTGGAAGTTACGGACATGGTATTTCTTGGGAGATGCTAAGCAAGGACTGGGTTCAACTGAGATGATGGGCATTTGTCTCCTTTTTATAAATCCCTGTTTTGAAAGAGTATTACCCGAAGATCTGCCTGTGACAGTCAGGTAGGCAGACAACATCTTGGTCCAAGAAAGTTTTGATCTTTTTTTTTTACAAGCCTTAAAGAAAAGTAATGGCCAGTCTTTTAGAAAAGCATGGAAATTACTGGTGTCAAACACTCTTCTGTGATGTATTTTAGTGAAGCTTTGTTTGTTTTAAACACAAATACCTGTAGTCCAGTGAGTGCTGTAGTAACTTTGGATATTTGAGGAAGACAATATCTAGTTAGTGTATTACTGCATAGCCATGTGGATGTTGTGCTAAATGTTGTTCACGTATGACCTATTTTAAGTACATTTCCCTTTGAATATATGTCGCTAATAAAACCACAGAAAACCTGGCAAACCACTATTAATTTTTGAAGAGCTTTTTAACTCCAGTGTTGTCCAGCCCTTCCATTCTATGTATGCTTGGGAAAGTATTTATGCATATAGATCTGTTGTCTCCAAAAAGAATACATAATTTCTGACAGTAACAAAAGTATGGACTTCCTGTTTCAGTAAATTCTAGAGCTTCTTTGAACCATCCTGTTTCTTGGGAGCTGCAGGCTAAATTGATAATCAGTCCAAACTCCAGCCAGAGGCTGAATATTGTGGCAGTTTGGACCAAGAAACTTTGTGGAGTAGATCATTCCACGCCTTTTTTAATAAAGGAAGAGAGAAAAAGTTATTCCTTCCTCACTTTAAAAAACATAGGAGACATTCTGGTAGGTGTTGAGAGAGGACACTTTAAGTAGGACAATTGCTTATATGATTTGTTCTCAACTCACATATTATCTTCCAAATACTCCTAGAAGAGATACCCACAGAGATGCATGATATGGTTAAGTGGGACCTTTTTGAGTACACAAGTTTGTAGTGAGAACTACCTTCTGGCTTCAGGAGTTCTGCTTTCAGAGATCGCTGGACCAACTGTTAAGGGACCACTAACCATTTTTTGCTCTGCCATTTAAAGCCTTTTAAACAGGCTTTCTTCTGAAATTTATGACCTTTAAAACCTTTTGAGTCCTCTGACAACCTTCACTCAGGCAATACTCCCATCGTGGCAAGGAGCAAGGAAAGGTTACAGAATTAAATAAAACAATGCAACATTTCTCCCAATTAGCAGAAAATAATTTACAGAAGAGTATCCAGTGTTTTGTATAAAGTTGTGAGAAGTTTAGTCAAATGTCTTCCATTAAAAGCAATGGGAAATTGTGCAAGTACAATTTTATGCAAGTTTTAAAATCATTAAGAATAGTATACAGCATCTTTTCTGAGTCATTAGACCATAAAGGCTCTTAAGGATATGATACATGCTATAACTTTATAGCATAGACTTGAATACAGAGGAGGATTTGCTTGACACTGTAGGATGTAAGTGTGCAGATCCTCAGCTGCTCTAAATTGAGATACCTTCATTGACATTGGTGGAGTTTTGACAACATGGAGTAGCTAAAGTTCCTCTAGTTTAAAGTCTCTAAAAAGCCATTATGGTCTATTAATCATCTACATTTTTTGCAGTCCTTGAATATTGTTATATTTATATTATTTATATTTCATTTACATTACTTATTCACTTATCTAATACTTTTACACATCCCAAAGTACTTGACATGAAGAGTTGCTTAGAGTTGTGTATGTATGTAGCTGTGGGCTTGCTGTTCTAGTGGTCTCAGCACAGGCCTATCTGGCAGGAATCCAAATTCCTCCTCTGACATTTGCTCCTTCTGTGGCCTTGGGTTTAACTTCTTGATCTCTTTGCTTCAATTCCGTGATGTATAAGATTATGGTATTTCCAGGAGTGTTGTGATAACTGTATAGCACTTTGGAGATAGATTTGTATGTGCGTTTATTGTTAAAGAGCATGAAACAAAGAGTGGTGTTCTACAGTCAACGTGCAGGTTTAGTAAAATAAAACTTTCATAATTAGGGATTCCATTTGCAAAAGACAGGATTTAAATATCATATTAAAATTTAAGAATGGGTTTAAGATCTGGAAAGTCATTACAATGAGCTAAGGAATTTCTCTAAAATGAAGGTGTTTTGGAAGAATTTGAATGTAAAAGTGTGTGTGTATGTGTATATATATATATATATATATTTCAAAAAGCTACCAGAGAGAAATCAAGGAAAAATAAGTCCACAACTGAATGTGAACTCTGGATTGTATTGATTCATGCTGAAAAAAATAGATTTTATGTGAAGTTCTGCAAGTACTGAAATTTCCACTGCTTGTACTGAGGACTGCATTTATTGAAGCTGGGATGGAATTTAATGTAAGAAAGACTGAATGGAAAACAAGTAGCAAAATCTTATTTTTCAGAGATGGAAGCATAAATGCTGAAGCAGACTAATAACAAGAGCAATGTAAAATACTTACATGAGGATAGCTCAGATTAGGTGTTGAAAGGAGGTTGGACTAAAAAAAAATGGAAGAGGGATGTTGGTTGATCTTGAGACAAAATGGTAGCAATTAGAGCATCCTGAATATTATTCCTTTAATACTATTACGAAAATCAGCAGTAGTCTCCAAAATCTGGCAACTGTAGTCAAGATGATAAGATGTAATTTGTATCATGTGCTGGGCTGGAAGGATAGGGATGTTGTTTTACAGATGTTCTGTTAAAGCAAACAAGCTAATGAAGTACATGAGAAATTTCTAGTTCAGGATTAATCTCACCAGCAGTTCCACTACATTATTGGCAGAAAACTTTATTTTGTTGAAAAAATGTCTATTTGGACTTTTCATCGATCTGTAGGTAGAAGAACCAAAAACATTCTAAAAGATCATTAACCTTTTAAGCATATGAATATTCAAGCATTATAGAGATATGTTTGTAATGCCCCAAATTTACACAGCAAGTGATACTTTCTGTAATTCTGCTTACAATGTTTACCCACCATAATTTATTGAAGAGAAAGAAATATTTACGTAATTTCTATCACTTCATAAGGAATTTAAAGAAAACAAGAGTCGTCTCCTCAGTGAGCTTTGGAAAAGGGATTTATTTGTGCTGAATTGTCGAATCATTATGCTAAAGAGCTGGGTTTGCTACTCTCAGGACATTGAACTTCTATAACAGTACATTTGCAGACCTTAGTACATCAGGCAAATACGAACGTAAAGAAGGGAAACTCCAACTAAACAGTTTCCAAATGACCTTACACCCTTGAGCGGATGCTTGCCAGCAGAACCTTGATTGACAGTGGTATGGCTTTGCTATAAAAAGGTCGCTTTCCAATCACTGTGAATGGATATTGCTGTGGTCATAGGAGCCTGCAGTCTGAAAAGAAGGCAACGGGATAAAAGTGACAGAACTGTGTTAAGAAGTAGAAGGGTTTTTTTGTTTTTTTTTTTCTTCTAGTTTTCATAAGAACATTTACCAAAGAGTAAATGACATGATTAAATGAACCTTCTTACAGAAATGTGAAAAGCATCATTCACTTGACACATTTGTTGTAAATTATAGATCCCTCAAGAACAGAAAAGAAAGAGAGCAAATGTCCTACCCCTGGGTGTGATGGAACTGGCCATGTAACGGGGCTTTACCCCCATCACCGCAGTTTGTCAGGATGCCCACACAAAGATAGGGTCCCTCCAGAAAGTAAGTTCACATTGTTTCATGGAAACTGGGGATAAAACTACAAAGATTTTTCTAGCATGCTTTTTAAACCTTTTATTTGAAAAATTAATTTCATTTTTCAGTATGGTTTGTCTCAACTTAGTCAACTGTTCTGTGTTATACTTTTTTCTTTATTCCATCATTTCCATTTTCTACTAACTTTACACTAAAAGAACAACTTTTAAAGCTGTATTCTTTGATTTTAAGAATGCTAGGTTACTTTTAAGTAGATATGTTCAGTCAACAGAGAAGAAGGTTTCCAGATGTGCACTGCTTTTACTTCTACGTGCTGATGTCACATCAACTGTCCCTGTTGTCTTGTACAGGAATAATTGTACTTGAAAAACTTGAAAACCCTTTCCTTTGTTGTTGTTGTGTCTTAAACATAGCTTATGTTTAACTTACACTATTAAAAAATCAAGATTTGGCTGTTTACGTAGTTATACACCTCAGGATTTTGAATAATATTCCCCTGTCAGTCACATGGGTGGAATTTCCTGTCAGTGGATTCTCTGCCAAGGAGGTTTGCCCATATCAGCTCACGGATGTTCACCTGAAGGCAGAGGGTTCCATTTCTGGAAGTCACCTCCTTGGCTGGTGGAATTGGCATAGTTCTGTTGAAGCTAATTGCTCTATGCTAATTTACACCAGGAAAGTGTCTAGCTAAGATCCGGTTCTCTTTCACACCAATTTTAAAATGGAGTTATTCTACTGAAGCCTATGGACCTAAAATCCCCACTCTCCGTCAGCATTTAGAGACTTAACCTATATGGATTTACAGTAGCCTAAAGGAAATGTTATAAAGACAGTCAGGGCTAAAACAGTCCCCCGTTTCCAAAGGAAAGTAGATTCTGAAGGATAGGAAAACAGAAGCAGATTAGGACACCGAGAGTGGCAGACATAGAAAGTCTCCATGCATGGTGTAGTGGCTTCTTCCAGAAGTTAAGCAATGAGGAAACGCTTTAGGAAACTTTGCCGTAGCTTGGTTGGTCTCTGAATACAATACAACAAATAGAGTAATTTCTCTGCTTTGCAAGACCCTGTAATTTCCTGAAACACACATATTTATTCAGTTGCTCAAAGTTCTCTCATTTTTACAAATGGTTAATAAAAGGCACTTTAGAAGACATTGTAAATCAAAGAAGAATATAGCTTTAAACTGTTTGCATGCTCTTGTACCTACTAAAATGAAAAAGGTGAGCTCATCTTTTTATTTTTTTCCTGTGATGTTGGCCTTGTGAAGCATGTTTCAAGAACAGCTTTGAATAGTAGGAATTTCAGAGTAAAGCTTTTGCATCTATACACGTTTTAATACACTGATGACGGGGTGATGATGATGGTTATCTTTTAATCAGTATATGTGGTTAAATTCTCGAGTCTCTGACAGCTTTTATTCAGTTCTTAACTCAGTCAAGGAATTCACTGATTTTATTAGATCTTTTTTTGAGTGAGAACTAAATACAGGCCTCCAGACTAGTTCTTGTATGAGAAAACCAGAACTTTGCAAGGGCTGGATGTTCTGCCATCCAGCTCTGAGACATGGATTCAGATATGTCTCGTATCATACAAACCTCTTTAGTGTTACTAAAAAGTTCTTGGTAATTTGGCACTTCATAGCATGAGCTTTATGATTTAGAGGAGTACTGCTCTGAGCAGCCTTGGGAGTAAGTTTTCCATCCAGCTTGCAATGGATGCAGATGTAAATCAGTTTACTTGCTTAAGCTTGTACCACTTATTTCTTTTTTACAATTTTCTTTTTTTTTTCCTCCATCCTTCAAGTTTTTAAATGCTTATTTTTAGTTTTTAGTCTTCTGAAAAAAAAATTCTGTCCATCGCAATTTTCACATCTGTAGAGAATACAAGTAAAAATTAAATTCTGCTTGTCCTATAGATATGAGTTATATATCTATGTGGAAGTTGGCAGAACTGGCCCCTAGCTCAATTGGACTGTCATAGTTAGGGTTAAATTCTGTTTAGGGTTGTACTGAGGTGTGTTTCAAATAATTCAGTGTTCTACCAGTATAGCTTGAGAGCAGATTTTCAGCTCTCGAGTTTGATACTGTGTGTATAAAGCTATGCATTAGGAATGCATACATTTTCTGAAAGAATTTTTCCAGTCTGTAATTTTGTATTGTACCTTTGCTAGCTCACACTTTACTGTCGAGCTGATCTTTGCTCAGTGTTTTTGTATGAAGATGATGTTGGAAGTCTTCTGCTTCACTGTTGCATCAGAGATGCATTTGTTTATAGGTTCTGTAGCCCTCATAATTTCACAGTTGCCCTGTGTTAATGAGCATAGGGTCACAATACTTACTTCCCTCATCAGGCTTTATTGGCTATGTGTGTCACGTGTATTTTGAGGAATGCTGGTTGTTAATGAATCCTGCTTTGTTTTAAAATGGTTTCATATATACTGGGATTTGATTTTTTTTTTCTTGTTTTCATACTCTGCTGTTTTCTCTTACTCTCCTTGTCAAGTTCTTGCCATGCATGAAAATGTTCTTAAGTGTCCTACACCAGGCTGCACAGGCCGGGGCCACGTAAATAGCAACAGGAATTCCCACCGAAGGTAAGGATGCCGTCGCTGGACGCCAATCTAGAGGGAACAGTGCCTCCGAACTGCGGCCCTTCTAGCAGTCCATTGGCGGGGGGGTGTGAGCGCGTGTGTCGTTGTTTTGTTCTGAAGATTGACAGATGGTGCTTCGTGTGCTTTATCCATTTTAAACAGTAACATTTATTCATGTGTTTTCTGAGGAGGGCGAGCGTGCGTTTGCTTCAGTATGAATGAATTGATCCACAGAAGACATCTTAAGCATCCTTTAGCTTTTTGGGTGGATTTTTTTTTCTTTTTGTTTCAATATTAGCTGAACAGCAGTGGTACAAAACGAATGGTATGACTCCTTATGGGTATGGCACAGGGAGAAGGAAGAGCCTGCCAACATCAGCAGGACTAGGGCAGAGTTCTTGTTCGCACGCTTCACTCTCTACAGGGATTATTTTACAGTGCATGAAAAAATCCACTCTACTCTTAAAATGATTGTTTTAATACATGAGAAATGGCATTTTAAGTACACAGACAGTGTAAGAATTAGCTTTCCTACTGACCACAGTCTCAACCCTAAAGTCTTTATTCAGCTAAAACTGAATGAGAATTTTGCCTGTTTAAGAAACACTATGAAAATGTCTCATTAAATTTAAAAATTGAGAAGCCAGAAGTGTTAGATGTTAATGTTCTAGCCAAACAAAAGGTCAAGGGAAAAAGCCACTTTTCTGTAGTGTCCTAAGACTAGTAATAGATTCTTATAGAAGAGATGCCATTGCCTACTAAAATCTGTCAAACAAACAACAAAATTATCAAAATGTTACTGTAGTTTTTAGTACACGTCACTATTTTCCCACAGAACAGCAAGATCTTGTTTATTTCTTTACAATTTTAAAAAATCCAGGAAACGTGGATAAGAGGGTAAAAGGAACTATTCAAGGTTCCTGTTATTGAATTCCTTTTTTACTGTTAATTGTAGCATGAAGGCTTAAGGGACTACACAGGTACTGGTCGTTCAATCTTACGAAACTCTGGGTTACTAGAGCCCCTCATATTAACTGCATGTCTCCTGGAAGACTCTTGTGGGTACCAACCCATCTGCAGTAAGCTCTGGTACCCCTTTCTTCTCTGCAGTGATGCTGCTAGTAGGTGCAGCAAAAACCTCTGAGAAGGCTTTATGGGAATTACTGCTGCTCGAAGCAGCATTCACTTCTGGTTGAATATCTGCTAGAATATTTGAGGTGTCTGAAGAAGAGCATGTCAGTGGAGTGCAGCTGCCCTCTGGCATGACTGCAAAACTGCAGAGAGCCCCCTCACCCTCTGCAGAACTAGGGCAGCGAGGGAGGGCTGGAGGGAGCAGTCTGCAGTCTGTGCTCACCTCTTTCTGCAGCTTTTGGGGCATTTTGCTCTGCTTCATTTTTTTTTAATTCTTTTTTTTCCCCACTTATTTCCTGTAGAGAAGGGAACATCTGGGAATGCACTGATTTGCCTTTCATTTTAATTTCTCTTCCTGTGGAGAACACAGGGAGCTGCGGTCACATAAGCACGCAATAGAGTATGACAAGGGAAGGACCCCCTCCATTGTCAGGTCACGGGTTTTTACAGCTTCACTAAGAGCACCATCTGCTGGCATCAATATATTTTTTTTCCCCTGTTCTAAATCTTTTCCAGAAGAATCAGGCTTATTATTGTCACTTCAATAATAGCTCAGCATTTGAAAATTTAATTGAATTTCAATTCAAGTGCAGAAGTTCTTTCCATGTTACATCATCTACTATTAGAAAACATACTTTAACAGCTGAAATTCATGAACAAACTCTAAGTATAACACAGTTGAGATTCAGACTAAGAGACCCAAGGCCAAATTTCGCACTCATTTATATGCCTTGCAAAAAGATTGGAGTTAATGGAGCTGAATGAGGTGTGAAGCAATGCAAGATTTGGCCTATATGGTGTTGTCATTTAATCGTCTTCAGGAGCCATTTTATTGGCAACGTTTCTAGATGCATAAAGGTCACAAGTCTGCTAGCAGAGCTGCACAGTAGATTCCAGTTTATATTCTCCGCTCCTACTGGTATGTTCACTGGCTGACATCCATGAATAATCTACCCATGTACGGTCGGAGAAGAAGAGCAGATGTAAGATCTACCATGCAACTTTGAAAGCAGAAGAAAGGAAGTCTATTCTAGAAAAAATACATATGACCAAAAAGCTCTTTTCCTTCAGATTCTTCTTGATGCTGGCTAAGGAGGAGAAGGAGTAGTTGGATCAGTGCTATAATGTGAAACTACGCAGGACAAGACAATTAAATTTCCTTTCTGTAATTGCAGCCTCTCTGGATGTCCTATTGCTGCAGCAGAGAAACTGGCTAAAGCTCAAGAGAAGCATCAGAACTGTGATGTGTCAAAATCAAACCAGGCATCAGATCGGGTTTTAAGGTATTAGAAATCACTATAATACTTATTATTATGCAGAATTCATCACACATTCACCTAATCTGAGAATTTATATTTATATATGTTGTATATACATATATATCTCCTTTAAAGAAGAGGTAGAATTAGGGCTTCTGGATCCAATTCTCACAGTGTATGTTTCCCACTCAATTTACATGGGGGAGGGTTGGTAATTATTTTGGCAAATACATGTAAAGCTGAAAAGCTCATTTTTGTCTTAGGCATTGTTTGGTGTAAAGATGACTGCTGGAGTGCAAAGTCTAAGAACAATGTGAAAAAAGTTGGTATCTTTTGGGAATAAACTAATATTTACCGGTAAGTCTTGGTTTTTTCAGCAGGCTTTTACTAGTAATATCAGTTTAAATTAAACCAGAAGCCCTATTTACATTACCAAACTGGTAGTACACCTTTTGGCAGGACACTTGGAAAAATGCCAGGTATAGCTTAGATTCCAAAATAAGGTCAGACTTAGTTCTTTGTCTCTGTTCCCCCACTCAGTGCCAGGAAGTATGGAAAGAGAGGAAAATTGACCTAAGTTTTCATACAGGAAGGACCTTGAACCAATTTGACATAATTATGCCCCTAATCTTCATCCATGTAGGATTCTGCATTTATCCAAAGCTTGTGCTATTTCCTCCTCTTTTGAGATATATGAGTGGAAAAAATATTATTTCTAAGGATCTGAAGTGTGAAGGATGCATGTAAAGGAACTAGACTTCTGCATGATTCTACCAGCCTTATGCTGATGATGCCCCAAGAGCTGCAGAATTTCTCCATGGATACTGCGATATCTGTGGGCTGGGATAGGTACATCCTTCTCAGCTGCCTTGAAGAGTGTGGAAGAAGTGCCATTGCTTTAGTTCCCAGAATTTCCTACTTATCCCATAGGTTTCTTAGTATTTAGCTGTCTTCTAGATTTGAAATCTGATAGGGCTGCTTAAAATGAAAGTTTTCTACTGTATTATCAACATCATTCTTTGAATATTCTCTTAAAACTTCATCTAATCTTGATGGTCTTTTCAAAAACCAGTCTTTCCATAGAACTAAGAAGACAGAATTATGTTTCACATCTACAGAAAACTTTTTCTTGTATCTGTTGACTTTTTTTTCCTTCCTCAGATTGTTTTCCATGGGCTTTATCTTAATTATCCCTAATTCAGATTGTACAATTTTTCATACAGCATCCCAGACATTTTTCTTAGAGAAGGGTTCTTCAAAACCTGTTAATAGAAAACACCCTTTGAGGGAATAACACAGTTTCTCACTTGATGGAAAAAGGCAGATCAAAAATGCAGTGGCTTCTACCACTGCTCGTTAGAGGGAAGCCACTGAAGTCAGATGCCGTGCAAAGAAGTTGACGGCTCAAACACAGCATCTGGTTTGCTGGCGAACTCCCTAGGAAGTTGCGCTGCAATCTTAACTTTGCTTGTGAGCCTGCCCTGTGTTTCAGATTTTATAGACAACTGAAATAATGTTTTCATCTTGTCTCCTGCTTCCCTTTTACCTTTAAGTCATTGAAGTATTTAAGATGAAGAACTTGGGAGCTATTTATAATATTTGCATGCCAGCAACTGATGGGCAGACAGAGTAAATCTTGAATATTTGTCTTCATCCCAGTTTCCATCCCACCTGCATTTAAAATTTCTTACTTAAAAAGAAATCAAATTCATAGGATTTCTGTTTCACATAAATTTTGGATTTGCATTGGATGTACAGGATCTGAATTACATTTTTTTAGCTAAATATAGATTATCTTGAGACAGGATCAAAATATTATTCATATCAGCTCATTGTATAAATGAGCCTACTGTATTTTGTGAGAAAAAAGTGTCTAAAGTAACGAGCACACATAAGTCAAAGGGAATAGTATGACTAATATGATTTCTGGGATGATCTTTACATAAATATCGTGCCTAAATTCTATGAAAATGAATTCATTCAGAAAAACATAATATTCAAAACCTATTTCTTACTATTTATCACATTCCATTTTGTCAGTCAGCATGATGATACTTCTGGTCTTGACTGAATTTATGTTCCTATGAATGTTCCTTCCCTTTCCTCGGTTATAAATACAGTAAAGAAAGAAAAAGAAAGAAAAAGAAAGAAAGAAAAAGAAAAAAGACTTGATTATATGATTCTTGATTCCAGCAGCAGCACCTCAGGTGTGCTGTTCATCATCTTTACCTCCTGCTAAATGCGGTAGGTAGACATGCAGCACTGTGTAGCATTTACTTCCGAGAACCCAGATGTATGATGCTTTCTTATATAGGTAAGGTTTGCAGGATCTGACCCTCATTTACCTGCTTTGAGAGCTGATGACTTCTGTGTCCACATGCAGAAGACAGCGTGACAGTGGAGGACTTCACTACAGCATTCTTTCACTGAGATTTCAGAAGTTTCTCCAATGGCCAAATGAGATCAGTCAGGGCTTCTTCTGACTGTCCTCCCTGATCCTAAACAAAAGAGAAGTTTAGCTGATACAGTTTTATTCTATATTCATTCGCAGGAGCTTCCTTGAGGTGTGTATCTGTGTATCAGGAATCGCAGCTCCTGCCAGAACCTTGCATTTAAGGGTAAGCAGGATCTGCGAGGCAGCAGCTCAAAGTCAACAGAGGTTGTGAGACTCTCTGGTGTATTGCTCAAGATCATGGGATTTGTATATTGAGGGATGAAACAGGACTAGCTCCTTTGGAAAGCAGAGAGGAAAACAGCATACAACTCTCTTGAAAGAAATTCAGAGGAAACTCCATTACTTTTAAGTGGAGCTTCCAGTGCTATTTTTTCTTTTTGACATTTAAACTCCAAACTTCTTCTGTCAGTCTGCTTGCCCCTCTTTAATTCACCTCCCAAAAGAGAAAGTGTTTGCTATGTGATGCAATTACATGGGGAAAGGGAAACCCTGAAGTATTTTAAAACAGAATTTTAAAATACTTTTAGCTACAGGGTGCATTTAGTGGTATTAGAAGTAATTTTGTCTAGGCTTTGTTCAAGAAAATATATATTGTTTGTCTGCTGAAAATAACCAAACTAAGCAAATGCAATAATATATTCCTGTCTCTTGAGTACAAGAAATAACTAAGATTTTCTAATCTGAACTATAAATTATGCACAGACACAGTAAACTGAACTGCATCTAACAAACTTTACATATCTTTAATTTCTAGGCCCATGTGCTTTGTTAAGCAATTGGAGATCCCTCAGTATGGCTACAGAAACAATGTCCCCACCACCACACCCCGCTCCAACTTGGCCAAGGAACTAGAGAAATACTCTAAGACTACGTTTGAATATAACAGTTATGACAACCATGCCTATGGCAAGAGAGCCATAGCTCCCAAGGTGCAATCCAGGGATATATCCCCCAAAGGATATGATGGTAGGAGGTGCACACTCTTATACATGAGAGACAAGTTTGCAGTTAATCATGTTGTTGTATATGTAAACATCATACAAATAAGACATGTTTTCATGTTCATATAGTATTATGAGGAATGCTGTCATGTGTAAGTTATTTTAAAGGCCTTTTTAAAAAGCGTTGTTTTATTCGGTGCTTGCTTCAGGATTGTTGCCCTGGCGAAAGAACATCTTCAGCTATTAAGCTCCTGGGATGTGTTGAGATGGCAATAAAAGCTAAGAAGTAGAGCTAGTCCTTATGGTGCTATCTGGGAGACCTGGCCTCAAGGGTCACATTAGGATTCTTGCTTCCATATGGTAGTTCAGGTAACCCATAAAAGATAACATACTTGCTCTGTGGGAATATGGAAGTAGAAAACCTGGATCTCATTGCACTTCAGAAATCACTGCTACTTACTTAATGAGGCATTTCTGCTCATTTTGTCCTTATGAATACACCTGTTGAATTCTCTGGAAAACATACCATAAGTAACATGTCAAGAGTAGGCTGAGAGTGGCTTCCGTTCAGGAGAAGGCAATGGATGGGGTCTGTCAGGCAAGAGGATTTTTATTAGGGGAGAAGAATGAACTGCAGGATAGAGAATGAGGATTTGAATTGTAGCTTTTGAGAACATCAGGAATTTTTCAGAGCGATACAATTATATGTGTGTATATATATTACATGTGTGTATATATATATATATATAAAAACCCAAACTGTGCCTTTATGCTTTCTTTTTTTTTTCTCTTTTTGAATGTTAACAGTTTCTTTTTTGTTAAAATATTTGATAGTACTCACTGACTATCATAGGAAATTTCAGGCAGGTGTCATATTTTTATGTTTAGGAAAACACAAATAAATATTCTAGATAGAACAGTTTATGCTGTTGCCTGAACACAGACTGACATTCAAAAGTAGGTAAGTGGAGAAAGGGAAAATTGCTACAGCTTTTGTCTTCATATTTCCGATATTTTGAATATTTTGCTATCTCATAGAATCAACAGGCATGTTCTTGCACTATAGCAGAAAGGAGAAGGGCTGTGAAAGGCAACATATTTTTGAGTAAAGATGCCTTTTTTTCTTCTCTCATACACTTGTCTCATCTGCCTGTATCGGAATAAGTGCTTGAACATTATTAAAGGTAAAGCACTAACTTTAACTGTGGTTAGTAAGCTAATGAGTGTTCATTAATTAATGTAAGGTAATGTTGTGTATATGCTCTGTCTACTGTTGCAGAAAGGAAAGAATCAGAGTGTTGCTGAGGATCCTGTGGGCATACGTATTTTCAGATAAAATTACTGATGCTTAAGCAACTGATAATATATTTTTCTCATTTAAGACCCCTTTTCGGCAAGTAATTACAAACTCTCTTTTTTTTTTTTTCCCCAAATCACCAGAACTTGAAAATACGTGTAACGACAAACACAAGTTTAACAGTGGCCTTAAGCAATGGAAGTCTAGGGTGATATAGGTCACTGTCTTTATGCACACTCATCTTCCTTTGCTATATATAGGAGTTTTACTTGGAGATACGACTGGGACAAGGTCTCTCCACTGCTCAGTAATGTGAGCAAGAGGGGACTGAGGAACGCTGTTAATTGTGATTCATGCTGGTACAGCAAGTATACGTGGTTCTTGTGTACTCAGAACAGCCAAAGCCCTTTGTAGCTGGAGCAGGTTGTTTGCCAAAAAAAGCCGAATTCCCTATGGTTTTGTTCCATACCCCTGGCTCTGAAGGAGATGGCACATGCTGTGCCTGGTTCCAAGTGATGTGTGCGCTGCTTGACCAGACAGACATGCCAACATGGTGCCAGAGGTGGGACCTAATTTGAGTTTTTCTTCGTACCCTATGACTGATTTTCATGAAACCTTTGGGATGCATACCTCTCTGATATTCCATAAGCACTCCATCATATTTGGTTTAAATTGGCAAAAGGTTTCAAAGTTCCTCAGGAAAATCAGATAAATTCATAGAACAATGAAAAGAAATCCTGGGCATACTGAAATCGGTTCAAGTTTTGGCACTGACTTTCAATGAGGCAAGGATTTTGCTGACAGTTATTGTAAATAACTGAATATGAAAGAGATTTCAGGAAGAGGCTCTCCACTTAAAAGAGCCACTTTTCCTCAAGAAACTTTGCAGTATTTCTAGGTGATTTCATATTTATGTGTAAAAAAAAAAAAATTAAATATTATTGCCACTAAAGCCATTCTGGAGGTGCAGAGTGCATACTTATTATGATGTATGTCAGCAAATGCATTTATATGAAAGCAGATTTAGTTCTAAAAAGTCATCCTGAAAAACCTGAAAGTAAGCCTAAGGCTTTGGGGGAACTTGCAAGTAAATGGCACTTTAGTTTTTCTGACTATATAAGATGAGATAAGTAGTCTAAGGATCGGAAAAATCAATAACTTCATGTCTCAATCCTTTTTTAATTGTAAGCTAGCACCGTATTTTCACAATCAGAGAAAGGGATTATATGTTCAATAAGTATATGGTTGTGAGTGACATGAACATAAATAGGTCTTTGGATTGTTTTCTTGATTTTTTTTCTGGTAAGCTTTAGTAAAAAACAAACAGAAAATGGGTACTTTGTATTGTGGAGTAGGATGCTCTGATAATTCTTGACAAATCTTGTGTTTGTGGGCTTGTTTTTCCTTTGAAATCAGTTTCATAGTGTATTGGATGTTGGGCTTATGGTATACAGCAGCAGAGATAAGAACAGCTGGACACAGCAGGCAAAGGAGACAGCAACCTTTTCAGTTGCTAGGTGATGGCAGGAGCTCCTCTCTTCCCACCAGTAGGGCTGAGTCCTTCCGTCAAAACACTGAGAAAAGGTTAGGACTGGGATTCATCTGACCATATCTTGAGTTTTATAATGACAGCACCTACATCTGAACTCATTGCCCCTTTCAGATCCAAGAAGAAAGATAGACATTTCTCTGATGTGTCTCTGATTCTCCTCCTGAAGTATATATTTAAAACTGGTCAGGTGAATCATTGCCTGAAAGTTCCTGTATTTCCCACTGCCTGTAGAGGAAGCCTGTTATGACTAGGTCAGATAGCTGAAGTTAGGTGACTTCATGATGAATCTCTTATTGTGCAAGTCAGAAAAAGTGTTGAAACTGTAATAAATTTGCTTAACATATTCAGTGTTGAGGCAATACTGGGGATGAAGGTGCTTGGGCAGAATTTAATTCCGCTCCACATATCTTAGTTTGGTACTTTATGTTGTTGGCATCTCTCCCACTCCTCCATTATTAATTAGCAAGAGGAGCCTGTGAGACTTTGAGGGGTTCTTTGTAATCAGCCCCCGGGCATGTCTGACGGGAGGCCAGTATGGGTATGCAGCTGGTTAGACCTGTGTCTGTTATTTAATGAGAAAGGTGTTCTCCACATTTGGTTTCAACACAGATCATGAAGCGTAGGGGGAACTGCAGAGTTTCCAAAACCTGGTGCCACAGAGTTGGGCAACATAGCAAGCAGAATTATCTGGTACCGAAACAATGCATCTTTCACTTCATTAGGGATCTGCCTGATTTAGTTCATTATAAATTGGTCATCTTTGCTTCTCCTGAAAAGCTAATGTGAAATGAACGGTCTGGGTTATGTGACTCAAAATGTACAGCTGCAGTAAAGTTAAAATAACCATGGCCATTTCTCTCTAAGTGAGTTTTGCTTAAATTATTGGTAATCTAAAAGCTAATAATTGCATAGCATGCTCATAGCACTTTACATCTTCAAAGTGTTTTGCAAGTGAATCACAACACAACTAAATTTTAGAAGCAACTTTCTATTTATAGGGAAAATGAATTCGAGGGATAATATAGTTTGACCAAGGCCACAGAGGAGTCCATATGAGAGACTGCATGAGTTTCTGATGGTTAGTCCTATGTATAAAGCTGCCTCTTTCCCTCCCTTTCTTCAGCACACATTCTCATATATATAATTTCCCATGTAGTATGTCGCTTACGTCTGTCTAAATGTGACCTGCCATGACAAGACTAACATTTTTTGCAAGTGACAGAAGTCTTATTTGTTCATAAGAATTTTAAAAGATATTTCTAATTTGACAAGTTCAGTGGTACAGGGTGCTTGCTGTGTTAACACAGTAGAAACTGAATTATTCAATTATTTCCTTCCTTAAGTATAGGAAAATTCCTATGTGTCTTGAATACCATTACAAAGTAGCAATGGATAAATGCTGAATTTTTAATGACCACTACTGACTACTATATTAATAATGAAACTCTTGAGAAATAGTTCACAGGTTTATTATTAGTGGATACCCTGCTAGAATAGTGCTACTATGTGTTCAAAACAAAGAAATGTGATAAATGTTTAGCATTCACTTCACTTAAAAAAAAAATCACACCCTGTGCATTATGTGGCTTTCCTGAGAAAGCTCCATCTGTTATGAATTAAGTGAAACACTATTTCCTTTACAGTAAAAATAATGGCATGATTTTTTTCAGTTTTTTAGAGAAAGGAGGATGACATAAGCTCTAGAAGAGATATTTTGCTTTCAGATTCTTCTTTTGAACCCTGCTTCCCTACCACAGCAGCCTGTGGTTCACAAATGGGCTGTGCTCATGGGAGCAGATTATTATATGTATGCCTGCTCAGACAAATACACCTGAGGAGTCTGGCATTTAAATGGAGCCCATCACAGAAGAGCTCTAGCTAGGGCCTGACCTTTTTTTTATAGCTCTCTAATCAGCGTGCTAGTTGGTTATTGTTATACTGCACTATATGGTATGATCTCTGCAGTATACATTTCCATCTTAAGGAGAAGTAGTAGCTGTAATATGCATGTATGTATCCTCTGACCTCGACTTTCATTTTTTCATGAAAATACATAAACTTTGAGGTTTAGGTGATGAGCTGACACTTTCTTGCATTTTATATATAAACACTTTCAAAACAGTTTATTTGGGAAGAGGGTTGGAGAAATAAGTGGGCTAATAGGGTTGTTTGGCATTATTACTATAATACTTTCAGCTGCAAGGAGGGTTTCTTAAAAGCAGCAACCCAGCTGCACTGTGTTTAGACAGGCTGGACACAGGGTCTGTCCATGCTTTAGCTCTTCTGGGACCCGTGGTGGCTTCTGTCAGTCAGAGCACGGCTGAGTGCCACTGTCCTCGGCGTGAGCGGGAAGGAGTGTCTTTGGTCCCTGTTGTTTTTAGGAAGAGTTGTAGGTGCTCGGGCTGTTTGAAGGTGGGGACGTTTCGCTTATGTCTGTTCAATTTATACTTCTGCTGTTGTGCAAGCCATGGTAAAACTCATATGTGACCACCACTTTTCTTCTTCCACCATGTTCCTCTCCTTTCTGATGGCCAGTGTTGTAATATTTGCCTGTGGTGTAGGAAGAAAAAAACCTTTTAGGAAGCATGGGGTGTTTGAGGGATTGTATGAGTAGCACTGTGGCACAGAGATCAAGCCTGTCAGCTTTCCAGTGGGCTTGATCTCCAGCAGCTCTGGGGAGTCTAGGGTTTAAATTAATAGTTTGCTTGTGTAAATATAAAAAGGTCTCGTAGTGTTATGTTGCCCCTCATTAATAAAAATGAATGAGCTGAGCAGATCCTACCTTCTGCCTGACTATATATGTGGGGTAAAAGCAGTGTTTCTGTGTTTTTATTGTTTTCTAAATCCAGCCTGTTTGTCAGAACGATTCATGATCACATCATGCAGATTTTTACAGGAGGTTATTTCATACAAACTCACTTATGTAGCATAAAAAAGTCACAGACAGAAATCAAGAAATACAGCCATCATTCTTATCGCTGCCTTTTTTTTTGCATTGGTTACTGTTGCTCATTATAAATTTCACCTCCAGCAGTTTGTTTTTCTCTTCACTTATGCAGAATGCTCGTTCTTTTGAGTCATCCTTGTCATATTTCTTCCCACAGCTAAACGCTACTGTAAGAATTCAAGTCCAACCAGCAGCACAACAAGCAGTTATGCCCCTAGCAGCAGCAGCAATATGAGTTGTGGTGGAGGCAGCAGTGCCAGCAGTACCTGCAGCAAGAGCAGCTTTGACTATACTCATGACATGGAGGCAGCGCACATGGCTGCTACTGCTATTCTGAATCTCTCCACTCGCTGCAGGGAGATGCCTCAGAACCTCTCTACTAAGCCTCAGGATCTCTGTGCGAGGGTAAAAATTAGTAATTCTGTTTGTTGATGAAGATTTCTCTTTACTGCACTTGCTTTCTTGCTCTGTGGCCCTGAATATTGAAGAATAGCTTTAGTACATCTTGCTTTTCTTTTTTTTTTTTTTTAAATTAACATAATCTGGTGATCTGCTAAAGCAGGGAGTGAAAAAAAAACGAAAGATGCAAATTGCTCACTAGTATCTCAGGAAATCCTGATTGGTATATAAACTGGTGATACTGATAGCATGTACTCCTTTTTTAAATTTGTCTCTTACTAGTGAGATCTATAATCATAAAAGATGTTTGGATTGCTCTAGTGGTATTAATTGCGCTACTGATCTTTTTTTGCTAAACACGGTCCGATTCATACATTTCGTGAAAGGATTAGGATTTAACAATGTATTTTCATTTAAAAGTCACAAATGAGACCTAAGGTTGTAAGATCTAGTACAAAGAAATCTGTGCTACTTGTATGTTATAATTTCTTGCCTGTCTGTGATATCACAGTTTTTAAGTCACTGCAAAATGCATTTGAAATGAAGAAATCCTCTGGTACAGGTGACTTTAAATTTACTGAACAGTAGTGCAGGGTCACTGACGTTCTGTATGTTCACAGAGCCTCAGCGTATTATGAAATGGCTATACAGACACAAATGAAAGCTTTTGTTGTTAAACTTCGTATATTAAGAAAAAGAGTGCACTATTAACATTCATTAAAGATTTACCCAAAGATATTTTTGTTTCATTATGAACATTGTTTCGACTCTAATAGCTATTAAGAAGTGAGTATTTAACATCCACCAGCAACCCGTGCAGCGTTAGCTGTAGGAGACCACTAGATGGCTGAGCAGACAGATGCAGTGCAGAGGAAACATTTTTATTGTGCTTACAGAAGAGCTTTTGAGCTGGCAGACATGTTCTGTTCTTCTACATATAGACAAAGGTTTTCTTCTCCTCATCGTGTAAAGCCCCTTGATCATTCATAACAAACAAAACCCATAGCAGTAGGTAGCAGTAATAATAATGATTTAAGCCAGAATGGCTGATGTCTTTGTTTTCAAATGCTGCCTTTTATATTAATTGATTTAATACTGTTCAAGAAGGAAATCTCTTTCTGACATGTAAATAAATGCAGTTGTTGTCTATATCAACACGATGGAAAAAGTTGGAATACAATCTAAAAAATACTCTGTGTCAAAACCAGAAGGGGCCTCTTTCCTAGTGTGTCACCCTAGATTGAAACTGAAGGAATGACTCTGAGAAGATAAACAAGTATTTTCTAAATTAAATTAGCAGGATAGCAGCAATTAGATATATGCTCTGACAAAAGGCAGTAATTCAGAAAGAGAGATTGGCATTCACAGTGCTTTTCTGCAGCTCTGTTCTTACTCCAGAGGAGAGAAAGTCATCAGACGTACAAGGAGTCAGTCTCATTCACATTAGTTTTGAAACCAAATTTCTTTTGGAGCATTTCATTTTTGAAAGGATGAGAGATTCTCTGTGGGCACTTTTATTTTATCTGTCCTTAGTTTTTTAAAATTTATTTTCATTTTGAGGTATCTTTTTTCTCCTCACTTAATGTAATAGAAAACCCTTTTTTGTTTCTATAATAGAAAAAGTCAGGGCCCATACTCACCCTATTTTTCACAGAACCTCAGTTGCCACAGAAATTGGCAGAACTATTGTTGCAACTATTCCGCTACCTAAATGTACTGATTATAAAGATAGATATATGGAATGTTAATACCTTTACATCTGCAGGGAAGGAACATGAAAAGTGAATGTATTTCCTCAATGGCAAATGGTGTCCAAAAGGACTTTTGGTACCCTACCTCCCTGTCTAATTTTCTGACATTATCTATTCAAGCATTGACTGTTAATGTTAAATAAACAAAGAAACAAAGATTATTTGATGCTAGCTGATTTTTGTTACACCAGACAGATGTCAGGACTGGAAACAAGAATTACGCAGATGTTACCTGATAGATACTCACCTGTCACAGAATACAAGAGCACAAAGAGAACAACAAGAAAATACCTTTAGAGATTTCTCCTTTTCATTCCAAATTTTGCACCTGTGTGCTGGCAGGCAGGAGGGGTAATGAAGACTCTCCCCTCTTCCTCCAAATATCAGATTAGCCATTCAGGAAGAAATATACTTTAACAGCATTAATGTTGTGTAACTGCATCATGCTATGTGTGGGAGGGGGCTCAATGCTTACAATCTATACAGGAATGGAAAAGCATTTTATCATTCTGCTAGGCAATCAGATGGAAGAACACAGAGAGGTAACAGTTTGCTAGTGTGAAGCCGAATTAACAATATTTTTATTATTTTGGCAGAATCCTGATATGGAAGTCGATGAAAATGGGACGTTGGATCTGAGCATGAACAAGCAGAGGCAGCGAGATGGTTGCTGTACCATTTTGACACCACTGGAGCCAATGTCCCCGCAGCGGCAAGCCGTGATGAATAACCGGTGTTACCAACTGAACGAGGGCGACTGCTGGGACTTGCCAGTGGACTACACTAAAATGAAGCCCAGTAGGATAGATGAAGATGATTCCAAAGAGATTAATGTATGTCTTTTTTGTCTTTTAGTTCTCATTGCAATCTAATTTTGGTAGTTCATAAAATTTCTGAAATTTGGAGGGAAAGAGGAAACAAAATTAGTACGTGATAGAAATGGTGGATTCTACAAAAAGGACTTTCTGCTTAATCTTTAGGACTATAACATGCTGACATCTGATCTGTGACTAAGTTCCATAAGACAACATTTGAACCATGAATGTTAATCATATTTTGTAACAGCATCATCTTGTTAACAAATATTTTCTGCAGTAAAGATGTTTCGCAATATCGATTATGTTACTCTGTATAAGCAAGTTGACATAACTGTGCAATACTGGGATAATCAGCTCTCAAGACAAGATATTCTCTTGAATTTGAAAACCATAAATGATGTGCTGAATATTTGAAAGCTTGTATTACTTAGAAATCAATTTAAACAAAAGCAGCAGAGTATAATGTAAGCTTTCAACTATTTAGCTAATCTTCTGGACTCTTATAAACTCCTGATAGCTCTGCATGTGAAAGGGCCTATATTAATGAAATACTTTATTTCAAGAATACAAAGAATGTATATTAGAAATAAGCATTACTTTTCAATTCATAATACCAAGACAACAGAAAAACCCTTTAAACAGAGAGGCAGATAAAGAAAATATGTTAGTGGATTTATTTTACTTTTCAAAGCTTAGCACAGCGAGGACACTGAAGAGGTCTGCTGACAAGTTTTAAAGTCACTGCTTTTGTTCATCAGGTTTCAACCTTGTCCTCCGTGTAGTCTACAATGCAATTCAGCCATTTGGAGACTTCTAGAGATTATTCTCTGGTTTTTTTTGGTTTATAACGGAAAATTAGGCTAATCATTTGTGTATAGCACATGCCTTGCCAATTTTAATTAAAACATAAAACTATTTTGAGTAACTTTGAAACATATAACGAAGTGGCATTTTCACTAGATATACCGAATGCATTCTAGCTTGGTGTTAATTACAATTTTGCTATTAATTTCACTGAAATTAGGAGGAAATCTGTCACTGTCAAGGAAATGTGAGGTAAAACAGACAGTATAGCTGTTTTTTTCAGAACGAGCAGAACTCCCTATTCTACTGTGGTGTTTATAGCACCATCTGCAGGAATTGCTAAATCAATGCATTCAGCCACTTTATTCCTCGAATAGATGGTTTTGAATTTCTGGAAGCATCAGTAAAGTTCATTACAAATTGATATAATTCTATTTTGCCAGACAGATCCATTGAGGTTTGCCTGGGATTGAGATTCTGTGTGTAGATATTAATATTGTTCCTGTTTCATCTTTCAGATGCTCTAAACTGTTAAAAATGTTATTTAAAATGGCTTTTTGATGCATAAGATAACTGTATTTAGTCATCTTCTTTCCCTTTCCTCTGTTTTGTGGTGACTTTAGGAAAAAATACTGATTCTTTTCAAGCAAAATAATATGACAGCTATAGATGCAGTCGTTATTTTGCCCTTCTTTTTTCTTTTCTAGTCAAATACACTATATATTCCACATACTGTGGAGGCTTCATTGAAATATCCAAATTATTTTTTTTTTTTTACTTTTACAAGGGCATGTAGTGATAAGACAAGGGGCAATGGCTTTAAAAGTTCAATAGGTAAAGGAATATGAAATAATTTAATTAATTTTCTCTGGCAGAATAGCATAAAGGAGGTAACATCTGATGACTCTGCTTTGCATTCTTTTGTGTAAGTCGTAACCTGACCTAGCTGAAACTAATGCGTACGTGTTTGCCTGTAGCCAGAAGATTTGGATCCTTTCCAAGAGGCCCTTGAAGAAAGAAGGTATCCTGGTGAAGTTACAATCCCAAGTCCTAAACCCAAATACCCTCAATGCAAAGAGAGCAAAAAGGATTTAATAACGTAAGCATAATGTGAGGTGAAATTATTTTTCTCCTTTTAACCTTTTCTCTGTCTTTTTCTAAACAACCGAGTACATACGCGCCTTGCAGTATGAGCATGCAACATTTGCAGCATATAAATGTTTCGAACTGCCAGTTAAGTAAAGTGATAAGCTAATGTGTATTTGCTTGTTCTTAATGATGCGATATTGTATTGAGACGCCATTTTCATTTAAACCTGTTCATTTTGCAGCTTTTCGATTAGGATGCTTAAAACCCCTTGCAGTCATTGCAGCTAAACTGGAAACAATGAAACTTTTAAAAGTTTTTTTTTAAACATACTTACTATTTTGGCTGTTTTTGTTTTTGTTTGGTGGCAGATGTCCAACACCAGGGTGTGATGGGAGTGGTCATGTGACTGGTAATTACGCCTCACATAGAAGGTGTGACTTCATTTTTTTCATGGTGGATTCTGTCTTTTCAATTTATTGTTTTCAGCTTACCTCAACAATGCTGTCAAAGTAAAACGTTGAACTATGTGTTAACCCTTTGAGTAATATATGTTGATCTTAAAAGCATGCTAATTTGTGTGTTGTATAAACGTCTTTTATTTTTAAATAGATTACTAAAATTTCCAAAGTATTCTTAAGCATTTAAGTAGTTAACCCAGGAATCTCAAATATTTTTTGTTACATTTTACTAGTTCATAGAGAAGCAAACAAACAAAAAGAACATTTACAGTATGTAATTTTGGAAGTAATGTTGATACCTAAATATATTCAGAGGGTTAACTATATTACAAAATTCAATATTACAGCACTTGCCCCATCGCTTTTCTGCATTACAAACTTTTACTTTTTAATTTTTATGTTGTGTTTGTTTGGGAGTGTTCAGTTAATAAGAAGATTAACTTACTTGTATGTCCTGCCATGTCTTACAGTTTATCTGGCTGCCCCTTGGCTGACAAAAGCATTCGAAGTATGCTGGCCACAAGCTCACAAGAACTCAAGTAAGATATACAGAACAAATATTTTCTTTATAAATATTTATTTGACTGCAAATTGTGTATAATTGTATCAGAAATTAGAAAGGCTGTCTGGAGAGCTGCTACAGAAGGCGCTGATCCTGCTTGGAACATTTGTTGAAGTCTCTAGCAATTCTGTACAGGCTGGCTCTATACATAAGTGTTGACATAGAATTTTCTTTTGTGTATTCATTAGGTGATAGGGATGGACAAAAGTCAGAACTTCTGGAATTTCCTCCAAGTGTTTCAATTCCTATTCAATTATTTTCTGAACATTTGAGTTTGCTAGTTAGAATAGAAAATTCTTATGCAATTAGACTGACGAAATACCTCTGATGATACACTCAGTAAAGTGCTGAAGTTTCTCAGACATAGATTGGAGGGAAGAGAAAACAATTTGTTTGTCCCTAATGCTTTCATAATTTTCCCCAGGTTTGTATCACAGTTATCAGCTTAATGCATTTTTTCATTTGACTATGGTTTTTAGTGTTTACTTAGTTATTCCCCTACTTAAAATGCATTCTTTACAATTCCTTTCAGTTCTTTGGAGTGACAGTTGTGAGCAATGAACGTTAGGGAATCGTGAGACTTAGCTTTGATCTATCTTCCTGGTTGATTGAAACTCTGTATGTGGAAGAACTGTAGCATTTGCTAGTGCCATGAGATAGTGGTACTCCTGAGTTGGTACTATGGTTAACGTGGAAAGATGTTCACAAGTGAAAGGAAAATTCTGTAGGGATATGAGTAGAGAGCTTATGCTGCCATGCTAAGCAATATGCTCTCTTTACCATACATGAGTGCCTTAAATAGCATTACTTGAGTTCAGTACATACCTTGATGAAAAAAACAACTATAAAGCATGGGAAAGATAAGAAAGCAAGCATGAGAAAGCTGCTGAAGTAAAACTGGTTTCTAGGCTTAGCTAATCTAGTCACTAGATGCAAACAATTGGTATAAAATTTACAATTTATGTCCTATCCAGTCCAAAATAGCTTTTTATAACTAGTTTGGATCATGCTAGTATCTGCTGCTAGAAGGCTACGTGATATGCAAGGGCAAGGGATGTAAATGAGATCAGGGAAAACATGCAAGTATAAGCAGAGTAAGGCAGGGGCACATAACCCCAGAGAAACTCAGATTTGGACCTGGATTTTGGGTTGGGATGGGTCAAGTGGTAGATGTTCCAGGAAATGTAATTACATAAACAAAACACAGACAAGACTCTTTGGGCAGCATGAATAATACTTTAAGCACATACTTTGCTGCTCTAGCCCTTTATAAAGTTTCCACTTGTATTAGGAAGGTGTTCCTGAATTACCCCATCTCCTCTGCTTTCCTCAAGCATCTGAAATCAAGCCTACCTAATGCAGACCAGTAAGAAAAAAAAAAACACCTTGAACTTGAGGCCACACCCCTGTCTCATGCCATTCTCTCTACCTATTTCAAGTTTTGCCTAAGCAAAGAGAACAACATTAAGTCATATTTAAAGTTATATTTTTAGGTTTAACATCTATTATGGATTTAGCATTTAGCATAAGTTATTTATTTAGCAGTTATCATATTACCTATTGAACACGTGAAAACTCTGTTAAGTGAATTCAAAAGTTAGGAAATGCCAGAATTCTAAGCAGGCTAACTTAATTCATTTCTCTTTTGCATTTTAATTACAAGGCAATTCTTCATTTTCTGATCACATTATTTTTCCGTAGGATAAAGTAATTCATTGCACAGGGCAGACAGTAATCACTGCATAAGCAACGAATGAATTTCTACTGTTTTCCTCATTATCCCATGTGTGGCCCTGTCTGCTATTCACTGCACTTTTCTCAGACTGTACTTTCAGGATGTAACTACTAATTTACTCACATGTTTGTCACTACCATTGCATCGGAGTGTTTCCTAATTAATTTATCATGGGTTTAAAGGAATTAATTTATTTTCACCTGCAATTATACACTGAAGTAAGTCGGGTTAGTATTGCCCTCATTTTAAAGCCAGAAAATCTATGCATAGAATTTTGATTGCTCAGTTTGAGACTTCTAGGACTAAATTTGTCAGTTCTTCTCACTGTAGAGATCTGTATCTGTACAAGGCCAAGTACCCATTGAATTCACTCGGAGCTGTGGGAAGTTGGCAGTTTTACACAATGAGTGATTGACTCTTTGTGAAAAGGGATGAACTCCACAGAAAAAGCAGAATAAAGTCCAGTGTTCTAGAACAGCAATGGGACTATCCTTTCTCCTCCCTCAAAACTCTGATCAGTCTCTGCTTCCCCTTGGTCCAATCACTCTGTCCTATTTTTCCCTCATCATTTTTTCTACGTTGCTCCCTGTCTCAAGCTCCTTGTCTAATCAGCCCATTTCCTGCCTCCATCACATTTATATTTTTATTGTTCTCTACCTCTTAGCCATCCTGATGAAATTGGTACAGAGAGAAATAAAGCATCTTCACATTTCTCACATATATTTGAAAGCAGAGAAGTAAGTCCTGTGAATGGCAGCATCCTTAATACAGCTCTCATTAATGCTCTTGTTCTCTGCCTAAGATGGAAGAAGATGTGATCATGTAAATGATAATGCTTGTGCACAGAACAGCTAAACTAAGGCTACATAAGCGATCTTGATTTTGGAATTTTTTAAACTGTGAAGTACTTCATTTACATCTATTATATTTCTGTGTGAGGTTTTGGGGGTACAATTTCCTTGCTTTTAAAATGAACAAGCGGAAAAACAGAAATTCCATGATGTGGGATTCTACTGGCCCTCTGTCATGCCACCAGCCACCATGAGAACTTTTGATATCCGCTGTAAAGGTCACCTGAACTACTGTGGTAGCAAACCGCAGTAAAAGGTGTAACGCTTTGCATGGACTGGCACCAGGAGCAGGTGGGGAACATTGCCGGTGTTTTTCAAACATATTTGCTGATACTGGAAGAGTAGTGAGAATCAGTAACCTTGGCTCCTGCCCCAGGCTGTAGAGAGAAAAGTATACACATTTTTTGCCTGTATCCCAAGCTAGCATCCCTTATGTCCTGTCCTTAGCAATCTGTACTGTTCCATCTGCCTCCAACACAAGCAGGACATGGACTTCTTGGAGAGAGTCCAGAGGAGGGCCACAAAGATGATCTGAGGGCTGGAGCACCTCTCCTATGAAGACAGGCAGAGAGGTGGGGTTGTTCAGCCTGGAGAAGAGAAGGCTCTGGGGAGACCTTCTAGCAGCCTTCCAGTATCTAAAGGAGGCCTACAGGAAAGCTAGAGGGGGACTTTTTACAAGGGTGTGTAGTGATAAGACAAGGGGCAATAGCTTTAAATTGAAAGAGGGTAGATTTAGATTAGATCTGAGGAAGAAATTCTTCCATCTGAGAGTGGTGAGGCATTGGAAGAGGTTGCCTCAAGAAGTCGTGGATGTCCCATCCCTGGAAGTGTTCAAAGCCGGGTTGGATGAGACTTTGAGCAACTTGATCTAGTGGAAAGTGTCCATGCCCATGGTAGGGGGTTTGGAACTAGATGATCTCTAAGGTCCCTTCCAACTCAAACCATTGTATGATTCTATGATGTTTTCTTCATCTTTTATTGCTTGTTCCAGTTTTCAATGTAGTTGTTTCCAGTCATCCATAAAGACTTCAACCTCTGTAAACTTTCTGCAAAATACTTTTCTAATGTGTGAGGTGTAGTGAGCAATTGATAGTGCAGTAGAATTGGTAGTGCAGCATAGGGATTGTATTTCTGGACTGCATAGTTTGGAAAGATTTCATACTTTTGTGGCTTTGCTGTGCATAGCTTATGTAGCAAATGTCTCATACATGCTGGTAAAGCCTTTATATCATATTTTACTGATTCATTATCTCCTTCTGTGCGTTCTATGATATAACACACACAAGTTAGGTACAATGCAGCTTCCTCACTGGAATTTTGCTAACATACCGATTATTTTAAACTCTAACTAAAATAAAAAATAGCAGACACTTCAAATAATATTAATGAATAATATCATTCTGATAATATTAATAATCAAAATAATATGAGAATCTGAAAAGGTTAGAGAAAAGTTTATTTTGCTTAACAGTAATGCTCACTGTGATGCCTTTTGGTAGTTCTGGCTCCATAAATTCCATCATCCTCATTTCCTGGCTTTCAGAATAGCAATATTGCAACTTTCAATTAAATTGTTCCAGCGTCGGCCTAATTATTCCTTGCCACCCATGCTTCTCTTCTGTGAGGTTTCTTGCTCAGGTTTACTGTGCAGACTGTGCAATTCTCCACTTTCACCCAAAGCCCAAGAGGAAACATGGGAGTCTGTGCATAGTTTATCAGCAGACCAAAGCAGTTACACAGCCTGGTCAATGATCTCCAAATAACAGAAGAATTTCTTCAGCTTTAATTCTCAGTTAATTGCTCCTGGCAAAAAAAGAGGTCAACAGCTTTAAGGGTCTCTGAAGATATTAATATCTGGCAAGAATCCAAGCTTTTCCAGCATTAAGATTTGAGTTATAGTACTGGTGAAAAGCAACTAATTTTTAAAGGACCTAGAGATACTACATTGATGCGTAAACTTAACCATGATGGGAAAGCAATTAACAGCCCACCCAGTGACAGCTACCGATATGGTAATATTCATAAGTTAAATCCAGTTTAATCTTACCCAGGGGCTTTTCCTTATCAGTTTTCCTTATTTACTCCTTATCATAGGAGGTTTTTCTAACAGTTACACTTGCTTCAAAACTATAATCCCATTGTAGAATTATAAATACTATAAAAAAACATTTTGAAGCACTTTTAATCTTATTCAAAATACAATTTAAAAATCCCCTAAAATTAATTATTGTTTTTAAAAGGGCACATTTTGATCATCAGTAAATCAATCCCAGCCAAAATGCGGCATACTGACTGAGAACATTTCTACTCGGTGTACTGCCAACGTGGGAACCAGAGAACCTGAGTACCAAATCTCCTAGAAAATGACAAACTTAGTTCTACTTAGTGCTACACTGATGGAAAAATAATCATGTTTTTTCAAAGGCCATAGGTAACTGTTAGCTTGGTCTACCAAGGAACCGACTATCAAATTGTCAACATTTACCCTTGTTCCTTGGGTCAGTTTTCTGCCAGAAAATCCCATTGATGCTTATATTAAAGAATCTGAACCTCAGAAAGTTTCTCAATTCAACCAGGTGCCTACAAGTTTGGATACTTATCTGATACTGTTGTAATATGTCCAGTCCTTCAGTCCCAAAGCACCTGTGTCTCTGTTTTGCATGTCATTGTTTTCTGTGGTGGACATCCTTTGGTATTCCCCTGTGGCTCTTACAGGGAGCAGCACAGTCTCATTTCCCTCTCTACAATGAAGCCTGAGAGCTTTTCTTTTTCATATCTCTTCTTAACTCAAAGTGAGGAGCTCAGTCTGGTTTTTGCACATTCTCCACAATGAAGTAAGAGTTGGAACTTCTGTGTCTCCTTCTTCTTTCCATGTCACTTTGCCCTAATTTCCATGTTCTTGGTGGTCATCTTCTACTCTTTCACTTGTCTTCCTTTTGTCTTTGTCTCCCTGTTTCCAGATGTGTCATCCTAGTAGTGTCTTCCATTCAGTTCAGATGAACAGGTAAGCTTCTCCGAAGCTTCCCTGTTAACCACAACTCTCCTAGGAAGAACAACTTCATGCAGTACAGTTTTTTTCTAGATAGAAAGGATATCCTTAGTTCATACTTGTAGGGAAACTCTTCCATATTAGTATAATCTCTAATATTCACTTTTTGATGTAGTTCTACTGCAATTCGCTCAGCAAGAACTAGCAACTGGGAAGAAGGGATATCCTCCCAGAAATGGAGAAGCTTGTGTTATATTTATGATGAATATATAAAAGAAAATATTACTGGAAAAAAAGGAATATTTTCTTCCTTGCTTTAGTGATCTTGCAAAAAATAGGCTTTCTCCAAATACAAAATTAAAATGCAGAAACAAAAATTAGTAGGATATGTTAGTAGAACACCACAGAAACATTCTCCTCTTTAGACAGATAACGAGGTTATTCTTGGGCATTGATTGGTACGTATACTTTTTACTTGACAGCTCTCCCAGTATACAGTCACTTTTTGTACTCAGACCAGTTTTTTCTGTAGAGATCTATTTACCTGCTGAAGTGATTTCTCCCCCTGCATCCTGTGTTTGCCACTTGAGGTGTTTCTAATGTTCAGTGCCTGGATATACATTTGTTGCCTCATCTACACAGGAGTATTATCCCTTGCCTTGCCTTGCCATCTTTTCCCTTCCCTTCCTATCCTTTTTCCTGCTGAAATTACATCTGTCGTCCTATAAGAACTTGGTAAGACTATGACCCATTATATAGTTTTCACTCACTTTTCTCTTAGAAAATCACTCTTTGTTGCAGAAGGAATAACCATTTCCATTCTTATTATCACTTTTTTACCCCTGTTGTTTATGTCCTCTTTTTTTTTTTTCTACATGGAAAACTTAATAGAAGTTATCATTACAGTTTTTCTTGAATACTGAGGTTGTTGAGCCTAGTAAGTAATCTTGTGTTATAATGAAATACTCATGTGATGCTAAGAATGTACCCTTTGAATCTGCAGGTACTTTTTAAAGTTCTTTGATGTTTAACTAACTTTTATATAGAAAATGTGATTGCAAGGACCAGGAATGATGTATTTGGAGTAATGTTAAAAATTACTAGAGTGAGTCATTTGTAAATGATAGCGTTTTATTAACTTATCTGCAATGTTATGGTAAAACAAGCTGCAGTTTTTAATGTGTTATTAAATTGCAAGTTAGCGTGCAAGTCTAATTTAAGTTATTAAAAACAAAACCAAGGAACATAGATCCCCAATGTTAGTTCACCTATAAGGAATAATCTTTCCCGTTTTGTTCAACTAGATCCTTGGGCCAAGTGAAATTAGGAATCTCATGTGGTTTCAGTGGGGTTTTTTTGCATTTTTGTTTCCTGTATTTATTGCAGATTTCCACTTGGATACCTTATCTTTGATGGCAGCATGCATGCCTGGCCAGAACAGAACACCTTGGGCTCTGTTCCTGCACTTCTCAATACTCAAATGGGCACTGTAGGTTATACCTAGCATTTCCAACCTCATGTTGTGTGGTGTTATGATAATGTCCTTTGTATAGAAACCCATCATCTGCAGCAACCTCATCTCTGTAGTCGCAATAAGTTTTACATATGGAAGTGGTTGGGCTTTTTTTTTCTGTTAGAATAACTCATTCAGACTCTGGTATGGTTGAGTCATTCCATTTTTCTCACTTAAGTTTGTCAACTTTTGTCTCCAAAATGGAAAATACTTGAGTTCTGTTTACATAAGACCCTTCATCATTGTTTTCATTACTGAGAGGTAGTCTTAAAAGCATGTACTCTCTAAATACCTCCTTAAAAGCCATCTGCATATCAGTACCTCTGATACTGTGAAATGTTCCATGCAGGCACAAAATTGTTTGCATGAAGCACCTTGCAGAATCAGGGCCTTAGTAAGTTCTCAATACCATGAAATGCTCTGAAATTAGAGGCTTCATTTGCACAGTGGCATCTGCATTACCCAAATAGCTTTTGGCCTCTTTTTCTATGTACTTAATCATTGAAAACAAAAGTTATTGATAGCTGTACTTCTTTGCTGGTTGGATTTTAATCAGTATTTAAAACCATTTGCCACTTAGTTATCGCTCAAAATAGTCTCAATTCAGATGAACGTTCACTGAATTAGAGCAATTTTTTGAAAACAACCTGTATGACTTAAGAGTCTCAACTTTGCTTTCAGAAGGAATGTAGGTGCTGGGCATCCACGTCCCTGCAAGTTCTGTATGCTTAACTTTGAAAGTGGAATTCAGTGTTTACGATAACAACTTAGGCAGTTTTGAAGCTGCAACCCTTAGTTCCTAAGCTCTTCACTAATCACCAAATATTTCAGTGTGAATGTTTACTTGACAGTTCATTTTAATTTTCAAAACTTTTGTCAGTCATTCCAGTGCCATTCTGTGCAGTCCTTAAACAGCTATTCTGAGAGGAGCACTTAATTGTGATTAATTATCAATGAATTTGCTTAGTTATGTTAACAAGCCCAATGAATCTCTCTAAGGCCTTCTTGTCTTGAAGTCTTTCCATTTGTACAGTTGCCTTCGCCTTCCTTGGGTTTGGTCATACTTCTTTGTCATTGAATGTGTCCTACATAATTAATCTCATTCAGCCTGGCATTTGCTCGTACTCAATTCAAGGGTCTTTTCTTTGGCACAATTTGGTTATTGTGCAAACTCCCATTGTGATGTTGATCATTTTTGCTTCAAATCAACAGATCATAACCAATTGCTCATTCCATCCAGATCCGCAAAGATCTGCAACATGATGCTGTGGTATATCCCAAGTGCTGAGGCAATCCCCATGGGAAGTTGCATAAACTATACAGTTGCTAAAAGGGGAATTAAAAGTGCAGTGTTTTGCACTTTCTGTGTTTGGTCAGACTTGCCAAAACCCTTTAATATATACCCCAAAATAAAAGTAATTTTGTCACTTGAAGTCCTAAATATGATTGTCTGGATCCTCAGTTGGTGTAAATTAGTGTAGCTCCATTGCCTTCAGTGGAGTTACACTAAGATACAGCAGTGATGATCTGGGCAGATGCCCTCAGCTACTCTCTTGGGTTAGCATTCATGTTTGTTTGCCGTATTTAAATCTTTTGAAGTTATAAACCTCCTTGCATTGTTTGGTTTCTTAGAATGGCCAATTACTAACTTGATTACTTGGTGTCTGTATCTGCACAGTAACATCTGATTTTGCCATGCAGTTAAGTTCACCTCTTTATTTTTATCTCAGTGCTATTGGGACTTTATGTGGCACACATTTTTTGCAGCACTGTAGTATCAATACCAATGTTTTATATCTCCAAAATATCCCATGTCCCTCATAAACACCTCATCGTAATCTTCTTTTACAATATTTTTGTATTCCCAGTAAGTGGAATTTACATTTGCTCATCTGCATGTAAAAACTGCTCTTCTACCCTAACACACACAGAATCTTCACCGCTTCAAAGTCTGCTGGTTTCTCTCCTTCTACAGATAATGACATTGTGCTCTTACAGCATGGGCTCATTTGGTGTACACTGTGAAACAACCTTAGATTCTGAGGAGTATTTAAAACTGGCCATCATTAATTATTTTTGTATGCTTGACTGTGCTTACACTGCACTCAGCTCCAGCAGTATCTATTTTTTGTAATAAAAAAGAGGCAGAGGAGGACTGCTGTATAAGCACATTACTATTCTTATCTATTATATTTTGGACTGTGGTAAAAAGGAAAAAAGGAAAGACCCATGAAAAAAATAAGATCGAAATAAATTATATTTAACATGCAGTTTCCAGAATTATACTATTTACATAGTTTCATTAAAATGATCTGCTGTGAAGTAGTCAATCAGAGTCATATTTGAATTGTCATCTTCAGACTTCAGTGTTAACACTACATGGAGATGAACGGAATCTAGTTACCAAATTTTCAGACTGCAGATTAATGGGGACATCATTATGAAAGCATATGATCAGCTTAAAAGAGCTATAAATATAATTTATTCGTAAGAGATTAGATACTGGAGCACTTTTCTTCTGTACTAAGTAGGAAAGGAATCAAATCATGCAGACGCAGTTAATAAGAAAACCAAACCATAGTCTTTCTTTTCTTTTCTATTCTTTTTTCTTTTTTTTTTTTAACAGGTAGAGAACTATTTTTTTCCAGGCCCTTCAGTCTGGCACTTTTCTTGAACACGTAATTCACACAAAAAGCATGTTAAAGCAGACAGTAGAAAATCACAACTTACTCATTTTGCCTGCAAAACTACGAGCTTATGAATTTTTTGTTTGCTTCTATAAACTGATGATAGCTGAAAGAACTAAAATGACCCTGTGTTAAATGCAGTCTACTGAATGCTGAATTCAGAGTTTAATAAGTAAACAACATATTATTTACTTTTCGACTGTATGATCTGATCTATAATTCAATCACGAGTTAGACATTATATCAGACAATAGATATAAAAATGAAAAAAACATTTTGGTTATTTCTTATAAATATTTGTATATTTTTCTTTTAAATACCAGGGTTCTTCTTTAAAAGGGAGTAAATTCAGTATCTACTATTGTTACTTCTGTGTATTTCACAAATAACTTTTCATTTAAAAGCTTTAAATGTTGGGTATGCTGGACACTGCAGAGATAAGTTGCTGGTTTTGTTCCCCATGAGTAAGAGTTATAAACAAATTATGGAGAAAAACAGGGAAGTCATAAAAATTTATATGAAAAGAACTGAATAATTTAAAAAATATATAGATTATGGGTTTCTCCTCAAGGCTTCTCCAGGAACCATTGTAGGTGGTGATTTGTTTTCCTCTGATGCACTAATCAAGAATCAGCTGTCAGGAAAGCGTAAGTATGTTCTACGAGTACAGACATAATGGAGGAGGGTCAAGGGCCTTGTTTTTTAATAACACCCCATGCACCTGTTGTGACTTCAGCGTGAAGAATATGAAAGAACAGAGTTATTAATGATTCTTTTTTTACTTTATTTTTTAAGCCAGCTAAGGTTTAATCCTCAACACTCCCATTCACAGAAAAAGACCTGTAATGGTTCTAAGTCTTTCCTGAGACCTGATCCGAAGTCCTCTTAAGTCAATGGAAAACCTCCCACTGTCTTTAGCTGGCTTTGGATCTGAGATTATGTTCTGTAACTGTGAAAAGCTTTCCCTGAGCGGCATGTTTTTAATGGCGTGAGAACAATTTTACAAGGCTGAATTCCATGCACAACCTCATGAGCAGAATTTGCACTTCTTAACACTTGACAAAACGAGTTTCCGATTGATACTGTCATAGACAGAGTCCTACTATGACTTGTTTTACAAGAAAAGGGTATTTTTAAGGTATTAGTCAAATTTTGGTAAGGAAATTCTTTAACTTTTGTTTGATTTCTATTTAATACAATAAACCTCTGTAAATTAAAAAAAGTACTATTTAATGCATATGAGAGGTAATTGTCTATCAGTTTGTATGCAAAACTTGTATCCAGAATACAATGTTTTAACCATAATTTACCTGATTTTAATTCCATTTTTACAAATTTTGGTATTAATACTACTGAACTCAGAGTAAATGCTACTGATTCACAAATGGGTAGTAAGTAAACACATCAGGACCACGTATCTCTAATTTTTGCATGAATCCTTGTGTATGTTAATGTACCACAGATCAAATGTGTTTTATATCTTCATATAAAGTCTTATATGAACAAGAATGATCTCAAGAATAATTTTAGTCCATCTTAAAGTTTAAAAGCAGTTATTTCAAGGTAGTTGGATTGCCTTTTAAGACTAAAAAGACCTTTTTTTTGTCTGTTCATGTCAATGAAAATGCTTTCCATTGAAAACTAAAGTAGATGTAATGAACAAGATATTTAGCCAAAGGCTATTTTTTTCTTACAAATTTCCCTCACCTTAGAAAAAGGAAACATGGCATTTTCCAAAGACTCCGCCAGTGGATTAAATTCTGTGTAAGAGAGTTCGCTACAATGAGTATTGGGAAGTGGTAACCTATGGGACACATTTCTGTAACATGTAGTTTGCTGGGTAACCTGTTCCACAGTCTTTCATTGGACCTTCCTGAGATGCCATATTCATGTTGAAATTAGTGGTTTTCCTATGGCTGAATGGATGTTAAAGTGGGAATTCTGCTTATTTCAAGTTCATGCCAGGAGGTTAGTAAGATGTTCTTCTTCCATGTTTCACATAGCCAAAGATCACAGCCTCTGAGCTAATCACAACAGATAATTTATGTTTCAGCTATGTTCCTGCCTTGTGTGTTATTCTCCCAAATCTTCATCAGAGAGCATTTCATTAGCAGCAACGTTTACGAGGACAGTGATTTTTAAAAAACATTTTGTCAGAGTTTGAATACAGGATGTAAAAGTTCACTCTGAAAATAAAAAGTTATGGTTCCTGTTCACCAACCTGGAAAGAGAAAAGTGCTAATCAGTGTTTAGATGAGATCTGTATCAACACTAACAAAGTGAATTAGACATCAGAGGAAGGAGTAGTAAGTAGATGCTCAGGGATATTTGGCTATAAGCACACAAAACTAAGTGATTTTGGAAAATAAATGTATTGCTTTAAAAAATCAGAGGGAAACCTTTTTCTTGTAAAAATCATGCAAGGCAAAGTTGTTAGCCTCTCACTCAAGGCTGCTTTTGTACTTCTGCAGTGCATGAGAGCTCTGAGCCCTAAGGTGTAATAGAGCGTGAGCACTTTCTCTGCCTGCATTCCCAACCGGGAGCGAAGTGTTTCGGGCTAGCGAGCTGTTTGCTGCGCTGCAGTGTGCAGTGGCACGGAGCCATTGTGCTGCACAGCCGTTTATCCCTGTTCGTAACCTCCGACCTCTCCAGGGCTCTGCGCAGCTGTTTAGGAAACTATTCCTGCAGCTATTAGACTGCGGAATTGAAGCGGCTCTTTCATGAAATGTTGACAGTGTAAACCAAGCTTGCACTGCCTAATCTTATGGGAGTTGCAGGAGAAGAAATTGTACAAAAACCTGGGTTTTCTGCCTTTGTTTACTTTAAGGAGAAAGTAAGGGGGACCAAATTAAGAAAAGACACCAGAGCATATCCCGTGACAATAAAAAGCACAATTCATTTTCAATTGCTCTACTTAATGGTACCTTGAAACAGTCTTACAAAGCTGGAATTATTACTCAAGTGCTGTTCAATACAGTCTCAGATTCCAGCACAAGAAGGAATAGTTTAGCTTGGAACAGTTTTAATGGTCTTATTGGAGCTTCCTGCCCTCACTGAAGGGATATCTCCTTTGTTCACATAATGTGCAAACTGCCTCATTCAGTCTGACAGGTTAGGGTGAAATGGCACCAATTTCAGGTTATTGAATACTGTACTAAAAGCTCTGTTGTTTCTTTTACTGCTACCCAGACAGCTGCAACATCCTTTCAGGAGGGACAGGAAACTCGGAAGCAGAGGCAGATGGATGCCCGGAGTAGAAACTGAGAGTATTATCTCAGGCACAGAGTCTCTTTCACTGGTCAGGACGTTTGGTGTGATCCACTTTATCTGCCTCACTGAGAATTCCTAAGCATTCGTTAGCTCTGCAAACTGGGCTTCAGAGTTGTCATTTTCCGTTGTTGAACATATACAAATACAAAGAAATATACAAATATTTCAAATGTAAACAGCTATACAAAGAAATTGGCTGATGGTTGAACCTGAACTATCAAAAAAGGACTGAAATCAAGTAGAATGATAGTGCTTAATCTTTCTGGAAACGAGCCTGTAAGGGAAGGTTGCATCTGTACTGCCAAAAGGAGGCCAGTGGGCTGTCTCATACAGCTTTTAAAATATATTACAGAATTATAACCATGTAGGCAGGGACCTCCAAGTGTTACCTAGTCCAAACTCCTGCTGAGACCAAGTCCAGTCAGCAAGTTTCTCAAGACCTTGTTCAGTCAAGTTTTGAGTATCTCAAAGGTTAGAGTTCCTACAACCTGTTCCAGTGTTTAAGCAGCCTGATGGTACTTTTTTTTCCTTTAATTGGACTTTTCTGTGCTGACCCTTGTCCTCGTTGCCTCTCATTCTTCAGCTGTGCAGCTCTGAGAAAACTTTTGCTAAGCCTTCACCACACCATCATGTTAGATATTCGTAGACAACAGTAAGATTTCTTACACTTTTCTTCATAAGGATGAACAAGCCAACTCTCTCAGCCTCGTGTATCAAGTGCTTCAGGCCCATAACCATCCTGCAACATCTTGCAGCAATGCAAACTTGCAGCTTAGTGTCTGTGGTTCTCAGAGCGCTGGGAAGAATACAGAAGACGTTGTGCCCTCCAAAGTGTTACTTCATTAGGGCTGAGTTGTCTGCCCACTGTTTACCATCTGAGGCTATCTCAAAGCAGTAAGACAGAGTACTTCTAGGAGTGGGCGTAGCTGTGGTCATGCCCGACCTGTCCTCCTTGCAGATAGGTTCTTGACTGGACTTGCCCTAAGAATTTTTCCCTTCAGTATTAATTAAGTCTTGCTTAACATTGCAAGTCTGAGATAAATTCAAGTAAATGATGAGGTTTACTTAGAAGTCAGTGTAGATGGAGCATGAGTCTCAAGTCCATTGCACCAAAAATCAGAGCATGTCTGAGAATTGCTCAAAAATTAGTATAAACTCACACAGAAAATCAGTGACAAAACTGGATTTCCCTTAGCTGTACTGTTCATTAGTGTTCTTACTAGACCAGACTGCCTCTCACAGTCTGATATAATTCACACTCAGTATTTTCACATTTCCTCACTTGGGCTTCTGACAAATGTTTTTAGGCCTAGAGGGAAAAAGCTGCTTGTTTTCATGAAACAAAAACTGAAGGATTTTACTCTTTTGCTGTTGACTCTTCACCCCCAAAATAGAAAGTAGTGTCTCTGCTTTATCCGTCTTGGAAAGCAAAACTTTGGATGAGTTTGCTCCCCTTATCCAAATGTTAACCTTTCCCCGTTATTGGACGGCATATGTTTTCAGATAGAAACACATACATTCAGAAGACCTTTAAGTATAGGAACTTAATGGTACAGTAGCACTTCTCAATCCTAATGGACACAGTGCAGTGGCTGCATATGGAACAAAACATGCCTCTCAACCTTAAGATGCAATTAGTCACCTAAACACGTTTTACACCAAACTATTATGTTTACCTTATCTTACCTTTCTGAATATGCACTGAAAATCATCTTTTTAATTGCTCTTTTGAAACAGAAGAGTAAGAAACAAGCTGTTAATAGTGAAGAAAATTCTAGCCTATTGCATTTTCTGTCATTTGGATTATTTTAACGTTGCTTTTTTTTCCAAACTTCTGAACCCTCATGTTACCCATGATACATTTCCTAGATAACTCAAAGATGTTTACAGTCCTACTAATTTATGGCTTTGCCATAACGCTAGACTGAGAGGACTCTCATTAGAGGCAGGAATCCTGCTTCTTTCTTAGTTATATAGGGCTAGAAATATTTTGTAGGTTTAGTCTTTCATACCAATATTCAATATACTATTTTGAAAGGGGACATATAAATTGAACTCTCTTCATGCTCTTATTCTTTCTGTCCTTCCCCTTTCCCCTTTCCTTTGCCCCTTACATTTGATCCAACTGTCTCCTTTCCTGTGATCTTCTGGAGTCCTTCTCTTTATCGGGTATTTGTCTGTGCACAAGTTGAACAGCTCTGTTCAAATGAAAAACAGATAAACAGAATAGTTAAAAAACAGCCAATGCTGAGTTGCCCCCTTTCTCTTCCCAACGACTTTAGTGGATTGTTAAAGCCGCAGACTATATGAAAGTTGTTAATTTGTTTCCTCTGCTTTTAGTGATCCTAATCTGACAGCTTTTCGCAATGCTTCTTGAGGAGGTGCTGGTCCTTTTGAGTATTCCAGATTTGTAGATTTTGAAGTTATCCCAGACCTCCAGGAAACTCTCAGGAAGGGACAAATTCAACGTCATACTGCTGTGCCCACCAAACCCTCTGGTAATTGCTTCACCTGTGAGAAGATATATGAGGAACAAAAGAGCAAAGCATGGGAGAAGCAGCAACATAGAGATAACGGTTCAAGAATTACGTTATTTATAGTTTTATGGTGTTCAAGGCAACGAGCAGGCTACTGGCCATAATGTAAATCTCTTATCAGGCAAAAAATTGCCTACTATAAAAATGCATTTTCAAAGTACACAGCATTGATCTAATTTTAATTTAGTTTTGTGCTAAAACTTTACATCTTAAACAGAAAAGTTAGGCCAGTTGTACGAGCTTTTGAAGACACCTTTTAAGGTGAAGAATGCTAACATGCTGTACCTGTGCTGCTGTCTTCAAGGGCTTCTCTTGGACCCATTTTCACATACAGAGAGCAAGGGAAATCATGTCACTGGCTGTTGTGCAAGCCCTGACTGGACCAATCTGTCTGTGCAGTGGCTGTGTGGCAGGTATTCCTGAGAGGCTTAGTGGTTCCCATTTTAATAGACCAACCAGGAACAGAACCTTCTTCAGAAACAAACATGTCTACCCAAAATTACTGAAAAAAGCCCATGTGGGTTTTGCATTTCTGAGAAGAAAGAACAGAGAACTCACATGGCTTTGCTCCTAGTCGTAGGGCATGTTCTCTTAAGGCTATCTTCTCCTGCATTTTCTCTGTGCCTCAATCATTTAATGTTATTCTTCCACTATAAAAATGAAGCTTTTTCTCAAAGGCTGAGGTGTTTGGAAGTGAACATTTGAATTTGCATATGTTGGAACTGATTCATCCCTGGTGCCAGGAAGTGCTCTCTGCTGCGGGGAGGGGATCTGCAGCTGGCCGGTGCTGCCTCCAAGGCAGGCGATGCTGGCAGGGGAGGAAGCGTGGGCAAGGTGCCCAGGGAGAGAGCTGATTCACAGCTTCCCCCTGGCAGCTTCTGGGAACGGAGCACCCCCTGGGTAGCTCACAGAAGCTATTTCACATTAGGCACATACCATGCCTTTGGCAAGCGGCATGTTAGGCGGTATATGCCGGTGCTAGATGTGAGAACAGCGGGCAGCACGTCGTGGCACTTGCTGCTGGGAAGCTGGGAAGTCCTGACTGCCAGCAGAACAGGCAGCATGCAGAGGTGGTAACTGAAGGCACAGGAATATTTTTTCTAAAGCGATATAATTAATTTAAACGCATCGTGTGTATCTGTGCGTTCGAGTGCACAGCAATATTTTAAATGCCAGCATGATGCATTTTAGTCTGCTTATGGAAAATGGATTTCCGTGTAATTAAAAAACAGACCATGTTCTTTCTCACCCCCACACAGTTCAAAAAATGCAGGAATGTAATACAGATAATGTCTGCTAAGGACAGAAAAATTTCACATGCAGAAAGTCAGGGAATTAATTAAATTTTACCTAAGGAGAAGAGTATGCAGTCAGCCATCCCCAGTTTAGAACCATTCAATTGCTGGGGATTTCTAGAAGCAAAGAGAGAGACAGAGAAATCTCTCAGCAGAGATAGAAGAGACTGAAGTTTCTCCACGAAGCCTCTGAGCCAAAATTATTTCAATCTCATGCCTGGATTAGCTCAATAGGCCTGGCATCATTCCCTCATGGATAGAAAGACTGTACAGTGAAAGTGGTAACAAGAAATCCTTCCATTCTACACTTCTTTTCAATCTCCAACCTGAACTTCTCCCAGTGTCTTCTGAGAGGCCTCAGTAATGCCCCATCAGGAGTGATCCCTGCCTGGATCCCCTGATCTCCTGCCCATTCCTACTGGAACTGCACTGGATCCAATGCCAAAAAGCAACTGACAAGATGGAAGAAGATTTTTCTCAATTCACTCATTTGACATTCCCCCACCGATTTTTTTTTTTTTTTTTTTTTTTTTTTTTTCTGACGCTTTTATTTCCTCAAATCCTCTTCCTTTGTATCTGCTGTGGTTTTGGGTTTCAAAAGTTGCTGTTACCTCCAATGAGGCCTGTTGTCAGTAGCATTCTGCTAAGTGAGGAATGTTAGCGGTATTTTACATATGAAAAAGTAACATTTAGCACTTCTCCTAAACTAAACTTGTGTGATTAAGTACTCCTCCTAGTTAGGCTGAATACAGGGAAATAATTAACATATGAATCTAAATTTAACTTCTTTTTTTTTTGGCTAACAACGCGTCTTTAGGAACCTTTGATATTTATAAGAGTCTGACTTCGCTTACTTTTGTAGGTGTATTTGTGAGGACTAGAACACAGGTTTAGCCCTGAATGTGGAACCATAGACTCAAGATCCACTGAAATATTCATTATCTGCGTACCTGTGCCCCAGAGTTTGTGTGGCCTCTTGAACCAATTCAGATGAGCTTCGAATGAGCTCTGAATGCAATTTTCAGAAGTGCCCAGTGCCAGCCTGGTTCTGCTCCTTTTGAAGCCAATGATAAAGCTTACAAGGACTATAATGAAAATAAGAGTGCAAGATACTTAAAATGACTCATTGTGTCTTGGCAGCCGAGAAATTCTGTGTTAAGTTTTCGCAATACACAGCGTTTTCTCCCCTGACATGAGGATGCAACGTGCACCCAGTCATCTCAGCAATGTGAGAGGACCACGAGCAATGGGAAGGATAAAATCAGCTGGGAGAACAGAGCAGGAGGACAAGAAGGGTGATGAAAGAAGAGATAATGGAAAGAAACAACAAAGTGGAGGAAAGAAGAAAGTACTGTCGACTTCAAGGTTATTAGAGATCATGAAAGGAGGAAAAGATGAGGGAGGAACAGAGAATGAAGATATCAGCCAAAGGGGACAGAGGAAAAAAAAAGTAAAAGGGAGAGAGAGAGACAATTTAAAAGTAACAAGAAGAGACAATGAGGAAGGAAGAGGATACGGAAAAGGAAGCAGTAGAATGTGGAAGAGAAACACTGCAGAGGAATACGGATGGAAATCGTGAGGGAAAAGCAAATGGAGTTTCTTGCTCCTCTGTATGAAAAAGGGTAACAAATTTAAAGTAGGGAGAAAGAGGCATCAGGAAAGAAAATGGAAGGAGTAAAATAAAGAGTGAAAAAGTACGTAGATGTGCAGCTTCGTTGAGGGAAAATAAGAGAAAATAAATCCTTCCTGGTGAAACAAGTTTTTCGCTACAAATTCTCAGATAGGTTGTGTAGGTAGAGGGTTTTTGTCTAGGTATCAAAAGAAAGTATCAACACTTTAGGAATTCAAAAGTCAAATGCTATGGTAAAAAAAATAGACAATAAAAGACAATGGGGCAAAAGTGGAAAAGCATCTGTATTCCTACTGGAATTAGACCAGACAATGGTTTTTCTTCTGTGTCTTCAAGAGGAAAGGGATCAGCAATGTTCCCACTTCACATAATTAATTAGAGCTTGACAATCTACCAAAATACCTGAAATCTGAAAATAAGATTTAGAGATTTACGCATCCAGATTGCTTTCACAGAGCTGGCTAGAACAGTAATGGCTGGGAGGCATTGCTCTGACTGCTCAGAAAGGTAAAGGCAAAATGAGTTGCTGGTTTCTGTCCAGTTCCTGCTAAATAGGTTTTTTCATAACAATAACCACAACCCAGACTCTTACTGACACACCTGTGGCCAAAAAATCTTCACTGAGGACCACACAGTTCTGTTAAATCATCTCTCTTCTCACCCTGGGGTTCTCCCTGCAGGTCAGTGGCACAGGAAGGAACCGGAGGAAAACTTATTCTCCCTTTTGGCATCTTAAATAGTATAAAAGCAGACTTGTTTGTCAATAGCTGCAAAGCTGTTGTTTTTTGACAAGCACTCAAATTCATAGGGGCATAGACATACCATAAACTTACCATACCTTTACAGGAAACTCCCATTTTTAATTTGACAAAGCTTCTCAACCCTTCCCTTTCTTGCCCACTCCCCTTTTTCTCCTCCTTCCTCATATATTAAATTCAGAGAACTGCAAACACAATATCAGGTTTACTTACGTAACCTTTTGTTTCTGGACTACCTGACTAGAAAAAACCCTACAATATTTTATGAATCTTGTAGTTTCAGAAGATATATGGCTTTATAGCTGCAAACAGAGCAGTGAATAGTAATCTCTACTTCTAGCCCGTTTTCCTCTTCTGTGTAAAGTCATTTAGCCTCTCTGTGCCCCAGTTTTCCTCTGCCAAATTCTTCCCTTTTTCAAAGCAGTATTGTGAGATTTTATCCATTAATGTTTGTAAAATACTTTCAGATCTTCAGAAGAAAGACAGAAATTCAAAGTATTATTGTGTCTGTCTTCCAGACTCCCAACCTATGATTTCAACTTCTGGTGATTCAGTTAAATAAAACAGAATCTCAAATACATGGAAACCACCAGACAATAACAAATTCTATATTCTGCTGTGAAAAAAAACCCACAGGAAACAATTATATTTCTCTAGACTTTCTGAACCTTTAACAGAAAATCACACCTCTGCTATAGAGATTGACAGTATGGTCAAAATAAAACTGTGGGAAAGATACAGTTTTCTGCTAAATCCCAGTTCTTTTGTAGTATGGAACATTCCAAAGAACCATTCATAGTTTTTGCACAACTTACTGGTTTACTCCCTCGTTCAATTCAAATACGATTTTTCTTTTGGGTTGCTGGCTACATTTGCTTTAAATATTTAATTAGTAATTTATAGGATGCATATTCTGTCTGGTAGACTATATTATTTATATATGTGCTTATTTACTTACTCAAGGGAAGATTGGATCCACAACGTAATAGGACTAAGTGCTGTAAACTAAACAATAAAAATAACATCAGTCTTTACAGCTGTTACACCAGCTTACTAATAATAGGTCATGAAAAGTATTTTGTAGCAACCCATTCCAATTGAATCCTAGTGTAGTTGGGTGGGTCCTAGAAAAGGTTACTGTCTGATGGCTCTTGGCATGGCCAATGTGAGAGAAATTAATGATTTAATTTCAGTTCCGTGGGAGCAAATATCTTCAACAGAAAATAAAATGCCAGAGCAACGTGCCATAATCGGAATTGGCAATGCCCTTCACCTTTATTAGTGACTGTCATTGTTTCTTTATTTGTAGAGTGTCCACTGAGTGCTATTATTAATATTGCTCCAAGAGCAATAGCTAAAAAAGTACAGATATGACATACAAACCTGCCAATTCCTGTGAAAACTGCAGCCTGACTTGTTAACATGCCGTTTCCTCACTGTAAACCAAGCTGTAGTGGTAAGGGCAGTGAGACTGAAAGCGTGCGGAGGGAGAGGGCTTGGTGCAGGGCATAGAAGGGATCAAGGGTGATTGAAGGGGCGAGAAACAGAGAGAAGAGGTTGTATTGGTTACAGCTGCTAAAACTCTCTCTGATGATTAAGATAAACATTAGCACCCTACTTAGCAAAAATTGCAACCGTGTGTTACAATGACCTGACTTTTGTTTGCATGGTGTGCTGAATTTGGGCTTGTATAATTCTAGATCCAAGGTTTCCGTTCGGATTTATACATATAAACTCTTCAAATCTTAAAACAAGATTTGACTGAGATGGAAATAGAATTCACTGTGTTGATGAATCTCAACTGAAGGTTGCTGAAGGGGGGGAGCCTGAGCCCGAGCCTGAGCCCAGGCACTGAGCTGCGGTCAGGCTGTGTGTGCTGAAAAAACTTCCGTGAGTGCTGCCTCCTCCCTAGGGAGGTGAAATCCTTCTGGTTGCAGAAAACCATTGTCATTTTGTGGTAAAATCTCTAAAAGGAAAAGAAAAGGCAAAGTGTTTTCATTATATTGCAAATTACTCTATCTTTGTTTTATCACTATGTTTTAGAGACAATTTATATTCTAAAATAAATTTTAAAAGTAAATTAATCAAAGCTATACACAATAATGAGGACAAAACTATCTCAGTTCTGTCTTTGCACATTTGTGTAACATCCTATCTATCTCATGCTAGTTGAGCTATTCATGTAAATGTGTAAGCTACATGTAAGCTTATCTAGCTCCTGTGGACCTAGATAAAAGTCTAGGAATATAGGTTTAAATGTGGCTCTTATTTTAGTCTGCTATGCTGATGTGAGTTGTGTTTTTACCTCAGCTGAGCTTGCTGTAAGACTTTTAACCATTGGCATTTGGAAAAACCCTCTCAGAGCCCATTTGGGCATTGCAGTCATTTCCTTCCCAGTCCCAGGAACCTTCCTAAGTTCCTTCAAGCTGCCAAAAGTCTTTTATAATCGATGCACACCTTCAGTCCTTTCCTCGGTCGAGAATGGGTAGTAGGGCTCAAGTATATTTATCTGTTTGGCTTTGGCCTTCCTTTCACTCCTGCTACTGACTCTAAGCCCAGTACTGTATCTAGCTGCCACAGCTGTTGCTCTTCTGCTGCTTTCTGCTTATGCTTATGTTCCAAAAAAAGCTCCTCTGGGATGTTCTGTGAAATGAATGGGATATCAAGGCAGTGCTAACTGCATTTCCCCTTCACTGACAAGCTCTTTCTTTTACTGGATGCCCTGAATTTGTGGTAAAGTGCTAGTGTTATATGTTCTGAACTTCACTCTTTACAGGGTGAGTTCCTTTTGTTACCTCACTTTTCACAATACTGAAGTATTTCCTTTGCTGCATTAAGCTATTATTTAGAGTCTACAAATAAGCTTCTGATCCTGCCAAATTACATTTACTTTCAGTAAGTGAGGAAACTGTACATCTCTTTTTCCACTTACTCTGATATTTATGTTCAAAGAGTTTCACATCACTTGCCTCTTATAAGCACCTGAACATACATTTTCTTGGCATTGTTGCATATAGCTATGAGCGGTGAAGTCAAATATGTATAGGTAGTAGTTGATAGTAAAGTAGTAGGGTATATGCAAGTCCCACATATGATCAGACATTCTGAAAATACAGACTCACAATTCCAGTGGTACGAGGACTTGTGGTTGTCTCCTGTCTGCTTAGGATAGCAAATAAATATCGTAATGACTTTATAGTTGAAAGAGATTGCTGTGTATCTACGTCCTGTACTTCACAGTGGGTATACGCACTTCCTATAGAACAGAAACAGCAGTTAATAGAAATGTTCCAGGATTTTAAAATGTTCTTATCAACTGCACTATACTGTCATTTGATCTGTTACATTTAGGTCAATATAAGCTTATGAGACTTGAAAACAAATATTATAGTGCCAGAATCAAAATCTGAAAGGTCTTTCTAAAATCTTTGCCTGCGTAAAAAATCTCTTCTGGTTTAATCAAAAGTGTGATTTTAAACTCATGTGAACTGTACAGAGCCCTTTGTGAAGATTCTTAGTTCAATTTACAGCAGGATGATTTATTCTTTAGCTTCAGTTGCTGAAGACTTTTTTTTTTAAATGACATAGAAATAAGCTAGTTTTTAAATTGTGTAAAACTGTCCAGATAGTTGAGCTGTAGTGATCTAATTTTAAGACTGATTATTGGGTATACCAGTGCATCTTACAAATCTTGTTTGTTAAGACACTATTAATCGTGCCTACCTGTAGCAAAAGGAAAAGATGGGCAAAAGCGTTGTTCATTTTTGATAATAGCTTGTTCTCAAAATGATTGAAAAGCCTGTAGAGGAAAAGCGTGGCTTCAAATAGCACGGGTTCATAAAGAAAGAATTCCTGTAGTACCTCAGACAGACTGCAGAGGAACAGTCTCATGGCTTCTTGTTCTCCTTTATTCATTTAAATGCCGTGAACATTTAGAGACAAAGTTTAGTCAATTCCTTTAATTAATTCTTATTCTCATCTTTTGATTCAACATCTTTAGAGGCTTCAGCCAGGATTCAGTGATTCAGCTGAAAATAAATAAATAGTGAGAACGTCTAAATACTTAGATATGAAGTATTTAAAATATAGGATCCTTTATATAAAGATCCCCTAACCATTTATTTTTTAACTTAAAAAATAGCCAAAGGTTATGCTAGCCATGTGCAGCCATAGCAAAGAATGAATGGTAAGGGCCATACAGACAGAGCTATGACTTCTTCACCAAGGGCCGTGTTTTTACAAAATTTGTATCAGAAGAAGCTATGCAAAAATTAGGGGTTTTATTTTTCTACAAACAGAAGGATTAATGTGTGATGTCAACCTGTATATTGGTCTTTAAGATATTAACAGTCACAGTAATACTTAAAGCTTCTAGTCAAGATCATGGTCTTATACTTGGTCCTGTGCAATAATGTAAAGCAAAAGAAAAGAATTGTCTTTAAGGAACTTGTTTAGACTTCTTGTCCAAAGCACACAGGCTGTTTGTTTTACAGAGAGAAACTTCAGTGACATAGTGAACCCCAGAGGTTTTACCAGCTTACATCCTGGAAGTGCTACCATATTTTAATGTTTTCTATAGAATAGCTGAACTGGTCCAGATGAAGACCATATGAGAACTCCATTTAACAAATTTCAGTTTAATTTATCTCTTTCAAGGTTGCATTAATCATATTTGAGGTTTGGCTCTGCTGAGCTCCTCAGAAGAAGGTAATGCTTACTAGCTTTAAAGAGATAAAATTCAGCTTAATGGAACGTGACAGCCCATTGTACTGAATTCTGGGTTGCTTAATTCCTGATTTTAAGAAACTTTCAAGTCTCTGCAGAAACCTCTGTGAAACAAAAGTTTACCAGTATGGACCAACTCTGAGGAAAGCACACCCTTTCACTAAAGGGTGAAAGCCGAAGTCTGCATGAACACTGGATTCAAGTAGTGAAGGAATTCAATGTTATGGAAATCTGATGCTTCAGAATGCAACATCTGAATTTGTGCGCATGATTTTTTGAATTTGAATGCATTCTTCAAATGCAGCTTTAAAACATGGCTAAATTTCAAAACTCAGGCTCAAGAAAAGGGACTTTTCGGAATTCATGTAGCATTCATCTGATTGGTAAAATGAATGTAAATTAATTCTTCCTTTGTCTTTTCTGTGATTTAGTGTAGCAGTTCAAATACCAGCTGATGATTTTACTCAGCATTATAATTTAGCTTATTCTGTGGTGATGGCAATCATCTTTGCAAAGTAGAAAAAACCCCATCCATTTTCTTTGATGACTCTAATGTTGTTCAACTATTAGAAATGTCACTGATGGCTCTATCAATGACTTCTCTGTCTGGCGCTGTAGCTTTGGGAGTGTTTGGGTGGGTTACCATTTCTCCACGAGAGTCTAGCATTACTGCCCCGTCTACACATTTCCTTTTCCTTAAGCATCTCGTTCACTTCATGGAGAGGTGGAGGGGTCTCTCCATGGTGCGACCTCATGACATTGTGTAGTGCGATTAGCGAAATATCTCTGATGGAAACCGAAACGGCTCGCTGTAGTGTTAGCCATTACCTGTACATATACTATGGGGATATTCCATTTGCTGTCAACCCTACTCATTCTTTGTGGCACAGGGATGTCAGGCTGCTGCTGGAAATCTCCACTAATCTGCTGATACTAGAGATATCCAGAAGGCATTTGAGTGGGCAGGTGAGGAGTAGCAGACAAAAACATTTTATGAATTAAAAAAGTACGTTTGTCCCCAGTGTGGAATTAAGCTCAGGTTTAGCAATGGCTAGTGGTCCCCAGGGCTGGCACCTGTGGAAACAAGGACTGAGCCAGTTATTGAGTTTTAATGGGCAACTGTATCTTTTCTGTCAGTAACACTGCTCCATATCTCTTCCATTATGATTCTAGGTGTCCCACCCCTGGGTGTGATGGCTCTGGGCATATTACTGGAAATTACGCTTCACATCGAAGGTACGTAAAGAGAAGTTTTTGTTCTTTAAGTCAAACAACTGAAGGGTTAGAAGGGACCTCAACAGACCAATCTTCCTTCTCTCAGCATTGAAGTAGGATCGAGTGTTGTACGTAGACATATATTAGTCTTACTCATTCTCTTTATCTCCAATGAATTAACATTTCTCAGTTTCAGTGTGGCTCACTACCCAAATAGGCAGGAAGATTTTTGCTAATGTCTAGCAAAGTCTTTGTAGAAAATGAATCCAGTTTTTGTACCTTTTCTGTTAGCCCAGAGAAGCAATTCAACATTCGGAAGTTTCTGATTCTTTACATTCTGAATGACTTAACTCTTCTCCTCACAATCTTACCTTTTCTGGACTCAAATCTCATTCCTCCTTTTTTTCCTCCACAAATCATATTTTCTGATTGTTCCTGTCAATCACTTCCAGATTCTCTCTCTATTTCTTGAAATGCAAAATTGAACCCAGTTCTTTACCTCCTCTCCCAGTTGAAGTCTTACCAGCTTTAATCAAAGGGAAAAAGTACCTCTTTCATCTAATATGCACCGGTCTTGTTAGTTCATTTCAGAATAAAGTTTGGCTTGTTTTTAAATTGCAGCACATTGTACATAACATTGTAAAGCCAGAAGAATAGAAAGATAAATGGATGAAAGCTGTTACCTTAACTGCCTAAACTGTAACTGTGTTCCTTACCAAGTGCCAAAGAAAACTTCACATCTACTAATTAAGGTATTGCTGGTGGCCTCAAAATGAATTATGGTGGTACCACTGTAGAGGTATCTTACAAACGCTGTGTAATTAGCAATTCCCCTGTTACTATTTGAGAACTATAAATCAGTGGAGAGGAGCTGCACCATATTTTGTAAATAGCTATCCACTTAATCAAAAAGTAATAGTGTAGCACAGGTCTCTTTTGTTAGTAAAGGCCCTTTACTCCCATGCTTAGTAATACTGTTGAGTCTGGATATTTGCTTGCTTCACAAAGTCCCTGTAGGTTTACAATTGGCTATAACTAGTCAATACACAAATTCCCAGTTTAAACTCTTCCCAGTAAAAGCAACAAACAGTTTAAAGTCAAAACATAAATAACGTGAAGATCGGAAAGGTGTCATACCTTTACATGCTGTAAAAATGAAAGATCACAGTAGCAATTTCTGAAATGTACAGTTATACATCAAAAGTACTAATAACATCCTAAAGGAGAAGATGTAAACATTTTAAAAGCACTTACATGATGTAGGAGATTAAAACAAAGTTTCAAAGGGATTTAAGGTCAAATCTATAACTACATTCAACTGTATGTGGATTTATCAGCTCACACCCCTACCAACGATATGCTTGGTGTAGCTGAGCCCCGATTTTGCTACTTCAGGAAATTGTTCATGTATTTAGCATGTATTTGACCAGCAGCAGGCAGGACAGTGAAGATGCAGAAGGCCAGGTGTTACAAACAGAAGAAACCTAAAAGCTGGAAAGATTAGCAGTGAAGAATCGCTGCATGTTGCCTCATTTTTTAAATCCTTTCCGTGGGCATTGTCTCCTGGCCACTATCCGACTGGACCATGAACTAGAGGGTGTTACATACTTTCGTCTGTAAATTCTTACATTCTTGTATTTTTGCAGATGAGTGCTGGACCAAGTTTTTGTTTGATTCTGCAGCATACTTAGCATATATAACGATATAAAAAGTAATTCCGCAAAACTAAGTGATCTGGAACTTGTCCAGTCCATTGGGATTTAACACATTCAACCTTCCGAAATGCCATCATATCTGTATCGACCACATAACTCCTGGGAGTGTGCCTTCGTTTCTCTTCTGAAGGGCCTCTGGCAGCCCCAGGTCCTCAGCTGCCTGTGGGCACGGGGGCACTGACACTGAAGGAGTCATGTCTTCTTTGCTTAAAACCACCGACGTCCCCAGGAGACCTGTTGCGTTTACACAGAGCTGGCCCCACGCTGCTCAGGTCATGGGCCACTCTCTGAGGTGGTGAGGCTGGCAGAATGCACGCTCTTTAAAAGGGCAGCAAACCAGTAGCCTGAATCTGGAACTCTTTAAGTATGAAAGACCCCACAGTATGTTCGCAGTTAAATTTTCTAATTCGCACATTGAAAATCAACATGTACCTCTGCTGGCATCTGAGTTAGCATTTTTGTTTGTATTTCATACCATCCCTTACAACCCTTTCAGTTTCAGAAGGAGAGGAATGACCAACTTCTCTCCTAAATGGCTGCCAACATGTCTCGATGTCATTTGGCTTAAAATGGCTGCTCAACAGCAAGTGCACGTGAAGGCAGATTTAACTCTGCCGTAACGCTCTGCAGTCCCACGTACCTGTTCAATATATGCAAGAAGTTATATCAGCGTATACTGGTGTTGAATTTCCCTTGTTGTCTTTTGTCTTCATATATCAGGAATTAAACTGGTATAAAAATGAAGTAATATGTTTACTTTGTAATAGCTTTTGGTTATTATAGGATAAAAAAAAAATAAAGCAAAAGCTCATCCTTGACATGTGTTTTCTTGGTGAATCTGCTGTCAGAGGAAAAATGAATTAATCATAACCTCAGAAGCTGTCTGTTGGAAATGTCTGTTTAGAGGACCTGAAAGGCCTTAGAATTTTCTAATAAATCATAGTGCCAGAATAGAAAGATCCGTTGCAAAAAGATGATGCACCAAAATACCAATAAGTAGGTGATAATTAAATTGATTTAATATGTAGAAAGCATTAAATCATTAGTCAGGGCAGAAAATCCTCTTTCAGATTTTGTTATGAAAATGTCATCATCTACAAGCATACCCATCTGTACACCTACTAAAAAAAGTATTGCTTTCTGAGGCATTTCTATTAACTATTTAGTTTTTGAATGCGAAACCTGGTAATTCTCACACTGAGTATGATTAGTCTCACAGATAAATTAGGGATATCTGTAACTCCTGTCCTCTCCTCTCGACTCTCTGCAGTCCAGATTGTATGAGGGGCAATGAACCAACCTGCTCCCAAACTGCTCCCTTGCCCCAGAGCCTGCTTCCTCTTATTCTGAGTCCTCAGACTCTGTTCCTCCTGTCTCTGTCTTCTTACAGATTGTGATATTAATTTTGAAGAAAACTGTTTTTAAGTGGCACAGACTTTCTGAAGTGTGGTTTGTGCGCAGGGAACTATGGTGCTTTGGTGTGCACTATGCAAGTGGGAATAAACAGCAGCTTGCTTGGAAAAGGGAAACGGTCAGCTGCATTTAAACTGGAAAATGAAATGGGATGAGAGCACAGGTCCAAGGGTCAGAGTGCAGATGCCTACACTATTAAATTGTTAACATGTCCCCTGGCATGGTACTCACCCTGGGCCACTGAAACTCTCCCAGGCAATTCTCAGACATGATTTGGGGCTCAGCATGGGTCCAGATCATTCTCTATAAGCAACATGGGTGTAGCTGTTCTGCTTTAGAGAGACAGAAAGCTTAGCTGTGTGGATGTGCACTTGCTGGTCTTGGGTCAAGACAGCAGTTCTAGGTCACTTCTGTTTACCACTATAGATGTAAACGTGCCATCTCACTAAAAGTTGCTAAGTAACACACTGTCTAATATCTTGTACTAACATTCCACCCTTTCTTTAATTGACTTATTTATGACTTAACAGCATATAAACTCTATTTTTGTCTGTTTTTCATTTACCAACAGGAATCGGGTTTGTGATTGCATTACCTTTTGCTCTGCATGTTCCTCCCAGTCCTCACTGGTCTTGAATAGACAAAATAACTGAAATTTTTGCTACTGCTGTTTCTGTCTCTTCTTCCTGAAGACAGGACCTGCTATACAACACTGAAGTACCTTTTGTGATGCTGAAAACAAAAATTTAGTCTTCTATTTAGTTTCTTTCTCTGAGGAAATTTTTCTTTGATAACACTACTTTGCCTCTCATCTCAATATCTTCGGACGTGGTGTTCTACTGATGGGTTTCTTTTTTAATGTTGGTATGTTAAGATCGAAATAACACTTTTAAATAGAGGATGAAGCGTGATTTCTTGATAGACATATTTGTGTCCTTGGATAGCAACTACTTAAAAAAATCTCTAAATATGTATTAAAGTCATTGTCAAGCCTACTAAATGGCTTCTATAATGAAGTCTTCATATGCAAAGAGAAAGCTGAGGTTATAAAATCTTGGACTAGATATGTCTTTTTCCATCTCCTGTACTTAAAAACAACATTCTCAATGTCTAATTAAATGTAACATTGCTCACCCTAACATATAACTTTGTATCTACCAAATCTTTTTGTCTGGGTGAGTTCCAAGCACTTGAACTCTTTCTCAGGAAGGTGTTGTACAGCTCTGAGCTCTGCTGGGTTTTTATTCAACAGTTCTATAGGATTCTTACATGATGATTGAGAAGGTTTGATTGTGTTTCTGATGCGCTCCCTGGAGAAATCTTTAGTCCTACCAACAGATCCCAAGACTCACATTTTTTGAGCCTATTCTTCCTTCCCTCTCAGACATACAGAGGACGTAATGTCTCTCAGCCCTGAAACACTGCCTTCTATTCCTTTTAAAGCTGTTGCTGCTGCTGCTGAGTCAGCTGGAGGGATTATTAGGCAGAGAGTTTAAGAGCTGCTTTCCCTGGCTCCTCGAGGACTGCCTGTGCGTGTGGTCTGCACGATGCCTGCAGTCCTGTCCTGCATCACACATGGAGACACGCGGATTCCCCCTCGTGGTTGCGTGCTGCAGCTTTCCTTATTTATACCACTTGAGCTTTCTTTGATTTTGGAAAACTGGATGCATTTACCTATTCTGACGGTTTTTCAGACAGAAAGCGTATCCCTTGTAAACTGTACCCAAGAACGAGAAATTACATTTTAAAATGTTTTCTTTCACTCAGTCTTTCAGGCTGTCCGCGAGCAAAGAAAAGTGGAATCAGGATAGCACAAAGCAAGGAAGACAAAGAAGACCAAGAGCCAATTAGGTGAGAACAAATATTGTCAAAGGGCCTTCATGTGTTTTATAAGGTCATACATATCTTCAGCTTTTTATTAAGGCATAAATGTTATTGTGTGATAGTTATCTGAGAGCAGATGGCCATGTTGATTTCTATGAGTGAACTGCAAATCAAGGATCTATGTTGATTTATCCTAGCCAAGGATACAATCTCCTAAAATTTAGAAACAGTTAAAAATATGTTTTTCACATGAAATTAAAAAATTATGTAGATCTTTATCTCCTAAAAAAACCCTTAAACATGTTTGCGTACTACAGACAAACCATACATGCTAAATACAGTAGTTATGGGAATAGAGAAGTGAGTATTTATATGAGATTGCTGCCACAAATCTGGCTGTTTATGCGGTTTGCAAGAGGAACAAATGCCTACCTGTAGGTCTTGGTTTCTTCTTGCAAGGTGCTCTGACACCACTGGTCACTGAACTCAGCAGGTTTAGTGACTGCTTAGACCGCTCAGGACTGGATCCTTGGTGGAGAATGGCAGCAATATTTTAGTGTAGGACAAGCAGTGAAGTAACCGGCCTTGTTTTGACATGTGTTACATAGCAGCATACTAAAAAACCATCATTTTCTTGTAACGTTTCACTTTGAAGATTCTAACCTGTTCCTTCTAACCCTGGTTGTTTGTTTTTTAAAAGTATACAGGGCAAATGTATGGGGTAATTCCCAAGTAAGGAAAAACACCACATGAATACGGGACCGGCTTCACTGATCTCTCTAGGCTGTAGTGCATAGTTTGTTGTAAACTCTCCTGTTCAGAGAGTGGTTAAAGGTGCTCAGCATTTCTGATGAGGCGCTATGATCATTTTATACGTAACTGTTTATGCCTAACATTTTCATGACTTCAGACAAGTCTTCCTTAGATTCCATACACATAAATAAAATGTACCGAGGATTATACTAAGTAGAATTTTATGCCTACAGAGTTTTTATGGGCAATTTCCCTGCTGAGCGGAGCTCAGTAGCCAACATTTCAATTCCAGTGTGATATTTACCGTAATGAACACCTGCAAATCAAATACGTATCTCAGTCCTTTTGTTGCAATCACACAAAATAAACAGCTGTGACTTCATCTACTGGCTAGCCTCCTTACAGTTTATCAAAGAATGTATTTTTTTATATTAGTAAAATTCTGCTTGTAGTTTTACCCACTACAAGGTATCTTGACTATTTTTTAAGACCACAGTGCATGATTGTTCTTTTCTTTTCATGTCGGGTTTATTTTGACTTTGTTGTAGAGGCTACCAGGTATATGATGGCAAGACAATAAAGTTTATCTCATCTATCTGCTATCCAGATGTCCAGTTCCTGGTTGTGATGGTCAGGGACATATAACTGGAAAATATGCATCCCATCGCAGTGCGTCAGGGTGTCCTCTAGCTGCCAAAAGGCAAAAGGATGGGTACCTAAATGGCTCACAGTTCTCTTGGAAGTCCGTGAAGACGGAAGGAATGTCATGTCCAACCCCAGGATGTGATGGCTCAGGACATGTCAGTGGTAGTTTTCTTACTCATCGTAGGTGAGTAACTATGGCTTATATTTTTCACTTGCGCTTATTATTTAAGTTAGATTAGCAAGATTTAAAATACAGCTTTTTGTAATGGCATTTCTCTGTTCCTTTTGAATTTCATGATTACTTTGAAAAATAATCTTCCTACATATATTTGTAGATAACTGGAAATCAAGACACACGATTTTTTTCATGCAAGTCTTTGCAGTTAGAGACCTGAGTCTGAATCTATAATACACACAAAATAGTAGGGGAAAAAGTGTGCATGACAGTAACCGTAGATCTGCTACTGCTCTGTCGAGTGACTCTGGACGTACTACCTTAGGGTAGACTTTGTAATACACATCTGAATCTCCCTCATTTCCAGAGATGTCAAACACATTGTTAGTTCCTAAACATCAGAGCATGGAACTAAAGAGTTTAAGGAATCAGTTCCATAAAAACAAAGTACTTTCATTCTTTTGGTAATGAAAATGTACGCTTGAACAGTAAACGTAGAATACAGCACATTAGTTAAAACTAATGGAATACAAATATTTGACAAAAGAGATACTAAGCTCAATTTTTCATAAACTTAGCAGAAGTAAGAGAACTTCAGTGAGGACATTTTTCATTGCTTTTAAGAGATTAAGAAACAGAAAGTGGGCAGTCTATTAGGAATAAATCTTCTTGCCATTTTAGATATCAGCTTATGAGGAAGCAAGGGTGTTTTTGGAGCTTTGGGTGGGAATCTCAGCCTGAACATGACTATAATGCCAGAGCAAATTTCTTATTATATAATCACTAATATAAAACTCTATTACTTGAAATATGTCAAGCCGATGTGCCTAATTTGTCACCCTTCTCCAGGCAGACCTCAGTTGAACTTCTGTACCTTTTAGTTAACTAAACCAACCTGATCTTGTTTTGTAGTCAGTTCTAGATATAGGGGTGAAAAGTGTACTTCTTCTTCCTTATCTTGCCTGTAACTATTTCCTTGGATTCTTTTTTTGACAGTCCTTTAAGGCTTAACTCAAAAGCCTTACCGTGACTGCAACCTGTCCAGACTTTGTACACATAGTTCCCATTTAGGTTCAGAGCTGATTTTTTCTGCTCAGTGTTTGTATGGTACTTACCATGAAGGGATTCTGGTCCACGACCAGAGGTGCTACCTAGGTGGTCAAACATATTACACAGCCTGCAGCTCTCGTAGGCTTTAGGGAGCTGTAGATGCAAAAGCCCCGACCATTTGTGCAGATGTCCACATGTGGGTTTAAGTTTCTGACTTTCAGTAAAATATCGGTATTAGTGTTCATATTTCAGTTTAGCTTTCTTTGTAATGGTGTGACATTTATTTAACTCACAGAGATCAGTCATTAAAAATTTGGAATTATTTTACCTTTAGTTGAAAGGTACAATATAATTACTGAGAAATTGCTTTCAAGGAGTATTTACATAGTATTTACATCTTCAAGGAGAAGGTTCTTGCAACAAGGATAACTAACTTCTAAAAGGAACATACTGATACTAATCTAACTGTTCTTCAAAATTAAGAGGCAAATGGTACCTAGAGGTTTGGTTTGTTTTATTTTTTAATAGGAATGTTTTCATTAAAAACATAGAATAAAATTTAAATTCTTTTTTTTTTTCCAATGGAGAAACCTAAATATGACATTCAGCCACACAGCAGCCATGTGCTTTCTTGAGTACCATTATCTTAAGTAGAAACTGAGCCATGTAAAAGGCTTACCTTATAACACCAATTTTTGAGCAAAACAGTCCATTGTTAGAGGAGAGCACCAGAAGATGAAAGGTTGCTTAAAAAGACTGACTGAAGTAGACTGTTGTTAATTGTTTTGATGTAACAAAGCACCAATATTCTAAGTTGTTGTGAGCAAGTTTAACAATTTCTTCAAGCTTTCATAAGCTATGACAATATTAATAAAAACATATTATTTAAGAAATATTATTAATTCTTGTAGAATTCTTAAGATGCTGTAAAAGGGCTTAGTTCACTTGCTCACACAAAGAAAAGCACTTGAAGCCGTTTTAGATGCCTTAGTATAATTTACACGGCCTCCAGCTGTTGCACAGAAAGGCACACATCTGTGGTCGATCCAGTGTCATATTTACCAGCCATAATGATATGTCTTCTCAAATGGCATTTCATGCCTGTGTATGGACAACTGAATCAAACTCTGCACATAGGATTGAGCTTCAGAACAATTCACCTACTTTGAGAATGTACTTATAGGTGAACAAAGTGCTTTTTCTCCTCTTCCAGTGAATGAAGTCAATGGATCCTGGAGAGTTGTTTGCTTCACCTGTGAAGTAGACATCTGCCTGTGATCAGACTTGTACCCTAAATGTTACTGAGTGCATCAATGGGGAATGGGATTCCCCTGCAAACAGATAGACACTTTATGTCGTTGGAAGTGTTGATGAGGCATACAAGATGGCCGTACTGGGCTGGCAAAAATGACTGAAGATTTGTGAGACACTCCCATTCTTTGATTGTGACAGCTGAAAACTGAACATGCTTTGCAGGGGATCTGGAAGGGTGATAGACTTGGGCCCCAAATGAATGGGCCCCAGAGCTCCATGGCAGCTTTGACACATAGTTCCCATGCAGAAATTTAAACCTAGCTGTTCCAATCTGGAGTTCAGACTCACCTAAATTACAGACTGTACATTTCCTTACCTAAAGATGGAATATCCCCTCACTTTTAGTGTATCCTTTTTAATAGGCTGTGGTCTCATCTTCTACCTCTAACAACATTTTGCTATACAGCCATGGCTGTAAATCTCAAGCTCCACCTTCTGAAGAGAAGCAATGTTATGACAATTACACACTGAAACCAGGTTTATGTACAGCCTTTTGCAGGTACAGCTGTGTCCAGCATGCGTGGGGAGAAAGCAGAGCTATGACCATTAACTGAGTCAGTGAAAGGTCCTAGGGGAGCAGTAGTTAAAAGTCTTCAATTCTGGCAGTACATCGTGCTTCTCTCCTGATAGTCACTTTTCTTCCTTACTACAACTATTTTTCTATCAGCAGACCTCTCTAAGCATCTATGTTAATGGGATATGTAGCGTCCTTAATGTGTTATTTGGGATTTTATATTCTGCCATTCATAGACAGCTGTTAATGTGCTATTATCCAAGCAGCTGTAATACTCTGGAAACTGAATGGCAGACTGGCTTGTGAAAATGATGCCAATTGTTGTATTAATTAAAAATACATACAGAGAGAGAGAGAGGGTTTTGAGGCAAAGATTTCTTAGAGCTGTTGTTGCACCTTGTATGCATGGTGTAATTCCGCTGATATCAATGGACCCTTGAGATGATCCACAAGTGCTGGTAAATCAGTACTTAGTTAAAAACCCACTCCAACTGGTATTACGTAGTCTGGAATTTAAATATATGCATATTTGTACATACATGCTTCTCAAGTAGAAATAAGTAGTCAGTTGAAAAAGTCACAAATTTCAGTAAGTTTTGAATTCTACCCTGTGAACAAAGGCACCAAAAAGGGTTTCTGTTTATTTAACGTCAGCCATGCCTGTCTGCAGAATTTGTATGAATAGTTTTATTTTATAAAGGAGTTTTGCATAGGAAAGAATGGCAACAGAGGGTTATCAGAAGGGAGTTGAAGCATAGGATTAAGAGTTCTATACTTCAAAAAGGAGCCTGTGCTAGCAGGGAGGCCAGTGTGAAATTAGGTGACCTATCAGCAATATGAAAATGAGTTGGAAGGCATGTAAGCATGGAGTCAGTAGATAGCTAAATGAAATAGGTTATAATGAAATGTAAATTGGTTATTATACTGTAGCTTTCCAGTTCAGTTCTTGAACAGGCCTTTACATCCTCATGTTTGATTTAAGAAGATTTTTCTGGACGGCATCGTTTCTAATACAATGATCATTTGTGGACTTTCTCAGAATATACTTGGATTTAGCAGCCCTGCTCCTTAGCACAGAAGCGGAAATGTGCTTGTGCAGACTTCAGTGGAAATTATATTCAGAAATGCCTTTTCAGATCTAAAACAATGTTCTCACTCCCATCTGCTGCCCACTTGTGTTTAAATCAGTGTTCAAACACAGTAGCTGTTAAATTCCCTTGACTATGAAAAACTGTTGTGGTTTAACCCTGGTAGGCAGCTCAGCCCCACGCAGCTGCTTGCTCCCACCCTCCCTCCCTCCCTCCCTCCCTCCCTCCCTCCCAGCAAGATGGGGGGCAGAATCTGAGGGGTAAAAGCAAGGAAATTCCTGGGTTGAGGCAGACAGTTTACTAAGTAAAGCAAAAGCTGTCCACGCAAGCAAAGCAACACAAGGAATTCATTCACTACTTCCCGTCAGCAAGCAGGTATTCAGCCATCTCCAGGAAAGCAAGGTTCCATCACGCATAATGCTGAATTGTGAGGGAAAACGCCATCACTCTGAATGTCCTCCCTTCCTCCTTCTTCCCCCAGCTTGTATTGCTGAGCCCAATCTCATATGGTATAAGATATCTCTTTGGTCAGTTGGGGTCAGCTGTCCCAGCTGTGTCCCCTCCCAGATCCTTGTGCCCCCCAGCCTACTCGCTGGTGGGGTGGGGAGAGAAGCAGAAAAGGCCATGATGCTGTACAAGCACATGAAAACATCCCTGTGTTATCATCAACACTATTTCCAGCTCAAATCCAAACCATAGCCCCATGCCAACTACTATGAAGAAAATTAACTCTATTCTAGCGAAAACCAGTACAGAAACATACACTAGTAGAACTATAATATGCCAGAGATGATCAAATTATAAGTATTTTCCACATTTACAAGCTAATGCTAAATAGAAATGAAAATGTGGGGAAGGGGAATTTTTCTTTATTGTATCTGTAGCCTCACTGAGGACAGTGGGACTCCAAGATCCGTAAACAAGTTTGTAGAATAGGACATCATCCAGTGCCTTTTCCCTTCTGCAGGAATGTATGTAAAAATTGTGAGGTGGTTTTAGGAAATGTTTGCATATGACTGTTACGGGCTGTCCACTTTCTGCATAGGAAGGGCTTGTTACTGGTCAGGCTCTCAGAAAGCCTGCGGGGAGGTAACAGCAGTGCACTCAGATCAGTCATTGCCTCATGTGCAAATCCTCAGGTGAAGGAGCTCTGCCAGTGGTGTTCTCTCCAAAAATTCCAGGTTGGTCACAGCTCTGAGCGGCACAGCTGCATTGCTAAGCCTGGGAACAGACAGATTAGGAAAATATTAAAAGATAAAAAGATAAAAACTCAAGACAGGAGCTGCCCTCAGCAGCTGCTTGCTAGAAGCAGGCAGACACCAACGTTCACAAAGATTCTGTGAGAACCTCTGAGCTCCCAAACATTCAAAGCCTTTGGGAGATGACACGTGAGGAAAGAAGGCTGGAGATCTAGATTTTCATGAGCAGATCCTTTTTCTTATGAAATATGCTTCGCTAGAAATAGATGTTGTCTAAAAAGCCTATGTCATCAACCTCAGCTCCTGAAGGGAGGATTTGCAAGTTCCACCTACGGTCAAACCTCCTGGTGCTCAGGGCTTCAGCTTGAGCCTGTGTTGATAGATCAGCAGCTCACCCCAGGGTTTATCTGGGTCCAAAGAAGGGTGACTAAACTGGTCAAGGGGCTGGAAAATAAAACTTATGGGGAGCAGCTGAGGGAGTTGGGGCTGTTTAGCCTGGAGAAGAGGAGGCTGAGGGGAGACCTGATTACAGCCTACAAATACTTGAGAAGGGATGGTGGGGAGGTGGGGGAAGGGCTCTTTACATTAGTGATGGGCGATAGAACAAGAGGAAATGGGTATAAGCTTAGTCAGGGGAGGTACAGGTTGGATGTTAGAAAGTATTTCTTCTCTGAAAGGGTTGTCAGCCACTGGAATAGGCTGCCCAGGGAGGTGGTTGAGTCCCCATCCCTGGATGTGTTTAAGAAAAGGGTGGATGAACTGCTTAGGGATATGGTTTAATGGGGGATTAGGGACGGTTGGACTGGATGATCTCTAAGGTCTTTTCCAACCTAGAAATCTATGAAATCTATGAAATCTGGGGTGGATGTTCACATGGAGAGTGCCAAAGGGGCAGTAGCTCTATAATCCGGATGCTTTGCATCTCCAAATGTGCTAGTCGCTGCAAATTTGCACCTAAATTATTGTAGAGCTTTCAGTTTTTGTTTGCCTGAAGTCACATCTTCTCTTAGCATTAGCATTTCTCAAGTTTGACATTTAAAAACGTAAAAATACTTAGCATTAGTTCAGTGAATGGGTCTTTTAGAAATGAGCTATATGGTTACAAAGGGTGTGAGAAGGCCTCAGATTATTCAGATTTTTATGTTTTATACATAGAATCATAGAATCACAGAATGGTTTGGGTTGGAAGGGACCTCAAAGATCATCCAGTTCAAACCCTTCTGCCATGGGCAGGGGCACCCTCCACTACACCAGGTTTCCCAAAGCCTCATCCAACCTGGCCTTGAACACTTCCAGGGATGGGGCATTTACAACTTCTCTGGGCAACCTGTTCCACTGCCTCACCACCCTCTGAGTGAAAAATTTCTTCCTTATATCCAATCTAAATCTGCCCTCTTTCAGTTTAAAGCCATTGCCCCTTGTCCTATCACTACATGCCCTTGTAAAAAGTCCCTCTCCAGCTTTCCTGTAGGCCCCCTACTTTTTCCCTTACTGGAAAGCTGCTACAAGATCACCCCGGAGCCTTCTCTTCTCCAGGCTGAACAGCCCCAACTCTCTCAGCCTGTCTTCATAGCAGAGGTGCTCCAGCCCTCGGATCATCTTCGTGGCCCTCCTCTGGACGCTCTCCAGCATCTCCATGTCCTTCTTGTGTTGGGGACACCAGAAGCTTGCAACACAGGCTTGCAACTTCTGTTATTGGAGCAAAATCAGTCCTGCAAAGCCTTGGACCTGAAATTAGCTTTTATGTTGAAGCAGTGTTGCATGAGGCCTTACATTACAATTACTCTAAGTTGTCTGAGTTACTAAATGCCAGCTACTCTTTTCAATTCATGGAGAAATGAAAATGCCCAGACTTTAGATGGAGGTAATTGGTTCCAAGCAGGTGTCAGCTTTTCAGCAGGATAGGAAGCTTATTTGAAATAAAACCTGAATTTTAAAAAAGCTTTCTGGTATTTGCAAATAAATGCAGAGAGGAAAACTTAGAAGCTTTATTAAACAACTGGAAATATAATATAAAGTTATATCAGATTTGAGATTCTGTATTTATAGATACATATATGATGCAACGTTCACTATGGACTAATGCAAATTAAAGATATCAGAAGGTGCATAGTAATACTGTGGTTTGGTGCTGTAAACCACAGTGCAAAAATGAGATATGTCACGATAAAATACCTTGTGTAAAAACAACAAAAAAGTAATTGCAAGCATCCTTTAAAACATGAAGAATCCAAACTGCCAGAAGAATTCTCAGGATGCTCTAAACTTCTGAAATATCATGTCTTTGAGGAATTTGTGTCCGGCAATTCTATCTGTAGGGAACAAGAGGTTGTTTTATTTGTTGTTCCAGTAAGTTGTCAGTGCCACATGTGAGTCAACAGTCATTCACGCTTCATTCTCATTGTTTCACTTTTTCTCTGGTAGCCTTTTTAAAGTTGTTTAGGATGTTTGTTTGGCTGGTTTTACTCTGCCTGTCCCCTCCCTGCCATTGATTTATTTTGCTGTTTCCAGCCTCATTTTTTTTCCTATAAGCGTTGCGATTAAGCAGGAGAAAGTCATACAATATTAAGAGTATAGAAGAACTAACCAAACTCACTGCATTTAGCAGTAATTACAACTGACAATGATAAGCATCATCGTGGTGACATTATTGAAAGATGACACACATGCAAGCGTGCTGACACCTCCAAGAAGGCAAGGAGAGACACATGGCAGTTAAATGTAATAATAACGTACATAAAGAAGAAAAACATTAAACTAAAATCTGTGAGGTGGACTCTGCACTACAAAGGTTTTTTTGACTTAGGAATTTTGTGTTGACCCATAAGCTCAAGGGAAAAGAGTCTTTTAAAATTGCTTTTCAACACCTTCCTCTTCCCATCCTCCTCCTCTCCAACTGCCTCTGTGCTGGCCGTCTTCCCTTCTCTGTCCCTGTGGCTCCTGTTCAGTCTTTCTTCTTACTTCTGCACTTCTCAGTCCTCAGCATTTGAGGTAGCTGGCCCTCAAGTAGCTTCTCCTGAGCACTGGCAGAACAGGACAGGCAGTCTCACCAGCATTGCTTCCAGCAAGCAGCCTTCTGCTCCGGGCCCTGCAGCCCTGAACGGGGCTGATGGCAGAGAAGGTGCTCCCAGTTGTCCTACACAGAGTACATGGAGGCTCTGGCAGCCAAACACTAACTCACATCTACTGATCATGTCCAAGTGACAGTCTGTTAGAGGCTTATAACTCTGCCAAACCTCCGTTTGTTTTCATGAGGACAGCAGAATGCATCTCTAAGCTCAGACCAATACCCCGTGAAATGACAATCTTGTTCCAATTCACGGACAATTAGAGATATTCACTGAATTATTGGGGCTTTTCTTTTCCTCCTCAGTACGGACAAAACAAGGTATATGGACAAAACAATGGTATACAAATATATTCTGAGAAATGGAAGTTTTTTTCTTACAACATTTGGAAAAAAAACCCTGAGCCTGGGCAGATACCTCCCATGGAAGATTTCAGTCAGATCGGTTAAAATTTGGCAAAAGTCGGAAGTTACTAATTGCAGAGCCTGCTTGTTGAAAGAGTTAGGCCCTTCGACTGGGGGTAGTTCTGCCAGCTCTTCTCATTACGAGCCGGAAGGATGGAGTAGCATTTTAATCAGATGTACAGTCTATTAAACTGGAAGGCTCCTAACCGAGAGCTAATCTAAAAGGACTTAAGAGGTTTACTTACCTTGGGAAAGTCAAGGAGAAAATAATATGAAATTCATATTAGAAAAAGCAGACTGCACAATATAAACAAGAAAAATCATTTTACTGAGCAGACCTGACAAATGACAGCAGACAGTAATTTGTACAGGTGCTTGCAATGTGACATCTCCTTGATTTCAGGCACTTAGCAGAAGCTCTCTGGTTATAAGCCTGTTTGTTCTCATGCCAGACATAGCCCATAAAAAAGCGGAGATGACTGGATGGCTTTTTAGAATTCAGGTGGGATGAATTTTCTCTTGAAGTACCTTCTTCTCTCTGCTGTCTATACAAACACCTAGAGAAACTGTGCTTCATTTGAAGTGCCTAAGTGAGCTGAGCTTGGTTGCTAAATAGATCACCTGAAATTCTGAGCTAAGAGCACTAATCAGAGGTGTGTAGCTAGAGATACACCTTACCTATTTATACACAGGGAAGTCCCAGCCTGTTTTTTCCTTCACAATACATGCCCTATTCAACTGACCAGTAAATCCACTGGTCTTCGGGTTGTCTGTCCTGTTGTGTGCAGTCACAGGAGAGGAGAGAGGCTGATAAACTTTGCAGCACCCATGAAGTGCACATTCCTTCCCTGTAACTTAGTGCAAGGGCCACCGGTAATTTGTGTAATGTGCTGCAGTGCTTCCGCACTCACCAAAGAATAAATGAGAGATTTTTGATCAGTTGTTGCATCTTTGGGCAAGAGCCAAACCTCTTTCCCTGTTCAGAGATGATACAGGTCAAAGCTCATTAGCACATGTGAGAAGCCCACCCACAGAGCCTCTTTGCTGACTAAGCGACTTTAATTAGCAAAATATGATGTAAATTTGCCACAGGGGTACTGTGCCCAGCTGAAGGGCAACTTTGGCAGTGCTTTTACAGTTCCAGCATTTCAAGATTCATTAGTCCTTTTTCTGGTGTGTATTTATGCCCCAGGGAGATTCCTTTCAAACTGAGTTTACTCTCAGAGCCTTTTCTCTCAGTTTGGCCATGTTTACAGTTCTGCGTAATTTCTGTTTTTGTTTTTCTTACTGATGCTTATTTTATTCTTTTTTTTTTTTTTTTTATGAGGGTTCGGTATAATTAAGCTATAACACTATTTTAGCTTTTAAATCTCCAGTAAAAAACAAATACCCTCTCGTCTTCTGGGTATCATGGCCATTCACTCTATACCATTGTCCATTTGGTGCTTGACTGACCAGATTCTAATGCTACTTTAACCCTTCCCCTCTTAGATAAGAAAGTAATTATTTCCTGAAAGTCTTTCTGAAACAATGGTCAGATATCATTAAAATAATTTGGAAAAGCTTTCATTTTGTTTTAATCATAATGGCTATATTTCTTTTTTGGCCACTTGGGTAGTGGTTTAATTTTTCTTAGTTCTGGAACCAATACAAAGATTTGTTTAAACAGAACAAAATCTTAGCTACTTTCCTCAGCAGCTTTGGGAACCAAAAGGATTAGGAGCTACCACTTTCCATGTTACATCAAGCTTTCAGTCTTTTTAACTTAGATTTCCCTCCTGATTGAAAATTTAACTGAAAATTCTTCATCACCAACATTCAGGTGTGAGTTGTAAATGCAAAAAAAAAAAAAAAAAAAGCTTTGGCCAGGGAATGAGACCTAAAAAGGGCCACATTAATCAGAATTATACTTTTCCAGTAAAGAATTCCAAAATTTACTTTTTCTAACACCTCACAAAGGCAGTTCGAGTTGTGTAGTGAGTGGGAAGGAGAAGAGATTCCTCTGTGAGTCTCAGCAATCTCCATGCAAACAAAACTACACTATGTTGTTTGCAAAACCTCTCTCCTGGACTCCCTTTACTTCACAGCTCAGTAAGAAGCTGGGGAAAAGCCAATCACCCTTGAATGTAAATAAAAATGAGTGCTGGGCTAGGGAGGGTTCCTTTTATCTCTGCTGGAGTTGTGCATAGGGTATTTCATCCTTTAAGGTGTGTAGCAGAATTTACTCATGGGAATAAGGAAATCGCTAAAGCTGATACCCTTCAACATAGAAAAAATGAGTGGTTCATGGATTTAATATTAAACCAAGGAAAGGGCTACTTTGATCACTGGGTTTGATCTCTTAACTTGAACTTCAAACATTACCAAATAGCTCACAAGCTTAGTCATAAAAGTAGGGTTTCATCCATCAACAAAATAAAGCAGTGGCTTTCACTGTGATCTGTATTTCCCGGAATTTCAAAAGGGTTTACATCTGGGGCTTGTTTTGTATCTATCTCTAGTTAAAAGAGGTCCCTCGAATGTGACTTGTTCCTTTCTCTAGTCTATGGACAATGTTATTTTTAATAAACAGGGAAAGTGTTTCATTTTCTTAACTTTTTGAAAAATCACTGTGGTAGTGAATTTATAAACATCTTGCAATGTTTATAGAGTTGGCCCTCAGGATGCTTTTTGGGTACTCCAGGTTGAGGCTTTGGTTTCTTTACATCCTGTTCTTCCTTTCTTTGTAAACTTCAGCACTTCACACACCAAATACAAAAGTTGCATTTTATTTGACCTTTGTGTTCTCCTTTCCCACATCCCTACTTCTCCGTTTGGAAAATGTTTTCTTCACTTGACAAGCCAAGTACAATTCCTTCAGCTTTAAGAAGGACAAGACTACATATATCTTCTGAGGCAAAAAATGTATTTAACAGAGCACAGCTGGAACCCAGATAACTAAAATCAGTCACCCAGACAATTGCTGCACTTGATCAATGATCCTCCACCCTGACAGCCTCTCTCGTTTGCATCCCTAAAGATAATGCAATTAAATTCTTGAAGCACCCATCCCTGGAAGTGTTCAAGGCCAGGCTGGATGAGGCTTTGAGCAACCTGGTGTAGTGGAGGGTGTCCTTGCCCATGACAGGGGGGTTGGAACTAGATGATCTTTAGGGTCCCTTCCAACCCAAAACATTCTATGATTCTATATGAATGGACCTTATTTTGTAGAGTTTATACAGCTACTAGCACTTTACTTCTGCATGCCTCCATTTATAAAGTCTTCCTGTAAAAACAAGCCTGATTAACGCAGGTTGAACTTGCGTGGCGTAAAACTCAGTCACCCCTTCTACCTGTCAGTCCTTCAGGCATATAGTGTCTAGAAATGTCTGTTGCATGGACAGTGCTATGCCCTGCCAAGCAAAGCTGCATGATAGGTCTCAGCCATGCACCTCTCCATTTAGTGCTCATGCCCAACAGAAGTGTATTTCCAATATAAATTATGTGTTATGATGTCAGAAGTCTCCAGCCAACCAACAAAAATTGAGACCCTCTCAAATTTTAGCACATGCCTTACAGGAGATTTGCAGGATCTGACCCTAGATCAGTTTAATCTAAGAGTTTAATTAATTTTCATAGTATTTTGTAAATGATGGTAGAGGTTGGCTTTCAAGGATGATGTGCCAGATTATACTTTTCTTCCTCAAATTAGAGATTAAGCCCAACAGAAATTCAGCAAGAACCAAGACACATTGCATTTCAACAAGAGAAGGTGCTGATGAACAGCTGGTTGTTGATACCTTGTCTCTCTCTCTATGGCAGCAGCAGCTCACAGCTCCTGCTGAATCAGGAACTCAGAGGGAGACAGGTGTTGGGTATTGGTGCTTCTCACAGCCCCACCAAAATGCTTTAGCTTCAAGCCCTGTGGCATCCACAATCTGAGAGAGATAAACGATGGCTCAGTAAGTTTGTACTGTATTTATTGCCACAATACCCCCAGCAATGTTGTTAGAAAGCCTTATTCTTTTTTTATTGTGGAAAGAATATTCAACTGTGTTTATATTTTCCTTTGCATGATTTCTCATGTGTATGAGAATAATGGCAGTAGCAAGTGAGGTAACTGTGATTAATTTTACTAGTTCTTTGCTGGAATGAACAAGCTGCAAAATTCCATGTTTATGTAGAAGTCAATGTAAGGTTTGTTAAAGTATAAAAAATAAACTAAAGCAGGATTACACACTAATTCCACTTGTAACAGAAAGCCTTTACAGGCATCAACTGTAAAGGCTTTAAACTTCATGTCAGCATAAGTATTATCCTCACCAAAACTACTAGCTAGGAGTTTCTCTTGGTCTTTTTTGATTTTTGAGATGTTTAAAGCATATTTTGCTTAACTCTTAAAGCACTGAAATGGCTTTCACTTGTACTTTTTTTTTTTTTTTCCCAGTCTTGGGAAGACAAAATCTCAGGATATTTGAGACAAATAAAATCATACCTACTCCTTTTTGTCTTCATCTCCTTCTACCCCTAGTCTTGTAGAAATCTTGAGCCACTCCCAGTCTCACTGGGATCTCAATTCAAGGTTTTTGGTTAACTTTACACCTCTGTGAGGTTCAAACTTTGTAGAACAACGCACTTCTGGTGTGATGCTGACTTAGCCTTCTTACCTTCCCATATGTCTTACCCTCTTTTAGTTGTTCTCAACTTAGAGGAAGAGCAGTTACCTTCAGAAGTAAACAGAGAAATGAGCAGAGCTGGGCAAAGAGGATGCATATTTCTGTCTTTGTCTTATTCATTTCCAAAGAATTTAGCCAAGTTAAATAAACTGTAGTAGAACTCAATCCTCTAATTTAGGTTGCTAACTTAGTATCTGCCTCATTGAAGTTCTAAGTGCCTAGCTCAGGAAAGTGAGCTAATCCACTTACAATACAGTATACAATTAATGGAGAGAGGGATTTGCTGGTAAAGACCTGCAGAGGAAGTTGATGGCATGGTCTGGCTTTGGTGTCGTCCCCTGTGTTGAATTTGTACCTCTGGGAGTTTTGAATGCTCTCTTATATTGTGTAAAGCCACAGGAAAAGTTAGGACCTTCTGTTCATCCATGGCCTCTTGTAAGGACAGATGCGTAACAAGCTAAAGGTCGTCATAGCAGTACACAGTGCATATGTTAAAGCCATGTGTGTAAGGGTGAGAAAAGCAAAAAGTGGAAGCTTGTGATTTGGGCGTACAGTTACATGGAAAGAAAGCCCTTCGGGTCGAAGCTCTCCTCTGTCTGTGCATGTTGTATTAGATCACCGGTGGGCAAGAGCAAAACTAATCTGGCTACAGGATGTGGAAGCCTTCTGCGTCCTCACTAGTTGGCCCCAAAATAGCTGCCCTTTGCCTTTCCCCTCACTTACTCACGACTCATCTGGGTGCCTCTGGAAGAAGGTAGATAATCCATGCAGAACAACTCTCCAACAGTTCCTGCAGCATCAATCGAGTGCAGGACCGGGGTCTTTCTGTTTCCAGTTTAGGCAGAGGACATCTGGTGCCAGAGTGCCTGAACTGCAGCAGAGGTGTGAGTGATATGAAAGTGCCTACCCTTGCAATAGATCTCTTTCCAATGGAGAGAACATGGGCCAGGGACAGTTGCTATTAGGCAACTAGAATGTTGCCACCCTGTTTTGTAGAGTAGGAAAGCTTAGTAGTGCAAATATGGGATATTGTACCTGGGGCCTCAGGGTGAGAGAGTGGTTTGGAGCACACTGAATATTCTAGAGGAGAGGTCACCTTTCAGACAAGCTAAGAAGGTGTCTACAGGTTTAGGCCATCCTGAAAACTAGGTGTACGTAACCATGGCCTGGGAGTAAGATTGGGTTTTTGGCACCAAAGTTTGGATGCAGGCACAGTGAATCTCACAGTAGATTTCTAATACTTGTGAACATACTTTTTTTTGTTTCGTTATTCTTCTGCTCTTTCAGGTGCGCAGTTCTAGCATCCAGGTTTCTTGTTGGTTTGTTTAGGGTTTGAATGCCGTACTTATGGGCTGTTTTATTTTGAGGGATTCCCTAGGTTGTCATCAGTCAAGACTTTTAGAGAGGAAAAGGCTGCAAACCAAGATGAGAATCAACTAACCCAGTTGTTATCATGCCCTGTGAGTGATGCTAAGTCCTGAAAAAGAGTGAGAACAAAATATGAAGAAATTCATTAAATCAATTGAAAGGATACAAAAATGAAGTCAATTAAATGATGCAGAAACTTTGCATATACAGTTATCTTTCATTCCTTTCCCTACGCCAATGTTTTTTTCTCGAAAAGGCTAATCCTCTCATTAATTTCCATCAAGGCTCCCTTTGACACTCCAAGAGGACAGTTGTTTATGGTCACAGAGTAAGTCCATAGCAGAACTTAAAAAATAATCTGGCATCCTACCACCTAAGCTACAGTGAAAAACTACTAGGTCATGCTATTTCTCGGTACTACTAGTATTGGTTTATTATATAACTTCTCCGTAACAAAGCTGTATAAAGTATTGAACACTGATTCTTTTGCTGAGAAAAGGAAATTTTGGTTTAGACATTTTTTCTGGGAAAAATTTCCTTTTTTGGATGGCTGCACTGGATAATAGCAGCCCAGGCTTTTCAGAGAAACATTGTCAGTAATTAAATGTTACACTTAAATTAGAGGACTTTATTTAGTAGGAAGTTGAGTCTTTTCTTAAATAAATGCTTTTAGTCAAAGATACCACATTCCTCAGAAACTTATTCCACATTACAGAGAGATTATTTGAGTGTTAGCTTTGAAATTGATCTGTAGAATTAAAAAATGTAAAAAAAAAAAAGTCCTCCTTTGGATCTGAAGAGGAAATTAAATGTGACTGTATGCAATGAGAAGTGCGTGACTTTACTTAGTTTCAGTGGCTATGAAACCTTAAATGATGAAGCAATAGGGAATTGTTTAGTAAGTTTCCAGATTCCCTTCACTGCTAAAGCTTGCTCAGAATAAGACTATAGTTTTGGATCATTAAATTAGATTGAATATGTATTTCTCTTTCCTGTGATAGTACAACTACGTTAAAGATGTGATTTTGAAAAAGGGGATAGTTTGGTGTACTGTCTGATCCTTATTTTTATTTTTACTATAAAACCTGTTACGACTGCATTTGTTATCAAACCATGTTGTACAATGTCATTAAAAAGCTTAGTATTTTGGCAACATGGGAGACAAGAGATAGCTGAGTCTACATTCATAGATGTAACAAATATACATTATAAGAGATATATAACACTCATCAAGGCAAGGTCATTTTTATGAGAATGACAGGCTGAGAGAGTTGGGGCTCTTCAGCCTGGAGAAGAAGAGGCTCCGGGGTGATCTTGTAGCAGCTTTCTAGTACCTAAAGGGGGCCTACAGGAAAGCTGGAGAGGGACTTTTTACAAGGGCATGTAGTGACAGGACAAGGAACAATGGCTGTAAACTGAAAGAGGGGAGATTTAGATTAGATATAAGAAAAAAATTTTTCACTCAGAGGGTGGTGAGGCACTGGAACAGGTTGACCAGAGAAGTTGTGGATGCCCCATCCCTGGAAGTGTTCAAGGCCAGGTTGGATGAGGCTTTGGGCAACCTGGTGTAGTGGAGGATTTCTCTGCCCATGGCAGGGGGGTTGGAACTGGATAATCTTTGAGGTCTCTTCCAATCCAAACCATTCTATGATTCTATGACTTTTCTTGGGCTTCAGCAAAAAGCCAACACATAGTTACTGCCTTTTTCAGAAACAATTTAGAAAAGGGCAATTTAGACAGCTTGGTAGGTGATATTCACAAAGAAAAGCATAGTTTATAAGAGTTGGTCATTTGAATGTGAGAGGTGGCTCATGTCCCCTTCTCTCAGCATTCAGTTCCATGTTTGAACATAGGAATTTAAAAAAGTGGAAGTTCAAAGTGGTGACATGTAAATTCAAAGGAGACTGTTTACACAGTAAATGTTTTTAAAATAAACCTTTTTAGTAATAGCATTGCATCTTTCCAAAATTAGACTGTTGTTCCCAGGGTTATGGTTTTACAAGATATATCTGACTTTTATATTAGCTATGTATACAAAGAATTTGGAAGAAAGAATAAAACCATGAAATCACTACTGGTAAGTCTTTTTTTTTTTCAGACTAACATACTCTTTCAGTGCTAGGCAGTGAAGATAAACTTTGTCTCTGATACTGTTTTTATTACAGGTTTGGATTATAGATTTATTTTCAATGATCTATCAAAATTAACAGCCTCCTTACTGTTCACAGTTTATCAGGATGCCCCAGAGCTACTTCAGCAATGAAGAAAGCAAAGCTGTCTGGAGAACAAATGCTAACAATAAAGCAGCGGGCCAGCAATGGTAAATTTTTAATCATTACTTTTTTAAAAATTACTTCTTTGTAAACTAAAGTTATCATTACTCTATTGGCTTTTTTCTCTACATGTGTACATCTTAGTGAATTCGTTGTCAGTAGAAGTGAAACTGGGTTTTATGCTGTGGAAATCTGAGCCAGCAGTAGAGTGGTCAGACTGGTCTGAGTTATGTCTACATAAATCTAAAATACTAAAATATTTCAAAGTAGAATATACTATTATAATTTTCTGGTTCACACCTCGTTCATCAAAGGTGAATAGTTGGTCTTTTATTGTTGAAGGATTCAGAAGAGAAAATGGGTTGATTTCCAGAGTGTCAAGTCCTTGTGAGCTCCCTTGAATTCATTTGGAGCTCTGGCTCTGTAACCTCTGGCAGATGTAGATGGCCTTGTGCCATTTCATCTCCAATAATCTGCAATCCTTCCTGGGAACCTTGAGTTGCAGGGAAGATGATGAAAGTATGTTGGATGAAAGTCAGGATAGTACCCTGACAGTTGAAGTACAAAAAAAGCAAAGTGTAGGTGCTTCAGTTTAAATAAGTAATACACAAAAGTCTTGTCTGGGAGGTGCCAGAGTCCTGAGTTTTCTTGGAAAACTTTATGTAGTCACTTAGTCTGTGACTGTGCCTGCCTTCTTAACTGTTGGTGTGCACTGACAGTGTTTGAGAGCCACAAAGCATTTCAACACAGTGCAGGAGGCATTTCAACCCCCATCGCCGGCACAGCTGGAGAAGGCATTGGCTGTCTTTGTTCAACAGCTAGTGACCAGGATCTGGATGTGGTTTTCTCTGCAACCTGGGGAGTATTGAAAACTGTATCTGCCATGCCCAGGAGGAATGCCTTAAGGAGTGGTATATGAATATTTTGGGTACTTAGGAGGGCATACGGCATCCCTCCTATTAGAGTTAGGCACGGTGGGAAAAGGTATGCAAGGTTCACACCAGAGTAAGAACAACAGAGTAGGAACACTGATTTATCTAGCTTTAGGAATTCAGACTTTGAATTGAGAGAAGACAGGTCTCTCTCTTCCCAGGACTGTTTTATGCTTTGTTATAGTAATTACAATGATAAATAAATAAAACTTTACAGTTTATTCCTGTCTGAATCCTTAAAAATGCAGGCACCTTTAAAATTCTGTTTCCTAAATGTTTATGCCATAAAAACTTTCATTTCCAAAAAAATCACTTCCATTTTGCAAATTATTCTATATATCATTATTTAATAACACCCTTCTGAACCATTAAATTATTAAAAGCAACAGCAGAATAACAATATATTCCAGTACATCAAAAAAATTTCACTGTGTTGGGAAAAATAATCTTCAGAAGTAGTTACAAATGATTTTGACAATGCTGTAATATGAAGGGATTAGTATGTTAAGATATTTTCTTTTCCTTCAGAAGATCTGTAAGTGGACACAGACTTTCAAATAAGTTACATATGACAGTGGAGCAGAATTTGTTACTGCAGGTGTATTTTTTATAATATGAAGCTAAATCAGTACATATAAAGAAAAATGTGTGTCTTATTGATCCTCTAGGCATTTTCAACACCCTCTCTGGAAAATTCCTGCAATTTTTAAAAGTAGTGGAAAATACATTGTTTTAACTTCAAAAGAAAAGTTTGAAAAACTTCCTTTCTCTTTTTTACTTTAATACTTTCACTTGAAATAAATTTATTTTCAAATATGTAAATAATTAATTCACTGACCTCTGATTTAAAGCTTAAACATTTAACATTCCTTCTATTTTTATACCACACAGGTATAGAAAATGATGAAGAAATTAAACAGTTAGATGAAGAAATCAAAGAACTAAATGAATCCAACTCCCAGATGGAAGCTGATATGATTAAACTGAGAACTCAGGTAACAGTTTTATGAAGCCCTAAATTCAGATGCTTTTTCTACATGACTGATTAAAGGAAATATAGGAAATACATTTTTCCCTTTTATGTTTCTTACATATTAAGATTTCTATCTGTGATTTGCCATTTATAAAATCAGAAAAAATATCCATTATGCAATTTCCACATCAGTTGCCAGCATAAATAAAAAAAAAGGCATAGCAAAATATGTTTTTGGAATTAATGGCAAAAGCATGACCTGTCATGGTCAGTTTTGTGTCTCCCTTTGGTAAGGCTCTGCCATTCTAATAGCAGTTAAAATATTGTATGACATCGAGATCATTAACATAAGTTACAAGGTGAAGGAGTCCAGATCAACAACATGGCTTTTGCCAGGTCTGTCTTGCAGAGGAAATGTAGGTAGGGAAGTGAATACCTGTTGCACTTTACTCCATCATGTGGTACACTAAGTGCAGCCCTTGACAGCAGTAGTGGTTCCACAGGTCCAACTTAAATCCTTTTAGGTTCCACGTAATTCTGTTGCGGGGGGGAGGGGAGAAACAAAAACACAACAACAAAAAAAACAAACACACAAAAAACCCCCACCTAACATTAGACTATTATTTAAATCCTCATTATTCAGCAGTGCTAAAACTGGATGGGAAAAGCAAGGGAAAGAAAATAAGTGAATACTTTCCCTGTCATTTTCTAGTGTCCGACATAGCTTCTGGTGCTTTTTTCTGCACATGTTTGAGCACAGACACCAACAGTGAGATTTACCATGGTTCTCACCATTTATCAGCCTTTAGTGCCACGGTCATAATCATCCAGTTGATCTGGATGGAAAGAGAGTAAACCATTCCTGTTACTTCTTTGTCTGCTGCTTGTGGAGAAGAGCTCCATGTCCATTGTTCTCCTCCTCTTGTATACTCAGAAGGCAGGATCTGCATCTTCAACTTGTTTTTTCTTTGACTTTTAAACCTTCACGAAATTGATATTGAAACCTCACTTCTATTTTATGCCTGTATTCAGGGTTCCGTTGCCATTATTCAGCCTTTATAGGATTTGACTTAGGTTTTACACAGTTCTCCCATATGACCAAATGTAACTGTATGGTCATGAGGACAAAATCTGCAAGAATGCAAAGCAAGAAGAATAATCAATCAGGAAAACTATATATATATAATATTAATAATTAATGATTAATAATTAATAATTAATATTTAATTTGGAGGAATTTGGTACTAAGTTTTGAATCTGGCAGCTTCCTATCTGCCTTACATTTTCTTTTGCTTAATACAGTGCTGTAGGTGCTATTCACATACAGACTGATTTAGCTGAGATTTTTGAAAATGTGAAGCAGTTTGACTGTTATGTGTACATTAGGTAAATGCTCCAGTTGTCAATAACTTTCTGCATTTTTAATTTTATTTTTGGCCAGATGAATTAAAAAAAGTGAAGCCATGATAACACTATCACAAGCATAAAACATGTATTGAGTTTCAAAGCTTTAGCTAGGAATTTCACATCAAGTTTTGACCTGAGATGAGTACAGAAGCTATAATTCAGTGGTCTCAGTTGTAGCTTTCATATCTCAGACAAGTGCCATTGCATATTCTTAGAAATCAGATTAGGCACTACCTGGGACCACTGCATATTCTTGGTAAAAAAACCTCAGCTGATGATTTTACCATGGAGTTGAAAGGATGCTTTTGGCACTTTGGTGCAGCAGATTTAGAAGAAGAGTACAATGACTCGCAATGACACATACTGTCATTAAAATAATGAATAGGATTCGAGAAAACAGAACTACAAGAGACCTTGAAACGTTATTTTGTCCACCAGTCTTCTCTTCCGGCTTCCCAGCCCTTCCTCAGCCAATCCTGACAGACACTTGTCTAACCATTCTCTACTTCCTACATTAGAGATTCCACAGTCTCTGGGCAGTCTGGTCTAATACTTACCTGTTCTTACCCAACTAGCTACTGATGCCTAGCAGAAAATCCCAGCTAAGTCAAACTTCACGAAAATTCAGAGGCCTCAGTTTTGAACTCGTACGCTCTCCTGAAGATTTACAATATACATTTCAAACACATAGATAGTTACATCATAGTCATGATCAATCTATTAAGAGGATCAACAACAACAGTCCTCTTTATTTGCAACATTATATTGGACATAACAAAATGTTTGCTGATAAACGTCAGAAAATCATTGTGCAACCTAGATTTCAATAAGACTTCAAAGTCAGGGAATATGCAATGGGAAATAGTGGAAGTTCTGTGAATACCAGAAGCAGCAACAGTCATGTTTGATTTGGATTTGCATCCCATATGATTTTAAGTGCCAGTGAAAGTTTTTCCTACAACAGGAACTTCCCTTCCATGTAGAATCTTTTATATTTAGTAAAGTGAAAAGTCATGCTACAGCCTTTTTTTTTCAGTTGGAGCATTCTTAAGACTCTCCTTTATTCAGCTGCCTTTTTGCTTAAGACTTTGAAAAAAGTATTTCTAATCTAAGTTCTTCTAGTAAATTTGTTCAAATGTAACATGCAAGTCCGAAAGTATGAGAGGGGCAGACACACATAAAGGTGAGAGGGGCAAAGAAAAATCTGCAAATAGCTGTGTGCCTCATACAAGCAACAGGTTATCCTGTTTTCAGAATAGATGGAAGTGAACACTCATTAGTTTTAGGGTAAAATGTAGGGAGGGAAATTTTAGCCTTTAAGCAAATGAATACAATAATTAAGTATGCCAGTTATCTTAAGATATATATAGATGAGTACTAAGTGAAATTGTGAGATATGCTGATCAGCTGCCACTGTATTTGCAGACAGTCAGCATCTCACATGAAAAAAGAAAAAAGATCTATTCAAGTAGCAGTGCTCAGCTAGCTAGAAAATCCATAGAAGTTCAGCTCCTACTTAAGTTAGTGTGAGGCAGCAGCAGCACATTGTACTGAACTGGGCCTTCATTGACATCAGACTCTTCACTTTGGTCTGTAATGTAAGAAACAGTTTTTAGGGTAAACATTGGAGCTTGACAGACTCTATGAAGCACCTATGAAAGATGTTTTGTGTTTGCATACTGGCTGAAAGCAAAACAAGAGAGGAGGATGTGTTTCCAGTTTCAAAGCTGAAGAACGTATTTTGCCTACTATAATATGTTGTGGAAATAGCTCAGAATCAATTAACTGTGACAAAATTAAGCTTTTGCAATACTGACAACTAGAATTAACTGCTGTATGAACACCTGTAGTCAAAGTAAGAGATACATGAAGATCATTTTATGTAGCCATATCACTTGTCAAAGTTACTTCTGTCAACTAGTGAGCTGTGTTTCCACAAGCAGACTGAAACTTCAGATCCAGAATAAAACTTGAGACATAGGCCTGATTGTGCCAACAGTTTCCTAAAATTTACTCACCCATGGTCAAGTTATTATTCACTTAAGAACCTTTTCCCTTTCTGCTTGCTACCAGTGTACAAACTTCCAGCCTTCGCATCAGAATTTAAATTGTATCAATTCTTCCCACAGTTCACTGTCTATGCCAATGGAGAAACGGATAAAGCTCATTTTGAGCATTCAAAACCTTGTGTCCTTTGGCATTTTTTCCTCTTCTCTAGCATCTTTTTTCACTCTTTCGTCAATGTGTATTTTAACCTACACACACCCAAAAGCACACCGTACACTTTGTAATAGATGTTAACGATTGTCATTTGTACACATGTGGCAATAACATGCAATTGTTCAGCTTTCCAAAGCAGCCCTGTGAATTTCTGTAGAATCAAATTATACTTACAAAGAGCCAAACACTGTCAGCAAGGATCTGTGCATGCTTAACCATATATATATATAGCAGAAAATATAAGAAATGCATGACTTACTGCAGAATGTTCCCGAGGTAGGCTCCTAGGAGTAGAAGTGTTTAACCACATGGCTGAACTTGCAGAACTAAGGTCCTTCTTAATGCCTTTTGACTCAAGAAGAAAAGCTCTAAAGCAGTGGAATCAAATCCGAGTTCATTCCTTATTGCCAAGTTAAAAAGACAAGCTGTTAAAAGTCATCCAACATGCAGTAGGAAAATAAGAAACGCTTAACAACGATAAGAACTGCAGACTCGAGGAAAACCTTTTGAAGCGTGAATGAATAGACTTTTTTCTCCTTTCCCTGGTATTTCTGTTATCTCTCCCTTCAGAGAGCGCATGCTTTATCACAGCTTGCCTTATATTACATTGTACACAAATTTGTCCATTTTAGATCACTACAATGGAGAGCAACCTGAAGACGATAGAAGAGGAGAACAAAGTAATTGAACAGCAAAATGAGTCTCTTCTTCATGAGTTGGCCAATTTAAGCCAGTCTTTAATTCATAGTCTAGCTAATATCCAGCTGCCACATATGGTAAGTGATTGAGAGCACAAGTTAAGGAATTTGGCGATCTTCAGTTCACTTCATACAATAGATGTCTTTTTTTATGTTTATGTTTCATCAACCAGTTGGATATTTGTGGTAACAACACTGAAACCATAAAGATACATTTAACTGCTAACAAAGACATGGAGGGCCTGTTCCAGTGTATCCTGTAAAATTAAGTAAGAACTAAATAGGCATTTTAAATATTATAAAAAATGGTGGCAATATGCCTTGATAATATGTTATGCTTAAAT